>NW_027132342.1:28877500-33877500 GCF_026122565.2 Emydura macquarii macquarii
TGCTGGAAGATCTAAAAGAATTAGCATAGACACATGCCATTAATTTGCTCTGCCAGAATATATAGAATCAAAGATCAAAGAAAGAAGTCAAAATGTTTTTTAAAGAGAGAGTGTATTATATGTGCCCATCATAAGATCAGAAAAAGCTACACAAACACTAAATTGCCTTTCCACCAATATCTGTCCCTTTGAGTGAGCAGCACTCTAGCAATACTGGAAATGCTTTTTGGGGTTAACACATTATCCCTTCTCCATGAGGAATGCAGACACCTACAGAAATACAGAATATGTAGGCAACATCTAGCATCTTGCTTGTGCGTACTATATGCATGCATTCATGAAAACTTTAAAATATGGCAGTCTGAGACAGTTCACACTGCTACTTGGTCACTCCTTTGGTCAGTCATGGGCTTTCAGAAAGCATTGTGCTGTTCATACATATGTGAAGTCTTTTCTCCCTCAAGTTCAAGGGCATACCAAAGGCCAGTTTTCCTTCACATACACAATGGTGTGAGTCAAAAATAACTCCATTGCATGCATTGGCATCTCACACGAAAAGCTACAGAAGTGAGAGAAGAATAAGATCCCACAAAGTAAATCTCTTTCAGACTCCAAATGACTGAGTTTGGATTATAAATACCCCCCACATATGGGGAGCTTGGATCCAGGGTTCATCTGTACTAATGAAGTGAAATGCCAAACAGACTGAGCTCCCTCATAATGCTATGTGAGTACAAAGGACAGTAGGAGCCCTTAAAGACTTTACAGTTTTACCTAATGTAATGTGCAATATCCTTTTGCACCTTGAAGACCACAGAGACTGAGGGGACCTGGCTGCAAATATTTACTTATCTAAAGTAACTGGCAAGTTTTCATTTGCCATCACTTTATTATTCATTATTAGTTTTAATTAATTTTATTATCAAAGGGCTTCACCCTGCACAGCACAGATGCAGACTGTCATATGTATAAACACAAAGTAAAAATGATGAGCAGGACAGAATGCAGGGACCTTTACCCAGCATTATTAACAAGTGCCTACCTACGCACCATAAAACCTTTATTCCTCACCCTACCTCAACCCTTTTTCACATTGGACTGTTGAGAGAAAGGGAGCAGACATGAAAGTCCTGGAATTCACTTCCACTCGCAGCACCTCACCGAGGGTCTGAAGATTTGCTACTGCCTTCAATAGACACAGGATGATGTCTTTATTGCTTAACCTTACTTGGATCTTCTGATGGGGTATGTAACCCACACAGGCAACTCTCTGAATAAAGACTTGTGGGATCAACACCAAAATATCACTCTACATTCATTCTGGACAAACAACTATAGTGTTATATTGAGACAAATTACACCCCACGTAATCCTGCTTATTTCAACAGGATTGACAAGCATTAAACCAGCCATTGTTCTGGGACAGGAAAGATACACACTCTCACATTCCTTCAGCCCAAATGGAGTGGATTGCCAAGACAAGTACCAAAGAGGTGGGCAGGAGCTCTGTTGTATGCTGGCAGAAACCCTTGTACATGACCTCTTCTGTTTTGGCCTCCACTGAAACATGAGGTTACAAACAGGGTTATGGGGTGAAGTTAATGTAAGGCATTTTACACAGTATGTTCCCCTTGTAAGCCAGTAGAGCCTATGATCCAGTGTGATACCAGCAGCAGTGCCTCCCTTGTGGGCCAGTATGACAGCAGATGGGGCCTATGAACCACAGATGCTAGTAGAGGTTACCTAGAGGTTATCCCCTGCTAGTAAAGGTTATGACCTATGCATAAAGTGGATACTGTCTCCAGTTATACAAAAAAAGCATCAACCACATATAGCATCTGTAGAACCACATTTATACTGAATAAAATATAAAAGGCTAGATCCCCAGCTGGTATAATTCAATGTAACTACAGTGATTTTAGTGAAGCTGTGCTGATTTATATCAACTGAGGACCAGGCCCCAGATATCATGCACTGAAGTGTATGACAGAGATGCACCCATGTAATTAATAACCTAGGGATCAAAGAGAGCAGTAACATTTTCTTTGACTAATATTCTTCCCCTGCAATCCCTGCTGCATTCCTACCAGGACAGACCAAAAGAAATTAGTGAGCTATAATAAAGGTAAATTGGTTTTCACTGCCAGGAGGAAATTCACACTGTGCCAAAAGAGTCAGGGGGAATAGTCCTGAAGGGCATTTTAGAATGCATCCAGCTACATTTTAAGTCAATTTGGCAGAAAAATTTCAATTACAGATGTTATGCTGTCTTGCTGTTTATCTAAATAAAATCCAAATATACCCTGCTCCTGTTCACTTTTGCAAGTAGTCTCCTATTAGCCAAGTTACATATTTACTTTTGTATGACTGGCCATGTGCAGATTTCATGTTTTTGTACACTGGCTTTGTATATCAGATACAGTATAGGGAACAGTCTCTCTATTTCTCCAATTGCATTCTCTTTTATTTAAGATTTTTGCATGCAAACAGGATTTCTCAGAGTTCGTCTATTCCAGCTGCTTATTTTCCACTTGATGTCACTAAATCTTTATTCAAGTCATTTATTATAATTCTTGTCACAGCAGTCAATGGTGATGTTACCAAGAGAGGGTTGTAGTTGCAGGTGGGAAATAAAGGAGTGATAAAAAATGCTTTCAAGTAACGAAAATAGTTTATTTAGGCAATTGTCCTAAGTAAAGGAGAATGCAATAAGAGACATAGTGACAACAGAGTAAGATTCAAATTGAGCAAAATTATATCTAAATATACTAATCTTCAAAGTTTTCCATAAGTCGTCAGCAACTCTTTCAGCAAATTGTCCTCTACAAATTGCAACTGCAAGACCATTAGTCAGCCATATATGAATGATTTTTTCCTGTAATTAAATAAAATTTACTGAATATTTTTCCTTCTGTTAGGTTATAATATATTTGCATCTAACAGTTGCCAAATTAGAATGTTTCAGTTATAAATAGAAAGAAAATGTGGCATAAATTAACACTGGTATGAAAGTCTAATATGTTTTCCCTCCAAGCACTAAGCAACTTGTCAAAGCAAAATTAAGTTGTATTGCATACAAGTAGGAGCCTGAAGGCTTTCTGAGGTAAGAATGTGTTTATGGCATAGAGGTAGTTTCCTGCTGTTCATGAAGTGTGAGATGTGTTATCCAAATGCCTTCCTATGTTAACTCTTAATTTAGTTACCACAACTAAAACTAAGAAGGGAAGACGCAGTGGTGCAGACAGTGGCACAGGCTAGCAACATGAGTTCCAGGCAGGTTTGTACAGCCCATCTGCGCCACCACATATCCATTGCTATTTTTAGCCATGCTAGTTAGATTAAAGCTAGTGTGCAGCTCAGGTAGGCATATCCAATCATGTCTCTGACTGCAGTGTAGATATACCCTTAGTGACCTTCAGCCAGGAGAAGCAGCATGTAGGATGACTTAACATGGCACCTGCTCTGGGGATTTCTGTGAACTGGAGCCCGAGGCAGTCCATATTTAGGTGACAAGGCCTGTATTCAGCACATACTGTATTTTAAGGGGACTTCCTAAGTAGATAGTAGGGGCAATGGTACATTGGAATTCCCAAGTGTTGCCTTTCACCCTTTCAAATGACAAATGAGAAGCTGCTGTCATCTGACCCTTTCTCTGTACTAAGGGACACGTCCGTGCTTCTAATTAAGTAATTGTTATACATTCCCTGAGAGCTGTGCTTAGGTCACTTGGGGTTGGAAACTAGAAGAAACCATTCATTAAGTCACACTAGGTTGCTAGTTTAGTTCTGACAGTACTGGATATTCATGTTTTGTTCATTTTTCTCACAACTCCTAGCAGTATAATCACAGGAAAAGTATGTGGGTAGGGTAACATTGGATTTCTTATATGAAAAGACATCTCTCCACTAAAGAAATAAAACATGGAAACACAAAGTTCAACTCTATCAACTTAGATTCGATGGACTAAAGAGAAAATGGATGGGACTCTGTTTTCAATTACACTAACGTATATTTGGAATAATTTCACTGACTTCAGTGAGAGGTGATGTAATAGACAATCTAGCATGTCTTTTCCAATTTTGACTTCTCTGATTCTTTGGCTCTATGCATTCTGTATTGTTTTGTGACACCTTTTGGAAATACCTGGCATTCATCTTCGTTAATGCATGTTGCTCTCCACATTAAAAAAGCAGAATATTAAAAAAAGCAAAACCCTGGACCAGATTCCAATCCTTGGTGTAACAGAGATCAAGATCTCTCCCAAAGTTTCAGAAACAGTTCTTTGATGCTCTAGTTTTCACCTTGGAGTATCACAGAACAATATGGAGTAACATATAGCATCACACAGAAAATAAGAAAGACATTTCCTTTCAGTTACATAGCTAAATACATCACACTGCCCTGTTCAGGGGTCCAGACAGCAGACAATCTTCAAAGGAATGAAAGGGCGCAGTTTGGAGGCTTATTTTTCCCCTCCTGTGTATTTTTACATAGAGGAGAAAACACACTGGAATCAGTTAGTTGCTTTCTCATATTGGCTGTTTGTTGGCTATTCCAATGAATTCATTATAACTCGCTTGTCCATGGGCTCAATCATCAGCTGTGCTGAGGATGACCCAGAAGCAGCTATGGGGAGGAGGAGGTGCCAAAGGTTCTAAGCTATCCTTCAACTTCCACAGGATTAGGGGAGATGTAGAGTGTATCCAGCCCTCCATGCAAGTCAAAGAGCAGGCATGAGGCTATCGTATTTTACACCTTCAGGAATGGTTCCCTAGGGCTGCACCGGTAGGTAGTGTTTCACTCTTTCCAGCAGCCTTGTGCCACCCACCTTGTGCCATGGGGTTATGGGCTAGGAAAGTCTGATGTAAAGTAAGCTATGCTGGCTTTAACCCTGTCCAGGACTCCCCTACATGAAGGAAACCCTCAACTGAGTCTTAAGAAGAATTTTAATGTCACTTTGTGTTGCTCCAGCAGCACAAAGAACTTTGTTGGCTCAGAATCTGGACCCATCTGCATTGTGTTGAGGGAGATCAGGCTCTTCTGTCATTGTAACAAGTAATACAATCTCTCAGTCACAGTCTAGAGATAAATGATTTAAAATGTAGAGAAATTCTGTTCTGAATAGATTTGTGTCCATGTGTTACAAAAGGACAAGTTGGATTTTTAAACTTTGTACATTAGATTAGTAGTGGATAAACTGAGAGGTGTCCATCTTGGCCTCCCTAGGAAGTGGGCAATTGCCTCCCACACTGGCATTTGTCCCACATTTGGCAGCAGCAGAGACTCCTGTCCACAATAAAGGATAATAAATAAAGATGAGCTCTGTGTAGCTCAAAAACTTTACCTTCCACTCACAGAAGTTGGTCCAATAACAGACATTATCTCACCTACCTTGTCTCCTTCATATCCTGGGATCAACATTGCTACAAGAAGAGTGTGTACAGTAAACATGTCTAAGTAGTTTCCAGAGAGCAAAGTACCACCACTTTATACTTATTTCTCAGTAGCTAATTGAAAATCCTCTTTATCCCGTCTCCTGAACTGGGGTCAGTCTACACACAAATAACCCTCTCCCCCAAGACACTTTATGAAAGCTGCAAAGAAAAAAATACAAGTCAACCATATTTAATGGTGTTACCTAAGGAAGAAGAAAAAGAAAATGAAAACATCACAAAGACCCCCATGCTGGCACAGCACATTCTGAGTCACATTTGACAGTTGTAAAATGCCACCCATTAGGTTAAAAAAAAAAACCACATCAAATTCAGTATCCATTTTATTTTTGTTGCTTTTCTTAACAACCCTGTACACTACTGCCAGCTCTTAAACCTTCGCAAGCATAAGCACTTGCTCCAAAAATTTCCAAAATAATAATAGGGAAGCTGTTTAACCACAAAGCTATCTCCCCCAGCTGCACTGGCTTGCTTCCGACATCTGGGCTCCAAAATGGGTAATGGAGAAAACTCTGAAAACTCTATTTTAAGAACTCTGGCACTAAGCAGAATGGGGAGATAGAAACAAAATCCATGTCTTTACTGAAATCAGAGTCTGTTGAAAACATTTTTGTTTGTCTGCCACAATTCACCAAGCAGCCTAATGTGCCAGCTATTAGTACTCAGCAGAGAGCATGTTTGCAGCTATTCAGTAAAACTATCACATACCCCTAGTCAAGGCAAGGTTGATCAGCTGCTGAGCACTGGAGCTGATGAAGATAAAGACCTCTCTCTCTCTCTCTCTCTCATTTTCATCAACAGGCCAAACAACGTCAGGTAGCTGTGGAGTGTATTCTGCAGGCCCTCCACGACCCTTTCCCCTCATTACCTGCTCAGTTCTGGAAACCACACAGATACTTGTGTTGTGGCAAATGATATGCTGGGGTATGGGCTTGTCTTCACTTTAGGGGGGATCTGAAAGCATCAATCTCCTACTCAGCACCACCCACTGGATTTAAAGCCCAAGGAGGAAAGAGTCTATGGAGTAGCATTGCTTTGGCTTGCCACAGAGCTAGAGCGTATTCTGTGTGGTGAAAAGATACGGAGTTTTCACTTGTGGAGTTTCATTGTGACCCTTCCAAAAGCATATGGCTGCCCCTCTTGGACGGGCAGGGAATTTGCCTCCCTGAACTAGCAGCTATCTTGAGATTTGTGGAAGCCCTCACTTCCTCAGCCACCACTTAATTAAATCAAAACTGGTCTCTTTGGAGACTTGCTGTCTCCTGATCACCCTCCTGGAGGAGTATTTGCTTGTGAAAAAGGGTCTCCAGTACGCTATAATTCCACCTTGATGACCTTTAGCTCTAACTGCAATCCCCATATGGCTCAAAGTGGATGATATGATGGAGAGCAGTCCAACCAGGCCTGCCCCCCTCTTAGCACACACACAACTCTCACTTCTCAGTGCATCTCTGAAATGGCCTCAGTGGGACTAGAGTAAAGGTGAAGACCGCACTCCCTATCTGCCCATGGAAATGGAGGGACAACGGGGCCTGCAACACCGGAATGATGCAGTTGGAGAAAGATGAATATGCTAAAACAGCACCGCAATTTCAAGGTGAAGTATAAAAATGTCTCAGTGAAGCCTTTTAAAAGGAAAAGATAATTTAAGGGCCAAAGGGGAGATTTTCAAAGGTCCAAACTGCAGTTAGGCACAGAATGCCAATTGAAAGTTACTGGATGTCAATAGAAGTTAGGCACCTGACTCCCCTTTATGTCTTTGAAAAATCTGCCTCCAAAGTCTCTACTAGTGGTGAAGCTGCTTTGACTTTGACAGAGCTCTGCCAACTTACACCAGCAGAAAATTTGGCCCTAAGAATGTAACTGGCCTGTCTCTGTTTTCATTTGAATTCCAAAGGCCTTTTATGGGATACAGGCAAATTCTGCACTGATTTATACATCTTATGCCCCACCTTGCCCTGTATCCTCTTCTCACCAGCACCCTGTTTGGGTGAGTGCTGGCACTGACACTAATCATATGTAATCAACAGACAAGCACAGTGCCCTTGGTCAGCTGCAAACACCATGCTGGTTTCCTTTGCCAAAGATGTCACTTTCTGAGGGAGCGAGAGATGCTAACATTTAAGGATGCCATTTTCAAAGGGACATTTTGAAAGTAAATGGCAGTCAGGAGTCTGAGTTGGGTACCTAGCTGTCTTAGATCCCTTTGAAAATTCTGCCCTAAATAGATGAGGACCCTTTTGCTATATACCTTCTGCAGCACTCATGCCATTACTTTATTTGTACTGAATCCACCTCAGAGTCACCGCCTCATAGGTATGAAGGGACTTTCTTCCCATTACGATCTTTTATCTAAAGATGCTCATAACCTCAAGCATCCTTAAATCTACTAGTAAGTAAAAGATTTCAAAATATATAACAGATGCACTTTAGAGCTACATCTTGTGATAAATGAATTAAAATCTCCTGATTTGTTATTATCAGCCCACACTATCACATTTTCTCTTGCTCATGGATAGTGATAAACAAACCATTCTGGAAAAAGAAACTCTGGCCAGAACTTCAACCCCCCTACTCCAAAAATATTCAAACTATTTGGAGCAGTTTGAAGAAGTATCCTCCCCTGTCCTTGACTACCTCCCAGTCTCTCACTCTGCTGCTCACAACAAGATCTCTGGTATTAAAATCTCCCAACCCAGCTACCCATCACCACCACCATCACATATAGTCCTTAAATGGTTTCTTCCTTTTGTGGTATCCTCCACTAGAACTGGTCAAAATACTTGCTATAAATAATTTGTGTGACAAATTTAGCTCTGGTTTTCATTAAAAAATTATCCACAAATTATTTTTATGAATTTGTTTGTTATTCACTATTGTATAAAGAATAGGTTTTGTTTATAGACTGTTCGCTCTCTTAGTGATTTGTTATGCATGCTGTATCTGGTTTCTGTTCTGTCCTCTGGATGAGTAAAGTATTCTAAGCAAGAGTTCTTGCTACTTGCAAGTTCTGTTAATAATCATAATTGTTCAATTAATCCTTTGTGTAATATTTTTTCAAAACAACATTTCCTTTACATATGCTTTTATATATTTATCCAGAATTTGCAATGCTTTTGTGGTCTGCAGATATTTTTGCAAATAAATCTAACCAGCTCAGTTGTTAGCAAATAAGCAAATTAAAGGGACTGAAAAAATCAGAAGTGAATTGCACTTTTTGCAAAAGTATTTACAAATGCTTTTATGCTGAATTTGTCTATTTTTCATCCAAATACAGTATTTCAGGAGTCTTTCTTCTGGTCCCTTTGCTCTATTCCATTCTTGCAAACACTGGGATTCCCTGTAATCAGTCATGCAATGAATTCTTGAACACAAAGATAACCCAACACTTCTGATATTTTAATAAAGCACAATGCCAATCTAACTGCAACATTAGGCCATGATATAATGTTTTGTTTGCGGACCAGAAAATAACTTGCATGCAGCAGGTAGCTCTACAAATGATTCGTAATCAAAGAGAACAGACTTTACTTGCTCAGCTTCTAAAAAGAACTGTACCACAGCTGACAATAAGCATTTCTTTCAAGTGCTAACTGCTTATACATTCATAAAATCAGAATTAGTAAGACCATCCACAATGGCATTATCTGATGACTCCCAGTAATGCTACAAAAATGAGATATCTAAATATAAAAATAGCCTTACATAGTTGCTTTCTCTTTTCCTTCAGTTTATTTCAGCTGATTTTTTTCAGCTATTTTATCTTATCAACAGGAGCTTGAATTGTAATCAAGTCAAGTTACCTACCTGTCAATATTTTTATGGTAATTATAGGAGATTCAGATATTTCGGTCTTGGTCCATACCAGAGGTGGTTTTGCAGAAGAAGAGAGGCAGTTTCTTAGTTAACCAGGTAATATAGGCCCATTGACAGCTTTATAGGTTAAAACCAACATGAAAATTAACAGGCAGCAGTGCAGATCCCGGAGCACCAGTGTAATGCATTATTTGTGTGGAAAACCCCTTAATAAGATGGCAGTTACATTCTACACTAGCTCAGTTTCCAGAGTCTCAAGATACATTCCCCAAACCCATGTAGAGCACATTACATTAGTGCAATCTCAGGGTACAAAGGCAAAGACTGCATCCAAGAATGTAATGATAGGTACTGTGAGAGCAAGAGAGATAAATGGTCGAAAGAAAAGACTCCTGCCATAACTGCTACCTGATCAGCAAGCAGTAGCCCCTGTTCCAATAAGATGACCAAGCTGTGAATCTGCCTTTGTAATAAATGGCAGATGCAATCACTCAGTCATGGTGCCAATAAAATCCTTACCAACTCTTCTGATTGCTTTCCTCATTGTACTAATGTTATTGCAATCTTGTCTGGAGTTAGCTGCAGATGGCAAGTTCCCACCTAGACGCCATGTCTCACAGGGATTAAAATATAGGATCTTCCTGCCTCCATGTCACCTAGTTCTCAGCTAGTATAAAATGTCAGTGGAAAAATTCACCCTGTCCACAAAAGGCAAATAACTTGAAGCACTTTAAGAAGTGTATTAGTGCTGGTGTGTTCCAAAAATAACTGCTGAACCCAAATCATTGCTGAGAGGACTGCAGAGCTATATAATTATTTATGACAGGTTTCAGATTTTTTTTCTCCTAAATGATGAGTGCTAGATGAAGGCCAGAGGGGTATAACGAAAAGGAAGTAAAGTGAATACAGGAATAGTTCTTCTGAGGTATCTAGGCTTCATATGTCACAATCCTAGGTCCATAATAGTGTTTGAATGAGACTTTTAGAAAGAATGCTGGGAGGGTCGTGACTCCACTGGGTACCATTTGGCTCTTGCACCCACTTTCCCTTGTGATTATAAGAGTTGAAGAAAGCTCACAGAATGCTTGAGATCCACAGCCACAGCATTGAATCATTGACAACAGGAAGAGCCAACAAAGAACTGAAGGAATGAAAACTGAAGTGAATGTGTGGGGGAGAGAGAAGACTAATGCATGCCATAAACATACATTTCAGCTCATTGATGGGAATTTTCCTGAAAAATAAATGCAAGAGATGCTCACAAGTTTGAGTGATACTGCAGTAAGGGCATCATTCTGAATATATGTATAGGAAATATCCTTTAAACTCAACAGTACAATCTTTTAATCCAGATCTGTCATGGATAACTTGGAAAATAGTTATTTTACTCTGAGTTCTTCCTTCGGCGTGCCTAGGCCCTGATTCTGCAAACACTTGAACACATGTTTCATTTTAAAGCACATACAGAGCCGCACTGAATTCAGGATGACTGTCTGTGAGTAAAGAGAAGCATATGTTCAAGTCTTTGCAGAGTCAAGGCCAACAATTTGTTTTAAATTTAAAAGTTCGTGCTAGAATTTGGTAAGTAAAATGTGTAGAAACTACAGGTGCTTGGTAATTCATTGGCTGTTGCATTGGATTGCATATTACTGAATGCAAATTCTGTCATCTATGTACACGTTTCTGACATAAACAATGGAATCTAGATTTTTCAGGTAGGGCCAGATTGTGATACCTCTTACCCCGTTAAATAAAACCTTGTAACATGAGTAGTTGGGACTCCTTGAAGAGTAAGTTGCTGTTTGGTGAGAGCAATGATGTAAAAATCTGGCTCAACATAACTTGCATAGCAATGAACCATGGCCACAATCATAAAAATACATTTGGGAAGCACATTAAAAAATGTTTTAACTGGTTAATTGATTATCCTAAATAATAATTAGCAAACTGGTGCTTGCCAGGTCTTACTGGGTGGAAAGCCATTAATGCTGACACTGAGAGCTGTGGCTGCCCTGAATGGGTGTGCCGTGGGGGGTTAGAGAAAAATTACAAACTATATTTTTGGCAGAGATGAGCCCAAACTGAAACCTTGCATCCAAGCATCTCTGATCTTCATAGGCTGGGTTGGATTGAAATCTGAATGTGTATCTGTATCTTAATGATTGCAATTGGGCCTTATTTCCATGGGGTTCAACCAGAAAAATCCAAGACAGCACCAACCAGTCAAATTAACCTCACGTGAACATATTTGGATATTACTATAAAAGGTTAAACTCTTTGAACTTTCCATAAAATAAGCTGTGAGTACAAGGATTTGAAAAACCATTTTACCCCCACTAGGGTTTTGTTAATGTTCTAGCCCAGAGAGGTGAGATAGTTGTAAGCATTTTTTTCTACTAGTAAAGTAATGTATGACTTGAGTTATAAATTGCATCTCAATTTAGCGTGGTGGCACATCTGGGAACACTCTACATGAAATAAATTAGATTTTTAACAATTCCCAAAATGCCATGCTCCGCTTTAGTCCATATTTTAAAGTCAGAAGGAGATAGGTCTAGCCATTTGACTAAGGGCCAGATTTTTAAAAGCATTTAGGCACCTAAAGATGCAGATTCATGCCTAGTGGGATTTTTGGATGTGCCTAGGTGCTTAACTCCCATTGATTTCTGCATCATTAGGAATTTAAATACTTTTAAACATCTGGCCCTAGAAGTCTAGGACTTTGTAGTTCAGAATGAGTGAGAAGGAAGCCTGCCCAAAGAGATGCATTTTATAGCTCTTTCTGACTAAGGCCAGGTTTGCTTTTAGACTTATTTTTAGTAGGAGTGTGTTCCAGAGGTGAAGGTCCTGCTGTCAGATACTGTGAGTTTTGCCATTGGGATAGTAAGATAGAGGTCATTTAGTATTTCGTAAATATACAGCACTTTACATTTCACCCTGGAGTCTCCAGGCAGCCAGTGAAGAGAGCAGAATACAAATACAACATGCTTTCATTGGCCCATTTCACTCAGATGGCAAAAGCTTGCAACTTGCACTAACTGGGTTCCCTGAGGAGCTGCAATAGTCACATCAAGCTAATTAACCACAGTTAGATCTGAATCTAAGAGTGAGGGCACCATTTCATTTCCAGCTTTAAATACATAAATAAATAAAGGCTGTCCACAGAAGCAGTCTAGGAATGTTGGAGCTGAAATAAGCCTTATAATACCCTGAGACCACAGACCACTTCTACAGTGGTGGGGCAGAAACCCTCAAGTGTTACAGATATAGTTTGCTATATCCTCAAAGTGCTTCCCACTGCCCGTCAGCATTACTTTCATCTTGTTGGGGTTGAGCTGCAGCCAGCTGGCTTTTTTCCTCCTTGAAAACTCTACCAGAGGTGGGGATTGCCTGGCAACTGCGATGTCTGGGTCAGAGGAGAAGAAGACATGCAGCTGAGTATCAACTCCCCCCCTTCCACCCTGTGGTTTTACATAGAAGTTGAACAGCAGAGGACTGTGCTCAGTGAGGCATCACCGATGAAAGCCCTCATGAAAAAGAGGCTTCCAGCATCATCCTCCCAGATTGCTCATCAGGGAATGAGTAGGAGCATTACCAGGCAATAGCAGCCACATTGCTAGGTCTCGCTGTCATGTTAGGAGCATCTCATGTACTGTTTCTTTTCTGAAGAGTGCACATTCTAAAGGAAGCCATATAAATGTAAGAGAACATGCTATTGCTGCTGTATTTCCATTACCTGCTTCAATTCATTTACATGTTGACCTACAGGTACCTCCTGATGATAAATTGTCAAAGTTCTCTTTGGCTGCTCTGCAGGTATGCATGACAGAGCAGAAGGTGCAAGCAACCCTCTCCTTCTACCTGTTATGTCCCTGCCCAATAGCTGACCACAGTTGTAACACTTGTGTCCCCTAGAGAGCAGGTGACAACAGGAAGTGGGGCCATGGCAAAGATGGCTGGCTGTATATGTAGATAGTATGCTGCACTTCCTGAAGGGGAGTTCCAACCCATACACCGTCTGCTGAGGAGCTCAGAAAGGAATCCTCCCTCCCCGCACCTCAGGTTCTTCTGGGATAGTGCAGCTCCACACTGTCCCCAACCAGAGGCGGTGCCTAACTCGCACAATAGTCCAGTCTGATTCATCTGTGCTGTCCTGCGGCCAAAGCAAAGGATTTCAGCTGTGCAATGAATGTCTCAGTGTCAGTGTTTCAAAATGATACCAAATGCGGCGTGAGGGGCTAAAGATTGTTGTTTACATTGCTGGGCAGTATCTTTGTTTAAAACCCAGATTGATTAAAGTGGGATCTGCAGTTTATTTGGGTTTTTTTCCTCAAAGGTACAGCAGCTGCGTAAGAGAACATTTCACCACAAAGAACAAGCTGATTCACTGTATTTCTCTTGGGTACAGATTGTTGTCTCCCGCACATAACCTTCATAAATTAGGAAAGAAATCTGAAAAGCAAGACAATACATGTTGACTGGTCATGTTTTACAGCAGACACTTTAGTTCTCACAGTTCCAATCTGCATCTTTTCGGTGCCATAAGGAAAAAAGCTCCACATCCTGTCCGTCCACCGATGTAAATCCAGCCAAATTTACACTGACTTCAACAAAAGCAAGGCATGGTTTACTCTTGGACAGTCACATCTCCTTTTTGGGCCTGAAGCTGCTAAGCACCTTCAGTTCCCAAGCTGCTCCAGTTTTCTCGGGTAGAGTTTCTCAGGTATTAGAAAAAGATAGAGTACAGTGGGTTTGTGTTTAAGACTGATGCTCAAGCAGTCTAAACTGTGACTTAGTTTAACCTGCTACAGAAACTTCATCTGAAACTTGACCAGAATCATCTGAGAGCTCAAGAGTAATATATCCACAGAGCCATCCACCATCATTTGTTCCAGCACCAGCCTTTGAAATAAAAGAAAACCCAAAAAACCATAAAACCAAGCATCCATTTTAGTAGAGGATTTCCTTCTTTCTTTTAATCTCTTATTTTCCTATATTTTGCCTGCACAGTAAATGAAACCAGCAAGCACAAGTTGCCTGAAACCAGATTTGGCTTCATGCTTCAAATTCTGAGTGAAATGTCACAAGTAATTCATTCAAGGGGTGGCATGATCGCTGAGGGGAAGTGCAGCCCTCAGTAACAATAATAAAAATAATCCCAGGATATTTTTCTTAATATAAGCACTATGAAAAAGTTAACAGAAAGATGCCTTTGTGGACAGCAAGTACACCCTTATCTTATTTTATAGTAAATTGCAATGGATAACATGGTAATTATGTGTCAAGAGGCAGCTGATTTTGAATTGTCCAATGAGATTCTTGAACATTCAGGATTTTTTGTTATTTTTCCCCCTCCTGCAGAAAAAAAAAATCCAGCTGAAGAAAAGTATAACCTTTTAAAGAAATCTGACTCTAGTGGAAGCTGTGGAGAAGCAGGGGCATCTATGTTTGAATGATGTACATGCTGTTAGAGCCCAGCTGCCGAGTAATTTTACTAGGGAATATTTTAAAAGTCATGTATTCTTCAAACAGAAGTGAACCAAATGTGGTTGGAGGGACCTGGAATACTGTCAGCCAGTGAATGTAGAGTTCTCATGGGGTATGTTTACATGGCACATTAAGCCCAGGTCTGTATGACCCATGCCTCCAGACTCCGTGTTTCCAAACCACACTTGAGTGTCCATACTGCATCAGAAACCCAGATTCACAACCGTGCTGGTGTGTCCATACTGCGCTTTGCAGATCCAAGTCAGAACATGAGCTTCTGGGGTGTATACTACTATATTCAGGTTTCTTAGTGCCCTTGCCAGCTGAAGCCTTTCTAAGGTTTGTTTCATAGTGGGTTTTCTGTCCCATGGGAGCTGACCAGAAGTATTTTGGATGGTTTTAGCCCATGAATAAGTCCAGCTGAGCCATTTTCTGTCCACACTCCCGGAAGCCTGAGACATAAACATGGATCTTAACCCAGAGGAAGAACTTCTCCACCTCATACTGTCAGGAATCACGCAGAGCATCTAGAAGATGATGGTGGACATTTTGGTGACAGTTTTTGAACTTCAGAAGGCACCTTGCAGAGGGGGATACTGACATGCCCACTGAGATGCTGCTCATTCCTGTTGCTTCAGCTGCAGATTTTCCCCAATATAGGCCAGTGCTTCTGGAGTAGGGCCACCAACAATCTGGTGGGAATCACATTCTCATGAGGACCGGGGATGACCAACAATAGGTCCAGAACTTTCACATAAAGAAGCAGATGTTCCTGAAGATTTGTGATTAGTTTGCTCCAAACCTCCAGCACCGAGATGCCCATATGAGGGAAGCCACGCCAGTCCAGAAGTGGGTCACTATCGTCATCTGGAAACCAGCTAACCCAGGCTGCCACAGATCCATAGCTAAACAGTTTGGAGCTGGAAAATCAACTATGGAGGTTGTTGGGGCAGAGGTTTATGTGGCAATCAGGACTGTGATGTCTCCAAAGGTGGTGGGCATTACCAGTGTTCCTGAAACTACTGCTGGCTTTTGGAGGATGGGCTTCCCTAACTGTGCCATGGCCATAGACAAGGCTTATGAGCCTATAATTTACTTTCTGCAAGGGGCACATGAATACATAAACTGCAAAGCATACTCATCTGTACTTATTCACGCCTTACTTGACCACATGGGCACATTCATGAACTGAAGTGGGATGCACTGGTGGGCTGCATGATGCCAGGATATTCTGGAGTTTGGAACTTTACCTTCCTAGACAAATTGGGACATTATTCCTACCAAATGACATTGTTATAAATGGACTCACTGTCCCTACTGTTATTCTAGAGGACATTGCTTACGTCCTGTTGCCATAGTTTATGAAACTATATCCTGATTTCAGAGGAGCTGGCAAAAGAAGGTTCATCTATGCGCTCAGTGGCTGTAGGAGAGTAGTGGAATGTGCATTTGGCAGATTGAAATTCAGTTGGTACTGCCTTAAAAACCATTTGGATGCCAGTATCTTCAATGCAATCCACATTACTGGGGCCTGCTGGGTTCTGCACAATGTCTGTGAGGAGAAAAGGAACCTTTTCACCAGGAGTAGACTCAAGACAGCTGGATTTCTGAACTTGTACCCACAGCCAGACCATGTACCGGTCATGATTGGTGCTGGATCCACCTACGCAGAAGTGGAAATCAGGGATCCTTTGTGTGCCCATATAATGGGTTTGCACAGTCCCAGACATAAGGGGGAATAAAACTTATGTGCATGTGTCATATCTGTATTGGAAGTTATGGATATGTTTGATGTATCTGTAGTTCAACTTGTGCTGTGTTTCTGGGCAATACCCCAGACAGGATGGTTGGCAGCAGCATTAGATGCTTAATAGCCCATTAAGGGAACTCAAAGGTACAATAAGTCCAGGGAAAGAGTCAAGGGGCTACACCTTATGAGTCACCAGGACTTACTCATGTGACCCTCTCTGGAGTCCATCTTATTTCTGTAAATTTCCACAACCAAGCAGCATGGCAAAGAGATATAAAAGGCAACTGCAGCACCACATCCATATTGTCTTTAGTCTGCTGTCTTCAGTCTTGCTTCCTACCTTTGGATCAACTCATTTGTAACTGAAGCTGTGAAACAAAAAAGACCTGTCCAGATACTGGATGTACACCAGAAGGACTATACAAATCTGAAAAACTCCACAGTTCTAATGAAAACCTGATATATGTGGACTTTCAAATCATTTGTCTGTATGATTGCTTTAATCATTTAACATTTCTCTTATAGTTTGTTTCTTTCCTTTTATAATAAATCTTTAATTTTAGTTACTAAAGGATTGGCTGGCAGCGTGGTATATAAGATCCAAACTTATATTGATCTGGTAATGTGAGCGATCTGTTGGGGAGCAGGAGAACCTTTTTGGTAAAGAGCACAGAGTTTTAAATAATTGATCTCTTTACTGTACCTAATGGCTGACTGGGAGCTAGAGACTGAAATGCAGTAAAGGGGGCTGTGCATATTTTGTTTTAGCTTCTTGATAACCAGTGTGGGGAATCAAAAGCATTGTTTGTGGCTGGTTGGGAAGTCTGATTTCAGTGTCACCAACCAATGCTGGGAGAATCTGCTTTCCTTTTGCAGCCTGCCCTGACGTTGGCATTTTCAGGTGGTCTACACTAGGCACAGAAGGGTCATACTAGGCACCAGCAGAAGAAGGTCAATGAGCAGAAGCAGACTCTTTGGAATAGTAATCCTTTCGAAGGAGAGCCTAGGACCTCCAGCAAAGGGTGAATTAGAAATGCCTTTGATAGACTGATTAGGTAGGATATTGCAACATGGAGATTATTTCCACATTTACAAGAGTGTGAAGTTAACATTGCTTGTAAGGAATTGTGCTAGTGTTGCTTTACACAGTCAAAGGAAGGTGTTTCCCTTCCATATATTATACTTGAAATCTACTGCTTTGGCCGTGCTTTGCTGACACAACACATTCTTGTAAGAATGTAATTCCAGAATGTGTAGATCTATTTCTCACATTTCTTAACGGTAGTTTGCTATTTATTCTATTTCTTTACAAAATAATCTTCTTATCCTGGAAGATTTTTTAAATGGCTCAGTTTAAAGCTGGAAAACACCTGAATAAAATGCACTGGATTTTATTATAGATTTTCTTTAAAAAAAAAAAAAAAAAAGACTAATGTTTTGAATCAATTTTAGAAGCTACGTAAAGCATATTAAGTGTTTAAGATAAACTTGAGTGCCTCATATTGCTTATATTAATAATCTTAGGCTATGTCTACACTGATGGCGGCAAAGTCGCCACCATCAGATCAACTTACCTGTATCAATTGAGCAATCAGTGAAGACCCGCTCAGTTGATCCAGAAGTCAACGTTATTAATTCACCCCCGCAAGTTCCCGTTGAAGCAATACAGTGAAGATGGCGCGCAGAAGAGAAGCACAGCAGTCAACGGGAGTTACGCAAGTCGACTGCCGCTGAATCGCGGAGGTAAGTGTAGACCAAGCCTTATACTAATATTTAGGTATAAGGGAATGTGAAAAAGTCATTTTTTGATTAATTAACTAATTTTATTTATTTATGTATTTATTTATTTGTTCATTAAGCTTTTCTTTGGGACTCATCACCATGGTATCTGGGCATCTCACAAACATTAATTAACGTATCCCAAATATAATTAAACGTTTAGGCACGTTGACAGTCTATTGGATCTAAGTCTCAGCTCTGGCTTTTTTTCTATGGCATGGGGCATATGGATGTATAAAACTCTATCTTAATTCATATACAAAAAATGCATTTCCATCATTGTCTATTGTAATATAATCTTGGTTGGCAGCTAGAGGTATTTTACAGAGTCTGGCAATAGTAAATCAATACTAATTATGTCATTAAAAAGCTCTGATTTCCAGTGGACACCTGTATACCCCACTGATTTAAACTGGAGGAGCAAATATTTGGCACCTCTGAACATCAGATTGTAAATGTGTCCAGTTGGGCACCTAAAAACTGGAGCACTGATTGTCACTACCAGCTGTGTTGTAAGCCATTCACAGGCATAGAAAAATGTGCATGAGAGCTGAAGTCTCAAATCTGTTTTGCCCTTCTTGAAAACTTGAAATCTTTCAGAGGTCAAAACAGAAAGACTTACCATCATTAATTGTATTTTAACAGACAAAAATAAAGATGAGCTGATTGTAGCAAATAGATAGTTGAGATCCAAATAACTTTTATCACTTTAAATAGGAGAAGGAAGTGATGCTGAGAGAAAGAGATACAAAGATTGATTAGAAGCTGCAATATTTTTTGGAAATAGACAGGTAGACCTAGAGCAGGTCTACACTAGGAGCATTACGTTGGCACAGCTTCATCTGTAGCCTGTCTGGTGAAGACACTGTATTCGGACAGAAGAGCGCTGTCCCATCAGCATAATCACTTCACCTTCACGAGAGGCGGAAACTACGTTGGTGGGAGAGCGTCTCCCGCCGACATAGCGCCGGTCTGGACAGCGCTTACTCTAACTTGCATTGCTCAGGAATGTGTCTTTTTCACACCCCCAAGTGACGTAAGTTAGAACAACTTAAACAGTAGTGTAGATCTGCCCCTATATATATAGCAAGATGTTTAGCTAGGTACGTCCCTATTGGTATCTCTGTCTATACCTTTCTAGCTATAGAAATAGAGATATATAAATAAGGCTCTAGTGTGGAGTGGTATAAAGGTTTTATTGTCTTCAATTTGAGAGGAGTGTATTACTCACAAGAGGCACAGTCATTAGTGAGTGACAAGGTCACCCCAATAAGGCACACTTGCTCCCCAAGTTTGCACTGTCAGGGGATGGCTGTGGACCACTCCCTGCACAGTGCTGTGCTTCAAAGGCTCTCTCTTGCTCATGCATGTTTATGTGGTGGTGTGATGATTGGCGCTTGAGGGGAGCACTGTCTAGCAGTCAGGGAATTAGGCCCAATTAGGCTGCTGAAATGCATCAGGGGCTTTGGCAGGGGAGCCTGCGACCTCTCACTCCACTGGGCTCCAGCCCAGGGCACCGTGAGGACTACCAAGGGTCTGACACCCCTTAGTGCCTTAAGGCTGCCCCCCTTGAGCCACTTCCTACCACCCCACTGTTGTCCAAAGTTTACAGTCTGTAGCAAGAAGGTGTGAAGGGGGTCAGCTCACTGATTGGTGCTCCTTGTGGCCAGACGTAGCATTGCAGCTTGCTCCTTCTTGGGTTGGCAGCTGCCTCCTCCTGTGACTTGGCCCTGAGCCAGGTCAGTTCCAAATCTCTCCCCTGCTGGGGTGTCCATGAGCAAAACACACAGATTTAACACAAACAAACTGAGCTAGTTAGTGAAAGAGAGGAGAGAATGCCTCCATCTCGGAGTGTATCTGCAGCAGGTCCTCCCTCCCCTCAGGGAGGGACCTTCAGGCAGTTGTTGTAGGGAGAGATTCTGCCTTCCTTCAGCTTTTTTCCCCAAGAGCTGCAAGTTGCAGGTCTGCTTTCTTCCCTGCTCTGCCCCCCAGTGAGCTGTTCTGCTCCCCTTTAACTCCTTGTCCAGTCTGTGCATCTCTTGCAGATGTGAGCCCAGAGCAGCTCCTTAACCCTTTGCTGCCTAGCGTGGGGGTTGCATATCCCATCACAGGTGGTGATAGCATAGCCACATGATTCTTTGTATTTATCTTGTAGAATGGTGCCTTGTAGTCTGATCCCACAGATGTGCTTTCCCAGTTCTGTGGGTTGGTATAGTGGGAACTCTCCCCACCCCGTTTGGAAAGATTTTAACTTTCTCCTTCTATCCCTGTATTTCATAATCTTGATAATTGGACAGAATATGCACACTAGGGCAAGTACATTTGAGACACCCATTCATGTATCTCCTTCTGCAGTGAATTACTCACTACACAATCATCAGTGATCAATCTGAAATATGTGTATAAAAATGTAACTCAGACTTTTAACACAGGATCTAAAGGTCAGATGTACAAGAATTTTAATAATATCTGTTATATAATTCATTTGAAAAATGGCTGATGAAAATGAAAAGATTATTTAACATAAACAATTAATCAAAACATCTTCAACTAGGTTAAAAGGGTTTTATGGTTATGTTGGTATTTTACAGGATTTCTTACATTTTTTAAAGCTCTCTCTATAAATCTTACATAATCTTACATAATATGACAATGCAGTATTATAATCTTCTTACTCAAGGTCAACTGTTCAGACAGTCCTGCCCTACAGTAAAAAGAGAATTTTATAGTCTATCTTACTTTCATCCAAACCCTTTTAAACTGCTTGCCAATAGTGGCAGTACCCTGCAACTGTCTTGCCATTTAGCTCTCCTGTGCATAGCATATACCTGAGCTTCCAAACTGTGCTTACAAACACTCAATCTAATTCCAAATGACTGTCCAGTTCAATATATTCATGCCACTTTTTATCTGTAAGCTGGAAAATTCACATTTATGAGTTTTTGTTCACTCAAGTGTTTGAGGAATGCTGCGATTTCTACAGAAACTAGTATTTGCATAAAATAAAAGTATTTATAAGTGAATCACTTATTCTCTGTTGTCATTTTCCTGTTTAAAGCATTTCAGTCATCTAAGCCCTGATTCAGGAAGGTATGTAAGTATGTGTCTAATTTTAAGCATGTGAGTAGTCCCCAAGAAGCAAATGAGACTATTTTTGTCCCCCTTTTGACCCAAGCAGCTAATCAAAATTCAGGGCCCTAGGGGTGTTTCAGATGGAAGCAGGAATTGATGGAGTCTGGTATTTTCTTTGATGCAATCTTGTTTATTTGCAAGGGATGTACCAAGTCCTGCTTCTCCAGATGCAGCCTTACAGCCCCATGTCTCTATATTCTGCCTGTTCTCAGTTTTTCTTTGTTCTGCCTTCCCCCACTCCTCACATAGCAGATTACAAAATCCAGTTGAACCCTCTGCTGACATGATGCTAGATTCTGGCCTTGTTATAAGTGTGGCCCCTTAAGTGTTTTTTACAACTATCTTAGGAGAAAGTTGTGTTCACACATCAGTTTGACTAAGGTTTTAACTCAACCTATAACAAGGTTTCATCCAGCTCATAATGCTACTTGTGCTTAAAGTTCAACACATACTTAAGTAACTTCCTGATTTGAGACCCTACACAGAAGCCAGAAACAATGGCTTATGACTTAGAAGAACAGACATCACAAACAGAAAACAGTCAAAATGAACAGTTTGCAAACAACCAAGAGGCTGAAATTTATTAGCATGAAATGTTCACTGAACAGTGAAGAAAATCACAAAAATCAAAGGCTGCTCATAAACAGGAAAAAAAAGGGCTGAATTCATTAGATAATTTGAAATTAACAACTACAACAACTCTACTGTAAACAATATGATTTTTGTTTAAAAGAAAATGATGATGGAAACGCAACTGTAAGAAATTTGGTATTTAAATACAGGATGTGGTTAAAAAGGGGTGAACTCAGGAAAGGTTAGTCTCTGAACAATAAAACAGTTTACAAATTAGTAGATATGAACTACTGCTGACCTGACCTTAAGGAAACTGAAGGTTCATTCTGGGACATTTCAAATACAAATCTATGTCTGGGATAAATGTTTATGGTTAAGAATGAAGGACAGATCTGGCTAAAAGCAGATCTAACCATCACAGTCCTTTATACAATAGCATGGTCAGCAACCTTTCTACCTAGGGCTCCTAATGTTGTTAACACTAGTGGAATTAAACAGTAGGAAATTTCCTGTTGTGGCAAATGGCTTGTTACTACACCCATATATGGCAGATGAGAATGACTTTCTAGTGAAAGAGGATCTAGAGTGTGGGCTGAGCAGTTATGAGGTTGGAAACCTGTGAGAAGCCAAGTGTAGGGAGAAGGTCTGAGATTAACTTTAAGTTGTATAATTTATGTTAATAAAACTAAACCCTACAAAGGGAGAAAGTTGGGATTCTTCACAGTATGTGAACTGTATTCAAGATCCCGCTGAAAATGTCATGTGCTTACATGTGGTACCAGAAGTCATGAGGGTTTTTTGTTTGATTGGTTAGTTGTATTTTAAAAGAAACCTTTGCAAAACAGGTATAAAAGAGGAAAATGGAACATCCTTAAGTGGATAATGGAGCAGCAGAAATCTCAACAACGGGTCCAGCAGCTGCAGCAGCAGGCCTTGGTGCAATTCAGGAAGGACCAGTAAGACCAGGCAGCAGAACAACATGGCTAACAGAAAGACCATGCTCTGGACCAGCAATAGAGATGATCAAAACAAATGGAAATACTTTTTGTGAAAATTTTTATGAAAAAATCATCCCTGTTTTTGTAAAAATTGTAATGATTTTTTTTGCATCATCATTTTCAGAAGATGTTGCCCAGGTCTACCCAACAGGAACAGTAGAGACAGTTCCAGGAGCAGATGTTCTAGGGCAGTGTTTCTCAACCTTTTTGATACCAGGGACTGGTTTCCTATACTGTGTTAGGGAGATCTCAGGCTTCCTATACTGTGTCAGAGAGATCTCAGGGACTGGTCCCGTCAATGGACTGGTCATTGAGAAATACTATTCTAGAGGTCCATTAACCTGGACACAGCACTCCATCTACCAGTCAGAATGAGCCCTTGTCTTTCTGAGAGAGGACCAGATGCTACCTATAGTATCTTCCTGATAGCTGTTAAGCAGGCAGCTTTTGCTATTCATTGGGAGGAACCGGAGCTGTCTATATAGCGCTTTTACTAATGTGAGAGGCTCAAATTGTATATTGAGCCATGGGTGAGGATGCTGTCACTGATTACAAGGCCATCAAAGCTTCCATCTTGTACTGGTTGGGGATCTTGGAAGAGACACAGCCTTCTTCATGTATTTTCATGGTCTCCAATAACTTTGGCAGCAAAAGAAAATGAAAGAACAGATAGGGTAAAGTTTAGCATTATTGTTCTGGGTTATTTCTAGTTGCTCTGTTTACATGTCATATGCAGTACTTCTCTGGCAGAGAGAGGAAATCTCCAAATACATTGTCCATTCTCTCTCTCCATGAAAGGCTTAGACCTAAAAATGCCAGCTACAAACTCTCCCCAGAGAAGCCCCTGGCTACATGTGGACTTCAGGGACAAATGAAGCATGGGGACAGGAAGACATGGGGCTGGGGCAATCCTGCACTTTGCCAATTCCTCACGGAAGCAAGGGGGGCCACAAGTTAGAGCAGCCTTGAAGGTATCCTGTAACAGAGGTTGAACCAGCTTCTGCAGCTTCAGAACTGGGGAGGAACAAGCCACTTCCTTTCAGTGCCTGTGCTGGCATCTATTCAGGGCCTGATCAGTTCAGGAGTGAATTTGCCCCTTTGTGTTAGTTTAGGTTACAGAAATGTTGGGGAGAAAAGATGTAGCCACTTTCCAACCATACATGTGCAGTAACTTCATTCCAGTGCAAAGAATTATGGGGTAAATATTCCTATGCATAACATATATTTTAAAAACTGAAGCCACATTCTGAAAGCAAAAGAAATGTTATATGGGGAGCCTTGGACACAATTTGTTTAGGAAATCCCCACTTCCAAAATGTGATTCTTGACTCAGTTTGGTTTCTAGAGAAAGAACAGAGTGTAAATTTAATATCTTAGACATCTGATACTATTCCTGATTAATCTGAAAGGGAAATTCAAAGGATAGGTAAAAGGAGAATTTTTTCCTCTGTTTATTAATATTTGACTCTTTGCTGACTTCATTTATGCTGTATAGATTGATATTAAATATTTTATAAAACAGAATATATTGCATAAATACTATAAAGCAGATGTAAGGACAATATATTTGCCATTCATTGTACATGTCATAAAAACAATTAGCACCCTCGTGGCCAAGACGGTGTCTGCTCTGCAGGCAGCTCTGGCTAAGAAAAGGTACACGCAGGAATGCATCAGAGAAACTCCCTTCCACCCCACGGGCACCTGTTCCAAATGCTCTGGCATAAACTCACACACACTGGAATAGTACAATGAATATATGAAAGGGAAATATTTATTTACAGAGGTATGAATGGAGAAAAACAGGGGGAGAAATAGGGGGATTAGTAAAACAGGTTTACATTCAATACCAGGCCCTACAGTAAGTGGTATCACAATATGAAAGGGGAGACATCAAGCAATGCACCTGCACTCCATGTTCAGGAATCCTGGGCAAAGTTCCAGTCCAGCAGTGAGTCTTGGGTGCTTCTGGCCATCTCTGGCACCAGTAAACATTCCTCAATAAAACCCTCCAGTGCCCTCTTCTGTCACTCTCTGCAAACCCACTCAGAGCAACAATCTCTCCACTTAGCTAGCTACAGTCTCCCTCCTTATTCCCAGTGGAAGATTAAAAATCCCAGGACTCACCCCATGCAGGTCTGGACAACAATGGTACTGGGTCCAGCTCTGGTTTGTCCTTCTTGGGTAATTCATCCCTGGCACAGGATTCCTCCTGGCTCCTGTCCTGGGGGATCTCCGGTCAGCCGCTTTGTCTCTTCTGGACTTTGGGCAGCTTCTCTGTGAAAGAGCCTGTTTGCCATAGTCCTCTAGTCTGGAGCTACAGACACATGCATCCTGTTGGTCTCCCTCTCTCCACACCTCTGGAACAACCAGAACTTCCTCTTTCTGGAATAATCAGCACTTCCTCTGCTTCAGGACAAGATTTTAAAGGGACTATGCTCTCTAAACCCCAAGGGGGTTACACAATATTCATAGTTCTATTTGTGACTATGGCTTTCCTGGTTGGTTGTATTTCAGGACAGGACATCTGTGATCATTTGTTTCAGCATGTCAAATCTTTGCTGTTGGGGTCCTGCCCAGTCCCACTCAATTATCTGCCTTGTGAGCGGACTTATGGATTCTACTACAACAGCCAAGTGTAAACAGAACTTGGTGAAAAAGTTTATCATTCGTATTACATGCTGTACTCTTTTCACATCCACTGGAGCATGTCTGACTGCCTTGATCGTGTTGAGATCTGCTGCAGTCCCTCTTCTGTGAGTAGATGTCCAATGTATGTTACTTCCTGCTGTTTGAGTCACATAAGTTGTCATGAAATAAGAGGGAAGGTTCTCTCATGGATCAGTAACTGGTTAAAAGTTAGAAAACAAAGGATAGGAATAAATGGTCAGTTTCAGAATGAAAAGAGGTAAATAGTGGTGTCCCCTAGGAGTCTATACTGGGACCAGTACTGTTCAATACATTCATAAATGATCTGGAAAAAGGGGTAAGTGAGGTGGCAAAATCTGCAGATGATACAAAACTACTCAAGATAGTTAAGTCCAAAGCAGAAGGCAAAGAGTTACAAAGGGATCTCACAAAACTGGGTGACTGGGCAACAAAGCAGCAGACAAAATGAAATGTTGATAAATGCGAAGTAACACACATTGGGAAACATAATCCCAATAATATATATAAAATGATGGGTTCTAAATTAGCTGCTACCGCTCAAGAAAGAGATCTTGGAGTCATTGTGGATAGTTCTCTGTAAACATCCACTCAATGTGCAGCGGCAGTCAAAAAAGTGAACAAAAGCAGACATACATTGGTCTTACCCAGTATGGCCATTCTTATGTTCTTATATTTTCTGGATTCAGTTTTATGTTCTTGTCCTTGCATTGCTGTAGAAAAGCTAGTAGTTTTCTGTCATGGTGGTGTTCAGTTTCGGTGTCATTGCTCCCTTCTCCTTCAATGAGAATTATTTTCACCCCCGGCAGAACCTGGGTGAGTCTTCCCAGGAACACTTCTGCTGCTGGGCTTATGCCTATAGGCATGCATAGTTGTCTGTAGAGACCAAATGGTGTTAAAAAGTTTGTCAGCATTTCTCCAGGCTTATGAGCCAAAACCTATTCTTCATATCACAGGCTATAAAAATCTGACTTTGGAAAGTTCTTACAAGATGTCATCAGTTGTGGGCAGTGAATAGTGACATCTTTTCAATTCCCAGTTCAGTGGCTTTGTATCTATGCAGATGCATAATTTGCCTGATGGCTTCTTTGCCACCCACCACCATGCTGCTTGCCCGTGCAGTACTGGCCTCTACAGGTGCTTCAATGCCCCTGCTCTGCAGACTTTTGAGCTTCTTGGGTATTGGATTGCATAATGCTACTGGAGTTTTCCTTCATGGTAAGCACATAAGTTCCACTTTGAGGTCTCCTTCCAGTCACAGCTTTCCTTTGTCACCTGTAAAAAAAAATACCAAATGCTTTCACAATGGTCTTCGTTGTCCACGAGACTCCCCCTTTTGCTTCTTCCACTGCAGCTATAAAATTAGTTGGTGGCTCCTTCACAGAGCCGTGAACGTTGGTGTACTTGGCACGGTTCACCCCACTCGCCGACACACGCCCCTTTTGTGGTGAGAGGGAGACCCTGGCTCACATCTACCTTGAGTGCACCAGGTTGCAATCCCTTTTCTGGCTTTGTGAAAATTTGTGAAAACCGGACCCTGAGCTCCGGAACCTCCCCTGACGTCTGCTCCACCTCTTCCCCTGAGACCCCTCCCCTTCCCTTGAGGCCCTGTCTCCTGCTCCCCTTCCCCCCCACCAGTGCTAACTGCTCTCTTTGCCTCCCTCCCCTTGTCAGCTGAGTAGGGCTCTAGGGGTGAGGGGGGTAACTGGGGCAGGACATTCGAAGGGGAGCTGCACTCCTGGGAGGAGGGGGGGGTGAGTGGGCCAGGGCAGGGCAGGGGAGATCCGCCCTTCCAGGGGTGAGGGAGGTGAAAGCCGTGCTCCCAGGGTTGGGGGGAATGGGGGGCAGGACGCGGCGGGGGGAGAGAGACCTGTGCTTTGAGGGTTGGGTGGAGTGACTGGGGTAGGATGGGGGAGCCACCAGTACCTCCTCTCCCCTTCAAACTGGTGTGTAGGGAAAGACCTGTGTCACTCTGCGCTTTCATTCTGCTTTGTGTAGCAATAGTATCCCAGGGTTCCTACTATGAGGCCTGAGGTTGTTGTGAGCTTCAGAGTGGTGCAGATGTCTCTGCCTTGTCTCCCAATAAGTAAAAATCATAGTTTTATTTTCCTGCGCTTGTCATTCTCCTGAATGGCCAGGTCTGTGTGCAGCTCACACTCCTCCTTTCACAGAGTTCTTCACTGGACCAGCTTTGTGCCTGCAAAATCCAAGTCTCTGAGAAGCGACAGACTGGTTCCATGGCTCACTCCGCCAGCTACTGCACTTCAGAGTCACTGAAGTTTACATTTTGGAACATAAAAGTCTGATCCAAAGCCCATCAAAGTCAATTGAAAGACTCTTGTTAACTTCAGTGCACATGGATCAGGACAAAATAAAGCATACTCCTTGTTCTGCTCTTTTCTGGCTTTTTTAAGGATTCCAGGTCAGATTTGTAAAGGTATTTGGGTCCTTAAATATCTTTTAAAATCTCTCCTTCTGTGTTTTCTATTGCTGCATGATGTATAATAAGGTAAATTCCCATTATAGCTTTACAAAATATTGATTTCATAATACTGCATGTGAAATGAATTGAGACTATGAAGTTGAGTAAATTAATAGCAAGGGAAAGCATTTCAAATTTCCTTCATTATAGAAAATAAGGAAAATAGATCCTTGATTTCATTGACTCCAGTTTATCCTATGTCAAGGAAGAATATACTCATTATTTTAAAAGAACAGTTATAAACGTTATTTATATGTCCAGAGTGAAGACAAGGGAACCAATATACTGATTTAATCCACTGTAACTGAGAGGACGGGGATCTGTGGACTTTTACTTAATGCTGACTTTGTAACACATCACATTATGCATCATAACATCCACAAGGCATTGGACTTGACATTATATAACACAATTTGCCATAGCACAACTGACTGAACATAGAACTTGCATCTACCAATAACAACAATTGAGATTTAGGACAGATCAAGTACTCTCATTATTGGCCACTTAGTGCAAGTTTTAAGCATTGGTATTGTTTCAATGAAATCTTATGTACTGGAGAAAAATCTACTTTGCTTGCTCTATTAAATGATATAAGGTCCTGACTTTTTGTTATATTATGTTGCATCAATGTAACAACATAGTTAAGAGTCTGATGAAGTTTGCACCTAAAGCAAGATTAAAATCCCTCTATTTTTCACACTTTAATAACCAAATTTAGTCTCTAAGTCTAACACACTTACCATGCATGGGCCAGCTGAATTTTCTACAGTTAGTTTTTTGGCTCTTTTGGTCAAACATATTTTAATGTGGTCAAACATATTTAAAAATACTCCCTTTTTGAAATTTCCTTCAAGACTATAGCGTGGAATTTTCAAAAATACTTAATATCAGTCTAACTTTGCTCCCACTGATGTAAAACTGCCATTGACTTCAATGGGAGCAGAATTAGGCCAACACTGAATACCTTTGAAAATCCCAACCATCACATTTTTTCAGGCTCCAAAATTACAGTCACTGCAAACTTTCCACATGCATTTGTTCCAATAAAATCTCAGACACAGAGAAACAAAGTTGAAGTTTAAACAGAAAATTAATTATTCCCCTCATCGATCATAACTTATCTTACCCCTTCAAGGGAAAGCCAATGAAAATATTTTGTCATGAACAGTTATCAAGTAATGCATATAACCAGCTAGTAGGTTAAGAAGTTAGATAAATATTAACTCTTTATCATGCAATCTCATCATTAGTATTACGCACTGAACACAGTGTTGGGCATATGACATCAATCAGAACTGGGTAACTTGAAAACTAGCCTTTAACATTCTTCCTAAGACACCTCAACATTCATTAAATGTCATTTTCCAAGCACATTTGAAATGCAAACTGTGCTTCAACATGGATTTCAAGATGGTAAACAGTGGCCATTTGGATAGCTACAAGGCTTTTGCCTTTCAAAGGTGATCTTGGATTACTATCTATCCACTGGTAACAATACTAATGCCTAAAGCACTTGAAAAAAGCTCGAAATCAGACAGATGACTGCATTCATGTGCATCAGACATACTTCTCCCTATTGCTTAATAAACCTTACTAGACAACAAATTAAAAAACAAAAGGTATTATATGGGCTGGTCAGGACATACGATACCAGATGCTAGGGTTTCTTTCTCTTCTGGCCATGCATAAATAACCTTGTGAATTTGGAGTTTGAGTAGCACAATTTATCTAACAAAAGTTCAGTTACTCATGAATAATTTGCCTTTCAGTGTGTATGTGAAGAAAACAGCTCAACACAAGCCTTTTTGTATTAAAGCCATCTGTGACTCACAGTATCATCATGCATGAGATGGGGTCATTATGTGAGAGCAGTAGTGCATGAAGATGCATGAAAATGGCATATGAAAGTCTACCTTCAAGATACTGTGGCCAGTTCCTTATAATGATAATTAAATAGATTTGCAGGAATTGTGATGTGCTGAGATCAGCTGTCTTTTCTATACATGTACCCATACATTGAAGTTTAGTTTTGTGATTAACTGAAAATATGTCTGTACACTTTATGAACTCTGTGTGAAATGATGAACCCCGTGTGTCTGTGTCAGGCTGCAAACTCTGTTTTGAACTTGCAGCCTTTTGCCTTCTCCATGATCTGTTTGCCTCTATTTGGGGTTGGAATTTGAAAGGCTGATGGTAAAAGAATAACAAAAGAGGATAGTTGATTCTTATGTACCTAAACACTGGAAATCTATTCACTCTAGACAAAAGATGGTCATTGCCCAGAAGAACTGGTTTAGCAGAGGGGAGGTCGTCTTGCAACAAAGTTGTCTGAGGGGTCTGTACTCATCTGGGAAAGATGGCCAGGGTGTCACCTGACAATAGGATGAAAGTTTTAAAAGGGCAGAGGCTGGTCCGTTACTCGGTTGGGGATCCATTTTTTCCAGTTCAGAAGGGGCAGGTCACCCAGCATGTAGCACTCATGGGACAGGTGGACCCTGCCTGCTTCCCTGAGCCCAGATGGCCCCAAGGACTTTGGACAACCCAAGTGACTCAGACCCTAGCCCAAAGAATGCCCTGGAGTGGTGAGGAAACTCAGGCAGGGACATGTGTTTAGGGTTTATTGAGCTGTATGCTCCTGTGTTTCACGTGATTAAGTATAAAACAGCACAAATGTGTAAGTCTGTGCAAAGTGCATGCGCATTGACTGCTTTACAACTACTTCATGCCCCTGAGAAAGTTAAATGGTAAACCAGAAGTCCAGACCTTTGGGGTAGAAGTCTGGGAAAGGGGTGTGTTTAAGTAACTAGGGTATCTTGGAGAGGGGTAACACTGGTCCTGCGGCCCTAGGCCAGGGGGATTGAGGGGCTCCATTTCTGAGCAGGGGTAGCTGACTCTGAGTTAGTGCCCAGGAAATGTGCCACAGAGGCAAAGGGATGAACCACTGCTGCAGCCTGCTGAGGGTCTAGAAACTTAACACATCCCAGGAGATCCAGAGCACAGAGGCTTGGATTCCCTCATAACCACCTGAGTGAGCAGTCAGAAGGGACCACCAGAGCATCTAGTATGATCTCCTGTATATTACAGGCCACTGATACCACCTAACACCCACACACTAAATCCAACAACCAAAATTAAACCAGAGTATTACAGCCCTCAGGAGACTAGACTATTATATGCCATAGGCAGAGAATAAGAGGGACCGAAGTGCCCCAGTCCTTCAGACCCCTGCAATGGCAGGGTATTGTTTAAGTGAGATAATCCTGGCAAGGAACCCACATCCTCCATAGAAAGGTAACCCCACTCCCACAAGGTCACTGCCAACCTGACCAGGGGAAAAGTTCCTTCCTGACCCCACATATGGTAATCGGTTAGACCCTGAGCATATAAGCAAGAATCAGCCAGCCAATCACCTGAAAGGGAGACAGAATGCTTGATGCCACCTCAGAGTCCTGGCCCGTCCCCACAATGTCCCATCTCTAGCTGTAGCCAACCCTGAGGCTTCCGAGGAAGGAGATTGAAAAAACCCTCCCTCAATACATCTGGGGAGGCGAAGAGAATGCCTTCATGATCCTTGCTAGTGTCTGGCTGAAACCTTGACGCATGAGCTTTAGGAACATAAGACATAAACCAAAAGTAAGCCCCAGGGCTTTTGAGACCTGTCCCCTACCATCACAAGCAACCCTATCACAGAATTGCACTCATAATCTTATTCAGCTGTCTCTTAAAAGTAATTAATTTGTTTGCCCCCAACAACTCCTATTGTGAGGCTGTTCCAGAATCTCATCCCTCTGATGGTTAGAAACCTTCTCATTTCCATCCTGAATTTGTTCATGGACAGCTTATATCTATTTGTTCTTGTGCCAACATAGTCCTTTATCTCAAATAGCTCTTAACCTCCCTGGTATTTACCCCCCAATGTATTTATAGAGAGCAGTTACATCCCCTCTCAGCCTTCTTTTTGTCAGACTAAACAAGCCAAGCTCTTCAAGTCTCTTCTCATGAACAAGGCCCTCGATTCCTCTGATCATCCTAGTAGTTCTTCTCTGCACCTGTTCCAATTTAAATTTATCTTTGTTGAATATGGGTAACCAGAACTGTACACAGTATTCCAAGTGAGGTCTTACCATGCCTTGTACAATGCCATTGATACTTCTCTCTCTCTACTGGAAATGCCTCACCTAATACATCCTAGGGTTGCATTTTTCCCCATAGCACTGATCCTTCAGCCATCTGTTGATCTTCATTACCTTGTCATACCTTTGCCTTCCTTCTCCAGGGACGAAAATATTCCACTGAAAATCATCTGACCTTCCACTTCATTAAACATCTTACCCAGCCGAGCATAATCATCTCAACCCATTCCAATAGGAATCTAGCAGTATCCTTCATCCTGACATGAACCACAATCAACAGATTTTTTCCTTGCTGCCACCAAAATCCTCTTCAGCTGCATGTCCACACATCTTGTATCCTTCCCTCTGGTTGACAACACACTCCTCTGTTCTCTGGATCTGGTCTGGTGATGGGCCTATCAATTCTTCTGTGTATGGGGTCCCCAATTATATAGGCCTGACTCTTCCTGGTGTTGGTATGAATCTGTTTTATGTTCTCTCTCACAGTGCCGTGCACATCAGCCTCATTTTTTCTTAGGCTCTTGTCCCAAGCTATCTTCATCACCTCGTCCTGTCCTCTGCAGCGACAGGCTTCTCTTCTTTTCTTCCTCGCCACCCCTTCTTCTTCCTGTTTCTCCTCCTCATTCCCCCATGCAGCAAGTCTCCTACTCAATTTGATTTCATAACCACTAGCTGGTCCCTTCCCCTGCCTTGTCCTCATGGTCCCATTCTTCCATGGATCACCCTCCTCCTTTATCAGTATGAGTTTAGAATGGGTTCATTACTCATGAATGACAAAGTTGTAAGTTATCAGATCCTAAATAATTGCTGCTAAAACTTTCATAACACATCACCATGCTTTCTGTATATGACGTGTGCTGGAAAAAAAAGTTATTTTAGTGGTATTTTAGAGAGGTTGAAAACATTTTATTAGAACTATTTTTCAAATTCCTCTGCCTGAAAAACCAGTTATATAAGTTACCATGGATGAGATACTGACCCTACTCAAGTCAGTGACAAAACTGCCATTGACTACACTGGGGCCAGGATGTCACCCCACAAGACTAACTGTACAGCACAGCAAGGGGAAGTCCCTGGCTCTGGACCTGAATTTATCTATAGAAACCGTACTTATCTTCTGGATTCAAATAATAGAGAGTACTTATTTTTAAAGATAAGGTAAAAGACATGCATTACTTAGTGAGAAAGTTAAAGAGAAAATCCTTCATTGTGTGAGAGAAATCATTTTTCCCATTAGTAATAAAATTAAAAACCACTATCATTTGGTGGATGGAAAATTCAGCAATTTTCCATCAGTGAAAAGTGCATTACAGTATCGTGATTGGTTGATTGGGAAGTTAAACAAATTGTTAATTCAAATTCACTGTTATATCTTTGTATAAAAAGGCATAAAGGTAACTAGAAACCAGGAACATATGCTAGACTCCAAAGAAAGAGAGCGTTAGGAGAAATACCCAGGCACAGAGATGCTTCCTTGAGAAGCTGAACAGAACATTATTGCATTAAGACTGAAAAAGTCCTTTACTTACAATATTATTACTATTTATTTGTATTGTAGGATGTAGGAACCTATTCTTGGAACAGGACCCCATTGTGCTAGGTACTGTACAAACACAGGAGAAAAAGACAGTTCCTGCCCCAAATAATTTATAATCCAAGTATAAGACAAGAGACAGTAGATACAGACAGACAGGGTAGATAGCAGAAATGGGGGGTCAAGAAAGGGGGACAGTAATTTCTCCTGTTTTTCCTTAAATACCAGACATAAGACTCTGCTTTCTGTAAAGAGTTGTTCTTAATCTAGTTTTCTGTTTGTTTTGTATTGGTCTTCTCTAATTGTTCAACTATCTGTCTAGTAAAGGGCCCAAATCCGCCCGTCATGTTAAAGGGCCCACTCATCTCCCTAACTCCTAACTGCATCCATCCCACACCCTATTTTTTAATTCTCCGATCAGTTTTCCTTTCTCCACTCACACTCCTCCTTCTCACGATGGTGGTGCTCATCTGTCAGAGTGGAGCCATATGAACAGCTGTGCTCCATAGTCTAGTTTGTAACTCTACCTCCCATTTCAACTTTCCTTTGAATAAGAGTCAACATGACATTGCTTTAAAAATCCATTCAGGATATAAATGTCACTGCACTCTACATAAACAAAAAACAATACCCAAAATATTGCCTCATTCTTTGATAGCTCCACATATCTGAATTTGAAGATCTTTGCAAGTTTGCACAAATATATTTGTCAGTCTGGCTATAGATTATAAAAAATTCTTCCACTTTTGACATAAATCATATTAATCTTCTTTGAATCTTCACCAAAACTATGATGTTAGGCTAAACAAATCCCTCTTGAATTCTCATTAAATGCTAGTGCAACTGATTCTCTGACTGACTCATTAGCATACTTGATGGCACATACTCAAAAAAGCCCCTACAATTTAATGGAAAATAGAACAAAGCTGTAGATTTCAACCTTTGTCTGGTACATACTGTAAGGTACGTACTGTGAGTAATGATCTAACTTTTAAAATGTGCACCAGGTTGTTCTAAATTGCCTCTACAATTATATTTCCTATCTTTGTGAAAGTATAAATTGATTAGGCAGCTTCATGCAGATTTTCTATTCATGCCAAATTTAATTAAAAATGTGAAGGGAACAGTATTTTAAAAAATATAAATTGTAGAACATTTGCAAACACACAACTAAATTTGCACCTAACCTGCAACTAAATTTGCGATGTTATAATTGATAATGAAGATGTGCATGTTAAATCAAAAGAAACATTAAAGGACATTTCTTAAAGCAGGTCTGTATTTGTCCTATGAACTTTTAAGTGTAAGGTCAATTTTACATAGTGAAAAATGATTGCTCAATTTCTTTCAAAGCGTGAAGATATGCTTGCTATGCAGATAGATCAGAACAATGATATAATGAAAACAAAATATTATTTGGATGAAACTGCTAATAAGTTTTAATAGAAGTGCATTCAGGCAAGGTCTCAAGGAAAATGGAACAATAAACAGCCATTAAATTGCAAAATTAGTCTTTTATTTGAAGATGGTATAGTTATTTAATCTGTTTTTGCACATATGCCATGTTAAATGTAATGCATTCTGTCTTGTTTTCTGACAGTCATAAACTAATCACAATATCTGTTTCCCATTATATAATTGCAGTTGTGGTACAATTCTTATGGCTGTGTCAGGACCTAATTTGTAAACCCCTAATTTCTTTGCATGTAACATCCCAGAGGAGTCTTTTGTAGACACCACTAGAGATGACAGAGATTGTGGTTTTGTACATTACTCATTTATTAACCCAAATGGAGGAAAACTGCCTTTACCATTACTTGGTATATTTTCTCTTAACTGACGAACCCTTGAGAGGAATCTCTGACATGGGAATCAAAACCATCTTCCTCATTGTGACACTACTGCAACAAAGGGCTACTGTAAAATATTCCTCTTCCTGTTGCAATTAAATGTTAACTGCAAGTGCTTCCTGTTGTGCTGCCCCATACAACACTGTCCTGACCATCAAATGACCATCAAAGAATTATAAAGAGATTGTACCCAGATCCTCCTCCTTTTGTGACACTAACTCATTTGTATCTTTTGCCGGTTACCTCTGTCTACTCAGAACAGTATTTGTTCTTCAGGGACATTTTGTACTGACAATGTTCCAAGAAATGCCCCATAATTACTTGGTAAAAGGTTTAGAATAAGAGTAGAATGCACCATGTCCTGTTGATTTCAAAAGTTGCCTACAGAGGAAAGTGGCTTTCTTTTTCTTTCTTTTTTTCTTTCTTTTTTTTTTTTTTTTTTTTTTTTTTTTTTGTCTCTTTTACTCAGGAAAAGCAGAGAAATAGCAGCAATGCCTAAGGGAAGCCAAAGCAATGTACTAAACCCTGTGTGAACATAAAAGAATCAATAGACCATTTGAGGGATAGCAGTATGTCCTGGAATCATTCCTTGACACCACCCCCGCTATCCCTGCCCCTCCCACACTCCCACATCAAAAAAGCAGATGGAAAATATTCTTCAGCAGACACTGAAATTCAATATTAGAAATTTATTCTATTGGACTAGCGGAAGTGACAGAGAGCTGTGTCAGTAGAGTTAGATTATTCATAGCCTGTGGCATTTTTGGAGAAAAATAAGGGAGGAAATAGGGAGCTGGAAGAAGTGGTAAAGATGATGCTAGAACAATCTGGCCCATCTGAAAGAGACGCAGTTGAGATTGTTGCACTTCTGAGTGACTGACGATGTGTTTAGGAATTGTTGCTGGTCTTCCCACATTGCTGTCAAGCTGCCATAACATTATGGTTACGGCACGAAGCAATCTGGCTTAACCAAATGTATTTTATTCTATCTAATGATGTACTATTCTACATAGATTTTTATAAAGCTCCCGTTAGTGTAGTAACTGAATGGCTGCTATTTTGTATGTGCATTTGGTTTTTTCTTTCTAAGTATAGTATTTTAAAGTTATCTATATGGAATTTCATATTATTGATTTCAAACCAATTCTCCATTTGTCAATGTAATTTTGAATTCTAATCCTGTCCTCCAAAGTGCTTGGAATCCCTCCCATCTTGGTGTTATGTGCAAATTGTATAAGCACACTGTCCACGTCGTTATCCAAGTCATTCATGAAAATATTGAATAGCATGAGATCCATGACGGACCCTTTTGGGACACCCCCCTAGTTGGACAGCAAACTACTGATAACTTACTCTAAGAGCATAGTCTCTCAACCAGTTGTGCACCATCTTACAGTAATTTCATCTAGACCACATTTCCCACATTTGCTTATGAAATATCTTGTAAGACTGTATCAAAAGCTTTACTAAGATCAGAATATATCATATCTACTGTTTCCCTCCATCTACTAAGTCAGTAACATGTCAAAAAAGGATCCTAGATTGGTTTAGCATAATTTGTTTTTAACAATTTTATGCTAGTGATTTTTTGTAACCCTATTGTCCTCTAGGTGCTTACAAATTGATTGTTTAATAATTTGTTCAAGTATCTTTCCAGGCATGAAAGTTAGGCTGACTGGTCTATAATTCCCTGGGCCCTCTTTGTTTTCCTTTTTAAAGATTGTTACCATGCTTGCCCTTCTCTAGTCCTCTGGGACCTCACCTGTCCTCCAGGAGTTCTCAAAGAAAATTGCTAATGGTTCCAAGATTGCTTCAGTTAGTTCCTTAAGTAGCCTATGATGAATTTCATCAGGCCTTGCTGACCTGAATACATATAAATATTCTAAGTATTCTTTAATATGTTCTATCTATATTTTGGCTTGTGTTCCTTCCCCCCATGTCATATAATGCACTACCTGAAGGCATCCAGCTACCATGGCAATGGGCACAGTACAAAAATGTGAATAGAATTTTCCTGTAATTTTGTCTTTCTGAGTTTTAAGCATATGATGTATATGTGTATATCTTTTGTTTAAATAAAGTCATTCAATCATTTGCCTGTATGACTGTTGAATCAATATGCAATTTGTCAGTATTGTATATTTTAGTTCTAAAAGATAAATCAGACATTTTCATTGGGAGCATATTATGCCCTTCTCTCCCACCCCCAGCATTTCTGATTTTGGCCTTCATCATTAATTGATCATTGTGATGGGGTACGCCAATCCCACACAGGGTTAATGAGAGCTTGTGGGCTTAATCAGCCTGCCTCACTGCACCTGCAGTAGGTGTCGAGCCTAGAGAAAGGAGCTAAAAAGGTTGAACCCACCTCTGGTGAGTGCTGACCATGAAGGAGAGCAGATCTCTCACTCTCAATCAATGAGAGAAGCCTGGTTTGTGCCAGGGAAGTGAGTTTTACTGTTGGCAGACAGAGACTCCCTGATAGAAAGAAGGTCTGCACCTGGGAGCCCAAGGCACTTGGGAAGGAAAGCAGGATGAAATGAACTGGCCTATGATTCTCCATGCTAATGGAGAGGTCCTGCAGGGATCAGGAAGATTCCTGCTCAGGCAGGGTCTGCCCTGTCAGGGGAGTAGAGAAAACTCTATTGCAGCAGAAGCAGCTGAGTGACAGAAAATGCTAAGAAGCTCTGCCATGAGCCTGTGAAGAAGCTTGGAGAGAGAGAAAGAGGAACTGATACACTGTGAAGAGGCTGTGGGAAAAGCCTAAGACAGGCCAAAGTAGGAAGTGGTCCATGAAGGCAGCAAGAGTTCTGTGTAGCCAAGTCTTGACTGCTTATTAAAGGACTCCTCGACCAGAACCCAGTGGAGAGGGAGGGCCTGAGTTCTCCTACTGGCCCACTGAGGAAGGTGGAGTGGGAATCTCTAGACAAAGAGTAAGGAGTGTCAAAACACCCTGATAGCAGTGGCAAGGATTAGTAAGTCCAGAGTCGAACTGAAGGCTCAAAGTGAAGTCAAGACTGTTGTTTGCTGAACTATTGGTGTACCTCAGAAAGGGTAGGACTATATGTGACCCCGCCAGAGGGCCAAGTTACACAAAGCAGCATAGCACTCAAGATCTGGAGCGCTGCCAGCAGGGGGCACAAAAAGGAAGAGAAATTGCTGTCCCATGCCCAACCAGAAGGGGGCTTGACGGCTTGTGAGTCACACTCATACAATCGTATAGAGAGAGACACACACAGCTGCTTATGAACCTTTGGCTCTCTGCTGCTGTAAACCGTATAGGGGTTTCCACTTCATGTCCCACCTCTAGAAATAAAATTGTGACAAATGCCACAGAGATTTTCCAAGCAGTACAGTTTTCCTTTTATGATGATCACAGATAGAAAGGAGCTAGTTTTCTGTTGGATTTTGCAGATAAGAAGGATATGCGCCATAGCCCTCTAGTAACCATAAGAAATTGTAACACAACGGAACCCTTTTGCATTTTATTTTAGTCACTGTGGAGTACATCAGTTTCCAGAAGCACAATAGTATTAACTGTTTTCAGTATGTAAACTCTTTAGGTCTTTTGATTTTTTTTTTGTACAATACTTCGCAAATTTGGGATGAAAATGGAAACATAAAATAAAATAATTATAGTTGTTGTTAACCAGTTCAGGAGTCCAAAAACTGAACTGAAAGGCAATGAACACTAATAAGAATTATATATCTATGTAGAAAAGCACTGAAGAAATTGGTAATTGAAACACTTTAGTTTTTGCCTAAGGCTTACTGAATTTTTCACAAGACTGATCATAATGAATATATTTGGCATAAATGTGGCTGTTATATAGGGTAGCACTTACATAGGAATGCCCTTCAATTATCATTCCAAAATAACATATTATTAAAATAAATATTGAATCAGATTTTTGCTTTTCTACATTAGCTTTTGCAAGTATTTACCAAAGGAATTATGACAGAATTGTTAAAAAAGAAACCTTAGTTGGAGTTTAAGAGTGCACTTTTTAAAAATTTCCTACTCACAATAGTTCTTAATCCTAAGAGAGCAATTTTGAACAAATTGCATGTTTGGCATTCCAAAACCACTGGAATGTATAAGCAGCATAAATAAGAACAATTTGCTGTATGAATGCAACTATAAAGAAATATGAACGTAAGCTTTTGTATGTAAGTCATGTCCCATGGGGATGACTGATAGGGAAACCAAAATTGGATTATTGCTGATATATCACCAATAGGTCAACTGCTTGCTTGTGCAATCTATTAAAATATTCTTATACTGGTACAGATAAATAAAATTTATGCGGCTAGCAAATCACATTTAAAGAACGCTAGTGATATTTGACTGGAAAAATATATTTGTAAACCCTATAATCTCTTAGACACAATGTGGGTCTAATGGACTCATGCACAATAGCTTCTCCAAGCTAGTGTATTCAGAGTTAGCACTTTACTCTGTGCCCATGCTTCCTTTATGCAAAGGCATGGCTGGTGGTCTGTGATGCAGAGACCCTTGCACAGTCATGCTGTCAACAGGTGAATTTCATTCTATTGTCTGCAGATGACAGTGGACATTGTGTTTTTAGTAGCAGTGGATAGTTTTCTACAAACTTAATGTAACAATCCCACAAATGCTAAAGGAGTAACTAGTAACTACTAGATGGATTTTCTATCAGGCCTTTTTCCGCAAGTTACAAATGTTGCTGAGAAGGGCCTTATCACATGGTGAGCTGACCCTTTAAGGAGTCAGGACACCTGTGCAGGACTTAGCTCACCTCCCCAGATGAGTGACAAAGGGACAAGTGGCTAAGAGTAGGCCTGAAAGTACAGGACACAGAAGGATTCCAGGAAGAGGAGACCTGGAAGTTAATACTCTATAAAAAGGCAGACAGGAGGACTGGGCGTATAGGAAGATGGAAGTTTTGGATTATGGCGGGTCAGATAGCCCAGTTACTTAGGATTCCCAGGTCTGGGGACCTATAGTAGAGGCTGGGAATGGATTATGCCTTTGCTGCCTCCCTGTGAGGTACAGCAGCCCCTGCTATTAAGGGTAGAATGGAGATACTGTTTATGTTATCACCTAACGGGAGGGAGGAAGGGGGGAGGGGAAGGTCAGTGACCCCTGATAACAAGGGGAAAACAAAGGGACTGAGTAGAGCCCAGGAAGGCTAAAGCAGAGCCCAGGAGAAGGCCAGAAGAGGTGAACAGGTCAGAGACCTGGGGAGGAATGTGTTACTTTGGATTCTTGGTTGTGTTCAGGAGAGGTGTGGACTTTTATGTGACTTAAACAGAAGGCTGAGTTACCTGAGCAATCAAACTACTGGAACAATGAAAGAACCATCAGAGATGAGAGGAACTGAAGCAGAGGCAGGGTCTGAGGCTGGGTGCGGAGGGTTATTGCTACAAGTCTCATTCATGTGGATCTAGTAAAATCTTAGTTTTGGCGCTTCTTTGTTGTGGTTATTATTACAGTAACACCTATCAGCTCCAACTGAGGTCAAGAACACATTGTGCTAGACACTGTGAATACATAGGGTAAAATCCTGGCCTCACTGAAATGGGTGGGAATCTTGCCACTCAAATCAGTGGCACTAGGATTTTATCCATCATGAGAGACTGTTAGCTGCATGTGACAAGGACTCTCTACATGGACAAAGCAGACAAAGGACGGGAGGGGAAACAGAGATGAAGTTATTTGCCCAAAGTCAATGACAGAGCCAAGAACAGAACCCAGGTTTTCTGAATCCCATGCCAATAGCCTTAAAGTGTACCAATTTGTAGCTTTCAGATTTGAGAAATAAGCGTGTATGGAACACAGATTTTGATCTCTCCCCTTCTCCCAGCATATATGAAAATACACATATTTGTAGGTACTGTTAGTTAATTTTCAAAGCTAGCAAGAATATTGAGCAAATTAAACCAATTCTTTCACAGTGTAAGGAGGTGGACTGTATAACCCACTACAGCATGAGTTCTCAATCTGAGAAAGATTCCACTAAGAGTCCCTTCTCATAGGAATTCTGCAATTCAATTTAGTGCTGGCTTTGTGATAAGATGACCTCTGTTGCAGGTCATTTGTTGGTGTTTCCATTTACGTTGCTCACACCATTTTGTTTGTAGTATGGACCCTCTATTAAAAAAAGAGACTTGCTATGAATAACTTTATAAAATCCATTAAATATAACTTGTATCAAAACTGGCTCATTGGCATATACTTTACTAAACTCTGACTACTGCATGTGTGGTCCAGAAATTGAGGGAGAAAAAAGCAAACAAAATGCCAATCAAAATGCATCTGTTTGAATAGTGCTTCCCTTACAGCAGTCATTCTGATAACAGGTAGCTAAAGGGGGTCAGCCTGCCCACCCTCCCAGCTGTGATGCTGGGCTTACTGCACCCACAGGACACAGCATTTCCTATCAGTCCATTGGAGTGAATTCAGTGCAGCAGTGGGCTGAGTCTGCCGTGTCAGCAATAGGAGGCTCCACTTTGCTGAACTATTTCCTTTTTTAAATATTGGCTTGTGAATGAGAAATGGAGTCTGAGGTGTCCCCACCTCTCTTAAGCTTATGGGAGATGGATTGTGGGTAGGAGAAATTGTGGATGACTTTTATTGAAAGTATATGTTTCCCCCCTACCGGTAGCTATTTCAGGGAGGTTGCGGAGAGAAGAGAGGTACTATTTTGAGAGGGAAAAGAAGAGGAGCCAAAAGCTGGGCAAGCAGACCTAATATATAACAAATGAGGCAAATCTACAGGCAAGTGAAGTAATTTCCAGGTATCAGTACTGAGGAATGCCTAGCTCCTTGTCAGAAATATTTCTCTTATCGTGGTGCTGCTGCTTCACATACCAGCTCTGTTTCATCTAACTGACAGCCCAAGCGAGGCAACCCGGTGTCAAATAGAAATTAAATGGAAATGCAGCAGCCACAGCAGCAAGGCTTTAAATCAATGTCAGTGTACAAACTGTGCTTTAATGAGTTCAGATGTGCCTTGGCTTTGCGACAGCTCTATTGACTGAACCTCTCTTTTAATTAAATAAATGCAATATGCAGAGAGAATTACTTTCATGTAAACCATTAAACAAAAGAAAAACTTCCACCACAAAATCACACCGATAAAGACTCTTCTCTTTCCTTATTAAAATAAACCCAACACTCCAGCACAGGACAAATGGTTGGCTTTTATTCTATATTTGGTGGTGGAAGATTCCACATGTCAGGTTCTGGCTCACCTCACAAATGCTGATAATACAGTGAATCGTATTCATGGCTTGATAATTAGCAGCACATTTCAAGAACCAAACATTTATGTCCCTCAGGAGATAACAGGAGGCAGAGGGAGGGGGTTAGACCAAAAATTTACTATTTGTTACATCTGGAAAAGAATACTAGCCACAACACGCATGTATGCAAACACACATGTATCACACACACACAAACACATACAATCAAAATCTCAATGGATCTCAGTAAAACTTATTTAGACATGATTCCATAATTCAGTTGCTTCCTTTCAGGTGAGTAGTTTAATATTGTTTATACCCCCTAAATGCTATGTGGTTGTTTTCTTCTCAGCTGAAGCTTCAGGCACATTCAAATTTTAGTACAGTAATTTCATTATAGAGTCAATCAACTGAATCAATCAATACCCTCGGAATTCTTTGCTGGTTCACTCACACGCAGCTTTTCCTGAGTTATTTAGTTCTGTGACGTCAATTCCCTAGAGGCTAACAATGTCATTATCATTACCAGACAAAGACAGTTAAGTAATTTTGTCCTATGGGAGTGCAGATATTGACCTGAACTAATGTATTCTTACTTCCCACAGAAATGTTGATTGAAGCTGTGTCACACACTAGGGTTTGCTGATATTAATCAAAAGACCATGTTGTTTTTTAAGCAGAGAAAAGCTTTTGAACTCATACTGCATTTAACCACTTGACTGTAGTCATGTCTTTGTTAATTATTTGGCTACTTCTGCTTTTTAAAGACACGCTCCTACTGTGTATACCCATAAAAGACTCTTTTGGTGCATTCTGCTTTTTTGTCAACTGCAGACCTTCAATTTGTGCACCTGCTGACATTCCAGAGGAACTTCAGTGGAGAATTCCAAAAGACCTCTCCAAGAGAACCAGCAAAAAGGCTCCTCTGGAGAACAGGGCAGGTAGTAGTGATCACATCTGATATCTCTTGTGGTCACGTGCTATACATATCTTATCATAGCTTTGTCATTGTGAAGTGCTGGCATTTCACTGGCTGCTGAAAAGCCCTAAAGAGCTTACAACTTACATATTTTATTGCAATTTGCTTTAAAAGCAGGCATACACTGTATGTACAATGAGCTTTATAGAAACCTGCTGTAGAAACATGCAGGGGTAATACTACTGCTGGAACTTTCTATGATTATTAAAAAATAATTGATATGGGGAGAAAGAATGCAAATACCAGTATCTCACGCCACAAACAGATTCACTTGCCCTTCGGAAATTAATGTACAATAGATGGCGCTGTTAGAATCACCTACCATTAAGGTTGCTTAACACTTCCCATTAAAAGACCACATTTTCAGTTGCTTATAACTTTGCCAAACCTTAACCATTTGAAATTTTCTATGCCTGGTGTCTGCCATGGGCTGAAATTTTCTGGAAAAAAAAATCAGCCAGAATGGTTTAGCCATTTTTGAAAACAAGATCAGGGAAAAATACATTGTCTTGCAATGTTAAAAATAATTACAATGACCTTTTATCTGAGATGCTCTGGCTCCCCCATGCTTTGAGCTGGGACTTCAAATTTGTCAGGGAGGTGATCTTTGTATGAAGGGTGCACCTTTTGTGGATCTTGTGAAATTCCATCCAAACTTAGCCAGGTTATAAGCCTTTAAAAATCTCACTTTGCACATGCTCAGTAGAGGCTTAGATTTTTAAGAGTTAAAATTGCTAAGATTCTGCCCGCACTGAGCACGCTAAAGCTACTTACAACTCCTAGTGCTGACCAGACTGTACGTGCACTGTCCCCACAGAGCAACTGAGCATGCCCCTTCTAGCTCAGACTTTCCCTACAGTGGCTGCACCTGACAGCTCTGGGCCAGAATGGGGCTGGGGACTGGAACAGAGAGCAGGGAGCCTGTCTCTCCGGTGCTCTCATTGGCCCACCCCTGCTGGCACACAGGCAGCATAGAGGAGGAAGCCACCTGACTCAAATACAGAGGGGACAAAAGCCAGACTGGTGGGGGAGGAAAATGAATAGACTGGATAAGGAGCCTGGTGAGTGGGAGGAAGGTTAGAAAAACTCTGCCTGTGACTTAGGGGGAAACAGGGACTGGCAGGGCAAGGAGACTGGGATAAGAAGACTGAGGAGTGGAGACTGGAATTGGGACAAGGATCCAGGGTCTGTGAGCACTAAAGAATACTCCCCTCCAGAGCCTGGAATGGAACCCAAGATTCTTGAGTCTCACCATTCCTCTACTGTCAGCGAATAGCCCTGACACTTACTGGTAAATTGTGCTGGTCCACACAGAGGAAGACAACCTACCATGGCTATCAGTTACTCATTAGCTCAACAGGCAGAAGTCTGCAATGGATCTAAAGGTTCTAAGTCTGCTTATGACCCAGTGTGCACCATCCATCTTGTCCATTGAATGACGTGGAGGTCATGGAATAAAAGACTGCATCATAGCATATGTGCAAGGAGGATGAATTAAGATTGCACAGAGAACCTTCATTCTGGTATTCCCTAATTTCTGAGGGCTTAAATTTGCAAATATATTAATATACTTTTAACATAGATTTTTGGTGTGTAATAATATAAATAGAGCTGGGGCCCACTGAATCTAACCCATCATCATTCCTTCTTCTCATAATTTGGAGATGTTGAAATTCAGATCCAAGTTTGATGATTCAATTCTACCTCAGTAATGGATAGAGTGTCACATTCAGCTCAACTGGTGCTTGGGAAGGTGTGGATTTGTACCCAAATCTAGATCCATACTTCATCATTTGGGCCCAGCTCTATGTAGAACATCTATAGTTTAACAAAACTGCTGTCAGTTGCAAGACATTTATTCTATAATCCAGGCATTGTGCAAAATCCTAATCAGTCAAAACAATGGCATATGACTACATATGAATCATAAATGCACATTGTAATAAATCGTATGACTATTCATCCAGCCTTTAGAATAGCAAGACTAGAGAGCCTAAAAAGGTAAACTGGCATCATGCAGTTTAGGCAATGCTATCATTCTCAACCTGCTGAAAAATATAACTACTAAGATTATTCAACTGCTAAATCGAGGCAAGCAGCCACTATCGTCAGTGGAGAATGCTTCCAAACACTGATAAACTTTATGATTCCATGACAGCATTCCATAGCAAAACCCTTTCAACTATAATGTCATACCCTCTATTTACAGTACAAAGACCTAGAAACAAAAAAGGAATGCCAAAATTTTAAGAAGAACCCCAAAAATGTTATTCCAATTTCAGCTGCTGCATAGTAATACATACAGAGCATACTGGATATGATTTCACACAGAAACCAACACAGTAAGCATTATGGTGAGAAGATAATTCAAATGGTGTAGTGTTATACATTTATACATGTACATGGTGTATAGAGGCCTATGTCATGTGACTGCTCAGTCATATGTTGCTCTTTTACAGAAGTTTTGTGTCACTAAACAGACACCTATACAATATTTTCAAAGGAGAGGATATTGCGTTTGCCATTCCTTCTCTAGAGAATGGGAAGGGTATCTGGCCCCTGTGGATGACCTGTGACCCACAAAGATTTTGGCACATCCACTAGATGCCAGGCCATCTGCCCAAATATCCATTCCCTCCACACTAATTGGTGGCTCCCCAAACCCAATGATAGGAACTGTGAAGCCAAGACCTGGTCTAGTGTGGCTTCCTCCCTTCCTGCCCAGAGGATAGGAGAGAAAACTGGCAAGATCTACTGCAGGGTTGGTCAGAGGTAGGTCTTCAAATCCAATGGTTTGGTGAATCCAAGACAAGGAAGTTGATTCAAAACCTAGAACCAGAACATTGCTCCATTTTCAGAAGTTTTTGAATTTTCTGAATTTAAATACATGGCATTTGTGTTGCACATGCATGGAGGAGTTTGATTTTTAGCTCTTCTTAGAGTGGTTGTGCATATTCCCATTCATGAGATTGTGCTGATTTAAGCAGCCTAATGATGGAAACTTCTTCAAGCAGTTCCTGTTGGAACACTTGTTTGACTGTCCAGCCCTCGCCACAACATTTGAGAACATTTTGAGGGGAATGCTATAAATGGGGGCATTGTGCCCTCTTCTGCCTCAGTTCCTTCCAGCTGCAGTGCCATATGGAAGTGAATCTTTCTGGTTCTAAGTAGTCCAGAGTGTCTCCTATTTAGTGCCCTATAGAGTTGGTCTGTTCGTATAGTATAGTATAGTATAGTATAGTATAGTATAGTATAGTATAGTATAGTATAGTATAGAGACTGTGTTTTGTTATTATAATAGTTAATTTTTAATAGTTTGGAGATTAGTGGTGAGTATAAGTTCTGTTGGCAATGGTAGATCCAAGGAGAAAGAAAAAAGTGGACTTTAAGAGATGTGCTTCCTGTCCAGTGATCTTCATACAAGTTTGTGAGATGCTCTTTGTGTCTCCGAGAGGACATTCTCTTTCTGGGTGTTCCATCTAGCATACCTTCATGCCTACAGCAAGTAAGGAGAGACGGAATAGGTTGCAGACATTCTTGCCCTTGCTACTAAGCCTCTCAGATCTGAAAGGCCTTTGGATTAGAAGGCTAAGAGGCCTATATCAGCACCGACTTCATCATTGGACAAATCTAAGGAGCCCTAAGAAAACTGCACAATCTGCTCCAGTATTGATGTATGTACAGGAGCTGGTACATCAGATCCATCTGTGAAAGCTGCTATAATGTCAAGGGCATGGTCTGTATATACCACAGCTAATGAGCCTATGTTGAAAATATCAGATATTACATATATATCAGATATAACGTACCTACTATGTCAGCTCCGAGAAAGAAAGCCAGGGAGAAGACAATCACTGTTAGGAGTGCCAGATCCCATGTAACTGATTTGTTTGATCCCTTTGAACTGGATCCATCAGCTTCTGTTCTGGTGTTAAAGTCAGGACAGATTCCTAGTTGGAAATTGTGGACCTGAGCATTTCTCCAGATCTGATGATTCCTAAGCCTGTATGACCAGCATTGTTGATAGCATCCGCTCCAGTAGTAGTGTCAGATCCCCAAAATATCTTTATGGTTGTTTCAGAAGTTTATCATGCTGGATCAGACCATTCTTTGGACCCAACTGAATGATGTCTTGGGAAGAGCAGAAAAGAAGCTCCAGCAGTTCTGGGTTCTAGATCTCCAACCCCTGACAATAGGGGCAGGAAGAAGGACATTCTGAATTTCTCTCCAGAATCATCATGACCACCTCCAAAGACTCCCACAGGATCACCAGGCAGATTGTTTTCACCATATGTTTTTCTTCATCCTCCAGTTCCAAGGTTATCTCCAGTTACGTTCATCATGGAACTGAGGTTGGATCTGCAATCAGAAGAGGACCAGGATGGACACAGATGATCTGAGCCACCTAGGTTTGTGTCACCTGAGGCAAGTTTGCCTCAGGCTTATGGACAATTTGGCCCTCTCCATCCTATGGGTTAGTGTCCTAAACCTGTTTTTTGCAGAGACTGGCAGTCTTGGCATTTTTACCTTATTGGGCTCCTCCTAGAGAGTGATTGGAAATTCCACAGTATGGATGGCTTAGAGATGCAGACAAAGATCCAGCTAAGATCTTATGAAGAATCTTATGCCTGACGCACTGTCTGAGGTGGATGAAGAGCTGATATCTCTCATGGAACAAGAGGTGGAGGCTGAGATGGAACCGGAGTTGTCCCCAGATGAGAATGTGGGCACTGCTTTTGCTTTCTTATTTTCAGAGGAGATACTTCAGTTTCAAGCAAGAGGGAAAAGGAAAGAGATGTATACAAAATAAACCAAAGAAGAAGTCTCTGACCTTGAAAATGTTCAGAGTCCTTTTTCCTCAGCCGGTCGAGTAGACTATCAACAGTCAGGGCCCCATCAGGCAGGTCTCCCACAGTGCTCCTTTTGCAGAGCTTCAAAGTGTAGGACTGCACCTCTGCACTGTCTGCCTCCAAGTGAGTTACTCTGTTCACTTTTTAAGCCCCACCTCCAGCCTGTGCGTGCATTGCAGATGTGAGAGGCAGAGGTGCCTTAGCCCAGAGCAGCTCCTTAGCCCCTCCCTCTCCAGTGTGGGGTTTGTACACCCCAATACACTGTTTAAGAGGCTTAGTTTACTCCTGCTTCCTGTCAACCCATCTCTAAAATGACAGATAAGCTATATAAGCTCCCACATGAGCGGTTTTCTTATTTCCATACTCCAAATTCCTTAGGGGTTGTAGCTTAAAGTAACAGGTCCAGAAATACGAAAGTACATCTGATGCCCTGTAACAAAAAAGGGGAAAAGTTGGATGATTTAGGAAAAAAGGTTTTTTCTTCATTGTCACTTGGTATTAGGGTAGCTAATTGCCAAGCTGTTATGTTCCACTACCCACGTCATTGACATGGTGGACACGGAGGCCCGGTGTTCTGAATGGGGTTCTGTTCAATCCTCAGACACTATCAGTCACAATAACCTCCAGTACCTCTGTGAGGGGCCTACAGGCCCAACACTGAACCAGAGCAGGAAGTAGAGCAACCCTGGGCAAGGGAGGCTCCCCATCTCAACAGGTGCAAAGCATGTTCCCAGTGGAGGAACAGTTTAGATGCTGAGAGCTGTGCCAGGAGTAGGACCAGCTTACTGAATGCTGCTCTAGCAGCGGGGACTTTGTTTTCCCCCACCATTCTTCTTTGTGAACTGAAAGACCTAAGACAGAGTAACTATGTGGGGGAGTAATCAGAGCATAAAGGGGTGACTGAGGCCACATCTGGGGCCCTTTCTAGGATGACTAGACCAGCAGAAACCTTAAGGCCATGAGCAGAGCACTAGGCCAGCTGGTCATCAGACCTTCCCACTACAACATCAAACATGGTGAGCTCATGTAGACTCCTTAGCCATTTGGGGGCATTGGCCTTTTCAGGAAAAGACACTTCATATAAACATCTTGGAGCTGACAGTGATTCATCTGGCTCCCATGTCATTTCTTCCTCAGACAAAAAAAAAAAAAGATTCAGGTAAGCAACAGTCAATACAACTCCTATGTATTACATTAACAATCGGGGGGTGTTCGTTCAGCTCAGTTGTGTACTGAGGCAATCAGTCTCTGGGATTGGTGCATACTGCACAACATTTACTCGATGGCCCTGCACTTAGCAGGGGAGAGCAATGTATTGGCGGACCAGCTAAGCAGGGATATTCCTCAGATGCACAAATGGTCAATAAATGATAAAGTGATATAGGAGATTTTCCACAGTTGGGGTCACCTTGTTCTAGACCTGTCTGCAACCAGATTCAACAGGAAGGGTTGCCTTTTCTGTTCAAGAGCAGGAAAGGACAATGCGTCCATGCTGAATGTTTCCCTAATGCATTGGCAGAGGACCTGCTGTATGTTTCCATTAATTAAGAAGGTGGTGAAGAAAATAAGGCAGGACAAAACGAGACTAATTCTGATTGCATCAAAGTGCCGAGACAACCGTGGTATGCCAAGCTGCTTCAGTTATCAGAGGGTGTTTTCAAACTGCTCCCCTTATCTCTGAACCTATTGACTCAGCCGCAAGGCAATATTTTTCATCCAGATCCTCAATCTCTTCATCTGACAGGCTGGGCTATCGGACTTTGTCTAAAGTTGAACCATCCTGCCCTGCAGAGTTAAAAAAAGTTGTCCTTAATTCTAGAACACAATCAACAAGGAAATGTTACCTTTTTAAATGGATTAGATGTTTCTCATAGACAGAGAACAAGTTTGATCAGTGAGTCACTGAATACAACTTCCATTCCTTTGTGTTTCAGAATATTTGATGTATTTACAGTTACAGAGGTTATCAGACTCCGCTTTAAGCATTCATTTGGTGGTTTATCTGCTTATCATGTTTTGGTGGATGATAAATCTTTATTTTTGCATAGTATGGTTAAGAAATTTTTGAAAGGGTTATCTAATATGTACCCTCATCTATGAGATCCTGTTGCAGCATGGAATCTAATTTGGTTTTGTATCAGCTTATGAAATCTCCTTTTGAGCCATTGCTGAAATGATCTGTTTTATTTGTCTCTGGTATGACAGCACTTATTACTGCCATGTCAGTTAGGCAGGTGAGTAAACTGCATACATTGATGCAGGGCTGCCAATTACTATTTTTCATAAAAATTAAGTGGTCCTTCAACCTGACCCCAGGTTTTTGCCAAAAAATAGTGTCAATTTCATATCAATCAGTCCATAAATTTACCAGTGTTCTTTTCTAGGTCACAGGCCAATAAAGGGGAATCTACTTCATATAGTTTTAGATGCTAGGGGGTTCTAGCATATTACATAAATAAAATTAAGGATTTTAGAAAGTCTTTGGGGCTGTTTGTTTCCTATGCTAAGAATCACATGGGTCACTATGTAGCCTCTCAAACCATTTCTAGTTGGATGAAACAGTGTAAACGCAAGTGTTTCAAATTAGCTCAAATTCCTTTAGCTAAGGGAGTAAAACTGCATTCCATTAGAGTAATAGCAACAGCCTTTGCTTACCTTAAGCATGTTCCTCTTCAGGAATTTTGTAAGGCTGCTATATGGAAGTCAATACACACATTTATTAAGTATTGCATATTAGATTTGGCATCTTGTCCAGATGCTCAGTTTCATAGAGCTGTTCTTCAGTTCTTACTTAATTAGGACTCTTTTTCCCAACTCCTGAGTTTTGAGGACCATTTGCCAAACTATCCCATGAGTGGCAAGATGCAGAGCCACTTGAAGAAGAAATGGAGATTACTTACTTGTAACCAGAGTTCTTCAAGTTGACTCTGCATATTCACATTCCCTGCCTGCCTTCTCTTTCTCAGAGCCCTAGCAGTTTCTTTATGACAGAGGTGGAAGGAACTGAGGTGGTAGAGGGCACAGCCCCCCTTTTAATAGCCTTCCCCTCACCACATTCAGAAACACTGAGGGAAGGGACAGGGAGGGGGTATACAAGTACTACACCCGGTATTGCCTGCAGACATTCCACCTCTAGGCTGCACTAGTCAATGCAATCCAATGAGTGTGACTATGCAGAGCCACACAAAGAACTCCTGTTTAAATAAGTAACCTCCATTTTCCTAAATATCTGAGTCCTTGTACATCGGTCTGAAATTTTACACAGCAGATTTCATGTAATAATATTCTAGTTTCCAGTTTTAAATGTCCTATGTAGCAAAGCTGTTCTTATCGCAGCCCGTAATGGGAGCAGTACTCATGCCAATGATAATGAATCTTCAGTCTCATCTGTAGGCAGCGTGTAGGCTTAGCTTGGCATTTGAAAGTAGGTAGATTCAGACCATTATGTTTTCTTGGCTGTTGATGCTGTTAATGGAGTTCATGATTATGTAGCTGAGCCTATGTAAAGTCTTACAACTGATCCTCTATTAAACTGGCAAAATGAGAGGATAATGTGACCAGCACTCACAAATTTGGCAGTAAAATATTTGGCATTTTCTCCCACTAGTGTTCTTCCTGAAAGAACTGTCACAGTATTGTTCTCTACAAAAGTCTTGCTTAGAGCATAAGGTGGTAGAGTAGCTTGACTTCATTAAAATGAGTCTACCATTGTTGAGTGAGTGCTCTATTTCAGTGACTTGTAGGACAAATTAATCATCGAGGAAAGGGAAAGCTTATTAGGTGGTATTAAAATAGCAGAGTATTGTGGTTTTATATAATTTTTGATGGGGGGCAAGAAAAGTGGAGGGAGGAGATCATAATTTCTTTTGTATTGGTCCTTCAATAATTTTCAGTCTAATGTTTACACACACACACATTATTATTATTATTACATAATATAAATATATATTTACATATCTACAAATATTAAGTGCCCAAAAATTTTTAATGGAGAGTAAAGTTGCCTAGTGGTGATTAAACTTAAATTTCTGAACCCCAAAAATAGAGTTAATATGCCAATGCAACTTTAACTCATCCCCTCTGGAGTTGGCAATAACCACTGGGAATTATGTGCATGAGCACTTAGAAGAATCATCCTTCAAATGGAACTGCTGAACTTTAACTATTGCTCAGGAGTGGCATTTCCCCTATAATGCAATTAAAGCAAAGAGATTAACTTTCCATTTCTCAATTCCATATCATATTATTTTATTCTTCAATCATCTTTATCCCTCTATCTTTCTCTCCCTGCAAGTTTTTTCCACATAACTCTCCTGTAACTTTTCAAAAAAATGCTACAGCTGGTTGAAAAATGGAAAACAATTCTCACTGTATTTTCCCCCATTTTGCCACTGAAACAGAAAATTAAGGAAAGGGGGAAAAAAGATGTGAAATGGGAGGAATGGAACGATGATAAACCAAAAAATTGAAAATTAAACAATCAAATGGTCAAAGAAAACTAATTATTTCCTCTTCCAGCTTTGCCATGAAAACAGAAAATTTCCAGAAACCTCTGATTTGGGTGGGTGCAGGGGAAAGCCATTCTTCAACCAAAAAAGTTTTCAAGACTTTGGCCAGCTCTAGAAATATCATATTATTTAATAAAAATGTAACAGGAACAGTTTAATCCTAGTATATTTTCTTTAACATACTGCAAAACAAACAAACAAACAAACAAATCCACTCATGATATTTTAGTTGACAGATGGGCCAGGACACTAGATGGCAGTGTTCTAGATCAGATCAGTTTTTGCGTCAGACCTCTTCTTGTACATAGAATCATAGAATATTAGAGTTGGAAGGGACCTCAGGAGGTCATCTAGTCCAACCCACTGCTCAAAGGAGGACTAACCTCAGCTAAATAATCCCAGTGAGGGTTTTGTCAAGCCACAGCTTAAAAACCTCTAACGATGGAGGTTCCACCACTTCCCTAGGTAACCCATTCCAGTGCTTCACCACCCTCCTGGTGAAAATCTTTTTCCTAATGTTCAACCGCCCCCACTGCAACATGAGACTGTTGCTCCTTGTTCTGTCATCTGCCACAACTGAGAACAGCCTAGCTCCATCCTCCCTGGAACTCCCTTTCAGGTAGTTAAAGGCTGCTATCAAATCCCCCCTCATTCTTCTCTTCTGCAGACTAAACAAGCCTACTTCCCTCAGCCTCTCCTCATAAGTCTTGTGCTCCAGCCCCCTAATCATTTTTGTTGCCCGCCGCTGGACTCTCTGCAACTTCTCCACATCCTTTTTGTAGTGGGGGGCCCAAAACTGGACACAATACTCCAAATACAGCCTCACCAATGCCGAATAGAGGGGAATAATCACTTCCCATGATCTGCTGGCAATGCTCCTATTAATGCAGCCCAATATGCTATTAGCCTTCTTGGCAACCAGGGCACACTGCTGACTCATATCCAGCTTTTTATCCACTGTTACCCCCAGGTCCTTTTCTGCAGAACTGATGCCTAGCTCGTCGGTCCCCAGTCTGTAGCTGTACATGGGATTCTTCCTTCCTAAGTGCAGGGCTCTGCACTTGTCCTTGTTGAACCTCATCAGATTTCTTTTGGCCCAATCCTTCAGTTTGTTTAGGTCCTTCTGTATCCTATCCCTATCTTCCAGGGTATCTACCACTCTCCCCAGCTTAGTGTCATCTGCAAACTTGCTGAGGGTGCAATCTACCCCATCCTCCAGATCATTAATGAAGATGTTGAACAAAACCGGCCCCAGGACTGACCCTTGGGGCACTCCGCTTGTGAACGGCTGCCAGCTAGACATGGAGCCATTGATCACTACCCGTTGAGCCCTATGTTCTAGCCAGTTCTCTATCCATTTTATAGTCCATTCATCCAACCCACACTTCTTTAACTTGCTGATAAGAATACTGTGAGAGACCATATCAAAAGCTTTGCTTAAGTCAAGGTATATCACGTCCACCGCTTTCCCCACATCCACAGAGCCAGTCATCTCTTCACAAAAAGCAATCAGGTTGGTCAGGCATGACTTTCCCTTGGTGAATCCATGTTGACTGTTCCTGATCACCTTCCTTTTTTCCAAGTGCCTTAAAATGGATTCCTTGAGGACCTGCTCCATGATTTTTCCAGGGATTGAGGTGAGGATGACTGGTCTGTAGTTCCCTGGATCCTCTTTCCTCCCTTTCTTGAAGATAGGCACTATATTTTGTTTTTTCCAGTCATCAGGGACCTCCCCCAATTGCCACAAGCTTTCAAAAATAATAGCCAATGGCTCTGAAATTACATCAGCCAACTCCCTCAGCACCCTCAGGTGCATTGCATCTGGCCCCATGGACTTGTGTATGTCCAATCTTTCTAAATAGTCTTGGACCTGTTCCTTCAGCACTGCGGGGTGTTCACCTCCTTCCCATTCTGTGCCGCCCAGTGCAGTAGTCTGGGAGCTGACCTTGTCTGTGAAGACAGAGGCAAAAAAGGCATTGAGTACCTTAGCTTTCTCCACATCCTCTGTCACTAGGTTGCCTCCCCCATTCTGTAAGGGGCCCACTCTTTCCCTAATCTTCCTCTTGTTGGCAACATACTTGTAGAAACCCTTCTTGTTCCCCTTCACGCCCCTTGCTAGCTGCAACTCTAATTGTGCTTTGGCCTTCCTGATTTCATTCCTGCATGTTTGAGCAGTATTTTTATAATCCTCCCTAGTCATCTGACCAAGCTTCCACTTCTTGTAAGCTTCTTTTTTGTGTTTAAGTTCACCAAAGACTTCTTTGTTAAGCCAAGCTGGACGACTACCATATTTGCTATTCTTTCTGCACATCGGGATGGTGTGTTCCTGTACCCTCAATCATGGGGGCTGATGATTTTGATTTTCATCAGAACTATTCTATACCTAGTCCTGTCACTGTCATGACATATTTGTAATACAGACCATTTTTTAACACTGTTTTATCTGCATTCACAATAAGCTGTTGAAGAAATGGTATATAGGCAGGGTTTGAACAATGTGAGAGGCAATGTGTTCCTGGGGCCTGAACACATAGGTGAGAACCTGGAACATGATCATGGATTGTCATCAATACCCTAAAACACTGCAAGAAATCCATAGAGGAATTAAAAGACAAATGGTTAAGTAGCCTGTGATGGGATATGCACCCCACATAGAGCCTGAGGGGGACAATGTAGACTTGAGAGGCCAATTAACATACCTGGCAGCACCTTTGAGACAGAGAAAACCAGACTTAACTGATCATGAAGCCCAATTGGGGAGCAGGGGGGCAGGTTGGATGGCAGTTATAAATCCAGGAAGTTTGTAGCAGAAAGAAATTGAAGAGAATCTGAGGTCACTCTCTGTGGAACAGAAGAGGTAGGAATTTGTCCAAGAAAGCAGCAATGAGTTTGAGGGAGCAGACCTTTGCTTGCAGCTACAGGGTCCCTGCAGGAGTCCTGGAACACTTTTTACAGGGAGGATGCTGAGAGCCATTGAACCAAGCTGTAAACCCTGTATATGATGGAAACCACTTCAAGCCAGGGCATGCAGCAGCACCTCTAGTCCCAACAGCTCTGGGTCCCTGGGCTGGAACCCACATTAAAGAGATGTCTAAGTTCCCTGCCAGCCACCAAGGAAGGTAGGGTGAAATCCCCTTGACATAAGGGGTATAAGGACCACAGTACCCAGAGACAGATGGAAGGCCTGCTGTAAGGGTATTGGCCTATAACGTGGTAGGACTCTGTGGATCTGGCTGGAGGGCCAAGTTGTGGGAAGAAAGTCTCCACCTGGCCACAAGGAAGCGCTTCTGTAGTGACTCCCTTTACATGGCTTCACAGTTTAGAGCATGTAAGTTCACATTTCACAATAACAAGCCCGTTTCTTTCCATGAATCTAAACTTACTCTTACGCACCAGGAAAGTTAATATCTTCTTTGATTAAATCATTCACAGTATTTAGAGCTATTAAATAGAGCTGGCTAAATAAGGGTTTTTTGGATCATTGGCAATTTTGGAAAGTCAAAAATTTCATTTTAGGTTGGATCAAAAAGGAAAATTTTCCAAATTCTTGGCAGACCAAAAAAATAGGAAAAAATACATTTTGGGTCAAATCAAAATGTTTTTGGTTTTGTTTTGACATTTCTAACCATATTTTTATAGTATAAAAGAAATTTTGAAGTCATTTTGAAACAAAAAAAATCACAATGTCGTTTTGATCTTATTGAACCCCTTTATTTCTAAGTGGGTTTTTTTTCCTCCCAAAAATGAACTTTCATCAAAACTGACACATTCTCATAGGAAGCTTCAATTTTGACTAAATGGACTTTTCTAATGTAAGCAATAGGCGTCCCAAAGTCATTGCCTCATGTGTTAGAGTTCATGTGTTGACATTCTTTGTGAGCATTATACTTTTGGCTTTGGCTTTCACCACTCCACTTAGCAGTTGTCCCCATTCCCAACACAACCTGTACTAGGTAAGAGTATCCTGGGACAGCAAGCAATCCTCAATACTACAGACTAATGTCAGGCCTGATCCTGCTTCCACTGATTTTATTGGAATCTGAATCAGTCACCTTTATGTAAGTTACTTAAGAAATGTGGGCTGCATATAATTTTCATGTCACTTGGCCTAAAAGCAGCCTCCACTTGACATAAGTTAGTTAGGATGGGAACGGAACAAATTCTCACATTCCACAAATAATTTAAGATATAGTCACATCATAGCAAAATTAACAGAAACTTATTTTTAAGAACACAAAGTCCAGGACCCATATAACTAGTGACAGGGAAACCTCAAAACAAACACACATAAAACACCAGTATCCAACTTCAATTCTAAGTGCAGCTGAACATATCATAAACTCTCAGAACTCACCCACTTGGGTTTCCTTGTGAGATTTTGCTGCATTTCTGCAATGCAGAGGTGAAACATTTGTCTTTTTAAAAAGATTTGTTTTTAAATGTTGACACTAATTTGATTCCAATATTGGGCTGAAAGTTCAACTCATTTTTTATTTTATCTAAACTGGCTCGTTCATTCCTCCTGAAAACCAATTAAAACTATTGCTCATAAAGCAAACTTTTTATAATGAAAAAGTCATAAAAATCAGAGAGGCTGCTCACTGGTTTTAGAGTCTCTCTAAGCATACAACTAAGTACGGTGATGTGGAGGGTGAGTTGAAGATTAGCTATAGATTCAAAAGGGAGTTGAATGTATTTTTGAGAGCGTTTGATGTGTACATTGCAGATGAATAAATCTCAGGTCACAATGATCAATGATGCGCACTTGCTCCATTGACAAATCTTAAATGGAATCCAAGAAAGAAATTATATTATCTCAGAAAAGATTAAACGGAAGCGTCCTGTGGAATAAAAACTAATATAAAAGATTAAGTGGTAAACCTACATTGCTTTTCAATTTCTAGTGCATAGGAGCTTAGGAATAGGTGAATGGAAGGATTGCTGCCATGTTCTGAAGGACATGGAGTTCCACCAGAAATGGGGTCTGTGACAATGATATGACTTTTCCATGCAACTTTTTCTTTAATTTTATTTGTATAGGAACAAAACAGATTGAAATTATTTTGGACCTAACACAGGTGCAACACTGGAGTTATACAGCAGTGAATCAAGCCCTTGGTGTCTAAGAAGGGGGAGAATTTATACTAAAGTACCTGGAGAACAGTTGCTCAAGGTAGAAGTAAGAGAAATGTTTCTATTGGTGAATTGATGGCCTAGTGGGAAGGCATGCATTAAGGCCAAGTGCTTTAGGTGCCTAAAGATGCAGATGGACACCTACTGGGATTTTCATAACTGCCTAAGTAGGGTGGATGCCTGATATAAATTGATTTCAATGGGAGTTAGGCACCTAACGTACTTAACTGTTTTTGTAAATCCGACTAGGAAACTATTTACACCTTCAGTCCCCTAAATATCTTTGTAAATCTGGCTATGAGTTGTAACTAGGCAAACCTAAGGATGTAAACTTTCTTAATCCTAGCACCAATCCAGGAGGTGTAATTCAGGAGGCAGATTCTCCCACGTTTGGGCACCTTTGTACCCAGCTGCAGGCACAATGCAGTCCTTAAGCCAGCAAAGCTACATAAGGCTCACTATAGTGTAGTAGCAGTCTTTGCCGGCATAGAGCCAGTGAAATGGCTTTTATGCCACCCACTGCTCCCTGTGGCTAGCTTAAGAGCATAGCTGGGGAAAAAGGAGCCTGTCTGAGAATCTCTCAGCAGCAATCCTTGGCTGCTGTATTGACCCATTGGGGCCACTAAAAGCTAGCATAATTTACAGAAGCCTTAAGACTGCTCTAACTTACCCTCTGACTGCAACCATGCCCTAACAACTGTCTGCCAGTTGAGAAAAACCAGGGCAAAGCAGGAGGGGGCTTCATTCCCCAGTAGCTGGGGAATGGAGTATTCCCTTGGGGGCTGTTTGCATCTATTGATGGTCTCTTTGTGCCAAAGAACATCAGAGAAAGAAACAAAGAACTGGCCCCCAGTTTCTGAGAACATTTATGCATATGACATTGAAGTTCACTGCCTGTGGCCATTTGTGCCAGTGAAACTAGACCACTGAAACATCTGCAGGAAATGAACAAAAAGGGGGAGGGAGGGGATAAGCAGGGCCCAGTAGAAATCTGAATGACTATCCATAAACACTTTTTTTTCATTATGCTCTAAGGTCTGTATTGTGATCTCAAAACTATTAATTTTTTTAACTGAATGAGGATATTCATCTAGAATCATTTTAATGACTAAGCCACACACGTCTGTGTGTTTTCGCTACGTTTTATGTTAAATTTGTTTCCATTTAATCCTGGTTGTAATGGATTTTATTTGGGGGGGGAGGGGCCCTCAATGACAATAGTTTTACCTCTCCACTTTCATTGATGTCTCCCATGGCCTCATTATTTCAACAGACTCTGCTCTATGTCAGATTGCAATTTCCCCAATGAGGGTTTGATGTAAAAAAATGGAAGGGTGCTAGTTCACTTGTCCAGTCAGGATATGGATTATCAGAGGAAGTGGTGGTAAAACAGGTTGAAATGTATAACAGTCAAATAATCAAAAGTCCCATCATCATCATATTCAATTAGCTGCAATTCTCCTGGTTGTAAACATCAATATCCAGGAAGAGAGGAGATTTTAGGTCGCAGCAGGTTAACTCCATGCCAGAGGATGAGCCTGAACCCAAACTCAGATGCTTAGCATTCTCATTTCCATGATAGTGCTAGCATTCCAATGCTTTTCACCTGCATTTTTGCAGCGATATGGGGCTGCGAGCTCGGCATGCATCCAAAAAGCAGTCATTCTGGATAGTCTTTGGCAGTTGGTGAGTTTTAAAGAAGGCAAATCTGAAGATGTAATAAATTATACATTCCTTCCCCCTTCTGTGTGATCAGTGCTGAATATATTGCTTTGTCATACAACTGCCTCAGAGGCTAATCCTCCACACTTGCAAAATCTTCTTATTCTAACTGCCAGAGCACAGCTGAAGCCAGGGTTTAAGACCCTAAAAATAGGAGCAGGATTATTTAGGCTGCAGACTGCTGAAGTAGTTTTAAGGTTTTCTGTGGAGGGGGGAGGAGTTGCCTTTTTAAAAACAGACTGTTGACTCAAAAAATTAGTATTAAGTAGTATATTAATTAATCAGTTCATAGTCTCCTTGATTTTTCTTACACAAATAGAAGAATCATGCTAGATTAATAGGTACCTCACCTCCCAAAAATCATTCATTTAACTCCTTTCTTCATACGTTAAAACACAACCCTCTCAACTGGTAGCTTTAGATCACTGATGTCAGCCTTTGCATGCTCTCCCCTTTTCCTTTATCTTAAGTAAAACTATCTGCATAGACCCCATCACTGAGGCTTTGACTTGACTTTTCAGTGTCTTTTGCAGAGTGGTTGGGAGTACAGGTATTCTGGTGCTCTCTGTAAGGACCCCACAGCCATGATATGTAGCTCTTTATTGGTGGCCCTAGTGGGAAGCCCTGCCAAACAAACAGTGGTGTGAGGATTTTTAAATTTAATCTTAGCAAGGGTTTTTGGGAGTCAGCTCATGGAGGCACCTCCAGATGAGAAGAAATTAGGCAAAACTAAGCATACTTATTCTCAAAACCACAAATAGAGGCTGGGGTAGCTACAGGGGAGACAGTGGGTTTGCTAGTTAGAAGCCAGGATTGGAGATAGCCTTGGTAAGCAAAAAGCTTCTCTTTTTTTCTATTGATTTGTGTTTACAAGATAGTTTTGTTTTGGGGGGGATTTCAGATGCATGATGTATGCATGGCCAAAGACTAGGATGGAGACTTTGTTGTTCTTTGTGTTTAAAAAAAATTCCTGTTAAAATAAATTTGAAAGCAGGTTCATTGCCTAAGTCAGCTGGGTGGACCCTGGCCCTGCCACGTTCAGCAGTTGTTCACTTTTCCACTTTCCTTCCCCACATTTATATGCTCAATTCTTATACTGTGTTTATGCAATTTGATCCCTACTGTAATCGACAGAGCAATTGGGAAGTTGTTGTATGCTGCACAATATTTGGAAATATAAGCAGTACTACTGGCAGCCTTGTCTAATAGACATGGAGACAAAAATAGCCACACACTCCTGAAGTGTCAGGGTTGATCTAAGGAATCCATATGTACCTGGAGACAGTGGACAAACACAGGTTTCTATAGAAATGTCAGTGTTCCTTGGAAATTACTCTAAAAACCTATGAGACACACAAGATGGGACCAACACATCTACAAGACCCAGGAGACCCTGGTGCATGTCTACCTGGAGTGTGCCAGGTTGCAGTCCCTTTTCCAGCTACTCCAGAACTTTCTTCTAAGGTTCTGCCTGCACTTTTCCCCCCACATCTCTTCATTTATGCACACCCCATTCATGGCCCCATGAAGTTGTGAGACCTCCTCGACAACCTCCTCCTGGCGGTTGTGCCTGCCCATATATCCTGAAACTGAAAAGGTGGATCCTCACAAGTGGTGCCTTGCACCTGTGCAGATCTGATTGCTGACTCATGGCCTATATTCAGGTAAGTATCATGTGAGGAAGGAGGAAGTGACAGCCTCCTTTATAACCTTTAGCCCACTGGTTAGGGAACTCACAGTTCAACTCCCCCTTCTGAACAGGAGAAGGGATACCCATCTCTGAGGTGAGCACTACTGACTTGCAGGATATTTTGATGTAGTCTCTCTCAAATTCTGATGAAGCTATTCAACTTTGTATAAATAATTAAATTTCCATTTGGCTAGAGAGAATGAGGATCACTCTACAGTCCAGTGGTCATGGTAGTCACCTGAGATGTGGAAGACCCCTCTTCAAATTCCTTCTTCTCATCAGGCAGAGAGGGGAACTGAACCAGGATGTCACTCATCCCTAAGTGCCCTATCCACTGAGCTAAAGGCTATAAGAAAGGTTGCCTCTTCCCTCCACCTGGCTATTTTGTGCAGGGTTAAGTGTGTGCCACTGCTTTTCTGACAAGAAACGGCATAGGCGCCTGACTCCAGGAGTGGGTTCAGGTTGTGGATTCTCAACTTCCTTTCAGCCTGGACTTGGGAACCTAGCTCCCTGAGAGGGGCAGGACTTACGCTAGCCAGTAGCAGACACCAATGAGATGGGTGTACCTAAAATGGCTCCCTTACTAGCATTCTGGCATTTGTGAATCCCATTCTCAGGCACCCTTCTCTCCCCATGCATTGTATAGAGAGAACCTAGGCACCTAACTCTGAGTCTGGATTGTAGTGGGTGGCAAGGTGCTTAAGTTAGGCATTGTGACACTCAATATTGTGACACTTAAATCTCTTTATGAATTGGGCCTTGGTGCTATTATAATGCAGATAACAGCTTCTGCAACTACAAGGCTTTGACCATGTAAAGCAATATATATGTGCTAAATGACAGGAAGGAAAGAGCAAAAAATAGGAGAAATGTCTTCTAGACATCTCTAAGTATTGTTACAGTTCCCTTATAGCAGAATAGCACAGGGTAATGTGTGTGGCTACTTCCATCTTGGCATTGGCTTAGCAACCCCATATCATATCCAACTGTATCTAGTTACAATCCTCCCTTTGCCAGTATTTAATCTCAACTGAGCCAGTTCAAACAGGCTACAAAGGCTAGTGCGCATGGTGGACTCCTGGTCTGGAAATAAAGATTCTTCCCCTGAGCTGACAGATTATGATATGCATTCTCCTGGTAGAGCTTCTGTTTCTGAGTTGGAATAGAGACTGCCCCAACTTCCCCATGTTTGCCTCACCCCAGATGCAGATAAAGCCTTGGATTGAGACATACCTGTTTCTGATGCCCTCTGTTAAACTGATGGGCTTTCTTTGTTGAATCTTGTCCCCCACTATTTACATTAAATGTACACAAATGGAATTGAGAGCCTTGCCACTCTGCTGGGAAGAGCTACAGGCCCTGGAATCAAGTCCCATTATCCTGTTAGAGTCAAATTACAAGGGAATAACTGGCAGACTAGTTTGGTCAGCAAAATCCTTCTGGCCGTGACAATAGAGAAGTATAGGCTCAGGAGAACTGGTTACTCCTCATAATGGCAATGTTGAGCTATTGATCTGCAGAGAGACATTGAATCTGCCCCCTTCAGGGGGATGATCCTGTTTTGTTTGCTGGGTTGGGGAGCTGGGCCTCTTTCACCATATTTAAATGTGATCCCAGGGGTTTGATCCTACAAGCTACTGAGCTCTTTGTCCTGAGCCAGCAAAGCACTTAACTCTAGGCTTGTAAGCAGTGCCCCCTGGCTATAATGGGCTCAGCACTGTGCAGAACTGAGCCCCAGGTGAGAGAACTAATGGACTCTTGATCAGGTGAATTATCGTAGCGACCTTTTAACCTTCTGTATCGATGGACAAAATCAGCCTTATCATTCCGTCAATTATTATGCTGGTCCAGAACTTCCATGTGTCAGAAATCAGATTGTATGGCTGCTTTCAGGAAATGTCACTTGACATTCCAATAAAAAATGCAAAACAAAGGCTGGTTCTGAAACAAGAGAGCCTGGGAACTTTTTTACAAGGATGATGGTTTCATATGTGTGTGTGTGTATGTGTGTGTGTTGAGGAGGGGGGGAAACAGACATAATGACCTGGATCCATGATTGTAAATGCCGTTTAAGTTAAAGTAGCAATGCTTGGTGCATTTGAGAGAGAGGGATGTGAAATATTCACAACTAATACAAAGTCACTTAAATCATTTTTTTCATTTTATCACTAATTGGACAATAACCTCATTTCAGAGAAAAGCTGTGCTAAGAAATAAGAATTTTTGGAGCAAGACTGAGCCTGTTTTTGAGCAATGATGATTTTGCATGAAAATAGATCAGTTCAGTTTCTCCTCATTTTCAATATAAATCTAGCTATGTAATCAAAAGTCATAAAACTTCAGCATTGTTATGTGAAGTTCCATGAGCTGTAGTTGGTTGGAGACCAATGCTGGTATTCATTTGTTCTAATCAGAATTAAGTCTTGTAAAATAACAGTATCAGTTTCCCCATTACATATATTGAGGGCCTCAACCCTAGGACTGTATAGGGGATCTTAAGTTTGCCTGAGTTGGTCCTGAACCTAAGAAGGAGGAAATGAAACAAAGTAGTTAATGATAAAAGGTCAGGGTGACATGATCTACAAATCTGGCACTGTAATTGCTGAAATGTAGCCAGACATGGGCTAATCAGTTCTTAAAAAACATCTGTTCCATCTTCAAAGGTTTATCTTTTGTTACTTTATGTTCTCTCACATTGTATTAAAAACTGTACACCTCTCAGAGAGGAGGATGGATGGGGAAAACTCCCATGCCCATGTGCATCACAAAAGAACCAGGAATATAAATGCTGTATTACAGCTCATGCATTCTTCCCAGTGCCTATCCCTTACCCTTCTCCCACATGCTCAGATTGTGTCATATATTGACCTGAATGTAAACACACAGGATGATAGTATGTTCCTTGAGTCAGACCCATAATCCATGTAGCCCAGTTGCCTGTTGCCAACAGTGGCCAATGCCAAAGCTTCAGGGGTAGAGAGACAAATAAGGCAGTTGGAGCAATCCAACCCTGCCATCCTCTCCTGGATTGTGGATGTGAGAGGTTTAGGTCCACCAAAGGCTGTTAGCCAAGATTGTCAGGGCAAACCTATCTTCCATGAATTTAGCTAGGTTTTTTTTAAACTCTAATACTTTTGACCTTCATAACATCCCATGGCTATGAGTAGCATTGTGCATTGTGTAGAAAAAGCACTTCCTCTTGTTTGTATTAAACCTGCTGCCTATTAACTTCATCAGGCAACCCTTTGTTTTTGTAGTGTGGGAAAGAGTTAACAACACTACTTTATTTATTCTTTCTACACCATCCATAATTTTATATGCCTATCATATCCACCTGCCCCCAAACCACTGCAGTAGTCTCTTTTCTAAGTTGAACAGCCTTATTATTTTAGTCTTTCTTCACATGAAAGCCATTCCATACCCTTGAACATCTTTGTTGCCTGAAGCTTTTGTAGTTCCACTATGATTTTTTTGAGATGGGGTAACCAAAACTGGACACAGTATTCAAGGTGTGGGTGCACCAAGGATTTACATAGTGGCATTCTGATATTTTCTGTCTTTTCTATTCGGCTTCTAATATACTGTTAGCCTTTTCAACCATTGTTGTGCATTGAGCAGAAGTTTTCCTAAGAACTATCCATGGTGACTCCAAGATCTTTCTTGAGTGGTAACAGCTAATTTAGAACCCACCATTGTATGTGAGTAGTTGGCATTATTTTTCCAATGTGCATTATTTTGGTAAGTGCAGTGTTTAATTTCACCTGCCATTTTGTCACCCAGTCAGCCAGGTTTGTGAAATCCCTTTGTAACTCTTTGCAGTCAGCTTTGAACTTAACTATTTTGAGTAATTTTGTATCCTTGGCAAACTTAGCCACTTCACTGTTCACTCCCTTTTCTTTATCATTAAAGAATATGTTGAACAGCACAGGTCCCAATACAGATCCTTGTGGGGAGTTGGGGAACTGTCTCCCTCACCCGCATTTACCTCTCTGTTGTGAAAACTGACCACCTATTCCTACCCTTTGTTCACCTATCTTTTAACTAGTTACAGATGGATGAGGACCTTCCCTGTTATCTTATGACTGATTAGTTTGCTTAAGAGACTTTGGTGAGGGACCTTGTCAAAGCCTTGATGAAAATTTACTAATATACTAAATTGACTGACTGGATTCCCCTTGTTCACATGTTTGTTGACACCCTCAATGAATTCTAATAGATTGGTGGGGCATGGCTTGCCTTTACAAAAGCCGGGTTGACTCTTCCCTAACAAATTGTGTTTATCTATGTGTCTGAAAACTCTGGTTTTTTACTATAGTTTCTACCAATTTGCCAAGTTCTAAAGTTCGTCTTACTGGCCTTTAATTGCCAGGATTGCTTCAGGAGCCTTCTTTAAATATCTGTATTACATTAGCTACCTCCAGTGATCTGGTAGAGAGGCTGAATGTAGCAATAGTTTACATATAACAATTAGTAGCTCTCCAGCTTCATATTTGAGTTCCTTAATAACTCTTGGGTGAACACCATCTGGTCCTAGTAACTTACTGCTTTTTAATCAATTTGTCCCAAAACTACTTCTACTGACACCTCCAATCTGGGACAATTCCTCAGATTTGTCAACTAAAAAGAATAGATCAGCTGCGGGCATCTCCCTTGTATCCTCAGCAGCGAAAACTAATGGAAAGAATTCATTTAGCTTCTCTGCAATGGCCTTGTCTTCCTTGAGTGCTCTTTTCACACCTTGATCATCTAGTAGCCCCACTGCCTATTTGGAAGGCTTCCTGCTTCTGATGTAAAAAATGTACTGTTAATTTGTCTCTCTTGCTAGTTGGTCCTCAAATTCTTTCTTAGCCTGCCTTCTTATGCTTTAAAGCACAACCTACCAGTGTCTGTGCACCTTCCTATTATCCTCACCAGGATTTGACATCCATATTTTAAAGGATGCCTTTTTTTCCCCCTTCAAATGGTCTCCATTACTCTATTTAGCCATGGTGGTATATTATGGGTCCTCTTATTGTTTGTTTGTGGGGTTTTTTGATTTGGGGTATTCATTTCCTTTGAGCCTCTGTTATGGTGTTTTTTAATAGTCCCCATGCTGCTTGCAGGCATTCACTCCTTGTCTGTACCACACTTTTGTGCAGTTTCCTTTTTTTGAAGTTATATGTTACTGTGGTGGGTTTTTTGCTACAAGGGGATAATGCCCTGAGACTGCTAGCCTCCTTAACAGCACAGGTGCTATCAAACAGGAAGTGGGACTTCTCTATTATGTCTCTAACAGTCTCATCAATGTATTTCTGTCTCCCTTAGCTATTCCAGTTCAGCCACTCTGGCCTCAATAGCCCATACTCTGTTTCTGAGCGCAGTGAGTTACTTGCACTTTATGCACATGTATGTGTAGGCCGCGAAAGATGTTTGTAACGCATTAAATAAAAATAGGAGCTTGACGGGTCTGGTCAGAACCGGTTTAATAAAAGGCGCTACTATTTGGCCTGGTATACAGGCTGTGCAAGGCCGTGTAAATTTGTCTGTAATGCCAAAAAAAAAAAAAAAAAAGTTAAAAAGCAAGGCCATGTGCTGTAAATTTGCCAATGCTTGCTGTTCCCTAAAAAATGCTGTATAAAAGCTTAAAATGCAAACTGCGCAACAAAACTCATCCATAAATCCACTTGAATTTCATGGCAAAATCCCCCGGCAGCCCGCTTCGCAGCACGCCCTAAAATCTCCCGTTGCTGTTTAAAGAGTAAGCTGTAATTAAAAATAAGTGTACCTAACTGGTGTGGGTGTGTTTTTATTCCTCACCTGGCATCCAAAACCTGCAGGCAGCTGTAAGCAGCGGTGCCTGGCATAACAGTATGTTACCTGCCCACAAGGAAGGTATTCAGACATGTTGCACTCAATGCAATAAAACTTGGTCTTGGCCCTGCTGCTTGTCTTCTGCTTGCATTTTTACACTTCAAATTTTTTTGTGGCATAAGTTTAGTATATGTTTGCTAGATTGGGTTTTCTTTATTTTGTCAATTAATTAGAAATGCACCAAGTCCTCATGAAAAGTGTTGTTATTCCCTCAGACTCCTCCTACTGCAACAAAACTCTCCTGACCTTGGCAACTCACCCAGTTGCTAAGCTCCCTCATTCTGTCATGACCTCTTTCTGCTCAAAGGGGTTCTTGAAGGAGGCCTGTAAATTTATACCTGTGGTTTGGCCACACACCTTTCCCACCTCCTATTGATTGCTAGAGTCCTGGCCTCAATCACATGACTTCATAGTTTCAACAGAGTCAGCCATAGAGTTTTAAGGCCAGAAGGGACCACTATTTAGTCTGACCTGTATATCACAGGCCACCACCACTACCCAGAATCTGCTCACTAAATCTAGTCACTTAAGTCTTCATGACCTTCTAAATTCTGTGCTTGACACAGTAATCTGAAGCCTAATAGGCATGTATCATTAAGTGAGCAAACTAAAGCTTAGCAGCTTAGGGTGCTGGTTCATCAAAGTTCAAATCTCAGACAGAGTTTATCTCTGCCTTTCACTGATTCAGGAACATTTTGTTGATGGCTACAAATTAAACTACCTCAAAGTCCATTCAATTTAGGAATAGAAACAAAATAAATGTTTGAACTCAAGCTTTTTCAGGTTGCATAAAGGTTTTTAAAACATATTGGAAGGCTTTTCTCTTATTTCAATAATGTTGAACAGTTTCTCAGAGGTATAGGGTTTTTTCCTTCTGTAACTGGTTGGTTTTTCTTGCACTTGGAAAAAAAAAAAGTGTCTTCCATTCTAAAGCAGTAAACAAAGTACATTGAAGGGATTTTGTTCCTAAACACATGTTATAATAACGGCAGTGTACCTTCTTTCCCATGTAAGAGATGAACTATATACAATCCTCTGAAGAGGTTAAAAGTCCTCTTTGGTGGTACTCCCTCCAAAGAAGGCTCTGTGATCAACAATCATGATGTGAATAAATCATCAGTGTGAAGCTTTTAAAATAAATGCTACAAAGGTCTGTATTAACAGGAGTATCCTGTAAAATTAGCAAGGTAATCAGGTAAAAAGATGGCCCAACTTAGCTGTCTAACAAGAATAAGACATGTGAGAACAGTAAGTGCTAAGAATATTACAGTTACAAATGCCAGTGACTGCCAAGAACCTCCATTTTACTTGCCATCCAATCATACTTAAATGTTATTCCTAAGATCATCAAGTCCAGTGGAGCATGCAACAAGTATAGTTAATTAGCAGAATGATGAATATACTATCCATTTATGGTGCATGTTCATTTGAAAGAGTTTCCTTCCTCTTGGTTTTTAAATTATGATGCAGTGGGAGCCTTAGAGATCAGCCTTAATAGTTTTAAACCTTTATTTTGTAAAAATGTCATTGAATATCAAAGACAATACCCACATTGAGCACTGTTTGAATTTTTCATGGCAGTTTGATGAAAAATTGAATTGATACAGATAGAATACTAAGAGTTATTCACTTGATTGGGTAACTTTTACCTGGATTGTCTCACTTTTCTTTGTACTCCTTTTGCAAGAAATCTAAAACACTCTGGGACCTGTCCTTTGGCTGCATTGTTGCTCGTTGTGTGCTGATTCCTAGAATATCAATTATACATCAGTAGTATTTGTCTGTACAGCGTTTTATGACTTTAGCTATAATGGAAAAAAGTTCACCAGTCCAAACCCAATGACTTTAAATCTCTCCTCCTTTTAAATCTTGCCGTATTCCCATAAAATTCACTACTCTTTTTATGGACTAAGGCCATGAACCTTAAACCAAAAGACCATTAGGGAAGGGCTCCTATACATCCCCTCTCCCACCACACACACACACATTTTAAAAAGTTAGAGTTTATTCAAGGTCACTGCAGGCTCAGAATGCAGGTTTATAATATGGTAAACCACTGATCTTATCCACTGCCTTTTCAGAGTGCCTAAGCCAGTGTTGGATATTGGATCTCTAATTACTTTAACTGCATTCTATCCTACAGCTGGAGATAGAATCCAGGTTTTCTGACTCATTGCCAATACTCCATTGCTGAAGAGTAAATAGCTGGGTAACACACACTTTTTCCTAGTGACCTTCTCTAGTGGTTGGCCTTCAAAGGAGCTAGTTATTACTCTTGTAACTCATGTAGGAAGGGATCTAAGCTAACTATCTGAAGGTCAAGGCATCCGAATAAGAGCTGGTTGGAAACTTCGTGATGGAACAGCTTTTTCCCCATTAGGAAATGTTGTTGTTTTAACACAAGATTCTGTGAGAACATCTCAAAACATTCAACCAGAACTAGGCAGGCAGATGTATTGTCTGGCTGATCAACTTCTTGACTGCCTGGCTTCCTGCCAGTTCCCCTGCCTCACCCAGCTCTTAGGAATCCATGGGGTCCCCGGCTCCCCACCAGATGGACGGCTGCACAGCTGGGGCTCCTAAGTTCTGGGATCCTCAGCAGTTGACTGGGCTGCCAAGTGTCTGGTGACTGGGCTGGACAGATTCTGATGCTGCCTGGAAACCTGGGCTACTGTGGAAACAGGACTCCCAGCCGACCCAGCTCCCAGAAGTGGCTGGCTCACCAACTCCTCAGGCAGCTGGTTTTCCCCCTCCTACCCATTGCCCAACTCTCCCAACAGCTAGCAAGCAGCTACCCATTTCTGTTCTTCCTTTCTGAGATTTTAGAATTTAGCTCCCACGAGAAACTTTAAATATTTGACGCGTCAGCCCAGTTCAGGATGGGTTCCCCCCTCCTACCCACTCCAAAATTGATATTTGTAGTGGGAGCTAAATTCTATTTTCTGGGCAGCTCTAGTTCAAAGCCTGATGCTGAGCTATGTGGGGAATGGGATGGGTCAGTCCCATAGTGTGAAGGCCTCTTTAAATCTCTCAATTTTCAGTACAAAATTGAGTTAAATTATAGTGTGAATTGTCAAAGAAAGTTTCTCAGTTCAGTCATTCATCAAACATTTTGCTCATGTAACCCACTGATCAGTGACTTAGACAAATTAGAGGATTGGGCCAAAAGAAATCTGATGAGGTTCAACAAGGACAAGTGCAGAGTCCGACACTTAGGACGGAAGAATCCCCTGCACTGCTACAGACTGGGGACTGACTGGGAAGGCAGCACTTTGGCAGAAAAAGACCAGGGGGTTATAGTGGATGAGAAGCTGGGTATGAGTCAGCAGTGTGTCCTTATTGCCAAGAAGGCTCACGGCATATTGGGCTGTATTAGTAGGAGTATTACCAGCAGGTCACGGGAAGTGATTATTCCCTTCTATTCGGCACTGGGGAGGCCTCATTTTGAGTATTGTGTCCAGTTTTGGCCCCCCCACTACAGAAAGGAAGTGGACAAATTGGAGAGAGTCCAGCGGAGGGCAATGAAAATGATTAGAGGGCTGGAGCACATGACTTATGAAGAGAGGCTGAGGGAACTAGGCTTGTTTAGTCTGCAGAAGAGAAGAATGAGGAGGAGATTTGATAGCAGCATTTAACTACCTGAAAGGGGGTTCTAGGGAGGATGGAGTTAGGCTGTTCTCAGTGGTGGCAGATGACAGAATAAGAAGTAATGATGTCAAGTTGCAGTGGGGAAGTTTAGGTCAGATATTAGGGAAGAACTTTTTCACTAGGAGGGTGGTGAAGCACTGGAATGGGTTACCTAGGGAGGTGGTGGAATCTCCATCCTTAGAGGTTTTTAAGGTGCAGCTTGAGAAAGCCCTGGTTGGGATGATTTAGTTGGGGTTGGCCCTGCTTTGAGCAGAGGGTTGGACTAGATGACCTGCTGAGGTCCCTTTCAACCCCAATATTCTATGCATCCCATGCTGTGCCCAATCCAGAGCATGGGAGTCTGCCAACTGTCAGTTTGAGACCCTGTCATTTTAGCAAAAGCTATAAAAATTCATCTTTTAGCCCTGGAGGTCATCAGCTCAATCCCTATTTTGGCCAAGATGGTAGCTGCCACAATTTGTGTCATGTATCAGCATGTTCGAAGGTTGAGACTTAGGCTTCATATTGGCAGGAATGGGGGTCATAAAGGCAGGGGACTGCATAGGTAGATCCGCTAGTGTAATGCAAGCAGATGTCATGAAGCAGGGTGGGATCAGCCAGGCCTAGTAGCCAGAGCAGGGGCAGCCATGCCTACCAGTTGGAGCAGGAATCAGCGGTCCAGAATGGTGCAAAGGTCAGAGTCAGGAATGGATCAGGGCTGGGCAGGACAGGAAGAAGGCAGGAGCAGGGCAGGCAGGAGAGATTACAGCTATGGCTATGTGCATTAAGCAGCCAGAGATCATTTGTTGTTGTTGGACTTCAGAGCAGGCTTCCAGTCTTCCTTTGCCAATCAGATGGCGTGGTCAATCAGGTGGTTATGCGGTTGCTCAGCTGCTCTCACAGGCTGCTTGGAGACTGAGTGAGCACAGCTGCAACCAAGTCCTTATTCCTAACAGTAGCAACGCCCTGGACATAGCCAAATTCCAGAAGTCCATGATAGGCTATGGAGTGTCTGGGGAATAAGTGATGTCACAAACTCTTTCAGGTGACAGATTACATTGTTACTACTCGCCATGGAAGGCTGTCTTGGCATATCTACTTCCAGTAACTTTTCAATGGGGATAAAATATTATAGATGAAGAATATACCAAGGCATGTCTCAGCCTCTCCATGTAACCTGTGATACACACATCTCTATAGACACTAGGGTAAGACCTATAGTGATAGATTTGAGGACCACTAAATCCCTTTTTGTGCCCTTCTGGAAAGCATAGGGTATCTTTAAGCCCCTTTTAAGTGGGAATCTGAGGATTCCCCCATCACAAGGGCATCTCTAACTGCCACTGCTCCTCTAACCATCTATTCCTAAACTGCTCTGGCATGAAGGTGTGTTGAGGGTGGGATAAGAGATACTGAGCTCTCATAACTCCTGCTGCTATCATGGTTTCGAAGTGTTGGCTTAAAGCCAGCACGATTTAGAGCAACATTTGAGTTTGCTCAAGCTTATGCTGAAGTGGCCCCTAGCTGCCCCAGGATCGGGAGGATGGAAAGGTGTCAGAGCCTCTGCTTTCTCCTCTCTTCATGTGTACTTAAGAATTCAGCCAAATACCTTTTTTAAAACTTTACTGCAAGATAAAACAGACAAGGTATATGGTCAAGCGTCTAAGATTTTGCTACTACTAGTACGTGCCTTATATGTTCAAAGGGTAGAATTTGGCCATCAAAATCTTGATTGTGTATTGAGCCCTGTAAGTCTCAGTGAGACATCTCTAATTTCCAAGTGGTTTTATTGAATCCAGCATCTTACTGTCATATGAAAATAACTGGAAGATGTTTCCTCTTTTCCAGCATTCCCAGGCTTATGGATCATCCACCCCCTCAACTAATCTAGCTGAACTGTTAGAAATTAATGCTATAAAGCCATCTTTTGAGTAAGTCTCCAGCTAGTGTGATAGAAGCAAAATAAACCTAGCCTCAGGAAACCAAAAACAAGGGCTTTATTTGAAACCTTAAAGTGCCAGCTAGAATTTGTTCTAGGAGAGAATGCAGTGAACTCCTCAAATTTAGGCCAATCACTTCTCATTTCAGTTATGCTGGTTCTTTTGCTCAAACAGCAAGCAGCCCTCAGCCATTATATTGCAATTAATTTTGTATTGTTGGCAAAGGTAGACTCGATTCTTTTAAAATCATTGGCCATTTCTAACGTCTTATCCCTGAACTGCTACTTTCTGAAGGCAGCTATGTTGCTTGTACAGGGCATTTGCCTGGTGCTGTGCTATTTATGTCTTAAGCTAAAGGAGAGCACAATGTGGCAAAACTGTTAGCTGGCTCACTGCAATGTTAACAATTGTACAGTCGTGTTCTCAATCTAAACTATGTGGTTGGAGCATGTAAACGTATTTACATGATGGCTACACAATTTGTTTAGGTCAGAGCTATGGAAAAGGCAAAAGTGGAAGCAGGAAAAAAAGGTCTGCTTGATTATTTGCTTGAGTGGCAAAAGGGGAGGATGTAAAACAGCCCGCAAAACAATCTACTGAAGTAATACCACGTTACAAGAGAAGGGTGAGACTACATGCAGATCCCTCCCTCTCACTCTGTCTATACTTCTTCCCAATTCCTTTCTCTCCACATCCCAAAATTAGTGAGGCTCTTACATTTACAGTGTGCAGAGCTCAAGACTCAAACTTGGCTCTCCCCTGTGTGAGACATGAGACGTCACTGTTGCCGTGCTACCAGTGTTGGGGTATCCTCTGAGACCTTATCCACTTGTTTTCCCCAAGAATTCAGTTTGACTCCAGACTCATCACTGATTGTATGCCGATAAAGAAACCTCAAGCTACATTTGAGTCAATCAGGCTTAAGTGTGGGTGTGGATCCAGGGCATTCCCCAGCAAACCTCTTCCTTGCTATACATTTAGACATACATTGCCTCAAATGTTTCGGGAATGGTTAGTTCCTTTTTAGGAACAAATCCCTGTACAGTGTCTGTCCATGTACAACTTACTCTTTACCTCATCTTGTGTTCCATGCTTACCTTATGCATTGGTATCTTGTCCATTGTAAGTGGGTCCCTGGGTGTTTCCTCCTTATGTTAGCTAGTACAGACATTCTGTTTCTGACCTACTGATCCATTTACCTTCCTAATCTTGTCTCCCAAGAAATGAGGCCTAGCCCATGTACAATTACTTATGACAAGCCAGGCCTACATTCCACTGCTTATCTTTTTTTATATTAGCAGTTACTTAATTTGCATCATATTCCTGTTTTAAGTCCCCTACCCAGCAATATTTCCAAGTCATTATTTGAAAAGCTACATCAAGATTTGTAAAGTCAAGCACTCAAAAGTGTCATTTCCTAAATAAAGGTTGGCTGCATAACCTTAATTCAGACCACTTATGCATATACATTCTGATATGCCCTGGTTCCTGCCATCCTCCCCCTCTGCTGCTCCTGCAACTTCTGCTCCCTAATCTCAGTTCCTGTGTTCAGCTGTCCCAAGCTTCTGGAAGAAGCAATTACAGGCAAAGGTCTGTTCACCCCTCCTACCCCAGGCTTCAACATGTTCGGTCACTTTGTGGACATGGTTCATTTGTGGTCCAGTAAGCCCACAGGAGGTGTAATGAGGATGGATTATGCTCAGGACAGATGGAATCTTCAGCATTGGGCTGCCAAACTCTGAGCATGTGGGAACTGAAATTTTTCTGGGGTTGACAACTTCTGCAGACTTTCAGGGGAATGGCAAAGTGTGACATCCCACCACTATCATGCTTCGAAGCGGGACCTTGAAATTTGGAAGTGCTAGAGGTTCTCAATAGAACTGTTATAAGAATTCTTTAACATGGGCAGAGCAACTTATGTTCCCTACCCTTGTTCCCAGAAACAAGTGAACTGGCTTAGCTGAAACTTTCCAAAAGAAGAAAAATTCAGCCTGAAGTAGATATCTGGCATGGAAAAATTCAGCCCAAATGGCTAAAGTTTGGTATAGTTTTATAAATCCCCTGAAAACAAGTTCTTAAAATGGGAAGTGTTGGGCAACTTTAAGAGGTGGTGCTACAGGTCCACCTATTATAATGCAACAGAATGTGATACCTTCAGAATCACATGACTAAACCCATCCGTCCTAGTGGAAAAGACCCCACACCCTATCTGGTAGGACTGAGAATTAAAAATAATTCCAAATAATTCTTACACACTCAATATTATATAGTAAGGGCTGCCTGTAATATAATAACGAGGATGTGTGAATCAGCAGGAGCTCCTTGGAGGAAATGTTAAGACTAATTGACAGCTTGCACTTGATTCTCTGGGAAAAGTGATTATAAAATAGCAGGGAAGTAGCTGAGGCTAGATAGAGGCTGAAAGAAATCTGATGGGTTCCAGACCTGCTTAAAACAAACTTCCTTGGACAAGGGTTAAAGCCAGTAGGAGTTCTGAGTGTGCATTCAGACAACCTTTGGTACATTTACTCTACAAATCCATATTCTTTCCTGCTTATGAAATATCGAAATAAATAAAGAGATTTAATTATATGGCAACCTTTTTTTTTAAAATGATGACTCTGCCCACCAACTAAAAATCAGGCCCCTTCAAATGGTCACATTGGCAACCCAACTTTTGGAAAATCTTGGCCCAAATAACTACAATATTAAGCATTCTATTGACCATCATCTTGTATAAAATTGCCACCCAGTAATGGTCCTGGATAAAATGGGTAGGAGAGTATGAGAAAAACAAAGAAGAAACAGTGAGAATAAACAAGACATAAAGAAATCATTGAATTTTTATTACAAGGTAGTGATTAACTAGAGGGCTGCAGTGGCTGCTTATTTCCTATTGACACTTTGCCAGTGATCATATTCCCTAAATAAATGTTATAAGCTTCATTCTCAGAGGCTGAACAGAAGATAACAACATAATTTTATTGTGCAAGTAATATTTGTGTTATCTTGTTGGCTTGTAAATTTCACTTACTACTGTTAAAGACAATTCCTCTGAAGGCTGTCCAGCTTTTTAAATGTATTAAATCCTCTTTTTAAATGTTGTTGTTATACTTTAAAGCATATATTATCTTCCTTTTGCATAATATTTACATTCCAGGACCTACTATAAGTACCTTTGGGACATGGCTAATCTCTTCCTTCTGAGAACTATATGAATAATTATATTGCCCTTTCATTTTTCCATACTTTCTTCCTTTTAGATGTACTCAAATGTTGAACCAGATGCTCAACAGGTATAAATAAGCCTAGCTCCAATGAGCCAATGGAACCCTGTCCATTTCAACCAGCTATGGATATGGCCCTTTGTTCTCAATCTTACCCCTTACGAAGAAAGAGATTCTGCCAGCCTTTTCTGTGTCTAGCTCTTAGCAAACCAAAATAATGATGGTTTCTGCATTTCATCCTCCTTTAATTACCACAACATATTACTAGTATATAAACATTAATTACCTGTGTAAACAGGAAGATACCTGCTTAAACTAATAAGTATGCCTTCCTAACAATGAAATACTTACTTGGCCCGGGTTTTTCCCTCTGAATCAGCAGCCATTCCTTTTCAGTGATTTAATCACTGCCTTTCCATTTAATTACTTTGAGGATTAACTGCAGGCAAGTGTATTCCCATAATAGGCTGATCTACAAAGAACAGGAAGCTTTCCCTACATTCCAGGGGGAATTCACCACTTCCAGTTGTAACTCTGTTATATAATGATCATGTTTCCTTTAGCCCTTAGGCCTTGTGTATCACCTTGCTTGCTTAGGGTAAGGAAATATCATGGGAGCCGGGGACTGTTTGTTTGCATTTTTATAAAACTTCTGCCAGGGAAGGAAGAAAATCCCCTCTGAATCTAGGTTACACTGAAAATTGTTTCTTCCCAAACCAAGTATCATTAATGATTTTGTAAGCAAAAGCTTCTGCCAAAACAAAAGCAAATTGCAAAACTGGGAAGCTTCCCCTGGTTCTCCATCAGTAGCTGGGGATAGCTATAAAAGCATCTATAATACACTAGAGTACAGTTGATCCTATATTTTGAAGTTGGATTTATTTTATTTGCAAGCCAGAGCTAAAACTTATGGTGTGTGTTAAAATAAATTGCTTTATCCTCATTTAAAAGAAGAGTTATCGGCTGGAGCTACTTTGTTCCACTGAAGCATTCACAAAGCCCTTTATTTGCCAATATAGCTATCCCACAAACCCTCGTACTGTAGACCATTCCTATCCAGAAAAAAAATTCCAGTTCACTGGGCAAATAAGCTATGTCAGGAAAATCACTTTTATGCCAGTATAACTGCATCTAACTAGGGCTTCTGCTGGTATAGAAATGTCATTAAAGAAGAAAATCACACCACTGACTCAGCCCTACAACTGCTTATTTCATTCTTATAAGCCTTCACTGACTCATGATTTCAGGCTTGATCATGGAAGGTGCTGAGTGTTGTGGCTGAAAGCACTTGAGTGGTTCTACTGGCCTTACTAAGATTACTCTCATGCTTAGCTAAGGGACATGACTAAGTATTTTGCTGGATTGGGACCAGAATGGACCTAATTGGAATTCTTTTGACAAATCATTTTTTGTCAAAATGCTAATTCATCAAAACCAATACTATTTCCACACACAAATAGCTTTGAAATTATTTTGACTTTTTTAAACAATTGTGTTTTTCTGGTTTGAAACTACTTTACATTTCAAAATCTAAGCTAATTAGACATGATCAAAATAAAAATGAAATGTTTCAGTTGATCCAAAATTGGGGGGCGGGGAGGAGCTTTTTTTGTTTGATTAATGTTGAGATTTCAAATTTGTGGCCTGATTTGGGACAAGAATAGTGTTTTGAATTTTCATATCGTCATGAGACTGGAAACCCATTTTCCATCCAACTCTACAGCAGAGTGTTCAGCAACACCTAGGATTGAGCCCTTAATAATATCACACTTTATTTCCTTCTGCTCGCTTCCCTGTGGCTATGCAAGGTATAATCTCACCTCCTTGTTCTATGCACCAAAAAGATGTTGATTGAAATGCAGGTCTTTGCAGACAACACTCAACTTTAAAAGTAAAACAAATTAAAAATCCAACACTAGGCTAAAAACAAACCTATCTGAGCCAGCATATTTTCATCTATAATACTTTCATTTCAGAAGTGGATATAAATACACAGCACCTTTTTTCTGTCCCTCTGATCAAAGAATATTCATAAATGAGTCATAACTCTCAAAATAATCAAGGCCACGGAACAGTATGTAATACGAAAAAGGGTATCATAGTGGACTACAAGCTAAATATGAGTCAACAGTGTAAGGCTGTTGCAAAAAAACTGGGTGCCACATTTCAGGAAAGATGTGGACAAATTGGAGAAAGTCCAGAGAAGAACAACAAAAATGTTTAAAGGTCTAAAAACATGACCTATGAGGCAAGACTGAAAGAATTGGCTTTGTTTAGCCTGGAGAAGAGAAAACTGAGAGGGGACATGATAACAGCTTTCAAGTACATAAAAAGTTGTTCCAAGGAGGAGGGAGAAAAATTGTTGTTCTTAACCTCTGAGGACAGGACAAGAAGCAATGGGTTTAAACTGCAGGAAGGGAGATTTAGGTTGGACATTAGGAAAAACTTCCTAATTGTCAGGGTGGGTAATCACTGGAATACATTGCCTAAGGAGGTTGTGGAATCTCCATCATTGGAGATTTTTAAAAGCATGTTAGACAAACACCTGTCAGGGATGGTCTAGATATCACTTAGCCCTGTGATGAGTGCAGGGGACTGGACTAGATGACCACTCGAGGTCCCTTCCAGCCCTATGATTCTAGCTTCCAGCAGAAGGTCAGCCAGAGGAACATACATTTCAGCTGTCCCTCATTAGAAGGGACATCCCTCATTTACACTCAGTAAACCTCCGGTAAGATCAGTTTCATTATCTCACTTTTTCCTGTAAATTTTCAACATTGATGTTAATCATAAGGCTGAGGCTTGTTTAGGCATAGTTACTGTAAATAAATTAACCCCCCATTGTTTTAAAGTTTTTTTTTTTATATATTTTCTACATAATGGGTCTTTCTCCTACATTATGGGCCTACCTGAAAATGTAAAGGAGGCTTCCCTTTGTTTTGCCTGGTAGAACTGCTGCCTATTAACCAGTTCAAGCATCATTTGGGGTGCTGTGCGAAGTACACATATGGCAACTCCAGCCACTGAAAGGGGGAGAGGAATATTTTACTAACTAGATTCATTAGGTCAAGTGTCTGGCCAATAAATGGCAGATCAACCTATTGCATAAATAGGGTGTTTGGGTATATTTTTTAAAAGAGACGTTGTTTCAATTAGCAATTTTGATCCAGATTCTGTTAATTACACCAGTGTAAATCAGAATAACTTCACCAAAGTCAGTGGAGTTACCTAGACTTACATTGGTGTAAATGAGCCCATATTCTTGTCCATTGCATATACACACAAAAGCTGTCAGGCCCCCTTTGTACACTTAAACAGTAGCAATGGAGACCAGTCTTACAGTCTACTGATACTATATTCGTAAAGCGCTCCTGTCCTGTGACCAAAGTACTTTGGATGCTGCACAAGCAATTACAATTGAAACAACAAGAAGATCCTAAAATACACAACAGTGGTTATACCAAAAAAATAAATAAATAAATAACTTCTGAAAACAGAGTTTAAAAAGGAGGGCTGATTGTTGATGTCAAGGTAGATTGCCCCTATCCTTTGGTATGACTGTCTCTGGGATGGAGACCATCCTAAAGTCACCAGCCAACCAAAGGTGAGATGATAGAATCCCTAAAAGACAGGCACACCCAGTACACAGAAATTTACACTGATTGTGAATCATGGATGGCAAGTGACTTCTGCCTGCGGGGAGGTCGGGGGAGGGGAAGGGGCCACTAGTGCTCGGACTGGGCCATGCCCCATGCCCCGTTCCTGCTTGACTCCCCTCCCCTGCTGCCGGTCATGGTTCTTCACCTCTTCCCTTGCCCACCGCTCACACCTCTCAGGGAAGAGGCACAAGCGGTGGGCAGGGGAGGGAGCAAAGAGGCGCAAGCAGTGGGCATGGAGGGAGCTGAGAAGGAGCAGAGCAGGGGGTGGAACATAAGCGGGAGAGGAGTAGCGGGAGCTTCTGACAGCGGCTGTTTTGGGGAGGCTTAGCCTCCCCATGACTATTATACCCGCCGCCTATGCTGTGAATCCTCCAAGCAAGGAGTGAGCCACAGTAAACTCCATCCAGCCCTTCAAGGCCAAAAAGTTGGTACCAGCACTGCTGGGACTCAAGGGCCTGTGACCCTGTATGATTGATTGAATATGACCATTTATATCCATGATATTGCCACTGTTATACAATTGCAACATCTTGTACAAAGCATATCCTGTAAGGTGTCAATGGAAAAGTTATGATTTTCTAAGTCAGATTAAACTGGTTTTTATGCATGTATCCTCTTTGTATCTAAAGTTATGAATATTCTCTGTGTGGCTGGATCTCAAATGTGATTGTTCTTGGGTTAATACCCACAAGATAGTTTACATCCAGTCTAGACAGCCCCTTGTGAAGGACTATTTAAGCTTGATGGCCAATTGAGGACACTTCACTCAAACAACCGGCCACAGAAGAAACTCACCTTTATGGGGTGAGTCTACCCTATTTCTCAGTCATTTGTCCTGAATTTGGCATTCCCAGCTGGGACCCGCTGAGGCACAGTGACAGGCAGCAAGATTAAACCTGGGGAAAGAATGAAGGCAACATAGGGTAGGGGTTCCACAATAGAAATAGAAGGATCTGAGCAGAAAGGTCATTGGAAACTGTTTCTAGTGCTGAAACTCATTTTTGAAGAGTTTGCAGTAGGCTTATTTTAATCTTACTGACAGAGAAACATGCACTTAGTATTAATACCCTGAGTTAGTCATACCAATATTTAAGTGGCGATCATCTCAAAGCCCTAGGTGTCCCTTGAGCATGTTAAGAAGGGCTTATAATTTTATCACTTCATCTCAATGACACTGACAATAAATAATAGAATGAATAAAAGAAAGAAAGAAAAAAATAAACTCTCTCTAAAGAAGCTTAAGGAAAGCCTTTGAGGTTATTGTTTTATGGTGCTTCCATCGTAGTAATGATGCCTGCTCTTGTATGGCAATACAATATAGCTGATAAATGTCTGAGCCTTAACACTGCTCAGATAATAAAGACCTCCAAGTATTGGGGAGCACCAAAATGGCTCAGAGGAACCTCTGTCATATGGAACCTCTAACAGTCTTGGTTGTCAGTCAAATTCATGTTGATCGTGATTGAAAGTTGTTTGATGGCCCATTCTATGTGAAATAAGTAGGTGGTGTTAAGACCATCTCCTACTGAACAGGTGTCCACATAATTAAACCATCACCTCTGCTAGAATCCTATGTTGTTGTTGTCATGCCAAAGGTTGGATGAATGAGTATGGAAAATGTACTACCATCTTGCCCCAATGGTTAGTCTGTCATGGCTGGGTTGATGCATATTGATGGGGCAGACTGCACCATATTGCATATCCTATGCTTATTCAGTGGCTAAATAAAGAGTTTGTGTTCTCGAGGCTCTTGACTTGGAACATTTTAAAACAAAGCCATTCACTGAAATAGTTATTTCTTGTTAATTATCTGTGAGATGATGCTCTAGAGGAGAGGGACACATCTAAAAAAAGTATTTACAAAGGTTGAACACTTACATGGATAAGGAGAAGTACCAGAGTTACAGTAGTAGGGAATTTTAACTTCTGGTGCTTCTGGGAATAAGCCAACCTCTGGGTAACATGAGTAAGGAGGATATTTTCCCTATGGGCAGGTCATTCCGTAACTGTCTATTGTAGCGTCTGCATCTGATGTTGGCCCAGCTGGACCAATGGTTTGGCATTTCCATATTAGATCAGTGTTGCAAGCCAAGTGTACCACCTCATCCCCTCTCTTCTCCTTTCTATAGACATTTGCTGGCTGTTGGCAACTCACTATGTGACCAATAGCTCTGGGAGAGAAACCATTTTAATGAGGATTAAATCCCAACAGCTCACCTCCACCATGACAATAGGAATGTCTTGCTCAAAGTCGTGAGATGGACGTCAACAGTGAATCCGTGCCCTTTCTGGCTGGTCACCAGTCTGACTTTCTCTCCTTCCCCTCCTCCTAACATCAGCAAAGTAGTCCACACACAAATGGTCACTCATGCATTACTCAAATCATGAAAGTAGGAACAGTCGTTTGCCGCATCAGACCAGTTTACAGTTCTGTTTTGTACAAGGCTACAGTAGGATGTTTCCAAAGCATTCCTTTGATAGCTGATATATAAAACTTCCCGTTGAAGCAACTTTTAGTTTTCTCTAACACAGCTGACAGGACTTCTGATGGCAATGCTTAACTGATTCATGTGCTATAAATGTGGAAACTGTCAGTAGTGCAAAGCAACTTCTGTCTCTTTAGGTCAAGCAGTCAGTAATATGAAGACAGAATCTGTATATTATATAGGAAGCACATTGGACCAACTTCTTTTCTCATTTATACTTGTGCAAAGCTGGAGTAATACCACTGAAGTTGGTGGGAGTATTCTGGATTTACACTGACTTAGGGGAGAGTGGAATCTGGTCCATTATCACTAATATGAGTACTGTATCTAATTTCTTTAGATATGATTTATTATATTAATGATTGTATATTATATAACACTTTCTTACTAATGACAGCCATAAATAGAAGAAGATGGCAAATTCTCTCTCTCTCTCATCCTGTCTGCTGAAAATTAGTGAGCGGGAGGAAGTCATAGCTTTGTTTTTGTTAACAGAAAGGATGTGGAAAGTAAGTCATGGCCATAATGTTCAGAGTAAACATGAGTCAAATGCTAGACTAATTCCACCAATTTATGAGAGTGTTCTTTCCTTGGCTGCTCCTGAGGATCCGCTAGGCAAATTTTGGACAGGAAAAGGCAACAGGCAGCATTGCTTTCCTTTTATTATCCCCTGTCCCTGCAAAAATGTGTTTTACTTGCAGTGTTGGTCATTTTCAATATCTTGCAAGGGTTGTAAAACTTTACCTCTGGAACACTTACTTTCCCCTTAGTATTTTTTGTTTTTTCTACTTGGTAAAGAATGAGTGCTGAGGGACTTCCTCTGTCCTCAGAGCATGGGATGTGCAAGTTCAAAAGGGAGACACGCCATATCCGTGATAATATAAGTGCTTATAGAAACTATTCTAACATCGTCTCATTCACTGGCCTTCAGCCAAGATGATGCCGCAGGTGATTGACTGACTTTAAATAGCAACAAACTGAGTGACTCTGCAACTGACATCAAGTGGGCATTTTTGGCTTGGAATGAAATTCTGTACCATACTCAATACAAATACTATGTCATCCAATAATTGGTTTCCAGAATAACAGAGGGATACCCATAAAATGAAACTATCATTTCTGCTAAACTGTATTCTCTATCCAGGAAAAGAGGAAAATAAGCCTCTTTTAAGATGAGTGTGTAATTAAACTTACCAAATCAGCAACATTTCTACATTAATTATTCAATAATTTCATAAACTCTCTTCTCATCAGCTCAGTTGAACCACTAGCTATATTGAACAGTCAAAAAGCGTGTTAATAAAGCAGGTCAATTACAGGCTAGAAGCAAAATTCCACTTCAAGGTAATGGGGAACTGCATTAAATTCAAACCCTAATGACTGTCCAGCAGGGCAAATGCTCACGGTGATGGCACTGGTACATCAGATTACAGACTACAGAAAGTTACTTGAAAATCAGCATTTCCAACAATTCTAGAACTGACCCATAGTAAATCATGAACAAAAACCAGTACATCATTCAGTCACTATGCATTCTGGGATAGATCATACCACGTAGATATAACTTTGAGTAATGGGAAATGCGGAATTGCACTGCCCCAGGAGCAGCTCAGGGACTTCAGTGAGCTGCCACCCTTTCCCGGTGGGTGTGAGGCAGGGTGTAAGGAGGCTGCAACATTCCCTAAAATGGTGTAATTTGCTTCCATTGCTGCAGCCGACCTGGCTTGCAGGCTAATTCAGAGAGGTGGTTGAAACGATGGCTTCGCCCCCTCCCTGCCCTCTTTGAGGTAATATAAATGAACAGAAGGAGTAGTCCTTGGTCCTTGCATTGACTGCAGAAGGGAGTGGGGGAGAGACTCTTTGTGATTACCCACCAAACATGCACAACGTCCAGGGACAGGAACACCCTGCCTTTGTATTTTTAAACGTACCTGTTTCTAATTCTAAACAGATTATCGCACTATATGCAGCATGCCATGAACCGGGACACAGCATATTTCAAATTAGACTTTAAAACACATACCCCTTTTTTTCTTTGCACAGACATCAACTATCTCATGGCACTTTTTATAAGGTGTGCCCTGGTACCTTTGGCTGGATTTTCACTTCATATGGTTCTACAAACAGGCTGTGTTCTAGCTGCATGTCACCCTCAGCCCCAGAGATGGCTGAAGAACAGTGGCTCTAAATGTACTGTTCTATAGCTTGTGATTTCAGAGTCTTTAGCATGAAAGATGTCATTATACAGTAAAATACTATTATCCCTATTAATTATCATTGCTTCCTATTTTCTCTGGTCTACTTTTACAATTGTTTAAAGCAAATAATTTAATACGTATGCAAGCTGCCCCATCAGATTAATATTTAAATTGTAATATGCAATGGCTTCTTTCTTAAAAAGACTAGGAATTGGTGATTGACCAAAATGGGGACGCAACTAAATGTTGAAAAAATGGATTTTTTCCACTGAAACAAAGTTCAGTGCTAGGAATCACCTTTATTAATTCCATAAAATCCTTACTATTTTTAAAGTAATTAAGTATTTCTAAGCAATGAGATATATTTAATAACTAAGGACCATATCATGCATTTAGTTTTTAAGACTAACTCCCCATGAAATAGGTACATGAGTACATTTATTTTGACTAATTTTGAACTCAGGAGTTGAAATGTTTCACTCAAACACTAGAGTTCATGGTCTTTTATAAAGACAAAAATAGGGGTCAAAATGTTCAAATGTTGACACATTGAAAAACAAGATTGTGAACAGAGTAAGCAGAGGGGGAGAGAAATTGTAATTATTAACTAACCCTATTTACAGTATAAGATAAATAGGAAACTGATATTTACCAGCATAGCTGTTGGAGGATTCACCTTACTCTAACATCTAAGATAGGCTGCACTTAATTCCAGACTCTTTCTTTCCCTCCCTCACCCACCCCCCACCCCAACCACAGCTGAACTAAAAAAATCCGGGTTTAAATTACAGGGGGAGGAGTGCAAACAAGTCTGAGGTTGTGTAAAGCCAGTGAAGCCAGAAACTATATCTCAAGGTTTGCAAAACATTGCTCTTCATGAAGTTCATCTGTCCCAAATAACAAACTAGTTCAGCAAAGCAACATTCTTTCCACTAATAGAGTCTGTCACTGACAAAAACTTCTTCTATGCGACTTTGACTAAGGGTTCTCGCTTTTTCAGGCCTTCATGAAAGTTTCAGATGCTGCTGCAGATATAATCTCTTGATGCATATTTTTTTAACCTAATCTCCTGCGGGACTGAGTGGCTCAAAGGATTGGGCATGACCTACAGCGCGTTTTATTGCCAGAACATTAGTGTGAATCCAGGTAAATTGATAGTGACCATAAATTACTCCCGTTTGATAGTGGTTTGGAGACCTATGTGTGAACTCTAAGTTGGTCATCTCTATTCAGCTCTCATAATAAGAGGTGCACATTGCAAAACCATCACACCTATATTGATATCTATATCAATAAAAAAGCAAGGATTGAATCAATTAAGAGTTTGAACTACCCTACCATAATCCTGCCAGGTTCAAACGGAGTCACATTGGTCCATTTGGAAAGCTTGCCCTGTCTGCCATTTCCTGTGATACACTTGCTCTGTAAAGAAGAGTTTGTGGTCTTCAAAGCTGTCAATCCAACATTTTGGCAAGAATGAATTCCCCTGGAAATGTGTACATTATTTTTTAAATCTATCATTTGGGTTATACGGTAGGATTTTATTTTTATTTTCTTTTTTAAATGTATTACATACTGTATAACCCTGGCAATTGAGCGTCACACAAAAAAACCAAACATCACTCTATATTTCAGTCAATAGCGTTTAATATGAACGTCATGAACAGAATACTTACTATGTAATAGAATGCTTATTTTCTCTAGTCTTCTGTGGATAGTGTAGACTATACCATTTTTGCAGTGAAGAAAATATATCTTAAAATACATGCTGCTGCCATTTGACTTTTTCTGTGGCCGTTTTTCTGGGGAAGTTTTGTTTAGCTAAAACATAGTTTTAAAAAGTTGGACACTAGGAAGCACATTTGAGGGTGCAATAATGCATGGCTATTCAGACAGATGTGGTAGATCACATGTTACAGATCATCAAGTCAATGGTGCAGACATCCTACAGCAATGGTTCCCAACTTGTGGCCTGGAGGCCAAAAGTGGCCCATGGGGGCTTTCAAAGTGGCCCATGGCTCCCCTCTTGCTGGCTGCAGAAGGGAGCCACTGCCTAAGGACCCAGGCAGAGTGCGTTTTCACAGAACTACAATACTGGTGCAGGCTCCTTGCTGAAGCCAAGGGGACAGGAGATCAGTGCTCCTCTCACCCTGGCTGTAGCAAGGAGCACGGCAAAGTACTGTGCCTGGGTCCCTAGGTGCTGGGGTCCCAGCTGAAGCCAGAGGGAGTGGAGCACTGATCTCCCATCCCCCTGGCTGCAGAAGGAAGCCATTGCCTAGGGACCCAGGTGGAACGCACGAGGCTATAGGATGTGAGGTTTCCCTGCTGCAGCCAGGAAGATGGGAGATCAGCGAAGAGGCTGCCTCCTCACTGAACTCCTTCCATCTGGCTGCAGTGTGGGTGGGGGGCAGCCTGCTGGCGGAGACTGGTGGCCCTTCAGGGTTGTAAAAAGATACCTGTGGCCTTCGATCCAAAAAGGTTGGGAACCACTGTCCTATAGTATATGACCAGTTGCCAGTTAAATTTCTGAGATACTGACAAATGCAGATGAATTAAGGATGGATTAAAACCAGGTCTGAGCAGACTCTTAAGAATGAACTTTTGACTCTTGCCAAATGGCAGGCTAGATAGTGCTTTATTGCCTCTGCTGAGCTGGAGTTAGATATACTGCATCATACAGGAATGTGCAGCAGCAGCATCAGTCCACAGACTAGTAAAAGGGGTTTTTTTGCACTTGGTTTCTAGTCTCCTAAAATGTTTCAGGGCTCAAACAAGCCTAAATTGTTTTCTAGTTTCTGTCTCAAGTATTTTAAAGGTGCTTATCACTTAGTATCTAAGCAACAAGCTTCAAAGGAAAAACAAGGGTATTTAAACTACGAGCAACCTGACATGTCTGATCCAGTAAATTATATATCATTTCAGTGATGTGTCAAGGCCATGATTGCTTGACTAATGTTAAAAAGACATTGTTTTACTAAAACATCCCCAGACGTGATGAGAGAGACAGTAACATTTTAAATAAAAAGTGGTTTTGATTTTTTTTTTTTAATGGTGGGATTTTTTTTTAATTCTTGTTCATTGAGTTTTACTTAATAAAAAACAAAACCAATCAAAATATGGTGCTATTGCCTGCACAAGGGCAAGAGGACAGGTTGAATCACACATTATGGACTGAGTGGTATATTCAAACAGATGCAGAGGATGAGACACGTTTCCAGTCATAAAAAAATTGTTTCATTTGTTCTGATTTTTCTAACCAGTTCACTCTGAGATTCTTGGCTGCTCATCAGTATAGATTGGCAGTATTATCACAGGAAGATACTGCTGTCGCAGTGGTAAACAAAAAAAAGAAAAGGACACTTTTTTCTTAGCTAGTCACCATGTTGTTTTTAAAAGAATGTCACAGCTAATGAATGGACAACGGTACACTGCATATCACAGCAGGGCGACTGACCACAGTAATCCACAGCTTTCCAGCATCCACTAATTCAGGGATACCAACAATCTCCCCGAGTTACTAATGGGATTTGAGTCCCAAATCTCCATAGGAAAAGGAGAGAGAAGGGATTTGAACTTGGATCTGCCACACTGTGGGTGAGTACCCTAACTCTTAGGTTAAAAATTATTAAAGGGGACACCTCCTCCTCCTGTGGCTGTTTGGTTGGAGGGTTGGCCCCACAAGCTGGATGTGTGGAAGGACGCCTCAGTTGAGGATCCTTCCGGGGCTTAAGTATGGGGGGTGGGAAGGGGTGCACATACTTGCTAGCAGAAATTTAGGCACCTAGGTAACTTTGGCAGTGGAAATTTAGGAGCTTGGGACTTGAATCTCCTACAGTGGCAGCTAGGCAGTGATTCTGAGGATCTCAGTGGCACGTAAAGTGGCAGTTAGGCACCAAAGTCCTTTTGTGGATCTGGCCCTAAGTGACTTGCCCGAAGTCAGGCAGGAAGTCTAGTCTGTGCAATCTAGATTGTTATACCGTGCCCATCACGATAGTATTTTAACGCCCTCCAGTAGAGCAGTAAGCAGCATGACTAAATGTCTGTCACAGACTGGTTATTCTCTTATCCTCACCTCTGGGAGAGAAGGAAGTGCATTAGAATAGCTTGGGTTTTTTTTGTTTTTTTTTGTTTTTGTTTTGTTAACATACATATTGCTATGGATTTGTTAGAAAAACACGCCTTGTACTTGGAGCAGAAAGCAGTGAGGTTTGTGAAGGTCCTTAGTTCCTGACGGAGTTCACGCCATAGTCTTGGATCACAACTATAGGCAGTGCTGTAGTCTGCCGCAGAACAAGGAGTTGAACCCAGGTCTTCTGAGGCTCAGACTAGGAGCTAAACAGTGGATTCTTTTGCCTGTTGATAGAATAAAGATAACAGGTTTTCCATGGCAAACCAGTATTTGGTACCTCCAAAAAATAAGTAACTGGGAATAGAAGGCTGGCCCTGCTCCAGAGCCAGGTTTTTTGACTTCTCACATCTGAGGGTTATTTTTTGTCTTGGCTCTGACAAATTGAACCTTCATACCTGTTATTTTTCTGTTGTCTGGAATTTAGACAATGCCTCTGGCTGTCCTGAAGGCTGCATCACAGATTTAGAAAACACTCATTCAGCAATTCCTTTAAGGCTTTCAGTTACGTGTGAAAATTGATTTTTGCTACTCTAACGTTTTGGAGCAGAATGCCAACAATTTCCTCCCCAAAAAGGAATTGGCAAAAAAAGAGGCAGGTTTGTCCAGCTTTGTTCTGGGTTTAGATATTTGTGCAACTCTATATTTTCCACGCGTACAACGTTACTAGCATGGAAATGGAAGAAAATGCTTTGTGCATACTGGTACCCAGCTGGTTGCAGAAGAGTAATGCTGGCAAATTTGAACCTCCAGTTTTTGTTTAATGTAACAAAATAAAGCTCTGAAAAGTACTGGCTTAGATCGCAATTGCTTAATAACTCTCATAATGAAACATATTAAAGACTAGATTTCAAGCTAGTATAAACTGGGCTGTGCTGATTTACATCAGCTGAAAATTTGGCCCTAAAGGAATTCTGAATAACAATGTTTTGTCTTGTTTCTGTTTGGGCTAGGTATCTTTCCATTTGTAATTCTATTACCTTGTACTGGATATAAAAATCAACATAGAACTGTGATGTAGGAGCATTTCAGCTCTAGAGGGACCTGCTAGGTAATCCTATCTTAAGTCACGAACAGGATCTTTGTGATCGTGCCTTAATCACTAGTGAACATGTCTCTATATCACAAAACCACTGCACAGTTCCGTGCCACTTCTACCAGCTAGAAAATCAGGAGTGCAGATTCACATTTCATTGCTAGAGCTGTGTATGGAAGTTTGCACAATGGCTTTGAGACCCTCAACTTCATATTACTTAGTCCCTCAAATGTACCTTAAAATTAATTTTTTCTGATGACTTAACGTAAATGGAGATGCATTTAATTTTATGGGTTTAGGCAAATTGCTGGTTGCGAGTATTAAAATGCCTGTTTTATCCAGAAGCTGCTACTCAACTGTACTTAGTAAATTTAGGAACAGAGTGGTACATAGGAACATTCCAACCAGCTTGTTACATTCATGACAAGATATAGGGCAGTGAACTCTTGTTCACCATCAGGTCACTGACTAACAGGGTCCTCACTCTTTTCATCCTCTTAAGTGCAAGATGAGAAACTAATAAGTGCACTACCATCCATAATATAAATACGAGTGAAGCCCCGGCTTTGTGAATACTGGTAAACCAAAAGTTGCAGGATGATTCAGCTGGGCATTTAATGGATCAGCTTTCTGAAAATGGGTTCTTGGTCCAACATCAGCCAGAGTCAGAAAAACTTAATCAAAGAGAATGGTGCAGCTTTGCTCTTTGCATCTGTATTTGACTGAATGTATTACCTACTGTGTAAATCCTGGTATGGGCTTAATTCAGGAATAGCATCACTTTTCTGGAAGCCTTGCATTTCAGATTGCCAGTCCCAACTTCCCACATTTCTCACTCACCAAAGTTTGTTGTCCAGACTGACTTCTTCATCTCTGCAGACAATGGCTGTTGATCCAGTGTATGTCCATGAGAACAATGTGGCTTATACATCAACAGACATAGGTGAGCCATAGTTCAGGATATAATTTTTTGCCTGGAATTGGTAATTTAAGAATTAAGGGTCACAGTTTTGGCATGTTGGGCCCGAAACAGTCTCAGACCAAGATTAGTGTTTTCCTCCTGGTGAACTTGTTTCACTAGTCTGCATTTGGACGTTGAATGATCCATCTGGGCTTCAAACTTCTGTAAAGGGATTACTGTGTATCACAAATGGACTTTTCTTCTATAAGTCATATGGGAAACAACTCTTGACCATGCATGCAGTTACTTGAAAACAGCTCTTTCCTTTATAACATTTTCAAAAAACATCTTCCTATCCAGCAGATGAAACATGAGGGGATTAAACTAGAGCAGTGATAGTTGAGCTGATGGCACCGATGGAAAGTGGGAGAGCTGAAGCCAGTTCCAATAAGACAGAGGTGACATTGCTGGGTAAGAGGTGATACCTGCAGGAATTTGCAGAGGTAAGACTACTATCTTTCTTGAGGAGGTGTGCCTGCCTTTTGTTAGCGATGGTCATAATCTGGGAGTTCTCTTGGATTCTGGCTTACTATTGGATTCTGAATAACCAGAAGTACCCAGGAGTGCTTTTTTCCCCGCCATCTGAATCTAGCTAGAGGACTACAACCTTTCAACTCTGATGTGGTGGTTCTAATAGTTATCCATAGCTTTGTTACCTCCATCTTGAAATACTGTGGTGAATGCTACAGGAGAAAGCTGTGCAAACTTTCAGAACCTCATGTAAACACTGACCTGTTTGCTTAGTGGATTTTCTCTTGTGGACTTTTTACAATTGAATTCCATAGATTGCACTAGCCACCAGTTTGCTTCTAGGGTTATTGTGCAGTGATGATTTTGATGTATAAAGTCTTCCTTGCTTTGGGTCTTGAATTCCTTGGAGAATTAATGTCTCTCTATAAGGCAATCTGACAGCTGAGATCTGCTGGGATATATCTGATAACAGGCAAGCAGTAGAGGTTCCTTGACTCTGGAACTTGCTTCCTATTTTGATTTGACAAAACCTCAGTATATTTACTGTCAAGTCCATGGTACATATCTCATCCATTTTCTCAGGCTTGAAGGAATAATTGGACAAATATCTAATTTATACTTGTGGTAAGGGCTGGGCTTGGGAGTTGCTTTCAGATTTTACCTTTGTCAAGCAGTTACCTTATAATTGATGTTTCTTTAAGTCACTGTACATGTGCTCAGACAAGTACAATGGGTACATTAACATAAAACAGAGATACTAATTGTGTGGGGGAAAGTGCGTAATACCTCTTTCAAGGCTCACTTATGTGAGATGCTTTACGTGAAAAACATATACACTCCTCTTGTATATGCTTTTGTGCCCATAAAAGTCAAGTCTAGCTGTAAATATGCTGCTCATATTCATACTCCATTGTGTTTAGGGGATACTGTATGGTATGTGGCTCAATGCCAATCTTCAGTAATTTTGGTTATTTTTCTGTTCTCAGCAAAAGGCCCCTTCTTACTCTGTACGTAATAGCTCATTGTTTGTAGTTTCATGTGCTGAAAGATGCAGTGATTCACAAATAAATGAACACAAAAACAGCGTTTGGCAAATCAGAAGTCATTCCTTGAGATGCAAATACAAAAACAAGAGGAAAAAGCTGGAGTCTTTGTTTTGGTGGCACAAAGAATGCTGTAATAAAAGTCCAGTCAGAAGGATAAAGAAGCTTTTACAGGACTTGGTGGAAATTAATTCTATCAATTTAGCGATGCTGAATAGCTAATAACGGTGAACAGCTGACAGTGACTCAGCATTACATCAAGTGTGCCCATGCTCTCAGGAAGTGTTTGTTTTCAACATGAAACCAGATTGTAACTTTCTTGTGATTGCCAATGACTAAGGCACATGTAAGATGCAAGGGCCTGAGTCATTGTTCTTGTTTTGCTCAAAGAGATAGCAAAAGAAATAATTCAGTGGGGGGAAAAAATTGCCTCACTTAAATATTAAATGTTATCAAGTGCTGAAAAAAACCATAATTATCTCAGACTGCTGGGTGGAGGAATCTAGCCCATATCTCAGCTCAAATCTTGAAATTAAATAAAAAGTCTTTAAAATGTCTAGCATTTCACTGTCCCTAATCTCCAGCAGGTCGTCTGTCTCTGCAGACATCCATCTCTGAAACTCATTAATAGGCATGAAAGCCTCTGTTGGGCCAGCTGCTGTCTGTAAATTAGCAATGCTTGGAGTTTCCTTAAGATAGGGTGACCATGAGTCCTTGAAAAGTGTTGATCCCCCCAGTTTTCAGCCCCTGTTGCTTTTACAAATAATGGTGTTTTGTCAATCCTTCAGCTGGACAGCAGCTGGCAGGTCTCATTAAAGTCAAAGGAAAGATTACCATTGACTCAAGTGGAAGTTGGCACAGGCCCAAACCCAGGTGCATAGCCCTGGCTCATGAGAATAATTACGATTCTCTGGGTCTGAGCATATGGACTATAAGTGTATTTTTCATAAAATGTATCCATACAAGAAACTTTTCCTGCGAGATTCTGAGTGGGATTTGACCCCATAAGCTCCCACATCCCAGTAGCCTGGCATCATAGACATGGAAACATATTTTAAGTCACTTCTGAATCCCCATAGTGCACAGGCTTGAGCCAGATCACAGCACAGACCTGAAAAATCCACACACAAGATGTCTGCAAAGGTAGAAGCCCTTTTGGGGAGAAAAGGTTGCCTGTAAAACAAAAAAATGTTTCCTGCCTAAAATTACAAATGCAGAATTAGGAAATAAACTTGGGAGTGTTGAGATTGCTGTCGGTGTTCAGTAAGTTTGCTGAAACACAGGAAATGGTAGCACTGTGGAGAGTATGAAAGGCTCCAGCAGGGAAGTCTCTGAGATTAAGGGAGCTGTGATAGAGGGGACCTGCAATGAGCAAGAGGGTCCTGTTAGAGATCCTGAGTATGAGATGGGTTTGTCCTGGTGGGCCAGAGAGCTGAGGAAGGCTAAACTTAAGTTCCTACTGGCAACTGACCGGGAGAAGGGTTTGCGGGGCCTGGAAACCGGTGGGTTGGAGAAGGCTGAGCTCCAGCTGAGTAAAGCTCTGAGAGAGTTTGCATTGGGACTCAGCTCTGGAAAGAAGGGCTGGAGCCTCCCTATGTTGAGGGAAGAAGTGACGGAATTGGTGCTGGGACCAGTAGGTAAGGACTCAGTGAATGGATTCCCAGGAGCGGAATGTTGTAACTGCTTGTGGATTGTGAGTTAAGGGACCCTGAGAGGGGAGAAACTGGTAGTATGGCATTACAGAGTGACATCTGACAAGGGGTGCTTGGGAAGCAATTAGTGGCCCCTGTGCTACAGTCTCCATCACAGTTCATGGAGTTTCTCTGGATTTACATCAGCTGAGAACAGAATTTGATTCTTCTCCTATAAGAAATATCACAATGAGATGCATGAAGACATAATGTGCAAACCTGTGGTACCCCAGATGATTTCCAAATGTCATTTAATTAATCTGTGCAAAGATCACAAAGAAAAGCAGAAGTGCACCATCCATATTAATTTAATTTATGAACTTGTTTGTCAATTTAAGTTTAAAAAAAAAAAAAAAAAAAGTCAGCAAGGAGTATTTCATTATTAGAAGAAAATAAATGCAGAACCCTAGAATATACGTATGCTATACCATATGCCATATCCACCCAATGAGCACCAAACAATATTCACAGCAAATATGTAAACCAAAATCGTATTAGTAATGTGCATCCCGGATCCAATGCTGCTTTAAAGTGGTGCAATGTATTGCTTTGAGCAGTAGAGAGGAGTCAACCAGTTCAACCTACCTAAGCGTACTGTTGTTTTCCCAAGTGCTGCAGAAACAATAGCACAACTAGCCTGGGAGAGAACCTGAGAAGTCACATGCTGGTCTTCATGGTACAGGCAGAAGCATTACTCAGTGTAAGATTGCGATGCTCAGTAGCAAGAATTGCACACCACATGGGCCAGTCTAAATTGGAGTTTTGGAGAGGATAATGAAGAAAACCATGGTAACTAGTTGGATCTACAAGGCAGGAAGTAGTTTCCCTTGCTGATTTTTTTTATTTTAGTTGAGAACAATTGATTTTTTTTCTTTTTTGTTCAAGTAAAACTACAATTTCTACTCTTTTTTTTTTTTTTCTTTCCAAAGAATTTGTTTTCATAGGGCTGCCACCTTTTTCTTCAAATTTAAAAAGAATTAAACTAAATGCTCTAAAAACACCATTTAGAATCCTGATGAATAGCAATTGAGAAATGTGTGTGTTTTGGCTCCCAGGATATTTTTGCCTTGGTTCACTAGTACTCTGAAAACAACTCAGGAAGTGAAATGTATTCTATGATTCATTTCTTTTTGTGCTAGTAATTTCTAAGGGTTTAATAATATAAAGCCGTGGATCATTTCCCCCTTAATAAGACATTTTCTTTAGCCTTGACAATCTTGTTTTTTAATATGCCAGTTGATGATGCTTCTTGTTCTAGTGAATCACACTGAGGCTGTCAGTCACATCGTTACACTGCATGATGTCATACACCCATGTGTCTGCACAGAAAATGTTAACCCCTTTTTCTTTTGCTGCATCTTGGCCCTATCTTTTAAAGGTAAGTTTTTATGAAATAGCATTATGTCCGATGTACTTAAAGGTAACCTGCAACTGTGTGTTGGGGAGGTGTTAATTCCCCTTGTTTAATTCTTTCTGATGTACAAGGAAGGCCAAAAATTCCTCTAGTGAAACATGGGGGAACTAGACTTGATATTCCTAATTGTACTGTCACACTGCCTGGTATGGAACATGGCTAAAAGCGCCAATCTCAGGCCAGAATGCCAGAATACAGGGCATATACCCCCCGCCTGGTGGTATACTCTGTCATAAGAATTCACCAAGCCACTAACAAATGTGTGCTTCCAAAATACTATACTAATTATTCTGAAGACACAGACAGTCCCCTTCAGTCCCTCTAGCCCCTCACCCAGACAAACCAGACTTCTGTGAGAAATGATTACCAAGAATCACCTATACAGGGTTCTTCCAGTTCTAAAGAACGAGACATACACCACAGGTCAAAATACTTCAGATCTTACCCAAAAACTACGCTGGTAGCCAATCCTTTAGTAACTAAAAACTAAAGGTTTTATTAATACAACAACAAAAAAGAAAAGAGAGTTATTAAGAAGTTAAAATGAATCCTTTACATTACAATAGATTTCAGAGTTCATAGATCAGGATAATAGCATTGATGTTAAATCTGCCAGTCTCTCTGGTTCATCCCAAATATTGGGATCATCAGTTAATTGTTCAGCACTCTTCTTTGTTAGAAATCATAATCCAGAAATGTGGAGCAGGAAAAAGGCAAGGGGATGATGTCACACTCTCCAATTTATACTCCCCCATTCCATGGAATCTGCATGGAAAGTTACTGTCTCAAACATGGTGTCAGGGATCACATATTCTACGTGTCTTGCTGAGTCATGAGGCATCCATTTTCTACATGCTCTGTGAAGCATCCACGGGAGGGGCCACTGGAAGAGTTGATTCTCCTTAATAGCCTATCAACCATTGCTGGCTGGTCTTGATGTAAATCTATTTTATGGGTGTTACCCAGGAACATATGTTTTGAGATACAAACACATAGCAAAGTTTCTTAGCTTCATATGCAATGATACAGGCTTTCAAACCAGGACGAGATTTATTGCAATTGTGTAACAGTGGTTTCATCAATAATATTGGGTCACCTTCTTTTTATACAGCAACTCACATACAAAAATAAATAAACAAACAAAAGCCCCATCCCACCCAAAATATAAAAATAAAATGTTCAGGCTTTCTTCATACATCTTTTAAAAAAAATTGGACACAAGACCAATTTTAAAAAAAAAATATCCTTTGCTATTCATCTTTAAGGACCTACAACTTCCCAGTTGAAAGATCTGTGTGGTAGATCTTTAAACCCCAAGTGACCCTTCAATAGAAAGACCTTTTTATTAAGAAGATCTAGCTATCCTCATACAGCCAGCATCAGTCTGCCTATGTCAAAGGCCCCAGTCCCTCAAAGAGCTCTCTGTAAAAAGGCCTTCACTGACCACTCAGTCGATCCAGAGAAATTGATCTGACAGCGGCGACTTTGCTGCCGTCAGTGTAGCCGTAGCCTTATAGTTTGTTTCTTTCCTTTTATAATAAACCTTTAGTTTTAGTTACTGAAGGATTGGCTGGCAGTGTGGTATTTTGGATAACATCCAAACTCATATGATCTGGTGATGTGGCTGACCTTTTGAGGTCAGGAGAACCTTTTTGGTAAAGAGCATGGAGTTTTAATAACTTATCTCTTTACTGGATCTAGTGGCTGATTGGGAGCCAGAGACTGAAATGCAGTAAAGGGGGCTGTGTAGATTTTGTTTTAGCTTCTTGATAACTAGTGTGGAGAATGAGAAGCACTGTTTGTGGCTGGTTGGGAAGTCTGACTTCAGTGTCACCCACCAGTTCTGGGAGAGTCTGTTCTCCTTTTGCAGCCTGCCCTGACCTGGGCATTTTCAGGTGGCTATCCTAGGCATGGACAAGTCACAGTGGTTATTACTGTTAATCATTGTTAGGAAACATACCGTTGAAAAGACATCTTTCAGCATGCAAAGGAGGTGAGTTGTAATTTTACATGCAGTTCTAATTATAATATCATATTAAGGCAAGATTTTTTGGCTGTGCTTTATTTGATTTTCCTCCACAGATAAGGAGCTTTTTCATTCTTCCTATGATGGAAAGAGCAACTGATGGAGCATAGAATGCCACAAATAAAAGGAGGCTTGCTAGCATTTCTGATCCCACTGGTTACAGTTCAGTTATATGATAGGAAGCACTTTTCTGCTTTTTATCACACTTAAACATTTAAAAAGCAGCTTGCATAAAACTGTATGGTAAGATCCATTTCTGAGATGGGGATGGAATCGCCAGTTTGGGATTTTTGTGTGTGAGAGATGAAAAACATTCCTGAGGGAAGTCTTCACAAGTGGCAGTCAAGAACTCAGCGTATAAATTCACTTAGCAAACACAGACAAAAAACACCTCTGCCCCATGCTTGAGTACTGCCTATTGAGATTCACTTTGAATACATTCCACTTTTATGTGTCTCTTCTTCTGTTTATGGTGTCAGACGGGCCATGGCCAAGATCTTGTAACTGGATCTGTGCAGTGTTTCTCAACAACCTGTCTGTGGACTGGTGCCAGTCCCTGAGATCTCCCTGGTGCATTTGAGGAAGGCAGCAAGCTGGTCCCTGGAGGGACAGTGATCTAGAGTAGGGATGTAAAAATTAATTTAATTAAAAATCCGTTTAAATGTTCTAAAAATAGAATGTTTAAACGGTTAAATGATGAGGGGGGGTAGCTACACTTGGGCAGCTCTTGCTGGTAGGAAGCGCATAGCCCAGCACGGGGGTTAGTCACAGCTGGGTTTGTCTCCCTCCATGCTGAGTTCCGCGCCTCCCTGCCGCTTACGAGGACCTGAGCCTAGCTGCGGCTACCCCCTCACCCCAGCTCCGCACTTCCCTGCCAGCAAGAGCTGCCCAGCTGCTCTCGCTGGTGGGGAGCCAGCCCAGCTGCCACTCCCCTCCCCCAGTTTACATAGTGATCAGCTGTTTAAAACGTTGAAACAGCTGATTACCGTTTAAACTGTTAAAGCTTAACCTTTTACATCTCTAATCTAGAGCACTACTGGCTTTACACTGCACGATCGGATCCCAAATTTCTACCAACATAACCAGGAGACGCACAATGAAAGTTCTGCACATTTGAGATAATCACAAAATGAACATTTCTTATCTTCATTATTTGTATTGTGGTATTGCCTAAATATCACAATCTAATGTGCTAGGTACTGCAAGCAAACCTATGCTGGGATTTTCAAAGGAGGCTAAGGGAGTTTTGGGGGGTGCCTTAGGGTCATTTGTAAAGCCCAGTCATAATGAAAAGTCCATGTCCCAATCAGTTTATGATCTACTGTTATGCTTTTTCAGCGCAGGTCCTTGTAGAGATATGCTTGTAGAAGATTGTGATTTAGAGATGCTCCCTAGCATGGGACAGTGGTGTGTAAATTGGGAGCTGTGCTCTACATCAGATCGAACATGGCTGCTCCCAGCTGCACACCTGGGAGATATTCCCGTCTGTGTTAAAGTTCTATTCCTTACTCGTTCAATAGTTTTATTCTTTAATAAACCCTCAAAGTCATTGCAGTCCTAATGCCCTAAAAAAACCAGGATCATTTCACCTATGAATAGGACAGATCCTTAGCTGGTGTAAATCAGCATCACTCCATTTTAGAGCCACTTCATCATGGGATGTCATTAAGTAAAAAACGGTGTCATAGCACTGCATTAGGATGTGTGCGTTGTTAAAACATGAGGGCATTGCTTCTCCATGATAATTAACTGGCTTTTCTTTTCTTGTCTCCTGGACGCTGTTAGGATGGCTATTTCCCTTATCTCGGCTGTCTTCCTTGGCTGGATTTCCTTCCTTTCACTATCATCCTTCACCTCCTCCCTGCTGATGGCAGAACAGAGGAGCCCTATTCTTTTCTTCCTGTCTTCTTAAGGGAAGGAGGTAAGAAGGTGTCCGAAAGGTTTCCTCCTTACCTCTCTCCCACCCCTGCAACTCCTGTTGCTTCCTGTAGGATAGGAGATCTCCCCTCCTCTGTTCTTCCAAGCCTCTTGCTACATAGTATGCAGGCGGCATATCTTTTTTTCTCTCATCCACCGCCCATCTGGAATTACAGTTTGGCCAGAAGAAAGGAAGGAAGACAATGCTTGTCCCAAACTCTCAGTCCAATAGATAGCAGAAGCATAGTCTACAAGTAGCCTGGGGGGAAGCCTCCCCCAGCATTAATTACAGTAGTCACAAAATAATTCCACAAAGATTTCCAGTTTAAATCCTAAATGCCTAATTTGTTGTTGTCCATGCAGGGAATTCTCATCTGATTCCTGATCAGCAGGTCAGAAAGCTAAAGCACTACGAATGGTGTGGTTTTGCTGTCCTTAGTTCACTCATTGTTTTCTTTGTAGCTAGTACACTTCTCATTTATTTATTTATTTTGGCACCTATGAACACTATACACTGATGTCGTGCATCTGTTAAGAAACATCTTTATCCAGCCTAGAACTTAGTTCTATTGTTTAAAAGAGGTTTTCTCAAAAGGGTGCTCTGAAAGGGGATCCCCAGAATACATGTTCTAGCTGTACCACATCTCCCACGTTTGTTCTTCTGGTAACACTCCCAATTGGTGTTGGCAAATCTCCCATTGGCTTTAATGGGGCAGGATCAGGGCCTATATATGGACCAAGCTCAAATCTACTGACTGAGAGATCTGACAAGATCACAGCCCCAGGTAGTGTGGGCAAAGGCATGATAATGATCCTTAGAATGATCACTGGTATGCAGGGAAAGGAGCAAGTGCCCAACCAGGAAATATAAATTGCTTTTATTAGCGCATTTTTCACCTCAGTCTTTTATGTAATTTTCTTCATATGCATCCAATTATAAATTCAAACCAGGAGGAAACTTTTAGACTTTAATTTAATTCAGATCTAGGAAAAAAGCAGGACAGTTCTACAAATTTTTTTATATCTGGTGCTAATCCTTAGCTGAGGTTTGTTCACATCACCAAGTTGCCTTATACATGTGAGTTAAAATGAACTATCCATGAGTACGTTCACATGCAGGCTCAGAATATGCTTTCTGTGAGCATTCTTGCAGGTTAATCTCAGCTACTGATATGGTTGTGGAAAGTATATGCAAAAACATTTATGAGGACAGGTGATGCCAATTCATTTTTAAATTGGACCAAATACCTGGAGCTTTTATTTTAATATTCACCCAGCAATTTTCGGTGATCAAACTCTGAATTCTTGAATGAGGAGCAGCAAAACACATATTTTATATTCCTTTTAGGTTTAGGTATGTGTTTTGTACCAAAACATCTCTAGATGCATAAACTCAATTGGTGATCAATGTGTAAAGGGAAGGAACACATCTTTCTGTAAGTGCTTATAAGTAGTGATGATTTGTATGTTATATTTGCACCTGTACTTCAAAAAGGAAGTCATTTTCAACAATGATTCCATATTATATTATGGTATTTGAAAGGTCTTTGCAAAAGAGTCTCTAATTCACACAGATTTCATCAGGCTTCTTTTGCAGATACATCAGTAGTAGACAATGCAAATTATAAAAGGCCAGTAATGTCTTTCCTTTCCAGACCACTGGAAAAAACATCACATTCCTGGTCTCGGGAAATAGCATTCAAGGAAATCTTAATGTGTCTACAAAGGGGAAAAAACAAAATGACCCTGGAATTCAACAATGTTACTAGATAAAGGATGAAGTAACTCATAGGCTAACGCTACAAAACAATAAACAGCTCCTATATACAAGTAAGTGCTAAACTGTAACTTAGCCACTTCTTTCCAGAAATAGATTTCCCTTTCCCTAAGAAATAAGGAGTCTGCTTTCCTCTCTTATTTAGTAATAATAATGCTTGTCTTTACTCTGAGCCCTTATGGTTATTATGAGAGGACCAAAACAAATCTTCTGGCATCTAATTAAAAGAGAAATCCTTAAAGCAAATAACTTTAGAGATTAATTAATTGTTGAAATATCGACACTTCATAGGTGTGTAAATTTGAATCCCAGTTACCTTGAAGGCAAGCCATTCTCTTATATTTTAATCCATTAAGCAGTGATTATACACAGCATATTAGAGCTGTTCAAAAGTAAAAATATGTAAATGAAAGTGTCCTCTCTTTTTCCATTGTCTGTTTCAGGTGATTATGGAGCCCCTGAAATTTGGTGACAGAACAAGCCACACCCCTTCAGATTTGATGTATGTGGAGGCACCAGGGAATGCCTGGTGTCCCCTTCTTCTTATCAACCTTGTGTCTCGGATACTGCAGAGAAGCCACTATTCCACAAGCCAAGTGACACCTGGCCATTTTGCATGTTGGGTGCTTTGCTTGGATCCTCCCTACCACTTTTTTTCCAAGAGGTAGGTGGACAAGGCAGCATTGGTATTGCACTATTTCGGTACCTTTGATCTGGTTGAGCAGTAGTAAATGAGGAAGGGTTGCTGTGAGCAGACATCACATGGTATTTTTTTTTTTTTTAAATATCATAATTTTGAAAGCTTAATAACAGAAAAGGAGGGGAAGACTGCATGTCTTTCATAGAGAGCTAAGTGCATAATTAATTTTGGTATGGTGGCCAAACAGAAAAATACAAAACTGATTTTTTTTTCTCACTAAAATGAAAATCTGAAAGAAAGAAAAAAAAAAGTGTTTGGGATGAACAAAATATTTTGACATATATTAATTTTTTTTTTAATTTTGTTTGGCTGAAAGTATTTGCCAAATTCAACCTAAATTTGCATAGAAGCTACATCTACACTGCATGGTTCTTCCAGGAATGTGTAGCATGCATATGCACACAGTCCCCTAACACAGGTATAGAGGGCAGTCTAGACCATGAGGCACAGCTTAGGTGATTAAAGACATACCTGAAGGGTGTGGGTATGGAGGAGTACATACCTTTCAAGGCTCTCTACTTACCCAAGCTGTAAGGCCTGAGGTCTTGTTTTTTGGCTAATCAGTAGCAGCCATATTAGGAGAGACAGCAGCCATAAGCTAAGAAGCATATAGTCACATCTTCACATTCCTGAAATTACATCAAGACAATGTAATATCAGGCAGACAGGAAAGTGCTACTGTCCTAATAGTACCTGTACTCCTCAGAGACAGAGGGTCCGTGGTTTGATATCCCAGTAGCGAGAAAAGAGCAGCCGGACGAGGAAGTACCTTACACTGTTAGTTTATTTAAGCAGCACTCAAACTGTGAAAGTTACAATCTTAGGCTATCGTTACATCACTCAGCTGCTGGGGATATAAATCAGGCACTTACCACAATAAGGGAGGGGAAGCCCATCACCCCATATAAGCGGACTGCAAGCAGGGAGCAAACCTGCCACGCAGCACCCGCTGGATCCTCTACAGGTCTGCGGAGAGCTTCGGGGCCGAGCAGCACCCGGGGGGTCCCAATATACTTCTTCCCCCCGCTTCTAGCAATAAGTTCATTGGTTATTTCTCAATCCACTTGGGGATTGGGTCCTAACATTTGTTATTCTCTCTGCTATTGGCACTTAGCTAGGGCCCAATCCGCTATAAGCTGTGGTTACTTGTGTTCGTCTTTAGCTGCTCTATTTCAAGCTCAGATCTAGGTCACGGTGCGGTTAACATATTTCCTGAGTTTATGCCCAGGTCATGAGGCCTAGCTTTGCTTGGGAGGCCTACCTTTGCTCATGGGACCTAACTATTATTACTTATGCTAACTCCGGCCTAGCCTTGTCACTATGCTGCCCCCGCGTCACACAATTCTTCCGCTCCTTACAGTACCTACCACCACCAGATAAAGAAACAGATTTTAAGATGTTTAACAAAAACTTTGTTTGATTGCATTCTATCTGGCGAGGAATCACTTATCAACCATTGTGATTGTAAAATCTACACTTGTTCTTTTGTCTTTATGGCACCCACTTCTCTATTGTTTATCTGAATGATTTTTGTCTCATTCTTTGATTGTTTCAGTCTATTGCATAACTAAGTGCGCAATATTTAAATCAATTAAGATGGTCAGGTATGATTAGTTAAAGAATTATATTGCAATATGTCAGGATTGGTCAAAAAATTATTTTGTAATAGTTTAGTAAAATGATTGGTTAAGGGATAGCTAAGGAGGACTCAAGTTTCACCATAAAACTGGAGTCCAAGAAGGGGACTAGCTGTAGGTGGAGGGGAGGAAGAAGTGGAGGTGAAGAAGAAGCAGAAGAAGAATCCCCCTCCAAGATACAGCCCGAAATAAAAGCTTATAGAATCCTCTGCATGACCGTGTCGTGCAGCAACCAGAACCTAAATGAGACTGACCTTGCCTGGCCAACAGGGGAAGTCTGCCTGCCTGATCAGGATTGGTGAGTGTAGCATTGTATGCTTAGCATGTGTATTATGTTTGGTAATTGTTAATAAACAGAGGTTAAGGATATCACTGTGTAAGGCTCTCTCACTACTAAAAGGTCCTGCAAACTCACAATAGAATACACGCGGAGCCCCACGAATTGGGAAAGGGTGTGGTTTTTTAAAGTTTCACCCCGAGCCCTTCGAATTGGGTACAGGTGACCCTGAGCCACAAAGCGTGATTTGGGTAAGGGTAGGTGCCTTTCCTCCAAAGCTCTATGGACTGGGAAAGGGTGAGGTGCCCTAATTTGTGGGTAACACAGCCATGCCTCCCCCTCTGTGCTGCTGTTTTTAGCAGTGTAGCGTCCTGCTGCCTCCTCACTACTGGAACCCTTGCCTGCTGCAGGAAAAGACTCCGGCACTGGGGAAAGGCTTTGGTACAGGAGAGGCAACGGGGAAAGGCTGTCCTTGTCGCAGTGAAAAGCTCTGGCAGCTGCTGAGGCCTTTTTCCCACTGCCTCCTCTCTGCCGACACAGGACGCAGCCTGCTTTTCACTGTGGCAAGGGGCTACACATAGACTACACCCTGCTGCCGGTGGTGTGTAGGGAAGAGGTAGCCATGGTTTTGGTGCCCTGAAAAATGCTCTTTTGTCATGGACTTACTATTTGTCAAAAATGTTTCACGCAGCTCTAGTTTTCATACAGCTATAGGTAACATTTTAAAATACACACACACACTGTGAATGGACTGCAGTATGGGATCTCCCATACATCCAATATGTAAAACCATTACATTTAAAAGGCTCAGAATATCCAGCCCCATCTGCTCCCTGGGAAAGACTCATGTGGCAAACAGAGCAGAGACTCCCCACAACTCTTCTGCAATGGAATCTCCTTTCCTGAGGCAGAGACACAGCATAGCTAACCTCCATCTAGCACCCCAGGAGATAAGGAGGACAGACTTCAGGGGGGGAGGAGTTGCCAGAGCATGAAGAGTTCCAGCTACCCCCAATGACAGGTGACCCCATAGGGACTATAGCTGTCTGACATAGGCTAGAGCAGTCCCCAGGATGCCCTCGCCTGGGTTGGGATCCACCACAGAATCAAGTAGTTACCATAAGCTCCCTGACAGCCCCACAGTCTGCTTTGCTGAGCAGAAACTGAGCACAGCAGAGAAAGTGGCCCGTATATTATCTAAATGCAGGTAACACTTTTATTTCATGCAAGTGAAAATGAGGCCATGATTAGCATTGTCATTGTGTGTCAAATATTTTACACAGTTTTGAGTTAATTAAAAAGCCCTTTGTGTTTTCTCTTGTGTACAGTGTTTGTGAGAGTTCAGTAATTAGTCTTCAAACAAACAATTGCTCTTTAATTAACTTTTAAGTATCAATAAATCCAAATGAAAACTTCAAGCCTCTCTGTTATCGGCTTCAGGTCAGCTATTAAGGCTATCAGCATTGCATCAAGTGCTGGTTGTCAGTATTTTTCTCAGAACTGATACTATTTACGCAACATCTTGTTAATGCTGAGGTTTTTAGCGACACACTAATATCTTACACACCAACCTGAGAGCTCCAGAAGCACCAAAACTAAAAAGGAAGTAAATTAAACCATGTTGTGAAATATTTATCCACACTACAGATTCACCCTTTGCAAAACACCCAGTCTTCAAATAACAGCTAAGAGGGATATTATATTTTAATTATATGCAAATATCCTCTACTCTTATTAATTAACCCATCCATTGAAAATATCCTGGGATAAGCCAAGCAAAAACAATTCCCCATAACTAGATACAAATCCAGCCACACAGTGAATTTATACAGTTTATTTTCCTTTTGTATCTTGCTGTCATTTATAACAGAAGAGACATAATTAGTATCCTATACTCATGCCTAATATTTATTATAAACAACTCCTAAGACATGTTTCTGAGACATGTGGTATCTGACTGTTTCAAATCAAATTAGTACAATATAATTTTATATTCATATTATGTATAGTTATTATTTGGAGTGGGAGGGGATAAACATGGGGCAGGCAGACAAGACTCAGAACTTCATTGTGCTTCAGGAGCATGTGTAAGTTATATCCTTTGTCCCACGTCATGGTCAGTGCACTGCATACAAATATTGGCTCTGGCTGATGTTAATGAATGTGTAAACGTGCAGCAAGTTTGGGGGACATAAATGCAGCCTGATTCTCCCATCCCAGGCAAATCTGTATAACTGTGAATAAATGGGTATTATTTCCTGAGCTCCATTCTGGCAGCGAGCCAGCAGCGAGTGTACACTGAAATTAAAATAGATTGGGAGGCAGGACTTTGTTCCAAATTGATCAGGATGACGATAGCAAGTCTGAAAGCAGCTCAACATTTTTAAAGATTCATTGTCCATTATTTATTTATTTATTTATTTTTAGAAAAGAGGGAGAGAAAAACATTAGGAAAATGACAGGAAGTAAATCTAAGTCTGGGAAATATCCTCATTTGATTTGCTTCTGTTACAGCATCGTTTTAATATAATCAGAGTAAGAGTTAGAGCCCACTCACGTCACATGCTGAAATGCGCAAAGCGGAAATGAAGAGAATGCCTGTGCCACTCATCTATTTATTATTTAGAGATTTTCCCTAGTGCATGTGCATGCAGTGAAGATCAAAGGGCTTTATCCAACTATGTCAAATTGTGTCAAGTGCAGCGAGGACCAAAAATATATATTACTGCTAATGAGAGTAATCCACTTTTATAATACCATGAATAGGTCTTTAGCTGTGGTTTTTCTGTTGGGTTTTACTCTACCCTTGGAAGCACTGGGTGAACACACACTAGGGGTTTGACTCATTTTTAGCTTGTGAAATCAAATACTTATTGCACATATCAGGATTTTTTAAAACATCTTTGTTTGTTGGCAGCCTTATGTAAAATGATTTGTGATGTGACAAGTCCAAAAAACAAAAGATTTCAAACATCAGCATTCATTTCATTAGCTGATGCATTCTTACACTTTGGATGCTTTCCAGAAAGATAGATGAGGCACAGAGTTCAGCAAGTGTTTGAGCAGTCAGGGTGTATCCCTTTAAAAAAAAAAAAAAAAAAAAAAAGCTGATACAATGGAAAAATAGAAATTTTGAGATTACATATCGTTAAATAATTATAGCAGGAATTGACCTTGTGCCACATATCTTTTTATGACTCAATATAGAGGATCAAATAAAGCTAGCTGAAATAATTCTCATCTGAATGCGTGCCAGAATTGTACTTATTGATCCCATTTAGGGTTTGTTTGGTTTTTTTAAATGTTATCTTTCCATTATCAGAGACTGTCTACCCAGGGTCATGTTTGTAAAAGAGACAAAGTAAGGAGATGGCTGGCATCATGAATGCTAAGAATACAAAGGTGTATCTCAATGTGACTGTCAATAAAAGTCTTGTATTTCAAGCATCTCTTACCTGCTCTATTTATCCAGGGCCACTCATGAACTGGAATGCCACTTATGCCAAACTGTGCCCGCTATGAGTTGGCTGTGGGACATAGACATATGTCTGCTGAAACCAGCAAATTCTTCTTTGTTTTGGGTCTGATCCAGTTCCCTTAATCCATAGGTAACTAAGGGTGGCAGAAATAGGCCCATGAGGCTCCACGTACTCTTTTTTTAAATCTGTAGTAGTACCCTCATGGGAGTGGGCTAAAAACGTTTTTAGACACAAGCTCTACATTCAACCAGAAAGAGAAATATTAGGGATAACTCAGTTTTCCCTGATTTGAATACAGTTCCTTGTTCAGTGTTAGGAAAAAAAGCAGCTTTTTCTGTGATTCTTGATCATTGTCACAGAGCACTGAAGACTTACTAGTCTCAGGAACAGAGAGCCAGATTTGACCTTCCCACTGAGAACAACACACAGGAGGTGGCCAGATGTGTAGGAAAACTCTGAGATTCTCCCACATAGTTTCATGCAAGGCATCGGCTCAAGGTTTGGAACCATAACCCATGAGTCCATGAATCCATGAAGAGGAAGGGTTCTCCCGGAGAGATGGAGGTAGGGGCCATCCTACATCGATGGCTGCCTCTCTGTGATGATTTGCCTTCTAACTATGCCTCCTGTCCACATGGCTCCTGCAGGAACTATGCTGCCATTGATGTGGGTCCCCTCATAGCTGTTCAGTAGCAGGCTCGGAGAGGGGTCAACAGGGCAGAAATAGAGATCTGTGTTGTTTGAACTCTGGAAGGGACGCCCATGTGAAATCTAGCTGGCTGAAGAGCACAGTACTGCACAAAAGAGAAGTTTGATGCTGATTCCAATTGAGCTGAGTAAGATAGAATCTACTTACCTGGCATCAGATGCAATATAAATCTTTGTAGTGCTAGAGTTGGTATATGTTAAAATAGTGAATTAACTGTACATTACTTACTGTCCGATAGACTATTATAACACCAGCTTCTCACTGATGCACCATTTGCTGCACACTGCAAATGGAGTTCCTTTTATTCCACTGTTCCATGACCCGAGGCCAAACTAGCTTATTGTGTAACACAATACAATAAAACTGGAGGGAAAAGGAAGGCTTTAAATAGTAGGATCTTCCTTCATGAAACAATGAGTTCTCTTTACAGCCAACTGCCTGAATTGCATACAGAGACTGCAGAGCAACTCATCATGTCACTATAAAATAGGTTCCTTAAAGGGACCTTGTCAAGGTTACTAGTCCCCAAATTGATCAAATTACTTATTCATTGCACCCAGAGAGGATGTGATGTGCATAATATTATATTCGTGATGATGGGAGATAAGGGATTGAAAAATGAAACACCCATATTTCCCTCCACTGTTTGTGAAAAAGGAAAAAGGATAAGGACCTTTCATTTAATCAGGTTGTATGTTCTTTCTCCTCTGTATTATAATTAATTGGTTTTGCACCTAATTTCCTTCTTTAACAGGGTTACTGACGTAGTAGATGGGGGGAAGCAGTAGATGTGATAATCTTGTTTTTAGTAAAGCTTTTGAGATAATAGCACATGATATTCTCATAACCAAACTAAGGAAACATGGTCTAGATGAACTTATTATAAAGTGAGTGCACAACTGGTTGAAAGACCATACTCAGAGGAGTTATCAATGGTTTGCTGTCCAACTGGGAGGGTGTATCTAGTAGGATGCCAGGTAAGTCCTGGGTCCAGTACCAGACAATATTTTCGTTAATGACTTGGATAATGGAATGGAGACCATGTTTGTTAAATTTGCAAATGACACCAAGATGGGAGGAGTTGCAACCATTTTGGAGGACAGGATTAAAATTCAGAATGACCTTGACAAATTGGAGTATTAATCTCAAATCAACAAGGTGAAATTCAATAAAGATAAGTGCAAAGTACTTCACTTAGGAAGAAAAAGTCAAATTCATACCTACAAAATGGGGAATAACTGCCTAGGTGGTAGTACTGCTGAAAAGGATCTGGGGGTTGTAGTGCATTACAAATTAAATATGATTACAATGTGATGCAGCTGTGAAAAAGATAATATCATTCTGGGATGTATTAACAGCTTGTTAATTGTATGTAAGACATGAAAATAATTGTCTTGCTCTATTCAGCATTGGTGAGGCCCAATGCTGTGTCCAGTTCTGGGAACCACACATTTTTCCTAGTGTACAAATTGGAGAGAGATCAGAAGAGAGCAACAAACAACAACAACAAAACCCTTAGAAACCATGACCTATGAGGAAAGGTTAACAAAACAGAGCATATTTAGTCTTGAGAAAAGAAGATGGAGGGTGGATCTGACAAGTCTTCCACTATGATAAGGGCTGTTATAAAGAGGATTGTGATCAATTGTTCTCCATGACCATGGAAGGTAGGATAAGAAACAATGGACAAGGGACATTTAGGTTAGATATGAGGAAAAACTTTCTTACGATAAGGGTAATTAAACTGTGGAATAGGTGTCCAAGGCAGATTGTAGAATCCCATCACTGGAGGTTTTAAAGAATAGGTTGGACAAAAACCTGTCATGTTTACTTGGTCCTGCCTCAGCACAAGGGGTTATTGGACAGTGACAAATTCTCAAGCTCTCTTCCAGACCTACTTTTCTATGATTGTCCTTTTTCTAAAGTAAGAAGAAAATCTATCTTCTGCTCTTCTCTTCTCCTACTGGGACACATTGCCTCACCTAAGAAGTATTTGTAAGTAACACAAACATATTCCTTTTACATACATTGATTTTCAGAATTCAGGTTTGTAACATGAGAAAATGAAGTCTTCCTGCGATATACAAAGATCAAATTCTGCTCTTATTTACAGCAGCTAATCATTGAGTTACTCTGTGTATATCCAGCATAAGAGTAGAATTGGTCCATGGTATGTGTGGCTACGCTATAAATATTGATTGGTACTGAATTTAGAGACTAAGGCCAGGAAGGACCACCAGATTATCTAGTCTGATTTCCTGTACATCACAAACTACCAATACCACCAAGCACCCACACACTAAACCCAATAATCAAACTTAGATTAAAGTATTACAGCCCACAGGAGTCTAGGCTATCATGTGCCACAGGCAGAGAATAGGAGGGACTGAGCTGCACCAGTGCCTGAGGCTCCCGCAATGGTAAGGAATTAAGTGAGATGTACCCCAAATAATCCTGACAAGTGACCTGCACCCACATGCTGCAAAGGAAGGCAATCTAACCTGGGGGGAAATTTCCTCCCAACCGCACATACAGCAATCATTTAGACCCTTACCTATTGCCTGAAGAGGCACAAAAAATCCTCTGAGACTGTGGCCTGGAAATTACTTAAACAAGGAAACAAGAAGAATGATCATGTGGTTAAGACACTGGACTCAGAGCTGGGTTCAACTCCTGGCATTGCCACAGACTTCCTTAGTGTATCACTGGACAAGTCACTTTGCCTCTCTATGCCTTAGCTTATCAACTGTAAAATGGGGATAAAGATAATAGTATTTCCTTTCTCCATCCTTTGTCTGGTTTTTTTTCCCCCCGTAGACTGTCAACTCTTCAAGACACGAACTGGCTTACAGTGTGTCAGTACAGTGCCTAGCGCAATGGGTCTCCAGTTTCAGCCATGGCCCCAGGTGCTACCATAATACACATAATAAGTGGATTTTGCATGGTTTGAACAAGAGGAAGTCTGAGTTGCTACTCTATGCCAAGGCAGTTCTGTATACGTCTATTGCTGATAAAAACAGTTGCAGTTTGTTTCTTACACTTGTCAAGTTGTGATGCAGGCAAAGACAAGGAGCATGGAGAGGTATAGATAGCTCTAATAGACGCCTTTCTTACAATGAAACCTGAAAGTGCCACAGACAGGCCTGCTCTACACTATAGAGGTAGGTTGACGTAAGGCAGCTTACGTCGACTTAACTCTGTAAATGTCTACACTTCAATGGCGCTCTCGCTGCTGTACGTTGCCCTCTCTGTCAACTTAACTCCATGCCCACGAGAGGTGTAGTGCTTAGGTCGATGTAGTTAGGGCAACGCAGTGTTGGTGTAGACACTGAGTTACTTATATCACCTGTTTGGCTGTCAGCCCCGTGGCATGGGCCTCACAGATGGAATCCCCCAGGCCGGGGGCTGATAGCCTTCACTGTCAGCCCTGGGACAGGGGAAGGTCCAGCTGTGATCCCTGTGTTGGGCTCACAGTTGGGGCTGTCAGCCCCGTGGTGGTGAAGAGGAGGGGCTCCATCTGCCCCACTTCAGTCGGTCGGAGCGCTCCTGGTGAGGATGTGTACTGCTGACAGAAGGAGCATAGTGTGCACTTGATCCACCACTTCACTTACTGTAGTGGCTGTATGTCGACTTAAGTCTATTTAATTTTAAAGTGTAGACATGGCCACAGAGAGCTACTTCCAGATCTAGTGAGACCTAGAGCATGAAGCCTTTAAGAGTCTGAGGGTGTCTTTTCATTGACTTCAATGGGCTGGCTCTTAGCGCCATCTGCTCAATACTTCTTTTTCTATTATTCGTTAAAGAAATAAGAGAGGGAGAGGGGCATCAGTCTTCTCTGACACATTCTCTGAAATGAACCATGAGCTCTGCATTAGCCATTGTGCTATATCTGAGCCTGTGTAGGATCTTCAAGAAGCTAGTTCCAGATGTTGTGGCAAACAGACACTGAATTCTTTGGGGACTTTACTTAGGTAACGAAGCTATGAAGATTCCAGTTACATCTTTTCATTAGTTACCAGGGGAAACCAAACATAAAAGATGTTAAACATTTGAACTCTGCAAGTAATTCCTAGCAAATGTTTTCTTAAATGATTATTGCCTTTTTTTTGGTTCTCAATTTGTCCAGGAGCAGATTGCACTCTTCATTCATTATTCAGTTATTCAGCTAATTTAAAAAAAAAAAATCCTTGGTCTGTGGTGGTTTGTTGTGCGTAGTCAATCTCTGCAATTTGAGCTGTGTTCAGTAGTTTGAGGAGACAAATGGGTCGTGTAGTTAGTTTTCCTAAGCCTGTTCTGTTCTATTTAGGAGGTTGTTATGCCACAATCATCACCATGGTACCTGATGAGTGGATGAGCATAATTCTTAGGAGCAGATTTCTGGAGAAAATACTCACATTTATTTATTTTAAATTTACTGTCTGCAAATGTTCTTCCATATCTGCTTAAAATGAACTGATTCTGTGAACTTTCCTGAATGTTAGTTGGAAGCAAACACAAAAGATATGCAAATGTTAAATAATTTGTTTTAAAATATAGATGAGTAGTCACAAACAATTTTTTACAGCACTGACCCAGCTCTGTCAAACAATATCTGCCTGATAGGACACCAACAAAGTTATTCTAGAATCTTATCTGCATTTATAAGGAGAAATGTGTCCCTTGCAGAGGGCTTCCCTCAGTAATAGCTCATATTGCCTTTGATCTGTTGGAACACGATGGGCAAAACACATGATATCCGTAGTGTTGGGCATAGGTACATATTAGCTTTTTATTAAAAAGCTTCCTTCCTTTGAAGTTTTAAGGAAATTACAATTTCCTTATTCCTCCTGCAAGATACAGATTGACTAATAGTTAAAATGAATAATTCATTTCCCAAGCCTCACCAATATTTAGGTCCATTTCAAACAGCATCTTTGATCTGCACATCTTTCCTCAAAGGAATCTTTCAGGTGATGAGGCAAACCTTTGCATACCTTTCAACAACCTCTTTTTTTGTATGGCTAAATGAGACAATGTGATGCCTTGGGCAACACCACATGAACACTCAAAACACATCAAAAGACCACATCGGTCATCAAGCAGTGCAGTGAAGGGCATAGTTCATGGTTTACAGGCTAGTAGAGAACATGACATTAAAATCATGCAAACTGTATATCAGGTGAGCCTTTGTGTACGATTTTATACCAGATTACCATTCTACAGAAGCCCTTGTTGCCCTGTGTAGCTAACCATTTGGCATGTTATAAACTAGGAGTTTCAAGGGTAATGGCTACAGTAGCTTTATATAAAAGTGTGGTTTAATTTTTATGCCTTACCAAGGCTTTGCGGCAAAATGACACTTTCTAAGAACTAGCGTGTGTAACCCCTGCTCATGTCAGTGAGCATTTATGCGAATAGTTTCATTAAATTCAGCTGGATTGTTCATGCAAAATGAGTGAGGTTTATAAAATCTTGCCCTAGGCGTACAGATGAAATTGTACTATGTGTGAGACAAGATGTTGCTACAACTTTCAAGGGAGGGGGCAGTAAATCAGCGCTGCAAGTTAGAGATGCACCATCAAGATTCATCACCTACAAGGGCTTATAAATTGTTCATTCTTCCCCCCTCATGCTGTAGGTTGTCATGCTCCAACATCTACCACATTTGGCTGCTCTACTAACTTACCTGCCTTGCAGGGGTGCTGTGAGGCTTAATTAATGTTAACATCATTCTTTGAAGGTGTAAATCACTATATCCAAGCTGAGTGTTGTTATGGATATTAATGCTGATTGTCTGGCAACAGCCAGAAGATCAGTAGATAGTTGGCATCAAGTGTAATAATTGATGTGCAAAGGAAGGAGTTTGCTTTTTATTGTGACTCAAAAGATTGAGACAAAGCAAGGGCGACTATACTGGAGAAATAAAATCTATTACATTGTATGCTTTTCATCCACATATATCTTTTACTTCCTCATCCCGGCAGATTCTCTAGTCCATCCCACGCCAGCTCCCTGTATTCTTACGGCAACACACGTCTGTAACACTGTGTTGCTGCTCTGGGTTGGGACATGACAAGCACCTCTACAGAAATAGTGAAAATATAGTTCACAAATAAAACAACTGATTAAAATTAAACAAATGGATCATTTTTCCTATTTCACACCAAACTATTATGATAGGTGACAGTTTTTAGTTGATACTGCTAAATCATTTTTGTTTTGATCACTGATGATAGCATCTATCTATCTAGGTATAACCCACCCATCATTGTAGTATTTCTCTATTCAGTTGGCTGTGGTATGGTTATTCTCAGATCTAGAGATGCATGTATGTTTGTATATTGCCTGATTAATAAGAAATAATGTAAGAAAATAACTTGTACTTATAAAGCATCTTTCTTCTAGTGACTGCAAAGTGCTCTACAGTTTTTTTTATTATTATTATTGTCCCTGTATCATATGGAAATCTGAGACACAGAAAGATTAAGATCCCCCCCCCAGCAGCTAAAGGCTTAGTGGCAGAATTAAAAACGTATTTCTTAGCTCACAGTCCCCTGCTCTGACCACTAGATGATGATGCTTCTCTGAGGTACATGAAATGTCATCCAGTGACATACTTTTCCAGACAGTAGCACAGGGTTAGAGAAACACTTTAAATCAATTACAACTGAGAAACAACAATAGACTGCATTTCATATATCTCTAGACTGGTATAAAGAAATACACTCAGCATATTAAGTCATTTCCTTTTAAGAACAGAAACTTTCATTTCACCGAGAAAGAGATGAAAAGCTCATCACAGTCTCACAGTGAGTAAACCCTCTAATGGGGATCTGTCTTAAGACACCAGAGAACCAGGGTCAATGTACTGAGGCAAGAAGCATTAGGATTAGCAGAAGAAAAAGTCTGTTAATAGGCTAGTGTATAAACATGATCAGAAGGGAAATTTACAATATTTCCTAGTAAATTTCAAACAAACAAGTCACATTGCATTAGGATTTTAATGATATTTTCCTTTATTACCAAGGAGCTCTGTGCTTGAAGCACTCGGTGCTGGTCAGAAACACATTGCTCTATTTGCAGAGCATACTGACCCTAAAGACTGTGCAATCTATTTCTGTTGTAGATTAAGTGACCTCTGAGCCTTTTGCTTCTGCTGGGGAGAACATTGCAGGAAGAGAAATGTTCATCACTTGGTTAAGCTAAACCTTTGTTTGCTATGTTCACATGAATAACTTATAGCGCCATGGCATCATGAACAGCAGCGGTGACACTGTTGACATGACAGCACTATAGACTGAATCCTGATCTGCCCCACAAGGGTAAGATGGAATATTTGCTCGTTTCACATTTCACCAAGTTGGGCTGTTCAACTATTTATAAGATGAATAGAAATTTCCACTACTTCAGCTGACATACCTGCCTTTACCTAGCAACTGATCAAATAGAACTAGCTAAGATAGACGGAGTATTGGAGAGACACAGCACTGTGCTGGAGGACTGCTAGTAGGGAGTGCCATTGTTTTTCATTCAGATTCTGCTTTCTTGGTGTTATGATGACACGTCCTACTGACTGCAGTAGGAGTTATTTATATACTGGGGCCAGGAAACAGGCCCACTGGATTTAAATATGTCTGTTCCCTTTGAGCCAGCCGGTCAGCGCCAGTGGCCAGAATAAGGTCAATGCAGTGCAACAAAGCCCCATGAGGAGCACTGGGCAACCCCTCAGTTTCCTAGTGCTCGCTTAATACTTCGCTATGTACAGCTTGCACTATTAGCAGGATGGAATTTTAATTCTCCAGTGCACCTTACCTATTCCACAGGCAGGATAGGAGGGGGGCCTGGTAGGGGAAGTTATGACCCTTACTTCCATCCCAACCCCCTTTGGAATTTCTTGTCCCCAGAGGTTGCATGGAGGCAGGGGTCCTTAGTGCAGAGACTTTAATTCTGGCTGGCTCTTACAAAGGCAGTGAAAAACATAGACTTCTTGCCTCTATCCCCATGCACATGGGAATGGACCAACCACTGTCAGACTCTTTTACCATTTGGGGAGCAAATTAGAAAGTATAAAGGGACACTCTGAGCTTGAAGCATTACTAAACTGAATGTGCTTGACCAGAGCTGTATTTCCTACTGAAATACTGCATAGCACAATGTCAGCTGACAATTACCACAGTCGTTTTGAATCTGTATTGGTTTTGCATATTTGTGAAGGCCTGTCAGTTGGTGCTTGCCAACCGTGCGGCACAAAAGGTTTGGCAGTAAGGCATTAGCATGTGTTTGTACAGCATGTTCTGTTCCAGCACTCTCCAGAAGAAAGATCCGCAGAAGGGACTTATCAGAAGGAGGACTGAGTAAATATATGGCTAAAATATTTGTGAGTCAGGATGATCAGGGAAGAGTTACCAGGAAAAATGCAGTTTTCAGACATTCAAGGCAGAATGGTCCAGCAAAAGCTGGAGGCTGAAAGACCCATATTATTATTTTCTGGAATTACAATAGCATCTATCAGCCCCAATCAGGATCAATGCCCCATTGTTCTGGGAACTGTAGAAATACAGAGAAAGAGACAGTCCTTACCCCAGAACTTATAATGGCGTTTAAGACAAGACACAACAAATATCTGTAACAAATAGTAACAGTGATGGCAATGCAAAGTTACTTACCTGTACTTCAAGATGTATTGTCCATATGCACATTCCATTAACGGGGCACACATTCACCACACACTCAAGTTCCATGTCTTCTGGCCAGCAGTATCCATGTGGCTTGCATGTGTCCTGAGAATCTCAGCTCTGCACTGAGGGCATCTGAGGGCAGAATGCACCAACTGCTCCACTTGGTTTCCTTTCAACCACAGAATTCTGGAAGTAAAGGACTCTGAGGTAGGGGTGATGGAGGGTGGGTCATGGATTGTACATTTGGGCAACACATCTCAAAGAATTCCAATTACTACACAGGTCAGTAACTCTCTGTTCTCCTTCAAGTGATTTTCCCTGTGCACATTCCACTAACTCTGACAATGGTGAAGTCTGAGCATATGGAGGCTAAGGGGCAACCTGGGTGGCTGTGCTTATGTATGGAGAAGACCTAAGGTAGAGGGGCTTGTCTTGGTAATCAACTCACTCCTGAGCAGATTAATGTCATCAGTATGGCCACATACATATTGACTGGTATGGATCCAGTGGCCAAGGTTCATGATCTGGTTGTTGGGTGTCCCAGTATATGTCTTGATCTCTAGGTCACCTCTGTGAGACTGAAGAAGGTAGAGGAGACATTGTGGAAGAATATATAAGGCAATATTCCAATCCACGACTATTGTCCAATACCACTGAGGAAGCTGATGAGGAAGAACATTGTAACTCTGTATGTGGTGCAGTTAACTTAGGTTTAATTGGTAGTGTAATGGAGCAACTCTGTGCCATAATCAAAGAAAGTTCCAGCACCACTAAAGAAATGGAAGTTGACAGCAGTGGTGATTCTGGCTTCTGCAGTGCCACAAAATTCCTGGCACCTTAAGCATCATAGCACCATCTGGTGTTGAGGGATGAATGGCCAAGACAATGCTGTGCATCCCCAGGTAACTGTGCTGGCCCAGAAGTTGAGAATGTGAGCAGTTCCATGGGCTGCAGTGCTGGAGGCTGTGGTGCCAGAAGTTGTGATGCCAGAGTAGCCCTCAGTGGTGCCAGTGTTGACCAATGGAAGGTTGAACGGGCCAACCTCTTAGCTAAAGCGGAAGCTTTCACTGGTGCTGTCCTCAATGTCTTTTCTGTATGTCACTTTGGTGCTGAGCCTTTGGCATGAGAGTGAGGAGGGTTTTGGTGGGAACTTCATGGGGCTGCGAAGGCTCGGAGGAAAAGCAGCACGAGGATGAAGGTCTGCCTTTTGAGAAGATTTTTATTTGGGATCCACCTGTGGAGCTCCCCAGACCTTGTATGTTCTCTAATAATGGTCTTTTGTTAAGTTTGGCCAGTCTAGGACCCAGGACTGATAGTGAAGCCCTGTGAGTCAGTGAACCAGTGAGGTATGGGAGGGGGCATGATCAGGGATTTTGATTCCAGCCTTGTGGACTTTCCCATGATATATATATCCACATTCGAGCCTCCCTGTCTTTGCAAGCCCTGGAGGTGAAAGGGCTGTGTTCATTTTACCAGGGGGTGCAACTCCCCAAAGCAGTACAGGCATTTTAGGTGCATGTTGTTCACAGGGATGGTACCTTCACATGAGGGGCAGTATCTGAATCCAGGCGATCTGGCAATATCCTAGTACCAACAGTCTAATCATGGTAAATCTAGATGAAAACTTAAGACATTGCCAATGGGCAACAGTAAAATACCTAATTATACTAAAGCTAACTATACAATGCAAAACCAGTGAAAACAGGGGCTGTTGCAGTGTACAACTGCGGACAGTGAGCCACTCCATCTCGAAGCCAGGATGCAGGGAGAGTGACATGCGCTCATTAGTGTAATGTGCATATGGACAATCACTGGATGGAGAGCATGTGTTTATATAGATTAGCTATGTGCACAATTGGCAGGCTGAGTAAATATATAATTAAATGTAAACCAATAATCAGCCATACATCCTGGCCACCTTCAGATAAAGAACATTTCTGAAAGAAATAAGGCTGGCAATCCAGTAAGTAGCACTCTTCCTCCTGAATCACCACTGATCCATTCCTGGAGCATGGTGCTAGGGAATACCGAGCCACTCAAGGCTCTGTCCTTTGGAGGAGATGTAAAATTGAGATCGGGACCACTTCTCATTGTTAAATATCCTGTTTGTACTTTTAACGAGAGTAGGAATATGACTGATTGCAATGCCTCTCCTAGCTAATCTCCAACTTGGAAGCAGTATTCTACCTACCAGTCTCTGCAGCTGGCTAAAGTATTTTTCACTTCCTGTTCTAAAGTATTGTACAGTGCTCTTTTGTGTACTGTTAAACAGTTGTCACAACTCATTCCCTAGGGCACTGTTTTCATTACTTGATGAAGTGATTCATGTACAGTCTGTGTATTGGTATGTAAAGTATTCTGGGATGAAAGATTATAAATAAATGCCATGTATTCTTGTTGTTCACAACATACTAAACAATACTGCCATTCAACAAAACATGATAAGATGGTTTTTGATTAAAAGGTTTCAGGGAAGAAGAGGTGATGGCTGCCAATGTCCTGTAAATATATATTTGCTTAGGAAAGTGAGTTAGTTTATCTGACTAGTACCCGTCAGAGATGAGGAGAAAGCAGGGTAAAATATTTCATGGATAAAGTGAAATTCACCTGAGTTCAGATTATAAATTATTAAAAAAAAAAAAAATCTGAACCTGGTTCAGACTTGGAGAGATATCAAAACCAAAAGATATTTCCAGGGAGCTTGATTTGGTTTCAGAATGCCCATCACCCTTCACAAAGAAGTGGTCGCTGCCCAGAATATTCTTAAATGTAGAAATGACAACAGATGTGAGTGGGGGTGAGGGGACATGGCTCCCAGTGGGTGAAAGCTGAATCGAAGAGTCATCCCTTCACATTTCAGTAAACTCAGCCAGAGAATGGCCGTGATTCAAAGGCTTTCCCACCCACCCACAAGCCCTAGAGCTACTGTTAAGCGTTGTAGCAAGCTGTTTGCTGGAACGCTGGATGCTCCATTTAATAAAAAAATTAATTCTGCCACCATCCACCTTGCTTTAACACCCACCCACTTGGAAAATCTGAAAGCAGCACATCTCCTCGGAGGCTGCTAATGCTATTAATGCTCCTACCTTAACAATCTCTGCTAAATGCAAAGGCCAGGTTTTGGCAGGTTGCTGGGCTAGAGCACATTTTATAGCGCTTCTCATAGATAAAATTTCAGTGTCTGTCTCCCAGGGTTAAAAATAAAGGATCCTGATTCAGTGCTCTGTTACTCCAGTTTTACACCAGTGAAACTTCACTGACTTTCCCCTGCATAAAACTGGAGTAACACACAGTGATGAATCAGCCCCCTTCCCAAGCACATTGTGACTGTGTGGGGGAGATAGTCAGTTTTAAATGCACTGACGGGTAGCTATGGGGTCCTAACATAATCGCGTTGCTAAGAATTTTTAATTATCACCATAAAGGGTTCACCACTGATTTATTTACCTATCCCAGGTTCATTTCCACTTTTTATTTTTAAAGGTGCTTAAGGTGCCAGGATTTCCCCACAAAATATATTAGCGATGTCAGCTGAAGAGTGTAACAAACTCATAGATCTTGGAGAATTTTATATCACAGCATTTCTATAACATCAGCTGAGACATTGTAGAAAGAAACAGGGCAGGGCTGATTCTCTGTTACAATAAGGTCCTGTTACTGCTCTCTGGTCTGGCACCAAAAAGAGCCTTAAATTGGGGCAAAAAATAGGCCCCCAAGATTTGTGCAGGGGGCCTTCCCCAATCAGGGAAGAACTGGTTTAAGGACTCTACACGTGCTACATCCCAGCCCATGCAGCACAGAGTGGGAGGAAGGAGGCAGGTAAGCATTAGGAAGGGAGTGTAGTTGGAGTACACTGTGTTCATCTATTCCCTGCTTCCCAGGGCCTACAAAGGACATTGGAATCAGAGCATAGTTTACAGCAGCCTTGAGGCTGCTCTGAACTTATATTGGGGAACCAGGCGAGCCCCTGGATGGCCCCAGAATAGGGGGAGCACAAAAGTGCCTTAAATATCACCTTTGCCTTGCCTGCTCTCTGAAACTTGGCAAATGCTAGATGCCCATGACAGAAAACTTAATACTCCATCAAAGATGCTTGCAAAGAATACTCGGTGTCCACTGGTGGGAAAAAGTAACTAATGGTGACGTTACAAAGGACTGGCTAACAGACTGTAGAGACAATGATTTGAGAGAAGAAGGTTGAAGTGGGTTGGGCATGTTGTACAGATGTCAAAAACTTATTCCTACACAAGCCCTTGACTGGATACCATTTGGTGGAAGAAGGAAGAGAGAAGGACAACATATAAGAAAACCACTGAGAGAGATGTTGCTGTCATGGAAACAGGCTCGTCATGGAGCAAGAAACATGGCATTAAACAGATGGAGGTAGAAACACTGGGTCACAAGGCACAAGAGCATCTAATCTAATTTCCCAACCCATTCCTGACCCAAGTTCAGGAGGACAGGAATTGCAGGTGTGTGGATCCAATACTTTAAGATGATGACATTATTAGCACTTAGAAACAGGATACTTCTCACACTTACCATGTAAGGAGAGAAAAAAAAATGTTAAAAGGGCTTGAATGTGACAGCTTCTGTAGTCCTTAAGGTATGAATGTCATCAGTCCTAGAAAAGTGTCCGACATTTACATTTAACATGAAGGGACAAATTGTGTCCTGAATTATAGGTGTGCAATGCAGGTCTACAGTTGTAATCTATACAGTGTGGAATCAAAGAATTAATCATAGAATTGATTATAGAAGGCCTGGCCTGAAACTGGGTAGCCTGAACTGTGATGGAAGCCCTCAGGTTAAATCATTGACAGGATGCCCCAAACTGAGACTGAGATAAAGATGCTAAAATCCCACAGGATGTCTCAGGACCACACTCTAAATGCAAACTCCTTTTGTGAACTCTAGCTCTTTTGATGTCTACATCTCCTGTTCTAATAAGTATCGGTACATGCCCCCGTCTTCCTGGCCCCATAGGAAGTTACTCCATACAAATTAGCATTTTAACATGTATTGTGTAACCACCCATCTTTGGGTGATAGCCAGGATACCTGATAACCACATTGTATAATCAAGTGACTCTTTGGTCTTTCCTGTGAAAACATCTGGCGTACCCCATTGTATATATAATTGTCTTTCCTGTTAAGTATAAACTGTTAATCAAATTCCACTATACGATCAACATGTAAATGAACCTAAGCAACCCCTATATACGTTTTTTGTATCTGGTAGCCAGGTGAAGTACATTTGCCCAGCATCCAGACATGCTGCTTGACTTCCCTATAGCCACCTGGGTTTTTCCCTATGGCTATAGTATTCCCCATAGCTATGGTTATGTGATTGTGTGTGTCACAATTAAAGCTGCACCCGATCCAACTCTAAAATGTAGCAGTGTGATTCTTTTCCACGACAACAGCCTATAGGTGTAATCAATGGAGGTTGTGAAGGAGAATCTAGGAGCAGAGCAGAATTTGGCCAGGAAAGCTGTGTTTCCAACAAGAGACTCTACAATCTTTGCAAATATCTGAAAACATAAAATTTAAACTAAAAACAAAATAACTAGATGAAAGACAATAATGTGGAAATGGATGAATCTATCCAAAAGGCTTAGTTACTTCAAAAGGTAATCAAGACACAAGCTCCCCTTGCGAGCCAGCACTATTTCAATCTATACACTATGGTCGAGACAAGATCTAAGGAGGTCATGGGCAGTATAATAGGAAAGATCTTATTTTCAACCTCAGCCACTGCTGGACGTGAAACTCACTCTTGTTTGAAGGAATGTAAAAAAGTAGGTTAGGGGTCTGTTTGCGTTGAGGAGGTTTCTGTCTTACTTGATTTCCAGGGCTACTAATCCTCTGAGTGCTATCCCAGCATCAAGCCTTCTGTCTAGCCAAGATGAATTATCTGTAGCTGTTTAAAAGCAGAGTCATTTAGTTAGAACAGCTTCTGTGAAGAACTTCTTCATCAACCAGTGGGCCTGGTTCTCACATGCACTAAAGTGGGCCTTAAAGTGAATTTAAATAGCAGTTTAAAGGGACCTTAGGGTAAATGAGAATCAGGCCCTACATTTTCAGATTCTAGGGTCTGAGGCCAATCTTCAAAGATACTTAGGCATCAAACTCCAATTGAAATTGATGGAAGTTTGGTGCTTTAGCGCCTTTGAGGATCTGGACTTGTTTCCTCTCCCTTAGCACCAGCATAAATTAGTAGTAGTTCCTTTGAAATTGATGGAGTTATAACAGGGTAAGTGAGAGGAGAATCAAGCTAATGGTGTTTATAGACAAACCCCTTGTAATAAGGGGTTTTAAATGGTTCCAGAAAATCCAATGTGAGCCAAAATATGGCATGTGGACTATCAGATTGGCGCACTTCATTAACTGGAAAATTGGCCTGAGTAGCCTGTTTTATGGTTTGGGTGACCTAGGGAGTGAGGCTGGACTGAGAAGTGCCAGACTGAGCCCCCCTTTTGCATGTTGGTATGCAATGACCCACACAATGAGTTCCCAATAAAGCCAATGGGGTGACGTAAGTGAGACAGTGCTCACCAAAGTGAGTAAGGACTGCACAATCTGGCCTTAAGTATATAACACAAATTAAAGCCAGTAATTAGGGCTGAAAGGCCAAGATGAGTTTTCTTTCACAAAACACAGGGCCTGCTCCCGCTCCCGCTCCCAATGGCAGAACATCCATTGACATCAATGATGGCAGAACTTGACTCCACTAAAGAACATCCTGGCTGGAGTGAGAGAGGAGAGACCTTTGAAAGGCAATTTGTGAAGGTCTTGAAATGCTGACACATCAGAACTCCCTGTAATTATTGTTTAAATATTTATTAATTGGCAGAGGGGAAACACACATACAGGCAGAAATCAGTAAGTGACAAAAACAACCACTGAAGATCAGTTTTGCCATTCCCTGAGCCCCTCTTTATTTTAACAGACCGTGTTAGAATTTCTCATATCTTCCCAAGCACCTAGCAGGAGCCTGTCTGGAGAACAAAAGGGCTGACTACACCCACGTTTCCAAGTTAAAAAGGCCCTAATGCCGTAATCATCTTCAGACTTATTCTCTGCCCTATTGCACAGGAGAGGAAGGCTTTACACTTTCCTTATGGGATGTGGTTTTCTTTCATGGATTAAAGAAATAAACCCATTCAAAGGGCAGGTAGTGTTTTCCAAACAGCCATATTCTGTCTTTCCTGAGGAACACCAGATGGTCTTCCCGTTGAACTCGATCTCACACTGTGCCTCCTATTAATATTTTCTGTTTATTCTGCCCTGGTGTTTTTATCCAAGGAAAAAGGATGTCAACTCTTTGGGCACAAGGTAGCTTAGCTCTCTAGGCCAGAGCAAAAATGGAGATGGAAATGAGAACTGCAGTACTTTAACTGAGCTATTTCCCTAATGAAGCAGAACTCTCGCATTGAGCTAGTCTTAAAGCACTGTAATCAAGTACATTTCTTACAGTGCCCCGGTTATATAGAGCCCCTTGTACAGCAAGGTAATTATCAGCTGCCATGGCTTAGAAGTGCTACTTTCCCTTCTACTTTTTGCTCAGTTGTCAGCTTGTTGGAAGGAAAATTACAAAGCCTCGCTTTGTCAGAAATGTTTGTAGAAGAGGACAATGGAGGTTTTGAACCGCTATCAATGGATGCCCCGAAGAAGAGGCATCCTTGGGTGTGCTGCAGTTCTCTTTATTGTAGTATCGGTTTCAAAAGACTGGTTAAGCAAAGCTCGAGTTTCATTTTTAAATGATTGGCATGATGACAGGGTAGAAATTGCTTTATAAGAACATCTGGTGATAAATGAATTACAATACTAAAGAGTTTCATGTGTTACAAGAATGATTTCTCTCCCATGGGAAGGCAAGTGCTGATGTGCAACTGAGAGGCGCATGAAATTGGCAGAGAAGGACTGTGGTAGTGGAGAGGAGGGGAAAGTGAGGTAGATGCCCAGCACTTCGGGTGAAAGCATGACCCCATTGAGGTCAAGTGGAGTTTTATCATTAAATTCAGTGGAGCTAGGATTTCATACTTTGTTTTCAGGAAGCAGGCCCATAGTTTATGTTACTCGTGTACATTTTGTATCTTTTTAAAGTCAATAAAGACATTTTATAAAGTATATTAGCTAGGCAAAGTCTAATGAGCTACTTAAAAAGCAGAAGCTGAACATTGTGTGCAAATAAATACGTCTAATGTGCTTCCTTTCCCATAGCAGCAGTTGAGATCATGAGCTCAGGACCCTTGTACAGAAGTAATATTATACAGACATATTGGTTAGTGACTCTAGTGACAGTTTACCTTGCACTGATAATAAAGCTTTGTTTTCTGATTTTATTCCATCCAAATATGTGAAATATGCCCAAGGGAAGGGTTCCTTTGGAAACTTCCATGCAAGCACAAAGCCCTTGATGAAAAACACTTTGATGTGCTGGAACAATCAATAATAATTATTTTTACTCCTATTCATGCATCACACATCTTACAGCCCTGCCGCATACAATGCAGAAAAGAAAAAGAAAATGTGTGACAAACAAAGCAGAGAACTACACTGAGCAAATTGTTTCAGAATAATGAGATGCATATGGCCTAAGAGAGAACCAAAAGCTTGATTGAAAAGAATTTGACTTTTATTTGATTGCATAAGCAAATCTGACAGAAGGAAGATCACTAGGCAAACTGTTCTCAAGATGTGACCCATAAAAACAGAAAGATTTGTTCCAAATCACATGGATGTGAACTCCAGCAATGGATTCACAAAGAGACTTTACCTTAAGTGTCTAGAGAAAACAGACCATAAAGGCATGCAGGCTGTGGACCATTTAAGACTTTTTAAGTCTGTAGGGCAGGGATTTCAAAGTCAGTCCACTGATTCAAAGGGAGCCAGTCACCAAGAAACCAGATGTTTGGAGGTTAGGAAAAAGCTAAAAAAAGAAAATCTGATAGCAGCACTCTGCACAAGACAAAATAGCAGCAGAACTGCTATAGACACACTTAATCCTAGTGCAATCGGGAGGATTCCCTCCATACATCAGCACAAGCCATGGATACAAGATCCTTGACCTCATACAGCAGAAAAAGTGGCAAACGATATACAACTACTGACACAGGGACTGCATGGCTCACGGGACTGCTAGATATGGAGTCTTTCACTTCTAGATCAGGGCCATCCAACATCAAACCAGATAATGGTAGATGGGAAATTAATGATCTATTTGCAGGCCAAAACTGACGTGTGCAAATACGCACACATATAGGCCCTTGAGTACGTGGGAAGGCATTGAAAATAAATTGAAATGAAGCAAATCATAATACAGCTTTCTTGGTGATTTGTTGTGAATTGCTCTAGATGACTATTCTGCTTGGCAATGGTAGCAGTATCAACATTTGGCTTTGTTGTGGCAAGCCACAGTATTTGAGAGAGAGGCCTCTAACTGCAATAATGATACTTGGAGCTGATGTGTCTTCATGGCCAACAAGGTGCACTCACAAACATACTCTCTAAGTCATAACTTCAGGTCCTGCCCATCTCTGGTCAGTAGGGGCCATAAGTTGTTATAACACGAGTATATTCTGAGTTGCTCAGAACCAGTGGTGTTCTGCTCCATATTAACCTTCATGTATAGATAGAAATCACTAACTGGTCTGATGGGATCTGCAAACCTCGAACTGGGCAGGAAAAGGTTAAAGAGCTCGTGCAGGCTCAGTCAGCCCCACCCTGTTGCACCCTGCAACAGGTGTCAGACTTGGACAAGGGGTTAAAAGGAAAGAAACAAGCTCAGCTGGGGGCTAAAAGTGTTGCTAGGATTAACTAGAGAGCAGATAAGAAAGTGCTGAGGCTGCTTTATAGCGCCTTAATAAAATCAGTCATAGATTGGGACTGCCAAACCTTTAGTTCTGCATCCAGATCGCAAGTTAGAGTCAATTCAAGCGCTAGAAATTGAACATGGTGCATTTCTTACCACATGGCAGCGTGTGATGCAGGTAGCAATTACAGAAATACCTATCAAGTTAAGAATGAAAATGTTAGATCTGATGTTTTAGGCTACAGTCAAGGGAAACATCACAGATAAAAATACTTGACAAATATATGAGGAGTGTTTGGAATTAAGTGGATGAAATACAGCTGGATACAATCAATTCCCTTATGTTCTTAGGGCTAAAATGTGGTCAAAAGAGTTAAGTAAAAAGGAAGAACTAGAAGAGATTAAAATATATAGTTATAAGGCAGTAAATTATACCTGGAAAATAGTGGATTTGCTGGATGTGGATTTAGAATTATATAATAAAAGAAAAGATAAGAAAGTGTTGTCTTATAAATTTGAGTATATGTATGATAAATGGAATCACCATTACTGACTCTATGCTGATGGATCTAAAGATGAAAAAACAGGAAGGGTGGGAACAGCCTTTTGAATCCCTGAGATTGGAGTTAAGAAATGTAAAAGAATATCTATTTTTGTAGCCATTAGGACAGGTGACTTGGGGGGAATAATATCATCAGTAAACTGGATAAGAGATGCATGGTCTACCTCAGCTGTTATCTTTTTCAGATTCATGATCAAACACACTGGCAATTAAAAGGGGTACCTCAGAAGCAGGAGTGATGTAATCAATGAATTATTGTTTTTGACAGCAGAGTTAGTATGCTCAGGTGTGAACACAGTTAGCGTGGATTCCAGTTCATGCTGGGATACCTGGCAATGAAATGGCAGATAAGGAAGCAAAAAAGATCTCTTAAAAAAATGGAACAAATTGATATACAGATTCCTTTGAGTAAGCAACAATTTGAAAGTTTAGTTTAAAAAGGATTTAAAAAGGAATGGCTCAGCATTGTGGACAAGGAGAAAAGAGGAAGAATATTCTATGAAGTATGCCCCAGAATAAAGGAGAATGAGCTAAACCAAAAATATGAAACGATCAGTTAAGTGCTCCTAGTGAGATTGTTAACTTGTCACTGTGGTTTGAATAATATTCATTGAATAGACACAAAGATGGGTGATGTAACACATGTAAGGTTAAAGAAACAGTTGAGCGTCTGATATGGGAATGTTCCCAGGAAAGACAATATATGAAGGATTCTGATGCTCTCAAATGACAGAATATGCTATAAGGGGTTTAGTGAGAGTAGCGGGAAAGTGGGTTAACATTAAAAAAGCTCTACCACATTTTTTTTAGGCAATAGAGCAGGGTAAGAGTGTAGTGGCATGACTGTATGAGGAATATACTAGATGGTGGTTTTAGACTAAATAGATGAGTCCGCTTCACCACAAAGCATAAGAAGAAGAATTAGGAGCTAAAGCTAATCTGTGCTAGAAGTGCTGTATCAGCGCAAGCTGCTCCGCTGTAGTGCGTCTGGTGAAGACATTCTATGCCGATGGGAGAGAGCTCTCCCATCAGCATAATAAATCCACCCCACGATAGGCTGTAGCTACGTTGGTGGGAAAATCTCCCACCAACGTAGCACTGTCAACACCAGTGCCTAGCTCATTATAACTTACATCGCTCAAGGGGGTGGCTTATTCATATCCTTGAGTGATGTAAGTTATACTGAAGTAAGCGGTAGTGTAGGACTGTCAGCTCTCCCTCAGTGAGAGAAGCCTGGCTAGTGCCAGGAGCTGAGCTGAGCTGAGCAGAGCAGAGGCTGCTGCCTGCCAGAGTGTCCCTGAGGGAAAGTAGGCCTGATGTGGGACCATTGTTTTGATGTGTTACCAGTGACTTGCCTGTTCTTACTGAGTAAGGCTGCAGCATGTGGGGCTTCACCTGAAGGTGACAGCCAAATAAAACCCCTTTTCTCTTTTGCATTTGACTTGGGCCCCAGCAGTGTTTTGGTGGGAACCCAGGAGCAATCCTGTCACTCCAGGTCCTAGTGTACATGTTTTCATATTGCAAGGTCATCTTCCCTGTGACAGTAGTTGGCACACTTGCTGCCCGTCTCCACAGCTAGCTTCTTGAGACCTCCTACCCCCTGTGATTTAATGTCAAGGCTAAATTTCAGCTCTCCTTTTGAAAAGGAAAGTTGCAGCCTTCTTCATTAAGAAGATAGGCTGTTAAGTGTATAACACGCACTACGCTGGGAGTTCATCACACAGACAATTCATAAAAATCAGGAAGAGGAGGCCTGAAGTCCTGCCCTCCTCAAATGCCCTGAATGATGAATGAGCAGGGAGAGCAACCAGGGTTTGTACCAGAGGAAGGAGGCAGAGGCAGAAATCTCTCAAGAACAGTTGTTCTCTCAGCATTTTCACTACTTTTGTTTGCAAGTCAGATTCAAATTCAGATTTGAATCACTGATGGTGTTCAGTTAAAAAACAAAGTCCTGATTTTGTCAATGAATGGGTCTAGATGTGAATGTTGATACCTCAATCCATCGCTCATACAAAGCTAGACCAAGGAACCAGTAACATTAAAGGCACAAACACTTAATTAGGCTCAGATAATCACAATTTGACCCATACTGTCAAGGCATGGGAAGCCCAAAATCTTATGCCCAGTATCTTGTTTACTCCTGCTGCTTGTTTAGCAAAATTCATCTAATTCTTCACATTCCTATTTTCTTCAAAGAAAAAAGCCTGTGTTCTACTTCACATTAATACACATCAGCAGTTTAGCAATCCTACAATAAGAATGTGTATCTGCCAGGGAGTGGTATGGTAAACATACAATTTCGATTTCAAGTTTCCAAGAGGCTGACAATGAGATGACAATGAGGGGGAAATTATTCTAAACATGCTGAAAATTACTAAGGATGAACAAACAATTTCAGTTACAATAAAACTGTCCCAAACCTTCCCTCAAAACTCAAATAAAATCCAAACACTAAGTATTCTCTTAGACAAAGGAACAATTACAATATCAACTAAATTTGAGAGGATAACTGGTTTTGTAACAAGTAGTATGTAGTTAGCAGCAGCTGAGAGATGTTCTTTACATGAAAAGGTAATGCACTTAACATTTCTTGCTGATGAGCCATTAATCCTGCTCACTCAGGATCTCAAATATTTTCTTTCAGTTTTACATTTCCTGGGAAGAAGCAAAAGAGAAGTATTATTTCAGTCAGTGCTCAGCTTGTGGTGCAGAAGCATGTGGAATGAAAGCTCTGTGGGTTGGGAGAAGTGGTATTTTGCTATGATGACACCACTTCTGCATAACTAGCCACTGACCTTTGCTCTTCTCAGCAAATATACTGTCTTTGTAATAAAAGTAAAGCTGCGGGATTTGAAAATGTCAAAATAGCAGAGTAACAAAGAACCCCCACCCCACCCATATAAATATTTACACTGAAATATCCATTTGCTGAACTGGATATTTCAGCAATCAAGAACAGTTTGAATCTCAAGGGGTCAATGATTAAGACCTGTTGGCACTCTTGCTCTGAAAATTGGCAAAAGAAGCACTTTTTACTGTCTCGTGTGTACATTGTAAACAGTGTTCACCCTCATAAAGTGGGTTGCATTCCAACAATACATATCTCAGCTGTTCAATTTTTATGATATCATCCAGACTTCACAGCTGTGAAACTTACGAATACTGAATGCAGACCCTTCACAAGACACCTGCTTTTGTCATTAATAGGAATAAAACAGATGAGTATTTTAAAACTATCCTGAGCGTGGCAGAGAATTCTTAATTCACAAACTTTTCAAAGCTGTAACTGACCAAAATAAAGTCCATGGATGTTTAAATATAGCCTTCTTCAGTTTATGAAGATTACAGGTCAATGTGCAATGCATCATCAAGAGCCAGCCAGCCCATATAGTGATACTGGAGTCGCCATTGGCCCAATCTTTCCCTTCCAGTCTACAGGTAGAGGGGGTCCTCAACCAATGGATATGAGGCTAGCCCCACAAAGGGACTTATGCATTGCAATGCTAGATGTTGCCGCGCTAGACTTTTAAAGGCACAGACACTTAATTAGGCTCAAATAATCACAATTTGATCCATACTATCATCGCAGGGCAGCCCAATATCTTAGGCCCTGTATCTTGTTTACACCTGACCTTACCACCAAGAGTAATCCACAGCCCCAAGTTAGAGAATGAGAATGACTCTATAGCCCAGTAGTTGGGACTCACCCAGGTGGGGGGGACAAATGAGAGACTCGTTGCCCCAAAATACCCCATAGCTGAATCAGCAGGGCACTCTCCTGAGCTGGGGAGACCCCAGTTCAAGTCTTTGCTCAACATCAGGCAGATGGGTGAACTGAAGCTGGGTCTTCCACATCCCGGGTTAGTGCTCTAACCAGCTGGATAAAAGTTATTAGGGGACAGCGCTGACCCCACTGAAAAAAAATAGTGGGTGCTCAGCATCCCCAAGCCACAGCCCGGGCAGCAGGTATAAGAAGTTTTAGGAGGCTTAGTCTCCCCAAACGGGGCAAGAAATGCCAGAGGCGTGTCAGCCCAACACCTTCATAGCACAGCTGTCGGAAGCTCCCAAAAAGCAGGGGGGCCACCAGCACCTGGACCGTGGCCCGACTTCCACTCGGCCTTTCCCCCCTCTCCCAGGGCCCCAACCTTACTCTGCCTCTTCCTGTCCTTGCTCTGCCCCTTCCCTCAAGGCATCCCCTGCCTGCTGCTCGCTCCCCTTTGTCCCGCTGTATCCCCCGCCCCATCACTCACCCTTAAGGCAGGAGGGGGCATAAAGGAGCAAGCGGTGGGCAGTGGACACCTCAGGGGAGGGGCAGAGAGGAGGCAAAAACAAAAGTCAGCACCTGGCACCATTTTGTCTGGGGTGAAGCATACCTCCTGGATCAGACCCTGCAGGCAATATAGGTGGGAGGATGCTTAATTCAGGCTTCGGTACCTGCGTGACAGAGTGAGGCTGACACATGCATGCTCACTGGCAGAAATTTAGGTTACTAGGGGGCTTTTCATGCCTCATAGAGTTAGGCCGCAGCTGAGCAAGGGCTTCGAGGCTCTCAGTAGCAGCTAAAATAGCAGCTAGCGGCCTTTTGTGGATCTACCCCCTTTCTCTTATCTACAGAGTAAAGGATAGATGTACTAGCCCCACCCTCTTATCCCTGGAATCTCTGGAGAAGCCTCTGAGGGCCACCCAGTGTTTGCATCAGGGGATAAGCCTGGAGCAGGAGGGGGAATTAGGGGCCCGGAACATGTATCATCTCCAAACCCCTTGCAAAGGAAATCCACGCAAAAGGTAATACAGCCAATTCCATGCCTGGAAACATCCTTTTAGGGTTGATTCTAAGGGCAGATGCTGGTGTTGGAGTCCCTGGCTCCACTGTTTCCCAGGAGCAGGAAGGAAGCCTGTGGGCCCCAGAGTCAGACATGGAGGTACAGGACTCCTATGTGAGTTGTCTTGGCCTCCTGTGGCTGCCCCAAGAACCCCAAGATTTGGGGAAAGAACTGCTGCCCATTCCAGATAGGCAAATGCCACTCCTACAGAAGAAATGAGAGGGAGAAAACCCAGTAAGGGAACCCCAGTCAGTTTTCCTCCCCTGAGCTCCTGCCTATTGATATTCTATGGGTGGGGAAGATGCAGGCTGTAGTTTTTTAAATGCATACTCTAGTTACTGTGTAATTCTTACAGCATTACCATATAGCTCTTATTATTAAATAAGAGGGGCACAGACATTGTTATTGCATTGGTGCATTTTGTGAGGCTGTTCTCACTCATCTGCAGTTATTGTTACAGGTAGGTGTGTGTTCAGTGATCACTCAGTATTTAAGGAACTTGCAAGAGATCTGCATTATTCAGTGGCAGGTTCCAATTGCCTTTGCATAACAAGTTTCAGAATACCCCAGACAGAATACTCTCTGTCTGGGAAGCTTAGACCTTAAAGGCACGGTTCCCCATACCACTCTAAGGGGGTGTTGTTATCTCTGCCCCCTTGTTTTCCCTGCTTGTCTGTATTTACAGCGGGGTGGGGGGAGGGTTATGAATCTGCTTGCTGTTCTGTATACACCCTGGTGCAGAATATAAATCAGGGATTACTTGTTTGAACAACTAGCTTCTCTTTAAAAGTAAGTGCACTTTCACTGCCTTCTATGGATTTGACTCCGCTCCCTCTGTATATCATGATAAAAGATGTACATATAAAATTTGTCTTTAAAACTACACTCCAGTTTTTTATTTCATTTTAGGTTTTTAATACTAGTTTAAAGCATTTCTATGACAAAGAAATTATAATGCCTTCTATTAATAGCTTACAGACCAACAAACAGCTGTAAAAGGAATCAAACCCCTGTTTAATCTATAAAAGGTAAATTAGCACTATGCTAATGGGGATCTAACAGGGACAATTTGCACTATCTTTCTAAATTTCTTTGCAACAGACTTTAGCATTTAATACATCTTCAGGAACTTTTTGATAACAAAGTATGTCATAATGATCCTCAGAGACTTCTAGTTACACTGATGTGCCAGAACACTGAGTACGTTAATGATGAAAGCATTATCCTGTCTTAAAGTATACAACTATTAATGCTTTGCAAGTGTGCACTGCCTGAAATTTAATGGACCACAAATAATTGCTTCTTTGTGAAAAGTTGGGTATGCTGGAAGGCTTGTCCTTCTTTTAACATATTAAAGCCTGAAGTGATTTTTTTTTGTCATTACCAAAAATGATCATTTATTTTCCTTACAACTTGGAAGCCAACTGCCTGACCAATTTAGAGAAAATACATGCATTCATGATGAAAATGCAGAGGATGCTCTTAAGAAAAAACACGATCTATAACCTCTTTATCTTACTCCAGACATCCATAAATGAAGTCCAACATAATGTTTACCATTGTTTCAAAGTAGTTTTCTATTAAGCTGTTAATTGGATTGTAAATGTATAAAAATGTAGGATTACATAGTGGAAAATCTTCTGTTTCCATTGACATGTGCAATTTCAAAGGTCAAACATATGAAATTGCCTTCATTGGAGAAGATAAGCTAGTTTTATTACTCACATACAGTATATGGTATGTGAGCTGCAGAAGAACTGGGTACTAAGCAAATAAAAAGTGTACAGAGGGTAATGGGTCACAAACCAAAAACATTTATAAACTTAGTTCCCTCAAGTAACTATAAATATTAAGAGCCAGATTTTCAATCCTCTGCCTTCATTTGTTCATGGGCAAAAAGTGTGCCTATGCAAACCTGCAAGTGCAAACAGATATATTAACATTTGTGCGTGCCCTTGGTGTTGTCTAACACTAACAGGGCCAATGAATTTTGCAGTTCAAAGATTAACATTTGTGCATGTACAAGTGCCTCTTTAAAGACTGTGTGCAAGTGTCTGAATGTTTAGCAGCTGTTTGTAGTTCATCCCTGCAATGCCCAGACACACGTTTGTGCATATCAATTTTAATTCAGTTTTGCAGTCCCACAAATAGAGACCAGGCCCAAGCCAGCCGAAAATTTGGGATCTTAATGACCATAGTCAAGACCATGGCTTTATATATCTCATCTTAAAGACAGCTTATTGTCCCCTAGTACCATGGAGAAAAGGGTTCTGATTGGTGCATGGCTTTGTAAGGGGGAAGCTAGACACAAGGATCCTTTTGCCCCCATCTCGTTCTGTTCTTCCTGTCCACTGGCCACAACCTCCCTGCACTTGGGGAACACAAGTATTGACACCTCCTAGCTTCCACTGGAGCACGATCTGCCCAAAGTTGGCAGGGAGAAGACAGTTATGTCTCCCAGCTCCACAGAAGTTCCATTGGCCCATGGAACAGGCAAGGCGTAAGAGGGTTACTGGCTGCTCCATCTCAAAGCATTGTGCAATATGTACACTCCTCATCGTGAGATGTTCAGGAACTGGGACGCCAAAGGCAGCCTGGGGCGGTACACCTCCACAACGTCCAAGCCAACATGGGGCAGGGGTTAGATCCATGCCATAATCTGGCCCCACTGCTGGGGAAGAGAACCTCTGATGCATCAGCTACTATTTCCCACAGCAGCTAAGCGTTCCTTCCTTGGAACGCTTGCATCCAAGGACTGAATCAACCTAACCCTGTTTAGCTTGAGAGATCTGATGGTACATGAAAAGCATCTAGAGGCCATATCAAATATGCATTCCCTGTCCTACTAACATCAATCCATCAATATTTTAATGTGATGTTGCCTTTTTAATGGTTTTCTTTCTGTTCCATGGGGCCCTTGGAATGCTGAGGCAGATAGGCACCACGGAAATGGATGCATTTATTGATTGTGGGTTTTCTGTTTTGTTTTTAATATGAGAGCTCGTCATCAACAAGAGAGCATCTGCTGAAAACGCTCAGACTCATCTTGCCAGGAAAGGCTACCTCTATCCCTTCCTCACCCTTAAAACGTGAGAGATTTTTTGCATTTATACCAAGAGCAAAAGGTAGTCAGATCATTTCTTTTCATTCACTCACTGGACCAAACTCACTTTGGGTATAAGTCCACAGACTTCACTAGGCTTTCACCAGGGATGAATCTGGCCCACTGTTTATTTCTGGGTTTTAACCCATTTTTATAAGAAGGCTGAATGTGGTTTTTAATTACTGTTTACTAAAATCACTTTCCCATTTTTTGCACTTCTCTGGTTACAGACCCGTTATAGCCAAGACTCAGTCACCTGTGTGAGAAACAATAGCCTGCAGCTTTTGTGTTAAGCAATTCGTTTTGTTACTCATGCTGTAGTCAGCAATGGTCTAACTTGTGCTTGTCAATAACAATTACGGATTCCATGTTGTTAGTTACTTTCCTGATATTTCATGTCTCTTCTGCTCAGGAAGTATCCTTTCCTGACAGTGCCCAAGGACATGAGGCCTTGTTCACAGCCCACCCCATGAATTGACTCCACCTAAGGAGCAAACCCATGACTTTTATTTAAACTGACCATTCTAATTATAAATGCAAAGCCAACCCATAGTTGTGTGAGAAGATATTTTTCAATGTGAGTAAGTGTGGATGAATCAGGCCCAGGGTTTGTAGGACACTGTGCTGCCATATCTGGTACAATATCTCTGGAATACATAATGATACTACTACTAATAATATCTTACATTTATATATCTAGCAGTTCAGTCCAAAGGACTCCAGAACGCTTTACAACCCACCAGTGAAATTCACTGATGGTGCAGAGGGCCAGCAGAATTCCCTCTCTATGACTTAAAACCCCAGTATGGGGGATGAGTCAGAAGTCACCACAGAAGGTAGGGTACCACCACATTCCCAGCATGCCATACATAGGGTCTCCATATCAGGCCTGTGTGACAGCGTCCCACAGGAACAGTGCTCTGGAACCACTCGGGCGAAGCCCCCTCCCCGCCACCTGGGTCTCCACACACCAGTGCAGTCGCCTCCTGAATCTGACCTCAGAGCGTTCAGCACCCCTGCTCTGCCTGAGCTCCCCCTCTGAGTCCCCCTGGATGGGACCCTGGTGAGCTCCTACGTGCTCCCAAAGGGCCATGCACCCTGCCTTGCAGTCAGAAGTGATTCACAGCCGGTGTGGAAATCAGAAGGGTTTATTAGTTCTCAGGATTACAGCGTAGAAAGACTTTGTTAGCAGATTAATTAGAAGTTACAGCAGCGACCAACTAGGGAGCCTCAGAGCCCATTACCATTATGGGGGACCACCCTTCCAGCCAGCCACACACCCTTCCCCAGTCCTTTGTCTCCTTCCCGGGCAAAGTGTCTACCCCTCCTTGACTCCTTGACCCCTCCTTGACTCCACATGCTGCAACCTGTTATAATCTGTTGCAGCTGGTTGACCCACGGCAGGGGGTCCTGGCTATTGTCTGTGTACTTGTGGCTGGGGAAAGCTCATTGGCCCTCTAGTGGCCTCTGTAATGTCCACACACCCGGGTCCCATCACCGAAATACATGAGGAACATATGGGGGAAACTGAGGCACACACACAGCACTCAGAAAACCCCCGGAATATCTCCACTTCGTCACACCCTACATAGACCAATGCAGAGGAAGGCAACAGGAATGGCTTGGAGATGGGCAATGGGAAGTAAGGTACCAAGGGATCCAAGTTTATACAGATCCAATCCAGCAGTCTCAAAACACCATGGAAGCAATGTAGCTGTTAATCCAACCTGGAGTCTTAGCCCTGGATTGGCATGGATTTCACACGTCATCCTACCCTTCAATCACAGAGAACCTATGCATGTGACAGGCGGGAATCACACAGCCACCTCTTTGGTGGGAAAATGGCAGCTAGATGGAGAGTCAGCTCATTGAACAACAGATTGGGGTAATAAGAAGGGAAATGTAGCTCTAGAATACAGGGTGCAAGTATTTACTTTTGCAAAAAGTGCCATGGAATCTTTAATATCCCTGCACGGCAGACAGGACCAACGTTTAGTTTGCAATATCTCATCTCGAAGACAAACAGTAACTGCCTGGAATGGAGTGAATATAAACAGGAGGCTCTAACTCAAATAGTTTTACAATCTTAACTAAAGTATTTGTTCCCAAGCAGAAAGTGGCTTGGGACTCACTTAGTTTTTTGTTTTTGTTTTTGTTTTTTAAATCGGACCAATAGGGAGTGGCAGTTGGCAAAGGGAACTTATGGACAGCAGAACTGAATACTTACTTCACATTTTACTTTATATCTATGCATAAGTCCCGAGGGTGAATTTCATCATATATATAATTAAAAGTTAAGTTGCCTTTCTTAGATCCATTTACTACCAGATTGATCAAAACAATTAAGTGAAACCTGGACCACTTTTAGGTTTCATAGTAATAATGCAATATAAGGTTTTAGGTTTATATAACATCTTATATCCCAAATGATCCAGAAGCAGTTACAAAGTGAATGCTTTGCTAACACATTTTCTGGGTAAAGTTGCAAAATAACTATAGTTTAAAACCCTGTTCTCATTTCTTTTTAATATTCTGGAAAATGCTTCATGTTGCTGAAATTTTCCATGCCTGGTCTTGGCTGGATGGTAAAATTTTTGGAAGAATGAAGGACAATCGTTTCATAATGTTTGAGTTATTCAAGATTTAAAAAAAAATTCCCCATGATAAAAGTTTACCACCACCCTTTTTTCCTTCCAGGCACTGATTATTCCAAAATGGCTTAAAACTGAAACTGAAAATTCAGCACGGAAATAACATTCCTTCAGGCATGTTACACATGCCTGGACAGCACATGCAGATATGTATATACATGCATATGCAGAAGAATGCCAATTATCTGAACCACTTGGATGGCACCAGATATTTTCAGATAACATTCACATATGTGCAGAAGACAGAGTAAGTGGAATTTATGAAATACGCTGGCTCCTTCTTCACAGATATGAATTTGGAAGAGTAAGTACATAGAGAATGAATAGACCAGGGAGACACACTGTAGTTCATTAGAAAGGGAAGTTTGCATAGTGGAAGTTTTGGGAAATCCGTATCCTACTATACAGGAAATATCCAGCCAGTACTTTATTTGATAAGCTTTTTATTTTTTTATTAAGTAAAGACCATCATCCTTTTGTCAGGGAGGAGGGAAGGGAGAAGTTGTACTCCATTTTTCTCCTTGAGAATCCTTCAGTGCATTTGCTGTTAGGAAATGACTAAAATAAGCTGCTGCACATATGTCCTTAAAAACACGTTGACTGTATTCCTCTTTAATTATTAAGCTTCTTCGGAGGCTGTAAGCCAGTGAGAAAGAGATTAGAGGGGTTACTTAGTGCCTCTGTGCCCATGGAAATCCCCTGGCTGCTGTAGCACTGCTTGGAGGGTCCTGAAAGCTTTAATATAATCCCTGCCACCCAGAAACCACCACCACTGCGTTCCCTTTATTTAGACACAGACAAATATCAAGCTGTAATCCAGAAGCAGTTGTATAGGGAAGCAAGATCCATGTTAGAAATCAACTTTACAAAATATCCTGGCAGTTGGTGCAGAAAGACAAAACACCTCTATGTTAGAATTGCATGCAATACTTGAAGGAAAGGAAAATCAGAGGACCTACATTGTAAATCATGATCTGTTGACATTTCCTACTGAGGTTGACATTTTCCACTATTGTATCCTGGTCCACTACTGGGGCTCCTAGGTGCTACAATATTACTAATAAACAAATAATAATGTATAAACCTATTGCATATCACCATTGATGACATTTTCATGAGAGTAAACTCATTAGCTGATTCATTAGTGCTCAGTGCTGTTGTAATGGCTGCTTTATTATTTCATCTTTATGGATCTTTATTAACAAAAAGTAACACTCCTGGCAGGAAACTCAGAGTAATTCTTAACTGCAAAAAGGTTTGAATGAAGCACTACTCTTCAACCAACAGCAGCTCTAAACTTCCAAGTGAACAGCTTCCAAGTCATGATATGAAAGCAGAAAGACAACTGTCAACTGTGCATTAAAGCAACATCTGCAACACAGAACATGGCAGTCTTCTGCAACGATCTGTTGGGTAACAAATGCTTCCTGGGTTAACAGGAATTTGGATTTGTTTCATACATCTGGCAGAAATCAGCTGTCAATATGAAAACAGGGGCAGTGCGGCTAGTATACAATGAAAGTTGCTCTTGATGATTTTTTAAGGGGTAGTTCACTTTTAGAACAAGCTAGCAATCAGTTATCAATTTTATACAACGCTGAGATTATGCGATGAATTAAGAGGAAGGATGTTCTGCCGTTAAGGCACTCGGGAAATCTCAGTTCAGTTGTTAGCTGGCCCCACACTATGTCTGTGGCCCAAGGCAAGTTGCCATCTATGAAATAGAGGTGATAATGCTTCTTGTCTATTCGACTGTAAGCTCCTTGCAGCAGGGACTGTTTCTTTGTATACTTAGAGCACCTTGCACAGTAAGCATCAATCGCAGATCAGGCTTCTAGGCCCTACTGTAATGGTAAGGTGTATTTAAGTTCACAAAAGCAAAATCAGTCAAGCCTCTTTGTTTTTTAGTACAATTGTTACTTCAGAAGTACTATTCTAAATACGCAGAGGGCCGCAAGCCTCATGGAGCCTTAGACGTGTAACAATTTTTCCTTCTACAAAGTGGCCGATGATGACTTGTACTTGCAGATGAGACGTATTTGAGAATCACCTCTCTTGTGTATATTTATGGATTGTATTAAAAATATGTAATACATTGATCACTCATAATATTCACTTACATAAACTTTTATTTAATGCATTTGTTTTCACTTTGACCTGGGAATACATGTTCTGATGCCCACTAGACTATGAATTCCAGAGTTAGATTTTGTGGTAATCTCTCAGGATCAGGTAGTAAAGAAAATGGATCACAAACCAAAACAGACCTTATCTTTTTCCCCCCTGGTTCACTCACCTCTTTCACATTAATGGCAGTAAAAGACCAGGATTAGCAATTCTTGATTGAGCCTAAAGGATTTGATAAATCTATGGCACAGAGCATAAATTAAAATAGCAGTTGAGAACTGCAGTCTGCAACTCTCTGGGATTTGAACTAACTCTGCTGACAGTGCTTGGCTAATTTTAAAAATTGCTCCGATTAATTTTTTAAATAAATGAGCTCCCAAAGTGACATGTTTCAGACATGAAAATGTAATATTCCTAGCTAGTTCACTATATGCCGTCGTTCATTGAAGAGAGAAGGAAGTCTGTGCTCATTTTTACACCGGGGGAAATTGATATCGAGCCAGCTGCAAAAGCTTTTTGCTTGATCCCTTGCAAATTCTTTTCTGCTATTCATGGCCAATGAGTGGCAGGTGCCATTCTGAAATCATGCTGAAAGAACTAATGGAGAGTTTCTCCTCTTTTCATACAACTGGCAGGCGTATGCCAGAATGCTGGGAGGGATAACCATTGCTATTTATAGGTAATCCCCTTCTTGAAAGGTCAGACTTCATAGTGTATTTGTTTTGACCCTCATCTATCCAAAAAATCATTCTCTTACAGCTCACTCTTAATGGGTATTTTTAAGCAGATAAAAGTGACTTATAAAATAATGTAATAGAGTGGAAGATAGCCTCTGCCCTACTGCTGACAGTCCAAAGAATGAGTAGCAGTTCCATTATCTTATATGTCGTGAATTGCAACATGCTCACCTCCTATTTTTTTTAAAGACAATTTAACTATCTCCTTCCAGGGCAAGGCACTTAATTCACACATTGTGTGTTCTAGATAGTAAGATGTTGGGGCACACTGCATCGCTTTCCTTATCTTGAGCTGCTCATGTGCCAGCCAAGAGCCATTTATCAGCCCACCAACATTTCGCTCACAGTGAACTAGAAAGCAGAAGGGCACCTGCTCTGTGTTCGTTGGCACTTCTGACTCTGAGCGAAGAAACAATGACAGCTCTCACAGCAAGCTGGGTTTGTACTTTTCCCCATACACACAAAGGGTCATCTTGAACTGAAATCCGATCCCAGGTAGAAAAGAAATGTTTTAATTCCTGCTGGACTGATAAGATAAGGCAGGAGGAGACTGGTAAGGCCAGGGAGCATCAAGGGGCTTTAAAAAAAGCAGCATTACAGGGCTAGGTGGAAGACAGACAGAAATAGATCTGTATGGAAAGATTTGCACAATGTCAGGCCATTTTTTTGCCTTTTCATTAGTTTTGAGGGAAGGAGACGGGAGGGGAGAATCATGTTTTGCTGAGTGCTGCTTCTGACATTTCAACATCAACAAAGATTGCTCAATGAAACCAAGAGCTCTGTCACAGCAGAAGAAGGTTCGGGTCAGAGGTTAAACTGAGCTATTCTGCTGCACAGACTTTTTGAGGAGGAAATGGGAGGGCTCAGCGGCCAGAGAGGAACCGGTTGTTGATCTCCCGTTAGGTAGTGGCAAGTGCCATCTAATGAGAAAGGACAAAGGGAGCATTGTTAAGAAGGGATGATATTATCCAAAGGTAGGGAGAAAATGTACAATACTACTCACTGAAAACTCCCTTCTTCCCCCACTATCCTTTTAAAAGGAAGAGGTAAAGGTAAAGCATGAAGCTATCCCACTGTACAAACAGCAGAGTGGAGAGATTTTGATGTGGTCTGGGTATCATCACCTTCACTGTCTCAGACTCAGCCTCTTTTCAGCATTAGCCTTTCACTGAGCAGCATCAGTAAGGAAGACAAGAGGGAGCAGCAGTGGAAGGGAAAATAGCATCAAATGCTGTAGTCTCAACTCAGAACTCGCTCTCAGTGCATTTAATGGGAGTTTCATCTCATTAAATTGTGAGTAAGGACTGCAGGATTTCTCCCAAGGACAGTAATGGGTAGAGAGCAATGAGATGCAAGGAAGTCACTTCACTGAAGGGGTCACTCTCATGTTTGATGATCTCACTGGAGTCACACAAGGAAGTTAATTCTGTGCCACACACACTGCAGAGTCTTTGTTCCTGCTGTTGGTTTTGCATAAGGTCTGGATTGAAGACAGCCCTCACATTTTCAAACTCTTTAAACAATCACAGCATTAATGAATGCAACAACTATATTAGAGGGGACTGAAAGTGCTGAAGTGGTTCCTCAAAGAAAAGAAAAAAGCTTGTGGTCATTTTCAGAGGCCTGTGTTCAGAGGAAAGACATAAGGAATGTAGTTCTCACAATGTTCATATAACTGACTCACCTGACCGCTGGAGAAAAACTCCTGTCTAAATGTCAGACCCCGGGGGTTATGACCTTTACAAGGGTTAACCATGGGGGCTGGGATTTTCAGAGAGCACCCAACTCCCTAAGTGCCCTCTGAAAATCCCAGCCTCATGTACTAACTCTCTATATGCTGAAGTATAAAATGTGCCTTCAGGGCAGATGATGACCAGTTCTAACAATACCTTGCGGAGCAGTAACCTCCATGCAGCCTATATGTCCACTGCTGGGCTCCTTGGACTTTGAATCCAGGTACGGGTGGGAAAGCAGGTGCTGCATGCCCTAGCTGAGCAGCTAGGCAGAGCGTGGTGGGGAGTGGCCAGAGCCTTGGCTTCACCCACTACACGCCTGCCGGCTGAGAGAAGCTAGCATGAGGGAGGAGTATGTGACACCCACTTAAGTGCTGTAGCAAGTTACTCCCTTCGCCATCTCACAGGAGCACAGCAGACACAGTGGAGGGACTATAATTCTCTGAAGAAAGGTTCAGTCTAGCTTTTCTTTAGCATTTGAAGTTAGTCAGGATTGTAGAGTGATATAATTCACTAATTACAACAGAGATGGGAGTTGGACAGTATTTCACATTTGCTGTGTAAATTACCCAGTCCAAGCCCACAGTCCATATGATGAGTGATTAGTGGTGGGGCCATACTCCTGCTCGTTGGAGGAGTGACTACAGCCCAGCAGGACTGTGGCATGGCATGGCAGTGTCAGCAGTCAGGTCAGGGTTAAATGAGACCCCATCATGCCGGTCCAGGCTTGGTGCAGCTTCTCTGCCCATCAGTAACCTCTTACTGTGGCTTCCATTTAGGAAGCCTCTTCCCACAGTGGGTACCGGGAATGACTTTGTCCCCCTCCTTGCCTTTATCCTTCCCTGTCAGGGAACTTGGCAAAGATAAGCACATCACACAGTGCAGCTTCTCAAGAATTTCCATTAATACACATAGATGCCTCCCGGAGACTGGGATGAGATGACAATCCAGAAACCTGAATGATGTGTTTTTATCAGTGGGCCAGCAGAGAATCCTCCTTCCACGGGTCTTTTTTACAAACTTTGTATAGTAACATCATGGGGGTGAGCTTCAGATTCCCAGCTGACATTTAGTACTCACTCTCAAATCTGGGCTGCTGTTTTTTGTGCTCACCTCCACCTGATGCTGTGATGCCAGCGGAGGGGGTTTTCTTAGCTCACTCCTGATGTGCAACCAGCAGCCTTACATGTGAAAGTTTGCTTATAGAGCTCTAGGCTGGCTTCACCGTGTGGAAGGACACTGGGCATGTCATCTTTGAATTATGGTTCTACAAATGTACAGAAGGTACATTCCCCTGATCCTTTCATGTACTTAATAGGGCGTCCTATTTCATCGAGGATAACATGTTAGCCCCTAGGTGCACCACAACAAAGCCATCTTTCACTTCAAAGTGAGGCATATTTTTCCCTTCCCCAGGCAAATGGAAAAGATGATCTGGCTGAGAACAGCGTAATTGCTGCTTAACACATGAGTGTCATCTTAAATGGTCCCAGGGTGCTATAGGAGGCTTTCCATAAGATTGCACTCTTCAGGTGGCAGATACAGGTGGCTTCCACTATCATCATCTTGCTGCAGTGTCAAAGTCATTGTACTGTAGGCTATGGTTTGAGTGGCATTCAAATACACAAATGGTTTATTTCCACCTAATCAGTTGGGTACCTGAATTTCTTTCTCAATAGCTTGTGGTACTCTTTGTATAAGTTTTCTCTGGGCCTTTATTCTGTACTCCCTTCTTCAATCTTTGATGCTGATAACACCTGTCTTAACATCTCCTATAACCCACTGATTATAGGAGATGTGTGTGTTATGCGAGCCCCTTTGTGCCCAGTCCACAGTGGAAGTGAGTCTACTACAACCCCAGCTACAGAGTCTGTCTCCTTAGCTCAAGCTGTAGAGACTCATGGTTTCAGCTCTGGGGATCCTCCAGTGCCGGCCAAGATGGAAGCCCTCACACTTACTTTCTCCTGAATCTTTGGACCATTTCATCCCCGTGAAAGTGGGTGTGACTCTCAGTAAGATCAATGGGTGTTGCACCTGCTTATGCCAGGCCAGATTTTGTCTCTAATGACACTGCTGAAATTGTCATCATCGTTGTTACTATAAGATTCACTGATTCTCTCTCGTTAATTCTCCTAGAATCTTTCTTGAGAAACCATGTTTCTTGAGAGCCTGACAATAATCAGTTGAGAGCTTGAGAGCCTGACAATAATCAGTTGCTTAACAGAAAGAAAGATGGAGCAGCACTACATTTGTGACAGCCACAATTTTGCCAGCACCAGTGACTGAACTGGGGACCCAAGTTAGGAGAAATAGCATGCAATGACCACCTAGTCACAAACTCATATTTGTCGCACATGTGACTGTTTCATGAAAAAGATGAGGCCATTCTTTTATACTGCTTTGTCTATCGGTGTACCAAGAAATGGATAACTGGAAATTCAAGTACATTATTATAAACTATTGTCATGCTACTGTAAGAAAGGTTTTGTTTTAAGAAAAAAAAAACATTATACATTAAGGCCCAGACAGTTTTAGTTTAATGAAATAACTTTAATCCAGCCACTGTGCTGTCCAGTGCTGAAAAAGAGCTACATCTCAACTTTCTTTAATTTTTTCCATTTTCTTTTATTCCTATAACAGCTGCAGGTTTTTAACAGATCTTTGGAGAGAAATCTTCAGAGTTGTAGACCTGCTGCCCCTTTACTCTGTCTTTGTTGATTCTCCACAGCATCCCCTACAAAGAAGGTGTTATCAGTTATTTTAAAATTATGCTCATGGTTCAGAATGCTTTCAGAGTGCCAGAAACACAGTGCCAATTCTTCTAAGGCTTTACAGCTTTTCGCAGAGTGCTTTCAGAAAATCATGCTTGAGCATGGGGAATGATTCATGATTTTCTGAGTGTTTTCTTTAAGGCAGCTTAATGTCTATCCAAGGCCGAATCCTGCCTATCTTCTATACAGTCTGTGCAGCAAGGGGGAACAGAGACATTTGCCAGTGTGTCCATGTGCATTTCACAAGGAATCTTTCGAGTGCAGGGCAGCCCAGCTCAACGCACTATGGGGTGCTTGTTGCTGTGGCTCACAGCAGGTGCCAGTTGCCTATTACTCATGGGGGTGGGTTGTGTTTATTACTGAGGGCAATACTAATTTGGAGGCTAGACTCCCACCTCTTCCAGCAAATGTAAAGCTTACTACCTCTGGCTGCAGTGGATGTCCCAGCACATTAACATTTTCCAGTGAGCATTTGTACGCCCTGTAGAAATTCCGGCTGGCTTCTCAAATTGCATACTGATCTGCTTATACTTAGCTTTGTGGCCGTGTGCCATCTTCTCCACAGCACAGAAAAAACCAGGGCGTATCCCAGAGTGTTTTATTTATTTACAGGTAAGAGGAGCAGAAATTAATTTTGCTTAACTACTTCTGAAGTACATGGCATATAAACTCACATTACGGAGTGAATGAACATAACAATTTCATGATCAATAAGCAAATAAGTACCATGAAGTACAATCTCTGACCTTGCAAATCAGTATATAAACACAAAACAAATGCTGTATTCAGACATATTTTTCTCATCTACCCTTTCACCATTTGAACCTCATTTGCCCAAACTTTCATAAAGACAAATATCAAGAAATGTGATCAGGCAAACATCTTGATCGGGTGGGCCTATTTTAACTCACTTCCCTGATCCTGATGGGTTGGTATATGATTGCTTTTCATTGGCTAGGACTGAACTAATGTTGTAGCTCTTCTCACTGATTTTCTTGGGCCATTATTTATCACAAGCACTCCTTATTTGGAAGAACATATTTCCCCTTCCCACAACTGAGGACACAAAGTTTGAACGCTCTCTCTTCCGGTTCCCCTTTTCAGTAGTGTTATTCTCCGTCTAAACAGTTTCCCTTTCAGAATGTTGCTCTCTTCCTCATTCTCAGATGTCAAACTCATATAAAAATTTTCACTGTAACTAAATGTTATTTCCCTGTGGCCTGCTGGAGGTTGGTTCCACTAGTCATCATAGCAGGTGTCTGTTTGGTTTTTTAGTGTGTTAGCAGTGGTTTAAAGAAAATTTATGCATTTCAAATGCTCTTTTGAAAGAAGGAAAAGCGGCACCACAGTTCACAAGGCAGTGGGAGAACTGCTGGTGTGAAATCTAAAAGTGTCCAGAGTCCATGAGAGTAACTTTGCGGTAATGTTGTATGACACTGGATGGACAAACAGGGATGGCAGATGGCAGCTAGGAGGAAGTGTCTATGTCTGGGTATCTAAACTTTGGGAGCGCAAAATTTTAGTTAATGTTGTTAATCCATGCCTTCTACATAGTTACAAAATGGAGGGAGGAAAAAGAGGAATGTTCTTATGATTAGTGATTATATTGGCAAAAGGCATCTCTGTAAAGCATTGTGGCAACAAGCTAAATTATACTGGCCTTAAAATATTGCACTAAAATGACATCAAGATGAGCGCCTCGTTAGATTTGATTCTGTAGAATCCTTTGCAGTTTACTTACGGCATGACAGGAGTATGAAAAGAAGCAGCATTGTTAAAATCCACACAGCATTCTGAACTGTGGTTGTGTTCTCTGCCGTACGAGCTTGGAGAACCAAATTACCAGATAAATGTAAATCTAGAGTGTCCTTCATAATTATGGATATTTGGAAAAAACTTTGCATCTGAGTTTACATTAAGTGACATTAAAATTGACAGGCCCCAAATTTAACCTTGAATGCTTTTGTAAATGCTGTTTTTATCAATTGTCCTCTTGAGCCTAAAAAAGGCTGTCAAGATCGTCAAGTGACAAAGAGCAGCATTGTTAAAATCAGCCTTTCTGCTGGTGACTCTGCAACAACAAATCAGGAGCACTAAATAGGTTCATGTCTCTGGGTGCCCGTATGCAGGTCACACCATCCTGACATGCTGCCTGTCTACTTTGTTCTTGTGAGCAGGCAAGGTATTGAAATATGCACGAATGATGCTCTCTGGAGCACTGAGAGAGCAAGATTCTTATGCTGTGTATTTCAGTACCTGCCTGCTTATGAGAACTGAGCAGACAGGCAGAACGGAGGGATTGTGTGACAAGCACTTCCACGTTCACAAACAAAAAACACAGCTGATGGGTCTAATTTTAGGCCTACCAGCAGTCTCCCTTTATGGTAGGATGAAGAAAAATATGTTCCGCTCACCAATAAATGTTGATACTTGTTGTAGAGGCAACATTATCATCCTTAATAGGCATGGCTCAGTGGTAGGGTAGTGGAGCTGCAGTTTAAAGTCTCATGTAGTCGATAGAAAGCAAATCTGGAGACTTGATCTGAATGAGCATATACCTAGATTCTGGATTCTTACACAAAACTATGAACAGCTCTGATTTGCCACTGCCTTGCACATTGTACAGCCATTTACATCCTTTACATCTGTTAAAAGGGAATGCAAAGTGGATGTAAAATGCTACCATTCTGATTTGGTGGCATTTTACATCCACTTAACCCAGGTATAAAGGAGCAAAGTGTAAGGCTGTGGAGAATGAGGTCTACTGTGTCAACAGCTCACCTGGCTCTTCTCCAAAATAGAGGTCTATGTAATGCCCCCACATGTCACCTGTGGCATAAGCTCCAAAAGTAAATGCAAAATGTATACTACTTACCTGATGTAAAGTGCTGTAAAGGTAGGAGATGAGGACCATAGGGACAATGATGATGATAAGGAAAATATCACAACCGAAATGAAACCAAAATATAAAGGGCCAGGCCTGGAGAAAAGGATTTACTCAACAACAAAATATGATGTGTATTTTGTATTCTGTTCTATCTACGTTTTTATACCATGCCGATCACCAAAGTATCAGAGCACCTTCCAGTAGCACATTAACTAAACATTGATTAAACATCTATCATGTGTTGTTTCTTCTCTCATACTGTCCCTAGGGGGAGAAGAGTGAACATGGAGTCTTGTTTTGGTGGGTTTTAAAAAAAAAAAAAATTAGCTGTGACTGTTTATGTTAGAGAAAGCAAGGTCAAAGAAATGTGCCTTCCACTTGGAGCACAAGGTGGTGAGGTTTGTGATGGTCCTCAGTTCCTGGGGAAGTTAATTCCACAGTCTCGGACCAGTCCCCAATAAAGTTTTGTCTCCCCCATAGACTATCTTCACTCTTACTGTAGAGAGTTCTGTTGTGCCAGAGGATTGAAGTTTTCTACCATGATTTTCATTCTGGAGCTTTGGTTCTTCTTTTAGGTATCCTGGGCCCCTGCCAGGGAGCACTTTGAGAAAGGATCAAGACTTTGAATTTAATTCAATATTCTACAGCAAGCCAGTGTAGAGAGCAGTGGACAGGTCTGATGTGCTTGCAGTAGCCTGTGTTGCTAGGAAGATGCACTGCAGTGTTCTATACTTGTTGGAGTTTCCTAAGTACTGAAGGCTTCATGTACAGATGGAAAAGAAAAGGTAGTGGAAGATAAAAGGGCCTTTCAGAACTTCAGCTGGTGAAATGGGACAGATTTTGGAACTTTAACACACAGAGTAGAAGACAACAAAGGAATATTGTGAGCCTCTGCAGTAAATCACAAAGACGTAGCCTCTTAGGGAGACTTAGGCTTCCTTCCTCCCTAAAGTTTTAGGTTCTCTGAGATGTATTATGAACATTTCCTTGGCTTTTTGTGCAAGTGTTTGTAGTCTAATAATAGTATAAAAGATACTGGGACCTTTTTTTAAAATCTTTAGTTGACATTGTGACAAGCCTGCCTGGTTTCCAGAAAAGAAACACAAGGTAAAATTTTCAAAAGGTATGTAATATATATATAGGAACCTAAGTTCCACTTTCAACTTTAGGCACTTTGGAGCCTACATCTAATTGACTTTCAAAGAAACTTAGACTTCTAAGTGCCTTAGTTACTTTTGAAAATAATACTAGGGCTCCTCAGTCACATGCATACTGACAATTTTACCCCTTGTCTTCACATCACATCACAAACTAGGCTTATGTCAAAATCTTGCTGATTCTTTCTCCATGACATCTTTAAGATATGGCCTTCTTACATACTCATGCAGCTAAAACTCTCTTGTTCAGGCTCTCATCATGCATCTCAGTTACTGCACTGTCCTTCTCTCTGGCCTTGACAAATGCAATCTTGCTCCGTTCATATATAGAGAGAATGCTGCTGCAAAGGTCATTTTCCAAGCTTTGCCAGTGTTTATTCCCTCCCCAACTCCTGCCACCCTCTTTTCATCCCTCTACTGGAAGCCCTTATCTATCACATCAAACATAAACTGCTTGTCTTCACTTTCACTTCACTATCCCCATCCTACCTGTCATCTCTCATTCAGCAGCAGGAGACTTACTCCTGCCTCTGATTAAACCATGAAGTCAACCTCCATTGTCTGCTTGTTACATTTTCAAATAACCACCTCTGTGCTTTCTCCCATGCTATCTTCCCCTGCCCCTCCAATCCCCACTTGGGAGGAGCTCCTGTAAACGGCCACAATTCTAATGAGTTATCTTCCTTCAAAGGAACAATTAAAATTCTCCTTTGCCATGATGTCTACAAAAAACTTCACAACTGTTATGCGTTGGTGTGCTAAAACCACTGCTTCTCTGTAGTGAGGCAGAACCCCCCCTGATGAGTGCTGCTGACCAGGCCCCACCCCCTTGCAGGAAGTGCAGCAGCAGGGCAAGAAGTATAAGAGTAGGGCCCTGCAGCACATTTGCAACCAGACCAGGGGAAGAGGCAGAAGTCCCCCCAGAGAACTGAGACCACAACGGAGCCCAGGACCAGCAGTGGGGAGAAGAGGCAACCGACTGCTCCAGGAGACAGAAGACACAGATAAGAGACTGGAGGAAGGGACACCCGACTGCAAGTCTGAGAGCCAAGCCCCAGAAGGCCAGCGACATAGACTGTTTAATTGCTCTGCCCAGGCCAGAGGGCTGGAGCCCTCAACTATTAGTGTTTCCCCAGCCAGGAGGCCAGGTCTTCCAGCTGACTGGTGGTGTCCTGAATCTTTCTTTTTGCACCCTGAATTGTTATTTGTGCGATTGCACAGCCACAAGTCAGAGTGCCGACAAATTGCCAGCGGGTATACTGACTGGCCGATGCCACTGAAAGGGGACGCCCTGACCCTGAAAAGGAGGAACACGTCACTCTCATGCTGATCGATGTTGTCTCATCGTTTACTTGTATATATCTGTATATTCGTCCATCCGTGTATATCTGTTGTCTCTTGCCTTATACTTCAATAGTAAGTTTTTTGGGGAAGAAACTATTTTTTCTCTATATTTTTACAGCACCTAACACAAAAGGGTCCTGGTCTATGAATAGGGCTTCTAGACACTATTATAATACCAATAATAAATAACAATAAACTGTATGAAAATACCAATGAAAAAAATCCTCTTTGCCGTTGACTGCTAAATATTGCTAGAGGTTACTTTAATTTAAATACATAAGTCACATTGAACTAAAAAACTAGATATATTCCCCACCTTATATAAATGTTATAGCAGTTCAAGTGAAAATAGGCCCACATCCCTAAGGCTTATTTCCCAGTGCCAATAGTAATGAATGGAGTTCAGTGGCTAACTGCTACTGCAGAAGGATATAATCCACAGCAGGAGAAAGCTGAGAATAAATTATACAGTTGTCACTGTTGAAACAGTTCACATTTTACTTAAAGTACAGATGCATTTTCCACAGTACAATACACTCAGAGGTATCTGAGATACTGCAGTTATTCTCCATTTTGCAGATAGGGAAAGACTGCATTAGTCCAGAGGATACTGCATTAGTCCAGAGGATACTGCGTAGTAACTTGTTTTGATTTACAGTGGTAGCCACTGAAAATGTGGAGAGCTTTAACTGGCAACTTTTGTTTGTTTTAAGTGCTTCTGTTAAGTTTGCACTTGTTTCCTAACATGACAAAACACACAGCATGTCTTTACGAAAATAGAATCTTCATTCTCTGCAGGTCTAGTGGAAATTTCATATGCAGCTTTGTCTGCTACAACAAAGAGAAGCAAACTAAATAGTTTTCACCCCACTACCCGTAAAAACATCTCTCATCGCATCCTGATGCCAAAGAGCTGGAGCAAGAAAAGTAATCCTTGGCTGGTATTCATGCCAGAAAACTGAACTATCACTTAGTCTTTGTCCCGACAGTACACTTTGCATAATACAGAAGCAGACACATTTTAAGTCATCTGTATGATACATTGGATCAGTTGCTTTCACTTACAACTATATTCTGGCTTGTTGCACAGCATTGGTTTGTAACAATATATGCATGTCCCATCTGGCTCTGTAACTACAGTATATCACTAATCTACAATGGAACAAAAAAAACCCTACAGACATATGATGCGAGAGGGTATAAAATATTCATGAGTTGGGTTTTTTTTGGTTTGTTTTTTTCTAACTTGTTACCTAATCTTACAAACATGTAGGCTGTTTACAAGCTTTGAACCACACTCCTCACTAACAAAGAAGTCATCAGGGATTTTGGCCATCAGCTATAAAGCTTTTTTGTGTGTGCAATATTTCTTTCTCTCTCTACTGGCTGATGAAAGTTAAAATTGGATTCCATTTCCAATGGCAAGGAATCTAATTAAAGAAGTATTGCAGTGAGAACAAAATGACTACATCCAAACCTTCTTTCCTGGATGAGGTATTACGTGGGTTGATCCGTTGGAATAAACTTTGGGAAGAGGGGGAAGGGGCAACCCAGCCTCCAGCAAATAGAGACTCTGTAGAAAAGTTCAACATTTTATTTGATCTTAGCAAACAACACGCTAAAATCAGAACCATCAGAAGATATTTCCAGTGTTGTGGTTGTTTTTTCATGCTCTCAAATAAGTAGGGCCTTGATGAGCTTCATTCTTCAAATGCAGTTGTCCTTTCATTTTCCATATGCACTGCAGGCTTGGGGGGGGTTTTTTGCCAGTGGTGCTAAGCACCCACAGAGCCCATAATTTCAACTGGAATTGTGGGTGTTCAATAACTCTGAGAATCAGACCCATATACTTAGTCGCACAAAATTACTTTAATCCCTCCAATTATAGAGCTTTGTAGGCTCATGAGTGAATAAATTGCAAAGCCTGATCTGTTTCCATTGAGTTCAGCTTCAGTGAGAACTTACCCTGCTTGTTCGTGCAGTATTTGGTGGTTCAATCCAGTGTCTATTCATGTGAGTTTAGATGAATGAACGAACCCCGAAGCTCATGCAAAACTCAGCTGAAGCCTGTTTTTAGCTCAAAACCCAGGGAAATGGTAAGATCTCCATAGATTTCACTAGAAGCAGAGGAAGCTTGGGGCAGGAGAGCACAAGGGCACTGACAGCAGAGGTCAGAGTCGGAGAGAGACTCCATGGTTCAGAGAAGAAGCCCTGTGCAGGAGCAGGGATCCTAGACTTCTCCGGGGACTCTGCCCTACGGCCAAAGAACTCTTTAAAGTGGTGAGGAAACTGAGGCAGGCAATTTTATATCGATGTGTTTTTTCCTGGATGATCCTTGTTTTCCTGGATTTCTCATGTTATCTAAGTACAGAGTAAATGTGTTTAGAATCCTAGGCAAAGTCTATTTTCGCTCCTGTTTGCTTCACTATCCCGTGCCCCTGAGGAGGTAAACCCAGAAGTCCCATATGGTTGGAGTTCTGGGAAATGGAATGTTTAGTTACTGGGGAGGCTGAAGGAGCTGGCACTAGTTTCAGGGCCCAGGCAGTCGGAGTGCAGTGTCTCAGCTGTCAGAAGGGGGCTCTACACAGAGTATCTGCACCCAGAGAGTGTACCTAGAGAGACCCCAGCCTGGGGCACTGCCTGGACTCTGTTCAGACTCAGGAGTACTGGGCCCCAAACACAACCGCCTAGTTAGTGTCCAGGTAGGCAGAGCTCTCCCAAGGCTGTGTGTGAGTGACCAGATCCATGCAAAGGGAAATAACATGGAATGTGCAGACTGCGGGCTGGGCACAAGTGTTCCTGCATTTGGTGGGGCTGAGGTCAGGGAGGTGCACATCATCCCTTCTTCAGCCCTACTGAATTTACCAGTCTAGGGCCTAAGGCTGTCTAAACATTTCTGCACAGCTGCCTCCATGATGGGGGTCCACTTTTAAGAAGTGTCTCTGGGGCTGCTTGGGCCACAAGTTGTCCCTAGAAGCTTGGCTCCACTGAAACTGAAGTGCAGGGGGATGGAGGGCTGCCAGAGTCACAGTCTCTGCAAGGAGGAATGATGCCTCCTGCTGAACCGCTGGGACCCATCCGGATCTGCTGGATTTGGGGTGTGCTGGCTTGGTGGAACAAGCAGGGAGGAACTCGGCCGGAGGGTCTTCAGAGATTCTCTCTCCTCTTATTTATACCATTCTCCTGCAGGACGTACAGGCATCACAGATAGTAATTCAGCAGATGACAGACTGTGCTCTCACACTAGACGTGGTTTGAGCATTTTGCCACATCTAGTAGCTAACCCCTGGTATAAAGGGGAGGCGGAGAGCAGTCCTATTCGCACCACTAGATTATGGGTCTCACATTTTCTATATAAGCCATTTGCTTGGAAAAGATAACTTTGCTGCAAAACAAAACAGAACAGATCTGTGGTGCAACTCTTTCTTTGCATAATAAACAGAAAATAATGTGGTAGAGATAACAAAAGTTATTTGATAGTAGTCACTGTTTCCAGTGATGTGAACATAAAATAGATGTTATTTCCTAGTAAGTGAGGTTACTTTGTGTCAGCCCACTACTGTGTGGGTGTGTTTTCAGGGGCTCTAAACTTACTTAACCTTTCCTCAGAAAAATCACTTCTGCCTTTGTAAGCTATGACCCTGAATCAGCAATTTAGTTCAACACATGGCTAATTTTAAACACTGGCATATTCCCCTTTGGAGCCAAATGCTTTCTAAGACCAGGCCTATCGGAGGGGCTCAGAGCTACGCCATGAGGAAAGCTGGATCCATTGCAGATCTCCCTCAGCAGGTTCCCTGCATCCTGCACAGTGGAACTGCACCAATGTTGTTGACTTTTGGTCACTACACAGCTGTGAAGGTGAAGGGCAGAATTTACCCTTAACTTAGTAGGGTGAGTAGTTAATGTTTGGAGGTGAAAATTACTTTTTTCAGGGGTTCTTCAGTTTAGCTGTTTCGTAGGCACTTACATGCTGTATCAGATAGACGTGTTCTGGAGATTTGAGCAAATGAGCTGTAAAGCAGGTAACATTTAAAGGGTCACTTGTGGCTCAGAAATAGAGCTGTGCATATAGCTTTGTTATACTTCACGATTGTTTTCAGAGATAGACAGTTACCCAGCCTGCCTTTCTCTTCCCCCTAGCTTCCACAGTGCTCTTCCCACTTCCCTAGTGGCCCCATCACTTTCCCTGCCAGGGCTCAGGGATCTCCTTTCCTTAAGTGTCATGGGAGAAGGCCTGTGGCTTGAACATACCCGTCCCCTAGCTGATATTGCTGCTCAACCCATCTCCCATCAAGTAACGCCACTGCAACCAATGTTGCTGTTGGGGGGGAATGTGAGGGCACATTGGGTGTGACTGCTCCCTTATACAAGGAAAAGCTCCTCCTCCTACTGCAGTCGATGAGAGCAGCAGCCGCTGGGATAATAGTGCCCACTAGGACTTGGAGTACATGCTAGGGAACCCCAACAACTGTGAAGTGCAAACCTGCAAGGATTTGCCCAGTGCCAGCTCCTGTGAGTTGACTCTGCAAGGTCAGATTCATCCAACCTACATGAAGTGAACTCCGCAGGGTTCATTCATATACCCTACCTTTTGTGTAAGTCAATGAGTGCACCAAGTTTACTATATTCCAAAGAGCTTTCAAACTGCTTGCCCTCTTGTTAAGTGATACACAGCGTAAATGACTACTTAAAGGGTTTATTGCCGAGATATATAATTTTTCCAAATCATTCTCTTTTATTTTCCAGGTTGTAAAGTGTTCAAATAAGCAAATCTGAATTGATTTTACTTTCACATATTGTTCCATGACTAATTGACTTTTATTGCTTCATAAGTGAACATCATGGACGTTTTACTCTTAGTTCCCAGTGTGTTGTGGAGGAAGGTGTATCTAAAGTTATGTTTGTGGAAAAATAATATTAAAGAAGTTTGTGTGAACTATAAAGCCCTAACTGGTCTGAGCACTCTTTCTTCCTGGGTGTACCCGCCCAGCCATTGAGTTCATTTGAGACACTTCTGTTATCAATCCGGATTTCAGATGCTGAAAAAGCAACATTTTCTGTGGAGGGGTCTTGGCTCTAGATTTTATTCTTCTTGTTGGACTGCCAAGTTGATCTTCAGGGCCCAGTGCAAAGTTTATCTGTTTACTTAGGCCATTTCCTGAGCAGATTTTTGGATGGGAAGTGCCTCTTGTCTTAAGAGACTGATTGGGAAATTTGTTAGGCATGGCGCTTATAGGAGGGATTTTGTGTTCAGGGGTAGTAATTAGTTTGGGGATTGTCTCTTTACTGCCAGTTGTGGATAATATGCTATGAATCATTTATTCTGCTTTTTGTGGATGTAAATCACCCAGATGCTAGGGCGATGAGCACATATTTTATAAATATGGATGTCAATCAATCAATCAATAGATGTGATTGCTTCTAACTAGAGATGGTTCAGAAATGTTCAAGAAAATGTGGATTTAAAAAACCCAGGGGTAGTGTAGGACAGGTGTTTTTATACTGATGACTTCTTTTGTGTAGCAGTGCTCACCGCCATATTTTTTGATGATATTCTCGTAAGTCCCTTCTACTGCAAATAGTGGTAATTTCTAGAAAAATATTTCAGTACTGAGACAGATGCCATATTGTGATTTCCAGAAGAACCACAGATGGATTGCATTTTTAGATCCTAATCTCCTCTCACTACAAAATGACCTATACACAAAGGTTACACCAAACAAAAACCATCCAGATCCAGAATTTCTTAACTTCGAAGTCCAGTTGTGCCTTGATTGTTTTAGTCATAATTCGCAATTGTTCAACAAATGTTTTGTGTGAACATGTTTCAGACTATAGGTTGTTCATGAATTATTCAACTGTCTTTGACTATTCATTATGCTTAGTGTGTCATTGGTTACCTAAATACCATGGTATTGTTTCTGCTGCCTGACTGGATGGATAAAGCTTTAGAAACAAGGGCAAGAACTTCTGGGGCAAATGGTGAATTACAAATGCCCATATTTGCCTGCGACAATACATAGCCATATTTGCCACCTGCAGGGTAAAGCTGTATGTGAATATGGGTAATTGCATGAAGAATAGCCATCCCCTACTATTCATGCAAACAAAACCCCAGTCTGAAGGGAGAGCAAACAAAAGGGGTATGAACATAGATGACCTGAAAAATTATTCAGAATTTGTTAAAATATTTCTGAATAATTTTTCCCAACATATAATGGTCACACAAAGAGCCAGGTGAAAGACAAACTGCATTAAAGTGACCTTCACACAAAGTATCATCTTAAATCAATCACCTACAATAATAAGGGACCTGGAATCTAGTTCTAGACTAGTGCAAAACCATGGGTTCATACAAAGTAAAAAGGGGGGAGAATCATTATTTCTGTTGCTTTTTCTAACTTATTTATTGAGGAGTAACTGAATGAAAAGCTACTTAGCTTGTCTGCATTAGGTAACTATTACAAGCAAACAATATTTTCTTAGACTTTCCCTTTAGATTTGAATTGCGTCTACCTATCTATTTACAATGACAGTTCAAATTCTGTGTTGTTTTGCATCCTGTACAGTTCCATTATCTTAAACTGGATTACACAGGGAGTAAAACTGCATAAAATTTGGCCTAGTATGTTTCAAGGAGGAAGAATGAAATGTTTCCTCCTCCTCCAGCTGAAATCAACATGGTATTGTGCTTTGGAAGGCTAGAATTAGGTAAAGAGCAATAGCATGTTTTAAAGCTGTGCAATCTAAAGACAATTTACACAAATGACAGCAGATCGTAGCACTGAGTCAAATTAACTCTTATTGGGAAAACCAGACAACTACTGAAAAAAATCTCACTTTAGATCATATTACAGCCTTCCGTGGAGTGAAATAAGCTAACACACCTGTTACATGGAGTCAAATTTAATAGAAGTGTCTCTGATTCCTTCTATTAGATTTTACTCCATTAACAGTTGTTTCAGTCCTTTAGTCCTGAGGGAAGATACTGACAGTTTTAGACTATAAATAGTACCATATATTGGACTTCCATTATTAGGTATAACAAAATTTTTATAGAGACAGATTAATGTGGATGAGGACATGTATAATGCTTAATGGGTTTTTTCATGATGAAAATTAATTACTTTTTCTAATCTGATGGGGTGTTCACCCCCACACCATCCCTGAAGGGGTTAAAATGGCTCAGAAGGGACTACTGAACAAGATAGGCAGCACCTGGGTGAGGTGTAGGCTGGCTTAGACAACCCTAATTAAACATGAAGCCCCACTGGGCAGGAAAAGGCTTGTATAAAGCCAGGGAGCAGAACACAGAAGGGGGCTGCAGTGGGGGAAAGAATCAGCTGTCAGTCAGAGGGTTGACAAAAAGGAATAGGAAGAAGCCTAGGGAAAACGGTAGCAAAGGTGAGACAATATGGACCTTAGCTGCTAATTATTGGAGCCCTAGGCTGGAACCCAGTGTTGATGGCAGCACTGGACCGTTCTTCTGCCAGCCCCTGGGAGAGTGGCCCAGACAGGGCAGTAGACTTTGAAGATTGCCAGAGGTGGTTTTGTTTAGAAAAACTTTGATACCCCAAAAGGGAGGAAACTGGCCAGAGGGCCAGGCTATGAAGAGGGAGTACTGCAGCTCATGGGGCATGAGTAAGGTCTCCGTGTGAGACTGGGACAAAGGGCTAAGAAACCACCTCAGGAGTGTCAAACCAGGGGTGAGCTAATCCCCAGATGAGCCACAAGGAGGTGCCACAGCAGTGACTGAAGTGAATGCCTTGACATCTAGCATATTCATTGTTTGGAAAACCAGTATGTTGTGTCCTAATTACCCTGCAAGATGACTAGACTGCATGCTCTGTGGCTTGTGATAATGGTGTGGGAAACTGCCAGTGGTGATGATTAGACATTTGGGCCTCTATCCTGCAAACATTTGCGCATGTGCTCAGCCATAAGCATGTAAGCACTCCCATTGGCTTTATCGGGAGTATTCGTGCTTAAACTTAAGCACAATGAACAGTTTGTATTTCACAATGACAGCCGGGTGAATGGTGGGAAAAGTGACCAGGTCCTGGAATAGCTCCTTTCATCCAAATATGGCCAAGTGTTTAATAAATGTAGGGCTCTATTATGGCTGGTTTTTAAATGAAAATACAGGGAGTTTGAATATATTTGCCCATTTGCCCCGGACATGAGCGCCACCACGCCTGTTTTTTTCAAAAAGTACCTCAGAACTTTGTAATAAGTGCTGTGCAATACCCGTGAGAAGGTGATGGTGCCTGTGTGGACATGATTATTGATTAGTCATTCTGTTTTGAAGAGCTGGTGCTCTGAGCCTGGTCCAGTGCTTCAGAACTCACTCCTTTCTCAAGCACACCACTTGTTGATTCCAGTGGGAGATATGTCTGAGTAAGAAAGGAATGAGCTGCCTGTTGTTTGTGTTTCAGTATTTCTCTATGGAATTCCATGACTGTGCTCTCCTTTTTAAGACGGACAATTTTCCATACCAAAAACACACAAAATAAAAATGTTGCTCCCATATTTTTTTTCTTGGAGCAAGTTCTAGCACTAAAAGAAATAGCATACTATTCATTTTTAGGAAACTTCACATTTTATGTATTATAACCATTTCCTCTTGTACTATCTAGTTATGCATATAGCTGCCCTCCGTAAATGCAGCCTTACTGCTATTACTCTCATTTATATTTCTCTGTCGGATCAATCCAACTTCTATTTAAGTCAATGGAAAGACTCCTGTTCGTGGTGCTTTTTTTTTTTTTCCAATGGGAGTCTGATCAGACCCTATGTCAACAGGGGTGAATCAGGCCTAATGGAGCTACTCTGGATTTACACCGGTGTGAAGAAGAGTATAGTATAGCCTCGGATATCTTGTCTAAAATATACTGCAATTAAGATCAATTTCTTAGTGTTAAAATGCAGTGAACTCTTAAGGGAAATTATGCAACCGTTATCAAATACACCTGGACATAGTGAGTTATGGATCCTCTAAGGTCAGCTTCTGAATGAGGAAATATTTCAGAAATGTCTATAAGGAACTAAGTCACTTATTAAATTTTAAAGTCACTGGAACAATCCCTTAGCAAAATTCCTGGGTCAAGGTAACAGCTATGCTTACTGTACAAACATTTATAACACTAGGCAACCTAGGGGAAAAATATCAACAAGCCTGTAGTGGTTACCTATATCCATGACCCTTTATGCCTTAAAGAACTAGGGCCAAAATCGTCTCTCGGTTACAATGGGGTTCCGCTGGCATAAATGAGAGAAGAATTTGGCCCCTAATATGCAGTTTTTGTCACTGGAGAATATGCTTCTTAGAATTATGGGCCATTGCTCATTTTTACAAACTTATAGTATCATCCAGCTCCTACTGAAGACAATGACTGATTTTTTCATTGGCTTTAATTTGTGAGCAGGATCAAGGCCTGCAAAACAGAACTGTGCAGTAGAACCGAGAATATTTGGTAGTCCTGTTAGATAGCTACGATCTCTGGCATTAGACTAGACAAAGCACTTAATGCACTGTAGGCAGCAATGCTCTTTAGTCAATGGAATCAACAAGCTGATCCAAGAGGTCTTTTCTGACTTTAATTTCTGCTTTAGAGGCTGTTGTTAGACAGTGGCATGAAGGAACCAATCTCCTTGTATTGACTATGTTTAGAGACAAATTATAACCACCATACCTCTGGAAAGGGGGGGAGAGAGTACGGTGCACTCACAAAGCAGGCAGCCATACTGAGCAAAGGCAGCATTCACAGTGAGTGGTGTCAGGAATCAGGGCCTGCAGCAGAGCCAGTCTCTCGGCAATCTAACAAGTACAGCTGGCCTGTCGTAGGCTGCCTGCTTGCCTACACCGCCTGATTGGCTGGAAAAGTCAGCAGACCGCTTCTTAAGCCCAGCAGCAGTAGTTCAGTTGCTGCTCAAAGTGTTTGCCCGCAGTTGTGTTAGCTTCTGCATCTGCTTGTTCCCAGCCTTCTGTCACTCCAGGTAACCCCTGGGCTCCAATTCCTCACTTCTGACTTTGGTTCTGGCACCAGGCCTCCGGCTGCAGCCATGGACTCTGTTAGCTGGCTACCAACCCCTGCCCTAACCACTAGGCATGACTCTTGTTCTAACCACTGGGCCTGACTCCTGCTCCAACCATTAGGCATCACTGTCCATCCTGATCACTAATATCTGGCCACTGTTGCAGGAGATGCCTGTTGTATCTTTTCAAAAGTCTAGAAAGTGCTGCATCTGAACATACTCCCCCTATCGCTTCTGAAGGCATTCCAGCCATGGTTGCTCAGATCCTACACATCCCCTCTCTCTCATACACACACACACCTCTGGCTGTAGCCATCATAATATAGCCCTTACGGTTTGGCAAGTGCTTAAACAGGGCTTGAGAAATTATACCTAGGATTTCAGGGGAATGAGACACTTAAGCTCATTTTATTGCCCAACTCAATAGCTCATTGTGGAAATCCCTGCTGGATGTGCTCTAATAGGGCTCAGAGCAATTGCCCTGGAAAGGGAAATTAAGTCTTACAGGTTCAGACCGTTTGTTTACTGCCATCTATGCCCTGCAGCAGTTCGGCAGGGGCGTTTCTGTCGAAGTTTCACGCTGCTGCAGGGAAGAATGGCTGAAGATGTACAACACGCTGAGACTATGTCTACACTTGCTGCCAAATTCTTTGCTGACTAAACATCACTCATAAAACAGACAGATAGATTGGGACTTTTAGGTGCAGCCCTGAGCAAGGGTGGTGTTTATGCTGCATTGCTCCGGGAGGCACTGGGAGTGAGAAATACCTTCCTGACTTCCCGTGCGCCCCAGGCACATCGTAATTTGCCACTGGCCTATAACTTCAACAAATGATGACAACTACCGTGCAAGTTCAGGTGCTCTTGCTCATGTCTTGGGGGAATGGAGATAAAGCCTATTCATTGCTCCTCCCTGGCCACTCCTCACTGATGGGTTCGGGGAGAACGATAAGCAGGCATACAGCACCTATTGACCACCCAGCACCAAGGCCCTGATAGGCCGTGTATGTTGTTACTCTGCATTCATCCTTCACACAGGCATTCTGCCAAGTCACAGTCTAGATCTGAGAGAGAAAGCAAGCAGTCTCTCTTGAGGCCTGATTCTCCTTACACTGGTGTAAAACTGGTGTGAATCTCCATTACCTTCATTGGCATGTCTCTTGATTTACCCCTGTGTTAGTGAGAGGAGAAAATATGCTCTGGTGTTTCTGTCCCAAAATTTCTTTTTCAGATTATCTGTTGAATTTCACAGTCAGCGACAATTTGGTACCAGCAGAGCAAGCACCAAATAAAGCTTATAAAATGTTTCATATTCAATATGCCCTGTAGCATGCGTTCACTAAGGGGATACTGTTCAGCTTGGTTTTGGGAAAAGATATGTCAAAGTTAGCTTTCCTGGGAGCCTTGTATTTTTCCGATGCTATAAAGTTTTTTATATATGTGTGTGCAAAATAAAAGTAAAACTAGGTGGAATCCAAAGAACTTGACGCACTCACATATTTGCTTACAGATTTTTTTTTATATATATTTACACAGCTGCAAAATATATGTTTTTATGAGGCACATTTTCCATCATTAGCTTTCCATCAGGTTAAGATGGTTATTCAGTGATGTATATAAGCACAGTGGGCCAAATTCTGCTCTCAGCTATAATGGTGTAAATCCAGAGTCATTCCATAATGGAAATTTTCCAGGCTTATGGCTATGTAAGTGGGAGAATGTCCTCCATTATATCTGAGTTGCCAGCAAGATTGCTGCCCCTCTGAACTCTGGCAGATTATCTGCCATTCATTTCTGTGTCATAGCTATGGAATCCGTACTACCAACGCTCAGTCAGTTCTGTAGTCATATGCTGCAGCTGATAAGATGATAGGAATCTCTCCTTCTGAGAGTAATGGCCAAAGGCTATCTGCAGCATTGTTCTTATTTCTTAAAGGGGTGAATCTCCTGCACCAGCATCTAAAAGAATGTCTGGAATGTCCCCACTCGGCCATAGAAAGCCCAGACTTTTATTCCTACCGGCTGTGCTGATGTTTATATACACACTTGACCCAGACCTGAGTAAAAAAGGTAGTATTGTGTCCTTTGCAGTCTGAGTCCCAAACTGCACTCAGATATGCTGGTGTAAATCTAAAGTAACTCCACTGTAGTCAGGAGAATGTAATTCTGGATTTACGCGGGTGTTTACAAAGACTGGAATCTGGCCCTTGTTCTTTGGTGACTCTCTTCAGGTAACTTAGCCAGGTTTTCTAAGTAAATCTTCTATTCCAGCTCTGTCAGGCAAGCTCTAAAAGCTAGATTGTTGCAGCCTGGAATAATAGCTCTCAGGAAGTGACCTTACCCATTCATCTCAAGGGGTATTAACTGCAAAAAGACATACTGCTTCGGGGAGCCCTGCTAACACCACTCCAAGAAGAGGGATCGGTGGGCAGCAGAAGGAAAAGATTGCAGTGTGTCAAGCCCACCCTTCAAGCAGATACTTGTCAGCAGCTGGGGTGAGTAATGAAGTGGATGGGGGGCAGAGCTGCTGCCACCCCTGCCTTTCTGGGGGAGGGAATCCTTTTCATAGAATCACAGAGTTGGAAGGGACCTCAGGAGGTCATCTAGTCCAGTCCCCTGCTCAAAGCAGGACTAACTTTTGCCACTTACTGGAGGGAAGTGCCCCTGCTAATTCACTTGCAGCTGGGGGAACAGGCCACAGAGGAATAGCCATGGCATGCTGTGATGTTGGCCTCCAGGGGAGCCGTGCTGAGACAGCTTAAACAGGGCAAAGTGCAAAGAATGGGGCAGGCAAAGCCCTAAATACTGGTGGTTTTTCTGCCATAAGATGTACCAAGCCAGCAACAAACAGGTTCTGATGATCTCACTGGTCATTCAATAGACAAAACAGTTCCCTTAAAACTATACAGCCCTTCGGCTAGCACCCAGACAGCCAAGTCAGATATGATGGGGATTACTGAAAATCTGTATCCGTCATATGTAAAAAAAAGTTCTACCAATCCCAAAGGATCGGACACATTACCAAACAGGTCAATGAATAGTTCAGATCTTACCCAAATACACACTTAAAGCCAATGCTTATTAACTAAACTAACATTTATTTAAAAAAAGGAAAGAGAGTAATGGTTAAAAGGTCAGTATGCAGGCACAGATGAAAAAAAAAGCTCTTAGGTCAGTTTTAAAGAAGAGATGATAACTGAATTGTAAAGTTCTTAGATTGCAAAGTCTCTGAAAATACCCAAACAGCTTGGGGGTCATCAGTCCTTGTTTAGAGCTTCTTTGTTAGAAATCCAGTCCAGAGAAATGAAGACTAAATAGTCCATGTGCAGAGTTTCTTCAAATTCTCCCATGAGAATTAGCAAGGTGATTCCAACTGGTCGCTGGGATCCCAATTTTGCAATCCAAACTTTCCCTGACAAGCTTGGACAGATGTGAGATAAAAAGGATCAGTCCACTGGAGTCTTTTATAGATCCATGCAGGCTGACCGATATTTTCTTGACAGCAGGTGCCCCCTTGAACAATTAATAGATGATTACTTGGGACTCTGAAGTATCATCTCCTATGTCCTGTGCACACTGGTAACTAGTTACATTAGCACAAGGTAATCGACCACTTACAACCATTTACAGGTATTTACTACTTAAACTTCAAAGAGAAATACGAACAATAGTTTATGTAATGAAATGTTACATTCAAAGATCCATTTAAATGTTCATATGTTCCTTTTGAACTCTTAATCAATAGAACAGTGATAGATAGAAAAGCAGTTTATCTACACTGCTAACCTCTAACGAGATATGTAAACAACATCAAATAACGACCACCAATACACGTGCATATCAAAGCTCTAGTCTACTTATGAGGAATGACCCTCCCTATCGTATTTTCCTATAATATATCTTTAAAGGTCAGATCTGGGCCATGCAATTTGTAAAGTTGTGTGGCTTTTTTGAGCCTAGCGTCACACATGTACATATCTGGAGCCCTAGTCTGTTCTAATCTGGCCCTGTGTCAGTGCACTACTGCAATATAAATGTAACCTTTCTGCCAGACAGAGTCGGCGGCAGCAAGGGCCGGGTTCTACATCTACGAGTCCCTGTCAATGATACAACACCAAGCCAGCTTGAGCCCCCACCCAGTCACCAGGGAATCACACACTATCCCCTGGGTCCCCCAAAGTGCTACCCTTCCTCTCACAAGCACAGAGTCTGAGTGTAGAAATAACAGGAAGGAAGTAACACAGCACTAGTTTCGCAAACAAAATTCATGAACTCAATGAGCCAAACCCACACCAGAGTACGGGAGTATGTCCTTCGCCTCTCCCTTTTCGCTTTCCCCTGTACTGACAGTCGTAGGTACAATGTCCACTTCTCGGTTGGGGCTCAGCCAGTCCCCTTCTGCAGGCTCCTACTGGACCTGGGCTTGACCGGGCCTCCTCCGTTGCTGTCTCCTACCACCTCTGGGCTTCCCCAAGTTCCTGCTCGTGGCTCCCGCCGTCTGCAGGCACCGACCACTCGTGGCTTCCGCCATCTGCAGGCACCGCCCACTGCTGGCTCCTCTCTGCTGGTTGTCAGTCAAGGTTTCCCAGTTCCTCTAATGATTCAGCTCTTAGTGAATTTCAGCTTTCAGATCATGGGAAAACCTTCTGCTGACACAGGAGCAATGTCCTGCTTTTAACAAACAGGACTCCAAGAGGAATCATTCATTCTACCTTTTAACAGGGGGAGGAGATAGTCAATTCATGCCTGAGGGTAGCCCTTTGCCAGGGCTAGTGCAATCTCAACAGGAGACTTCTCACCGTCTCCCTGCTGCCCTTACAATGCTGAAACATCTGTCCACTACCCTCATTAGGCTCTGTTTAGATGAGTGAATTTTTTCTCAGAACAGGCTAAACACAGATCTGATGCCATTTGTTCATACAACTGAAGGACAACATTTCATTACCCGTGCATTTAACACAAAAGTGACTTGTAACCCAGTACCAGACACATTGACCATTTCTCATCAGGCTCAGCTCCTACTGTGCTTATGCAATATGCTGAGTACTTAATTGTACTCATGCAAATACAAAGCCCACGCAAATAATGTGCCCCCCTTTCAGCTGCTGAGCAGGGGGAGTGCCACTCAGACACACAGACCTCGCTTACATGAATATTAAATTACCTACAGGAACCTTGCTTTCAGAGAACACTATGAATGTTACCAAGTTAAGGACTCAAAAGTTAGGACATGCCAGATTTACAGTTGCCTGTGCAGCTTTAATTTGGTGCTCTTGTGTACCTATCCTGTACACTGAAGGAGACAGGGATCCTGTGGAAAAAAATAGTCTGCGATCATGTGATTGAAGACTGTACTATCATAATTCCTATGTATAAGGTGGTAGAATTGGCAGCCTGCTCTAGTGTTCTGTTGTTGTTTTGGCATGCTGGCAAAATTTTCCTGAGAAATACAAGCAAGACAAGGAAAATGGCAATTTTTAAGTTAATATCTTAGCTAAACCTGAACAGAATTTCATGTCACCAAACCACCCTGCCCCACAGAGTGCACTCCTGTAGCCTGAAGGCATTCTCATTGTCCAATATCAAAGTCCTGCTGCAACCAATGGAGGTGGGAATGCTTCTCAAAGAAAGATTGCAAAAATCTTGTATAAGACAACCTAAATATAAGAGTCATTAATAATAACAATAGAGTGACATCAAATCTCTTATTTCAAATGTTTCAGGATTAATAGTGCATCAATGGCTGGTTTTGAATGTTATACATTTTCATGTCATGTTTGAACTGGACACACAAATGTAGAAAAAGATTACAATACACTGAAGTGGATGAGTTATAGAAACTAGAATGGGAATGTTTAACTCAGTTAAGTGTGTCACAAGTACCAAGACTGAGCCAAAGGGACTCAAAAGGATAATTCTCGATTATTTGATTACCCTGGTAAGACAGGCTCAACTGCTAAACTGACTTTATTTCAAAGAGCCATAACCTGGAACCAGTTTAAATCCAATCACATCCAGTTTGCAGTGCACTGAAAGAGCTCTGTGGAGATGGAAAGTTTCAATTTTTAATCCTTTACCCTCTGGGTATTAAAAAAAAAAAAACTCACGTGAAAAATAATTATTTATATTGGCATCACTGCAAGTTTAACAAGAAGAGGCTGTGTCTTTCTTAAACAGTTAACCCTTTTCATGCTCTCAAAGATGCTAAGAGCTCCAAATGTGGGGGCTGGTTTGTGGCAGCGAGGCTATAATATTGGCTTTTCTTTCTTTGGCTTTACAATGTACTGTATCACAGGTTTACATTTACGGTATAATTAAATGCACTGCACTTGCTCCATTTATTTATCACTTTTGGTAATCATCTTTCCATCATCTTTCCACTCTCCCAGACAATTCCGGTGCTACATTTGACATCCAGGCTGCAGCTAAATCCTTACAATTCCTCTTCTATAATACTTGTCCCTTTCTCCACATAAAGATCTTGGGCAATGTTCCTTATTATTTGTGTTACACTAACACCTAGAAGCCCCAAGCAAGATCCAAGCTCTGTTGTGCTAGACACTATATAGACACACAGAAAAAGACAGTCCTTACAACCTAAATAGAAAAGACAAAAGGTGAGGAGAACAGACTTGCCCAAAGTTACACATGTCAGTGGCAGCACCAGGAACTGAACCCAGTGCTCCTAACTCCCAGTCCAGCGCTGGATCTTATTTCTCCATATTTACACAGTTCTAGTAAAGTAGTCTTGAGCAAATATACAAATATTTTGATTCAGCTATGTTCACACCCTTTTTGGGTAAATATTCACTTGAGTGAAATGTAGTTCATGTGAATGTTTTGAAGAAAGCAAATTTCAGTTCCGTAGCCAGGTTCTGTTTAACCAAGAAGCACAACTTCGTGTCGAAGAAACCCCTGAGATTAGGAACTCCCTGCCATGTGACCCATAGAGTAGAGCCTAAAGGTGTATCCTCTGCAAGCTAGGAGAAGTTTCCATGACCCAGCTAGGTAGCATACATGCTGTGGTTGGTAGCATCTGCCTCACTCGGGGTGCATGTTGTTCCTTTCTAGTCATAAAAACAGCCTGGCTCTGTGGAACACAGCCCTGGCCAGCATGAGAACAAAGATGATAATTACCAAACTGTCAGACTTCATTCCTGTTTGATTGCTTAAAAATGACTTCCTGTGTTCGGATTAAGAGCCAAACTTTACCTTGGCCAGTGTCCTTGCTTCTCTGAGCAGTGATATTCTGGACAAAATTCTGACCTAAATCTGAATTTAGAAAGGTCTTTTGAAAGCATCAGAATAATATAAACACAGGAAGAATATGGTATATTCTTTGAATACTGTATTTCAAATAATCTGGTGATCAATTTCAGCTGCCTGGTTCACTTTAAAAAAAAACAAAACTGAGTCACGAATCAATAAAACATTCATGATTCCAGTTCACTATCCTTTAAAGGGCCACAACTGAACAGTATGACAAACCGGATGACTGGGAGTTTTCTGTGTGAGTGGAAAATCCTATTGTAACTGCTTAATCAATATACATCTGTGAACACACAAACTAATAACAAAGAAGGGAAGAAACTGAGAGAGAAGAATGTTACCACTGTCTAGAGAAAATAGCGCTCAATACAGGATGCAGACCAATGAGAGTGTGTTCAAATAAGCAGGAACTATGCACTGCTGGCTACATCATGCAAGCCACAAAAGGCTGTGGAGCCCAGCTGAGCAACTGGTTCTTGTTCTGCAGAGGGATACCACTGGGTACACCTTATCTGAAACAGATAGTAATAAATAAGGGCCTTGTTATGTGCTGAGCAGGTGCAAAAATAACTCCATTGGAATCAGAATGTGGCCCATATTCTATTTTTGAACAAAACCAAAATCAGTTCCCAATAGGAATGTTTTTCTTCCTAACTGTGGATGAACTTTCACAAGAAAGTTGAAATAAACACATAGGGCAACCCTGTTCTGGTCCCTTTGTACTGCTGCACTGGCAGAAATAGCTAGCATGTGAAAATCTTCAGGTGAATGAAGCCAGAACTTTACCACCCAGCCTTGCATTCCCGCCAGCTATACATTGACCAGGGGCTGAGTCACAACTGGGGCACAGGTTGGCGTAACTGTCCTTAAGGGAATATTAACAGCTGGCAGAAGTTAGAGTAGCCTCAGGACTTCTCTAACTCATGTCAGGAACCAAAACAGCCCTGGGGATTGGGGAAGTGCAAGTTTGGCATACAGTCATCTTTGACCTCTCTGCCATCAGTCCTGCACTGAGTGCATCTCAGCCATAAATCCCAAACCAAGGCACCTCTTGTTTACAAATAGCTACAGATTATGGGAAAAAATGGGTTGGGAAAGAAAATAAAAAAGTTGATCACATGAATTACACACCAGCAACAACAATCAGTTACAACAATCTCCCAGCAGACCTTTATTTTGATTGTTTGAAATTGTTAACATAAAGGGCTGGATCCTCAGCTGGTGTAAATTGGTGAAGCTCCACTACATTATGTTTGCACCAGCTGAGGATCTGGCCCAAGATGTCGATTTAACAAAAATAAAAATAAGCTTTCAGTTCATGGCAGCAAGCAAAGAAAGATGCAGATGTTATTTTGCCAGCGGAGCCCAGTCAGATTAGAATTGTGCATGCTGCTTTTGACTGTTTAGCTGTACAAGTGGTTCCAGTTTTTAGCTGCAACCTGTAGTGGCTTTGTGTGCAGTCCATATATCAAGGAGTCTTACTCAACAGCAGACCTTCATGACTTAGTGCTGAAAAATAAAACTAGTAAAAATCTCAGTATCTCTCCTGGGAAGAGCTGTCCTTTGACTCCTGACAAACTCCTCCCACTTGCCGTTATAACATGGAACGATGCTGGAATCACACCCATCAGGGCAGCGAGTATGCCCCATGTTCATTAATAACTATGATTCAACTTAATGGTCAGCATAAAAAAATTCATATTGACATATTGTTATTAGCAATGGGCTGCTGCTGCTGCATCAGGGAAGGAAATATGCTCAACACCATCAGCTTCCATAGACTACTACCACTGCTTTACATGCTGCTTTGAGCTATGTCCAAATTGAGTTCAGCACTTATGATTCTTTTCCTAATGCCATCGTGAGGTAATGGCTCTCTTAATCTAAATCTTCTCTTCCAGCTGAAGTCTTTATAGCTCCTTCTAACTGCGCTGGTCATGTTCGATCTAGGGATATGAGACCTTAGTAAATCTTTCAGCATTTAAGATTATACAAAAGGGGAATTTGCTTCATCAGTTGCCTTAATTTATTAACGTTCTGTAGTTTGAATTGGATTTGAAACTGAAGTCGGTAGTGTTTGGGAACAAAGTGAAGATACTCAGCTTTAATATAGTGTCAGAATTGTAAAGAAGTGTTCACTCATTCAATGTATATGCAGCAGTTTAGTTATAATTGGGACTGTCACACTGTTTGGAGTGGTTCGTGACCCTGAATACCAACCTCAGGGGAGACTGTCAAGAAGAAGGACAGAGACCCCAATCTGGTTTTATGTTCTATAATTAGATTTCACCAACCCAGTAACCAGTGTGAACTCCTAAAACACTATAACTGTCTTACCATAGAGTTACAGGCAGGCCCTTTGGGCATTCCAATCTATCTTGCCACCTAGGCAAGCTGGACTTTGTGATAGATGGTCACTTACGCCACAAATCAGATCAATATTCCAGTTACTGCCAGTCCCAAAGGACGAATCACTTACCCCAGGTCAATTGGACTCAGATGTCAAATCTATGAAGACAGCTCTTGTAAGCAATCCTATAACAAACTAACTAAGGATTTATTAACTCGGAAAAGAAATGAGTTATTTGCAACATTAAAGCAGGTACACATACACACACAAATGAGGTGCTATCTTAACTTCAATAGGTAACAGAAGCTTCTGTAATAAGCAAGCAAATATATCCTTTAGAGCTAACCACGCCAAGTAGCTTGGAGATTTCTGGCTTGGGTTTAGGAATCTTTGCCCCTCAGAGTCCAGACACCATGCAGATGCCAATTTCTCCTAAGCAGGATTTTTATTTCCTTTCCCCACCATTCTATCTGTGATGGGACTTGGGGTATAGGGGAAACAATCAACAAAGTCTTTTGTCCACAGGGGCTTGGCTGGAGACTGTGGACCTTCTTTCATAGAATCATAGAATCATAGAATATTAGAGTTGGAAGGGACCTCAGGAGGTCATCTAGTCCAACCCCCTGCTCAAAGCAGGACTAACCTCTGCTATATCATCCCAACAGGGCTTTGTCAAGCCGCAGCTTAAAAACCTCTAAGGATGGAGATTCCACCACCTCCCTAGGTAACCCATTCCAGTGCTTCACCACCCTCCTAGTAAAAAACTTTTTCCTAATGTCCAACCTAGACCTCCCTCCCTGCAACTTGAGACCGTTGCTCCTTGTTCTGTCATCTGCCACCACCGAGAACAGCCTAGCCTCATCCTCCCTAGAACCCCCTTTCAGGTAGTTAAAGGCCGCTATCAAATCCCCCCTCACTCTTCTCTTTTGCAGACTAAACAAGCCCAGTTCCCTCAGCCTCTCCTCATAAGTCCTGTGCTCCAGCCCCCTAATCATTTTGGTTGCCCTCCGCTGGACTCTCTCCAACTTGTCCACATCCTTTTTGTATTGGGGGGCCCAAAACTGGACACAATATTCTAAATGCGGCCTCACCAATGCCGAATAGAGGGGAATAATCACTTCCCGTGACCTGCTGGCAATGCCCCTCCTAATGCAGCCCAATATGCCATTGGCCTTCTTGCCAACCAGGGCACACTGCTGACTCATATCCAGCTTTTTATCCACCGTTACCCCCAGGTCCTTTTCTGCAGAGCTGCTGCCCAGCTCGTTGGTCCCCAGTCTATAGCTGTGCATGGGATTCTTTCTTCCTAAGTGGAGGACTCTGCACTTGTCCTTGTTGAACCTCATTAGATTTCTTTTGGCCCAATCCTCCAGTTTGTTTAGGTCACTCTGTATCCTATCCCTACCTTGCAGGGTATCTACCACTCCCCCCAGCTTAGTGTCGTCCGCAAACTTGCTGAGGGTGCAATCTACCCCATCCTCCAGATCATTAATAAAGATGTTGAACAAAACCGGCCCCAGGACCGACCCCTGGGGAACTCCGCTTGTGACCGGTTGCCAGCTAGACATGGAGCCATGTCTTTCGTTGGGGAGAAGATAACACCTCTTGAGACGAACTAGCATTTCACACCTGATCATGCTTCTCCCTTGACTGTGGGGAATTTACAGTCTTAGGAAACCTATTTATAGTTACAGACCAAGAATTTAAATATTACCTTATACCATGGGCTACAGATATTATAAGTAGGATTAATACATGCAGCATCCTACAAACGTTCCATAAACTCTAAACACATTCTTATAACTCTAATATCTAGTTTAATAACACTAGCCCACAGGTAAGCCAGGCTGGTTTCCAGCTATGCATTTGTCAGTGTTTTAGGTGCCGTAGCATGAGCTGGCACCTGTCTACCAGCGTCACAGAGATATCTGAGTTGGACAATAAACCTGGAAGTAGAAGCTAATTTTTCTCTCTCCCTTTCCCCCCAGGACAGTGAGTGGGAAAATGGGGGAAGAAACCTTGGCAGCAGTATCTGGGAACCCCTAGTTTAAAAAAAAAAAAAAAAAAAAAAGCCTGGAATTACAATCTATACTCAAGCAAACTCCCCTTAAATCAATGTCCAAATTTTTAGCTGGTGCATCAGCATAGTTCCATTGGTGGCTTTCCATTGATTTCTGTGGATGCTGGATCAGGCTTTTAGGCTATGTCTACACTAGCACTTTTGTCAGTCAGGGATGTGAAAAATACCCACCGACAGAAGTTTCACAGACAGAAGCGTTGGTGTGGACAGCGCTATTTCTCTGGGAGATGCTCTCCCACCCACGTAACTACCGGCGCTTGTTGGGCTTGATTTATTATGCTGGCAGGAGAGCTCCCTCCCATCAGCATAGAGGATCTACACAGGACACCTTACAGCAGCACAACTGCAGCGATAGAGCCGTGCTGCTGTTAGGTCTCTAGCGTAAACCTAGATTGTTAGCTCTTTGAGGCAGGGACCACGTCTGTACAGCATCTAGCACAGTGGGACCCAGACCTGGTTCCAGCCACTGCACAGTATCATAAGAGTGTGTGTATTGTCATTGACATTTTAGCATTGGTCAGCTTCTCCAGTGTCCCACTTCTGCAATGATGAAGCCTGTCATCATTTGCCAACTTCCCCCACTGCCATCTAAAAGAGAGGCATTCTGCACAGGAAATAGAGGCATCACTGCCTAGCAGAAAAGATAATCAATGACTCTCTACAATTGCAAGCAACAGGGTCCATTTTGGGCATAGCCAATCCTGAAAAATGTCATCTCTGCCAGGCTATAATTTACCTTCTTTTTCTTTTCTGAGGGGTATTTTTTTTTTTTAATGGAAAAAAATATAGTGCATGAGCAGGAGCAGCTGTGTCACAGGAGGTGTAACTTTCTGCTCTAACTACTGAATCTGGCATAGTGAGATAAGTTAAAATAGTGATATGAGAGAAATGTGTGCACCAGGGGCTCAATCCTTCAAGTTCTTGCCTACTGAGCACTATAGCCTCAATCCAGCAAAGTGCTTACACATGAAGTTATGTTTACGCTCATGACTTCAGTGAAAATGCCCAGGTGCGTAAAGTTAAGCACATATTCAAGTGCTTTGCTGGATTGGGGCCAGAATGCTCAGCACCTTGCAGGATCAAGTTCGATTCACTTCAGAAATAACTAGACACATAAAAGTACTTTCTAAGTATTGGTTTAAAAATATACTCCCGAGTGTCAAAGCACCACTTTGAAAATCATCCCCACTGTAGCATAGCTGATGGTCTGACGATGCATTAGGGAAGTTGTGCACGATCTCAGAACAATGTCAAACCTTATAGTAGATGCAAAAGGGCAAATTTAGTGTTCAAGGTGGGTATGAGAGTAAGACATATGTGTGGGACATGGGCTGAATTTCTGATAATTCCTTTCAGTTTGAACAAAGCCCCAAAGCCTATCACGCTCCATCCGTGGGAGGAAAGGTCCATAAGAGGATGACATAATATAATGTTTGCTTCATGGTGTCTTAGATAACAATGGGCATTTGTCATGTTTGGATGTAAGGAGTTAAAACCAAGTGTTAATCACTTATGACAAAATTCTTCTACCCATGCTCAAAAGGTGGCTGCCCATGAGAAGTGCATTCTCTACAAGCAGTTTCAGATCAAAGATATTTTGATACCTGACTGACATAATTCTCGTTCCATCTCAAGAGTCAAATAGAGCTGCAATCTGTAGTTAGTCCAAAGGGAACTTTATTGCCACTGTATGGCCTTTTCACCAATATTCACCAAGAATATTTAACATTTAGACTTCTAGTTACTAAGATAGTAAGCTCTTAGCACAGCGACCATCCTCTTGTTCTCTCTTTGTACAGCACCTAACACAATAGGGCCCTCATCCACGACTGAGGCCTCTCAGCCATACTGTAATAGTAGTAACAGTAATAATAGCACTGATGAACATATTTATACTAACATGTATCCTAAGGCTCCGCAGCCAAGAGGGATGTGTGGTGGGGTGTGTTGGGAACGCAGTTCCCCACAATACCATCACAGCAATTAATTCGTTGCAGACCACGCAGGAACTGTACCTCAGTCAAAGTGATTATGCACTAGTGATTGTGTCCAGTTTTCCATTATAAACCCACATTTTGTGATTGACATCAAAACTCCTCCTCCCAATTCAAGGCTGAAGGATGACATGGCATAGCTGGTAGTTTAGGAGCAGTCTAGAAAGGGAATATATTAAATGTAATAAACCTCCATCAAAGGTGGCAAGAACAAGAAGCACCAAGCCCTCCCCCCGCGTCCCTGTCTCCCCCCCCACACACAGACACTCCCTAGTAGTTTTCACTCTGCGGCCTTCAGAATTTTTTCCTTTGGGTGTACTAACACCAAACACCTCCTCACTCCCTGCACTCAGACACACACACTGTCTTAAATTAGCAAGTGCTCTCTTTCCATTCTACATGATGGCTGGAGTCGCTTCCACCAGGATACTAGGGCTCTTGATGGCAGCAGACTGTCTGGTTAGAGGAAGGTAACGCCAGCACAGTTGTCTGCTGCTCCTGCTTCTTGAAGGGTCTGGAACCAACCAGTTCCGCTCAGCAAGTGGATGAGACCAAGCAAGGAGGGAGCAAGGCTAAGTTGCCCAGGAGATGTGCTGATTCAATGTAGCTCCTGGGTAGCATCCATGGACAAGGCTTCTAATAGGCTGATCCAATGGCCATTGAACTCAGTGGAAAGATTGCTATTGATTTCAGTGGTCATTGGATCACGCATTAGGCCCCGGCCTAAATTTCCAGTGATGTCCACTTAGTGGAACATAGGTGGGGGAGGAGAAAGTAGTGTCAGTGGCTTCCCTTCTAGAGGTTTGAATCTCACTCCACAGCAGGTGCTCCCATGGATGTAGTGAAAGCAAGTCTCATTCCCAACCCTGTCTTTTTCCCATGGCCACAGAGGTGAATCAAGCCCAGTCACTATTTTCCTTATGATTTTGTAAGTATTCTTAGTGCCCAGACTTTGAGAACAATTCATCTTTCAGTATGGGAACTAGTATTTATTATTTACAGCAGTGCCCAGGGACACCAGTCAGGATTAAGACACCATTGTGCTAGGTACTGTGCAAGCACATAAACCATAATCCAGGAAAACACTTATGCACATGAATATTTTTAAGCACATGTGCAATCCCACTGAATTCAAAGAGGCTATGCCTGTACTTTAAAATGAAGCACATGCTTACAAGCTTTTCTGGACTGGGGCCATAGGAAGAGACCATCTCTGATGCAAAGCGAGGAGTTTACAGTCTGATCTAAGAGAAAATGCAAGAAGCGGGTGTAACAGTCACAGGGAATAAGAGGGAGAAGGAGGGTAACAGTGACAGATGATTTTGAATTATTTCATTCTTTTTTATTATTTTTTTTGTAAAGTAAAAATAGATACCGGTGAGCTCTACTGGTCCTCTGCCTAGCAATGTAATAAATATGCGCAGGGATACAGCAATGCACAAAAAACCCAGACACGTCATGAAGAGAATAAACCCTGCAGCATGTGCAGCAGACGCATTAACATGATAGACTATTACAGCTCCAAAGGAGCAGTTACATCTATCATATCTGTGAACTAAGAAGGATTTATACAAAAGGGCATAACCACTCTGAAGAACGCACTGTTTAAAACCCAAGAATTTAAACATTCCTAAACACATGATTACATGAGAGGCTGTACAGTCTTACCAGGTAAAGTCGGATTTATATTTATATTTCTTAAACAGCTGTTTCCAAAAGAAAAAGGAATCAAAATTAAGTTTATGTAGTGTTCAGTTTGTGAGACAGATCAACAGAAGCTGGGAAATTCAAAGACAAGGCTGCCGCTGTGTCCTTAGCTGAACTCTTAGTGCCCTGGAATTGCAAGAGCTTCAGCGCAGTGTGTGATCTTATGTACCATATGTGCCATGATACCTAGTGATAATGGTCCAAAGTCAGACCTCATGTATCTCCACTGACTTCATTAGACATATACCAGAAATGAATTTGTCCAAAGAGACAAGTCATGGACAGTGTGACAGCTCTAATATTGCATTTCTGTGCTGTTGTTGATCCATGTCATGACGTTAATGATCTGTAATTTTTGTTTGGTTGGGTTTTTTTTGGTTAAAATAGTTGACTGATTTAAATCCACTTTTTATATTGCTACCGAGAAACAGAAATGATCAAAGAAATCCTCTAGCAGGTGCTTACTGAGATTCTGTTTCTGGCCACAATTGACCTACATTCCTTCCAGCTGTTACAAACCTGATTTATAGAGAAAATGAAATCAAAACACTTTCTGGAAACTTAAACATTCATAATGTTGCCACATTGTGTCCTGTCACATCCTTTTGTTGATACCTCTCTGTCTTCATCCTAATCTAAGATACTTATACTGATAGATAAAACCTACAATGATCATGTTTCTAATCCACAGCTGATTATCTTAGCTGATGTCAGATACAAGGGACATGAAACAGCTTAGAAGTCAGGATAAGGGAATGGCGGAGCAGCACAAAATGGGAGAAATTACAGGCTTTGCTGCATGACTGTCGGCTAGGAGCCTGAGCAGGTCAGTCAGCTAAATGATTATTTATGCAGAACAGATTTGCAAGGGGTCGCACATGTCTTCATGCTAATTCCAGTTTCAGGGGTACGTAATTCCCTTTCATTTTAAAGAAAAAAGGGGGGAAGGAGCAGAAATGCAAGGGAAAATAATCTGAGAAGTGCAGGCATCACAAGTTCTGCTGCAGCATGCCATCTGTTCCAATGGGAAAATCTATGCTGTCATAAATCACAGTGTGTGGCTAGGAAAACTACTACACAGAGACCTAAGCTCTTGGTACTATGTTGAGGAAGGTGCATAGTAGAACTGAATCAATAATTCAATTAAACATTTATGTGATGAAGTTAGCCTCTTCCGGCTGTGGACATCTCTTGAGCACGTCACAATTTCTATTAACAGATTTGTTATTTGAACTCGATAGGTTGTTGGATTAATTGCAGACAACTGCTGCAAATACATGGGAAAAAAATGTGAGCCGTGTTGGTTAGTTGTGATGGGTCATGAGAGTGAGATCATGTGTTCATGTTCCTTCCTTGTGAGCAGAACTCTTACAATCAGAAGTGCCTGAAGAAGCCACTGGGGCTCTGAGTCTCTCCTGGGGGCCACTTTGGCCTTGTCTTATGCATTATTCCTAGGCAAATTGGGAAAATGTCACTTTTTTTTTTTATTATTATTATTATTATTTATTTGTATTGTGATAGCACAGTCATGGAGTAGACCCCTGCCAGGCGCAGCACAGACAGAACAAAAAGATGCTCCTTGCCCCATGGGGTTGACAATCTAATCCTATTATTCACAGTCACACAAAGTAATTGTTAGGTTCCAGTTGCGAAAGGTGGAGTCAGATCCGTGACTGGCTAGTTTAGTTGCCTTTGTGCTAGGGCTCTGGTGAGAGGCTTAGGGAACTCTGGGCTGCTGCCTAGCAGTATCTGGTCCAATATAACATATACCAATTCTAGTGCAAATACTTGAATGTGACTTTAACATTCATCGGTGGATAAGCACCATGTGTGAGTAAAACTCAGTCCCAGAAATGTCCACAGAAATTGGGCATGAGATGCATAGGTGCAGAAAAAGTGAATTCATTTTAAAATCAGTGCAAATTTTCATTAACAATGTTGTGATATTCCTGATTCGCGCCTGGAAAGGGAATAAGGGCTAAGGCATGTACAAGCATGCAGCATGGCAAGTAGAATTGTACAAACCTTTCCATGCTCACTTCAAAATAGGACTGCAGTTTTTGTTGTTGTTGTTGTCATCCTAGTTTGCATGGGTTCATAGGCCCAAAGTCAGAAACTAGAAAACTAATTTGAGGCTTGTTTCTCCATGGTTTCTTTGGAAACCCATTGGCAAAGTTACTTGTCTTTGCATAGGTCTTTACACATAGTTACTTGTCTTTGCATAGGTCTTTACACGCATTTGTTGGGACAGGAAATTGAATTGATAGTCACATTTAAAAAATTCCATGTTATTTTTCCTAGTGAACAATGTTTGAATCCAAAACGTACAAACAAGTAGCAGCTTTAGACATTCATTCAAGTAATAAAATTTCATCTCCATATTGGACCAAAAGTTTTTAGACACCATTAACGTGCCATACCAACAACGTGCCATACCAACATTTACAAGATTGATTGATTGCCCCTATGTGCTTGGATAGCCACTCGCCAATGCACTAGCAACGGGTGTGTGGCTGCTGATCAAGACCAAATGACTAGCACAAAAAGGTTCATGGGTATATGGCCAAGTATGAAATTGACACTGCCTCAACCATGCACCCCTTTTTTGTTCACTTATCACAAACACTCATTCCCATTGAGTTTAACTTGCCTGGATATTTACAGAACATATGCTCAGTCAGCTTTTTAATCAAGGTTTTGACAGCATGGAGATGAGTGAGGTTAGGAAAAAGAGTTAAGAAAGAAAGGAGAAGGAAATGCTTTTTCTTCTTAAATAAGCAGCAGTAAAGGGGAAGGTCCTCTGGAGCACATGGTTAATTCTAGAGCAGTAGTAACAACGATCATGACCTCCCCTGTATAGCACCGTTTCTGGTCTGTGGGAGAGCCACAGGGAGCCAGATGCTTACCAAGAAGGTGAAATGAGGTAACTCAAGGGAGCTTTTGGCCAAATACTTACCTACTCTGGATCTGCCTCCTGCTGTGGAACTATGACACCCGTAATGAAGATCTCCTGCCATCAGGCAAGAAGGAGAGGGAACAGTAACGGGGGCAACAGAATGTTTAAGCTGGGAAGGGCCTAGAAGCAACTGGAGGATGCAGCAGCAGCAGGAGGAGGATGATGTGAAAGGCCTTTGTGCTATTGATTATACAGCCCTGTAGTCTACAGAGTAGTAACAATAGGAAACAGAAACTGGTCTTCTGTCTGGTACAGATTTTGTGTTATAATTTAGTGTGGCTTCATACCAAGCAGTAGGTTTGAGCAAGCGCAGATTTGAGATAGGTTTGGTATGTATTTCAAGCATTCTCTGCACGCTGCAGCATACCACCTCTGGGAGTGGAGGGCCCTCTGTCTGGTAAGTGAAAGGGGAGTTCACTTCAATGTCCAGATCCCCAGTTTGTGTAAATTGGCACAGAGTCAGTGGAGCCGCAATAGTAAGCACCAGCAGAGGATCGGTCCCCAGTAGTCTAACAAATATTACTTATCAGTAATTCTGTCTATCTTCAAGGAATAAATGGAAACAGCTTGAGTATATATAGTGCTAGAAAACACATAGAACGACAGTGTCCTTTTTACAGCTTTTCGCTACCTCATTTTGCTCTGTTGCTTCTCAAGATCTAACAGCGCTCTGATATAACCCACAAAATATTACTCCATATCAGTAAAAGCACATGATGGGAGGCATGAAGTTTTGAGGAGAAAACACCTCTGGTTGGATCAGTTACCTATTGTCAAGTTATATAATAGGCCTAATTCAAAGTATCTAGAGGGCCTGTTTCTGCACTGCCTTCCACCTGTATGGACATTTTACATCAGGGCACAGTGGCTGGAAATATTGCTATCAACAGCAGTAAGTTCAGAATTCTGATATGGGAACATTTTGCATTCACCTTGCATAAGTGTCAATGACTACACAAGGTGTAAGGTAGTGGAGAATCAGACCCAAAGATCCATCTAGTAAATGCCAAATACAGGCTATTCACCAGTATTACAGTACCTGTTCTGGGTATCTCTTCAAATGGCATACCTGCTAGTAAGCCAAATGATGGAAGCTACCTTGTGACCATCACTCTAGCAAGTCTTGCCTCCAGAAAACGCCACTGTATTGTCCTAGCACAGCACTTTGATTTAAAAAAAAAACAAAAAAAACAGATGGTGAGTTGAGGCATGGAGACATTAAGTGACATATGGGAAGTTCGGGGCAGCTGGGAATTTAACTCCGATCTCCAAGTCCTAGCCCAGTACCTCAAGCATAAGCCTATCCTTCCTCTCATCATAATAATTAAATTAATAATGCAAATCTAATAGTGACTAGACAGAAAAGGAACAGACAGGTTATTGCCTGTAGCATAATCTAACATTTTATGCATTATCAGCAAGCAGCAGGTTCTGGTGTTACCCTTTTTGCTGTTAGTTTAAAATTCTCATTTCTGTAGTAGGCACTTGTGAATGTAAAATGATTTCATTCAGTCAAAAACTGAACAGAAACAGTGTGATTTACTGAAGCAACAAGACATGACAGTCAATGCCCAGAGCATTTCTGGGGGATCATTTTGGGCCTCCAGTGGTGTAACACCGAGACAGGGCTGAAGGCTAAGTGACTTCCACCAGGCACGAAATGTAAGATTGCCTGAAAATGCTCTACCTACTGCCTTGTTGCTATTATAAAATAGATATTGTAAAGAAGGAGGGAGAAATATGTGACCTATGGATTGCTGAGTATTACTGTCACAAGCACACATCAGACATAGTAATTTCCAAAGTTCTCTCTGGCCACAGTTTAATGCTATATCATGTTGGAATGTGTGGTATTTTAGAATGCTAATTATTGGCATAGCTAATAAGTTGGTAGTCATGTTGTCCTCCTGAATGAGGAACTTCCTTACTCTCAAATGGCCCAGGAAAGCATCCTGACCCTTGGAGAGAGAATGAGGTCTTCTCAGCAATTTTGTTGAATGTTTCTGTGCTGATGAAGGTTTGTTTTTCTCCTCTTCTGGTGTGTCCACAGCTGTAGTTAAGCCTGCCCACATTCCTTCCTACATATGGTGCAGAATCTAATCTACATCAGCTACGGAGAAGGTCAGGGTGGGATTTTTATATCTGACTCAAGGAGGAAGGAGTGAATCAGTCAAGTAGCAATGGAAACAAAAAGAGATTTTGATGACAGGGTAGAAGAACTGACCTTTAAAAGTGGATATTGTCCAAATTAAATTGAGATAGTCACAAAATGTGTCCTAAGGGACCTTCATTAAGAGCATGTACTATATGTATTGACTGCAGGCTGCACATAAAGGAAAGCTGGAGTGAGATCCTGAGGCCTTTTTCATGCTGTGGTAAAAATAGATATTTTCCTATTTCACTAAATACTCAGAAAGTGTCAGAGAACATGTCTGTTTTATTGAGAAAATTGGGGCTGGTTGGTGTACAATATTTTTGTTTGTTTGTTTCACTTGAGTTGATACTGGAGCTGTGTGAGCCTGCCAGATTCTGGTTCATATAGCATTAGTCACTATTTCCTGTTAGTCCAGTCTGCAAATCAAGCCATCCATTCCACCAAGGTCCATATCAGAGCTGGTGGACATGGTTTTGACTTTAATTATTTTCTAACAAACTACACAGTTTCATGGAAACCAAAATGTTGTGCAAAACGTCTCCCTACCTTCACAGGGTCTACAAGCACAGGCTCCATCCCAAGTCTGAACATCTACAAAGCAATTTTATAGCTCCTGACCCCCATGAGCTTGAGCTGACCCAAGCTAGCCATGCCCGTGCCGTGGGTCTTTGCTTGCAGTCTAGACGTACCTTCTAAGGCCCTAGTCTCTGCAGGTTCCTCTAGCCCACTGGCATCTTTCACAAGTATGTAAAATAGTGTAACAAATGAATCTATCATAGGTGATGTAAATAAGATCACGTAACCTATCAGGAACACACACTTCTTACTGAATTGGATACTTGCTTATTTATTCAGGATGAAATAATTGTTCTATGAGTTCATAACAGACATGGGGAATACAAGTGATAAATGCTCTTGGAGACCCAAGAACTTGCAGATGCTGCAGTTTGTTGGTTCTCCACAAGGAGCTGGATTTGAATTTAATCCATTGGATGAGAGGCTGTTCTGTTTGCTCCTACCAAGAAAAACCGAGAAAACGTTTTCTGATTTTGCTTATGAAAATGACGTGTCAGATTATCTTTGAAGCAAGCTGAAGCACCAAACACATGTGGAAAATGGGGCTATTAAGGGATAAAAGAGTGGGAGTCAGAAGATCGGAATTCTGTTCCCAACTCAACCATTTGTCTGCCAAGTGACTTTGGACAAGTCGCTTTACCTCTCTGGGCCTGAGTGTCCCTTCCCACCCATTGTGTGCCCTGTCTATTTAGACTGCAATCTCCTCAGGGCAGGAACTATCTATTAATATGTGTCTGTGCAATGCCTAACACAATGGACCCGTGTTCTCAGTTGCATCCTCTAGGTATTACTGTAATACACATGCTAAACCACAAGAATATTGTCCTAACTCACAGAGAGGTGTTAAATATTTGTGTTTTGAAATCCTGGAATGAAAGTTACTATATAAATGTAGGTTTTCATTTGCTTATTACTTGTGCCTAATATTCTAGGCTTTTGAGTCATTTGGAGAGTGAGAGATGCTAAAGGAATTTGGTACATCTACAGCAGTGACAGGAAATAAGGATTGTAAATAGTCCAAATAAGTAGAGACTATTCACCAAGCACTTTCTGTTAATTAAGAGAAAAAGATGGAGGCATGCATCTTCGAAGTGAGAAGGCTACTGCTGGAATCCATAGGGACAATCCCTTTCTGTTTTCCCAGGAAATAAAAGGTTTCCTAGTATGAGTAAACAATAGACCTGAACAGCAGGAATATTTTGGGACTGGAGCCAGGGAGAAAGAGTAACAAAGACTGGTAATTTTGCATCAATTGCTGTTTTGTGTTGTAAAGCACCAGGACACAGCTGGTGTACGGGCTAACCTGAGGACTTGTATTAACTGTATTGAAATGATAATGAAGTTTTTTATTTTCTGATTGCAGATGTTGGTGGATTATTGTTATTAAGCTTATTAGTGTAATGGTACAAATATGAGTTTCTATTTGCTTAGGGCCTTATTTTTTAGAGCTTTGTAAAATCAAATGAAGATACTAAATCATTTAAAAAATAGCCTAAAAGGTTAGTCCAGAATGTAAAAATTCAAAAGATATCCAGACCTAAGGATAAAATGGTTCTACCTCCCAAAGGCCTCTGAATTTGAACTTCCTAGCTCACCCTGTTGTAGCCCTATTGTCCAACTCCTGCCCCTCTTGTGGTACCTGTTTTGTGATCTGAATTAGAGCTGGGGTGGGAGAGATTTGTAGTTGTATTGTAAATTGTTGAAAGACAAGTGATGTTCGCTTTTCTAGGCAGGGTTTCCTTAGGTGTGAGGTTAACTGAGGCTGTTATTTTCCAAAATGTCTAGTGATGTGGGGTACCTCAATTTTTGGGTGCCCAATTAGAGATACCCTAAAGTTTCCTAATTTTCAAAGGGTGGGTGCTCGCACTCTCTGAAAAACAGGCCACAGCAATGTACCTCGGGTCGGGCACCCAAAACCCCTTCTGAAAATCTTGTCTGTTTTCTTGCTGTTTCTAAAAAGAGTGTAGTACTCTGCAAACTCTAGTACTCTACTTTGTTTTGACTGAAAACTTTTAAACCCAATGTTTGAAAAAAACCAACTATTAACAATACTTTGTTATTCACTTATTTACAAAGCAAATTGGTTAGGGCAGGTAGCTTGCAATCTAAATAGGTAAGCAATAGACACAGGACAAAAGAGAGGGGTTCCATCTTTTTTTCAGTGCCTCTTTACGTGCAATTTTAGATACCAGCTATCTTTGGTCTGAAGAGCTCAACTTCTTGCCAAGACTTGGTTTTTGCGTTGGTTTGATGCAGAGAGAGAGGCTTGACAGCACTCCGCACAGGCTGTGTGGCATGCTAAAAGGTGCAAGTTGCCTGTGAATTTGTCTGTCTTCTCACAAAACAATCACTTTTGATTTTAGCTGCCATGGGGCTCAGCCCTGAATTGCGCTGAGCTCACACTCAGGTTTAGTATGAGGGAGGCAAAGGTGGCTTTAAGCTGTGACCCATTTGTGTCGAGGGTAGCCCACCTGAAAATGCCAAGGTCAGGGCAGCCTGCAGAAGGAAGAGCAGATTCTCCCAGCACTGGTGGCCAACACTGAAGTTAGATTCCCTGACCAGTCACAAACAGTGCTCCTGATTTCCCACACTGGTTATCAAGAAGCCCCAAAAAAGAAATACACAGCCCCCTTTACTGCATTTCAGTCTCTGGCTCCCAATCAGCAAGTAGGTCCAGCAAAGAGATAAGTTATTTAAAAACGCTATTCCCTTTACCAAAATGTTCTTCTAATCCCTAAAAGGTCAGCCATATTACCAGATCAATATTAGTTTGGATCTTACCCAAAATACCATGCTGCCAGCCAATCCTTTAGTATCTAAAACTAAAGGTTTATTATAAAAGAAAAGAAAAAAACAAGAAAGGAGATGTTACATGATCAAAGCAATCAAATACATACATATGACTCAAAAGTCTGTATATATCCGATTCTTAGCAGCATTGGGGAGTTTGTTGGCTTGTGCAGTTCCTCTGGAGTACACCAGTGCCTGGATGGGTCTGTTAGTCCTTTGTTTCAAAGCTTCAGCTGTAGAGAAATTGATCCAGAGGTAAGGAGCAGGAATGAAGACAAAATGGAGATTGTATAGCTGATTGCTCTTGATGGGCCCTCAAGCAGGCTGGGAAGTACTGACGTTAATCTGCCTGGGGGTGTCACCCCGTAGCACAGCACCAGTTTGAGATACAGATATAGCACACATATTTATAACTCACAGTACAAAGATGATACAGACATAGAAATAATATTATCATACTTAGCAAATTACAGCTTTTCCAATGATCCCTTACATGGCATATCTGGTAATATCCATTGCAATTTTGTAATATTGGTATTCATAATGTTATAAATGATCATTCAGATTTCAGACCGTGTCAAAGCTACCTTTACACCTCCCCAGAATCTTGGCCCCTCTGGGGACCAACATAGTCTCTAGCATAGCTTAGAGAAGTATAATGGTTGCTTCAATTTGCTCGGGCTAGAATGGTCCTTAGATGCCACTCCACTGGCTGAGGACTGGGCAGAGCACTCTGCTTTCCAGCCTTGGCTTTCCATTCATTCCCTACCCTCTTCATCCCCACAAGCCAGTTGGTGGGGAACAGGTAACCTACTAACCTCAGCATTCAAGGGGTCCACAGCACTACAGAAATCCTCTGGTATTTGCTTAAGAGCAGCGAGTCTCAGAGCCTGGGTTTACTGACTTGGGCTCACGCTATGGAGCTAAAAGTAACAGTGTGGATGCTCAGGGTCGTGCGGGAGCCTGGGCTCTGAAACTCTACAACGGGGGTGGGTTGCAGGTCCAGGCCCCAGCACAAATCTGTATGTCTACATTGCCATTTTTAGCCCCATAGTAAGAGCCCTGCAAACCCAAGCCAGTTGATCTGGACTCTGAGACTCACTGCTGCGGGTCTTTTTTTTTGTTTTTTTTGCAGTGTAGACATACCCATAGTCACATTTGTCCCTCTCCAGCTGCGGAAAGGGGGCTTAGAGCTGACCCTAGTGGGTAGCTGGTGATTCCCATAGCATAATTATCTCTGCCACCTCTTCCTAAACACCCAGGAGAGAGCATGTTGGAGCAGATGCTTAGTGCTGGGTTACAAGGGGATACAACTTTCAGCATCTCTGGGGCTTCTCTGGGGTCTTGTCTACACCAGTGGTGGCATGTAGAGTATGTGTAGCTACATCCTGCAGTGAAAAGCCAGTTGCGTCCATACTGCAGTGTGCAGCTACAGGCATCAATGAAAGATTCTGGCATGGGGGAGACAGCAGGAGGGGGACAGAAAACCACCCATGCCCCCATCTCCCAGATGTGGTGCGTGTTGAATGAGCACACTTAAAAACCTAGCCCACAATTCCCAAACAAGTAGCCTGTTATGTACTAGATACTGTAAAAACCATAGGAAGGTCATTCTGTGCCCCCTCTCCCCGACCCCCTCATCCCAGTACGTGCATCAAACATGCAAGTGTGCATGCCTGAAAACACTACACTATGTGGTTGACCCAGTGCCCACTGAAGACAATGGAAAGATTCCCATTGACTGCAGTAGGTATTGGATCATACCCTATTTTCAAAAGATACAGAAGGTTTAAAATATGCATATCTTCCTGCACACATTAATGTAATCAGTTACACTAACAATGAAGCATTGCCTGGGTACCTATTTATTTTTCTAGGAAATCTTCAGATTTGTCCCCAGGCAGTTAGTCATGCACCCTCCCTCTCAGCTATTAGTCACATATTCCCAGTATCTCTGCTAATATGCAACCCACTCCTCTGAAGGACTGAATTAGCCATATGGATTTGCACTCTGTTTGAAGATGCATAAGGATTTAAACATGCAAGAGCTTTAAAGAACTCCCTGTGTGCCTCCATACATTCTCTTAAGACATATGAGCAGAAAATCTATCCCTAAAAAGCGATAATGTGGGAGCATTTTCATTTCTCTTTAACTATTCTCAGCAGAAATTGCTTTAGATGCTCTTCCATAACCACTGTCTGATGCAGGAACACCGTAAAGATAACATGCACCCAAAAAAATTACAACAGCTAGTGAGATCCAGACTTTTACAAGCCTTGACATTCCTATAGTGATGTTAGCCAGTCTTTGTGCTTTGCAAATAAAAGGTGTCAGCCAGGAAAGCTGACTGGTGAGGTGTGTTGAAAGATGTGGGCAGTAGTGTGCGGAGAGGGGATGGCTAAATATGGGGCTGCTGTCATTCTGATTACGGTGATGGGTAAATATAAACATCTTTGTGGTAGGAGAGGAGTTTCCTATAAATCTGCAAATATTAAAACACACAGGAATGTCCTCAGAAGAGCCCAGAGCATAGCCTGCGTATTTACGAGAAGTCAGAATAAAATAAAGAACTTATCCCCAGATACAAGTACAGCCAGGATAATGACAGGGCAAGCTCCCACCATACCTTTCCAACATGCTTCCAGAGCTGGGAAGAATAAATAGTTCAGGTGCTATGCCCATACATTCCTTGTTCTTTTTGGTTTAGGCTTCTTTACAAAGATGCCAGTTAGCAGCTATTGTGATGGTGGTTTCTATTACGGCACTGATTCAGCAAGGTACTTAAGCACTTGCCTAAGTTTGAGCACAAGAAGTAACTCCACTCATTTAGGCAACTATTATGCACACAGCTGATATGATCACCCATCCAGTGGAAACAACTGTGAGTGCCATCTCTTTTCATATAGACACCAAAGAGCCAAATGATAACAACTTTCAGCCACTACTGTCCTGGGCTCTATTTGAACTGGTGAACTAGAGAAGAAAGGCTCAGTATCGATCTCTGAACCACTCTGTTCCCTTTTTCAGACTTTATTTTTAATATATATTAAATGACTCCTTTGGATAGATTTCTTTTCCACCTCTTATTTTTTCTTCTAACTTGGGTCCAGATTCTGTGTTGCATATAGGTGGGCAGTTCCACCTGGCTTCAGAAAAAGACGCCAGATTGTCTAAGGATATATGAAGACAGAATCTGGCTCTCCGTTCTTTTGACATACCCAGTGACATTTATATTGTACGTGCACTTTGTTTTTGCAGCGGAATGGCATTCATACCCTTCCCAGAAATGGCGATGGGGCTCATGCCAATCTCATTACTTGATTTTAAGTCAAAAGGAAAGGCAAAAATTTTGAAATGCTGGTGTAGAAGTTGGACCCCTGCCTCCATATTCACGAGCCCAAATAAGTGACCTGATTTTTTTTTTTTTTTTTTCCAAAAGTACTGAGCACCCACAGCTCACACTGAAGTAGCTAACTGTAGACAGGCAAGCTTGAAAAAGTTGGCATAAACGTGCACCTCACATATGAAACAACCCTGACTATCAGTGCAGTATTTAAAATATATGCCCATCGTTGGAGTAACTTGCACTTTTTAGACTTTTTCATAATTTATTATTCAACTATTCTGATGTTTACCTTCTGTAAACAGTGGAGTGCTTTTTATGCAGGCTCATTCAAATCACTAGTGTGCTAATTTGGAGGAGGGGGAGAAGAAAAAAGAAACTGATTAGGTGTTCCAAGGGATTTATCAGCAGGGTGCTCTAGTTAGTAATTTAGTTCATGATGGCTAGGGCCACTGTCTCTGATTTTCACTCTCTCCATTTTTTTTTTATATGCAATTTGAGACATTTAGGCCTGATTTTCAGAGGCCTCAGCATCCACGTTGCCAGTTGAAGTCAATAGAAGAATCTGATACTCATCATCTCTAACATATCAGGCTCAAGGTGTCTCAAACTGGGCACCTGAACTGACACGCTCCGAAAATCGGAAGTCCATTTTTGAAAAGTTGGGCCTACATAATTAGATGCAGCCTACAACTGCCATATTACCACTAAGCCCATACGCTGAACTATGTAATGGCTATCCCCATTTTCAAAATCATACTGAAAGGATAGAGGATTAAAATCCCATAAATGAGATGGAATAAAACTACGACTACCACTAGGCCGTAGACTGTATTGCTATTTCTCTATACATCCACCAATGTTAGTTACAGATATAAGAACAAGAGCATGAAACTGCTGCATAGTTATGAAATCAGTATGTTTCCAATCCAGTTACCATATTCACAGAGGAGGCTGTGCAAGATATCAACCTTTCTAAACACTCTCTTGTCCTGGAACCAACCCCAGCCTACGGAGCACAAAACCATTGCTGCTTCAAGCAATACCTGAAGTGGAACCTTTACAACTGTGCCACTGAAGTCAAGAGACTACCCCAAAATATATCCCCAGATGTAATTAGCATAGTTCTGCTCCACCTTTTAAAAAAAAAAAATTTTTTTTTTTTTTTTTTGGGTACCAAGTGGTTGCTTGTGACAGATTTCACTGTACAATTAGCAGTATTCTCGTGCATAAAAAGAATAAGAGGTGACGGATATTGATTGCCCATTATCACCTACTCATTGCCATCTGAAGAGCTCAAGCTGTGAGCCAACTGACGTTATTGCATTGCCTGGTTTCTCTTAATTAGATCAGAGTATTTTTCTTTACTTATAAGGCAAGAAGTAATTCAGATGAATTCCACTGTATTGCAGTGTCTGACCAACAATGCACTTCCAGGGGGTTATTGGGGTGTAACACTTTTTCTATTTTTTTCTAACAGAGCAATGTAACAGATTAAGGACCCTATCCTGCAAACATTGAAGGATTAGATTTAGTTTTTAAAGAGAACAAAGAAAGGGCCTGATCCTGCAAACACTTACATGCCTGAGGAGAACCCTATCACACAAGCGTATCCACACTAACAGAGATTCACCACATATACAAAAAAACATATACACAGCTGTTTCTTTTCCAAAACAGATGTTTGAATTGCAAATCCCAGACAAATATTTCACAAGAAAAATACTGATTAGCAGCAGAAGCAGCAGCATTTATGATGTTGAGCTGTCAGTGTGAGAAGTTTCTATAGAGCTGCTCAGGAAATGAATTTTCAGGTCTGTGAAAAATGTCCAGGCTTTTTTAATCATTTCTCATCCTAAAGGAGTATTCCCCCAGCCCTCCTGGCCCTTTTGGTTGGCACACGGAGGATTGAAATGAGGACTCCAGAGCAAAAAGCATGAGCTGCTAGTGCTTCAGCTAAAGAGCCAAAGTGGACATGTAATACACAGTCACTGATGGGTTGCATGCTTCTTCTCCTCCTCAAAGGAAGCTATCTCAAGTACCTGATGCCAACAGCCGTTTGAATCCCACAGTAGGGAGGAGAGAAACAAATATGACCCTGGGGCTGGAAGAATAGGTATTTAAAAAGCTAAATATTTAATGATATGATAAAGTGGCAGAAGTAAAGGTCTAAAACTTTTTAAAGTTATAAACACAAACAATGGAAAGGGATTGTTCTTGTTATTACTAAAATAATCCACTTTACTCTGTCCAATTAAATCATGCGGGTGAAATTATGGCCCCATTGAAATCCATGGCAAAACTCCCATTGATGTCAATGAAGCCAGGGTATTATCCTGTCTGTTTTATAAATTTCTACAAAAAAAGAGATGTGGGGAGCTTTTTATTTGGCTTTGGGGAAGAGGATGGTAGCAAAAAGTCAAAATTAACATTTTAAAACCTGTTCAAAGAGCATTTGGACTGTAATGAAAACCAGCTAATGATGGGAACCCTGATCATCTATCTTGCGCTCAATATTTGCACAGTAGAGTTGGCCTTAATTTTTAATTTTCAGGGGGTTTTGTCGTGATCTTCATATTGCTGAATCGTTGTGGGGAGGGTTTTCTGTAGTTGATGGTCGTAACAATATGTTGTTTCTTCATAGCAACTCTGCTCAAACCAGAAAGGATGAATCTAGTGAAGCCATATGGATGTGGTTGGGTGTCATCCTCTTTTCATTTCTCTAAGAGCTTCCTGAGGTTAAAGTTAAGAGTCAGTTGGCAAACTGAGCATGTGCAGTAAATGTTTGCATTTCACCTCAGCAGAAGTGTGACTTATGGTTTTCGTACAAGTCTGCGGTAACCACTCCTGAATTCACAAGTCTAAATTCAACTATGAAGACACATGCAGAAGTAAAAAAGAAAGCCACATTCATATTCATTTGCTTCAGAAAAGTTTCTACTCAATTCTGAGAAAACCTTAAAGGAAAGAAAATCTTATGAAGTTGTTTCTACTTACGTATTAACTTATTTTATGACACTTGCCAGGAAGTGTACATGTGCTAATGCTTAATACACAATTTAGAAATTATTAACATTTAATTCAGAATTATTCAGTGCAAATACATGTTACCATAACAGTAATAAAGATGTTTTTCCAAACTTTTGCAGGATTTGTTCCTCACTCTACAATGACTTCAGACTGACAATTTCAAACTAAATGCCAGTAGCCCAAAAATAATTTACTCCCACTCCGAGTCTAGTTCCTGAATATTCAAATCTGCAGATGTAGGAGTAAAATAGAAGGCAGCAGAACTAAAAAACTGAGAAAATCATTCTGGCTTATTAGGTGTAGGTTGGTTGACATTTGCCTACCCTGTTGAATTCACTTCCCTGATAATCATATGGGACACTAGTGACATCTCTACAGCAAGTTGAACATTAAGGTCCTGATCTTGTGAACACTTATGTACTTGAGTAACTTTACTCACCTGAGTTTTCCTATTGAACTCAATAGGCTACTAAAATGAGTAAATTTGATTATATGCTTAACTATTTTCAGGAATGGGCCCTAAGTGTGAATTTTTAAGAAAAATAAATTCTCTTAATTGCTTTTGATTTCTTACATGAGGATTAAAAAATTCACTGAGGCCTATTCCTTCAATGTGCAAATCTGAATTAATTTTTTAGCCCCAGGCTATGTTTTCTGCACCTACTCTTACATGTACAATTGGCTACACCTGCAATAGTGGGTAGGCAGGCATGCATGCATTTTGAGGGTGCAACAACCATTGGCATGTGCAAATCAAGATTAGGTACTCAAATTCTCATATGCAAATTTCTGTTGTCTGCAAAACAAGTTCACACCCACTTATACAGCCATAAGTAGGTATGTTTACAAACCAGAGACTGAGGCTGAAAACTTAACATTATCATTACTGTTTTACAACTATATACATGGAAAGGGAAATACACCTCAAAATGAAAATAATTCTAACCTACCTCTTGACAATTTACATTGCTTTTCTTACTATAGAACACTCCCCTGATACTGATAGTTGCAATTCGATAAAACGGAAAGTACTCAGAAAAGAAATGCTACTTCTCCCATTATATCCCATCCAGGGTGGTGCTGGGGAAAAGGAACATAAAGCCACATTGCTAATGAATTTAGACTTAATCATTCCTGTAGCTATGGTGTCAGTGAAATGTTACAGCCTCTCCCATTTATAATTAACTAACCATTTCTTTGTCAGGCATTGCAGAAGGATGTAGAAATAATGTCAAGTGGATTTACTTTAAAAGCCAGCAAACTCAATGGTCATTCATCAAATATGTAATATTTGGGTCATTCCAATCCTTAGCGGATCTCGTCTCACAACAATAAATGCCACTTCAATAAAGGAGGAATAGTTCAGGAAGGATGGTAATGCAGTCACAGTACCCTTCTCTGAATTATTTTAATCAGTTTGTTGGAAACTAATAAGGCAATGTCAGTCCCATAAGGATCATATAATTTCACACATGTAAAATATTGTATATTTACGATGATGAATCCCTTCATAAGGAAGAAAAAGATGAAAGTGTTGATCTGAAACATATTGTAGCATTCATTGCCTTCTTTGACATATCGATATGTGAGCAGAATGACAATAGTCTTACTCAGAAGCACATAGAAGAATGCCAAGCTGCTTTTATTTTTCCCCCCTCTTCACTCCAGTTTTATGATCAGAGCACATTCAGTTGTATAGGGAACATATAGAAAACATGGGCCAGATCCTCAGCTCTTGTAAAATGATGTAGTTCCATTGATTTGAGTGGAGTTACTCCAATTTACATCAGCTGATAAACTGTCTCATAATCCCATTTGCTATCATGCATGCAAATATGAAATATTTGGCCTTCTAGATATATAGAACAATGACTATACAAACTGATTAACAAGAAATGAAAAATGATTTACTACTATTTGAATATTTCTTACTACCATTGTCTATATGTTATAATAACACTCATCTCTTAGATAGCACACTTTTCATCTGTACATCTCAAAGTGCTTTACAAAAGAGCTAGGCATCATTAGCCTATTTTTACAGTTAGGGAAACTGAGGCACAGAGGGATTAAGTGACTTGCACAAGGTCACCAAATAGGCCATTAGTAGAACCAACAATATCAGTATGTTCCCAAAACATAGCAGGAGGAACACCTGCTACCCCATATCTCCAGAAAGTCTTTATGCTTAATTCCAACCTCCCCTATCCTTTCAGAAGTCCAAAATGTTCTAAAAGGATTTGGGGGCTGAACGCTCATGATTCAAGGCTGAAATCTCAGTATTTTTTGTGTATTTGGTTCTTCCATCTTAAGGTAGTACTACTATGAAATTCCCTGCCTGTTGCTCTTCTCTGGTTGTTTGTACTCATGCATTATTGAGCTAATCATAATCCAAATGGTGGTGCTCTGAATTTCAGCAGAATGTTTATTTTTTTGGCTATTGCTGTTACCTGAATGAATGAATGTGGTAGAAAGATGCCTGACTCAGGGGTTAAGCTGCTTGTGAGCCAACTGGCATTTGTTGTCCTCTTGATGTCTTTTTCCATTGACTCACCTTTGGTTCCTAACAAGTTCTAAACAACCTGTTCATTATGACACAGGTGATGTGATCTCTGGATCCGGGGACAGTATTTTTTCCAGAATAAAAATTACTCTGAGTGGTTTAAGATGCTTTGTGTTTCTTACTTCTAGCAAAATACCTCATTTAGATCCTGAATCAATCTGTAGACTAGGTATAAAACCTGCGCTGTGCAAAAATAATTATGCATTTGGTTCAAGGGCCTGCTTTAATTGAGAAGTATTAAGCTTCCAGTTATAACACGTTACTCTGTCTTATCAGTTATCAGCAAATTGCTATCAGTTCCAATGCTTGACTATCGGAAAAGTGCATTGAAAAGCAGATAAAAGATATCTATGGTTGCAGTGTGCAAAGAGATTTGGAAAAAGTTTAGCATGCAACTTGATACACTAATCTGTCACCTAATTCTCAGGAAGTTTTTTGGTTTAATCTGGGTTTTAAAAAAATTAGTTAAATTATTGTAATAAAATGTGGGGGTTGGGTCCCTTTTTTTTCTGTGATGAAAAACTGAAGACTCTGGGCTAGAAGCTGGTCTCATTTACACGACTGGAAAAGCAGGATAACTCAGCTGAAACCAGTGGTGTTATTCCAGATTTACACTGGTGTAACTAAGACCAGAATTAGCATCATTTGTTAAACTGCAGATCCTGTATTCTTCTCTCATTGTGCTTATTTGAGTCTCATTAGCCACCGAGAACTCATATCCCTAAAGCCTGGTAGAAGGTCTCAGAGATAGGGGCAGTGAAGGCAATGGGGTTTGAAGGGCACAAGGAATGCAGCATTGGGCCCTGAGTATGAAATGACATTTTTAGTATTTGTACTTTCTCTTTTTTTTTTAAATTTAATTTTATTATTTACTGAACTTTAGAAAAGTGCTAATGACCACATATAAAGAGATCATGAGGTAATAGTAATAGCTAACTCTAGCTGTAAGATAGTGCGGGGCTCTGATTAGCACGATCCACTGGCAGAGATTCAGCTGGGCCAGTAAGAGGAGTTCAGGCCAACTCCTTTCTGCATCTGGCTTTCCTCCTAGAGCCCATGATCGAATGCACAGGTCTAAGAGCAAGGCCAGCTGGGGCAGTGGGCAAGGAATATACCATAGGCATTGCCACAGTGGACCAGATCCATGGGTGTATCTAAATCAGCATGCTGTTTCTAATGAAGGCAAGCATCAGGTGCTTCAGAGGAAGATGTAAGAAGCCCCACAATAGGCAGACATGAGGTAATCTGCCCCCCTAGGAGCAGCCTTCCTCAGAATGGACAGAAGCCAGGGAGATTTTCACTCTGTTTAACCGTAAGTGGTGTGAATAGATCACACATATCATGAAAAACATTGGATTTATTCTGTGCTCTGCAAAGACACCCAGCCATTAATTTCCAGTCATTTTATTTTTATAAAAGAAAATCTCTTGTGTTCAAAACTGACGGTAGTTTATAAACAAACATCCAGTTTGTTGGTCTCTCTACATGTCCTGTCAAGTCACATTTTAGGATAGCTGTAGCTCTGACGTAATTTTCTTTTCTCTGCGCCATACACAATACAGTCAGAGGGCCTGACTATCTGATATGAGCAATGAGGACTTCCTACAAGGCCAGGGGGGAAGTTGGGGAGATGCAAAGGTAGCTTTAGGCCACTTTGTGCTTTCTTGATCCTGGGGCTATCTACACACTACTCTAGTTCCTAGCATTAATTGGAGCCTGCCAAAGGTCCCCATGTAACTCGGGTTCGGCCAGGACTGGGGATGTCCCAGCCTTGGCTTTTTTCCCCCAGCCACACTCCTGTGGCGTAGGAGCTGCTATGTTGACACTATACCACTCAACAATCCTTTGTGCTGGAGGGAGGGGAGAAACCTGCAGGGACCACTCTGTCAGGAAACTCTCTCTTACCACTCCTCCTATGCCTCTTCTTAGTCCCTCCAAAACATTTGATTATTAATACTGAAAATATTCACAGCTGTAATACCTGGTCTATTTTATACCAAAGGTGATAATATGAAGGACTAGACAGAGAATCCAAGTCCGTATTCCTTGCACACCCAGAACACCTGCCAAAATAGGTGAGCATTATGGGACTCAAAGACAGCAAGATTAAATCCTTAAATTGTAAGTTCTTTGGAAAAGGAGTTAAAGGGCTTTATCTTACTGTCTAACACACAGCTGGTGCTATCTAAATCCCAAACCAGAAAATAAGGCCAGGCTCCCATTGTGCCACTTGAACAGAGTATCTGGGATTCCCCTGACCTAGGAAACTCTCTGGCTGTTGTAGCTCCCCAGTCCCAGATGTAGGGCCGGAGATGTTCCTGGGCAGGCCAAGGATATGACCAGGACTGGGTGGAGGCATAGCTAAACTACTGTGCTTTAGCAATAACCAAACAGCAGACAAAAGCCTTGGGGACCATTCTAGTGGGCATAACCCTGAAAAACCATCAGGCTCTAAGTTACCCAAGGAATTCATTTGCCCCACCAGAAGGCCCTGAGAACAGCCACATTCAGATCCTGCAGCAAGAACAGTTCAGTTGGCCTTGGGGCTGTGGCCCAGAAAGGGGAAACAAGACAATTTTTGAAAGAAGTGATGAGCCATAAAGACAGTTTGTTAGAGAGAGAGCGAGAGAGAGAGAAAGAGAGAGCCTTTCAAAAGAGTTCCCTACATCCAAAGGCAACATCATGTTTAATCCAAGCTGCTGCTTAGAATTTTAAAAGCCAAACTAATATATAATAATGAGAGAGACTAAGGTTCTCAGTGCAACATATGAAAATGTCAGTGCTGATATTTTGGTTTTGAAATAACAGCATGGCAGCTTCGCATAAAACGAGTGAGTCATCCACATGATAAACATTTGGAAAGCCAGATGCTCCTGGGAAAACTTGTTTTTAATAACAAGAAAGAAAGATGAGTTTTTCTTTAGATTTTTCAAAAAGTAGAAATAGGAATGACTCCTTTTTCCTCGGGTTCAAAGTTCAGTCCAGTGAGGTGCAAAGTTGAGCACCCTCAACCACCACCTACTGTAACTTTCCAACTTCAGTCGTCTGATTAACAATGGACAATGTTGGGTTCAGAGTGACAATTGAGCATAATTGAGTACTACGATGCTCCATAGAAATACTCTGGCTCTCATAGATTTTAGGTTGAACAACAAGGGTTCTGGATTTGACAGTCTATTCAATTAATATCCGAGATGTGTTGATAGAGGCCAAATGGATGGTGAGAAAGGAGAGAGATTGAAGTTAATGAATCTATCTACCACTATACTTCTGTTACATTCATCATGAATTATTTCAGTCTTCATTACTTAGTTACTTGAGACAGAAACATGCGTACAGCACTTCAAAAACCTGGACTCATTATATTTAGATAGGCCAGGCCTTAATTGGAATCTACTCAACACTTTAGGTAACTAACGCATGTGTTTCTCTATTAACTACAGTTTGGCTGGCAAGACTTCCGTTATGTCATATTACATGGTTAATATCCAACTATCAGAAAGAAGGAAATAAATTAATTTAGAACCTAAAAGACTTTGCACTTTCCATAGAACATCACTTACAAAACATGAAAAGAGTAACAACTATCCAAGAGGAAATATATTTTCATTAACATTGAATCATAAATGCATGAGCTACATAGCTTAAGGAAATATATTAATGTGGTGTTATTCCACTGTATTTTCTCTCACACATGCAGTTAAGAACTGATTAACATTAATTTTTAACTTAAAATTTATTAATTTTAATGGTGTGTGTTTCATAATCATAGACTTTAGGAACAGCTCAAGCTTGAATCTAATATTCATATTTAGACATTTTATAGTATAAAGGGATTAAGATGAACCATATGCAGAGTTTGTTCAAACCCATTTTGAAAAACAGTTTATAAGTCTTTCAAACAAGCTTCAGTCTGCCTCAAATTACTAATTATCATGTAAATTATAAACATAAGAATTAACTTGGCTGTCCATCAAAATCCCCCAACAACATTTAAAACCAATAGTGTAACACTATATAAATAAAGTGTTTTTAGAAATATGATGACACTCACCCTTTGGATTCCTCTCCTTTACCTGAATTTGCATTTTGGCAAATTAAAACAGAAGAAAACACCATTGTCTATATTATATTGTTAGGCTTAACATCGCCCTATACCAAAGTGGGAAATGAAACCTTATCTACCAGAATGTACTGTAAGTGATATCTGTCTCTCTTCAGTATTCTGAGGATACAGTTAGCTTAAATTGTTTTCTTTGTTAAGTATTAAATAAAGGTTAGAAGTGACTGGTGGCTTGATGTGACACATTTTTCAGACATATTGGATGAGATTGTCCCTGAAATTCTGTTCTAGAGGTCAAAGCCTTTTCTAAAATATGGTAAGTAACCAGTTTGCAGCTGAAGCACCAAGTAAAATATCCAATCTCATTAGATGTTCTACAACCATTTAGAACATTTTATAGTTTTCCCTTAATGAGATTTGCTAAGACTGAATCAATTAATACTACACAGAGTTTCAGTGACTAAGAGCGCTGCAAACAAGTGTGCTACAAAAAGCATTGCATTTCCTAAACATCTGATTGTAGCAGAGATCTGCAGTCATAATTTAGCCAATGATGTGTATTGTTAACTGTGAAGAATAATCTTTAAGCAATATGGAGGGACAGTGGAGGTAAAGATCAAATGAAGATTTTTGCCTGTTCAAAATATACATTTAGCTATTCAAGATATATACTTTTATTTTAACCTGAGCAAGATAAAATATTATTAAATCCATTCATATAAATTCCCAATAAAACAATATAAACACTGTGTTGTGTGTTGCTATCTTCCTTCCCCTCTATAAAATATTTATTGTTCTGATTTCGCAAATTGACATGCAAAATAGGAAAGATATTGAATGTTTAGAAATCATAAAAAAGTAATAAGAAATTCATTGCCTCTTGCTTATTATTAGCACTGGAAACCTTAAGATGGCTTCAGCTAAATGACTGTGTCAGGTGATATAACTAGAATACAATAAAAAGAAACGTGTATGTGTGTGTAATTTTTATGAGTACAGATGCTGTGCCTTACACTGAACTGGACTAAAATAGTATAATTCATAAGCCTTGGAAGACTCCCAGAACACTCTGGAGAGGAAAAGCAAATGAACAAATATGATGTTTCACACTTTATTCTTGTCTTTATGCTTAGGAAGTATAAAAGTCAACTTGTGCCTGTGCCATTCAGAATCATTTTTCTTTTATGCTCCATTGTACTCTGAATGATTTCAGTTATAATATGATACAGTTGCTCAAAGTCAAGGTGACATACAACAGTAAGCTTGTTTCATAACAGATAAATCCAGCCCACTGTAATGTAATATTAAAATTTTGGTCATCCACCTGAAGTTTGGGGACATGTTTTAAATTGGAACGAACCACTAATGGGAATTAGCAATGAGCAATGCCTATCAGGAACACATAATACTCTAATGACTCTTTGCCTTTGCATCTTTAATATAGAAAGTTTGGTAACTAAAATGGCTACACACTATAATGGCTACACAGCAAGCTAACATCTTATAGGTAACAAGTTCTTCTCTTTATACTTTTGACAAGGATTATTGTCACGTATTTTGAATTTGCTGTGTTACAAAGATGATAGCATTACAACTTCAGGAGACTATACTGTAGTGATGGTAGGTATCGTAATGCTGAATAAAAGCAATACTACACCAAAAAAGGGATATGAGTGTCAACCCAAATATTTCTCAATCACTCTTCAAAATGCAGATTAACCCATGTCAGCATAAGCAGTTTGTTCAATTAGGTGTTGCACAGGCAGTAGGCACATAATTTGCCTTTGTGTGCTTTAACTTTGCATCTAAATAGTTGCCCCGTCTCAGTTGCATCCTATTATATTGCTTGTGTTCTCATGCTGACGTGCTTATCTTATGAAAGAATAAAGATGGATATTTTTATTGGATTTTGAAATATCTTAATGTCTTGGGACTGGTGAGCCTCAGCAAGTCTTAGGCTTTACTCCAAATAAACGATTGGAATAAAAATATGTCTGAATTAAGCACTAGGATGGCAGGCCCCATTCAGGCTCTGAGCTCGACCATGTTCCAATTAAATGGGCATTTTGTCATGGATTTCAATAGGAGGAGCATGAGATCCTGTGTTAGCCTTGTGGGCAAAATGTATATGGCATATGCTCTGGCAACATCTGGTGATACGGAGTGATCCTGGAAGAGAATGAGACACCATATATGCCAAAAGTAATAGGTTGAGGTTCTTGCATCTCTGGAGCTGATGATGATAATGAGGAACTGTAGAGCAGAGTTTGGAGACGACATGCCTAAGCATTCTATTACAACACAGAAATGTGTCTGTTTGTAAGGTTATTTACCCAATAGGTGATTTCATGGAAAGGAAAATAGATAATGGGAGACTTTTGGCTAAACCACGTGTCCCATAGACTTGGGTTCTGGGAGCAGAAGGGAGAAAGGATAGCGGGAACCCTTTAACCACCATAGCAATTTCATGTGGCATCCAGACCATATATCCCAGTTTTACCCAAAGTTATTCATATAATGTCCCTATATGCCAAGATGTTGGGGGTCAAGGGGCTCTTGAAATGTCCTGGTTTTCATTTCATCAATCAAAACACTAAAGAGATATACAGTAATATAATAGTGCTTAGAGTAATGAACTATGTTTGGAGTGAAGAGAAAAATCAAATGTGTATAGACATCATCAAAGCTGTTCTTTAACTCAAAGTGAACATTAACGACACCTGTTCAATGGTTCATGATAAGCTCATTCAGACCTCCATGGGTACTGGAAAAAGTCTTCCACTCTGAGAAATATGCACATCTCACTGCTGAGTGTGAAGTTGGCAGTAGTGACACCAGCACATGCATTTTTAAAGTGTACTTTTGTCTTTTCTTTGATTCATGACCCTAAAAAGTGTTGCCACAAAAGTGATCAGGTTTTGGTTTTATAAATTGTTTCTGTGGGCATGAGATGCCTCCTATAAGTGGGATGTGTATGCAGAGTGATAGATCTCTGGCACTCTCCCTCCGTGAACCAGGATGGCTGTGTTGAAAAAAGTGCAGACTACACCTGTTGTACAGGCATCTATCTATTCCTTTAATGCCCTCAGGCCTTTAGAAGTATTAGCCCTTTGAAAGCATACTGGGCTTGATTCTCCACTGCTTTGCAACTTTTGTGATAACTTAAAAAGAGAGTACAATCCTCAGGCCCAGTTCCACTTGTTTTGCATTATTAAGGGAGTGCCTAGCAGGCAAAGATTCCTTCTGCTACAGGGAATCCTTGGGCTTTGTAAAGCCAGCTCTCTGTCCCCTGCTTCCCAGCCACCTCAGTGGAAGGGCATGTTGGGGCCAGAGAAAAGCAGGGAACAGTATGTCGGGCAGAAGTGGTGGGGTGGAGGGCAAGGTACTGTGCCAGATCATGTGTTTCTGCAGCTACTGCACAACTTAGCAGGTGCTGTAAGTTATATGAAGGCTGTTTGGTACCCAGTCAACCAGGACAGGGGCAGCAGAAATGAAGTTTAAAGACACCTTTCTCTCTCCTGTCCCCTCTCCCCCAAGTTTAAACACGGGAGCTGCTGCAGCAACTCTTGTCACCTGAGATCCCTCTCCACTGGGATTATCCAGGGGCAGTGTTAGGGCAGATTTGTGCCACATGATGCATTTCTCACTTATTTGTGTTCATACACTATATCATGTACATATAGACCTATACCATATATATGATGTCATCGATGGTTTAAATCTATTTTACCCTTTTAAAAAAAAAAACATATTCACCTTGTTTCAGTGTTGGGGGAATTCTGTGGTTCGAAACAGACCAACACTAGTGTAACAGAGGGTGCCTTTAAAAGCCACCATAGAGCTAGAAACTGAGCATTGCTGGTAGAATAGGTGGGTAGCACAAAAGCTGTTGGAGCATGAAGCAGGCTGCTGGAGTCCTGCCAGTAAAATAGCATTGGACTTATTCCTGTGTGTGTGTGCCTGGATTTGCTTCCCACCGGTGGCAGAGTGGGCTGGATTAAGAATGAGCAACACTGAGTCATTGGTCATTGTCAATCCACCGACAACCAACAGAGCACCACAGCACCGTGAAAACCTGCCCCCCCCCCCCCCCCCCCGGGTGTCTGTCTGTTTACAAGTAGATTCACGTCAAGCTTTCTGCTAGGCACTCAGTCCTGCTGCGAAATTCAGGTAGCTGGGCAGCAAAGATAAAGAATTAGTAGGTTTTGATCTTTTGTAACCAAATAGATGTTAATGGTATATTGTAATTAGTTATTTCTGTTTACTGTGCATGTATTTACTAAAGGAAGCAAATGTTTATAGTATGACACATGCTGTATCTGTTACTTAACAGCTAAGGGGATTTTTTTAAAGTCAGCTGCAAGATGAATATGTCTGAGTTAAATACTTTTTAACTGCATCCCCTGGAATTAGCCATTCTTTTAAAATCAGCTATTCAGGATCCTAGCTTCTGGGCTAGTCTGTATTTTCAATAGGCAGCAGTCTCTCAGGTCTCATATAGAAAACAGAGTCAGACTGGGTCAGTGCTTGGATGAGAAACTTCCAAGGAAAATTAAGGTGCTGCAGTGAGTCATGCTCTTCCGTCTGACTCAGTACTGAATTAATGCCCCATGATGCTGCTGGAGGTGTCATCTTCTAAATGAACGAGAGAACGGAGGCCCTCCTGCCCACGTAAAGGCATCAAACCCCCCCAAGCTGCTTTTTGTTACAGAAGTAAGGGGCTGGCCTAACTAGGGGCCTGATTCCACCACTTTGTTTCCTTACACTGAGGAGTACAGCACAACGAGCAGTGCCATTGAGTTCTATGGGGTAGCTTGTGGAGTGAGGTATAGCTCAGAGTTGGGGTGGCCGAATGCAGCCCTAATAGAGGAGCTACATTCTGCCTTTCCTTCCTACAGCTTCAAATTGATATTCCCCAATTTGATTTCCTGAACCCTTAAGTAGTGTTTCTGGGCACAGTTTAGAGGCTTTAGCCTTCCAGCTCAGACACTGACCTGGCTTTAGTGTGCACATTTTCTCTCCCTTGTCTATGTAGCCCACGGAAGTTTGTGTTTGTATTATAATCAGAGAAAGCCACAACCTTATTTTCCAGCTGAAACTTTTCTATAACAGCAAGTATCTCCATTGCAATTAGTTCAGCTGTTTCACCTTTTAGTTCAACAAAGTAGCTTTGTCTCCACGGACGTGTTTCCATCATATACCTTGAAGTAACGAACCAAGATAGGCAACAATTTTACATGTCTGTGGTTTGATGCATCAATTGAAAGCAACACAAACTCAACGTTGTCCAGATCATGTTTCAGTTCATTTGTTGCCCAAGGTGTGAAAACATTTGTGACAATTGCATCGCATTTTTGTCCTTGCAAACTAAATTTGGGATTGTAGAATTTTCTATTTAAACTCGAGGTGCAGTCCATTGATCATAAACTTCGGTTGTGATGAATGGTGAGATAAGCAAAAATTCCCTCTTGTGTAGCAAGGTCATATTCACTCTGTCTCGACTCAACTTTCGAAAAAATGAAATTACAGAATTTGAACTGGCATGGGCTGTTAAGGCAGATTTGTATTTACTTGTACGTGTTCTTTTATTGATGCCCTGCCTCCACTGGAAATGGTGAATTTGGAATGGAATATTGTACATCATAAGACAGATGTTTCTTTTGCAGTTGGTCACAAGAAAGAAAATTCTTTTTGTAGTTGGTCATTGAAGTAACACTTAGTTTCTTGGACAGCACCATAGCACTTCTGCAATCGTCATTGACCCCACATGTGCAGTCAAACTATCCTTAGAATGTGACAGCCTTGTAGCCATAGTTACAGCAAACGTGCAGAGAGATAGACCAGGTATAATCGAGCAAGCTAATTATATACAATATTTATGCCATATTCATAGACCTATGATTTCAATACGAGTAAACTCTGACGTGTAGTGCAGAGATTACATTTTATTATTTGTGTCACATTTATTTATTATATTTTTTTGCCACATTTTTAAACCACTGTTTGGTGACAAAGCCAAATGGGGACATTTCCAGGGACAGGTTATTGCTGGAGACAGAATACCTCAATCGGGGACTGTCCCCAGAAATCAGGATGTCTGGTCAGCCTACTCTAAAGGGGAGCTGAGCCCAGCAGCACACCTAGGATTTGAGCCTCTGTGCAATCTACTGTGAGTGGCTTCTCAAGCAGGCAGAGCTTGACAGAGTACCACAGCTTTCCCCATCCCTTCTGATTCCACCCCTGCACCACAGGATGCTGCATTTTGATGAGGAGAGAAGTAACCTCTGTGTACAGCATATGACGTAATCATTTAATGAGGTTTGCTGAGTGTGTTGAAATCTTTGGAGAAATGATGCTATATATATATATATATAGCATATAACATGCCAATTTTTATATCTTAGATTAGCCAACTGATCCAAATAGTATGTAAGTAATCAGTGGAGTACAGGGTATTCAGTTTGGCATTCAGTACGAGTATTTAGGTGTTTGCACTTTTCTGCCTTTTACAGTGAATCCAAAGCAGATATTCCCTTCAGTGAGTTAATAAAACTCCTACTTAACTAAAACTCCTCCAATAAAATTCCTGATATGTTATATCCCATTAGAGCAATATGTTGTCAAATATTAGGCTAACGTAATGCACCAATATGTGACAAAAGCATAAATGCAAAGTAACTGATTATTTCTAATGCAAAGTAATAGCTATATTTCACTGCATTAATTTTTATGTCATGTGAATCCACAAGGCTGCATGCTGCCTGCCCCCTTTGTGGTTGTTCAAACACTGCAGCCCATTGCACTCCTGAGAGCATGGAGAGGAAATATACCTTGCATCCCTCCCTGGTGACGTATAACTCCATGCTGCTCTGAGTTCCAACAAAGGGAGAACGTACCCACCTGACACAAACTAGTCCAGTGTAAAGAGCCAATTTGGAGAAAAGTGTGGTTTTCACTTGAAATAACAGATGAACACATTAAATATATTGGATCACATTGCTGAAAAAAGCATTGCAAACATGCAGAAAATTGCTGTCGCACACATTAAAGCATGCACAGATACACAGAGTAATTCAAGTGATTAATACAATAAAAAATGGTACCTTTTGCACATGTCATGGTGGATTTGTATGGCTGATTACGTTCGCGAATGAAAAAAAGAGGAATAAAGTTAATCATCATTGTAGATCTCAATGCCACTTTTCAAATGAGAACAAAGCTTTTACAGGTGCAATCTTTTTGAGGAGCAAAGGCAAAATGGTAGCCAGGAAATAACAGTGTCTGAGAGATTCCACTGATCTATGCACTGCCTTCCATGCATAGGTAAATGATGGCATTTAAATGCCCTAATCAGTTGTAAAGGGGATCAAACTTCCTCCCATGAGGCAGCATTAGCTCCATTCCAACCATGACTGATTGAGGGAGGTGCCTACCTACACTTAGTCCTGCAAATGTGCACAGGTCACTAATTTTTAAAATAAAGGGCTATTGCAAACTGTAAATTGGCTTTACGGATTGGCAGTAAAGAGACTCAGCTGTGGCCACACCCTCTCTTTGATGACATAGCCCTTCCTTTCTTTATATGCCATAATGCAAACCTGAGGGGCATACTAGCATAGGTATGTGCATGCTGTGAGAAATCTTGCAGAACATGTGATCTGGTATTTTCTCACCTGTGTGTCCTTGCACATTTAGCACTAGATCTTCATCTGGGAGCTGAAGTTAATGGAGGGACATCTGAAGATTTGGCCCCTAATCCTAAAGATTTGGGTGCAAACCACCTTCACCACTCCTTCCATACCACATAGGTCACTGCAACATTTACCCCTCTAACACTTTGCATTAGAAAAATTAGTACCCATAGTACCACTACTGCTACTAAGGGTGATCTGCACTGGAGAGAGGAACAGTGTAAGTAAGTGCTAGCGTAGCTAGGGGCTTAGATGGCTTTTATCACCATGTAGTGGTGGGTTATCATGATTTACCATGAATGCAGTTACACCATTGCTGGCTGTTGCTATAATAAAGAGGCACCCTTGCAGAACTGGGAACCTGAAGACAGGAATGGCAGCAAAGAAACATAAATGAAAATATGCATTTCTTTTCTCCACTGAAAGTTATCAGATTACTCCTCAAGATTCCATTTTAAAGGTGTTGTTATTGTAAACTGTTTCTTTAAAAACTGAATCTGATTACATGCTACTAGTTTCTCTTATCAGTTTAACAAGCCTGTGTATCAGGCACAATTTGTAACTTCAGAGGGGGGCCCTTAGCTCTGCTCTTGTGATAGCCATTTTTTCAGTTTGGTGCTTCAGTGAATCATTAAGCATGTAACGTTTAAAATAAAAAGAAGCTGACAGACTTCCACAGGCTTAAAAAGAAGTTGCTCACATTAAAGTGAAAATGATGTAGAGCATCCCAATATCTTTTGCTCTTGTTGATTGCTTTCTTCATGTTTATACACCAGTCTTTAAGATTTAATAAAGGCAATTTCCTGTGCAGCATAAGCAAAATACCATTTCACTGGCACAGATTTTTTAAATGATTTGCCAAATTTAATCGGTTCTTTGTCTTATATATTGACCAGGCATTTATAAGCAGATATTGACATCTTGGGCTAGATCCTCAACTGGAGTAAATTGGCATAGCTCCATGGACATCAATAAGACTACACTCTCTTTTACACCAGCTGAGCATCTGTTTTGTATTTATTTATGTCAATAATAAACACGTCTGAGCTTGTCTGACCTTTTATGGAAAAAGAGAATATCTTTGTGTGGGAAGCCATCACAACAGAATTTGATAGGAAAGAATCTCTTTGAATGTCAAAAATATAGTAAGACATTTCCAATTGTCTTTGATGCATTTTGAACTCTAGTGTGTATTTTGAACTGCAAGAAGGAATGATTTAGTAAAGAGACTTCTAGTTTTTCCTGTCCTCGGTACTTTATTGCCACACTTCAGGTGAAAGGAAGTATCGATGATGGGGATACATCGTTCTCATTAGCACTTTGATTTGCATTATTAGATGAAGTTGAAATCACATTAATCTAAGGCATATTTTTTATTGTTTACCAGCTTTTCCATGACAACAATAGCAAATTCTGTCCTCCCCTGTTTTTTAGTATGCAAGAGAATTGTGCCATCTTCATCCTTGCATTCTTATTCCATTTGAAAAGGTGCAATAAGAGATCTAATAATTACTTCACCGTAGCCTGCTGAAACTTGCTTACCTTTGCCATGGTTAAAATTAACGTAGTTCCTTCTGAAAGGTACTAGATGGATAGCAAGCAAGACTGTTTATACGCAGAACAGGTACAGCATGGGCTGAGGTAATACACACTTCCCTGTGAACATTCCTCAACACGGACCCTTAAGAGATATTTAGGAGCAAGAGGGTAATTCAGGCCTCCTGCCCGTTCAGTTCTTGGCATTTTTGCTGATTATTTCTAATAAAGGTGCCAATTATAGTAGAAGCTCTGCTGAATGGCTAGACCATTGGTTTAACATGTAAAATGTACTTATTTTACAGTTACCTTCTCCCACTTCCCAATCCCTTTCTATGTTATCATCTACCTTTTCATATTTTGTCATAAACCTACACTGTGAGCTGGCTCAGATCTTGTTGCTTTTTTGTACAGTATCAAGCACAATAGAGTCCTTATCCATGAATTGGGTCCTTAGTCATTGCAAAGCAGTAATAATAATGAACATTAATTTACTAGGAATGGGGCTGAGATCACAAATTTATTCCACATGTCCTGCCAAATAACACTGGCCAATAAATAATCATGACATTCAGTCGTTACCAATGTAGAGAAAAATTCAGACCAGTGCAGTAGAGGTATCTTATTTTCTAATGACCCGTGATGCAGCTGCGGTCAACTTCAGACTATGTCGTATATTATTGTCAAGTGTCCACTGACTTATTTCGCTTGGCGGGCTACTGGCTCTCCACCTGGCTGATGATGACTGTTAAATGGCTGGGCACAATGCCTCTACGCTGATGATGATTTTAGTGCAGTAAACGACATCAGATAATGTATCAGAAAGCCATAACATCCTCTAAAGTGATCTTCTTATTACACACACACAGAGCTATGTTAAAAGAACATTAAGGTTTCAAAGTAAAGCACTCGAGTTAGGAAATGCCAGAATTAAGTTACCCCACACCCATCTCCACTGACTCCCCACCGCCTCTGCTCTGGAGTGAGAGTAAGCGGCTCACAGCATCTGCTCATTCCTACACCCGCAGATCCACACTCTGGAAAGGGGAATAAAGGGAGTTCATATTCCCCCTTGCTCCTTTGCATTCATGCACTCCAAGTCAGATTCTAGCCCTAAGTAAGATTGCATTTTTTGTCACATCTCTCACAGGAAACCTGGATTCCTGGGGGCCACGCTGGTTATTTAATGGTGCTTAATGTGTAAATGTTTTATTCCTTTGCTTCCTTCAATTAGAATAAATCATTCACATATATACTCGCTTCTGACAGGAGATATTTCTTGCATATTTTAAAATACCTCTGTAATTAAAATGCCTTCGCTACCTAACGTAAGGCTAGGCAGCTGCAGTTAGTTGGTTAGTATGCAGTTATCTGTGCTTAGTATGCAATGCATTAATGTTTTCTTCCTGCAACCATTATGTTATCTGAAATTATCAAATCAAATGTTCAATGACGTAGATCTTTACATTTTGGGAGTTTGTATTTAAGACTGTCATTAAATCCATCCAACTGGGGGAAAAGGTGGAAACTTCTGATCGCCATATATTAGTGTTCTAGAATTACAGTGGACTGATAACCTGCAATCCAGCATTAACTAGAAAGTGACAATAGGGAGTGAGACTGACAGTTTATATCAGCCTACATCATTTTGCTTCATTAAAGGCTCCTTGACTGCGTGACCCTGAGTGAGATGTGCTGAAGAATACATTTGTCTGTTTGTGCATCATTATTCCTTTAAATGTTTATTAAGAGGAAAATAACCTTCACTGACCCGAATCATTATAAGCAGAGTTCTCAGTTATCACTTTGCTAAGAAAAAAATGAAAATACAGTACTCATCTCACAAGCTATCAAAGTGCAGTGGGATTGTAATTAACAGTTCAGATGATTCCATGGCATTAATGGTTCTGGTGCTGCCTAGTCTTGCAGGTTCACAACTATCCCATGTACTTAGTCTATTCCTGTGATAGTGACAATCCATGCTGTCCCATCCTCCTCTTTCTCCCCCTTCCCACCCAGCATGCACACACAACTACTCGCACTGGCAGCATATAAGGTTTTTCCACCCCACCTATTTCCGTAGGACTTGTGGAGTCGTTGTAGAGTTCCTGATCCTGCCATAGTTACCAGAGAGGACAGGATGTGGTGTAGCAAAGAACTTATGTGGAAATTTCCAGGTCAGGGAGTTCTCTAGTTGCTGCTTTAGGCATGGCTCTTTGTGTTTGTCCTATCTCGATCAGTGGAACTGGAGACAGAGGGCCCATTTTCCCTGGAGAGACTGTCATTGACGGGAGACCTGGGGAACAGGATAGGGCATGAAGTTAGGCTGAAAGCAACTCAATCCCATGGACAGAGCAATGCACAGGGTTTAAGAAAGTTCAACTTTATTCAACTTAACCTGCATTCAGCTTCACTCATTGCTAATGAAACATGGTGGCAGCATCGGAGCAATGAATTCTCTGATAGGCAGCAGCTGACAGTGTGCGCCATGGAACTTGGTCTGAAGCCTCACAGAGCCCTGGACTTTGCAGACACAAACTCAGCCCAGAAATGAATCCAGTGGAAGGAGGAGTCTGAGCTGAACACAGGCCTGGCCATGCAGGAGAAGGATAACAGCAAGAAAATAAATCTATTATTTTACCTTCGAGGGGAACAAGGCTGAAAGATCTGCACCACTCTGAAGCTCACCACCATTCCAAGCTTCACAGCAGTCTTAGGAGCCCTGGGGACCTCTTGCTCCCCAAAGCAGAAAGAAACTGTGGAGCAACATAGGTTTTTCATTAGAGACCAATCCAAAGAGGCGGGGACAGACTCCTGTGTTACTGCCTTATGCTCACTAGCTGCTACATGCAATTTTCGGGACTTGACAGATTCCCTGATTCAGGACAGGATAGTCTGCAGTTCTGGGGATCACCATCTGTGGGAGTGGCTGCTCTAGGAAGGTGATCTCACGTTAGACAGATGCTTACACATGGGGTGTGCAGCGGAAGCCTCAAGAGAGAAGATGAAACCCCTGGGAGGTACATCACTCCCAGAAATCTGTACAGTGAGACAACAGCAAAGGAGAGGAGGTGGCCAGGCTTCCATACCCATAGTGAGATGCATGTACTGTGGGAGACAGCATGAACAAGTAAAGGAGAAGTGTCATGCACTAGGACAGCACTTTAAGGAATGTGGCAAGTTGGACCATTTTAGCAGTGTGTGAAAGAGCAGAGGAAGGTCCCAGAAAGAGTCCATCAGACTTGTACAGGAAGGGGAGGGCACATCAGATAGCAGTGATGATATTATGACTCTCTCCTTGAGCATAGCAGGTTTGAGCTGCTGAGACAGGAAAGCAACAAAGGACAATACCAACCTCTGTGCACAGAACAATATTCATTGGGAAACACCCTGTTTAATTTCAGCTAAATAACAGGGCTTCCTGGAATGTGATTCCTTGGGCTGAATTAGACTCCAACAAAAGGAACAAGGAAAAAAAAAACAGCAATGCAAAATGAGACCATGATAAAGCCCAAAAGAAAATGTGGCCTCATAGTAACTAACCCGAAAAATAAGAGAGGGTTCCAAATGAAGTTTGTGGTGGGAGATGGCAAGTACCACAGGCCCTTTGTGGGGAATATAGCTGGGCAAGCCATTGAGCTGATCAAGGTGGAGTATTAGAGTTTTATGAAACAAAAGGGAGAGTCCTATAGACAAGAGAGACAATTTTAAAAGCATATGGGGATGATTTCAAAGGCACCAGGGGCCTTGAAGAAAAGCTGTCACTGAATGTAGATCCTGGAGTGGAACCTACATGTTTGCAATGAAGGAAAATTCCACTGGCACTACATAATTTGGTACACAAGGAGCTTAAAAATCCGCAAAATAGATGTATCGTAGCACCTGCAGACGCCAGTCCAGCCTGAGCAAGCAGCGTGGTGGTGTCAGGCAAATTATGCATCTGCATAGACTCGGATAGACTGAATCAGGTATTCAAAAGAGGCCACTATCCACTACCCCCACTTGATGACACCTTGCCAGAACTTTCCAAAGTCAGAATCTTTACGGTCTATGATGTGAGGAAGAGGTGTTGGCACCTAAGCCTGGATAATGAGGTCAGCACACTGACAATCTTTGCAACATTATTTGGTTGCTACAGATGGCTGCACATACTGATGAACATAAGCCCAGCAGCAGAGGTGTTCCAGAGACGACTCACCTAAGCACTGGAGGGGCTGCCTGAGGTGAAAATAACTGATGATGATATTCTCATTGTAGGTGAAGGGAGCAATGATAAAGAAGTTGAATGATAGCATGACAGAAAACTACAAGCTTTACTACAGCAGAGCAGGGACAAGAACATAAAACTCAACCCAGAAAAAGTGATTCAGACAGCCTGGGGTGACATATAATGGACATGAGCTTATGGAAGAGGGACTGAAAGCAGATCCCAATAAGATCAAGGCAGTTGGAGACATGCCAGCTCCAGTGGATGTGAAGTGAAACCACACTTCATAGGAATGATACTTTTTCTGTCCAAGTTTTGTCCACACCTGGCTGCAGTAGCAGAACTCATACATCAGCTCACAAAAGAGGATGGTGAGAGGGACTGGATGGGTTCCCAACAAGCATTTGACATGCTGAAACAAACGGTAACGGATGCCTCTGAAGTACTACCATCCAGGAGAGCCACACACACTTTAGTGTGATGCATCAGAAGAAAGACTGGGTGGAGCTCTTTTGCAGAAGCAGCCAGTCAATTATGCCAGCAGAGCACTATCAGAGGCTGAACGAGAGTACACCCAAATAGAAAAAGAGTTTCTGGCCGTGGTATTTGGAGTGGAGTGATTCCATCTGTACACCTATGGCCACCCCGTAATCAGACCACCAACCTGCAGAGACAATCATGGCAAAGCTCCTTTGTGATGGGGTATCCAAATCCCACTCTGGAAAACAAGGGGTTAAGGAGCTTCTCTGGGTTTGGGCAGCTCTTCCCTGCCACCCTTGCAAGGCACCTCAGGCTGGAAGAGGAGCTTCAAAGGAGAACAGAGCATCTCACTTATTGGCAGGGATGGGCCAAGGAACTGGTAGCCTAGACTCGGAGAGGGTCTGTCCATGCAGAGGTGTTCTTTTGAAAGCCGTACCTTTTGTCCTACAGACTAGGTGGGGTCCGATTGTCTATGTCTGTCCATGTACCTTTTGTTTTACTCCTTTGCCTTTTCAAGGTGTCCCTTCACCACTTTTGGGTGTGATGGATGTGTTGTACTAGGTCCAAAGCAGATGAGTTGTGGGAAGCTGTGGGTAGATGTGGGTGAAATCGTGGTGGTGCCCATATTTTTGACAAAGAAGGGGCTGAGGCCTGTGAATGCATGGTCCACATTATTGTACAAGAATTCTGCATACAGTAAGAGTGAAGACCAGTCATTCTGGTGATGGTTGATGTTGTATCATAAGTACTGTTTGAGGATCTGGCTGATTCTTTCTGTTTGGCTATTTGAGAATGGTAGGCAGAGGACAGGTGTGTGTGGCCTCCTTATAAACATAGAGCATCATGCCAGAAGCCGGCAGTAAACTGTCACCCCTGGTCAGAGGTGACATGATCCAGGATGCCATGAAGATGAATTATGTTGTTTATCCATAGCCATTCATTTCCTTCATTAAGGGTAAACAAATGCAGAAAATGAAGTGAGCCATTTTAGAAAAGCAATCTAGAGCACCAGGATGGTCGTGAAACTACTGGATTCAGTTAATCCCCCACAAAATCCAAGGAAATGGCCTCCCAGGGCTAAGATGGGGTGTCCACCAGTTGAAAGAGACTGCAGGGTCTCTGAGGTGGGATCTTGGTGAGGGCACAAACCTTCCAGGAAGCAACAAAGGTCTTTATCATGGGATGCATTTGGGGCCACTAGAAGAAATGGGATGTTTATCATCAGGTTCTATATCACCCTGAGTGTCCTGCCAGGGTGGAGTTCTGGCACAATTGAAGAACCACCGCTCTTGCAAGTCCTGGGGGAATACAGATGCAATCCCTTATGAACAAGAACCCCTCCTGGGTGTTGAGCATTTCTCAGTTGATAATGGCCATCTCATTGGATGGAATTCCGGAAACAGAGGCAGAGGGATAGATGTGAGCAGGTCCTGGTGGCAGGTTGCATTTAGGTCTCATAAAATGTTGTTAATGAAGTTCTGAAATGTCACTGGGACATTACTCAGACTGAATGGTATAACTATATATTCAAAAGTGGACATAGAGCAGGGGTGGGGAACTTCCGGCCCGCGGGCCGGATGCGGCCCGCGCAAGAATTTGATCCGGCCCGCAGGCGGGCGGGAAGTGCGCGCCGCCGAAACCCTGCCGCCGAAACCCTGCCGCCGTCTGCCCATTTTCGGCAGCGGGTGGAGTCAGGAGGCGGTTACTGCCCCACGGAACCCTGCGGAAAGGCGGAAACGGCGGCGGCATTTCGGCAGCGGGCACCACCCCACACGTAACTGTGCCACCGCCGAATCCCCCCCCTGCCGCCGAATCCTCGCCCGCCGCCAGGGCCACCATCAGGCCCTTGGCAACAAAAAGGTTCCCCACCCCTGCCATAGAGAATCCAAAAATTGGTCTTTCATTTATTCCCCTTCTGATACAGACAAGATTGTAAGGTCGTTGGAGAGCCAGTTTAGTGAACACGTGGGCAGCGCCCACGTGGCCCAACAACTCAGGGACTGGGGAAGTGAGTAGTGGTTCCAGACTGTTAACTGATTTAGGGTTCAGTAATTGACACAGATGTGGAGGCAGACGTCCTTCCATTTTTTTTATAAAAAGGACCAAGGCGCCAACCAATAAAGTCAACTTGCGGCTGAACCCCCGTATCTGGTTCTCTTGGAAATATTCTCACAATGCTGCCAGTTTAGGTTCCAAAATTGCATATATCTGCCCAAAAGTTATTTTCGCCCCTAGATGAATTTCTATGGGGCAGTCATAGTCCCAATGTGAGGAGAGGTTTTCCACATTCTTCTCAAAGACATTGGCATAGTAACAGTACTTGGGGGGAAGTTCCACAGTTCCCCCGGGGATGTTTCAAAGTGGGCCTACACCTACGGGAGCCTTCTTGGTCAGGATGCAATGTTTGCTGGTCCCTGGCCATGCTGTTGGCAGAATTCTGATGGCAAAGTGACCTTCTGCTCTCACCAGTGCCCTCACAAGGTGGTCATGAAGATTCATCTAGGAGAAGCCAAGGATTAGGGGAAAATATGGGAAATGGATCATGCCAAATTGTATTATTTCTCTGTGTCCTTGAATAATGGTCTCCAGGGGGAGTGTCTGCTCCACAACTGGGCCTGAAGACAGCAGGGAGTCATCAATAGTTTCAGTTGTCAGGCATGACCTTGTAGCACAGGGGAATCTGTAGGGCCAAAATGGTAGTTGCATCCATGAAACTGTTCACTGCTCCCAAATCAATGAGAGCCTGGTGGAGGGGAATCCATCAGAGGGTCTCCTGGGATGCATAGATGGATGGGCACCTGCAAATGAGAAGTCCCTGGATGGAGCTCAGGTTGCATCTCAGTGAAGATTATGGTATGGGGAAGTTCTCTTCTCATGATTCAGGTTGGTTTTCCCCACCTGGCCTGGGCTGGCTTCTTTCACCAAGCTCCTCACCGTTCATACTAAGCAGGCCAAGATGGCAGTAGAAGCACAGGTGACACTGATGGCACTGTTCCTTTTCTTCAGGTATGTGTTGCTGACAAGCCAGATGTGCTTGCATGAGTTCAGTGGGCAATAAAGAAGCTGAGATCATGGTACACGAGTAGAGGTCCTGCAGGGAATCATTTTTCTCCTCCCTTTGTTCTTGCAGTTCATTATCTCTATGCAGATAGTAAGGTCCACAAGATTTCTAGGCCTTAGACATCTCTACATAGGTCAGTTCATCTTTGATTTCTTTCTGTAAGCTCCAGCAAAACTGGTACATCTGCATTACTTTATTCCACTCTGTTTCCACCGTGAGGCTGTAGAAGTACACAGCATAGGAGGCCACTGTGCCTTGAACCTGCCAGAGTCTCCTTTTGGTGGCTTTAGCCATTCAAGCTCAAAGTGAGTCTTTAAAGATGGTTCACACTGATTGGAGTAAGGATGTCCCAGTTTGACAACACTGACCTATGGCCTTCCAACCAGAGGGACCCCAGTGTAATACGTCTCCTATAAGCAGGCTGATTACCAAGCTCACCTTGGTCAGGTCAGAGGCATAGATCTGGGGACTCATCAGAAACGGAAGGTGGTATCAGTTCATGAAAACCCCAGAACCGCGAGCAGTACCCATTTGGGAAAAGGTTTTGCAGGCCTCTGTTCGAGGCAAGGCTCTGTGTGTGCAGCGCAGTGTTCTCAGCACCAACCTGCCTCATTTGTCCTGCAGCCACTGGTTGTCCGAGGTCAGCTGTACACCTTGGGCCTGCAGTGCTTGATTATTCACTGGGAGACAGAGGGCCTATTTGGGCGAGTTCAATGCTTCTAGTGGCTGTGGTCGTTCTGCTGGGTCCTTCCTCTTTGCATTAGGGTCCATCCCACAGGGTAATTGTGGTCCAAACAAGCTGTCATGGCCAGGTCATGGGTGGCCAAATTGAGTAGTTGGAGCAGGGTCTGCAGTCATGAGACAGGAGTCAAGAGTCAGCTGGGTCAGGATACTGGGAAGTCAAGCAGGATCAAAACTGAACATCAGAACCACAAGTCGGGAACCAGAGTCAAGCCAGGTCAGGATACCAGAGGGTCAAAGGCAAGTGACAAACTGGAGGTCAGATGCCAAGAGTCAAGCTGGGTCAGAATGCCAGGAGTTCAAGTCAAGGAGGCAGGAGCAGGTAGCATAAGTAGAAAGCACAACACACACAGTCCTGACTAGCATGAAGCCCAGTTGTTCAGACAGTTTTCTGTTCTTGCTGCTGGCTTAAGTACAATCAGCCACTGTGGGACTCCATCAATTGTGCCTTGGGTTGTGACACCAGCTGAGGATTTGCCCCTATGTGTGTACAAACCTACTGATGTTGGTTGACTGCTGCTGTTTTTTGTAGATATATAAATCAAACAAAGGAAACCCTTGCAGATACAAACAAATTCCTTTCATTAAACCACCTTATTGCAGAATGTGACAAACCACCTTTTATTAATGTGACTGTAAGAATTGCATACTTTGACTGCAAAAATAATTGCTTTAGTGATATCAACTATCTCTTAAAGCACAAGGCTTTTTAAATCATCTAATCATCTTGTCATACTTCTTAAACTGAAGCATTAGTAACTTGATCAAGGGCTAGAATGCAGTTGAGACCTTCAGCCTTAATTTAATCTGATTCCCTGCTGACGTTGAGTGGAAACACATAACAAATCTTATTAGGTTTACAGTGATTTCATTGAATAATGAATCTAATAAAACTGCTTCGTTTTCTTTCCATGTGCCAAAATTTGTAAAGTTTAGGACCCAAAACCTAAACAGCTTTCTATTAAAGAAACTGAAAGTCAGTATGAAAGAGTATTAAAGTACATTATACAATGTTGAGCCCAGGATTTAAAGGGATCACCTGCAAAACCTTGAAGATTTCTAGAGCGCCTTATAAAGTAAACTTTTGCGAAAGGCAACACTTGTAAGTGGACATGATTGTCCTCTAATTGTAACTGAAAGAGGAGAAATACGGGGGAGGAGGGGGTTTGTGAAATGTTTGTTTAGGGCTAGATTGTGGCTCAGACAGGTTCACAGAGGCATTTGGAGGACAAGACCCTCACATACACTATCCACCCATCACCAGGGAGGATATGCAGAGGCTGTGTGCCTAATACTCCTAATCCGAGGCAAATGGGGAAGAATGGACTTAGCCCTGCTCTACACTTACGTGGAGATTCGGAGGCTTGCGTAACTCCCGTTGACTGATGTACTTCTGTTCTGCGCCGTGTGTTCACTGCACTGTGCCGACGGGAGCTGTCTTCCCATCAACGCAGCGCTACGCCACTTGAGGAGGTGGTTTTACTCAGTCGTCTTCCTGACCGATTGAGTGGGTCTTCACTGACCGCTCAATCGATCCAGAAAGATTGATCTGATGGCAGCATCAGTGTAGACATACCCTAAGTCTTGGTTCCAGATTCCCAATGACCTGGCCAGCAAAGCTGAGTGGGCGGGAGGGGTATAACGTGCTGGTAAGGGTCGAGAGCTGATTACTATTCCTGGGAGTGAGGAGGGAGCAGAGAAGAAATTGTCTCTCTTAGGCACAGTTCCATCCCTTGGTTGCTCCTGGGATGGTGCTGCTTTGAGCTTGTCTACACTTAAAACTGTACCGATACAGCTGTGCCACTGTAAGAGCACTTGTGTATCTGCGTTATGTCTGTGTAATAAAACCACCTAAACGAGCAGCGGTAGCTATGTCAGCAGTAGAGTGTCTCCTGCCAACATAACACTGTCCACACAAGCGCTAATGCTGGCAAAACTTATGTTGCTCGGGGGCGTGTTTTTTTCACACCCCTGATTGACAAAAGTTTTGCCGGCATAAATGCTAGTGTAGACGAGGCCTTAGTCAGAGCTACTTGGTAAATGGACAATCTAGCCCAGTCTTTCTCAACCTTTTTGATAGCAGGGACTGGCTTGCTGCCTTCCTAAACTCTGTCAGGGAGGTCTCAGGGACCAGCACTGGTCCAAGAGGGTGAAATTTGCTTTATTTACAAAAAGCCAGAGAAAATGGCTTTGCTACAGGTGAAATGGTGAGGAGCTGCAGTGCTTACATTAATCCCTGCCCCACACCTGGGGCATGAGTAAGAAGTTGCTTTGCAGTTGCCATGACCCTTACTCCAGGCTGGCTGGGCCAGATTTCCAATTAGGCACAGTAGGCACGTGCCTTGGGGTGCCTAAACAGTGGCTGATTACTGAATGGGCCAACGGGGCCCATGATCAGGAGCCTGGCCAATTTGGGCGCCCCACACAAGCGCCAGAACTTTGGCCCAGTTCCCTGCTCCTCCTTCTGTCTCCCGGGACCCCGCCGCCCTGCTCCTCCTCTTCTCCTTGAAGCCACACTCCCTGGCCAGGCTGGAAGCCGAAGCCCAGGAAGAACATATTCTCCCGCCTCCCCCCACACCTGGAACTGGCCAAGCCTATCACCCCAGCCCCTCTCTGACTCCCCCTCCACCCCACCCCACCCACCAGCACAGAAAACATGAAGTCAGCTGTTTGCGTTGCAGCCCCACTGCCCCATCTGTCTGATCCAAAACTATTGTAGTCACCAGAAGTCTTTCCGTTACCTTCAGTGGGTTTTTGGATTGAGACTTTAAAGAGTCAGGTTTAAAAGCAGGATCATCATGACCATCTAATCTGACCTCCTGCGTAATACAGAGACCATGTGATCATATCCTTTGTCATTAGGGTAACATTATTTGAAATAGATCTTTTATATCTGCATCACTAAAATTCTTTACAGTTATCCATATTGGGCCCATTTCCATGAGATATATCCGTGCAGCTCCCTGTGAGTTTCAAAAGAAGTTATGCATGCATATCTTAGAGGAGAACTGGGACAATAGCTAAGCACCATCTTTATTTTCCAGAAGCTCAGAGCCACTGCAATAGCCGTGAACAGATCCTTCAAAGTTCATAAGATCAGTGATAGTGACCTGATAGATTTGCTCTTTCTCTCAAAGCTGTTCAAATCAGCCGGATGGATGTTTCAGTGACTGTCCTACCAAATCGCACTATGGGAGCTCTATGCCCTTTTCATTTTCATCACAAGTTAACGGGCTTAGTGGAACAGTAATTGGATGAAACTCTATGGCTTGTGTTATACAGGAGGTCGGACTAGATTTAATGGTCCCCTCTGGCCTTAAAATCTATGAAGCACTAAAGTTTGTAGTTAAAGAAGACACAGTTGCTGTGAAAAAGTTTAATTTACATAGTGTTCTAAATAGAAATGGTAAAGATTCAATAAAATACATCAACTAAAATATATACGGATGTGATGACAATTCAGACATTAAAATTCATTTGCCCTTCTCTTGGTGTATTTCTTATGATTTAGGTAACTTTTTGTGGTAGCATTAGACATACTTGAGCAGCTTGCCATTTTTTAGCTAAAAGAAAAGTGTAAGAGCTAGTGTTCTGTGCTCATAACAAGTACATAGCTTCAAATCATTTATACAAGTCAGGGCCAGATCCTGGCCCACTTTAAATCTGCTTTGTGTTGCTCTGAAATTAGGTGATAAGAGATGCATGGAATGTATGTTAAAACATTAACTTATCATTTAAATCAGCTTCTGTACCAGATGACAGCTAATGTGACATTAATTTTTTTAAAAGGTTCCAGAGGCAACCCTGGCAATTACAAGCTGGTAAGCCTAACTTCAGTATGAGGCAAATTGGTTGAAACTATAATAAAGAACAGAATTATCAGATACACAGATGAACATGATATGTTGAGGAAGAGGCAACACAGCGTTTGTAAAGGGAAATCATGTCTCAGCAATCTATTAGAATTCTTTGAAGGGGTCAGCAAGCATGTGGACAAGGGTGATCCAGTGGAAATAGTGTACTTGAACTTTCAATACCAATGGCTCTTAAGCAAAGTAAGCAGTCATGGAATCAGAGAGAAGGTCCTCTCATGGATTAGTAACTGGTTAAAAGACAGAAACAAATGGTAGGAATAAATGGTCATTTTTCAGAATGGAGAGAGGTAAATAGAGAAGGGCAACAAAACTGATTAAGGATATGGATCAGCTTCCGTATGAGGTGAGACGGAAAAGGCTGGGGCTTTTCAGCTTGGAAAAGAGACAACTAAAGGGGGATATGATAGACGTCTATAAAATCATGAATAGTGTGGAGAAAGTGAATAAGGAAGTGTTCTTTCTCCTTCACATAACACAAGAACCAGTGAAATTAATAGAGAACAGGTTTAAAAAAAACAAAAGGAAGTACTCCCTCACACAACACTCAGTTAACCTGTGAAACATTGCTTGGGGATGTTGTGAAAGCCAAAACTATAAGTGGGTTCAAAAAAGTATTGGATAAGTTCATGGAGGATAAGTCCATCAATAACTATTAGCCAGGATGATATGGGATGCAACCCAGTACTCTGGGTACCACTATCCGCTGATTGCCAGAAGCTGGGAATAGATGACAGGGAAGCATCACTCGATTATTGCCGGCTCTGTTCATTCCCTCTAAAGCATCTGGCACTGGCCAATGTTGGAAGACAGGATACTGAGATAGATGGACCATTGGTCTGACCCAATATGGCCATTCTGCTGTGATATTAAGATAACAAAGCTGTTTTGATTTAGGCTTTTTGGAGGAATATTCAAGGACCCAAATTCGATGAGGTATTATCTCTTCTAACCACTTCCTATAATACAATAACCCCCCACACAACCATGCTGGATAATTGACCCATATTATTGTCTCGAAAAGTCAGCAGTGCCATCTCCTGCAGAAGTTATGTGTTTCTTAGAGGTCTCCCATCCAATACTCACCCAGGGGAGCTGAGCTTGAGAGACCTGATGGGATCAAAGAACACGGTGATCATTAGAAGTAAGAAAAACGCTCATGAACTTTGGGGAAGTTTGGGTCCACATCCAAATCCAGACTTAGCAGTTCAGAGACAGCTCTAGTAGTTAATGTCCACAATCACTGGTCCTTACCATCTTTTCATTTTGCTATATCATGCATCAATGTAGGCAACATTATAAAACAGCTCTGATCCTCATGCAATACTTTTATTTTTTCCAGGGAAATAATTACCTATCTCTATCTGATACACCCTGGGTGAGGATGATTGTTCTCCTGTGATCACATCCCATTAAAAATCTTGAGCAGTGCATAGAAGGCATTGGTTAAGGGTGTAAAATTTAATTTCAATCCTACTGGCTGTACCTAAAATCAAGAGTATGAGATGTCAGCTGATAGTGATCTTGCTCTTTGACTCATTCCGTTAAATATATGGTTAGTAGCTAATCTAATTGTTACCTTTCATTATGTGATTAAGGATGAAGGTCCTGACTTCTTACGTATAACAGAGATCTTCTGGATGATACTGTCTCTTATTAATACAAATCAAGACAGAATGAAGGAGACCATGTGTCTCTGTTGCTTACATCTGGCCTTACATGCAGGAAATCTTTCAGTCCAAAACTTTATTTGAGAGTGGGTCTCCCATGCTGGGGTTCAGATAGAATTAATATTGATGTGCAATAAACTGATCTGTCCATCAGAGTCCCTGCTTGAGGTGAAGGAGCTCCACTTCACTCTGGCTTTATAGTCACTTAGGTAGTTGACCAGGTCACTATCCTCATAATGTAGATGACAATTCCTGTGAGTTAATTCAGTATCTCATGGCGACTATACCAGCCATGGAATTTGGTTTTGTTTTAGGGATGGCGTTGGAGGTAAATTCATGTACTTGTCATGGACTGTTTCCTCTGCTTTGAGCAAAGTTTTCACCTCTCCTAGCAGGGCAATAAACCTGTTTCAGTAGTCCACACTTGCATGTTATTGGAACCCACTGGGTTTCAGAGGGCAATGAGGGAGCATGCGGTCCTACTCAAAGACAATTCTATCAGTAGAACATTATAATAATCACTTCTCTGTTATCCACCAATTTGTTCCTAAACACTTTTTTTAGCTTCATACCCACAAATCACCATCAAGCAGATAGGAAAGCAGGTAGAGCATTAGTAATGGAACTCTTGTTCTGAATCAAGTAGCTTATAACATAAACATTTTTTTTAATCTTATGCTCTGCGGGAGGTAAAGATGAGTTTATTTTCCCCCACCATGACATCTGGCAATCCCAATGTTCTAGGTTAATTCAGACTGTTAATGCATCCATGACCAAAACATTGGAAGATCTTTTTTGTTCTGTTTGTACAGCACCTAGCACAATGGGATCCTGGTCCATGATTGGGGATCCTAGCAATTACAGTAATATAAATATCATTAATTACTATTAGTTATTGCCACAGCCTTCTGGATAATCTTCCCAAATTTTGGTAGATTTGAGATGGAGTGATATTGGGAGGGATTCTCTATCCTGGTCTAAACTGAGAGCTTTCTTCCATGGGCTTTGAGCGTCTTCACCAGAAGTGCTACAGCAGCACAGCTGCATTGGTGCAGCTGCTCTGCTGTAAATTTGTAGTGTAAACCTGCCCTCTCTCTAGTGTATGTTTTTATGTGGTTTTTATGTATATTTCAATGTGGTAGCTGAGTATCCATGTCAAGAGATGCTTTCTTAAGCAAGATTTTAATACTTTAATACTATAAGGGGTGCCAGAATCTTGTCCTGCCTTAAAAAGGCATGGAAAATAAACTCCAGCTTTGGTCCCAGCACTTCCCCGCTGGCTTTCACCAGCCAGAAAGGACATGAGTCTAACTCAGAGGTCATATCCCAGCCCCCAACACCTCCAGAATCTCAGCAAGCATCACAATCTGAAACTCGAGCAGAGAAAAATCTAAGTTTGTCTCCCCAGGAGCCAATTCCATTATCACAGGTGCAGATAGTGCAGTCTGGATCTTAACAATCAGGAAAAAAAGCTAAATTTGGTGAATAAATTATTCACTACAGAATATTTGCTCCCATTAGTTATATTAAACCACATAGACTAAAGTGTCCTCCAGGTGTGTGGTTAATGTGGTACAAGTTGAATAGGTGCAAATAGAAGGAAGTATGAGGCTGTGGTCATGAGGTTCTTGTGGTGACCAGAACCTGTTCTGAGCTCTGTGAGTGAAAATATAGACAAGTTGACTTTTGTGGTTCCTTCCGACTTTGTTACATGCTTGTAGGTTCCATTTCCTAAGATAGGAAATGGAACAGAGTGGAGAGGTGCAGATCTTCAGAGGACTTCATCATTCTAGAAGCAAAATGTTGATGAGGAACTTCCCTCCCTGGCCTGGAGAAACTGGTACTAATTCTCAGTTCTAACCAAACTGCACTTGGTCCAGGAGCCAAGTGGGGACAAAGGTGGCTTCTGGGGAAACTGACCCTACCTCCAAGGAAAGTTAGAGCAGCCTCAGGTTGCTCTAACTTATGCCCAGCTGCCTGTTATACCATGGAGCACTGGGTACCCCAGCCACATTCCCTTTCCCACTAACCATGCCTCTTACACCAGGGGCTCAGGGGGTGGTGTGTTGATGTGGAATCTCTGTGTTAGAGCTACATCTGTAGAGTAAAGGGTACAATTTGCCTCAAAATGTGCTGTTTGAGAAATTTTAGGATGAATATCAAAATATGTATATTTCTGATATAGCAATAATTCCTGATTCACTATGACACTCTTCATTGATTGGTTTACTTGTAGAGTTGGCTAGGAAAGAGAATTTTCATCCCATTGGAAATGTCAACATTTTAAAACATAGCTTCCATTCCAAATCAGAGTGAAAAGCTGAAATATTAAAAAATGTTGTGCAGGGAAAAGAAATTGAAAAGTTTCTAATTGGAAATGTAAAATGAAAAATTTTGACATCTTTGACTAAAACAAAATAATTCAACATGTTGGAGCAACATTTTTTGTTTTGAATCAACATTTTGAAATTAAAAATCTCATTTTTAAAATGTAATTTTGTTTCAAAATGTCATCTTGAAATGATTTTTTTTTGTTTCAATTCTCCCAGTTGGAAAACTAAAAATAAAAAATAAAAATTGGCCTTTTTCCATCAAAAGGTTTTGGTTTCAATAAAACTACATTTTCCAACAGGAAAATTTTCCATGTGAAATATTTCAACCAGCTTTAGTCACTTACTAGAAAAACATGAAGCAGTCTATAACTAGCACCTTACCAGGTGTTTTTTTTTTAGTGTGAAAGTTGCTAGAATTTTCCAATTAAAATGTTTTAAACCTTCTGCTTACACAGAGACTTTGGCTACTGGGCCCAGTCTCTCTCTTAATGCACCACTATGCAGAAGTTTTCATTCTTCAGTGAGCACACCTGAAGCCTATCCCATGTTCAGTTATGGTGGTACATTCCAAGCATGGGTCAACTGCCAACAAACCCAACCCTTGAATTTAAAATCTGTTCCTTTTAAAAGTTCCAACTGTAGAAATATAGTGCAATTTAATTTTCCATTTGCCTTGCATCTGTCAACTATGATGATTTATCTCATTCGTTCATAGATGCTAAAGCTCACGAACGTGCCTACATTTTCTAGAAGTTGAATGTTTACTGGACTGGTTATCCAATCAAGTGTTCTGCAAAGATTGCAATTTAGACATAGCTTTGCCTACTTGTGAATGTTGACATTTCGTAATAAAAGTATAAGAGAGCCAGGCAGATGGGATCCGGGCAAATTAAATTCAATATCAGATTAGAGTTAAATATTATATTTACAAAATAAACAAGTAAAAAGATAATACAAAAACAGAAATCTCATCATAGGTTATGAAATCATTTATTGCTGTTACAATGTACAATGTGTGCACTTCATCTAGGCTCATGAATAAGCCATTATGTTTTACTGCCTGAGATATTTTTTCTGTGATTTGCTGGGGCCAAGATTTTCAAAAGTGACTAATGATTTTGGGTGTCTCAATTTTTAGGGTGTCAATTTTAGACAACCTAAGGAGGCCTAATTTCTCTGGAAATGTTGAACACTCATTCAATTCCCTGAAAATCGGGTCTATTTAAGGTGTCTCAAGCTGGGCCCCTAAAAAATCAAGGCACCCAGAACCACTAGTCATTTTTTATAATCTTAGCCTATATCTTTTAAATGCCCTGGCTCTACAAGAGTTGACAAATATGCTCTCCTTAGTAGGAACTTTTCAATTCTTTATTAGACTCAGGGCTTGTCTACGCTACAAAATTAAGTCAACCTAACTTACGCTGGCATACAGCCGCCGCAGTAATTACATCGCTTGTGCAGATCTACACTTTGCTCCTTGCGGTGCCGGTGCACATTCTTACCAGGAGCACGTGCACCAATTGAACTGTCAATGTGGGGCATTGTGGGATGGCTTCTGAAAGCCAGCAACAGTCGACGTAAGCAATGCAGTGTCTTTACACTGTGTTTTATGGCAGTTCATTATGTGACACAAGTATGCAGTGTAGTTGTAGCTGTGTCGGTCCCAAGATATTAGAGAGGTGCTGAGGTAATATCATAATATATTTTATTACCTCTCTTATTGGACCGACTTCTGTTGGTGAGAGAGACAAACTTTTGAGCCACACAAAGTTCTTTTCTGTGCGGCTCGAAAGCTTCTCTCTGTCACCAATAGAAGTTGGTCCAATAAAATATATTACCTCATCCACCTTGTCTCTGTGTGAGACAAGGGCATTTCTCACACTTCTGTAATGTGCTGCTTGCAATGAGAAAGGTAATTATAAGAGTGAGCCAATCAACTGTTACCAGCAACTGACTGCCTGATGGAAGGATGTTCTGCCAGGTGAGGCATCTTTAACTATATAGCCTGTGCAGAAAGGGGCAGGAGGAATCTTTTTCGTCTCAACATATCGAGATGTCTCACACAGAATCAATTCTTCCCACTGAGCCATCTAAATTCTCCCTCCACCATGAAGTCATTAGACAAACCTTTAAAATATGAATAGAGGAGTGGGATGCTCTTTGATAATTGCAGACTTTGTATTTTAGTTACACACAGATATGTATAAAAGGAGAAAGGACAAAAAAGTATTAGTCCAGATGATATTCAGACCAGTTAGAACTAACAGAGTTAGACCTTTTATTACTGCTTTTATAAAATTAGAGTCATCTCCTGAAAGGTGCTGAGAAAGCAATGGGAATTGTGGGTGCTCAGCACCTCTTATGATCAGACCCTGAGCTAGTAAAAGGCAGAAAAACATAAAACTTAGGACCAAATTCTCATTTGTGCTGAGTTTGGCACAGCTGAGAAATGGGGAGGGAATTGGAAGGGTTCTAAGGCTCCTTTCTGCTCTCATGATCCTGGGATTAAAACGACCCTAGCATTTAGAGCAGCATAGGGGCTTCTATATATTACGCTAGCTGCAACAGTTCCATAGGAACCATTCTGCCAGCTGAGGAGCAGGTGGAGTGCATGATGTCCTAGCCTTGCCTCAACATGCCTCTGCCATTACTTCGCCCCATCCCTGAAAAACCCCTTTAGCAGAGGTGTGGGGGTAGATGATGTAGAACTGTCTTACATTGATTTTATGTTACTTGGGGGATTTCCCTAGTCCAGGGAAATCCCTGGTTGCCCCTTTAGGATAGATTTCTAGCCTCTTAGGGCTGTCTGAGTACCACAAAGTGACTGGAACAGTGGCCAAGGAGCTGGCCCTTTGAAAACATTTGAAATATTGTATTGCTCTTACAGTGTACAAATACATTGCATCTCTTCTCACAAACAAGTCACCATGCTTTACTGATTGAGGTGGTATTTTGTGATTTAACATACTTTTTAAAATATTGGACTGTAGCTACCACAGAAGTCATTTGACTGACAGTGGCTTTCTGTTCACATTGCACAGTGCTGTTCCAGCGCTATCACCCATCTGCCAAACTGACCTCCCTTCTTGGGTACCCCAGAATAGATAACTCATATTTCTAACTAGAGTATAAACTCATTGCAATTAATTTATGTAAGAGGAAATAATGCCTATGGTTTTGCAATATAAATATTTAGATTAATATGAGTTCACAATAAATCATCTTTGAATTCTAAATGGTTCACACTCAATAACCTCTGAACAGCTAACCATGGGTAAACAAGTAAAATTCACAATAAAATGATAACATAGCCTATAAAACAAATACCAGAACTGGCAAAAAAATAAAAAAATAAAAAAATCACACTGAAACAATAAATCAACAGCCCTACAAAACAAAATATATACAAAGTATTGCAAACAAGTTTTTATTCTGACCTAGAAGGCTGTCCTTTGGTCTACATAAAATTAACTATCAGTGAGAGAGCTTTTTTTTTTTTTTTTTTTTTTTGTAAAGAAGGACATACAGCACTGTCAAGGAATCTGAGTTGCTTGCTATAACCACACTGATAGATTAAGATAATGAGTATTCTCTTTAAGGTCAATAACAAAGCACCAGTTTGGGAAGCTGTTGTTCTAGTCTCATAGTTAGCATCCTTTCATCATTAATTTATTATGTATATGTAAATGGCAGACCATTAGGCAAGTGTGTGCCGAGCATAAAACATAGTAAAATCTCTTTAAAACCCAGTCCTTCCATGAGGTCCACAAGAAATAGGTTTTTAATTTAAAAAATAAATCAAAAAGCCCACATCTTTGGAGTCTGAAAAGGCTCAGTCCTCTCTCCTATATTATTAAACACTTTTATAAACCCTTTTATAAACAACAAGGGCTGAAATGGCAATGCTAAGCAGGCAACACTGCACTTGGCAGCAAACATAACAAGTTCTGTCCCCCAGCTTTCTCAGTGCCTCGCTGAAATCGCCACTTAGATGAAGAGCCTGCTAAAGTGGAACCCAGGCAAGACTGATGTGATGCTGGTAAAAAGAGGGCAGTGCTTTAAAGAACTTTTCTCCTCTGTAACATCCTCCTTGATAAGAATGACCAGGGATCTTGCCATATTCAGAATCAAGTGCCAATGCTATTTCTTTGAGATAGATTTCCCTCAATAAGTTCTTCAAGTTCATACACACATCAACAAAGAACATACCTACTCACTCATGTACAAACAAAATCCCTACAAGCTATTTCTCTGGTAGTCTGGGAAAGAAGAAAGAGACTGATGGTGATTTCTATTTAATGCTTGGGCCAAAGAACAGTTATAGGGGTCATGTAATTATGTAGGACAGATAGTTGGAAAATAAATTAAATGAATATATAAAGCATCTAAAACAGGTGTGGGAAAACTTTTTGGCCTGAGGGCCACATCTGGGTATAGAAATTGTCTGGCGGGTCATTAATGCTCTGGGAGCAGCTCCAGTCAGGGTGCCACAAGGCCCACGGAAGAGTGGGAGGGGAAGGGGTGAGGCCGGGAGGGGGAAGCAGCCGCTATGCTCCGGCTAGGGCACCGCTGGGTCCATGTGGGGGGAGAGGGGCATGGGGAAGGTGTGGAGCTGGGAGGGAGAGCGGCCGCCACTGTGCCACACAGCTTGTTCCGCAACCTTTCTGCGGACCACCTGAATAGGGCTCGTGGACCACTGGTTGAGCTGGAAGACCTGATGAAAAGCTGAGATGGACCATATGCGGCCCGCAGGCCGTAATTTGCCCACCCCTGATCGAAAAACTTAGGACTTGTCTAGATGAATAGTTAGTGTGTGGCACCCTGGGGTGAAAATCTACTAACATGCCACGCATTAACTGTCTCTGAGGACCCTGCTACCATGCACTAAAAGTTCCCTAGTGTGCTTTGATCTACTCCGCACTGAAATGGGTGTAGTTCAATGTGCCATAAAGAACTGTTAGCGCTCAGCAGGAAGATACAAAGAGACAGAGCACAGCACATTAATGCAGTGTAGCTTTACACCCCAGTTTGCCATGCACTGATTGCTCATCTAGCAATGCCCTTACAATACATCTGCCATTCAGTCAGAGGTATGATTACAGCTCAGGTAGGCATACCCATGCTAGCTTTAATCTAGTTAGCATGGCTAAAAATAGCAGATAAGAGACTGTGGCGGGGAGCCCAGCAGAGACTGTACAATCCTACCCCGAAACCTGGGTATGTATTCTCATTGCTAGCCTGAGCTGTGGGCTCTGCTGCCATATCTTCACTGCTACTTTTAGCTGTGATAACTAGGTTCAAGCTAGCATGGATATGCCTACCCGAGCTGCAATCACACCTACGATCGTAATGTAAAAATAGTCGTAATGTAGCCCATATTTTTGTGTGAGTATCTACACTAGAGGAGAATTTTGTGTGTGGCACAGAATCAAGCAGGACAGCCATCACCATGCTGATGCTTGGGATTCAACTGGGGATCTCTTGAGCTAAAAGCATGAATTGCTACAACTTGCGCTAAAGGGACAGCCTCACAGACTTTTCCCTCATGTAGTTACTTGTACACTGTGATCAGTTCAACTCTTAACCTATCTGATAAGATAAACAGATTGAGCTCCTTAGTCTTTCACTATCAAGGCATGTTTTCAGTCCTTTGATCATTCTGGTGGCTCTTCTTTGAACCCTCTGAAATTTTTCAAGATCCTGGAATTGTGGACACCAGAAATGAACGCAAGTCTTCCAGCCCAGTTGCACCAGTGACAAATACAAAAATAATATGTGCTTTCCCTGTTTATGCATCCAAGGATCACATTAGCCCTTTTGGGCACAGCAACACAGTGGGAGTTCTTGTTCAGCTTGCATAATGCTTTTCATCCAAGACTCCCAAAGAGATCGAAATAGTTTTCTGTCCATCACTGAAAAGCAACTGAAGCAGCTGAGCGGATGGCAATGGTGTTTAAGAGTAGAAGATACCTTATTCAGTTGAAACTGCAAGGGAACGTTTAGGCAACATAATCAAGACACAAGCATCAATAATGCTCATATACTTGAGAAAAATGACACATGTTCACCAAAAAAGCCTCTAAATTTGCATGTTATTTTGCTTGTTGGATTGTTTGCACATGCAGTGGATGCAATTTAACTACCTGATTTGCACATGAAATTGTATGCATGAGTTTTAATATTTCTGGTTGCAAATGATTGTGAACCAAAAATTAGAGGATGAGTTGAAATTCTTTTCTAGATGTGGCCCTTTGACCTTCCCCCTGGGCAGGAGGATGGAGAGCTGAACTGGCATGGTTGCAGACTAATATGCACTATATTATTCTTCAGTTGTGATTGCAGCAATTTTTGTAAAATGAAGTAAAAGGCAAGCCACAGTCTGATTTTCGGCTGTTGTGTGACATGACTTTCACTTCACTAAGAGGCAGGCCACAGACTGTGAAATTTTGCAATCCCCTCTCACATCTTGTATGAGCAATTTCCATTCTGTTATGTTCTCTCACAGATGGTGTTCTGAAGATCTGAAATGAAATGAAGACTATTTTTCAATCTGTCATGAAACTATACCTAGGGATAAGTGTGGTTGATTTACTGGTTTATGGACACAAAGTCCACTAAGGAGTGCTACCTTTAAGGAATGCTAGCTATTGAATTTGGAGCTCTGAATTAGCTGAAATATGGACATCATGTGCAGACAGTTAAATCCTTAGTAACTAAATATATAAAGAGACTGAAGTTGTATTCTAACCCTTCGTGGTAGGAACTGTCTCTTCCCATGTGTTGGTACAATACCTTTACACAATGAAACATTCATCCTGTCTGGAGCCCATGAATAGAATTATTGAAATATAAATAATCATCATCCTTTGTATTTAACCCAAGGAAGGTCAAGAGTAAGTTGCAATGAATCCATTTGTTGTTGATACACCTACTTCAGATGGGAGTGTATGAATGATCAGTATGTAGGGTTAAACCTCCCCTTTCTGATCAAACTATATTCCATTTTAGAAATCTTCTGTCATAGATTCAGTATATATGTAACTTGCCTAAAATCTTGCTTTTTGAAGCATAGCTGTATCCTGGCATCATAACGGGCTTTGTCTAGGTTTGTTTGTTTGTTTGTTTGTTTGTTTGGAGAATGTGGTTAGCCTCTCAGATGCATAAATTATTAAATAACATTAGAATAAACAGTTTATGAGACACCTGATGATTTTGTTTTTAAGGCACTGGACTGGGACTCAGGAGATCTGATTTACTCCCTGGCTCTGCGGCCCACTTCTTGGGCACTTAATCTCATTTGTGCTTTGCTCTAGTGGTGCAAAAAAGGCTGTCAGGCTGACAGATATGGCCCGCTGGAAATTCCACCAGTGAAAGGGGACCAATGTAGGGTGGTGATTTGGAGGAGGAAGTGTAGGAAAATGCCTGTGCATCGTAGATATTTTCAGCTGCCAAAGTGATCCTTGGCCATTTGGCATTAATTAGAGTACCCCTAAACCCAGACCAGCCCCCAGACAACCTCAGAGTCTGGGAGCAATGACAGTTATTGTACATTCACATTTCTCATCCTCCCTCCACCTACAGATCCTGTGCAGCTCAGTCAGAACCAAGAATTGGGGCCTTTCTGTTTTTTTCGGGACATATAAAAATTCAGATGTCAGAAACAAAAGAATCATGGTTTTCTGATCTTTAATTAACTAGCTTCTCAAATTTTGTGGTGGGGTTAAACTTCCAGAGGTGTGTTCTGATCAGAAGATTGTTCTGTCATCCCTACTTCAATAATTGTTATAACACCTTGTTACTCTCCTAAAATCACTAGGGTCAATTATGAGTAACATTAAAAGCATGCTTTTGTCCTTGGAAAATACTAGTGACTCTTGTGTCACTGTATGATATCACAGTGTTTAAAATGGGGCCTCTTCTCACAGCTGTTCAATAAAAGAGGACCTGGATCTTCCCCTTTGTAAACCAATGCATGTAATGTGGTTTAAAAAAAGGATTCTACTATTTTCACATGTTGGGAAAATCTAATATAACTTAGTCATAGCTATTCTTCACTCTGCCACTCAAGCGATATGTTACTTTGAACTTGTGAAAATGAGGCAGTATTGCATCCTCAGACATTCTGTACACTTCTTGTGTGCGTTTTTATATTCAATATTTCAAAATGTCCGAAACATTTAATAAAAAAGAGTATTCTACTCTGCACCTTGATGAATTCACTCATTAAGCACTTTTAGGTCTGAGTCTCCTCACACTTACAAAGGTGTAATTCAGGATTAACTCCACTGAAGTTTCGATATGAGGAACCGGTAAGGCATTAGTTAGTAACACTTGTCAGACCACTTTTCATTCTGATTCTAAGTGGGTGCACTTGCTAATCTCCTTTAAATTATTCTGTTCTGACATGCCTGGAAGCATTGGAGTTTTGGTGGTTTTTGTCATTTATATGGTTAAATTATGTTTTGTTTTCTAGTGCAATATGAAATGCATAGGGTCAGATTGACTCTCAGTTACATGTATGTTATCTCTTGGGTGGTGGGTTTACACCAACACAAATGGGGGCAGCATGTAGGCCATTAACTTTTCTTTCTTGTCCTCCTGTCCCACAAGTGCAGGAATAAAGAGCTGAAGTATGTTGCAGGCCCACTGATTAGTGATGGAACCCCGAGGTAACTTATGGTTCAGTTGAGAGTCCACATTTCACCCTGTTTAATAACTGAGTTGACTGAATGGTTGTCTACACACAAAATGGAACCAGAATAACTAAATCAGTTTTACCTCACATCTGTAGTTATGTCAGTGCATGTCTATATGTAATCCACAATAAAAGTGTACCACACTGAGACTTGCAACAAAGTAACTAAAAGTGCGAGTTAAAGCTGATTGTTATTTCAGATCAAGTTTGTGTATAGACAGAGCCTGAGTTATAGGGAGGTCGACCAAACTAAGAGTGAATATGCAAGTGAGTTTTTCAGCTCACATATGAATCCAGCTGGGAACCTTCTAATTTCTAGTCATTGCTGCAGCACTCTTCAAACTTTACTACTAGAGTAGCTTAATGGTTTCTAAACACAAGGAAAACAAATTCAACCCAGACTGTTATCTTTAAGCAGTGGATATTCAAGGTCCCTTGAGGAGAACAGGAATTTTGCTGGGATCCTTCTATTGTATGCAATCATTAATTATTTATTGTTGTTACTATTTATTATTATAGTGCTTTTTGTTGGAGGATCTCTAAGTGCTTAGCAAACATTGAAGGTCCAGGTCTAGACCTCCAGTCAGGGCAGCTGGGGTGAGGCAAAGATGCTTTTAGACTCTCTTTCCACTTGCCCAATCCACAGGGCTGCTAGGGATATTTTAAGATGCATTTTATATGAAAGAGGCTACCGCAATAAAGTTATACTGCAATATATTAATTTTGTATATCATATACCAATGTGTGAGGTAGTTCTCATGTCACAGTTATACCATAAGAGTAGCATAACATAAACATACATGTGCATTTGTAACTTACATAACCCTTTATTTCCCATTTTTGCTTAGAATTCTATTTCTGTATGGAAGTTGTTCACTCTACATGCATTTCCCAATCTGAGTGCACAATAATTCATTTGTATGACCAAATGTGAGTTTGTGAGTGTAAATGTGAGTGCACATACATTTTTAGTGCACAGCTCTATTTATCTTTTTTATCCTTGCAGTATTTCTGCCTACAGCAACATGCTGCTTATTGTGGTGATGGTGTCCTTATTTATTGTTTATATTGCTGTTGTAGAGATCCCTACCACGGCCTCATTATGGTAGGAGGTATCCAAACATAGAGTCAGAGAGAGTCTCTGACTTGAATATCTTATTGTGTAATTTGAGACAAGATGCAACAGGCAGATGTAATAAACAATTGGTAGCTATGGAGAAGGGAAATGAGGGTAACAGTGACAAGATCTCGTGGTTACATAGACTAGCAAAGTGTACAGTTAGAAGAAGCAGGGGGACTTGTAAACTTGTTGGCCCAACTGTTTTCTGTCCCTAGTTCTATGACTAAGAATTGGTCAAAAAAACCTCATCCTAAGATTTTTCACCACTGACCATCTTAAGATCTGCCAGTTCATTGCCAGTTCAGTCTGAATATAACCTATCACCATTTTGTTTATTGGTCTTGATTTTACCTAATCATGGTAGGCCAAATTCATCTCTGGTGTAGTCCTACTGAAATCAGAGATTAATTTGGCCTGAAGAATTTCCATTCACATGTACAAGGGTAGGCAATATTTCTGATTACCTCTACATTATTAGGTTGGTTAACACTGCAAAATCAATAACAGGAATTAGCAAAACTGTAAATAAAACTGCAATAGTGCCATTGCCGGCTACAGTCAATAGAAACTGCTGATGAAATTAATGGAAAATTATCAACAAGGACAGGTAGGTGAGAATAAGAGGAAGAGAATGTAGGATAAGAATGAGACACTGAGTATTCAAGCATTCTATTTTATACACAGGCCATATGGTGTGGACATACTTTACTAGAATTATGCAGTCTGTAGCCTCCCTTCCCAGATAACTCCTGTCTGCCAAATATTTCTCTTACTTTTAATCCTGCAGACTCCACAGGCATGAAGTCTGCATTCTTATATGTTTCCATATACCGTACACCATACTGTGATAGAGTAGAAAGATTTTGAAAACTAAGGTCTGTTTTCTGAGAATCATCAGGAAAAGCTGGGTTTTAATGAGGGGCTTTTGATCTTTTGCCACATCTTTATTTATCATTCTGTATCTTTATGTACTAACCTTCTAATTCTATCCATATTAACACAATAGAAGCAGTGATGTTGCAAACAGAAAAAGCAATTGCAATGGAAATATACCACCAGGGTTGATGTTGCCTCTGAACATAATTGCAGTGGACACATTAAGATTTTTATCCTACAAAGTAATACCTCTCGGAGTCACAATGCTGAGAAATGTATATATGATGATGAAATATCAAGTGTTCTTATTGTAACAGGTGGCTGCTTTTAATTCTGTCATCTGAAATATCACTTTGCTATTAGCCTATCTTTTAAAATGCATTTTAGCAGTCTGTGCATATTGATACTTTTCTAAAATAAATGTAATAGCCTTAAAATGTCAGATTTTTTTACCTGCCTGCAGAAAAAAACAAGCTTCCTAAAGTTTACTTGGCATTTTTTCAAACAAAGCTTTAGAAGCAGTATACTTTGCAAGAACATGTTTGCATTTGAAGGGACAGAGTCTCAGCTGATATAAATCATCATATTTTCATTGCAGTCAATGATATTACACCAGTTTATATGAGCTAAGGATCTGGTCTTAAGAATATATTATTAAGATTGCTTGCTTTGGAAGTCTTATCTTGCATTTGATCTGCTCATCCACAGTGCTGATAAGACAGTGCACTACCAGCCACGTGGTGCATCTTAGTGGTGCCATGTTTCTGAGACATTAAACAGAAGTCCTTCTTGCTAGATCTAGCTGCTGTAAAAATAGGATGTTAAAGATCCCAAGGCACTAATTGGTCAACAAATCAAATGGGTCTAGAGTGCAACTAATGAGACTGTGCACAGCCTGAATCCCCATGGATCAAAATCAGTATCAGTCAATCAGTGGGCTATGGCCTGTACCAATCATAATCAGCTGCAGCCTGGAGAGTTTTTTCTACATGAGGCTGAGAATTCCAGCACCCAGCTCTGGTGCAAAGGCTCAGTGTTTACATGAGCACATCCCTTCTGCTTAGACTTTGTTCATATTTGGCCTCATCCTTCACCACTGAAGCCAACAAGAGATTTGTCAGGAACAGGAGTGAGGAGACAGTCTCAGGAGACAGCCCTATAAATGTGCTCACTAAAACATAAGGCTATCCATTTTATTAGAGGTTTCTATGGCAATACTAATATCTATCCTCCTGCCCTGTCTCCTCCTTTTCCTTTTCTCCCATTCCCCATCTTTGGCTGCCTGGTGGACAGTTTATTTTTGGTTTGAAAGGTTATTATAAAATATGGAATTAATAATTATTATTTGTATTGTGATAATGACCAAAGATGGGATCAGGGTTCCATTGAGCTAGAGGCTGCACAAACACAGAATAGACATGGTCCCTGCCCCAAAGAGATTACAATCTAATTGGAAACAAAATATAACAAGTGTATGTGACAATCAATAGGAGGGAGTAGTGGAGGAAAGACTACAGAAATGATCATAAAATCACATAGGTTAGCTAGGCAAATAACTTAATGGTTCCAATTCACCAATTGAAAGTTTGAGGGGAAGAGAGGATATTTTTAGTTAAAGTCTTGATTCTGTTCCCATTCGAATCACTGGCATATTTTTCTTTGACTTTAATGGCACATGAGTGGATCCTTAATACATAAAGTCAACTATTCCCAACTTCCTCATGACCAGGCTGTCACTGGTTTGCTGATTTCTTGTAGGGATCACAGCAAGCATGAGGAGGGTCTTGAGGAGGGATTTGAAGGAAAAGAAGATAGCTGCTTTGCAGAGTAATTCAGGAAGATATATAGAAGAGACAGCCTGGACTAAAATGCAGAGAAATAGGCATGAGTACTTGAGACTGGCATCCCTGTAATGGGATAAAGATAATGGGTGCAATATGATAAGAGACAAGAGCAGGTGAGTGAGAAGGGGCAGAGTTATTACCAGGCCTTGAAGATGATGACAAGAAGTTTGAATTGGGTGTGTTAGAAAATGGGGAGTCAATGAGCGGATTCCAAGAAAGGCATGAGCCAGTCAGAGAGATGGGCCAGGAAGGTGATCTTAGTAGCTGTGGTTTGAATGGATTTGTGTTGGGAAGGGAAGTGTGTGTGTCAGAAAGGCCAGAGAGGAAGAGGTTGTAGTAATCAAGATAGGTGATTAGGAAGTGGAGGAGGAACTGTAAAGGAGTGTTAGCAGTGTGGATGGAAATAAAATGTCAGATTTTGGAAACGTAATCAAGGAGAAACTGCGGGATTTGGACACAGTATGCCTGTATGGGGCATGGGAGAGAAGTCAAATATAACCCTGAGGTTATGGACCTGTAAGATACGATTAAAAAAGCAGTGTTTTCAGATGTGACAGAGAATAGGAGGAGTGGGGATGTTTGAGGAGGAAAAATCAGGGGCCTGATTATCCTAAGCTTTGCAATGTATCTAGATACTTACACCTGATTAAAAAGTCAATGGTAACCAGGATAGAATGGTAGTGTTTTACACTTGCTTTGCACAAGTGTGAATGACTAAGCAAGGTGCAAAGCAGTAGAAAATCAGGCCCAAGTTTTGATCATGATGGGCCAGATCCTCAACTGGTGTAAAATGGCATGAGTCCTTTGCAAGTCAATGGAGCTACTCAGCCTTTCACCATTTGAGGATCTGGCCTCTTAAGTTTGCATTGCCGGTGAGGTGTACAGGAGAAGATGTCAGAGACTCAGGCTGAAACTTGAAATTTGTCCAAATATTTGTTTCAATAAAATCAATAATTTTTGTTCTGGCCTAGTTTAACTCTTCTAAGTTAATTACAGTGTTTAGAAAAAGAGCACCTGAGCCATGCATCCTTATATGCATTCACTATTATATACTGTTGCTATTACATAACCCCCCGCAAAATAGTTTGAAGACAAATCCCATTATTCTCCAGTAAAATTGACATTGACTCAACTATTATTATCCCCATTTATAACTTACAGGATTTAGCTCATTATTATTTCAATGTTCCCTTTCGAAAAATTTGAGGCAAAATGCAGCAGTTGCTGATTAAATTATTAATTGGGGCTTTAATTAACTATCTGTTGACCCATGCTACAGTCTCTGGTATCCCTGTTGTACACAAGTATAATTTCATAAAGCTTACGATGTTGATGCTATAGCAACATATATCCATTGGCAACAACAAATGGTTGTATATTTACAGCATGTAACTACACAACAAAATAAATGTGGTTAGGACCGGACTAGAAGTCTTCAGCTATATTTTTAACTTTTTAGGAGACAGGAAAGGTGTGGTTAAACTGACTGTGCTTTGAGGCGCTCAAACAGCATTTTGTTTCTGCAGTGGAGAGAAAAATTCAGATCTATTCTGCAAAATAATCCTTTGTCAACTATGATTATACTTTATTAGATGCAGTAACACAAAGACCTTAATGCTTTTCTGGAGTACAAAACTCTTATGTTATTCTCAGTTTGTTAATTTGTTTTGCTTCCATTTCCCCCCCCCCCCCCAAAAAAAAAATAAGGTTTGTGTGTAATTTTCTTTTTTTTTCTTTTTTTTCCTTTTTCCCCATTTTGTCCTTAGAGAAGCCCATATTAAACTAAATTTATCCCCTGGTATAAATGGTTGCCACTCCCATTGAAATCAAGCTGTACACCAAGCTGAATTTGGCTTACTATATCTCCTTCTAGACAATCTCCAATCAGAACAGATTGAACATAAAAAGTAAAATAAATAGATAAATACAGTCCATTCAATCCCATACACCTGCATGTCAGATTAAGTCCCCTTTCTTTCTAATCAGCTTTTGGTATAGTAGTTAAGTCTTAACAGGAAAAGAGACATGGCACCATGCCATAGATCAGTTAAAAACATAATTTATGACAGCCAAATTTAGTAGTTTACAATATATATATTTTTCATAACCTCTTGACCTTGCTACTTCTCTCTCACTAACAAGACCAGTGTTTTCTCCCAATATAAACATTTATGATCTCTTAAACAATCCACACAATAATCAAAACCTTCACTGTTGAGATAATGTGTCATAGGATGAATTATTGAGATGTGAGAAATATTCAGATAATTAACAAAATAATAAATCCCCACTAGAAATGACAGGAGATCTAGTCCATAGACAAATCTCTTAGAAAGTTCTCTTCATTTCATGACTGATTTATTTTGCGCCAGATTCACCAGTATGCTGTGCCTTCTTTAAACAATCATTTCTGTCAAGCTTATGGCTGCTTTATGTCACTGGAGCATGCTGGTAAAAGTGACCCTTTATTTTTATTTTCATGCCCCACCAATGGCAGGCTGACACTACTTGCTTTCAGCTGGATAGGAAACCGTGCAAGAGAGACTGTTTTCAGACTGTTTTCCGCCAGGCTGAAATCAGAAATTGAAGTTGAATTAATATAAGAAAGACTATTCTTAGGCTGTTTCCAGCCCCTGTGGTTGCACACATGTAAGCCTTGATGCCTGACATTTCAGCTAAGCACAAGAAAAGGGAAGGCAGTGCTGCTGTGTTTGCAGGTTAGGGAAGTCACGAATACCTGTTTCATAGCAGGGCTGTTCTGCCTGAGAAACAGAACCGGGGTATCCCCCAAATAAATGTTAAAATAATAGTATGTATATATATATATTTAATCAGTGAATCCATAGCACAACATTGGCTAGCAAGCAGAGACAGCTGAGGAGACAAAAATGTAGATAGCCTATGAAATCCCCCATCTCCCTCTTTCCCCCAACAAAAGAGAGATCAAATGTTTGTGGGATCCTCCGGTGTATTAGCTATACTGTTATTTAGTCCACTTAATTCAGTGATAGAACAAATAACACCCCGTTCAGTTTAGTACCTGCTGGTTTGGGTGTTTATTTTATTCTGCAGAAGAACTGGGAGTGTATCAAGCCAGTTCCCACATTTCCTGACACCAACAACAGTCTAGATTCATTCAGTACGGCCCTTTTATTTTCCTTTCCCACATCAGTTCACTGACATTGTTTGCCTTCAGATTAAGAGGTGGTGAGTGGTGATGGAGCCTAAAATACATTCTTTAGTACATGGACATATGGAATCTTTTGAAATGTACAGATCCTGTGCACCTGCTGGAACAAATTCAGCAATGTGGAAATCAGGCACAATTTAAAATGAAGCAATGGGAGTCACACCCATTTACCCCAGCACTGATTTTCACAGCTGTGCATAGTTTCAGACTCCATTTTACAACTCCTTATTACACTTGATTTTTGTGACTAACCAGCATAAAAGATACAATGGAAAAACTCACTCATGGAAATATATGAAAAAATTGCCTCAGTCATCACTGTGATATATATAATGAGTCAACAGAGATAGTAATTCACCTCTGCTCTTGATTTAAATTGTTAACACGCTGCCAAGAAATGAATGAATATTGAAGAATTATTTATGGTTTGGTCTTTTTCTTCTTTCACCTATGTCAGTTTACATCAGCATCACCCCATTGACTTCAGTGCAATTACTCCTATTTACATCTTTGTGATCAGATATTGGCCCATTTTACTTAGATTGTTATTTGTGTTTAAGCCTACCACTTTTTTTTGTAGCTTGCTGCAAGAAAGGCTGTAGAAAGGTGCAGTGGCCTTTCTTAGAGCCTGGGCCCAAGGAAGGGCCGCAACAACCAGGCTGGCCTGGAACAGGTCCAGCAGACCAGTCTGCCCGGCAACAGAGGAGCCAGACAGTGATAGGTCTGCTAGGCCAGCCAGCCCGGCAACAGAGGGGTGGAGCTTCTGCCGGGAGAGGAAGTATAAAAGGCAGGCCCCGCAGCTCAGTTGGAGCAGGCTGCTGCCGGAGGCTGATGTGCTGTCCTGTCCTGTCCTGTCCTGTCCTGCTGGCTGCTGTATAAGCCTGACCCCAGCCGGGCAGCCGCCCTGAGCAACCACCTCCCCAGGTGGAGGCCCCTGAAACTGCCCGATTTATCAGGCCCCGTTGACTGGACCGGGCTACCAGGCCCCGGTGACTGGACCGAGCCCCCCGAGGCCCATGAGTGGGAGATACCCCTGGAGGCCGGCTGGGGCCTGGAGGAGCTGCCTGATGCCGAACCCCTGGAGTCCTGTGATCTGGAGGAGCTGCCCTCCACAGAGGAGCTCCCCGACTTGCCACCGGTTGACGAGGAGGGACTGCTGAGCCTGCTGCAGGCTGAGTACCCCAGTGACCCCGAGGACCTGGGGGACACAAGTACCTGGGGACCCAAAGGAGGAAGTGACCCAGGGACAGCCATAGCAAGTGGATGTGTCAGGGTCAAGACCCCGTCAACCTGTTGCAGTGGGAGCACCACTGACTCAGTGGCTGATAGGGCCCTGGGCTGGGATGCAGTGGAGACAAGTAGGCCTGCATTCCCCTTCCTTAGCCACCTCAGGAGAACGTGCTGTCCCCTGCCACTACAGACCGCGGACCCACTGCCTGCCTCGCCCTGCCTAAGGGCCAGAGGCTACAAACTGCTTGCCTGTCTCACCCCACCTGGGGGTTGGAGATCCTGGACGGCTTACCTGTCTCACCCTGCCTGAGGGGCTGAGACGACAAACTGTTTGCCTGCCTCGCCCTGCCTAAGGGCCAGAGGCCAAAGACTACTTGTCGGCCCCCCCAGCCTGAGGGCCAGGGCTAAGACTTGTGCACAGACACTAAAACATTCCCCTTTTAGGAAGGTGCAGTGGCTTTCCTCAGAGCCTGGGCCCAAGAAAGGGCCACAACAAACAGGCCGGAAAGGACCACCGGCCTACAGGCAATAATGCATTGACTTTTTTTTGTCTTTTTTGCTTGCATAATTGATTCATAGGTTCATAGATAAAGTTAAGATTCCATCATGGGTATTTTTAGTAAAAGTCAGGGACAGGTCGCAGGCAATATACAAAAATTCACAGAATCCCTGACCTGTCCCTGACTATTACTAAAAATATCTTGGGGGCGGGGAGAGAGGAACAGAGCTGCCTGGGCTTGCAACTGATTTGGTCCCACTGCTCCAGTGGGCTGGCCAGGTTGTTTGGCGGCAGCCTCAGGCTGACAGCTGCTCCAGCCCTCCCCTGGAAGTCACGGAATCTATGACCTCCATGACCAAATCTTCTCCTTAGTCTTATATTTTAAGGCCAGAAAGGATTACTATGATCATCTAGCATAACACAGGTCATAGAATTTCAGCAAGTGATTCAGCATCAAGCCCATAGCTTCTGGCTGAGTTAGCACATATCTTTTAGGGAGACATCCAGTCTTGATTTAAAAACTTGAAGTGACAGAATCCACCACTTATCTTTGTAAATTGTTCCAATGATTAATTATCCTTATTGTTAAAAATGTGTGTCTGAATTAGTGTGAATTGGTCTAGCTTCACTTTCATCAATCAGATCCTCTAATTCTTTGTCCATTTCACTTGGCTGCATTTTAAACCCATTTTGCACTGGTGTTAAAGATTGCAAAAGGTGTCGGGCAACAGAGAGTCAGGCCCCAGAAGAATACCCAGGTAACAGATATCTTAACCTGAGTGTGAATGCCCTCAGCGGAGGGTGAAGTTATAGAGATTGTGAGTTATTCTAGATGTCTCCCACCATCTCACTCTTTTCCAGTTTCAGATTCAGCCATCTTTACCCATTTGCTGATCTCAGCAGGCCCTTTGATAGATGAGAGATGATGCTGTTTGCAGCTAGCATGAAGGTGACATCAAGCAGGTGTAATTTGTGCTGCAAGTTATACTTGGGTAAACCACCGTGAGTGTAAGTGGGTTTAATTTACATGAAGAGAGAGTGGAAGAACAGGGTTGTAGCAAGAAAAGCTACTGACCAGAAGATATTAGAAGATGTAAGATAAAGTTACTGTATACCTTCTAACGCCTTCCTGTTAGTGTCATTTTACAACTCCTTACACTGTCCTGTTGGTAGATTTTCATGCCAAAAATCCATGCTTCCATCCCCTCAGTGTGTAAGTTACAACCACTTCCACCCATGCTAATTTATCAAAGTTTAATTTCTGTGACTGTCACTTCTGAATCTACCCTGTCTCTCTTGAACTGGTGAGTTTGCAGCCAGATACTTTGAACTTGAACTTCTCTATTACATGATCTGTGTGCCCAAGCTCTGACAGCAGGGACAAACACAGAGGTGGTGGCTTAGTCTTATCTTATTTAAAGGGCTGTAATAATTCATAGGATATCGGGATCAGACCCTAATTTGGGACATAGATATTCAGCAATGTGCTACTATTATCAGTGTTCAGTCAGTCTCTCCCATTCTGTTGAAAACAGAATATAATCTAACCACAGGATTGTAGACAGAAGCAATTTTCATCACCAGGGTATTGTTTCACTAGCAAAACTGATTCATAAGCTCACATTAATTTCAAGTACTGATGTACTTCTCTAAAGCTTGCCACTCACATCATATTGTGTTGTCTGAAGCATATTATGTTGTTGATGCCAATAATTTATTAGGCTGTGACTGATACAGTTGAAAGCATTTGGCCCTATTGATTTAACAGAGAATATTTGATATGACAATAATCCTGCTTTCAGTTGTTCACAAATATACATAAATATAAATCATTCATAAACACATCGCAAACTTTGACAACCCACTCCTCACACATCCCTAAATGAAATCATTATTAACCCTGACTTGACCACAGAGAAAAATAACCAAAATCTATTTTATTTCTTAATAGGACTAAAAGAAGCATCATGTAGTGTAAACAAAGATATTGTTTGTGTCAATATTTCATGAAAATGTAAAATGTGTCAAGTCTTAGCTCAATGTATCTTTTCCAGATAAAAAAAGAGTTGCTATTAGCAGTGAGTAAAGGTCTAACATCTTAGTCTTTCTAGTTCTGCCTTCATGGACAGATGGGAAAAAAACTATCCTAAAAGTCCTCCTACATGACAGCTTTAGGCAATTCTGCGCAAATAAGAGGACAAACTGGTGCTGTTACAGTGAACTGAACCACTGACGTGATAAGAATAATACTATTTAGCGCATATTTCATATGTGTTCCTATTGTAAACAAAAGAAAGAAAATGGATTGTGTATGGTAATCAGGGAAATAGAAATAATAATAAAAAAGTTACAAATAGAAATTGGAAAAACGCCTGTTGCCCTTTCCCTCTCTACACTCCTTTCAGTCTTCGTTCCTCACTTATCCCTGAACTTTGTGCCTTCTTTTATTCTGCCCCCTGTGTTTGGAAGTCTCCCACTTCTTGTCAGCCAAACACACACACACACTCTGCCACTCTCTCCTTAAAACTCCTTAAAATTGCTGCAAATTTCCTATGCTGCTCTCCTCACCAATTATTGCTCCACACCCTCCCTTTACTGAACTCTCTGAATGCCAATTGTTTCTCTATTTTCTCTTTTCCCTAAACTGTTGTCTCAGGTTGGGTTTTGCCTGTATTAGACTGGCAGGTCCTTGGGACAGGAACCGTATTTTATTCTCCATTTTGTAAAGTGCTCTTTACATTTAAGGCCAAATTGTAGTTTTTAGCTGTAACCCTCTGAGGCACTATGGGGCTGCACTGTCTGTGGGGGAGCACTGGAAGGCATTCTGCCTCAGAGAATGTCTCCCTGAGCAATCCAATTGTGCTGGTGGAGGATGGGAAATAATCTGCTACATCTTTTTAAGAGGTGCAACATACTTCTCCTCTTATGGCCACCCAGCCTAGACCACTATTCCCTCCCCTTCTTCCCCCCTGCTTATCCCCATTCCTTTTCCTAATTACTTGCTCTCAGGAGAGGCAACTTGATAGTAGCTGCCATGTGGCTCTGGAAAGGACTTTACATGGGCTGGGAAGGAAAGAGAAGCCCCTTACTCCTTCCACCCTGCCCCCCTTCACACACAAACACTCTCTCTCCCATAGCCATGTAAGGGAGGGCAAAATCTCTCTCTTACATATTAAGTATAATGTATGATACTGTTTAGATAATAACTAGAATATGTCACTGGAAATGAAATGTTGTTTCAGTATCCCACAAGGCACACTTAGAACTCTTCTGGTTTAAATCATTAGAATAAACCAAGTCAGAAAACAAAAATAAATATAATAAATGAAACAATGACACCATATTTGGTGATCTAGTGAATCCACTACAAAAAACATTTTAAGATAGGAATCTATAGCACTTTTAACTGGTAGGGCAACAAATTAAAAGGGCAATGACAAATAATTCCTTTGTATTTTTTAACCTCCATTCTTTAAGAATGCTGTCTTAAAAATTGAAATTAAAGTGCCACTTTCTGCTCATTTTGATTTGATCCAAGAGTTTCACTTAATAAATATGAATAAAATAGGGTGCCTTTTAAAGTCTTAATTGCACTTTATGATAATTCCATGACAAAAAGTTTTGTTAAGATGGAGATAAAGTTGTAACTCTTTGTACGTTACTTAAAAAAACATTGACATTAAAAATGTATTGGAGAGAAAGGACATTTTCAATTGAAGTAAAAGATTAAAAAAAACAAAGCAAATAAAAAACATTTATGACAAAATGTAAGTCAAGGTCCCACAAAAGCTTAATTCCGCCCTGTATCCCCACCGCCACAGACACTTTATGTACTGTCCATATAAATGTAACCTTTCTGCCAGTTGGAGTCAGCAGTAATAAGGGCCGGGTTCAATATCTAGGGGTTCCTTTTCAACAATACAACCCAAAACCAGCTCGAGCCCTCACCCAGTAACCTGGGACAATTACACATCACCCCTTGGGCACTTCTAGAGTCAATACTTCCCCTCTCGCAAGCACAGACACTGAGGGTAGAAAAGAAACTTTTAAAAAAAGGGGAAAGTAATCCAGCTTTAACTTGAGAAAACGCCACATGCAGGGTCCATAAGCATAAAACCATGGGCAAAACACCCACCCCAGAGTATGTTCGGCAGTTTCCTTTTGCCTCAGGTTCTTAAGTCCAGCAACCAGAAGTTCCTTTAATGTGCCCCTCCTTTCACAGCTCCCCACTCCCAGTAGTTGTCCTTGGTCAGAGAAGACCCAGAGTTCAGAGGTGTATCTGTGGAGTTCACCTCCTACTCTGGCTGGGGAAGAGGGACAGAAGGCGCCTTGTTCACCCTGCCGGCCACCCGGCCAGCCGCTTCACCAGCCACTCACAGCTTTGCCCCACTGGCTGCCCTGCCAGCTGCGCCACTCCGCCCCACTGGCCGTCCTGTTGCCTGCTCTGCTGGCCACACACTGAGTATATTAAGGTTTCACCACTTAACCCAGTTCTCAGTGATTTCAGTTCTGTGATTTCAACTGTTTGTGGGGGAGCCTCACTGCTAATGCATCTTGGGTATCAAAGATACTGTCCCGGCACAGGTCTAATGCTTAGACCTGGTTATCAGTGACTTCAGTCTGTGGTGTGTTACAGGACTCTCAACTGAGTGTTAATCAGCTCTGTTATTACATAATGGAGAGAGGAAGGGTCAAAATGGTGCCTAGGACCCTTATGCAGGGCCTATACCATCCGGTACAAGTACCTGTGCCCATCCTCTTTCAACTCCACTGGGCTTTGGCAGCCATGTCCCCTACCTACCAAATGCAGTTTAGTTGAGGGTGAGTCCCTCAGTCAGGGTATGCCAAGCACACTTCTGTAGCCCTTGATTCACACAACAAGGATAACAGCCTTTTAGTACCTCTGCCCCAGTAACAAAGTGACATGATTCAACACCATCCAGAAGTGATCATTTAGGCAAAACAGTCCCATAAGAGTCAGCAGTTCCAGATTTTGTGAGTTGTTGGGTGGGATTTGGAGATTGTCTGCTGGGTGGGATATGGCTGGGATGGAGAACAGGACCACAGGTGAGGAGATAGATCATGTAGGGGGATTGACTATAACTAAGGAGTTTTTGCTGTACTAAATGAGTGGGTGAAGAATGGCATGGATGAAACTAGGATGGAACTAACAGGGATGGAACTAGGAAGCGAGTAACTGGGCAAGAACTGAAAGAAAGTCAAGAGGGGAAGAGGGTTTGGAGAAAAGAAGGAAAAAAAGAGAAACATTAAAGAACACCAAAATTATGGATTTGAACATGAGATACAATCATAGAAGATTAGAGTTGGAAGGGACCTCAGGAGGCCAAAGCAGAACTAACCTCAGCTAAATAATCCCAACCAGGGCTTTGTCAAGACGCAGCTTAAAATCCTCTAAAGATGGAGACTCCACCACCTCTCTAGGAAATCCATTCCAGTGCTTCACCACCCTCCTAGTGAAAAACTTTCTCCTAATATCCAACCTAGACCTCCCCCACTGTAACTTGAGACCGTTGCTCCTTGTTCTGTCAACTGCTACCATTGAGAACAACCTAGTTCCATCCTCCCTGGAACCCCTTTCAGGTAGTTAAAGGCTGCTATCAAATCCCCCCTCATTCTTCCCTTTTGCAGACTAAACAAGCCTAGTTCCCTCAGCCTCTCCTCATAAGTCTTGTACTCCAGCCCCTTAATCATTTTTGTTGCCCTCCGCTGGACTCACTCCAATTTGTCCACATCTGCCCTATAGTGGGGGGCCCAAAACTGGACACACTACTCCAAATGTGGCCTCACCAATGCCGAATAGAGGGGAATAATCACTTCCCTCAATCTACTGGCAATGCTACTACTAATGCAGCCCAATATGCCATTAGCCTTCCTGGCAACCAGGGCACACTGCTGACTCATATCCAGCTTCTCATCCACTGTAATCCCCATGACCTTTTCTGCAGAACTGCTGCCTAACCAGTTGGTCCCCAGTCTGTAGCTGTGCATGGGATTCTTCCATCCTAAGTGCAGGACTCTGCACTTGTCCTTGTTGAACCTCATCAGATTTCTTTTGGCCCAATCCTCCAATTTGTCTAGGTCATTCTGTCCTATCCCTACCTTCCAGGGAATCTACCACGCCCCCTAGTTTAGTGTCATCTGCAAACTTGCAGAGGGTACAATCTACCCCATCCTCCAGATCATTAATGAAGATGTTGAACAAAACCGGCCCCAGCACCGACCCCTGGAGCACTCCGCTTGTTACCGGCTGCCAGCTAGACATCAAGCCATTGATCATTACCCGTTGGGCCCGGTGATCTAGCCAGCTCTCTATCCATTTTATAGTCCATTCATCCAACCCATACTTCTTTAACTTGCTGATAAGAATACTGTGGGAGACTGTATCAAAAGCCTTGCTAAAGTCAAGGTATATCATATCAACCGTTTTCCCCACATCCAAAGGTTACCTAAGTCATTTGTATGTATGCTTTTATCCTTTCCTCTTTCCCTAGTCTGTTTGTGTTTACTTAGATTGTAAAATCTTGGGGGCAGAGAACTGTCTGATTCAATATTTTTAAGCATCTAGTACGCTTTGGGGGGCTGTAAAACTAATAATAAATAATGACCTTAATGGAGTTGAGAGAGAGGCATGATCCAGCAGTCTGAGCAGGAAGCTAGGGATGATCAGTGAAATATAGATACTACTTCTCCATGCACCTCCCAGGTGACTCCAAAAGGAGTAGGGAGGAGATATGAATATCCTCCACAAGTGCCCACAGATGAGTTGGATTCTGAATATCCTAATAGATGGCTCAGCCTGTGCAATCTATCTGTGCACTGGGGAGGGGAAGATGGCTAATCTCTGCCCAAGGGTAATGGGGCCCTGCCCCAATGCAGGATTATACCTATCAGGTACAATCTAGCCCTCTGTATATACTGACCAATCAGATACTGTCCTACACAGACAAGGACACCAGAGTGCCTTATTTCCCTCATGCAAAGAGGAAAGTATACAGTGTAAACAAATCTGACATTCCAGTGATTTATAAACTATTAATGGTTGTGTTTCCATCTCTCTCTAGCTGTGAGGTGTATTGGGATGGTGAAGCAATTCAGATGTGCTTTGTAGTTCTCTTATGGAAAGCACCCATAGCTTAAGGCAATAAACTTCACTTGAAGAGAGACATAGACATTTCCAATGAGATGCACTGTAACTTTGTCCATTCATATTAATGACTGAGACTTTAGCAAATAAATGAAACAAATAATGAAATGCACCAAGGACAATACATCACAGAATGAGTAGTTTTATAAGTGCAGTTTAATTTCAATTGTAGATGATATTTCATAGTACTATTTAATAGTGATGTCTGGTAGTATATTTTGAAAAAGTAATGAAGTCTCATTAATAAAAGACATCAAATTTCTCTGTCTGTATTAAATCTTTGATGAGAATCATAGAAGATTTGGGTTGGAAGGGACCTTAGGAGGTCAAGTAGTCCAAACCGCTGCTCAGAACAGGACCAACCCCAACTAAATCATCTCAGACAGGACTTTGTCAAGCCGTACCTTAAAAACCTCTAAGGATGGAGATTCCACCGTCTCCCTAAGTAACTCATTCCAGTGCTTCAGCACCCTCCTAGTGAAAAAGTTTTTCCTAGTATCCAACCTAGACCTCCACCCCCCACTGCAGCTTGAGACCATTGCTCCTTGTTCTGTCATCTGCTACCACTAAGATAAGCCTAGCTCCATCCTCTTTGGAACCCTCCCTTCAGATAGTTGAAGGCTGCTATCAAATTCCCCCTCACTCTTCTCTTCTGCAGACTAAATAAACCCAGTTCCCTCATTCTCTCCTCATAAGTCATGTGCCCCAGACTCTTAATCATTTTCATTGCTCTCTGCTGAACTCTCTCCAATTTGTCCATATACTTTCTGTAGCAGGGGCCCAAAACTGGACGCAATACTCCAGATGTGGCCTCACCAGTTCCGAATAGAGGGGAATAATCACTTCCCTCGGTCTGCTAGCAATGCTCCTACTAATGCAGCCCAAAATGCCATTAGCCTTCTTGGCAATAAGAGCACACCGTTGACTCATATCCAGCTTCTTGTCACTGTAACTGCCCAGGTCCTTTTCTGCAGAACTGCTGCCTAGCTCGTTGGTCCCCAGTCTGTAGCTGTGCATGGGATTCTTCCATCCTAAGTGCAGGACTCTGCACTTGTCCTTGTTAAACCTCATCAGATTTCTTTTGGCCCAATCCTTCAATTTGCGTAGGTCACTCTGTAACCTATCTCTACCCTCCAGTGTATCTACCAGTCCCCCCAGCTTAGTATCATCCAGGAATTTGCTGAGGGTGCAATCCACCTCATCATCCAGATCATTAATGAAGATGTTGAACAAGATCGGCCCCAGGACCAACTCCTGGGGCACTCCACTTCATACCAGCTGCCAACTAGACATCGAGTCATTGATGATTACCCATTGAGCCAATGATCTAGTCAGAGAAGTGAGGGGGCCATTGCTTGTATTTAAAGCATGAGGTGTGCAGATTAGTTTAATGTATATTGAGGGTATGAAGTTCAAATACGTTGACAGAAAGTTAGCTCTCAGTAAATGTTACTAGGACATGATTACGACTTTTGCCTACATTTTTTTCTTTCATTTAATTTTTTTCCCTATGATGCTTGAACATATGGAGATTCATTTCAGTGTGGGAGTGAAAGTGTGAAAGTCTAATTAATTGCTCTAGAAAATAAAAAATGTTTCTATGTTACTCATATAGTCCATTTGGCTCAATGCTGTCTTGTATTATTCGAATCTGGATCTGTTGTTGAGCATTTGATGTGAAAGCGGAACAAAATGTAGATTTTAAGCTTCCCTGCATGAGTGAGATCTCATGGTGGTGTACTATCCCAAGTGTAAGTTAAAGTTAATTACTGATAGCAACATGAATGTGAATATGCAAAAAGGTAAAGTATTTTTTTTAAAACCAGTTGGAATGGCCAGTGAGAGGTAGAGCTAAGCTTTCCCTCAGTTGTTCAGAATGAGGAGGAGGAGGAATTCTGAGGAGATATATGAGGCTGAGAACAAAGGAGACCAACTTGGATAGCTGCTTTCAAGCTCCTGGGACAGACGTTTAGTTTATTTCTAAGCTTAGGTGTTTAGAAGTTTCATTAAATCTATTTTTACCGTTCCCTGTGACAAAGCTTTCCAACAGCTTTATATAACAATAAATAAATCTGCTAGATAGTTTATAGAAATTCAGTTTTGTATATTTCATTTTAATTTCATGTTGTTTCCTGTGCTGCATGAGTTTTATCTTGTAAATTGTTGATCAATGTCAGAATTATAATTACATTTGAGTGTCTTCTATTTAAAGGGGCATATTCACAGACAGTCCTCAGAGGCACATTAGCTGAGAGAGAAACAGTTCATTGTGAATGGAGCTGCTCAGATCCCATCAGTCAGACAAATAGGAGAGAATCTGTCTGAAAAACAAATCCCACATCATATGGAAACAATTGTCTCATTTCGGCATATGCTGGGGAGATTGTACCACTGAGATACAAGTTTGATTGCCCCACAGAACTTCAGGCTGAGTCATACCAGTGATATGCGATCAGAAATTTAATGATTAGACACTGTATTTGGAAGAGGAGTCTTTAACAGTCACATACAATCTAGAAGCATATTAATTGCTTTATAGTATGCTAAGGTGTATCCTGTGGATAGGCTGTAAATAAAGGAAGGTATCTTTAAACAGAATTACATACATCTAATTAATAAGTATGTTTCTCACCTTATTTTAAAGGAAAAAATAGAAACTTGAACTGTTCTCTTTTTAAGACTTCCACAGTTGATCTGAAGAGTCACAAACACTTGTAGATTTACGCTGGCCATGAACGACAATTGATTTCCCATTAAGATCTTTAAAGGCAATACTATTTCTTCTGGTATGTTCTCCTTCTCTAATTGATGTCAACCAATAGGTCAAAAGTCCTGAACCCTGTATCCCCAGCAACTGATGCCAAAAGTACTACACATCAAATAGCTGGAGTTCAGAAAAACACAGAAATATATGTCAAATGAGAGGACAAAAGCAGCATGATGGAACCCCTAATAATTTCACCTAAAACATGGCTGCAATTCAGTGGACAGAAAAGGAGAGAGACACTGTAAAATATCATGGAGTCTTTTTCATATGGATTAAATATGCTGTTTAAGTGTAAAGTATTACAATCATTAGACAAGTAGCAATTGTAGAACATTAAATTGTAAAACATATCCCTGTTATATTTTTAAAAAAAGATCAAATTAATGCCTTATAATAGGAGCCTTAAAGTATAACTAACTCTCCTCAGAGATTTGACTTTACCTTTGTGAAAGTTTATAAAGAAAATTAGATTTTCAATAATAGAATGCCAGTTAATCTGGTAGACTGTAAAGCCAGGGGGTGGGGGGAGGAAGGGAGAGGGACTCTTCTTCCATGGTATAATTTATTTCTAAAAGAAATGCTAGCCTTAAAGGTTAACACTAATTTCAGAGGGAAGCAATTACCACATAGACAGAAAAGAAAACAATTGCTAACTTTCCTCCAATAGTTCTTTAACCAATTCAGAGCCAGATTCTGCCATCCTTACTCTAGAGTAATACTTTACTCATTGAGTAGTCTTACTGAATTTGGTGTAATCTGACATTTAGTAGATGTAATGTTTGTGAAAGCTGCTGAATTGCTAGCCCATGAGACTGAAGTCTTCTGTTTATCCATGGTACAGGCTCAGCAGGGCTAGCAGCTGTGCAAATTTCCCCATGCTGCCCCACTAATGTGATTTAACAATGGCATGGAAAGACCACCTCCAAGAGTGAGAGGGTATTTTAGTTTAATCTCCATTCCCAGGGCCTCCACATGGGGGAAGGGCACACTTTACCGGGGCCTGGATGCCCTGGGGGGCCCGGCCCAGGCTGCAACCCCCATTACCACGAGGAAAAAAAATGTCATGGCTCATGAGATTGTATGTATGGGATGAGGGATTGTGGTTTGTGTGTGGGAGGGGGCCTGTGTTACAAGTTTGTACTGGGCCTGAAAAAATGATGCTTGGGCCTTGTCCATTCCCATGAATCTTTGTGGCCTCTGCAAAGAGAGACACAGGGTACCAATTTTTGGCCAGAATTATGGTATAGATTTTTTTATTCTATGGACATATCTCCTTTGAGTCTTGATTTTAACAGAGTTACACAGATGTTTTAGTTCAGTAGTCACTAGAATCATATGAATTGTACCGAATGGATGGCATGTGTCACTTACTTGGGTTCTTTTGCAACATTCCCAAGGAAAACATCAAATGCATAGTTTACCTCTTACCCCAATCAATAACAGGGTAATTAGAGATTGAAAAAAAGATATATGATATACTGCAATACACCTTACTGATAATGAAATAGTTGCTTTAATTAAACAGTCCCTGCAGTCAACAGCAAAGATTCTGTAATTTAGAGATAACAGTGCAAAAACAAGCCAAAAATAGAGAACAAATAGGCATTGTCAGGCAGGAAAAAGAATTGTATAATAAATATAGAGAAACCTCATGAGTCTGTGGTTTAAAAATAAAATCCAAAACAATACATGATTAAAGGCAATGTGGAAAAAACAGCGTTTCATCCACCTTACATAGTTAACAGTGAACTAGTTAACATAATTACATAGTGAACTAATATGCATTTCTCTTAAACACGAATAATATATTTTGAACTATCTTTTGAGATTAACTTCCCATTTTTGCTGTATTTGTTATTTCGCAGTCGGTTCATGAAATCTAGGTATGGAATGCAGGTACTTAAGTAAAGATAATATGCACCTTATACAATTCATCATTTATATTTTTATGCACAAATCATTTTTACTTTCTGTAGCCTGCATTGTTTATTAATTTAGGGCTATCTCGCGCAAAGGAGAGGTATAAATTACACAACCTCAGGGACAGCCCTAGGAAGCACTCTGACTCAGACACATAACTCTTAAGTTCCAATTCCATCCACGTGTCCCCCTGGCTCTGGGGAAGGAATAAGTTTCTTCCACCCAGATCCACAAATGCAGTTAAGCACCTAACTCCCATTGATTTCAATGAAACTTAAGAGCCTAAAAACCTATGAGAATCTGGGTCCAGGGACTTAGAAATAAGTGGGCCACTTCCCATCCACTTAGCACCCAGGCCTATTCAAATCTGAGCAGGGTCATGCAGCTGGAGTAGTCTTGAGAGTCACTCCAGCATCTGCAATCCAGGACAGAGCTACACTGCAGCACTGCACAAAGCTATGCTCTGGAAGCTCTGCCCTGTCATATTCTGAGCCACCACGCACGTATACCCAGCTCGGCAGGTGAAGCTGGCATCTGGTGGCATCAGGGCCAAGAAGGACATGGGGCATCATGGGGGGAGGGCCCACCTGCTCAGAGATGCGCACATCAAATGCTGCTGCGGTGGGATCCTCTGACTCTGCAATCGGCAAGAGTCAGTGGGCTTGAAGAGGGATCCGAGCCCAGCCTTGTGGGACAAGGGTCACCACTCCAGGGTGAGTGGGGAATGGGCTCACTCTCCAGCGCCCAGGTCCTTCCCTCTACACTAGGCCACGTTTGAGACTACACAGTAACCCACACACACCAGGGAGCAGGGCCTAACTTCCCCCAACCCAGACAGCAGGTGCTTCCCGTATGTGCACTGGGGAGAGGGGGAAGGGTGAACCTTCCTCACAAAACTGGTGAGCCTGGTCACTCTCTCTACCCGCGTGGAGAGCCACCCGCACAGTGAGCAGAGCCCTTCCAGCACAGACCCATCCTCCCTGTGTGGGTATCAGGGCATCTCCTTAGCCTCCAGGGACCCATCTGCATCTTGCACCCTGTGTTTTGCTCCTGAAGGCTGTAGCTGTGTGTACCTCCTTTAGCCAGTTTAGTTTCTCCTGCTTCTTCCCTGCTTCGGACCCAGGGAGTCAGACGAGTTTGGACTCTGGCGGCTGGTCTGTGCCACAAAGTCCACACTGCTATTTTTAGCAGGTTAGCTCAAGCTGAGCTAGCATGAATCTGTCATTGCCCCTCTGATGTTAAGTTGGGGCCCACCCAAGTTTCTACTCCTACCTTTGCCATTGGCCTTCACCCCTTGCGATGGAGCAACCTATACGCCATCAAACCCTGGCTAGTTAGTCTGCCTGACAAGTAAGGGGAATGTGGAGCCAGGGTTTCTCCCACTCCCTGCTCCTCTCTTCACCATGACCAGAAGCAAAATCTGCACAGAGCTGAGCAGGGGAGTAAGGCGGGCCTTGTCAAAATTTCCCTGTGAAGTTCTATTTCCAGATGTTTGTAACCTGGCTGAAAATGGCGTGCACTCCAAAGTTGCAGATCAGATAGGCTAATGAGTGTGCTAAAGATTACATTTATTGGCAGCAGAGACCTTCTTGTGCTCATCTGCTTAAAAAATAGCTGCATATGTTGAAATTAAATTATTCAGAGGAATAGCCTAGAATCCACACTAATTGCTTTTTGATATTTAAAACAATGAAGATAGAGGAAGATCTAACAAAGCTGCAGTTATGCAAGCACAGCAACCCTAGTACTTTTCATAAGGGATTTCTTCTACCTATTTGCTTAATGGATCTACTTAGGTCCCAGTCCTGCAAAGACTTATGCATATACTTAATTTTATTTATACACTATGAACAGTCCCACTGAAGTCAATGGAACCACTAGCAGTGTGTAAGTTAAGCATGTGCGTCAATATTTGCAGGATCAGGGCCTTAATTTGTGTACCTCCCTTGGCCATTGCACATTTGCAAGATATGCATTATCCAATCCTTTCCCAGCGTATTAACTATCCAGAAAAGAAGGGGAGAAGGTGCCTCTTTCACCACGTACCTTCACAGAAGCTAGCAGAGCTAGCCAGGAAAAGGAGTGGAACAGGATATCCAAAGGGTTATATGCACTCCCACTGCACACTGCGAAACCCAGAGATGGAGCAATGTGACTGCACTGTGCCTAACTTGTAAGAATGACTGTGGATATGTCTACACTGCAATTAAACACCCCTGGGTGGCCTGTGTCAGCTGACTCGGGCTTGCAGGGCTCAGACTGCAAAAATTGTGGTGTACGTGCTCCGGCTGAAGCCCAGGGTCTGAAACCCTCCCAACTCAGAGGTCAGAAAGGTCCAACTTGAGCCTGAACATCTGCACTGCAAATTTACAGCCCCGCAGCCTGAGCCCTGCACACCTGCGTCAGCAGTCACCGGCAGCTACGGGTGTTTAATTGCAATGTAGACATACCCCAAATGCCACAAACTGGCCCATATGTGTATATTTGAGAATATGGGTATATATGCTGGGAATATGCAAACGAGAAACACAAAAAGTGCAGCTAAGATCTAATATAGCCATTTACATAATCTTTACATAGCTCCCCCCCCACTCTTTTATTTATTATTGTCATGACCATAAAAATGACATTAAAATGAGAGTCCATAGAAGACAAACAAGAATAAAATGGGACAGTCTAACATTAACCTACAAAATCAAAGACATTTGAAGGTAAGGCTAAAACTCTGATCTAAACCCATTTATTATGTTTAGGTACTGCAATAGTCTTTCAACAGTGGCTGAAAATACCAGAAGTGCTGTAGGCTAGGATAAGAATAACGTTCCAGCTTTAACTCTGAATTTCCTGGGTTTGTGGGTTTCCAACAGCTGCATTATCTTAGATTAGCTCTTCTTTTAATTTCATTTTTCGTGTAAATTTAGAAAAGAAGAAAACACAAGAAAAAATATCTCTTGGGTAGAGCTTTGCAAAACTTGGTGGTTTCAGTTCCCAGAGGGTTTATTTAACTCTTGCCGGTTTCTGTTCTCATAGGTTCACATCTACTGATTTTCATTTTCAGTTCTGGGCTCTGAGGGATCTAAAACTCTCAAAATGACACTAAGCCAAAGCAGCTGAGTTTTGCTGGATTGCAACACAAAGCTATCAGATGAGGCCATACTAATTTATTTTTTTGCCAGTTGCATATGTCTTTGCAAGTTTTAGTGGGCAAAGGTAAGGCTGGGTGCATTGTGTAAATCAGGAGGGGTAAGAGTGAGCAATGAAGATTCTTTGACAGTCTGATATTTACAGACATTTTAATGTTTTTTAAAAGTTTGAGAATTTTTGCAACGTGTAATATTGGTTTGGCAGTTTGGCTAGACACAGTTGAAAGACATTTTTAACCTTAACTCCTTTTTTCAAACAAGTTTTTGTTTAGTTATAGGTATGTGCAGTACACTCTCAAAAAGGGAGAGTTAGGACATGATCCTGTAATTTACTGAGAGCACAAGTACCGCTGCACCTATGACAAGTCCTATTGACTTCCAACGGATTCCATGAGGTATGGCAGTGCATCAACATCCAGTGAATTGCAGGATCAGGGTCTGAGTCTTTGAGGCTGATTTACTTGCATTTAAGAAGTACAGTACTTTTCATGCCCACCCCAAGTTAAGTTTAGTGAAAAAGATCCAGAATGCAAAAAGAATGGAAGTTCTTCCACTACCCACAAAATAGATGCATCAAAGGCAGTGGCAGTGCCAGCTTCCCCACACTGTGTCTCAAACCTTATTTTGAAGGAACAACATCTACAAGTATTGAGGTACGGCCCCATTTACTCCTCTGTTTTTCTATTAATTCTACCGACAAAGCTGGTAATTGTGTTGGTGTGTTGTGTAAATACCATCCAACTAGAAACTCATACCACCAATTCTGTGGAATTCAAACCAAGAATCTGATCCTGCAACCATTATTAATATGAGTATCTTTTTACTCATACAAATAGCCCCATTGGAGTCAAATAAACTTCAGTCATACTCTGGGAAGCCCACTTCAGGTAACTGGACTACTTTCAAAAGGATTACTCATTTTAATTTATATTTCAAGGCTTTGTTTGGAGTAACCTTTAATAAGTCTGCAAGTGAATCAGAAAAAAGAACAACTGTACTAATTACAAGTCACTCACAAAGCAGTTTTAAAAAAAACTGGGCAAGTGCCCTCATTGATTTATGTCTTCTTTGAGGATTTGGTGGTTCTGTTTTGTTGAGTGTTCAAGAAAAGTTACAGTGAAGAGATGGATTTTGCATGTGAAGCCCAATTCAAAGCCCGTTGCAGTTAATAGAAGTCCTTCCATTGATTTCATTAGGCTTTGTATCAGGCTTTTAGGGCCAGATTTTTAAAGGTATCTACACACCTAAAAAGGCAGATACATGCTTAGTGTGATTTTCAAAATTGCCCAGGCACCTAACTCCCATTGCTCCTAATGCCTTCAGAATTTGTGTGAGGGTCTCCCTGGACAGTTTTGGGGGCTAGGGAAGGAGTAGGGGAAAAGGGTGGCCCTGGGTAGGCCATCTTTCACCCCATTATCCAGTGCAGCAGTCTCTGCTTCAGCTGCTTCTGCAGTTGCTCCTACCAACTGGAGCACAGATTTCTGTTGGAATAGTTGTTTAGTATATATATATATAAAAAAACTCCTCTGCAATATTGGAATTTAAACATTGTAGAAGTGAGCTAGGTCCTAAGAATTAGAAAGTGAAATTGACTAGAAACTAATGGTAGTAGTGAAGCTGATTTGGCTGTTTTTACTATCAAGCTAAACTGCAAAAATGAAACAAACACCACAGTGAGAAATTAATAATCTAAGATATTGGTAACACAGGGGCCAGTCCTGACAGGTGCTGAGTGACTGCAAGAATCACTGAAGTCAATGAGAACTGAAGGTGCTCAACATCTCTCAGCAATGGGCTGGTATTTATGCAATTTTTTAAAATATGTGTTTTAATCTGATGCTGCTCTGGAACAGTCTTTACTGGGTGCAGTACCTTATATCCCCAAACTAAGTCAACCCAAAATAACCTACAGTAATCTTATTCCTAGATGTGTTCATAAAATGATATATTTAAACATGGCAGATTCAGTACATGACTGAATGTTATGTAATATACAAGGGAAATTTAGGCAAATTTAGGCACATTATTGATCCACTCTTGAAAAATAATATGAATACATTTTATGCTATAAAACCTCATTTTTATTAAGTGATGACATTTAAAAAAACACTCTAAAGGATTCCAAAAAGTTCATTCCTAAATATATTATTTATTTTTGTAGTGTTATTTGATTAACAGAAATCACCCCAAATCAATACTAACCCCTTTTCTCCATAATATAATATAATGTAAAAGTACATACTTTCATATGTATACTTACATAAATCCCCAGTTTGTGATCCTGAAACACTTATTCCTGTGATTAAGGTTTGCTGGGCCAAGCCCAAAGTTTTAAACTTTCAATTGCTTAAAAAATTTGTAATTATTGAGCTTAAAAACTGTGATGTGAGATTTTCTCCCCCCTCCTTCATGACCTCAGTATTTAAATGCAGACATGATGACTTGGAGCTGCAAATGACCAAAAAAACAAAACAAAGCATTTGTTTATGATAATCAAGAATTAAGCATTCAAATTATAAGTAAAGTGGAATGTATGATTGATTTTCTTCTGTCACCATTCCCTGGAGAGAAAAAAAAACAAGATAAGAACCTTTAGCTACAGTGACTCTTAAATGTTTCAGAACCTTCTTGAACAATTACCAGGGGAGATATGCTAACATTTGCTAAATCAACCTCACGTCTGGTCTACAGGCCTCTGAGCAGTATTGTTAAGCCGACCTAAGTCCCCATGCAGACAGCACTAGGTTGACAGAAGAATTCTTCCATCAATCTACTTATCACTTCTCAGGAAGTTGGAGAACCTCCCATTGGCATAGGTAGGGCTGGTCTACTCTGTCAGCGGCGGTCGATGGGAGATGTACCTTATATAGCTTGCATATCTCCCGTCGATGTACTTACGTTGACGTACCACAGCATCTTCACGGCACTGCATCGACGGGAGATGCCCTTCTGTCCAGAGTGCCTTCCACCTTTCGGGGAGGTGGACTAATTGAGTAAACTGGAGAGCACTCTCCAATTGACTGAGTGGGTCTACACAGACACGCACAATCGATGCAGCAGCATCGATGCCTGCCACGGCAGCAGTGTAGACATAACTGTAGTGTCTACACTGAAGCATTGCAGCAACACAGTAGAATTAGTAGGAGACAATGTATTGTCCAACTCAAGACAGTTACCTTACACTGAAGAAAGAGAGGAGCAGGCTATATTTATTCTTTCTAATACTAATTTCTGTGAGTCAGGAGTATGACTCATAATGAGCAGTGATGTTGATGCTGGTCTGAGAGAAAGTGCTACAGTTGCTTCTATGGTAATTTTTGTTTTTTTAGAAGGGGGGGGGCGACAGAAAAGAGTGAATTGAGCATTTGTAAACTGATCATAGAACAGAATAGCATAGTGAACATTAAACTTTAAGGCCCAGATCCTCAGTTGGCATAAAGTTAATGAAATCAATGGAGTATATTGCATTTCAATACCCAGTTCTATTGCTATAAATCACAAACACCAAAACTACTTCTGTACACTGACAAATATAACTGGAAGTATTGGGTATGTGTATTGGGGGCTTTTACTGTCCTTTTGGAAGGCAGGTATTAAGTGATTGGCCATGAGAGACAGATGGAGAGTAGAGAAGGAACATTCCAAAGTGGTAAAATGTCATGTAGGAGAAGTCACTAGAACTGAGGTGTCACAGTTCAGGGCAACTGCACCTGTATTTCCCCCTCTGTGGTCCAGCAAGGGCACCTACTCTAGGTTCCTCAGCCATCACCTCTCTTAGGTGGCAACACATGTCTCTCTCCCTGCTGACAAGGGTATTTCCAGACAGCACAATTCTCTGCCTATACTGTGACCTCCTCAGCAAAGTCAGGCTTCCTAAGCTGGCCTGCTTTACTTTTCTGCTCACAGATGGTAGACAATGTTAGTTCCAACAGTTATAAGTTACCACACAGCTCTTTCTAAGCAAGAATTTTTATTCTTAAGGTAAAAGCATTACAGAGAAAACATATTAAAACATTAAAAATCTACACACATGCTAATAAGCTTACTGGAGATCACCCCAACTCCTTCAAGGGCACTGGTTAGTGATTAGTTCTTCAAACCCCATACAGGGTTTTTTCCTGTCGTCACCAGTTCATAAGCGCTTTAGCTCAGAACTAGCTCCCCATGACTTAGGGAATCCCTTCTTACTCAGTTTGGCCTTTGAAGAGACTGTGAGTAGGTAATCAGACAGATAATGGGTTTCTCTTCAAGATGCAGCTTCAAAAGGACGGCTCTGGAGGTAAGTAATTTGCATTCCTCTCTTCCTAAGTATTTCCACTCAACAAAAGTTCAGTCTTGTCTGCTCCATTGTTGTAAAACAGTTCCTTGAAGCACATCACACTTCCCAGTGTTTACAGTAGCCTTGTCTCCCCTTTAAAAGAAGTTACACAGCATCACAGGATAATACATATACATTTGTATTTTTAATACAATGACCTCCTAAGATACTTTAACTTTAATTCCATGAAGTTTGTCAAGAATATTGTCATATTTGTCGTGGGGGTTGGAGTATTGGTGGTACGCAATGCCTGACTGCACTGGCACTTTGTTTTCAGTGTACTGGTGAACATTCATTCTCCAAACTTTTTTCATCATCTGACAGATGGAATGTTGCTTCATTTTCAATCATCTCATTTCCTTTTCATGTTTAATGCTTTCCTTCATTCTCTAATTTTCCTCCTCCCGTACTGTCCATGTGTGTTCTTTGCTATTTTTGATAGCAGTCTGAAGTGGTCATCCTCTTCCATTCTCCTTTCCTCTTTACTTTTTCACTCCTGCTCCAGGTTCTTCACCAAGGGAGGCTCCCTCTTCATCTCTTTCAGTTCCAAGAGAATGATATCCTTCATTGTTTTTTTTTTCTTTGCATGTAAGTTTTGAGATTATCTGCATGACTTACTTTTCTTTGTACTCTTCTGTCTCTTCTGAGGCTGTCATGCTGCTGTGCTGTAGCAGTATCTGAAAAGGAAAATGAAAGATGAAAAGGGTTAATGAGCATAATTTACTTTCTTTCCGTGTATTTCAAATGTGACATGTATGAAGATAAAGGTGGCTTGTGAAACAATCTACTTTGTCCCTAATTCCTGTATTCCTCTGATTTCTTTTTCATTTTCTGTTTGCTGGCTGCACATTATTACAGCAGGGAATACAAAACTTCATGAAAAATATTTTTTTAAAGAAATTAAAATTTACTCCTTTGGGTGGAAGATGGGGGAAGAGGATGGTTCAGAACAAAATCTTAAAGATGCTCTTTTATTTCAGGCATTTGTGGGGGAACAGATGTTAAATGCAGCCCTATAGGTGAACATTGGGCTCCTGAGCATTCCAGCCAAAGTCCAAGAAGTCTTGTTTCCAACAGTACAACTATACCCTGATAAATGTGATCTGGAGTTATGAGGGTGGATGATCACTGCTGAGCTCCTTTCTTGGTGGTGTCCATTTTAGAGGAGGCTGAGGGAAGACTGCTTTGCTTCACAACCTCATTACTAAGCTGCATGAGTGGTTGAGTGGGCAATTCATTGCTCACGATACCCAGAAGACAAGCGGGAGGGAAATTGTTACATGAACTAGCTAGCTGCCTGGTCTTGCTAGCCAAGAGACTGACTGACTGACCCATGAATTAACTACTACTAGATGGGGCATTGGTGCTTACTACGTAGCGTAGTGTGATAAAAGATATGGTTTTTGAATTGATAATAATACTGTCTCTGTGTATTTTCACACTTTTTTTCTTTATAATCATTCAGGTGCCATTTTCTTGCTGATCACAGTGATATTGGGCAGTTTGTGGAGTGCACAGACACTTAAGAACTTCCATCCTCGAAGCTGGCTCTATTCACCAACATAATAACAAACAGCCTTGAGTGAAGTTCATAACAGAAGTGAGAATCCAGTCATAATGGTACTGGTGGAAGATGAGTGGGTTTGTTCACTTGGAGAAGAAGGCAGGAAGTCTTTGGATTTTTCAGTAGTTGTTCAGCTACTGGGGTGCATTCCACACTCTACTCATTCATTGCTGACCAGAAAGAGCTGAAATTAGCAAGAGAAAGAGGGAAATGCACTACCTTCCACCCTTACAACAATGGTTGCACCTTTTAAATCACTAGACCTGGTTCCCAAATCCCATTCTCCTTTCGTCCAAGCAAACACAGTGAAATCAGTCATAATAAAAGTACTATACCTGGCAATAAAATAACTGTTATAATCCATTTGATTGCTAGACTCTCTCCAAACTTCATTTACTCCTTTGTGTTCTCTGCTTCCCTATCCTGCTCTGCAGCAATGCTTCTTTTACCTAAGCCAAAGATCCCTGTAGTGCCCAAAAAATCCTGTGGGGTTTGCTCATTAAAGGGGTTACTACCACAATAATTATAGAGTGAAAGTTGGGACAGCGACATGCTGAACCTCTGGCATGTAAGGGTGGCAGCTTGAAAGTGCTGCTCTGCCCAGCCTGTGGAGTCCAGGGGCATATAAGGGTGGCAACTGGAAAGTGCTGATAGACCTAGCTTGTTGAGTCCAGGGGCATAAAAGTGCTGTCTTGACCCACTCCCCTCAGATGTGCGCTGTTAATCTGTGAATGTGGGTGTGTGAATGTGGGTGTTTGAGTCTGGAGCTGGAGGAACCCAGCCCTGGGAAACTTAGGTTCTGCAGGGTAGCTCCATTGGGAGGGGACTTGGAGAAGGGAGCAGTAAAGCTCCATATGAAAACACAAGTGACATAAGCAGTGCATTAATAGAATCACAACTCCTCACCCCAAGGAAAGTAACTCTAATAAGTGAGCATACCCCAAGGTGATGGGCAAATCTGGTAACATTAACTAATTAGATGTTCTACCTTTTAGAAGCACTGGTATAACAAGACCGCAGAGCCCCCTTCCCAATTTCCCCCCAACCCCTCACTCTGCAGTCCTCCAATACTCCCCGCTCATCCTATAGCCCACAAACAACTCATCCCTAGGCCCTAATACACCACCCCAGGAACTTTGTGGCGACTCACTAGTAACCCCCCTGGCTCGGCACTCTGCTCCTGTCCCAGTGTAGCGTGTCTTCGCCAAATCCCAGCTGCCAAGTGGGTCACTTGCTCCCATCATGCCCTCATTTGGTGTGGGCCAAATTTGGGTGATGAATGGCATTGCAACCTGGTGCCAGGACCAAATTTGAATGAGTGGCATTGTGACCCCATGCACTAGGTGAAATGCCAGAGGCCCTCTTCATCTGGTTGGGCTCCTACAACCTTATGGGCTCTGCTGGGACTGCACCACTTGCATCATTGTAGCCACTGTTTAGAAACAGGAGGAAGGCCTGAAGAAGTTTTTTTTTAATTTAATATATCTCAGGAAAATGGGCACGAACACTCTAGTTATGAGGATTAATTTGTTAAGCATTTTAAAATCCTCAGAAAGAAGACATTATAGAAGTACAAATAACCTTTTTTCCCACTCTTTTTGTGTTGCATCTCATATACCTTATTCTTGTACTTTATTGTAAAATAAATGTTAATACTATAATAATGATACAGTGACAGCCTAATATTTTGAGTTGGTCTATGAAAAATCTATGGCCTCCATCATCACAGGTTCTGAGCATATTGTAAAAATTAATTAATATCATATCATCCCTGGGAGACAGGAAATTATTATTGTTCCCATTTTATGGATGGAGAATGGAACCACAGAGAGACCCAGAGACTTCCCCTATGTCACATAGGATGTTTGTGACAGAATCCAGAAATGAATCAAGATCTCAATGTCTTTAATCACAAGAACATGCTTCCTTAGCCTTTTTTGTCTTGCTAAGAGCTAGGACACATGACAGAGCTGTGCAGAATACATCTGCCATTCTCATAAAGCTGTACTGAGAAATGCAATTTTCAAGTGTCTGGGAAGTCTTGCTGAGCCACAGTGATCAGTGCACGAGGACACTGAATTGCAGATGGAAAGAATTGCAAGAGAATTTCTTGTGATACATGCATTTAGTTATTTTATTTTATCCTTCTGGGAAGAAATGCAAGAAAGAATTTTGATATATTAGTCTGCAGGATTTGTCTTTTTCATTATTTTGATTTTTCTATTGACCTCAAGCGATGTCGGCTAAGGTAGTATTTTTAGCAACCTTCAACATGGGCAGGAGCCAATTACTGTTAGCAGCCCTTTTATGACTGCTTCACAGATTCAGGTAAGAAAGAATAACAGACAATGAAGCACAACCAACCGAATGATGATAATGTAGTTAGAATTATTTATTTTCTGGTCCTTATGGGCTGGTTTACATTAACTTCACTAGAATTTGTTTGTATGATTGTATGTAGATTGCTTTAACTCTCTAGGTTCTGTTGTACGTCTCAGTCTTCACCACTAGCATTACATGAGCTGTCACATTTCATTTCTTTTTCAACGCTGATTTTAAATAGCTGTGAGATTTGAGCAATAACTATGGAGAGATGGGGTATTTTTGACTCGCTAAAAGAATTTGATGGCCCAAAGCACAGCCATTCATTCCACTGAACTGTCCAGCAAAGAGGTTGATATTGTGTCAAAAGAAAAGGAAAATCTAAATAATGAAACAAAAAAACTATAGCAATAAATGTGTTTTGTGGAGCATTTTCATTAAGATGATCTACTGAGTTGGAGAAGGGGAGGGGAAATCTGGACTTCTGGGTTCTTGTTCCCAGTCCTCTGCTGCCAATTTGCTGTGTGTACTTGGTCACGTCATTGAGGCCCAGATTTTCAAGTCTCCACTAATATTCCTTGTCCTAGAGAGTTCCAGAGCTGGATATAGAAAGGTGCTGACTATCTGCAGCTTTCAAAGTTTCTTCAGCAGGAGCTATGAATGATTGACACCACTGAAAGTCAAGCACGAGGTGTTTGAGGTTGAACACTCAAAAGCTCAGGCCGTCAAAATTACTACTTTTGAAAACACTGACCTTAAATTCTGTACCTCAATTTTTCCATTTTAAAAGTGGATGTAACAATGGATTTATTATCTAATTTATAGAATGAGGTTTGCTTCATTTTTGTAAAGTGCTTTGAGATCCTCAGAAAGTTGTATAGTATTAATAATAAACAAGTTGATCTAGAGAGAGCATTTTTAGGGAATTAATGTCTTGTAAAATAGCCAATCAGTTTACTTAAATCATCTCTAGTCCCATTCAGAATTAGAATACAAATAAAGCCCCATGGTAACGCCGAGCACTTCTCTGTAAAATTACACGCATATAACTAAAACTGGGAAATACACGGGCTTGGCTGAGATGATGGAAGAGAGCGAGGCTTTGCAGACCTGTCTTTGGGCGTGGGGGAAGGAAAGCAGCCTCTCACCGAGAATGAAATTTAAATCAGTCCTCGCCCTCTGGGGCTGAGGGAGCATTTTGCTGTGTGTGTTTCAATGAGACATTTACAATCAATCGCTCTCAGCTTGGTTTGAAGTCTCCTTCATTCACGCGGTCGAGGCAGCAGCCGGGGCGGCCCCATATTTAACTAACTGCTTTCCGGACTGCGGTCACCGTAAATATTTCACCCTCCAAGCTGGAAACAAAGGAGGATCATCAGACTCCCTCGTATAAGCCTGGCGGTAGCCCCGACAGGGTAAGAATCCCCCCCTTACTCTCCAACCCCCTGAATGGGGTGAGCAGCAGGATTCCACCCCCCCTCCCCGCGCCTAAAGTGAGACCCTTTCCTCTCTCCCTGCGAGTTTATACCCGCCCCCCACCGTGTTGTGCATGCAGCTCCCTCTCCCTGCATCCCCCACAGCCCCCTCCCCTCTACAGGGAGCAGCTCCCCCTTGTGCCCCGCCGCCGCCCCGTGCAATTGAGCTGCCCCCACCACCGCGAGCTCCCTCCCCTCCTAGCTTCTACTCCCGCCCCCCCCCTCGCAAGCATGGGGATGGCGCGGAGTTTTTAATGTGGGGGGGGGCGCAGAGCGCACTATACCCGCCCCTCCCCGGGGAGCAGCTCGTGGCAAAGTCACCGACCCGAGCCCGCCGGGCCCCATCAAACGCCTCGGCCCGGCCCCCACACGTCATGGAAAGAATCACGTCAGAACTCAACAGCCAATGGGAGGGGCGGGAGGCGGGGAGAATGACTGGCCCCGCCCACTCACCAGCCCCCCCTCCCGGTCCCGGCGGAGGCTCCTCCCTCTCCTTCCCCATTGAAGGCGCCGCCGCACCTCACGTCTGGACCCCCTTCACCCGAACGAGACCCCGTCACGTGACCGGGCCAGGGGGTAGGAAGCGGCGGCTGCAGCAGCGTGTGGGGAGGCGGAAGCGGTGCTCGGCGAGGAGCAAACGAGTGAGTGAGTTGGGGGGGGGCCCGAGCTGCCAGTGCCCCGCCGCCCTTGTGGCTGCCTGGCCAGGCCACTCTGCAGAGCTGGCTGAGGCTCCGCGGCGCGTTGGGTGCGAGAGGCGGAGCCGCTGCTGGCAGGGAGGGGCGGCGGCGGCTGGGGCTGAGCCGCCTGCGAGGGTGAAGTGCTGCTGACTCCTTCGCTGAGAGAGGAGCCGCCCGCTGCCGGGGGCGGGGCGCCGCCGCTTCCCCCCGCCCCAGTTCGCAGCAGGGCGCTGCTTCACCACCACCCCCGGCCGCAGGGCGGGGGCGGCGCGGCGGGGCCGGCCCGCCGGAGCAGGGCGGGGGACGCGGACACCCTGTGCGCCGAGCAGGCGGCGGCAGCTGCAGATTCCCGGTGCGTCCCCGCGCGGCGCCGTCCAGCGTGTGCGGCTGGGCAGCGGCTGAGGTAAGAGGCGGCCCCGGAGCCGGTAATTGGAGCATCAGCCGCCCGGGCCCTTGGGCAGGGCAGGGCAGCGCCCCCTCCAGCCGCCGCTGCAGAGGCTGAGCCGCCGGAGGGCGCGGAGCGGCGGCTGCTTTTTCGCCCGCCTGGCTGAGGGCTCAGCGCCTTTGCCCTCGTGGGGCCGCCGCGCTGTATCCGGGGCGCGATGTGACCTTGAGGGCGGCAGATGCGGGGGTCTCCCTCTGCCGGGGCGCGCGGAGCTGCCGCTCGGATCTTTCTCGGGAGGAGACGGGGTGAGCGGCGGCGCCGTGTGGCATGTGTGCTGGGCTGGGTGACGGGTGACTGGCGGGGCCGGAGCTGCCTCTCCCTCCGCGGCAGAAGCGGTGCCCAGCCCGGCTACCCGGGAGGGCAGAGGTGGCGTTGGCAGCGGGCGAGGCCCCTCGGGCGCGCAGAGTGTTAGATGAAGGTGGTGCTCAGCCCCCGGTCCCTGCCGGGTTAAGTAGTTGGGATTAGCCTGCTGCTGCTGCACGGCATTATCATCCCCAGCCTGCCGCCTCGCTAGCTCCGCACGGAGCCAGCTAGCCAGCCTCCGCTGGCCTGGTGGCGGGGGGAGACGAAGCCCGGAGCTGAGTCTTGTCTCTCTGCCTTTGCAGTTGCATTGGCAGGGTGACACCTTCCCCCCGGCCTTCCGCCGCTTTGTCTCGTGGTCCGGTCCGGGTCAGTTGCGAGCCGAGCGGGCAAAGAGGCAGACAGAAACTCCCCTGCTTCCTCCAGTGGACGGACTCGCGGCGGCGATTTATTAATGGCTAGACGGACTGTGTGCCTCGATTCTGGACTAGGATAAAGGCATCTATCTGTACAACGGCTCTGAAATAGAGCGAGGACCAGTGAGGCTGCTTTCAGCCGCCTGCGGGCGTGGGTTTGTGTGAGCAAGGTGGTGTCGCGCTTGTCCCACTTAGTAGCAGGAAGTGCCTCTAACGGTGGCGCTTGTGTGACACTGTCATCCTCAGCCAAATGGTGCATGTAACCTTTGGATGTTATACCACGTGAGTTTATGAAGCGGCCTTAACACTGGGGGATGATTGCTGCTTGTCGCAGAAGGGAGTGCTCGCTCTTCATTCTGGAGTGTAAGGGGATGGGGACGTTCAGAAGATGGTGACTGAGAACAGATCGTCACTGATGTCTGATCAATTTTATTTTCCCTGCTGATATAAAAGTCTGGAAGTTGGAAGAACTTTTGATAGGATTTCAGGAAGAAGCTTGCTTGGAAACTTAGCTGATAAAGCTTGTACCCATGACCTTGGGATGCATTTCATTTATCATAATTTTCCCTAGCAATGTAAGTGATTACTCTAAAAATAACTAGCAGTGTCTGCCTTAGTTTGACAAAACTAGGAAACTTAAGGTTAAGAAATGTCGCTGATGCCTCAATTTGACTTGCTATTAATGTGAGGGTCTCTGAATAGTGGCCAGTTTTAATATGATCTACGCAGCCATTGTGGGGGTGAATTAAGGACAGTGTTCTGAACTCAGCATAAAACTTGTTACCGCATAATCAATTTCAGTGTTTCTTCTTTTGATTCTTTTTTTGTAAACTTTAAGTAATCCAGTAAACAATTATTAGAGGTATTTTTATGTTGACTAAAATGCCCTTGCAAATAGAAGAAAAAAGAAATACCCAGGAGTCTGAAGTTCTCTGAATCTGTATTATTGTTTGCTGCCTTGAGCATGAAACTTAATTTTGGATCTCTTTTCAAGAGCTACCTATCAAAACCTTATCTTGTAAATGAAGTATTAAGTAAACTTTTATGCTTTTAATTACATTTAAAACTCCTGTACTTTAGCTTGCGTGAGGAGTAATTAGGATCTGGCCCCAAAATGTGGGGACTGGGTTCTGGAAGAATCTTGAGAGGTCCCTCAGCAAAATTATAAAGCTTGTTCTGGGAGTGAAGTCCAAATAAAATGTACCCTTGCAACATTAGTATCTCATGTCATTTTTAGCAAAATACTTGCACACTTGTGGGAAGGAGCACAGAAGTGTGTAAACCTCTGGAAGAAATACAGCTTATCTAAAAATTGCTGTATCCGTAAGGAAAACATTTACAGGAGCTTTTATATTTGGGAATTTAAAAAACTTTGTTAAATGACCTTGACAATTTCATTTGCCATTTTTTTCTGTTTCATTTACAAAGCACTAAGATGACAATAGCTAGTGTAATTCTGAACAAATTTTTCTAGTTTTGCTGAAGCTTTTCAGGAACTTGTTCCAAATACCATAAATGCAAAATTCCAACACGGAGTAAATTTTGTATATCCTTAAACCATTGGTGACTTGGCAGAAATGGCTTCCAGAGTACTAAACTTAAATACTTATGGCATAATGAATGGAAACTCTTTTTTAGTGCGTAAGAGGAAAAAGTGGTCACTGAATAGTAGTGCTCAAAAATAGCTTTAACTCCCCCCCTCCCCCCCCCGCCCCTCCTTAAAATGTGAAATTGCTGATATGGAACCAGCATTGTTTCGGGTGCTTATTCCATTATCATTTCTGGTTTCCCTTTATGGGTAGCAGGCTACTGTGATAGTAGCTGGGGCTTTTTCACCTGGATAAGAGTTCCATTTGTGCTCCAAGAGTATGGTACTAGAAGATCTAAGCCACTGCAATATGGGTGCAAAAACGTTTTTTCCCCCTAGGCAGTATGACTCTGCACCCCAATTCTAAACTGCAAAACCTTACTATTTTAGTTTAATTCCTACTGATCAGTGACTGTCAAATATGCTGCTTGTGTTGTGGATAATTGAGACCACAAAAATGATCTTCACTTTTAATACAAGTGGAAATGAACTATAATTTACAAGGATTTGTGCTCTACTCAACTCTTGATTCTTTTTTCCCGCCCCCTGGGTATTATGACATTAAATGCATTTTTAAGCAGAATATTTTCAAGCGGAATATTACTGGTGTCAGTATTGTTTCTCTTAATTCATAAGCAATATAGGTTGAACTTGTCAGTCTGTCAGCTGTTAAATTTGAGGATTTCAGTTGCTGCATTATGGTTTAATAGCTTTTTGCTGAACTTCTGAAAAATGCTGTAAAACCTCTGTGAACATAAACTTGTAAACGCTTATGAAGATCTAACATGAAACACGACTCTGAGCTGTCAAACTTATTAGGACCAACCAGAACATATGTACAGTTTGACTAGACACTAAGGGAGAGAAAGAAGCTGAAGTACCCCAAGGATGAGGAAGGAGAAGAAATTGAGGTGGCTTTATGGGTTATGATCTAGAGAACTGGGATAAAAATGAGTGAAGGAAAATCTTTAAAACTTATATCAAGATTACCAAGTAGTTAAGTAACTACTAGACTTGGGGAATAATACACCTAGGGGACATGCTGGAAGCTATGCTGATTGCGTAACTGCAAAATGGACTGGGTAAAGCAGTTAAAACTATTTCCTATGGCATAGTTTTGTTTTGGCACACATGGACAAGATAACCTAGGTCTTTTCCAACTCAAATTTCTCATTAATATAGCGTAAATATTAATGGCACTCAAGTATTCTTTAGACAACTAAAATGTCTGCTGCCTCAGTGCAGTAGAACTTCAAACATATTTCGTTTGCAAATTTTTGATGGATATTAGTCTTTTAATGAAACCATGCAACATACTAACATAAACGAGATGTTACCTACATTGTACAAAAATATACGATGTTGTTAGAGTAAACTAGCAGTTAAAGTATGTTTTTAACCACTTTAATTTAGAAAATTTACAAAATTAAGAGAAATTCTCACTTAGTCTTGTTGTATATACTTAATATTTCTAAATACTTTCTGTATGTGAATTAGAACTGTTCTAATAATGTATCCCCTGAAAATCTATCGTCATTGTTTAAAGGAGAAACAGCATAATACAATGAAGTGTTAACAAGGTTTTATATTCTTAAACATACTCTTTTTTGGTATCTGAAACTGGTTCCAGCTTAAAGTAAACGAATAGAGGAAGATAAACAGACTGTTTGTCTCTAGGCTTATAAATGTAAACTTTATATGACAAATAAAAGAAAATACCATGAATCTGTCATGCGCTAACTGAAGTGATTGGCAACTAGTTTTCTCCCAAATAGAGGAGATCAGTAGAGTCTTAAATTAAAATCTAATTACAACTAGGCTCTTTAGTAATCTTAAGAATTTGCTTTGATAATCCAGCTGCTTTTTACAATGGATTTAATTAAACTGTTGAATTAATATCCCATAATCAAACTTCTTCCCGTTCTAATTTCGGAGATTTTTATCAACTAGATGACTGTATTTTGCTTACAAATTGAGACTTCCAGTTTCTAGTAACCTACTATGATGGGCCCAAAACTCACTCTTCTTGGAATGAGTTTTAGAGAACTATAGATCTTACACCTATCTATTATACCAAATAACTTCCCTCTTGAAGGTACCAATTTCTTCTACTTTGTAGCACAAAAATGATAAATGTTAAAATAGGGCAAAATATGTATTACTCAACATGTTTTGTCCATCATCTGGCTTTACAGTGAAATAAGTGCTGTTGCTTATTGGAAGCCTGATTCTTCAGTCTAAAAACCAGAATACAGACAGATATCAGTAAACCAGTTACTTTCTTAGCTAGATGTTTGGTGGCTAGATTAGAGTTAACACTGAGAGGGCTGCAAGAAAACACTTTTATGGTTATTTTTTTGAGCAATAAAATAGTGTCTCAATGAGGCAACTTCTTCTTCACATGTGAAACTCAGATCACTGATTTTTTTTTTAAATAAGCTGAATGTAGCTGCTGTTAGGGTGGTTTTTTTGTGGTTTTTTTGTGTGTGTGTTTTTTTTTTTTTTGTTTTTTGTTTTTTTTTAAAAGTTCACCATTCATCCACCTTTGCCCTAAAAATAATCCTTGGAAAAAGACAAAAGTTACTATACATTTTCACCATGTAACTTGCAATAAGACTGAATGTCTTATAAATATGAATGGATTCTGTATCTTTGTGGAACATGGCAGCTGTTAGCTGTGCACATTAACACTGTACAACAGTTCAGGAGACACAAAGGAAGGGGGAAGTACTATGTACAGTGAATACAGCAGGTGGGAGAATTTAGGAAGACTCAGTCACCTAACGTGCCTTGAATCTGGGTTAGTATTTTTATATGCGAGGTCATTAACCCCTAAATGAGGGATGTCCCACTGTAGGCTGGATCTGGTCCACATGGTGTGTTTGAATAGCTTACCTAACATGAGCAGATTCCCCAAAACTTAAGATATAAAACTTGAGTGGTTAGTCCTTATGATTACAGAGACCCTTCCCAATCTGAACTGAGTGAAACTGATGTCATCATGTCTGCCTAAGTAAATGGTTCAGGATGTCTGCAGGAATGTGAATTCTACTGTCCTCCATAAATCTGACTTTTAATGCCGAATGCTGATACTGAATGTCATTAATAACTATCACTTAGTGGCTGGTAAGGCATAGGAGTGGAGAACACTAGTTTCAAGTTCCTGCATCAGAATGCAAAGAAGAGTATAAGAGAGCCAAAAGAACAAGAAGAGGGATAGAAACGAAGCGTAGCAATAAGGATGAGATGCCAGGGAAGTATATTTTCTCAATGTGACATGGTGCTGAACAAACAATAACTAGATCTTACTATAATGATACCACATCCTCCCCTTCATTTCTGTACAAACCTCTTACTCATATCAATGGGCATTCCGCTATACGTTTGAGTGTATAGTTTTGAACTTATACCATGACTTACGGGCTGTAATTGAACACCGCATTTCATTCTTGCTTCTAAACATTTGGCACTCCTGCTATAAACGGGCTTGCTTAAAATCCCATTTGAAAAAAGGATCTCTCATCCAAGTGCTTCCCAACATTATATTGATGTGTTGGCTTTACACTGACTTGGAGGAATGCTACTTCTTGAAGCACCTGTTTTTTTTTTCTTTAGAATCCTTCAAAATTCAGAACCAGGCCAGTCTTGCTCAAGTCCATGAGAGCCACAATCCAAGGGTGGTATAGCTGCAATAGAGGATACCAAAGAAGGAGAAAATGTGCCAAGTTTTTACACACTATTAATTATTAAAACTCCTAAACATGGGACTCGTTTAACACTTACAGTGAAGAACAGTGACTGAACAGATGATATGGTAATCTGTCATGCTTAAAATCTTGTATTGGACATAAATCTTGTGTGGATATAACTGTAAAAACCAAAATGTAGAGTTAAAACACTCTGCTTACTTGCATTGTCTATCTCATTTGTGCATTGTCAGAACACTCCTAGGGAAACTTCTTCAAGTTCATTTTGAGTAAAGTTTTCAGAAGCACTTGGACATGAGCTTCTAAGTCAGGCCTGCTGAAAATGAAACTTGGGCTCCTAAGTCCTAGTGCTTTTGAAAACTTCATACCTCTTTTGGCTAACATTCTCTGTATAATCCGCTGTCCCTTACTGAACCTTCCACCCAGGGATGAGAGAGGGAAAGGGAAGGAGAACTTTTTAAAAAGTGACTTTAACAGCACAAAATTAGCATGGGAGCTTAAGGACAGGTAATACCTGAAACTACTTAACTCACTATTTTGGAGCAGGCTAAATATAAAGTTGAATAATGTCTCTTTGAAATCCATGGGGATGTTGTGTGTAAAAGTAAAATACCTTATGCATGCTATCCTGTATATTTACCACTCGTGTAAAAATCTATAAACTGTCTGTCTGGTTTTAGCTAGGACTTTTCTGGGGAGGTGAAGTTAGGCTGAAATCTGTGATCTTAAGGTTGGATGTCATTTCTATTTTCAGATGAACTGAAGCATGGCCCTTCATCCATGCAGATGTGTTGAGCTTGGTACCTTCTATGTTGTCACTTTATAGGTGAAATACTTTGCTACATCATAGGAATGGATGTGATGTTAACCCCAAGATAGGTGTAGAAAATATCCACCACCCTCAAAACACACTTCTGTCGTGCCTGTAATCTGCTACCCTAACTTGTACTTTTACATCTTCACTCAAATATAAAGTGGCAGGAGAGAATGCTACATTATTCAGTTCTTATCACGTGGTGTACAGTATCTGATCTATCAAGCAGGGGCCTTATCTGCTCCACATTCTTGCAGTGCTGAACAAGAACAATTGACCGACCATGTCTCATTACTCTTTACACATAAAAGAAGAGGGGGTTATTTGGCTATTTTTGCTTTATGTTGCTATCCGGTTCTCAAGTTGTTAGGATCTAGATGCTGAAGGGTCATGTTAGTCTTTAGACTTACTCAGTTCTTATGCCTCTTTTTTCCCTGAAATCTCCCCCGCGCTTGCATTCCATTTAATTGACTCTTTTGGCTTGTTAAACTTTAGGTGTGTTATAAGTGACGCTTGAAAGAACTTAGTTAAATGCAAAGTTTTGTGCTGAGTACCTTAAAGAACCTTGGTACATAAGTGATTTTCAGTGTGTAAAAGCATGTCATGTCAGAGGGTCAGCCAGGCCATACCTGAGTGAATGGTGTTGCCCCCTGGGGCAGGAGCTGCTGTTATGAGGGCAGGGGGTGCAGAGTGGGCTCACTCCCTGCTTTGGCTTCCCCTCTGCACTGGACTTGGAAAAGTGTAAATTTGCTTAGGGCCTGGGCCCAGTGATGGGTTTCTCCAGCCTTGCTCCTAATATCCCTCTTTTTTAAAAAAGAGAGGCTACTTTTTTTTTTTTTTTCCCCTATAGCTGTTGGCAGTCTGTGGTCACTGAAATGTTTATCAGAGTTTTGAAGCTGGTGTACAGGGACTTCTGGCATAATGTTAAAGTCTGGTGTGAGACAATTTGTTCAATATCTGTTTGGATTCCTTGGATCTGCTTGGCCTTTGTCCATAAGGAAAAAGTACTCATCTTGCTATAACATAGACTGCATTGGTCATGTTGGTAGATGCTCTTCTACCAATGTACTGAGATCAGGTGTCAGTGCTGATGTTATAGCTATATCTGTTGTATCTGTTCTGTCTCAACTATGAGAGAGCTAATTTGACTGAAAATGCTAGCATCTGTAGATAGAGCTGCATGACTGTAGTCATGGAAGGGCCTCAGTGAGATTGCTCAATCAGGGCAAACTGCAAAGAACGGGGTAGATGATCCTCAAAATTGGTGATTTATTCTAATAATTAGAATAAATCAAGCCAACAACAAAACAGCTTGTACAACACCTTACTGGTTATCAAGAAGTAAAAATACAGCTCCTGAAAAGCAGTCGAGCCCTGGGCTCCCAGACAGCCAAGTCAAATATGGTGAGGATTACTTAAAAACTTTATCATCATATGTAAAGTTCTACCAATCGCAAGAGATTAGACACATTCAGATCAGTGAATATTTCAGATTTTATCCAAACACACGCTTACAGCCAATTCTTAACTACTCTAAGATTTATTAGAAAAGATAGTTGTTATGGTTAAAAGATCATTCTGCATACAGATATGAATAAAGTTCTTAGGTCAGCTTCATAGAAGAGATGGTGAGCTACTGAACTGTGTTTTTAAAAAAGAAAAAAAAATTGTTCCAGAATCAGTTCATTAGGCTATAGTCCTGTAGACAGTCCATTTGCAGTTTTTAATTTCTTCCATGAGAAATAGCAGAGTAGTCCAGAATGGAGCTGGGGACCTGTCTCATGACTTCAGCTTCCCCTGACAGAGTTCAAGCAGATCAGAGGTGGAAAGGGTCAGGTCCTGGAGTTTTTTCATAGTTCTCTAGCAGGCAGGCTGAGAAGCCTCTTTTCACAGCAAGCATTCCTTGGATGAAGAGTAGGTTATGTACATTGTTGCTTTGAAGTCCATCTCTATTTCCTATGTATACACAGGTAATTAGATGCGTTGATTAGCATAAGGCAATTAACCATTCAAAGGTTCACAGATAGTTTACTACAAATTTCAAAGAGAAATACAGACAATGATATTACACCACATGTTTCATCTAACTGCTCATATTCCCTTTTGATCTCTCAATCAATGGAACATAGTAACAGACAGGAATAGAAGTTTATCATCTACCAGCTAATGAGATCACATTGTGAAGTTTCTAAGAGATGCAGGTAAACACGGACAAATACAATTTAATATTTACTTCCAATTCACAAAATGGCTGGAGGAGGAAGAGGTGAACTCCTTATAAGCATTAGCCCAGTGTTTAGGGGGCAAATGGGGAGGCAGGCAGTTTTCCCCCTCTACCTGATGTGAAGAAAAAATTTGAACTTGGGTTTCCCACCATGCAAGAGATTATCATAGCCACTCAGGTATGGGATGTTCTGGTGTGGATCTTCCTCAGTCTCTCCTATTGAAGCTGTTCCTCTTTATATTAATAATTAGTCATTGATCAAGGACTCAAATTTGGGTCTTTCACATCCTAGATGAGTGCCCTAATCCATCAGGTCAGAGTCCTTCTTGTTCTTTTTCCTTGGCCCAGTGATTAGTCACTGTCATAATGAATACTATGAATTTGTGCCTGTGAATTACCATGACTATTTATTGACTATGCATAGTGAAACAGCTTCTCTTGAGGGATTGAGGACCACCATCACTCCTTACACACACGCCAGCATAACCCATAGGTTGGTGGCTGTGGCACACTCCTGCAGCGTGAGGGACTGAAATTCAAATCTCCATATCAGACAAAGGAAGGAATCTATCCTGGGCCTCCCACATTCCTGGTGAATCTCCTAGTCATTGGGCTAAAACTCATGAGGCTGGCTCTACCATCTCCTCCTCAGCAGGCCATTTTGTGATTCCATCCCAAAAAGTCAAAATATTTCAGTAATTTCAAAAACTGCTTTGATCAAACTGAACAAAAATTAAAATATTTGGCAAACATGACAGTGAATTCACTAATATTTCAATAAACCTTGAACCTGTTTTTGTTGTCAGCCAATAAATTACTTGCTGAAAGATTTTGCCCAGCTTATTGGTAAAGAGACATTAAATACAGTATTTAGTAGTCTGATGAGCAGGCAGCTGTTTGCCTCATCTAATCCAGTCAGCTGTCAAATGCTTTCTCCAATGTTTGGTAGGTATTTGGGTGTAGTAAGTGCTGTCTGTCTGAAAGCCAATCTGGAGAAGACTAAACTGATGCTGATATGTATGATAGTCAATTAAGTGGAAGACATGGCAAATTATAAACGCCCTTTCCTAGAGTTATTTGTCTCGAGGGTAGGTATAGTTAAATAAAGCAGAGCCCAGGGTAGACTTAATATACGTGTGGCCACGAGTTGGTCAGTTTCTCTTGGGAACTACTGCTATAGAGATCCAGCCTGTAGTCACCTCATGATTAAACTAGTGCAGTGTTCTTAAGTCTGCTGATTCCTTTACTATCCTTTAGTAGAAGGGAGCTGACTCATAAACAAATTTTGTTTGTTTGAAAATTAAGTATGAAATGGTCTCTAGAACATTCTGTTTGCTTTCTTTTACAGAAATGTGTGAAAGAGGCCCTATTTGCAACCCGGGAAGTGGGTGGGCAAGCCCATCCACTGCTAATGGCCCTTCCCCCAGCCTAAGGGGAGGAGTCACTGGACCCAGAGTACAACTAATGGTGGGGGACAACTAATGAAAAAAACAGGGAAGGGCGTGGGGGTCACAGGGTCAAACAGAGGGAACCTGAAGGGGATGCCGAGCAGAGAACCCCGGACAGCGCCCACTGCTCCCGGAAGGCATCAAGGGAGCCAGTGGACCTCTGCCGGGATACGTGAGTACACGAGGGAACGGAAGTAGGCCCCACAGTTGCAGAGCGCCCCCCTGGCCAACCTCCTCTCCCTGGTCTTGTAGATGGCCAGTTTGACCAGGGCTAGGAGGAGGTTGACCAGGAGGTCCCGCGACTTTGTGGGGCCACGGATAGGGTGTGCATAAAGGGACAGGTGTGGGGAGAAGTGCAGCCAGAACCTCAGCAAGAGGTTCTGGAGGAGCTGGAACAGGGGCTGCAGCCTGGCACACTCAAGGTAGATATGCGCCAGGGTCTCCCTCATGCCGCAGTAGGGGCAGGTGTCGGGACGAGGGGTGAACCGTGCCAAGTACACGCCCGTGCTCACGGCTCCGTGAAGGAGCCGCCAACTGATGTCCCCGGTGGGCCGCAGGGTCAAGGTGGAATATAGACTGGCCCACTGGGGGTCCTCGCCCTCCGCAGATGGTAACAGGTCCCGCTACTTGGTGTCAGGGTGGGACATGAGGGCAAGGAAGTGAAGGGTGTGGAGCACGAGTGAAAGAGGTGTGAGGAAGGGAATAGGAGGGAAGGAGGTCATCATTGTTGACTTATGTAAAACTTATCCTACATTGCCACATAACTTCTGCTGTTCTGAGGAATTTCATTAAAAATATATATAATACTAAAGTTTTTTTGGGGAGGCTTTGGTGGTTGGACAGGGAATAGTTCGGACTCTTAAAAGCTGAGAAGACATGGGAGGCAATCTACGTTTGAGGGATAAACTGTAGTTGGATGGTAAAAATGGTCTGAAAGAAATAATGTTGACTTGGAAACTTGCTTTTTTTTATGCTTTTGAGTAAAAACCTCATTGAAATGAATAGCAGCAGTTAATATCTAAGCTGTTGTTTCAGGCTGCCTCCATATTGAAGCTGTGTCTAAAAACCAGTGCAACTTCTTTTTTTTTTAAATTGAAAACACTCTGGTGGATGCTCTCTTTGGTTTAAATCAGGTTTACTTCAGTTAAGTAGATGGAAAAACAGGTTGAAGCTGAAAGAGTAAATCTAGTGTAAAATAAAATATGTACACATGACCTTTTTGCTTTGGTTTAACTAACCTGATTTAAACTAACACCTTTAAAATAAACTGGTGAAGCTTTTTCATGTATGCAAGGCCATTGTCAAATTAAACCAGTGCAACTTTTCTAGATTGAACTGGTTTTAAATTAATTTAAATTGATCCAGTTAAATCACTGTGAATTTAAATAAACTTAACCCTTGCTTATTGAACACACTAAAGCAATTTAAGGAAAAGTTAAATCTGTTTTAGATTTTAAAATCATTGATCTAGTTAAACCAATGCAACTCTTCTAGAATAGACAGGGCTTTAGGCAGACATCACTGACTTGGCTCACATTTGTAAGCTTTCTTTTCTGTACAACCATAAAGATTGGAAACTCAAAATGAAAGTTTGCGTTTGGGTGTAAAATTCTATGCTAAGGGATGTATTCAGACAGCTAATTGGAACTTGGGTCTTAAGGTTTTTTGTGTTTTGTTTTGTTTTGTGTTTTTTAAATTGAAGCTGGTGTGGAGTCCAGTGCAAAACCTGCTTGCTAAGGAGCGTCTCACCATATGTTTGACATTGGTGGTTTTTTGATCTGCATCAGTCTCCTGAAATGAATTTGACGTTAGTTTTTTGGATCTATAAAGTATTGAATGTTCGAGGACTGGCATACATGAGAGGTTCATTGTGTTCTGGCCATTCTGATGCAGCTCTAATCAGTTAGAGGCATTCAAGTTGAAGACCCCAGACTAGACACTGAAAGAAAAGAAGGTTGGGAGGAGACTATACTTCTGGTACTCCTTTTCTCACTTACCCCAATTCTTGGTCTGAGGTAGCCCCAATCGTTCATCCCTCAGGCTATTCTGCAAAGCCATCTCTTCCTAGAATTTTAAGGGTTGGATGCACTGAAAGCTGATATTTGTTGTGGTGGTGCATTTTTGCAAATGAGTGATTGACTTTGTCTGTTTGGTTTATTCTTGTTGACACAATTATGACTGCTCTCTTGATGTATATCAGAGGTAACCCTTGAATAGGAACTTTGTATATCATTCACTCAAAGAATCTAAGGTTGTCTAAGCTTGAAATATTAAAACAAAAATGCAGTGCTAATTTCAGCTACCCCCAAAGCACAGTTTCTGATGAAGTACAACTGATGGAGCTTGGGGGGGATTTTCAAGTTTCTAAAATGCTATTATAATGCCATGTTAACATGTGATTTAGTCAATCTAAAACTAATACCTTTTTTAACATCTTTGTATTTGGGGAATCTTTATGAAGCTTTTCTGTAAATTTCAGAGCTAACCACTGGAGAGGTAGGACAAAACGACTTTGTAAGCATACTGAATTTTGTGTCTATAACATGCGATAGATTGGGATAAATATAACTATAGGAGTAAACATAGCATATGCAAGAAGGTGACCGTGTAGTAGTATTTTGATGCTAATTTGATTAGATTGTTGTAAATTGGGGCTTGTCTACACTTGGAGTGCTGCTGTAGTGCTTAGTGAAGATGCCACCTATGCTGACAGGAGAGGTTCTCCTGTCAGCAGAAGTACTCCACCTCCCTGAGAGGTAATATCTATGTTGATGGGAGAAGTCCTCCAGTTGACATAGCACTGTCTAAACTGGGAGTTTGGTCGATTATAACTATGTCGCTTAGGCCCTCAAGCTCTTTATTTTGTTGTAAAAGTAGCTGAGCAACTAAATATACCACTGAGCTTTTTTAAACCCTGCTTATGCTCGAAGTATCTGAAAAACTGGTTTTGGTTTGCAATAATATATTAGTATAGATCTTAGAATAGTCCTAGATGTTAATCAAAGTGTACTATGTTTTGGATTAAAAAATTAAACGTCTAGCTAGCAGTGAAGACAATGTGTAGTTGGCTATAAAGGAGTTTTTTGTGATCTTACTAACCTGTTAGTGATTAACTGTAAAATAGCGCTGAACAAACTACTTGGAGTGTGATCTTGGATACTTAAAATTTTAAGGCTCTCAAGTGAGAACTTTGGTAGCAGTTAGTGGAGTGTTGTTCGATTGTAGATAAAGATGAATTTCCATATTTTACCAAGTAGGTGAAAAGTGCCCAAAACTTCATTAAGTGAGGGCAGCAGGTATTTGCTTGTGTCCACTCTTAAACTTTGGTGATCTATTCACTTGGTGTGCTAATTCCTGTTGTCTTGATACCATCTGCCAAACTGATTCAATTAATTAATTGAATAAATAGATTAATCTGTCACTTAGCATCCTGTGTAAATGAAACTCCGTCATTGTTACCTGTTCTGCCTGTACTGAAAACTGCTTAGTATAAAATATTTGGCTTCATGTTTACTTAGTCAGAACTTTTGCATCTATGCAGTGAGAGAACTCCCAGGTAAGAGAGTGGTCCCTTTTTGGTCTCTCTGAGAGTACAAAAATATTTAGTGATTCTTCACTGCCCCCCCCCCCCGCCCGGATGCTAACATTTAGCCATTTCAAAATCACTCAAGGCTTTCAATTCAAAACTTGATCTTCCTTTCCACAGAATGTTGGGAATCATTAGAAAAGGGATAGATAGTAAGTCAGGAAATATCATATTGCTTCTTTATAAAATCATAATATGCCCACATCTTGAATACTGTGTGCGGATCTGGTCACCTCATCTCAAAAAAGATATATTGGAATTGGAAAAGGTACAGAATGGGGTTAGAGAAATGATTAGAGGTATGGAACAGCTTCATGGAGGATAGGGGTCCACCAATGGCTATTAGCCAGGATGGGCATGGATGCAAAATCATGCTCTGAAGTGTTCCTAGCCTTTGTTTTCCAAAAGCTGGGGATGAATCACTTGATTACCTGTTCTGTTCATTCCCTCTGAAGCACTTAGCATTGGGCACTGTTGGGAGACAGGATAGCAGACTAGATGGACCATTGGTCTGACCAAGTATGGCCATTCTTATGTTCAGATATATTCCTATCTCATCACCTCTCTCCTAGACACACGTCTACTTAACTTTATGTGAAGCAACCTACAGTAACGAACGACCACAGTTTGTACTATGGAATACAGTGATCTTGTTTAAATACATAACTTGATTTTAAAACTTATTTTAGTTAATCTGATACACTTGTAAATTTTAAGCAGTGCAAAAATCAGTGTGGCCATTCTGGTGTTGTCTACATACAAACTTGTACCAATTTAACTAAAAAGTGTGGTTCTAAGGTAAAACTTATGCAACCCTTATGTTCTTGAGGAAGGGGGTAAGGGAATAGATCAGTTTCAAGCTTTCAAGAATAGTTTATTTATTTGTGTGATTGACATTCCGATACTTAAGTCAATGTTGTTGAATGTGTTTCTTAACTACTAAAAAGATGGAGAGGAGCTGGAGGTGATGGCAGCAGATAATTTATCCCAGTATGTATATTTGTGACATCCATCTTCTAAAAGTAAACTTAGACAACCCTTTTTCAATGTGCCCTTTTCTTTTCCTTCCTTCCTCTAGTACTAATTACTACCAAGTGCTTATGCTGTAAAACAGCAATAAATGGTTAACTGTATACATGAAAAATGCTTAGGTTTCTAAATCTGAACACTTTATTCTAGGAAAGCTGCAGGTTTCAAATTTAGGCCTTGTTTCTAAAACTTAGAAATGTTTTCATGACTCTTCTATTTTAGTTTTACTGAACATGTATGAATTATCTGCATAAAATGAGAATGTCTTCATCGATTGATATTGAAAATTCTTCAAGCATTAATTTGGAGAAACATACAGCAACAAGTGCATAGGTTTTGATATTTTGTAAGGAGCTGTATTTTAATATGAAAACATAATGAATTTCCTGGAAAAATGCCAAGTATGCAGTCATTAATTCAAATTCCTCTGGTTTTTGCAGCCCAAACACTACAGAACGGTAATATAAGAGAATCAGAATATGAAATTTTCTCTTTGCGAGCTAGAAGGGGAGGAGAGCATAAATATAGATTATAAATGCAGGACTGAGATGTCAAATGTGTGAACTCAAGGGATTTTTAAATTACTTTTAACATGATAGGCAGCAAGTTAGTTAGGAATACTATCTCTCTCTCTTTTTTTTTTTTTTTTTTTTTTTTTTTTTTTATAAAGGTAAAAGCAAGTTTGGAAAACTATTGGCCATCACTCCAAGACAACAAAAATGCACCATCTAATTTACTGCTCACTGAGTACAAGCTACTCACCTATACTTTAAATTTTGAGCACATCTGTAATTACAGATGCGTGAACTGGCATCCATTATTCTTGTAATAGTGGCTGTAATCCCAGACCTTCACTCCATGTTGCACAAATACATTAACATTACTGTCTGTTTACTTACAGTGATGCTTAAAGCATCAATCAAAGATCAGGACCCCATTTTCTTGGTGCTGTGCAAACAATAAGTTGTTCCCTGCTCTAGAAAGCTTGAGGTCTATACCAAGATACACCAAGTGAATAAAATAGGGTGGCATGATCAGATAAAATAGTGAAAAGAGCACACTTCACATAGTATGTTGTAGTCTCTGCTTATTATCTGCTTAACCATTAATACTTGGGTTGGTAGCACTTAAATACCATATACCACAATGCAGCAAAATAATAGTCAAGAACTTTCGGAATCAGCTTTCATCTTCATTCTTGGTTGCTTTGGTTATCCCTTTTTATTCTTCTTTTTGTCAGCTCACTTGCACTTGATACGGTTTTTCATACTTTATGTGAAGCCATCTGTGGGAAGGCTAAGCTTTCTCCTAATCCTCCTTTTTGGGAGTTCTGCTGATGTTGCTTTCTTCACATCCTTTCTGCCTCTCTAACTGCTATGTGACCTTCTCATTTCTAACATTCTGTTCCTTCTGTTAAAGGAACATCTCCCAGAATGCTCTTGGCTGTCTGAATAGCAGCACCAATATGGAGAAAATAATTATTCTGTATAAACCCTGTTTGTTGGAAATCAGTGTTAAAAATGAACTATTTGCCTTCCGGATCTATTTTAAATTCCCTTGTGGCTCAGCATGTCACTCCCTGTGCCATATGCTAGGGAGAAGGTAGGATCATGTATGCATGTTCTCTGTAAACAATAAAACAGGACTGACATGTTGAAAGCATTTATTATGAGGAAATGGAAGACGTGAATTCTTTCTTTCTGCCCCAAGTTGGACGTGATATCCAAATAAATCACCCACTATTTAAGTGCCAGTCAGATCAGTGCATTACCCTGCCCTTGATACAACACAGATTTAATTCTGAAATATAATTCTTTTGTCACAAATTATGTTGCCAAATAACTAGTGGGACAACAGGACTTTGAAATTCTGGTTGCCTTTGGTTAAAGTCACCTTACAGATGCTTGTAAGGAACATGTCTTAATTAATAAAGGTAACTTCTTATTTATCATGCATGAAAAGGACCTGAAAAGGATATGAGCAAGTGGGATACTGATGTGGTTAAAAACTCTAGGTAAACATTACTTAGCTTTAACAAAGGAAAATTGCCTGAATGGAATTTAATAATCTTATTTTCTTAAAGCATCTAAACTAGTTTTAGTTTCCACTTCCATGCAATACACAATTTCTCTTCACTGTTGCTGTTTGACAGACCCATACAAAGAGGGGAACTGACTGCATACATATTGCCATCAAAATTTTTAAAGCAAAAATAAAAACTTTTTTTTCTGATCTCTGTTGCAGTAACTTCGTGTTGCAATGCTAGGATCTTAAGCCTGAATTGTTAGTCTCCAACTGTTCACATATTTAATGTCTCCAATTACTCAACTTGTTTGTGGTGTCTCTTTTACTGATTAAATAGATTGGTTTACTTGGTCATCCTGTCTGCTCTGTAGTATATCTCCATCTCTACCTCCCATCTACCCATTCCTGAATTTAATGTTCTCTTGTGATTCTAGTACCAAAACTGCCTGTAATGAACATATCACCATAGATAGTTTCTGTTCCACAATGATTACATGATACTTCCACACTGAGATTGATTTTTGGGTACTAGAGTACCTGAAAACTTAAGAAAATGTTGTTGTAAAAACGCTTAAACCAAGACTTTCAAAAGTGAATAGTGACTTTTTTTTTTTTTTTTTTTTTTTTTTTTTGAGTACCCAGGTCCTGAGATGCCTTAAGGGGGCCTTGCTTTCCAGATAATGCCGAGAAACCATCCTTTGAAAATGAGACCTTGCCAATGGGTCTCAAGTTGTGCACCTCACGTCACTAATCTTGGGCTTAAGTTCTTTATTTGACTGAACACCCGTCATGGAAAGAATTAGGATCCAGCTAAAGTGTTTAGTTCTCTGTCACGATAGACTCTGTATGTTTTCACCTGTGGAGTCAAGATATCTGTACATGAGCTTCCAGAATCCTCTAGAGAGCAATGTTTGTAACCACTCTCTCCTCTCCTAACACAGGGTACCCAGAGTGCAAAAGGAGAGGCATTTGAGACCACTCCCCAGTTCATTCTGACTGCTGAGGTGTAGTAAGCTTGGGTTCTGTATATGTCTCACATAAGTGACTGGCAAGTCCCTAGATCTGTTAGGTTAATGAAATTCAATGGTGAGGTTAAGCATAACTGACTGCAAAAAGCCACTCAAAGTGGTTCTTTGGTGTGATGTTCCCCAGATCTTCTGGGTTGACATTCTGGTGCCATGGACTCAACATTGACTGTGGAAAAGCACATTCTAAGGCTGCCTGGCTGTTGTAGGAAGTAGGGGATGTTACTCCCACCCAACTTCTTTCTTCTGGTCTTCCTGTATTATGAATAGTTCTAGTGCTTGTATCAGCTGTTCATGGGTTTCCCAAAGAGACATAATGTGAAATGGATACTGATGTAATGCTAGATATGTTAGTGCTGCTTCAAAACTTCTTTACCAAGTAACTTCAACTATTGTAAAGTTTTGAATAGCAGCTTCAGAAGAAGCCCTGTTCATCTGCAGCCATGGAAAGATGGAAGCTTTGTTGGCCTTTGTATGGAAAGGTCCTCTTTCCTTCAAACCATAGTACTACAGATATATCTCTTACAGTTAGGCCATATGCTGGTGTGCACATACATGACACCAGTTGCCAGACTTCACCAGCAGCCTTTACAACTCTGGCTCAGGTCAGTCTAATCTCTTGACATGTCACCAGATGAACGAAGTCATAATTCCACTGCATATCATCTCAAAGCTGAATTGGTGACTAGATTCCCAAAACATGCAAAGCAGAGTACCATTCTCAGCTGTGCTCTGACATTGATCAGTGCATTGGGCACATGTTGGAGGAGCCCACCTGGAGCATCAAGGAACCTGGTCCCCAGAAAATGAAATTCCACATAAACTTCCTGAGCTTACAGCTGTCAGACTAGTTGTCCACCTTCTTGAATGCAGATAGTTTCCCCATGCCCCAAAGACTTCACGGGAAGGGTGACCTAGTGAGGGCCATCATGGTTAATGTGATCTGTACTTTGGTGCTTTAGCTTTTAAGTAAAAGAGCAATGATGTTTTAAAATCTTGTGCAATGTGTCTATTATGTATTACATTTACCAACTCTCTCAGGAGGCGTGTAAACTGTAAACCAGAAGTCTCTCACCTTCAAGTGGAATTCTGGGAGAGGACTTGTTAAAGCTTCTGGGGCATCTTGGGCAAGGGAGGGGTTCAGCACTGGTTCTGGCAGCTTAAGGTAGGTGGGTTGAGGGGCTCCATTTCCAGGAAGAGGTAGCAGATAGAGGGCTGGTGCCCAGGAAATATGCCGGAGAGGCCAGGGAAGAAAACAGTGCTGCAGCCTGCTGGGACCCTGGAAGCTTAAAACACCCACTGACCCAATAGCTGTGTTCCCTCATAGCAAACTAGTGAGTGGCTCAGGGGAGTTGCTCAATTGGGACTTGAAGGAGGTCTGAGTCTCACCTGAACAAAACAGTTAACTTACTACTATTCACAAAACCCCATTGCACAGGAGAGCAGAAATTTCTTACTGTCTCCAGAGCCTGCCTTTATTGCATTGACAGAACCAAACAGTTCAGACTGTCTCCTTGGTTATTTGTAGCCGTAGCCAAGCATTCTAAAGCTCGGGATACTTCATCTGAGGATTGTGAAGTGGATTACACATTGTATCACACTTTACCAGTTGGCAGGACCTGCTTCCCCCTCCCTCAAAAAAGAAACATGGAGTGAGCTCTACAGAGCTCAGGCAACATCCTTTGCTTCCAGAATGTGTGGATATCTCAGATCTGCATGGTGGCAATGTGGAGTAACCCACTGAGGTTTGTGAAACGCTTAGCAGCTGACTTGGCAGTTAAGCCTAAGGCAAAGTTTGGGAGCGCAGTGCTACAATTGCTGATACGTGTAGAACTCCTTATTCCCATCATCTGGGGGGATACAGCTTGCCATTGCTTACTGTGGGATTTATAGATCTTCTCTAAGAAGAGAATGGTTAACTGCCTATTTTAACTATGGTTTTTTGAAATCTGTTTGGTGTAGATCCCATGACTTGCTGTCCATCCCTGCTTTTTCAGAATAATGAGCAAAACAGAATTTGAATTACAATGGAACTAAGTGTGGCTGCTCTGCCCTTATGGCCTCATTTGGTAGCATGAGGAGTTGAAAGGTGGATTCACAGCCCTAAAGGACAGTTTTTGAGTTTCTGATCTCCTACACCTGAGGTGTATACATGCATGCAGCTACAGGGGGATCCACAATGACTGCAGCATCCTGAATCACAGTTATTTTATAGAGTAAGTAACCATTGCTTCCCTAATGACCACAAAATGTATTGGCAGATTCTCTCAAATGATTTCACATTTGCCTTGTCTTCAGTGTATGTCCAGGAGAAAAGGTGTGTTAACTCAAGTTAGCTAGTGAAGACAAAGCAGTCAATCATTTTCACACAAGTTAGCAGGTTGAATTATTGCATATGGGGAGTAATAAGTTTTAATTCAACCTAACTGAAACTGTGAAAATGACATTATTGCCTAGCCTTTATTAGGATTTAACATCGTGCTAACTTGAGTTAATACTTTTTTTTTTCCCTAGTGAAGTTGAGACCTAGATGACTTAGACCTCAATCCTGCGAATTGATCTGTTAAGTTATATGCTCTTCCTGGCAGATATCTCTTGACTACCTAGCCAACAACTAAGCAGTGCAAAATGCAGCTCTCCCTTCTATCTCAGTGCTTCTTCACATAAGAAAATTCACGTTAGTGTAACCTGACTTTAAAATTGATCTAGTTATTCCAGTGCAACACCCCTAATGTAGACCATTCCGTAAGTTTTAGTACTGTACACTACCACTTATTTGAATGGCTGGGGAGAGGGGTGGGAGACATGCAGATAAACTTAACATAGGACTACCTTTGGTGGGGGACACTGTGGATTCAAATAATAAGCCTTTTATCCAAAAATCCTATTGGATCACTGGAATTATACTGTAGTATCAAATGTGAAAGGTGGAATGTAGAAAAGTGAATTTTTAACTACTTCTGAATTATTTTCAATTTAAAAATCCAAATATGTAATCCTAAAATCCATTTTTTTATTTGAAAAAGATCTGTGACAAAGTTTAAATTTGATTATAATGAAGGAATTCTGCAATACTTTTTTTTTTTTTTTTTTGTTAAGGCAACAGAGAAGTTGCTAGCTCTTTTTTGTGATCCAGTTAAACTGTAGCTGTTAATCTCAATTTAAACCAAAACTACTCTGCTTATTTTACAGGACTCATTCACGCTACTACAGTTAAGGTCAGGTCAGTGCACTCATTATGCAAATTCTTATTTTCCAAGGTTTAATTCTTGGCTAGAAAAATTGCTATCAGTCACCACTTTAGTATACTGGATATTGGTACATGAGGAAGCACTCTGCTTCATTTTTAACTGTTACCTTCATTTTATAGTAACTAATTTAGGTCCAAAACTTGCATATTTTTTTCTTTCTTAACTGGGTCTATATTTAATCACTTTTTAATTCTCTATTTTCCTCTATTGATATTTAAAGCAACTGTATACAGAACCAGGAAAAACAATGTCTGTGCTCCCACTACTGGTTTTCCAAAAATCAGTTAACTATCCATTGCACTAAGGGTGTGGTGACAACCAGATTGCTGATGTGAAACATGATAATCAACTAGCTATGTTAAGTTTTGCCCTATTAAGAATGGTTGAGGGTGAGGAAGAGAAGCTGCTCTAATAGAGAATGAAATACGCAAAGGAAATTACTAAGACAGTCAGCTAATTCTAGTTGAATACTAAAAATATTTCTTGACTAAGAAATAATCAGGCTTGTAGCCAGAGATGTCAGCTAACATTTTACAACACAGCTTACAGCTACTTCTTGGGGTGTTTCTCTATTCATAAACTTGTTGGGGGGCACAAAGGAGTAAATGTTGCTCCTTGTCGTCTTGCTTATTCATGTTGCTTCACCTATCAGCTAATAAAAGCACCAATCTTTGTTCTTGGCTAGCAACACATCATCTCTACTAAATAGAGAAAAGATATTGCAAGGATTGGGTACTACAAAAAAAGCTTTTGAACAAATTCAAGTTGGTCATGTCTTCTCAAGAGGAGACAAGGGAGATGCACGCTCCATAAAAGGAGTATGGTATAGAGCCCATGTGCACTGTGCTCCTGTTCCCACCTCAGTTGAATCCAAACACTAAGCAGATCTTGGAATCCATTTGTTTTGTCCTTGTGGAAGGCAGTCACTCTCTTCCAGGTTTACTTGAGGCAGTCAGGGCTGTGCAGGTAGGCCAGAATGCCACAGTGTGCATCCCCAGTGAGAGGAGATGTCCTTTTTGATGTCAGATGTCCTCTCTCCCTGGGATCATGTCTGGATCATCTCCAAGTCCAGATCATGGATGGAAACAAGTTGTGGGTTCAATGTTGCACATTGCTCTCCCTCCCTCCTGCATTACTGTTGTCAGGGGGACACCCACTCTATCACTGAGTCTTCCCCAGCTTGGAGGAAGGAGATTTCTCTTGGCACAGACACACCCTGATCATGAGAGGGTAAACAAATATTTACCCTCAATAATTTAGAAAGGAAGGCTATCAAAGAGCAGTTGACTCTTTTGGAGCCACAAGTCCTGGTAATGCTGGAGTTCCTCAAACTCACTTAACCTGTTTTTAAATTGTATTTTAAGTGAGTTTCTAGCTAGAAAAGGTTTATAACATGGTTAGTGATTGTGAACAAACATGTGAATCAAGACTTGCATAATATAGGTCATAAAACTTCAAGCTCAATCTTCCAGTTAGTCAGTGGTAGCTGAAAGATCTCAGTCCTTGTGAAAATCCTGCCACTAATATTTTTAGGAAAGTTTACCATAAAATATATGCTTATTGATGAAATAATACACACAATTCTGTAATATTCCAGGGTCCCTACTAGTGCATGGTGAGAAAGCAGTTTACATAGTGCTATCGCTTTCAAATTGTCTAAGAAAAACAAGACCCTCTGAAGCAATTCTACATATTTAAAAGAAGTGGTAATTCTTCCTTTGATTCTAGATGATTTGTTTCCGTATCTGTACCTTTTCTGCTAAGGTGCATCGTTACTTTATCTTTACAAAAATTTTACACTATAGTTTTATCTGAGGTAGTGGAAACAACTTTGGCATCAAAAAACCAGTCAGATGCTTAATGTCTGCATGAGGCAATACTTTTTCAACCAATTCCCAGTGGACTGTCTGTACCATGTTCTGCAAAAGTACACACTAGTTCTGGTGCTGCAATCTTCTGGAAGGACTATCTAGAGCTAGCAAGATCAAGAAGAGGGTCAATTTGTTGGTCATGTGCTATCTCCCTGCCTCTTGTACATATTGCTGAGGATATCACTTAATTACATAACTGTGTCTTCAGGTACTTTATTTCCTGTGTTCCAATCCTGATGAAACAGTATTTCGCAACAAAAACCAAAGCTGTTTGTGTAGAGGATTGGTTTAAATTAAGATTGGCCAGTATTCAGTGTGGTTCAATGTGAGTAGCTCTTTATCAGCTCATTCTTCCAATAATGAGTTAGAAGATGAAATATTCTCTACAGCAAGAGGGAAATATTAGAGCATGTCGGGGTTGGGAGGGGGTGATATTCATATTGAACAGAAGTAAAATGTAAGTAGGGGGTTATATTTGCAGTCCACTTATCAAGGTGAATGCAAATGTATTAATCACTTACACTGTGTGGTATATTTAGACTTAAAATGTTAAAAATACGGTTCAACATTTTGAGCACCCGATTTTAGGCTTCTGTGGTTCCTTAGTACAATGAAAGTAGTTGAGTTACATTGCAAAATAGTCTCTGCCTCAAAAAAGGTGAAGATATATTCTTTTTTTTTTTTTTTTTTTTTAAACCTTGTTTTTCATACACTAGAAGTAAGAAAGGTCTGATGCACATGCAAGCTATTATCATTATCCTGATACAGAGAATTTGACAGTAACTAGCCAAGGCCTCATGTATTCTTGATGCTGCTGCTGCCAACCTTAAGGGACAATATCCTCTTCCCCTAAGAAACTGACACTAAGGTGAACTGGCAGAAGTGAGTATTAATGTGGAATCTTCAGAGGAAAAGACTGGAAAAAATTGCCTGTACGAAGGGGAAAAATACAAGAAGGAGAAGTGTTCAAACTTAATTGCATGATGTGTTTCCAGTACTGCATTTCTTAGCACATAGTTTTGGTTTGAGATGCTAACTCTTTCATTTGTGATTTCATGGCAGCAATGTGACAACTTCAGTAGTTGCTTACATGGAAAACTACTAGGAAAGTTTTTATTGTATTTTAGCTATCCTTTTAATTATAACTTAGCAGCTGGAAATAAGTCTGGAAACACATGTAATTCCGTGGGCAAGTTAATGATACAATGGTAAAGAGGTGTCATTTGACTTGTAAAAATCTGCAGAATCATAATTGCAATGGTGTCACCTTCAGTGGCGTGGCAGGTGGGGACTTGCTGCCCCACAGCTCCCAGCTCCAGGTCTTCTGGTTGGTGGAAATTTGATAAGTGTTGTCAGAACGGGTCAATTTGGGTTTAATTTGAAAGCCCTTTTTCCCATGAACATGGTACCAAACATGACAAATCTAGAACAATGGCATGGATATATATTTGTGAAAATATTTAAAAATTAACTTAATTTAACACAGACAGACATGTGAAACATGTAGCCTTCACAAAGTTAACAATACTGTCAGTGGAGGGCTACAGTTTATCAGGTAATACTCAGAACATGATACTTGATTGGTTATTTTTTATTTTTAAAAGAAATATTGCAGATTACTATAAATAAAAGGAGTACTTCAAGTTGACTTGCGCTCATCAGCAGGTCGGTGGTATTGTTGATCAGCTTTGTTTGTTGTGCAAAAAGTTATAAGGGGGCACTGGTTAAAATGTCAACCTCCAACCAGAAATTACTGGAATTCATCCACAAATGGTATGCACGTAGTTGCATAATGTAAGTATATAACTCCAATATAACCTATTACAAAATTCTTGTTTTTACTTTCATCTTGATTTATTTTTGAGCATCATTGTGAAGAAGAGTACCAAATAGTTGCCAAATCTTTTTGGAAAATTCCACCATGGAGGATCTGGTTAAATACAATCCTTGTTGGCACTTTACATGCTGTAAGAAGTGCCTTAAACTGAATTTGATGATGAGGTTAGAGAGAAAGTACATTGAGCAAAAGGAAAAAATTGAAGCTGTTGGCACGCTCTAGTGAGATTCACCTTACACTAGGTCCCATGCATGAATTTTAAGAACACTGCTTCTGCAGTAAGCCTGAAGGCCTGCACTAAGCATAATTTCTGCAGTTGGGAAACTGTCTGAAGCAGTCACTCTTAGTGATAACTTTACTTCCCAGGCAATATTAAGTGGGTGTGTTGACCCAAAAGACCCCCACTCATATGACATTATGTATTCCATAGAGTGCTATATCAAGCATGTATGTGATGCGTTACGTCAAAAGATTAAAAACAGAAACAAATACTGATTTTGCTACTGCAAACTGTGTGACTCAGTCGCAGTTCATAAATTGACTCCCAGAGGCACACAGGAATGGCAAAGCAGTGGTGATGGTTGTTGCAGAGACTGAGCAGAGAAATGTGTCTCTTGAATGGGATTGAAGAGGAACAAATGCTTAGCAAGAAAGCAAAGCAATCCTATCCACAGAAGTGAATCAGAGCGCATAGCCTTAAAAGCTACAAAAGATGTGGTACTATTAAAAGCAGAAGAAAGTGCTGATGTCAAAGAATAGGAAGATTGTTTGCAGAGGCTAAATGTTTGGAGAAAAGCATTTAGTCCTGGAATAGGTGAGAATGCCACCTGGCCTGTACTACTTTTTAAGTGGTGCATTGGTGGTCTGGTGGTGCATTGGTGGAATGGCAGCCTTGTGCTCCACATGCTTACTATCACAAAGCCTCATGTACGAATGCTTGAGTGAGGAGTGGCAGGTTTTTTACACATATGCAACAACCGTGTGGCATACGAGTATCTACCTTTGCGAGTGGCTGCTGGAAAGTTCAAATTATCTTGCTGGAAGGCATTTGATTCAGCATTCAAAGACTCTCTCCTTGCTCTGAGGGCTCTCTAAACCACGGAGTCCTGTGGTCATAAATGTACTAGAGGCTTTCATATACTGAGCTTGCCATTTGAAGACCACATTAGACACTTGTAGAGCTATGTTGATGGATGTCTTATAAGAAGTGTATAAATGAAGAAAAATTGCCGCTGACAAGGGGGACATTTATACTGGCTATCAAGAGGGCAATGGCTCTGGGATGTTCAAGCCCATCTAACTCGCCTTCTGCCACCCCCCCCCACCCCACCCCGCCCCACCCCATTCGGGCATGGATGGCTCTTGTAGGATGGACTGATCACACCAGCTCTGTGAAATGTCATGCTCTCCTACATCAATCCTTCAGCTAATCAAATGCTCATATGCAAAGACCAGATGCTCACCGCCCTGCAAATGCTTGGCCAGCAGCCTGCCTTGTACAGAGATGTGTGAGTGCGCCACTCACCAGGATCAATTTGACAATGTGTCTAGCTATGGTTCCCTAGAGGGAGATGACACTGATGAATAAACATTTTCAGTCCTACATGTCAAGGCTAACTTCCCTGGGATTACTGAAGTTCAAAGTCTTTTTTTTATGTAAGCAATGCCATGCATTCCTATGTTAAAATATAACTTAAAGTGTTTAAAAATAATTTTCTCAAATATAAATCTACTTAGTTGTCCTGGACAAGAACTAACTAGCTAAGAACTGACAAACTCATAGCTGGAAACCAAAACAGAGATGCCTGGGTTTGCCCTGAAAGACATTTTGAATTGACGGATATCCATGTTTGTCAAGTTTGCCACCACTGTGTTTGTGGGAGAAAGGGCTTTTGAATAATATCCAATGATGTATTATCAAGGGTGGCAAAATTGAAATTGATTCTGTAGATTTTTGCAAATCAAATGACACCCCTCAAATTTCTACTGATAACTTGCCCACAGAATGAGATTTGACTGCATTATGCTCCCAGACTATAAGGAAAACCCTGTGGCAAGTCAGCTCTCCATGGATTCTTGTTTGAGAAGCAATGTCCTAGAAAATGAAATCCTGGCAAATAAAATGTATTTTCTGTTTCTCAGAGGGTGATGAGGGATTAACATCAACCATCAGAAACTTTGATCCTTGGATACCTGGTCAAAAATGTAAAGGAAGTATGTATTTTGGAAGCTTTAGCAGGGTAACAGATTCCTAGTTGAAATGGAAAAACAGCATAAATGGTTGACAATAGTAATTAAACTTCAATCTGATTTGAGGAAAGTATAGAATTTATGGTATTAATAAAAAGTCAAATCCAGATAATCTTATTCTTCCTAAATCGTGGATGAAATCCACAGGCTAATGATAGTCCTGTCTGCTTTCGCATAAAATTTAGTAGCAACTGTTTACCAGCCAAACCTGAGGTCTGATCTGTGCTAGGAATTTAGATTGGTATAACTACATGGCTCAGGGGTTTGAAAAATCCACATTCCTGAATGATGCACTTAAACCAACCTAGCCCCTGGTGTAGGCAGTGCTAGGTCAATTGGGAGAATTCTCCTCTCAATTTAGCTACTGCCTCTTGGGGAGGTGGAGTACCTTCACTGACAGGAGAAGCCCTCCCCTTCTCTCAGGTAATATCTTACTGAAGAGCTACAGTGGTGCAGTTGCAGCAGTACAACTGTGCTGCTGCAGTTTAAGTGTAGACAGACTGTGAGCCTGAAGGGAAGTGAAACTGTTGGTAAAGTCAGGAATTCAGAAATAGAGAAAAAATGTTAAACCAGCTCACTCTATGGCCTGTGCAGATGGCAGACTGAGAACTCCAATTATATGGGTTAAGAATTTAGGTAACTGATGCTGCTAAGGAGATGTAACTGTGGCAGGGATAGTGGGTTAAAGTTCTGGAAACTTTGGCTATGATAGGTTATACTGCTGTCAAAGAATATCCTCTTGGTACTTTGCCCAGTCTCCTTCATCACTATGGATGGGGACACAGTTAACATATATGTTTAACAAATTAAAATTGTTTTGAAGAGAGGATGAAAGCTGACTTAGTTGTTGGAAATTTAGTCATGTAAGAAACTGCATTAATGTTAACAAGCTAAATGAAATAAGATTTTTAAATAGAAAAAGCAGTAGTGGTAGGAAACCTTTAAAAATACAGTTACTTAGTAGTAGGGGTTTATCGTATAAATTGGTTGTGGGGGGTTTGTCATCTTGAAAACATCTGTATGGCTAATTGAAGACTGTGTGTCAGACTACAGATTTTTGGAGTTTAATCCTAGATTTTAATGTCCTCTAAAATTGAATTTGGTGGAAGTGGAAGGCACAGAAGGAGAAGCAAGCAATCAGGTATTTCAGATTAAAGTAAATATGGTGCAAGTATCTTTCCTTGTTAATGGAGAAAGCTTTGTAGTGAATTTACTTAAAAAACAAAAAAACATAAAAACCATTGCCACAATGTATAACACTGAATAAAGTATTCTGAAGTTACCGGATGCGACTCCATGGTTGAGCCCATTCCAAAACACAGCTTTAGAATGGAGCATAAATTTCTGGGGGGTTTTTCCTACAAGTAGGGGACCTTTCAAAATGAAACTTTGTGGGATATTTTAGTTTTTAGAATTTTCTGTAGTTTTTTTTATTGGCTTTTCATAAAATTTTAGTGGTAAATGGTTAAAGCTAGTCTGAAATTTATCCTTGACAGACAGTGGCACTAATTTTTTAAAAGCATTCTATTCAGATTGTAGCACATCATGATCCGTATCTGCCAATGGGTGGTTTGTGAAAAGACTTGAGCACTAAAGGATCAGTTTTCTGCAGTTCATAATTGGAAAGCTTCTGTCAGAGTTCAGTGACTAATGTGTTATCCACCAGAGGACTCCTTTTTTTTTTTTTTTTTTTTTTTTTTTTTTTTAATTAAATTAAAAATTGCCCTCTTCAGAATGGCCATTAATTGGGAACAATGGGATTGAAGACGCAAGCTGCCTTCAGATTAGATGTCCACTTCACTACAATGTGTGTGGGAGGAAGCTTGGGCTAGTTTTAGTGAAGATGGCAGTCACCTTCCTTTTTCCAATAGAATTGAAGATGCGAGGAAGAAAGTATTATAAAGGAATCCTGGGGAATGTAAGGGAGATGGCTCATTTTTCTTAAATGGAGTCCACGCAGCAGCTAGTTGGGAGGCTTGCACTTGGGTGTCTCCAAGTTGAATTTTGAACATGAAGTGTTCAACAGAATTTTCCCTTTACAGGTCGAAAGCAGACAAAGTCATTAATATTGTCGGGAGACACACACGAGTCATGGTTTAGTGTGCTAGTTCACAAATACTTCTGTTGTCATCCTCATATTCACTCCTTCCTTCTGTGCCCCCTCCCAGGCAGTGTTCACTTTACTCCATGGATGCACTTGGCCTCAGACCAGTGGCAGTCTTGAGTCAACAAACTTCCTCTTTTCTGTCAAAGTAGTACTCCCTATAGCCAGCCATGTTTGTCAGATGCAGGGGCTAGCTCAGTAATGAAGTCTGGTGCCCCACTTGTCATGGGAGTTAGCTTGCCACCGCCACATCTCATGTTCAAATCCCTAAATGCTTCACAGGGAGGGGGAAACTGCCTGGTAAAGCTCTGAGCTGTATTCCTGTGGATACATCTACATTGGAATTAGATATCTGTGGCTGCCCTGTGCCAGAAGTGCAGAGAAGGGCTGCTAGGATGATCTGAGGAATGGAAAACCTGCCTGATGAGAGAGAAGCAAAGAGCTTGGCTTGTTTAGCCTAACCAAAAGAAAGTTGAAGGGAGATATGATTGGCACTGAATTTAAATAATTTCTCTCCCTCCCTGGTATTTAATCCTTTGATGTAATTATAGAGTGCAATGTGGACACAAGAACAAATAGATCTAAACTTCCTGATGGCCAGTTTATAGTTGTAATTAGATGGTTTTTAACAATCAGAGGAGCGAAGTTCTGGTATAGCTTTCCAACGGGAGCAGTGGGGGCAAAAAACCTAGCTGGCTTCAAAACAGCTTGATAAATTTATGTAGGGGATGGTATGATGGGACAGCCTAACTTTGGCAATTAACTGATCATCTACTACTAGTGGTGGTAAATATACCAATGGCCTGTGATGGAATGTTTGATGCGGTGGGCTCTGAGTTACTACAAAAAAATTCTTTCTCGGGTGTCTGGCTGATGAGTCTTGCCCACGTACTCAGGATTTAGCTGATCACCACATTTGGGGTTGGGAAGGAATTTTTCCCCCAGGGCAGATTGGCAGAGGCCCTGGGGGTTTTTCACCTTCCTCTATAGCATAGGGCCACTTGCTGGTGGATTCTCTATACCAGATCTTGAGCTGCAGCCTGAGTCTGGAAGTCTACACTGCCATCTGACAGCCCCTCAGCCCAAGCCCCTTGAACCTGCATCAGCTAGCATGGCCATGCATTTTTAATTGCAGTGTAGACATGCCTTTTGTCAGATCCAGGGCCTGGCAACTTGAAATAGCTCCCCACAGAGGTAGCTCCTTTTGATAAGCCATGAGAAGCAAACTGGTTCAAGACTGCACTAGTAATCTTGCTAAATAAAACTTTGGAACTATGAATTGGTCCCAAAAAGTGATTTTAAAAAAAATCACTTTCTGATGTGATCCAATAGGGGAAAACTTCCTATCCCCCAATTTTGTGCAACAATTTTAGGTTAAAAATTCAACCTTACAGGCACAAATCTGAGCCATCCCGTTTATTGCTCGGAGAACTCCAACCTTAAGATAGAGGAGCTACCTTTCTAGCCTTCATCCCTCTTCCCTATCACTATATCCTGTGTGCTTGTTGGTGGAAAAGAGAATATTTACTTACTCCACTGTGCTATAACTTTTCAGTTCTCTTTGTGTGGTGGATGTGTGTGTAGCTCTTAGTCATTTCACAAAAATTATTCTAATGTGCTACTCTGTAAAAATTGAAGAAACCTTTTGCTATGGAGAACAACTTAATGCAGGAAAACCAAAGGATGAAGTCTTAAGATTGAGCAGTTGCTCAGCAAAGCCGATAATGTGGATCACTACATATGCCTTTGTGTAGTCTACATAGGCAGTCTAAACCAGCGATGTCCAGTCTCATTCCGCCAGAGGGCTGAACATATGTTTAAAAATTGAAGGCCCACAATCAGTACTCGGGAGCAGAATATTTGCCCTATTTGGCTGCCCATCAAAATTGGAAACTGAACAACCACACCTAGTCCCTACATCTCCCTTATGGCACCTGATATGAGAACATGTTGGGAGAGGGAGTGGCTGGTGCATGTTATACACAAAGTATTTCTAACTGCTTTGTGGCCACTAGGAGAACATTGCAATCTGGTACAAGGTAAAGCAGCCCCCAGTATCCTCCAAACTTGGGTGGGACATAGAATTGAGGAGCAATAACTGGTGGGGGAGGGGAGAAAGCTATCTTGCAATATTCAGGCAGCTATATGGGGCAGGAAAGCTGTTCTTTGCTAGACATGGCTCTAGTCTTGGAAAAAACCTGCTGAGCCTGAATCCTGCTCTTTGGGACTTGCACAGTACACCTGAGCTGCTGCAACTCCTTCCCTGTGATGGAACAGGTGGTCAATGGGGAAGTTACAGGGAAGGGACAGAGCATTTCTGCATCTCGGAGTTTATACAGGGAAGCACTTGGAAGTAGTTGGGGAGGAGTCCCCATAAACTAATTTGACAACTTCAGTTTAAAAGTTGCAGAACATGGCTTAAGTAACAAACTTCCAGTGCTGTAAGCAAATGCAAAGTTTTCAATTTTCTTCTTTCTGAATGCTGTTGGGTTTTTTTAATCCTAAATTTTAAACCACTGGTCCTGGCTCTGTTTCTTTAATAGAATGCTTCAGTTAGCCAGCGCTCTTATAAAATGTATTTATGAAGTATGTTCATAGTTCTACCTATTTTACTGAAACTGAGGTTGTGAATACATAGTTGCTTTTAGTGCAACACCTTTTAGATAGTTGCATCTAATGGTCTCAAGCTGTATTGAACAAGATTCAAGAAATGTTAAAATCACTTTCACTATCGAAGCTCTTCCATTTGTGTATGTATTGTAACAAAATAAATGTTTAGATCAGTGATGTCCATCCATATATTGCTTAGTGAAGACAATACCTATGCTGACGAGAGAGCTTCTCCCGGGAGGTGATAGTTCGTTGATGGGAGAAGCTGTCCCATCAACAAAGCGCTGTCTACACAGTTCTACACAGGGGCTTGAGTCAGTATAACTGTTTTCCTCAGAGGTGTAGATTTTGCACACCCCTTAGCAATGTAATTACACTGACATAAATCTGTAGTGTAGACCACCAAACCTTATTATAAATTTTTCAGGACATGGAATGCCTTGGACTTCATGGCAATAAGCATGCTGTAGGTGCTAAATAAATGAATAAGACCATGGATTCTGAATACTTAAAGTTAAATGTTAAGAGTCTCTTGTGTACAATTGCCATGGTCTAGTCAGTGACCAGAGGCTTCTAAATCTTTTTTGCAATGGTGGTTCATGTTGCCCTTGCTAGCAGGGAATTTTACTTTAAGAAAATCTGCTTCCGTATTCCAAGGAGTACTTTTAATACAAGGTTTTTAAGAGTTATACTGTGTTACGAGCTGTTTTCTCACTGACGCATCTTAGAAAGAGGCATAATGTGCTTTGGACACACTCCATTCTTGTTTATAAAGATTTTCTTCAATTAGAAGTTAGCAATTACATGCAAATTTAAAATCTAAATGTTAGAACTACTGCAGTTGGTAGTACCTACTTGTTTTTTGAGGGGGGAGGGTGGGATGGAATAACAGTATCCAAGCTTCAAACAAATGTCTTTTGTCTGTTAACTGGCAGAGGATTCTGGATGAGTGATACTGGCTGCCTAATGTTTTCCTATATCTTGATCACTGATCCAAATAATTGCTGTAAAGAACACTTCATGAAGTGAACCTGGTACTACAATTGCCTGGCATAAATCATGTAAGTGCATGTGAGGCCTTCCAGACCTCCACAAAACCCAAGGACTTGCCTGGTACTCAGTCTAGAAGTAATTTTTCCATTGTTTCCTTGTGGTTCCCCTGTCTCTTTCTCTAATGGTTCAGTTTGTAAGCTATTTGGGGCAAGGACTGTTGCTTTTATTTTTGTACTCTGCCTAGCACAAAGGAGTCCCAGTCATGGATCAGGGCTGCAAGGTGCTATTGTAATATAAATGCAAACATAGAAGCAATAGTTCCTTGTTTTCCATCTGAAGAGGGGAGGATCAAAGGAAGGCTTTCTTCCAGGTACACATGCAACTCTTATTTAATAATCAAAGACTATTCCTTTTGTCTGTCAGGAGATTAAAGGGGTTAGTCTAGTATATTACGGTTGCAAATCATTGTTCTTGGAGCCGTTAAAGGTATAAAACCAAAGAATTAGTTTTAGAGAGTGGTTTAGTCAGGATAAGTTAATTAAGATAAGTCCTAGATTTAAAAGGGGGGGAGTTGTTCGTTCTTTGAGAACACAAAATGCCTGGATCACCAGGATTCAAAAGATGTGAGTCCTGCAGAGATGCAATCCCGGTCTCCGACGGACACTCTCTGTCAGGTGCCTCGGAGAGGGACATTTCCCAGCCAAGTGTATCCACTGCACTAACCTTAAGGTGAGAACCAGGTGAGACAGAGATCTCCGCCTGAAACTTATTCTTATGGAGAAATCCCTTCAGCCTGCCTCCAAACCTGTTACTGGGAAAAATGGCGGCGCTACAGTACAAGCCTCTACTGAAAAGAGGAAAAGAGCCCCAACCTCACCTGACAGAGATGCGCCAAAAAAAGAGAGCCGTCCCCAGCCAGCTCTCTGCCTCCTGTGCTGACCACATCATGGGAGAGCGCACAGTTGATGTCCCAAGTACCTCCGGCACTGCCAGCACCAAGAAGACATCAGCGCCGGGTTGCAAAAAGGAGTCTGTCATGGCACATTCGACACTAGCCAAGCCAGTGCTGAAAACCACCATGGCATGGATGCCACCAACCTCTGCATCGAAGAAGGCAAAAATCAAAAGTACCGACTGCCGTGCCAACTGGAAAGACCACCTTGATATCGATGGCACCAAAGCAACAGCCATGGCACCGGAGATGAGAGAATACTCTGCCACCCGCACCAAATTATCAATCTCACCCATTGCCACTCCACTCCCCAGCGATGACAAAGAAGTCATGCAAGAAGGGTTTTTCCTCCCCATACCACTCATCCCTGGTCAGAAGAGCCAGTATCTTCCTCTGTATCATTGGCCTAAATCGAGAAAACTTAGCGAGCGGCTAGGACAAAGGAAAATGTTTTCTCAGAGGTCATTCCCCAGACATTGGCTTCCATGGAACCCATGGGCATCATATAAAGCCCGATCCAACTGACCTACAACATCAGCCATGGATGTAGATAGCCTGAACCCACCATCACCAGAACCATGAAAGACCCAGGAGGAGGAATTGGACAAGACAGATGAGGCGGCACAACCTCGCCATTCCATAACTCATCCTTCTCTCCTGACGAGGTGGTGATGCCACCACCGCCTACCACAGCAGATGACTTTAAACAATTTAAAGAATTGTTTAGACATGTTGCAATAAGCTGAAGAGGTGGAAGAAACTCCACATAAACTTCTACAGATATTGCACACATTGGCTAATACCAAAATCGCACTGCCTATTAATGATGCACTAATGCAACCTGCTGATGTCATCTGGCAAACACCTGCATCAACCCCAGGATTATGGAATGGCAAACGTGTCAAGGAGTTTGGTAGGTGTGCTTCTCTGCACCCTCCTCTGTATCATTCCTTGATGAGGCCTCTGCTGCAGAGCAGAGAGCAGCAATGGGGAGATGAGATGGTGTAGAATCTGCAGAAGTGCAAACAAGGTACCTCTTAATGGAATCCAGGCAGCCTCTTTTCCTCCCACCCTCTCAGGTGAAGGTGAACCTGCCTGAATGCACCCTTGGACTCTGGTATTTTGCTATGCTGTGATGACAAGCTGTGGGTGGAGGGAATTGGGGGGAGGGAGTGACATTTTCAATTTGGACACTTGATCTTTCATGTTCATACCTACAGGTGGAGAAACTGAGGTGAAGGTATATTGACAAATCTATTGTAGGGATGGGTGTTGTATTTATTATTCACACACAGACTATTCTCTGCTGTTTTTTTCCAGATAAATACTGTGTTCTCTTCCCCTTCAGTTTTTTTTTTTTATACACATTCATATAATTTGCAGGTGGGGAAGATTTTGCCTATTAAGGGTGCTCAAGGGAAGATTTTAGCTTCCCGAAGTTTCTGGGAGGTGGGCAGGAGGAACCTGAGCAGGCTTTGTTTCCTAATTTTTAAGAGGAACCCGTAGGTTTTGAACCTTGCACTTGTTGGAAGCAGCAACACCTGGCAGAAAGGTTGCCAGGAAGATGGTTCAAATTCTCTGAAGCATTTGCTATTCCCACTAGGATCACTTTGCCTCCTTGTCTGCAGTGGCATAGTCCTGAAGATACTTGTACTGCTGGCCAGGGGGGGAGAGTGTGCATGCATGTGCGTGCCACCAGCCTTCAACTTTCTGCACATACACTTCATCTGTAAACCATGGTGATCTTGATTTGGCATGTAGGGAGTGTGCTGCTTGGAGCCATAGTGCTAATATTTGGACAACAGATGAATTCTATTGTTCCATTAACTCATTGGTACCTTGGTCTTGTATTTGGATGGCTTGTTCTCCTAAGGCAAGTTGAAAACCTTGGGAATTCAGAGGTCTTTGGTAGTGGACTAGCTAGTGCAAAGGAGGGAAGGCTCTTGTATCTGTCTGGATGAAGTAGAGATTGGATAAGATGGGTGGTGAGCTAGTGACCTCTGATATCTAGTTCTAAGTTTAAAAAAAGGATCCAACCCCATGTCTAACTGCATGTGTAGGTCCAGTGATTGCCTAGAGAATCTCATGGTCTCCCTGTAAACTGAGCTCAAATATTATTGTACCATTGACTTTGTCTATATGAAGACTCAGGACACTGAGAACAAAGATTTTGGGGTTTTCCAGTACCATGGTGGGCAGCAGTTATCTGTAACTTCCTCCAGGAAGCAGACTGGCCTCCATCTGGAGGTACCACTAGAGTCCTAGGTTCCTCTTGTCCCTCACTGCAAAGGTCCTGTGAGTGCACTTAAATGGCTTTTTTTTTTTTTTTTTTTTTTTTTTTTTTTTTTTTTTTTTTTTTTAAATTCTGGGCTGGAATGTCCTCTCCATCTGATGCTGGAGGAGAACAGGACTGCTATTCTACTTTTTTTTTTTTCCCTGGTGTGTTCTGGAGTTTGTCTTGGCTTGTGACGCTATCCTATGGGGACTGGCCGTGCCACGTTACTATTCGAAATGGCATTGAACCATGTCTTAGTGATGCAGGCAAGTTTAGATGCGTCATCCAAAATGAGATCATGGATAGGTGCTGGTTTTGTTGGCTGCTGACCTCATGTTCAGCAGCAGGAGCTTCAAACCCTCTTTTCTACTTAAAGTTATCAATCAAGCAGTTGACTTCATATCCCCAGCTTTAGGATTTATCCTAGGGTGTGGGGATTTGGAAGGGTGTCAGTAGATAGGGTTTGAAGTCCTTTGAAGGTGCTGGTGTACCAGTTTTCTGGATCCTAAGGGCAGTGTCGTGATTCGCTGTAGACCGGAAAATGTGCATGGTAGTCCTCAAAGGGGTACAACTAAGGATTGGTGGTTGTCTAGTGGATTGTGATGGTGGGCATTACTTCCCTGTCCCTTTTTTAAGTCTGTCAGCAACAGGGATTTCCCGTTCCTGTGCGGGCTACTGCTGTAGGAAGGTAGGAGTGTGTAGCCAACAAGGAGGGACTATTATGTTAAATCATCTACATGCTGAGAGAAAAGAGGAAAGAAACACACAATCCCTGCACTTCCATATACAGAAAAGTTAGGAATCTGAGGCATTACTATTACCTTTGTGTATATGAAGTAACCTTAAATCTTTATAAAGCAAAGATGTAGGAAAGTTGATCTCATAACTAAAAATCAATCCTCATTTCCCTAAGAAAGTGTAGAGAAAATATAGTAAAACTTAGTAAACCAGAGTTCTTTCACGTAAGTTGACATCCTAAATAGTAATGCACTATGCTGTCCATTTTCTGAGCATGTGAAACTTGGTTAGCTCATTCACTATGCTTTGAAAGAAAAGGAGGGCGTATGGCTTGGCTGCCCTGAATGAGTTTTTTCAAATTAAGATTAAAAACATTGAAAGGATTTGAGATTCAAAAGACTAAATGGAAATGGAGAATCCTACCCATTTAAGGACTGCTGAAATGTGTGTATGTAACTTGGGACAGTTTGATAAAATGCCTCCCTCTGATGCTGCTTCCACCAACCACCTTAACGGGGAGAGGCTCTCATCTCATTTACAAACTTCTCTTTGAAAGGCAGCAAAAAGGAGAGGGTTTTTTAGCACAGTAAGCTACTTAGCTAGGACAACATATCTTGCAGGAGGGCCAGACTCAATCTTGCTTTGCATGTCATCATTGTGTGGTCAAAAATTGACCCTGCTCTCACTTATTTTTCAGTGTATAATTGCACTGTAATGCGAATTCGTAATGAGCATGTACACAATTTGATGCAACAAATGTTTAATGTCATGGCGCTGAACTACAAGACCTTCATCCACGTGCCTTACCCTTTGTTGAGGGGGATGGTAGATGTGCAGACTAACGTTAGAGATGCCACTTATTATGCTGTGAAGGCAAATAAACAGAATTTACTTCTCTGCTGAGTCTCCAACAAGGACCCTTCAGTGAAGGAGCCTGACAATGGTTTGTTTAATCAGAAGACCGTTTTGGTGATAAGCAGCATATAAATGCTGTGGTGTTAGCCAGCATATCCTAACTTTCTATCATGCTGTAGAAGATAGTGTAACACTTTCATATAGCCTGTTTGATTACAAAATGGATTATAGCTTCAAAAAGATTCAAGTTTTATGTTGACATACCTTAGTTTCTGTCACAGTATTGTGCCTGGCTAGAGACTTCCTGTATCTAGGGGAAATTCCCATGACTAGACTTCCCATGAAAGATTCCCGTGACTAGACTTCCTATATCAAGTATGTACTGTTACAGCATGCATCTCTGACCAGATGACCATTGTTGCTTAAGGTTGTGGATTAAGGTAAAATACAGCACTTGGACTGATTTTCTTGCAGGGCTGTTTATTGTGCTGTTGAAGGTGCAATTGGAAAATCCTCAACTACTTGAAACCTAGCAGACTAAAGAGGTATCAAATAAATATGGATGTTGAAAGAGAAACTGTAAGAGGAACTGTCTTTATCAGGTGTGGCCTGGGGAGAACAATCTGGTTTTGTTCATTTTAAAATTTCAGTGCCAGAGAATCTGCTGCTGGGAGTATAATTAGTAATATCACCATCCAGCAGCCGATTTCACTATCCAGTTTAAATCTTAGCAGTTCCTCATCTCAACTTTTATCTCTTTTAAGAGATGACCAATCTTACGTAAGCAGTAAACAGCATATAAAATAATACATTTATAGCACAGGGAGTATATGTATTGGGGTAGTCAGAACAATTAAGGTATCTTCAGTGGCAGAGAGAAATTTCTTCTCATGACAAACCTAATCCAAATTTATTTAGGAATCTAAGAGGCTCTAAATCTGATTTGACAAGCTAAAAAAGGATGACTTGTTAATGAAGATAAAGCCCCTGTAGAGCAGGCAGTGGATGAGTTCGGTAAAAGTTTTTCTGAAGCTTCCTTAAATTAGGCCTGTCTAAAAGACTCAAGTATCCATATAATGCAGACTTTTGGTGGATTGAGTATAGCAAGTTAAAAACTGTTTTAATACTTTAAGATATTTAAATCAGTATTTCAAGAAATATCAGATAGTGGAACAGAGTCCTTGATGCAATTTTTGGAAAGCTTACTTTCACAGTTGTGGATAAAACTAAAAACAGCAGAAAAGTCCTATGAATTTCTTTTCTCAACATGTTGCTGTTTCACTGATTCAAGAGGGAGATAAACAAAAAGCCTGTTGTATGGACAGTTCAGCGTCAAACTTCCATCCATTAACTCTTAAAATAACTTTTGTAATATAATAGGAGGATTATCTCCCTTCACTCTTTCAAGCTCTTACTCATCGATTGGAGAATAAACACAGGCCTCCAGGCCATTCCAGTCTGTTTTGCAGCACAGCGTTGTACTAATGTATGGGAATATTTTGAAAGAACTACTTAAATCCAGCCTTTCAGAACCTCTTAAATTTTACACTAAAGAGCCTACGAATCATAGACCTGGTCTACACTAGGAAATTAGGTCAGTATAATTACGTTGCTCGGAGTGTGAAAAATCCACATCCCTGAATGATGCAGTTAAACAGACCAAATCCCTGGTGTAGACGGTGCTAAGTTGACAGGAGAAACTAGCTACCACCTTTCAGAGAGGTGGGTTACCTACACTGATAGGAGAAACTCTCCTGTCTGCATAGGTAGTGGGCTTTTACTGAAGCGCTGCAGTGCATGGATATAGTTGTGCCACTGTAAACTCTCAAGTGTAGACGTGGCTTTCTGGGAGACTTTTAGCTATGCTAGTTAAGCTCACTCCTTTTTAAACTGTTCATTCCACTGTCCCCATTCAAGCAAACTGCACACAAAAGCAATGTCTACAAAGGGACACCAACATCATTCCATCAAAATTACCTAATCCAAGCACATTTTCAGTCGCTCCAATTAAGAATACTTTCACACTTCTCAGAATTTCTCAGCTTTTTATGCGAATTTGTAACCTCCAGGAGCCTTCAAGACTTCTGGTATAAGTTTAAACTCCTCAATTTTGTATCAGTCGGTCTCCAAATTTTGCTTTTTATAAACAATTTTGTGTAACTTGGCAAAACTCCTGTTACACTACATTCTAAATGCAAAGCACAGGCTTTTTGTACAACAGTCCTGCCCCCAAACTCTTCTAATAACAGAGCAGAAAGCATCTTTAAAAAAAAAAAAAAAAAAAAAAAAAAAAAAAGCTACATATGATTTTAGACTTTGATAAGTTTTTGTAAATTAGTCACATTAACAAAATTGGAGGTGATATTCACCTCCTAAACAGTTTAGTTGCAAACAAAGTAACTTCATCTCTTCTCTCCCTCCCTCTCCCCCACACCAGAAAATGAGTTCAGACACTCTCATAACAATCATTTATTTATACAGTAATTTATAGTGTGCTAGGAGCTTCATGGAACAAAACAGTTTTATGCCCTGAGGAATTTAACCTAATTTGTGTACACACATACTTTTTTTAAAAAACAAGCTACCAATATAAAAATCCTGTTAGACACCAGCTATCTTAAAATTAATCTTGAAAATACTTGGAGATGGCAAGTGAATTCAAATATCTGGAGGCAGTTCTTCCTACATTGCAAACTGTTGGTTCATAGGCTTGTTGGTTCTTTGGTGAACTAATTAGATTAAGTGAGAGGCTTTCCTGAGATAATCACTTTGGGAGTCTTTTCCCATAATAAAGCTGGACTGCTGATAATGCGCAGTTGAAGGTCAAATGCTTTTTGCAAAGAAGAGCATCAGCTAAGGCTTACTGCCTATAAGCAACTTTGAACTATTTTAATAGTTGATAATCTAACTCTGGTGAAACTTTGACATTTGCAGGTCCATGAGGTGTTAGAGTAAACTGACTACCATGTATGTGAGAACTGGTCCTGTCTTCATGATGTGTGTGCATTGACATTCAGCTTGGCATATTGCTCTTATTTCTGCATTTGTTAAATGCATATTAAAAACATCTGTCTGCATTCTAATTGTATACTACAAATAAGTTAAAAACATGGTGATTTCAAGGGTGAGAGATTACTTGGCAAGACATTATTGTAGCTAAAATTCCAATGGTATGTCATGAGATTTGTCTTCAGTGTTTGTTTTGTTGTTGCTGTTTGTATATTGGCTTACTTGCATCCTGTCTTGCAAAATATATGCTTATGTAGCAAACAAAATTGTCAAAACTACCATTGTAAATCTTTCAAATGTGGGACAGAGGGTTTGTAGCTTGTCTTTAAAGTTAAGGCATAGTCCTACTAATCACTCACTTGCCTGGGAGGGAACATCTGACAGCCTTTTGAAGTATGATTAATTTTTTAGAATTGTATTTATATAATAGCTTCTCCTTCCCGGTGAGGGGACAAACACAACCCTAGAATGTTGAGTTTATCTAGGAATCTAGTCAGGAAAATACAAATATTTTTTAAATATTTAGAATAAGCTTATACTATCCAAAATGTAAGGAACATGAATGTTTTCATTACTTTGTGCTCTTTACCCAGAAATTTTAACTCCTGTAAACTCAATATGACGTTACCTTGGATCCATTGACAGTAAGAAACCCCAAAAGATTGTTAGATGCTAAAACTCTTTCGTTCAGTGACTGATAATTGTCATAGCATTCTTAGTCAAAATAAATCTTCATGCCCACTAGTGTTAAGGATTCACAAGGTTATGGGACTTTGAACACTGGTGAAATTACCTATAACCCCTGATTCATGAGTTAGGTTTTTAAAATAGATTACTGGCAACAGGCATTAAAATAGTGAATATTTATTTGAGTAGAACAGAGGCATAATTACTCCTAAAATGAATATCCCATCACTTAGAACTGAGATATGGTTCTTTCCATTATAAAAGTCACTGTTAGAATAGTTAAATTTATGCATATTCCAAACTCCATACTAAACCCATAAGAGGGCATTATGATTGCAAGGCAATTAAGTCAAACAATGTTAGAGATAAGCTGCATGTGCAACTGTAACCCTTCCTTTCCTGTGTATGCATATGAGTGTTTCCACAGGGTCTTTCCAAAGTGCAGATTTGTGATCTCTTTTCCGACAAAATCTACTCAAGTCTGAAACTTGAGAACTTTCTATTCAGACTGAAGTTTTTCCAAAAGTAATTAAATGACAAAGGATCTTGGAATGGAAAGGCATAGGCTAAATAAATAACTACAGCTGTTGCTAGCACTCCAGTTATAATTTAAATACAGAGTTACTCTGAATTTCTGAAAAAGTAGGATTCTTGCTTCTTACATTTTCATTTGTACATAGTATAGTGAAGCCATTTTGCTAATTGAGGTATTCAGATTCATATAAAAAGTTGTAAGTAATCTGCAAATTACACTAAGTATTCACTGACAAAAATCTTTTTAAAATTTGGAACTCCTTCCATTAAACAATACAGGTTTTGTTTAGTACCGTGTTCTGGTTTCTAGCTGCAGAAGCCACAGTTAGACACGAGATAATTGTAGTTATCAGCAAGATGGTCCTTGTGAATTAGTTTGTTCTCTAAAAAGTCATTGTTCAAAAGGCCAAGTGCTCAACTACTTTTAGAGCTAGCATCTTTAGGATGCATAAGGAAAGAAATGAGAATAATAGAGAGAATGTAATGCCTGGTATAAATCAGTAGTGTGGACTCACTTTGGCTGGACAGTACTGTACACAGTATTCAATCTCAAAAAGGATAATGCAGTGCTACAGTGGGTTCAAAGAAGGGAGACACAGTGATCACGGGCATGGAAAAAACATTTTGAAGAGAGACTAAGAGTCATGATTAAAATGTGTATGTAAAATAACAAATGGTAGAGAAGGTAGATAAGACACTTCTGTTCTGGCGACAAAAGAACAAGGGGGCATTCAAGAAGATTTAAAATGACAAATTCAAAACTGATAAAAAGAAACACTTTTGATACAACATTTAATTAAACCTTCAGAATTCCCTGTCACAGAAAGTCATTGAGACCAAGGACTTGCAAGATTCAAAAAGGGGTTGGATATCAAATATCTTAGTTAAAATATAAAAATGTTTGTAAGTAATATTAAATCTCATGCTTCTGGGTTTTACCAATCAGAGAGCAGGATAATACCTAATGTGTGATTATCCCTCATCAAGAACCCCATAGTAGGCAGAACTGTCATCAAAAGCATTTGATGCTGGCCACTAACAGGTTACAGAATTAGGTGGACCTCAGTTCTGATCCTGTAGGGTAATTCCTTTAGTCCTATTTTATGGAAGTAACACTTCCTGTCCAGACCCAATCTCTCATTGGGTGTCCGAAGTCTGAGCCTTGATTGGATAGCTTCTTTCTTTCATTAACTAACTGGTATTTTCTAAAGAATTGCTTACACATACTTGTATGTAGAATCCATCATAAAGGAAGTGCAGAGGCTTTCCTTGTTTTGAAAGTTACATTAACAGGTCTAGATGACTGAGAAGAATGGTACAGCTGCAATTCTGTCTCAAGCATATTAATTTGAATGCAGCTTGTTCTGTAGTGACTGTCAGTATTTTGATTGGGGAAAAAAAGTCCTGTAGCATGTTAAAGACCTGCAAAGACCTGCTGCAGCCCACGAAAGCTTATGCCCGCATAAATTTTAGTCTTTAAGGTGCTACAGGACTCTTTCCCCCTCCCCCCCGTATACAGACTTAACACAGCTACCCCTCTGGAACTTTTCAGTATCTTGATGGTGATTTGGCCTTGTGATTTAAGTTTGCCTTATTGAGATGCTTATAGTAATAAAGCCCCCAGCTTTGGCTGTCAGAGGCTAAAGGCTAAGCATAGAGGCTGAACTACTAGTTGACTTGTACTAGTAGTCCCTGTAGGTCACTGCTGAAGGCCATGTAAGGTACATGTAGGGAGTACTTCCAGTACTCTTGTATTTCTTTATGTGAGTAAATGAGTCAGTTTCTAGGGCTGTCAATCTGGTACCTTTCATCACCATTATATATTCTTAGTTCTCACCTCTAGCAGTTTTAAAATAACACTTAGCTTAACTGCAAGTAGGCTGAAACTTGCCTTGATTCTGACACAATCTTGCATTGAAATGTTTGAAAGCTCTTTATATTTTAGAAGAAAATATTCTCATTTAACACTGTGCTGTTCATGAGACTCCAGATTACAGAAACAACCAACTTTGCCTTTCTGTTCTTTGCTCTAGTGTTCAGTTTCAGTAAAACCATATCTCACTCTTCCATGCAAGTTCTGGGAATTAAAACACTTGAGGAGGAAGAAGGAATAGCTGGGCCTAAGACGCCATCTAGCTCCAGCCTGGGAGTAGGAGTGACCTGGGTTTTTCCTTCTCTTGGATTGTGATCTTGGACAAATCACATTGCAGGTGGGGAAACTGACGCAGAGGGATAATGATACTTGCCTGCTTTTGAAAAGCACTCTGAGTTAGATGAAAAGTGTAATGTAAGAATGTACTATTTTTGTCATTTCATTAGTTATTGTAATTATAGTGTTGATTGTTGGACGCTAGCTCAGAGTACTTAGTCAAATCTGATTCTTAAAATGCATAGATTGTTTCAGGTATGAGACTTAGCTGAAGTTCACCTTTTTCTGGGGACCTGGAACAAAAGTCATATCAGAGGCCTAATTATCTTGACCCCGTCCCTTAAGTCTAGATGTGTACTTTATAGTTTCTGTATCTTTGCATCATCAGGAATTGTACGGCTTTTGTGGTGATGCTATTAGAGAGAGTTAACACAGGTTTTTACTAAGACACAACAGAGAGGCTGAAGTACTGGTATGTTCTAGTTAAGAAGTAACAGATAAAATGTGTAAATGGCATGAGACTTAAAAAAAATAAATAAAATAAAAAAATACTGTGGAGGAGAAGCTATATTTAGTGCACTGTGAGCAAGCAAGCAGACTATTTTGGATCAAGTAAATGTATAAACTGGCCTACTCAGAGGAAGCGCTTTATGGTCTCCAGCAGAAGACATAGCTTTGTATCCAAACCTACTCTCCAGGTGAACCAGAGGCAAAATCCTTCAGAGTCTGGTGGCTGGTGGCTTGAGGTTTGTCCAAACAGTGATATAGAATTGCATGAGCACTGAAGGGGTCACACTTCACAGGGATTTGAGGAGCTGTCCCAGATTGAGGTGTCATTAGAGGAGGTTTTGGAATAAGTTAATGAACTCAACAGTAATAAATCACCAGGACCAGATGGTATCCACCCAAGAGTTCTGAAGGAAATCAAATGTGAAATTACAGAACTACTAACTGTGGGTAACCTATCATTTAAATCAGCTTGTGTATCAGATGACTGGAGGATAACTAATGTGACACCAACTTTTTAAAAAGGCTCCAGAGGCAATCCTGGCAATTACAGGTCGGTAAGCCTAACTTCAGTATCCGGCAAATTGGTTGAAACTATAGTAAAGAACAGAATTATCAAACACATAGATGAACATGATTTCTTGAGGAAGAGTCAACATGGTTTTTGTAAAGGGAAATCATGCCTCCCCGATCTATTAAATTCTTTGAGGGGGTCAACAAGCATGTGGACAAGGGTGATCCAGTAGGTACAGTGTATCCTAGATTTTCAGAAAGCCTTTGACAAGGTCCCTCACAAAGCCTCTTAAGCAAAGTAAGCGATCATGGGATCAGAGGGAAGGTTAAAAGATAGGAAACAAAGGGTAGGAATAAATGATCCGTTTCCAGAATGGAGCGAGGTAAATAGTGGTGTCCCACAAGGGTCTGTACTGGGGTGAGTACTGTGCATCATATTTCTAAAAAATCTGGAAAAAGGAGTAAATAGTGTGGTGGCAAAATTTGCAGATGATACAGAACAACTCAAGATAGTTAAGTCCAAACCAGAGTACAAAGAGATACAAAGTGGTCTCTCAAAACTGGGTGACTGGGCAACAAAATGGCAGATGAAATTCAGTGTTGATAAATGCAGAGTAATGCACATTGGAAAACATAATGCCAATTATACATATAAAATGGTGGCGTCTAAATTAGCTATTACCACTCACGAAAGAGATCTTGGAGTCTTTGTGGTTTGTTCTCTGAAAACATTCACTCAATGTGCAGCGGCAAAAAAAGCTAACAGAATGTTGGGAATCTTTAGGGAAGGGATTGGTAATAAGACAGAAAATATTGCCTGTTTATAGATCCGTGGTATGCCCACATGCATGCAGATCTGGTTGCCACATCCCAAAAAAATGTATTGGAATTGGAAAAGGTATAGAAAAGGGCAACTAAAGTGATTGGGGGTATGAAAAAGCTCCCATATGAGGGGAGATTGATAAGACTGGGAATTTTCAGCTTGGAAATGAGACGACTAAGGGAGGATATAATAGAGATCTATAAAATCATGACTGGGGTTGAGAAAGTAAATATGGAAATGTTATTTACTCTTCATTACACACAAACTAAGGATCACAAATGAAATTAGGCAGCAGGTTTAAAATGAACAAAAGGAAGTATTTCTTCTCACAATGCACATTTAAGCTGTGGATCTTCTTGGCCTTTACAAAATCCTCTGACAAGATTATAATGGTTAAAAAAAATAACTAGATAAGTTCATGGAGGATAGGTCCATCAATGGCTATTAGCCAGGATAGTCAGGGATTGCGGTTTGCCAGAGGCAGGGAATGGGCGATGGGATGGATCACTTGATGATTACCTGTTCTGTTCATTCCCTCTGAACCACCTGGTATTGGCACTGTTGGAAGACAGGATACTGGTCTAGATGGACTATTGTTCTGACCCAATATGGCTGTTCTTATTTTCTTAACCTGGCCTTCACCTCCACACCCCCATTATCTGACAAGTTTGGAAGAGAGGCCTCATTAAGTCATAGCTTTCCTTTGAGAAGTCGTCTAAGCCCTGGATTCCAGGACATGAGCATGTTTTTACACACAACACAGTAATCCATGCATGAAAGATGACAGATGTATGATTATTGTAGAAACTTTCTTCTGATGTTTCTGTAGCTGTTGACTTGAGTCTTAGAGTAAAATCTAGAGGCCCTGGTGACATGGAACTCAATATTGGTGGGTTCTGTACATATAGAAAGAGGTAATCCCAGCTCTGAGGAGTTCACTACAGTCAGAAACAAGTGGGTATAACAAATGGAGGGAGTGTAAGAAGAATTGAGGGTAGTGGGTACTAGATTATGAGGGTATGTAGCCTTTGTGCCCATTTCACAGATCTTAAAGACTCAAGACATAAATGAGAACTGTTAATCTTTGACCAGTTGACTGGCTATTACCGTTGACAATTTATAGAAGGCATCAAGGTAGACCTGTGTCTTGAGGTATTTGAAGGACAGGGTTCGAAGCTTTTTACATCTAATACTGCATCAGTGTAACTTCTGCTATTTTGATGTAACTTAATCAGTTAACAGTAAAATTCTTCCAAAATAGTGTTTAATAGATTTGAAAATACATACAGCTATAAATAACTTTAATGTTCTTTTCCCCTAGATTGTACATCTTATATGACTAACTTGAAGAAAACGAAATCACCATGGGACAACATTCAAGATACCTCTCTGGAAGGGGTTACTGATGTCACACTTTCCTATTTGGGTGATATGTATCTGCTCCTCTGACTGTCTTCATATCTAAAGGATTTATTTTACTTTTGGAAGTACTTGAAGTAGAAATTTTGTTCCTTATTGGAAGCTGTTTCTTCATATTAAGGACTATATACATCATGGGTGATATGGCTAACAATTCAGTTGCATACAGTGGTGTAAAAAATGCTGTAAAAGAATCTAATCATGGAGATTTTGGAATCACACTTGCAGAGCTTCGTGATCTTATGGAACTGCGATCTACAGATGCATTGCATAAAATACAAGAATGTTATGGAGATGTCTATGGTATCTGTACAAGATTGAAAACCTCACCAAATGAAGGTAAGTGTATTGTGCCAGAATGTATCCAGAAGGTTTTTCTTTAAATCACATCAATTATTTTGTCTATGAATATGATTATAGCTAACAGAATACTAGCTTTTGTTTACTGCTGTAAGTGTAGAGTTATCACAACCTATCATGATAGCAAATAGAAAGGTTTTGTTAACTAGTCCAACTTCTGTAACTGATATAAAATTACAGAAAGTCAGCATATTTCCAGATTTCAGAAGAGAGGTCATGATTCTCAGTTACACAGTTTTATTCCATGGTGCTGAAATAAACTTTGCCAAATGTATCTTTATTACACTTTGAGAACTTTCACACTTGTTTAAGCCTGTAAGGTAAGTTACAGATACAACCCATGTGAACCCCGTTTCATAACCTAGTGCTGATTAAGCTGGAATAGAACTCAAGCTTTGGCTCATATATGTTCTAATGCTTACATCTATGTTGAGATATTGCTACCCAATTTGCACTTTGCAATGTGAGCTCATCTGTTGTCCAAGGTGGGGGAATATTTTTAAAGCATGGTCCTCTCCTGGTGAATGGTTTCATTTTAATTTTTACACTTTTTATAAACCTTGTAATTTAAAGCCCCTTGGTGTTGGCAACTAAGGGGTCTGAAATACTGCATCTATTACTTTGTCTTCTTACATTGTAGTAAAGTATCTGATTACTGCTATGCTTACATATAACATGGTGATTACAGAATCATTTTATAAAAATTGAAATAAGCATTTACCAGAGTGTATTGTTTAAATGAGGGGATTATGACTGTAAGTTCCAGTTTTTAAATTTTTCTTGTGTACTTCACCTACCTTAAAACAATGTTGTAGAATCCTGTTGAGAAGCCTATTTGCTGTTCAGGTAAAATGGAGTCATCTCATCCTGCCCTGAGTTTGAAAGTAACTGTTTTCCAGTATGTTTACATGTTGTAAACAGAATTGTCCAAAGCTTTTATATTTAACGATATTTCAGATCTGTTCACCACAAATTGCTTGCTCATCAGCATGAAGGTGATAAAGCATCATGAAAAACTTAATGGATGAATTTTGCAACTCTACAAAACAGGCAGATGAGGCTATGTAATCTATAGTATCTCTGAGCTACTTTTGTTGATCATTTTTTTTGCCGATTTGCATATTCTACAAAAGCATTTATTGACTATATAATTCAGTACTCTAATAAAGTATCCTGAATTACAAATATGACTAGTGGTGCTGAGAAGAAAATGGAGCTTTTTTTTTTTTTTTTTAAAAGCTGAGAGAATGCCTGCATGTTGATACAAGTGCAGCAGATTTTTTTTTATTTCAATCTGCAATAGTCCACACTACTCATCTGTCATCTATGCAGCTTAGTATTAGTAGTCATTTTGTTGTTACCAGTTTAAGAATCCTTACAAGAGTTTTATTACTCTCTGATTAACCAGCAATCCCACATAGTGACTCAGGGTACTGGAACAAGAACATCCAATGTTTTGGTGGAGATGGGTGTTTCCTACTCTTCTTCCATGCTAGTAGAAGACTGGATAGTACAGTGCCAGAGTATATAAGTAGTGGACCAAATGGGAGGTAAATTTGAGCAGAGAAGTACTGCCCTGGCAGTTCATTAATACCTACTGTACGGAGGATGAAACTGGCCTCAGTGAGGGCAAGAACAGATATAAACAACTTAGACAGTATACAATTTTGCATGTGTATGAGCACATGCAGTTGAGGAGAAAGCTGTGTTAGACTATTGCAACATATGAAAAGATTAATTGAAGTTGTGTCTTAAGTTCGGATACTGGTGAAAAGTGTACAATCATTTAGTTATTCCATGAAAGGAACTGTAACATTTGTAGAAATAGAAACTTGAATGGTAATACAAATAATTGTGCTTTAAAAAAGACACTCCTTGCACACTATAATAAATGTATCTTAATTAATAATGCCAATTTTCATTTTTTATGTGATCTGCATAAATCTTTAATAAGGGGTAGAAATATCTCATGAACACAACCATGGCTTATCGGGCAAAGGGCATATATGATAAATCCCAAACAGCCAAATGTTCCAGCACCAGTTCACTATCTGGCTGTTTTAGAGAACTGATCTCTTTGACCTCCATCTGTTTTATGTTGCTTTCCCCACTGGGGCACTTTTTGTCGTTCCCCTGGCAATGAAGTGAACTTATTAGTCGTATAAATTTGTGGAGTCTCTTGGAGCACCTCTTTACCGCATAGTTAATCTGCATTACTGTTTCAGCACTTGCCCATGCGTCTGGGAGCATACCTCACAGGTTCCTTGTGCTGAAACACTTGGATTCTTTCCAAGTAATTTGTATCAATTGCAGGAGCACTTGTCTATCATTTGTGGGAGAGGTATTGAGTGCCAATAATCCTCCAAATGACTTTAGCAGCTAGGACATGGGGAAATGGGTAGATTCCAGTGATTAGAAAGTGAAACCCCAGGTCTAACTTTTACTTCTAACCATGTAAGCTGAAAGTACCTCCAAAACCCAGGTCAGATATTTTTTCTGTGTGGATGGTAGGGGAGCTGAGGATTCAAATTCCTCCCAAAAGCTGGGTTAATCATCCAGTGAAGACATATGCTTGGAAACCTCACAGATCAGAAATTTTGTAAATTTCACTTAGTGGTCATTCAGTGCACTAATTGTCCATACAGGGGTTGGGAGGATAGGGAAGATGTACATAATTGGAGACGAGGGAAGAAAAGGTTAAATGAGATTAAAAGAGCATGACTACTAGGAGAATAGAATCGATACGCTCTCATTGTATGTCAGACATAACCTTGTCTGACTTTGCACAGCTGTACACAACAGGACTTCCCATATTACTGAAATTTACTGTATTATGTGCTGTCCTACATGATTATTAGAGGCACAGTAGCAAATGTGCAGCAAATCCCTGAAACTTACCTTAACGAAGTGGGACTTTTTGCTGTCCATTGAGGTTCTTAATGGACACTAGATTACCAAATTACTAGACCATTGGCTTTCAACCTTTTTTCATTTGCGGACCCTAAAAATTTTCAAATGAAGGTGCAGGGCCTTTGGAAATCTTAGACATTGTCTGCGAACCTCCAAGGGTTCATGGACCAGAGATTGAAAACTACTGTACTAGTCCATCAGGCTGCACCTTCCATCTTTTGTTGCTCTGTTCCTATCCACCTGGTGTGCTATCCCAAAGGTGGAGCAGAATCTACTTTCCTTGAAAAGTGAAGGCAGCAGGGTTTAACTGCTAGAGAAAAAGTATGCCCAGCAGCACAGATATGATCTTCCACTGTAGTATTTACTTATTAAAGAATTATTCTAAATGGAGCAGGAGGGAAAGGGTTTCTATGCCCAGTTTAAATTCTTGTTCTGTACCCATGTATTCAAAATTATGTAGTGTACAATAAATATGCTGGTACTGGCAATAAACTTCCTCCAGAGTACCTGAGGGGGAACTGATCAGCTAAGGAAGGTTGTACTGAGCACTCTACAGAGTCAATATAACTGTAAACCTAGCAGAATTCCTATTTCTAAGAAACACCTAGTTCAAAAATATGACTCTGGACAGACACTAAATAATTTTATTTAAATAGGTGAGTAACCCTAATTGAGGATATAAAAAATATTTGTGGTACATACCCCTGGGTACCATGCAGCAATGTAAACCTAAATTCCACAGAAGGACCCCAAATTACTGGACATAAATCACAGAATTCCTTGGTGAGCTGGCAAGTATGGTAATAGTAATGGACGATGAAATGATTTGACACTTAAATTTAATGGAAAAATTCTAAAAAAGTTAATGCACTAGTAAGTTTCATTATCACCATGGCCTATTTAGTTGTCCTCTGTTAATGTCTTTTCATTCTGCAAACTCTGTGCCGCTAACTCCTTGCATCCCAGTACATTCTGACTCTTCTCCTTCCCTTCTCCCCCCCCCCCCCCAGCTTTCTTTCGTTAGGAATAGCCTCAAGATTTTCCTTCCTCAAGATCTTCAAATGTTCAAGTTTTTCTATAGCCTGTTGGGCTGGTCAGGTGTCTCTAAGTTACCTTCCAAGCATGGCAAGATTGTGACTGTAATGTAACAATTACTAATTTAATTGTAAAAGGAAATGTAAACAAGGAATCCTAGACTTAACAATATGGCTGCATAACTGAGATTTGTGCAGATCAGCACAGGTATTTAAACTCACCATGTAGATCCATAACTTAACATATTGGTTGTCCAATATGCAGTTGCACAGCCTAAAACTTCAAAAAAAAAATTGTGCATATACAAATTCCAGTTGTCATTTTGTACGGTCCTACTTTTCAAACTGTCTTTACAATTCTTAAATGAGGTAAAGTTGAAGTTCTAGTGTTCAGTTATTTTGGTGCATTTCTTGCTTTAAAAACTTTTGTCATCCTTACTTGGGAATGAAACCAAGTTTTGGAGGTTACAGCCCAGAAGACTTTTTTTCAAAATAGCTGAATGAAAACTATTAAACAGAAGTTGTCTTCATAGTTTCATCTTCCATAAAATGTCAGATTTTCATTTTAAACTGAGTAACATGTCCAGAACCACTTACTTCCTTGTTGGTTTTACTGCTGCTGACTTTCCTCTTTGAAGACTTCTTTTGCAAAGGCTTATGAAATGTTTGTATAGCATACAATGAACCCACCACACACAAGTGACTTTAAAAGAGTCCCATAACTTTGCTCTGCTCCCAATGTAGGGGGAAATTTGCCTTTTAAAACTATTAATTTATCACTAACTTCAACTGTTAATTCCTTAAGGCACTAGCAATTTATCTAGTCGTTAAACTAAATGCATGTTGCTAGATTTATACTTAACGTTTAGTCTTCACTACTGCATGTACGAGAGCAAATGGGACAATCTGCAGTTGAGTAAACTCACATTAGCTTTAATACAACTTTAGTTTTGACAAACGTTTTCCAAACTTGAGCTTGAAACAGGCTATTTTAGCAAAAACCACATTAAGTTACACTCAAGAAGCCATACTGGCATTTCTTGTCTTTTTGATCTACAGAATAATTTGCCTTTTGACTAAGGCCTGATCTGCGCCACGCAGTTAGCTTGACATAAATCACCTTGCGTCAACCTGTTTGTGCATGTGTCTGCTAACAGACTTGTCTCTGACTGACATAATCACCCTATTTAAAATGACTAAGTACAACCATCTCCCCAAATGACATGAAGCCATGACTGACTACTGAGATTGACATGGTGCTTGTGTAAATATCATATGATCTTTGTTAACTCTAACAGTTCTCCAGCAGCTGTCCCACAATGACCCATTCCCTTAGAAAGTGACCACTCTGGTCACAATTTTAAACTCTGCTGCCCAGGGGTCAGAGAGACTGGAAGCCACCGTTCCCTTAAATTTCTCTGCATGTTTTCTGAAATGTTTTTTCCTGATTGCCCAACTTGGTGAGCACACCTAGCAGCTCACCTTTCTGTGTGCAGCTGCCCAAATAACCAGGCCAGCTTCACATACACAGTGGTACTAGATTTGTTCTTGCCTGGAGTAGACAGGAAGTATTGGAATTCCTGAGCCTGCAGGGAAATGAAGCTGTGCAAACACAACTATGGACTTGCCATAGAAACATGGACAATTACAATTAGATTGCATAGGAGATGTAGGCAAAAGGATACAACTGGGATCAGCAGTGCCACGTAAAGGGGAAGGAACTTTGCCAGGGATACCACAAGACCAGGGAGTACAGCAGTAGATCTGGTGCTATGCTGCTTCAACAAGGAACTGCTGGCCATAACCTGGCTAAGACCACACCAGTACCCTGTAGACCACTGTGGCTACCTTACAAGAGCCCAAGGCAGAGACCCTTTCATGAACGGGAAGAAGGGAGGAGATGTGCCAGGGGCCTCCAGCCATGCTGTGAACCAAGACTTGTTTGAGACTCTGCCAGAGTGTAGCAAGTCCCAATAGGCAAGCAGAGATGAACCTGATGACAGGGAAGGGAACTCAAGTAAGAGAGTGATTCATTTTTACTTACAATGTTTGACTTCTAAAATGGTGCCTGGCTCATTCCCAAGTTAACAAGAAAAAGGGTATTGACTTTTCATTATTTTATTCCTACAAAAAGAGACAGAGGTTCAGCAGAAGTGGACCTGGCATCTGCTTTTCATTCCCCTGTTGGATTTGACTGGCAGGGGTGGAAGGGATGCAGAGCACTTCCATCATGTCTTTTATCCTCCTGAGAGATCTCAATGAAAGCTGTCATGGAGATAACCTGCAATTCTCTCCCAAAGGTTTGTAGGGATGGCTGCTTTATTTCTTCCTCTGCATTTATCACGCCACTCAGTAGTGAGTTCAGCTGGCACCATTGCAGAAAACAAGCTAGCAGCATACAAGCCTGGGAAACTCTTCTCTCTGCCTTTGTTTCCTTTGGGAGTGAGATCTACTACTACCACCACTGCTTGTGGAAAATAGTGCCGATATTCAGTGCACATTGCCCTGTACTCATACCCATGGACTAGAGACTGAAATTGTATAGCTTCATGCAATAAAAAATCCTTTGCGCCACCTTCCTTGCCCTTGGCAGACCATGCTTACTATGGCTGGGGCTGTAGAGCAGCTTTGGAGCACATCAGCACAGCACTGAAGAGTCAATAAGCATTTCTTATTAAAATTGTCTATGGGAATAGGGAAAATAAGTTTTTTAAACCTCTTTCCCTTTCCATTGTGACTGTAAATCCAGTGACATATCTGTCTAGTTTTTATCAGCCACTTCTGCAGTTGCGGCTTTGTGGGCAGTCTCCTACACACCTACAGAATGATTGATCCCGATGAGGAAGAGAGAGAAGAGGACAAGGGAGGAGGTGTTCTCTGAGATTGTGCAAGCCAGTGTTACATCAGATCATGAACTAAGGACTTGGAGGGCCAATATGACGAACAGCATGGAGAAAGATGAGTCAGGAAAAAGGCCCAAAAGTCCAGCAAGACAAGGAGCAGGAAATGCACCAGGACATAAGACCCATTTTTTATGTTCGTTCACAGGCAGCAAATACAAATATAGCAGACCTTGTGTTGACCTACAAGTCCAAGAATCCCAGATTTCCCATTCTTTGCAGTTCTTGTAGAATTCCATGGTGGCTGCTCCCTGCACTCCAGAACATACCATGTGATGTGGAGCGCATCCTTACCACTAGCACGCCACATCAGAGGACAGAAAGGAAAACCACAGCTTTGCATGTGTTGACCTGTGAGAACTTGTTTACGTTCTCTTTAGTTTTAAATTTTCACCTGTTAAATTGTTGCACAAAATGTTAACATACCTGTTTAATTCACAACAAATATTGCAGAATGTGTAGCAGTAGTCAAAGCAAACAGTACTTGTAAATGGACACCAACTACCACAGAATGCATGGCTTCAGGAAAACACGCAATCATATTTATAAATAAATATTTAGCAGTACCAGGCCCAGAGAACGTCAATACAGCACTACTGTAGATGTATCATTTAAGTGCTCTTTCAAAGCCTCCCTCAACTACATAATGTCACTTTTAGCTCTTGTAATAGCCCCTGTGCCTGGCTGTTCAAACTTGGCAGACAGCTACACCACCTCTACCCTGGTGGCAGTTTTTCCCCCTTTGCCTCACAGTAAGTAGGACACAACGGGCAGTTATAACCACTGGGATATTTTTCTCACTGAGATCCAGTCTAATCAGTAGACACTGCCAGTGTCCCTTGAATCTACCAAAAGCACATTCTGTCACTCTGCACTTGCTGAGCCAGTAGTTGAATCCTTTTCTTGGTACATCAGGGAGGCAGGTGTCTGGCTTTGTGAGTTGGGTGCAAGGGAGAGTCTAGGTTCCCCAGAATCACTATTGGCATATTAATATCGCCAATGGCAATCTGCTGGTTGGAAACAAATGTCCCTGCTTGCAGCTTTATGAACAGTCCTGTATTCTAAAAGATACGGGCATCATGCACCTTCCATGCACCTTCCCTGACCAGCCCACGTTGACATCAGTGAAGCGTCCCTGGTGATCCACCAACCATAACCATAGAAGAGTAGCCCTTTCTGCTGATGTAGTTTGTGGCAACGTGGTGCTAAAATAGGCTATATGTGCCATCCAGTGCCCCGTTGCAGTTCAGGAACCCCATTGCTGCAGATCCATCTGCTAGTTGCTGAGTCAGTCCTGTGTAGCAGGAGACTATTAATGATCCCTACACACGTGGATAAATTGTATATTTTCCATCTGCAACATGACTTCCAATTGCTCTGTAGCAGTCTGGCACAGCAAGCTTCCAAAGTATGATCACCACTCTTTTCTCGACTGTCAGTGCAACTCTTATGCAGGTGTCCGTATGCGCTAAGGCTGGGATGAGTTTGGGACAGTCTATAGCCATTGCTTGTAGTCCTAAACCTGCATTACAATGCATTCCCACCCTCAGTGCTTGTTTCTCAGGCCCAGAAGTGATGTTGCACCATCTGCAACTGCTCCATGAATGTCGCCAACAATCTTGAATTGTTTTTTTCACTATGTGCCCCAGCAAATGGTCCTTCAAGACGACTTCATGTCCCCAGTTCTTGCAGTACTTCCTGCAGGTCTGCAAATAAAAAACAACCCTATTTCCTGGCTTTGCAACATTCATGAGAATAGGTCAGATCTCTGTGGGTTCTATGAGTCTGTCAGGGATGGCAAAGACTCAGAAGTGCTGCATAAATTTGTGGGATTAAAAAAAATGGGATATGGATGATCATATGGGATGGAGACGTTGCGTGCTTGGAACTTGATCCCAGAGACACCTGGGCATCATTACTACCCCCACAACATACTGTGAACATTTCCCAAAGAGTATTGCACCAGATGGTGGGAGTGTGGCACACTGGGATATCTACCTATGATGTGCTGCATTTTGCATCAAAACACTCCCAGTGAATAGGTGCAGTGCTCATGCAAGCGTCCAAGTATGTATGCACCTTAGTGATGTACAAACTTTGGCCGATGCAAGTTACATTAGTGTATAGCTGCTGAAGTTTGTAAAGTAGACCTCAGCTAAAACCTAGGTAAATATATCTGTCTGTGTCCCATTGGGAATTCCATTTGGTTTTATGATGGCTATTTATAAGTGTAACAGTGGTGGATTAGATCATTCATGTTATAGTAGGAACTGTGACATGTTCAGAAGGCAGTAACAAAGCTATCAAGGAGCAATGCTGAATGGCCAGACTTAGGTGAAACAATGGGTTTGCTACCACCAGAGCCTCTACTTTTAAATGGACTCTTCACAGAAATCTGAGGAGGAGAAGGGGCTAGCTGGAATTCCCCCTAGTCTGCTCATATGGCTAGGAGAGAACTACAGCTCTACCTTACTAGAGATACATACCTACTCTTTTAAAAGGTGTACTTCTCCAAGGATGTGATATCTCTAGGAACAGAAGACACAGTTGGAAGGAGAGACTTCCTATCTTACAGGACTTGGACCAAACTCAGGGACTTGCAGAAAGTGAGAGATCCCACTGAGGAGGATTGTGTTCAAGAGTTTTCATAGATTGCTAATTTTCATGCTTTAAGAATAAAATGTTTCTGAGAAATTTCTTTGTAAGCCTATTTCCTTACTTTACTGTCACCCTGTCCCTGAAGGGTGTAACTCAGAACCAGATCACTCAGTCAGATGGACTCGGGAGGGAACATGTCTAAGCAACTGGAGGGCTTAGCAGGATGGTGGCACTGGTTCCAGGCCTAGGTGAGCTAGTTTGCAGGGTCCCACTGAGAAGTGTCAGACATGGGGATCTACAACTGGGGAATTTACTGAGTGACCCAGCATTAGGAACCGTAATCAGTCACTACCTATACAGCTTAACCACACATGGGATTCCCTGCAGACTGGTGTCAGTTCAGGCAGTGGGACAAGACAGGTTGCAACACAGAGAAATGATTATTCTCCCCCCCCCTCCCCCCGGTAGGATTTGCCTCAGTTTCAGTATCCAGTACTACTACTTGCAAGTAGGCTGCTACTTGAGCATTCAGCAAATGCCCGAGTAGTGGCAGCTTATCAGCATATGGGCTTCTAGTTTTTGGGTTATTTTTTCAAATAGTTGGAGGACTTGCAGAGAAGGAACCCTAAAGATGTTTATCTGTATTAGTTAGTTTGCTCTTTCTGATTATTTAGATGTTCAGATCCTCGTTTTAGGAGTCAGGAATATCTGATATCTCCTGCAACTGCCTCATCCTTGCTACTATTGATGGCTACAGAAAATGGTTCTACTCTTAGCAACAAGCGTATGGGAGAGGAGGGGAGTAACCAATTGGGGTTTGGTCTACTCACATGTGTTTTTGGTCTTTGTCAGTTCAGTCATGAGTTAGTTGCAGCAAAAGCAAGATAATCACCAGGATAGTGTTAGTGATGGTCAGGAATATCATGGTGGTGGTGCGGCCATTCTTTCAGCCGAGATCTCGTGTGCTTGCAATAGCATACTGAGAATGCAGGCCACAACTTGCATGTTATTGCTCTTTATGCTGTAGTATGCCACATAACTAGCAGCCCCAAGCATGTGGATCATTGAGTTACTCAATTTATGGGTAGTGACATGTTTGACTTATGGATGTTGTTGGGGTACCATTAAAAGCAACTAAATATGAAGACCCTAAAATAGACATCCCCTCAAAATGCAACATAAGAAAATTTAGAATGAAGTTTTTTTTGTAATGAGTCACAAACAAAACTGGACATTGAATAAAAAAGGCTTTTGAAACCCCGTTTAAAGAAGATAAATATTGACAGAAAAGTGTCACTGTTTTCAGTAACTTCCTCCCCTCATCCCTGAAGGGGTAGAATAGGATAACATACTGAATATGATACTAAAAGTATAAAAATAAAGGATTGATAATCATAATATTAAAAGCCTTGACAGCTATATGTTAATGATTTGTAACTATAGATAATTAATCAGTTTGTATGAGGTAATGCTTAGGCCAAGGCTTTGCTGGCAGAAGTGTGGGGGTTTTTTTTGGTTTTTTTTTTTTTTTTTTTTTTTTCCAATTCTTCTTTTACATAGAATTGTTGATCTGCTTAAAATGATTCTAAACAGAACAAAGGTAACATGCTGGAAGTTTTGAGGTCAAAACACAAACCTGAAGCTGCCTTTTAGTGGGAAGACACAAATAGGGTAACACAAAACATGTCTCAAAAAATGCAGAAGTTGGGTAAATTGAAGCTTGCTCATGTATAGTGTACTTTTTACATAAAGTGTGATGTGCTAAAAAAGCTGATTGGAGAAAAGTTAAGTAATATAGATCGTGAAAATGTATAATAATCCAAGTGAACATGGTACATATGGGAGAAATACCAAACCAGGAATGAAGGACCAGACCTAGGGATCAGAAGAGGCAACAACCATTTGTGAGTTCCCAGTGCAATGCAGTGGCCAAAAGAGTTAATGTGATCTTGGGATGCATAAACAGGGAAATCTTGAGTAGAAGTTGAAGGATTATTTTACCTCTGTATTTGGCACTGGTGTGACCACTCCTGGAATACTGTGTCCAGTTCTAGTGCCCACAGTTCAAGAAGGATGTGGATAAATTAGAGACAGTTCAGAGAAGATCCATGAGAATGAATAAAGGATTAAAAAAAACCTTATAATGATAGACCCAAGGAGCAAAATCTATTTAGTTTATCAAAGAGAAGGTTAAGGGGTGACTTGATTACAGTGTAGAAGTGTGGGGAACAAATACTTAATAATTTCTTCAATCTAGCAGAGAAAGGTAAAACCCAATCCAATGGCTGGAAGCCGAAGCTAGACAAATTCAGACTAGAAAAAAAGGTACAAAATTTGTAATAGATGAAAGTAATTAACCATTGGAACAATTTACCAAGGGTCGTAGTGGATTCTCCATCACTGACTATTTTAAAATCATGATTGGATATTTTTTCTAAAAGATCTGCTCTAGGAATTATTTTGGGGAAGTTCTATGGCCTTTGTTATACCAGAGGTCAAACAAGATCATAATGGTCTCTTCTGGCCTTAGTAACTATGAAATAAAGGAGAACTTGGTGCCCTGTAATATGGTAACTTGAGCCCCTTATCATTTCAGTCTTGTCTGTTGTTGTCTGGCATAAATATATGTTCAGATACTGTAAGTGATGACAACCTCTCTGAAATTATATACAAAAAGCAAAAATAGATTAAGCCTAAATTGGGTGGATTTGTGATTTTCCTACTTTTTAACCCCAACAATTTAAATATCACATTTTATGATGTAAGAATCATCCTTAAAAGTATTTACTACACAGTATCTTATTGTATTCCTACCCAGTTAAGTTAGCTGTGGTTGTACAGGATGATACTCGTGGTCTGTACAGAATTTCATGAATGGAAATATCTAAATATTTCTGTAAAATACAGATGAAATGCATATGATTATTATTAAAAAAAAACAAAAACCCAAAACTCTCTGAAATTGACTGTTTTTTTTTTTCTTTTTAATATTTAGGTCTAAGTGGAAATCCAGCAGATATAGAGAGAAGAGAAGCAGTGTTTGGGAAGAACTTTATACCTCCTAAAAAGCCAAAAACATTTCTTCAGTTAGTATGGGAAGCACTACAGGATGTTACGCTAATTATATTAGAAATTGCAGCCATAGTATCGTTGGGCCTTTCTTTTTACCAGCCTCCAGGAGGGAACGAAGCATGTAAGTAAACCTTGAAGCAAGAAATATATATAAATTGCAGTGTTGTGAAACTTCAGTTCTAAATTTTATGCAAGATCAATTTTAATCAGCTGACTGAGACCCAAAAACATTCTCTTTCAAAGTAATTTTGCCTGCTTTGTCCATTGTATTTCAATTCCCCACTGGGAGAACTAGCATAAAAAACAGGAGTTTCGGTTGCATTTTAAATAACCATACCAATTTTCCTAGGTCATAATAACCTGTGGTCAAATTCACATTTGACTGAAGTGATGTCCTACACAAGCTTTAATACCTCAAATGAGGCATAAGCAGCAGGGATTGCTGGACTCTTTAAAACCAAACAACCCACACAGTTCCTGTTTCTATGCAATGAAATGCAAATAAATATTTAGCTTTTCTCTTTTAAAAAGACTGAATAAGCAGAATTGTTTCCAGATAGTGTTCACCAGGTTTTTTTCCCTCTGGGAGTTGGTATGTCTTAACGGTTTTCTGTTTCTCATTTGTAAATGACAGTTAACGCCATTGTCTTTGGTCCTGCAATACAGAAATGAAAGTTTCTGTCCGCATAGTCATTCAGAACTGTCAGTTTAAAAACTTCAGCACCTGATTTAGACCAGGCCTTCAATTACGTTTTTTTTTTTTTTTTTTTTGGACATACTGATGACTTTTTTTTTTTGCTTTGTCAAATTGAAGCTAGACTGCAAAGAAGTGTTGACTAAATAAAACTAGACATGCAACTAACTATTCTTCGAGTGCTTGTTCATGTCCATTCCCTCTGCAGCAATGTGCAAATGTGCCCGTATATAGGGTGCTGGTGGCCTCCCTCCCTTTCCGTTCCTCCTTAATGAATGTGATGGTGCTGGAACCGCTCTCTTGCTACAGCAAGCTCTTCTAACTAATCATAGAATCATAGAATATGTTGGAAGGGACCTCAGGAAAGTTTTGTCAAGCCTCACCTTAAAAACCTCTAAGGATGGAGTGGTATCTGTACTAGTAAAAAACTTTTTCCTAATGTCCAACGGCTCTAGTGCCCTCTGCAGCAATGTGCAAATGTGCCCATATATAGGGTGCTGGTGGCCTGCACTCTCTCCCTTGTTCCGTTCCTTCTTGCGGCCTCACCAAATGAATGTGACCTGCTGGCAATGCCCCTCCTAATGCAGCCCTGGAACCGCTCTCTTGCTACAGCAAGCTCTTCTAACTAATGGTTTTCATTGTTTCTTAGTGACATAGTTCAATTATTTTAGTGTTAGTGTTAGTAATAGTATTAGGTTAGAGATCGTCCCAGCAATGCAGCATGCCCTGGTCTTCGCATTTTAAACCCTGCGCTTTGTGTAATAAACCTGTGCCAATCAATGACCTGCATCAGAGCTGTTTGAAGTGCTTGGGAGGATCACGTGTGGGGGGGGAAGTGCAAGATTTGCAAAGGTTTCAGGCCCCAACCAAGAAAGATTGGGACATTAGACTTGTGGGCACTTAGACTGTCATCAGAACCCAGCTGGTCAGACTCTGCGCTGAGCATGTTGGCCTTGGAGCGGCGTGCCTCTCTGGTGCCATCATCTTCCTGGCACCACTCACCATCTCCAGTGCCTAAGAGGAAACAGAAGGCATCTGCTGAGTGGGGGTGCTTGCCAGTAGCAAGAAGGGCACAAGAGACCAGGCAAGACCCGCGTTGGGCCACCAGTCTCCCCATCAACCCATGAGCCACCACCCTCACCCATCCACGTCCTGAGCCCAACACCAGACCCACCACCAACTCTGGGGAGTGGCAAGGGTCCTGGGCACCTGACTGTGCCCACGACACTGGAGATCTTCCAGCTGATGAAGGATCTTTTCGGTCATCCCCGTGCCTCCAACGCCCCGAGAAGGAAGACTCCTGGCACCGCCTTCGTCCATGGGACCTCCCAGGGGGAAACCAACAATGAGACCTCCGCAGCAATCCCTGACACCGAGGCACCGGTTTCCATTCGATTCAATCTCTGGACTCACGGCATCAGTCTGCAGAGCACACTGTGGGTGGTTGGGCACTCATGACCAGTCTCCAGCCCTTTGGCATCAGTCTCCAGAGAAACGGCACCAGTCCCCAGAACGCTATTGGTCTCCCGAGCCCCAGCACCTAACCCCATATAGCCAGCACAGATCTCTGGTCTCCCAACTCCAATCGCTGAAGCCCTACAAGAAACCCAAGGACAAGAGCTGGTCATGAGAGGAGTGACATTCAGGCTCCTGGCACTGCACCCCAGCACCAGAGCATCCATGCTACCACTAAAGTGCGGAAGGGCAAGCGGTTTCAGCATCCCCGTAGTCCTTCAGATTCAGTTCAGACTCAGAGGGAAAAGAGGCAGTGCTGGCCAAGGGCAGCTTGCAGCTGCAGGCTTCCCCATGGCACCCCCATTGGGAATATGGCCACAAAGTCAATGGGCAGTGCCCTCACAGCTTTGGAAGGGTCTTCCTCTGACCCCAGGTTCACAAGGGTACTCTGTTTCCGGAACGCCAGTGCTGTGGACATTGGTGGCTGCTCGCCCAGCACCAAAACTAAATGGGGACTCAGACCAAGAGGAGGTCCTTATAGAGGGACCCAGTGGAGGCTACGCTGACCAGGGAGGATGACACTATTCTTCCACCTCTACCAGCCTCCTCCTCCTCCTCCAGGCAAAGCCATGGCGAGACCCTCCACCGCCATTCCACTGGATGATTTCAAGGCCCATCAGGAACTACTGAAAGAATGGGTGGCATCGAACCTGGGGATTAAGGTGGAGGAACTGAGCCCTCAGATCTGTTTAGCATCCTGGCAGCAGCCACATCCCTGGTGGCTCTCCTGGTTCATGAGATAGTCGCAAAACTGGTGAAGACCCTGTGGTAGACCCAGATCTCTCTGTCTCCTAGGTCTAAGCGGGCAGAGAAGAAATATTACGTTCCCGTGAAGGAGTTCGAATATCTTTTATACCCATCCCTCCTTTGGTGGTAACAGCTGCCAACAAAAAGGATAGGCAGGGACAGGCAGGTTCCACCTGAAAAATAAGGACGCTAAAAAGCTAGATCTTTGGACGTGAGGTTTATTCCATGGCTAGCCTGCAGCTGTGTATATCTATCTAACTAGCAAGCTTTGTTGGGTAGATATGATAACATCTGGCAGTCGTTGGAATAGTTTTCCGACTCTCTGCCACAGGCCTCCAAATAGGAGTTTGAGACCATTCTGGAAGAAGGTCATGCGGTAGCAAGAGCCTCTTTCCAGGCAGCCTCAAATGCAACTGACTTGGTGGCTAGAACCATGGCATGCACAGTACTTCAATGAGAAGGGCATTGTGGCTCCAATCGTATGGTCTCTCGTCAGAGGTCCAGCAGTCGAGCCAGTTCCTCCCTTTCGATGGTTCAGCCATTATATAAATTATATCATTCTATAAATCAGCAAGCAGGATCTATTGATTTAAATACTTTGATTTTAATTTTGCTTTTGTACAGTTTTTTCGGAAAAGTTTCTCGGTTGGTAAGCTTTAAAGTATGTTGAGTTGCAATTCATAATAGCCTCTACATTTAATTTTTTGCTAACCAGGAAGATACAGTATATCTATACATATTTACTTAAACAATCATGTTGCTTAATTTACATCTTAATTTTTAAAGTTATTCTAAATGGTGAATAATGAAATTCTTATTTACTAGAATTATTTTATTTTGATATGTGTTAAGCTCTGTTTGGATGGAAATGCAAATTAAATAAAAAATGCAAATAACCTGGCATTTTAAAATGTTTGTCACATAAATAAAAAATGTGATGGCCACATAAGAAAAAGATTATAAAAGTTATTAAAACATCTTTTACATTTAAAACTATCGATTTATAAAACTAAGTGTTAACTGTAATTAATGAACAGAACTGATTATTTCTGGTCACTATAGCCTTCAAAATTTTAGAACTAGTGGATCTCATTCTCTCACACTAACTTTTATTCGTATATTGGAAGAGGGAAAACACACTTTCCTGCTGTAATTCCTAACTGATACCTTAACTCTGAATGTACTAGTCACTGAACTGAGCTATTTGAATAAACTTAAATGAAGAAAAATTTCTCTATACCTTCAGAAGAGGCTACTGTTATCAAAAGCGGGCATAGTACTTCAGTACTTCTAGTTCCAGGTGCTTAGCCAGTGCCTTCCACCAGCTCAGTGATTTGATTTCCTTTAAAAATTGTCAGCAAACACATACATACTGATGAACTTAACTTTAATATTTTTTGTATTTAATTTATCACTGCATATTTGATTTTGAATAGATTTAAGTTAAATACATGTTAATTTTAAAAAATAACAATGGATTTTTTTTTTTTTAAATTGGAGTTTTGATTTTTTTTAAATAGTTTTTTTTTATCCACCCCACCTCATACGAATGATAAAATGGTCAGATGCTAAATCAAAGCTTTAAGAGCATAACTCTCAGGTTGGTTTTGTTATTTTATTGACTATTTCAGAAGTTGTAAGAGCTGCTCCTACCTCAGTATTTGAGCAGTCTTCCAGAATTCTGTGTAACATCCAGATACTCCTGCTGCTGCTGTCAATTTGGATGGCAAAATTTATTAACTCTTCCAATCATAAACCCAAAACAAGTTTCACATCGAGGTCCTAGCCAAAGTTTCTTGAAATTTTCAAACTGAAATTTTTGCCAAAGCACGGCTTTCATTTTTTGGAATCAAAATTTTAAGGAAAATCCTCTGTTGAAGCTTTTTGCCTCTACAGGATTGACATGGGGGGGGATGGGGATTTCCTCATGCATACAGAAATTAAAAGCATTGTCTGCTCTGAAAGACTCCAGGATGGTTCAAAAGGTAACTAGAAATTAATTCTAGATGGAAAATATTCAAATAAATTTTAGTTTTAATATCTCCTCTTGTTCTGTTCAGGACTGGAAAAAATATACCAGGCAATGATTATAGTCAGAGGTAGATCCATCAGGGAGGTCAAAAAAGGAACACTTGGGAGAGAGCAGCTTCTCTGCAGCACATAGCTGTAGAGATGGGGAGGATATAGAGATTTCTGCCAAGATAGTGGTGTTGGGTCCTTCTCAGGGACTCACCTTTTGAATAAGCCTCTAGCTACTAATTATCTGGCACATTTAAATCTCCACTTCATTTTAGCTGGTAGAAGAGAAAAGGGCTTTTTTCTTTTTCTTCCTTTCTTGCCCAAAGCTACCTCCTAATGTTTTGGGGTAATGGGAGGGAGAGTGAAAGGGGGAGGTTAAATATGTGCTCTTCTGCTACTCCACTTCACATTCTATTGGGGAGGGGTGGAAAGGTGTCTGTTTCTCCAGAACTTCTCATAGCTTTCTCCAAGCAGCAGCAGAGTGAAACAGACATTCTTCTGTTTCACTACTGGCAGAGTTCTGAATAGTAGCAGTGCAACTGACCAAAATCTTTTCATTGAGCAGCTGCCAGGTAACAGTGAAAATAAAGATGCACTGGAGCTGACTTCAAGACCTATGTTAAGTTTGGATGATAGTTACCTTTCAAATGATAAGGACCCTTAAATGTTTTTCAGACACAATAACCTAACTCTAGACATCTAAATAAGTGGCTTGATATTTTTAAACAGCTGAGCACCAACACTGAAATCCTTCTTTGCCTTCCTGAGTTTCTGAACAACACTACTTCTCTCATAAGATCCTATTTGATCCCACTCTCTTGTAACCTCTGAATGAAACATTGACCCACTTTAATTTAAACCTTTCTCAGAAAATCTTGTACCAGACTAAAGTCAATGTAAATTTACTCCTTGTGAAAGTTAATATGAATTGCAAAAGAGTCTGTTTTGGAGCTCTAAAAGAGTCTATTTTTATTTCTTAAAGCATGTGGAGCAGTGACTGTTGGTGAAGAAGAGGATGAAGGTGAAACAGGTTGGATTGAAGGAGCTGCAATCCTTTTATCTGTAGTTTGTGTAGTATTAGTAACGGCTTTCAATGACTGGAGTAAAGAGAAACAATTTAGGGGGCTGCAGAGCCGCATCGAACAAGAACAGAAGTTCACTGTCATTCGGGGTGGACAAGTCATCCAAATACCAGTAGCTGACATAATTGTTGGGGATATTGCACAAGTAAAATATGGTAAATATATATTTTACTCACAATTCTTTGACATTATTTATAGTGTATTTTTGAGTTTGTAGTTTTTAATGCTCTGTATTTTAGGTGATCTTCTGCCAGCTGATGGTGTGCTTATTCAAGGAAATGACCTTAAAATTGATGAAAGCTCATTGACTGGAGAATCAGATCATGTTAAGAAGACTTTGGATAAAGATCCTATGCTGCTGTCAGGTGTGTGGACTATTAATAGTTAAGTCATAGAATGGAATAGTTGATATTAGGCTATAACTGACCCTGGAACTTGTATATTTCTAGAATTCTGGTTTGTAAATATTGCCTTCCCACTGGACCAAGTGACCCTGCTGAAGGCTTGTGCTATCAGGATTCTGCCATCAGAGGCAATGTCTAATAAGTCTGTATTTATTAGTTATTTTCATCTGCAAAGTGACCTGCAAAAGACTCTTGTGAAAAATGGACTGTGTTCTGTTCTCATTTGATATATAAACCAGTCCTGAAAGTTTATATTAGAAAGCTTTTTGTGGTTTACCTTTGAAATACCAACAATATCAATTCTGGTCTGATCTTGATTTTGTTGGATGGCTCACAGCATGTTCATGAGCTCTTGCATCTTAATTGAGAGGCTGGAGTGTGGAAGTGTTATTAAAGATGTTATCCAGTCAAAATGTTAACCAAGGAACCTAATGTGTAAAAACAAAACCTAAACAGTATAAAAATACGTTCAGCTTTATCTCTTGTGCTTGTTGTCATTTCTTAAGTATTTCCACTCGCCATAATCTCAGGGCAGAGAAGATGAAATTTCTAATGCAAAGCACAAGCATACTCACAATGTTTTGGCAGGGGAGAGGAGAGAATCTTTTAGTTCTTCGTTCTACACAAGTAAGCTCAGTGTTTTAAAGGTGGCCTGTAAAGGAGAGAACATTGTACCTCACTACATAACAGTAGACGTGCCTTAGGTTTTATAACTTTCTTTAAACTACTTTTCAGTCCTGGGAAGATATTTTTTTCTAGCAGTTGGAACAAGGGAGGAAGAAGAAAATTCCTGGATTCACAGCTCTGCCAGATTGCATTGTTGCTCTGGCCAAATCACTTAACGTCTGCTTCAGTTTACTGTATTTATAAAACTGAAATCTTGCTTACCTCTTACCTAGTGGACTACAGAACTGTTTGTAGAGCACTCTGAAATTCTTGAATTAGTCGCTGAGTGCAAATAGAGTTAAGTTTGTGAGAATGTCTGAGTGACTGTGGGGTGGGGAGAGGGATTAAAACAAGGATGTGGTAATTATTCCAAAACAAAGAATTATAAATCCAGGAAATTCTAAATATAAAAAAAAGTCAAACATGTTAGGGTATGAAAATGACTATAATTCATAAATGTTTATAGTTTCAGATTAAGGTAAACTGATTTTTAAAGACAGATAAAACTTAACTTTTTCTGTTGTGCAGAATTGAGGTTGTTTTGGGTTACCCTAACTATATTTCTACACTTCAACATATTTGGATTTTTAAAATTTCGCCTCAGCTGTGCATTGCTTAGTTTCATAACACATGATTTTGAGAACTGTGATATCCCTGTAGGTTATTTTATCCTAAACTGCTGATACATACTCTCAACCTTATATACTTTAGGCAAAATGGTATTTTAAAATAGTTTAAATCTATTTTGCTGGCAAGCCAATGTTTACTCTTTAAGAGCTTGCCTTCTCCCTGATTGTTCAGTTGTAATATTAATGCTAACTTTTTAACATGAACTAATTTAATTGGCAATTAGCTTACATAAGAATGTGGCTCTTTAAATTCATTGCAGGATTAAGTAGAATGAAAGGCTGGCCTGTGAAGGGCAAAATTTCTGTTAAAAACGCAAGTTAAAATAGCAGAAAAAAGTGCAGGACAATGCCTCGTGTGTTTTTAGATTGCTGTAGCATAAAATTAGTCTCAAGAGAAGTCTGTCTACATTTTTCTTTTACTTCTACAATTTTAAACAAACCAAGGGATTGTATATAACTTAAGTATTTAGTGACTCTTCTGAAAATAAAAATAAAAACCATAACATTTGTTCATGTAATGTAATATACACACCTGTTCCTTGCTTTGTATTTTTTTCTGGATAGCTTCTATTGACTTGGCAATTATGAATATGCTTTCAAAGAATCTTAGTAGTGACAATCTTACAAAACATCTTAATTTGGAGAAATTGTCTTCATTAAAGGCTACTTTTTCCTGTTTAAATCAGTGACAGAAATTCTTGTTTACTTTTGCCAGCTGGACGCTTTTACATTTACAGGGGAAAAGTATTAAGATGTACTCTTTTTCAGGTACCCATGTGATGGAAGGCTCTGGAAGAATGGTAGTTACTGCTGTAGGTGTGAACTCTCAAACTGGAATTATATTTACCTTACTTGGGGCTGGAGGAGATGATGAAGAGAAAGAGAAGGAAAAAAAGGACAAGAAAAGTAGGCATTGACAATTTAAGTGGCTGAAAAATGTAATATTAGAACTTTCTGAATGGAGTAATTGGGAGCTATGTCTTAGATAACTCACCAGGATATTTTTCTAGGTGCATAAAAGTACTCTGAAATGTTTCCATGTACTCTTTTTAAATAAACCATTTATACTTTGAGTGGGCTATTTCCAAATTAAGAAAATACTTAACCCAATAAAATTAAAATTCAATCTAAAACTGAGCAATACCTCTATGCAGTCAGATTCAATCTAATTTTAAAGTCTAGTAGATGGATTCAATGAGAACAGCTTATAGGCTGTTCAAGAGTTACAGAAACACTTGAACAAATATAGTGTAATATGTTAAAACAAATTGCTATATTGTGACATTTCCAACTTTACAAAAATAGTCTAATTTTGTAGTTCACTCATGCTTCACAGCATGTGTGGGTTTTTTCCTTCATGGTAATTCAGACTAATGGCCTTCTACTTTCTCTCTTGGCAGAGATGGAAAAGTCTCACCAGAGAGTTTTCCCTTCAATTAATTCTGTAATTGTATGTTTTTAGTAATGTTAATCTCAGAAGATTGCATATTTTAGTTGCATGATTGCCTCATGGAAATGATAGGGCCCAAAGGAAAACTTGAATCTTACTATGAAGTTTTCCCTGTCTTGTCAAGTGAACTCTCCTGATCAGAGATTGGGCTGGAAATTTGCTGGTTACCTTAAAATCCGTAAATTTTGCCCAGGAAGTCTTAAAATTTATATTGGCCTATCCTGTTGGTACTGTTTGGCAACGTCTGCCAAGCCTTTACACAGCACCTGTTCCTATATAATGTCCTGCAGCCAAAAATCTTTCAGCCTGGCATCTACTGTCTTCTGAAGAAGACAAATCAGTGGAGAACAGCTCTTTGGAAAAAGGTGGCTTACTCCTTATCCTCCATATGATTCTTTCCCTAACTTCAGTTCTGGCAACTAGCTATTGGAGTGAAGTAATACCAGAGATAAACATGAGGACTTCTACAGGAGATCATGCCTAAGGCCATCACTCACTAATAAATGTGTTCATAGGAAGCTGGGAAGGACTTTAAGCAAAATATTACTTTCAGAAGAATCCATATAAATTCTCATGCGGATGATATTCTGTCTTAGGCTTTCTGCCAAAAACCAATTATATTTTTTCCTATGTTGGGCTTAGGCTCTCTGCCAAAAGCCAATTATATTTGTTCCTATTTTAAATAATTCCATGTTCCTTTGGGATACACAACTCCATATCCAGAAACTTCCCCAGAACTCAACAGGTGGGCCAGGTTAGTAGGCAGAACAGTAGCTAATAATGCAGTGGGCACTTATAGTTCCATTGGAATCTTTTATGGTAGCTCAGCACATAGAAAGTCCCTTTTCTCCTCTTAACCCTGTCTTTTTCTTGCTCCTATTACAAATCAACAAAGACTTCAGGTAAAGCAAGCTAATTCTAAGTTAAGAAAAACCAAACAAGCAGTGACCCCTTGGCATGGAGTTGAATGTGGGACAAACAGGTTAATGCTTCTGTTCCCCTCCTCCTTCAGTGCTATCCTTTTAAGACAGACTTTCTGATATTCACATTAGACAAAGCAGACCAGGAACAAGACAGCCTTTTTTGGCAAATAGTTAATGACGTTCATGGGAGGTAGTTTAGCTGTGCAGAGATAACTACTGCCAGCTTACACTGCATCTCCATTAAGTGGCTTTGCTGGCATACCTACACCAGGATAGCTGTGCTGGCAAAGTATCTGTAGTGTAAACAACTCCTTGTCCTGGTACTGTAACAGCACAACAGGGGGAGACCGAACTTCAGAACAGGGAAGTCTATATTACCTCTTTTGCTGAGATGTGCAGGTATAACCTAGCACTGATATTTAAACTTAGAGAGATGATGATTCCATAGCTTGATGACTCCATTATAAACAAAAATTAGATAAGAAGTTACTTTTCCTACATTTAAATTAAAGTTAATTTGATGTGGGAACTAAGCAACAATAGATTACAGAAATAAGATTTGAGCAACCTAATTTCTTTTAATGCTTATATGTTAGAGAGAAAGATGGAGCTTGAAAATTATAATTCCTTGTTTGTTTCTTACAGGTAAAAAACAAGATGGCGCTGTTGAAAACCGTAACAAAGGTAAATATGTAATTTGGTTTTAGATAAGTATTTTCTATAATAGACAAAGTGCTTGTATCTTCGTTTACCTCACCTATGCATAAGAGCCTAAATTTAAATATTCTGGATCTAGATAAATGTTGCCAGAACCTAAACAAAAAATGCAAATATGAATGTCCCTTATGGTTAAAATCACAAGTTGAAAACATTTTAACATTTTCCAACTTTATTCCAAATTTTCAAATAGTACCCAATGTTAAGTTCCTAAAAGCCTTCACTAAGCACCTTAATGGAAGTGGCCTGATTCCCACAAGTTCTGAGCTCCTCTAGGTCACATTACATTTACTGCTGGTGGTGACCTTGAAGCTAGTTTTTCCTTGATCAAGGATTGGTGGTGGCATTATTGATCAGCTGGGAATGACTAGTTTCAAGGACACTAAAACTGATTTTAATGGGAGTTGGGGTTGCTGAACACTTGCATCTGCCACTGATGTAAGTGACTCCAGAGTCTGACTGAACTTTGTAATTATTCATTCGTATGTCCCCTATATTTCTAAACTTAGCCAAAGCTCAAGATGGTGCAGCCATGGAAATGCAGCCCTTGAAGAGTGAAGATGGTGGAGATGGAGATGAGAAAGATAAGAAGAGATCAAACTTGCCAAAGAAAGAAAAATCAGTTCTACAAGGCAAACTTACAAAGCTAGCAGTTCAGATTGGCAAAGCAGGTATGATTTTTTTTATTAATATCCTTAAAATTTTTGACGCTGAAGAAATTTGGTGGCAATGTTCTGAAATATTCTGGTGGCCCTGCTCTGAAATAACTTATTCATACGAATGTTAAGTTAGCTTTAATAGCTAAGTTTAAATAAAAAAAATTCCTTTTCTAGTATCACACTGGCTTATTTGATAGAAACTATGGCAAAATCAAATTAAAGTAGTTATACGTTAATTTTAAAGTACAAAGTTACAATGAACCTGCATGTGCTTTGATCTGTGTGTATAATCAGACGAATGTACTGGTGGTTTCTCTTAAAGAATAGAACACTAGAAAGTACAATTTTAGAACACTGGTTTCAAGATTGATAGTATGTAGAAATATTTCACAAAATATTACAACCTTTCACATTCCTTCTCACCTTGGCATATTGTATGGCAACAAACACTATTCTGAAAAACTGTAGGTTTGACTGAGCAGTGTACTACATAGAAATGTGACAGTAGGATCTGTTGTCTTACATCTTAGCAATGGGAATCTGGATTTGTAATATTGATTATATACATTGTTGTACACAGTTGAAGGTAGAAGAAAAAGTCCTATTAGAGAGCCCACTATTGTGGCATTCTTGGATCCCTCTTCCCACAAAGTACATCAGTGGCATTTTTAGAGATTACCTTTGTTTCCTTTCTGGATTTTTTTTGTGTATTGGTGCATATTCAGGTTTGAGAATCTGTTCCCACTCTAATCCATCATGTTGCCTATGTATATTTTATTTTTATGGTGCACACAGGCTGTAGGATATAAGTAAAATTACTAAATTGAGATATTTGCATTCTGTCTTAAACCAGCCCTTCCAAAATGAATGGGAAAGGAGATGTGAAATGTCATTATTCAAGCTTATTTTTTCTCAGGTTGATCAGTAATGATCTTGGAGCCAGGCCTTCCTAGGGGCTAATGATTGATGCCCTGAAACATAGCTGAGGATCACTACCTCCATAGCCAGTCACATCAGCATTAGGAAATAACTAGCTCCAAGGTCACTATTAATATTATCTAAATAAATAACTTTAAAACAGGATCCTTTCTGGGAGACAACAACAACTTATTCCTGGTGTATGTTTGGGGAGAATGTGGCGATGTATCCATACAGTGTCCCATTGCATGTCCAGCTTCATCAGATGCTTCTGTAGGCATGGTGTGCTAACCGATTTAGATTTTTACATATACTCTTTGTTCTTAATATTGTAGATTAACACAGTTTTTCTTTCCACCCACCCACCCTTTAATACTTATCTTAAAAATATTTAGTAATTAAAGGAAATTTGTTTAATCTAAAAATGTCTTTAAAGATAAATGTGTCTGCAAACACGATATTAAAAAAACGAGATTGTTTCAGCTCTATTAAAAGCACACAACAAAATAAATGCTTAGCAAACAGTTGCTTTTTTTGATGGGATGTGAAGGCTAATTCTTATATTTAAGAGGAACTAAAAAGTGCACTATTTTTAAAAAGTACTTAATCTAAAATTACCTGTTCACAGTTGCGTTGTCCTAAAATTGCACCAAAAATATTACAATTATTATTGCAATAGGGCATTTAATTTAGGGGGTCTCTTCTTGATGTACGTAGTTATGGTTATGGAAGCATCCTATGCACATCGAGAGAATAAATTTATTGGAAGAGAGGAGGCCACAGATTTTTAACTGTTCTTACTAGTTGATATGCAGAGGGTCCATATTCAATTTCATTCAGCAATTATACTGAAGTGTTTCATTTGTAATTCTGCTTCCCCAGTGTGTTCAGTGCAAGACTTTTCTTTCTAAACAATGTTTTACTTCATATTTGAGCTGCTCACTACAGCTCTTTCACTGTTTCTTCTGCGCCTCTGATTCCCTTTTTAAGATTCTTCTTTTTGTGTTCTGAGCTTTTATAAAGAGATCTTTGCATGCCTCTTTTTACTCATGCTCCTTTGATCTGGTTTCACTCTGAAGTGTTCTCCTTGTTTCTCTCCATTCTGTCTGCTCCTGTATCTATCCCTACAATCAGTCTAATTTCTTCTCTACTTTAGTCTCTCCTCTGGCAACATTTTTTTCTATATGAAAGTATGTCACTATCTCACTAGTTGTAAACCTTCCTCTGACCCCAACACTCGCTCTCTATCTACTTCCTAGCTCCCTCATTTCATTTGCCTTTACACTTACTGAATATGTTGTCAAGTCCTGTCTTGAATGTATTTTCACTAACCAGCACGGATACTCTACGATCTAGCTTCCATTCACTCCACACACACGTGCGCGCGCACACACGCACGCTTTGGCCTGCCCTTTCTGGTGATTGTTTCATTACTTACACCTCTATATTAAGATGTAAAAGTTTATATATGCAATAACAAATGTATTTGTGTATTTTGGGAGCTAAATTTACAACTGCTTTGAGAACCATCAGAATCTTCTGCCTGACCTGTTAAAAATCTTAGCCATAAAATTGCATTTTTACCATTTTACATAACACTTTCAAATTTTGTCATTTAGTCTGAAAATGAGTGTTTTATTTTAAATCTTATTTTTTACGTTATTTGTATTGTAGATAAGTTGAAGCTTTTTTAAATAACTGCTTATCCTTTTCTTTTTAACAAAAGGTTTGTTGATGTCTGCAATCACGGTCATTATCCTTATATTGTATTTTGTAATTGATACCTTCTGGGTTCAGAAGAGACCTTGGCTTGCTGAGTGCACACCAATTTATATTCAGTATTTTGTGAAGTTCTTCATTATTGGAGTTACAGTCCTGGTGGTAGCAGTACCAGAAGGTCTTCCACTTGCAGTCACTATTTCACTGGCTTACTCTGTAAAGGTATGTGTAAAAAAGCATGCTTAAAGGTAGATGGGCACATAAAATAGTTCTAAATCATGCAAAGCAGGAAATTCTACCTTGTTAAACTGTCTTCATTGGAGACTGAGGGAATCTTACTTCACTCATTCTCATCTGTAGTTCAATGAAAAAGCATTGTGATGAGTTGTTATCTAATCCACTGAACATTAACATAAAGGAGTTCCTTGGGGCAGTATAATGTAAACTTAAAGTAGTCTGCTTAACGTGAAGTGAAGCATAGTGGTTCTGCTGCTTGGATTTGGAATAGGAGGACTTCGGTCATGTGTATAGTTTTAGCACTCCAGCATGCTTGTCATATTAATACCACAACTTATTATTGTACTAACTTAAAATAAAGGTGTTTGTTAGGGTTGCACACTGAGGTATGTAAGCTCTTTTTTGTTAACTAAATTGCATTAGCGGCAGAAGTGAAAGCTCTTGTTCAACAAGCCAGAAATGATTGCAATAATCCTTCATAACTTGCTTGGATACACACCAATTAATTGTTTTCTTCTACTTTTGAGTCAATATTGCAGAATATCTAGAGCCTTACTATCTAGGACAAGGTATCTGCTACCTTTTGGTCAACTTCAGATTCTTAAATTTTTGTATTTTGTTTCAATATTGAAGTGATAATGAAAGATTGAACACTGCTTTGAAACTGGCATAATGCAGACAATGTCTGTCCATGCTTTTCATATGACTCTGCTTAATGTACCTTTATTGCAACTTGCAACAGCCTTGGTATTCTAGACCTACAGTCCACTTAAATAGCCTTTTGGCAGCTAGAATGTTTGAAAGTAGGTTTATGAACAAATGTCTATAGGTGAAAGACTTGTGCACTACTCTTCTGCACCATCTGGTCTGTTTCTCTTGGCTGTTGAGTCCATTGCTATCACTGACTATTCAAGAACTGAAATAGTCTTCACTGACTTACTTCAAGCATTTTAAATAAAATTATGTGACGTTCTGACTGTATTTCTGTTGGAATTCTAAAAGGCCAAATATTCAGTCATCTAAGCTAAAACAAGAAAATATAATGAACTAGTTCTTGTCTTGCTTTTAAGTTGGTGAATGGAGCGCCCTGTAATGCAAGCTAAAGTATTTGAGTTGTATGCTAATCTTGCTATGTAAAAACATAACTTTTAGGATTGGGGTGAGAGGGAATGCTCAACTGCCGTCAGACAGGAAAGGAATACTCAACTGTTTCCAAAGAGGAATGTCTCTGGGGGAAGCAGTTCCATTACAACTACTCTAAAAGAAAAAAATAATAAACCAATCAATCAGGAGTAGATGCTGAACATAATGTCTTTGCTTGGAAGTGGATTGCTCAGATCCTCAATTCTACTAGTGTAATGATATGGCTTGTCTCCCCTTGAGTAATTGGCTTAACATTCCATTGTTGACTTGACCAAAGTTTGACATATAAATGCAGCAGAATATGCACTCTGCCTCTAGTAGACCTGTTTAATATGCAGTTCATTGTGGCATGATATATTTCAGTGTACATTTTCTGACTGAGTTAGTATGAATCAGTATTTCATACTGAATATTATTAATTGTATGAATCACCTTTAAAGAGGCCCGACCTTCTGAAGGTAAGTACTCAGAAGTTTCGGAAGATCCAAAACCTTAAAAGAAGCTGAAGTTGGGCATCCAAGTCAGAAGTTTTGAAAATTGAAGCATTGGTGGTTAGCTGTTCATATTTGCTTTTCTCTTCTTAGAAAATGATGAAAGATAATAATTTGGTGAGACACCTGGATGCGTGTGAAACAATGGGCAATGCAACAGCCATTTGCTCTGATAAAACTGGAACATTGACCATGAACAGAATGACAGTGGTTCAGGCTTTCATCAGTGAAAAACATTACAAAAAAATTCCAGAACCAGATGCTATTCCTGAGAAGACTTTGGCTTATCTTGTAACAGGAATTTCTGTTAATTGTGCTTATACTTCCAAAATACTGGTAAGTGAATTTCCTTATATTTATACAATAGCATAGAAACAAAAAAGCCATTCATTTTTAGTTCTTAAATACTGTACAACTACTGGTCATATGGTAGCTAGCTGACTTAAATGTGTATAAACTGAAGAGTTGAGGGTGAGGTACCTTTAACCTTACTGTAATTTAGGGCACCCCAACGTTGTGGTTGGTTTGGGGCCCTAATTCAAAACACAAATACTGGCTTATTTTACAGTTGGCATTATTCTGAATTGGTGATTCAGAAATGCACTCTTCAGGAAGCTGACTTTCTTATAATACCTAATTCTTAGATAAACTTACAAATTTTGTTTTACAGGCTAGGGGCTGTCTCCTCTGTTTGGAAAGCATCTAGCACATTTTGGGTGCTACCACAATATAAACATGTGAGAGCAGTATAGTGTGTGTGTTCATAGATGTAATGAAAAATGCAAGTACAAATAGTAGCTTAATTTAATTAATGGATTTTTATTCCCAGATAATGTAATGTTAGTATAATAAATGCATAGATTAAGGGACATTAATGTGTCCATCTTTTGTTCATAACTTGATTCCTTTTCACCATGTTGAGCGTTTGTGAATGAATATTTCGGTACCTATATCACAAATCTGTTGCACAATTTGATACTAAATATAAATATTGCACTCTTTTTAGTGTACTGTGTTTAACTGTTTAATGATGGGATCCACTTATTTGATTCAGATACATGCCACCAATCTTGATCTCAGGAGATATTACATACTGTATATAATAAGGAAAAACGTTGGGGGTTGCCTTCTGAGTAGACAGAAGTATTAAGTATATAGCAGAATATGGCTTACTTGCCTTTAACTACTCAACCAATTACATGAGTTTGCATCTGTACCCATCTGTATATTAGGGAAATATCAACTTTACAATACATAGCTAAATTAGGACTTATTCTGTGAAAAAGATAAGTTTGCTGTAGAGAAAATTGGTGGAAATTTGATATGAGAGAAAAATATTAAATAAGAGTGCAGTTGGTGTATATGAGTGGCTCAGTGCTGAGGTTCACTCTGAGAACATGTTCCTCCAATTTGTCTTGTGCAGATGGTTGAGGACCTATGAGTTGCTTGCACAGAAAGAGTGGTTTCTGGAGAGAGAATAGGAAACCATCCTATGAATAACATGAGAATCATAGAATATTATGGTTGGAAGGAACCTCAGGAGGTCATCTAGTCCAACCTCTGCTCAAAGCAGGACCAACTCCAACTAAATCATCCCAAGCAGGGCTTTGTCAAGCCATACCTTAAAAACCTCTGAGGATGGAGATTCCACCACTTCCCTCGGTAACCCATTCCAGTGCTTCACCACCCTCCTAGTGGAAAAAGTTTTTTTTCCTAATAACCAACCTAGACCTCCCCCACTGTAACTTGAGACCATTGCTCCTTGTTCTGTCATCTGCCACCACTGAGAACAGCCTAGCTCCATCCTCCCTGGAACCCCCCTTCAGGTAGTTAAAGGCTGCTATCAAATCCCCCTCACTCTTCTCTTCTGCAAACTAAACAAGACTAGTTTCCTCAGCCTCCCCTCATAAGTCATGGGCTCCAGCCCCCTAATCATTTTCGTTGCCCTCTGCTGGACTTTGTCCAATTTGTCCACATCTGTCCTATAGTGGGGGGCCCAAAACTGGACACACTACTCCAAATGTGGCCTCACCAATGCCTAATAGAGGAGAATAATTACTTCCCTTGATCTGCTGGTAGTGCTCCTACTAATGCAGCCCAATATGCTGTTAGTCTTCTTGGCAATAAGGACACACTGTTGACTCATAGCCAACTTCTTGTCCACTGTAACCCCAGGTCCTTTTCTGTAGAACTGCTGCCTAACTAGTCAGCCGCTACCAGTGAATGGGATTCTTCCATCCTAAATGCAGGACTCTGCACTTATCTAATGAGGTTCAACAAGGATATCTTTTGGCCCAATCCTCCCATTTGTCTAGGTCACTCTGTATCCTATCCCTGCTCTCCAGTGTATCTACCACTCGCTCTAGCTTAGTGTCATCTGCAAACTTGCTGAGGGTGCAATCCACTCGGTCCTCCAGATCATTAATGAAGATGTTGAACAAAACTGGCCCCTGGGGCACTCTGCTTGTTACCAGCTGCCAACTCGCCATCGAGCCATTGATCACTACCTGTTGAGCCCAATGATCTAGCCGGCTTTGTATCCTCCATATTAGTGCTCCTGTACCCGTAAAAAGGAAAGCGACCTAAACCTCATGCTATATCCAATAACTGGTGCTCTTGACTGATTCCACCCCCCAAAAAAATACCTTATAGAGAGAGGACGCAGCAGGATGCCTTGCTAGGTAGCCAGCTACAGTTTCTAAGTCACTAATATCTTAGTATTCTAGAATTGGTGAAAAATACTAAACCATCTGCTTGTTGAAATTGTTAATGTTACATGTCTCGTTGATTTCCAAGAGCATGTCTTCTAATTGGAAAAGACAAATGCTGTTGTCCAGAATATGCTAGTTGGCATCAACAAATGAATAAACTTGAAAAGACTTTCTTTTTGTTTTTTAAAAAAAAAAAAAAAAAAACAGAACACAAAATCAACATAAGTGTTAACTGAAACGAAAAATATAAATGGAGAATTTCACCAATAGGAGGTGTTTCTAGTGAGTCTACAAGGGATCTGTTCTTAGATCAATGCTAATCAATATTTTTATCGGTGTGGAAGAATATATAAAAAGCTGGTAAAATTTGCAGATGACACAAAATGGTGGAGTGGTAAATAAAGAACAGGATGGCTTGGTAAGGTGGGCTCATTTGAACATCGTGTTTTTTGTGTTTTGTTTTTTGTTTTTTAACGCAGCCAAGTGCCAGGTCCTACATCTAGGAATAAAGAATGTAGATCACACTTACAGAATTTGGCAATGTATTTGGGTGGAAAAAAGTGACTCCAAAAAGTATTTAGGGGTGTCAGCAGGTAACAAACTGAACATGAACTTGCAGTGCATTACTGTAGCTATGAGGCAAATTTCTTCCCACAATGCAGTCAACCATGGAATTTGTTGACAGTGGATTTTGTGAATGCCAAAAGTAGAACTGGGTTCAACAGAAAAATAGATAAGTTCATGAAGGATAGATCTATCAACGGCTATTAGCGCCGATGGTCAGGGATGCAACCCTATACTGGTAGGTGTGCATAAACCTCTGACTGCGATAAGCTGGGACTGGACAACACAGGATAGTTCATTGAATAATTGGCCTGTTCTGTTCATTCCCTCTGAAGCATCTGGCACTGGACACTGTTGGAAGACAGGATACTGGGCTAGACGGACCATTGGTTTGACCCAGTATGGACATTCTTATGTGATCTTTCGCTGTATAAGTAGAGGAATAGTGGGTAGAAATAATGAAGTAATACTGTCCCTGTATATGGCATTAGTGGGACCAGTATTGGAATATGGTATCCAAAATTCTGGTGTCAACACTTCCAAAAGGATGGTGAAAAATTGGAAAGAGTTCAGAAAAGAGCTAAAAACGGTTTGAGGTCTGGAAAATATGACTTTTTGATGTGACTTCAGAAGCACAATATATTTAGTTTAGGCAAGGTTAATGGAAACTTCATCATGGTATACAAGTACCTACAAGGGGAAGAGATTTCATAGTAATAGGTTCCTCAGTCTATCAGAAGAAGGCATAATGAGTCATGATTGAAAGATAAAATTAAATGGATTTGGAGTAGAAATAAGCTGCGAACTTTAACAATGAGAGTAATTAAGCATTGGAAAAATTTACCTTGGAATCTGTAGGATTGATTCTCAGTCATAGTCTTTAAATCACAAGTGGTTATCTTTCCATAAGACATTATCGCTCAAACAGAAGTTATGGGGTTGGATGCAGAAATTATTGGATGGTATTCTTTGGCCTGTCACAAGAAGTCTGTCTAAAGATCATAAATGGCCTCTTCCTGGCATACAATTTATGAAAGCCAGCAATCTGATTTCTTTCCACTTTGAGCAGGGTATTTATAAATATAGATTTTTAACACTTGTAATACGTTACTTTGATTTACAAATTCAGCAGTTCATAAGTGAGATGTATCTAGTTCTATTATGGAATAATAACTTTACTTACTGTTCTTACATTTGATATTTTATTACAATGGAATATTGTATTCTGCAAACTAGAATAGAATTGCCCCCTTCTTTTCTTTTACAGCCTCCTGAAAAAGAAGGTGGCCTACCACGACACGTTGGTAATAAAACAGAATGTGCCTTGCTGGGATTGCTTCTGGATTTAAAACGAGATTATCAGGATGTAAGAAATGAAATACCAGAAGAGGCACTGTACAAAGTATACACCTTCAACTCAGTCAGAAAATCAATGAGTACGGTGTTAAAAAATTCTGATGGCAGCTTTCGGATATTCAGCAAGGGTGCCTCTGAGATAGTTCTTAAAAAGTAAGATTAATGCAACTCTTGGATTATCACCTCTAATAGACTTTTTAAGAATGTTACGTCCAAATAATTGACAGACTAATCAGATAATCTTTTTATCATCCTCCCATTTGAGAACAGTAAAACTGCTAACTTATACCATGCAAAAGTACCAACTCTTTCATGTATTGGCTGCCACCAATGCAAATTTTGGGTTGTACTGCTTTCTCCTGTTAAGAAGGTGACGACCAAATCACAACTACTTAATTGCTGACACAATTATAATGTTTGTATCTGCTGTCCTCATTTTTTCCACATTGGACAATTGCAATAGTCTCTCCACTAGTGTACCAGCACCTACCCTTATCCAAATTTAAACAATGTGGCTTTTTTTTTTTTTTTTTTTTTAAATTCCTGTTGCTTTTTTTCCACAAGCTTCTGTTTACATGCCAAACTGGAAGTAGGGTTGGGACCTCTAGCTGGGGAGGTGGGAGGGAGAAGAGTATGAAAACATAGATATAATTGGAAGTTACTGAGTAGCTGACAACTTAGAATTACTCCACAGTCTTATAAAAAGTAACAGAAGAAAATACTAGATAGATTCCCTTACCTGCTATCCCAGAATAATACTTTAAGTAAACTCTGGATTATTTTTTTTATTTTTTTTGTAACTACTTGACCAGTGATTTCCCACCTCCATCCACCTTTGCTCTTTCTATAAATATTAGCAGGAGCTTGACTCCCTAATCACCTCCTTTAAAAATATTTGAGACCTTTCTTGGAAGGAATCATAAATCTTATTGACTTTTAGCTTATGTCTTTGTGAATCAAAATATGACTTGACTGCTTCATAGCTTTTGTTCAAGTAATAATAAAAAAAAAACCCAATATTTAAACATACAACAGTTGTGTGTCTTCCCTTCCTGTTAACTTGATTCTAGTTTCAACAAATCATGAGTTTGTGAATGTTCTGTTTTTGTTCATTGACAAATGTTGAGTTAAATGTGTAATTTCAGGTAGACCATAGCCTTTTAGGAATTCAACATAGTTTCCCCATATGCTTTTTGGGACACTTGAAATTTATATTTTGACTGTAATGGGGGTGGAGACTTTGTTACTTTAGACCAGGGGTGGGGAACTTTTTTGCTGTCAAGGGCCTGATGGTGGCCCTGGCGGCGGGGGAAGAATTCGACGGCGGCACGGTTCCGTGGGGGGGGCAGTGTCCGCCGCCGAAATCCTGCCGCCGTTTCCACCTTTTCTGATTTAGTGAATGTTTTACTATACCAGTAATGGATCAGTTTGTGCTATATTAATGTATTTCAAGAGATGAAAGAATAAACCTATTAAGTGATGAACTTCATTTGCTTCTGGGCTATTGTAACTCTTTCCGTTGTATTCTGACTAAAGAGAAATTGCAGTTCAGTTAACATGTTGTTGGCACTGTTTTACTAATGCCTACACCACTTACCTGTTGCGGGTAGGGAGAGGTCACTTGTTTACTACTAAACATTTATCAAGTCACTACCAACTTTACTGGAAATTCTGAACATATATATAGGCAATCCAAAAAACAAAGGGCACCCAGGGCATGGGGAAGGATAAAACTTAAATTTGAAGAGAAACACGTAGTTGTAAAGCTCTCACATGCAAAAAGAACAAGTCTAAAGCTAATTTTAGAAATATAATTTTAATAAAAACCTTGATTAAAATCACTGCAGTTTGGTCTGATATCTGCCTGCAAAACATTTGGTGTCAGACCAAATTAAGTACCACGTAATTTGATAAGCACAATTGGCTTAAATCCTACTCTTGCATCATTTGAAACGTTGGGTCTGGTTCTTGTATTGTGCAAGAGTTGGATTTTTTTCATGATCATTCTGACCAGCTGCATGTATCTACATACCAGTTTACAGCAGATTTTCATTCTTTCAAAGTAATGTTAGTTCACACACTTAGCCACCATACCTACTTCTTTTGGGCACTGTTTTGTTTTGTGCTGTGGAGCACCTCACTGTACATTTCTCACTGGAACGCAAAACCCAGAAAAGTACAATACAGACAAATATATTAAAATGGCAGAAGCTGAAAGTTAGTCTCTGCAAAATGAGTGCTTAGATTGGAAAAAAGTTAAAATGTAAAGTTGACATATCTTTCTTTGCACTTTGGAGGGTCTCAAAGAATGTTTCCTTTGAGGAAAATGGTTGGTTATGCCTGCAAGCGCCACAATGTCATCTTTATGTGGTTCTGATCTTACTGTAAATGCATTTTTTTTTTCTATTTGGTATTTAACCACCTCTTCAATTCTTTTTTTTTTTTTTTTTTTTTTTTTTTTTAAGGTGCTTCAAAATACTGAGTGCTAATGGTGAACCAAAGGTATTCAGACCTAGGGACCGTGATGATATTGTAAAAACTGTGATTGAACCTATGGCCTCTGAGGGACTCAGAACCATATGTCTAGCATTCAGAGACTTTCCAGCAGGAGAACCTGAGCCAGAGTGGGACAATGAAAATGATATTGTAACTGGTCTTACATGCATTGCTGTTGTAGGGATTGAAGATCCTGTGAGGCCTGAGGTAGGAAGAACTGTGAATTCATTGTAACTGTTAAACTGTATTTTTGCTAACATAAATCTTTTATTTATTTGTTGGCAATCTGGATTACTGACATTGTTTACGGGACTATTTTGCCAACAGAGATTCTCATTTATTAATGTTGCTTATATAATGAAAGGATGTTCAGGAACCCAGTGAAAGTCTCCTACATGGAGACCTATAAATATAGAATAGATTTAAGATTTTCATATTGAATTTTCCATGCCATTGTGTTCTTGGAACACTCTACAAATTAATGACCTAGTATGTAAGTAGGCATATGGAACAATCATTAAGCACTCAGTAATAATACATTTACAAACTTGGGCATTAGAAACAGCATTATTTAGGACCAAATAATATTGGCCATTGTATTATGTTTCTCCATCACTTAAAAGCATTTTATATAGGTTCAATCACCAGAGGTAAGGCAAGAAGAGATCTCATTTGTAGATCTTTTTCAGGAAGACAGTACCTTTTGCACTGCATTTAAGTGCAAGTCATAGGTATGAACCCAAATCCCAGTGTGGGATCTGAGTCCAATTATCTGATTGAAGAGGTGAGTGCTATCAACTGTACTGTGTACACAATTGGAAACAATGGTGAAACCATAAAACACACAGACTAAACACATAGGTATTTGGCTTTGTAAATTTTAATGCCATACCATACTAACATGGCATGAGGTTCCTTGCAGATGTTTATGGTATAAGATTCATTTCAGAGCAGTGCACTATTTAAAAAAAAAAAAAAAAAAAAAAAGTCTCCTAGGGAAATACACGATAATGGTCACTTGCAGGTATCCAGCAGAATAGCACTTTAAGTGATAACTAAAAAGAAAAGAAATATATTTGAAAAATAAATATTATGGGGAAAAGAAGTGTTTGCATGGACACATGACTTACTGATGTTTGAACACCTACCTTTTGATTGGGTCAGCTGTAGGGTATTGAACAAAGGACCTCTATTTAAGAGCGTACATCTCTTCTACTTGAGGTAGGAACTAAGGCCGTTCTTTTAGAGGCAGTGGAATACTTGTAAACTTTATGCAGTACAGTAATAGAGGTGGCTATAGTCACACAGTGTGACTATGGATCATGTCACAAGTTCAGCGCATCTTTTTTCAGCAACAGAATTTGGCCCTCCAAATTCCTATTACTGTAATCACCCGTTACCTTATTTGGTGTTGCTAGGACTTACTAGGCAATCAACGTGACAACTACAATAGCAAGCTTTTTTTGGTTTTTTTGCATAAACAGGTACCGGATGCAATAAAAAAATGCCAGCGTGCTGGTATAACTGTGCGTATGGTCACTGGTGATAACATTAACACTGCTCGTGCTATTGCTTCAAAATGTGGCATTTTGAATCCTGGTGAAGACTTCTTATGCGTAGAGGGTAAAGACTTCAACAGACGAATACGTAACGAAAAAGGAGAAGTGAGTCTATTTCTTCAGTAGGTTTGCATTTCTTTTATGGTCTGTCTTGTACAGTATAACTAATCTGCATTCTTTGTACAGATAGAGCAAGAACGAATAGATAAGATTTGGCCAAAGCTTCGTGTGCTTGCAAGATCTTCACCAACTGATAAACACACATTGGTAAAAGGTAAAAGTGTATGTTCATTAAAAGTTTCAGAAATTCAAAATGCAAGTTTTTTAATCAAATCTAGATTTTTTTAAAAACTAAATTAGGCTTTCCTCTTACCTGTTAAAATTTGAGCTCAGTACTTGAGATGCTCTCTCACATTCCAGTCCTTTCACCCAAAGAGTAGGGGGCAAGGTTCTTGTGGGTATCTATCAGAACCGTTCTTTAATTAGCTAGGAAAAGCAAGCTTTGATGGTGCTGGTTGAATTTCACCATTGAGATAATTAATTATTTTAGATGGTTGAATGCACCTACTTCCATCCTCTTGATAAGATGAGAAACAGGAGACCAGGGCTAGCTATCCAACCTGAGTATTGTGTATAAACACAGAGCACTACAGTCACACTATTCCACAAACTTGTAATTACCAATGCTGAAATTCAACTTTGTGTGCTTTCCTTTAAGGTATAATTGACAGCACTGTCTCTGTTCCAAGACAAGTTGTAGCTGTAACTGGAGATGGTACTAATGATGGTCCAGCATTGAAGAAAGCAGATGTTGGCTTTGCCATGGTATGGACTCTAGTCTCTTTACTTTCAGTGTTTAAAAAGTAACTTGTTGTTTTTTTAAGCCTTTTTTAGCTAAAGCATCAATCTTTGTTGCTGTGTATGTCATATGTGATTTGACAAAGCTGAACAAATTTGCTTGTAGTTTGGTAGCCCACTGAGCTCATTGACAGCTACCACTTCCCACACTTTCCTTTCTCCCTCCATTCCCCCCAAACTTTCTTAACCTGAACCTTAGGTTAAAAGGTTTCAGCTGTAGAGAATGGAGGTGTTCTTGTGTCATTAGCTGTTGGGTGAAATCTACTTAAAACCATATATCTCCAATCAGTTTTAATAATTACAGCTCAAGCTGTTTTTATGCAGAAGTTCATTGCTACCTCTTCTGCTGCTTTTGCTGTGAAATTCAGTGATACTGTAGTTTGGTGAAATGAGATAATTTTGATCAGTGTGTTGCAGTTGGTTTTCTATAGAAATAATTATCTTAGATCAACAATATACCTTGTTGCAGCTTTGGCTGAAAGAGAAAAATTATTTCTAAATTTTACCAAGAATATCTTCTTCCAGTAATTCATTTATCTGTATTTTATAATTTGTATAAAGTTGGCCTGTTACAGGTGAAAAGGTAAAATGAGTTTTTTGTGAGGAACTGGAAGCTCTGAAGGTCCAAACAGCATCAGATGCAAAGGATGTTGGGTCTTCTGGCCAGAGTAGTAATTTCAGATCCTATGGTTCACTGCATCTGGAGGCACCCTCAAAGAATAGAGATCAGGTCTTGGGCCACAGATCCAAATGATTGCATCCATTTAACAAATTCCCTCCAATATTCTCTTTCCAAAAGATGTGCTGTCGTTCACACAGGAATTATTTCAGGATAGTTCTATGGCCTGCATTCTGTAGGTCAGACTAAATGATCAGTGATTCATTCTGGCTTTAAAATCTATGAATAAGCTGTGATAGAGGATTGTGGAAACTTCAGTTCTTAACTTTCAAAATCCTACTGTCCAAGTGATCATATGCATCAGACCTTGGCTGAGAGATCATACAGAAGTTTTCTACACTTGGTGAGCTTCTTTCTTCTAGGAGTTCAATTTTTAGAAACTTGCAAAGAAAAATATATTTGTAATGCACCACATGGAGATTTGAGAGAGCTAGTATCCCAAAACTGGTCTGATTTGAGTCAATTGGGCCAAAGCCTCAACAAGAAAGAGAAAAGAGAACTTTCTGTGTTGGGAAAGCTTGAAGAGTGGAACTGGGCAGTATCTTGCCAGGTGCTTGTGTTAACCAGTTACCCAGTACAGAAGGAAAATAGACTTGTAGATAAACTTAGGCATTGCGTCGTACTGCATTACAATTGCTTGATCTTACTGAGTGGAAGTGCGCTAAATTGTTGGCTTGTTCGAGTAGCCTGATCTTTAAGAATGGAGGGGAAGCATGGATTACATGATCCTGATAATCCCACCGTATTAAAGACTAATTTTGTTCCCATTTATGTTGACCATTGACATCTCCTTTATAGCTGGACCCATTCTATTCAACCTTGATCATCCAAATCTGGATATCCCTTTATATTCGAATCTGAGATCTGTACCTGTTTACATAGATCCTGAAGGGGTTAGAGAGCAATTGGCTTGCTATTTTAAATTCTCCAGGAGGAACTTTCCATAGTTTGCTAGAAAGCTTTAGGCCTGTTTTGATTCAGATATTAATTTTGGACTGAATGTTTTGGGATTAGCTAATACAGGTAAGACTCCATATCATACATCTATCTCAGGTTAATGATTGGAATTCATTACTGCCTGATAGATGGTTAATCTACTTGATGAGTTTGGTCTCAGTCCACTGAATACATAATACCCAAAGCTGATTATTCAGAAACAGGAGCTTTATTCAGAAAAAGTTTGGCTCTCAAATCCATTTTTAATTTTAGCTATGACTTGCATTATAGATAGATTTAGGCCCTTATTGGAGGCTTGGTGAAAAGGAAAAGGGATTTGAATGGGCATGGAGACAAACTAACTCTTTCACTCCTAGAGGTGGGCCTGCTTCTTAGGTTTGAGGAACAATGATGAAGCAGTAAGGAGAAGCTTGCGTTACTTCATGTTGTACCTATTCTGTAGATAAAACAAAAGGAGTCAGTTTCTAGGACTTCCAGTTGATACCCTTGGACTAAAACTACATTAATGTGCTAAAAGATAGTGACTTCATATCATCATGCAAAACAACTTGATTATTTTCTGTGTATGGGACTAACGTCCTCTTTTATTTGTCACCTATTTCATCTTTCTGTGGACATTTTTACTAGCTTCTAATTTATGTTCAGTTATTTATAATTAACTAATTTCAATTAACTTTCCCATTAGGAAGACAATTCATTTTTACATTAACTTAATGTAAGATAAATTCACTGTTCAGAAGGCTTACAAGAGAGGCATGTCATGGGATTGTGGTTGAGTAAGGTGGTGAAGGAATGCGGATTCCTGGAATAAGAATGCATGAGATGACGATCATGCTGTCCCTTTCTCCTTGTAATTCAAGTAATTTCAAGAGCGTTAATTTTAAAACTACCCTCAATCATGAGATGTTAATATAGTCCATACAAAACTGATATCTCCTTTTGAGCACCTAGACTTGAGTTCAAGTTTCTTCTGTTTTTTCTGGCTACTTGTCAAGGTGGAATTTTGACACCACTTTGAAGATAAGAATGTACACCACATTATCTGTCGAATTTGATGTCAAGGGGAATCAGTTACAAGATCCTGAAGCTTTCTTACTTTAGGGATTTTTTTTTTAAATGCTGAAACTAACGCTGATGCATTATTCCTAGAACAGAAGCAGATACGCAGACAGTAAAGTTTCACTTGGAAAAACAGAGCAATAACAACTCACATACCAGTCTTAATTAGCACTTTTCAGGAGCATAGTTCACTATTGTCTTGATGCCAGCATGTGAAAAATACTGTTTTCCTCTGACTAAAACAAGCATTTTATGTCTGTTGCATGCATAATGGTTTCTGGTATGACCTATTCTCCAGCCATCTGAACTTTAACTTTTATGAATTTTAAATGTTGAATTGAGATTTTTGTTAAACTGATATATACAGGTATTGTGGCCTATGTATTTTTAACTCCACGTCACTGGGAATTGACTTCCTGGCAAAGAACGTGTGCATAAATGAAGGTAATTAAATATTGCTTCCAGAGGATCGAGTATCTTGCATTCAGTGGGGGAGGACTATATTCAAATAGTCTTCCTTGAAATCCATAAATGTATTTATAATTTAGCCTCCAATGGGATTTTTAAAAAAACTGTAAGAGGTTAATTAAGTCTCAGATCATTATTACCCAAGGCTTGTGCATTGTATACATACAAACACACTTTTTCTGTTCTTTGCAAAGAAGTACTCTTTATCAAACATAAGTTTATCTTCCGAAAGGTACATTGTTTGAGAATATGAAGTTAATTTCTATCAACCCATAGAAATCAGATTTGGAATATAAACTGCAGAACTGTACTACTGCACCATCTGGTGGCTCCTAAAGACTTAAAATACTGTTACTGTACTTCAGCCATTTCAACCAACCATGCTGGTTGGAGAGCCACATAAGCTTAGGTAATAGATATTAATGTATTTTCTCAATAATGAGAAACCACAAGTCTGTCATTACTTTGTGTAATTATTTTACCTTTTTATATTCTTTAGGAAACAGGAGAGCAGAAAGTGTCTGCTCTGTTTGAGACTCAGTCCTGGTCTACACTTACCTGGAGATTCGGCGGCAGTCGACGGGAGTTATGCAAACTACACAGAGTAATTTGCGTAACTCATGTTGACTGCTCTGCTTCCCTTCTGCGCGCTGTCTTCATTGCGCTGCGCTACTTGAGGGGGTGTTTTTACTCAGTCGACTTCCTGATCAATTGAGCAGGTCTAAACTGACCGCTCAATCAATCCAGAAAGGTCGATCTGGTGGCAGCGACTTTGCTGCCATCAGTTTAGACATACCTTTAGTGTAGTTATGTGTTTTTCCTGTGCAGCTCCTTAGAGAGGCTCCTGTAAATATCATTACACCGCAGATGGATTACAGCACACTTCAACTGCTAAACTATAGCTTATGTTTTTATGGTGTATTTTACAGGGACAGTTTCACAATGGAGGTGCAGAGCATGAATAGTACTTAGACACTGTCAGGATATTGCTATAACTTTTCAGGAGAAGCACTGTGGAGCATGAATCTTTGGTATATTTTTTTTCCACGTTTACCAATCCATTACCAACAAATAATGAATAAAATAAAAAAGCCACTAGGTTTGAGACTCCAGCTTGCTCTGCAGACTCCTACTTTCACTACAACAGCAGTTCATCATCACTGTCTTGAGACTTTCATGCTGGTAGACATGGTAGCAAACAGACTGCTCTGTAACAAAGCATTTGGTAAAGATAATCTGAAAGCACAAGTTTACTTGGCAGTGAAATAAAATTTAGATGGGAAAACTACCTTTAATTTATAATTTCCATATTGGATTGCACAAGCTACTCACGTGCTTAAAAATATAAATAAAAAATAATTGTTTTTTCAATGCAGATACATGTGTGTTGGGGTTTTTTAAAACTGTCAGGAGGTCATGGCTCAAATTAAAAACTGAAAAGATGCTTAAACTAAACAAAAGGATGATTTATTGTGTGAGCACAAGCGTTCAATCTGGTTTTGATTAAGCATGTAAAATGTGTTTATCCCTTGATACCTGCCTTAGTAAAATATTACTTCAACTTATGTATCTTATTGATAATTTTAAACACACCAACTTTGGTATCTTTAACGTGTTAAAATTTCAGTCTTGCATTTCAATTTTGCACCTTTTCAGACCTTTAAGAAAATATGATTTTTGTTCTTGAAATGTCAGTTTATTATATGCCTAACATATTCTAGAGTATTGAAATTAAGCAAAAGTACAAGTTATACAGTAGAAATGTAATCATGCTAAATAAGCTAGATATCAGTTTTCCTATTGTTGTGATTCACAGTGTTCATATGTATGTTCTTCCTAACAGGGTATTGCTGGAACAGATGTAGCTAAAGAAGCTTCTGATATTATTCTCACAGATGATAACTTCACAAGCATTGTTAAAGCAGTTATGTGGGGACGAAATGTTTATGACAGTATCTCCAAATTTCTTCAGTTCCAGCTTACTGTCAATGTCGTAGCAGTAATTGTTGCTTTCACAGGAGCATGTATTACACAAGTAGGTACTGGTGGTAGCTGGTTTCAACTAATTTAAGGTCTCAAAACATGTGCCTCTTTAACTAAAGTCTTGCATACTGAAACCTTTTCAAAGTCACCATTTTGTATTCTGTCCTAAAGAATGTACTGCTCTTCAAAGCAATACACTAAATTCCCATATAGTAAATATTTTTAATGGCTGCAACTTGTTCATTTCTAGGATATTTATTGTGTTATCTATTAGGAAACATATCCTTTTTATAGGATTCTCCACTTAAAGCTGTGCAGATGTTGTGGGTAAATCTCATAATGGACACACTAGCATCTCTTGCTCTGGCAACGGAACCACCTACTGAATCTCTCTTGCTGCGGAAACCTTATGGTAGAAATAAACCTCTGATCTCTCGCACGATGATGAAGAATATTTTGGGTCATGCATTCTATCAACTTGTGGTAGTCTTTACGCTCCTGTTTGCTGGTAAGAATATTGTAGCTCTTATAACGCTTTGATCATTTTCCACGAACTAAAACTAATTTATTATGACATCTCAATGTTAGTCATATTAATTCTGACCTCTTCAATGTTTTTATTCTGATTGTGTAGTTTATTTTGAATCATGATACTGAGATAATCTGTTTTATACACAGGTGAAAAAATTTTCGATATTGATAGTGGAAGAAATGCACCTCTGCATGCTCCTCCTTCAGAGCATTATACTATTGTATTTAATACATTTGTGATGATGCAACTTTTTAATGAAATCAATGCCCGGAAAATTCATGGTGAAAGAAATGTTTTTGAAGGAATCTTCAACAATGCCATCTTCTGTACTATTGTTCTGGGCACATTTATTGTACAGGTAGGCAATTGAAGATTTTAGTTAAATATTGGTAAAGTAATTTAATTTATTTGCTGCTGGGGCAGCTGCACTTAATCCATCAACATTTCCAGATAAAGTAGTGTCACCTTTATGTATCTGTAAACATTGACAAAAAAAGTTGTTAAACACTGGAAGAAAAGTTGGTTCAAGTAGACTGTTTGAAATTGAGGTTTAAAATTTTGTTACAAAATGTAAATTTGAGGCCTAAAATATTTGAACAATTTCCTCTTATGGAACTCAATACTTCTAAATCTGACCATGAAGAGTTATGTATCTAAATGTGTTCTAAGTTACCTATAGTCAGAATATGTAAAGTGCAGTATCTACCTATATATGAATATATGAATAAACATCCATTAGAAGAAAAAGAGTACAGTTATCAAACACACTGTTAATTAATTCTCACTCTAAGATATAAATTGATTATACCTACATCAGCTTAGAAATGTCAGCATCACCAAATCAAGTACTCGAATGTCCTGCTGCAACAAATATTACATATGTTGATAATACTCTGAAGTTACATTACCTGTAACTTACTGTAAGCTTAATGATTACAAACGTCTAATGATCCTTTATTTTTGCATATGGAACATGTTAAGAAAACTGGTCAGATTGTACCACTGCCAAAACTTTAAATATTTCAGTCATATCACATTTAACTCTTTTCAGGCCAAGTAATTCTAATATCTTTCAGCTTCACACATGTGAATGACAACTTAACTATGTTCCCTGGACTCCCAAATTTGTGGTTTCATGTTTGTTTCTAACTGGTCTTTTTTTATGGTGGTTATTCATCAGGAAAACTAGAAATGTACTGAAATGTATGTCTAATACGATGCTATTTTTGACATAGCATAGAACTGTCAAGTACAAAATAGCCACTTAGATGTTGCCAAGACACACCCAGACCTTTAAGATTGTTTTATCTGAAAACTTGAAATTCCATAAAATTATGGCACAAGAAGCACTGTGTTTTGGACAGAAAAACACAGGAATAGGAACAAGGAATTTGCATTCTTATCCTGGCTTTTACACTTGATTTGCCTCAGTTCCCCCCTCCATATAATGGGATTAGTACTTTCTCCTGTCCTTTTTTCCTGTCTTGGCTGTTTGGTTTGGCAACTCTTCAAGGAGAGGGCTGTTTCTTACTATGTGTATGTATAATGCCTAGCTTCCCAGTCTTGGTTGGTGCCCCTAACCTAGAGGTTACCTAATACAAGTGACAGACAAAAAAATAAAAAAGAACAAGGTTAATTTTAAAGTAATTTGCTTATGTTGAGATTTTTTTTTAAAGCCTTAAATATAATATGTGAAGCTTAAGAAAAAGATCCAGCGTTTGAGGTAACTAAGTTAAAATGCGGTACACAAATTGAGTGCTCTCATGCTGTAATGTGTATACACTGCCAATGCTAATTTTTAATGTTTATATTTTGGTTTTCCTAAATTCTATAAATGTTGACATACAAATGTCTGTGTGACGGCATATATTTGGCTGCCCTCACTGAACAATGGATGGATAATTACTACAGTTTATACTTAAACTTAATTTCTGGTTTATGATTTCAGATTTCACTTTTCTCATTATAGTTGTTAATCAACTCATCTTTGGTTTTTATACTTGTTGCTAAACTGAAATGGATGTGCAGAAATACTGTTTAAAGAGTGCTTGTGTTAATTGCTGGGAGAGGTTTCGGGGGCCTGGTTTGGGTTTTTTTGGACAAACTTTAAAATAGGAAAATTTTACTGCTAAAGTGTCTAGTTCTGGGAGGAGAATCCACTTGATACAGTACTTCGTTGTATACAAAGTAGAGTTGTAACTTAGATTGGCTGCTACTCTTCTATATCATGAAGAGAAAAAAGGAAAAATAAAAGTAAACAAACATAAATTTTAGTCTGTCTAAAATTTGTTGCACAGCAGGCTGCTTTTCTAAATGTATGAGTAAAGAAAAATATTAATATTTTATTATCTAATTATGTTAAATTGAACCAGCGTAACTTCTTAAATTTATCACTACAATCAGATTTTACTTTTGAAGTACAAGATAATCATGGGGGAGAACTCTTCTGTGTCCATGCTGTGGTTCAAAATAAAGGTAGTTTAAAAATGATGCTGGGGGAAATGAAGGGGATCAAAATGCTAAAACAACACATTAAAGTCAATATATTATGTAAACAGCTTCTATGACTGGTGTTATGTTTGAAACAACAAGTGGCTAAAATTCACAATAGATTGTTACATTCACTGATTCACAATCTTCAATACATATTGCTTTCTCTGACTTTTTCCACAGATAATTATTGTACAGTTTGGTGGCAAACCTTTCAGTTGTTCAGAACTTTCAGTTGAACAATGGCTATGGTCCATTTTCCTGGGAATGGGAACGCTACTCTGGGGCCAGGTAAATCAACTTTTTTTTCCTGTATAAGCTAAGACATCCTAGGAGGAATTCACATTTTGCTTTGCATTTTTGGGTTTATCCTTCGGGGTATGTATGAGAATTGCATTGTGATCCAAAAAACTTCAAGCATATTTCAAGATGTCAAGTGGGAGTTGGTGTGTGTGGCCTTAGCAGATATCTGACTTTTTTTTTTTTTTTTCATCAATGAGATTTTATTAAAATAAAAATGGATAGTGGAGGATTGTTTCATCTTGATACTTTACTCAGGCATTCTATTTGAAGGCAAGAAAGTATATTACTAGTAGTTATGTTCCTGAGCTAGGGGCTACAGTTCACAAATAATGTATTTGAAACTTAATAATCTTAAAGCTGTTTCTAGTTTGCACCTAAATAAAATTTCAGGCTTATCTGGCTGTATAAAGATGCCTAGAATAATTAATATAGTGGCAGAAACCACAGTTGCCATTAAGAAAATTAAACTAAGAATTTCATCAGATTGGGTTGGTTCATAGCCAAACTTCTGCTTTTAAAAAAAACAGCGTATCCCTTCCACTAAAATACATTTTGAATCCCTTATAGTTAAATAGTCAACACTGTTTAGAAGCAGCAATAAAAGCAGTGATGAATTTTAAATTTGTGTATTATAAAATATATTAAACAATCCTGTTTAATATACGTGCTAGTGAAGTAATTGAAAACTCTTGTTAATGTAGAGTAAGTAGAATTGTGAACAATGATGTAGAATTTCTTAAACAAGGTTAAACCTGTAAGTGTATAATCTCAAGCAAAAAACCCCTGCAATATCCAATCATGTCTCCATTTTTGTACCATGAATGTGTGATAAAGTTGGATATGGGAAGATCTCCACTTCCTTTCCCACATCCATATTTTCATAGCTGCCAACACTGTTGAATTTTGCCATGGACAGCTCTCCAAAGAAGCTTAGGACTTGGTGGCCATCAATTATGCAAATGGAGGTGCATAATTGCGCACAAGTGGGTCTCTACTGGTGACCTTAGTTTCCAGACAGTACAATGAGACCTCTCTTGTAAAGCAGTTATTTCATAGAAGTTTATAGAGTAAACTGAATTGTATTCAACCTGTGTATCCTTGTAAAAGGAAAGAACAAATTCATCCTGCTGGGAGTTGAACATTAGGTTTCTGGGGATTTAGATGCCTCCAGTCTCGAAGTGCACAGGGAAACTATAGCCTCCAACTCCTCATCCTGGAGAAAATGACAGACACTATTCAGGCCCTCTCATGAAATGCTAACAGCCGCCTGGTACTTCCCAGGATCTCTGCTTGTCCCTTCCCCTCTAGTTGAAGGATCAGCTGATAGATTTGCTGCTGCTTAGAGTTCTAGAGCAGCAATGAAACTGACTAGTCTTAATTTCACTACTGGTGCTAGGAAATCTAAGCAGCTACAAATGGCTCAGCCTCTCACCATCATGGTGAATGAAACACAAACTTCATATGACTAGATATCGTATATCAATAAAAACATAAATTCAACACAGTGCACCTGTCACATAAAATTTTGGCCTTGATATTCTTTAAATTAGTCGTGTCCAATCTCTAGAGTCTTGAGGGGCCTCTGGGACAGTTGTTGTCGTCGAGGGTGACTATTTTAAGGATCGAATTTGTATTTATTTACAAATTAAAAATGTGTCCTCTGGGCTGTTCCCTGGAATTTTTTTTAATTGAAGCTTGACTCTCACACACAAACCCACCCCTTCCATCTATTGTCCACGTTTCCATCCCCATTTTCCTCCCATTGCTTCTCCTGCATCAGTTCTAGTGTGAGTTTGGAGCACTCCAAGCAGTTGTTGTCCCATCCCTTCCCTGCTACTGCTTCTCAACAGTTCCCTACTTTGTTGCACTGGAGGTGGAGGGGGAAGAGAGAGAAGAATCTCTTGCTGCTCCAATGCTTCCTTACCCTTCAGGCTGAGGGAAGTCCAGAGAGCAGGTTAAGAGCTCAGCCTGCTCTCTGTACTTAGCTGGAACATGTAGTAAAGGATGGCTCCATTCTCCCACACAGCTACCCAGAGGAAGAAAAAAAAAATGCTAAGAACAGCCAACCAGTTATGGCCCCTTGAATCTCTGCCCAGTCTAAGAACAGAACTTGTACTAGCTAACAAGTCTTGTATGGACAATAAGCGAGCATGGGATAATTATTCTATGGACAATAAGCGAGCATGGGATAATTATTCTGACCATTTCTCTTCAACGCCCATCCTTCTCCCCTGCTCTGATATACCCACCTGACACGCTTTCTGATGGCTTTTCATCTATGTCAAGACAATCCTTAGCAGGGATCTTGTTCATTCTCTTTTTGTGCCACCTGAACAGTGCAGAGGGAATAAAGAGGAGCAGAGAATCTCTCTCAGTACTGATTGTTGTTGGCCCTTGACTTCTGAAGTGTTAGCCTGAAATTGTTGGCTCCAGTACTTAAATGAAAACTAAAATCCTGTGGAAACAGTAGTCTTGGACCCTACTTGCCAGGAAAATCTTCCTACATGTTACTGGCAAATAATTTTTTTTCAAAAGTTTTAGTAAACTATGTGAATAAAAAGCAAACCTGCAATATGGCAGTTAATGTTTTTCTAACTCTTGTATTATCTGATTTTTTTTTTTTTTTTTTTTTAACTAGAAATGATAATTGTAACATTATGGTAATGTAGCTTTTTGCTTTTAATTTCAATTTTCTTTTGAGTTCTGGAATAGCTTGCACTTAATTTTAGAATTTAAATAGTCTGAGTTCAGCTGTACATGTTTGAAATGAGATGGTAGGGAAATGAGTTCTCAGCTTTGTTGCAGCTGTTACTTAGCTGGAGTGTGTCCAGCAATATTGAGTGTACAGAGTATCAGGATAGTTCGTTTGCACTGTGAAAGATGTATCTCTGAAGTAAAAAGATATGTTTGTTTTAAAAATAGTTTTTGCAGAATATTATAGGTTAAAGGAAAAACTGTAAAGACTTCAAGATTATATATTCATTGATTTTTAAACTAATTTAAAAAAACAATTTGTACTACCATGTTTCTTTCTGTTGGTTCTTATACACCTTTTCCCTCTTTAGCTGATCTCAACAATTCCAACCAGCCGTTTGAAATTCCTTAAAGAAGCTGGCCATGGAACACAGAAGGAGGAGATTCCTGAAGAAGAGTTAGCAGAAGATGTAGAAGAAATTGATCATGCTGAAAGAGAATTACGTCGTGGTCAGATCTTGTGGTTTAGGGGCCTGAACAGGATACAAACTCAGGTATGGTCTTGGAAAAGGTAGGAGGAGACAGTGGTAGTTGAGGGTTTTAATTAAATCTTCCCCTCCATCCCCTTTACCCAATAAGGTGACAACTTTAAACTGTGTGACTGAGATTTTCTCAAAATGGGGGTATGGATGACTCTGTAATCCCTCCTCCTTCTTTACTTTCTTCAGCTCTAAATGCATCTCTTGCTCTATAAAAAGTGCCTTTTTTCTTTACTTCTTGTGTGTTATAGATGGGATGGTCCTTTCTCTTGTTCTCTCTCTCTTTTGCTGAGCAAGCTGTCACAATCTCTGATTCCTTGCAGATGGATGTAGTGAATGCTTTCCAGAGTGGAAGTACCATTCAGGGGGCTCTAAGGCGGCAACCTTCCATCGCCAGCCAGCATCATGATGTAACAAATATTTCTACCCCTACACATGTAGTGTTTTCCTCTACTACTGCTTCTACTACTGTGGGGTGTGAGTGTGTGTTCCTAAGTGCATGAAATTAACATTTCCTAATTCACACACCTAACGTTTCTCATTTTCTCCTTAGTATTTAAATTCATCGTTCAGGCTTTTCATAAAGCTTTCTTTTCGCAAAGTGGAGTCCTCAAGACTTTTTTCTTAGAGGGCTAGAGAACAGGTGGAACAGTTGCAACAAAAGACTTAAACATGAAAGCTGTGAGCCTGTATGTACTGTGCCTTCATTCATTCATTCATTCATTCATTCATTTATGTACAGAGGGACTTTTTAAAAACTGAGAGAGGAAAACTGTTGTAAATTTTCGAGTATATGCCTCTAATGGTTAATTTTATGAAAATGTTCATACTTCATCCAATGCAGCGTATAACATTAAACTAGTCCAACAAAAATAGGTAATACAGTTTATTTTCAAATTGCAAACATAAAATAACACACTTAAATGTAAAATATATAACCTTTTCAACATTTACTCTGGCAAAATAAGCTATGATTTAAATTATTTAAATAAAGTTTAAATTATAAAGTTTAAATTATTTAAACAAAGTTTAAAATATAGACAAAATACATTAATAGAAAAGAGCTCTAAATGCTTGCTTCCTATGGAAATGCTTCATGTACTGAATCTTGCTTTTTGTTGGACTTGTTCTTAACCAGATGGCAAGAATTCTCTTTTCAACTTCAGGGTGCAGTTGATAAAATGTGCTTGATACAATAGTAGTAAATTTAACTATACAAAAAGCTGCGGAAGCATTCAGCCAGTCAAATTTAGAAACAAAGAACTTTGGTAAGAACCTTAAGGTATCTGATCTGTAAAACGCTTTATTTAATTCAAACTGGATAACTTTTCTCTCTAGGTTCATTTGGCAGCAGTACGTAAACCTCCAGTGGAAGTGATGCTTTGTCAATTAACTCTATTCTCTTTAAATTATGCTCTCTAAACTAAGTGGCATCTGGATTTTCAGCCTTCTTCTGTTAAGACTAGGAGTGTAATAGTTCATTCTAAAATGGATATTTAGATTATATTTGAGATTGAGGATGTAATAATACATTTGTTTCATGTAAGTATTTTCAGCACATTTATGGATTTCATATACCAGTGTCTTATTTAAAGAAATGGGTAAAAATATTAAACTTCTTTGGTCAGATGAGTTTCCATCCTGTTTTAATAATTAACCTTTAACATTTTAAGCAAAATTTCATTTGCAAACATTCCTATGGGTTGGCTAAACAACAAATGTAATTAGTTAGCTAACTATTTTTCAGGCTACTTAGCCCAGCAATCTGAAAGTTCCAAAAAGTTAAGTGAAATGGGCAGCGACTTCTTAAAGCTTTCAGGAGTTTTCTTATTAAAAAGGAAGTATGGTACTCTGGGCTCCGTTTCCGATTCAGATTTCCTGAGTTTGAGCAAGTCGCTTATCTCTGCCTGTTTTCCACTCTGTAAAATGAGGATCCTTCCCTACCTCACAGGGATGTTGTGAGGCTTAATTCACTTGATGTTTGCAGAGCACTTAGAATTTTTAAATGAAAAGTGCCACATAAAGGCAAAGTCTGTTCTGTTTTTTTCTGGGAATAGGGATGTGCAGGGCAGCACTGTATTTTAAATGTTAGCAGCTTGTACATCTGATGTATCTACAGGAATGTTCTTTAGTTTCTCTCCATATATGGGAAGTAACTTTGGGCTACATTGTGCTTGTTAAGAAAAGCCTGTTGCAAGTGGCAATGCAGACCACACGACTCTTGGGTGATCAGCCAGAAAATATTTTACTGTCCTGGTGTAGAGAGGGGATTAATTTGCAACACTGCTTTAAGGAGTGCAGTGTACTTCCCTCTGTCCTGGCAGCTAGTCTGCTAGTCAGTGTCTCAAGGTAGAGAAGGAGCCATGCCTTCTCCCTGGCAGTTGCAGGTCAGTATGCCTAGCTTCAGTATGAGACAAATTGGTTGAAAGTGTAATAAAGAACAGAATTTTCAGACACATAGCTGAACAAAATATGTTGGGGAAGAGTCAATATGTTGTAAAGAGAAGTCATGTCTCACCAATCTATTAGAAATTTTTGAAGTTGTCAACAAGCATGTGCACATGGTTGATCCAGTGGATAATCGTGTACTTGGACTTTCAGAAAGCCTTTGCCAAGGTTCCTCACTAAAGGCTCTTAAGCAAAGTAAGCTGTCATGGGATAAAAGAAAAGTTCCTCTCATGAATCAGTAACTGGTTAAAAGATAGGAAACAAAGGGTTGGAACAAACAGTCCGCTTTCAGTGGAGAGAGGTAAATAGCAGGGTGTGCCAAAGAGCTGTACTGGGGAAGATGGTGATCTGGAAAAATGGCTAAATAGTGAGGTGGCAAAGTCTGCAGATGATACAAAACTACTCAAGATAGTTAAGTCCAAAACAGACTGATGACCTGCAAAGGGATCTCACAAAACTGGGTGAATGGACAACAAAATGCAGATGAAATTCAATGTTGATAAATGTGAAGTAATGCACATGGGAAAACATAATCCCAACTATGCATACAAAATGATGGGGTGTAAATTAGCTGTTACCACTCAACAAAGAGATCTTGGAGTCATTGTGGATAGTTCTTTGAAAACATCTGCTCAATATGCAGCAGCAGTCAAAGCTAACTATGTAACCATTAAGCAAGGAATAGATAAGACAGTAAATATCAAATGCCACTATATAAATCCATTGTACGCCCACACCTTGAAAATTGCATGCAGTTCTGGTTGCCCCATCTCAAAACTTATATATTAGAATTGGAAAAAATACAGAGAAGTGCAACAAAAATGATTAGGGATATGAACAGCTTCTATGTGGGGAGAGATTAAAAAAGACTGTTCAGCTTGGAAAAGAGACAACTGAGGGGAGGTCTGAGAGAGGCTATAAAATCATGAATGGTTTGGAGAAAGTGAATAAGGAAGTGTTGTTTACCCATTCACATAACACAAGAACCAGGGGCTACAAAATGAAATTTAATAAGCACTGGGTTTAAAATAAATGAAAGGAAGAACTTCTTCACATAATAAAGTAAAACTGGGTTCAGAAAGGAATTAGATAAATTCATGGAGGATAAGTTCATCAATGGCTATTAGCCAAGATGGTCAGGGACACAATCCTATGCATTGGGTGTCCCTAAACCTTTGATTGCTAGAAGCTGGGACTGGAGAGATCACTCGGGAAAGCAACCTGTTCTGTTCATTCCCTCTGAAGCATTTGGCACCAGCCACAGTCAGAAGACAGGATACTGGTCTAGATGGACCATTGATCTGACCCAATATGGCCATTCTTATGTTCTTTTAAAAAATCTATCATTGGGGAGTAACTTGACCCTATGTTCTCTTGAGCTTCGAGGCTGCAACTCTTATGCAAATCTCGTAGGTAGGGAAATATGCTCGGAGTGCTTATTACTCCATGACTGTGTGGGCACATGAGGGTAAGCTATAATTTAGCCTTTATGGTGGTTGACCTAAGAAAATCAGTAGAATTTGTATAATATCTACCAAACTGTCTTCTAAAATGTTCCCCAAATATGTGTATATTAATGCAGTACTTCTTGGTTAAAATAAGGCTGTGTACTTAAACTGAGGTATTCATTTCTATCTATAAATCATAAAGTTTTCCCATTTAAGAGTAACTGAGCTGCTGACAATCTCTGAATTGTATCATCATTCCTGGATTTTTGCAGGATCTTGTAGCAATGTGAAATTTATGTACCATGCTTTGAAATCTAGACCAGAGGATCTCAAACTTTTTTTTACATATTACGGACCACATCATAGTGGTGTCTTAAGAACTACCTCTCTTCCCCCTTGATACCTTAACCTCCCTATAGCAACTATAGCATTACTTATGTTGAAAAGTAATATTAAGAAAATATTTTTAGATTTTTAATGTTATTTACCAGCTGGACATAAGGCTGAGCCATATGACCAGCAAGTATTCCTTGGACTGTTGGTGAATTGTGCACCACAATTTGAGAACATCTGTTCTATACCAACAGTTGAAATATAAAAGGGGCAGTGTTAAAGAGAACTGGTTTTATTTTCAGATTTCATTAACTGTGTTACTCTTAACCCTTTAGTTATTTAAAACAGAAAATGTACTATTCTTCACTCAGCTTGGACAATGGAGATGATCGGTCTCATTTAATGTATTTATTGATGCATTAACATGTTTGCCAAAAAAAACTTTGTGCCTGAGCTATTTGGACCATCCCTTAATTTCCTTTCTTTTTTAATTTGACATGTTAATGTGGCTCAAATATTTATGTGGCAATTAAGATGGTCATAGCAAAAATAAGGATGTAATATTGAAGCGTAGCTCATATGCATTAGGTCTAATTGCTAAAACAGTGTTCTGCTGAATGAGTGCAGAGGTAGTTTATGCATCATGCTCCAGATTGGCTTATGCTGATGTCATTTGTGGATTTGCCCCATTTATGGATCATTTTTAAATTCAGTGCTGCTGTTAAAGCTCTTGCCAACTGCTGCAAATTCTTCCCTTAATGTGTTGCACTCAAAGGAGAGAAGGAAATGAATCAACAAGTATCACTCACTTCATGGTGACTGCCATGATGGCCTCTATTTTAAATACTTCCATTCTTGAAGGGTGCTTGGTTGTGGCGCTCTGCCATAAGAGATTGGGATGAGCTCATGTTATCTTTGGAGCAAAACTCAAACTGTTTGACTCTTTTCCTTCAGCAGAGAAGTAACTGACTCTACTTCTCCCTTAGAGTGGAAAAAAGAACACAGTCCACACCACAGCTTAAAACTCAAGTTGCTTAATAGAATCTATGGTGACTTTCAGTATACAAGTAAAACCATAGTGTGCCTTCATAGACCCCAAAGACCTCATTTGCTGAACGAGATTTTGTTGACGCTTCTGACTTATTGGGATTCCAGTCAAATAAAAAGAATTAATGTTGATTCTTCATGGTCGAACATGTCTAGGAAGCCCAATGAAAGGGGACCAGAGTCAGACATGATTTCTCTGATATTTAAAGCTGTAAGTCATTAATGCAGAGATGCAAGCAGTCCTGAATGTGCTAAATCTTTATTTGTGTTTGGGTTTTTTGTTTGTTTTTGAACCTGTTGAAACTAGTGTAAGGACCTCAACATTTTAACTGGGTAACAATAAGACTTTTCTGATTGTAGGAAGGTACAGACATAGCTTTACTGATGGAGACATTTGAAGTTAAACTCTCTAGAGATCTTTGGACAAAGTGATGTCAAAATGCAGTTTCTTTGACTAGATGGAGCACAGTTGTACACAGATTGAATTTACTTTTCACTGTTAATTGGTTCATGCATGTATTTCCTCAGTGCCTCTTGTGTCTTGGGTTCTGTCAGTGTACCATTCTTTTACTGCTGAGGTGCTACCATGGTGGGTGTGAGAACTTTTATCTGCCTTTATGTAAAATAAATCCAAATGGAAATTGTTGCTTCAGGTGATTCAGCACTAAGACCCTGATTCAGCAAAGAATTTGAGTTTTCATTTTAATGCCCCTACTAGTCAAAAGTTAAACATACGCTTCACATTCTTCACGGAATCAGGGCCTAGTACTGAACAGCTACTTTGCAGTACATCATGGGAATCTACTGATGAAGGCAGAGGACTGGGAGTCAGACCTGCATTTTATTCCACAGTTCTATGCTTATTTATTCAGTGATCTTGGACAAGTTACTTGCTCTATGTAGCTCAGTTTTCCACCCGTAAAATGGGAATAATACCCAGCTTCTACTACATTGTTGAGAGCACCTCTAGTGAAAGAAGCTACAGAAATATTCCTATTCCTTTTGTCAGTGTCAGTTTTGCCTGGGACAATGTATTTGGTTTTAGTGTTTGGTTTTCTATGTCCTCATTCAATTACAAGTTAATAGTTTAGGGTTTTGGTTTCAAACAGAACAATTAGCAAAACTAGTACTTTACTCTGAGGATTATATAGACTGTTAAAGTAAATTCTTAAAGCTACTAAATGCAAGGATTAATTTCTGGATCTCGACATGTTACCCAAGATAGTTCTGTAACTTTTATGGTTTATAAATTCTAACATAACAGGTTATCAGCTTCTCATTAAATAACAGATTCTACTAGCTTGTTAGAAATCATTTTTGGCTCTAAAATGCAAATTAACAGAACTTCTAGTGTCATGAACCTAATAGTTGTATGGTTTATGTACAATTTACATCTTGAGCAGTATCCGTGAAGCTTTTTGGACTCTCCCCTTGTGTGCATCTCTGCACCAAAAGCAGAGAAGAACTAACCTCTTAATAGAAGACCGACGTCCCTGTGTGTATTGAAAATGTTACAATTAGCCAGTGACAGCTTACATGTTGGTTGTCTTGTATGTTTTTGTCAGCTGAGATGAACACTTGTGTATAAAAGTGGTGACTACTTAAATTTTACAATGATTGCCTTCATGCTGAAATGTGCAGTTATTCAGATACTTGTCTTGGTGGTTTTTAAACACACTATCCTCAAAAAGAGGTTCTTATCTGCCACTTGGCTTGTGTGGAGGCATTTAAAATGCTTTGCTTTTTCACCTTTTGAAGGGCATCAGGAAAAACTTAAACATTTTTGCATATAAGGGGAAAAATTGCATACTGTAGATCTAGAATAAAATGTAACTTGCAATTTATTACAGCTTTTAACAAATTGGGGCACAGAACACATCACTTATTATGGGAAGATGTATTCTGCTGTGGTAAATAGGTATATACTCGAATATTTACAGCTGTTGTAGAGGTATCTTTTGCATGAGTCCTGCTGGTAAATGTCCAATCATTGTGACATTCAGTGAACACTTGCTTGGCTTTTTCATAGTCAGTGACATTCTAATTCCCAGCATGAAAAATAGTAACTCTGTGTGCTCCAACTTAATTTTCCCCAAAAATAGTCTTTTCCCCTTTGTGTTAGAATAAAATATTCCTTAGTAAAACTTGCTGAATTTGTGAATAAGAACATTGGATAAAATTTTCATGTTGACTTCATTTTTTGAAAACATTTACCCATGTTAAGCAAAGAAATAATTCTAGTACTACTTTGAATTTTTAGACATTTCAGTTTTTTACAGTACACTTCTACAATTTTTATTCCTGCTGTAGATTGGCAGTGCTCTACTGAAATGCTCTTTATTTTTTTACAGTTTATTGCAATTTCCACTACATTACATACAAATTCGATTCACTCATGTCTAGCTGTTTGTGGATTCAAACTCATAAGAACCATATTCACTAGTAGTAAATGTGCAGCATACTAACAGTTTTTTGTATTTTTCTTCTTTACAGATCCGAGTGGTGAATGCATTTCGTAGTTCCTTGTATGAAGGGTTAGAGAAACCTGAGACAAGAAGTTCAATTCACAATTTTATGACACATCCTGAGTTTAGAATAGAAGATTCTGAGCCTCATATTCCCCTTATTGATGATACTGATGCTGAAGATGATGCTCCAACAAAACGCAACTCCACTCCTCCCCCTTCTCCCAACAAAAATAACAATGCGGTTGACAGTGGAATTCACCTTACAACAGACATGAACAAGTCTGCTACCTCTTCATCCCCAGGGAGCCCACTACATAGTTTGGAAACATCACTCTGATTGTAAGCTGAATGTTAACACACTAGCTGCATTGTAAAGAAACAAATTGAAACTGGGTCTTTTCACACATTGTGATGGACAAGATAGTAGTCTTGTCCTGGACTTCAACAGAAGACACACCTGTACGAATGTAGATTTATTTTTTTAAAAAAGCTTTCTGCCAGACTTGAGGGTGCTTTTGGGGGTGGGAGTAATAATGAACTCTGACAGATAAACAGTAACTCGGCATAAGTGACCTGCGGATCATCAGTTGTACTTAATGGTCCTGAACAGTGTGTTAGAACTTTAGTTTATCTTGATCCTTTTGAGGGGAGGGCTGGGAAGGACAAAGCTCTGGATCATTGAATCAATACTTTAATTTCTGCTGTTGGCTGTTAATAATTTGGATTATTTATGTTTATAAATGATACAGATCTGTTTACAAGGTTTGTAGATACTTTTTTGTTCCTGTTCATAGATGGGAAGCTTCCTTATAAATGATGCAGAGAAAAAATTAGTCCTTCAAATACTGCTGTATTTTCAGGAAAAGGGTGTTTCTATTGAAACTGTACTAAATTTTGCCTGCAATTTACTTTGTTAAATATTGTAGATAAATTGCTAATACTGATAGCCAAATAGATAACACTAATGCTTTGTAAAAACATGAGCAGTGGTGTTCTAATGAAGTTATGGCCTCTGTCCTAATTAGTTTCTTAAATACATTTACTACTTAATGGTTTTGAAACAACTGTTTAATTTTTAAAAATTTTGAGAAACTTACTGAATAACTTTGTTGAGAATTTAGTAGAGGATTGTTTAATGCAGGACATCAATATGTGATGGAACTTGCTTGAAATACTTTTGTTATCTCAGGCAAAATGGATTAAATCAAAATACATCAGAACTTTAGTCCTTTTTGTTTTTGTCTAAACATGTTAGCTTAGTGCTGTCTTGGTGAACTGTGAGTGGAACTGTGTTGATTTTTTTCTAATCTATAGAATCCTTCCTACAGCATGAGGGCTGTTGGCATTTTGAAAGGTTGTTAGTAGGTAGCATACATGTTTTCCTTTTTGTTTTTGGAATTTGTTTGTAAACATGAATAAATCTGCCCTTTTATTAAAATAAATATGCAGCGATGGTTTTTTACAGATTTTTCTCAGCTTCACTGGAAACATTGAAAAGGTAGACTGCTTTGTATTACTAGCAAAATTAAACTACAATTTCAAGATGGTAACAGCCCCATTAAAAAGCACTTTTATAAATCAGATGTTGGTGACTACCCTACAGAATGCATGTAAGTTAAGGCACCCAAAAATATCTTCATTGAGTCAAATGGATACTTCTAGTGATTGATTGATTGATTGTGGCTGAAAATTTATCTCAGGGTGAAAAGACTGTGAGTAGTAAATAATGTATTGTCTTTCATTTATATAACTTTAAAATCCAAATAAAATCAAGTTAGTTGATATGGGGTCAGCTGACAAAGTATTTGCATGTTCTTAGTTAAGCAATATCTTTTGGCACCAAAAAATTACCTGCTAGCAATTGGCTGAATAATAGTCACGTGTCCACCAACTGGATTATTATTTTATCAAACATCCCCCCTCCCGCCCCGCCCCCAAGTCCCACTCTTCCATAGTTTTCTTCTTGTGCATGTAACTGTTTCATCTTTACCTGTTTCCTGGTTTGGTTTTAGCCAGTGGAACTAATTCAGGGTGAGAATCCTGGTGATATTCACTGGCTCAGATAAGTAGTCCAGAAATAGACCTGGTTGACTGTGAAAGACTGCCTACATCTTTAAAGGTAGTGTCTTCCTTTCAGAGCTATGGCAGCATGTGCCATCAGGGTTTAAACTCTTAAATCCGTTTTGTGAGCTGTTGTAGACTTTCATAGGATCTGCACCAGCCATAGACGGGATCCTGGTGTTTGTCTGAACCCTGAAAATAGACACCAGTTGCCCACATGGCATAAGAGTGCATAACCTCCTTGAAGGAATCAGGCTAGTAATGAGAGGAAAGAGGAGGGCGTTGGGGGAGAGAAAACTATCTTAAAAACTCAGGATGCAAAATAAATTGGGTTAAAGGCATTAACTTAAAGTTAGATGATCGCTCTTTTATTATGGGTATGATCTATATAAACTCTCTGGATTTCTTAGAATACAATGAAAATATTGCTTTCTAGGATTTAAAAGAACTTTAGTGGGAGTAATCATCCTGGGGTTTCAAGCACTGTATCCCACTGTCAACCATTCTTTAAACCTTGAGAGGATTTTCTCTGCCCATAGACTTGGAAAGGACAAGGTCTTCTTTCTAGGCACAGGATATTTATACTTGACACTTTTGTACGGCGACTTCTCCCAGAGCTCTTTAGGGTACTAGATGTAACTGGAAAAAATGTAAGTTAGAAACTAGGTAGAGTTCTGACTGTAAATAGGCTCAGACGTTCTCCCTACCTAGTTCAGAATAACTTCCTCTCATAAATGACGGCTTTAAAATGGAAGGAAGTTGTTTTATCTTTTCTTAAAACTACCCTGCCATGTGCAATTGAATGTTTACGTGATAATTTTTACCTTCATTTAAAATGAAAATTTTTTCCCCTTCTGTCCTAATAGTGGTCAAGATTCCGTTATACCTTTAAAAAAACTGAATTATACACTAAAGCCTTTGGGGGAAAACATAAAAACGTGTAGGCTTGTGCACAAATGATTCTTTCGGATCCTGTTAACATTCAGAACATTGACTTTGCTTTATAGCAAATGTAAGTGAAACCTGAAATTAGGAATACTTGTTTAAAAGGGGAAATGCTTTCTTTATTGTTGTGATCTCAAGAAACCATAACATGTTACTAAGCTTATAAAAATAATTCACTTTTTAGCTGCTGAGCCCTTTATTATCTTTCCGGTTGTAAGGTTTACTTGTCTTGCTCATTGTAACTGAAATAAATAAATGTGCTGTTCATCTCCAGTTTGAATGGGGACTGATTTGAATGTCCTACAGTACAGTTTAAGATTTTGGAAATGCATAGTTAATGCTACTACTGTAATCACTTTGCTCCTGAAATGTTACAACTTATCTCAATACTGAGTTTGTTACATGCTGTAAAATGTGTACTGTACTATGATCATGCAACATGGACTTTTTCTATTTGTACTGAATTAGCATTTTAGCAAGAAGATTGGTTTAATATAAATCTTGTTTTACAAAATAGTGGTTAATGATATCAAATATCAGCATTGTAAATAGGATGAATAATGGGATGCAAAGAATAACTTACATAAAGGCAGCAAGTCTTGCTCAAACTGAAATTCAGTGTCTTAAATGGGGCAAAAAGTAGTAATATTTTTTACACATAGAACCTTTTTGCTTCTGTATCCACTCTGTCTGTCTTCTCCCTGATAATAAGATCTAAATTGTGGAACAGTCTCCCAAGAGAAGTAACGGAAACATATGATTTCAAATCATCCCAAAGCAATGCTAAATATACTATAGAGAACAGTCCTTAAGCAAGGACTAGATATGAACCAATGTCATTTCTGCGTCTTCAAATCAGCCATACTGGATAAGGATATTATAGGCAGGTTTGTGATTAAATGATTCAGAGAAACTGAACTCTGACTTATGTTTTAAATCAAGAGGTTACCACCTCTTCAGGCTATTGTTTCAGGCTCGCTGCAGACTCTAGAAGACATTTCTCATAGGCTTATATTTGAAAGGTGTCCTACAGGACTGCTCAGACATTTAAAAAAAAAATTTTTTTTTAAATCTTAAATTCTGCAGAAATTGGAGCCATTGGCAAACTGCTGGAATGATGAAGGTCACATTGAACTTTGCATGAAATTAAACAGAGTAGAATGTCTGTCTTAAATTCAGTAGCACTTCAGATGCAGGAACTACTTGGTGGTTCTAAAGATTTTATACGAGTGGTGCATGTCTGCTGATCTTCCTGTATGTTGGAGCCCGCCTGCTGTTTGGACTGACATAAGTTTTGTTGGATGAACCTGGCCACTGAGGGAGGCCTGTCCCCATCTACTTTCCTCCAGATATATCTGCCTCTACAGATGGACAGCCCAGGAGATCCCCATTCTTTTCACCATTCCTTTTCTGTTGAAAGCCCATGAGGAAGTCTTTCATGGAACTCTTTTTTCCTGATTTTTCTGTTCCTGCCTAATTTCTTTTTTCCGCAGTTTTGCATACAGAGGTTTTTTCACATTTCTCTGAAGAGCCTGTAGCAACAGTCAAGATGGTTTACTCTGTGTCTAAGATATGGGTCCATTCCCTCTCCTCTAAAGGCACCTATTAAATGCCTTTCTGTTCAGAGGCTTCTTACTGAGCTGGAAAATACAGAAGCTGTGGGATGGTTGATCCCACATAAAACATGACAGCGCCAAAATGCTTAGCTGAGAGCCAAAAAAGCATTGAGAGAACCAGCTGCATGTATGGAATCACCCCTTTAGAGAATAAAGTGAAGTCAAGAGCTACTGTGCACCAAAAAAGTGGAATATAGCATCAAAAAAAAATTAAAGTTAATTTCTCAGTAGCAGGGATGAGGTTAAAAATATGCACTTCCAGTCATTTATCAACTTTGATAGCAAGCTCCTGGTCCTCTTCCCTTCTCAATGGATGTGCTCACAAAGGTGCTGCACTGGATGGTTATGACTTCAGGAAAGCAAGCAGGCCTCTTTTTTTTCTTCAGCTACACAGCTTCTCCTCATGCACTGTGTCCAATACAGGTCATTACATGGTCACTTTTTCAACTTTGCCGATCATTGTCCTGAATGTGCTTATAGAAGTGAAGCATGGGATGCTTATGGCTACAGGAAGAAAGTCAATTTCTCACCCTAGCTATATGTGACCTTCACTCAGGACCTAATTTTATTTTCCTGCCCTGCTGCCAGCCCCTAGTGGTACTTGCTCAACAATATCATTATTATACACCTTTTGATAAAAAATCCAAACACTGGTACAGGACAAAAATCAGTGCCACAGTGGGAGTGCAAGGAGGCCAAAACAGTCGTGCCTACTGAAAAAATTATAGTGGATCAAGTAGATTAAAATGAAGACCAAGGGCTCTGTATAGAAGCAATGCTGGCATCCTGCAGACCATCACTTCAGTCACCTGTTGCTAGTCTGTCCCTTTGATGCATGAAGTTTAAAAGCCTAACATAAAAGACAATATGCACCAGAACAAAACTTCTACAGCTTTATCCCTCACTGTTACAGGAGGCACCACTAATCCTCTTCTTGTTCTGTGACCACCAGTATGGTGAGAAGGGATGCAAGACTGTTCTTGGAAAGCAGACCAATAGGAAAAAGCTTATAGCATCTGTCCCACCTTTCAAGATGGATATCTAGTTGGAGTCTTGCTTGACCAAAAGTGGTGGCAGAGAATGCTAAAGGAAAATTGCTCACCTCAATCCTCTTCAAGGATCAAAGGAAACCTTATCCTCAGAATAAACAGTCCCTTTCATCTACAAGTTCTATAGAACAAAAGATTCATGACTCGGCTGAAAGAAAGTATAAAAACAGGCCCTTCAGAGAGTCCTCACCAGAATCTATGGCATAATACCTCATGTAACACCAATGAACCAGCATGATTCCCTGTGAGAACCAAAAGATGAGTCTGAAACCACCTTTGCTATTTCCTCCAAGCCTAAAGGAAATTTGCCTTAAAAACAAGCAGGTACTAGGGATATTCTCTCCCCACCTCCTTCTCCCCTCCCTTCCCCCCCCCCCCCCCCAAAAAAAATCACCTAAGCTTCAAATGAATCCCAGAACTGCTAAGTTCCAGATTCCATGGAGCCCTTGTTTTCCCTTATGTAAGCAGCCATAAATCCCCTCCTCTCCATTGGGGAGAAACTGATATAGCTCCTTTTCTTTAGTTTACCCTTCCATTCTGAACTTTGGAAGAATCAGTGGCCTTCCAAAACCACAAGGCCTTGATAAGTTTCCATCCTGAAGCTCCTAGGTTGATAGGTACATTTATCTTCTACACTAGTGAGAATCTACCCATGATTTTTCTTAGTTATTTTCATGTGGACTTTTCCACTTCCCTCTATTCTTCTGGCTGTGAGAGAGAACTTCAGGTTGAAAAATCATCCTTTAAATGTGCACATATGCCCGTCTCTCCCTGCCTGCTCAACCAGAAGACTCAACATACTGTCTCCTCAGCCTGAGATAAGGAAACTGCCACCCATTTCCTATTACTACATTGACTCCCTCACTCAGATCCATCAGTACCATATCTCCATTACACCCCTCCCCCACCCACCCCCAGCTTGCTGCAGATTCTCCTTTCCCCGATTCCCCTCTCCCTGATTCCCCTCTCCCTTGCCTTCCACTGCCCGAGGACCTTCTCATGGCCATAGGACCATATATCAAAGGCAGGGCTCAGTGGCAGGGCAGGTTTGTGTCCTTAAATGCTTTCACATGGTTCTGCCAAGCCTGAAAATCTTGGAATCAGAGGAGCTTCTTACTTCATTATAACAGTTCTTCCTGCAAGCACCAAAACCCTGTGACTTGCGATCAGTTCATATGAATTGGCAACACTGCCTTTCCCTAGGCTGCTGAGACTCCCCCATACCTCCCCCTTCCTGTCTCTCCCCATTCACCTTTCACAGTGTCTCGGCTGCTCTTCACAGTTCTTGTCATGCCTAGTCCATTGAACCATAGAGTGGCAGCAATTTTGCCTGTGGGGATGGCTTCAGTCTCACTGAAAATAATGAGAGATGACAGCCCAACTTTATAGGGGCAGCCTCATTTCCACATATAGATAAACTGTAGAGAAATGGCAGCCACTTTGCTGGCTTCAGACCAGTTGTCAGCAACAGGGAAAATTTGTGAGTTGGCACCTTCAATAGTGTTTGAGACAGGTAGGCACTTAAAAATTACTAGTCACAATATAAGCTGAGAGTTGGCAATACTGAATATAGTTGTATTAACCTTCTGGCAGGCTTGGAGATGTATGGGGAAAGTAGTTCCCCTAGATGCTGTGTGGAGGTGGGAGCCCTGCTACACACTGATGCAAAAAACACAAATTGACACCAGGGGAGGATGCCGAGCACTTCATGGACAATTTTTAAATTAAGATTCAATGTTTTCTAAAAGGAATTATTTTGGGGAGGTTTTATGGCTTTTGTTAAACAGATTAGATGATCCCAATAGTCCCTTCTGACCTTTGGAATCTATGAATATCCTTTAACAGAGGCTTTTCAGGTTTGCATTCACAACCTCACACTGCCAGTACAATGTGATCTTATTCAGCCTTATGGTGCCAACCAACCTCAAAAAGCAGAGTGCACGTATATACTTCTGGATGATCATTAACACAGCTAGTCATTTTTTTCAAATTTAAATGAGCATTTATTGAATTTGTAACTTTTCAAGTGTAAGCTCAAATTGTCATGAAATGATCTCCCTGGTTTTGACCAGGAGTATTTATTAAGGGTGCTCACTGTTAGAGCTGAGATTTCCAGGGTCCTCTGGCTGGGTTTTATGAACTACCAGATGATCAACACAACACCTATACATAGGCAGGAATTTCACGGTAGACCAGACCCATCCATAAAATGAGGTAAATATGGGGGACTTCAAAATGTGGTTACCATTTCCCAACACGATGAAGTGCTGCCCTGATGTGATGGAAAAATGAAGTAATTGCAGCATTTTCTACTGTAGTTCAAAGCACAGTAACACAGCTGGATCGGAATTCCCTAAGCAGTCTGACTTCCTACAATGGTGAACATAAAGACTAAATGGAAGCAATACTATTGTTTCATTGGAATGAATATCTACAATTCATCAACAATGATCACCTAAAAGGCAACTTTAAATGTAACAGTATCTAAGTAGAAAAGTTACACCCTGGAAAGTGTTTGCTAAGAGTTATAAAGGTTTCCCTCCACAATGGGCCAGGTACTCCTTGACTATTTGAGCCAACAAATAAGGTAACATTCTTTAGGACAAGATGATATATTTCAGCAGGGAAAACAGATTAGGTGGGGACGAGCCCTATGAAAACTGGTTGCTGTATGATTTTTTTCCCCCCTTACTTCATCGAGGACTGGTCCTCTGTATCTTGCTACTCAATGAAGATCACATTAGGCTATAGGGCTACAATGACCTAAGAAATCCTGGTTCTGAACTCACTCACCTCATTATGAATCTACTCCTTTGTCTTCTGCCTCAAGACAATCTTAACCCACTGCCCCTTGATACACAGATCTGAAAGACGGAGCTTTGCAGCAGGGCTGTTGAACAAAACCAGCTGAGGAAAGCATGCTATTCCAGGGAAGTCATGAACACCTGCCTCTTTAAAGGTATCTGTATTTAAAATGTACTTGACTTACGTTCATTCCAGTATGGAATGCTGTACAGAACTGAATATAAATCCTTGAATAATATATTCCATCTATCTAATCTTAGTGGCTCTTGCCCATTCAAACCCTTAATTTATTTGTGTATTTCCCTATTCTTTTAAGGACACATTCCTAGGGGCATCACAGCTCAACAAGTGAAAAGCTGAGGCCTTGCTCAGTTAGGATTTCATAACAATAGTTCTTCAGCTCTGCAGCTTCCACACTTTAAAGTGGCATTTCATGAATTGAAAAATGTACCTCAGCCCTCTTTCTGCTGGAATCTTAAACATTAAAGAAACAGGCAAGAATTAGATTTTCAGTTATCATGGTTAATCTTGAGTGTGGTCTTTGTCTAAAGTCCTTTTTTAACTACCCTGTGAGGTGCAGGGCTCAGACATCAGAATACCAGCTCCACATAGAAGATCCATTTGGATCCATGGTTGGACAACTTTGATGAATGGAGAAGGCCAGCAAGTGAAATATAAGGTTTCAACATTCATGCTCTTTCAAAACAGAAGCTCAGCTTATACACATGCAGTCTTGACACAGGATCTTCAGTCAGTGGTACCGATCTAGCCCATTTGTCTAGTGCACAGTGTTTCTATACTTACTCCCTATCTACCCTCCCTTTACTCTCTGTAATTGGTATTCCTCCTTTTAGCTCATTTTGAGTTTTCCTCAAAAAACTTCAAGTATACTTCAACAAATGATAGATTCTTATAGTAGCTGTAAAGGAACGAAGGCTGGAGAGCATCCAGTGAACAGACATTCAACTGCCCAGGTTTGCCCAAATGCAAAGCTCTAGCTGCCTCCAGCCACTTGACTTGGAAGCTGATCCTACATGTAATCAACAGGTGTTTTCCTTTTTCAAGAGGAGAAACTGACAAGTAGAACTTTTCATTTTGCTGTGCATTTGTCTTCAGTTGCAATATAATCACCTCCTCTCCTGTACCCTTTTTATAACCAATGTTATTCAATGAAAAGACCTGGTTTCCCTTTTTAAAAGCCATACTCTGCTTTAAGATATATATTTGAGTTCTAAGTAAACCTCTCAATCTGCCAAGATCCAAACAATGGGACTCTGACTTTTTTGAAAAGCACATAATGAGACCACTCTGAGCATGAGTAGCTTAAACTGCTGTGGAAATCTTTCTTTAGCAAAAATATTCTATAGCGTTAACTTCATGATTCTGCATTACAATGGTAAATTATGTAATAAAACCACTGGATGTGGGAGGTGGAAAAGTTTGGTCTAAACAATAGAACGATAGGCTAGAATTTAGAAGCCTACTTTGCTGTCGGATGCTTGCTGGAGAGCAACGAAGGCTTTACAATTTAAAATAAAAGGATCTTGATACAAATATTAAATCTTAAAGATGTACAGGCTTAAAAGGGGCTTAATGCAAGTTCAAAGATGTAGTTTTGTTTTTTAACTTCAGAGCCTTCCCCTTCAAGAAAAATCATCTCTTTAAATGTTTTCTGTGGAGAGGAATGATTCATGGCCCTGTCCTAGAATTATTGTAGAGTGGGTCCTGAATGGAATAGGGTTGGGAGCAGTTTATGGTGACCTAGTTATTTTTAATATAGGTAGCCAACTTAGTTTAGATTTATGATTAAGGGTGTGGGTGCTTTAACAACAGTTCCAGGCGATATCACATTTGATTACAATGCTGTGTGAGTTAAATAGTGGTCAATCTTTGTTACCAGATTTTCCCTTCATCTTTATTAGGGTTACCTTCCTGGAAGGGGGGTTGTGATTTTAGGGGTGTGATTCTATTAATGTACTGCTTGTATTACTTGGCTTTTATATGGCTACAAGCCACCTCCCAATGGACCCATCCTGCAGGACCAGATTCAAATACTACCCCCCCCCCCCCCCCACACGCGCACACACACACACACACACATTTCAGATTAACTGAGTGTGTCCGAGTGGACCAGGCTATCAGCACTGTCAGCTGACCCCTTGTGTCCCTGAACTCAGCAGGCTGGGTGACACCACACTTTCAGTGGCTACCCTTATATGCCCCTTTGCCACGCACCAGAATAAAGCACACTTCTTGAGCAGGCTGGGTCCAAACAGCACTTTCGTCTACTCCCCTCTATCTGCCCCTGGACTCAATCAGGCTGGGTCAAACAGCACTTGAGCTGCACCCTTATTTGCCCCTGGACCTCATAGGCTAGGCAGAGCAGCACTTCCTGGCTGTCCCCTTCATATGCCCCTTTACACCACAATTGTTCTAGCAGTAACCCCCTTGATGAGCAAACCTCATAGGATTTTTGGGCACTCCAGAGATCTTTGGCTTAGGTAAGAGAAGCGTTACTACAGAGCAAGATAGGTACCAACAACACAAAGGAGTACGTGCAGTTTGGAGAGAGAGAGAGAGAGAGACAACCAGCTTAAATAACAGTTATTTATTGCTAGGTATATAAAATTTATGATGCTAATAGTAATACCATACAAGGAGAGAAACACAATCAAATGCTTACAATACTACACAATTACAGTTGAGGTATTGGAGAAAGCTATCCCAGGTTTGATTACAAAAGTAGAAAATTATACCTGGACTGAGAGAGAGGGAGAGAGACCAGTTGTGTTGGGGGAAAAGGGGGGGTGTGTTGATCTCACCACTCTATGCAGTTCAGAGGTTCCCAGGAACAGGCTTGTCATCTTAGGAGCTGGAGTGCTTTTTAATCTGGCAGAGCCCCCAGCACGATCAGTCAGGAAGAGAAGACAGGTTACAGTGGAACTGATGCAGAGTTTGGATCCAAGCATCAGAACAAAGGTTTGAGCTTTGATAGGGGATTTGTAGATGCCAGGTTTGTTTATGGATAAACAATGTCTGTACAAAAGGAGCTGATCCTTCCTGGAAGGGTGCTTTTCCTTGAGAGAGAACTCGCAGTGCAACCAGGTTTGTGTTTTGCATATCAATAACTAGAATGGTCTGATAACTATGGAGCTGGATGTGCACAGGTGTTGTTCATTTACATTGAGAGCAGAGATTTCCCAACATGCAGTGCTTCCCTGCTTCAGCAATCCCAGAGTTCAGTGCGTGTTCCATCTTCGATGTAGATGAGGCTTTGGTTATCCATTCATGTGCTAACTGAGATGCTTATGAGACATGGGGAGTTGTCTCACCCTTGATGGGAGGGTTTCAGTTGTGTCTCCTGTCTTTTCATATTGAGAATTTCTTTGGTTTCTGGTTCAAGCATGGACTGGTAGGGGGAGGGGGGTAATTCAGGTGAGCCAGAGAGAGAGAATTGGAGTTTTGCGTCCCGGTTCCCCAAGAACAGAGCTGCCAGGTAACACCTTGCATTTTTTTTTTTTTTTTTTTTTTTTTTTTTTTTTAAATTTATAACCAAACTTCTTAGGTCTGTCCCTGAAATAAAGTGTTAGTAAAGGGTTCTTCTAAAATGTGGTATCACAGTTGTTTCTTATCTATGTTCCCCCCCAGCAGTAAAGCTGTAACTGAAGACTTAGATGCCACTGTTAATTAAAAGGAATAATTTTCCATAGCTTAACTTCATATGAATAAAGCATCTCTACAAAGATTAATGTTGATTCATGATCATTTTATCTTCAGCTGGAAACAATTCAACTCCTTCATTTTCTGTTACTTCATCAAGTCATTTTATAAAATATTCCAAAAATGAATAATAAAATACACTCCCATAAGTGATATGTTGTGAAGACTAAACAACTGTAGGAATAGTGACAAAGTGTTTATTTCAGGAGGAAGGATGCAGTCCTGAAAGGTCTAAATCAAAAGGCCCACTGCCCTCTATCTGTTTGCTGTGGGACAACTTTTTCTCCTCTTTTGTCACTATTGGGTTAATATCCCCATTGTGGAATATGGAGATAGTCCATTGGTGCTGGAGGGAAGCTCTAGGATTAAGCCCTATCCTTCATCTTAGGCCACCAGATATTCTGCCTTTGGGGTAGAACAAGTTGGTGGTTCAATTTCTCCCAACCATTTTGTTTCATACCTTTAATTTTTAGTTTTGGGAGGTGACCTATCTGCCTCCTCCCCCTTGTATTAGTAGTGGCAGCAGCGTGTCTTCAACTAGTCAGTGTGGTTGCTATACCACCTCCTCTCTGGGACTCCTCTGGGACTCCATTCAAGCATGGCAGAGATGTCATGCAAACACCCAGCTAAATATATGTGAGGTACCAGTACCAGGCACTAATGAGGGCAAATTATGCCCTGCAAGTTCCCAGCTAGCTGACCCTTGCCCTGCCAGGGCATGGGGCTCAGGGTTGGGCCGGTAGGTCAGGGCCTCATTTCCCCTGCGGTTCCATAACTCCACTGCAGAAAAGTCCAATCAAGAGCTTCTGAGCATTTTGGGGCAAGAGTCTAAGGCTGATGCCATGTTCCAGCTAACTCAGAATGAGTCCCTCTCTGGACATAGGCCGGAGACCCTTGAAAGGATCCAAAGGCCCCAAACTACTGGAGTGGGTCCCTGGTTCCCTGGAGGAATAAGCAGCCCTGCACAGCTCCCCTTCCTCCCACTGTGAATCAGGGTTCTTGTGATGCTGAGGTGTAAGTCTTGCAAACTCCAGCAGCTCCGGGCCACAGAAAGGCAAAACCAAGCATCACTTTAGCCAGGCATCAATTAATGTCCATGAACAAGTCATGGGGTAAAAATCAGGCATTCAACTTTCTCCCTTGCTTTTCCCAGCCTGAGGAAATGTCCCTCTCTGTGAGGAGAAAATCGCCAGCCCTCTCCCAGTGCTGTAGCACAGTGGTTCTCAAAATGGGGGTCAGGACCCCCTCAAGGGGTTAGCAGGGGGGTCATGAGCTGTCAGTCCCTGCACATGCTGTGGCTGTCAGCCCCATGCATAGCTGATAGCCAGAGCCCTTCAGAGCTGGGTGGCCGAAGAGCAGCAACTACTGACTGGGTGCTCTGAATGCAATGCCGCAGTAAGGGTGGCATGGTATGGGGGGGAGGGGTCATCACTTTTTTTTGGGGGGGGGGGTGAGGTTATCACAGCCCATTATTTTCAGAGGGGGTCCCAACAAAAAAAGTTTGAGAACCCCTTTGACATAGCAGGTGCAATGCCCCTCCCCCCACCTGGCAATATGTCCGGGCCTGTTACTTTTGTGAAGCCTGGCCTCATGCTGTAGTGTAATGGGAATTGTGCCTGTCTGGATTTCAGCCCACAGGTTGTTCTGCCATGAAAAGGGACAGTTTGAAAGCGGGGAAGGGGTCGATCTTCACCCCTGTTCCACTGCCCTGGCAAGCATCAAGAGCACGTTAGGCAGTCTGTGATCAGACCACAGGTACATAAGGATTAAAGGAGTAAATGAGATCTCGTCCTGTGTTCAAAATAACACCTGATTTATTAAGTAAAGCCCCCAATGGTACTAGGTTGCTCCTACAGTAATCATGTGAGTGCTAGCAAACCTAGGAAGCAGGCAGACAGGCAGCTTTTTAGGCTCCTAGAGACATGTAGCAAGCTATTCCTACAACTGAGGAATTTGTACCAGTACCCCTTCATTGTTGAGTGGTCCCCAGGCCAGGATCAATAGCCTTCCTATAAAAAGCTGGGGAAGTACCAGAGGTGCATTACTGAAACAAAAAGCCTTCATGATTTCCAGGACCTGGCTCACAAAGAATGAAAATGTTACATAAGAACACAAAGAAACCTCATAAGTTGGGAACCTCAGGTTGATGCAACAGACTCTCCACCAGTGAAAGACATTGTCACCTTCAGAAGGAGACTTCATTCCAAAAGATCCCATAGTCCACAAAAGGAGGACTTACTAAACAGACCAACAAAGCTGCAAACACAGCCATTAAGAAAAAACAAACAAACAAACCACCTATACTTTGTAAGGAAAACATAGTTGGTTTGTCGTCTAGGGGTATGTATTTTCCATGGAATGAAAGGTCTTGGGTTCTGTTCTGGGTCAATCCTTCATGAGACGTGTGACAAGCTGTGACTCCTAATTCAGTGGTTACAAAGAAATAATGAGATGGTCATGTGGCTCAACACCCATAAATAATCAATCATCCTAAATTGATTCTCTGTTCATCTAAACACAGAGGTGAAGAGCTGTCTGCAATCTCAGCTATTAATTTCACTATCATTTCCCCAGAGAGGTTTCAGCCCTCACTATCAAAGCCAGCAAGGCAATGCATTGGTTGCTAACATCTTCAAGGGCATTCAAGAAGGCACTATCCCCCTAATAGAGGGAGGAGGGAACAAATTGAAATTGATGTTTACATGGAAATCAAGATAAATTGCTTCCAAACCAACTACATTCTCAGAATGACAAAGACAAAATGACCGCTTGTGTAAAGATCCAAAACATCATTGCATCGATCATTTATCAGCAGTGGTCCCCAATAGACCATTTTCTCCAGTGGCTAGTATGTGGATGCCATGTGTCGGTTTCATCCCCTGAATGAGATTTCTCAAAATGTGCCTCCAGCAAGTCCTTCTGAGAACATGGAAACGCTTGCCTTGTACAATGCAAAATTCTTCACTCCTTCACTCCTGGATCACAGCAATGCCCCTTTCTGGGCAAGTAAGTACAAACTCATTCTGAAAGCCAACCCAAATTCCACCGGGCACCCTTGCATACCCAATATGGAAGCAAGTGTCATAGGGTGAGGCACATACTTTAAAGACACAATTCCAGATCTCAGAACACATCCTTTTAGTTCACTTTGGCAGCTCTACTAAGGACATGGCTGAATAATAACAAAATATGGCCAAATGGGATTGAACCAGTGGTTCATCAAGTCCAGTGTCCTGTCTGAAAGTGGCCAATACCAGCTGCATCAGAAAAAGATGCAAGAAATAATGCACTCAGTAATTATGGTGCGCATAGGAAGTTTCCTCCTACTTCTTGTTAGTTTGACTTTAGACTGAAGCGTGAATGTTTATATTCTGTTGGACTTGATAAACAGCCAAGGATCCTCCCTTGCGCTGGCAGGAAAGACCAGACTTCTTGAAGCAGAGTTGACTCCATCTGGACCTGCTACACCACTTGCACTTCAATAGTTTCATTTCACATAGCTTAAGGCCAGAAGGGATTATTATATCCTCTAGTCTGACTTCCTGTATTTTACAAGCCCTTTAACTTTACCTAGTTGGCCCTGGATTCAGCCGATTAATTTATGACTAGAAAGGTCTACCTGGGTCACTGAGGTTAGTCCTCTGCCATCACATGCATCCCCACCACATAATCCTGTTGATAAACTTATTGAGGTCCATCTTTAAAAGATAGGTTGCTTGCCCCCACTTCTTCTATTGGCAGGCTATTCCAGAATCTCTTTCACTTTGATGGTTAGAAACCTTCAAACTTGGGTTTGACTTAAGCATATTTTCCCAGAAGATATCCAGTCTTGATTTGAAGACATCAAGAGATGGAGAATCCACCACTTTCCTCAGTTGCCTATTTCAGTAGGCACTTTTTTTTTAAAGTGCCTTATTTCCAGTGTGAATTTATCTGGCTTCAGCTTTCTCCATAAAATTAGAGCCCTGTAGTACTTTGGCATTTTCCCCCATGATGATACTTTAACCTTGTAATCAAAGTCACCTCTCAACCTTCTTTTTTTTTTATGAAGTGGTTTGAGTTTTTTAGGTCTTTCTCTATAAGGGATTTTCTCCAGCCCCCAAACCACTTTTGTGCTTTTCTGCACGTTTTCCATTTTTCAACATCCTCTTTGAAGTGCGGACACCAGAACTGCACACAGTATCCTAGTAATACTCTCACAAATGCCATAGATAGAGATGAAAGTCATTTCCCTTCTTTACTCATCCAAGGATCACATTAGCTCTTTTAGCCACACTACTGCACAGGTAGCTCATGTTGAACTGACTGTCCACCATGAGCCTGAGATCCTTTTCATATTCACTGGTTTCCAGGATAATCCCCCATTCTGTAGGCATGGGCTGCATTCCTTGGCCCTAGATGTATAACTGTGCATTTGGCTGTAATCAAATACATTTTGTTTGAATGGGCCCAACTTACCAAATGTTCCAGGTCACTCTGTGTGATGGCCCTGTCCTAATCATTCTTTACTATTCCACCAATGTTTATGTAATCTGCACAATTGATCAGCAACGATTTTCTATTTACTTCCAGATCATTGGTAAAAATGTGGACTATCATGGAGCCCACTAGAAATGTCCCCCACTCAATGATACACCCACAGAAAACTACTTTTTGAGATCTGCCAGATAGCTAGTTCTTTATCAATTTAATATTTGGTCTATTGAATAGTGCTATGTTTAAAATCAGAATGTCACGTGGTACTAAATCAAATGCCACTCAAAAAACTTGCAACATAGGTTTCCAGTCCTCTGCAAAGACATCCTTTGGTAGGAATGTGCAACCAAGTTGATTCCCAAAAATTCTTTCAATTATATAGCTCTGGCTTTATGCAAGGGGGGAGTGGAGTGTAACGAGAGATTGTGTCTCAGTTGTCTAAACTGCCAAAAAGAATGTTGAGGTAAAGGCTTGCAGAAAAGCCATGGAAGGGGTTTAAAATTTGGAAAATAATAGTTTGGTTATCTGAATAATTGAAGAGTGGTGTCAGTATCAGAACGTTTTTGTGATGCTTATGTGATATAGCGAAGGCAGAAGGCAGTAGGAAAGTGATTGAAGTCAGATATATAAGCCTCAGAATGCTCCGGGCTCTGTTCCCTGCAGTTTAGCTGAGGGTCGTTAGGGGGCAATTAGGAGCAGCTGGGGGCAATTAGGGACCAGCCAGGTGCTCCATAAAAACCCTCCGCCCCAAACAGACAGGGCACGAGCTGGGAGGAGTAGAAGTGCCGTGCTGTGTGTTGGAGTGCTGAGTTGCAAGGAGGAACAGACCAGAGTGCAGAGATTCTGTGGAGGAAGGTACCAGGCTCAAGAAGCCAGAAGGAGGGGGAAAATTAGCCCAGGGGAAGAGAAGTGCAGTTGGGAGCACGGTGCCAGCAGCACATAGCTGCTTCTCATAGGGCCCCTGGGCTGGGACCTGGTGGAGTGGGTGGGCCCGGGTCCCTACCCCCTCCTCGGGGAAGACGGGGTGACTGAAGACGCCCTGACCCACTACAAGCCACCAGCGCGTGAGACCCGCTAGGAGGGAGTCAGCTGCCTGCCACACTTAAAACAGTAATTAGTTTTAGAATAGAAGTTTCATTTAGGTAAGAATTAGCAATAGAAAATCCAGTAGTGGCAGCTGGAAATGGCGGATAGGTAAGTGAGTCCCGTAGGAATACATTGTATTTCATAGACTTGCATTGGGATGATGCAACCAATTACTTCTGGTGGGGAATGACTCAGCAAAGCCCCATAGGAATACATTGCAGTCCATTGACTTGCATGGAACCTCCAGACAGGAAGTACATGTGACCCCCGCCCCGAGTCACATGCAGTATCTGTGACTGGTATGTAAATTACTGAAAGCTGACTGGCCACAGAATCACATGGTGATACGGGTGACTAGGTGACCTTTAAGCTGATTGGTTGAGTTTGGGTGATCAAATTGTATATAAAGCCAGCAGGCTAAGCTGTGTAGAGAAGCGGACCCTGAAGATGGAGGAGCAGACCCAGAGAAGATTGGTGGGGGAACAGACCCAGAAGAGGTGTAAGGAAATGGACCGTAGGACGGTGAAGGAGCAGACCCAGGAGAAGGTGTGGGGGAGCGGATTCAGAAGAAGAAGTGGCAAAAGAACATCAACAAGGAGCGGCAGCAACAGTGACCATTGAACAGCCACCTCAGCAATAGTCTGTACGACCAGCGGCTACAGCCACCAGACAGAGCAGAAGGACCTTGACGAGTAAGGAGGGATTTTTGAAGGTTTTCCTGTTTCTGTAAGTTTTTAATTTTTTTCATCATCCAAGAAAATATGTGCGCGCCTGTAAATAAAGTTGAGTGTCTGTGATCCGAATGAGATCCTTTCCTACCCATCCAGTAATCACCTGGCCTAACGCTTGCTGGATGATAACTAATTTTTGATAGAGTTAAGTATATTATAATTAATAGTGTTAAGTATATTGTTTATTGATATATGATATGTGATGATATATGTTAAGTATATTATTTATTCATTTAATTCAATAATTCCTATATTCTACCTACCTCTATTTTTTTCTTTTACTGTAACCACTCACTTCTAAATAAACATTATTTCTGTTTTTCAAAGTATTATATCTTTTCTCAATCGGAGGACTGTATCCATGTGCTTTCAAGGGAAAGCAAGCTAGTTGCGGCTCTCTAGAAATTCCTTTAGAGCGGACCACAATAGTGGTTATCAGTATAAAGTAATAATGTAATATCAGGCCTGGAGATTCTCCAGTAACAAATTTTTAAAATCTTCCGGTAACAGGAGGGATTTCTACCTATTCTACTGTAATACTTTGCTTCCCTTCCGCCTCCCCCGCACTTCCCGGTTATAAGGGGCAGAAAGTTGTGTGCTGCAGAAGGCAAAACTTATCACCAGATTTTCATTCTGCTAGGAACTTTTTTCCTCAGTCAACCTACCCTGATAGCCTGAAAACAAGTGGAATACAACTTGTAACAAATTTAAAATTTTCCCTAAAGGGAAAATTAGACAAAAATTTGTCCTAAGATTGACACACATATATACACACATCACAGTTGTCTTATGGTGCTAATAATTGGTTGCTGGAGTATTTCTACATCCTTGGAAGAATTCCTTTGGTGGCCTAAGCTGAAACACGAGACTTAGGCCTGGAGCGTCCAACAACATTGGACCATCGCTGAAGTCCACAGATGGGGGAAGGGCATTAACTTGTTACTGATGAAAGAGCAAAAAAGTCTAAGAATATTACAGAGAAGTGAAGAGTCTGAGCTTCACTGACCCTATATGGGGGAAAATGCATAGCTGATTACCTCAGCAGGGGTGAGGAAAGGGAGGGAGATGAGGTTTCAGGGAAGAAAAAGGGGGGAAATTAATGTAAGGACTAATTCCTGTACAAACTTACTCAAGCTTCCTTCCCCTTCATCAGAAGGCTTAGCTGTGTACACCTAGCTTGACTCCAGAATAGTTTCATACAAATCCCAGCTCATGGCATTGTTTGAGTCCCCTGCTATGTTGCCCCACCCTTGCAGTTCATGGTAGAGGTCTCCACTTTAGACTCCTGCAAAGTGCCCTCAGATGTACACAGGGTGCTAGTGGGGACCCCACCAAGTACGGCATGCAGTTCTTCATCAAAGCGGCATGTCTACGGGGCCATGCCAGATTTCTTTTTGCCTTCCTTCGCCCTCTGGTACACCTAGCGAAGTTCTTTTGCTTTCACGTGGCACTGCGGCTACCTGTCATGCCCCTTTGCCAGCATCCCCCATGCAATCTGCTTGTAGATGCTGATATTTCTACCAGTGGTCCATAGCAGTGCTTGCATAGTCTCTTCACCCCACAGGCCAAGGAGATTGAATACTTCTTGCCTGCTGCAGGCAGGAGCAAATCTAGTAGCTCTGTGTTCATGGAGCCAGAGTGGTTGGACAATCAGATGCAAATGACAAAAGGTAGGTGTGCTCACTAAGATGGGCAATCAGGAAAAGGCATTTCAAAAACATGCAGAAGGTATTAAAGGTGGAGTTTGTGTCTGAGAGAGAGGCAGGCAGGGAAAAGCGGCAGGGGCAACAGGCTGCTAATATCTGTAACCTCTGGGCAGGGAATTCCAAATTGTAATCAGAGTGGCCACTGTCATCGGGACAAGGGAAATGTGAGAGTTGCTGAAGGACTGTTAAGGTTAACACAGGTCGTGAAGTGCCTACCCTCACACTGCGTCAACCTAAGTAAGTCAACCGTGGTGTTGTGTCATTCAGGGAGGTGGGATTATTGTGTCACAGTAACAAGGAGCTTACATCAACCCAAGACAAATTTTGGTACAGGTACAGTCACAACTAGGTTGATCCAGTGCTGATGCAAGCACCCACGTGTGCACATGTATATGCACCATTCTACAGTTGGAGTCTATATGTCAACCTAACGTGCGTGGACTGAACTTTATAGTGTAGACTGAGTCTGCTATTTAAGGAACGACCCACCTACCTGAAAATTTCAGTGACTCTATTAACACTACAGTGATTCTTAACCGCAATTTTCAATGGATTTCTATAAAGCTCGTCTTATGCAAGTATGAAAGCTTTAGAAACATGTGGGTTTTTTTTTAATCTTTTAAAAATAATAGGACTATAATGCATAGGACAGTCCACAGATCCTAATGGGACCTTCAGTGTGTTTTACAGCCTTGGAGTTGTTAGCCAACACATACGTGAGGCATAGTATACACCACATTGATGGGCATGTACACATCGGGCTGTGTGTAATTATACTAAGTGCTGTGAAGTTATGTCAGCTGAACGTATTATGCTCTTCCCACAATTCTATTTACCTACGTCAAGCATCCCACAACACTTTGCAAAGCTGAAGTCAGCTTTGGCGATAGAAAATAGGAACCTTGTCAAAGCAAAGATGCATGAACACTTTGTACCAAGCACGGTTAGGGAGTATTTTCCTGGCTCATCAACACTTGGAATATGGTATTCAAAATGAGATCTGGGGAAGCAGAGAGAGATACCAAGGACTAAGCTGGCACAAATGCATGGCTTAATCTTTAGTGATGTGTAATGAGCTTTATAATTTGTCAAATCGCACTATAAATATTGCTAGCTGAAATGCGTATCTTGCGTATCCTTCTGGGTAAGGTGAACATGCGCTGAGGATTTGCTTCCCAGAAGGAGGGTTTGTATCTCTCCTTTCCGTGTTGTATTGCTTTGTTTTTAGGCAAGTTGGCTATGTTCAGTGATTTGGCCTCAAACATTTTTAAGGATGAACAGTGAGTGTAGTCAAACAATTGGCTACAATGTTTAGTCAGTGGTGGGAGGGAGGGCACTGACCTGTCCCACACATAAGAGACTGCCTACCCTACCTGGACTCCCAGAAAAGCCTCCTATTTTGATTCTGCCACTTCAGCTGCAGGCTGGCTTTTCCAAACTTTCCTGAGGGAAAACATTGAACACAATTAGCGATTCTAAAGTAAACAATCAGGGCTGATATATTTGCTGAGCTGTGTTGCTAGGCTGCAGGACCTTATCGTGGAGTCTTTCAGCTGGAAGTTGCTCACTTTCACTGAAATACTACATTGGCTGTGGCTTCAGACGCACAACACCACAACACGCAAAGAAATGGTGGCAGACAAGCCCAGGAGGAAGCAGAAGATAAAAGATTTGCAAGAGATACAATGCATCACTAAATTAAATGCATTACTAGGAGCTTTGCATGTCGTGCAACCCACAGCCAGATTTGTGCCCCCTTTTATTTATTTATTACTTATGTATAAAGACTTGAAATATGTTGCCAAAGAAGAGTGGGTCTGCTTGTTTTTTAACTCTTTTCCTTTATTATGAATATCCCTCTCAAGGCCTCTGAGTGTACTGAGTTTAATCCTTTTAATAAAAGGTATTTATGGAGGAAAGGAGAGGTTGTTTTAGAGGTTAATCTTTGTAGATTTCATTTTTAAAAAACCCCACAGCTTGTAAAATCAAGTACTCAATGTTAGTAGTGCCAGAATAAGGTAATCTGAGCAACATTAATTTGCCCCTCTATGTGTATGCATGATTGATAGTCTTTAATTACATGATCACATGCTATTTTTTTCACAGGAACTTGGCCTCATTTAGTAAAGAAGTTATTATTATTATTATTTATTTGTATTACCAGTGCACCTAGCAGCCCCAGTCATGAACCAGAACCCCATTGTGCTAAGTACTGTATGAACATTCAATATTTCTTTTTATCCTTCCTTACGCGGCACCAGACACCTCCAATACATACACCCCCTGCACTCAATTCAAAACTTTTATTGTGCTTTCACCACTGTGACATTCATGAATGTATCTTCACTGTACCTCCTGAATGTAGTTCATATTATCCCCATTTTACACCTGGAGAATAGAGGGAGAGAGATTATGGCTAAAAATTTGAGGTACTTACGGCTAGCTATTTCACTTCTCCAGATTTTTATAGCACTGTATGTTCAAAGCACAGCTCCAATCAACGTCACTTGCAGCTAAAAGTGTTCAACACTTCTGCAAATCAGACCCCAGCTGTTTCACACTGAGCAATCAGAGATGCTGAACACATGATTAGTGACCACCTCTGGGAAGTATGGTTTAGGTGCTTTGTCCAGCATCACATAGGAATTCTGCGGCAAAGGTAGGGATAGAATCCAGTACTGTTACTGCCCTAAACATAGACCATCCTTTCTTGTCCTGCAGTCCCCTGACTCATTCCATACGCCTCTGGTCCCATGGCCTGGTGGGAAACCTGGGAACTCCTTCGTGGAGCCATAAGCACAGGTGAGCACCTGGCATGGGTCACGAACCCCCCCCCAGCACCTGTTCCTTTTTCAGCGAGAGGGAGATGGTGGCGCACATCTATGCAGGGTGTGTCAAAGATTGCAGCCGCTCTTCCAGCTTCTCCAGAACCTCCCACTGAGGTTGTAGCTGCACTTCTCCCCACACCTCCTGATTTTCACTGCTCCCCCATCTGCAGCCCCGCTAGGTCAAAGACCTCGTCAACCTCCTCCTGGCGCTGACCGAGATGGCCATTTATGACACTGGTAGGAGGACAGGCAAGTGTTCTGTGACTGTTGGACCTATTTCTGGTCACTTGTTCAATCACATCCCCAGTTAGAGTTCCTTGGGGCACTGCCTGGGGTTCTCTGCTCAGGATCCCCCTCTGGCTCCTGGCTTTTTTCAACCTTTGTCCTGACTCCTGTCCCTGTTGTTTCATTTGTTATCCAGTTCTTCTTCGAGTGATTGCTCATGTCCATTCCACTATAGGTGATTGCACGCCTCCATGCATGGTTCCTGGAACTTTTTTCCCTTTAGCAGCCCCCATAGGGCCAGCTCTGGTGCCCCCTGGAGTCCCACGCGCATGCCATGGTATACGAGGTACTGTTGGCCCTATGCCCCCTCAGTTCCTTCTTTCCACCTGTGACGGTTGCTGGAACTAGCCTTGCTCTCGGCAAGTACTATTCCCCTTCTTGAACTCCTTCTTTGTTATTCGAAGTACTTTAGTTAGTTTTAAGTAGTGTTAAGTGTAAGGATAAGAAGTCCCTGAGGGACTTAGAGCCAGGCCATGCCCCGGTCACCTGGATTTAAGCCGTGCGCCTCCCGTGGGAAGGCTTTCCTGCTCAGCAACCCCCACGATCGGTGCCTTAAGTGTCTGGGGGAAGATCACAGGAAAAATAAATGCAAGATTTGCAGGGCATTTAAACCGCGGACTCAGAAGGACCGAGAGATCCGGTTAAAAGCCCTGCTCATGGAGGCAGCACTCCGCCGGGCGTCCAAGCCATCCCGGTCCACCTTGGCACCAAGTGTCACCTCGGTGCAGAGTGCACTGCCAGCATCAACCTTGACTTGGCACCGAGAAACCTCCGCAGTGCCAAAGAAGAAGAGACAGAGCGCCGAGCACGGATACTCCCCTGCGCCGTCGGTATGGGCAGGGTCGAGTGCGGAGATGCACCGGCCACAGCCCGTCAAGTCTTCTCCGGTGCCTGCATCTCCAAGCAGGGACTCCCCGACTTCTGGGAGTGGGAGAGTGCCCCTGCCGATGCCATCGACACTGGAAGCTTTTCAGATGGCACGAGCCTTGTTGGCCTTGCCTACGCCACCTTCACCCCCCCTTCCACCGAGGGAGAAGGGGCCGGTGTCCTGGGCCAAGCCCACGTTGGGACCCCCGAAAGGCGGTGGAGATCCCCAGTATGGGGAGGAAGATCTTCCACCAGACAGCCACCGGGGGTATAGCAAGGACGCTCCCCCAGTAGTCGCTCCAGGTCGGCGTCGTCGAACCGGCCTGCTTCAACTCAGGATGCAAAGTCTCCCTCTCGGTGCCAACGTCCGCTAGGCGGCACTCAGACAGCTCCTGTTCCAGATCCCCAGCACTGAGGAGTTTGCCCGCACCCAGGTGGCGCAGAACCCGGTCGCCATCTAAGGACCCCACACCACACAGTCCCTGATGCGAAACCCAGTCGCCGGAGTCTAGCTCAGTACCACAGAGGCCGGAGTGGCGCTGGTCTTGGTTACCGAAGGGCAAGCGGTGCCGCAAGTCATCGGCACCGAGACAGTGCTCTGGTACTGAGACCTCTTCGGAGCGCACCTCCACTTGCCTGCACCACTCACGGCGACGGAGGTGGTCCTCGTCGTCCTCCACGTTGGAGACATCGAGAGGACGGTCCCCAGCATGCCACGGCACCCGGGACCGAGGTTGGGCATGGCACCGCCAGTCTAGTGGCTCGGGGTCCCATAGGGGGACCCCCCCACAAGGCATCACAGCAGGTGGCGCAGTCAGCCCCAATTTGGCCCCAGGGACAATGGCTGCAACAATGGCCTAATTGGGCCCCATGGGGCATCCAGATGGGACTGGGGCCCCAATCTACCCTGTCAGCGGGGGTTCAGTCCATGCTCTCGGCACAGGAGAAGGCCCGTAGACACCACTCCTTGGACGAGGAGTCGGACCCCATGGATGGACCCTCTATGCGTGCAACCCTTCGCCAGGTGGGGGAGCACTCGCAGGACGCGCCTCGGCAGTCCTCTTCCTCCTCACCGGATGAGGCAGTCTCCGGGGACCACATGGCGCCACTGGAGGATATCAGGGCACACCAGGAGCTGATCAAGAGGATGGCCTCTAACTTGGGGCTTGAGATGAAGGAGTTAGAGGAGGCCAATGATACCCTCTTCAATGTGCTGGCAGCGGCCGCCCCAGCGAGAGTGGCCCTACCAGTCCACAATAGGATCCTCAAAATTGTTAAGGCCCTGTGGCAAACCCCTTCCTCGGTCGCCCCTAGATTGAAGGTGGCTGAGAGGAAATATTATGTCCCGGCCGAAGGGTTTGAGTATTTGTTCACTCACCCGGCCCCGGGAACCTTGGTGGTAGACGTAGATCAGAGGCAGGTCCAGGTCCCAAGTGCAGGAAAACATGACCCTCGCTTGCTCCACGTGCAGCAGGGTGGGACTGCTCATAAATGAGCAGAAGTCCACACTAACCCCAGCGTAACTGCAGCGTATAGAATTCATTGGGGCCACCCTGGACGCTTCCCAGGCCAGAGCCTTCCTCCCTCAGCCACGTTTCGAGGCGATGGTCTCTATCATCTCCCAGCTGCACCGATGCTCCACAACAACAGCCAGACACTGCCTACAGCTGTTGAGCCACATGGTGGCCTGCACGTATGTAGTGAGACTAGCTCGCCTGAGGCTCAGACTGCTTCAGGCATGGTTGGCCTCGATATATGTGCCGAGCAGACACCCACTGGACCAGGTGGTCACAGTTCCCCCTCCCTAAACTGGTGGAGGTCTCCCAGGGCATGTTGAAGGGCGTTCCATTCAGGGAACTGGTCCCATTGGTCAACCTAATCTCCGATGCCTCGGATGTGGGATGGCGAGCCTACATCAGCGCCAACCTGAGCACTCAGGCGCTCTGGTCTTGGGAGGAGAGACACTGCACATCAACGTGAAGGAGCTGAGGGTCATTTGCCTAGCGTGCAGGGTGTTCCTCCGATTCCTGACAGGCAGAATGGTGCAGGTGCTGATGGACAACACCGCTGCTATGTTTTATATAAATAGGAAGGGGGAAGTGCGCTGCTCGGCTCTCTGCGAGAAAGCTACCCATCTGGGACTTTGCTGTGAGGCATGATTTCCACTTGACTGAACATTGTTCCACTTGAAGAATGAGGCGGATCGCCTCAGCAGGTCGTTTCTACTCTGCCACGACTGGTCGTTGCACCCGGAGGTAGTGACTACGATCTTCCAGAGGTGGGGTGTTCCCTAGCTGGACCTATTCGTGTCAGTCTGGAATGCGAAGTGCCCGAGGTTCTGCTCGCTCCGGGGTCGCAAGACTGGCTCGATTTCCGACATGTTCCTCATCGATTGGACGGGGACCTTCATGTACGCGTTCCCACCCATTCCGCTCCTGCCCAAGGTCCTGCTGAAAATAAAGAGGGACAGGGCAGATGTTATATTCATCGCTCCAGCCTGGCTGAGACAGCATTGGTTCAGCATGCTGCTAGAGCTTTCTATTGCCCCGCCCCAGGAGCTCCCAAGGTGGCACGACCTTCTCTCCCAGGACCATAGTCGCCTGTTGCACCCGGACCTGGACTCCCTGCACCTCACGGCCTGGAGGCTCTATGGCTGATGGAGGGAAAGAGAGCCTGCTTGGTTCAGGTCCAGCAAGTCCTGATGGGCAACAGGAAACCTTCTACACAGGTCGTGTATCGGGCTAAGTGGAAACAGTTTACCTCTTGGGCGGAGTTCCGCCCACCCTCTCACCTCTGCAGGCGATCCTGGAGTACCTGCTCCAGCTAAAGCTCCAGGGTCTGGTGCTGGCCTCATTGAGGGTTCATCTAGCGGCCATTTCGGTCTTCCATCAGCTGCTAGAGGGGAGATCCCTGTTCTCCCATCCCATGTCAGTCAGGTTCCTCAAGGGGGTGGAGAGGCTTTATCTGCAGGTCCGTGACCTGGTGTCTCCCTGGGATCTCAACCTGGTCCTCTCGAGACTCACGGGGACCCCTTTGAACCCATGGCTTCATGCCCCCTGCTCATGCTTTCATGGAAGGTAGCCTTCCTGGTGGCCATTACATCAGCTAGGAGGGTCTCCGAAATTAGGGCCTTGACCTCAGAGCCCTCTTATACAGTATTCTATAAGGATGAGGTGCAGTTAAGGCTGCATCCAGCCTTCCTGCCCAAGGTGGTTTCCCAATTTCATTGTAACCAAGATGTTTTTCTCTCCGTGCTTTATCCCAAACCGCACGGTTCGGAGGAGGAGAGAAGATGGCATTCACTGGACGTGAGACGAGCCCTGGCCTTCTGCATCAAGTGTACAAAGCCATTCTGGAAATCAACGCAGCTCTTTGTCGCAATGGCAGACCAGATGAAAGGCTCACCTGTCTCCACCCAGCGCATTTCCTTGTGGATTACATCGTGCATCAAGTTCTGCTACGAGCAGGTGAGGGTGCCGCTTCCGGGAACCATCAAAGTGCACTCAACCAGAGCCAAAGCCTTGTCTACAGCCTTCCTAGAGAGAGTGCTCCTGCAAGACATCTGCAAAGCCGCCACCTGGTTGACGGTGCATACCTTCATGTCCCACTATGCCATCGTCCAGCAGGCGAGAGAGGACGCAGGATTCGGCAGAGCCATGCTCAGGGCAGCTCACTGGTAACTCCTACCCACCTCTAAGGTATTGCTTGTTAGTCACCTATAGTAGAATGGACACGAGCAATCACTCGAAGAAGAAAACAAGGTTAATTACCAGTAACTGCTGTTCTTCGAGATGCGTTGCTCATGTCCATTCCACAACCCACCCCCTGTTCCCTCTGCCGGAGTTGGCAGAAAGAAGGGACTGCGGGTGCATAGGGCCGGCAGTGCCTCATATACCGCAGCATATGCCCGGGACTCCAGGGGGCACCAGAGCCGGTCCTACGGGGTCTGCTCAGGGGAAAAAAGTTCTGGGAACCGTGCATGGAGGCGTGCACTCACCTATAGTGGAATGGACATGAGCAACACATCTCGAAGAACATCGGTTACTGGTAAGTAACCTTGTTTTTTCAGTTGCATCCTGGGTCCAATGGCTCCTCCCCGTCAGTTAGGGGGGCAAGCCTCTAGCTTTGGGTTAGACCTGCCTGTCCTAGTATTTGTAAAAAGTACACACCTTCCATCTTCTGCAAAAAAACAAAGCAGGAATCCTACAAACAACAGCCTCCTTCATAACACAACCCTAATTCACTCTCAGAACAGGGCCACCCTGTCCACTGAATGAGGCATGGATCTGGTGGAGAAAATAGTATATGATCACATAATTACACTGTATCCTAATGCATACGCACAAGAAAGGGAGAATTAACTTTACACAGGCAATTTTACTTCTGGCATTTCCTAACTTTTGCTTGCTTGGTTTTGTAGCCTTACTATATTTTTAACATAGGTATTTCAAATGAACTTTCCTTTTTTTAGAAAGGAAAATTAAAAAAGCAAGTATTCTATCATGTAGAACCATATTGGCACCCTACTTGTGTCATCAGCAGGGTTCAAACCTTTAGATGCACATCACAGACTTCTGCCACTTGAGCTAATGGAGTAACTGGTAGCAATAGAAGGCTGTTATCCTCTACGTGGACCAGCACTGGCGGGAGATGCGATACTTTGTGAGTGCATTTTACAGCTATATGATAATAGCAGAACATAACGACTCTGGACTCCTGGATTCAATTCCAGGTTCTGGAGGCTGTGTTCTCTAGCGGTTATAGATCCTTTTCCCCATGTCTGTCTCCCTCTGCTCCCAGCTCCCCATCCCCTAACTCCTATAGAGATACCCAGCACCAGCTCACTAAGGCTTGATCTACACTACAGTGTTAGGCTGACATAAGGCAGCTGATGTCGACCTAATTATGTCAGTGTACACACTATAGTCTTGCTCCCACTGACATAAGTGCCCTACTACACGGACATCATAACTCCACCTCCACGAGAGGTGTAGGGCTTAGGTCAGTGTAGTCAGGGCAGTGCAGTGTCCGTGTGGACACTGTGGTTTACTTACATGGGCAGTTGGCTGTCATTCTTGTCACTTTCATGACTCCATGATAGAGCCATGAAATTGACAAGAAAGCTGGGGGGGGGGGGAGGCCTCCAGCTCCAGCTCCAGCTATAGGCCGGCTGGACCCAGGCTCCTCGCTCAGAGACGGGCTGCCCTCTGGGGTCCTGTCTCCCCACTACCAGCTGGGAACCCAGCTACACTGAGGCTCCCAGCTCCCTGCTCCAAGCCTGGTGCTGCCCCGAGGCTTCCAGGTCCCCGTCAGGAGCATGATTGCCCTCCTGCCACCCCCCCCCCCAGGCTCTCAGGTCCCCACTGGGTGGCTGTGATGCACCCCTCAGGAAGCGGGAACCAAGAGCCCAGGGGCAGCCTGGCTATCAGTGGGGAGCTGCTTGGAGCTGAGAGGCCAGGCTCTCTCAGCCCCCCACACTGCCCCTCTTAAGTCAGTGGAAGTGCTTCTGGTGAGGATGCACACTGCCGACAGAAGAAGTTACTGCAGTGGTTCATGTCCATACTGCCCTTCTTCTGTCGGCAGTGTGCATCCTCACCAGAAGCACTTCCACTGACTTAAGAGGGCCAGTGTAATTACTGCAGTGGCTGTAAGTCAACCTGATATAGGTTGACTTAAGTTTGCAGAGTATACATGCCCTAACTCTTTCTAAGAAAGGGTAGCTAGAGCAATATATAAAGTTGACTGTACTGTAGGCTACTCAAGACACAACTAACTACTTATTGTTTAAAGGTTGGCTGTAGCTTTCTGTCTTCCAAAGATACACTAATTTCCTAGCAGCTGGCCCAGGCACTCCTCATTTCTACCAATTTTATGGAACTTTAGTTTATCAGTTCCTATTTGATATAGAGTACAAATATTGGGAAAGTACAAAGTACGAAATTATAAATCCTGTTGCTTTAAAGACAGTTTGTGTTACTCAAACTAACATCTATAGCCAGAGACAACTGACATACATACCAGGATCCCCTTGACAGCTTAGGCTGACTGATCTTGCCTGAACCTTAAAGGGGCATTTGAAAAGCTAGATTTTGATAGGAGAAATGGGGAAAGTATCAGAGCAATACAGAGGGAGTGTTGAAAATAGTCATCATGCAGAACAGACACTAGATGGCACAAATGATCAAACATTACATTGGTGACATGCAGATGTAAACTTGACCAGTATTCCCTAATGAAGTGACTGTCATACACTGAACACACCTGATTACAGATTGTAAGGGACTGTGATCAAAAGGAGGTATGGCACAAGACCCCTGAAACCACTGGCTTAGTCTCTGAGATGGTACTAGGGCAACTAGATCAGAGGGGAAAAAGTCATTAGAAATGTCAGATGGCTTTTGCTTCCCTACAAGTAAACTTAAGATGTACCCAGGAGGCTTAGTTTTTGCGCAATTTCAGACAACATATTTATACATCCTGTTACTCTTGTTTTAATCCACTATATCTAAGTAAATCTTGTTTTTAAGTAGACCACTGAATCATAGGTATGACTCCTGTTCCCAGCTTTGCTGCTAACTCCTTGTGTGGCCTTGACCATTTCACTTTGCACTTTCGCTTTCTTAAAATGGGAATCTTCTAGATCTTCATATGGCCTCCATGACTGCCCAACAAGTTCCTCTGAAGTATTTAGAAAAAAGAAATAGCTATTTCTACCTCTTCACCCTGTAGATGAAATATCTTGCCCACACTTAGAAAATTCTTCAAGATCTATAGCTACAAAGCTCTAAATAACTATGAATTACATTATTACCACCAGATGTTTTTGTAACAAAGATACACATCACAGGGTTTTTTGGAGCTCTTCACCCAAGCCCCCAGCTTTCCTGGAAGCCCTACAGCAACACCTTCATATATTTTCCTACCTCAGATTTCAACCTCCAGTCTTTCAAGTTCAACAGAACACTAGACAGCCCAGGGCTCTAGTTTCTATTAGCAACAGCCAATGACAGTCTATCCTCACCAGTATGTCTTGCCTCATTATGCCTCCCACCCTCTTTCTCCTAGCCTTCGTCATCTTCCAACTTTTTCCTCCTCTTCTCTATGTCTCTGCCACACCATCATCTCCCTTCTCCATGTTCCCTTGCTTGTCACTCAACCTCAACACCCACTTTTTGAAGTAAAACAAATAAGTACTGGTTAGTTAGTAATTGTGAACACTACATATTTTAGTAATTACATAAGTTTCTAAACTCCCTTTCCTTTACTCTTGTGAACAAAATATGGAAGATGTGTTTCATCTCCTCTTACTTTTAGACTGCAAACTCTTCACAACAGGGAATGTGTCTTATTTGTGAGGGTCCTAACATCCCTTTAGGTTATTGGAAAATACTAAATACTAATAACTGGAAATAGTGAAAACTGACTTCCATGAATTTCCTGACCAGCTCTAATGTTTGTTGGCTTTTCCTTGTGAAAATGAGGTGAAGTTTGTATAGGATGGTAAAGCACCATCATGTCTAGATTCTTAAACTTTATTGTCAGTTTAAGAGTTGAACACCTCACTGCATTCTTCAGTGCGGTTTGATAGAAAACATTTATCACTACTTTATGCCATAGTAAAGTTAAATATTAATTCAGCGATGTGAAAGTACTAGAATGTTTATACCTAGACTTTCTTCCTGACTTCAAATCAGTGCTTGCCAAAGATATCCCTCCTTTTTCATCATAGAGCCAAAAGTTGGGTTCACAAAAAGTCTGGGGTTCAGAAAAAGCATTGAATAAATGAGCTCAGATTTCCTTTTTCCCTGTTTTTAAGTACTCGTTTCTCATTATTTTCCTTTGCTTCATCTCCCTCCACTTTTCTTTATTTACCTAAATATAACGATCACCTTTTTGTTTTTTCATTTCCATATATTCAATCTTTAAAACACTATCCATGTTAATGATAGTCTTTACTATTGTTGTTTTGTACTAAATTGGGTTATTCTATGAACCCCATTGGACTTCATAACTGCTGAAGCATGAATAAACTTGCTTTAACAGTTGTTCTTTTATGCCCAGGGAAGAGCATCTAAAATCAGAGTTCTGCTAACATGAGTAGGTGTAATTCCGAAATAAGCATTCTTAGTCAATCAAATCTGTTAAGCTACCGTTCCAGGTACTTTGAAAAATGAAAAATCAACATCAACCTTACACAATACCTAATTTGGCAATAACAGAACTGCTCAGTTATTTAATGATGCAAAATTGAAGATTTTGGTTGGAAAAGCTAGAAACAAACTTGTTGCAATGAGAACCGAGTTAGTGATGAATAATGTATGAGATATATCTGTCCTGCTGCAAGTATTGTAAAGAGTGCTGCCACTGATTGTTAGATGTAAGTTCCTGTATTTTCTAATAGATGTAGCAAAAGCTTTTAAATTTAGAAATGTGTGTGGGTGTACAATCATGTGGTGATGTCACTGCAATAAAAATCATAATAGGATTTATCCACAGAAAATTCCATTACTCAGACCAATCCCATTTTCAGAAAAGAGTCAGAGTGGTTGCAAATGTTCTAATTGGTTCAGGCAGTGCACATACAGTATAAAAGTAATCCACATCTCGGAGAGGTGGATTACCTACACCGATGGGTAGGTGTAGATACTACCTTCAGTGCAGACACTACCTACACAGACAGGAGTGGATCTCCCATTGGTGTAAGTAATCTACCTCCCCAAAAAGCAGTAGCTAAGAATTCTTCTGCCGATCTAGCGCTGTCTACATTAGGAGTTAGGTCGACTTAACTATGTCGCTCGGGGTGTGGATTTTTCACACCCTGCACGACATAGCTGGGTCAACCTACCTTTTTTAGTGTAGACCAGGCCTCAAGCCCTTGTAAACAATGTAGTTTTATTTAGGAACTGTAGACTTCAGCACTCTCATTCCTAAGGCCGCATCAGCTGAAATTAACAGGTGCATAAATAATATTTGATCTACTTTCAACCTTCATCAGACAAGTTGACACTGGGTCCTTTCAGCCAGGAAGTAGCTGCAGTTTTTTTACAGTGCATTACAACTAGAGCTGTGCATATAACCTGATTTTTCAATTCACTGGCAGTTCTGGAAAAAAAAAAAATTCAGTGGGGGTCAAACAGAAACCAGATTTTTTTCACCATTTTCTGCAAACTGAAAGTTGGAAAAAAATGTTTTGGGTCAAACAAAAATGCTTTGTTTTAATTATTTGAAACCTTTATTTAATAGAAACAAAGGAAATCAAGTGTTGGAGTCAGAAAACTGATGCAGAGGCTGACCCCCCTCTTTTGGCCTGTGGACAGGGCACAAACCTGAGATATGGGAGACCCAGGTTTGGATCGCTGCTCTAGAGCAGAAACTTGAATCCAAGTCGCCCCACTCCTAGGTTACTGCCCTAACCATGAAGCTATAGGCCATTTTGGTGTGGGTCTCTGTCTCCCCCATTTAAGCTGTTCCACTATGCATAAAATACTTGAATAGCTTTGGACCAGAATGTGTAAATGACTCTATAGCCCAGTGATTAGGGCATTCATCTGGGAGATGGGACTCCTTGGTTCCAGGCCTTTCTCCAGAGCAGGATTTGTGTGAATGCGGCCCACATAACACAGAGAGAGCTGCATATGCGGTCTACAATGGTAAATAGGTTGAGACCCACTGGGCTAGGGAGATTGGACAAGGCGGTCAGTTGGGGAGATCTGGAAGAGGTGTGAAGATGGATGGCTGGATCGATAGGAGCACTGGGAGAAGGCGGAGCAAAAGAAAATAAGGAAAACCTGAGGGACAGGGGGACATAAAGCAAAATGAGATCATGGGAGGCAGAGTGAGGGACCATCATAGGTGTAAATCCGAGAGACTTTTGTGGCAGAAGACTGTTAGGTGTTGGGCAGAGGGACTGATTCCTAAAGTCCCTGTGAGACTATCTGTAGTCCCATCAGAGTGGGGGGGTTTGACGAGATAAGTTCTTATTGCTTCCAAAAGGAGAGACTGGGCCCAAAATTCAGATACAACAGGAGCCCTGCCTCCCTTTCACTGGTAAACACTCTCTTTTCAAGTCTAGGGCTGAATGTGCATGTGAGCTCCCTGAAGCAGTACATGATAGTAAGTTAAACTGACTATCCATAAAGAGCTGGCAAACACACGTAATAAATAGCCATGAAAATATTTGTACCCCTCTGGTTTAAAAAAAAAGTAACCACAGATTACTGGTAAGAAAATTTATAATAATTCTGCCAACTCTCATCATATTTGCCTATGTCCCTTTAAGGTTCAGAATAATTCTTCTGTGATACAAAAGTGCCATCTACTGTCCCAAGTTATTGCACAGCTTTGATGGCAGTAATAAAAAAACAGCATCAAACTACTATGTGTCAGTCGGCAGTCAATCCAGCAGCTGCGTGGAAGTGCCTCAGGTACTGAGTGAAAATGGCTGTTGTTTGCTAGAAGCGTTCGGTCAAACATGAAAATCCTCGTCATTGTGAATGAGAAAGTCACCATGCAAAAATGTTTTTTTCCCAAGCTTACTAACATGAGCATTGTTTAAATGCCTGATATCCCAAGAGAAATCTCTATTTTATGTATAAACATGCAAAAAAAACTATGCTAAATGAAAAGGTTGCAAAATAAAGCACTCAAGACAGGAAAGGACAGAATGAAGATTGCCTGTGCAGCCTTGAATTTTGCCATGTAACGGATATACAATAGGATAAAAATGTTAATTACCGATCCCATACTTTTTCCTGTAAAGACTACTAGACTATATATGCACGAGGTGGCTGAATTAAAGTTTCAGAGGCAACCTTAAGTTAGTCCTTTCCTAGCTTGAGGGCTTCACTTTGCAACCTTATTGATCTTTTTATGGATTTTTTTTTATGTCGTTCCCTAATATTTAAAACAAAAATTAAAATATCAGAAATCCTATTATGTGGAACCATATTGAGCCAAACTGGGTCACCAGCAGACCTTTAGATCACAGCAGAGAGGTTTAACGGAGTAACTGGTAGCTGTAGTAGGCTGAGCATGTGGATCAGGCACTAGAAGGGGCCTAGCACACTTTGCCAATGGGTTTCAGAACTGTTTGCTGCCAGCCAAGGAATGCAGAGACTCAGGACTCCTGGGTTCAGTTCCAGGTTCTAGAGTGGACTGTGCTCTCATGGATATAGACCCCTGTGACCTGGCTCCCTCTCCCTTAATTCCAGTTCCTATCCTAGCCCCTGCTCCCTTCCCTGGACTCCTGTACACCACTCAAGTCCCTGGCTCCTGCCCCCTCTCATCCACTGGCTCCTGCATATAGAATTGTATTTAGACATCAGAACACTGCTCATTCCAGATATTTTTAAATATGCCAAACATGTCAATATTATTTCCAGCTCATGCTTAGCCTACACACCACACTAAAATTCAGGCCATTCCCCTGCCCAGCTCTCCTCCGCCACCCTATTCCTCCCTCATTTAAAAAGTGTAAGCTCCTATCCTGCAATGAGCACCATGTGGGCAGATTCCTGTGTGCTCCTGCAACCCTACTGAAGACCTTGGTCTGTTAAAAGAAATCTCTCTTATTTCCTCTCATTCTCTTCTGATATGGGTCTAGAGATTGATTTCAAGCTGATGTCTTTTTTTAGAAAAAGTTTCCATTTGAAAATTGCATATAGTAGTATTACTTGTAACACCTGAGATGACTATACCTAAAAAAAATGTTAGCAAAAAATTTTTCTCTCTTACCCCAAGTTTGTTTTCTTGCTATGCACAAAGTGCTGTCACTACATAATTTCTCTATTTTGTCATGCACTGCTCATGTGCATCCTCTGATCAGGCTCTGTGAAAGAGTGTTTACTAATTACAGCAGCAGAAGAGCTGAAACTGAAAAGGCAGCAGAGATGAAGGGGAAAGAAAAGGAGTTGTGATTCTGAATGTATTTGATGTTCCTCCTGGTTCTTCCTAAAAGACCCTTATACACATCACCGTGGAGCAGGAAGTGAGACTTCCATGCTTTGAAAAGGTCAGAACATGCTATTGAAAGGGAGCTCTCTGAAAATTTATTTTTTGGAAAATAAGACAACTCCTGTTGACAGTGTCCCTTTAAGTTTTCAAAAGGGAATGCAGGATTTAAGCCACATTTCTTCTACTGTCCCTTTCACAGCCGTTTTGATGAAGGGGAAATAACTTTCAGCCTTAACATTTATAGCAAAAAGTATGTGAAGGAGCAAAAAGTAAACTGGAAAACATGCTTCAACTGTCAAAACATGGGTGTGTGGGTTGAGAGACATCAACAGGCATTTTTTTTATGCTTGTCCTAATCAGTGAAGTAGTAAACACTGCAGTAAGAGAAGGAAGGACATACAATAATAGGTGCTGGGACAGTTAGAAGGAATCTGATGCCTGAAGCCCCTGGAAAGATAATCAAAAGATTTACAGCATGTCTGACAAAAGACTAATCAGATGGATGCCATCCACTTTTACCCTACAGATTAACAGCTTTGAAATGTGTCCTTTGGCAGAATAACTGTTAAATTGTCAGCTGCTCACTTTACTGCTTATGTTATTTGACTTATAATGCTGCTGTTTAATTACATTAGTGATTTCTCTCTCCTTACACATACTCAGCTTGAGGCACTGAAAATTACCTGTCAGTTGTGTCACGCTGGCTGGATTGGAGAGGGGGGGAGGCATTTATTATATTATTTAACATCAATATGTCAAAATCATAATAATTTATAGTTCCAGAGGGGTAGCTGTGTTAGTCTGTCTACAGCAAAAACAACGAGAGTTCTGTGGCACTTTAAAGATTAACAAATTTAATATTTGCAGGCATAAGCTTTCAAGAGAATTCAGCTCTCTTCTTCAGATGCAGTAATACAGAAAATAGGTAACACAGAGGCATCTTATAGATATCCAGGGGCATTGAGAACAATGGGGGAGGTGGAGTCCGGTACTTAAGACCTAATGACGACCATTGAGTAGGAGGTGAGAATGGATGAGCAAAGTAATTTACCTTCCGTAGTGAGATAGCCACTCCAAGTCTCTGTTTAAACCCAGTTTGAATGTGTCAAGTTTGCAGATCATTTCTAACTCAGCAGTTTCTCTGAAGTCTGTTTTTGGAGTTTTTTGGAGAAGTACAGCAACTTTCAGGTCAGAGACAGAATGCCCTGGGGAATTAAACTATTCTCCCACTGGTTTATAGATGTTGTTATTTTTTATGTCTGATTTGTGTCCATTTATCCTAGTGCGTAGTGATAGTCTAGTCTGGCCAATGTACATGGCAGAGGGGCATTGCTGGCACATGATGGCATATATAACATTAGTGGATATGCAGGTGAATGAGTCCCTTATGGTGTGATTGATGTGGTTAGGACCAATGATGATGTCATTAGAGACGATATGTGGGCAGAGCTGACAACGGGTTTGTTGCAGGGATAGGTTCCTGGGTAGGATTTTTTGTAGGGTGTATGGTTGCTGGTGAGTATTTATTTATGTGAGATATGCCGTGTCAGGTACTGTTAGAAAGGCTATAATGTGCTAAGTAAGATGATGATGTTTATGTGTTATATGTGTAATGGAAGTTATGGATATGTTTGATATATCTGTATTTCAAATTGTTCAGTGTCTGGGCGACACCCCAAACAGGATGGCTGCAGCACTAGCCTGCTTAATGGCCCATTAAGAAATTCACAGGTACAGGGGGCCCAGAGGGAGAAGTCAGGGATATACTTGATGAGTCACCAGGACTTGCTCATGTGACTCTGGACTCCATTTTGTTCCTGTAAAATTCTACAAGCAGCATGGCAAAGACCAAAGGACATAAAAGGCAGCTGCAGCACATCCATTTTGTCTTTCTGTCTTTAGGCTACTGTCTACCTCTGGATCAACTCATCTATAACTGAACTGAAGCTGTGAAACAAAGGAAAGGACTGAGACTCATCCAGGTACTGGATGTACACCAGAGGGACTATACAAGCCTGCAAACTCCACAATTCTACTAGAAACCTGATACATACAAATGATTTGAAAGTCCATATATATCTGATTGATTTAATCCTTTTAACATTTTTTCTTATAATTTGTTTTGTTTTTCTTTTTATAATAAACCTTTAGTTTTAGTTGTTAAAGGATTGGTGGCAGTGCAGTATTTTGGGTAAGATCCAAACTTATATTGATCTGGTACTGTGGCTCACCCTTTGGGGCCAGGAGAAACCTTTTTGGTAAAGAGCGTAGAGTTTAAATAACTGATCTGTTTACTGGACCTAGTGGCAGATTGGGAGCCAGAGACGGAAATGCAGCAAAGTGGGCTGTGTATATTTTTATTTTGGCTTCTTGATAACCAATGTGGGGAATCAGAAGCACTGTTTGTGGCTGGTTGGGAAGTCTGACTTCAGTGTCACCCACCAGTGTTGGGAGAATCTGCTCTCCTTTTACAGCTTGCCCTGACCTGAGCATTTTCAGGTGGCTACCCTAGGCATGGACAGGTCACAAGCTGAACATTAATAACTAATTAATAAGGGTGGCAAGGAAATCAAATCATCCATAAACTATAAGCTTATAGTATAAACTGCTTTGTACAATTCTGAGATTTCTGAACTGACACTGAACTTGAGCAGGTCCCCATTGTTTGCCCTTGTTTATCAGTGTACATTGTGGTTCACTGACTTCTGTGCAAGTTCAGTTGTCTGCAAAAGGGCATTTGCTGCCAACTTTCATCAATATCCAGGAGAATAAAACAGATGTTTAAGGAGGCAAAACTTCTGATTTATTTAGCCAAACCACTCCTTGAGATTCTTAAGATAAAGCTTTCACCTTCTGATCACGTAGAAACTGCATGACTAATAGAGCAACTATGTAATATTGAGTAACTATGTCTGATTCCAGGAAAAACAAAACAAAAATATAACACTGTTTTGGGGAAATACAGTTTTGTTACATTGAAACAGCAATAAACTAAGGCTGCTATCGTTTAAAATTCCATTTATAATGGAATTTTAATGGGGGTCGGAGGAATTTTTACTATTTCCAAATACACCAGGGTATGTTACAATGTAAATTTGTATTCTTGGCTGCCCTTTATTTATGTCAAAATAATCTAAATTCAGTAAAATGATTTCTGAGCCCACTCTGTGCCCAAAACAGCGTGCAGAGTCTTTCACAGCCAGGCCTTTTGTTTGAATATAGCCCACGCTGATAATGATGAAATTTTGGTCACTCTATTATATTCAAATGAATTGATGGCCTCAGCACAGTTCCAGATTGACAAGAATCCTACATCACAATTTATACTGTTGTCAGTTTTAACAAAATAGCATCAGGTCTTCACAGATAAAAATATCAAAAATAACTTCCTCTTTCCACAATATTCCTCCTTTTTTCCCCCCAAACACCAGAAACAAACTTTGGCATATAATTGATGTCCATGATGGTATTAATTTCTTTCATACACCCCTGAGGGGCAAAAGTTCTTCATAATCAAGGCACAGAATCTTAAATTCTCCAGAGCTGAATAGACAAAATGCTGCATCTGAGAAACAAATTCATCAGCTAACAAAATGGGTTGCCAGTGGCACGGTACCTACAGCTGGGTGAAATTTTTTTGATAAAGCTTTTTTTTTTTTTCCAACAAAACATGTAGCTTCAGGTTGACCAAAACATTTTGTGACTTCATGTCAATTTCAGTAAACTGTTTCCAATGAAACAAACAAAAGAAGGTTAGAAGTGCCAAAACAATTGGTTTCTACATTATCAAAACAAAATGTTGAGATTCTTTCGGGCTAGATTCACAAGGGGAATTGACAAAACAGAGGAGGAGGGCGTGCCCCTGTATACTAATTAGCCCCATGTTAGGGCCCAAGCCTAGGATGTGGGAGATCATCAGTTTGAATTCCTGCTCTGGAGAAGGGACTGGAACCCAGGTGTTCCATCTCCTAGGCGCAGGGCCCAAGCATAACTTTTTCGGGCCCAGTACAAACTTGTAACACGGACCCCCACCCACACACATACCCATGGGGGTTGCAGCATGGGCTGGGCCACCCAGGACCTCTAGGCCATGGTAAAGTGTACCCTTTTTTCCCCTCATGTGGGGGCCCTGCCTAAGTGAATGCCCTAATCCCTGGGCTGTAGAGTCATTTGCTCATTCTGCCCCAATGTCTATTCGAGTATTCCTTTTCAAGAACCACTGCTCTAGCCTAGCCTTCTGTTCCCCATCTATTCACCCTAATCACCACCTCCCAAAGTCTTTGTCTCCCAAATGCCCCTGTACTTGTTCATCCCTGCTTCCCCACTCCCTAAGACTTCCTCCTCTCCCCTTGGATATCTACCGTATCTGTCCCCCAAGGGGGAAGGGGAAGAAGTTGCAGCCTGGTGGCAGGCCAGCAGCTGGGACTCCACTCCCTAATCTGATCAATTCACACTCTACCCAGGCAGGTTCCTACCTCTGATACAGAGCTAGCTGGGAAGGTAAGACAAGTTCAGGCTGAGAAGGAGTTGAGCTAGCTGTGCACAACAGTGTCCGCTTCAACCCCTTGCCTGCCTACCAAGGGGAGGAAGGCTCAGGGCAGACGGAGGCAAGAAACATCCCTGCTGCTGCCTGCAGCCTGTTGAGATGCTTAGCTGATCAGCAGCCCGTATGTAGGGTGGAGGTGGTGAACAGTTTGGTGAGGCTCAGTAGTGTAATTATGGGTAAATGCAGGTAAATGGGGAATATGGAATTTACTTTAGTCTATCCACTTCTTTTTTTTATACTCCCCCACTGGTGAGGCCTGCAATAGCCACTCTCCTCTGCTGCTTCTCTTCCTTTCTCTGTAGTCAGCTGAAATTTAGAAGGCGAGGGGAAAGATCTCCATTACTAAACAGTATAACAAGATAATTTCCCAGTTCTCGAGAAGGAACACTCTTTCCTCTTCCCCTCAAGACCCCTACCTCTGCTTCTTAGTTATATCCACTTAGCTTCCAAGTTTCATGCAGCTCCATGTGACATTTTATGTAAATTACTCATGGAATAATTTGCATAAGATCCTGCATTTCATCTTAAGGCCAATAGGCTCTGCAGCAAGCAGTGGTCTCTCCCCCACCTTCTCCTAAGACACCCTTTAGCCTCCACCCACAGGGAGTTGCACAAAACTGGCAGGTGGGTGGAGGCTAAAGAGTGTCTCGGAAGAAGGTTGGGGGGAGGGGAGACTGTTAAGGGGCAATGCCAGGACTACTAGCTTTGATTTTTGCCTCCTCTCTAGCTAACCTACAAAAGTTCTTTGGATCAGGACAGGAAAAGGTCTGTGATCTCAGGCAATCAAAAGAACTCTGGCAGGTTTAAAAAGGAACATTCAACCAAGGGTAGCTCTTCCGGGGTGAACAGTCTGAGACACGTGACACTCCACTAGGTGTCTCTGAAGAAGCTAGTCCTCCCTAGGGTACCATCAGGGGATGGGAAGCCTTTAAGTAACATCAGTAGTTTATACGTCTTCTTAAAATCTTTTTTTAACTGCTTTGTTTCTACTATTAAAATAAACAATAGTTTTGGTTTTGAGAAAGCTGTCTTACTGTATACCATCAGCTACAGCCTCCCTAAGGGAAGAACTGTGCAGATACACAAACTCTGTCAGACCTGCAAGATGAGCATGGTTAATAGACCATAAACTGGGCCTTGAGCTACAGTACACTGTAGGGGGTGCACTCAGAGAGGCAAGAGGTGCAGCAAGCCCTGTAACCATGACGCCAAGATTTTCAAAAGTGACTAATGATTTTTTGGTGTCCAACTTGGGACACCTTTTAAAGCAGCCTCATTTTCAGAGGAGAGGTGATCAGTCCTTTCTAACAATTTAGATCCTTTAAACTTTACACACCCAGCATCTTTAGGAAAATCAAAAGCTTTTGAAAATCTTGGCGTTTGGTATCTTTTGCTCTCCTACACCCCCAAAAAATAAAATAAAAAGCCAACCAACATCAACAAATTGAAACAAACATAAAGTTTATAGACCAACCCGTTTTAGAAATATGAGCCAAAATTTAAATTTCTAGATTAGGATGAGATGTAGTATGTGAAATTTCAGGAGGATTAACCTTTGTTGGGGGAAGCTGTATGAGGAAAAGAGAAGGGGTTGAAAATCAGGCTTGTAACTGGAAACTAGCCTGAACTCGGAAGTGGTTACTGCCCTCCATAATAAGCTCACCTTATCGGTCTCTGCCAAAATATCAAAGAATAACAAATAATGTGTTATTTTAGAGAGAGCTTCTAACTAAAATTCTCAGTTCAAATAAATACGAAAGTTTGCCAAAACTGTTTACTTAAGCTCTGAAGATTTCATAAATTTTTATCATGAAAATAAGATTTGTAAAATGACCAATGGGGAATGAGGGTGTAACCCAAGGTTCACATAAATTTTGCCCTTCTCCTGGTCCCTAGCCTTCCCATATTCTGGCAGCACAATTTTAAGTCCCATCTCACCCTTTGTCTACGCTTTATCAGATGCTCAAGGTGCAACATCTCCTCCTTTTAGAGTCCTTTTCGTCTCTTGAAGAATCTCCTCAATAAATCACCAGTTCCAATTACTTAAATAAATATTACATAGAAAATACAGAAAAAAGTATGTAGTATAGAATAAAAGAGTACTAAGCTATAGTATATTACATCATCTTATCCATAAGTGTTTCCTTCTTTCCAAAAGATCAGTAAGCAGTCTCCTTTGTGGTTGCTTTATTCACCCTGTTTGGCTTTAAGGAATATATCTGGGAAAAGGAGTTTTTGTCATCTGATTCAATCCGTCCCCCGTTAAATGATGGGTAAACAAATTTTGAATTCTGCCCTTTTGCAGCCATTTATGCATATATAATGTTATGACAAGAGTCAGGAGCTAGCACTGTTACCTGTAGGTTTAATGTTTTTCTTATTGGACTAGCACTGTTCAGTCTCTTGAAGAAATGCTGCTGCTTTTGTTAGTTTTGCAATATTTATTTTGGAGAGAAGCTGTTGCAAGCAGCAGCAAAGTTTGTTCCTTCTTCCTGTCTAATTGACAATTTTTGTTGCTTTCTGGGAATTGGGCATTGGTGAAAGAAGGGGTTGCTTGTGTGCTCCTTGTCTGCCTCTGTTCAAGGAGTGGTGTAAATCTGTCTTTGAGGACTTATATGGACCCCTCTATTACTGTAATATCTGATCACCTCACTCTTTAACATATTGATTTTATACAGTGTAAATAAAACAAGTTACACTATTTAAAATACATAGACTCCGCATTACTGATTTCTCTTAAAAGGGGAAATCAACCTGCAAGCCCCTGAAATCTGTGACTGTGCAACAGATTGCCAACACTATGTGATGTTCATTCAACATCATACTTCTTCAGGTACAAGTAGGCTTGCCATATTCAATTTTTAAAAATTTTGATATATAATATGGGTTTATTTTAAAGCATTTTTAGTTTTTTTTAATTGAATTAAATATTCACCGTTGTGGGAAATTAGGGTGGAGACAACTATTTAATGACAGTACACAGCATAGGTGTGCGCAGCACATTTCATTAGGGTGTGCACCCAGGGAAAAACTCATTTCCACCGGCAGGCCACATTTGAATTACCCGCCAGCGGAATTCTCGCGGCGTCCTAGTCTCCGCTGAAAAATCTCACAGCTCCTTGTTTTTTGGCAGCAGCTTGCTGTGTCCACCGAGAAATCGCAAGCCCTCCACTCTTTCAGCAGCACAGCAGGATGGCACCGCAGGACACATCGAAAAGGTACGTGAGCTGGTTAAAAAAGGTGTATTTGACACCGCTGCATTAGGGTGTGCCTGGGCACACACCCTGTGTGCACGCCTGTGGTAAAGTGAGATTTAAAAAGTTAACGCTTTATAACCACAAACTATCAATACCACCTGCTAAATATACAAAGTCAATAGCCTTAAACTCTTATTTCTCAAGCAGCATTTTTTGTACTTTGCCTGCCTTACATTCATCTGCACTAATCAAACTTTATTTCTTCAACCCTGTGTGTGTGTGCGCACACTGAAATGTAAATGTACTGACATTTGCCCACAATTACCGATATCTAATCCTTCCCAGTCTGGCTAAGAGGCCCATGGCCCAGACAGCTGGAGCGTGCCTTTTCCCCAGGGCTGATGAGAGGGATTTGAATCTAACTCTCCCTACATTTTAAAGGGTGGTGTTCCCCCTGAGTGCAGCTCCATGATCTTTGCAGGGGTGATCCCACACTCCATGGCCTCCTACTCCGCCCGCTCCTCCCCCGGGCCGTAGGGCTTGGTGCCGCTATTATCTGGGTTCGCAGCCTAAGGGCAGGAGCTACTGAGCCCAGGACTCACCTGATTATGGGGACAAGGAATGAAAAAACAGGGACAGGCATGAAGGTCAAAGGGCTAAAGGAAGGGAACCTGAAGGGGGCAGGGAGCAGAGATCCCCAGACAGCGCGGCTAAGGAGCCAGCGGACGCGCCCAGAAGAGGCAGGATCGGAAATCGGTGCGGCCGCTGGGCAGGGAGAGGAGCCTGCGGTGCTGCATTGGGGGGCGCCATGGAGACCGGACCCTGAGCTGCGCCTGGGCCTCTCTGAGGCGAAGACCGTAGCGCGCACCACGCCGGCGGCGCACCTCCGCACAAGGTGGAAGGGAGGCTGCGCAGACTTGGACGCTCATGGTTACCAAGCAACTAAGAGGAAGAAGGTATCACTGTCTCTTTAAGGGCAAGTCGAGTGCCTATCGCATGGATGCGGCTTTAAGTTCGGTGCTGCGCTCATAGGGTTGGATTTAGAAGCGGGGGATTCTACCTCCTGAGCGCCGGGTACCCCTGGGTCCTGAGCACAGAGCGGGCAGCAAAGCAGGAGCTGTCGCTGGGGCCCGAGCTCTGGGCTCGGCTGGTCGTGTCTAGAGCGCGGGGGGTTTGACTGGCTCTCGGCGCGCGCTGCTTCGGGGAGGGCAGGGCTCGGGCTCGGGCATCTCAACGCCGGGAGCGGCGCGCGCCCTGCCCCATGGCGTCAGTGCTGGTAAGGGGCCGGGCGGGCCTGGGGACACGCTGCCTGCCGAGCCCTGCTCCCGGGAGAGAGGGAAGGGGGGCCCCGGCAGCTCTGCCGTAGGCGCTGGGGGAGGGGCGGGCCCCGGACCGATCGGCGCTTCTCCGCCTGGGCACCCAGCGGTTGAGCCCGGCTGGGGCCTGGCCTTGGCGCTTCTCGTCCCGGCCTGACTCGCTCCGTGTGTTCAAGTAGCTGAAACCCGCCCCGCCCCCGCCTTCGGGGCCTGCGAACCCCCACCCTGTTGGAGCGCGTAACCCGGCCGGCCGGCCACCGCTCCCCGCGCTAGCGCCCCTTGCCTTCCCCCTCCGGTTACCGCCCGCCGGGGTCAGCGCTCCGCTGTGCCGGCGATGGGCGGAGGCGGAGCGGAGCCCCCGGAGAACGGGGGAAATCTGGTCACTGCTCGATCTGCCAATGGAAAACCTCCGCCCTCGACAGTGCGGGGGGGTCGGATCCGCTTCCACCAGCTGTTGCAGGGTTTTCGTTGGCGGGGCCAAAGCACCCCGCATTCAAAGGTCCGCTCTCGCTTGGATTGGTCAGAGGCGTTACCTGTCACGGGCCCTCCTAAAGGGGAGCGCGAGGGGGGCCTTGAATCGGATTTGCTTATCTCAGTCCTGTTTGGTGCGGGGCTTTTTACTGCCCCCCCCCGGGGCCCAACGCCACAGGGGCGGCGGGTGGTTGTTCGGGCACGTCTGGGCCATTCGGGACAGCCCGCAGGCCCTGGCTGCTGGGATCGTCCCGTGTCCACATCGACCGCACCGGCACTTGTGCCTGGGCGCGCCCTGGCTGGCACCGCACTGCTCCGAGCGATGCGCGCTGGAGCCCGGCTCTGCGTTTTGGGCTGCTTCGCAGGACCCTCCTCCCCCCTTTCTCGGAGCGTGAAAGGAAGTTTTCTGCTGGGCTAAGGCGTTGCTGCTTTCCCGGACTGTGTAACCTGTAGGGGAGAGAGAAGCTGCCTCCTTGCAATCTCGATCTTGGGGCGCTTCCGCCAGGGCGAGCTCCGGGTTGATCGCGACAACAAAAGTCGGGGCTGGGCTGGACACGGGAGTTCTCAGCTGTTCCAACTTCTTTTCCAGGAGGATCCGATCTTAATCCGGCCCTTGAAAGGCCACAAAGCTGCCGTCACCGGCGTCGACTTCAGCCCGAGCGGCACGGGGCTTGGTGAGTCTGTTTCCTCTCGGAGCGTGTTCAATCGAGCTGCGGCTTGCGCTGAGCTCCCGGTGCGGCAGCCGGGCGCCCGGCTCCCCCGCAGTCGCCTCTGCAGCGGGACTGGACTCACGGGAGAGGGCAGCGCCTGCGGAGGGGCAGGCGCGAGAGGACGGCTACAGGTGGGTGGCGCGGCGGATACAGGTTGCCGCCGGGCCGGGGGCGGGGCCGGGGGCTGGCGCCGGGGAAGCTTAGCGGCCTTTGCTCTGCAGGAAAGTTTCTCAGCGGCGGCCGGAGGAGCGCTCGCTCACTCGCTCGCTGGTGAGGCGGCCGCGGGGCGAGCTGCGGTCCGGCCCCCGCCGGGTGGGGCTGCCGGAGGCGGGGCTGGCCCCGGAGTGGGGCTGGCGCACAGCCTGGGAGGGGGAGGTGCCGGGCGGGCCAAGGCGTCTCCCCTCTCTTAAGCGACAACTTTTTGAGCAAACCACAAGGCGGAGGGAGCGTGCGTGGGGGAGGGGTTTGTCCCGGGGACAGAGGCGAGGAGGAAGTAGCCAGGGAGCGCTGGGCTGGGGCGCGCTGTTCCAGAGGCGGGGAGCGCGCGGAGGGGGGCTGCGTCGTTGGTTTTTTTTCTTTGCTGCTCCGCTCCCCTCCCCGCCCTCCGGACTCTATATCCGGGAAGAAGAAGAGGACCGACCTGCTGCAACCCTTCCTCCCCCCCGCCCCAGCAGCCTGAGCCCGGAACTGCTGCCCGAGAGCGCTGCAATAATTTACAGCTCTGTCTCCCGTCTGCTCGCGGTTCTTGTAATAGTTTGCAATGAGGATCCGCCTGGCCAGAAGATGGACTTGGCTTGGCAGAGGCTGCCTGTTTCTTGGCCTCTTGATGGTTGCTTACTTCGCAGTGGAGCTGTCTGTTTCTGCCTTCCATGCCTCCTCCACCCGGGACAGTATCACCAATGGGAGACGGGAGAGGCACTTTTCCGACAGATCAGAAAAGGCAGAGGATTTGGCTCGTCCAGTTTATGAAAAATCCCCGCCTGATTCTCAGGCCTTGGGAGAATGGGGTAAGGCCGCTCGGCTGCAGTTGACTCCTGAGGAAAAGAAGCTGGAGGAAGAGCTGATTGAAAAATACGCAATTAATATTTATTTGAGTGACAAAATATCGCTGCATCGTCACATACAGGACAATCGAATGTATGAATGTAAAGCCAAATCTTACAGCTATAGAAAACTTCCAACTACATCTGTTGTAATTGCTTTCTATAATGAAGCTTGGTCAACCTTACTGCGGACGATCCATAGTGTACTCGAAACATCTCCAGCAGTACTTCTAAAAGAAATTATACTAGTGGATGACTTGAGCGATAAAATATATCTGAAGACTGAACTTGAAAAGTACATTAGTAACCTGAAAAGAGTTCGTTTGATAAGAACCAGCAAACGAGAAGGACTGGTTCGTGCACGCTTAATTGGAGCTACCTTTGCTACTGGTGATGTTCTCACGTTCCTAGACTGTCATTGTGAGTGTAACTCTGGCTGGCTAGAACCACTTTTACAGAGGATTGCTGAGAATGAGACAGTGATCATTTGTCCTGTTATCGATACCATTGATTGGAATACATTTGAATTCTACATGCAGATAGGGGAGCCCATGATTGGGGGATTTGACTGGCGATTGACATTTCAGTGGCATTCTGTGCCTGAACATGAACGTCAAAGATGGAAATCTAAAACTGACCCAATTAGATCCCCAACTATGGCTGGTGGACTGTTTGCAGTTAGTAAGAAGTATTTTGAATACCTTGGTACATATGACACAGGAATGGATGTCTGGGGTGGGGAGAATTTAGAACTATCATTTAGGGTGTGGCAATGTGGAGGCACATTGGAGATCCACCCTTGTTCTCATGTAGGCCATGTGTTTCCAAAGCGGGCTCCATATGCAAGGCCAAACTTCCTTCAGAACACTGCACGTGCTGCTGAAGTATGGATGGATGAGTATAAAGAACATTTTTACAACAGGAATCCTCCAGCAAGAAAAGAAAATTATGGTGACATTTCTGAAAGAAAACTATTAAGAGAGCGTCTGAAATGTAACAGTTTTGACTGGTATTTGAAAAATATATTTTCCAACTTACATATACCAGAGGATCGTCCGGGTTGGCATGGAGCTATCCGCAGTATGGGAATAGCATCAGAATGCCTAGACTACAATTCACCCGAACATAATCCTACTGGGACTCATCTGTCTCTCTTTGGGTGTCATGGTCAAGGAGGCAATCAGTTCTTTGAATATACATCAAACAAAGAAATTAGGTTTAACTCTGTGACTGAATTATGTGCTGAAGTCCCTGAACAAAAGGATTTCATTGGCATGAAGAACTGCCCAAAAGATAGATCCCCTATCCCAGAAAATATCATATGGCATTTTAAACAGGATGGTACTATTTATCATCCTCATTCAGGAAAGTGCCTTAGTTCTTATCGTACTTCTGAGGGTCGGCCTGATGTGCAAATGAGGACTTGTGATGCTGCAGATAAAAATCAGGTTTGGAAGTTTGAGAAATAAAATAGCCATTGAAGATGGCTATCATCTGAAGAACTTCAGACTAAATTAATGATTAGCTATGCTTTATGGTACATGGATGTCCTCTGAGAGCCTTCCTTCTAGTAGTTTAGGAACTATATCTCCTGCGCTGAAGTATACAAAAATGGGGTGGCAAATACTGGGAATTAATATTTAAAAGTGCCTTTTTGTACTGATTTAAGGTTTTTATTTTTGTAGAGTTATGATTCATTATTGTCCACATTTCAATTTATATTTTAGTTTTAGGGGGGGACATGACCTGTTTTAGACCTGAAAAGATTTTACACCAAGTGCAAGAAAATCTGTTACTTCTGTATTAAGGCTAAGAATTTAAATCTACAGAAGTCAAGGTTCTCACAGCAATGTTAATTTAGCTATATTGCAAATATGTATTCAGACATAAATTCACAGAATAAATAATACTGTAGTACGTAGCTGAGTTAACATTGGTGTGGGAATTAATCCTTAGAAAGTTGTGTAATCGTCCAGGTGTTTGTTGGGGTTCTGCCAACTCCTAAGGGTTTATAAGAGGTCATATTATCTTGAAAGGAAGAAAAGTTTCTATTTTCTAGCTACTTGGAAGACAGGAAACATTATGACTGGCCCTGATTCATTCCCTAATTCATATACCCCTCCCCACATGAACATCTCTTTAGTCTTGCCTTAGTTCCAGAAAGCAACTTGGGGAATATTGAAGAGTCCCAGTGCTACAGGTAGTGGAACTAGGAAGATGGGCTAGCAATATGTGAATGTTGGCCAGGTGGAGGTTGGGGGGGAGAATGGTTAGGGGTGGGAGACTTCTTAAAGATAGAATGGGGTGAATATGCAGTAATGGGTAAGAAACTGATTAATTTATCTGGAGTAAGAGAGAGAAAAGGACAGATGTCACGTTGACATCTGTCTCATCTTTGAATTCTCAGAACTGGTGTGCACATGCTAAATGCTCTAAGAATTAGCTAGTACTAGATTTCTGGACATTTTGTTATATTCTCAACACTACCATTATGTTTACATAATCTTTTGCATTCTTTCTTGTTTTTTTTTTTTTTTTTTAATATATGTTGTATTTTATATACCAGTGTGGTAGGTGGTGAAGGAAAGAAGTGCTGGTGTGAGTCTTTTCATAATGACACTAAAATGTTTTGTTTAAATGTGTGATCATAGATAGGATGTTCAGATAAAATTCTTAAGTGTGAGATCATTAGATTGCATATTCTTGAAAAAGTATAGTGCTGATACCAAGTGTTTTGATTCTTCAAGCCATTGCTTGACAAATCCAGGGTTTTTTTTTTTTTGTTCTGCATTCATCTTCTGCTGTCTATCAGTAGCTGCCAGATACCAAATCTTGATCTTGGACTGATGTGTCTTACCTTCAGATAGAGAGCCACAGTGACAGGAAGTGAGTAATAAAAATCTGAGAAAGAGCTAGGGGGACATAGTAGGTGTCATTGGTTCATTACAGCAAGGGCGGGCAGAAGGGAAAGGAGATCCCTGTTGGAAGGGAGAAAGTGGGGTGATAAAAGGGCTAGAGAGTTTCTTGAATAAATGAGACGACATAAAAGGTGTGTGTTTTGGGTGTATTTCTAAGGACTTGTGAAGGATTGGATGGAGGGAGAGAGAGAACTGGCCAGCAAGTTGGGGCAGGAGTCTCTGTGGCTGAGCTGGAAGAAAGAATGGATGAGGAAGATTCTGAGTTTGGGGTGTGATGCTGGGCCGTACTAAAAATGATTGCCACAATGTGGCATTGGGCATTATGTGTCTTGGTAATTTATTTTAAAATGACTACTTTTGAAATCTGATTTGCATAAACTGATTCAGAATAAGAGAATTGTCATATTATATTGATCAGCAAGGCACTCCTTGGCATAAGAACAGCCATACTGGGTCAGACCAATGGCCCCTCTAGCCCAGTATCCAGTCTTCTGACAATGGCCAATGCCAGGTGCTTCAGAGGGAATGAATAGAACAGGTAATCATCATGTGATCCATTCTGTCAGCCATTCCCAGCCTCTGGCAAACAGCAATCCTTACCTATCCTGGCTAATAACCCTTGATGGACCTATCCTCCATGAATGCATCTAATTCTTTTTTGAACCCCACTAAAGTCTTGGCCTTCACAACACCCTCTAGTAAGGAGTTCCACAGGTTGACTGTGCTGTGTGAAGAAATACTTCCTTTTGTTCATTTTTAAACCTGTTGCCTATACATTTAATTTGGTGACCCCTAGTTTCTGTGTTATGAGAAAGAGTAAATAAAAGTTTTTTTTACTCTTTCTCCACACCAGTTGTCATTTTATAGACCTTTATCATGTCCCCCCCTTCGTTGTCTCTTTTCCAAGTTGAAAATTCCTAGTCTTATTAATCTCTCCTCATAGAGAAACTTTTCAATACCCCTAATCATTTTTGTTGCCCTTTTCTGTACCTTTTCCAATTTCAATATATCTTTTTTGAGATGGGGCGACTAGATCTGCATGTAGTATTCAAGATGTGGGAGTACCATAGGTTTATAGAAACAATATAATATTTTCTCTTATCTGTTACTTTCCTAATGATTCCTAACACTCTGTTAGCTTTTTTGACTGCCACTGAACATTTCTGAGAACTATCCACAATGACTCCAAGATATCTTTCTTGAGTGATAATAGCTAATTTAGACCCTATCATTTTTATATGTGTAGTTGGAATTATGTTTTCCAATGTGCATTACTTTGCATTTATCAACATTGAATTTCATCTGCCATTTAGTTGCCCAGTTGCTTTGTAACTCTTCTCTTTCTTCTTTGGACTTAATTATCTTGAGTAATTTTGTATCGTCTGCAAATTTTACCACCTCACTGTTTACCCCTTTTTCCAGATCATTTATGAATATGTTGAACAGTACTGGTCCCAGTAAGATCCCTGGGGGACACCTCTATTTACCTCTCTCTCTTCTGAAAACTGACCATTTATTCCTACCCTTTGTTTCCTATTTTTTAACCAGATACTGATCCAGGAGAAGGCCCTTCACTCTTATCCCATGACCACTTACTTTGCTTAAGAACCTTTGGTGAGGGATCTTGTTAAAGGCTTTCTGAAAATCTAAGTACTTTATATCCACTGAATCACCCTTATCCACATGCTTGTTGGCCCCCTTAAGAATTCTAGTAGATTGGTGAGGCATGATTTCCCTTTACAAAAACCAGGTTGACTCTTCCCCCAAGAAATCATGTTCATCTGTGTGTCTGATAATTCTGTTCTTTACTATAGTTTCAACCAGTTTGCCTTGTACTGAAGTTAAGCTTACCGGCCTGTAATTGCCAGGATCACCTTTGGAGCTTTTTCAAAAATTGATGTCACACTAGCTATCCAGTCATCTGATACAGAAGCTAATTTAAATAATAGGTTACATACCGCAGTTAGTAGTTTTGCAATTTCACATTCGAGTTCCTTCAGAACTCTTGGGTGGATACCATCTGATCCTGGTGACTTACTACTGTTTAATTTATCAATTTGTTCCAAAACCTCCTCTAATCTCAATCTGGGACAGTTCCTCAGATTTGTCACCTAAAAAGAATGGCTCGGTTTTGGGAATCTCCCTCACATCCTCAGCCATGAAGACCGATTCAAAGAATTCATTGTTTCTCCTCAATAACTTTATCTTCCTGAGTGGTCCTTTAGCATCTTGATTGTCCAGTGGCCCCATTGGTTGTTTAGTAGGCTTCCTGCTTGTGATGCACTTAAAATGTTTTTGCTGTTTCTTTTTGAGTCTTTGGCTAGCTGTTATTCAAATTCTTTAATTATATTTTTAAACTTGATGTGCCACGGAATACCTTTGCATTCCTCTAAGAGTCATGGACCTAAATCATGATTCATTGACACTCCCTTGAGAGACTACAGCCCTTTTACTGAAAGAGCAGGTTGTATATAGTCGCATGCATTTATGAAAGCCTTACCATAAATACATTTTTCAGCATGCACACTTCCAAATGGATTCATATTTGTATAGGCATCTACCTTGTATGCCATGCATACTTATTGTATTGAGGGAAATGAAGTACTGTGAATTTAGACTATGAAATTTGTATTCAATTCTAACATTTATTATTTTTTTAAACTTTGCAAACATTTATGTTCCTCTTGGAGGACTATTTCATAAAATGCAAGTTAAAAAGTTGTTGAGCTATCTGAGCAGAAAATAAGAATGAACAAATTTTTTAAGTTGTACTCTTTTTTTTTTTCAATGCATTTATAACTGAAAAGCAATTCAAGAGAATTTTCTTATCCCATATTTCATATTAAACAGAAGACTAAGAGCAAGAATACAACACTTCTGCCCAATAGGAACAATTTTTAGAATAAGTATCTGATGATAGGAACTTGAAAATGGCAACCTCAACTATAACTGAAGCATTGCTACTGTAATCTTTTAATTTTGTGTACAGATTTCTGGAAAATCTGATACTCTATGAGAAACAGAGGTATACATACATACATATATATATTTTTTAATTTTATCAATTTTTATGAGAATTTTGGAGAAAATAAAATCACTGTGGATTTTAAACTACTGATTTTAAGTGATAGAAACAATGTAAATTTAACATTGATTAAATGTAATCTATATATTTTTTTGAAAAACAGTAATAAAAATGACATTTGAATGTTGGTTAATTTTCTGGCTTCTGTTTTGTTTCTTATCTTTGCCACGTATAGTAGTGCCCACTACATTTAGAATGAAATCCAGTATTTTTGCATTTTATAAAGGTTAATAATATTAAACCTCTGTTGCTTAAAACCCAAAGGATTACTGTTATATTTGTGTTTGCCACTGTAACTAATGGTGATAGAATATATGGTAGAAGTGTAGTTGCTTTAATGTCTCCATTTGATTTGCTTAGTTAAGTCCCATCTGCACTGTAATTCCGATTGTACAGGGTGGCTTGGTTACAACATAGTAGCCTCCTGATATAATTGAGCACTGAGTAGCTGGGACCAAATCAGGTGTTTAACTGTGTAACAGTTCTTTGAAAGGTCAAAGCTGTAGTACAGTTCAGTCCTACTAAATCTTGTTAATGTCAACACTGCTGTGTTGTTCAGAGGGGGTGGAGTACAGTAGAAATTCCCCTCTAGATGGACCCTTATTATCCTTGGTAGACAATTGGCCATGTTGATTAATTTGGCAGTATTTGGGAGGGGGGGAGGTAGAGGGGGAGTGGACGAAGCCTATGTATTTCTAGAAGTAAGTCCAGATGTCTTTATTTACTGCCAAGGAAGTATCCTTGATTGAGTGCCTTTTTACTAATAATTGCAGCAGAGAAAGTATAAACCTGGTGTTTGCATAGACTTATTCCATTCTTGGTGTGCAACTCTTATGATTCATATTCAGGAAAGCAAAATGTATAAAGAAGAATCTATTGTTAGTTTCTATCCCTGTTACCTGTATCATTAGATACTTAATTAAACTCTGGTTGTAATCTTGTTTTTTTGTACATAGACAAGAATCCAGGATGTTATGACATGAGGTTCATGCACAGACAAGTTTTTCCCTGTTAAAACATCATCATTGTTGTAGTGTAGGCGGGTACCTTAACCAGAACCATGTTCAAACATGAATGGTGTTACCATAACTTCCTTGGGCAGTGCATACACCAGACCTGCTCATGTTATAAACTGTTTACAAAATTAGTCTTGCTGTGTTTAAAGGCTGTAACGTGGTAATGTATCATAGCTCTGTAAAGATCAGACTGCATCCTACACAGTACATTTGCCAATGTTGATGCATCCAATCACATGTTTTATAATAATTAGGCATGGTCTACAATGGCTTGGAACATCATATTTAGCACCTGCCTGGGAAGAGCCATGTTTCAATAGGTATTTTTAACATTTTGTTTGAATTTTGTAGAATTTAATGCATTTATAATATCTTATTGAGGAAAAAGAAAACCTGATACAAAAAGGGAAAAAATAATTTTGTAAAAAATTTCTGTGAAATACTTTGCTTGGGTAACTCAGGGAGCCATCTTTGTAAAGAAAATAAAATCCCTTTAAATTGGAGTAAAGAAAAGGAGAAGAATTAATTTAAAAGTAATTAATAATAATCACTTATAAAGTGCATTTTGTTACATATAAAGAATAATTTAAACACAATTGCAGCTAATATGATTTACATTCCGCTGTTGAAGAGATAAATTGTTGCTATTAGTAACATTAACCATAGATGTATTTATAATTTTTCCCACCATGCTGTGTTCACAGAAGACAAATAAGGAAAGAAATCCTGAAGTCTCTTAATTTATATTAATGTGTTAAGGTATTGCAGAGGTTTAAGATGGTGTGAAATTTTATATAGAAGGTACACCACAGTTAGTCCCAATTCCTGAAAGCAGAAATATTCAGGCTATCTCAGGATCCCATTGAAGTTAATTGGACTCAGTTCTTTTTCCAGGATTAGGGCCTTAGTTAAGGATGTAATGCAGCTCAGAATTTCCTTTCTTTTTGTACTACTAATGCCTATATCTCTGTCTCCTTTTTTTTTTAGCTAGATATAGACGGAGATACTTTTTTGTGATTATTTAAAAAATATCAGTAAAGCAGTAAAAGGAAGGCGTTAGAATGCAATTTAAAAATATTTTAATGGCTGAAAGCAAGGACGAGAGCAGTGCTATGTGATATGCCAGCTTTTTCCAGGCTAATATCAAGTGCTCTATGGGTTGCTGGTGGTTCATGGATTATATTTAGTTTAGGAAATATTGATCTAATAAATAATCTGCCCCATGTTTCAAAGGTGGTGAACTCTAATTCTATCTTCTAAAGGAAAAAAAACTGACACAAAATATTATTAGAAAGGGCCTACTATAAAATAACCAACTCTCAGAGTTAGAAAATATATCACATACCTACAAACCACACACCCTCCAAAGTTTGTGGGGGAAGGTCCAGGAATAACACCTTGCCCAGAGGCCACCCTCATCTTTGGCTTCTGGGAAAAGCAGGAACTAAATCCACAGAGAGCACTGTCTAGACTCTCCTAGGGTGCTCATCATCTTATGTACTACTCTTGCCTTGTGCTGTATGTGTCTCTCTTAAATTTAGAGCTCTTTCTCTCATTTCTTGCCTCCCAAATTACTGCCCTGGCTGGTGCAGCTAGGGAAGAAAAGTATTAACTTCTTCACTTCTGCTGCTGTTGCAAGGGAGATCCTGTTCTCCCATCCCCTCTCTCTTCCCACTTGCAGTGAGGAAGGAATTATTTCTGTTCTCTTCTCTTTTCATCTTGCTATCTTTTCCCTTCCCACACCTTTTTCTGATCATGCCACCCCAAGCCCCTACACAGCAGTCATTCCTATGCCTTCCCCACCTTTATCTTTTCAAAGCACTGACATGGAACTTACTAGACTGGTCATTTTCACTCAGCTGCTCAGAAACTTCTGGGCAAAGTCTGGAAAACATTTTGCTTAAAAAAATAAACCCATAATTATACAGAATTATGTACAGTATACAATCAGCTGTTATGACTCTGCGAAGTCACCAAAATAAGTTCCAGTGCTGCTTGTTGTTAAACCAACACCTTCAGTTTCCCATTAATCACTCTAACACTAAGAATGTGCCAAATGTTCAGACTTGAGCACTTAGTAACCTATGTTCCAATTTAGGTGATTAAAACAGATCCTGGGGTGGAATTTTCAAGTAGAGCTCACCACTGGCCTGTCTCTGTGGAGTTAGGCCAACACATGGTGCTTTTTGAAAATCCCACAGTAGAGACTGAATTTTAGGCACCTATCTCTGAAAATTTGGCTCTTGCAACCACTGCAGTTAGAAAAGGCAGTGTTTTAATTTTGTTCAGCATTATTAAATATGTGTTATAATTATTGGAATATTTAGAGTATTTTATCTTCAAAATGCTTTGCAAACTAATTTGCTCAATACCCAGCTATAATACATGTGTATTGTAAATTTGAGTAATTATCGGAGTTCTTGTCATTTCAAGTGATCTAGTTGTTTGCCTTTAATAGAAAATAGATTTCAAATTATTTCTTGCTAGCTACTTCATCTTTGGATAGGTTTCTTATGATATGGAATTTGAGGCCACAATCCAGAGCTTTCAGATTTGTGGGTCATGTGGAAGCTGTGACCAGTGTACAGTTTTCACCAGACGGGCAGCTAGTGGCATCAGCTTCTCAAGATCGAACTGTTAGACTATGGATTCCCTGTATGTGAGTATAACTGAACTATATTTGTTCAATTTTTTTGATACTGCAATACCAATATCAGAGTAACTTCAGACCTATAGATTATTGCCCCCTTTCCATATCAGGTGGAGCTGAGGAATAATGGGAGTCTGGGGGCTTCTGGAAGAAAGGTTCTTCACTCTCCTTGGTTCCTCTGCAGTCTTAGCTTAAGATCAGCAAGCATGAGCGTGTAGCAGAAGGATGAAGGCCTAAGTTCATTTGACAGTGTTTCTCTCAAACTCAAAGGATACATTTATTTAAGTGGGAGTTGTATGGCTAAAATCCTGTGCAACCATTTACAATTTGGGGGCAAGTGATGAAGGAAACCAAGACAACACATTAACTTTTATTCATTCAGTCAAAATTTGTCTGTTCCTTTAGATAAAAATAGTAGTGATTATGAACAAGAAATATTTTAGATGTTTACAGCGTAGAAGCTAGGGATTACTTTCACGGTTAAGCATTTATTAAATTACTATAGTATGTTAAAATATTTTAATTTCGTTAATTAAATTTTCTGAACTAAGTAGCAAGGCAAAGGTTGGCAAGGCAAAATATTTTTATTTTTTAGAGCTAATTGTCTAGGTAAATAAACTTCTAGATTAGAAAACCTGTTTTTTCAAAATGTCTGTTTGACTTTATCTAAAAACAGTAATCTGGATTTGCCACGACAGATTATTCTTATGGTTTGGACTAGGTGTATTCGGGGAGGAATAAATTAATTTTGATATTTTAGTCAGTGACAGATTATTATTGAGTTGTATATTCTCTACAAGGTTAACATTATGTAAAATGTTAATGTATATTTTCAGTCATGGAGAATCTTCAGCCCTGAAAGCCCATACTGCACCTGTCCGTAGTGTGAACTTCTCACGTGATGGCCAGTTCCTGGTTACAGCGTCCAACGACAAATCAATAAAAGTATGGGGTGTTCACCGTCAGCACCTTTTGTTTGCCTTATCGCAGCACACACATTGGGTTCGCTGTGCCAGGTGAGTGTTGTGTTGTGTTCTTTCATAGTGAGTTTGTAAAGGAGAAGCATTCAATGCCAAGTTCCTTGATTAAAACTCCAAAGGCATTTTATTTTCCAGAGGCTGAACAAATATGGAGAAAAATCTGTAAATGGTAGAAAGCTGTTAAATGTGAATCATGTGTCATATCTGGTGTATTATTAAAATGATGTGAGTTTAGTGTTGTAGGCCCAGATTTTTAAAGGTACCTAGGTGGTGGTGAGCTCAGTGTACAATGCCTAATTGATTTAGAAGCCAAAATCCCATTACCAGTGACTGGAACTTGGGCTCCTAAGTGCCCAAATCCCTTTGAAAATGAGATTTAGACTCTTAAATCAGTAAGGTGTTGCTGAGCTCAGTGTAAAATGCCTAAAAACCTCTAAATATCTGGGCCATAATACTTAGGTATACCTAGTTGTTTACTTATTACTGTACACGAAAAGAATGATGGATATGGGAATTTTTTTGAAGTAGAAATAAGACTTCATTTTTATCCTGTTTTTCCTGTATTCTGTATGTATGTGTAATTGCATTTGAAACTTACATTTTAGCTTTTCCACGTACTTAGGATTTCTTTAAAATTCCTGTTTCTCTCCATACACTTCAGATAGTAAGGTCATATAGGGATGGTTATAAGCCAAAGTACAAAGCAGTTTGTTTATTACTTACAAAAATGGAAAAGGCACCGGAAGATGTCTTTAAATACATAGCTGGTTGCAGTGTTGTAGCCGTGTTTGGTCCCAGGATATGAGACTGACAACGTGGATGAGGTAATGTCTTTTATTGGGCCAGTTTCTGATGGTGAAAGAGACAAGCTTTCGAGCTGCACAGAGCTCTTCAAAGGAAGAAGAATAGCTCTGCGTGGCTCGATAGCTCTTCTCTTTCACCATCAGAAGTTGGCCCAATAAAAGACATTACCTCATTCACCTGGTCTCGCTCTCTAAATAAAGCAAAAAGTAGGACTGGCCCATTACTTAAAGACAGAGCAGATCTCCAAAGACAATGAGAGGGTGAACTGTTCATTACTATTCCACTTGGCTCTAAAGAGGAACTACATCAAATATTTGATTAATGTCAGCATTGATTAATATTGAAAAATATGAATATATTCTGATGAACAGAGCATAATGAAATTCACTATAGGGTGCTAAAGGATGCAACCAGTGAAGAAGAAAACAGAACAGTTAGGCAATCAGATTTGAAAACTCATAGAGGAGTACAGACGAGCAGTACTGCATCTGCATTCAAAAAAAGAAATAATGGGTACCTGAGAAACTACATTAAGAAGTTTGACTTTCATTCCTGAAAAATTACTTTTAAAAATAAGACACAACAAAATCAGATTTGCCAGTCTGAGGGAGTTTAGAGAAATTATTGATGGATCGTTGTTAGTTTAGAAAGCCTTATGTAGTGAAAACTCAAAAAGATGTGTGTGTTTAATACTCTTAAAGTATTCATGATAGAGAGAGCCTTAATTAACATTTAAATGCTGAGTTTCAGTATGACCCCCCCTTTCCATTTGTTCATAACTTTGTGCAAAATTCTCCTTTAGATCTGAAAGTTTCATACCAGGATTCAGCCTATAGGTGTCTCTCCTCTTCCCCCTATTCAGTTTTATGGATTATTTTTTAAAATTAGTTTTTGGATTTCATTGGGGGAAAGGTTTTTTTATAACAATGGGGTTGGGAGGTGTAATCTTTTTTGCCTCGTTTTGCAAATTTGAGGTTTTCCAGTAAGTACAACACCCTTAAATTGAAAACTCAGATTGTCCTAGAAAATATCTCTTTTGCCATTGATGTTATCTGTATTACTGAATTTTTTATACTACTTTTTAAATAGAAACCTTTTCCTATACTTTACAGATTTTCACCTGATGGAAGATTAATAGCATCTTGCAGTGAGGATAAAACTGTTAAAATCTGGGATGCAACAAATAAAGTATGCATTGATAGCTTTACAGACTATGAAGGGTAAGTGCCATGCAGCAGAAGAGTGCAGAAGTATGTTTAACATGATGTGATGTTCATCTTTTGTGCTGTCTTAAATTAAATTTCATCAACATCTCTATGCAACACTTGAAAATAGATGCAAACTTTTCTACCTGCGGATTGAAATCAAAGAAATGCAAAGGTTTTGTGATTTTATTTTTAAGAAGCCAGCTGGCTGTCTAAACATGCCTGGTTGTTTTTCTCTCTTCAGGAGAAGAGAGCAAACCTGTCTTAAGGAGATGTCAGAAGTCTAACCCAGCCTACTTTTATCTCCCCTCCCCATCCCCCATCTTTTTCTTTCTGTCTGGATTAGTTAATTTAGAGTAGGATGTTTTGATAGTGAATGATTCTTAACTCCCCCCATGCTCATTAATCAGTTGACGAGGGAGGATAATATTCAGCAATCTACAGAGTGTCCTGCCTTTCTTAGCTGTAGAAAATGCTTTGGTTTCATATCATCCCGTATTCTTTTAAACATAAAGGGGGTCAGAGCTTTTGGGATGCATGGAACTCTTGGAAAATAAGACCCGTATATACACTTCATTAGTTTCACTAGTGCTACGCTATCTTTCTCCACCCTTTGTCTGAGCTGAAAGGTACTTTGAACTGGGCAGCCCATCGCTGTCTCAATCTTCCTGCATGTATAGTAGCAGCAGCACTTTCATTTTACTATTAAGAGCTTGGAACTTGCTTTCTAGAATGAATTGCATGTTAATGAGCTTTCTAGATATAAGACTTCCTCTAATGGAGAGTTTTTTCCTGTTGTTGAACTCAAGGAAGGAAACTAACTCAGCTCCTGTCCTTAGTAGAATGGCAGAAAGGCAAGGTGATGAAAGGAAACCAGATGATTTCCCCCTGACCCCACCAGGACCTTTCTATGTCCCCCTCCCCCCCTTCCCCCCCCCCCCCCATACTTGGGTAGTTCAAGCAGCTTGTTGCAGTCATCTGCTGTTTGATACAAATGATGTTCTGATGTTGAAAAATAAATGTAAACAAATACATACCAGAGCTTTCTGATTCTCCAACAGTCAGACCTCACTGAGATTTTGGGGATTCTTTTGTTTTTTCTGTCACCAATCTTGCACTAGCTGTCCAATACAAATATGAGTCACCAGGAGAACCTTTCAGAAATATTAAGATTATTAAAATAAGCCAGTGCCTGGAGAAAATGTTATGAGAACTTCCCAAGATTCTACAAACATCATAGCAGAACCACAGCACTTTGTAGCCATTGACACTGTACAAAATAATTTTAACTTTCCGCTATAAGAAAATTTGCTAGTGGATCAACTATTCAAATAATCAAGATGATTTGACCGGTTGCTGTTAACGCACGGTCCTTCATATTTCTGTGCAAGGGACAGATTATGTTGTTCTGAAGCATTCCCTGTAATGGAACAGGAATGGTGGGCTCCCAAGTATCTTAGTTAGCCCTCTGATGCCAAGAAAGCCTATTGTTAGTGAGGGGTAAGGTAGAGTGGGGCTTTCTTTTGGTGTAATAACCAGGGTTTAGAAGCTGGGAGGGAACGCAGGAGGGGAATTTCTTTTCCTTACTTTTTTTTTTCTTTTGCTACTATAGTAGTGATTGTGTCAGGGGACATTTATCACTGCCAATGCTGATGTGAGAAGGCACATTCTATTCTATTTCTAACTATTTTATTTTTCTAGGGATTCATCTAGGTCTATTCTGTTCATTTGGTACTTCTGTGCATGCTCCCACTGTCTGAGGTGACTTGAAGAGATGTTTGATAATGTCAGTTCCTTAGTTGTAATTTGAGTTTTCTGAGTCTTTGTGCCAGCCAAAACCTCCGATTCCATTGGTGGAGTTAGGACTGTCTTTTGAATCTAAGTATTTTCTTTAGAATAAATAGCATTTTTATTGCTCTGAAAGTCAAAAGTCTCTAACTAAGCAGATTCATCTATCCAATGTAGCAGGAGTGTTCTGTTTTTCCCTGTTCTATTTTTCTGTAAATATAAAGAACCCAGATTACCAGGAGGCAAATCACCATATAATAACTGCTTCTTGGAGCAGCTAAGTCCTGGAACCCACAAGGGGAGAGGTAATTCTTGATTTAGTTCTAAGTGGAGGACAGGATCTGGTTCAAGAGGTGAATGTAGCTGAACTGCTCAGTAACAGTGACTGTAATGTAAATTAAATTTAACATCCTTGTAAGGGGGAAATACCAAAGAAACCCACTACAGTAGCATTTGGCTTCAAAAAGGGGAACTACACAATGAGGAACAGAATAGTTAAACAGAATTAAAAAGAACAATCGCAAACAACAATGAATGCCTACAAGCTGCATGGAGACTATTTAGAAATACCATAATAGAGTATCAATTAAATGTATACCTGAAATCAATAATCTTTTAAAAAAGTAAGAGGGCCAAAAAAATGCCACTGTGGCTAGACCATAGGATAAAAGAGGTAGCTAGAGGCAAAAAGACATCCTTTAAAATTGGAAGTCAGATCTTACTGAGGAAAATAGAAAGGAGCTTAAACTCTGGCAAGTCAAGTGCATAAGTCAAGTATAATTAGGCAGGCAAAAAAAAGAATTTCAAGAGCAACTAGCAAAACACACACAACCAAACAGCAACATTTTTTTAAAAAAGTAAATCTGAAGTAGGAAGCCTGCCAAGCAATCTATGTATTAAAGGAGCACTCAAGGAAGAGAAGACCATTGCAGAGAGGCTAAAAGAATTCTTTGCATTGGTCTTCACTGGAGAGAATGTGAGGGATATTCCTATATCCAAGCATTCTTTTTAGGTCACAAATCTGAGGGACTGTTCCAGATTGAGGTGTCAGTAGAGGAGGTTTTAGAATAAACTGATAAATTAAACAGTGCTAAATCACCAGAACCAGATGATATTCAACCAAGAGTTCTGAAGGAACTCAAATATGAAATTGCAGAACTCCAGTATGTAACCTATTGCTTAAACCAGTCTCTGTACGAGATGACTGATGGATAGCTAATGTAACACTGATCATATTTTAAAAAAAAAAAAAGGTGTGTGTGGGGGGCTCCAGAGGCAATACTGGCAGTTACAGGCCACTGAACCTAACTTCAATACAAGGCAAATTGGTTGAAACTATAGTAAAGAACAGAATTATCAGATACATAGATGAAGAACAAACTATGTTGAGAAAGAGTCAACATGGCTTTTGTAAAGGGAAATCATGCCTCACTAATCTATTAGAATTCTTGGGGGGTGAACAAGCACATGAACAAGGGTGATCCAGTGGATATAGTGTACTGGACTTTCAGAAAGCCTTTGACACGGTCCTTTACCAAAGGCTCTTAAGTAAAGTAACTTGTCATGGGATAAGAGGGAAGGTCCTCTCATGGATCAGTAACTAACTGGGTAAAAGACAGGAGGAAATAAAAGATAGGAATAAATGGTCAGTTTTCACAGTGAAGAGAGGTAAAGAACTGCTAGGGATCTGTACTGGGACCAGTGCTGTTCATCGTATTTATAAATGATTTGGAAAAAGGTAAACAAAGTTCGCAGATGATACAAAATTGCTCACGATAGTTAAATCCAAAGCAGATTGTGATGAGTTACAAAGGGACTGGGTGACTGGACAACAAAATGACAGATGAAATTCAATGCCAATAAATGCCAAGTAATGCCCGTGGGAGAACATAATCCCAACTATATATGCAAAATGATGGGCTCTAAATTAGCTGTTAGCACTCAAGAAAGAAATCTTGAAGTCATAGTGGATAGTTCTGTGAAAACATCTGCTCAATATGCAGTGGAAGTTTTAAAAAAAATGCTAATGATCTTAGGAATCATTAGGAAAGGGACAGATAATAAGACAGAAAATATCATTATGTCACTGTGTAAATCTGTGGTATGCCCACACCTGAAGTACTGCATGCATTCTGATCTCTCCACCTAAAAAAGATCTATTAGAACTGGAAAAAGTACAGAGAAGGGCAACAAAAATGATTAGGGGTATGGAACAGCCTTCCATCTGAGAGATTGGGACTAGTCATTTTAGAAAAGAGACAATTAATGGGGAATATGATAGAGGTCTATAAAATCATGAAAGTGAATAGGAAAGTGTTACCTATCCCTTCACATAACACTAGACCAGGGATCATCCAATGAAATTAATAGGCAGAAGGTTTGAACACGCAGAAGTGCTTCTTCACACAACATAGGCAACCTGTGGAACACATTGCCATGGGATGTTATGAAGGCCAGAAGTAGAACTGGGTTGAAAAAATAATTGGGTAAATTCATGGAGGATAGGTCCATCAATGGCTATCAGTCAAGATGGTCAGGGATGCAACACCATGCTCTGGGTGTCTCAAACCTCTGACCAGCAGAAGCTGGGAGTGGTTGACAGCATGGATCACTTGATACTTATTCTGTTCATTCCTTCTGAAGCTTCTGGCACTGGCCACTGTTGGAAGACAGGATAATGGGTTAGAAGGCTCATTCATCTCATCCAGTTTGCCCATTCTTATGTTCTTATTAATTCTCTTGAATTACAGATACTTCTGTTAAAACAGCAATGCTCATTAAATCTCTTTCCATGATTTCCGTCTAGGTTTGCAAACTTTGTTGATTTCAATCCAAGCGGTACGTGTGTAGTTTCTGCAGGTTCTAATCATACAGTGAAGCTCTGGGATATTCGAATGAACAAGTTACTCCAGCATTACCGAGGTAAAAGCATAAAAAGCTCATGGTAACTAAACCTGTTTTCTTAATTCTTTTACATTATAATTTCTTTAAAATGGAAGCAATAAAATGTCTAATGACTTTAAGGAATATTCCCTTAACTATTCTTTATTTACATTGTAGTATACCATGATTTCATTTTATTCTGCCAAGAATACTGAGAATAATTAGCAATTCTTTTCCTTCTGCTAATTCTTCTTGAGAGAAGACTGATGAAATTATGCCCAAAATGGAACTATGAAGTGGCCACACAAGGTTGATTTCATTCAGTTTAACAGTTGAGTTGTGGGGTTATCCTGTCAGGAAATCCCACTGCTTCTTGGATTTGAAGACCGATGCTGTTTTCTAGCTTTTGAATGAGGAATCTTCTGCCTGGCCATTGTGAAAATGATGTGCTTGGTACCTGAAAAGACATGAGCAACACTTCTTCAATAACATAATAAATAGCTATAAGAAGTTGCTTATAAACAGTTTACTGTAAGAAAGCGTGGTCTGGTGGTTAGATCATGTGACTAGGTGTCAGGGACTTCTGTCTTTTAATGCTAACCATACCACTGAGTAGTTCTGTGGTCTTGGACAAGTTACTTATCCTTTCACTGTCTGGCTTTCCATATGGGTGCTGCAAGTAATAGTTAACATTTGAAAAGTGCTCTGAAAATGTAAGTATTTTTATTATTCAAATAAGGCAGAATGTGGGAGAAATAAAGCATTCAAGTAGCTTTCATGTTACTTTGAGATAATTCTCTGAATTTCAAGTTCTAGCCTATCATGAAAAGATACAAGTTGCTATTTATACATGTTCCCTAAAATTTGTGCACAGAGCTGCCCCCGGTTGGAGGCACAACCATCTCTTTGTCACCCCAGGTAGCTGTTACTCCCCCCTTCTCTGGCCAACTGTCACATTCCAACCACCACGGAACCTTTGGACTGCAGCATTCCATCTGGTTCTCACAGGCCCACTGATGTTTGAACCTGGTGATAGTCTAAACAAAAAAAAAAGCCATCAGCCATGGTTTTAGCTGTTTGTCACTTCACACTGACTCACCAGATATGCTAGGCTTCAGAGTGACAGTCCTGGAAGATTTGTGTTGATTTGTGCAGATAGCAAATGAGTAGTGTGCGCTTCTGTAAGAGGTATTGTGTGTGTATGTGTGCTGGTTGTGTTGTTCTGTAATAGGTTTTGAAAAGCTCTTGCAGTTGGGCCAAGTAATCCACTTCCTGTGCAGTTTTCCTCATGAAATGAAAGTTTTGCATGCAAATTAGTTGTAGTGCAGTGATAGACCATAGGGGTCTGCAGACTATGCCTAAGATTTCCGAAGGGGTGCGCATCTCCATTCGAAATATTTTAGGGGTCCTCAAATGAAAAAAGGTTGGAAACTACTGTTGTAGCATAAGGTTCTTAATTTAAGTTACCTCTGATATCACAATGGTGTAGGATTCTTGGAATGCAATAGACACATGTCTTACTATAGCTGTATTGCACAGCTATAAATAGTAAAGTCAAAATGGCTGAGAATTTAAAAATTGAATGGTAACAGACCATGAAATTCAGTGATGATTTAATCTGGTTTTATTCTGAACAAGAGCCCTCAGTCATGTTTGTACCTGTTTCCAGTTTTGCACTGACTCTGCAGACATTCTAGTCTATAGTGACAATCTGGGAATCTTATTAGATTTCATTCCTTTTTGTCTTCCGTATTTTGATTTTCAATATATTATAGTATGAAAGTTTTAGAAAACATACATATCTGTGGTTAATAATTCAATATTTATAGAATGTCCGTTTCCTATTAAATCTCTGTTTTAAAAGGTTTAGAACACAGCTAAAATACAACCCTCTTCCTCTTTCTCCCAAAAACAATTTTCCTTAAAAATCATAATTTTGAATTTTTATAGTTGCATGACTGCACAGAGGCTTTTTGATGGTGGAGTTTAGTATAAAATCACTTTTTTCCTATGGTTTTGTAACTATTAAAAAAAGCTATAAGCCATTTGTATATTGAATTTCTCCATGCTGTTAGCTTATAGCAAAGACTAATATTTCCTGCCAAACAGGCAAATTTTAAAAATGATTAAAATGTGTTGTTAGTGTGATGCATTGTTTATTGGGGCAAGAAAAAAAGATTCTTAATCTGTTTCTAACCAAATATGAGGATGAGCTCCATTCAGTGTCTGTTGCCACTCGGTAACGGGCAGGTCCTACAATGTCCTGATTGCCTCACATCCCACTGACTTCAAATCAACTGAAGCTGTGGGCAAAGTCAGTAGGAGATGAACATGCTCTGCATCTCACAAGATTAGGCCCTGATTGACTAGGGCCCTGATTGAACAAAATACATGTTTAAGCATATGTTTAACTTGAAGCTTGCGCATTGTCTCATTGAAGTTAGCTATGTGCTGACATATTTTGTTACATCAGGATGTATCGGTGTGATTACAGATTAATGTGACTTAGTGCTCTTCTCCAAGGACAGAAACTGACAGTACAGAAAACAATAATGTAAACATTTAATATTTATTTAAATACATCTTTTCTATAAGTTTTAGTATCTCTTTGTTACTTCATTTTTTGCCTACGTTTTTAGTTTTCAGAAGAATGTCATTTGATTTAAAAACTGCAGCCTATTTCAACTTTATCCCTTTGAAATTGTCCCATAGTTTTACAGACTGTTGAGAAGTTGTTATAATCTTAAGAATTTATATTTATTTTATTTTAAAAAATGGCACATCATGTAAAAGTCAGTTTAAGAATCTGAGTTTTGGCTAATAAAAGATGGGACATTCTGTGCTAAGGCTGTCTTTTCCTCCTAAGCTCACATTACTGGGTGTAGGTACCAGAAAACATACTCACTGATATGTGATCATAAGAAATTTATTTTTAACAGTATGAAATTAAGCACAGAGAACAGCTTTTGCTTAGAATTTCTTTGTATTTTTTTGGTTTGTCAAACTCTTTAATATCATGATTTTTAACATGCTATATATTAGTGTTTGAATTCATTCTGCCTCTTGGCAAATTAAACACATGATATCAACATATCATCCTACACCATGAATGCCTTTTGTAATTAATGGATTGATCAGGATTACTATAAACTGCAATTATACTCAGAGATATTTTTTCTTTGTTAAATTCATATATTTGCATTTCCCCATACTAACTGGAAAGCAAACAAGTCTGCATCCTTAATCATTGCTTTTATTTTAATAACTTTAGCCTTTCAAAATTTTTCTGCCTTTTGTAATTTTTTCTGTTGTATTAAAATGGAACTGAGTAACTGCTTTCCTTCACATTTGTTTTCTTTCTCTCTCAGTAATAATGGGAACTGATTACTGTTTTGGGCAATAGAAAGCAACTACTATAGAAAATGTAGATTTTATTTCCAATAGTATCAATGTCTGAATTTTGTTTTATGTAAATTAGTTCACAGAGCAGGAGTTAATTGTCTATCATTCCATCCTTCTGGTAACTATCTCATCACTGCCTCTACTGATGGTACCCTTAAAATTATGGATCTCTTAGAAGGAAGACTTATATATACTCTTCATGGACACAAGGTATAGCAGTACTGTAGCTGTTCTTTTTAAACTGAAGTGCTAGTGGATTTTATCACATCTGTATTTGTTTAATATTAGAGAAATAACTGCTATCATAGTGCACCATGCATTTACACGTACATAGTGTACTAATGAAGGCAGTTATTTTGCCAATGCACGACATTTCCAAAGGAAAACAGTCTCACAGTAATGCAGCTTGTCACAAGTTGACAGAAATTGCATAACCTTTAGTGACAGTTAGTTATACAATTACTATATATATGCTTAATGCTGAATAACAGTTTTCATAATGAATTAATATCTGAAATCAAGAAGGTTATGTTCTTCAGTAATTCTCAGATTAGTTGCTCATCTACTAGATAAGTACACGTGCTCTGTAAACCTTCTGTAGTTAATACAGGTGTGTGTGTCAAGAGATTCTTCTTAAAATTATCACCACTCTCCTTTTCTCTCTTCCTCCTGAATGCATTCAGCAAACCCTACTTTCTGATTGAATTATTAACAATAAAAATATCAAATATATATTAAAATAAATATTTTCATAAATACTGTAACAGATATAGGAAATACAGTGTTGTTATGGCAATATGATGACACATTTAATATGGCAACACTATGGCAGGTAATATGGCAATAATCATGACCTAATATTTTCCTGTGATTTGCAGTATTCATCTTTCACTCAACCCTAATTTTGTAGAAATCATCTTTGCAATTGGACTGTTTTTTATTAATTGTTTGCAATGTTGTTGTAGCCATGTTGGTCCCACGATATTAGAACAACAAGATAGGTGAGGTAATATCTTTTATTGGACCAACTTCTGCTGGTGAAAGAGACAAGCTTCTGAGCTGCACAGCACTCCTTCTTCAGAAAGTTTGAAAGCTTGGTTCTTTCATGAACAGAAGGTGGTCCACTAAATATTACCTCATCCATCTTCTCTGTCTTATTCATTAACATTAGAAAGGTGTTACTGTTCTGGAGTACTGTGGAACAATAGAAGTCTGCCTATATTTCAATGTAAAGAGAGAGACTGTATTAGAAATAAATTAATTTTTCATATTAATGAGCATGCTTTTAATTTTACAGGGCCCTGTGCTTTCTGTGGCCTTTTCCAAAGGTGGGGAAAAATTTGCATCTGGTGGAGCTGATGCTCAGGTTTGTTTAAAAACTTGAGGTTCTATATAAAACAATTATTCTTTCAGTATTTGTTACAGTGAGTGAATGTGTTAAATTATTCTGAAACATGACAATTACAGTAGACTTATTTGATTTCTGTTGCATGTTTTTTAGTAATTGTTTCTAGATTGGATTATATAAGTTTAATTTGTGATATCTTATACTATTTTTGTTTTGTGCAATAAAATTACATTTATTTTCCTTGGGTTGGGTCGTGGAGCCTGATACACTGGCTGCTAATTTTGAGCAGCCAGATTCCACTGCTATGCTAAGAGCCAACCATGGAGCATTGCGCCTTAGGGAAGCTTTGAAAACCCGTATTTGGAATGAACAACAATAATGTACATCTCTATCAGTTCTGTTCCTTCTCGTCCCATCCCGCACCCTCGCACCATTGAAATGCTCCTTCTTGCTGTCCAGCTGCCCAATGTAGGGCTTCATCAGGCAGGGGAGCAAGGGGTAGGCAGGATCCCCCTGGATCACTATTGGCATTGCAACATCGCCAATATTTATTTTTTGGTCAGGGAAGAAAGTGCCCACTTGCATCTTTTTTAACAGACTTGAGTTCCTAAAGATGCACGCATCATGCACCTTTCCAGACCACGCCACACTGATGTCGGTGAAATGTCTCCTGTGATCCACTAGGGCCTGCAACATCATTGAGAAGTATCCCTTCCAGTTTATGTAGTCTGTGGCAAGGTGGTCTGGTGCTAATATAGGGATATGCGTGCCATCTATCAGTTTGGGAACCCCATAGTGGTAAACCTGTCCACTGTGTCCTGCATGTTTCCCAAAGTCACTACCCTTCTTAGCAAAAGTCTATTCATGGCCCGTTACACTTGCATCACAGCAGCTCCCACAGTGGATTTACCGACTCCAAATTGATTCTCAACTGACCGGTAGCAGTCTGGGGTTCCTAGCTTCCACCGAGCGATGGCCACTCACTTCTCCACTGTCAGAGCTTGTTTCAAGTGAGTATTCATACTCTTCAGAGCTGGGGACAGCTCTGCACAAAGTTCAAGGAAAGTGGCCTTTCGCATACAAAAGTTCTGCAGCCACTGATCATCATCCCACACCTTCATAACGATGCAGTCCCACCAGTTAGTGCTTGTTTACCGGGACTAGAAGTGGTGCTCCACCGACTGAAGATGCTGTGTGACAGCCTGCAGCAAATGGGAATTGTTTCGCTCTATGGCTTGTAGCAGGGCGGCCTCAGTAACATCCCAATTTTCCACACTGTGGCTCCTGTCTTGGTCTTAAAAGTACAGGATAAGTTGTGAGGTGTTTTTGATGCTCACAATGATAGTGCAGAGCTGAGCGGGCTCCATGAGTCTCTGGCAATGGTGTGCGCATGGCAGAGACTGAAGGGTTTTGAAAAACAGCACAAAAAAGCATTTGTCCGTTTGTTTGGGACAAGAAGGGAGAGGAGGGGAGCACAATGCATCATGGGAGGATGACAACCTTTCTAAAAGCCTCCGCATCTAGTTGCACTGTGGGATAGCTACCCACGATGCATTGCTTTGATTGTTGACCCAAGCACAGCTAGTGAGGACGCAATACCCCGACATAATGGGTGTGGTGTGATCACGCGCCTGCGATTTCTAAAATTCGGCGGGTAAAAGTCGATTTAAAATCGACTTCCCTCGGCAGTGTAGTCATATCCATAGATTTCAAGGTCAGAAGGAACCAATATAATCATCTAGTCTGACTTCCTGCACAACGCAGGCCACAGAATCTCACCCATCCACTCCTGTAATAGACCCTAGTCTATGACTGAGTTATTGAAGTCCTCAAATCATGGTTAAAAGACTTCAAGGTACAGAGAATCCACCCACAAGTGACCCGTGCACCATGCAACAGTACAGAGAATCCACCCACAAGTGACCCGTGCACCATGCAACAGAGGAAGGCAAAGAGCTGCTTCTCCAGGACTTTTACATGTTAAGAGAATAAAGGGGCACAATTAAGGAAGAGAGAAATTATCTACCACTTGGATTAGAATTTTATAGTCTGTAAAATCCTTCCTCAGTATTGTGTGGAAACAAAAAAGAACAAAATCTATTATGAGAACATAAAGCCCATGGGATTCCATGATGCAGACCCAGGGAACTGCTTTGTGGAAGTGAGTCTCCAAGGAGTTACTACGAATACATTTTATGTTTTGGTAGTATATTTTGTTGGGGGGGAAAAGAGGGTGAAATTATACTGAATAACTAATAGAAAACACAGCTTGAAGGAATAAAGTTCAAACTAAAGACTCGGGTAGTATTAGAAAAAAGAGACCATTGTCTTACTCCTCAAGAGAAATCAGATGCAAAGAACCAGAGATGTTGCTTCACATGGTATATTTTCTAGAAATGACTTGGGGAAACTCAAAGAACATAAAAAAATTGCTGATATGCTGACATCACAAGGAATTGCAACAAACAATCAAAAGACTAGCAAATATTGAAGAGAGATCAACTTAAACTGAAGCAAGGATTTTGATATTGGAGAATTTTGCTAGCAAAAAGATTGAAACCTGAAATATAAAAGATTTTCAGAAAGTCTAGTCAGTAAACAAAATTATTATGAAACTGACGCTAGATATAACAACTAAAATATTTGAGCACAGAAAAAGAAAATCATACCAAACTCATGCAAATACTTTTTCACATTACGATGTACTAATTAAAGACTGCGGTTTTGAGGTGGAAAAAGTATACCAAACACTGGAATAATGGAACTGCTATGGTAAGCATCGTAGTCTTCAAAAGACAAAAAGTCCTTATGAGCCTACCTTTCAAAGAGCACAATGCTTTTGTTTATCCAGACTTCGCAAGAAGATAAATGGGGCAGTTTGCATCTCTTGGAGCTATTACCTGTTCACACTGATGATGGTTAGAAACTTTTTTAATCCACAGCTTCTCGAACATATTTTCAGTGACAAAAATACTCACTTATGTAAGTAGAAATGGTTAAGACTAACAATGTTAATTAAAAAAAAAAAAAAATTAAGTAGCCTGTACCTTTAAATTTTGCTGTACATGAGAAGTGAGTCAGACTTCAGATCTGAAAAAAATTAGAAATTAATTTGCATGAAGGAGCCAAAAGAGTTAGCAAAAACAATTCTTAAATGGCTCATTGTAAAATAATTATAATTCATAAATGAATGAACAAATTTACATGGAAATTCTCAGAAGCTTGTTTCTTACTAAAAAGAATAAGTGCTGTTCTGGGAAGGATACAATATATACTATTCTGGGATGGGGCATATAAACCCTCCACTGTAACAGCCAGGAAGGGATTAATGGACAGAACAGTTGCTTCCTAAGATGTGACTAAGTGGCTGACCATCAACAGCTGAAATAAAAGGCTCTTCCTAGGGAGAGGAACCTTCAGAATAGAAGAAAAAGCACCCAGGGAATAGGGAGGAGAACTCCCAGGAAAAAGAATTTTTAAAATGGGAGATACTTCCCAAACAGTTGGAGAAGGCTCATGGTGCAATGGGCTGCATGCTGTCAGAGAGCCCAAGGGGACTTTGCATCAGCCTGTAGGCAGGAAGTGGGCACAGGGAAACAGCAGAGAGTCTATGGAAAAAGACTTCAGCTGCTTAATAGAGTCCCTGGGCCAGAACCCAGAGAAGAGGGAAGGCCTGGTTTCCTCTACTGATCCCCAAGGGTTATCAAGCCTACAGTGGGGCTGCTGGATCATTAGACTTCTGCATTACTGGAGTCTTTTTATTACCCTGGGAAAAATAGGTCTATAGATGACCTGACCAGAGGGCTGAGTCATGAAAAGGGGTGCAAGCCACCTCAGGCTTAGAGTGAGCAGGGATGGGTGCATCAGAGTCAGAGGCTGCTAAATTATGCTCAGCTGTGGAGGGGGAAGGGGGCATGCCGGCCAGCTAGTGACCCCTCTATAATTCATACAAGAGTTTTTTAATTCCTGGTCTAAGTTGAAATCTCAACTCAATTTTATGGAACTGCTATAGTGCTACTCTAATAATCTCTACACTAAATGTATTCATTTTACAGGATGTCTTGAGGTAAGGCTTATTAAGTCTTTTTAGTTAAAAAGCTAGAGTTAGTAGCACTGATTGATGGACATAAAGGACACAGATTTCCCTGTAGTAATTCCTTAGGAGACCTAGTAACATTTTCTATCTGTTGAAAAAGCTACTTTACATAAAGAAAATAGACCAGAAACGTTGTCTAAAATTTGTCATCATGAAGTGGATTATTTTGCCAGATTACATAGAATAGATAAAGCTCACTCAGATGTCCCTTGCTTACCTTTCCAGTCTATATGGGATTTGTTTGGGATTTTTTTTTCTTTTCTTCTAAAATGCTTAAGCGTGACTGAGTCATACTTTTGCATCAGGGTTTTTCATGCGACCTTGAAATCCTACTGCCCCCTCTACCCCCACATGACATAGTGTGTTCTTTATAGCTGTCTGTCTTCAAGATATTATAGTACTGGCATCTCTGGCTGTGCTGCTCTTCAAGGTTTTTAAAAATATTTTGTAACTTTTGGATAAATCACTGCATTGTAGATATTTTCAGTTAAAAGAGAATTTACTTTAATACAAGGGAATCCTGCATAACACACACACATATTTTGTGCAACGTCTTTGATTTTGGGGTTGGTATTGCACGGCATTTTTGTGAAGATTTTCCATCAGAACTTATTTCATATCATGTTGGCTATTGCACTCCAAATTGTATAAAATCTACCTGTCAATCCTATTTTACCTTGTTTTTACTTACAAAGAGCTCTCTTCCTTTCCCACTCATAATTCTATCAGGATATCATTTTCTTGGTGTGTTTTGCTACAGTTTACAGTAGTATGTCTTAATCTTTAAAATTTGGCACAACAGAGCCTGGAACCTTCCATTTTTTTTTCTTTTAAGAGTAGTAGGCTGTAGTTATTCACATGAACAGAGCTAACCAAATTTTTTCTAGGAAGAAGAGAGAATGACATAGTCAAATTGAGTGATGACCCACAGAGATGAAAGCGGGAATGTAATGGGGTCTAGAAACCCAATAGTGAACATAGACAGAGGGGGGACAAGAGTCCCTTCTGTTTACAAGCAAGCAGCTTGATCACAATCCCTTGCAACTGCCAGAGCTGCCAATCATGGAGGCAGGCAGCCACAGCTGCAGCCAATAAAGGAAATAGGGTCCCCTATAAAGGGAAGAGGGCAGAGAAAGAAGGGGAGGCAGACAGGCCTGGGGTAGCAAACTGGTGACAACTCTGCACCAGGCTGCCTTCAAGAAAACAGGCAGGAGACTGGCAGAGATGACAAGCCTAGGAAGTGATAGACTGATAGACTTTAAGGCGTGTGAGAGTCCAAACACTGACCTCACTGGCAGCAAACTAATGGGGGGCAGTCAGGTGAAGCTGAGGCCCCACAAGAGGCCACCCCAAGAAGCTGTGACATGGAAAAATTACATAGGGAATACATTACCTTCTATGACCAGAGCTTTCCGAATGTTTTGTACAGTTAACACTTTAGATTTCCATTCAAATAACAGCCATATGGAAGATGTGAGGCTTGAAACAATCTTGTAATGCAGCTTTTAACAGCCAAAAGTAACCATAACAATCCAGTTATTTGGAAATGTAATAAAGATTGAACTGCCCAAAAACTACTGTAGTCTTTCTTACAAAATTCAGCAAGTAATGTGAGCATTCTCTGTACCCTTCCTCTGATAAGAGCATGTTCTATGAAAGCCCCCAGTCAAGATTGTAGGTAAATAGTTAACATTACTGAATTTCTATCAACCCTTTTTTTCCTCTCTTCCTACTATACACACAGATATTATAATTTCCTTCCCACAAACAAAAATACTGTTTTCCTTGTATTATCTGTCATGACTGTAACAAATAATTTTTGACTAGACAGTCAAGCAGCTATAAAATGAACATGTGAACAGGGCAGTATAGTGTGTCTTCTCATTGCCAGTCTGTCTTAATTTGGAGAGAAGCTTCATAATTGTCAGGTTTTTTTTAAGGGGCATGTTAGAAATAATTTTCCCAATAGATGAATTAAGATTTGCCATGATGATTCTTTTTCCACACAAACATTTCTTTCTTACTCCAGATTCCAGTCGGTGTTGGTTATATCCAAAATACCGACATAACCATATACACACATGTACTCTGTATCCTAGCAACAGTCCAGTTATAAGCATTGGCCAAAATACTTACAACAGGATCAGGCCTGGGTGATACCTTCCCATCATGACTCCAGAGGGGTAAGGAAAACCTCTCTCAAAGACTTCCAAAAGAACCTTGCTTTTATACACTATAATAAACAGATGATATCATTGCTGGTTACTGGACCTTGGCTAAAGCCAAAGGAAGGAATTTTTGGGCTGAACCCTCCACTTGGCACTCGATTATCTGTTTTCTTTATTTCTCTTACTTCCACCTAACCCTTGAATAAGATAACATTGGTATTTCAGGATTCATTATATGTTTAATACAAACAGTCCTCCTTTCTTATGATCTCATTCTTTTTGGTCGCATGCTCTGGGCCTATCACTCATGCTAATATCCAAACCCAGCTTAAAACAATGTCTCAGGCCCAAAATAGGCCTGTAGTCCTACATACTGTCCTTCCACTAAAGAAATTATAAGGAAACAGACATTTGATTTGGTACCACATGGCATTTTGATTAAAAAACTAGAACAATACAAAATTAACATGACCCATATTAAATGGATTAAAAACTAAAGTACCTGGTGGGTCTCAAAATGTAATTGTAAATGGGGAATCATCACTGAGCTGTGTTTTCTAATGGGGTCCTCCAGGGATTGATACTTGGCCCTATGATATTTAATTTTCATCAACAACCTGTAAGAAAACATAAAATCCTACTAATCAGGTTTACAGGTGACACAAAGATTAGGGGAGTTGTAAATAATAAAGAGGACAAGTCACTGATACAGAGGGATCTGGATTGCTTGGCAAGCTGGATGCAATCAAAAATGCATTTGTGTGGCCAAATGTAAGGTAATACATTTTAGAAAGATTGTAGGTCATACTTACAGAATGGGAGCTCTACCCTGCGAAGCAATGATTCTGAAAACGACTTCGGAATCATGGTGGATGATCAGGTGAACATGGGTTCTTAGTACGATGCCGTGGCCAAAAGGGCTAACACGATTCTAGGGTGCGTGAATGGTGAAATATTGAGTAGGAACAGAGAGGTTCTATTTTCTTTGTATTTGGCTCTGATGGGACAGCCGATAGAATATTGTGTCCAGTTCTGGTGTTTAAAATTCAAGAAATATGTTGAAAAATCAGAGTGCTCAGAGACGAGACCTCTACTGACTAAAGAATTGGAAAATGTGTCTATAGGAAAAGACTCAAGGATCTCAATCTGTTTGGCTTATTAAAAAGAAGGTTGAGGTGATTTGATCATAGTCTATAAGTACTTACATGGGAAATAGACATTTGATAATAGAGGGCTCTTCAGTCTTGAAGAGAAATATATAATAAGATTGAATGCTTGGAAGTTGAAACTAGGAAAAATTCAGACTAGAAATAAAGTGAATTTTTTAAATAGTGATGGTAATTAACTATTGGAACAATCCACCAAGGACTGTGGTGGATTCTCCATCACTGTCAATTTTTAAATCAAGATTGGATGTTTTTCTAAGATATGCTTTAGTTAAAACAGTTATTAAGTCAGGGAAGTCCTACATCTTGTGTTATGTGATGGTCCCTTCTGGCATTGATGGGGACTACAGTGGGGACATTGAGTCACAAGTCTACCCAGTTTAGGATTAATCCGTTTTTTCCTTTATACAATTTCAGACAAAATTATTATAAGTACTATTTTACTTATAGTGTCTAAAATATATATTTATGCCAGACAGTAACAACAGACAAGATGGAATTGGTAAACAACTCAAGTTACCACATTCTGGGACATTGGGAAGACCTTTCTCCTTCTTCCATGTTGGTCATCACTTCCTCTGATCTCCTGGTCTGGTTCTTCAGTCCTGTCCTTCAGCTTCTGGTCCGGTGTTTCTACAGTTTGGGCCTTGTTCACTTAGGCCTTTGTACCTTTCTACGTTCCCGATTACTATCAAAGCTTTTAATCTTATTTAACAATCCTTCATTTTCTAGTTCAATATATGTATGTTAACCTATTTTACCCTTTCATCTATCAGAATGGGGTGGAAGGCTGGAGCACATACTATAACATTTCTTTATCTTGTGTTAGCATAGATAGTTTGTCAGGGGACAAACCTTTATATATATATATATTTTGATTCAAAGTCCAAAACCTTATGTTTTTATATTGCCAAGTCTTGTTAGTTTTTTTTTTCCTGTTACAAATGTTGAGGTGCTTGTATTTTTGGGCTTTCATATTTAGTTTTTAATGGTACCCCAATGCTGTGGATAACTGCAAACAACAGAATATCTCAGAACAGTTATGTTTTGGATTTTATAATAGGCTGAAAGTAAAATTCATAACATTGAATCATCAACCGTTGTTATTTTAAACAGTGTTTACTTTTAAAATGATATTGTAGGTTCTTTATGGAAATTGCCCATAGCTTTTGTTTTGCAATTTGGAAAGCAGTAGATTTGCACCATTACTTTTTGAAAATCAAGTTCTTGTAGCTTTCTTTTTGAATAGTTATTTTCCTTAGTAAAAACACAATTAAATTTTAATAAGGTTGATGATTGTTTTACAGGTATTACTGTGGAAGACCAATTTTGATACATTTAACTATAAAGAAGTTCTTAAACAACATATTAAAAGAATACATACTGATGACCCACCTCACCTTCTTGATATTTATCCAAGATCACCTCATTCCCATGATGGGAAATCTCAGTCAATTGAGGTAAGTTCCATGATTACACATACTAATATTTACAGTTTCTCTCTCTAAGCTACATTGGCTGTCAAAATACCACATAAACTGAAATGAGGTTTGTGTGGCACCAGATGATGCAGTGGCTAAGCAGTTTCTTGTAACTTAGTAACCACATTTTTTTTGTTTCAAAGAATATAAAATTTAGAACCAAAGACACCAAAATTATTGAAATATGTTTATTAGCTTTTCTAAAAGTTATTGATATCTTCATTTTCATTTAATGAAAATGAGACTTATGATTATTGTAATTCAGACATTATTCCCTCTCATTAATGAAACCTAAAACAATTTATACTGCAAAGATTAAGAATTGTTTAAAGTAAATTATCAGATATGGCTTGATCCATTTTTTCCTCCTGCAAATTTCTTGATCGTAGTGAGGAAGATTTGGGTCTGTATTTTGGATACAGACTTTGTGTTCTTTTGAGTAAATTAAGTGCAGAATGCTGTCCCTTGGCATTCCTTGTTTGCACTAATTATACTTGAAAGTTTGTGGTGCTTCACTTTGTTGGCCCTCATGTTTATTATCAGGTAGTTGTGCTATTAAGAAGCAGTGACCTCAGCATTGTAGCACAAAGAAAAAATATGACAAATTCTGTCAGCAAACATAGATAGGTGACCAGTAATGACTTTGGTAATTTTAATGTCTCATTCCTTAATTGTGCTCATGGAATAATGTTACTATGTCACCAACAGATTAATAATGAAAGAGAGACAGTAACTTCTCTCCAACTGTCTAATATGAAATAAATGGTCTTTGATAAATCATCAAAGTAACAGCCAATAATGCCGATGATAGCTGGATGTTGCCTTAAAATTTGGAATGACCAAATAATAGCTAAATCTTTTCAGATGGCATTTGGTAGCAAAAGCATTTACCATCTCTGAAGATTTCCAGACCCAATATGTTCAGTTTATATGTGAAAGAATATTCTTTTTTTTAAGAACATTCAGACTTTCAAACTAAGTCGAAGATGTGAAAGTCAAGCTGTGTCCTTTTCTGAGTATGCATTACCATAAACCTTGCTTCCAAGTTAAGTGTATTATATAGTAGGTACAATTAAGGTGTAATTGAAGCACCTCAGTTGGGTAGAGTTCACTGCTCATGCACTAGTAATTTGACTTTGCTCCCGTGTTCAGTTTGCATGGCTCAGAAAAAAAGTTTTCTAAACTGAATAAACAACCTGGAAGATACAGCATTCTCTGTCCCATACTTAATCCTCCTAGTAATCCATATCTCCGGTGTGCAAGTAAATAGAGGTGTTAAACAAAATGGATAGTTGCTTATCATTTGTTTATTTTTTATCAAAGCTATCATTTATGTGGGATGGCAGGTGGGAAAGTTAGTCCTTAACTAAATCTGAGGTTTATATATATATTTAAAATGAAGCATTGTACCGCGTTGAGGCCCTAAGAACTGTTTTTTGTGTTTTCATAGACTATATACAAGCATTAAGGGCAAAATCACAAGTAGAGTAATCCATTTTAACTGGTAGTTATACAAGAATGCATGACCTGTCAAGCTTTTACAGAGACAGAACTGCAATCTAGCAATAGTCAAGAAGGGTTGAATATATTATTACAAAATGTGTAAAGAAAGAGACCTGGACACCTCTATAATTGCCTTAGGAAAAAAAATATGAACCCTAAGGCCTGACCAACACCTAAAAATTAGATGCATCTAACTACAGTGCTGTGAAAAATGTTGTGCCCTGTGTGACATAGTTAGGTTGACCTACCCTCCATTGCAGGTGCAGCTAAGTCGATGAAAGAATTTTTCCATTGACCTAGGTACCTTCTTTCAGAGAAGTGGATTACCTACATCTATGGAAAAGCCCCTTCTGTCAATGCAGGAGGAGTCTACACTACAGAAGCATAGCTGCAGTGCCATAGTTGTGGGATTGCAACCACTCTAATGTAGATATGCCTTAAAACTGCAGTAATGTATGTGTAGGAATCAAGGAATACAGAACTCAGACAAAATGTTTTTAAACAAAATAATTTGTTGCACAATTTTATTAACATTAGGGACTGCTATAATTTGTCCATCTAGTGTGATATTCTACCTCCTGTAGTGACAGAAACCTGAAGTTTCCAGGAAAGGTGTGAGTACATTCAAACTGCACCTTGATGAATGTGTATTGTAGACAATGAAGGCATCTTTCTGAATGCTCCAGATGATCAGTCTGCTTTTTAAAATTTAACTGGTAGCTAGCATAATAATATATGATCACAACTAGTGAGGAATGTATCCAGTCCTATTTAAAATTCAGCCCCATTATATGTCTAAATGCACAGCACTGAATTCCATCTTTATCGCTTATAAAACTTTACAATTCCATAAATTAAAGTCATTTACAATGATCAGTCTGATGTTGGAGATTAGGAGTAACCAGAGCTCCAAGTATTCTGCAGCTGCAGAATAGTGTTCTCAAACATAAGCTTTCATTTAAAAAAAATACATTGGGTATTTCCTGTCGACTTCCTAACTTCTACCTACCGCAGCGTCCCCACTACATTGTGCTGACGGGAAATGACCTTCTGTCAATGCAGTGTTACTTTTTTTGGCAGGAGTGGATTAGCCGTGTCAACTTCCGGATCAATTGAGCGCGTCTCCACTGCCGTTCAATCGATCCCCCAGAATTGATCCAGTGGCGCCGTCAATGTAAACATAGGTTCAGTGTCTCGGGTTTTTTAACCCAGTGTAGACTTAGACCTGGTCGACAAAACAGAGGTGGTGTATGCACTGCAATCAACCCCCCACCAACGCAACTGCCTTGTTTTTTCGAAAAAATAAAACCACACCAACGAGAGGTGCAAGTTCTACCTCAACTTAGTTAGGGTGACGTAGTGTCATTGTAGACACTGCATCCCCTTATATTGGCTGTGGAGTTGTCATTTTTGTCAATTTCATGCTCCACTGGAGTGGTGAAATTGACAAGAAAGCCCCCAGGAGAGCTGAGCAGCTGTGCCCCATCTCTAGGCTAGGAGTAGGTGAGAAGCCCAGGCTGCTGAAAGCCCGGACAGCTGGTTCCCACTGTCAGCTGGGAGTGCCACAAGAAGCCCAGGTGCTTCTCCACCTGTTCCCACAAGGAGCCATGACTGCCTTGTCAATTTCATGGGGGGGGGGATGCTGAGCTGTGAAATTGACAAGGATGTCTGGTTCTGGTGAAGAGTGGGGAATGGGGAGGGGAGACGCCCCAGGGGGCTTCCCCTGACTCCCAGTAGGAACGGGGGGTGGGGGCAGCAGCTCGCAGGGAGTTCGGGAACCTGTGGGGATCCGGGCTCCCTGCAATGGAACTGAGAGCTCTCAGGTCCCCACACTGCCCCTCTTCAGTCGATGGAAGTGCTTGTGGTGAGGACGACCCAAGGATGGCAGTGTGGACATCAGCCACCAGTGTAATTACAGTGGAGGCTGTAAATTGATCTATGTTAGGTTGACTTATTTTTCAAGTGTGGATAAGGCCATAGTCTTGAAAATGTGTATAAAGTTTGAATATATCTAGTGCTGTCTTCCTGTGTTAACAGAGAGACTGAAATAATAGCTCTGAGAGGTGTGAATTGTCTCATTCATCTTAATCAAGATATCTCGGTTATGTAGCTTCAGATATTAGCATTTTCCAAATATGCCATAAAATTTACCATTTTGGTTGATGGCAAGCACCTGATACTTTATTTTCTGTATCCCTGTCCTTCAGGGACCTGGTTTTTGCTGCCTCTTGTTACACAGTTTCCCCACAGGGGGAATTAATTGGATTACAGGTGACACTCCCTCCATGTTTATAAGCAAAACTATTTAAGAATCTGTCATAATGGATCAGACTATAGGTCTATGGAGCCAGGCAGCAGGAAGTTAGGGAGCCAGCACTGGAGTCCAGTTTGCAGGCTGTGGGCAGGGAAAATCAGAAATGTAGTTTGAGCTACCTAGAGAATAACACAGAAGTCAAGGCCTAGAGAAGTGAGTTGCTGAAGCCAGCTGCAAGCTACTTGCTTCCTTGGCATAAATGTGGACAAAAAGGTTCTGATATAGGCCACCTAGACAGCTCTTCAGAAGCTGAGGCCCACAAATTGGAGCTAGTTTACCGTATTTGAAAATAAGCATTGATTTATTTTGCATCTGAATATCTTAAACCCTAAATTTCAGTTTAATGTTTTTCTAGGCGTAAGGGGATAGGAAAGAAAAAGATTTTGACTACAGAGTAAATTAACATTGCTGTATAATTTAGGCATTCTTGCCATGGAATTTGAATGGAATACTCAGGGCACTGGGAGTAACCAAATAAAATTTTAACATGCCTAGTCATTAAACATAATAAAATATAGAATTAAAGTGGAAAACACTAAATAAAAGGACAAGATTCAAATCTACACATTACAAAACTGGTTTAGATTTACAGTAAAATTTTTAAAAGGAAGAACATATTCTGGACATAAGGGACTTCTTGTCTTTCCAGCCATATGTTTTTTAATTGATTTTCAGTGAAAATTTAATTTGTGTATTATTTATCTGGAGTGAAGGCTTGCTTTAGGTTTAATTATTCAGGAGAACAGTTGTAGTGTAATATGTTAAGTTTTGTGCACCAGTCTGCCAGATACTAAGAGCTATGTTTTTTAACTTTCTATATTTCTGCTTAATTTAATCTGCAGTATGTGGTCAAGGATTTAAAATGGATGGAAATTTGAACTAGTACATCACTTTAAAAAATGTTCAAACTTGAATGTGGTATTACATTATATTTAAGTCTGTGGTGTTCATATTATGAATATGAATATGTTTTCCTTATCGAGTTGCACATTTAAGTTTTCAGTGTAATTTTAAATCAGCATTTTTCTTAGATGAACAGACTACTCTTCCACACTAGATGGCAGTAAAAATCAGAGAATATCTTCTTAGTTTACCTTGAGGACTTCAGCCCAGCACAAAATCACAAACTGTAAAACTATACTGTGTAACATATTTTTATATTTAATCTCTCCAAACCAGTTAATGGAAATCAGCAGGATGACAGTCATGTGGTTAAAGCACAGGACTAGGAGACAATAGACCCTGATTCTGGTAATTTTTCTGCCATACATTTTCCCTGTGATTTTGAGCAAATGACCTAATCTCGGCATACATCGTTTTCTTCAGCTGTTACATTCATTTACTGATGATATCCTCTACTTTAATACCAACAAGTTCCCTTTAATAATTAATTTTCAGAAAGTGCTGTGAGATATTTGAATGGAAGTTTCTGTAGAAGTTCTTATTTTTATTGCATAGGTTGAAGGTTAATAATCTTTAAAGGAATATTAGAGAAAACTAATGGACATGTTTAGTATTATAACCTAATTGACTGTTTTAACTGAGGAAGATTCTCTAGTCAATCTCCCGTCAATGGGGGATTATTTAATATGCTACACTTTCTAGGGTTTTGGTCAGTCTCTCTCTGGGTGTGGGTGTGGGTGGTTGTTTTTTTTTTTTTTTTTTTTAAAGTTACATTAAATTTCCATCAATACCCTGGGAGAGACTATTCTACAGCCTAGTTCATACTGATGTCAGGAAATGTTTATTAGCCTTAAATATTTTCTTTTAGCCTCGTTCCATTGCTTCAAATTATGCTTATATGTATTATATGAAATAACCTCAGTATTTACACCCTTCAAATATTTGTAGATGGTTTCATGCCCCTTCCCCTTACTTTCTTTCTTTATCTATACATATTTAGCTCTCTTTTTAATCTTTTAGACTGGCTCTGTAGTCCCTATTTTTGTTGTTGTTCTCTGAATTCTCTCCACCTTGTCAGTATCTTTCTGATGTGCCCAGAAAGCATATTGCAGACTCTCATACAGAGAGACTATTACCTTCCTGTTCCAGGATGCGACTGCTATTGCATGAACAGTCCTAAGTCATGCTGCCCTCTTTAGTCCTATCATGTATCTGTTGGCTTTCCAATATCACTTCTAGGTTTCTTTCAGGATTGATCACTTCCCATCTTTCTTCCTCCTATTAAGTATAGCTAGGTGAATAATGGAAATTTTTAGTTTCCTGGCAACTCTGAATCAAGGGAAAAAATATTTTTGTGTAAAAACCAAAATTTTTTAAAATTTTTCTGCAAATTGGAAAAGTCAAAAAATTTCAAGTTGGGTTGAAATGAAACATTTTGGTTCATTATGTTCAACATTTTTTGTTTTAATTTTAGGCATTTTCAGAAAAACCAAAGGGCGAGGAGGAGGAAGGCCTCTTATATAACCTTTAGCTCTTTGGTTAGGGTACTCTTTTGGGATGTGGGAGACTCATGTTTAATTTTCCCCTCTGCCAGATGTGGAGAAGGGATTTGAACTTGGATTTCCCACATTACAAGAGAGTGCTCTAGCCACCGGGCTATGGGATATTCTGCTGGGGATCTTTCTCAGTCTGTCCTGTTGAAGCTGCTCCATTGAGTGTAAAGCAGGGATTTGAACTTGTGTTTCTCACATAGTAGGTAAGTGTCCTAACCACCAGGGTCTTGAATCATTTTTGCTCTTTCTATGGGCCAGTAATTCATTGTCATTCACAGCAGCAGTTCATACTCATTCATGTTTATAGTTGTCTCTTGTTTACACTTATCAAGTCAGGTTTTGTCCACTGGATTGAGTTCTTATCTAAGCCAATTTTAATTAAAATGTCATGATACAGTAATAAATGCTTTATTAAAATCCAAATATATTACATGCACTATGGTTCTATTGTCAACTGGCTTTATCAGACTATGCTGACTATTGCTTATGGTTTTCCGTACTCTGTAAATGACTAGGGAATTGTTTTACAGAATTTTCGTGCTCTACATACTGTGTAGCACAGCTATATGTTCTGTTCTGTGACTATCTTTGGGAAAAAAACATGTGAAGGAAAACACCAAATATTTGATTTTAGTGGCTTGCATGGATGAAAACAAGTATCTTCACATATTACTGGGGACTACAGTTGTGGAAGACCAGGTCTATGGTGGATCTTTCTGAATAGAAGCCACACTGGCTTTCAGGAAAGATTCTCTCAGTTAATGTTTGAAGTCTAGGTAAAAGAATACAGCATAAGATTTTTCCTGTGATGTTTAGAAAAGATATACCTCTGTGGTTATTACAGTCACTTCTGTCTCCTTTGTTTTTATAGAGTTGGATGAGCATCCTTTGAATCTTGTGTAACAGAGTAGCAATACCTCATGCAAACTTTGTAACAAATCTTTGTTTGCATATTTGTAGATTTCAGCAGGTAAACGATCAGATCCTGAAGCTTTGTTGTTGGGAAACGTTTTGCTGCTTTGTTCAAGTTCCTCCGGTGTAGGTTTGGCTTCGAGCAAAGTCATAACTTCAAATCCACCCAATTCATCTAGCACATGCTGGTCTACTGCAGTCTCCCTTGAGTATATCTTTCCATAGTGCTCAGCCTACCTCTCCAGTTGCTTCCCTTTATCCATTACGATATTGCTATCCAGATATTTCAACAGAGCTGTCTTGTTCTTTATTGGCACAATGACCTTTCTAATGCTCTCATACACCAGTCTGTTGTCACCTGCATCAGCCGTCTGATGGTAGCTGTCACAGAGACACAGCCAAAATTCTTGAGTGCACCTCTTAGAAGCTATTTGAACAGCCTTATGAGCTTCTCTTAGGTTGCTGAGTGAATCAGTAGTAGGAGTAGATTTGTAGGTGATCAGGGCAGATCTTTTCTTCTAAATGAGTGGCAAAGGTATCTCCAAATAGTCTACGAAACAGTCAACATTTTTCTTAGTACCTTCTCCAAAATTCTAGATTGCTGCATTGTACCTGTTTAGGGCTTTCCATGCATCTGAAGCAGTTTCATTCATTCCGAATGTCTTTGCTACTTTTTCATTAAAAAGCTGTTTCTTAACAAGATAATTGAATTGGCATAAGTCAGTATGAGGTTGTATGGCAGTTTTATTACCATGGATCTTCTTAGCATAACATTTCACTTTGTAGAAGACGAGAGTGGTCTGTGGCACAGTCTGCACTTCAGAAGGATCATGTATACAAAATAACTTTCAAATATGTATGTCTTGTCAGTACGAAGTCCAGCTAATGCCAGTGCTTGAATCTAGGGTGTCTCCATGATGTGACACCAAAGAAGGTGTTGGTCTCCTTGGCTGGCACAGAGCTTGAGAACTCTCTGACTATTGTCAGCCATACATCCAATGCCATGCCTACCCAGAATCCCAAGACAAACCTCAGCATTGGACCCAACTCTTGTATTGAAGTCTCTAAGTAGTAGGATGGGTTCAGTCTGTGGAATCCTACCAATCAGTTCTTCCAGCTGTTGATTAAAGCTGTCCTTTTCCTCATCACTAGCCTGCGGAGTTGGAGCATAGATACTGAAGAGGTTTATGAATCCCTTCTGTGTTCAAATTGTCATGATAATTGTGGAAACTGCAATCAGAGCTTCACACGATGACATAAGTTCATTGCTGATAGCAAAACCTATACCATACTCTCTCCTTACTGCTTCAGGTTTGCCATGCCAGTAAATAGTGTAGTCCGTTTCCCTTATGAAGCCGGTGTCTGACAGCCGAGTTTCCGAAAGAGCTGTGATATCAATTCTGAAACATGCAAGCTTTATACTCAGCACAGCTTTTTCCCTCAAATCCAAATTCAGATCAAAGTCATATCCAGAGGTCAAAGTCCAAATATTCCAAAAAGCAATTCTGTTTATAAAACCAATTGAGCCAGGATGTAAACAATGAGGCAATGGTTGTGTGACTCATGCTCATGTGAGGTAAGCAGGCCATCCCTAAGCCCCCTAAACAGGGCTGCTTGGAAATCTTGGTAGATACCTCTCTCTAATCCCTGCAACCTTCTTGCCAAGACCTTCAGAGCATACTCCTAGGCAGAGTTATGGAGGAGCAGAAGCTCCTATAGACCTGTTTGTCCTCTGTTTAGACCACTGAACGAGAATCCAAAGGCCAGGGCAAGTCTGGACATTCAGTGACACAAGTGTTGTAGGTTCTGCCAGAGAGCAACCTAACTAGAGCTGCTAACTGCCTATTGCTTCAGCGTGAGCACCTTTTTTGTTGAGAAAGGTTCCTTAGTCGTTCTTCAACCAAGAAATGTCCAAAGAGCAGTGGAGAATGCAGTTTAACGTCATGACCAGATGTCTTTTCTGTAAGACAACTTCAGGAAAAGTGCAGAGGGAAGCATATTCCACTTTACATGGCTTTTATAGATTTAACAAAAGCCTTTGACACCGTTAGTCAGTCAGGGCTTCACATTGTTCTGAAGAAGCTTTGTTGTCCACATATATTGCTAAACCAAGAGTCTGACTCATGGAGTAAAGCAGGGCTGTGCACTGGCTTCCACGTTGTTTATTATTTACTTCTCATTCCTGCTTCAATATGCATTCTGTGATGTTCAAGAGGTGTGTCTTAGTACTAGACATGATGGAGGTTTGTTTAACATCGCAAGGTTCAGAGCTAAGACAAAGATGAAGGAAATCATCATAAGGGATCTGTTGTTTACAGATGATGCAGCCCTTATGGCTCACAGTGCTGATGCCCTACAACATCTAATTACCAAGTTTTCTGATTCATGTAAAATATTTGGTCTAGCAATAAGCTGGAAGAAGTTTATTATCATGCATCAAAGCACTTCAGCACCAGTTCCAGATACCACCTTAGATGGTATTTATCTGGATATTGTTGACCAGTTTTGTTAACTTGGCTCTACTGTTAAGAGCAATGTAGATCTTTATGCTGGGCTTACTAGTAGAATCGGCAAAGCATCCAGGAACTTTAGTCTTTTGCAGTATGGAGCCCGGAACAATAACAAGCTGTCAATTAACATGAAAATCCATATTTATGAGGTGTGTTTTATTCACTCTTCTATATGGTTCAGAAACATGGACGATTTACACCAGACATACCAAAAGCTGAACAGCTTTCATATCAGATAAAATTCTTCGAGTAAGATGGCAAGACAGGATGATAAATGTGGAAATGTTAAATCGTGTTGGTATGTCATTCATGGGAACATTGATTAGGAAGAAAAGACTCAGGTGGCTTGGACATGTCAAGCAAATGCTGGCTTACAGAATCCCGAAGAGTGTGCTGCACTCTGAAGTTTGCGAAGGGTCTAGATTAGAAAGAAAGGCAGACCACTGTCGCAGATTTCAGGATGCTTGCAAAGATGACTTAGTATTCTTTGGAATCTCTGTGAGTGATTGAGAAAGGCATGCAGAATGCCACTCTGGTTGGTGGAGTCAGCTTATAGATGGAGCGAGGCATTGCAAGGCGGATTGGATCAAGAGTTGTGATGACTGATGTTCAGAGGAGGAAGGAATCTGCTGCTCAAATTGGGAATATTGCTAATGCATAGGTGTGCCCTACCTGTGGACGGGACTGTCACTCGTACATGGACTCAGCAGCCATCAAAGAACTCATTGGCGCATACAGCACGCTCTGTAAAAAGCAGTGGTGCCATTGATGACAGTTGTAGAGAGAATAGAAAATGATGCCTTTGTTTTTCATTCTTTTTTGTGTCAAGAGCTTGCTCTAAACAATGTTGCACCAATTTAACTAAATAGGTGGAACACTGCACCTTTAGTTAAACTGGTGCAACTTTGTGCGTTGACACTCTTACACCAATGGGGTTAGTTTGCCACTAACGGTGAGATATAAATCAGATTTAAGCCAATGTAGAATGGTCATACACAAACTTCCACCAGTTTAAATTAGTACTACATCCTTTAGTTAAACTAGTGCAACTTGTGTGTAGACAAGTTCTAAGTATCTTTGCTGAAAAAAGTTTATAAATAAGTCTGTGGGTGGTTATTTCAAAATTTACAGTTATAACATAAGTATAATAGGATAGCTGTAGTCTAACTAAAGTATAATAGGATAATTTTAAAATGCAACTTGAGCACGAATGCAAATATCAATTTTTTTACAAAACTGCAAATTATGCACTCTATACAGATTCATTTTCTTTGCTTAATATTGTTGCATCTGCCTGGACATGGGAAATAGTTTCCTTTTGCTATAACTTCTGTAAAATAGTTCTGTGTCCTTTGCTGAAATGCTAGTTTTGAATTTCTGACAGCAGTACTCCTTAGTGAATCACAGCAGATATCCCTAATGTTTGTAAAGCCCTTGGAAAAAGTAAAAGGTGTTGAAGTGTGCTGCTTATTGTATTTTATTTGCTCTAAGATTGTATTGAATAGTGTGCCCCTGGAATTGAAATTAAACCATGGAAGTGGTTTGTCTCGTATGATGTTGTAATGATCCTTGAGAGGATGTAATAAAGGTGCTACAAGCAATTGTGAGATGAGAGATTAGTTGAGCAGTTGCAGTCAAGGGGCCAAATTTTGATCTCATTTACAAAGGTGTAAATTCAGATTAACTCCTAAAGTTTATTCTCTCAATATTTTAAGTGTATTTTGTAAATTGCTTTAATTAACTGAGCTGAAACATTAACTTATGTCATACAGTAAATCTTGCATTACTGTATGTGATATATATGGTACATTCGGTAAGATACTTTGTTTGTAGAGGTACCCTATTCCGAACACTCGGTTTGCAATTCATTTACTATTTCTTAGCTCTATGGCACACTATTCTACTTTTTATCCAGTACAAATGTTTGGACTGGAAGAACATATTTGGACTAAATATGTTTGAACTGAAGAACAAATCAAAGGATTTGATGCTCAGATAACAAGGTGATGGAAATGGTATAAAAACAGAGCTCCACAGACATGCGTAACACTTTAGAAAAACAAGATAGATTCCCTAACCAGAAAAACTTACTTTAAGATCCTGATCTGCAAGCTGCTTCATGTAGGTGGGCCCCTTGCTCCAGTGTACACCCTTGCTAACTTCACTGGGCCTCCTTATGGGTGTTAGGATCCACCAGCCTGAAGCAGCTTGTGTGACTGGGGCCAAAAGAATCACAGGGGTAGCAAGAGGAGAAAAAAAAGGAAAAGGATGGAGAAGGGGTAGGACAAAAGTGAGAACACAAAGATTATGTAGTCACATGGGCTATATGTTTTGGTGGTTGTTAAAGCTGTGGTTTATAGGCAAGTTTATATAAATTGAATTTTAAGAAGGGACTTTAAGGAAGCGTGAGCCTGTAATACACAAGAGAAGCAGATATTTGGTTTTGGGGTTGACACTCATGAGACATTGATACATAAGGGATAAATCTCCAAAATCTTCAGTATATTTTGGAATAGTATGCCAACCCACCTACGTGACATAGCAGGAATACAGAGGTCAGCACTCAGTGGCTCCAGTCGATCCTCTCCAGCAGAATTCTTCGTGATGATGGGTAATTGTTGTTCCTCTCCAAAGGCCGCAGGTGAAGATCCATATTATCTCCTCTTTTCCATATCTACATGAAATCAGTACGAAAGATAATGAGACACCATGGACTCAGCTGTCAACAGTATGTTGATGACACTCAACTCGGTTCCTCTTTCAGTTTCCCCTGGAAACTGTCCCAGACAATAACCTCTCTTAGCACTATTTGGTGCTGGTAACTTAGACAATAGTCCCCAGGGCAACAAAGACAAAAGGGTTCTGTACCTCCTGGACTTAGCTCTGTTGTTTCCTGATCAACTAAAGATCGTGGACTCTCAGGGCCTTTTCCCCTGTGGAGGTCTTCCATCTTCCTCCTCCAGGCTGTCTGCCTGGGAGTTATCCTTCTTCAAGGCTTACCAGAGGAGCCAACTGCCCTTTGCAGCTCCTCTCTCCAAACTCTCAGCTCTTCACAGGCATCCCATGCCCCCTTCCCAGCTGGGTCTATTAATTCAATAGGGCTATCTGATCCCTAGCCCCTACGTCAGCGGGACAGTAGTTGATCTGTCACAGACAAGGCTGGGTCCAACACCCCTTAAGGAGCCAGCCAGCCTGTGACAAATCTACCACAACCAGAATTCTTACTAAAAAACAAAACCACTCTAAAGTCCACAAGGGACTTCGCTATTGTGTTTATTTTACTGCACGGTCCTCAGATGCTATGGTAATAGGCAGTAATATAAAACCTTATGATAAATGTGAGAAGGATTTTTCTTCTATATTTTCATGAGGTTTTATATAACATTTACATTAATGTTTATCTCAGCTCTCCCTTTTTAGATAAAGGAGATTTTCAAAGCCATGACAAAAGGTACAGATCAAGCACTTCTAACTTCTGTTCCAAACTTATATAACCAACAGTATCAAATGATTTATCAAATTTAATACCTTAACACCATAAACTTCCAATATTTTGTGGTGTGTACATATGTAATATGTTTCAGGCAGAATACAGCCCTTCACGGTCCATCACTTTCATATAGTGTCTCACCATGAATCCGATTTTGCATGTTTTTTTAGACATCATGACTTCTATTCAGACACTTGACTTATCAAGAAACCACTGTTGCCTTATAACCTGAAAAACATTATTCTCATGAAAAACAAACATGCTTTGCAAATGAGATTTAGAGTTCTTTTGAAAGTAGGTCTTAGGCTCCTAAATCATCTTTTGAAAACTGCTTTTGAAAATTGTACTCAGTCTATCTATGTGTAATCATATTTCCAAAGAGGAAAAAGATGAAATCATAGCAGAAATTGTACAAAGAATCTTTAGCAAGAACAGACTTCAAAATCCACACACTGTTCTTTAATTTGAGCTTCAGATCACATGAGACAAGGTACAGTGGCCCCGTTTGAAAGCTGGAAAAAAGCTTCCTGGAACGCATTTCTTCAAAGGTCATTAGTGACTCTATTGGAGATCTGCAGCTGGCTTGAATTTGGGTAACATCATTGTTGTCCTGATGAATACAATTTTATAGTCATTATTTTCATTCCTACTTTTTTGTATTTTAATCATAAAATTAAACTTGTTGATTCCTAGTTCCTGGGCTAAGAATAAGATAAGAACCTTTGAGTCAGTTTACTTGTATGAGGTTTGTAACAAAAGTACAGACTAGAGACCTATTTACTATGATCTGTATTAATGCAATTGGTTTCTTTCTGTAATGTATGGTTACCAGTACATTATGGTTAAAGGAAAGTCTTCAAAGAAAGCAGTTTCTTTTATGAGTATATTACCCTTAACTGTAGATGTGTTGATAGGGATGCCCTCATATACCATCTGGTCTTTGGGGGCTCAGTCTTGTTTCTGTTTTCCACTGGCGTAGAAATACTAACAGCAAAATTTGTTTTCGACAGATAGATCCTAGCTTCGATGTGACAGATACACAAACGCTTGATCCACCTGTCACAGATATTTGTTCCTCCATGTATTTCAGTTCTCCGGTAAGTTTCCGGGGATCGGGGTGCAGGTGGGAGGACAAAGCGTAGTTTAATTTAATAGCTATGGGGCAATATGTGGGCTTTCTCTAAATAGATAAAATGTATCCTGAGTCCAATAAACAGTTATACTATTTGGAGAGTAAAATATCTTAACTTAGCCACCATGTTCAAATTTCCTTTCACAATAGAGAGTGTTAACCAGAAGATGGTGCAATAGTGAAGTTTTTATTTGGCATAAGAGATTTAATCTTTCATAGTATTGAAGAGAAGCTCATAAATTAGCCATTGAAAAATCAAACAGTATTGTTTCTGTGTAAATATTTAAGTTACAAAATATTTGATTTTGCTAATTTAAGTTGCAGACAAATAGATATGTACCGGAAAACAGTCTTGTTGATAAAGAGTGCCAATAATATGATTTGATTTTTCTCCTTTTAAGGTGTCAGCTAGTGCACACATTCAAAGAAGGAGTGCTAGGATTAGCTCCTTTTAGTGTTAACTTTCATGTAACAGTGGAGTGTGGGAGGAAATAAAGGCAATATTTAAATGGTGCTTTTGTAGGAGGAGAAAAAAGCACTCTCGGTGTTGGATAATAAAGGATGTACTGTTCTAGAATTAGCTTAAAATGAGAAATCCTTTTCTTGGATAAGAATGGTTTCCCCTCTTCTTTCTTCCTCCCCCCCAATTATTAGCTCTGAAATTGTTCCACTGGAATTTAATCATTAGATGACAGGATTTGTAAAGAGTGTGCTGTTTAAGGCAGTAGTAATCACCATAATTAGGTTTACATGGCTAAAGTGGATGGATGATTTTATGGTTAAAGCACAGGGCTGTGCAATAGATGTGTGTTTTGCTCTCTGTCTTCCCACAGATTTTATGCGACCATGAATGTCATTTGATCTCTCTGTCCCCATTTATATAATGGTGATAGTAACACCTACATACAGGTGTGTGGTAAGAGTTATTTAATGTTTTAAAAGTGCTTTGAGATTCTTGGATGAAGTGCACTATAGAGGTTCAAGTGTTATTTAACCCCCTTACCTTCTCAGTCACACTGAAATCATCACATAACATTTGGCAAGGGCTGTTGTATTCCAGATGCTTTGATCTTATTAGCAATTTTGCTGTTGTGTTTTCAATGGCACAAAGAAAACTTAGTTCTCTCACCTAGTTGATGTCAAAATATGCCACTTACTTTACTGGGTAATGTTTTATAATTCTTGGAAGTAGTAGGAGGGAAAATACTGAAGAATCCCACTACAATAGCATTTAATGTCATAAAGGTTAATAACACAAAAATGAGGAAGCTAGTTAAATGGAAATTAAAAGATACAGTTACAAGACTGAAATGCCTGCAAGCCTCATGGAAACTTTTTAACTACACGATAAAGAGGCTCAAACTAAATGTATAACCCAAATAAGTAAGAGGACCAAAAAAGTGCCACCATGGCTCACCAGAGTAAAAGAAGTGGTTAGTAGCTAAAAGGCATCCTTTTAAAAATTGGAAGTCAAATCCTACTGAGGAGATTAGACAGGAGCATAAACTCTGGCAAGTCAAGTGTAAAAGTATAATTAGGCAGGCCAAAAAGAATCTGAAGAGCAATTAACAAAAGACACACAAACTAACAGCAAAAAAATAGGTACATCAGAAGTAGGAAGCATGCCAGAAAATCAATGGGTCCACTGGATGATTTAGATGCTAAAGGAGCACTCAAGGAAAACAATGCCATTGCAAAGAAGCTAAATGAATTGTTTCCATCAGTTTTCACACAGAGTATGTGAGGGAGATTCCCACATCTAAGCCATTCTTTTTAGGTGACAGATCTGAGGAGGTGTCCCAGATTGAGATGTCAGTAGAGGAAGTTTTAGAGCAGATTAATAAATTAAACAGTAATAACTCACAATGACTAGCTGGTAGTCACCCAAGAGTTCGGAAGGAACTCAAATATGAAATTGCGAAAGTGCTAACTGTAGTATGTAACCTATCTCTTAAATCAGTTTCTGTACCAGATGACTAGTGTCACATTATCTATCGTCCAATATTTTAAAAAGGCTCCAGAGATGATCCTGACAGCTACAGGCTGATGAACCAAACTTCCATACCGGACAGATTGGTTGAAACAGGATTACCAGACACAAAAATAAGCACAATTTGTTGGGGTGAAGTCAACATTGCTTTTGTAAAGGGAAATTATGCCTCAGGGTCTATTAGAATTATTCGGCGTGGCCGGGGGGGGTCAACAAACATGTGGGCAAGGGTGATCCAGTGGATATAGTGTACTCGGACTTTCTGAAATTCTTTCACTATGTCCCTCACCAAAGGCTCTTAAGCAAAGTAAGCAGTCATGGGATTAGAGGGAAGGTCCTCTGGTGGATTAGTAACTGGTTAAAATGTAGGAAACAAAGGGTAGAAACTATTGGTCAGTTTTCACCATGGAGAGAGGTAAATAGCTGTGTCCCCCCCAGGGATCCGTACTGGGACCAGTGCTGTTCACCATATTCATAAATGATCTGGAAAAGGGGAAAACAGTTAGGTAGCAAAGTTTGCAGACAATTCAAAATTATTCAAGATAGTTAAGTCCAAAACAGACCGCGAAGGGTTACAAAGTGATTTTGCAAAACTGGCTGACTGGTTAACAAAATTGCAGATGAAATTCAGTGTTGATAAATGCAAAGTAATGCACATGGGAAAACATCATCCCAACTATACATACAAAATGATGGGGTCTAAATTAGCTGTTACCACTTAAGAAAGAGATTTTGAGTCATTGTGGATAGTTCTCTGAAAATATCCTCTCAATGTGCAGCTGCAGTCAAAAAAGCGAACAGAAGGTTAGGAACCATTAGGAGAGGGATAGATAAGACCGTAAATATCATAATGCAATTATGTAAATCTGTAGTATGTCCATACCTTGAATATTTGTGTGCAGTTCTGGTTGCCCCATCACCAAAAAGATATATTAGAATTGGTAAAGGTATGGAAAAGGGCAACAAAAATTATTTGGGATATGGAACAGCTTCCATATGAGGAACGGTTAAAAAGACTGCAACTGTTCAGCCTGGAAAAGAGATGACTAAAATGGGGATAAGATAGAGGTCTAAAAATCATGAATGGTGTGGAGGAAGTGAATAATGAAGTGTTATTTATCCCTTTACGTCACGTAAGTATCCGGAGTTACCCAATGAAATTAATAGGCAGCAGGTTTAAAACAATCAAAAGGAAGTACTTCACACAACACACAGTCAACTTGTGAAACTCATTGCCAGGGGATCTTGTGAAGGCCAAAAGTATAACTGGGTTCTAAAAAGAATTAGATAAGTTTATGGAGGGTAGGTTTATCAATGACTATTAGTCAAAATAGTCAGGGATGCAATCACATACTGTGAGTGTCCTAAGAGTGGAAGAGAGGTGGGGGACCAAGCGGGATTGGGGAGGAGATAGGGCTGGTGCCTGGGGCAAAGCAGGAGTGCACCACGGGCACGGCCACCATGGGCAGGGCCATGGGTGGAAGAGACGTGATGGGGAGCTAGCGTCCCCGAGGGGAAGCTTCGTCCATGGCTTGGGCCCTTTTAAAATCACCAGGCCCCATGGCAATTGCCCCTTTTGCCCCCTGCGCCCCGTCAGCAGGCCTGAGCCCAGGGTCAGTTGATGTCTTGATAACTTTTCTAACAGTAGTGGGAAATCACTGTGAAGACCCTCTAGTGTTCCTTGCTCACGTAAACCAGATTTGAAGGAAACAGAGCAGTGTGAATTCTGAACCAGCTATGCTTCCTATTATACACATTTGCTGCCCTCTCCTCCAATGATATTTATCAGAGGAATGATGTATTTGTTATTCATACATAATATTGATTCTACAGTTACAGAAAGCTAAATATTTTAAGGGTTGGATAAAAATTGTTCCAGTTTTGTTTGGAGAGGAATAGATTCACTTGAAAGTTTTCAAATGTTTTAAGTGATCACTTTTTTTTTTTTTTTTTGGGTGAGACAGTGTAACATTTTTAAGAAAGGGTTAAGAATAAAAGTTAATGTGCAGACATTATTATTCAGAAACATTGCTAAATAGCCCATGTCTTTTTAATGGTAGTGTCTGGATTTCTCGATGCTAAAAGCAAAAAGATTTTGTTGTGTTTATTTTTGTAGACATTGACATATACTCCCCTTCCTCTCCCACAACCCTTCCCAAGAATGGTGCCTATCTAAGTGCTCCGAGGGGTTTTTTTGACGCATATTTGAAATTACATTCCGTAATGTGGATACTACCAGTATAGATGAAGGGATAGATGTCTTCATATGCCAGGCAGGCAAGTAGCAGCCAATATGGAAGCAAGATTTTGCACCATTTTCTCCTCCCAATGTACAGGCAATCTTCCACAGCTGTTTCCTTACCTCACTAGAAGAAGCTACCATTGATACCTCTCTGCCTGGGGTACCATCTTTTTTCCCTGGCTTAATGCAGCACCAGAATTACATGGAACAGAGGAAGACAAAGAAAATTTCCTCCAAGAAAAAGAGAAGGAAGAAGGGACCTTTTGGTTCCTCTCCCTACAGTTTTGGACAGGGGTCCATTCTGTTCATCATCTTCCCCATGCTGTGGCCTGTACAATATGCTAAACTCCTTCTCGTCCAGGTCAACTTTCTTTTACCTTGGCTAGTTCCTCTACTCCCTGTGCCCTCCTCCCAGGAAAGCATGCCCCTCTCTTTCTTCCTCTTGCTCTGTGAGTGCCTTGAGTTTATAAATCCAACCGCTAACTCCTGGTTCCTTTGTTCTGCTGCTGGGAAAATTCTACAGCTCCAAATCCTAGCCCCTCTGCAGACAAACTTGGCTGAGCTAGTTTCCTAGCTAGAGTACAGTCATTAACCTTAACAACTCTCCATTGTCCCTGGTCTTGGGAATACGTAATATAGCCCCTGGCTGACTCCACATACAGTGAGGCATCCAATGATACAGTAGTTTCATAATTTCATCAATCAAAATTCATAAGTTGTACACCGACAGAATCCCCAAATTGTCACAAATTGCCCCAAACTGATTCTCTGGTCCTGGCCCCAGGAATGCAGTCACATCACAACTATTTGATATGTTCAGTGTACCTGACTTTAAGAGCCATGCGAGTGCACTTGATAATGATTGGATCTAAAAATTAGCTATACATAGATGAGAGAAGGGACACTTAATAAGGGAGGAATGTGATCTTAATGGCCTTTCTTTGCACTGTTATAATGATGATCTTCTAACAGGACATATAACTGCTAGTATACTAAGAAAGAATTGGGAATGTATGTGGCATTGCAGCATAATTAAGTAATAATACATGCCAGGGCGATCATTAATAGTGCTTTGAGTGAACTGAAGAATGAACTTGACTAGATAATTGGAGTGGACGATTTCCTATGCTATTTTTTAAAGAATGTAACCTGTGCCCAATAATGACATTATTTATTAACTAATACTATAGCTGTATTAAAGTCATTAATCGTGTTTATAACAGTAGTGCTTAAGGGCCAACCAAGACACAGGCCCTATTGTGCTAGGCACTGTGGACATGCAGACTAGTAGACTGTACCAGATGTAGTCAAGCTCTCCTAGCTGAATATTTGCAAAATTGCTGCAGTGGGATCCCAACTCTGAATCCCCTGTACCTCTAGTTTGCTGGGGCTGGGCAGAGTTTAGGCACTGTCCCTGGCTTTGGGTCTCTAGGCATTCATGCAGGTGCGAATGCAAACCTCATGTCTGACACCCCTCTTGGCAATGGACAATCTGTGATCCAGTTATTTAAGTGTCAGCCAGTAGAAGAGTAGCAGCCAAAGCAGGGATCTTTGTACAATCAGGGCTTGTCCACATGGATATGCATGCCTGTAATGTATGTAATATGCAGCCTGCCAGGGTATGAGTGTACAGTGTACTAGCCTGCCACACACAAAGGCAATCAACGGGAGTTACTCAAGCTACATAGAGTAGCTTGCATAACTCCTGTTGACTTTGTAACTTCCCTTTAGCGTGCTATCTCCACTGTGCTGCGCCAATGGGAAATGTGTTCCCATCGATGCAGTGTGCTGCCTTTTGAGGAGGTGGTTTAATTGAATCGACTTCCAGATTGATTGAGAGGTTCTCCACTTCCTCTCAGTCGATCCAGATAAATCGTTCTGATGGCAGCAAATTTGCCGCCATCATTGTGTACACACCCTAAGTTGCTGTGTGGTCCCCGCTATTTTATTCCCTTAATATTTTGTTTCATGTTGTACAATTAACTGGTTATTTTCTAGTAGTTGTGTTAGGTGACTGTGCTGGCAAAAAAAATTTCATAAATGTTTTCAACGTGGCAGCAGAACACAGCATTAAGTGAAATGGTTAAGGGAAGTTTGTCAAAGCAGTCTATTCTTTTTTGTAGTTCCTTTTAGCAAATCAGCACATTTCTTGGAACTGGAAATGTAGAAGTTCTTGGTATTATTTCTGTCTCATAACTTCCTGCCATACTGTATTTGTAAGCTGCCATAGTAATTTTTCCCCTGCACTGGGAATATAAGCTGTTTATCCAAGTTCACACAGCTGATTCTGAGGCATGTAGAAAATGCCCGACTGCTATCAACCCACGCATTCAATAACAACTGGTTCCTTCCTCTTCCTGTGGAAGAGTAACATCCTCTGAGAAGAACTGTACATTAAGGAATGCAAGAACCAGCAGCTAGTCTTTCACACAGGAAATTACTACTATCACACTTCCAGAACAGTGCTTCTTTCACTTGGGCTGTCAGCTTGTAATGATCTTCCTGCTGACCTAGAGTATGATTTATTACTGATCTAAATGCCATTTGTGAGTCTGTTAGTTCAATGGAAAATATAAAGCTAGCATTCACCAGTTCTGTAAATCTATAAAAACCTTCTTGTTTTGGATGTAGTGACACAAGTGAATTTAGTTGAATATTTTTATTATTCAGTTAATTTAACTGAATTTTAAAATGATGAAGATGTTTGGTTGCTCCTGGTATATAGTATGTAATATGTTTCCACCCCTTCCCTTAAAGATTACCGGGTTATGATTTTACATTTTCTTCCAGATCATTGATAAAGAATATTGAATAGCAGTGGGACAATAACATATTCTACTGGGAATACTAGAAACACCACCATTTGTTGATGAGTCTCCATTTACTTTTGTAGATTCATCAGTCTTTAATCTATTTAATATTCTACACTGACTTTTATAGGGCTAATTTTTAATCAGAATACTGTGCAGTATGAAGTCAAATGTATTACAGAAATCTACGTATATTTTGTCAACACAATTCCTTATTTTTTTCAACCAAGTTTACAATGTAATCAAAAAAAGGATATTAAGTTTGTTTGAAAAAACCTATTTTTCATGAAAGCGTGCTGGTTGGCATTAATTATGCTACCATTCTTTACTGGTTGCATGCCATGTCAGCTGTTCACTGATTTTTTTGCTTGACATCACTATCAAGCTATCCTACCTAAAGTTAAACAGATCATTCTGTTTACTCTTAATAAATATTGATGCATTAGTTCTGGAGAAATTCCAGAGGACTGGAAACAGTGTTCCAAGATATATTACAAAATTAACATCAGTGGTTCATTGGTTCAGTTTCTTTTTAAGTCTTACGGCACAAGTTATCTAGTCCTCCAGAATTAAAAATGTTTAAACAGATGCTGCTTAACATTCTCCTTAGTTATTGTTGAAATATAAATGATTTCTTTACCACTGTAAGATATGAATGTACATCCGTCTTTCAAAATAGAGAACAGAAATATTTATCAAACACATACTTTTTGTGCATCATTATTTTAACATTTCTATATTATAAATATACCATTTCTTTGTTCTTGGTATAGTTTAAAATATCCTTCTTATTCTCCTTCGCTCTACTGGCCATAGACATGTTCACTGATACCTTTAGCTTCCCTTATCAATTGTCTACATTATATAGCTTCTGATTTAAAGTCATTAGTGTCAACTTCCCCTTTCTTTCTATTTGTAATATATTATTGTTTTATATCATCTATGAAAGCCCAGTTAGCAGTGTGGCACTTTGAGCTATTGATCTGGGGTTATAGTGCCAACTGCTATTTCTGGGCACTGCAGGTTTTTTTTATTGTCATTTTAACAGTGTTTTTAAGAAAATCATTGTATTCTGTATCTGATTCCATATCCTGACCAGTAAGGGAGTGTTTTATCTCCAGACTCTGACTGGAGAGGGAGTGTGTGCATGTCTTTATGTCCCCAGAGGGATAGAAGCTTGGAATTCCACTGTCCCTCATAACTCAAGTTAAGCAGCTAATTACCGAGTCTGTGTGGGCTACTGTGAAAGCAGGAGGGAGAGCAGCCATCAGCATACTACCCTGTAGGTAGATGCAGGCTTTGTGAGTTAGTGACATCAGCAACTGTTGTAGAAGATACAAAAAATCAAAAAAACACCCACAGCGCCCTTGGGGCTTGTCTACACTGCAAAGTTAACACAAGTGTTGCTCCTAACTTCAGTCCTGTCTACACACAAAAACACTTAACTCAATATCTGTGGTACTATTAATTAGAGTTGGACAGCCCAAGAGGGGGGTATAGGCTAAAACCTAATTGAGCACAACTAGTCAGCTCTTAACACGAGCATTCTAATGTAGACACAGGCTAGTGCCGCTCAAGTACTGCAAGCTGTCTAATGCTGTCTCACAATTTCCCCCCATGTACCCAAAAAGACGGACAAGTTCTCCCTTAGTCCATTAGGAAAGAATTCAAAAACAGCTCACCTTACTGCAGTGCTAAGAGCCATAGGATGTGCACCACAAATGAGTGAATACCATGCCAGTGTGGACACAGTTATGTGGGTGTTGTTTCACAGAGTGGTTACTCTCTCTTGAGCAAGGCTAATTCAAGAGCAGTATATAATTTGAGTTAATTCTTGAATGAAGATTTACATTCAGGGCATATCTATACTGAATTAAAACATCCTCAGCACTGAGTCTCACAGCATAGAGTCTTACAGCATGGGTCAATTGACTCGAGCTGCAGAGCTATGAAATTGTAGTGTAGGCATTCAGGCTCAAAAACCCAGACTCCAGCCCAAGCCCAGATGTCTACACTGCAATTTTATAGCCTCACAGTCCAAGCCCTGCAAGCCATACCGTGGGTCATTTAATGCATCATAGACGTACTGTAAAGGCCTGAAGGAAAGAAGCTGCCAATTTCACTTAAGTATAAATACAGATTTTTAAAGTAGTCTTTTCGTGTTCTGGGATCTCAATCAGAGGGGAGTTGTATTTGGAAGTAATGGAGGTGAGGTTACAGATCAATGACAGTATGATTTATTTTGTTTGGGAAACAATTGCAGGGAGACTGAGAAGTGACCTGGGAAGGGAATGGGCAGGTAGGATGATTCAATGACTATTGTAGTCTCCGCTAAGTGTTTTTATTTTGGCATCTAGCTGCGGTGGCCACATCCTTTGACTGGCCACCTTCAGGTGACTGTGAAGGTGGAACAGTGCTGACATGTACAAGGGATATGGGATGGAGTTTTTGGTTATGAGGACTTTGGCTCCTCATAACTTGGTTAACCAAGTTAACTTGGTAGTGGGCAAGTGGAGACAAGGCATGAAGAAATCTTTTTTACAGTTTAAACCATAATCTAGATGCTTATTTTCGGCCTCAGGTATTTCACCCACAGGTAACTCAATTTACATCAGGTACCTACAGTTCTAAACTTTTAAATAAATCATAATACATTTGCAACTTAGAGCAATAAGATAGGTAATCAAATCATGTATTTCAGTATGTAAACTGATTATCTGTGGTCAGGGAGTAGTTCTGTCTCCATGTACAACATTGAAAAATTGGATAAGTGCTGTGACCCTTCCGTGCCTGGGGCAGCCACCTGAGAATGCCAAGGTCAAGGCAGGCTGTAAAAGGAGAGCAGATTCTCCCAGCACTGGTGGGTGGCACTGAAGCCAGACTTCCCAACCAGCCTCAAACTGTGCTTTTGATTCCCCACACTGGTTATCAAGAAGCTAGTATACAAATACACACAGCCCCCTTTACTGCATTCCAGTCTTCGGCTCCCAATCAGCCACTAGGTCCAGTAAAGAGACAGTTATTTAAACTCTGTGCTCTTTACTAAAAAGTTCCCTCTGACCCCAATGGGTCAGCCACAGTACCAGATCAATATAAGTTTGGATCTTATCCAAAATACCAAGCTGCCACCCAATTCTTTAGTAACTAAAACTAAAGGTTTATTATAAAAAGAAAGAAACAAACAATAAGAGAAATGTTAAAGGATTAAAGCAATCAGATACATACAAATGATTTGAAAGTCCCTATACATTAGGTTTCTAGAAGAATTGTGGAATTTGCAGGCTTGTATAGTCTTCTGGTATACATCCAGTAACTGGATGGGCCTCAGTCCTTTGTTTCACAGCTTCAGTTGCAGATGACTTGATCCAGAGGTAGGTTGGTAGCTGAAGCTGAATCCCGACTGAAGAACAAAATGGATTCCCAGGCCTCTGCCTTATATACCCTCTGGCCCTTCCCATGCTGTTTGTGGAATTTTACAGAAACAAAATGGAGTTCAGAGTCACATGAGCAAGTCCTGGTGACTCATCAGGTATACCTCTGGCTTTTCCCCCTGGGCCCCTTACGTCTGTGGATGTCTCAATGGGCCATTAAGCAGGCTATTGTTCTGCCGCCCGCCCTGTCTAGGATGTGTCTCATTCAGCATAATTTGAAATACAGCTATATCAAATATATCCATAACTTCCATTACACATCTAACACATGAACATAAATATTAGCATCTTACTTAGCATATTATAGCCTTTCTAACAGTACTTGACATGGCATATCTTACATGAATTATTATGATTTTGACATACTGATGTCACATAATACAATAAATGTCGTCGTCCCCCAATCCAGCCAGAGTGACACCCCCAGCGCGAGACTGGTGTAGAAGGGAGTAATCAGAGCTCCTGAATACACCTCCAGGACCCCCCTGATCCAGCCAGCGTGACAAGTGCTATATATAATTGTCACATTCTCTTGAAGCAACAGATTTTGGCTGCTGTTAGAGGGTGAATATCAGGTTAGATGGGCTGATCCAGCATAGCAGGCTCACTTTGCATATTACTAAGTAAAAACAAAACATTTTTCACGACTTTACTATAGTGTTTGGGTGATTTTTTTTTTAAAGTAAACATCGGATGCTGTGCAATACATGTATGATGATTAAAAATGGATAGCTTGATTAAATATTCAAATTAGCTCTTTTGTCCTCCTGTAAACACAGTCAGCATTCAACAAATGAAAAATAATAATAAATGGGGTAGTATAATGTTGCTGTATATGCATGTCTGTCTTCTACCACAATTGATCTTAATGTTAATCTTAGTTATTCCCCTGGTACGTGGTGTATAGTGTACTAGCCATATAATTACTTTAGTAAAACAATTAAATGTTAATGGCATCTTTAATTTCGCCTTGACATATTGATCTCACATTGAGCTTTTTTTAAAATGTCATTAAGTATAACTGAGGCCCTAATACTGCATTCTGATCTGCACATGCAAACTCTTGTGCCTGTGCAGAGATCCATTGATTTTTACGGGACTGCCACATGGGTGGACCCTTATGCTTACACAAACAAATGATCTGGACCAATGTTTGTACCAACAGTATCTTGTGTGTGAACAAGTTGTGCATTTAATCTGATCTCTGAAGGTGGTCTCTCCCATTATTGTATTAAAAGTACTTAGTGTCTAATGGAGGGAAACATGTACATGGCATGCAGCATTACAGTCTGCAGCTACCTTTAAAGAAATTAAAATCTATAGTCCTGAACTAAAATTCTTGTGTCTTTCATGCTGCTGCTGCTGCTTTTTGCATTAATTCAAAAACAATGCACTCGAAAGTTAATGTGCTTTTCTTGTGAATAATATGCTTGCACTTACGAAATTAATTTCTTCTGAGATTCTAGCACTTAAAAAAAGATGGATGAGTATTGTTCTATTTTACAAATGACAAAACTTAGGCGGAAAGAGACTGCAACTTCCTCTGGGTTACAAAGCAAAGAGGCCTTATCCCATACCTATTGAAATCTGTGGCAAAGCTCTCATTAGGAATAGAACACAAGTTTCAGGACTTCAGCTGTCCTGTTCTAACCAGGAGACCACAATTTTCTAGACCAGCTCTCCAGTTATTTATTATATAGCAATACAAGAAATTCAAATTCTGGTACTTCATATTTCAGCTTTATACACACTTTGACTTTCTGTCCTGGTCCTGGTATGTACTTGTATTTCTGCTTCAGCTGCCAATGTAAATTAATCACATTAAAAGGAAGTTCATTTAAACTGGAAAGATACGATTTATGTTAGGTCTGAAATTTTGTGTCAGGGCTCTGACATGGCATTTATAAGGGGATACACCAATTTGTGCAGACCTCGCTAATAAAAATGTACGTTGAGTAATATAAGTCTTTACAGTTCCTAGCTGGAGATCACTGATGTGAATATAACATTGCATGCTACTGTATTGTGGAGCAACAGAAGAGTGAACAAGGTTTGAGCAAAGTTTGTGAATATAGTAGTGTATAAACTTCACTTTGTTTTTTATTTTGAGCACAAAGGGAACTCTAATCTATACCAATACTATATTTTTCTATGTAGCTGTGTTTTTATCTAAATCCTAACCTCCAAATGTTAACAAATGTCTAGGGATATATTTATGATTTTTAAATCAGCTATTTTGTGATGCTGGCACTGTGTGTAAAAGATCTGCAGCAGTGTTTTGAGTGTTAATTTGCATGGGTATGTGGTATGAATGGAACACATCTATAATATTGCATTAGGTACAGTACCTTAACTTTAAATGATAATTACTCTGTTCTGTATTCCTATTTTCGTGTGTGTGTGTGTGTGTGTGCGCGCGCGCATAACACTGTACAGTACATAGTGTTTATGCCATTTTCATTATAGGGTAATAAGTTCTAACTTTTTCGCTTAACTACAGTATTGCCACACAGTGTGACATCACACAGTTAAAATTTTGCACATAGTTCAATTGATATTCTGCATTTACATGTATTTAATGATGGGGACTGTTGACTGCGTATATAGTGTTTTTCTAAATACTAATCAATCCACAGTGAACCTGTTCTTTAACCTTTTTTTTAAAAAAAAATCGTTGCACTAAATTGCCACATAATCACCATATTGGTGGATGATAGAATGGGAATGTCTATGCTGGTTAGAATGAGGGTTTTTTTTTTTTTAAATAAATCTGCAGCATCCCTGTTTTACCTATTTGTAGCATTCCATTTATATCTATTATGTGGATTATTACTACATAAGGGATGGAGACCCTATAAGTTTCAACACGTGGACTTTCCTTTTTATGCTTACATTGGGGTTAAGGCCCTATAGTTCAGCATACTAAACCTGCGGTGTTCTGAAGATCTGCTGGAGGAAAGATCTATTTGTGTGGATCACTATCCTTCATCCATGCGGAAGCCATGGCATAGGAGTTTCTCTAACTTTGTCGGCCCCTAGAACACCTAGTTGCAGAGAGAAAGGGAACTTGTGCATGATTTTTCCCACTGGGTTTGGAGGGAGGAAAATCTGACTACCCTGCAACCAGTCCAACCATCTCACATCATCAGTGGCAGGTCTGAATCCCTCTGGAGTTCCCACACTGGGGCTTCTACACGATCTGAGAAAAGGGGCAGCATTTAATGGACCCATTTCTTCTCTCACTCTTACCACTCCATTCCTTGGCCCTCATCTGCATGTTTTGTCTTTCCTCCAATGCCACTTGTGGATGTGGAGAACAACATAAAGACTTAAAAAAAAATTAGGAGCCTACATTTGTATTTATTTGATGGTAGTTCACCAGTATTATCCTTTCAGTTTAACAGAACTAATTAAGTTTGATTAAAGGCCAGACTTGACAAAGCCCTGTTTGGGATGATTTAGTTGGGGTTGGTCCTGCTTTGAGCAGGGAGTTGGACTAGAGGACCTCCTGAGATCCCTTCCAACCCTAATCTTTTATGATTCTATTATTCTAAGTTTACATTCACTAAATGGCTGTGATCATTGTGTCTTTTACTTAGTTAATAGGGATTCTGGTCTGATTTTTTTCCCCTCACACAAAAAACATTCATACTCTGACTTTTTAATTCACAAAATTGAAAAAAATTATTCTCATTTCATCAAGTGTAATTTATGAATGTCAGGTGTTGGCAGTTAGAAAATAATCCAGTGTGCTGAGTGACACGGTTCCCTACATAGAAAGATAAGGGGTACAAACAGCATTTTATAATTCTAGATGGGCAATAAAAGTCATATTTTTATATTTGCATATATGATGTATTATATGCAAGAGAAGAATCAGCTTGACTATAAAAACTGTAATTTGAATATTAAAAGTAACAGAGGGGTTCTGACACTTGGAATTATGTTTCACTGAATGTTCTTTAAGGAAATAATTCCCAAATTGCAGGCTAAGTTAATGTTAGCCTTAATCACATTTTTACAATTAGTCTCTAATATTATTTCCCTAATGTTGCCACATCAGCTAGCCAAAAACTTCCTAAACATACCAATAGTGGCATTAGTTAGTGTGATCTTCAAACTCCGGTAGCCAACAATGTCCTTGAATAATTGATCACATTTGCTGGCTTTTCACAGTTGTGACTTGAATTGCATCCTGGTGCTCTTTCATGGGCTGCTGGAACCATGGCCTTTCTCCTGATACATAGGTATCTATTTCAGTTTGGGTTTTTGTTTTTTCTTGAAGTTCCAAAAATAGCAGCCCCCAAAGCTCCAGTCAGCTATAAAAGTACTTCAAAACATAGCTGTTTACAGCAAACTTGAAAAATCACATCCAAAGTATTACCAGTAAATTCTCTGTTATTAGTACAGCCAAACAGAACTGGTCTCTCTATCCCTACCAAGCTTATGTACCTCCACATTTAACACTTTATTTGCTGTTGTATAATGTACATGTTTTGATAGAAGCTCTAATAGAATGTCAAAATTTTACCAGGTATATCAGACCATTCTACAGAAATATTTCTTGAACAGGTAGGGTGGGATTCGCCAAAACTCTCATCAATGGCTTCATTCTTTTCCCATTGGCTGCAATAGAAGTAAGGTTAGGCCAGTGCTAAGCACTTCTGAAATCCCCACCCTTGTGTTATACGAGGCTGCACTGAGTGTCACATTTTTGCATGCAAATTAAAGAGCATGACCCAAATTTTGTGCGCCACTGAAATTCACCAGTGAAATGAATTAACATGTCCAATTACAAAATGAAAACCTAATAAATATAGCATATACATCTAGTTTTTCAAAGTAAATTTTCAAACTTCTTTTCACTTCGAATGTTTTCTCTAACAAGTATTGTCAGAGCACTTTTGGTCCTTTTGAAACTTTCCTTCATCAGCCATTTAAAATATAATATTTATTATAAGCTTTAGTCAGGTACTGAAGTAGTGTCACCATTACATAGTACTATTTCTCATTTTCCTGGCTGGCAATCATTTAGATGCCAAACTGTGAAATACTATTTTTCTGGCACTAGCATTTGGCTCTTTGGCTGACTTCACAATCAGTTGTACTAGCAGCACTGGAGTTGTTTTTGGGTCTCTCATATGGCCGTGCTGCTGATTGGTTTCTAATGCTCTTTACTCCATGACATATTCTTGTAAATTATTTGCTTTTCTCCACAGAAATAGAGCTACATATCTGGTGTAGCTACCTACTGTTAAATTCTCCTCTTTCCCCCATCTTAAGGGGAAAGTAGATTTGAAACTGATAGATCTTTTACAATCTCAGATCTGCCACTGAAACTTGTTTTTGGAAAAAAAAAACCCACACACTCACAAAATCCAATGGAAAGCTGGGAACTGGGCTCCCTCCTGAAAGTTGGGCTCCCTCCTGAAACCAGCTAAAAATGAATTCTAGAAAGCTAATGGCCGGTGAATTTATTTTTATATAGACTTTTCTGTTGTATGGCATGGTTTCAGAGCATCTGAACACCTCACAGATATTCATTAATTTATCCTCACAAAATTCCAGTGTTGGGAGAGTATTATCTTTGCTATACAGATGATGAACTAATATATAGAGGGCCATGCTGTGACCCTTGTTACGTGCTCATGCAGGGATCCAAGGAGCTATCCTATTCCCCTGCATTTGCTACCCATATCACAAGTTGCAGCATGGGAGGGAAAGCAGCAGCCACAGGGCTGATATTCTTCCTCCTGTTCAGAAGAATGAGCAGGTATTGCAGGTGAACCTTAGCTCCTTGCCTTCCCTCCATCCCCATATACTGGCCAATGCGGAGCAGAAGCAGGGATCAAATGTGACTCTGAGTCACAGTTAGTCCCCTGGTCTGCTCATGGGCCAGTGCAACTATGCACTACCCCTTATTCAGGGAAGATTGTAAAACTACAATCTAGCATAGTACTGTTCACATAGGAAGTCTCTAGTATATCAGGAACAGAACTGTTCTGAATCCCAATCTGGTGCCTTACCCAAAAGAAACATTTTGCTTGTGTGTGTGCACATGTATGTGCGCAACTTTGTGCCCTCATTCAGAACTGAGCCACTCAGTATGGGAAGATTCTGTCTCAACACCCTCCAAGACTTAGCGGCTCTCTGTGCCGAAGGCAGTGGGATAGAAGACCATTTCCCATCTCATGCTATGTAAGCACCTTAAGCAGTCTGATGATTTGGCTTCATCTAGCCATAAGAAATCTGGGGCTTTCATTTTGTCCAGCCACAAGAAGCCTTCTCCTTCAAGGGCTAGATCCTTATCAGACCATAAGGAGAAATCAATTCCAAGGTCAGCATCCTTGGCAAGGCGGTCTCCTTTACTGTATTCTAGCAGTACCAAGCTGTCAATTCTGCCTCAAGGGTACCATCAAGATCGACTCCATTTCCTGCTTTGTCTGTGGCATTGAGTTCTGTTCCCCAGACTGTTTTACCAGTACCAACTACGTCCAAGGTGTATGTAGTGGCACGTGATCTCTTGCATTTGTTGGTACCGGATTTGCTTCTTGTGCATGATGACTGTCACAGTGTCCGAGTAACTGCACCTGTATTCCTTCTCCATAATCCACCAAAGACACGCACTTAAAGGTTTCTGTCTCCCAGCTGTTACCTCTTGGGCAAAGACACGCATCTCTCTCCCTCCTGAATAGGGATTTTAAAATTGTACAGCTCCCTGGATTTACACTGTGATATCCCCAGCAAGCCAGGCTGTCTAAAACGGCAGCGTCTGCACTTTGCTTTCTCTTTGAAGGCTAAGAACAGCATAAATGCAAGCAGTTGCAAGTTATCACACAGCTGTTTCTAAGCACACACATTTATTTTTAAGGTGAAAGCCTTACAGAAAAACCATACTAAAAAAAAAAATAAAAAACTTACACACATGCTAACAAGCTTTATTATTACTGGAGGTCACCCCAGCGCCAACCTCAGGCTCTAGTAGGTGTCAGTCCTTCAAAACCCACACCTGGGTTTTCCCCATGGTATCAGATTCAGAACCAGAATTCAAGCTGGGCAATTCATCTGTTTCTTCATACAGCTTGGCCCTTTGTTCTTGTCTCCAGGATCAGGTAATCAACACACAATGATCCACTCCCGAGGGCATAGTTTCAAAAGGCTGGGTTTTTGCATAACCAGAGGTGGGGGATTTGCATTAACCTCTCTCCAGATATTCCCTAGGAAATTCACTTCACATAATTGTCTGAAAAGTCTATTCTTGTCTGGCACATTTTCCAAATAGTCCTCTGAATTCACTGGCCTCAGATCACTTTTCTGCCCTAGAGAGGTTACATACAATACTGGCCCACAATAATACACGAACTTTGCATTTAATACAATGGATCCCAAAGATACTTAAACGTATTTCAATAAGGTTTTTCAAGGATATTGTAGGAAATTGCCATATCTGTCACAAATTCAAACGTCTCCAATGTGTTGGCTCTGCCAAGAACTTCAGCACTGATCTGCGTAATGCTGACTGCATTGGACTCTTTCTTTCCCTCCCTCTTCTATGGTTCTTGCTCATTGTGATAGCTGTTTAGTACCATCCAAGAGGAAACCTAGATATTTTCATCAGTACTGACTACATCTTGTAGATCTTGGTTCCCTTCACCTTCCTCTCTGACAAGTGCCACGAAACCTTGGCGTTCTAATGTGTAGTTGTCATCCATTTCAGAGAAGGATTCCTATAGGCTGGAATCATTCTCTACCAGACCTTGAGTATTTCCATGATCCTTGGTGTACAAATGGAGCTTTCGATACGGAGATCCCTCCAGAGAGACATCTGTGGAGAAGATACTTTGGAATTAGGCTCCAGTCCCTTAACAGATAAGTCAGTGGCCTTTCTGGAACTTACGGGGAGTTCTCCAGATTTGAAGGCCATCCACAGCCCTACCATCCTCGGTACCAATATGGACACTAGGACTAGGACTTCTAAGTGCTGTTTCCCAACTGAGACTATCCTCGGTACTGACGATGGGCTAGCTTCACCAACAAGATGCCTTTCCCCAGCTTGGTACTGCCCTGGATATCCATCATCTACATGAGGGTTTATCTACAGCTCTTCCTCTTTCTTTGGAGGTTCCTGTACCACCAAACCAGCCTGATACACTAATGCCTCCTCTAAATACTTCTTCATCATCCCCTGATGAGGCTACTGTCTTTGAGTCATCACCTCCTGTCACTGATGACTACAAGACTTACCAGGAGCCTTTGAAGAGTGTTGTTAATTTGCTGGGGATTCAGGGTGAGTTGGTTCAAGGCAGCCAGCATATGCTTGTGGATATTTTATACTCATCAGGCCCTGCTAGCAAGGATTTGGGGATCATAGGATCCAGTGCGCAAGTGCTTTCTTTGGGAAATTGTTTCAACATGTTTTCACAGATCGTGACCTACAGAAGAACACCAAGATTCAGGTCTATAAGCCAGCTGATTACTAGCAGTAAATGTGCCCAATGGCCTGTGATGGGATGTTAGATAGGGTGGATTCTGAGTTACTGCAGAAAATTCTTTCCGGGTGTCTGGCTGGTGAGTCTTGCCCACATGTTCAGGATTTAGCTGATTGCTATATTTGTGGTTGGGAAGGAATTTTCCCCCAGGGCAGATTGGCAGAGACCCTGGGGGGTTTTCGCCTTCCTCTGCAGCATGGGGCATGGGTCACTTGCTGGTGGATTTTCTGTACCTTGATGTCTTTAAACCATTATTTTAGGATATCAGTAACTCAGTCATAGGTTAGCAGTCTGTTAGAGGAGTGGGTGGGTAAGGTTCTGTGGACTGTGTTGTGCAGGCGGTCAGACTAGATGATCATAATGGTCCCTTCTGACCTTAAAGTCTATGAAACAGTTGTCATCCCTACACTCCTTTATGGATGCGAAATCTAGGTGACCGACTCGACAATACCATAAGAACTTGGAGAGTTACCACCAACGATGCCTCCACAAAATCATTCGCATCAAGTGGAAAGATCACCTCACTAATACCAGCATCCTCACCGAAGCCTTATGTCACCAGCGTTGAAGCAATGATCCTTATTCACCAACTACGCTAGGTTGGACATTGTGTGCGGATGCCAGATTTTTGTCTCCCAAAACAAGCTCTTTACTTGCAGCTCACCAATTGTCAGAGATCTTGTGGTGATCAGAGGAAACACTACAAAGATACACTGAAAGCATATCTTAAGAAAACTGATGTGGACATCATAAGCTGGGAGGAGCAAGCCACCAACTGACGTCAGTGGCACCATATCCTCCATCAGGCAGTGGCCCGCTTTGAGGAGAAACATCTTGCCCTCAAAGCTAAAAAGAGAGAGGGAAGGAAGGAAAAAGAAAGAACTTTCTTTCAGCAAGCACTGACCCGCTAGGAAATGTCACCTGTACCTATTGCGGGAGGATCTGTGGTTCCAGGATAGGACTCTTGAGTCATCTCAGGACCCGTATGTAAATCCGTGGTAGAGATCATCCTCGAATTGAGGGATTGCCAATGATGGCAGGTACTCACAGACTACACTGTGGAGATATTTTACTTCAGCAAAGGGAGGGGCTAGATCCAACCCCTTTTGCCAAGAGGCAGTGGTCGTTAGGAATTTTTGCATTGAGAATAGGAAATCACTGAAAACATGTCATCTCCCAGGGTCTCAGAATTCTGTATCTACTTATCAGGTCATTCAGCAGAGAAAGTGGTTCCTCAGACCTGACGTAAAGTCCTTTTTTCACACTTGGGGAGTACCACAGTTGGACCTGTTTGCCACCCATCAGAACAGAAAGTGTTTATGGGGAGGCCTCAGCCCTGGGTCAGTAACTGATGACTTTCTGATGTCTTTGAAGGCCAAGGGCAAACTTTTTTTTCAACTAAAACTTTTTTTGATGAAAAATGCTTATTTGGTGACATTGAAACATGTTGTAAATTCCTGTTGATTTTGCTAAATTGTTTTAGTTGGGGAAGAAAAGAAACAAAAAAATCTGTTATGTTTTGACATTTTTTAAATGAAATGTTTTGATTTTTGATTCAGACAACTTTGTTTTGAAATTTTCTCTTGAAATGTATTTAAAAAATTATAAAAGAAAAAAATGCTTGAAATCAAAACAAAACATTTTGTTGTAGGTGGAACAAAATGTTTTGATCAGAAATGAATTTATTTTTTACTTTTTGATTTGCCAAAAAAAAATGGAAAATTTTAATTTTTGGTTCTACCCGAAGCTAACTTTTATTTTATTTATTTTTAATTGCCAGCACACACACAAATCCATTATTCACCTAGCTCTACTTATAATTTTGCCAAACTTAGACATTTTAAACCACAGGCAGAGATTTGGGGGTTTTGTTTATGTTTTAGCTTAAACAGTTCAGCCATTTCTGAAAAGACGATTGGGGAAAAATACGTTGTTTTGCCTATGTAAATGCTTAGAACCATTTCACTGAGAAACTATAATGCCGCTATCCTTGACATTTACTCAGGGGTTTCCCTTGGTGTCCGGGATGTGCCCATAGGTGGCAAGTGAAGCTCCCCTTGCGGGAGGCTAGCTCCCTGTCCTGCCTCTTCTGCCTGTGGCCCTGCCCACACTCCACCCTCATTTTGCCCCAGGACACACCCTCTTCCCCACTTGTCCCCCTCCACTGCTGGAGTGATGCAGTGGGTGGGGGGAGGATTTTGCGGGCGTGGGGATGAGGCGGAGTGTGACAGGCATGAGGAAGGATGCAGCAGGCATGGGTGAGTCTCATGGGGGAGGAGGGAAGCATGCATGAACAGCGGGGACCTCCGGAGAGGGAGGGTGGAGTGGAGAAGAGGTGCAGCCAGGCGGCGGTGTAGGCCTCGGGGAAAAGGCGGAGCGGTGGTGGGAAGAAGAGGGACCACCGCAGCCCAGGTGTCCGGTGGCGGGTTGGCAGCAGCTGCGCCAGGAGAAGTGCCTTTTGCTGGCCCTTTGAAAATTTCCTGAAATGTTTCCAAATTGTAAGCCTCTGAAAATCAGAGTTCGCACGTTATCAGTAGAGACTTGTTAGAGTTTGGCAGCTAAATTCTCTGAAGATTCCATCTGCAGTGAATTCATAGCTCTTATCTGTGACTAGAATGCTCCTGTAGACATGGGCGGTGGGTATACTAGACCAGGGGAGGCTAACCCTCCTTATATATCATTATAAGAATATAATTCTTTTTCTGAGAACTTTTACTTTCCAAACTCTAGGAGCCAAGGCAACAGGGAGAATCTCTAGGGTGAAAGTGTTCATAAACATCCTAGCAAACTGCTCCAAGAAAGATGTGTCTTCAGACACGCAAGAGGGTGTGAAGTATACTTTGAAATGCTCCAAGGTTAAAATAATATGAACTACTGTATTCGTTTGTATGTAGAACATTTGTGTACCCAATTTAAAGGAATAACCACTTAAACGGTTCTAAGACATCTTTGAAAACTGGTGAAAGAAGGGAAATGCAGCGGTAAATCCAAACAAATTAAAGGAAGGGAAGACATAATATATCTGGAGCAAGTATGAATCCAATAAGTCGGAAGTATCACTGTACTTATATATTGTTATTTGGCCTAAGGGTAAGTTAATTTATAATATGCTAATGAACATTAAAACCTGGACTCGTTGGCCATGTTTATGCTAGAAAAAAGCATCATGTTTTAATATGTTAACTACTATGATATTAAACACAATTTGGCTCTTAGTGTAGACCTGGAAAGTTGTGCTTAAAAATACATGTTAGGGGTGCTAAATCATTATATTGTTACTTACCTCATTTTAAAATATGATGCTTTTTCTTAATGCGGACATAACCTTAAAGACACATTGGAGAGAAATGGAGCTGGAGAGAGACTCTGGCTAGAAACCAAAGTACCATCTTCTTTCAGGGAGATACTGAAACTCAATTTCTTGGTCTACGAAAGAGAAGACACATGAGTAATATATAGTCTACAGAAAACGTCCAAAATTCTGTTACTAAACTTGGAGTCCTACTCATTACACTTCTGAAGTATTTTAATCTAGTTGTTTTATGTTCTGTATAATATTTATGATATTTCTTTTTGCTTTCTGCCCTAAACCAAGTAAACTACTTTTATTTAAGATAACTACTTGTGTATTAGTTGTGTAGGCTAATAGCTTGGGAACAATTGCTATCAGGCACCCCAGAGAGAAAAACTGAGCTGTGAATTTCCTGCTCAGTTGGTGGTGCACGGAAGCTGAAGGATGACAGGATGACTCACACTTGCTATGTTTTCAGGAAATGTCCTTAGAAATAATAAAGGGAAAAGGGAAAGCTGTGTATTGAATATGCATGATATTGGCTCAGTTTTTGAGATTAAGACACAGCATGGTGTTGGGCAGTGTGGAGCAACCCATGGTGGGGGAGCAGCATCAGGAGGCATTTTGCCTTAGGCAGAATAGCTCCTTGGAGTGGCTTTGCACCTGCTAATGGCTGTTTGAGGGGTGCAACTTAGTCCTCGCCTATGCAGCTGGCCAGCTCTGCTGGTGTGTTTATAAGGAGTATTGGACCTGTGATTATTCTTCTTCCCCACCCCATTTGGAGCACCAAACCCTTCCCACAGATGGCAGGATAGGAGCAGCTCTTGCACTCTTTGGAATACATGGGCTGCAGTTCTGCATGCTGTGCAAAATGGTGGGTGGGTTCCTCATGTTGTCTTCTTATCCAGCCCCTGCTCACACACATAAGGGCAAGGCTGAAACTGACCTTCAATGATTTTCTACTACCTTTTTTCCCATTGAGGTTCGGTGCTCCAGGAATAAACATACTTCATTAGCTCCTCTCTTCAAGGACAGTGCAAACTGCTTAAGACAGGTTTTTCCCAACTACCTGAAATCAAAAGGTTGTGAGCTTATTAAAGTGCAAAAGTTATTTAAAAAAAATTAATTTCTATGTGATTTGGCTTTGGAACATAAAACAATGAATTGTATCTGGTCTGTCTTCCCTAGTGTTAGCTAGTTATCAAAGTGGTGCCCTTTGTTAGTTGACATTTTATGTAGAGGTTTGTCTCTTAAGGAATCATTGGATCAACAGCCACAGTTTCCTTGCAGAGTCTACTTAGGCCTGTGTGGTAGTTGGTCTAAGATTTATTTTTAGCTTATCCCTTTCTAATATCCAATACAAGACAAAATACCATTCACAGTACTAGCAATCAGTATCTGGCACCACATAGATACAATTTTCTGACTCGTATTTTTTCTTTTGTTGCCAGTTACTAGTAAAAAAACCACTCTTTCTTTCACAGCTAAAACGAACTTCTGTAAGCTGAGTCTGCAATATCAAAGCAGTTTGTAGAACAGAATTCAAATACATAGACAAAGCTAACTCATCATTTGAAGCTTTACTGTTAATTCTAGCTGTAAGATGTTCCCTTGAATGTGTACATATATAGTCTGATGTAATTCACTGTAAATTAAAATTGGCTACTTTATTTTGATTGTGAATAGTGGGAATGTTTCTGTGGTTTCATGTTACCTGTCCTGAGTTTTAAGAGCTTCCTTCTGCAGCTATTTGCAGATAAATTGAGGACCAGCCTTTATTACATTCCTTTACCCTTTTTACAGTGGACTGCATATTGTTATTTTTAGTCCCTGAGGTCTGCATAAGTATTTTTGCAATTCATAAAAGTATTTCAATAAGCTCCAGAAATGTTATTTTAAAATTGACTATCTGGCAGGGAATGTCTCACCTTTGGAAATCCGGAACCTTTAATGGTTTCAGTCTCCAGTGTGGTGGTTGCATTTTTTGTTTCATTGATTTTTTTTATTTTTTGTTTTGGGTTTGGTTTTGGTTTTTTACAAGTGTGGGTTTGCTGGTGGAAGAAAATTGAACTTTATTCAGTTTATTTTTTCTGTAAACAGTTACGGGCGAAATCTGTTTGATTAAAATGGTGAGTTTTTTATGTTACTAGTTGCAAAAATTCTTTATTTAAATAGCACTTGTAATGTAGCACTTGCAGTAACGTTATCAAAATTTAATTGTAGGATAAATCAAGAAAATAAAAATATTAAGGAAATGGAGTCAAATAACAAGAGAAACTAACTAGGATCCTGATCCTGCAATGAGATTTGCATGTGTAAATCTAGATTCATGCAGGGAATACCACTAATCTGAAGCATATGTGTCCATGCTAGTGAATCATTTGCAGGATTGGGATAAAATATACAGGGAAAACTGTGATTCAGGCTATAAACAAAGTACTGTCAGTTGCACAAAATAAACAAACAGTGGGAAGAAAAAAAGATGCTCTTATCTCTGACTGCTTTAGATATGGTAGGTGTTAGTGGTAACTACAGAAGGATTTTAAAAAACAAAACTTCAGACAAGTGATTTGTTTTTAAGTTTGGTCGCTGAAGTGTATTTAACATAGTTCATCAGTATTATATTGATTACCTATATTTACACTGTACTAATATGTCCATTACAACCTCATGCACTGCACATTGAGCAGAACATAAACATTGCCACAAGGACCCTGGTTTTTCCAGCAGTTGCATCGAAATTAAAAAATGGAGAGTTTTAGTGAATTAGATATCAAAATACCTTTTGCATGTTTTGATATTAAATACTCTCCCCCTAAATTTTTTATTTTCAATATGCTGCCAGGTCTTGTATTGTACAAAATTGCATTGTAAAGTTGTCCAGTGTAATGCTAGAGGTTTAAATAGCTGGGTACTGGGGAACACTTGGGAACTCTGGCATCTAGAAAGTTGAGGTGCAGTTTGGGATTATGAGATAAGTACAACTTGATGTCTGTCGAATACTTAACAATGTGAACATTTTGTTCTCACTTGCCGTCAGAGTGAATACCCTGCAGGCTCAGGAAGAGAACAATATTTACACTCAGTTAACATTTGGAAGGTTTCATGATCATAGGGGCTACAAATGTAATTTGGTTTTTTTAATGAAAGCTTGGAATTTGGAGCAAAATTATGTGGCATTTGGTTGATTCTGCAAGCATGGAATTGCACAATATACAGTTCACTGATTATAGGACAGTGTATTGTATCTTCTCAATGAATAAATAGTGAGTATAGTCACAACCGTGGGAAAATTAGCAATACAGAAAATTGTTACTTTTAATATTTGTTTGCTATAGTACTCACAATGTACTGTGCACTTGCCAGACATATAAGAAGGGTCAATCCTTGTGCCATGCAACTACATCTATTCAAAATACTACCAGCTCTGCTTATTACTACGAACATGGCTCAGAGAAGCTTGCTATTTTGACGCCTTCACAGCTGTGCTAAATTTAACACAGCTGTAATCCTGGCCTAAATAAATAAATAAAACTGATTTATCAGACCACAGCTGCAAATGCAACAAGTACTTACGTTTCTTTTGCATAGCCACTTTTTAATACAACCAAGCCACCAGTTTTTCTTGTTCTCCAATGAACCAGTGACTTCTACATTCACTTAAGGCTGAATTTGTTAGTTGAACAAATAATAAAGTACTCAATCATTTTGGGTGAAACTATCTGTTTTACTAAGGAAAATAGTTTGTTAATCCTTTTCAGTTTGTTGGCTGTGAATGTATATTCTGGTACTGCCACTTAGAGTTAGACTCTAAATTTACACACGTACTACTTTCAATGCTGGTTGTCTCACTGGAGTGAACGTGGCCAAATGTTTACTCTCTGCATGAGTAATATGAGATATACCTACAGTTCAGAATTCTTTTTATTCTTATGCCTTTTTTAATTCTCTTTTAAGATTTGGAGATGGCTAAGATGGATAAGGGACCTTGCAAGACTCTGAGTGAAATTTTTTGGTCTGATTTTTTTTTGTTATGGTCTGCTACCAAAAGAGTTTTGCTCAGACTAGGAATATCTAGTTAGATTTGGGGCAAGCTATTTAGCCCTACTGTATTGACTACAACTGTAATAACTGATATATGAACTTTCTCACCACCAGTGAAATGCAGCAACTTCATGATTGGAACATGGCAATTGTTTCAGTACAGGAGAAGGAAATGAAAATGAAACTACAGGAAGTTTAGGTCAATAGAATATACTTAATGTGGATTCTAATAAGGATAATTGGATCACCCTTATATTTGATACAAGTGCTATATGATCTTTAATGACCACAAGACCATATAACTGTGGCCCAACATCCTTTTAAATTGTGTATAATTTTAAATAGGAATGCATCTGTTACATTCTCCAGGTATGCATATGTAACTTACTAAAACCATATAAATTAAAACTTAACAATACTGACTCAACTATAGAAAAATCAACTAATTCCTCAATAACAGAAATTCAAATTCTTAAGCCATGTTGTCAGTCAAAAGCCTGGATAAATAGGTACACCTTGCATCACTTCTTTGAAGGTTAACAAGCTTTCTGACTTTGTCCAATGAATGAGGAAAGCAGGTTCCAGAAAAAAGGGCCCTTCATAAAGGCTGGTCTGTCTCCAGCCTCAGATATACAAATCTAGCAACTGCCAGTGAGAGCCATATACCTGGTTTCAAACATATGAACAGAACATAGAAAGACACAGTCTAAGAGCCAAATTGACCATACTGAAGTATTGTTATAACATAGTGATGCTTTGACCATGTTGTTAACACAGCATCGTTTTGTCTATATTGAATGAACTAACCCACATAATATGTTACCAAAAACTTTAAGGGGCAGCTTTTGTGGTGCTGTTATATTATGATACATTACCCCATTTCAGACTGCCTATGCAAATGGGCTGTAAGATACCTGGTACCTAACCCTTACTGGGCTTTAAAGATTAAAATCAGCACCTTGAATGACGCACACAACTAAAAAGAAGCCAGTGCAGTCTGTGGAGTGCAAGTGTAATATATTCCAAGTGAGAAACGCTGTTAAATGGGCACACATGTTTTGAACTACAGCAGCTGATAATCTTTTAAGCTTGCCCCACGGAGAGCACATTGCAGTAATCCATTCTGGAGGTGACAAAGTCATGGATAACTGACAAGATCTACATTTGAAATGAAAGGTCACAACTTCCTTGCCAAGCAGGCATTCTTCGTGTAGCTACCACTACTACATGATGATCCAGAAGCAGCTGAAGATCTAACAAAAGACCCAGAAATATGAACTTAGTTAACAAAAATATTATTCTACCCTTACCTCCCTTCCCTCAGCTGCACTTCAGGTAACTAGCTCTTATCTAGACACCACAATCCCCTCCATTCTTTTGTATTCAGCTCATGAACAATTTTTAATAAACTGAAGTGTTATATCGTGACATACATTATCATGGGAACTGCCAGGCTTGCCACTAAATGTGACAGGGTAGGATAGTCCAGATCTTATAATAATGTGAGTGAGGGAGTTTAGTAAACTGCCAGATACAAAAATAACATTGAAACTCATGCTCCTTATAAGCCTGTTTTAGTGATGGGTTGTTTATTGTATGTTGAAGGTGGGAGACTAGGTTGTGATGCTTTTGTTCTTTGAACTATTTGGGCTTGCTGTCTTGTTTGTGACCAATTGTTTTTAGTTGTTTAAGTGTTAACAGGCAAATGTACCATATGTTTATAACTAAAAGAATTATTATTAAATAACATGGCTGGCCAACCGTGGCATTTTAGAAAGCTTGTCACAGAAAGTTCTACCTTCAAGTCCATCTTTGTTATAAAACCATTAGGATATTCCACAGGAAGCTATCTAGTATGCTTTCTATATGTGAAGATTTACAGAAGATTAAAGGCAGATGTTTTGTAGTTGTTTGATATGCGGTTGTATTTTTTTAATTCTTTCTCCAAAACAAATTTTTTTTAAAAAGTTTTTATTTTTCAGTAAACAAAAAAGTGCTCATGTTAACTTTATATATGAATATAGCCATCTTAATCAAATGTTATGATGTAGGAGTAAAAAAGAGTTTTGTCAATGTTTGTTTCTAGTTGATAAGTGCCAAAGCTCCATGGGAAAACATGCAAGGTTATGCAAAGGTGATAAGGTTACATGAAATCTCCTTTCACAGATTTCATTGAGTGCCACCCACAGAGTTTTGGCCATTTTGCTTGACAAAAAGCAAAGATGATCAATTATGGTGTGCTGGCTATGACATCATTTCATAATCTAAATTTAATTTCCTACTAAACATCTGCTTGGTAATACCATAGTAATAGCTTCCTATTGATTCATTATCTCTGCTCCTTGTCCTTCTAATTTGTAAGTGACATGAAGTTGCCCAAATGTGAATCAGTTTCACTGTTAAGTCAGTGAATGGAAATATTGTACCCATTTTATTTTTATTTTTTGCTTTGTTTAAAAGTAATCATTCAAAATACAGATAATTCTTGCCTAGTTCGACTCTATTCATTCAAAACAAGCTATTTTTCTGAAGTCTTACATAGTAGCCAGTTGTTTGAACGGTAACCTAATTTCCCAACCTAGTTTGCAGTAAATTGAATTATCTGTGTTTATGAATTGTTAGTATTATGTGTATTCTAAGAAAGAGGCTGCTTTGAAGGGATGGGGCACTCAGACTTCATTACATAAACCATCCCATGAAAAACAGCACTGTAATCAGGTAGAAACAGATCATTGAAAAAATTGTTTATAAAAGACCACTTGATTGTAAAAAAGATGGATATGGACTAAAATCATAGATATGGACTAATAATCAATAGTTTTCCCTTATCACATTGATAGCATCCAATGTCATTCCTTCACACCAAACCTCAGCCATTTGAGTATTGATTTAGATTCTGTTGCACAGCTTCTCTCTGAATTTGTTATTCATGGGCTAATGCCTGCCAGCTGTGGAATTCAGAAGGGGTCCACTGTTGCTGGAGACACCAGAAGTAGGCTCCAACCTTCTGCTCAGGCCTCCAGATATTCTACCTCCAGCAGTGGAACAAGTAGATGATTCAATTTCTCCCAACTATTTCTTTTTAAACCTTTTACTTTATTCATTGTCATGCAGTTGTGACTTAAAATCTTTCTTTCTCCTTCTTTTTCCCTGGATAAGGTAAATTGCAAATGGTGGTTTCAACCACTGGATCTGCCACTGCAGCACCTCCCCACTAGTCTTCTCTCTCCGCACTCACATGTCAGAACTGTCCTGCGAATGCCCAGCTTAAAATCTCAGCTGTGTTCCCTGCATTTACAGACTCCACAGAGGGTGAATTGTACCCTGCCTGTTCCCAGCCAACCTGGCACTGCTAGGGTCCAGGACTTGGAGTCAGTCAGACTGGCAGGTTGGGTCTCCACCTTGCCATGAGAAGCTGCGAACACAAAAAAGCCCAATCAGGAGCTTTTGGAGAGAGAGTCTAAGGATGAGGAGGAAGCAGTCCAGCTAGTTCAGGGATAAATCATGCAAGAGACATGGGCTGGAGGGGAGAAAACCCTGAAAGGATCCAGAGCCCTCCTCCCTCAGATACTGGTCCCCAGAAGCAGGCTTTTACACAGCTCCCCTTCATTCCACTGTGAATGGGGGAACAGCTAAATCCAACAAACCACAGAAAGACCGCAGAGCTAAATGGAAATTAAATGGAAGTTAAAAGGAACTGTCACACGAGTGAAATGCCTGCAAGCTGCATGAAAACTTTTTAAAAGCACCATAATACAGGTTCAAACTAAATGAATACCCCAAATGAAAAAAAAAGCAAGAGGAGTAAAAACACCATCGTGGCTAAATAACAGAGTAAAAGAGGCTGTTAAAGACAAAAAGACATCCTTGAAATATTGGAAGTCAAATCCCACTGAGGAAAACAGAAAAGAGCATAAACTCTGGCAAGTCAAATGTAAAAGTATAATTAGGCAGGCCAAAAAAGAATTTGAAGAGCAACTAGCAAAAGAAACAAAGACTAACAGCAAAAATAATTTTAAGTACATCAGAAGCAGGAAGTAAGCCAAACCATCAGTGGGTCCACAGGTTGATCAAGGTGCTAAAGGAGCACTCAAGAAAGACCGAGACAGAAAAGCTAAATGAATTTTTTGTATCAGTCTTCACTGCAGAGGATGTGATGGAGATTCCTACACCTGAGCCATTCTTTTTAGGTGACATATCTGAGGAACTGGCCCAGATTGAGATGCACATAGAGGAGGTTTTCGAACAAATTGATAAATTAAACAGTAATAACTCACCAGTTCTAGATGGTATTCACCAAAGAGTTCTAAAGGAACTCAGATATGAAATTGCAGAACTACTAACTTTGGTATGTGAGCTATCGCTTAAATCATCCTCTGTACCAAGTAACTGGAAGATAGCTAATGCAATTACAGGCCAGTAAGCCTAACTTCAGTACAAGGCAAATTAATTGAAACTATAGTAACAAATCAAATTATTAGACACATAGATGAACATGATATGGTGGAGAAGAGTCCAGAAGGTTTTTGTAAAGGAAAATCATGCCTCACCAATCTATTAAATTCTTTGAGGGGGTCAACAAGCATATGGACAAGGGTGATCCAATGGATATAGTGTACTTGGATTTTTAGAAAGTCTTTGACACGGTCCCACACCAAAGGTTCTTAAGCAAAATACACAGTCATGGGATAAGATGGAATGTCCTGATCAGGTGGTACAATTCCCATTCCACTGAAGCATGAAATCTGAGCCTATTTATGTGGCACAATGAGGGTCCTTAGGCTGACCAAAGTTTTTTTATCTATTTAGTAAGGAAAGCCTACTTTGTGACAAACATGTGGCTTATTGTCTAGAACTACGATCTTTGCTTGGAGTGAGATGTCTTGGGTTCTTTTGGTCAAACCTTTGATGTGATTTGTGGTGAGTAATAAATTCTAACTTGGTGACTACAAGGAGCCATTTTACACCCAGTAATAGACATTACTCATCCTAAACAGATATCCTGTGAATACAAACTGGTTGGTGAGGAGTTATTGGGATGAACATAGAATTAGTAGCTGAGATTGCAGAGAGGCCTCAACCCTCACTGTCAAAGCTAGCATAGTAATCCATTGGTTGCTACTACCATCAAGGATATCCAAGAAGAGACTATTACCCTGGCAGACAGAAAAATCTAGAACAAAAGCTTCCAAGGAAATCTAGATAAATTTTCCTTCAAACCAACAAAATACTCTGCATCACAGAGACAAAAAGAGCATTTGTGTACAAGACCTCACAATTCCTGTTCAAGACTCTTCCTTTTGATCCACCCTCAGCACCCAGAGTTTTAAGAGGTTGGTTGTAGTCACAGCAAGGCATAGATTGCACATTATGCACCTATACGCATGCATAGACAACATGTAAATTAGTACCCTCTCCAAAGACACAGACCCCTCCATAAATTAATTGCCCCTGGAAAGGATTCATCAACACCAGTTCTTCAAAATCAAGAGGACTTTTTCATCCCACTAAAGAGAATTGTTCACCCTAAGGTCAGAACAGACATGGTTCTGGCTGTAGTTTTACCATAATAGTAAAGATTTGCTAAGATCCAAAACTTCATTGCATCAATCATTTCCGGAAGGGTCCTCAGTAGTCAATTATTTCCAATAGCTAGGATTACTGGTGCTATGTGTCAGCTTCATTTCCTGAGTGGGTTTCTCAGAATGCACCATCTGAAAGTACTTCTGAGGACATAGAACGATGCACTTGACACAATGCAAAATTAGTTGTCATTCTCAGGTAACATCCAAATGCCCCTTTGTCTATACTACACTTAAACACCCTCAGTTGGCCCATGCCAGCTGACTCAGGTTCGTGGGACTTGGCCTAAGGGGTTGTTTAATTGTGGTGTAGCCATTCCAGCTTACTGGGATCCTCCCACCTCACAAAGTCCCAGAGCCCAGACTCCATCCTGAGCCTAAACATCTACCCTGCATTTGAATAGCCCCTTAGTCTGAGTCCTGCGAGCCTGAGTCAGCTGGCATTAGGGTGACCAGATAGCAAGTCTGAAAAACCGGAGCACTTTTTTTCTTCTTTTTGAGGGAGAAAGGGGTATAGTTGAGTATATAAGACAAAACCCCTAATAGGATGGTCCCAATAATATTAGGACATCTGATCACCCTAGCTTCATGTTTTTAATTGCAGTGTAGACTACTCTTTGTGGGCAGATAAGTACGAACAACATGCTGAAAGCCAACCCGACTTCCACTCTAGACCTTTATCCTTTATCACATACAGGATATAGTTGGTATATTAGGCTTCTGAGAAACTATTCACAGAAGTCCATCAGAGGCACTGTGGGGAAAAAGTGTATGAGCCTCATCTCAGGAAGATTTATAAAGTAAATTTCCATTCCTCTGCAGAAGTCATCCTTTGGTAGGAAGGTGGTAGTGGGCTGGTTTCCACATAACTACTTAATTTATAAACCTCTGGCTTTATCTGCGGGGAGCTTCCGTTCCTTCCTATTACTCTTCTGCAATAATTAAACTCTGTTTATCCTTTTCCTCCTGGCATTCGCTGCTCACTACTTCCCATGAATAATGAATGAGTAAAAAAGCTGTGCAACAAAATGAGAAATGTCTTACGTGCTAGCATTTCTCTCTGAATTCAACCCACCCTAGCAGTCTGGTAAATGATCAGAATGTACACTGAAAATTTTCTCTAAAGGGGGACAGATTTATATTGTCTTAAGATTAATTGAATACATTATATCAAGTTCTTTTAATGCTAATAATTGCTAGCTCAAGTGCTTCTTGGGCTGTGGAAGAACTCTTCTGGTGGCCTGAACCTAGTCCTGGAACCTCCAGCAACATTGCACTGCCTCCAAATTGCACAGGTGGGAATCATTGTCCCATGAGTAATGAATTCAAAAAGAAGCTGCTAATAGAAAATTATTAGCTAAGATTTCTCATTTCTATGGTTATGGCTCCTTAACTGAAGTGAAGAAGATTGCTGCTCTTTTTGTAAATTTTGTACTATCTAATGTAGGACATATATTGATAGAAACATATCTAGATGTCTTTAATGCCATTAATCGTTAGGTATGTAGTTGTACTCATAAGTTACCTGATTGAAGTTTGCAAACTTTTTCCAATGCTCTTTCCTTGTTTATAACTATCAAAAGTTGTGCCCAAAGAACAGTAAGTTAAAGAAAGTTTGTTTTTTTTTAGAAAACTGGTTTGTCTTATTTTTGTGGCTCTTTCTCTCCCATTTATTTATGTAGCCCTTCCCTGGCATATCATCTCTTCAAATCTTTGCAGACAATATCAGTGTTCCAGGGATCCTGCTTAAGACACCAAGATAACATAAGACTTTTAGCCTGAGGAAGTGGTGCTTACTGAATTGACCAGAGGTGTTGGTAGTATTGAGCTCTGCTCTGCCCATTGAGCTACTGATGTCCTAGAATGTTAGAGCATTGTTCTGTTGTCAGGACAGCAAAAAAAATCTTTATTAACTTCCTCATGCTTCTTTTTCAAGTTGACAGATTTTCTCTTTGAATTTTCAAGGATACATTTGTATTGGTTTTAGTAACAAAAGTTGTGGGAGTACATCCTGAAATTTCTGTCTGATTTACATACAGTCTGCAGAAATTCAAAAATATATCTGTTTTATCAGCACAGAGACTAACAAGAAACTGCAGCTTCCAAGTAGGTCATTGTTTAGGGTAGACTTAACTTGTCAGTGTCTAATACTCTTAGAATCCTTCTTCCCCCATCCTACCTCCAAAAATCTTCCATGTGCGTGTGTGTATTGTTTTAAACTACTTGGCAATCATTTTAATAATTATCAGAAAGTTTGATTTATAAAACAGTAGGCATTAAGAAAAGGCCAGGATTGTGTTCTATATCAGTGTTTCTCAACCTTTTTGATACCAGGGACTGGTTTCCTGCCTTCCTAAACTGTGTGTAAGCTGTGTCAGGGAGATCTCAGGGACTGGCACTGGTCCATGGACCGGTCATTGAGAAATACTGTTCTATATTGCTTAACCACATTTACAACCCGCTTGTTTTTATCTCGTAAAAAGATGTATTACTCATGAAGCAAGCAAATGAATTTGTTTTTCAAAAATTTTATCAGAAAAAAATAACATTCTTGCACAATTTCCTGTTATAATTAAACATGGGAATCCTCTTTCTTCTGTTATATTAATAGGTTGTAAGACAAGAATAGTTTTTGGTATATAACAGTACAATTTAATTTTCTTATTTTTCTCCATTAACCAGTATTGGAGAACTTTTCTAGCTGGTAGGCTGGCACATATGCAGAAGAACCTTATTAATCCTATTTCCTAAGGACCCCCAAAAAGCTAGAAATCTCAGTGAACTTGAGGTCCTTTTATGATCTGAAGCAAGGGCATTTCCCATACCCAAAGCTATAGAGGCAAGATATGAACAGGACAGCTTCTGCCACAACAATTCTCAAGCTGCAACAACCCCATTTTCCTCTTGTCTAAAAATGCATAAAGTTACATGGGGCCAGAAGGCATTGAGATATTCAGGATCCAGTCAGTTAAGAGCTTTGAACTAGGGCTATTAATTCATTGCAGTTAATGCACGCAATTAACGCAAAACAAATTAGCTGTATTAAAAAAATAGTTATGATTAATCACAGTTTTAATCACACTGCTAAACAATAATAAAATACCAATTTAAATTTATTATAAATATTTTTGGATGTTTTTTCTAAATTTTCAAATATGTTGATTTCAATTACAACACAGAATACAAAGTGTACTGTGCTTACTTTATATTATTTATTATGACAAATATTTCCATTGTAAAAAAGATAAACAAAAAAAATTAGTATTTTTCAATTCACCTCATACAAGTCCAATCAGTCCTAATCCTTGTTCAGCCATTTATGGGAGATAATGCTGCCCAATTCTTATTTACAATGTCACCTGAAAGAGAAAACAGGCACTGTTGTAGTTGGTGTTGCAAGTTATTTACATGCCAGATATGCTAAACATTCGTATGCCCCTTCATGCTTCGACTTGTAGGCTCTAGAGTTTTACATTGTTTTGTTTTTGAGTGCAGTTATATAAAATATATATATATATTTGTTAATTGCACTTTCACGATAAAGAGATTGCACTATAGTACTTGTACGAGGTGAATTGAAAATTACTATTTTTGTTTGTTTTTTACAGTCAAAATATTTGTAATAAAAATAATATAAAGCACTGTACACTTTGTATTCTGTGTTGTAAGCGAAATCAATATATTTGAAAATGTAGAAAAACATCCAAAAATATTTATAATAAATTTAAATTGGTATTCTATTATTGTTTAACAGTGCAATTAAAACTGTGATTAATTGCAACTATTTTTTAATCTTGCGATTAATTACAATAACTTTTTAATCCCTTGACAGCCCTACTTTGAACGTTTTAGAATTTAAACCTAAAATTCAATCCATGCCCGGACAGCTGAAGTAAAGAGCAAAGATTTCTCTTTGCCCACTTTGAACAACTATTGAGCCATTTCTTTCTGCTTTAGTTGCATGCAGAAGATCAGCTTCTTCCCAGAATAAAACTAATTGGAGTAGTTCAAGCATGATGTCATGAAGGCATGCATCACAGTGATCAGATCACCAGAGGTGGCTGCAGACTTGTAACATTCTCAAAATGGCAGTAAACCCTCCATATGTGGCTGCCAAGTGATCTTTATAATCAGTCCTGGTACAAGAGGGGGTTATAAAGGAAAAAAGAGAAGGGAAGATATACAGATACTAACCTTTCTTTTCTTTTCTTTTCTTTTTTTTTTAAAAGATCTCCAATGTACAACCACAATATGTTCTTGAATATACACTGTTGATACATATACAGGGAATGGATTATCTGAAAGCAACAGCTAGCAACACTATACTGATAGTTCTGTAAAGCATAACCTTTATAAACTCTCTTTCTTGAGTTTATAAAAATTCATCTGTGAGAACTCGCTGCAGGTTCAAGGTTTGCAGACAGGATCTTGACTGGCAAACAACTTTAATATAAACTACATTCCAAATGCCAGATTTTCAGGCTCTGGTGTTTAACATTTGGGCACCCAAATCTCTATTTAAACACCTCAATATCTTTTTTTACTAACGTGATTCAATTCCGTGGAAGTCAGTGTAAAGTTTACTGTTGATTTCACTGGGAATTAGATCCAATTTTTAGTGCTTAACTATACTGATTGATTTGCCTAAATCAACACCTAGGACTCCAACTTTGAAAATTTGGCTCTAAACCAATTCAGCAATTTAAGTTCCAGGAAGTTGCATTGGTCATTAGAAGGATTTTTTTTTTATGAATTGAGATGTATTTTAAGATTCTCTAATTTGAAAACATATTCAGTTTTGAATATAAGTATTTTGGAGGATTAGATAGATACAATTTCAGCATTTTCTCTTTCCATTGCTAAATGCATAGGGTAGTTTCACCAGATTTAAAGAACCTTTAGAGAGACAATTACAGTTTTAACTTTTCATGTATTCTGTTTTCTTTTGTAATCTAGTGGATATTACAAGGCTAATTTGCTTAAGAAAACAAAATGTGACGGCTATCATTAGTTTATTTTGGAGAAAGATATCTGAAGCGCTAAAAGAATGTGACCCTTGGCATCTTGATAGAGGCAGGTAAAGTTGATGTGAGTGACCATCTGGTTACTGCCGACTTTACAGCCTCTCTTTGCAAGAGAGTGCTATTATGGGCTCCTGAGGGTGCAAAGAAAAACAGAAGTAAAGCAGCATGAAAGAAACTGATACTGTCACTGTGATCTTGAAACAATGCTCATATATCAGAGTTGCTGGATAGTTTAATCTCTCTTTAGATTCTATGTATCCTTTCAACCTTTTCCTCTTGTTCTTTGAGGAAGTCATCTTCCCAGGAAAATATAGCTAAATGAATAACTAAAAACTAGGCTGTTTTTCATTGTATAGGATACCTTTCTCTTTTACTAAAGAAAGATTTACTTTGACATTAATCTCCAATAATAAAGCCTCTAATCCCTCAGTCATATGTATCTGAGATGTAGCAGTTGGTGTTGAAATCATCTCTGAGGATAGCTGAGTTTTCTCTATATACTGTGAACTTTTGTTCCCTCATATATCTGCCATGGCCAAAATTCTCTCCTTAGTGAGAATGAATTGATGTGATATAAAATTGGACCTTGTACAAGAAGCAAAACTGAACCTTTTTGTATGTGCTTTATGTATGTGCCAATACATTTTTGAAGCATAGAAAAAATACATCTTTATACCTTCCTTTCCCTATGATTCCAACTAAATGAAGTCAAGGGCAACTGGATCTTCAAATGGAGTTTCCACATTCAAGGATGATATGATCAGTGAAGATCTGCGGTATCATCCTGCTATGTTCTCATCAACAAGCTCAAGAAGGAAGCTGGAGGACGAGGTTGTATCAGCTGTGTGTACTGTGGACAAACGCGTGGGCATCTCACCAGCTCTGGGTAATGCTTTAGAGCACATTGTGGAGCAGCTGGATGTTTTGACTTTAGTGAGTATGCAATGGACTAGTAACACTTCCTTAATTAATATAATTCCCTCATTTGGTAAAAAAAACAAAACAGGAACTATGCTCATAACCCAAAGTATTAAAATGTTGTATAGGCTGACTTTACAGGTTTCTAGAGTCCTGCTGAATTCTTTCATCCTCATGAAATGTTGGCCATATGAACTGAATTCATTAGAGTCAAACTAGAAGGTTCTTTAAAATCTGTTTCCTGTTATGCAACTGTCAATGGCATTTTAAAACTTTGAAAGACTATTGTTATATTTTTAACTCTTTGGCAGGGAAAGTTGGGATTGTTCAGTAGTAACCTTTAATGCTGATTTGCCAGAAGCCTGTTGTTGACTAGAGAATGTTAGATTCCAACTTGAACAATAATGCGCTAGCAGATGATGAACAAGATAAAATGGCAGAATGGGTGAGAGAAGAGCATCCCCATCTTTTGGTAGTTAAGGACTGTGACCATTTTCAGCCATAGGGCTCCAGGTTCTAGGTATCAAGGTGGAGTCCAGGCCCTAGCATAATCCTAAGAATCAGTGCGAGAAAGAGCAAACACCAGCATTAATCAATGGCTTCTGACTTGGTTGCAAATTCTTAACATTTCCTCTCAGTAACTCAGCTCCAGCCAATTTATATTTAAGGTATTGCACTGTGCTTGGTAATTTATAAAAATGAACCTAATTGAAATAGGATGGTCAGGTAATGTAGTGAAAGAAATACAGAGAGAAAACACTTAAATTATCAGAAGAATCTGGAATTGTGGAATAATGTAGATTAAAGGGAAACTGTCTAGAAAGTTACCTTTCTTGAAATAAAGTAACTTCTTCGAGGATGCCTTTTATTTAGTACTTTTTAAAAAAAGACTTTCTTTGATTGCTTCAAGAGTGTTTGTTTTTATAGCTGGAGACTCAAACAGTATGTTCCATTAGTGGATAGTATTTTAATTTATTTTATTTGTATTAAAGTGTGTGTCAATGAATAATTATCCAGGGATACGAAATCTTCCAGTAAGTTTTGTGGAGACAGGTTTATAACTTTTGACAATCTGCTTAGTTAAAAATCCATAGTATTAATTTTGGGTTTAAATGGTAGAATATCTGAAGCCAGTATTGCAGCCATAGTATTTTCTGTTATTCAGTAAAAAACATTGTTTTTGTGTTTAAAGCACTGTGCACATTTATGACATTGCAGAAATAAGTAAAAAATACATTACTGTCCTCTTCTTGCAGACTATTTCAATCCTGGAGCAGCGACTGACTTTGACTGAAGATAAACTGAAAGAATGCTTAGAAAATCAACAAAAAATGTTACTTCAGGCCAGACAAGGAGAATAAAAAGTACAAATGTAATTGAACTGTATTAATGAATATGTTTCATACATTATCAGGGAACTAATAAATGATGCCTTATTTAATCTCTCAATAAGCAAAAAGCAAATTTGCCTCTTATTTTAACCTGTTGCTATAAGGAGAAAAAAGTGAAAAAGCACATACAGTATATTTTAAAGATCAGTGGCAAACTAACATTTGGTTAACATATTTAATAAAGTGTAGGTTAGCTGAAGATTAATACAGTTTAATACATATTTAGGGTGACTCTCTTTCACATCCATAGGGCGAGGGTTTCACTCCCTATTTTGTTTTGTTACCACTCAGTCTTTCATCCTCATTACATTCTACCAGTTGGCAGCCTATACTTAAACATTTTCCCAGTCCTAATAAACTTTTTAAAAAGCACTGAACAACAAACTATGCAATTTTAGAGAGAAAGCCTTTATTGTGAAAAGAGGTAATGCAGCTTTTTCAATCTAAGTGAGACTTAAAAAAAGTTGCCTTAAGAACAGCAGGTAAACATTTTACACATAGAGAAGTGACAAGACCTGCCCAACTCCTAAGAAATGCCGGTGGATTTTAGGAACTTCTGGTTTATAAGGGTAAGCAACTTTTTTATTACAAATATGAAAATGAAATAACTTAAGCCTTTATCCAGCAGTTGAAACTGTACAAATCCAGTTGTAAGACGGAGGCCTTATTTTGTATTTTCATTCATTATCTGAGCCATTAAAATGTAATTTTCCTGCTTAAGTTTAGTACTGAAGCAAATTTAAATTTAATTTTTTTGATAATTATATTGTATTATTTGAAGCAAACACCAAAGTAAACTAAGCCTATACTGTAAACTTTTAAGGCCTTGATCCTGCAAATACTTATGCAGTACAAAACTTGGGGCACTACGACTAGTCCAATGGAAAGCAGTTAAAGGCACATAAATTAAGCACTTCTATAAGCCAGTGCAGGATTAGAACCTCAAAGAGTAAGGATTTCTACAATCAAGTTCTTAGTTTGCATTTTAAAGCTTGGATGCATGTTGTTAATATTGCCGGTTTGATTATTTTTAATGAATAGAAGATAGCGGAAAGGAGACTTATTGTGAACATGAATTGCCAATCATTAGAGAGGGATAAATTCTGGCTTCTCTATTATATGGAACTTTTGTTTTGTTTTGTTACATCTTCATATTGTTATTAAATGGCTGTTGCAGAATATCTATCTTGTAAAATATACAATCAAAATTAAGCAGTCTTTCCATTCTGCATCTTCCTGCTTATATTGTGAGTTTGTATTTTGCATTTTGAAAAATAAGACAATCAAAGTGGAGATCATATAAATAATGCAAATTAAGACCTCAGTCCTGCCACTGAATCTGTATAGCTGAACCCCTTTTCATGTATTGAGCGCCATGCCATAAGGGCACACCCATGCAGATTCGATAGCAGAACTGGGGCCAAAGCAGTAAACAACATTTCTCAAACATTATTTAAAACTGTCTTGATCACCCATTTCTGACCGTGCATCACCAGAATCTGTGATGCATAGTGATCTGTGATTTTTGTCAGCCAGTATGTATAGGGGAAAAAACCTAATCAGATCACATATTTACATTTTGGTCTTATACTGTATTTTTATGTGGGGGAAGATATATCACAAGGAACTAGCCTTTCAGTTTGGTTATCTGTGCAAAAATGTACTTATAAAATGTCTTCCATAATAAAGGTCATTGCTGCAGTTGTATTTATAGGTTTAAGATCTGACCTTGTATTATGCAATTGTTTATACCATTATATAATGTGTGGCTAAATAAATGCTAGCTTTTAGATCAGATGTACTTTGCCTATTATATTTACTTTCACAATCTTAGTTAACAATGAGGTTTCCTCATTTGATTGGAAGGACTAAAGGCTTGTCTACATAGAGCAGCAATACACATTGAGGTGTCATTTTTAAAGCACACTAATGTGTTTCACATTTATTGGTCCATGTAGACCCTGCTGGTATGCACTGAAGGTTCCCTAGTGCACTTCAACATAGTGCTGTTTGAGACCAAAATAATCCTCGTTAAGACACATTGCCCCACCAAGTAGGTAAGCCCTTAGAAATATAAACCTTTAAATCACAGTTTCTAATGAACTATCCTTTATTCAAAATAAAAATCAACCTTATTAGCAGGATCATTTTGTTCTTTTTTGAGTGATTGCACGTATCCATTCCACTGTAGGTGTGCATGCACTCCAGTGCAGTTATTGGGGAGTTTTTCCTGGGTGCTACCTGTCAGAGTGGCACAAGCACCTTGTGTGCAGGCATAAAGAGCCGAACTACCCCTGATTTCAATCAGTTCCTTCCTGCTGCCTGAGATGGTTGTTGGAACTCCTTTTGCTTTCTGCAAGTCTCTAGTCAAGCCTGTAAATAGTACGTGTTGTATAGTTTTAGTAGATAGTTGGCTAGTGTAAAAAAAAAATGTTTGTGTGAGTCCAGCAGCAAATCTGGGTACCAGCTCTGGTATTGGAGATATGCCACACTCTTCATGTTTCAAGCCCTGCCAGGATTGTGGTAAGGCAATGCTTAATAGTGACCCTCACCCAGCTGCCTTAAGTGCTTGCGGGAGGCTCACATGAGCAACAAATGTGGCATTTGTAAGAGCTTTAAATCCCACCCCAAAAAAGCCAGGGAAGCTAGATTGAAATATCTGCTGCTGGAATCGGGACTGTGTCCTAAGCCATCTACCTCGATCCAAGCACCTTGGCACTGGTCAGTAGCACATCTCTGGCATTATTGGTACCAAGAGGCAGTTTGGCATCCCCAGTATTGAAGAAGAGGCTCCATAAATCAGACTTGGTACCAGGATCCTGGAAAGAAGCAGAGAGGTCAAGCTTTTTTAAAGACTCGAGGGCACTCGAAGAGGACGCACTCCCCAGAGCACACTCCTAAGTAGGGGAGTTCATTGATTGCAGAGTCAAGACCAACTCCCAAAGAACCTTCAATGAGATTGCTTCATTCCCCAGTACTGCAGACTGGTTTCCTGGTACCGTCTATTCCTGAGGCATTTGAGGCTGTAAGAGAGTTGTTAAACGTCATAGTGCTGCCATCCCCAGCAGTTCAAGACTCTTACCAGCACCGGTGTCCATGGTACCAACAGCAGCAGCTTCACCTCCACGCCAGGCAGTTCCAAGTGATTCGGCCATTAGGATACCAGTTAAGGCAGTATCATCTAAAGGAAACCCACAGATGATCTCCCCGATTCCCTTTCTTCAGAGTCTGAATCTTCTTCACCAGTACTGATGGATACAGTGCTGCCCTGGTCACAAGGAAGAATCTTCTTCCTCAGACTCTGAAGTGGGATCCCATGTGTGCCAACATAGCCGATCCCACCATTAGAGGTATACCACCTGCCTGCCCTGGTTTCAGCCTTAGTACTAGCAAGGTGTTTATAGAAAGGATCCTTGGGGGGGACACAGTTGGGGACTGGGGCCATACCGTGGAACCCAGGAAGTTCTCCCCTCAGTCGAGAGTGTCCATGCAGCCAGCTCCATTTACTGGCCATTGGGAGCATCGAAGCTGCAAATACCCTGGTACCTACCAGATTCAGGATCCCTCTCATGAGCAGCCACAAGAAGAGCAGGAACTGTATCGGCCCCCGGTCCTATTGGCATCTGTTTCATCATCCCCCGATGAGGCAATTGTCCTGAAAACTATTTATCTACCTCCTGGTGATTTTAAGACTCTTCAGGATGAGAAGGATATCTATGGACCTTGACGTCCACCCAGAGGAGGTCCAGGAAAAATCCCACAGGTTGATGGACATCTTGGCATCTGTGCCAGATGGAATAGCTCTCCCTATTACTGATGTTGTTTTAGAGCCTACCAAGGTCCTCAGGCAGACCCCACCGACTGCAAAGAGTGGAGAGGAAGTACCATGTCCCCTGTCATGACTCCCTGGTGGTGACAGCAGCCAATGAGAAAAAAAGAAAGGGGCATCAACCCCTAAAAATGAAGAGGCCAAGATGCTGGACTGGTTTGGGAGGAGACTTTATTCCACAGGCAGATTACAGTTTTGTATTGCAAACCAGCAAAGTTTGCTGGGGCACTATGATTTCACCTTCTGGGATCTGGTTTCAAAGTTCAAAGACAAGCTCCAAAAATGAGTTGAAACAGGAGTTCCAAACATTAATAAAGAAAGGCAGGTTGGTTGCCAGAATGGCTCTGCAGGCCAGGCTGAATGCAGCAGATTCTGTAGCTCACAGCATGGTCTATTGTCATCATGATGAGGAGCTGTCCTGTTTACACTCTTCTGGCCTCCCTCCAGAGATTCCACAGACAGACCGAGACCTTCCTTTTAAAGGGCCACTGCTTTTTTAGAGAAGACTGACGAGACTCTGCATAATCTCAAAAACCAGAGCAACACTGAAATCTCTGGGCATTTGAAATGGAGGGCATTCTGTCTTTATCACTCCCAGCATTTCCAAGGGTTTGCCACTTGAGCCCAGAACCTGCCCAGGAGAAGGAGCAGAGATTATGAAAGACAACCACCACCACCCTTTGGTTAGGCAGCCATTGGGTCACTTAGGCAGGTGCCATTTTCCAAGAGTTTATTTCAATGGGCAGGTCAAAAGAAGCCTACCATTTTTGCAAACCGCCTGTCCCATTTCCATTGTGCTTGGGCCCACATCATAACAGATCAGTGGGTTCGAAGCACGGTGGAAGTGGAATATACACACAAATTTATTTCTATCCGCGTCCTATTCCCCTTCCTCTTCAGTATCTCTCACCTGAAGCAATGTTACTGCAAGAGATAGAATCTGGTAGAAGCTATAGAAAAGGTCCCTCCTTTGTTCAGAGGAAAGGGCTTTTACTCCCAATACTTTCTGATCCTGAAAACAAAAGGGAGTTCCAGGCCTATTTGAGATCTGAAGGAACTAAACAAATTCCTAAAAAAATCAAAATTCCAGATGGTCTTTCTAGCCTCCATTATTCCTTTCTGGAGCCGGGGGTCTGGTATGCTGCTCTTGATTCAAAAGATGCTTAGTTTCAGTGGCAGTTCATGAGAGCCACAGAAAATTTTTGAGATTCACCATCAGTGGTCACCATTATGAGTGCACAGCCTTTCCCTTTGGTCTCTTGGCTGTCCTTCATATATTAACAAAGTATATGGTTATGGTAGCATTGTTCCTCCAGAGGTCAGGAGACTGTGTCTTCCCTTATATGGACAAGTGTCTGATAACAGGTCGATCCAGGTCACAGATGATGTCTTGCATAAGCATAATCTGATCGACCTTCGATGCACTTGGCCTGCTGATCAACCTAGGCAAGTCAGTTCTGTCTCCAGAACAGAAATTAGAATTTATTGGAGCACTCCTGAACTTGACAATGACCAGGGCCTTATTATGTCAGGCAAGATTTCATGCAATGCAAACCTTCATTCTAGCCTTAAAAGTTTATCCCCTTATCATGGTGAGAAACTGTTTAAAGCTTCTGGAGCATATGGCAGCATACATCTATGTAGTCCAATACACCCGACTGTGTTTCGGACTCCTTCAAGGCTGACTGGAAGTGGTGTATTCTCCAAGAAGGTACCACATAGACATGTTAGTGCATGTATGTGGTCAGCTGTTATCTTCACTAGATTGGTGGATAGACCTAACCAATGCCTGCAAGGGAATTTTCACCCCATGTCAACAATCTCTTTCCTTAGGCCTGATCTATGCTACAAAGTTAAGTCGATGCAAGGCATCTTCTGTGGACCTACTTGTGCATGTGTGTACACTTAAATTGGTCTCCCACTGATCTAAGTGCCCTGTTACACTGACATATTAGCACCACCTCCCTGAGCAGTGTAGAACCATGGTCGATATACTTAGGTCTATGCAGTGTGAGTGTGGACGCTGCGTTACTTATGTCAACCCTAACTGTCCTCCAGCAGCTGTCTCACAATGCCCCACACTGACTGCTCTAGTCACCATTGTGAACTTCACTGCCCAAGGTCACAGAGAGCGGAAGCCATCCCTCCCTTTTAAATCCCTGTGAATCTTTGAAATTCCTTTTCCTGCCTAGCACGCCTAGCAGCTCTCCATTTTTGAGTGCAACTGCCCAGCTGACCACATGCTCCAGACACACTCCTACCTGGCGTAGACAGGAGATATTGGATCTCTCAGGCCTGCGGGAGAAGAGGCCATGCAGGCACAGCTTCAAACCAGCCACAGAAACATCGACATTTATGAGCAGATTGCTGTTTAACATTAGTTCTGCTCCTATGGATTTCAAAGAGTAACTGCACAGATCTTTGAGGGATCACTAAGTGCTGAAATTATAATGGATGAGACTAGGGACCTTAAGAACACAAAGATTTAGGCAAATTTTGCAGAGAGCAAGAGCTCTTACATTTAACACTGAAATATATGAAATGCGTATTGGCCTAACAATAGTTGAGTATAAATTGAGCAAAGAGAGCTTAATTGCAGATTCTGGTAAAATAAAACAAATCATTGAAGTGTGCACTTCAAAATGCTTAATGGCTCCTCAGGGGTTTGATAAATTATTTGGCAAAATTAATTTCACTTCAATTTATGGTCACAGTAAGATTATCACTGGGAAGACAGACAAAACCAAGCATTTGAGCAATTAAAAACACTGATCAGCTCACTAATTTCACAATGTTATGCCTAACTAAGTCAATTGCATTGTTAGATAAGGGAAGAGAAGTGGTTACATTTCCATGGAGATTCCTAAAGAGGCAGGAAGAAACTATCCAAGTTTGCAAAGATGCTGTAAATTGCTAGATTGTTTCATATTTTGTTTATACATTTGTAATCCCAAAACAAGTTTGAAAGTTAGATAAACTATCTTTACCACCATGATGCTGAAGCAACAAAGACATTGTCTTATTTCACCCTGGATGTGGCAAATAATTTAATTTGTAAACTCCTTATGGGCAGTAATCATGTCTTCGTTTCATTATAGGAAACACCTAGCACACCTTTGGGTGTCCACAAAAATAACAACAATACTTAAATACTGGTGATTTCTAGATTCCTATTGACACAGGAGAAAAAAAAGGGGGGAAATGATTCCACAAGGAACAGTTATGATAATTAGAGAGCATGTGTCAATGCTGGAGCCAGCAGCATCATTGGTCACTAAAATGTTGAGGTTGCAAAATCCAAACTGAGAATATAATCTACGTGGAGTGAGTCGTGTTAACAGCTCTGTCTTGAGGAAAACACCAGTCACATACATACAATACAGTGGTTTAAACTGTAATTGACTAAGTGACTGAAAAATACTTCAAAATATATTGATCAGTTATATGTTGTTTTAAAGTTAATTGTGTTACTTCAGACGAAGTAAAGAGGGTACAAGAATAGGTATCAACAAGTACACAAAAAGAGGGAAGTTTAGTATGTGATTGTGACCAAGGACCACTGGATACCAACTGGAAAAGGGCACAGGCATACATAAGGGTAAAGGGATCCCCTGGGTTCACAAAAAAGTCATGTAACGTTTCTAATGAAACCTGTGTCACTAGTCATCATAGTCATTGCAAGATATATGTATGGAAGAATACGTGAGAAGTTATGTATATATACTGACAATTATATTCTCTAGGCTTTATGTAGTTATAGGCGGGTCACTCAAAGGTAGCATGTCTTGAGCCAAACTTCTCCAGACAGGAGGTAGAAGACAGTTATCTACCGAACTGACCTCTGTGTATTCTATATCTCAGAAAAGAAGTGTATTAGCATACTGAGTCAAATGCTAATGAAGAACTGGGGGAGAGGTCAGAAGTAAGTTAACAGGAAGAAGTAAATAGCAAGACGGCACAGGTACCCTATTTTCAGGTGAATGTCAAAGGGCTGGACTGGTATATTTCGGGATGGAGAGAGATGCTCTGGCATCTGTCCATCTGTGAGGACAAGGTGCCAGAGGACTTGATTTTACGAAAGGTGAATCTCAGCCACCCTGGCTAAAAACGCTAGGAAAAGGACTTGAGTAAGTGATTCTGTAGGAAACAGGAATGACTAGTAAGTTAAGTTTAGGCTTCAAAAAGCATGTTATGATTTTGTTTTACAGGTAACCATTTTTTTTTCCAATATTCGTTCTTAGTATCATTTGAATTCTGGAAAGAATTTGGTTTGGTTCACACCAAAACTGACTTTTCAGTTTTTCTCACCAAAAAGGGGGGGGGGGGGCGAATGCATTTTTAAACCCAAAATTAATGGGGCTTTGGGGGGGGAGGAGGCACATTTCATTTTTAGTAATTTTTTTATTTTTTTCACTCTATTTTTAAAAAATTAGCTACATTTCTAAATGAAAATATTTCAAAATGAAGTCAAAATGCTTAATTTATAAATGGTCAGAATTAAATGCTTTGTTTCAAAATGCTGCATGCATTTCATTTAGAAATGGCCAAAATAAACAGTTCTGAATTTTTTAAAACAATTTTTCCATTTAGTTTTTGCCTAAATTATTTGCCAGATTCAACCTGAATAGTTTCAGTGCCCCACAGAATGTATCCTTTGGTTAATTTACCATTTGCCAAAAACCTTTCACCCAGCTCTATTTCTGACAAACCTGATTCTTGAAACATTAAATGGTGTCAGACATTATATTCAACCCACGCAGTTTCTTCCTCCAAGGCACCTGAGTACTTGCTCAACACTAGTGTTGATGTATCAGTTATCCTTGAGATAAAGGTACTTGAGAGAGTCCCACATCTCTTAGGGATTGTTTCTTCTTAGTTGCAGACTCATTAAGACCAACACTGCCTCTTTTCACATTCCTAATCTTTAAAAGTAGAAAGCTTTAAAATGAAAGCATAAATTCTGATTAAACTAACAAGGCCACAAGAAAAGTGTTGGTTGAGTTTACCAACTTCTATTGGCTCAATCCGATCACTGATAGAAAGGTCAGGTCTCCTTACCCCTCTTCAGGTCTGGCAACCCTCACTTTCCTGACACGATGATGAGTCAGGAACTCTGACTGTTTAGCTCCTAGAGTTTCCCTGTGTAATTTTACCCTTTGTGCTTTTGCATGGGAGAGCATCATCTGGCACTAAATGGCTCAATTACAATAATTAATGCACTCAGCACAGTTTCCTGAAATACAGTCATCTCTAGGAGAGGTGATTGACAACTAACCTGAGCAGGTCACAATAGTATGAAGGAAGGAGAAATTTAATTAAGGACATCTTGGCAAATATTTACCTTTTTAAAAAAAAAAAGTGCTATGGGACTTTTACTGTCTATATAAGCGGGCAAAACTTTCTTCTTAAATGTTCTATTGTGGAGACCTTAAATTACCTTCCTTGCCAGAGATCTGATGATCATCTCTCTTGCACACTTCTTTGAATACTCTACTGGATTTGCAATGGTGTGAGATCAGAATCTGGCCCCAAGACTATCACTGTTTATTTGTATTGTGTTTACTTGCAAACTTTGTGAAGTAGAGAAATTCTGGACTCCATGCTCCAAATGCTTAAAGAATATGTACATACGCATTGGATCCAGGAACACCATGTATTTGTCAGTGTCTCCTCAGGGAATTTTTCATGCTTCAGATGCATAATACAGCAGAAGCCCTTTCTTTGTGGGAAAATTAAATGCAGCTGTTGATTGGAAAAAGCACATAAAAGTATTTTTCTTTTCAAGGGATGTAGATTGCATTTGTTGGAACTCACTTCCTAAAACAGGTGCAATATCTATTGACTATCCAGTACAATATTCACCATTTTTAATTTAAATTTTAAAATTAAGCTAGAAAATTTGTTCCCAAGCAAGTTCAGTGAATAGTAAGTAAGCTGCATTTACTACTCTGTGATACAAGGCAGATATGTGACACATTAATGTAATTGCCTTTATCTGAGTGTCTTTTTAATAATAAAGACACAAGGCCTTCCTTTATTTAACCATATGTTGATGAGATATAGTACTGAGCATTGATGCAGCTTAGACAACACAAAATGACTTTTTCCCTTTCCTCTCAAATTATTCTGCCAGGGAAGTTAGCAGTTACCTGGGCAGTACTAGATAAGGTGACTTTAACATATTCGTAAATGCAGATTACAGGAGTATAATAAATAATCAGAAAATGGTTCATTTTCATCTTTGTGCTTTACTGCCTCTAAATTGTAAAATTAAGTTAAATCTCTTCTCTCAACCTCCTGTCAATTCCCTGCCCTTACCAGCAAAAGGCGAGATGGGATTGGGTAGGAGGTGTAACATCATGGTATGGGTGGGAAGGGAAAAGGGGCTTAGAGCCTAACTCAGAGCCTGTTAAAGTAAATGAAAAGACTTCTATTGATCTCAGTGTCCTTTGGATCAGGTTCTTATTCAACCAAACATCCTCAGTTGTGCTAAATTTCTCAGATCACTTTCTTGAAAAATAAATCCCAATTGCAAATCCTAGGAGCAACAAAGATTTACAAACTTGGGTAAAACAAAAGCATCCACCTCTCCCTTTCAGCTGCCAAAGGGGTAGTAAATGCCAAGATAGGGGGGAAAAAAGTCTTCTGTTATATAGTCATCTTTTCATCCTTTCATGTTTTGTCTTATAATGACCTCTATCTTAGGTTGTTTCCTACTTCTAATCCCCAGAGGAAATCCCTATTCCTTTCAGAGAGATAAAATGTTAGAACAAAGGAAAAGTAGCAGGAACTTGCCAGTCTCTGTACTATAGAATTTCACTGAAGCCTTTCCAGGCTCTGATGATGGAACCCAAAGGCTTACAGTGTTTATTCCTACACCTGTATTGAATATCAAGGTCTGGGGTAAGATTAATCATTTAGAAGCAGAGCCTGCTGGCAGGGGCCATTATTTATTAGGGCTTTACAAACAACTGTGTCAGAGAGAGAATTATGTGAAGTTCAAAGCTGCAAAACCCTCTACCTGCTGGGTTTTTGGGGTTTTTTTTTTTTTTTGGTAAGTAGGTAAAATCCAGAATAGTCACATGGAAAAGACCTGCTTCCTGTTACCTTCATCTTGCACATTGTGGAAAATGAAACATTAAAGATGCAATACTCAGGGGAATAAAAAGGACAAAATGCTCCAGGCAGCATTTCTTCTTCATGAGAGCACCTGTCTAACACATTAGGGGCTTTTTAATCATTTTTACATTTTTTTTTTAATTTTTACCCTAAAATATATGTGGTGAGCACAGAGCCCAGGGTTTGGGTTAGAACATAAATAAAGTGATTTGAAAGAGAAAGGGCAATTTAAGATGGATAAGTTCAAAATGTATGACTAAATTCAGAACTCAGTTACACCCTGGTATTTCTGGAGTAATTCAATTAAAGTTAAATGCAGCTACACCAGATTTACAGTGTTGCTATGGGCAGAATTTAGCTCTTAATTTTATTCGTTGCAAACACTTATCCTGGTAAGTAACAGCTTTTGTTCCCCAGAGAGTTTTGCACTTGCAGTAAGCTGTAGTTAAACAGTAAATGTAAACAACTGAGGGATAATGGAATACAGATTTAATCACAATTAACCACACTCGGTGCTCTCAGTCCAGTAACCACTGCCTATTTATCTACATCACAAAAACACCACAGGCTTTGGCATGACTTGTACTATCTTCTCAGCAAAAGGTCTGGCCTTGGAATAGCCATACTGTTACAGGACAAAATGAGGTTCACTGGAGACTCTTAGACAGCATTTGTTATGCTCAATTCTAGCTAGTGCTAATATATTATAACCCTGATTCAACAAGGTACTTACACAAGTAAATAACTTTTGGCACAACTAGTCCCTTTGGAGGAACGGTCCCATTGAAGTCAATGGGACTACTTGCATTCTTAAAGTTACCCACATACTTAAATGTTTTCTAGAGACTCCTGTCACCTTGATCACTACATTCACCTAACTAAAAGAATGAATAGCAATTGAAGACTCACTTTTCCTTAAGGTAAATTAAAGACAGATTTATTCAGAAGAACTTAAACTCCTGATTTTTTATTGATATCTACATAACAAACAGTCATTTGTTATTTGTTTCATAGTTTACTGATTTAGGCTGATGGAACACCTGCTGAACTAAATGGAGAGCAAGCAGGAACAAGGGCCCTTAACTTGAACAAATACCTTGTTCTTCAGCCTCTTGGATTGGCTTTAGGAAGCCATGCTGACATATAAGGGTTTTTCCAATGTCATTAAAAGTTACAACAAATGAAATGTCAGTAATTTTGTCCCAATTTTATTTTAAAAAAATGCTCTGGGGACTGAGCTGCTCTGCAGTTATAGGTTGTACATGCATAAATTACACTCTGAGATTTATTCCTTTTATGTGAATAGTGGTCAAAGTAGGAATTTCAAGGCATGAGAGAGTTGTGCCTTTGCTCTGTATTTTGCGTATCTGAGAGGTCTACATGCAGTTTAGAGAAGGAAATACCCAGGAATATGTTTGTCCTACTTAATAGATTTGGGAGGGACAGAGAAGAATATAAACCCAATTACTTATACGATTTGAAAAATCCCTCTTAGAACAAATTATTGATCAAGCTAAAATGATCACTGACCCACCAACTATCTCACAATTTCTTTTTTCATATACAACTATTTAGGAAGTTCTAGCAGGCTTACATTGCCATGTAAACATCAGAAATAAAACCTTAACTGTTACAATACTGAGCTTGTCATTTTGTTTAGGGAAACATTATGAAGTAAAATAATCTTCAAATCTTTCAGTTAAACAAGTTATTACCATATTACAAAGTGAGCCTCTTTACACCTCTGAGGACATGTTGCTTCGGGTGATTTTATTAAATAAAATTAACTATTGACTCAACTCATATTTATCAAACCAGACATTCTATCGAACATTAAAAGTAAAAAAGGACTAGAACAGAGGTGCTGGGGTTGGGTCCCAGCCCCCGCAGGCAAATGTATTTAGTTGGAATAGTGAATAAATAGTAACCAAATATTTAAGTGACTATTTGTCTCTCTTTTGCTGGATACATAATTGATGCATTAGCTTTTCTATAACAACTTTACATATGTTTTAAAACCATTATAATTTTGGGCAGTTTCTTATTGGAAAAAATGTCAGAAGCCTAGGAAGCTATTAGCAGATTAGAGATAAATTCTTCATTTCTTTGAGAGTAATCATTTCTGCAAATAAAGATTTTATATAGATCTGGTTTTCTCCTTCAGTATTCTCAGGCAATCCCTTAATTGTGATATTGCTTCTCCTCTTTCGAAATATTTTCTACATCTAATTTAAGCTGCATCTCCTTTTTTCTCTGCTTCAGCAGTGCCATACAGCTCTTCATCTCTTTCTCTGTTCTCATCTCTGTCTCGCTTTCTCACTTGTTTCTGCTCGGCCAGTTTCTTGTACAGTGACTTGATATTCCCAAGTCAGTAACTTCCTGCTTCACTGCTAGAATCTTGGACATCAGATTGTTTCTCGGGGCCTTAAATTCAGAGATCAATTCCCTGATGTCTGCCATGGTGGCCAGTTAATTTACCGCCCTGTCATTTGTGCCCGTTTTGGCTGCCGTGTCTTCAGTTGGAGTCAGAGAGGCCCATGCTGCAATCCTGAAACACTCTTCTAAGTGAGGTTTACTTATTTTATTAATGTTCTATTTTTTTCCGTAGGGGGTGCAGGGCATTCTCTGCAATTTGTGCTCTTGTGGGGGGAAGGAGGGTGAGATGTAGGCAATCCATGGAAGCATATTACTTTACTGTCCACTGACGGCTCAGGCTTCAGACAGCCATCCCAGTTGAGCCCCTTCCACTAGTCTCCCTATCTCTCAGTTTCTAACACCCTCCTGTTGATTGTTTTTCCTGCTTCAACCTACCACTTATGCCCATCAGCGTGTAAATTCTACCCACTTATTTGCACCTCCAGTGTTGGCATCTTAAGCTCACTTAATGGGGATGTATTTGGCCAGTGCTGAGTGGCTGTGATGTTTTAAACTTTGTTGTTTTTTTTAACACAGAAGTTACCAAACAAAGTAGAAGCTTTCAGTGAGTATCATTTTTAATCTTGTATTTTATCCACTACAGTACTTCAGGTTTTTTAGAATGTTTTATTAGCAATGTAACAATCAGGAGAACTGCTTAATCAGAAAGATAGACTGTCCATCAAGCAGGCCCACCCAAGAAGATTAGTCTGTATTGTCATAAAAACATAGTTGGGCACTATCTTGAATATTCTTCCCAAGCACAGAATCTGCTTCCATCCCTACCCATTCTTTATCTGATTCCCTGCGATGTGTCCTATTCTCAGTCTACCAATTTATTGTTTATCTCTTCCCCTTTCTGTTTTCACCCACTGTTCTCTCCCATCCCTTTCCCCTGAAAATATTTTGCAGCCTACAGAAGTGCACTTGGCTGCAGCCTCGTTGGGCAGATCAAGAAGATTTCCTGATCCTTGATGGGTGGAGTTTCCCAAAAGCGTCCATTTGGTATGAATGTTGTATAAACAATGGGCCTGCCAAACTCTGAAAAGTGAGAGACAACTTCAAAATACTGTGCTTGCAAATTTCTACTTGTGTTGGTTATTGCCTAGCATGAGGTAGAAATCTTGATTTTGTTCACGTTCACATGGGATATCATTGGCGTATCTCCATTCAATGGAGTGCCAGCAGGAAGAAAATTGGCTCACTTGGTGTTAGCCGTTTGCTTTGGGTCAAGCTGTAGCTTCAGTTTTAAACTTTTTGGTAACTGAAATCACTGAATTAGTTTCTGCAAGCTGTCATGAGATAACATGTTGTGTAATAAGGACACAATTTGCAGCTCTGGGATTAAGTTTGAATCAGTGCATTGTATCTGCAGGAGGATTTTGAGTTAAAATTACAATTCAGACAGCATTATGTAAGCTTGACATACAGAATTACTTGGTTCATTTGGGAGATTTTACCCCTAGTGAGAAAAAGAGGTGGGTTAAGAAGTCTTAAATATTTGTACCCAGTAAACTCTACATCGGTGAATTATTATTGGTGGGGCCAGTAGCTCCGCCTATTATTAAGATTGCCCAACACTTCCCATTCTAAGATGCTGTTTTCAGTTGTTTATAACTTTTTCTAACTTTAACTGTTCAGGCTGTAATTTTCCCATGTCAGGCGTCTGCCTCAGGCTGAGGTTTTTTTGGAAAATGTCAGCCAAAATAGTTTGTTTCTGAGAAAAAGACTAGTGAAAACTATGTTGCTTAACCCATGTTAAAAAATTCTGATGACCTTTTCTTTGAGAAGCATTAAGATGCCTCATCCTTTGGAACAGAGACTTAAAATTTGGCCGGGGTGCAGCCTTTGTGTCATTATTGTGTTTTTGACCTCTCCATGAAAATCCACTCAGATGTGGCCAAGTTATTAGCCTTTGAAAAACCGTGTTCTCTCTTGCTAGAACTTTGCAGATAAAAACTCTGTCCAAAGCTGAGCAGGACTTCCCTTTGCTCTGGGCTTTTGTGGCAGGGGGCTAGGGCTGGGCACCAGAACAGAGCGCGGGGAACTTGTGGTCTTAATGCCTGCCCTGCATGCCCAGGCAGCATGGAAGAAGAAGCTGCCTGATTAAAATACAAAGAGGACCTGGGATGGAATAGTAGATTGGTACAAGGAGCTGTGGGGGAAGGGGATTTGGAGGCTGGCAGTTGGGAGGAGGGAGGAGACTGGAAGCTGAGGAGGGAGACTGGGAGTGGCTGGATAAGGAGACTGCAACTGGGAGCCAGGGCAGGAGACTGGGAGGCAGTGGGAACAGAAACATGGGTGGGAAGGGTGCAATTGGAATCCAGGAGGAGAGAGAGAGATCAGACGAGCTAGAGGGGGAACTGGGACTATGTCTGGGCAAGGAGATTGAGACAGCGCAAGGAGAAGATGGGGAGTCCATAGGATGAGATTAGGACTAGGTGGGCAAGAAGACTGTATCTGGGATGAAAAGTCTAAGGAGTGAAGCCTAGGACTGCGTAGGTGAAGAGAATGTGTATGGGATGAGGAGCCAGGAATGGGGAAAGGACAGGAGTAGGCCAGGAACAGCTTGGAGGGAAGAGGGCAGAAGGGGTGAAGCTTGGAGGAAACTGGTAGAAGAGTCTGTGCCCATTAGAGTACATTCCCCTCAGAGCCTGGAATGGGATCCAAGAATCCTGAGTCTCCCCTTTTCCCTTCTGCCAGCGTGTATCTGTGAAACCCACTGACAACATATGAGTCTTATCTGATGCACATAGAGGATGACAACCTACTACTGCTATCAGTTACTGAGTTAGCTCAAGTGACTGAAAGCTGTGTGGTGGATCTACATTTTCCAACACCTCTGATGAACCGTGTGTGTGTCCATATGAGGCCACATGATTGAATTTCTGTTTTTTCAGTTTGCTTTTTAAAAAAAAAAAAAACCCTATAAAATTACACACACAAAAAAAACTACATTAAAAGAATATTAAGATTGTAAAGTCTAGCACTCAAAAGTTAGGATATGCTGAAATTAATGTTGCCTGTGAAACCTTAATTCATCCCCTTTATGTGTATCCAGTCTTTTTAATTACATGATACATATTGTTTTCTCCACATGACCCCTGCTTCCTTTAGAGCATGGGATGGCCTTGTTCTAAGGATGACTCAGGGCTGCGTAGTGAAGAAGGCTGCTGTCTGCAGGATCCTGCCCTCATTTGTTGCAGAAGTTGGAGGGTGTATAGTGAATGAGACAGGAAACTGCAGGAAGAAAAAGGATGGTTTCATGGTTAAGGGCAGTTTAATGCTGACCTGGAGAATTGGATTCTACCCCTGCCTCTGCCACAGAGTTCCTGTGGGATGCTGGGCAAGTCACTTAAACCAAACTGTTTACAAATGGTCACTAATTGGGTGTGTGTGCCTCGATACCCTAGGGTCTGATTTGCAGAAGTGCTGTGCATTCATAGCTACAACTAAAGGAACTGTGCTCTGAATATATAGAGTGCTATCTAAGAGTAAGTATTCTGAAAAATCAGGCCATAGGCCTCTCAGAGTAGGAACCCAAAACTAGTGTGTACTTTTGACCTTAATCTCTCTGCCTCAGCTCCCCATCTGCAAAATCTCCCCATCAGCACTCCCCTCACCTCACAGGAGCATGTTAAACTAGATTAATTAGTGTTTGTGAAGCTCTTTGAAACTATAAAAACCCATGAGGAAATTAATGATTTTGTGTTCAGAACTCATAGGACTGTGTTTCCTTCACAAAAGTTTGCCAAGTCATCAGCTCTTGCCGGTGAAAAGTAGATCTTGGGAAAGTGCTCTGTATGGGTGCAAGGGGCCATCTGTGCAGAGCATCTTACAGGACGAGGGCCCAAGATCTGTATTCAGGGTTCTGGTTCTTTCTTGCAAGAAGTGGTGACATTACAGTCCCCTGCAGAAGGAACTCAGACCCTTCAATACAGGCCCTGGTTTATAAGGAAATTAATTTAAAATATTTTGTTAGAAATGGTTATACTTGTCATTTGTTAACACTGCCCACATTTTTGTTGGATATTTGAAACGGTCTCTGGCACTTATTTAGAAAGCATCTCAGCTTTCCATTAGCTGCAATTCTCTTCCTCTCCCCCCCCTCCCCCACTGTTTAGCTATCCATCTTCCCTTTTGCTCACCCCCCTCCCCCCTTGACTCAGGGAGAATGCCTGATTGGCTGGCACATAGGGCTCAACACCCACATTTAGGGCCAGATTCCCCAAAAGAGCTCAGCAGCTAAAAACCTAGCCACTTACTTTGGCGCATAAATGGGAGCTGAGCTCTTTCAAAAATCTGTCCCTATATCAGTCACAATGTGGACAATTGGCGCTTACTGACAACTATGCTGTACAGAAGGGTCCTGGGTTTGAAATGTCTGCTGTGGATAACTTGAATCAGGAAGATAATTTCCTTTTTTAATATGAAAATGAAATATCTTCAGGACTGTAAGGCGGGGCCACCGAACAGCAAAAAACTGAGACTCCTGAATGTTACACAATGTCAACAGCTTATCAGCAGAAAAATCCATACCAAAATACAACTATCATGTTATCAAAATCAGACAGTGGCCCATAGTGTGCAGTGATTGCTATGAAATTTGCCACTTGAGTTACAAAGCCTTACATCTAAACATACTAGAATTTAAAATCAACCTTAAAATAATGGCTTTTGTGCACAGTGACCAGTAAAACTCATTTGGTTCCCTTCGCCTTAGTAGGCTTTTTGACTCACCCTCCCTGGGATTAGGGCCAATCGTGAAAAGTGGCCAAATGTGACAACCTGAGGATACGGAGTTCTTGTTTTCCAGAGACCTGGTGGACACCTCTAATTTGACCTCAAGAACTAGTCTATCTGTGTGGGAAACAGAGTAAATGATTGCAGCTTAAGAGCTAAAAAACCCAAACCCAGCCACTACAAAAAAGACCCAGAGCCCGTTTACTCAGGCAAACCTATTGTGTCTGGGGATGTTGTCGTGTGGTCTTGTCTATGTAAACAGAATTATTTTCCACACTACAGAATTATTTTCCATCACAGTTGAGCACCATCCCCCCACAACATTGCAGAGTTGTCTTTGTATATGAATTCTAAATCTCTGCAGATATTCAGTATACCGCCAGCAACCACAGGGCCATGTTCCCACAACATATTAATGGAAGGATGGAGAAGACAGGGTGAAATCCTGGCTCCTCTGAAGTCAATGGGAGTTTTGCCACTGACTTCACTAGGACCAGGATTTAACTGCCCAGTCTTTTCTTGGCTTGTAGTTGGCTTACCTTTCCCTGACTCTGAATGGATGAATATGTCTAGCACTAGCTATTTGGTCTTTCCCTCTCTTTCTCTTTTCAAAAATAGTGCAGGAGGGTGGGGGACTGCCACTGAAATCCCCTCTAGAGTGTGCTGATGACCATCAGTCCACAGAATAGAGAATTCCATGGCTGGTACTTCTTGGCTGCAGGTTGGTTCCAAGGACTATGTTACTTTTTGGTTATTGGTAGATGCTTTTTTTAAGATAAGTTCATATGGCAGCTTGGAAAGATCTCAACTGAAGGAAAAATATGGAGAAATCTTTGGCTTGAGAAGTGTGAAAATCCTCTCTTCCCATTGGATTCCTTCATTTTCACATTGAGAAGGGTCAGTCACAATCTAGTCTGTATTTATAGAACAGGTCCACACAAAAAAATTAGCAGGTGAGAAACTGTCATATGGTGTCTCAGCATATGCACATATGCATACAGTGGGTGAAATCCCAGTGCCACTGAAATCAATGGGAGTTTTATCATTGACGTCAGTGAAGCCAGCATTTCACCCACTGTATGTATACATGCATATTGTGTACATACAAATATAACATATCAAATAGGAGAGCATCCTTCCGTATTTCATGTTTGCCACTCAAGCCCTTATTTACCTTGGGCAAATAAATAGGTTAACTGAGAGACAGTTTTTATCTTAAATATGCATTTCTTGCTTTAGAGGATTTAAGTCAGACTCTTAATATATGATAACATCGTTTCTTGTGGTTTAATGAAATAAAAACCCTTTTTGCTTCTGAGTTCTGCAATAACAATCACACTCTCAGGAAGAGGAAACGAGCAGTGTAGTACACACTGTATCTTTTAAACATTAACCATTGTTAAGAGCATGTTGCTGCAGACAGAGTGGCAGCAGGGCAGGGGAGTGGGAAGCAGATGTTACCTAGCAAAAACAGTTTGTTAATTCAGATAAGTATCCCACCCCGACCCTACCCTCTACCTGATGGAAAGATTTTTTAATGTCACTAATTATCAGTAAGGTAAAGCTTAACAAATGCCTGATGAAAATTAAGAGTTAAATTTCTCATCTTTGGTCTCTTATTGGAAAAGACCTTGATCTACTTCATTCAGTCTGCATAGGATTATATTTCACACCCAGTACCTGAGTCTGAGATAACCTGGCTTCCAGATGCCCTGCTATAGATGGGTTCTTTGCATTACAAAGAAATTAAAACCCTCTCCCTTCTTGTTAAGCCTTCTTTTGTCCTTAACTTAGCCCTTTCTGCCTCTCTTTTACCTCAGAAAGTAAATGGCTTCTTCACTGCAGAGTGATCAGACTTGCCTGTCCCCGGCGGAGCATCTCCATTGCAAAACCCTCCCCATGCCAGACCCATGTACCTATGTCCACTCTAGTGCTGTACTAGACTTTGGTGAGATACTCCAGTGTTTCATTTGCAAAGAGTGAGGCTGAATGTAGGTTAAGTTGAACAAGAGGAACTTTATTAAACCCTGTGCACTGTCCGTGTGGCTCTGTGGCTTCTAGCATAACTCCACCCATTTCCATTTCCCCCGCTGACTCCACTTCCACTCCTCCTGATACATCCATCCTGTTTTGTAAACATTTTAATATAAACATTAAAACCAACTAATTGGCGCCAAGACCCTCCACCCATTGTCCTTTCAGCCAGAGGTAGCTAGCACGTAGCCAGGTTGGAATCTCATCTTTACCACAGACTCAGATGGTTACATAGTTTTTGAGATAGTTTGGGCTCCTCAATTGGCAACCACACTGGGAGTGTCCTTCTCTGTCTCCCTGCCATGTGTCTCCGAGTCCAGCAAACTATCTCTGTGGAGTCTCCTCCTTCCCTGTGGGGTTGGCTTCTGGATGGTTCTCTGTCTCTCCATTCCGGAATGATCTCTGTATCTCTATAGGCTCTCCCTGGGTGTTGCGCCTCCCGTTCCTTTGCATCACTTGTCTCTCTGGCTTAGTCACCTTGTCTGATCTGGGTGCCACTGCCCCCCTCACAACTTTAGTCTGCTCCTTCTGGTGTCTCTCTAAGGGCTAGATCCTGCCTGCCTCCAGGGCTGGTAGGTCGTGGGCTGACCTGTCATACTTAGTGCCTGCTCTCTCAGATTGCTATTGCTCCTTGCTGCTTTCCCGTCCCAACAGCCGGAACCTGGTGTGTTCTCAGACTCCAGGCGAGAGTTAAGATATCATCACAGCTAACTGATGTGCCAACCTCCTCTTGTACAAGTCTGACTGGATCTTTCTGGGACATTCCTCTGCTACCATGGTTCAACTTGCCCCATTCCTTGCAGTGCCGTCCTTGTGCAGGGTAGTTCTCCTTTCCCCTGTCTCCCACAGTACATGCCTCTCACTATGGGTATGGAACCCTGGCTGCCTGCTCTCCTTTGCTGTTGTCTCACTGCATTTATTTCTGGGTTTTTGTGTGCCTCCTAGGGCTTTCATCCTTTCTCTTAAGGCTTCTGTTGCACGCCCCATATCTAAACATCTGTCTGTGAGATCGCCTTCCTGGAGCACCCACTCCTGCAGGTAGTGATGCCAAGTACCACAGGCTATCCTGTCCCAAATTAGGGAGTCTGTCAAGTCTCCAAAATTGCATGTAGCAGCCATTGTGCATAAGGCAGTAATATAGGGGTCTATCCCTATCACTTCAGGTTGCTCTCCAGTGAAAACCAGAGTCATGTCACAGTTTTCTTCTACTTTGGATAGCAATAGTTCCTCAGCGCTTCTAGAACTGCCGGGCAGTTTGAGCCTGTGATGAGCTTCAGAGTGGTGCAGATCTCTCTGCCTTGTTCCCCAATAGGGAAAAATAACATTTTTACTTCTCTGCTGTTGACATCCTCCAATAAATAGCCAGATCTGTGGCGTTGTATACGTTTATAAATGGGTCAAAGGTGTTAACATAACCTAGTCTCTGTCCAATGTTAAAGAGTCTTAAACAAGGTTTGGGGTTTGGTATACAGAGACCTCAACCCGCTTAGCAGCATTAAAATCCTTTTAATCTTTTAGTAAAGATAAAGAAAAGAAGGAAAAACAATTAAAGCATCTGAAATGTAAAGTTTTAAGTAAGGCCTTCATTTTAACATCTCTTGTTCCCCAGTCTCGTCGATGGTATCACACATGGTAATAACTTTCCTTTTGGGTAAAAGAGACAAAATTATAGTTGAGATGGGCTGGAGCTGTCATTGTTGCTGTTGTTGCTAAAATCCGATTCTGTTTCATCCCAAGTGGCGTTTGGGATTCTGTTGGAGTTGGCATAGGTGATGATGTCATCTGGGTCCTTTTCTCTGCCCTGGTCTAGTCAGGACATCTCTCAGAATTGGGATGATGAAAGCTCAGGTCCCAGGAGACGGTGGGGATGGCAATTGTAATGTTGGAATTAGTTCCAGTAGCCAATTTTTCTCCACAAAGACTCTTTCTTTAAGGACCTACAAAGGGAGTGGTGGGCAGAATAACCCATCCCCTCATTTTGTCTACCATTAGGCCCAGTTTCCAACACACCAATTTTGGTTCACTGATTTCTGGTTCCACGCTTTTTTTGTTTACCAGGCATGATCTTATGTTATATCAGTCCTTTTTGTTTAGACTAATTCAGAATTTGTCTCACTTTTGTACCTTTCTCCATCAACATTTGTTATAATATATAAGGTTATCATGACACCTTATGAACTTTCACATTTCACAGTTGAGCTCACAAATAGAGTAAAAACATAGGCCTAATTATCACAACAGTATACAGCTCAAACTCCTTCCGCCAAGTCTATCACATTTGTGTCTGCAAAATCCAGGACTCAGGGGGGCTTTAGGAACAGATCCATGGCTCACGTTGCCAGCTACAGCACTCCAAGAACTCATAGACTCATAGACTTTAAGAGCAGAAGGGACCCATATGATCATCTAGTCTGACCTCCTGCACAACGCAGTCCACAGAACCTCACTCACCCACTCCTGTAATAGACCCCTAACCTATGACTGAGTTATTGAAGTCTTTAAATCATAGTTTAAAGACTTCAAGGAACAGAGAATCCACCAGCAAGTGACCCGTGTCCCATGTTACAGAGGAACTTACTGCTCTGATGCTGCCATCATATTTCATTTGCAGAGAATGAAGCTGAATGCAAGTTAAGTTGAACAACTGGAAAGTTATTAAACCCTGTGCATTGCTCCCTCCATGCAGTTCTGTTGCTTTCAGCCTAACTCCATGCATGTGTTCCCTGTTTTCCTAGTGGCCCCTCAAGAACAGCCCCAGCAGGGAACATGGGCCCTCGGATTCCCATTCCACTAATTATGATATACCATGGCTCTGATCATTACAATAAGCCACACTGCTTCTTTAATTCATTTTCTGTGCCATGTGGGAGAGGTTGTCTGTCCTTCCTGAGCACCGGTGTAGAAGTGCTCTTAGCCTGCCAATGTAATAAAGTAAATGGCAAAGCATGACTGCCACTCTGGATGATGGCCTGTTCCAGCTGCTGTTAATGCAAGTCACGTTTCAGGAAAAGGAAACAGGTGGCAGATACAAGGCATGAGTTGCAGTGGAGGGCATTTCAGCAGCAGCTTGTTGCCCTGAGAAGAAAGTGGCGTATCTTGCTAAGAAGATCATGCAGGCTCATGCAGACATGGAGCCGTGGAGACAGATGATGTAGGTTGTGATAACATAGGGGGATTCCACAGCTGACTGGTATTTCTGGAGCATGACTACAAGCACAAAGTGGAAGGACTGTGTTATCATGCAGAGGTGGGATGACTAGCAATGGGTCCAGAACATCAGAAGGTCATTTTCAAGAGCTGGGTGAAGAGCTTGCCCTGCCCTTCAGTGACAGGACACACAGATGACAGCAGTTCTACCAGTCCAGAAGTGAGTAGCTATAGCCATCTGGAAGCTAGCTACCCCAGCCTTACCCCTACTTGGTGGCTAATCAGTTTGGTGTTGGCAAATCAACAGTTGGTACTGTCGTGATGAAAGTTTGCAAGGCAATAATTGTTGTGGTTCACCCCAAAATGATGAAGATTGCTAATGTTTCCAAAATAATTCTTGGCTTTGAGCAAATGAACTTCCTGAATTAACCAGGAGATCTTCAATTATCTGAAACTCTCAAAAAAGAGTCCTACAAAAAGTGGAAACTAGGCCAAATTACGAAGGATAAATATAAACAAACAACACAAGTATGTAGGGACAAAATTAGAAAGGCCAAGGCACAAAACGAGAATAAACTAGCTAGAGTCATAAAGGGTAACAAGAAAACATTCTACAAATACATTAGAAGTCAGAGGAATACCAAGGGCAGGGTAGGCCCGTTATTCAATGAGGCAGGAAAAACCATAACAGAAAATGTGGAAATGGCAGAAGTGCTAAATGATTATTGTGTTTCAGTTTTCACCAAAAAGTGTAGTAGCGATTGGACATTTAAATTAATGAATGTCAGTAAATTTGAGGTAGGATCAGAGGCTAAAATAGGGAAAGAACAAGTTAAAAATTAGTTAGACAAGTTAGATGTCTTCAAGTCACCAGGGCCTGATGAAATCCATCCTAGAATACTCAAGGAGCTGACTGAAGAGATATCTGAACCATTAGTGATTATCTTTAAAAAGTCATGGAAGGCACAGGATCAGGCAGCTAGCTTTTACAGTTTTTTGACCCTTGACGGTAGCAGTAGTAGGAGTCAGATCCCCTTCTGGCTGTTTTGAAGTGCCCACTGCTGAGTATAAATGCTGCTCTCCGAGTCTTCCAGTCAGTTCCTTCAACTGAGCAGGTGGTGAAGCTCCCAGAAGGAAAACTCAAGATGATCAACACAAGAGCAAAAATGTGAGTCAGAGAAAAATTAAAAATAGGGACGCATATCTTCAAAAAGGTAAGCTCCAAACTTTGAGTGGAGGGATGTGTGTGAGAGGGTAAGAATCCAGCCAGATGATCTCAGAAAAACAGAACTGCAAGGTAATTAATTTCCCCTTTTCTAAAGTTACCATCTATGTAACATTATCTCTCTCCTGGAGAGTTAAAATCTCAAGGGATGTCTCCAAAGAAAACTGAGCATGGAGCTGCAATGAGCAACAATAACAAAGCCAGTACTCACTGTGTAAAGAGGTAATATTTGTTTATATATGGCTGCTGTTAAGTGAGATGATCTGAAAGATGGGAGGAAAGAACCAAGAGAATGTCTAAGATACTGTAAAGAGTCTGGTTCCATGGCTCTTTACTGCCTAATTAAACTGAGTTTTTATACTGAGATTGCTAACTCTGGTTATGTATCTCACTATAAAAATCCTTGTGGAGACAAAGCTTGGGAATTTTATATCAATGTAGCTGGAATAGTTAACCTCCATCTGACGTTAACCTCAACTAAATGAAGGTAAAAGCTTTAATGCCTTGTCTCCACTAGGATTTTACTGTGAAATTGTTAACTTCAGCTAGCTAGCTCACTGTAAAAACACAGCTTTTTGGCAGTCAAAATGTTGCCTGTGTGTCCAGGAGTCCGCCACTGACTGACCACGGAACTGGCCAAGGAACCAATACTGACTGATAATGGCCTCGGCAAGCATCCTAAATAGCTCATCAGGTCAACCGTTAAAAGGAAGAGGGACAAACTAAAATGCAACTATTTCACACCTATAACTGAGCAATGGAAAAGAATAGTAGGAAATTTCAGACATTTAAGCAATTCCCTGAACTATTCCTTTGCAAGCTTAACATTAACATTTTGTCCTCTGTTACATGCTACGTTTCAAAAGCTGCTCTTCCTGCTCCGCTCCTCTGATAAACCTGTAATATGAATAGAGGCCTGCCAAGTCTCACTTATTTTGCATTCATTTTAAGGCTGTGTTTAAAGTAACTCTCACTTATGAAGACGTATTTTGCTTTTTTTTTCAATGAGACATTTAAAACCTCACACATGCTTATTTGAAGTCTTTTTTTTTTTAATCAGGCTGTCACGGTTCTGACAGCTCTGTGTACAGCTTAGAATTTTCTTAGACCAGTGTGAAATGATAGGATGCCTTTCCTGGTGATAAGCAGAGAAAACAAAACATCTTATAGCAGAATAAAATTCCCAAAGTTCTTCCATCAAATGTCCTCTCTTGCCCCCGCCCAAAAATAGCTTTTATTTTTTACATCTGTAACTTAGACTAGTAATAATGCCTAGCTCGTATATAGCTCTTTTCATTGGTAGATCTCAAAGAGCTTTACAAAAGAGGTCAGTGTCATCATTGCTGTTTTACTGATGAGGAAACTGAGGCACAAGGAGGCAGTAACTTGCGCAAGATCACCCAACGAGTCAGTGGCAGAGCAGGGAATAGAATCCAGGTCTCCAGAGTTCGACACTGTCAAACAAAATGTGCACACGTAGAGTTTTATGGGGAGAAAATTCCAATAATTATATAAACAACACTAAACAAATAGATAGTAGCATTCAACTTAATCTGCTAGCAGGTGTAGAGTTAAATCACAGGTGTTTTGAAATTTTATTTCTTCCTATTGGAAGGAGATTTTTCTGTTCATCACAACTTTTATTGGGTAGTATAAAATAAAAAAGTCTGAAACTAAGGTATTGTTGTGATGGAGGGTGTTGGTGGCTGCCAGCAGCTGTGTCTTTGAAGAGTCACAGCCCTCACTGAAGCTGATGGGATTGCTAGCCACTCGTTGTTCAGGCTAAATGGAAGAAGCAATTAAGCTCCATTATGGAATAAGATATCCAAAACCATAGAAGCCATTGCTCAAAGCACTGGGCCATGTAGGAAGGCCTGATCAAGAAGGAACAGGGAGAGAGATTTTCCAGGGACTGACTGAAAACACAAGGCTGGGGCATTGACTGGTAGAGCTGTGCATGTCTGTGTGTCAGAAGCAGAAAGGATTTAGAAAGTAAAGTGATAGCAAGAGAAGCACTTATAGCATGGCCCTGAGAGGGAGCAGAGACAGAGCTCCTTGGTGCACAGGACTGGCTGGAAAGCAGGCTTAGATTTCTGAACCAGCAGACTGCTGTTGTTTATTCCTACTATGTTCAGGGAAGCAGCATTTTGTGTTCTTTCTCTCTAAATAATCAGCGTTGCACAAAAATACCTAACTCTGTCATCAATTTCTCCTCTTAACAGACAACCTATTAAAGCCCCTAGTGTTGACTAACTGCTTGAGCTAAGGGGCAAGAGTACTATTTCATCATTGCTCAGGGGAAGCCAGATTTTTCAAATTGTGGCCCACATTTGCTCATGCACAATTTTGCACATGCAAATCATTTATACACAAAAATATTACATACTCACTGGTACACAAATGATGCAGTTCCCACATGCAAAACCCAATTGCACATGCAGACTGATCATAAATCAAGAGCAAATGGCTTTTGTGTGTGGAAACGTGGAGATGGCATATATGTGAAAAGAGTCATGTCTGCAAAGGGAGGTAGAGCTGCAAATCATGGCCTTAGGTTTAGCACGAAAATTTCAAAACAGTGCAGCTTCCCTAGATTTTAGTGGATGGAGTATGGCTTAACCCTAATAACATGCCTTGAAAATATTTCCCTTAGAATTTGGATACTACAAATTCCTGCACCTTCAGTAATTGAAATAAAACTGTTGTTTCCAGTAAAGTCAATTCTTACAATTATTTTTTGTGACTCTAGAGATTTTGGGGTGTTTTTTTACGTCTCATGAAAACATGATAAAAGGGGCCAATTCATGAATTTTCCCTTATTCAGAATGGCCACCATCTCTTATTTACTGTCATTACTCTTATTTACTGGGGCTGAAGCCAGCTAGATGGCCACCATTCCCCTACAGTCTAGTTGCATATTAAGGCTGCCCTTAAGAAAGATGGCTGCCACCTCCCACTGTTTTTAATGAGATTGAGGCTGTGCCCACAGGCAGAAGGGCTGCCACTCTGTGTTTCATAGGGCTAGACAGGATTCAGGGACTGTGAGAAGCAGCAGAGACACTGTGAAAGATGAATGAGGAAAATGCGGGGAAGCTGGGCAGTGGCATTAACATGAGGCAGATTTAGGAGGTGCAGGGGAATGGGGTGCATGGGACTATGGGGCAGGAGGGAGGCTGAGGGAGGAGCAGAGGGCAGTAATGGGGATAAGAGATGGAGAAGGTAGAATGGCAGCTCCCCCAGCCTGGGAGTAGTGGTGGTGAAGGGGTCTCCTCTGAGCAATCAGTCTGCAGTGTTGCCAGCTCTTGTGAATTAATTGTGAGTCACAGGATTTTGGCATCTACAGGACGAGCTGTCACAATGACATGATACGCTCCTCTGATCCCACTGTTTTCTGGTCTTGGCACGCAGGCAGAGCTCTGTGCAAAAGCCTTGGGGCTGAGGACACAGACTAAGCTAAACTGGGAAGACTTGATATAAAATGTCATTTACTAGCTGAATTTGAGGGCTGCGGACAGAGGCAGCTAACAGGAAAGTTTCAGAGAGAGTTTGGAGTGGGGAATGTGAGAAGCTTTCTTTCCAGGTTCAGTACTATGTGTGATACCAAGATGGTCAGAGATGTAACAGTGGTGGTGACCTGCAAAAATTGTGCCATGTTCTCTTTTCTACCTGAAGGGATTTTCTGTTCATGAAATGCAAGTTGGGAGCTGAGCTGGAGGAAAAGATTCTTGGACTGGAGTGGCAAGTTATGCTACTGAGAATAAGAGAAACTGATTTGTTCCTAGACAACCAGGTTCAGAAAACACCAGTACCCCAGGTTCAAGGAAATATGGAGCTGGTCACCAAGATGTCAGAGAGAAAGGAAGTCAGAGAGGCCTGACAGTTTGTAACCACCAGAGGCAAGAGATCACGGTGGCATTCTACAAAGCTGGAAACAGATGAGGATAGGCAGTCTGTGGCCAGCAGAGAGAAGAGGACTGGGCGGAATTCCCCATACCTAGAAGTTTCAAATCAATACCAGGTCCTCAACATGGAAACTATGGAAGATATGTCTCAAGATCCAGCAGATCCAAGGGAACAGAGAGATGTACAGAACACACATGTGGATGGCAGCTCATCCCAACCTGTAAGAAAATCAACCTTGCCCACAAAGAGATCTCCAATTGTTCAAGGGAGACAGGTGATCTTTGTTGGAGATTTAATAGTTGGGAGACTTGAAAGAACATTCTGTAAGGGACAGACAGACAACAGGACAGTGTGCTCTCTTCCCAGCCAAGACATGAGATATCACTCTAAGATTCTGAAATTGACTGGCAAGGATCTATTGGTGATGGTGCATATTAACCCTAATGACACTGAGTTACAGGATATCTTGCAAATTATAGATTACTTCAGGGAACTCAGAAGCATGTTGAAGAAGAAGAATGTCCAAGTCATCTTCTCAGAGATCTTCCCTGTCCTCTGAGTGAAGGAAGAGAGAAGGCAGAAGATTCCAGAAGTGAACCACTGGCAAAGTAAGTGCTGGAGGGTTTGGTTTTGTGAAACATGGGTCCACCTTCTATAGGGAGAAGAAACTGTATATTTTGAATGGCCTTCACCTCAGTAGAAGTGGACCAATCTCCTCAGGGACAGGCTTGTTAGAGTGGTCAGGAGGGTGTTAAACTAATATCAAAAGGGAAGGGTAAAAAGAGGGAAGATATGAGCACTCAGAACAAAATTCAGATGTGGAGAACAAAATTAATAAAGGAACCAAAAAATATAAAAGAAAAAATTCTTGAATTGCCTGGACACCGATGCTAGGAACCGTGCTAACAAACAAGAGGAACTGGAATTGCTCATTTATGAGCATAAATTTGATCTGGTTGGTATTACTGAAACCTGGTGGGCTGATTTGCACAATTGGAATGGTAAAGTCAATGTTTATAACCTATTTAGGAAGCATCAAGTGGGCAAAAGGGGAGGGGGAGTGGAACTCTGTGTCAAAAATAGCATTGCTTGTTTCTGAGTCACTGATAATTTGGAAGAAAATGATCTTGAATACTTATGATCTTGAATACATATGATCTTGAATGCTGGAGGTCTCATGTGTCCACTACTGAAACATCTTTGGAATTCTAACCATTATATAGGACAATTTCCCAACTTGAAAAGTTTTGCAGCCAATGTATGGGAATTCTTTATTAGACCTTGTCTTGACAGATAGAAACTGATCACAGAGCTAAAAATTAATGGTTGCTTCGATACCAAATGATCATGACTTGATCATATTTATAATGTGCAAGCAGAATTAGGTCCAGACCAGTGATATATACACTTGGTACTTTAATATGAGCAATTTACAGATCTGAAAATAATTATGAGCCCAATCAGCTGAAAGGAAGGATTTAATATATGAAAAATGTGAATGATAATTTGGAATCTTTTGCGCACACCTTATTAGAAGCCCAAAAAGCCACAACACCACAATCAAGAAAGAAGGCCATGCTGGTTAAAAAAACTGACCTGGCTTTGAGGGGAAGTAAAGGCAGCACTAAATAAATAAATAAATGGAAGAAAGGGGAAGTTGTTAGTAATGAATATTAGAAGTTAGTTATTGTAAAAAATTGATAAGGGAAGCAAAGGGATACAAGGAGAAATGTATGGCCAGCAGAGTTAAGGACAATAAGAAGGAGTTTTTTAAATATAATAAGGGGAAAAAAGAATCATGACAATGGTATTGATCTATTTCTAAATGGAAATGGTAGAATTATCAACAATAATGCATAAAATGCAGAAGTGTTCAACAAATATCTCTGTTCTGTACTGGGGGGAAAACAGATGATATAGACCAATGTTTCTCAAACTGGGGATCCTGACCCAAAAGGGGGTTGCAAGACTATTATGGGGGGGGGTCACGAGAACAGTGGCTGCTGGCTGAATGCCCAACTCTGATGGCAGCGCCGCCACCAACAGCAGCGCAGAAGTAAGGGTGGCATAGTATGGGAGGGTCATCACTTTTTCGAGGGAGGGGCAGTTGTCACATCCTGAAATATTTTCAAAGGCGTCCCAGTATAAAAAGTTTCAGAACCTCTGATATAGACTCATCATGTGGTGATAATCATACTCTTTCCATTCCACTTGTATCTCTGGAGGATGTTAAATAGAAACTATTAAAGTTAGACAGTTTTAAAGCAGCAGGTCAAGATAACTTGCTCCAAGAGTTGTAAAAGAGCTGGCTGAGGAGCTCACGAGCATTAATGTTGATTTTCAGTAAGTCTTGGAACACTGGGGAAGTTCCAGAAGAATGGAAGACAGCTAATGTTTTCCAATTTTTAAAAAGGGTAAATGGGTTGACCCACATAATTATAGGCCTGTCAGTTTAACATCAGTCCTAGGCAAGATAATGGAGTGGCTGATATGGGATTCCATTAATAAATAATTAACGGAGGGTAATGCAATTAATGTAGATCAACATGGGTTTAAGGAAAATACATCCTGTCAAACTAACTTGATGTCTTTTTTAATGAGAATACAAATTTAGTTAATAAAGGTAATAGTGTTGATGTAATATACTTACACTTCTGTACGGCGTTTGAATTTGTATTGCATAACGTTTTGATTAAGAAAATAGAATGATATAAAATTACCATGGCACATATGAAAATGTAAGAGCTACAGGCTGATCACCTTGTTGTCTGTGCCAGGGAAGGTATTTGCACATGTTCTGCTGGGTGTTTGGAGCTCCTGCTACATCATAGCATTGCCCCCAATAGTCAGATTTTACGAGGAACAGGTCCACATTAGATGCCATTTTGCCCTCCGCTTGTTGTTGGAGATAAACCGTGAGTTCAAGAAGCCCCTGCACGTTGCATATGTCGATCTTAAGGCCGTGTTTGATTCATTTGACCGAGATTGTGCTATGGAAGGCTTTAAAGTGCATAGGTATTTCAAGCACTCTGCTGGACTTGATTAGCGAGCTGCATAATACAACCACTGCTCATGAATGTCTGGGGAATCGGATGTCAGCACCTTTTAAATCAGTATTTGGTGCCAGGCAAGGCTGTGTCTTGGCCCCTGCACCAGTTTGTTGGGCAATGGATTTCATAATGCAGCATTCCATCAGGTCCGTAGGCATTAAGATTGATGATCTCTTGCTCTCAGACCTTGACTATGCTGATGACTTTTTTGGGGGTTTTTTTTTATGTGTTTCGCAAGACACTCCAGCAAATGGAGGAGTCAGCTAAAGCTGGCCTGCATGTTTCATGGTAAAAAACAAAGGTGCAAAATGTAGGATCAGGACCACCTGCAACTCCAATCTCTTTGAATAATGAAACTGTCGAAGCAGTCTCCAGCTTTTGCTATTTGGGTTCTACACTCACCAGTCCCTCCAGCTCTCTCTCAGAGGTTCTCCGTCATGGGTCTGCCATGGGTTGTTTACAATGAATATGGAATCAACATCATCTCACCATGACAACCAAGTTTAGGATCTATTCGCGCTATATCCTTTCCATACTGCTGTATGGTTGCAAAACATGGACACTGTGCCATTCAGACTGTGCAAAGCTGGAGGCTTTCCACACAAAATGCCACTGTCGTATATTGTGCATAAAGTGGAATGACTTCATTTGTGATGCAGATGTTTACAGTCACTTCGGTCTTCAGACTATTGGGGCCATTGTCCGCAGACAGTGTCTTACCCTTTTAGGACATGTCACGAGAATGCCACAAGGCGTTCTAGCAAATGCCATTCTTCGGGTGGCTTGTAACATCCGGGATAAAATTCCATCAACCAAAGGGTGGAGGCTGCCCAGAGGCAGACCTCCTATTACATGGGGGCATCAAGTCTGTTCCGCCATTGGACGTTCAGCCCGTCAAGCCCTTGCAGCCGCACAGGAATGGACCAAATGGCGATCGATCGCTAGGGCCGACCTTTCAGCTAAATATTGAAGAAAAAGAAGAGATTCAGTAAATGGATTAAAAACTGGGTAACTGATAGGTCTCAAAATGTAATTGTAAATGGGGAATCATTATCAAGTGGGGCCGCAAAGGCATTGGTTCTAGCCTTATGCTATTTAATGTCTTTCTAGGACCTGGAAGAAAACATGAAATAATCACTGATAAAGTTTGCAGATGACTCACAAAAATTGGGGAAGTGGTGAATAATGAAGAGGACAGGTCACGGATACAATGTGATCTGGATCACTTGGTAAACTGGGCACAAGCAAACACGTGGGTTTTAATACAGCTAAATGTAAATGTATACATCTAGGAACAAAAAGTGTAGGCCATACTTACTGGATAGGGATTTTATCATGGGAACAGTGACTCTGAAAAATATTTGGGGGTCATATTGGATAATCAGCTGAACAGGAGCTCCTCGTGTGACTCTGTGGCCAAAAGAGCCAATGCAATCCTGGAATATATAAAGAGGGGAATCTCGAATCCAAGCAGAGAAATTAGTTTACCTCTGTGTTGGGCATTGGTGCGACCACTGCTGGAATACTGCGTCCAGTTCTGGTGCCCACAAATCAAGAAGGATGTTGATAATTTGGAGATGGTTCAAAGAAGAGCCACAAGAATGATTAAAGGCTTTAAAAACATGCCTTACAGTGATAGACTCCAGGAACTCAATCCATTTAGCTTATCAAAGAGAAGGTTAAAGAGTGACTTGATTACAGTCTATAAGTATCTACCTGGGGAAAAATATTTAATAATAAGCTCTTCAATCTAGCAGAAAAAGGTATAATATGATCCAAGGGCTGGAAGCTGAAGTTAGACAAATTCAGACTGGAAATAAGGCATAGATCTTTAGTGGTGAGAATAATTAACAATTGGAACAATTGTCCAAGGGTTGTAGTGGATTTTCCATCACTGACCATTTTTAAATGAAGATTGGACGTTATTCTAAAAGATCTGCTCTTGGAATTATTTTGGGGAAGTTCTATGGTCTGTGTTATACAGGAGATCAGACTAGATGATCACAGTAGTCTAGTCTGGCCCTAGAATCTATGAACCTGGCCTGACACTGAGCCCTGCCTTTATGTATGGCCCTGTAGCAGAGAGAGGGGGTCCTGAGCCAGTGGAAGGCTGAAGACAGGGGATTTGGGAAAGTGAGTTCTGGGTTCCACGTAGACAAGTCCCATGGCAGCAGGAGGCAGAGAAGTGCTTCTGCTAAATCAAGACAGTAATAGGAAATGGATCGCAGTTTCCCTATCTTGGGGGAAGGAGAGCTGAGCATCCAGGGAAAGGCAATCATTTTTGTTTGCATTAAAGGCTGATTTTTCAATCTGAAATTATCTCACACACATTGGCAGAGGAATATAGAGGAGTCAAAATGTAGGAAAAAAACAGACTAAAAACATTTTACTTTTTAAAAAAGAAACATAACTTTTTGGACCAATCTCATGATTTTTGAGGGCTTGACTTGAGGTTTTTGCTCTCTTGAGGTTGGCAATACTGTATTTGTCAGTCCTATAGTGATTGGTCAATACACAGAAGAGGGTGGGGAGTAACTGTGTTTTCCATTATCTGAAGCACATGCTACTCAAAAACAAATACCCTTCAATAAACTGGAGTCTCTCTAAAAAGCAGCATGGTGCCTGGTGATGAAAACAATCTGATTTTAATATTGGGAGTAGAGACTGAGGGCGTGTAAGAGTTTAAACAGAGGAGCATCTTGGGAATGATCTCTTACCTTATACTTAGTGCATAACGGGTGTGTGTATTTGAAAAGCTAATCTGATAAATTTGCTTCAGTAGATTGAGTAAAAACTTGCTGATGTGCTAAACTGTAATATCTTTTTCTCTCCTACTCCCACTTGTTTATAGAAATAGAAGACCACAGTATTGATTAGAACTTTCTTTGGATTATAAAGTGCTCTTTGTTTTTCACACAAGTTGATTCTTCAACTGTTAGCATTAACACCAGGCCATACAAAAATCTGCCTGCATTAACAGCTGGGCACACATGAATCCTACTTAATATTTATTTATTTATTGATGTATTTATTAAATCAATTTGGAGAGCATGCTTGGCCCTGAAAAAAAGAGAACACAAGGGCCTGGACCCTTAAAGGAACTTACACCTCAAGGACCCGGTCATGTAGACGTTACTGAGCACAAGTCTTACTATCATGAGCCGTCCCACTGATGTTAAGTGGGTTGTAATGGGAAGCTGGGTAGTATTTCCACGATTGGCCCCTACATAGACAAACAAACACACATTAATATTACCCACCCCAAAAATCATGAGACAGTCCTCAAAAAACCATATAATTGGCTTAAAAATTATGAGAGTTTAAAAAAAAAAAAAGTATACATTTGTGGTTTATTTTCTTTCTCTTTCTGGTTTAAGAATTTAGAGTGCACGTACTTCACACTTTCAAGCTTTTCTCCACAGCCATGAAGGCTAGAAATTTACTTTCTTTTCTTAAATGACACCAATGATCATGTGCCTTATGATAAAACCACAAGAGCTGGCAACAAAGGTAGAAGGTACCATATTAATTACAAAACACTAATAACTCCTTCCTAATGCAATAGACTTTTGAGTTAAAAATGGCTTTTAAAGCTTCCTTTTGAGCTAATTTGAAATAGCTGTAGCAGAGTCTTGTATGTGTTCCTTATTGCACTGAAGTAAGCCAACAAAACCAGTTCCACACCATGTTCCAAGAGACTCCATTCTGTTATCATTACAAAAACGCATTGAAATTAGTAGGCAGCTGCCACTCAAAGCTGCATTAAGACTGCATTTGTGCAGCCTGTTCATACTGTGGTATATTAAGAAAATCTTTCCTTTCAATTGCCATATCAGGTTTTCAGATCAGAACTTTTCCCAGCCTTTCCACCTCCAGGCTGTCCACAGTGTGGAGTGTTCTTTTCCTGTTTATCCTACATGCCTCTTTATTACTGGGCATTTCTGAAGCACTTTCAGGCACCCTGCTTGTTTTTTCTAAAGCTCTACGGGGATCTGCTGGCGTCTTATAGCAGGTCATCCTGTTTTCAGACAAAGTTCCGCTCTTGTGAAAAACAATAATTTCTGGATGTCTGAGTGCACCGCTCTTTTGTTTAATCATCCTTAATCCTTGAGACGTGAAACTGAAACCCAAAATATGTTTGTTTGTTTATAGTCCAAAACACTGAGTTTCCATAAAAAAGAAAATTCCATGGACCTTTGTGAACAGATCTATCCAAACATTGTAACACTATCAAACAGCTGAGTTCAGAGGCACTTTGCACCCACAGAAGGAAGGCTACAGGTTAATTTATTTTATTTTTTTTAAAGAAAATCTACCACCACCAGCAATTCCCTGACTGCTGCTGGTAGCATTATTTACCCAGCTGGAATTTGCAACCTTACTCTCTGGGGACTGACGTAGGGGTGCCACTACAACAAAATTCCAATCAGCTGCTCACTGGTACAGAAGCAGATTTGAAGGTCATGAATGGGAACATGGGGGCCAAAAACTGGGCTGACCAAATGTTTGGGCATATCCTACTCTCAGGGTACAGGATACAGCTCTCTCCTGTGTGGTGTGGAGGACCCTTGTTCAAATCCTTTCTCCCCCTCATGCAGAGTGGGGAGCTGTTGAACATGGGTCTTCCACATCTCGGGAGAGCAAGTGCTCTAACCAATTGACTAAAAGATATAAAGTGGGCACCACCACCTATTTTGTGTGCAATGAAGCAGGTGCCTGGCTGGCTGACTCCAGGAGAGAGGTTGCTGTTTGTGGATCACTAACAGAGCGAGGCACTTCCCTGCAGTCTGGACTTAGGTGCCCATCTCGATGAGAGGGGCAGGGCTTAACACCCATTCTTGTTGTCAGCATCTCTGATTGGCTAGCTTAGGCGGTTCCCTGCCTCGTGTCCTGGCTTCTGTGGATCTCATTCTAAGGTGGCTAGCTCTCCCCACTCATTCTACCGGGAGGCTCAGGTGCCCAACTCAGGCTTTGTGGCTCTCAGTGTTGTTCCTGTGATTTCCTAGGCCACTAAGAGTTAGGGGTTATGGTGCTGAGTGTCCCAGCACCTGAGACCCTTTGTGAGTCCAGGCCTAAGTGACTTGCCCATGGTCACACAGGGTGTCTGAAGTGGAGCAGGTCTCCTAAGCTCCAGGCTAGGGCCCTCCTTGTCTCCCAATTGTGGAAAAATATTGCCACTGGAAAAAAAAAAAACATCAACTGGCTTCCTTTCCTTAACAGTCCCAAAACCTGCACTACAGCAAAGTGCATCTTAAATAATCTTCACATTGCTGTCTTGTATTGAGTCACTCAATGGGGTAAAGCTAAAAAGAAAGTTTTAAGCTTTGGTAAATTTTACCCATTACAGTCCTTAGAAGAAGATGTTACACAATCCCCAGCTGCTTTGATCTTCTAAGTTAAAGTCAATGTGGCCATCTGGATAAATAACATTAAGCTCAGCACTGCTTCCTGTGGAAGTGATAAAAAAATTGATAATGACCTAACTTTTTAGAAGCACGGGTGCCTTAAATCAATGACGCGAAGCTCACTCAAGCTATTAATACGGATCCAGCGTCCTCATTTGAAGCAAAGAGCTTTGATATTTTCATGATACTTTGATACTTTCATATTTTTCTTTTATTCAAATTTGGGGTTTCAATGAGGTGATTTCTAGGTAGCTACAAACAATGGGCCAAATCCTCAGCTCATGCAAATCAGCACAGCTGCACTGGAATTCCATTGCTTTACAGGAGCTGGTGCTCTGGCCTATTATATTTTCAGCCTCTCTAAAATCTAAGTGGATTGTTAACTTTCAGAGAGACACACTCAGCTCTCTGCTACAACATCAACATCCTATGATCGTTGCTGACTTCCTGCTTCTGATCCCTCCCCCCCCCCCCCCAAAAAAAAAAAATGACATTCTTGAAAGCTTGAGATAAATATCCTGTTACAAAACAGATGATCAGGCTGAATATTATCATCCGCATCTAAGTCATTACTTGCGGGGGAGTGCAGATAACCTGTTTAACCATATGGATGCTTTTTTGTCACTTACAAATGGTATTTCTTGTAGAGCAGAACTTGCATTTTTTCGGTGTGATCTTTGGGAGTTTTCAGTTAAAATCCAACACCTCCTTCTTACTTCTCTGAGAGTGAAATTCATCCCCATGCAGAGGGGCCAGTGCAAGACCTAGGTGCCACTTCAGTGGAATAAACTATGTTTCCACAGTAGCCAGGAGAAGCCCATGCTCTGCCCTGGGACATATGGTAAAGCTCCATTTCCATAGCAACCAGGAGAGGACAAAGCCCTGAGACACAGATAGATGGGACTGACATGATGCATAGGCCTTGTGCTGAGTTTCATTTTTAAAGAGACTCTCCTTTGACATACAAAACTGAGGTCTTACAATTGTGCCTTTTATGAAACTGAGCCACCCTGGGGAGGGGGAAGGGAGGCACTGACTGGAGGATCCTGCAAGGAAAATGCTTTTAAAAATGTATCGCTTGTAGAGACTGAGGGGAGTCACCTATGCTATAGCCGTTCCACAAATAGAGCAAGCCCTTCTCCCAGGTGCAGCCATCCCAGAACTGCGAGGGGTGGGCGTAGGTCGAGCTCTTGCCCCAGCCAGAATGCCCTTCTTGCTAGCATCAATTAAGCCAAAGCTGTCACTCTTCGATGTTGGAGGCCAGACTGTGCCTGCCCCCTGTGCAGGAGGAGGACTGACATGCTCACAGTGCCTTCTCACACATAAGCAGAGGTCAAAACAAAACAACATCCCTGCAGTACCAGGGTCTGTCTTTACTATATATGCAGATTACAAAGAACTAAGTAAAATGGTCCCTATTTGGGCTTTTTCTTCCCATCTCAGTAACAGAAACCAACGCTGGAACATCTGATGAGGAGGATAGACTGTGCTCAGGTGTGAAGCCTGACTCAGCTTCATGTCAGGCTGTTACCTCAGGGCCCACAAACTCCACTTCGTCCTTGGTTTTTAGTCATTTCCCATGCTCCTACCTAAGTGACCCTGCACCGAATGGACGTGTCCAACGAGCCGTCAGTCGTGTATCTCCTAGTCACCCCAGTCCTTCAGTTCTCAGCCTCTTACAAAAGGTCAGAAGTTCATTTCCCTTTTCTTCTTTCAGAGGCAATGTACTGCCATCCACTTGCTGAGTGACCAGGGTACCTGATTAGTTCTAAGTACCAGAATTGAACTGGAGTGAATATATAGAGCTTGTGAGTAACAGCTCTTGGATTCATTTCTTTCTGACTTCACCTGTTTTTCTTCTCTTCGTAATACAGCATATATTTTTGTAGTGACTCAGCTGGGAGGCAACTTGGACTTTGGTTAGAATAGTAAACAGGCAATTGACACTCCTGGCTCCTATTCCTGACATTGACACTGACACACCATGTATGGCACTTACCCTCTCTGTGGCTCAGTTTACCCATTTGAAAAACTGCTATAATACAGGGATGTTGTGAAGCTTTATGCTTGAAAATGGGTTTCATACGGGTATATGGGTGCTACGCGGGTATAAAAACGATTCATTTTAATATTATTTTTACTATTATATTATTATTATGGTTGTTATTTTTAAGTAATACATTTACAAAGAGTGCGTATCAATCCAGACCCTAATCAATTTACATAGACTCACCTTCCTAGGAAAATCAGAATAGAAATTGCCCCATTCCTAGTCTTCACTTCAGTTCCTGTGCTGAGAAAGCTGATCATGTTACCCAGATCATCCAAAACGCATCAGACTGATTTAATCAAACTATGCCTCCTCAAAACAGACCAGCATCTGACAACCAGATCTTACTAACAGAGTGGAATCAGATTTCTATTTCATAGCAGTTCATCTCCTAGACTTAATGATAAAATAATGTCACATTCATAAATTTAGTCTTGTAGATTGTGGGAAAAAAGGACAAGTAACAAAAACCTTCTCTACGGGAGATTTCTTGTTGTACAACTTCTGCAGTTGTCTTAGCTGCTTGTATTTAGAAGCTTATGCAAAGACTGAATAGTATGAACAAGTAACCTCCTGCAGCACACACACTATACTTCTTGCACACCTGACATAGTGGAGGCATTGCATGTGTTATTAATTAATCTCTAAAGAGTGAAACCAGTTATTTTTAAATAATTAGCCTATCTCTGAAGCTAAAAGGGACTGATTTGGTAAGTGAGCATATAGAGGTCCTGGGTTTGTCAGATTTTGTACTTATTTCTCTCTAACCTTCTCCTTATAAATATATGTAATAATACAGATGACTTTTTATAGCATTGATTTAGACATTGTGGAGAGTACTCACCTACTGAGTGCTTAGTAGGAAGACGTAGTTCCTTTATTTACTTTACACAAATGCTGGCGAGGAATGGGGAAATATGAGGCACTGAAAGTCCATTTGTTTTTGCTTATTGGATTTAAGTAATTCCTCCTGCACCCATCAGAAAAATGAATCCCTTCAGCTTACTAGACTGCGTGTGATATGATACCATAGATTTGCACTGCAGATCTCCAGAATTTGGTAGTGTTTAGGGACTGAATTGAAAAATTACACTGTCTGGAGATCCAAAACTTACAGACCTAGATTCTGAGGTGAAGTATAAATTAGATCCCACTCCTGCACCAATTTAGACTGAGTTAGAGCTACTTGCACCCAGACCGTTGATGCCTAAAGGAATCTTTGGGGTTACATACACAGCAGTGAACCACAAGATGGTGTCAGAAGATCTATGTTAAAATAGCTCCCAATAATTAATTAGGCACGTATTTGGCTAGCAACTAAGTTTGTACTCAGAGGGCATAGGATTAATAATTGAATACCTAACTGTGCACTGCCACTGCTAGAGGCCTAGTTTGGTACATTGTGTGATCTCCGTAGGTAGCCAGTCACACAGTTAATTTGCCGTGTGGATGAGCACCCCTAACCATGCCCCTGCAGCTGATAAATTCAGTCCTCCCTCCTTTCATTACTAGATCCCACAGATCATGTTGTGGGTGCCACTCCTTGTGAATGACTGCTGGGAGCTCATCCCTTAGGCATAAAAGTAGCCAAGGGCCTTATCTGGGCATCCAGAAGCCATAGGCACATTTAAGATGACTGTAACTTGTTTTGCTGGACTTATCACTCACACGCACCTAGATACGCATCACTGTGAGAGCTGTGACCTGCCCAGGGCCTGCACATGGGGAGGAAAAAGGGTACCCTTTACCAGGGCCCAGAGGCCCTGGGGTGTCCGACCCAGGCTACAACCCCCATTATGTGTGTGGGAGGGGGCCCGTGTTACACATTTGTACTGGGCCCGAAAAAATTATGCTTGGGCCCTGGAACTGCCAATCCACTGTATCTCAATTGTGAAGAAGCTGAGACAGTACATCTGGCCCAAAGGGGAGATGAAGACCCTGCTGATTGTCTAAAGTGAGGAGAGCATTCAGATTGATTTTGAATTGTGCCAATCACAAAGTGCATCAATAGATCTCTGAAGGCCTTGCTGGCAGCAGGATACAGCACTGCCGTGCAGTGTCAAAAGACAATATAGTCCAAGAAGATTTCCTCCAGTCAGGTGAAAGACTTGAATAAGGTTGCTGGAAATTGGTGGACAACTTGTCCCTTTGTCAAGGATCTGGATCAAGTACTCACAACTGGGTCCAACATGACACCTGTGAATCACGTGGACAGTAGCAAACCTAACCCTGGAGCAGAGGGAAGCTGAAGTTTGGGCACTGAGCTATGGCTTTGTTAATGTATGCTGTTTGGCAGTGCAATGTGTAGCTTGGGTGATATTGAAGGTGAGGGGTAGTGTTGAGAATGAATGGTTTGAATGCAGCCATGGCTTCTGTTGTGTATGTACCTGTTTGATTGTTTTGATGACAGAACTGACCACTCGTTACTTCCAATCTGCAATATACCTCCGGATAGAATGTTTTTCCTCTCTTGAATCTAGTGCTCAGCAGTAGAATGGTCAATGCCCTGGAGAGAGGGGCTGTGAGGATTTCCAACGTGAGATCTCCTTTCACTTTGGAAAAATTTCAGATCTGTTTCTTGAGGAATGGAGATTAACCTAGGTAGCAGCAGAATCCAGGAGGCCAGTAGTAGGCAAGTGTTCCTAGGCAGTTTATTGATACCTGAATACACAAAGATTTGAAAGATTTGGTATTTACTCAGAAAGAAAACGTATGCACAAGCTTGTTTTTTGCTTTTTAATACCAAAAGCCCTTACTTGTGGACTGTGTCTTGACATAATAGAAAATGAGGCTTGTGTGTTCCAAAGACCCGGAGAGTTATGCTGGCGGGGGCTCTAACTCCTGGTAGAGCCACCCAAGCTGGACAGGGACAAAGAGTAGGGCCCAGACAAAAAGCAGTCCACTGATCCTCCAGGTTAGGGGCTGAGTGACAGACCAACAACCTAGCTTCTTAAAAAAAAACAACATTATAGAAACACAACAAAGTAGCCATTCCAGCCAACAGCATGATGAAGAGAGATGGTAGAGCCTTGTTCATGTCCTAAAGGATGCTTGACAGGGCAGGAAGCAGTCAGAACACCAGCCCCGCAGTTGCTCAGACTGGGAGGGCAGAGCAGAATGATATCCAGAAGACAGTGCACTGTTGGAACCTCCAGATGCTCTTTGCCCCACCCATTTATCAACTCCATTGCTGTTTGAATGGGACGTGTGGCTCTGACGAACTCACATATGCCTGCCTGATGGGAGCACAGCAAAAGGGACATGCTGAAATTACTGACCAGCGTAAAAGGGCTGGAAAGCAGCTGGACCACTGCATCAGGGAATTTCCTGCCATGGAGGGCTCCCTAGGTAGTATAAACTGGCATAAGGCACAGCAGTTCCTGCACCATGCCCCCTGCATCCCTAGCAGAAGGGAGTACATTGGAGGCATAGCCAGAGCAATACTCTACCCTAGTGATCTCTAGCTGGCAGATGGCCCATTAACCATCCATCATACAACCCCTATGCACAGACCCCATTAGGCTACACTGCCTCCCTTAGTTTAGTCCTTCATCTATGACTCCTTGAATTAAAATTGGCCCATTCTGCCCCTCAGCACTAATCCAACTTTGGGCTTTGAGATCTCTGAAAACACTGTCATTGTAGTCCATTACTTTTCCCCTGAGGGTTTCTCTGCAAATCCCAACCTGAATCTTCCATTATTATTGTGAACTTAAAATAAGATTAAAAATATAAGCATAGGCAAATTAAAACTTGAGAAGCAATGGTGAGGATGGGCACAATAATGAAAATACTTAAATTCAGTGGCAGTAATTAACGGCACTATAGAAAGTTTCAAGAATATGGAATGACCATGTTCACTGTCTTAAGGCAGTTCTTATAGATGTACTCCTCACTTCAACTGTGACAATCACTATTTTTTTCCCAGAGTAAAACTGCTCCAATATCTGCCCTAACAAATTATTCTTTGTAAAATACCTCCAAATTGATTTACAGATGGCTCATCAATTGTGTGCATTAACTACAAGAGCAGAACAATTAGGACATTTTTGACTGTGAAAAGAACTCTGTTAAGCTGCCTCAAATGTTGGAAGTTCTTAGCTACCCTGACACTTATGTAATTTGTTCTGTAAACACCCACACACCAGAATAGACCTACCATACCAAAAATTGCATGCCTGAGTCACGGCGTATTTCTATATGAATCTGAAATCTGTTCGACCAGGATACATCATTCATAACGTAAGGAACACGGTGTAAGTGGAATTTTAAAGTGATTTCCATGATTCAAGAGCGTTACAGCTCACTTAGGCAGAAGGCAGTGATAAACTATGGCAGCTTTAGGGCAATCTGCTTTAGGGCTCTGCTCTGTGAGTGAGAGAGAAAGTAAAGACTGGCTGAGGGAGATGCAGTTGCAGGGAACAGCCAGTGCTGTAGCATACTGCCCCTAGATACTCTCCACACACCCCGTAAAGGGAGGTTGCGTAGTGGCCTAGCTCCATGGGAGGGCAAGGCCTGGCCGGCCATACTCCACTGGATTTTCTCATTCAGATGTGATGCACAATTGACACCGTTTATAGTTATCTGCACAGTTTTTCTCTTTGCACTATAGAACGTCCACCTCCCTTCCCCACCCTCCCAACGGGGCTCCAGAAACAGCTACAGACAGGAGAGCCTTTGGTATCAGATTTTCACAAGGAATGGTGGTGTCCCTGACCTCCAGGGAACCTCGGAGAGTAGGCAGTAGTACAGAGGGAAGGGCTACTGTGCCCTAGCTTCTAACGGAGCCCCCAAAATATGGGCTTAGTGGGTGAACCCCCTTGCCTCCTACTCAGGAGAACAAACCCCATTTGCCCTGACCAATTCCAGGGAAACTCTGCAAACTGAAATTCAGAATCCCATTCCCCAGCCTGCTACATGCGAACTACCCCATGTGTATACAGGGGCCTTTAGTGTATACAGTTGCCATCTGAACTCAAGCTGGAGAAACCGTAGTGCAAAATAGACTCAAATGCATACATCTGGATTTCCTAATCGATCCCATTTCCTTTCCCCTGCTAACGTGTTCTGCAGTATGATTTTAGAGGATGCGCATATAGTACAATGCTGACTGTTTCAGCATATTATTTTATATTTATATAGAACCTTTCATCCTAATTGAACCCAAAGTGCCTCCCTAAAAAGACAAACTGATATACCAATACCAATACCATTGAAACTGCATGGACACGTAAGTAGGAAGTTAACCTAGTTAGCACTTGGCTAAAACAACCTAGTTAACGCCCTTACAAGAAGTGCCATGTGCTATGGGCTGCTGAAAGACCACAAGTGGCCATGAAATGTCTTACTGAAAGATGGCACTTTCCGCTGCACAGCACCCCCTACTGTGGCATTGATTTGGTGTAGACAAAGAGGATGCCGCCTCCTAGCTCACAGTCACTTCCTGCAGCACCCGTGTTGTTTGATGTTTCCCATCAGAGTTCTGATCTAGTCCAGCCCTGCTTAGCTCTTAAGATCTGATGATATCACAGCAGTGAGTGGTATGACTGCATGAGTTGTAAAAATGAAACAGAGTAATAAAACAGTTTATTATAACAGGTAATAAAAGAAAAGTTAACACTGCAAGGCACCATCTGTATAACTGTGTGACAGAGCGAGCCAGAGGGTTCAAGGAGTCATTGGAAAGGTTAGGCACCTACATAGGCATGTGAATATAGAGAGAATGGGTAAATGCGTGAGAGGATTATACTTATTTTATTGCCATTAGGTTACCGTATTACTTAGGGGAAAGAATACCTAATGTAATTTATTTTTATGATATGCCTTGGGCACCAATCCACTGAGTAAATAACAGGAGCTGAGACAATGAATGATATTGTTATGATACCAGTGCACTGAAAAATCCCAACTGGTGATTGGAGGGCTGTGCAGGACAGTTGTCTTTACTCCTTCCTCCTAAAAACTAAGTTTGGTAATCACCTATATAAACCAATAAACAATGATTCTCTTCTCAACATTTGACAAAATTACCCTTCTGCCAATGCATGGAGTATACTGCAAATCCCATAAACTCTGGATCAAAGGTATAGTAGAGGAATTATGTATGTATAACCTTATGCATATATGCATTTAAAAAAAGGCTTTTACCCCAGAAATATACAATTTCCTTATAACTTCATAGGCGTCTGCAGAACTCAGCATCATCCAATGCATTTGTAAAAAGTCACTCAACTTTGAGGACGTTCAGGTGTATTTACCCCCTTTGCCCTGTTCTATTCACACCAGAGTCTCCCTTTACTATTTCCTCCTCCTGACAAGCTAATGTTTGTAAGCTTCCAGATAAAGGGAGGGAATTAAGATGATTTGTAGGACAACAGGAGTGCGAAGGATTTTTTGAACAGCTGAAGTCAGGCAGTTTTCTTTATGTATTTGGTTTCTCTCTTCTACCTCTATTGTTTGGAAATGCAGCATATTAAAACAGACTCCTAGACCCCAATTCACAAAAATAGAACTTTAAGCACATGAGCTGACCCATTGAAACCAGTGAAACCACTCACATCCTTCAAGTTATGTACAGGCATTAAGCACCTGGCTGAATTGGGCCCTTATTTAGGATTATTTACAGATTTCAGCTGTGAGCAAAAGAGAAGTTCTTCATATGACTTTCAGGTGTAAACGTCTATGCCTGCCCAAATCCCTACCCACTGTGACATTCTGGAGCTGAAATACATTCTGATCTTCATCAGGTCTGCAATGCATATTCCAACTCCCACATAAAAATGTACTGTGAAAATTGGATTGGATTCCTAATTGCCTCCTATTTGGAACTGTGATATAGGACAGCTGGTGTGCATTTGTTTTCTTAAATAGACCAGTCCTGGCATGAGAACCATCTCTTTTTGTTTACATTAATTTTCTTTTCTATCTCTGCCCTTTGCACACATGGGTTAACCCGCGTGGTACAAACTTAGTGCTTGTTTACTGTGTTCAAGCTGTAGAACAAACCTTCAGTCCTCCAAAGACCTCGTTCCCAGGGGGCAGAGCAACTATCTAGAGAGAGGTTTGGGACAGAGGGATCTTGGAAACCCAGAATAAAACAAATCTTTAACACAGGGAACAGAGAATTGTTTTCAACATGTTTTCACTACTACTTGGGGAAAGGAAATCTAAACTTGTTAGGTTACTTGCTGTGTAGCATTAGTGAGTGACCCCTGATACCTTCATCTTGACTCAGGTCTTCAGATGGTGTCAAGTGGCATAGCTCTATTGAAGTCAAGCTGCTTCAATGATGTGGTCACGGTACCACCAGGTTAGCCCTTATTTTGCTCTGTCATACCCGCAAAGCCTTTTGAAGTATAGTTTGAAATATCTCAGATGAGCACATAAAACGTAAATGAGGCAGTCACTTTGGACAATGCACTGTGGAGCCTAGGATCCTGAATGAAAAGCACAATATGCCTACATTATGAATAAACAGATCTTATATTGGCTGTTGCTATTTTTTTTCCCCAAAATCAAAGTAATTGAACCACTCATATAATCACTAATATCTTGATTTTTGTTTGTTCATTGTAGTCTGTGATACAAGAATACACAGTTCATTTACCGTGGTATTAAAACGCTGCAATCCCAGTCTCCTAAAATATGTAATTATAAGAAAATTATTTCAGTAAGTTTTATTATTTGTTCAGTTTGGGTCCTACCTTCAGAGTCTAGTCCTCCTGATGTGTGATGGATTTACACATACCGGTCACCCATGAATGCTTAAAAGGTTGCTTGTGAAAATCATATGCACAGAGGGTGAAATTCACCACTGTGCAGCGTGCCAGCACCCACCACTGGAGCCACATTTCAGCATAAATCTTGCACTGCTGTTCTGCATAGGATGAATTCTCCCCACTGAGAGATGAGACCCCTGAATTGTTTTCAACTTGCGGCCAATAAACTTCCTGCTATATGATACGTTTATTGGCTGCTTGTGATATCATAGAATATAACCAGCTTTGTGTAACAAGGATCTTAGCAAGGGAGAATAGAGCACCCAATCCCCGAAATGCCCACTTGCTGTCCTTTATGCACAAAGCTATTGTCCTCTCCCCCATGTCTCACCTCCCAAACTCCTGATCTTTGCCCGTCCATCCAGGCAGTCGTATCTCTTGTCTGATTCCAGATGTATGTGCCGATTACAATTACTTTTCCTTTCACTCACTAGTATGACGGCTGGAAGGCTAAATTCAGTTGAGAACTTGGTTTATAGATTTTTTTTTTCAAACAAACAACACATAAATGCATTTCTGGAGTACCCAGTAAGTATTTTTTAAATTGCCACTCCTAAGTAATTGCTAAATACATTCCTTTATTATGTGGCACAATTAAAAATGTATTTGAGGTCTGGAGAAAGGCGCTGTGGCCTTCCTCGGAGCCTGGGCCTGAGGAAGGGTCGCGATGCCTCTGCTGGGCAGAACAGGGTCCTACAGGCCAAACTGCCCAGCAACAGAGGGGCAGAGCCAAAGCAGGAAGGGGAAGTATAAAAGGCCAGCCTAGCAGCTCAGTAGGGAGGAAGCTGCTGCCGGAGACAGACGTGTCTTCCCGGAGGCCGCGGCCTAGGCCTGACCCCGACCCCGACCAAGCAGTTGTTTGGAGGAAGGAGAGCCCCCTCTGGTGGGAAGGGCTCCACCCCACTCAGGGGAAGCAGGGGCCAACTTTTTCCGCGACCAGCAGGAAGACCCCACCCTCAGCCGTGCCTATGATCAACTGGCCACCATAGATGGGGTGATGACCAACCCCCCAATCGGCAGCCCAGTGGCCGCGATTCAAATTACAAGACCGTGTCTCTCCCTCTGATTGTGACACCATTAGCTATAGACCTGGTTGGGCCCCTGGAACGGAGTGTAGCAGGATACCGGTACCTCCTGGTCCTGATGGACTATGCCACCCACTTCCTGGAGGCCATCCCTCTAAAGAATGCTACTGCCCAGACAGTGGCTGGCGAATTGGTCAAGGTGTTCGTGAGGGTGGGACTACCGCGGGAGCTCCTGACGGACCACGGGACTAATTTTATCTCCTGGCTGTTTCGGGAGGTATGCGACATCTTCGGGGTCTGGAAGCGCCGAACCTCAATATATCACCCCCAGACTGATGGGTTAGTGGAGCGATTTATTTGGACACTGAAGCATATGCTCCGGAAGTTCCCTCCGAAGGATCTGCAGCGGTGGGACCAACTGATCCCGCCCTTACGCCTCGTCATCCGGGAAGTCCCCCAGGCCTCCACTCAGTTATACCCCTTCAAACTACTATATGGCCGCCAGCCAAGGGGGATCCTGGACCTCATACGGGAACAGTGGGAGCAGGCCCCGTCGCCAGTGAAGGGACTGCTTCAGTATGTCCTGGACCTCTGGGAACACCTTCAGCAGGCCAGGATGCTCGCTCAAGAAAGGATCCAGACTACACAGGCCCAGACGTATAACCAGGGAGCACGGACCCACTTCTTTGAGCTGGGCGATCGGGTCCTCGTTTTATTGCCCTTTGCTTAGTCCAAGCTACTGGCCCGATGGCAGGGGCCCTATGACATCATTAGACAGGTCAGCCCAGTGAGGTCCGGCAACCAGACCGGTGAAAGAAAAAGCAGATATACCACCTGAACCTGTTGAAGCCTTGGCGTGAGTGGGAGGGTTTGCTCATCAACCCTTACCCCCCGGATCTGGACCTAGGCCCACAGATCCCCAAGAAGGAGGACCTCGAAGAACTTCAGCTCGATAGTGGCTTAAAGGAGGCCCAGAGGCAACAGGCGATACACTTGATGGAAACCTTCATGACGACCTTCACCGCAACCCCTGGGAGGACCAGCCAGATATACCACACGATCGAGACCGGCCCTAGCGAGGTGGTGCATACTGGCATGAGATCACCCCCCCGTCATCTGCAGGTGGCTGGGGAGGAAGAAGTCCAAGCCATGTTGTGGCTGGGGGTAATAGAGCCCTCGACTAGCGAGTGGCACAGCCCCATTGTGTTAGTGCCAAAGCCCAAGGGGTCGCACCGCGGGTCAATCTTATCTCCAAGTTTGATGCCTACCCATGCCATGCATCGATGAGTTGCTGGACCAACTCGGGGAATCTCGCTATTTTTCCACCCTGGATCTTTCCAAAGGCAAATCCTCCTTGAAGCCAGCTCCAGGGAAAAGACGGCATTTACGACCCCCCAGTGGACTATATCAGTGTATCCGGATGCCCTTCAGACTCCACGGGGCACCGGCGACGTTCCAGAGGCTGATGGACCAGCTCCTAGGGCCACACCTAAATTACGCCGCAGCCTACTTGGACGATGTCGTGGTGTACAGTTGAGACTGGAGTGAGCACCTGAACCAAGTGGCCGCAGTGCTGAGGACACTACGGGACGTGGGGTTAACCGCCAATCGCTGGAAATGCTGCATAGGGTGGCAGGAAACTACCTACCTGAGATACACCTAAGATCGGGGAACCCTGTGACCCTGACTGGGAAGGTGCAAGCCCTGCAAGAGTACCCCCGAACAACCACCAAAAAGCAGGTGCGGCAGTTTCTGGGCTTGGCCGGCTACTACCGACAGTTCATCCTCAACTTTGCCACCCTCGCTGCGCCACTCATGGACCTCCTGCGAAAGGATCAGCCGCTCTGCGTCTGGTGGACCCCAGATAGCGACAGGGCATTTATTGCGCTGAAAGATGCGCTATGCCATGAGCTGGTTCTGCACAGCCCCGATTTTAACTGCCCCTTCGTGGTGCAATCCAATGCTTCGGTCGTTGGACTAGGGGCCGTGCTCACCCAGAACTTTGACAGGAAAGAACATCCCCTCATATTCATCAGTCGCAAGCTGTTTCCCCGAGAAGAACTGTATGCGACCATTCAGAAGGAGGCATTGGCCGTGAAGTGGGCGCTCAAGGCCCTAAGATACTACCTCTTTGGCAGCCCCTTCACCGTGATTACAGACCATGCACCCCTCTGCTGGCTCCAGCAAATGAAAGACACCAATGCCCGGATGATGCGTTGGTACCTCGCCCTGCAGCCCTTCGCTTTTAACATCAAGCACCGCGCAGGTAGGGACCACGCCAATGCTGATGCCTTGTCCCGCATTGGAGAGGGGGAGCAGGCCAGCCACGGAGACGTGTCTGGCTTAGGCCTGACCCCGACCAAGCAGCTGTTTGGAGCAACTGCTCCACCAAGAGGAGCGTCCAAAACCTGCCCGGATTGCTGGGTCCAAGTGATTGGACTGGGCCACCGGGCCCTAGTGATTGGACCGGGCTACCGGGCCCTGGTAGCTGGAACGAGCCACCCGAGACTCCTGGGTGGGAAGTACCCCCTGAGGCCGGCCCTGACTTGGAGGAGCTGCCTGATGCCGGGGGACCCTGTGGACCGGAGGAACCCCTGGAACCCTGTGACCTGGAGGAGCTGCCCTCCACTGACGATTCAGAGGAGTTCCTGGACCTGCCTCCAGTCGACGGGGAGGGACTTGTGGGCCTGCTACTCGCAGTGTACCCCAGCGACCCAGAAGGAAACTGAGGCATACAGGTACCCGGGAACCGGGGGAGATGAAGTGGCCCAGGGACAGCTGGCTAGCAAGCGGCTGAGTCAGGGGCTACACCCCACCAGTGTGTTGCGACTGGAGCCCTGCTGATTCAGTGGCAAACTGCTTTGCCACTCCTAGGGCCCTGGGCTGGGATGCAGTGGAGACGGTAGGCCTGCGTCCCCCTCCCCCCTTCCCTAACCACCCTGGGAGGGAGTGCCATCCTCTGCGGGTGTAGACAGAGGATCCTGAGTGCCACTGGCCCCGCCTGCCAGACTATTGTACAAGTCCCGCCTGTGGCAAGGTCGGGGACTGCTGACTACCCAGCCAGCCCTGCCCAGCTTGCGAGCCTGGGACTGCAAACTGCTTGCCTGCCCCGCCCTGCCTGAGGGCCAGACCGCTTGTAAGCCTGCCCCACTGGGGGCTGGGGCTAAAGACTTGTGAATGGGCACTGCTTATTCCCCATAAAGGGAGACGCTGTGGCCTTCCTTGGAGCCTGGGCCCAAGGAAGGGTCGCGATGCCCCAGCTGGATGCTGCCACCGACTTACAAGGTCATAAGGCAATTTCCAGTTTGAAGGAAAACATTTGAGTCAAAAGGATTTCCTAAATGGACTCATTCAGTGTGTTATTTCTCTGACTCCAGGAATTATTATTTAAGATGTGCTACATAAATGGGCATTAGATAATCAGTTATGTGCCATTTCCCTAAATTGTTACTGGTGTGCATAACTCAATTAAAATGTTTTATGGAGCATTTTCGTTTTGCTTTACTAACCCATTCTAGTTGGTACTCACAAAGTACTGGACTTCACAGACAAATGGTCTAGCAGCCTTCTAGGGCACATCCTATGATCCTGTGTCTGATAAGTATATTTCACTTTTATTCTCTTAATTCACTTAATTCCACTTAAAACCTAGACTGCGACTTTCAGTGCTGCCTAAGGAATTTAGACACACAGCTTCCATTGAAATGAATAGGAATTGTGCATCTAAATCCCCTAAATGGCTTTGAAAAGCTCAGACCTTAAGTGCCACTTAAATGTTCCAAGGATTTCACAGGGGTCCTCTGCACTAGAGCGTGAAATTCACCCCTATGCAGAGAGAGTGAATAAGATCTGTGCAACTCAAGCCATCAAAATAGGATGTAAGTGGTGGGGGAAGGGAAGCAAAGAGCGGCTTCCAGCTGAGTCACAGCCGTGGTTCTGTGCAGACAACCATCAGTTGGGACTTTGGTTAACGGACTAAGTCTGACTCAGTGTGCAGCCAGCAGTTGACAGGTATAACTTGACTCTGTACTGCCTGTATAACCTCCCTGCCTCCAACACACACCACCCTGAATTGCATTTTACCAATTTGTTTTAATTCTCAGAGAGTGATTAGTCAGGTAGGGTGTGCTGGGGACAGGTTCTGACCACTACCAAAAAGCTGCTGCTAGCTTTCCGCTTGCAAGTCTTGCATGGCACAGCATTTTCAACCTTGCATCATGGCGCTACAACACTGAGGTATTGCACTGCAAACATCGCCACTTAGCAAAACATCATGGCGTTGTGACACTCAAAATCTGTGTGCCCAACTGCACTTAAGAAATACATGCCCACTTCTAGGAAGGAGGTTATTTCATTTTACTTTTCACCATCTTCTCTGGTTTGGGTCTCATGGCTTGTAAAATTTCAATCAGCTCTGGCAATAATAGTGCTTTGTCACCTTTGTTAAGCATTTTGAGATCAGTGGCGATGATAAGAAAAATCTCTAGGTCTTAAGTGTTGTTGTTATTACATTAGAATCAGGCATATATTTCATTAGGGTAGATAGGGGGCTGCATAGCATGTAGTTTAACTGAAAACTGTTAAATCCTGCCATTAAAACTGCACTGAAAATTCTCTAATGATGATAATCAAAATATTTTTTCTTCCAAAAAATGTTCCCAGGAAACTTTATAGGAAAGGTAAATGAACACTTACCATAAAAGACTATAAAGTAACAAACTAATATTCTAAACAAGGGTCATTTTCCCATCACTTACATGGAGTTTACACAATTGAAACTGCATTAACTTCAAAGGTGTTAATTGTTATTCACAATAGTGTAACTAAGAGCAGACTCAGGCCCAGTATTGAGAAAAAAAATTGTTTTTTTTCATAACCATGAAATATTCTGGCATTTCTCCTGAATCTTGTCTTCACTGGAAAATATGATTATGTTAGAACATAATCTTGAAGAGTCATGTTAACTAATGTTATGTTAAACATAATTTAGCAGTCAGTGTAGACAGGGAAAGGTGGGTTTAATGGGGTGTCAGCCAGCCATCTGAAATATCTTGGAGTGATTCTGGATCATAGCTTCACCTACCGCCAACATCTGACACAGAGCACTGCCAAGATAAAGGCTAGGGATAATATAAACCACAGGATAGCCAGGATCAGATGTTTACACCTTTTGGACAGCTACTTTGGCCCTTGTCTTCTCAGCAGCTGAGTATTGTACACTCGTAGGGGCAGGTAGTTCACATACAAAGTTCTCATAGCAGTGCTATGAGAATTGTCACAGGAGTGTGTCTAAATTTCTTAGGCAGCACTGAAAGTCTCAGGTTTTAAGTGGCTGAATGAATTGAGAGAATGAAAGTCAGCACCAGGAATCTGACTCCCCGACCTCACCCATATCTTACCACCATCCCTTTAAAGGGAAGCAGCACTAATATGAGAATACAGCCTTGAGGCAATTAACCCAGACTTGCTCATCTACAATGATCTCCAAAACCCCAGGACCTGAGATGCCATCTTTAAGTCCAGGAACCTTTTCTAGTTAGTGCCAAAAACTCCCAAAACCTCAGGATTGTCATCCAAAGACAAGTAGTGGAGGCTGTGGGAAAACAGCAGAGTCAAGAATCAAGATCTGGTTACAGAGCCTGCAGACCAACCATCTGGCTTCACCAGGCCATGTAAGATACGGATCACAGTGAACTGCATCAGAATGTCAAATTGGTATTGCAATTACCTAGTACAGAAAGACAGCCCCATATGTGAATGTGAAGAAGACACCCAAACTATGGAATATCAAGTGAACTGCTGCCCTCCAAGATCCTCCAGAGGACAGCCTTGATTCATTCCATGCCCCCACAAGCCATAGGCATGAATTCCTGATTCAAGCCATCTCCAAACTTGAAGGTAGACCTTTGAATGTTACTTTTCATGTCCACCATACAAAAGAGGCAGAAACTGGCCATGGATTGTCACAATACTAAACCTAACTTGGCCCAGTCTATGTTGACTTTTAAATCATGTTTTACATCATGTTAACATGACTCCTTCCCCTCCTATTCTAACATGCCCTCATTTTTTTTTAACAAAAATAAGCCCTTACATTCTTCAGACTGCAGCTCTTGTTGGGAAGGAGATTAAGACAGAAAACATAGCTGACTATGTAACAAATGGGTAAACAAAAGTGTTCAAAGATGTTGCAAGGTAAAACTATTAATACAGCTGGAGTACTTGAGGCAACTACAGTAGTTCAGAATAACTAGGAGTTTCCATTCTGGTGCCCTATTTTCAGTTGCTCATCCTTTAAATAATTTTCACCTTGAGAGCTGAAATTTTCCTGGCCCTGTGTCCAACTTGAGAGCACATTTTTGTAAAATTTGAACAAAAACAGTTCAGGGATGTTTGAGAATGTGGGCAGTGGGGGAAGAAACCTTTTCTCGGTTATTAAAAAAACAACTGGGAGTTTTAAATATCGCTGTAGCACAGACGTGGGTGACAGCAGAAAGTTGAAACGTGGCAAGGAGAAGAGAGTTCACTGTTCCTGTGAAAATCGGTTTTGATTTGCCCATGTAATAAGCCTTCAATTGTAGTTTGTGCGTGCAAGGTTTAGCAATGCTGGCACTTTATAAACCATTGTAAAAGAAAGAGCTGTAGTGCGCATAGGAGCATAGTTAAAATAGTGAGCCCTCCATCATTCAGGCTGAGAGGCAGCACCAAGTCGGTGCCTTGCTGAAACCCCACTTTTAAGCCGCCAACATAGGTAGCGAAGCAGGCTGCTAGGAAACCTGTGTGTGTGTGGCTGAATGGTTAAGGTGCTTGACTACAACGCTGAGTTGGTGGCTCGCTTGCTCTCATGCTGAAAGTACACCCAGGTGTCAAATAAGTCCCTGATCCACCAGGTCAGGACAGGCAAAAGTGGTTGGATGTGAGGCTTGATCACTCCCTTGTGTGCGGTTGGCTCCCTGTCACCGAGGGGACGTTTGCCCTCATTAAGATACTGTTGTACCAGTATCGTTTTGGCAGTGTCTGAATTTTTAGTGACAGAAGGTTGCCGTTTTAATGTTCTCCTGGGGTAGGTTTTCGGGCAGACTACGTGGGAATATTCATGCAGCTGGACAGGAGGCCCCAGGGCATGGGCAGTCTAATGCTTGCAGAGCCCTGGCTATCTGTGGAGCCTGCTGATGTGGGGGTTAAATAAAGGGGCTCCGGCGAGCAGGGGCAAGGGAAGTGAGGGGAGCCCTGTGGGAGGCGTTCTCTGAACCCAGCCAGCTGTTAGCAGCGTTCGGGCCAGGCTCAGCCGCGCAGCCCCCGGCAGATGCTTTGTCCCCGGGTGTTTTACACTGCGGGAGCCCGGCCGCTTCTGCCAAAACCGCGGAGCACCGGAGCCCGCGCTGAACCGCGAGGAGCGGAGAACCACCGAGCTCTCTCCCAACCCAGCCCGCCCCCCAGTCCCCGGCCGGGGCTAGCAGGCACGAAGGGCTCCCCTCCCAGGACATGCCGTGGCGGATCGGACCTTCGCAGACTCCCCTTTTTCTCTGGGTCAGAGCCTGGCTGCGTGAAGCAACGCCGCCTGCTCAGAGGCGGAGCCGGGCCCCGGTGCAGGGGGCGATGAGCCGCCGAGCTGAGTGGGTTCGCAGCCGGGGGCTGGGCTCAGTCACGATTCCGGTTCCCGAAGCCAATAGCTGCATTTGGCTTGCTGCGCTCCCCGCTTCCCTGCTGCCGGGCGCTTCCCTGTCTTTTTTTTTAAAACAAGTTGCTGCTGGAACGCATTTCCTTCCCTGTAGTGTAAACGGAACAGCTGCGGTTTGGCCCAGCAACTGTAGGCAGGCAACCAGCGGGGTGAGCCCAGCTCCCCTGTCCGTCTTTCTTCCTCACCCCGCCGGCTTTATTGACCTGGAGCAATGATTAACGAGGAAGGAGCCCTCTGCTCTTAGGGACTCTTTGATTCCAGGCTCTCGGAACAATGGACAACAAAGCTCCAGGCCGACACCCAAGCAATGCCGCACGCCTGTCGAAAACACACACTAACTCCGACCCACGCCTCCGCCCCGTTAAAGCGGCCCCTCTCCGCCAATTAACGCGGCTCGCCCGGCGGGGCGAACACACCCGGCCTTTTCTGACCGCCAGGCCGCTTTCCCTCGGAGAGACTTTTTAAGGTCACCAGCGATCTTCACCGCTTAACAGCCCCTCGCCGCATAAAAGACGGTGATATCGGGGTTTCAGCTCCACTGCGGATAATAAACAGAGGCCGGGCTGCGCAGGAAACGATCAGATTAGAGCGTCCCCCCTTCACCGCTGTGAAGAGCAATCAAGGACAAATGCAACATTGGCCCCGCGTCCCTGCGAGCGAGTTTTCCGCAAGGTTTTAGTTAAAAGCCAGGCTAAAATCAACACAGACACATGGGGGATGGGGGGGGGGGGGATGCAGTGGCGCAACCCGTTGCTTTCAAGATCAGGATTTCGAGGAGATCACTGGGAGGAGAAGGTGCCTTTTGTTCCTCCTACAATTGCACCCTTTGTTGTGTAGTCGCTCTGCTGCTATGTGTGAACTTTACCAGAAGGAAACAAAAGCCTCAGCCGCGCTGCCCTGGTTGCCGCGTCCCCCCGCCCCGCCTTCACCTGCCCCCACCGCCTCTTTCTCCTTCCTCCCGCTGAGCTGCTGTTGCTGCTTGTTTGCACTCAGCTTATCCGGAGCGGAAATTCCTTTCCGTTTTTGTGAATGACAAACTCATTAACAATTCATCAACACAACCTGTTCCAGCCGGCCCGTCGCCACAGCAACAGCCCCTTCCGCGCGCCCTCATTGGCTGAGCGAGAGAATGTATCCATTGAGACGTTCCATGTTTGTATCCATTGAGGAGCAGCCTGGCGCTGGGGGTGTGCGGGGCTGATTAAAAGGGACATTGATCACATCAAGGGGAGCGAGCGGAGGAGGAGGGGGGGAAATCACGTTGTGAGAAGGAAGCAGGGGAGTCGGGGCTGATGAGCTGCACACAAGGCAGAGAGGCAGCAGAGGGAGCGGAATAACACAAGCTCAGGGGCCAGGGCAGTCTTTTTGTGCTCGGCAAAGGAGTGCAAGTCAGGGGCACCTTAATTGGATTTCATTCACTCGGGGAGGAGAGAAAGCTCGGGCGTCTGGACGCGAGACAGCGATTCCAGCCGGGTTCATTCAGGGCTTCATTGACAAAAAAAAAAGGGAGGCAGTTCAGGCGTGCTGCAAACACACGCCTTCGGGAGTCCGGGCTCTTTGATCCCCCCCGCAAATCTATTGCTGTCCGTGCAGGGGAGGGACACGGGGGGGGGGCCCTGTGCGTTAGTGATTCATTTTTCTTGGAGGGGGAGGGAATTAAGTTGTGCAGAGTTTAGCGGGCGCGGAGGGGAGATTTCAGCCGAGTTTGCGAGCCAGCCTCATGGCCCGGTGAGCGGGGAGTTTAGCAGGCACGCTCCGCTCGGCCAGCCGTTCCTCATGCTGGATACGTTCAGACCCGTTCCCTTCGCGTCGGGCATGGCTGTTAGCAAAACCGGGGCTTGGCTGAACGAGCAGCTGGCGCTGGGGAACGAGCGGCTGCTGCTGATGGACTGCCGGGCGCCCGAGTTGTACGAGTCGTCCCACATCGAGTCGGCCATCCACGTCGCCCTGCCGGGCATCATGCTGAGGCGGCTGCAGAAGGGGAACCTGCCCCTTCGCGCCCTCTTCTCCAGCAGCGACGAGGATCGGGAGAAGCTGGCCCGGCGCTGCGGGACGGACACCGTGGTGCTGTACGACGAGCACAGCCGCGCCTGGAACGAGAACACGGGCGGGGAGGGCGAGGCGGTGCTGGGCTTGCTGCTCAAGCGGCTGAAAGAGGAAGGCTGCAAAGCGTTTTATCTGGAAGGTGAGGGGTTAAAGGGACCTACTTGGGACCGGCCCAAATCCCGCTGCTCGGGGGGGTCTGCCCCGGAGAACCTAGAGCTGGGTGGGTTTTGGGGGGCCCAGTAATCCCGGCACTGAGGGAAGCGAAGCGATCGCCTGGGGGGGTATTTCAGCCGGAGCCGATCGGTGCACATGCCTCGAGCTTAGCCGGGTTTATGAGTCTCCGCTGCGCAGGAGCCATCCCAGGACGTGCGGCGGCTTCCCAGCGCTGCCTAGTGCCTTCCCCCCGGGGTGCACCCACCTCCCTGACACGTGGGGCGGCTTTCCCCCTGGGCGCGGCGGGGAGACGAAGTCAGCCGGGCACGGGAGAGTGCTCCCGGTGCGGAATCGGTAGCAGGCGAAGCCGGGAGGAAGGGAAGGGGTTGGGGCTGGAGGAAGGCTCTGCTGGAGGGAAAAGCATCGAGCCCCCATGTGGACTGGAGTAATGCCCCCCGCTAGCCAGGCGATCTTCCTAAAACTTACCGCCCTACGTGGCTTTATTTGGGCCCCTCTCTGTGAGCATCTGACTTGGGGGAGATCCGTGTTAGCGGGGGAGGGAGAAGCGCAGTAACTTGCCAGCCTAGCTCAGATTGCATTTGTGATTTGCTTTTCTTCCCCAGGCGGCTTCAGCAAGTTCCAGGCCGAATTCGCCCTGCACTGTGAAACCAACCTGGACAGCTCGTGTAGCAGCAGCAGCTCTCCTTCCCTGCCAGTCCTGGGCTTAGGAGGCCTGCGAATCAGCTCCGATTCGTCTTCCGACATTGAATCTGACACTGACCGAGACCCCAATAGTGCCACTGACTCCGACGGCAGTCCTCTGTCCAACAACCAGCCTTCCTTCCCCGTCGAGATTTTACCCTACCTCTACTTGGGCTGTGCTAAGGACTCCACCAATCTGGACATTTTAGAAGAGTTTGGCATTAAATACATCTTGAATGTGACCCCGAATCTGCCGAATCTCTTCGAGAATGCCGGAGAGTTTAAATACAAGCAGATCCCAATCTCTGATCACTGGAGTCAGAACTTGTCTCAGTTCTTTCCTGAGGCCATCTCTTTCATAGGTGAGCCCTAATGAATTATGACGGCTAAATGACCACCAGTTGTTTCTCATTGGCACTGAAGTATCATTGCACTTAATCTTTTGTAGTTGTTAGCTGAATGTCTCAACATAACTGCTGGGCAATCTTCTGCTTTGAAAACTGATTTAAATTAAAAGGGCGGATAGAATTTGGGGTTTTTTGGGTTTTTTTTTTTAGATTTAGGCGACAAACTCTGTGGAATTATCAGCTATATTCACAGGGTGCAAATATGTTGATTTTGTATTTTGAGATCATCCCGTAACAATCTAGATCAGTGTGATACATTTGGGGAATAAAGAGAATCCACACTGGTGAATTTATTAATGGTAGTTTTATTATTATTAGTTCTCTAGTTAAAAAACCACCAGAGTTGATGTTTTAAAATTTTTTATTTGATGTTTCCAAGAGGGAATTCCATTTAAAAGTAATTTCAGATTTCGATTTAGCTGGATCGCCTTTAAATAAGTTTGTCCGTTAGTTTTCAAAATATAAATCAGTGAGAAGTTCTGCCTAAAACCGAGGGTGCAAGATACAGCCACTTCACACATCACCCCGACTAGATAGTACACACACCTCAAAGCTCTTTCATGTTACTTATTCAGTTTGTTGTTGTTCCCATGATGGGTCAGCGAGAAAAACCTGTGACCTCTTAGTATTATTATTAGTTGATTTCTTTTCTTAATGGGGGGAGGGAGGGGGTTATGGACGGGCATCATATTATGTGTTGGAAAACTGTGTTGTAATCCGGTCGAGAGGTACCGGTGCTAGTGAAGTATGTAGGTAATCTGAGCGCAGCAAGAAGAAATGTGGGCTGGAAGCCACGAAGAAACTAATCTCCAGGCATTGTAATGCATTTCCTTTTACAAAGGAACCCATTTTCCAGCAACGTTGACATCCTGTTCCTCCTAATGGGCTGTCCCCTGTGACTTCCCTCTTTCTTTTCAAATGCCTGAATACCTCCATTGTTAGCAGCACAACAGTTGGGGAATAATTTAATAGACCTTTGCAGTCTGCTTGTCTGTGTAAAAAGCATTCAGTGGCATATGGCGTGGTTTCCAGTTTTCACATGCTGGGGGAACATGTACACAGGGGAGACTTTTTTTTTTCCCTTTGGGCAAGCATTCAATACAAATAGCATCTTTGAAAACAGAAAGTCTGAAAGGGGTCGCAGACGCGCCCCTCCCCCTGCAGCATGTTCCCTCTGAACCCACTGTGAGGTTTCAGCAGCCTTCTGATTTACACGCAATTCTGAGCTTGGGGTCCGAATCCAGTCTTACTTTTGTTTAGCATGAGTGTTACTGTCTCCCCTCTTGATTCACACTAGGACTAAGTGAGACTGGAATCAGCCCCGTCACCTCTGTCCTGTGTCACACCTTTGGTCTTATGTCCCCCTCTCTCTGTGTGTGCAGATGAAGCTCGGAGCAAGAACTGTGGAGTCCTGGTGCACTGCTTAGCAGGGATAAGCCGCTCGGTCACTGTGACCGTCGCATACCTCATGCAGAAGCTCAACTTGTCCATGAACGACGCCTATGACATCGTCAAGATGAAGAAATCCAACATCTCACCCAACTTCAACTTCATGGGCCAGCTGCTGGACTTTGAGCGGACCCTGGGGCTCAGCAGCCCCTGTGACAATCGGGTGTCCAGCCAGCAGCTGTACTTCACCGCTCCCTCCAACCAGAACGTCTTCCAAGTGGATTCCCGGCAATCCACGTGAGCCCTGCCAAATCGATTCCCTCCACGTCCCGATCGTGTGATCATTCCTCAATGGTTTCTCTGTGGCAGCGGTAAGGCAATGGAGCTTGCTCTCTTGTGCTCGCTGGGACTGAAAAGCAGCTACCAGTGCACGCTAGAAAAGGTTACAAGGTATGGGACCGGCTCTTGCAAAGGGAGGGAACTTGCCTAGTTCTCCCAGAAGGAACATGTAGTACCGCCCGAAGGCCGGCAGCACGCTTGCTTGATGCACAAACACTCCCTTGGCAGCGGGCAGTGACTTAGAAATGAGGACTTAGTAGGGTGAGATTGGACATTATGAGCACGTGTCCTCTAGCGACTGGAAATTTGCTACTTCCTTCTTTGCTTTTGGATCTGTAACATGTATTGTTGTCTTCAGTGAAGACTGGTTCGTTTTTGTTTTTGTTTTAATTTAGCGGAGCCAAAGAGCAGGGTTTCAACTCAGTGTATTTGGAGCACTTGTTTTGCCGAGAGCTCTGTTTAGGCTACTTGATCAGTGTAAATATTTGATCTTAAATTGATTGGCAGTGGTTTTTATTTCGTAACTTTCGCATATAGAAAAGAAATCAACCCAAAGGATGTCTACATTTTTGTGCACTTCATAAATTATGGTTCTGTCCCCTGCCCCCTGGCAAAGAATACATTTGCAGCATGTCTAATTTTATTGTTCAACTGAGCTGAGGCAACCCTGATAGAGAATGTCTATCATCAGAGGTTTGCTACTCACGTTATGTGAATAAATAGTCTCTTCCTTTTTTTTTAATTTTTCTTTTCCTTGTAAGTCCCCACCCCTTGTGCTGCTTTTCTCATTTTTTTTTTTTTTTTAAAAAAAACCTTTGTAAATAGATCATCTTGGAAGAGATTTGTCTTCAGAAAAAAATTCAGATACTCTGAACAGTGCTTTATCTCTGTACAAACTCTTCAGGGAGCTTCACCTCAAATGCAATATTTCGTCTTTTTTTTTTTTTTTTTTTTTTGTAGTATAAAACTGGAAGTACATGTGTGCTTGTGCATACGCAAGGTGAAATTGCACACCATTGCCAGTGAGGGAGAGCCTAATTCTCATGGTGTAAAAGCTGGAATTTATTATAAGAATGTACATTTTTAAATTATTAATAAATAACTATTTTTGGCTATTGAGAATCTGACTGGTTTGTTTCCCTTGTAGGTGTGTGATTAATTGCATGCACTTCTGAATATTTTTAAGGAAAGGGCATGTCTCTTAACAACATGTTTGTACAGCTCATGCGCAATAAAGCCCTGATCCTGTCTTAGGCCCACTGTAATCGCCATTAATAATTAATGCACTGATAGCGCTATCAGCTTGGCCTGGCAGGGAGGATGGATTTGGATATCTCTGATTATTCACAGGAAGGATAGAGCAGATCTAGAAACAGCACAGACTTCTCCATGCTGTCCCATCTGCATACTGCTATCCTATGGTGGCCAGACTCTTTCTAGGGATTTTGGGGGGGGGAGATTTGGTTTCTATGCCTATTGAATAATTTTGGCCTTTCTACTGAGCAAGCCAAAAGGCCGTGTTTTCTGTGGTGTGGTTACTTATCCACTACTAACGGGTTTGAAACCAGCTTATTTGACTGAGATGCATAACAGTTCATGGAGACTGAATTGACTGTCAGTCGCTGTTGACCTGTGCTGAAACTCTGCAGGTTCTAGATACAGTTAACAACTGAGCCACCCGATTTCTTCTTTTGCACAGACAGAATTGCTTCAGGGTAGCTAAAGGAAGGAACATGTTGGATTTTTAGCCATGGTAAAGCTTCAGACTGTAACTTCCTGTTTAAGTTCTTTTAAATAGGAAGGATGGTAATACACATTTCACGCCAAGTCTGCATATAGTCAAGTCAGGATGGGCTGATTCTCCAACATATATTGTGGACTCGGATTCTGTAGACTTCATGGCAACCAAAACAAATTTCCCGTAACTTTAGCAACGGCAAGTGTGTGAAATGAAAAACAAACAAAACAGCAACAAAACAAAACAAAAGTCGGTGTCTCATGTTATAGTGGCCTACAGTGAGTGCATAAACTGTGAAAGTACAAGTGGGTTGCAGTTAAACTTGGCTTGTGCTAATCCAGTTTTGAACGGTTTCCGCTCTTGGCATTCCCCATACTGTGCTGTTCAAAGTGGAGATTTGCAAGCAGCTCTAGCAATTTCCTGTCCAGCTGCAGCTCAAGTGACTTTTTTTTTTTAATATGGTCTGTGGATAATTTTAGCCAGTTTCCTCTTTGTGGATTATTAATCTGCTTTCCTAGTAGAAGCTACATAGTTATGTTCCTACTGTTCTGCTGAAGCCAACAGATGGCCTCCCCGCCACTTCCTCTCGTTTCACTGTGGGTTTGTTGTCAGGCCACTTCTGAAATTAATAATGTTTTCTGGCTGGGTGCCACAGGCCATTACCACAAAGGGGAAGTAACACATGTGAATAGCAGGAAGCCAGGCAGGGTCACTGTGAACTGAACCTGGTGAGTGCAATTGAGCCTCTCCCATTGAGCAAGTGTATGACTTCCTCTTTTTTTTTTAAGGGGGTGCACTGAACTATCCTGCCACTAAACAATTCATGCTGTAAAAAGGTTGCTGCTAAATTAATAGCAAATGCTAATAGGGTCGAGGGGCAGGTGGAGAGGCAGGGAGCAGGGGAGAAATGCAGCACCAGCTTGGCCCATAAAGATTTAGTTTGCTTTGCAAACTGTGCTTTGAGAATTTAGTATTCACGAGGGTTTCCTGCTTCCTTCCTGTTCCACCAAGTGACTAACACTAAATTGGTAGTTCTGCAATTCATCATTTTTGTTTTTCAGAACTAGCAAAGGGCTAGTGCCAGTTGTTCAGCTGTCGGAGAATCAGTGTTGCTATGTTGATTTTTCAATAGAGCTACACCAGCCATGTACAGCAGCTGAGAGGCTGGCCCTGCCTGCTTAGTCACACCTGATTGTAGAGGTGGAAGGAGACCTACCCCTTTCCAGCAGGAGCCTTCTTCCCTCCCATGATGTATGATGGTTACTGTGTCTATGCTAATAGTTGTTAAACATCTTGAGCCCACGGCCCTCTTGCTAATGCCTCCCCCCCCAAGCTTATCCCTGCCAATACTTGTCTTCAATGTTAGTTCAAATAATTCTCTCCCTCCACCCCTGCTTCAGTCTTTGCTGAGGCTAGTGAGAGGTCTCAGGCTTGGGGAGCGAGGGAAGGGGTGGGCAGCTCTGTGGTGGCTTTGCCAATCATTTGTAAGGGGGAGAATAAATCTTCTGTGTCGGTGGGGAGACCCAGCGGGGAGGATCCTCCCCTGGAAATTAAATATATCCCGGCCCTGCTCTCGGTTGTAATGTGGTACATTCCACAGGATGGCAGATATTGAATTGCTGTTCAGAAGTACTAAGATTTTAGGAGAGAAAGTCATGCCTGGCTGGCTCAGGGAAATTTCACCCACCTCATGCCTTCAATACTGGGGGTGAAATCCTGCCCCATTCAAGTCAACTGGAAAGCTCCCTGGACTTCAAGGGGCCTGGCAAGACTCTGAACCTGCATTAGCATTTTGCTTTGAACCTTCTATTTAACAATGTCATTGTAGGAAGGTGCAGTGGCCTTCCTCCAAGCCTGGGCCTGAGGAAGGGCCACAACGCCCAGAGCAGGCAGAAAAAGGGCCGGCCATCCAGTCTGTCCAGCAACCAGGGAGCTGACCAGCAATAGGTCCCGCCGGCCGGCCAATCCAGCAACAGAGGGGCGGAGCCTCAGCCAGGGCTGAGAGTATAAAAAGCAGGCCCTGCAGCTCAGTGAGGGACAGACTGCTGCTGGAGGCAGATGTGCTGTTTCGGTGGCTGCAGCCAAGGCCTAAACCTAGCTAGGCCTCTACCCCAAGCGAGTGCCTCCCGAGGCCTAGGACCCGGGGACTGCCCAAGCGACCAAGCCCCAAGGGTTGGATAGGGCCTCCAGACCCCCTAGACTGGCCTTGGCCTGGGCCCAAATAACTGGACTCAGTCCCCTGAGCCTGAGGGCTGGGAGATTCCCCCTCTCCCCCCCGCCTCCCCCCCCCCGAGGCTGGACCTGACCTGGAGGAGCTGCCTGAGGCTGAGCCATCCCCTGAGACGGGACAGGACCTGGAGGAGCTGCCTGAGGCCGAGCCATCCCCCGAGCCCTGTGATCTGGAGGAGCTGCCCCTCGCTGAGGAGCTCCCCGCCTTGCCGCCTGTGGATCAAGAGGGACTGGCGAGCCTGCCACGGGCTGTGTACCCCAGTGATGCCGAGGATCCCACCGATACAGGTATGTGGGGATACGGGGAGGAAGTGGCCCAGGGACAGCCATAGCTGTGGCTGAGACAGGGGCGAGACCCCGTCAGCGTGTTGCGATGGGAGCCCTGCCGACTCAGTGGCAACGTCTTTGCCACTGCTAGGGCCCTGGGCTGGGACGCAGTGGAGTCGGGTGGGTCTGCGTCCCCTTCTCCTCCCCCTTGTCCTCGCCACACAGGGCGTGAGTACCGTCCCCTGCTCTCCTGACTAGAAGACGCTGCTGCTTGCTCTCCTGCCCTGCCTGAGGGCCGGGGCGATAGACTACCTGGCAGTCCGCCCTGCCTGAGGGCTCGGACTGCAACGTATCGAGACGCTAACGTTCCCCTTTTTGGAAGGTGAAGTGGCCTTACTCTGAGCCTGGGCCTGAGGAAGGGCCACAAGGACGGGGCCCAACCAGTCCCTGTGTTACAGTCACATAATTACCTCACTGTGTTCGTCTTGCTTTTCCTCTCCCTCTTTACCCTTTTACATCTTTTCAAACCACTTTCCCCCCTTTAAAATGTCTGACCTCTTTTTGTCCAGCTGTCATTTTTTCTTTCCTCAATCCCTAGGTGCTGGAGCTGGCTTGAAGTGGTTTCTATCATACACGGGGTTTGCAGTTTGGTTCAATGGCTCTCAGAATCAGCACTATACACATTGTTCCAGCCCCCTGCTCAATCCCATCTCTTCATTCCCCCTTCTCGTTCTTTCTCTGCACTGTCTTCTCCCTCCTTCCATGCTGTACTTTCACTCTTTTCCTACACCCCTCAATAATCTCCCCTTTCTGTCTCTCTTCCCACTCTTTTCTTCCCCATTAACCTTTTGCTGCTCTCCTCCTGTGCCTGAATCTGTTCCCAACTTCCCCCACCATCAGTCATCTCTCCTGCTCACCCTCTAGATTGCTTAGTGAAAAAACAGAACACCTCTTCCAGGTGGGGGAATTTGCAGGGGACAGCCTTGGTGGACGTAGGGGAAGGGTGCACCGGTGGACAAGAGAGAGAGAAAAGCCCACTCTTTCCTTTCCAGAGTCAAACAATTCCTCTCTTCCAATTCCTCCCCCATTATGTCAGTTCCACTTTGTGTAATTGCTTGAGAGTTATGTGGAGGGGGAGGCCTGGTGACGTGTCGGGGGCAGAGTGCTATCAAGTCAGGTGCTTGCTGGGGGTGTCCTTGAGATGTGTATGTGCTGATTCAGTCTGCCATCAGGGTCACCTGTTTCCTTCGGATAGCCAAGTCTGCTGGGTTTCTCAAAACCGGGACAAATCCCAAGTATTAGTGTAAAACCAGCACACAGGATCCTGAAACAAGACCAAACCAGATGTTCGTCACCCTACTCTCTTCTCCAAGTCCTACCTCCCAGCTCTAGTTCTTGACCCCCCTCTCTCCTTTCTTACATAGCATAGTCCGTGCTCTCTGACTCAAAGCAATTGGGGAGCCTGTGAATACAGCTGCCAGCTCCCTGGGCTGTGGGCACAGGCACCCTAGCATCACACTGTCCCTCTTCAGAAAGGGAATGGTGCTAGGAGCCATTTAGCTCTCAGCCCAGCTTCTTTTCTGCTTCCAGTGAGGAGCGTGAAAGGACATCTACTGCTGCCCTACACAGGCAGCCAAGTTTACATGTTTGCTTTGTCCAGTCTGATCTTAAATTACTTACGTGCTGTGTTTTCCACCAAGCACTTTGTGAGGCTATTCCACAGCCTCACTATGAGGGCGGTTTTTTTTCCCTTCGATTTTTATCCTAATTTTCTTCTGCTCAGTTTCTTCCCATTCCTGCTAGTGGTTCATGGTAACCCCCATGCTTTCCCAGTCTCCCCACTGTCTGAATAACTCACTGCTCAGTGACATTTTTCTACCATTTCTACCTGACCGTGATAGCCATTTCTGGGAGCTTACGTAAAACCTTTTCATCTTCTTTTGAGCTCTGGTAAACTGATAAAAGAATTTTCCCAGTAAAAGGTTCTTAATCACGTTTTTTTTTAGTCAGAGCTGTAGTAAAAACAGCTGTTATCTGAAACTTTAAATTTGGCATGATCTTGATACCATTTTGCAGTTTTGACTCCTACGGAAGTCAATGGGAGTTTTGCTTGAGTACGGGCTGCAGCGCTGACCCCATGGACCTCAGGGTATGTCTTTATTGCACAGTTAACCCAGGTTGTTACCTGGATTTTAGCCCAAACCCACCATTCACTCAGGAAAAACTGACTAGGTGTGGAGGTGCATTAAGCCTGGGCTAGTTTACCTGGCTGGAATAGAAGTTAAAATCTGGGACCCACTTTAACTCAAGCTGAAACCCACCCACTTTGCCGTGAGAATGTAGCCTAAATCACTCAATGGCTGATGGTCCTCCAGGGCCTCCCCACAATTCTCCCACTTCTGAAGGACAGACAAATTCTTCCACAATTGACTGGGCAAGAATCCTAGAGCATCTCAGCCCAAAGAACCATGGGCTATGCCTCCAGATACACATGGGTGAGTGCAGAAACAGTGAGGCCACAGTAGTGTGATTAGGGCTTTGCTGTGGGGACACTCCAAGCTAACTCAAGAGTTTAGGCCTGGAAACGAGGCATCTGGGTTCCATCTGTGTATTGAAGACATACCCTCAGCTCATTTAAGCTTCAGGCACATAGAGAAGCTAACCGTGCAAGTATCTGGGCTGTACATTTTTGGTGTAACAACACCATGCTATTATTGCAAAAGCACAAACACAATGCCAAATTCTGCCATGGGACAGGCACACGCCAAACCTGCTGACTTCAATGGGAGATGTGTACACATTCCAGAGGGCTGAATTTTGTCCAAAGACTTGATGACCAGAGCCCTCGTGGTCCGAGGGCAATACAAGAGACTCTCACGTTTTCTGAGGGTAAGTGGTGACACACAGGAATCCATGCGCCTCCAAGAAATCTGCAGGTCTGGGTGCTGCATCATCTTTCTTTCATATCTGAATTTTGGTGATAAGCACATGCTGTTATTGACTAGACTGGTCAGGCAGAGAGCTAGTGTGGGCGTTTTTCTCTTTTGAAGAAAGTGATTTTCTTCGTAAGGAAAGGGAAGAATCAGCCTTGTCTACACTAGAGAGCGTTGTCAATGCAAGTTACAGTGATGATTAAAAAAAAGCGCTATAATTACAACGCTTGTGCCTGTCCACACAGCACTCGTGTTGCCGAAGCGCGTCCACAGTTGGCGTTCTAGCATTGACAATGAGAGCAGTGCACTCTGGTCAGCTATCTCACTGTGCAACTTGCCACCTTGTACCGCTAAGAGTTGTGGGATGGTGGAGAGGATCGCAGTGCAAGATGAGTGTGGGCTCAATGTCCCATGATGCAGTGATTTCCATCCTGTCATTCCATGGGTTTCCGATTGTGTTTCATGGTATTTTTCAATGGCCCCTATTTCCTGTGCGCTTGCCATCTCTGTCTGAAAGGATGGCTCCTCCACTGCTCTCCAGTGTTATCAGTGTTCCAAACACATGGTGTCTGGTCATGCAGTATATCATGAGCCCCAATTGGAACAGGAATCTGAGGCTCCTGAACTACTGTGTGCCATGCAAACAAACAGCCAGATTACTGTTTGCATTCACAGAGCATCTGCACGTGGTGCACTGCTGCTTTTGGGGTCATGAAACAAGTACTGAGTGGTGGGATCGCATCATTATGCAGGTCTGGGATGATGAGCAGTGGCTGCAGAATTTTCGACTGTGAAAAGCCACCTCATGGAACTCTGTGTGGATCTCTCCCCTGCCCTGTGGTTCAAGGACACCAGAATGAGAGCTGCCTTCTTGGTGGAGAAGTGCGTAGTGATCTCTGTGTGGAAGCTGGCAACTCCAGACTGCTAGTGTTACCAGTTGGTTGCTAATCAGTTTGGGTTTGGGAAGTCCACCATTGGAGCTGTGTTCTCGCAGGTGTGCAGGGCTAATAACCATATTCTGCTTTGAAGGACTGTGACTCTGGGAAATATTCATGAAATAATAGATGGCTTCATGGCAATGGGATTCCCTAAATGTGGCGGGGGAACAGATGGCACTCATATCCTAATTCTGGCCCCGGAACATCTTGTGATGGAGTTTGTCAATAGAAAGGGGGACTTCTCTATGGTACTGCAGGTGCTTGTGGATCACCGTGGGCGTTTCACTGACATCAATGCAGGATGGTCAGGGAAGGTGCATGACACATGTATCTTCAGGAACACTGGCCTGTACAGGAAGCTCCAAACAGGAACTTTCTTTCAAGACCACAAGATTCCAATGGGGGATGTTGAAATGCCCATAGTGATCCTGGGAGACCCAGCTGACCCCTTACTGCCATGGCTCATGAAGCCTTATATGGGCAACCTGGATAGAAGCAAGGAGCACTTCAATAACAGGTTGCGCAGAAGCCAAATGACCGTTGAATATGCATTTGGCGGATTAAAAGCTTGCGGGCAATGCCTTTATGGCAGGTTAATATAAACGAGGAAAATATTCCCACGATTATAGCTGCCTGCTGTGTGCTCCATAATATTTGTGAAGCTAAGGGTGAAAAGTTTCCCCCTGGGTGGAGCACAGAGGCGGATCATTTTGTGGCTGATATCAGGGATATTAGAGGGGCACAAAGGGGGGCCATTCGAATCAGGGAGGCCTCGAGGAACCATTTTGACAATGAGCACCAATAAGGTGTCTTTGTAAACAGCACCGTGCCATGCTAAGACGGCTAGCCAGCTAGCACTGTGTATCTGTGTAAGCTGCAACTGTCATGTGCAAGAGACAAATAAAGATTGCTTATCTTTCACAGAGGATGTCCTTATTCAATAACAATTATTTACAACACACACAAAAAGCTGGGCTGGATGGGAGAAAGCAGTGAGGGGCAGTGTGAGCTTTGACAGCTGGGTGTAAGTCCATCTAGCGTTCTGAAAGCTGTCTGAAGTGGTGGAGTGAACGGGGTACCAAGACAGGACGGGCGTTTGTTAGGACTGTGTGGGTGGAGTTTGGGGAGGGCCTGGAAAGCAGTTCTGTACTGTTCTGGCTGCAAGGAGGGACGAGCATGCATGAATTCAGTCTGCAGCATTATGAGTGACTTTAGCAGTTCCATTTGCTCCTCCACGGCTTTTATCATGCACTCGTGACCTACTATCACTCGCTCCTGTTTTTCCCTCCTCTCCTGCCTATCAAGTTTTTGATTTTCAGACACATTGTGTCTCCATGCCCTTTTTTCTTTTTTTCTTCTTTCTTCCACCTCAGAGGACTGGAGGAGTGCTTGTAACATCTCCTCTTTGCTTTTCTGAGATTGTTTTCTCATCAGCCACAGGCGCTCAGCAGGTGTGTAGGGATTTCCCTTCAAAGGCACATCTGTAGAAGCACAAAAACCAATGAACAGAAGCATGAATGTCAGAGCACTAACAGCATTGATTCACTACTGTAAAATACACCTCTTTCTCTGCCTCCTGGCAAGCACACAGCTCAGTGATTGCCCAGAGCATGGTGAGTTGTGCCCGGGGGAGGGGGCGCTCAAGCTGGAGAAAAGGTTCTGGGTGGTTGTTTGGGGGATTAATGCAGGTAGATAAGGACAAAATTTCAAATTCTGCCACCATTTTCCACATGTGGGTGCCATAGAAGCTGATATCTCACTGCTGAGAATAAGCAGGGATACTCCTCCATGTGAGCTGCTTCAAACCGGGTCCCTATGCTGCTCACCTGTGTGCTGCTTTGGTCCCTGCACAAGTGATTGGCGATTGGCGTGGGAAAGTTTCCTACAATGGGAGAAGAAACAAAGCAGCTCAGCCGAGGAACCTCTGGAAGAGGATTGGCGAGTACTTCCAGGAAAATTTCCTAGAGATCTCTTTGGAGGTTTCCTGTGAAATCTCAGTGTGCATTAACATACTTTTCTGTGGCACTGCCTAGCTGAATAGGGGAATGAGAAGCACATGCAAACATAGCCTACTCTTGTGCATTGCTATCCCTTCAACTAGGTGTATAATTCAATAAAGCAAAGGATAGCTGTACCTCATATAACGGAGTAGCATTAGCTCAAAAAAATCACTTACCAGCACTCTGCTTTCCTGTATGCCTGAGCTGTAGGTCTGGGACTAGCTTGAATGCTCTGGGGTTAAGAAGAAGTCCTGGCTCCCCACGTCATCAAATGACCCAGTCCCCTGCTACACATCATCCTCCAACTTGACCTCCTTGTCCACGACTTCTTTGTCGGGGTTGAGTCTGGAGTCTGCTGTCTCTGGGCCTGCAGAGGTATCCACAGGTCTCTTGGCAATGGAGGTGGGGTCACCACAGAGGATGGCTTCCAGCTCCTTGTAGAAGCAGCAGGTCTTTGGCTCTGCCCCAGAGTGACAGTTTAACTCCCTAGCCTTTTGGTACCTCTGCCGCAGCTCCTTGATTTTCACATGGTACTGTAGTGTGTCCTGTTCATAGCCCTTCTCTGCCATGCCACGAGAAGTCTGACCATAGGTATCAAAGTTCCTTTGGCTGGAGCGAAGCTGAGACTCTCCGGCCTCCTCTTCTCAAATGCTGGTCAGATCCAAAAGCTACGGGGCGCTCCAAGCAGGAGAGCATTTGGTGTGTGGAGCCGTCATGGTCAACTGGGAAGAGGAGATGTGAGCTCTTCATGTCGACCAAGCAGGAAGCTGAATTACAAAAATTCCAGGGACTTTAAAGGGTGAGTGGTGGATGGTTGCTGGTCAGTGGAGTTCAAACTGATGGCCAGAGTGGTCAGGATGGCCATTGTGGGACACTTCCTGGAGGCCATTTACTGCAACATCACCAAGAGTGGTGTCTGCACTGACATTTTGTCACTAAATGTTTGGCACAGAAAGCTCTGCGCTGCTCATCGAGGTGGTTTTATTTTGTTGCAAAATCAGGGAAACTGGGTTGGCAGGAGGCAAGGGGGGAGGGGCGCTTGCAGTGTGTACATTACCACTGTTTTGGTGCAAAAAGCTGATTTTTGGTATACAAAAGTCTGTAGCATAGACCAGCTCTGAGGGTTTCTGTTGTTTGTTAACTCAGGAGTCTGCACATACCGAGGGGATTCTGGAGTGTTTGGTGAAGGATGTTGAGTTTAAAAAAAAAAAAAAATAGCTAGATTAGTATAAAATGTAAAGTGGGAGAATGGAGTCAGTTTAGGAAATATTTCCTGATGACAAACTGAAATGCAGGATCGGATGTTGTGGATGCTGGAGGGGGAATGCATACTGATCTATTTCACAACCGTGTTCTACGGGACTCTGGAAAAGCACTGAGAGCTGGCACCGTCCCACCATTACATCGCTACAGCACTACAAATACTGAAGACATAAAATGATGCTATGTGTGAGGTCTGTTTGCTTTAGCATGGAGCACTTTGCTCAGAGTGCCAGAGGCACGGGTGCTTTGGCAATTCCTGCTGTAAAGGTTTGTTGAACACATCTGCTTTCCAAACGGGTAATGTTCATACAGAACCACTAGGTCTTTGGGTTTTTAAATGACTTTTTCCATCTTTCTGTTAAAGTTGCATTGTTGAATTCTCCTATTTCTTTTGCTGATTTTATCTGCGTAAGAAATGACTCCCCATCTGAATGTGCAGGGATCTGAAAAACAGACCACAGACTTCCCATTTGGTTTGCCCAGGACAGAAATACTTGTCTATAGTTTAAATGTGGTGTTTGGCTCCTTTTCATGAAGCTGAGTATGTGCTAGTCCTGGAAACACCACTCATAAAAAAATTGGCTCAAACTTCTTCTGCTGGCTTGGTATTTGGGAAAACGCATCTACAATTCAGTCAAGCGGCCTGATCCTCAACTGGTGTAAATCTGCCTAGCTCCAGTGGCAGCTACAGTGATTTACACCATCTGAGGTTCTGGCCCAAGGGCTTGACCTTGCTCTCATTGACCTCAGTGAGAAAGGGCCCCCGTTTACATACAGAATTGATTAGCAGATGCAATACATTGCATTCCATTGCAAGATAGTGATTTTTTTTCTTTAGATTATAAATAGAAAAAAGGTGCAAAAGAAGGAAGGTAAAAATGTCCTTTTTAGACCACCACAGAGAGCTTTTCTTGGTATTTCCAAGAGTGATATTTTTAACTATAGGGACATGTTATGAGAACTTGTTAAAGCATAAAGGTAACAATGCAAGTTCACAGGTTTTATTGATTATGATTCCCCATGCTAAAACAATATAAAGAATACACCTCCCCCCATCAGCATATTCATTACACACCTCTACCTGAAGGGATTTACAACCGAACCCTAACATTCACTCTGGAGAGAGGATTTAGCATTACAATTCTCATTCCAGGTGAAATTCAGCACTTCATGGAGAGTGAGTGCACAGCTCATGAACCACTTAAGCATTAAGGGGGACTTAAGTGGCATGTAGGCCCTCTCCAGGCTCCCTGCACAAGGTGAATTTCATCATGTATGAAGATGCCTTGGTTATAAATACAGCAAAACAAAACACTTTGCCTATAGTTAAGGGAATACAAATCAACAATAACAAATTGCTCTTTCCATATTCATTTTTACAGCTCCATACCTCACTAGTTGTTGTTGTTGTTGTTTACAGTGAACTTCCGCAGGCTGCTAACCTGCTATGTTGGAACTATGGTTTTTTGAATTTCCAAATTGTAGGCAAGGCAGATAGCTTTCCCTGCTAAGATTGCCCAATATTTCCCATTGGAAGACCCCTGTTTTCAGTTGCTTAATAACTTTGTCAAATTCTAATGATTTGGGCTGAAATTTCCTTTGCCAGGTGTCTGCCTTAGGATGAATTTTTCTGAATGAATTTCAGCCAGAGCCGTTCAGGCTAGGGGGAAACACATTGTTTTGCCCTTGTTGAAAAATTCTGGCAAGCTATTCTCTGAACAGCTCTTGTGCTATGATGCTCTCCAGCAGGGACTTGAAATTTGGCAGGGTGGGGAAGCTTTGTGCCGGGGATTTGCTGCTTGCCGTCCCCATGAAAACCCACCAAACTAGCCAAGTTCCAAGCTTTTGAAAAATCACACTGTGCACATGCTCAGTAGAGACTTCAATATTTTTCAGCTAAAGTCTCTGAAAGTCCTAGCCTCAGTGAGCAGGTGTGAGCCTCTCTCAGCTCCTTGTACTGACTAGATCATGCATATGCCATCCCCATAGAGTGACTGAGCATGTTCCAGGCCCGGGCTACTGGGTCAAAGCCTGACTTGCCCTGTAATGGCTGCTCCCAGCTGGGGCCAGTCACTGGAACTGAGAGCAGAAAGCTTGTCTGTCCTGTGCTCTGTGATCCCCTGCTCGCACCGTGGCAGGGTGGAGGGGGAGCCATCTGATTTTACTGCAGTGGGGACAAGAGTTGGATCAGGGCGAGGGAAAGGGGTAGAGTGGAACAAGGAGTCTGGTGAGGCTGGGACTTAAGTTGGGGTGGGGAGAAATTGTGTTTGAGACTGGCTAGGCAAGGAGATTGGACACGGTCAGGTGTGGTTTGGACTGGGAGGGAGGGGAGGTTGGGCTTGGGAGCTGTGGGGATAGGAACCGGGAACTGGGGGTAAGGAGGGGACAGAGGTTCAGTCAATGAGGAACAATGAGATTAGATAAGGAGTGGGAGGATGAGGAGGGAGAGTGGTACTGGCTGGACAAGGAGACTTGGACTAGGAACAGTTGGGGGGAATAACAGTGGGGGGAGAGGGAGGAAGACAGGTCATACAAGGAGCGGGGGTATGGTGAGAGAACTGGGATTGGCTGGGCAAAGAGAATGGGAGAAGCAGCCAGGAAGGAGGTGAGGGGGTAGACTAAGACTGGATGAGGAGATTAGGACTGAGAGTGAGTGGGGGAGAAGGGGACAGACAGACAGATTGGATGAAGAACTGGGAGGGGGAAATGGCCTGATTGGGAATGAAGACTGGAACTGGGGATGGGCAGGGGGAAAGACTTGGGGTGAGGCGCATGGGTCTCAGGGAGCAAGCCTGGAAGGGGAGATGAGGAGACTGTGTACTGAATGAGGCCTGGGTCCTGTGGAAAAAATAGTATGTGATCACGTAATGAAAGACTATAGCATAATGCATATGCACAAGGGGCTGAATTAAGGGGTGCCCATGCAACCTTCGTTTGGGCATTTCCTAACTCCCGAGTGCTTGACTTTGCAGCCTCATTTTTCTTTTACATATATAAAAACTTTTGTGTGAATAATACAGAATTTAACCTCTGGTACCAGATTTAAACTGATGGAGTTATTCTGGTTTTACAATGCTCTAACTCAGCTCAGAATCCAACCTTGGGGATGTTATTGGTGTATTAAGTGCAATATTTTTAAAAAATAAAAGTTTAAAAGAGTTTTTTCCCTCAATTTCATTAGTGAGAAAAATTAGAAGGGTTCTGATTTTCATGCATATATGCATGATCCTTTTGGCAGGTCTGGCTCATCTAATATGTTGGTGTATCACATAGCATAATGGGGGCTGACTGGGCTGTTTGGGCATTATTGCAATGTAATGGATAATATCCATCTCAGGTCAAGAGGAGATTTCTTTGCCACTATGTAGCACTGCATAATCGGATCCATTATAGGGGTCTTACAGTATTAGTTATCTGAGTTAAATAATTTGTTTGTTGCTGTATTCTGGTAAGCCGGCTCTGAGGCTCACGCTTGTGTTGACAGGTCACCGGGGAAACGGTGAGTTCAAGAGGACCACTGAAGTCAGTAAGGCTACTCACGTGCTTAAGTGTTTGCAGGATCAGACCTTCATGTAGTATTTTGGTTGTGCTTAGATACGGAAAAATATGGCCCATCACAATCAATTAATCAATCAATCATTCAGTGTTTGAAGAACCCTGCAATACTTGGGGAAAGGATCATTTTTTACCTTAAACTCTATAACCAAGATTTTCAGAAGTGACTAATGATTTTGTGTGCTTCAAATTTTGGGTGGCTCAATTTCAGTGGGGGGCTGATTTTCATGAAATACTGAGTAGTAACTCTCTGATAATCAAGACTGGTTAAAGAGTCTCAAGTTGGACATCCTGTAGTTGGGAGCCAAAAATGTGAGGCCCCAGAATAACTTGTCTATTGCTGTATGTTCATACATGGCTTGACAGTTACCAGGGAAACCTTGACCTATTTCTTGGCTTTTGTCATCTTCAACCAGACCCTTAATATTCCCTGAACATAAAAGCCTGGCCTCCCAACCGCATCACTGTGGGTTTATGCTATGTAAATGAATGGAGTTATATTGATATAAAACTGAAGTAACCCCGTGGTAAATCAAACTTGAAAGCTTTGCCCATGAGTTCCCTTACATTGTGTGTAATAGAAAAGACAGCTCTGCTGAGATATTCTTTTAAACAAGAGTTGCTGTTTGTTTTTAGGGACATAAAAAGACACCACAAATTGTTTCAGAAATGAATGTCATATGATTCTGCCTCTTGTACCTACTACAACATACCTGTTTTTGGGATTGGGACCAATTCATTCTTTGCTGAGATTCTAGCTTTATTTGGATTTCATATGTTATGCAGGAAGCTGTTAATAGCTGCCATCAAGCACTTCTTTGATCTAGGGACATTCACAGACCTGATTAAAGTCAATGGAAGTGCTCAGCACCCTTCTTTCAGGCTAAATGAAAGGAACAAGTAAATGCTCCTTTCTGTAGGTTTAGCTGAAAAGAAGAGGCTGCTGCCCAAGGCACTGGGCTGCTTGGCAAAGTAGGGCTAAACTGTATAATCTGGGGGTTTTCCATGGGACTAGTTGCAAAAGCAAAGGGCTGGGGGGAAATTGGATGGCAAGCTATGAGTTGGCAAGATGAGAAGGAGCAGAGAGATGGAGTTTCCTGGGCACAGAAGTCACTGGAGAGGCAGGTTTGGGGATTTATGAGCCAAGAAACTGCCTGCTATGGTTTGTTTCTACTATGTTAGAGAAACAAGAACTTTAAATGAACAGGACTGCCCAAAGAACATAAATGAACTATATCATCAATGTCTTCTTCTAATGAAAATAAACCTATCAGCCCCGTACCTCTTGGGTCAAAAGGGGCAACACATTAGCGTGAAAGTACTAATTTCTCATGAACGGATACATAATGCAACATAAAAGGCCAGATTTTTACTTCCAGGTGTTGTTTCCTACCTGCATTTTCTTCTCATTTGTGCACAAAACTTTGAACAACGACAGCCATTATATAAAGGTGCCTTTATCATTCAGAAAACTAAGTCTAAAAAGAAAAGCTGCATTAATTCTACTTTGAAAGTGTAATGTGCGCTGTTTTGATGGGCAGCATTAATTGACAGCAGCAGACTTCACTTTTGATGGGCTGTGCCAAAAAATATTTGGCATCTCTACCAGTATTTGTTGAGGAGGTAAAGTATTTTCCTACATTCAGCCGGTTTGTTATATTCACCCAGATATAAACTTGCTCCACGGAATTGCCAAGATAATCTGCAAGGAGTTCACAGCAGGGCCAAAGGAAAGATATGAATCAGATTCGGTGAGCCTTTAACTTATCAGAAAATGGTTGCAGCTGAGTTGATTCTTGAGCAAACGTATCACACTATCTTTTATAGAAGCCCCCTCGTTGCAGTGGCGGGACTGAGAATTGTGACTGTCCCATTTATCGAGGCTAACTAGCAGTGCCGTAATTACCATAAACATGCATTTGTAATTTTCAGTCTCCGCTTCAGGAGGGTGCCTCAAAAGAGCAACTGCTCTGTGTCCAAGATTAAGCATCACAAATTATTTCCCTTATAGTGGCATAATTAGCATAAGATCTATTTAAAACATGCCCAGTGCAAGAGAAAGGTGTGACTTAAGAGACATGTTCAATACAGTTGATGTATAAAGAGAGTTTGAATTTCCCAAACAATGGTTGTAAAAGAAAATAAGTTTTTAAAAAAGGGGTACATGAAGAGGGAGAATGGTGTCCCTCTTTGCAGAGATGTCTAGATGACTAAACTTGTGGCAAATGCTGATTACAGCCTTGCGCTTAAAGGTACCAAATTCAGCAAAGCATTTAGGCACATGCTTGCTTTAAGCACGTGATTAAATTCCATAATGTGCTTAAAGTTAAACATGTACTTAAATGCTTCACTGAAGTGGGGGCCAAAACGAGTGATTATTTTAAAATGTTTTGTCCTTTTTGAGTTTTACCACATTATCAGGTAGATTTGGAAGCTCAGACATCTGAGTATGTTAAAACATTTATTGCAATTGGGTATATAGGTAGGTGCATATGAGAATCCATGTCATAGCTAATCATGTAAAACGGAGATTATTGCATCATCTTTGTTTTATTCTCCTTAACTGTAATACCAGCTGGCAAAGGATCCCCTTTTCAATAAGTAAGATGTGGCCATTATCACACATCATCATTTACCTGTTATTTCCTTAACCTCAGGGGATAGACTCTTTGTTCTATGCAGATTTACTGCAGTGCTAATTGACATCAGTTACTGGGCTTTACAAAGTCCAAAGACACCGGTTTTGCCTTCTATTCTTTGAAATATATACACATAAAAAGCCAACATTTTCCACTGTAAGTGCCTGAAACTAGTTACTTCAATTCATATCCAGAAACCTAAATAGCTGATTTGGCTGGCCTGATTTTCAGAGGTTATCACAGTGGCTTTAGGATTGAAACTGTATTCAGGGCAGCAGCTGATGGTCTCCTCATAGCAGTGGATGAGAATAAGGAGTTGCTGATTCAGTTAGATCTGTCTGTTGCCTTTGATACCATTAACTCTAGGAGTAAGGCTACTATTCTGGCATGGAAATTTTTAGTAGATTTCATGGCAGAGGTGCAGGAAGAAAACATAAGCCATGGAAAGATCACCAAATAATGTAGTTTTTGTTACATCCACATACACAAGAGTATAATGGGGGTGTTGAAAGATGAGGCCTGGTGGGGGGAGGGTGTTGGAAAGCGAGCCCACCCTGCACTCACCCCACAGAGCCAGCTCCTGTCCTGTGGGGCTGAGCCTGGCTCTCCGCTCCGGGCATTGTGACTTGGCACATGGGGTTGTAGCACCAGTCAAGTTTGGGCTGTCTGCCCCTCCATCTCCATCTACAAAGGCCAATCTTGAGTGGTGTTGCTACCTAGAGCACAGGGTCACAGTGCCAGTCAGGGCTGTCCACCCCTCTGTTGGTGGAGACAGTGGGGTGGTCAGGCCAAACCTGACTGGTGCTGTGACCTCATGCGCCAGGTCACAATGCAGTTTGGAGGTCAGATCAAATGTGTTTTTACAGCCATTTCCAATATATCACAGACTTTATTCAAATTCATAATTTCCATGACCTCTGACAAAAGCATAGCCCTGTGTTGATGACATGTCTGTAGTCCCTAGGGGGAGTGAATGGAGCAGAGTCACTCCTTTTTGTCAGAGAATTCAGTAGGAAATTATGGGTGACTGCTCTTCAGAGTCACGAGGTCTTTGGTGTGAGTTGCTTCAGGGTGTCATTGCCTTCCCCTGCCTGACCAGCCTGCATATGAGGGATAATAGTAGGGAAACATAAAGTGAGTTGTCTTCAATAAGTGGATGATACTCAGCTCTGTGTCTTCCTCTCAAATGCTTCTGCTAAGGAAGCAGAATGAATGGTTCACTGAGTGCTTGGAATTGGTGTGAGTTAGCTGTCAAAACTGAAGCACAATTTTAATAAGGTGGAGATTGTGTTGTTGTGGAAACAGCTGGAATACTTGACAAACTGAGGGAGTTCACCCGCCATGTGTCCCCTAGCTCTGTAAATCTGGGGTTTAATTAGACTCAACATTTCTTTGGGATCTGTAAGTACATAGTGGACAAAGCTGAGTCGGTATTTGCCAGCTGTGTGTGGGGAGGTCAATATGGCTGCTTTTTTGACTTGCCAGCTGATTGTTAGCTATACTTATCTGCACCTTTTGCCACCTTGAGAATCAACAGTTATGGTGGACTCCACACGAGGCCACCTGTTAAGCACACTCAGAAGCTGTGGGATTTGCTGAGTGGAATGGTACACTGTGTATCTAATACACCAGTGCTGTGAGAGCTACATTGGCTTCCGGTCAGCTTCCAGGCAGAATTCCTGGTGCTGTTTTAAATCTTTAAAGGCCTTAATGATTTGGGACCTAATTACCTGCAAGCCTGAATCTCCCCCTCCTTGTGCCATGCTGCCATAGCTGCAATCAGTGGAGGTGCTCAAGCTGCAGCTGTCTGCTGGTAGGGCAAACATTATCCTTGAAGGTGCCTTTGCTCTAAAACTTGCTTCTCCCTCATTCCATCTGAGTCTAGATTTGCTAGCCTTCTGGTCAGGCTGCAAGGCCTATCTTTTTTCCTGGACATATGGGACCTGATCCAAAGCCCACTGACGTCCATGGAAGGACTCCTATGGATTTCCATGGGCTTTATATCGGGGGCTTAGGGAAGGAGTGGTTTAAGGGAACAATTTTATATTTACTATTGGATCACGGGGGTAGGAGTGGTATTTAGGTGGTATGTTGATTTGTAAGCAGTCTGATTTGCGATGTGGGGTCATGATTTCAGATTAGTTTTACTTTTTAACTGGGTGCCCAAAGCACTGAAAGTCACCTGTCAGATGGACCAACATCCTGTAACTTTTTATTTTAATAAATAAGAAGAATAATATTAAATACATACATGGAAATAAATCAATAGATGTTTTACTGCTAACTGTGCTCTCTTCTTTAAAAAATTGTCTAGCTTTTCTTTCATTTGAATACGTATTATGTATTTCACTTAGTTTCAAAGGCAAAGGCATTCAATCCTGCATTGTCTCAGTGTTCAAATTAAAATTGCCCCAATCTGCCCTGATCTTTGTCCAGTTAACATTTCCTTGACCTACAGTTAAACCCTTTGCATAGTAACCTCAAGCTTTGATAACAGTAATTCAGCCTTCACCCAGCTGATTCTGAATACATAAACTCAAGGCCTAAAGAAGAGAGGATTAACAGACTTTACCCTAATTACCTGTTATTGTGTAGTTGTTAAAAAGATTTTTGGCTCCAGAAAATGAGGGTGTAGCCAGACAGAAGGCAGCCTGGGGTTCAAAAGTCTAGCAGTCTTTGACTCCACAGACCTATAAAAGCAAAGTGTTGACTGAATGCAAACAGCCTGCAGTCTGAGAGGCCTAGGCCTAGGAAATGACAGCAGGCCATCAGTCATTAGAAATGGTGGGGCTGGGGGAATTCTTCTAATGGCTCCTCACTGACCTCTTAATGGAAAGCTCCATTTGATTGCCCCTTCTGTGTGAATGCCAGACTTTGTTCTGCCTGTAATATTACCAAACCTTTTCATGTGTTCTCTGTTCTTAGACCCTATGAATGGAGGAGCCCATTTTGCACAGGCACAATTTGAACGAGGTACATTGAATGTATTAAATGTCTGTAACAGAACAATCTAAGCGTTTTCTTGATGCCTATTTTAGTTCATTGAAATGATCACTGGTTGGTAATTAGTAAGTGGAAAGATGGTTGTAACAGCAGGGTAGGATCAGGAGTTCCTTTGGCAAAGTGTGAAGTAGTCAGTCATCACCTCACCTTCAAGTATTAAATGTCACCCAGAGGTCAAAAGGTTTTGCAAAGAATGAAGAATTTAGAATTTTTTTTAATTATGCTGCACACTTTGAAATTCTTTGAAGTCAATTCCCTAACAAGTCATGTTTAAATCAACACACCTTAAAAACACACACACCTCTGTTTAGTGTCTTCATGCAAACTTTACTAGGTGTCATGGAAAGCAAGGAATTTAACTTTAAATCAATTACTAAAAAGCTATATTTCCTACTTTGTTTTTACCACAATAAAGATCTCTTTTATATTCTGCTTACTGAACTGCTGAAGTCCTTATCCCTGAAACTCATATCTTTGTGTGGGTGGGTGGGTTTGCTATCTCTCTGACTCAAAGGTTTGATATATCAATGTTTTTGGTAACATGAAACTTGTTTTTCTGTTGTGGGTTTGTTTGGGGTTTTTTGTTTTTGTTTTATCATCTATTTTTATAAAATGCCTGTTTTTCACAGAATTTTCATCCAACTATATTTAGATATTACAGTTAATATGCAAATAACTATTCTCCTCTAGAGTTCCTGACTCTTAAAAAAAAAAAAAAAATCATTCACGTAAAAAGCTAAGTCAACCAGACAATTCTTACAAAAATACATGAAAATGAAGAAAAAACATATTTTAAATGTACTAAATATTTATTTGAAATGTCTTCAATTCATTGTCTCATGTGTTTATGGAATCTGTCATCCACAGCTCGGTTACACGTTCATGTTATTTTTGACAACCATGCTTGGGATTCAAAAGCCTCTCTGTAACAAGGACCTTTTGATCTCTGGACAAAATCTTCCAGTACCCTTCTTAAACAATTAGGCAAAATAAAATGGCTCCCTCATCTATTTTGAAAGAACTTCTTAACTTACTTCTGAAGAGAGAGTCTGCAGTAGCCGTGTCATCCTCTTGTGAGAAGGTGCATTTTACAATAATGAACCATCAGCATGAATAGTTAAGATGCCATGCCTTGAGCCTGACTAGACCCTTCTCTTTAGAGCTGTGGGCTAGACCTGAGTAAATAATTGATTTCCGTTTGCTGGCCAAACTGTAAAATCTGGGGAGGGAAAGTTTCATTTCCAACCTCATGATGAAACAAAAAACAAACAAAATTTAGTTTAGATCACATGAAACATTTTGAAATGTCATTTCAAATCAACATTTTGCCCTCTCAAAAATTCATTTTTTGGGGCTGAAGTTATTCACCAATTGCAAATCAAATCTGCAAATGCATTTTTTCAGTGAATTTATTTATTCTCCCCAAAAATTTCACCCAACTCTACTGTGGACTCTGTTCTGGGTTGCCTATGGCTCTTTGGCAGATGTTTGTTTCACTTTCTACTGGTGGTAGCAACAATGGGAAGTGTTTTGTGGAAAAGGGTAATGTAGACAAGTGCCTGTTCTCATCAGGGCTTGTAACCACGTCTAAAGTGGATTTCAAACAGTATCAGCCTAGTACAACTTGGTTGTAATAGAGAGGCTGTAAGAAGTCAGTCTGTACTGCAGTCTGATTTGGGCTGGCTCAGGTGTAACAAAAAATAAAACAGAACTGGACAGTGAGAGCACTTTGTACAAGCAACAATTGTGGTGTGGAAATCAGTGGCAGAACAGTGCTTGACAACTGGTTTGGAAGATAACTGCTGCTCACATGAATCCAGACTCTGAGCAATCAGAGCCTAGAGAAAGTTTATATAAATGTGATTTTTACACAGTTTCATCAGGCTGACAGTCACAGAAAATGTCATTGCAGTTTTTAAGAGACAGTGGTATCTTGCACACTTTAATCAGAGTTAATACATGTTAACACGAGCATTTAACAATGTATCATTACTGATCACGTATTCTGCCCTGATTTACACCCTGTGAAAATCCATTAATGCCTAAAACTGGCCTAGAATATATACTTGACTGCAACACATTCAGTAAAAGTCACTTGGATACACAGGCCAAATTCTGCTTTCGCATGGATGTAACTGAAGGAAGAATTTGGCCCAGAGGCTCACCGAATGCATTAGCAATTTACTTTTGTACTTGCACTTTTGAGAAGTTCTCTTATTTGGGTAAAGTTGCAATTTTGCCTTTTTTTTTTTTTTTTTAAACTTTTTGGAGCAAATCCCTAGCTGCCTTAATATAAGCAGACCAAGCTCAAATGCAAAAGAAACACAGTGGAGGCCCAAACACAGTGGAGAATCCATGGAAAGGCATTTTGCACCTCACTGCAGATTCAAAAGAGGCAGGGGGGCAAGTAGTTTAAATCGCTCAAAAACAAAGGCATGCCTGGCCACTCCATTCACAGTACAGATTCATGTGACTCAGGTTCCCAATAGCAGAAGAGCAGTGAGTCTGTAAACCACTTGCCTGCCATGGGCAGGCTAAGCAGATGATGTAGAAGTGAAACACATGATGGAGCAGAAGTTTCCTTCCCTGAGTTCCCCCTGTAATATTTGCCTGCTGCCTCTGTACTCATATGGCCCCCTGTCACCATAAGCAGCTGAGTGCCTTCTTTTTGTCAGAGCACAAACCTTTTACTCTAATTGCCCATTTTAATAGTTTGGGTCCCAAGTTTCCCTGTAGAGTCACATTGCCTGTATGTTGTAGAAAGTATCGATGGCTTTTTGTTTGTTATTTCTGTTGGCGTTGTACAGACTGTGGAAATATTTTCTTCTTTGCTGTATATTTTCAGTTCCGGGGCTGCATCCTGCCATGCACATGACACGCAATGTCCTCGGCTGGTGTCACACAGGGGGAAGGAGTGCAGAGAGGAAAGTGGTGAGAGTAGAGCACAAACCTAGGACTTGGGAGACCTGCCTTCTAATTTCTGTTTTGCTACAGACTTCTTGTGTGACATTGGGCAAATCACTGAGGCTATGTCCACACTACCTGTTATGTCAGTATAACTTATGTCGTTCAGGGGTGTGAATAAGCCACATAAGTTGCACCGGTGTGGACAGCGCTATGTCGGGGGGTGAGTTCCTCCTGCCGACATAGCTACTGGCGCCCGTAGGAGGTGGATTAATTATGTTGACGGGAGAGCTCTCTCATCAGCACAGAGTGGCCACACTAGAGATTTTACAGTGGCATGGCTGCATTGGGAAAGCTGTGCTGCTGTAAGGTCTCTAGTGTAGACGTGGCCTTAGCCTCTTTATGCCTTAGTTTTCTGTCTGTAAAAGGTGGATCACAACACTTCCCTACTTCACAGAGGTGTTGTGAGGATAAACGTGTTAAAGGCTGTGAGGTGCTCAGATACTATGGTAATGGGGTTGTATAACTGTTGCTTAATAGAACTGCTGATTTAAACAGGAATCTCAGAATGCTTCCTGAAGTACTAGCACCACCAGATTGTACTGATAGAAAGCAGATCCCATAGACATTCCTGGCTAATATTCTTAGGGCTCAGTTTTTAGCTTACGGGAGCATGTCACCTCAGTATGCACATGTGGGGTCTACTGGCATCATCAGTCTGTGCACAGGGCTGCTACTCAGAGCACAGATAAGTGGGAAGAGGCTACAGACTTGGCTGCACCTTCTCAATGCACCAGCCAGTGTAGCTGAGGTAGCATGGAGGGGGGGTCAAAGGGCTGACACAACTTACTTGCTCCGTGGAGCAAAGCAGGACCAGGGACCAGAATGACTCTGAGTCACAGCCTGATCACGGGTCCTTTCCTGGACCCATGCTCAGGGCCCAAGCATAATTTTTTCGGGCCCAGTACAAACGTGTAACACAGGCCCCCTCCCCCACACAAAGCACAATCCCTCATCCCAGACATACAATCTCATGAGCCATGACAAATTTTTCCTCATGGTAATGCAGGTTGCAGCCTGGGCTGGGCCCCCCAGGGCCTCCGGGCCCCGGTAAAGTGTACCCTTTGCCCCCTCCCCATGTGGGGGCCCTGCCAGTGCTACTCTGTGCTGTCCCTGACTTACAATGGAAGCCTTAGAGATACATATACACTGCAAAAAAAAAGCCCAGTAGCCGTGAGTCTCAAAGCTCAGGTCAACTGACTTGGGCTAGTGCTGTGGGGCTAAAAATAGCCGAAATCCAGCCGGGCGTGGGGCTCAGAGCCCAGGCTCCAGACCAAGTGGGAATGTCTACCCTGCTATTTTTAGCCCTATAGCCCGAGACCTGTGAGCCCAAGTCAGTTGACCCAGGCTCTGAGACTCGCTGCTGTGTTGTTGTTGTTGAGGTTTTTTTCAGTGTAACTGTACCCTTAATGGCCAGGGCTCATACATCTTGCTCAACATGGTCATCATAGAAACAGACTATGGGGATTGTGTTACTCCTGCCAGAGCAGATTTCAACATCTCATTGTTAAAATACAGTTTGGATACTGTTGCTGATTTGCCTAAAATACAGCGATTTTTAACTTCCAGTGTCAATGTTGTGAAAATGGCATTTTTTGCAATTAAATCTTGAACACACAGATTGATTTACAACAGGGAATATTTTGTCTGATATTTTTGAGTCCCTATTATAAGTTAGAAAAATAATCAGTGGGACAATTTTTTCCTCACAGGTTCATTGATATTTTTCTATGTTGCAATTAGGAAAATATATTTACAGTCGGTGTAAATGCCAGACCTGGGACATCTCTGCTTTAAACAAGGCCTTTTAAAAAAGACAGCATTCTCTGAAATTGTGATAATTTAGTAGTGTTAAAAAAGTCTCAAAAGATGATATCTTTCTTGTTCACCACTCTGATCCAGTTTGAATTATTTCAGTGACACTTCTTTTAGGTACTCAGTATTAAGAATTCATGGGATGTTCTTTTCAAGAGCACTGAATGAGGCATTTCTATGGATATGCTACTTGTTTTACTACTGGTAGCTGTGATACCGCCTACTGCAGTAGCCTATGGAGCCATGTACTACTATAATCATAATGATTGCGACAAGCAAATTTCCAGTTTTCTGGTCGTCTCTTCTACAGAAAACTTGTAAAATCAGTCTTTAATGGATGTTTGCACTGTCATTGTTTAGTTTAATGGACGCTTGCACTGTCATGACAATGATTTAGGACCCATACCAACTGCCATTGAAGTCAATGTAAAGGCACTCATTGACTCTGAACAGCAGTGCATTGGGTCCTTAGAAAAAACAGGAATATTGGGGGGAATTTATGCCAATTAAGGCCTTGTCTATATATCAATGTTGGGTCAATCTAGCTCACCTTGTATTGACCTAGTTGGGCATGTATCTATGCTTAAATTTGGTTCCCACCAATGTAAACGTCCTGATACAGTAATGCAGTAACACCCCCCTCCCCCAAGTGGTGTTGAGCCATAATCTACATAGTTAGGTCAATGCAGCACGAGTGTAGTCACTGCATTTCTTATGTCAACTCTAACAGTCCTCCAGCAGCTGTCCCACAATGCCTGACATAGACCACTCTGGTCACATTTGTGAACTCCACTTCCTGGGATCATAGAGAAGGAAAGGCCCACCCCCCCCCTTTAAAGCCCTGCAAATTTTTGAAAGGTTTTTTCCTGATTACCCAGCTCGGTTACTGCCCTCCAGTGCAGTGTGTAATAGCCTAGCTGATCATGTGGGCTGCGCACTCCAGACGTGCCCGGCTTGGAATAGATAGGAGGCATTGGATCTCCTGGGCCAGTGTGGAGACGAAGCTATGCAGCCACAGTTCTAACCCAACTATCTATGAGCAGATTGCATGGGGCATGTAGGAGAAAGGGTATGACAGGGATCAGTGGCAGTGTCGTGTGAAAGTGAAGTAACTGTGGCAGGCATATCAGATGGACGTTGACTGTTGGCTTCCATCAGATGCTGAGACACAGACCTGCCACTTTTACAAACAGTCGCATGCCATACTTGGCGAAGATCTCACAGCCACCCCACACACAGCTGTAATTATCTTTGAGCCACCTGAGTCACAGGCCTTGATGTGAACAGCAAGGAAGAGGAGGAGGATGGGGGACATTGACTAGGGGATCCAACTATGCTGCAAGCCGGGAGCTGTTTGAGACTCCACTGCAGTCCAGTCAATCCTGGCAATGAAGCACAGGCAAACCCGATGGAGGGGAAGGGCTCTTGGGTAAATGTGTAATTGTGTTTCCCATTACAATGATATACCGATGGCACCCAAGCTTAGCAGGAGCCCGCTATTAACTTTTCATTAATTTACTCTTACTAGACGAGATAGCAGTACAACAAACAGAGGTAGAGTTGTTTGCTTTTCATTCCCCTGTAGTGTTAGGTGGGGTGTGGTGGGGGTCCCAGGCCGAGCAGTTTATGTGCTCAGGGATGTCCCTTGAATCTTCCTCAGAGATCTTGATGAAACTTTCATGGAGGTACTTTGCAATCCTCTGCTGAAGGTTTCTAGGGATGTCAGCCATGTTTCTTCTTCCATGAAAGGACACTTTCCCATGCCAGTCAGCAATAACTCTTGCAGGCACCATCGCAGTAAACAGGCTAGCAGCATATGGGCCCAGGCGGGTTCAGGATACCAGCAGCGGTTGTGCTCCCTGTGCATTTGTTACCCTCAGGTGTGAGATACCAGCTAAAATCACCACTGCCTGTGGAAAATAGTGCCAGTATTCAGTGCCATTGCTTTACCTTCATAGTTTCATGCAACCAAACAATTCCATCCTCATTTTCCTGACCCCTGGCAGTCCATACTCACCAGCGCTGGTGCTGGGAGCGGCACTGTGCATGAGTGCTCTGAAGCAGGTGTGTCAATTGGGGCTGGAAAAATTAGTTTAATTAAAAATCCATTTAAATATTCTAAAAATAGAAAGTTTAAACAGTTAAACAGTGGGGGTGGCGAGTCACAACTAGGCTGTACCCCCGGGGCTGGGCTCTGCACCTCCCCCCACGAGAGCCAGCCCAGCTGCAGCTACCCTCCCACCCCCCGATGCTGGGCTCCGTGCCTCCCCTTCCCCCCCCCCAGCCAGTCCAGCTGCGGCTACCCCAGCGGTGGGCTCTGTGCCTTCTCCCACCCAGCCCAGCTGTGGCTACCTCCCTGCCCATGCTGGGCTCTAAGCCGCCGTGCCAGGGACAGCTGCTCAGTTGCTCTCTCTGGCATGGAGCTGAGCCCAGCTGCCACTCCCCTGCCCCCAGTTTAAACGGTAATCAGCTGTTTAAATGTTTTAAACAGCTGGTTACCGTTTAAACGATTACACTTTTACATCCCTAGTGTCAATGTAACCCCCAAGGAGATTTCCTAGATTCCTGGGTCTCTGTGTGGTGTTAGCTCAGGGACAGGGAGTTAAGGCAAACTCAGAGTCTGCCCTGCAACCAATAGGGATGGAGATGCTCCTCCCAGGGAGCTCAGGAGAGGGGAGAGAGACCATTTTGGGGCATTCTGGAGCCGGGGGGAAATGGGCAGGACTGGCTGTGTGGGGAGCTGGTGAGGCCAGGCCTGCATGCAGGGTTCCCCCTGAGAACTGGTCTCTAGGGACCGGAAAGCAAGATCCCTCAGTTTGAACGCTTCCTGCTCCAAGGTGTCTCCCAGTTTGTAGAGCATTGGTGGGAGAACTTTCCCGGGCAGGCTGAGTTAGCCTTCCAGCTCCCTAGGTGGGAAAGTCACCACATGGCAAGCTCTGCTCTGGCTGCTAGGCTAGGGCCGTGGCCTGCTCTGGGTGTGCCGGGGCGCTGGGGTGGGAGGCTGAAGTTTGGATTTGCGGTTTAGTTTTGTAATCTGCACCTTGAGCCCTGCGCCCCTTGGTGTTGAGGGGAAATCCTGGGACCAGAAGCAGCCTGATGCCCGCATGAAGAGGATCCCTGCCAGCAGAGACCAGCCCCTCAGCAGTGACTGAGGAGTCCAGAGACATCTCTGACCCTGAGGCTCAATCTCGGAGCGTGTGAATGCACCGTCCGTTCGTTAGTTAGTCAGGGAAATTGTTTGGGGAACCTCTACTCCCTGAATGGTGACCTCAAGCCAGGGAGTAAGGATTCTGGGGATTTTGATCATCTGCTGCCCATTAAACCTGCAAGGGACTGACCACCTTGTCCTAACTGTGAGCCTTGGGGGCTGTGCTGAACCCAGTCAGCCACACTGCTAAACCACTGCCCAGAAGGTATTGTGGGCACAGGTCATCCAGGGCCCCATCAAAGTACGCGTACTAACAGGACACTAATTTTACAATTGTTACATCCGGTCATGTGACTGGTGATCCTAAGAATAGTGTTTGACCCTGTTATGTTACATTTGTCTCCTGTTTACTATAATGGCTGTGTGGAATATGTGTTTGTGTCATTCCTTGGGAGTCTCCAACTATCTGGCAAGTAAGTAGGAGTTACCCTGTGGTTAGAATTTTCTTCCCAAGCTACCTTGGTGACCCTGTCAGGAAGAAGCAAAGGGGATGGAGACACCACCAATTAAATTCATAGGGGAAAAAAAATAATGGAGATACACCCTGCTGAGTGGGTGGCGGGATCCATAAGAATTCAGGCCTGTCCATCAAAACCTATATGCAGATTGGCATTAAAGAAGGTAACAAGGTGGAGAGGGGCGTTACATCACTAGGCATGTCTTGTGTAACACTTTAGGGGAGCAAGGGAAGGGAGTTCCTGAACCTTAACTTACACTTTCCATTGTGACTGTTGATAAATCATTCAGTCAATTGCCTGACCACACTTCCGTTTGTTGTGGAACATATGCAAGAGACCAAATTACCGATGTCATTCAGGTTTATTAGTGTGGTACAGGAAAAAGGTTCTATATGATACCAGTTTCTGCAGAGCAGTCCTGCACAGTGATGTTACATTACCTTTACACAGGAAGTGTGCTCCCCAAGTGACACATTTTAGCTGGTATTATCGAGATGATTTTACAAGTTACATATTTCTTTATGTGTCACTAAGTCTATGGCTACACTGCAGAGCTTACAACAGCGCAGTGCAGATGCTGCAAGCCGAATTAATTACTCCAGCCAGCGTGGCTGTCCCGCCAACATAGCATTGTCCACACCGGCACGTAGGTGTGCTCAGGAGGGTGGCTTATTCACACCCCTGAGTGACATAATTTATATCGACATAAACTGTAGTGTGTACATAACCTTAAATCCAACCCATCCATTTGTTCCAGTCTCCTAACTTATTGTTCTGTTCCTTCCTTATCTTTGGCCTGATCTACACTTACAGGCAAATTCGGCGGCAGTCGACCGGAGTTACACAAGCTACTTTATGTAGCTTGCGTAACGTACGTTGACTTCCTGAATTCTGTTCTGCGTGTCATCTCCACTATGCTGTGCTGATGGGAAATTCATACCCGTCAATGCAGCATTACTCTTTTTTCAGAGGTGGTTTTATTAAATCGACTTTGGGATCGATTGAGTGGGTCTTCACTTCCGCTCAGTCGAACTGCATAAATCGATCTGACGGCGGTAAATTTGCCGCCGTCAGTGTAGACATAGCCTTTGTTTTGGATACTAGCATTCCAGTTACTGATCCATGAAGGTATTTTCCTGACTTGTACTAAGAAATAGAAAAAATGCATATTGATTTTGACAAGTTTCTTTTCTGCTTTTACCAAATGCTTACTTCAGTAAATGCAAGGTGTTATAGGATACTTAATGGAAGTGGACGGGATTATGGTATAAGCCAGTTTACCCTATATTACTGTTACAGTATTTCTACTTATTGGTGCTTAATGCCCACTATTACATGTGTGCAGATAATGCATATTTTCAATATGATATATATTTATGATAGCCAGTGTATATTAGTCAACAGTGACTATACTGCCAGTGGTTCCTCTGTGTGTTTTATCTGCGTCTGCTGCTACACACCCTGAACGCCTGAGCCAGATAAGGAGGGGAAGGAAGAGGACTTGGGATGACATGTTAAGCAAGATCCTGCAAGTCAGTGCTGCATCAGACCTTGAGCAAAGGATCTGGAGGATGAGCATGGCAGACAGCCTGGAGAAGGAAAGAGCAGACGGAGAAAGGCCCAGGAGTCCCAGCAGGAATAGGAGAGGAAGATGTATCGGGACAATATGGGCTTCTCTAGTAGGAAATGCAGATGCTTGTAAACTACAGGTTCAACAATTCTGGACTCAGCTCCTTTTTTCAGTGCATGGAGAACTCCATTACAGCACCTCTCTACATCCTCCCCCCCCCCGAAACATTCCACGTGGCATCAGGGCCACCTCCCTACCCTACCGCTCCACACCGGGTGACATTAAGGACAACCACGGCGTCACATACCATGTAGGTAAAATGTATGTGTAGGTAAAATGGACATGAATGTTCTGTTCCATTAGTTTATTACATTTATAATGTATTTGCTTTAAATTGCAACGATTTTTGTTTGCCCTGGTTTTGTTACTCAATAAAATTCTATTATATGGAATATAATTCATCTTTATCAGTTCCCAGCATATGTCGCAGAGTGCCTACCAGTTCTGAAAACACCCACTTGTTGTTGTACAGTGTGTCACAACTCATAGGCTCAGTGACAAACACAGGATACAAATCATCAATATACAGCAAGCAGCACAACATTAATAGGTGCATTGACAGTGTTATACTCATAGATATGCATCAAGCACCACACAGTTCCTAACTGATCCCAAAAGAGGACTCAGTACGCCGCAGCACATGACTATGGCTCACTGTTAGTGTGCTCTTTCAAAGCGTCCCTGAGTTGTATAACCATGTGTTGAGCTCTTCTGATAGCCTTGTATCTGGCTGTTCAAGCTCAGCAGAAAGCCGCTCCACCTGTGCCCCAGCGGCAACTTTCCCCCATTGCTTCATAGATATGATACAGGACAGAGCAGACAGCTGTAGTCATTGGGATGTTTTTTCATTGAGAGCTAATCTAGTGAGTAGAGACTGGCAGCATTCTTTCAGTCTACCAAAAGCCCATGCAGCTGTCCTTCTGCACCTGCTGAGCTGGTAGCTGAATCTTTCCTTAGTGTTGTAGAAGTGCCCGTTGTGTGGCTTCATGACCGAGGGGAGTAAGGTGTAGGCTGAGTCCCCAGGATCACTACTGGCATTTCAACATTCCCAATGCTAATTTGCTGGTCAGGAAAGGAAGTCCTTGCTTGTAACTTTCTAAACAGTCCTGTCAGGTTCTTAAAGATGCAAGAATCATGTGCACCTTCCCTGACCAGCCAACGCTGATGTCGGTGAAGTTTCCCCAGTGATCCACCAACACTTGCATAGCCATAGAAAAGTAGTCCTTTCTGTTGATGTCCTCTTTGACAAAATAGGGATATGCGTGCTGTCTATTGCTCCACTGCAGTTTGAGAACCTCATTGCTGCACATCCATCCACTATGTCCTGCACATGGCTGATACTGTCAGTCCTGCTTAGCAGAAGGTGATTAATGGTCCTGCGCAATTGCATGACAATGTCCCCCAGAGTGGATTTTCCAACTCCAGAATGATTTCCCACTGACTGGTAGCAATATGGGATTGCAGGCATAGTGCAAGCTCTTGTTCTGGTGTCCCTGCACTGAAGGCCTTGTACTCATGAAGGTTCTGCAGTCACTGCTCATTGTCCCACGTTTGTGTTACGATGCAAGCCCAGCAGTTAGTGCTTGCTTCTCAGGCCCTGAAATGGTGCTCCACTATCTGCAGTTGCTCCGTGAATACCACCAACGACGTACTCCACTCAGTCAGAATAGACACGTGCCCCACTCGGTCAGTTCTTCTTGTGGTTCTGCAAATACTCCAGGAACGTGCGCTTACAATTCTTATGACAATAATGCAGAGCTGTACAGGCTCTATGCTTCCATCAGTGATGGTGAATAATGAGAAGGACCACATGGGTTCATTGGATGTTTTAAAAAAGGCATGAAAATTATGGGATCTAGATGACATTCTGAGATGGAGGCAGTTGCATTCTGGGAAGTTGAATCCTTACTCCCAGTCATCCCCAGCACAACTTGTTTCTGCCCCACCATGCATTGGCCAAAGTTCCCAAAAGACAGTCCACTGGATGGTTGCAGACTGGGATACCTACCCATGCTGCACCTCACTGTGTGACACTAGCACTTCTGGTGAGAACGTGCACTGCTAATGCAAAGAGCCAAGTATGCACATGCACAAGCAATAAACTAACTGCAATGGCTTTATGCCGATATAACTTGTGGCAGCAGACGTTTGTAGCGCGGATGTAGCCTGAGGCTATGTCTAGTTACACTACAAGCACTGCAGCTATTCCATGGTAATGTAGACATGACCTACAGCAACTGAAGGGGTTTTCCTTCCCCTCGAATAATGGTAGTTAGGTCAATGGAAAAATTCTTCTGTTGACCTAGTGATGTCTATACCAGGGTTTAGGTCAGCTTAACTACCTATCTCAGGGGTGTGAATTGATCAGATCCCTGAGCAACATAGCTAAGTTGAACTATATTTTAGGTGTAGACCAGGCCTTAGGCAAGCAGTGGTATAGTCTGAAAATCATCTATGGTAAATTTACATACAAAAAAGCCAATGTAATTCATGTTGCTCTTATGCACTGTTTTTGATCAAAGTGGCCAATGAAAGTAGAAACCCCTGTGGAAAAAAATTGTCTGTCCAATGAGCCAGCTTATTGAGATGCTTCTAATGACATTGCTTTGAAGTAAAAAAGTGGATGTTTTGTGAATCAAGCCACTCTCCATTTCAAGTACTGTAAATAAAGGAATGAAGAGCCAGAGAAAAAAGGAAGCATGGGGCGATAAAGAGGGATGAGTTAATATGAGAGCTCCGGAGAGGGATGAGGAATTAGAGAGCCAAGTTAGAACCACTGGAGACAGATGACAAGCAAGGGAGAAAGAGAAGAGGGACTGATGAGAATAAGCAGAAGTTACAAAGAAACAAGTTCAAACAAACTTAACACGTGAGGAGAGTGGTGCAAATTTAATAACTATTTATAGTATTCATAAAGCTGTGACCATCATTATCTCCTTGGGTGACATTCTCCCAAGTGCAGAGGACTCCCACAAGGCCATACGTGCGGATTAAACCCCACATTGAGGGTTTATATAGTAAATAGGCCTTTGGGCAGGGCATCTGTTATGGGATGTATTTACCCATAGCATGGAACATTTGACTCAGAGGGCTGGTGTCCCTGAGAACATATGAGGAGTGCCTGGGTGTGGGGTTGCCATTCTGTCAGCAAAGTAACCAGGATGCAATTTATAACAAAGAGTGTTGTGAGCAGGTATTTTGTGTGACCAAACATATTGCGTGGGCCTCAAGCCAGCTATGCCTCGCGCTTCCTGCTTTGTTTGTTGGGAGACTCTGTGTTCGTGAGTCTTTGTATTTACTTTACATTTTAAGAAACTGAAAGCGAATGTGATGCTGAAGGTGGCAGCTTCATAACACTGGAAACTGGTTTTTCCACCACATCATGGCCAATCTCAGCCTAGTAGACATTCTGCTTGAAAGTTTTCGACTGGTTACCATGGTATCAACAGGCAACTAAGTTCTGAAATGGAGCTGCTGGTTCCTGGGGCTGTTGGGCCTCCAATAGAAACCAAAAGACACCAAATGGAGCCTACTGTAGTGTAAGCCGCCCCACTCTGTCCTAACAGTGTGCTCCAACCTTGTTTTAGAATGGGCACCTGTAGCAGTCTCTGTGCCTATTTAGTCCTTGGCAATGACTTCCCAGTTTAGGCTTCTACAAGATAACCAATTTTTCCCATTAGTGGGGGCTGTGATTTGATGAAGTGTGTTTAAATGGAACCATCACTATTGAGAAACATGCAGGTTCCCCATAAGAGTCAGTGGAAGCTGAGGATACTCAGCAGTTTATCGGCTAGGGGCTTCTAGGCTAGGGACATCTGTTTTATCAAATTTTATACATGATGCTTTGCACTTCCAAACTGTTAAGCCTCATAATACCCCAGAGAGAGACTCTAGGCAAGGGCTGTAACTTATTATCCTCATACTGACAGATGGGGAAACTATATAGGGAAGTTTTGATCTACTCAAGGCCACAGAGCAAGCGGAAACACCCAAGAACTAGAACTCAGGAGTTCCTGACTCCACTTCCATGCTTAGATCTACAGACGACTATGATGTCTGCCGAAAATGCAATGAAAGACCAACAGCATCTCTTTTCTATTTGGCTTAATTTCTACCCTTTAATTAACAAGCATTTTAAGGTCTCAGAATCTGACCAATATTCTAAAACTTTTAATAAACTGCTGGCATTATTGTGACAATTGTTTCATTTGGTTAAGAAGCTTAACTTGATGACTAAAATGTAAAGCATTTGTTTGGTCTATTTTTTATCTTTAAACATCAACTCTAAATTTATTTCTAGACAGTCAGAAAGGTGATCGTCTCTGTTCTCTCCATCTAAGGCAAAGTGCTTTCCTAATAGTGTTATTTATAGCTACAGGCTGTTAAAGTGTAGCACAGACAGTCTGCCTACATACCATGTGAAACTGCTTGCTAGAGTAATTAGTCATTTTTCTTAGAACAATATGGTGATAGAGAGAGATGGATGAGTATTAAAAGTTGTCTGCCTGGCTGCTTATTCTCTCACCCTAGAATCCCAGTTCCCCTGCAGACGGGTAGCATCTCAGTGAACCTGTGATGCTACAACATTACATTATTATAAAAAGCACTACTTCTGGAAGTGACGCAAGAGTTAGCTGGCCAGCATTACCCAACTATGTGACATTAGTCCTGGAGGAACTGCCTTAGGTATGATTATTTCCTTTAGAGACATAATTCTAGATTACCGTTTCACACCAGTAAGAAACTGTAGGTGTTGTAATTACATGACATTACTTTACCAAGAACTGGAGATTTCTGAAAAGGGTTTCGCTGTTTCCTGAATGAGTCAGGAAAGGCTCTTTCTATGACCTGGAAATAGTCTGATGGGATAGTAAACCACCCAGAAAAGTTATCCCATGACCTGAAAATGGCTGAAATTGGTTTTCCATTATGCCGTACTGTACAGTACAGGCTTTGTAGAAGTTGGAACCATCCACAACAGACTATCCACTACTTAACTTGTAAAATCATTCTTAACTGGATATCTTCGTACCAAAATAAGACCCTGGAGAAACATAAAGCCATTTTTCTGTGATCCAGAATGACCTGGAAACAGTTTTTCAAAATGCAGAATCATCCCATCTCAGATCTGGCTTGAGACGCTAATCTCAGCTGCCTTAATTTTTCTGTGATCCAGAAGAGTTTTTTAAATTCACAATGATTGTTTCTGATGGCATGGTGCCTTCCAGCTGTATAATGATGCTGACATGCCATACAGATTGAAAACTAGTCTGTTGAACTATCCCTGGCGATTCTCCAACTCGGTGAGGTGGAATCATTCTGAAAGAATAAGATTTTTCACTAGCAATGGGTGCACCTCGGAAGGGTCCCAGGCTTGGTTATAATACGGATTTGCCCTTTTGGGTACTTCTTTGAACCAGAGCCACTTTCTGAATAGAGCCATACTACCTGCAACTGCAGCACTTCACGCACTACTCTCTACCCCAGCGTGTCATTGTTTAGACAGGACAGCGGCTGCTGCCGCTGCTCCGCTGAAGTGTTTTCAACCCGTTCAGTCCTATGGTAGAACATGCTGCTGCTAAGCAAGGAGAAGAAGGTAAATCTGACCTTTCTGCAGTGAACATACTTTGCTAGGGTTGGGTTGAAGAGAGAGCCCAAAAATCAGTGTTGGGGATGGGAAAGAGAAAGGACTTGGGAGCGGTTGGAGAGTAGGCTCTGTGTATGTTTCAGTGCTCAGAGGATCTAAGGAGACAGGCAAAGCAGAGGGAAATCTTGAAATGTCCACTCCTGCCCATGCTGAAAAGACTCAGGTGTCCGGGACAGTAGGAAGTCAAATGAGGCCCAAGCGTTCATTGACTTAAGTTCAAAGGGCCAGGGAAGCCAGGGCTGCAGAGGCGCCAGGCAGCCCAGGGGAAAGGTGCCCTCCAGAGGCTCAACCCCGCCCCCACCCCCAAGTAGGGGTGGTACTAGCTCTCCAGGAATCTGCCTTGTCCATTGATTTAGTGGGGAGGGGGGAATGGAGCTGTGTGCTGGAGCCTCTGGACACTCAGTACCTGCCCTGCTTGGACTGGTGGGTGCCCCTGCCCTGCCCTGTACTGGCTTGCGACACAATACTCCACTCTGTATTGAACATGCCCCCCACCCTTGCAAAAAAACCAACACACACACACACATCTGGTAGGTCTAATTTTAGACTTAAGCCTGGAAGGACATTTAAGTTTGGGAGACTCAGAATTGACTTTTGCTCTAATACTTGTTTGCAAAGTCAATAGATTTAATTGTGGGGCACTTTTCTCAAAAAGAAAATGCTTCAGTGACTTATACCTTCTGCTAAAATATCAACGCTATTAGCTTGACTTCTTAGCAAGCTGGCAATAAGAAACCAGCATTCACATGAAGTAAAGGATAAAAGAAAAATCAGGTAGGAAGTAAAGTTTGGTGTCATGTTCCGAAGGGGAGAAAGGTTTCAAACATTCTGAAAAAATATTTTGACCGTTTCCTTTAAATTTGCATTGGCTGGTTTTGAAGTTTTCATCCTAATAACTGTGGCCAGGAGCAAGATAAGATCACAAAAGATTCTCATGGTAACTGAGTGGTTTCTGCTGGTCACAGAAAGACAATTTAAAAATACTGCTTTCTGGAGCTGGTGTAGTTGATGGTCACACAAGATCATTCACTCAATATTTATATTGTCTGTAAATAGAAGTCCTATGGCAAACACCCACTTCTGCACCGGCAGACTTTTTCCAGGGTGTGTGTTGCTGTGACTTCATTATAAGATCTGAATGCATAGATCACTGATGGTCTCAGAGCAAATTTAAATCAGACTATTTGTTTTCTGTGGATAGAAAATTCTGGCCTGAATAGTGGTAAGTATTATAACTCCAAGAGAAGCCAATCCTTGGAACATTGTTCTAACATGCCTATAAGGCTCTTAACTAAGTTTATCTTTTTCCTGTGGAGAGTGAGATAATTCCCATCCTCTGAAAAGCAGAATTTAAATTGATTCTCACATCAAGCTGTTTTAACCCTTCTTTGAGTTTCTTAAAATTGTATTCTAGATAATATATTTTACACAAATTCTGAATAGTTGATTCAGTAGCTGGAACAGTCAAAAGTATTTATCCTTGGAGCAATAGAATTCTACATTTGTAAGAATTGCATATTAAGTCTGTGTAATACATTTTTTCAGTTACCATGGCTACCGCTAATAAAATTTGATATTTGGGCAATGTCTAAATCCTATTTAAAAACCGTTTATTGACACTCACCGGGTGCAGCATTTGGTACAATAAAGGAACAAATATAATTTTAAATTAAACACATACTGGATGTTCAAACTTGTGAGCCTGAATTTTCTAAACTCAAGAGTTTAGGGAAGTGTGCAAAATGCACACACACAATTATTGCAATTGTGCATGTGAGACAGTTCAATGCCTAATTAGTCACTTGCAATACAAGTTCCCAGTTTCCAAGCTCAACTGTGCTAAATGCATGTATAGATTACTATGTAAACCTGGGCACTGAAGGATTTGAAAAGACCTACTGTTTTCCCTGAAAATGTGGCTGTTTTATGAGATGAGGATAACGTAGCCATCAGATAATATTAAAGTGATGCAGTTTTAATACACATATATATACACTTGCATTTGGAGATACGTATGATATTGCGAGCTTTAAGGCAATGCACAAAATCAAGAGGGTCTGATGACATCTTGGTAATCAGGAAGGGTTGCAGGTGGGTAGATAGGAATAAAACCAGAAAAGTGAGATACCTGAGACTCAGAGGATCGTGCGAGTTTAGAAGGATATCATGAACAATAGTATCAAATATATCAGTGAAGTCAGGGTGGTGGAGGAAAGAGAGGGAGACAAATTCAGATAAATAGAAGCGCTGTTTCAGTAAACGCTTTTAAATAATCAAGGGTTTTGTTTTGGGAGAGGTAGATAGCTGATTAATGTTGAATTTCCCCAAATTTTCTAAGAAAGAGAAGATTGGCGATGAGGCAGTAGGGCTGATGAAAAGGAAATCTGGGGAAAGAATTTTGAGAAATAAGTGATAGTAGAGAGCTCTTGAGAGCATCATGGAAAACACTGGTGCTTGATTATTCCTTTGAGGTCAAGTTTTGAAAGGCAGAAGAAGACAATGCCAAAAGGAGTAGACGCATGAGGAGCTTCTATCTAGTGAAAGGATGATATCCTAGAAAGTGGCAAGAAAGCCTGATAGTGATAGTAAAAGATAGTGGAAAAGTGAATAGTGATGACATGGATTGATTTGCCTATACGAGTGGTCCCCAAACTTTTTACTCCGTGTCCCCCCGCAGCTGTGGCTGGGAGTGGGGCCATGGTCGGGAACCCCTGTGGTCAGGGCTGGAGGCCGTGGTGGGCCAAGGGGCTGGGTGCCAAGGCCACAGCCAGCCGTCAAGACCATGGCTGGGCACTGTGACCAGAGGCTGAGGTAGGGTCCAGGCATCGAGGCCACTCACTGCAACTGGGGGCTGAGGCTGAGCCAGGGACTGGGATCTGAGGCCACATGCCTCAGATCCCAAGGCCGAGGCTGAGCCAGGGGCTAGGCACCAGGGCCAAGGCTGTGGTTGAACTGGGGCTAGAGGCTGCTGCTGGGCCCGGAGCAGAGCTTGGGGCGGGACAGGGCTGGGTGGCACTCCCTCCCTGCTCTTCATGGGGCCTGGCTCCAGGCCTGGCTGCATCCCCCTGAAAGTTTCTCCATCCCCCCCCAAGGGGGCGTGCCCCACAATTTGAAGTCCTAAGGCCTATACACTGGATTATCGTGTGTCACTTTGGTCAGTAATTTCTTCTCGCAGATCCCTGCGAAGGCAGCCAATCTGCAAACATGGCTGGCTTTATTTTCACTATGTCCCAGCCTTAGACAGCCTTGGTGCAGCTTTGAAGTGTGGGCAAGTGAGTCATTGCCCTGCTGTCTTTGTGCTCTGGGTGTCAGGAACTCAGAAAATAGCCTCCTGGCCAGCTTTGATGAAGCTGCCTAAAGTCTGTCTCCTCTTCTGGTACCAGGAATTCAGTGAAGAGCGGAGCTCAACCCTCAGGGATATTAACAAACTTCCGTTAACTGGAAATGGATAAGTTGGGGTTGTGTTGAGTTTCTTATGTATTGCATTCTGTGGTGCTGTGGGAACAGTGCTGTAGCTTTAGCTGATGAGGCATTTTTCTCTGAAAACAGGGTCTTAGAATGAATCTACACCCTCCAGAAAGTTACCCCTCGGGCTGCAATTTCTTGTTGCTGCTCTTGACTCAAAGGCAAACTTTTCCGGAAAGTTTGATGGAAGCTCAATTTAACCGTTACTGAATTAGAAAAATATGAGAGATCATTTTACTTGCTTTCAGCGAAATCAAAGTCTCAGATAAGACACCCATGATATATTTGTGCCATTTATAAATGGTGCCATTTATAAAATACACATAAAAATAGTAATATTTACCAGGAATTACTCTGCTTATTTCCCTGTGCTTGATGCAATCATAGGTGAGGGGAAGCTCTAGCAGCCATTATGGGAGCTCTATACCAGTGTTTCTTAACCTTTTTTGATACCAGGGGCTGGCTTGCTGCCTTCCTAAATTGTGTCAGGGAGATCTCAAGGCCTGGCGCCAGGCCATGAAACAGTCGTTGAGAAACACTGCTCCATGCCATGCGAGAAGCTGCTTGTGCAGTGGGAATCGCCCAGTGTCTCGGTGAGCGCTGCACTGGATTGGGCAGTGTAAAGCCGCATTGACACAGGCCAGCATTTACTGTAACTACTCCATGGGTCTGTATGCTCTAAAATCACAACACTGTTTTTAAAGGAAATGTTCCTGTAACTCAAATGTGGCTTAAGTCTTAGAACTGTAAAGGTGAGTAGTCTTGGGTTTAGTGCTCTTTGCTCTAGTCTCTCTTCTCTAAATCCTACTCTTTCTCGTTTCCTAAATTCTCCCAAACGAGATGGCTGCTACAAGCGTAGCCATCCCTTAGCACCAAATCAGACACCTCCCTGTTTGCCTCTCCCTGGGCCCAGACACTTCTGCCTCCATATCAGTTCTTCCTCTCCCCCAGCTTCCTCTTTCCAATGCATCCCGCCTACCTCTGCTAATTCTTCGCACCAAGGAGGGAGTGGGAACTGCTCCTGCCAAAAGGCAGGTCATACCAGATGTGCAGGAAGGAAATCTTCTGGCAAACGATAAGGAGGGCAACTGACCCTATCATTCTGACCTGGCCCTGCTTTTCAGTGGATAGAAACCCTCCCTCGCCCCTGACATAGCTTCTCTTGTGGCTGCCACAAACCTTAGGCCACTCAACATGGTATTAAACACCTGGGGATTAGTCATGGTATTAAACTTTGTTTTAAAACATCAGACTTGCCATGGACTTAATCCTTAGTGAGGACCAATAACTTTGGTATGTATGAAGAAGTGTCATTTAGAAACAGAGTCTAAGTCAGAGGAATTCACATACTGTGTTATTTTTAATAATGTAGTGGGCTGCCAGATAACATCAGCTCTTCAACACGCATGACTGTCCTACTGCCACACAGACTGAGGCAGAGCATGGAAAGGAAAGGGTGGGTCTATGTATTATATATAAAACATTGTGTGTGAAGAAAGAGATAAAGCCTAAGAAGAGATGTATTTAAAAAGGACATCAGTGCTGGGTTTTTATTTTAGATAGCAGTGCTGCACTAACAGAAAATATCCTCTGCTGACAGCATTTATTAAATGCTTCCATGCTCTCTCTTCATCATTACCCCGCACTTATTCAGATTTTAAAGATGTGGTTTATTTTCTATTTTTTGTTTATTTTCTTTGCTAATTCAAAATTATTTTAGTGAGTTAGCACAAGCTGTTAGGAAAGTAGCTTCAATAACAGAATTAATGAGGGTGGCAGATTTTGACTTCCATACAGAATTAGAAAACTGTGTCCATGGAAACAGAAGGAAAAGCAAAACCTTAAATTCCCTTTCTTTTCATCTCTGCTGTGTGACATGACAAGAGATAACCAGTGTAGTAATGTCTGAGGCCAATTTCCTGTTGTAACAGCTCCCATATCCAAGGTGCCAGGAAACCAGTGCCCTACAGCATCCAAATTATGACACCGACAAAGGGTAACACCTGCTATTTCCCCAGCCATCATGACTTGGCACATGTCTTTGGACTCAGTATCCTGAAGCTATTAGTCTGTGGCAAATGAAAGCAGAAATTAGCTTTGGTACTTGGTAATGAAAATGCGAAACAATGGCTCTTTAAACACATGAGATAATGTGTTGTCACCATCTTAAAGGTGAAAAGTTCCAGAGAGGTAGCCGTGTTAGTCTGTATATAGCAAAAGCAATGAGAGTCCTGTAGCACCTTAAAGCTGCGGGCATAAGCTTTCGAAAGCTTATGCCTGCAGAAATTTGTTAGTCTTTAAGGTGCTATAGGACTCTTCTTGTTTCATCTTAAAGGTGTTACTGTACTGAATACTGTTTAAGAGAGTATCTCCCTCATACCGGTACCTCTTTTTTGCTACTTCCTTATAGAAAGACACCAGGAAGCTATAGACGATTACAGGGTATTTAGAGCCTATTTAGATCTCCTCATTTGAATATATCCCACTATATTTATTATCTTCCCCGATTTCTCTTATTTTCTATTTAAAATTGTGTGGAGGCTAGATGTTCCTGTCAGTAGACTGTTGCATTTATATAGTATATTAAACATTCGCTGTTTAAATAAATACCATCTCATCACAGTAAAGAAATTCTCATTCCTTTTGTTTTCTCTCTAATATTAGATCAGATAGACTTGTATCATCTTCCTTTCATCTTTCATTTAGAAATTTGTACAGCAGTGTTATCCTACTTTTCTTTCCCTCTCCCAGAGAATGCAGCAATTTTCTCATTTCCCCAGTCTTTCTGAATATGTGAACTTTCCTGTGGCCTGGTTGCTCTCTATTGCCCCTTCTCTATTGCTACAGTTAGACCATTACTGCCTCTACTTTAAGTAATTGTGTCAGTCCTTCCAGTTTAAACCCATCAGGGTTTATATCTTGTTGGAAAACAAAACAAAACAAAACAAAACAAAAATTATTCCAGGCACTTGCCAAACACAATCTCAGCTCCTGAACAACATTTTGGGCCATACAAAGGTTAAAAAAAATAGAGAGAGAGAAGCTGATCATGAACACAGATGCAGTTTTGCACTCTTCTAATTTAAACATGGGCTTAATTTAAAAATTGAAAGACATCAAGCAATTATTATTTTATTTCTGGAGTGCCATTGTTCAGCTCAGCATTGCACAGATACTACACAGAGGAAGAGATGGTCTGTGCCTCAAAAGCTTACAATCAAAGGCCTAGATTCTTCCACAGTAGCACCTTGTGCCTTCCATGATGTGGGAGTCAATCCTTACATGAGAAGTAAGGTACTACTCAGGCTGAGTAATGGAGGCAGAATCTCAACTCCTATTGGACAAGACCCGCTTCTGGAATAAAGAACCAGATAAAATATCCTGGTTTATATATCACATATATTCACATGTTTTTTCACAAACCTTCCCCCAAGGTCTTCTGCTGCTTAATTCTAGGCTATGTTTACATGTGAGACGTTGTCCATTCTGAAGGGGATCATTGTGGTTGTTACAGAGGCACATAAGGGAGAGAAAAATTAATCAGAAGCTCAAGTTTGAAGATCAAATAATCCGTTCTGGGCAGGGGTTTATTGCAGGAATTCTAGATTGATCCACCTTCGTACCAAATGAGCAAAAATCTCTAGCCACATTCCTTCTGGGCAGTTTGGCCAGCAGCAAACTCCAAAGTATAAAAATATGCAAGCCATATCTACTAGCTCCAATATTTGCCTAGACATCTTTGCTCTGTCTTCTGGTCAGCACAAACCCATTTGTTCATTCATCTGTCTGTCCATCCATCTCCCCCCACAGTGATGCCTAAAATGTGGAGCCTAACTAGGCTCAACTGCACTTAATTAGCTGCCAGCTGGCAGCTCCACTGTGACATGCCTCTGAAATCAAGTTGGGGATGAACCTCTGATGCTCTAGCCCATAGGCTTGCTGAGCAGGAGGCAATACCACTATGGAAAAAAGGTGCTTTTTACTCGACTTGCTATAATTGAGCTAAGTGTGTTAAATTGTGTCCACCCTGATTTTAAATGGGGGTTTCCCGTGGAGTTAAATTACCCCGATTTCAGTTAACTTGACTGGAGCAAGGCATCTTTTCTCCTAGTCTAGACAAGGCCTAAGACTGCATGTGGCAGGGCTTCCTGGTCCCTTCCAGGGGCACCCAAAATCTGTAGACCCCATCATAGTGGTAGATGGTGTATATTTTCTTTCCTTTGGATACGTTTGTTTCTCATGAGTGAACAATCATGAGAAACATCATTGATGAGAAACAGCAATTATGTAAGTTACACCAAGAGCAAATTTCCCCCCAAATTTCTGTGTTGTGCTCCAATAGTTTTATCTCTTCAGTCCTGAGCTACTTCCTTTCTCATGTATCATATCTAGTAAAGCCCATATTTGTCATCCAAATTAGCTTGGCCAAATGCTTCCTCACAGTACTCAGACATATTTAATTTCTGACCTTTATAGAGTAAACTTTTTGGTGGTACTTTATTGAAAACTTTCTAAAAGTCAAGGTTAATTAAGTCAATGGCTTCCCTGTTCATTCTTTTATAAACCTTACTGAAAAATCCTCTGATTAGTCGGGTACAATCTCCTATTTTTTAATTCATATTTAATAGTGATAATTAAATCATAACTCATCAGGTGTTTCCCTGTGCTAAACCTGAAGCCCATTGCCAGTCTCTTCTCTGTTAGGGAAGTCTTATAAATCAGTAGTTTCTTGGAGATTTCCTAGAACCTTCTCTCAATATTAGATGCAAGATTAGCCTCGCTAATCCACTGAGACTTCCCTGGTTTCTAAAGATGTTTAAAATAAGTTAGGGATCTGTTTTCCTTGAGAAGTGCATGAGAAAGCTTTTCTGATACTGGAGTTTTGTTAGTCTTCCCAATTCCATAGATTCCAAGGCCAAAAGGAATCTGCTCTTGAACCCACGTGCAGTGTGTTCATGGGAAGCAGCCTTGGCTATCATGCCACACTCATCAAATTACCAGGGAATTTGCAGACTTGTGTGGACCAGTTTCAAGAGTTCTATGACTTGCTTCCTGATTGGCCACATGGTCTTGATCCTGATTGGCTGGTGGCCACATAAACTTCCTGCTTCCTTTCTGGACTTGTTTGCGCAACAAGCCATTGCCTTCTAGTTGGCATTTGGACCCTGTTTTGCTGCCTCACTTGACCCTGCCAGCCACCTTGTTGTACCTTCCCCTTGGATTGGATCTCCTGGCTATTGGATATCTTCTGTGAATTTGACCACCGATATCAACTGCTCTTCAACCAACCTGACCCCTGGGCAACCTGCCTGCCCATTATCATTATCTTGTCTGACCTTCTTTGTAGCACAAGTCCTAGAACTTTGCCAAAATAATTCCTAGAATGTATCTTTTAGAAAAACACCAATTCTTGATTTAAAAATTGTCAGGGGTGGAGAATCCACCATGACTCTTGCTAAATTGTTCCAGTGGTTAATTACTCTGATTGTTAAAAATGTATGCCTTATTTTCAGTTCTACTGAAAGAAAGGTTTGTTTATTTTTTTTCCTTCAAAACCTGTTCTGGTGAGATCTGAATTTCTTTCAGTAATCCTTACTACAGAAGGAATCTTTCTGGAGTCTGTTTCTTTTCTTTGCCTGAGAACAGTATGCCAGAGAGCTAATGTAATATTTTAGCAATGTAAATTGCTAAATTTACAGATCAAAGTGGTGGTCAATGAGGAGCTATAGCTCACAGACAGTCCAAGAGGGGGTGGACCACTCTTGGTAAAGGGCCATCCTTCAGCTGACTCTCGTTTTTCATGTATTAAAAATGGCTGACTTGTCACTTATTTCCTTGTACAATCTGGCTTTCTTACCCAGTCTTTTAGTACTGTCTAATAAGAGTTGGGTCTATAGGCCCCAACTGAGAGCAGAGCCCCATACAGTGTGAGAGACCCTTCTACTCCCAAAAGCTTAAACTTACAGTCTAAATAGATAAGACAGACAAAGGAAGTACTAGTCATATTTTAAAGAGGGAGAGAGCTGAGGTTCAGAGGGACTAAGTGTCCAGCCCAAGGTCACATGGCAAATCTGTGGTGCATTTAGAAGCTGAACCTAGGTCTCCCTAGTCCTCATGTAGAGCCTTAACCATGGGACTATTCTGTCTCTCTGCTACTGCTTTTCTGTCCACTTTCACATAGTTTGAGATCATCCAAGGCCTCTTTCAGTGTTTCTCTCTGTCCTTTTAGCTGTAATAACACATTTGAGATTTTACAAACACACTTTCTTTTTGCAGGTTTGACAACTTATTTTGTTGACCTGTCATGGTTACAGGACAATCTGTGTCTTTGACCCCTTTTATTCCCTCTTGAGTGCAACATTCAGGTGACAGGCCTAGTTTCCTGCATCTCACTCTGGGTGGAACCACACAGTCCTACTGCTCTTAGACTGCATCTCTTGACTGTAGCCCACTGTTTACCAACTGTGCTAATCCAATGAGCCCTAATGCATTTGGTCTGTCACTCTGGGATCTTTGACTAGTGAGTTAATTCAAGTGATTCAAAAACAGCATTTTTGAAACAAAGTATAATGTACTCCTTCCCCCAAGGATACAAAGCATGTAGAGCAGAGGGTATACACAGTAAAAGGCTCATGAACATGTCCGTGTCTTACTTTCCCCTTAATTTTTCTTTACCAGTTTTTGTAAATTCCCCTCAGTCCAGCTAACCCCCATTTCTGGCTAGGAGAAACAGAGTGGGCTGCTTACACTATACCCTCTGTCTCTCTGTATGACTTGTTGCCACCCTGTCAGCATTTGCTGGGCAGCTTCTCTAGCCACTCCCGTGCTTTTCTAGGTCCTGGAGTCCTGTAATGTTTTAGTGCTCCCTTTGACTTCTGTCTTCCTAGCTGTAGCAAAAATAGCTGTGTCACCTCTTCATGGCTATAAATTTGGCTATTGCGTTGTTGGGAAGCTCCTAATCTAGGTCATTGTTTTACCTTTCTTGCTTGGTTCCCCCTAACAACCACTTTTGATCTGATTCCATAACAGTAGCCCATCATAAACCAACCCACAGAGGTATGCACCATATTGGTAAAAAAATAATACAGGTATTTCTCAGGTTACCACAGGCTGTGTCTTTCAGTCTTTAGCTGGCTATTTTAATGGGTGGGAGTTACAATAAAAATGTGATCTTGTCAAGGAAGATTATTTGACGGGTTAAAAATTGGAAGGAAAATGAGGCCAAAAGTCAAGTGGTAGCATGTCAGGCTGCCAAACGGAGAATTTGAGTTTGGGATCAGAGGTCAAGTTTCCAGCTTGGTCTCTCAGTCTAATGGTTAGTGACGTAGCCTTGTGTCCTTCTCGAGTGACTTATGTGTCTCAGCTTTGGTCCTAATATTGCAACGAGCTCCCAAAGGGCTGACCCAGCACCTATGCAGAGCCCTATTGGAATCAATGGGGGCATAGGGATGCACTTATGCAGCGCTTGCTGCAGGATTGGCTCCTTAGACAATGCAAAAGAACTTCTATCTTACTTAGCCAAGGACTAATGAATCTTTCCCCTCAGTGCCAGCACACCCAGTAAATGGTATGTTACTGTGTTTTTAGTTCACATATCCTAAAGAATTCTCAGTAGTCATCTCAGAAACTGAAGCACAAATGTCACTAAGCTTTAGCACATAATTAAAGTTACGGAGAGGCTTTAAAAGATCAGAGAGCACTAATATCCCATTCTTTAGAACAGAATTCTATTTTAGATCATTGTAATTTGTCACCTTTATAATTCCTAAATTCTTCTAAAAATGCGACACAGAAAAGAAAGTAGTTGCAGAGGCATGCAGAAAAATTCTAATTAGATTTGCTTTATGACATGTCATAAGTATAAATACAAAGCATATTACGATTAATATGTCCTTGTATTGCCCATCAGGCTGTTGTCTGAGATGAGGTTATGTGACTATGGCTCCAATCCTGCAGCACTTGTGCATATGAGTAACTTTCCACATGCAAGTAGTCTTTTTGAATTAAAGACACTGGGTGAAATCCTAGCCCCACTGAAGTCAAAGGTAAACCTCTCAAAGACTTTTATGGAACCAGGGTTTCACTTCCTGCATTTGAGACTTGGAAGCTTATTTCACACTGAGTACACCTGTTGATGCACATTTCCTTGTTCTTCTGTGGCTGTCACAATAGAGCTAGGGCAAGATTCATAGGTGGGTCATAGAGTCATTTAAGAAACAGTGGGGAGAAGGTATGTGTGTGGTGGCTTTTTTGGGGGGGTGGAGCAGGAAGGGTGTTAACCATTAAAAGGATTTCACCATGTTAGTTTACTCTGGCCTGGAGGAAGCGGAAACACCAAACACATGTCAAAATACCAAAATGTCAAACAAAAACTAACCTTGAAATCTTGAAAACATTCATGTCAATGGTAGGCTGCAGTGCAGCATTCCTAGCAGTAGGTGGCACTGGGTGAGGATATAAACAACAGCTCTGAGATGGCTTCCTGTGATTCAAAATGGTGTTCTCCAGTAGTGCTGGTTTCTCTTAGATTCAGAAGAAACACAGAATAGTAAAACTACTTCTTTAAGGTAAGAGGTGCTTGGTCTTTTTTGTATTAGAAGGTTAAGAGAAAGACAGTTAGTTTCACCCTGCATATTTGCATGTGGTGTGGTATATATATATAATAATAATAAAAACAGATTGACTAGAGATTTAGTTTATTGGGAAATTCATTGCTTCTTGGGTTGAAAAAGTGGCAGATCATGCATAATAATAATCTGCCTTCTACTTTAGGCATTGATACCTGTTGCTCTCTAACTTGCTGTCTTCCGTTAAATGTCATTCAATATATATTAATTATTTTAAAGAAAAGGTGTATAATGACATGTTAAACTTGAGACCACAGGTACTCAACATGTTAGGAAACTGCAAAAAAACACTTTTCCCCTGCAACATTAATTCAGCTTTGGTGCACATCCTGAGTAATTCATGGGATTGACTGAACAATAGCTGTACATGAAGGTGGGCCTTTAGCCTGGAAAACGTATCCTGGAATTTTCTGTGTTTTGAGAGGTTGTTTTCTTACCCCTACTGTTGCATAACTTTTGTATTTAATTGCCCTCCTATTAATTATGATTTTTTAAAAAAGTGTTGGAAGGGGAGACAGGAGAGATCAAGAGATATTTGGCTTGTGTGAAGCCTGAAAATTCCTTGATCCGGTGCCTAAAGTCCATAACAGTGGTTGCCATGTTTCTTATCAGAGTAATATACAGTAATGGGCTACCTATAAGTGATTGTGACCCATAAAATTAAAATGTATACAGTGATTACATTACCCATGTGTCTTGGAGCCTTAACTTTGAAGCCATTATTGAAACAAAGGAAAGTGGAATTTGTAAAGCAGTCTTTAGAGCTATTCCATAAGTGTGGCATCTCTGAATCTACAATTTTAGAGCACTTTAATGGACAAATTCTCTTACTTGCTGTGCAATCAGATGCAGATAATGCATACTGACATTTGTGATGTCCATTGAGTCGCTATTCAATCAACTGCTACAATACTGGGGATTGCATATGTTTACCTAATTTCTCTTCATTAGGGATAATGGGCCCAAACCTGCTCACCTTAGTCATGCAGTCAATGAGCCTGATTCTCCACTACATGTAGGCAAAGTGGGTGTGAAGAGTTGATATTCTGATTTAATGCCAATTTAATTTGCGTTCACTTTGCACAGATGTAAATGACTATACAATAAGTAAGGCAGTGGGAACAGGGCTGAATGGGAGGATGCACATTACTAAAGCAATCTGGATTTGACCTTATGAAATTCTGAATTACCTAATAAAGATAGGCATTTTTCTTCTGTCTAGAGAGACAGAAGAATAGATAATTGTCCCAAGGGTAAGATTTATTTTTGGCTACTGAGATGTAGAGACTTGTGTATGTGTAATTTACTTCTGTGTGTATTTATCTATTGGGACAATATGTCCATAAAAAGTAGTATAATTCAGATAAAGCAGACAGTGCTCAATCTGGTTTAATGGTGCAATATTTCTAACAGGGTGCTTAAAAGGAATTTTATACTGCAATTCTTTCAGTGCAGGTTTTTCATCTCTTCCTAGTTTAACAATGACTTTCACAGATTAAGAAGAATTTATATCTTCCTGTGTGATCGAGAGAGCAATACAAATGTTTCTCGAAAATCCTTTAAAATTCTTGACTTTTTTACTACTGAGTGGAGGCAGCCATACAACACCATCTATTCTAGAATAGAAGCAAAAGGTCAAATTCAATCATTGCCTGCAAGTTACATAAGCATTGAATTTGGCCCTTTGAGATCCAATACTTTCAGTTTAGAGATGGACAAATACTATTTTAAAATATGCTCTTTTTATTCAGGTAAATATTTAAAGTAGAGTTCCTTTCAGCTTTACTCATTCCCCTTTTATGTTTTTCTTCTGTCAATGAACTGATGAAAGATTTTACCATCAGGATGTTTCATACAGTCTGTTTTAATCTAATGTTAAAGAATAATGTTTAAAAGCAAATTTTGAACTTGTTTCTGGTAAACCTGAGTATTTGTACTTGATTCAGAGTCACACACATACTGCCATGGAGCAGAAGTAATGCCAAGCGACCTGTGAGTCCAGTCAAAACTAACCAACAGATTCAGATTTCCAATATTGAATACTCTGATCAAACTGGCCATGATTTGTTCATGGCTCCCTGCAGTTTACTTTGCAAATTGGTTTATTTTATTTTGTATCAATGAGACGCTTTGCAAAACAGCCCAAGCAATGGTTGCAGAATCAGGAACCCGCAATCTATAGAACAAGAACTATCCATAGCAATATTTGGCTAATATATTTTTCATAACTAAGAAATCTGAAAAAAAAAAACCCAACAAATTTTTGTGGACAGAAAGATGCTCCATTTGTAGAATAATTATTCACTGTATGTTTATAACCCTGTTCCAACTATGCAGGTGTGTGGCTGATGGAGAGGATCAAGTGAAAAACATCTGATTATAAAACCAATCTTATTGTTGCAGGAATAAAATTGGCTGTTGTGAGCATTACGAAAAATTAATCACATCACTAGGAGAATTGAGGCTGAAATCCATCATTTTTGTTTTCAAAGGTGCTTAAAAAGAAGTGTAGGGGTGTCCAGGCTGCCTGGAAGTACTCTTTTGTTTCTCCCCATATCCTTCAGAGATAGCACTAGATCCCTGAAGCATTTTTCTTTTGCTTGTTTAAGACTGATGGCCTCTGGCCAGCGGCATTAAAACTTGCCTCTGTCATTGTTTCTTCTGCTTTGATGAGTGACTGACAGAGAGTCAGGTCATGCAGGAAAAGGGAGATTCAATTATAAACTTAAATTGTTAACCCTGAAAGCTGAACTCATAGAATCAAATGCCAAAGAGCACTCAAGCCAAGTTTTCCGCTGCAAACTCTGATTGGTTTCCTAATGTTCTTTTTGCTAGAGAGCATTTCTCTAATGTAATCACCCAGCGGGACCAACTCCACAGGAATGTCTTCAGGCAGGCAATTCCTACCATTCACTGTTCAAAGGGTGTTTGGGAGAATAGCAGGTCACTTGAGCATTGTTTATGCTACACTGCATGCAAAACTGACCTAGCTTTTGTCTTTGTGTTGACATAGGATACCTTGCTCTTTCAATGAAAATGGAAAAGAGGCTTTGATGGTATTGTTTTCTCTCAGGGAATGTGTTAAAAATTACCGGTGGTGGATGGGATTAAAGCCCTTCTTAATCTTGATAATTCCCCTTTTAGGCATTAAATTATTAGATTTTATCCTTCCCCAGACTCTCTTCCTGAAGCAGGGGTAAAGGAGGAATGATTGCACAAGTATATAGTGGATATTATTTTCTTACATCTAGATCCTTAGAGATCAGCGTGTCACAGGCATCTGTTACCTAGCAACTAAAATAAAGAAGAAATTAATTCCTTCCAAACAGTATCAATGTTTATACAGTAAGTCTTAAACTCTAAGGGAGTTGTTTTATCCTCTTTAACTAATGAAAAACCATCTTGCCTCTGACAGTATGTTCTTTTCTCAACAGAATAAAGGTTTTGCCATTTTAGTGAACTCTGCTACTATTGATCCATATCTATTTTTGAAGCAGTTCTTCTGTTCTTCAAATGTTTTGTCCAGGCAGCTTTATACAGCAAACATTTTATGTTATTCAGTGAACAGAAAAATTGCTTTGGTGACATCTGGCATAATGAAAGTAAACAAGATAATTTCTTATCTAGAGGCCTGAAACAAAACCCTGCTCTAAATAGTACTCTGTGTGTGTGTGTGTGTGTGTGTGTGTGTGTGTGTGTGTGTGCGCGTGGGTGCGTGCATGGGTGGGAGGGGGTTTCAATCCTGCTTTGCACCCAAATTTTGTGGCTAGAACCTATCTCTAGTTTAAAGGACAATGCTGCTCTGAAAAAGGACTGTATAAAATGGCAGATCCTTCTCTGGGCTTGTTCAATCATAGCTACTTATTGTAGCAGAAAAACAAGTTCTTACCGTTTCCAGGCCTACCTCTGCAACATGTAGCACTTTACTAATGTACTGGAGTAAAGTCTGCCCACCAAAGGGTGACAGAGTCAGGCCTTCCCATAGCACTGCAGAGCCAACACATTTATGAATACTCTTCTGGCTCGCGAATCCAGACTTGTGAACTGAATTTGCATTGGTGTAAATGAGAGCAGAATGTGGCTCTAAATTCCAATTACACTGGGTCAAATGTGGTTCTTGGTTGTAACCAATTCAGGAAAAAATGCATGTGAAATGATTTTGTACTGTGTAACTAAGGGCAGAATTTGACCTGAAGAATCGTTACAAGTGAGAATGTGCTTGATCTTTAGATAATGGGGGGAGGGCATTGTCAGGAATTCTAGTTTAAACCCCACACACTTCCTTCCTAGTAAAATGAACAGATTTGATATGGACAATTAAGTCTCAACGTGGAACTCCACAGTGCCATGTATAGTAATTTTTAAGAGCAGAATTGCACTTGAAACAGATGTCTCTTCACAAAATTAGTAATATAAAATGATTTTTTTTAAATCACACTCTGACAAACGTATTCCTTCTGTAATTTCATCTGTCAATAATTTTCATTCTTCACACCATTTGGAATTGATGGATTTTCTCCTAATGAATGGTGACAAATACACAAGCCATAAATTCAAGAGAAAAAGAAAATATCTGCAGCCACCTCTAAAAATCAGGGATCCATTAATAGTAGTACATTTTAATGAAGCACGTTACTACAGAGTTTTGCTGTGTGGTCCGGGAAAATTCTGCCACATACTTGCAGTCTGAAAAAGGATTCAAGAATGTACAGACCACTAACTCCTTCTATTGAAGGAATGGACCATATTCCATCCTGTTACACCTGTGTAGTCCCATTGAATTCACTGTAATTGCCTGGGTTTGGGGGAGAAGAATTTGACCTGACATCTGTGTGAAAAGGAAAGGCAGTTCTGTATAACTACCTTTACAACTGCTGATTTCTTACTCCTTGCCTCTTTAGTCACCTTGCATATAATTCATCTGTTTTGTCCATTTGTTTCATCTGTAGTTTTAATTGGGCAGTCTGATCTTCAGCTGTATTTTGGATTTTTCTATAAAGCCAGTGAAAGTATTCTTTTTTTTTTTTTTTTTTTTTTTTGCAAAAGATTATTCTAAAAATATTTCATGAACACATCATTCTGTGAGTTTCAGCCAAACTCCTGCCATGGTTTTGAAGTAACTTTGTTTTTGTTGTGGTTTCCTGCAGTTTATAGCTCATGGCAGGATCTCCCTGCCATAGGACCCCTGTGTAGGCAAGTATGAATCAGCAAACATAAATCCAGAATGCCTTCTTAAGGCTGGATATTTCTCATCCTTATGAGTCAGTAGCATCTTTTTCAAGTCAGCTTGACTGTCTTCCTACCTACTCTTTTGGCAAATAAAAATAATGTGAAAACAAAGAGTTCAAACAATTTAATCCCAAACCCAATTTAACCACAATACTCCTACATAAAGGCTGTCCTTGCCCATTTAGCTGTATGAGTACCCATGAGAAGACTCTGAATGAAGATGATAAAATAAAGGCTTGCATATTCTAGTCGGAACTTGATCATTGGATATTATTGAGAACTCTAATATCACAGCCTTAGTCACGTACATATCCACTTTTTCCTATGTCCTGGCTGTTTTCGTTTTCTTTTTCTTTTTTTTCTTCTCAAACTCTGTAATGAGATCCCACAAGATGAACTTTGGATATTTTCCATTTGGGAAACCATGTCAGAGATAGAATATGATTGATTGACTCCCAGGCACTGTGCTAGATCAAATAGGTAAAGTGTTTCATAAACATCAAATCCCTTCTCTAAATTCCATATGCTCTGACATTATAGAAGCCAGTTAAATACCACTGTGGCAATGCATAGATTTATAAATGTGGGGTCCATTAGTATTGTTGCTCTGCCAAATACTGCATGGTACAAACACCCCTGTAACTATCATTAAGTTCTCTGGAGTTCAAGGTGCTCAGCATCTCTTGATGTGGCCCATTATTTATTTATTTCAGAGTAACTAAAATGTGCTTTTCTGCTGAAAATGACTGTTTTATATATAATTACTGTAAATGCCCACAGCACTCTACAGTACACACAGCTTGGTCAAGAGACATCTCTGCCTCACAGGAGCTCTTTAAGAGTATGAAGGGGTACAATACGATGAGGAGAAACAGAAGGCCTACTGATCATGACAGGGCTGGTTTATGGAAAAGAACCATGAAGAGTTTGCAAGAGGTTTTTTTGTTTGTTTGTTTGGGTGTTTTTTGAATGAAGAAAGAAAGGTGGTAGACACATGGGTAACAGAGATAAAGGGAGGCATTAAGATAGAAGAATGGGGTTGGGGAGGGAGAGGAAGTATAGGGGATAGATGAGTGTAGTTACTTAGATTAGTTATGCATCATACCATTAAATAAGTTGAATTACAGAATCACTATTGAAATAATAGTATATTGTTTGTGACCAGATGCCTGGGATGGACCACACAGAGAATGCCACACACAGGACAGCCTGGAAGAAAAAAGGCAGACAATCCCCAGATCTGGTGGCTTAATTAGATTCACCAAGTCAGTAACAAAAGAGCTTTTGCAGTACCACACTGGTTAACCAGAAGCCAAATACAGCCCACTCTAGGTATTCCAGCCCTTGGCTTCCATCCGGATAAATAGGTTTAGTATGGTGAGGGGTTACTGAAAACCTAATTCACCGTATGTGAGGTCACAAAGGATCAGAGACAGATCCTCAATATGTATTTCAGATCTTACCCAAATATCACACTGTCAGCCAGTCCTAAGTAAACGAACTATTCTTTTCTTTTATTAATAAATCTTTAGCGTTAAAATGGTTAATAGGTCATATACATAAGGATTTTTCAATCATTTGTCAGGTTTGTACCTGTGATGGAATTACACTGCTGGCTTGTAAAATCTCTCTAGTGACTTTCAAAAGATTGGAAGGTCCTCAGTCCATAATTCAAGATTCACCTTTTAGTTCTAAATCCACAGTCCAGAGAATTAGCTCCATTTTGCCTCTTTCCTGCTCTATCTCAGGTGTCTTTTATCTCCTCCACCACATGAATGGAATTTTACTGTCCCATACAAAGCCCACAGCCCCTGTGTGTAGAAAGTTACTGGCCCAAGATGAAGTCCAGGGACACATGAGCACATCACATGCCCTTACATGTTCTGCTGAATCACAGGGGGTGGCCATTGGCGCCTTGCTGTCCGAGGCATCCTCAGGAAGAGCAATCTGGGTGGACTGAGTTTCTTCTATGGCCCATTATGGGAGTGCAGTGTCCTTGATTGGCCATCGACACATAGCTGTCTACCCCTAATTTCAATTTATCTGGGGGCTGTTGCCACGGAATACAGCTCTTGTTTAAGATACAAGTGCATAGCCAACATTCATAACTTCAGGTACAAAAATGATGCATGGATTTAACCAGGCAAGTCATACATGATATATTGTAACTTTTCAGTTGACACCGTACATGATACACTTTGAATAAAATTCATTGCAACTGTATAACAGTGATAGCAACACTGATACAACAACTGATCCAGTTATCCCAAAATAAAACGGAGCAACCAGGGGAGACTTCCCAGGCTGTCCTGCATGCAGAAGGGGGATCCAAGAGGCCCTCAGAATTCTGGCTTGAGCCAGGCCACCAGAGATGCTATATTCTCTGCTGTGAAACTGGCAACTGAGCCTCAGTAAGAGCCAGGACACACAAGGCTTTTCTGCTCTGGGCTCCCAGACAGGGAGCTGGAAGCTCTGGCCTTGGAAACCTGGGCTGCCCAGCAGCCTGCCAGGAAACTAGGTAGGTTTCTATCAGAGCCCTGCCTGTGATTTGTCAAAAGTCCGACAAACCAGAGACGTTTCCATGAAACATTTAAGGTTCTACAAAACAGCATTTTCCAATAACCTTCTTTTGTCAGAAAATTCCCAACCAGTTTTAGTCGTAGATGTCTCAGACTGGGCAACCAAGTTAGTGGGGACTTTAATATTTCTGAAGCACTCAGATACTATGATGATGAGCATCATTTAAAAAAAAAAAAAAAAAAAAAAAAGGGGGGGGGGGAGGGGAACCTGAGAAAACTAATAATTTTTTGTGTTCAGAGAAGAGTTTGTATAGCGTACAGTAATTAAGGCCTGGAGCCACATATTGAACAATGAGAAAACAAAATATTGAATAGCTGCTCATAAATTGAATGCCATCTTTTCTGTGCACAGACTAAGGCAGGGATCCTTTCAGAAAAAAACAAAACAATATGTGATCATATAATGAAAGGCTGTATCAAAATGTACATGCACGAGGAGGTTGAATTAAGGTTGCACAGGCCAGCTTAATTCTGGCATTTCCTAGCGTTTGAGTGCTTGACTTTGCAACTCTTAATAATGGCCTTTTAATATGTTGCTTTGTGTATAGTTCCCTAGGTTTTTAAAAGAGCAAACTGAAAAAACACAAAATCCAGGCAACATGGATCATGAGCAAGGTTTGGAACTTTTTGATACATCGCACAGACCTCTGCCACTGGAACTGAGTAACTGATAATTGTAAGTTAACTGAGTAATAGTAGGTTGTCATCCTCTGTGTGGAACAGAACTACGGGGGGATAAGGTATATGCTTTGTCATGTGCCAGCAATGCCCCTCTGCCACGTACATTGGCCAAACCGGGCTGTCACTATGCAAAAGAATAAATGGACACAAATCAAACATAAAAAATGGTAACATCCATAAACCAGTCGGAGAGCACTTCAGTCTCCCAGGACACTCTGTAGCTGACTTGAAAGTTGCCATACTTCTACAAAAAAAACTTCAAAAACAGACTTCAGCCAGAAACTGCAGAGCTGGAACTCGTATGCAAACTTGACACAATCAGACTGGGTCTATATAGGGACTTGGAATGGTTATCTCATTACAAGAAGTAATTGTCACTGTTCACACATTCTCACCTTCTAATCAATGTTTGTGAATAGGCCTCATCTACTCTAAGTGAATGGACTTTGCTAACACCTACCCTCCCCATTGTTGTTCCTTACCCTTGGTGTGTGTGTGTGTGTGTGTGTGTGTGTGTGTGTGTGTGTGTGTGTGTGTGTGTGTGTGTGTGTGTATACACCCCCTATCTGATTTCTATTTCTTGCATCTGATGAAGTGGGTTATGCCACGAAAGCTTATGCCTGCAGAAATTAAATTTGTTAGTCTTTAAAGTGCTACAGGACTCTCCTTGTTAATGCTTTGTCAGTGGGTTTCATAGATACTTGCTGACAGTAGAGGAATGGTGAGACTCCGAAATCTTTCATTCTATTAGGCTCTGGAGAGGAGTCATCTCTAGGAGCAACAGACCCTATATTTTATGGAGTTAAGTTGCAGAGCTGATACTTGACACACACAGCAGCAGCCTGGAAGTACAGTTCTTTTTTAAGAGAACCCAATCGAAACCACCCTTTAAAGTTCTAAGAATGTAAATACAGATGTTTCTACTTTCTGTAGTATTGGGATTTCTCACTCGGAAACTAACTTTGTCCCTCATCCTGCAATTGTTAGCAGGTGAGAGCTTGTCAACACAGTGGGGTAATGTGCTCTATGGGGCAGTGATTTCTAAAGCGTACTAAAGTGTTGCACGTTAATTGACCCATGAAGATCTTGCTGGTGTGCCGTAAAGGTTCCCTAGTGCACTTTAATGTAGTCCTGTTTCAAACAACACTCTGTTAAAACACACCAGCAGGGGCTACACAGACCGGTTAATTTGCAAAAGGTGAGCATGCTTTAAAAACTAGACCCACATTGAGCACTTTGTGCATACCAGCCCTAAGGGTTAACCTACAGAATTCCCCTGTCACAATAAGGGTCTTTGTTTCATATGTGTTGCTCTGTCTCAAATGCTACAATAACTAAGAGCTCTGTAATGAGGTGGGGGTATTCCTTTCTCTATTTTGCCTGACCTGAGGCTGAGTTCATCTTAGAAGGTGAACTAGAAAGAACACACTTTCTTCTCCCCAGTAACAGAGATCTCTATACCATAGTGTCTGAATGCCTCAAGTTAGCCCTACCAATTATCATGGGAAATGGAGCAAAATCTTGTAGCACTGTTGTGTAGTTGACTTCTGTTCTGCTGCACCTAAGATGTTAATTAGATGGCTCTAATCTAGAACACTAAAAACAACCAAACAAAGCCTTCTTCCCCTAGACAAACACAGTTTAAAACTGGCTGTGGCTATTGTCAAAAATGATTTCACAGTGAGTCATTCATCACTGTGAAGAATAAGTTTAGCTTACAAGGGAAATGTTTGTTTTCTGTTATAACAAGAATTCAGTATTTATCATCAAGAAAATTGAATCATCTAACTTGGCTGTAAGGAACCCAGCTGAGTTATACCGAAGCCATAACTAAATTCAGTAATTGGGCATCTCAGCAAACTGGTAGCATCATTTAGGCTGAGCTACTGATTCTTAAATCAATTTTTATTTTTTTAAACCTAGAAATTAAGTCATGACTTGCCAAGCACACGTGAGGGTGATCTAGAAATAAGTCTATATTTTTGGTAAGATTTCCATAGATCTATCTATACTCTGTCCCTTCCAAGCCTAACATTTCAGTGATTAAGTTCTATCTTAAGCTACAGATTTTTGCACAAGCATATTAAGATCTTGGAGGGCAAGGCCAACTTAGAAGCAAAAGCCACCTCACAAGGTATGAAGAAAAAAAACTTACAGGAAAATGCATCAATTCAACAATCTATATCTTCTAGAGATATTTATATAGCATCTAAGCACTGCATAAAAGCTCTGAACAAAAAAAGTTGGGACGGGGAAGGTATTTCATGACTTGACATTCATCATCTTATCTCATGGTGACCTTTTCTGGCGAGTTTGTCAATCAATAATAAAAGCAAGAGAGGTCCTGTACACGTGAGCAATGGTGGCAAAGGGAGAACAGCTAAGAACGCAAATTAAAATGAGCAGCAGTAGGGAATGAAAGTGCTGGAAAAGTAAAAAAAGACACAGAAGAATTGTCTCAAAAGTCCTTTGTGAGCTTCCTCATGCCAGAAAAATTATATGAAGAGCATTATTAGAAGAGACTGGGGCGGGGCCGGTTGGGGGGGGGGGGGGGGAGAGGAGGGTGTCACCTTAAGAGAATCCTTCAATTTTCCCTCCATCCTCCCCCACCTTCCAAACAGAAAACAAACAAACAAAACATTAATTCTTTGGTACTGAGTTGTAGCATAAATATCTTGACAGAATCTCAGAAATGATGGAATAGGTGACAGGATGCCAGCACTAAGGAAAGAGAAGGGAAAGCTGGCAAGTGAGGTAGTGCAGCCATATGATGTGAAAAAGAGGAGGGGGCAGCAGGCAAAAGGGAGATGAAATGGTAAGAGGTTAGTTAAAATGTGGTGAGGAGCTTTTGCAGGAAGGAAAAATGGGAACAGTAAAAAGTAGGGGTGCATTACAGCTGGCTGTAGGAGGTAAAGTAGGCAGGCAGCAGCTGAAGGGTGTCAAAAGGAAGTAGGGGCAGCCACGGGAGGGAAGAAATAGGAAGTGTGTTAGGATGGACTTTGAGGTGAGTGAGAGGAAAGGGGCAAAGAATGGGAAGTTGGCCACTTTCAAGATGAATAAGAGGACAGGACCCACTCTTAATACTTGCATGCAATCTCCTTCATATATTGTTACACCCATGTTATACCACATCTTGAGAGGGACCAAGAGATTCTCCTTCTCTTCCGCAACATCTGCAAAGCTTCAGCTAACAGCGTTGTTCCAGATAGCTGAGTGACTAATCTACCCAGAAGCTTCCAATTTGTCTCCAAACCAAGTTTCCCTTCCTGGAGAGAATGATCAACCACGTTTGATCTTTTCCACAACATCTGTGACTCTGTCTCCAGATCAACAGAATAGCAAAGGATGATTGGCCTAATATGCAGCCAGATGTCCTGTAAACACCGTGGGAAGTCCAAGTTATCACATATAAAATGGCCCCCTGCCTTTTAGCCAGTAACAATGGGCACACTTCTGAGATCACCTATGCCTCTTTCAAGGAAGACAGGCTGTTAATCACCCTGAAATACACATTGGTCTGGTCAGTGCTCAAGAGGCCATAGTTTGCTGCCAACCATCATAACAACTGCCTCATCGTTAATCTTCCCTGTCTGGGCAACGTTATTGGAAAAGTTGGTATTGGAATCTGCCAATGTCCTAGGCCTTCCCCAAACAAGCTGCATCCCAGAGTATGGCACAGACAGCAACGTTTCTTAGACATGGACAGAGGACAAACAACAAGGCTCAGGCAGATAGCCCTGACGTTGAGTGACTGCTCTCCATTCTCTCTGAGGTACAAGAGAGTAGGATTGGGCAATTGCTTGCCTGTTTGGAGGGTGCTCTCGTTCGGTTTCCACAATTTTCAGGTTTTTTCACCTGTCTTTTTAATATGTAAAAGGGTCAGTGTGGGGAGTGGGTTAATGCGGATTACAGTTTGTGTCTTCAGCTTGCAGATGGCACCCAACTTGTACTTCCATCTCATCTAACCTGGCCAATGCAGTTGTGTGACTGACTTACTGAAACTGGGCTTAGAACTAGCTTCTTGGGATAGAAGCTTGATCAGAGAGACAGAGAATGCTTGTTGGGGGAATCACATGCAGAAGTGTGAAAGCTGTATTCCTCTCCACTGATTGAGGGATCTTACCCAGTATTGGTGAGGCAGGTTTTTTGAGTGTGTCTTATTTCATCAACTGGTTCTGGATGCCCAGGTACCAGCTGTGACCAAGAATACTTTGCAATCGTCAAGCCAAACTCAACCTTTTTTACAGAGATGGACTTTGCTACAACTATCCATGCCATTGTCACAATAATGGATTACTCTAACACACTCTTTCCGTAAGAGTACACCTAGAGATCAGGTTAGATAGAGATCAGGTTCTCAGCTCCTCTCCCTATTGAAGACATCTACGCTCCAATTGTCAAGGTGGATTGGGGTCCTACTGGATTCAGGGCTGCTCTCAATGACAGCAGCCAAATACGCCTCTTTCCATTTTTTGGCTTCCAAACAAAAATGAGCTTGATAATTTCAGACTTGGATGTAGCAAAGATGATTCACGACTCCTTCACCTCCAGGAGAGACTGCTGCAATGTGCCATACCTGTGACTGGCTGTGAAATCCAAGCTGGAGCTTTTGGTGGTACAGCAAAGAGCAGCCCCAGCTACCACCATATTTGGTAACACAAACTACCAATAGTATAGTACACTAATTATCACTCTATTTGATGTGAGAGCCCCTTCAGGGTCTTGGCGCTAATTTTTAATACCCTTGGGATAAGTATGGCCTAGCTAGCCCCAGGATGCCTCTCTCACTCTCCACAACCTATCATGATAACTGGAATCGATGGTTAGAGAGCCTAGGGTGAAGGTCTTGGAAGCTGTAACTGGGCATTGTTGTTGTTAAACCTTTGGCTTGAGATTTTCTGGCCACTGGAGGTCTGGATAAGCCTAAAATCTTGGCACTAGTAAAGTGCAGTGCAAAAGCAATCTCTGCCCATGCCTTCCCTCCATAAAAACATCTGGCTACATCGTTCTAGGAGGCAAGTAAATAAGTACCACTTAAGACAGCAGTGTAAATGGTGGAGAGATGTGTAATGTGGTTCCTTCTGGTGCAGTGTGTAAAGTGTGTAATACCTCTGTAAAGTGATGTGTACAAACCTGTCAAATCTGAATTCTTCACTTGTTTAACCTAGGGGTAGCATTTGACACCTACACTGCACAGTTGTAAATAAAAGAAACATGAATGAAATGTTCACTGTTAATTGCTCACATGCAAATTTATGTATGGAATAACTGAGCTATGGATACAGAGAAATCTGTTCCTGATTCCTATTTCTGGCACATCAGGATAGACTCTACAGTGGCATTATGTAATGCCAGACCTAAAGCGATGTACCAGCATGGGACACTTTAGTTGACTTTATATAACCTGGAAAAAAAACCAAAACAAAACTACCTAAATTCTTGTGATTATTAAGTGATTGGTTAACTTGCAAAACCTGTAACACTTAAATACCTAGGTTCCTTGGTAGGGGCAGACATCTTCATGATCAGTGTCAAACAATTCAGAGATAATATATGGCTGGTATTGGTATACGATTGCTATTTGTTGTGGGTTCAACAACCTACAGATCTCTGAGACAGATGTTCTTAAACTTGTGTACCAAGTCTAATCTATCTGTAAACTTAATGAATAGCCACCTAGCTTTATATTAGAAGTGTGTAAAAACAGTGGGTTTTCCCCTTCATTGGATTTGCACTCAAAGTAAGATGCCTATGAAATTGAATACTGTCATTGCGATCTATAAATCTCACCTTTCCTTTTGAGAGTCTTTCTAGGAAAAACTAATGGGCTTATAAATTAGCTGCGCACAGAGCGGTTTACTGAGGGTGAGTGATGGAGATTGGCAAGAGGAAGATTAACAGGAGGTATATCACCAGAGTGCCTTCACTGGGATGCCCCTTAGGCTCTGAGTTGGACCACAGCACTTGTCTGCGTCATGGCTCTGCAATGTCTAGGTGGTTTTCCCAGTCCTAAGAGCAGTGGCGTAACAAGGCCCCAGGTACAAGAATAGGTTAGGGACCCCCTTTCTAATTCTGCCCCTAAACCCTCACCCCCTCCAAACATTTTCAGAGGGGTCCAAACCTGACTGGTGTTGCAATGCTATGTGCCAATTTGCAATGCTATTTACTAAAATTTTGGCTGGCCGCCCCCTCCTCATGACCGAGGCGGTGGCACCCAAATCTGAGTGAATGGTGTCGCATCCCCATGTGCCTGGGGAAGCGCTGCTCTGTCTGGTTAGGCCCCTATGACTTCATGGGCCCTGGTGTGACTGCACCACTTGCCCCATTGTAGTTATGCCACTGCCTAAAAGGGTCAGCCTTCCGAGTTGGCCCCAGATTGACAACCCTGGAAGGGGCAAACGATGAACAGAAGAAAGGGGAATTGACCCAACTTTGGAAGGATTAATTTCTATTAAGGTCCTCTTCCTTTAGAGGGTGCTCACCGGACTGTGGCCCTAAACTGAGTTTGCAAGTAATAGAGAGGAACAGTCCCCTCTTAAGCAGAGTCTTCCTGTGGGGAGAAGCCATCAGGCAGCGGTCGTCTGAGGAGCTCCTGCCTTCATCCAGCTCACTCCTTAGGAGCTGAAGGTTGGCTTTCCTCCCTGGTCTGCAATGAGCAGAACTGGGTTTCCCCCTGGCTCTTCCCTCCAATTCTGAACTTTCTCACAGGTGTGGCAGGGTGGAACTGCCTGAGTTTACATGAGCTCATTAAGCCCTTGTTGACCAGTATGGGGTGCATACATATTCCTCTGCCACTCCCAAATAATTTTGGGAGAATGTAATGGTGGGCGAACAAGGGGATGGTCATGGGCATGGTTCAACAAAGAAGGAAAACAGATAATATACAACAGCCTGTTCCAATACCCACTGAAGTCAAGGGAAGGGCTCCCAGTGACTTCAGGGGGAGTTGGCTCAAGCCCCAAGTTCCTAAATGTAAAGTTTTCCCTGTCTAACCGATGCTTTAAAGAGCAAGCCAGGGAAGCCAGAGTGTATATATAACCACAGCTGGGAAATCGTATTCTGTATGAGTTGCCACAGCAGGTCTCCTCAGCAACACTGGCTACTGTGAACACATCAGACCAGTCCTCTTCTCCCTGCACTCGCGTCCCATAGAATATTGAGTCAAGCTCAAGGTCTCAGTCCTTATCTTTAAGGTGCTCAATGGCTTGGCCGCAGTCAAAGATTGAGTAAAGCTCTGGGATGAAGACCTTAGACTGTGGTTGACAACTTCACTCCTCTGGTACAACGGGACTTTCCACAGCAAGGGTGAAGCTTATCTGTGCAGGGGACAGAGCTTTCCACAGCGCCAGCCCACAACTGTGGAGTGAACTCCCCAGGGAACTAAGGCTTGCCACAAACATTCTGCTCCAGCTACAAGGTGCATTTCTTTGATCTTGCCCTCTCTAACAGAAAAGAAATAAAGTCACATCTGGGCATATAGATTATTACACACCCAAAACTACCTTAAAACAACATGACTAAGGATGCAGAGTCAAGCATTTAAAAGCTAGGCAATGATAATTAAGATTGCCTGTGCCACTTTAATTAGCCCCTCCCTTGTGCATCTGCATTATGATACAGGATCACATACTACCTTTTCCACAGGCTCCCAGCCTCATTCAGTACATAGGAAGGACGGTGCTCACTTAATGAGCTACTACTCAGTATTTTATTTTCTCACCACTGTTCAGTGTGGCCTCATGACTTATCTACTGCACACCATTCTAACCCTTCTTGGAAAAAAGACTTATTAATTTCTGCCTGGGAGAGTCTGTTGCTCATCTCTAATATCAGGGTGCTTCAGAAATATTTGATTATTTTCACAACATTCCTGTGATGCAAGCGGGGTGGTATTATCCCCATTTTACAGATGAGGAACTGAGGCATAAAGAGATTAAAAAAAAAAGCTTCCACTAATTTTGGTTGCTGGGTTTGAGACCCCTAGGACCTAACTTTTTTTTTTTTCAGAGTACTTAGTATTATATAACATGTTCTGTTCTGAGTGCAGCTCAGTATTGCACTGTAAGTACTTGGCACTTCTGCACATCAAACCACAGGATGACAAACGGGTACCCATAAAATAAAGGAACCCACAGTTATTGACCTCCTGTGAAAAGTTTGGCTCAAATGACTTATCGCATGGGAAAAATATGGTACGGTCAAGAACAAAATATAATTTTCCAGGACTGGATTCAACTGCCACAACCACGGTACTTGCCTTTTTCTTCCTGCTATCCCTCACCTTATTCCTCACATGCCTGTGACTCTGTGGGCAGCAGGGCTTGCCATTGCGGCTGTGGCTGTTGTTGGAAGAAGTGAATGCCCCCCTTCCATCCACTCCTCCTCCTGCTGAAGACCATCTGCTTGATGGACTGTTTGCCTGCATGTCTGCACCCACCTCCTCTGGAACTGTTGCAGCAGAGATGCTTTCGTAAGCGCATGTGGGTGCACATCTCCCCCCCCCCCCCCACCGGATTCTCCATTCCCTCCTTTTCCCTTCTCCTTAGTTTACATTAGGCAGGTGGGCCTCCTCCTTCTCTCCCTGCTTGCCCACCAGCCCCTTACCCTCATGGTTTGCAACCCTCCCCCCCCCAAATCTTGTATGTCCCCTTCTCCTTGCAGTCCATTTCTTCTGCCTAGCTGACTACCTCCCTGCCCTGCCCCCAATTTCACTGATTGTTACCTGATTCCCTTGCTCCATCCAGGGCTTCTCTCTTATTATTACCTGCCACTCCTGCCAGGCTTGCCCCCCCCCCCTGCTCCCCGCCCACTTACATCCTGGCTGTTTGGCACCTCCCCCCGGGTCCACAATTGTTTGATACTCCCCTTCCCAGCCCAGTCCCCCTTCCTTCTGCTGTTTGTTCCCTGCGCCACCCGGCCCTCTTTTCCCTGTGCTTGTCATTTTCCCCCCCATCATTTTGTTGCATCCCCTATTCACTGCACCCACTCACACCTGCAGCTGCCCCTCAGCCACAAGGGCTGGTCCCCACCCCTGGCACTGCCTGTTATGCCTTGCACCCTCCTTGCTTTATATTATTAATTGTCTCCAGTTTTTGTTTGTAGCCCCCCTCCCGTGCACAGAGCCTACTGGGGAGGAGCAGTTAACCTCCATTTCACTACTCCCCACCCATCCCTGAACTCTACTATCCTTCCTTCCACAGGCTCTTCCCATCACCTGCCCTCAATGGTGGAGCCGTCTCGGCCACGTGCAAGGCTGCTGCTCTGGCAGCTTTGTTCCTGGGGCCTGAGGGGCGAGAATGAGGGATGGGAACGACTGGTCGCTCTTGTTGCCCCATCTGGGCTTTCTTCTCATCTGCCCACACGGCTACCACCACTAGTCCTGCTGCCAGTACCAGCTTTGCCCCACTGAGGTGGCAGGAGCAGGCACAGGCAAGGACTCCACTGCCAAACCTCCTACTGCCCCTAAGGGAGGCCCTTTGGCCAGTGGAAAAGCCCAGGGCAGAACAAAGGACAAGACCCCTGCCCAGAAGGCTCCTTCTGTGGCAGTGGCAGCTACTGCCATGGCCCTGTCATTTCTGGCCTCCCCCCTTCCCCTCCTGTCATTCCTTCCACCAGCGCTGGGGGCTTTCACTCTTTGGCACCTGGAATGTAGCCCAGCTGGCTGCTGCCCTGCCTGCCACCCTATCGCCATCTTCCCACAGCCCCTCTGCCCATCGCTGCCACTACTACCTCCGTTACCATCAATGGCAGCCAGGGCCCCTTCCCCACCCTGACCAGCAGGCATGGCGTCTGTTCCTTCCTCGTGGCCGCCTTGCCCTACTTCAAAACCTACATATGGGTGCTGGCACGGATGATGGGAGCCTCTGCCAACAGATGGTGGTGAAAGGCATCATGAGGTAAGGCCTTTTTGTCCCCCTCAAGCTCCTGGAGGAGCTGGACATACAGGTGGTCCCTCACCTCTGTCCTGCCCTTCCCCACCTCCCCTTACCAAACGCTGCCCTTCTGCTTCCCCTCTCCACCATGGGGAAGTTGCTCTCCACAATCAGTCCTCTCCCGTTGGATCCCACCCTCTGCCACATCCTCTCGTTCTGCTGGCAAGTCATCATCCAGCTGCTGGCAGCACTGCATGGCAAGATGAGCTTGGAGGACTTCTTCTGAGTGCCGTGTCAGGACACCCTGTATTGGGTCCATTACTCAGGGAATGCTTGGTGAGTTCTCTGCTGGGCTTGAAGGTACATATTGAGGACTATGCCCTGACCAGCAAGTAGGAATAGTGGGCACCCCTGATGCTCAGGAAGGCACTGGCCCCACCACCGCTGGTGACCCTACCTGCCTGGTTCCCACTCTACCTCCAGCTGACACTCCCACTCGGGAGCCAGGAGCACCTCCCTACCCCACCCAGCCGGTGGACAGACCCCATTGCTGATAAAAACAATTGGGTGGTGTCTGGGGATGAGAGAGAGTTGCAGTGACATCGGGGAGTCTGGGTGAGGGCCTATCTCAAGGGGAGACCACCTCTCCCTCTATTTGCCCCATAACCCTTGCCTTCTAGACCCACCTCTACTGGTCACTCCTCCACTGACACCATCACAGAGGGCTGGGTACTAGCAATGAGGGATAAGCATAGCAAGCCCAAGTAGCCTCCCCAGCTCTTCTTCCTTGAGGAGGGGAGGAAGGGGCCTCCGGCAAGACACTGTTGGGCCTGCTTCTGTGCCCCTTCCTGGAGTCCATCATGAAGGATGTCATGCCCAGGGCAGGCACCCCAAACTGGTGGTGTGTTCTATAATTAGATTTCACCAAAGCCAGTAATAAATGTGAACTCCTGGATTACTATATTAGTCTTATCATGGAGTCACAGACAGTCACCTTAGAGTCTCCAGCCTATCTTTTCACCCCGACAAAGTGGACTTAGTGATAATGGTCGCCTAAACCAACAATCACACCACATCAGGTGTCTCCCAGTCCCAAAGAACCAGTCACTTACCCCCAGATCAATTGGTACTCTGGATCTCACAGCAAAGACAATGCTTCAGCCAATTTTTTAGTAAACTAACAAAAGGTTTATTAGCTAAGAAAAATAAATGAGTTTTTGAGAAGTTAAAGCAAGTAAAATACATTAACAGGTGAGTCAAAGTTTATAAGTCCAAAATCATAGCAAAGATGTAGTAATCTGTCAGTTTCCCAGAAGTCTTTCAGGACTATGTAGAATAATTCTGGGGATCTCTGTCTTCTCGTTCCGTTATTCTGCCCTGTTAGAATCCAAACAGTTCAAAGATAAAGAATCAGTACTCATAGCTTCTTCTCCTGATAACAATCCAATAAGTGTTTTTACTCACACAATGGCCACTTGCTTTGCAATTAGCATTTCCTGTTACAGTCCTTCATTAGCATTTCACAAGATTTATTTGATGTGTAATTTACTTACAGGGTTATATGTGAATGCTTGTAATAGCAAACAATAGGGTATTTCACTAGTTTTTGTGAGCTGGACACCTAAATACATTCTCGTACGAGCACACATTTTAATTTAGGGTTCTCTAATTACAGAGGTATACATAATCTAAATGTAATTACGGGGTATATGCAATGTAAATGTAATGTAATAGCAGACAACCGGTTACAGATAAGTGAGTACAATAATATTAGCATCTCCTCTGATCTCTACTAGCATATGAGTGAATGAGTTTGAATACATATTCATCCATTTCTTTGCTAGTCACACACAAGTGAACTGGCCTAGGACTCTGGCCTGAGCTTGCTAGTCAGCATCAGAGACGAGTCCTTGGAGGGAACCCCCCACCTGCCTTTCTGCCATTTCTCCCTCCCATAGGTGCTGAGGTGAGGCTTGTGTCACTTGCTAAGGCTGAGGACCTCTTTTTGGCCAGTGGGGGCCACCACCAGTCTTCCAGAAGATTGAGGTTCTGGGTCTGATCCCAATAATCCAGGGGCAGTGTGATCCTCTGGCAGTGAGCCGCAGTCTGAGCACCGAGTCGGTTGTGACACCCCCTCCTCCTTCCCTTCCCCAGTCTATTGCCTGATTTGCTGCCGCTGCTCTAGTTTGTGGGGCACCCCCTGCCCTTTCTGTCTGCCTGGCTATGGATGGTACCATGCTCAAAGCTGCTGAGGCATTGAGCATTGAGGCAACAGCCGGTGCTGAGCACCCAGGTTTTGGGCTTTCTGGGGTGCCCCTCCTGAAGCAGAGGAGTCCTTCCCAGAGCAGTTCGGCAGCTCAAACCCAGTTAGTGTCCAACTGATGCACTGTGGGATGAGCTGCACCAGTTCCTGGCAGAAACATGTGGCTTCAGGGGGAAGGAAACTCACTCTCTGGGGATGGGAGAGCTTTAATCTTGTTCTCCAAGCCATGAGGCCTTTGATGGCAGAAGGCAAAGGGACCTGGAAACAGGGCACTGTAGCTTCCCAGTGGACCTCTAGATTCTGTGATCTCTCGTCATCTGTGGGATCGACCACGGGTTGCTGTGTGGCTCTAAGGGGGTGGATGGCACTCCTGGCTATGAGGATCCTCAACTCCCTGCACGTCTCCAGTGAGACCAACCACCTTCATGTCACTCAACACCAGAGGCTGTAGGGTGAATCTCTGGAGGTTCCAGGTACTCTCCTTCCTTCAGGTGGGGATGTAATATGTGATCTTCCTGCAGGAGATTCCCACTGATCCAGCTACCAAATCTAGTTGTGGCTGGAGGATGGGGGTTGGAGTGTACTTCAGCCACCTTCCTATGCTATCAGGAGAGATGGTGACCCTGTTCTCCCTGGGCCTATGGCCCAAGGTGCTGGGGATTGCTGGGGTCATGCCAGGATGCCTGCTGCATCTCTGGGCCTGTGTGGAGAGGCTGATTCTCAATCTTGTTAGACTAGAGCGGTTCACAGATTCCAAGTCCCATGTTTTCACTAGAATGTTTTCAATAGCATACTCAGAACCCAAACATGGCCTTTGTTTGCATCTGGCTCAAGGGTGCTAAGATCAGTTTCTGAATGTTTAAATAAACAGGAAGAGTCAGCAGTAGGTGCCAATAAGCCTAAAGTCACTGTCATTGGCAAAGGAACATTAAAAGCAGGAACACGGTGCCCACCGTTACAGTGCAGGAATAATGAGCACAGAAGCATGTGTGGTTGTAACAAAGATGACTTTATTATTAACCACCCACAAGCTACACAGTCTGCATTCTATTTCCAGGGGTAGCGAGACCTACAGTACTATCTCTCAAGTGCTTCCCAGTACATCTCCCCTCTTAACTTCGGAAATACTTAATGTTGACAAGCTCAACAATGCCTAACTATAAACTTTAATGGAGGACAGGGTAAGCTACCGAAACCTCTGAATCTGCAGAGAGGATTATTTTGCTTTCTGTACATCTAGTTCTCTATGAATGTGCTATAACTCCGTTTTGATCTTCATAGTCTTTTTTTCTTTGTTTTGGTTTTAGGCTTCCCTTTTTTCTTGTGATTTTCTTTGAATTTAGGCTTGGCTATGTATTTACATTCCCTCTTCACTGGCTGCCCACGTGCTGTGGCCCAGGGATTCCAGGTGGAGAACTGGGTCACAATTCTGAGTTTCTTGACCATGTTTTTGTGTCATAATGTTTGTCAATGGCATCTTCAAAAGCTCTTGTTCCATTGGAAAGTGCTTACTAAGGGACTCATACTTAACCCCTTTCAGAAGCATGACTTAGTGCCAAATGCATGAATGCGCCAGTTATGTGTTTTCATTAAGTAGAGGATACCTCCCCTCCCAAAATTGGGTAATCGTTTGTGGCCCTCTAGTTCAGTTCATGTGGTACTTGGATACTGGCAAAATATAACAGCCTTAAAATGCCTTGCTTTGGTTTTCCTTACATTACTTAGACAAGACCTGAAGCTTGCCATCTCACCCCAACAGTCAACTTACTAGGAATTGGAGAAACTTTAGATCAATGCTGGCAAATAATTTGGATATGGCTAATGGGCTATTTCCTCCAGTGATATTATACACCAACATCCAGTTCCCTAGAAGTTCCCCACAATGAGCCATCTTTGGAACATGTAGAGCTAAGCAGCCATAATTAATCTCTCCTAGTTTATTTGTAGGCCCTAAAGAGTACTTGATTGCACAGGTACCGATATCAGAGAAGTACTGTCAATTACCAGTGTCTTAGAGAGCCACAGACAGAGTAGTGCTGAAGCTTAGAGGTATTTTAACAATTGTAACATGCAACAGTTGATTAGGCCTTGCCAGCTAGTGAAAAGGGGTTTGAGTTTTTCCAGTTTAACTTACAAAGCTGTTTAGAGCAGAATAATGAAGAAGAAAAAATCAAAGCAAAACGTATGCTTTTCATTATAACCCTTAATGGAAATAATTGATAACATGTATGTAATTCTTGTTTACTTGTCTTTTTGGTGGTATGTATCTGGTAAATCTGGTATATATCTGGTATGTGGCAGCCTCAATTAAGCATTCCCTAATAGCATATTGTGGCTAATTGCATGCTGTTCATTAGAGTCTTTTCCTTTGAAAAAGGATCCCTCCTCTCTCCAAGGCATAAATGTTTCAGATTGAGGTTGTTGATTTGAATCTGTTTATTTAAATGTAAGAGGGACCTTAGCAATAAAAATATCAAATAAATTAATTTTCACCCTATGTCATGTGTTCAGCAGGTGACCGAAAACATGTGCTGTTTTCTCAGTTTATTAGAGAATTATGGTGTGTTGGTGACTTAAAGTGTGGTGTAACAAAGTTAACAACCAGCAGCTATAACTAATGGGGTTTGAATGGCAGGATAGAACTAGAATTCTATTCATCTGGAGTATTTGCAATAGTCTCCAGATTTAGAGTGGTTGATTACTTTAGGAAAATATCCATACCTTTTAAATTTCTTCCCAATTCCCCTTAAAACACCTGGTTTATACTGCGCTCTTAATTTGTTTGGCTGGAAAATGATGTGTCCTTTTGTATTCCCTTTCATTTCTTTTAAAAATTTGTTGTGAAAAGCAAACAGTGAAGACAACCACATCATTTTGTGACAAAGAAATGGTTGTGTAAGTTTCTCCAGAAGATACTATCTTTTCTTTGGTGAACCAGCTATTATATCCCCAACTTATTTTTTTCAGAGAAATTGTAGGCTAGTATGCACATTGTTTACACTATGTTTTGTAAGTATATTTTATGACTTTGGTACTGAGAAATGAATCTGAGTTTGGGTACCCTATTATGTTTTAACATATCACAGTGCTCTGGGACATCTGTATTAAGGGCCAGATTGTCAAAAGTGCCCAACATTCAGTAGCTCCCTTTTGAAAATAATAGGTTTACTGGGTGCTGAGTACTCTTGAAAATTTGGCCACTTCTTTAGGTGTTCAGCACTTTCAAATAGCTAGCCTTAAATGCTCTTCACAACCGTGTTTCTATCTCAGCATTCTTGGACATGTGAGCAGTTATCCCATAGACTGAGTTTCCCCAGCTGCTCTTGGTGCAGTGAATTTTGGGTAACTTCCAACCTCAGGTGAATGGAAGGTATGTACATGTATCTGAGATAGAAGTTGACCCTTAAAATCCATAAAAAAAATTCCCAGTTTGTTCAAGGACAGGATTTCTCGTTAGGGTCAAGTTTTTGTTTAACACTTTAAAGGTGAGTGGTTGCTCATGTTTCTTGAATAAAGAAATGATGCAAACAATTTAATGTCACACCTGTAAAACCACATTAAAAATAGAGAGAGGAAAGTTAATAGGTCAGCTCTAAATGGTAATGTGGCAGGGCATAGATGCCTTAAGTGCTTTCCAGGAATCAGGTGGTATACAGGGAACAGGGCATGGTAATGAGACACATATGGGAAATGAAGATCAAACCAGGCTTCTGGAGGGAAAGGAAAGAACTCTGTAAAAACAGATTGTTATTGGTCAGAACATAGGAACTGCCATATTTGATCAGACCAGTGGTCCACTGAGACCAGTATTCTGCCTACCACAAGGCCAGTATCACAAGCTTGTGAGAGAAGAAACCCTGTAGTAAACATTTATGGGGCAACTTGCCCCAAAGGAAGTTTTATCTTAACCTCCAATAATTAGAAGTTGAGGGATTAAAGCAGGGGATGGCCTCTAAGAAGTTCAGAGCTCCACATACTGTTATTAAAGGCTGGATTGTAACTCAGGTGGATGCAGGTGTTTATGTAATGCTGTATGGCAAACCTTGACCTCTTGTCCTTTATAAGCCTATGTGTCAATTAGTGCCCAGGCACATGGTGATGTCAATCCAATAAGTGGCTATTTCAATGAGACACAAAAGCATTTTTCGACCAACCAGCCGTTAGCTGTGTAGAGCTGCTGCTAGACTCACAAGTTAAGTCTTGTCCTTCTGAAGTCTTGCCAACGTATGCTGAAAATGAGTCCTTTTCACTCTTGTACAAGGTGCACATTCATTCTCTTCAATGTCCATAATACGCCATCTGGGATGGAATGTGAAACAGAAATGGGATTAAACAAACCCTACAAAGTCACAGGTTTGAGCTGCAATACCAGAAGGGGGCTGTTAGGAGAGAACACAAGCAGCATTGAAATGCACTTACAGAGCCGTTCTGTTACCTGTCTGATTGTGACCATGGAGACACACTGATGCAAAAACCTTATGATGCTGTGGTTTAAGCCATTCTCATTTGATCCAGTAGTAGGAGTAGCAGAAGGTCTCTTCAGTTCAATTAAAATGCAAGGTCTTTACCTAGTTGGGGTAGCAATACCTTGGAAATCAAACAGAACATCTGGAAGTACTCCATAATGAACAAAAGTTCAAAGAACAACTTAATGGGACAACGTCATTTGCAATGCCATTTGACATTACTCCTAATAAAACCTCACAAAGAACATGCCAACAGCAATTGCACTCCGTATCTCTGTGACGCAAGAGAGCCCTAATGGATCATCAAATTACACTGTTCCTCCCCGGTTATTGATTATGGGGTTAGCAAAGCGAGGCAGAGTTTTGTCATATATTGTAGGCAGCACAGGTTCTGAAACCAGCATCTTGCGTCTTTTAATAAATGAGAATGTTGTGGCGAAGATGTATTCCATAGATATCACAACACTTACGCAGAATTAGAGATGATATAGAATTACATTCCTCATGTGTCCACACTGCAAGGAATCCATAACAAGTTCTAGCTTTTAGATTGCCAACTGTGCTCATTGCTAGGTACCATTTAGGTACCGTTTCATTGGCCATATCACTCACTACTTGCCTGTTCCCAAGAGAGAGCTTTCAGTACCCTCCAAAGACTGAAAACATACTTGAGATACAATAGGCGAAGAGGACAGCGGAGGCTGAGTCAGATTGCAGCTATAAACAGATCACTTGAGAAGAAGTAATTGACAGATTTGATAAACTAATGGACCAGTGTTCCTTTGCTTCTTGCACTAGTACTCCCCGCACACTCTCTAGCCATTTTTCTGAGTTTGCTCTGTCTACTTGCTAATGAATTTATTCTTTAAAATTTTGCGACTGCCCAAGAGGAGAGTGCGCTAAATCAGTTTGCCTTGCTTGTTGTTCTTGCTTTTGTGTGAGGGATCGTGGGCCTCAAAGCCTCTATGTCCACCCAGGCAGTACTCCGGCTATGGCCATTACCCAATAGCTCACCTGAACCAGTGGGGAAGGGGGCTAGTGAAGCTCTAGCTTTCAAAGGGCCCTGCCCTCAAAATTCCTGAATGGGGAGACACCCCACCCCACCCATTGACTGGGACGCACTACTTAAACCAGAAAGAGGCACAGAAAGTTGCCTGAGCAACTCAGTGAATCTCTGGCTGGCTGCTACTATGGACCCTGCCTACTTGCCTGGCTCCTTAGCCTTGCCTTAGCCTGTTCCTGTTCTCCTTATCCCAGATCCCTGTCTCTTTCAGACCCCTGCTCCTATATCCTCCCTCTGCTGCTGACTCTGGCAGCAAGTCCTGGCTCAGCACTGGCTCTGACCCTTGGCTTGACTCCTCACTCTGGCTCAATGCTGGCAGAGAGAGACTAAGACTCGGTAGGCCAGAGGGTAGGGCACCCATTGGGGAGATGGGACACCCTGAGTCCAGTCTTCCTGCTCCAACCACTCTTTTGTTGTTAATCCAACATGGAACAGCTTTGACAGGAGAGACTGAGTGAGCTCCATAACAGTCTTGGGTGAAGTGAGGCAGGCACCTAACTTACTCCTGCAAGAAATGCCTTAGGCACTTAAATCGTCTGATTCCAGGCAGCAGGTGCCCACTTATGGATCACTAAACAAAGATAGTGCCTGTATCAGAGAGGAGTGGGTCTTAGCACACACCCTTCTGGTCAGCATCTCCCATTGGCTAGCTTAGGCGACTCCCCGTCTCGGGTGCTGGCTTTTGTGGATAACATTCTTAGGTGCCCATCTCTTCCCACACATTTTATAGGGAGCCTCGGCACCTAACTCAGCTTTGTGGATCAATGTTGTTCCTGGATTTTCTAAGAAGTGAGTCACTGAGATGCTCAGCATCACAACACCCAAGTCCCTTCATGGATCCCACCCATACTGTTTTCCTGCTACACTCTTCACCTTTTGTCTTCTACCACCTTGTTTGCTCACTGATGCCTGGTACTTATTTGCTGCTATCTTCACCTGCTGCCTCATCCATCAGCTTACTGCTGGATGATGATCTCCTATTATCACTTCACCTGCTGCCTCCTGTTGCTTTGTTCAAGAGCTGACTGCCTGGCCCTCCTTTTGCCAAGTTTACATCCACAATGCACTAAAAAGTAAAACCAAGTTTTCATTACCAAATTCCTTCCCAAGCTCACTTTCCCTTTTAGGAATAATTCCTTTGTGGGCAAAACAGTAATGTTCAGTACCCTAAAATCTTTGGGTGTTCATTGCTCCTAAGCACCAAAAATCCTGATTATGTATCTGAATCTCATCTGAATTACTCCTACACCCTCATTTGGCAAAACTGGGGCAGAGGATTCAGAAGAACAGGCTAGTCTGTGAGATTTCAGGAAGACCGACAAGAAATTCCACATGAATAGACTTTCTCACAATTCCGTGATGCTGCTGTTTCAGCTCTGTGCAGAGACATGTAATAATGACACAGCCTTAGGAGAACTTTTCATACCCTCAAAGAAAGTTTGGTTCACGTCTGAGGTTCATATTTGCTATTTGTGAAACAGAAGCAGCCTGAGGACCCAGCTGAGACTGGCTGGGCCCAGTTGTGTTAGATACTGTACAAACATCTAGTAAGAGGGTATGCTTCAGACAGCTTATGATCTAAATAGAAATGACAGACAAAAGATGGGAAGGGAAACAGACAGAAAGGGGAAGTGATTTGACCAGGGTGTCACAGCAGTTCATTGGCAGAGCTGGGAATATTATTATTAGAATCTAAGTCTCTTGGCTCTCAGTCCAGTGCCCTATTTAATAATACCTAGCTCTTATGTAGCACTTTTCTTCTATGGATCTATTAACTGGACACAGCACCATTCTTATTTTAGTTCTAGCAGTTCACCTGTTCCTGGTGCAAGCTCCCTGCACTAAAATTCTATTGATACCTCTGGTATAGTATAGATACTGAAATCCACCTATTACGACAGGCCGGTAAATTGTCCTATTGCAAGATTACTACAAATATAACATCAAAGTTAAAACTGACACAGTTTGTAGCAGGTGTATTTAATTTTCCATGTTCACATTCATTCAAGACATAGGTGAGCTTTATTTTATGTATTATAGAAAGCTCAGGATGCACCTCGTGCCAAGAAAAATACAATTAAATATATAATAATTCCTGTGTATAAAGTATTCCCTCAGATATGCTGGATTTAGACAGAGGTGTGAAATATTGCTGAGCCATCACTAAATATTCTAAAGCTGCTTTCTGTGTCTGGTATCATATACCTTCAAAGGCATCCTTTTTGCTACAGTGCGTCTCCTGTTCTCTGATTTATCACTTCAGCGCAACTGAGACAGAGACCTAAGGCACGTATTAGTAGCATTTCCTGCACACAGAATGTTGCCTTTTCCTTATGAGGGATTTCATGGGGGGGAAAAAGCACTCCAACATTCAAGTCCACCCAGAGTGTGAGAGTTCTTATCCCAGTGTAATAATGATGAAATGCCTGTTGAAACTCTTTGTGAAATGTTTGTGAGTCTTGTGCAAGTGGGGAAAAAAAAGCAATGAAAAGTCAGCAACGTCTGAACACTTTAGAGGCAATACAATGCAGTGCACAGTGGGTTAAGAAAGGAGTCAGGACACCTGTGTTCTGGGCCTGGCTCTGCCACTAGCCGGCACTTCTTCCTTTAAGAGCCTCTATTATCTCTTCTGTTTCTTGTCTTCTTAGATTATCATCTCTTCAGAGCAAGGACTGTGCTTGTGCAGCGCTTAGTACACAAGGCGTCTGATCTGATCTCAGCTGGGGCCTGTAGGTGCTACGATGATACAAAGAATAAGAAGTAAAGATTTCATAAGAAAATTGGGTTTTTTAGAGCTTTAAAAGATGCATTAAAAGTTAGAAATAAGTTCTCAGCTAACTGATCAGTGGGAAGCAGAGAATTTACTACTCTAAAGTCAGCAGTAAACCTATATACAGTAGTTTTTCCACTATGTTTTGTTGCCTTTTATTTTATTTAAAGTGAATTTAATAATGTTATATTACACCACTGTGGGTTTGGCTCTGGTGACTACAGTTTCAAGCTTAACAGTGAAAATCACCTCTGCTGCTTGCTTCAAATGTAGAGTCTCTAGGAACACACAAAAAACAAAGAGAGTGACCATACATCTTTAGACAAGTACAAGGTCTAGTCCATTTTACAAATTTTATTAAAGTTACAATTCAAGTTAATTGCCCAAACATATAAATCCTATAAAGACCTAAGCACAAGTTACAAATATAGTTATACTCACATCCTTAATGACATTCTTGCCAATTGATTATCAATAGAGTGATGGTTCCTGCTGGAGATTTCCCATAGGGAACTCATTTTTCCCAATTGGGACCCTCTCCTTTTATAATGTGATTCTGACTATGCCTCATTAGCATTTATGCACATAGCGCACCCTGTGGTTAGGGCATGTGTTAGAAAAATGTGATTACTGGTTATCTTGTAAGCAAAAAAATTACTCCTCTAATTTTTTGCAAAAATCCCCATTGGCACATCTTTTCCCGTCATCTTGTGGCATCGGGTCATTCTTTGGTCACTTACTTATGTCAAGCATTTCTTAAGCTAGGGCCTAGTATGGTTAAGCTGACATCTTACAGGCCTCAGCCTGTAGGCCTTGCGTTTCAGCCCTGTTTACTTAAACACTTAATACATACTTATCCCTTTTGACCACTAATCAACCTTACACTTCTATAATTCTACAATTTAAATCTATTCAACATATAGTGATTATATATGACCTAGCATGTTAGTTAAGTATAACATCACACAAAAAATGCATGATAAAATGAACCCATTGGCTACAGTTTGAAACTTTCAATTCAATAAACTCCTGGAACTGGCACTATTGTAGCAAGTTTCTGTATATTCAGGCTTCCCTACAATTGTGACTCTTTTTGGGGGTGAGACCACAGGTGTTTGGCCTCCCTTTTCTCTCCAAAGAAGCTGCACTGCACCTGGGAAAAACTTACCTCGGGTCTGGCTTGCCTTGACTGAGGAGATTTGCACTGGAATAACTAACTCTACAGCAGTGCAGACCCCATAAGAGACACGCAGTACTGGGTTTTGGCACTGATTACTGGGTTTTTGTACCCATGTAAATAAGTGGGTCCTTCAGAATTCCATGGATTATGCTCTGTGCCCCCCTTTTCAACTGCACATAGAGAGGAGCCAGATTCTTGTACACACAGAGGGAGAAGTTGTGGCTCCATAACACGCTTTTGCTTTTCTTATCACATGGAAGCTAGTCTGTAGTTATCCTGTGAAGGGGTGAGCTTGCATGGGCCAGGAGGGTGTAGGTCAGGATGGGAGGAGGCAAGGCCAGGGAGATGGGTGCTCTTCAAAGCATCATTCTCTCACATGGGGATGTTCCGGTCCTGATCCTGTCAATGCCGATTTACATGGTGTACCTGCTTTACATGGGAATTCCCCTGGGGGACTACCTGGGAGCCCAATTCCTGAAGATGTGCGCCCATTGTTGGGCAGGGGAGGAGACAGCTGGGTGGATGACCTGGAGTGCAGTGGACATCCTGAGATCCATAGGATTTCCCTGCTAGATTTATGGGCTAGCTCTCCTGCTATTTCTGCCTGAGAAGGCTCCAGAGTATCTTGTTTCTGCTGTCGCTGCTACCTCGAAGTGCCCGTTGCCAGTTTCACTCTAAGGACCTTGAAAGCCACAATCACAACTGTGACCGGATCCAGCATAAAACGAGACAGAGAAATAGTTGTGAGGGGGCAAGCAAAGAACTTGCTCTGAGAGGTCGACGCTACTGTCATGTTCCCTTTTTAGCTATCGCTTGATTAACAGGAGGTTGACGAAAGACAGACAACTTGCTGACAGCTGTGAGGGATCTGTTCTACTATTAACCTGCATGTCTTTCTGTCTTCAAGTGTGTGATCTTTTTGTGGTTGGCTTACACTCACAAGGCTGTGCTTCCAGCTGATCACTCTGAACAGTAGTTTTTAATAAGGCCTTAAGGATAATTAGGTACTAAGCCCCTGTGTTTACATATGCCCTAAAGAAAGCTTTTATTTTTTTAAATTGTCCAGTGTGTACAGACTTTAGATGGGACCAAGCCAGCACTCTTCCCTCACCCTTCGCCTTTGGAAAAGCTAGAATCTGATCTTTGCAGTGTAGAATTGCCTCATGTATACATTTATGTACACTCTCTGTGATCAGGGTTATTGCAATGGGGCAAAGGACTGGTTACAAGGACTGGGGTGCAAGCTATCTGTCAGACACTCATTTTCAAACCCTAAAGGGACTAACTATCCTGTAAGTGGAAGGATGGTCCAGTGGTTTGGATCTTAACCTGGGCGTGGGGAGGCCCGTGCTCTGCCACAAACTCCTTGTGTGACCTTGGCTAAGTCACTTAGGGCCAGAGTTTTACAGTATTTGGACACCTAAAGATGCAGGTAGGCACCTAACTGGAGTTAGGTCCCTAGTGAGGTTTATAAAAGCACCTAGCAGAATCTTTAGGTGCCTAAATACCTTTCAAAATCTGGCCATTAGCCTCTCTCTGCATCAGTTCCCCATGTGTGAAATAAAGATAATAGAACTTCTTTACCTCATAGGGGTGAGTGAAGGATAATTATATTAAAAATTGTGAGGCACTAAGTGCTATGGTAATGGAGGGCATCGAAGTACCTAAGATTATCTGTAGTTCATAGCATTACTCTTAAGTATACTCATACATGCAGTGCATGAGAAAAGAAATAAAGTTCCTAGCTGCTGTTAGGAGCCTCATAATCCTAATTTATTATACTGCGGCTTATTGTTGCTAAAACCAGATGCCTGTGCCATCCCAGACAATTGGATTCTGTGTCTATGTAAAATGGATTTTCATGAAGGCAGCGTACTTTGTTACTTCTTCCATCCTCCCCACCCCACCACTCCAAAAAAAAAAAAAAAAAAAAAGGGAATTAGCAGGAGGTACCTTCGCTGCTCTTAGAGGAGTTAGTAGTATGCAAGAGAGAGAGAAGTATGACTGCTACATGGAGACTGCAAGGAGCAGATGGGAACAAACTGAAGAAATCTTTTTATCAGAGGAGCATTTTCTTTTCGTAGGTTCTCAGCATCTCAGCAAGATACATCTGTGTGTGTGGGATTGAGCTGTGTATCCACTAGAATTTCCATTTCAGGGGAAATTCTGCAACTTTGAAATTTTGTTTTCATTCTCAGGTCCAACAAAAATCAGAACTTTAAGGCTTCCTTAAGACAGATTTTTTCAAAAATTTATTTTTGGCTCAATGAAAACATGTTGCTGACAATCAAAACATTTCATTTCCATTTTGACTTCTTAAAATATGTTTGTAATGTACAATTTTGAAATGAAAAGTTATTTTGAAACAGTTCAAAGTCCAAAATGTTCCACTCCAAAAATGTCAACACAAAGTGACAAAAGTGCTATCAAAATGCTTCATTTTAAAAAAAATACAGTTTCTTTTCAGAAGAACATGTTTGCACAGGAAGTTTTTAGTTTAGACAAAACTGCATTTTCTGATTTGGAAAAAAACTTTCCATTAGAAAATCTTCAGCCAGTTCTAGTGTGATGGCCCCCTGACTCCCTCCCACCCATAGAGCAGTTGGGAAAATTGACTTCACTTGGAAAATATCTATAACTACAAGTGGAATTAGTCATGGGAGTAAAGAAGCTTCTTGTTCCTCTTCACTGACCTTGCATCAGCCATGTGCCTAGAAGAACAAGCAACCATGATATATATTTTTCTCTCTCCCCTACACCAAGTAGAGTAGCAGAGAATAGCACTGAGCAGGTGTGTTTCACCTGCAGGGGCTGGGGTAAAGTAATCCTTTCCCTGCCCCACACTAGCCTCAAAAGGGTTAATAAAGCCCTAGGGAGGCTGTGCTAGAAGCAGCCAATCAGGGCTGAGGAGGCCCTATATTGGCAGCCAGCAGAGAGCAGAAGAGGTAGTCACGCCCAGTTATTTGGGGAGAGAAGGTTGGCTGCCCTGCAGGCCGAGGGAGGTCAGCACCTTGGACTGAGCAGCGGCTGGCTCCGGAGAAAGAGCAGCTGAGAGCACTGAAGTAAGGGCCGGACAGTGGACTGCAGCTGCCACTGGAGGAAGTGGCTAGACTGGGACTGCAGAATTTACAGGTTGTGGTAAGGCCGGAGGGCTGGGTCATGAAGGAGACGCCACGGGCTTTGGAGAGCTGTGGGTCCTAAGGCAGAGATGTAATGATGGGTAAGACACAACCACGTGGAGGTGCTGGGACCTGCAGAGCTATTCCCCAGACTAAACAGCAGGAGGCACAAGAGTGGTGAGTGCAACCCCGTCACACTACCACAAACCATGAAGTGGCAATGCAGCCGCTGTTACCACTATTACTGTATGAAAGACGAAATAGGCCCTCATGTTCCTGCACCCCTTGGCTGTGGGCATCAGTTACTGGTGGATCCACATGGTGACAGATCTACTGTATCCAGCTGCCAACCAACCCTCAAACATCTGCTGTGTATGGATGTGCAGAAGATCCCATATGGTTTTGCAACATAATGTACAGAGGGCGGTTGCACTCCTGAATGAGTGGATATAAACATGTTGCTCCTCATACAGGTTCTTCTTCACTTCAGGCATTGGAAAATTATCTGGCTCTGCTGCAACCACAGAGGAAAGGATAAGAATTGCTCCAGGAAAGGAGGAAAATGTTTGCAACGCCGAAGAATACATTGTCTCTTCTGCTACGTTTCTTGGTTTCTGCATGGCTTGTTCAGTGTCAGTCAGCAAAATGATATTTTTCATACAGCTGCAGATCAGCAGAATGCTGGAGGAATAAGATGTTCTCTAACAATAGACATTTGCACCTATTTTTAATCATCATTCATACAGATGCCATTGGAAAGGTACATGTGGAAATTGTTAAAGTGGATCTGGCTTTATGCTTCAGTGGCAATGTCCCTAGGATTTTAGGGCCAGATTTCAAAAGGAACTTAGACATTGCTCCACTGAACACTTAAATTCCTAACTGGTTTAGGGTTTTAAGTCTCCTTTTCAAAAGTGACCTAGCCACTTAGGTTCCTTCAGTCAAACATTGCAATGCTGAGCAGAGCAATGCCTACAGACCTTTTAATAGACTAAGGCACCAGACTTTTTATTTCCACTCAGCCACCTCCTAACCAACCCCTCATGACCAGAGGTCACTCTATTCCATCATGCCTCTTTCCCCCTTTTCAGGTCCCTTTAAACATTCACTCAGTTCAAAGCTAGTTCAAATGATCCCCTCTTGGGGTCCAGTTTATTGCATTCTCAGGTGCATACTGGCCCTCTAGGCCCCAACCCCATTCAGTCTCTCTCTCCTGGCAATCTAAAATAACACACAGCCTTTCAAAAATAGAACACAAACTCCGTTTGCCTCCCATTTTCAACTGGGCACAACCCCACCTCCCTGAGGAACTGTCCTCCTGCTTCCCAGCACCTCGTGACTGGAGTTTCTGTCTCCACAGGCTTTCCCAGCTGGGCCTTTGCGATCTCTCCTCTGCTTGGATAGGGTCTCCTAAGCCTTCCTGCTTGGAGGGTTTTCCTCACTCTCTCTCCTGCTTCTTGAATTTTCCCCTTGCTGACTCAGGGCTCTGCTGGTTTTCTTGCTCCCACAGTCTCTGCAAACATAAATATAATAGGTGGGGCTGGACTGGCCCCCGTCCCCCTCCACTGCAGCTTCCTGCTCCTTTTGTACTGGAATCACCTGATTTCCTCTCAGGTAGGGTTCATACCACAATCCGGGTTGGCTTAGCCTCAGGCAAGTCACCCTGCGTATGTTTGCACTGCAATTAGACACCCGTGGCTGACCCATGCCATCGAACTTGGGCTAAGGGCTGTTTAATTGATGTGTAGGCCTTCAGGCTTGGGCTCCAGCCCGAGCTCTGAGAACCTCAACCTCGCAGGGTCCTAGAGCCTGGGCTCCAGGCCGAACCCAAATGTCTGCACCACAATTAAACAGCCCCTCAGCCCAAGTCCTGTGAGCCTGAGTCAGCTGGCAAAGGCCAGCTGTGGATGTTTAACTGCAGCGGAGCCATACCCGCTGTGGCATTTCCTCTGAAGCTAGCATGGGGATGACGGTAGTTAGTTAAATGTAAAAGAGCACAAGTGGAGCATTTTTTTACATCCATACAAGGAGCCAAACATAGAAAACAGGGACTAAACCTCTTGAAATAATCACTGAGCCCCACTGGCCAACTTAGGACTACAAATGTTGAAAAATACTATTGCGTTCAATTATTTTTTTTTCTTTTATAATGATGATGATCCAGCTATCAAAGCTCCCTGGTTTAGTCCCTGGAAACTCCAGAAATCCTCCCTTTCCACTTGTGTGCATGAAGGTCTGTGGCTGAGAATCATGCATGCGTAGGAGAGAATACAGGGGCGTTGGGTGAACATAACCACTTAGCCATGGACCAGTGACCAAGCATTGGATTGCATGGCAGGAAGACGTGATTTATAACTTATAAACCTAATGCCTCTTCCAAACGATCAAAACACAAAGCAGATTTTAATCCGCTACATGCAAACGCTTAAAAAGAAGTAAAACTGCTGTAGACGCTCCTCTGCTGTGAAAATACAATAGAAGCTGTTGAAGCACACGTCAGACAGGTCTGCTGTTCGCTGCAGCACTTCGACACTGAGGGGTAGGCTTTCAAAGAGCCAGTGTGAGATTTTATCTGGCTAGCGCTCATTGAATTTGCGAGGAGTCACGTGGCTAAAAGCAGAGGTGCCATTTTGAAAATGAAGGGGGTTAGAGTACGTCTACAGTGCAATAAAAGACCTGCAGCACTGAGTCTGATTTCAAGTCAATTGACTTGGGCTCACAGAGCTTGGGCTGAAGGCATAAAAATCACAGTGTAGATGTGTAGGCTTGGGATGGCGGCCAGACTCTGAAACCTGTCAAATGGGGCGAGTCTGAGGCCAGGCTGCAGCCTGACAGCGACATGCCTATTTTTAGGCCCACAGTGCAAACCCTGTGAGCCTAAGTCAGTCGATCCAGGCTCGGTGCCGCGGTATTTCTTTGCGGTGTAGATGCACCCATAGTTATCCAACTTTGGATAGCGGTGCCAACCGAGCGTAGTGCAGAGAGGTCTCTTTTCACTCACCGAGCTAATCCCTGCATGTCTGGACAGCAATGCTTCTGTCCACGTGGACAGCATGCAATGGAATGCTCACTGAAACCAATAGGAAGCAAATGTCACAGTTAAGATTGAGATTTTATCACATTATTTTTTGTAAAAGTCACAGACAAGTCGCAGGCCATAAACAAAAATTCATGGAATCCTGTGACCTGTCTGTGACTTTTACTAAAAATAACGGGGGATTGAACACGGGGGGGGGAGGGAACTGACAGCTCCAGCCCCTGCTGCCCGCTGACTGCCACCTGGGGTGCCAGCTAATACCTGCCGGCACAGGGCTGAAGCTGAAGTGGAGGTCTCTGAAAGTCACGGAATCTGTGACCTCTCTGATAATCTTATCCTTAGCCTTAGTGGTGAACATGATATAAATACCTAGAAAGAATAAACTGTAGGCTTGTATCTCTGGATGTAGCAGGTAGGCCAGACCACTGGAGGACAATGCGCTCTGCAGCTTATGCGTCCCTCTGTGACTATAGTGTAAAGAAAAATGTGATGAGCTTTTGCCCTTCACTTTGACTGCCCCAGTCATGTGCCCTTTTCCCATCTACTTTGCCACTGGCGCCAACACCCATTTCCGGAGCTTCCTGCAAAAGGTGATTTCAGAGTGCACTATGTTGTGCTGCAGTGTGTCTTTAATAGCACAATAGGCTGTATAGAGGTGCCTTTTGGAAAGTGAGCGCATCGGTAATACTGCAGAATTTGCTGTAAATGATAAAAACTAAAAAGGCTGTTGGCGGTCGGATAGTTGTGGGTAGCAGGCCACCCACTTGTTGCCCTGTGATGACTGACTGTGGTTTGGGAGAAGGGGATCCACCCTTGCTGCCCAAATAACTCTGGAGAGAGGAATGGGCCAGTAGGATGCATTTTGGAGAGCATAGGAACTGTGAGGCACTACTCATGTACCCCTTTAAGACCTTTTAAAGTAAGAGGGTGGGGAGCCTGAGCCTGCTGGGGAAGGGTGTGTGTGGTCATGCGGGGGGCTCCTAATTCTCAGCTGTAGGCTTACACAAAGCATTTAAAGCTTTGTCTTCACTGTCCAAAAAAAAAAAAAAAGTATTGTTCCACTGGAGAGAATGTACTGTAGTTTTACCATTGGGTAAACTAGGTGAGGTCAACAACGGGCAAGGATCTAGTTGAGACCTTGCCTAGCTACCTTGTGGCAAAACTACAGTGCCTTGTCTCCACTAGTATTTTACAACAGGACAGCTAATGTGTATTAGTTGTCGCACTGTAACAAACCCACCTTTTTTGCACTGAAGACACAGCCGTTTCGCGGCCAAGTCTGAAACTGGGTGAGTTTTGTCCAAGTTTGGATCTTGATAAGAGATGTGTATAGCTCTCATTGCCAAACGTGGTGGCGAGCCGTGGGAGCGAACTTGTACTGCTACAGTCTACGCTACAGCTGTTGTGTGGGTAAAAATTTATTCTCTTGGTTTTCTCCAGTGCTGTCAACACAGCGCTTTTCACCAATGCTAAACTTTAAGGTATACATAAATATAACATGATTTAAACCTATTTTAGAGAGAGCCAGAGATTTCATGCTGGTTTTGACTGAACCTTGAACAAATACTCACGCTCTAGATTTGACTTAATTTCACAAATGAGTGCACAGTGGTGACCTGTTGTTTTCACTCAGGCTGATATAAAAAGTTTGTAAAGTTGAATGCCTAAGTCCAGTGAATTGGAGGGAATAAAAGAGAGGAAAACTATACACTGTCTGTTTCATTGCTGGTGAGGGGAGAACAGGAAAGGAAAGAAGAAATTTCTTGTTGGGATCAAACCAGAGCGTTGTCATCAAAGTACAAACTTATGAGTGGAGTCTTTTGACCAGGATACCAATGTTGTTCTGCAATGCAAACTTCATTTCTCAGGGCTAATCTTCCCCATATTGTGTGCATGTCGGTTATCGGAATGGTGTGCCTATGAGGTTTGAACCATCACTCACATCATATTGTGTTATCCAAGGGTGAACTCTTTGTTAGTAACTCCACAAACCTCTTTTCCTCTCTTGACTCACCTTGTATGCTGATTTCACACACACATCCTTTGAGCAAGATCAGACCTGCCCGCTTTGTTTATGTGCACCCATTCAGTCCCCTCAGACTCTCTGCTTTTGACCCTGTGACACTCATTCCTGTCCCTGTTTTACTATTTGTTTTCCCCACAAAAGGCATGATAACCTCCTAAGAGTGTGAGATAAAGCATGTAACAGGGTGAGGCTGGACAAATGAGTCAGTCATGGTGTGTAAAGAGGGGAAATTCTGGGCCCATGTTCCCCACACTGGCCCTGCAAAAGTGGGATTGGGTCAGGTAGACTCAATCAACCAGTTAGGATGTAATCTGGGATAATTAAGCCCTGGAGGAAAATTCTAATTAGGGGAAGCTCACCTGTGTGGGAACAGGTGGGGCTTATATAAAGACAGAAAATAGGATGCAGAGGAGGTTGCAGGAAGGTAGGCTACAATCACTCCCTGGCAGAAGGGAGTTGACTGGCAAACCCAGAGGAGTGCTAGGAGATAAGGAAGAGGTTCAAGGAAAGACAGCAAGATGTAGGAGGGAACCACACCTTGGCTGCTGTTTAGTGGGGTCCCTGAACTGGAACCCGGAGTAAAGGGCAGGCCAAGGTTCTCCTACCAGCCACTGAGGGAGTGACACCTGGAGCAGTGAATGGGGGCACTGCTTGAGATTGGTGGTGAACAGGGACTTTAATACACATCCCTCCCCTCCCCCAAGGGAAAACCATACAGTGACCCGGCTGGAGGGCTGAGCTGTTCTGCAGTTCCTAGAATGAGAGAGTGGGAGAAAGACAAAGTGCAACCACAGGAAGGGGAGTTGGCCATGCAGAGCTAATCCCCAGAAAAGCCAGGAGGGGGCACCACCTGTGGTGAGTGGAACACCCTGTGGAAACTACAGGAAGAAGCTCTGCTGGGGAAAACTTCTGTGAGAATTCCCTCACAGAGACCTTGTCACTGGCTTGCTCCCAAATCAGCCTGATTATGAGAGATCCATGGGAGGAGATCAGGGTTGTGTGCATGGAGGTTCTCAAGAAGAGATTCTCAAGAAGCCAAAATAAAGATGGACACAGCCCCCTTTACTGCATTTCAGTCTCTGGCTCCCAATCAGCCACTAGGTCCAGTAAAGAGACTAGTTATTTAAACTCTATGCTCTTTACCAAAAAGGTTTCTCCTGACCCCAAAGGGTCAGCCACAGTACCAGATCAATATAAGTTTAGATCTTACCCAAAATACCACGCTGCCAGCCAATCCTTTAGTAACTAAAACTAAAGGTTTATTATAAAAAGAAAGAAACAAACTATAAGAGAAATGTTAAAGGATTAAAGCAATCAGATACAAACAAATGATTTGAAAGTCCATATAGATCAGGTTTCTAGAAGAATTGTGGAGTTTGCAGGCTTGTATAGTCCCTCTGGTGTACATCTAGTCCCTGGATGGGTCTCAGTCCTAATTTTCACAGCTTCAGTTGCAGATGACTTGATCCAGAGGTAGATAGGTGGCTGACCCGACTGAAGACAAAATGGATCCCGGGCCTCTCCCTTTTATGTCCTCTGTCTTTTTTCCATGCTGACTGTGGAATTTTACAAGAACCAAAATGGAGTTCAGAGTCATATGAGTAAGTCCTGGTGACTCATCAGGTATATCCCTGGCTTCTCCCTCTGGGCCCCTTGCACCTGTGAATTTCTTAATGGGCCATTAAGCAGGCTATTGCTGCAGCTATCCTGTCTGGGGTGTTACCCAGGCACAGCACAATTTGAAATACAGATATCAACCGTATCCATAACTTCCATTACACATATAACACATGAGCATAAACATCATCATCTTACTTAGCACATTATAGCCTTTCTAACAGTACCTGATATGGTATATCTCACATGAATTATGATTATGGCATACTGATGTCAAACAATATATTAAATGCCCCCTCCCCCATCCAGACAGCATGACACCTCCATACCAGCTCTGGTCCCTGTGGGCCCCTTCAGTCCCTTCTGGCTCCCTACTTTTGACTCTCTGACCTTCACTCCCATCCCTGTTTTACTATTGTTCTCTGGAATTATTTGAGACCTGGGTCCAGTAGCTCCTCCCCTTGTGCTGTGGGGGAGGGCCTTTAGATATGGGCAAACTTACACCTGCCCATTGCCCAGATTCTCAATAGGTACCTGGTACTGTGGCTCCAATGAAGCTGCAGAACCAGCAACTCATCCTGGCTTTGACTGCCTGTAGAATTGGGGGAGGGGAGATCAGAAAAGAGAATGCTTCTCCTTTTTCTATCTGCCATTGGGCATCCCTCCCACTCATTCTGAGCCACACACTCATCTGTGTAAGGGGTCCCCACCACGCACAGATTTAGGGGCATACTCTGGCCCTTGCCTTTAAAAAAGGATAGAAAGTGCTGATCAAATAGTTATAGCACTTTTCTGCAGTTGCTTTCAGGTAGACCTGTGGGCATTGTGTATCTTTCATATCTTCAGAATATGCATAAATATTTGTATTGCCCCTGAGGAAAAGCAAGGTAATGTACTTTGTTTGGGGTTTTATATTTACAAATAAGTCTTTAAGGCAGATAAACGGTGCTGGCAAATTACAATGGTGAATAGTATCAACGTTCCTATTCATAAGACATTTGTTTTTAGTTTTTGTGACTTCTTGTGAAAATCCTTTTCTGAAAACTGTTCTAGATGTCAAATGCCACAAGACATTCCTCCATTCTAACAGCTGCAGACTGAACAAAATCTTTCCATTGACCATGATTTACAGTTACAACTCTGAGTCTTTTGAACTTTAAATTTACTTTATTTAAATTGGGAATGCTGCTTATAAGAATGCAAAGAGAAATGTTTCCAAAAGCAGTTATGCAAAAGTCCAGCTGGCTAGCTGCTGACTTCAGAAGCAGTGGAACTTTTAATAATGCTCACCTGGCTTTTCAAAATGTCATGACATAGCATTTAACTCAGCAGAAAAGCTCTTCAAGCCAGCTTTTATGTGATAAATTTGCCAAGAAACTTGAAATACTTGGCTGTAGGCACAAGCATATTTTCACCCCGATTTTTACTCTTTTTTGGTCTCTGGTGTTGTTTGAGTCTGTCTTCTCCAGAAAGAAGGCTGCTTTTCATTTCTTTGCTTAGTTTGTTAAAAATGTTTAAGTGATTTTAATTCTTCATTAGTGTCACAGCCCATACGTTGTATGTATTTGCTCTTAATTTGTCTTTTACGTGTCTGATCCTTTTTTGTAAAGTTTGTAACACCCCTGAGGAAGCAAACTTTGTCAATAAAAGACCATAAGAGGACACAGAATTGCACTGTAAGTGTAAAGAAAACAGAACCGGGAGTAAAAAAGAGGGTACAGAGTATATTGCATGGGGGTCAGTGGTTCACATCATCATGCAGACTTGGGATGACCTGCAATGGGTCCAGAACTTTCACATGAAAAAGCTACATTTCTGGAGCTATGAGTAAAGATATGCTTGAGGCCACCCTTTCTGGTCCAGAAGCAGATTGCTATAGGCATCTGGAAGCTGGTTACCCCAGACTGCTACCGGTCTGTTGCAAACCAGTTTGGTGTTGGAAAGTCGACTGTGGGTAAAGTGGGGGTGGAGGCTTCTGAGGCAATCAGGGAAGTGGGTTACCCCAGGGAGATGGGCATTAAAGATATTCCATAAGTAATTTGCTGGCTTTGAAAGAATGGGGTTTCCAAACTGTGCCAGGGCCATTGATGGGACTTGTGTGCCCATAGTTTATCTTCCCCAAGGAGCGCATATCCTCTGTGCTATAACAATCTATAAAATTGTGAATGGTGTGGAGAAAGTGAATAAGGAAGTGTTGTTTACCCCTTCACATAACACAAGAATCAGGGGCCACCCTATAAAATTAATAGGCAGAAGGCTTAAAACAAACAAAAGGAAGTAATTCTTCACACAACACACAGTCAACCTGTGGAACTCATTGCCAGGGGATATTGTGAAGGCCAAAACTATAACTGGGCAGGAAACAGAATTAGCTAAGTTCATGGAGGACAGGTCCATCAATGGCTATTAGCCAGGATAGGCAGGGATTACTGTTTGCCAGAGGTTGGGAATGGCTGACAGTATGAACCACTTGATTATTTGTTCTTTTAATTCCTTCTGAAGCACCTGGTACTGGCCACTGTCAGAAGACTGGATCCTGGGCTAGATGGACCATTGGTCTGACCCAATATGGCCATTCTTATGCTCATATATAACGCAAATACTCCAAGCCCCCAAAAGATCCCTTTTAAACAAAAATTATGTAAATTCATAAACTTGTTCTGAGTAAAATTTTCATCAATTTTGCAAATGTTGCTGATGTGAATTTTACAACCAATTATTTAAAAAATACTTGAGCAGATGGCATATCAGTAGTGAAGATGGAAGTCAATGCAATCTCTACTAATCAAGACAAATGTCTGTTGGGTGAGTAATGCCATCGTAAGATAACTAGACCTCCACTTGTTTGATTTTATTATACACATTTTAAAGAGAAAATTATAAGACTGACTATAGCCACCGGTTGCTTAAACCAGATTAAGTGCAATAACATTATGGCATTGGTCGAACCATGGCCCCACGGGGGAAGAGTAATGTCTGATGTCAGCATTTTTTAGGTGAAGAACATGATAATGTATCAAAATTATGAATTACTACCTCTGGCACTCTGCCTCAAAGCAGCACCCTGGAATCCCCATATTTACCAGTCATATAATTTTGTGTTGTGAGGTATCATTTTAAAGGTCTTGAGCTGTTGAACATTAGTATCCTGTTGGATTGTATGTGCTATCACTGTATGTGAAGTTTTGCTTTGTGTGTGTGTTAAAGTATGTTTTGAGGTGGGAAACACCCACAACAAGCCTTTCAGATATAATAATGGTGTAACCAAATGGCATTAATGGCTCACCAACACCCATCAAGGAAAGAATCCACTATCTCAGGAACTGTATACAGTGAAGACTTCACAGAGAGAGTATGTAGACAATGGACACTGGTTGACCAATAGTGGTTGACTCCCACATTATAGCAAAAGATCTTTCTAGCAAGCTGGAAGAAACTATAAAAGAGAGGACATCATCATTTGGCCTCTCCGCCCCACCCTCCAACTCAACACCTGAAAGAAATGTCTGGAGGATAAAGTCCCAGCCTGTGTATTTAGGATCTGTAACTTGCTTGTAGCATCTATCAGGGTGAGACATTGTTTGATTCAAATTTTGTTTAGTTGTAGAACTTAGACTGTGAATTAACTTTTGTTTCTTAATAAAAAACGCTGATCTCTATGCCTGCTACTTATAATTACTTAAAATCTATCCTTCTGTAGTTAATATCTCTATTTTCTATTTTACCTAAAACCGTGTATTTTGGTTGAAGTGCTTGGGAAATCTCAGTTCAGGTTAAAGGCTTGTATATGTCTTTGTGGACATGTCCCTGGAACCGGGGAGCAGCATCCGGGTCTGGCTCCCTCTCTGAGTCCTCCTCAGAGGGGGACCACCCCTCCCGGCTCCCTCTCACGGGGAGCAGTCTGGTGCCCTTCTCAGGGCAAGCAGCCTATCGCCAGGCCCTCAGGCAGGGCTGGCCGGACAAGCAGCCTATCGCCAGGCCCTCAGGCAGGGCTGGCCGGACAAGCAGCCTACGGCCCGGTGTACAAGCCGCTCTCTGGAGCGGTATGGCGGGGAAGGCTCTCTCAAGGAGGATAGGGGAGGGGGACGCAGGCCCGCCCGTCTCCACTGTGTCCCAGCCCAGGGCCCTGGCAGTGGCAACAGCGTTTGCCACGGGGTCGGCGGGGCTCCGGCCGCAACACGTCGCCACGCACTTGCGGCTATCCCTGGGCTTCTTCCTCCCCCATTCTGGGTTGTCAGAGCGTGGTAGGCCCACTAGGCCCTCTTCATCCACTGGCGGCAGCTCGGGCAGCTCCATGGGCTCATCTTCCGAGGGCAGCTCCTCCAGGTCCTGGGGCCCCCAGGCCTCGGGCAGGGCCGGTAAGTTCTCGGGGTCCCAGGCTCTGTACTGCTCCGGCGGATCCGCTTCCGGCTCCCATACCACAGGTGTCTCAGGGGGGTTCTCCTCAGGCTCGTAGTCAGCGGGGGGCCCCGATGGGTCTTCCTCCGGCTCTCAGGCCGTGGGGTCTTCTGGTGGGCCCTCCTCCAACTCCCAGGCCGTGGGATACTGGGGGGAGGCCTCCACGGATCCCCAGGCTGGGGTTAAGGCCTGCCGCTCCCTTTCAGTGCAGCTCCCCAGCCCGGCCTTAGGTAGGAGCTTGGGAAGAGGCGCCTCCTTCCCCTTCAGACATCTCTCTCTGACTGAGTTCACCGGCCTGGCTCTTAAAGGCCTAGCTCCGCCTCCTTGCTTCCTGGTGTAAGTAGGCACAGCTTCAGGTGGGGGGCGTGCCTGCTTAAATCAGTGCTGAATTTCGCCTGTTGGACAAACAACACTGCTGAATATACTTCTCTAGTTTTTAAAATGCATTTTTTGGTCCTTCTCAAAAAGCAACATATTGATAATTCCACAATACTAAATTATGTTTTGTACTCTGGCAAATGGATCTATTTGTTTTTTTACATCCATAGTTATGTCCGCTGACTTAAGTAGAAACCATGAGTTTTCAGGTGAGTTGGCCCTCTGGTGCAAATGATTCTAAGATCCATTGAGTTGCAAGTTCTATTCCATCTCAGATCAAATCCATAACTTTATTGTGAATCACCAGATAGTCTTATAAGGTTTGCTTAAATGATTGGGTAGGCATTTAGATCTCAGAGAAACATTTGTTATGGTGCAATTCTTTTTTAGAAACTGAGCATATCACCAGTAAAGCTCTTCTCAAAGTAAATCAATGTTTGAAATTGTGTTTTCCTGGTGATAGTGGCAAAATCCACAGTAGAAAAAAGAACAGAGGATATCGAAGACATAGATTGGCTTAGGTGCTGGACTATGATGGTTCTTTCCAATATGCAGAGGACTGAGCTTTGGGGCTGAGGAGAAATCTTCTTAGCCATGTTTTCAGGGACATTAGGGAGGTGTTTCCTTATCACAGGAGTATTGGATTAGCTTTTTAGGTGTAAGTGAGCATTTGTAAGGAGAAGTTCTGTACCAGTGACCTGAATAATCCCTGCATGAAGCAATGGTTCTTACCCTGAAAGTATTCCAGAAATACTCAAGGTTACTTTTGTGACAATTGAATTAAAGAACACATGTAGCAGTAAAACAGAATGTGGTGATCAATGCAAAGCACTTTGACTGAAATGGGTCATGCCCCATAATCCGATAAACTCTCCCTAAATGCACACATTTATCTTCTACTAATAGCACTGAAATAATACCTGGAACTGCCAAAAATTGAAACATTTAGATCCCATATGTTTGCAATATATATTTCCCTGAATGTGACTGTCAGATGAGAGGTGTCTGTCTGTCCTCTGTAGCTTTCTTTGCCTGCTTAGAGTTTTTCAAGATATTCCACTGATCCTTGTTGCTCTCAGATGGCTCACCCAATTCAGATTGCCTAAAAACACAGTCACTGGGACAAGTACCTTCTTAATAGAAAGCTACAAGTACCTTGCAGAGAGGGATTATTTTTGTTTGCACAGGCCTCTTCTATTTCCCCATTAACTCATTCGCTCAGTTCATGGCACATGTGGTCTGGCGCCTCACTGGAAGCTGGTTATTCTGTCTAAATATTCTGACTAGGTTGCTGTGGGCTGCTGACACAAACACACGCACACACATACGTCTACAAAGCAGCATGGACAATCTCTATTTGAACTCACTCTGCTTCATTTTAACGGCAGAGATGCCAAGGGCTGTCTGTCTTTTGAGAGTGAAATTCACAGCCCCAAAGAGTGAGACTTTCCAGGTGTGTGTGAGGTCACTGTTTAAGACAGAGACTCTTCTCTTTTGTACTTGGTAACATCCAATAGTCCAGGTTTTTAATCCAATCAGCATATAATAGTTTGTTTTAAAATGTGCACTGCTTAATACTGCATATGAACCACTTTACTTTCCTAATTCATACTAAAAACTAGGGCCTGTGAGAATTCTATATGCAATGCAAACCAGTGGATTTTAATAAAAAGAATTATTTGCTGGTTGGAACAAAAGCCTCGATGGTTGGAGATCCATGAGTTGTTAACCCCTGATTTAGGTGCACAGGCAGTGAACAGAATAAGAGAAATGTTCAAAAATAAACTGCTGTTATATAAACCTAACAAAGAGCTGTTTTATCAATACAACAATATTTGTTTTGCATATCACCTTGCCATAGTGTTCATCCATTTGAAAAATACTTTAAAAAACAAATACTATTTGTAATTGTATCTCATTGCTCATATTACTTACAGCAAACTAGAATAATCAGATTCCAAAATATTTAAATGCAAAATAAATTAATTAAAATGAAATAATTAAAATAAAACATTAAATGAATGTAAAAATAAAGTAATTACATTGAATGTAATTAATTTTATGCTAACAAAGCATAGATAAAGGATTCACAGCCCACACTTCTTTGAATATCTAATTTGGTTTCACATTTTATTCCTGTGCTTTGCTATATTGCAATGTACCCAGCCCCTTCCTGTATTTATAACTTCTTTTGGTGGCTCAAACTTGAAACATGGCTCAGGATTTTCCAGCTTCACTTCGATAATAGAGGATGGTGTCCCGTCTAGTCCAAGGTTTGATCTGAATGGCATCTTGTTCTTTCAACCAAGACTGAACACTCTCTCTCTTCTCCTGCATTTGAGTGGGGTAAAACTAAGACAAGCCTGGAAACTCTCAGCAATTGGAACTTGAGAAGACCACTGTTATGGCTTATGACATTGCTAAGATGTGCCCACACAGTGTCCATCCTGTATTGCACAGTAGTGTTATCTGTGCCAGTTTGTGGTGCTGCTTCATCCCATGCACCCAGAGGGATATCTTATTTCTCTGCATTCATTGGTAATCAACAAACTCCTCTTGCAGCTTCTCTATTCAGGTGGAGAGAGATTGAACATGTGCTGGTATCTGCCAACAAAGTGCTCAACCTGTTCAAAAGTGCAGTTTTCCCTAACCTCAAAGTTAACAAATGCTGCCATCTTTAACATTTCATCATTCAAAGGTAGCTTCTCCCAGGCATACTTGGCTACCCTGTTGTTCTGGCTGCACTAAAGAACTTACTTATATCCCTTTGCTCGTCCAACTTCTGTACAACCTGTTTTGTGACCAAATCTACAAGCGCCTGAGTAAAAATATTTTAAATCTTTATATGTTTACTAAAAACAAGTGAAAGAAGCTTAGGAATGTGTGTGAGGCCTATTCTACACTAGAAAGCTTTGTTGACGGTAGTTTTTTCGGTGATAAAAAAGTGCTATAATTACAGCGTTCACGCCTGTCCACACAGCACTCATTTTGTCACAAAAATGCATTCACACTTGGTGCTGAAGTATTGACAGTGAGAGCAGTGCATTGTAGGCAGCTATCCCACCGTGCAACTTGGCAGCTTCTGCCGCTAGGAATTCTGGAATGGAGGAGAGGAGCACAGCATGGGTGCTGGCTCAGTGCCCCATGGTGCATTGCATTTCAGTGCCATCATTCATTGCATTGCTGGCAGCGACTTGTGCCACTTTTTCAACGGCTCCCTGCCGTTTACTGCACATCTGCTATCTCTATCTGAAAAGATGGATCCTGCACTACTCTCCACTGTTGCTTTCAGCATTCTGAACACATTGCGGCGGGTCACGCAGTACATCATGAGCTCTGAATCGGAACAGGAATCCAAGGAGCCTGACCTGCTGAGTGACATGCAGACAAACAGCACCACATTACTGTTGTCATTCCCGGAGCATCTGCACACGGTGAACCACCGCTTCCTGAGACCCCACAGAAGCAAAGAGGAGCAAGCAAGAAGGAGATGTTCCAGGAACTCCTTCTGTCCTCTGAGGTGTCCAAAAAAGAGAGAAAAGGTCATGGAGACAATCAATGTCAGAATCTCAGAAGATGGACAGACAGGAACGGAAGGAAAACCAGGAAAGAATTTTAGCTGGCCATGAGCACGTGATCAAGGTCATGGAGGATCAGATCAGACAATAGTGTAATTGCAGACACAGTTCATGCAAGTTTGGCTCCCCCTTCAGCCGCAACAGAACTTCTTTTTCCCTGCACTCCACCAACTTCCCCAACACATTCCTACCAAAGTCACAGGCCATCTTGCTAGCCACTTCATTCCACCCCCTCAGACAGCTATGAGAACGACAGCTACTTTCTTCCCTATAGGATGTATTTGTGTTGTGTGATGTTTTGTGTTTAATAATAAAAGTAAGCTCGCAAAACAAGAAGCACTCTTTATTTATGTGTTGAACATGATATGTGCATCTACCACTGACACACATGTACAGCTGTACAGCGGTCATAGAATGTCCTGGCACAGTTTCAAAAAACTCCTGATGGGTCCTCATTGTTCAAATGGGCCCTCAATACCTCCCTTATGCATATGGCCCCCTGTTGTGCCCCTCTAATACCTCTGGCATCTGGCCTCTCATGTTCAGATTCAGGTTATCCGCCTCTGTAGTCCACCCAGGGGCAAACTTCTCACCCTTAGCTTCACATAAATTATGAAGCACACAGCAGGCAGCTATAACCACAGGAATAATGTCCTCATTTAAGTCCATAAAGGCATCTCCAGCCTACCTTTAGCCTGCCAAATGCACATTCAACAGTCATTCAGCACCTGCTCAGCCTGTTATTAAAGTGCTCTTTGCTGCTGTCCAGGTTGCCTGTGTAAGGCTTCATGAGCCATGGCATTAGTGGGTAGGGTGGGTCTCCCAGGATCACAATGGGCATCTCAACATCCCCTATTGTAATCTTCTCATCTGGAAAAAGAGTCTATGCTTGTAGCTTCCAGTACAGGCCAGTGTTCCTGAAGATACAAGGATCATGCATCTTTCACTGATATCAACACTGGTTGGTCAGGAAACGCCCACGGTGATCCACAAGTGCCTGCAGTACCACAGAGAAGTACCTCTTTCTATTGATGTACTCTGTCGCAAGATAGTCTGGTGCCAAAATTGGGATATGTGTACTATCTATTGCCCGCCACAGTTAGGGAATCCCATTGCTGCAAATCCATCCACTATTTCATGCACATTGCTCAGAGTCACAGTCCTTCACAGCAGAATGTGATTAATGGTCCTGCACACTTGAGATAACACAGCTCCAACGGTGGACTTGCTGACTCCAAACTGATAGCAACTGACCGGTAGCAGTCTGGAGTTGCCAGCTTCCACACGGTGATTGCTACGCGCTTCTCACTGAGAAGGCAGCTCTCATTCTGGTGTCCTTGCACTACAGGGCAGGGGCCAGCTTCGCAGAGTTCCATGAAGGTGGCTTTGTGCATTTTAAAATTCTGTAGCCACTGCTAGTCATCCCAGACCTGCAGAACAATGTGATCCCACTGAGAACAAGAAACAATGAACAAAACCATTGTTGTGAGTGCCCTAACAGTACACATGAATCACTGTGAAACACACCTCATTCTCACTGTCCCCTTGCACAGAGTACAGCTCCTTGATCAGCCTGAGAATGATGAGTTGGGGGGGGGGACGGACAGATTATCCAAGAATATCTGGGTTCTCGGTGGGTGCTCGCTTGGGGCATAAATGCAGGTACATAAATTTCAAATTGTGCCACCATTCACCACAGGCAGGGGCCATTGGAGCAGATATCTCGCTCCTGAGGGTCAGCAAGGATGCTAGGATGCATCTCCTCCATGCAAGCAGCTTCAAACCGGGTCCCTATGCTGCATGACTGTGCCCTGCTTTGGTCCCTGCTCAAGTGATTGCCAATTGGTGTGGGAAAGTGACCTACAATAGGGGCAGAAATTAAGCTGCTCTGGCCAGGAATCTGAGGCAGAGAATTGAGGAGTACCTCCAAAAAAGGTTTCCTAGAGGTCACACCGAAGGATAATGCATGTTGAGATTTCATGGGTAACGTGCTTCTCAGCCATATTGCCTAGATGTGAAAGGGGAAGGGAAAGCACATGCAAACACAGTGCATTTCTATCCCTTCAACTATCTGTATGTTTTAGCCAAGCTAATGACCCCCAGACCTCCAGTACACAAATAGCATCAGCTTCCAAACACTTATCAGAGCTCCCCTCTCCTGCATCCTGAGTGCCTGAGCTGAAGGGCTGGGGCTGGCTGTAGCCTACTGGGGTTGAGAACAACTCCTGACTCCCAACCTCAGCAACCAAACTGTTCCCCAGCTCTGGGTCATCCTCCAGCTCCACTTCCTCATTAATGACCTCTTCGTTGGGGTTCAGTCTAGTATCCGGTGGCCATGGGGCCACGGAGGTGTCTATGGGCATCTTGGGGGTGGGTGTGGGTTGCTGCTGAGGATGGATTCCAGCTCTTTGTAGAAGTGGCAGCTCATTGACTCCATACCAGAGCGACAGTTTGCCTCCCTGGCCTTGTGGTAGCTCTGCTTCAGCTCTTTGATTTTTAGCTCGACACTGCAGTGTACCCAACTCATAGCCCTTCTCCGCCATGGCACAAGAAATCTGGCCATAGGTATCAACGTTCCTTCAGCTAGAGCGGAGCTGAGACTGCACAGCAGATTCCCTCTAAATATTGATCAGGTCCAGCAGTTCTGGTGTGCGGGAGAGCATTTTCTGCGTGGAGCCACCATGGTCATCTGGGAAGATGAGATGCAAGCTCTCCATGCCAACCAAGCAGGAAGTGGAATAACAATTTCAAAACTTCCTGTGACTTTCCAGCGGGAGGGGCGGGTGGCTGCAGAGCAACAGAGTGCAAACGGATGTCCAGAGTGGTCAGTATTGGCATTGTGGGACATTTCTGGAGGCTGTTTACCATGACAAAAACATATAGCAGTGTCTACACTGCCGCTTTGTCGCTAAAACATTGTCGTAAAAAGCGTTACGCCTCTCATCGAGGTGGTTTTATTTTGTCAACAAAACAAGGCAGATTTGTCGACAAAAGGGTCATTGCAGTGTGTACACAAGGACTCTAGTGTAGACCAGGCCTGAGAGTGAGTGAGAGAACATGCTTATGAGTGAGTCTCACACCAAATGATATATGTCTGTAACTGAGCTCACCAAGATAAACTGATTTCTTGGGCTCTGTCACTCTGCCCAGCCACGCCTGGTCTCTTCCCTGGCTGACTTTTTCCTTTGCCAAGCTTGATTAAAAATATACTCTACTGCGCTTCACTTTGCTTTGTGCGTTCTTTTTTCTAATTCAGCGACCCACTTATCCTAGAAACTTAAGTAGGACTGGAGGGAGGAGATTCCCCCTCATGTTTAGATTTCCCCTCTGTCTAGTTAGGCCCTCAGTTTGGAAGCAGACAGGAAAGAGACTTGTTTTCTCTCTCTCTCTGTCCTAGTCCCCAGAACTCCTCAAGTCTACGTTCCTTTTCTGGTGGAAGCATAAACTACAGAGCAATGGGGATATCATCAAGTAAAACTGCTTCCTGACCAATTAACTGTTACAATTGTTCTGTGTTTGTACAGCACATAACACAATTGGACCCTGTTCCATGAATAGGCCTTCTAAGTGCTCTGGTAATACTACTACTAGTAGGTCTATCTCTGGTTGTCAGGGGAAACCTTACTTAGGTAGCAGCTACCTGGCAGTGCAAGGCCATTGTTCTAGGGCAGACAGTTACTTCTGTCTTGAGAACAGTACAGATGTAATCTAAAGTGTTCCTCTCTTGTGGGGCTCCTTCCTAGGTGGAAGGGGGAAAGAGGAGTGTTAGCGAAGGATATTTCCACTTCTTATACGTATCCTACACAATCAATTCACGTTTGTGCACTAGTGGTTAGTGTGACCTGGGCCGTGACAGATCTTGGTTCTTCCCATTATATTGTGAGTTGAGCTAGGCAGAGAAAGGTAATTCTGTTTCCCAGAAGATTTTGATATTTTGAAATCTTTTTTTGCTCTGATTTGGAACAAACCCTGAAATCTCTGAATTTTCCATGAAAGGAAATGGTGCTCTGAGGCAGTCTTCTTGGTAGGCTGTCACACACTCATGGGAGCCTGGGCTTCCAAAGAGCCAGGGGCTGGGGCTCCCAGTAGCCCATCAGACAAGCTACCAAGAAGCTGGTGGAAAAGAAGGCAGGTCTCCAATGGAAAGTTGCCTGGTAGGCACAGTTCTGTTGGCACCCTTCCTGGATTCTGTCAGAATTTCAGTGAAATCGAATAGTTTCTACAAAACATTTCAGTTTTTTGCCAAACTGGCAAATTTTGATGAAAAACCATTTCATATGAACTTTCCCAACCAGCTAGAATAGTGAGCTACTCAAAATTGAAATAAAGACATTAGGGGAATCATTTAATTCAGTGAAGTCATGGAATTACTCTGCTTTCACACCACTGTAAGTGAGATCACCATTCTTTAAACAAGTTAGCAAGATACAAATGACTGTTTGGTTAGATATTCACTATCTGATTGTGTGTGTGTGTGTGTGTGTGTGTGTGTGTGTGTGTGTGTGTTTGGTGTCCTCCACCTACGGGCTGTATTCCATTATGTCATGTCATGTTGGATTACACTCTACTGTGGCAACACACACCAGGATGTGACACCCATAATGCACTGAGACAGGAACAAACTACTCTAAACAGTGGAATGGCTGTGCTGCTGTAATATCTGGGGCATCTACAGATTGCTGAATGAACACACCGATTTGTTAGCTTTCTGAAAAAAATTTTTTTTGGATAGCTCAGCAGATCCACAATGCATCATGGACTAAAATGTGAGAGTGCACCAGAACTACAAGGAACCTGGTGTCTGTGGTTTCAGCAGCAGATGGGGCAGAAAGTGATCAGGTTGACTTTCTCTACTAAGTGCCACTGCAGGCGAAAGCTGCTTCTGCATGTTGCCTCAAGGAGCTTGAGTGGATTCAAAGTGAAAGAGAAGCAAAGCAGAAATGCTAAGCTGTCCATAATATATGGCCTCTTAAACAGGTTAATGTACATATTTGAAAATGTCTTGATTATTCTGTGCATAGATGTTTCTGCTGCCATGCTGCTTTCTGACTTGTACTGCCTTTCAGCAGGGGCTGATGAATGAACTCAGGTAAGGAACCTAATTCTTAAGGAAGCCTGTGTTTACTCTGGAGACAAGTATTAATGATTATTTATTCTTTATATTGTGATAGAACTCTAATGTGGGATTAGGGGATCATTGAACCGTCCAGGCAAATAACACAAAAATAACTCCTGCCCCAGAGAGCTCATAACCTAAAACGTGGACAATACGCAACAGATGAATAAACCAATGGAAGGGTGAGGATGACAATGCTCTTAGCTAGTCAGAGCTGACCATCAGTCTAATGATTAGACTCTACTCAATGCCAATGCCTGCTATCTTGCAGTCTCTCAAACAAGCCTCAGGTTTTCAGGACTCCTGTCTTATACTGTATTTGGAAGGGAAAATACAGGGAAATAGAAAGATTTTTCTTTAGCCTGTCTTTGGCCCAGTCCTGGAAAGTGTCTTTGCCTCAGTTTCCCATCTGTAAAATGGGGGTAATACTTCCTTTTTCCCATCCTCTATTTAGACTTTAAGCTCTTTGAGGCTGGGTCTATCTTTTCCGTATGCATGAATAGTGCTTAGCACAATGGTACCCCAATTTCAGTTGAGGCTTTTAGACTCTACCCTAATACAATAATTACCTTCATTGGTGTTATGTTGCTGACAACCACAAAAAGAAGAAATTTCAGAATTGATGGTACCTATTAAACTTTCCTCTCTGTTCCCTTTGATTGTGAAGTAAGATCTTTGATTGCATGGGCAGTTAAAGTTGGTTCAGTGATGTATTGTGAACATTTATTTTACAACTACAGTTTAACCATGAAAAAGTTTACAAACATTTTTCCATGATCTAATTGTAGAACTGTATCTGATTATACAGACAAGTGGACAGATTCCCAGTATACTGACCAAAGAGGAAGCATGGAGTTAAAGAGGTATGCATTATGTAAAATAGGGTAATGATCAAGTTTTCTGGTACAAAATGTACATTACATGTTGTATAATACTGTAATTGAATTGTGTATCTAACTAGTCCTGTGTACTACACCAATTGCCTCTTCCCCTATGTCTCAGACTATCAGTTATGACCAGAGACGATGGATGTGATGCTGGTACCTAGGAGTACTCAGGAGGCAGGGTCGTCTTTGTTGAGGACACCTTTGGCTGTAGATCATCATTCTGAAGGGGCCCAATGGAGTCACTTATTGGTAGCTTTTTAGGACATGCTGGAAGGCTCATCTTTCTCTTACTCTGTCCCTCTCCTTTCTCCCCTCATTGTGTAACAGTTTGGCAGTTGAGCCCTTGCAGATAACTCATGTTTACAATTTAATATGCCATTATAATAACAGATGAAAGGCTATGTCTTGCATTACTTGTGCACCCAAATCCAATATTCAGAATTGAAATACTTAAAAAACAAACTATGGATCTGATCCTGCAAACACGTATGGTACTAGCAGGTGTAATGCTTTATTTAGTGAGTCTAGCCGGAAGGTGTGGCTTCTGTCTGAGATTGACACTGAGGGACAGCCAAACCCTCTCTGGGGGTGGGAACCCAGGAAGGCAACAGCTGACCGGAAGCAGGTAGGCGGGACTATGCCTATAAAAACCCAGGCCTGCCTGCTCAGTCAGGGCCCAGCGGCCAAGGGAAAAGGACACCTCTGCCTTGGTGCTTGAGCGTATGGCTGCACCCGACCGCTACGACTTGGAGGAGAAGCTGCTGGGGCTACCCACTGCGTGGGGCCCTGAGGAACTGGATGAACTGCCTGAGCTGGATGAGCTGAAGGAGACCGCCACATCCTACGACCCAATGGAGGACCTGCCTACTGCCTGGGGCCCTGAGGACCTGGAGGAGCTGCCCGAGCTACCAACCCCTGGTGAACCAGAAGGGACACGCGGACCCTAGAGGAACTGCCCTCCGTGGAGGACACCGAACAGTTTCCAGACCTGCCACCGGTTGACAATGAGGGATTCATGGGACTCCTGCACGCCGTCTACCCCAGTGACCCAGAGAGAGATGACTGGCCACAGGTACCCTAGGGACAGGGTGGGAGGAAGGAGCCCAGGGAAGCCGACTATGGTCTGGCTGAGCTTACACTTGCTGTGAGTCAGCACGTTTCGGCTGGGGCTCTGCTGACCCAGTGACAGGACACCCCGTCACTGACAGGGCCCTGGTTTGGGACACAGTGGAGACGGGTGGGCCTGCGTCCCCCTCTCCCCTTCCTACCACGACCTGGGGTGAATGCCCATTGAGGGCCAGAGCCTGTCCCTTGCTGCCTGCCCTGCCTAAGTGCCAGGGCCTTGGACCATTTCCTCACCCACTTGGGCTATAGACTGCTACTCGCCCTGCCAAGGGCTTGAGACTGTGGGTGACTGCCTGCCCTGTGGAAGGGCCAGGCTCGAACGTGCTTATTCACTCACCCTCTGGGGCTAGAGACTGCTTCCTCCCCTTGCCGGCCTACCCTGCTATAGGGCTAGCTCGGAGACTATTGCCTTGCCCCGCTGAAGGCTGATTCCCGGTGCTGGCCCGTCTGTGGCTGAGGGCCAGGCCATAGAGTGTTTGCCCATTCTGTGAGGGCAAGAGACCCACTATCCGGGAGGCAGTGCCTTTAAGTGGGACTCTCCGAAGGACGTAGGCATCGGGAGGTGTGGCCTCCCTCTGAGATTGACACCAAGGGAGGGTCACCAGCGCCACCCCCTACAGGGGAACCTCTACAGCGAATTTCCTATTTTCCTTAAGTGGGACAACTCACAGTAATAAGCTGTACACTTGGTATTAAGTGTCTGCAGGATCAGACCCTATAAATGCAGTAAAATAACTAATGGAGCTGGTTGGAAAATTTAGAGGAATTATTTTATTTTGAATCTAAATTTTCCATAGAAAAGTTGGCGATACATCCAGATTCCATAGTTTTGATATACAGATTTGCCAGCCATTGGAGTCCCATGGGACCTAGCCGATGAAGAAATTCTGGGGGGATACCATCTCCAGCTTCTCTTTCTTCATTGTGGCTAAATTTTTTCACTTCATCTGTACTGATGGCAATGTACACCAAAACGATGGAATCCGGATGCATCCCAACAGCCTGGCGGGAGGTGATAGTCATTACCAGACTCAAACTGGGCAAGCCAACTGACAACCCCTGAATTAATAGGCTGATATCAATCCTGTGCACTACCTACAAACTCCTGGAACATATCATCCTCCAGAGAATCAGTCCCCTTGTCAAGTCAGTGATCCCCAAAGGACAAGCAGGATTCCGGCCTAAACGTTATCATTGCGACCAAGTTCTGGTCCTTCTAACACACATCGAGGCTGGATTCCAGAGGAAATCTAAGATCAGCGTAGCCTTTGTAGACCTGCATTGGTCTACGACACTGTCTGGATTAAAGGCTTGATGCTAAAGCTTGCAAGAATCATCCCCTGCTGAAAAACACTACATCTGCTATGGACGATTGTGAGCAATAGGTGACCATGTGTCCACTTGGGCAACGAAGTTAGTTTGCCCGGTTCCTCAACAATGGCCTGCCATAAGGCTCAGTACTCGCACCAACGCTTTTCAATGTTTATACAAGCAACGTCTCCAACGAAGTCACGCAAATTCACACATGCAGATGATCTTGCCCTGCAACACAAGCAGTCACCTTCAATGACATTAAGTCCACCTTGAATGGGAACCTAAACACCATGGATGTGTACATCTGGAATTGGAGGCTCAAGCCAAATCCTCATAAAACAATAATTACTGCGTTCCATCTTGATAACACGAATGCAAAGTGTACCCTGAAAGTGACCTGCAGCAACACTGTATGATATGACCCCACTCCGACCTATCTCGCACTGAAGCTGGATCACATGCTAACCTTCCACGACCATCTGAAGAAGATACCTGCCAAGATGAAGACAAGGGTCAACCAGGTCCTGAAACTGGCAAGCACAAGTTGGGGGCATCAGTATCAGTGATACAGACATCAGCAATGGCCCTTGTGTACGCTGATGGCCCTTGTGTATGGTGCATCGTTATGGAATAGAAGTAGCCATACTCAACTTGTTGATGTCCAACTGAATATTGTAATGCAGTGCATCACTGGAACCCTCACGTTAACCCTAACATCTTGGCTGCTGGTGCTGTCACACATTGTCCCCCCCATCCATTTACCATGATGCCGCAACACTTCAGGAATTCCCGAGAATCATGGAAAACGAATGTCTTCCCATCCACCAGGACCTCACCACTGCTTGAAGTTGCCTAAGCCCTTTTGGACCTATGTGTTTAACCTTCAACAATGCAACTTCAACCCTAATGTATCTTGGAAAGCTGAATGGAGTTTACAAGAAGTTACAAATAAACACCTTGTAAAAGACCTGACACAGAAGATCCCTGACTTCAATCTCCCATGTAGCTTATGGGCAACCCCAAACCACATCTGCACAAAGCATAACAGATGCGGACACTTGCTGCACAGATGGAAAATTATAGACTCTCCAGTGTGTGACTGTGGTCACCTAGAACAGATCATGGAATATATAACAACTCAGTGCCCGATTCACAAATACAAAGGAGGCATCACAGTTGTAGTTCAAGTGCTTCATGCTCCTATTCTTCTGGATAGCCCAGGCTTCCTAGTGAAGGGAACCAGTTGCATCCAGTCAGTCTGTGGCCATGCTGCATCATGGGAGCTGTAGTCTGGCTGAGGAGCCGGGCACAAAGAGCCTTATGGGAACATGAAGAAACTGAAAAATTCCCACAATGCACTGTGGAGCATAGCTTAATCTAAATATTTTGGGTTTTGGACATTTATTTCTTACACAAACCCAAAATTTGCCAGATTAAATAGACAGTTTAAAAAAAAATTAATTTAATAACAATTTTGATTAAAAATACTCAGCCAGCCACACTACTAAATCAATATGCCTGACAATCCACATACACTATGTTTGTTGTTCTTTATATGCTTTATAAATTGTAAAAAACTAAGACTACGCTGCTAACTGGAGAAGATGGTCAGACAATACCTTAGTAACTGTAAATTTTGACATCTCACACATTATCAAAACTAAGGAACCACAAGGAAAATATGGACAACATATATGCACTTCTGGTATGAACTCTCAGAGAGAAATAAATGAGGACAAGACAAGGGAAAATGAAGAGCAAAAACCTGCAGTTACCTTGAAAATCTAATTAAAGAGAAGAAAGGTATAGAAATATAAGTAAACATTTTTCAAGTCACTCTTAAAAATCCTTTAAAAATAACAACAGACTATGTCAAAACATTAGCTCCTCTATAACAAGAATATGGACATCTTTTTGTAAAACTATCCAATAACAGAATATAAAAGAGAACAATAACATAAGAGAGACTTAAGATCTGCTTTAGGGAAAAAAAGACAAAGATAACAAAGCAAAACTGAAAAGAATTATACTTTTGTCTGCTAACGTCAAAAGAATTTCAAAGCCAAGAAATTCCTTAAGATTGAAACACAATTTAATGACTTGTGTTTAAAGGTACAGTGTATGGCTTTGAAATCTGGAATAGAGAAAACAGGAAAAAACACTGAGCTGCCTCATTTGTGACTAATGAAAATGTCTACCAAAGATTTATAGTTGTGATACCCCAGATGTCTTGTATCCCAGAACTTGTAACTCTCAGCCCTCTGCTCCAACTCTTAATTCCTCTTTTCTTGCATAAGTCAATGGGATAAAATATCAAAGAATGCTGGTTCACATGAGGAGCTGAGGCTTGTTTGCCTAGATGGGGCATGCCCCGTCTCAGAACTCCATTTAAAATGGGGTAAATGGTATGCCAGTCTTTCTCGCCTTAGAGTTAATACACCCACACTTCATCTCCCAAAATGGGGAGAGGGGGAGTGAATCTGTGCTGCATCTCCACTGTTCTTTATTCTCTAACTCTTCCTGCAGTCTTCAACATCCTGTCAATTGATGCATAGTGTAGTATTTCATGTATTTCACAGACCGTATTAGGGCCAAAAGGCTGTGTGACATCATCAATGGGGGGGAGGAAAGTGGTCTTAGGGAAGCAATCTGGTGCTAGAACGCAGTCCCATCCTACTGTGCTTGGTATTAGGGTAGGAGTTCTTAAACTAAGATGAGACAGAACTTCTTTTCCTTTGATTATATAAAGTCTAATGAGCTGTCAGGCCTAGGCTGGCTATTTTCATAGACCTATTTGTGGCAAGACATGGCAGTAAGATATTGGAGACTTGCCCGTAAAACCAGCTCCTTTTCCACAGACTCTGTGGAGCCTCAAGGGATAAAGGTTGCAGGCAGAACCTCTTCTGAATAGCTATAAGAATAGTGGGGTTTTGCCAATCCATTGCTTCAAGCTTCTCTTATTGCTTTTCAGTGTGTATCATATGTTGTTATCTGCTTATATATGTACATACTCATGTGATCCTCTCTTTGTGTAGAAGGACTGCAGTCCTTTGGAGCAAATCTCAGTTTTGCTTTGGGTGAAATAAACACCTTTAATTTGCACCAAAAATCTCCATCAATCTACTCTAGTTTGAGGGCACCCTTCCATACTACATAATCTGGTATCGCAATCTCTCATTCACCTTATTTTTTTAATTATAAAATCATTTATTAAAAGGAATACTTGCTACAGAGATAATGTGTATTTTCTTGGTATTTATTTTGCTGCTGTGGCAATGCTGTTTCTTTAAAAATACTGGGAAAGATAGAAATAGGACTTCTCATTTACCATGTTTTGCTGAATAAACATCAAAAGGCACCAGGGAAGTAAGTCTTTGTTGCATGTTGAGGTTGAGTACAGTATTACTTATGAATGAATGTACGCATGACTGACTAACTCAATGAATGAATCATCCACAGTAAAATTTTGTGCTACTTAGAGCTGCACAAACTTCTTTGACATTTGCTTATAATGCTTAATCATAAATATTGTATACTTCCCTAGGCAAGGAAGGAAGTACAGTCAGACCTGGTTAATGCGTGTTTTTTTTGCAGGTCTGGGTACTTCACATTTGTAAGTGGTAACCAACGTAACAGCAGCTTTATGCGTACAGCATATGAAGTTACTTTTAAAAATCCAACACTATGAAAATTTCAAGCCCAATTAGCTTGCTCCGATCTGGCTCTATGCATGTATGCATCATATGTATTTATTAATAAAAATGTAGCCATAAGAAAATAATATACTGTAAAATCCTCTTATCCCAAAACCTTTTTAAAATCCAATGACATCTTATAATAGTTAAAATATAATAGTTAAAATACAAACTGGCTTTGATGTAAAAAAAAAAAAAAAAAAAAAAAGACCAAGCCTGAAAAACGAATATTCACATTATGGCAAACATTCCAATTGGACCATCTGTGCCAGTAGTGAAAGGTACATGGATCTGGCTGAGGTACTGTGTCCTGGAGGCTTTCTCCCAGAAACCTTAAGAATTAGATTCCAAATAATTAGATTGATTTCTACTCTGAGGCAGAGAGGTTTTTATCTGTCTCATAAAAAGTCTATGATTTGTTTGAGCTGTCTAATCAAAAACTCATAATGTAGAATTTTGGATTTTACAATTATATTCATTTTGGAATAAGCAGAGCAATTGCACATTTTGCATTCTATTCAGATTCTGTTGATCAAAATATTTTGGTACCTTTCAGTTTTACTGGTTTAATGGCTGGCTCATGGGAGTTGAACATTTCAGAAAGCAAAGTCTAGCTATCTGGGAGAAGAGACGGACCTGAACTAGAACCCCAGATATGAATACTTTCTAATTTAGGTTAGTTCCAAACTGGATCCAAACTCCAAAAAACCTTTAATGAGTTTGGATCTGGATTCAGACTTTATGTCTATAAACCCTCTCTTCTTATGAGCTATATTTCATTTCAAAATACTTGCTTTTCACAGATTCTAGAGAGTAACTCGGGGGGAAAAAATCTGTTTTGATACCTTCTACATAAGGGCTCAACTTTGAAACCCTTTTTTCTTGTTGAATAGTCCTAGCTCATGTGAGTAATCCCAAACAACCCTTCCACACCCAAATCCCAGGTTTCTGGGTCCCTCTTAACTTTGTAGAAGCTGAAGATCAAGAATGAATTCCTTTGTTTTCTGGAATTAATTGTGTTTTTATGGTCAGAGAGCAAATAAAATAATTGGGGGTAGATTTAGATACAAAGTAGCTGTGTTTAGCAGAACATGTCTCTCTCAAACTGTATCCCATGAGGCTCTAAAGCACTACATTAAAAGCCAGCAGAAAAGATAACATAAGAAAGCCATACTGGGTCAGACCAATGGTCCATCTAGCCCAGTATTCTGTCTTCTGACAGTGCCCAATGCCAGATACTTCAAAGGGAATGAACAGAACAAGGCAATTATCAAGTGATCCATCCTGTGTGAGCCAGTCCCAGCATCTGGTAGTCAGGCTTAGGGACACTGTAGTGAGGGGGCTTGGCCTCTCTCTGAGACAGACAGGGAGGGACTTCCATTCAACACCCAGGAGGGCGGAGCCAGAGAAGCCACGCCCACCACACTGGAAGCAGAGGGGTGGCACACAGATAGGAACTGGAAGTATAAGGGGCGGGACCTACAGCTCAGATGGGAAGCAGCCACACAGGGGTGGAGGAAGTATCCCAGGGGTAGCCAGTTTAGGTCCGGCTGGACTTGCACTCAAGCCTTTGTCAGTGCGTTTTGGCTGGAGCCCCGCTGACCCAATGACAGAATACCCTGCCGCTGGTAGGGCCCTGGGCTGGGATGCAGTGGAGTCAGGTGTCCCCGTCCACCCTTCCCACACTACTCCTGGGGTTGTTGCTTCATCTCGGCCTGTGAAGCCATAGAGGCCATAGACTGTTTGCCCTGGCTGGGGCTAGAGTGCTTGCTTTGCCTGCCCCACCCTGCCTGAGGGCCTGGGATATAGACTGCTTGCCTTGCCCTGCCTGGGGCTATAGACTGCCTGCTTTGCCTGCCCTGCTCGGACTGAGGGCCAGGGCTATAGACTGCTTGCTCACCCCGCTTTGCTTGAGGGCTTGGGCTACAGATACTAACGAGCTAATCCCCTATATCAAGTTTGCCCCCACAGGGATATAGCGAGGGGGCGTAGCCTCCCTCTGAGACTACCATGGAGGGACTGGCCACATCTTCTACAGACACACAGAACATGGGGTTGCATTCTTGGCCATTTTGGCTAATAGCCACTGATGGAACTATCTGTCATGAGCTTACTGTATTTTTTTGAACCTAGTTATGGTTTTGGTCTTGATAACATCCTCTGGCAATGGGTTCCACGGGTTGATGGTGCATTGTGTGAAGAAATATTTCCTTGTGTGTGTTTTAAACTTGCTGCCTATTAATTTCAGTGGGTGACCCCCAGTTCCTGTGTTACATGAAGGGGTAAATAACACTTCCTTATTCACTTTCTCCACACCATTCATTCTACTCCACACTCAGCAGCAATATTGTGTCCAGTTCTGGTCACCAGATTTCAGAAAGGATGTGGACAGATTGGAGAAAGTCCAGAGGAGAGCAACAAAAACTATTAAAAGTCTAGAAAACATGACCTATGAGGAAAGATTGGAAAAATTGGGCTTGTTTAGGGCTAGTCTACATTTAAAACTTACAGTGGCAGGTACAGTACCAGTACAGCTGTGCCAATGTAAGAGCACTTGTGAAGCCGCTATGTTGACGGGAGAGAGCTTTCCCTTCAACATAATACAATCACTTCAATGAGCAGCGGTAGCTATGTTGGCGGGAAAGCATCTCCAGCTAACATAGCGCTGTCCACACTAGTGCCTGTGCTGGCAAAACCTATGTCGCCCAGGGGTGTGGTTTTTTCACCCCCCCCAAGCAACAAAAGCTTTGCCAGCATAAGTGCTAGTGTAGACAAGGCCTTGATCTGGAGAAGAGATGACTGAGGGCAGGACATGATAGTTTGCAAGTACATAAAAAGTTGCTACAAGGAGGAAGGTGAAAAATTGTTCTTGTTAACCTGTGAAGATAGGACAAGAAGCAACAATCTTAAATTGCAGCAAGGGAGTTTAGGTTATCCTATCCTAACTGTCAGGGTGGTTAAGCACTGGAACAAACTGCCTAGGGAGGTTGTGGAATCTCCCTCACTGGAAGCTTTCAAGAATAGGTTAGACAAACACCTGTCAGGGATGGTCCAGTTATTACTTAGCCCTGCCTTGAGTGCAGGGGGCTGGAGCCGGGTCCGGGGAGCAGCTGGGAAGAGTGAGGGGAACCCTGGGCAGGGCCCAGCGCAGGGAGATGCCACCAGCCAAGAGTCCCTGCAGGCCAGACTGGGAGGGGGATCGTGACCCTGATGTGGCGGGGGGGAGTGGGCTGACGCTGGGAAGAAGGGTCCTGCCACCTAGAGCCTGAGGGGGTGTGGCCACTACCAGAGCAATTGTACGACCCACTGCATCCCTGCAGCACAGCCAGGGCCTGGGCAGGAGACCTGGGACATGTGAGAAACAGACTGTGAAAGTCCCTTACATCCCAGAGATGCTGTGTGTGGTTTCTCTGTGCCCACGGGGTGGTGTTAGGTGTTTTCTTTTAACCTTTCCCATTTTTGACTTATTTTTTAATTGGTTGCTGTTTAATAAATTGTATTTGCTTTGAACTATATGCAATGATCAGAGGGTCAGGGAAGCGTCCAGTGCGGAGAGAGTACGACAGAGTGGGGACACCCTAGCCTCCGTTTTAAGTGTTTGGGGGTCAAGTCAAGTCAAGCCAAGTCAAGATTGGGGGTCAAGACTCCAGGAATCCTGGGCCCAGCCTTGTCGGGGTTACAAGGACTCTGCCACACAGGAGAGTGGAAGGGGAATCCTTGAGGTCAGGTGGGCCTCTGGGTAAAGGGAGGAGTGGGAACAAGGATTCAGGTCCTTTTGCTAACCAATTCCACCCAGGTAGTGAATAAGCCTGGAAAGGTCCTCACAATAGCGGGACCATTCCCCTGCTTACACACATATGCAGTTACTCCCATTACTCTTGCTTGCAGGCTTTTCTGCTGTGGCTACTTTTGGCATCCTGTCAGCGACATTGCTGCTTCTCTGCCCATCTCTCCACTTTTCAGCCCCAGGTTGTTTGTGGCCCAGGCTTCCCTATGCAGCCAGCTCCAAGCTACAGCCTCTGGCCTGCTGCTCCTGCTCACACGCAACCTCTGGGTCTTTGCGCTTTGTCCCCCCCTCTGACCTCAGGATGTACTTCCTTTTCCTGTTTGCTTGGCATTACAGAGCCCACAATTGGATTGGCTAATAGTGCCCTCCACTGGCTAGATCAGCTGGAAGGGAACAAAGGTGTCTAAGAATGAGCTAGCAGCTTCATTACAATATTTTATTCTTAAGTGATTGCTGTTTGTTTTCTAGTTCAAAATCTAATGTCTCACTTTTTGGTTCTTCCCTTAGATTAGCTATTGATCCAAGCTGAAAATTTTGGATCCAGATCTGGATTCTGAACACCTCAAAACCTGTGTGTGTGCACGTGTGCACATGTTTTGGTAGCTGGGTTTTGGTTTGACACTGTAGAAAGATAAAGGACACCCTGGATAGGGTTCAGATTTCTCCCTCCCTGCCATTCATCCAAAGCCCCATTGCTGTACACTACTCATCACAGATTTGGCTTTATTTCTAGTCTTAGGTACAGTGGAAAACTGAATTGCCAAACCACCTGTACATTACGAAAACGCAGCCATGACATTTTTAGCATTCTCCTTCTACCTACTAGCCTTTTCAGGTCATATAATGAAAAAGCTTAAGTCTAATAATAACAAAGGAATCAGTTATTTAGAGATCTCCTTTTCTTTCCTCTTGTTCCCTCAATCTTTTGGATCTGTTTTGAAACTCTCAATGAAATACCATGTTTTAAGTCTAAGCAAAGAGTATTTTCGATGAGGATTCTGTCTCGAAAATATCCAGGACTATCACTGAGCAGGAGAGTCATGGAGCAGTCAAAAGTTAAAGAATCATAAATTTCGACTACAGTGGTGCATTGCTTCTATTAGCAATTCCTTTATGATCTTAAGACTTCCATAGCATAAATATTTTAAGCCATTGAAACAATTTGAATAATTTTAGTTTGTTCGGACATTAAAAATGCAACAATGAAGGAGCTGATCTTAGTAATAGAATTCCGAGTCAGAACTATATAGTCATAATTTCCTTTTAGGTTTACAGTAGCATGCCGTTATTCCCCAAAGAACAACCAAGTAAGTTGCAAGAGCACAATCAATGATCCAGATATATCTGTTACTGGCCTTGCAGTTATTGTTTGGTAACTGCTACATTCCAAAATATTTTATTTCATGAGGAAAGCTGAGGCACTAAGTTGTCTTGACAAGCTATGAGGCCCCTTCTCTAAGAATGAAGATCATCTGGACAAGGATTAGCCAACATTTTAGCAGCTGGGTGCAACAAGAAACTAACTGACTAAGTTGTCTAATTATTTCATGCATTTGTCTATTCTTCTTCATGCGAAGGTCCATAAATCTATTACAATGGGTACCTCAACCTTGTTGCAGCTTGAGGGCAGAACCAGAACAGTAACCAGGAAGCAGGTGAATACCCATCTTCTGAAATTCCCTCCAGTTTTATCTGCCCCCATCCTCCCTCCACCCAGCAGCTGGCAGCTCAATCAGACCCTCTGCTGCAGAGCTTTTCTGAGGAAGATTCCAAACTATAGTTCAAATTTTTAAACCAACACTTCAATTCAATAATGTCTGTCTAGTTCCCAGTCATGGCCCAGAGCTGTATTTGATTTTGGCGAGATGGAGATTGTCCCTTCAGCTCTGCTTCCCCTTCTGAGGTGTTTGCAGCAGCTGGTGGGCCTGCAGGCTTCAGGGAGAGAGCTAGGCTGAGCAAAGCCGGAGGCAGAAGAAAGGGTCTGTGTTTTCTGCTGCTCTGCCCACCTTATCTAGTGTCTCATTGGGAGCTCAGCCAACTGTGTGTACAGAATGCAGCTTCTCCCAGAGGAGGCCAGGCAGGGGGGCCTTGCCCTCTCCTTTCTCTGGGTAGGAGAGAAGCCCAGCAAGACTGGAAACAAGATGTCTCTGGGGAAGTAGCTACTCCTTCCCCCCCATCTCCATGAGGGGAACAAAGCCATAAGGATAGTGTGCCAGGTGGAAGATGGCACCTGCGTCCCTATAGCTTCTACCAGAAGCCATGCCTCTGACTGCAGAGCTCGGCTGCCTCTACTTCTCTGCGGGTCATAGATGGAAGGCACGAGACACAGCTTGGATGCTGCCAATGCTGAAGATTTGTGGTAAAGGGCCTTTGGGGCCTTCAGAGCCTAGTCTTCTCTCCTGTGGGCACCTCTATAACAACCCCTCCTCCCACCCCGCCCAGGCATTCCTAATCATATCCCAGGTTGAGACTGCCAGGGGAAACAGACACATATCTGGTCCATATGAATCCCAGGCAATAGAAAGGAGTAGAGCTTCTAGGGAACCCATCCTTGTGCTCAAGGCCAGCAAATTCCTTCAGAGACCAAAAAGAATCCATGTGGGGAAGGGAGACAGGGGGATTTTCCTGTCCTCTTTAAGGACGCTAGCCACTTGAAATATTTTCGGAACAATCCGAGTCCAGTTTTGTTCCCCTTTTGATGCAGGATTAGGGGGGCAAATTCAAAGGACAAATAAATGAATAATAAATTCATTGCTGTTTCTCTGGCTAATCTTCATGGAGTACAGCATATGGGATAATAATCAGTGTCAGTTTCCCTTGCTCACCCTCACACAATGCACCATGCCGATCAATGCAAAAAAGACCAGGCTATAGACATGAACTGATGCCTCTAGGCATGCACACACATTCCCTTGCTAAGGGAAATCTTCCTCCTTTAGGAAAGTAAGGTTGGAAGTACAAATCAGAATCAAATACATTTTCTATATTAAATAGAAAAACCAGAGAGAGAGAAAGAGAGAACTGTAGGTCTTCAGCTGTCTTAGACATGCTATAGCTATATATTCACTCCTCATTCATCCTGTGAAGGTATAGTTGAAGGAGAGAGAGATTTCCTACAACACGTTAGAGATTGGGCATGTATTGATGTGCCCAGCTGTCACTGCACATCCCCATCCCCAGATGCCAATGTTATTGTTTCCAGATTCTGTTTCAGGTTGCCTTGCCTCACCACCATCTTCATCATCTTCCCCCAGCAGACGGCTATGGAGTGATGAGGGGAACAGCAGCCCACATGTGGAAGAACTGGCAGTCAGTAAGGGGCCTCTTGGCCTACCATTTATTTCCAGCTACTCCACCCACCTGCATTTTATAAGGCCAGAGGGCTCCTCATTGTGCACCAGTCAAAACTTAATCTGGTATGTGGCTATTTTCCCTTGGCAGGACTCTTCGTTTCTAATGGGGAGATTTTTACATGAAAGAGCAGCCTTCTCTCTATAAAGGCCCTTCACAGGCAGCCAAGTCCAGGCAGGCATCAGCTCTGTTCTTTGGCCTTGAAAACTCCCAAGTAGCATCAGGTCAATAAAAATAAACAAACAAATCTGAATTGTCATCTGACCCCACCTAAATGCCCTGACATGCTTTCACGAGCAATGCTAACATAGGTGGACAATATTGCAGATATAGTCCCTCTGTAACTAAAAACTGCACAGCATAAGAGCGTCTTCCTTGAGGGGTAAGGGAAGAGTGGGATTCAAATCTGTTTGTTGCAGGTATTCGGGTCTGATTCTTGGGACCAGATGCTAAGACAAATCAGCTGTCTTAGTGATGCAATGGGAAACTTTATGGAAAGCTGAAGGTATTCAGAATCATAAGAAAAATTGACTTACAAGCGTGGTGCCTGCCAGACACTGTAGGAAAGAGTACAGGTGACATAGCAATCTGAAGTACAACTGGAGAAAATACCTCTTTGCAAGCAGTAGCTAGAACAAGGATGGGGTCAGCAGCTGCCTTCTGTTTCTTCAGACCTATCTGAAACTCTCCCAGCCAATCCTAACTGAAACTAGATCCCTCAATAAGTGCACGGAGCTTTCAGTTTGAGGACCGAAGCACTACATATAGCTTTGATCAATGAGGTCTCTGGATATTGTCCGGAGGAGGTACCCTATGGAGCTGTGCAAGAATTACAAGAACAGCTTTGTCCCATTCCCACTCCCAGCAACCCCCAGAAAGGCCATGAAATGAATGAAATAATCTATCATCTCCTTCATCTTGAAACAGTGCAACCTGCTCCCCATCCTATTTTTAGCCTCAGAGACTCAAGACTGTACCCCTGAAGCCTGAGTCCCACCCCACGGGGCTGAGGCATGTAACTTAGTTTCATGGCGCCCCTGTGGCTCCAGGCAATTGCCTTTCTTGCCACCCCCAATACCAGCTCTGCACTTGCGACCCCTCTAAAACCCCAGGTTAAGAAACACTGCTTTATACCATCCTCAGACAATTCTTATGTTCGGGAATCTTTTTCTTTTCCTAATTATAATAATTATAGTCTGTTCATATGAGTGGTCCCAGGAGAAAATCTCCAAGATCATAGTAGCAGAAATATTGATTTTTAGAGCTGGGCAAATAATGGATGTTTCCCCACACTGGCAATGCTGGGGGACCAAAAAAAAAAAAAAGTATAGTTTCAAGTCAAACAAAAAAGGATGTCTTTCAAAAATGTTGGCAAATCGAGAAGTCAAAAAAAGTCAAGTCTGATCAAAATGAAATATTTTGTTTCAACCTGACCTGAAATTTTGATTTTGGGGCATTTTGACAAAAGCAAAGGAGGATTAGAGTCACAACATGGCTGTGACTGTGGTGGGTCACAGCTGAGAATGCCAAATTCAGGACAGACTGATTAAAAACAAGGCAGACACACCCCAGAACTGGTGGTTATTAGAGTTCACCAAGCCAGTAACAAAAGTGAGCTCCTGTATCACTCCACTGGTTAATGAGAAGCCAAAATACAGTCCCCTTAGGCAATCACCACCGACATCTGGTCTTTATGATGAGAGGTTACTGAAAACCAGATTCATCTCACATAAAATTCTTCCAATACCCAAAGGATCAGCCTCTCTCCCAGGTCAATATAGAGTTCAAATCTTACCCAAAAATCACACTAAGATGGAGTCTTAGAGATCACATGTCCTTATCACATGTCCTTACATGCCTTGCTGAATCATGGGGCAACATTGCCTCAGTGCTCCCTGAAACGTCTCCAGGAGGGCCTAACTGGGGGAGCTGATTGTCCTTAATGGGCCATCAAGCAAGCTGGCTAGCCTTGACGTAAATGTGTCTTGGGGCATCACCCAAGAAAACAACATGTTGGAGATACAAATACATAGCCAACATTTATAACTTCATATACAAAGATGATACATGGATTTAAACAGGATAATAATTCTTAACAGTCTAACTTTTCCATTGATACCTTACATGACTTACGTTGTACAAGATTTATTGCAATTTTGTAACAATGGTGACTGTATTAGTTTGACTATTTATCTTCCTTTTTGTACAGCATCACAATGGCCAGGGAGGAGCCCCCCCCTTATAACCTTAAACTCTGTGGTTAGACAACTCACTTAAAAATGGGAGAGCCAGATTGGGTTCTCCCCTCTGCCTGAGGTGGAAAAGGGATTTGAACTTGGGTCTGCCACATTTCAAGAGAGTGCCCTAACAACTGGGCTATGGGACACTCTGTTTTGTAATTTTCTTAATCTCTCCTGATGAAGTGGTTTCCCCTTGTTAGCTAAATAGTGATTAAAGCAGAGTCTAGCACTTGGGTCTCCTACATTTTATGTGCATATACTAAGCAGGCTATAAAGTCATTGTCACTTAGTTTGCCTTTGCCCAGGGACTATTCATTTTCATTATGAATGACTATGGCTTGCCACTAAAGAGTAGCTCCTACACCCAGAAGTCTCTTGGTCATTATAAGTAAGTTTGTTAGGCTGGAGGTTTATTTGCATCTTAAAAACAGTAAATAAAGTGCACCATACCCTCTTTGTGGCAGGACCCAGGATGACCTCTAGCAAAGTTGGTCAAGGTGTACTATATATGTCTTCCTCTGTTTTCTACTGCTCTGCAGAATACAAAAAACAGGAACGAGTGAGTGGCAGTGGTGCTATTTATGCCTTTTTGGCTGAAAAGACTATGGCTGTCAGGTCTGATTAACCAAGGTGTGGATCATCAGATGACAAAGTGGATTGATTTAAATCAGAGATTTAATTAATCGATTTTAATCAGTAAGCAGGAAACCTCGATTTAAATTGATTTTAATTGTGTTTTACATTTGTACTTTAGTTGTTTTCCTAAAGAGAGGTTGATTATCAACCAATGAGAATCATTAAAACATGCTGATTTGCAACTAGATATAGGCTTTATAATAAAGATGGTACTACTTTTGGCATACCAGGATACACATATATACTTATTTAAGCAATTATATAGCTTAACTAGGCTTGAAAAAATTAAATGTTAATTTTTTAAATGATTTTGATAGATATCAATGTTGATTTAAGCATTTATTCAATATTTATTGATTTACATTTTCACAGTTGTGGGAAACTATGAGGGGGGATTCAGACAATTATATAATGATGAACATTGAGATTAAAAAAGTTAAAGCTTTATAATTGTTAACACAAATTGTCAAAATCACGTCTCAAAATATACAAAGTAAATATGTTTAAAGCAAACTAAAAAGCATCATTTTTCTCATTTTGCATATCCCTAAAATTTTATTATCAATGGAAATATTTTTTCAATCAGTTTTTCTGTGGATGGTGAAATTGACGTTTACCGACATTTATGGATAAAAATCTAATCATTCCCAGCCTAAGATTAACTTTCATTTATTCAGATTCTTAATGTTTACATTTTTTATGTTAGAAAATGGTGAATAATGCATTTCTTATTTCCTAGATGATGAATTTGTGGCAAACTCCTATTTGAATAGAAGTTCAAATTCAATTAAAATGCACTATAACAGTTTTATTTAATAAAAAATTAAATGCTATCTTAAGTGTGCTGGATACATAAAAAAACTTTATCAAAACGTGTTTTGCATTGAAAACAACTGATTTGTTAAGCTAGAGAACACTTCAACATTAGAGTATAGGATCTGCCATATGGGATCAGATCACTGGTGTCCATCTAGTCCAGAATGCTGTCTCTAGCACTGGCTAATACTTGAATTTTCAGAGGAAGGTGGTGGGGGAAGTGGGGGACCTTCTGGAATGTCAATTGTGCAAAGCTATAAATTTGAGGAAAAATCATTCCCGACCCCCCTGTGGTGAGCACCATGCTTCTTGAAGCTTTATAATAGTAAAATGTTTGCTGAATAATTTGACAACTATTCCTCTTTTTGAATGAATGCAGTATTCAGTGAATGTAGCTCTCTGCATTATTCAACAAGCTATGTAGCAGGTCAAACAGTGTTCAATAAATAGTGGTATGTTTCACCATGCAAGTGCTCCATGGACCACCACAGAAGTTGGATTTAGAGACAACCTTCCACTTTTTTCTTGTACAATAGAGAACTGATTAGATCTGGGCAATAAACAGGGTAAAATAGCCCATTCTGAGGGCTTCTCATCACATACAACATGGCACATCTACCTCAACAACATTAAGTTCTTATTTACTCCTTTTTTTTCTGAATATCTAGAAAATTCCCACTAAATTATCAATACCTCAGCCATGTAAAAAATCCTCAACATTATCCATCTCTTTATTTTCTCAGTTCTTATGAAAACCTTTCATTAGGTCACCTTGAAATAGTTTCATTTCATTTTAATTTCACTGGCAAGAAATTGAACTCTTTTACTTCTTCCTCATCAATGAGATCAGTCCTTTCCCTTTGCCTTGTGGTACTACTTCTCCAAGCTAATATCATCACTGCTTGGACTATTGACTTCAGTTTTGTTTCCAGAAAAATCTCTAAATGTTTTTCTTTCTCAGTGTCCTGACAGACTCTTATAGTTAGTACGATACTTGCTTCAGAAACATAGGCCCAACTGTGTAATGCTTATTGGTGCTACTTACACAAATAAATGCTCACCAAAGTAAGTCTTAATTAATAGACAAATCAGATGGAAGCTCAAAACATAAGTGAATAATATTATTGCTTTATTAAGACATACTTTCAACTTTGGTCTGCTGAAATAACAAGCTCTCTTTAAATCATGTCATATGATATTCATGCTGCAACACACTTGAACAAAAGGACATTTGTTTTGTAATAAATAACTTGTGGTTCTACATAGTATTGCCAACCTCAAGAGATCAAAAATCATGAGTCAGATGCTCAAAAATCAGGAGATTAGCTCAAAAATCATGAGTGCATGTGAGATAATTTCAGGCTGAAAAGTCAGCCTTTAATGAATGCAAAAATGTATGCCTACCTCTGGCTGCTCAGCTGGAGACTTCTTATCCCATTCCTCCACTCACACTGGTGGTAGAGTTTGACACCCATTTGGCACATATGTGAATGTCTACACAAGGTGCAAAGGAGAGGAAGGACTATGTTAATGCAAAGTAGGTACCTATTGGAGCATGCCAGCATGGTCTACATGTGGCAGTCAGAGCACAGCAAGTTAGTTTTACAAATCACAACCCACTGGAATGTTTTGCTACGCTGTGTAGACAAACCCTCTATGGTCTGTATGCTGCTCGGATTCTGAAAAGGTGAGATCATCTGTCCTGTCTTGACAGGTTTGCATGACAAGCAGGAAAAGAATATATAGTAGTTAAGGAACTGAAGAGAAATGTGAGGCTCATCAGTCTTTATCATCATAGGAAATACAATCCATGCTATAGCTCAAAATATCTAACCCAAAAGTCTAGTTTATGACTGCACCCTCGGGCAGTCCAACTTCTAAAAATGAGTTCAGCTTTATCTTGAACTAATTCATTTGACTTCCTTCTATTTTTGCCTTTGCCATCTTCTTATACCAACTTTGATTTTAAAACTCCATAAAAGAGACATTTAAGGAGAGGAAAATGGGATGTGTGTTTGTATTTCCCCTATTTAAAGTTGAACTGGATTAATTTTTTGAGTGGTAATGACAAAATTTGCTTGAAGGGATAGGAATTGCCCATCTGGACATGCATTTTACTTTACATTCCTTTTTGTAAAAGAAATTCTGTGTAAATTGCATATCCTTTCTCACTTTACTCCCTAACCTGCTGCTTTTGAATGAGTTGCTGTCTGTTGATTAGTAGCAAGTGGTTTGTTTTCTAGTAAGATCTTCAACGTCTCTCTTGAGAACTCTCCCACGGACACTCTCCCTAATGGCCTGTTTCTTAGCTAACTTCTCTTGAAACACATTTATCCAAAACTAGGAATAATTTTGTTTACTCTCTGCAACATCTGAAACACTTCTTTCAAAGAAATAGAAGAATGGATCAGAAGGTGTTAAGTGTATGTGTGTGAAAAGGTCTGTATGGTAAAACCTACCTGAGAAATCAGAAAGTTCAGTTTGATATTTTAGCTCTGGGAATGATTTTCAGCTTTCCAGCTCACTACATATAAAGCATGCATTAAACCACTTCGTCTTTCCCTTGCCTCAGATGGGATTCAGTTCCTTTTTCTTAGGGCCTGATCCAATGCTCAATGAAGTCAATGGTAAGCTTCTCATTGACTTCAGCATCATTTAGATCAGTGCTATTCTCCCTTCATCCTCTGCTGTATCAGAATTTGTCCTATTTTGGGTTTATTTATTAACCAGTCACATCTGAACGTTGCTAGTCAGTAGCTAATTCCTTCCCATAGGGGCTGACTGACAAACGGTACATAAAAACAGATTTAAAAAAAAATTTGTCTACATGTGGGCCAAACAAAATTATCCAGCTCTCCCCCTCAGGGGGGGAGATATGGCCAGTGGGCTTGGGAGGTAAGAGGACTTGGAGAAACTGAAGTAAATGCAGTCAGTAGCCCTATGCAAGTCTGAATCCAAGAGACACTACATATATTTATACATGAGAGTCAGTGAAAGGGATGTTACCCAGCATTCTGAAGTATTTGGCAACAAAACAACTGCATATGAATTATAATGTAAGAGAGGATGTGGTAGTGAGACAATGATTTTTTTCATACAGATAAAATTTGGCTCTGGACCTGGAAGATTAGGATCTCTTCAGTATAAACATCCAGGCATTAAAACAAAAGTTCAAACACGCCCAGTCATATCCTTATTAAATTACAGATGTTGCAGAAAACTATTATCTCCTAGACAGCTGCTCATCCGCTCACAGCTATATTAGCATTGGAAAGAAACATCTGAACCTTCTCTTGAAAATCGTTCCTTAAAAATATTTTTTTTCCATGAAGCCAATCAATGTTACTCTTTTCCATGTAACTGCTATTGGTAATGTAACACCAGCACAAAAAAGCCCATAACTATGGCACTGCTATGCATCTCCACCACATCGTGGCCTATTTCTTTTTGTTTAATTGTGGCAAAGGCTTTCCTTTGTAAACCCTGATGCAGCAATTTGAGCAGATTCTTGCTTTCATACCGAGGCTCATTGACTTCAGTGGAATTCTAGTGTGCTCAGGGGTTTGTCTGCAAGGATCAGATTATAGGATCAAGACATTTGATAGTAAAATTCTCAAGCCCAACACCCATTTTTTCTGGGCTTTTTACAGCACCAAGCGCATGGTCCTCTATCACACTAATACATAATATTTCTGCAGCTCTAATAGAACTACTGCCTCCAACCTAATAAAGTTAAAAGAAGGAATGATTTTGTGGTTAGGGCATTGGACTGGGTTATAGGAGAAATAAGGTCAGTTCCATGCTCTGTCACAGGCTTCCTGTATGACCTTGGGTAAATCACTTATTCTCTGTCAGTTCCCCACCTGTAAAACGGGGTGCCACTTTCTTTCTTTCACTCATTGTCTTTCTTGTCAATTTAGATTAAAATTCTTAATTTATATACATAGAGTTCATAGCACAATGGTATCCCAATTTCAGTTCGGACCTCTAGGCATTATTCTAATAAAATAATAATGATAATAATAATAATAAGGATCAAATTTTCAAAGCAAAGCACCGATGGCATGTCTGCAAAAATGTATGCATGTTTGCTATGCCCACCCAAACCTGCATATCTGTGAAATATATTTGCTGTTTTCTGGAGCCAATAGAAAATAAAATGCTTTTGGTAGACCAAAAAAAAAAAAAAAATCATTTTAAGTATCTAAAAGGTATTTTCAGCACCTGCCTGTATGCTGATGTGTGCTTATCAGGGTGTGGTGCTCTCATATCTGCTGATGTGAGGCAGAAACATATGTTCATACACTAGGTGTTCTCTGGGTGACAATTACCTCCTATTCATAAAGGAAGAATGGAGACGGTGATTAGGACTATTTGCTTTCATGTTCTTCCTACTCTTGGCTCGCTTAGAACCTTTCGGTTTGCTTCTCACACATATGGCAAAATATTTTTTTAAATTGTTCAATATTTTAAAGAATAGCTAGCAAAACTAAAATGCCATTTGTTACCCAGAGCAACATATTAGAAACATCAGCCTTTTATCTCTGTAGAATTGCGTTATGAATTGCATATGCCTAGAAGTGTTTGTCTGTGCATAAATAGAGAGAAGCTGAGTGAAAATGTAGGGTGATTCCTAGTAGTGCCTTATGTCTGTGCTTGTTCATGTAACTTACAATTGTTTGAGGGAACCTTTAATCTATACACGTGAGCTTTTAGAAACTTTCTCTCCATGAATCCCAGTGTTTTGAGGGTGAAGGCAATTGTAGCACAGGGCGAATGACATTGGGCTGTGGGTGCTGTTGAGCCTGTCTTCACTTAAGAATGAAAACGTGGGCTGAAGTTAGGAGGGAGGAAATAGTATGTTTTACAGCGGTGCGAAATACGTAATGCACAACATTTAACACTAGCAAAAGAGGAAAGGCGATTTAGATGGGAGGGGGGAACTCTAGGGAAAAAGTGCTTAAGAGAAATAAGAGGAACCCATTAGGGCCCAGAAGAAATTTGTCCTATGTTTGACGCCCCATTGTGTCAGAAGCCTGCTGAGAGGAACTGAAAAAGACTCTTTTGTGATGATGCACAAGAAGATTAAAAGTAGATCTGGAACTTCCCTGAGACTGCAGTGAACACATAAAGAGGATGATGAGGCTGTGGAAGTGCCATCTAGTTAATTAGCAGAATGTTGGGGGTGCCACTGCACATTTTGCCATTCAAAGTATTTCAGCACTGACAGAATACAAATAGTAATAATCACTGGGGCTGAGGCGTTGGTGCTATGTGAGGGACAGGAGTCCTGCTCTTCTTCAAGCCTCAAACTCCATCTTGCTGCTGCTACTGCCTCCCACTCGAAGCTTGTGTGTGTAGCGGGGGGGAAGGGGTGTTGGGGCGAGGTAATACTCTCAGCCCCTGGGGATTGGCTGTAGCCTGGGAGCTCCTCCTCTTCCTCCATTTAGCATATATTGCTGGCCAAGGGTATTGCATGGGCCTGAGTCCTCAGGATGGGTTGCCCTGGTGTAGGGATCCTGTCTAGTCTGGTATGGGTAACAAGTGTAGAAAGGCGTAAATTTCAAACATCCCTCTTTTAACAGGTGGCATTTATTTTAGTTCCCCCATAATGTCCATTCATTTTAGTTGTTGAAAGTTCTTTACATCAGAAATAACGAATCATGAAACTGAGGCTCTAGGAAGAGTCACTTATCCCAATGGGATGAATCCCACAGCATTTTACATTTCCTTGGTGTCTCCCATTTTGGTTCTTTGCCTCACATTATGATCCCATATGTCTGCTGTAGCAGTTCAGGTAAGAGAGGAGGGGGCATGGCCCTGCTGCCACCACTGTCTCCTGTCTGGGCCTGGCTCTGCCTCTGGGTATGCCTACTCTTCCTGCAGCTTGCTCACTGGCCGTTCATAAAAGGCCTTCCCAAAGTTCCAGGGCCCTGAAATCATGCTATTCTGATTTAGGGCCTCAATTCCAGAGGTGCTGAGCAACTGGGGCTTTCATTGTCTTAGACTGGAATTACAGGTGCTTGGCACCTCTGAAAATCAGCCCCTAAAGAAACAAAATATTGCAAAATGCTATGCTGCTTTCCTGTGACTAACCACTACCATTTGTTACCTAAATGTGTTGCTGATATCAAAGGAATTGGACACAGAGTGCTCAATTACTGCATGTGCAGCATTAAATGAGTATCGGAATACATCACAACAATGGGTGAAGGCTGGGGAAATCTATGACATTATGTGCACCACTCCAGTGTTCAAAGTATATTTGCCTTTGTGACTTTTATGCTGATGTCCTGTGTGTTATTTAGCAATGGAATGGAATGGCCTTGTCCCCTGGTGGCTAGATGAGCAATATTAATAGTACTGATAGTAATTGGAGTGCCTCCTTTAGCTCAAATGATAGAGTTACAAGGCCAAGTTCTGTTCTCGTTTAAAACAGAGAAATCCCACTGAGGGTTGCCCAGGTACAACTGAGGGCAGAGTTTAGTTTAGTTTCCCCAATGCCTCACAGTACTGATAGTCCCTTTTTGGTATGATCATATGTACTTATTTTAGTCTGTTTTGTGGACCATGAATGTGCCACAAGGTGTCCTTTTGGGTAGCTAGTGCATTCGTAAGGGACTTCCAAGTAGCACCGGTTTTAGAGGGATTTTGAGATACGTTAGTGGTGGAATTCTCCTTCTCCGCGTTCTACTGGAGTGGTGAGTTGTGCCTTCTGGCCATCAGGGTGGGGTTTAGGTCCCTTACTCTAGGGATGTCTTGAGATTTGCCCCCGTTCTCAAGTGAGCATTGGAGGTCTGTAGATGTCATGCAGGTGTTTGGAAAGTGTGAGAAATGCTATATTAATCTAGTTATATGGATTGCAATTTTAATCCCGGAGGAGTTATTTTCTTTACCCTCAGGCCTGAGAGGATAATACTTCCATTATCTTGAGCTGATTTCAACAGTAATACATAAATAAATAAAGTCAAGCACTTGCCTCTGCAGTAGGATTTTGCAATTGACAGAGTGCATGTCCTATTATGAGTTTACGGAATCACTTGATATATAGACTTGGGAGTGGAGCTATAGCAAGTTCTTTATGCTGGTTCTTCGCAGTGAAGAATAGTTCATGCCAATGGGAATACAGCAGAATTCAGATACAATGAAGCTACTTTAGCAGAGTAAAACACTGCAGTGCTCAACTCTTGCAGAGCTCATGATTAGATTTGGTTCATACTGAAGTGGAATGAAAGCTGCCAATTGTTTCAATGGATTACAGTAAGAAAAATGGCCAGTCCTATTACAGTAAACCCTCTCTTTTAATAAATCTTTAGCTGTGGTGGGGGGAGTTATTTTGTTTTGGGAGGGTCTACTGGTGGGGCAAAATGATTCAGGGGATTGATTAATAAGATTTTAGAGTCTTTCAACTCTTCCATTACTGGGTTAGGGCAGCCCATGTCAGCAGTGAATGCAAGTCAATGCTGTTGCTGTTTGGTGGTCCATGTAAAATGAGTTTTGAAGACTGTAATATAAGAACTAGTCCACATCACAAAACTCACAGTCACAGTTGGCACTAATTGACAGCCCTGCTTGTATTGTTCGGAGAGGGGCCAAAGACCTCAAAGTGTCCCTCCAGGTCATGGTTGATGAACATTAGTGGGACAGCCTGGGAGCTTGCAGTGTTGGTGCCCATCCAACTGCCTCTCTGGCACCTTTCACAAGAGCTACATTCACATACAAAAATCAGTGGGATGGCAAACAAGGCGATTCAACTGTACTGACAAATGAGATTGTCATTCATGTTCTTTTATATAATTTTGGCATGGTGGAAAAGAGGAATTCATATTTTCCCCCTATGAATTCTGTGCACAACTCCTACAACTTTTCAAAAAAACAAAAGGCAAAAAAGAAAAGGAACAGTGTCAGTATTGGAGGTAAAACCTACCTGTTTTTCTCTGTTTGACTTTTGGTAGGCTTGCTGAAAAGTACATTATTTGAATACTTGACATGAGACCAGAAGTTTTTCAAATTAATCTCTAAACTAATGATAATTGCATTTGCTCAAAACAGAGCTTTCAACCCTAGCATGTTTAAAAAAAACCCAAAACACTTTAATTTTCACTTTATGATTTGATTGAACTGCTTTTGTACAGTCTATTAAAATCCCAGTGTCAGCTTGCTGGTGTGCAGGAAATGTACTGTATGATTCTATCACTCTACCCACTAGGGAAGAGTTGACTTATTCACTAGTGTTAAAGTCTGTTTCCTCCCAGTAAGGTCCCCATTGGTTCTCTTCCAGAACAGTAATTATGTCTGCCCTTAAGGAGGTGTCTACCCCCCTTAGGCTGAAGGAAACTGATGCAATGTGATGGATTGTTATTAAAGGGGAGCTCACTTCAAATAACCATGCTCGAACCTGCTGAATTGAATCCAGAGATGTGCAATCTCCGGCAGAAGTAGCATCACAATAGCACAGCATTGCATTATGAAGATTGAGATGCACTGTAGGATCAAAGAATCTCAACACCTGGCATTGTATTGTGCCACTGATCTAACAGAGTTCTTGCTCTGGGGTTCCAAGCCCCAGAGTGGGAGAAGAAATTCAAATTCATTTTGGTGAATTCAGGGTCTACTCCACAAACTACTCCAGGCTTCCTCACCCCTCGTTAGCTGCTTCTTGGGGCAGGAAGAAGATTATGAGGGGTAATAGGTGAATCAGAGGGTTACACAGAGCAATTCCAAAGTTAAAACATGGCAGCTATGGACATCCACAAAAAAAAAAAAAAGATTAAAAAGTCAATACAATAAAATCAAGTGCCCTTTGCCAATTACTCTGAAGTCGTGTTCATCTTAGTTAATGAGCAAATCCAAAAAGCAGGGCTGGAATTAATAAAAAAGCAATTTCAAAGTACAAGATGAGGAAGAGCTGTACAGGAAGAATTTAGAAAACGTGGGTGTTATTTATTCTGCCTCTCAATAGTCTGGCATCCTTGTCAGAGGTCAAAATGATTTGTATGTATTTGGCAATTAAAGTTAAGGGGTTGTGAAACCACAGGGAAATTGTACTGTGGGGAAAGTCAGCATGGTAACTTCTGATGAGGAAAGAGGATGAAAAAAGAAGAGTGATCAGGGGACAGTGCAGTGCACACCAGTGACACCCTTGAAAACTATTCAGCATCAAGACCAGAAAAAAGAAAATATTCAGTCAACATCAGCTTCCCTCACATCTACTAGCATAACAGACCTAATGAGGAAATCCAAATCCAGATATTTATCTTAGCTGCATGAATATAAAGTAAGAGAATACATTGGAAATTCCAGCCTTCGTAGTAGGAAGCAATAGGGGACGGTCTACAACTGTAAAATAGAATAAATAACTGAATGAGGAATAGGCCAGTGACCTGTATTTAATGGGTTAAATTAAACATTGGGACCAATGAACCTGTGAAAAATGCTATTTGATGTTGAATGCGTGGGAATGCAGCTGTTAGGAAAGAAGCTAGAAGGTAAGAAGATCTCCATCCAGAACACAGTCTGGCCACTGAAGTAGTCTCTTCTGTGAATATAATCCTTCTTATAGTCACAACGCTTGGCTGGAATGGGTATGTGAAGAATCCAGTTCACTGATGGATGGGTTTGATTATTATTTTGAAAACCGTCCCATGTAAAAAATGTTAGGCTTCGATCCAGAAAAGGACTTCAGCTTCATCTGTGATCAGACCCTGATTTTTAAGACTGTACATAACAGTCATGTATTCACCAAATGGTTTAAGAGAACAAATTTCAGTCAGTGGGTTGTTCTCAAACAGTTCATGTATTCATTATGCTTTATTAGTTGGAAGTGACTTGTCATTTAGATTACATGGTACTATGAAAGGGAAAAACCTGTTCTAATAAGTAAACAAGTTGACCTGCTAAACCATAATGGGTCTTCAGGGTCATTATAGTCTATTCTGTAAATTCATTAATTTTTCTTTAATCGACCCTACTAGACCATAAATACTCTGTTGCAGAATTACCGCTATTATAAGGTAAATATATTGTTTAATCAGGGCACTGGAAATATGTGATGTTGAGCCTATGCACCATAAAGAAATAGCAAATTTCCAAATAAATTTATTACAAATAGCTTTTCCAAATAAACTTTTTTCTCTTTGTTAAAATTTTTATAAATATCCATTTGTTAATTTTTATTTTTTCTATAACATCCAAAATTTCATTTTTAAAAGTAAACTTTTAAATATAAAGTAGCTCAAGAAAAGCATTTAAAAATCACTTTAATATGTGCCATGTTGTTGTCAGAATTTGAATGTTTAATAATGCATGACAAGTTTTGTGTTAAATTTCAACCTGGAGTGAATTTTTACAAAATATTAGTAAGGGGATTTATCATAGAATTACGGGCACAACTATAACAATAAAGGTGGTACTAAGTATTGCTATAATAGCCATAGTGCCATGGTCACCACCTCCTTCGAGCGTCTTTAATATTGTACAAACTCCTCATTCAGCAGCTTAAATTACTCTGAGAGACAATTATTAAAGAACATTTTAGAAAAGTTCCATGTGACCTTCTATAAAATAATGCAAAAAATAATTAGCGGGAAACAACTGAATATTTGGGAAAATTGTGGGAAAAGGATCAGTAAAGTTACAAGGCCAAATTCATCCCAGTTGTAATTCCATTTACTTTATTATGTATGTAGAACTAAATTAAGTACCCAAATGCACTGAACACATATTGAGAAATTTCACTTTTAAACTGCCCCACTAACCATTAACTTTTCTGTGATATGCATAGAGCCTGGCATTGCTGCCATCTACAAAGGTGTTTATCACCACATATTTAGTAGAATTAGCCACTGTGTATGCATACATGCATACAGTCGCAGTGAATGCATGTGGTGCTCACATCTCCATAAATTTGTAACTTTGGTAGTACAACCCCTCTTTCATTCCTGTCCCAGAAATTCAGAGTTAAGTTTCCTATAAACAACCTTAACTCTTCCCCCTTGTGAGTATGCATGGTTTTACAACAGAGGTTTTTATTACTGGAGCACAAAGTACTTAGTGTATTCAGTAATATAAAATTATAATGCGTCCTAAGAAAAAAACAAACAGTATATTTTAAACCTTCCATTAGCTTTCCTCAAGCCAGGCTAATTAAAGTATTGATATAAAGCTTCAGATCTCTGGATTAAATTCAGTTTTTTGTCACAGACTTTTCTCATTTTTGTTCAGTGCACTAAAGCCCTAACTCTGTAAATACACACAAGTAGCTCCATAAAGGTCAATGAAACAACTCAGATGAGTAAGTGTTAACAGGACTGGGCCCTATGTAGGTACATACATTTGTACACACACACACACATACACACAGAGTAATTAAAGTATTATTACCCATGTATCAGAGGGCAGGGGCAAGCACACCAGAATGCGATGGAGTTTAAATGTGCGTGAGAGAGAGAGAGGGTTCAGAGAGGAGCCACAAGAATGATTACAGGATTAGAAATCATGCCTTATAGTCAGGGGCATGTGCAGGAATTTAAATTTGACCACTTTTGGAGGGGCACATAGCTCCTCTGGCCCGGGGGCCACAGCAGGGATAGTGAGTTCTGTGCCTCTACCAATTACTGGGGGGGCATGTCCCTGCCTATAATGAAAGACTCAAAGAACTCAATCTATTTAAGCTTAACAAAAAGAAAGTGTAAGGGGTGACTTGATTGCAGCCTATAAATATCTTGGTGGGGTACAGCTATTTGATATTGGGCTCTTCATTCTAGCAGACAAAGATATAGCAAGATCCAATGGTCGAAGTTGAAGCTAGACAAATTCAGACTATAAATAAAGCATATGTTTTTAAGAGTGAGGGTAATTAACCGTTGAAATGGCAAAGAAATGTATAATGAACCACGTTAGATAAATGTATATTAAATAATGTTAGTGGTGTAGTTATTATATATTTAATAGAGTTATAAGAAAATGTAAAAGGAAACTCTTCTACTTTCAATATGTCTTGTTGATACAGATTTTAAAACTCTGCTAAAACAATTTCAAAGGTTGTAAAAATCGGAAGGTTGGTATGTGTTTTATATACAGTGTATTCTTAGTCTGTATAGATAACAGAGCAAAATAAATCAGACAAATATGTGATTTACTAGCCAGGTGGAGATTTCCCTAGTAAAAAAACTTGGAAGGATGGATATTGACTGAACAGAACTAGCCAACTCCAATTCCGAGAAGCAGATAAGTAAGAACAACGTAACTGATGTAGGAAATGATAAATACATGAAAACAGTGAACAGACAGCTGGATTGAATAAGGAGGAGGATAGTAATGACTAAATAAAAGATAGGAAAGGGGGTATCAATTAGAGTTTTAGCAGGATAAGTAAAAATATATTAGTTAAAAGGATTTTGGGTTAGTGTGCATGAAAATATATTTAGAATAGAATAGGGATGAGGTAGTTTTAATAAAGTGTACCTGCATGATGTTACAAGACAAAATATAAAGATGTTCATTTAACAAAAGGGTATGGAGCAATGCAGGACACTCACCACATTGGACCAGCATGGGTCTGATGATGACAGAAACAGTGTACCTGTGCCCCAGGATGGAGTAATTGATCATTATGCTATCCTGCTCTATCTGCTTTATTTATTCTTTATGCTTGATTAAAGTGGTAATATATTGTCCTAAAATTTTCATATTAAAGCTTTAAACTAGGTAAGCTTAGTAATTGGTGTGGTCAATGTTTTTCATCTGACAAAACAATTGACCAAGGATTGTGGTGGATTCTCCATCACTGGCAATTTTTAAATCAAGGTTGGATTTTTTAAAAGATGTGCTCTAGTTCAAAAGGAATTATTTTGTGGGAGATCGACAGCCTGTGTTATACAGGAGGTCAAATGAACCACTGACCACAGTGGTTCTTTCCAGCCTTGGAACCTATGAATCGGTTTTAGATAGGCCGCCTAATAGTCATAACATGGTAATAACTTTGAATTGAAGAACCAGAGATAAAAGGGTCTGGGTCTGTGTGTGTATGTAGGGAGAAAAAACGTTTAATGTGAACTTGTACAAAGAATGATGGGTATATCACTGACATTCAATGAGAAATCTTTGTGTTCAGAATTCTCCAGCCTTTTTAATGATCAATTAACAATTCAGAACTTGTCCTGTGGCATTCTCAATAGCAGTACATTAATTCTCTTAATGACATGTTAGACGTCTCTAACCACAAAGACAGAGTTTATCTATAAGTGCAATGGGGCTTGCAAGACATGGAAAAGGAGAAATGACAATCACTGTAGGTTAAAGGTATAAAAGTAGGGCAACAAGAGCAGAAGATGCCTAAAAATATATATATGCCAATTTTTTTCTTCTAATTTTGTAATCCACAGAACCTAATTAGATAATGTTAAACAGTAGCATAGTAGAATACTAAATTATTCAGGTGAGTTCAGCGGGATAAGTATTACAAACACAAGGTGTCTCCTTTTTTTCGGTCTCCCCTTTCTTTTTCATCAATAGAACACCATGCCACTTTCAGGATTTTCTTATCTCTATTCTCTGCCCCAGTGCTAACTCTGTCTGCCTTCTGGTTGATAGATGGGATGTTGGATGAGGGCCCTTTTCTGCAGGAACTCAGTTGGCACTTGCAACGGCAGCTGTCCACAGCAGACGTCAATGCTGGAATGTTGCAGGGAATCCCCTTCCAGAAGTCGTGTGATGCCGGAAATGCTAGTAGCTATTAATACTGCGTGAATTTTTTCATTTAAAAATTGGCAAGTATAACATTTGGAGGCACAACCATGCCCAAAGCACTATTAAGGGTTCTGGCCTAGACTTGGCAGATTACTTGACTCTAGTAGATTCTTCTCTCCATTTTAGGTGGCTTCAACCTCATGAGCATATAAATGGTCTGAGCCACTCTCTGGTTGATGTGATTCCATTCTATACCCAATGGGAATGTTTTGTTTTGTTTATTTGGGTCTCTCTATTGCAGGTCTGTTATCCTCACCTCACTTTTCTGTCTATCTAGGCATTTATACAGCCCTCCTCACTATAGAATCTCACTACTTCTTCCCTTTGTCTTCCTGTCATCCCCCCAACTGGAAAGGACAAACCTTATGTGATTTCTGTATGGACTCTGACTGCAGAGATGCCTACCCTCTTTTGTAAGCTTAATGACTACAGAGAGGTACATTAGGATGATATCCTTTTACCACCGAATATAACTCACTTTCCTTGATCTTGTTTCTGGCTCATTATTTGTGGCTGCTTAGTAATATGCTATCATCTGCTTTGATTAGGTGATTCTTTGGGATCTCCTGTCATAGATGCTTTTCTTGCTCTGCAGTCCTCATGCTCACTGTTAGGTAGTTTGCTGCGTCCCCAAAGGCAGTTGTGTGATGGCTGCTTGTTGGCTGAGTCACCATGGATTGAGTCAGGGACCTCCAGAGCTAAAAGTATGAGCTGCTCTCAGCTTGAGCTCATCCTTTTCCCCAGACTACCTTTCATCTCTTTCCTCTTGGTCTCTTTCCTTCCCTGTAATCAACCCAGTCTGATTTCCTCCTCTTGCTGACTAAGGCAGGGAACATGTCTAATAGCTAGTGTGCCTTCTGCACCCTCAATTGTAGGGATCAATTCTCTAGGGTGAATTGATTTAAATCAGCAAGCAGGAAATCTTGATTTAAATAATCAATTTTAAACTTGTTTTGCATTTGTATTTTTTGGGCTATTTTCCTAAAGAAAGGTTGAGTTTGACTGTTTGATTGGTATAATTTGGTACTGATACACTATATCTATACACATTTATTTAACCAATTATATATCTTAACATTTATTCAGATGCTTAATTTTTACATTTTTTATGTTAGAAATTAGCAAATAATATATTTCTTGCCTAGATAGTTGATTTTTTATTTGTGATTTGTGTCAAGCTGTATTTGGAAGGAAATTGGAATTCAATTAAAATGCACAAAAACAGCATTCTAATTTATTTTCTATTAGTTAAATAAAACTACCTTAAATGTGCTGATACATAAGAAAAAAGTAAGTTTATCAAAACATGTTTTGTTTTTAAAACTAACTGATTTTTTAAAAACAAAGTTAGTGAATTTTCTAGTGAAACTGACTGTTTCTTGTCACCATGTCCTTAAAGATTTTATAACAAGTAGATCTCATCCTATGAGCTAATTTTTTATTCATAGATTAGAAGAGAAAAAACAAGCTTTCCTGCTTTTTCAACACCCATTCGGTTTGTCAACTTTGAATGAACTAGTCACTGAATTGAACTATTTGGACTGAAATGAAGAATATATTCTCTCTGTACCTGCAGAAGAGGCTACTGCTCTCAGAAGTTGGTTGAATACTTCAGCAAACCCTGGTTCCAGCTGTTTAGCTAGTGACTTCCATCAGTTCAGTAATTTGACTTTCTACAAAACTTCTACAAAACAAACAAGTACTGCTTGAATATTTTATTTTTAATTTAAATAATTTTAACAGATTATACTAAATTTAGGCCTTAACAAAGGGTGTCATAATTTCAATTTTAACTTTAAATAGGTTTATTGTTAAAAAGAAAATGTATTCAATGTAAATAACAAAAATCTGATTTTTTAAAAAAGTCATTGATTTTAATCCACCCTGTAGCTCTCAGAGTGCAGGAATCTGACGGGTCCCACAGACAAAAAAATCCACTACTACAAAACAGCATTGGATGCACTCACTCATCCTCCTTATGTCTATAGTTGCCCTTGGAAGTCTCAAAATGAAATATCATATTTTTGGGTCCCAAGATCTCTTTCTAGGTTATCAGAAGGCAGCATAGGATAGAGAGACAAGACAGGCCTTCAAATTCCAAGGAATATTGTTGACAGCATAAGGGACCTTATTTATCACCTTGATATTATGTGCAAATGGATTCTTTAGATTAGCATATTGTATATGGGGTTTTACCACTGGTGTACAATAGGTAGCAACACAATGTCAAGACTAGCATCAGGGATGGGAAGAAATCCATTTTTATCATGAAAGGAATGGAGATTTAAAAAACCCCATAAAATGCAGCAAAAGTTTTCTGCAGCTTCAACTAAAGTACATAAGAAAACCACAAGGCTTTACTTAAGGAGAGTTTACATTATCTTTAATGAGATCTGCATTTGAATGGCTTTGATAGCTACTACGTTCTCCCAGCAAAGGATACAAAGTTGAGGGAGTAGAATTATACCCAGTTATAACACACAAGTTTTCATTTCAGTCAGAAAAAAGATCTTGGAGGCAGATAAATTGAGTATTAATTCCTTACTGACACTAACTTCCTAACAACAGTGAAAGCAGAAAAGTTTTGGTCTTATATTGTGGGCAGTTTTATTTGATATAATAACTGGTGTCCAATGATTGATGATGGTATTAATAGAGAAAATAGTAACCACCAAATCAGACTAAGAAGTGACTTAGAGATAGGCAGGGAAAAGGACAAAGACTATCATTTGGAAAAGGAAAACTCACATTGCTTGATACTTGCTACCTTGTTCCTTTCTTCTGCTATGTAATTGCATCATTATGGCTACTGTCTACTGTGCTATTTGTACATGGTAGCACATCCAAATCCTGTTTCTTCTCTTGGTGTTCTTTCATTATCTTTTAAAAATAGCAGTATTTTAAAGAATGAAACAAAGTGGAATTATTTGTTAATACAAAGAGCCCTGATTTTTCTGCCATAACCCTCGTGCAGGTATAAAACTGCTATAATTTATGACAGCTGGCAATGATCTCTGAGGGATCATCTACCAGCTGAGCATAGCCAGAGCACAATGTGTTGTGGTCACTCTCCAACTTCCTACCCCTGACATGTCCCCTGGGCCCAAAAGAGCAAGGAGGGTATGAAGGAGTGGACCATACCAGCTCCACACCTGCTGAGCATTCCCCTATGCCACGTGTGCTCCCAGCAAAGAGGTTAGGTCTGGAGTACTCCCCATTTGTGTTGCAGGAGTAGAGTGCAGCATGGATTTTGTCCCAGTTTGTTTTTAAATAGTATGAAGTGAAAACAATGCTCATGTTCTCTTTGACAGTGAATGAAGGCCTATCCACTGCCATATGAGGCATCAAGTAGTCTGTTGGGAAAGGCTGCTACCAGCAGAGGAGCTGCCTTTAAGGAATCTCCTCCAGGGACGGCTTTGTGAAATCCTTGATGGATTCTTGATCACACATTTTGGTGAACCTTCCCAGCAGATATAGTTTGAACAGTATTGTTCCTTCCAGCCATTGCCCTCAAGATGAAGTTAATCTGAACCCAAAAATTCACACATACGTTAATACCCTTGTCATGTGACAGACAATAGTCACTCTGTGCCGTGTTTAAGTTACATCTTCCTCCCTTTGTAACTAAACCATTTTACCAACCAATAATTAAGAGCTAGGAGCTAATGCAGCCAATTAATAAATAACACTGATTGACACATCAAGGATGGAGGTCATAGTAGGCAAGCTGAACCTCCTGATAGATGAATGGATTAGACTGTCCTTATTGGACATCTATGAACAACTGCTCCCTCTGACCCTTGATGGCCTTCTCATCACAAGGCTACATTTTGCTCTCAAAACAATTATTTCTCCAGCAGACAGTTTGGTTGCAGAAAAGAATCCCCCACCCAGAGACTATTTCCTGTTCCTGGTGTTTTCATGGGCTGGGTGAGCATATGATACTTCTGTTAGCATGTGAGCATTGTCAGTATCGTTTTGGATGTCTAAGTTTTCTCCTTGGTCTTCTGTTTCTTCTGTAAAAATGACCAAGAGGGGTGGTTATGACATATGACATGGGTGTGAATGGAACAGCTTTTACTGTGGCAAGTTACCAGCCACTTTGTGGTCCTGTGCAAGGATGATCCAGACCCAGTTTGAAGACTGAAGTCCTCCCTCCCCCACAAAAAATCTGCAAATCACCAGTAAGTACTTTTAAAAAGGGATCAATGAACACTGAAAAATCACTTGTATGGATATGATCTATTAACCATTGTTAACTCTCTTCTGCTTGCATTTTATTATTAATCCTTTAGATTTTAGTTACTGAAGGATTGGCAGCAGCATGATTATTGGGTAAAATCACAGTTATATATTGACCTGGCTAAGTGCTTGATCTCTTGGGATGAAAAGGACCCTAATCTAATGAAATTGGTTTGCAGTAACTACTCATCGTAGAGTTCAGTTTCCTCCATTCCTGAGGTGTTTTGTTTGTATCTTTGAGTTCTACTGTAGTTGCAAGAAACTCTGCCAAAACACTAAATACTCTGTAGAGAATTATGTGATTATGCACAAACGTATCTTTCTTCTGCATAATGCATATAACCTAACTAGAACATTATTTCCTTCTCAAAACATTGTTCTGAGATAATGTTATTATGGTTGTACTCCCATAAGCCCAGAAGTAAGAAACAAAGCAGAGTTCCCTACTTGGATGCATGGAAGTGACACATTGATTCAGACTTCCAGAAAGCTTTCACCTCTTCTACATGCAGCCAAATTATGCAGCTTGCTGTCTTGTATTAACCCTTTCCAGTCTCATTAACAGCCTTCAGTTCTCTGGACCAATATAGCATAAGCTGAATGAGGGGTGGCTGAGACCTCAGAAAAGGTTATGTGATGGGGTTTTTACAAACCAACTCTGGACATGGAGAGGTTAAGGGGCTGCTCTGAGCTTGGCCAGCTGGGCCCCACCGCACATGCAAGGCACATGTACCATGTACAGGACAAAGGAAAAGCTTAAAAGGGGAGCAGAACAGTTCACTTATGGGCAGATCAGGGATGAGAACAGACCTTCAACCCTCTACTCCTGAGAGAAGGGGTGATGGGACACAGGAGCTTCCCAGACAACCACTGCCAGAAAGCCTCTCTTTTGGGGCGGGACGGCCAGATCCTGATGCACCCTGAGAGGGAGTCACTTACCTTTGTTGCTTATTCATTCAGTTTATTTACAATAATTCCCCTTGTTTTTTGTTCATGAACTACTCTAGAAGGGGAGAGATTTTGAAGTGACTTGGCTTCAGGGCTACTGCAGAAGTGGAACAATCAAAATTGTTAGAAGACCTTGGGTTGAGAGAGAGCTGCTGCTACACCATCCTTGGCCACAAGGAGGTGCAAGCAGTGAATTGACCTCTTCACAGTGTGTAAAACAGATAATGAAATGGAGGGATGTCTTCTTTCTTTTTCAGCTCCAGGTAAGTTGAGGGAAAAGAAGCTACAGAGATGGAGAACATGAGATGTAAGAAAATCTAAAAATACTATGTTAGGCCTCCATAGCTACTTTCACCCACGTATCTGAAAGGTCTTTACAAATTGCATCTGTGTAGGGTTTACCCATTTTTCAGAAGAGTAAACTGATTCCCAGAGTGAGTCAGTGGTCTGTACTGGTAACAGAGTTCTTCCCCCTCTCCGCTGGCTCAGCTCTGCTTGCTGGAGCATTGTTGGTGTGGGGAGAGGGCAGGAAACTTGGCCCCACCCACCTGTGTAGGATGGAGTGCCTGGGCTCCCAAGAAGCTGCTTTACCTGTTTCTCTGTGACCTGTGGTGTATGTGACTCATACAGGGTCATTGGAAGCTTGTCTGCTTGTGACGAGTGAACACAAAGGTAGAGTGAGCCTGGCTGAATTGAATTCATGAAGAAATCTGAGAAAACTGGAGGAAAATGTTTTGAGGTATTCACAAAGCTCTATTGGTCACTACCAACTTGAGCTAGATTTGAAGCAGTGAGGTAGAGGTGAACACTGCATATGCCTGTATAAATCCCTGTTTAGTCTTGTAACTCTGATGAATACATTGTAAAAGCCATTGAGCTGCTTTTGGGTGTGGCTTGCAAAGTAATGACAAGGCAACATGGCCCAGTGGGTAAGAGAAATCTGCCTCTCCCAGCTTCACCAGGTGGAGCAGTGTAGCGTTGCCTACACCCGCTCTGTGCCATACTTATCCTACGGCTATTCTTTAGGGGTTGTTTCACCCCTTTAAGTCTGTAGAGCAGCATAAAGGGGCCTTAGCACGGGAACAGAATCTTCACTAGACAATACGAGGAAAAAAGACAAACTATTGCACAAAAAACTTGTGTCTTGATTTTCTGAGGTGATCAGCACCCAGAACTCCAGCTGAAGTTAACAGGCATTGTGGATGCTCAGCACTCCTAAAATCAGAATAGTATGTTTTACTGACAGCAGATCTCTTCAACAAATCTCTGGATATACAGAGCCTGTAGGTATTCACAGCATGCTGTTTGCTAAGAGTGACTAATTCCTTGCATAACACTGTTTGTTTGATGTTCCAGTTACTATAACTGCAAATCCAGTTGCTTGCAAAGAAATCGTATCACTATTAAGCCGCTCACTATTTCCTGGCTCTCTTACACGTGAATATTTTTTAAACGTCTGCCTTGTTTTCTGGGAAGTAAAAGTGTAAGTTTTAAAAGTAATACTTAGCTCAAATACAGTGTTGGACAGAGATGGTAAACCCTACTCTGTTCTGGCTGCCTGGGGATGGGAGGGACTGTGTTGTGTGGAGGAGGAGGAGTGGCTGGAATGCTCTGTGCTTTAATTGTTGTGGGTTGTAGAACAGTCTGTTGGCAACTATAGGGAAAGGTGCTGTAGATTGGAGTTGCACAACTAGTCCCGCAGGTAACTTTGCAGTTAGCTTTCCACAAACCTTCTTGAATTCCAGATCTAGGGTTTTTTACCTTGGAGTGCATCAGGTCTTGTACAAATGTCATAATTTCCCCTGGCTGACACAGATTCAGTACCAAGAATTCCAGTCTGAGTCTTGGAAAAAGATCATCTCTTAATTCCTTGAAGTCAAAACAGGGGGTACAATGCAGCTCATGTCCAATCCCCAGCTTCTTAAATCCTTCCTCAGTTCCCTGTGTTAGGATGTCTTTTCAATTCCCCTTACTTAGTCCTCTTTCACCCTCAGAACTGCACAAGAAATGCATTTTGGTTTACTTATGCTTCAAGTCGTGTAAACTGTTAATTGGGCAGAGAGATTAATTAAAATCTAAACCATTTTAGGTCAACATCATATAAAACTGTGATATCATAAATAAAATAACCCCAAAACACTGCAAAAGGTTACATTTTCACTAACCCAAAATAAAATTGCTCTGCCATCTAGTGACATTGAGCACTTTACACTAGAACCAAGATTTCACGGTAATCCTGCTATGACATATTTCTCTTTCAAACAGAACTTTGTGATCCAGAACCTATTTATCAATGGTTGACTACAGAGACATTTAAGTCTGTAGCTGACACCCTTTTGAAGTGCTCCCAAGCTCTGTAATGGGACAAAAGTGAATGTAAGATGCCACTTAGTTAAAGGAACAGTAGTCCCAAGTGTGAATTGCAGACAAAGGCACATCTGACAAGTCTTATGGATTCTCATCGTGACTCACCAGTTCTATGTAAGTTACATAACCTATTCTTTACTTTACATATAACTGTTGAACTCCTGGAGGAATGCTGAAATCTACCATCCTCTTCTTCCCCCCCCCCCAGACATTTCTCTTCTTTGGTATATGAGGTCAGGCCCATGAGTAGAAGAGTGGCTGGGACAGACAATGCAGCATTGAAGTTCAGTGGATGAAGTACACTGGTAGATTACAGGTTGGAATCTTTTCTTAATTTCCTTTTGTACACAGTTATCACAAAATAACATCTAACCATTAAGGACTAGACACAGAGGACAACCACTTATTTTGCTGTCATTTACTTTGTTATGGATTACTTATATTACAGTAGTGATCAAAGATTGTAGTCAGGGTTGGGATTCCATAGTGACAGACAGGGTCCGTGCCCTGAAGAGCTTATTATTAGTGTAAATTAAAATAATAATGATTGATAATTATTTCATTCTCTTATTAGCATTTGCTTAGCACCAGCATTTTTAAGTGTTGCAAGTAAATGGCTTTGATTTACAAATGGAAAAATTATACTTAACCATTTATAACACTGTGTAGAAGTATCCAGAAATATTTAAGAATGTCCTCTTTTTCAGGCTCTAACATGTTTATTTATAAGGATGTTCCATTTAGAAATGAGGGTGATAGAATCAAATATATGCAAATAAAGAGTTATTCACAGATTTCATCCATCTGTTTACAAATCAAATTTCCTCAGTTAGTGGTTATCTTGATGAATCTTTAGAAAATGTTTAATTTGCCAAAATAGCTCCAAATTTGGATCAATGCTCACTACTTCAATTGATAACAGATGCTGGATCCAATTAAACAATTTACATCTTAGTGCTGGCTTTGCACAGCTGTTTTTGAAATGTCACGGATTTTTGTTCTTGCCAAAGCAAGCTAATCCTGCAAATAATGAAGCAAAAAGAAGACCAAGGTAATACATTCTTAGAAACTATACAAAAATGTTTTGAGAGAGCTCAGATGTGAGACTGTTGACACCGTCATATAACTACCAAGGCTCAGCTAAAGCCACTTTCATTTAGAAGCTAATGAGGACTGCCTTAAATCTTCTCCACTTTCAAGAAAACTCACAAGGTTCTCTACCCCTCTGGATCACTTTACAGAGATTTACATGTAGTGACACAAATGTCATGTTTTTTCCTTAATGAAATGTTTCCTTAAGTTAGTAAACTGTGAGTCTCTATATCAAGTAGAGTTTTGACCCCAAAAAAGGAAAAGGGCCAGAGGCTCCCTGAAATCCACTAGAGGCTTTGCTACTGCTATTTTACATGGAAGGTGCTCAGATACCATGGTGACAGGGAGCAGTATAGAACTGTAAGAGGGATAAGAGCTAGTCAGAAATTCTCTGGCAGAACACTTTTCTGTGGGAGAATGCTTATTTGTCAAAATTTAAATGTTTTGCAGGCATGGTTTGATTTTTGACAAAGTTCTGGGTTTCCTACCAGCTTGATTCCGAGGCAACCCTCATGGTGTGCTAGTGGAGAGCCTGTGCTTCCGATCTCCGAGCTCTTCACCAATACATCTGATGGTCTAATGGGGAGTCTGGGAATACTGGCTTCCTAGCTTGTGGCTCCTGTACAGCCCTGGCTCCCAGTGCTTCCGGGCTCTGTGACTTCTGGGCAGCCTGCAAGATGACTGCCCCATACCCAAGGTTCCATTCCCTTTCATGGAAAACGTCAGAATTATTAGCATCCATTCCAAATTGGAACAAAACCAAATGCCACACTATTGAAATCCTCTGCAGAATGGAATTGCCTTTCTTTGCCCAGCAAAAATAGATCAATTCATTTAGCAAAATTTCGTTTTAACCAAAGGGTCAAAAAAAAGGCAAAGGCTCCAATTCTGGACTGTGGCAGAGTTGAGCTCAGAGTAGTCCAACAGGGGCAGGGAAGAAAGGGCCTTTACGCCACCTTTGTCCTTGCCAGATTCTGAGGCTGCCAAGAGCCATCTGGGGCCCTGCCATGAAACAAAATAGCCCCAAGGTTTGCTCTGATTTTTGCCCTGGATAAAAAAGTCACTTAGGGATCATCTGACAGCCCTATATAGCTTGAATGCAGTGTGCTTCAGCTACACCCTCTCCTGCTTCTGCCTCTCCACTGCCTCGTCACAGTCCTGGGACATCCCCATGCTGAGACTGGGGGTGCATGGTGTTGGAGTTCCACTGGCCTGTATGACTGATCACTTTGTGATTAGTGCAGATACCAGTGGGACGTGGTATGCCCGAACTGCAGATCACTAAGGTTTAATGTACAAGATTTTCTAAATATACTAGTTAAATACAAAGCCTAAAATTAACTACAATATAGCATACTCACTAAGCCTGGAGAGCTAAGCAGTTACTCAGAAGGCTGTATACAGGAACGGCTTTCTTCAGGGCCCCACCAGGGAGTCAGTGGAACCTCTGGTCTGACCGGCAACACCTCCCGCAGAGTCAGGTGTTGATGGAGTGCACCCCTTTGTCTAAGTAGTGACTTCTTATACCCTTCCATAAACAGCTTTCACCTAATTACCTCTCTACTCATTATCATATATGCTAATTACCTACATTCCATTCTCACCGTGATAATTGGGTCATCAGAACAACATCTGGTGATAAAAGGGCGATGTAAAAGTATGGCCTTTGGCAATGAAACAGTGTACCCCCAGACATTCAAGGATAACTTATTGTTCCCATCACCATTATCTATGTGCAGCTGCAAGCAATACAGTATCTGTATTTTGTCTTATGTGCCATGGTATGCAGAAACTGAGACATCTACAAGGTTACTCAGTAGTCCTGTTCATCTCTGCCAACTGGAAGATGTCCTGCTACAGGGGTCAGAATAGCCAAGCAAGCAACAGAAGCTATGCTAGGCCTGTAGGACAGTGGTCAAGCAACTCAACTTGTGCTGGGCCTCCAACAAGAATGCCATTATATAATCCCTAGAAGACAGATTCATTTGGTTTCTGGCCCCTTTATGCCACTAGAGTGAACTCACGATTGTTTATTTGAAAGCCACGGAAAACTCAAGGTTTCAACATGAAACCAAGTACAACGGGACAGATTCACTTGAATATTACTTCGTGTTTTGGGTTCATTTGGACCTATATCTCCAAGTAAAACTCAGGGAGAGAAACAGGTGTGCATGTATGACAATGCAAGCAAAACAAACAAACAAACCCCCACCCCCAAGCTTGAAACCAGTCAGTTTTCCACAGAACTAAAGTAAGTTCTCTCTTCACCTGACAGCTCTGTCCTAATGTGCAAGCAACAACAAAACCAAGAAAGGTCTGATGTCCTCCTCTGTTTGCTGTGTTCTTCTCAAGCAGTATGTTCTGCAAGAGTCCCTGGTATCTCATGATACCCAAAGTGGTCTCCTCCTTCTGTAAATGTTTCTTCACTGCAGAGTTAACTTGAGATAGCTAAGTGGGAGTACTCCTCTTGAGTTACCTAGCAAAAGGGAGAACAGCCACACTGAAATAATATTCAAATTGCTGTGTCCATATTGGGACTATATTAACTTCCATGTGGTGCTAAGACTTCTGGTGAGATAGCCCATGGTTTTTTGCACTGCAATAAGTTGAGCCACACTATGAATTTTTTCACAGTGAATTGTGGGAGAACACGTTTGCTCTTTCTGGGCATACAATTCTGGGGGAAGCAAGGAAGGAGGGGACATCAAAATGAGAGCTGTGCTGACAGTTGAGAAATGAATGGTGACTGCTCTGTGGAAACTTGCAATGCCAGATTGTTACTGGTCAATCAGGAATCAATTTGGAGTCAGCAATTCACCATAGGGGTGGTTGTCATGGAAATCTGCAGAGCCATTAATTGCCTCCTGCTATGCAGGAATGTGACTCTGGCAACATGCAGGACATAGTGGATAGTTTTGAAGCAATGGGCTTCCCAATCTGCAGCAGGGTGATAGATGGCACACATATACCTGTGTTAGCACCAGACTGCCTTGCCACAGAGTACATCAACAGAAATTTTCTATAGTAATGCAAGCACTGGCAGATCACTGTGGGCTGGTCAGGGAAAGTGATGATGCATACATCTTTAAGGACACATGGCTGTTCAGAAAGCTGCAAGAGGGGACTTTTCCCCCCAACTGGCGGATTACCATTAGGAATGTTGAAATGCCAGTAGTGATCCTGTGAGACACAACCTACCCCTTGCTCCCATGGCTCATGAAGCTGTACACCAGCCACCTGGACAGCAGCACGGTGCGTTTCAACGACAAGCTCAGCAGATGCAGCATGACAGTTGACTATGTCTTTGGTCATTTGATGGGTCGCGGGCATTGTCTATTTATGAAATTGGACCTCAGTGAAAATAACCATCCCAATGGTTATAGCTGCCTGCTGTGACCTGCACAATATCTGTGAAGCAAAGGGGGGGAGTTTCTGCCGAGGTGGAGGGCAGAAGTGGAGCAGCTGTCTGCTGAAGTTGAATAGCCAGATACAAGGGCTATAAGAAGAGCTCAGTGCAGAGCTATGCGGCTGAGGGAGGCTTTGAAAGAGCATGTTAATAGTGAGCCAGTGTAGCGAGTGTTGCTGTTGTGTGCTCTGCCTGGCCTTGCTCTTTTGCAGCCTGGTATGAATTTTGTAGTGCGCGCTGTCTGGGTAGGAATATAACATTGCCAATGCACCTATTAATATTGTCTGTGAATGGTGTTATGGGTTCGGTGACAAAATGAAATAACAGGAAATTGGTGGGTGTCAGACCTGCTCAGCACCCGCCAGCCTATGTTGTGAACTGAGAAAAATGAATTATGTTTAAAAAATATAATTTATTCTGTAACATGAACCGGGCAAATAAAAAAAAATGAGAACTTAATAAAATTAAGGGAACAGCACTTATGAAGGGGAAAGAAAAGTTCTTTCCATGTTGAGTACATGTACGCCAATCGTGTTTGTCAGAGATCAGTGTACGTGCAGCTGTGATTGTCTCTAATGTCCCCCAGACTGGAGTGGTAGGGGTAGTGCAGTGATGCCACGTGGAATGTTGAGGGGACTGTAGGGAATGGTTATTTTAAAAAAATAATATACTGAGGGTCATGGCAAGTGTTGATGAAATCACCGATGAACCATTCCCATGAAAATCAGGAGGCTAGGTTGGTATTCTTGGCAAATTCATTCCTGCTCCAGAGGTGACCTCAGTGCAGAGCTAGGGATTGAGGTGGCCCAAAGGTGGCTTTGATATGTTTGTACCTCCCTTCTCTTAGCTCAGTCAGGGACTGCCTTACCCCTGATGAAGATTAGAGCAGATGTGAGGCTGCTCTAAACTTGCAGATAGTTGCTTAAAGGTTTAGGGGCTATTGTGTCAGCCAGGACTAGCTGGAGTGGGAGGATATTCTGGCCACACCCAAATGTCCCTGGGAACTCCCCTAACACCAGCCCTACAGTGGTGGCCCCTGCAGAGGGGTAACCAGTTATGTCAGAGGAATTTTGCAAAGTTTGCTGGCTTTATAGCTTCTTTATATGCAAAAGGACGGTAATGCAGTGATGAATTGAGCGCCCCCCCCCTTTTTTTTTTTTTTTACAATAACTGCTTTATTCCTTCCAGTTACCTGTAAGCCTTCAAAGTCATCTTTATGTTTGTTCCCAAATCACCATAGTTTTAAAGCCTGAGGTAGTTCTAGCCAAAATGGTTTACTTTCTTGCAAAGGTCTCTGGGATCTTGTAGTTTACCCTTGACCATGAGAATTGATGGTATGGTGACTAGGTTCCCATGGTACAAATGACAGACAATGAATGGCAAGCATTCTGGGTGGGGTAGGTTTACTCTGACATATTCCAGTTCTTCTAAATAAATAAAAAAAGTCTAGGTTTTTTGTCACAGCAGCCCCAACGGTTACAAATACCCAGCACTAATCATCCGTTGTTTAGACTGATTAGCATCCTATATCCCTCCATTTCTAAAATGGAATTTTAATCGGATTGTAATTCCTTGCAACCTCCAATTCACTGAGTACTTCCCTAGCCATTAATCAATCTGAATTTTGCCGTCTATTAAGCTGCTTAAACTCACGGCACATTACAGACTGATAGCTTCCATTGCCTCCAGTACGTTGTTGACATACTGTTCTTTTAAATCAGGTTCATAATACTTTTATAAGACTCCAGAAAGGAAAAAGCAGCCAGTTGCACAGCTATCATGATGGCTTTTCACTCTTTCCATTTAAAATATGTTTTCTTCAGGGATTTATAACTGGGTCATAAATTCATTCCAAAGTGAAATCGTTTTAAGTGGTCTGATCATGCAAAGTGCTGAGTGTCTCTTGTGGGGTGGTAAATTCTCAGCCCAGGAGTAGCTTTAAAAAAACCCCCAAAATGTTTTGTATTACTTTTGGTGCTTTTTTCATTTTCCTGCGCTAAAGAACAGTTTTTAATCAGGATATTTGTAGGCCATTTAGTCTCTAATGTAAACTGATAACAGTGAGTATTTTAGCTAAAAAGAATGTCCAGGGTATGAATACACTGCCAACTGATTTATTATAGATGTGAGGAATCTGGGTTAACACCAGCTGTTATGATCTACCAGGTCAATAATCTGTAAGGGAATAATTCTACAAGCCTCCTTCAGGCAGAGAGAGCTTTGCCTGCGTAAAGATTTCAGGATTAGGCCATAGGTCAACTAGATATAAATCAATGAGCTGTATAAATGCATTTTAGGGCAGGGTCCTTTAGAATAAATAAGGTTTTGTAACAAGAAGGCCTGTTTCACCATTGCCATGCATCTTTTGTACTCTATTTCCACTGGAGCAAAGAAGCACTCAGCACTGGTGGAAACGCTGGCACAGGATATACAATGGTGAATCTAGCCCATGATTCACACTCTTAGATGCCTTTATAAAAGTTCTTTATACAAGTTTTATGCCACTGTAACTCAATTGACTTCAATGAAATACAGGTATAAAACTGGTTTAATAAAGTGGAAAATGAGGCCAAAAGTATATACAAATTCATAATTATCCACAGGCTCTAACAACTTGACTAAGCTATTTTGAGCCACAGTGGCTATATAATACACACAGAAAACAAATTTAATAAATATAGCAAAACCTTTAATTCTGTGTGTGTTTCCATGGACCCTCTGGTAGAATTCTATCCCTATGATTCTGTGTACAATTTGATAGCCAGCCCATAAGATATATCTCTTTAAGGAGCTACCCTTTCCTCCCCCAAAAAACACCAATGAGGAAATTAAATGTAAAACTTCCCATTTATATCATGGTAAGATTGATACACAAACTGACAAAGATCAGGAATTCTAAGGCAGATTCTTAATTTATATTGAAAAGCTTATCCATCTAATCTCTTTGTTTCCGATGGCTAGAGTTAAGGACTGCGTGGTGTCTTTAACGCAGAATTTCCTGGCTTTCATCTTTTCCTCTCTCAGCAGTCTTATTATTTAAACATGGTTTGTGTTGCTGATTTTTTTATCTGTCATGCAACTGGAAAAAAATAAAAGGGTTAAGATCTAAATCCAGGGCAGAGTGATATGTAGGAATAAGATTGGGGATATAGTGGAAATTTAAGGCTGTATGGGGACCTCAGTATTTTGTGCAACATATTAGGTTCAGTAAGATTTTTCACATGTAACTGAGCACTGACATTGGCCCTAAACACGGAAGGGCTGATTGTTGCTTTCAGCTGTCGGCTGCTCCTGGGGAATTGGGGAGAGGCTGGGCTGCAGCACAAACTCTAGAGTAGTTATGACTTGGCCAGAATGCCATCGGGGCTAGTGGACAAATGCGTGCCACAGAGGGAGGTCCACTACCTTTAAAGGGTACAGTGTGCTGGATTAGCCATGCCGGCTGGTGCAGATGGGAGTGGGCCGATAGTGGGATGCTAGTACAGCCAATAGCACAAGTCTAGTGAAGTACCTGCACTCTCCACAGCGTTTGTGACTGGCCTTTGCACATAGAGTAAGTCTATATTGCAGTTGGGGGTGTGACTGCAGCACACAGACATACATGAGCTAGTGTGTTACATCTAGCTAGTGCAAGTACCAATAGCAATGAAGCTGTAGCAGCACAGCCTGCAGTGAAGGCTAGTTGCCTGGGTAGGTATTCAGGGTCCCAGGTGGGTTTGCACAGGTCATGCTGTCAGAGCTTCACTGCTATTGGTACCTGAGCTAGCTAGATTAAAGCTAGCTAGGATATGTCTACACCTGCTGCAGTTCCAACTTTAACTGCAGTGTAGACATACCGATGGGCACAAGGGGAGGGGCAGCCCCTTGGCCTGCAAGTATCTACAGTGAGTACAAATATAGGAATTGTCATAGACATCAGACTAATGAAATATCTAGGGTATGATTCTCCCAAGCAGTGTCCCTGGTGCAGTGATTTACACCTGCACAAAATGGATATAATAAATTCTACCATTCGGATCTGGTGGCTTTTTTACACTCAATGTACAGGTATAGATAATTACACTCGGGGCAAGGCAGTAGAGATGAAACCTGGAGTCTGGAATCCTATCACTAGCAGTGACCAGTACCTCATGCTTCAAAGGCAGCTAAACTCTCAACCACTCAATGCCCCTAGCCAGAGCAGGGGAAAAATCACCTTGAAAGAGAACTGAGTTCTCTTCCCTGCTGAGTTGAGCTTCCCCTCCCCCCAGCCTTTCCATTATGATCATTGCTGCTAAACCTAATTAACTCTCAGTGTGTGCCAGACATAGCAGACCTGATTAAATTCTCTTGTTTTGGTGTTAAAAGATAATCCAGGGCCTTTTAGCCTTTACTCACATTCATATATGATTTCATGAGAACACCAGCTGGACAACATATAGTAATTATGATTTCTAAATTGATTTCCTATGTTGCCTATTTAGGGAAAAGTGGAAAGTGTAACCAACATTTGGCTGCATGGCAGACCCTGAAGGAGTGGAACCCTTCTGTTATTTGGTAGAGGTAGGCCATTTATTTCTCAATCTCTTTTATTGAAGACTAGCTCAGATTGGATATATCCTTTTCACTTCTGTTTCAGTCGAGCAGTGTTGAAACTATGCTATGTGCTCTGTATTATTCAGGCCACTGAAAGACCATTACTAGTATTTGAAAGTAGTCAGTAATTTGTTTCCAATTGATACCAATTTTTGCTGATGCATTAGCTTGAAATGCTGTTTGCTAGATGCTCCAAGTTCATTTAGCAAACTTGACTACAACTAGACTTGCTGAGACTTGCCCATTTTTACCAGAGCAGAGACTCAAACCAACCATGATGATCTTACTGTATTTTCTAGGCAGTGGCTCTGCCAGGTGTACTAAAGGGAAATCTCCCACAGTGTAAGCCAGCTGGAGTTGTGCTAAGTATTGCTTATCAGGAAGTAACTGCATCTTGCATTCATCAAACACTGCAGTGTAATACATGGACTGGATTATATTTTAATTCATTCTCTCTAAAGCTTCAGCTTTAGCCTTGGGAAGAGGTAAAGGGACTTGCTGGGCTCTCCCATTGAGCAGTGTTAATTGCATCATTTTGGGAAGCATAGCATGTCCCGGTCTAGTGTCCAGAAAAATGTGCAGTGACTGAGGTACCTCTTTTGTTTTGAAGCCTGGTTTTTTACATGGCAGGGATTTACAGGAGTGTGATATCTTACAAATTATTGTATGCCTTGATATATGGATGACCTATTTTAGTAGAGGCTGTTCCCATCTCTGTCTAAAGGGTTACAGAATGTCAGCAGTAGATTGATTTTGTTTTCCAGCCTTCAGGATATCAGAATGAGGAGGCAGAATAACATTATTGACAGGACACCTAGGGCCGGATCTAAAGTCCCTTAAATCAATGGAAAGACTCCCAGGGATATTCGGCTAAGACCCCTAACTATTAATCATTGACAGTGGAAAAATTCTATGCCAAACCTAGACTGTTTGATTGGACATTTAGCAGTTTATTATAATACTGAAAAGATCAACAAAACAGCTGGATGTGTATCATTGTCAAGAACATTTTCCAGGCAATAATTTGGGCACGGGTTTACAAGGTTGCTGGCTTTACTCTGTTCTTCTTCAAATAGATACAACCATGTATTCCACTTAGGTGTGTGTGTGCCCAGTGCACCGTAGCCAGATAATTTTGTCTAGCAGTGCCCATAGAGAGGTGATGCTTGAGCATTTTGGCCATAGTCCCTCCCTGACTATATGAAGCCCCGACTCCTTCAGTTCCTTCTTACTGCTTGTGGCTGGAGTCAGAGCTCTGTGTGGTTTCTATCCTCACAACCACTCTATTTCTTAGTGACTTTTTTTTAGGTGTTTACAGTTAATTAGTACCTTTTGTATAGTGTCAGTTAGATTTAGTTTAAATATTTCCCTGGTGATGTCCTCACCAGGGTTTAAACATTGTCCGTTGTGTGTGGGAGCGATCTCCAACAACCATCCTCACATGTGGTGCTTGTTGTGCTTAGGCGAAGCCCATGTCAAAGAGTGGTGTTCAATTTGCAAATCGTTCATGAAATGGACCCATGTGGTCAGGGATCTTCATCTAACGCAGCACCTGTTCGAACAACCAGGCAGCCTGCTTCAGCACTGAGGCCTATGTTGGATCAGAGGTCACCTTGGGGTTCTGGGAGTGCTGCCACTTCATGGCGTGGAGCAGGCGCCTCTCCAAAGAGATGGAGGAGTCGCTCCCTGTAGAGTGCACCAAGGAAAAGTTTTCATTAGACCAGTCATGGCCATTGGGCATAAAGTGGAACGACTTAATTAATAATACAGACATTTATGGTCGCTCTGGTCTACAGACTATTGGGGCCATTGTCCACAGTCGATGTCTTACGCTTTTCAGCCATGTTGCCAGAATGCCACAAGACGTTCTGGCAAACACCATTCTCCAGGTGGCTTGTAACATCCATGATAAAATTCCACTAACTGAAGGGGTAGAGGCGGCCCAGAGGCAGATCCCTTATATGGGTGCATCAAGTCTGTTCCAATGTCGGACTTTTGGCCTGTCAAGCCCTTGTGGCCGCACAGGAATGGATCAAATGGTGAACAATTACTATGGCCAACTGTTCGGCAAAGTGTTGAAAAAGAAGAAAAAGAATCATGGCCATTCCAGGTCACATGGAGACTTGTCTACCTCCTCCAGAAGGAGTGCGGAGCAGCCTGGTGTAAATACCAGTGCACACGATGGAGCAGATTCCATCAAACACTTTCCAGTACCTGACAGGGAGGTCAGAGACCCCGTACTGATAACTCTGGTTTGGTCCCCGGGGTGTCTGTTGAGTCTGGTACTGACGAGGGAGATGCTGGCATCGGCTCATTCTGTGCCCGTGGTGTATCAGGTGACAATGGATCTCCTCTGCCTTTCTGTCCCAACCTTTATCTTGATCCAGGATTTTGCCAGGGCTGTGTCATTTATATCCCTGTTGGCTGGGCAGGCTGCTGAACCTGTGACTCTGTTGGCACTGAACTCCTATGTTTCCCTTCCACACTCAGTGGAAGTGGGGCTGGTGCTAGGCTAGGCACAAGTTGCTTCCTTGGCACTGGGAACTTCTTTGGCATCCCTGCTTCTGGCGCAGCTGATGTTACCATTGCAAAACTCACTGCCCTCCACTTCGGCACCATCAGTCACCTTGGTACTGCTGCTGACTTCGGGATCGACAGCACTTCTGGTATCAGAAATAACAGAGGTATTCTCAGTGCCAGTGGTACCATTTCCACTGTTGGTGCCAGTTCCCTCTTTATTTTGGGGTACAGACGAGTCAGACCAGTTGCTCACACCATCAGAGCTGGTTCCACCTTTATCCCCTGAAGTCTGGGACTCAACATCTAGATCGGGATCTTCCTCCTCCTATTCTCCATTGTCTGACCCGCATTGGGAGCCACTCATGGAGCACTATGTGTACCAGGATTGGCGTTCATCTCACAGTCAGGACGGGGCGCCATGGCCTGGCACCTGCTGGTCATCAATGCCTTCTCTTCACTAGTGGCCTCCATGGAATCCGTAGGACACTCCTTAGTCACAGAGGTCCCACTTCTCATCTCACTGTAAGCTGAGATCGCTGAGTGAGATCTGCCACAGGCCCAGGCACCAGTGAACCTTCCCATCATGGAGTCTCCAGAGTCCTCCCATCCAGGTCAGTCAGTCCTGGAGCAGGATTTGACTCTGGCACAGTAATGGCTTCATCTTCATCCCTGGATGATTTTGTAGTACTTGATTCTTCCTCTCCTTTGGTACCGGATAATTTCAAGGAGTCCCAGGATCTTTTCTGGCATATGGTTGCTTCTCTGAGTATTAAGATGACCATATTTCCTGAAGGGAAAATCGGACACTAGGTGTGGCTAGCCCAAGCTGCTCACCTGAGCCCCCTGGCTTGTGTGAGTCCCACCCTGCCTGGGCCCATGCCTCTTGCTGCCACTCACCCTCCACCCGCATGTGTAAGCCCGGCATTGCCACTCGCCCTTCCCCCACCCCTCAAGCCCTGCCGCTTGCCTCTGGTGTTAAAGTCTGGCATTTGCCCTCCACCCCTCGAGCCTGCCCCTTAAACCCCGCCCCTCGAGCTCGGCGCCACTGCTCGCTCCTGGTGCCCGAGTCCTGCCTCCATGCGAGCCTGGCATTGTCGTGAGTCTGAGCCTTGCTCCCCTCCCTCCCACACGGGGCTGCCATCACCACTGCCTCCCATGCCCCTGCAATTTCCCTGATCCCAGCTAACGGTTGCAAAACGGTTTTGGCAAAACAGGGCATTTGTCCTATTTGATCTGATCAGTTGGCAAGTGCAAATGGCACAAATGCCCAGTTTTGCCAAAAAAGTTGGGATGGCCAAGATGGGGCTTAAAAAAGGGACTGTCCTGGCCAAAACACGATGTATGGTCACCCTACTGGGTAGTCAAGCCGAGTTCCTGCAGGAGAATACACATAAATTGCAGTCCCTATCAATGATGCATTCATAGAGCCTGCTAAGGTTCTCTGGAGCACAGCAGCTTCAGTACCACCTACCATGAAGTGCATGGAAAAACACTACTTCATGCTGATGCAGGAAATTGAGGGTTTTTACTCACATCCAGCCCCAAACTCCCTGCTCATAACTGCAGTGAATGATAGAGCCTGGCGGGACAGATTTAAGTCTGTTCTGAAGGATAAACACTCTAATGAATGGACTTGATGGGGTAAGAAGTTTTACACCTCCTATTCCTTACGGATGCACATTGCTAACGAGCAGGAATTGCTGTCCAAATATGAATTTGTGAACTGGATGGTTACATGTAAGTTTGCAGGCCAGCTTCCGGAAGCCTCGAGGGAGGAGTTTGGGGCATTTGTTACCGAAGGCTGCCTGGTGGGTAAGGCTTCACTGCAGTCCACTTTGGATGTCATGGGTTCTTCAGCCACTCGTGGCCTTGGCAGTGACCCTGAGAAGGACATCCTGGCTGCAGAATTCGGGGAGTGCTCCCAATGTGCAAAAGGCCATAAAAGATTTGCCCGTCAATGGCCAAGTCCTTCTTTCAGACAAGTTGGATGAGAATCTGCACTCCTTCACAGACTCTAGTGCTACCCTATGGTGTGTACACTGGCAATGCAGAGGCACCACTCTGGTGGTCAGTAGCAGTGCTGTCTACAACACACCTTTGGGCAGCCTTTCCCTCCCCCCAGGCAATGGGACATATGGGCATAGGTCCGAAGAAAGGGGCATAGGACAAAGGGGAGGAGGTATTTGGGTCTGGGATTTGGTCAATTGACATACTTTCCCCTGATGCCCCCAAAGCACCCATTTTTACTCTTTGGTTTGGAGTACTGTTCCAGTCATTGTTCCCGTCTCCCCGTCCCCACCATTTGGGGACAGCCTAGCTTGCTTGTACAGTTCCTGGGGCTCAATCACCACCAACAGCTGGGTCCTAAGCACTATCATATTGGGCTATGCCATCCAATTCCTGTCCATCCCTCCCTGTCCCTTTTCAGTTACCATCTCATGAGATACTGCTCCTTCAGCAGGTCCACTCTCCACCTGCTGTGGGACTGGTGGAGGAAGTTCTGCTAGAACACTTGGGTCTGGGCTTCTATTCCTGGTGCTTTCTGATGTCCAAATCCACGAGAGGGGTAAGACTCATTCGTGACCTTCGTGGCCTCAAGAAATATCAGATATATGAGATTCTGAATCGTCACTCTATTACTATCCTCCCCACGTTGTCTCAGAACAACTGGTTCATTGCCTTGGACTTTCAAGAATCCTACTGTCATATGATTTTGCCTAGCCACAGAAAATTCCTTCGGTTTGTCATAACAGAGTGCCACTTTTGCTTCCTTGGAGCCTGTCTTCTACCCCTTGGGTTTTTAGCAAATGCATGGTCATAGTGATAGCATACCTCAGGATGAAAGAAATTCCCATATGTGAATGGCTGGTTACAGAGGGGCAGGTCCAGAGAGGAAGTCCTTTGCCACCATGCTTGCTCGTCTGCCTGGGTCTCATCCTAAACACCATAAAGTCAACTTTGGTTCCCAATCAGAAAATCGAGTTCATTGGTGCCCTAATATACTCTAGGAGTTTGAGAGTGATTTTGCCAACTAACTGTTTTCAGGCGATTTGCCACCTTTGCCTCAGATTGCAGTCTCAGCCTTCCACAACAGCTCAGCTATTTAACCACATGTCCACTTGCATGCAGGTGTTCCAGGCTGCATCTTTGCCCCCTTAAAATGTGGCTCAGAGCAGTTTGCTGTCCGACTCTTCACTCCTCAGACTGATTGTTCTGTCTCCCTCCACTGGTTCTTGGCTCCTTGCAATGGTGGATGTTTCCAGAGAATGTTTGTCAGGGTGTTCCCTTCATCCGACCCTTCCCAACCAGATCTGTCATCGAGGCCTCCCTGATGGGCTGGGGAGTACATCTGGGGTTGCTGAAAGCTCAAGGTCTGTGGTCAGAGCAGGAGTCCTCAGGGCATATTAATGTGTTGGAGCATTTCATCCCCCATTCAGGGAAGATCAGTCTTCTCCAATACCATGGTAGCAAGATTCTTAAAGGGTTTCTTTGTCTCCATTCTCTGGTCCAAGAGCTGGTTTCTCTAGTGGACCTTAACACAATCCTAGTGGCATTAATGGGACCTCTGTTTGAGCCCCTGACATCTTGTCCCTTTCCACTTTTTGTGTCAGAAAAAAGTGTTCTTGGTAGTGATAGCATATGTAAGAAGAATATGAGTTGCAGGCTCTGATGGCAGAGCCTCCTTATACGTAATTCTCCAAGGACACAGTGACTGTATGACCATACCCCAAAATTTTGTCTAAAGTAGTTTCTCAGTTTAATTTGAACCAGGTGGTATATTTACCTGTATTCTTTCCTAAGCTGCATTCATCTCTGGAGGAGCAGCATCTCCATATATTGGATATCAGGGGATGCCTTGCCTTCAACTGGACAGGACTAAACTGTTTCATGCTTCACCTAGCTTATTTGTGTCATATGCAGATAGTCTGTGAAGAGATCACTTGCCCCTTCACAGTCTCTAAAAGGATAACATTCTGTATCAAGACTGCATATGAAATAGCTTTGGCTACACCTCCTCCTCCTGGGTGTGAACTCATTTTACAAGAGCACAAGCAACGTCAACAGTGTGACATCTCAGTATTGGACATTTGAATGGCTGCTATGTGGCCGTTCATACATACGTTTACGAACCATTATACCATTATTGCATCTTCCAGGATGGATGCAAGACTTTTGTAGGGCAGTCCTGCAATTCCTGTTTAGGTAGATTCCAAGCCCCACCTCCTGGGGTGGGTACTGCATGTGAGTCACTTAAGCGAAATACATGGCTGCATCTACTCGACGAAGAAGAAATGCTTACTTACTGTAACTGTGGTTCTTTGAGATGTGATGCGGACGTGTATTCCACAACCCACCCTCTCTCCCCTCTGCATTAAAGTCTAGTTTCCAGGCATTCAGTGCCAAGACATTGAGGTTGGTTGGGGTGGTGCTGCCTCATATAGCCAGGGGAGGGGCTTTGGCCATGAAGCACTTGCCCCTCTGCAAGTGGGCATTCTCTGGTTCCAGTGTGCTGGGTGTGCACACACCTAAGTGGAATACGTGTTTACATCACACCTTGAAGAACCACTGTTGCTCAGGGGCAAGGTTAAGATTTTGTCATGGTTAAAGTCAGGGAGAGGTCACAGGCAATAAACAAAAATTCACAGAAGCCGTGACCTCTCCCTGACTTTTACCAAAAATAACTAGCTATGACAAAATGGGCTGACTAGGGGGGTCGGAGTGGGATGAGAGAACTTGGGCAGGGTCACTCCCTCCCCTGTTGCCTGCAGAGGCAGGGAGCTGGGGGGCCAGGGCTGGGAGCTCTGGGTCTGTGGGCCCTCCACTGCCCTGTGGGGCCTGCGGCTTGGAAATGCAGGAGGCCCCTGCTGTCCAGGGCAGCTTACAGCCCCTCCCCCCCACTGCCCACAGCAGCATCTTGGAGATGCAGGCCCCCCCCCCACTGCCTGCATGGATAGGTGCTCCAGGTCCCCCACACCTCCTGCAGTGGCTCCAAGCTCAAAGGGCCTCCCATGGTGGCTCGGAACTCCAACGGCTGGGAGCTGAAGGGGCCACCAGCAGTAGCTGGGAGCCTTGACTGCCCACAGTGGATGGGAGCTCCAGGGGTCCCCCACTGCTTGCTGTGGCTTGGGGCTCTGGGTACCAAGTGCTGGGGTCCCCGCTGTCAGACAGTTCTTGCCCCCATCCCCTCCAGCTGAAGCAGAAAATGTCACAGAGGTCGCAGGAAGTCACGGATTCTGTAACTTCTGTGATCTCCATGACATAATCTTATCCTTACTCAGGAGTAGTAGAAAATACCTTCATCTTCCAAAGAACCCATACACACAGTTTACTTACAAAAACATGAATATATCAGGCAGGTACTGTACTTTGAACACACATAATTAACTTATCTTATAGTCAGATGGGGAATCCCCTCTTTCTAGGATTTATACCAGAGGCTACATTTATTGATTACGTATGTTTCAAATTTCGGGTTGGTGGTAAATTGTGAGTTTTAAAACTTCCTGGAGTAAACAATGCTGCTGTGTTTTGACTATAATCTAGCACAGCTTTGCTCACATGCAACAATATTTGAAAAGAATGAAAATTTTCCTATTTCCCTTATCTGACCTTTTGGGTAGTTAATAGCTGAACCAAGATATTTATAAAGGGGAAACCATGGATCTAATTCACCAGTACCTTTCAGTCTTTTGCACCCATGCAAAGTGGATGTAAATTCTACCAAAACAGTATTGCTAACTCTAAGCATTCAAAGATTACATCAGGTTACAAAAAACCCCATGAGATTCTATAAAATTAATACATTTTGGAGGGCAATGGTATTTGCCTTAGAGTTTTTGATCCTTTGTGGTTCACATTTTCAAGCTTTTTCCTCAACCATGAAGATTAGAATTTTTTTAAAATGAAAACTGGGATTCTCACATATGTATTCTTTGTTGTATGTATTCATTAAAGCACTGGTTTATAATCTTTTTGGCTTTATTTAAAAAATATCCTTATGCATGAGTCCCTTCTTCATGGGATATCCTTATATTTATAAAAATATCCTTATTCTGCCATTTTTGGCTTTATTTAAAAAATATCTTTATGCATGAGTCCCTTCTTCATGGGATTCAAAAGCTCCGGAAAGATTTATGACCTAGCCTTTCTTTCAGTCACTACTTTTTCTGTGTATTTGCTTTTCTATGTCCATTACTCTTTCTGCATATATTTACCTTTATCTCTGTTATTTCCTTTGCTGTGTTTGCCATTCTCTCTTCTTCCTGTTTTCCAAATATTTGCCTTTCTCTTGCATGCTTTTAAATTTACCTTCACTTTCCTTAAATCTTTCAATATTTTAATGTTATCAGCAGGCAGAGGGTTGTGTTTGGCGATCAGTGCCTTAGGTGGTTGAGCATTGAGTCACTGATCACAGTGGATCAACGCTGCATCTTTGATATCCTCCCTCCACCTTGCTCAGCCTTCTTCTTTCTGATACTCCAAGGGTTTGTTGAACTACAGAGACAATGTAGGAAAATAATATAACCTTGGCCTAAGACAGTTTCTTTCATTATTTTGATATAACGTACTCTCTCACAGCCTTGCATACTTCATTGTCTTACCAGTAAATCTGATACATTCCCTGCTTTGTCTGCAAACTAGCAAGTTTTTGCTGAATCTCTTTCATCAGTCTAATGACCAAAAGTGAATGTGCTGATCATAGCTCTGCTTCAGGATATTGCTATCATGTTAATCTCATAGGAGGAGCACATGCCCCACAATATTTCCTTCTCTTTTGAAATGCAGAGCATACTCTCCATCTCAATGCTGCAGCCTTGTCCTGACTTCTCGAATAGCTGTGTAATCTCACAGCAAAGCGGGGAACATAACTGGACATATCCAACTCACAATACAAAACTCATGTCCTGCCCATTTCCTACTTTGCATTATAACCATTCTCATGATAGAGAATGGACAGTCTATAAGACATCCTGTTGCAACTGGTGTGGACAATAAGATGTTATGCTATAGACGGTGGGAGACTGATTAGCTCAAGGTGAGATGAGCTGTAAGCATGGGTGTGAGTAAATAATGTGCATTTTAATACAGCTAAATGTATACATCTAGGAACAAAGAATGTAGGTCATACTAACGGGATGGGGGACTCTATCCTGGGAAGCAGTGACTGAAAAAGATTTGGGGGTCATGGTGCATAATCAGCTGAATGTGAGCTCCAGTGTAACACTATAGCCAAAAGAGCTAATGTAATCCTGGAATGCATAAACAGGGGAATCTCAAGTAGAGCGAGGTTATTTTATCCCTGTAGTTGGCACTGATGTGACCACTGCTATAATATTGGGTCCAGTTCTGGTGTCTATGATTCAAGAAGGATATTGATAAATTGGAGAGGATTCAGAAGAGAACCACAATAATGATTAGAAGATTAGAAAGCATGTCTTAGAGCAGGGGTTGGCAACCTTTGGGAAGGGGAATGCCAAGTCTTCCCCCACCCTTCTCCCATGGGCCGTGGACCCAGCACCCTGGCCAGTGACTTACCAGGTGTTCGGCGGGGGACAGGGGAGGGGGGCGGGGAGTGTCTGTGGGCCTGTTTCTTGCTCTTCCCCTTCCTACCCCCCATTGCAGGGGTGGCAGGGAGCGGGAGTGAGAAAGGGAAGGCTGCCTGGCCTCTGTGCTCCTGGGGTCCTCAGAAGCAGTGAGTGGCTGCTGCACAGCCCTGCTTGGGGCTGGGAGAGGAGCTGCTCTGGCCAGCAGGGCATCGCTGGGCCCCGGTCCAATTGGGAGAGGGGCGGGGCCAGAAGGGGGGAGTGGCTGTCACTTGGCCCTCCTTGGAGCTAGGAGCGGCGTGGCATGCTGCTCAAAATCATCGCACGTGCCACCTTTGGCTTGTGCACCACAGGCTGCCGACCCCTGTCTTAGAGTGATAGACTCAAAGAGCTCAATCTATTAAACTTTATATAGAGAAGGTTAAGGGGAGACATGATTAGTTTATTAATATCTACAGGGGAACAAATATTCAATAATGGGCTCTTCAACCTAGCAGAGAAAGGTTGAGCCAATGGGTAGAAGCTGAAGCGGGACAAATTCATGCTGGAAATATAGTGTACACTTTACTGTGAGAGTAATTAACCATTGGAACAATTTAGCAAGGATCTTGGTTGATTCTCCAATCCTGGCAATTACAGGCTGGTAAGCCTAACTTCAGCACAATGCACGTTGGTTGAAACTATAGCAAAGAACAGAATTATCAGAAACATAGATGAACATGATATGTTGGGGAAGAGTCAAGATGGCTTTTGTAAAATGAATCATGCCTCATTAATCTATGACAATTCTTTAAGGGAGTCAACAAGCATATGGACAAGGGTGATCCAGCTGATACAGTGTACTTGGATTTCAGAAAGCCTTTGACAAGGTCCCACATCAAAGGCTATTAAGCAAAGTAAGAAGTCATGGGATGAGAGGGAAGGTCCTCTCATGGATAGAGCCCTGCAAATCTGTGGATATCCGTTTTATATCCACGGATATCTGTGAACCATGTTTGCAGATTGCAGGACAGATGGAGATACAAATTTTATATCCATGCAGGTTTCTATTCCTGGATCAATAACTGGTTAAAAGATAAGAAACAAAGGGTAGGAATAAGTAGTCAGTTTTCACAATGAAGAGAGGCAAAAAAGTGGTTTCCCCCAAGGCTCTGTACTGGGATTGGTGTTGTTCAAGATATTCATAAATGATCTGGGAAGAGGGGTAAACAGTGAGGTGGCAAAGTTACTATTCAAGATAGTTAAGTCCAAAACAGACTGTGAAGAGTTACAAAGGGATCTGTGATGGAGTGCTGGGCAACCACTCTGGTCACTGCAGCTCCAATTAATTACTGTAGACCAGACCTCATTGAGAAGAGCTGTGCCAAATTGATGAGTGGAGGAGAGCTGGAAGGTTAATTAAGCCATTAGGCAAAAGATACAAAAAAGCACAGTAGTGAAGTATGGAAGGGCAGGGGAGAAGCAGACACAGAGAAATAGAGAGATTGCTCATCCCTGCTTGCCTCAGGAGCTCAGGAGAGCTCTCTAAGAGCTTAGAGCTCTCTAAGACTCTAGGAGTAAGGCTATATAGTGCACGGGGTGGTGGGAACCAACATTATAAATAAACTGCACCGAGCGTTTTACCAGCAAAAGGGTCTCTGAGCTGTTTGTGGACTTGAGTAGAAGCAAGAGCCAACGGGAAGCAAAATGGTAGATGAAATTCAGTGTTGATAAATGCAAAGCAATGCACATTTGAAAACATAATCCCAACTATTCATGCAAAATGATGCGGTCTAAATCAGCTGTTACAATTCAAGAAAGAGATCTTGGAGTCATTGTGGATAGTCCTCTGGAGACATCTTCTCTGTGTGCAGCGACAGTCAAAAAAGCTAACAATGTTAGGCACTATTAGGAAAGGAATAGCTAATAAAACAGAAAATATTATAATGCCACTATAGAAACCCATGGTTTGCCCTCACCTTGAATACTGTGTGAAGTTCTGGTCACCCCATGTAGAAAAAGTACAGAGAAGGGGAAAAAAATGATTAGAAGCTATGGAACAACTTCCATATGAGGAGACATTAAAAAGACTGGGACTGTGCTTCTTAGAAAAGAGACAACTAAGAGGGGTTATGATAGAGCTCTATAAAATCATGAAAGTTGTGGAGAAAGCTAATAAAGAAGTATTATTTACCTCTTCACATAACACATTGACCAGGGGTTACTCAATGAAATTAATAGACAGCAGGTTTAAAACAAATATTAGAAAGTACTTCTTCACACAACACACAGTCAACCTGTGGAATTCATTCCCCGGAGATGCTGAGAGGGCCAAAAGTTCGTGGAAGATCGATCTATCAATGGCTATTGCCAAGACAGTCAGGGATGCAATTCCATGCTCTGAGTGTCTCTAAACCTCTGACTGCCAGAAGCTGGGACTGGACAAAAAGGGATGGATCACTCGATAATTGCCCTGTTCTGTTCATTCCCTCTAAAGCACCTGGCACTGGTCACTGTTGGAAGACAGGATACTGGGCTAGATGGACCATTGGTCTGACCCAGTGTGGCCATTCTTATGATCTCCATCACTGACAATTTTTAAGTCAAGGTTGGATATTTTTCTAAAAGATCTTCTCTAGGAATTGTTTTGGGGAGGTTCTGTAGCCTGTGTTATACAGGAGGTCATATTAAATGTTCCCTTCTGGCTTTGAAATCTATGAATCTGTCATGACTGTTGAAAATAGTTTTTGTGAACATTAGATCAATGGGAACTGGACTCAGATTACCACCACAACTGGCAAATACCTAGCAGTAGATGGGCATGTGATTGTACTATCATCTTGCCACGAGAGAATCAAAGTAAAAATGTTATGTCATACAAATCAATAGTACAGCCTCAACCATGATAAATGTGCTAATTTCTGATTACCCTGTCTCAAAAACAGTGCAGAGAAGGGCAACAGAATGGTTAGTTGTGGAAATACTTCCATATAAGGATAGATTAAGAAGACAAGAACTAATTTAGAGAGGAGATGAGTGAGGTGACATAATGGAATTTATAAAATAATGAATGGTGTGGAGATCAATCAGGCATTCTAGATCACATTCCGTCAGAATATAAGAACAAGGATATACCTAATCTTAATAAAAAGGCAACAAGTTTAAAACTGAAATGAGAATATATTTTTACATAACACATAATTAACCTCTGGAACTGCCTGCCACTGGATATTACCAAGACAACGAGTTTATTCACATAAATCATTTTTAACACTACTAATCAGCGTATACCTAGTTAAACCAGCTAGAATAAAAAAATACAGGGGATGCAAATACAACATGCTCTAGGTTGTAAACTAACTAACTGCCGGTTATAAATATTATAGGAATACCCATAAGCATGTTGTTGCATTGTGGAGTTTACACCTTCCTCTGAAGCATTTGGTATTAAATGCTGTCAGATAGGATATCAAACTTGATGCACCTTTCAGCTGATCCAGTATGGTAATTCCTGTGTTGGTGGGATAGTGTGGAGCGGCTGCTGCCTGTGCTATACCTGTAGCTAAACAGGGGATTTCAATCTAGTATTTACTCAATTCCCATTCTTTGCACTGTCTTTAACATTCTCTCGTCATTTGGTAGAACACAAAAGGTTCTTTTGACAGCAGATCATGTGAAAAATACTCTCTGTAATAAGCCAGAAAATGTCTAGACTTAATACTGTATATAGCTCTTGTTAGTATAAAAGGAATTCCCTTGTTAAAGGAAAGAGGTTTTTTAAGTCTATCTATTAAGGTGGGACATTTTCTTTAGAGTCCTATTTTGTGATGGTTGAACTTTGCATTCTTTTCCTTGCATCCCTAGATACAAAAGTACCTATCATTTGCGTTCTGTTAATCTGCTGCACTGACAAGAATACTTATTGTAACTACGACATATTCTTCTAAGTAAATTCCAGAAGAAAAAGAGACCTGAAAATGTATATAAATGAGGACAAGTCAGCACAAGAGCTGAGGTCTGTTATATGCAAGCAGACCATAAGAGGATTTGAAAGGATGTCAAGTGCTGGAATTTGGAACACGCATGTCATGCATTTGTTCTCCATCTTATGAATTTTAGCAATTGTGAAAATTAAGACCGGCTAGCAAAAGCCAAGAAAGCCTTATTACAAGCAATCTTGCCAATATAGATCTTTGTATAGAACTGCTTTACGCATTGGTTCAGTACAGGAATGGCCTTTATTTGAGAGTTGATGCCTTCCATTTGTCCTTTTTAAAAGTTTCCTTTCAGGTTCTTTTTAAGGGAACATTCTTGGACACAACATCGGAGAAGGGAGGAGTTGGAGGCAGGAAATCCCTCTGAAAACATGTTGAAGTCACTGTTCTGCAGATCTCAATGGGTCTTACTTCCCTTCATCAACTTCCCTTAAAAAATGTAGCAAAGTAATTTAAAGCTCCACCTTCGACTCTGAATGTGCAGGTATGTTTAAGTAAGTGACCACTTACAGTACCATATTTAAGGGAGCTGGCAAACAAATCATACTGCTATTGGTATAGTAAGTTATCAAGAAGCCAGTTCTGAATGGCTTTTCTCCATCTAAAGATTTTATACAAACTAGTCACTCCTTTGAAAGCTTGCATCTGTTTCCTCTTGCTTGGGCTTCAGATCTAGTGCTGCACATGCTCTAAAGTACCACTGTAGAGAGTTCAAAAGACTCTGATCCAAAACAGAACTATGTATATGAACTGGGGAAGTCAGTTAAAACGGGATGTGTAGACCCTGCCAAGTGTTAGTCATAGTATGTGACTGGCAGGGTGGGCAAGGTAATTATGTACTTGTCTAATCCATGCTTATGCAATGCAGTTCTTTGTCCCTCTAGTGGCTAGATCATGTACATTGTCCCTTAGTTCAAGTGGTAGATGTACAGGCTGCTTAGATCCAGAGATCCCAGGTTTACACCCTGCAGTGAGAGTGTTGTTATATGCTGTCTCTAACCACTAGACCATATTCTGCTTCCAGAGCAAGGAAGCCTGATGGCCAACAAAATAGCTGTGTAACTTCAGCTGTGGGCTGCCTCTTTCTAGGATGCTTCTTGTAGAGGCTAACACTATACCTCCTTGGTTACTCCAATGTCTAAGTGATAGTGTGCTGTGTTCTGTATCTGAAGGGTGTGGGTTCAAACCTAGGTGATGACCCCTGTATGGGACAAAAATATGTAAGTTAGTGAGCAGATCTTGGAATAATTGTTGAAATTCTTCTACATTGCAAAGCGTTATTTTGGAAGTCACTTCAGATGTGGTGTGAATATTTTGTTTTATTGTTGTGCTTTTAGTGTTTCTATTTTGGTTAAGGGAAGGTGTCCCTTTTAGACCAGGCTGGGGCACAGGTCGATTTCTTTAAATAAGACTGGGAGCAATGTGCGGGAAATATTGCTTGGTTGTCATGAACGTGGAGGAACCTGCACATGTAAACTCCCAAAAGATCAGAACTTGCTTGAATAAACTTATCTTTCCAGAAAAGTCTCACTCCTGAAGGTGTGTAACTTTGGCGTTTATCAGGACATTGTTAATGAGCTTCAGATCCTTTTGGCTGTAGGCCACCCATCTGACTCCAGCCCAGCTCAGTAGGTAGTAAAAGTTGTTCACCTCCATGGTGACCACAGCATAAAATGGCTTTTGTGGGTTGCCGTGGCTACATCTACACTATGAGCTAGTGTGTGATTCCCCACTCACATGGGCATGCTCGTGCTAGCTCTCATCAGAGTTAGCACACTAAAAATAATAATCTAGCCATGCAGGCCATGGTGGCTGCCTCGAGTGCTTGCCCATGGGGTTCAGGTGAATGTGTATTGTTGGCAGCTAATACATGTTGCTGCTGTTGCCTGGGCTACCACAGCTACACAATTATTTTTAGTGTTAGCTCAGATGAGAGCTAGCTCAAGTATGTCTACACGAGCTGGGAATCGCACCCCTAGCTCACAGTAGAGGTAGCCTGTGACAGATTGGTATGTCTGTACAACTCAATCAAATTGTGACCTTCCTTTCACATTATAACCACTATTTTGAACAATGTGACATATTTTGAGTTAGTAACTATAACTTCCTTGATGTCAAGGACCAGCCAAGTCAACTTACTGTAATGCCTGACACCTCCCTGAGCAGGCTAACACAAGAGTCATTGTAGCAAGCCACGGGGCCGGGCCAGGCCTTCCTGGCCCTCAAAGTCCCCCCCCTCTTGTACAAAGGACTCACAGCAATCTGCTTTGCAGTCACTCGTGTTTATTTATTTATAGTGCACACAGTTAGTTCCCCAGTCCCTGCCCCAGGCACTCTTGGGCTCAGGGTTGCCTGTCCCTCCTGGCCAGCCAGCAGCCTGACTCACAGTCCTCTCCCACCCTGCTTGGCCACACCTCTCTCTCTCCTGGTTTCCTGAGCTGGCCTATATACCCTCCCTGGCAAGCTAGCCAGCTGTTTCCCCTTTGCCTCATTAGTCAGGGCTCTAGCGTAGCCTAATCAGTGAGGTCAGCTGTTGCCTGCTCCCTTTTTAGTTCTTGGCTCCACTCACCTTCACTGCCTCAGCCCTAAAGACCGTAGGTTTTTCCTAAAGACCTGTAACTCTTGTATGCTTTTAGGGTAAAAGTTACTGTGGTTTTAGAAACTCCTGTGCAAAGCCCATGTTTCTTCGTTTACCTTCCACGGGGTCCCCAAGGAGTTTAACCATAAACAAGAGCCCCCACAGAGGTGGAGTTCTGGGGGAGCAGGCATAAGTGCCTGGGGAGGCTTGGGTTGTCAAAGCACTGGTTTTCAGGGCCTAGGGCAGTTGGACTGCGGAATCCCACATCCCAGGAAGGGGGCCAGACAAGAGATGTACACTCAGAAGTATGCTTAGAGGCCCAGAGCTAGAGACAATGTCTGGAGACTGTCCAGACCTAGCAGGGTTGGAAGCACATAGAACCCAAAGGTTGGGCTCCAGTTAAAACAACCAGCCACTAAGGCACTCAGCCAGGTCTGTAACAATCTCAGTTCCAGCTCCCACATCACAAACTGCCTTCCTGCTTTGCACTCATTGGCAGACCCAGCGGATAGGCCAAGAATTTCTTAGCCAGGGAGGCTGAATAACTGCCGTTGCCCCTAAAGAAAGCATCTCTCTCTCCTTCAGGTGTTAGGCCTGCTCTCAGGGCAGTGTGTGTCGGGAACTCGCCTTGCTTCTTCCCCCTGGATAAACATAAGGATTCATTCACCTTGGAGGCACAAACATGAAATCAGGACAATATTTTAAAGCTAGAGTTTATGGCTGCATGCAAATTAGTTGCAAATATGCAAAGTAGTTCAAGTAATTTGCATAAAATGTCACAAAGCTGCACAATTCGGAAGGTCTGAAGGTGAATCCATACCACCCCTTGTTTTGGTTTTACAAATCCCTAAATATCCCTGATGTAGCACACCAATACACATAGGGCTGGCTCTGAAATTTGAAAAAAATTTCCCAACAATTTTCCCAGCACCTCTCTCACTGAAATCCAGATGGTAAAGATTTAGGTTTTCTATGCAAACGGATTTCTTTTTCATACTATAGTTTATCCCTATGCTTGGTAATTCCTGCACAAAGAATGAACTGGTGACTTTCCTTTTGTGACGGAAGCATATTTAATGGCAAATTTTGAATGGGCTGAAACCAAAAGTTCCCTTTCCCCACACTGTGACTGCCCAAGAACTCCCACAATAGCTTCCTCAGGGGGGCACAATGAGAGCTAACTCCTCTCCCCTGCTCCTCGCTTGTGGTGCTAAAGTGCAGAGAGAAGGAGTCATGACAGCCCCTGTCCTTCTCTGCACTTGCCCATGGGGTGAGGGAGGCACACCAGAGGGAGCTATGCATTCTAGTTTAATGGATAGAACATTGAACTCAGAGATGCCCTAGGAGAGACTGCCTGTCTGAGGTACAATGTCTTCAGTGTTAATCCTGAGGAGTGGTGCAACTCCACACTGTCCCCTAGACAGGGCTGTGGCATAGATGCCTCAACCCTTATATAGGTTTACTATATGCTTACCAGGAGTTGTTCACATTCTGTGGGAGAATGAGCTGACTGTATCTAACTTTGCAATAGATGGCTGATTTGTGACACAGGCCACTCTAGTGCTGGGTTCCCTTCGTCCTTGCCCCCCACACACACCTAAAGGGGTATATGAAAAAAGACTATCTTCCCACCTATTTATTCCCATACCAGAATGTGGTTCTACATGATTTTTGGAAGAGATCTTTCACACAGTTGTCTCAGAACATTGGTAAGGAGCCTCCAGAACTCGCTGCCCTATTTCAATGACAAAGTGGATTTAAATAAAATTTTGCTGTTTTGTGCGTGAAACGGAGAGAAATGTTTCCGGATGAAAGTTACATTAAACCACACCACTACACCAGCTCAGTCCAGCAATATGGGTAGCTTTATCCCCCACTTTGACAGAGTTAATAACCTTGCTATCTAGGATACTAACATGGAAATCCAGTATTGTCGGGTTTTTCTTCTGCGTCAGTTTATTTTTGCTCCTGTTAGTCTGTTTAGCCCTTGGTGGATGAATCGAGTAATACTGCCCATCATTCAGGAAGTGACAACAGTAGACTGAGGCATAGTGAAGGATTCTTGGACAGGCAATGGATGAGATATGGCTGTTTAAGCATCAGTCAAGTAAGCCGTGAATTGTGATGGGAAGGTATGGATGATTTGAAAGTGACATCAGCAGGGACTTAGACCTAGGGCCTGCCTGCAGAAGGGTATGGAATGGCTTAACAATGGAGTGCAGAAGGGCCTGCAGCAGTGGAGAGGAAAGGAAGCCTAGAACATGAGTGAGAAAGCTCTGTAGTGAGAGACATGGAATCAAAATGACACAGAAGGGACCTAAAAGAAAAGGGCAAATTGCTTCCAGCAAGGCATCTGTGGATTATCTAGCATAAGTAAAATTGTACAGCATACCTACATTGGAAATGTCTGATGCTTCAGTTCCTGGTTATTCTCACGTTATATTTACAACAATTAAGAAATGAGTAGCCCGTAGAGATTAAATGTGTTGAATTGTGCACCATTTAAATCTATCATTTAACCTTTTATGGCCTATAGCATTCAAATAGCTGAGGAACTCTCAGTGAAGATAAATTCAGCAGAGGCGGTCTCTTTTGGATGGAAATACAACTGTTTGGCTGTGAATCATAGCTCCTATAGTGCTAATGGTGAATGGAGCGCCTTCTTCTGCTCAGATGATAGGGCCTGTGCTTTGAAGAGATTTCACCTACCCCCCATGATTATGTGAGTGGCTAGCTGTTTGAATGTAGTAACAATAAAGTCCTAGGTGGTTGTGGGTTTGTTATAATCTTTAAAAGCACCGAACTTGGCAAATGCTAGATTCTATACTCTGTGCCCCCCTCCCAATTTAAGCCTTGACACCTCCACTTATCACCCAAGTAAAGTTTCTATTTTTCGAGAGAGAAAGCATCAGTGTCATTGCTCACAGAACTGGCTCGGCAATTCATGCAGACTGCAGGATCAATGAACATAGTGGAGTATAACATGTTATGAATGGAACAAAGAGGTTAGGGACATTTGAACGAGGGAGCACAGCTGTCAGAGTTACTTTTGTGTACTGATCTTAATCTGGAAACTGTAGGGAAGCTTCAGTCTTCTTGCTTTGAGATTTGTGTAGGGCATTTGCTGTATAAAGTATTATACTGCACTTCTAACGGAAACAGCTAGAAGAATGGAAAAAATCAGATAGCATAATGTCTCTGGGAGCCTGTGCTGTTGCCAAGCAGATTATGTACTATAATCTGTAAGCACTGAACTGTGTTTGAATTATGAGGAACCTCTCGCTCGCTTTTGTTTTAGCCCCCCGGGAGACGGGATGTTTCCGGCCTGCTAATGTCACAGCATGACCTATTAATAACCTGTGAAAGAGTCCCTCCAATCAGAGGCCTCCCTCTTCCCTGAGCAGCTGCAGTCATATAGATCGAATGCCTCACTTGTATGCAATTCATTGAGAAAAATTCAAGCATGTGGCCTGAGGTTTCCCTGATGACTGTCTGTGGATGATGATTTCTACCATCTGTTCTGGCGGCCTGCAGGTCCCGGAAACACTGAGGTGCACGCTTCTTCTGGCCATACGTGGGGTTCTTAATGAAATCGCAGCTGCTGTCCAACTGTCTGTGAATATCATATGCATTTGAATTGTCTTTCCACACAGGGAGGACGGGGAGGTCTTTTGCTTAACCCTTTAATCTAAACTACTGTGCAATGCATACATAATGATAAAGCACAAAGCAATAGAATTATCATCTGCATAGTGCCAGCAGCTGCTTCTGGAACTGTATTTTTTTTTGCATATGTATATCTGCTTATGTTCATAGGAAATGTCAAGGCCGGTGGTTTTCAGACTAAATACACAGCAGTGAATCAAATGCACCCCTCATGCATCTCAACCACTTGCACTTCACTTATACCAAGGATTAATTTGCCATTTGCTTCTAATTTGTGCTAAGGAAAATGGCAGCAATATAAACCGTGCATTAATATGTCAGAAAGGGTCATTCATCAAATGAGACCACATGTGTTCAAGGACTATCAGCAGTGTTAGACCTATTTATTGGGACACAGGAAAGTTGCACCAGCTTTATACATGAACATGAATGTAAAATAAATTGGCAAATTGCAAATCTTGGTGCATCAGACTTTCATGTGTTGGAAATTTTTTAAATATATCAAACATGGAAATTCACTTGACCTTCACATGCTTCATCATTGTTCTCCCTGTCTTTAATTACCAAGATAACAGTAATTTAGGGTCTCATAATGTGATGTGCTCAGCATCAATCTTCAGTGGAAGCTGAGGGGTACTCAGTGCCTTTTAGGATCAGACCCTGACAGAAGAAATTTTTCTTTCACAGAAGCAGCACATCTTCTGACCACTTACTGATTAATGAATTTGCACCCCAACCATAATTTCATGGCAATACACTATGAAATCACAAACACGGAATTATGATTTTGTTCTTTGATTATAGCAGAGGATGTGGGGACAGGAAGAGGAAATTTCATACTAGTACAATACAGATTTAGACTAGAAGATTCTTTTTACCAATGACATCAGCACCAGTTTTAAGGCTTCATGGAAGAGGTATAAATGTACCTGCAGACCTAGAGGAAAGACACTCCAACACCACAGAGGGGCTGCTCCCAAGGTCTGTTATCTGAAGCCATCCTTCCACCTAGTTGTCCAGTTCCCTAGGGAGGTATGCTGCTATTGACCATCTCAGATGCCAATGCTTTGACATTGACACAGAGGGCAGTGCAGTATGGGATTTAATGCTACTTTTACCACTGCTAATTTCTGTTGGTGTTGAATCATGCAGCTGCTTTACTTGGAAAAAATCTGGGCTAGACACATTGAGTTCTATAGTATTTTTTGAGAGTTAGTGGAGACTCTACTTGGCAAATCATCAGTACAATTAGTGCGCACAATTAACAGAGAAGTTATTTACCTAGTCTGGGGGGCTGCTATACAATTGTTGAAAGTATTAAGAACATCTGCTATGCAGTTATTGCCCTGAGCAAATAGTGGAGCTTTTTAAGATGCTTAAATAGCTTCAAAGTTTAAAGAAGAAAGAGAGAAAGAAACATAAACAATTTCCTTTTTCAGCCATCAAGTAGGATCCAAATGTTATAGCCCTGCATTTGTTGAATGGTAAGAGAAGAGCATCTGCGTATGGTACAAGATGTTTCAAATTTTCAGATGCTAGTTAAATACCTATGCAGCATGACCTCACCCAGTTATTTTTAGAGGACATTTTGCTACTAATATTATCAGTGCTAGTCACGGAATTCAAAAGCACTTATTAGCAATGGCCCATATTACTGCAGTTTTTGTGGCATGTTGTGTTATAATACGGCACTTGGAAAGAGACATGACTGAAGCCTGCATGTATGTTCAGACCGTTAGTGGCATAGGGGAGAAGAGGGAGATCAGGGCTTGCACGCAAACAGTCTCCAGCATTCCTTTTCTTTTTGTTGATGTATGCTTTTTACATACTGTGCTGAAATCAATGCATGGTAGAGAGGTTGAAAGCAGATGTTACAAGACAATTCATTACTGCTTGAAAAAATATTTCTATTCTACTGATCTTTAATTAAAGAAAAACCTTCCCAGGCCCAGGAAGCACATGCTGCAACTTAACAAAAAAATGATTTTGTATAACCCAGGGTGACCGAGTGTTACCTCTGCTTTCTGTTTTCCATCATCTTAATGGCAACTTCTGTTTCTAATGGCTAATTGAAAGATACCTTGTTTGCCAGCTCAAGTGAGATAGATGGTGGACAGGGGAATATAGAAGTGGAGATGACCTTCAGGTGGCTTGCAGACTACATTTACAAAACAAATAACTGGTGGAACCATTTCCCTTCTTTTGGTCTGTGCACACTAGAGGTGATTGTAATGTCTGTTGCTGACAGTAGACATTTCTCCCAACTCTCTCCTAGGAATTGTCTGGGTTTTAATTTTTAAAGTAAAATTAACTTTGCCTTTTAATTTTGTCAGGAAAATTTTCCGTTTGTATATTCTTCTTGCTTGAATCTTTGTAATCACTTAAAAAGCCTGTAAGTGATTTGACAGGTGAAGGCAGCTTTTAACGGTGTATTTGAAACTTTGAGTGACTAAATCAAGTCATCAAAACCATTCTAAAATGGCTTCTTCAAGAATCTTTCTAAAAATTTCTGTCACCGAGAATCTCTCCCTCCCCCTCTTTTTCAAAATGAGCCAGGTATTTATACTTGCATAGCTTATGTCTCATTATGCATGATTCCCCTTTTCAGTTATTCACATCATGCACAGTATGCCTTGGCTTGCAGTCATAAATGAGGTGAGGTGCTGTGAAATGTCACTAACAAATAATATTATGTGAGTTTGAGCTAGAAATCAAAAAAGGAAACCCAAACTGAGCTTTGTTTTCAAATTCTTCCACTATAGTTCTCAGATGCAATTTGGATTATAATGGGCTATCAAAGAAATTCTGGAAAATAAGAAAATAACGTTTAATCCTTAGGGCACAGAAGACAAATATTATCATCCCCAGTAAATTGTACTAAGGGGTGTAACATACCTATCCCACTCCTTTTCCTTTTCCCTTCTCCAGTCATCATAAATATTCCTTCCCAGTTTCCATATTTTGATGGGGGTTGTGCTTGTGGACCTGAGGGCCAAACTTAGTTTCACCCAAAGCATTACTTTTTTTCACCCCAATTAATGTCAACTAATTGTTGAACTCAAATGCTGTCATATATGCCCTATCCCTTTAAAACAGTGTTTCTCAACCTGGGGTTTTAGAGGGGTCGCAAGTGCAGAGCTGGTATTGGGGGTGGTAAGGAAGGCAATTGCCTGGAGCCACAGGGGCGCCATGAAACTAAGTTACATGCCTCAGCCCTGTGGGGGTGGGACTCAGGCTTCAGGGGTACAGTAGTTTGGAAAGGTTAAGAACCACTGCTTTAAAAGATTAGAAGCAATTTAGAGGAGAGCAACACAAATGACTAGGGGACTTGATCCATCATGAAAGAGCAATAGAACTCAGTTTAAACGTTCAAATATGTCCCCTAAATTTTGGTGCCTCAATTTATGGGTATTCAGCTTGAGATAGCAAAGGTCTAGCTTTCAGAAGTGATGAGCACTCCTAGCTTCTACTGACTTCAATTGGAGTTTTGGTGCTTAGCAACTCTGAACATCAAGCCTAGGAATCTCAAGTTGGACGTCCATAAACTGAGGCATTCCTAATCAGTGGACATTTGGTCCTTAATGTACATAGCCTGGATAAATAATGACTAAAGGGGAAGGGGCACAATAGCTATCAAAAAGTATATGACGTTTCAATACTCAGGTGCTATGTTGCTGGATGCCCTAGAAATAGCTAAGATACATATTACCTCACCCATGTTTTCTCTGCATCTTTCATTGGACCAACTTCTATTGATGAGAGATACACATTTCAAGCCACACAGAGCTCTTCTTCAGGTCTGGGAAAGGTACTCCTAGCACCATCACTAAATGCAAGGTGGAACTACTACATAAGATACATGCAGTAATTGAAGGGCCACGAAGTGATAGGAGTTGTTTGGTGTCATCCAAAGAAATATAACTAGAAACAGATTTGAGAATTTACCTTTGTAATTTTTTCCTTTGCTCAAATTAATCCTAACACTGTTATCTCATTAGACCATGGAATAGTTTTCCACAGAAAGTGGTGGGATGCCCCATTGCTCAAGTCATTTATAACCCTGTATTGGAGAAAGCAGTAGAAAATCTACACTTGGGGACAATTCTATATTAGAAAGAAGACCTCATATGTCTTTTCCATCTCTAGGTTATGTGGTACTAGTCCTCCTCCGTGTCTGAGAATGCATAGCCAAACTCAGAAAAATTGGTGCAAAGCTGCCTTTAAGCCATTTTAGTGTTCCCCTAATCTTCAGTGAACTATTTGCCAGACCAGTCCCCTGGTATAAATTAGAGTTACCTTCTGACTGCTCTAACTTGTACTAGCTATCAACAGTTTCAAGGAACTAATACAGCAGCAGGAAACGAACAGCGCTTCTTTTGTCAGGCATGCTTTCAAGAGTGCAGACAAATAGTGAAGGCAAAGAGCTGCTGGAAGAGGCATTTGAAGTAAATCTGACTCTAGTTCTGCCCGTTTTCAAAACTAGATTTGACAATCTCAGATGAGAGACTTAAATGACCCAACTTTACAAGGCCTTGAGTGAATAATTCTAACTGGATGGTCAACAGAAAAACCCACAGTTCTTCCAATCATAAAAAGGTACTGGGTCTATAGAGATAAAATGGCTACAATATTGATGAGATTAGAATCATAGAAATGTTGGGCTGGAAAGGACCTCAAGAGGTCATCTAGTCCACACATCCCCATACTGAGACAGGATTAAGTGTACCTACGCAGTCCCTAACAGATATCTGTCTAATCTGTTCTTAAAAACCTCCAATAATAGGAATTTCACAACCTCACTAGGTAACCTGTTCCAGTGTTTAGTTCGGAAGTTTTTCCTAATATATAACTTAAATCTCCTTGGCTGAAAACTAAGCCAATTACTTCTTCTCCTACCCTCAGTAGGCATGAAGAACATGTGATGAATGTCCTTTTTGTAACAACCTTTTACATATTTGAAGACTTATCAGGTTCTCCCTCAGCCTTCTCTTCTCTAGACTGAAAATGCCCAATTCTTTCAACCTTTCCTCACAGATCATGTTTTCCAGACCTGTTACTATTTTTGTTGCTGTCCTCTGGACCCTCTCCAATTTGCTCACATCTTTCTTAGTGAGGTGGCCAAAACTGTGCACAGTACTCCAGACAGGGTCTCAGCAATGCCAAACAGAGAGGAACAATTACCTTCTGTCTTATATATGATACTCATCTTAATACATCCCAGAATGACATTTCCCTTTTTCATCATTTGCCCTTTTTTGCCACAGCATTGTGCTGCTAACTCGTATTCAATTTATGATCCACTGTAACCCCTCGGATTCTTTTCTTTGATACTACTACCTCGCTATTTATTCCCTTTTCTGTATTTGTGCATTTGATTTTTCTTTCCTAAATGTAGTACTTTGCACTTGTCTTTCTTGAATTTCATCTTACTGATTTCAGACCAATTCTCCAATTTATTAAGATCATTCTGAATTCTAATCCTTTCCTCCAAAATGCTTGCAAGTCCTCCAAATTTGGTGTCATCTGCAAATTTTATAGGCATATTCTCCCTCCATTATCCAAATTGTTACTGAAAATATTGAATAGTACCAGGTCAAGGAGTGACACAATACCCGCTGTGTCAGATATGAAAATTCCCTGCAATATATTTAGGAGATCTTATTAAATTAAGTTTAAGGAGCTTTGGAGTCCATTGTATTGTAGATGCAAAATTCATGTATTAGTGTGAGATTATATGCAAATTCTCTAGCGGGGACATGTAGCCAGTGTAAACCCTGGGAAGTGTTAGGTGCTTCAAAGAACTATTTTTAACAATGTGACAGACAAGAAGGAACTTTTGGGACAAACAAAATTAAGTGGGTTTGGCTTCCTAGGAAATATCTGGAGGGAAGTGAATGCAAATTCCCAGCTCTGGATTCAAAGTTCTGAAACCATGCCCTGAGGAGACAACCCAGCTGATTACCTATTCCTTGAATCAGAAGATCAAAGGCTCAAACTGTATAATGGAGAGACTCATGGATTCATGGGGGTGCTTGTTCCTAGTTGACACTGTTACAAACTTATGATCACAGAAAAACCCTTAGTGGGGTTTGAAGGACTGATCACCTATCAGACTCCTTTTTGCAGCATGGGGTGTTCGCTGGTAAAGTTATTAGCATGTATGTACATTTTTATTTTAGCCAGTCTGGCTTGCTGGGGGAATCCTAGTGTAGGCAGGAGACTCTGCCTTCTGGAACTACCCCAGTCAGGAGGGAGAGAGATGCAGATCTCTTCCCAAGAGAGATGACAGCTGAGGAGCTGGGAGCCTAGAATTTGTACCCTGGCTGTACCAGGGAGGATGGAATACAGGCATAGTTGTCTTGAACTCTGGCACTCACCTTACAGTGATTTTATCTAATCCAGTGTGTTTAAGTTAGTGTCTGGATAACTCCAATTAAGGTGGTAAACTGGTGCATATTGTTCCCTTAAAGAATAATGGACTTAACATATTTGGACTGTCCAGGAGAGGGCTGGGCGGTACAAGACATACATTTCTGGGGGGAAATCCAGGACTGGGAGTGTGTTGGGGTCACCCTGCAGCATAACTAAGGCTGATGAGAGCCAGCATGTAAGCAAAGTGTGCCTGGCAGGCTGCAGTTGCACACAGAGACTCAGGGTGTGACTTGCATGCTGGAAGGCTGTTTGTGAACTGCCCAGATGGGAGTTACTACCAGCAAGGGGGTGTAAAGCACCCAAGGTTGCAGGGCAGGGGTGACACAGCCCCTCATTAGTGTGAATTGCACCCCAGTATATCACAGTGTTACTGACAGTGCTCATCTGCTGAAAAAGAATAACCCATGCCTTCCCAGACAGCAACAATCAAAACCACCAGGACTCTAGGTGGTGGATCCACTTAGTCAGCTTAACAGGCCTGAGCAGAATAAACTGCTTTGAGAAGTAACATCACCTATGAGATCAGGAGGCGTTCAGGGACAGTACTTATTAAGAAATAACCAATATGAGACAGAATGATCCTTTCATTTTAAGGTTGTATCTTGACTTGCATCCTAGACATCACTGCTTGTGCATGTTATAAATTTTCATTTGATTTTTAGGTAAAGGGGAAGATGTAATATTAGCTAGTGGAGTCAAGGAAGCCATGTGGCACAGGTATTAATTTTTGTTATCTTGACCCATGGAAGGTAATGGACCAGTCAATACAGACGTGTGTTCTACCATTCTGCCTTTAATACTATGATCATTTTGGGTTAGATTCTGATATCCTTGCTCATACTAAGTAGTACCTTACTCCTCAAATACTCCAGAATCAATGGGATTATCCAAAACAGTAAGGTACTACTCTAAGTGAAAAGATGTGGGAATCTGGCCCTTTGTTTGTATGTTGTGTCCCTTTTCCCTTTAGTCTATATGTTATCTTTAGATTGTGAACATAAGGGGACAGGTATGGTCTTCATTTGTGTTACTACAATACACTGAAGACAAATCCTGATAGACTTTGGACACTATTGCAATAAAATAATAATGCCATTAGTAGGTAGACTAATGTACTAATCCAAATCAGGAGTTATTTTAGTAGCACTCTTAAGTAGCTGATCCTACTCAATGGAAACTTTTAAGCTAAAAACCAGTAACAGTCTGTTTTACATCCACTTCAGTGAGGATGTCTGCCTGTTTCTGTGAGAACAGAAACTTTGTTTCAGTTGCTTGCACAATTGCACTTTTGAGGACAAAAGATTTGCAGCCCAAACAGCTGGATCACTTCCTCCCACCAGACTGTCCTTGGAGACATTCAGCCCATTAAGAGCAAGCTCACAGATTCCATTTCAACAGATGCAGCTCACATTTATTCAGGGTACAATTGATGGGATGAGTCACCATCCAACTAATGCAAGTTCACATTTTTTTAAATTATACCTTGAGTTCATTCAAGCAAAATAGATTTTTACTGGCTTTAATGTGCTATTTTAAGGGCAGAGTAACAGGACAATGCACATAGGTAGAAATGGACAGACATGATTGTCCCTACACAAGCATGAAATTGAAAGCATGCAATTAAAAACAGTCTACTAAAAGAGAATGTGTATAGTATGTAACAGTTCTACTTGCCTGGAACAAGGTGTAATGTATTTATATCTCTACTTTCACACAAACCAGAGGAAGCAAAATGGGGCAGGTGCTAAGCTGATGTAAATTACTCCATTTACTTCAAAGGCGCTATGCTGATTTACATCATTTGAGGATCTGGCCCACTGCATCATGATAATGTGAATCTTAATCACCCCACGATCTACACTTTGATTTTTTTGTGTGTGTTTTTAAACAGAACAGATAAAAGACCTGGAGAGATGGATCAGTTTATAGTTATAAACTAAGGGCCAACCTGAACTTTCACCTAGAACTTGAACAATTTTAAATCAAATCATTTGTGAGGTCTGAATAAGTTTGGATAATTTACTTCCCTAGTACTTTCTATCAGGTCGGATTGCTTATCTCTTCCAGACTGGACTACAAGTGGAACTGTCAAAATACCATGAGAGAGGTTGTTCTTCTTGTAATTTCAGTTCAGCCAGCAGGCATTTCTGGACATTTTATTTCTGAACATCTCATTTCTGATCCCATTGTGCAGATCTGAGAGGTTTAGTGGAACATCCAAACCAAAATTTAAAAGTTTTAAAGATCAGAGGTGAAATCCTGGCCCAACTGAAGATAGTGACAAATCTCCCATTCACTTGAATGGTGCTAGGATTTCAACTAGAGTGACCAGATAGCAAGTGTGAAAAATTGGGATGGGGGGGAGGGGATAATAGGCACCTATATAAGAAAAAACCCTGAATATTGGGACTGTCCCTATAAAACTGGGATTGCTGGTCACCCTAATTTCACCCCACTAGTTTGTCATAAAACAAAACAAGGTCAGTCTGTCTACAGTACAGAAGAGTAATTAAAATAGTATCAGGAAACAGAATTAATTTTCAGCTGTTTAAGAAGTTAGGCTTTGTTTATTTTTTTACCTGAATTCATGCTTCATTCCATTTGTTTTAAGCAAGTCTTTTTTCCAGTCTTGAGAACAGTTATTGTACATCATGAAATAGTACAAGCTGTTCTTTTTAGCTTGACGCCACACCACCCCCACGACCCTCTAGTTACCCACCCTCTACAAATTGTCATATTCTGTGGAAAGTGTGTGTGGGAGGTTGTGGGAAAGGTGGTGACTATGGGAGAAGCAGTATTGGAAGAAATGAATACCTGCCCTAGCATCACCACTGATTGCCATGATTTGAATGACACAGTAAACAATGTAAAATCTCTGTGCTTTGGTACTCTGAGTCACATGGCAACATCTAGGAAAGGTGGCTTTCAACATTCGATGTAAGGCTTGAAAGGACATTGTCACTTGGTGCATTGAATGGATATTATATTTATGTGAGAATAAGGGTAGCTGGTCCACCCAGAGGCTAAATGGAGGTTCAGAGATTATCTAAAATGCAGTATTAGAACTGATGAAACTGTTTTAGTATCTACAATAAAGATCTAAAACACTGCAGTGATACTATTCAAGTTGGAAGGTGAAATCCTGGCCCCACTGAAGTCAGTTGTTGTTTATAGAACCAGGATTTCACCCATAGTGTTTTGGATATTACAGTATGCTAATATTTTTTGACAGATGCCAGTCAACTTCATCTTGTTCTGGGATAGTCATATTGGAATGTGGTCTGTCTGGAGTGATCTTTTTGTATTCGCCTGAGTGTGCTACTGTTATATGTGAACAGGCAATACTGATCTCAATAAAGATCATGACATTCTAAAATATGTATCCTTCCCTGTGATCTCAAATAGAAGACTTATTATCCAGAGGAAAAAAATTGCTAAGAGCTGGACAGTCCTTATGGTGCATATTCCCTCACTGTATCCACAAGAAGTTCACTGGAGATGTAGAAACAGAAAGATCAAATTTACAAGGTTCTGCATAGAACAAATGTGTATGGGGGGTGGGGGAGACAGAGGGATGCTTAATTCTGCAAATAAATTTTGCAGGGGTTTGATAAGAGTTAGAAAATAAATTCAGAGCCAGAGGAAGATTTTGCTAAATATTGTAGTACAAGTTAGCCCTAATTTATGATCTCTAATTTGACTAAACTCCCTTTATTGCATCTGAAATTCTTTTGTCTCCTTGCCTAATAGCAGACTATTGTATTCTCTCCTGTGCCCTCCACCCCTACCCCTTTTATGCAAATCTGATTTTTAAGGGAAGTTTTGTATGTCTCTATAGCAGATGGGGCCATGGGCCGTCAGGCCAAATGGTGGAAGCAAGAGTTTGGCCTACCAGTTAGAGCTGAGTCCAGGGTGGGCAGAGTCCAGAAAACAAGCCAAGGGTTTGTAATAGAAAGACAGAAACCAAATTCCCTAAGAAGATGGTAAATTGGAGTTATAAGCCAGTGGTGGAGTCAGTGATCAGCACTGGAGAGACAAAAGACGAATGCCAGAACTCAAGGGTCAACCAGAGTAATAAACCAGAGGCAGAGCTGGGGATTGAAGCCAGAAGTCTGAAGCTGAAGAGGAGCAGAGACTGGAATTAGGGCTGGAATAAAGCAGGAGCACAGACTACAATAAGGGCAAGCACAGCCAAGTTAGGGAGAGAGTAGGCCAGTAGCTGGTCCTAGCAGGTCTGGTTGATGACAGCATCCCTTTTGGGGACTCCTTTTGGGGTCATCTCCCAGTAGACCTTGAGCTGGGTTTTTTGGGCTATGGCTGGTGGAAAGTGCACAGGAGCTCTGGGGTGTGGACTTGTTCTGCGAGTCCCCCGGCCAATATCCCTCCAGTCAATCAGATACTGGAGTCTTCCCCAGACTCGGCGGGAGTACAGAAACTGCTGGACCGCTTACTCCTCTTGGCCCCGCTCGGTAAGCAGCGGAGGAGAAGGAGTAATGTGGTGTGCGAAGAAATTCTTGATTAAAGGTTTCAAGAGGGCAAGGGATCTTGTGGGATTCTGGCAGTTGCAAGCGAAATGCTACTGGGTTAAGTTGTTCCATGATCGCAAATGGCCCCAAGTACTTATGGTCCAGCTTTGTGGAATGCAATTCTGGGTGGACAGGCAAACGTTATCCCCTACCTTAAGGTTGGGGGGTCAGCTGATGGCATCAGTCAGTGTGGTAGTTGTATGTTGTCTTAACCCCTTCTAACAGGTGCCTCTGGAGGGTAATGATCCCTAAGGGGGTGATCTGGTGAGTGACCGGTCCCAAGGCCAGGAACAACCCATCAATGGTTTCCACCAGATCTGGGGAATTCTTATTTACAGCAGGGATCCCCTTGGGTCTTAGCCACATCCTAGTCCATAACATTTCCTGAAGCCCCCCAAAATTGCCAAAATGGCCACAGCCTCCAGGTGGATCACTGGGTATGGCAAGAATAAGAGTTGCAGTGGCAATCGGAAATACATCAAGGGTGGATTTGCAGTTGCTCTGACAGAGGTCGAGAGTCTCTGAAGGGGGACAGAGATTGGCACAGCCTGGACTCCCGTATCGAGGCTGGATGTTTCCCCAACCCCAAGGCTGGTTGGACCTTTGCAAGGCATCTCCAGGTGAAATGTCCACTGCCTCCACAATACAGCTTCAGACCTGAAGTTTGGTGTTGATTCTTCACAGCCTCAGAAAGTGTGGGCAGGCCTGGTCAACATGCGTGGGTTCCAGATCCAGGAGCAGGGTGCATGGTTGAGGGTTGGGAGGCCAGGGTGTTTTCAGTGCTTGAGGGACTGGGCCGCCTTCATGGAGCCACTTGGTAAGGCAGTCATCACAACTGACACACAGGTTGCTCAGGCCATCAAGATGGGATGGCAGCTGAATCTGCACCAATTCATCCTGTGTATGATCATTCAGCCCAATCTGAAACTGATAACACTGAAACACTGCATGGCTCATTCCACTCGGCATCACAGAGAAGCGACAGAATTCAGCAACGTATTGGGTACCTGATTGATGCCCTTGCTATAGCATTTGCAGCACAGCTTCAGTAGTTCGGGTGGGGGGGGGGTCACTGAAGATAACCAACATGGCCTAAAGAAACTGCTCCAACTGGCCCAGTAGTGGGCTGGTCTGTTTCAAAAGCAGGGATGCCCATGCCAAGGCCTTCCCAGTGAGCAGGCCCTACTCAGGCCTAGTCTGTTGGGAACAATTGCTTTAGGAAATCTTGGAACAGATCACCATCAGCCTTCGGCTCCCAGGGGAAAAGAGCCAAGGTTGCCGATGAAGCTTCCTGGGCCTGTAGGGACACATTCTGCACTTGCAGAGTGGACATCTTCACTTGAAAGCCCTGTATGGCTCCAACTAGCTACACCACGGCGAAATTGGCCTGTATGGGGTCCATGCTGGAGAAGTGGGTCCCTAGCTTTTCTATCAGGCTGCTAAAACTGTAGCGGACCAGGCTATGGGCAGTCAGGCCTGTTGGAAGAAGTGAGTTCAGCCTACCAGTTAGAGTTGGATCCAGGGTGGGAAGAGTCCAGGAAACGAGTTGAGGGTCAGTACCAGAGAGACAGAAGCCAAATACCAGAATTGGAGAGTCAACTGGGGTTGTAAGTCAGAGACAGAACTGGGAATCAAAGTTAGAAGTTTGAAGCCAGAGGGGTGCAGGGACTGGGACAGGAGCTTGAGCAGAGCAAGAGCAGGGCAGCTGCAGCCGTGGTACACACTGAGCAGCCACTGATCTGTCATGAAGGCCAAGTTTATAAGCAGGGCTGCTAAACCAGCAGCCAGTTAGGGGCAATGGCCACTGTCAATTCCAGGGCAATGCAGCTGGGCTCATTGGTTGCCTCGCAGAGAAGTTAGGGAGACAGCAGGCAAGCAGCTGGTCCTAGCTGGTCTGGTCTATGAGGGTCTCCCCCATAGCTATTTGCAAAATCAAGGTTCACCTCTATCACTTTGTTCGTACTATCTGTCACATACACCTTGTACCCAGTGTACTAACTGCCTTAGTACGGCAAACAGCTGCAAATTGTCCGTAATGTTTGTATTTTTTTATATATCACCTTTAGTTGGACACTCATTTCTTAAGATGCAGAATATTTCACAGCTCGTGTATTTAGTCTGAAAGGTTTTATAGTTAGCCTGGGACTCCCTCTTTGCCTCAGGGCTTTTATGATAATGAATTTTAGCATTCATGCTGTCTCTGTTTATTCATGCTACCTTTACTTCTGACACTATATCATGTACACCTGGTGCATAGTAGATTGGAGGACTGCTACTAGCAGGTCAGGCTTCTGTATCACATATGGACTGACTACAGAGCTTTCTTCCCAGCAGTGATACATCAGATGTGTTCATTATAAGATGCTTTAATACCCTGCAAGGAATGGCTTTTGAGAGTTTAAGGTATGGGATACATAGTGCCACCTAGTGGCTGAACCATATAATACAGTTTAGTAGTTTCTTGCCTTTATACTATTAGCACATAGATATACAGTACCAGGAAAATAGATTAACACTTTAGAACATAACAAGCACAACATTTTGTTGACAAATGCAATTAGAAAGGAAAAAAATGTTTTCCAGTTAAACTCCATTTAATTATTTTAGGTGAATTCTCTGCTCTTGAAAGGTTCCCCTTTTATAACCCTAGATACTGAAATTACCCATTTAGGCACAACACAGGCAGAGTCAGATTAAACTTCCTCACAGAAAACTATTAATGTACCACAACCAAATCCCTTTTGTGGAGGGACTATCAAGAGGGGTGAGGAAGCAGCTCATTTGCATGACCCATTCAGTGCTAGGATTGCAAGGATGCATGCCAATTTAGTGTGTGAGAGAGATATGCCCACCTGGAGCTAGATGGAGACCTGAAATTCCTTTCATACAGACCACAGCCAAACTATCTGCCAGTATGGACTTAGAACTGGATTATCTCATCCCACTGTGGAAGATAGGAAGAGAAACAAACAGTGAATCTTGTGTGATTCATAACAAAGTTTCCTGGGGACTGAGGAGGAGATTTGTGGGCATGGGGTAGACAAGAGGACACAATTTCTTTGAGATCAGGGAGGAAGAAACTTGTGCCACCCCTACAAGAAGTGTCTGCATGGATGAGTGCCTCCCACATTATTTACTCCAGCGCTCCTTTCTGAAGCCATGCTACCACTGTCTGAGTCCAACCCCTTTTGCACTAGCAACTGTGGTAGGGACTCAGCATCAGTTAAACTAGCCTTTAGTGGCTTAAGGCGTTAACTGCTAACAGGATATCTGTGCAGCTATCCATGGGGCCAGAGACTAGCAAAGTGCAAAGTAATGCATATAGGAAAACATAATCTCAACTATCCATACAAAATGCTGGGGTCTAACTTAGCTGTTACCCCTCAAGAAAGAGAACTTGGAATCATTGTGGATATTTCTGTGAAAACATTTGTTAAGTATGCAGCAGCAATCCAAAAAAAGCTAACAATGTTAGCAACCATTAGGAAAGGGATAGATAATAAGGCAGTAAATATAACACCACTGTATAAATCCATGGTACGCTCACACTTTGAATGATGCATGTAGTTCTGGTCACCCCATCTCCAAACAGAGAATTGGAAAAAGTACAGAGAAGGGCAACAGAAATAATTGGTTATGGAACAGTTTCCATATGAGGAGAGATTAAAAAGACAGGGACAGTTCATCTTAGAAAAGAGATGACTAATGGGGGATATGACAGAGGTCTATTAAATCATGAATGGTGAGGAAAATGTGAATAATTAAGTGTTATTTAACCGCTCATGTAACATAAGAACCAGGGCTTACCCAATGAAATTAGGCAACAGGTTTCAAACAAACATAGGTAAATACTTCTTCACGCAGCGCACAGTCAACCTGTGGAACTGGTTGCCAGGGAATGTGGGGAAGGTCAAAAGTAGAACTGGGTTTAAAAAAGAACTAGATAAGCTCATGGAGGATAGGTCCATCAATGGCTATTAGCCAAGATGGTCAGGGACACAACTCATGCTCTGGGTGTCCCTAAATCTTTGACTGTCAGAAGCTGGGACTGGGTTACTCAATAAAGTGTCCTGTTTAGTTCATGATCTCTGAATCATCTGTCATTGGCCATTGTCAGAAGACAGGAAACTTGGGTAGATGGACCATTGGTCTGACCCAGTATGGCCATTCTTATGTTCTTATGTTAATGACAAAGAGAGCAGCTAGTTTCCAGCCTGACTCCTCTGTTCTCTAAAACCTTGTGGAGCCTAGTTCTGTGATGCATCCACAGATGAGCTCCGTGAGGTTTCAGCGAGAAGAAGTGTTACTGTGGATGCAATGCTCCTCCCCCAGCAGTTCTGCACTCTAGGTCTTTGTTCGTGCATCCCATGGGGGATGTTTTTTCTGAGCAGGATGCCTTCCACTCAGGTCAGTGGGGGAGATGAGCTGAGCCAGTGTTAATAGGAACATGAGCCAGATGAGAACTGGTAACTCAGAGACAATATTCTCTACTCTGTATCCTATCACCAATTCCCTCAGCCAGTTCTGTCTTATTCCCAGCTCCCGTGGCGGAAAGAATCCTGCTGATGTTAAATTGCTAGCTATTGTTAAAAGTGCAGGTGGACCATTTTAAATCTGTTGCACCAAGCTATTAATTTTTGTTTTATATTAACAGTTTCCTTTTAAGCACCACTGTCTTTTATTCTGAAAATTGCACCACATATGACAAAGCATGGGATTAATATTAATTACATGCCAATTCAGAACATCTTAATAGTACCTCATGTAGTGAAAATGCCACCATCTGCTGGTTGCATCCTTGCAGAAAAGAATATAAAAGGAGGTGATTTTATGCATTAAGCTTGGTCTGCTCACTGAGGAAATCCTGGTTTATATTTAGAGATTAGGGCTCCCTGAAAAATCATTTCTCCTGGACAGTGCTCCACATTACAGACGTATGAAACAGACCCAGTAATGCATGCCAGGAGCCTGTGGAATTAATGCCATTTTTTTACTATGTGATATTGTTACCAGGAAGTGTGAGAAGTTCAAATACCTCTAATACATTCTCCCACCAGATGTAATTGTTAGAACAGATTCATGTAGTGAATTGCCTTTAAAAATAAATGTGAGGAAATATTCTGCACATACCCTGAAAGCATAACCCCCTCTGGTTTTATATGATTTCTTAGTATATGGGGTGGGGGAGAGAGGAGGTTGACACACAGGAGCAGATTTAGGTCATGCACATTGTTGTGCTCTATCTCTGCTTATGCTTTTTCATTCCAACAGAGGTGACGCATGGGAGTGAGGAGGGGGGCATTTGCTGCTTGGCTTGTACTGAGCATGCTCACACAGACTGAGCATGCTCAGTAACACTGCTGAAGCCGGCTGCCTTCACCCTCCCTCCCTCCCCTCCCCCCGCTATCAGCAGGCATGGGTTGTCTCTGCATTCCAGGGTGTTTTTTTTCCCTTAGAACAAGTACAGTGACGTACGTATGAGCCCCTCTGTTGTTGCTTGGCTTGTTTTATTGTACTTGTCACTATGTATTGAACTCAATTAAAATATTAATTAAAACAATGATTTTGCTCCTACACACATTCACTTTTACACCAGTGTAATGGCAGTGATTTCAATTAAATTACTTTGGATTTACCCTGGGGCAAATGAGAATATACTGAGGCCTTATATTTTGTATAATTAGAAAATGCTATATTTGAGTAGCCTGTAAACTGTGGTGTCCAGTGGTTAAAGAGACTTGTCTGTTTTATTTTGATCAGTTAGATTTAGTCCGGATTGGGTTAGGTAGCCACGTCCCAACTGAAGATGCATCTCAAAGGAGGGAGAAGACTATAAAAAGAAAGGGGAAACACCCCAAGTGACCCCTCCTCCTCACTCTCCGTCCATTGATTCACTGCACCAGAAGGAACAAAGGAAGCAGCCTTTAAACAAAAGAAGAGGTCATGACCTAAGAAGTTTTTGCCTGTTGAGAGCATGTGGTGAGAAAATCTTTACTTTGAATTTAACATAGTTTGATAAGTTAGGCATTAATTGCATTTTATCTTTCTTTCTTGTAACCATTTCTGAGTTTATGCCTCATTACTTGTATTCATTTAAAATCTCTCTCAGTAGTCGTTAAAGTTGGCTTACTATTTTATCTATCCAGTGTGTTTGAACTGAAGTGTTTGGGAAACTCCATTTGGGGTAACAAGTTTTGTGCAAAAGTAATAGGAACAAAAAATGCTAAACAGCGTAAAAGAGGCAGAGGCAAAAAGGCATCCTTTAAAAATTGGAAGTCAAATCCCACTGAAGAAAATAGAAAGGAGCATAAACTCTGGCAAGTCAAGTGTAAAAGTATAATTTGGCAGGACAAAAAAGAATTTGAAGAGCAACTAGAAGAGACACAAAAACTAACAGCAAGAATTTTTTAAAGTACATCAGAAGCAGGAAGCCTGCCATACAGCAGTGGGGTCACACTGAGGTGCTGAAGGAGCACTCAAGGAAGCGTCTCTGCAACAACCTTGTGTAAATGAATTCTTTGCATTGGTTTTCATTGCGGAGGATATGAATGAGATTCCCACACCCGCGCCATTTTTTGTAGGTGACTAATCTGAAGAACTGTTCCAGATTGAGGAGTCAATAGAGGTGGTTCTGGAACAAATTGATAAACTAAACAGTAATAAGTCATCAGAACCAGATGGTATTCACTCAACAGTTCTGAAGGAACTCAAATATGAAATTGTAGAACTACTAACTCTGGTATGTAACCTATCACTTAAATCAGCCCCTGTACCAGATGATGGAGGATAGCTAACATAACACCAATTTTTAAAAAAGGTTCCAGAGGCAATCCTGGCAATTACCAGCTAGCAAGCATATCTTCAATACCAGGAAAATTGGTTCAAACTATAATAAAGAGACACACAGATGAACACAATTTGTTGGGGGAAGAGTCAATATGGCTTTTGTAAAGTGAACTCATGCCTCACCAGTCTATTAGAATTATTTGAGGGGATCAACAAGCATATGAACAAAAATAATCCAGTGGACACAGTATACTTGGATTTGAAAAGAGCTGTTGCCAAAGTCCCTCACCAAAGGCTCTTAAGTAAAGTAAGCAGTCATGGAATAAGAGGAAAGGTCCTCTCCTGGATCAGTAACTGGTTAAAAGTCAGGAAACCAAGAGTTGGAATAAATAGCCCATTTTCAGAATGGAGAGAGGTAAATGGTGGGGTCCCCCAGGGATCTGTACTGGGACCAGTGCTGTTCAACACGTTCATAAATGATCTGGAAAAAGGGGTAAACAGTGAGGTGGGAAAGTTTGCAGTTGATACAAAATTACTCAAGATAGTAAAGTCCAAAGCAGACTGCAAAGTGTTACAAAGGGATCTCAGGTTAACAAAATGGCAGATGAAATTCAATGATGATAAGTTCAAAGTAATGCACACTAGAACACACAATCCCAACCATGCATACTAAATGATGGGGTCCAACTTAGCTTTTGCCACTCAAGAAAGAGAACTTGGAATCATTGTGAATAGTTATCTGAAAACATCTACTCAATATGCACCAACAGTCAAAAAAATAAAGTTAACAGAATGTTAGGCACCATTAGGAAAGGGATAGATAATATAACAGTAAATATGGTAATGCCACTATATAAATGTATGGTATGCCCACACCTTGAATATTGCTTGCAGTTCTGGCCTCTCCATCTCAAAAAAGATATATTAGAATTGGAAAAGATACAGAAATGGGCAACAAAAATGATTAGGGGTATGGAACAGCTTCCATGTGAGGGTTCAAAAAAGAATTACATAAATTCATGGAGGATAGGTCCATCAATGGCTATTAGCCAAGATGGATCAGGGATGCCACCCTACACTCTGGGTGTCCCTAAGCCTCTGACTGCCAGATGCTGGGACTGGACGACAGGGGATGGATCACTTGATAATTGTCCTATTCTGTTCATGCCCTCTGAAGCATCTGGCATGGGACATGGTTGGAAGACAGAATACTGGGCTAGATGACGCATTGGTCTGATCCAGTGTGGCCATTCTTATGTTCTTATACGTGTCTTTGCTAGGTTTCTTGTAGGGGCTCTGCCCCCTGGATCAATATTATGTGTTTCTTCTATCTGGATTCTACACTAGTAGCATGTATGTGTTACATATTGGACTTGCATATGAATTTGAACTTAATGTGAATGTACCCCTTTTAACTTGTTACATATGAGTGGAGCATAACATTAAAACATTATTTGACAAAGTATCAATGTATATGAAGAATATATGAGCCAGATTCTCTTCCTTTTTCTTTGTGCCCCATGTGCACAGGGGACAGAACCTGGCCCTAACACTTTAGTGGGGACTACTCTGATGTGGGGAGTCTTCAATGGGCATAGAGCTGGGATAGGCAACTTCTATACCACCATCACACAGCCCCTGTGCAAGGGCATGTCAAAGGCAAAGAGGAGGAGGGCTCAGCTGGTGGACAGTCCTTTGGGGGATCTGTTTACAGCTGGCACAGGTTAGACTGAAGGCCAGAATCAGAACTTGATCCCTAGCCACCCCCTTCCCTCAGGTGCTAATTGTAAACTTGGCACAACAGAGAATTTGACCCCCCTCCCATGTCTTTCCCACATGTATAATTGCTCCCAGCCATCATTCAGGGTTTGCCCTTTTGGGATAGAAGGGCCTTAATCTGTACAGAAAAGGGGGGTGCTGTGTGGATCCAGGAGAGCAGTAGGGGCGCCACCCTCAGGCGCACCATCAAAACTGTCTCCTACGATTGCCCGACCCCCTGGCTGCCCTAGCCATCGTGATTCCTTCATCCAGGATGGTGGTGAGGTCTGCGGCCTGGTCCTGGGGTAGGGCCTCAGCAAATCGCCTGAGGGAGTCCCAAAAATTAAAATTATATCTCTCCAGGAAGGCCTGATGGTTGGCAATCCTGAACTGTAGGGTTGCTGTGGAATAAATTTTTCTCCCAAACAAATCCAATTTTTTGTTGTCTTTGTTCTTGGGAGTGGAACCAGGCTGACCTTGCTTGTCCCGCTGGTTGGTTGCATCTACCACCAGGGCTCCTGGGGCTGGGTGAGTGAACAGATACTCAAACCCTTCGGCCGGGACATAATACTTTTTTTCAGCCACCTTTAACATAGGGATGACCGAGGAAGAGGTTTGCCACAGGGCCTTAAAAATTTTGAGGACCCTATCGTGGACTGGTAGGGGCATTCTCGCTGGGGCAGCCGCCACCAGCACATTGAAGAGGGTATCATTGGCCTCCACTAACTCCTTGATGTCCAGCCCCAAGTTAGAGGCCACCCTCTTGAGCAGCTCCTGGTGCACCCTGAAATCCTCCAGTGGTGCCATGTGGTCCCGGGAGACTGCCTCGTCGGGGGAGGAGGAAGACAGGGTGGATTGGGGCCCCGGTCCCATCTGGATGCCCCATGGGGCCCAATAAGGCCATTGTTGTGGCCGTTGTCCCTTGGGCCAAACTGGGGCTGACTGTGCCACGACTGTCCCCCCTGTGGGACCCCGAGCCACTAGACTGGCGGTGCCGTGGCCATCCTCGGTTCCGGGTGACGTGCCATGCCGGGGACCATCCTCTCGACGTCTCTGATGTGGAGGATGACGAGGATGACCTGCGTTGCTGCGAGCAGTGCTGATGGACGGAGGCGCGCTCCGAAGAGCTCTCGGTACTGGAGCACCATCTCGGTACCGAGGACTTGCAGTGCCACTTGCCCTTTGGTGCTGCTCCGAACTCCGCGGTGCTGAGCCTGATGCTGGCGAGCGGGTTCCGTGTCGGGGACTGTGTGGTGCTGAGTCCTCCAATGGTGACCAGGTTCTGTGCCACCTCAGTGCGGGCCAACTCCTCGGTGTCGGGGATCTGGAGCAGGAGGTGTCTGAGCGCCACCTGGCAGACCTTGACTGATGCCGCCTCTTGGTCTGCGCTGCCTCCAGTTCCGGGGACCAGCGTCGGCGCCGAGAAGGAGACTCCGCATCCTGAGTTGAAGCAGACCGGCTCAACGATGCTGACCTGGAGTAACTGCTGGGGGAGCGTCCAGTGGCCATCTTGTGGGAGATCTTTCTCCCCTTACCGGGGATCTCCACTGCCCTTTGGGGGGACCCAACACAGGCTTGCCCCAGGACACTGACCCCTTCTTCCTCGGCTGGGGGGGGCGGGCGGAGGTGGCATAGGCAAGGCCAACAAGGCTCTTGCCGCCTGAAAAGTCTCCGGTGTCGATGGTGTCGGCAGGGGCACTCTCCCACTCCCAGGATTCAGGGGAGGCTCCCTGCGCAGAGATGCAGGCACCGGAGAAGACTCGACAGGCTGTGGCTGGTGCATCTCTGTACTTGACCCTGCCCATACAGACGGCGCAGAGGAGTGTCCGTGCTCCGTGCGCTGTGTCTTCTTCTTTGACACTGAGGATGTTGCTCGGTGCCGAGTCAAGCCCAGTGCCAGTGGTGCACTCTGCACCGAGGTGATGCTTGGTGCCGAGGTGGAGCGGGACGGCTCAGACGCCGGGTGGAGCACTGCCTCCATAAGCAGGGCTTTTAACTGGATCTTTTGGTCCTTCTGAGTCTGCGGTTTAAAAGCCCTGAAGATCTTCCATTTATCTTTCCTGTGCTCTTCTCCCAGGCACTTAAGGCACTGATTGTGGGGGTCGCTGAGCGGGAAAGCCTTCCCGCAGGAGGCACATGGCTTAAATCCAGGCGACTGGGGCATGGCCCAGCTGCTCTAAGTCCCTCAGGAACTTCTTATCTAACTACACTTAACACTACTTAAAACTAACTAAAGTACTTCAAATAACAAAGAGTTCAAACAAGGGGAATAGTACTTGCAGAGAGCAAGGCTAGTTCCAGCAAGCCCCACGGGCGGAAAGAAGGAACTGAGGGCCGTAGGGTTGATAGTGCCTCATATACCGTGGCATGCACACGGAACTCCAGGGGGCACCAGAGCTGGCCCTACGGGGTCTGTTAAGGGGAAAAAAGTTCCAGGAACCATGCCCGGTGACGTGCACTCACCCATAGTGGAATGGACATGAGCAATCACTCGAAGAAGAATTTCTTATTTTAATCTGAATTGGTTCACTCATCTCCAGAGAGGACATTAATCTGAGGCTAGTACTTTAAAGCGATCCAGTATGATGGAATCTGCAACGTGACATTTAAAAATAGTTGGTTTCAATTATTTCTTCCAGGATAATCTATTTGCTGTACCCACAAATGCTAGAAAATCACTGTGTATTATACTGAAAAAATGTTTTATTCAAGTGAAATGCAAATAGCAATATAAACCCAAACAGAAGCGCTATCCAAAAACATTTTACTGCACCCTCCAGATGTAAAGTGCTGAAAGGCCTGATTATTCCTTTTGCCTTTATTCTAATGGGTCTATCCCACTTACATTGAAAGAGTATAATGAGTACTCTTTTCCATATCATTGTGTGTGAGAGGAGTTGTTGGTATATTGACTCATTCCTATATAATAGAGAGTGGAAAAGGTAGCCAAAGATGTGTGAGAACCTCAAATGTGTTCTAGAACCCATGTTAGTCGCAGGATACTAAAAAGGCAAGTGGGTGAAGTAATATCTTTCATTGGACCAACTTTTGTTGGTGAGAGAGACAAGCTTTTGAGCTACCACAGAGCTCTTCTTCAAGTTCCTGGAAAATAATGTCACAGCTAATGTAATACAATGATCAGGACTCTGAAAGATCAGATCCTAGGCATCTCAAATTGGTCCAAAATTAGTGGACACTTTTGACATTAATCATTCTCTGCTTCAGCTCCCCATCTGCAAAACAGGGATAATATCCCTCCCTCATCGCACAGAGGTGTTGTGAAAATAAATTGTTTGCGGCGCACTCAGCTGTTATACTCAGTACAATAGAAAAAACCATGAGAAAATTAGTAATCCTGTATTCAGAGCCAGGGTTTGAGTAACGTGCAGTAACTAAGGCCTGGACTGACAGTTTTGGGAATCTCTTTGAATTTATAAATTCCCTTAATGATGTCATTCACTGTATATACAGTCATGTTAGATTCCATCATCCCTGTTGTGCTGAGTGGAGTAGGTCTGGCATCTAGGTGTAAGTCCCTGAATGGGAAGGCTATTAAAGACCATCACCAATTGCTTTGCCGTAGTATGACAATGGAAACTACTTACCAAAGACTATTGAATAGCTAATGACTGTTATCTGCAGTAAAGGAACACAGAGGGTGGAGGCTATAGCTATAGGGGACTGCAGAATGGAAAACCCCAGAGGAAAAACAGGAAGAGACAAGGAAAAACTATTCAAATAAGATCCTCTAGGAAGGAGGGACCAGAACCAGAAGAGATGACCAAACACAGATGCCAAAGGATCCTGGACTCCTTGGAAGACACTGACTAAGGCTACATCTACACTACCAGAACTATAGCAGTATAAGTAAGGCACTTGAGCTATGCTAGCATAATCCTATAGTGCAGATGCAGCGATGGAAGCATTCTTCCATTGGCATACCTGTGTCTACGTTAGGGGTTAGGCTGGTATAGCTACAGCACTCAGGGGTGTGGTTTTTTCACACCTCATAATGCCATAGGTATGTGGATCTAAGCTTAAAGTGTAGGCCAGGCCTAAGACCCAGAGGGTTCTCAGGATTTGTGAGAAATGAGAGAGGGTCTTGTGTGTAGGTTTTTATTATTTTCCCATACATTTGTATATCTCTTGTGCTTTGTCTATAAATAAATCATGTATTGTTTAGATGAGCCTTTGGACAGTCTCTGTATTATTTGCTTTAACTGTCATAAAATCACTGAAGGGTTAAACTATAAGCCACAGTGCCCAGATGGGTGCATAAACTACTGGGGAGACTTGAGGGATACAGCACTGGTCTTGGGGCCTAGAGCAGCTGGACCATGGGATCCCACATCGCAAAAAAGGGATCAGTATTGGAGTCTGTATCTGTATGTTGTGCCTGAAGGACCAAACATAAGGACAGTGTTTGGATAAGAGCAGGATGAATTTGAGTTTTTGGTTCCATGGGCAAAATGGAAAAAAATGACTTTGGGTTAAACAAAACATTTTATTCCACCTGAAACAAAACGTTTTATGTTGTTTTTGGATGTTTCCCCATGTAGGTGTGTTAAATATCACTAAATTTCAAAACAAAACACTGTTTTGAAATGAGAAGCTGAAACTTTTTTTTTTTTTTTTTGAAAATGGTAAAAACCAAAATGGTCTGACTTTCAGAATTTGTTTTTCTCCATTTTTTCCAGTTAAACCTATTCATCAAATTCAACCCGCATTCATTTGACCAAAAATGTATTTATCAAATAAACTAGTCACAGAAAAAAACTTGGCAAGTTTTGGTCTGGATGCTGCTCAGACACAGTATATTAAAAGCCTGTGGGATCTGAGGATTGGATCCAGTGAAGCAGCCTGGTGTCCAGCCACAAAGGGGAGGTGTGACACATTGGGATGCACATTGAATAAAGAAGATAAAATGAAATGTTGGCAGGCTTGGCAGAATTAGATGTTTTTTTAAATTTTTTAATGTTTTAAGCTTTTTAAAAATCTTTATCTATTTAAATTTTCTCAGTTACAGGAACAATTATTCAAGTACCTGCTATTTGTCTGAACCCCAAGACTGCCAACACATCTGTGGATATGTTGATCTAATTTGCTGTAATCTCCTTTGGATAAATTCCATCTCTGGAAGGTAATACTTATTGGAATAATGTCACAGGACAATGATTCAGCATTTCTGGTTCCATAATGTCCTTTGTGGAAGTTGTCCTTCTCAGACACCCTGCCTCTAGCGATACCTTCATTAAAATATCTCTGTACTGTACATGTGGGTATGCTGCTTTGGCTGTAGTGTGATATCATTCCCCAAGGTACTATGTCTGAGAGGCAGTGCTTCTGAAACTCAACACCAAAGGTTAACTCTGGATTACCACATATAGTCGCAGCTGCATTGGTTTAACAAGATGAAACATTTAGGGTTAGCATAGATGGATTTCCGCCTCCTCTATTTCATGCATAAGTCACTGTACATCTCATTAAACATGCACAACTTTCTCTTAAATATATTTGTTTATTTCTCTCTTTTTTTTCTTTAAGTTCATTCTGTCAGCTTGCAAATGATAGAGAGAATAGTTTCCTTCTCTTTAAGTGATATTATCCTATTCATAGTTTTTGTAGGGGAGTTATCTGTGTATCTTATGTATTTTTAAGGCCTCTATTACTATGGTATCTAAGCTTTGCACAATAATTTTAAGAGACTGAGCATGTCCTTAAAGATGAATAATCTCATTATTTCTTTTATTTTTCTAATGGATTTTTGTGGGGTTTTTTAATCCTTTTATTTTCATCCTCCGTTTCCCACGACATTCTTTCCATCCTGACCCCTGCCTTTACCTTCTTTGTGGGTCAACCTGAAGGAGAAGTTGGAGACTAGGTGTTGCTGAAGTTTGATTGTTATCTCTCCTTGATTTTGTTCAGGAAGGTTATTATTATTTTGGAAAGTGTTAATAACTGCTATCAAGCACATCTTTCATCTAAGGGCAATCACAGATCTCACTGAAGCTAATGGGCATGCTAGCTCCCCTTCATTCAAGTTAAATGGAAGAAGCAATTAAACTCCTTTATAATTAAAATATCTCCATTATAATTAAAGTGGCTGAAGCCATGGGAATCACCACCCAAGGTACTGGGCCTCATGGGGAGGCCTGAGCAACTACTAAGGCCAGGTCTACACTACAGACCTATATCTACATAACTACATTACTCGTGGTGTGAAAAATCCACACCCCTGAGTGACATAGTTACACTGACCTAATCCCCCATGTAGACAGAGCTATGTCGACAGGAGAGCTTCTTCTGTTGAGACAGCTATTGCCTCTCAGGGAAGTGGATTAACTATGCTGATGGGAGAAGCTCTTCTGTCGGCATAGTAATGTCTTCACTAACGCGCTACAGCTGTAACCCAGTACATGAAGACAAGCCCTAACTCTGGAAGAAGAAGAAAGCTTTCCCTGGGGACTGACCATAAACACAGTCATTGATTGGTTGCAGCTGTGTGTGTCTGAAAGGAACCAGAAAGCAAGGAAAAAGAGAACAGACCGCAAGAAGAGAGGTATGAGTATGGTGGATTCAATGGCTCAAATTCTATTAGATCTTATGAGTTTCTGCCTGGCTCTCAGAGTCCTTTCAAAGGGATCTCCAATTTTATTGATCTTTTTAATAAGGTAAGATAAGAACATCTTGCAGCTGAAAGGGCTTGGGTCTGAAGTTTGAGATAGATATTCCAGCTCAATAAGCTGATTTGCTCTCTGGCATAGCCCTTTTGGTTGTAATTAGTGGATGCTATTGCTTTTAAGAAGAAAATATTTTTGACCTACTTCTTTTGTGCCATGCTGTTGAAAGTATTGATCTTGGACTGTGTGATTAGTACTACAGTTTGAGATGAGAAAGTCTTTTTAAATATTCCAGTTCACTTCCTTGCTGATGCAGAATTTTTTCCCTATAATATGTTTTCTAGTTATGGGTCTTATTTAATTTTCAAAGTCCCAAAGAATAAGACAAGAGACAATTTTACCACAAGAGATGGTCAAAATACTTGGGCTAAATCTGCCAAATTATTTACAAGTTTTTCCAGTTAGCCAAATTGTTCCTGAACTGATTATTTCTACAAATGTGTTTATCATTTGTAATTGTTTGGTGTACAGTTTTAAGTATGTTCTAGCCTAAGTATAAGTTACTGGTCAGGTTGCAGGAATTGCTGGGTGAAATTCTATGGCTTGTGTTATACATGAAATTCAAACTATATGATCATATAAGACCTTTTGGCCTTAAAAATCTGTGAATATAGGAAATATATTTGCATCTATGGATCATTCACAAACTAATTAATATTCTTTTGAATATTTGCTATTTTGAAATTATTGCTTTGAGCTATGTGGTTGGCACTAAGGTAATACAGTATGATTGCAGTTGTCTGACTGGATGACTTAAACTTTATAAACAAGGAGTGCCTGAAAACATCATTGGGGCAATGAATCGGGGAGAACACAGAGACACCAAGGAGACAGACTTAGGAAATGTTAGGAGATTCTGAATCTTTTTCAATGCTCTTTTTTCCTGCCCAAATAAAACAGCAATAATAATACTTAGCTCCTTTGTAGCACCTTTCCTACGTAGACTTCTAAGGGCATTATATCTGCTTACATACAGTAAGTAGACCCCAAAGTTAGAAAAAAACTGAATTCCTTTTTAATAGCTATGCGTACATGACATCAAGTTCCTTTTCCTTGGGTCTCATATAAGTGTATCTGCACCAGGAACAGTGGTTGTTGGTCTTATTCAACTTCTGACTGAAATCACAAAAAAAATTACTGTCATTGTCATTACTTCTCAACCTTTTTTAAAGACTTGGCAGGGAGGCTAAGGGCTGAAGGGGAATGGAGACTGAACTACAACCTGGAGATGGTTCCTTCAGATCAGTAAGTGAGATGAGCTGGCCGGGCAGTGTTGAGGAGCTTGCTTTGCCCCATGCAGTATCAGTTCTGTGGATAGATAACTTCAGTGTCCAGCACTGTCAATCTGCATCTTTCACAAGCACTAAATCCACTTTGAAAAATCCATATCTGATCCCATTAAATTATGGGTTAACTTTACTCTTCTAAGTGGAAATTGCTTGTATGCCAGAATAGATAACAGAAAGAACTAAACAGTACCTACCCCGAGCAAGCAAAACCAACAATCCAGGCTGACCTGCTCTTTGAAATTCTCCTAACTCTGATTCCCCCCCATGTCATTCTTTTATTCCAAAAGTAATAAAAGTGGAGTTAGAACAGTGAACACCTGGTATGTTGGTCACGCAGCACAACGTTACATTATAATCATCTTGTCAAGAAGCTGAAAATAGTATTGTGCTGCAGTGTTAAAACAGTAATACTTCAGGAAGGAAGACAATAGCCAGCATTTGGCAGCAGCCTACACACTGCCAACTGTGAATGACACAAAAGTATTCCACAAATTGTATACCTCAGCTAAGCTTCAAAAATCGTCACTGAGGGCTTATACCGCAGTTCTTCTCATCACAGTAAAGCTAGTGGGCAATGACTGATTTGCACATTCCAATAAAACTTTATTTTATATAGCAGCTTTCACACTAACTTTACCTCAAAGTGCCTCAAAGGATTAAATACAAGAGGGCTGTAGAATCCTAAGTGCAACTGACGCCCAGCCCAGCTGCGTGAAAAGGATTCTTCCCCATCCCAGGGTTAAAAAGGTAAGAAGAAGTGGTGAGATTTCATTTCAAAGATGGTATTTCTCTTCTGATCTTTCATATAAATAACTGTAAGTTATCTTGTTGAATCTACACTGTCTAGTAAGACCTCAAGTAATCAAATTGGCCTAAGAAAGATTGAAAAGAATTATTTTAAACAATATTCTAAACTTGCCCCTTTTGGACCAGTCCAATCAAAAAAGTAGTAAACACTCTTAAAAGGTGCCTGAAAGACAAATGCATCCTTGGAAGTGTGATAAATGTGTTGGGAATTCAGAATTTACTACCATCATTAAATATAATAAGAGATCTTTGTTAATTTGTACTGTTCCTTGATATAGCTGCAGAGCCTCGACTCTAGTCTATGATAATTGCTTGCAGGACTGTATTGTGTGTAGCTCACACCTAGAACTTTGGTAGTGTCTACACTTGAGTGGTGAACTATTATTGTATTTAATGTGTTCTGGGTGAATTCATAAATTAGCAAATGTCCTGATTTGAAAAATACTGTCCAAGTTAAAAGTTGTCCTGAAAGGAAAGTATTAAAACTAGTAAACTAACACTTCTTGGACTCAGTAAAAAGGACTTATCCTATTGGATTCTATTATATATATTGGTAAACCTAGTTTGTTATATTTTATCTTTAAAATCTAACTAGACTAGCACTCTGGCAAATCCAAAAGTTGAGCCCTTTTCATACTTACAGTGCCTAGAGCAGAAGATCTTACTGCTAGCATTCCATAGCACAGAAGGGAAGACAAGAGTGACCAGCATGGACTAAACCAAGTTTTTAGCTCCCCAAGAAAGTGAGCTGTTTCTCATTCTTGTTTGTTCCTGTTACACAAAACACGGAGACAGACCATTGGCAGACTGGGAAAATCATAGTCCTCCTGCAAAAATGCAGTGGAAAGAACAGGACTAAAATCAGAACTGAAAACAAAGAAACAACCTCTCAATGCACAACTGACACTATGGTAGCCTACAGCAAGGGCTTGAACGTGTCTTTACAATTTGCCATGAATAAGGGACAGCATATAGTTGTGCTGTCCTCGGAGCAGACCAGACAATGAGCGGTGTGACTCTTAATGAGTAAATGCCTTGCTTCAGGTGGGAAATAATGTGCTACTGGTTTGCATCAGTAGCAGTTTACTTCCCCATCCAGGCTTGCTCAACTCTGCTGGCTAGCACTTTGTGGGGTTTAGGGCCATACTCTGCCTATTCCCTACCCCTCCATTCCTTACCCACACATACAAAATGCACAGAGCAAACAACAATCGTGTCCTAAACTGGATGTTGCCACTTTGAGTTGTTCAGGAGACAGCTGGCACTGCCTCCCCCCTCAAAAATAAAAAAAATAAACCCCTTAAAAACCCTATATGCACCCCTTTTATACAAGTTTATTTTGGGGTATATTTCTCAATACTTTTTGCTGGATACACTTTCCTAAGTTCTTCCCATTGTGCAGTCTAAGTGATGCTAATCATAAGAATAAGGCTCAGGCCTGCAAAACGTGTCTTTACTTTAGCAGGAAAATCCACAGCAACCTGCTTAGAAAACTGGCTGGAACAAGAGGGGGTGCCAATTCCCAAATGTTACACACTTCAGCCGAGGCACTTTGTTATTCAGCGGCAGAGCATTGCACGCTGGTATGGGCTCGCTTGTCTCACACAAAGATGATTGACGTACAACTTAATTTCACCATGTGTATTATTTCAGACACACTTAAATCTATTCCTCTACCATGGTTACCAGTTCTCTGCAATATTGCTCTGTCCCAGTGTTTGCAGAGAGGAGAGTGTAGCAAAGCTCATGACGAAATTTGTGATAGGCCGCATCTATCGTTAATTAAAGACTTGTTTAATCCACCACATGGTTGTCTGCCCTCATGGCACCCGTTGTGGATAAGTTTACTGGGTGAGGGATTTACAATAGAGGCTGTGTGGTGAGCTTCATGGTCTGAAGAGAAAGTGATAAATAATTATCTTATCTTGGACAACACTCAGTGTTAACCCAGGTTGATTTACTACGAAGGCAATGGTGCCTTCTGAACCTGTTTCGTACAGGACACGGAATTTGTACTGCAGTGGAATTTCATGGCATTTTAGAGACAATCCACTACGTCAGTATGGGCAGCCTCAAACCATGACACATATTGCTGAGAACTGCAAAATGACAACTTCCTGGAGGTCTTTGTGTCTTGAATATTGTTGATAAGAATGCTATGGCTTGGCTTGAACTGATTGGATATGCCAAATAAATACTTTAGCAAATAGCATTTACCCATTGATCTACGGCTTCTCCTTTCACTCTGACAAGTTTTAGGGTATGTTAAAAGGGAATAACAACAATAAACAAGAAGCACATTCTTGTTTAAAAAAAACCCAAGAAAAAGGCAACATTTAATGGTTTGGCTTTGTAGGTATAATTATTCTAAGCAACTTTTGCATCTGAAAAAGGAAAACTCACGATTAGAAATCAGGCTGCCAGCCTACTACAACAGGACAGTGCAGCAGGAGCTGCAGACAAATGAGGGGTCCAGAAAGACAAGGTGCTGAACAAAATGCCTAGGACACAAGGCTCAATCCAAGGCTGCTGACACAGACTGGGAATCATCACCTGTGTCCCACTCCAGGAGGGTGAACAACGGAAACCGCAGGTGTTCCAGTCAATAGAGCCAGTGCCTGGTAATAGTCTGGGGCTCAATCACCTCATGAAGGGATTTATGCTTATTGCCAGGATCCCTCTTTCCCTGCCAGTGGGCATGCTGTGGTCAAGAGACTCCCTGTTCCTCAGTGGTCCCCAGGCCTGGCAACTGCACAGAGAAATCAGTTTCCCATCTCTGTCCTATTTTCCTTTTGTAAAGGGGTCAGGCGAGCCATTTTGGAAGCAGCAGTTCATGCACCACAGGCAGCCATTTTAGAACAGGATCCTAGTCTGCCTCCTTGGTGGCTATCTTAGAGTCCCCTCAGCAGAACAGCAGAAGAGCATCCTCTACACTCTTATGACTCAGAATCATTGGCCCTCTCTCCTGCTTGTCTTGGGTAGTAAGGATCACAAACACAGAAAAAGCAAAGAAATCCTAGAGGATCCCAGGATCTATTGTTCCCTGGAGAGTTTGAGTCTAATCTGAGTAAGGAAGTTACTGTTCTTGGGTATCTTCCTGAGAATTCAGCCAAAAAGGATTAAAAGGGACAAGTACGAGGAGGAGGTAAAAGAAAAAAAACTCTGTAATGTCCACCAGTCAAAGCTGTTTTTGCTTGCTTTACCTAGAATGGACACTGTCCTCCCCACTGAAGGGGACTTCCTACTCTAAGTTTTCACTGACAGAAGGGTGGAATCAGTTCTCTGCAAAAGACTATGAAGTGGTTTTGGCAGCCATTAGAGCCACAGCAATGACCACTTTTTCACCAGAGCAGTAGTTGTTTGTACCGTCCCTGCTGTCTTCTGTTAATGATAGCAAAGAGATTTTAAAATATTTTCCCACTCTAGGCAACCTTTCAGAGTTATGGAACTTCATATAGATACAGTAGGAGAGACAACAGATTCTCTAAGAATAGATGGGAGAAAAATCAGGTCCATTAAATCCAGAGGTGACTCATTCTCCAGGAACACCCAAAGAACAATCAATGACTCTCTCTCTCCTTCTTGTCAATATTCCCAGGGGTGGGGTTATCTCTTTTAGTTCCAGCTTGGTTTGTCACCACCGTGAGCAAATAGTTGAGAGAGAACATTTCCAAGGGTTCCACACAGAATTCAAAAAGGACCCCCCCACACACACAGATGCATCAATATATCCAAGAGGAAGGCTATGTTCATGCACATCTACCACCTTTTCCAAATCAGGGCAAGAGAGCCAGTCCTAGACCAGGATTGATATTGGAGTTTATATTCCATATTGTGTCTGGTTCCAAAGCTATCCAGGGAGGACAGGGCTGTTCTGAATTAAAAGATACTCAACAAGCTGATCCACTTGAACAAGTTCAAAATTGACATCTCTCATGTCCATTATGATGGCTATCACTCGGGGAATTCCTAACTTCTATGGACTTGAAGGAGGAGTATTTCCATGATCCAATCCTTCAGGCTACAGACAGTACCTGAGGTTTGCTTTGGCACTTTGCACATGCAGTACAAAGTATTTTGGGGAGATTGCCACAGACCCCAGGGTAGTCCTGAGTCTTAGAGGTAACAGGGACATCCCTACGTCAGAAGGGGGTACATCTGTACATTTATCTTGACAACATTCTGATAAGAGCCTCTCCCTATAGAAGTCAATCAGGGACACCCAACTGACAGTACATATCCTTCAACAACATGGATTTATAATCAATGTGAAGAAAAGCCAGCTCATCCCTACATAGACAATAGAACAGCTAAGAGTTTGGCTGGTCTGCACTCCACTCCAGAGATAGGCAGGCACGGATTATGGAGAAAACATACAACCATCCTTTCTAGCCCACACTCCTATATGATGGTCTTACTACATCTTCTAGGCATGTTTGTTTCATGGCTATAACTATTCCTGTGGAAAAAATTTCATCTCAGGTGCCTAGTTATTGAGTGTCCTTACTCACATTTTCAATTCCAACTCTCACACTGTAAGACTTTCCTCCACGTTAAAAGATCTCTCAGACGATGGTTACATCAGACAAGTTTCACAGTTGGTATCCAGGTGGCAGAATCACAAAGAGACACCATAACAATGGATGCAAGTTTGGCGGAATGGGAGCTCACACATCAATATATGGTACAAGGTCACTGGTCATGGATGGAATCCCACTACACCAAAACCAGTTTGGAACTACAGATGCTTCAACTAGCCCTTCAGACACTCCTCCTCACCTATCAACTCCAGACACTACTTGTATTCACAGTTAGCACGACTGCCATAGCATACATAAACAGACAAGGGCGCATGCAGTCGAGCTTATTACCAGCTCCACAATTGGAATGAGAGAAACATTCTGTCAGTTCAAATCATGCGTATCAAAAGGGAAACTGAACTCTTTGGTACATTGGCTCAGACACAAAAGTATAGACCAGAGGGAATACGCTCTCTACCAGAGGGAGTTCAACCATGTAACTCAGACCTTTGGAAAACCAAAATAGGATCGCTATGCAGCCAGCTCCAATGCCAAGTGAGACAACTTCCATACCAGGAGGAGAGATTGTTGGGCCATGGAAATCAATCCCTCCTCTCAGGTATGACTAAGGGCTCTGCTATATATGCATTTCCTATTTTTCCCCATAACACACCATCTAACAGGAATGCAGACAACAGTCTATGGTGATTCTGATTGCACCACATTGCCCCAGATGTCCTTTGTTTCCAGACCTCAGGGAGACGTCTGTAACCCTAACATTACGATTCACTCTAGATATCTTAGAGTCCCCTCTAGATAGATCATCATGGGGCCATCTGTTCCATCACAACCTGGCATCTCTGTTCAGCTTTCTATCCTCCGTCCAGGTCGCCTCCCTCTTTCTTTAATGAGAGGTCACAATTTTTAGAAAATTACTGGAATATTCTGATGATGCGTTCTCAATCCTCCTGAAATCAAGAAAAGTTTTCCACCATCTCTCGGTATACAATAATATGGAAATTTGATTCCTCGTGCACAGCAGGACCTGCGGTGGTTAAATTCCCCTTGAATTCTTACAAGCAGTCCTGTCTCTGAATCAACAGTATAACTCATTCAGAACTCAAACATCAGTTATATCCTCAAGTCTAATAGCCAAGGGTCAACCTACCTGACCCGAAAACTCACACATTAAAAAAAAAAAAAAATCCTCAAAGCTACCACCCTAATCAGACTCTTAGTCACATGGTAGTTCCATGGAATCTTTCCTAATATTACATGAGCTCTCAAGTCAGCTTTCAAACACCGCTCTGAAGTAGCACTATATTTCCTGACCATAAGGTCATCTTTCAAGTGGCCATAACACTTGTGTGAAGAGTGTCAGAGTTGGGAACCCTGCCCTTTCAAAACTGTGTTTCCATAATGATGGGGTAGTACTACAGCCAGACCATTCATTCATCCTTAAAATAATTTCTTCCTTCCACAGATCCCTGGAGATTTTGCTCCCCCCCATTTTGCTCAAATCCAGCCCCTCTGAAGGAAAGGGTTTGGTACAACTTAGATGTCCAGGGGACAATTAAGATCTATACCAAGACAAAAGTCCTTCAGTAAAACCTTCCCTTTGTTCATTCTAATACATCACAGGGTTAGGGGCCAGAAAGCTTCGAGGTCCTCCATAGCAAGAATAGGAGAAATTTTCCAAGTAATCTAAAGCTAAGGGGTAATCTCCCCCATTCAATATTAAAACCCATTCCATGAAGGTGATGGCAGCGTCTTGGGCTGATAGGTCTAATGCACCATATATATATGTTCACTAAATTCCCATAAGATTGATATACTTCAAAAGGGGAAAGCAGCCTTTGGCAGGAGGGTTCTGCAAACCCTAGCTCACACAGCAAGAGATAGTGATACATTCACTGCTGAATTTGAGGACCCATCCCTTAAAGTGAGAATAAAAGAATTTGTCTCACTTTCCTGGAAATTTTCGTTCTGGGTAGGGGAATAGGTCTATACATTCATCTGACCCCATATTTTTCATCTCCTTCCATGATACGATTGCCCACTAGTGTTGCATTGTTTTTTTCCTTTTTAGGGAAAGCTGATGGATAATAGTTTTCTTACATTAATTGAAGACCCCCAGAGTTATCCCAGTTTATAGATTTCATCAGGTTGGCCTGTTCTACTACTTAGTTGTTGGGCAGATTTTCTACTGTTAATATGTAAAAGAATGCTTTATTCAAATATGACAGTTAACAGCTTTGTAAGGAATTCTCTGGAGCCATTCTTCAGTGGGAGGAGTAATCTGGAGTGTCAGCCCAGCCAATCGAAGCACCTGACTCTGCTTGCTATAGTGTGGCGACTGAAGAACTCAATCACTACTGAATTTATGGACCTACCCAGACTGAAAATTTCAAGGTAAGTGAGACATTTTCTAAATAACTTGGTTTCAGTATAATCAGATGCCTGAAATTTTCAGTGTTACTATTTTTTGCCTTTTAAAAGCAGACAGAGACAAAACAACTCTATCTGTCTCAGAGGATTGGTAAGAGGATATAAAGTCTTATGCTACTAGGTCACTGATTCAAATCCAGCTCAGGTCACTAGTGACTGAAAAGTTAATACCAGCTGACGGCAGTTTAGCCTCAAGCCAGTTCTCAAGGGCTATGTGTCCATGTTACATAAAACATCCATACACTTGGCACAACTTAGATTGTCAGCAGACAGGCAAAGCCATGGCAAATGAACTATTTTCCCACACACAGAGTTGGTCCCTGTAGATCAAGACTGAGGTACACTAATGGGTAGAAACTTGCACTGTTCTTTGTTCTGTACCTGTTCTGTAGATAGAGGACTTTTGTCAACAATGTGAATCCAATACCAAAGTGGTGTGAATAAACCTAAAACAAAAATAATTTTGTTTCAGCACAATCAGCACCCATACAGCTGAGGTTTTATTGGTTTTAATTATTTCTAAGAAGAAATGTTACCTATTTCTAAAAGTAAGGACATGATCGATACATGTTGTTCGCAGTTGGCCATTTCCACCAGTCCAAAAACAAATATTTCATAGACCAAAAAAAGATTAGATACACATTATAATGTGCAGGGTTGTTTCTAGCACTTTCATCATATCATAGGGATGGTTGTTATCATCTTTACTTTTCACTTTGTGACTTTCACTACACAGTCACCCTGTATGTTCTGTATTATATCATTTATATTACAATGTAAGTGATTGATTGTAAGTAATGTTTGCATGCCCAAAACACCCAGTGATCCTATTTGGGTGTCACGGGTGCTCAGAGAAAGTAGGATTGGGCCCCAATGATGAAACTGACCCCAATACAAAAGTGTGGTGTCCTTGCTCCCTCTGCAACATTAAGACTATGAGGAACACACATGAACACAGTTGGATTCCAAATATACACACCTAGCTACATACAAACATTATTGCTCTTCCAGGATTTTGGTGTCTTCTACAGTAGATGACAGGAAGACTCACTAGAGAGCTCCCAAACTATTTAAAGATTAGAAACTATAAAGTTGTTTAATTTATGAGCTCCTGCAGTTTTGGTTTTGGAAAGAGTGAGATGCACCTATGGCTCTCTTGGAGAGTGTTGTTGGGGATTATAATTAATAATTATTCTCCTCACTGATCGAAGTGTGCAATATGTGGGAATTCTCACTCTTCTGCCTTTCACCCACCTCACCCCTAGTATAGAGTGAGGGCAGAGGATCGAAATGTGACCCATAGAGGTCATACTGTGGTCTACGAGTGCACATAGTGCATGAGTAAAGGAAGATGACTAGATTGTTGATGCTACTGTACTTCAAGCTATATTATAGATACTATGCCAAGTGAAAGTTTTAATATAAATTTAAAAACGTGCTACAAAAATTCTCCCTTAGTGCTCATTTATCTGTTTGCATGTAATTCCCAGTTTGGTAATTAGCGCCGTCTCTACATAAAAGCAAAGAACCTCTTTGATACCATCCCTACCTCATACAAATGTGCCACTGAAATTGCCTAATTAATAATGAGACTTTCTACAATCCAGACACAGGTCCTGTCGTTATTGTGGCACAGGGAGAAGGAAGAAATGGGACTTTAATATGATGCTCACAGGGCCCAAGCATAATTTTTTCGGGCCCAGTACAAACTTGTAACACGGGCCCCTCCCACACACACACACCACAATCCCTCATCCCAGACATACAATCTCATGAGCCATCAAAAAAGTTTGAATTCTGAAATGACTGTTAAATATTCTACATTTCTGAAAAATGCCCCCCCTTTGCCATTTTTGTTTAACATAAAACCCAGCCTCAAGTCCTTCACGTTTGCTGACTATTTTGTAACTTTTTAGTCATTATAAAGGTGGTGTATCTCGTCAATGTCTTGATTTTTTTATTCTAATGGACCAATGTGACTGCAAACATTTTATAATTAGGCCAATTAACTTTAAAGCTTTATTTTTCTGGTCTTTTTCATTGCAAAATCATGAATTGGCCCCCCAAACCCATAATCTCAAGAGTTCCAAGAAAGTTACCATTGTGTGGGTCACCCCTCAGATTATTATCTCCTCGGAAAGCTAACCCTTGTGAAGCAAGAAATAAGGTAACATCCAACAATCTTCCCAATATTTCTTTCCATCTTGTAGCTTCTGTTAATATTTGTTTTTGAATCTCACTGTCCACTCCATGTCCACCTGACAGTCACTGCTGTAATTGCTTCCACTGGCAGCAACTAGTTTTATGTTCTATGCTCTTTTCATATTCAGGAAGTATAGTATATAGTTTACACCATTTTTTCACAGTTGATGAATATCCTTCATTTTTTGCCAGCATACTGCATTGTTTAAGCCTCCCTTCAGGAAACAGCCGACATGGAAACAATATAGTTCTTGGTTGGTAGCACTCCAAACAAGCCAGTCTCTTGATATCTTTTCTCTCTTATTGGAAGTCTTACATTTGAGAAGAAAATCAGGAAAGCAATGCTCATCAACATCTTGTGGCATTGACTTTGCTAGCTTCCACATTTCTTCAAAAGTCAGCATACCAGATAGAATCTGTTATGTTTTCAGGCCACAAGCCTGGATCTTCGAAAAGACAAGAATCAGATTGTGTAGCACTACTCTCTCCTGCTTCTTGTAAATCTTCTGAGTGTGGTGGTGCTAATGGTGATACTACCTGACTATCTTCAAGCATTAGATTAGAGTCACATGATGCATGTTCTGGCAGTTTTTCTTTGTCATCAATTGCCAGTGCCATAGACACAGTCTCTATATTGAAATCATTTTCATCTTGATTTTGTTCATCTGCTTCCCTAGTTAGTATATTGCCTGACCACAGAAAGGCCTTGTCTCATTTGAAAAACCGGAGGATAGATTGGTGTTCTTTAGCTTCTTTTAGTTCTCTTTCTTTTACCTTCTTACGTTTCTGGCTGCCTGATTTATATTTATAGCCACCACCAGACATGGTAGTATGGGGGGGGGGGGGTGTGACTCTGAGTGAATTAGACACTTCCTCCCATATATTTTGAACCTGCAAATCTTACCAGAAGAAGCAGGAGTACTGGCTCCCACTCTCTTATGGTGCTTTGCTTTGCCCCTCCCACCAGCTGTTCCTCCATCCTGCCTATGCACAAGGAACTCTGGGACTGGTAGTTCTCGATCTTGATATGATAAACCATGTCACAGAGAGGAGCACAAATCTCTCGGTCTCTCAGTCTCAAACTACAAGGCCTAGTTTAACTGCACAAGCACACACTCTCTATTCTAGAGAAGGGCCTGGGCTGGGCCAGGAGGCCCAGCAACTCACTGTTCTGAATGTTGCTTGAGGCTGCTCTAACACTGCTCCTGATTGGCTCCAGCAAATCTCACAAGATCCGGACAACAGATACATAGATACAGGGAAATTAGTTCCTATAAATATCCTCAGGCATGATCCACAATTTAGCCTCAGTTTTTTCCTCCTGGTAATAGGGGTTGCAGCAGCCTAGGCTGGGCCCCCCAGGGCGCCTGGGCTGGGCCCCCCAGGGCATCTGGGCCCTAGTAAAGTGTACCCTTTCCCCCCCATGTGGGGGTCCTGGATGCTCAACAGAAATGTTGATGCTCTAGAAGATGTATATTCCATTCTTTCATCCTCATGTTAGTCAAACAGCATGACAGTTCCATTGTAGAGACTCATTGACTCATACAGAACAGGAATGACTTATCTTTGTATTAGACTATTTACATAAAAGAGAAGAGGACTGCCCCCTTTCCTGAAGAAGAAGATATACATCAAGATCAACACATTATGATGTTATTCACACACAAAAATCTTTGTTAATTTATTATTTGCTGCCACAAATAATAGATCCTTTAGGGTATGTCTAGGCTGGAAAAAAAAGTTGTGTTCTTAATTTTAGTTAGCTAACCCACGTTAATTTGGACTAAAATAGCAGTGAAGACACAGCAGTTTAGGTTAGCAGCTCAAGCTAAAAGCCAGTAGGGGAGCGTGGGGTTGAAGTTGAATTGCTAACACAAGTCAGAAGTTGAGTTGCCATATCTTCACTGCTATTTTACTCAGAGGTAGTTAATGAGGGTTAGCTAACCAGAGTGAAGAACATATTTTATTTATTTATTTATTTATTTATTTTGCAGTGTAGACGTATCCTTATGTAAAATACATGACAAGAACATTATAATTAAAAAAAATCTTGAGCAGTTAAGAATGAAAGTGACCAGTTATAGTAATTTACATACATACTCTAATATCAGTGTAGGTCACAGAAATCACCTAATGGCAACACGAACATGAAAATTCACTTTTCACATTCTAAAAACAATTTTAACTATGAACCATGATCCATACTTAAGCTCTTAACATACACATCCTAGAGTATATATTTTGTATAGTCAAAGACATACGTGATTGTGGTATATGTTGAAAGAGTTTGCAAATACTGTATCTCTTGAAGGTCACAATTAAAGGTGTTGAAATATGTAAGATGAGTTTTACATGTTAATATTGTCATTAACTAAATGTATGAATACTAGAATATATTATATAAATTAGTTTTATCTTCGCTTTTTATTGCTGAATTTTAACCTACTTCCCTATGAAGGTTGTTATTCACTGCCCCTCACTGTGGTAGCTGAGTGCCTATGTTCAATGACAGAGACTCATACCTACTGTTTCATGGGTGCTATTTCTGGATACTTTTTCTTCTTAAAAGCTATACTGTAATAATCTTCTTGTGTATAACTGTGATGTCTTGATTGTCCTTTCTGGACTCCATATGATAGTTAAACTAAATTTAGGAAATTCTTTAGTGAATGTACCATGTAAAAACAGCCATTTCAAATGTGTCATATCTTTTTTTCAAAGCAAATGACTGTGTGTTTTACTGGCACACATACAAAAACAGCCCAGAGTTTAGCCATTGTGAGCCACCCTAAAAAACAAAGCCAGTGCATGCATATGATGGCAAACAAATAATTGTATTGATGTATTTGATTTCAGACTGAAGCTTCTTAACAATATAAACAGCGTTTGAAAAATATTAAAAAAATTCTGAAGACATCTTGATCGCATCACTTTAAACTTTTATACTTTTAAAAGGCAATTCCCTCGTATTACTTATAAGCAAAGCAGCCAAGGGCCAGATCCACAGCTGGTATTACTTGGTGTAACTCCATTGATTTCAATAGAGCTATGCTGTTTTGTGCCCGTTGTGCATTTGGTCCCTATTATCTATCATTTTCAATAAACAGACTCAGAGCTAGCCCTACAATTTTATTTAGCTGACTATTTTACCCTTCAGTTTAAAAACAATTGATGTTCAAATATTTTTCAGTGCAGAATGCTAATATTTTCCAGAGGTGTCTGCCAACTCATTCCTCAAAGCAGGAGAAAGTCAATGGGTTTTTGGGATGCATTATTAATGCAGTGCGTGTACTGCTTGTTCAGGCAACTCACACAGAACCAGGAAGTCTGATCAGCAAAAAGGCTTCATTACAGTTATGAAACTGCTGTTGTGTCTTCCCCATCATTTACTGAAGTGGTTGCTAAGTAATTTTCAATCCCCTCAAACAATTAACATGAATGCTGACTGTTCGCTGGCTAGAAACCTTTTCTGCTCATCATTCATTCATTAAGAACTGTCATGAACTGTGGTCAGACAGTGAGCTGCTTAACATTTATACCAGTAAACAGGAAATGAGGGAGAAGTCAAAACACTCTAGAACAGGTTCACTTTTGTCTGTTGCCTCACTTAGCATATGTAGGGGCTGATTCTCCATTTTGTTATATGACTAAATGGAGTTTTACAGAGTACATCTACTGAAATGGAGTGGAGAATCAAGCCCAGTATTTCACTGAACTCCTACCAATATTTTGTTCTGAAAATGTTTAGCATTTGGATTTAAGTGAATTCTTGATTGAAGAACCAAAGAGTATACACAAATACATTTCAATCGCTTGAATCACAGGTGTAACCACTTGGGAAGATGAGGAGGTCATGTCTCTCTCCCACTTCTGACTGTCCTGTTGTCTTCCAGCTATGGTGAAGATAGTCTTCATTTTCAATCCTTGCCATCCACCATCTCCTTCTAACTCCTATCTGGCGTAGCTCTGCCTTGGACTGTTCACTTAACTGGCTATCACATGGGATAACTATATTTTTAAAACTTCCTGCCATAGCTCCGTAATATGAGTACTTGATTCCAGTGGAACTTCTGAGAGTATTTTTCTGGAGACCGGTTTAAGGGACTGATAATTGGATTAAAAGATTTTAATGCTTTAGGTACCTGTGTAAATCCAGCTCAACTCAGCAGGCTCAAAAAAAAAAAAAAAAAAAAAAAAAAAAAATTGCCCTTTGTTGTCTGTTCACAGGCTTATGTGAAATTGAGTTTATGATCATAGGCCACTGTGACCCATGATGCCTTCAGTGCCAAATTTCAAAAGGAGTTACAAAACTATCCTGATCCTGGTATGTACAGTCTGGTTCACCAAATAGGGGCCATGTGAGATCTTAAATGAAAGCCAGGATCATGCTGGTCAATACTATTGTTGTGAAATGTATATACAGAGTCTGTGTAGAGTTACAAATGTATACTGAACATGTGTTTTAAAGTCTGTATCAAGGCTGAGTTGACAAGCAGGTTTTTTGTCAGACAAGATTTTTATTTACCTGTCTATTGGCATGTAAATTAAGCCTTGTAAGCTAAAACAATGGCTGCATATCTACATACTAAGTCAACAGGATGATATGAAATCACCAGGGAAGAGGCTGCACAGCAGAGAATAAACAAAGCATTTTTTGTTGGTGGTGGTTTGTTTTTTAAACATCCCTGAGGACAGACAATGCACTTTGGGGATAGAAGTAGATGGCAAGGAGCCACCCCTCCTTTATCCAGCACATAGGAATTAATCATGCAGTATGATTATATTCAGGAAAATAGGACGTCAACAAGGCTTGGTGGAAGTGTAGTGAAGGACACTTATGGTACATAAACTTCTTTAGACAGAAGGTTAGCTTGCTAAGTTAAATCTAGGCTCTAAAAATCAGGTTATGATTTTGTTTTATATGTAACTTCTGCTTCCATTATCCTCTCTCACTATCTCTTGAATCTTGATTAATAAACATACTGTTTTCCCTATAAAATATAGCTCAGTGCTGTGGTATTATACAAGGAGTTGACCGTCAATTGAATCATTCAGATTGGCATGCACACTGTTCCCTTGCAGACCCTCTCTGGCGTCATTTCTCGGCAGAGACTATGATATGGCGAGAATGCCGCTGGCGGGTAATTCAAACGTTGCCCACCGGTGGAACTGAGTTTGACACCCCTGATAAAGATTCACTGGGTGCACACCCTAAGGGAAATGTGCTGCACACGCTTATGCTTAGAGTGTTCAGTGGATAAAGGTCTGGATGCTACAGGAGAATGCTTTGAAGGCGCTTGAGGCCTGGGGTACACCTACTGTTAACGTGCAAGACAAAGCAAGGGCTGGCATAGCCCAGAGGAGATTGAGTGGATAATAGGGTAACTGGCACCCAGTTAAGTAGAAGTGATTATCCAGAGCTGGCCTTAGGGAAAAATAGCACCTTGGGTGAAAGTGTATTTTGATGGCCCTGGCCCCTACTGCCTCCCTCAGCTCCCTACCCACTCCTGCTGCTTCCATCTCCCCCCACATTGTCCCGAGCGTCCTTCCATGGCCTCACATGCCAAGCTCACCCTGCTCTTTGCCTCTTGACCACAGCGCCACCGACCACATCATTCACCCATAGGTGCGGACCGGCCCTGCCCTGCCCTGCCCAGGCTCACATCTAGATGCCATGGTGATGGGCACCATAGGAAACCCCACAGCCATCACTTTGACACCCCCAGACAATACTACAGAGGCCCCTCACCCAGTCATTGGCTGTCCTGCTCAAGATGATGTAGCAGGCAGTCTGATGGGGGGTAAGTGGACTCCAAGGCAAACTCATACCTCTCTTGCACCTCCCAACCCCTCCTGCTCAGCATGGTGTCCAGATCTTTTGCGAGAAGTGGAGGCTATGGCTGCAACACACCAAACCACACAATGGGTCAGCAGCCCAAGGGGAAGTGCAGTGACTGGAGGATGCCAGAGAGCTGTGGTGGCAGGGGAAAGCCCCACAAAGAGGGGAGGGAACAAGGAGTGCAAAGAGAGTCTCACTGGTGTGAGGATGTCAGGGGGGAGGGGACAGTGACATGGGGGCTGCAGAAGGGTAGATTTCTCCCCACATCTCAATACTGAACACCCCCAGTATTCAAGTACCCCTCCCCAGTCCCAGGAAAGGTGGGTTATTGGGTGGGGAGGTTAAAATGCAAATGATCCAGCACACTGGTGGTAGCTAGGTCTGGTGGCGATGGTAGGAAAGTTCACTCCTGAAACATCCCCACCTTTCTGCATTGACATCTCCTTTTGGGATGAGGAAGCAAGCTGGGGAGCATGGGGAACTGGGATGTCAAAGAGAGTGGCATGGGGTAGGAGGACTTTGAAGACCTGGAGGACACCCTGAGATATGGGAGAAAGGGGGCCTGAGAACTAGGAGGCTAGGACCTGGAGGAGCAGATGGAGGGACCCCCAAGGATCAGGACCCCCCTCCTCTCCTAGACTTAGTTAATTGTCTCTTTCTCCTGCAGTTTCAGCTCCCTTTCACTCTCAACCCAGAAGAGGCTGGCAACTTCCAGCTCCCCGTAGCTGGCCAAGATGCCACTCACCTTCCATTGGGCAGCATTGCGTTTATTCAGGCTGCTCACCGAAGGAGGAACGGCCCAAGCTGGGGACAGTCCCAGTCTAGGGTATGGAGGAAGAGCCTGCCAGTTTGCTGAGTGCAGAGGAGGGACTAGGGGCTGGGCTGAGAAACCTCGTGGGGTGGTGAACAGGAGGCCTCCGCTCCAGAGCTGGGAGGCGGGCGCTCCTGCTGTGCTGGGCTGCATCCCGCAAGCAGCTAGGGGGAGCGCAAGCCCCTTGCCTCTTCACCTCAGCACCCTGGGCAATTGCAGTTAACCCCCTTACCTCTAACAAAAGGGATAAAAAGGGGATTTAGTCCTGTAGACCACAAGAATCTTCACAGTCATAATCCCATATTCTTTACTTCATATACAGCAAGCAGTTCCATTAACTTCAGTAGGACTGTTCAGTGTGTAGGTAAGCACATCAATGACAAACCAGGCTTTTAGGGCCTGAAATTACCCCCAATCAACTCCAAAAGGCACTGGATCATGTCTGTAATCTCCAGGGCTGTCAGTGGACTCCACTCAAGCATTACATTCACATGAAACATTTTTTGTCACATGAACTTGCCTTCTGACTAGGGACAGATAGCTTTAGAAACCTCCCTAACAATACAGGAACTTTCTGCTGAGGGATTAAACGCACTACAAATGTAAAGTAACATTTTTAAATTAACTTAATTTAGGGGGTGTCTGAACTGCACAATAGTACTTCTCTGCAGTCTTAATTTCAATCAGATACTCAATATGGACTTGTCCCTTTATTAAAATTTGACAATAATTGGTAAATTGCTGAGAGACAGTTCAGCCCCATCACATGCTCGCATTTGGGAAAAGATGGTATGATATAATGTCTGTGTCAGTGTTATGAATGTGCCGCAGAATCATAAGACTATACAAATTAGAGTTGGAAAAGGCTCATTCACTTCTTTAGTCCATTCTTCTGTCTGTGCATGATGGTTATTACACTATACTTCTTAATCCTTCAATTTATAAATGTTGTCCGCATCAAGGCTTCTATAACTTCCCTTGACAGACTTCCATTATTTAATAAATGAATGAATGTTCCTGCTATTCAAATTAATTTAATTTCATCCAATTCCTTCCACTTCCTTCCCCTTGTATCACCCCAAATAGCTCCTTTCTCTGCTTGAAGTTTACAGAAATCTGAAAAGTGTAAACAGCTACCATATGCGCTAATGATACTTCAAGGTATGACCTTGAGCAGATCAGGAGTAACTACAGAGCTCTAGAAGTAAGGTTGAAGGAGCTAGGGCCACAGGTGGTGTTCTGTTTGATCATTCCAGTTAAGGGTAGCAGCCCAGGCAGAGAGATGCATTCTGGAGGGGAATGCCTGACAACAAGGATGGTGGCACCAGGAGGGCTTCAGCTCCCTTGACCATGGGATGTTATTCCGGGAAGAAGGACTGCTGAGCAGAGATGTGGTCCATCTATCGAGGAGAGGGAAGAGCATCTTTGGATATAGATAGTTGGCTAACTTAGAGAAGAGAGATTTAAATTAGGTTTGATGGGGGCAGGAGACAAAAGTCCACCAGTAAGTCAAAAACATGGAGACCTGGGCAAAGGGTAAGACTCTGGAGGAAGCATGGGCTATTATAGTAGTGATAAGGGAGAGAAGAGAACATATAGGGGGAAAAAAAATCAAAAGAGCCACTTAGACATCTGTATGCTAATGTGAGATGTACGGGAAATAGCAGGAAGAACTAGAAATGCTAGTTAATAAACACAACATGACATAGTTGGCATCACAGAGACTTGGTGGGATAATATACAGAACTGGAATGTTGGTATAGAAGGGTACAGCTTGCTCAGCAGGACAGGCAAGGGAAAAGGAGTTGCCTTATATATCAGAAATGTATATACTTGGACTGTGGTTGAGATGAAAATAGGAGGCAGACATGTTGAAAGTCTCTGGCTAAGATAAAAGGTCTAAAAACAAGGGTGATGTCATGATAGGGGTTTACTACAGACCACCTAACCAGGAATTGTGGATGAGGCTTTTTTTTTTTTTTTAAAAACAAATCATACAAAGCACAGGACTTGGTGGTTATGGGGGACTTCAACTACCCAGATATTGATTGAGAAAATTATGCAGCCGGGCACAAGAAGTTATCCAACAAGTTCTTGGAATGTGCTGGAGACTTTTTTATTTCAGAAGGTGGAGATAGCCACTAGGGGAAAGGCTGTTCAAGATTTTATTTTGACAAATAAGGAGGAACTGATTGAGAATTTGACAGTGGAAGGTAGCTTGGGTGAAAGTGATCATGAAATGATGAGTTCATGGTTCTAAAGAATGGTAGGAGGGAAAACATCACAATAAAAATAATGGATTTCAAGAAGGCACACTTTAGCAGAGTCAGGGAGTTCATAGATAAGATCCCATGGGAAGCAAGTTTAAAGGGAAAAAAGAGTTCAAGTGACTTGGCAGTTTTTCAGAGACATTATGAAGGGCACAAGAACAAATTATCCCACTGCATAGGAAAGATAGGAAGTAGGCAAGAGACCACTCTGGCTTAACCAGGAGATCTTCAATGATCCGAAACTCAAAAAACAAGTCCTACAAAAAGTGGAAACTAGGCCAAATTACAAAGGATGAATATAAACAAATGCCACAAGAATGTAGGGACAAAATTAGAGAGGCCAATGCACAAAACAAGATTAAACAAGCTAGAGACAAAGGGTAATAAGAAAACATTTTACAGCTACATTAGAAGCAAGAGGAAGTCTAAGGACAGGGTAGGCTTGTTATTCAATGAGACAGGAAAACCAACAACAGAAAATAGAAGTGGCAGAAGTGCTAAACAACATTTGTTTCAGTTTTCACCAAAAAAGGTAGCAACAACTGGACGTCTAACATAGTGAATGCCAGTAAAAATGGGGCAGGATCTGAGACTAAAATAGGGAAAAAAGTTTAAAATTACTTAGACAAGTTAGATGTCTAAGTTGCCAGGGCCTGATGAAATACATCCCAGAATACTCAAGAAGCTGACTGAGGAAATATTTGAGCCATTAGCGATGATCTATAAAAGTCATGGAAGACAGGAGAGATTCCAGAAGACTGGAAAAGGGAAAATATAGTTTCAATCTATAAAGAGGGAAATAAGGACAACCCAGAGACTAGTCAACTTTAACTTCTGTGCCTGGAAAAATAATGGAGCAAATAATTAAGCAATCAATTTGCAGACATCCAGAAGATAATAAGGTGATAAGTAACAATCAGCATGCATTTGTCAAGAACAAATCCTGTCAAACCAACCTAATAGCTTTCTTTGACAGGTTAACAAGCCTTGTGGAGGGGGGGGGGAATGGTAGACGTGGTATATCTTGATTTTAGTAAGCCTTTTGATTCTGTCTTGCACGACCATCTCAAACAAACTAGGGAAATACAACCTAGATGGAGCTACTAAAAAGTGGGTGTATAACTGGTTGGAAAACTATTTTCAGAGAGTAGTTTTTAGTGGTTCAAAGTCAAGCTAGAAGGACATATTGAGGTGGGTCCTTGAAAGATTGGTCTGGGGTTTGGTTTTGTTCAATATCTTCATCAATGATTTAGCTAATAGCACAGAGAATACACTTAGTTTGCAGACAATACCAAGCTGGGAGGAGTTGCAAGTGCTTTGGAGGATAGGATTAAAATTAAAAAATGACCTGGACAAACTGGAGAAGTGGTCTGAAGTGAAAGAAAGAAAAGAAATGCAGAGTACTCCACTTAGGAAGAAACAATCAACTGCATACATAAAAATTGAAAATGACTGCATTGGAAGGAATACTGCAAAAAGGGATATGGCTAAATCAGGATAAATATGAGTCAACACTAATAATGTTGCAAAAAACAAAACAAAACCCCAACCCCCCCCCAAAACCCCAAACATTCTGGGATGTATTAGCAGGAGTGTTGTAAACAAGACACAAGTAGTAATTCTGTTCTACTCTGCACTGATAAGGCCTTAACTGGAGTATTGTGTCTAGTTCTGGGTGCCATATTTCAGAAAAAGTGTGGACAAATTAGAGAAAGTCTGGAGGAGAGCAACAAAAATGATTAAAGGTCTAAAAAACAGGACCTATGAGGAAAGATTGAAAAAAATTGAGTTTGTTTAGTCTGGAGAAGAGAAGACTGAGGGCAGACATATAATCAGTTTTCAAGTGCTGTCATGGGCAAGCATACCCATCCCCTTTATTGGGTAGATAGGGGTCACTATAGACCCATAGCTGCTCGCTCTCTCTCTCCCTCTGATTGGTCTGGCCTAATGACCAGAGTTAATAAATTGGCCTTGCTGTGCAGGGCGACAAGGCCTAATAGCCAGAGTCAGTAGGTGGTCCTGGTCCGCAGGGCTGCAAGGCCTAGCAGCTGGAGTCAATGAAACACCTTTTTTAGTCAGGGCAGCACAGCTTGAAAGCCAGAGTCAACAAAGCAGCCCTTCCCGGTCAGGGCAGCGCAGCTTAATGGCTGAAGTCATCCAAGTCTCCCACTTCTGTGGGATAATGTGGCCTCTTGGCATGTTGGGGATGTAGGGCCCTGCTTAGCAGTTTGGGGCACCTGAGGTAGGGGGGCTCAGGCCCTAGGACCCTGAAAGTGGCAGGGGTACTTCACCACCAAGTCAGTGGCACACTGACCTGTTTCCCCATTCTCCCACTATAGTGATGTTCAAGTCAACTGGACTACTTCCTACTCAGTCTTCTATGGCAATGATCCACAATTCCCCCAGGGCCACCAGGGTCCGCAGCCAATGCAGCACCTGATAGCTAGCTTGCTTGCTTGCTTGCTTGCTTGCTTCTTCTTTCTTTCTCTGGGTTCATCCGGCAGCCTGGAATCTGTCCTGGCTCTGGGTTCAGAGCCTATCTCAGCTCCCTGGAGAGAACTGGCAGTCTGCATCCTCCCCCTTTCAGCAGCCAGCCCCAAGTGAGCTGCTTGGCTCCTTCTTATACCCAGTCTCCAGCTGGAGCATGCCCAGCAGAGTCCAGGGGCAGGACCTCCTCGGCCTACAGGGTAGAGTTAACCCTCAGAGAACCAGTATGGGGCAAGCATGCCCCGTCACAAGTACATAAAAGGTTGTTACAAGGAGAGGGGAGAAAATTGTTCTTGTTATTAATAGAACAAGAAGCAATCAGCTTAAATTGCAGCAAGGGAGGTTTAGGTTGGCTATTAGGAAAAGCTTCCTGTCAGGATAGTTAAGCACTGGAACAAATTGCCGAGGGAGGTTGTGGAATCTCTATCATTGGAGGTTTTTAAGAGCAGGTTAGACAAACACCTGTCAGGGATGATCTAGATAATACTTAGTCCTGCCTTGAGTGCAGGTGAATGAACTAGAAGACCTCTCAACTTCCCTTCCAGTCCTCTGATTCTAGGAATATTCCCTGCAGTCATTGCATAACTCACACATGAACTCATCTTTCTCTATCTGAATTAGGTTCTGAGCATTTTAAGAGACCCACAATCCACAGAGGTTGAACGCAACTAGAAGTTCCCACCTTGAGTGATCTGACTGACTGTTGTCTTAGCGCTCCCTGCTTGGCCCCTTGATTCTCTATAAGCCCATGGGGCATCTCAGGAAGTGTCCGGCAACAATGTATATCTCTAGCTAGTTGCCATGACAGTCCTGCTTCTGAACCCCTCGTATTGACCTCGGCGCTGACTTGGATTCTGACTCCTGATCAGCCCCTGGAACTTCAACGCTGACCCTGCCACCTGACTGTCTCTGACTCTGACCCTTAGTTCGACTACTGATTCTGACTCCAGTGTCTGGCTCCCAAACAGACTTCTTTCTCTAGTCCTGCCTACCTTCGCTCAGGATCTTGACAGTGGGTAGGAAATAGTGTTCCCCGTGTGGTCTCTGCTCCATCCTTCACTGTCACTCTCCAGTAGGTCCTGCCAGATGCCCCTCCTTCCCGTGAGTATTCAGTGAACCCTACATGCACTTCCTTCCCTTCTATCTTTGAAGATGTCATTGCAGGGGCCAGCAGATGTAGCAGCTTCTCCCTTTTAAGGCTCCTCTCCAAATCTGGCATGCTTCACAGATATGGACGGTCAGGGCCGCCTGAACCCATAGCTGCTCTTTAATACCTTCCTGTCTTGTGTGGGTTCATGCCCTCTCATCACAGAACTCCACCAACTGTGTGGGGCTGCAGTTGGGAAATGGCTTCTCCTCTCCTTGGGGAGTTACACTATCACTTCAGCTAACTATCATTTTTTCCTTATTCAGTTACTGGCCATATATTCCATCTGATGTCTCAGTTTCTCCTCAGGAGTTCATGATGCAATCAATGAAATGTTGGGAATAATGACACCAAACTTTAGTTTCTCAAGTTAGAATGAATTTACCTATTACAAATATTACCTACAAGTTCTTAGTGAGACAGTGATGTTTTTATTGCAGCAGGAAGGATGGCGGGAGTAGATAACTGCTATTATTAGTGAACATCAACTTTCTGGATAAGGGAATATTTTTATTTCTTTCAAAAAAGCTTCATACTGAAATCAAAGCAATTTGCTATGCATTATCATGCTCATTTTGGATATGATGAGAAGTGGCATATGAGATGCTTGTTTAGGGCTATTGTGACTTCAGCAGCAATTCTTGTTGAATGCAATGGGCTTGTCTGAGAGACCAAATCTTCCTTTAGCACCACAAGTCATTTGGATAGCTGTCAAATCATGCTTCTTCGGTAATAGTGCTAGCAGAGTACAGCGTATGCTATAGCTGCTTGTGTTATAATATCACTTTCTAGCAAAGAATGATAGCAGAGCCTGTTACAGTAGAACGGCAAAGATATGAACACCTCGGGAATGGACGTTGTTCCTAACTCTGAAATGTTGGTAGCTCTGAACAAAACACTATGGCACAGTACCCTGCAGTCAGTGTCTTCCAGCTGAGGCCTGGGAGAGATCTCTGCAAAGGGGGCAGCTGGCAGCACTGCCTGGTTTGCAAGCAGCTCCCTGCCCTATTCCTGTTCCTTGCCTTTGGGCTGAACTGGGGGTTGGGGGACCTGCCCCACACTCTTGGCACTTCAAGTCCCAGCCCTCAGCCACCTCTCCCCAGGGCTCACCCTGCTCAGTGCACTGCTCAACAGGCTCTAGAGGCAGCACGTGGCAGGGGGTTGGTGCCAGCCTGCTGCCAGTACCCCTCCTACCCCTGCCCCTTGCACTTCCAGAGGTGCTGGCAGGACCCAGGAGTGCAGCCACGGGCAAAGCTTGGGCCACATTGGTGCACAGGCTGTGGCCCTTTAAAAGTCCTCCACAGCACTGCGTGCAAGCAGCAGCTTGGTCTCTGCCTCCCACCAGTTCCAGGCCAGGCTTTGGCTACAACCTTCAGTTCCTTGTAGCTCCCTGCAGCAGCTTCCTTTCCTGGGCTTGGAGGGGATTGGTGGGAGGGGGTGAAACAGTGCCCTTGGTTTACTGGAAACAGCACAGACCCTGGGCTATTTCTGCTCTGCATGCCGACTTTTAAGATGCAATACTGGCACAATATAGTATTTGCTTTTTTCCCCCTGCCCCTCCACTGCCTGATTGCTTACTTCTGGTTCCACATTGTGTTTGGTTCACAGGTCAGTTGGTAACTCTGGTGTTCGTATCTTTGAGTTCTACTGTATATCATATTGCATCAGTCTGCCTTATATGCCAAAAGTTTATCTCTTAGAGAAGGAGGGTTCCTAGACAGAAATATAAATGGTAAATATACGTTAGGTATAGAGATGGGCTTGAACCAAAACCCACATTCAAAGTCCTTTGAACTTGGAATTTGGCATCTGAGTTCAGATTTCCAGTCCCATCAGAAAATGAGCTTATATGTTTGGATTTGCTTCCCACCTCACCTTTATACTTTGAGAAGTTATTACATTTCTTTAAATGTATGGGCCTGACTGGCCATTTATTTTTATGCATGCATTTGGCTTTATATTAGTCATATGGTACTCCAGTTAATGCACTTCAGTGTCATTATTGTGCTTAACGACTAGTTAAAGTCATTGTTAGCTGCCTGCCATATAACTTTATGCTCAAAGCATCTGCGGAGAGTTATTTCTCAAACAGTCCCTGCCTGTTTTGTGTTCCTCCTTAAATAACTAGATCATAGCAGAAGATCCCTCTTCCCCCAGTAGGGGTCTCTGAAGATTTCCATCATTCCCACAGCCTTTTTAAAGCCTCCTTTGAGGACCTGTTTCATGGCTGCCTGCCAATTCAAATATTCATTGACTCCTGAACCCAATCAAAATTCAAGGTGGACTCAGAATTTTATTTTGTTCCTGAACAGTAATCGAGGTTCACAAGTGGCTTGGGAACCTGAGCTCATGTGGTTCTTGCATAGCACCCTACCTACTGCCCTCATCAGTTGTGCTCCTACTATCTGTTGTGCAAGAGATTTACAGGACATCTCAAACTCTGAGTTCTCTAGAGACAGCTATTGCAGTGAAAGCCAGGACAGTTTCTCTGCTCCAACTGTAATTATATGGACTAAGTAGGTACATCCTTTACCTGAGACAGGGAGATTTTTTTTTTAAAGTTAATTCCAAGATACCTATTATCTTTATAGCTAAGCGTTGGCTTTGGGACTGGGAGGCATTGGCCCTTGCTGGGTACTCTCTGCAAAGTTCCTGTTGGGAGTATTAGAGCAGTTATGCTGTACCCCCTGAAGACTCAATGGACGCAAGGACTTGAAGACAGAGAATAGGGAGGACTTCGCTGTAGGCAATAGGAGCTTAAAAACTCTCTATGTCACAAACAATCTGCTTCAGTACTAGCCTTCCATCACTGGTGCTCTAACTATCTACTTTGTCACTTCAATTGTAATTATACATTTGTAAATCAAGATGACATGTGAGGATAAAGTAAAGACAGAGGAGACTGCTATATCACTGCTTTTCTCACTAGACACAACAATCAGTCAAAATCCTATTAAAGCATCAATAGAATGGTTTAATAATATGTTCCCCCACATCCCTGTGGAACTCCTCTGGTCTCTTTAGCTTGCAGGCATACGATCAAAACAATTCTTCACCCTGACAAGACAGACATGAGTTAACCTCATAAGTAAACAGTTTGTCTATGTCATTGGTATAACTGCCAGTCTTCCAGCTTCCCACTGCCAACTCAAAATACTAGATCCAAAGCATAACTGGTGGTATCAGTTGAGCCTCTAACCACCTAAAATCCCATGGCAGTCATGGTAGCCAGGAAATGCTGAGCTAATACATCTATGTGAATACTATAAATCACAGAGCTTATCAGCTTTAATGCCCACAGTGCCACAGCAAGGAGAAAGTTTTCTCAGTCCATGAAGGGACTCTGGTGCAATGCAGTGATGGGCACAGTGGAATTTATATTAACTTTCCTGTTGGCCTCACATACTATGCAAATGCAGTGTATCAGATCTAATTTTGGGGTAGGAGGCCTCCAACGTTGTGCAATCAGATGCTAACTGCAATATCACCCACCTCCTCATCAAATCTCTGTAGGTTCATGCTGTGGTGAGTGTCCCATTGGAGACTAAATGCAATAGTTGTAACTGGTCATATAAATTACATAGTTTTATTCCTTTTTCTTCATTGGATGAGTAACTCATAATCAGGATGGGCTTGAAGAAGTCATTTGGTTACAAGTGAGATGCAGTCATTTAGGAATGGGTAGCAGAATTAGGAAATTTTAGGAAAATGTCAACCTTTTTCTTTCTAAGCCACCCAAGCCTTGCCCAAAGCCTCATTCATGGACAAGGTATCCTACAAAGAAATGTACTGGATGGATACAAGCCAGTTTGTTTGATTCTCTTTTCACACTCTCACACAGTAATTGTATGCGTGATCCCTACTGCAAAAGCTGCTTTTAGAACCTGCTCCAGGCTTGAACTGTCTCTTTGTCAGGCCTCTGGTGAAAGAACTCTCTCCCCCTTCTCTATTTCATCACAGATGAATTATAGCATGGGCACTGGATTTACATTGTTTGTAATTTGGTAGTTTGTTTGAACAAAAGTAATAGGGTTGATGTAATATAAGTAATCTACTTAGACTTCTGTAAGGCATTTGACTTAGTACTTCATGATATTTTGATTAAGAAACTAGAATGATACAAAATCAACATGTCAGGCCGCATTTGGAGTATTGTGTACAGTTTTGGGCCCCTCACTACAAAAAGGATGTGGACAAGTTGGAGAGAGTCCAGCGGAGGGCAACAAAAATGATTAGGGGGCTGGAGCACAAGACTTATGAGGAGAGGTTGAGGGAACTGGGCTTGTTTAGTCTGCAGAAGAGAAGAATGAGGGGAGATTTGATAGCGGCCTTTAACAACCTGAAAGGGGGTTCCAGGGAGGATGGAGCTAGGCTGTTCTCAGTGGTGGCAGATGACAGAACAAGGAGCAACGGTCTCAAATTGCAGTAGGAGAGATCTAGGTTGGACATTAGGAAAAAGTTTTTCACCAGGAGGATGGTGAAGCACTGGAATGGGTTACCTAGAGAGGTGGAGGTTAGTCCTGCTTTGAGCAGGGAGTTGGATTAGATGACCTCCGGAGGTCCCTTCCAACGCTATGATTCTATGATTCTATGTCACATTAAATGGATTAAAACTGGCTAACAAATAGGTTTCAGTGTACTTGTAAATGGGGAATCATCATCAAGTGGATGTGTTTCCAGTGGGATCCTCTAGGGGATGGGTCTTGGCCCTGCACTATTTAATATTTTCATCAATGACCCATAATATAAAGATAAAGTTTGTAGCTGACCAAAGGATTGGGTGAGTGGTAAATAATGAAAAGGACTGGTCACTGATACAGAGCAATCTGCATCACTTGGTAAGCTCAGCACAATCAAACATGCATTTCAATATGTCCAACTGTAAGGTCCTACATCTAGGAACAAAGAATGTAAGCCAGACTCACAGGATGGGGAATTCTATCCTGGGAAGCAATAACTCTGAAAAGGACTTGGGGTCATGGTGGATAATCAGCTGAACATGAGCTCCCTGTGCACTGGGGTGGCCAAAAGGGCTAATGCGATCCACTTATGTATGAATAGGGGAATATTATGTAGGAGGAGTAGCTGGGTTATATTACTTGATATTTGGCACTGGTGAAACCAGCACTAGAATACAGTGTTCAGTAATGTGTCCACATTCTAAAAAGGAAGTTGAAAAATTAGAAATGGTTCAGAGAAGGACATAAGAATGATAAAATATTGGAAAATATGACTAACAGTGAAGCCACAAATTTTAACACTGAGGGTAATTAACCACTGGAATAATTTACTAAGGGCTGTGTTGGATTCCCTATCACTGGCAATTTTTAAATCAAGACTGTATGGTATTTTCTTCTGAAGGATATGTTCTAGTTCAACCACAGCTGTAGGACTTGCGGCAGGAATTAATTCAGGGAAGTCCTATGTCCTGTGTTACACAGGTTGTCAAACTAGATGATCACAATGGTTTTGTATGGATTGAAAAATATGAACTTTTTGCTGGCACAAAGGAATTGCACGTGTGTACATGGTCCTACCTGCAAGGGATATGATCAGATCTTTGTCGCCTTCACTATCTGTCTCTGTGCTAGAACTCTGGTGTAGGAATTTGTGACTCCTAGCCTCCTGTTATGGTGTTAAACACTTCCCTATCCTATATAAAATCTAACACTTCCCATGCAGATACACGAACATGCAAACTTTAAATTCACTTTCCAGGAGCATTCATGTAAGTGAATATCTATGGGTCTAATGCACACAGACAGCAAACACAAAAGGGTGTGAGTGTAGCCAAAACAATTTCATTTTCAAATTCAAATGGCTAGCCACAGAAATGTATCTTGTAGCAATCTCAGACTTGTATATTAGCTAATAAGGCATTGCTTCACAGTGTGCATATGCCCTCTAGTGGTTTTACTTTAGAATCAGTTCCTCCAAGAACAGTTCTTAGAAAGGGATTCCTCTGATTGAAACTAAGAAGTAATTGGCTCCAGGGTGCTTATTATATGGATAGATCCTGAAATGTCAGAATGCTTTTAGTGAGGAACATACGTGAAGTGCAGCACAACGTACTAGAGATGTGTAAGCTGCACACCTGAGGCCTGGAATACTGGTACCTGTGAACACAGTAGTTCTTAGTGAGCCATGGGTTCAGATTAGCTGGTAGTATCACTACTTACAAAGTGGATGTTGCCGTATTTGGTACCAGCTCTTCTGCGTGGCACACCCCACAGTGCCTTTGGAAATACTGTTTGTTGCTGTCATATAATTGGACCAATACTGCCTCCGCAGGGGGCCCACTTACTCTGGACTGTGCCTACAAGGCATGACTGAATGTGTCCTTTGTATTGAAACTGCCTTCATAGATTTCCTCCCACACAGCCTCACTCAACCTTTGTGATTAAGTTAATGATCATCACCCAACTCCTCAGCTGTCCCTAGGTGCTACTGTAATACAAATAAGAAGATTGTAAGTCAGTGCAGCTCCTCTGACTTCAAAGAAGCTGCATCAATTTACACCTGCTGAGAATCTGGATTTAAGTTTATTACATAATCATACATTAAATACATTAACTTCAGATGCTCTCCCTTAGCATAAAGGGATTTATTCTTGCTAAGGAATCAATTATACTAATTTAAGGTGGACAGCTACCCCTAAATGTTACCCTCTTTTTCCACTGCACAGCAGAATTACAATGACTGCCTTTAAGTGAAACAGGCTCTGAAAACCTGCACTTTGCTATGTTCTTCAGCTGAGTGTAGAAGCTCTATAGGTGGGTTCAATGGGGGCTTCTATACAAGACCACAGGCACTAAGGTTTACCAGGCATCTCTGTTCCTTATACACTGCTCTGCTGAATGTAAATGGGTCAAAATATCTTCATGCTGCCACAAAAGCTATTTTTAAAGTTAATACAGCTCAGAGCTAGATTAGTGAGTGCACGTCCCCTTAACTATGCATAAGCTCACGACAGTCCAGCAGGAAGTCATACCCTCAGTACCGCACATGGGAGGAGCATCTTTGTGTGCCACTGCTCATGACCACCTGTTCAGATGGCCTAGTGCCCTCTCACAAGTTGGTCAGTTGTCCTTGAGTGTACATGCCATGCAACCATGGGTTGAGATATACATATGGCATAATTCTGTGAATGCCATCTCCTTAGCAGGCCTTCCCTGTGGTGACAGCACTGATGGCGCATGCCCATTTCTTCTTAACTCGTGTTGACACTTGTATGTTACTAAGAATATATCTGAGTAGTCAAAGATAAGACATGGAATTGCTGGCTGGCCCTTCTGGCTGCCAACAAGACATGTTCTATGCATCAGGAAAACCATGCGAACAATAAGGGATTTACTATTTGTCTATTATTAATAATTCGATATTTGAATTTCACGAGCCTGAAGGTGCTTTACAGAACTACAACCCATCTCTATATTCAGCGGTGTATTCTGGGTGCTTCTGAACAGGTGCCCATAGTTGGGGATAGTAGGGCACGGTGAGCTCTTGCTCTCCACTTCCCATACACATGCACCTGCAAAGAGTCAGCAAGGATTCTGATGCCGACCTTCCCTACGTGTGAGGGAATCCTAGCCCTACCAAAAGTGCTACAACCTCAAAAGAAGAGTGACTGGAATGGGCATGACTTCATCCCACCACTTCACCTGTTGTACCCTTATAAGGACTGTAGCAGTTGCCACATTTGCATGCATACCTATAATGCCCAAAGAAGCATCCTGCTTGCTCCTGTAGGCAGAGGGCTTAGAGGAGCTATTGCTATAGTTGCCCTTCTGTGTCTTCCCTTCCTAAAAAACAGCAGTGGCTGGCAAGGCCATTATTCAATCCATAATGATTACCTCATTTTACTTACCAGTGACATGGAGCCACCTCAAGGGTGGGACACAGCAGCAATGCTATGTGAAAAGAACATGTTCTCCAATTAAAGTGACAGGGTGTGTGAGGTAGGCATGATGTAATTGCCCAAATTATTTATTTATTTCCATTTATAAATGGAAGACCCCATCCCAAGCTTGGACCACTTTTCCACAACATCAGAAAATTCAAATATCACAGAAGGTACAGTTCAGTTAGCTCTTATAAATATCCATCACCAAACTGACCATAAGGATAACAAAATCCCCTCCTCCTAACTCCACCTATCCTGCAAGTAACCAAGAGAAAAGCAAGGTTTTACAGTACATCCTGAAGATTAGTTGCTCTGGACTGTGAAGGCCAAGGCAGGAAGCAAATGTCAGAGGACCAAGGCAGTCTCCCTGACCCTGGTCCCAAACCATTTAGGATTTTAAACCACCATCCTGAATTCAACCCAGAAACTGACAGGCAGTCAATGTGACTCCTAAGGCATGGGTATCATGTAGTGTCTCAAGTTAAACCTTGACCAGGATACCAGAGTTAATTTCCTCCTGCAGCATCCTAGATTTTCCTGTGAGGTCTCCCATCAAAGTACTGACTCAGCCCACTGCTATTAAATTAGTGAGATTTAACAAAAATCAAAAGCTCCAAGTGGTATGCGTGCAGGCTATACTACTTTTTAAAGAGACATTGTTCAGCTCAAATTTGCCTCCAAATTTAACTTTTAGAGGTGTTCATGGTCAGTAAATCTCTTTACACATAGATAGATTATAACTATACTAGACTGAGAGCCCCAGCTGTCAAAACCTATGAATTCTTTGGAACAGAATGCTGATACGGTCTAGGAAGAAACATCTTTTCCTTTAAGGTTGATCTGACATGAAAATATTACAGACTGAATTGTCACCAGGGCCCAAGCATAATTTATTCGGGCCCAGTACAAACTTGTAACAGGGGCCCCCTCCCACACACACACACACACCACAATCCCTCATCCCATACATACAATCTCATGATCCATGAAAAACTTTTTCCTCATGGTAATGGGGGTGGCAGCCTGGGCTGGACCCCCCCAGGGCCTCCGAGCCCCGGTAAAGTGTACCCTTCCCCCCCATGTGGGGGCCCTGATTGTCACATTTCAATAGCCTTGGAGAACACCCAGCTGAGAGCACTGATGTGCTCCCATTGAAGTCAACGGAAGTAGGAGCAGGCCTCAAGACATCTTGGGTCATCTTACGTATATGGCCATGGTGCAACACCGGTGCTGACTTCACGTTCAGTGTCAGTTACAGGGCGGCAGAATTGCCAAACCCTGTGGCCATAGTGTGATAAATGACTTACTGAGGCATTTCACAAACCTCTAAGTGTTGTATTTTGACAGCACAATGGTAAAATGTTTTGCAGTATAGATGTTCATGAGAATTTTACACACAATATTGGTAATTAGCCATTTTCTTTCATTACCCAACCTAATACTTTGAGGCAGTTAAATGGTAAGGAAATGTGTTCTCACTGACAATGTGAAATGGGTTGCAACCAGTTTGGCTGGGAGAGCAACTATTTATCCTGCTGAATGTAGGCTTTCAAAGCAATAACAATGTGGAAAGTAACCATTAAAATTACAGACTGGTAAGCAACACTGATGGAGCTCTGTATTAGTGTGGAATAAAATTGCTAATCTCTTCCATACAGCTATATATTGTGTCTCTCCTCATCTTTTGTATTCAGCTAAAGCCCTATAAAATTCAATGGGGCTTTTCATCATCCAAATACATTTATAGTAGGCGTCCAGAGAATTAGGGTTCTCAGCAGGGCTGGATGGATGGTCCATCAAAAGAATTAGACTCAAACTGGGAACAGGTTTGTATCAGAATAAGTCTGAATACTGCAGATTCAAGCCCTTGATACCATTTGCGCCATAAAGCTAACCCAGAAGTTTTACACTCTGTAAGCCCATCCCTGGAAGATGAGTTGCAGTAGAAGGCTGGGTGCATTGAAAAAAGGTTAGCTGAGAAGAGATCTAAATTCTGAAAGCCCCTCCCTGGATTGCAGAAAATGAGGGCAAATTGTTTATGCATGCAGTCAGTCCTCTCTTGCCAGCATATGCTATCTCCAGTACATGTACTCTAATTATTACAATTATTCCATAACATATTTGATTGTATTCTAGCTAAATCCCAAACCTGCATCCAAACACAGAAGTCTTCAGGTTCATCCATCTTAAGAGAATTTAGGAGTCTTCTTCCTCAACCCTTCTTTCTGGGTTGTTCTTTTCAGCCATGAGAGACACTCAGCTGTACCTGATGATCTTGGGGCTTGTAGAAGTTCCTTAAAATACAGGCTAGGTGTCACCTGAGGAGAGAGAGACTATTTGTAAAGGTAAATAGAACCTGCAGTCTATTTTTTTCTCATGTTGTTTTTTTCTTTTGCCACGTGCCCTGAAAAAATCCTGGATGCAAATATATAATTATCTTGATTACAACATTCCCTTTCAGTTTGTGCTACTTATAATCGACTCTGGACTGCCATCTGTTGGTTGCAGTTAAACTTAAAAATATTAGGATCATGTTAGTCACTTAACTTGAATCCGCTTTTTAAAAGCTGCTCAAAAGAACAAAAACAGAGTGGGTCACTTTCTGTTGTCCCCTACACAGTGCCACTCCACTGATTTCAATGGACTTAAACTGGTATGAATAACATTAGATTATTGGTCCATTTTCTTCATCATTTTAGGGGTTTCTTAGCTACTGTCAAGTAGCTCTAGAAAAAGTATGGGCTACTGAAAATATCAATTTAGGCCACTACATTATCTTCAAGATGGGATTTTCAAAGAAGCATATGGAAATTAAAGATTTCAATGAGCGCTATGTGCCTGAATATCTTTGTGAACCCCACTTTTAGGTATTCAACTTCCATTGGCTCCTTCAAAAATCCCAACCTAAATTGTTTCATAAGCCAAAACTGCCTCCAATCTCTTCCAGAGTTTAGTGAGGAACTATCATTTTATATTCACAGAGAAGATTTCTCTTGCTAGGGATAGCTTCAAGGGACACCAGGAACAACAAGCTGAGCACAAGAGAAGACACAGTGCTTCTAAGCCTCCAAAAAGAGGCAACCATGCAAGCACTAGGAGCAGTCAAGGCCACTATCTGTGACTCTGACCCCTTTCCTTCCTGGCTGGTAAGCAAAATCTGGGACCCTGTTAACAGAGATTAGAAACTTCTTTGAAGAGAGGGAGATATCATCTATCTTCCATGCTAATATATACAATAGCCCAATCAGTATTAAAGAAATCTCTCAATGTTAATGACTTTGTAAATAACCTCCCTTTTTTAAGCAAACTAATCAAGAATAATGTCATCTACAAGTAACCTCTGCCAGTATCCTTGGTCTGTCTGTTTGGGCCACCACATGGTGCAGAGACAGCACTAGTTCTGGTTGCTGACTTCCTTGTGTCCAGCCCATTTATTAGGGAAGCGCATCTTTGCGCATCTCAGACTGCTCTGCTGCGTTTGACACTTGAGTCTAAAGGGTCTGCAAGGATGAACAAAAATGCTCTGAAATGGCTCAATTCCTTCCCCTCAGACCACACCCAAATGGACAACTGCTCTGACATGCTCCTCCAGAGCCCTCAGCTGTGGAGTGGCCCGGGGCCGAACCTTATCTCCTATCTTATTCCACATCTATGTGAAGTCGCTGGGAGATGGAGACACATTATGGTGGCCCACTACACCACACCCCTAGGGTGCCAGCAGCATGCCAGGCATACTGCAGCTTGGGGGCAAGCACTCTAGGTGCTTCAGCAGCTAGGCTGGTAGACCCTAGTCCACCCTGGTGGTCCCAATATCCACTCAGACAGACACTTGGCTCAGGCTGGCAGGGAAGGGAAAGGTTACAAATACCTTAGATACCGAGGCTTAAACAGTTACCATTCAAAGTGAGCAATAAAGGGTTTTCTTTGGTTCCCTGGGGTCATCCAATCGAGAGCCAGCTCTTCAGGCCTAGTGCCTAGTCTCTTTTCCAGCAGGTAGGTGGTTTCAGGTTTCCGGCCTGTGTCTCTCTCTCATTGGAGCCCCTCTGCACTGGCTCCCAGCCCATTTACTGCTGCTCCCTCATAAGTCCCACACAGACCTGCACCCAGCTGTAGCATCTGGAAGTCTAATCCCTTTCCACACGTGACTCTGCACACAGTTCCTGGGCTTTCCTCCAGCTCCCTGCTGCTATGTGGCTCCCACTCCCAAACAGATCCTGGCTGCTTCTGGGTTTAGGACCATTCCCCTTGCCTGGCCAAGGGAAAGGACTCTGCACTCAGGAAGGGGCTAATGGGAGTTGTAGTCACCGGCTTTGCAGATCCATCACCATAGGCTGAAATACAGCAGCATGCAGACAAGAGCCTGCTTTACATCACCTTGACGTCAGAGGGTTAAAAACAACGTCTCCCAGCTTTCACAGTAACTGGCTGAGCTCAGCAGCTGGCTGAAAAGCAGCTGGCTGAAGCTAAACACAAACAAAATGGAGGTGACAGCAGCAGGGAGAAGAGTAAAGCAATTAGAGGTACTCATCTCCTCCATAACCTCTACTGCTATTGAGAGCATCTGCCCACAAATGTTAAGTCAGTTCATAGTCCTGCGAGACTCCTCGGTGCTGCCTTATGCCCAAATAACCTGCAGCTGCTCAGAAGACTGCCCCATCTAGCCAGAATGATCCATACACATAACCTCCAAGCTCAGTCATTACAACTCGTAGCTAAAAGTGAAACCCCACTCTGGAAAAAATCTCCAACCAATACAAAATACAGCAGCCTGTCTAAGTAACACTTAGCTCCGCTCTCTGCACTAGCTCTCCTGTAAATACACACTTCAGTTCGATGGTGTCTATCATTATATTCATTTCCTTCATGGAAATTTACTTGCGCTAGCTGAGAGATCACCTTTACGTCCATGAATTCCCACAACAGCAGCATTTCACTGGAGCCTTGAAATTGGTGAGCAATATGGGAAGACTCATGAGCACAGGAGACAGAAGTCTCATCAAAGGACCTACACTACTGAATTAACTACTATACTCAATGTGTTCAGAACCAAATGCAACACTCATTGCATCAATTTAGCTTCCCTGCAGTAAACTTCTTTCCTCCCACAGGAAGGGAAGAAAGAGAAATGGTTCTGTTACTTATGGTGATGACTTATGGTCTTATGGCTCTAGATACATAAATTAGTACTTAAATACATAAATACCTTTTATTCCAGAAGTTGGACAAAGATCAGTGTTTTGATTTTCCAGCTTGTGTATTCTATTGCCGATACCCTGCTTGAATTCCAGTACTACACCTGCCAACTTGGAATATCCAAAATATGTCTCTGAACATTGCAGGAATTGATCTTGGGCAAAGGGAACTTATCAATTTAGATCATGGTTGGGTCTGCTGAAAGTGAATTACTTATGTGGTTGGGCTCTGAGGCTTAGTGATTAGATGTATTTATGTATTTGCATCAGCAGATTTCCCTGAACTATCCTATTGAGTTCATCATGCTAGATAATCAGTGCTTGGTGAAATGTAGGTAGAAACAGTATCTGACCTCTGATCACTGGTTTAATTCCATGCAGCTTCAGGAAATTAAGTTGGCTGTTTTCAGAATGTCAGTTGTGCTGTTACACTAGCATTGACCTAGGAAAGAAATAAAATTGAATGGTTCTAAACTCCCTTATCTAAAATTCGACCAATTTCTCAACTAGGGACTGGTGGGAAAAAAAACCCAGAACATGCAGTGATGCGTAGGTGGGCAGTGAAACATGCACCGATTTTAATAATATGCAGTCATTGAATATTAAACAATCCTCAAAAGATGCCAGAGCTGCTGCTTAGAACCAGCACAACTTGTGCTGCAAATTGCCAGAACTTGGGGGGGAAAAATATTTAGAAACCGATTCTGCTATCTATCAGATGAAGCACTACATTTAAAAACCTATGCAAGCAGCACTACACAGTCATCAAGAACTTAAAAATCCTGCTAAATAAAAATGAGAAAACTGTTTTTTCCCAAAATACTGACTATATTAAGGTCTGTAAGAGTAGTCAGAGTTTTTGAGCATACCTACAGCATACCAGAGGGCTCAAATATGCGGAATAATTGCAGCTAACTCCATAGCACTCTGATTTGTCTTATGTACAGTAGTTGATTTGCCTGTCTCTATAATAAATACAAACATATAGTCAGGGGGATAAAACAGCTGACAGATCTGGAAAATGTATAATTCAGCAACTCTTTAAAGGCAGCTCAATCTTTTTTACTCTAGCATATATCACAATGATGGGACTACTGTGTGCGTACATGTAAGTAATTAGTTACCAATGAATACCAATTGAAAACATACTTTAAAAATCAAAATATAGTGTTTCAAATATATGCACAACATTTCCATTAGCCACTCACCATAATAATGCCACTTTTATTTTTTAAAAAGTGTTTTTTTCTTTGAATTCCATTTACACATTGTTTGGTGGAAATTAGAACATGCTGTTTGGGGAAGTCCAAAATTAGCCAAACAATAAGTAGTTGATCTAGAGATTCACACCATTTACCTGGTCATTTTGGCATTGACTACTTGTAATCTCATTAAATGCTAACAAGCACATTCTTTTGCAGGTTGTAAACTGAGATTATTGCTACTGCTCTGGTTATTACACCTGCAAGTTCTGTTTGCTTGTATTCCTGTGCCCACCTCATTTGGTTGGTTAATTAATCTGTTATGTCCTGCCTTTAACTAAGCCCTGGTCTATACTGCAAATTTATGTCAATATAACTACTCCTGAGGGATGCAGTTAAACAGACCTAACTCCTGGTGTAGACAGCTCTATGTCAACAGGACAAATCTTTCCATCGACAAAGCTACTGGAGTACATGTGCTAACAGGAGAAGCTATTCCATCAGTGCAGGTAGCATCTTCACTAAGGCCATGTGTAGGCGTTTCGGGTTCCGTGGGAGGCCACGGTGGCTTCCTACAAGGGGAATAGCTCGCTCTAGGTGAGATCAGTCTTGTTAATTCGCCCTTAGGCCGGGCGAGTGAGCAAGAGTCTATTGCTCCAACCCCTAGCAGGGTGAGCAGGCGGATCGCTCAGGCCCTCAGACAGGGCGAGCGATCAGGAGTCTAATGCTCCAACCCCTAGGCAGGGCGAGCAGAGGCAGATCGCTCAGGCCTCAGGCAAGGCGAGCGAGCAGGAGTCTATTGCTCCAACCCCTAGGCAGGGTGAGAAGAGGAGGCAACAGCTTCAGGCGGGGTCAGGAGAGCAATTCTCCTGGGGTGGCTAGGGAACGGGGGAAGGGGAGGGGGACAGGCCCACCCGTCTCCACTGCGTCCCAGCCCAGGGCCCTAGCAGTGGCAGAAGCGGCTGCCACTGTGCCGGCGGGGCTCCCGCCGCAACACACCGGCAATACGGCGGACTCAGCCACAGGTCGTGGCTGTCCCTGGGCTACTTCCTCCCCACTGACCCTAGTACCTGTTGCCTCCGTGTCCCTAAGGTAGTCCACCTGGGGTAGCGTTGTTAGTCCTTCCTCGTCGACCGGGGGTAAGGCAGGAAACTCCTCTTCAGGGGGCAGCTCCTCCAGGTCGTTGTAGAAGGGGAGCGGGCCGGCCTCGGGCAGCTCCTCCAAGTCCTGCCCTGCTGCAGGGAGGGGCTCGGCGGCCGGCAGTTCCTCCAAATCTGGCCCGGCCTCCGGGGGTGTCCGCCACTCGGGCTTCTCTGGGGGTCTCGGTCCAGTCTGGTAGTCCCAGAGTACGGCCCCGGGCTCGGGGTCGGGGTAACTCGGCCCAGTCGTCCTGGCCGGGTTGCCTTGTCCAGCTCCTCGAGGGCCCTATCCAATCCCCAGTCCCAGGTGGGGCCGGGGTTCGTCGGCGGCGGCTAGGCTCTGGCCTAGCCCTCTACAGGCGGGGCAGCACGTCTGCCTCCGGCAGCAGTCTGGGTCCTACTGAGCTCAGGGGCCAGGCTTTTATCCTTCCCCTTCCTGTTGGGGCTCCGCCCTTTGGCTGCCAATTGGCCTGGCCGGGTGGCCCTATCACGGCCCGGGTCTCTTGTTGCCGGGCAGACTCTGGGGCCGGGTGTGCGTTAGGCCAATCAGAGCTCTTGGGGCCTTCCCCAGGCTCTGGCTCCGTGGGAGGCCACGGTGGCTTCCTACACCATGTCTATGCTACAGAGTTAAGTCGACTCAAGTTATGCTGACGATCATAAACCACTATAATTACATTGCTTGTGCATGTTCACACAACGTGCCTTGTGTCCGAGGAACACCTCCATAGTTGGTGCTCTAGCATCAAAAGAGAGCAGAGCAGTGTGGGTAGCTATCCCACTGTTCAACTTGTCACCTTCTGACACTAGCAGTTGTGGGACTGGATGGCAGTGCATCATAGGTGCAGGCTCAGTGTCCCATGATGCAGCTTTCTCTGTCCCATCATTCCATTTGCTTCTGACTACCGCTTTTGCCATTTTTCAACAGCCCCTGTAAGCTGTGTGCCCACCAGCTCTGCCTGAAAGCATGGATCCTGCATTGCTCTCCAGTCATGATAAGTGTTATGAACACAATGCGGCTGATCATGCAATATTTCATGATCTGTGAATCTGAACAGGAATCCGTGGTGTCTGCCCTGCCGTGTGCCATGGAAAGAAACAATTCCAGATTACTTTTGGCATTCACGGAGCAGCTGCACATGGTGGACTATTGCTGTTGAGCTCGAGAAACAGGCACTGAGTGGTGGGATTGCATCGTTATGCAGGTCTGGGATGACAAGCAGTGGCTGCAGAACTTTCGAATGTGTGGAACTGTGTGTGGAGCTCACCCCCGCCCAGAGGCACAAGGAGGCCAAAATGAGAACTGGCCTCTTGGTGGAGAAGTGTGTGGCGATTGGTGTATGGAAGCTGGCCACTCCAGATTGCTACTGGTCAGTCGTGGATCAGTTTGCAATTGGGAAGTCCACCAAGCGGATTGCGGTCACGCAAATGTACAGGGCCATTAATTGCATTCTGCTATGAAGGACTGTGACTCTGGACAACGTGTGGGGAAATAGTGGATGGCTTTGTAGCCATGGGATTCCCTAACTTGACAGGGCAATAGATGGCACGTATATCCCAATTTTGGCCCCACACCATCTTATGACAGAGAACATTGATAGAAAGTGCTACTTCTCTATGGTATTGCAACAGTGATAGGCAACCTAGGCTAGTGAGTGGGCTGCATGAGTGGCCCTCCTTTATCTCAGTGGGCCACCAGATTGAAATGGGTCATGTGCACTGACAATGACCCCACGAATAAGCTTAAATACATTTAATACAGGCCGAATATTTCTTTTATATATTTCTTATAGAAAATTACTTAGTATTACAATATTGTATATGTATAACATAACATATAGTATTACAATAATATAACATAAAATTACAAAAATACTTAATAATTGCCAAAAATTCGACAAATTGTCAAATTAGTGCACTTCTTATATGATTCTTTCCTGTGTGTGAGCAACTTTTAACAAAACGTCTTGTGGGCTGCACTCAGAAGCGTGATGGGCCGAATGTGGCCTTTGGGCAATATTTGAAACAGGGAGCTATTGAAGCAGGATTTTGACAATGAGCCCCAGGAACATCTTTCTGTAATGCATTGAGCTAGGTTTTGTTTACTTGCTGCCTGGAATGACCCTTGTAATGATTGCTTCCTGAGTGTGAATCGTAGTCTGGGTGCCAATTGCCACTGTGTATGAATTCCCGCAGCGACCACCGTGTGTAGGACAAAAATAAAGATTCATTTTCTTTCCACAAGTACATTTTTATAAAACAGCCATAACCAATATACAGAATTCAGTTTCTTGCAAGGGACATGACGCTGAGGAGCACTCTCTTAATGGAGGCTCTCATAGCTGTGAATAAGTCCAGCTGTCATTAGGGAACCTGTTCGAAGGGGTGGAGTGCAAGGGGTATTGTGACAGGCTGGGCATGTGCAAGGAATGTGTGTGTGTGGGGGGGGTTTTGGGGCAGGGGGCAGTTCTGTATGGGCCTGTTTTCTGATTGCATTGCAATCGGGGGCCTCAACATCTCTGTTTGGTCCTCCATCAGTTTTATCATCTGCTCCTGCCCCTCTATCATCCGCTCCTGGTCCTGCTTCCTCTCCTGGATATCTATTTTAATTTTTTTGTTAATTGTGTTTCTCCAGGCCCTGTGTTCATGATCTGCAGCATCAGCTGATTGCAGAACCTCCCTAAATATGTCCTCCTTACTCCTCTTGGTTCGCCTCCTTATCTGACGGAGGCACTCCGCTGGTGTGTAGAGGGTTCCCTTCAAGGCCACATCTGCAGAAGCAGAAGAAACAACAAACAGTGGCAGTATTATGAGTGCACTCACAACATTGAATCATTACAATTAAATACACCTCTTTCTCACTGTCCCTCAGCAAGTACGCAGCTTGGCGAGTGCCCTAAACATGGTGAGCTCGGCCCGGGGTTGAGGAAGGGAAGGGCCAAGACAGGGAAAAGGCTCAGGGTGGTTGCCAGAGATGATCACTGCAAGTGCCTAGGGACACTTTTGTAAATTCTGGCATCATTTTCCACAGGTGGGGGTGATTGAAGCAATATCTCACTCCTGAGGATAAACTGAGAATGCAAGGGTGCATCTCCTGCATGTGTGCAGTTTCAGGTCAGGTCCCTATGCTGCTCACCTGTCTGTTGCTTTTGTTCCTGCAGAAGTAATTGCCAATTGGCATGGCAAAGTTTCCTATAGTGGAAAAGAAACAAAGCAGCTCTGCCAAGGAACCTTCAGCAGAGGATTTGGCGAATACCCTTGAAAGTTTCCTAGAGATCTCTCTGAAGGATTACTGTGAAATCTGTGTGCATTAACACACTTTCCTGCAGGGCCCTCATTGTGTAGCTGCATAGAGGAATGGGAAGCAGGCAAATGTACTGCTAGTCTTGTAAATTTCTATCCCTTCAATGCACTTCTAGCATATAAGGAAACAGCTCTACCTCATGTAACTGAGCAGTATCAAATCACAATGAACACTTACCAGAACTCCCCTCTCCTGCATCATCTGTGCCAGTGCTGGAGTGCTGGGACTAGCTTGAACCCTCCAGAGTTGAGAATGAATCTTAGCTTGCCATGCTACCGGATGACCTGTCCCACCTCATCCTCTGACTCCACTTCCTCTTCCACAACTTCTCCCTTGGGGTTGATTCTGCTGGCTGCTGTCTCCAGCCCCCTCACTCAAAGTATCCATAGGTCTCTTGGGGAGTGGAGGTGGGATCCCTGCCAAGGATGGCATCCAGCTTCTTGTAGAAGCAGCAGGTCTTTGGTGCAGCACCAGAGCAATGGTTTTCCTCCCTTATCTTCTGGTACACCTGCCTCAGCTCCTTGATCTTTGCACAGCAGACGTGTGTCTCATTCATGGCTCTTCTCCAACATGCCACAAGCAATCTGCTTGTAGGTATCAAAGTTTCTACAGCTGGAGCAGAGCTAGGATTGCACAGCCTCCTCTCCCCACAGACCCAGCGGATCCAACAGTTCCAGTGTGCTCCAGGCAGGAGCACGTTTGCTGTGGGGAGCTGGCATGGTGAACTGAGAAGATGTGATGTGAGCCCTCTTCATGCTGAGCAAACAGGAAGTGGAATTTCAAAAATTCCTGGGCCTTTAAAAGGGGAGGGGCATACATCTGTGTTCCTGGCTGCAGGGCAGCTGAGTTCAAATTGGTAACCAGAGCAGTCAGGTCAGGATGGGCATTGTGGGACACCTCCTAGAGGCCATTTATGGTGATCTAAGCAAGCAGAGTAACTACATTGACACTGTGTCAATCTAACTTTGTCACGAAAATCTGTCTGCTTCTCGTCGAGGTGGTTTAATTTTGTCGGTGAAGCAGGAGAGTTAAATCGGAGGGAGGAGCACTGTAGTGTGTACATCTCCACTGTTTTGTTGATGAAAGCTGACTTTTGTCAACAAAACTGTGCAGTTCTGTACATATAGACAAGCCCTACGACTATAAACTCTGTGGAGCATGAGCTATTTACTATCTGTCTGTGCAATATCTAACACAATTGTACCTCAAACTTGATTGGGGCTCCTTGGCACTACTTAATACAAATAATGATAATATAACATTATCTTATTCCCAACAAAGTCTTTGGGCTCAAGAAGGCCTCAGGGTATAACAATGGCAAAAAGAGTTACTTTTTTTCTAACACAGAACAAGGAAGATTATTAGGGTATGAAACAGAGTTATCTCTAAAAGCTACTCAGTATCTCTGCTGCACTGTGGAGTTTCTATTTAGAAACTTGCTTATATTCCTTTTTGCCTGGCGTCCCACTACAGAATTACAGAAATGGGGTAGACGTATATCCTCCTAGGATCATACTGCTCTGCTTTTCAGCAATCTCTATCCAGAAAGTTTTCAGATTTCAATTTCTATTTTTGTATAACTTCAACTGATAGATGTTTATTTTTTAACATTTAAGATTTTTATCTGTGAATCTTCCACAAAATTATGGGCTTTAAGTATTATTTTTTTATTATTGATTTACATTTTCATTGTTGCTGAAAATTATGGGGTGTGTGTTAGACAATAGTAATTTAGTGACAGGCATTGAGATTCAAAAAGTAGAGTTTTATAACCATTAAAACACAAATTGGTAACATCACATGTCAAACTATACAAAGTAAATATCCTTAAATCAAATTCAAGTTCTCAAGCAGCATTTTTCTTACGTTGCCTACCTATACATTTCAGTTATCATCAATAGAAGTATTTTGTTGGTTTGTGTGTGTACAGTGAAGTCAATGTTTACTCACATTTACCAATAAAAATCGAATTCTGCCAAGTTTATCTATATTCATTATCTCCTCACAGCAGTACCTATTTCTACACATTAGGTGGAGCTGCAAGACAAGGTTTATTACTGAAAGTGGGGATGGGGGGAATTTACTACCCATTAAAGGGATAGCACACAACTGTCTGATCGTCAGAGAGCAGTTTGAAAACACTCATTGATCTATTAAAGTGGTTCTTTTTACTATAGTCACAAAGGCAGAAAAAGCAGCATCATGAAAATAATAAATATATAATAAATAAAAATAATCATATTTTTATCAGCAAATTCTTCCTTCTAATGCTTCTTGATATTTAATATTAATGTCATGCATTTGTATTGCAGAAATGCCTAAAAGCCACATTGTGCTAGCCACTGTGAAAACCTGTATTAGGAGACAGTCCTGTCTCAAAGAATTGAGCATGCAAGTTTTGACAAGATGCAGGAAGTAGTGGTAGTGGTGGGGAATGTGCCTATTTGTTGATTTTTGGTGAAAGCTTGTTAGTTTGTTTGTTAGTTAGTCACAAGGATTTTTTTCTCTGAGATGAAACGTTGGTACTGAAGATCTCTCAAACCATAACAAAATGATTTAATAATAAAAAAACCCTCACACACAAAGTCATTCCAAAATGACTTGATAAAAAAATATTGCTTTCTGATTCATATGGCTCCAGCTTCATTTAAAATAAAATGTGGCAAACAAGATCTCAAAAACAGACTAATTGATCTCAATACCTTTAGGAAAAAATAAAAAATAAAAACCGGTCAGAATAAAAAAACCCAAACTTTAGTTTTTATAGATTTAAAAACTTTCATGAGCCAATTTTAAAAAAAAGGAATTTTAGTATGTTTAATTGCACAAAAGTGTTAACATGGACCAGATACACGGTACTAGCTTGAATGGATGTGGTGCTGGGAAAGCCAAACAGGAATATCAAGGGGTCTAAATGTTGAGATGTAATGTGATGTTTTAACAGGTGATATTTAACTTAGTTTTAACTTAGTTTTAATTTAGCAGCTCAGTAATAATTTGATCCAATCACGTTTTATGCAAATGTTTAAGGGTAAAAGGCACTCCCATTTGAAAGATTAAGGGCAATGGGAACAGGTTGCATAATAGGTTGCCGTGCATCTCTGTTTATAGCAGAAGGGGGAAGTTGCCTTGCTAGAACAAACTCTTAATTGTGATATATAACAGATCAGAGCTTTTAATATTTTGATTTAGTTTAATATTAGGGACTGAATTAGATGCTTTTATTGCAAAGCAAAGCATTTTGTTGCTGGCGTTTTGGTGTAAGGGATGGTGTTTAACTGTTTAATAACTGATTGTTGTTATAAAACCTAGGTGTTTGGTATCAGAATGTATTTCTCCCACTTAAGCCCTCAGAATAGGCCATCTTCTCTGAAATGAGATTTATAGGCCTCAGTTGAAATTCATTAGTGCTTCAATACATTTTGGGTAAGATCCCTGAAATAAGAGGCATAAATGAGTAGTACTTCGTTATGACCACTGGAAGTCCTCCTTACACAGATGCTACTATAGCAAAGTAGTTATGCTTTTCCCCTGATCTACTTAAGATTCATTAGGTCAAAAGTGTAGGCTGAAGTGACTGAATTGTTAGAATTCTTCTTTTTTAGATCAGCCCAAGAGATAAGCTAATGCTTTAGTTTAAAGGTCAGTAACATTTCTAATAGAATTCCCCTTAACAGCTTTTGCTCTCCTCTTTGTACAGCTATTTAGTGTTGTTTTTTGACTTCAGTGGCAGGCCAATCTTTCTGTAAATGTCACTCAGTTCTAGTAATCTACAGTTCAGAAGGCCATACCGTAAATTCTGTTGGATTTGGCCTTACAGAATTCCTAATATCTGTTCCTGTACAAACACACAGAGTCTGGGATTTACTGATGACAGTCACATGTGTAAACAGTGCATATTTTTCTCCCCAAGCAACTAAATGGGAATTCTGCATTTGTATTGGCAGGATATTCAGATTCTGCTTTATGGAGTGTTTTTCATTCTTTTATTTGAACGTTTTCTGGGATGGGGCTTTTTATGAATATGGTTAATTCTTGTTAACCTGTTAAGTAAGTGAGCGAGATTCATACCACTCAGAGTTTGTTTCAGTTGGCTACAATAATGTTCAAGAGACAGAATCTTGCAGTCCCCATGCATGTAGAACTTGCCTGCCTTTAGTCTGAATTATGTCAGAATACAATAGAACTGGTCAAGAACTAAGGGGGGAGAGGAGGAAGAGCAGGGAATATCGTGAACATTTTCCCCATACCACTGCAACTTTTCCCACCAGCATTAAGGGCTGCAAGATCGTCCTCCTAATATTGTATTGTACTTTAAATATCCTGTACTGGCCATTTTAGTAATATTTTAAGCACCCTTTACACTGTCAGATATATCTCAGGTATGTTTTATTTCTAGGCAGTATATGAAATGTGACAAAGCTGTGAGAATATACTATTCTTCTACAGAGGAGGAAAGGAGCCTCTGTGCATTATGTTGTTTCCTGGATGCATAACACAAGGACCGCTTTTTTTTTTTTTTGGAAAGCTGGTGAATGTGTGTTTGAAAAAGTTGACTTTACATATATATTCTTGAACTTTAACACCTTTAAAAGCTGGTGCAATTATGGCACGTGTGAGGCTGTGTGACAGGGTGCTCCATTCACTGCTAGATGGCACCTCCTCCTGGTCACTCTGGGAAATGCTCAGGAGGTCAATGCCCATTCCCGCGGTTGCACACCATCCCTCCTCATCTTTCCCTTGGTCTGCAATCCCTCTCTCACACCACGAGCTTCCTCTTCATGACTTAATCCTCTGGCCAGGTCACTATACATGTTTTCCCCTTCTGCGGTACCAAAGGTTTCCTTCAGCAGTCCTACACAGCCCTTCATGCACGGCTTTAGTGCCATTTCCTCAGGGTCAGGCAGGGGAACCTGGGCCTGCCTTCTACTCCAGATTCCAGCTCAGGGACCCTCTAGTCAGGAGTCAAGGTCTATTCCCTTTTAGACCTTACTGGCTTTCCCTGAACCCTTTCCTTACCATCTGGCACCCTCTCTCTGGATTTGCCAGCCTCCTGACACCCCCCTCCCAGGGAGTAACTGTGCGCTGCCTGTCCCTGTAGCCTCTAAACATTCCTTCCTTCTTCCAGGGAGTGACCATAGACCTTCCCAGCAGCCCCCTCTGCAGCCTGTCTTTACAAGTCCAGCCCAGCTTGTTTCTCCCCAGCTGGGCTTCCTCCCTCAGTCAGGAGATTCCTTAGCCAGCTGATTCCTTTCAGCTGTGACCTATTGGATTAATTAGCCCCCTTCTCAATCTGCCTTAGCCCTCCCAGGGCAAGTGTGGAGTGAACACCCCATCACAGATTGTAAGAACATTGTGACTTATTGCTTCAAAAGCTGCTACCACAGTTTATTAAAGTTATGGTTTTGGTGCATGGGGGTTAATTTACAGTTAGAACTTGGGAGACATTTGGCTGTCATCTGGTACATGTCACCCTTTTCTGACTTCAGTAGCTAACTTTCATCCTATGCAATTAAAAGAACACTAAATAAAGTCGTGACATGCTAGGCTCATCTTCTGTTGCCTGTTCCCTGCTTGCTTCTGTCATGGGAAAAGATCTGCTTTTGGTGAGCAGCTCCCTTCCAGTCCTGCACGCATCCAATCCACAGGGCAGGGTGGGGGAGGCGGGTGGTGCCCATAGTCTCTATGCCCTAAAGCCAGCCCCAGTTCAGAGATCTTGGAGGCCTCATGGGGGCCTGGCATTATTGAGTGTCTCTTGTCTGAGCCCCATGGCCTGCAGGATGAACAAGTCACAGCCTCCATGCAGATCCACTCATCGAAGCCTCCCCAAGCCTGTCCCCCAGTGTAGCTGGGCAGCCACTGAAGACAAAGTCCTTGAGGTCACCCTCATTCACCTCCACCACCACCCCAACTGCGTGGGTCATGTCGTAATGCCACTCACTCAAATTTGGCCCAGCCACCCCTCCACTATGGCATTGCGAAAAAGTTGTGGTGTGCGTTTAAAGTTGTGGTTTCTTCAACAAACCTGAGATATTCTTATAAGCCTTAGGTATATGTGACCATTTCTCCCCCAGTTGTTTAGCTGCATTAGGATTGAAACTAGTCAAAATTAGCTTCTGCCTATATTGGCAACTCTGCAGGTTGCCTGTATTTCTCAGTCTTTCCGCTACAGTTTTTTTACTTTTATCATTTTTCCCACTGCCTTTGCAACTTTCTGCCAAACATCTAACCCTCTTTCTTTTTCAACCCCCAGCATTATTTGGAACAATATCATAGGTTTATCGCAAGAGTACATGGCAAAGGAACAGGATTGCTGTGCTCTGTTCCAATTTCCATCACTGATATGCTACATGACCTTGGCAAACCACCTAAGCTAACATTTCCAAAAAGGACACATGGAATTTGTTTGCTTCAGTGTTTGTATACCCAATAGGTGACACCTAAAAATCAGTGCACCTGTTTGAAAAATTAGTACATAATCTTGCTCTGCTTGAGTTTATCCATACATAAAATGAATAAAAGAGGTATATTACACAAGGGTGTTACGAAACTTGCTTAATTAAGATTTCTAAAGTGCTGAGTTCCTTGAATGAAAGGTGTTATTTACATTCAAAGTAAGATTATTATTTAAATGCTGATGCTGTTTCATTTGTACTGAGATTTCCATTGTGCATTGGTTAGTAAGGCATTGACAAACTGAGTCCGAGCTTGTCACATTTCCAGTGTGTATTGTTACATTACAGCATTTTATCTTATGATGAGATGCAAGGTAAATAAATAAGTAACAAGACAGAAAATAGTATGGAAGTTCAAAAGTTTGTTAAATTTCCTTTTTCCTTTGTTCATTGTTCCCCCAAAAAACCTCATCCTTTGAAATATTATTGCTAACTATCGTCTCTTTATAGCAATTGTTTAAAATAATCTTTTGGGAATTTGTTTGTTTGTAGCACACACATTTACAGAGTCCCTCCCTTTTTGTTGGTTCTCAGATTTCAGTGGGGGTGGAATAGAAGAAAAAAAAAGTATTTTCAATCTGAATAGACACTCTGGAATATAGGGCAGGATCCTGCACATTCAGTTATCTAAGGAGTTCCTTCTTGTGCCTATAGGTGTGTAAGACCAATTCACAAATTATGTTGTGCCAAATCTCAATGATTAAAGTAGAAGCGGAATTAGCCAGACTCTTTTCAGCTTGTATGAAAGTAGACAGTGCTGCAGCTAATGATTCAGTTAATTGGTTAAATCTTTAAGCTAAAATATTTTTCTCCCATACAGAAATCTACATAAGCAAAATTCCCTTGCGAACAGTCATTATCCATTTTATAATGAAAGTCTCTATTTGTTTATCTGAAAAGCAATGACACAAGATCAGACCCATGAAAAAGGTAATACAGTAGGTATTTTGTTATTTTAATGAACAACAAACACTCATTATTAATTCTCTCCTGATAATATCAGTGTGAATTTTAATGATTAAGAAAGGATTTTCAGAACTACTGTAAAGAGGCAGTGCTTCAAATGTATCTGGGACAGATCCGCAACTGGTGTAAATTATCAGGCAATTCACATCAGCTGAGGACCCTTATTTTCACATTACCTACAGTAAATAAAGTCTTAATGTTCTGTAAATAAAAAGGAAATGAGAGGGCAAAATTCTTCTTTCCCACTAGAGGTCTTTATATTCTTCAGACAGAACATCCATTGATGTCAGGTTCTATGAGCAGAAAATGCAACATAGACCTGTACTATATCAGAATGGATGATCTAGCAGCTAAGAAAAGGACTGAATCATTCTATAAACTCAGCCATGAGTAGTATGTGTGAACCTAATTTCATACTTAATACTGACTCAGTTTCTGTAAGGAATAATTCATTAATATTTGAAAAGCAGTTCCATGGATGGAAGCTATTTATAAGTACAAGAGTATTATTGTAAGATGCAAATTGTGGATGAGAAAAAGTGCTATGGGACCCATGCTACACCCTTTAATCACACCAGGGGAGTAACATCAGTGGAACTATCTGTGAGAATAAAGATTATAGATATGAGTAACACTACAGGATCAGCCACTTCGGGCCTGATACTGGGTACGTCCTACAAAGTGCTGAGTGCTCTCAGCTCCCCTGTCATTTCAATGATAAGCATAAGTGCTCACTGCCTGGCAGGACTAGTTCTTGAGCAGTCAGATGCTAAATGACACCATAAATGTAGTGGCTAAACAAAGACACTCAAGGAGAAAGATACCTGGTGCAGATGGAACCAGCCACTAATCCGTAGCTCTGTAAGGAGCCACTTTAAAGGAAGAAGGGCAGTGAGTTTCACCTTTTAGAGATAATTGGGTAGATCTTTAATGCAATAGCAGATTCACCAAAGTGAGGTGCGCTATAAAAACGCCTAGCCCAAAATATAAATATACATATAATATCCTCATCACCTCACTGATATTCTTTTGAAAACAGAGAAATAGTAAAGAGGGCTTTTTCTTGGTTACATTTCAAACAAGTACTGTTTATCTTTATCTCTTTCAAGAATCCTGCCCAGGTCATCATCTGGTGTGGTGAGGAGGATGAGATCTTCAAGAGAGTTAACAGAGTCTGTGCCAAGAGGAGGTAGAAGTGCTCCACCCCATTAGGAAGGTCGTGCAGGCCTTTGGGCTGACTCACACAGGGTATTGCTGGGAGCAGGGGCTGAGCACACAGCAGAGCACAAGCCTTTGCTCCACATATCCTGACTGGTGCAGAAGTGGAGCAGGGTCATGGCCTCCCTCCTTGGCAATTTCTAGCTCCCTTCCTCTCCCATGCCCTCCTGCTTCCCTCAGACCTTCTCTGGAAACCCCGATCTCCTTTCTCTTCCTCCCATTGCTGCTGTCACTCCAATCTCCACAGATAAGCTGTGACCTGCTGTTTCTGTTTCTATCTCTATTGCCTTCTTCTGTTTCCTGTACTAATCCCCACTATCATTCTCCCCCTATCTCCTAAATGTATCCCTCCTCCTGCCTTCATATGAATAGCCACTATCCATTGCCTCCTCACCCATAAGAATGGCCATACTGGGTCATTTATCCATGAGATCTATCTTCTTCCTGTCTCTATCCATAAATCCCATCCCCACTCCCCTCCCTCCTCCACTAGAGCCACTCCTTCCACTCACTACTACCTAACATGGTACTCTTGCTTCTGCAAGTGATTCCTACCCTCTCCTGTACCCTGGCTGCCCCACTGCCCTCCTCCTCTCATTCCAAGGGGTAAAAGATATGGGAATGAAGACCCCTGCTCACCAGTTTCTTCACTTCTTCCTCACCTAGGTCCTTGAGGATGGGAAATGGAAGATCCTAGACGCACATCAGTCCAGCCCTGGGAACATGGCTTGGATTAAGCCAGTAGGTAGTGGTATGGCATACCAATATCTCCTGACAGTGCTGTCTTGCTCTCCAGTATCTCAGCTTTCATAAAAAAAAAAGAGTCTGTTTTATGATTGTGAAGAAAATCGCAGGGGCAGGAGAAACCACACTGTAGCCCCTGCAGAGATATCTAGTGGCTCTACAGAGTAATTGGTACTATTGACCTGAAGAGTGTGAATTGCCCCATTCATTTCAATGAGGTGTTAACTCACATGCCCAGTGCTGATGATTTAAATGTCATTTTGTTCCTTCAGTAAAAAAAAAAAATCACAGATCTGCGCAATTTACTGAGACCGATGGCCTGTTTCGGTGCCATCAGTAAGTATTTCCCCCCAGTGTACTAGTTTAGCAGAGTCCGAGGCATACTGAAGACCCACCAAGGGGGAACCAAGCTCAAGGAGCCCAGTGGATCCAAGCAAACATGCACAATCACATTTTGAACATTTGCACAATCTACCATGCATAGCGACTCATTTTGGCAGCCCATATTGTGTGACCAGAGCAAAGCTATCACCTCTTCCTCCTACCTTCCCCTCTCATCAACCACAATTCACCCCCTTCCTGGGAATACAATGCCGGTGGGCACACACCATCCCCGCGCAGGTAGGTACTGGTATGTTTGAACTACAAACTGGTGGGGGAGGATGTTCTATGAAGTTGTGTAATTATTTTTAATGGGCGATGCTGGATTTCTTTTGTGTGTGTGGTTTGCTGAAAGATTGTTGATCATGGATTTTAGCCACACCACAGAGTATTTTACAATAACTGTACCAAAGAGGAAATTAATGTCTTAGAGGAGAATGAAGGAGAAAGGCTGGAACATATTTTAGATATTTGGCCTTTGTGCTACATATTGTGTGTGTAGTACAGTTGTTAATTTAGTAAGTCTACAAAGACCAAGGTTGAAACTCAGAATAGTAGATGAACTTGTTTTCGTCAAGGCTAATTTGTGGCAACAGCAGCTCTATGAGCACAGAGTAGTAAACTTGGCAGAGGATTGTCAAACTGCCAGAAGATACTCTGGTGAGCCTGTGCTCAAATAGGATGATTATTACAATCCACATTGTATTTAAACAAAAATGAAGTGACATTCTGCAACCAAGAAGAAATAATCTATGCAGGCAAGAGAAAGATGTTACATTTCTTTTATAGCATCTCTTTTTATTTGACCGGATGCATCTGTTTTACCCCCTTATGGCATTAAGAGTGACTGTGGAAAAAAGAAAAAGAAAAAAAAGCACAAATAGTACAAAAAATACATAAACTAAACCCTATCCACCCCCTTAGTGACTGGAAGTTGTGTGACTAGAAGCTCTGCACATACTACATGGAACAGAATTAGAATCCTAATAAACGAATCTTGGTAATGGTAATAATGACAGTTGTCATAACATAGCTATTAGAGACAATGACTCAGAGAACAGCAAAGTTAAACTGTAGGAATAAAGATGGCAGAAAGAAATATGTAATAGAGATGTGACGAAGGAAAGCTGTTGTCCAAATGTGTCATTTGTCAAACCACCAAGTGTATGAGACAAGTAGGAAGATTAGATGAAGAAACAAAGTGACACAAAGGCAAGAGCATAAGTAGATGAAGCATAACCTTCATGCACATAATGGCTAACTAAGGCCAGACTCATAGACTGCCCACAGAGCTCACTGCAGGATCAGGGCCTATGTCTCATTCTTGTGATTCCTCAACAATTGTCAAAAAAGTTTCACATCCAGGTGTTTTGCCTTTGGCAAGTGAATGCACATAGCAATGTTAAAAAACATCACATGGCCAGGAATGTTGATAGCAGCTGCATGAGAAGAGCAGTAAGTGTCATGTACCTCATGCACTCTTCTTCCACTGGGCTACTTGTGTCTAAAAATGAGATATCTATGGTGCATGTGTTCACGGAGAGATTCGTCCTTCCATTTGGGTGTATGTTACCTTAATTTCTCCAAAATTTCTTTATCATCTAGACAGGTGTTAATACATTGGCAATTGCATGCAAAAACTCAGTAATTAACTCATCGTGCATGACATTTACAGATGTAGATGAACAGTCTTCCAATGATTAAAGTAAGTCTCTTTTCTTTGAATCATAAAAGTTCTTCATCTGAAATAAAGTACAATTTACAGCAGAGGGCTCTGAAACACTCTCTCTTCCTGGTTGTCCCAGATCACTCCCTGCCAATGGAGATTTTCCATTTAACAAAAGCCTGTAGTAAGCCAAAAACCTCTCTTAAAGTCTACTCTCCTATGCAATGAGGACTGCTCAACTTTCCAAAACTAGTCTCCAATCAATTAAAAATGGTGTAATTCAGAGCAACTCTCCCTTTCCTCCTTCTCCTATCATCTCTAATTAGTGGTCATGTAATTTGCTTTAATTTGAATTTTTCTTTTTAGTTATATTATATAGATTGCATCTGTTTCTCTAAGACAAAGACTATCCCAAGATGTATGGCTCTTTCTGAGTAGTCAATTTACTACCATTAAACATTTCAGTCTTCCAGCATTAAACCCTGCAGCTAAACTGCAGATCCAGGCCCAGATTTAAAAAACCTGTAATTTTGTTACAGAGGTACTTGGAGGGAGGCTGGTCAAACTCTTTTATGATGATTCCACCCCTCTCCCCCTCCACACACACATGCACGCAATTCCCCCCATCTTTAAATTATACACTAAACAGATTCTCCCCCAAGAAATATTTATTTTTAAAATGAATCTTTGCCTTTGCAATGTGCCAGGTTAACATTCTTTAACAGAACAGGTATAAGCAGTGCTAGTTTTCCTCACACTGCACTGCCAAAGTGTAGGGGTATGGAAAGGTAAATACTGTGTGTTTCCATCCTTCCTATTTCCGTAACATATCACTTCTCCTCCTCCCCCCATCACACATTTGAAAATGAGCAGCCATCTTTTCCCCACCGCCAGATATTAAACTCCTCTAGAATGTACTTTTTACCCCCATTCTAGGAGAGGTGTCTCCATTTAAATTGGTTGTCCTATACGTAAAAAAAAAAAAAAAAAAAAAAAAGAGCAGAATTACAGTGATTATACAGGACTGTCTATTTTTCGTGAAATGGGCAAACTTCAGTTTTGCATTCAGATCATGGAAGTGAGCTAGGGGTAGCAGAATTCAGAGCCAGCCTCTTGTCCTGATTTTAACTTTACTTTGCATTACATTTTGATGACATACAGACCTCAGACAAATCACACGGAAGTAAAACAATTAAGGCCAAATTAACCTATCAGAAACACACACACACACAGAGCAGAATAAAAGGGTAGGGTAGCTGCTAATTACAGTGAAGATGGCACAGCAGGATCATGTGTTGTGGAGAATGGGCTATGAAGATGTTAAGTGAAATTAAGCGAGGCAGAAAGACAGAACGCTGGCAAGGAGAAAAGGGCAGTGTCAGGGGAAAGAGGGTCAGGCCAAATCATGCAGCCAGTAAAGTAGGCGCACACACACACACACACACACACTTCCTTAGTGAATGCACAACTTTTCAGCATTGTTAGGTCAAAATCCCCTTCAATTCATTCATACTTAGGATTGGAAGGATGAAACAGACACAGGAGATGACAACAGGGCAAGGAAGTCCCTGGTGTGGGGAGTAGCTGCTCAGCAAGAGACAGGAGTAGATCTGACTGGTGACCACGGCTTGTAGCATCTGAACAAGAAAGCCAGGGCTGAGTTTGTCAGGGTGGGCCACGTTTCCAGTGTGATACCAGAGCCTTTTGTCATGCAATACCCATGCTCCAATATCGCACCGGCAGCAGAAAGAGGAAGGGTGACAGTCAGCCAAAATGGTTCCAAAATTCCTCCCAACTGCCTCCAAAAGTGAATCTTGACCTGAAAAATGCAGAAACAAAACCACCAAGGTCTGGCTCACTCCCAGGGCTATGAAGTAAATGAGATAAAGAGGAGAGATTCATGAGTCTGCGTGGGAGGGAGAAGAGAGAACAAGGAACTGACCAAAGAGTCTGTTCATTGGGGACCTCAGACTTTGCCAAAGACCCTAATATTTACAGACATGGTCCACTCTTTGGTTTCAGAACTCCACATCTTAATCCACTCCTATATAGGAAAGATTGACCCATATACTTAATACGAAATTATATTACACAACATTGTCTAGGCACGTGTTTACTGGCAAATATCCCAGTCATCAAGGCGCTGACAACTGCAGTTCCCAGAGCAACCTAGCTTTAATATGTTTGGAAATCTGACGGATTCCCTCACTCTAGATTCACAAAATGACTCAACTCCACCTGTTGGTATGGAAGTTAAGGGGATTTCTATCCACATAAAACCAGGGCCAAGTTAAGGCATGAAGGGGGAGAGGGCAAAGGGAGCCCCTTCTTCTCTATCCCTCTCCCCGCATAGCAGCAGCACCATCATTTGGCTGCCAAATGCTGGGAAGCACAAGGGAAGGAAGCTGTCCATTGATGCCTGCCAAGTTCTAGGCCCCATAGGGTATGTGTCTACACACCTGTTGGGAGCAAATCTCACATCCCAGGTCAACAGATTTGTGGTAGCAGGGTTCATGTTTGCACACTAAAAATAGCCATGTGGATGCTATAGCTCAGCCTGGAGCCTAGGGAGGGAGGGAGGGAGTTTCAGAGCCTGAGCCCCACATCAAAGCAACGTCAACACAGCTATTTTTAATGTGCTAGCCAGAGCCTTGCTAGTGCAAATCTGTCAGTCCAGGCTGCGAGACTCACTCCCAACTGATGTGTACACGTGCCTGTAGTAACTATGCTTGAGCACCCCCACGCCCTCCCGCGAGCCAATAGATGCAGAGCAGCATTAGGATAGCTCACACACTACCTGTTGAGCAGGTAGAGTCAGTGCCAAAAGTTAAGCATGAACCCCCTGTAGCCACATTTAGAATCAGGGCCCCAATGAGCTTGGCACTAAACGCCCACAAATAGTAGATAATCTTTGCTTCTGCCCCAAACGCTTATCATCATAATTCTTGTTTACATTACAACAGTGGCTAGAAGCCACAATAGAAGCCTGGGCCCCATTGTCCCAGACACTGCACAAATACATTAGTTTCTGCCTTGAAGAGCTTGCGATCTATGGACTCAAATCTGCAAGACACTTTAGCATGCGTCTAACTCTAAGTATGTGAGTAGTAGCGTTGCCTTCAATGGTATGACTCACATAATTAAATATCTTGCTGAATCCAGGCCTAATTAAAAGACAAGATGCAACAAGTGAGTTTGATGGATAATAACAGGGAAGGTGAGAAGTTACTATCATGCAGTTATATGGACTACCAAAGGGAACAACATGATTGTTTCAAATAAAAAATTCCCAATCAAACCAGGACCTGGTTCTCCATTAATACCTTCCTTCTCTATGCTCCAGTAAAACAGGGTAATGGGCTTGATTGTTTTTACATTCATTTATTGCTTGTCTCCCATCCCTCAGCCTCCATACAGGCAACCCCTAACTGCCTCTCTATCTAGCATTATTAGGTCTTTTTTCCCTTTAAATATAAACTGTCTCCATCATTCTCCCTATATAAGATCCTCTGCCTACCCCAGGGAGAAGCACCCATATAAGGTTAGGAGGCCACTGGAGCCCTAGGTTTTTCCCTGCTCTCTGCTATTGTCTGAAGGGCAGGGGCAGGTGCAAGGGGGCTGAAAGCCTGCTGGCCAATTATAAAGAGTACAGTCTGATGCCATTGCAGTTTGGGGCTGTGAAGGTGCTCTTGGGACTGGACAGTTGCCCTCTACTAACTTACACCCTTTTTCTCTTAAAGGGACACTCCCAAAGAGAAATTTGGTGGAGGGCTCCAGCCAACATGGAGATCCTGCAAAGTAGGTGGGGGGAAGGGGATAGCTACTGTACCAATGAACCTGTAAAGTCCTAACCTTCTCTCCCTGCTCTCTGGAACTGCTGCATCTCTTCTTTTTTGGAGGATACTGGGATCTTCTAATGTGGCTTTCTTCTGTAATCTCTTCTCAAGATGGGTTAATCTTGCATTCGGACATCATGTAAGAGTGCCTCTGACAGCCCAGTGGTTTTATTTCCAGGAGTTATTGCTTCGTTGGTTTTATACTAGTTACAGCTTTTCAATAAAATAGACAAAACTGTATTATCTGATTATAGTGGATGTGCCGCTTTGCTGTTGGCAAATACGGATTAGTTTGCGTGTAATGCAGGAGTATAAATATAAGGCATGGAAACAAATGGAACCAGTCCTCTACTCTCTACATTGGCTTCACAGGGAATATCGAGTCAAGTTCAAGGTCTTGGTTCTTACTTTCAAAGGTGTTCAATGAGCTGGGGTCAGCACATCTGGAAGATCCCCTACAGCACTGGGATAAGAACCATGGTTGACAATTTCACAGGCACAATGGAACTTCCTAGCACCAAAATAAAGCTTTTCCAAGACTGTGGAATGAACTCTCCCAGGAACTGCACACCCCCACAAATCCCATCACCTTTTGGGCCAAGAGCAAGGTTCACTTCTTCATCCTGCCTTCTCCAGCATAGAGCAGCATGTACATTAAAAGCAAAACACTCCAGTGCTCATACAGATCTCCTCATGGGGCAAAGATGAGAGAGAGAACGAACCACAAGTGATAGATATTAGTTACCTCACTTTATATACTACTGGAAGGTACTAAGACATGATGCTGATGAGGGCAGTATACAAGCTTATATGTGTGGAATAGAATGAGACAAAATAAGACAGTTTCTTCCCTCCCAGAAACCTGAGATCATATCAGGTATCTTCCAGAGTGTATTAAGAAATATTTAATATACTACAACTTAGATTGCTGCTTTTAGCACCTAGCCTGTGAATTGCCTCTTTTACATTCAGTGTCTCATTTGCCTGCAGCCATAGGCATGTCAATACACCACACTAAAGGAAAAAAATTAATATCTTATTTAATCTGCACTGTTATTGCACACATTTTCACACCTGAATTTCTCATCCTTCAGGCAGATTTAACCTAAGGAAAGCATACTATATCACTGCACTGTTTCACAGACTAAGAACTCTCAGATACACTGTATCCACTGCCTTTTAAAAGTGTGTGTGGTCAACTGAGGATCATTCAAACATAAGGTTCCAGCTCCATCAGTGTAGTACTCAGTGCCAAATTCATATGAATGCAGAGATACAGAGCTCATTTTGAGCAAGTATTTCTCTATACTAACAGTTTTGTAGTTCGTCATCCTACAACAACTTCAGTAGTTTTTACTATCAGTGACAATTTTTTTTTTTTAAATTTCCCACCTTGGGGTTAAATTCTGTCCTCAAATACACCAGTGCAGCTACGATTCACCTTAGATGGCATTCTATGCATTCATTGAGTGTAACAGTCATTCCAACTTGCGGAATACGTTTGTATCAGGAGGTGCCACCCAAACCATTGTAGGAAAAATAGTGTTTGGATGAGTCAATATAATTAAGCTTTGATTTATTAATTTATTTTTTTAGGCTGCATCTATTGTCAAGGCAGGTCTCTGTTACTATCTCCTAGTGCTCACCATACCACCTGATTCCTCCATTCCCAAATCTCCTGCTCCTCCCAACTCTCTTGCTCAGAGTAGGGTGCAGCCCTCAATCTGCTTGCCAGTCTGGCACTCTCCATCTTGAGGTAGCTCCTGGCTCTTCACCCCACCTGGCTGTCAGTGCCTGCTCATAAGGATTTGGATACCCTCGGTTTTTCAGAGCACCCGGCCCTGATCTGGGAACTGATCCAAACCATGGAAATCAGTGGCATCTGCCCCCAAATCGCCTTACTTCTCTCCACATGGAATAAAGATCCCTTTAAAGGAAAGATTAAGAAAACTATCTTAAACCCCACTTGAACCCACTCCTGCAAACTAGCTCCTCCAGCCTACATACCCCACATGACTGCTTCCCCCTCCTGCAAGCTCTGTGACAGAGAGACAGTCAGCCTATGCTTACGATTTTACGGTACTGCCACATTGCAGCTGATGGAGCTGCTAGCACTCAGTTACTAGATAGCTCAATATTTATTAATATGCTGAAATTCACAGTATCTAATCAAATTCTTTCATTTTACATGAAAAATGGCTACACTGCTCCTTCTGCACTGTATACAGAATGCATATTTCAAAGGTTAAGTTCTGCTTCGTAAACTGGAACATGACTGTTTTGGATGGATTCAGATTTGCCCCCAGTTCTAACCCTAGTATATCCAGTCAGAAACAGCACATCTGCTGATTCAGAGCATCAGAGAAACTAGAGACTTATCAGATAGTTGAGCGCATTCCCTTGCCATATAGCAAATAAGTTCGGTCACACTCCTTCAACCTTGCCTTTTTTAAGAACACACAGCAAATTCATTTGAAACAAATAAACACTTGCAGTACACACAATTTTCCAATAAAGTAAAGGGGAAGAATAGAGAGCTGGGAATGGGTGACGGGGGATGGATCAGTTGGTGATTACCTGTTCTGTTCACTCCCTCTGAAATACCTGGCATTGGCCACTGCTGGAAGACAGGACACTGGACTAGAGGGACCATTGATCTAACCCAGTATGGCTGTTCTTATGTTCTTAACCACATTGTAAAGGGGACACAACTCCTGAGTCCCATCTTGCAGGAGAGTGTGGTCCTGTAGGACTTGTCCCACTCCCGGCATCCCTGGTTTTCAGCTTCCCTTGGTGCGTCTTCAGTGGCTCACCTCTCCAGCTAGGTCACACACTCAGTGAACCTCTTCCAGGATAGTAAACAATCCAACAAACAGACAGTCTATCTGCCCTCCCCAGCATCTTCAATCCCAGGGTTTTAGCCAATCTGTAGACCAGGATTAGGATGAGACATTTACAGGAGGTGTATAATCCCACATCTACCTTCTGTGGGGTTTCATGCACTGCCCTCTGAAACTTCTGATACTGCCTACTGTCAGAGACGGGCTGCAGGACTAGAGAGACATGAGGTATGATCCAGTATGGCAATTCTGAGCAAACAATTTTTCCTGATTGGCATATCGGGGACATTGTGTTGGTTGTCCTTGCTCTTCTCGTGCCCTCTAAGTCAACCAACTGTGGAAACATTTTAAGCTGTCTCCTGAATGGAACTCACAATTCCCTGTTGATACCTCAGCTACTTCTCCATTTGATTGAGTCCCTAAGTCTTCATCCTATATTCCTCTTGTGTAATACATCCGTTGAATATGGTCTATCCCTTTCTTGGCCGATTCCTTAATGAAAATTAAATACTACTATGTAAATATGATATGAAATCCTCACAAAAAGGCAGCAGAGTCCAGAGGCCTAGAAGACAGGACCTGAAAAATTTTAATTCTGCTTCTTGCCAGTGGCTCCCTGAATAGCCTTGGTCAAATCACAATCTCTCTGGGCTAAATTCACTGTTTGGCATCATGGTAAGGGAATTACATCCGCTCATGCCAGCAGTGAATTTGGTTTTCTGTATATGTTTCCCGCTTTATAAAATGGGGATGATATTTAGCTCTTCCTCAGGATGAGCGGAGGATTATTTAACATTTGTGAAACATTAAATGTAGTGCTTAATTTGTAATGAAAGAGGTGCTGGAGCTCAAGCAATGAGGTGCAATTTTTTCCTTTCATAACTGACGCAGCAAGCCCAGAGATGCCGGGGCTATGAACTGCCAAGCCTAGAGGTGCCAAGGCTCAGCCCTGGCACAAGTTAAGTACTGACTAAGTGCTAAGTATTAGTGAAAGCTTTGGCAGTGCCGGTGTTTTCTTTACATCATTGCTTTATTTGCAACCACACATCAGTGTTCTCACTGATTTCCTCTTCCTTTTCCTGACACGTCACTGTAAGTCATCTGTTTAAAAGGGAACAGAATCCTCACAGGTTTGGAGCAAGCCAGTCAATTTACAATAATAGTTCAGAGTTTTTCTTTTACTAATTTATTTTTCTTGATCTTTAAAGCTGTCTGTGTCCAAAATGCATTGACACATTTTCTCCACCTGTATCTGCTGTATGAGTGTATTAATGTTTAAACCAACAGCACAATAGAAGCCTAAGCTATGAGAAAGGGACTAAGGAAATCCTACATAAATGGAACAATTACAGGAAGCTGACACAGCCATGAAAATGTTTGGAAGAATTAATACAGAAGAAAGTTTGGGATGGTGCCAGCTCACATAAGGAAACAGTTTGTAAGTAGAGATAGATTTAAACAAATAAACACAAAGCAAAACAGCAAAAATGGAAAAACTGATTTAACGTTTAACTGAAAGTAGCCTTGCATGATTCAAAGTGACCAAATTCAGGCCCAAGTCTGTGGCCCACTCTGGTGCAGAAATGGAAGTAGAAAATAGACACATCTTTCCAAACAGGGATTCCCCCAAAGCTGTGAAGTCCCCACCAGTCACAGAGCTGGCATAATCTACACCAAGCTGCTGACTTCAATCCCTAATTTTAGGCTGGTGATAGGGTGTGGCCAGGGTAGCACCCCAGCTAACCCCATCTAGGATACACACAGCTGGGATTGGGAGCCTTTACCATCTGGCATATTTTAGAGCAGCTCCCAAGGCTGCCCTGGCTTGAAAACCAGTTTTGTGACATTTTCCTCCCACCCTAACCCCCATTTCTGCTGCACCATGCAGAAAACATGGGTCTTTATGGAGGAGGACAATGCAGTAGCCAGGTCTTTGGATTCTTGTAAGAGAATGGCACAAGACCCAAGACCAATAATGAATTCTCAGAACAGCTTGGGTTCATTGAACCATGCAGTTAAAGGAAAGTAACCAATTTTTTTTCCATAGAGAGAAAGTCAAGGAAGAACACATCAGCAACACAATATTAAATATATGTGGGCAAGTCCAAGTGAGTTATACAGAATGACTGAAGTTTATTAATGAGAGAGAAGTGAAGGCCTTAAATAACTTTGATCCTGGGTATCACACCTTGCCTCTCTTTCCCCACGGGTTCACATAAAATGGAGATGGTCCAAGGCACTCAAGATTCACTGATTCACTCCTGACAGCCTGCAGGCAGTGCATTGTCAATGAGTGGCCCTCCGGTATGGAAATCACTTCCTGTTTCACCTTGTTCTAGCATGAACTGGCTGTCATTGCAAGGCACTATTGTTCTCCAAGACTTTTCCTGGTAACATTGTTAAGCTATAGAGTAGGAACAAAGAGAGAGCTGCTGATTATTTGAGAGTAATAGGGAAGGTGTTGATTGCCCTTGAGATTCTCTTTGAATGATTGTTTTAACTGTTTAATATTTAGACCTTGTACCTAAGTATATGTGGGGGAAATGGCTTACTCCTGGAAATGATATCAAATTACATAGTTTTCAGATGTTTTATTAAGGAGCTGATGAAATTTGCAAAATCATTTACATTGCTCAGGTTAGAGAAACCTGCTGGAGCTTCAGAGGGACCTAACAAAGCAAAGTGTACGCGTAGCAAAAGGGTATAAGAAATTCAGTGCTGACAAATGCAATGTAATGCATGCTGGAAAGAATAATTTGAATTAGTGACATACATTGATGTGTTCTAAATTAACTGTAACCACTCAGGAAAATGACCAAGGTGTTACCGCAGACAAATCAATGAAAACCTCTTCTCAATGCATTGTAGCAGTCATAAAAGTACATAAAATGATAGATTATATAAAGAAAAGGGCAGACAGCATTGAAAATATTATAGTGTCATTATATAGATCAGTGGTATGCCCTTGTTTGGATTATAGTGTTGTGTTTTAGTCACCCCACTCAAAACATATTTAGTAGAAATAGAAGGAGTTCAGAGATATGAGATGAAAATTATTGCAGGCATAAAAAAGCTTCTATGTGAAGAGAGATGGAAAAGATTGGGACTGTTTATTTTAGAGAGGAGATGCATTAGAGGGGACCATGAGAGAAGTATATAAAATAGTGACTGCTATCGAAAAGGTAAAGTAGATGTTCCTGTTTATCCCTTTCATAATACAAGACGAGGACATTCAATGAAATTGTAGGGCAGCACATTTAAAATTGATAAAATAAATATAGTTTTTTCTACAACACATAATTAACCTGTGGAACTGATTGCTTCAAGATAACATTGAAGTCAAGGAGTTAGCAGCATTCAAAAAGGCTTAGACGATAATATGGATCTCTTAAACATTCAGTCATATAGGTATGTGTATGTATGTGCATATGCATGATGACACAGCTTTTAATTATGCGATCACATATGATTTTTCCACAGGATCCTCGACTCATTCAGTTGTTGTACTCTTGCCTGAATACTGATATTTCTTCATTATCCTGAGGACAGATTTGTATTTAATTTAATTGTGTAAATAACTAAGGGATTGCTACCCTTTGAGACTGATAAACTTGGGAGTGTTTTTTTAAAAGTAAATAGTCTCATAATCACATGATATGCACTTTTAATAGGTTCAAGGCCAAACTATGTTCTGAATTACACACAAGTAAATCCAAGATGGATATTGACACTAGTGTATATCAAATACAGCATTTGGCTCGTTGATTTTTGTATCTTAGATTACATTTTTAATTGTTTATTTTATGTTTTTAAATAATCTGTTGTCACGGCAATGGCATTTGGGCACAGAAAACTTCTGAAATAGCTGTTGACAGGACAGGGAGGCTAGTGAGATCATATGGAATGATCATGGCCAGTGAGCATGGAATGACATGATACAAGAAAATGCCTCCCCTAGCCTCCTTTCTTGCCCTCCTGTTTTTACTTCACAAGCATTTGACTGACAGATCTCTCTCAGGAGGTGGTTTGTGAATTGTAAAATACCTGGCCTGCCACAGAGTGTGAGTGCCTCTATGTTCTACAGCAGAGCCTTGTAAGTGATGGTGCTCACCACCGTAGCACTCCCTGGCACCAAAGTATGGCATTAGAGGGGTCTTTGTCTTCAGCCTCCCCCTGTTTTCCATTTCTTTGGCCCTGTGACAGCCTGGTCTGGCAACATCTTCTGTGGCCTGGCCCTCCTTCCAAGTCACTGCTTTCCTGTTCTAGTCCCTTCTGGGGTAACAGAAGTCCATCTAAAAGTCCCAACAAAAGATCCTTTCACTCCTTTCAGGCCACTCCTTAACCCATCTTCTGGGCTCAGGCCTCAGCCTCATCATGGCATTAATAGTCGTTGTGTTCGGCCTTTTACACTCCTTCCTTGGGGCTGGTTGGAGGACTGAGCCCCACCCTCTGCACTGGCTTCCAGCCCAAGGACCTTCCAGCGAGCTCTGCTCCTTCAGACACGCTGCTGCTTCTGTGGGTGACTCCTTACCTCAAACCGTCCTGTGCTGTTTCCCAGCATCCTGTAGTTAATACAGCCTCTCCCAGATGTCTTCTCTAGGTTCTCTCAGCTCCTTGTCCTGCCTGGAATGCCAACACACAGGATTGTCTCACTGGACCTTGCCTCTTTTTCAGGGCCCATTGCAGGGACTAACTCCATCCCCATAGCCCTCTTTTATCCGCCTTCACCAGACCCTTCCCAGAGAGTGGGAACTCCCTACCTTCTCTCTTCTGGGTTGCCTTCTCTGGAAGGACTTCTCCCTTCTCTCTGTGTAGTCCTCCCTGACCCTTTCACAGCTAGGATCACTAATTGCAATTAAGTTCAGATAAGGATCAGCTGGGAGTTAACTGTTAAGTTAGCCCAACTTCTCTTAAAGGGGTAGCCAGTCTGTGAAAAGTCTACAAGGAAAACAGTATAATTTTTTCTGAAATGGTTCATCCACCTCTAGTCTTTTTGATGCACTACAGAAGAATACCTTTAACAGGTTTTCTCTAAATAAAAAGAAATATATTTATTGTGGTCTCCCTCTTTCCCGGCTTGCCTTGAGTGCCAAATTGCCTTGACAGGTCAATAATGACTTAGAACACTAAATAAAAATTAAAGAAAGGATATTGATTAATGTACCTAAACTACAATATCATCTGCTCTTGGTTTTAACAAAACTTGGAAAGTCTCTCTCTCCTGTTAATGCACAGTGGTTCTTTCAAGATCAGACACATGACTCCAAATGAATATTGGTCTTACTGTGACTACATGTAGAAAATGCCTGAAATATTTGAAAGGTGTTCTATTTTACTTTTTAATGCTTTCTGCAACACATCCAAATTATCTGCACCACAAGAGAGAAAGATTCTCAAACAAGGCCACCCATTTCAGGGCCAAGAAAATTGGCTTGTTTTATTAAAAAATTTATAAAAGTTTTCTGAAAACTTTTCTGTTACTTCAGGTATTTTGGAAATTGTAGAATCCTTCCGAAGGGTGGCATTTCACGGCAAATTACTTTGCATCAATCCTCTTCAGAACAAGTTTAACTGAATGGATTATTTTATGTCCTGCCACAAGAAAATAAACATGATATATATTGTATTTATATGAAAATATTCTTCTCATTTATGCTGGTATAAAACCAGAGTAACTCCATTTATTTCACTGGAGTTTGTCTAGATTTACACTGATGTAACTAAGATCAGAATCTGGTCCTATTGTGTTCCACTGATCCTTTTTATAATTTTTTGCAGAAATATGAATTAAGACTGTCATAAAAAAGACTGGATTCTTATTCTAACTATTTGTATAGAGGTAACAGCATGCTAAGCACTTTAGTGTTCTGGAGAATGTATCCTGCTCTTCCTAAATTGGTTAGCACACTTACAGTTCACCTCATGCTGGTTTGTATTTCTTTAAGGAGGCAAACATTATAAAATGAAGTATAAAGGCACTTCTGTGTGCATTACCAGATAATATCTGTTGAAAACACTCTATGTCCACGCAAGGATCAGTTTTCCAAACCATTTCCCATGAGTGATGCCAACTCATGCAAGTAGTTCCAAATCAATGGGACTACCTATATGAAAAGGGGCTACTAGCATGAGTGAGTGGGTTGCAGAATGAGGCCCTTAGAAGGCCATAACAGTGTAGATTAGAAACCACAGTTTCCCGTTTAAAACCACCTTCTCTCTTAGGATCTTGGCTATCAGTGACATCTGTACACGAAACAAGTTGCTTTGTAGAAAGTATAGAATATCATCCAAACCAGACAGATATCACTTAGGTCTTGTCTGCACAGGAAAGCATTACCAGGTCTACTGATAGCGCTGTGGAGGTATAACACCCCTCTATAAGGAAACTCTCATTCAGTATCAGCGTGGTGCTCTTTGGTTTAGCTTAAGCTCCTCCCCAACTGACATAAACTAAACTGAAAAAAGCCACTTTGAAGAGTCCATATGGGAAGTTACACCAGTATAGTTATAATGGTTCAAATTCACACCTTCAGTATACCGGTATGACTTTCCCATGTAGACAAGCTAAAAAATTAAAGGTAAAAGAAATTTCTCCATTATTATTACAATCTGACCTGTTCAGACTTTCCACATTGCTGCTTTCATTGATGGCCTTAAAATGATGGAAAGAGATAAAGCCACCCAAACAATAGATAATCACTATATGTGAAGGTTCCCTACACCTGCCTCTAACCATGAGCACAGCCGTTGACTGTGCCTGTATTTGCAGAGGCATTACATTACATAGAGAGGATTTTTCATTCTTTTTGTGGTAAGCTGCAGCACTCAGTCCAGAGATGGAAGAAAAAAGTTGATTTTTCTCCCCTTTAGAGTAGGTTTCTTCAGTGAAACAGAGTTTTCTCAAGGCAACTGCCTCAAAGTCACTTGCAGTAAGGATTGAAATTTAATGGGCCAGATTGTGAAATCTTTGTTTCCATTGGTAATTCAGACAAATCATCCCAATTGATTTGTGAGGTTCAGCAGTGGAGGTAAGACATTCATAGTCTGACCCAGTGTCATTCAGAAGCCAAAACTGCCTCCATGATTAAAGAATGAGCATATTTTATACAAATCAGTAAAGATTTTAAAAAATGAGAAATGACTCATACTTTGGCTATGACACGTCTGACTATTCCCACGCCCACCCACCTGAAAGTTTATGGTTAAATACACGGAAGTACAAACTTATCAGTTATCAGCAACCCAAAAGTAAAATAAAGGTACATAGTAGGTGCTCTATAGACCAAATAAATAGACACGACACAGCAAGTGGAAGTCTAAGGGTAACAAGAATTAGAGCTCACAATTACTGAATTTTAGCATGTGCAGGTGTTGCTGGCTCCATTAAGCCCTTTGTTGGTGTGTCTAAATTAACTCACTGCTTGTGGACAACATAGAAGTAGGGTTTTTTTATGAAGGATCTGAACAGGAAGAGAACAGCTGGGCAACGGACTGGCATGAGGCAAACACAGAAAAAGTCAAGGAGAAGGGATTAGGAGGAGGAAACAAAGGTTGCTGCCATTGGAAAAGCAGTGGGAGGGAACACAACTGAAGGTGAGTTCAAACAAATAGGTAGGGGTGGAGCTGAGTTGAGCTCTGGATGGGAGAACATGAGGTTTGAATTTAATATGCAGGGCAATGTGGAGCCAGTGGAAGGAGTCTGACGGGGAGGTGTCAGAATCTGAAGAGGTAAGCATCAACAAAAACTTTAGGTTTGCATGTATTTACATGCAGAAGTCAAATATTTGATCTACTCTATTTTTGTTGAATCACAGTTAAGTAGTATAATTACTATGTAATCTACCACATTTATAGGGTGTTTACCATGATAATAGCCAGTCATCAAAACAAATCTGGGAAATGGATTTGTCCCCCTAAAAGTGGATTGTTAGCAACTCCTGAAATGTAGTAATTCATCTAAAAGCATAGCAGTAGCCATTTTTAACCTTCTCAAAACTGCATCATTGGTTGCTTTCCATTCTCTTTTAACTGATGTATAATTAATTTTGAATTATACAACATAGCATGCTATGTTAGTATGGAATGTAAGTATGTATTAGCACAAATGCCCTTACAGGGAAAACTAATTAGGGCAGTTTTATATGAAAATGACAGCTTCACTTTGGAGACATGTTATTGAAAATATTGCCAGTGAATGGTTCTCAGTCAGCTGTTTTGTTTGTTTTCCAGAAGCATTGGATTCATTTATGCTATTTTATGCTAAGTTTCCATAATAGGGCCCAATAATGCACACATACATTTTAAAGTAGGGCTGTCAATTAATCACAGTTAATGCATGTGATTAATGTGAAACAAATTAACTAAATTAAAAAAAATAGACATGACTAATAGCACTGTAAAAAGATCAACAAAAGAAATAGTATTTTTCAATTCACCTCACACAAGTCTACTCAGTCCTACTCCTTGTTCAGCCAGTTGCTAAGACAATCAAGTTTGTTTACATTTGCGGGAGATAATGCTTCCCACTTTTTATTTACAATATCACCTGAAAGTGAGAATAGGCGTTCACATGGCACTGTTGTAGCTGGCATTGCAAGGTATTTACATGCCAGATATGCTAAACATTTGTATGTCCAGTCATGCTTCAACTTCTAGGCTCTAAAGTTTTACATTGTTTTGTTGTTGAGTGCAGTTATGCAAAAAATAATAAGAATAATTCTACATTTATAGGTTGCACTTGCACGATAAAGAGATTGCACTACCATATTTGTATGAGGTGAATTAAAAATACTATTTGTTTTGTTCATCTTTTCACAGTGCAAATATTTGTAATAAAAATAATAAAATAAATTGAATACTGTACACATTGTATTCTATATTGTAATTGTAATCAATATATTTGAAAATGTAGAAAAACATCCAAAATATTTATCATACATTTAAATTGGTATTCTCTTATTGCTTAACAGTGTGATTAAAACTGAGTAATCGTGACTATAATTTTTATCTCACTATTACTTGCAATTATTTTTAAAATCATTTGACAGCCCTATTTTAAAGTAATGCTTTCATAGTTCTGAAAGAAACTGACCCAGCAATCATAGTACTGCTCAGAACATAGATGCTCATGGGAGCATTCACTGGACAATCCAATTTCAGGGAAGTTACTGGTGACACATCCCCAATCACAAGTGACAGTAATGCACTGATTACCCTGAACATACTAACAATAGGAAGACCAAACCAACAGAAGCTGGGATTTTCAAATGTACCTAAGGGAACTGAGTGCCTAATTCCCTTAGGCTCCATTAAAATCCTAGCCAGAAGAAACCTGCTAAAATGAACAGCCTTGTAAATCATTTCAACCTACAGGGAACACTAAGTCACTCAACACTGAAGTTATGTCTGTCCCCTGCATTACTGAGAGAGATAATATTGTGCAAAAGAAAACCCGGCATTTTTTTCCCCTTAGTCTTGAAGATTAACAGAAGTAGGCGTAGTGTATACCAACAGTGGTGTTGCTACAGCTACTGGATTATGCTGGGAATATCGTTTGTTTTAACTCGCCCCCTAAGTGTTTATAATGATACTACTAATAATAAACATGTACATAGTGCCTTGCATCTTCCAAGTATTTTAGAAACCGGGTCAATTGCAGCAAATCTGGCGCTTGGAGGTATCAGTTTTAAGTCTTTGATAAATCCCCCTCCCATAAGAGTTCTGCCAATAAGAGGGTATCCAGACAACCACTACATCAGCATTGTCTTGCCCCTCATGATCACATTGCCTTTTTTTGGCACTGCACCATCTTGTTCCACCTTCCCACAACTAAGTCGTGGCATCTAAGAACTTTCCCTGAACCCCACAGTATCCGAGGTTGCAAGTTCCCCAGCAGAATTTCCACCCATAGATACCCTCGCCAAGACTTACATAAGACAGTGTGGATCAGTAGTAAATTTGGTCCATTACATATTTTTCATTTTTGCAACTGTATCTCGATATTGCATGATAGCTACAAATAAATCAATGCATAAACAAATCTCGCAGATAAATGCATAGAGTCAGATTCACAAAGTACTTAGCGACCTAACTACTTCCTGAGATGCCTACATTCAACTGTTGGCCATCATTGACAGTCACAAAACCACCACTCATCTGCCTCCTAACCTGTAGGTGTCTAAATCCTCATAGGCACTTAAGTTTCCATCCTCAGGCATCTGCAAAGCTGCCTAAGTCCTGGCACTGTTCCACAGCTAACAAACTGCTTGGAGCCCTAGTCATGCCTCAGCCCCAGTAGGACTCTCAGACTAGATGTCCCTCCCACCCATCCTGTCTGCAGGACCAGATCTGGCAGGTGTGCTCTGAGCATGCCTCACCCACACAAAAGCCAGCCAGGGAAGAGCAGACCTGGCATTTGGGGGGCTGGCTGGTGCATGTAGGTGTGTCCAGCAGAACAATCAATAACCTAGTAGTTGGGGCATTCCCCTGGGATGTAGGAGACTTGTTCTCAAATCCCCTTGCTGCCAGATTTGAAGCAGTGACTTAAACCCAAGTATCCCATCTCCCAGCTGAGTGCCCTAGCCACCTAGCTATTGGATCTTTGAGGGGGGCAGGGACTCTCTCTCTCTCTCCCTCCCTCGCTCCCCCCATTGGAGTTGTATAAGTAATTAAATATACATTGGGCTGGAACACAAGAGAAAAAGAGAAATATTGACTCTGTAGGTCAGTGGTCAGGCACTCAGAAGGGTTATGGAAAAGTCAGCTTCAAGTCCCTACTCCAAAGAATGTCGCAATATTTAAATACCTTTGTGAATCTAGTCATAATCCACTCAGCATGGCTGAGCAAGCAACTATTAACTCAATTCTAGGGGAGTGGAATCTGAGGCTCAGAGAGCTTAAATGACTTGCTGAAAGCCACAAAAGAAGTCAGATTCTGAGCAAGCAGCAGAACACAGGAACTCCTGGTGCAATGTCCCTCATTTGCATCAAATCTCAACCTCTCAAAAAAACCCACTTGTTACATTTAGAGAGAAAAACAATGTAATAGCATTTCTCTTCAATGAAATACTTAACTCAACAGCAAAAAAAAATGCTGATCTTACTTTCATGGAACAGTTCTTGTGCACCAGCTGTGATATCTACAGGCTATTGACTTATCCTGTTTTAAATATTCACACCTCCAAATGAGTTTTTGCCCAAAAATCTGACCTTCTTTTTAGAAATTCATAGAAGGTTTCATCAGTCTGATGTAGTAAAGTAATTAAAATGTTAATGGGCAATGGTGATAGAGAACTGATATGAGTGACACTGATGTCTGAAGTTTAAGCAATTACAATGCAATTTCAGATTATTGTTCCCCTGTATATTTTTCTATCACAATTACAGAAACACAGTCTCTAAATTCCTGGATTATGGAAACATGCTTCTCCCTTGGCCTACCAAACTTTCGATTTGATGAAATTCTTTCCATACTGCAATACTCACCTGTTTTACCAGGCTTGTTCTTGGGATTAGGGTTAATTGAAGGGATGGAATGAAGGCATTTTTAAGGTTGGGAAGCTTTTTGGATTTTTTAAATCTTTATAATGGAGGGAGCTGTTCCTTTCATGTGGGATTTTTTAATTCTATTTCAATATAGTACTTTTTAAACAAGTAAACAATGATTAATGCTAATCTATATAGGAAGTTTGAACAGGTTCAGTTGCTCTCAGCAGCAAGGTATACTTTTTGTAATTAAAGCTGATCAAAGAAAACTTTGAAACATTTCCTGAAACATTTTTGCTGTTTTCCATCACAACTTTCAAACTGTTCTAACCAGCTGTAGTTCTAATAATTTGGTGTTCTAAGAGTTGTAGTTGGGCATCAATCACCCCTTCCCCTCTGGATGGGAGGGAGGGAGGCCACACCACCTCACTAAGTCACCGTCTCTTGATGGGGGGGAATTAGCCAATAGGCCATTAGGGGACCTCCGGCCTTCAGGCAGGGCAAAGCAGCTATGCAGTCTAGACCCCCAGCCCTCAGACAGGGCAGGGCAGGGCAGATACACAGTCTGTCTATTGGCTTTGGGCCCTCAGGCAAGGACAGAGCCAAGCAGCAGTCTAAAGCCCCAGGTCCTCAGGCAGGGCAGGACAGGCAAAGTCTATAGCGCCTGACTCTCAGGCAAACAGTCTATAGCCCCTGGCAGGGTTCGAGCTACTCTGCAGTCTAAGGCTCGGGTCCCAGCAATTACCCTGCAGGCACTGACTCCTCAGCAGGCAGGACACCTCTAGATACATCAGCATAGGCAGCGGCCTGGAGCAAGCCAGATGCATCCAGCTCCAACTGAGCTAGAGGCCCTGCCTTTTATACTTCCTGTCCTGCCCACCCACTTCTAGTGGGAGGGGCAAGGCTGGTCTAGATCCACCCACGTGGGTAGGGTTGGTTGCTCCTTCCTCTCTGGGTCAGAAAGAGGCCACACCACCTCACTACAGAGCAAATATTTAAAAAAAGGGAACTGAAGCTCATCATCATCATCATCACCCACAAAACAGATATATCCCACAGCACCAAGCAATTTTATCATGATCTACCATGGACAGAATACTTCAGGAAACCATCATGCATGCTATCCATTCATTTCCTACCAACATTTTAAATAAACATTGTTACCAATTCTGCATTCCGTGTGAATGCTAAATTCTTACTGAAGACAACGGCAGTTTGGAGTGCACATGAATGCAGGAATGAGCTCATTAAGTTTAGAACGCCTTTAATAACATGTTGTTTTTTTGAGGCTACACTGCATACTGTACATTGGGGTTCTCCAACATGTTCACAGTATGATCCAAATTTAAATGAGAGCACGTCTTCTGAACCACATCTTCCAATCAAATAACTTTCCTGTTTATATGAAAAAGTTATATTGGGAAAGTATTGTTTATATTTCCTAATGTCATTTTAATGTGACTTAGCAGCTGGAAGCGAGCAAGCTCAGCAATATGTATTCTGCCTTCGCTTTGCAGATCACCAACCACAAAGTGAGAACCATTGTACGCCATATATATTTTTCGACAAATAAGGATCCTCATCTTGCAAAGGTCTGAGTATCTACTGTGAGGTGTTAGTTGTTCTCAACTGCCAGTGACATCAATGAAAGTTGAGGTCACTCAGCACATCACACACTTGGAATACGGGTATTAGAGTAAATTTATTTCAAACAATTTGAAGAGTCAAGCAATCACTACATTTTTAATGTACGACAAAAGAGTTGGATTAAATACATTAAGATATAGGGTACTGTAGCATAATGTATTTATTTTTAAAATGTACTGTACTTACAAATAATTGGGGTCCAAACTAACCAAAAAATGAACTGAATAGGTGTAATGCTTAATAAGTTTCCTTAATTAATAAGTATTCGTGTAATAATTTCATTTTATGATTTTTCACTTTGATTAGTGTTCACAATTCTTTTTTTATTTGGAATTCATTAGCTAATAAATTATACTTTTTATATTGGCTAGCAGAAGTCCTAGATTCAAACATGTCTCTCCTTCCTTTCTTGACACCAGTAAACATGTTCTTCCATTTCAGCAACATAACAATTGACAATTTATTTTAGTTGCAAACCCAGGTACCTAACAAAGGTATTTGGGCATTGCAAAACCTAATCCCTAGTTCAGTTGCCTGCTGGAATTTTAATCCCTGAGTTAGGTGCCCAGGCTCCCTATATAATTCATGGGGAGCATTAGGTGCCTAAGAAACATATTCTCAAGGCAAGTCTATGCTACAAAATTAAGTCGAGCTAAATTATGTAGATGTACAGCCACCACAGTAATTGAATCGGTTTTACACATCCATACTACACTCCCTGTGTCAGCTGTTCGTGTCTTCACCAGGAGCACTTGCTCTGATTTAACTGCCAGTGTGGGATGGTTTCTGAAAGGTATCAACAGTCATGGGCGGTGGGTATTATAGGTCAGGGGAGGTTAAGCCTCCCCTGGTGCAGCCAACAAATGCCTGAGCCGTGGTGGCCACACCTCTTCCTGTCCCTGCTCCACCCCTTCCCTGAGGCCCTCACACTGCCTGATGCATTGCTTCTTTTGCTCCCCAGGGTTTGGGGCTACTCCGGCTGCCAGCGAGCTGGTCAGGGTTCGGGGCTGCTCCGAGTGCTGGCTGTGGTTTGGGGCTGTGCTGACAGGCAAGAGCGGGTGAAGGAGCAGCTCAGAGCCTTGGGCGGAAGAGGTGGGGCAGGGAGCTAGCCTCCCCAAAGGGGGGGTGCACGTACCACCTATGGCAACAGTTGATATAAGCGACATAGTGTCTACACTGATACTGCATCGACCTAACTACATCAACTCAAGTGCTATTTTTAAGTCAATGTAGTGGGTGAGTTTCATCAGTGGGAGCTACATTTTAGTGTAAACACTTACAGAGTTAGGTCGACATAAGCTGCCTTACGTCACTTAACTCTGTAGTGTAGACCAGGCCTCAGAAACCAGCAAGCTGAGCAGGAAGCCACCTAAGATGGCCAGGAATGAAATGCAGAAGCAAGGGGCAATGTTGGACATACACATCTAAAAGGACAGTTAGGTGTTTAACTCCCCCTTGTGAATTAAAATGCCCTCTGAATTAAAATGTAGATTTTGAGACGTGCCATTCTATATGGTTAAGTGGAAGTGCAAAAAAGTGCAAAGTGGGGAGAAGGGAGAAGCACAAATTCGGCAGCTCCATGCTGTAAATAACCTGGTTGCCATAGGAGACATGGCATAGGTCAGCTGAAAATCTCATGCATAGGACAGGTGATATCTTTAAGGGGTTCCCTTTAGCGAGCAAAAAGGAGCATTGTTGCCACCTACTGTCATGGGGCAAAAGTAAGAAGTGCCCCTAAAAATCCTTTCACACAGAGTCCCACAGCTCCAAGAATGATGTTTCAGCATCAGATAAACTGATTAGCAAGTGATGGTATCTCCTTGGAAGAATCAGCAGAGAGAATTCAGAGAAAGGCATCATAATGTATTGTATTTGTTTGCAATGCTGGTATCTTGGGAACACCTTTGGATGCTAGTAGATATATCACAATCTCTTACAGTGTATTTCATAACAGATAAACAAGGCATGTTTTTTTTAAACATATATTGCAGGGTCTGCCAGCAGTTTTGAAGGGGGAATCTGAGAAAGACAGGAAGTAACAATGCATTTCACTCAATGCATTTCTTCTGCAAACATTCTTAAGCCAGAGATTTTAGAATACTGTACACTTTTAAATGAAGTATTTCCCAAGCAGTTTTGACTTTTGCTTAGCCCTCTTTCTTAATAGTACTCCTAGTAGTTTGCTGTTTTTGTGGGCAGCACCATAACCAGCAAGACACCACGTGCCAAAAGATTGCAGCCCACAATCCAGCTATACTTGTGTTTTGGTTCAATTCAGTTGTGAACAAGAATCTTTATGATTAACTATTTTTAAAAATAAGGTCCATCCTGCCACATACTGCAGGGAATGGAGTGGCTTTACACTGGAAATGCATAGGTAGGGCCCTAGCAATCACCCATGGCTGCTGCAGCACATGACTACTAAAAAATAATGAGATACTCATCAGTGACTTACAGGCTCTCCAATTGCATTGACTTCACTCTTATTGATATCAAACTCCAAGTTGCAATAACTCTGCAACTCCATCCCTGCCTATTACCATCAGCAAGTGGTACTCTACCCCAGGAGAGAGAGGATGACTGGAGACTGGTGGGTGCAATTAGGGCAAACTCCCAGTCTAAACTAGTTGTAAGTGGACGTGGTCAAATATTACCTGAAAGCCTTAATGACTCTTGGAAGAAGACATGTAGCTGTAGGTTTGTGTTTCCTGAGCCAGGAATTCAAAACCAGACTTTCAGCTTTAATGCACTCCATGTGTGTGATGCATTTTTCTGCAGCCCTGATCTGAGGTTGCTTTGTCACAATACACACATTCTCATCTTAAAAATAGTTGCAATCATCTCCTGGAAGGAGTAAGTACAGTTTAACAGGAACAGTGGTCAGATACACAAGGTAATTCCCTATAAATTAAGATGAGAACATATCTCTTAATATAAAAAGTACATCACAGAGAATCACAGCGCTCAGCTAGAGCTGTGTGAAATGCAACAGGCTGGGATTTGCAGAGAGTTCAGCAACTCTTTTGGGATTTTGGTATTTTAAATCTAAATTAATGCAAAGTAACTTGATTCAATGTTTTAGTAACCCTATCTTTAGAAACCCTATCTTCCCACCATTTAAGTAGCAACTGATAGAGATACGGTAGAAAGCTTTCTTTTCTGCATGTAAGAATTTCTGCTGGGATGCCATCTTTTCCAGGAGCCTTGCCAATTGATAGCAAATCAATGGCCTTGCATAACTCTTCTTCAGTGTGTTCCATATCTAGTTCTGGCATGACCTGTAGAGTTGGTATTTGATCCAGTGATTCACTGGCGATATTCCTTTCTTGTGCATATAGCCCTGAATAACATTCAACCCAATGAGACAGCTGCTTAATTTTATCTGTAATAATTTCACCACTTTGCGATTTAAGAGGGGTAACCTTATTAACAGTGTGGCCTAGAGTTTTCATCAGGCCATCATACATGACTGAGATTTTCTGTCTCTGAATCTGTCTGTATCTCTTCACAAAACTTGATCCAGTAATGATTTGCACAGCATCTACTTGCTCTCTGTACCTCAATTTTTGCATGTAGAAGTCTCACTTTGGTGCTCTCTGTTTGCTTCTTATTGTGTTCCAGATAGGCTATGTTCTTAATGTTAATAAAAGGTAATAGTTCCATTTCATTTTCTTCAAACCAATCCTTTTTGATAATCTCTTTCCCCCCAAATGTAGCTAAAGCTGTTTCATGGATTATTGTTCTTAAATCTTCCCAGAATTCCTCTGCCTTCTCTGGTAGTGACTTCCCATGCACGCTGAGTTCAAAAGCCCTCACAAGCTCCTGGTATTTCCTCTGGTTTTTGATACTACTAACTTGGATTTTGGGCTTGCTCCCAAGTTTTGCTCTGTATAGTTTTTTAGCTGTAATCTTCACTATGCTAATGATCAATGAGTGATCAGTGTCACAATCAGCACAAGGACTCATGGATTATCTTTTAAGTACTTGACAAGCATTTGCTCTCACCATCAGCATTAAGAAAACAATTGTATTAGGACTGGAGTTCCACAAGGTCCTTTAGTCACTTTAAATGCAAATCAGCTGGAAGTAGTCCAAAAGTTTAGCTATTTAGGTTCTGTGACTACCAACCTCTCACTGGATGAAGAACTAAATGTTCTCATTGGAAAGGCTGCCATCACCTTTAGTAGACTAACTAAAAGAGCATGGAACAACTCAAAGCTTACTATCAAGACCAAAATGCTAATGTATCAAGCTTGCATCTCAAGTATTGTGGGGAGACATGAACAACCTACGCTCATCAGGAGAAAAGGTTAAACAGTTTTCATTTACGCTGCTTACACTATATACTCAACTTCAAATGGCAAGATAAAGTTACCAATGCAGAAGTTCTTCAAAGGGCAAATGTACCATGTGTGACAGCCATGCTCAAGGAAAGATGACTGAGTTGCCTGGTCCATCTGAGCAGGTTGGAAGACGGCTGCATATCTAAGGACATACTATATGGGGAGCTATCAAAGGGAACAAAAAGAACAGGAAGTCCCAAACTGTGCTATAAAGACACATGCAAGCAAGATGTTAAAGAATTTGGAATTGATCATGACCAATGGGAAACCTTGGCAAGTGACCGTAACAAGGGGCACCATCGTCTACATCAGGACATCAAAATCCATGACAAGAGCTGGTTCCTACAGTTTAAAGAGAAAAGAGCTTGTAGGAAGCAAGCACCTACCAACCAAGATGCATATATTTGCAATAACTGCCAAAGATTATGCAACTCTCGGATTGGACTATATAGTCACATGAGACATTGCAAATCATCTACATCACAGGCTGCAATTTCCACCGTCTCTTGCAGACAAAAGGATGCCAATCAGGAGAATCTGTTTTATGCCCAAACACGGCATATATTTTTATGCACCTGTTGTAGTTTGCACTGCAGAAGGAACTGCTTTGCCTTCATCAAAATGTATGAATTTATGTGGCTCTCTCTCCCTGTCAACTGGCTAACGTCCAAAGGGCTTGGGTACTAATCCTAAGGTCCATAAGAAGGGGCAGGCAGGGAGCTTGGATGTCAGCAGACCTAAGGGAAGTTGGTTTGGGCAGTGAGCTTTTTCCATATTCGCCTCATTGCTTCTTCCTCTCCCCCACTTTGAACTCCCTGTGAGTCCAAGAAGGCACCAATCTCCAGTCCCTCTGTCCCTTATGAAGTTTGTCAGGAGCTCCCAGCCCCCTCCCCCCAACTGCAATTATTAGAAGGCTCATTAGGGCATCCCACCTGTTGTGAATATTAGGATGCTCACTGGGGATCCAGCCAATCCCCCACATGAGTCTTAGGGTATGTCTACACTGCACATGCCATACAGCACTGTGTAATGCACATCACTGCCCCTACCCCACACAGCACAGGTATAAATAGCAGCGTAGATGGTGACTGAGTAAAGAGATGCCAGAACCTTAGGTACATACCCTTCGCGGCTCTCTACATGCCCAAGCAGTGCCTCTCCATCTACACGGCTATTTTTAACAGGGTAGTGTCCCACTGCCTCACCACTGCCAGAGCGTTTCACTGATGCATGTAGCTACAAACTGCACTGTGGACACAGCCTGCTTTTCACTGCAGTGTGTAACTACACATACCCTACATGTCACTGCCAGCGATGTGCCGTGTAGACATAGCCTTGGTTTATTATCCAGATCCCCTCACACACCCCCAGCATCAGAGGGTTCCTCCACACCACATGAGCCAAAAGTCAGTTCTAGAACTTCACACAAGTCAAAATTGGTTCATCAGGCCCCCAAGGATCCAACATAACTCATCAGGTTCCCCCCAAAGCACAAGGGAGCTGACAAGCTTGCTAAGGCTCATTGGGTTTTTGGGAGAGCCATTACTGACACAAATAAAACTCAGAGGAGGCAGTGAACCCCAAATGACTTATTGGGGTAATCTCTTAAGGCTTGTGAGGGTTTATTCCCTTCTATTGACTTCAGGAAGTCCCCAAGAAGGAGTTGAATGCCATCCTGATCCCCTCTATTTTTAAAAACCTGAACGGCGTACAAAGGCAACATGCAAACCGCTTGTTTGGGGAGGTTAGTCCCAGGTCCCGTCCCTTCCACCAAAGGTTCTGCCCCTAGCACCAGCCCGCCCCAGCTCCACAGTTCTGGCCCGGGCCAGGCGGCCCCAGCCCTTAAGCGCCGGGCCAAGCACTGCTGCCGGCCCCAACCCCTGAACACCAGGCCCGGCTGGCCCGAGCCCTGGCCCACCCACCCTAGCGCCGACCCATCCCAGCCCCAGAGCACTAGCCCAGGTCAGGCAGCCCCACAGCTCCGGCCAAGTGCCACTGTAGGCCCCAGCCCCTGGCGGCCTGCTTTGGGGTGGGGAAGAAGTTGGTGAGCACATGAGTGGCTGGCCCAGCACCCATGTGAGCCCAGGGGAGGGGATGTAGCATGAGGGGGTGGGGCCACACTTGGCTGTCAAGGAAAGCTAAGCCTTATGGACCCGCAGCCCATGATGGTATAGCAAAAAATGCCCCACTGCAGTGACTTGGAAGCAGAACCATCTGCAGAGGGAAATGAATTGGCGGAGGGGGGCAGATTTTCCTAATCTCCTCAGTTCCCTCAGAATCCATGGGAAGCCAGGGCCGTCCTGCGCCAGCTCTGAGGCCCCATTTGTCAAGCAGCCCACCCGTCTTAGAGTCACACACTAACCTAGTTCTCCTGTGCAGAAGGTGCGCCTTTGAAAAAAGAGATACAGCTCCCCTTTTCCAGGTAAATCCTATGGAGCCATGTAGGGATTTGATATGTGTTCCCTCTAGTCCTGTTCCCATCCCCAGACCCAGCCAAAGTGGACCCACTCCTTTCTTCGTGACCCAGGGAGGGCTCTCTATGAGGTCCCTGAAAGGGATAAATGGGGCTGCATATATGACTGCCACCTTCCTATGTGAGGAATCTGGCCCAAGAAATTGTGGTTCTAGTCAGTTAACTATGGCAGCAGTGTAAAACACTTGAGCTGAGTGCAGTATTAGCAGCTCTTTCAATTTTATTGCAAGTCTGATGCCATTTGATGTTTAATTTAAAGCCCCAGCACCTGGAGATTAACTATTATAATATAATCTGTTCATTTGTTTAAGAAAAATTTTCTAGCCCTTATGGTTGCAGAGAAAAGCTTGTAAATGTGACTTGAGTGCACCTCAAAGACAAATATAAGGCACCCAAGTAGGGTTTTGGTTTGTTTTTGTTTTTAGAAAACATTTCTGGACTTTTAAGCTAGTTTCATTTTTTGGGCAGGCCTGACTCATGATTTTTGAATGTTTAGGATTGCCATTGTCAGTGTTACCCTTTCGCTGAAGCTGAGTCTCAAAGAAGACAGGCAGAGAGAGCACAAGGAGAGCGTAAAGAGACAAGAAAAAGGAAAACAGATAAAAAAACCACATGCTTAAAATTAACAGCAATCCTAATTCCTAACATGCTGATCCTGCTATATTATTTATATATCTAACCAGGTCTCCAGTCCATTATTTCAAATGGATGAGAAACTAATAAAACTGCAACCTCCAAGTCTCAAGCCATCAGTGAACTAGTGTATTATATATGTAAGAAGAATTGTTATTTACAAAGACTTTGCTTCTGGATGCTGCAGGAGGGCTTAGCATTCCACAGCCCAGATACTGTCCCACAAGGGCTCTTTCAAAATATTTAAAGAAAAGTTTCAAAATTATTCTGCGGTTTTGGGATGTGAACACACATCCACTGAGTACAAGGTTGAGTCCCATCAAATACATTTCACTTGTGACCTGGTTCAGATTTTCACAGTTATCCAGGCCCACAAAAAACTAGTTAGTACCTTATAAGGCTGTCGTCTATTTAGTAATTTAGAAAATAGAGAAAACAAACTGTTTATTGTACCAATTTGTTTCCTTTGTACATGTGACAGCATTTTGTATATAGTCAGTTAAGCACCAGTCCTGCAGTATGATGCCCATGGATGGACCCCTGAGTCTGTGTAGAAGCCCATCAACTTCATATTACAAGATCAGGGCCCTTGTTAGTTAACTACCCATATTGTTTATGTGGGTCTTTCACACAACAACAAGGGTGAGAGAAAAACATTTTAAATAGGAGAATGTGATTATAAAACCACAGAAAAATTGGCTGGGGAGTTAAGGGCTGACATAGTATCTGAAAATACTTTTAACTCATGTTTTGAAACTGGCTAGTTGTCAAGTTGCACCAGCCCTTTATTATCTCATTGCAGCACTTAAATAACATGATTTATGCACACTGCACATATTAATCATCATCCATGAGAACCTGGACAATGATTTAAGAAAGGCTTTCTTGTAGGAGCCATATATCCCAGACATTGTAAAACTAATGAGAGATTTGGATTTCAAGGTTTTAGAAGACTGTCCCTTAACCAGAACCAATTCCATATTTAAATCTTTTCCTGACGGTGGTCAGGGAATAGAGGAACTGTCACTGCAGTAACAAATGCGATCCACTGGGTATATTACCACATTCATAATGGGATAGCTAAAACATGAGCTATTTGCTTCCAAAACCACTGTTCTGTTGCAGTACAAAGTAGTATGGAGGAACATGCTGCTTCTTGGCCTATATTTAGGACAATTGATTCAGATACACAAATACAATCAGTTTAAAGGAAAATGAGCCAATTTAACTTTCAAATGGAGTTTATTGTGATGGTTCCTTTAGTAGTGTTGCACACCTTTCCATAGCTCCCAAAAAGCTCTGATAACCTCTTTGCCTCCCAAGAGCTACAGTGCATTGTGTATTAAAGGTTACATTTTATGTGAAAATATATATAAATGATGGTTGTTCTTTCATGGGTACATTAATGGGGAGGGTACAAGAAACTTCTCCCTTCAGCATTCTGTACACAGTAGACAGTCATAATGTGGAGGCAGGTACTCCTGTGGTGGCTCCCATCTTGGCCAACATGCTGGAGATTTAGGTCTGGAAGTCCCTGGTTCAAACCATGAGCTGCTACAGCTTGAGTTAAAGTGATATAGCCTGGGGGAGAAGGGGCTGTAATAACACATATCCTCTGTAGATCTGCAGAGAGGGGCAACTCTCAGACTCACACACAGTTACAGTCCTTCAGAAGAAGAGGGCCTAGTAACGCTGCTGGTAGTGTGCTTGGGCAGGTGGAGTCCAGCCCTCCTCCACCCTGCATACCGGCTGTTGCCAGGAGGCCAGCTTTGGGAACAGCCTTATGGACAGAGTATATCTTCTGATGTTGACAACGTTCATTACACATTCCTGGAAGCACTGTGTGTGCGCCTCTGCCTCACACAAGAATAATGCCTCCCCTCCATCCCACTCAAAGGTTACCCTCCCCCACTTGTGAACCTATGGCTCAGAGAGCCATAAATTAGCCCTATGTTAGTCAGGTAATCAAGGATAAATTGTTCCATGGAAAAACCCACTAGAGCTTTCGGCCCTTCTCCACTGACCCAGCCCTTTGCCCCTCTCCACACATACACTCTCATGGAGGAAAATGAGTCTTAGGGGGAGCAAAGATCACAGCGTTCTTTCTTTAAAAGTTTTCCATTGTGTCTGCATCTTAGTCATTTCCTCTGCTGCCACTGTCAATCCACCTATGCAGCTGAAGCAACAGGCTGAGAGAGCTATACCAGACAGAGGGCCTCCTCTCAGGCTCAGAGGAAAGGCTGCATGCAGTTGGGCAGGCACAGTGTGGCAGTAGGAAACGTAGGTTGGTGTTGGAGGGAGGAAGTCTTCCACTTAAAAGAGATCTTTAAATATTTGCCCTCGGTGTATTTCGGTTGAGTGAGGTAAAGAGGAGAGGAAGCCAGAAAAGACTAAGTGTTAGTAAGACCAGGAGAAGATAGTAAACGGTGGCCTGCTATATTGCATGTTGTGGATGCCAGTGCCAGAGACTAGAGGAGTCTTCTTGTGCCATTTGTACAGCACCTGAAGAAACAAAGTCCAAACTGTTTATAGTAGGGTTGCTGGCGGGTGAAAGTACCGATCAGCCTCCTACTGCTGCCACTCTTAGTAAATGTTAGACTATTATTACACCCAGCTCCAGCTATGACTTAAGCATAAACCCTTCGCTATATAGGCAGCAGTCCTAATAATATTTCTAACAGGAAAACTCCCTTTCATTCCACATGTAACAGCTCAGGCAGGGGTTCTTTCTCAGTAGGAAAGCCTATCTTACATGCATTGGACTACCACAACCAGTAGTGTACATTGTGCACCATATTTTTAAGCCTTAAGAGTTGCCTGAATACAGACAAGGACACCAGGCCTGCAACCAAATTTTCTTATGTAAGAGGCCCAGAGCTCTCGGACCTTTGCACTGCACCCAGCCTCGAGCTCTCTCCCGCTGCAGTCTCCTCCTGCACCCAGCTTCACACATTCCATCCCCCCCACTGCCCCTGCACCAGCCATGAGGTCTCCTCTGCTGATTCCCCATACCCACTCCTGAGCTCTCTCATGCTGCTTCAGCACCCAGTTCTGCACATACTCCCCTGCTGCCCCATAACCAGCCCCATGCTCCTTCCCCTGCACCCAGCCCCAAGCTCTGACCCAGAGAGGCCACCAGGCTGAAGAGCATCATTCCCACCTGGGGCCAGATAGTTCTGGGAGCCCCAGATTCCATCCTCTTTCTGTGTCTCTACTTCTTCAGGAAGCACAAAAGCCTGGATCCAATCTTCCCACCCTCCTGGGCACTAAGGGTTCCCAGTGCCCATCGATAATGGACTCCCTAGATGGGGTTGTAGGTGGGGTCACTCACATTTTGCCCTGTCACCTCTCCATTACAGAGTGTGGTGGCCAGACCAAATTTCCATCTGTGGTCAAGGTGGGATTGGGACACCTGTCTCTCTCCACATCCCCAGGCCCTCATTGCACCCCTGAGCAACACCATGCTGGTTAACTAACTGCATACATACAACAGAGACCAGAAACTTTATGACTTTCTGCTCTAAAAGCCTCTATCCAGAGAGCCAGTGCCAGCTCCATTTCAGACCGCACAGCTTACACAGGAGCAGGAAAGATCTGACACTGTGGACAGTGGGACATTAGTACACTCTATGGGCTTGACTGTGTACTGTGTTGCATCTACTGTGCTAGACCTGGTGTTACACTAGCCCTGTGTACTCAAAGTGGGTATAAAATGCTACTGAGTCAGAATTCTCTACTCCCTCCTAGAGGTCATGTGTTATAATCAATTTGATCTCACTTTCCACAGGTGTAAACAACTACACAAAGTGCAAGGCCAAGGAGAATCAGACCCTGCAAGTTTAAAGCCATGCTATCAGCACACACTACTTGAAAACAACCCCACACACAGGAGATAAACCTTTTTGTAGCTGAGATAAGATTAGCTTGCATTTCAGCTGTGAGCATCTGGTCTTGGCCATATTTGGTCTATTACAAGTTGTTGAATGAATAAACGGGGCAGCTGTGGAAATCCTTGCAGGACTAACATCTTCCAAATAAATGTCTAAGCAAAATAAACTACCAAGAAGAAAGCCTGTTCATTGCACTGCTCCAAAAATAGATGTACATTAAAATAGAGTCAAGTGTTTTACAAAGTGTCCTGGCAACAAGAACTAATATTGCAGTGAGTTGTAAGTCCTAGGAATGCAAAGAGAGTTGGACAAACTGCTAAGTTATAAACAGAGGCTGCTGCAGCGAAAGGGAACAACCATAATGAAATGTGTGATGGGACCCTCGGCACACTATAAATTTGATGTACTAAAATCAGGAGGCAGCAAAATATCAGAGAAAATAAAAGACTTGACTTTTTTGGAAGCAATCTACAGGGAACTTTACATAAACTTAGGAAGTATAGTTAAGGCAGTTGGAACAATTTCAATCTAAAGCATTACACATATTCCAATCTTAAAATAATGTTAATAATTCTTTTCAATATAGGTTTTAGATTCTGCTTCAGAAGATCCTTCTAGTTGTCAGGAGGGAAACATTTCAAATTGGCACAATCCTAGTATATTTCCTGCACTGAGCCAGGCTACATTAAAGTCCAGTGCTTGATTCTGCTATTTGTGACTTCGGAGTGCATCACTGGGTAGCTTGCAATAACAGCTGCAATAGTTGATTTTGTAAGATACAGTTTGTGGTAATGCATGACGGTGTTCTTCCCTGTAAAACTTGAGCTTCCAGTGGAGATAACTGACACATTTGCTGTAGAAGGGCAAAGAAGAGAATTATTAAAATCCATTTTAACATATTATGTGACAATAGTCGCTGGTTCTGTTATAGCTTTTGACAGGAGCACTAGCACCAGCCCTTTCTCGTCAATACGTTTTGTACGGTAATTCATTGAAAACATGGCGCGGCGAGAGAGTGGTTGTAGGCAGGACAATTGTTTTATGGAGCTGTCCCACTGTTTGGAGTGTCTCACAACTGTAAGTGTCTGTTTCAGGGCAGACTGTCGGAAAACAGGGTAGACACCCCAAACTGGTGGTGTGTTCTATAATTAGATTTCACCAAGTGAGTAACAAATGTGAACTCCTGGATCACTGTAGCAGTCTTACCATGGAGTCACAGACAATCCTCTTAGACTCTCCAGGCTATCTTGCCACTCAGACAAACTGGACTTTATGATAAAAGGTCACTTACACCAAAAATCTTGCAGTCCCAAAAGGCCAGTCACTTAACTCTGATCAACTGGAATCCTTGATCTTACAAAGACACTGGTGGTAACCAATTCTATAGTAAACTAACTAAAGGTTTATTAGCTAAGAAAGAGGAATGAGAGTTATTGAGAGATTAAAGCATGTAAAATACATGTACAGGTGAGTCAGTGTCTTATAATTCCAAATGGTAGCAAAGATGCAGTAATCTGCCAGTTTCCCAGAATTCTCTCAGGTCTACCCAGAATAACGCTGGGGATATCTTCTTGTTTAGTTATTCCACCCTGTTAGAATGCAGTAGTCCAGAGATGAGGGATCTTTCCCTGAATCCATACTTATAGGTTCTTCTTACATAAAACAAGCTGACAGGGTCACTACCAACATGGACTCTTCCTTTGATGATGGAGGGTGAGGGCTGCATTTAGATTCTTTGACCTCCAATCATCACATACAATAACCACTTGCTTTGAAATTAGCACTTTTCTGTTAAAGTTCTTCATTTGTATTCCACAAGGCTTCTCTCTCGTTTGATGAGTTATTTATGTATACCATGTAAATGTTTGCTACTCCACTGTAACAGGATACAGATAAGTGAAAGCAATGCATGTAATATCCCATTAGTTTTCATGAAGTTTAAACACCAGATATGCTCTTGCACATTTAACAATCACTTTGATCTATACTAATGTGAACTGGCCTGGCTTCCAGCTACGCATTTGTAAGTGTGACAGTCTGTACCCTTATGTTCACCCCTTTTACAAGACTATGATAAATTTTGTACCAAGAATCTCTTGTGAAGTATCATTTGAAAACTCATAATTTGCTGCTTGTTATTGTCCTGGTATAATATGTCTGGCAACATTGTATGTGAAGTTACAACATTTTACTGAATGGCATTGCTGAGACATGCTCCAAGTTTAGAAATGCAGGCACCAACCAGTTCCTCAGAGACAAAAGGCACACTGACACCCCAGACAAGTGTCAACAAAATCAACTAGCACCTGGTCAAGTGGCCATCCTTTGGAGGAAAAAGTGTATGAGTGAAAAATTTACATCTTGGCAAAGAAACCCCTGGAAATTCCCCTTCCCACAGACTGGCTGTCTTCTGAACCCCAACTGGAAAGGAATCTCAAAGAAAAGGAAAAGATATAAAAATGGAAGACTCCCCAAATGATTCCTCCCTTTCTCTCTGCTTACAGAATCAACAACACCTGAAGGATAAGGAAATTAACACTGAACTGGGGGAACGGTCCTGGCTGAAATGATTCTGGCCAGTAAGACTGCTAAAGCATGTGGTGAGAGAAACCTTTCCTTTGATTCATTTCGCTTATTATGTTAGATATTGTGTTTTACCTTTTATTTTCTTGTAACCAATTCTAACATTTATAACTCATTACTTGTAATCACTTAAAATCTATCTTCCTGTAGTTAATAAACTTGTTTTATGGTTTTATCTAAACCATTGTGTGTATTGAAGTGTTTGGGAAACTCCATTTGAAATAACAGGGTTTGTGCATATAGTTTTCTATTTATGAAATGATGGAATTGATATGAGCTTGCATTGTCCAGGAGGGTGGTTGGCAGTACAAGATGCACATTTCTGGGGGAAAGTCTGGAACTGGGAATTTGCTAGTGTGCCCTGTAGTATAATCCATGGGTGGGTGGCTGCAGCACTCATACAATATAGCTAAGAATGATTTACATGTTGGAGGCTGTGTGTGAGCCGACCAGGAGTGATTGCTCTCACAGCAAAGCAGGTAAAAGGCACCCCAGGTTGAAGAATTGAGGGGACACAGCTGTCCATCACTCCAGATTGCACCCTAGGGACCACAGTAAAGATTCAGTGAACCCTGGGGCTTTGGCATGAGATGCCACTTGGTGTGCTAGCATCACAGGCAGTCAAAAGGTTGCTTACACAATCTGGGAGATGTGAGTAGGGTTCCAGGAAGTTAGAATAGGCTAAGAGGATAGGAGAAGATCCCAAGTGTCTATTTAAAGGGAGCTTGGAGAGCTTGTTAATTCATGAAAGATGATCCAGGTGGTGAAATTGAGTGGAAACTTCAGAGTGCAGCTATGGCGTTACAAAAGGACGTAAATAAGCAAGAGAGGGAAGTGAGTGGAGGTGAGGCAGAACCAGAAGAAGGCTACAAGGTCTTTAAGAGAGGAGATAGGAATGTGGAGCTGAGCAGGATCACTGGAGACCAATAATGTGGTAGCGATGAGAAAAGTAACCCTGAAGAAGCACCGAAAAGAGTCAGGCTTGGATGAAAAGATACACATGAAACTTTAGGACTGTTGAAAGATGTGGGCAAAGCTGCAAAAATGAGAACTGTGGAATACTGAAGAGAGAGAGAGAGAGATTGGAAAGGATTCACAAAGCATAGGAGTGAAGGGGCATTACAATTTCTAGTAGGGTATTTTCCAGTCTTTAAAGGGAACAGCTGCAGCTAAAGATTTTTATAAGATTTTTCCCCCAAAAGAATCTTATAAACAATTCCTTTAAAAAAAATCTCACCCCCTCCAAAAAAGGCAAACAAAACCCTTTCTCTATATTGCCTGGTACCTATTTTCTCCTTTCCCAGTGAATAGATACAATGAAAACAAATGCAGACATCTATTCTCTGTGTACTGAATGACAGCAATTATTATGAGCAGAAAATTGCTGTGTATTGGTGGTTTAAATTGTGATTGAAAAAAGGCATCTACATTTCTTTCACTGTAGTCACAAACACACATGAAAACTGAATTTCCATGAATCTGAAGGAAAAAAAGGCAAGTAGATTATGTTTACTGTGTTTTTCAGCCAAATGCATAATGCTAATTAATTAATTAATTAATGCAAACAGAAAAGAATTCAGTGTATTGCAAGCTTGACATATTGTTCTGTCAACTTCCAGAGCTCAAATACCACCCCCACAATGAAATACTTGTGAATGGAACGCTGGTAGTCTGGATACTGAAATGATCAGACCAGAGACAAATGCGTCTCGACAATCACTATGTTAGTTCAATTTTGATTTTTCTCATCACATCCCTCATGTCTCCATCCCCTACTCATCACTACAGGTCTTAACTTCCTCTAAAACAGATCTTTTCATTGGCAGACTGAGTTCTACGATAGTATTTCCAAATCACCTTTTGATTCCCAGACATGCTAATTAAATTGTATATGAATTGTAAAATTGAAATCCACCTTATCTCAACCAACAAAAATCTTTTACCTGCTTCTAGACAGAGATGACTTGAATTCATTGGCAATAAAGCTAGATAGTCACCTTTTCACTTCTATCAACATAGAAGAGACTAAACAGATGTCACTCTTCACAAACAACTCCCCTCTTTTCTTTACAAACACAACCATTTTATGGCATATGTAGGGACCAGGGCGTGGGTGGCCAGCTCTGATGGTTAGAGTCAGGAGCCTGAGATCAGAACCAGATACAGAGTCAGGAGTCAAGCCAAAGGTTAGAGCTGGAGACAGAGTCAGATTCCAAACCAAAGATCAGAGCCAGAGAGTAGCCTATAGGTCTAGGTATTTGCTAAATAAGGTGTAGGTGTAAATTAAGGCTGTAACACAACGAGACTACAAGCTTCAAGGCCTGTAAAACAATAGCTTTACTACACTAATCAAGGTATAAGGCCCTAAAAGACTTAGGATGATCAGCTAACCAGCAGTAACTCTATGTCATAGGATAACACAAGATAAAGTGCTGTAATAAACAAGTATGACTAAACTGCTGAGAGGTAACCACAAGATGCAGTTTATACCAGCTTAAGGTATTTTAAGTTAGGAACATCAGTAGATGTCCAAACACAAGCAAACCATGGTAACTAGTGGACATATATGCTAATGACCTTGAGGTAAAAAGACCTAGTAACCTATGGGAGAAAAGCACTCCAACATTAGTAGGATAAGGAAATACAGATAAGGAAAAAAGGCTGAAACCCTTACTGAATATTAAATAGGTCAGGAAATGGGTGTCAGCATAGCACATTATAAAAGCTGTGTCCCAGTCTACATGCCTTGGGAGATGACAGGATGACAACCACCAGTGATGAGGATAATGACTATCACTTTGGGTTTTTCTGCTAGAAATGGGGTGAGTATGTGGATGTTCATTTTATATTATCTCTATCTCCTTTGTTGGGTGGAAGTGCTTGTGATTTTGCTGTGCTAATGAAAATATTACAAGGAAAAAAGGCCTTTCCTAAGTGTGAGTCTCTCTCCCATGAATATCAGGGTCCTCATCTTTGTCATAACTCTAATGCTTCTGGGTCTGATCATGAAGCAGGACCATGCCAACCCACCAAGTGTTAATTGGAATTTCTAATTGTTTGATATCATTAATACACAATCAATAGATCTGGTAACAGGAGACACAGGGTCAAGTGTCAAGCCAAGGGTCAGAGCTGGAGTCAGAGTAAGGTGCCAAACCTGGAGTTGAAGCCAGAGTCAAAGGTCGGGCATAGGAGCAGGGACGTGGAGAGTGGCAGGAATTAGGAACCAGGAACAGATGTGAGTATGCAGTAAGAAGGTCAGCAACCAGGAACAGGCTGGGAGTCAAGAACCAGGAGTCAGGATCCATAGTATCAGCCAGTCAAGGATCGAACAACTTCCTGTGCCTCTTTCTGATTTAAAAAGTGCATTCCAGCCAACCAGTGGGGCTGGATGTCTCCCCCAATCAGGAACTTTGTGGGAGGGACTTACTGTGAGCCTGAGCTTCACTAGCCCCCTTCTCCACTGGTTCAGGTGAGATGCTGGGGGTGTTTATGGTCTGAGAACCATCTGTGGACCCAGGTTCAAGGTCCATAATGCCTCATATCATCCACTCCCGCTCCAGGGAATCATGGGATGGATTTTCCAGGGTGGTTTTTGTGGAAGATGTACACCAGGTCAGGAGCCTGGACATTCTCTGCCAGTTCCCAGGAGCACTCTTCAGGACCACAGTCTTCTCAATCCATGAGAACCAGAGTTGACACAGTCTGATTCTAGTATCAAGGATCTCATGGACAATATACTCATCATGGTCTTGGACATGTACCATTAGGGAGGTAGTTGGGAGCAGTGAGGAAATGGGTCTTGAATGTGGAACTTCAGGAGTGATATATTGAAAATTGGGTGTATTCTGAGACAACAGGGTAAGTCGAGTTCATAGGTGACTGGGTTAATTTTCCAGCAAACTCATTAGGGACCAAAGAACTGATAGTCCAATTTACAAGATGGCCTGTTCATGTGTAAGTCTTTCATTGGATACATGCCTTCTGACCTGTAGAAGGCAGGACTCTTCTGGTGTCGATGTTCTGCACATTGTTTGTAGTTCTTTTTGGCATTCTCCAGGTGAACTTTTAAGTCATCTTGTGTTTGACTATCTGTTGTATCCAGTCCAGGGCTTCTGGGTTGGGCAGCAGTTGTGGGTAACCCCAGGTAAAGTCGAAGATGAAACCCACAGTTTGGGAGCATGGGGGGGAAAGATGGAGGCTTTGCCCCATAGAAGCAAGTTCTGCATTATTGTTTGCGAATTCTGCCTGAGGTATCATTAAGGAGTAGTCATGCTAATGGAAGCTTATGTAGCATTGAAGATAGTACTCCAGGATCTGGTTGCTCTCTCCACTTGAAAATTTGTCTGAGGATGGTAGGTGGAGCAGAGGAAGGAGCAGATGCCCAAAATCTGGAGAGCTTCTTGCCAAAAGTGGGAGATAAATTGTGCACCATGGTCCGAGACAATGTGCTCTAGGAGGCGATGAAGGCAGATGACTTTGTCCACCAGAAACCAGGTGGTTTCCTGGGAGGAGGGTAGGCCAATTCAGGTGATGCTGTGTGCCACATTTCTGAGGTGGTCCACAACTATTAGAATGGTCATAAACTAACTGGACTTGAGTAGCTCTACTACATGATCTAAGTTGGTAATTGTACAGGGGCCAGATGGAGTCTCGAGGGGTTGGAGAAGTCTGAGGGGTTTACAGTGCGGCACCTAGAAACAGGCATATATAGCCACATAGACTTGCATTGTGGCCCGCATACAAGACCACCAGAAGATGAGAGAGTAGGCTCTGAGTTTTAAAGTGGCCAATTTGTCCTGCCAGGAGGGAATCATGACATACTTGTGGGGATGTAGTCCTTGGTGGCCCAAAAGAACATATTTACACCTTTTTACTTATGTTACCCCATCTCAGATATTGTGGAGTTCCTTATTTATGGCTTCCTTCTTGTCAGGAGAGATTGCATGGGCTGAGGATGATTGTATGAAGGTGAGCACATCTTGGGAGGGATCTGCATCCGGTAAATTATGAGAGTTGAGAACGTAGGAGATTTTAGGGTTTGAGTAATTTAAGTCAGCATAATATTCACTCTTCCAGGGCAAAATGTCAGCCTTGCTAATTTTGGTTTCTGAATGACAGGATATTAAAAAGAAATAAAAAAGCATGAAAAGAATAAGGCCCACCGAAGTTGTTGCTGGTTGCAGGCTTTGTCCATATGCAGATATTTAAGGTCCTTTTGGTCAGTGTGCACCTGGATAGGGTACCAAGCCCCTTCCAAATAGTGTCACCATCTTTGATGGCCATCTCAGTTGCCAGCAGATTTGTCCAAATTTCATAGTTCTGTGGGTGAAAGTTTCCTGTAATAAAGGGCACACAAATGTGGCAATTTTGGGGAGTGTATCTTTGGGATAGCACTGCTCCGATTGCGATGTTGGAAGTGTCCACTTCAGTGATGAAGGCTTGCATGGTGTCAGGATGGAACAATATAGGAGGGGTGGTAAACATGAGTTTTAATGGCTCAAAAATCTGCTGGGCCTCAGGAGACCAAAGGAACATGATGTGTTTAAAGAGCAGGGTAGTGAGAGGGGAGATCCACTCCAAGAGCTCTGAGATGTTCACAATCCCAGGAAACTATGTAGTTCTCGACTGTGTCATGGCACTGCCCATTCAAGGATTGCCTTTGCCTTATATGGGTTCATTATGATACCAGCGGGAGATAGGATGAACCATAGGAATTGCATGCCAAAGATGCATTTTTCTAGCTTAGCACAATGCCACGTGGGAGTAGCCTCTTCAGGATGGAACATGATGTGTGTTTGGTATTGTCTGAAAATATGTCATCCACGTATACTACCACATATTGGTCTAGAATGTACCAGAATACATCATTAATAAAATATTGGAATGTCGCAGGTACCTTTGTCAAACAAAAGGGCATCTCGAGACATTCAAAGTTACCAGAACATGCTTGAAAGGCGATCTTCCATTCCTCACCAGCTCTAACATGTATGAGATTGTACACGTCTCAGAAGTCTAGCTTTGTATATATTTGGACAGTGCGCACTTGGTCTGTAAGCTCAGGGATCAATGGTAATGGGTACTGGTTTCTAATGGTGACCTGATTCAGGGCCCGATAGTCCACATAGTTAGAGGCGTCCATCCTTCTTTTCTTTTCTTTTTTGGAACGAAGGGGACTGGAATCCCAGCAGGCAAAGTGCACTTATGAATAAAGCCCTGAGTGCAGTTCTCCTTACAGTAAGTGTGCAGTGTAGCTCGTTTAGGCTCAGACCTGGTGTAAATATGTCTGAATGGAATGTTTGCCCTTGGTTGTAGCTTGGTTGGTCCATCATAGTCCATTTGCAAGGGACAGCATCTTTTCCCCCAAAGACATCTTTGGAGTCACTGTATTTGGACAGGGTAGCTACCCCGGAGCTCAGCCACTGGGGAACTACTGTGCGCTATCCATTTCCTAGGGTCAAGCAATGCTGCTAGCAGAATTCTGAGAAAAATTAAACTTTTAGTTCAAGCCAGCTGATAAAGGGATTGTGAAGGGCCAGCCATGAGACACACAATATCAGAGGAAAATGTGGGGAATGGATGGCACTAAACTGTAGGGTTTCTCAATGCCTTTGAGAGGAACAGTTTCCATAATCACTTGCCTGGAGGATAAGAGGGAAATGTTGATCATCTCTATCTGGTTGGAACAGGCTTGGGCTGCAGAGGAATCTGTAGTGCCCGAGCTGCTTCTGCATTGATAGTTGTTTGCTGCACCCAAGTCAATGAAGGCCTGCTGTGGAGACAGTTGTTAGGGATGCCCAAGATTTGTAACTCAACTAGTACCTACATGCTGAGCCTGTCAGGACTTCAGTTTGGCTTACATATTAAGTCTTATTGATTTGCAAATCGGGCGTACCCTGTCTCGCTGTTATCCACACTGATCGCTAAGCATCCAGTATCAACAATTACGAAGCCTACTTTGGCATGGTTGGAAGCAAGAACATGAGGCAGCACTGATTCATTAAGCCTCAGAATTTGGAGAGGATCCCATTGAAGCACTCCAGCAGAGGGATAACAGTTCCCAGCTCAGGTGACAGAGTAGCCAGATGGGGACAGGTTTCTCTGCCTGGAGTTGATGGACTTCCTTCCAAAATGTCTGATTCTCAGGAACCAGCCACACATTTGGCACCTAAAATGCTCCGTTGTCTGCCTGGAGGTGGATCACCTGCTTTTGCAATGCCAAAGCTTATTTGCAGTATGGGAAACTCTCCACCAGGTCCATCCTCATTTGGGCCCACTCAGAGGAACTGGTAGTGGTCCGAGCAAGCTGTAGGGAGTGGGGCATGTGTGGCCAGGTCTAACGGTGTCAGGAGCCTGGAACAAGAGCAAGGACCAAATCCAGAGAGGATCGAAGCCATAGTCAGCATCAGAGGTAGGTCATAGGAGCAGGGATCTAGAGTGAAGCAGGAAAGCAGAAACCAAGAACAGGTGGGAAGGCAGGGTCCATAATAGCAGTCAGCCATGAATTCAGTTAGGTGTCATACAACTTCCTGTGCCTCTTTATGTTTTAAGTAGTGCATCCCAGTCAATCAGTGGGGTTGGATGTCTTCCCCAATCAGTAGCCTGGTGGATGAAGCCATTTCTGAGCCTGAGCTTCACTAGCCTCCTTCTCCAGTCAGGCAAGTGAGCTGCTCAGGGGCAGCTGAGGTCTAAGCATTGCCTAGGGATGCCTGGGTTTGATGCTTGCAATCCCTCACAGTATTTGCTTTCTTTTTGCTTCATGTTAAGTATTGCATATACTCCTACCTAAATTTGAGCCTCCATTGGGTCCCCATGGGTGAAAGAGGGCAATTATCTATAGGAAGTACATTAGATAAACATTTTGCTTTCAAGCACACACATAGAAAATTGCAAACTGATTTAACTATGACATTAATTTTAACTACACATGGTTCTGAACTGCAAAATTAATAGATTAACAGATTATAAAGACAGAAGGACCTCTGTAATCTCCTAATCTGACCTCCTGCATAATGCAATGCATAGAACTTCCTTGAATTGATTGTTGTTTGAACTAGAGCATATCTTTAAAAAAAGCATCCAATCTTGATTTTAACATTGCCAGTAATAGAGAATCTACCACAACCCTGGGTAATGGTTCCAATGGTTAATTACCTTCACTGTTAAAGTCAGACTAGAAATAAGGCCCAATATTTTTTATCTGGTTTCAATTTCCAGCCATTAGATATTGTTATGACTTTGTCTGCTAGATAGAAGATACCTCATTTAACAAATTCCTATTCCCATATCTAATCAAGTCATCCTTTAACCTTCTCTTTGTTAAGCAAGCGACATTAATTTCCTTGAGTCTTTCACTATAAAGCATGTCTTCCAATCCTTTAATCATTCTAGTGGCCCTTCTTTGAAGCCTCTCCAATTTTTTCATCATCTATTTTGAATTGTTGACACCCAAACTGGACACAGTATTCCAGTAATGGTTGCACCAGTGCCAGGTAAAAAGGTGATACAACCTCTCTTCATACGTATCGTCTTGTTCATATATCCATGGATTGCACTAGCCCTTTTGGCCACATCATTGCACTGGGAGTGCATTTTGAGTTGATTATCCCCCATTATCCCCAGAGCAACTCCTTACCAGGACAGAATCCTCCATCCTTTAAGAATGGCCTATGTTCTTTGTCCCTAAATGTATAAATTTACATTTGGCCATACTGAAATATATATTGTTTGCTTGCATCCAGCTTCTCAAGCAATGCAGATTGCTCTGTATCAGAGATGTGTCCTCTTTATTATTTGCTCCTACCCCAATCTTTGGGTTATCTCCAAACATTCATTAATGATTTTTTTTCTTCCAGGTTAGTGATAAAAATACTAAATAGTATGGGGCCAAGAACAGGTCCCTATGGGATTCCCACCCCTAGATTCACACCTGCTCAATAATTCCTCATTTACATTTTGAGACCTATTAGCCATCTCTTAGTCTATTCAATGTGTGCCATGTTGAATTTGTATTATTCTAACTTCTTAATCAAAAAGTTGTGCAGTACCATGTCAAATGCCTCACAGAATTCTAAATAGTTTACTTCAACACTATTATTTTTTCAAGCAAACTTGTAACCTTAAAAATAAAATAAATACAGTTAATTTGACCAGAACTATTTTTCACCGACCCATTTTGATTGGCATTAATTATATTACCCATCTTTAATTCTTTATTAAAAAGTCTTGTATCAGCCATTACATTATTTTCCAAGCCTATAATTACACAGGTCATACCATTTCCCATTTTTAAATACTGAACCAGCATTAGCTTTCTTCCTGTCCTTTGGAACTTCCTCAGTGTTCCAAGTGTTATTGAAAATCAGCATTAATGGTCCAGAGAGTTCCCTGACTAGCTCTTTGAAATCTCTTGGATGCAAGTTATCTAGGCCTGCTGATTTAAAAATAGTCATTGCTTAATATCCTCCTTAGTTACTGTTGGAAAGGATTTAATCATCATTATCAATCATCATCATCATATGAAACGAATGCATCATCTGGCTTTTCCCGAAACACAGAAACAAAACATTTATTGAACATTTTTTTTTTTTTTTTTTTTTGGCATTATTTTTGACAATTCTACCATTTCCCACAAGTAATGGATCAACACGATTGTTAGGTTTCCTTTTATTGCTAATATACTTTTAAAAAAATCTTTCTTATTGTCCTTAACTCTGCTTTCCATAGATTTCTTCTTTTGTTTCCTTTATTATTTTTAAAAATTCCTAATGTCTAATTCTATTAATCACTATTAATTTCCTTTTTTCCCCATTTTGATATTCTATAGCTCCTTTTACTTTCCCTCTATGCTGGAACTTAACCAGTGTAGCCTTCTTTCTTCACTGTGGTCTTTTGGGCATCTACTAAAATGTTCTTAAACATATTCAGCTATCATTCATATTTTTCTCTTTACATTCTTTCTCGTAGCTGATTTGCATCAATTGTTTTCAGCTTTGTGAAACTGGCCCTTTTAAATCAAAGTATATATTATTGGGCTGGACTTTATTCTGCTTGCACAAGTCTTGATCACCTGCATCTAAGCAACCACTGATTTTAGTGCTGTGATAAATTCTTCTTAATCTGTCCAGATGAGATCTAATATAGAAATTGGATACAATGCCTGCATTAGGAAGTTATCTATAATTTTTAGAAATTCCAAGGTGTCTTAACATTGGCAGCATGAATCTGCCAGCATGAAACTGCCAGCATGTGTCACTCCAGTGCAGCTTGTTCCCCTTGCATATCATAGACAGGTGCTTAAGGAGCTGTGATGCTTCCCAATTCTGATTGTCCAGCATTCCTTAGCTTTTCTGATGCTCCAGTGTGTGTACTTCTCCTTCCAGGCCACAAATCTTTTACTCCAGTATGGGCATCAAATTGCACTTCATACACAGGCAGGAAAGAAAACTTGGCACTTCCATTGCAGGTTTCAATTACAGTTCCATGGCTGGCCATTTAAAATCCCTTCTCCCACAAAGTTCAATGACATTCAGATTCAGGATTTTGGGTTAGCCCATTACACATATGGGCCAAAATTCTGACATTCTGATCTGGGTCTGCATTTAGATGTCAACTGCCTTTCCTCCTCCAAAGTTCTGGGATGTTTGAGTTGAGGGATCAAATTGGGGCAATTCTAATTTTAATGGAAATTCTTAACTCGAAATGGCTGTAGTGCATTTCCCACTCTATCCTTGCTGGTATTTATGCAGATCAAGAAGTGAAATTGGCTGTTCATTTAAAGGCATCATCTTCAGGTCTTGTGGATTCTGAATTTCAAGACCCTAGATTCAAAGAATCTGCCTGATGACACCTTGCCACTGTTGTTCGTTTTGAAATATGAGCACAGTTATTATCACCCCCCTACTGTTTCATAAACCAGGTGGCAATGAAACCACTTTCACTGATTTTCAATTATTTTTAACTAATATTTTTGATTTCACGCTAATATTTTGTTATGGAACATAAATAATTAGGAGGTACATGTCATGTTTGTATTAGTGCCTATATTAACAGTAATGCACCCCGCAACCTCCCAAACAAATCATATTCTTCTTGTACTCTCTGAGCATGCTCACTTAAATTTACATATTCATTCAGGAGAATTAATTTTTGAACATTGGACCATTATAGACATTAACAGATTATAAAGCAAACACACACCATTACATCTCTGTGGATCTCTTGGATTATGCTTGAAATCAAGGATGGCTGCAGATGCCATGGACAGAGAAGCCATTAGTAAGAAGGTGAAGTTCTGCACAGATCCCTTAGACACTACTAAGCACCCAGAGGCAATAGTAAATGTTGTCAGTTGTAGAGTAGCATCACAAGTCAATGCAGGTGATACACTTACAGTTGGAATTTGCCAAAGGCAAGAATTTAAACATAGCTGGCCCACAGGATTCTCTGACACAATACCAAGCATGGCAGAGACACTGGAAGGGACACAAATAAAAGCATTGTACAAATGGAAACAATGACTTTATCTATTCAAGAATGATAAGCCTACAAGGAAGTTCACAAGAGGTTGACATCAAGATTGTTGTAGCACATGAGTTGGCTCCTGTACCAATGTCTGTGTTCACTGACTTTAGTGAGATGAGGATTGCCAAGGCTAAGCCTAACCTAAAGAAGGAGCTGCGGAAAGGTGTGTCAATTAGACTTACTTCACAAGAAGTCACCCGCACAGTCATTGACAGTTCCGCAGATCTTTGGGTAGTATGCTGGTGGTCTCATCAAGGGCTTTGTGACCAATTTCGGAGTCTACATTGAATACAAGCTAGCAGCAGGTATAAAGACTTCAAGAAAGTGTCACAAGCTGTAGTAGGGCTACAGAAGCAAGCAGAATGCATCCGTTGCATACACTCAACAGCTACCTCCCCAGAAAGTTGCCTTGATGGTTACGGAAAATAAGAAACAGTTGATTGATGTCATTTGTATGGAACACATTCAAAACAAGAAATGTCACCAACACCACACACTAAAGCACAAGCTAGTCATTACAGGCAGAGACAATAGCCTAATTGAAATAAACCATGGAAGTACAGTGATCAACAGAAGCTATGGCCACTTCAAATGAGGAAGTCAACAACATCCTTTTACAACAAATGGCGATGGCTGCAAAAGAGAAACTGGTGTGAATGTCAATATTATCAGATGACACTGACATATTTGTCTTACTCTTACACCATTACTTTGAACAGAGCCTAAACATCTTTAGTGATTATGGCCACAGGCCACATCTGTGCTACTGCAGAGAAACGCTGGAACGTGTACCAGGACTGTTAGCTGCCCATTCACTCAGGCTGCGGTACATTGTGTTGAAGATTCTGCGAGCTCAGACTCCCTCTCTAGATGACATCAATGCTAGATGACATCAATGCAGCAATGCCTGACGTCATTCAACAGGCAACTAAATTCATGGCTGCAAACTATGGACAATTAAATTGTGCCGCCATGTCAGATATCATGGGCAGTGAAAATTGTCAATGGTACCACATCAACCCTAGCTCAGCTCCACAGCCCTACCAACTGAAGAATGTATAGAAAGTACACAGCGAACGCATCTTCAGGCATCAGGCAAGAGATCTTTGGGTCCAGACACACCATCACTGCAGTAGGGGTGGACATGTATGACATTTCCAAATCTCTGTTTCCAAAACCTGTAACAGACCATGTCATGCTCGCTCCTCCAGATATTCTAAAGTTAATCAAATGTTCTTGTGAGAATGATGCACCTTGTAAATCTATGAGATGTGGATCTGTAATAGTGCCAAACTACCATTGTATTGCATGCCAAGGAGGTACGGTATGTTATCATGTCCTGAGGCAAATCAGTTCTAGCATTTGCAAATGAAAACATTGATTGTAAAAAGTGACCTGTATTACTAATTTTACGACACTTAATTGTAGTTTGAATGAGAAAGACCATTAGTAAGCATTTATAATGATTCCAATAAAGTATTTGATTAAAACTATTATAATTTTGTTGGATAAATGTTTATAATTTGGTGCACATTTTTCACATTAAAAGGGTGGTTACCTATCAAATAAAAAATCAAATTATGTAATGTTATTGATGGATATTGCCAATGTTAAATATATGCATTTCATGTATTAGAATTCTTCTGCCTCGATTCTGTATGCCCCAAATCATGTGAACTCTTATTGATTATAGGGCTATTCGTGTGGCCAGAGTGGGATGAAACATCCCTATTTCAAAATGCTTAACAGTGATAGAATGTCATTAGGCAGATTCTTAAAATGTATGGTCTTGAGATACAGAATCCACAAAAAACTTTTGTCCTTAAAGCAAGACCAGAGTGGCTGCTGAACTAAAACCTCTATATTTTTATACTCCCCCTTTTCACCCCACACCGCACCTCACCCCACTAGGAAGGTTTTCAAAGCAAGATATTCAGAGGCATATTTTTCAGAAATGTATGTACAGGAGCAAAAGAGGATCTTGTAAGAGTACATCCACATTATATACTATAACTGCATATGTATATTAGAAGTGTGTGCACACAAGTGGCCTCACTAGTTAATTGTGTGTGCATTTTCCTGATTTGCGTGCATGGGTGTGATCTAAAATTACGTTTAAAATGTGTTAAAATATATACATAATTGTGAGTGGATGCTTACATCTGTTCAGATTAATAGCTTATTATAGGTTATCTGCTTAGTGAGCTAGAAACAATATGCTGTAATAAACTGCAGCACACACAAACATAAGTAAAATTAACAGTTTGTAAAGACTGTAAATGGTAACGTCCAAAACAATGGACTGACGATGAGGAATTAGACTATGTTCTTTTGCTGGAAAAACACATATTAAGCACTTTAATTAGTTCAAATTGGCTGTAGTCATTTTCACGTATGACTAGAGTCTGCTGGAAAGATAAATTTGAACAAGTCTATATATTGTACAAAGAATAGATGCTAGGTCAAAATGAATGCTATCTTTCTATCAGACCTTATGCAGATATATTGCAAGTAAGTATTTTGGAGTTAGTGGTAATGGTCCAGAAGATTTACGACTGTTTGGGTTACCATTTGTCAGGAACGTAGAGACTTTGAAAACAAAAAAGAATCCAAACTTAGGACCCTTAATTATAACTTTGGAAAATTATGTTTTGATTGCACAGAGCAGAGTTGTCCCAAATAACAAATACATAAGACTGGACAAAGCTAGGCAGTGTTTTGACAGGAGAATACTAAGGCTTTTATCTATGCAGCCTTCTGATGAAGAATAAGAAAAGTTCTTGGAGGGAGAGCAGCACAAAAGGTTTGATGTCTCATTTGTCTCCCTTGGGAGACAGAAACTGTAGATTAGAAAAATGTGTGTCTTCAGATCACATACTATGTTGATAGCAGCTAACAAGATATATAATGGGGCTTGGCACTTCCATCTGCCAAGCTTAATGGTCTTAACATGGAGCTAATAATGTCAATCAGGTCACGTTAAAAAAAAAAAAATCTTGTACAAGATAGTGACTGTCTTGGGATTTACTTGATAGGCCTAAAAAGTTTAGTGATAAATCAGACTATGGCAAGAAACTATGTTGTAATAATAAACAAGAGTAATCCCAGAGAGATTGAGAAACTCTTACCTGTCAAGAGGAATGACATTTGAGAAGCTGACAGACAGAATCAGAAGCTAAAAAGAGTCATAGTTGCTTTTAAAATAAAACCCAGTGTAGAGAGGATATGATACTCAGAAGCAATAACTAACATGGGCTTAAACTATATATCAACATACTTTGCTTTGATTGTTTTAGAACTGATACTGAGAAGTATATTTCAGAGAGTTTGAGTCTTTTCCAACACTAGTCCACAGGAAGATGCACAATTTTTAACGTATGCAGTAATGCAATTAACATTAAACTGATGTTTCTCCAGGCAGTTCAGTATAGCACGATGAATGTCTTTTGCAAATTCACCACTGTCTTCATAAAAATTGAGCAGCTTGCACAGAACGCTGTCTGATACAGTGAAATATTATAGGCACATTTTTCTGTTCCCCTTATTTGAGGCATCGGTCGCTACAGAGCCATACAAGTGTCATTCTGGTGGCAATGGTAATAAATCTTGTGAACAATCCCACACAGACTTTGGGGCCAAAACATTGGTCACTAATAGCTCTGCTTTGGTTTGTCCACAACACAATTTTGTTTGCTATATTTGCAATGCACCCCAACCCTCCTGCATCCCACATTGCTGCTAGTGCACCCGAAATCCCCATGTCTTTGGGGGGGAAATTAGACATGTGAATGCTTCCTGGGAAAGATAATTAGAGGGAGGAAGTGTGGGGAAATAGGAGGAGCAGGTTTGGGGACTGCAGTGGGGGGAGTGGGTTCTAAGGAGTGGGATAAATAGGGACTGGTGGTAGAAGAGGTGAAAGAGGTTGGGGGCTAAGGTGATTGGGGCGCGTGGGAATGGAGGGGTGGGACACTGGGAAGGGGAATGTGGATTGAATGGCAGGGTTTAGGAAGAATAAGGAGGGGACACCTGTTAACTCTGCATTCTCCCATCCTGTGTGAGTGCGTGTCCAGACCTGGGGGGGCTGTTGCACCCCTTAGAAGGGTCTGAGCACTCCTTCCTGCCCCCTCATATCATCTGGAATGTAGGGAGCCTTGCCTCTCTGGGTGTCTAAGACTCTCTTGCAGCTTCCCATGTGTGTGTCAGGATCTGGGAGCCCCCTTGCACCCTGGCTGAAGTTGGACACCCCCTCCCTATCACCTCTCATGTGAGCTTTTGGGAGGGTCCAAACCCCACCCCATCCCCTGTCCCCCTCCCCTGTCCCTCATGTAAACCAGGATCTGGGAAGTTCTACTCTTTTCAGTGGGGAGCTGAGAATGGGCCTATTTCATGAATATCACAGGGTCTAAAGCATTCAGGAGGGGGAAAGGAACAGCCACTCAAATGAATGGAATAGTTTGCACATCTCAGAGCTGTTGTATTCCTCTCCATGGGGTGTTCTCATTCAGCTGAGAATTTCTCATTGAGGTGAATGAGTCACTTCACACCTTTCAGAGCCTCCTATGCTGCAGGTGGAAGTGCTATCGCCCCAGTGAACACCCTGTCAGTCAGGTTTCTAATCCAAACATTTGTGTGCCTGTGCAATAAAGATTGAACAACTCATATTGCTTGCTCCAAGTTGTCTCTGTTGAAACGTAGTTTTAGTTTATGGGGAGGTCTATCGTGAACACACACAAGAGTCAGCAGCCACTCTAACCAAAATTTGTTATATCAAGTGGGAAGGAGCCAGAGCCAGAGGATTGTGTGTGATTGAGGGGAGAATAGGGAGACAGAGAGAGGGTTTGTGGTTGTGGAGAGGTTAGGCAATGAGCTCTGGTGATAAAAACGCTTTGGATTGGTTGTTTGAGAAAATCAGTAAGTTCCTAGCTCCTGGGAGCAGGGAGGGGAGAGGAAAAGAGCAGCTAGTTCTTGATTTCAGGACAGATTAATGTGATGTTTCCAAAGACACATAGTGAGGAGCTTTGGAACTAACAACACAAGAAACATGACCACTGAGGGCATGTTCCCAGGTCATAGCTTTAAATGCAGATCTTCAGTATCAAGTATCTGGCAAAGGACATACTTCTGAACCCTTGCTATTGGCATATGGCCTATTGATTGAGGGAGAACAATATGAATGTCCTTTCACAGTACCTGATATGGCAAACCTCAATTTAAAGCTATGATTTGACTACAGGGAGAAACACAGCCAGATACTAAAGTTTTTATAGATGGATCATCATATTATCAAGAGAGTTGTTCCAAAGTGGGTTTTACTGTTGCAAGCCCTGACTTGGAACAGGCAATGCATCATATGCTGGAGATCAGGTCAACCCAACTAGCTGAGCTGACAGCAGTGCTTCAAGTGTTGGAAATATTTCCGGATTGCTCAGTAATCATTTATGCGGATTCACAGTGGGTGTGCAGTGCACTTAATGAATTGTTGCTACATTGGTTATATCATGGATTCTGTGCTGGGAATGGTAAATCTCTAGCTTCTGCCTTTCTACTGAGGTATTTTTATGATCTGGCAATAAAAAGGGCCAAAGATGCCCTAAGGCCATAGCAAATGTAAAAGATCACACAAGAAATTTATCTGGAGCAGGATGGAATAAAGAGACAGATTTGGCAGCCAAAATCACAGCTATGGGTGCCCCAGTATGGCAGCTGCCACAGTTTAAACTTCCATCACAGCTACTACACCCAAATGGGACAATGTTGATTTGGCTAGCTTGCATAAGCAGGACCCCACAATAATTAAATGGAGTCCAGACAGAGATTCAACAGACTGCAAGGAGGTTCCAGTAAAAGTCATACAAGCCCCTGATGGAGAAATAATTTGGGTAGCCAAACCCTGAGATCAGTGGGTTTGGATTGCACCTCAGCAATGTCAAACAGACTTCATTTATGTCATGATTTAGTCACTGGAGGATACCAAGGTGTTAAAAATACATTAGCAGGAATACAACAAATTGGCTAGTGTATACCAATGAAACAAGATGTTAGGCAATACATAGAAAATTGTCTGGTATGTGCACAAGTAAATTCCGAACCTATAAAATGGAAGGCAAAATTCGAACACCAATGAACTGCTGAAATTGTTAAAAGGAGAATCCTGATACTGTCAGAATTGCTCTGTTTTTTGGCTACTTGCTGTTTAATGAATTTTGGACTTGGACTCACTGTAAATACATGAAATGGAATCAACCAAAATGCATGACCCAGGAATGTCACCTGATGCACGGTGTATACTATAACTAGTCCATAGGACAAAGCAGAGGACAACAGGAATGTCAGTGTTTGTCATATATGAACTGGGTAATTGGAGATTGGATAAGGGCCAAAGGTTGTGTAGCAGAGATTCCACACAATTATGATAGGAATAGTGGAGATTAGAGTTGAGAGTACTCCCCTCTAATAAAATAGGGTTGTAAAATTTTATCTATTAGGTTTGTGAGAAAATAGCACACTCCCTGAATAATATAAAATAAGAATAAAATCTTATATTAAGCAATTCCGCATGTTAGCAGATGAAGAGGACGTAACATTAAAAGGGGATAGTATTAATACTACTACTATTACTACAAACATATCAGGTAAAAAGAGAAATAGGGGAACAAATACAGGATAATGTAAGAAATCAGATACAGCATAATGAGGTGGTATTGAGAGAATGTAGAAAAAATTAACCAGTATTTATGGCCATCTCCGTGACAGTCCTAACCACTCAAACAATAGTTTTAGGATTTGAAGGAAGCAATATAACCCGATATTGTATTTTGAAAAGAAAAATCCAGAATGAAGGCCCCCTCTTTGGGACATGGGAATTTATATAAGATGATACAAATGAGAAAACATTAATGTATTCAGGAGGGAAAAGATGTGGGCTGGGCATTAATGAAAAAGGGAGAATGTGTATATGAAGGAGATTATGAATACAACTATGCTCGATTTGTAAAGGAAGATATAACACAAGGAGATATTTCTATGATCATTCACAATGTCCAGACAAGTAATAGTGGAATATATCAATGTAAGGTAAAAACTCCCAGGAACAGGGATAGTACAGGTAGAATTATTAGTAATAACCAACTAACTCAACTGTATCCCCATTTATCATAAGGGAATACAAATTTCACCTCTAAAACTTCTCCATGTCCAGTAGTAACAACAGGACCAAAAAGTGGAGTAAGACTTTTTCCTCTGTTAGAAGCAAAAACAATGCTTTGTATAAGATACATTGGTTCCATATTCCAATCAGTCAATGAAAGTTTATCAGGGTAGAAAGACTGGAGAATTATATAGAGATCCTAGTGATGGATAAGGTGTCCATGTTGCCTTTTTATGAACTCTCAGCAAGCTTTGGCACTGTTGATAATGAGATATTGTTAACACGTCTGAAGTCCCTTACAGAAGTGGGCAGAGCTTCATTCCTTTTTAGTAGGAAAGACCCAGAGAGTAGTTTCAATAAATACTTTTTTGCATAGCATACGAAACTCCTGGGCGGGTTAGTGAGGATCATGGGCTGCATTGTCTTCCGTACACAGAGGACATGCACCTGTACATGTCCATTACAACAGAACCCATCAATGCAAAGGAATGGATTGACTCAGTGTCTTCAGTACCTGATAAAGGCTAACTAGTTGAGGCTTAATCCACAGAAGAGGGATAAAGTTAGTGGACTGAGGAAAGCAACTACAAGTACTGGTGGTGATGATATCAGCACTCCTGACCGAGGTAATGCAGCTGGCATTGGTAAAACAGGTTTGCAATCTAGGATCTGGCTGCTGCTAGATAATCAGGTCACAGCTGTGGCCAAGCACACATTTTTTTCCATATATACTGTGATAAAGTCAGGCCAGAGGGCCTCAAAAAGCCATACCAAGGCCAGAGGGGTAGCCCTAGAAGGCCAAAAACCCTTTTTCCTGCAAGCAGGGGAGAGGTTATTGCAGGGCAATTAGAGACACCTGGATCCAATGAAGGGCTCATCCAGGTGTACTTAAACCTTGCCTTCCCGGGTGGGGTAGGGCACAGGAGAAGGAAGCTGCCAGAAGGCTTGTGGCAGCTGGAGGAGAAACTCCCCCCAAGCTAGGAGATGGTGCTTCTCTACAGCCAGAGAAGGGGAAAACTCTAGGCCCCAGCTGGCAGAGGGAAGCTGGAGCAAGGTACCTCCCTGGGGAGATGGGGTTACTGGTAACTCCCTGGCCCACTACAAGGGGTGGAAGTGTGGGACCCACTAAGGAGAAGCCAGCTGCTTGCCACATGTGGTGTTAGAAGTGGGATTTATCGTGCAGTGGACTTACCAGGGCAGTTCTAGCCCACCCCACTCCCAAGATGGAGGACTTGGTGCAAGCCATGGCTCCCCAGCAGGAGGCTACCTGGGTCCAGGCAGCTGCCCAGCGGGAGGCTCTACGGTTGCAGCAAGAAACCAACCACCTGCTGATGATCCAAGCTGCCCAGGATCGGGCCCTACTATTGGAGATAGTGGGCCAGCTGAAATCCCTGGCCTGTGGCCATGAGGGGTCGTGCCCCCTAAGGGCCAGCAACGACAGGGCATGGCCAACCTGGAGCGCTGCCAGAAGAAGTTTGACCAGATGCTGGCGGAGGAGAAGCTGGTCTCGGTGCACCACGCCAAGGCGTGAGATCGGGCTGAGGCAGAGGCCCAAGAGAAGGAGACAGTTGGCAGCCAGGGAACTTTCACGGACTGCCGGGGAAGAAGGACATCGGAACAGGCGGCTATTCCCCGCCCCAAGGGCTTGGACTCCCGAAGCAGTGGGCAAGCCCATGCTGGGGAGCAGGGGGGCTGGAGAGTGGCCTGGGCCTGCAAGGGGGTTGGGGGACCCCAGAGAAAGGGGATCTGGCCTGAAGCCTGGCAGCCCAAGAGCTAGGGGGCGTCTCGACCAGGGTACAGGTGCTATGCCTGTGGGGAGCTAGAGCATCTAGCCGCCCAATGCCCCAGTGCAAGGGAACCCATACAAGGAGGGATGGGTGAGCTTGCCGGACCCTGAGACCGGGTCTACCCAGTGGGGGTGGCGGAAACCACCCATAGGTACATCCGAACAGTTAAAGTGAACAGCATAGCGACCACTTCTCTAGTGGACTCAGGGAGCGCCATCACTCTGGACTCAGGGAAACTGGTGGGTCAGGACCAGCTATCCTGGGCCAAATGCACTGGAATAACCTGTGTGCACAGTGCTGTCAATTTATACCCGACCACTCCGGTCCAGATTGGGATTGAGGGATGGACCACAAGGGTAACAGTCGATGTTGTCCCGAAACTTCCCTACCTAGTCCTCATAGGCCGGGACTTCCCAGGATTTGGGTCCCTACTCCCTGTTGGAGACTCCCCGATGGGTAGCAACCCTGAGGTCAGGAGCGAGGACTCCAACGGTTATCCGACCCAAGTAGCTCAACCCCATGGTGTTGAGCAGGGGGGGAGGATATGTGATAAAGTCAGGCCAGAGGGCCTCAAAAAGGCATATCAGGGCCAGAGGGTGAGCCCTAGAAGGCCAAAAACCCTTTTTCCTGCAAGCAGGGGAGAAATTATTGCAGGGCAATTAGAGACACCTGGACCCAATGAAGGGCTAGTCCAGGTGTACTTAAACCCTGCCTTCCCTAGAGGAAGGCAGGCGGGCGGGAAGCACAGGAGAAGGAAGCTGCCAGAAGGCTTGTGGCAGCTGGAGGAGAAACTTCCCCCAGGTTAGGAGACAGTGCTTCTCTGCAGCCAGAAAAGGGAAAAACCCTAAGTCCCAGCTGGCAGAGGGAAGCCAGAGCAAGGTACCTCCCTGGGGAAATGGGGTTACTGGTGACTCCCTGGCCCACTACAAGGGGTGGAAGCGTGGGACCCACTAAGAAGAAGCCGGCTGTTTGCCACAATACTTAGTGAAACAAGAACAACAGTTCCTTTAGAATCCATGCCTTGTCACCTTGAGGCTAGAGTGCTGTCAGGAACTCTATATGGGGTTACATATGGAGATCATTCAAAAACTCAAACGAATGCAGAACATGATTGCCTCCTTATTAAAAACAAGAGCGTGTGATGTCTAAATGGTAGAATTTGTACCTACATTGAACTGTAGCATCAAAATTCAGGCACAAAGAGATCAGCACTGAAAATATGACTCTTAATGTCCTTCTACAGTTAATAAAGTCTTCACTGAGGATTACTGTCCAGCTCTGTGGTTTCTGTAGTTCTTTGTTATAGGACATTCCCTAATTTTGTTTGTTTAAATATTTGTTTTCGGTTCTAGTACATCCCTCAAGAGACACAACACCTTATGTACTATAAAGCCACTGAGGGAGCTACACATTTTAAAGAGAGATGGTTGAGTCTTTAATTTGGAAGACCTGACATGCTATTTAGTAAGCTATTTTTAATGACTGCAAGTCAAATTTTATCATGAGTTACGAGTGGAAATGCACAAGGCATTTGCCAGAAAAATTCCTAGTTATCTGATGCAAGTACAGGCTTTCTTCTATTGCTATTGTTTTGTTTAGCACTCTTAGGTGTTAATTATAGCCCTTTTGATGTCAACGAATATCATTTAATTTCCCCTGCAGACATTGCGAAGGCGTCTGTGATAATAAGAAATATTTTCCCATAGCACAATTTCATACTAAGCACCTACTAATCTAATTCCTTGATACTTGAATTTATGTTCTTTGAAAGGAGTTTTATATTCAAAATTAAGAATCCATCCCTTTTACCTTATATTTAAAGTCATGCTAGTAACAACATATACCAAATAAATTGTGTTTCCATGGCAAAGGAACAGCACACAGATATGCAACGTATTTGGAAAGCAGTTTTAGTATTCTCTCAATTAGAATGTTTTATTTTGGAATGTGTAAATTTTGCTTCCATTTTATTTGAAAAGCACCTAAAACATTTATCATTCAACCATGATTATCAATAATGACACCTAGCACTATTATGGAACTTTGTATCTTCGAAGTTTTGTGCAAATTAATCCTCACCATATTGTTATGAGAAGATCGATCACGGCTGCAGAATTTTGAGCCAGAGTTCAAATATCAGACCAGTTGTGGCAGCCCTGTCTGCTTCTTCCAGGGTCTGCACACTCCACTTCAAGATCAACTTTATTGAAAGCAACTGATAGATCTAATAATCAGCATGGATGCCTCATCTTTATCATCCCCAAAAGAAGAAACCCCCTCAATCCTAACGTACTACTTTCCCTCTCTCTAAAATTCCTTAACATAAATGATCCACTATGAATACCATTTAAAAAGCACACGCACAACAAATAAACCACCAACTAGCAGGAGCAAAAGTATGTGCCCAACCCTGTTGCTGAGTTCTTGCTGGCTGGAAACAGCCCCCTGCTATAGGCACAGTTGCCCAACAGCAGTCGCTATTTGTAAGTTACAAGCTGATAAAAGCCATTTCCAATACAAGGGGTGAGAGTGTCTCTCTATCTTTAATAAATAAAGCAACTTGTCCATGATCTTTCTGAAATAATGTGTTACATTAGTTGCAGTAGAGCAACAAGTTGAAATAATATTCTTCAGAAAAGTGAAATGATGAGAAATCATAATCTGCTCTGTGAATGCTTGGGTTGAGCTGATAAACTCTTATTTTGTAGAATGTTAGGGTTATTTAAATCAACAACAGCAATCTTGGCTGAAGTGCTGACATGTTTGATTTCAATATAATTTAGAAAGTAATATACAACATGCCTTTGGACTTATTAGCACTGCTCTCAGACACCTTGCAGATATATAGTAACTGCTCTTGGAGTTTTAAAAAAATTAATTGACTCGGTCATTTGCATAAAAATTAGAAATACATACTAGTATATCCTATATGATGTTCACGTCTTTCAGCTAATATTAATACTGCTTGTGTTTTTCCTGTAAAGCCGTGGCTCGCAGGAGTCATGGTATGAGCCACATCTTAAGATAGTGATCCCCTTGTCAGACACTCTCTCAATCCAAAAATCACATATTCCTCTGACAATTCTACTGCTTGGGTACATGAAAATGTAGTATTAGTACAATGCTAAGGAGATCCAATTAAAATACACTCAGTTTAATTCAATGGGCATGACTGCTTGACTAAATTCACTTCATTTTTTAAAATCTGTTCTGCTAATTTTCTTTACATTTCAGCCTGGTCTGCACTTAAAAGTTTTTCTGGCATAGCGATGCCTGTTAGGAGCATGGTGGGGAGGAGAGCGGGGGAGAGAGTAGGGAGAGAAATCACACCCCTGACTTACATAGCAATGGCAGTTAAAGCCCTCTTGGCTTGGATATGCAGTTACATCATTAAAAATTCCTTCTTGTGGTGTATATTATTTTATTCAAGGAACTGGTATAAGCTATTTCAAAAAAACCAAATGCACGCAAACACACACAACACAACTCTTTTGCCTGTATAATCTGCATCTAAACTAGGATATATATATATATATATATATATATATATATATATATATATATATATATATATATATAGCGCTATACCAGCAAACCCTCTTTAGTGTACATTAAGCCCTTGCAGTGTTGAGTTTGTCTCTGTAAGAGCCTGCCGACATCTTCTCTTTTATTGCATCCCTCTACCACATTGCAAGGTCAACTCTGCCATCTTTCAGGTCTGGTCTACACTCAGAGTTGCACTAGTTTAGCAACTGGAATTACTGGAACTTCTGTGCAACTTCTGTGTTTAGACAAGTTCTGAGACTTTCATCTCCTTCTTCCCCATACAGCTTAGGAATTGGGGGACGAATGGGGGGGAGAGGGAGGAGGAAGTGGTTTTATGGCCACAATTCAGCAGATACTTAAGACTATGCACAATTTTAAGCATCTGAGTAGTCCCATTCAAGTCAATGGCCCCAGGTCAGGAAGGCACTTATGCTTCACTGCTCTAGAACACGTAGGGTTAGTTAGTTTACACTTAAAACTTACAGTGGCACAGTTGTATCAGTACAGCTGTGCCGCTGTAAGAGCGCTTGTGTAGCCGCGTTATGTTGATGGGAGAGAGAGCTCTCCCGCCAACATAATTAAGCCACGTAACCAAGCAGCAGTAGCTATGTCGGTGGGAGAGCTTCTCTTAAGGAGAGGAACCAGGTCTCTTCACCTCTCAGGCCTGGTCTACACTGGCGACTTAGGTCAACTTAAACTCCCTTCATTCAATTTAATTACACCTGCATCTACACGGGCACCGCTGTTAATTCAAATTAAGGTGCCTGTAAAATGACTTAATAAGTCCCCTGAAGACAATGAATGAACCCTCACCCCCCCCTTCACCATGACTTGAATGTTAAAAAATAAAGTTTTTCATCATTCCAAAACCTTTCTTTATTAAATCATATATTGTTCAGGAGGGAGAGGGATTTGTTGGGCACAGATATCAAAGGGGGTGAGGGGTAGGAGGATTATCAAAGGCAAACAACATACAGGAACAGAAATCACTCCTGCATCTCATTGCAGAACCTTGTTTTCAAAGCTTCCCTAATGCAAAGCGCTCTGCAGTTAGCTCTCAGCGTAGTGCTGGCATCTGGCTGCTCATAATTGGCAGCCAGTCTTTCTGCCTCCACAGCCCAATCCTGGGGGAACCTTTTCCCCTTCGCTTCACACACATTATGAAGAACACAGCACGCAGATATCACCGAAGGGAGGTTCTTCTTACTCAAGTCCAGCCTAGGGAGGAGACTTCTCCATCTACCCTTTAAACGCCCAATGGAACATTCTACAACCATTCTGCAACTGCTTAACCTCTTATTAAAACACTCCTTATCACTGTCAAGGTGACTGGTGTATGGCTTCATTAGCCAAGGGAGCAAGGGGTAAGCAGGATCCCCCAGGATCACTATGGGCATTTCCACACCCCCGATGTGAATTTTTTGGTCAGGGAAGAAAGTTCTCGCCTGCATCTTACAGAACAGCCCGAGTTACGAAATACACGAGCATCATGCACCTTCCCAGACCACTCCACACTGATGTCTGTGAAATGACCCCTGTGATCCACAAGCCCCTGCAGGACCATGGAAAAGTACCCCTTGCGGTTTATGTACTTGGTCGCCAGGTGTGCAGGCGCTAAGATGGGGATGTGAGTCGCATCAATGGCCCCCTCACAGTTTGGGAAGCCCATCATGGCAAACCCCTCCACTACGTCCTGCATGTTTCCCAAAGTCACTATCCTTCGTAGCAGAAGTCTATTTATGGCACTGCACACTTGATTCACGGCTATTACCACTGTAGATTTACCGACTCCAAATTGATTCCCAACTGAGCGGTAACAGTTGGGGGTTGCCAGCTTCCAGAGAGTGATGGCAACTCCCTTCTCCACCATCATAGCTTGTCTCAAGCGAATGTTCCCGCACTTCAGGGATGCTGCCAGCTCCGAGCACAGTTCGAGGAAAGTTGCCTTTCGCATATGAAAGTTTTGCAGCCACTGATCATCATCCCACAGCTGCATAATGATGCGGTCCCACCAATCTGTGCTTGTTTGCCTGCACCAGAACCTGCGTTCCATGGACTGCAGATGACACGTTACAGCCTGCAGCAATCGGGAATTGTTCTGCTCGATGTCTTGTAGCAGGGCAGCCTCAGTGGCATAGGTATAATATCTGCTTCTCCTTCTTGCTCTATTTCTAAAGTACTCCATGATAGCCGCGATGTATTTGTCATGCTCACAATTATAGTGCAGAGTCGAGCTGGCTCCATGTCACTGCTCTCTGCAGCAATGCAATGGCGATCGCAGGGAGTAAAAAAAATGATGCGAAAATCCTTTTCCTGTTTATTTGGGGGGGAGAGAGGTGAAGGGTGGGGGAAGCAGCGTTGTATCCTGGGATGAAGACACTCGTCCCAACAGCCACCGTGGCTAGTTACACTGTCGATAGCTACCCACATTGCACTGCTTTCTAATTCAAATTAAGGCTGGCCAGTGTGAACGCAAGAGACCAGCACAAACAGCGTAGTGTGTACACTCTGCTGCGATTTCTAAAATTCGGCTGCTGAAAGTCGAATTAAACAAAGTCAAATTACCGCTACTGCTGCAAACTACTTCCTTTGTGGCAACCACCCAACTCCTCCACAGCCGGATCTGATACTGAATTGAATCCGAAACCCATTCCAGTGCAATAAGGTGGCTAACTGAGCTCTTAGGCACCAGTTAAACTTTTGCTGGCCTGTGTGGGTTTTATACATCCCTATCATAAGCAGAGACCTGTCTTCTTACATGTCTGCAAAGTGCTGTGGTTTATATACAATAATGTGATCATATTAGGAGCCCAAATAAAATGAAATTCATTATACCTAAATGTTGTGTGTCTTTTTGCTCAGTATTATCATTCCTGTTCATTTTTCATTCAACAGCCAGGAATCACAGTTCTTGGCACAATGTGCAGAAGTAAGGCTCGTGATACACTTAACCAAGGACCAGAGAGGTAGTGAAGGTTGGTGAGATCTGTAAGTCCCCTAGATACTCAGACTGGTCTACACCTAAAACATCCAGTGACCTAGCTACCTCTTGAGGAGGTGGATTTACTACAACAATGGAAAAAACCTTTCCACAACTGTAGGAAGTGTCAAGACTACAGCAGCATAGTTGCACCACTTGTAGTGTAGACATAGCCTCAGATTCAAGGTTATGACAGAGCTTTAACTAGATACCTATTATACAGGCAAAACTAACATCTAAAACTATGTTCAGAGTCAATTTACCATAGCGGGTACAAGTGATATGGTAAATAGCAGAAAGGTCTGAGGGGCATTGGCTCTCAGATTCTTTTTATTCCTGACTGAAACCTCACACTAAATGGTGATGTCACAGTCATTCACCAATTGTTAAGAAATTGATTATAGGGATTGTGTTGTCAAAAATATCGAAATCACTAACTCATCATAGACTAGCCTCTCACTTTCTTTCTCCCCTTCCCCCAATGTCTTAGAGCCACTTTATCTAAGGTTGCTCTGCACCACAAGGGGCGTCCTACAAAGGAAATAAAAATGGATTTATGACCATGTGTCCGTTTATGCCCATATGACAATATGCCATTGCTTATTCTTGATTTAGAAAAAGCCCTATAGGTGTTTGATTTTTTGCCCCTCTCCATAAAGTGTGGTTTTTATCCCTGCTTTTTTTTTTTTCCACATTAGCAATTCAGGTTTTATACACTATGGAAGATTCCATGGATGACTGCCAAACAAGGTTTATGAAATTAGAGAACTAATCCAAGCGATACGTTGGTAACTGAGAGGGGAAGTGATTTTATTTGGTCCAGTTAAAATTGTATTGGCCAGGTTCTGAGCTGTGCTGAGTTTGCCCTTAGTATAGTTGAGAAGACCATGGGGGAAAGGTGGGTCCTGGCCAGGACAAAATATCAAACAGTCAAGGAACTACTTTAAATTACACTGGCTGTAGCAGTCCTAAAGGGACCACCACACAGGCTAGAGGTCCAGTCGGGTGCAGCTGAGGTATGTCACTCTAGGGCAGTACTCTGCTGGCTGCGAGCTGCTCCAGTGGCACAATGCAGACACAACTGCGGCAGCCATTTTTATTCTGACCAATAACTGTTTAAATAAAACATCAAGGAATAAAGTCCTGCACTTTTGTTCCTTTAGTTAAACCTTGCAGGCTCTCTGCTCCCTTCTCTGCGTTACTCAAAAAAAAATCAAGGGAGACTAAACTTAATGTTCTATTTTGAAGGTTAAAAAAACAAAACCTTCCAGGCCCTTTTTTAATATATAATAACTCCAAGTGCAGGCTTTTTCCTAAACACAGGATGTCACTTTTAAAAGTGACCAGCCCAAATTCTATTCAGTGCCTCAGCTTCACCTGCTGATTTCATGATTACATATGGTAATGCTAAATGACCTCCTGCTCTTTAAAAGGCCTACTTTTCTAGTTTTTTTCTAATCTGGAATCATGACACAGTGACAACATATTTGGGGTTCTGTTGCCGTTTTATAAACTTGAATAGGAAATTTGGCCTTTTCCCCCAGTGTGTACTCCAATAGCCAAACAACATGCTTCCCGTTGTGATTTTATGCTTAATTGTCAGAGCTGTGTGGGAGAGCTTACACAGCACTGGTTAGTGCACTTAACTAGGATATGGAAGACCAAGTTCAAGTCTCTATTCTGCCGAATAGGAAGCAGAGAGAGCCTAGGAGAGTACCCTGACTGCAAGACTATAGCCTCTCTTTGGCTTAATGAATATTTAAGTTGAACCACATCAGCAAGAGCAATTAAGATACACTCACCCCAGAATACCCTATAGCCCAGCGGTTTGGACACTCATCCATGAGGTGAGAAAAGGTCCTGCTCCAAATGAGATACAGTGGCGACTTAAACCTGGGTATCCCACCTCCCTAGGAAGTGGTCTTATTACTGGGCTATAGGCTTTCTCCACATCCAGTAGGCTTCTGAGATTGCCTATCAGATTTGGCCCTGAAGGAGAGAAAGGTGAGGAAATGCCTAGTTTGAGGATCCTGCCAGGACCTATGCGCTGAGCTGCACAAAGGCTTCAGAAAATTGCCCTTCAGACAATTAGGTGCTGAGGGGACTTTACCAGGGAAACTTGGACACAGACAGGATTAGGCAACAGCCGAGCCAGGGTTTTAAGAACCTAGAGTTTTGATTTAGCGATCTAAAGTGGCATTTTGGCAACTATATCCCTTTGTGGATCTAGCCCTCAGAGTGAGATACATTTAATAACATGGTACCAGAAAGAATTTAGTCCTTTTGTTCACTCACAAAGTTGTAAAAACAAATACAAACTGAAGAGCCAAATGCAGAGAGACCATGAAAGTAACAAACATAGGACCCAGTCCTACAGCAGCTCCATATACAACGACATACTGAATGGAATTCCACTGAAGTAAAAAAGCAGCTGCAAGAGACTGCCCACACTTTTTGATTTGGCAGAGAACAACAACACTGCATTCAAGTCCCTATCAAACATGCCTTGCAAAAACAGTTTCTTATTCTCTTGTGTCCTATTTTATGTGACACAGAATATCACTGTGGGGGCTAATAAATTAAAAAAAGATAATACAAATTAAAAGGTCACTTTAATTCATACATTTATGACTCTTACATTTGTGACTCATAAGAAATAATATGTGAGTAATAACCTTTTTTTTAAAATAGAAGCACCAGTGCTGATGTTTTCCTATGTAACAATTACCTGAACATCAGCAAATCATCTTAATCCCACAAGACGAACAACATCCAGGCTGGAAGGATATGCCTCTCCAGCTTTTTGATTCAAAGCAATTAAGTCCAGACTTCCTGAGTGAGAACATTTCCTAAGGAAACAAAGGGTGGTCCCATTACGTTATCTAAATAGCTTGACCCTTCTTGGATTCTGCAAGGCTATCTGACAGAAAGTTTAAGATATTCCTGTCGTGGCTTTTTTCCCAAAGGTTCTTTAAAAGAAGTACCTGTAGTGATTTTGAAATTTGTAAATGTAATGTTCTCCTAATGACAGGCATGCTCTAAGGGTTTCAGAACTGGATAAGCAGCAACATGATATTGTGAGTATCTTAATATCCACATTTCTTCCCAGTTAACAAAGGGAGAGATCTAGTCTGAAAGATTTCTACAGGGAATATTTCAGTATTAAGTGCCCTTGGTGTATTTGGCAAGTGTTGGATATTTTGTTCTTTACACAACATGAAGGTATGATGGGGTCCAAATAACTCTGTTTATAACATGCAAGAACTAGCTACATGTACACACTGCTGCCCTGGAGGCTTCCAGAATACAGGGAATGCTATTAAAAGGGCTCACAAGCTATTTAAAGGAATACTACCATATTCCTGTACTCTACAACAAGCATGTTCTAAAAAAGTCCATGAATGCCTGTATCAGAGACTGTATGAGAAATAATAAGACAGATTGAGTATTAAGCTTTCTTTTGTGAATGAAGCCTTTTTAGAAGGCAATTTCAGGAGTACATGCTACTAGGTAAACATACAGGGCCAGTATGAGATACCTTACTCATAGTGAGTAGCAACTCGGCCCATAACTAATCCCATTTTTCCAAATGAAACTATTCAAGAAGTAAATTCATAATGTGACTATGAATAAAGGTGGCGAAATCTGTGCACAGAATGTACCTGCTTTGGGGATAGATCAAGTTTATGTCTTGAAGGAGGCTGTCCTGGGTAGGCCCCCTGCCTCATTTGTTGTAGAAATTGGAAGGTGTGTTGTGAATGAGAAAGGGGACTGGAGAAACAGAAAGGACACTGTCATTGTTAAGGCAGCTGAACGTTGCTCAGGAGAACTGGATTCTATCTCTGTCTCTGCCAGAGTTCCTGTGTGATGCTAAGCAAGTAACTTAAACTAAACTTTTCATGGGTGGTCACTAAGTGTGTGTTCCTTATTTTCTGGGTATCCAGCTTTATGTTCTGGATCGGATGTGCAGAAGGGCTGAGCACTCGCTTCTGCAACCGAAGGCAATGGGTGACGTGCTTTGAACATATAAAGTGCTGTATCATGCTAAGCACTCTGAAAAATCCGGTCTGAGATGTCTCAAATTGTCCCAAAAGTAGTGGAAACTTTTAACTTAATATCTCCATGCCTCAGTTCCCTGTCTATAAAATGTGGATAATACCACCCTCTCACCTCACAAGGGTGTTGTGAAAAAAATAAATAAATATTTGTGAAGCATTCAACTACTATAGCAATGACAGCCTCAGAAACACCCATGACAAATCTATACTTTATGCAGTCTATTCATTTTCTTGAAAGGTGCTGCATGCTGGGATATTAAAAACAAAGGACCCCAGAACAGGGCAAGTGCAGGCTACAGCTAAAAAACATTAGAAGTTGTGTCACCTTATCCATATACATACTTTCTTGAAGCATGTTTGCTCATCAGTAAAATACTACATGATCTCAGAAATGGAAGGCATGAAGTACTGGATGACCCAATGAGAGAGGTAACATTGAAATGGCTGCTACAGACCCAGTGGAACTGCAAATAAATCCCTCCCCTCCTGCACCTCCAGCCCTGAGAACCAAGGGGAATGCTGAAAATGCCTGGAAAAAGTTCAAACAGAAATTTAAACTATATATAAAATAAACTAGAGGATAAGCAAAAGGTTTCTCTGCTCTTAACAGTGGCAGGTACAGAAGTTCTAAATGTATACAATGTGCGGTGGGGAAAAAGAGGAAAGCTTTGCAGAAATCATGACAATATTTGAGGATTAATGTGTCCTTAGGGAAAAAAGTTACTAATGAGAGATATATGTTCAGGATGAGAACACAGCATGAAGGGGAAACAGAGGAGTATGTCACAGACTTAAAGCTAAAAAGTCAGTCTGAGAATATGGAATATTAAAAGACTCTCTCATTAAAGACTAGATTGTGTTGGTGTGTAATAATAAAAAAGTCTGTAACAGTTATTAAGAGAGGTGGATCTGATGCTAGACAGGGCAATACATATGTGCCAAGCAACAGAACAAACAGAAACACAAATACAAAGCCTAGAAAAAGGCACAGAGCTCATGACTGTGAGTGCCATAGCTAAACCAGCAAGGGAAAAGGTCACGGAAATCAAACTGGCCAAGGACAGAAACAAGGAAAGCAGCAAACAACTTGCTCAGAAAAGTAATGGATGCAAAATAAAATTCATATTTAACTCTACCCAACTATAGAACTACAACACTGCAATGTGGAAAATTGCCTGCTGAACTCCTCTACAGATGTATAAAAGCTCAGTTACCACTTTTGTGAGAAAAATAAAGGATGACCAAGGAGTCTGATAGTGGGGAAATATAAGCAGACAGAACATTACAACAAAGGAACAAGACCTCTTCCACAGCTCAGAAAACACTCTGAGAATTTGGTAAAATAGGCACCCGCCAGGCAAAGCTACAGTAATCAAAGATGACTCACCTCACTCAGTCAGTGATCTCAGATGAGGGCAAAAAACTAATGAAGGACTCCTAAACATCTGCTCAAGATACCTGACAAATTGGCCAAGACAAGTGAAGTGAGAGCAGACACTCAAGTCAAAAATAATTCACAAACTGATCCTGCTGGTGACAATGAGACGGAATAGTCTTCTCCAGACAAGGACCTGCCTTGTCCATGGGGAGATTGCTGAAACCTAAGAGCATCTACCTAAGGGTAAATTTACACATCAATAAAAACCTGGTGGTAGCAAGTCTTAGAACCTAGGTCAGCTGAGTTCCACCCGAGCCTGAATGCCTACACGGCTATTTTTGCCCCCATCATGTGAGCCCCATGAGCCCAAGATGGTTGACTTGTGGTCTGAGACTCATTGCCACAGGTCTTTTTTTGCTGTGTACACATTCCCTAAGAGATCCTGAAGTGTTGTTGAGGCAACTATTGTATGGGTTATAGTTAAGGCCCTGCTTTACTTGCAACATGGCAGTAACTGTGGATTCCACAATATTAGGCTTCCACTGAAATTCTGACAGCAGGAGCCCTGCCGTATGCGGAATTGAGAGTGGGAGCCCCCATGCTCAGCCCTGGGTGGCCAACAGCAGGACCCCCTGTGCTCAACCACAAGAGGCCGACAGAGGAAAATCGTGGAAAAGTAACAATGGACTTTATTACCACAAATAATAAGGTGCATTATTACTTTTCCACAATTTTCCATGGCTTGTCCACAACTCACGCATAATTTTTTGACAGTCATCCCACAGTTCAAGGAGGGCCTTGGTTATAGTTTCATTTAACAGTGTTTCAGTTCAGCCAGAAAATTTGGAAAGGAATCTGAAAAAGGAAATATGTGCTATAGATTAGGTCCTCGAGGAAGTGTAGAGATGCTGCACTTCTTGTACGTGCTTTATGCTGTCTGTGTGTTGAAAAGAAAAAGGAAAGCAGGGCAGCCACAGGTGACAACCAGAGAGTAGCAGGAAGTTTTGTGATTAATTTCGTACCTAGCTTCCATTGTTAACAGAGGGTTTACCTTGAAACTGTTGGTGCTCATCAGTAAGATACTACAGTATTGATATTGAAGGAAAATAATTGTTTGCTTGACCACAGTTACTCCATTTTAGTTGTTTTTAGTGTTCTGCTTTTTGTTGAAATCACCCACTCCCTCCTCTTTTCTTTGTTTATGGTGCTTATCTCTGCCAAGGTCAGAGAGAGAGATTAACAGGAGAAATGAGGAGTCAGCCTTAAGTAGTTTTTGCTTTCTTTTTAGTCTTGGGAAATAGACCAGACAATTTTGATAGATAAGTTGAAATCTTCTGCCCTTATCTTTTATGTTATGCATATCTTTATAATTAGAAGATGTAGAAAGTGTAAAGCCAATAGCAATAATAATAATAATTTGAGTGTACCAATAAGCATTAAGAATTTATGCATATGTAATTTCTTTGTTTGTGTTTGTATAAATATGCAAGAGAGTATGTCTTCGGGGTCTCACACTGACCACTTGCTGGGAAGTGTCCGACCTCTGCAGAAATAAAACTTGGAGACTGCCCAACTACCTGCGTGGATCTCTTTTCTATCTGGTGCAGGGTAAACGAACCTCATTTGGAATCTTTTTCCAAGAATATCTCCCAAATATGATCTGAACAATAGCCTGTCAAATCAAACCAAGGAAACAGTCATAGAAGGACTGATTTCTACAATGGCAAAGCCCAACCGCATTCTTCCCCCTATACTGGCAGGGTGGGACAACGCAGTCTCGTTGCCTGATGAAGAACTTAAATGAGCATTACTAGAAAGGTTTTCAAGCTTTTTGCCTGCATGACCCCATTTTGAGACTTACTGTTTCCTGTGACTCCAGACAACAACAAAGCAACATAGCAAGAGTGCAGAATATTCATTCTTCACAGTGAACCAGAACTCCAGTAGAGAAAGTTAGGTATATGTTCCTTGCAAGAATCGATCAAAGGAAATTTTGATGAGCTGTTGAATTTCACTGTGGGCAAATCCATGGCATTAGGCTTAGACTGAAAGGATTTCACACTAAATCATACTTTCTCATATCCAAGTTAGGGAAAAAAGGATGAAAACTGTTCTTCCAGCTGGGTGAGATGCTCACTGATCACCTGTTTAGGAGGCTGAATAATTTCACTGCCAGCCAGGACCTTGAAAAGATTCAGGAAAGTTTCATAGTTTGTCTGGAGTAGAGGGTGGGCCCGGGTCCCTTCCCCCTGCCCCCTGTGTGCACTAGTACTGTGCACAACAGATGCTCCGACGCTCAGAGACAGGGCACCACCTGTTGCCCCGACCCAGCACATGAGAGCTGTCATGCTGCTCTTAGGGAAATTAGTGGGGCAAGACCAACTGACCCAAGCCAAACACACAGGGGCAATGTGCATCCATGGCACCGTAAATTTCTACCCCTCGATCCCTGTACAGATTGAGATCCAGGAGAACATTACCAGGATGACAGCCAGGGTGGTCCCCAAACCCCCCCTACCCAGTCCTAATCGGTAGGGACTTCCCAGGATTTGAGAACCTGCTCCCTGCAGTAGAGCCAGAGGACAGTTAGAAAACTCCAGATCGAGACCAAGGCACCTGCAGATTCCCTTGCCCCAGTCTTCACAGAATTTTCCCCAGAATTATTTTCAACCCCTGAAAAACCCTGGAAGTCAAGGCAGGAAAGGAAGGCAAATAAGAGATTAAGGACCAGGATTTTGACTAAGAACCAGAAAATTGCACTTGTTGGTAGACAAAACCATTCGGGAGACCAGGAGGCAGCTCAGGTTGGAGAGGACCCAGAGGAGGTTCCCCAGCCCTAGTAAGAGCAACCCCAAGGATGGAGTTGAGGTCAATCCCCTAGAGAGTTAGGACAGATCGGTCCTGCCCATGAGAATTTCAGACAGGACCAAGCCAATGATCCACTATATGCAAATGTGAGAGGGGAGGTAGTGGAGGTAGATGGCATACCCGTGGAAGGGAAGACCAAGGCTCGGGGCCATACTACATGCTCAAACACAACCTACTGTATCAGGTAGCGCAATTATAGGGGGGAAAAGTGGAACAACTCCAAGTGCCATGGAAGCACACAAGGGCTGTATTAGAATTAGCTCACAGCCATTTATTTGGGGAATACCTAGGAGTACATAAGACCCTGGAAAGAGTCCTAAGGAGGCTTTTCTGGCCAGGAATACTGTCAGAGATCTAATGCTATTGCGCATCCTGCCCAGAGTGCCAGGTGCACAGTCTCCAACCTCACTTGCGGGCACTGTTAGTGCCTTTGCCCATTATAGAAGTCCCTTTCGAAAGGATAGCCATGGAGCTGGTGGGCCTGCTAGAAAGATAGGCATGGGGCCACCGAAGCATACTTGTCATACTGGACTATGCCACATGATACCCAGAAGCCATTCCCCCAAGAAGCTCCACATCCAAGGCAATAGCAAGGGAATGGCTTCAAGTCTTTGCTAGAGATGGGCATCCCGAAGGAGATCCTGACCGATCAGGGAATTCCCTTTATGTCAAAGTTAATGAGAGGCTTGAGTACCTTGCTTCACATCTGGGCCCTGTGGACCTCAGTCTACCACCCTCAAAAAGATGGCCTGGTGGACCAGTTTAATCATACCCTCAAAAGTATGATCTGGAAAGTGCTGGCATAACACGGAAAAGACTGGGGTGCCCTTCTACCGTACCTCATATTTGCGATATGGAAGTTAACCCCACAACAACGAACAGAGGTCATCGATATGATCCAGTGGAACCCCACAGACAGTGGTCCAGCCTCATCGTCCTAGTACCCAAGCCTGATGGCACCTAGAGATTTTGCAACGACTTTTGAAAATTGAACGAATTTGATGCCTACCCAATATCACATATTGATGAGCTCGTTGATTGGTTAGGCAAGGCCCAATACATGACCACCGTGGACTTGACCAAAGGCTACTAGCAAATCCCACTAGCCAAAGACGCAAAGGAGAAGACTGCCTTCTCCACACTTGATGGCCTTTTTCAATACACCATCCTTCCCTTCAGTCTACAAGGGGCCCCAGCAACGTTCCAACGCCTAATGGATAAACTAATACGGCCCCACACCAAGTATGTCGTTGCCTATTTAGACGATGTAGTCATCCATAGCTCCAATTGGGAGACACCTCTGGGAAAAGTAGAGGCAGTGTTACATGCCCTCAGAAATGACGGCCTCACCTCAAACCCTCCCAAGCATGTAATCAGGCTGGTTGAGGCCAGGTATCTTGGATATGTAGTAGGAAGAGGGTTGGTAAAACCCCAATGAAATAAAGTGGAGGCAATACAGGACTGGCCCTGACTGGTCCACAAAAAGCAGATCAGAACTTTTGTAGGGATAGTGGGGTACTACAGTAGGTTCATCCCTCACTTCCCCACTAGAGCAGGGCCTTTGACAGATCTAATAAAAGCTCGGTGCCCGGATATAGTAAAATGGATGGATACAGCGGAAGAAGCATTCACAGATTTGAGGACAGCCCTATGCAGTCATCCCATGCTCATCACCCTGGACTTCAAGAAGGAATTAATCCTACAGACAGATGCCTCAGAGATAGGGCTAGGGGCTGTCCTTTCACAGATGGTGGGGGGTAGGAGGAGCACCCAGTCCTGTACCTCCACCAGAAGCTTCTCCCCAGGGAGCAGAGGTATGCTGTGATTGAAAAGGAATGTCTGGCAGTTAAATGGGCTATGGAAACTCTCCGCTGCTACCTACTGGGATGGAAGTTCACCCTTGTGACAGACCATGACCCGCTCCAATGGATGCACAGAAATAAAGAAAAGAACGCGAGAAGGGCCAGATGATTTCTATCCCTGCAACCCTTCCATTTCCATATACAGCATAGGGCCAGAAGCCAACAGGGCAACGCTGACAGCCTGTCGCATCAGCACTGCCTCTTGTCCCAATTAGCCCGACCCTGTGGTGTTGAGCGGGAGGGGAGGATATGTGAGACAGCAGGGCCAGAAGACAGCAGGAGTATCCTAGAAGGGAGATATATAAGCCCCAGGACGTTCCGGGCCTTGTTCCGGGCAGACTGACCAGGGGTTACTACAGATTATTTAGGAGCACCTGGGACCAATTAAGGCCCAGCTAGACTCCTGATAATAATCCCTGCTCCAGCCAGTTGGGGCGGCGGGGAGGGGGGGGAGTAAGGAGAGCTGACAGTAGTGTGGGAGGAATGTTACCATCAACTAGAGGAACCAGACCAGAGCCATGAGAAAGGTACAAGAGAACAAAGAGATGGAAATAGCCTGGGTAAAGAAGAGCAGCTGCAAGCAGTGTCAGCAGCACATAGCTGCTATTTATAGGGCCCCTCAGCTGGGGCCCAGAGTAGAGGGCAGGCCCGGGTCCCTTCCCTTCCCCCCCTCATTGTGCATTACAGAGACACCAACGCCGAGAGACAGGGGGAAGAAGTGGTGCCCCGACCCACCACATCAGAGCAAAGCGTGGGACCCACCATAGCAGAGCAGGCAATTTGTCACAACTTGAACAAAGACTGTAGCTTAAGTTAGGTCTTAGCTATTAAAATCATATTTTTATTTTTGTTTATTTGTAACTTTTTCTACCCTTTATTCCTTTTATTTGGTACCACTTAAACCTACATCTTGTTTAATAAACTTGTTTACTTTTACTATAAATCAATTCAGTGATGTGTTTGAAGGAAAGGGTGTATTTACTACAGTTAAATTAATAAGCTGGAATGTACTGCCTCTTTAGAAGACCAGCAAACTTAATAAGCTACTGTACAAGTACAGTGTTAGTTTAGTGGCAGTGCATTGCAAAGAAACAGCTTTGAGGAGCCTATTGGCTGGAGTTCAATGATTGTTACCTGCTAGTCAAGGTTTGCGCTGGGAGAGTCTTGAGGAGATTGCTGGTAAAGAAGACAGACTGGTGTGGCAGGGATCTGACTCATAATCTAATATCTTCAGCAAAGCTCACTCTTGCTGAGACAATCAGATAACACAGTGGCTCACAGCTCTGGATATCCCCAGAAGCGTGTTATACTGTTCTGTGACCATTACCTAATCTCTTTTGACATCGCCTATCAACCATCCCCACCCAATGCCGTATCACTCAGCCCTCCCATGGCTTTCAGTCCCATCAGCTTTCTATCAAGGTTCCACAGAGTTCTGATGGTGGTCCCCTCCTCTTCTCCCTCTATGCCTTTTCACTGGGTATTCCCATACAAATTCAACTACCATCTCTATGCAGATTATTCATAGATCTCCTTTCTACTGTCTCTCTGGAATGTCCTTATAGATATCTAGCCATCAAGTCAATCTCAACATAAACAAACAAAACAAAGCTCTTAATCTTTCCCCCCTCAAACCCTTCCCACTACCTCCTTTCTTGATCACTGATCAACATCACCATCCTGCCTGTCACTCAGGCCCATAACCAGGATAACATATTTGACTTGAACCTCTCTCTGGGTCCTCATATTTAGGCTATGTCTAGGTTTTGCAGATTGTTTCTGCATAATATCTCTAAGACATGGCCATTCACATAGCTAAAGCTCTCATTCAAGATCTAATCATTCACCTCTCTAATATTGCAACAACTTCCCTGGCCTTGATAAATGCATCTTGCCCTGCTCATATCCATTCAGAATACTGCTGTAAAGATCATTTTCCTAGCCCATCATTTGGACCACATCATTTCTTTCTTTGCATCCTTCCATTGGCTCGCCATTCACTATCACATCAAATATAAACTGCTTGTTTTCTCTTTCAAATTCCTTCATAGTCAATGCCCACCGACCTATCATCTCTCATTCAGTATCCAGAGGTTGATTCCCACCTCAGCTGGTCCATGATCAGCCTCCATCACCTACTTGTTACATTTTGAAACAAGCACCTTTGTGCTTTCTCTCATGCTGGCCCTCAGGCTTGGGAAGACCTCCCCATAAATTTCTGCAAAGCCATTTCACTGTTCTCCTTCAAATCCCTCCTATAAAACTCTTTGCCACAATGCTTCTAAAAATATTTGACAACACTTAGGCTGCTGGTGTATTGAGCCATTTGCCTATCAAACTGACTAATATTGTCTCATTGTTTCCTTGTACTCCCCTGGCTTTCTGTATCCATGTGCTGTCTCTTGTCTTATGCTTAGTTTATAAGCTCTTTGGGGCAGCGATAGTCTTTTTGTTCTGTGTTTGTACAGCAGCTAGCACAATGGGATCCTGAACCATGATTAGGGCTCCTAAGGGGTATGGTAATACAAATAAGTAAATACATAATAATACCTTGTTACACCTTGCGCAGACATTTACAATGCTCAATGCTGCCATTCTAATTGGCACTGCATTTAAATGGGTATACAAGGTGTAAGGCTGAGGAGTATCAGACCCTACAAGCTTTAGACTTTCCTGTATTGAGGAACTTCTTTCTACTTATTATTACAGAAAGGGGCCAATGTACTTGCACAGGGCTCCAATCAGAAAAGTGCCTAAGCTCAAGCTTAAGCCCTACTCAATAAGACTTAAGTGTGTGTTTATGTGCTTTTCTGAACAGGGCTGGACTTAAACATGGCCTTAAAGTTATTTATATGCTTAAGTGGTTTGGTGAATTGGGGCCATAGTTCTGATATCTTTCTGCCCAGCAAAGAGTTAATTTTCCCATGGTACACTAAATCCAGGAAATCCATTAATCAATAAGTGATATTTCTCTTTTCTGTATGGCAAATAAGATTTTAAACCATGAGAATAAAATAAATTGCAGAGTTTTTTACAAAAGATCAGAGTGCTATCTGGATAGAATACTAGAAGAGAAACAACTGGATTAGAGTCCTGTGATCTTGTTTATATCTTTGACCTTTAACCAGATAGGCTATGAATAAAATCGCTGATTCTTTTACGTTTTTGTCTCAGTATTTCTCTGAAATGTCATCATTTATGTCATGTAAATTTTCAGATGTCTTTTATATAATAAAAAATAGTTAATTTACATTTCTTGAACCATATATGAAAATGAGTACTCTGACCTGTGCTTCTAAATGATTTTGCCTTCTCTGACTGAGATATTTGGTTAGCATTTTTGGACAGTAGCTATCATTTCTGGCTATATGTCAAGGATTGTTTTGAAAACATTCCAATAATGACTTGTGTACCTGTAGGTTGGTGGCACAGTCCAGCTGGGGACGTCATGACCCTTCCTTGGGCCAAGGCTCCGAGGAAGGCCACAGCGCCTTTGTCGAGGGGAATAAGCTCCCGGTTTAAGAGTCTGTAGCCCTGGCCCCCAGGCGGGGCAGGCTTCCTTGGCAATCTATAGCTCACTGGCCCTCATGTAGGGCAGAGATGGTAAGGGGTCCGTGGCCCCCCAAGCCTTCCATCAGGCGGGGTGGGCCAGCAGTCTACTGTCCCCGGCCCTCAGACAGGGCGGGGCAGGCAAAGGAGTCTTTAGCCCCCGGCTTGCAAGCGGGGATGGAAAGTACAAAGGTCCTATGGCCCCCAGCCCTGCACCAGGACGGGGGGTGGTGAGCAGTCTGGTGCTCATGGCCCCCAAGTAGGCGAGGAAAGTACAATCTACAGCCCCCGACCCTCCAGCCAGGCAGGCCTGTCAAAGGAGTCAATAGCCTCCGGCCCTCAAGCGGGCAGGGCAGGTAAGCAGGTTGCAGCCCCCCACCCTCTAGCCTGGTCAAGAGGATGCCAGTACTCGGAATGTGGGTGTTTCCAAGTGATCTTATATTTGTCCCTCTGCCTAAAGATGGTATTTTTGATAAGCAAATCTTAGTTCATACATTTAATGAGGAGAAGAATGCTATTAGAGTTAACTTTCCCTACTCCTTCTTTCCCAGTGGTGCCTTTCCAGAGTCTGGGATGTCGCCAATCTCTTGCATTGAAGTCACCCATGCAGATAAGCTTGTCTTCCTTGGCTGTGGCAGTGAGAAGTGCATCAAGAGCACAGTAGAATTGCTCCTTGTTGTCTTCGTCATTGTCAAGTGCGGGAGCATATGCATTGATGACTGTGGCATACTGGTTGTTACTAAGCTTAATACGTAGAGTCATGAGACATTCGGTAATACCAATAGGGAGTTCAAAAAGCTGTCTAGCAATCTTGCTCTTGATGACAAAACCAACCCCAGGAATATGCCTCTCTTCAGATGACTTTCCTTTCCAAAAGAAGGTATAGCCATGTGGACGTGCCCCTGTAATCGGGGAGCAGCGTCTGGGGTTTCCCCTCTCTGGGTCCTCCTCAGAGGGGGACCACCCCTCCCGGCTACCTCCCACCGGGAGCAGTCTTGTGCCCTTTTCAGGGCAAGCATTTTATGCACCAGGCCCTCAGGTCGGGCTGGCGAGGCAAACAGTCTAAGGCCAGGCCCTCAGGCAGGGCTGGCGAGGCAAACAGTCTAAGGCCAGGCCCTCAGGCAGGGCTGGCGAGGCAAACAGTCTAAGGCCAGGCCCTCAGGCAGGGCTGGCAGGTGAGCAAGCCGCTCTCTGGAACGGCATGGCGGGGAAGGCTTCCTCATGGAGGATAGGGAAGGGGGAGGGGGACGCAGGCCCGCCCGTTTCCACTGCGTCCCAGCCCAGGGCCCTGTCAGTGGCAATGGTGTTTGCCACTGGGTCGGCGGGGCTCCGGCCGCAACACGCTGCCCGGGTTGCCCCTGACTCAGCCACTAACGTGTGGCGATCCCTGGGCTTCTTCCTCCCCAAAACCCCCGGTACCTGCCTCCTCTGGGTCGCTGAGGTTCGGTAGACCTGCTAGGCCCTCCTCGTCCACAGGCGGCAGCTCAGGTAGCTCCACTGGCTCATCTTCGGAGGGTAGCTCCTCCAGGTCCTGCGGTCCCCAGGCCTCGGGCAGGGCCGGTAGGTCCTCGGGGTCCCAGGCTCGACACTGCTCTGGTTGGTCCGCTCCCGGCTCCCAAGACCCGGGTGTTTCCGGGGGGGCTCTCTTCAGGCTCGTAGTCCGCGGGGAGCCCCGATGGGCCTTCTTCCGGCTCCCAGGCCGTGGGGGTCTCTGGTGGGCCCTCCAACTCCCAGGCCATAGGGTACCTGGGGGAGGCCTCGGTCGAACCCCAGGCTGGGTTTAAGGCCAGCCGTTCCCTCTCAGCACAGCTCCCCGGCCCGGCCTTAGCCAGGAGCTCCGGAGGAGACGCGTCCTTCCCCTTCAGCTGTCTTCTCCCAACTGAGCTCACCGGCCTGGCTCTTAAAGGCCTAGCTCCGCCCCCTTGCTTCCGGTCAGGTGGGGCCACTGGGGCCTTTAAAGGCCTAGACCCACCCCCTTGCTTCCGGTCAGGGGTTTCCCTGGGGCAGGCCTCTGTCAGCCAGGGTGGGTCTGGCTCCCTCTCTGGGTCCTCCTCAGAGGGGGACCACCCCTCCCGGCTACAAGCCACCTCTATCTTCTTTCAACTGACCTTCATTTGCCCGAAGGGTTTCATTTAGGGCAGCAATATCGATGTCATATCTTGCAAGTTATCTAGTTATTATGGCAGTTCTTTTTTCAGGACAGTCACTGTTCGGGAAATCCACGAGAGTGAAAACATTCCAAGTGGCAAACTTCTTTACTTTGCTTCATATGTTTTGACTGTAGATAGAGTGATCCTGCTGGACACGACCATCCAACTAGGGGGAAGGGCACCTTTGCTAGCTCCTTCCCTATTCAGGGTGATCAGAGGAGATCCTGAAAAGGACTGCTCAGTCGTGGCCGCAGCTGTCGAATTGCGCTTCTGTCTCACAAGTCCAAGCGCAAAATGACCAACTCACACCCACCACTTGTGTGCAGATTTGTGACTAGGGGCTCCCAAAGATCACTGCTTTGGTCCCCACAGCCACTCATCCATCGCCGCAGGACTTTGTTAGTGGGAAATGTTAACACCCTTGACAGAGGCCTACGTGTGATATCTTTTAATGTGGGGAGCCAATGCATAGGTGGCAACCTCACCAAACTTGACAGGAAAGCGCCCTGGTCCTAGTGGCAGGGAAGTCCGAGACAACTGGAGGTCTCCATCCTGCTGCAGCCCTCATCCCCCTTCACAGCTGCAGAGAACTGACAAGTCCACAAATACACCTGTTCCACCTTTGGGGTCTTGAGAATTTTGAACCACACTTCATCTGGTACCTCATCTCAGAATTGTTCACCAAGGGTGACCCTATCTGGAGTACAGTACTCCAGACAACATAGTTCTCAGGGTCATTGGGACACACAAGGCTTTCCACCACAACAAGATAACAGTGCAAAGAGAGGGCAAGGTCATGCACTTAGGGACTAACAAGAAGAATTTTTGCTATAAGCTTTGGACTTATCAGTTGGAAGCGACAGAGAAGGAGAAAGACCTGCATGTATTGGTTGATCACAAGATGACTATGAGCCACCAACTTGATGCAGCATAAAAAGGATGCATTAGGTAAATTATTTCCAGTACAGATAGAGAAGTGTTAATATAATTATACAAGGCACTGGTGAGACCTCATCTGGAATACTGTGTGCAATTCTGGTCTCCCATGTTTAAGAAAGATGAATTCAAATTGGAACAGGTGCAGAGAAGGGCTACTAGGATGATCTGTAGTATAAAAACTTATTTTATGAGAGGAGACTCAAAGAGCTTGGCTTGTTTAGCTAAACCAAAAGAAGGCTGAGGGGAGATATGATTGCTCCCTCTAAATAAATCAGAGGGATAAATATATGTATCAGAGGGATATATCAGGGAGGGAGAGGAGTTATTTAAATTAAGCACCCATGTGGACACAAGGACAAATGGATATAAACTGACCATCAACAATTGAAATTAGACAAAGGTTTCTAATCATCAGAGGAGTGAAGTTCTGGAACAGCCTTCCAAGGGGAGCAGTGGGGGCAAAAAACCTAACTGGCTTCAAGATTGAGCTTGATACATTTATGGAGGGGATGGTATAACAAGACTGCCTACAATGGAATGTAGCTGATCTGCAATTGCTAGCAGCAAATATCTCCAATAGCTGTTGATGGAACACTAGGTGGGGAGGCAACCGAGTTACTACAGAGAATTCTTTCCTAGGTGTCTGACTGCTGGGTCTTGCCCACATGCGCTGGATCACCATGTATGGGATAGGGAAGGGTTTTCCCCCTGGTCAGATTTCACAGATCCAGGGGTGTTTTCACCTTCCTCTGCAGCTTAGGGCACGGGTCACTTGCTGGTTTAAACTAGTGTAAATGGTGGAGTCTCTATAACTTGAAGTCTTTACATCATGATTTGAGGACTTCAGTAACTCAGCCAGAGGTTAGGGGTCTATTACAGGAGTGGGTAAGTGAGGTTCTGTGGCCTGCAATGTTCAGGAGATCAGATGGGATGATCATGATGGTCCCTTAGAGTCTATGATTCAATCTGCCCTACTTAAAATAAAAGAATTTTCCACTGTTCCTTAGGGCACCTTGATTTTGTCACCATTGTTTGCCATTGGGTGAGGAATACCATGCTGATATGGTTCTCAGTATTGGCTTTGGTAATAAAATTTAAAACTTGGAACATGCAAGTCCCCCAAGGTTAGCTGGATTGAAATTAGTACATCACTTATTTTATTATTGCTTTCCCGTCCAAACCTATTTCTAAATGAAATCATTTGCAAGAAGCTATTTGAAATATTAATAGGCAGAAAAGAAGATTGTTTAAATAGAAAAATCCTTGTTGTTGCTGTTAGCTATCTATTCAGAGGCAACAAGGCCAGACTGCTTTTGTAGTCAGGAAGGCATTAAAGGAGAACATTTTTCTCATAGGAATACATAAAAAGATTTAAAAGGAGAGGGTTGTTTGATGGGAAGAAAAGCAGAAGTTCCCAATATAAATTTTGGGGAAAAATTTGTAATTGGTCTTTTTCCATCAGGCTTGAAGCACAGCCAAAGTTAAGAGTTTCCCTACATGCTCAGTGTGCCTTTACACTACATCTGCAAAGGGCTTTGTGAACACAAGTCTATAATCCTCATGAAATTTCTCTGTGGTAGGTCCTATTTTACATGTGGGGAAACAGATATATAGATGCCTTGCCTAAGACACCACAGTAAGTCAGTTTCAGAGCTGAGATTAGAACTCAGGAGCTTTTGTTTCTCAGTCCTGGGCTCAAGCTTCTAGAAAACATGACCTCTCTTTAAATCTGAGAACATCAGGGAGAAATAATTCTACAGGTTGGAACAGCTTTAGGGAATTGTATCCATATATCATCAGTTCTGATGGTTATTACAGACTCATGTCTGTCAACTGTTAAATTGTGCATAGATGTTTCTAGCCCCAGGAACTGTGACCTTAGACATATATAGAGTGGTTACAAACTAGTTGTGATTTCTATTTTGATATGAGATTTTTAATTCAGATGGGGTACATAATTTATATATATATATATGTCAGTGCAGTTAATTAAAAATGGTATCTTTGTAAATATGCACTGCTAAATAAATATATTATTTAATTCCACAAACTTTTCATCTTTCCAAAAGATGGCACCCACAGCACATATCACCCATGGAACCATTCTGGCAGTATTGACTCAGTAATAAATCAGAAATGGGAGTTGTGCAGCAAAATACCCTAGTCATCTCTAAAAAAAATCTCAATTATTTGTGCAACAGTAGCACCCAGGAGTAGCAACCAGAGTAGACCCAATCAGATCAGGACTCTGTTGTGTAAGGCACTGTAACAAACATAGCATGATTCAGACCTTGCCATGAAAAGCTTACAATTTAAGGTCAGATGTAACAAGTGGGTGAAACAAAACAGAGAATGGAGTGGGAATGGGGAGAAAGAGAAGAGTAACAGAGCTAGTACAAATGGGGAGGAGGAAAGTCGCCAAAAATTCAGACAAAAAAGAAAAAAAATAATTTTGTCTAGATTTTCCATGGAAACATTTTGATTTTTCATCAGATATTGGAATACCAAGAAATGCTGGCCAAAAACTAAAATATTGCAGTTTTTGGCTGAGCTAATTCAGTTTTTATGCATTCCATTTTGTGATGAAAAACTAAAGTTTTCTGTAGGGAGCAGAGACCAAAAAAAGGAAAAACCCCAATTTATAAGAAAACAGTTTCAACAGAAAATTGTCAGTGAGTTCTATCAACAGTAATAGGAGGATGTGGTTATTTAGGTTAGCTATATGCTCAGTTTGACAGTTTTGAGATATTAATTTTTTAAAGATATAGATAAAAAAATATATTAAGGAGACCAATAATCTCTGATGACCTAGCTACCAGCTGGCAATCTACTCTATACATCACAGTAGAAGTGGGTCTTGAGGATAAGTAGCTTTGTGGATAAGTTTGTGGATAATGTGGAGGACATTTGATGTATAAAGTACAGTATGGAACAAAGCATGAAGGACCTTGTGAGAGAACTGAATTAACAGGAAATTAAGGCTAACATCATTGTCAGGGTAAAGGGGATAGGGGACATGATAAGATACAGGAATTGATGAATAGGAAAGAACTGCGTTTTGAAGGGGCATTAAAGGTAAAGGCAAGAAACTTGTATTTGATGTGGTAGAAATAGGGAGCCAACAATGAGACTCAGCAAGGGATTTTTGTGGTTAAAAACAACAGGCCAGGAAAATGATCTTATCAACAGCATTTTGACAGGACCTGTGTGGGGTAAGATGAATATCAGGAAGGCCTGAGAGATAACGGCAATGATGAAGACAGGAGATAAAGGCCTGAATGAAATTTTGGCAGTTAGAGAGAAAAGATCAGATATTGAAAATATTATGATAAAAGAAGCAAAAAGATTTGTATATGGCCTGGACATCTGAGGCTAACGAGAGGGGAAAGTGAAAGATGATATTCAGGTTACAAGCCTGACTAACTAGGATGATGGTGGTGTTGCAACAATGACAAAGTAAGCAGAGAGAGGAAAAGGTTTAGGGACTAACATGAAGAGCTCAGTTTTGTCCATGTTAACTTTTATTTGGGCACAGGACATCCAGGAGGAACATGGGTAAAGGAAGGAGTCCACAACCAAGTTAATGGAAGAAAGAACACAGCATTAAAATGGAGGCTGAGAAGCTGTGGGTCTGAATGAACTGGAGGTCGCTAGACTTGGATAAAAAATGACTGAGGGTATTTCCTGAGTTTCCTGCAGAAGAGTCAGATATGAAAATATTTTGGTTGAAAATTAAAATATTTCAGTTAAGAAATGCTCACATGGGAGTTGTAGTTTGGTTTCCTTAAACTCCCACTCTCCTCTGTAGGTTCCATTGGCCAGGATGTACCACACTATCTCCTCTCCAGCCATGTAATCCATCTGGGGATCCTAGCCAATAGAAGAGAATGGAGATATCATGCAACCAAACTATAACTCCTACAAGGCACCTCAGCAATGTTTCCAAATGTGTATTTGTGTATGTTTTTTGGTAACATTTCCAGGTAGGTACACTTTATTTCAAGCTGTAGTGGTCATATGACTGAGAACTTGCCTCAAGAATCAAGCTTAAACCTCAGAATTTTATTTTCATAAGACAGAAGTAAAATAAAATAAAATAACTAAAGTCTTTGCTAGCTTCTGTTTAAGATGACACTACTTTTAATTAGATTGTCCTATTCAACCTTTGTTTTTTTCAATGAAAAACCAGAATTTTCCACAGAAAGCAGACTTTTTTGTGAAAAATGTCACTTAGGCAAAAAACCCAATTTTCCATCAAAAATCAGTTTTGAGGGAAAATGTTTGACTAGCTCCAGAGGTCAGAGACAGCTAGATCTACAAACATACAGAAGTATCTAAATACCTCTATAGGCACCTTAGTCTACCTTTGAGGTGTCACTGACATTCTCAAAACTTGGCTAAGGCTGAAGTCAAAGCCCTGGTAGCCCCAAAGTGAGATTCTCAAACTAGGATTCCCCTGCATCTTTCACCACTGTGTTCAGATCATGCCCAAGACCTGAGACACTTACTTGGGATACAAAGAGCATCAGCAGGTTGTTTACCCAAAGTAAGGCTTGGTCTACACTTACCTCGGTGATTCAGCGGCAGTCAACGGGAGTTACATGAAGTACGCAAAGAACTTGCGTAACTCCCGTCGACTTCTGTGCTTCTCTTCTGCACGCCATCTTCACTGCACTGCGCTGACGGGAACTGCACTTGACGAGGTGGTTTTAGTACATTGACTTCTGGATCGACTGAGCAGGTCTTCACTGACAGCTCAGTTGATCCAGATAAGTCGATCTGACAGTGGCGACTTTGCCGCTGTCAGTGTAGACATAGCCTGAGACTAACTAGTAATTAAGTATTAACATAATTCAACAGTTAATTCAAAGACGTAGTATTTTATAATCAAGTATAAACTTAATGAAGTAACTGGATTACAACAACTATAATTCAACTTGATAAAAAAAAATGTAAAGTAAAGAATAAATTAGGATGAAACTACAAAGGTTGAATAGGACAATCTAATTAAAAGTAGTGTCATCTTAAACAGAAGCTAGCAAAGACTTTAGTTATTTTATTTTATTTTACTTCTGTCTTACGAAAATAAAATTCTGAGGTTTAAGCTTGATTCTTGAGGCAAGTTCTCAGTCATATGACCACTACAGCTTGAAATAAAGTGTACCTAGCTGGAAATGTTACCAAAAAACATACACAAATTAAGGTACCAGAAACACCCAATGTGATTTTAATACAACAGTGCAGAGCATATAGGATTAGCTCTATTTTAGTGGAATCAATAGAAAATTTATAACTGTGAAAGTTTAGAAAGTAGTTTCATTAACCAAGATATTAAAATTAAGGTTAATTAGACAAGTTGAGGGACTGTTCTTGGAGAGTTGATAGGCCGATAGTGTACCGAAGGGAGATACTGGTGTTTGAGTTAATTTGCCCAAAAGAGTTATGTTATTAAAGGTAATACCATACACCAATGAGTAAATATAGAAAGAAATATCAAAGTACTTTCCTTTTGGTATTTAAAATTGACAAAGGTAAGACAGTAACTAATTAAGTTACCACACCAACGTTGGAATGACGCTAGCATGCAGTGTAAGGTATTAATAAATTAGATAACTCTGTAGTTAAAAACACACAAACACAATTAAAGTTAGCGAAAAGGTATTCTAAAGTTTAAAGCACACACAAAGATTGAAGTGACTTTTGAAGATAGAAGATAGCTTTTCTCACCTGACACACAGTGTAGTGTTACAAAGGACAACACAGATCCAAGGATAGGGTGACCATATTTCCCTAAACTGAAAATGGGATGCACGGAACAGGCCTGAGCCGCCTGGTGTCGCTGCTCTGGCCCCACACCCACGCGAATGTTCCTTCCCACCCCTAGTTGAACCAAGTAGCAGAGATGGAGGCAAGGTGGAAGAGGAATGGGTATGGGCTGGGATCTGGGCAGCAAAGCAGTGTATGAGTGTGCAAGTGTGAGTACTTTTGGGCTCGGAGGCAGAAGGTGAAGCTATCGGACTATGGGTATATCTACACTGACGGTGGCAAAGTCGCCGCCATCAGATCGATTTTTCTGGATTGATTGGGCAGTCAGTGAAGACCCGCTCAATTAATCAGGAAGTCAACCTAGTAAAACCACCTCCTCAAGTGGCACAGTGCAGTGAAGACATCACGCAGAATGGAAGTACAGCAGTCGACGGGAGTTATGCAAGCTACTCTGTGTAGCTTGTATAACTCCCGTCAACTGCCGTGGAATTTCCAGGTAAGTGTAGACCAGGCCTATGATACAATTAGCAGTGTGATGCCCCTTTGGGGGCTGGGATAGTAGAGAGGCAGGAAGGAAGTTCTGGGTAGTGGGAGGGACCAAGGAGACTCCAGAGAGCAGCCCTGAGGAGGTGGGGGAAGGCCAGGATGCAGGGCTGCCATTTCAGATTTTGGTATGGGGTGGCAACTCCTGGCTGGTGAGGAGGAGAGAAGAGGGGGACAGGGTGGGGGGTCACTCCCAGCCTGTGAGGGGAGGGGGAAGGGAGAGAGCGACAGGAAATGGGGTCACTCCCAGACAGTAGTATGAAAATTGGGGGGACAGGTGCACCGCACAACACTCCCTAAATGGTGCCCTTGCCAGGATGTGGCAGAAGTGGGTGACTGGAGGCAGACTGGGGAGGGAAAGAAGCTGGTTGGGGAAGGAGGGGGCACTGAAGAGACTGGCCCCTCCATCAAATGCCCCCAGATTTGGAATAGTGACTGTACCCTGAGCTTCCATAAGGCACTCCAAGTTTCAGGCAATCTGATTAACTGTACAGATTTTAGAGCAGTTAGAACAGTTCAGTTTTAAACAGAAAACTTGTTTTAACCTTAACTATAGCTCTGCTATAATGTTCCAAATTAATATTAATCATGAGAAGCTTATTAAAGTTCTTGATCTACAAACTAGGTGAATTTTTTCACAATTTGCTTTTGATGCATACCAGTTAATACTGGCTCATTTCAAAGGATTATTGTTGATCCTCTAAGGATTTTCTTTTTAATTGGACTACACAAATATAGTTTGCAAAAAATACCTCCCAGGTATGGGTAACACCTTGTTTGTTACATTTTCAAAGGTTATCCACGTCCTCCTAGGTTCTGAGTCAACACTCCTTTTATTGTTTTCTACATGCACAGGTCGATCAGTTAATGACAACAGTTGTCAGCAATGAGTGCTCCTCCATTAGAGCTGAGAACAGTTTACCCACAAGCATGAATGGGATAAAACTATTTTCACTGCCATTGCAGAAAGCATGCTTCAGATTTGTGAGAAGCAAGTTTAAAGAATGCTTTCTACAGCTGTCTGTAAAGCATACTGCAAGAAGTGGAGCCTGAAATAAACAGGAAGACAGTATCGGTACCTGAGGATGGGAATGATGTGATCAGGCTTTTCAGCATGTGTAAGAAGGTAGACAGGAGATTATTGGTTAGGGGAAATGTTTTAATGCTCTTTGATCAAAATAAAGAGTATAATATTCAAATATAATTTGATTTGAAAATATTAATAAAGCTAACGTGATTAGGCAGTGGGGAAGGCACTCTGTGTGCTGAGAAAGGAGTCTCTCATCATCTACCATCACATGCAAGTGCTTTCTTAGTGCTATACCTCAAGAAAGCCAGTGGCAAAGCATATGATGTCATGTTAAAAATGCCCGTGTATCTGTGATGGGGCGTACTTACGCTGCACTGGCCATGCAGGGGTTAACCCCTCATACTTGGCAGAGGAAGTCCCACCCCTTCGACACTACTGGGCATGCTACAACTGCTGCTTCAGTATAAAAGGGAGCAGCACAGCTCATTTTAGGTGGACTGCTAAGGAGGAAGGATATGCCTTATAGGCTACAGCCCAGGAGCAGTGGGAACCCAGACTGCTGGAGCCAGGAGCATTGAGACTTTTGTTGACACCCAGGTATCTTCTGATTGGAGTCACTAGGAACTGCACACACCAAGGAGCCAGAGAATTCTGATGACACACTCACTCCTTCTTTGAGAAACAAGGTAGGAAGCGGCCCAGGGTGGGGTAGGGAACTAGCCATACTCCAGAGAAAACTTGGCATGTTTCAGTTGGATCCCTGCTGATGCAGTGGCAGGACCTTCTGCCACTGTTAGGGTTGGGACCCCGTGGAGAAGGGTGAGCCTGGGTCACCCTACCCTAACCAGCAGCGCCACCCAGGCCTGACTGTGAGGGCTGCCATATTGGCTCTGGCCACCCAGCCTGAGAGTTAAAATGGTGCTGAAATTCAACAGACAAACCTCTGCTGAAAATTATATCCTAGGATATTTACATGCTAAGCTGAGTTTAACTCTGCCACAAAGACTTTGTTTCTTAAGTGATTATAGAGGAGGTGGCCTGTCCCTCCCTGTCAGGCTTGGAGGGAGGCCATGCCTTCTGGTGGCTGCACCTGTGTGGGCAAGCTTTAAACAGAGGATTAGCTCTCCACAGTCTATGGCCTCAAATGGGGCGAGGCACCTAAGCAGTCTACAGCCCCAGCCCTCGAGCAGGGTGGGGCAGGCAAGCAATCTATGGGCTAGGCTCTCAGGTGGGTCAGGGTGGGGCAGCAGAGCTGTCTATTGCCCTCTGCCCTCAGGCCACATGGTGTGGCAGAGCAGTCTATAGCCCAGGCCCTCAGGCAGCGTGGGGTGAACAAGGAGGATGAAGCAGACTGATTCCAGCTATGTGTTTGTCAGTGTTCAAGTGACACACGGGGACCTTGGCATAAACTATCATCTAGTTTGCCAGTATCACAGTTGCATTTCACAGTCTACTCAATTGGAGCTAGAGGTGACAAGTTCAGATTCATGGCCAAGAAAGACTTAATTTCCTTGAAGCTGTTCATGCTGGTCACTATTGGGAGAAAGCAGAGATTTCCTAATGTTCCTTTAATTAGCATGAACGTTTAATTTAATTAATTAAGCAAACAAAACCATAAGCACGCAGCTATTATTCTCCAAGCATCACATGTATGAAAGTAATTGTAAATGCCTCCTAAAATTCAGTACAGGCAAAGGCAGGTTTGTAACAATTATAATAACTTCTAATTTTAGGTTAATAACCATTTTTGCATCTATTTGGGTGTTTATCCCCCACATGACCCTCCAGCCTCCTAACCCATTTTCCTCCTGAAACCACATCTGCATCACTCCAAACTCCACTGTTTCCAAAATCCCCTTGATTAAAAGACCCTCTTCCTCTTTGTCAAACCCAGGGCCCTTTACTCCTGCTTTCCCTAGATCCACCAAACTATTAAGCCTTCTTCGGCCTCTCCACAGATCTCACACAGCCAACCCATCAACCACCATTACTACACTGGGAGTTTTCCAAGCCATGTCTTTTTTGCAAAATTTTCCCAGGTCCATTTTTTTTGCAAGGCTGGCAATTAAGTAGTACCATAGAAACACAGAAATCCAACCACTTCACAGAAAGAGACCTTCAATACACCTGAGGCTGTGACCATGCTACACTTTTGTCCGCATATTTTGTTATCACTCGTTAAGCTCCAGTGTTAGTAGGAATGTTGGGAGTGTTATTGCGTAGATCAGACATGTATTCGTTAAAATGCTCATTATCCTCTAAACCTGCTCAGACAACAAGGTGGCTAAAATGCTGGTGGCTCCTGGCACCTTGCCTAAACTAAAGTTTCCACCATTGCTACTGCAGATGAAGCTGCACTAGAGACATCAATGTTAGGACATGTAATGAAAAAAACATCTATTGTAGATAAGACTTGAAAGGGTATCTGGAAACCAGTTGACAGAATGTCAAAATGAATTATACAACCGATTTCAGTGCACATCTTAATGGCACATAAGACTAGAGAGTGAACAAATGTCAACCATCCTTTTCAAATACACACTAGCATAACCCCCTGAATCAGGTATATACATGGATCTCTTAAAAGGAGAGGTTAAACCTCATCATGGGAAATTGTCTAGCACCAATAAGAAATTTGCCATTGCCAGAGCTGGCCTCCCTTGCATAACAAAGGGAGTTTACTGGGCAGATGAATAAAGCAGTTTTTGGAATTTAATATTCCAGCTGACCAAAGTGTTGAGTGTTCTTTAAAAGAGAAATTTTATGAGGATTTATGCAGATCTGATTTCAAAATTAATGCCAGAATAAGTTGATTATTAATGCTACGACAAAGAATCCACGGAAGATATTGGCATGGGTGTTGAATTAAATAGAAGCAAGGACATTTGTTTACCATTAACATTACAGGAAAAACAAGACATTAGAGATCAAATCCTGCTCTCGTACATCATGCAATGCTATTGATCTAATGGGTGTTGCATGGTCATGAGGGCAGAATTAATTTCAGTTTCTTTTATAATAAGGTTCTAGTATTAAGAAATATGTTTTTGTTTAATGAGTTGTTGTTGAAATACTACAGTGTACTTATTGTTTTCCTTTTATGTAGAGTACTTTTCATACTGTATGTCGTCTTTTAATTCACCTAACTTTAACCATCATACTGCCTTGTGAACACATGTGCTGGCAAAACATGACTAAAATCAGGAAATATAGAATCAGAGTTAAAAAAAGATACTACTCATAATGGAGAACAGGAGACAGGATTCTGGTGGAGAAACGCTGTAATAGGTGACAGATTTCCTTGCTTTTGTTTGTATTTTGTGAATGAGATCTTTCAAAATGAATGGGATTTAGAGGAAATTGTAATGATTAGCTCTTATATCTTAGATCAGTAGTTGCCAACCTGTGCCCCAAAAGTGGCCCACTGCTCCTCTCCTGCTGGCTGCAAAAGGGAACCACTGCCTAAAGACCCAGGCAGAGCGCTGCCTCGGGGCTACAAAACCAGTGCAGGCTCCTTGCTGCAGCCAAGGGAACGGGAGATCAGTGCTCCCCTCTCCCTGGCTGTAGCAGAGATCACAGCAAAGTGCTCCGCGTGGGTCCCTATGTGCTGGGGTCTGTGCTGGAGCCAGAGGGAAGGGAGTGCTGATCTCCTGTCCCCCTGGCTGCAGAAGGGAGCCACTGCCTATGGACCCAGGTGGAGCGCACCAGGCTACAAGATGCATGCGGTTTCCCTGCTGCAGCCAGGGGGACGGGAGATCAGCGAGGAGGCTGCTCCTTCTGTCTGGCTGCAGTGGGGGAGGAGGGAGGGCTGCTGGCAGAGACTGGTGGCCCTTCAGGGTTGTAAAAATGGTATCTGGGGTCCTTGAGCCAAAATAGCTAGATAAAACTTTACTACATAAAGGCCTGATCCTGCGTATCTTTTCTCATATGAGTAAATGATCTTATTGGAGTCAAACTCCATTAGATGTGGCTCATGTGGAGTTAATTCAAAACCATATATTCTTGGTCCTCCAGATCCTAGAGAAGACCAAGAAGTTGTGTGGAAGAATGTTGGGTTGTTGTTTGCAACTTTACAAAATGGAGACATTTCTGGGTAAGAGGTTTTTCCTTCTTTCCTAGAATCCTGGCATATGTGCCTAATTGATCTCTGCTTCCACAAAATGGTGTCAGTAGTGATTATTCCTCTTCCCAACCTGCAAATGAAGTGCTGGTTACACCTCACACTATCAGAAAAGTCTCTCAAAAGTATAGTTGCAGGCAATGAGCAAGGCCCACTTCAGCTTTCTGCAGCTTACAAGCTACAGGAGTAGCTCTTATGGATCCTCTCCATGAGCCACCCATCTAGCCCTATACATAAAGATATGACACTGCTGAGTAGTGCAGTTGGAAGGGTCTATCAGCATGAGTTTGGGATGCCTGCAGTACTCAGCTCAATTGAGTTATGCAAATCCCAAACAAGTGCCACCATTTTAGTGTAATTTATTTATGTAACTGAAGTTGGATGGCCTACTCAACAAGTGTTAACTTCTGCTTTATGCTAGTAGAATTCTAGTGGTTTTAACACTGTTATCCTGGAGTAAAATGGAATTAACATAATGTGTAAGGCTCAGTGACAGCAGTTCCTGGATTTGCAAACACTTTGTGGTAGAGACGGTTTAATCACTGTGTGTACAGTGCCTAGGCTCCGATCCCTGACTCATGCCTCTAGACACTACTGCAGTGTAAATAGTGACAGGTAGGTGGGGTGGCCATAGTGACTGAATTAGCTGATGTGGGCCCCTCTTCTGCTGTATCACGAGTAAATTCCTACTTTAATCCCACTAATCTTGTTGTTATGTGAGCTCCTCACCCTGTATAATATGGGTGTGACATCGGAGTTCTGTCGGAGATTCATATTTATTTCCCAGCCACTGTTCCGCAACATGGATGAGTGGCTACTTTTACACCCTTGGCCTCTTCACTCCGTCAAACCTCAAAGGAGGTAACTCATTGGAAAAGTCTGGTGAATTTTGGTTGGAAATTGGCCAGTCTGAGGGAAGGAAGCAAATCTGAGCATGAAGGCATAATGGTTATTGCTAATGATTATTGCTGTTATGGTGTAGCAAGCAGATAAAGCAGCATGTTTCCTACCAGGAACCCAAACTATTACAGATTCTTATGACCCGCACATAATGGGCCAAATTCAATGCTGCTATAACTCCATTTAGTTCAGTGAGCACTCAGGCATCTTTTACCAAGGGCTTGTCTACATAGAGACTTGGCGCTCAGCACACTAGCATGTGAATCTAGTTTGCTGCTCACTCACTGGCCCCATTGACCCTGCTACTGCAGGGTTAGGAGTCTGAAGACCCAGACCCAGCATGGTGGCTAGAGGCAACAGGGCCGTGAGAGACAACCTGGAGGCAGTGGTGGTTGCTAGAGGTGGCAGTGCAGCAAAAGGCATAGAAATCACTGTATGGCAAGAGGTGATGGCACAGAGATGACATCCTGGCTAGAGGCAGTACTAGGGGGTGAGGCAATGGCTCAGAGACAGAGGCAAGGTGTTTCTCTCACAGAAGCCAGACTGTATTTCCCCCTGGAAGCTGGAGATGGACCTGTTCAAGTGCACTCCTAGGCTCTTAGATTATCACTGATATCTTCCAACAGCGGCCAATGCCAGGTGCTTCAGAGGGAATGAAGAGAACATGTAATCTTCAAGTGATCCATCCTGTTGGCCATTCCCAGTCTCTGGCAAACAGCAATTCCTGCCTATCCTGGCTAATAGCCATTGATGGTTCTATCCTCCATGAACTTATCTACTTTTTGGCACCTTGTTCACCAATGCCCCATCACCACCCAGGCACAGACCCCACTCCACAGTTTATTCCTACCCACACAAATATTCTGGGTGACAATATAGTTCCCATTGCAGAGTCAGTCAAAGGTAATAGAAAAGCTGGAAGACAATCTGCAAAGCACTTTTTAGGTCATTATAAAACCACTCGGTTGCCTTAAAAAAATCTTCTGCAGTGTTGTTGGAACTGTGTTGGTCCTGAGAGATTAGAGAGATGGGTGAGGAAATATCTTTTATTGTACCAACTTTTGTCAATATATATTAACTCATCCACCTTGTCTCTTTAAAATGTCTGTGCCTTTGGCCTCATGTTTTAGTACTACGCAAAGCATACTATAATTATCCAAAAATTCTCTTTATTTAACTCTTATTAATGGTACCAGAATTTGTGCATGCACACTGATGGCAGACCCCTTAAATATTGTTACATTCAAAGCCACAATCTTTTTAGGAAGTTAAAGCATATAAGACATCTGTGTGGATGAATTACCCATATTTTAATAATTAAAGTATTTGCACTGCAATTTTACAATAAAATATTATACATTGTATGTGCTGTGCTAAAAGCAAATTGACTATAACAAATTGAGACACTGTGGATTCTAAATAACTTTACTTACACCACAGACTGATTTATATATTCAGCAACTTAGTTGGATTTCGTGAGATGTAATTGGGTTTTATAATCCTTTACAGTGCTTCCTAATTAAAACCAATGGATCTTTCATAACATGTTCCTGGTTCTCATTACTTAGTCATTTTTAGAAACAAGGGCACAATCCTTAAAAGCCATTCTTTGTGTATTTTTATGTATATTATCAGTATTTTCAATGTAGATTTAGTTAAGGAATCTTCATGAATTCAGGGTGTTCAAACCACAGTGGATCCCAGATAAGACTTGTTGCATATATTATCTTTATATCTATATATGAACTTCAGTCTCCACAGAGACCAGAACCTGACAATCACCAAGATGTTTTGGACCCTCTGTACTTTAACTACATTTGGAATGTAGGACTGGACCCTTAATTGGTAAGGGGCAACCAGTGAAACAGGAAAGCATCATTTACAAAACAATAGAAAAAAAGGGCTTTCCAGATTCTCACAGTAATTCTTTCATTTCACTTCCAGGACAATACATTTAATGAACTATTTAAACTATATATATAATCTCAATTTCTCTCCCTCTGTGTAAAGATTTTTTTAGATCTTTAAATATGTAAAATTCAATATAAAATACTTGAAAAGACCTATTACAAAGGAAAAAATGGAGATTGAATGGAATCAAGGATCAGGTATCTTTAGACTTTTTCTGTGAGGGAAGAGTTTTAATCAGTGGTGTTTGAATAAAAGACGGGCGGGGGTGGGGGTTTATGCCTGTTACCTTTTAGATAAAAGAGTACATTTTATTCTCTCCTTTTGTAAACCAGATTGATAGAGAGAAAATGTAATTCACTGAAAATCTGCAGTTTTTCTCATAGATGAAACATTTTCAATATAGGAAGCAATTCTATTGGGAGGAAAACAGGGAACATGTTCTGACCTCCCTTGCCCTGAATGGATTTTGAACCAGCTTGGTGGCAGTTATTTTTATATTTTCAATATGAGTAGCCCCTTCTTACCTACATTTCCCTCTGTGTCTTTTGTCTAGAGCACATAAGCAGATTACGTTCTGGGTTCTTCTTTGTCCTAAAGCTATGCTGGTTTCAGCAGGTCAAGCACAGCAATGATGCTTAGCACTTTGGAAATTCCCTGCTTAAAGTAAATGGAAGCACTAATTTACTTAATAGTCCATTGTAGTTAGAAATTGATTTGCCAGACTATATTAGATATACAAGAATGGCAGCAGCGGTAGAAAAGGCACATTACAAATAATTCTCAGGCCTGAACAATGGGACTGTGCCAGGCCCTTAAGGCAGAGTACATTGAGGACAGGGAGAAGGGCCCAAGGAGTCTACCCAACCTTGGTGCGGCCCATGATAAGAGCCAGGTACAACAACAGTCCCCACTTCTGGGAATACATACATACATACATTCTGGGAATAGGCTACTCCCTCCCTACTCTCCCATGGATATGCAGAATCCCAAAGTGGGCAGGGTGGAGATGGGTCTGTGGATTAACTTCACTACTCCATGGTGGCCTGTGGAGCATGACCAGAATGCAGGGCTGGAGGGGGGGATGCAACACTCTAGATAAGGGTACAGCAGCAGGTGCACTCTCCTGTGTGCCAGGGAGCTCCAGCAGACATTCCTAAGTTCTCGATTGGGTGGTGAAGCTCTACACACTGCATCCAATGTCAAACTGGGCCTTGCAGGCATGATACTGCCACACAGAACAATCCTCTCCACCTACAGCTAGATCACATGAGTAGAGGGCTAGGTGGCACAGTAGGTTCAGTGAGTTAACTTTTGATCTCAGACAAATCCATGATCAAATTCTGATTGTCATCCTAGTTCCCATTTATGCAACAACAACAACAAAAGCCACACCCACTGGGCACAATTAAAAATTAATCTATGCTCAGGGCTGAGCCAGCACGGGAGCAGTATGAAGCGTACAGGTTAGGAATGAGGTACTTTGGGAGAGCTGTGTAGAGAAGCTGCACCTACCAGTATTATGAAACGTGTACTTTCCTGAATATGTATTTTAAAGAACATTTAAAAGAAAAAAAGTGAAGCAAAATACTGGAAATACAGGTGAGTGGGGGGGAGGTGGAAATAAGGAAGAACAGAAAGTGTCAGTAGATGAGCACTTAGGGAACATACTGTAAGGTACCTCCCTGCACCCCTTTTTCAGATTTAAATTGGAAGAAAATGAATAATTGCCATTCTAAAGTACACTTTTATGGAGTATATAAATAATAAAGAGGCCCTTTCATTATTTTCCACAGTAACATTTGATATTTTTGTCATGGCATTTCTCTTCATCCTAAGCAAAATTAAATATGATCTGACTTCCATAAATAGTATATAATGTAACCAGAAATACCCTAAAACCCTTCAAACATATATTTCAATATCTACATAAGTGGTACGCTCCTGTGGCTAATTGACAATACACAGATGAACTTTTGCACTAAGAAATACCTTTGTATCTTTAACCAATCACTGAGTCTGAGGTTCTCATCTTCATCCCAAAATGAGTTTGCATCACAAAATCATCTCATAGGTTGGTCCAATTCACTCTCTCTCCAAGGCTAGAATGAGTAGGACTTCTGCAGGTCAAGTTGAGACTGAGGTGCATTAACAAATCTGTGGGGAAGCTGGCAGTGTGCCGGCTCCAAACTAGGCTTTAGCTAGACTGGTGCTAATGGTACCTTGCTTTATTAATCACTAATGCCACACAGACATTTCAATATAAAAATTTTGTTTTAAAAAAGTATCTATTGTATAATATGCTCCTTATTCCAGGCATCACATAAAGATACCTCAAATTCCATAGGCTAGGAAACTGTTCGTTAAACCTGACATATGCATGGGGTTACTTTTTTCACCATATATTTTGTGCAAAAAACTTTGGCAGTATATAACTACTAGCAAAAATACAATATTAAAAACATACACCAAGCAAACATGAGCTCTGCTTCAAATGCAGAAACAAAATCTGGCAATGTTTTGTCTCCTATGACTAACATCATCTTATTCAGTTTAGCCAATTACATGATGTCCAGAGGGCTAGGCAAGTTTTGCAAAGACTTGTTTGAAAAGACTTTGGTAATATATACTTTAAAGCTTTTGCTTATTTAACAATCGTGAACATAGCAACCATTTTCGGCTATGCAATCAAAATATAAAAACTCTTTTGCGGGGTAGGTACACCCCATCGAGGGGCATCAGGCTGTAGGGGACTTAAAGTAGAGCTTGGGCAACCCAAATGGCCTAAGCTGCCACAGCTGGCCTGGTTCTCAGGGCAGCATGGCTAAAGGGTCAGAGTAGACAGGGCTACACTTTGCGGCAGGGCAATGTGGCCCAGTGGCCAAAGGAGAGTGGGCAATTACACATGGGTGGGTGGCGGCTGGTGTAGGCAGACCTGGGTCTTACTCCACCAGGTCCCAGCCCAGGGCCCTGTCGACAATGAGTGTATCGACCACCAGCTCAGCAGGGATCCTTCCGAAACATGATGAATCTACCCCCAGTTCCACAACTGGATCAATGTTTAGTTCCCCTGAGCTGCTTCCTACCTCTCCTTCCAAAGCTGGTAGTCTCAGGATTTCCACAGTCTCTCCTCTGTCAGTGATGTTGTGCAGCTGGGGGTCAGGTGAAGACTCAGCCCTGCTGGCCTCTGTGTCCTGGTGCTCCAACAATCTCTCTGCAGGAGCCTGTAACACGTCTGCTCCCTTTGGTCACCATCCCAGACAGAGCTGAGCTACTCCTTTTTATATCTTGGTCCCACGCTGGAGTATGCCTACAAGGGACAAGGGGGAGTGACCTCCTCCACCCACAGAGTGTGATTAACTCCTGCTAAACCAGTGTGGGGCAGGTATACTCCGTCATACATCATATTTTCATTGGGGTTACTACTGATAAATATTGCCTGCCCCTTGTTATATCTTGTCACTCTACAGTATAAATGTGTTCTTATTATAGTAGCTCTTGTTCTCTCTTTACCCGATGCCCCTATTATTGGTTACTCTCACTTACTGCATCACATCTAAAATTTGATGATAAGCTCTTTCTGGCTGGAACCATGTCATACTTTTTTATTTTTATTATTATTTTAATTTGATTGTCAGTGCCTAGCATGTCTGGACTTGCTATAAATCAAATATAAGAATCTACTAATCCTAATATCACAAAAGCACCAGTGTTGTCATCTTGTATATTTTTATGAAGCATAAAATCTATAAACTGTCAACTATCCTGTTAAGCTGTCCTGCAGTGACTCAAGCAAATGAGTACCCACCTCAGGGCAGACTGCTGGGGAACAGAGCACAAACCCCAAATTGGTTGAGTTCTGTACTTAGTTTTTGTCACCAAACGATTATCAAGCATTAACTCCTCAGGCGCTATGACAGTCTAAACAAAGTCACAGACAGTCCCCTTGGGAAATCTGATCTATCTTGCTACCCACATAATCTTACCTTTTGTGATAGATGATTCCTCACACCAGGGTCATAGCAATATTCAGAGGTTACACCCAGTCTTAAAGGACGAGTCATTTACTCCAGATCAATTGCACTTTAGCTCTCACACCAAAGATGAAGCGGCAGCCAATCCTATAATAAACTATCTAAAGACTTATTAACTAGGAAAAAGAAATGAGTTATTCATATGTTTACTTGTTTTAACCTTATATACACACAAATGAGTTCTAATCTCAAATTTGAAAAAGTAATAGAAGTTTCTGTGATAGACAAGCTCTTTATGGCCTTAAGAGTTAACCCAGACTAAACACTGGTGATCTTTTACTTATGCCTAGTAATGCGTGCTCCCCAGATTCAAGCAGCATAAAGATACAGTTCCTCCTTGTCAAGGGGTTTTTATTCCCTCCCCCTCTCCCCCCGCCATCTGCTTTGAGCTACAAACTCAGCTGATGGGAGGAATTCACTTGCAAGACTCAGCTTCCATGGGTAGGGGGAGGTACAGTAAACAACATGGAGAGGAGAGTAAACAACAAAGTCTTTTGTCATTTTTAATGTTCCATTTTTTGTCCATCTGGTGTCGATGGGGCCTTCCTTAACACCTTCTCTGTGCTTAATTTGTAATGAAAGAGGTCTGAGGCTCAAGCAATTGTGTTTACATTCATAATGGATGCAGCACGTGCCAGAGCTATGAACGGCCATTAGAGGTGCCAGGGCTGAGCCCTGGCACAAATTAAGCACTGCACCTTCTATTGAAGACTAGCATTTCATACTAGTTAATGTCTCTCACCTGTCTAGTGATTTATACAGTTCCAAAGGCTTACAAGGCAAACACTTAAATATAATTCTATAATATGATACAGATATTGTAAGTGAGATTAGTGCATGCAGTAATTTACAAGAATTCCATAAAGTGTAAACACTAAATACATTCTTATAATTCTAATACCTATTTTAACAATATTAACATACATGTGAGCCAGATTGAGTCTGTTGGAAAAAGATTCCAAGTGAGGATCATTACCCTGCACCGATAAGAGACCCACACAGGATTTCAGTCAGGACAGTCTCCAACAGCGTTTATTCTGCAGAAGGTCAATTCCCAAGCCCACAAGTGGACAGTGGAAAAAGACCCTGAACAAAGGATTACAGACAGTTTTATACCTTACTGCTACTTTACAGTTAGCTACATCTTATCTATCAAGGCTACATAGCTTGCTTAATCCAGCCGAGGTTTATCTCCTTCTGCATTCCTCTCCTCCTGTATTCCAGCAAACTTTCCATGATCCTTGTACAGAGTGGAACGGCCTGGCCTGTCTCTAAAAACAAAGGGGCTAGCTAAAATGGAGTAACTGTGGTCAAGCAACTAAAAATCAGCTTACAAGTCCAGATATATTTTTGTCAATATTCACTTGAGGCAGGGAACCTTGCATGAGCCGGCAACTGGTTTGCCAGCATCACACACCCTTCTTCTTCAATATGCTTTTTCTGGGGTTTTTGCAGATACTTTTGCAAGAAGATATGTTATTCTCACAATGCAGTCCATGTCAATGAATTATTTTGGAGTTTCCAAAACTATTTTGATTTTTCAATGTGTGTGTCCCGGGGCTGCTATGCCTCAGTGTGGGCATCTGTTCATGTATGCGTGGACGGAATTAAAAAGGTGGTGGGTTTATGCTTACTCCATTAGGCTTTCTTCCAGGAGGGCAATAGGGTGGTCTGAGTCATCAGGGGCCGCCCTTTCTTCTAGGTGGTGTGGCCTAACCGTCTGAGTCAGTAATGCGGCCTCCCTTATCAGAGCTGCGAGGCCTAACGGCCAGTGTCAGTGAAGCAGCCCCCCTAACGGCTCATTGGGTTTGTGGGGCACTGCCTGTGGGGGTGCAGTGCCCTGGGTAAGGGGGCTCAGGCCCACCCTGTTCCTCTGAGCCCCAGCCCAGGGCCCTGTCAGTGTCAGGATTGTTGGCCACTGAGTCAGCAGGGCTCCACCCGAAACACGCTGACAGCAACTGCCCCTTTCACACTCCTCAGGCCCCCCGGGCTACAGCCTACCCTGTCATCATCGGCGATGCTCCACGATCCTCCGGGATCTGCGAAATCCCCTGTCTGTGTGGTCCCTGATGGCTCGGTCCCTCTTCAGGGCTTGCCTGGCAGCCTGGGCTCTGGTTGGGGCTTGGTGGCATTTGGCTCTGCCCCCGGCATCGGCAGCGGTCGCAGGGAGAGAGCTGGCAGCGTGCTTCCTCCCTGGTCAGCCGTCGTCCCCCCCCCCCCCAACTGATCTTGGTGACTGCCTTTTATAACCCCTTCCCAGCTGAGCATGCCCAGCAAAGGTGGGGGAGTGTGGCTTCTTCAGCCTGTCATGTCCTTAACCCTTGCTATACCAGTGCGGGGCTGATACACCCCATCACACACCCTACCCCTCAAGACAGAAGCGCGTTGGAGTTCTTCCTCATCTTCCTCTTCCCATGCTCATGAGAAGAAGTCTGTGTTTGCATAGGCTTTCCCAGGATGATGCGACACTGTGAAGTCATAGGTTGGAGGGCCAGATACCACTGCATGATCCTGGCATTGCTCTCCTTCATTCTGTGAAGCCAGCACAGGGGTACATAGTCTGTAATGAGGCAGAAAGGGCTCCCTAATAGGTAATATCTAAGGGCTTTTATTGCCCATTTCACTGCCAAGGGTTCCTTCTCGATGGTGGAATATTTGACCTCTCGGGGGAATAGCTTACAACTAGGTAGAGCATCGAGTGCTCTTCTCCCTCTCTTTCCTGTGACAGCATGGCCCCCAGTCCTACTTCTGATGCATTAATTTGTAAAATAAACTCTTTCGAGAAGTGAATCAGGGTGAATCAGGACTGGCTCCCAAGTGAGCTGTTCTTTCAGGGTCTGGAAGGGCTGGTTGCATTCAGCTGACCACCACATGTTTCGTGGCTGTGAGTTCTTTGTAAGGTCAGTCAGGGGAGCCGTGATTGGGACAAAGTCGGGGATGAACTGTTGGTAGGAGCCTGCCAAGTCGAGGAACTGTTTCACCTTCTTTTTTGTTGTAGGAGTGGGGTAGGTTCTCAGGGCCTATACCTTATCTACAAAGGGGCGGAGTCATCCGGCCCCCACTGTGTACCCCAATAAGTTACCTCCTGACGCCTGAGGTGACACTTGGCAGGGTTGGCAGTGAGTCCCACTTCCTTCAGAGCTCGCAGTACCACAGTGAGGTGTCACAGGTGTTCTTCCCACGTCCCACTGTAAACCACTATGTCATCAATATACTGAGCCATGTATTGCCAATGCGGTTGTAGTAGCTGGTCCATCAACCGCTGGAACATAGCCATGGCCCCATGTAGCCCAAAGGGCATGGTGATGAACTGGTACAGCCCAAATGGCATTGGGAAGGCTGTCTTACCCCTTACTCCATCGCCCAAGGAGATCTGCCAGGACCCTTTGGTCAGGTCAAGGACAGACAGCAATTTGCACTCCCCAGACATTCCAATAGTTCATCAACACGGGGCATTGGATAGGCATCAAAGCAGGAGATGGCATTGATGCTTCTGAAGTCAATACAGAACCTCATAGTTTCATCAGGCTTCGGGACCAGGATGATGGGGCTGAGTCAGTCACTCCAGGATTACTCCACTACCCTGAAGGCCAGCATCGCCTCAAGCTCCTTCCATGGGAGGACCCGGTGTTGGTTTCAAACCCTTGTCTGGCAATGGTCTCAATATGATGGCTCCAAACTTCAATCCTGCCTGGGTGGGTTGAAAACACTAAGGGGAAGTCTTAGGCCAAGCATTGCAGCTGAGCTTGTTGTTCCGGTCCCAAGTCTTGCCCTAGCGTGACCATAGCGGTGTCGGGAGGCCCCCCAAACTGTTGGTCCCAATTTGGGTTCCGGTGGGTAGGAGGCAATCAGTAGACCCTCTTGCTTCTTCCACACTTTTAAAAGGCTCACATGGTAGAGCTGGAGATCTTTCTGCCACCTGGGGAGTCAGATTTCATAATCTACTGGTCCTGCGTGCTGCATGACCTCAAATGGCCCCTGCCACTTAGTAAGTAGCTTCAACTCAGAAGATGGTTACAGGAGCAGGACATGGTCACCAGGTTCAAACATTCGTAGGTGGGTCCTGGAGTTGTATTGGAGCTCCTGGCTGTGCTGTGCCTGTCTCAGGAGGTTAACCATGAGGAGATTCTTTGGGAGGAAACCGGCAGACCTTTCATCCTTTCTGCCATTGCAACAAAGAGCTATGTGGACTTGCAGCAGGGTTTAGCACTTTCAATGTGGAAGGCCAAGGCCTGTCCAACATCAAGGATGTGCCATCTAAGTTCCTCATTAGATCTGTGTGGCTTTGGAATGAACACTGGGAGAATATGTCTTGATTATACTGAAACTGCGGCACCACCTTCGGTATGAAGTATGGGTGGGTCGCAGCTGAACCTTGTCCTTGTAGAACACCGTATATGATGGTTCCGAGGTGAGCACGCTGATCTCGGAGGCCCTTCATGCAGAGATAATTGCCACTAAGAAGGCTACCTTTCAGGAAAGGAGCAGTAATGGGCAAGTGGCTAAGGGCTCGAAGGGGGTGCCTGTAAGGTTTGCTAGAACTAGATTCAAATCCAACGGAGGTATCAGATCCCTGATTTGAGGGTAAAGTCTCTCCAGGCCTTTCAGGAACCTGCCCGTCATGTTGTGAGAAAAGACTGATTTACCTTGGATTGGGGCCTGAAAGGCCGAGATGGCCACCAGATGAACCTTCAATGATGAGAGGGCTAAACCCTTGTGGTTTAAGATGCAGAAAAGGTGAGATTTTTGGCTTGAGGCCCAGCTGCAGAACCTTTTCATTTAGTGAGATATGCCGGTCTGGTGGATGGCTTTTTATTGCCCACCAGTACCTGTTGGACATGAGCTGAACAAGCCCATTTATCTGCATTTAGCCATGCAGCCACCATGCTGTCAGGTGCAGGGATGCTAGGCCCAGGAGTAGGAGCTGGCTGTGGTTCTGAGAAAGGAGGTTGGGCCAACGTGGTTGTTCCAGCAGGGGTGCAGTCAATAGCTCCAGAAGCATGCCGAACCAGTGTTGATGCGGCCACGTGGGAGCTATTAGGATCACATTCACCTTGTCGTGTTTGATCTTTATCAGAACCTTGTGGATCAGTGGTATTAGCGGAAAGGCATACATAAGTGCCCCTGTCCACGGGAGAAGGAAGGCATCAGACAGAGAACTCTGGTTGAGACCGCGTATCAAGAAGAACTGATGGCACTTATTGTTCTGTGTGGAGACGAAAAGGTCCCCTTGGGCAGTGCCCCACTTTCAGAAGATCATGCAGGCAATTTATGGATGGAGTGACTACTCATGGCGAAATAAGAAGGACCTGCTGAGAAGGTCTGCTAGTGCATTCCTGGTACCTGGGAGATGAGACACCATGATATGAAAGTCATTTTATACAGCAAAGTTCCACAGGTGGAGAGCCTCCTGACAGAGTTGATGAATGGGCCCCACCTTACTTGTTGATATAGAACATCACAGCGGTGTTGTCCATTAGAATCTCGACTACCCTGCCTGCCATGTAGGGAAGGAACACTTGGCAAGCTAGCCGTATAGCCTTGAGTTCTCTGACACTTATGTGGAGGTTGCAGTCCTCTTGTGACCAGATTCCCTGAGTGCTGAGATAGGTTGGGGGGCTCACATCAACAAAGTGTGAGGCATTGGAAATCAGTGTCATCTAGGGATATAACCCCTCAAAAGGTGTGCCCTCCATCACCAAGTGCGGGCCATCCACCAGTTAAGCTATGATGGGACATCTGGGGCCACTGTGACTACATGGTTCAAGTTGTGTTTGCTCAGGGTGTATACTGAGGTCAGCCACAACTGTAGAAGTCCATGGTGTAGATGCATGTGGCGAACCACATAGGTGCAGGCTGCCATATGTCCCAACAGCTTGAGGCATATTTGTGCTGTGGTGAGGGGGCAGGCCTGGATGTGTCTGAGGTCTGACATGGCTCAAAACCGGGGCTCTGGGAGGAAGCCTGGCTTGGATGGAGTCAAGGACCACTCCAATAAACTCTATCTGGAGATAGAGTTGACTTCTGTTTGTTTATTAGTAGGCCCAGGTGCTGGCAGGTGGTCCTCACAGGATTTAAATTGTGTCTGTGACCTGCCCTTGATGATCCAGTCGTCCAGGTAAGGGTATTTCCCGACGTCTCAGGTAAGCAGCCACCACCAACATGCACTTTGTGAAAACCCTTGGGGCAGATGAGAGGCCAAAGGGTAGTGCCGTAAATTGATAATGGGTCTGGTTCACCATAAACTGAAGGAATCTCCTGTGGTCGGAGAAAATTGAGATGTAGAAATACTCATCTCTTAAGTCGATGATAGCGTACCAGTCCCCTGGATCCAAGGAAGGGATGATGGAGGCTAGGGAGACTATGCAGAATTTCAGCCTCTTGAGATACTTGTTGAGGCGGTGCAGGTCTAAAATAGGTCTAAGGCCTTCTTTTGCTTTGGGGATAAGGAAGTAACGGGAGTAAAACCCTTTCCCTTTCATATCTGAGGAACCTCCTCTATGTCCCCCCACCCCCGAAGGAGGGCTTCCACCTCCCAAACGAGAAATTGTTCAAGAGAGGGGTCCCTGAAGAGAGACGGAGAAGGGGAGTGGGAGGGAGAGTGAGGAGAACTTCAGGGTGTAGCCACCTGAAATGGTGCTGAGGACCCAATGGTCTGATGTAACCTGGGCCCTAAACCAGGGAGGAAGGGAGTGGGTTGGATCCTGAAAAAGGAACTGGAATGCTGACCTCAGGCGCACCCTCAAAATACCTGATGCTGCCCGCTTGGGTGGTGCGAGGGTCCTGGTTGAATCACAGAAGAGGTAGGGCCTGGGCAATTTGCTTAAAACCTCTGTTCTTGCCTTTCCTCCTGTAGGAGTCATACTGTGAACAGCCCAGAATACTAAGCTGTTGCAGCAATGAGCAGAACTGCCTCTTAGAGTCCTGTGGCATGTAGAGGCCTAGTGAACACAAGGTGGCCTTGGGTCTGGCATCAGTCTACTCTGAAAATAGAGTATTGCCTTCAAGGAAGGTCTTGAATCAATTGCTGCAACTCCTGGGATAACTCCGATGATTGTAGTCAAGAACATCTATGCATGGACACCGCAGAGGTCTTGCTGCCGAATCTGCTATGTCCAATGCCACCTGTAGGGCAGCCCTAGCTACCACTTTACCCTCCGCTAAGATAGTGGTAAAATCCTGTTCTAACTCATGAGGCAAAAAGTCCTTAAATTTTGACAAGGAAACCCAGGTATTATAATTGTATTTCCCCAGCAATGCTTGCTGGTTAGAGATTCTGAATTGAAGGTTGGCGGTGGAATAAATCTTTCTTCTGAACAGATCCAGATTGTCCTTTGGGGTCTAGCTCACCTGAGCCTGTCTGTCCCGCTTGTTTGCAGCTGCCACCACTAAGGATCCTCGGGGTGGGGGTGAAATGAGATACTTGAACCTCTTGGCCAGGACGTAATATTTCTTTGTGGCCCTCTTTGAAGTTGGTGGCAGGGAAAATGGTGTTTGCCACATGGCTATGACCACTTTGAACACCATTTCATGTGCTGGCAGTGCAACTCAAGCTGGTGCTGCTGCTAGCATGTCAAATAGATTGTTCATGGGCTCCTTGAGCTCCTCTGCCTCTCGGCCTAAGTTGGAGGTTGCCCTTTTGAGGAGCTCCTGGTGGGCTTGAAAGTTATCCAACATGACTGGGGGACTCGTGACTGCCATCATCCTTGTCATCCCTAAATGAGGCAATGTCAGAGAAGGCGATGGCTTCTCCTCTTCTTGGAAGGGAGTTGCTGCAGTCAGATCCTGATATTCGTTGTCTGGGTCGAACGTCAAATCTTGATCCTTCCCCGGGGCCGTCGGTACCGTAGAACGTTTCCTGGATGACTGGTAGGAGAAGGGGCCTAGTGTCATAGGGATTCCCCACGGCCTACAGTATGGCCAGTGGACTGGCAATTGGCTTTGGGACCAATCTGTTGTTGCAAGGCCCACACCAGAAATTTGTGCCCCTGCTTGGTGATGATGGGGTGCCACCCCTCTGGAGGCAAATGTCTTGGTGCCAGGGAACCAGAGCACATCCTTGAAGACCAATGCTGCGAAGGAGACCTCCTCAGTGATGATGACCAGTGCCAGGGAGATACTGACCAGTGCCAAGATTCAGGGGAATGGCGCCTATCTAGCGTCCACTGTGGTGGTCCCACTGCAGGCTTCCCCTTAGACATCTGGGCCTTCTCTAGCTCTGGGAGGTGTCTAGAAGTAAGGGATAGCGGTAAGGCTGCCAGGTCTCTGGAATGCCTCCGGTGTTGATGGCACCACTATCTGGAGGGGGCCTCCTTCCACTCCTTGGAGTTGGTTCCCTGGTTGGGCTTGGGATCTAGGCGGGGAAGTCAATTCCTGTTGCTCCAACATGGGTAACTAGCCCAACAAGGCACCCCTGCTTTTTTGTCCTTCTTGGGGGTTGGGGAATGCCCTTTTAGTGCTTCTTCTGCTGCTTCTTCGTGTTGGAGAAGTGGAGCGGTGTCGAGAGGGTCCCGGTGCCAGTGGTTCTAAGGCCAGTCTCAGCACCCCCTCCACAAACAGGGCCTTCAGGTGGATATCTCTGTCCTTTTTGGTTCTTGGCCTCAAGCGCTTGCAGATCCTACACTTGTCCTTTCTGTGCATGTCTCCTAACCACTTTAAGTAGCTGTCGTGGGGATCATTGAGCAGGAAGGGTTTGTGACAGGTAGCACATGGTTTGAAGCCCAGGGAACGGGACATGCCATGCTTCCCCAACAAACATCCTTAACGGGACTACAACTACTAAACCTTTAACTATACAGACTACATAAAGAAAGAACTATATTACAACTACTAAATAGCAATTCTACAGCACTTGCAATTGCAAGAGAGAGAAACTTCCAGTAACCGTCAAGGGCAGGAAGAAAGAACTAGGGGGCGTACGGCTGCCAGCACATCATATAACAGTACATGAGTGTGGGGCTACAGGGGGTGCCAGAGCTGGCCCTACATGTACTGCTAAGGTGAAAAATTCCTGGTAGCCATGCATCTGGACATACACATACCTAGAATGGAATCAACATGAGACTTGGTGGAATAACTCTCACAATTGGAGCGCTGTCATGGATGGTTATAAACTGTTCAGGAAGGACAGGCAGGGGCGAAAGGGGGGAGGAGTTACACTGTATGTAAGAGAGCACTATGACTGCTCTGAGCTCCAGTATGAAATTGGAGATAAGTCAGTTGAGTGTCTCTGGGTTAAGATTAGAAGCAAGAACAATAAGAGTGATGTCCTGGTGGGTGTCTGTTACAGACCACCAGACCAGGAGGATGAGGTGGATGAGGCTTTCTTTGCTCAACTAGGGAAAGTTTCCAGTTCACAGGGCCTGATTCTCATGGGAGACTTCAATCACCCTGACATCTGCTGGAAGAGCAATACAGCAGAGCACAAACAATCCAGGAAGTTTTTGGAGAGTGTTGCAGACAATTTCCTGGTGCAAGTGCTGGAGCAACCAACTAGGGGCCGTGCTTTTCTTGACCTGCTGCTCACAAACAGGGAAGATTTGGTAGGGGAAGTAGAAGTGGGTGGCAACCTAGGCAGCAGTGACCATGACATGGTCAAGTTCAGGATCCTGACGAAAGGAAGAAAGGAGAGCAGCAGGATACGGACCATGGACTTCAGAAAAGCGGACTTTGACTCCCTCAGGGAACTGATGGGCAGGATTCCCTGGGAGTCTAATATGAGGGGGAAAGGAACCCAAGAGAGCTGGCTGTTTTTTAAAGAGACCTTATTGAGGGCACAAGAGCAAACCATCCCGATGTGCAGAAAGAATAGCAAATATGGTAGGCGTCCAGCTTGGCTTAACAAAGATGTCCTTGGCGAACTTAAACGCAAAAAAGAAGCTTACAAGAAGTGGAAGCTTGGTCAGATGACTAGGGAGGATTATATAAACACTGCTCGAATGTGCAGGAATGAAATCAGGAAGGCCAAAGCGCAATTGGAGTTGCAGCTAGCAAGGGACGTGAAGGGGAACAAGAAAGGTTTCTACAGGCATGTTGCCAACAAGAGGAAGATTAGAGAAAGTGTGGGCCCCTTAGAGAATGAGGGGGCGACCTAGTGACGGAGGATGTGGAGAAAGCTGAGGTACTCAATGCCTTTTTTGCCTCTGTCTTCACAGATAAGATCAGCTCCCAGACTGCTGTACTGGGTGGCACAGAATGGGAAGGAGGCGAACATCCCGCAGTGCTGAAGGAACGGGTCCAAGACTATTTAGAAGGATTGGACATTCACAAGTCCATGGGTCCGGATGCAATGCACCCGAGGGTGCTGAGGGAGTTGGCTGAGGTGATTTCAGAGCCATTGGCTATTATCTTTGAAAGCTCGTGGCAACAGGGAGAGGTCCCTGAGGACTGGAAAAAAGCAAATATAGTGCCCATCTTCAAGAAAAGGAGGAAAGAGGATCCAGGGAACTACAGACCAGTCAGCCTCACCTCAATCCCTGGAAAAATCATGGAGCAGGTCCTTAAGGAATCCATTTTAAGGCACTTGGAGGAGAGGAAGGTGATCAGGAACAGTCAACACGGATTCACCAAGGGAAAGTCATGCCTGACTAACCTGATTGCTTTCTATGATGAGGTGACTGGCTCTGTGGATGTAGGGAAGGCGGTGGATGTGATATACCTTGACTTTAGCAAAGCTTTTGATACTGTCTCGCACAGTATTCTTATCAGCAAGTTAAAGAAGTATGGGTTGGATGAATGGACTATAAAATGGATAGAGAACTGGCTAGAGCATAGGGCTCAATGTGTAGTGATCAATGGCTCCATGTCTAGCTGGCAACCGGTCACAAGCGGAGTTCCCCAGGGGTCAGTCCTGGGGCCGGTTTTGTTCAACATCTTTATTAATGATCTGGAGGATGGGGTAGATTGCACCCTCAGCAAGTTTGCAGATGACACTAAGCTGGGGGAGTGGTAGATACCCTGGAGGGTAGGGATAGGATATAGAGTGACCTAAACAAACTGGAGGATTGGGCCAAAAGAAATCTAATGAGGTTCAACAAGGACAAGTGCAGAGTCCTCCACTTAGAAAGGAAGAATCCTATGCACAGCTATAGACTGGGGACCAACGAGCTGGGCAGCAGCTCTGCAGAAAAGGACCTGGGGGTAACGGTGGATAAAAAGCTGGATATGAGTCAGCAGTGTGCCCTGGTTGTCAGAAGGCTAATGGCATAATGGGCTGCATTAGGAGGGGCATTGCCAGCAGGTCACGGGAAGTAATTATTCCCCTCTATTCAGCATTGGTGAGGCCGCATTTAGAATATTGTGTCCAGTTTTGGGCCCCCCACTACAAAAAGGATGTGGACAAGTTGGAGAGAGTCCAGCGGAGGGCAACCAAAATGATTAGGGGCTGGAGCACAGGACTTATGAGGAGAGGCTGAGGGAACTGGGCTTGTTTAGTCTCCAAAAGAGAAGAGTGAGGGGGGATTTGATAGCGGCTTTTAACTACCTGAAAGGGGGTTCCAGGGAGGATGGGGCTAGGCTGTTCTCGGTGGTGGCAGATGACAGAACAAGGAGCAACAGTCTCAAGTTGCAGGGCGTGAGGTCTAGGTTGGACATTAGGAAAAAGTTTTTCACTAGGAGGGTGGTGAAGCACTGGAATGGGTTACCTAGGGAGGTGGTGGAATCTCCATCCTTAGAGGTTTTTAAGCTGAGGCTTGACAAAGCCCTGGTTGGGATGATATAGCTGAGGTTAGTCCTGCTTTGAGCAGGGGGTTGGACTAGATGACCTCCTGAGGTCCCTTCCAACTCTAATATTCTATGATTCTAAGTGCTCAAAGAATTTCAAGTATCCATTTTGTATACATAAAGGCCCCTATCATAAGAACACTTGAATGCATGAAAAATTGTACTAATGTAAGTAGTGCAATTGAAGTCAGATGATTCATGCAGATAAAGCTATTCCAGTGCACAAATGTTTGTGGGAGAATTGCCATAGTGATTTTGCAACCATCACTTGTGCTTTTAATTATCAGGGAGTTACTCTGAGTCACATTTTGGTCCTTGCTTCTCCCTTACTTTTTTCTTGCTCTGTCTGCAGCAGCTCAATTCTCCTTTTGAGTTGGCCAGGTCTTTATTTGCGTCTCATCTATGTGGAAATGGGAGCAGCAGCCCTGCAACAGAGGCTGCTCTCTTCTCCATGCACTAGCTGGCGACATGAGTAATTCAGGCAGGGAAGTAATGGTGTGCATTAGTCCCCTGCACAAGCACGTAAGGTGTCAAGGACTAAGAGAAAAGGATAGGGGATGGGCGAGTGGGATAGAGGCAGGAGACAGTGGGGAAAGGAAAGGGGATGGTGCGGGGAGAGGAAGGGAATAGGAGGAGAAGCAGGGGGAGGAGAAGGGGCTATGTTAGGATTGCCACTTATCTGGGTTTTACTCCGACAGTCTGATTTTTGGCTTCTGTATTCAGGTGCCATTTAGGGTTGCCACGTATCTGGTTTTCAGGATCTGGCTACCCTAAATGGCACCAGATCCAAAAGTCCAGTTATTGTGGGGCTGGGGAAGGCACCAGGTCATTAACCTGTGCCAGACCCTGCTCAGCCAGGGTTGCCTTCTACCTGCAGATGTTACAGCGAGTGATGGGGGGAGGGGAGGGGTGAGCAACAGGAGCATGGCCTTGAGGGAAGGGGCAGGGCCTTGGGGGAAGAGGCAGAGTAGAGGCAGGGCCTTGGGGGCGGAAGTTGGGGCGGAAGCAGAGTCTTAGGAGTCCAGATACCAGCATTTAGAAAGGTGGCAACTCTTAATAGAGTATATATAATGTACACTATCCATTGTACAGAGGTGTAAATACAATTGTACATATATTTATTGTATCCTTCTTCTCTAGCTTTTGTCTATTTCTTGTCGTCTTTGATTGTGAACTTCTGAAGACAAACTGTGTAGACTGCAACACATTTTGGATGTTACTTATTGGAATACAAGTAAAATATAAGTATCTGAATGTAGGAACAGATAATATTCACTACATATGTGCTGTTTCACTTAGTTTCAAAGTACCCTCCTTCCAATGCATGTCAGAGTACAAGAAATGAGCTCTGTTATACTGGTGAAAGTTGCATGCTTGTACATAGCACTTATAATTTATAACATCAGAGTGATTTACAAAACAACATTTTAAAAACTAATTTAGGCAGCCTGACCATCTGTTATTGTTTGTGTAAATGCCAGACCATAATTGCTGTGGTATTTACATTTTGAAATATAAAATAGACAGAAAGCAACACTTGTGCAATGTTTTTGTTTCACCAACCTTAAAATATTCCTCTAACTGAATCTCATGGAATTCTAAAAATTAAGTACAGAAATATATTTTAGACAATACAATCTCTCTCTCTCAGTGGAGGTCTATTCTGTACAATACATTTTCTAGTGATTTGTTTCTGCTAGTTTCACTGTCCCAAGCATTGGAGCTTCCATTGGTTCTCTTGGGAGACTTTTTCACAATTTAACAGTTTCTATTGGTTTTTTCCCTTGATATTCAACTAAATTTTCCCTTTTTTCTTTTCACTTTATTACTCATAATAACGTTCCCTTGTAAATAAATTTTCATTCTTGTGGCCGGATCCTCCACTGATATAAATCAACATTGTAACACTGCTTTCAATGGAGCTACAATGATTATACAACAGCTGAGGATCTGTTACCTAATGTTTACACATTTCAAATAGATTATAATTTTGTGTCTTGGCCATCTGTTAAGTAGGTTATACATATTTAGCTCATTGAGTCCTTTCTCATGTCTCTCCTGCTCTCTAATCACGTGGTGGTGGCATTGTCTGAACTCCCTCCCATTTGTATGTTTTTCTGTTTCTGACATGCCAAGAACTGAACACTATTCCAGATGCAGTTTCACCAGAACCTTAAAGAGAGGGACTATTACCTCCTTGCTGGGTCAATTGATTTTTTTCTGTGTGAAGTCTAAAAACTGTGATGACCATTTTTTGCTGCCAAAGTTTTATGTGTAATTTGTTGTTCCGTGTGGTTTTTCAGCATTACAGCCTCCCAGGTTTCTGCTTTCTGTTGAGTGTCTATTAATTAATTGTTTTTGCCCCAGATTTATTATAGCAGCTTTCATTTTTCCACACTGAATCTCACTTCATGCTAGATTCCAATATCCTGACTCAGGCTAAGTAGAATTTTATCCATACTCAGTAATCTCATTGACTTTATTGGGGCCACTCACAGAGTAAGATGCTACTCTATGCAAGTATCAGAATCTGGCCTTTTGATATATTATCCCCACACATCTAGCCTTTCTAACTCCTTGTGTTATTCCACTGTCCTCATTTATGTGTGCAACACGTCCCAAATTGTTACAGAAATTGGAAGGTTCATATGAATGAGACAGGACTGCAGGAAGAAAGAGGTCTCATGGTTAAGGCAGCTGAATGCTGCCATGGAGAACTGGATTCTATCCTGCCCTCTGCTACAGTTTCTTTATGATGTTACTTAAAGCAAACTTTTCACAGTAATTATGTTTCTCATTTTTGAGTGCCTATCTAGATATCCCAAGATCTGATATCTCAAGGTGTTGAGTGCTCAGAAGTGAAGTCAATGAGAGATGTGATCAAAACACAGGCAACCTTACTTCTGGCATTTTCTAATTTTTGAGTGTTTGCACCCTTAATATTTTAGCATAAATTTTGTGTGTGTAATATACATGTTTTCTATAATCTTAGATACACTTCTATAAAATCTTGTGTATGCCACATAAGCAGAATCTATAAAAGTTATTTACAAATCTGATGTGTAAATTGTGTTTGATATTCATACAAGAATGTATAAAAAATAGATGAAAAACTATTTAACCGGCTATAAACAAAGATTAAATAGAATGTTGCTGAATTGTCTTCAATGAAGTCTTGGCTAGGGTATTAAAAAAAATAAAAAATGAAATGGTTTGTATTTTGGCTTACTTGTAACAGCATAATATATTTCCTCCCTTGTCTTAATGGCTGTCCCTTAAATATTAGTATTTCTCTGCAAGATATCCTATAGAGTTGCTTTATGGTGCACAGATCTATATGAACAAAATGAGAAATATACTAACAAAGGGGGAACTATAAATTATTGTAATCTCTTTTAGGATTGGTATAGAGTTCCACACACTGAAGTAATTTCCAGGGTGGGAAAGTTGAAGACAAATGTGTTTCCCTTCAGTCTGCTAATAAGTGTAACTTCCTTCTCCTTCTCCCTTTATCTGAAGGGACATACACTATATTTATCATTCCTCTACTTCCCCCATCTTAAAAGGAAGGAACTGAAGTAATTCCTTACACTGATGACATCAACAGTCTCACAGAGTTCCCCACCTCCCTCAAAAAGAGAATTGGGAGAGTAGCTATTAAAATCCTCTCAGAACAATTAATGCTAAGATGACACCAAAGCGATTTAGATATGGGGAAATAAGGATCTTTACTCTCAGAAGTAATTTTCTGCCCTGGAAAGTCACTCTATAAAAACAATTCATGGGGTTTCCAGTGTATTGTCTCATATTTGTTCAGTTTACAAGTAACAAGATGATTTTCTAACTGCCAATCCAGCAAATTCATCACCCTTAGATTTGGAAACCAAGCTGTGTTCTTTCTGCTTCACACATCAAGGAACTGTTTTAAAGCCATTTGATGTCAACTGAAACATGTCCATTAACTTCAGTAGGTTTCATCAGGTCTCAACACAAGAAAAGCAGAAAAGATTCTGAAGACTAAATTTAAAACAGTACAATCCCATTGTCTCCAGTTGCACAAATTTAAATAATAGCAGAATCTGGCTGTGGAGCTTGAACATAATTCAAATTCTGATTGATGCTGCTTAAACAAATATTAAATATTTATGTAACTGTAGTATCCATACACCCAAATCAGGATAAAGGCCCCACTGTGTTAGGCAATGTATGAATATAAAGGTAGGAACAGTTCTTGTCTTGAAGAGTTTATAATCTAAAACAAGGCATGAATATGAAAAGTAGTGGGAAAAGGAGACAAATCTGTACACACTTTATATTTTCATCATTGTGTTTTTAGAATCCAGCTACTACTTAGATGGTTATATTGCCTCTTCAGAACGATATATGATCAGCCTTCCTGTAAGGATGTGAGAGATGGACACTTAATAAAGATGACTGGAACACTAACTTTTGGTATTACAGAAGAATGCTAAAAATGAGCTGGATAACCAAAACTAAGAATGATTATATGATGAGAAGAATGAATTGAAAAGAGCACAATTACTTGAGAGCCTGGGTAAGAGAACACTACCTCTCTGCAGACACATTGCTGATCGATTGAGTGCTGAAATGGAGTTGCTCTGCATACTATCAGGCAAGATCACAGGCAAACCAGGAAGGGGAAGAAAGAGAGCCAGCTACATTGGAAACATCACCAGATGGATTAGTATCCAAAGGGGGAGTAGAAGTTTTACGATTCTGTTGCAACTGTGAAAGTCGAAAAGTGGCGGTCGACAACCACTTTATCAGAGATGTCACTTGAAGTGTAAACAGAATAATAAAAGAAAAAAAAGAGTAAAATGTTGTTTTGACACTAAAGTAAAGTAAGGAATACACACAGAGGTCAGAAGTCATGACATTTCCGCAAGTCACAGTCTGAATAGAAATCCCTCCAACTACTTTGATGGTCTCCCAACCTCTTTTTTCCTCTACACTATATTACATTCCATGCCAAAAAATAAGTTAATGCTAGTGCATTTCTAAGGGCTGGCCTACACTACACAATTAAGTTTGCTTAATTATGTCAGTGTCTATACTACATCCCTCTTCCCACTGATATAAGTGCCCTACTATACCGACATAAGTCCACCTCCATGAGAGGCATAAGGCTTATGTTGGTATAGTTAAGGCGACACAGTGTCTACCTTCATAGTTCATTACATTGGCTGTCTTGTCAATTTCATGGCAGCTGTGGGGCTTCTTTCTTCCCCCTTGAGAAGCCTGGGTCCCTTCAGACCCTGCCAGGAGTGGGACAGCCTTGTCAATTTCAGGGATCAGTGAACCATGAAATTGACAAGGCTGCCCAGTTATCAGCAGGTAGCAGGCATGGGGGGGGGGAGGGGGGCAGCTGGGACCCCATTCCAGATCAGGAGTGGAGGGAGGCAAGAGGCACGGGGCAACTTGGCTTCTGTCTGGGAGCCATGCGGAGTTGAGAGCCCTTGTAGTGTAGTGTAGACATGCCCTAAGGTTAAAAAAAATCAGGTGCACCAAAGGCAGGAAATGCAGAACTAATGTTTAAAGTGCAACCATATCTATGTCCTATAAATGTATATTTGTAAAATACAACACAACACATTTACATATTATTCACATTGGAGTTTCATTTTTCACACTGAATATCCTTTGTATGTTGATGTTTATTCAGTGCCATGTAGTACAATATTTTAAAAAGGGGCAAAGATAAACATTGGGAGTAGGTCAGGTTGAAGATTTTGTTAAAACTGTTTTTGATGGAAAATTGAGTTTGACTACATGAAATTTTTCATGAAAAGTGTGTGCTTCCAGCAGAAAACATTGTCTTTGTCAAAAAGTTAAACATCCAAAATCATGTGTGGCTGAAAACCAAAAGTTAATTAGAAATGCCACCATATTCATGCGAGTGGTAGTTCAGGTGCTTCACACTCTTCTTCACCTCCAAGGGGTAGGATCGCCAGTTGGACTATATCTTCCAGGATGCCTTGGGACTCCTGTGATGCACCACAGTTGCTCAGCTTTGGTGCAATCGTAGGAGATGGAGCCAATCAAGGGACCTGCCTGATCTGGAGTCCAACTGCCTGATCTGATGGCGGCAAAGTCGCCGCTGTCAGATCGACTTATCTGGATCAACTGAGCAGTCAGTGAAGACCCAGTGAAGATCCAGAAGTCGACGTTATTAATCCACTCCCGCAAGTGGTGTAGCACTGCAGCGACAGGAAAGGTCAGTGTTTCGGTTCAGTCTGGATGCTTATCTAGAATCCATCTAAATGATCAGAACCTCTGATGTCTGTAAGCTGGGGTCAGACATGTAATGAAAACATCTTTTCTTATAAATACTGGGCTAGATGGACTATTGAGCTGACACATTATGGCCATTCTTATGTCATAAATCAGCATCTCTCCTCACAGCACTCATCCTTGTTTAATGATGTTGTGGCTGATAAGTCTAAAAATGTAGCTGTAAATGGGGAATCACCATCAAGCAAGTGTGTTTTCAGTGTGGTCCTGCAGGGACCAGTTGTTGGCCGTATGCTATTTAATATTTTTATCAAAGACCTGGAAGAAAATATAAATCCTCACTGATATAGTTTACAGATGACAAAAATTGTGGGAGTGATAAACAATAGAGAGGACAAGTCACTGATTCAAAAAGAAGTGATTTGCTTGGTAAGCTGGGCACAAGTAAACAATATGTGTTTTAATATGGCTACCTGTAAATGTATACATCTAGGAACAAAGAATGTAGGCTATATTTACATGATGGGGGACTCTATCCTGGGAAGCAATTACTCTGAAAAACATTTGGGGTTCGTGGTGAATAATCAGCTCAACATGAGCTCCTATGGCCAAAAGCGCTAACACGATCCTGAGATGCATTAACAGGGGAATCTTGAATAGGAGTAGAGAGGTTATTTTACCTCTATATAGCAGTGGTGTGACTGCTTTTAGAAAATTGTGGTGCCCACAGTTCAAGAAAGATGTTGATAAAATGGAGAGGTGCAAAGAAGTGACATGAAAAATTATTAAAGAATTAGAAAACATGTCACATTGAGACTCAAAGCACTCGATCTATTTACTTTAACAAAGTGAAGATTAAGGGATTACTTGATTACAATCTGTAAGAACCTACTTGGGAAACAAATATTTAATAATGAGGTCAGAGATAGGTACAAGACAATCAGTGGCTGGAAGTTGAAGATAGACAAATTCAGACTGGAAATAAGGTGTACATTTTTAGCAGTGAGGGTAGATAACATTGGAACAAATTTACCAAGTGTAGTGATGGATTCTCCAACAACAGGAAAGATTGGATGTTTTTCTAAAACACGTGCTCCAAGAATTATTTAGGGGAAGTTCTATGACCTGTGTTATACAGGTGGTCAAACTAGATGATTACAATGGTCCCTTCTGGCCTTGAAATCTATGAAAACGAGAATTCCCCTACATTTCTAAAAATAAGTCATACACTTTTTGTAATATCTTCACTGAGGGCTTATTTCTTCCATTTGTATTAAACTGAATATTTACAACTTGTCTTCCTTATTATTCTTAATAGGAGCAGTCCAGAGGAATAAGACACCTTTATTCTCTTTTACTGCTTATGTATTGTATGTAATGGCTGTAATATTCATAAGTTCAACCATTTTACATGCATCTCAGTCTACCCTTTTAATATATTTGTGAGATGCCAATTGGCACTTAGGCTCAGTGTTGCAAAAACTAATGTTTAGGGTTCCTGCTCCAAATATCCACACTTGATAAGCAGACACATTCAGGTAGAAGTTTAAGAGTGTTTGTGTAGTTATGTCAAGAAGAAAAACAGTAAACCTAAATTTAGATAGTTGACTCAGCCTTCAGCTGCCCAGAGCTGTAAAACAGTGGACATTGAAAAGAATTACAGACATTGTGACTGATAATTAGCAAAAGTTCCAAGGCTGAATCTGATAAAACACTAAGGCTTAGATTCCCAAAGGAATTTAGGCATTGCAATGCTCAGCATTATGGCACCTAACATTCAGGTGCCTAGAAAAATTACAGGAACAAAACGACAATTATCAAAGCCTGAGTTAGGTGCCTAGGTTCCCTACACAGTGCATCGGGAAAGATAAGCGCCTGAGAATGGGATCCACAACAGCCAGCACAGTTGGCCAGGAGTTGCCTGAGCTAGTGAATGGAAGTTGCTGACCAGAGGTGTGTCCTCAGTCTTATTCAACTCAGTTAGGCTGCAGAGAGGCATGAAACTCTGCTTTCAATTCATGAACAGGAACGCCTCTCCTGGAGTCAGACAGCTTAGGTGCCTAAGGCATTTCCTGGGGGAATGAGTTAGGCATCTGCCTTGCTCCATAAAAGCAGCAGGAGGAGGAGGAAGTGCTGCCACCCACCTTATATCTTTTAGCCCAGTGGTTAGAGCACTTGCCTGGGATGTGGGAGACATAGGTTCAACTTTCCCTCTTAGGTAGAGGTGAAAAAAAAATTTGAACAGGAGTCTTTGCCTCTGCCCTTTCAGGAGCATGCTCTAACCCCACTGAGCAATGGGATATTCTGATGTAGGGCTCCTTCAGACTCTGTTGAAGCTATTCCTCTCTGGATAAATAATTAAAGAGTCAATGGAGCTTCGGAACTGGTTCCTGGAGGTCCTACCTACATGGTTGCCCTAATCACCAAGCTACAGAGTCAGGCTCTCTTGGGACAGCTTCAGCTGGAAAGATTGAGACACAGCCACATCAGAATATCAGCCATCAGCTCAGTGGTTAGAGCATTCTCCTGAGAGGTGTAGAGACCCCTGTTCTAATCCTTCCCCTCCACTCTGCCGGGGGAGGGGAAATGAACCTGGGATGGGAACCAGGAGAATGCTGTAGCCACTGGAGTTGTATGTAACCGTCTCTCAATCTTTTCAACTGAAGCTGTCCCAATATGGATAAATACTTGAATAATAAGAGAGATAGAATGACTCCGTACTATAGCCACTACCCTAAAAGTGGTAATGTAAGCACCATTATCAGCTCTTCCTCCAGCCAGATTTTGAATGCGACTGGATCCTAGTGATCATGCTCAGAGGCTACCTAAAAGATTGGGCCCCACACACAACATAGGAGGGTGACTACCTAATCTTCTTTGGTTTATGAATCACGATGGGGCTTAGACAGGAGCCAGGCAGCTGGACACCTGCATAAGGCCATATGTGCTCAGAGGCATAATATTAGGTGCTTACAGGGTTCAGCAGAAGTTTTCTGAATTGCAGTGGAGTCTAAAACTGGGACTTGTAGGCACCTAGATTCAGATTTTAGGTGCTTAAGTCTGGGGTTTAGACACCTAAATACTATTGTGAATCTAGGCCTAAATTTCTAAACTAGCCAGAGTGATAGGAAATCCTGTTTTGAGAGTGAATAAGCGAAAAGCTCCCCATAGAAAAGTGGGGGGAAGGAGGGGAGTGAAGTACAGTGAACATAAAGCAAGTTTTTCAAAAGTGCCTTGAATTATTTTACTACTAATTTGCTTTAGTAATATTAAAATTTAAATTTCTTCAAAGCCTAGCTGGAACTAATACTCGAACTGAGGCCAGTGTTCTCTCCCCTGCTGCTGTCATCATTTGGCAGGAGACATTTTAGCTAGATCTGGGTGAAGGAGTTGACAGGGCATTCGTTTACATTAAAAAAGATATTTTTGTAATAGAAAAAAAATTAAATGAAAGCTCAGGCTTTGTGAGAACCACCAAAACTGCACAGTGCCTGATAGTGGGATCTGCAATTTTTTGCCCACGATGTATCCAGTATACCAGGTGAGGCCCATTTCATCATATTATAGCTCCCCCATATTCATCATGGAGAATGTTCTCTAATTCATTTCAGGTAGTGGAGAAACACCTAGCTATTGTGATAACTGGCATTTCAAAAATGCTGATAGATAAGGCAGCAAAACTCAATAGGTAAGAATTTAACAAGAGCAATTTTCCTTTACTTCTATCCTCTCCCCATATGTATTCTTCTTTATTATTGGGACTTACAAATCTTTGCATTCTACTTTATTTTTAGTTCTTACTAAACCCTCTTTTCCTTCGCTTCCCCCACCCTTTTAAAAACAAAACCCCCCAAAAAAGTAATTAAATATTTCATATCCTCACCTCTAGTGACTGAGCCACATACATGATTAGAGCCAACTGCTGCTACTACCTAGCACTGTTACTTTTTAGCTCAGGTGGTACTTTGGTGATGAGGGTTCAACCCTGAAGATGAGCCATGATGGGAGTTAATATGCTTTCACCAATCAAAAACTTCGCATTGAAAGCCTGAAAGCTATCTGTGTAGAACATAACTAGATGGATAATTTGGGAAGACAAACAGATTTAATAACTGACTATCATATGATGAGCCGTAACAGAGAAAAAGGAAGTTGAGTAGTATGAGGGGGAGTTGAATAGATAAATGACTTAGATGTGAAATAGACTCTTAGGAAAAGAAACAGGGTGGGAGGTAGTGGCCTGGACACAAAATCTTTACTCTGAAGCTCTAATCATTAAAAAATATAGTAGGAGTTAAATGCGTAGGTAGAAAGTTTTGTGTCAGCAAGATGTAGTTTGAAGCCATACTTCCACTGGATTTCAGCAATGTGTTCCAGCTCTGCAAGGAGTAATCTGAAAAATGATTTGGTCTTATCATGGTTCACTATCCCTCTTCACCACCACCCCCTAAAACATTTCCAGAAGAGCATTGTAGAGTTATTAAGTGCTCTGCTGGATCAGAGAATTCATATTGCAAGGTACAGGAACATAGCCTCACTGAAGATCATATTCTTATTCTCTTAATCATGGTGAATAGTACCTTACGTCTGAGCAGTCCTGTTAAGATCAATGGAACCATTCTTGGAATAAAGTGTTATTCAATGAGTAATGGTATCAAAATACGGCCTTCAGTAAGCAGCTTGTATGGGACAGAACATTCCAATGGGGACTACCTAAGCCTAACTTGCCTAAACACCAGGCTATAAAGAAATTCTCACACTCTCTCTTGCCCGTGAACATTTAAGTATTTCATACAAAGAGGGACAGCTTCAAAAGGAGAGTCTGAAGGAGCCCCCATTCCATCTAATGTACACTGAAGACTCCCCATTGACTTCAATGAGGCTCCCTGAACTGGGTTTCTCCCTTTAGGGCACCTCCTCCAACTCTGGCATACTTCACAGGTGCGGTAGGGCAGGGCTCCATGAACCCATAAGTGCTCTTTAACCCTTTCCTGTCTCATGCAGTGCTTATATACACATCATCACACCTTCCTAAAATTATTATGTACTATTTGAATGACAATAGTGGCTAGATATCCCAGTCAGGGATCAGGGCCCCATTGTGCTATGCACTGTACCAATATATAATGAAAAGATGGTACTTGCCTCAGAGAGCTTACAATCTAAATAAACAGACCTTTGTCTAGCACGCAAAACAAATACTCAAACACACCCCTAAGCTGTAGAAGTCAACATCATCATAAGTGTTTTTCGAAAGGAATTAGTAACAAGCCTTCTTTTAACCAGATGGGACATCTACAAGTAGACCTGTTTGCTTTCGAGGCCAATGCCAAACTAGGGGGTAGGTCCCCGAGGGTGGGGGTGCATGGAATGTATTCTGGGGGAGCGTGAGAAGCTTTGGAGCAGGGAGACTTACTGCGCACATTTTTACCCACAGCAATGAATAACTAGCAAAGCTGATTCCTCCAGACATAACAGAACCTCAGATGGCGCTGTGCATTTTGACGGATTTCTGTTAAGCTTTCATAGCAACAAAGTCGTTGCCATCTGTACATTAATCCATTCACTATGACAGAGTGCACATTTATTTGTAAACATCGACCACACGTTTTGCTTTTGCTCTTATTACAATGGATCATTGTTTGAATCAATGTATACTGCTTTTAATATTATTGAGAGTTGCATGTTGATTTTTTTTTTAAATTGGTATATGTATGTATGTGGTGGTGGGTGAAAACTACTACAGACAAAGAAAAGGAGCATGATCAAATAAGTTTGAGAACCACTGCTCTATCACACATTTTCTGCCTCACTTAGGGCTGGATCTTATGTTCGCTTTTCCCTGCTACCCTGAGTCCTTCAAAAGGGGAAGGAAAACTGAGAGAACATGATCTTGATAGGCCTAATTTAGCCTCACTAGATGTGGTATTCAGATTTTCTTGCTCTGACAAAACAACTTCTCCTGTTTTCCAGCATCATCATTCTTCTGGATGAGAAAATCAAATTTGTATCTGAATTAACAAGAGTTTTACCTGCTAGGCTGGATCTTGGAAACTTAGTTGCTGAAGATTTTAGTTAATTGGACAAGGTCAAGCAGGTCATGCTGGAGACTTTCAATCTGCTCATTGGGAAATCTCATGCCTTGAAAATTAAAACATTTTATGTAGAGGAATGTGGCATTTGCAGTTTGCCTGGTTCCTATAATTTGAGAATACTTGCTATATATACTTAATGAAATCTGACTTGTCTTTTTCCACCATTAGCATAAAGCTCATTGTCAATTTACATTTTTTTAATAAATTCAAGGTGGTGTTTCTTCCTCAAGCAAATGCTTAAGATACTGTTGGAATTCCCTCTAAACTGGGTCATTGGGAAGATCAGAAGGGCAAAGTCTCATAGTGTGCCTTATGAGGCCTGATTACTTAAAATGGACATAAAAAGTGCCATTAGCTATGACTTGAAGAGAATCAAGCCCTTTTGGAAACCATCCTGGTTTTCCATAGCATTTGGCGATTAATCCAAAGGGAATGTTGTGACCCTAACAACATCACAATGCAAGCGAGCAAGAGACTCACTGATATCTTGTGTAGTAAATTTCAGCTGGCATGACCAGTTCTATGTACCCCAACTCACTTTCATAATCTATATCTAAAAGATATAATGTAGGATATCCATAGAAAGCTAACAACATGAGGATCATTAATATTATCGTGTGGTGTACGGATGCAGGACAAATTAAAAAAACAGCCAACCTATTTTCCAATATGTTTGTAAAGTGTGTCTGCCACACAGGGTTAAACTTCCTCCACCCTAGACAAAAGAATGTGGTTTCGCCACGTGGTAGGTATTTCCAAGGTACATTAGGAGGTAGTGGGAATGCAAATTACATAGGAGGTAAAAACAACGAGAGTTCTGTGGCACTTTAAAGACTAACAAATTTAATTTTAGCAGGCATAAGCTTTCGTGAGGCTTAGCTCACTTTGTCAGATGCAGAGGTAGAAATGAGAAACATAGGCCTGCTAAAATTAAATTTGTTAGTCTTTAAAGTGCCACAGAACTCTCGTTGTTTTTGCTGTATTCAGATTAACACGGCTAACCCTCTGGAACTCTTCTACATAGGAGGTAAACAGGATCATCAAACACAAGAGAGGAAGGAGATGATCCCACTAAACAGATCAATTTGCATTTTAGCAAACACCAGCAGGGGAAGAAACAACATGAAACTTCTTTCACTAGGAGACTCCACGTTGACTTCCGCACAGCTTCAAGTAACGTTACTTTGGGGAGTAAACTTTCAAGGAATCCATTTAAAAGATTCCCTGAACTATAAAGGGAGGAGCAAATTAGAACCCCAAAGAAACTAAGCACTTTAAACTCTGTGGGAGATACTGACCAGAGAGGTTGGTCAGCCACTTTGCTGGAAGGTAGACTGGAAAGGAAATGACCTTGAAGAAAGGCTGTAGCTTGTTAAGTCTTAGCTTCCAGAGATTGTTTTTCACTTATTTGCTTGTTAGCATTTCTAACTCTGTCCTTTATACCTGAGCTCACATAAAATCCTGTCTCCTTTTGTTAATAAACTTGTTTTACTTTTAAACTAAATCAAACAGTGGGCTGGTTTAAACCAAATGTTAACTCCAGCCCATGTGGCAAACTGCTGGATATTATAGCTTTAAAGGAACAAACGAACTTTAATATCTCTCTGAAAGGTCCAGAGGCAGGCTAGACATTGCAGAGCACACAGTTTTGGGAAAATGTGGGACTGGGGGCATGGGGTCATCTTGCCAGGTATAACGAGAGTGAGGCTACTGCGTTGTAGACAGGCAGTTAGGGTCTGAGCACTGAACCAGGGCTTAATACACAGACACGCAGTGCATGTTTATATGCTGGATGACAGTGGCATACTGACGGTGGGTGGGGGGTGGGAGGGGACCATGCCCCCAGACACCAACCAGGGGGGAGCGCCAGCCAAACCCTCGGAGGATGAGCTGCCCCCCGCTGTCGCAGGTGGCCAGGGGCCGCTGGGCTTTGACATTCCCAGCGGCCGTGCTGACCCCAGCTCAGGCCTGTCAGCAGCTGAGGGCTCCCACTGGGGGGGGGGGGAAGGGGGGGAGCAAGCATCCTCCTGGCCTCTCCACCCCACAATGAGAGAGACACGGGGACCCCAGCTGAGCAGGGGGCAGGCAGCCAACCTAATGGTGGGGCTCTGGGGCAGAGCCTATCATGCCCCCACTGCCACCAGGCAGCCCAGGGGCATCTGCCCCCTATCACTTCTGTTCCCCACCGCAGGGAGGGCAGTGGGGGAGAGCAGGATACGGACCTGCAGACCCCCCATGGGATGCTGCCGCTGCCACCAACAGTGGGGGGCGCAAATGGAAGTATTGGTCCCCGGACGCCAGAGACCTACAGTACACAACTGCTGGATGGAAGCATCCAATCAAGAGAGTTGCAGAAGCAGAGCATTTTGTGGCACTCAGGCACAAGGCAGGAAGTGACACAATGACTTACTGGTCTTGATTGAACCCTAGAACATGACAAAATTGAACTGTTCAGAGGCTGTCTCTGAACTCCTAATGAAAATGCAGGGGCTCCAGCACCACAGTACCTCAGGGTTTGCTCTACATGAGTTAACACACCTTCTAATTTGTGAAAAGTTCCAGAGGGGTAGCCATGTTAGTCTGTATACAGCAAAAACAAAAAGAGTCCTGAAGCACCTTAAACACTAACAAATTTCTGTGGGCATAAGCTTTCGTGGGCTGTAATCCACAGAGCAAAGTTTCATGGCATGTCTTAGCCTTGAATGAGAGTGAATCAGAAGTGCCAGTGCTGCAACAGTAACACTCTATTTGTCCCAAGCAATGAGAAGTAACCTATCTTGAATAAATGTCTCCTTTTTTATAAGAAACCTTCAAGAATTCCATCAAAACAGAGGTCAATCGAAACACAGTGGAGACAAAGAGACACTAGATATAGCATTATACTGTTACCGAATTCATTGACTCTTTCATTAACTGAAAAATTATTTGCTCTAGAGTGGATCAACCCACCTAGTGTATTGTATAGAGAAAACTATGACAGTTAACTGGAATAGAGCCCCTTCATTCCTCATGGGAGTTAGTCAACTTTGTGAACTGTGTTTTTCCCTAGTTGCATTTTTTTTTTTAAATTAATGAAGAACTCATCAACTAAGCAGCATTTTGACTGAAGTAAAGAAATATTCAGTAGATTAAACTGGATTACACTGAAAGATTAAATGGAAGATTGAAGCTGCAAGACATACTTATGTAGAGTAAGATTTATGATTTGTATTTGGCAGAAATTTGGCAGCCCCCGTTGTGCACAGAAACATAACATTTTTAACTTTACCACTTTTTCCCCTCAAAAATGAATGATATGGCCCTTAAAGTCTGTCAAGAATCCAGAGCATACAGCTGTATCATACATTTATATTATAAAATTTAACCATATATAAAACCTCATATTTAAACATGCACATGGGGAAAAGAAATAAGATATATATGCTCTGAAGAAAATTATGGAGAAAAAAGGCTGAATCACATAATAAATCAACAAGGAATGCCAGGTTGTTTCATGCAGAACACTAGAGTGTAGCCTCTCAAAGGCCCAATAGCTGTTTTAACCTCTCCATTTAGACCTCTTTTTACAGTATTAGTAAGGAATAACAACCCTCCCCACCCCCCCCCACACAAAACAAGTGATATCAAATCCTTACTACCTACTGTATACCGACAGTAGAAATTAACCTGAACCAAATATCAGATGCCCCAACATTCAGACTCATTTCTTATTGCAGAAAACACAACTTTTAGAAAGAAATCATTAATTAACAACACTTAAGAATTAAGTATAATTAATTAACGTCCATATTAGGACATTCTTTCTTACTCCATCACTTAGAATTTTTAAATTAATATCTGATGTCTTTTTTTAAAGAGACACTCTAATCTAGGCACAAATTGGGCTAGATACAGTCACTGGGTGAAATTCAATTTTGTGCTAGAGGGTCAGATTACTTGATACTTTCTGGCCTCAAAAATCTATACAATCCATGAAAATAATACTAGACACTTAAAACACTAGATAATAAGGAAGAGACAGAATAGCTACCCACAGAGACAAACATGTGTCTAAGAAAAAGTATAAAACTATATGCGAAACAATAAAAAGATTCTGGTATCTGGAATGCATTCACTGAACAGAGTGGAATATAACACACACAAAAACAAAAAATGAAAACGAAAAATAATTAGACATACTGGTTTATTTTTCTTTTTTTTCCTCATTTTCTTCATTACATATGATATGAAAATTGCATTTTATGAAATATTTACATTAGGCAAAAGTGTTCCATTGTTTGTCTGCATCTACTAATATTATCACGATATGTACTCAGGGACTGAACTTTGCCAAGCACTAGAGTTTTGTTTCTTCCTTTCTTTTATTCTCTGACAACTGGATCACTACATCATGATCATCCTGAGCTCAGTCCTGAAATGAGGTTAAAAGGTTTTCCGCCTTAGCTCTTTATGCCCCTAGACACCGCAAAGACTGATCAAGACTAAGTGGTGCTACTAGTGGTGCTAGCCAAAGAAGTGTGTCCCGGAGAGGACAAAGCCATAGCCCCAATCCAAATAGGCTAACAGAGTTTGCTGCTCTCCCCATATGAGGAGAGTGCTCATGGTACACTGTGAACAGATGGCAGGTGGGCTGAATTGCCGCTAAATTACTGGAAGTATTGTGTATGCCCAAAACACAATCCCTCTGGAAGTTTCCATTAAGAGAGCAGGGCCCAAGCATAATTTTTTTGGGCCCAGTACAAACGTGTAACACAGACCCTCTCCCACACACATACCACAATCCCTCATCCTATACATACAATCTCATGAGCCATGAAAATTTTTTTCCTCATGGTAATGGGGGTTGCACCCAGGGCCATGCCCCCCCAGGGCCTCTGGGTCCCTGTAAAATGTACCTTTTCCTTCTCCCCCCACACCCTCAATGTGAGGGCCCTGTAAGAGAGTCACAGGCTGCAGACTACTCACTCTTTTGTTTCTGCATCTATCTTCAGAATCCCAAGGACTAGCATTTATCAATATTGATTTGATAAGCATTACTACAGGCTGCTGCTAGAGATGCAATGAAGACTATTTGTGGGTACCGTTAATCCTTAAAACAGGTCTGCTAGCAAGAGAGAGACCTGGAGGATAAAAACTAAGGGAGGAAAATATTTCTGGGTTTTAGGGCAATTTATAGGGCAATTATTTTCTCATGGTGGAAAAAACATACAGAAGCCATACATTTTAATTAAAATCTAAAATGTTATTTAAAAACAATTGCTGTGATTTAACTAATTCATTTCTCACACCATCCGTTCCTTATCTAGAAAGTAATAGGGAGAGTAATTTTGTAAACTCCATACACAAAACTGGAATAATATTAGCCTTACTCTATTTTTCAAGGCAAAAGTAACTTCATACCTAAGGAGCATAGCATGACCTAAAGGAAGAAAAAACAGAGTAACAATGCTGTTAAATTTATCAACCAAGTGCGTAACACACACTACTTTTAAAGCAGTTGTTAGGTATCAATAAGGGATTAAGAACAAACAGGCATTTTACTTCATCCTTATGTGTACATAATTTTAAAGATCAACTGCAACCTTTTGGGTCAGTCAAAAAACTGTGTTTTTGAAAGTTAAAGAATTTGGACCAGACCCTGAGCTGGCATACGTCCATTACAGTCCATAGTGCCTGCCAATTTATAGTAGCTGAGTGTCTGGCCCTTCCCCCCGCCTGTTGGAATTTTGTAAGCAAGCATATGACTGTCTCTTAAGAATATCTACAAATAGAAGCTGCAGATTTCCTGGTTAAAGTCTCTATCAGAGCAGTGAAGTCACAAGTACCATAAAATCAAGGCACTGAAAACAGGCAGTTAGAATGGAACTGTTCTTTTGAGGGTTTGTGCTCTTTTCCTTTATGTCTGAAGCAGGAAACCCAGCTGTGGATGACTCTGGACAGTTGCTTTAGGAGTACAATAGCTTTAGGGATAATACTGCTTTGTTTATTTAAACAAAGTTCCTTGTTTAGTGTTAGAAGAATGTGAATCTTACCTCTAACATGGCAGTTCTCTTAAATATCCTTTAACAGTCCTTATGATGTCACTTTGACAGAGAAACTAGGAAGTTTGCAGCTCAGAATTATCAGGCATTTAAGGAAGAGGTAATTGTCTAAAACTGGGTTTAAAACACAATGCTAATTACATAAAAACATAAGAGCTGCCATACTGGATCACACTATGATCCGTTTTGCCCAGTATTGTGTCTGACAGTGGCCCAGACCTGTGCACTTCCCCTGAAGTTCTGAACAGGGTAATTATGCCGTGATCCACCAGTTTTCCCCTCTCAGCTTCTAGTAGTGAGAGGTTTAGGGTTGCTCTGAACATGGGGTTGAGTTCCTGGCCATCTTGGCTAATAACCATTGATGGATTTGTACTTATCCAGTTCTTTTTGTGAACCCAGTTATACTTTTAGCCATCATTATATCACATGGTTATGAGTTTCACAGGTTAGTTGTGCATTGCATGGAAAAGTACTTCCTCTTATTTGTATTAAATATGCTGCCTAGTAATTTCATCAGGTGGCCTCTGATTTTTGTATTACATTTTTTAAACAATGAGTATAAACATTTTTCCTCTTTTAGAATCTTACAAAAGAGTTTTGTGGATTTAAAGAAATGTACAGGTCCCTGTTAAAATTTAAAATGGTCTCTTTTTTCAACTTGCAGTTTTTACCTGTTTTTATTCTATTTTACATAAAAATGTAAATGTTTCATTTGTTATTCAATGCATACATGCTTTGGACAAAGAGTAAAAGTACCTTTTATCTCAGGATTATGAAGTGCATATCAAGCATTAAGGGGATGAAATTTCGCCTCCCTGTTCATGAGGAGTAGATATACACAACTAATCTAATTGATTTACCATGATAAAAACAAGTCTAGCATGCATACCAACTATCCATATGAATGGACAGTTTTTAAAAATGAATTTGTCATTTTCTATTTTAGTCTCGCCAAAAAACAACTTGCTTCCAATGTTCTCACTTTTGTCAATGCGCTCATTCTTTTAAACCCTTGTGATGTAGCATGAGGCATTGCAGTGATTACAGCAAAGGACTAGAGAGGCAGATTCTTGAGTTCTGTTCCCAGATCTGCAATTGGTTTACTGTAACGCTTGAGATGAAGCCCAATGAAATCACTGAAAAGCCTTAACATATTTAAATGCATGAGGAAACTAAATTAATTAGAATATCAGCCTAATCCTGCTCCCACTGAGATAAGTGGTCAATTTTCCATTGATTTCAGTAGGACCATGATTAGGCCTTTAGGCCAGAGGTGTCAAACATCCGGCCTGGGCTGGATACAGCCCACCAACCTTTTTGGTCTGGCCCCTGGACTGCCGCCAGGGAGTACAACGCTGTGAAATCTCACGGCAGTGCACGCCGGGGGAACAATGCCGCAAGATCTCATGGCAGCGCGCACCAGGGGGTACAAAGCTGCGAGATCTCGCAGCAGCGTGCGCCAGGGAGTATAATGCTGCGAGATCTTGCGGCAGCGCACACTGCTGCCAGAGGATACAACGCCGCAATCTGTGTACAGCGCGCGCTGCCACGAGATCTGTGTACTCTGGCGGCAGCACGTGCAGCGCTGTGCGAATGAGACACGGCGCTCCAAAAGTGCATAGTATTTTGATTTATGGTGTGTATGGCCCTCTTGAAGTACATTTCATTCAAATCTGGCCCACCATAGCAAATGAGTTTGACACCCCTGCTTTAGGCTTTGGCTCAGTCACTAATAGCAAAACTTCCATCGACTTCAATAGGAGCTTCATTCAGCCAATGAGCTCTTTGGCTTAGGACGTATCTACAGTGTTTGGGGATGTGTGACTGCAGCACACGTAGACCTACTTGAGCAAGCTAGTTCACGTATCAACAGCAATGAAGCTGCAGCAGTACAGATTTCAGTGCAGGCTAAATCCCTGAGTGAGTACTCAGGGTCCCAGATGGTCTTGTACAGCCAGTGTTGCTGCAACTTCACTGCTGGTGGTACTAGTCGTGCTAGCTAGATTAAAGCTAGCTTGGGTATGTCTACACATTCTGCAATCACACATCCAATTGCAGTGTAGATGTTGTGATAGAATTGCAATCAAATGCAGTATTTTTTGGGGGGGAACATATTGTATCGAAGTTGTGATTATTTATTTATCACTGTGGGCCAGGACTATATGGTGGAGCAGCAGCAGCAGAGGCTCCCTGGGCAGCAACCTGGCTCCAACATCCGGCCTGGCCAGGCCGAGGCCTGAGAGAAAGAGTAGCAGCAAGGGTGGGGCCACTGAAAGCAGCTAGCACTAGGAAGAAGCTGCTGCCACAGGTAGGGGCTGTGCTTCATAGCGCTGGAACTGATTGGCTCTCCCACCATAAAGTGCAGCCCCTGCCTGTGCCATTCAGTGCCTACCCGAGACTTGCAGTTTGTGAGGGCAACTGCCCCCCGCCCTCCAAACTATGCCCAAGTTAAAAAGTGGAAAGGCTATGGCCCCCTGATCCCCCCTGTTCCAGTACCCCACCTCTACCTATAATTATGCATAAACCTGTTCCCACTCATCCCCCGACCCGTTCAGCCTACTTGGAGACAGAGTAGAGCCTCCTTCTAGCATAGCCCATGCTTCCTTATTCTTTTGCCTCCCCAAGTAAGAGTTCCACACTCCTTAAGTGGACAGTAGGTGTTTATGAGGCCCACCACTCCAGGGTGAATGTTATCTTTTTCTCTTCTTAGTTACTATGCATTTTTCCTTTGTGCTTTGAATGGAGGGTAGATTAACCCATCTTTTTGTTTAAAAATCAACCCACAGCACTATTACTAGCAACAGCTAATTCTGTCATACTCAGCAATCCTTGCCTGTATTCCAGACCCATCTCTTAACATCAGGGCAGCTCTTGAAACAGCATATATGTTACACTGGTTATAGATTCTGCCGACAGAAAGCTAAACAGTGGGCTGGAGTCTGACTGTTGCCATTTGTGTAACTCAAGAATACGTCCATTGACAAAAATGGATTTGCCCCAGGATGAACAAGATCAGAATATGGCCCCTTGCTTATTGTGGCTCTCACAGTACAGTGATTTTAAAAAGTTTCCTATTGATAAAACAGACTTTTTAAAAAGCAAAGGAAAGGGAACAGAATACATAGGCATATTTCCCTCAAATCATGATTTTGCCACACAGCAGAAGCCAGTATGGAGCCTAAACCACTTGATTGTTCTGTTAACACCTGGTTGTTTTTTTAGTGTGGTATTGTTTTCTCTATGATTAATAAAAGCAAAACCCCAGAACACCATCTGCATGTTCAAAACCAAGATGGCACAACACTTTGCTGAAAGTTTACTAAAGACTTAAGAATTAAATCATTCTCACTGTATATTAGACTTTATTGCCGCCTAGAATAATATTAAATTTAACAGGTCTCAGAAATGAGTCCTGCAGTTGCAGTCTGAAGAGAGTTTACTGACAAAGGAAATATAGTTTGTTTTGAAAATACTTCTATGACAGACTTGCTGTCTGGCCAAATCAGCACCATTACTACTCTAATGGCTGTGAACAATGTGAAATAGGAATTAGCTTAGTAGGGAAGCTTATTACATATTGTTTTCTTTTTATTTGTTTAAGAAATGCACAAAGTGCATAGTTGTCTTACTTGTTTTGTAACCGCATCTTCTACTACTTTGATGTCTTATAAATTTTAAGACTACGTACTCCGACTGACTCCAGTGGCCTTTGGATCAGGCCCTCAGTTTAATTTCTTCAAAGAAAAAATATTTAGGGCCAAATTTTTAAAGCAGGCCTCAAATATTGTGCTCACAGTCACCTGATCTAACTATCTGATTGTGACCACAGGGCTGGTAGCAAGTTTTTTTAAATCCTATAATTTCAAGGTTCAATCTGGTGAGCAAAAAGCAGGCTGAAATGAGGCCTATTTAAAAATCCGGCCCATAATATTTTCCCAACTCAATGTTTTTGATTCAAAGATAGGATGTAGCCCCAAAAGCATACTCAAATTCCTGTTTCCAGCATTCTTCCACCCACTCAGTGGCTTGAAATAAGGCAAAACTCCCAAGGGCTTGAATATGTCTGAGATGTCCCATATCTGAGACTTGTCATTGTTCACTGAAACTTAAGAAGCAGAGGAAATGAAACTGTTAAGGATTTGGCTTACTTCACAGTATCACTGACGAACTGGTTGATGTGTAAAATATATTTCACTCTGGAGCCACACACACGCACTAAAGAACACCTGTAATGGGCAATATCTTCTCTTAAATTGGTGTTTCCCAATCGGTGTGCCATCAGGCCTTAACAGGTGTGCCATGGGGGAAGGAAGCCACCTTCTAATTGGCCGATTGCCTAACCGCCCCACCTCCTACAGAGGCAAAGCAACCAATTGGAGCTCAGTCTGCCTCTCCTCCCCACTCCACTTCTGTGAGTAGCAAGTCGGCTCCTCTGCCCTCACTGATTGGGCGGGGGGAGGAGAAGCAGAAGTGAGGTGGGGGGCTGAACTGGGGAGTAGGGTGGGCTGAATTGGTGTGAGTGGGGGTTGGGTTGGGGTAAGGATAGAACTGATGGGGGCTGGGATGCCATTTAGGGAGGGCAGGGGCAGCAGCGAAGCCAGGTGCTCTGTGCATCCCCATGTGGGCTGAGTAACAGCCACTGTGCCCTCTAGGCTCAGGTATGTAGTCCCTGGGGCCCATAAACCCTGGATGCTGGTGGCCACAGTGACCGAACACATGGCCCGACCTTGCAGCAGCAGCAGCCCCTTGGACACACCTTACTGCATTCTGAGCTACACCCCTCTAACAGACTTGTAAGGCATAAAATACACTCACCATCGTATATGAGTGGCTTTGAAACCCTCATATAGCTGATCTTTTTTGGCAATTTATTTATATTACTGCATCTGTGAAAATGCAGTATTTTGAACAACTAGAACTAAGTTTTCTAAATGTGTGCAATTTTTTCCCTTTTAAAAATGGATTTTAATTTTATACTGGAAGAAAGTTAGTGTTAGGAGAATAACTATTTTACAAAAAGTGAACAAGACAACAACAGTTTACAGCTGAAGTGTTCTATCCCCCTCCATGTTTAACCCCAATCCCTGTCCTTCAGAACTAATATAATGCTTTCTTTCAGCCTCTCTCTTTCTGAAAGGGATTAGCCATAACATAAGTGGTTCAGGCAATCAGGGCTATGGCTATCATAGAAAGACTTGTGAGAAGATATTGAAAAGATCAGAATTGTTTAGTTTAGAGAGAAGAGGAGCAAGAATAGACAGGAGAAGTAGGCAAAATAATGAATGATAGAAGATAAATTATGCACCCCTTTTCAAACTTCTCATAATATGACAACAAACATATTACATGTATTGTGAGCTGGAATGTTAGAATTCTATTTGCTCCAAGACACACTGATCCAGTAGCAGAGGAGTTAAGGAAGTTACAAGTTTCCTTTCCTGCATGCAATAAACACATTGGCTGAGTACAGGAGAGCTGACAGTTGGAAATTGTACTTTTCTTTACTTTGGACATTCAAGTGTCAAAGAGAAGCATGAAGATAGATGGTGTTGCTACATAAGTGGACAAGAGAACACTTATTTCAAGGAAAAGGCTGGAAACAGGTCTCTGAACTGATTGTAAGAGCAAAGTTTACTACTACCCACAATAATTTTGGATAACTAATCTGCTGTTATCAGATTATGTTATCTGTGCACCATGCAGAAGTATCAGAAGAAGAAGAGAATGACAGATTTTTCATCAAAGCAGCAGGATAGCATTGTAGAGGAGATTCCTGATCAGGATATGATTGTGATAATGGGGGATATGAATGCCAAGGTCAGTAGCAGACACAGTAAGCAAATGAATAATGCTGGGCCACATGACATCACAATGGCAAATAGTAATAATGAGGAAAGATTAAGAATTTGCGAGATGCCAATCTGATTATTAGCGGTTCTTGGTTTCCTTACAAAAATATGAACAAGGTTACACAGAACTCATTAAATGGTCAGACAAAAAACCCAGACTGATCAAGACAGTCACTGCTGAATTATCAGTCTACAGATGTTCCAAATGTGGCAGTGATCATGAACTACTAATGGGAAAGATTAAGATTAATTAAAAACCAAGAAAAAATATGGGTGCAACGGAAGCCAAATTTCATCCTGATGAAGGACTGCTCTATGAGAAAGGAAACGGGGTGACGCCGGAGGGTGTTTCAGGCCATTAATTTGTGATGGTGAATAAATATATCACTAGAGACTGGATGGGAAATATTCAGGGAAGGGATCCAGTAACTTCCTCTACTGTGTTTTGCATATGCAAACAAGGACAAGCAATGAAACCAGAAAGTTGCAGGAAAAGTGTAAACAAGCTAAGACTACTGGGAAAGTGGAAAAAGTAAAAGTACTACACAAAGTGGTGAATAAAAAAAAAGAAAAATCAAAGATTGGACATGCAAAAGTTTTGGAAAGAAGAGGCTCAACGACTAGAGGAGACATCAAGAAAAGATGAGAACAACATACGAAAAGGTTAAGTTGCATGGAAACACAATCAGGTCAATTATGCAATGGGTAAAAATGGCTTCTGTTGAACTGACAAATGCCAAAGAGGTGCTAGAAGCTGGAAGGGGCACTTTGACAGAATGCTGAACCATGACATTCATCCAGAAGCAAGTGCTCTAGACATGCTAGATAAACAGGGCAGCTTTCAAGGTAGAATGGATGTCAGCACTGAACCACCATCAGAAGAAACAGAAAGCAGACAAGCACTTAAAAATGGGAAAGCTGCAGGAACAAGCAATATAAACAGTTGAGATGCTAAAAGCCAGCAGGACCAAGCACTGTCAGAGCATTAGAAAAAAAATATATACAAGATGATATGGGAGGAAGAGGAGGTATCAGACTGGCGAAAGGCAACAATTATATCAATCTTGAAGAAAGGAGAGCTTGCCAATCTGAATAGAGGTATAAACTTAGTACCAGGAAAAATCATGATGAAAGTAAACAGATTGAGGACAGTTTTAGAGGATATATTAGGTGAGGAACTGTGGGGCTTCAGACCAGGCCAAAGATGCATTGATCAGACATTCATGCTCCAACAGTTGTTTGAAAAAGAGTGAGAATGGGGACTAAAGATGTTTGCTATTTTCACCAATATTATGGTTTCATCAACATTGATTCAGTTTGGAGGGAAGCATTATGGAAAATAGCAAAATCATATGGAGTTCCAGATAAAAATTGCAGTTATAAAAGCTATATATGAAGACTGCCATGGCGCTGTTAAGAATCGGTAGGGAAAAAATGGGCAACTGGTTCAAGTCAAAGTTTGGTGTAAGACATGGGGGCATGGAATCAATATAACTTTTCATCAAGCTCTTAAAATGGACATAAAGAAAGTTAGAGTTGGAGGTCATGACATTGGATGATCTAGATGTAAGCTCCTTATTTTATTAAGATGACATTGTGCAACTGGCATTCACATTTAAAATTAATGAAGATCATTTTTGTGACACTGGCAAACCAGGTGCCAACTCTTGCCAAGACTTTATGCCTCAGCTGAGCAATAACAAATTCATTACTGGAAACCAGTCTGTTTCACCTGTGTGTTAATATGGTTAAGATGGGTATTGAACTTAATATAATGTGTGAAGTGCTTGTAAGTTGCTGCATGCATTCATCTCACTTATAGTATCTTTATCACATGCTATAAAGTAATATTTTAGTTTTTGCTTTATAACAGTATAAAGTTATAACTGTAAAAAATGTTTGCTCTAAAACTGTGAATTTGTCAGGAGGGACAAATGGACCTGGGGTAAGTGCATGTTCTCCTGGGACTGGAAGCAAACTGAGTATTTTGTGATCTTTGGTGTGTAGCAATGAACTATCCAGTGGCATACCAAGGGTCTCAGGTGTATGGGGGCCAAACCTACTTCCCCCCCAACCCCACGCAGAGCACGAGGGGTCCCGGCGCTACCACCCCAACTGCCCCGGGGAGGGGGGTCTGTACCTGTGGGAGAGGGCGTGAGGCACAGGAGGGGCGCAGCAAATGCAGGCTTGGCTCCGCCGCCTCCCTCCTCCCCGTACTCACCTGCCGCCTGACACCCGCCTCTCCCACTGCAGGGGTAGCCCGGCGCCGGCTGGGATGGGGAGGCCTCACCCCCAGGCCTGGGAAATGGGGCTGGGCCGGCCCTTCAGGACATGTGAGGGAGGTGCTGAGGGGTGCCCCTCAGAGCCTCCTGCACCCCCCGCCCCCGACCCATCACAAAGGGCCGGGCCGGCGCTTCCCCTCCCCCCGCACTTCCCCTCTGCTCCAGCTCTGCAGCCCGGCGCTGGCTCGGATGGGAGGCGGTCTTATCACCCGGCCTGGAGGGAGCAGGACCGGGCCAGCCCTTCACAACACTGCGGGGCGGGAGCCACCCCTCAGAGCCTCCTGCGCCCTCCGTCCGTTGTGAGGGGCCAGCCCGGCATGCCACGCGCTTACCCGCCACTCCAGCCCCGCACCCTGGCGCCGGCTCAGATGGGGCGGCCTCACCCCCCGGCCGGGGGCGGTGCCGGGTCAGCCCTTCACAATGGGCAGAGGGCGCAAGAGGCTGAGGGGTGGCTGCTCCCACTTCTGCTCCTGTGCTCCCCCCCCCGCATGCGCGCATCATAGAAAGTCTGCCCGGCCCCAGCCCCCTCCGCCCCCCCAGGGCAGGGCGTGAGGCCGCCCCGTCCGAACCAGCGCCGGGCTGCGGGACTGGAGCGATGGAAAGTGTGCTCCGGGCTGGCCCTTCACGGAGGGTGTGGGGGCACAGAGCCTCCTGCGCCCCTCAGAGCCTCCTGCGCTGGCCGCCTCCTGCGCGTGGTGAAGGGCCGGGCTGGCACCCCCCTGCAGGCAGGCGCCCGGAGGCCTGGCCCCCTGCTTGATACTCCACTGCAACTATCACTAAGTGCAGGTTGCCTGGGTAACAAGGTGGACATTCCAGTCTAAGGGGACTGTGAGATTCCCTGATAAGAGTTATAGTGTTCTAGGAGTTCGCACTTCGTACTGGTTGATGAAGTCTAATTATAGAACATAAAACTACTTTGAGGTCGCTGCCCTGCATCTTGACTGTCTGCCCTCAGATTCATGGTCATAAAGCATTCCAGAGAGCATGACATTTTTTCTACCTTGGAGAACTGGAGTGGTCTACTTGGACTTACAATAAATACCAAGACGACAAAGCAGTTGCATTCTGGAAAAAGGGACTATACCTAAAGTGTTAAAATGCAGCAGCAGTTAAGTCACAGAATCTTCCTTGTACCTACGAAGCTTGAGCAGTGCTGATGAGTCCATAAAGGGGGAGGTTACAAGGAGATGTGTCTTAACCACAAGTGCTGCACAGAAACTGACAAAATTATGGACAGATAAAAACCATTATATTTGGTACCAAAGTGAAGATGTAACAAAGCCAGTCTACTAACAGTATTCCCATATGGTCTGGAAGAAACTGTATTAAATGAAACAGCAGAAGGCTAGAAGCAGTAGAGATGAGAGTTCTTCAGAAAGGTAGCAAGTGAAAACTGGAATGAATTTAAGACTAATGAGGTTAGAAGAAGAGTAGGATGTGATATCAGGATACATTACTGGCTGCAATCAAAAATATTATGATGGTGAGGATATGCAGAAGACAAACATGATAGGATGCCAAAGAAAATGCAAATATATCCAAGGTCAGTCCAACCTCAAGGCCAGCCACTGAATAGACGGTGGGACCTCATATGGAAGGAGGGGATGAGGCTGAACTTAATGGAAGATCAAGTCATGGACATGAATGAATGGCAGCACTGTACTGCTCTCCATGTCTGCAAAGATGCTTTGGGATGAGAGAATAAAGAACCAAGAGGGCCAATGAAATTAAAGGACAAATTTAAACTGATAAAAGGTAACACTATTTTACAAAATACATAATTAATCTGTGAAATTTGTCATACTATATCAGAGGCAAGAACTTAGTGGAATTTAAAATTGACATTTATATGGATAATTAAAATATCCATATTACATTATACATAGAGTAGAACCTCAAAGATACAAACATCTCAGAAATAGAGGTTGTTTGTAACTCTGAAATGTTCATAACGCTGAACAAAAACATTATGGCACAGTACCCTACAGTCAGTGTCTTCCAATTGAGGCCTGGGGGAGATCTCTGCAAAGGTGGCAGCTGGCAGCACTGCCTGGTTTGCAAGCAGCTTCCTGCCCTATTCCTACTTCTTGCCTTTGGGCTGAACTGGGGGGGGGGGGGGTTGCCCCCATCCTTGGCACTACAAGCCTCCCCCCTTGGCACTACAAGCCTCAGCCACCTCTCCCCAGGGCTCGTTCTGCTCTGTGCACTGCTCGCAAGGCTCCAGAGGCAGCACGTTGCAGGGGGTTGGTGCCAGCCTGCTGCCAGCACCCCTCCCTCACCTGCCTCTTGCACTCCCTGAAGTGCTGGCAGGATTCAGGAGTGCAGCCACAGGCAAAGCGTGGGCCTCATCGGTGCACAGGCTGTGGCCCTTTAAAACTCCTCCACTCCACCTCCAGGACAGATTTTGGCTGCAGCAGCAGCAGCACAGTAGCTCCCTGTGGCAGCTTCTTTCTCAGGTTCTGGACTGACCCGCCTGACAGGGTGGTGGTGAAAACAGCTTCCCCCTTCCAGTGGGGTGAAGTGGCAAGGGGGGTGAAACAGCACCCTTGGCTTACAGGAAACAATGCAGTTCTGCGTGCCTAAGATGCAATACAGGCACAGTATAGTACAGATATTTGCTTTTTTTTTTTCTTCCTCCACTGCTGCCTGATTGCTTACTTCCGGTTTCACATGGTGTTCGGTTGACCGGTCTGTTCATAACTCAGGCATTCATATCTTTGAGGTTCTGCTGTATTTAGAAGGCATATAAATCCTGATGCTCTAGGGCACAGCTCATCCACAAATGATAAGGATTAGGAAGAAACTTTGCTATAGGCAAGTTTCCCATAGGCAAGTCATTATTGTCCACTATGGGGTTTCTTGCACGTTCTCCTGAACCATCTAGTATTGGCCCAGAGACAGCATACTGCATTAGACATAACACTGATCTGGCATGGGAATTCCTTTGTTTCTTGGTTAGAATTACTGAGGAAAGAAAAAAAAGAAGTCACTGTGTAGCATGCAATAGCTGGAAACCCCGAGGAAGTTCTCTTCAAAAGAAATTTGTCCTTTTAAAATGCATAATCCAAATTCATACTACTTCATAAAGGAAAGCAGATTAACCTATATTTCCTTCTTTTGATTACTTTTTTTTAAATTTAGCAGATGACTTAATACATTAGATGACATGCACTACTCTTTATAAAGACTCTAAAAAAAATAGGAAAATAGGTCATTCTTTCACCAAACAGGTGGCAGTTTCTTTCAATATATGAGCAATCTAATTATTAGTCATATATGGAACTGGAATGACGTACAGTTCACATTTGCAATTGTATTTGCAGTATTTGATTTTGGATTATTTCCAGCATTGTGTGGGAAAAAACTTCAAGCTCCCTGGAGTATCTTTACACTTCCTAAATATATATTATTTTCATTCAGAGGGATACCACAGCCCTCTGAATAGATCTGTGTGACATTATCATAACGATACCTGAAAATAGAGAAAAAATTATCTGTTTTTATGTTTTACTATGGAAGCAATAGGTCAAACATTTTTCTGAGTTTCACAAAACTTGTCTCATTTCAGGTTTCTTTTGCCCCCATTTTACCTGGCATCTCCATTATTCACAGAGGTCTTTCTCCCCAAACAAAGTAAGGAACTCTCCACTCTTGATGCCTTCGTCTGATGGAAGAAAGCGTCCAGTGACCCACTATCACCAAGTCACCTCATCAGGCCTTTGGGAGTGGCCATTTGGACCAGTTCTTGCAAGTGCAGTCTTCTGAAGGAGGTGGCAGGGTGGATTTAAATCAGATTTTTTTTTTTAAATCAATAAAATATTAAATTTCTCTCTCATTTAAAAAATAAGTTACAATTAAATCTCATCACAAACATGCTAAACCTACACTTACAGTCTCATAAAAATGAATTAATGGCTCTAGTCTGTCCAGCTTAACTACCAGCTCTCGCTTCTTGAAAGTTCTGGACTTTGTTTCTGTTTCTCAGCAGATTAAAGTCACATGTGCAAAGAAAGACACAGGCTGGATAGGATTGTGGTTGTTCTGTGCTTATGTGGTGATGGAGTTGGGCCAAGCAAGGCAAAGGAGTTAGTTAAGACACTGTCTCAAAGACAGAGAGACAAAGATGGAGGAAGAGTAGAAAGGAACAGTGGAGTGGACTGGAAAGAAAAAGGGAAGAAATTATTCAGTACATACATAGCTTCCTATATTCCCCACACTTTTGCCACAAAAAAACTGTCATGGCTTTTGGGCATAAGAGAGACCCTATCTGGGAATATTTTGAAGAAATTCCTTCCCTGGGTAAAAAAGGAAACATGTCGAGTGTAAGCAGTGCAAGAAGGAGATGCAGGGCCTAGTTGCAAGAATGAAACATCATAATTAAAACTGCTTATTGGGAGAAAATTATGTGGATGAAGATGTGGATATGTCTGAAGAACAATGTGGATCAACTGGTTAGTAACTTAAATATTTCACTGTGCAATGCATCATTCTTCAAGACTCTCTCTATGCCTTTTAGTATAAGTGTGATTTAACAAGTAAATTTCCAAACTGTTTGCTATGTTGGATGTTGCGAGAAAAAAAAGTTTAGCTTAGCTAATCCTTATGGCTTGTTTAATTAGTTAACTAGGTTTAGAATCTATCACCCAAGTATACAGTAAAGAAAGCTGCAGCAAGAGAAATCTAGAGTTGCCAGTTGCCACTGGGTGTCATTTTCTTATTTTATATTACATACTACATGCCCCTTATTTTGGAATATCATGGCCACAGACAATAATGGTGATGCCATAAGTCCATTCCCTATTTTACTTCAGCATAACTCAGCTTTCCCAAGGGACCCCCATCCTATACTTGTTCTCAAAAAACAGAAGTGCCAGTGAGTTCTATGGGGCTTACTCCAAAATTAAGTGCACTCTAGGTGCCATCAGTCTTAGCTTTTTTGGAATCAATTAATTTGGAATCAGATCTGCATCCTTGCTGAAAAAAATGTAAATGATTAATTGAATAATAGAGTGAGAAGAACGACTATTCAAAATCATTTCTGAATTTTGTTTCAGGATTCCATTTAAGCATAAGAGACTTTGACTGTGACTGTCTATCTACAACAACTTCAGAGTCATCCATTGGTACCTTTAGCAGCAGTGCTGCAACTAAACGTATTTCAGAAAACAAAGTATCAGCAGCAAACAAAAGATTTCAATCATTCGGTAAAATCACACCATGGATGGGTTTGTAGTAAGGACCAGCAAATACCAACAAGACACCACAAATGAAAAGATTGCTCAGTTCATTTATGCCACAAATTCTCCTTTTCGCATTGTTAACAACAAATACTTCATTGACATGGTTGAGTCCTTACGACAAGGCTACACTCCACCTGGTTGAGCAGACATAGGTGGAAGGTTGTTAGATACAGTGTATGAGAAGGAACTTGAACAGTGTGCAAGAAATACTGAGGGGAAATTTGCCAGTTTAAGCCTTGATGGGTAGAGCAATGTACACAATGATCCAATAATATGTGCCTGTGTGATAACAGAAGATGGGGTTACATATCTTTCAGAAACAATAGATACATTGGGAAATGCCCACACAACAGAATATTTAAAAGAAGTAGCAGTGAAAGCTGTAATAAACTGTGAACAAAAATTCAACTGTCACGTGCGCAGTTTTATCACAGACAATGCTGCAAACGTGGCAAAGATGAGAAGATACTTAGAAGAAACGGAAGGATGCTCCTTAATAACATATGGCTGCAGAGCCTATTTAATGCATCTTTTAGCAAAAGACTTAAGTAGATCTTCTCCAGGAATAAAAGAAAATATTGCTGAAGTCGCAAAATACTTTCATAACAACCATTTTGCTTCAGCTTCACTGAAGAGAGCAGGGGATCCAAACTAATTCTCCCTCAAGATGGTCGATGGAATTCTGTGGTTGACTGTTTTGAACAATTTATTAAGAACTGGCCTATTCTCATAAAACTTTGTGAAGAAAACTGTGATAAAATAGATGGAAGTATCTCATCCAAAGTATCTAACATTGGATTAAAAAGGAATGTAGAGGATATGCTCAGTATACTGAAGCCTATATCCATAGCCTTAAACAAACTTCAGATAAATTGTTGCTGCATTGCTGATGCTGTCAAAATTTGGAAGGCACTTCAAGAGACATTGACAAAAGAAATACCTCACCAGAAAGTTAAACTGCAGGCAATAAAGAAATGAATGGATCAAGCACTCACTCCACCTCATTTTCTTGCGAACGTTCTTGACCCCAGATATAAAGGTAGATTTCTAACTTCTGAAGATGATGATGCTGCCATGGCATGGGCATCTCAAAATCACTCCTCAGTTATGCCAGTCATAATAAATTTCAGGGCTGGAGTGGAACCATTTAAACAGTACATGTTTACTGATGATGTTTTGCACAAAGTCACTCCCCTGAATTGGTGGAAATCATTAGCCAGGCACCTTGAAACAAAGTTCCTTCAGTTGCTAAGCCAACTTTTCACAGCAGTAGCCTTCTCTGCAGGCACAGAGAGAATATTTTCATTGTTTGGTATTATTCACTCAAAGCTAAAAAATTGAGTGGGAGTTGAAAAAGTAGGAAAACTCATATTTCTGTTTCAGTCTATGAATAAAAATGACAGTGGGAGTGGGGAAGATGAGAGCTAGTTGTAGAAGTTTTAAGGACAGTGTACATTTAGTGTTGTGATGACTTGTCTGTTAGAATTAATAAAATTTTAAAATTAAAAAAAAAGTTTAAGGACAGCTGTCAGCCGGCAACTCAGGAGACTGCCGCAATCACAAATGTGAAACATTTATATAACATTTAAGATTTAATTTAATAAAATATAAGTGCTATTGTGCTTGTGTATGTGATTTAGTTCTTACCATCCCTAATGTACTGCTGCTGCATCTGCAGTTTGACACAGGTAATGAGTATTATGTACTATTTCCTAAATTAATAAAAATCAGGTTATCTAAAAAATTACACAAGGTATACCTTCCTAGATATTGTAAAATGCTGTATTGAGTTGTAAATTAACATGTTTTAATGATCACAAATTTCTTTAACAATGGTCCAAATCTGAAGAAATATCAGTAGGAAACTTGATTTAAATCAATGATTTTCTCTTGGTGATTTAAATTAATCCATCCTGGGATGTGGTAAAATAACCCCACTCAATTTCACATTCTGCCATAGGCTACCTGTCTGCCTGACCACCCTCTTCCCTTTTCTGCAGCAGCAGAACATTAAAGCTTCCATAGAGGGTTTCCCTAGTGTAATATGTATATGGACAAACTCATGTAACCACCAATACACACTTCCGTCCATATCTGGAACAAAATACAGAGTTCCTGAGCTTCAACATTTCTCTACTGTCAAAAAATATCTGACACTCACTGGTAGAATATGTATCTCAACCACTATAATGCTAGTCCACATAGAGGATGACAACTGACTACTGCTATCAGTTACTCAAGAGGCAGATCCCACGCACAGGTCAATTTAGTTCAACATGATGGAATGTTTGATACAGTGTCCCACAGTATTCTTATCAGCAAGTTAAAGAAGTACGGGTTGGATGAATGGACTATAAAATGGATAGAGAGCTGGCTAGATCATCGGGCTCAACAGGTAGTGTTCAGTGGCTCCATGTCTAGCTGGCAGCCGGTAACAAGTGGAGTGCCCCAGGGGTCAGTCGTGGGGCTGGTTTTGTTCAACATCTTCATTATGTAAAGCACGAAGGATTCTTTCTCCAAGAATCAGGCAGCACAGACAATACTGAAGAAGTTTATTCACGATACCGAGAAGTCTGATAAATCAGCTTCAACTTCATGGTGTTACAGTGGTCAATTACATAGCCTTTCTTATTGATTACATAGTACGTTTTAAATTCTTTATCTATTCACTTACAAATACAGACATTGTCCCATCTGGTGAGAACAACAATGATAATGGTCATTACATACATGCAGAGACACTTTCAATCACTTCACTTACATCAAGGATCATAGGGTTACACTTGGTGGGGGGCAGGGTGGAGGAAGAAGGGGGGGGGCCTTATAGATAGGTGGCAGACAGAGATTCTAAAAGCAAATGTGCTGTTCTCATTTTGAGGCTGAATCATTAAGTGGACATCTGGCCTTCTGAGTTATCAAGTATTTTACTCTAGCCATTGTCCTTGAGGATTGAGTTTCGATTTACAACTTGTTAGCTGAAAACAATCTCAAGCCTTACAATTAATGATCTGCAGGATGGGGTAGATTGCACCCTCAGCAAGTTTGCAGATGATACTAAGCTAGGGGAGTGGTAGATACCCTGGAAGGTAGGGATAGGATACAGAGGGACCTAGACAAGTTGGAGGACTGGGCCAAAAGAAATCTGATGAGGTTCAGCAAGGACAAGTGCAGAGTCCTGCACTTAGGATGGAAGAATCCCATGCACAGCTACAGACTGGGGACCAACAAGCTAGGCAACAGTTCTGCAGAAAAAGGGCCTGGAGGGTTACAGTGGATAAGAAGCTGGATATGAGTCAGCAGTGTGCCCTGGTTGCCAAGAAGGCTAATAGCATATTGGGCTGCATTAGTAGGAGCATTGCCAGCAGGTCACAGGAAGTGATTATTCCCCTCTATTCGGCATTGGTAAGGCCGCATTTAGAGCAGTGGGTCCAGTTTTGGGCCCCCCACTACAAAAAGGATGTGGACAAGTTGGAGAGAGTCCAGCGGAGGGCAACAAAAATGATTAGGGGGCTTGAGCACAAGACTTATGAGGAGAGGCTGAGGGAACTGGGCTTGTTTAGTCTGCAGAAGAGAAGAATGAGGGGGGATTTGATAGCAGCCTTGAACTACCTGAAAGGGAGTTCCAGGGAGGATGGAGCTAGGCTGTTCTCAATGGTAGTGGATGACAGAACAAGGAGCAATGGTCCCAAGTTGCAGGGGGGAGGTCTAGGTTGGATATTAGGAAAAAGTTTTTCAGTAGAAGGGTGGTGAAGCACTGGAATGGGTTACCTAGGGAGGTGGTGGAATCTCCATCTTTAGAGGTTTTTAAGCTGTGACTTGACAAAACCCTGGCTGAGATGATTTAGGTGATGTTAGTCCTGCTTTGAGCAGGGGTTTGGATTAGATGACCTCCTGCGGTCCCTTCCAACTCTAATATTCTGTGATTCTATGAATGTCTTTTTTTTTTTTTTTTTTTTTTTTTTAAAGTTGCTTTTTTAAAAGCTTAGGAAATTTATTTTAACTTTAAAAAAATAAAATGTTAAGGTTGTAAAGTCCATTTCTCATACAATAGGAAACACCAGAATTAAAGTTGCCACCAACCTTAAATGCTCAGAGATAGCCTTAATTCTAGCACTTCCTAACTTTGAGTGCTTGCCTTGGCAACAACATCCCTTTAACATAGTTTCTTTAAAAATGTAATTTGTAAGTGTTTGTTATGCGATTTGACTTCAGATGAAGTGCACAGCAGTCCTACTATGCTCGGAGTCATTGCAGCTAATACTTTAAAGCTCCACCTCTACTCTATAAAGCATTCTTGTGATTAAATGCACAATGAAATAAAATGATAAAATACAATTTTCATTAATAGGAAGGTAGATGTTCATTTTTATGTCCCATTCTCTTTTTCCTGTAAAAACACTTTTTTCAAATATTTTTCATTTCACCCTGAAACTATGAGTTGTAAACACAGATGGATAGAAATAGGAGATAAAATGTATAGAAAATAAATCTATTCTGAAATTTATCAACCCCAAACTTATTACAATCAAACTATAAATATAGCAAGGGACTTAAGCACAGTATAAACACAAAGTGTGGTTTATTTCTAATATCAACTGCCTTGGTGATTGACCTCATAAGGCAGTAGGCACAATTTATTTATTTTAATTTATATTTTAATTGAAATCTTCCTCCCAAAAAAAGTAAGGGGAGAACAGGAGAAAAAAAGAAGAGGGAAAGAACAAAATTACAGCTATAGAATGGGAAATACAGCTATGACAATTAGCGTACCAAAGTACACATTGTTGAACAATCAAGAATCTGCAATATAACCATATACAGATATAGTATATTTCAGTAATGAGGATTCTTTGTCACAGAGAGTGGCCAGAGAACAACAATTCTTCATGACAACTTTTGGGATTTCAAAATTAGTTTTTGTTTCCATTGGATCAAAAACAAAGCCTCTGGAGCATTTCTGTAAAAAACAATGTCCATTTGCAGACTGAAACTTGCACTATTCAATTTGGGAAGAGAAGAACGTGGGTAATCTCTTGGTTAAGGCCATTGGCCCAGGATGTGGGACACCCAGATTCAAGTCCCTACTCTGCCTGATTCAGGGCAGTTTTCTCCATCCCAGATCACTGTGAATCTGGCAGAGCAGGGACATCAATGTGGGAGACCCACATTCCAAACCACCAGGTTATAGAGTGTGATCCCTTGCCCCCTCTTCTTTCCCCCAGGAAAATGTCATGAAAAAAGTGACATCTCAACTAATCACAGATTCATTTGACAGGCAGAGTATTTGAAACTATTATTTCTTTCAGCATGCTGTAAAAATTCAATCCTCTTGCCCGGTGAATTGATGTCAGTTTTAGCTCTTTGGTACACAGACATCAGGTGTTTTGGTAGACGAGCATACAGAAATGAGCTAATGAAGTAAAGATTAAAAAAAAAAAAAAAAAAAAAGCGAGGGAGGGGCAAACTAAGGGGATAGCAAGCAAGGCAAGAAGACATAGATAAAGAAATGGGAGGGACAATGGGGAGGACAGCGACATCTCAGTTCCCATCTGCTAAGAATTAAATCAAAAGGTGTCTGAAAAGATGGGCCAAATCTTTTCAAGTTTGTCTGAGGCCCCTCTTCTCCAAAGTGTTAATCTCTTTAGCTTCCAGGTCAGCCAGGCTGCTGTGCCAAGCTTCTGTCCCTAGAGGAAATCAGCTCTTCTTTCAAAGAAACAAGTCTTTTGGCTACAAGCACTGCTCTAGAGACCGAAGCTCTGTGAAATGGATAGTTTCCAAAGTTCCGGGATAAATCCCAAAACAGTTCTGGGAAGTAGTTTTCAAAGGAGATATCCACTATAATAATTTTCCGTCCTGTCTACTTCTAACCTAAAGGATTTTATTCTGCGACAGTCCTCAAAACATGTGAGCCACTGGGGCTCCAGGAGAGACACATCTCAAGCAGCAGTCTATTTGGCAAGACCCATGCACTGTAACCTGTGCAAGGAGCAGTGCGAATGAAATGATCTACGATTAAAGTTGATCCATCAGAAAATTAACAGTAGCTTTTTTTGTAATGTTTTGCAAGGCTCGTCCCCCCTGGCTGGGGTTCAAGGACATACACAAATCATTGTTCCAGGCCTGGCAGAGGCAATCTAAATTAGGGAGAATCTGTTGGTGAGAAACTTGTAACAGTTGTTCTGATGGAGCTCTCCCCACATTCTGTCAGTCCCAGAACATGTTATATGTTTTTCAAGAGATGTTATATGTTTTCAGTATGTTTTCCAAGAGATGATTCAGCTGCCAGGGCAGACATGCTGTTGAACTCGGTACATTGCATTGTTTTTGAAGTATTTGGAATAACAAATTAATCCTCTGAGATTAAGTGAGACCCAAAGTACCCCTTTATCCATCTACTCTCTCCACATCAATGATTTATTGTTAATGGATTAACCCAAATTACAGCATCAATGTTTGGAATGGATAGAATTTAAATTTCCCCAGTCAAACTGGCCAATGTCTGTCTGGTAGCCAATATTGTAAGGGACATTTTGAATCAAAATGGTAATAGTAACATGGTCAAAGGCCTTCTCTGCATCTAAGGTGATGGTAGCAACAGCTCCTTCTGCTGACTCAAAGTCACCATGATATTAATCAGTTGGTGCAAATTGTCAGATTGATGTCTGTGACAGAGGAACCCAACCTAGTTGATTTGAACAATTCAGTGCAAGATCTTAACAAGCCTTTTTGCAAAGACCTAGGTAATATATTTAAACTTAGTTAAAAGTTAATATTTTAGTGCCACTGTCAACGAGGGGGAAAAAATTAGCCCATAGCTACCACATAGTCTGGAATACTGACCAGGTTTGGGGATGACTGAAATGACAGCTTCCCTTAAAGTGCAAAGGTGTGTTTTATTATTCCTGGCTTCACTGTACATTTCCAGTACTTGGAGTTAGGGTCTCAGAATTTGTTTTATAAAATTAAATGACAAGTCCATCTGTGCCTGGGTACTCTGCCAGATTCTGTTCTGCTGATTCCAGGGGGCATCCAAGGCCTCTAAGTGCTACAACAATGACAAATGTTTGAAGAAGTCAGTTAAAGCATCTACATCAGTCATTAAATCAGCTGAATATAACATGAACAAAACTGTTTAAATTGTTTATTAATGGCCAGTTGTTGATAGCAGAAAACAAGAGTTACTCCATTTTGAAACCCTTGCCACCATTAACTGAAAGCAAGCAGATCACAAAGACAAGTTGGGGCAGAAAAACGATTTCTGCAGAAAAATGACAGTGGTAAGGCAGCAGGTCAAGACACAGAGTGCAAAAGCAAGCACTTAACCACAATGCTGGCATGCGTCCAAAGTCTTAACAGTAAAGATATACAAGAGCAAGGAAACCAGAGAGAGAAGATGCTGCTTAAGAACTACTAGCAAGAGCCACTGTCATAGATCTTTCTCCCCAGATGACCCATGAATGATTTGGCCTTCAGAAGCCAGAGGCTGCCCATTCAGCATCACTTCTGATTGTATGTAATTGCAATTCAGGGTACTTCTAGCTTACTGCAATAAGGGTTTTATTGTTAATAAAAAAGCATTGTGTGTTTGAACTACTTGTGTCAAATCACTTACCAGATGGAGGTGCCATGTCCTCGGGGAATTCCTGACAGCACCCTAACATAGTGAAACCCTTTGAAAGGTAACAGATTTGGCAAGCCAGCCAGGAGTGGTTGAGAAAAAGACGATTGCCACAGAGCACCAGAAATCCAGCTGTGGGAGGAAAGGTAGGAACTAGGGTTGCTACCTTGTCCTTGCCATAGTCTGTGAGTTAGTTTAGGGAACTTGGGACTCAGGTATATTGCCTGCCTAAATGGGCGAAATAAGGAAGCACAACACAAAAGGGAGTGTTAAGTAGTGACGATACTTGGGAAATAATGCTGAGAGAAGGGTTAAAGGGTTTTATAGGCCCCAGCACTGTGATGTAGGCTTGAACCAGGGCAGGCCCAGACCATGGATACGTATTTGAAGCTTAAGGGTTAAACCTCACACTGAGAAAGAACAAAACTAGGCATCATAGATAGGGATATTCTGGACACATTGATTGATTGTTCATGCCACCCCAGGCTCCACTATGATAATTGACTGCTTGAACATATGAGTGGGAACATCATGCCTAAACATTTTGTGATTTAACATTTATGACTCATTGGGGCCCTGTTTGTGAAGATCTACGTATGAATGTTTGAATGAATGAATGAAATATAATTGTAATAATTTACAAGTGTCGTAAGGTGCCCAATGCGTACCAGGAAGTGGTTGATGTGTAACTCATAGGGCAATAAAAGGGCAAATAAGATTTCTTTTATTTCCTTTTAGTAAAATTGGTATTAATAGAATTGGTATAAGGATTTTATTATATTAGTAAGATAATGTACCAACATGATGAGATAAGAATGTAATGATTTTTAGTAAGTATGAATGAGAAGTGAATGCAGTTTGAGTCTGCCGAGATAAGACGGCGAAGAAGTAATTGCTGAGGTAATGGTTCTCAGCCTCCAAGGGCAGGAGGGAGAAAAGATGTCTTTGTTTAAAGAACTTTTACAACCTTTTACAACCCACCAGATGGCCGAAGATCAAGATAACCCCAGAAAACAGGGGAGTTAACACCCTAGGACAGGAACAAGACAAAGTGTGAAACAGGAATGAAAGAATAATGGGAAAGCTGTCACACTTGCAATATCAAATGTAATTGACGATTACATCAAACAAGGAGACTATCTGACATAACAAAATCCATAGACCCGAATGGGGATGGAGAAGTATAAAAATGGGGCGAAGAAACCTGGACTTTGGGCTCGTTCTGCAAACCCCAAGGGGCATCGTGTTGCGACCAACAGAGCCTGGCTCCATCTTCATATCTGAGGTCTTGTCTACACTTACCTCGGAGATTCGGCGGCAGTCAACGGGACTTATGAAACTACGCAAAAAACTTGCGAAACTCCCGTCGACTTCTGGGCTTCTGTTCTGCATGCCGTCTTCACTGCACTGCACCACTTGAGGAGGTGGTCTTAATACATCGATTTCTGGATTGACTGAGCGGGTCTTCACTGACTGTTCCGTCAGATCGACTTATCTGGATCGACTGCACGAATTTGCCACCATCAGTGTAGACGTAGCCTGAGCCACCTGGCCAGTGATTCAGCTCGAGCAACACAGAGGCTGGTAATTATATCCCTCCTGAGGAACTGTGTGCGTGTGTGTGCGTATGCACGCGCGTGTTTTAGGGAATTGCTTTTTCAAATATTTTCTGTATTCATAATAAAGTCGGCATGCTGCCTTGTCCCCTGAATAAGATCCTGCTGTTTATTTCATAAGTGTAACAGTTTTGTTTTAACATTTGGAAAGAGTCCCTGGAAGCCTGATGCCTTTGTTAGACTTGGAGCGTAGAGGCAATTGTGTGAACAATGGAATCAGTGGGTGAACCCCCCAAAAAAGGGATCCCCAAACAAGAAAAACAGCAGCTAGGGGAAAGACCAGAATCCTTATATGAGATACAAAAAGAAGTGTTTCTGCCCCGAAGAAAAAAGCTTGAGAAGGTATCAGTGATACCTGATAATGGTTCTGATAATGGTCCTTAGTGAGAAGGGGGCCAACAAGGTAGGCAAAATGGGGGGGATGGTAGGAACAAAGTACCAAGGAGGATTCCCAAGCTCTGGAGAGCTGTACCCCACCTCTCAAGAGGGTAGCATCGGGGAGGGGAGAGGGATGAGCCCTCATTCCTCGGTGTCAGCACAAAACCTCACTAGCTTGGTGGCAAATTTGACACAAAACACTTGGGAGAGACACAGTGTACGTGGTTTTTGAAGGATGGGCGTTCAGTCAAAATATGCTAAAAGACACAGGTGCCACCTATTCATTGATCAGTCTGAATAATCAGGATTTAATGAGGCAGAGAGTGAAGTTCCATTTAGTTCTTTGATTCAATTTCAGGTAGAAACAAAAAGGATGCAGACAGTACAGACAGGAAAAGTAAAGGCTCATGTAATCCGTCCCGTGCCTAGGGCAGCCACCTGAAAATGCCAAGGTCAGGGCAGGCTGTAAAAGGAGAACAGATTCTTCCAGCACTGGTGTGTGACACTGAAGTCAGGCTTCCCAACCAGCCACAAACTGTGCTTCTGATTCCCCAAACCGGTTACCAAGAAGCCAGTACACATATACACACAGCCCCCTTTACTGCATTTCAGTCTCCGGCTCCCAATCAGCCATGAGGTCCAGTAAAGAGATCAGTTATTTAAACTCTATGCTCTTTACTAAAAAGGTTCCCTCTGACCCCTAAGGGTCAACCACAGTACCAGATCAATATAAGTTTGGATCTTATCCAAAATACCAAGCTGCCACCCAATCCTTTAGTAACTAAAACTAAAGGTTTATTATAAAAAGAAAAACAAATAATAAGAGAAATGTTAAAGGATTAAAGCAATCAGATACATACAAATGATTTGAAAGTTCACATACATCAGGTTTCTAGAAGAATTATGGAGTTTGCAGGCTTGTATAGTCCCTCTGGTATACATCCAGTACCTGGATGGGTCTCAGTCCTTTGTTTCACAGCTTCAGTTCCAGATGACTTGATCCAGAGGTAGATAGGTGGCTGAAGGCTGAACCCGACTGGAGACAAAATGGATTCCCAGGTCTCTGCCTTATATATCCTCTGGCCCCTGCCATGCTGTTTGTGGAATTTTACAGGAACCAAAATGGAGTTCAGAGTCACATAAGCAAGTCCTGGTGACTCATCAAGTATACCTCTGGCTTTTCCTCCTGGGCCCCTTGCATCTGTGAATGGCTCAATGGGCCATTAAGCAGGCTATTGTTCTGCCGCCACCCTGTCTAGGGTGTGTCTCAAATAGCACAATTTGAAATACAGATATATCAAATATAGCCATAACTTCCATTACACATATAACACATGAACATAAGTATTATCATCTTACCTAGCATATTATAGCCTTTCTAACAGTACTTGACATGGCATATCGTACATGAATTGTTATGATTTTGACATATTGATGTCATACAATATAATAAATGCCCCCCAGCCAGTGTGACACCCCCAGCACGAGACTGGTGTAGAAGGGAATAATCAGAGCTCCTGAATACACCTCAAGGGCCCCCTTTATTCAGTCAGCCTGACAGCTCATAAGCACTAAAAAATTAGCCTTAAGGAAGGTAGTAAATCAACAGGATAAGAATTGGGATCAAAATCTCCCACCAAACTTAATGGTTATTAGGGGAACAGTGGCATCACATGTACTAATCCCTTTTAAGGCCATGACCGGAAAGGACATGTACTTATCTGAGCATTGGTGGTTGGGAGGGGTATCCCCAGATGGACTGCAATCCCTGGTGTTAACAGACCAATGGTGCGGTAGCACCTAAAAATCAGTTTCCAGTACACAAAGACAGGTGGCTATTGCACTGAAAGCAAATACGAAGAGAATGTGTAAGAGAATGGGACCAATCCTACACCCACAAGAATGGAAAATAAGTGACATGGTACTCTAGAGGTATACCAAAGAAAAAGCTTAGTCCAATGTGAGTGGGACCTGTCCAGATGGTAAATACAGCCACCCTTAATGTGCAGGGCCATCCCTGGGGGGTGTACGGCCTGGGGCAAACCATACTGTGTGGGCCCCCGCCCAGCTCCAGTGGCATAGCCTGGGTCTCTGGTGACTGGGCGCCACGCCTGCATTCCCCTCTCCCTGTGCAGGGCAGGAGGGGTCCCAGGCTCCCACAAGACGGCACCAACCCTCAGCTGCCCCGGGGGGGAAGGGGGAGGATCTGTACTGGTGGGGGGGAACATGCCACTTACCGCCTCATTCACAGGATCTAGCCGGGCTCCCCCCCCCCCACACACACACACATACACACACCTACTCGCTGCGTGGCGCTCGCCTCTCGCACTCTGCAAACCAGTGCTAGCTTGGATGGGGCAGCCTCACTCCCTGGCTGGGGGGGGGAAGAGGGGGCGAGCGCCAAGCTGGCCTTTCACAATGCACAGCGGGGGCAGGGAGCTTAGGAGGCTCCAAGGAGTGGCTGCCCCCCCCTTGGTATGGTACGCCACTGCCCACCTCCCATCCGGTCCGGCATGCAGCCAGGAGGCAGGCTGCAGCCACCTGCCTCCGTGGGAGCAGGGCATCCTAAAGTGCGGGGTAGTTGTCCCGCTCCACCCTACCCTAGGGATGGCTCTATTGATGTCTATCAGTTAGATATTCGACAAGGAATAAGGAGAGTTTTGAAATGGTTCCTCTCTTCACAACTGAAACAATGGAAGGGGGATCCAGAAAAAGGGTTACAGAAATAATCATGTATATAGTTGTTTAATACTCCTGCTATAAAGGGGGAAGAAAGGTTTTTCTGTTTGTTTATAGGGATAATGTAAACAGGACCCAGATGACTGAAGATGAGGTCCCTTTCGTTCTGGCTCTTTAGGGCATTGGTGCCTGCTGGATCCTGGTACGGTGGTGTGAGTTCAGAAGATGCTGTGCCAGCAAGGAAGACCTAAGCAGGGGAAGGAGTCTAATTTGACTGTTCTTGCTCACAGCAATGTCAGCTGCCTCTTTTTATTCACTAAACTTGACAGACAAAATGTAAAGAAACTGTATCATTGAGGGCACAATGGGCATTAGGGCTAAACATTAATAATACCATAATGCAGCCAATGGAGCATAGGTGATAGACCGTGAACAAAAACCTTTATGTGAAAAAGAGGGCTTGAAGCTTGTATGGAAGAATGTGGGGTTGGGTACATTTGTAATAATGATGTTGTACAACTGTATGATATTTCCTTGAACTCAGAAAAAGGAAAAACACCACTACGAAAGAAACTACGACATGATTGGAATAACTGAGACTTGGTGGAGTAACTCACACGACTGGAGGACTCTCATGGATGGGTATAAATTGTTCAGGAAGGACAAGCAGGGGTGAAAGGGTGGAGGAGTTGCACTGTATGTAAGAGAGCGCTATGATTGCTCTGAGCTCCAGTATGAAACTGGAAATAAGCCAGTTGAGTGTCTCTGGGTTAAGCTTAGAAGCAAGAACAACAAGGGTGATGTCGTGGTGGGTGTCTGTTATAGACCACCAGACCAGGAGGACGAGATAGATGAGGGTTTCTTTACTCAACTAGGGAAAGTTTCCAGTTCACAGGACCTGATTCTCATGGGGGACTTCAATCACCCTGACATCTGCTGGAAGAGCAATACAGCAGAGCACAAATAATCCAGGAAGTTTTTGGATAGTGTCGCAGACAATTTCCTGGTGCAAGTGCTGGAGCAACCAACTAGGGGCCATGCTTCTCTTGACCTGCTGCTCACAAACAGGGAAGATTTGGTAGGGGAAGTACAAGTGGGTGGCAACCTAGGCAGCAGTGACCATGAGATGGTTGAGTTCAGGATCCTGACAAAAGGAAGAAAGGAGAACAGCAGGATACGGACCACGGACTTCAGAAAAGCGGACTTTGACTCCCTCAGGGAACTGATGGGCAGGATTCCCTGGGAGGCTAATATGAGGGGGAAAGGAATCCAAGAGAACTGGCTGTATTTTAAAGAAACCTTATTCAGGGCACAGGAGCAAACCATCCTGATGTGCAGAAAGAATAGCAAATATGGTAGGCATCCAGCTTGGCTTAACAAAGAAGTCTTTGGTGAACTTAAACACAAAAAAGAAGCTTACAAGAAGTGGAAGCTTGGTCAGATGACTAGGGAGGAGTATAAAAATACTGCTCGAACATGCAGGAATGAAATCAGGAAGGCCAAAGCACAATTGGAGTTGCAGCTAGCAAGGGATGTGAAGGGGAACAAGAAGGGTTTCTACAGGTATGTTGCCAACAAGAGGAAGATTAGGGAAAGTGTGGGCCCCTTAGAGAATGAGGGAGGCAACCTAGTGACAGAGGATGTGGAGAAAGCTGAGGTACTCAATGCCTTTTTTGCCTCTGTCTTCACAGACAAGATCAGCTCCCAGACTGCTTCACTGGGTGGCACAGAATGGAAGGAGGCGAACATCCCGCAGTGCTGAAGGAACAGGTCCAAGACTATTTAGAAGGATTGGACATACACAAGTCCATGGGTCCAGATGCAATGCACCCGAGGGTGCGGAGGGAGTTGGCTGAGGTGATTTCAGAGCCATTGGCTATTATCTTTGAAAGCTCATGGCAACAGGGGGAGGTCCCTGATGACTGGAAAAAAGCAAATATAGTGCCCATCTTCAAAAAAGGGAGGAAAAAGGATCCAGGGAACTACAGACCGGTCAGCCTCCCCTCAATCCCTGGAAAAATCATGGAGCAGGTCCTTAAGGAATCCATTTTAAGGCACTTGGAAGAGAGGAAGGTGATCAGGAACAGTCAACACGGATTCACCAAGGGGAAAGTCATGCCTGACCAACCTAATTGCTTTCTATGATGAGGTGACCGGCTCTGTGGATGTAGGGAAGGCAGTGGATGTGATATACCTTGACTTTAGCAAAGCTTTTGATACTGTCTCTCACAGTATTCTTATCAGCAAGTTAAAGAAGTATGGGTTGGATGCATGGACTATAAAATGGATAGAGAACTGGCTAGAGCATAGGGCTCAATGAGTAGTGATCAATGGCTCCATGTCTAGCTGGCAACCGGTCACAAGCGAAGTGCCCCAGGGGTCGGTCCTAGGGCTGGTTTTGTTCAACATCTTCATGAATGATCTGGAAGATGGGATAGATTGCTCCCTCAGCAAGTTTGCGAATGACACTAAGCTGGGGGGAGTGGTAGATACCCTGGAAGGTAGGGATAGGATACAGAAGGACCTAAACAAACTGGAGGATTGGGCCAAAAGAAATCTAATGGGGTTCAACAAAGAAAAGTGCAGAGTCCTCCACTTAGGAAGGAAGAATCCCATGCACAGCTATAGACTGGGGACCGACGAGCTAGGCAGCAGTTCTGCAGAAAAGGACCTGGGGGTAACAGTGGATAAAAAGCTGGATATGAGTCAGCAGTGTGCCCTGGTTGTCAAGAAGGCTAATAGCATATTGGGCTGCATTAGTAGGAGCATTGCCAGCAGGTCACGGGAAGTGATTATTCCCTTCTATTCAGCATTGGTGAGGCCGCATTTACAGTATTGTGTCCAGTTTTGGGCCCCCCACTACAAAAAGGATGTAGACAAGTTGGAGGGAGTACAGCGGAGGGCAACAAAAACGATTAGGGGGCTGGAGCACAGGACTTATGAGGAGAGGCTAAGGGAACTGGGCTTGTTTAATCTGCAAAAGAGAAGAATGAGGGGGGATTTGATAGCAGCCTTTAACTACCTGAAAGGGGTTCCAGGGAGGATGGGGCTAGGCTGTTCTCGGTGGTGGCAGATGACAGAACAAGGAGCAACGGTCTCAAGTTGCAGGGCGGGAGGTCTAGGTTGGACATTAGGAAAACGTTTTTTACTAGGAGGGTGGTGAAGCACTAGAATTGGTTACCTAGGGAGGTGGTGGAATCTCCATCTTTAGAGGTTTTTAAGCTGAGGCTTGACAAAGTCCTGGCTGGGATGATATAGCTGAGGTTAGTCCTGCTTTGAGCAGGGGGTTGGACTAGATGACCTCCTGAGGTCCCTTCCAACTCTAATATTCTATAATTCTATGAATTAAATCCTTTCCCATATAATGGGTCTGCGGTTGTGTATATAGGTAACATCTGTGTGTGTGCACGTGACTATGTGCATTGTGTAAGAGTATTAATCCAGTGCCACTGGGAATGAACATAAGATTAGTCAAACAATTGTTACAGCATATTGAATTACAAAAGCAACTGCAAAAAGGCTGAGGAAAATACATGTAGAGTCATGATCACTTTACATCACTCAGCTAATGAAACCGACCAAGTTGTGGAGCAAGTGAAAAGGGATACAGAACATAAATGGTGGGAGGTGTTTTGGGGATGGTCTCCCACAGCAACTTTAATATAATTCTGCATCCTATCATGGTGATCTTGATATTTCTGGTACTGGTGGCAATCATGATTTTTGTTTTGGTATGCCAAAACAAAAGAAAGTTTAAGCAGCTGCAGCATATGCATTTTAAATGGATTGAAGTAACTCAAAGAAAGATATGCTGCCCTGGTGAGGCAAGGTCAGGAGCAGTGAGGTACTGTGCCAACAAGAAGAAATATTGGCTCAGTCCCTAGAGAGCCTTGAGCCAATGTTGGACAAAGCCAAATACCCGCTGAACTCACTAGTAGATGACAGTTGAGTAAATGTAAATATAATCAACCATCCAGGAGGGTATTGATAGCAGAAAACAAGAGTTACTCTATTTTCAGACCATGGGTGGGGATTGGGGTGCAATGCACCCCCAAATTGGATACATACAGAGGCACCATGTGGGGGCAGGCCCCCAGATTTCTTCTCCCTTGTTAGCCCTGCTTCCTTCTTGTGGAGGAATGTTCTGGGGGCAGGCGGAGCAGGAGCGGTGACATTAGGAGCTCTGTGCGTGCGCAGCAGTTTCCCTCCATGAGGTCTACATAAAGAGAGGGCAGGAATGGAGCTCCTGATGACTCACTGTACACCCCGCCCCCATGGGGGCACAGAGGAACGTTCTGAGTGGGAGTGAGCAGTGACGCCAGCCAGGTGCTCTCTCTGCTAGCAGATCAGTTTCCCCCACATGGGCTGTGTAAGGGGAGAACAGACCCTGGCAGAGCTCTGGCTTTGGGGACGTTTTCAATTAGAAGAGCCAGGCAACTGAGCTGCTGCCCAAGCTTTTGTGCAGCAGTGTCAAGCCCAGGTGAGTGATTTACTCTGTGCCTGGGTGAGCTGCTAGTCCCAGCTGGGAAGCAGGTTGGGGAGAAAGGGATTTCCTCTTCCCCTGTACAGAACGGCCACGTCAGACCCATCTCCAACAACCTCCCCCAGCTGCAGGGAGATCCACAACTCCCCCCCCACCAATCACTTCTCAGCCATGTAGGGAGGGGTCACTGTATGGGGAGATGCCTCCCATCCACACCCCCATGCATCCAGACCTCTACATGGCCAGAAGCCCCTACCAAGCCTCATCCCTCCACACCTGGAACCCGCCCAATCCTCATGCACCCCAATCCCCACCCCATCAAGTCTCACCCTCTGCACCCAGAGCGTCCCCCTGCCCACCCCCCATATAGAAGTCAAACTATGCTTATGTTTGAAACCCTTGCCACCATTCACTGAAAGCAGGCAGATTACGTAGACATCAAGTTGGGGCAGAAAAACAATTTCTGCAAAAAAAGTGACAGTGGTAAGGTAGCAGGTCATGACACAGAGTGCAGCAGCAAGCGTTTAATCACAATGTTGGCACGCATCCAAAATATCAACTATGAAGATAAACCAGAGCAAGGAAACCAAAGAAAGAAGATGCTGCTTATGAACTGCTAGCAAGAGCTGCTATCACAAATCTTTCTCCTCAGACGACCCATGGATTGGACCCATGGACCCTGGCCATTGGAAGCTGTCCATTCAGCATCAACTCTGACTGCACGTAATTGTGATTTGGGGTGCTTCTAGTTTACTATAAGGATTTTTGTTTTAATAAAAAGGCATTGTGTGTTTGAACTGCTTGTGTCAATCACTTATCACATGGTGGTGCTGGGTTCTCAGGGAATTCCTAAGACCACCTTAGCACAATGAAATCCTTTGAAAGGTAACATTTGTTTTGCGTGTACTTTGTTATTCTTACCAAAATAAAATTGCTGCTATTTTGATTTGCTTTTTGTTTAAACCTACAAGCCAACAGTTTGCTGACTTTTTCACCAGATTCTCAATAATCAATAAGCAAAACAGGGAAAATTCGGCCCTCTATGTAAGATGCTTGTAGACCTTTTATTTTAAGTTGTAAGGGTCTTCAGTTCCTCTGGTAAGGGGGCTAGAGAATACTCCTCAAGAGCTTTAATTTCTTCTACTAGGGAGTCTTTAAAAAAGCAGCATGTGCAATATTATATCCATGAATGATGGTATCCCACAGAACTGGAACATGGGGAACAGTTGGAGCATTAGTCTCAAAAATCTTCAAGTTCCTTTCTGTAGATATGCTAAAAATGCAAGATCAGAGAGTAAAGAGGTACTTCATTTTATACAAGCAAGAGGGGTATGCCCAATGAGGGCCAAAGACATAAGAACAGGCACATGATCTCACAGCAGTTGTTCCAGTGCTGTAATCCAAATAAATTATGGGTTACTATAAAGTTATCTAGATTAGAGTAGGAGCACTGTACTGTAGAAAAGAAAGAATAATTGCTTGCTGTGGGATTACAAAGTCTCCAAGTTTTATGCAGATTCAGATCTGGATCACCTGACTCATTCTAGAATTCCTAGTTGGGGGGAGAAGGAAATGTATGCTGATTTATCCAGAACTGGATTCACTACTTCACTGAAATCACCCGCAATAACCAAGGAGCAACGTCCCATATCATTCAGTTCAGCAAGACAGACATGGGAAGTATCAAGATTGTGACAATTAGGGTGTGTAGATATTAGCTAAAACAATTGTTGAATTCTTAATTCAGTCTTAATTATAAGATCTACCATTTTTATCCATTCTAATATCTGTAATCCTTGCTATTATATGAACTAGGGGCTGCAGCCCCAACTCAGTTTCTTTACAGGTTAGCAACAACAGTCTCTATCAAATGTGTCTCCTGGAGCATGACCACTTCAATCTGATCTCTTAAAGTAGATTTTTCCCCCCCTCTCCTAAAATGGCCTATTTGTTCCCTTGTCATTCCAGAAAGCACATTTAATTGTCAGGATAATGGATTACTAACACAAGAACAGATTTTAACTGTATAAAATACCCTTTTGCACAAAGTTGTAGGAGAACAATAGAACATTTGTTAGGATAACCTTCACCCGTTCTCCCCCTACATAGCATCCCTGAGAGGAAAATAATCACAAAATTCAGTTATAAAGTTCAAGTATTACTCCCAAACCAGGGTACTTAAAAGATGGGCAATGTAATATTTTGCCTGGGTCATTCCACTGACATACACCAAAGTATTAAACATAGGTACTGGACCAGGCAGGCAAGGATTGAGGCAATATCTGTGGGGTATCCTTTAACAGAGAGGTTCAGCAGATGCATGGACCAGGCCATACACCCAACCTTTAAAGACCAAACTATAACACTTACTAAACAAGATTTAATGGATATACTTGCAGTTCTTTGAGTTCAGTGTATGCCTCATACATATTTTGTTAACATCTGACATCTTATCAACACTGGTTTGTGAACAACTCAATGGAGGAAGGGAGGAAGGAAAGGAGGGATGAGCAGTGGGTGGCGGACGGAAAAATGGTCAAGTTTAGACACCAGGCAGAGCATAGCAGACAGACATTCAGCAGTATGCACAGAAAGTCACTGCGTGCACTCTACATGATGATTAGTTGATCAAACCCTATCAAAAAGCATTGTCTGGATATAAGTACACCCAAGGAATCCGTTCATTCAGCCAATGTGGCCACACCAGAGTTTCATTGTAACCCTCTGGATTGGCCAGAGAATGGGTGTGTGGCTATAGCACCAGTGAAGAAAGTTCAGGCACTAGGGCTATGTCTACACTGATGGCAGCAAAGTCACCACCGTCAGATCAATGTATCTGGATCGACTGAGCGGTCAGTGAAGACCCGCTCAGTCGATCCAGAAGTCGAAGCTATTAATCCACCCCCGCAAGTGGCGTAACACTGCATCGACAGGAATGCGGTTCCCGTTGGTGCAGTGCAGTGAAGACAGCACACAGAAGAGAAGCACAGCAATCGACAGGAGTTACGCAAGTTTTCGGCGTAGTTTGCGTAACTCCCGTTGACTGCCGCCGAATCACTGGGGTAGAGTATAGACCAAGCCTCGGAATCCATTCCATTCATTTAAAAACAAAAAACAAAAACAAAAACCCTTACTCCAGGATCCAAGTAATCCTCAGTCTAGCTACTGAGGAGTTCCTGCATAATCAGCGTTGGAAGACTGAAAGTCTTGGAAGATGGAAGAAGCAGCTAAGATCAAGAATCTCAAATCCTGCTCCTTAGTCAGCAACCCCCGATGGTGAATATAATTTAAAACAGGGCATTTTAGCCACTAAGAAGTACTCAGAGGCCAAGGAGGCTTGAATCGGATTATGGCACCTAATGGATTATCTCTGGAGAATGCAAGCAAACAACAGGATGCCATCTAGGCCAGATAGAGCACAGCAGATCCCCCTTTGCTAAGGTAAAGTGCAGTGCTTTCCCCCACGGGTTTACAAATTGCCAGAGCACATTAGACATTTAGCATTCTAGGAGCCCAATAGCAAAAAAGGAAATATGGAAAGAAATTTAATCCACAGGCCATTAGTTCAAGACAGTTAAATTTGTTAGGAGTTCATTAGAGATTATAAATGTAGTTTATTAAAAAAAAAAAAAAAAAAAAAAACGCATATAGTGAGAGGAGGCAGCTAATCTTGTTGGAGCCCAGGCAAGCAAGTTTTCTACCTTTTGAGGCTTTTACAAATCATGATCTCCTCTCAGTGCTTTACATCAGACATGGCTGAAAATTCCATACACTATTTAAAACCTTTTTTGCCATGTTTCTTGCATTATTAAAGGCAGTCCTGCACTCAACATCTTTAGTGAGAGCCTGAAAAAAAAAATCACAATCTTAGCATTCAGTGCACCCCACCGGAGTTCTTTCCTCTCCCTTGCTTTCTGCATAACAAGCTTGTTAACAATGAATTTCAGGAAACTGAAAATACTGGCTCTTGCTTTATCCCCAAAGGCACACTTATAGGCAAGGGACCTTTATGCCCATTCTACAAAGGCATAATCCTCTGGTAAATGCAGAATCTCTGCAAGAAGCCAAGGAATGAATTCCAGAGGTTTCCCCCTCTCTGTTCCCTCCAGAAACGCCAAAATTCTCTGATTATGGCAGAATTTTCCTTCAAAGTTCACACTCCTGCAGAAAAAGACCTAACAATCTCCCTACTTGTTCCCTGAGGTCATGCTCTACTGGTCTTCTAACATCTACTACTTTTAAACTGAAATTCTAGAGAAAATGTTTGGAGTGGTTTTGTTCTTAGAACAACTGGACATCGCAGAGCAAAAGTGAAGTGCAAGAGCCTAGCCTGGGAGAACCGTTGGAAAGGAACCCAGTGACACAGGCATCTGCAAAAAGTTCCAGCTTTTACAAAGTCAGGAGTTAGTCCATCTAACCTTTCTTTTATGCTTTTAATATCATTTAATAACTTTGTTAGGTAAAGATAGGATGACCAGAGGGACAGTCCCGATTTTATAGGGACAGTCCCGATATTCAGGGCCTTTTCTTATATAGGCGCCTATTACTCCTCCCCCCCGCCCCGTCCTGATTTTCACACTTACTATCTGGTCACCTTAGATAAAGGCCAGCTAGCTTTACCAGCCAGCTATCGCCCAATATCACTCCTGAATTGTAGCTACAAACTTCTGGAGCAGATGATCCTACAAAGAACTAAACCGATGACAGAATGACTTTTGAGTGATATGCAGGCAGGCTTCCAACCAAATTGAAGCACCTGTGACCAATTGTTAGCACTTCATTATCAGTGTATGTAGTGATTTCAAAAGAAGAAAACTGGAGCCGTCATTTTTTACTTTACAGCAGCCTCTGACTCCATCTGGCATAAGATGTATAAGATGTCAAGAGTTCTTCATAAATGGGTTTTCATGGCAGTTGACCCGCTGCTCTGAGGCATATGTTTTCAGGTGGGTCTGGGCCACAAAACCAGCACCAGGAGATTCCAGTAAAACAGACTCCTACAAGACTTGGTGCTGGCACCATTATTTAATGTATTCACCAATGACCTACCGAACACCATCTTCAGGTGGTTTATGTATGCCAGTGATATCTGCTTGACCTCAAAGGATTGACTTCCAAAAGATTGAAGAGAACCAGAACAATGACATGGTTGCCTTAGGTGACTATTTCAAAAAATGGTGACAGAAATGAAGTACATCAAAGATCATATCAACATGCTTCCATTTACATCATGGGATTAACTTCTTTTTGAATGGTCAGTGGCTAGCACATGATTCAAAGCCAGTATATCTAGGGTCATCTTAGTATTTGCAAGTGATCTATGTCAAGAGATCAACAGAAACTGTCTCCTAAACAAACTAGTAGAGTCCTCATGGGGAACCAATGAGCAAACACTGAGTAGTTTGGAACTCACTCTGATACTCAGTTGGCAAATACAGTGCTCCAGTTTGGTTAAACTCTGCCCACACTGGCTAATAGACACAGCATAATCATACCATGAGACTCAAAGACACACTGAAGCCAAAAGAACTTGGACAGTTACCAATCCTAGCCAATATTTCTCCACCTAACATTCAGCATCAGAATGCAGCCAAACAAACAGATCATCAGGGTACAACAATTGCCATTGGTCAAGAATATACAAATGCATCCCACCACTGGCTGTGTAGCAAAAATCCTTCCTGAATAGTGCTGCTTGTTTTCCACCCATGTGATACTATCAGACCACAACGGCAGACAGAGTGGGACAGAGCCTTTCCCACTACCAGGAACTCCTACATCATCATCAGGTTGGATGATCAGTTCCCTGGCTTTGGGCTCCCATGCCACCACTGGAGACAGCTTAAACAGATTCAAATGCGGTGTGGTGAGCTGTATCAAGGCCAGCCATGGCTGGGGCGTGCAGGATAGTCCACTGTGTATCTGTGGTGCTGTGGAGGATGCTACATACATATTGGATGGTTGCTCTTTTTGTAGAGGACTCCCTGGAGATCTTCTAAAGTTGAACCCTGCTGATTCAGAGCTATTGATTAGCCTGAAACCATTTAGCTGTTTGCTTTAAATGTAGCCTTGCTAGTCATGCCCCCACACTTTTAAATTTATTATATCTACCAATTGTGTTCCCTTTTTATCCACAATTGTTTGCTCATCACAGTGAGGTCCTACTGTGTGCCAGCAGCTAGAGTCGTCAGAATTTTAAAATCAAACAGATTTAGAAAAATCAGGAAAATAAATTTACTTTATTGAAGTTCTATAACTTGGATGTGAAAAGAAAAAACGCTTGTAAGATCAGCAGTGTGGACTCCACAAGATCTCATTTTGCTATGAGTCGGGACCATTGCCAACAGACAAAGATTAAGTATTGTAAAACTTCAGAAAACTGACATCAACACTTAATACAAAAATATTGCAGTAAATTAGGTGACACTCAGACATTTAAAACCCAGTTTAATTAAACTTAAAGGCAAACAACTAATTTGGCCAACCAGTACAAATGGAGAATCTCATTGGCCCTGAAACCAAGCACTGCATCTTAGAAATATTTTTTTTTTTCTGATGATTTGTCCATCTCCAAGTTCCAACCTTAGTCAACCCATCAACCAACCTTAGTCAAGCAGCTGAAAGTCACAACCGTACCGATCACCATCCATTACTACATGAAGCCTATGCTTGCAGCATATCATTTTAGCTTGTGGCCTAGCTTACCTTTTCCCTCTCTCATCCCCCCAATAGTTCTCAAACTCATAGATCATGTATTCTCTCTGGATGTGCTTTTACTCCACACTGCTACTCCTGATAATGTTAAAGCACCAGGGAGGGATAAAATTATCTTTTTTTTAAATTGATCTTTTGTTTAAAATAAAATTTTTTTGTTTACATTAAACAATTTTTCAAAGGAAACCTATTTAAAATTAAATTTGAAAGTGACAACCTATAGTAAGATCTAAATTTATAATTTATTCAAGTTATTTAAAGACAAAACATATTAATCAGTATAGGATTGCTGCAAGTTTTAAAGAAAGTCAAACAAATGAACTGCTGGAAGTCACTGGCTAAGAACCTGGAAGCAGAGTTTGAAGTGCTAAACCAGTTTGACAGCAATAGCCTCTTCTGCAGGTACAGAAAGAATGTTTTCTTCATTTCAGTTTATTCCGCTAGTTCAATTCAATGACTGGTCCCTTCAAAATTCAGAAGCCAACTGAGAGTTGAAAAAGCAGGAAAGTTTGTTTCCCATGCCTAATCTGTGAATAAAAGCTAGGTGTGAGGATGAGATTTACTAGTTCTAGAGTCTTGATGGACATCGGGAACAGAAACAATCAGTTCAATTCATTAACCACAGAGAGTATTTCCTTTGTTTATTAAACAGGTTAGTTTTAAATGTAACATGTTTTGATAAAAAATTTTCTTACGTATCTAGCATTTTTAGGGCCAGTTTAGTGATAAAATTAAAATGCTGCTTTTGTGTATTTAATTGAATTTTAATCCAAACAGCACTTGACAAAAAGAACAAGTAAAAAAAGTAATCATTAAGAAATGCATCATTCACCATTTGCTAATGTAATAAAGTAAAAATTAACTTACATTTATTCAGATTCTTAAGATACAGAATTGCTTAAATCAATGTATATAACTATATATTATCCTCCCTATTAGCTAAAAGAAGCACAATTAATGTAAAGGCTATATATAGTTGCAAATATGTTTTATTGGTTACTCGCTAATGAGAATCAACCTTTCTTTAGGAAAATAACTGAAAAGTACAAATAGAAAACATCATAAAAATGACAATTTGAATCAAGGTGTCCTGATTACTGATTTAAATCAGAATTAAAATCAGTGAATTAAATAGCAGATTTAAATCAATCCATTCTGTAAAGCACTCTGAGAAGGTACACTAATGTTTGACTGCAGTCAGGGGAAAAAAACATTTAAGCACACAGCCAAAGAGTGCTACCAAAGAAAAGGCCAGCAGCACTCCTTTCTAATGGGTTTTAACCCTGTCAGGAGTGACACTGTACAGCACAAATTGGGGGAGGGGAAACCTTTTCCAAGCACTTCCTTCCCATGTGTTCAGCAAAAGTATGTTGGAAAGGACTGGAAGATAAGACAGAAAAAAAGAGAGAGAGGAAGAATGCACATAAATTGTCCAATGCCTCTCCCCCTCCCGCCACAACCTCCATAACCCTCACCCCCCCCCCCCCCCCACACACACACAAAATTGAATTAGATTCAGTAAATGTTAGTGTTGTGAGTGATATGACTGCACGCGATATGATCTGTCAGGCAACACAAATCCTCCAGGTCAAACTGAAATTATAAGCAAACTCAACAATAGATATTTCTGTCTGAGTTTACTGATTAGCCTTTGTTATAATTTATGAGTCTGGCCTGGAGGTTTTGTGGCTTGACATTTACTTTGTTGGTTTGACTTGTCTTTTTAGCTGGGATTATTATATCATGTACATATTTAATTTGAAAATTGTATTTAGTAGAAAGTAAAAACAGAATCAGTTATTTTGAGTGAAATCAAAATTTAGTATGTGATAATGTGCATGTGACGTACATTATAGAATGCACAATTATATATAACAAGAATAATATTTAGCACTTACATAGCACCTAAGGATCTCAAACCAGAAGTGAACAAGTGCTATTAATCCTATTTTACAGGTGAGGAAACAGTCATAGAAAAGCTGCGTTCAAAGTCACACCACAAGTAAGTGCCAGTGTCTGTGGAATCAAGCATTGTGCTCAGCACTATTCCTATTAATATTTTTTCAGGATTTGTCTCTGTGTAATACAGAAAACTCAATATAAACTTTGCTTTAACTTTTTTTTTTTTTTTGCAATATAGTTTCATATGTCGGTTTGGCTATAATGTGAACTAGAAACCAGCCTGAGGGATAGAAACTATTCAAATCACAGAACCGAATTAAGCATTTTTAAAATAGACACTAATTCATGTGAAATCATTCTATGATACAGTAATTTAGGACAAAGTCCTATCCGTAATGTGAAAGGAGGGTGGGTTGGGCTGAAGAGGATATAGGAGGATCTTTTCCTCTTCACTCACATACGTTAGCTAGTTATTTACATGTGTAAAACCACAAAAGATGCCCACCTTCCATTCCCTGAAGCCTTGACAATTAGTAAAAAACACCACTAATATAAACCAGAGAAGCAGCAGCAGTGACTCCACAAAAATACAACAAAAATTAAAGAAGCCACAAAGTGCAGCAAAAATACCCCACCTTTCACTAATGTCACCCTACAAACAGCTTTTCCCTCCCCAAAAGCTCCCTTTAAAAAGATGAGCCTTGCAGTATGCCCTCAAGGTCAACACATTCAGGCTATTTCACACAGAGGACGCCAACTGGGGGAACAGCACATTCCAAAGAAAGACATAATCCCCTTCTGTTTTCAGTTTGAGCACCTCAGTTCGAAAGCTGAAGCAATATGACACTAGGAGAGAGGCAGTCTCCCAAGTAAGAAGATTCTAAACCATCTACAGCTTTATTGGTCAATACCAGCACTGGAAACTCCACCAGGAAACTCATAAGCAGGGAGTGTAGATCCCAGACCATTGGTTTAATATGTTCACAGCCACATTTTGCACTAATTCCAGTTTCCCAGTGGATTTAAGGTAGAATGCATTGCTGTAGTCAATAGTTGAAATCAGAAAGGTATGAATCAGTATGTTGAAATCTGCATCAGAAAGAAAAATTTGCAACCTCCTAGCCAGATGTAAATGACATAAAACTACTTTGGCTACTGATAAATGTGATCCTCCAACAATAAGTGGGTAGGTCACAAACATGAATGACACTTTATAAAAACATACCTTCAGAGGGACAGACATGCCACAATATATATCTTCAGTTAATTTACTGGACTCATCGAATCACCTCTGTTTTAAACTGCTTGACTCATCTATGCCCCAATATTTCTTACTTTACTTAGACTGCAAGCTCTTTGGGGGCAGGAATCATTTTTGTTCTGTGTCCATACAATGCCTAGCACAATGAGGTCCTGATGCACAGGAATTTAAACCTGAATGTTTTTGGAGGGGCATGTTAAACATACACAAACCTTTCATTTGTGTGACCCACCCCTCCCCGGTTTCTCCGGAAACCTCTGGAGATGGACCAGCAGCAAGGAGGAAGTGGCTACCCCTGGCAGTGGCATTCGCCGTGCCCCTGCAGCCTGGGGAGGGAGGAAGCAGCAGGGAGTTTGGCTGCCAGCTGAGCTCCTCCTCCCCCATCCATACAGCTGCTGCTTCTAGAGTCCCAGCACTGCTGCCTGCCTTGCAGACTGCCCGCTGAGGTGAGTTAGGGCTCAGGGGTGGAAGCAGAGGCACCGCATGGGACTCCAGCAACAGGCTGCAGCTGTATGGGGGAGGGGAGCTCAGCTGACAGACAGCCATCCTACTTCTTCCTCCTTGCACACCCTTGCAGGTCTATCACTGGGGAGTCCTAGGTGCTCCTGCAATACTAGTCTCAGCCAGGCCCTAGAAATGTACTAACTGCACTATCTGAACTGACAGAGATAGTAACAACCTGATGATCCACAGCTGTATCCTGAAGACACTGCAGCCCATGGTCTTTCACTGACTTCCTAATGACCTCATATGCATGTTGAATAGGAGAAGAGACAGAAAGGGACCCTATGGCGCTCCTTACGAGAGCACCATCAGATAAAGAGATACCTATCTTTTTGAGAGATACCTAAAGGTATGAAGCCCATTTAAGAGCAGTCCCATCAACTCCTGTTAATGTCCTCAGGCAAGTTAGTAATAACTCATGATCAAAGGGAGCCGATAGAGCTAATAATACCAGTATAGATACTTGATCTCCATCCATTGTTAGGAGGAGATCAACAAAGGCAACAACAACAACAATCTTTGTACCATATCCACATAAATACTCAATACACAAGGAAATCTGAGGTATCCAAATACTGCAAGACTTGTCTCATGACAACTTTTTAAATTATCTTAGCCACAAAGGCAAGACTTGATACAGGGTGATAATGGAGCAGATCATCAATGTCAAGGGAGAGTTTTTATGAGCACAAGTCATACCAATGCTTCTTTCCAAGAAGGCAGCAGCCAGTCCTCCTTACAAGAGACGCTATCAATTTCCATTAACACTGGGCCCAACACTTCCCCAGGCGTCTTCCCTTGCCAGGAAGGACATTGTTCTACAATCTCTGCGGTGGACCTAAATTCTCCTAACACCTACTGTACCTAAGAAAGTCTCAGTGACTGATATTCAAGTTGAGATGCCGTAGCATTCATCTCCTCAAGGCAATACACTGTTTCCATAGATGTAGAAAGTTCAAACTGAAACTGAGCCTTTTCACAAAATAACCAGCAATTTCTTTTCAATGGAAAATACTCAAACCAGCACCTGAGTGGAGACACCAGGATACACCAACCTGTCTTTGGCCCAAACCAACTCAGGTCCTCACCTAGGATTTTCATGATTGGACCTTTAGTTTGAATGGTTTATTCAAATGATATAGTCTCTGATATATTATGCAACACATGTGGTGGTGATAGCCATGTGATTAATTGCATTTATCATGTGCCTTTGATTGCCTTGTGCACTCTGACAGCTAAGCCATTTCCGCTCCTTTTAACATTCAAACACATTTGATCCCCTTCAAACAGACACTTTTTTCTGTAAGCAACCCGTCTCATGTTTCCTTCCCCTTTACATTCCCTCCAAAATTACACTTCCTGGCCCACTGGACAGGTAGTATTCAGTCCTGCACCAATGATAACTAGGTACTGAAAAAGTCAGAAAATGCCAGCATTAGGGCTGCACCAGTGCATTATCAGAGTCTAGTTATGTGATCACAGATATTAATGTAGTATTAGAGAAAAGTATTTTTTGTGGAAACGTTGTAAGATACATCTGGTGTATAAACAACTCTCTCCATTTATCTGACATTTATGCACAGTAGTAGATGATGCTACACATGTGTATCTAAGGCTGAAGAAAAAATCCTACAAGAGAAAGTTTATCATTTTAGTCATCTTTGGAATAAGTGTATAGTTATATATTTTACCACAATATATGTAACGTGTCAAAATCTTTTACCAATACAATGGTCTGATTCTGATCTTGCACAAATGTATACCTCTTTAACTCTATTGACATCACTGGAGTTAATCATAATTCTCTGTAAAATACAATCAGAATCAAGCACAATAACTGTAGTTGACACACAGTCTTTCATAATCATAAGCGAAAAGTTTTTTCAACAGTGAGGGCGCATGGAATACAACCTAGGAGAATATTCATTGTTGATTACTAAACTAAACCCAACAGAGGTAAAGGTAATCATGAGACATGAAAACATACACTATAAATTGTTTTTATAGAAAGCCATTCCTCAACCTTTCACCAGATAGGTTTTTTCTCTGTAAAAGCACTTTATGATCAGTTCAGGCTTGTGAAAACTTTTACATTCTGACATATAATATCTTTAAACACTATTTAACAGTTAGGACAGGTTTGTTAGGTCTCATGTGCGGGATGACTTTTCATCTTAAAATGTCTGCAAAATAAGACCCAGGTTGTACTTGCAGACATAGCGCTGGTTTGAGGGCAAGGATTCACTGTTGTAGCAGGAGCTGCTAGAATAATTCCTCCAGAATCTAAGTAAACAGCTATGCCCTTAACCACCACCTTTCCCACTGTAATTTTCAACACTTGGGTGCTCAGGGTCCCTTATAGCTACTTACATTCCCTTTTTTGAAAATGCCATGAACAACCAGAGAAGCTTCCCCCCCACCAAAAACCACACACACACACACTACACTACCTTTTAGCAGCCTGTAAAAAGGTCAGTTCCCTGCTGGCACCTCCTCTTGGTCAGGCATGGCAGCTCTCTCCCTGCTGGGGTCTGCTGCTGCCACTGACTGCTCTGTTACCTGTCAGCTCTGTGTTTTTGGGGAACCAGGGCGCAAAACCCCTACTCTTTCTGGCTCACCTGAATCCCCCCACAGCCTCTGCTTGAACCAGAAACCAAAAGCAATGAAAAGTCAGTGGGAGACACACCTAAACACCTCCAAACAAGGGTGATAGGATTAAGGCAACTCCCCTAGCCTCATCTACATCAAAGATGTAAAAAGGAGGCATCTTGATTAGCACATCAAATGGAGAACAGAAGCCTCATCTACATTGAAGATGAAATAAGAATTAGCATACCAAATGGAAAACCGAGCTCCAAAGCAGGAACCACACTGAACTCTGGGATTGGCAAAGCAGGGACGCCCTGCATGATGGGAGATCTCTGCTCCTGATATAAATGAACCCCGACCTGCACAGACCCAGGTGTGCAGTTAACAGACCATTCTAGTTATTGATATCCAAAACACTGAAACTGCATTGTGACCTCCCTCGAAGGAATACTGCCCATAGTCAGGAATGATCAGCTCCTATTATCCAGTATAAAGAAAACCACTCTGGGATTCTCCCTTGAGTCATTGTCTACCCATAAACAAACCTAGTGTTCTCCCTTGAACCATTGTTTCTTCTCTACAAAAACCCTACCCAAGTTCAAACCTCTGGTTCTGATGCCTGGATCCAAATGCTGCATCAGCTCCACTGGGACTTCCCCTTTTCCTGACTGATTGTGTTGGGGGCTCTACCTGTCTAAAGCGCTCTGGACCCTAAGCTGAACAGCCTGTCTCCTGGGAACCTTTGAGCTGCATGGAGAGGTGAGACTCCCCCATCACACACACACACACACACACACACACACACACACACACACACACTCTCTCTCTTTTAGTCCAGGTATAACTTTCTACTTTTGTAATCAAACCTGGGATAGCTTTCTCCAATATCCCAACTGTAATTGTGTAATATTGTAAGCGTTTGATTGTTTTTCTCTCCTTGTATGATATTACTATTAGTATCATAAGTTTTATATACCTGGCAATAAAATAACTTATAATCAAGCTGGTTGCCAGCCTCTCTCTCTAAACTTAATTTACTCCTTTGTGTTCTTGGCTTCCCTATTTTGCACTGCAGCAATGCTTCTTTTACCTAACCCAAAGATCCCTGGAGTGCCCAAAAATCCTATAGGGCTCATCGAGGGGGTTACTACTAGAACAACTGTAGAGTGACGGGGGAGGCATCTGAGAAGTGCTGCTCTGCCTAGCCCACGGAGTCCAGGGGCATATAAGGGTGGCAGCTCAAAGTGCTGTTTGGACCCAGACTGCTCAGAAGTGCGCTCTATTCTGGTGTGGTGCAAAGGGGCAAATAAAGGGGGCAGCTGAGAAGTGCTGCTCTGCCTAGCCTATGGAGTTCATGGACATATAAGGGATCAGCTGAGAGTGCTAATAGCTCGGTCCACTCAGATGCACTCTGTTAATCTGGAATGTCTGTGTGTATATGTGGGGGGTTTATTTGAATCTGGGGCTGGAGGAACCCAGCCCTGAAAACCTTAGATCCTGCAGGATAGCTCCATTGGGAGGGGACTTGTAGTCATATGAACACACAAGTAACACAAGCAATACCTTAACAGAATCACACACTGCCTTCCAGGAAGGTAACCCTAATAAATGAGCATACCTCAAGGTGACAGGTGTAACCCTTCCGTGCCTAGGGCAGCCAGCTGAAAATGCCAAGGTCAAGGCAGGCTGTAAAAGGAGAGCAGATTCTCCCAGCACTGGTGGGTGACACTGAAGTCAGGCTTCCCAACCAGCCACAAACAGTGCTCCTGATTTCCCACACTGGCTATTAAGAAGCCCAAAATACAAATACACACAGCCCCGTTTACTGTATTTCAGTCTCTGGTTCCCAATCAGCCATGAGGTCCAGTAAAGAGACCAGTTATTTAAACTCTATGCTCTTTACTAAAAAGGTTCCCTCTGACCCCCAAGGGTCAGCCACAGTACTAGATCAATATAAGTTTGGATCTTATCCAAAATACCACGCTGCTAGCCAAACCTTTAGTAACTAAAACTAAAGGTTTATTATAAAAAGAAAGGAACAAACTATAAGATAAATGTTAAAGGATTAAAGCAATCAGATATGTACAAATGATTTGAAAGTTCATATACATCAGGTTTCTAGAAGAACTGGGAGTTTGTAGGCTTGTATAGTCCCTCTGGTATACATCCAGTACTTGGATGGGTTTCAGTCCTCTGTTTCACAGCTTCAGTTTAGTTATAGATGAGCTGATCCAGAGGTAGGTTGATAGCTGAAGCTGAATCCTGACTGAAGACAAAATGGCTTTCAAAGCTTCTGCCTTATATATCCTCTAGCCCCTGCCATGCTGCTTGTGGAATGTTACAGGAACCAAAATAGAGTCCAGAGTCACATGGGCAAGTCCTGCTGACTACTCATCAGGTATATTCCTGGCTTCTTCCTCTGGGCCCCTTGCACCTAGGAGTGTCTTAATGGGCCATTAACCAGGCTATTGTTCTGCAACCATCCTGTTTGGGGGGTGTCCCAGACAGCACAATTTGAAATACAGATATCTCAAACATATTCATAACTTCCAGTACACGTATAACACATGAACATTATCATCTTACTTAGCACATTATAGCCTAACAGCACCTGACATGGCATATCTTACATGAATTATTATGATTTTGACATACTGATGTCAAACAATATCATAAATGCTCCTCCCCTCACCCCCATCCAGCCAGCATGACACCCCCAATGCGAGACTGGTATAGAAAGGAGTAATCAGAGCTTCTGAATACACCAAAAGGGCCCCGTTTACCCAGCCAGCGTCACAACAGGCAAATCTGGTATTAGCTTCTCCTCTGAGTTGGTCTTTCAGCCAGTCACTTCCAAGTATCTCCCCTTCTGGGCTGCTCCATACACAAAAACAAAGGGAACACCACAAAGAAACTGAGTTTAGTGGGGGGGGAGAAGAAAGCAATGCCTCAGGGTGGATCAGGATCAGGCCCTTCGGGAGAGACCTTAAGGTAGTTGTTGTCAGGGGAGCTCCTTCCTGTCTTTCCTCATGACCTGAGTGTTAAAGATCTAGATTCTTCCCTGATCTGCCCACAAGTGAACTGTTCTGCTCCCATTTTAACTCCTCCAGCCGATGCATAACTTGCAGGTATGGTATGGCAGGGCAGGGCAGGGCTGGCTGAGTCCAGAGCAGCTTCTTAACCCCTCATAATCCAGTGTGGGATTTGTATGCTGCATCACATAGCCCCAAATAAATCTTCTGAAAATGTTGGCCTTTTATCTATGATAGCTCTGGAGTTCTTGCCACAGCTTGGGGTCATTTAAATAGTCATCTCCCATACACATAACTTGATGCTGGACAGTCCTGGTTCTGTGAAAGGAGCACTGATTCATCCTAGCCCTCCAGATATGATAGTCTAAACAAGTAAACTGTTGAAAATAGTGCCTAAAAGTACTATTAAGTAAAATTAAGTAAATTAAGTAAAATTTAAAAAGCTTAAACCCATTAATGAATTCACATTTTCAAGCATCAAAGCACAGGCTTTGCTCCGGATGTCTACAAATTTAAACTCCTTTTGCTATCAGGGAAAATATACTGACCACATCAATTTCACACCCACCAAGCACTATTGTTTTTGCTGATACAGCCGATATAAAATGTACTGAGGTCCCTATATTTTTTTTTTAAGCATCTTGTATCTGAACGTAGAAATAATATATAATGGGGAATCCCACAAAGAATCAAACGGACGAGTAATATTTTGGACAGCTAGATAGCAATTACTTATATCTGTTACACAAAATGACAGCAAAGAGGTAGATCAAGGCCTGGGTTACAAACTCTCTTAATAGGTAGCTAGGGCAGTTTGGGGACTAACACTGTATTCAACTATTCATTGCATTTAGTCTTGTGAATACGATTTATAATTGTAACCATAATTGTGAATTAGATATCCATTTTGTGGAATGAACTGGACACAAAGTAGAGAAGGACTCAGTCCAAACCCAGGAATTTGTGAAAGGTGGTGAGATCAAACCCAGGGGGATTGCATTCAAGGGTTCGTTTTACATAAATCTGTAACTTTCTTGGGCATTTTAAGAGTCAAGCGTGCGTGGGTGAGTGTTTTAAGAAACTCCTTTCCGAGCCCACGTGTCCTTGCTTTACTTTGTCCCTGAAACATGAAGCTAGTCAAAACTAGAGCTCCCACAGCCAGATGGACTTTGGAAGGAACATATCTAAGCAACTGGAGAGCCTGAGAGGACTGAGACACAGGTTCCACCGCCAGATTCTGGGGTCGCACTGCCAAGAGAAATGGCAAACACAGGGTCTACACCTGACATGCATTTTAGCAACACAGAGGTAGGAACAGTGACCTAGATACATGGAGACCCTCATGGATTTAGCTAGGGTGACCAGATGTCCCAATTTTCATAGACTCATATGGTTAGAAGGGACTGCAAGTGTCATTTAGTCTAACCCCCTGCCAAGATGCAGGATTTGTTGTCTCTAAACCATCCAAGACAGATGGCTATCCAGCCTCCTTTTGAAAACCTCCAGTGAAGAAGCTATGTTGCATTTTTGTTGAAGTTGATCTAGTAATATTATATAAGTATACTTATTTTTTCAACAATAAACAAAAGAAAGCACAATTTTGATGCACTAAAGATAGATATATTAAAGAGAACTTACTTTTAAAACAGGTTACTCCTCACACTCCTTCCTATTTGAGACCTGGGACCACCAGGGACTGAATTTGAGACCTATAAATAAGATTTTTCCAGATAAGTCAGTGATGATATAATAGCCTCTCCCAACCCAATAACCTCAGATATGTACCTATGCTGTGAGAGACATGAGTAATACCCTAATTTTAAAACCTTATATTTCACCTATTGGCTCCCTATTGGTCGTACTTGCAAAATAAAAAGTATGTACAAACTACAAACAAGCTTCTCAGTGCTTCCCCTTCAAATTAGTCTCTCTGTTTCCACCCATGAGCACTTCAGTCTTGTTTAAGTTGGCATTTACCCAGTCGTCTCTCATTCAATTAAAAATATTGTCTAGCCAGTTTATTAGTTGAGAAACAATTAGTCAAAAAGGAGGTGTAGAGTTAGATGTCTCCAGCATAATGATGAAACTGCAAGTCATATTTTTATATAGTCTTCCCAGTAGCTGCATGTGCCCATTTAGCAAAATAAGAGAAGAGGATACTACAATACTTAAGGTGGGGAACCCTAAGTGAGGACGAGTGGAGATAACAGTATAATCATGCTCCAAGTCACCCTGTGATAGGGGCCTCCCTCCCTCCACCTGGGCCTTTCCTCTTCTCCACAAGGTCACAGACAAGGACCCATTGGGAAGTACCACCAGCATGTTCCTCCCCATGCAAAGTCTAAGTCTTCTGACCCAGGACTACTTCCTACCTACGTGTTCCTTCAGTTTAGGGCATGGCCCTTACAGCCAATATCTTCACAAAGAAAAGTCTAACTGAGCAAGGCCCTGCAAGACTTGATAGGTCTCAAACTGAGTGGTGGTTAGCAAAGGCACTGCCTGAGGCCTTACAGATTCTGATCCCCCTCCTAGGCTCTATCACTTATCTGGCTTCCCAGAGAAGAAGCCTATCCACCACCTCTTTCCTAGGTGTCTGAACTCCTTTTACCTGATCCTCCAGCTGGAGTACGTTCAGAAGGCTGGGAGGGGTGGGGCTACTTTGGCCCAGTATTGCCTTTTAACCCCGTTGGACCCAGTATGAGGTTTGTGTACCCACCTGAAACTTGGGACCACCAGGGACTGCAGTTTTATCAACAAAGCCTGGTGGCCAGTGATATCAAAGACAACTGAAAGATTCATCATAATCAGTAAGGGTAGTTTTTTATTATCCATTAGTATATGGAGATCAATCACTACATTAAGGCTGTTAAAGTATCATAAAACAGTCTAAAACCTGATTGAAATGTGTCAAAATAAACTAAGTCCAGAGACATATAATGGTTTTGGGACTATCAATCATAGATATTCAAAAGTATTCATAGATTCACAGGCCAGAAAAGACCATTGTTATCATCTGGTCTGATCTCCTGTATAACCCAGTTCATAGAACTTCCACTAAATAATTCCTGGAGCATATCTTTTTAGAAAAATATCCAGTCTTGATTTAATAATTGTCAGTAATGGAAAATCCACTGTGACCCATGATAAATTGCCCTAATGGTTAATTACTCTCACTGCTAAAATATTTCACTTTATTTCCTCTCTTAATTTGTTTAGTTTCAAATTCGAGCGATTGGATTGTGTTATATCTTTCTCTGGTAGATTAAAGAGTTCATTATTAAATATTTGTTCCAATGTAGGTATTTATAGATTGTAATCAAGTCACCCTTTAACCTGCCCCTTGTTATGTTTAATAGATTGAGCTTCTTGAGTTTATCACCGTAAAGCAAGTATCACCATAGTATCCCAGTACCTCCCAAGTATTTTGAAACATCCCTGCCAGATAAGAGAAATATCTTGACTATTTTAGAAGGGAGGAAGTGTTATATGTTTTATGTGTGAGATCTATGTTGTTTACACTGAAGCCTTGTAAAGTGGTGTCTTCACCACACTTTTATTGTTTAATCCTAATCTCCTATTCTAAAAGCTAAATTGTTAAAAGCTAAATTGTGCTCTCTGATATCCTGATGGAGCTTTTATTGATTTCAATGAGAACAGCATCCATGTAAATCTCCCCTGAAACATTTCCTACACGCACACGCTCCTTGGGTATGTCTACATTTCGACCTCGGGGTGTAGCCATGACAGCGTGAGTGGCAAAATGGGTTAGCCACCCCGAGTACATCCCTATGGTCTTGGAATGGTACATATTTGGCATGGCTAGCCCATCCCTCCATTCACACTTCCACAGCTACACTCTATTTTTAGCATGCTAGGTTGATCAGAGCTATCATAAGGATGTCTCCTCGAGCTGAGACTTACAACCCCAACACAAAACATGGAAAACGTAGGTATATCCTTAAAGACTGAGGGTGAAATCCTGTTCCCATGGAAGTTAATAGCAAAACTCTCAGCAACTTCAATGGGGCCAGAACTTCTCTGTAAGTGTTTCAAAAAGAACAAAACTATCATAGTAAGAGGTCATTCAGGTAGTCTTAATTACTCTTTTTCTTTTCTCCTAATGCCACATCTACACTAGAAAGCTTACAGCAACACAGCTGTACCGATCTCTCTTGTAGCTGCTCTATGCCAATGGGAAAGAGTTTTCCCATCGACATAATTAAACCACCCTCAACGAGTGGTGGTAGTTATGTCAGCAGGAGAAGGTCTCCTGCAGACACAGCGCTGTCCACATCTGTGTCTATGTCGGTGTAACTTATGTCGCTCAGGGGTATGTTTTTCACACCCCTGAGCGATATAAGTTATATCGACAGAAGGGGTAGCGTCGACACAGCCTCAAACTGTGAAATGCAGTCATTTTCCTTCCTTCCCCTCTTCCAACTTCCCTGCTTGCAATATGCACTTCTAGGTTGTTTGTCTGCTATGCATCTGGTACACTACAATAGCTGTAGCTCACAGACTCGCCATTTCCAGAAGAGACAGATTCTGTGTCTCTCCTTCTCTGGCTTCTGGGACTCCAGATACAAAATATATTCTTTTCTATTCAGTAACAACAGTCCAAAAATTTGTCTTTTTTAATTATTTTTCTTTGTAGTTCTCTACAAGGTCTTTGTGCTAGATTTCTCTGTACCTAGATATTTTAATTCTTTTATTTAATGTTTACAATTGTGCAGTTCAGGGGCTTTAAGGTTGCATGCTATGCTACAACCTTACAAAAGAAGCACTGGCAACTATTTCTCAAGAAGCAGGTATATTATTTTCAGCTTCTTTTGTCCCAATCCTCAACTGAATTGAACTCCTCTTGGCACCACTGGGGAGGGGCAAGGTGGAAAAGAGGGCAACTATGGCTATAAGCCATCTTTGCACTCCCTCACTCTTCAAGGCTGCCTGGGGCTTGTTCAGCCCCAAGCATAGTTTAGGCTGCTCTAATTTATATTAACTTGCAACAGCCTGCAGGGACCAATCAGTCAACTGGGGACTGACAGAATGTAGTGAACTCTAACCATGTCACCCCTCTCCAAACATGTCCCTTGTGTGCTGGCTCTACTCTAGCTGAGAACTATCTCATACCAATGAAATTCCTGGCTGCCCTCTTAGGGCTCTTTAAATCCCCTTTGTGTTGCAAGAACAGTGCAAGGAGCTTTCATGTGGGCCAGGATGTGGTCCTTAATTTTTCAGTTAATTACAAAATGTGCTTTTCCACTGGCGAGGCTTTGGTGAAGGTTTGGCTGTGTCAGTGTAAGCTCCTACTTTGACTTTGTCTTCACTAAAGTGAAGTGTGGAATTATTAACACACATTAGCTAGCCTGCTATAAAATCCTGGGGGAGACAAGGCACTGTAGTTTTACTGCAAAGTAAACTAGACAAAAACAAGCACGGGCAGGGGTGTAGTGTTGACTTCACCTAGTTACCTTGCAGTAAAAACTACAGTGCCTAGTCTCTTCTAGCATCTTACAGCCAGACAGCTAATGTGCATTATTTATCCTGCTGTAAAACAACCCCCATCTTTTTTGCAATGAAGAAATAGTTTAAGTCTCTGGCTCTTTCTACTTGGTTATCCTCTTTGTTCCTTCTTAACAAAAGGGGCATCACAATTTTAAAACTCTATCTTAATTACTTAGGGATTTTCCTGTACATTTCTTTTTTTAGCAGAACTTAGAATCTCTGGCAACACATTAATCCATTCTCATTCTGCACTACTTGTATCTATGACACACATTTCTTTTTCCTGTCTTAACAAGATACTGTCAAAACTGTCAAACTGTATCCCTTTTTAAGAGATAGCAACATCCCCAGAACTGTTGAGTTAATAAGATCACCAGTCCAACAATTAAATACATTAATATTATTAAATTAATCCTTTTTAACGTGTAGTAGTTTGTATTTGCCTAGGGTGTAACATCTATCGCCATTCAGTCCAGCCAGCTGAATTAGCCAGTCAATTACCCAATTAGCCTCCAGCCAATTAACTTAGAGGTTTCATATTACTAAGACTTTATTATATCTATAAAATGACCCTAATTAGTATAGTATGGAGAATAAATAGTTACACGGAAAGTATCCTTGTCAAATAAATTAATAAAGTTGCTTTTTTAGGGTTAAATCCCATAAATGGATCTATGTGAGTGGACTCCAGTGCTTCCAGGGAGCCCATTGAAATAAATACAGTTCAGCCCTGGTGCAGGGGTCTGCCTACATGGGTACTTTTGCAGAATTTACTCCTAACTCACTTACTTGCTAATTTGTAAAAAATCTGTAATTCACAAAAGGTCTCCTGGGTATTTGTGCAAAATCATAGAGGTTTTACTATACTAAGAAGGAATAAACTATAATGACATTTATTTCTAATCATGGCAAGGTTGAAACAAAAACTTAAGATGTATAATCTAATGATCTGACCCAATGTTAATGAACTAATATCCAGTCCCTGGCTTCAAAGAAAAGAACTCTGAATGATAGGATAATCTGAATTGTAATTTGGGATATATTTTACATCAAAGACAGGAGGGGGCTCTAAAGGAGCTGGTTATTAATGAAACAACACATTCTACCTCAGGAGCCACGTCACTCCCAGATGTTCTGTAAGTCTTACAGGTTGCCAGAGAATGAACAGTTTTTAATTCTATGTAGTAATTCAGGTAATATCAATACTTCTGTAGCTAAAATCTGGGGCTGCTTGAGGGAACTAATTGCAGTACCCAGTTCCATACATCGGAATGTTTAATTAACGTTTATTTTTTGTGTTCTCTCTATTCTGTAAGATACTAACAAAACTTTATTTTGTTTAATCTAAAATGAATTGGGGTTTGACTATATTACCTGGGGAGTTAAATAGGCACTTCTCTTGAAAGTAACAGAAACTTGTCCCAAGGGAGTGACAAAGGCATGGAGATGGCCATGGTCTTTCTCTGGAGCAGAGTAATTGTGGGTACATGAGCAAATGACCTATGGGCAGAAAGCTCTATCATACTCTTCCTCTCTTCGTAATCCAAAAACAGCCTTTCTCCCCTACTCTTTAAAAACTTCTAGAGGGTGTTTTTTTTTACCTTTCCGCACTGTTTTCCCGGTATTGGGTGACTTTTTTTTAATTAGAATAATTAACTGTAATGAAAAGTTCCAGAGAGGTAGCCGTGTTAGTCTGTATACAGCAAAAACAACGAGAGTCCTGTAGCACTTTGAAGACTAACAAATTTAATTTCTGCAGGCATAAACTTTCGTGGGCTGCAACCCACTTCATCAGATGCAAGAAATAGAAATCAGATAGGGGGTATATATATACGTCCAAGGGTAAGGAACAACAATGGGGAGGGTAGGTGTTAGCAAAGTCCATTCAGTTAGAGTAGATGAGGCCTAATCACAACCGTTGATTAGAAGGTGAGAATGTGTGAACAGTGACAATTACTTCTTATAACGAGATAACCATTCCAAGTCCCTATTCAGACCCAGATTGATATGGACTTGGAATGGTTATCTCATTACAAGAAGTAATTGTCACTGTTCAGACATTCTTACCTTCTAATCAACGGTTGTGAATAGGCTTCATCTACTCTGAATGGACTTTGCTAACACCTACCCTCCCCATTGTTGTTCCTTACCCTTGGACGTATATATATGCCCCCTATCTGATTTCTATTTCTTGCATCTGACAAAGTTGGTTGTAGCCCATGAAAACTTATGCCTGCAGAAATTAAATTTGTTAGTCTTTGAAGTGCTACAGGACTCTCATTGTTTTAACTAATGAGCTGCTCAGGACACTTAACCTGGAACAAACTAGGCACTTACATGTGACTAACTTTCAACATGTGAAATGAATTACCAGGCAAGGATAATAAAGCAAAGAGTATAAATAATGAATTCAAGAGATACATTGTTAAAACATCTTCTAAATTACAGTTTGTCATAATTAGCTCATTAATTGTGAGCATTTAAACAAATAAGATTTGCTTCTGGAATCCTTTCATAACCTAATCACAAAAAACAGATGATGTTTGCAAAGGATGCCAATAAGCGTGTTAAAATATGCCTTTTTATAAACAAATTTCAGAGGTTTTAAAATGGAGTTCAAATATAGGTGCTGGTGGAACACTCTGGGGTTCTCATCTTAGCCCCTTAGAACCACTTGGTAATGTGAGAAATCATAGCATGATATATTAAGGGAGTAATTTCTGCACATGCTGGTGATATGATTTTGGATCATTAAAGTGTGATAGATAGAGAGATCATGTTGCCACAGTGCCTGGTCCATTTGATAATTCTGTGGCAATTTAGTCCCGAGTTCTACAATCCGCTGCATGCTGATGCAGGGGGTTGCCTGCATAATACAGAATCAAAGTCTTAGTAGGTCAAAGATTTTCAATAACCAAAAAAGAATTGATACAACCTATGAGTATTTATTTACACTACTACTCGAAAAGAAACAGGAGTCCATACATAAAGAACAGTACTCAGAAAAAAAAAAGACATAAAAATATGCAGACTGATTAGCACCAGGGAGGTTCCAGGGATGGAAATAACTTCTCAGTAAGGTCATTCTATCCATCCAACCAATATTAAAACAGTCCTATTTGCCCAGCCCTACTAAAAGGGTAACAAGAAAAAATACTTCCCTGAGGAGACTAAACCTGTCATGTATTCTCAATAGGAAATCTGCTATAACATATTATTTCTTAGCCTATGATTTGTCATAGAATCATAGAATATTTGAGTTGGAAGGGACCTCAGGAGGTCATCTAATCTAACCCCCTTGCTCAAAGCAGGACCCAACCCTAACTAAATCAACCCAGCCAGGGCTTTGTCAAGCTGGGCCTTAAAAACCTCTAAGGATGGAGATTCCACCACCTCCCTAGGTAACCTATTCTAGTGCCTCACCACCCTCCTAGTGAAAAAGTTTTTCCTAATATCCAACCTAGACCTCCCCCACTGCAACTTGAGACATTGCTCCTAATTCTGTCAAACGCTGTCAAATGCTTATACTGTACATGCAAAGCTTGCTGCCACTAGGTGATCCAGGCAATATTCCTTTTCACCAAGTATTGCCATAGATATTTTATTTATAGACTTCTTTTCTTCCATCTTTTGTCTATCTTGTCTGTTTAGATTATAAACTCTTTGAGGCAGGGATTATCTGTTACTATGTGTATAAACAGTATTTAGTAAACCCAGCATTGTAATACAAATAATGACTATTCTATGGCACTCACCACAGTAATAATTAAGCAACTCAAAGACCATACTGATTTATCCTCACCCCTGAGACAGGGTAGTATTATTTTCCTGATTTAAACACAATATCATCTTTCTTTTGATCAGACCACTATGTTCTCTGAAGATGAAAATTAATTCCAAATTAACTCTAGAGAAACTTTAGTGATGACCCAGTCTATTGCCTCCTATGGTAGCATTTCTGGTCTCCCACAGGGAGTGATTGTGAACTTCAGTAGACTATTGGCTAGTCTTCTTTCTCTTCACCTGGTGTTAATGCAATATATGACCATAACCAAAGCACTTCTCAGGAAATGTTTACTTCATAAATTGTTTTTCCCTCCATGGAAGGCATGCTCATGCTCTGGTACCCATCCTGTCAAATAAAGATTGATATTCTCCGGTACTTCAGCTAGGATGGGGTGCCCAGGATGGTAAGTGTGACAAGAATGGTGCCATCTTGCAAGCCAGAGGCAGTCTGCTATTTTAAAACTGTGTGTATATTTAAAAGGATATCTTGGCAAACTATGGCAAAGTTACCTCACGTGTCTGGAACCGTGAACACAAAAGTATTCATCTAGCAGGCTTGTGTCCTCAGTATCCTCCTTTACAGCTGTGAAAGCTGGGCCACATTCTGCAAGCAGGAGCAGAGATTGAACAGCTTTCACCTTCACTGTCTCAGAAAAATCCTTGAAGTTACTTGGGACCAATGGATCACCAACAAAGAGATCCTTGAGAGAACTGGCCTACAGTCTATGCAGACTATGCTGGACATCTGCAAGCTTTGCTGGCTGGGACACATGGATTGTATTCCTCAAGATCATCTGCCAAAGGTTGTGTTCTATGGCCAACTCAAGAATTGCCTGTGACATAGAGGAAGGCCAAAACTCCAATAAAGCAATAAGGTGAAGCAAGGTCTCAAGAACTTCAGCATTCTCACTGACAGCTGGGAGAACCCTGCCCATACCTACTCACTCTAGAGAAGCCGGGTCAAGGCCGGTGCAGTCATCGTAGAGAGCCATCAGTGAGCCCAGTCTGAGGCCCACAGGTGAGCCAAGCAGAGTGTGCTCCAACCTCCATCTGTAATTAGGTCCATGTAGTGTCATTGTAGACACTGCATTGCTTACATTATCTATTACTGGCCCCACACTGCCAATACAATTGATACAACCACTTCTGGTGAGGAGGAGTACCGCCGACACAAGGAGCCAAGCGTGCACACATACAAGCGATTTAAGGGCTGCGGTGGCTGTATGCTGACATACATTAGGTGGACATCATTTTGTAGAGTAGACTGGGCCTGAGTGCCTTTCCCACACCTGAAGCAGAGCTCTGTGTGGTTCAAAAGCTTGTCTCTCTCACCCACCGAAGTTGATCCAGTAAAAGACATGACCTCACCCCCCTTGTCTCTCATAAAAGGGGAGGCATTCCTAAGTTGTTCTTCTAAAAGGCTCTTGCTGGGGGCTGGGAGAGCAGAGGGCACAGGGGGAGCGAGGGTTGTGCCCACACTGCAGCAAGGGAATGAGAGCTCACCAGCAGGCGGTGTTGGGGTGCCATGGTGGGGCACTTTGGGAAGAGGAGGCGGTGGGAGTGGAATGAGCAATCTGAAGAGTAACAGTCAGGGCCCCGGTTCACTGTTGCCCCCCAACCATGTGTGCAACGCGGGTGTAAACGGGTCCTACTTTGATCTATCAGAGACTCCGGCGTTGAGCCAAGCTCAGCATAAATGCCTGGAAATTAAGCCCTACCCACACTCCCCTTGCCTCATACGCTTTCCAATCCGTCTCCCTGCCCCGTCCCGCTCCATCCCAGAACCGCTGTGGGGTTTGGGGCCTGTGCCACCACCGCGGAGGGCAGGACCCAGCTTTGTTGCCCGGGGTGCTTCTGCCAGAGGCTTGGCACATGTTCCCGAGGGGGCAGCCTGCGAGCCGGCCCGGCTCTTCCCGGGCCGGGCCGCGGCTGCCCCTGCCCCAGCACAGCTCTGCCCCGGGGGAAGGGCGGGTTTCCCGCCTGCGGTGGGAGAAGCGGGCAAGCAGCCCGGCTTGTTCACGCGCTGAACTTCCCTCCCTGCTGGCGCTGCTTCTGCTCCCGATTCCCGACGGAAGCTTGTGGGAGGAGAGGCAGGGGAAAGGCGTGGCTCTCCCGCCCGGGCTCAGAGGCGGCTGCTGCTGCAGCAGGCGGATCGGCGCTATAAAAGAATCGGCCAGGCGCCGGCTCCGGCCTCACTCAGCGCCTCTGCCCTACGCCGTGGAGAGACCCAGCAGCGCGGCTTGCGAGCCGAGCAGGAGAGAGCGAGCGAGCGAACGAGGGGCCGGGGGCGCGCGCTCGGGGCAACCCCCATGCGTGGACTATCTGCTGCTGCACGATGCTGGAGGAGCCCCAGTTCCGCTGAAGGGAGATTGCACGCGGCCGGCTGGGCTGGATTGCAGCGCTGTCTTTCCTTATGAAGAAGACACAAGTGAGTATCTAGACCCAGCGCGCTTCAGGAGGCAGGGAGCATCCGAAGTGGTGGTGGGGTGGCGGGGCTGGAGGAGAGCTAAAGGTGGCGCACAGGCCAGTGGGAACTTTTAAAAATTTTTGCATGCTGAGGGCGGATCTATGCACTGGCCAGATCCTCGCAAAGAGAAGCGTTCAAGATGCAGGCGCTGGAGGTAAATTGGAGCCAGCTTGCCTTACCTGGCTGTGTAAATGGCTTTAGGTTAGATCAGCCGCTGTCAGATAAGATCTGCTTTAGGCTCTGGAGTATTAAAGGGCTTACTTTATTAAAGCCTGGGTTATTGGAGAGGCTCTTAGCTTCTAACACATGGATTTGGGTGGAATAGAAATGTAAACCCCTTTTCCACCACCTAAGCCTCTGCAGTTGGCAGCTTCAATTAGGAGCCCACTTATTTTCAGCTGTCACTACCGCGAGACAGTGTTAACATAGGAAGCAGGAGGTTCTGGACGCCTTGCAAGGGGCAGATCAGTTCCAACGATTAATAACAACATTGCGATCTAACGGAGGTGGGGGACTTGAATTATTCCTATCTATCCACATTGCATTAAGCAATTTGTGGGAAAAGTTCCAACAAAGGTCTGAAGTAAAGATCCAATCATAGAAGATCTTAGAAGTCAGCTGGAAAAATGATCTAAATAAGTTACATATGTTGTGCGTGATAGACATATTAGAAAGGTATGCGCTAAACACAGTGGACCCACAACATGAAATAATCTGAGGTGAAATATAGTTCATATGCACTGGCTTCATTCAAGTAGCTTGTACTAGACAGCATGTCAATATACATTTTAGATCGCTATTTGGCATTCTTCCCTTTGCCCTTTTCCACCCCAGCAATAAAGAATTTCTCTGTACATTTGGTGGATTATGTGCCATTATTTCTCAGAGTTCTTTGTGAGATTACAATTAGTGTACTGTTTATATTTTTAAAAAGGGGCGAGGGAAGGCACAGTTGGTGAGAAGGCAGCAGGAAAATCATCTAATTTTTAAAAATCACCAAAAAAAACCCCTCTCTGTTAAAGGCAAGAGTTTAGGGCCGGATCCTGCAAGGTGCTGAATACTCTCAGCTCCCACTGACATCAAAGAGAGCCAAGAATACCTCAGAAGATCAAGCTGTTAGAGAGGCGCCTGGGGAGGAATAATGAAACTCATGCCCTACTCTCACCGCTCTCTTTGGCGAGCGGTTGCTAGCCTTTTGGTGGCTGCTGATCCCCCTTTCTCCTTATCTGGAGGCTCACCGCTTTGCTACTCTCCCTTCTGTCTTGATCACTGCGGCACACATGTGGTCCCTTTCCCTGATAGTTCATTTAGAGTCGTGGCATATAACAAGGACTAATGATCTATGGTTAAAAATAAAAATTCATGCTGAAAAAAATCAGGAAATGTTTCCTAGCTTTGATCCACTAAGCGGCTAATAGTCTCCCAAGAAAAGTGGTGGGACAGGAAGCCCCCCATGTTTAAAACTGGACTGGAGATGGCAGGGAACATTCCTGCAGAAACTTTAGGGGTCAGCTCTAATTAATCTTCTCCATCTTTAATTTCTGTGATGTCTAACCACAATGAATAATTTCTTTAAATGGATGTTTATACTAAAATGATCAACTGTGTAAATCGCCATGTCTAAGATTCACTTGAGATGAATGGGGGTGGCTTACACCGCCAAACTATTGTTTCAAGCCTTGCGAGCAAACTCAGTAAAGCAGCAGTGAACAAATATTATTCACTAGTGTTTCTTCACAGCCTCAATGGCTAGAAACTAATCTTTTTTTAAAAAAGTGTATACGTTTGTTTAAAATGGGTTGGATACCAGAAAAGAGTCAGCCTGTTGTTCTGATTCAACCAGTTTACTGTTCGATCTGTTTATGGGAAGGAGAATGAAATTGTTCAGCAAGTAGTTAAGAATTATGGTAAAGTATTTTATAGTCCTTGTGAAAAGAAATATTCAGCTTTTTTAAATAGCAGAACATTTTGCCAAATTCACAAATACAGCATAATGGGTCTCACCCATGCAGCTGGGAAAAGCAGGAAGTCCTGGCATTCCAAAGCATATGACTTAGCTCAGGGATTTTCAGACTGTGGCTTGTGGAACTGCTTCTGTCACAGAAGTCAAGCAACTGTCAACCTTCAAGCAGTTGTGCATCCTGCTTGTTGGAATCAGTCAACACTTAGGTTTTCAGAGCCTTTTTTCCTCCCTCACTCTCTAAACTTAACCCTACACTTCTCCCCTCCTCCCCAGCAAACACTAAAGAACACAAGAATTTGCAACCTGTAGAGCAGTGGTTTCCAACCTTTTTTGCTTGAGGGCCACAAATAGGATTTTTACAACCCTGAAGGGCCACCAGTCTCTGCCAGCAGCCCACCTCCCCCCACATTGCTGCCAGAGGGAAGGAGTTCAGTGAGGAGGATCTCCTGTCCCCCTGGCTGCAGGGAAACCGTGTGCGCCACCTGGGTCCCTAAGCAAATGACTTCCTTCAGCAGCAAGCGGGAGGGGAGCCGCAGGCTGCTCTGAAATACTCTCACGTCACTTTTGGCCTGTGGGCCATGAGTTGGGAACCACTGCTGTAGAGCTTTTGTATGTTTCTTTTGTGAATTCTACCTGTGATCTAAATTGATGGATTAGCAAAAACACAGTAGGTACAAATCAAACAATAAATCATCCTGAAGAGATGAGGGCAGAAGGCACTATAAAATGAAAGATTTTTCACGAAAACTACCAAGGTCTACATGAAGGGAAAGGAAACTAATAACAGATACAAAATGGGGTGCATAATCAAATAGTGGCATTGCATTGAAGTGAGTTAAAGTTGTCCTTTTACTACTTTTTACATAAAAATCCATTATGATTGCTGCAGAGAAAAGGAGTGGGAATAGAAAGCTGGGAAGGACGTTGTTCACTAGATGTGTGTTAAAGCAAGTCAAGCTGAGCAGGATCAAACTGCCTTGAAAAACAGCTTAAATGGAAACAAAGGTATCTGGGTTTCTTACTTGTAGGATAGTTTCACAAGATAAGGTTGTTTAACTATTTCAGCTAAGGTACTAATTGAGAAATACATATCTGCAAGTAAAGTGCGTGATGGACAGTGAAAAAAGAATGTGCTGTTAGAAACAGAGTACAACAGAACATGATCAAGTTTATTAAATTATTTGCAGCAATCACAATCTATGATGTGGCAAAATTAGGGGAGCTGCAAAGAACTGGTTCATCAGTAGTTCAAATGCTGGAACTTTCTTAAACTGTGCATTTAGGTTAAAAAAAAACCCCTCCATTTTAAACATATCAACAACTCCTGGCTGTGTCAAAAAATGGTAGTAATTCTCTTTTAAAAATATAATTAAACATCTAGAGCCCAGTCCTGCAAATTTTTGCTATGGAAGCCCCATTGAAGTAATCTAATTGAAGGATTACTTTTATGAGGGTTTGCAGGATTATGCCCGTAGTAATTAAACATTAATACTATAAGTGAGTCTATGTTCTTTTACATACTAAGCTTAAAACAAAGTATCACTGATATCAAGACAACCTTTTAAGATTGAGGAAAATATGGTGAGTGATGACACTAATACAGTTTACCAAAATATTTAGTAAATCTCTGACTTTGTCATTTAATTAAACAAAGAATAAGAATCTAAATTGAATACAAATTTCATTAAGAAACAATGCAGAAAGGGGTCATCACACAGAACTAACTGGAAAAACTAGAGCTAGTGACAGTGACACCCACTGTTGTAATGGCTAAATGTTTCAGAAATTTGACCTGTACCACGCGGCTAGACACAACCTCTTGGAGACCTTAGTAGTGGAAAAGAGCTTAGGGCAAAATTAAGCTTTTCACTGTTGAATGGGTGCATTCATTGCCACTGGTTACATGACCTTCTGGGCTTCGTTAAAGGGACAGTCCGAGATTTACTACATTCTTTGCCACTGGAGAGGAAGCCTCTGTATTAGTATGAAGTACAATCAAACTATATAAGAAGGAAGCTGACAGAAAGCTGACAGAAAGCAGAGTTAAAGAGAAGGTTAGTCCTGCTCTGAGCAGTGGGTTGGACTAGATGACCTCCTGAGGTCCCTTCCAACACTATGATTCTGTGAAATTACATATTTCTATCCTGCATAATAGCATACTAAAACAAAAAAATAAAATGTGGATCCAGTGCAAAATTGGGCATTGGGAGAGCATTCAGAGGCATTATCATGATGGAAACCCCAGCAAACAAAGGTTGAACTTCTGCTCAGTTCTCTCCTGCCCTGCACCGGTGTTCAGGTACAGAAAGAGAGCTGGACACTGCAGGCCATTTGCGGTCCACAAGGGTAAAGCAAGGATCTTCACAAGTGCTGTTTGGGAGACAGATCAAGAATGCCTAGGAGCTAGGAGGATGCCATACCATAATCAGTCCTCAAAGAACTGAGCTGATAGTTCCCCCTCCCAACCACATTCCCAGTTTTGATTCTGTCTCTAGAAGACCAGACTACTTAGTTTGTTGTGAACAGTGCACTATGAACACCCTGAGGGAAGCCATACAAAGAAAAACCAGCAGGGTGGTCTAAAAACCTGTCTGTCTTTTTGGGGTGGCTTTGGATATTTAATATGATTTGCTCTGCCTGCTTACATTTCATGTCCATAGGTTTGTGTGTCTGTAATTTGTGATCCAGTGTAGGGGGTAATTTCTTGTGTAATATGAAATATGGCCCAATAATCTGCTCCTGACATGAAAGACTGACACTATCACTGCAATGTATATATCCTCTTGTTCAACCAGTTTCAGGTATTGAGATGCTAGCTAAAGCTACCATTGGCCTATCAGTTTGATGTTATGTGGCTTAATGGCACGCTGGCTCATGTAATCATCGTATTGTACAGAGTATGCAAAATCTTCACTTTGTCTTCGGGAGGAAAATGTTAAGGATGTAGCATGTAAACACATTTAAAGCAAAGCGTGAAAAATATCCCTTGTCACAATTCCATTTGAGTGATGTGGGAGCTGACAGATGAAAAGGGAAGTGTTTATTCTGTATTGGTCTTTGGTATGCCAAACCCCAGATTAATCAACCTTCCAAATACACTGCAAACATATCTGCTTTTCCTGGGCATTTGGGGAAGAGGGAGATGGAAGAATATAAGGAGAGTGGAAAGAGGAAGGTTCACTTTTTGACTTTTGTTTGCTGGTAATTATCTGAGCTGGGGCAGTGTAATTAATTGTATTTATGAATTTTTATTTTTATTTTGTGTTTTTCCTATATTAACACCCAGAACACATTTAATGTAGTAAATAAATTCTTGTATACAGCATAGATTGTTTGTGATGGGAGGTCTTAATTATTATTACCAAGTGTAAATATTATTAGATGTTTGTTTGTTTAAGAATGAAAATGGAAAACACAAAACACTTAGGAGCTGCCAGGAAAAAATAAAATTCTGGGTTAAGTATTTTTTATTAAAATTATGTCCATGCAAAATTTCTGAGGTTAATGAAGGCTGATAAATTATTTCTACTGAGATAAATAGTTTCTATCCAATTTAGTAATTTAGATTAGCAAACACTTTGGGCTATGATAACATAGGAGATAAATCATAAATCAATTCCCCATGTTGTGGATGGGGAAACCTTTTTAAAACGATTTTTAAGAACTGTACTCTTGATTTAGATCTCTTTGGGTCCTTGCACACCCCAAACCTCTACTGACTTTAATGACAAGTTTCTGGACTTGCAAGAAATGTAAGATTTGGCCCTTTCTCTCTTACCTTGTCTTTTCAGAAACTACTGTACAGCAGGTATCAAGTTATACTACTTAAGTCTCCTGACATGGCTAAAGCACAGTTCATTCTTGGAAGTGCTGACAGGACTGACTGTATTGTCAAATCATTCCACCTGCTGAAGTCCAGACTCTGTAGCATAGAACAAAAACAGTCTTCCTGAACGATGCTCTTCCTGAACGATGCTACAGTGCAAGACTGACCATATTTTAACTCTGTTAATGAGCAATCATCACTGGAGTATCCAAGCGCCTTTATAATCTTTTACTGTATGGATGCTCACAAGATCCTTTGAGGGATGGAAATACTATTGTCATCATATTACATGGGGGAACTGAGTCACAGAGAGATTAAGGCCCAGAATTGTAAAGGCATTGCAAGGCCTAAATGATTTAAACAGCTAAATCCCATTTCCAGTAATGATTTAGGTACTTAGGCTCTTAAATTCCACTGAAAGTCAATTACTTATTCACTTAGGCTCCCATTTTATAGATCACACAGGAAGTATGTGGTGGAGCAGGGAGTTAAACTCTGGTCTCCTGAATCACAGGCTAGTGCCCCAAACACTGAACCATCTTTCCTCCCTGTTGAGGAAGCTCCTGTATTTTCTGCAATATAAAAGAGACCTCTCACTTATTAAGTTAATGTTGCATACACAGGAATGGCTAAAATGTTGTATTTTTTTTTAACTTCAAATTAAGGGTCTGATTTCACCACCCTTACTCACATCTAGTAGTACCTCACTCTGAGAGCAGTCCCCCTGATTATAATAAGATATTACACAACATGATTAAGGGTAGCAGAATCCGTCTCTAATAATTTAGATTTCTTTGAAAAAGTCATAGGTCTGTTTGAGACCGGTGACAGGGCTTAGCGCCAGTGACAGCAACAGGCAAAGCACGACTGTTCAGCCCTCACAGGGAAGGAGAGGTCACCTGCCTCTCCAGTGCGTGCACACGTACATCTGCATGCATGCACACAAACGCTTACGCACACACAATCAAACGTGCACGCACACAATCGTGCACACGGTACATTGTAATTAGTCATTTCAAACTGTTGCCTAAAGAACATACTTGGTATGTCTTCTAAATATAATTTTATTTGTTTTTAATTAATGTGACCTAATATAGTAACTTCTCCAGGAATATATTTATTGAAATGTATGTAATTGGTGTTAACGATGGGTAGCTCTAAAGGCTTGGAAACTTGTTATGGATGCTTATCTAATTATCTGAATATTTTGTGAATTTTTTCAGCTCCCTTTCCTTTACAATCTCACCTCTTTCCTCCAGCATTCCTTCCTTGCCTCCTTGCTTGCTATATTGCCCTCTTATTAGGAGAATGGACACAGATCAGTACCTAGTGTCCTCTCCAGAAATTATCCTTCCAATTGTGGACTTTATAGATCTTGCTGTTTGTGAAAGTTCAGAGTTCCCTACAACTTATATCCCTATTAAAAATTTCAAAGGAAGTTAAATCACTGCCTTCACATGAACAGTTTCTTGAGAGATGACGAAAGCACCTCCATATTCTTGAATTTTACAATCATGTAGCTCAATGAAGAAGTCCTAGGGTGCCTTTTAAAGTTTATGAGATAAGCAGGTCTGGCAAAGATTTTGCTGCAGTGCGTCATCCCTAAAGAGACTCACTCATGCAGAAACACAAGAAAGCAGGATGCTGGGCCATTATTTATTGACTGTCTTTGCATTACTGTTCAGTAGCAATATCGTTCACTTCTGAAGACGATGCCTTGGTCAAAGAACTGATACCAATTTTATTTTTAGCATATATTTCAGCTAATCTTTCTTGCTTCTTCCAGAGACCAATTACTACTTGGCATATCACAGCTGTACTTTTTGTGCTCATTCTCATTTTCCATGGGTTATAGTGGTTGCCATTAAAAAGTCAACATTTGCTAACAGTGACAACATTGTGGTATCTGAGATAAAACAGTTTTTCCTAACCCAATAATAAGAAATAACTTTAACTGTGTATTAACTGTTGCCAAGGATGAATTTTTTTTCAGTTATGACCATTGTACATTTACTCCCGTAGCATTTTTGTTCTGTTAATTCTACCAGAGAATGGGCAATGGCACTTTAAATTCATGTAAACTGGAATTGTTCCATTGTGTACCACCTGACCATATGTGTAGGTGAGGATGAAGGGAAGAAAGTGTTTAAATTTCAAGGATTCTTTTTTTATTCTTTCCTTTATTCTTCCAAGATATGAATCCTTGTAAGTATCTGTCTTAAAATATTAAATCTTGGTTGCTTTACTGCATAGTCAGATCTGTGAAAGTGTAGTAAGACTCCTTTATGGTGAAAGGACATGCAAAATGGAAGGAGTGAATGAGTCTAAGGAGAACTAAAGCAAACTTTTTTTTCCTTGCAGTTATACCAAGAATATTTTATCAAGTGGACTTGGCACAATGAGAATATATTTGATATAGCACAGTTGACCTGTAACCGTAAAGTGACATGGATGTTGTACTGTGGAGGGACAGTGCTATTTGAAGCTCTGTTCAGACAGGTCTTTTCCTCACTCTTAAGGGCTTGTCTTCACTGCAGTGTTTGTTCCAGGTAACTTGAGTGTTGCCCCTAACCTAACTATCATCCACACACACAAATCTCTAGCTCATGTTAAGTGGTGCTTTAAATACAAGCAAATTAGCCCATACAGGTACGGTTGAAGCTCCAGCTTGTAATACAGTGGGAATAAAGCTACAAACCTGAGTTAGCACAAATTTATCAACTGCTTATCCAATCATTCTGTGTAGCTCCAGTGATGCAGCTGCTCTCATTCAAGCTAAGCTAGCTTGAGTATAGAGTGTAGTAATTGGAGCTAATTGCTGAGGTGGAGACAAGCCCTCTGATGTGGCCTGCTCAGCGTTCTGTTCCCTCCCTTTCCTTCATTCTGTTGCTCTTCTCTTCTTCAACTGATTTATTTCAGGGTCCACATCAGCTCTGAGTGTGATATTACTCTATGCTGCACCCTGAAAGAAATAAGGCAGAGGGCAAAATTGTATTCTTAACACAGTAGAGTTAGTTTGTCAGAGTAGAAATTACTTACTTACTTTTGAGTTCTATATAATATAATCTTAACCACTGTTGTCATTGGCTCTGAGCATTTATCTTTGGGTGTCACTATTCGCACTGTGAAACCAGAAATTTGGTCTCAAATTAAGCTAATTAAACTATATTTTTGAGAAAGAGAAATCCAGATTGAATGATCTTCAGTTACTTTAAAAAGAGGGGTTTAGGATGTTACCTGACTGAAAATATAGGATCATTATTTTCATGATGTTCCTCAATACAAACAAAGTTTTTATTAAGTTACAGGTTACAATATTGCTTCCTTACTAACAAAGCAATACATGTTCTGTGCTTATGCAAGCAGTTTGAGATACAGCTATTTCTCTGAATGAGTGCTATTTACTTTATTACTTTATTTACTAACACATGAGTTTTAATTATATAGTTCCTCGGTTTCTTTTCTAATAGTTCAGTGTATGTACTTAATATTTTAGCTCTTCAATTATACCTGTAATTATAACAGTCAAGCCATACATTGAAATGTTAGTTGTCTTGACAATTTACTACCATTTCAAACACATTACAAACTCTACACAAACTGTGTCACAAATCACTTTGTGATAGTTGCTCCAGTACAAAAAATTACACTAGTATAAATTACACTAATGAAAAAGTGGAATAATGCTCTGGGTGCATCAGGTCCAGTGTTTCAAACTGTTGTATTAAAAGGTGCTCATAAGTATGGAGATTTCAGTGTGTTTGTGTATATTTGTGACGTGTGCAGAGCTCATGCTTGTGTATAAAATGGGACTAAGATGTTATGATAAACCACAAAAGTCAATGTTAGTTATCTTAAATAATGGACTTGTGTAACACTGAGTCACGTTTGGTCTGTTTAACTTAATAATGTCCTGCTAATCTTCAGAGTAAGTCAACAAGGAAAGAGATGCTTGGAAACTCAGGAAATCTAAAATTGAAACATGTTAATGGTTTGTTGTTTCTATGTACAGTCACTACTGGTAAAGTAAAACCAGAATCATTTGTGTCATGCATTCATGCCATTATTTAATGCAAGTTTATGCACCAAGACTTCTAAACAGTTACAGATCTGGATGTCAGCTCCTGTTTGAGCTGAACTGCAAGCAAACAGATTTTTTTTAATACAACTTTGAGTCATGTTAGGGAGTGTGAACAATAGGCAGCCAACTTAATATAGAAAACTTGTATAATACTATCTCGCACTCCCCTCTGGATAATACCTAAGCTTCCAATCAGTAATAATGGACAGAATTCCTAGGTGTGGACTATTTTAGAGAGACAAATAGTATTCCTAACATTCAGAATTGCTGCCTGTTTCAAATTCTTAAATTTTTGAGCAATATATAGCAGTCCTTTCTCAAGAGCAAAAACTGCCAGCAGAAAATCAGACCACAAATCTAATTGAATTGTATAAGTAGTGTATTCTTGTACATGCATGCCTGCATCTTTTATTTTCAAGGAAATATAGGTCAAAGCCTGTCTATGCTTTTAAACAGAGTATGTTTATATTTGGTTTGGTCCTGTCCTAATCACAGTAAAAGAACATGCCCCAGTTTTGACTTCTAGCTATTTAAGCAAGAGTTTTTTAACTTGGCTATACCATGATTGATCCCAAACAGTCTTGACTGACTGTTTCCAAATTGGTACTTTTATAGCATAAAGCTGGACACCAAAGCACCAATCTTGATTCAAGTAGTCCATGAAACTCTTGCAGTTGACTTCAGTGAGAGCAGGAATGGGCCCTCCAGTCACAGCCAATCTTGTACTTAACTGCTAGCAATTCTCTTCTTCTCTCAGCATATCTTGTCTATTACTAGTTCCTTTTGCTTTTTCTTCTATAATATCACTAAAATTTCTGCATTCTCCTCTATACCCACTGCTTAAGCCTTTGTTCACACACAGTTTGATCATCTCTTATTCCTTAATTGCTGGAATGTTCTTCTCCCTGGCATCTCCATAGCCATTTATACAAAAAATCCATTACAAAAGTGATCTTCCTCTCCTGCTATTCCAATAGTGTCACCCTAGCTTTCTTGAATCCTTTCTTTGGCTTCTACCACATCCAGTTCAAGTTCCTCATCTTCACTTGCATCTCTGCACCCCTTCTAGCAAATCCTCTTCATTATTATCTTCATTTCCTTTTACTCTTGGCTTTATGCCTTTATTCATATTGCCTACTATACTTGCAATAGTCTACCAATGACTTTCTCTCCTTCATGGAAGTGGGTTTGAAAGGAGGAATTTGAATTGCTCCCATGCTGATTTCTTCATCAATGAACTCTCAATATATTCATTAACAGAATTATTGTCTTCCCTGTATAAAATTAATCTCTTTGGGGCAGGAATGATTCCTATGTTTTGCAGAACATTGCACATTGCAGAACTATGTGTGTAGTAATAATTGGTTATTTATTGTACTTTTAATGTGCCCGTTATCATAGTATCTGGGTGCTATTTTAAGAGTTGACTCATTTCTTACCTGTTTATTTCATACATAATATTGCATACTACTTTCCAAAGAGTCAATCATTTGCTAAGGAGAAACAAAAGTCATTTCAGAGTATTGTCTAGCCCTGCTTTATGGTGGATCTCTGAGCTTCACTGTACTACAAAAGATGGATTAAATTTTTTTCACACTATTGTTAAATCTACTAGAGTTAATTTCTTCTTTTCCTAAGGCTAACTGTTCCCCACCATATTTAAAATCTCTTCTCTCAAACTAGTGCTAGTGATGTCTTGAAAACCTGCAGGTAGTAACCAGACTGCCTCCTATATGTCTGCACATTTCCGACTATGCTCAGGGAACACAGATGAATAAAAGACAGACACTGGAATGGATTTTAAGCAACAGGCTGCAACTTTATTATTCCTAGGTTGGGGTGATATATACTCATCCCATCTTGCATACCAGGCATTTAACTGGGTCAAGTGTGGGATGACAGGACTCCCAATTTATAACCGATAAGTTGGGATAAAACCCTCAACTTATCACCAGGATTCAGCTCAATTCCCCTGCTCTCAAAGTAGGTAGAGAGTACCAAAGGGGGAGCTCAGACTGCAAAGACTTCAGGTCTTTCCTTCTCTGTTTAGGCTCCCAGTCCATCAGCAAAAATTCTGGGTCTTATTTGCCTCTGGGAGCTGGCCCTTTTAGCCTTTATCTGCACTGGACATTGGCTGCAAATTGTGACAAAATTACATGTTTCTATATTATCTTTTAATATCACTTCTAAATCCTATTCTTCTTTATCCCAGCTGCACCTCCACAATGCAGTGAGGAAGATGAAAATCCACTGGATCTTCAGTAATTTGGTCCAATGGAAAAATATCCTCTCTGATCCCAAAAAACAGGCAATTGGTCAGATCCAAAGTATCCTGGAAATGCAACTCCTTATCTACACTACAGGGAGGGCAAGGCAGCAGAAGAGGCAAGAGGCTTCAGTAGTTTAAACTGGTGAGGGAGGTGGGGGAGCCAATCAACTAAGCCATCTGTCCAGCCAGTGGTAGGTGTAGAACCTGAGGAGGTGGAGGGAGTATGGCCAGGCTCTGGCATGTGTTCTTCTCCCTTCCCCCTGGGAGTGGCTTAGCCCCTTTTTTTGGTCCAACCAGAATATTCCCCCTGATCCAAAGAGGTTGGGAGGAGGCATTTTCTGGGCACAGGTTCTTCCCTCCACTCCCCTCCCTGCAGTCCAACTAAAATGTCCTCTACACTAAGAAAGGGTTGGAGGGATTTTACAAATGGTCTCAAGACATATGTAAACTTAATCCAATTCGTAGCCTACTGATTTGTTTCTATTAATGCAAGGATCCAAACATGCCTAACTTGGAATGCCACCATCCAAGAACAATATGCTACTTTAAAGCTGAATGCTCTATATGCTTAAATTGCTAAACTATCTTAAGTAAATGTCAGAGTGTTGACAGCAGGTTGACTCACTGTGTAGCCCCTTCTTAACACAGCCACTTCCAATGCAGCAAGTACTTCTTATTTCAGTATAGCAGGCAAAAATAACAAATTTCGATCCAGGAAAATGATTAGTACATGCCATAAGAACAATCTTGTGGTTGAGTAAACACAACTAGAACTTGTTTCCTAATGAAAATATCTTAGTAACAGCCTTTGAAATCTTACAGTATGTACACTGAGAAGTGCATTACAATCATATATTCAATGCATCTCAGTAGGTTTGCACCAGCCTTTTATACCAGAGCATATGTTCTCTGTAAGGCTATTCATGGGAGCCAAGGAAACTGCATGTTTTTGCAAGGCACTTGTTCTAAAAAGGCAATTATAGTTGAATTGTGGGAACCAGGGCTCAATAGTCCTGTGATAGGCCACCTTACAAAATGGAAAGGTACTGTTAAAATAAGATTTCTACCCTGGGTTTTATACCAATAGGTCTGTAACAAAGATGGTCTTGCAGTTAAGTCGAAGGGCTGACTTCAGTACATCTGGTAGCTGTTTCTTCTGGGTGTGATATGAATACATCCAGCGCTGTTAACGGGCCACTTCACCTTGAATGGTCCCTTAGAATATGTGCTAACTACTTATGCTAAACTGTCTGTTTAATTTTGTATTTAGCTGTGACCCTCTTAGTACCTTTCCCAGACCTAAAGAGCTCAGTGTAGCTCAGAAGCTTGTCTCTCTCACCAACAGCAATTGGTCCAATAAAAATTATTACATCACTTATCTTGTCTCTCTCAGATCCTGGGACTGACATGGCTACAACACTGCATAGATCTTGTATGACACGGCTTAAAATAAATCTAAAAAGGATTGAACATTTATTAGATAATGAGAATATCCATAGTTACATTAGACAGGAATTTTGGGTTTTTTTTAAATAAAGGAATCTAATCTTTCATTTTTCAGGATGTAAGATAACTCATTGGGTCAGGTTAGTCTATAACTGTGAATTACTGGGTTTTCTGCAACTTTCTCTGAAGCAAAGGATACCAACCGTATTAGAAAGACCACTAAACTGACTGGGGTCTGGGTATAGCAATTTTTATGTTCCTGATCCTAGTTGCCTTAATCGCACAAGTCAGATTTGGCCTATAATTCTAAGCTCAGTTTCCCATTCTACCGTCTCCAAAATTTACCATCAGTAGCAATTCAGTGTTTGGTACTGAGGCAGGGAAAACCATTAAAATAATACTTCATTCTGATCTATTAAACTTCAAAATAAATCTGAGGTTTGACAATGAAATCTCAATTTAAATTGGACTGTACGTGTTAAAAACAGACTCTCTCCTCCCACCCCCCACAATATAGCTCCCACACTTCTGAAGGGACACTAACAGTGTGTTTAGGGTCAAACATTTAAAGAAAAGGAAATATTTCATGGTACATCCCTGGGAATTGTTGGTTTTAAGATAACATTTGGGGGAAATACAATTTTAAAAAAAATCTTTTAAAAAAAGATATATTCCCCTCTGGCATGCTGAATGGGAAATTGGGCTGACATGTATCTCTAATGAAATAAGACAGTAAGTGGCTTTTCTTATTAGAGGGACTTTTTCTGATTTGTCCCATCCCCACCCATTTTCCATTGTCCTTTTAAAATTTACCAGCCTATGCCAATTTACACAGTGCTTCAAATGCCTCAAAGAACTGATCTACCAGTTTGATTTCTTCAGGAGGAAAAAATTGATATTTCTTTGGAAAGTAACCTTTTCCATGAAGATCTTAAACAGTTTAGTGCAGTCTCCTGAAATACAGACATGGTACAACTTAGTAAATTTCCCTGGAACAAAAGTGTTTGTTTATTTTTCTGCTGCGTGGTAGTACATGGGATTGGAGTAACAAATACTCAACTAGTAAATAGTTGGCATGTGGGAGGGGTGGGTTTTATTCTGAAAGAAAATATACTATTTTACACAGGAAACTTAAAGAAAAAAATTGCAATTGATCCATTCTTCCTAACGTGTAAGCTTAATTGCTGTAAAACACTGCATAATATATGGTAGCTCCAGGCGCTGAGGTAAGAGGTTTACCACCTGTCCAGCACTTGTATTATACTTAAATCTTTCTAGTAAGATTTAACGGTTAGCCTTTAACCTCAAGTGTCAATTACCTGGATTCTGGGCTTGCATGCAAGCTCTAGCTCTGCAGCGTCTGAGATTACTCTCCTTTATCTGTGTATCACTTTAGATAAACACTCTTTTCCCAGATTGTTAAAGGCAAGCCTTTGAACAGATGTATGTTCCATGCTTGTAAAGATTCATGTGCACTTATGCATGGTACAATATCAATAAAAAGTATAAAAGATTCTCTATATCTTCATACTCTTACCCTAATAATCAGCTGTCCCTCTGCATAGGAATATGTCTATACACGCTAACCGAAATTATACAACATATAAAAGGCTATTTGAGAACTAAAGATTTTATGTACAAGTAAAACTAGTCTCTAGTTTTCCTCTGTCAAATATGTAATGTTGATCATTCAAAATTTGAAATAATTAAAAGGATCTATCTTTTCAGCCAGAAAATTAAATTACAAATCCTATTTTTCTTCCATTTATTTCATTTGGAAGCAGCTGAGACTAATTTTGCATGAAACTTAAAGCTATTACTTAGACTGCATGTTAAGTGTACACTATGTTGTTAGATATTATGAAATGAAAAAAGGAAAGAATCAAAGTACATTGAAGTCTTAAAGATTAATAGTCCATATTCTCCATAGTGCTATGTAAAACTTGGCAATATCACTTCTTAGGGGCTTATTCAAACTTTTTTCTTTGATTTTGAAACATATGGGTTGATACACTCCAAGTTTTAGGTTAAACAAACTCAAAAAAAATTGAGGGAGAGTAAAACTCTGTCAAACCTGCGGAGTTTCACTTTGCTAGCTACTATAGGGAGCAGCAGAGTATAACTAACAGAGCATACATTTTGCATGATTTTAACTAAACTGCAGATCAGTTCAACTTGATTGAAATGTTCATGGTCTTTCCCATATCTTTTAACCATTCAGTATCTGGCTTTTAAGTGAGTATCAAAACATGAAGCCAAAAAAGTTCCACGTGGCTTTAAATTTTTGTTGCCAACATCCGTTGCTTCAGTTATCCATAATGGGCTTGTTTTTTAAATTGGCTGGCTTCCGGGTACTTTCCTTTCCTGAGAATTGCTGTACAGGAGACTTTTATGTAGCAAATGGCTATAAGAAATAACGGTTGAATGGCTGAATACAAGGTATTCTACAATGCAGGTGCAGTGTTGTCTAACCGGTGTCCTGTTACAAAGCTTTTTTGCCAGCTTAGATTGTCTTGTAAAACTTTTTCCTCTTCACATTCACAGCTGGCAAAAAGTGGGCATTGTCTTGCTTACTAAGATTTGAATGTTTGAGCTGTCAGGTAAACGAAGGTTTAATCATGAAAGCAATTCTAGTTACACAAGACTGAACAAATGCTCTTGCATTAGGCTGTCTCTTTACTAGCAAATTTCATAGCTGTAATTTATCACCAGTGCAGATCTACTGGTGGCAGCAATAGAAAACAGCTGTGGCGTAGATAGGAGGTGGGTATCTTTCATTTTCAGGAGAAATGGTAGTGAAAACATCTGTACAGAGGCCACACTACGACTTCTATTGTTGTCACAGGAGGAGAGTAATGGTTACAGGGTTTGATAGCATAGGCAATGTCTTAACACAGTGGCAAAAACATAGACATCCAGGGAACTTTTACTGCAAAAGTTTAGGCACCAAGTGAATTTAAGTGACTACAGAGTTAAGAAGCGGGGGGCGGGGGAGTGGGTTATGGATTGCAGTGGTTCCTAAAAATGGAGGCTAGATTCCTAAGTACCTCTGTGGATCCAAGCCTAATGTTTACATCATTGGGTGATGTCTTGCATTTTGTCCATTGCTTTTTGTAAAGTTAGAACTACAGTTGATATAGCTAGAGGGCATCCATGTTCTATTATTACCAAGCCACAAAAGTCAGTCTGTTAGATTACCTAATTGCAAAGCACTATATTATCTCTAAAATGGTATCCTCAATCTGTAAAATTCAAAACTTTAAACCATACACAAAAGTGGAGACTAACCCCTCCCCCCCCCATAATAAAAAGAGATATCTCCTATATAATACATTGCAGGATTTAGAGAAATGTGGGGGGAAAGAATTGGGCATAAATCTTTGCAGTTTTACTGCAGAAGGAGTACACATTTGTGGCACATTCCACCCTTAACTCAGTTACAGGAAGAGAGTTACAGACTCCAATAGTGTAACTGTGGAATATTGTTAAGCACTGTTACAAATTCCTTGCTAGACAAGGCCACACAGCTGAGAGTAGGGTTTTTAAAAGTATCTTACGGGTGCTCCAGGGATAAGTTTGCAGCTCTTCTTACTTATTTAGGCATAAGCATTCAAAAGTTAGCACTGAGTACGGGAGACCAATTTCTGAGGTTTCCCAATTTAAGATACTTAGTGTCTCATATAGGGCACCCAAAACTGAGTCACCCAAAACTAGTAGCTGTTTTAAAAAATGTTAATGTTAGCCACTGTTCTGAATACATGCCTATTTACTAGGAAAACTCAATAACAATGGACAAATATTCAACAAATTGAGCCTCCTCAAAATCCCTTCCAAAGCCAAAGTTAACATACCAACCACCTCATACTGCTCATTGCTTTCCAAAAGGAAAACAAATGGATCTTGCCCCATGACCTGAAATTCTGCAAATGCAGGCTTTCCTGAACCAAAGCAGAAAGTGCATTCCACAACTGAGGACCATTCACTGAAAAATGTCCTACCACCAGCCTCTTTACAGTTAATCCAGGGGGCAGTTATCTCGAACACTTCCAATGATGTCAATTGCTGTGTGGAGTGCCTCTTATGTTAAGTGCTGTGTTTCTGACTAACCAGGTCCACTAGATACAAAGTTTAAAAACCCAACAGCTTAAATTACATCCTCTTGACTCTGCTGCAACTGCGCCGCTATAAGGTCTCTCATGTAGCCACTCTATGCCAACATGAGAGAGCTCTCCCACCGACATAATTAAACCACCCCCAACGAGCGGTGGTAGCTATATTGATAAAAGAGTATCTCTGCCAACATGGCGCTGTCCACACAAGCGCTTATGCTGGCAAAATTTATGTCGCTCAGAGGAGTGTTTTTTTCACACTGCTGAGTGACAAAAGTTTTGCTGACATCAGTGCTACTATAGACAAGGTCTAAAAAGTATGGGAATCCTCTATTTAAATTCTCTGAGAGGCGAGAACAAGGAAACAAAGGCATACTTTGAAGAACAAGTAAACAAAGACCGCATAGATGAGGTAATATCTTTTATTGGACCAACTTCTGTTAGTGAGAGAGACGAGCTTTTCAGCTCACAGGAAACTCTTCTTCAGGCATAGGAAAGGTACTCTGAGCATCACAACTAAATGCAAAGTGGGACAGATTGTTTAGCATAAGTAGTCAACACATTGTGACAGTCTGTACCCTATATTTCACCTCTTTTACAAGACTATGACACATTTTGTACCAAGTATGCCTTGTGAGGTATCATTTGAAAACTCATAATTCACTGATCATTATTGTCCTGGCAAAGTATATGTGGCAACATTATAAGTAAAGTTTTAAGATTTTATTCTGTGATATTACTAAACCATATTTCAAATCTGGGGAAGCAGTCCAAACTGGTTCATCAAAGACAAAAGGCAAACTGACACCTCAGTCAGACATCAACAAAATCAAACAGACTATCACTTGGGTAAGTGGCCATTTTTTGGCAGGAAAAAGGGTGTGAGTGTGAAATTTACATCTTGGCAATGGAACAGCTGGAGGTTCCCGTGTAAACAGACTGGCAGTGACCTGAACCCCAGATTGAGATGATCCTCAAAGAGGAGGAAAATATATAAAAATGAGGATCAGAGACCCCAAATCACCCCTCTCTCCATATCTTTACTCACGGCATCAGTTTGAAAGACAAAGTATCATTGAACTGGGGGAGAGGTCCTGGCTGACGGGATCCAGCCAGACTGCTAAATGCATATGGTGAGAGAAACCTTTTTACCTTAAATTCACTTAGCTTGTTAAGGTAGGTATTAGTTCGTGTTTTACTTTTTATTTCTTTGTAACCAATTCCGACTTTTATGCCTCATTACTTCTAATCACTGAAAATCTATCTTTCTGTAGTTAATAAACTTGATTGATTGCTTTATAGACAGTGTGTCTGGATTGAAGTGTTTGGGAAATCCCATTTGAGATAACAAGGTTTGTGCATATCATTTTCATTAATGAAATGATGGACTTTATATGATCGTGTATTGTCCAGGAGAGTATGGACAGTACAAGACACATGTTTCTGGGGAAAAGTCTGAGATTGGGAGTTTGCTGGTGTTGCTCTGCAATATAATTCAGGAGTGGTGGACTAAGAGCACTCTTATAACACAGCTGAGAGTAATTTACATGCTGGAGGTTGTGGATGAGCAGGCCAGGAGTGGCTGCTCTCACAGCAAAGCCGTGTAAAAAGGCACCCCAGGTTGGAGGATTGAGGAGACGCAGCTGTTGAACAGTTCAAATTGCACCCTGGGGAATGTCACGCATGCATTTCAAGGGACCATTCAAGGTGAAATGGCACATTAATACTCCTCCAGTCAAAACTTGTTTTTCTCACTAACAGAAGTTGGTCCAATAAAAGATACTACCTCACCCACCATGTCTTTGAAATATCCTGGGACTGACTTAGCTACAACAACACTGCATACAAGTAAACAAAGACTCCATCCTGAGGAAAATGGGGGAGGAAGAGAACGCCTTTTTTAAAGAAAGTGTCCATGATTTTTACATTACCTGTGCATAACATCATACTTAATATCCCATATAAACTGTAAAACGTTCATGTTCCAATCTGCAACATGATTCCTGAAGGCTGTCAAAAGCATGTCTCGGTTCTTGCTAGTGTCAATGGAACTAAGCTATGTTCATGAATCAAACTAGATCTTATACTTTGCAGGGATATAGCAAAATTCAATAATGGGGTTAAAACACTAATAGGTCCCAACTATTATGGCACTGTGTTTTAATCTGTGTTGGGTCATTAACCTGTTTTTAGTGGTGTCCCCCAACATAAGAGTCTCCACAGTTCAGAGAGACTAAACTAGAGCTGGAAGTTAACACCTCTATTAAAATACTTGAGCTACAGAATGAAGGGCAGAAATTCATATAATTGCTGCTGCTGCTGTTTTGCTGGAGGCTTTTTTTTTTTTTTTTTTTTTTAAACTTCAAGGTTAAGTTAATAGTAAACTTACATTTTAAAAGTCATCCTTGCATCAAGAAAGTATAAACGTAATAATGCAGCTTAAAAACCCCCCAAAAATACCTGCTGAAAGGCTTTGTAACTGCATAAGATTTGTTTGCTCCTGCAGTTTTTGTTTTGTTTTGTTTTTTCTCTCATGTGTGACCGTGAGCTGAAAGCTATGGAGTAGTTTTGTAATAGTGTATTTATATTACTTAAGTACCCAGGAGCCCCAGTTATGGATTAGGAGCCAGTAGTGCTAGGTGCTATACAGAGACTAAACAAAAAGATAGTCCCTGCCCCAAAGAGTTTACAATGGAAGTACTTTATGACAAAGTTTACATAAGGCACAGAACAGGCTAATATTCATAACCTTATTGGTTGCATACTTGAAATGAAACAATGGAAGGGTAGAGAGATTTTTTAGTACATATAGATTTCAGCATGTGTCCAGCATCAGAAAAGTTGAATATTTTGGCACCTATTTTTAATTTAGCTTTTATCCATTTAATAGTTTTTCTTCAAATCTTTTCCATCAAAGGAAAAAAAACTGAAGGCCCAGTCCTGAAATTGTGTAGCACCTTCAATTCCCTTTGAGAATGAGAGGATCAGTTCTCTTATATGCACACACACATCAATCTATCTAATCTGCAAGAAAAAAATCCCAGTGTAATTCTCACGTTCAGAAATAAGATCCAGATGTGAAGGACAGTGGATCTCTTGTATTCACTTTAAAAACATTTTTAATTAAATAAATTACTTAGCATGTGGCTTTTTAATTCCCAGAGGGTCTTATAAGTCTACCCCACACAATGAGAATCTTTCTCCTTGCCACTAAGATAATCTTGTGTATTTATTAATTCTCCTTTTTTTAAGTCACTTAACAGGAGTATCATTGGCTGCTTGCTAGAAAACTGAACTGTCTGAATTTCTGTTCCTTTATCTACTGAGAAAGTGACTCTCTTCCCTTTGAAGTTATGTTGACTGAAATAAACACTAGTATGCCATCTATTCCTTTTTAGCTTTTGTGGCTATGTTGTTTCTCAATCATTCTTGCCCCTAGACTTCCATAAAAACAATGATTTTTTAAATCACATTCCAAGGGAATAATAAAAGTATAATCAGTGCTACTTCTGTGCAGTTGTAATGGGACACAAAAGGAGAAATCAGCTGGAGATCTTTCCTGGTACTTTTCATCTGAGAGTGTGTCTTACACTAATGTTGGGGAATGCTCTTTGGCTGTTGGATCCAGACACCAGAAGTTCTGGCACGAGAGTCACATTTTCTCAAGTAGTATTGGTGAGTAGGGGATGGTCAATATGGCCAGGATATCCACAGTGGCATGGGCCAGTCCTGCCAATTACCCCAAACTGAGATCATATCACTTGTTTGATACAGAGGAGCTCCAGGAGTGTTCATTCGATGAGTCCTTAAGTCTTGGTTCCACCTGCTGCAAATGGTCCAAAGAACTAAATAATATGTGTATTTAATTTAGCCTTTCTTTTCTTTAGAAGTGGCATAGTTGGTTCCATAAGTTGTCCGGATCCTTAGGGTCTCTATCTGGTACTAGTTCAATGGAGACCATAATAGTTTTGGAGCCAGATTTGAGACTTGGCTACTGGAACCTCAGTTGACTTGGAACTGGCGCTTGGTGCCAGGACCAAAGTCTTCATAACTGACAATTTCTTGGATCTACAAGTGACAGGAGCCAATTCAGGTCTCCTATCCTTCCTTTTGAATGTGTTAAAATGATTGGATCCCAGACGCTTGACTGACAAGGCCTCTTATAACAGAAGGGCCTAAAGTCTGTTCTGTTTCTCCTTCTGGGCTCAAGGCATACATGTCCTGCAGATAGCACAGCATGCCAGAGAATGATTCTCATTTAGGCCTTTCAGGCATTGAACATGCAGCTCAGATGCCGAGAACACAGCTGGGCACAACATGCACCTCTTAAACCCATGCTGCTTCGTGATAGGATGCACCGTGTCGGTACTGGTGAGTATTCCTACTTAAAGCTAAAATACTAATCTGAACTACCCTAAAAACTAACAATAAAACTTCTTAATGATGACTAGTCTAGTCTAAAAGGCTAGCTAAAAGACACACTAGCTGTGGAGCTGAGCGATCCGGAGAGGTTCACATCCTTTCTCTGCTGTGTTTGGAAGGAACTGAGGGGACAACAGGCACCAAGCCCCCATCTATAGCTTTGCCCTCAGAATGTGTTTGAATGCTGGGCCTAGGGGTAGGAAGGGTTGTGTGAGCGCTCTAATAGACACTGCTACCAGAAGTCTCCACGGTCTCTGCTGCACCGGTCAGTGCATCTCAAGAGTAGGAATGTGCAGAGGAGACTCAAAGAAGAAATCTTAGTTCCTGACAGACTTAGAATGCTCTTTGATGGATTAAAATCAGTAAATATTTAAATGGATATAGTTAACATGACCTCAAGAGACCAGCATCCAGGCCTAAGTATCTGTCTCTTGGTAAACTAAGTTTCCCAATGTTTGAAAGCTAAACTTACTGGCTGTCATACAGAGCACATTAATGGACACAAGGAAACTGCCTGCATCACAGATTGGCATGCAAGATTAAAGAGCAGACAAAGAGTGTTTTTGGCAACAGACCGTAGAGGACAGTCTAATATTTTGTATTAGTATCTCTACGGAGAAATGATAATAAACTAAACTGAGCAGAAACAGTGTATTTATAATAAATTTAATGAAAAATTGCTAGACTATTGAAAACTCTGTTTCAAGCTAAACTTGATCTTTTGCATGATGTATTATAATAGTAAATCTTAAATGCCACCAGAGACACCCACACAGATTTACACTGTACTGCGGTGCCCAGGTCCATCACTAAGTGCAGTAGTAACAGATTGGCTGGTGCTGCCTGCTGCTGCTGCATCTGTCAAGGGAAGGAGAAAGCAGAGCATGCTGCAGCAATTCCACTGAGGCAGCATGACATGAGCCTGGAAGTGCAAAGGAGCCCGTGATTATCCTGAGATTCTGAACTACGGGGAGAAGAGGAATGGTGCAATACAGTGTTACTGCTCTGACAGTGATGTGTTGCTATGATGCCCATTATGGGAAAAAGCAGGGGGGAGGAGGGCGTGTCTGTATCTGCATAGACCTAGAGAAACTAATTGCAGCAGTAAAGGAGGGACAGGTATTCCACAATGGAATAGTTTTTAGACTATTGTATTTTAGACTTGCATTTTGTTACTCCTGATTTACTACAGGTGCAATTGAGAGGAGACTAAGGCACATAATCACCACGTTCAATGGGGTGACAATCTTTTTCTCACTGGGTGCCACCGGTGGATTCTGGCAAGTCCCACTCCGTCACATTGCCAAACAGACAAACCATTCAAAAGATACTGCTTTTGTCCTCTCCTGTTAACCGTCCTAAACACCTCACAAATGTTCAAAGGAAAACGAATGAGATTCGGCAAGGATGGAGGGAGCAGTTTAGGTGGATTCAAGGTTTATGGCAAGTCAGAGGAAGAATGCTACATAAGGCTAAAACAACTACTCTAAGTGACAGAGCCTTCTGAACTAAAATTAGATGCAGATTAGTTGTACCCCACTCTTAAATTAGTTGTATGCCACTCTTAAATTTGTAACATTAGCTGGCTAATCCTCACCACCATACATACAACACAAATACAGTTAATGTTTGTGTTACCTATTTTAGATAGCTCACACACACACTGGATATAAAAATGTGTGAAATATTTACATGTATGATTATTTAGAGGATGCATGTAAGTACCGTAACAAAACCTCACAGCTTAATGAATACTCCTATAGTTCTGCTATTTGTCTAAGTTCTAAATAAAGTTTATTTCATGATGAATTATTTAAATTAGTTTTGTTATTATCTGCACACCCCACCAATGTTAAAATATACCAAAACAAAAGCCGTCTCAGTTGCTATGGAAGCATGTATCAGCTTTTGAAATCCGCATTAACAGAGGACTTAATACAGTGGAATTGGGAAATGGTTCTTCAAATAAGCATCTGCATCTTCCATTTTTTAAACTCTTCAAGGCAGATTAAAAATTCCTTAGTTAAGGACAATTCCTCTATGGTTTAAATTATCCTTGGCTTAGTTGATGACCATGCACACTTATATGAAGTAATTTACAGTGGCTTTAAGTATTTGGATTGCACTACATTGTAAAGTAACAAGTACACTTTTTTTGTAGCGCCCATACAAAGTGAGCATGAACTGGTATCCACCTCTCTTCCATCTTCCATTCTGCTTTTGGTAGAAGTAGCCAATTCATACGTTTTCTGCAGTAATCATTGTCTACAGCAGGACTCCTTAGATGACTGAAATAGGGTCACAAGGGCAATCACTAAGTTGCATCCCACTATTGAGAAAATAAAACACTTGTAAAATCCCACTGTTGTTTTATGGCTCTTCAGCAAGAGCATAGGCAGTGGAGGAAAGGAGGAGCTTGCTCCTTCTTGCTGATTCTGTGACTGTCCTCCTACTTTGCCACTTCCCTACCCTTACCCAGATTTATTGCGGCTTCTGCCTCTTTCCTACCTCTTACTACACGAGCACAGGGCTCTGCTCAGGTGTAGGGAAGTGGTGCTTCAAGAGGCTGGGGATGGTTGAAGTAGTATTGCATTTGCTAGTGAATCTGGGTGGGTGGAAGATGGGAGAAGCCCCATGAAGCACCTGTCCCACCCCAGTGTGCCAAACAACTTGCAACTTCTTGCCATGATTCTAATGTCTCAATCCTTTGTGGCCACTATAGACTCTGGAGAATTGTATACTTTGCTGCAAGGAACTTTGGGTGGTTTTGGGATCCTGGGAAGGAGAAATGGGTGAGGACCACGGGTCTGCACAATGCTGTCAAAACAGTTCAACCAGTGATGTGAAGCAATGCTTGAAGGGCAGGAATTGGGGTAACAAATATGGCTCTTTCTCTACAGAATCAGCCTCGGGTGCGGATTCTAAATTAGGTAAGCCAGCGATTCCCATTGCAGTATTCCAAAGTTCCTCACTTTGTTTTCTGGACTGAGACTGGGTTTCTTACCCTTCTCTGCTTTAGGGTAAATAGATTCTCCGTCCACCACCACCATCCCATTTGGGTCTGTCCTCATATTTTCATTCACCCCTTCCTCTCACAGCCTGTGCTGCTCCCATCCTGTTGTCAATGTGCAGGAAGCAACATTGCATTAACTGTCTCTGAGAGAGAGAGAGAGAGAGAGAGACACACACACACACAGAGAGAGAGAGAGGTCACAGACTACACGAGCAACAGAAAGTTAGGGCTAGTCTATGCTTAAAACTTACAATGGCATATCTGTATCAATACAGCTGTGCCGCTGTAAGAATGCTTGTATAGCTGCATTATGTCAACAGGAGAGAATTATCCTGCCAACATAATATAACCACCTAAACGAATGGCAGTAGCTATGTCAGTGGGAGAACATCTGTCGACATAATGCAGCTACACAAGTGCTTCTGCTGACAACTCCAGTTGTTTGGGTATGTTTCTTTCCCCTTCTCCTCCCCCCTCCCAAGACTCCTGAGCAACAAAAATTTTGCTGGAATAAGTACTAGTGTAGACAAGGCCTAAGACCATGAATGCTTGTCAGTGCTCCTGTAGCTCCCTGGGACAAGACAGGGTAGCAGAGGTGCCCACTTCCAACCTCTTCCTTCTGTCAGCAAAACTCCTAATGATTTCATCAGGAGTTTGTATCTGGGATCAGAACATAACACATTCTCAGTCTCATGTAATTTACTTCCTGCTGGGAGAGTGAGCACACTGCTATTTCTGATGCTATTACCAGTGTGTGTGAAAACTGTATGCCCCACCCATCTTCCCTTCATCACCCAAACACATAATCCAGATTCAGTTTATATCCTTGTCCCATGAATGCAAGTGTGAACATCTCTCCTTTCGTAGACCTGGTCTACATTAGAAAATTAGGTCAGCATAACTACGTCGCTTGGATGTGAAAAATCCACACCCTGAGCAGCATAATTAAGCCAAACCAAGAACCTGTGTAGCCGATGCTAGGTTGACAGAAGAATTCTTGGAGAGGTGGATTACCTACGCCAACTGGAGAATTCCTCCCATTGGTGTAGGCAGTGTAGCTGTGCTGTAGCATTTTAAGTGTAGGCAAGCCGATAAACTAATATATGTCGCATTGCTTACAGGTTCTTTCTTGTTACGTCTATCTTCACTGTTTCATTGCCTCTTAGGGCTGGTCTTCATCAAAGAGTTTAATTGTGTTTTTAAAATACAATTTTGAAAATCAAATAAGCTGATCCTGACTAACTAACCATTGTAGACCAGGGCTAAATCTTGTTCAGCACTGTCAATTAACAGGGATTAAACCTTGCTGGGACCATGCTTTAATCACTGTTAAATGACAGAGTGCTTAACTTGATTTCCTCAGGACCAGTCACTTGTAGTCTGCACCTGTGTTAGCTAGCTTGGTTCGAAAACTATAAAATTTTGTACTGTAGAACAGCAACTCTCTGTATTTATCTGTTTTTGCTGCTATTTTTATCTGGCTTCTTTTGCCTTGCCAGGTGGTTTCTGCCTCTTCCTTTTCAGTAACTTATTATTGAGTGGCAACAGCTTCTCCATAGTTACAGTGGAACCATGCTATCGCTCCAAGCTAGACTTTTGGAAAAAGTCCAGCCTTTCCAGTGTATTATGTTGGTTTGTCTTTGTTTTTGTTTTTTTTTTAAATTCCCTGAACTTTTTCCCCTTATGAAATTGCTACATATTAACCAGTATAACTAACTTATGTTATATTGTGAAACAGAAGTCCGCTGCACTTTGGACCTTTGGCCAAGTCTCTAAAATATTGTTTACTAGTTGATGTAGATGGTTTATAGGAGGAGAACAATCAAATCAACCATTCATCAAATAATCAAGTGTATGATTTAATTATTTGCTCTAAACTAATTAAACTCTCTTCTCCTAGTCCAGTTTCAGCCTCTCCCTTTTCTCTGGGATAATTTACGTTTTCACAGTTCAATGGGCTTCAGAATAAGGAAATAAATGAGTACATCCTGTTCCTAAAGCAAAAATAGGGAGAGCCTATAAACCATACATAACAGAAAGCAAGGGAAAAGGCAATGTTGAAACTATATGTTTGTCCTTTCAGAATATTTTTCTGGCAAACAAATGTAAAGTTAGGAAAACATTTTTCCAGACATTTGGTGGTATTTATTCATCCTTTCCCCAATACACACACCTGTCATTTATTCCTGTGGCATTCTTTTCACAATGAAATTGTCAACAGCTGCCATGTAGCTTACTAAGCAGGCAAGTGGAGATTTTCCAAGTAGTTAAGGTGATTTTTGCCACACATCTTCAGTTAATGTGAACTTTAATAGAATATGCATGGCTAAATCCCATATCCTGCTTTGAATATTCCACCTTCAGACTATGTGAAAATCCCAGTATCAATTTAAAATATACTGTACTAGTGACTTTTTCAGACCTGTTTAAATGTAAAAAATAAATTTGTGATGTTAACAAAAACACAAAATTTGTGATGTTAACAATATTAACATTCTTGATCGGCCAGATGCCTGCTCTTGCCAAGAGCGTAGACATTGGCTAAGAACTAAGAAACTCATAGCTGGAGACCAGACCAGTTCATGTGTATGTTTGTTTGGCTCAAAATAAGTATTCGTCTTATAAGAACGTATTTAGTGTTTAGACGCTATGAGATTCTAGGAAGCTGCTGAATGCATTAATCTCACTTGTAATGTCGGTATTCTATTCTATAAGAAAATATGCAAGTTTTGCTACATAACTTTGAAAATGTTTGCACTGAACTTCATGGGAATCATCCTCCCACCCATCCAGAAGGCTTGTCAAAATCAGATGGGCCATTAAGGAACATCCCAATACAAAGGATAATTAATGGCCCTTTTGCACCTTGGAAATGCTATGTGTAAGGAAGATTGTCCTGTGAACTTGGAAGCTGAATGAAGGAAATAAAACAAGTCACAGGAAATTTTTTCCATCTCTCTTCATTGTTTGAACTCTGACGGGCCAGATACTCAAGTGAGGGTAACCCTTGGGTCTGCCCTGAAAGACACTTTCAATTGACAGATCACCACAACTCTGTCACTTTTAGGATTTAGATGGCAACTCAGTATGTATACATTTGCTTGCTTTAACCTGTAAATAACTGTCGTTCCTTTTTCCTAGTTAATAAACCTTTAGATAGTTTATTATAGGATTGGCTACGGGTGTAGTCTTTGATGTAAGATCTAGGGTACCAGTTGATCTGAAATAAGTGACTGGTCTCTTGGGACTGGAAGCAACCTAAATGTGGTGTGATTTTTGGTGTAAGTGGCCATTTATCACTAAATCTGTTTTGCCTAGGTGGCAAGATAGACTAGATAATCTAAGGGGACAACTGTCTGTGACTCCAGGGTAAGACTGGTCTAGTGATCCAGGAGTTCACATTTACTGCTGGCAGGGTGAGATCTAATTATAGAACACACCACCAGTTTGGGGTGTCTACTCTGTTTTTGACAATCATCAGCCCCTGTGGGTGATGGGGAACCCAAAGTCCCTAACCGCCGTGGGCAGCGAGGGACCCCACAGCCCCAAGCTGCTGCAGATAGCCAGCCCCACAGCTCCCAGCTGCTGCAGGCGGCAGGGATCCACAAATTCTTAGCCATGGCCTTCAGCTGTGGTGGGTGTCCCTTCAGTCTCCAGCCACAGGCGGGGGTGGATCCCAGAACCCTGAGCCACCAGGGGGAGCTCGGAGCCCCAGAGCTGGGGGGACCAGGCTGGTGGCGATTGCTGGATTCTCCCCTCTGCCCCCCACAGTGGGAATAAGGCTTTTGCCCCCCCTCACACTTAAGTAATGCCCTCAGGCCATCCCGCCTCCATTATTTTTAGTAAAAGTCACGGAGAGGTCATGGACTTCCGTGAATTTTTGTGTATTGCCCATGACCTGATTGTGACTTTTACTAAAAAATAACTGTGACAAAATCTTAGCCTTAGTTATGCCATCCTCAATTGAACAAACTCCTATTGATGAAACGAGAATGTTGGCTCCACCTGAAGAATAAATAACACAAATATAATTTAGCTCCCTAGTCTATGCAGTCCATATACATAAATATGAAATCCCATGGAAAATTGAGTGTTGGGGTACGTATTAAAATTTTCAGACGTTAGGGGTACTTGCTACTTAAAAGGTTGAGAAACACTGTTCTAGCCAGTTGGAGAGGATAGAGTACATTGTATGGACACTGCTGCATGAGAGCTCAGCATTGGCAAGGGGTCGAGAAGTACTCCTAAGCTGCATATTGACTTAATGTGATTGTGTCTCCAGCTGGTGGAGTCTATACCATGGATATAAGCTTTTCAGAGTGTTTCCTTCTGGCAGTCTGTATCAGCTCTTGTCTTGCTAGGATTTAATATCAGTCTACTCCTGCTCATCCATCTGCAGATTGCAGACAGGCACAGGGTTATTTGAATAGCACCTGCGTTATCGTGTGTGATCAAAGTTACCTTATTTGCATATTGGTGTTATTTGAATCCATGAAGTCCAATCATTCCTTTTAGTAGCTGCATGTAAATGTTGAATAAGTTTGCATGGAGAATCAAGCCCTGTGGGACTGTGCAAAATTGAGCTCTGATGGCTGAGAAAATATTTTCCAATTACTACTTTCTAAGTGCATCCTTCCTGGAAAGAGTCTAATCATTTAAGTGCATTTCATAGGATCCCTGCCCTGTGGTCTGTGGAGTACAGCTGTGTGGGGAGGTTCTTTAATAGAATAAAATAAACTGATTAACTGATACTATAGTTGGTTTAGTATCCAGGTTGTTTATTGGCCTGTTGAAGATGTTGCATCTAAACTTCACATATGAAAGCCACTGTTGCCAAAAACACATGATTCTATCCACAAGAATCAGTTTAAAAAGATACTGTTGCACAAGAATCTGTTTATGGCACTTAGAGAAATAATTTTTGTCTATTTTTTTCATGCTAAATACTTTTCAGTTAATATGTTCATAGATCTTTCCTTTTTGAAACTGGTCAGTATTTACCCACATTTTAGAAAAACATGTGTACTTATTGAATATATGTGAGGGTATTATGTTTTGCAACATTTTGACTTCCATACAGAGTGTTTTTTCCCCCAGAGATTTCAGTTCTATGGTTAGTTACTACTGTAATTTATATGCTGGAACTGTACATCTTAATGATCAAGGATGAAAAGTAATGAAAAGATCTGACTAGTCAGCAATAACCTGATTGTGCTGCTAATTGTGTTAAACAGTTGACTCTCACAATCAACATTTTTCTTTGACTGTTTCTTTGTGTTTTTGAAACCTGATAGCCACTGTAGTATCATAAAGAGCTTCTTGTTTAAAAACAAGTATAAATAATGCCGTTTTTATAGCCAAGGCAATATTTTGAAATCATCTTGTTTTTCACAACATTGCTATCTATTATCAATATCATTTTGAAGATGTTTATCAGATAAATACTCTCTTTTTATATAGACTTGGATTATCACTTGCTTTTATCTTCAACTGCTCCTACTTAATCCTCTTGTCAAAGCCCAAAGTACCTGTGGGAATCCAGTGACAGATGATGTGAATGACATTACAAAACTGGTAAGTGACTTTTTTTAAAAAACAAACAAACAAACTCTTCTTACTATATTAAGCAGTGGAGGGTAGTAAGGACACTTAAGTTTTAAGGTGATATTAAAGTAAATATTTTTATACATTTTGGATCACTGGGACTAGAATGGTGAACCAGATTGGTGACCAAAAGTGTTCAGTACTGAAGCGTGTTTGGCCTACCTGAAATGAATTGGTGGTATTGGCCCAGTTTCTACAATATTCCTGTCCACGTCATAAAAAACACTTTTACATTAGGTGCTTTTGGTAGAAGGCTAAAAGGATAGTTCAATAAGGATTGAATTAGACCTCTTCACCCTTAAATTTGGTCCAGGTCACAAATGAAGCATAATAGGGAAGAGTGGTCATGCAGGATAACTTATACTATTCTTCTGTACCAGTCTGTGTTATATAGGACTTCATTCTTCAGGTTTGTCAGATTAATTGAATTTAATTCTAATAAATAGGTATCAAACATAACATGTGATTTCTTAACTGTTAATCAACATGAGTGCAATGTTCAGCTAAGTATAGATATAAGGCCTTATCTTGATTGGAAGCATCTGGTGCAGCTCCATCGGTGTAATTCATTGACTGGAACTATGCTGATTTCCAGCAGGTGAGGATCTGTTCCATAGCTCTTAAGTGTGCAGCAGTAAAAGGCTGTAAATATCTCTTAATAAGCCCCGTCATCTAAAACTTCCCTTCAGCCCAAATTGTTGCTCTGTTATGGTGAAACGGTTGCAAGAGCATAATTAACATTGCATTAAAGACTTCAGTTTATAGACTTCAGTGTGGTGTTGCTTGGATTTAGTACCAGCACATCTCAGATGTCTTTGTCCTGTTTTCTTTGGGCAGTTCTCATGTCCACCAGGCACACTGTGTATTCCCCTAACTCCTCAATTTTTTTTTTTTCTGTGGTCCTTCGCAAACACTTAGTGCTTAACCACAGTCCCCTTCAGCCTAATTCCAAATTATTTAAATGTTTATTCAGGATAATAGTTTATCTGTTTGAAGAACATTCTGCTTCTTTTCCTCAACTATTGTAAGAGTGACTTTAAATAACAGACCCGATTATGAAGGTTAGCTAAATAAAGGACAGACTATTTTGAAAGAAGGTCACCACCCATTTTTATGAATTGTCATATATTTTCAGATGGAATAAATCTGTTAGCTCTTCTAATTTAACAGTATAGGGCTTAAAACTGAATAAAGAGTAAACATAGCAATAAATTTGCATTCAGTATGTTATTGCTTCTTTTAAAAGCATGCTTAGAAAGCTTTACTCCTATATGAATTTTTTTTTATCTACTTCTTTTACAAGGGCTAACACCTAAGGTCTAGACCCTGCAGGTGTATCCACGCGGGCAGATGTCTGTGCCCATGTAGTGAGTGGAATTTAGGCCTGGGAGTAGAACAGAGACTAGAAGGGGGAAAATGTTTGCTTACTTGTGTATTGTCTCCCCGTATGGTCAGTTTGTGTGGGTATTACACACAAAAGCCATTACAATAAAACCACAAAAAATGGGCAGCAGAACTTGGAGACAGGTGTCATACCTTAAACTACGTTAACTCTCGTAATCTAGTCAGTTTAATTTTTTAAAAGTTGATGGGTTACATTTAATGTATGCCCCTCAGGGCTCTGTCCTTAGTTCCCTAATCATCTCCCCCTAAGTTCTGTCTCTAGGTGCTCTTATCCACAGTCATGGCTTCAACTTAGTTTGTCTTTGTGCTGATAGCTCGTGAGTAAGGATACAGTTCTGCCATGGAATTCACTGATTCCATGACTTTCCAGGACTTCTCTGACTTTCTGGGGCAGTGCTGGAGCAGCTGTCAGCCCCGGGGCTATCAGAGCCAATGGTGGCTACCCAGCCCACCCACCAGCTGATGGGCAGAGCCCTGCCCAACAGCTGATCGGCAGTGGCTGCCCAGCACCCACTCGCCCAACAGCTGACCGGCGTCCAGTCCCCTCCCCCCCAACTGATGGGGGGCCTGCTCTGGCACCTGGAACAACTGACTACTGTCCAGCCGTAGGGGCCCCAACAGCTGACCAGCGGCCCATCAGCTGTTCGGCAGCCAGCCCCCCAGGCTGCCAAAGCAGGGGACTGAAGCATCTGCAAGCCCTATCAGCGCTCTGTTTGTCATCCCCCTCCCTGGCATATTTTTAGTAAAAGTCAGAGATAGGTTGGGCTTCAGTGAATTTTTGTTTATTGACCATGACCTGTCCCTGACTTTTACTAAAAATACCCATGACAGAATCTTACCTTTACTCATCAGTACAGAGGTAGATTTGTAAGTCATCTCACATCATCCAGTCTAGTATCTTGGCCTATCTTTCTCTCCTGTCATCATGAATGTCCAGACATCAAGTTAAACTCAGTATAGCCAAAACTGAGTTCTTGATTTCTTCCCCTGCCCCAAAAACTCCTCCACTCTTCCCTTTATTCTCACTCACGCTGGAGAACATGGTCAGTCATTCAGGCCCATAACCTGGCTGTCATCTTTGACTGCCCTCTCACTGGATCCTTATATTCAGGCCATAAGTCTTGCCACTTTTCTAAAATAACACCTCTAAAATCTCGGTGGGGGTGTTTTCCCTCTCTGTTCATACTGCCCAAGCTCTCATCCAAGCCCTCATGTCATATCTTGACTACTGCAGCCTCTTCTTTCCTGGCCTTAACTACTGCAATCTCTCTGTTCAAGTCTATTCAGAATGTTGCTGCTAAAATAATGCTTTGCTTGTTGTCCTGACCACATCAACCCTCTCCTTGAGTCTCTGACCTGACTCCCCTTCATCTCCACATCAAATATACATTTATTGGCTTTGCCTTTTAGTCCCCTTCATAACTTAACCCCACCCAACTAGTTGATCTAATAACCTATCGCGATGTCAATCCCTGCCTTTGTTCTGCTGATGTTCTCAGCCTTTGCCACCCACCAGTCATCTTAGCTTCTTCCTTAATCATCTCAATGGTTTCTTTCATGCTGCCCCTTACGCATAGGAAAAATGCACTGTTAAAATCTAAACAAGCTCTCTTCTAATCTCACCCTAAGACTTATCTCTGCCATGATGATGACTACAAATGATCATCATAGCTAGGCAGATGATGAACTATGACTAGTCCTCTTCTCCTTTTTTTCCCCTACTCCCTAGCTCTACTTCAATTAGATGGAATACAAATGTTACTAATTAAGCTGTGCCATTTCTTCACCAGACTGATCTGCTTGTATGTTGCTTCCCTATCCCCTACTGTTCATCAACTTCTATTGTTAGATTTTAAGTCCTCCTGAGCAGGAGTTGACTCTTCTATGTTTGTAAAGAGACCAGCACAATGGGGACCCAGTCCTGAATGAGTCTTTGGGCATTACCATTACATAAATATTTAGTAGTAATAATACTTTGGAAGACAATGGAGTTGCTCAGGGGTAAATGGAGTCAAAATTCATGTACAAAATGCCTTGAGCTTGACTGTGGCTATATAAAACATTATTCTAGTCTATTAAACCATATTTTATTCTATTAACATAAAAAATAGCATGCAGTTTGGAAATCAGCACATCAGTATATATACTATACACCAGCACTGTACAATTAAAGTAATGAACGAGGAACTTCCTGTAATCCTGTGGGACATTGGACTAATCAAGTTATGTTGAGCAACAGACTGAGGACCAAATTTTGCTGTAATAAAGTGATGCACCTATTGGCTTCAGTAATGTTAGTCTGGATTAACACAAGCATATCAGAGCAGAATTAAGTTCTTTTTTGTTCAGTCTATAAATAATTGCATGGGGAACATTTACCAGAATTTAGGATTTGAAAGAACAGTTCCTGTAATACTTTATTTACTCCTGGGGAAATTCTATGCTCATGCAGAACTCATGTCCTCCGCAGATTTCTTTCTTTCCCCTCAGAAAAGTGCCTTCTGACGGGGAAGCAAAGGGAAGCTGCAAAAGTGGTCATGTGCCCATCCCCAGCAGCCTGGAGCACATTGTTTTGGGCTCCTGGGGCAGCCAGTAGAGAGGTAAATCACTGCGGGGCTGAGGACATGCTGGCTGATGAAGCAAAGAGCAGCCAGAGCTGAGTCAGACCCATCCCCAGAAATCTCTCAAGGCTTCAGGAAGCTCTGCACCCCACCCATTTCTTGACCCATCACTCCTCATCCACGAAGAGAAGGGTCATTTGTATGGGGAGCTACTCCCCCATCCATCCAACTTCCATCCATCCAGACTCCCCCACTGAGCTCCCCACACCTGAACCCCCATCTCGCCAAGCCGAACCCCCTGCATCTGGATTACCTTTCCACCCAGATCCCCCCCCCACACCTGGACCAACCACTAAGCCACTCACACCCAGATTGTACCACACAGTCCTCTCACCACACACCTGGATTCCCCCACACTTGGATCCTGCTGGGCTGAGCCTGCCTGCCCCACACCTGGATCGGGGCCCAGAACTGGATGTGTGTGCAAGACTCTGTCCCCCTCGCTTGCTATTTTGGTGCACCTGGCATGGAGGGTGAGGGCCCCAAGGTGTTTCTGGGACAGGCACAGTCCTTGTGCTGTTTCAGGGTCGGGTGTAGCCTCATCACCGAGTCCGTGTCCTGGTGGGATGGGGCTGCAGAGTGCTCTCCCACTGCCATGCAGCCAGTGACCTGTGTGCCGCACTGCCATACTGGAGCTTCCACATTTATTTATTGACAAATAAAATATGCAGAATTTTGCAGAATTCTCAAATATTGTGCACAGATTTTTAATTTTTTGGTGCAGAATTCCCTCAGGAATGGATACTGAAGTCAGTGGGCATATACAGCCCTTGACTTCAGTGTCAGCACTCAGCAGGCTTAGGCCAAAACAGATTTAGAAATTATAAAGAGCATCAAAAATATATCTAAACCAAAAGAAAAACTATCTATTTAGAAGTCTCTATAATCTAGTATTGCAACATGAAGAAATGCTCTATAAAAGGCTCCTAAAAATAACAGACTTTAAATGTGCAAAGGTGCTTTCTTTTTCGGGAAATCTTACCAACAGAACTTTAAGTTTTTTATTTAAATAAAGCTCTCTGAGATTTGAGTGACAATTTTTATGTGATATTCGAAGTTTAATCAGTGGGAGGAGAAGTGGGTATTAGAATCAGTTCAGTCAGCCCTTTTTAAAGGGCATTTGGAAGCCATCATTTCATGGCTATATAAGTAATATTTTCGAAAGCATTCTTTCTACACTGCCAATCACCTGGGTATTTTTTTTTTTTTTTTTTTTTTGTATTAAGACATTTTAAAGGAAATGTACTCTGCTCATGGAGAAAATATTTCATGTTACAAAACATAATTGCAGCACCTGTCAATAGTGGTTGTCAGTGTCACTATGTTACTATGGTAAAAAAAAAAAAAAAAAGGGGGGGGGGGGGAGTCACACAGTAGCAAGTCTGCAGAGAGTTATCACACTGACTTTTTTATAATTGTAACAGGTGATTTAGCACAAGTATTGAGAACCTGCTGAGTGTACATTTTATGAGGGTCAAATGCCATCTCTAGGTCTAAATAGATTTTTCATCACCGTCACAAATAGAATGTATCTATGCAAATAAGACTCCTTTTGTTAGGAATATAAATCTTAAATTTTTTTGTCTTATGTATTCTACCTAGCTAAAAAGATTTTGTGCCATTGGAGGCACAAGTAATATTTGGCATTTAGAAGACTGATCATTTAAACAAGTGGCTTCAAACACCACACCTATGGACTCTATTTTTTCTGTTTGATGTATTTATGAGGCCTGCATGGAGTTTTCAGACTCTGCAGCATTTAAGCTTTCATATTTAAAAAAAATGTTTCTAAGTCTTCCTGAGTGACAATAGTGTAACTAATGAAGTATTGTCTTTCTGAGTCTGCAGACAGCCAAAACTCTGGCTCTGAAAAATATGAACTTCCTCATCTACCATTAATCTAATTGGGATGTTATCTTAAGCCTAATAATGAGGTCTTAAAATATCAGCATTAACTGTTTCATTGCGGATCATTTTTGAAGATGAAATGCAGAGGTGGCAGGAATGAAGCCCTTGGGGGTGGAAAGCGAAAGCTGTTGTCGGGAAGGAAATGCTAAAGGAAGCAAGAGGAGAGATGAAAAGGCAGGCGAGAAAGAAAGAAAGAAAAAAAGGAGGATGGGAAAGGAAAAGGAAACAAAGGGCAGAAATGGTGTCCTAAACAGGAGCTTATGTTCCCATTGAATGAGACAATAAGGTACTGATCAAATGATGACTAAGTTAGTAACTACCTCCATTACCTATTTTACCTTTGATCTTTGTGAAAATCTCCCTTTGATGTATGTGGTTGTTCTTATGTGAATTCAGAATGTTAGAGCCCTAAATGTATATCTTACCCCATGGACTGAAAAACATGGAATTTGGCCATCTCAGAAAAATGAATTTGATACCCTTGACTTAAACAGGAGAACAGCCATACTGGATGAGACCATTTAGCCCAGTATCCTGTCTTCCAACAGTGGCCAATGCCAGGTGCTTCAGAGGGAATGAACAGAACAGAACAAGTGATCCCTCTCGTCGTCCATTCCCAACTTCTGGCAAACAGCAATCCCTGCCCATCCTTGCTAATAGCCTTTGATGGACCTATTGTCCATGAACTTATCTAGTTCTTTTTTTAAACCATAATATAGTCTTGGCCTTCTCCACATCCTCTGGCAAGGAGTTCCACAGGTTGACTGTGCATTGTGTGAAGAAATACTTCCTTTTGTTCGATTTAAACCTGCTGCCTATTAATTTCATTTGGTGCCCCTTAGTTTCTTTTGTTATTTATTCCTTCTCATGACACTTCCTTTATTTACTTTCTCCACACCGGTCATGATTTAATAGACTTCTATCATATCCTTCCTTAATTGTCTCTTTTCCAAGATGAAAAATCAGTCTTTTTAATCTCTCCTCAAATGGAAGCTTTTCCATGTCCCTAATAATTTTTGTTGCCCTTTTCTGTTCCTTTTCCAATTCCAATATATCTTTTTGAGATGGGGTAACCAGATCTGCATACAGTATTCAGGATGCGGGCGTACCTTGGATTTATAAAGAGGCAATACATCATTTTGTCTTATTATCTATCCCTTTCCTAATGATTCCCAACATTCTGTTCGCTTTTTTGACTGCTGACACACATTCAGAGAACTACCCACAATGACTCCAAGATCTTTCTTGAGTGGTAACTAATTTAGACCCCATTATTTTATATGTATAGTTGGGATTATGTTTTCCAATGTGCATTACTTTGCATTTATCAATATTAAATTTCATCTGCCATTTTGTTGCCCAATCACTCAGTTTTGTGACATCCCTTCATAACGCTTTACAGTCTGCTTTGGACTTAACTATCCTGAGTAATTTTATATCATCTGCAAATTTCACCACCTCCTGGTTTCCCTTTTTCCAGATCATTTATGAATATGTTGAACAGTATTGGTCCCGTTACAGGCCTCAAGGGGACACCACTATTTACCTCTTTCCATTGTGAAAACTGACTATTTTTTCATACCCTTTCTTTCCTATCTTTTAACCAGTTACTGATCCAGGAAAGGACCTTCCCTCTTATCCCATGACAACTTCTCATTCAGTAAACTAATTTTGTTAGGACTGTCATATTATAACTCCCTCATCTGATACTGTATGTTCTGTGATTACAATTTATATTCAAGCTGTTTAAACTATTTCATTTTTGCATTTTTGATGAATAGGGCTGCAGATGGAATCATTTATATTACAACATAAGGCTGTTCACATATTATCTAATTTTTCAAAGGTCAATGAGGTGTTTCTTGGAAATTCACAAAGAAGCTAAAGTTCTTGGCTTTTTACAGAGATTAACATTTTATAGGTAAGGCCGGTCACTTGTCACAGAATTTTGCCCTCCAAAAATACAGATGAGTCATGACAAAATTTGATAAAATCAAAGGGTTAAATCCTGGACCCACTGAAGTCAATGGCAAAACTCCCGTGGACTTCTGTGGGGCCAGAATTTCACCAAGGGTTCTTGACTCCTCTGTGATCTTTACAAAATTATTCATACTGCCTTCTCTCTCTCGCTTGCCTTGTCCCAGATAGACTATAGTAAAGAAGCAGAGGCAGCTCTTGAGCTCCCTGCAGAGGGCTCAGGCAGCATGAGCAGTGCATTTCTGGTACTTGCAAGGGACCCAGACAGCAAGACAGGGTGCTGTAAAAACAGAATGTGCTGGAATTGGTGACATCAGTGACCTCTGACAATCACCCCAGGTATAGAGGTTGAGCTGAATTACTTTTTGCGTCATTCTTATTCCAAGATGTTTCCAGCATGTACAAATGGGGTAATCTATAAATGCTTTGTATCATAGGCACTGGGTATATAAGGCCAGGGAAGGCTTTGCCACTCGAGCAGTGGGGATGGGCCCTCCACCGGCCAGCCTGGGGGTGGGGTGGGTCGGTGCTGGAGTGCGGCATGGGCCAGCAGTGGTCCGGGGGCTGGGAGCGCTCCGGGGCCTGGGGGCGGACCGACTGACCTGGGAGCAGGGCGGGCTGGCACTGTGGCACAGCACGGGCTGGTGGTGCTCCGGAGACTGGGGCAGACTGGCCTGCCTGGGGCTGGGTTGGGTCCGTGCTGGTGCTGGAGCACTCTGGCAGTGGGGGGGCATAGGACAGCCAGTCTGGGGCCAGGATGGGTTGGGATGGGGCAGTGCTGGGGGTTGGGGCACTCAGTCCGCCCGGTGCTGGTGCTGGGGCACTCCAGCATTGGGGCCATCCAGCCAGCCTGGCTGGTGGTCGGGCTGCCCGGGGTGGGCTCTGATGGGAGAGGGGGCAGAAGGGGCGGGGCTGGGTGCTAGCCTCCCTGAATGGGCGGTTCATGAGCCGCCCATACTTTGTATTGCAAAAGATACTCCATGTGCTTCAGGATTATCAAAGTAGTTTCCTGAATTTCCTGTGTTGTAGTATTAACATTATTTCAACAAAGTTTGTGAATTTCCCTTGTGTGTTTTTGAGCAGAGAGTCATAGAAATGTATGAGTATAATTCACAGTTTTATGGGCCAGTCATTTGCAAACAATTTATTTCTAAAATTAAAGTAATTTTAAAACCAAATATTTAATACATGTCTTATAGAAATTGTTATAAAATCACTTAAGCCTTTTATTGAGTCCCAAGATGAAAAACGTTCAAGTTCTTTCCCAAAATGAACTTGAAAATGAGACAATAAACATGATTCTTGCCTAAAGCACTACCATTAGGGAGCACAAATTTATTAATCTGAATTTAATAATGGAGCTAGATCTCACTTTATATTCCTATCGATTTTGATAAATCTAATCATGGAAATAAATTGGCATGAGAAGGCTGACCTTCTAGAAAGGAGCTTCCAGCACAGCTGAACAGCATTGTTTCAGCCAGCTTCAAGGGGTGATGCAGGAGTGCCTAAACTCTAGATTAGGGTTAAAAAGCAAATACCAAAGCTCAGCATCTTTGTATATGGAACATTGCTGTATGCTTATCACAGGCATGACTTCTGTGGAAAAAAACAATGATTTTTTCAGGCCTTTGTAAGGAGTCACACTTGTCAGTCCTGCCAACTTGCTGCTCAGCAAGACAGCAATAAATATTTACACATTTTGCTTTAAATCCAGTCCAATATAGTGGATTATGGGGGAATGACAAGTTTTAAAATGTTTAACGATTTTTGGAATGGATAATAAACTTTATCAAACAAGATAGAGCTTTATTAACATGTTCATGTGTACATTTGGTGACCTGTGATCTTTCTGCTTTTAAAATATGGCATATTTAAAACTTTTCTAAATGTAAAATCAACTTAAAATACTGTGTGCTGTGACATTTCCTTTTTAAATTAAAAATATAACTACTGTTTTATTTTTTGCATTACAAACGACCATTTTAAGTATGAGAGCGAGACTGCTGCTCTTGATAATCTATGTGGGTCACTAGAAAACGACATCTGGGTTTTCGGATATACTTGCAGTACAGGATGATAAAAATTCCTGGAAGCTGGTTCTGCAGTATCAGCACTGTGAATTGGAATCACTGAGGAGTGGTGTAGATATGTCTAAACTAGAGAAGTGTGAATTTACAGAGAAATGTAAATGAAATAAAATGACAACCACTCTGTAATTATCAGATGTGTAAAAAGTAGCCGTTTAGTTCCACTCAGGGTTTTCTCTTGCTTTGACTTCAAAATTCTCAAAATAGTTCACGATAAAGGGACTTTTCTAAAGCAATAGCTCTAATATTGGACCATTTCATTGCAGAGATGCATATAACATGCCATCCCTCTTGTACTCTCTTCTTCTGCTCTGGGTGCTAAGGGCAGGGTACTGGAATATGTATCACTTATACAGCCATTTCTGTGAAGAATTATCCCTTTCCCTATATTTTTTTAAATTTTATTTTTAAAATCACCTTTTTTAACTTGTCATTCTTGACAGAATTCAGTTTAAATATTGAAACTCCCTATGTGACCTGATAGTGTCCATCACAACTCTAGCTGGTGGTGTCTTTACTTGATTAATTTAGATAAATAGGAAACTTTGGACAGGTATTACAACCTTGCCCTGTACTCACTGTACAGCCACTGGTCAGTTCTGAGTTGACCCTATGCTGCGTTTCCAACTCAATTGGGTTTGGGCAGAGTCTAGTCTCTATGTTCTTTGGGATGTGGGGTGCTGCTGTCCAGTCACCCTATACCCCAAAATCAGTGTCTGAGGCTCCTGAATCTCCCAATAACTTTCACATGCACCCCTAGAGCTCCACCATTCTGGGTTTCTATTTTAACTGCTTTGGGGACAGCATGGCAGGAAAACAAGGAATGCAGGCTTAGCAAAGGAGTTTCTAAACCATATGACTACCTTTGAAAGCACTTGTGGTGTTTTTTAAAGATCTGTAACACTCAAATCCTGAAATGCACCCTCGCCTTGTCTGATCTCACCCCTTCTGTAAGTTTGAGGTTTGTCAGCATTTCAAGCTAGTCACTTCTGCTCTGCCCTCCCTCTCCTACAAGTCCTCCTTACATGTGGTGTTAGTTGCCTTCCCCCACCACACTCACCTGCCAGAGCAGCACCCTGCTCTTAAGTAGAATCTATCTAAGGACAGGTCTACACTACAAATTTACAGTGGCATAGCTGCACCAATGCAGCAGTGCCAATATAGTGCTTCTGGTGAAGATGCCCTAAGCCGAAGGGAGAGACAGTAGCTATATTGGCAGGAGAAACTCTCCCCCCCCAACATTGTGCTGCCTACGCCATCGCTTAGATTGGTATAACCACGTTGCTTAGGGGGGTGTGGATTTTTCACACTCCTAAGTGACAGTTATACTGAAGGAATTTTGTAGTGTAGATCAGGGCTCAGTTTCCTTGTTATGGGCTCTGCTAGGTTGCTCCAGCCCCTCCCCCAAACATGCTTGCCCTGCCTTTGGATCCTGGTGTTTTTAAAAAAAACAGTCTCATGGGGGTGAGTCAGTCCTTCAGAGGCAATCGAGGTGATGGCTCCTCACTGACAGACTGTCAGTGAAGGATCAAACATCTTTCCTAGGCAGGGCAGCTGTCTGGAATGCAATTCAATAGGTTTACCTTGGGCAAGTTCAGACAGGTGTTCAAAGTATAATGCAAAATGGAATTAATAATTTGATACAGACCTATCCTACTCTGTTACAGCAGGGAGCTTGTCTTCCAATATATCTAAAGTACCATGGCAGCCTGGGTAGAACATAGTTCCATTTACTTCAACTATGCTATGCTATTTTAGACCATATTAAACTCGAGGTGAGCGCCTAATAAATACATCTTAATAAAATCTCTTTCTTGTCAGAGTCAGCATGCATGCTCTGATTTGGCCACCCTCAAATTCCCTTTTTTTTAGTAACAAATTCTGCAATATTTTTTCTGATCCACGATCAATCTCAGAGAAAAATGTTTAATGCTAAACTGATATTTCCAGCTTTTCTTTAGGTTGTTGTTGGAGCTCTCAGTGAATCTGTAATCTTGGCCATTTTTTTTTTTTTTTTAACGGTGCATGAAAAGTGCTTGACAGGCTTTGAGGCCAGTAAAGTAGACTGCATACATAATGCATGTCACTTCTTGTAGTGTTCATTGATGTGGAACAAATTTAATCTTGAACTGACCTTTCTTAAAATAACATACTGTTGCTGACAGTATCAAATCCCTGTAGATTAAGTATGAGAAATTTTGCACCTGCAGAAGCATCTTCAGTATTTTTGCTGCTTAAAATGCTGCTAATGAAGTATTCTTGAGCATAGCAAATAAACTGGAAAGGAAACCGGAATATCTGTTAATGTGGCTATGGGAAAGGAAAGCATAAAATCACAAAAATGAGTGGGAGAGCGTTCAAATAAAATAAACCAATTTAAAAAGGAAATTAAAGTACCAACATTAGTTTTAAAAATAAAAATCAGGGGCAGATATACTGCAACAGTATTTTTCTATAGTCATTCTGCTGAGTCAGCACCTCAGAATCAAGGCGCAATGGGCAATAGATGTGGAAATACTCATGGTGAATATAGTGGCATCTTTCCAAGCTCTAGTTTTGGAAGGTACATGTGCAAAAAAAAAAGTTAAAAAACCAGTAATAAAATGTGTATTAAAAAGTCAGATTATATAAATGTGTGCATGAATGGTCACCTTCTTGCCCTTGTATGTATGCACATTTATACAATCTGATTTTTATAACCCCCGCTAGAGAATGATGGAGGTCATCAGGGCAGAGGAGTCTTATGGCTCACCCCATGATGTGAATGCAATGACTTATTTAGGAATAAGTATTGCTGCTGACCAGAACCATGTGTATATTCATGCATATAGTGACTGCTCTGAATTTTTTTATATAGTTAAAGGGGTTGTTAGTGCAAATGATTTAATGAGTGAGAATATGGGAAATTAAATGGTGTTGCTATAGCAGCACTCAGAAAAGGAAATTTTTCTAAATAGAAAGTGTGCATAACTGAATGACCCTTGTTAACAAGTGAGGATGCTTTTCTAAACAAGGTTTAGGACCTGTTAAAGCACTTATGCATGTGTTTACATCCAGTAGACATAATGTCGCTGAAACACATATTCAAAGTTAAACATATGCTTTGCTAAACTGGAGTATTAGTGAGCATGAGGCAGACAATTGCTTGTTTAGATTTTTTTAACTTAATTTTTGTTTTTCAAGAAAATTTCTCATCCAGGGTTTCCTGTTTAGGGCATTACATGTTACTTAAAGAATGACTGTTTCACTTTCCACATATACATTCCAGATATTTCCAGATGTTCAGTTAAAAGATGGAAATATAGATATACTCCTCCAATAACTAATAATTCAGACTCTTCAACTGTCTGCTCTTTCACACCATTATCATCTTGGATTCTGCCTGTAGATGACTACTGTGGATGAGGTCAATATGGGTCTATGAAGAGTAATAATGGAAAAGAAAACAGGGTCAAATACACAATTCCTAAAAACTGACTTGTTAAGTTATTTGCAACTGATGAGTAATTTCCAGCAATTGTGTCAAATAGTTCATAAATTTTATATTTATTACAGTGACTAACAAAGTCTTTATTTTCTTACCAGACACTAATACTTTCTTTATTACCTATTTGTTCATTTGTTCTAGGTTGGAAATCTCCCAAATGACTATTTGATAACCCTTAAGTATGTCCGGAAGATGGACACTCTGGTATGTACAATCACTTGAAATCAATCCCAATAAAGTAGCCAGGTAATGATGGCTGCAGCCTCAGACATGAGCACTTCAGTAACATAAAATCTTGCTAATTACAGAAGTTTTGCAAAAACTTCCATTTTCAGTTTGTAGACCTTTTCTTTGAGAAATTTAAATCATTTAATCAGATTTAATTCATTATCCACTTTACTGAATGGGAATGGGGAACATATTGTTGCTTATTTGGACAAATAGCATGTTTTTATTTATATTAGAGAACATACTGTACAATGTTTTGTGGTAAGAGCTTGTGCTTTATTAGCATTTCCACAACATGTATGTAAGAGGCAGCTAAAAGACGTAGATACATACAGGGACTGATAGTTACTGAAACAATTTTCTTAATGAAGCGGGTGAGGGATTAGGACAATATTGCATTTCACTCACGTAATGCTTTGCATCACTTTTTCCTGCATAATACTGTCGTTTATAACCACTTTTTAAAAAGCATTTTTTTAAAGTTGACAAATCCTGTGATGATTTAAAGAATAAAAACTTGCAAATATTTGCTTACAGTGATCCAATATTAGTTCTGGTTTTAAAGTTTCCCTCAAATGCCCTAGTGTTCATTTGAGGAAGAATTACGTTTGAAAGACTGCTAAATTGATATAAACTCAAATGATTTGAGAAAGCCCTGGTGTAGATAGTTTTAGAGTGGAAAAAGTGCCAAAAGCATAAATTATTTTGATTAACGTATCAACCTAATGCATGGGTGATGACAGCCAAATGACAATATGAAGAATCTAAGACATTACTTGCATTAAAAGAGGTTACAGCAATGGAGAAAACAAAAACAGAAGATAGGAGAATGAACAACAAGAGGAAAGATAGCACCAATACCACTACCAGTAACAGTCAAGTAGGTGATATTGGCTGTAAAATTATTGTACCTAATTGGGCAAGGAATCTGGACGAAGCCAAACAGAAACAACTAAAAAGTCTGTACACCAGGGTCCCCAAACCACAGCCTGCAGGCCACATCTGGCCCACCTACACGTTTTGACCAACCCGTTCCTCCTCCTGGCCCGCCCCTCCCCCACGTGGGCCTGGTGGCGCCCTGGCTGGAGCCACGCTGCTCCTGGCCCCTAGCAGCGCTGCGCAGCTGCTCCCCCTTCCTAGCCCTGCACCTTCCCCCCCCCCCCCCCCCCCCGCTCCTCTCTCACGTGGGCCCAGCATGCTGCTTCCAGCCCCAAGCAGCACAGTGCAGCAGCTGCTCCCCCTCCCTGCCCCGCTCCTTCCCCTCACCCCCTCCAAAGTGACATGGGCCCAGCGCCCTGGCCAGAAGCCGCTCCCGGCCCCACGCAGCACCATACAGTGTCCGCTCCCCCCTCCCAGCCCCGCCTCTTTCACCCACCCCTCTCCCACATCTCATGGGCCCAGCCACTCTGGCCCACCATGAGAGCAAGACTGAGTGGTGTGGCCCTCGCATCTCAAAATTTGGGGACCCCTGCTGTATACCAATCCAAGGAGCCTGGGTAACAAAATGAAAGTAACAGAAATACTGGTACAGGAAGTGAAACCAGATCTTATAAGAATAACAGCAACATAGTGGAATAGTGTTCATGACTGGAATATGAGTATTGAAGGGTATTTGCTGTTCAGGAAAGAAAGAAAGAAATGTAAAGGTGGTGGATTAATATGGTATATTAATGACAAGGTAGACTGTAAAGAAATTAGAAGTAATGGATAAAACAGAATCTGTTTGGGTCAAAAGCACTTTAAGGAAGAAAGGTAACAGAGGCTCCACTGGAATAGTGCTTGGGGTCTGCTACAGATTTCCAGGATCTGATTTAGATATGGAGAGAGACCTCTAATATTTTTAATACAATAAATACTACTGGGAATTTTGTGATTATGGGAGCCTTCATTTCCTAGGTATAGATTGGAGGGCAAAGGCTACTAATTATGGTACGGCCAGATGTTCCTGGATGTGATAGCTGACAGATTTCTTCACCAAATAGTCACTGAACCGACAAGAGGTGATGCCATTTTAGATTTAGTATTGGTAAGTAGCGAGGACCTTGTAGAAGAACTGGTTGTAGAGAACATACTTGATTAATCATGAGTTAATTTTATTTTATACTAATTGAAGAATAAACAAATAGCTCTGCAACCTTGATTTCAAAAGGGCAAACTTAAAAATTACAGGACTTAGGGAAGTGGACTAGATCTGAATGTGGAGGAGTCATGGAATTACTTGAAGTCAAGGTTACAGAAGTTATTTGAAGCTTGCATCTCAAGCAAAGGGAAAAATTGTAGGTAAGGGTTGCACACCAAACTGGATGAACGAGCATTGCAGACTGCTTATTAAGAGAAAGCAGAGGACCTGCAAGGAGTGGAAGAAAAGATGGATCAGCATGGAAAGCTACCTCCTGGAGATCAGAAAGTATAGGGGAAAAATGAGAACTTCCAAAAGCCAAGCAGACCTGGACCTTACGAAGGAAATTAAACCAATAATGAGTGATTCCATAGCCATATAAATAAAAATAAAACAAGGAAAGACTAAATGGGACCGCTAAGCACTTAGGATTGGGTGGAGATAAAGATAATCTTGGTATGGCCCAACACCTAAATGAATACTTTGCCTTAGTTTTAATAAGGGTAATAAGGAGCTTGGGGGCTGTGGCAGGGTGGCTAGTGGGAGCAAGGATGCAGAAATAGAAATTACCATATGTGAGGTGGAAGTCAAACTCAAACAGATTAATGGGGCCCAACTGTGGGGCCTGGATAATCTCTATCCAAGAATATTGTAGGAACTGGCACACGAATTTGCAAGCCGAATAGAAGGAATTTTGAAAGAATCTGTAAACTCTGGGGGTCGTACGCTGTGACTGGAGAATTGCAAATATAGTACCTATATTAAGGAAGGGGGGGGGGAAAAGTGATCCATGAAAGATCCATTAGTTTGACCTGAATTGTTTGCAAGGTCTTAAAATAAATTGTGAAAGAGAGCGTAGCTAGGAACATAGAGGTAAATGGTAATTGGGGGGTGTAGCATGGGGTCCAGTCCGGCCCCGTGGTTGTGGCCCTTCCTTGGGCCCAGGCTCAGAGGAAGGCCATTGCACCTTCCTACAAGGGGAACGTTAGCGTCTGATGAGTCTGGTGCCCTGGCCCTCAGGCAGGGCGGGCAAGCACTCCCTGGGTGGCGAGGACAAGGGGGAAGGTGAGGGGAGGGGGACACAGGCCCACCCGACTCCACTGCGTCCCAGCCCAGGGCCCTAGCAGTGGCAAAAGGCGTTGCCACTGAGTCAGCGGGGCTCCCGCCGCAACACACCGACGGGGCTTGCCCCTGTCTCAGCCACGGCTATGGCTGTCCCTGGGCCACTTCCTCCCCATATCCCCAGGTACCTGTGTCTGCCAGGTCCTCAGGGTTGCTGGGGTACACGGCCCGGGGTAGACCCCCCAGTCCCTCCTCGTCCACAGGCGGCAAGGCGGGAGCTCCTCAGCGAGGGGCAGCTCCTCCAGGTCACAGGGCTCAGGGGATGGCTCAGCCTCAGGCAGCTCCTCCAGGTCCTGTCCCGTCTCTGGGGGCTCGGCATCAGGCAGCTCTTCCAGGTCAGGTCCGGCCTCGGGGGGGGGGAGGGAGAGAATCTCTCAGCCCTCAGGCTCAGAGGACTCAGTCCAGACACTGGAGCCCAGGGGCCTGGCCCAGTCCTTGGGGCTGGAAGGCCTAGGCCAGTCTAGGGGGCCCGGAGGTCCTATCCAACCCTTAGCGGTTGGCCGCTTGGGCCGTTCCGGGGGCCTCTGCTCCGGGAGGTGTTCGCTTGGGCCAGTGGCCCGGCCTGGTTCAGGCCTTTGCTGCAGCCGGAGGGGCGGGGCGGGGCGGCACATCTGCTTCCAGCAGCAGCTCTCTCCCTACTGAGCTGCGGGGCCTGCTTTTTGTATTCACAGCCCTGGCTGGGGCTCTGCCCCTCTGCTGCTGGATTGGACGGCCGGTGGAACCTATCGCTGGCCGGCTCCCCGGTTGCCGGGCAGACTGGACTGCCGGTCCTTTTACTGTCCAACCCTGCGGTTGTGGCTTTTACTCGGGCCCAGGCTCGGAGGAAGGCCACTGCACCTTCCTACAGGGGGAAAATACATGTTTTTACAAAAGGTAGATTGTCAGACCAAGCTGATCTTTCTTTGAGAAGATAACCAATTTTCTACCCAAAGGAAATGCAGTAGATCTAATCTTCCCAGATTTCAGTAAAGTATTGAATACAGTTCCAAGTGGGAAATTATTAGTTAAATTGGAGAAGATGGGAATTAATATGAGAATCAAAAGGAGGGTAAGGAACTGGTAGTCTCCCCTTTATCAGCGGGTCATGCTGAAAGGTGAACTGTTAGGCTGAAGGGAGGTTAATAGTGGAATTCCTCAGGGATCGCTCTTGGGACGAATCTTATTTAATGTTTTTATTAATGACCTTGGCACAAAAAGTGGAAGTGTGCTAATAAAACTTGTGGATGACATAAAGTGGGTATTGCCAATACAGAGGAGGACCAGAATATCATACAAGAAGATTTGGATTACCTTGAAAACTGGAGTAATAGAAATGGGATGAATTTTAATATTGTGAAGTGAAAAGTGATGTATTGAGAGACTAACAAGAATTTTCATTATAAACTGGGGTTGTATTAGTTGGAAGTGACAGAGGAAGAGAAAGGCATTCTGTGATTGACCCATACACACAAATTTATGAGCTGCCAATTTGATGTGGCTGTGAAGAAGGCTCCTGCAATCCTAGGATGCATCAGAAGAGGTATTTGCAGTAGAGGCAGGGGAAGTGTTAGTACCATTATACAAGGCACTGGTCAGACTTCATCTGGAATACTGTGTGCAGTTCTGGTGTCTCATGTTCAAGAAAGATGAATTCAAACTGGAAAAGGTGCAGAGAAGGATGATCTGAGGAATGGAGAACCTACCTTGCAGGAAGAATCTTAAGGTGCTCAGCTTGTTTAGCCTAACATAATGAAAGCTGAGGGGAGATATAATTGTCTATAAGTACATGAGAGAGAAAGAGAGACATCAGGGAGGGAGAGGAATTATTTAAATTAAGAGCCAAGTTGTCAAAAGAACAAATATCTGTAAACTGGCCATCAATAAGTTTAGGCTTGAAACTAGATGAATATTTCTAATCATCGAGGAGTGAAGTTCTTGAATCACCTTCCACGGGGAGCAGTGGGGGCAAAAAACCTAGTTGGCTTCAAGACTGAGCTTGTTAAATTTGTGGAGGGGATGATATGATGAAACTGCCTATGATGGCATATAGGCAGTCTGCAACTGCTAGTAACAAATATCCTCAACGGCCGGTGATGGGACAGTAGAGGGGGAGGGCTCTGAGTTACTATAGAGAATTCTTTACTAGGTGTCTGATCCCCATGTTTGGGGTCAGGAGAGAATTTCCACTCTGAACAGATTGGGAAAGACCGAGAGGAGAAGGCGATTTGCCCTTCTCTACAGTCTGGGGCATATGTCATCTGCTGGTTTGAACTAGAATAATGTAACTTGAAGTATTTAAATCAAGATTTGAGGACTTCAGTAACTTAGCCAGCAGTTACGGGTCTACTACAGGAGTGCTAAATTACCAATCCTACTTGTAGCTGCAGCTGTGTGAAATTTTCATTATGAAAACCAAAACTAAGCACAGTTGACACACTTCAGCACATTCTCATTATTGCCGGTCTCGAGATCAAAAATCATGAGGGTTTGGAGGGTTGTTTGCGTTTTTGTTGTTGTTGTTGTTTTGGGGGGGGGGGGGAAGGAGGGAGAAGGGTATTTTTTTGGTCTGTCTTTTGATTTTTGAACTTCCTGTGCTCAGCCTCAATGTGTGCGTGTGACATCAGTGTTGCACTGTGGCAAAACAAATGGTTGCTAATGTTAATTCTATTGAAGCTTGGAGGTTTGCACTAACCAAAAAATCCCAAGTGAATCTCAAGGAATGCAAATTATATCTGATATCTTAGGCCAGTGAAACTCCGCAGAACAAAATGTTTTCTTTGCATCATTTGCTATTGGGAGGGAGTCCTTTCTGAATCCTATATGGTATAATATATATTATAGATTCCTATTTTTGATGAATACCAAACAGTGATCATTCAGAAACAAGGAAATGGTTAACAGGCTGCTATAGCTACATGTGATGACACTCTTTCAAATTACGGACAGGTGATATCTCTCTCCCATGTTTCTCTGTCTCAGAGACTTACATCAGGGAGGCCTTTAAGTGCAAAAGTAGACTGAACTCTATCCCCTTATCCTTCAAGATCAGTGAGGTAAATTGACATGACAATGTGGGAAGTAAACATTATCAGTGTTTGCAGGGTTCTCTCTATTAGTTTCCAATGCATCCCATCTAGTAACTTTCATGAATATGTAAACAAATTAATTAATCAATAGTCTACGTTTTTTTAAACATTCAGTTTAAGATCTTAAGGTTTTATCTGTAAGTGAAGAGTTTAAGATTAACTCAGTCAGACCAGAAAGTTTTCTTTAATTCCGTGCAGGGTGGATTGATTTAGATGAAAGTGATTTAAATCACTTATTGTAATCATGATTTAAATAAATTTATTTTAATTGTTTTACATTTGTACTTTTTAGTAACTTTCCTTGAGAAAGGATAAGACTCATTAATTAATTTAATTAACATTAAAACTTGTTCATTTACACTAAATTTGGTGCTTCTTTTTGCTAACTTGGAGGATACACTATATCTATCTATCTATTTAAGCAATTTTACAGCTGAACTTGCATTTATTCAGATCCTGGATTTTTACTGTGTTATAAATTGGTGAATGGCACATTTATTATTTACTAGGATTTGTTTGGGTGTTTTTCTTACTTGTGTTTTGTGTCGAGCTCTATTTGGATGGAAATTCAAATTCAGTTAAAATACACAAAACAGCATTTAAAAAAAAATTATTAAATAAAACTCTTAAATCCGCTGGATGCATAAGAAAAAAATCATCAAAAAGTATATCAAAATATGTTTTGCTTTTAAAACGGATTTATTAAATAAAGTAGAGTTAGTCAGTTGTTTCTGGTCACCAGTTTCTTCATGATTTTAAAGCTAGGAGTCTTGAGGCCAACTAGGTTTAATTCTCACACACCCAGTTTTATTTATAGATTGGAAGAAGAAAACAAAGTTTCCTGCTTTTTCAACTCCCATTGGTTTTTACTTTTAATGACCTAATTGAATGAACTCAAATGAAGAAAATATTGTCTCTGCACCTGCAAAAGAGGCTGCTGCTGTTAAAAGCTGGTTTAGCTCACCAAACTCTGGTTCCAAGTGCTTAGCCAGTGACTTCACCATTTTAGTGCTTTGACTCTCTCTAAAACTTGTCAGAAAACATAATACTGCTTAATAAGTTTTTTATTCAATATAAAAGATTAACAGATTATAATAAATTTAGGCCTTAAATAATTTGTCAATTTCATATTTAATTTTAAATAGGTTTGTTTAAAAAGCAACAGCCCTATATTAAATTTTTTTTTAATGTTTTTTTTTTTTTTTTTTTTTTTTTTTTTTTAATCCACCCTGGTTCTCTGGCTTATAAAATGAACAGGAATGTAATTTTTGTAATCACCAAAATATAATAATACTATGACAACTTAAAAGTCTGATTGTTAGTCTAGTTTGCATCCTACATTAATTAGTTAAATATAGTTTAGATGTAATGGTTTTTTGTTTTGGCCCGACGTTGTTTTCTTTCAGGAGTATTGCCTTTAGGAATTGGTGGCTATAAAACATGCAAACTTTGGCTGTACAATGTATTTCATTATAGTACAGTGCTTTCATTGCCATGGCATCTGCTGCATCATGTCTAAAAACTAACATCCATATATGTTAACAATGAGCAGCAATACTAACTCACCAAGAAATAAATAGGAAGAGACAATGCCTCAGTTTAGAGACCTCTGACAAAGAGTTGGCTGAATAAATGGGCTTTGTTTTGGGTTCTGACAGATTCCTGCAAGCAAAGAAACCCATAGCTGGAGACTGTCCAGCAAATGTCCTGCTTTCAGTCTTGAAATGTGCACATCTAGAGACTGAGGAAAGTGCCTTACTTTATCAGAGCCTTCATATGATGCATGAAGTGGGAAATGGTATCTATTGTAGCAGCTCCCAACAAGTAGAAAGGTAAATTGCATATAAAGCAGAGGGGAAGCCAGTGCACTGCTTGTAACGTGCTCAAACTGACCAACTGCATTAAGCTGAAGAATTCTTGCATTATGCACTAGCTAAAAAGTCTGAGTAGCTTTAAGAGTAAGATCCAAATAGAGTGCATTCCAAAAGTCTAACCTGGAGGTTAAAGATATGGATGATTATGGCAAGGCCTGAACCAGTGAAAAGAGGCTGCAATCTTAGCTAAATACAGAAAGCAAAAAGCTGCTGATACTACTTCTTTCTGGGAGTACAGGAGCAGTAAGGTAATAAGTACCCAAAGATGTAATCTCTGCCAGGGGCTGAAATAACTAATACTGATGGAAGCAGCGGTAAAGTCCTCAGTTCCATTAGCTATTTCTCTCTGTCAATTATTATCACATCTGTGTTTTTTAACACACTTCAGCCATCTTATTCTCATCCCTATCTTTGATAGATATTGAGAAAGCAAGGAAAGTGCATGTACAGCTTGACTCTGATGAGAAGGAAACTTGAGCTGAATACCATCAGCGTGCTGACAGCACCATAGGTCAGAACCCTCAGGATTCTCCTAGAGATCTCACTTACTGAACAGAAGAGGCAACAAAATAGAACCATGCTGGAACCACAGAATTTTTGTATTCTACACTACAAGATATTGCTTGTAGTGTTGCTCTAGTGGTAGCAGGGTCAATCCAGGTGATGAGTTGTCTGGGCCATTACGTGGGGGTGGAAGGGCACAGTATCATGCCTGTCCTGACTACAAAATAAATGTCAACAAGGCTTCTACTCTCCTTGCTGCTGCTAATGCTCTACTGTTAGTGCTCCTCTACAAAAGGAGGAGCTGAGAGGTAAGATCACCCTTTGTCAATTCCACAATTCCCAAAATGTCATTGCTTGTTACACATTTCCCATCCCCAGACCTGAAGAGCTCTGTGTAAGCTCAAAACATCTCACCAACAGAAGGTGGTCCAATAAAAAGTATTACCTCACCCACTTTGTTTCTCTAATACCCTGGGACCAACATGCCAACAAGAACACCGCATACTGCTTGTTACATCCTTGCACAGGGACTCATACCAGGAGGTAATATTGTAGTGCTAAATACTGTAATACTGCTTTTTGGTTTCTTTTACACAAAAATTACTATGTTAGTGAAGACTGTAAGGTAAAGCTAAACCGCAAATGTGAACCTGTTCTCTAATCATAAAGACTGCTAAATAGTTTATCTAATCCTAGAAGGTATGCATTTCTCTTCCCCATAAAAATGCAGAAGGGTGAACTTCAGTGGTAATGAACATGAGGTAAACTAGGCTAGAAAAGCATTCAGTCCCAAGTGATTTTGATGGAACACAACATGAAATTTTGGCATATATAAGGAATACCAGATATCACTTAGTTTTGTGATCCATCTCACAAGATGAAGAAAATCAGGGTCTGTCAGAATTTGGATGGAAGAACTTCAAAGATCATGCAAGGTACTGCAGGAGGTGTTATAGATAGTGTGCTACTGAAGGCGTACTTTCCATATAAGACGTAAAACCAAATCTTGACCACTTGTGCTTATTAAAGATTCCATGGCAACTTCCTCAAGAGCTGGGATAATAGCTTAGTGTACTAGACAAATTCCAGTGTATTACTTATTATACTGATATTTATATTATTCCTTACTTCCTTTTTTTATGTTCCTTACATTGTGTAACTGAGCATTATGTGATGAAGGCATTGTCTGTTCTGAAGAGATTTCTATATATAAAGTAAAGTTGGTATATAAAGCTGGCCCCTACTCATTGAACAGATATACTGACTGTGTATATTCAGGCATGTCTACTTACCATAATGAATTAGATTTTCTCTACTTTTTACTCATGTAGCTCATCTACCTAAGTAAAAGTGTGATGTATTTTATTACTTCCTATTCATCACTAGAATGGTTTACTGGGTTCCAATTACAGAAGCAATCAGCTAAATCTGTGCAAACTCACTGACTTGGGCATGCACAGGTATAACTCAGTGCATTATTTGAAGAGCATATGTCTGAGGTCATAACTTGGCCTCAATGAAGACAGCTGTAATTGAGGTCATAACTTGGAGTTTTGATTCTTTTTATTGATAAGGATACATAAGAAGGAAAGACCTCAATTTGACTTTCATACCCAGAGTGAGTTTACAGGGCTGGCATTTAGTAAAAAAGACTGGAGGAGAAAGGAGTTTCTTGTAAACTGCGCAAAGTTGCTCAGAAATTGAGAAAACAATCATGGAATCCCACAATGCCAAATTGAGAAACTTACTTTTCAGAACAGAACCTTAACTCAAAGATCCTTTAAGGTGCTATGTAAGTGTAGGGTAGCAGTAATGGTAAATGAAGATTAAGAGCATTTTGAAGAATGTCTGGAAAATAATTGTCAGAAATAGTCATTTAAAAAAAAATAAGTAGATAATATAGGAAAGAGTAGGAATAAATGGTCAATTCGAGCATGGAAAGAGGTTAATACTGGAGTATCCCACAGATCAGATACTCAAACTGAGGTTTGACATTTATTCCCAAACTTGAAGAAGGGGTAACATTATGCTGACAACCTTTGCTGAAAACATAATTAAGTCAGCTAAGACCAAGGAGGATTGTAAGGTGCACCCAAAGGACTCAAGAGAACAGAAGGCAACATAATATCAGTTGAACTGCAATTTGGGCAAGTGCAAGATGATGCAAATTGGAAGGAACAGTTTAATCTACTTTTATACACTGAGTTACTTATGCAAAAATTGGTTAAGTGTGGTGTTTAATCTGCCTCTTCTTTTTATCTTCCCTGACAGCCTAATCACTGTTGGTTGCATTTGATGGTACCTGAGTTTTCAAAGAGTCTGCATATTCTCCTGCAGAAATTTTCAGATATGACTGATGTGCTAAGCAACTATTCAATCATCAATAATCTCACGAGGATAATCGACGATATTATGTCATGTCTAGGTTCTGACAAAAATAAGGTAATCTTTTAATACAGAGTTTCTCCCTTTATGCTGGACACTTGTATCTGAATTTTTGTAGCAGAATAGGTGGCTTGTTATAGTAACAAAAAGCCAAAACAAATTAAACCTACCAAGGCTACTTTAGGTTCTATATTCTTTATTTCAGCTCCTGTTCATTGTAACTACTACTTCCCCTTTAGAGATGTACAATATAGAGATGTTAGCTGTTTGTAACATCCTGTTAAAGTAAGAGAAAAGGTATAATCACTTAAATAACCTCAGAGGAATTACAATGTATAGAATGACCAAATACAGATATATTCAATATGTTGTCAGTGTGTAGTCTGAAAGTTTAACTCTCAATCTCACAGTAAATCAAACTTGGCTATGCCCTGGTCTACACTGACCTGGCGATTCGGCGGCAGTCGACGAGAGTTACGCAAGCTATGCAGAGTAGCTTGCGTAACTCCCGTCAAGTACTGTGCTTCCCTTCTGCGTGGTGTGTTCACTGCACTGCGCCCGTTGATGCAGCGCTATGCTACTTGAGGGGGTGGTTTTACTCAGTCAACTTCCTGATCGATTGAGCGGGTCTACACTGACTGCTGAATCTATCCAGAAAAATCAATCTGGCGGCGGCGACTTTGCTGCCGTCAGTATAGACATACCCTATGTCAAATAAGCATGAATCCTCATTTTGCATCTAACTTAAGTTAGTAAATATGCTCAGGATTCCAGTGCAAGTCTGAAAATACGGTGGAAAGATTGTGAGTAACTAGTAAGATTACATTAATCAGTAAGTTTAAAAAACCTACAGGTTGAATTAATGGACCTTTACTGAAGGACAATTATGCACTATAGTGAGTCTTCCTATTTCCAGTAGTTGCAAATCTCACTCTAGGCGTCTGATTCTAGCTTTATGATGAATGAGAGTAATGAAAGAGTTAACTTTGTTAATCATTTTTAGGTATAAGCCCTGATGTGTCTAATTGCATTCTGAGTAACATTGCCCAGCTGTGAGTACTCTATATATGAGTAAATGGTTTTGTTAATAATTACTTAATTATAAGTACTAAGTGTGAGATCCTGGCCCTATTGAAGTCAAAGATGTCAATCTCTGTGCATAGTTATCTTTGATCAATAAATCTGAAACCACTAACCCACTTTTGTAAGTGCAATTATTCCCATTTTACAGAGAGAAACAGATGCACAGAGAGGTGAAGTGATTTGCCAAGTACCATACAGCGAGTCTATAGCAAACTTCAGAGTAGAACCCTGGTCTCCTGACTTGCAGTCAGGTGCATTATCCATTTGCTGTGATGGTGATTGTATGTTAGGGTTTTAATTATTTTTCCATTACAGGCCTAATTTTGTCCTTTAGCGCACTTCCAATGTGTGTATCTCAAGAAATTTAATCTATGAATTTCCCATGATCTGCTGGTACAAAATACTTCTTTTTTTTTTTTTAATTAAATGTGTTTTGATTTAAATCTTTGTCTTAAAAAGACTTCGATAAATGGAAATGAGGAAACACATCTCTGTAATTTGAAGGAACTACTATGTAATTTATTTTTCCTGGCAGCAGAATAAACATAAATCTATCTGTATAACAAGAAAAAGAAAACAAACTGAGGAACCATACAGTAGGAAGCTTTTCTTGGTGCATGATTTACAGATGCTCTTGTCCCTGTCACCCCTATTAGGAGCAAAAACTAGCCTCTGGCCACACTTGAATTGCCAGGATAAGTAACTGCTGTCATTAAAGATAAGGCTGGGTTAAAAAAAATAGCATTAACATGGACCTCAGAGTCTTCCTTTAGTTTGGCACAACATGTACTGCATCAGGCTTCACAATTATGGAGTGCCTCTCTTATTTTTAGATGTACTCTAGAGAGGCAGGCTGAAACAATAGTGGATCTTGGACCACAGTTATTTGTTTCAATATCCAAAACCTTTATTATGATAGCACTGACTGTATTGTGTTCTTGTCACGTTAGAAAATTACAAAATTCCACACACCCAAGACAAACAGCTTTTTAAAATTGGGAATTAAATCTCATGAAGTTTTTTCTTTATTAGGGTAGGATGGGTGAGGAAACTTGAAGCCTAGGCTGTACATTTTTGTGACAGTTTTTCAAGAGTGGATTAACCATTTTAACTTTGCAAAGTGAAGTAAATTAATTCAAAATCCTGGGATTAGAGCTTTTGGTATTTTTTTAAAGGTTGAGAGCTCCTGAAGTAACGCAAAACTCTGCATCTTAAAATTTGAACTTTATTTCTGTGTCACTTGTGGGTATTCCTTGGTAGAGTGTATATTATCTATTTCTTAGGCCAGATTTACTGAAATGAGTATTTATTTGGACTTTTTAAAAATGGAATTCTTTATCTTTCCCTAGAGTTTTAGAAAAGAAAATGGCCACCTTTATGAAGAAGGCAGGTTCATTCCTGAAGACTTCTTTAGGCACTTTAATAGCACCATTGAAGCATACAAGGATTTTGCAGAAACATCAGATCATAGTGACTGTGTTCTGCCTTCAACAACAGAAACGCCAGACAATGGTAAGAGCATAAAATTGTTCCTATTTTTGTTGGGCCAAATCCTCAGCTGGTGTAAATTGGTGTAACTCCTCTGAAGTCAATAAAGCTATGCCAGTTCAGCATGTCTGAGGATCTAATCTATTTTCATATTTCTTATCTGTGACAACTATTCCTAACGCCAAGGCTGAAGACCCACTGCTAATACTAAAGAATTAAGCTTGGTAGCAAAATTGGTCTCATTACTACAGGAGCATCATTTATTAATACAGCCTACACTTATTTCAGTGTATTGTGCTCAATCGTTTTCACATCAACAAAACTATCCTGGGTTGTTCTTTTATGTTGTTCTTAGTGCTGCATTTTATCTTGCATTTGACTTGTGCTTGACTTTGACAGTTTGTTTGATCTTTTTGAAAATGTCTTTAGATACTGGGCCAAATTCAGAGGCAATGTGTAAAGTGGTATACCTTAATCATTGGTAAGCGGATCTAAATGAATTTCAGGTGGCATAGTTTATTGGCTGAGGGTCTGGAACAAAGTGTAAATAGCACCAGTTTAAATTAATCTCTGAATTTGGCCCACTGTCACTAAAGAGTATCATGGATATATAATACAGAGAATTTAACAAGCTCAGGTCAGATTCCTCATATACTTGTCCTTCAAATGAATGGATACTTTGAATTTTTTCTTAGGGTTTGTTTTTGGGTTTTTTTGCCATAATGACAACTCTTAATTAGTTATTTTAATTAGGGTAACGTGTCCAGTTGCACAGTTACTCCAATAGTAACTGGAAGTACTTTAGGCCTGGTTCCACGAAGGGGCTGAAGTGTTGCAATGCTTAACTTTTAGAAACCTAGAAAATCACAGGAACAACAATGCAATCCACAAAGCCTGAGTTTTGTATTAGGCTCCCTATACAATGTATGGGGAGAGAGAGGTGCCTAAGAAAGAGATCCTCAAAAGTTAATAGGAAGAGAGCCACCTATGCTAGCAGTGGGAGAAGCTGACAAGAGGGGTATGTCCTAAGCCCGGTCCCTTTCATGGACTCTCTGCTAATGACCCACAACTGGGAACCACTCTCCTGGAGTAAGTAGCTTTGGCGCCTAAATTGTTTGTTGTGAGAATGAGTTAGGCTGCTGCCTCACTCCATGCAAAGTGTCCTGAGGTGATGGTGCCCACATTATAACTTTTTGTGGTTAGAACATTCACCTGGGATGTGAGAGAGATGCAGGTTCAATTCCACCCTCAGGTAGAGGGGGAGAGAGAATTTAAACAGGGGTCTTTCACCTCTCAGGAGTGTGCAATAATCACTGAGGTTAGGCAGGTTTCCCTCAATCTCTCCTGCTGAAGCTGTTCCACTTTGAATAAATAACTAAATAGTCATTGCAGCAGGGGGTTTGGACCATGGGTCTCTTACCTTCCAGGTGAATGCACAGATCACCAGACTACAGAGTCATTCTCACTTTTCCGGCCCAATGATTGTTAATAGAATTTATACATTGTGGAACAGCTTCAACAGGAGATGCTGAGGAAGCTCAACATGATATTATCCCCATAGCTCAGTGATTAAGAACAGTCACCTGAGAGGTAGGATCAGGGCCAGACTTAGGGAAAATGGTGTCCCTGCTCCCTCCCATCAACCTGGTCCCCACGGCCGCCTCCTGTGCCCCACCATCACCCTTGGGACCCGCTGCCTTCTCTCCCATTGTCCTGAGCTCCTTCCCATGGCCTCACACCCCAGCCCTGCCCCACTTCTTGCCTCTTAACCACAATGACCCCCTGACCACCATGCACTGGGCAGTTGCCATAGCACCCACCCATAAGGCTGACTCTGGATAGGACATTGCTGTTCAAACGCTTTTTCTGTGCGAGGAAGTGGAATTGAACCTGGGTTCCCCACATCGCAGGTGAGTGCTCTAACACTGGGCTAAATAATACAGTGTCACTATCTCCTCCTCTTTTGGCCAGATTTTGAATGGGACCCATTCAGGTAGTTGGCCTCTGAGCTCACCTACAACATCATGCTCTTAGGGGAAATAGACACTCTTCTAACTAACTTCCCCTGATTTGCTCTGAGGATTAGGCAGGGGATAGGCATCCAGGTGCTTAAAACAAGGAACAGTGTGCATGCGCAGAGGCAGAAACTTAGGTTCTTAGGGAACTCTTAGTGCAAAAACTTAGGTGCCGAGTGAGTTAAGGTGTCTACAGGGTTAGGCAGCAGCCAGGAAAGGGTTAAGTGAATCACAGTGGCATCTAAAAATGGGATTTAGGCACTTAAATCTGGGTTTTAGGTGCCTAAATACCTTTGTGGATCCAGCCCTTAGAGCCATAATCTAATATCATATGTTAACAGATCAGAGTAGCCCTGTGGCCAAGTACCTTAGATAGGGAGAACTGTATTTTAAGTTGCATAATACTGACACTCATTTTCTGTTTAGATCCGAGAGTCAGTGTCACAAAACCATTTTTGTTACCTCCTGTTGCTGCCAGCTCCCTTAGGAATGAGAGCAGTGATAGTAACAGTAAGTACAATATGTGTATATATATTATGATATGATAATATGAACTGATGTGTATATATATGTATATTCCATTTAACACTGATTTTTATGAACACTTGGAGGAAAATAACCCTAACTGTGCAAAGCAGTTGGACCATACCAATGTAATGTCCTGATTCAGTCAGACTCCAGGGATGCCATACTCTTACAGCTATGTGGTGACTTTCAAAAATGACAGAATGCAAGTCTCTACAACTTTGATCTGCTAGGGCCTTTAGGACTCGCAAACCATATAACCTCAAAAAACATGGTTGCCCCAACATTTAATTTTAATGGATAGAAAATGAAACTTTTCCAAACTACTACTGAAGCTTTCCTGAACTGACATCATGATACTAACTGTGTTGCTTTACAAAGCCAATTTTGTTAATCCTAAACTAATGATTATTTGGATACATCATATTCTAACAGGCCAGGTTCAGATTAACTCATTTTCCTCTTCCCAATCTTTGTACAACTCTCAGTTTAATGGGTGCATTTTAAGGGGTGAAGTTACATGTACTTAAAGGTAAATCTTCTGTAGTTTTTTAACTTAGTTAAAATTGCTGCAGACTTAGGGTGGATCTTACTTTTTACAGCAATTTAAACAAAAATAAACTTTAGATCCAGTAAACTCTCTGCTGAGGGGATTAACACAAAACCAACAAACTCTTAGTATGTTTTTTAGATCAAGTGTTTGATACCCCTCACTCTCCAAAGGTGGGGACTGTCAGAGCCTGAGGGAGACTAAGGTGTTGCTCTGATATTTGTGACAGAAGTTAGAGCAGTACCTGGCTGGACATCCAGAGCCCTGACTTCACTGTCCTGCCTATAGGAGAGAAAGATGTTTCCCATCTCCTGCCCTAATAAATTATCTGTGGAAGGCATTGGGAACATCACCGAATCTGCCGGCTGCTACATTGAAACGGAAGGAGGAGTCATCAGGTATTTGCCGGAACTGCAGTGAGACTGGAGAGGGGAAGAAGAGTTTACATTGGGGAACAAAAGAAATAACTCTCCATTAGTAAAGTCTGGCCTGATACCAGGAACTACTTCCTTCCTTGCCAGCATCACAGGTTGTAACAGTATCATTTCCCTAGCAGGCCTACCATGCTGTACTTCTCTTTCCACCTACTTCACATGTATCTAGAGTAGTTAAATATGTGGTTTGGTCAGGGAGTTGGTGGGATGCATGGTGCTACTCCTGCTGGCAAAGGCATAGGGAGAGAGAAGCCTGTGGCAGCCTGTCTTGCTGATGAGCAAGAAAGCAAGTCCTGGCCATGAGACAGGAGACATTACTACGAGGGAGGCAGTTCCCCCACAGGTGTTTATGTAAACTGACTCTTGGCTGCCTACTTTTCTGCTCCCTGCTTAGCTTGTGGCTCTGCACACCAGCCCCTCATTTTCAAGAAAATTCTCACCCTCACCCACCATTGTGACTTTCAGATATCAGGCCCTCCCTGCCCCGTTGCTGTCTCTTTAGGAGGTGTGTTTGGGGGAGATTCAGGGTATGTCTGCACTTCAAGCTGGACTTCTAATTTCCAGCTGAAGGAGCCATATCTGCACTAGTTCTCATTGAGCTAGAGGGCTTAAAAAGAGAAGTGTGGCTGCTTCAGCACAAGTGGTAGAAGGCACTAGCTGCCCTGAATATAATCCCACACCAGACACTAGGCACCTATGCAGCTGTCCAACCCCTTCTGTCACATGTGCCTGCACTCTCCTTTTAGCCACTAGCACAATCAGAGCTAGCACAGGTATGTATGTCTCCTCAACCTGGCAATTAAATCCCTAGCTCCAAGTGTAGAAAAACCCATTGTGCAGAGCCTTCATTCCCCAGAATCTCTGCAGTTAAGTAGGGGATTGAAACAAAATCCTACCCCTGACTCCCTGCTATCAGCCCACCTCTCACTGGAAGAGAGGAATGTCACTCCAGGACGGGAGCTGAACCCTGGACAAGTGGGGACAGGAGGTTGGCCCAGAGCCAATCAGCTGGTACAGGGGTAGGGCTAGAGAGAGAGCACACACACAACTGAGACCTGAACAGGTTCAGTTTTTTGCTGCAACTGCTAGAGGGAGTAGGCCCAAATGCATCCTCTACCCAGGGCTCTGGGATCAGCCTAGGAGCAGGTCAGGGGCTCAGCTGAAGAAGCAGCCTGCACCCAGCCTGGACCAGCACAGTGACCATGGGATGAATGCCAGGCAATGCAGCTGAGATCAGGACTCCTCACACCATACCTAAGTACCAGTCATTAGTGCAAGGGGTAGAAAATACACTGTTTGGGACTGAGACTCTAGAGCTGGGGGAGTTTGGACACAGATTTAATCTGTCTACTTTAGTAGTTTTCAAACCAGCACCTCCAAACCCAAGTTTCAAACAGGAAATGAAGGCCCAGGATAGAAAGAAAGGTTAAAACAAGTATTTAGCTATTAATATGGTATACCATTCTTTGCCCACAAGTTAAAATAGAGAATCATCTTGTGGGCATGATCAGGTATTTAGATTCATGAATGACATTACTTAAGCCTTTTGCTATTCGTACCCAGAAAACTGGACCCATAATTAATTTCCCCCACAAATCTCTTGCTGAAAGAGTACCAAAACTCAGTATGAGAAGCATCTCTGAACATGAATTTAGTACCCCAATTGGGGAGGTTATTAAAACTAAGTTTTACACCTTTTAAAATACTGTGATCAAAGTGTTGACACTCAAAAGTTAATCCAAATTTGATTAATTTCAAATTAATTTGAAAACTTTCATGAAAAAAGGGCCAAAATTGACCATCTCCATCTGTGATCATTTTTAAAATAAGCCATTGAAAGTAATGATTTTTGGACTAATATCCTTCCAGATGAATATCTGACAAATACTACATCTATTAATCTGTTTACAGGAAGCATACGTATGATATTGAATATGGAGCTGTCGCATGTTCCAAACCTATTTTTTTCACCTCAGTAAAATGATTTATCTGCTGAAAACAACTGACAGCTTTTTTCTGACTGGTTCTTCACCTTCCCATTTCACCATCCTATCCTATTTTTAAATGCCAAGTAATTATTTAGGTCCCAATCCTGCAATTTGTGGACTGCTGTGCTATGCAGAATCCCAATGAAGTCTAATGAGGGTCTTCAACACAGAAAAAATTGCAGGAGTGGTGCCTGGCATCCTAATGATCCCTGTTCTTTCAACAGATTACACTGAGCTGAATAGTCAAAGTTAGTTTCTGTTATCCAGATTGGATAGCCTCTTGTTCTCCTGCTTAAAATGCAGAAGTCTGACTTTTACTTACATTTTACACCCCTTGCTCAGCAGTGCTGTTTGTACTCTCATGGAAAGTTCAGTGCTGCCATTTTGCCTGTTTCTTTGCCAGCGTTTGCCTCACTTCTTCAGCTGTGCAGTTCAAAGAATACCCAGGCATGCTCTGTGTGTGTCCATTACAATCCCTAAGTGTTTCCAGGTAGAATTTGGATATTTTGAATTAAGAAAATAATATTTTTTAATTTTTTTTAATTTTTTTAATTTTTTTAATATTTAATTAATATTTTTTAATTTAGCAAATATCTTCAAATGCATCTGACGAAGTGGGTTTCTGCCCATGAAAGCTTATGCCCAAATAAATGTGTTAGTCTTTAAGGTGCCGCAGGACTCTCTGCTTTGCTAAAAACAGACTAAAATGACTACACTTCTGGAACTTATCTTCAAATGGTTATGCATTAACCCAGTTTCCAGTTAATGGCATTCATATTGCATTCTGTTTCCTTGTACCACCTTTTAAATTACAAGAAAGTTACTGAGCCCGTGAGATATATCGAAGTTGTAGTGGTAAGGAAATGAAATGAGGCAGAACATTTTTTCAAAGTGAGTTGGACAAAATTCACTCTGTTGTCCTTTTGTGTCATTTCCCCTCTTATTTTGTGCTGTCCTTTTCTCCTACTGGGAACTTTGTCAGCCTTTGTCAGCTTCTCAAAGCAGTGCCACTGCTTTTCTCCATGCTGTCCCCTATCAATCGAATACCCTTCCTGAGTACATCTGAAAGACCACTAAGAGGGAATCTATACCAGAGAGAGGTTAAAGACCCATCTGTGCTGTGATTCCAACAGAAAACTAACTGACTGACAAGCTAGGTCTAGTCTCAGATATGGGGTTAAGCTGTTGATTGAGTCATGGCACTAAATTTCTGAAATGCACATCAGCAAACCCCTCCCAAATCCAGATTCTTACATGAACTATAGGAGTTGTGGTAGGGCTGGATGGAAGACGTGGTACATAGTCTTTCAGTCAGTCTCTGTTCCCAAAGCTAGCAGAAGCTGCTAATGCTTTGGAGGGAGAGCAGCCAAAGACAGCATGTTAACCCATGGCTTTGTATTCAGTGTTCCCCTCTATTCTGCACAACTGTCTGCTGTGTCTAGCTGTCTCTTTCCTTCTCCACAGAATAGCTGTCCTTCCAGTTCTCAATAATCAGGTATCTGTTCTGCTTGACTAAAATTTCCCTTTAGTGTCGACACACCTGCAGGTGTGTCGAGTACAGTTCAATCTCAGTCAGAATCACGGTTAAACACAAGACCTAGACTTTATAAACCGTACATTATTATCTAACCACCACATTTCTTTTCCAATATTCTAAAGTTTTCTATGTATCCTGATACCATTTGAGCTGCAATTCCTGATACTAAGTAAAACTAGGTGGAAGCTGTTTAAATCAAGGTTCCTGTAGCTCAATTTGCAGTTCAGAAGCTGGAACCTTAGGTTATTCCCACAAGATTTTTCACATTCTGTCCTTAACTAAATAATCAAGGCTCCAAATTCTGGCCTCAGCTGCACACACATCCTGCTGAGATTAGATAGAACTTGTGCAAAGCAACAAAAAAATTACCTGTAAGTTTTTGGTATGAAGATCACCTCCAACAAAAAAACACTTTGAAGTTGTATCTCACAGTATGTATCTCAATTACCTGGGAAGATTACAGCTGCCATATTATGTGCCTACATTAGCTATTGCTAACAATGCTATACTGAAGATAAACTTTTTCCATGAAACTGTCTTCACTAATCATGCTTTTAATTACAGAAGAGGCACTTGACTCCACTAGCAGCCGCAGTCTGAACGGAGTAAGCATAGCACTGGCATCATTGTTTTCTCTTCTTATCGGCTTTACTTTGGGAGCCATCTGCTGGAAGGTGAGGCATATCAAACTTGCCAGTTTAGGTGGAGATAGGTTAAATTTTATCCCTAAGCAAGCACAAGTATCCTGATTTTAAAAACTAGGCATATCATTTGAGCCTCATTGAATCATGTACCACTCAAACTGGTATAATTTGTTTTACAATTCCTAACTCACCCCTGCCCTTCCTCCCAAGTTTTTTAAAAAGTTGTGTCTGTTGGTTTGCTAACAGAATAACTCTAGTCCAGAAATTCAGGAACCAGGATTCCCACAACTTCCCAGTTGTCCCAAATTTGTCTTGATGTGTCAGTGCTTTTCCACTTACTGAGGCCTTGTCTGCACTAGAAAAGATTTACTGGTGTAGCTTTACCAGCAAACCCTCCTAACAGAGACACAAAATCCTTTTGCCGGTATAGATTATACCAGTTCCCAAATGGTGTAAACTATACTGGCAAAAGGACATTTTTTGCAAGCATAACTGCATCTATACTGGGCTTTTGCAAGCATAGCTACATCAGCTGGGGTGTGATATTTGTTTTTTAAACACTCCTAATGACATAGCTATCCCAGCAAAACTTTTAACTGTAAACCAGGCCTAAACTTCTATTAGGTTCCAATCTTGCACAGCTTTAGAGGCATAATCTTGCTCACACAAGTAGTCCAAGTTGGTATTATAGGATTGGTTCATACTCTAACAATTAGTAGATATTAACCTGGTATTGAGCTTGGTTAAAAATAGCACTTCACTGCATATAAAATGCACATGGCTAAATTCTTCTATCACACTTGCATGCATCACTCTGCTCAACTTCAGTGGGATGCATGTGTGCATCGGAAGGCAGGGTTTGGTTTTTTCCTGTAAAAGAGCATATTGATACTGAAAATAGAAAGGGAGACGTAAATGAATAATTATCATTTTGTTCTGTAAAATGTCACTATACAGTAAGTTATATAATACTTTATCTGATGCACTTTCCTCTTAGAAAACTCACTGCACACCCAGACCAGCAACTGATGAAACCACACAGTGTAATAACTGTCCAGAGGAGAATGAGAGAAGGTATTTCGCTTCACTGAAGTCTTTACAGATCTTTACAAAATCAAGTATCATTTTTCCATTTCTTAAGTTTTCTCCTGCTCTCTAAAAGATGCACTTGGAAACAAAAAATGTGCATATTATCAAGTTCCAGAGGGTTAGGCGTGTTAGTTTGTATACAGCAAGAACCAACGAGAGTCCTGTAGCACCTTAAAGACTAACAAATTTCTACGGTCATAAGCTTTCGTGGGCTGCAACCCACTTCGTCAGATGCATGAATGGGTTGCAGCCCACAAAAGCTTATGCCCACAGAAATTTGTTAGTCTTGAAGATACTACAGGACTCTCATTTGTCATATCAAGGGTTTTTTTTAAAATGTATTGGAATTTTTGCCCAGACTATGTTCCTTAAAGTGCGCTCCTACTCTAAATGTAAATGTTATGTATTTTCTGTATACAAAAAATACTCCATTAAGGGAACATTATGGTTGCAAAGTTAAGCACTCAGAAGCTAGGGAGATGTTCCATACTTGTAATGTCAAGGGAAGGAGTTCAGCTACAGAATTGACAGCATAGTAAATGGCAAAATCTGTTTCCTGTTGCTGCAGGTTCTCTTCAAAGGAGATATTTTGTGTGGTAAAGTAGATTTAATATTTCTTCCTCAGCAGATTAGAAAGCCTTATAGGCCTAAGGGAGACCAGCTGGGATCACATCCATTCATCATCCAGGATTATTCTTCATTTTTGCCTCTATTTTTCAGTACCGAGACAGAAAAGGCTCATGTATTCAAACCAACTTCCTCTTCTTCCATCAGTAATTTTTCCTCTATGTCATGGAAGTTGGTGGAAAAAAGATACTGTTGTCATGTCAGCTTTCCCCTTCGGGAGGAGAGATGCCACTGTTGGTTTTCCCCTATCCTTTCTGTTACAGTAGGAGGCCCTGATGCACGCCTCACATCTTCCTGCTCTCCTGCTGCTGGAATGGAAGAGCCAGATGTTCCACTGTCTCCTAGTATGGGGAAGGAGAAAGCAGATAGTGGTGGCCTCTCTTCCCTGGGGAGTTTTGGTAGCAGCAACAGCTGTAAGGGGAGGCTGGTAGATAGCAACAGATGACTTTCTTTCTTCTGTGCTTACTCCACAAGGGAGGTGGAATTTGCTAAAGAGAAACGGTCAGTCCTAAGAGATAAAACAGTGCTGAAAGACCTCCCTATAGGAAGGAGAGCAGTGGGGTGGTATTGAGCCAACCCCCAAAAGTGATTAGATCTATGTGGAGAGCAGCAACTGGAAGCAGATTTTGCCATTCACAGTGCTGTGAAGCATTGGGCTAATATTGCAAAAATTCACACAAACCAATTTACCCTTAGCTGTGTTTGTAAATTATTTTTAATTTCTTTTTTCATGAACATTCAAATGATTGGAATTTTTTTGGCAGTCACTATGTGACAAGGATGTAGAAATACCTAGAAAATTTTGGTTCGCAATAATATTAATAAAAATACAACATTCATATGAATATTCAGGTAAATGTGTTCATAGGGTCATCTTGAAATCTTTTCCCTCTTCCTTTTTAAAATAGTTTTTATCCAGTCAGTGAGAAGAAACAATTCCACATGACTCAGGAGCCCAATCAGTTTGTGAACCCATAGGCTCAAATTTTCAGAGTGCTCAAACCATTTAGAATGGCTAACAAATTTATAAACTTCAGCCTATTCATGGAGGATTAGTTAAATAAGAAGGGCTACATTTAAAATATGTATCATTCGCTACAAATATCTCCTCCCACTTTGGTACAGCGACTAATAAAGTTAAGCATCCTCCCCTTGACACCACAGGTAGAATGAAACCTTGCCTCAGAAAAAAAAGATGAAACAGTTCAATGCAAGAGACTACCTCTCCAAGAAATTACAATTGGTAATTTTCCCCATCAAATCTTCTCAAACATGTACAATATTTTCTCATTCTACCTTCCCGTCACAAAGTTTTGATCTTCCACTGTAATTAAGCAGTACTTATTAGCAAATGTTTATTATAATGCTCAAACACTGCAAACATTCCAGTGATGCTTGTTAATGTCTTTATTTTAACTAACAGATGAGACCTTTCATTGTCACCATTCCCTGGAAATTTTAGCACAACGGAAATAAATTATTTTATGTCTTCCAGTATGTTGCAGCAAAAAGAAAAAGAGCTTCTACAAGTGTAGCTGTTGCTTTTTTTCCCCAACACTGTTACTGTTTCATGTATTGGTAAGTCCTTAAATAGTCTGACTGAGAGTCCTACCACAAACTTCATAACGTTTGCTTGCTGAAATTTACAGTGACTATGCTGTGAAGCCTCATCTAAAGTTAACTTTGTATTAGTCAGCTTAGCCTATGTGTCAGACAGTCTTATTTCAAATAGAGTTATCCTGTGTTCTGAATTTAGTCCTTTGACTTGTGGCCACACCTCTCAATATCACAGTTGGAGACACAGACTCCAAAATGAGGGACAGCTCTTGCTTCCTTCTTTAGTGTGGCAGCCAATTGAAAAGTCATAGGCCCTTCTTTGAGAATCCCAGCTCCCTCAAGTCCCTCTTCAGCTGCAGTGCTATAGCATGAAGGGACAGGCTGTCTCAGAGGAGTTTAAAAATAAAGATACTATCCTGAATGCAATAGCTGATGGGGGAGATAACAGAAAGCAAGGGGAAACATTCCAGAGGGGAAGAATATTAACAGAATGTGCTGATGTGATTCCAGATTTGAAATACTATATTGCTAAGCTATTGAACTGCTCTGCTGATTGCTTATTGGAAACAAACATCAGACTGGTACAAATGCCCTTTACCTACCCTCATGCTGTTCTCACAGGTCACAAACTGGGATTCTGTAAACATCCCATCTGTCATACCTCTTTTTCACTGTGTATGTACAGCCACTGGGGAAGACAAAATGATGTTTTGGCTTATTGCCACCAATAGGCAGATGATCTTTCTCAGTGGTAGAAAGCAAACTGTCTTAGGCTGAACATTTATACAATAGAAATTATGCTGATAAATTGGGGAAAGCAATAAGAGGCATAGGGAAAAGATGTGAATAGATTTTCTGCTAGGTGTAAATGCTCAACCTTAGCCAACATGATTCACAATCCTCAGGATCTCATTGGATTCATTATTCTTCCTGCATATTTAAGTGAATGGGGTAGTTAAATGTCTTCCCAATTTCCTGTGCGTCAGCCAGAAATGAGCGTTCCTCACTGACACAGAGCTTGTTGTGGGGACTAGATTATTGCAACAGGTTACTGATGAAAAGCATCTGGAAGGTTCAGATAGTGCTAAATGCTGCTCTATCTCTTAGTTTCATAAGGGCTCATCTCATTGAACAAGTGATCCATGCTTTACCATTCATGCTTGGTATTCACTTCCTGGTGCAGTTCAAGTGCTGGTTCTGACTCATTAAGCCATAAACAGCCTGGGACTCAAGATTGCTTCTCTCCTTTGTCCCTTATGTTTTAACTGATAAGGCACCTGTGTGCCAAGGAGAGGGCATCATTGCAAACCTCAACTTTATCCAGGACCTTCAGTTTTAAAAATACATTAGTATCATATTGGTATTTACTTGGCCACCTAGTTGTGTGGGAGAAAAAAAAAAATCACATGGATTTTTTTTTTCAAATGATGTTGTAAAAGGAAAAGCTAAGAGCATGTAATAAAGAAAAATATTTTCATAGCCAATGAATTTTTATTCTAGTAGACCAGCTCACTTTTCTGTGTACCATCTTAACTTTTTTAAAAGCCCTATTGTTAAGGCTTCCCTGTACCGCAAACTCACATGAATGGTCCCATTGAATTCAACAGGACTATTTGTGTGTTTGCATGAGCAGGGTCTAAAGCATTCTGTGCCCAGGATTGGGAAGCTAGAGAATTGTACATGAAATTGCAACTAAATCACTTTAAAAATATGGTTGGCGAAGTGCTTTGGGATGAAAGAATGTACATGCAAGTTATTTCATTATTTATTTCTATAAAGAAAGTATTCTATTTCTCTGCTAAGATTCTGCTATTGAGTAATGAGTGTGAGAAAGCAGTAAAAAAATGTCCTTTTTTCCCCGCCCCCAGGCAGGCAACAGTTCCACGTTTGCTTCATAAATGAAGCAACTTTAAGCATATTCATATTACTTCTGGAGTGACAGACTGAGTCTGCATTGGTTGCTGCCCCGGCTCCATACTGATGATTCAAAGAGATAAGGACAAAGTGTGTTTGTTACTGTGAAACCAACACTGAATTAAACATCATTAAGAAGAATGTTCTGAGCAGGACTGTATTTCATTCAAATACTTACCTTTTGTGGAATTGGGAGTCATTTAACTGTATAATCCTTACAGCTGATTCTGGCAGAGGAAGTAAATGGCCTGAAAAAAGACATCTTTCAAATGCCTCCAGATACATGTAATCTTTGAAAATCATAAGGAAGTTTTCATTCTTTATTTACATTCTGTGTCCTGCTGCTTACTCTGATGCCTACAAGGAAGTTCTATGAATTGAAAAAAAAAATGCAGAAACGGATACAAATAACATACGCTGCAGTATTGTGTATAAAACTTGCAAGTAAGGTGGTGCAATGGACCAGTGTGCTAGCCTTTCACTTCTAAGGAACTGGCTTCATATCTAGCAAAGTTCATACGTAAAATGAGATGTCTGTCTTGTGCCAGGTGGACGTTTATCCACCTCTAAAAGTCTCCACAGAACTTGGTATGGCTGGTGGTCTCCATTTAGGAGAAGCAAATAATGGGATCAAAAAGAACTATAGAGGCGGTGACAGTAGCAGGATGGACCTTTTACAGCTTTAGGAGAAACTGTTGGTGTGTGAAGACTCCAATTTAAATTCCAGACATGGAAAAGGAAGAGAAAGCAAAGAGTCTGAATTGCGTTCAACATCTGCAATAACACTAAACTCATTAAACCTTTTTCTAAATATTGATGATGCATGCCACTGATTCTTTGACTTATATAAGATGTACAAAATGTGGAATATACTGAGAATGAATTTATTAATTACAGCTGACATACAGGAAGATATTTGCATTGTGTTTTGAATGTGTAATACGTTTTTTTAATCTGGCATTCTCCATTTTTTTAAGATTAATTCTAGTCAAGGGATGAAAAGCTTTATTCCAGTTGTCCTCCGTGTATAGAAGATGTTATAGTGTGTCATTAAATACATGGATGACAGCAACAAGGCTGACAAACTCAGACTTTGTCAGGCCTGCATTTTCAATGAGGCACTAAATACTATACTAGAACTTAAGTGCACTTTGTGCATCCCTTTTGTACAGGCTCTTTCCAGAAAATGGACACTACTTATCTATCTATTTTAGTGTTGTCTGCTACAGAAAGTAAGGATGTCTCACCCAGATGGCAAACTGCCTGACTACTATTAACCCAATAAGTTAATTAAAATATGACTATAAAATCTTTTGTTTTAATGTCTTCAGAAAGCTGACTATCTTTTAGAGATACTTTTATTTAAACTTTTAAAAGAACTGTCATGGATGCTTTAGTTATTTCCATAATCTACTATGAACTATATGTCAAAGTAATTTGTCATGTATAGGGTCAATTAATTAGCAATACATATCTTAGTGGCACAATGTACAAAAAGTATTATGATCAATGATGGAGATTATGGATATGTATAGACACTTTGGGTAGAATCTTGGCAAGTCCATGGAAAAACTTTTGATTTCAGTGGGGTCAGAATTAGACCCTTAGGATCTAGTTTTCATTTACACTAAGGCCGCTTTATACTGTTCTGGCAGTGATCCTCATCTAGTGTAAATTGTCATAGCTCCATTAAGGTCAAGGATCTGTCCCTAGAGCAAGTTAAAGTGGCTTTCATGTAAGTGAGAATTTGGCCCTAATATCCTCACTTTCATAAGGTGCTGGAGCAACCACCACTTCAACTGACAAATGTGAGATGCTCAGCACCTCGAAAAAATCAGACCCTTGGCAGCTGTTAACACTACAGATACCAAGTCGTAGAATTCTCCAGCTGTACCAGCTTGATCTGACACAATAATGTATGCGCCTGTATTTACTGGTTCCTCAGACTATTATTTCAAGCCTACTTTAAAAGTTCTACTTTTAGAAGCTCAGTATGATCTAATGTTTGTTTGGGAATTTGCACCTTACTGGTTGTGTTGAAATTGCTTGAATACATGTTCTGACAAAGAGGAAGTGTGCCCATAATAAATGGCAGCAAATATCTCTGGACACTTGAAAAAAATGTTGGACATAAAAACATTTCCCATTGCTGCAATCTACAGTATGTTATCAAGGAAACGGAATGAATTTGGAATCTTAGAGGTTTTCTTAGAACAAAATCAAATGTTTTTAGTTAACTACCTTAATTGTTCATAAAGGTGCTAATTTTCCTAATTGAATATTTTTGAGAAAATGTACAATAAAAAAACACTAAACATTTGCAGTAATATCTTGATGTGTTTCAAATTAGGCATTGAAGTTCAAATTACAAATTTTTTGTTCAGGCATCATAGTGCATATTTTATCCTTGATAACAATGAATAATGCATCTGATATAAATTGATGTAAAATTTGACCCCAAATGCATTGCTAATAAATGCTAATGTTCTAACAGTAACAGTCTCAAAACTTAGTTATAATACAGGGTTTATAACAATGCCACATATATTCATCTTTGCCACAGAACAAGGCAAATTTAAGGCTGAAATGACATTCCTATATCTAACTGAAACAGCTCCCATGTACAATCCTTATGACAGCACAAAGTTTACATAATCATCATTATTCTCATTTGGAATGTAAATAGGATCCATTAGCACAAAGTGGAATAGCATCACATGGAGTCTGAGCTGGATAATCATTTTGACAGCTCATGACTTTTCCTTCATTTTTATCTTACTTAAGAGGTTCAAACTGAGTATTTTAGGCCTTCTGAGAGGAGTGTCACAAGCCTGAAATATATTTAGATATTTCTAAATATGGTAGATTGTTCAGCATTTGGAAACCTAAGAATTCAGATATGTAAGTTTTTTATAAAGGGTCGGGTTCTGCTATCTGTTGGATAGAATTTACTCCATACATAGTGTCAGTCATGTGCTGGTTTAGAAAAAGCAGTTAATATCAATGAAGTAAGTTATTACTTAATGGGAGTAATGGTGGCAGACACAGGCTCTTAATTACTACTTTTTTCTATTTTTTAAGTTGTACAATTCCTGAATGCAAACCAATTTTAAAACTCTTCATTTTTGGGAAGGGTCAGACCATGCATTGTTGTGTTCAGAAAATGAGTGTCCATTTATTAAAATGGAGTGTTTGGTTATATTAAGGTCAACCTAAATTGTTCTCAGATCTCATTGGATTTTGTAAGGAAGAAACATTTGGACGTTTCCTCAGGAGTAGCTGAACTTTTCATGCTATTAATAGCAGCTTTTGTTAGACTAAAAAGCAGCTAATAGTATAATGCAAAATTCAGTGTGCTATTTTAGAAGTGTGTTTACTTGAATAAATTAATGGTACTTATCGTGTCAAAGTCATTTTATAAGTAAGCTTTTAAAAACTAATGTGCTATACCATGGCACATGTATAAAGAAGTCAAACTTACACATTTTCTAGATTCTGATCTTCACTGACTGTCTTTTCTGTTGCTTTCTCTTTGTAATATGGTGAAACTGTTCAGCATACACAGTACAACAGTTAAATTGAAAAGCTAACTGTACTACTCTAGCTATTTTCAATGAGAATTGTATTTAAGAATTATCCACTTTTCTCCAAATAAGTTGATTCAACTATGTATTAAAACAGATGTACAGTAATAGTGGCATGTTGCTATTATGTTAGCAAATGGATGGGCTGTGGAAATTTCAGACTCTTTAGAGACAGAGCACAAATGTTTGTTGGTTGCACCATGGGTAAGAGTTTGTATATTTTGATGTAAATGTAACAATCTCGCATAGTTATATTCTGATTGAAAGGTTAAGCGACAAAGTGTATAAAATGTGGTGTGTGTGTATATATGTGTCCTGATCCTTTTTTTATACTGGTTTGAAAATGGAATTACATTATATACATATACTTTATTGTTCTAAATAAAGACTTTATGCACTGCCTTGATATGAGTACATTGTCTTGACTTGGTCATGTTCATGACCTCTCATAAATCCTGGCATATTCTTAAATGGATTTATAGGTATTCTAGACCCTTTTGCATGGAGATTCTATAAAGTGATGTGCAGATATTTCAGAAATAACTTCTAGTGCCAACACTTTTTTTTAATTTGTGACTCATGGCACTACTCAAACTTAAATGAAAAATTTTTGTAGCTCCTTAAGGGTATAGCTACACAGCAATTAAACACCCACAGCTGGCCCTGGCCAGTGACTCAGGCTCCTGGGTTTTAGTTGCAGGGTGTAAAATTGTGGGTAAATACTCAGGCTCAGGCTGCAGCCTCTACTCTGGGACCCTCCCCAGAACTTAGGCTCCGGCGTGAGCCCAAATATCTACACCACAATTTTACAACCCAAACCCTGTGAGCCAGAGTCAGCTGACCTGGGCCAGCTGCAGGTGTTTAATTGCTGTGTAGACATACACTAAGAATCTGAAATTTGTATTCATCTTCTGGGCAACTTTCCTAGTCCCATATACATTTGTCATTTAGCTCAAATAATGGAACTTTGGTTTCAAGTGCCATGAAGAAAACATCGAAATCATGACTGAAATTTTTTTTTATAATGTCTATTTTTTTGGAAAGAGGTAATCTAAAGTCTTAAGATCTGAAACGTTCTAAAGAGTTGAGAGAACACCTTACTCACTGTATTTTGTACTTTATTTTACATAACTGTGGGTCTTCAGAAAGATGTAAGTCACATATTCAAAGATGAAGACCAAAATCGCTTTTCTTCCCATCAGAGGAAGGATTTCTCCCCAGAATCAGACCATTGGCATGGCAACTGAATGTAGTATCCCAGCCCATAGCTAGCAGAAAAATAACACTTAACACTAACAATATGAATTGCATTACATCAATGTAATTTAACACTTTAGCACCATTAATGTCAATGGAGAGATGCAGATTTACACCAGCTAAGACTGTGACCCACTGCTTCCAAGATCATTTTAGCTTGTTATAACAGAGGTGTTTTCTGCAGGAACTACTTAATTTATATAGTTGCAGAAAGTTCCTGAATGATAATACCTGACAATTTTTTATTTTAATGAAGATAATTAGTTCAAGATTTCACAATATATTGCAGCTTATAAAGTTCCAGCTTCTTACCCCATCCATGTAAGGGTTAGTGGTAGAAATTCTTCCAACGTTGAAAACTATTCTGAAAGTGTTGAAGTTTCCCCAATAGCTACACTTATGGCATGTGCTAGCAATCAAAATTTTAGATTGTAAAATGCATAACATAAATCCCTGTGTGTTGCTGGATCCCAGAGAGATGAAGAGTCAGGATCTTCTATATACTCCCAACAAAGTTATTTCTACACAATACAGGAGCATATCCCATAAGCAATTACTGTTCTTCAAGTGCTTGCTCACATTGATTCCAATTAGATGTGTGTGCGCCACAGCACAATCGCCAGAAGGTTTTTCCCCAGTGGTGTCCGTAGTGTCAGCTCTGGAGCTCCCTGGGATTAATGCCTTCAGGGCACCCTATATAGGGCTCTGCCAACTCTGTCTCTTCAGTTCCTTTTTACTGCCTGTAACAGTCAGCTGGAATCCATTGCCTCTTGCTTCACAAGGGTCCCCTTCCTGCCCCATGACTACAGCCAGAAATTGCCTGAAGCTACTGGTCCATCTAGCAGCATGAATTTATGTAACTCAGTATGCCAGACTACCTCTCAGGCCTCAGACATCGCTGGCCTCAGTCTACAGACCTTCCCAGGATCACATTGACAGAGTAATAATCAATTCCATCATCAGTGCTGGAGACACTATACTGGTGGCTAGACCCATACCTAGTCTGTGCAGGGGTCCTGTTCGCTCCTCCATTTCCTACCCTGACCCTAGTGATGGATGTTTCAGATACAGGCTTGGGGGGGCTCACCTAGGACAACTCAGGGGCTCTGGTTTCAGGAAGATCTCTCTACCTATATCAACATGAGGGAGCTGAAAGCAGTGCGGCTCACCTGTCTGAAAGGCAAATGTGTCAGTAAGAACAGACAACACAACAGTGATGTTTTATATAAACAAACAGGGTGGTGCTCGCTTCTCTTTCCTGTGCCAGGAAGCCCTCAACCTTTGGCAATGTTGTGTAGTGCACATGATGCACCTAGAAGTGGCTTACCTCCCAGGGTCTCAGAATATGTTGGCGGACTACCTCAGCAGATAAATATCTGTCCACAAGTGGTTCCTCCATCTAGATGTAGCAAATGACATCTTCCAAAGGTGGGGGATTCCCCATATAGACTAGCATTTCCTGTTGGATTTTGTCATGAATAATGGTTCTGCTCATTCCAGAATCACAGCCTGGGGCCAATCGCAGATGCTTTTCTCATCCTGTGGATGGGTCACCTGTTCTATGCATTTCCTCCAATACCGCTGGTGCACAAGGTCCTCCTGAAGGTCGGAAAGGAAAAGTCTTCAGTAATCTTGATTGTGCTGCTGTGGCCATGCTTCTTGATCTCTTGGTGGAGGCTCCTACCAATCTTTTGGTGGTGTCAGATCTGATCACTCAGAATCACGGCTGCCTTTGCCATCCAAACCTACAATTCCTTCATCTCATGGCATGGAAATTCCATGGTTGAAACCCCAGGAGTTGGAATGTTCAGAGCAAGTCAGGGAGAGTCTCTTGGGTAGTTGGAAACCCTCCACTAGGGCTACCTACCTGGTGAAATAGAAGAGGTTCTCAGTTTGGTCCATGCAGAAAGCCACCTCTCCAGAAACATCTTCTATACCTCTTAGCTTGGACTATCAGTTACATCTTAAACATCAGGGACTTGCAGTATCAATCAAGGTCCATGTGGCTGCAATTTCAGCTTTTCATCCCTGGGTAGCAGGCCAGTTGATCTTTGCAAATCACACAGTAGCTCGGTTCTTCAGTGGATTGGACAGGTTGTTTCCTCAAACATGTCAATCGGTTCCCTAATGGGACCTGGATCTGGTGTTATTGATGAAGCCACCGTTTGAGCCATTAGCAACATGCTCCCTACTATACCTCATGGAAAGTAGCTTTCCTGGTGGCAATTTCCTCAGCTCAGATAGTTTCAGAACTTAGAGTCTCACATCAGAATCCCCTTATACTGTTTTTCAAAGACAAGGTTTGCCTGCGTCTGCATCTAGCCTTCCTTCCAAAGGTAGTATGGCAATTCCATGTGAACCAGGACATTTTTATTCCGACATTTTATCCCAAACTGCATGCCAACAACTGCGAACAGATGCTTCACTCGCTGGATGTTAGGAGGGCACTGGCATTCTACATAGAAAGAACTAAGACATTTAGGAAAACAACTCAACTTTTTGTGGAAATAGCAGATAAGATAAAGGGCCTCCTGGTCTCATCTCAAAGAATTTCTTCATGGATAATGTCTTGTATCAAGGCCTGTTATGACCCGGCAAAAGTGCCAGCCGCTGCAATCACAGCCCACTCCATATGGATCCAGGCATCTTCAACAGCATTTTTAGCTGAGGTCTGGATACAAGACATCTGTAGGACAGTGACGTGGTCATCTATACACATCTTTGCAGCACATTACGCCATTACATTCCAAGCTAGAGGTGATGCACCAGTAGGTAAAGCAGTGCTACAATCTGTAGTCTGGTGAGCTCCAACCTCTCCTCTGATGGGACTGCTTGGGAATCACCTAATTGAAATCGACATAAGCAAACACTCGAAGAAAAAATGGTTACTAACCTTCTGTAACTGTTGTTCTTCAAGATGTGTTACTCATGTCCATTCCAAGACCTACCCACTTACCCCTCTGTTGGAGCTTACCCGCAAGAACGAACTGAAGAGTCAGAGGGTTGGTAGAACCTTATATAGGGCACCATGAAGGCGTGACTCCAGGGAACTCCAGAGCCAACCGTATGGATACCACTGGGGAAAAACCTTCCAGCGACTGTGCACGCAGCATGCGTACACCTAATTGGAATGGACGTGAGCAACACATCTCAAAAAACAGTTTCAGACGGTTAGTAACCGTTTTCTCTCCTGATCTTTGGCCTTTTCTGCAAAATCCCATGACAAGCAAGCAGGAATTAAAAATACAGATCGGATATTTGCAGGCTTGTGCTTCTAGCCAGTCATAAATATAGGGCAATTACCTTTCTTTTTTGGCAAAGTACAACATTTTCTTGAGCTCGTGGAAAAATATTCTATTGAGATCACAATAGCTTCTTTGTTTGTTTGTCGCTTATTGTACTTTTTAGAATAGGAAAAATTGGCTCAATTAAATTTAAGAAGCTGGAAGGCAAAATATGTAGCTTTTATCAGTTTAACTATCCCAAGTAACAAAATGTCTTGTTACAAATTTATCTTTGTCATTATTTATATTGTGACTGAGTATTTTTAGGACTTACTGGCTATTTAACCTGTCGTGTCCCCGAAGTTAAATATTTTAGACCTCCCTTCAATTAGACAATGCTGTCAGTATTAACAAAACAGGTAACAACCTCACCTTTGTAGATGACAAAATGCAGAGGTTTCTCCAAGCCAATTAATTGCATTAGCTGAGAGAGAAAGGAAGCATCTAGCTCTTGGATGACTTCCTGAGAACAATACAGAAAGCTTTCTTGGATAATTGCCCCTTTGCCAAAGCTTGGGTGAAAAGCATCCCAGCAAAGTAGTTAAACTGCTCAGTAGTATGTGGACATAGATTACTACTTCTTTTTACAGTTTCACAACTGCCTGATACTGTAAAATTGCAAATGTTTTCTAGATTTATTTATAATGCTGTACCTTAAGTATCAGACAAGTAATAGTTCAACTTAACTCCAGTACAGCCTGGGGTTATTTAATGTTATAAGGAGCTGCATGGGAAACAAATATTTAATAATGTGCTCTTCAATCTAGTAGAGCATGGTATAACACAATCAAATGGCTAGAAGTTGAAGCTAGACATATTCAGACTGGAAATAAGATGTAGTTCTTTAACAGTGATGGTAATTAACCATTGGAACAATTCACCAAGGCTCATGTCAATTTTTAAATAGAGATTGCATGTTTTTCTAACAGTTATGTTCTATGGGGTTATTTTGGGGAAGTCTATGCCCTGTGTTATACAGGAAGTCAGACTAGATTATCACAATGGTCCCTTCTAGCCTTGGTATCTATGAAACCTATGAGGAAAGGTTAAAAAAACTGGGCATATTGAGAAAAGAAGACTGAGGGGGGCCAGATAACATTCCGGACTGTGATCAATTGTTCTTCTTGTCCACTGGAGGTAGGACAAGTAGTAATGGGCTTAAACTTCAGCAAGGGTGATTCAGGTTATATAGTAGGAAAAGCTTTCTAACTATAAGGATAGCTAAATACTGGAATAGGCTTCCAAGAGAGGTGTTGAATTCCCACCACTGGAGATTTTTAAGGACAAGTTAGACAAATATGTCTGGAATGGTTTAGGTTAACTTGGTCCTGGCTCAACACAGAGGTCTGGACTTGGACTTCTTGAAGTCTCTTCCAGCCCTATATTTCAAGGATTCTACAACTTACTAAACTTTCTGATAAAATCACAGTGTGATGGGATGTTCACCCCACACTGGAAAGGAAGGGGTTAAAAGCAGCATAGGCAGGTTTCACAGAGAGCAGCCAATCAGAGAGGCTGCATGGAACAGCCGATCAGGGCCCAACGGGCTTACAAAAAAGGAGTAGCAGAGTCAGAGTCAGTCAATTGCTGCAGGAAGTCTAAGGAGAGAGGACTATGTTTCCACCACCAGGAAAGGGCATGCTGTCAGAGCTAATCCCCAAGAGGCCAGCAGTGGTACTGCTCTGGTGAGCAAACTCCATCACACACTGACACCCACAAAAACATAAAACGAAGACACTAATGTAACTAGTAAAAAAAATGGAGACCGGAAGTTTTGCTTTGGTGTAGCTAGATTAAAATAAAACTACCTCTGAGTTTGGATGCATGGCCTACAGAAACCTCTTTATGAACCTCTATTTTTTAATGTCTGCCTAAACTTCCATAAAATACACAACACCTTAATAGCAAGATTGTTCTGTTAACTGACTTTCCATTAACTACTGCATGAATTACCCAAAATCTTAGGAAAGTACTTGTATAGTTTTTAGTTCTCGCTAAGGCAACAAGCTTTTGCCTTTTAGAAAAAGTTAATCATTTTGTCTGCCTTGGGTCTTCTTTACATCTCATCCCACCTATACTATTGCTATTCTATAGCTTTCCCTTTGTGCTTTTCTGTAACATGGTTCCCTTCTTCCCTGCTCTTCTGGCAGTCTCACTTGCTAATCCCATTCACCTTCCTTTGGCCACAAGTAGCAGGCCTTCAGGTAGTGCTTGTATCTTCATCTATGTTGCAGCAGCCCCTTGTAGACACACCCAAGGGTGCGCATCCTGTTCTCAGCTGCTTTTACAAGTTTCCAAGCTCTGTCTTGCAATGAGAAGCTTAGACATCTTTTGGTGTCTACTGGAAATCAGGAGAATCTGCACTATGTGACCAATCAGTTTGCTGCAGGCTGCCAGCACTGCTCTCAGACTACAGTTTTATAATATAATCTGTGCTCTAAAGAAGGGTATTGGACTTAGAGGAAGCAGAATATGTAGTAACATATTTAAAGAAAGAATATACTAGAAGGGTGGACACTGTTGCTTATGTAAGCTGAATTGTACACCCAGTTGGGCCCCACAAGCCCATTCCAAGCTGGGGGAGGGCAGAGTTAGGGAAGACAAGATCCCCAGTAGGTGGAGGTGCTGGCCAGAGTGAGGGGGTGAGAAGTTTCAGGTAGTCTGATTTCCATGAAAAACAGGCCCACAGAATGCCCATTGGATGCTATAAGCAGAGGAGGTGCTCTGATCCCCCTCATTCTAAACCTAATGTTGCTGCCTCATTCCTGTGTTCAGAATGACTCTGTTCCCAAACTGCAACAGGCTTCTGAGGTCACTGCCTCACCTGTGTATCCAGAGCCCTCTATAATCATAACACTTAGATTAGCAGAAATCAGAAACAATGGGCCATGAGTAGGGTTCTGTCCATTGATATCTAGAACATTCTCTGAAGTTTTGGAAGTGGTCGGATGCACTTTTCAAAAGTTATTGCGTGACTGACAGAAAAATGCCATTGAGTTGAGCGTTAGGCCTCATAATCCAAAGTGTGACTTAACTGCAGTGAGTGTGATGACTGAGGAGAAAAGAATGGCTTAAAAGGTTAGCTATGCAGAATAATGAAGTAATGGACCAGACGGAGGGAAAGTACAGAACTGACAAACAGGACCAGCAGCAGTGTTTACAGAACATACTTCTGGAGAGACAATGGGCTAGATCCACAAAAGGATTTAGCCATTACAAAGTTCAATATAGCAACACTTAAGTTTTAGGCACCCTATCATGCAGTGGAATCCACAGCCCTATGCTAGGTGCCTAGGTTTCTATACAATGTCTGGGGAAAGACAGCCGTCTAAGAATAGGATCCACAAAAGCCAGCATGCTGAGCAGGGAGTCACCAAAACTAGCCAATAGGAAATGGTGAGGAGAAGGGTGGGGTGAGTCCTAAGCCGTGCCACCCAAAGGGACTTGGGTGGCAAAGTCCAGACCAGAGGCAAGTGCCTATCTCTGCCTGGGATTCATAGCCATGCACCTCTTTTTTTTTTTTTTTTTCCGCGCGCAAGAAATGGAGGAGAAATAAGCAGAGACCATTGGACTATAAGATATTGACATGAGCGTCTCAATTTTTTCCTGAAGTTGTTCTGCTGTGCATAAATCATTGATTATGTATTGGGCCAAACAGCACATAAGAATGACTCTATAGCCAAGTACTTAATGTCCCCACCTAAAAAGTGAGAGGTCCAAGTTCAAATCCCTGCTTCATCTTAGGCAGAGGAGGGACTTGAGCTGCTATTTCCTGTATCCTGAGTGAGTATCCTAACTACTGGGCTAAAAGTTATACTCCTCTCCCTCTCTCTGCTTTGAGTGGGTTTAGGCATCTGTCATCACCTTTCTTGAACAAAACAGCTTAGGCACCTAACTCCAGGAAAGGGGGCTAGGTGTAGCTGCATCTAGCCCATCAACTTGTGGCTGAACTATAGTATAACTTGTTAACACACACTTTAAATATTCAAGCCTGATTTAAAGACAAGTGATAGAGAATTTGCCACAGCATATGGAAATCTTTTCCAATAATTTATTAGCCTCACTATTAAAAATTTGCATCTTGCTTCCACTTTGAATGTTTTGACTTCAGCTTCCAGCTACTGATGAAGGATCTGGATGTAAAAACTGTGCTCAAATGAGGGCAGAGTTTAACAGGCAGAGCAAACAGAGGCAGCCACCTTGACAGGTCGGTAAAATATTTGAGCTACTGGAGTACTCCGCTTACTTGATGTGATTTTTTACCCATAGCCAGAAACAGAGGACTCTGCTTGAGGAAGAAGTAATAATAAAAAAACAAAAACAAAAACAGATTTCCCATGGGAAGACTACATGATGGTAGCTTTTTCTTTGTTCAGCTCCCAGCATTTCTCTGACTACAAATAAGATTCCTTCAGTAACAGCAATTTTTTCTCTCTTTACAGAACAACATGATTCCAAAGCCATCATAATATGTTTCTAAACTGAGCTGTGTACTTGCTTGATTCTCCATTAATTATTTCCCATACTACATGTAACATTACCAGTTACTTAGGAAATGTTTTGGAGGTGTGGATATTCAGCACCTCTGAAAATTAGGCCCTTGATATTATAGGTTATAGTGAGCAAGGAGGATAAAATGGAGGCAGAACAAGCAAATAGGCCAGCATGTATAGCTGGGATTCTGATCTCCCATCTACACAGCATGGTGTGTGTCTCCAGTACTCCAGCACAAAAGCTGACACTTGCTAGGCTATACCATATCATCCTCAGGGCACTGAAGTATAAACAGCAGTTCAGAGGCTGTTCACTGAAAATCAGATTTACCACAATAAACAGATCCAGGTCCTCTCTTCCTGCCAATATCCCATTACTTCAGGAACAAATTCTGTTCAGTAGCTCTAGCTAGCATTCTACAATGGTATTTATACTTGGAAAACATTTTTTGTAGGTAGTTGCTTCTCTAGCCCTGAGCCACTTATTATGTTTTATTGAAAATACTGATTCCCAGAATTCTCCTCTACTCCCTTTTTTCATCCTTGAGGATATTAAATTAATTCTCCAGTTACACTTTATCCTGCAATGCAAGTACTTGCTCATACATGTGCCACAGCGATCAGACTCTGAGAATTCTTCTGTGAGAGCACCACCAAAGATAGAGTCAATGTGGCCTGCTCTTGGGAGGTTTGTGCTTTCCTTATTTCTTTGAAATTTTGAAGTCTCCCAACGGTTTTCATTGGCTGTTAACTTCTGCTTCCCTATCCTCAGAGCTTGAGCGGTGATGAATAGAGATGCATGTCAAATTGAAACACTTCACTTTTTCGTAAACTTTTTAAAAAAGATGTTCATCATTTTTGGCCAGCTCTAGTAATAAACCTTACATGCTTCTAATGCAGGTTTAAACTGTTACAAAACCAGTTCTGCTAAAATAATTATACTAGGGACCTACTATACTGAGGATAGGGCAGATGCATAAACCTAATTATAATGGAAGGGAGATTCTAGCAACCTGAACTTTCAGCTTGTGTGGGATTATTTATTTGTCCTTCACTTTCAGCCAGCTGGAAGATTTCTTTTTCTACTGGACCTCTAGAAGTACCGCCCAAAGTGTTTTATCAGAAGCCCATCCTGGCCTGCAGGCCTTTCTCTTCAAGCAGTTTCTTTACCAGAAGTTTCAATCTTTGATTTGGCAGTTTTCTTGAACCTGTTGCTGTTTGAAATAGGATCAAAGTGTCTCTATACTTGACAATAGATCAATAGGTTTTCAAAGACATAAAATAAAAAAAAGTTACGTGTTTCAACATCTCAAACATTTCACTTGTCCTCTGATACAAATGTAGAATATGGTTACACTGACATTTTTTGTATTTCCTGTGTCAAGGGTTCTTTCTCTGAACCAGATCACCTTTTAAAATGTATAACAATATGTAATCCTGTTTACCTGTACTATTCAATGTTTTGAAGTTTTTATGCTTACAAACAGCTGACAGCCCAGCACAGAACAATCCAGACCTTTAGTAGAAGCTGATGGGAACAGGAAAGGTGTTGGGAAATGATAACCCTTGGGGAGAGGCAAAGGCAGGGAAAAGCTATGGCGAAGGAGGACTGAATGGGGACAACAGGTGCTTGAGGAGGTGGGTGACAGTAAGAGTTTTAGTGGGGAGGAATGGAGATACAAAAATTGTCTTTTTATTGAGAAGGATTGAAATTTGGTAATTCCAAACTTAAAGTTACATAAAAATGAACAAAATCCTCAGTCTTCATTTAGAAAGTGATAGAATTCCTCTAGCCTTCTGGAAAGCTGGAAGCATGAAATGGTCCTAGAAGCAAAAAAAAGCACAAAGAAGGGAGTAGTCTGCATCCAGATAGAAAAGATCCACACAATAAAGAGCCCATAGAAAGAGAGGGTGTACTTTGTATTCATTCTCTTTAATCACCGCAAGTCTATGAAGTAAGAGCATTTCACTATTTTAAAACAGTACCTCTTTAAGGTAGGAAATGATGTAGTCGTACTTGAATATGAGTGACAGTTGTATACATATATAGATAAGATAGGAGACAGTTTGATTTTTTTTTAATCTGAAGAGGGCAGAGAAACAGCAGGGAGAAGACATGGATTTGTTCGTGAATCCTCTGTATATCTGCACTTGTGCAGAGAGCAGTGCAGAGCACTTTAGGCTAACTCCACAATGGGACTTAGGCATTGCAATGCTCAGCATTGAAGTGCTTAGCTTTTAGGTACCTACCCACTCCATGAAATCAACAGCCCTGAATTAGGCATATAAGCTCCATATACAATGCATGGGGAGAAATAGATGCCTAAAAGGGGGCTCGACAAAAGCCAGCACACTTAAACCTAAACTAACTGATAGAAGATGCTGTCTGGCCCAATAGATATGTAATTACTTACACATAGTAGAAGAGCTTCAACAGGAAAGAATGAGAAAGACCCACAACAGAACATCCTGCAAGGCAACTGTTGGAGCTCAGCAGCTGAAGAATGCAAGCTTAGGATTTGTCTGCTGGGAGAGCCGTGTCCCAGAACCTGTGGCACTTCATAGCTAGACTATAGATTCACTGGATCACTGAGGAGAATGGCAACTATTGACTCTAGGCTGGAACCATTGCTGGCCACGAGGATTTCTGGACTGCTTTTGCTGTGGAGTTTGAGGGAGAAATGTGGGACTGTCATTCCTCTCTGGCACTGATGAGTCCAGATGATGCACATGCACAGACTGAGAAGTCATCTCTGTGATAAGATTGAAGGGGAGTCTGTATGTGTGTGAGTTTGTATGCTAAGGTACACTTTGCACTGAAGCTTATGTAATAGCAACCAAATGGGGAACTCATTGTGTGATTACTGCATAATAGTTGTTTAAGAAAAGTTTTCACAATTATTTCAAAGGCTGGTTGCAGATGTTTATAGGTTTTTGGAACATTATTCCTTAAGAAGCTGTATGGCACTTTCTGACAGACTAACTTTGGGTAATACTGTTTTTTCCTAAGTCTGAAAATACTGAGCTCTGGCCTCTGCTTAAGCAGAGAAGCAGGCAGAAGTGCAGGAAAATGGGAGTTTATTAATTATACGTATTACCCCAGAACGCATTACAACAACACTTGTTTTCCTTTCATCACTCAATGTTCAAACAATTAAACAGAAGAAGAGTACATCACCCAGCAACTTCAATCAAGTACTACATTGCTATATTAAGGTGTTCTCTTTTTATAGGATAAAAAAGAATCTAAATACAGTGGTTTAGGATTCTTCACAGCTATAAAGTTATTGCAGACCTCATCAGGCACATGGCTGCTTCTTCAAACACTGAATACTTACAGAGCTACTGAAGTTCTCATTTCCCCTCTTAAGAAACCACTATACACACAGCTCAAAGAGTTTTACAACAGTTATCTCCCTTCGCCCTCTGTGAAAGTCACTGTGTTTGACTTCTATCACAAGCAGTCTTCAGACAGGACAGCATTTCCCTAACACAGGGTGAAAATCAGCTTGGCTGTGCCTCTGAAAGCAGCTAAGTAACCATCACACAGGATAGCTGTACATTTCAACTGAAAGCATCTGCCACACTTGATAGTCAGAGACCTAGAACAGTATGTAACATTTCTATCTAGAGGAAACAGATACACAGTAAAGGATGACTCAGTCTCTTCTACAGAAAGATGCAATCTTTCTAGTATTACCATAAACTTGCATCCCTATCCTTCATGAAACAGTGTAATACAATCTCCCACATTGCCACAGTGCTCTCTAGCTTTGCCAACTGCAAGAGTTAAATAGTCAGTTCTTCAAATGAGAGAGGAATGTGTGAAATGTAACTAAGCTTCAGGGTTGGTTGTTGTTTTATAAAAAAAATAAAACAGAATATTCCTGTTTAAATGTTACATTTCTGGTGCAAAGGTAAATTCCATTAATGGCCAAATAATGGGGAAAAAATGGATTATGTTATACAAACTTTGTGATGCTGATAAAACAAGTTTAGATAAACATATTTGCAATTTATTTGCCAAACTCTGCAAGATGATTTTATAATGAAAACATTACAAAAAAACCTGTTGCAAATTATTCAGTGGATTGTATTCATCATCTTCAGTAAATTCACACGTAGATGTTATTTTAAGGTATACATTTTTCTCTCTATGAATAAGTGTCTTTAATAAAACTGATCATTAATATTGGAGTTCTAGACACTAAAGTGATAAGCCATCTGTCTTTAGATTTGAGAATAGAACTCTCTGAATGTGTTGAATAAGTGCTGGGAGTAGAACAGCTGAGATGTGGGGTGGGACCTGAACTTTAAGGCCCATCTACAAAACCCTTATAACTGAGTTTTCCTTATGTTTAAGCCCAGTTTAAACTTAACTTCAGCAAGAGCAGGTTCTAACATAGGGCTTGTCTACACTTACCTGGTAATTCGGCAGCAGTCGATGGGAGTTACGCAAACCACGTAGAGTAGTTTACGTAACTCCCATCGACTGCTTCTGCATGATGTTCACATTGCGCTACGCTAGTTGAGAGGGTGGACTTAGTCAGTCGACTCCCTCATCGATTGAGCGGATCTCACTGACCGCTCAATTGATCATGAAATATCAATCTGGTGGCGGCGAATTTGCTGCTGCCAGTGTAAACAGCCATAGTTTGGATGAGCAGCATAGAATGGTCAAACAATGTTACAACTATATTTATAGATCATGTTCTACCTTTCTGATGGATTTACAATGTACCTGGGATGGGACCTACTTTAACACATTTCTAACCACTTCCATATTGGCCATTCAAAGCACGTGAGAATCTGCTTTTGACCACAACAGAATTTAAGCCATTCCTAGACATGGTTGTAGATCTGAAATGTCTGCATTTCATAGGAGAAGATGCACATGAAACAGGTTTGAGTTTGAGAAGGAAGGAGGGGATTTTTCACACTAACCTGTCTCTTTTTCAAAATGATCCTGTATTTATTTGTTCATCCTATGCCAGACACCTGCTACTGACCCCAGACAGAGATAGGGGTAATGTGAAAACAGCAGGCCCTGCAGGAAGCCAAGTGGAGGAAGCATTCAACAGCTATGTGAACTTCTCAGCTCAGGAAGTCTTGAACCAAAGACAATCACAGACCTCACTAAAGCCAATCATGGCTCAGCTGCTGGCCACCTGGAAAGCTAAGTCTCCATGCATGTCCTTCACACCTGTGCATGTCCTTCATATCTCCCTCCTTCCCTACTATACTTACACCACTTGCCACCTCTAATCTGAGGTGATCTGTTTCCCATAGGCCCTGTTCTTGTCTGGGAAGGCTGTCAGATAAGAGAAAAGGATGGATTAAAGGAGAGAGAGATTAAATGGAGGAAGCAATGGAGCTAGAGAAGTAGACAATGGAAAATTTGGGAGCAAGGCTGGAGAGAGTTAAGACTGAAGGAGGGATGGGGGACAATGTAGATACAATAGCAACCTTTTTTTTTTTTTTTTTTTACTCCTTTTGGAATTAGTGTCCCTCTTTGTCCCACATTTTGCGGGCCTAAATTCTTCATCGCAGTATTGGGATATTGAAATAATCTCAGTAATTGATTTCGGTTGTCAGGCCTGTTTAAAAGGTGCTTTGTGTAAATACGCTGCATTTGATAACTACCACTGTCCCACCATCTGGGGGAAGGGTAGGAAAGCTTAGTTCGGATACATCAACTAGTCTTCATGGTTCTCTCTTTCTTTTTAAACTAGGATTTCCATCTTGGCTGACTGACTCAATAGGAGGTAAAATGACTTATGATCCCGCTGTGAGACTGAGCAATTTAAGAGCGCTAATTATTTTCAAAAGCTAATTGATTTGGCCATGGCACAAAGTGTTCTACTATTTATGTGACCAATATTTGGCAGACTGTGAATCAGAAGCTGAACTAGCAGAGGCTAGAGATTTTTCCAGATGTCAAATTCACTCTGTCAGAGCAGCAACATTCCCTTGTGGTCCACTGCAATTTAGAAAGCATAACTAAAGCTCAACCCTTCATTCTTCAAACAGGGAAAGACAAACCTGTTTCACCTAATTCTGAATCCACTCAGATATTATGGAGTCAATATTTTGAGTCAAATTTGTGAAGTCCTGAGTTTCCACTCTACAACTGAATAAAGCACAGGCAGACTGTAAAAGAAATAGACTGAAAAGGGAGGTGGGGGAAAAGGAGTCACAATGTAAAAAAATCTGCTGGCTTCCAAGAAGCAAAAAAAGTTTGAACGTTTTGAGCTGGCTAATTCTTTTTTGCAAGGGAAATGAGATAATGTAGGGCTTGTCTAAATGAGGAATTTGACTATTTCAGAAGAGGTATTCTGGAATAGGTCCCTGTGTGGACAGTCTATTCGGGAATAAAAATCACTTTATTCTGGAATAATTAATGTGCCTTGTGATCTTACTAATTGTTCTGAAATAAAGTGACTCATTCCAGAATAATTTCAGAACAATTAGTAAGATCACAAGCCACATTAATTATTCCAGAATAAAGTGACTTTTATTCCCGAATAGAATGTCCACACAGGTAGCTATTCCCAAAAGCTATACTGGACACTTTTCCTGTGTACTCGAAATAGTCTTTTCAAAAAGTGTGCATAAGTGTATTATAAAGGTCACTTATACTTTAGAAAGTTTTACCAGTAATATTTTTGCTAGAATATAGCTAGCAACATTGTAATATCTCTAGAACAGATGCACACTTGTCTGCCTTTTCCAGTGCTGTGCATCCTCAACACAAGAGATTTTGTTGGCAAAATATGTGCTGTGCTGTAAGTAGGCATCCCAGTGTCCACCACACACAGTACATTGCTTTGTGGGATATTTTTGTAGGGCATTGTGGGATATGAACATTCCCCTTGGGAAACTGGGAGCTTGGAATCAAGTTCCCACAATTCCATTTGCTCCATCCCATAACTGGCACCAACTCATCCAATAAAGAAGTGGGATGGCAGTATCAGGCAGTCTGGAAGAACAGTTGTGTCAATGAGAAGTTCATTTCAAGATGCCCCTTTACCCCTATTGAAAAGTCCAGGAGAATTAAATAGTGATGAAAACAGGATTCTACAGGAAATAGATCTCTTTTATAGAATTTTACTTACAAACTGGTTTTAAAATTCTATAGGAAGGGTCTAATATAATAAATACGAATATTTTATTCTATAGGTAGGCCTTTTCCAAAAGGACTAGCTTTTGGGGATTGTCTAAACATAATCCAAACTGAAGAAGAGCTGCATATAGCTCAAAAGCTTGTACCTTCCATGAACAGAAGTTGGTCCAATAAAAGATATTACCTAACCCATCTCGTCTCTCTGCTAGAAAATCTAATTGTCGGGCCAGCCTGCAGCAGAGCCAATCTCCTGACAACCAAAGAAATGCAGTCACCCTGACTGAAACCATCTGATTGACTGAGCCTGATTGGTTGCAGAAGTCAGCGGGTTTATACTTAAGCTCAGTAGCAGCAATGGTCCTTTGGCTGCTTTTTGCCTGCAGCTATGTTTGCCCCAGCCCTGCCTTCTAACTATGGCTTTGGCTTACCTTTTGGCGTCTAACTCTTGGCTCTGATTTGTGGCCTTTTCTCCTGGCTGGATTCAGCACTAACTGGTAGGTAGGAGTGCCCTGACTTGGTTCCTGACAGTAACTTTTAATGGAATCACCATTGGGGAAAAAATTTTAAATTATAAAACTAAGACTAGCTTTCTAATCTCAGAGTATAGGTTGCTTGTGGAGATTTGCCAGGGTGTGAAAGTGAAAAGCAGTGAAAAGGGGAGGGAAAGGAGTGTGGAGTACACAAAATCCACACTGGCCATGGTGGGGTTAATGAGCTGTTATGGGCTCAGTCAGTTCGACCTTACTTCTCCCGTGAGAACGGTCAGGCTTGGCAAGAGCCGGGTCAGTTGAGAAAAGCTGATCTCTCATGCTAGCTGCCTAAAGAAAGGCCTGGGTGGGGCCAGAACCCAGCCACAGACTGATAGATGCCAGAGCCTCCCTGAGGGAAGGTAGGCCTGGAGCAGATCTATTGTGTTTACTTTATTACCTGGGACTATTGTTTTTCCTTTTCAATCTGGGTTATTGTGCTTATTGTTACTACCCTGGACCTGCCTATGGTCTGAATGGAACTACTGAAGTTGAAGTGCAGCTCCACCACACCCCAAAAGGTATGACTGTCCTCAATGAGCCTCTGTTGGTTTGCTGCCTACTAGAATCCATGCAGTGACTTGTCACACCATGATGCAAGCTGGCCTTGTATCAGACTCTGTTGAAAGTGGACCCAATTGCTGGATCCCATATACTTCCAAGACATTGGGCTCTGTGCAGAGTCTAGTCGCAGTTTCTAGTTCTGGGTCTCTAGCACACACACCCAGGCTCAGATTTTGTCTGAGCTTTTCCTGGGGACACAGTGCATTGCTGCTCGGCTGCCATGAAGCCAGTGTCTGACATTCCAAGCTCCAATCACCTGCATCTGCTTCCCCTAGAGTGCCACTTAGCTGTAGGCACTTCAAGCGTCTAGGTCAACCCCTCTGATGACAATGTGATGGGAAAGCAAAGAACTCAGGCTTAGCAAAGGAATTTCTTAACTACAGAAATTTACTCTTAAAGTACTTGAGAATTACAGATTTTTTTAAAATAAAAGTCCTGAGATGCACCCTTCCCTAATCGGCTTTCACCCTTTCTTGTGATCTTGTCAATGCTTCAGGCTAGGCAGACTCTGTCCAGCTCTATCCCTCCTGCAAGTCCTTTGTCTGTGTGGTGATTGCTACATAAAGGGAGCTGACAAAATTCTGTTCTTGGGTAGGGTCTTGTCTCCATATCAGGTTGGGAAGTTCATGTCCCTCCACTCGTGCTTGTCTCACCTCCATGTGGGCCCTGTGTAAAAAAATGTTCTGTGGGGTGGGTTGGTATTTGAAAGTCCATCAAAGCTGAGGGCCTGAGATTGCAGTCTTAAGGGTTTCTTAGTGATAAATAGTCCTTAAATAAGGGGTCAATAACTCTTCCCAAATAGGGCAGCTGTCTGTAATGCAATACAATAGATTGTCTTTGTGACTGTGCAAGCCTTGGCATGCCCAATGTCCAACATTTCCACATAGCGCAAGATAGAGTTCATAATATGATGCAGACGTTCTCAATTTCTCACATTTTAAAAAAAACTGTTTTGTATATAGCGCTTTTCAAAAAAGGTAATTCACATCTGAGGAAGGGGTGTGTTAATAAAAAATGTTAAAGTTGAAAAAACTTTCAGCTTCCATTTCATCTCTTGTTCAACCACCAGCAGAGATTATGGAAAGTGTGTTCCATATGTGTCATTTTCACCTTTGTTTCCATCTATTAATACTTCCTTATAGTACTTCAAAGTGGTGTAATGAGGATTAATGGAAAATGCTTTCAAATCCTCAAATGGAAAGAAGTGCCAAGTATTTATTTTTAAATGTAATTTAAAAAAAAAAAAAAAAAAAAAAAAAAAAAAGCAGAGGATTACTGTTGGCTTCAGTTTTCTGCAGGGTCATTTGTGGAGAAGGGATTTTACTCGTAATACAATTACCTTTTTGGAAGGATAACACCAAAAACCACCTAACTTCACATTTTAAAGGGATGGGGATTAAAAGTAGGGGTTGTCAAATTAATTTAACAAATTCACTGTACCCCTGTGAAATTATGGACAAAGCAAACTCTAAAGAGACATTTGTGATAGTTCTGTCACATGTGTCTGAACACAGCATCACTGTTTATGATCAGTTGTGGATCTTTACAAATGCCATACTCACTGACAGCACCAATGATATATGGTGATTCAGCAGCAATGTTATAAATGATAACGGTCAGTTTTATAAAAATAAAGGAAAAGCTCTGTTAGTTTGCTTTTTATGATCTGTGTTTAGTACAATGGTGGGAACAAATTTATTACAATTTTTCCCCACAGGTATGCTCTAGGATATAACTTTCTATGAAATCCTGTACTCACGGTTCTACAGAAAGAGAATCTAGTGCCTTATTTTAATTTTAAAATTAAGACCAGAGCACTTACTGGAAAATTAAAAAATAAATTGTCTGATAGCATAACAGTAATTTCCTTTAATTCATTCAGAGTTCTACTTATATCCTTCCATAATAGAAAATTTGGGGAAAGAGACCCACCCCACAGCATAAGTCCCTATTATTCACACGGAGAGAATAAGTTCTTTAAAAGGCACTAGATGGACTGAACAGTTAAAAAACGTAAAGCATTTGACTTGGACTCACTGATAAGGACTTTCACAAAGCTCTCCAGGTTACACACAGAAAGATCATTCTCCACCTGCAATGTTTAGTAGAATGGGCAAAAAGTAAGAAAATATTTATATGGCTTCACAAAAGAAGCATCAACATACTGGCATTAAGTGTATACAATACAGGGTGCAGATTGCAAAGAACACAACGCCTAGCCAAATCCAGGAGGCACTAATGTAGATTCCTTAGGATTCTGCAGATCGTCTTCTGAAGCTACAGAAGTGCTCGTTGCAGCTGCTGTTGGATGATATAAGTAGCTTGCTGGATTTTGTTAGATAATGTGTTCAATTTTTTTTTAATGTGTTCAGTGTGACTCTTATCACTGTAAAGTTTCTGTACCCTCTTAAGACATTCAGAGTAATCCAGATCCCAGCTTTTTTCATCTTTGAAATAAGAAAGATAAGCAAATTGTATCCTTCTCTCTAAAATGACATTGCATAATCATGAACTCACATTTGCAAATTGCTTTCCTCCTTGAGAGACAAGATGTGTTCGGTAACCTTTTTCATTGGACCAACTTCTGTTTGTGAGAGATACAAGCACATATTATAAGGCCCATTCAAGGTAAAGTGGCCTGTTAACACCCCTGCCATCATAGGACAAAAAGGCAGGGTGAGAGGGGGTTAGTGGATTACAGATTATTGGAGTAAGCCAAAAATCCAGCGTCTCTGTTCAGTTCATATTGTTAAATTCCAGCAAAGTTATGAATTTAACTTCCCAGGCTCATTTTTTGAAAGTGTTGTGCAGTTTTCCTTTAAGGATGAGGACAGATAGGTCAGCTATAGAATGATGGCTTTGTGAAAAGTGTTCAACCATAGGTGATATGGCTCTATGAAGGTAAGTGTGGTGATCCAAGGGCTGAAGCTGATTGTGGGGTTCAGGAATTTGATGCTGGTGCACTTTCTGGACACTAGGATCAGCTTTCACAATGGAACCTTAAAAACAACTATATACAAGAAACCTTAACCAAACCCTCCTTCATAGATCTAATAAATACCCCAGACACACCAAGAAATCTGTTATCTACAGCCAAGCACTCAGATATCACAGAACATGCTCAGAGGAGAACATCCAGAGTATACACACACTAACATACTCAAAACCACCTTCACCAAACAAGGACACTCCAACAGAGAAGCAGCTAGCATCCTGGAATGGGCCACCTAAATTCCCTGAGAGAACTTGTTTCAATACAGAAATAAAACCCCTTCTGACCACACACCCCTAGTCATCACCTACTAACTCATATGGGAACCCATACGGGTATCATTAAACATCTACAACCCATACTTGATGGGGACCCCATCCTGAAAGAAATCTTTCCTTAACCCTTCTTCTAGCATTCAAATAATCACCCATCTTCATCATCAGAAGCAAGCATCCTTTGGACCAGGACACTAACTCAACAAGGCACTGGACCCTGCCACAACAACACATGCAAAACCTGCAGATGCATCTCCACTGCTAAAATGATCAACACTCTCTACAACACACCTTTCAAAATCCAAGGGTCCTCCACATGCCTATCACAACATGTGGTGTACCTCATACAGTGCACTAAATGCCCCAACAACATCTATGTGGGTGAAACCTGACAACCGCCATCATCTCAAATGAACTCACACAGGAAAATGATCATAGAAATATAGGCTGGAAGAAACCACAAGATCATGTTGTATTGAGACAGGACCAAATAAACCTAGACCATGCCTGGCAGGTGTTTGTCCAACTTGCTCTGAAATACCTCCAATGATGGGGATTCCACAATCTCCATTGAAAGCCTATTCCAAAGATTAACTACCCTGATTGTTCGAAAGTTCTTCCTAGTATTTAAACCAAATCTCCATTGCTGCAGATTAAGTCCATTACTTCTTCACGTACCTGGACTTGGAGAACAATTGATCAAAAAACAAAAAACCATATCATCTGTTGGTGAACACTTTTCACAGCACGATCATTTTATAATTGACCTATCAGTTCTCATCCTCAAAGGAAATCTGCACAATAAGTTCAAAAGGCAAGCCTGGAAGTTTAAATTCATAACTTTGCTAGACACTAAAAAACAGTTTTAATAAAGACACTGGATTTATGACTTATTATAATAATCTGTAACCCACTAACCTCCCCTTTTGTCCTTAGATTACAGCAGTGTTAACAGGGAATTTCATCTTGACCGATCCCTTAGATCAGCCCTCCTCAATGTTCCACTTAAGTTGGTGCAAGCGTTCCTGATGTTGATGCTCACCTTTCACAGAAGAGGGGTAGTGGGGATGTGAACAGCTGATTTAATTACTTCAGTGGCTGTAGGTTGACCTAACCCAAGTTGACTTAATTTTGTAGTATAGACAAACCCTAAATAACTTTCCCAGATCTGAGGAAGAGCCTGGTGTAGCTCAAAAGCTTGTTTCTCCCACCAACAGAAGTTGGTCCAATGAAAGATATTACCTCACTCACCTTATCTTTCTAAAATCCTGGGACTGCTATGGCTATAACAACACTTCCTCCTTCAGGTGTGTTAGGACCTAATGACCTTGAAAAAAGAAACTGGGAGGAATGAAACAGGTGTAACTTTTAGAGAGGAAGTTACTCCTTTTCCACTCTCCATAGCATAATTTATAAGTCTATGCATATGATGAGTGGGCCCAATGATGCTCTCAAATACACAGGTACAACTCTCAGAGGTTTAGAGCTTTTGTATTTGTATAGCCAGAAGCAGACCATAAAAGAACTGAATCTGAAATTTTTCAGTTCAACAATGCTTCTGACATTTTTGCATCATTTAGTCACTAACATAACCTGCCTGCCCACACCATACCCATTTCATACACAGAGGGACAGCTGCTAAGCTGCTGTAAACTGGTGGCCTGGCAGTTCCACTGCAACAGGACCCTTTGCTTGTATTGGAGTAGGTAGGATGTGGCCATGTCTACACTATGGGTGCTCTAAGTGGCACAGCTACAGTGCCGTACTTATGCCACTAAAGTATTGTAGTGTAGTGTAGGCACTTCCTACAGCAAAAGAAGGTGTTCTTCCATTGATGTACATAATGCACCTCCCCAAGCAGGTGTAGCCACATCTACCCACTGGGTTAGGTCAGCTCTCAGGGATGTGACTTTTTCACATCTTTGTGCAATGTAGCTATGTTGACCTAACCATAAAGTGTAGATCCCTGGCTTAAGATCCTCTGTGTGACATTTCAAAATAACCAAAATTGCAATTTGGGCATAATGCATTGAAACTATGCAAGAAGTTTCACTGTTCCTTAGCTTATCAAAAGTAAGTGGGTTGACTTAACAGACAAAGTGATATTGACAAATAATTATTTTAAACTTCAAAGTAAAAGGTGGCACAGCCCTCCTATTTCATACAGTCCCTTATTTTTAACAAGATGAGGCATAAAGTATTTGACTGACACTATGTATTACACTGATCCTATGTGATGATGTTTATATAATAAGGAGTTTTGTAACTTATTTTTCAAAAAGCCTCTGATTAAGTACACTGTATGGTATTGTGTGTCATTTTCCATATCGTTAACCAGACTCAAATGTGCATTTGCACACAAACACCACACGTGATAAAACGAAGGACCTTATGATAAATACATCATCATATCTTATTAATTACTTCATCCACCCCCTGCCCAGTAATCCGTCACTCCTGGAACTTATTTGTATCATTCCAAACTTCTAAGCAAGTTCAAATAGCTGCCCATGAGAAAAAAAATTGACAGATAATTAGGGTGACCATACGTCCCATTTTGGCCCAGTCTCTTTTTTAAGCCCTGTCCCAGCCAGCCTGACTTTTTTTTGGCAAAAATGGGCATTTGTCCCGTTTGATTTTGCAAACTTAATTGGTTGGCAAGAGCCAACAGGACAAATGTCCACTTCTGTCAAAAAAGTGGGGTAGAGAGGAATGTGCAGGGGGGATAAGTAGTGATGCCACCCACGCAGGGGACAGGCAGTGCTTGGGTGAGCAATGAAGATAGGCCTGTGCGGGATGGGGGGCAGGTCTCGGGCAATGGCTCGGGCCAGCCCCAAACAGGGGCATGGTGGGGCACTCAGGCGAGCGGCTTATGCCAGCCCCACATAGGGGGGTTGGACGGGCTCAGGCTATCCTCATGCTGTTTCCTGTTTTCTCTTTGGGAAATATGGTCACCTACAGATAATTTTTTTTCCTTCTCTTCCCCCAACAGATCTGCATTTCCCCCCAAAATTACCCATCTGAGGATTCAGATGGACAAAATTGATGTTGCTCCAGTAATAGCTTCTCTATGCACATAGCTCTGCAGGGCAAGAAATGGGAGCTTCATAACCATTAAAAGTGGAGATTCTCAGCCCTTTTCTCTTGTTATGGAGAATTCTGAAAAATGTTACCCTAAAGACATATGCAGTGTTGTTGTCATGGTGTCAGTCCCAAGATATTAGAGAGGCAAGGTGGGTGAGGTAATATCTTTTATTGGACTAACTTCTGTTGGTGAGTGAGACAAACTTTCAAGCTTATACAGAGATCTTTTTCAGATCCTAAATACATAATATTTGCACGAATACAAAAACTCTTTTAGGCCATTTCTGGAAGTGCTCTAATTATTTTCATTTACATTTTTCTCTCCCACAGAGTTATCCATAGCTGGTGTTTGGTTTTACAAGTAACGGGATTTAAAAAATAATCCCAGTGAAAATGTTTAATTAAACTCTCTACAGAATTTGTAAGACAATTTTTCTGTAACTAGCATTAAAATGCAAGAAACATGGTGTGTGCATGTTTAGCTCTATGTTTTGATTATATGGCAAACAAAAATCAATTGTATGTTATTTTGATTGCAATCAAACTGCATTTCCATTTCTAGCCAAAATATTTTCTATGAGTTAATGTTTGAATTTGAAATTTAGATAGGATTTCTTCAGATTGGGAGATTGAGGAAGTGAATGTAATAACAAGAGCTGGTCTGAAATTTTTTAACATTTTTTGTCAGAAAATGACAATTCATTAAAACAAAAATTGTTCATGGAGATATATGTTTTATTAAAACTTTTGTCAGGAAATAATATCTGATCAAAACTAGAAAGAGAGAACCCTTCCCCAAAATACCCAATACCCTATTGGTTATAGCAGTGTTTCTCAATTAAATTTGGCCACGGAACCCTTTTGAACTCGATAAATAATTGCGGAACCCCCCAAACTCTTAACAGTATTTTTACATATGGAGCCAAAAAAATGTCGAAATAAGCAAATTATATACAAACAACTAGGGCAGCGTTTCTCAATTAAATTACACTTAAATTACACTTACACTTGATAGCCTCCGCTGAAAAATCCGGGACATCTTCCCTTTTTCGGCGGCGCGGCAGAGAACAGCTGCTCTCGGCGCATCAGAGAACAGCTGATCGCGGAACCCTAACAGTGTTCCCGCGGAACCTTGAGAAACACTGGGTTATAGTATTCACAAGGCTCAATTCTGTGCATCTGCCATGTCCTACCTAAATGTCTTAAGCCTCAGCTAGAGAATCATTCACTTGCTCTCTGTCGTAATTAATATTTAATTATATATACAAAGTGAAACAGCTCCAAAAGGAGACACTGAGGGAGCCCCATTCCAGAATAGCAATAGCATGTGGTTTAGGGTACTGTTACAGGCTGGCTGGCCCTTTGAGGCAAGCTGGGCTTAGTCTTGCCCATGACTTAGCACCTATCCATTAGCCTCACTGATGAGCTGGCAACATAAGGGCTAATTAGTGACCCTAGCTGGATGTAATGGGGCTTAGTTAGAAAGACTGACCCCAGCCGTGGTGGTTAAGCAGGACATGCACTACTTAAACAGAGCTGGGAACTTAGTAGGAGGACGAACAATGGGAGTTCTTCTCTGAGAAGAATCTGAGGCAGTCAGGCTCAAACACCCCATAATAGCAGGGCATACTCCTGTTAGGGGGGAAGCCCTAAATTATGATCTGCAATAGAAGAAAGAGACCCACAGGGAGAAGAGTAGGTTCCTGTGGTGGAGGCCTGACATAGGGCCTGCAGGGAGATCCTCAGAGATTAACTGCTGGAGTCCCTGGTAAAGGGAAGCAGTGGGGGAATCCTGCTGGGGAAGAAGCAGCTCAAGGGAATCTCTGTAGAGAGCCAGGAAGCAGAAGATTTCAGTTGAAACAGAGGGGCAGAACTATAAGTATGGGTATTGTTTGTTTGTGAACTTTAAGCTGGGCCTTTGTTACTCCTGAAGGGGAATGGACTGTTACATGTTTTTTGCAAGAGAACTGAGCCACCGAAGACCCAGAGGAGGAGTTGGGAGAAGATGCTCACTAGAACTGGCCATTGTGTGGCCAAGGAAGTGGTCACCAAATGTGAAACAAGAGGTGAAATCATCTTTAATACCATATCTGGGCCTCAGATAGTGTCCTAAAGGTGAGGAACTGCACTTATAGGTAATCATGACATATGAGGGAGACAGGTTCAAATCCCTTCTTTGTTTGATTCTGGAGTGAGTGCCCTGACCACCAACCTATAGAATCAGTCTCTCTAGTCCAATTTCTGAAGTCTGGAAAATTTGCATATGACAGGAAAACTGTTTCCCACCCAACTCTTGAGGTAACTTATGCTCATTTCCACACTCCCACAGGGACACAAGCCAATCATTGGTTTCTCTTTTGCTGTGCCTGTATCTGAAATAAATTAAAACAAGATTGATCCAGATTGTGTGTGTGTGTGTGGGGGGGGGGGGTCTTATACCTCTCATCTTTATAGTCTGTCAAACTTTTTTTTTATTCAATTAATTTTTCTTTAGATAATAAAGTTAAGTTCATTGTCTAGGAGGAATGCTAAACACCCACTCCTCTAAGGCCACTATCTGTGAAGGGGAACCCCACACTAGTTAGCAATGGAGGATGTTCATAGTTGGAAACTTTCCTTCTGTACCATGAAATGCAATAGATAGTATTATCTCCATAACATTCTGTGGAGTGAAAACCCTATAAATTATTCCTGAAGCTGTGGTTTCCAGCAATGCTATTCTGTCTTTTCCAAGCCATGAGTCATGGAAGTAAACTGTAAAATACAGTTCATCTTGTTATACTCTGCTTCTGGTAATAACACACTATAACAATGGCCCCAACCATACTGTGCTTAGACATAATTCTCACTGGTGAACATAGGAATGTTAACTGACTCAGCACTGTAGCATTGGGGCCAAGAAATTATCATGTTCTTCACCCTCAGCATGAAGTGCAAATAGAGGATGAGATGATCTATTGTAATTTCCTAAAACAGTTAGGCTATAATAGAAAGTTTTATTTTGCAGAGGTCCATGGAAATATTTTCTTCAGTTTTGATCTGTTTAGTGTGCAGCACACTCTTACGTCACTGTGTCTGAGTGAATTTAAAACGTCAGTCTGAAATTCAGTTGAAAGCACTAACATTTACCAGGATTTGGCAGAACCACACAAAATACAGAAATGGTAGGATTTCAATGCATACATTTGCAAATTTTAGCAAACTTTTCAATGACCCAAGTCTGAATTTGTAGCGAAACATGAAATTAGAGGAGTTTCCTGCAGCTGTGGGTTTTGTTGTCACACAACTCAGTTGTGAAAGTATGTACTAATTTTAGCACTGAGTACATGGTAGCACCCAGCTGCAAGAGTTATTACCAAGACGGACTTGCACAAGCTCAAAAAGGTAACACGTGCAATTGTAGTCACATAATTTCACTTGCTGGGAGTCAAGTCAGATCAGGAAATCAGTTTTCCCCTATGGTATTTATCAATATAGACAATTCACTTTGGAAAAATGCATAGATATATAAAATAGATTTCTACTGAGCTGAAACCTGTGTTCCGCTGTATGTCGTGCCCAGTTATTCAGCTCCTGCAACTTACTCAGGATTTTTCAAGTTTACTGCCTGTGGCCAAAGTATCCACTGATTCTATATAACACTCCTGATATACTATTGGTGCTGTATTTTTGAAAGCAACAGCAATAAAAGATGCAGAATACGGGGATGCAGCCAGGACCTTTATTAGCACAAAAATGGTGGAATTTTTACTAGAGAGATGGTAGCCAGGGTTTAAGAGATTGATTTAGTGATTAAACTAATCTCCAAACTAATCTGGCTGATCTTGCAAAATACCAATTAAAGCATGTTCCTTTCCAAAATGTATCAACAGAGCTGTTTTTTCCTCTGGATAAAAGGGTAGAGAAATTAAAATGCCACATCATTTTACTAACTATCCAGTGACTAGTTACACAAATAGTGTTAATCATAACTGATGGCTCACAGAGTTTGAGTCATGTAATGCCTTTTCAAAGCATTGTAATACAGTTGAAGCATTGTCCTGCAAGAGACTGTTCAGAGTGGAAAGTAGAAATATTGTGTTGCTAATATTTAGCAGGAGCTTCCCAGAAAAAAAAAAAAATACAAAACCACTATTGGTCTATAATCTAAATTTACTTCATCATTACAAAATTTGGGTTTTTTTAGTACTATGTTTATTTGATTTAGAAGGGATCCTGATTCAGTTATGTTCACACCAAAATCTACACATGTTCAGCTAAAGACTTCTTACCAAAAAGCTGACAATGATACTTACAAATTACATAGGATGAGTTTGCAAATCTGCCTTACACTGGCAAGGATTCTGCATTTTGGATCATAAATGTCAGCGACCCAATCATGTAATCATTTCTTAGGAAGAACTCTCATTGACTTCAATGAGATTACATAAGATAGAAGTGAGGGCAACTTCATGTTTTAGACTTGTTGGGGCTATTACAGTAATTGAAGGTGATGCTATCAATTATTCATTTTGATTAATAGGCTTCTTACAGTAAAGAGGATCACTGCAGGTTCCTTAATCTGATTAGATTAAGTATTTTGTCTGGTCAGCCAGTAGTTAGTTAGAAATGAAAGCGTTGTAGCTTTGTATAGAAGTGTTAATGAAAGTATCTTTTGTTCTGCATATAACGCATCTGAATAAAGAGTCACTTCAGAAATAGTCATTGGAATTCTCCATCAGATGGTTGTTTTTGTAAAGTACAGATGTGTGGCTTGCAATATTTTACACAATCCTGAGATGTTAAAGCAACACGTCAGGTCATCTTAAAATTTAATAGTAGAATTACAGATTTTACAACATGGGGAATAAACTTGAGCAGGATAGAGTTGAATGTCTCCTCCACTTGAAAAGAAACAGGAGGCAGAAAAATATCAATAGCTGTGAGAGAAAAGCCAAACACTACCTTTATGTTTGGGGATTCCTTTGGCACATTAGTTTGACTGCACTGTGGATCAGATTAATACCAGACATGTTATGTTACACTTCTGCCAAGCCAACTGGTGAATTCTCAGAATCTCGAGGTGCCTTGTTTTTAACAAATGAGTTTTGCAAATGTATGTATGAAATGAGGGGCCAGATCCTCTGATGGTGTAAATGGGTGTAGCTCCATTGAAGTCAAAAGAGCTTTGCTGACTCACACTAGCTGAGGATCTGGACCAGTGTGTGCAAAAGTTATAAGCACAGGAGTCTCTGAAGAAACGCAGGCTTGAGGCCACCATCAGGAAAGCCTTTATCCTTGTTATTTGTTTGACATTCCAGAACACAGGACCTCCATAATATTTTGAAAGACTTCATAACGTCTCTGTAGCCGCCAGGCTATTTTGGGGGATTGACGTATACAGCTCATCAAGACAGAGAGCAGCGCAAAGGCTGCAGAAATTGGAACTGCCTGGGTTTTGTACCCCAGCCAGCAATGGGGGCTGGGACAGAAGAAAGAAGGATGAGTTATGGGATCACAGGCCTTACACACATGCTAGGACAATCAAACCATCTGCACCCATCTGAGACTGCTTAGAAATGTGCACTGCACATGCACATGTATAGTGTTTCGGGGAAAGGGAGTCAGCCACTGGGTATCAGCTTAGAGCAGCAAAATGAGAGAGAGTTCCTTAGTTGTTCTCTGCTAAATATGGGAGACAACCTCATTTTTCATGAGCCCAGCCGACCAGAACCACCCAGTAACACAACTGTCTCTGAAACAGCGTAGCTGTTGAAAGCATTGGGCAGGGAGAGAAGCCAGTCCCTCCACCCAAATGATCACAGGCCAGACCCAGAGGGAGAGACGGTGCCCTCACACTCCATTTTCAGAAGGAGAGGATCACTTGCTAGCCTCTCTTGTTAGATCTCTGTTGTCTCTTCAATCATCCCTATAGAGCTCCAAGATAAGGATAGTGTTTGCACCTGGGACCTGCAAGCAGACTCTGGGGTAGCAGTCATCTGCTTTAGTAGTTTGTGTGGGATTTTGACAATGTGTAGTTATTAGAAGGATGGTCCCTCTAATATTGTTGTGGGGTTTAACATGTTTGTTCATTTAACTGTTCCTCTTGGTTCTTCTTTTTCCTTTCTCAAATACCTATCCTTATCCCTTTTAACTGAACCCTATCCTTTCCCATAATTACATGTTTGTTCCTTTTAAACTTGTTTTGTCCTCAATTGCTTTTGATTTGTAATGTCCTAGAGGTCATAGGGGCCGCATATTCATTTAATCACCCGGTCACTAGGTGGAGGCACACTGCGCACTGAGAATCCAGTTTGGCTCCAGCAAGCTAAGTGCTGACACCTGTCATCATCTGAAGGCGCCCAGAAAACCGAGGGCCCTAAAATGGGATACAGAACCATGTAGGAAAGAGGAGCAAGTGGGTTCCACCACAACTGGGGATCAGGATGGGATTGCTTCTCAGATACAGAACCTTTGGTTTAGATTCTGTGTAAGCCTACTAAAAAAATCTCAATCAAATTTTCAAATTATGACCTTCTATAAAGCAATTACAGTGCAATCAGCAGCAATGCAAATTCCCCACACACTGCTCCATAAATGTGAGCTAACCCTATTACAAAGGGACCAGTCCTCTAGAGCTTTTCACTTTTTCTACCCATTTACTCCTTGGCTTCTCTTCTGAAACTACCAGAAGGACACAAAGTGTGGTGGTGATTGTGATTCTGTCTGGAATGTAAGTGATCATTTATAGTGTTGTTGAAATCAATATTGCAAAATTACAATGAAGCCTACAAGATATGCTGTTTCAAGTACCATTGGAAAGGTTATAATTTGCTAATTATGATAATAAATGTTTATATGTATGTATCAGTTTTATATTATGAGTTCTAAATATGTAGGGTATATTTGTATTTCAAACTTGTGCTGTGTCTCTGGTTGACACCCCCAGACAGAATGACAGTAGCACTAAGCCTGAGTAATGATCCATCAAGGTAAGTCAAATGTACAATGAATCCAGTGAAAGAACCCAGAGGCTGCACCTTATGAGTCACCAGGCCATGAAGAACATGCCTATGGACAGGGGACTCTGAGGCTTTTCCATCCCATGTGCTGTGTGGCTGTGTTTGGGACAAAAGAAGTACAAGTCTCAAGGCAGAAATACATAAATATAAAATACAGCTGCACTATCTCCATTTTGTCTTCATTCCTGCTTCCTTCCTACCTCGGGATCAACTATTCTACACCTGAAGCTGTGAAACAAAAGACTGAGACCCGTGTAGGTACTGGATGTACTCCAGAGGAACTGTACAAGCCCGCAAACCCCACAATTCTGCTGAGAATCTGATATATATGGACTTGGAAGTCATTTGTATGTATCTGATTGCTTTGATCATTTAACATCTCTTCTTGTTTCTTTCTTTTTATAATAAACCTTTAGTTTTAGTTACTAAAGGATTGGGTGGCAGCGTGGTATTTTGGATAAGATCCAAACTTATATCGATCTGGTACTGTGGCTGACCCTTTGGGGATCAGAAGAACATTTTGGTAAAGGTAATGGAATTTCAAATAACTTATCCCTTTGCTGGACCTAGTTGCTGATTGGGATCCAGAGACTGAAATGCAATAAAAGGGGGCTGTGTATTCCTTGTTGTAGCTTCTTGATAACCAGTGCAGGAAATCAGGAGCACTGTTTGTGACTGGGTGGGAAATCTAATTTCAGTGTTACCTACCAGTTCTGGGAGAATCTGCTGTCCTTTTTCAGCCTCCCCTGACCTTGGCATTTTCAGGTACGCTTCCTTCGGCACAGACGGGTCACAGTGGTGTTATGTTTTGTTTTTTGTGGGGTTTTTGTTTTTGTTTATGACTTGGGCTCTTGATGGCCAGTTCTGCCCTGACTTCCATACACATTCTGCAGCTCAACACCATATAGGTAAATAATGGCAGCATTTGTTCCCTATCAAGTTGGAATTGGATCAAATCCACCAAATTATTTCACAGTCTACCAAACAACCCTCACACATTACTGCTTTTTAGTCACTCATGACCTGGCCAGATTTTTTTTATTAAGCACCTTAGAATTGAAAGGCCCTGTATTCCACAGCTACCAATCCCCTGCACTATCCAGACTATCATTCCCTAATCAAAAAAATTATCTGGCACACTGTCTTTAAAGTGTTAGATGTTTATGGCTGTCTTATCAGACCTAATACACACATTCTCACAGCTAGACAGGGAATGGTTCCAATGCATTGTAATATGAGCTTTAAGTGATGCTGCCTCACCTTTCCACTAGGTTGCTGCAGGAAAAATACTGATATGGTATAACATGCCTTGGTATTTTCTCCTTTTTTCAAAAGCAATATATTAAAATAAATACATGTGTCTGGGCACGTAAATGATAATTACCTGGTTTTCTCTTTATATTTAACTAAGAATATCTTTAGGAAGACAGCACTGTATTGTATACTCTACCATCTGCTGCATATTCTATTGCAGAACTACAAGATACCCAGATGTTTGCCTTTTAGTGTCTTTTACGGAATAACTGGTTCGGACCCTTCAGCAAATTTTTTTGGTTTGCTTTTCAAAGAAAGCTTGTTTCAGAGATGGGCAAGACCTGCACAGGCTTTGGTGTGACTAAGCCTCTTTCATCTTTTGTTTTATACAAATCCAACCAATGATGTCTCTTTTCAATTCCATTTACTTTCCTCCTCCCACTCCGATTAAGCCACTTCCCAAAGTCTGAAGTGACGGACCAGGAAGGGAAGGAAGGTTAGATGAATGAATCCAGTTTATGCCCATTTCCAGATCACTTGCCTTAAATAAAAATTTTAAAAGACACAGAAAAGTCAAAATGCTAACAACCAACCTGGCCTCCAATAGGTAAGAAACTTCTGTAACCTATATTTATTTTTATTTTATTTTAGACTGTATTCTTAATTTATATCATGGGTGTTTATAATATGATCGGGCATATCCACATTGCAATTAGACACCCACAACTGGCCCATGACTGCTGACTTGGGCTTGCAGAGCTTGGGCTAAAGGGCTGCCTAGTTGTAATGTAGATGTTGGGTCTCGGACTGCAACCTGAGCTCTAAGATCTTCTCACCTGGCAGGGTCCTAGAGCCTGGCCTGCGAATGTCTACACCACAATTAAAAGTCCTTTAGCCTGAGCCCAAGTCAGCTGGCATAGGCCAACCACAGGTTTTTTAATTGAAAAGTAGACAAACCCTTAATCTAGCACCATTTTTTAAATGGCTCCTTACTGGAACAGCAATACAAGCAGCAACTTGTACATTGCCAAAGCTTATGCAAAATGTTATAGTTGCTAATGATATTCAGTATTTCCTTATGTATTGAATTCTCTGTGTGCATGAAGATTATACATCTCATTTACCCGTATCAAAATAAACTGGCTGAGTTACTTTTATTTTATTGCTAATGTTGTCAGCTGCATATTTGAAAGACTTGAAAGTTTCTGCCCTATATTAAAAGCAAGTTACAACAACACTAATTATACATCATGTAGGACAATTTTCTTGTTTTCATTATTGTGTTTTAACCTTGTAAATAGTTAATGTCCTATATCTATATCTACAGTGTTTCAAGGGAATTCACCCTTGGCACACATCTTGAAGGTACATTGCCAATGCACTTCTATTATAAACAGATCTGCTAGTTCTCATTAGCAGGGGACAAAACACACCATGTTAAAATTGAAGCCCCAGAACTCAGGTGTTCACTTTGTTTTAAGGGAGGGATTTTGCACTGTTGTGATGTAATAATGAGTGATAATTCGAAAAACAGCTGTATCATAACACACTGAATTGACATGAAGTAAAATTCTAGCCCTGTTTAAATCAATAGCAAAATTCCCACTGATTTACTATGGCCAGGATTTCACTGTGGAGCTCAGGCATCTGGGAGAGGAATCTGTGATGAATGTTACTTTGCACTTTTTAAAATTTTATGCACTTTTTAAAAACTGGCAATTTTGAGTGCCTCCATTTTTGTTTGCTCTGCTTGTTGAGACATCTTAAAAAAACCTGCCTCTGAAAATCAAGTACTTTATGGTGATTTTAGGGCAACCAAAAATAGAGAAACTCAAAATCACCAGCCACTTTTAAAAATTTAGGCCTAAGGACACTTGTGTTAAGTATTCTATTAGTTGCAATGGTTAAATGGAAATAGCAAACATCTGGCCAAATTATTGTTAATGCCACTTTCATTAATATTTTACTGAAAAAGGTTTTATTGGCTCCTGGATCCTGTTTCGTGTGTTTTACATAACCACTGTTTGCAAAAGTTCTGTCTGCTTCTCTAGTGTTGCAGTACTGACTTATACTTGGAGGAGCAAGTGTGGGTGGTTAAAGAAGCTCATCCCAAGAGAGTGGGAACATTTTGTTGCCTCCTGTAAGAACTGCTGAATCACACAGTGATAAAGACAGACTCCCCGTGCAATATTTACAGAAATCCAATTTAAAATGATTTTTGCTTAACTTCAACTTGTTGCTCCAGTAGAAAACAAAACCATGAAGAGGTAAAAGGTAACTATTGGCAAAGCAGTTAATTCTGTTATGTTTTGCTGCAAGCTAAAATGTTCATAAATTATATCAGACATGGAGATATGACTATGACTGGATTAGGACTCATCTCCATAAAGAATTTTCCTTTTTGATGGCAATATAAAGATAATTGTGTCTACTGAGACTTCAGTGTAGTGAAATTCTAATATACAACTATTTCACAGCACCAAGTAGTGTTGCTAAAAAGATGGATAGTACCTACTGTTTGGTGTATAACACTGTTTTATTGCCTCCTAGATGTTACAAAAGTTGGACTATGAAATTTATGTGAAAAATTATTTGTTAGTTCTCATTATAAACTGGGAATGCTCTAACTTAATCATTAATTCACAAGGAAATCTGAAGATTGAAATTGCATTATTATATTTGGGAAAAGATTAGTTGAAGACATATTAGGCTGAGTCATATGTGATATAATTAGCCACACAGTAACTAGGCCCTATGGAATTTTGGATTCATTAATTTTCTTCTGATAGAGCATTATCTGTAAAATAAGTATTTCACAACAAACTAATGGGGTGTAAAGGACGTCTGTGTGAAATTATCAAGAAGGAAAGTTGGTAGCTGAAAATCCCTTTTCCACATCAGGCAGAGGGGGGAGAATCTGGGTCTCCCATGCATGCACAAGGCGGGACAAGCAGGGGCATGCCCCACCCCACCAATAATCGTCAGGGGCACAGAAGTCCTCTGGCCTCGGGGTAGAAGGAAGAGTAAACTCCAGCTAGGCCAAGCATGGAGGGAAGAGCGAGTTCCAGCCAGGGTGGGGGAAGAACGAGCTTCTGCTATCCCAAAGGGGGGGAAGGGGGAGAGACGAGAAGAGCTAGCTCCTTCAGGGACCGGGGGGGGGGGGGGGTGGAAAGAGCAAGAATGTGCCACTCCAAAAGGGGTCAAATTTAAATTTCTGTGCATGCCGCTGCCCATATTTTACCTAAGTGCCATAAGCTTTGGCCCAGGGGTTACAAGGGAAGTAGTACTATCACCACCTCCTGAACTCTTTGTTTGCTTTTGTAAATATATCTGAAAATCAATTAAATATTTTGAGTTAAAACAAAACTATTCAGCAAACTAGATACAAATTCGCAAACTGTTTTGGTTGACCTAAAATTGCATTTTTTTGGCAAATAAAAACATTTGGATAAATGTTTGTCTAGCTTTATTTGTCTAGCTTTATTTGTCTATACTTGCTGTAGGAAACACCTTGAATGCTGCAAATATTCAGGTCATCTAATTTCAATATATTTATTTAGTAATCAAAGGGATCGGGAAAGCTTTTAAGAACAAACACTTGCTTAATCACTAAAACATAAACATGTTAGTCAATACAAAATAACACAATCTAAAAACAAATCAATCAAGAATATTCAAATATGCGGACTACATTTAATTAAAAAAATGTCTGTAGCCTTTTGCCAGCCAAAAAATCCCAATGACTGGTTAGTCATTAGTCACGATGTGTGGTGTACAAAATTTCCAGTACTGAGATACTTGCAATCATTCAAGCATATGAAATCTAACAAAATTTCATGAGATATGAGGCAATGAGAGAAGACACAGATTTCCTGAGATAAATAAATCAAAGGATTTCTGTAATATGACATTTAGAATGAAAACCTGCTTAACGTACAGCACAGGCCTACCATTGCTAACTTATCACAAACCCACAGTAGACGTAATCATCTTGTATAATAAAGTGCACTACTAACAATTCTTCAATGGTGTAAAGTTAATTATGACTTTTAACTGGACTCAAATAAAAATCAAAACAAAAATTATGCTTGATGAATATTCATCTTAAAGGGACTATGTTCGACAGATATTTGTGAACACAAACATTTACCCTACGTAGTTGTCAGAGCATGCCCTTTTTTGCACTGTTTTCTCTAGATATAAAGGTGTGGACGAGCCCCTTGAAGCAGGGGACAGCATCCAGGCCCCTCCCTCTGGGACCTTCTCAGAGTGGGATAATCCCCTCCCGGCTCTCTCCTGCCAGGAGCAGTCTCAAGCCTCTTTTCCAGGCAAGCAATCTATCGCCGGGCCCTGAGGCAAGTAGCAGGCCCATGCGCAGTCTTGGGCCGGGCCCTGAGGCAAGTAGCAGGCTCCCTCTCTAGAGTGGTATGGAGGGTGAGGCTCTCTCAGGGGTTGCTAGGGAAGGGAGACACAGGCCCACCCATCTCCACTGCGTCCCAGCCCAGGGCCCTTGTAGGAGCAAAAGGCGCTTGCCACAGGGTCGGCGGGGCTCCTGCCGCAACACACTGCCCGGGTTGCCCCGAACTCAGCCACAAGCTTGTGGCTGCCCCTGGGTTTCTTCCTCCCCAAAATCCCCAGTACCTGCCTCCTTCGGGTCACTGGGGTGTGGTAATCCAATGAGGCCCTCCTCATCCACAGGTGGCAGCTCTAGCAGCTCCATGGGTTCATCCTCAGAGGGCAGCTCTTCCAGGTCCTCCGGCCCCCAGGCGGCGGGCAGGGCCGGTAGGTTCTCCGGGTCCCAGGCCCAGTACTGCTCAGGTCAGCCCTCCTCCGGCTCCCAGGCCACAGGTAAGACTGGCTGCTCCCTTTCAGTATGGGTCTCTAACCTGGCCTTAGCAGGGAGCTCAGGAGGAGAAGCATCCTTCTCTCTCAGCCATCCTCTCTTGACTGGGCTCGCAGGCCTGGGCTTTAAAGGCCTGGCTCCGCCCCCCTGCTTCCGGTCAGGTGGTGTCCCTGGGGCTTTTAAAGGCCTGGACCCACCCACCTGCTTCCGGTCAGGGTTTTTCCTTTGGGGCTCTATCAGCTAGGGTGGGTCTGGCTCCCCCTCTGGGTCCTTCTCAGAGGGGGGCCACCCCTCCCGGCTACACAAGGTATATATTAAAGAAATGTGTATTTATATAAAATTGGGTTCAAAGTTAACTAGAAGAGTGAAAGAGACAAAGTCAACCTTTTATAATTTTAATGAATTAATTTCAAGGTGTTCTTAAATTGAGTCAAACATCTGCTGAAATATATTAAAATACCCTTTTTAGCAAGTAATAAACCAGACACTACAGCAGGCATGCTAGAACCTCCCCCTGTCCCTTGCTCCACCTCTTCCCCCATGTTCCTGCCCCCCTCTGGCTCCTCTCCTCCATGTTGCTCGTTGCTCTCCCCTCTCTTTCTTCCTTGTCACTCAATCTTCTTCATCTCCTTCCTGGGCTCCCTCTGCTCCAGGGCTGGGAGAGGAGCTGCAGACCCTGATGTGGAACTCGCCTGCCCACGAGATGCAGGTAGGAGGCAGCCCCAACTGAGCAGGAACTGGCGCAGGTTGATGACCTGGCACCTCTCTCCCCTTCCACCCACAGTAATCAGACTTTTGGTGTCTGGTCAGTACATCTGATAGGATATTGTACTGGTCCCCGTTTGACCAGACTTCCTAGTCGAAAACCAGACACCTGGCAACCCTAGCATTGATTCAGCATTGAATGAGGCCTTCATCTAGGAAAGCTAGCTGACAGTCCTTCTCATGCCCACATGCTATTGTTCTTCATCTCAAGATATATGCAGACAAACAAAATCCAAAGAACAAGATTGTCTTTGTCCTTTTGCTGAGGGGGAGGAGAAGGGGAAGCACAAAGACCCTTTTCCCCCCCATACCTCAATTTGTGCCTCCTTGCAATAGCCAAGGATAATCACCATTACTGTGCTCCCTCCACATGTCTGTGGGGGTACAAATTGCTGGGAGGAGATGACGCAATAACTGTGTAGTGTGGTGTATGCTAGGAAGAGCAGGCTGTACTACCCTAAAGGATGATGTACTATAGCTCTTGCACTGTCACTGCAAACTGGGAAGTTCAGGGAGGCACATTCCCTCTTATACCATCCCATTACACAGGCGTTGTGACTAAATGCCACACTTTAGCGCTAAGAATATTTTGCTGTATGGTCCAAATATAAAGGTCACAAGATTCTTTTATTTTTAGGTCTGCACTGAAAGATTCATAAAGCAACCCACTTAAATGTAGACTTTTCAGATTCTAAAGAATCAAGGCAATATAATAAGTTTAATATATTGTCCTTAACAAAAAAGTGTTCCTACAGAAGAAGCCCAGGGTGCCTGAAAATGAGTAGGAGGTGATATCAAAAGGTATGGATAATGGCAGGACTTTGAGATTGGCAAGGCACTAGATGCCATGGTGATGACTACAGTTTCAAAGTTCAGATACTAATCCCTAAATAGATAGCAGATGCCCCAGTGGAAGTTCCTGGTCTAGCATCTGTCTCTGTGTTTGGGAGAATGTGGCAGTTGTGATTCTCAAAGAATGTATCCTTAAGTGATTGTCTTTGTCCTTGTCCTTAAGTGATTGTGCAGCGCATAAAATGTTTCAAATTCTTTGCAAATATCTTCTGGTTTGTCTACACTTGAAACACTGCAGAACTTCAGTGTAGACACTACATAGACCCATAGGAAGGGTTCTCCTGTAAGTGTAGGTAATCCAGCTTCCTGAGAGACTAGGTAATTAGGTCAACAGAAGATTTCTTCTGTCATCCTAGCGCTGTCTGCATCAGGGATTAGGCTGAATTAGCTACATTGCTCAGGGATGTGGATTTTTTACATTCCTAAATGACGTAGCTGGGTCATCCTAACTTTTTAGTGTAGACCAGACCTTCGTGACTGAAATGGAAGGAAGCTGGAAATGTGATGAATCTAACCCTGGCAGTAGTCCTCCTTTGTTTATGTTGACTAGTTTTTTGCTTACCCTTTCTTCCTCCATGTAAAATTCTTGTTTGGAAGACAGGAGATTAGTTGTATTATTGTATCTTGCAACATCGTATTTAGACTGTAAGCTTTATTTTGTGTCTGGTAGGATAAGTACATTTCAGTGCTCAATAAACAATACTTTTTTTATTAAGTTACCCAAATAGATGGTTTTAGAATGTAAGGGTTAAATCTCTACATATTTTTCACTTGTGTTTATGATTGCCTGGTTTTCAGGAAGAGTTTGTTTAGTCTCCACTTTCAAAATTCTGGATGCACAATATATTTCCAGATCATCTGGCAACAATGCATGATCCAATATGGTTACTGGATATATGGTGGAATCAAAGGATGCAGGAACTCAGAAATTATTAAGATACAATCATCATTGTGTATACTTGATAAACTGCAATTGAAGTAACCAATGCTTGAGGGAATGAGAATCTTTTAAATATCCTGCAAATCTATATTTTGCATAAATATTTGAGGATACAGGTTGGTAGCAGTATAGGCAGTTGAAACCAGTCTGGTAATACATGGAGGAAAGATACATATGCTCCCCTTTTAAAAAAAAGAATGAAGATGGAGGTACCTTTTCCTAAGTGGCAAACAAAAAAACCAAAAGGATTTGGAGTAAGGTATGGTGTTTCATGGTTGTGTTCTAATAGACATTTATGTAATCAGAGTCTGAAAGGTTTAAATGGTGACTTGATCAGTCTACTAGTACCAGTATGGGGAAGAGACTTCTGACAGAGATTTCTTTTTAATCTATCCCATCCTCTCCTCTTCCCTTCCCTCCCCCCGCAAAAAAAAAGAAAAGAAAAGAAAAGAAAAGAAAAGAAAAGAAAAGAAAAAGCATAACAAGATCCAAGGTTGGAAGCTGGAGTTAGAAAAATTCAGGGTATAATTAAAGTGCAAATTTTTAACAGTCAGGGTAATTAACCATTGGAATAACTTACCTAGTGATGTGATGGATTCTCTATCACTTGAAATCTTTAAATCAAGACTGGATTCTTTTTAAAAGATATACTAGATCAAACAGGTGTTATGGGCTTGATGCAGAAATTATTTAAGATTCTTTGGCCTCTGTTATGCAAAAGGTGAGAGCAGAAGATTTTAATGGTCCCCTGTGGCCTTAAGATCTATGAATCTATTAAGACTTGAAGCTGGTTTAGAAATCATAAGGAAGATTCAGACAATTGTGTAGTCACAGTGGAACACCATTTGCCCACAGGTGATATGGTGTTTTTGTCTGTGATGACTTTCAGTGCTCACAGGTGAAAATGTTTTCCTTAAACAAGATCAAGGTCAGCCAACCTTCCTCTTGAGAAGAAAGTCTTCATCTTTGGCCTGCTCCTTCTGACCTGAGCTTGAGGAAGCTGAAAAGTCAAGCTAAGTTCCAGTGCTGGGAGGTTGGGGGATGAGCTGTGGCAAGATGTTTTTTTCAAAGTCTTTTTTTAAGAAACCGAAAAATGAGTAAAAGTGGGTGGTATATGTTGTTATTATTTTGTCCAATTAAATCCATTTCTATAAGGCCAAACTTGGCATAGGTGACTTTGTTTCCACAATTTCTTGTTTATCAAGTATGATCTCATCATAGTTCTTGACAGATACCTCTCTGTGGGAGGGAATCCCAGTTATTAGGAAGAAACAGATAATAGTAATGGGGAATTCAATCATTATAAATATAGATAGCTGGGTTTGTGATAACCGGGAGAATTGCATAGTGAATTGCCTGCTGGGTGTGAAAGTTGCAGATCTCTTGAGACATCTAGAGAGGCACATGTGCAGTGCTAGGGATGAGCCAGTGGTTGTGGTACATGTAAGTACCAATGACATTAGGAAAGAAGTCCTGGAGGCCAAATTTAGTTCTGGTAGGTAAGAGATTGAAGTCTAAGACCTCCATCATAGCATTCTCTGAAATGCTTCCAGTTCCACGCACAGGACCAGTTAGACACGCAAAACTGCAGAGACTCAATGCATGGATGAGTCAATGGTGTAGGGAGGACGGGTTTAGGTTTATAAGGAACTCGGAACCTTTTGGAAAAGGAGAAGCCTATACAGGAAGCATGGGCTCCACCTAAACCAAAATGGAACTAGAGTGCTAGCATGTAAAATTAAAATGGTCATAGAGGAGTTTTAAACTAAGGGCTGGGGGAAAGCTGACAGGTGCAGAGGAGCACACAGTTCGGATGGAGACATGTTGTAGCAGAGGATCTATTAATGGGGATTCTGTATAGCCTAATAAGAAGAGGATGGAAGCTGATAAAGTACAGGTAGCAACTGAAGAGAAATTGTCAAATGAAAAGTCCCATTCAATTATATCACATAATGGCAGACAACTAAAAAGTGCTTATATAAGTGCTTGTATACAGATGTTAGAAGTTTAAATACTGAGATGGATGAACTTAAGTGCCTGGTATTAAATGAAGATACTGATATAATAGGCACCACAGAAACTTGGTGGAACAATGATAATCAATGGGACATGGTAATACCAGGGTACAAAATAAATAGGAATGACAGAGTAGATCATGCTGGTGGGGGAATGGCACTATATGTGAAAGAAAGCATAGCGTAAAATAAAGTAAAAATCATAAATGAATCAAACTGAACCACAAAATCTCTATGGCAAAAGATTCCAAGCTTGAATAAAAATATAATAGTAGGAATATACTACAGACCACCTGACCAGGATGGTGATGGTGATTGTGAAATGCTCCAGGAAATGAGAGAGGCTATAAAAATAGAAAACTCAAAAATAATAGGAAAATAAGTCTGTGAATCCAAAGCAAGTTATCTCCCCATTATCACTGGCCATCTGTGAAGTGGCCCAGGTTGAAGTCTTATCTCAGCAAAGTTAAAGAATCTGCTCATGATATCAGATTTGAGTAAGGGAGTGATCCATGGCTCAGGGTGAGACTGGGCTATTAAAAAAGGATTGAGTTGTGTAGAACTATGCTCATCCAGTGTGGCTGTCTCTCCTATGCTGGAAAGGATTACTGAACCCCAAGCCTTCAGTCATGGGGAAGCTGGTGTTGAGGCTCCCATGTTTTCTGGGGTCTCAAACTCTTCTTTATTTGCTGGAACCAAGGAGCCTCCAAGCCATCGACTGAAGCATTTCTAGATTCAGGTGAAGTGTTCTGTCCCCATTCTGGGATAAAAGGTCCCTCTGTATTGGGAGTTGTTGGGGGGTCCAAATGGACATTTTTGTTAGGTAAGGTTACCAGGGTTGCCTGGGCCATGCTGGTGCTACCAGAATGACCGAGGACAAGTCCCAGCAAATCTTGTTTATCACCCTTAGTAATAGTGGGAAAGTTGGGAATGCGTATAGTAGTGTCGATTCCCATTGAGCAGGAAGGCAACCCCTAGGGATTGGTATCCTCATCTTGCTCTTGAACAGAATTGATTGCATTTGCAATTCGTTGCTGTTCCAAACAGGTCTATGGCTGGCACGTCTCAGCATTGAAATATGTCATATAGGTCCCTGTCATTCAGTTCCTATTCATGCTCGAGACCAAATTTTCTGCTCAGCGCATCTGCCGTTGTATTCATACACCCAGGGAGGTATGAGGCAGATATGTTTATATTGTGGTTTATGCGCCAGTTCCAGAGTCTTATGGCCTCTGTGCATAACAAGTGAAACCGGGCATCCCACTGTCTGTTTATGAAAAACATGCAGGCTATATTGTCTGTCATAATTTGGATTGATTTGATTGATATTTATGGTAAGAAGTGTGCACAAGCCCTGCGTATTGCCCTTAGTTCGAGAAGGTTGATATGGAGTTGGTTTTCTGATAGGGTCCATTGCCACTGAATAGTAAGATTCTGCATATGAGTGCCCCAGCCTATCAGTGAAGCATAGGTTGTAATTATGACTGTTGGTGGGTGTCTTTGAAATAGTATGCCTTTCCGATGTTGTTTGGGTTTGTCCACCAGAGAGTCTTTGATTTTTGTAAGTAATGTTAATTTTTTGTTTAGGTGTGTAAACTGAGCTTAGCCATCCTTGAAGGCATCGCACATGTAGTCTGGCATGTTGTAGCATGAATGTGGTGGCCACCATACAGCTCAACAGTTGAAGGCAGGTGTGGGCTGTGATGTATGGTCTGTTTTTAACTTCTGAAAAGAGGTTCGATATTGCATGGAATCTCTGCACCAATAGTGTTGCCCTTGCTGTTACCAAACCAAGGTATGCCCCTATAAATTCCAGTCTTTGGGCGGTGATGTGTAAATTTCTGGTAGTTTATTTGTAGACCTAGGCTTTGGAAGAGGTCTGTAGTCTTTTGTGTATTGTGCACTACCTCTGCATGAGTGGAGCTTTGTAGGTACGGAAAAATAGTCACCCAGGTACGGAAACATAGTCACCCTTTGTCAACATAGGTGTGCTGCCATGACAGCGAGTGTCTTGGAGAAGACCCATGGTAAAGTGGATAGACCAAAGGGTAGTACCTTGTATTGGTAGTGTTCCATACCAACTGTGAATCAGAGGAATTGTCAATGTGATGGATTTATCATAATATGAAAGTAGGCCCTTTAGGTCGAGGGCTGAGAACCAATCTTCCCATTCCAAAATTGAGATTATTGTGGCTAAAGTGACCATTCTGAATTTTTGAACACAGACGAATTTGTTGAGCTTCCTGAGATCTAAGTTTGGTCTCCACCTTCACTCTTTTTCTGTGTTAGAAAGTATTGGGAGTAGGATCCCTTCCTTTTGTATTTTGGTGGTATCTGTTCTATTGTCCCCAACTGTAATAGGTGAAACACCTCTTGTAGTAGTAGGTGCTCGTGAGAGGGGTCCCTGAAAAGGGATGGGGGAGGGAGGATGGGTGGGTGATGTGGATGTGAAGGGGATGGAGTAGCTCAGTTGGATGATCTCTAGGGCCCATCTGTCCATGGTAATTTGTGTAAAAAGGGTATATTGCTGCTTCGGTCATTGAAGTGTGTCTCAGACCCTCAACCAAAGCCTCAAAACACCTGCTTTGTCTTTGATGGTTGTGAGTAGGTTGATTGATTGATTATTTTCTCCTCTTTTGGGGTCTCTGTTTCTGCCTGTAGGTGTCATATAGCTTCTGCTGATGTGTGGAGGAGAAATCTCTCCTCTGGTAGGGTTGGTATCTCCTATGTTTAAAAGACGGGGTGTAGATTCCTACAGTCTTGAGGGTCATCCTAGAATCCTTCACTGAGTGTAGAGTTTCATCCGTCTTTTTGGAGAATAGTTTCTCCTTGTCAAATGGCAGATCTTCCACATCTGTTTGCAGGTCCCTAGGAATCCCCGATGATTGTAGCCAGAAGGTGCATTGCATGACTACAGCTGTTGCTGTTGTTCGAGTTGCTGGATCCACGATGTCAAAAGGTGCCTGCAAGGATGTTTGGGTGATTAATTGACCCTCATTCACCAAAGATTTCAGTTGTGCTTGTTTGTCCTCTGGTAAGTACTGTGTCAACTTGTTGATCCATAGTTGCCATTATTATATTTGGCCAGCAGGGCATTATAGTTAGCAACTCTGAATTGCAAGGTTGCTGATGAGTATACCTTGCAGCCAAATAGATCTAATCTTTTTTGCTGTCCTTATCCTGTGGGGTGGACTTTTTTTGCGATTGCTTGTTTCTCTGTTGTACGACATCGACTACCAGGAGGAGGCTAATTAGGAGGAGGGTGAGTGAACAGGAATTCCATGCCCTTTGTGTGGACATAATATTTCCTGTCTACCCTCTTCTAGGTTGGTGGGGTCGATGCGGGTGTTTGCCAGATGGTATCAGCGGTCACAGTATTGCATCATTAACGGGCAGTGCAATTTTAGTATTAGCCAATGTATGCAATATCTGTAGGAGTTTATGGTTGAGTTTCTTCTACCTCCTCTAAATGTATTTCTTGGTTTATCGCCACATGTTTAAACAATTCTTGAAATTGTTTATAGTCATCTGGTGGGTGGTGGTGGCATTACTGCCTCATCAGGGGATGAGGATGAGTTATGGGGTAGTGAGGTATCCTGTTGTGCCCTCTCATCTGTCTCATCCAGTTCCTCCTCCTGGGTCTCTCATGGTTCTGGCGATGATGGATTTGGTCTATCTATATCTGTGACCGATGTTGTAGGGCGGTTGGACCAGGCTTTGTATGATGCTCATGGGTCCCATGGAGCTCATTATATGGGAAAAGATCTCTGAGAAAACAATTTCTTTGTTCTATCCCCTCTTTCATGGTTTTCTCAATTTGGACCACTGATTTGGAGGAGGATACTGACTCCCTTCTGACCGGGGATGAGTGATATGGGGAGAAAGCTCCTCCTTGCATGACATCTTCATCATTGGTGTAGAGTGGGGTGGCGATGGGTGAGATTGATAGTTGTGATGCCTGCTGCTCAGTTGATATATCAGTTCCAAAGAGAGGTGAATGTGATGGTGGTATCCTCTTGTGTGTGGTGCTGTGGTTGTTGCTTCAGGGCTATCAGTACCGAGGGGTCTTTTCAGTCGGTCTGATGGTCGGTACTGTGGATTTGATTTTTGCCTTCTTCAGTGCAGAGGCTGGTTATGGTGCCGATGACAGTGCCAATGGTGGTGGCATCTGTGCCGTGGTGATTTTTGGTGCCATCTTAGCTGGTGTCGAGGGTGCTGTGAAAGACTCCGGTTTGTGACTTGGTACTGATGTCTTCTTGTTGCCAACTGTGCCAGAGGTATTTGTGCCATCAACTGTGCTTTCCTGTGATGTGGTTGGCATGGGGGGAAAAGAGCTGTCTGGAGACACCTTTCTTTTTGTTTTGTCTCTGTTGGGTGAGGCCAGGCTCCTTTCCTCTTCTCAGAAAAGGTCTAAGCCATGTCCCTGTCCTTTTCCCTGATATCAGATTCAGAGGCTGGTTGAAAAGAATTCTCCATAAGAATAAGTTTCAGGTGGAGATCTCTGTCTCACCTGTCTCTAACCTTAAGATTAGTGCCATAGTGCCACTTGGCTGGGATATGTCCCTCTCTGAGGCACCTGACACACAGAGTGTCCATTGGAGACCAGGATTGCATCTCTGCACGACTCACATCTTTTGAATTCTGGTGATCCAGGCATTTTGTGTTCTCTAAGAGGGAACAACCTTTCCCCCCCCCCCCCCCACCTGCCCAATCTATGCCTTATTTTAACTAACTTATCCTCTGACTAAATCTATAACTAAAACTCTCTCTAAAATTAACTATCTTTGGTTTTATTCTCAGGCAAAGAGAGTGCTGCAGGTCCAGGGTCGATTGAGAAGGAACTGAGGGGGTCGTACCATGCAAGTGGCAGTTGAGGTGCCAATGGCACCGCAAGACACCCTCCACGCATGTGTGGCCTGGACAGGCACTGCTGCAGAAATCTCTGATCAATGGTACCGGAACACCTGAAGTGGAGCACCCACAGGGACAACACTCGAAGAAGAAGCCCAGCTGTTGTGGGAAGCTGCAATGGGATCATGACCTTTGCACCAGCTGCTGTTGGGGCTTCCGAGCAGCTAAGTGTGAGATCAGCTGCTGCTGGGTAGTCATCTGCTGTAGGACCTGCTGTTTCTATTGGCAGTTCTGCTCCACAATCCATTGCAGCAGTTGCTCAACATCCATATTGCTGGGGAGTTGCTTTATTAAGTCCTAAACTGCTGCCTTCTGTAGGAACTAGATCTTCACCCATATTCTCCACACAGTTTGTAACCAGGTTGACTCTGTGGTGCCACCTTGTGGCCCATCAAGGCACTCAGCCAGTTGTGGGTCTCCACCAGTATGTTGCAGTCTCTGTGCCAACCAAGGTAGCAGTATTTTGGTTCTTTGGCCACAGCACACTTCAGTCCTACCCCTTCCACAGTGTTCAGGTCCAAAAAACTCAGGAACAAAACAAACAAACCCCCCCCCCTCAAAACAGGGCTGCCCAACAAACCTTCAGTGGAACCCAGTCCTTCTATTCAGAGCTTGTCACCAAACAGGCTGTGTTTCTGCTGATCCCCCATGGTGTGGTTATCACTTCTAGCAGGAGCTCATCCAGCCAGCAAACTAGCTCATTCTGTTGGCTACAACCAGGCTTCTCTCCCACCAAGAGAAGCAGAACTCCGCTCTCCTTCCTGGTCAGCTATGAATTTGGGCTAAATCTCCTCCTTTTAACTTCTCTCTCTGCACCAGACATTTGCAGAAGTTATAGCTGAATGGGGCCAACCAAGTCCACAGGCTCTCTTTGACCCTCTTGTTGCCATCATGGGGCTCATCTGCAAGCCTGGCTGGGAACTGACTTATTCAAGTATAAGTCTTTCAAACCCAGCCTGGAATCACTTATTGACTGAATGCTATTCATTAATAATCTTCTTTAATAAGTCCGGTGTAAAGGAATGCAAGAATGGATCCTTCTAAATAAATCATCAGCAGTTGTTTACAACCGAGTGTTATGATGACAGGGGCTAATGCATTGCAGGAGATGCCATCTGTAGGATGATATGTTAATCCATTGTTATAAACTGGATCCTATAGTGCTTTTTGCAAGATTGATGGTGTGTTAATCTGCTTTCATTGCCAATTTCCTAGTTAAAATTCCCTCTGAAGTTTCTGTTGAACACAGTATTTATCACTTTTTAAGACCATATTTTTCTCTGAATCACTGTGCACATCCCCCCTTGGCACTAATGGAAGCTGTATGTGATGTCTGACAGCAAAATGTAACCGAGAACTTGAAAAACAGTGTTAAATCTCTCACGGAATTTTGAGGATGAAAGGTGCTATACAAATGTATGCTAGTATTGTAACCTTTGGTCACCATGTAGCATTTTGTATCCTAGAAAGCATATAATCTCAAATGAGTATAACCAGAAAGGTGTAGCTATACCAAACAATGATTCTTACTGCAAGAGAGATAAGGCAGTATAAGATTCTATTGGGGATACGCTCAGCTTCTAAAAAGAATTGCATCACAGTTGACAAGCATTTTTCCCAAGATCTAGATTCTATGTATTCAGATCAACAGAAACAGTAAACCCCCTGGTGACACCCAATAAGGTTTAAAAGTAACAATTATAAAATTATGTTCTACAATAAATAAAATAATTTTAGAATCGAAAAAGGCCTTTTCAGACCTTTGTTTTTTCATCTGAAGTGCTAACAGCCTTATGGGCCAACTAAGAGACCTGGTCAAAAGAAAATCATATTTCAAAGTTTTCTGATGTAAAAAGGGAACATTTTTTTGCGATTTCCCCTGTTTTTCAACAAACTCAATTAATTAACCTTGCAGACTCACCCAATAGTAGGGCTTGGTACAGGACGGTTCTGCAGAGTGTACTAGGATGTGGAAGGAATCCTCCTGCCCAGGCCCCAGAACAGCAGCAAAGCTGCTCTCTGATTGCATCTGTATCCTTAAGGCAGCATAGCCTCTTTCATAGCCATTGAAAGAAACAATGACCAACAGGTTCATGTGCAGCAGACCCACCTGAGGCCCCAATGCTCTAAGCCTGCCACTTTCTCAAAACTCCAATTGTGCAAAGACCTGGATGTCACACTGTCTGGAGTGGCTCACGACCTTAAGTGACTATCTCATGGCAGACAGTCAAAAACAGGGGAGACATCCCAAACTGGTGGTGTGTTAGATTACACCAAGCCAGAAACAAATGTGAAGTCCTGGATCACTAGAACAGTCTTACCATGGAGTCACAGATGGTTCCCTTAGACTCTCCAGTCTATCTTGCCATCCAGATCAACTGGACTTAGTGATAAATGGTCACGTAAACCAAAAATCATACCACATACAGCAAAAACAACAAGAGTTCTGTGGCACTTTAAAGACTAACAAATTTAATTTTTGTAGGCATAAGCTTTCGTGAGACTCAGCTCACTTCGTCAGATGCAGAGGTAGAATGATACAGTAAATAGGAAACATAGATATACAAGTGCATAGAGAACAACGGGGGAGGTGGATGAAAGCCGGGTACTTGAGGGCTAATGACAGTCATTGAGTAGGAGGTGAGAATGGGTGAGCAAAGCAATTACCTCTTGTAATGAGAGACCCATTCCAAATCTCTGTTTAAACCCAGTTTGAATGTGTCAAGTTTGCAGATAATTTCTAACTCAGCAGTTTCTCTTTGAAGTCTGTTTTTGGAGTTTTTTTGGAGAAGTACGGTGACTTTCAGGTCAGTGACACTGTGTCCTGGGAGATTAAAGTGTTCTCCCACTGGTTTATGGATGTTATTATTTTTATGTCTGATTTGTGTCCATTTATCCTTTTGCGTAGTGATAGTCCAGTCTGGCCAATGTACAGATCCAATAAAGAAAACAACAGAACCCCACTGCTCATCACCTACAGTTCCCAACTAAAATCTCTCCAAAACATCATTAAAGAGCTACATCCTATCCTAGCAGATGATCCGTCTCTTGCTCAGGCAGTGGGCGACAGACCCATCCAAGTTTACAGACAGCCCCCCAACCTGAAGCAAATACTCACCAGCAACCATACACCCTACAAAAAGTCCAACCCAGGAACCTATCCCCGATATCAGCTCTGCCCACACATCGACTCTAGTGACAACATCACTGGTCCTAACCACATCAATCACACCATAAGGGCTCATTCACCTGTACATCCACTAATGTTATATATGCCATCATGTGCCAGCAATGCCCCTCTGCAATGTACATTGGCCAAACTGGACTATCACTACGCAAAAGGATAAATGGACACAAATCAGACATAAAAATAATAACATCCATAAACCAGTGGGAGAACACTTTAATCTCCCAGGGCACACTGTCACTGACCTGAAAATTGCTGAACTTCTCCAAAAAAACTCCAAAAACAGACTTCAAAGAGAAACTGCTGAGTTAGAAATGATCTGCAAACTTGACACATTGAAACTGGGTTTAAACAGAGATTTGGAATGGCTATCTCATCACAAGAGGTAAATTGTAAATTACAACAGGTAAAGGATAAATGGACACAAAATTTGTTAGTCTTTAAAGTGCCACAGAACTCTCGTTGTTTTTGCTGTATACAGACTAACACGGCTACCCCTCTGGAACTATACCACATACAGGTTGCTTCCAGTCCCAAGAAACCAGTCACTTACCTCCCAGATCAATTATTTCCCTATATCTTACACCAAAGACAACACCTCTAGTCAATCCCATAATAAATCATCTAAAGGTTTATTAACAAGGAAAAAGGAATAAAAGAGTTATTTACAGGCAAACATATACACATTAATGAGTTATGATCTAAATTCTAAGAGGGACAGAGTTGCAGTGATCTGTCAATTCAAAATGTATTTCAGGGCAGACCCAGGAGGCAGCCCCTGGGGATCTCTGGCTTCAGTTCAGAGTCTCTGGCCCTTCAGAATTCAAACAGACAGAAAAGATGGAAAATGTTCTTGTTGCTTTGTTTTATTTCCTTCATTCAGATTCCAAAACCACAGCATGAGCTTCCTTGCACATAGCGTTTCCCAGATGTGGTAGAACCATTACCCAATCCTGAGTATTGCAATGATCCTTGATGACCCATCAGATTTTGATAGTCCTTCTGGATGAGTGGTGGGGATGATTCCCGGGTCTGAGTTCACAAGTTCAGGACAAGAGCCCTCAGCAAAGAAGGCCTCTGCATACCTCAGCTCCACTGTCTCCACCTTCAGTGTGTCTTAGGCTACGTTTACACTGACAGCGGCAAAATCGCCATCGCCAGATCGATCTTTCAGGATCAATTGAGCGGTCAGTGAGACCTGCTCAATCGATCAGGAAGTCGACTGAGTAAGTCCACCCCCTCAAGTAGCATAGCAGTAACAGGAACAGTATGAACAGCGCGCAGAAGGGAAGCTGAGCAGTCGACGTCAGTTATGCAAACTACTCTGTGTAGTTTGCGTAACTCCTGTCGACTGCTGCCGAATCGCGCGGTCAGTGTGAACCAGCCCTCAGTCTCTCAAATTCCTGTGACAGGCAATTGTCCCCACAGTTCTCTCTCCTCCCCTTATAACAGGAGTGATAGCGTGCCTGCATTCTCCACCATCTCGTCACGATCTTGACTGATGCCTCCTGAGCAGCCTCCCTAGGGCTATATTAACCCTCAGAGGCCAGTGTGCCCCATCACACCCCCTCCTCCTTGCAGTCAATGGGAGTGTTTTCACTGACTTTAATGTGAGCTCAATCAGGCCTTATAAGAATATAGATTATATCAATCTTTCCCAAAGTTTAATTAAATAATATTAGATGTTAAGAAATGTTTGAATATAATTGATTTTATTATTTAAAACTAAAAGAGAACTCTTCATTACAAATTTACAATAGTGCTTTTTAACAGGGATTTTTATAGTTATTATTGCTAAGTGGCAACATTAATTATTTCTCTAATACAGAATCTCATACCCAAGGCTTTCTCTGGGGTCCTCAGGTTTGGCTTACCTTCATTGGGGTTCCGATGCCCTACTGGGATCCTTTAGCTTGCCTCCTTCATTGGGGAAAAAAGTAAATAGTGGTATCTCCAAAGCTCAGCGACTCATTTCACAAAAGTGAGCACATTCATTGAGAGTAGATTGTGCAGGTCTGCATAACATAACACTTTCTTTTCTTCTTACAGACTTTCATGTGCAGTTAAATGATAACATTTAAAGCATCATTACTGGTATCTGAATTATCACCCAAATAAACAAATGGGGCAGCTCACACATCAGCACTACTGAGTCAGGCTCTCTGCAAAGTCAGGCAGATATCACTGCATCAGTTACATTTTTGTACAAGTATAACATCTAGAGTTCTTCATTTTAAAACGGTAAGATGGACTATAAAATAAAATATAGACTCTGGAAACAACTGAGAGGTCTATCTATGTCCAGACTTTGGATACTTCATGTCCCTAGAGTGTGTGTGAGGACAGTGCTTCTCACACTTAGGGAAACACTGGATTAATCAACAAGGCAGAGTCCAATAAACACTACTTTACCATCATTTTTAATCCCTGTGAATATAACTCCTATACTCTAACAGGATTTAGAGTAATTTATAGTTATTCAATAGGATATACTGTGTGGGTAGATAGTCAGATATTGATTTTCATCTTAAATATCAACCAACATTTTTTTAACATTGATGTGGCTTCTTATGCTCATGAATGTTGTCAGATTAATGATACTAGAATGTGAAGTTCTCTGCTACAGCAGGAGCAGTAGCATTGTATAATTTCTTTCATTTCCAATACCTGGGGTTGTGACAATATTAACCACAGGATCCCTTTTACTGTACTCTGATTTCAGTCGGCTCTAGAGAAGCTATACTCCACAAAATGCTGCCTTGGAGTACACATAATCAAAGATTTTCCTCAGTGAATAGATACCTGTGAATCCTTTTGCAAGGACCCTACAATGAGCTGTTCTTTCTTTTTAGAATAAACTAATGTGGAATGTCTTTTTATATTTGCAAATTTCCAAGTGATCTGGAAAGAGGAAAAAATGTGAACTCTTAGAAAGCCAAGTTACTGAATAGCTCACTAGCTAATTTAGAATTGATACATGGCTGGTGTTCGTTAAAAAAAGAAAAGAGAGAGAGAGAGACTATTCCTTCTTTTCTGCAGAACACAACTCCTTCTTGGAAAAACCACTATTTTTGTTTCACAAAGATTCAGACCTTTGCTAAAAGTATGTGATTTGTTAGCCAGAGTTTTCTCTGATCACTCTGATTATTCTCAGTCTCTAAACACAACAGCTTCCCTATACAAACAGCAAAATGTACATTTAATTTATGACTACTTACAGACTTGGAGTTTACTGGATTTATGAAACGGAAGAATAAGACCTCCTTTGTCATCCATATGGATCAAAACATTTCTTTACTAGTGGGATGTGTGTAAGGAACACTGTCAGGGGAGACTACTGCAACTTGAGAGAGAACCCTGTAGAGATTTAAATGGAGAAGAGTTAATTAAGAGTGCAACATTCAGTGGCTGGAAAAATGATGCAGCAGGATTAAAAGCTTTGATAATTTGGCTGATCTTTCCAAACTGAGATTCATTAAAAATGAATTAGAAAGTAATCGATCTTTTGGAGTTTCCTCTTTAGCATTATCACACTGACCACTATGCACTGGTTTCCCGGGTCCAGGATATACTGTCTCACATGTCTAAGGAAATAACACCAAAGTATCCAAAAATATAACAATGATGAAGTTGATCTGATATTTATGTTCCATGGTTTTGATCAAACAAAACACATTTATGGTTATTTTTTATTTATTAGATTGATTTGGCTTTGGGGCTTCATTCAAAACTCATGAAGTTAGTGAAAGTCTTTCGGATTTGGAACAGGCTCTCAGTGAATTCAGTTTTTAAATATCCATCTTCTATTGTTGTCACATACATGCTCTTTCCGTACTGGAACTCAGACTAGTGTACTTCTTCAATGTCATCATTTTCCTTCTTATTCTGAAGATATGGAGAGTAGACAATGTCCTAATGGAATAATTTTATAGTGAAACCCAGAGATATTTCTTGATCAGGCACAACACCCTTTCAAGTTAAGATCAAGAGAGGGAGATACAAGTTGAGTCCTACCATTGTTGGAGGACACAAAACACACAAACCTTATTCAGTTTAAATTACTCAAATGGGAGCTGCTGGGTGCTCAGCCCTTCTGTAAATCAGGCCAATTGTTGAGGTGCCTAAATATGGACCTGAGAGCCTAACTTTAGGTACCAGTTTCTGAAACGCTTGGCCTACATTTCCATGGAATTTCTGCCATTATAGGTACAAACCACATGTGCTCATGGCAGAGCGACATTTCAAAAGGAGCTGCAATCTGGGCTCTTCATAAATGAAACTCCCAATATGCAATTACAGGCACATAGAAAGGAAAGAGTTAACACAAGCAAAAGCCATTTCTACTAAATTTTGTAAATATAGTGATATATTTTCAGCCTGGCATCTATCCACTCTTCTCCAGTATGTAAACCAACTTGTTATACATGCTACCACTTGTGCACAATCTTTAAATACTTTAATACTTCTGTCAGCACAAGTGATAGTATCTGCATTTGCAAAACTAATTAGTCCATGGTGACTTTGCAGACGCAACTGCTAAGACTTATGCACGCGCATGTCAAGAGTGAGTCATGGGCTGCCGGCCTAGTAGCTAAAGCCAGAGTCAGATGTCAGGAATTGGAGTTGTGGAGCAATTCAGGGTCAGGAGCCAGGAGCAGGAGACCAAGCCAAGTTAGGAACTGGGTATCAGAGCCAGAAGGTAAAGTTTAGGTCAGGGAGCAGGAGACAAAGAGAGTCAGAAACCAGGCGTTGGAGCCACACGGTAGAGCCATGGTCAGGAACTAGAGTTTAGAAGCAGCATGAAGAAGCAAGGACTGTTGCAGCACCTTGCTGAGGTTCCCCCTAGTTTCACAGACAAGTTTCCTGTATCGTCCCCAGGCTTAAACAGCATTCACAGGCCAATCAGGAGTTGAAAATGTCCTGTCAGTCGGGAACACTGTCGGGCGACACGGTACTGTGGTGTGTGGGCCCCTGAGGTGCATGACCTGCCAAGTGTTTCTACTGCCACAAACTATTATGTGGTTGCATGGAGATTGTTGCCTCCTAGGGAATCTGCAGGCACAGGTTCCTTACACTGTAGTGTTTAAGTTGTGCATGTAAGCATTAGCACATTAAACCTTTCCTATGCGATGATGCTTTAAAAAAATTGATAATGGTTAGAGTGCTGGTGTGCAGAGACCTATCATGCTGACCAATATCATCTCATTGTTTACTTGTCCTTCCCCATCTGTCTGTATTCATCTGTTGTCTTGTCTTATACTTAGATAGTAAGGGGCAGAGGACCACCTGTCCTGTGTTTATACAGTGCCTAGTACAATGGGATCTGGGTCATTGATTAGGGATCCTATGTGCTATGGTAATACAAATAATAAACAAACAACAAAAACAACGAGAGTTCTGTGGCACTTTAAAGACTAACAAATTTAATATTTGTAGGCATAAGCTTTCGAGAGATTTCAGCTGTCTTCTTCGGATGCAGTAATACAGAAAATAGGAAACACAGATTATATATACACAATTGATCAATGTGCAAAGTTGCTCATTCTTACAGAGACTGGATTTTTGAAGATTTGGCCCAAGAGTCTAATTTCCAGAGGTAAGCAGCAGCCACAACTCTACCTGAAGACAACAAGCACTACCGATTACCTGAAAAATCAGGAACATAATTAGTACAAAGAGCCTGATTGCCCTAACTTGGAAAGGATGGTATATCAGATCAATTCCTTAGGAAAAAGAAGAAAAATGGGTGAGTATGGCAAAGGGTTTATTGTGGCATAATTTTTTGTATCCTTTCTGAAGAAACTCAGAACAGATATAGTGAAAAATATTTGGGATGATAAATGTAATTGTATAGACAAGTTTGAGATTCTCTTATAAGGAGATTAATTAATGGTCAATTTGACTAGCTGAAAAACTAAATGGAGGATGTATTTTCTTTATCAATATAACTGAATTATAATCATAAAAGGCTTTGTAAGCATCTTGTTGCTAATCCATTTTAAAGACGTGTTAGCTGATTAAATTATGCTAACCTTGAGATAAGTGACCAGTATCTCAGAAGATTCAGAGATTTGATTTATGTAAGTTTCACCCCCACTCTAAAAAAATGCTTATCTGCAGTACTCAAACCTCTACGGTGGGAAAAAATTGGGATGGAAACTTTACAGGGACAAACTTTCCCATGAGACTTCTGGGAATTCCTGTTCATGATCGAGCCAGAAATGCTAAAAGGACTGTCTCTCTTGCAATATTTTACTATATTTGTTTCTGATCCTGACTTGAAGTGCATGGGCACAAAACTGAAAAGTAATGAAAAAAAGGTCACAGAGCTTTTTCAAATCCCAAGTGGGTAGCACAGATCTGGAGCAACCACTCACAATCCTCTGCTTTAGAAATGTGATTAGCAGGGCTTCAAAATGTACCTGACATCGGCTAGCCAGAGACAGAAACAAAAGGCGATGGTGAGGACAAGATCTAGGTTAAAAACCCTCATCAGAAGCCCAGCAAATTTGCCACACCTAGCTTCTGGAAAGGGAAGAGTTTTTGGTTCTAGAACTTGTTTTGGAGGGAAGGTGTGTTTTTTTGGTATTAGACTCAGCTAGTAGGTGACTTTATAAATGTAAACTTCCACCTCCTCTAGTTCCCAGAATAAAAGAATGGATCTTCTGTGAAGGGGAATTCTTCACTGCTGTTCCCCTCTCAGAGCCTCCTGGCTACAGTGAGAGGAGTTAGGTAGAAGACTTCTCCACCTCTCTCTCAGTCTCCATTTATTAGAACTTCCTCCCAGGACCCCCACATGTGGGGAAAAAGGGTACACTTTACTGGGGCCTGGAGGCCCTGGGAGGCCCGGCCCAGGCTGCAACCCCCATGGATATGTGTGTGGATGGGGCCCCTGTTACAAGTTTGTACTGGGCCCGAAAAAATTATGCTTGGGCCCTGCTTCCTCCCCAGTGAATAATTCCACCTCCTGCCTCCATTGTTGCTCATTGTCTTTCCAGGCTGTGGTATGAAGTTGACATGATCCTCAGCAGTTTCACAGGGGAATTCTGGCCATCATCTTTGAAACCAAACAAAGTCTTTTCCCTTCACTTTGCTGCTACTTGGGAAAATGATGAGTTGCAACAGAGACAGTAGCTATATGTCTGCAAATTCAGGAAAATAACACAGCATAAGATCATAGTTCACATTTGGAGAGTTATGTTCACATCATAGTAACTAGAAAGAATTTTTAAAAAGAAAGTGTAGGCTGCAGAAGTTGAGCTTCTTATGTCTTTCTAAGCCAAGAATTTATATTCTGGTCAGCTGAACTATCTCATTAATTATTTCTGAAGTAACATATAGCTTACTAATTCTCTTATCTAGCTCTGAGTAATATTTATTTCAGGGAAAGATTTCTCTTATCTAGCTCCGAGTAATATTTATTTCAGGGAAAGATTTGCTTATTCAGATGTGTCTCAGAGTCTGGAAAGGTTTGATTCATAACAACTGACGATTCTCTGGAACAGTTCTCTGATTTAGTTTTTAAAGATTGTAACAAATGGTTTCCATAGCTGAAAACTATCAAATACATTTACAATATTTTTCAACAATGGAGAAATCATACTGAATGTGAAAATTGCAGAATAACTTCACCTCAAGAAGATGACAAATTGACAATTCCTTCCATTCAGTTGAGGGATATTTATTACCTCAGCTAGGATTTTGTACAATTTTTTACTGACCTTTTTATTTTGTACAGCTGTGTGACATCAGAACCTGTTATTCAAAAAATATTGTAATGAGCCTGCTGGCTAAATGCTGTACTCTGTTGCCACAACTCAAGATCCAGCCAGTACAGGGTTTTATAATCTTCAGAGTACAGAATGATAAAGGACTTCTTAAGGTCTGAAAAGGCCATGTATGGGACACTGGGAGTGTGAGCCAGAGGCAACATGAAAGCAGGAACAGGAAGGAGACTGGGAGCAGTAGCCTGAAAGCTGTCTACAGAGGAACTGCCCTAGGGAACGACTGAAGAACTACTGGCTTGATCATTTCTGCAGCAGTTAAAAGCAATTGTGCCTAAGGTATATGCACCTTATTATTTCTGGCAGCTTTTATAAAAGAATCCTCAGTTATTCAAAGTGCAAGTATTTAGGGGGAAACTGCCAAGACCTAGAGCCTGTCAAACCTAATGCTTGGAGCACCTTCAGAGCTTGCCTCTGAGCATGTGGTATGTAGAACATGCTAGGAGATATGCAGCATGGACAGATGTACTGAAGTAATTACCGTGACATCCTGCAGTTGGGCTAGTTATAATATGTAATAGGATACTATTACCTTTTCTACTATCACTGTAAGAGTATTTGTTTGAATGGCAGAATCCAAAAGTCAAATTTATTCTCAAGAAATCTTAAAAAATGTAACTCATATTTTGTGCTGTTGTCAGGAGTCATTTCCAGATGAAGAAATTTAGTGAGCACTTTCCTTACTACTTCACACTCCAGAGTACACCAGTATAATGGGCCACATTGAAACTGGAAAGACTATAGATACAAAGAACTCCTCCCTCCCCCCCAAAACAAGTTTAATTCATTACTTTCACTCTCATAACATTGTATTTATTATTTGTGTTACAGTACTCCCTAGAGTCTCCAATTGAGATTGGACCCTCATTATATTAGGCAGTGCATAGACAATGAGAAACTATCTCTGTCCCATTGAGCTTAAAATCTTAATAGACAAGGCAAACAGAGGCTGGGGGAGAAAATATGCTCAGAAAGGTGAAGTGATTTTTTCCAAAATAACATCAAATTAGTAGCAGAGCAAGGAAGAGAACCCAGGTCTCCTGACACCCACTGTAGCATCTTATTCACTTAAAATCAGATTTTGAAATGTATTTAGGAGCCTAAAGGTACAGATAGGGACCTAAAGAGATTTTCAAACATGCCTAGGCATCTAATGTCCATTGATTGCTCAATGCCTAAATTTTTGCAATGAAAATTCCCTACGCTCCACGCATGTGCACTACAGCCCCATGCCAGGTGTCCCAACACCTAAGGCTTGAAGGCCTGTACCCTTAATTGATGTTTGCCCCAGCCAGAATGCTCTGGGCTATAGACTGCTTGTTGCTGAGCCGCAGCCAGAGGGCTTTGGACCCAGACTATTGGTGCCAGCCATAGTGAGGCAGAGTGGCTTCTTTCCAGACCCGAGGGGGAAAGACCACTTCACCCTCAATGGCAAAATTTGTCAAGGTGCATTTCTATTGTTGGAAAAGCAGGCTATGGTACCTCATCCTCAGTTAGATGGGGGCTTCTGGAATGCATGAGTTGAACTGGTAGGAAGGAGAAAAAGGCAGAATTATAACAAATCAGTGATGAGAGAGAGGTTTCGCTCTGTAGTTTCACTTCGATATTTGAGAGAACAATCCTTTATTTATACATATTTTGTCCCCGTTTTCCTTCCTTTGCATAAAGCAATACAACATATTTTAGAATTTTTAAAGGGACTTCCTAACCTTGTTATTACTAAAAGAAGAGCCTATCCTCTCTGGACACCAACTTTTGTGAAAAAATAAAATCTCTAGTTTCTGCTCTAATTTGTGTTTACATGTCAATTTTTTTCAGTTCCTCTTTATCATGAGGTTATTGTCATGCAGATAATGAACATTGTCATCCTTTGACTTCTTCATTCCCTGTCCTGTTGCTGATCAAAACAAATTATCAAACATTGTGTCGAATTGGTAATATGCATTTATTTATTTGGATTAGAGTTGTCAAATCCATAAAAGGATTCAGACTGAGGTTAAATTTCTACTACTTCTTCAACCTTCCACTTTACTACTCTCCTCTTCATACCCCAACCACCTTCAAGTGTATGGACTGACATCTGTTATTGTCTCTGTCATCCTCAAAGTTTAAGAATTGTAGATGCAGGTGAAACTTCATCGAGTACTGTAAACTAGAAAGCTGCTAAACTGCCTCCTTAATTTTATTCTGATGTTAAATCTAAAAATTATGAGCTGGTTACATATAAAAGTTTAGAGATGCTCTTTGGAAGTTTCAAACTTTTTAATAACTAATAAAAAGAAATCAATGTTCTTGATTTTCTGTAACTTCTGGCTAAAATGAAGTGTTCATTTCATGTGTGCCCAATAGTTAAGAATGCGAAGGACTAATCCTTGTTTATAAAAACATTTGACTAAATCTGATGTACATATCACTCCTAATTTAAATATTACTATTCCTGCCACTTCATACAAAACCAATTCTGGGCTTGCAGTAGATGACAATATTACAAATCACACAATGATATCCTAATCATAACCAGGGACTTACAGTGATGCCACAACATAAATAATCAAACTGTGACAGGTGTCTTCAAAACCCATTATATAATTTGGGTGCAATCAATTGGTGATGCATGTTTTTTAATTAAATAATATAGCAGAAGCAACAACTTTCAAAAAGTTAGAAGCAGCTATAAAATAGCCCACAATATTATTAAGCACATCTGCCATTAAATACCTGTCAAAGAAGCATGAAATCAACAGTATTGTAAACAATGTAAAACTGCTTTCTGGTCCTATATTTATTAAATGGCAAAAAATGTCATTTAACACAGAGGTGAAAACCATGAAATATATGATTAAGGTAAATGCCCAAGCAATCTTAACTTTGCTCCCCCTGGAGCTGTGATAGCCACTGGGAATTATCTGAATACACTCCAGAGGCATTCTCTGTGTTAGATGTAGCTGTACTGAATGGTGGAGAAATAAACTGGAATAGCTTGGAAGAGCTCTGATTGTGATATGAGGAGATTTGGGTCTGAGTTCCTCCCACATGCGCTATCAAAAGAAAGAAGTGCATGTATATCCAGAAGTTCCAGTCTGCATCTTTTCACTACAGAATTGTGTAGGTTGTCTCAGTAGCAGGGCACTGGGGTCTTCTTGCCATGGGTATTGTCAGTAGTGCAATGGGATATGAAAGTAGTCGGCGGATTTAATGATATTTAGGAGAAAGTATAGATGTAGGTAGTATCCTATGTGCAAGTGTGAAGGGTATGGAGTGGTTGTTAAATTTTACAAGTGTGGTATTCTGTCAGAGGAAATAGACTCAGGGTTTGAGTGTAGGGCAAGTTCAGGTCAGACCTGTTTATTACAGTGAAAAAACAGAGTGAGAGCATGTGAGTTATGGACGTTGTGAAGCATGACTCAAAGAGAGCAGAATTAAGACTGTATGGACATTTATCTTAACTCTGCATTTCTTGTTTTTCAGAAGTTTGAGTTTTGCTCAGTACAACTTTCTAGAAGGGCACGAGCTATCAGTGGGCAATCTTAATTCTGCATTATCAAAGTTTTTTGTTGTTTAATTTCCTAGATTTTTTAAACAGAAAGAGAAATGTTTGTTGCTAGGAGTTAGTGGTCATTTAAGCAGTTGTAATTGTTACCTAGGTTTGGAGCTGATATACTATTGTGACTATGTAATAGTCAAAAGACCTAGCTTTCATATAGTATTCTCATCAGTAGATCTCAAAGAATTTTACACCATTATCCCCATTTTATAGATGGAAAACTTAAGTATAGGGAGGTGAAGTGATTTGCCTAAAGTCAACCAGCAGGCCAGTGGAAGAGCTAGGTATAGTCCCACAGTTACTATGTGATTCCTCAGTGCTCCTCCATCCTCTTGAACATTTTGTTACAATGGAATGGGGATAATAGTCATGATTTAAAATGCTTGCAAGGTCAATAAGAGAAATCTCATGGGTTGTCTAGGGCCTATATCTTAAGTAGCTTTATTACATGGTTGTTACAGTAACTTTAAGCATATGAGAGAAGCTGGTGTGTCTCTTTCCTTTTCCAGCCCTACCCCACAATGTGTAGTCCCTAGGCCAACATTTCCAGCTTCCCCTCCCCTTCCAATCCAATTAAGCCATTAGTCGGTACTGTAGAAGTCATGCCATGCCCCTGGTCCACCCAGCCAGTCCCTACTCCAAATTGGGCTCCTCCTCCCCACACGCTATCCAGCCCTGCCCCCTCCACAGGGGTGATGTGTAACTATTCATTTCATTTTTTGAATTTCAGATGTTTAGATATGGGTTACCCTCAGTCTCTCCACCCCAGATCCCAGCTCACATGGAGGAGGGCTCAGATATTCCAGGTGGAACAGGGTTCCCCAGATCCAAGAACACATTTATATATACATTTACATTGAGACATATTAAAACATATCATTTGCTTGCAATCAGCTTACTAAGTGATCAAGACCACTCAGTGTCAGCGACCTTTCATCTTCATTATGTAATGCCCAAGGAGATTACCTTGATTCCTGAGTCTCTGTGTGCTAGTAACTCAAGGAAAGGCATGTTGTCCGAGGAGAGGTCGGGGGGTCAAGGCAAGACTCAGAGTCTTCCAGGCAACCCAGAGGGAAAAAGGAGAGATACTATTTCATGCCATAGTTGCCTCTGATGACTTGGGAAAGGATAGCAGAGTGCCTAGATTGCAACCAGCTTATCTGCTCAGAGAAGAGCAGTGTCTGAGAGAAAGGAAGGGATTAGAGTCAAATGGCTGACAATTAAAAACAGGGAAGAAAAGCTACTTGATCAATAAGGAAAGTCCTCAGTGTCAGCCAGATGCCCACCCCAGGAGCACTGTGAGAACGGAGAAGCCATTTTGGAGGTGCTGGAGTCAGCATGGCAAGGGAAGAAGGACTTGGTGTGTGGTGAGCTTATGAGTTCCAAGCCTGCGTTCAGGATTCCACTGAGAACCAGCCTCTGGGTGCCTGGAAGCAAAACCTCTAAGTTTGCTCCTTTCCCTGTTCAAGGTAACTCCCACTTTATAGAGTTTTGTTGGGAAAACTTCCTACACACTCAAGCTGAGTTAGGCCTCCAACTCCCTAGATAAATCAGTTACCAACTGGCAAGTACTGCTCCATCCCCTAGTTAAGGGCTGCCTGCCTGTTGTGATTGTATCTGAGCTCTAGTGGAGGAGATCAGGAGTTAGGATTATTAGACTGGTTATTGTAATCTGCACCTGATTTCTGCATCCCTTTATGGTGAGGGGAAATCTTGGGAGCGGAAGCAGCCTGATTCCTGTATGAAGAGGATCCCTGCCACCTGTGACTGTCAGACCCTTTGCTGCGCTGAGGAGGCCAGATTCATCTCTGAACCTGAGGATCATTCACAGAGTTGTGAGTGCACCATCTTTTAATTAGATAGTATGGGAAATTGTTTAGGAGATCCCTATTCTCCAAACTATGTCCTTAAGCCAGAGGGTAAGGGTTTGGGGATTTTATTACCTACTGCCTATTAAACCTGTGAAGGGTCTTACTATCTTATCCTACGTGTGAGAGTTTTGAGCTATATTGAACCAATTCAGCCAAGTTATTCATTGTTGCTAGAGAAGATATCATTGTCACAGGTCATTGAGGGCCCCCACAAAGTATACATTCCAACACGACACTAAATTTTATTCTTGCTCTATCAGGTCACGTGATTGGGGACATTGATGGGTGGTATCAATGTGGGCACCAGTGACCCTGACAATAGTGTTTTAGCCTGTTATATTATATTTATGTCCTGTTTAATACATAGTAATTACTCTGTTGAATATACTGTGTGTGATTGTGTTATTTCTTGAGAGTCTTCAACCATCTGGCAAGTAAATAGGGGTACCCTGTTGTTAGAATTTCCCTTCCAAAATGCCCTGGTGATCCTGCCAGGAAAGAGCAAGATGGGTGGAGTCACCACCACATAAATTCATGAGGGAAGAAAATAAGGAAATTTCACCCTGCTGAACTACAGGCAGGATCTAAATGAACCCAGGCCTGTCCCTCAAAACACGTAAGGAGAGTAGCATTAAAGGAGTAATCAGCTGGAATGGAGTGCTACAATTATTTACCACTCCTCCAATTTGTGTCATCTGCAAACATTATCATTAAGGCCTTACCAATTTCACGGCCGTGAAAAACATATCATGGACCGTGAAATCTGATTTCCCCCATGCTGCTGGAAGTGCCCTAACTAGTGGCCCCTAGCTGCTAGTCCTGGCCTAGCTGGGATGCTCTCAGCAGCATGGGGGAGTTTAGATCCACCTTTGGTACCTCCGCCTACGGCAGGAAGCTCTGGTGCCGGGCAGCAGCCCTGGAGTTCCTGCAGCCAGAGGAGTCTTCCAATCTCCCCCCTGCTGCTGGACCCAGCTCTGAAAGTAGCACAGAAGTGAGGGTAGCAATCCTGCCACCCCCTCTACAACAGATTTGTGACACACACACCCCCAACCCCGTTTTGAGTTAGGATCCCCACCATGAAATTTCAGATAAAAACAGCTGAAATCATAAAACTGACCAATTTTCAAAGCCTGTGGCCATGAAATTGATTAGAATGGGCCGTGAATTTGGTAGGTCCCTAATTATCATTGATAATTTTATATTTTCTTCCAGATTATTAATAAAAGTGTTAAAGAGTGTAAGGGCAAGAACTGTTCCCTGCTAGACCCCACTAGAAACACACTCATTTGATGATGATTCCCCTTTTATAATTACATTTTGAGACCTATCAGCTAGTCAGTTTTTAATCCATTTAATGTGTGCCATGTTCATTTTATATCTTTCTAGTTTTTTTAATTAAAATGTCATATGGTACCAAGTCAAATGCCTTATAGAATTATAAGTGTATTATTACATCAACACTATTACCATTGTCAGCCAAACATGCAATCTCATTATAAATGATATCAAGTTAATTTGACAGGATCTATTTTCCATAAACATATATAGATTGACATTAATTCTATTACCCTCAGTTCTTTATTAATTAAGTCCTACATCAGCTACTTCATTATCTTGCTCAAGATTGATGTTAGACTGACAGGCCTATAATTACCCAGTCATCCCATTTACCTTTTTAAATTGGCACAACATTAGATTTCTTCCTATCTGCTGGAACTTCTAAGTATTCTAAGATTTATTGAAAGTCAACATTAGTGGCCCAGAAAACTCTCAGCCAGCTCTTTTTAAACTCTTGGATGCAAGTTATCTGGACCTGCTGATCTTAAAATGTCTAAAATGTTGTTTAACACCCTCCGGAGATACTAATGGAATGGAAAAAGTCATATGCTATAACCATTTAATCTGTTTTTTCCAAATACAGAAATATTTACTCAAGACTTCTAACTTTTCTGCATTATTATTGATAATTCTACCATTTCCATGTAGTAATGAACCCATACCATTACCTAATATACTTTAAAAATAAATCTCTTTCTTATTGCCCTTCACTCCACTAGCCATAGATTTCTCTTTGTGTCTCTGTGCTTACCTAATCAATTTTTTACAGCTTTCTTCACTACACAACCCTGATTCATGCCCAAAGCAGCTCCCTCCTATGCATTAAATGAGGCAGAGCTCCAAGTTTTATATTGACATTAAGATGAGTTCACTTAGTAACATCAATCCTTTTATAAAAAGAAAAAATGAATAATGGAGAAAGAGCAACCAAAAATGACCATCTAGCCTTAAAAAAATGTGGAAATATAGCCTGTGCCCAGATATCAGTGAGTATTAACTTTCTGGGAAGTTTGAAGAGTCCGCATTTCTCCATTATTGAGATAATTAGATACAAAAAATGTCTGACTGCCAAATTTCTTAAGAGATCCATTTAAAAAATAAATTTTGCTCATATTAACAGAATTGCTTGTAAATTCTCAGAAAAATCAATCTATATTCAAAGAGTAAATGCTGTCTTTTTTCATACATAACCAAGTGGTGGAATCCTTCTTTAAGTGCAAAACCCAACTCAACCTTAACGATGGAGCAGAACCTCCATAATAAGTACTTTGGCAGAGGTAGGGTTAAATTGAAGATATTTTAAGTGTCCCAAAGTTGGTAATAAAATAGATTTTCAGACAAATGTAATGGGGAAGGATAGGAAAGCTCAAGATCAAGATTAACTCCAAGATTTGTGGCTTTGTAAGAAGAGCTAAGAGTATGAATTCTTGCTTTGTAAAATAGCCTTAAGAAGAGCCTAAGAAGCAGTATATAGAAAAAGTTCAACTTTTTTTAACAGTATACAGTTACAAGTTCTTTTTAAAATATATGAGAACAGGGGAACAATGCAGTTATGCTACAATAGACTTCCTTGAACTATTAAGAGAATTCTGTTTTCTCATGGTTAAGAAGATCTATTTATTTCAACCACAAACCCCTGCACTTGTCAACTTCTCCTCTGGTATTCCGAGTCTAGATCCAGTGTCTGCTCTTTCTGTTATCTTAAAACAAATCATTTTATGGTAGCCATGTGCCAAACTTAGCCTGAAATGTTAATAATAGTATGACATTGTTACCTCCTAACCTGAATTGTTTCTAATTACTGCAATTGACTACTACAATTGACTCAGAAAACTAGTATTCTGTATAGAATACTTTTGAATGAAAGAGGCAAAAATATTAGGTCCTTCTGTGTTAGGTAGCATTTAAAAAGAGCTGGCTGAATTTTTGGAAATGAAAGTTTATTTGAAAATCAACCTTTTCCTAAAATGAATATTTTTGTGAAAGTCACTTTTTTGAAAATGTTCAAACATTTTCAATGGAAATTGTAAGTGACAAAAGAGTTGCCTGTTATTTATTCTGAGAGAGAGGTTCTGTTTTTGTTTTGTTTTCTCATTCTTGTGTCCTGTCAGTTTTCATTGATCAGCTTAGTCTCCTGGTAGGGATTCTTCAAAATTGCAAACTTGGTTTTGGAATTTCTCATTTTTGATATTGATAATTTGAGAAAACAACAATTTATGTGCAAAATCATATAATTAAAAATCAAACCAGCTGAAAGAAATTTAATTTTTTTTTAAATTTCCACAATCCCCCCCCCCCTTCAATTTTTCAACCAGTTTTATTTTTGTCATGCAGTGACTGATGTAAGATAACCACAAGAGGGAGTATTTGTACTAAAACAACATAGCATTTATTTACCCGTTAGAATTATTTTTTATGGGGAAAAAATGTAATAACAGAGCACTTTTAATTTCTGAAGTGATATTACCACTTAACTGCAATAGGACCACACATTATGTAGTCACCATAACAAGTGTATATATCTTAAAGGTGGAGCTTATTAAGGTTGCCTGACTTTCCATCATAAGACTCTGTTTTCAGTTGCTTATAAGCAGAGATGCTAAAAATCCATTTGCCATGGAAAAATACAGAATTTTGCATTTTTCCATAGACAATCTTCAGTTTTTACATTTTGTGAAAAAATAAAAAATATATACAGTGGAACCCTGTTTATCTGATATAATTGGGCCCAGGGAAAAATCGGATAATCAAAAATTCGGCTAATCAGGAGAATGAGAAGGGCTCTGGTTGTCAGCCCCGGGTGGTGGGGCTTTGGCTGTCAGCTTAAAAATTGCAAACATATCAATAAACCATTGTGTTCAACTGATATCTATATATGTTGTGGTTAGGGAAACTAAACTTCAGTGTGTCATTTTAATCATGGGAAACCAGGCATTGGGGGGGGGGGGGGGGGGGGGGGGGGGGGTGTTATCAGAGAATTTTGGTTTTTTATCATGGGAAAAGTAGGATCCCTGTTTATACATTTGCCTTGAAACCTGGCTTCAAGTTTAGCTTGAAATTTTACATGCTGGATGTCAAAAAAAAATTTTTTTTTTAATTTTCAGCTAAAAGAGTTTAGTAGTCTCTGAGCATGAGCTGGGGAAAATACATTGCTTTATTCTTGTTAAAAAAAATCTGGTGACCTTTTATTTGAACAACTGTAGCACCCTCATGCTTTGGAGCAAGGACTTGAAATTTGTCCAAATGGTGACCTATGTGTTTAAAAAAATGCCTTTTTACTTCCATGTGAAAATCTGCCCAAGTTATAGGCCTTTGAAAAATAGCTGCTCACACTAGTGCATAGCTAGAAGCAGAAATTTGGCTAGGCCCCAACTTATGGTGGACAAGCAATAATCTGTCCCCAGGCAAGTCCAAAGGGGTTGGAGACCAAACTTCCTTATTCCTACTTGGATGACAGGAGTCTTTGTTGTCCCAGAGATATATAGCCATTGATGGGCCTGGGAAGGCAGCAGGGGTGGGGAGTGTCTGGGTTGTGTTGCTGTGTTTCCAGGTAGCTGGGAAGTGTCTGCCTCATAGTGACAAGTCTGAGGAGTTGAAGACTGAAGCCCCAGCCAGGCTGCATCTCACACTTTGCAGCTAAGCGGTTCTGCACCTCCCATGCCTGTGGGCAGGACTCACCCATGAGCTGGTTGAAAGATCTGTCCAGGTCCCTGGAGTTGGACAGACTGTCTTTCCTACCCTTGCTCCACAACTTCCCCACCAGTCACACTCTGGAATAGCCCCAAGTCCAGCCAAGTCCATTTGCCCAAGGGGAGAATCTGGTGCTGGGATAGGACAGAATCTCTGGCAGCCTGGCTTTGGCAGTGGAGGAGAGGGGAAGAAGCACATCTCTTCTCCCTCCACTTGGCAGTGGACTCATTGACCAGGGCAGCAGGTAACAGACAGGGAGCACAGGGAAAGAGTGAATGAACTTTGGTGTTACTGGGTGCTAACTGGGTGGGCCGTGACCAACCCACACTAACCGATAGCTATGCTGTTGGTTCACACATGCCCAATAAAGACTTTTTAGATTTTAACAGCTAAATTCTCTGAAGATTCTGTTGTCATGAAGCATAATTAAGCCTCTCACAGCTCTTACATCTGACCAGACTACCCCATCCCCACACAGTGACTGAGCTTGCTCCCTCCAGTTCAGGGCTACAGCAGTGAAGAGATCTGGTTCAAATGCAGCAGAACAAAACCCAGATCGGGGGGAGGGAAAGGTGTAGAAAGTGATGGTGAAAAAGAGTCTGGTGAGACTTGGACTGGAGGGAGTGGGGGAAGAAATTGGGACAGGGGGTGGGTGGGCAAGGAGACAGAGAACAAAAGTTGATGCAGGCAAACAGAAGCTGGAATTGGTTGGGTAGGAAGCCGGGTCAGGAGCTGGCTGGGCAAGGAGCTAGTGGAGGGGAGAGACTGGGCCTGAAAATAGGTGATAGATTGGAGGGAAATTGAAAGTCAGTTGGTTGGAGGGGAAAAACAATGAGAATGGATAAGAAGATGGGGGAAAAGGGCAAGACTGGGAGTGGACGGGGATAGGGACTATGGAACAGGGTGTGGGTGAAGGGAGACAGATTTGAAAAGGATTTGGGGCTGCAGGTTGAGAACTGGGATTGGCTTGGCAAAGAGACTGGAGAAAGGACACAAGGACAAAATGGCGTGGGAGATTGAGATTGGATGAGAATCCTGGGGAAAGAAACTGGCCTGGGGTGGGTGATGGAGAGAAGAAGAGGAGAGAGCCAAACTGGATAAGTAGCTTGGAAGGGGGATCTGGGATTGGCTAGTCAAAGAGACTGGGGACAAAGAGCTGTGAGTTGGAAGACCAGTGAATGATGGGGGAAAGAGAACTGGAAGCACATGGAGAGTGCCAAGGGGGAAACAAGGACTGGCTGGGCAAGGAGACTGAGGCAGGGATGAGAAGCCTGATAAGTGGAGGCTATGACTGAATAGGTGAGAATGGGACAAGGAGCCAGGGGCAGGGAAGAGACGGACTGGAACGGGGTCGAGTTGGAGGGGGATGAGTAGAAGGGATCATGTCTGAGGGGGATAGGCAGACAAGTCTGTGCTAACTAGAGCACATTCCTTCCTCCAGAACTTAGAATGGATCCCAAGATTCCATTTTCTCAGCATTCCTCAGCCGTCAATAAATAAACCCACAGGCAAAGTGTCTCATTCCCCTTTAGTACTGGTGCAGAGAGGATGACAACCTACTACTACTTTCATCCCCATTAGATCAAGCGGTAAAGGTCTGTGGACCTAAAGGGTCCAACCTCTCTGATGAACTACGTGGGTATAAATGTGAGGCCACATGAAGGAATTTCTCCCCCCCCCCAGTTTTTGGGTTTTTTTTAAACTGGGAACACATTACACACATTACTCCTGGGGAAATTCTGTGCTAAAAAATTAAAAACTATGCACACAATGTTATAAAATTCTGCATATTTTATTTGTGCACTATAATCACACCAGTTCCAATTATTTTGGTAATTTATTTCAAAATACGTGTCAGCCAGTATGTCTGTAACAATACAGACAACAAAAAAGATTCAGGAAATGTTTTTTGACAAATAGATTATTTACTAGTCATATTAATACATAAATTTGAGTAATAATTGATTTAAACTAAAATACAGAAACATATTTCCCATACCCCTCAGAAACAGTGCAAAGGCTTGGAGGAGCCGGGAATAATGGAGGAGCTGAGGTAGAGGGAATTAATTGCTGGGAAGAAGCCTGGGAGTGAACCTGTAGGATGGTTGGGTGTGGGTGGGAGAAGTATGGAACAGGTGCTTTTTTGTGGCAGGGAGAGGGATTGTTAGCGAAAACTATGTTAAAAGAACAGTAAGGCTGAAGAATTAAGCTCTCAAAAGTTAGGAAATGCCAAAATTAGGTTGCCTGTGTGACCTTAATTGGGGTCCCTTTCTGTGGGGAGGGATGTCTCTTTCCTACAAGAGTACTGTCCTTCAGTAGAGGCTGAAGAAAAATGCTCTATGTCACACAATTTCTATAAAGAAATGGCTCCTATCTCCTGTTGTTCTCAATGGGACCAATACCACGGACTGTCCTTGGCTAAGATGACTACTGCTTCCATTCATCTGTTCCTCTTTGTCTTCTGATAGCAAAGAGCACGACCATCTTCCCTGAGGGGAGTTTGGCTTCACAACCACTGGAAACAATGAAAGTATTTTGAAAGAGAGCATCTTAACAGATAGCAGCCTGATACCTCATTCCCACAGAAATCCATTCTTCATAGAATCACATTCCAGATAGGGATTGTTTATTACTTTGTTTGTACAGTGCTCAGCACAATGGGTCCCTGTTCTTTGCTGGCACCTAGACACTAGCGTAATCCAAATATAAATGAAATCTTCCTTTTCCTCAAAATTATGACTAACTCTCCATGAGAAATTTTGTAATACTGTGTACGAAGGATGTTACATAAAGCAAAATCAAAGAGAACTGATTCTTTGACTTTTTTTTCTTGATACTGTTCTCAGCATTCAATGTGCCCTGTAATATTTAAGATATTTATTTATTTAAGTCATTGAGAGATAGTAGTTGTCTTGCAGTTGTTTTTGGATCCACTGATAGAAAGAAAAACAAATTTAAGTTTCTATGAAAAAGCTCACACCGTAACACGGAGCTTTTTGTTTCTATTTCTGGTTTCATGACAGCTATTGTATTTAGGTAACTTTTCCCCACATTAAAAAAACTTGTCTTCTACATTTTTCTGATGAAGTGTGTGTGAAATTACAGCATGCTAAATAACACCACTTAAAATGAATCAAGTGTTGGCCTCCCTGGCCTTCTGATATGTCTGACGCAGTTCCTATGCTTTCACATGACACTGCTGCTGATCCCTGTCATACCCCTTCTCCTGCATCCCCCATGTAATCTGCTCATAGATGTTCACATTTCTACAGCTGGTCCAAAGCTATGCTTGCACAGCCTCTTGTCCCCACTGGTGCAGGAGATCCAGTATTTTCTGGATACTCCACGCCAGAGCATGTCTGGAACGTGTAGCCGGCAAGGTCAGCTGCACTCAACAGTGGAGAGTTGCTAGGTGCGCTTCCTGAGATGGACAATCAGGAAAAGATATTTTAAAAATTCATGGGATTTTAAAGTGTGTGTGGGAAGGGGGCTTCCAGACTCCATGACCCCTGGGCAGTGGAGTTAGCAGTGGGCAGTGCCAGGCTTTGTGGGGCAGTTGCTGGAGGACTGTTAGGGTTGACATAAGTAAGTGTGTCTACACTTGTGCTGCACTGACCTCAGTACGTAGACTGTGGCTCAACACCACGCAGAGAGGTGGTGTTACTATGTCGGCATAATGGGAAACTTACGTCAGTGGGAGACAAATTTAAGTGTAGACACATGCACCACTAGGTCAGTGCAAAGTGGCTTACATCAACCTAATTTTGTAGTGTATATCAGGCCTTACTGTTAACATAAAACATGGAGCTGGGTGAAAAATCTGCACCTTTATGTAAGTATGGTGGGCTGTCAAAAAACCTATAGAGTTTTCTATATAATTTTAGTGCTGTAAGCTGAAATTAAAAGGTGGTTAAGACTCGCTAGTCACTTTTTACAAGCCCAAGCCTCAGACTGGTATGTGAACAAAATCTTGTTCCTGCATGGTGTCCAACTGAGGTTAGTAGGGATGCGTGCATGGGTCTTCTCTCCATAGATCTGATTGCAGTATTGGGAACTAAAAGAGCAACTTTTAAGAATGTTATAGGGGGAAGGGGTTGGCCATTTTTGAGTTACCTTGTAGGGGAAGGGAGGGAAAGATGAGGAAGTGTGGCAAATTATTGTTTTAAATAGGGGATGTAACAGTATGACTGGGTTCTTCTATTGCCCTACCCTGTTAGTAAATGTTAGAACACATAGTTCTTCGAGTTCCGCTGCCTCATTGTGGCAGGTATGGCTCACAATTGCACTTTGGATAAGGGAAGTAGAAATATCTCTCTAGGAAGAGGAAAATGAAACACAGGAAGGGTGCAGTAGGAAAAACCTGAACTCCTGTGAGGGAGCCAGAAATGATGCTCACTCATAATATACAGGGAGCCATTAGCCCCTTATATCATGTGTTTTTCCACGTAGGAAAATGGGGTGTATGAATATGGATTTGCCCTGTATATAGTTACTATAGGGAGATGGAGGGTTTGCCTGTGATCTTGGGGACTAGGGTACCCATGAAATGTACTGTGCCGATGTAGAAAGGGATGGGCGGGGGAACTGTGTCTAGCTTAGTGGGCTTCAGGTGTGTCCATATTTTTTCACAGGAGCAGTTCTTATACCCAACTTAGAGTTAATGAAATTCACCTGTTACAGTAGGCCAGCATCTTTATGGAGACTTCCAACATCTGTTGAAAGGATGAGGTCATCAGAAGAGTCCTGCTACCTAGCTATTGTGTGTTTAACCACACCGACTTAGGAAACAACTGAAAATATTTTAATCAGACTTTAAGAAGTATTCCCCTTTGACAGATGAAGTATGGAAAAGTTCAGGCAGAAAGTGAACAGCAAAGATCACACCTGCAAGCGGCCCTGTGAGTGCTGCAATACCAACATTGGTTCTGACATAGTAACATGCTCTGGGCAGGCAAGTGCTATAGGCACCTCAGCTGCTAAGGCTCCCCTGGTGAGTCCCAAACAGCACCCTAAATACCATGCTCATCCCAGAGTAATGTGACACCCTGCTAGGGCTGGCCTTAGACCAAATGGTGCCCCAGGCGAGGAGCATCTTTGGTGCCCCCCAGACTCCATTTGTTAAAATGTTGAATATCTTATATTTTTATTAAATTTGTAGCCCATTTCATGACTTTGATGCATGATTTATCCCTGTTATATACAAAGTTCCAGAACATTTTAGGGGGTTAGTGAAAAATGAATCCACATACGGAATATCTGAAACATTTTACTTCAAACATTCTATTTTCCTTCTAACAACAAAAACAGCACCCTGAATCCGGCACCCCCACAAGCCTGGCATCCTACGCAGTTGCCTGGGTTGCCTGCCCCTCAATCTGGCACTGCAACCTGCTGTGACTCACTCCCCGACTACCCTTAAATGCCCACAGATCCTTCCCCTCCTGGTGCCACACTGGAAATGAGCAGCGGCAGATTTATCCTCAACACGTTCACCACACTGCCCTTTGCTCACCCACCCCTGCACATATAATTCACCCAGAATATTTCAGAAAGGTATTAAAAAAAGTTTTGGATCTGAATGACATATACTGTTGTACAATTTTAATGCAGCAGGCACTTTCAAATAACTACGGTAATGCTGTGGAGCGTTGTCAAACTTAGAATGACTTGAGTACTGTTGAATGGAGTCTGTTTCATGATGATTTCAGCTGGACTACTCACAGAATGAAGTATTACGCCATATGAACAATGTTTGGCAGAATTTAGTTCTAAGGAATGACAGTTCACTTGTTAAACAATTTCTTTAAGCATGGTTTTGGAGGAGATGAGCCATAGCTCTGTCGTAACAGGTTAAATTCATCATAATGTGTGTGTCCCGAGTCCATGCTGAGAAAGGAACAAGTAATTGATTTATATGTGATGAATGGGAAAGTTCATTAAAGATGGTTCATTATATTTCAAGGTTTTGTAACTATTTGTTCTTGTAACTGTTGCTAGTTATTTTTGGTAGGAGATAAGGAGAAGTTGTTGGCCTCAAGAATGGATAAAGAGGTACAAGTTATAAGCCCCATGGGAGAGGAGCTCGGAGGCAGTAAAAACCCTGACCAAAAGTAACCAGTTGAACTTGAAATAGGGGTAACTTGCGAGCACAGCAGTTCCTAGGCCCAAATTTGGAAGTTTGCAGTTGCTGCAACTTTTATTTGGTGAGTTATACCTAGTCAAAGATAAACTTCTGGCCTGGGGACCTCCACAAGGAGGGACCGACAAAGTGACGTAGGAATACCCATGATTGGTTTGACAGACGTATAGGCTGGAGTGGAGATAAAAGGGTTGTCAGACAAAGCAAAAATTAGAAAGCCTTGTCATGAGGACCACCGAGCCTCCCCAAGGGACACACCTGAATCGTGCCTGCAAGAGGGTCTGATCAGCCTTCTGGCCTCTCTCCAGCTCTCATCACCTGCATTACCTTAGAATAGTTAGGGAACTGAGCTGATAACCCGTTGGGACTTGTCCTGCGGAGGAAAATACCCTGGGTGTGAATACGATAGAGGTTCCACCTGGATGAAAATACCCTGGGTGTGAATACGATAGAGGTTCCACCTGGATGAAAATACCCTGGGCGTGAATACGATAGAGGTTCCACCTGGATGAAAATACCCTGGGCGTGAATACGATAGAGGTTCCGCCTGGATGAAAATACCCTGGGCGTGAATACGATAGAGGTTCCGCCTGGATGAAAATACCCTGGGCGTGAATACGATAGAGATCCCACCTGGATGAAAAAATAGAGCTCTAAATAGAAAGACCAGGTCATGAAACATCTGTTAACTTTGCTGCTACTGAGTTCATCTCTATATGTGGTGAGTACTCAATGTCAATGTTTGTTTAGGTATACTAATTCTACTTGTGTTCCATGAACTATTGTAAGTGTAACAATAATAGTAACTGTTGTTAGTGTTGTATGTACAAGTCTTTTTTGTTTTCTTAGCTTTGTTTGTGTTTTAAGAATTTGTAATAGAATAAAAGAACAAGATTTGTGGTAAAACAAATTGCTTAAGTTTTAGTTGTTGTATTTAGTAAGTTTGTATCTAACATTTAATCATTGTAATCAATTGTTGTTGTTTGTAGTTATATATAAAGTAAATCAGTAAGAGAAAAGTTTGATTCAAGTAGTTGTATTAGTAAATTGTTAAATAAAGACTATTAAGTGGTTAAGAATTTGAGTAGTTTGCCAAATTTTTCCAGGAAGTTTGCCAACTTTTTCTAAGTTAGCGTTTTCCAAGCCTCACACTCTGTCTTAAAAGGGAATATATACAAACTGCCTTAGTGCCTTAAAGCACCCTTCAAACTGCTCCCGTAATTTGGGGGGCTGTTTATCCCCGGTAACCTTATCAAAACATGGCACTTAGGTACCTCAAGCTCCAAAGCCCATATTCTATTTATAGTTTGATCATCATGAAAGCACCCAATAGTCATGTATTCACCGAATGTAAAGATAGAAGGGACCATTGGATCATTTAGTCTGACCACCACAGGTCATTTAATATCACAGTTACCCTTGTATTGAGCCCAGTATGCTTTAGTCAGACAATTTATCTTCCAGAAAGGCATCCAGCCTTGATTAGAAGGCACCACTTCCCCCAGTAGCTTGTTCCAGCGGTTAATCACCTTCACTGTTAAGTTTGTGTCTAATTTGATTTTTGTAATTTATAACTTAACACTGATTATTGGAAACCAGCACAATATATAGATATCTTTCCACGGGAAATAAAACTTTTCTTCTTAGCAGCAAAAATTAATTCATATTGTCATTCATTGTGCAAAATACATAATATTTATAGTCCATGCTTTTTAAAAATACTTATTTTTTTAGAAAATCCCACTCTTGCAGAGTGTGCTACAACATGTCCTGTAGAATGGCTACATCAGAAATACTACACACCATCACATTTCTTTGAAATCTTTTTGATCTTTCACTGCTTTATCTTCGTCCTTTCTGAATGAATTTTCCCTTTCTTTAAGCATTGTGTAAACATGTGCTTTGAAGTCATTGTCATTATCACTGTCTTTGTGAATAGTAAATAAGCCTGTCCCATAAGAAACTTGGATCTAGTTTCAAGTACTGTAGGCTTATGACCATTGCAGCTGGATTTAAATATCAATATTTCTTGACTCAGTCATTTACCTGATTCCTCAGAAATACAACCCAAACAGCCACTGAGGCAGTGGAAAAAAAATCTGACTTCAGTTGAGCTGAATGAGCCACTTGATGCTTAAGTCAAAGGGAAATAAGGCCCAGTGTGTACTGGAGAGCACACATAGCACACACTGTTTGAGTTAGTTCAAATTAACATAAGCTGTCTACAATGGAGAGTAACTATACAACATGCAATATATTTAAGAAATTGACAGCACACTGTCTTCAGAAGTCATGGGAGACAATATACACATTGTAAATGTGGATTTCATCTTATGCAGCTCCCCATCTCAGCTATCATAAGAAAAGGGTCTAAATTCTTTAACTTAAATCTGCTTCTTTTAATATAGTTTATAACTCATTATTCATCAATACCAAGTACTACTGTAGGACCTGTAATAATTCCAGAAAGAAAATAAGAAAAGCCCATCATATTATCGAGATCATAGTTTCTCAACCTGTGGTACGCGTACCGCTGGGGAGACAAAGTTTATCAGCACATTACCACTTTTTGTGTCAATAATAAAAAGGTTAAATAAGATTGGTCCTAAGACCGATCCTGGAGGAACGCCACTAGTAACCTTCCTCCAGTCTTACAGTTCACCTTTCAGTATGACCCACTGTAGTCTCCTCTTTAACCAGTTCCTTATCCACCTTTACATTTTCATATTAATACCTATCTTTTCCAATTTAACCATGTGGAACCGTATCATAGGCCTTACTGAAATTAGATCCACTGCATTCCCTTTATCTAAAAAATCTGCTCCTGCTCTCCTATCTTCCCCTTCAGGGTCTGCTTCCCTACAAAACTTAGTCTGCCGGCTGTTGGCTTTATATACAATTTGGCCACCCAAGCTCAACCAATCAGCTTAAAGGTCACCTATACCTCCGTGTGATTTTATGACCAATCAGCTTTCAGTGCTTTCCATATCAGTCTCATGTACTGCATGTGACTGAAGCTCAACCAATGAGCTTAAAGGTTACCCAATCACATGAATCTCCATGTGACTTTATGGCCAAGCAGCTCTCAGTAATTTACATACTAATGACATGCACTGCATGTGACCAGGGAGAGGGTCACATGTACTTCCTGTCTGGAGGTCCCATGTAAGTCAATGGGCTGCAATATATTTTACAGAATCATAGAATATTAGAGTTGGAAGGAACCTCAGGAGGTCATCTAGTCCAACCCCCTGCTCAAAGCAGGACTAACCTCAGCTATATCATCCCAGCCAGGGCTTTGTCAAGCCTCAGCTTAAAAACCTCTAAAGATGGAGATTCCATCACCTTCCTAGGTAACCCATTCCAGTGCTTCACCACCCTCCTAGTGAAAAGCTTTTTCCTAATGTCCAACCTAGACTTCCCCAACTGCAACTTGAGACCATTGCTCCTTGTTCTGTCATCTGCCACCACCAAGAACAGCCAAGCCCCATCCTCCCTGGAACCCCCTTTCAGGTAGTTAAAGGCTGCTATTAAATCCCCCCTCATTCTTCTCTTTTACAGACTAAACAAGCCCAGTTTCCTTAGCCTCTCCTCAGAAGTCCTGTGCTCCAGCCCCCTAATCATTTTTGTTGCCCTCCGCCATACTCTTTCCAACTTGTCTACATCCTTTTTGTAGTGGGGGGCCCAAAACTGGACACAATACTCTAAATGCAGCCTTACCAATGCCGAATAGAGGGGAATAATCACTTCCTGTGACCTGCTGGCAATGCTCCTCCTAATGCAGCCCAATATGCTATTAGCCTTCTTGACAACCAGGGCACACTGCTGACTCATATCCAGCTTTTTATCCACTGTTACCCCCAGGTCCTTTTCCGCAGAGCTGCTGCCTACCTCATCGGTCCCCAGTCTATAGCTGTGCATGGGATTTTTCCTTCCTAAGTGGAGGACTCTACACTTTTCTTTGTTGAACCTCATTAGATTTCTTTTGGCCCAATCCTCCAGTTTGTTTAGGTCCTTCTTTATCCTATCCCTACCTTCCAGGGTATCTACCACTCCCCCCAGCTTAGTGTCATCCACAAACTTGCTGAGGGTGCAATCTACCTCATCTTCCAGATCATTAATGAAGATGTTGAACAAAACCGGCCCCAGGACTGACCCCTGGGGCACTCCGCTTGTGACCGGTTGCCAGCTAGACATGGAGCCATTGATCACTACTTGTTGAGCCCTATGTTCTAGCCAGTTCTCTATCCATTTTATAGTCCATTCATCCAACCCATACTTCTTTAAGAATGATAAGAATACTGTGAGACACAGTATCAAAAGCTTTGCTAAAGTCAAGCTATATCACATCCACCGCCTTCCCTACATCCACAGAGCCAGTCACCTCATCATAGAAAGCAATCAGGTTGATCAGGCATGACTTTCCCTTGGTGAATCCGTGTTGACTGTTCCTGATCACCTTCCTCTCTTCTATGGGCTTTGCTGAGTCATTCCCCACAGGAAGTAGTTGGTTCCAATGAAAGTCAATGGGCTGCAATGTATTCCTATGGGATTTACCTTCCCAATCACCATTTCCATCTAACACTACTGGATTTTCTGTTACTAATTCTTACCTAAATGAAACTTCTATTCTAAAACTAATTACTATTTTAAAGATCACAACAATGTTCTGATACTGACACCACTCTTTAATTATTCAGATAACTAAATTATTATTTTCAGAATTTTAAACCCCTTCAAGGCTTTTCTGCAAGCCTTTACCTCAACATTCTTTTTGGCAGTTTAGACAACTGAAACACAATCTCTTGCTAAAAAGCAATTCCTCTCTGTAGAAGTCCAAGAGGAGTATAGCTGCTCAGTTTCTTAGATGTGTTACAATATCATCCCCACCCACACACACATACTTTCACTTCATGTTGCCTTCTTTGTTAAGGTTAGCTAAATAAGTTCCAACTCTTTCTCAAGTGCATCTGGCAGGGCTAATCAGCTAGCCAGCCTCTGACCCTAGAAGAAAGGTATTCCTTATTACGTTCGCAAAACCCAAATAAGAACCAGCAATAATTTGCCCCTGGGACAGGAACAGCTGCAGCAAAGTTAATTTAATGGATACCAGCATGTTTACTTATTAGGTTCCTGATTCAGCAAAGCACTTGAGCATTAGAAGGGAATGGAACTTAAACATGTGCATAAGTGTTCCATTGAATCAGGGCCTATAATAGATTGTAGACTTTGAATACAAGACACAGTAAATCTATTAATCTTCCATGGGTTAATATCTGTGGGAGTTCAAATGAAGAGACACAGGGCTTGTCTATACTTACAGTGGTGCAGCTGCATCACTGTAGCACTTAGTGAAGACATTATCTACAAGTTTCTCCTGTTGGTGTAGATACTCCACCTCCACAATAGGTGGTAGCTATGTCAAAGGGAGAAGCTCCACCCCATCAACATAGCACTATCTACACAGGAGAGGTAGGTTGGCACAACTACGTTGCTCAGGAGTGTGGATTTTCCACACCCATGAACGACGTGATTATACCAACATAAGTTGATAGTGTAGATCAAACCACAGAGGCCCAGATCCACAAGGGTACTTAAGTGCTTACGCCCTAGTTTTGATTCCATTGTGATCCACAAAATTCCTGCTGAACCCTAAACTCACTTGGCACATAAGTTGCAAAGTAAAAGTTCCATCAATGTCTGTCTTTCAGCCTCTAGGCATGAGCACTGCTAGGCACCCTCTAGGAGTCCAGACACCTAACTCCAACCTGAGCCCCAGAGTGATTCACCAACTGAGAGAAGCTAGGCATTCGGCTGCATAAGGTGACATCTGGGGCCTGTTCCTGGTAAGCATGCTCAGGGGCATTCTCACATTCTTACTCTTTCTCTCTGGTCCGTTGATATTCCACTGTGGATAAATACCTTAAACAGTCATTGATCCAAAGAGAGAGTGAGTGTGTGGGAATGACTTTATAGTGCACTGGGTAAGGCTCTCATCTGGGAGGTGGGAGACTCTAGGTCCACTCATTCTTTCATTATTTATCCCACAGTAGAACAGCTTCAACAGGAGAGACTGAGGAAACCCCACCCCCACCTCAAAATATCCCATAGCTCAGTGGTCATAGCAGTCTCCTTAGAGCTAGGAGAGCCCAGTTCAAACCCTTTTTCCCTCTTGGATAGAAATGGGGGGAATTGAACCTGGGTCACCCACATCCCAGGCAAGTGCTCTAACCATCCCAGGCAAGTGCTCTAAAAGTTATCAGGTGGGATCCTCCAGCCATTTTGTGTGGAATAAGGCAGGTGCCTAACTCATTCCCTCAAGAAGTGGTTTTAGGCTTCTAAGCTGCCAGATTGCAGGTGACTGATTCCTCTTTGAGAGCCACTAGCAGAGCTAGGTGCTTTCCTGTAGTCCAGATTTAGGTGCCTATCTCTGAGAAAGAAGCAGGGTTTATCACATACCCATCTGGTTGGCATAACCATTGGCTAGCTTAGGTGGCTGCCTACCTAGCGTGGTGGTTTTTGTGGATTGCATTGTTAGGCACCTATCTCTCCTCTTTCATTGTATAGGAAGCCTAGGCACCTAACTTGGGTGCATGAATCACAGTGTTGTTCCTGTCATTTCCTAGGTGCTTAAAAGTTTGGAGCCATGATGCTCTGTTGCAGTGCCTAAGTCCTGGTTTTTTTCATGAGCCATATTAACAACAAATAAATGAAAAAAGCTGGTCTCAATTACTTACTGATCCCCATGCATTTAACACAGCATTGTTTTTTCCCCATATTTTTCATATTGTTGTAACGATTTGGGGAAAATTCCAACTGAATTAAACTACAAAAATTGTGGACTTTATATGAGGTGTACTTGCTTTCTAAAAGAAATATTTTAAAAGTAAGGAATAGGTCTCCTAGGGTGGATCTCCTATCACAAGTGCTGTGATATCTGAATAAAGGAGTTTGGATAAGAATGGTATTTCAGCTTGTCTGAGTTAGTGGCTTGTAAACGGTAACAATGCAGACTATTTCCAGTATGTAAAGGATTTACAGAAACACCTGACTTCGTACACAACAATGGAAAATACTGACACTTTGAACTCACTATTTCAAGCTGTCTAGCTTGCTAAGCAATAATCCTCTTACACCCAAGGAGGTATGCTGAAGTTTCAGATATAAACCCCAGGCTGGAATATTATGTTTCATGTACCATTACATTGTGAATCAATGTGCCTTTACATGGGCACGGTATGAGGCATTTTGTGATTAAGCTTGTGTTTGCTCTCACCGATATAGTCAGGTTTTGTGACAGTGAAATCCATTTGCTTGTTAAATCCCTGTAACTTTAGGACCCCATTTTTCTTTCAGAGATCAGTGCACTTCCTAGCATTGCTGAAATGACAGCCAGGTTTGGGATTTTACAACAGGGCAGAGTGGCGGTAATACTTTCTGCCCCTTCTTGTTATCACCTCTTCTCAATGTATACTCCAGATTGCATCAGTGGATAGAGAGTTTGGGATAGCTGGAGATTCTGAGAGGTGGAAGTGATTCACACTTGGATTGCCCACAGAAATATAAAAGCTCTCCTATTTGTAGGTCTGCTCTCCTTCACATAAAATATACAATTTCAGTCTCTGTGTTCCAGTTTTCTCCTCTATATTGGTTAGTGTTGTACAACCTCCTGAGTTGATTGTATGAGACATAAGTGGATTTTTTTCCCATGGAAATCTCTGATGGGTAACATTTGGAGATGCATCCAACATGTGCAGTTTTTAAAATCGCTGATTTAGGCATAAAGTACATACATTATTTAAACACGGAGAAAAAAATAGCATATATAGATAACACACAGTAAAGTTGGCCTTAGCTCTCCAACTATTTATGCCAAACTGCTTACTTAAACTTCGGTTACCAAGTGACACATGACTAACAGACCAAAGTATGCTCAAATTGTGCAGTCATATTCTTAAGACAATTTCTTTACATTATGTACTTATCATGTACTTATACAGAAAGGATGACTAGGAAAATCATCCCTTTTATAAATAATAGAGCAAATGCTATTAAAGTTTGATAGCTTGAGTTTAGTTTTAGGGCAGTACATGTGGAAGTTGTTTTATTCAACAGAAGAAAACTGATAAGAGATTCTAATGCCTTGAACATCTATTGCTTGGGTAGGAGGAGAGGCTCAGTGGTCAGAAGCCTTGCACCACAGATTATCTGAATTGCCTGGCTAAGGTTACAGGTATATAGTAGATATTAGGATATAATTTAGGCCTTGGCCTATCATGTGGAGACTGACAAAGCTGATATATTTGATAAACTTTGTAAAATATCCTTAAATCAGTTTTTTTTTTTTTAAAGATTTTTAAAACTCAGCTTCAATAGGACAAAAGAACATGCTTCAAGCTATTGAACTACATGTTTTCCTGAATAGGGATGCTTTCCTGAATCAGGGCCTTAATGAGAGCTCATACTGACTAGGGGTGGAGTGAAATTTCCAAGGAATATAGTTCCTCTTGTTAAATTAATAAGAGTTGGATTGTTAATCTGGGTGTCCTGACCAAATTCCAACTCAAGTAATTATGTTCTGCCTATTCCAATTTCATCTTTACACACCTCAGTCAATAGTATTGGATAGTTTTAATTAGTATTTGTAAAATGCATTGTAAAGTGATCTTCAGATTAAAGGTGCTATCTGGGATGATAAATATAGGACAAAAAATAAGTAGTCCCATAGTTAAATATTTACCATTTTAAGTTTAAAATAATTGTACATGAGGCTGGTAGCACTGCTTATTAAGGTTTCCCAAGACTTCCCATTATAACGTCCTGTTCTGAGTTGCTTATTATTTTGTTACACTGTTTGGGCTAAAATTGTACATGCTAAGTGTCTGTCTCAGGCTGAACTCTTCGGGGAATTTTAAGCTAAAGCAATTCAGCCATTTCTGAGAATGAAACTGAGGGAAAATACATTGTTTGCCCCATGTTAAAAATTCTGGCAACCTTTTCATTGAACAGTTCCAGCATCCCCCTACTTTGGAACAGGGACTTGAGATTTGGAAAAGGATGTGTCTTTTGCTGTTTCATTAAACAATTGTCCAAGTCTGTCCAAGTTACAAACCTTTGAAATATGCAGTTCACATGTAGGCTATAGAGACTTCTTCAATTTTAGCGGTTAAATCTTCAAAAATGCTGTCTTCACTGAGCATGCTCAAGTCTCTCACAGCTTCGACATATGACTGGATTGAGCATTCTTCCTCTACCTCAGGGCTACTGAAGCAAAATCAGACCTTCCCAAAATGGCTGCACCAGCCCATGTTGGGGCCCAGCCTTGGAACTTAGAGCCTGTCTTTCCTTGTGCTCTTAGTGACACCCACCTGACACCTTTCACCCCTGTGCTTGCCCCCAGGCAGTGTGGAACAGGAAGCATTCTGATTTGAATTGTAAGGGGTCAAAAGTGGGTCAAAGGAGTCAATTGGGAAAAGGAGTCTGGTAAGACTGGGACTTGGTGGGGAGAGAAACTGACTGGCACTGACTGGCCCAGATTAGGAATGAGGGCTGGGGGTGGAGGGAAGAAGGGACTGGCTTGGGCCAAAAGTTTGGAAGTGAGGGAGTGGTGTTAGAGATTGGATCTCGGAGTAGGTAAGGAAAATGTTGGGAGGGACTGAGAGCCAGTTGGGTTAGGGTTGGGGACACTGAGACTGAACAGTGAGCTTGGGGGAGATTGGATTAGCAGGACAAGGGGACTAGGAACCAAAGGAGGGGGATGGACAGCAGCAGGAGAAGACAGATCTGATAAGGAGCTGGGGTGTGAGGGAAGAACTGGGACTTACTGGGCAAAGAAACTGGTAGAAGAAGCGAGATGGGGGAGAGGATGGAGACTCAAATTGAATGAGGAGCCCAGAGTGGGGAGACTAGGAATGGTTGGGCAATGAAACAGGGACCCTATGGAAAAAATAGTATGTGATCATGCACACACAAAGGAGACAAATTAAAGTTGCACAGGAATCCTTAATTCTGGCATTTCCTAACTTCTGAATGCTTGGATTTGCAACCAAACTTATAGGCTACACTACAGAGTTAGATCTTACCTATGTCACTGAGACCTGTGAAAAATGTCATGCCCTGTGCAATGCAATTAAACAGACCTAAGCCTTGGTGTAGGCACTGTTAGATCAACGGAAGAATTCATGATCCAGAATGATCTGGGTTGGCTTTCCATATGAAAGCAGTACCTCTGAGCAGTGTGCTCATGCTCACATGAATTTCCAGCCCAAAGAGAACTGAAAGTTCAAGGATCTGCATCCTAAAAATGCATCAGCAGAAAGCCCTGAACCTCTGCAATTATTCTATACTCTTCATTCCCCCGCACTCCCTCTGGCAGCATTGTACTAATAGAACCATGTTGACAGGGCTTCCATAGCCAGTATCTGTGGAAAGGAATCCCCTTAAAGAGCCTGGATGATTACTTATCCCTTCTTAACTCTGTTTGCCACAGTGGCACTGCAATGTGCTTACCCACTTGAATCCCCAAACTATGGAGAACCCACTCCAGTGTCTGAGGGAAAGGGGGAAATGCTGCTGTAGAATAAGCTGAGTCTTTGTTAGAATCTGAGATCCCTTCCCTTATGTACCTGATACTTCCACAATATCAGGCCCTGCCTTCCTCTTCTAGCAAGTGCTCCCCAAAAGTAGGTCTTTTGGCTTAAGCAGTGGACTGAATGACAGAAGACCTGGAGTTTAAAACTTGGTTCTCAAATTGAATTCCTTAGAGAACTCATTGAATTTCTTTCCAGTCTGATTTCTCCTCATTCCCATCATCTGTACAATAGGGATAACAATTTTAACAAATCCATAGCCATCCAGGAGTCCCAGCAAAGCAGAACTATTGAACTATCAAATAACTAGAACTGGTAAAAAAAACCAAAAACAACCCCCCTCCAAAAAAACAAAACAAAACAGGAAAGCATTTGAAATTTTCAAGTTGTTTTCATTTTTCAAAGTTCTGTGGTATACTGAAAACTGTTAAAATTGTAAGCTATCACTTTAGATTGTCAGGGGATTTCCTAGATGTGCCAGCAGGGTAAGAGGGCTCTGCAGGGAAAGCACATGATGGAGGTCTAGTAGCAGTAAGTCAGTCTACAAAGAATCAGCCTAGAGGTGGGGTGACTTGTGCCTGTCTGCCTTAAGAAGGATCTGCTTCTGGCTGTTTTTTTCCCTGTGTGTTAAGTTTCTTTTCTTAGTATTTTAAGAAATAAAATAGTGTTACACTACAGCCTTCCAACAAGAGTGTTTTATGTTTTTACCTGATTTCCGTTTGTATGGTGTAAAAACAACAGGTTCAAAATAGACCCATTTTATAACATTTTCTAATTTTTTTCTTATAGAAACATAATAAAATTGTTTTCTAAATTATGCATTTAGTAAAATCTAGTTTTCAGTAAGAAAATATAGGGTTTGATCTATTAGAATTTTCACTAATGATTTCAAAAACTATTTTAATAAAAATTTCAGTAAAATAAAAAAAAAAAAAAGGCAAAAATGGAAAACTTTGATGATGATGGTGACTGTTTCTATTTTTGTTTTTAAGAAAAGGGCATTTTTGGCTAGGGATAGAAGACTTCTTGTGTAAAAACTTTTTAACAGCCCTAATGGCGACAGCAGTGTCACTAAGTTCTGCCTGCTCCTGAAGCACAGGCCCCTAAACACTCAGTCAGAGCCTTTTAAATTACCATTACCTTCTAAAAGGAAGACAGTGTGCTGATAAATCAGGAAGAGCTTTTGACTGAAACAAAAGGCCTTCAGCTAAATTTTGTGCCAGATCACATATGTTATGATTTGACAACATTGAGTGAAGACGTATCACTAGTGTGTAAATATTAATCAAATTTAGAATTAAAACACTTAGTGAGAACAATAAATCTTTTGTTAGAAGAATGCTTAACAATTTACCAATAGAAGATTAAATACTTTTGGCAAAAAGCTAAAAGTCGTTAGCTAGAGGACACATGAAGAAAGAAAATTTGGTTTTGCAATCTACCTCTGAACTAATAGATTGTATAATCATTACCTAACCATATTTCCTTTCTCCCTCCGTATGACTTCTCATATTAATACTTAAATTAGAGAATAGACTCTTTCAGTCTAAGAACTCTTTTTGGTCTTTTCATCACATTTCCTTTGGTCTTTACAAATACTGGAGTGCTATTTTAATTTTTAACAGTAAGTTTAACTAATGCACTCTCAGAAGCCAGCTGGCTCTGTACAGTTCTGTTTCTTTAAAACAGAGCTTTGTTTGTTTGTTCTCCACTTTAAATATCTGAGAAAGTTCCATTTTTACTGAAAGAAACATCAATGTTTTGCCAAAAGAGATGGCTTATTATAAAGCTAATGGTTGTTCAAGCTAATAAGAATCTTTTTGCACTTATCAAAATAAAGCTCAAGATTTGACAGATAATTTCATCCTCTGTTTTTAAACACACACAAATAATAGATCACTATTTTAAAAGTTATCTTTTTAACTTTATTAGGTTTTGGTAATAACACAGACACCTAAAAGGATGGCCTCCCTAACCCTGGTAATTTTCCATTCTTTTGTTCTGTTGTTTTATCATTGTAACATTATGTTAAGTAAAGTTTAATTTTGTTATTAACAAGAGGTCAGATAACCAGGCTCAATCATTTTAAATCAAAGTTTAGTCAGCATAATACAGAAAGGCAAATATATCACCAGTCTTGGGAAGCAGTCCTGCAGCCAGGTCCATTCCAAACTACCTTTCAGATGTATCCTTTCTCATGATCTTTTGACTCATGAGTTCCTTTCATGGCATCTCAATTTATGTAATTGTTAAACTTAAGACATCTTTTAAATAAGTCATTAGCTCATCAATCACAGAAGTGTATGGAATAAGAATTCCCTTTCTTGATTTCCTGGACATTTTCTAAGGCTCAAAACAATAGAGCACAAGGTCACACATAACCCATCATTCAACAACTCACAGAGATTTAGCCTGAGTACAAAAGATTACAGGTACAAAGCATTTTGATTAATCTACAGAACATCATGAGAGTCTGGTTCATCTGCTAATAATTATGAGTCAGGTCTCTGGGACCACCTGAGCTATGGTTTGTGCAGTACCCAACTGGAAGTGGGGAAAGATAACTGGCCATGCCCCCTCTTACTCTGACAGGTGACTCTTACTCAGAGGTGACAGAGAAGACAACTAGAGTCAGGAAATTTCAACATATCCAAGGAAAAGGAACCCTAACAATACAGGGTCCCCCTCTAGCCTCTTGGCGAATATTAAAATATCTAGAAAAAAGATATGCTCTGAGCAACTTCTTAGCATCTTAAACCCTTTGATTTGTACAGGCGTAAATACCTGCCCTTTCCTGGTTACTATGCGGCCAGTCCGCCGTCCAATCTAGTATTCAGTAGCTAAGATAATCTAAAATCAAGATCTAACCTATAAGTAATATTTATTATTCAATTAATTTTAAAATTAAATTAAATTACATGAAAGGACAGTTAAACATAGTCAACAGGTCAATAGTATGAAAACTAAAGCCCATTGATAAAATTTAAAATATGGAGAATAAATATATCTATATCTAAAATATATCTAAAATCCACAGGATACACGAAATGAATGTTCAGGTTCACTGTTTATCGCTAAAAAGAGCCAACATATCCATCGTAGCATAAGTGCTTCTATGTACATTATTTATATGCTTCGCCCATTTACCGAAACTAGCTAAAATTTGTGAACATATAGGGCAATTAAAACAATCTACGGGATATTCTAAATAAAATATTCCTTCTTTAAATGAACTACTCTCTTTAAAACTAGCTGTATTCATAAAATTTGTATTAAAATTATCTCCTAAAATATCTCTTCTTTTTTCCATAGAATCATGTTGTAAATGATTAAAATTGGTATTATTATTATTAAGATTATTAAATTCTATTAAATATGGATCATCAAAAGAATCTAAATATTTGTCATAAAAGCTAGATTTAGAATCGATTATCTTAAGGTCACTATATAAAACATTCGTAAAAGCCATCGGTAAAAGATTAAAATCTAAAACTTGGCTCTCACTAAAATCCTCTTGTTCCTCCCGAACAACACTCTTCTCTCCAACTCGGAGATTAAAATCATCCATAAAACCAGCTATTCCATCTTTTATTCTATCTATAGCATAAGGAGATAGCATCGGTCTGGCTCTATGAATAATACCCCTAATCAATTTAACACTACTAGCCGGGGCGTCGAAACTAGTAGTGGGGGCGTTTTTAACCTGGTCCAGCGCCAATCCGGTATGAAATAAAATTTCTGTTTTCTCCATAGATTTAAAAGATACTACCCTTCACAGGGGGAGGCTTACCCTTACCAGGGGGAGGCTAACCCGTCACCAGGGGGAGGCTAACCCGTCACCAGGGGGGCAGTTAGGTGTTGGGGCTGCCCTCCTCACCCGCCCCACACAGCAGGGGGGGTTCGTCCTCCGCGATCAGCCTGGACTCCGCCAGTTACCGACTCTCACCACGAGGAGGTTGCGGTTGGACTTGCCAATCAGAGGCTTTCCTCAAATGAGGGGTTCCTGCCAGCTTAATGCCGAGCCCTAACGGGAGGGTGGAAGAGAACTCTGACTCTACGGAGAGATACATTCAGCACGGCTCTCGCCATCTCTCTGGCACCAATTATTCACCCCACCTCACCCTCAGGTTCTTCGGGAGGGGACTCAACCCCTCCGACCGTCCGGGCTCAACAACTGAACAGGGTCCAGAGACGCATGAAAAGCCATTAAGAGAGTCAAAGCCATTAAGAGAGTCAAGATCCTGGGACCTACTTCTGAGTTTTCCCTCTCTGGGCAGAATACACCTGGGGGACTTAGAATGAGTACTGCGGCACCTAACATTTAGACACTGTAGCAGGGATGCACTCTGCTTCTGCCTCTTTCTGAACAAACAAACTATTTGGAGACCTTCTTCAGGTCAAACACTCAGTGTTCCATTTACAAAGTTCATTCCTACCACTTTTACAAATTGTGCAACAGCTTTAACAATAACCTGGGGTGATAAGGTGCCTGAGCCCAGCAGAGAACGCCTGTAGCCTTGGCTCCACCGGGTCTCTCTCTCTCCTACCACACTTCCTTCCTGAGTCTTTGTATCTTCTGAATTAGTGAGGTAATTTGCTCTTTCCAGCTTTTCCTCAATCTATTAATTTGGCACAATTCCTATATTCAGATGAGCTCAGGGTAACTAATTTAAATTGCAATGATCAGAGTGCTGGATTAGCTACTGTTACCTCTCTGCTTGGGATTCACAGCTGTGAACTCTCTTGTGGAGTTAGGCCTAAGCAGGTCCGTCTATTTTCAAGAAAACCCAGGAGGGGAAGGGGAAGTGCTCTCATGGCTTTTATCTATTAGCCAGGTGGCTAGAACATTCATCCAGGATGTAGAAAACCAAGGTTCAACTCCCCAATCTTCCTGATGTGAAGCAGGATTTGAAACCTTTCCTAAATGAGTTCCCTAGCCACTAGAATATGATTTATTAAGGGAGAGGATCCTCTCTCCTGTTGAAGCTGTTCTACTTTGTTTAAAATACGTAAACATTCATTGGGCCAGAGAATGATTAACTCTATAACCCAGTATTTAGAGTACTCACTGGGGGTTTATGGGTATGTTTACACTGCAGATAGACACCCACGGCTTCGGCTAAAGGGCTGTTTAATTCCAGTGTAGATGTTCAAGCTCAGGCTGCAGCTTGAGCTCCGGGACCCCCCCCATTTCCTACAGCCAGGGCTGCAGCCCGAGCCTGAACATCTACACCACAATTAAATGGCCTCTCAGCCTGAGCCCCATGAGCCTGAGTCAACTGGCAGAGGCCACATGCAGGTTTTTAATTGCAATGTAAACATACCCTGGGAGACCTGAGGTCAAGTCCCTGCTCCAATGATGATTTAAATATGTGATACAAAGTGAAGAACAGCTTCAATAGGAAAGACTAAGAGCTAGTCTTAGCCCAGTGTGGGTGCAGGGACAAAGGATGTCAGCCCTGGGCGACATTCCTGGGGGTTGGGAATTGGGCCCAGGCTTTGGGCACAAATTGTCCTCCGCGGGACTCCTGGCTTGGGCTAAAAAGGCCAAGTACTACACAAGAAATAATCATATACAGCAGCTTCCTGGCCTTAAAGTCTGGAGCAGGGCAAAGTGACCTGACTGATAGGTACCATGGTAATGGGCTCATAATACCGGCAGGCTATGCCCCCTCTCCTGTGCCTCCCCTCACCACCTAGACAAAGCATGTGGTAAGAAGAGTGTTATCTCTTCTTTTCCAGATAACATGTCCATTAGGGTTCTTCCCTTGTAGTCAGTTCGTTAAGGGAACTTATGATCATTCCTGCTGTCAAGATAGCCAAATTCATGGCAAAAATGCAGGCCATGCAGGTTAAGTGGTAAATACCAAACAGGGGTGGGTATAATTATATGCCTCCCTTAACTATTAATATTCATTTTATAACCATTTATATCACCAAATAGGGATTTTATGGAGCGTTGTAGAAGTGTGTGTATTTACATATTATTTTAGATAAAAAGTTGTAAAGTAGTGAACTCAGGGCTCACTTTGTTGGTGGCAAAACAAAGGGAAACAAGCTGATTAGAAGCTGTAACTGAATAAACACTCCTTATTACGCCACCTGGCTCAACCTCTCTCTTCAATCAACCCTGCAGCACTCAGTATAGCCCATAGCCCAGTAGTTAGAGCACTCTCTTGCCATAGGGGAGACCTGGGCTCAAATCCCTCCCCCACATCAGGCAGAAGGGAATGTGTACCTGAGTCTCCACATTCTGGTTGAGTACTGTATCTTTGGGGTTTTGGTTATAAGGGCATTGGTAGTACCACCATCTCCTGTGTTTTGTGCAAGGCCTGTACAGTCCATGTGCTCTAAAGCAGCTTCTGAGCACATCTACTTGATCAGGCCCTGCCAGAGAGATAGTGGGGGGAATGATTACCTTGTGAATCTCATTGGGGTTTAGGTGGGAGTTAGGGTGTGAGCTGCTTGGTGCTGTCAGGATTTAGGCAGCTGCGTGCATGTCCAACAGCAGAAATTTAGGCTCTTAGGGGATTTTACCACAGGAAAATTAGGTGCCTAGGGCATTTAGATACCTACAGAGTTAGGTGGCAGCTGAGCAGGAGTATTTTGAGGATCTACATTTTAGATTTAGGTGCCTATAAGTGGCAGCTAGGTGTCTACCTCCCTTTTGTGAATTCCATCTTTTCTTGCTATCCCTTAAAATAAAGGATCACCTCTATTGCTGGAATCTCTTTTGTTTCATGTTCTTATTTTCCCCATTGGTATCTCAATTCAGCAATATTTGGAACAATGAGAAGTAGCAAGATGGGAAAAAGGAAATCTAAAGGGAAATAAAAAGAGGCCCAAGACATACAGATGTTGCTTCCTTGGGAAAAGAATGTATTTATTTTTAAATGCTGTAGTGGATTTAGTCTTGAAAAATCAAAGTTCACCTTACACTCCTACAGTAACTTTTAAAATATATTTTGATATAAAAAGCATAATGTCCAGTACACACTACTGGTCTGTTGTGAGTCTGGTTATCTCTGGGAGGTATTAACATATTATGCAGATGGGCTCTGATCAGAACCAATATAGATCTATATAGTAAAACACTGAGGTCACCAAAGTCCTCTGATGTGGGAGATTTATTCATTTGAATTAGCAAATACATTCATGTTGTCAGACACTGCTATATGGCTGCACTTTGTAATACATATTTCTCAGGAAACATTTGTAAACCCAATCCTGCAAACTTTTAGGCAACTGAGTAATTTTACTTAGGTGAGTAGCACCATTGACCTCATAAAGTTACAAGCCCAAGTATTTGCAGGGTTCGTGTAGGCGATTCGGGTTCCGTGGGAGGCCACGGTGGCTTCCTACAAGGGGAATAGCTCGCTCTTGGCGAGAGATCAGTTTTGTTAAATTCGCCCTCAGGCCGGGCGAGTGAGCAAGAGTCTATTGCTCCAACCCCTAGCAGGGTGAGCAGGCGGTTCGCTCAGGCCCTCAGACAGGGCGCGAACCAGGAGTCTAGTGCTCCAATCCCTAGGCAGGGGGAGCAGAGGCAGATCGCTCAGGCCTCAGGCAAGGCGAGCGAGCAGGAGTCTATTGCTCCAACCCCTAGGCAGGGTGAGCAGAGGCAGATCGCTCCAGCCTCAGTCTATTGCTCCAATCCCTAGGCAGGGTGAGCAGAGGCAGATCGCTCAGGCCTCAGGCAAGGCGAGCGAGCAGGAGTCTATTGCTCCAACCCCTAGGCAGGGTGAGCAGAGGAGGCAACAGCTTCAGGCGGGGTCAGGAGAGCAATTCTCCTGGGGTGGCTAGGGAACAGGGGAAGGGGAGGGGGACGCAGGCCCACCCGTCTCCACTGCGTCCCAGCCCAGGGCCCTAGCAGTGGCAGAAGCGGCTGCCACTGTGCCGGCGGGGCTCCCGCCGCAACACACCGGCAATACGGCGGACTCAGCCACAGGCCGTGGCTGTCCCTGGGCTACTTCCTCCCCCCTGACCCTAGTACCTGCGGCGTCCGTGTCCCAAAAGTAGTCCACCTGGGGTAGCGCTGTTAGTCCTTCCTCGTCGACCGGGGGTAAGGCAGGAAACTCCTCTTCAGGGGGCAGCTCCTCCAGGTCGGTGTAGGAGGGGCGCGGGTCGGCCTCGGGCAGCTCCTCCAAGTCCTGCCCTGCTGCAGGGAGGGGCTCGGTGGCCGGCAGTTCCTCCAAATCTGGCCCGGCCTCCGGGGGTGTCCGCCACTCGGGCTGCTCTGGGGTCTCGGTCCAGTCTGGTGGTCCCAGAGCACGGCCCCGGGGTCGGGGTAACTCGGCCCAGTCATCCTGGCCAGGTTGCCTTGTCCAGCTCCTCGAGGGCCCTATCCAATCCCCAGTCCCCGGTGGGGCCGGGGTTCGTCGGCGGCAGCTAGGCTCCGGCCTAGGCCTCTGTTGGCGGGGCAGCACATCTGCCTCTGCCGGCAGTCTGGGCCCTACTGAGCTCAGGGGCCAGGCTTTTGTATTTCCCCTTCCTGTTGGGGCTCCACCCCGGGGCTGCCAATTGGCCTGGCCGGGTGGCCCTATCATGGCCCGGGTCCCCTGTTGCCGGGCAGACTCTGGGGCAGGGTGTGAACTGGGCCAATCAGAGCTCTCGGGCCCTTCCCCAGGCTCTGGCTCCGTGGGAGGCCACGGTGGCTTCCTACAGTTGGGTTTACAAATTTTTCCTGAGAAGTCAAAAACCCTCCATTGTTTTCCTCTGAACAATGCAATCAGATAGGGTCAATCATTCAAATTATATCAAGTTTAATGGTTCCAGGAGTTAAGCTCAAGGTATTGCTTGATAATTATCCCAAAGAGAGGTTTTTCATCAGGACATACTCTGCTGATGCTAGTTAATGATGAAGGTATCAGTCTTAGTGGGATGTCTAAGTAAGTGTAAATAGAGAAGAGATTAGATTTAATTTTTGTCTTTAACAGGAAAATGAGTTGTGCATGAATAGCTTTTTCAATTTGTTTGCTGCATCAGAGTCAAGTTCTCAGACATCAATAGGATCAACTTTAGGATACATGGGAGGGGCAGCGAGATGAAATGTTTTAAGATTCCTTTTAAATTTAACAAATCAATTTTTAAAAAAGGGGAAGAGAAGTCCTTGCACAGTCAGAAGTCCTCCCTGACACAGGGGAAGTGGAGTTCAGTGGCTTTGCTTCAGTGCCGCATGGTTGCCAACACTTGAATATTTTTTTCCACACCCCACAAACGTGATCCAAAAAGTATAGAGGCAATTTATATTTTCTCACTCTGCCCTATGTCCTTTAGGTAATGTAATAACTCTCTCCTGACACTACCTCATTTCCCTGATATTTCCACTAAATACCATGATATAATTTTTGTTACTTGATGACATTTGAATTCACCAGAAAGCTTCTTCCTTTCTTTATCAAAGCCCTTAAATATCTGTAAAAGGTGATTGATTGTTTTTTCCACTTTACAGATTGCACATAATCCATCTTTGTGTCTATTCAAAAATATTTTTGTTTAAGCTGCAATGGCCAGTCAATACTCTAAACAAAAGTACTTACTAGTCCCTTAAGTATGTCATTATCTTCAACTACAGGGCACATTTCAAGAAAAACTTCTTCCTCTTTTTTTCATTAGTCTAAATTTTTTGCCACTCCTCTTTTAAATTTTTCTGTATCAGGCTTTTGAATTCATATTTACTCAAGGATATTTCTATGTCAATCTTTCCATTTCTTGCAAAGTTTTTAGCTGCTTTCTCCACTATTTTGTTTCCTGTTATCCTGGTACATGCTGGGATCCAAGCTAATGCAGTATGTAACCCCATTTATACTAACTTTTTTAATTAGAAATACAATTGGATTGATTAAATCACTTCTACATACTGAGACACCCTTTTCTATTCCCATGAGGCCCAAGACTGAATCTTAAAAAAAGTAACTAGCACTCTCGAGAGTACAACCCAGAGCCAATGTGAGCTTGCATAATTGCCACTAGCTGCGCTGTCACGACAGTTACAAAATCAGGTAAGCTTTTAGATCTACTAATTCCAAATTTTGGTATACAATATTCCATCCTCACTCTTCCTGTTTTTTCTTTTTTGAACTCACTTACATATATTTGACAAAACAGTGCCACTTTTAATCTATATACTGGTTCTCTTCATTTTTAATATCTACTGCCTCTTTTTTACCCATAAATTTATCAAATAAATCTAAATCCACATTTGAACATGTGGTTTTCCATCCATAACTAATTTTCTCTAAACATTAACTGTTCCTGTAGGATCATCTTTCTCTCTCTTAACCCTTTCCTAGATTTCCTAGGTCTTTGTGGGCTCTAAAAATCCAAGAATCTTACAGGGACATACCATGGAACATGTCTTGACTGACCCCTCGTCACTACTACCCTTTAGGGGACAGTCATCATTTTATCCAATCATCATGTAAATTTCATCTTAATTCTGAATTTCCTGGGTTTCTAATTGTAAGGTTCTTGAAATACACATTCAAACCACTGATATGTCTGTCACTTTTGTGTGGGAATTTGAGCAATATTCAGGTTAAAAGGCCTGATGAGAGAAATAGTTCTGCTAAAATAAAAGTCTGAACTAAACTCTATTTACAAGGGAGTGAATCTTTCTTTAGGGTTTTTGTTTACATACTTTCATACCTGCTTGTTGGGCCGGTACTAAGTTACTATAAATCATAGTGGTTGACATGAGACTGGTAAGGCTTGGTAAGTCTGAGTGCTAAAGGATTCTGGGAGTAAGGCCTTTTAACATTAGACAAATTATATGGCAAATCACTAAGAATACAGATCTTGCACTTGGCACTGACATAAGCCCTGAATGTTTATCCAGGCCCTGTGTGTGTAGCTGTGTTGATGTGACAGACCAATGATCCTGGTCAGCCAATGGCCAGTTCTCCTAATGTATATATGTGGGTGTGTATAATGATGAATCTGGGACTAACTGACCTGATTCAACTGACCCTGTAGAACAGCACATCAGTGCCCGGGTGAATATTTGATAATATGTATATGTCAGAGAATCCCTGTTGTCCCTCTCAAAATTAATTAGAAAATAATCATGATATGCTAAATAAGTGCTAGGACAGCATATTTTGGGGACATATGATTCCTTTGGGAACATATGGCTTCTTTGGGAAAAGAGTATAAGTACTGGGGAATATCACATGCCATATAGAGAAAGATAGAGAGACATCCCAATTAACTTCTGAAGAGGGACTTCAGAACCAAAGTCAGGGTAGCCAATACCCTACCACAAGGGACCATTCAATAGATCAAGTACGCAAGAAGAAGAACCAGAAAACCAGGGTAGCCAAGACTCTGCTATGGGAGACTCAGAAAACAGACCAAGTACTTAAAGGAACCAAAAAAAGGAAGGAAACAGTCTCCATCTAGAAATGGTATCTGTACTTGCTTTGTTTGCTAATCAGGATACTATGTTCAGCCACTATAGTTACTGAGTGTTTATGCTTGGGAAATTGAGGCTTGCTAAGGAGAGGCATTGTATAGTCTTTTCTGTTTGTCTGTGATACCTGCTTTCCAATAAATAGCTTTACATTGAAGAGACTGAATCCTAGTCTTCACTGGTACAGTTATTGGGTGCCCAGCCGTGGGTACGTGAATCAATCCCGGCCCAACTGCTAAATGTAGAACTCTGAATTCTTTGGAGAACCAAGCATCAAATTTCAATGAGATCACAAAATGGTGTCTTCTGGAATATTTTCAGTGAACAAGGCTTTCATAGATGAGAAATCTTTTATTTTTTAAAGTAAAATAATTATTTTTGTGTGGAATGCTTCTCATAGCCTAGCTGAATGCAGCACAGAACTAAGTATAGAGAAGTTTAGAGTTTAATTCTTAGATTCCAATACCAGAAGAGACCATTGTGACAATCTGGTCTGACATCCTGTATTACACAGGCTACAGAACTTCCCCAAAATAATTCCTAGAATATATCTTTTAGAAAAACATCCAAACTTGATTAAAAAATTGCCAGTAATGGAGAATCTATCACAACTCTTGATAAATTATTCTAATGCAACAATGCAACTTCAACCCTGATGAAGCTGATGGAGTTCACATGAAGTTACAAATAAACACCTTGTAAAAGACCCAACACAGAAGACTCTGGCTTTGATCTTCTGCAAAGCTCATGGGCAACTCTAAACCACATCCACACAAATCATGGCAGATGCAGATACTTGCTGCACAAATGGAAAATTAAAGACTCTCCAGTTTGCAACTGTGGTGACCCTGGAACATATAACAATTCAATGCCTAATTTACAAATACAGAAGAGGCATCACAGCAATCCACTCTGCTACTCCAGACACAATTATCTGGCTTAACCATCTGAATGTAAAATTACAGTTGCTGCTCTACATTTATATCAGCCATACAAAGAAGAAGGGAGAAAAATCAGAGATACATCTGAGACAGGTGAAAAATATTAAAATGCACCACATGAAATAGGGAAACTGTTAGGAATGAGGGCCTGCATATGCACCTGCCCAGTTATCATGCAGCCAATGAGTGCAGTGGAACACAGCAGAACCACCTGATTGGCTCAGGAAGTCAGGTGGCTGCTTTTAAGCCCAGCAGCTACTCAACACACATGCCCATGAATTCTCTGCCTCCCTGTGCTTGTGGAACTCCAAGTCTTGCTCCTACACTGCTCCATCCTAGACTTGGCCCTGCACCCAGCCTCACTCCAGCCTAGACCCTGCCCTGCACCCGGCCTTGTTCCAGTCCTGTTGCAGTCTTGCTTCTGCCTGGGAACCAGCCCTGCTCCTTCCTTCCCTGACTCTACGCAATCTGATTCTGGGTTCTGATTCGTGGCTCTGACTCTCTCTTGTCCTTGGGTTCTGGCATTCAGACTCCAAATGCTAGGCCTAACCACCTATGACCCAGTCTCCCACCAGAAACATCTGAAATCAGTGGTGGGCTTCACGGTTGACACAAAATGTAATAAAAATTATATTTAGTTAAAGGATCAGTGGAAAAGGTCACTGTACTTCACAGAAGGTTTGAAATAAAATAAAAGTAATCAAGGAAATGGAAAAATTTGTGGCTGTTTGCCTACCTGAACATTTTCTCTTTTTTGATGACATGTCCACAGATCCTAAGCATGGGTTGTTGCCTGTCTGTAACTGTAGGGGACAAAATTAAATATAATTGGACAGCTGACAAGGGATTAGTCTCCACCTTCTGAAGACCCCCTCAGTTTTGAGATGCTTCTAAAGCTAGCTCCTTTGGACCATAAACACAAAACAAATTGCTCATCCTGCATAAGCACCTTGCAAAAAACAAGATACAGAAGATACTCAACAAGAAAGATTAACTAACTACTGCATAGAACTTTCACCATAAGTTAAATAGAGCTCCCTTAATGGATTTACAGGGTAGGCCAGATCTGAGAACCTATCCCTTTGAAGAAGGGAACATTTTTAAGTAAGTAACCACATATTCTCCCATTCTGTCTCAGAGCTAAATCCACAGATCATCAGTGTGGGATTTTCTCAGCACTGATGAACTTCCTAGGGAGCAAACAAAACATAACAGAGAAGAGATTCCTTTACTCTAAGACAGTGTTTCTCAATTGGTGGTCCGCGGAACCCACACTGTTAGGGTTCCGCGAGCAGCTGTTCTCCGTGCCGCCGAGAGCAGCTGTTCTCCGCTGCCGAGAGCAGCTGTTCTCCGCCGCCGCCGAAAAAGGGAAGATGTCCCGGATTTGTCAGCGGAGGGTATCTAGTGCAAGTGTAATTTAAGTGAAATTTAATTGAGAAATGCTGACGTTTGGTGTTAAGAGTTTGGGGGGGTTCTGCAATTATTTATGGAGTTCAAAAGGGTTCCATGGCCAAATTTAATTGAGAAACACTGCTCTAAGAAGTCACCACAGCATGCAGGACCTGACTGCCAAAGGCTGCGTTGGCTGAAGATTAAGTACTTGTCTTATAAAAGTTGGCAAATATATGCACAGATGACCAAGTGGCAGCTTTACAGATTTCCCTGTAAGGGGACTGCCCTTTCTCAGCCAATGAGGCTGTCACCGCACATACCAAGTGAGCTCCTGGGACCAGTGGACGAGTCCTTTTGCTCTATATGCCTCAGCAATGCGCTCACATACCCACCATGAAATTAACGATTTAAATGTCTTAGCACCTCTTTTCCTTAGATGAAATAAGACCAGCTACATGGTTATCCATCTTAAGTTCTTAATTATTTTCAGATATATCTTTAAGGCTCACCTTAGAGCTAACAAATGCCATAGTGCCTCCTTTGGGTGAGAAGAATGTGGTGCTTGATGAAAAATTGAATTTACTTTTGAAATAAAGGTGAGATCCATTCACAAACCACCTTATCTGTGTGGAAGGTGCAGCAGGATGGATCAACTGACAAAGTTGCTGATTCAGACATCCTTCTTGACAGGTTGATAGTGATGAAAAAGATCATTTTGATAGCCAAATAGTACAATGAAACTGATTTACTAGGTTCAAAGTGCACCTGTGCTAAAGCATTGAGCACAATGTTCAAATCCCAAGATGGCACTCTATGCACATTAAAAGGATGCAATAGTTGAATAACTACTCTAAAGAAGTAATGTATATCATTATGGTGGAAAATGGAAGACTTTCTGGATACACTCAAAATGCTGAAACTTGTCCTTTCAAGGCATTAGCCTGTAACATGAGATTGAAACTATCTTGTAAAAATTCTAGAACATGAAACACTTTGGCTACATAATGTTGAATAAGTTTCTCTTTGCACCCAGGTTTAAATTTAGACCAAATCCTTGAATCTGACCTGTATGTTGACTCTCTCCTAGATGGCAAAAGAATTTTGATGAGAACAGCAGAGTAACCCTTTCATTTTATAAACTTCCTCTCAAATGCCAGTCTGTTAGACTTACCTTGCTTGTGTCTTGGTGAAGAACTGGTCCCTGGGATAACAAATCTGGCATCAGATTCAGGAAAAAATGGCTCCACTGACATGTTCACCAGTTTGGAAACCAAGGACTCTTGGGCCAATGGGTATCACTTCCACTTCCTCCTTCATGATCTCCTGTATTAGCCTGCTGATGATGGGCACCTTGAGAAAGGCATAAAGTACATGCTTTGGCCACTTGAACAACAGGGCATCTATGTCTAAGGCATCTGTCTCTCTCTTCCTTGCAAGGTATTGGCAAGCCTTCTAGTTTGCCATGGGTCCAAAAAAAAAAAAAAAAAAAATCCAGCACTGGAGTTCCGAAAATTTTGGTGATCAATTGGAGAGATTCATTGTGAAGACTCCATTCTGACTGATTGACTTTCCTTCTGCTCAGCTAGTCAGTCTTTGTATTGCAAGGTCTTGATAGTCAGTAGATGGGCCTCCACCAACTGCATCAATGATGCTGTTTCCTTCTGTAGATCTCTTGACCTTATACCCCCCAATGGTTTATGTACACTATCATCAACATGGAAAATGACAGGAAAGAGATTGCAGGAATCCCTGGCGAGTCCTCATGTGCATTTTGGGCCAGGACACTTTCCTTATGCAAGACATGATCATTCCTAGAACAGAATGCTTACCAACATCTTCAAGTACCTCCTCAGAAGAGTTGTTGCTGCTCTCATCTTGTCCTGTCTGTCTGCTGACAAAATAATTTTGTGGGCCTTTGTCTATCAACATTCCAAGACTAACTACGTGCTGAGATGGCTGAAGACGTCTCTTTTTAAAATTTACTATAAATCCATGCTATTGCAAAGTTCAAATTGTTGTCTGTGTGACTCAAGTGGATCCTTCCTTGCATAGGGGTCTGACTGGAATGTTGTCCAGAAAAAGGTACACTTATATCCCATTCTGCTTGAGACCAGTCACCAAAATGAAAAGGACTTTTGTGAACACTTGAGATGTGGATAACAGTCCAAAGGACAGCACTTTGTATTGAAAATGATTGGTCCCATGAGTGAATTGCAGTAATCCCGTGTGCCTGGTGAATTGGCAGATAAAGGTAGGCCTCCAGCAAGTTGACTGACATAAGGCAATACCCCTGGCAAATTACTGACACTATCTACTTTAAGGTCTCCATCTTTAATCTGGTCTTCCTTATGCACTTGTTCAGGAATTTTGAGTTCAACACTAGGCTGTCATCCCCATATCCTTGGGTACCAGAAACAAGATTGGGTAATGGCCAGAGAACATCTCCACCTTAGGAACTCTCTATCTATCGCTCCAATTTGAAAATGATGATCTATAACTTTCTGCATATTCCACCTCTTTTGAGGATTTGAGGATAGTGGAGAAGGGAGAAAACAGCAATTTGGAATCTTTGAAAACTCTATTACATACCCTTTTTATACCACATCAAGGACCCAACAATCTGACATTGAGAGAGGCCACTGGTCCTTGAATTTTAATAGCCTACCCCTCACTTGTTGCTCATCAGATCTCTCCTAACTACAGTCAGAAGCTGTTTCTAGTGCTGGAATTTGCATTACTGGAAGACTGGTCTCTCCCTTTTCCCCTCCGACTTGTTCCATCTGTTCTTGCTGTAGTCTTGCCTTTTATAGTTAGAGGAAAAGCCACACAGTGGACACATAGGCCTGTAATAAGTCCAGCTATTCCTTTTCCTGGATTTGGAATCAGTAAGGTTCCATAAGGTCTTTTTGATTTATCTGAGGACTCCACCACCACTTTGTCTAGCAACTCCTCGGATAACTGACCTGACTATTTCTAAGCCACTAACATGGTTTTGGCCTGTCACTGGATCCTTTCATGAGCCAGGCAGTGTTACACAACAGCTGCATGGGCATGTCCCTTGGTCTCACTGGATCCCTTAGTGATCCAGGCAGAGTTAAAAAACAGCCACATGGCATAACTCTTTGTCTCACTGGGACCTTTAGTGAGTCAGGCAATGCTACAGAAGAGCTACATAGCATAGCCATGTTGCCTCTCTGAAACCCAGAGTGAGAAAGGCAGACTTCCACGAGGGCTGATTCACCACACCATGTTAAAGCAGGCAGAGCAAATTAATCAGAAATAAGTGGTGGGCCAAAAAGGCCCCTTATTGCCTACTTGTTACTCCATGTCTCAGCTGCTCTCTCTCTCTCAGCCCTCCAGGGCTGGCTGCATGGGGCATGTTCAATCCGCAATGAGCAAGGTCCTGTTAGCCTGACAATTGTGGTACAGCCAACTGAGCAGGGTCTGGTTAGTCCAGGCATTTTCTACCCTTTTCTGCCAACTTCAATATTCTTCTGCTTTCCTGTGAGGTGTTCCGCCAGAGAGGCCTGCCCAGACATTCTATGCTGGAAGCTGCTGTAGCCAATCAGTTCGAGGAGTTTCCAACAATCTTTTGGCAGAGCTCCATCATGGCTAAATAAAAGCCCAGTAATGCTTAGAAGCCTTTTTGGTTGCTTTGTTTTGTTTCTTGTGGCTTTGAGCAGGAAGTCTAGTAAAGCCCTCGGGCAACTGCTGAAAGGAGAATGGATAGAATACCTGTAAGGGGACACTGCAGCTGCTGTGTGAGACTCACACAATAGCAGCCTCTGAGGGGAAAGAGCTTTTGGTGCCACATTCAGGAGTTCCGTGACCAAGAGGTGAGTTCTTCTTTGAGGAAGATTCCCTTCTTCTCCCCCAAATCACAATTCCTGATTTCCCCTGTGGCTAAAGGGTCAAGACCAAACTGCCTGACAAGGGAATGGCAGACCAGGGGTGGTGGATGATGAAAACTGTGCTGCAGGGGTCATGTTCCCGAAACAGCCTTACCTGCCACTCCTTGTTCTGTCTGTTGCAGATTCAACCAGTCCCACTTATGTGCCAGGCCACTGTCCTTTGATGCAAACACCTCCAGCAGTCGGACAGCTCTCTTCATCTTCCTGCCATCCATCGAGACCACCATAGTCCAGATGTCCATGATGGGGAATTCCTTAGCACCCGGCACTTGGGTCAGAGAAAGGGGAAAGCAAACCCTTCCTGGTCTAAGTGAAGAGACTGGAGTGCACAAGGCACAAACTTGTCCTTTTGCACCCTTGGAAGGGGTACAAACTAGAGCAGGGCAGGAGGAACACAACCCGGGTCTCCTCTTCTTTGGACCGTACTCTTCCATCCTCCTAGCCTATTACCTGAGCAGAGGGGGCAGAAGCGGGGGCATTGTGGTAACTTCAGGCAGAAGATAGGGGTAGGGGCTTAGAGAGGCAGTCTTTTATTTTTTTAGTGTGACAAAAACATCCAATTTAAATCAAATTTTATCCAAATAACTAAATAACAAAAATTCTCACTCTCTCTCTCTCTCTCTCTCTCTGTCTCACTCTCTCTGGCAGTAGGTTCTGGATTTATCATGCAAAACAAAACTGAGAGGGGCTTCAGAAGGTGAGGGCTAGTCTCTCATCAGCAATCCAATCAGCTTTGATTCTGCCCCCTACAGCTACAGACAGGTGACAACCCACACTGAGGGTCTGTGGACCTAGACCTGAGAGAGAATGGATATGTTAGAAACCTATGTGGGAAAGCTTTTTGAGCTATAAGCCTAACATACTATCAACTGAATTTCCAGCAAAAGAGGGCAAATATATCTGTGGTGATTCAAGCAGATGGAAAAATGTTGGCAACAACAATAAAATCTCAGCAGCACAGCTTAGAAATCCCCATCTGTTGGGAAAGGAATCAAAACAAGTCTTGTCATGCAATGTGCATTTCCTGTAAGAGTGTGATAAAAGCCAATTCTTGGAACTGTTCTTTGTGTGTATTATATAATGTATAGGTTCTGTGTTTACAGACATTAGTGTTATCAGACTGATGTAGAAAAGGATGTTTTAAGGTGTTGACCACCAAGTAATTTTATCTCCAAAATCAGTAAAATTTATAATCTAAACAAATAAGAAATGGTAAGATGAGTCTTAATTGTCTCCCTTAATGCCCGTTCAGGGATGTAGACTACCACCAGGGCCCAAGCATAATTTTTTTGGGCCCAATACAAACTTGTAACAAGGCCCCCTCCCACACACATACCACAATCCCTCATCCCATACATACAATCTCATGAGCCGTGAAGATTTTTTTTCTCATGGTAATGGGAGGCCCCCCCAGGCCTCCTGGCCCCAGTAAAATGCACCCTTCCCCCCCCCCCATGTGAGGGCCCCGACTACCACTATTTTAGACTCATGGGGTTTTTGCCTTATGGGACACCAGATAACAGAAATATCAAAACACAAGACCTGGTAGTAATGGGGGACTTTAACTACCCAGATATCTGTTGGAAAAGTAATATGGCAAAACACAATATGTCCAGTACGTTCCTTGAATGTACTGCGGACAACTTTTTGTTTCAGAAAGTGGAGGAAGTAACCAAGGGGACAGCCAGTTAAGAACTGATTCTGACTAACAGAGAGGAATTAGTTGCAAATCAGAAGGTTGCAGGATTCATCAATACTTAAATGAAATTCCTTTGCCCATAAACTGTTTTAGTTATTTATGACACACTAAGACAGGACTTACTGCTGATTTTGGAAAAGATATATTTTGGGGAAAATGTACTTTGATCTCTCCTGACCTAGAGAAGAGTGTCCCCATCAGAATGGATCCAGTCTTAAAGCATAATCTCTAAATAAGAATCTTAGCCATGATGCATAAACAAACTGAAAGGATCTCAGCAGTCAACACCAACCATGTAGAAAAGTAAGGAAGATTTCTTCAGAATGTCTCCCAGGTCCAAGGCAATTGTGTATGAATAAGAATGTGCTATATTTATATCACAACCAAACATCTCAAATTTACCCTTTCATTTATGGGGATCAAGATCTCCTGACAAAACAGCTATCCATTTTGTTTAGGACCCACAAGATCCCAGGTCATAGAATGGCATTGAGTAAATCCCATTCTCAGATTTTGTTTATATTTTCATCCAAACAATCATTGCTTGTCCCCCATTGTATTTCTTTATACTGCCAAAATTTGTAGTCTTTCAATATCAAGTTGGACTTCTTTTAGCATAAAGCAGCTTGGGCTGTCAAAATTCTGGTTGAAGTTTTCCCAATACATATACATTTCTCCTAGAGTTTCTATCAAGAAGAAATAATGGATGCAAGAATTCTTCCCTCTGACAATAGGACTTCCACACACTGAAGCATGCTCTGCCCTTATAGTTATATAAGTTATATAGTTTATAGTTACATAAATAACACTAATAGAATTATAGGATTTGTAAAAGTTTTCTTTTTTATAGATCACTGTAACTGAAGACTTCACCCCTAAGAACAAAACTTCCCTTATACTTATTATGGAACTTTAATCAGGCTTGACAAATTCAGAGTTATAATCACATATAGGGAAATAGACATCTCAAGACCTTTACATGCCTAAATAAAAGTGAAGAAAAAGATTGTTCTAAGCTTAAAAAAATCTTTCTGTGAGGAAAGACTTTGCTAACTTTCAACCCCGACAAAGATTTTATTTCTGAGTTAAGTGCCTTCATTGCGGAATCTATACTATCAGCACTAGCATGGCCAGATTATTGTAAACTCTCTGCAGCCTTCATTGGAAGTATCTTGATTGCTAAAGAAGGTAAATATCAAATTGACTAACAGGAAGACGCCCTGAGAAAACAGAACATTTTATTCACTGAAGATACCCTTTGCCAAAGCTAAAAAAGCAACTTGTTTGATCCAAAGAATTTTGTTTCCATTCGTAAATGTAAATTGATTCTGATTACCCAGGAGGTTTTACAAAATCTGCTTCTAATTTGCTTTTGACAAAAAAAATCTATGTGAACTTTTGTATTTTAAATATTTTGGAATTTGTTTACAAAAATGGAAAGATAATCTTTCCTTAAAAGTGACTTTAATTATGTCTTAAGAAGAAAATTGGAAATGTAGTTGAATAGAGAGACATAGTGATTATAGTTATGGGGGACAAAAAAGTGTAAAATCAGAATTCTGAAGATCAGATTACAATTAAATCCATATTTTACATGATGTCTTCTCCAAAATAGTGTGTAAAGAATGTATAGTATCTGATTTTATAGTCAATCTGTGTAACACACAAGACTGAGCAACATTTCTCTACCCATCTTGAATGTTAGCAGCCTGTTTTGAAATTTAGAAATTCCTTTTCATGAAAATTTGTTCCACACATCTCGTCTTCAAAGAAAATTGTTCATTGTATGCAGGTGTGGGCTGTGGCATTAAATCATGAATGTTTTTGACTCTCTTTAATGAGGTTTGTAATTACAAGCCTACTTAGTCAACAGTCTGAATTTCAGATCAAGGAGATCTGTAGATAGATCACACAGACTCAAAGCAATTATAAAAGAAAAACTTTGATAATCCAAAAATTAATAGTTATTTAGAAACACATAGAGCAATAAGAGAAAAGATGGTTTAACCTAAAAGTACAGTCACTCAGTGTATTTTTGAACCACGTTCTGTACCCAATGACCTTTTCACAAGACTTTGGGCCAATGTAAATACCCTCTCCACTGGCAAGTAGAGGACCTAAAGCTTCCCTGAAGGGAGAGTTGAGGAACCCTGTGAGATAGGGTTTATATCATCTTCTTCTAACCCCTCTATTTACTAGGAATTATGAAGCAGGTCGGGAGGAAGGGGCAAGGCATGATGAAGTGGCAGGGGGCAGGGGCGTAGTTCACTGGCTCTGGCAATCCTAGGTTAGCAGCAAGGTGCCTATAGGACTATTCCTTGTGGTTGCTCTAACATGCTGTGAGAGTTAGTTCAGCCTCAGGCCAGTCCCAAGATGAGGGTAAATGAAGAGGTGGTTTACAGCCACTTTGCCTCCTTGCCTGAGCTCAGCCCAGCTAGGGATCAAACCTTTAAAATTTAGAGTTGATTAGGCAAGATATTTATGCAAATGAGTAATCCCATTGGCTTCACTAGGACAACTCCTATCCATAAATTTAGACATGTGCTCAGAATATATTGCTGAATCAGATCTTATATAAATTGGTGCATTGTGATTTCTGTATTGACTTAGTTTGGATTATGCTTTAGGATGACACACTGACTTGAAGTACTAGACCTGTTTGCCTGAGAAATGATATTGTTGCAAAAATTTAAATACAGCGAAACTTACATAAAATGCTTTTATCAGGCTTGAGAGTGCCTCAAGGTACTCTCAAAGATAGGGTATGTTATTAGAAGACTACCTCCATTAAGCAAATTATTTTTGTTGATTCCTTGAGTGGTCACTTATGTCGGGTTTTGTTTTGTATCCTGTATCCCCACAGGCTCAAAATTCATGTGGCTGGCCTCAAAATAATGATATTCTTTTTAAAATGTTGTATTATTTGGTCAGTCTTTTGATTTTTGTCCTTCCCCCTGTTCAACCCCAGCATGTATGTGACAAAATTAGTAGTGCCCAATGCTCCCAAATTTACTGGGTAAGATGATTTTGACCACCACTGCAGGCTCTCACCCCCTATATCTGCCTGTCCCTCTTTTCAGCAATTAACTCTGCCTGCTAACCAATTCTGCATCCCAAATACCCCATCAAATATATCCCCACATCTGCCCAACCCTCCCATCAATTCTTCCTTGCCTCCCCCAACCAACCACATCAGTTCTGTTCCCCCAGCTCCATTTCTGCAGCTCCTGGGGCTCTTTAGTCCCCCTTTTCCAGGCCTGAGGGGCAGGGGCTGAAGTAGATGCCACTTTCCCTCTTCTAGGGTGAGGGGGAGCAGGTCTAGTGGCTTTTCCCTCCCACAGACTTCTTTTCAGGTCTGGTATTGCAGGGAGGGAAGGGAAGGAGAACAGCAGAGGAACCATCCCATTACTCACAGAAGGGGTGGATGGGACAGAACTGGCTTGAGCTGCTGGGGTCTTTCCACTCCCTCCTTCACCCACCCTTCCTGTGAGAAAGGTGTTGGCTCCTAAGGGGAGGAGGGCACTCTGCCTGCTTCCTGCGCACCTCTGTTTGGGTGCTCTTCCTCAGGAGGTGGGCAGTGGAGAAAACAACCAATCAGAGGGAATTTTTCCCCAGGAAGAACTGCAAATCAAGACAGGGCTAGACTCCAGAGCTGCTTGTGTCATTCTTTTCTTTATCCTTCCACTCCTTCAAGTGCATAGGGCATCCACCAGTTTCTGACATTTATTCAGTCTTGTGCTGCTCTGTTCAGGCTTCTGAGTGTCATGTTGATAAATCTGGCTTCTTTCTCTGTTGTTCTGCATAATGTTTCTCTCAATTTCCTTCTTTTTCTCTTTCCAGATGATGTCCATAGTACCACTTCCTCTGGAAGTCGTGTAGCTGGCATTCCTAAAACATGTCCTAAACATATCCATCATCATCTTACTATTGTTGATGCTTCAGATTGGATTTATCTATTAAGAATTCTTGTATCATTGGGAGACTAGAAATTTGCTTAAGTCCAGAAGAAATCACTAGAGTTGGCAACACTGGTAAGATATCATATCTGTCAATATTCAAGAGCAATACATTGAATTGCCATTCTGTCCTTGTGAAGAAGATTGTAGTTAAACTTCTGAGATTCTTGATTACTAGAACAAAGTTTTATTCTAGAACTACTCAAAAGTATTGACAATGAGCTATAAGGTAGTTTTGATCACCATCTTGGAGAATAAGTGAACCTAGGAAGATATTAGTTAAACATACTAAGCAGAAGGAATATAGAACACTATACAGGGCCCACAAGTTTTCCCTTAAGCATACTAAAATGTCATTTAAATAATAACATGATGTACCTTCAAAAAGGTAATTACATTGGGAATGATTTAATGACTATATATTTCCCTGGAGTCCTTGACTAACTCACTGATGTTGGGCATGAACTTTGCTCTAATGATGTTTCAGGAGAGAAAATGGCTCCCAATTGGTTTATGGAAACATTTATTGCCTATTATTCTTTTGTCCTATTATTATAGACATTTTCTTTTGTGGAAGACATAGATTATGTAAAAAGGTACTGCTGCATTGCTCAAATTTTATTAAGTGTAGTAGTCTTTTTCGGGGACTACAGCTGTATAGATAATATTTGTATAATATCTGTTAGAGCGTATAAAATGGAACTACTCACAAATAGAAATTAGTCCCGCCAGCGGAACAGAATGTACCTTGCAGACCAGCTTTTCACTCCTACTTTCTGAAAACAAGAAACAGCTACATAGAGACCAATCATAATAAGTCCTGTGCCAAATAAACAGGAGACACAGCAAATTTCAAGACAATCCTGAGTCAGTGTGGATTGTAGACCATTTACAAAAGTCATCTGCTATGCAGCAAATGAGTCTCAGGGTTTGACCACATGCAGACTTAATATGCAGCAAGCGGGGATGAAAATCGACAGCACAGTAGTTTGCCACACACTAACTGGCACCAGGTACTACAAGTTGCAGAGTGTGCTTTGACCTACTGCCATTAAAACAACAATAGGTCAAAGTGAACTACAGAACTTACTGCATGGTAGCAGAGTCTACACAGTGACTTAGTGCACAGCAGGCTATTCCACTGTAGATTTACATCTCATCTTTGCTGTGCATTAAGTATCCATGTGGACAAGCCCTAAGGATGAACTACAGCAGAGTTATTGCTTTGCTATAATTATGGCCTAGATCCTCAAATGGTATAAATTGCTGTAGCTCAATTGATAGCAGTGGAGCGACATTGCTTTTCACCAACCTCTGTGTTAATGTTTCTATATATTATTATATGGTGCAACAACTCTAAAATAAATGGTATTTTCCTTCTAGCAGGTTTATAGCAAGAAAAAGACCAAAGGGTCTCTGGATTTTCTGATAATTTGAAGGGCAACCTTTGCCCATTTGATTTTTAAAGTTTCACACACTTATAAGGTGATCTAATTTTATGTTGTTTTAAAAAGGCTGTAATCAAATTGCCACAGATTTTCCTTCAGCTCAGGTGGGATTGACACTAAACAGTCTCAATGATCCTCAGTTAAGAATATACATGTTTAAGCCATGAAGATTCTCTTCAAATATTTATTTGTTTAACTTCAACAACATGTACACTTGTATACTGTACATAAGAAACAAAGCCAAGCCCTGCTCAAAAGAGTTTACAGTCTATACAGCAAACACAGTTATGGAAGCGGAAAAAAGTAACAAATCAAGTGTTGAGGCTGGTGTCATAAGAGAAAGAAGGGTGGGGAATAAGGTGAGAGGTGGGAAAGGCAGAGTTATATAATACCCTGAAGGTGAGGACAAATTTAAAATTAATGTGATGCACAAAAATGGCTTCCAGGTTAAAGGGTGGGTGATGGAGAGGTTGGTGGTGTCAACAGCAATGGGAAATGAAGGAAGAGGAGATGCTTTAGGATTAAAACAAGCTCAGTTTTAGGTTTCTTAGCTTTGAGTTGTTCATAGGATATCCAGGAAATAACATAGCAAGTTTTCATGTTTCTGAAAAGTGCCAACCACTTACTCACTGGATTTACATTACGAAGATTGATCAACATTAGCCCATAGCTATAAAGAGCTTTTTACATGCTGCATAGCGTGCCCATTTTTATAGGGTTAAAAAAAAGTCTATATGCCAAGTCTGTTGAAAGATGTATCCCACGATGAAGGTCACATTAATATAGTTTAAAAATAGATGAAAATGCTGAGTGATTGATCACTGAATCATATCCTTCTATGAAACTGGAGAGATTTTAAGGCAATCCAATGTTTCCGGAGAGCCCAAAAGTAAGAAAGTATAATAAATCCTCACATACATACCAAAATCATGTACCAAAAAAAGAAAGAAAAGAAATGAAAAAAGAAACCTAAATTACCTGAAGACAGAGATTTGTTCATTTTAGTATGTAATGCTACTTCCTCAGCCCTTTGACAAGCTAGGAAACAGTCGCAATGAATGTTTACATTTTAGCCTTCAGCTTGACTCAAATACATCAATAAGAGTATAGGCTACTAGATTAAGACAGTTATCCAGTCTTCAGACAAGATGATTTTATTATATTTACTTTTTGATTTTCTCTCATCTATCTAATATACTGTGATGGCATGCGGAATCCCTGGGATACAACCTGGGAGCAGTGGAACTGCTGGGTACCCTTGTCAACTATTTAGCTTGGGGTGAGCTCTCCACCATAGTCTGCCTGGTGACACTCAGCCAGCCTCTCCAAATCCTGTTAACACCCAACCCAACAGCAGGTGGCACCAGACACCCAACTTACTTCAGTGAGTGCTTTCCAGCCAACTGGCTTCCCAGTCCAGGACCCCAGGACTATATTATCTAGTCCTGGTCAGAAAGGACTGACCAGTGAGGATTATTATCCAATCCACCCTTCCCTCAAAGTGGAAGGAACATGCACCAGCTTTTGTTACTGAGCAAAGTTAATTTAAAGACTTCACTCAAAAACACACTGGTTTAAATAGAACATTAAACAAGTTTATTAACTACAGAAAAATAGATTTTAAGTGATTATAAGTGGCAAGTGTAAAGAGAGTAAAAGTAGTTACCAAAAGAAATAAACATAAAATCACAGTCTAAGTTCTACACACTAACAAGATTTGAATTAGCAATGTCTCACCCTTGCTAGCTGGTACAGTTTCTTAAATGCAGGCTAGGCAACCTTCTCGGCCTGGGGCTTCGCTTCCCCCTTTCAAAGTCCTTTCATCTTCCAGATGACCCTTCAGGTGTTCAGTTGTATGGGAATGGAGCCAAGTGATGATGTCACGGTCCTTGGAGACAAGGAAAACAAATGTTCTCTGGAGACAATAATAAAGGTGCTATAAAAGGTAAATGACATGGAACACTCTGTCCAAGGTTTAAGGCAAATCTGTGGTGAATAAGGAGCTTAGGAAAGCCTAATAATCATTAGGAGTGGTAAGTATATGGGGACCAAAATCTACCATGGGCTAACCCAATCCAAAAAAGTTTAGATAACTAGAAACATAAGGGACTTGGCAGTGCACTGAGTTAGTCTCATCAGAGGCTGCTCAAGACAACCTGCCACCTTGGGCAAAACTGCAGCCTGTGGCTCTTACAATTTTATGACTCACTCCTAGCACCTCCACACTACTGCCACCTCCACCCCCAAACTTCGTGCAGCTGGATTGGAGGCTGAGGGGCAGACCCCAACCTTCATCTCCAGAGGCCATTGGGCCCCAGTGACAGAACCCATGGGATGGGAACAGTCCAACTCCCAGGCATTGGCAGGGGGCAGCTCCTAGCCCATAGGGCCCTGGTCAATGGCAGTGCATAAGAGCATAAAAGTGGCTTAACTGGATGAGATCAATGGTACATCCAACCCAATATCCTGTCTTCCAACAGTGACTAGTGCCAGAGGCATCAGAGGGAATGAACAGAACAGGGCAATTTATCAAGTGATCCATCCCCTGTTATCCAGTCCCAGCATCTGGCAGTCAGAGGTTCAATATCACTCGGAGCATGGGCTGCACCCCTGATCATCTTGGCTACTAGCCAATAATAAACCTATCTGCCATTAATTTACCTAATTCTTCTTTGAATCCAATTATGCTTTTGGCCTTCACAAGATCCCCTGGCAACAAGCTCCACATGTTGACTGTATTGTGTGAAGAAGTAATTCCTTAAATTTGTTTTAAACCTGCTGCCTCTTAATTTCATTGGGTGCCCCTTGCTTCTTATGTTATGTGAAAGGGTAAATAGTACTTCCTTCTTCACTTTCTCCATTCCGTTCATGATTTCATAGACCGGTATCATATCCCCCCTTTGTTGTCTCTTTTCTAAGTTGAAGGGTTCCGATCTTTAGTCTCTTTTTATATGGAATCTGTTTCATACCTCCAATAATTTTTGTTGCCCTTCTCTGTACTTTTTCCAATTCTAATATACTTTTTTTGACATGAAGTGACGAGAACTTCATACAGTGTTCAAGGCGTGGCAATACTATGCAGTTCTAAAGTGGCATTATGATATTGTCTGTCTTGTCATCTATCCCTTTTCCTCTTGGTTCCTAACATTCTGTTACCTTTTTTGACACTACTGCACACTGAGCAGATGTTTTCAGAGAACCGTCCACAATGATTCCAAGATCTTGATCTCTTTCTTCAGTTATTTTAGACCCCTTCATTTTCTGCATTTAGTTGGGATTATGTTTTCCCATGTGCATTACTTTGCATTTATCAACACTGAATTTCATCTGCCATTTTGTTGTCCTGTCACTCAGTTTTGTGAGATCCCTTTGTAACTCTTTGTGGTCAGCTCTGGACTTAACTATCTTGAGTAATTTTGTATTGTCTGCAAATTTTGCCACTTCACTGTTTACTCTTTTTCCCAGATCATTTATGAATATGTTGAACAGCACCTTTCCCTGATCTAGGAGGTACTCTGCTATTTATCTCTCTCCACTGTGAAAACTGACCATTTTTCCTACCTTTTGTTTCCTATCTTTTCTCTAGTTACTGAGCCATGAGAGGACCTTTCCTTTTAGCCCATTACTGCCTACTCTGCTTACGAGACTTTAGTGAGGGATCTTGTCAAAGGATTTCTGAAAGTCCAAGTACTCTATATCCACTGGATCACCCTTGTCCACGTGTTTGTTGACCTCATCAAAGAATTCTAATAGATTGGTGAGGCATCATTTCACTTTACAAAAGCCGTGTTGGCTCTTCCCCAATAAATCATGTTCATCTATGTGTCTGATAATTCTGTTCTTTACTGTAGTTTCAAGCAATTTGCCTGGTACCGAAATTAGGTTTACTGGCCTGTAATTGCTAGGATCCTTTTTAAAAAATTGGTGTTACATTAGCTATCTGCCACTCATCTGATACAGAAGCTAATTTAAACAATACGTTAAGACCACAGTTAGTAGCTCTGCAATTTCATATTTGAATTCCTTCAGAATACTTGGGTGAATATCATTTGGTCCTGGTGACTTATTACTGTTTCATTTATCAATTTGTTTCAATACCGCCTCTAATGACACCTCAGTCTGGGACAGTTCCTCAGATTTGTCACCTAAAAAGAATGGCTCAGGTATGGGAATCTCCCTTATATCCTCAGCAGCAAAGACAGAGGCAAAGAATTCATTAGCTTCTCCACAATAGCCTTGTGTTCCCTGAGTGCTCCTTTAGTACCAAGACCATCCAATGACCCCACTGACTGCTTGGCAGGCTTCCTGCTTCTGATATACTTTAAACAAATTGCTGTTAGTTATGTGTATTTTGCTAGTTGCTTTTCAAATTCTTTTTTGGCCTGTCTAATTATATGTTTACACTCGACTTGCTGGAGTTTATGCTCCTTTCTGTTTTCCTCAGTAGGATTTGACTTCCAATTTTATAGGATGTCTTTTTGCCTGTAATCACCTCTTTTACTCAGTTGTTTAGCTATTGTGGCATTTTTTTGGTCCTCTTACTGTTTTGTTTTGTTTTTTTATTTGGGGTATGCATTAAGTTTGAGACTCTATTTTGGTGATTCTAAATAGCATTTCATTCTTGTGACTCTTCCTTTTAATTTCCATTTAACCAGCTCCCTCATTTTTGCATAGTTCCCCTTTTTGAAGTTAAAAGGTGAATTCTTTTGGTAGCTCCCCCCCTACAAGAATGTTGAATTTAATTACATTATGGTTGCTATTATTGAGAAGTTCAGCTATATTCACCTCTTGAACCAGATCCTGTGTGTCACTTAGGACTAAATCAAGAATTGCTTCTCCCTTTGCAGGTTCCAGGACTAGCTGCTCCAAGAAGCAGTCTTAATGGCACAATATCTAGAAAACATATCCCTACCTTCTATTCGGAGGTGACATGTTCCCATTCAACATGGTGATAGTTGAAATTCCCCATTATTGTTGGGTTTTCTGTTTTAGTAGCCAGTCTAGTTTCCCTGAGCTTTTCACAATCATCATCACCATCCTGCTCAGGTGATCAGTTGTATATTCCTGCTGCTATACTCTTATTATGCATGCATGGAGTTTCTATCCACAGACATTTTATTGTAATGTTTGATTCATTTAAAATGTTTACTATATTTGACTCTGCGCTTTCTTCCACACACAGTGTCACTTCTCCACCAGCATAACAAACTCTGTCATTCCTATGTATTTTGTACCCTCGTATTATCATGTCCCATTGATTATCATAATTCCACCATGTTTCTGTGATGCCTATTAAATCAATCTCCTCATTTAATACCGGGCATTCAAGTTCCCCCCTCTTAATTTCCAGATTTCTTACATTTGTAAGCAGAGCAGAACCACACCCTGCATGAAGTCACCTGAGCTGGGGCTGCTGATCCCCCTCGCACAAGGGGTGGACAGGTTCTTTCCCACTGGACAATGTGGGGGGCTCCACATCTCAGCTCCTCTACTTCCATCCCAGCCCGGCACCTGGCTCTCTCAGCCCAGCCCAAGACGATGACTTCTGCACCGTTAGTCCCACACCTGGCCCACTGCACTCCCACCTCAGCCACAACCCTACCTGGCACACTGCACTCTGAACCACCAGCTCACACTCTCTAACTGGTTCCCAGCAACCTCCGCAGCTTTCGAAGTGAGCTCCTCGCTGTTGGGCTCATAGCCCGCAAAGTGGTAGCACCCCCAAAGCCCAAATACAGTGGGGTTGAAGCAGCAGTGGTGGCCAGGGCAGTAGAGACCACAGGGGCCAGGCATGAAGGCTCAGGTGCGGGCTGGGTGCCAACATGGAGCTAGACGGGTTGCTGCACATTGTGGCTGAAGCCTCAGCAGTGCTTGCAAAGCCACCAGGAGCAGCCTTGAGCCTCTCAGCCCATGAGTTGCAGCTGCAATCTTACCTACATCAGAGCATAGAGTGGCTGCGGGAGCTGGAGGGCTTCTCCAGCAGCTCAGCTAGGGGGCCACTTTCTGCTCCTGAGAGCCCTGGCTGACTGCCGCCATCTCCCACAGGCAACCTTGCTGGCCTCATCCCCCGATATTACTGCTGTCAATCTGCCACCCTACGCATCGGCCTCTGACTCTCACAATGAGAGACTGTTTTAAAGCCAATTTTTTTAGGAATAATAAAACATAGATTAATGTCTCTTGGTGCCTAAAATAACACAATTACTTTAGACAGAGATAAAACAGGACATGAGAAGATCACAGGGAAGAAGAAGAAATACAGGACTGGATGAACTCTGTGTTTTCTTGTTATACCATATATAACACTGATTGGTAGAAGTGTCAGTCTTGGCTTTGTATCCCTGAAAAAAGCAGTGAACGGGTTTTACATAAAGATGTCAAACATACTTGTTTACCCATTGCTATGTTGCTTATATGCCAACACTTTAGATATGAACTGCTGCCCGGCAATACAAAGTGGCCCATTCAAAATAACACAGGTAATTTAGAGGCTCAGGGAGTTTAAGGGGTAATTTACTTGACTGGACTACCTTTGAACTTTGTCAGATACCTTAATATTGTTTTTCTCTATCATGCAGATATCACTGTGGTGTTGAGTAATCATACTGGGTCCAAGGTGCCTGACAGATCCTCTTTATTTATTAAAGCAGTTACTAACTGTCTGTTTTTCATCCTCCCATCCCATGCGTTACTGTCTGTGAAGCTAAACTATATAGATACTTTTCCCACTACCACAATCACCACCATCATGAAATAATGCATCAGGAAATTACATTGCAGGAAAAGACATTTCAGGGGGAAAGAGGGCTGCAGTAAGGTTGCAGTCCATGATATATTATGTACAGTAGTGGTAAATGGAAGGTGTGTGCTTGTGAGTGGAGAAGTAAAACATATGTACTGTTAGGTGGTTTAACTTTTCATTTCCTTGCTTTTGTGAATTTGTATTAAGTATGTTATATGTGTAGTAATCCTAACTCCTCCAAATAAAGATTTTTGCATATGAGTTTTAATAGCCACCAGTGGTTAGAAAGAAACAAAGGAGTATGTATTTCCAAATAGCCTGCAAATGCAAATGCAACTGCTACTTATGAATAAAACTACAGGCAAGAAAGGAAAACTATCATCTGCATTTCTGCATATTATCAAAATACTTATGCTATGTATATTACAGTAGTCCCTGGAGGCCTCAATCAGTATTTGAGCAGAATTCTGCTGGCTGCCATTGTGACAGAATGTCCCCAATATCCCACCCTCCACATTATTTTAATAATCTTTGTACAAAGTATGCCTTGTAATATACCATTTGAAAACTCATCATTTGCTGATCAGTATGATCCTGATAAAATATGTGTGGCAACAGTATAGGTGAAGTTATAAGATTCCAATATGTGGTGTTATTATCACATATTCCAAACTGAGGATGGCAAATAGGTCTGTCTTAAACAAAGGCGCTCTGCTTAATTTGCATATATGCAGTAAACAGAGTAATCAAACAGAAAAGGAAATAAAGGAAGCTCAAATAGGTGAGAAAAAAGCAGCAGGGAACATGCTTTCACATAGACTTTTTTGTTGCCTGATAACAAGTTGGAAATGTTTTCCAAGGGGAGAACTAAAACTATAAAAAGGAGGGACAAACACCCCAAGGTACCCGCCCCCCCCCATCCATGCCCATCATGTTCACTGTGCCGGAAGCAACAAAGGAAGCATGCATTGGACTCTGGGAGAAGGGGTCCTGACCTAAGAAGTTTGGCCAGTAAGACTGCAGAAAATAGGTGGTGAGAAAACTTTGCTTTGAATTTAACAAAGTTTGATCAGTTAGGCACCAGTTGCATTTTATGTTTATTTTTCTTGTAACTATTTCTGACTTTTATGCCTCATTATTTATGCTAACTTTCTCTTGTTGTATTTAATAAACTTGTTTTATTGTTTTATCTAATCCAGTGTGTTTAAATTGAAGTGTTTGGAAAACTCCATCTTGGCTCAGAAGTTGTGTGCATATTATTTCTATTAAGGAAATAACAGACTTAACGTAACTTGTATTGCCAGGAAAGGGCTGGGAAGCACAGGACATACATTTCTGGAGGAATATCTAGGACTGGGAGTTGTGTTGGGGTCACTCTGTGGTATAACCCAGGTTGATGAGAGACAGAGTATAACCCAAATGTGGCTGGCAAGCTGCAGTTGCACTCAGAAACTCAGGGTGTGGCTAGCATGCTGGAAGGCTAATTCAGCATGGCATTTTAAGGCACTCAGGGTTGCAGGAGTGACACAGCTACTCTTTAGTCTGGATTGTACCCTGGTATGTCACAGCCATACATACACCGAAGCATTGTTTTTGTTTCCTTCTAATTTAGAATGTCTTCTGCAGTTTCTTGCACAGCACAGTCAATACTGTCAGAAATTTAATACAAATAAAATATAATAGCATGTTTTAGCATGAATATAACAACGTGTTGATATGCCTGTCTGGTACTGAACATTTAGAGGTTGACACATTCCTGATATTTCAAATACAGTGAATTTTGTTCGCAGCAAAATTTCAACATGTGAGAAAAAAGATAAATGATTATAATTAGTTCTATATTTGGGTCCTTTTTACACTACTTGGTTAAAATTAATGATAAAAATGATTGCATAAGTACATTCCCCATATGAACGATAAAATGTGTTCAGAATCAAGAAGAGAAATGGTCAGTACAGGAAAACAAAATTTGGACAAGCATTAGACTGAGCCTTCCAAAAATGTGTTCACTAAATATAAGAAAGAAATGTTGGACTCTCTCCACGGAACTTTATTTTATTTGTATCTGTACACTTTGTACTCCAATGGTACAGTTATTGCTCCATCTCGGAACTTGTTTCACTTAATTTTACCAATAATGGCAACATCTGATCTATTCAGATAGCGAACAATTCTGATAAACTATTTCAATAAAAAAGTCAGTATTCCATATATTCTAACCTGGAGGAGACCCACAGATTGTGATTTACCATATGGGAAACATTATATTCTTAGAGTGTTGTTTGCACATCATGCTTGGATCTATATAAATAATAGATGTATGTCAAACAAAAGGGTATTTCTATTTTAGGAGTATCTTGGTAATTTTTGTTGTATAATAAAATCTACTCTTTGTTGCAAGTCAGAGGATACAATGAAACAGAAGAAACACACACTGAAAATCATCAAAGCCTGGGAACAATGTTTCCCTTAGCCACTCTCAATTAGGAGGGACAGTTCTCCCCCACTCTAACTTTAAGCCTGTGATGATGGGAAGGGGGAAGAAAGGCAGTGTCAGGTTTAGCCAGCAGGTGGTAAGACAGGGAAGAGTCCAGCTTTCCATCTGATGGTTGCCCTCATAGGAATATTGGAAAAAAGTACCCTCTACCACAGGCTAGAACATGTGGGAGGATACAAAGAACACCTGACCCTTCCCCCTTCTCACAGACTCCCAATGGAGGTGTGGAGTGAGGAAAGTACTGTTGGAAGGGAGATAGGCTGGGAACACAGAGTATGGGAGGGAGGACAGTGGAGAGACACAGGGGGGCACAGAACAGTAGGGAAAACAGAGTGCTCAGGGACAAGGATGCACATAAAACTTGGGTGTGTAGCATATGGAAGGCACCATAGAAACAGAGAGATGAAGGACATGGGGACACAGCACTGGGGGAGATACTGGAAAGAAACAGCACTATACATGTTCACATATGCACCCCAGTCAAATACAGGCATAGTCATGCACAGAGGTCTCAAATATATATGTAGGACATGATACCAGTGGGAGCTTCTGAGAGGAGGAGATTGAGCTCATGTGTGATGCTAGGTCTTTGCTCCTCCCCCCACCCTCAAATTCTCAGGTAAATTGTACGCCACTGACCGCTCTCCCACTCACCCCTCCCCCCCCTCCATATTTTTTTTTACATGATTGCTCCTGTACACCTAAGGGCTTAATTCTGCAAATGAATAAATATGTGCATAACTGCACTTACATGAGTATTTGTGGATGATGGTCTTGCATAAGACCCCAATCATTCACTCATGCTGATCTGATTGCAGGATCAAGGTTTAAAGGTGTTACTGCTCTGCAGAAAAAATGGTCTTGTGTTCCTGCAGATGAGAAATTTGCCCTATCTACTGTGGTACTTGGAACAATATTGGCAACCCTGCACATTTTATTATGATTAGTGATTTGGAGGTGCTTTTTAACTGGTATCATGAAAACAAGATGAAAGGAGCCAACTCATGAATTTTCCCTTGTTCAAAATGGCCACCATTTCTCAGTCAATCAGGCTGAAACCAGCAAGATGGCTGCCATTTCCCTGCAGTTTATTACTCCTCCAGCCTAAAGGGATAGTATGGGAAGGCGAGTAAAGGCTTTCACCTCTGAGTGGCTAAAAGAAGACAGTATTGATTGTGAGTCACAGGATATTGTGCCTGCAGAAGGATTTGTCACAAAGATGCAAAGAAGTTCTTCCAATACACTATTTTCAGGGTTAGGCAGAACTCTGCGTGACAGCTTCAGAGCTGAGGACACAGACCTGCCCTTCCCTATAGCCCTGTCTTCATGTGTGGTCCTGTAGTAGAGAGAAGGTCCTGGCACAGCAGGAGGTCCGGGAGTCATGAAAGATGTGCTTCTGGGTCCCAGATGAAAAGGAGTTCCAGGGTAGCAAGAGGCAGAGAAGTGCTGCTGCTGCTGGGTCAAGACAGTAATGGGAAATAGATGGCAGTTCCCCTATTTTAGGGGGCATTTCCAGCTGAGCAGTCAGGGAGAGGCATGCATTTTATGTGCATTATAGGTTGACTTTTCAAATTATCACACCACATTGTCAGGAAAATGGGCAAGTTAAAGAAAAAAAGACTAAAAACATGATTTGATTTTTTTTAAAACTCATGATTTGAGGGTCTGATTCATGACCCTTGAGGTTGGCAATATTGCTGTAATTGTGTTTGAAATCTTAGGGAACTGCGACTGCAACAGACCAGCTGTCATATTTTAAGGTTAAGTCCATCGTAAACAGCATAGTCCAGGACAGAAGTACCAACAAACAGAAGTACCAACAAACACTTGTTTTGCTCAAGAAGCTATGCCAGCAATCATAAAAAATGTGAACCACATGCATTTACAGAAGTTCATCCAGTATTACTATGAGTGGCAATTATTAAATTACATTGTTTTAATAGAAATGACATACAATTGTTGAAATAATGTGATGGCAGTCAGTCTCTGATAACCTAGAACGTACAGTTCATCAAAAGAAAAAAAAATCAATGCTGATACATTAAATCCAGTGTGTTCCTGATGCCAGGCTTTCATTAAAACTTGCTAATTTGCAAAATATGAGTTCTATCACTGTGGTGAGTACTTTTCAAGTATAATTTGCTTCATGCATATATTTAATGTTGTGCCTCCACTAATATACATAAACCAAGAAACATCCTAAACAACAACAATATCCAAAACAAATGGCATGTCAATTTGAATATTTTATTATTGATCAAATAGTTTGTATATGTTATTCTTGTCTGTGGAGGAATTCTAAACATCCTTACTAAAGTCTTGAAGATCAACCCATGTTTCCCTGTTCTATAATCCCTAATCTAGACTGCTGTATCATAGACAACACATAGTCACACAGGGTTAGATGGGACTCCCTCTGTGGCCACTACGGCCACTCCTTTACGGCCTGAATCTGCCCCCCTTCCACTGAGTGATAGACTAACCCTCGAAAAGTCTAACTGATTTCAACAAGACTACTTGTAGAGAAGGATACTATAAGTAAGGGTGGTAGAGTGTAATTCTGAGGCAAGAAGAGAAATTGCTGATGAGCAACACAAAGGGTTACGCCCATATTGAACTAAGTGCTCTGCCTCTGCAACATGAGCTAGATCTTGAACAGAGATTGAATCCAGTGGTACAACATAACATAGCAGCAATCAGTTGCTTTATAGATATTGATAATAGATAACTTTACAAGCATCTCTCATATATGGAAAACCCCACCCTATAAGTAGTTATTGGTGTGATTTGCGTAACTATTCCATAATTATTTCTCAGTTACCATATAGTAATCAGATCCATTAGTTCACAGTCATTATTAGCCACAGTCATTATTGCTGTATAGTAAATCCTAGTAACAGTATTATGAATATACACATTTCACTATTCCTGATGGATCTTAGGCCTGGTCTACACTGGCGATGGAGGTCGACGTAACATCACTTACATCGATCTCCGAAAGCCTGCATCTACACTGGTATGGCAGTTCCGTTGACTTAAGCCGCGGCAAAAGTTGACGTAATAAAACCACCTCCGCAAGTGGCGTAGCACCTAATTCGATTTTATTGGGTTGATTTTACGTCAGTGTAGACAGAGCGTAATGTAATTTGATGTTAATGGCCTCTGGGAGGTATCCCACAATGCCCCATTGTGACCGGTCTGACATTCGCGCTCTGCTGTTACATTGTCACATTTCCTGGAAATGGCCATTCCCCTCATGCCCTGGGAAAATTGGAATTTTCATTTCCTGTGCAGCCAGCGTGGAGAGAACTTTGTTGCTGGACTCCTCATGGCTACTGCAAGGCCCAAACACGCTCCAGCATGGAGTCGACCAGAGGTCTTAGACCTCATTGGTCTGTGGGGCGAGGAGTCCATTATGGCTCAGCTCAGAGCCAGCGAAAGGAATTTGGACATTTATGGAAAGATATCCCAGGGTATGCTGGAGAAGGGACACAACAGGGATGCGCAGCAATGCCGCGTGAAGATCAAGGAGCTGCCTCAGTCATATCAGAAAGCCAGGGAAGCTAACAGCCGTTCTGGCTCCTTGCCAAAAACATGCCGCTTCTACGAGGAGCTGCATGCAATTCTCGGTGGCAACCCCACCAGGTGCTGCCCCGCAGCATCAATACCTCCGCTAGATCACAGTCCATGGACAATAATGAGGACTCCGTGGACGAGAAGGAGGAGGAGGCTGAGGAGAGCAGGGTGCAGGAAAGCGGGGTGTCTGTTCTCCCAGACAGTCAGGACCTATTCCTGACTCCAGAGCAGTCCAGCAGCACACAGGACAGTAATAATAATCCTGGGGAAGGCACATCTGGTGAGGTTTTTTTTCTTCTTAGCAGTTCTGTCCTTTTAAAGGGGGGAGGGGAGCTGGGAAGGGGATTTCAGGCTTTTAGCGGACTTTACCCCCAGAACAGATTATTTATGTGATGAGATATGCTCCGAGAATCATCAGCTGATATCTCAAGGAAACTTTAATGTAGGTAATCTGTTATCCTTTGCACAAGGTTTTGGGGGAGGGCAGCCTTGTTCCTTCCTCCCCGGTAGGATACTTTGCATGCCACACTGCAATCAAGGGAGTCGGCGTCATGGCGGAACACAGCATGGCGGCATAAGGGCCAGGCTGGTACCCCGTTGTGAGCAGCAAATTTTCCCTTTCCTCATGCGCTACCCTCAGGAGACTATCGCTCATGGTCATCTAGGGAAGATGGTGCATGTTTAAAATACTCGAGATGTACAGCAGATACCCTATACCTCTGTATTCCCCATTGTAGTGTCCTAACAAATTATTTTGATTTGGTTTCAGAAGAGACTATTAACCCCTCCCCCCCCGCGCTATCCTCTGATCCCCTGTGGCCACCTCGTGACAAAACAGTCATCCAAATTAAACCGTGTTGCCCAGGCACCCCTCTAATACAGGGCATTTGAAATGAGCTTTTTAAAGATCGTTAATCCTCTCTATAGCACAGTACAGTGCCCCTGGCTTACCATCTCTGTAACGGCACAGCGAGCCGACCCTTCTGGGATGTTAGGAATGGAACGAGGGTCTGGGTTTGCCTTGTGCACTGCAAGGGGAGTATTTTATACATTGTTGCAGCTGTTTCATTTTCCTGCGTCTGCATTTCTTTTTGTTCTATAGACACCTCGGCCTTGGCCCAACCCTCTAGAAATGCTGCGGAAAGACTATCGCAGGTTAGAAAGAGGAAAAAAAAATCAAGAGGCGACATGTTTGGTGAGCTCATGAACGCCTCCACGGCCGCAGACACAGAGCTCCGAGCATGGCGGCTGACTTTGCCTCAGAATATGGATATGGACAGGAAAAGTCACAGAGAAATGCAGGAGCATGATCGCAGTACCACACAGGAGTCGCTGTGAATCATGCACGACCAGGCAGACATGCTCTGGCAGCTTGTGAAGCTTCAAGAGGAGCGGAGGCCCGCCAGAGTCCCACTGCAGTCCCTCCATAATGCTCCTCCGCCTATGGCTTTGTTTCCTTGCCCCTCCCCCACCCCGAAGAGGGCTCGGAGGAGAATGGCCAGGCTGCAGTACATGATGCACTCCACCCCAGTGGAAGCGAGCAGAAAGAAGCGGCAGCCCCACTGACAGCTAGCCTCCAAGAAATCACGCTACCCCTTGAGACTGTGAATGAACACTACCCCACCCCCACCCCGTGCCTCCATAACTTGAATGTTCATAAATAAAAGTTTGCATCATTTCAACATGTTTCTTTATTAATTCATGTCTTGTTTGGGAGGGATTTGGAGGGTGCTGATATCGATGGTGTGGGGGATGTTGAGCAAAGGCAAACAACATACAGGAACAGAAATCAGTCCTGCATCTCATTGCAGAACCTGGTTTTCAATGCTTCCCTAATGCAAAGCGCTTTGAAGTTAACTCTCAGCGTATTGCTGGCATCTGGCTGCTCATAACTGGTAGCCAGTCTTTCTGCCTCCACAGCCCAACCCTGGGGGAACCTCTCCCCCTTCACTTCACTCACATTATGAAGAACACAGCATACAGATATCACTGATGGGAGGTTCTTTTCACTCATGTCCAGCCTAGTGAGCAGACTCCTCCATCTGGCCCTTAAACACCCGAACGCACATTCAACAACCATTCTGCAAGTGCTTAACCTGTTATTAAAACACTCCTTGTCGCTGTCAAGGTGCCAGGTGTACGACTTCATTAGCCAAGGGAGCAAGGGGAAAGCAGGATCCCCCAGGATCACTACTGGCATTTCTACACCCCCGATGTGAATTTTTTGGTCAGGGAAGAAAGTGCCTGCCTGCATGTTAGAGAACAGTCCCAAATTCCAAAATACGCGCACATCATGCACCTTCCCAGACCACCCCACATAGATGTCAGTGAAATGACCCCTGTGATCCACAAGACCCTGTAGGATCATGGAAAATTACCCCTTGTGGTTTATGTACTCGGTTGCTAGGTGGGTGGGTGCTAAGATAAGGATGTGCATCCCATCAATGTCCCCCCCACAGTTTGGGAACCCCATTGCGGCAAACCCATCCACTATGGCCTGCATATTTTCCAACGTCACTAGTCTTTGTAGCAGAAGTCTATTGATGGCCCTGCACACTTGAATCTCGGCAGCGCCCACTGTAGATTTAGCAACTCTGAATTGATTCCCAACTGAGCGGTAACAGTTGGAGGTTGCCAACTTCCACAGAGCAATGGTGACTCTCTTCTCCACCATCAGAGCTTGTCTCAAGCGAGTATTCACATGCTTCAGGGACAGGGCCAGCTCCGAGCAAAGTTCAAGGAAAGTGGCCTTTCGCATATGAAAGTTTTGCGACCACTGGTCATCATCTCACAGCTGCATAACAATGTGGTCCCACCAGTCTGTGCTTGTTTCCCAGGACCAGAACCAGCGCTCCACAGACTGCAGATGATGTGTTATGGCCTGCAGCAATCGGGAATTGTTTCACTCAATGGCTTGTAGCTGGGCAGCCTCGGTGGCATTGCAGTTGCCTGTGCTTCGGCTTCTTGCTCTGCTTTGAAAATACTCAATGATAAGCTGCGATGTATTTGTGATACTTACAATAATAGTGCAGAGTTGAGCTGGCTCCATGTCTCCACAGCAATGGTGCGCGCGCGGCATAAACAAAAGGCGAGAAAATCGGTTTCCTGTTTGTTTGGGGGAAGAAGGGAGAGGGGAGGAGTGTTGCATCATGGGATGATGACACTCATCCCAACAGCCACCGCGGCTAGTTGCACTGTGAGATAGCAACCCACAGTGCACTGCTTTGAATGTCGACACAAGCGTGGTGAGTGTGGACGCATGAGCCCAGCACAAAATGCGTGGTGTGTACATGCTCCAGCGACTTCTAAATATTGGCAGGTGAAAGTTGACTTTAAGTAAGGCCTGGTCTACTCTGGTGACTTATTTCAAATTAAGGGCCCTTAATCTGAATTAATTACAGGCGCGTCTAAACTGACGCTACTGTTAATTCAAATTAAGGTGCCTGTAAAACCGAATTAATAAGACCATCTCTGCAAGTGGCATAGCACCTAATTCGTAGTTGTTGATTCAAATTAGTGAGAGTGTGGTCGCAATTTGAATTAATTGGCCTCCAGAATATATCCCATGATGCCCCATTTCAGAGTACCCTCCCCCAAAGCAGCCCCAGGAAGATTTGATTCTTCATTTCCTGTGCTTGCTGCCAGCATGGAGAGAGCTTTCCCATTGTTCTCAGCATGACTACTGCAAAGCCCAAACGTGCTCCAGCATGGAGTCTACCAGAGGTCTTAGACCTCATTGGGCTGTGGGAAGAGGAGTCAGTTCTTGCTGAGCTCAGATCCAGCAAAAGGAATCTGAACATTTATGGGAGGAGGAGGGAGCTGTGGATAGTAGGGTGCAGGGGAGCGGGGTGTCAGTTCTCCCACAAAGTCTGGAGTTATTCCTGATACCTAAGCAGTCCACCAGCACACAGGACAGCACAAATGATCCCATGGAAGGCATATCTGGTAAGTTTTCTTTCTTATTAGCATTTCTATCCTTGCACAGTGGTTGGGGGGGGGGGGGGGGTACGGGGCGAGGGGGATCTCATGCGTTTCATTGAGTGCCATGGGTGCTCTATTTTTTATGTGTTTTCAAACGGTATGCAGTTTGTGTCTTTAAGGCTTGGGAAGATCCGTTCCCCCCCCCCCCCCCCGCCCCGCATGGAAAATGGGTTTAAAATGGCCAACAAGCTCTGCCCTGTTTGTGTTTTTAAGGGTTGGAAAGATTCCCCCCTCCTCCCCCACCGTGTGCTGCATGGGTTTTAAATCATTTGCTACATTGTATCATGTGCTCATTATGGTGATTATTACTTTAAGATTTTCTTCACTATGCTACATGCGGATACATTGTATCTTGGGCTCATCACTGAAATGGAAAGATTTGTATCCGTCTCTTAATATGTTAACTGTGGCTCCCTTCTTATTTATACTTCATTCTACAGACACCTCAAGAGTGGACCCACGCTTAAGAAGTGCTGCTGACAGACTGCCTCAGATTAGAAAAAGGGGAAAAAAAAAAAAAAAAGCAGAGATGATGTTTGCGGACCTCATGAATGTCTCAGCAGCCGCAGAGGCACAGCAAAGAACCAGGTGGCTCACCTTGACCAATAAAATGGGAGAACTGCAGGACAATGATCGCAGCACTGCACAGCAGATGCTGCAAGTCATGCGGGACCAGGCAGACATTCTACGGTGTCTCCTGGACAGAGTCCCCCTGCAGCTCCTCAATAATACTCTTCAACAGATGGCTATGCCACCTTCCCCCTCCCCAGCCCCCAATAGGTCTTAGAGGAGATTGTCCAGGAGGCATTACGTGCTTACCTCCACCCCAGATGTGAGCAGAAAGCTACCACCCTACTCCTGGAGACAGTGAAAGAACCCCCCTCCCCCATTACTTGAATGTGAAGAAATAAAGGTTTGCATCATTCGACAACATTTCTTTATTAAATCATATGTAGGTCAGAAGGGAATTCTTGGGCACAGATATCGAATGGGCTTGGGTGGTGGGATGATTATTAAAGACAAACAACATACAGTGTGTGGGTTGGTGGAGGAAAAAATCAAAGGCAAGCAATATGCAGGGGGGTTGGGGATGATCATTAAAGGAAAACAGCATACAGGTGGGTGGGTTGGTTTGGTGAAGGGAAAAATCAAAGGCAAGCAATATCTAGGGTCATTGTTCTACTGGATCTCCTGTATCACAGCATCCACGGAGGCATAGATCACTCTTCTTCGCATTCTTGCTTGAGTTCTAAAGTAATCCAGGATAAGCCATGATGTATTTGTCACAGTCAAAATGAGAGCACAGTTCAGCTGGCTCCATGTTTCTGCAGCAATGGCGATCGGGAGAGTAAAAAAATAGCACGAAAATCCTTTTCCTGCTTTTTTTTTTTTTTTGGCGGGGGGGAAGGGGGGAAGCAGCGCTGCATCCTGGGACACTTGTCACAAAAGCCTCAGTGGTTACTTGCACTATGGGATAGCTTCCCACATTGCACTGCTTTCTAATTTGAATTAAGGCTGGCCAGTGGGGATGCAATAAGCCAGCAAAAACTCCATAGTGTGGATAGTCTGCAGCACTTTCTATAAATCAGTTTCTGAAAGTCGAATTAAGCTAATTTGAATTAGCGCTGCAGTGTAGACATAGCCTCAGTCGACTTCACTCTGCAGCATAGAAATGTCCTTAGAATTACTGTGTTCTGTTTCCTGTACTCAAGTTGCAAAGTTTCTTGTTCCGTTCAGCAAAAGATTACATGTAAGAAGAAATAGGAGCTTATATATTAAAAAAGCTCTTAAACCCTTTCATTTATTTTCTTCCTTTTCCTTTCCATGTCCCCTGCCTTTCCCTGGTGGTTTTCTTTCCTCCATACAAGCTCTTGTCTCTAGAATAACTGATGTGGAAATGTGTTACTACCATAGTTTTTCCTTTCTTTTGTTTCTAAGGGAAACAAAATAGGAGCTAAACATACTTACAAGCTAAGAAAGGTGCAGTCCACACACTTAGATACAATAGGACCACCTTCAGGCTGCAGCCTCTTGTACCTCCCAGAATTAGAGGACCAGCTAATCCATTAGCATGTCGGGAAAACATCCTATAAGGTTTTCAACCCAGAGGAGTTTATCAGTAATCAGGCAATTATTGAGTACAGGGGTTTAAAGTTTAATTACTTTCCGAATGGCAAGAGAGCTGTGGGGGAGACATCCAAAGGATTTTAGAGCTGATGCCCAGTAAAGCTGAGATAACTGTATTCTCTTGTTATTAGGTAACTCAAATAAGACAGCTGTTTAAAATTTATTCTTCACTGCACAGATCAGAGTTCTTTACATTATCCCTAATGGAATGATCACAGACCCGTTCTTGCCAATTTTATGCTCATGTCAACAAACAAGTTGTTGTTATTCAGGGGAAAAGATGTTGCAAAGAGGGAAGAGGGTGAGGTGGCGAACATACAGAAGAAAAATAAGGAGCTTGAGAAGTAAAGATGGGAGGAAATGGAAAACTGATGAAAACAACAAATTGTTTTTAAACTTTCAATAGAATTAAAAACTTGACCCGTGAGTAGTTAACAGCCTGTTCTGTGGTTTCTAGAGTTTTCTTTTTTAATTTAAAAGCTGAGTATTTAGAGAAAATTTGTAGTGCATCACTAGAAATGAGGAAAAATTGAACATGATGCTAGCCATGAGGGTCTGTTAATTTGCCAATAAAATAAAATGAAGCAGAGCAAATGATGCAAAAATGCTTTTGCATTTGTTTCAGATTAATTAACTCCAGTGGGTTTTATGCCTCTTTAGCATTTATTTTCCATGAATAATATAGCAAAATTCATTTATCAGGAGTGGTCATTGAAACAGTACATCCTAGGAATATCCATGGCCAGTGAATCTGACTTTTAAAAATGTGAATATTTGCCCAAGAACCCTGATTCTAAGTGTTATGTTAGGGAACAGAAATGCACCATGTTATAACTGTCCAATTAAAGATCACCGATAGGGCTTATCTTTCAATTCTGAATACGTGCAATCAACAAAGTACCTACTATTAGGATAATCATTCTCAATAGTCCACTTTGCCTCTCATGTGCTTTTGTATGGCATCTGAATTTCTTACCCATTTACTTTTACACAACAGCTTTCTTTTTCTCCATTTCCTTTGTGTATTTAAAATAATTTATTCTGTGAATGTGCTAAATTGATCAGTATACTGAACAAAAATCATTGTATGCTTGCTTTAGAAAAGAGAATTGAAAAGCATTGTATTCAATGGATTCTTTTGTACTTGTTTTATCAATTGTTTACTTTGGTAGAGTAATTTAGTGAGATTTTTTTCCGTATTTTGATATCACCTTTAAACAAAGCAGTAATTGTGTACCTTTCATCTCATGATAATTCAAGAGTGCTTGGCAGTTTATTTTATATATTTTTGCTTCCCTCAAACACCTACACTTTCCCACATAATATATTCATGCCTTCATTGTCTGCTAATGAAAGGGTATGCTCTTAATTCCAGAGAAGTCTTTAAAAGCCACCAGAACTGGCACAGCCAGATATGCCTTTTGATATTTCTAGAGCTGATAAACAGAAATGCACCCACGCACTAAAAGCTGTAACTACGCAAGTTGAGAGGAGGAGTTGGTGTAAAATCACTAAACACACAACCCTGTACTCCACACATTACTCCTGAACTTGGGTTTGGGCTGGAGAAAAATTACAAGTACAAGTAACAGTGAATAGTCAACATGCAAAGAAACTCCCTTTCAATAAGATAGTCAACTGTCACAGTAGACCTCTACTAGTTCTTTGCTAGCAGTGCATTTTCTCCTCTTCAGAAATTTTGTTGATAATCTCATGCAACAAACATATAAGACTGTGCTTACAATTGCAAATCAAATAAAGGTGAGAATGTACCCAAGAATGTATTTCAAAATCAAAATTGTTATTAATCTTTTTGTGTAAAACATCCTGTAATTGTTGCATTTCCTTCCCCACCTACCCCTATTGTTTGTGGATGAATGGGCATATAATTAAAAATACACAGCTAACAATTTTAAAAGGTAACACCCTAGGATTGGACATATCGGTACATAGGAACCAAAAATGCATGTTAAGTAGATGTGTACTTAATCAGCTTGCATTATTTTAATACTCAGATAAATTTATTTTAGCTGATATCTTTCTAACTCCTAGTATGAAAATGTGAATATTAGGAAAAGAACTGAATCCAATGTCTATATTGGGAAAGTACAAAAGCTTTCCATGACTGTTTGGTGGGAACTCCAACATACATGAAACAGGTAACATTTCACCACTGTAAGGGTCTGTCTATGCACAAAAATTGAACCACTTTAACTATACTGATATAATTAAAGCAATGCAATCCACCTAGTGTGGCTGCAGTTATATAAAGGTGCTTATACCAGCATAATATATTCCTGTACCAGAAAGGCTATAAGTTATACCAGTATATGACACCTTTGTACAGATATAACTGCATGAACACTAGAGTTACACCAGTGGAACTATATTGGTTAAAAAAATCACACACCTAAGCGAGGAAGTTATAACACTACAAAATCTCCATGCAGACCAGGCCTTAGTTAAGCCTTCTTTGCAGCAGGTTTAGCTAATGTTATGATAAAAACAGGTCTGGTTGAAGGAGCCTCATCTACACTAGGGCTCACACTGATTCTAACTCTAGTTTCAGATGACTTGGTTGGAATGTATGCTGTAAACTTCTTCAGTGCAGACAAGGCTGCTCTAGAATAATTATGAAACACCCAGAGCACAATTTATTAATAACTATGCAATCCTTGAAGGATGGGGTAAAAAGGCAGCCTCTGGGAGAAATGTGAATTTGAAAGGATGTTCTTACTGGTATGTCTGAATCAGAAGAAATTTAATTCATTTTTATTTCTAGACAATCATGGCCTGATTTTCAGAGATACTGATTACCTGCAATTCCCATTAGCTTCAGGAAAGTGAAGCCATATGCTTATTAAAGACTAACACGATGTGTGAGCTGGCCAAAGGATGAAGTAAGCAACAAAGTCAAATGCAGACATTAGATTCTTGGACTTCATGAGCCTATAAACTAAGGACTGGATTCTCAAGTTCATTGTACTCCATTCTAGCAGTGCAAAGTGAACATACACTGGCTGAAAATAGCCAGCAGATAATTTGAAAACACAAGCTAAGCAGGAGGAAGTGGTGGTAGAGTTGCCTACTGCCCTACTTCCAGTGGGTGCCAAGATGGGGGCCTGTTGGGGTGTGACAGAGCAGAGCTTCACTAAACACAAGGGACCTTGCATCAGTGGCATAAGTTACAATTATTCCTCAAAGGCTCTAATGTATACTTGGACTAGGTGATACTTGATCAAGGAGCTGCAACCACTGTGTCTGAGGGTGGGAATATTTAACTAGCCCTGTATCTCAGTAATTCTCAACCTATTTACCATCGTGAGTCACATGTGCAGCTCTGTATGTATTAGATGGGCCGCATCCACACAATATATATACTACCTGTATGGTGCTTCAGAATGTTACAAGGGCTGCAGCTGTGTGCTGATTGGGCCACAAGCTGGATGAGAACCACTGTTTTATCCACAGCTCCTCTCCAGTAATACTGACACTTGTACAGACATGGGACTGGAGGACAGGTATCTATCACAGACACTACTCTGTGACTAAATTTAGTGCCAATCCCATGCTACTTTCAATAGCCCTCATGTATCTTCTTTTATTTGTCTGTGTTTCCATGGAGTTACCAATAAAATATATTTTGTTTATGGCGCACTGGATGTATGTATGTTTATAAAGTACTTTACATGCTTTTGACGTTATAATAACTAGATCTCCTCCTTATAATGGAATACTGAATCACGTTCAGGGTCTCAGTCCTTATCTTGAAGGCACTTAACTGAAATTTCTGTGCAGTGTATCCTTGCTTTTATCATCTATGGGGTCTTTTAGAAGGAAGTCCTCTTCTGAAGGTGTGACTGTCTTTCACTGGTGGAGCTACTACTACACCATAGTATACTATACCACGAAGGCCCCAAAACAAATTCAAATATCTTTGTTATTATGTAAAGTTTTAGTTTAACATTTGATTTTAACTAGAAGTCCCCATTTCAATCTTATGATGTTTTCAAAGGAAGCGTGTATGGGAAACCCTGTATCTAATCAATGCTTGAAGGGCAAGATATTTTAATGAGTTCCTTGCAAACCACTGGTTTCCTGTCCTGGGTGATTTATGCAGGATTTGTTTGTTTGTTTTGGTGGGTGGGTGTGGTATTTCCCTTGGCTGTTTACAGAAGAGATTATTCATTCTGGTGTAGGGACCACTCAGCTGAGGAGGGAGAAAGGAAGAAACACCTTGGTTGTAGGAACAGCCTACTAAATAGCCTCAGAAGCCTGAAATGACGCTTGTCTGCTCCTCAGCCCTGCTAGCAAGGCCAGCCTTATGGTTGGACAACATGGGCATCCACCCAGGGCACTGTGGTCAGAGGGGCACCACCAAGTGGCACAAGGTGGTGGGCCTGGGCTGCCAGAGTGGGACTGAGTTCAGGTGAGCTCAGAGCTGGAGTATCTGGCTAGCTGGGTGGGGGGCAGATGATGCTGTTTCTCAGAGCTGCCAGCCTGTCAGGGAGCCATAGGCAGCAGGGCAGCACAGGCAGCAGGGCTCACTCCTGAGGAACCAGCAGACCAACCCCTGGGTCCCCACTTCCCGCAGGCATGGGCGATAGCCATACACCTACTCATTTCCTGGTAGGTGGTCAGGTGGATGTTCAACCAGGGGAGCCCCCGGCTCAGAAACTCCTCCCTGTGCATCCCAGCCAGGCTCCGGGGCCAGGAGCTGGTTCTTGCACCCTACGCCCCATGCTGTTCTCAAACTCAAAGAAAGGCACCAAAATACAAGTTCACCCCAGGCGACATTTTTCCTAAGGCCAGACCTGCCTGCTCACACCCATTTGAGTGCTTTAAGAGAGGCCTAGCACCACTCAGGCTTTAATCTAGAGTCATTTGGAGCATGGGAAGAGATTCCTCACTTACCTCCCCATCCCAAGATGGCGGACCTTCATGGCACCCTCATGTTCTGGGAATAGACTGCCTAAGACCCTCCTGACACTCGAGTGTGGAGCCAGCCTGGCGAAGGGTAGTACGAGACCCCCTTCCCTTTTTTCAAACTCTAAGCCCCTATCCCTGGCAAAGCGAGAGTCCTTCGGCCGAAAGCCAGGCAGGCACAATTTGCATTACATGGCAGCCAGACCCAGGGCTTCACAGGACAGGCAGCTCTCATGTCCAGACATGCTGCAGGATAGGTGAGTGGCAGAGCAAGGACAGAGCACTGTCCGAGGGGAAAAGCTCCAGCTGACACTCTCTGAGTGGGAAGGTTGTGGAGAAAGGAGTGAAAGCCTGGTTTTTGCCACACTTGCTCATTAACTATAAAAACTGCTGCCTTACAAAAGGAACACTGCTTTTTGCCTTTTTGGGACCCAGAGTCTCTGAAGTTAACCAGACTTATCCCTGAGCTTGCTGTAAGAGTTCTCCTCTCCATGGGGATCCTCCTGCTCTTGTTCAACCTTTCCCATGGTGGGGTGGCAACTTACTGGGTTGGTGACCCTGATCCATCAAACGGAGTACTGGTTGAGGTCTAAATTTGAATAAATACACTCTGCTCCCAGTTAGTTACAATTTAAAGGGCAAGATTTAGAGAAAATGAAGCCTTGTAACCCAGCCCTGTAGCCTTTGGTGCCTTTATGCTGTGCAGCTTTGGTTAAGACCCCTGATACCAACAGTCTGCCCATAAGCACAAGGTCTCACCCTCACTTCCATCAGTCTAGTTATTCCTTGTAGGGTGACACCAACAGCCATTCCAGTCCCAATCTCTGATCTTGAGTTCTTAACTACCAGACACTATCACTTTTCTCCTCTGGTTCGTCACACAGGAAGGTGTGAAACCAGATCCTCACACACCAACTTACTTTGGCACACACACACACACCACACAGTTTGCACATGAGAGACCCGTTTGGGGTAAAAATTAACAAAGAGTTTATTTAATAAAAAACCCCACAGACTCAAAGATAAAATAGTAAGGGAAAGCAAACACGTACAAGTTACACAGAAAATGAACACAAAAATGCAATCTTAGGCTTTACACTTCTATATTAGATAAAATCCCTCTTCTAATACAAATTACCTATTGCCTTTGAACACTAGTTTCCCACTGTACCTCCTGCCATAGAGGGAATCCAGCCCTTCATGGATAGCACCCACCAAATGTCTGTCCCTCAGTTTCAGGATGAAACTTCAGTTTCAAGCTCTCTTTTAAAAAGTCTTTTCTCCTCTCCCCTGCCATGGTAACTCATGATTATTCAGATTGGGGGAAATTCCCTCTTGGGTCTCAACATCTTCCCATTAACTTGAATGGTCCACCATTATCTTTTCCTGGGCTACAAAATGAATATTTACTTGAAGCCGGTTTCACCTCTGCCAGTTTGACTGCTCACTGTCCTGCTGTGAGGTGTAGTTGAAGCTGTGGTACGGGTTATGAGCAGTTACATTTCCCAACAATCATTAGGTTCACAACATTACAAGCTTTCATAAAAGACCTTACTTGATATGCTTCATACTACAATAACATTGTCTACAGTCAATTAATTTAAAATTTTTTGAGTTTAAACCTTCTGTCGTCCCCTGGGGTGTCTGAGCCCTGATTGTCACAGGGGGTCAAGCAGAATTACCTCTCGTATGTGTCTAGAAGTGATGTCAGGCAGATAGACATGCTTTTAGGTTTAATGTTTCTTTGTCTTAGGCTTGTTATTGGCCGATTTGTAAAGTGAGTAGGGAAAGCACAGACAACCCTCAAGTCAGCACCCCCAACAAGTTCCACATCACCAGCCATTGTTCCCATAATTACGTCAATTATAGAGAGGATAAAACAGGGATTTTCAAACTGAGATCAGTGGACTACTTGTGATCCACAGAGCACTTGATGGTGGTCTGCAGAGGGCTGGCTGCAGTGTTGTTGCTTTCCTTGCTTCTAGCTTGTTAAATCTCATTTTAAAAGCACAAATACATGAATACTTTCCAAATTATTACTTTTCCATGTAAACAATTGCAGTAGTAGCACCAATCTATACTGGGAGAGAGGTGTCTGAGACACACACACAAACATTTGAGAACCTCCAGGGAAGAATGAATGAATATGCCAGACAAGTGTTGAGATTAACACTTAAATTGTCCAGATACAGCAAGATTATGGCTTCTGCTGCTTGAGGCAGAAGTCTGCCCCAGTAACAGAAAGTTTCGTGACTGGGCAGGTGATGTACTAAGACCCTAAGCAGAAGCTGGAGAACCCAAATCTGAGGACTAAACAGAAATGCCATGAAGCAGACTGGCTACTTATAGGATCATTAAAAGTCCTCTGCTCCTCAAGGGCTTTAGAGAAAAAGTCTCTTATGTAACAAATATATACAGAACATTAGATTTTATACATCAACTGACCTATAAAAGCTGTTTCTGCTGTAGATGTGGTGCACTCTAGCTACACTAGATAAAACAATTATGGCTCAGATCATCTCCTCTCATGGAAGACCCCATGAGGACAGGAGAAAGTATGGGGAAAAAGGCTGAGGTTTGCATTCCCCTCCCTCCCAAGCCTGGAAGATGGAAGATATGTGCTCTCCAATCCCTCCCCACATTGATCTTCTATCCCATCCTCTTCTAGCATCGACCCTGGAATTCAAGGAGAGGCTCCACAAGAACTTTTTTGGGTGGGGGGGGGAGAAGATGGTGGAATGGACAGTGCAGTGGAGGCACCCAAGTTCCGTTAACTATGCACAGAAGATGGGTGTTCAGGGTCCCCTTTGTGATCTTATCTAGAGCCCACCATCTACATGTGAATATTAATTTATTCCAGAATTGTTTTCTTTCCTTGTTTGAAATGAAGGGCTAAAACAACAGGTTAATAAAATAAGAGATGATTTGCCAAACTAAATGCTTATTTAGGATTTTTTTTAAATAAAAATCATCCTTAAAATTTTTTCACTGATTTAGTTTTAATTAAGTAAGGAATGTTAGATTTATGTTATTTGAAACTAAGCTAACAGAAGAACTCCTAACCAACATAATGAAAGCAAACAGGAAATAGTATTTAGCTGTATGTTTTCATAGCTTTAAAAAAAATTTGATTGTAGCTGAACTCACTCCAATGTGACTATAATTTGAAATAAATAAGGAGTCTTTGCATGAAAGGGTAAGAAACAAGGCTTCAGAGAATCTATTAAAATGTTATTGAATTAAACTGTGATTCTCATGATTCTTTTCATTTTTCATACCTATAGTAAAGCAAGACAAATATGCAATTTAGGTAATCAACAGTATATTTAAACAAAAACATATACATAGCCACAAGGATAAAAACAATGATCAAATTATCAAACAAAATGTTTCATGTGAGAAATTACATTTGTGCTTTGTGACAAATACTAGTGGAAACTTTTTAGAAATTCAATAGTTAAAGTAATTATTTAATAAAAATCATGCTTACTCAGTGACAAAATATCAAACAAAAGAGCATGGCGCTTGGAAGTAAACCAGAAGTTACATTTCCTTATGTTAAACAGTGCTGAATTTAGTGGCTTAATTATTGTAACACTGCCCTAAACAGTGGTAAATCATTTTTATAATTAGTTTATGCGGGAAGTCACAAGATTAAAACAGTGTTCAATGACTGCAAATAAAGCCAGTTTACTATACGCAGTGAAGAATTTATTATTACAGCACGGAATGGATCAATACAAATGCATCATGGACCACTGCATAGCACACTAGTTTCTGAAGATGCATTTGTCAGTGTCCAATGAACTGAGGAGCAAACAAACCCTCTCTCCCCCGCAAAGGTTTGAAAACAATTTTTTTTTTTTTTTTTTTTTTTTTTTTACAGCCAGGTGACTAGAGAAAGATGCCTATGCCTTTTTTTTTTTTTTTTTTTTTTTTTTTTTTAAGGGGAAAAAAACAAACAAAAAAAAACCCCCACAGTAAAATGTCATGAGAGCACCACAGGATTTGTATTTATCAGTTAGATAAAATGGTACAAATGATTTTTAAGTAAATGAAGAGCAATTAAAACATTATTGTATCGTCCCATGGTGAGGAAACAGTTGCATTATTATTTTAGAGTGTTGTTTCATCAGTGTATATAGTTTAAAAAATTACTTAAAAATACCACTCGTAGCAGTGTGTGTTATTTATTCTTTGTTAAGCTCTGGAACACTAATAATGCAAAGAGATGTTTACTGCATAGTGAAGATCTAGAAAGATTTCAATGTCTGACACATACTGAAATTTAGAAAAAGTTAATAAAAAATAGGATCATACAGAATAAAGTAGCAGTGTATCTGAGTTACCCCATTAACTTTTCATTGAGCTTTTTTGATGCTTCTTTGAGAACACTGTTACGGGATCTCTCTGGTCACTAGTATTTTAGGCCATATGTACACTGGAGAGTTTACAGCAGCAGTCATACCGATGCAGCTTTATCGCTGTAAGATCTCCCGTGCAGCTGCTCTATGCCAACTGGCAAGAGCTCTCCCATCAACACTTCTATTGGTGTATCTTATGTATTTCTTTATACCCTGTGCAACATAAGTTATACCGATAAAAGTGCTAAATGTAGACATATCCTAAGTGTCAGAATGCCATTTTTCACCATTAGAAGATCCACAATCCCTGACTCAAAAAACTTGATTAAATGTTATGGGTTTCTCTACAGATTATTCTCTGTGTTGTAAAGCAGCCTTTTTCTGATTGTTAAATGATACGTTATCAATATTCTTTCCATTTTCAAAGCACCAGGTCTAATTTCCAGTTTGATCAAACATTATGCAATAATTAAAAGTAGTGTCCTCCCCACTCTATTGTGACATGATAAAGGCTATTCACCATTTAAAATACGTTCAATCTCTTCTAGTCTTTTCAAAGCAGCAACTCTTTTTTTTTCAATGTCTTTGATTTCTTTTGTAGATTTTTTTTTGGTCTCTTTGTCTGTGTTATTTTTTTCTGTTCGTTTCTTGCTATTTGACTGTTCTTTGTTAATGTTACTATTCAATGTCTGGGTGGTTTTCTGTTCATGTTTTACTTCTTTCAAGTTTTCAAATGGAATTTTTTTTTTTCCCACAGCTGCAGTCCCATCTGCTGGAAATGTCGACTGTTCAGCAGCACTGAGCAATGAAATTTTACTTCTGACTATGTTTAAATGACGTTGAATATATTCCTCATGTGGTGCTAGTACCAGTGTCTCAACAAGACATTTTTCTGCTTTTTTTAAGTCTCGCTCCTCAAAATAAACTACACAAAGATTATGTTTTCCTTGTACATTGTTAGGATCCATTTCCAGGATTTTTTCAAAACACTTTTTAGCTCCACTTATATCTTTCTTCTGGTTCATTAAGATGTCTCCCTTTAAAATCAGACCTTTGGTATGATCAGGATAGTATCTCAATAACTCTTCCAGAACCGGCAAAGCCATCAGCTCTTTTGCAGTCTGAGAATAAAGCAGTGCCAAATTAAACAAAGCGCTTCGGAAGCCTGGTTGTAACCTTATGGCTTTCTTCATCCAAGACTCTGCTTCAGCATCTCTTTTGTCATCCATTGCCAGCATACCCAAGTTGAAGTAGCCATTTGCATCTTGTGGTTCTTCTTTCACATAACTTAACAGCCTTTTCTTGGCTTCAGGTCTAAGATTGGGGTCACCTAAAGTGACAGAAAATACCCTAATTACAGATTTTTCCAAACATTTTTAGACTAGCCCAGAAAAATGTTAACATAACCCCTATACTAAACATAGAAATCTTTAATATTACATAGTAGGGGAGGGGTAATCTCAAAATGCTACTAATTTCTTTGAAGGCTACAAACATTGGATAAAGCAGTATTTAGATCATACCACTCTTCCCTTTTTGAATAAGAAGATTTAGTTTTGATATGACAGATCCAAATAATGACATCTCTACAGTCTGAGAAGAAGATATGAGCATATAAAATGAGGACAAAAAAAGGTCAGTTTGGACAAATAGCTCTTGCAAAGGCAATCCTGGAGTGGAATTTATTGTTATAGAATAGATTTTAAGGCTAGAAGGGACAATTAGATCATCATGTCTGATCTCAAAGCCAAACTAAAATATCTTCCAAAAGTATATCAAACCCAAGATCCTAGAATCTTGCATAACTACAGAAAGCTCACATAATCTATTTTTCACTTTTTTAAAGTGTTGTGTTTCAAATTTTGTCAGATATGATTTTTGTTTAAATACTGGAACACACACTGAAACGAGGTTGGGGTCTGATCAGATTAGGGTGAAAACTAACTTATGGTTCATGGCATCTTTTACAATATTCCACTATGCATATTGTAGTATAGGATTTTGCTCAGTTTTACGCAGAATACCCAGTGTGTGCCATTACCTATTTAGAGGCCATTCACCATTTTTTCTCCATAGTAAAAAGATAATTTGTAACTAGTTATTTTGCCACATAATCTTAGTAACTGCCCATGTGCATACTCAGGGCTTATTTAACAATACTTTTCAAAAAGTTCTACTAGAAATTAAGTAAAATAAGTGAAAACGTATTTAGATTTACATTAGCTATTGACATTACAAAGCAACACATAGAAAAGTGGCAGATATTCTCTAAGGCCAGCTTTAAAGTCCACTGAAGTCAATGAAAAATAAATAAAATGTATGAAAAATATTTATCAACATGTAGGAGCATTTTGGGAAACTGGTTCGAGACAAGGATTTTATGTATGTTCTGTATGCATAAGAGGATACCTTAAAATAAGAAAAATAAATGGCAACTAAAAACAAGCACATACATCAGATGGGTTACATGCACAAGTAAAATTCTGGTACAACTAAAAACGTTTCATAAGGTCTGAAAAATCCTAGAGGGTCAATTACGACAGGAAATAGTTTCTTCCCTTTTAGCAGTTCTTGAGAAAGGTAATATGACTCATTGTTTTCTAAAGAAAAAACAGAATTCATTAGAAGCTTAATCAGCGTGTGGGTGTGTGTGAGCGATCGAGTGAGAGAAATACAATACATAGTAAATTTTTAGGCAAAACAACATACCAGATTCTTGCATTAGTAGTGCAGAATTGAACAATGCCAGTTTATGTTTAGGATTCAGTTCTAATGCTCGGTTGAAGTTCTTCAGGGCTTCTGTTGGATCTTTTAATTCAATGTAAACAATTGCCAAGTTGTACCACAGGTCTGCATTGGTTCTGTCCAGTTCCAGGGCTCTAAGATAAGCTTCCTTAGCTTCCAGAGGCTTATTCATTTTTAAAAGTAATTCACCCCTGTTGAGGAACCAAACTTCTGTTTAACTTTCATCAATGTGTCTAGGAAACATACACATTTATTTTATAATAAAAAAGTTATTAACCGTTTGTTTCCCTAAATATGAGGGCTGTGGTGGAAGAGTAAAGATTTCTTATAAAAAGGGACAGTCAATCAGATAGAGCACTTTTAAAAAGGCAGCACTGCAGATACAGGAATTTAGGGAAGAGCGTTTTCAAAACTTGCTGTACAGGCTTCAGTTTGGGGCCCCAAACCCAGAGCATATGAAAATAATGTTGTGAGCAAGCATCTTTTAAAGCAACATGGTTCATACTGCCATATGAAGTTCCACCATAGAATAAGCATGGAGACAAAGTACCAGTAGCAATTCATAAATTAGGATTGAACTATGATATTTGACTACAACCAACAAAACTATATCTTGTTTTCAAATGTAAGCTGACAGATTTTTTTTTTCTTAAATAAACAGCTCACAACTAAATACATGATATCAAGGAAATAAATGAAGTTGTTTATTGGTATTCTGTAATAGTAAACAAAACTTTGGTATGTTTTGAAGAATAAACAATTTCCAAAAATCAATAAAAATACCTGCTAATGTAAGCCTGTTTGAAATCTGGCCTCATACTAATTGCTTGTCGATACAACTGATCTGCTTCCTCAAGGCGAGATTCATTTGCCCGAATCAAGTTTGCAAGATTTATATAAACATTTAGATGGTTGGGAGCAACTCGTGCTGCATATTTTTTACCTGGGATAACCTGGCCAAAAAAAAAAAAAAAATTAAATACGCCAAAAATGAATCAACGGAAAGTTAAAAACCAAATCAGAAAGAATGCATATCTTAGCAAACTTCATCATCAAGGTAAGATAGGATTCTTTCTTTCTTTATATATATATTTTGTGGCAAAGCACCTATTCGGTCTTGCCAGGCTAGGGCTGCTTCCCCTGGTGGGATGGGCCTGGGGTAAATCTGCTCCATGCTGGACAAGTCTCTTTGCCTCTACCCTTGGTGTCTCTGTCCTAGAGTGTTCAGGGTGGGCCTTGGTTTGGGCTTGAGGAATGTCCCTCTGACCCACGGAGGGGGCATGATAAGTAAACGCCCACACCCCAGCGGAATACCTTTCCTTGACTCCTTCAGTAGAGCTGCAGTTGTAGTGGTGCAGTCCTGGGGGGGAGCAGTATCAGCCCTTCCCCCAAGCCGGTACCTGGGTTTTCCTGTGTGTTCCCCACTGTAGGCAGTAGTACTGTCTCTTGCATTGGGGAAATCTCTCCCCCTATTCTGGCAGCTTGTCTCTCTCCCCACTATTCTCTAGCAGAGGCGGGGCTTTAGTAGGGGTGGAATAGCCTTTGACTGGGCCCAGGTGCCTCTAATTGACCTGCAGTAACCTCCCCATCTGCAGGAAAAAGGGCCTTTACCATTCTAGGGCTGACATACCGGCCTTCAAGTACTCTCTCGTAGCCATCCGCCCTGACTTTATCACAATATATATAACTTGAACTTACAATGCGATGTCAGCACTGAAAATATGCATTCTAAAACATCATAAATAGAAATACCAAATCCCTGCTTCCCCCCCTGCCATCCCATAGAAGAGTGCAATTTGGTATGCCAAGAACCTTTTTTAAAAAAACCAGCCATATCAATTTACCAGTAGGTTAAAAAACACAGTGGCACAAAATTTAAACTAATGCTGAAATATCAGTTAGTTGACAGTATAGTTTAAACAACATAATTGGAACCTGGCAAATAATTACCCACCAACATACAGTCTCAAGCAGAACCCTTTCTATCCACTCACTAGGAACATCGGTATTTTTCTGCTTAAAAAATATCTCCCCCGTCATTCTGTCAGGCATTTTAACTTCAATTTTCTCTTCTCCATTCTAATGTTATTTTGGTACCATCAAATTTCTTATGACAGCTGGATGGGCCACTTTATCTGATATGGATATCAGTACAGCCACAACATTTAAACTGCATCAGATCTTCAATAATCCTTATGTTATTGCTTTACACAGCAACAATTTAATCACATACTTTAGACATACTTTGAAGTTATCAAAAAAGAATGAATAATAAGTTTACTAAAATAAGTAGTATTCCTTGAGTATAAATTTGGATAACGGATTAAGGACAAAATCAAGTAGTTAAACTGTTCTAAAATCTAACTAACAGAAATGTGAGAGCTTTTTAAACATGTTCAATCAACAGTTTTTCTAGTTAAAAATTTTCTTGCAGCTTTGGAAACTCAAACGGCAGCATTGTGCCAGTGCATGGCAAACAGTACATTTTTGTACTGTTTAGAGGGTGGAGCTTGGGGCTTCTGTGCGTTTTTTTTTGGGGCAAAATGGAAGAACGTGCAAAACAAAGCAAATAAATAACAGTAACAAAGAATAAAGAGTTTTAAAAATTTTCATTTTAACACAATTGTCAAACTAATATTTGTTAAACTAATAAGATTGACTGGACCCCTTTCTGAGACAGTATAGTAAAGCTTCCTTAAACTATTCGTAAGTGTACAATTTTATACATTAAGGAAACAACAGAAGCACTTGCTGCACTATGGTTAATCTTTAATCCATGAAGTGCCTGACTGAGACGTCTACATTTGCAGCTACATGCAGGAGAGAAAGGCAGGCTACATCCACTCTCACTGCGATGTTTACCAACACACAGCAGTGAAAGGCTGCAGGGAAAGGTTCCCCCCGGCTACAGTCCTTCTCTGCTGCTGGCATCTTTCACTGTGATGAAAACAGCAGTGTAGATATGGGAGGAAATACTTGAGTGTGCAGAGAACTGTGTAGGGTATATACAACCTAGGATTCAGGTGTGTAGGACACGCTAATCTACTTTACTCGCCTAAGCCATGCCTCGCTATCTATACTGCTATCTATACCTGTGCTAGCTGAGTATAGCCATTGTAAGTATAGACATATGAAGAAAGATCTCAGTGGATGGTAGTTAAAAAACATTACTACTTACCTGTGGCATCAGTGATTTAGCAATCATATATGATTCTTCTGCTTCTTTGGTTTTGTTTAAATTTTTATAAGTTCTTCCTACATTCATGTGGGCACCAATATCATCTTAATTAAAAAAAGAATGTATTTGATATTCCATTCACGTCTTGTATCTCATACAAATAAGTGTCTTTAAAAATCTATGCCTCATGAATAGTGTTAAATATTCATGCCTCCATTTTAGACATTAGGCAAAGGAGTACTAAGGAGTCACTAAAGCCTGCTGGAAAATGGACAAAATATTCTAATTGAAATTGATTTTGGTCATACTTCTTGTGGACCTTCCTCTCCTTTTTACTGAAATAGCATCTAATGGCTGAGAAGTTCTAACTTTTCCTGACACTTCTCACTTGAAATCATAATTCTGTTTGTGACAATAGAAGAAATATCTTCACAGTAACTAACTGGGAGTAAAACAAAATGGTGCATAAGCCTTGTTTAGGTTCTCTGCACAGGGGCAGTTACACCTCATGAGATTATATAAAAATTATGACTTCAAGTTAGGAGTAAGCAGGAGATAAACTCTTAATTTTTCTCTTTTATAAAACGGATATACAAAAGAAAAAGCAACAGAGGAAAATGTTATAAGCAAAATTGTATCAAAATTATTTATTCATAACAAATTAGTGTATCCTCTTTAGGGTTTTCAAACTCAGTGTTAAAATCGGTTCTTGGATAAAGCACTGAATGCTCAGAAGCAGATATTAGAACACTGAACAAAACTCTTCTAAGCATCCTTACTACAACATCCCACACATTTTGATTCTATCTATGATAACATTATCTAGGAAAGAGAGTGAGGTGAACGACTGCAGTACTTTCCATATAGCTATCCTCAGTTCAAGTAGAACTGACACTAGGATGACAATCTGGCTTACGTGACAATGTTTTTATATGACTTTCTAGTGACAGACTTATCAAAGAATAAATTATAAGGATTTCTACAAAGTTCTTTTACAGACAGAGCCAGACCTTATGTACTGGTCTTGAATCAAACAAAATTCTCTTCGAGCTTAAAAGGACACTGACATCCCAAAACAGAATCCAAGAGGCCTTTTAATGTCTACTTTACAGAATAAGGCAGAAGAAGTAATCAAATAAACCCTACATAAAGTTGAAGACTAAAAGCTTTTTTGAAAATAATAATAGTACTTGTGGTTTGATGTCATTTTCAGACTACAAAACCACAAACCAACCACTAAAACAGAAAGCAAGTGTGGATTTCAAATCCACAAGTTTGGCATAGAGGCTAAATGATCATAAGGGTTTTTGGTTAGTAATTTCTCTTTCATGATGGTAATTTAAGAAGAACATATGATTAGGTGACAATAATCCTTTTTCATTCTCTCCCCTTTGTTTTTAAACAGCTAATACCCTGTTAACAGCCATGATAGCACAGAGAAAAATTCAGAACGTCTTATTGACTTTGGATTTCAAACAAAACATTCAACCATACTATTAGCTACAACTCACTCCAAAACTACAACTCCTACATAATAAAACATGTACAGTGCATTGTACAAAATGTCGAAAAGCAAGCCAAATTTTATGTGTAGTGTGCCACAAATATATGAATGCTAAACTGAAAGTTATTTACTTTTTCCTTTCAGGTAGGTTTGAAAACTAATAAAATATAACAGTATCACATGAATCCTTTATGTTGATACAATATCAATACATAAAATATAAGGATTATGCATTTAGTGTTAATATTGAATATGTACTTGTGTTATTAATTCCCAGACAAATAGCTTCATTAACTTCTGTTACAACTTACATTGCATTCCTTTTAAGGGGTAAAAACTCTTGCATTTCTGTACAGCCACAAATCTTTTCTGAGTAAAGTTTAGAAATAAGCTAATATCTTGTCTATGTTTCTTACTAGAATAATCTCACCATAGTCAATGACATGACTCAACCTATTAAATATATTACATGATTTAAAGTTCAGTTACGGAAATAAAGATAATTAATGCAGAAGTAATTTCTGAAAACGGTGCATTTAGAGCAGATTATAAAAAGAGATTCCCTTAGAATATCAAATTATTAAGAAGAAACCATCAAAACCGCCGAATACAGTGGAACAAAATCAACTAGTCAATAAGTTTTACCTGGTTGCACTTGTGTGGCCTGTATGAAGAATCTCAAAGCTCTTTCAAAGTTCTTTTCATTTTCTAAAGCATGACCCACATTATTCCACAGTTTGGCATTGTTCTTATTTACCTGAATGTGGAAGGCATATAAACATACAGATATTAAATTTCAAGTACACAACACTTATTACAGTGCTTTTAACTTTACCGAATTATATCTACTAAAGTGAACTTGTTGCCCAGGATCTATTTTCTTTACCAGGCTCTGCCAAATCTGATCCAAATAAAAGTCCAAAAAGGGCTCCAATTCATATTACAATTCTTAAGGGGAAATGGGCATCCAAAAGGAAACAGACTCCCTCTCCTCACCTTTACTTCAAAGATGGCTTACTTTTGGGGCTCAAAATCATCAAAGATTTGGTTTTCAATGGAATAAATACATCTGTGAGTTCAAATGCGCAACCATGTTATATATCTTCAAATGTGTGTTTACTGTGGGGTAGCATAATCAAGAAAAAGCCCCAATACCTTATTTTTCCTGCACATTAATTGCAATGTCAGATGAGACACAGGTTTTAAAACAGTCTCAGAAGCAATTATTTGGGCATAAGAAGTGCCATGATGCAATGTAACTTGTAAATCAAACACCACAATTCTCCAATATTATCATGCACTTAGAATTTTGAAGAAATTGGCTAAAATGACCTGAACGCACAGTAAATGTGGGGACCAATGTCTGGCTTGTTGGAAAAGGTTGGTGCCCCTTTAACGGCTATAGAGCCAGGAAGTGATTTTCTGCTGCAGCTGCAGACCAAATCAATGTCGGGACACTGACCCATCTCTGCTCCTGGTGACTGGAAGAGAGAGGGGGAACTATATATGTCCATGCCAGTACAGGAAAATGTCCTTTTATCTGGATCAGGCAGAGAAGCACCCCCCCACTCCTCATTAAAGTGGTGAAATACCAGGTTTTGTCAGGATCCACTGGGAATTGCTACTTTCTCCAGGGGCTGAGAATGAATTTTTACCTCACCACCAGATTGGCCAAGGCGAAGCCACCTTTTGCCACCTTCCCCACAACAAGTTCAGTGGGGCTTAGTTGGGGCAAACATGAAACAAGAGTTAGGCTATGACGTTGTGACTCATTATGTAAAAGTGGGATGGATGTCCAGTACAGGTACTCCATAAGGAATGGATACAGTGATCAGATAAAATGGACTGGTAAAGGATTTAAAGGAGATATTCTTTAAAGGAGCAGAAACAAGGGAGATTTGGAGTTCCTACGACTGGTACAGCAAGGAGCCAGCCCCCTCTTCTTTATAGCCTCCCCTCAAACCTCATTCGAGGTGGGGGATGATAAGGTCCCAGCATCGGGTTGGCTGGGGACCAGGATGGGGTATGAGGCATGGCTAACGGAAGTCCACGAGGTATATATATTGAAACAATTATGGAATTACCTGTGCTGTACACTTTTATCTACTGGGTACTCCCAGACATTTACGAAAAAAGTTGTGACCTAATTAAACCACATCCAGTGTCTCCTGTCCTTCTGGCATAGCCAGACAATGATCCATTATACACTTCCCCCATGCCACTTTCAAACATAATACTATACCTTTAAAGCTGACATAAACAATGTGTACTCTGATTCCCAATCCCAGTTTCTGTGCAGTGTTTTTAAGGCATGAGTGAACAACACTACAGACAGACAAACCCAGGACAGTTTTCTCAGCACACTGTTAAAAAAAACAAAACAAAACAAAAAAATTGGGGTGTCAACACTGAGCACTACACAATTTCAATATTATGCTAAGAGGGATATGTTACCTCCTTCCAGAGTGTAGGTTCAACTGTTACTCATAGGTGAGTTAAAGCAAGAACAGATAATTTTTTGCATTTGATATTGTAATTTACTCCAATCAAACACGAGTAACTAATTTAAACTCTGAACTTTGAGGAAAAGAATATTTAGCCTCAAACTTTTGTTACTTACTGCATCAATTGTAATGTCACAATGTCCATTTGATAAATAAGTATTACAATAAGACAACAATTTTCTACAACTGAAATAAAATGTGGGAGGTCCTTACAGATGACAAACTCTCAAAAGTCAAATTCAAATTTAAGGCAATGAATGGGATCCTGAAGTCAAATGAAAAAGTTACTCAAGTATTTTAAAAAGCAAAAGGATTGAGAACACCTATGAGGTCACCTACTCCATCACCTTTCTATACCATTCTATTCAAATGTTTAATGCACAGATTATACAACTTTTTACATAGTTTGTATCTCATTTGAGTGGCGAGATTGTCTCCTGGACCAACCTGTCCATTTACAATCACAACATCCTGTGGCAACTACAAATTCTTAAATGGAAGAAAGTTTTAACATACCTCTAGCTCTTTCTATTCAGTTTTAGAAATCAGGAATAATGGGGAAAATCTAGCATTAGATGACCAGTCTGTTCCTCAATACCACCTCATCAAGAAATTATTTTGGAGTTGTTCTAAAGTCTGTGTCATACAGGAGACCAGACTAGATGACCACAGTGGTCCCTTCTGGCCTTGGAAACTAAGAAACCTTTTTTCCCCTAGAGTTTTGTCCAGTTTATTTTCTATCCAGACTAGGTATGTTGGGGGTGCCACTTAGTTTATCTGACCTTGATACAGAAGGTATAGTAGCAGCCTAATAATTTGGCTCTCAAATCCGAATCCATCCAACTGGGAAAAAACTATTAAGGACACAGAACTTTCTTGCAAACACATTTGTATTGTTTGGATTAAGAAAGCTTTATCTTATGCAACCCTGTCAATGTAAACAACCTGTGGTGGCTCACTGTTGTCAGCTATTTCTGATACTGTGTGTTCTATAATCGTTTCCAATGTGCTGTATTTTTGGAATAAGAGTAAGGGACTGCTGCTTCCCCAGGGGGCATAATGAAAACAAAAGGCTTTTTAATATTACAGTAGCATTAAAAATGTGCTAGATACTGTGCAGACCTATAAGGAACACTGGCCTAGAAAAACTAAGGTGATGTTTGGCACATGCCTTGTTATTCTACTTACATATCAACCATTGCCCCTTTTCCCAAACATCATAAGTTCTCTGTTCAAAAACATATATGCTATTTCCACATCTTCCTGACACAATGCGCCCGCTCTCTTTACATAAGTCCCTATAGGCGCCTGTCCGAAGAGTCCTCGGAGGCCAAGGGAGACCTGAAACCTTCCTTCACGCATGATGTCCAGGGGGCAGGGAAGAGCCTCTGGAGGTACAAGGTATCAGACAGCAGGAAATTTCACGTCCATTATCGGGCATTTGTTCTCATGTCACTTAGTCCTAGGTCAAAAGTGCTTAGTCAAAGGTGCTACTGGGAGTTTGTGCAATGTCTCCTATGGGAGACATATGTCTCTTGCTGCTGTCCATCCTTAGCTCTGCATCTCATAAAACTAAACCAGTAATCAAAATTTTTAAATATACAGCAAATTGAAATATATTATATATGTACATTATATAAACTATGCAGTTAAATATGTACAGGTGACAGCACTCACCCTTTACTAAAAAGTACAAGTCAAGCTGGAACAAATTCTCCTTAGAACAAATCTTAATTTATATTTCTTTGTGTTTAATCTTTAGAAAGTGTATAGCAATGCTAAGGAAAACAAAGTTAAACGTTTGTGTTTCTTTGACATAAGAACAGATGGGAGTAATTATTAGGTTTAGAAAGTCTAGGTCTACTTAGTCGCAACATTAGCATATAATCTGAAATAAAGAATTTTGCACTGCAACAGAAGATATTTTGTTTCAAAGAAATACACTTTAAAAAAAGACAGTAACACTAACTTTTTGGAAGAAAATAAATCTGTGTTACAGGATATAAAAATTATGAAAAAATGCTCACTAGTGAACCATACTCTGTTGAGACCACCACTCAGGTTACAAGGTGAAAGACCTACTGCACTGTAAATTATCCTTAGGAACAGGTTTTGAATGTAGCCATTCCTTTTTCTATCAGCTGAAAGACAGCCCCAATTTGCTTTTCACCAATACATTACAGAAACTTAATAAAACTAATCAAATCCTTGGAGTTTACAATTTGTGGATCAGAAGAAAGAGGGAGGCAAGGACTATCTTTCTTTTTTAACATTTGATTCAGTTTCCAAATTCAATCTCAAAACAAATTTTAACCCAATCACTCTACACTTAAACAATTGTAAAATATCCTTATTTATCAGAATAGACTGACTCAGATGTGGGCAAGGCATAAGAATCAGAAATACCAAAAGCTAATAAAGAGCTTTAGGCAACAGCTCAAGTTAAAGATAGCGAATGAATCAGGGAAACGTCAAAGACACTCAAGTATCCCTCTGCAAAGGTGGTGGTATGCATTCCAAGATTGCGTCACAATATTTGAATCTGAAATATTAAGTGATGCAATGGGATTATGTATATTAGCCTTTCACCTCTGTATACTTACAAGTGCAGACACTTTAAAAAGCAAGACACTGCCACAAGGCAGAACAGTTTTTTGAAAGCACCTGTGATAATGGTATGGAATCTATGGTCATCCTGCAAATAAACCTGCAAAAGTAGCTTCTTTCACCTCCAAGTTTTAGTTCAAGAAGTTTTTTTTTAAATCACATAAAGACCCTTAACTCTGAGATGCAATTTTCATGATATCATTGGTTCCTCTAACTGGTGAGTTTTTTTTAATAGAAAAAAGGCAGATTTCAACATAAGCAGGTGAGTAAATATGCTTTTCCCTATTCAAAAATTGTTTTCAATCAAAGGAACCATTACTACCTAAAAAACAGAAGAAAGATGGAATTTCATGGCTATCATTGCAAGAAAGAATCTACAAGAGCCAAAAGAATGCCACATTTTAAAGGAATGACACTGTAGGTCCAAATAATATTTTGGATACAAGTGAAAATTACTGCACTGCACCTAAAGCTAGGGTGGGAAGAGGAGGATGGGGAGGAGGAGAGATCATTGTCTGGCTTACTGCGGGGAAATAGTGTACCTCTTTAAGGGCACAGGCAAGGATGTTGCTGCAGACACAGAGCCGATCAGCATGAGGATGCTGACTAGTCCTTTCCCCCAACCTCCACCCTCACCCCAGGTGACCAGAAGATGGGGGAGAGTACATAGGTATAAGCTGGGTGGAGGAAGCCCTCTTTCATCTGGATCAAGCAAAGTAGTACCCACCCTTGAAAGTGGTGAAATACCAGGTTTGGTCAGGATCTGCTGCGGATACTGCTTTAGGCACTCCTGTCTCTGGGGCTGGGAAGGAATTTCCCCCTCACTGCCAGATTGACCAAGGCAGAGCAGGGTTTTTTTCACATTCCCCACAAGAAGTTCCAGGGGGGCTTAGTTGGGGCAAACAAAGAGGGAGTTAGTCTATGACGTTGCAACTCATTTTGTAAGCATGGGGTGTATGTCCAGTGCAGGTACTCCTTAGGGGAAAGGATAGTGATAAGTAGTTTGGTATAGGATTTAAAGGAGATGTTTGTTAAAGGAATGAAAATAGGGAGGGTTTGGATTCCTGTAACTGGCAAAGCATGGAGTTGACACTGCTCCCCCATTACAGCCCCACCTTAACCCTCATTTGAAGGAAGGGGAGATAGTAAGGTCCCAGCAGCAGGTTGGCTGGGAACCGGGATGGAAAAGGTTGGGGGACTGATGGAAGCGCCCTCCAGTAGATAGTGAAACGATCATGGAGTTACCTGCACTGCAGTTATCTGCCAGGTACTCCCAGACAGTTAATAATAAACTTGTGGCCTAATTAAACCACATCCAGTATGTCCTGTCCTTCTGCTATAGCCAAACAATGTTCGAGGATCTCCTCCCAAGTCCCTTGTGAACATTTGTTCAGATCACAAAACTACCATAAAATTCATCCTGAATGGCAGTCCTTGCTCAAGAGGCAACCTGAACTGGAATAATAGATGTAACATACAAAGACAGAAGACACCTGGTTAGAGCTGTATGAAAGAAGCTTGCAGAGCCACATATCTACATTTTATAATGAATAAGTAGATAAATATGTAGTAATACTTAACATTTATATAGGACTTACCCTAAAGAATGTTAAAGCACTTTACAGACATTAATTAATTGTGCCTGTCCACTACCTTTATTCATGGAATTAATCCACACTCTCCCCCACCGCAAAAAAAAACAAACAAACAAACAAACAAACAAACAAAAAAAACCCACAACCCTAATTTTGACCTACCTTTTGTTTGATAGTCTTTTCCACCCATGTGCTACCAGGATGCAGAATCCCATGCTAGGGACATACAACACTCGTTCTGCTACTACAAACCCAACAGGAAAAAAGAGGTTTGATGCAGGAATGAATGGCAACACTATTAAACAGAGTGCCTAGAAAAGAAAAGCAAACATGAACTAGTAATCCAAACTAGATGGTTACAAATTGTGCCTGCCACCTAAAGAAATAGAAAAATTAAATTAAACCACCCTTACAAAAAGTAGGAAACTAGGTATACTTAAATCTCAAGTGCAATTTCTACTGTACACTAAGAATGGATCTTTTTCAGCTAGGAGGTAATTTTTAGTCTATAAAGAGAAAGAACCCATTTTTCCTTAGTATCTTATGAAGCCTCCCAATTTACTTATTTGGTGGTCTATAAGTTGAAAGTGGGGGAAAAAGATCCATCTGCTAACATTACTTTAAAATAGCGATTCTTATACTGCATTAAAAACAATAGGAAATAAGACAAAAAAACCACAAAACCAAGACCAATTTTATACCATCATTTTTAAGAATTCACTACTGATTTCAGTGAGGAATTCTGCATACAAAAACAGTGACAGGAGATGGTCCTAAGTTCTAAATCACCACATTTCATTAATACGAAAGTCAGAATTTTCAGTGTTATGGCTCCCAGAACTACTTTTTTGCCCCATATCCATGTGTAGTACTTGTACTGTTAAACCTGTGCATCAGAACCCTAACTGAATTTCCTGATTTGCCAGACGCTTCCCTTGAACTTATTTGCCAATGATTTAAACTAACACTTAATGTTATCTTTCTTATACATTACACAAGCCTCTGAATTTGATAATGTAACAGCTCTATCAAAGAAGTTCTAAAATACGATTCTGGCTTAATGTAGGCCTTTGAATCCATCCTAGAGCTTTTGTCATACTTAAAGGAAGAGAATGAAACTCTTCTAATGACACTTTGAAAGTACCATTAAACTTGATGTAGGCCAGTTATGTTTGCTTCATATTCATAAACGTGGCTATCCATATGAATTCTTAGTATCAATTGTAAGTATGTGAAATAATTATTGTGAACTTTTCTTGTCCATTTAAAAATATTTCTCTCAACTCTTACCCATGTTGTCCAGTTCAAAACTAACGGTACAAAATGTATGTGTTGGTTTTAAAAATATTTTAAATCAAGTAGATTTAAGAAGACATTTGAAATTCAAATAAAAATACAAGTTTTGGAAACTAATTTAATTTAAAGGCATTTTAATCAATTTACACCTTTTATAATTACACATGGAGTGAACTTGCATGCCAAATATCTCTATAAAGTCAAAATAGTGCATGTTCATTCCATTAAAATGGTTTGTTATAGAAATTATGATCAGTTGTGTTTGTATTTGCTATAGCTCACAACTATATAGTGGACCTGAAAACAGAAACTGCCAAAGTCATCATTTAGAGTATGGAAGATTTCAGATAAGTCTGGTCATAGTCCTGAGCCATCCTAGGGCTATTTTGGCACTGAGTTTTTGTTGTCAAATTTTCCCATCACATAATGGTAACTCTAAGGCCATGTCTATACTGACGGCGGCAAATTCGCTGCCGCCAGATCGATCTTTCTGGATCGATTGAGCGGTCAGTGTAGACCCACTCAATCGATCAGGAAGTCGACACTGGTAAACCACCCACTCAAGTAGCGTAGTCCTCTGTCGATGGGAACAGGCACAGCACAGTATAGACAGCGTGCAGAAGGGAAGCAGAGCAGTCGATGTGAGTTAAGCAAGCTACTCTGTGTAGTTTGTGTAACTCCCATCGACTACCGCCAAATCTCCAGGTAAGTGTAGACCAAGTCTAAGAACACAAAGTGTAGACTGTCTGTTGGTATTTTTGCCATTGCATCATTCAGCCCCTCCCAGAGAAGTAATAGCATAAAACGCCTCAACCAAGCTAGACTGCCACTCCCTGCATTGCTAATACTGGTGGAGCTACTTTGCAGTAATTTAACAAAAAGCTCAATGTAGACAAGGCCTAAATTAAATTTATGTTGATTACACTGTTAGGAACTAAATCCATGAAATGATTTCATAAGACCACTGAAAAAAATTGATTTAACTAAATTTGCTTACATTTCTCATTTTTCATGGGGCTTTTTGGATGCATAAATCTCTCAAGTGAAGCCAACTGACTGGAAATCTTCATGCATCTACCTTATGTGACAGTTTAGTAAATTTACAAGCCCATGGTGAAAAAGAAAGAGGTATTTTATAAACCTGACCAAATATAAATACTGTATCTCAAATACTCTGACATTTGCATTATGAAGTATTAACAAACATCACTTCATATAGGAATTAAGTTATGCTGTGATACATATATTTTAACTCTCATATTGCAACAGATGTATCTAACAAATAGCCATGTAATTTGCATTTCCCTTCCACACTATAAAATAAACTTTGCCATACGTATGGCCACATAACCAGTAGAAGCTAGAAATGAGTCGTTTTATTGCAATAACCTAGATCTGAACTTTAAAAAACTATTTTGCTATAAAAATTATACTGCTTAATGTTAAGCCTAACTGACTTTTCATCATTTTTGTAAACTATTGAAAACTTTTCAGAAGTATACAATACATTTAAAGAGTTTAGTAAAAGATACAGTGTTATAGATACACTTTTCTTTGCAAGTCTACTACATCACAATTCTAGTCTCCTTTTCCAATAAATTCGCTAGAAATGTGAACTAGCTCTCCAAGGATGTGATGGTAGGAAAGAATAGAGTTATTGCTACTTATTGGGAATTCAGAGAACAAAGCGGGCAATTTCCTTTAAAAAACAAACAAACAAAAAAAAAAAGTGTACACTCTTTTTGGAAGAAAAAAACCCTACATAGTTTAGGTACCAATTCATAGTCACGAGCAATGTGAAGTTGGGAACCATTGCTTTAGTGGTGTTGGACAGCGGTGAACTGTCACTGATCCCCTGTATAACAGTGACTTTTGATAATGGTCCAGGATGGAATATTGGAGTAATATTTTGTTTAATATAAAGGATCAGGGCAAAAATGATGCCCAGAACTAACAAGGTTAGAAATTACAAGGACAGCACTAAGAAGCAGAACAGGGTAAGAATACAAGGTGGTGATGCAATCACTGATGGTCTTATTGATACTACTAAGAGCTATTTAAATGCTATAACTCTTCACCAACTGTGTTCAATAGCAATATAAGTTAAACTGTGTTTCTTAAATATTTGGGATCTGCTTAAGGATATTTTTCATATTAAGTAAATAAAAACTTGTGTAACCAACTTTACTTCGTATTTTCTACAGTACACCAATTAAATCTGTTTAAGGCAGCTGGAATTGGATGTATATACTGCTGAACCTTCTATAACTGCTGTCAGGCACTTCAGAAAGAAGGATCCTGAACAACAGTGTCCTACCTGAAGACAACAGCTTGAGTTACTAGTTAAAGGTCAAAAGGAAATTTGGCACAGGAAAACCCAAAATGACTTGAAAGTGCTAAGCTTTATTACAGAGATCATAACACCCAGTCGTATGTACTGACATGGGGAATGGAGACTTCCAAGAACATTTTACAGTACATTGTGATAAAAATTATCATATGAACTTTCAGGCTGCTTACGCTAAGCAAAAACATTAGCTTTCTTTTAAGATGTAGTTCTATTCTGAAAAGGGTCTATAAAATGGCATTCTGGGATTCCACATTTAATATGGCACATATAAAAAGATATTAACTGTGCTCATTTTACAGTTTGCTCCCCAACTGCAGACTTGCAAGCTCCACCTGTGATCCAAGTATTGAGGTAGATTCTTTTCTTCTCATGCATCATCTGTAGACCAAAATATGCCCTCAGTGACTCCAGTGACCTCTCATTGCCTGCAGTGGGCTTGCTCAAGTGTAACTCATTGAGTGTTAGTAAATAATTCTTGCTGGATTTTCAAAGGTGCCTAAAGGAAATAAGCACCCAAATTTCAGTGGGATCTGGGCACCTAATTTCTTGAGGTTCCTCTGTTGGTGATGCACAAGAAGAAAAAAATCTAGCTTGCTCTCGCAACTGCTGTAGTTCTGAAGTGTTAACAGGAGTAAAAAGCAGTAAACTTATTTTTGTCATTGAAGCAACTAGGTGTCATATTCACAGGGACTTATTTTAGAGCAGAACTGCACTTGAAAATCATCAATCTAATACAAGTTATTGGGATGAAGAAAGAATTGTTGCTTAACTATACGTTTCCTGTTTTTCCAGTCCATATCAAGTACATAGAGAAAGTAGATTAAAATCAGATACAGTCAATTAAAATCTGTTAGTAGATACCACAGTGATGGAAACATGGAAACCCTTAAGATGACTATATCAGCACAAGCTTGTTAGAACATAAAATGCTGCCTTAACTACTGCTCTTAGGTTACTGAGAGATGTAATTAAATTAAAGGTGAGAAAAGTTCTCTCAAAAAACTAGGAGGGAAAAGCTGACCTAATTCAATGAAAGTTGGCACAGCTATTTACTTACTACTACAACGTACTCATTTTAGAAAATGTAATGCTAACTCAAATTAAAATATCTGGCATCAGAATATCTTGAATTACAGATGATAAATATTTCGGTTTAATTATGAGATCAAAACAGATAGGGAAGGCAATAGAAACCCAGATAAAATTGAACCAGAGTTAATAGGGCTTTTTGGCAGTTTAATACCAGAAGCATCTTCTGCCTTGATGCAGTCAACAGTACTATCTGCAATTAAGTACCAATAGTACTATCTGCAATTAGGTCCGATGGCTTAGCTACTTATTCTACATTGAAGTATACCCAATTAGAAAGTGTCTTTGGGATCGTATTCTAACTTTCTATCTTGTGGATGGTAGATTAGCAAGCACTATATAAACAACATGCATTGTAAAAATGAAGAGGTAAAAAATTAGTTAAGAATAAAGGGGTATATAAACGTCACAAAACCAAATTTTCCTCATAAGCAACAGATACAGCCCCACTGATGGACAACAAAGAGACAGTCTATACTTAAGTTTTACTAGCACTTTGCTGATACGGTTACGCTGGTAAAATATCAAGTGATGGTAAAGCTATACAGGTATAAGGTGCTATATAGCTTATTTTGCATTGCTGAATAAGAATGAGCTATATTGGTATAAATACTTTCATACCAGTATAACTATGCCTACACTGGTGTGTGAGTGAAAGAGGGTGTTTGCCATTTTAACTATGCTGGCTAAGGTAAAACAAAATGGTTACGCTTGGAAATCATTGAGTCTTTGTTTCAAAATGAGCCAGTTAGTGAAAAGAATTTCAGTTTTGATGGATTACCTAAAGGGAAAAAAATATTTCTAATTCACAAGTAAGATATCTAGACAGCAGCTGTCTTATACTTTTATTAGGTAGCATTTATAGTTTATCAAGTTTATTTAGATAAGTACTTTCTCATGCATTTGCTCTACCAGGTGAATGAAATCTCTTTTCACCTACAGTATTAGCTGTGATCCAGATGCATATTATACTGTAGGTTTTTATATATCAGTATGAAGTAGATCTGTACTACACTGCAAATTGGTCTCATTGGACAAAGACTGGATTTGCCTATTTTACTTAATGACTTGTGCGATTTTTCTTAATAGGGTAAACATCTGGGTATGCAACTATTGTGGTCAAGGTTTGAAAATGCAATATTCTAGAAGACATATAAATCGATGTTTCTTCATGCTAGCTAGACCACTACATCCTGCCTACAAGGAGTTCATTATACTAGTATCCCTGAAGATAGCAGATCAAAAGCAGTTTTCCGATCTACAATGTTGTTTACATGTTACAGTACTTGAGAGATAATTGTATCTAATATATAATAATGCATCCCCATTTTCTGGTAAACTGGCTCCAGGCACTTTGACACAGATATCTGGCATGAAATCTAACAGCTAAAAAGGATTTAAAAAACATGTGTATGCAGCTGTGTTATAAGAAGAGACTTGCAGTGAACATTCTATTATAAAAAGATGTTTCAATTAGTGAAGCAGACATTTTAAACACTAGAAATAAAAAAGCCTCATTAAAATAAGCTGGCACTATTTAGCTGACTATTTGTGGTGAAAATCCTGTTAATCCTTTTCTCTTTGAACTTGATTCTTTTCCCTGGATCTATGGAGTCTCAATTTTCAAGATTCCTTACCAGAGAAAGCCCTTTTACTTCTTAAAAATGGTGAAGTTGATGCAAGGAAGAGCTAAGGGAATCTCAGGAGTTTTCCACTAATTTCAGCATAGGCCACTTTATGTAATCAAAAGGACTAAAATCATGCATCATTCCTACCATCAATACAGTCTTGGAGGAATCTCCAGGGTATCGGAGACTGAAGACAATCAAAGATCCCAAAAAGCAAAAAAATGTAATGGTGGCAATATTTCTTATATCTAGCAAAGACTCCACAAGTGGAATAGTTCCCATTGTCCAATCACAGCATAGCTCTGAGGGATTTAGAAGAAGCCAAGCATTTACAGGGAGGAGGTAGTTGAAAGTCAGCTGCCTTGCAGGAGATGGACTTACAGCAGCTGGATTATCAAACCTAAATAAGAAGAGAAAAAAAATGACTTTTTAGTTTTAAAAAGTTACAGCTTAGACACTGCACTGCGATGTAAGTCATTCTGCACCATACCACTGCCAGATGCTGGACCTAAAACATCACTCATGTTGGGGAATCCTGCAGCAGGATAAAGAAGGCATAGGAACTTCCACACCACCTCATCTTTGCTGCATTTATAATGTGCATGGCTAGGGAAAGGGGAATTGATTGGGGGTTCCATAAGCACTTGCCATATTTGCCCCTTAGGATCACTGGCAGATGGCACAACTTAGAGTAGGCTGAGGCTGCTCTAAGTTTCTTCAGAGGGCTGGGCTGCTATACAACTGGTTTAGCACTGAGGGAGTACAAAGGCAACTTTTAAAACGCTTGTTGTGAGCTAGGCTGACCAGTTCTTGGCCACAATCAAGGATTCAAGCCTAATTTCCCAGGAGAATGTTAGTATACTGCATTTATAGATCACTTCCAAGAATGACACAAAATTCCAGATTTATGAATAGTAAGAGCAATGAAATTAATAGTAAAGGGTATATGGTACAATGTGTCTTCCATGGTCTGGCCACAATAGAGAAGTAATATCCTGAAGGATAGATACATGAGTGACAAGTACCCTAGGTTTCACTAAGCAGCGTCGCCATTCCTTATTTTCCTCCATTATTTTGTTTTGACTGCAGATGTACATATAGTTTTGAACTATACTGCTATATAAACTGAAATGTTAGTACATAGACTAACATGTTCCCAGGAGAAAAACTCAAGTTTGCAGACTAAAATAAAGGCAAATTAGCACGAAATCAAAACTGCAGGCTAATATGTTTGAAGCAGTGATAGCTGTCTGTGTTGTAGCCTAGATTTATAAATATGTACTAAGACAATATTATAAATCTAGACTAAAACATAACGATCTAGCACTGCTTCAAATGTGTTAGCTTACATCCTAATGGGGCTTTTCAGTCACGTTATGCTAACGCACCCTTTTTGTCCACCAAGACAGGATGTTACCATCATGCTTAACTTTGAACATGTGAGTAGTCCCACTGAGATTGAAGTTAAACATGGGGGCTAAGCAATTGGAGGATCAGGGTTTGAAATAGAAAGATACAACCTGAACAGTGAAAATTAGATTTTAAATGTTTTAGCTTTAATAATTTAATTTATTCAGATTACTTCATTTTAAGATTTCTCAAATCATAGCTTCAGTTACCATATTCTTTTAAAAAACACATGACTAAAAATAGTTTCTCATCTAAATATGAAATAATTTATCTTTCTCCAACTATTTTAGAGGATACAGGAGGCTTAATACATTCCAAGTATTGATGCTTGATAATCAGAAATGCATCTGGAGTGTTATTAGAACTGAAGGACTGCAGTTTTACTTATTGTAAACACTAAATTATTCATGTGTGAGGTTTATTATACACACATTGCTGATAAGACAGATAGATAAGATAGATAGATACGATAGATAAAAATTGAAAAGCTTCATTAGTGAAGGCTTTCACCTCCTGCCTACCAGTCTGAATAGGCTAGTGACCAAAAGTTCTTACCATTCAATAAGTGCTCAGTATTGCACTGTACTGGTACGGTATTACACTGGTGCTTAACTGCAGTTATTCCTGTAACATACTAGGTTGATTTATCACAGATAAATGTAATACTGTATGGGAGTTCCAAGATAATATTAAAGTAAGTTAAAACTAAGCACTATCTAAAGAATTTTGTAGCCATTTTTAAATGCAACTTAAAGAGGTCAGTTTGATTTATCACTATCTTTTAAAATAATAAAACAAACTTTCTTATTCATTTGTTTTTGTTACCTGGTAAACACTGGAAGTTGAGACTGAATGACCTGAACTCTGACTACAACAAGAAACAGCGTACTGAACATCAGAACAATAAGCTTTAGCAGTGTTTGGAGCATGCAGTAAGGAATACTGCCTTTTCCTCGAAGAATCTGCATAGCCGTATCCAACAGCATAGGCAAAGTATACTAGAAAACAGAACATGATTTATGTTATCAGACAATGCACTCTTGTTTAATCACCATTCACTATATTTTACCAATATGAACTTTATTCTAGTGGGACTGTCAGTGTCTACTGAAGTTAAGGTTGCCTAGCTGTGTCTAGTAACCAACAACTTCTTAAAGCTTTAATATTTTGAACAAAAGCATCCAAGTGTTTTTCACATGGTTTACCTCTGCCCAAAGATTAACTTTTGTTTGTTTGTTTTAAATAAACAAGAGCAAAATATTCCATTTGTTTTTGTATACAAGAATGGTGTGGGGGGGAACACTTCCCCCATTATGAAAAAATTCTTGCAAACTTTTTTGAACAGCTCTAAAGTCAAAACAACTTGAAATCTGACACAAGTAGTCTTCATAGAGGCTAAATTTAACTAGGCCTCACTGAGGCTGACTTAACTAACTGTACTGAAGATACATGGAATGAACAGGACATTGCACAGATGTCTAGTCAGTTTCATGTTATAGAGTTAAAAACACACTACTTTTTTTTTCAAGACACAAAGCTTTATAATTCTAGAAGAATTTTTTTTTAAGAGAAAACAAAAAAAAGGCAATCAATCCCAAAAGTAAAAAAATGCCAACATTAAGGTATGATGTGCAACCTTAAATCTGTATCCCATACATAGGCACGAAGACAGTCATATTACATGATCACACCATTCTCAAACACAATCTTTTATGACAACTGTAGATACATTAACATCTTTTTCTGTTTGTTTACATTAACACTATTTTCATTGTCATAATGGTCCCATACATTTTGACAAACTTCTTAAATAAGGAGTTCTCTTCTCTCGATGGAATTTATTTGATTAATTTTACCAGCAGCTACGCACTATATATTTTCTTTTCAAATAGCAGCCAGGTGCAATTCAAGGTGTAATTCAAGGGTTTGGGCAATTAGCTATAGAACTTAGAAATGAATTCAGATAGTGAAAAATTGTTGGTATATGTGAGCTAATACACTGTTGCATAAATAGATGAAAAGTAAAATCTGTTTACTGTACATTTTTCATATAATTCTAATGAACTTAGGTATAGATCAGTATACTCCAAGATGATTCATCAAGATATAAGATTATAGAAAACCTCCCAGTATATTCTATTTTACTATTTTAAAAATAATATGCATTATACCTAGACTATAGTAATGCATATGCACAAGTGGACAGAATTAAGGCTGTGTGAACATTCCCTTACTTTGACCGCTTAAATCACATACAAATAAGACTAAGAACATTAAGATTTTTGTATTAGGTTTCAATAAAGACTTGACTATATGACTGTGAAAAAGTATACTGTGTCTTTTAGGGACAGTCCTGGACAGCCTGGTATATACTTAAGACGACCCTGCCCCGAGGGGGTAAGCTATTTAAAGAGGAAGCTGAGTAGGAGAGAGGGCAGTAGAAGCCAGGCAGGATACAGCGGATGCTGGTTTCTCTGTCAAGCTCAAGGAGACCAGTCTAACCAGACTCAGAATCTTTGTTTTGTGGCCTTTCAGACAGGGAACTAGCTCTGAACCCAGGGCCCTGAAGAGAGGACCTTATGAACTGTGTATTGTAATTGCTTTTGTCCTCAAACCTTCTTAAAAGAGGACATGATATTTTGTTAGGGTGTTGGCTTCTCCTGGCCCTGGGCTGTTGAAGTAAATCTATTGCTGCCCCAGCTGGGCAAAATTAAAGTGGAGCACATCTGCAGTGCCACACTGGGCTCCAAGGGGGCATATGAGGATGGCCCATGACTTTGCAATAATAAAATAATGAAAATACAGTAGATTCTGCTTCTTAGCAACCCCCTGGTTGCCAGCAAAAATTTGCAACATTTGGCTGTTTCCAATAAGTGGAAGGCAGGTTTGTGGGGCTCCGGACAAGTAAGGAAGCACTGGGAGGTACCTTCAATGGCTGCAGCCCTGCAAATCTGACTGGGCCAGGGCAGCAGGGGGGGGGGGCTGTGGCCTGGATGCTGGCACTTTCCACAAGGAGGGGAGACAGGACTGCAGTGGGAAGAGGTATTGAGCCACTCTGTGAACCCCCAGTGCCCTTTAAAAGCCCTGGCATCCGGGCTGCAGCCCCACGCTCCCTGCTCCTGCCTTGCCCACAGCCTCCTCACCTAGTTCACAGACCCAGGACTCCACCAGGGGCTCTTGTGTTGGGCAGAGACACAGGTGCTCCGACCCCATGCTTCTTGTGTGATCCTTGCGGGCAGGCAAGTTTGCAGGGCTGCAGCCAGGGAAGGAAGTTTTGGGACGTGCCTTCTCTGGCTGCGTAATTAAATATTTTAAAACTATACAAAGTATACTACTGAAAGATAGGTTACAAAAAAACCCAAAAAACTATTTTGGGTTGCTAGGAATGCCACCCTCTCTTGACAACAGAAAGGTTAATATTAAATTATAGACAAGTCAAATTTTAACTATCAAAGGTCAAAATGAAACCTCACATTTTAAAATATATTTTATTTTGAAACTGACTTCAGAGCCTTTGCAGAATGATGAGTTTCACAAAAATCTAAATGCTAATTGACTCAAATGTGACTACTCCAGAACACTGGCAGTTCATTAATGAGATGTAAAAAGTCTCCCTAGAAAGCACCTTTTCTAATTTCACATAAAGGACTTAAAAGGAAAATTAATTTTTATGTGCCCCACACTTTAACATTATATACATACTTCTAGCCTTTGAAACCATCAGTCTGTACTCAAATTAAAGAGATATCAAATTTTAATTTATTTCCATTTTTGCTAATATCTTTGCATAGAAAAGAACCTGATACAATGAGGGAGTACATATGAATACTTTTTCAAGATCACAAAACTAGTTTGCCTCAGTAAACAAAAACACTCAATACACATGTACGTGATGGTTATTTAAAACTGCGTTATAAAAAAACTGCAGAGAGATCTGCTTGACAAAGGAAATAGTTACAATGGAAATTTTTACAACCATTTCTTACCCCTTGAGCTATAAATACTTCGTAGACACAGCATATCCCCACCACTGTTATTCCTTGTTCTTTGCACAATGTTGCAACGGCTACTAGAAACACTGTCACTGCAATTGGAGTCCACACTGCAACATAAAAGGACAGACATTATAACACACCCTATTTTACAGCACGGCCATCTGAACAACATAATTTGACTCATTAGTTATCTACATTTTTCACTTGCCAGTATTTCAACAAGATCACTACTAGGTTGCAGTTTGTTTTTGCCTCATTTTACAATGTGTGCTATATAACTTTATGAGTTTGTCAGTCACCACTTCGAAGTTGAAATATGCGGTAAAGAAGTGTGAAGACTTATATAAATATTCTAAATGACAAGGAAGTATTTTTTCCTAGCTTTTCTACAATTTCTTTTCCTATCTATCTCCAGTGGTTTTCAACCTGTGGTCTGCAGACTATGTAAGATTTCCAAAAGGATCTACACCTCTATTTGAAATTTTTTAGTAGTCTGCAAATTAAAAAAGGTTGAAAACCACTGCTCTAAGTAGTACTTTCATAAATTTTTGAGTATTGCAGCAGTTAGAACAAGGGACTATTCTTAATTTCTTAAATTTTACCTCCAAATCTGCCACTGACTTCGGAGAGTCTATTAGCTCCTCTATAAAAATGAATGTAATAGTAACCTTTTTATTAGAGAGTTGTATGGTTTATTTAATGATTGTAAAGCAGTCAGAGGTTCTCAGATGAAAGGCACTTTATAGTTCAAGTATTATTTATATTACCATCAAGGCACCATCAGGCTGAATTAATGACGACTTACTTTAAGACTAACTGGTTAACCACAATATTTATGTTTTACTAGCTGAAACCAATATAGTAAAAATCAGAAAAGTTATGCATATATGATGTTAGGTATTTACCTATGGTATTGTCTGGCCCTTTAGATTTGGTGTAAGACAAAAAAGCAGCTAGAAAAAAGATAGATGATAAAAGCTCTGCTCTGCCCACCACTCCAGTTACCTGATGGCAGAAAAAAAGAGAATTCTGTTCAGAAGTTAACAGCGTAAGTCTTGAAAATTGCTCATATTACAGAAAAGAGAAGCTAGTGATAGAACTAAACAAGAAAAAAAAATAGGGCCTGAATCTTCCTCGGGTACATAAGTGCAACTCCCTGTTGATTTCACTCAGAACTGCATCCATTTATCTGAAATCAGGTTGGGGCTTAACTACTTCCATCGATTTCTGGTAATAACATACGCAGTCCTCAACTGCCCTCATGTGGCAAATATCTGGAATTACTCATATACCATCTAATTAAATTACTAAGGGAGTTCATTGTGCAGCATGAGGATAATATGACACCTTAAATTTGTTGGTACTGTAATTTTATAGTATAACTTTAAAACAACAAAACTGTGGTACAGACATCTCCTCTGCACATTACAGAAGGGTGCACAAATAGGCAAGATAAACAAACAATGTATCACACCAGCAATGAAATAAAGCGATAAAATAATATACAGGGTGATTTGGTCAAGTCATGAAGCACTAATAGAAACCATTAGCCAAACAGAACTAAAACTAGTAGCTGCTTCTGTAAAGATAAGAGGTAAGTTAACCTTTATACTTAATGTAGCATTTAATAAAAGGAAGGAGAAAAGAAAATGAACTACTTGCATGTAATTCTTTTTCTCAAAGTTATGTGTCTATGAATTACCAGTCTTGGGTTTGTGTTCGTGTGAAGTGAAAATTTTTCTTAATATTTTGTATGAATACTATATGTGCCTCTGTTTCCCCACGTGCTGCATGGTTAACTAGGTGGTGGGAAAAGGTGGTTTATTCTTTGTATCAATCCAGGTGTGATTGACACCTGGCTGTCTGGGGCCTCACACCCATGACGAACCCAGAAGACAATGACCCGGAAATCAGTGCCTAGCATCAAACAACCCAGGATTGCCAACCCCCTTTCTGCAGGAAGCCAATCAGTTTTGGTCAGTGGGAGAACAAAGAGCTAAGGAGGATAAGCAGGTGACCTATTTTTGCCTGGGAATAAGAACAAAGAATGGAGAGACCTTTGTGTGTGGCATAGTGTGGGTTGCTGAAAGCAGGACATACACTTCTGGACTAGCCCTCGGGCCGGGTGGGGGGGTGGCGCGGGTGGAATATGCTGTAACTTTCTATTCTTGATGCTATCTACGAATTTGCTACACTGCATTCCAGACACCTAATAAAGCTTTCTGTTTGACAATTCTGCCTGATAGTCACTCCAGTCTAAGGAAGTCTAGGGGTGCGCATTGCTCCTTTGGGTGAGCAAACCTTCCTCAGGTGTCCAGTTCGAGTGGACTTACTGAGGGAAGCTCACGAAGTAAGCAGGGGTGTAAAAGGCTCCAGGGTTTGATCCCAGGAGATGGTGAAGGCAAGGGGCTTACCCCAGTGAGAGTGTGAGACTCTAAAGGGGTCCTCCCAAGGACTGTTCCAGAGCCATGTAAGAGCACTGGTTCTGTGGATACATGACAGCTTGGAAGCACAAGACCAGAGAAGAACTCCCAGGTCTTTAAATGTTGCAAAGTTTGAGACACTTAATAAGATGCCTTCCTTTGAAAAGCTTGTAATGGTAACTCAAATAAAAGCCAATTAAAATATAACGTAAAATATTTTAATAAGCTAAATATTTTTTTCCAAATTCTGAGGATTTGAGTTGAGTGGTGATGCAGAGAGATTTATATCTTTAGAGAATAAGAATTACAAGTATTATTTTTCCCTAAACACACACTTCCCACTATTGGGCACTAAAGCTCTAGCTACATCTCTAAAATAACAGATAAAGAACAACAAAACAAAAATCTAATCTAATCATATCTTAAAAGTGAAAAACAATAGTTTCTCTTTTCATGTACATGAAAGATAACTCCTTTACAATGCAAAAAGTTGCAGAGGACTATGATATATTTTTGATATACGACATATATATATATATATATATATTTTCAGAAAAATTTAAAGAGAACTCCTGACACAAATACAATTATTGAGATTAGGAGTGTCTGGGGAACAGGTTTGTGAACAATGTCATCATGGATTGAAACCCAATCTATGCAAAGATGCACTTCGAAATATGTACATAAAATACCATGTAGCTGCTTTATAACTCTCCAGGACAGAAACAGATCTGATGCTAGTTAAGCAGAGCTGCTCTGTCCCAAAAAGAATGAGTTGACACACTACCTTCAAGCTACTAGCATGGCTGGCTGAAGCAGTAAAGAGAATCAAAAAGCCATTTAGACGAGGTATTCTTGGCAACAATGAAGTTTATTGTTTGGTATCAAACAAGACATATGATGATGAGTATGAAAGACACCCAGTGTCAGAAGTAGTAGTCGTCCAATGATGGACAATGATTGTAGCAGGGAAAATACTTCCATTAATGATTTAAAGAAGATATGATGGAGGTATAAGAAAATAATGAATGGTATAAATCACTTCAATGGATGCACCAAATTAAACTATCACAATATGAGAACAAGGGAGCAACCAATGGAATCGGAAGCAATCATTCAAAACTGAAAAGACATACTTTTTTATACAATGCATAAATAACCTGTAAAACTCCCTGCCACAAGATACCCCTGAAACCAAGAGATCAGTAGGGGGCAAAAAAAGGATGATAGATTTATACAGATAACATCTACAGATTACACAAGAGAACAAAAATTATAAGGAGATATAAATCCTTATGCTTCCAGGCATAACCAACCTCAAGAGTCTGAGGTTAGGAAGGAATATCCTGTATGGACAGGTAATACCCTTACTGTCTGCTATGGAAGTTCTTTCTCAAGTTTCTGGCATTGGCCACTGTCAAAGACAGGACACTGGACTAGATGGACCACTAGTCTGATCTAGTATGGCAATCACTATGCTCTGACAGGCTTTAGTGTACATTCCAGGTAAAATATACAGATATTTTCACATTAAACTTGTGGAAAAAGGCCTCTCTGGGATGGCTGTACAATAATGAAAAAAGGTTGGCAGGAACTCCATTACCACTTTCAGAAGGGATTTAAAGTATACCCACAGCACTACTTCACCCTTGCAGAAGCTAGTGTAAAATGGATTATTAGACAGAGCCAGAAGTTCACTCATTCTGAGAGCTAACTTAATTGCCTCCAGGAAAAGCTTCCACAACTTTTTTTTTTTTTAAATTAAAAAAAAGCCACCCCCACATACAGGATCAGCATCTTCCTTGGCTGTTGTACCATGATTGTCAATTATTTCTAATTGTGCTGAATTATTATTAATGCAATGCAGCTACCTGTCCATTAGGAATTGGATTTAATTTAATGCAAGTCAAAATTTTCTGTCTCTACCAAATTGGGACAGATTTAAACAGTGGAAATTTTTTTGCAAAACAGCAAAAGCCAGATAAAATACTCACTATTAAAATGCATGTTTAAACTTTATGATTCTTTTTCTTACCCACAGTAGCATAAACACTTTTAGAGGCTACAGTATACTAATACACACACTTAACATATACACATGTAAAATTAAGTTAAGCCAAAAACTTTAATAAATGAATGAAAAATGGCCTTCTCAGATTTACGTACCGCTTCAGTGTGTATCGGGTGTACCGCGAACAGCAAAGATGCAATTACACTACTCCTGTTGTCCAGAAAAAGCTTACAGACCTTGAGGAAGACTATGCAAACCACCGCATGAAAAACCAGATTCAAGAGGTGATAAGAAACTGCATTTAACTCACTGAATAGGTAGTTTAAACGAAATGTGAGGACAGTAAGAGGTCGATATGACTTATGACTCCTTTCCTACAGGGAAATAAATAAATCATAAAAATAATCAATTTACACTTACACAAGGCCTTTCAATCCAAAAACAATTTAGACTATATACAAGAATTTTTTCCACTACTGAAGTGCATCTATCTAAGATAAAAATACCAGTTGGTTAGCACTACACAGCAGTTTAGAGCAGAAAGTAGAGACTGACATCTATTTAAAATTCCAGGGAAAATTAAGATAGGAAGAATGTAAAGAGGTAAGGTTGACCATTTCCCCAGCTTCTAAATGAGTTTTGTATATTTTTCAAATATATTGTCTGATCCACTACTTCCCCATAGCTAGTGTTCTACTAGATAAAGTACTAATAAAAATGGCCAAAAAACTTTTTTCCAACTATTTATAATACATGTATTTGATATATGAGCAAAGTTTATATCTAACTATCTAGCTTATTTGTCCCTCATAAGCACATTTCTGAATTATATAATATGTACTCAAAGCTATATTTAGCACTTTCTTTCCATTCAAATTAACAAGGACTGAAATCTATTTACTTTTTAAAACATGATTTCATTTGGGCTGACTTTTTAGAGGTATTATTATTAACTTAGACCCTGTAGACAGAAGTCACTTCCCCTCCCCTTCTTTTATCCTAACCCTCTTTATTTACTTTGTGTATTATGGTGCATCTGGTGTTTTGGTATTTTGTTGTACTTGGAAAAATTAATATAAAATTATAAATATATACAATGTGGTTTCATTGTTAAAGAAGTAGCTTTTCTATTTTATTCTGACAGTTCACAGTGAATCCAATACGAGTAAAAACAACGAGAGTCCTATAGCACTTTACAGTAATAAGAGTGAGTTCCTTAAAAAAAAAATGTTTTTAGTTATGGCGCTAGCATTGAGGTCTATTTATATCCTAATCCTAATACATCCTAATCCTGCAAGTGCCCAGTACCTCTCTAGGTTAGGATTTAATACGTTAACAGTATTATTTAATTATATTATCAGGGGAATCATTAGAAAGCTTAGAGCTAGTGTGTTTTTCCATAAATTAGATTGGTGCTGTTATTTATGTATGCCAAAGAAAAGACAGGAACTATGTGAATTTACTTGGTTTAACCAAAAATATGAAGATAAAATGTGTATTTTATTACTCATTACCATCTATGCTATTTATACTATTCAAGTCTGTCATGTCTTAAAAATAAACATTTTTTAAAATAAGAAATATTTAGTTGAAACAATTATAGTTTTTCAAAGATTATTAATATGTTTAATTAATAAATAAATCTTATAATTTAGATTGTCTGAATGTACAGTTGAGTGTGAACTCTAAATTATTGGGAGTTGGTGGAGTTACCACATGTCATTCTAAAGGTGATTTTCCTTAGAGATGCAATGAGTTTGTATATTTGACATACGACTGTGAAGTCACAATTGCTATTAACAGACATCAGAAATTATAAATACATCTACAGTATTATATCCTCAGACTGCCAGCTAGTAAGAAAGTCCCAAATCCTATCTCATGGCTATATAGTCAGAGGACTATTTCTTAAAACTATATAATATCACAGCCATAAAAAGATATTTAAAAATTTATGGAAGTGTTTCCAAACTATTTTATGGCATTTTGTTTTATTCTTGTGATACTATATCTTTAAAAGATATCAAACTAAGAAAAATAAACTAATACTGATGAAGGAATACATGGATTGTATGGACATTTCTTATATTATTGGGTGATCTGTAAAACATAAATATAGGAAAACTAACATTTAATGTATCAAGTCTATGAGTATCTAAAATTTTGTTTTATTTCATGGTACAGTCATTATGAACTGTGAGATAGTGAGATTGTATCAGAGGTAATTAAACCAATAACGAGAGTAGATTTGTTTACTAGTAAAGCAAAATTCTAATAGTTAAAATGTTGTAATAGTTCTTTGGGTTTCTTTCAAACTGAAAAAAAATTAGTACTCAATTGTTACTATTAAACAGAGCTCGACAGTTTTGAATATGCAAGACCATTTACTTTTTAGCAGTTAGATTTTCGCTGTGACTATGTAAATGCATATTTTATTTAATCTCTCTATTTCTACTAAGGCCTCAGAATATCTAATATCAGATCTGGGGATACAACAGATTGTGTAGAGAAGCGTATCTAGGCACTTATATGCCCTCCCTCATTACAGTAGCTGAGTGCCTTCAAATCATTAATGAATTTCTTATGTGAGATAGGAAAATATTGTGAAGTGAGGCACAGAGGGTGAAATCCCAGCTCCACTGATGTTAACAGGAGTTTTGCCAGGATTTCACCGTGGGAGATGAAGTGATTTGCCCAAGGCAAACTTCATAGCAAAGCTGGGAACTGAACTCATCTCTCTCAAGAATCAGGCATCTGCAAGACCATCTCTTCTTATTTTTTTCCAGCTTCACTAGGAGTAGCCTACTCCTAGGGATTTTTGTTTTGTTTTAATTCTTGGGTAGTGCTCAGATACTATAGTTTCTAAGAGAAAAAACAAGAACGGGTGGACATAGTGATGCCATGTGATGCAATAAAATATAAACTAGTCCTGTAATAGGCTCCATCGATCAACCAAATGAGACTATAAAAAACATAAATCAGGAACACAAGTTAAAAACTGGTATTATTTACCACTCATCAAAAATAAATTATTCTGCAAAAGTGAAATTATAAAGGAGAACATAAGAAGGGGAACTTTGAAGAACCTGAAATATTTTTGAGACCAAGTATATTTATGACCAGTTTACCTCAGACATAGGAGTCCCCCAGAAGTCATTCTGAAACAGATTTTTTAAAGGAGTAGAAGGATGCAAGTCTTTATTGTCCAGAATTGCTGAAACATCATCAAAAACAAAGCCACAGAAGAGACTGTTCCAGTAACAGGCTGCCACCACACTTATTATCAGGGCTATTTCCTTCAGGCTAACATCTGCCATCTTCTCCACAAACTTTTATGGACTAAATCTGGAAAAATGGACAGTTCCATGAACACAGATTTTATTGATTTCCATTTTAGTTTATTTCAACTTCAGTTGTTGAATTTAGTTTTAGAACAATCCATATTAAAAAAAGATATAAACACTACATGACTAAATTCATTCAAAGCTAAAAGTTATACACAAGTCATGTCATAGTAATACGTTTAAGCTTAAAACTGAGGTTTTCAAAACAAATTTTACAAAACCTAGTATTAAGAAAAATGTGACTAAACTTTTTCCCCTTAATGAAGGCTTACATCCAAATAAAATTTTCTCCTGCTGTTTCATTTGCTTATTTCCACTGTATAAAAACCTCAATAGCAGCCATCACATGCCCTTGGCCTTGCTGCCAGAGACACTTGTAGTCAGAGCTCTGCCCGATGAATGGTATAAATAAAAGAACTTTTAAACATCAGTGTTCTGACATCCTAATCACAAACAAGAGGGCACTCTGAGCATACAGAGTTACCCCAATGGCATACACTGTATTGTTAATGTTTTTGCAGAATTTTAAAACTGCATTTTTAATATAATTGTGTTTGTGGAAAACAGCTACCGGAAAGAAAACTAATCTTATAAACCCAACATTCTGAAAGCTATACAAGAAACATTCTATATAAAACGTAAGTGCTTCAGTATGTTGGATGCTCAACAGCTGCTGAAGGAAGTAATGATTTGTAATAATAAACAGTTTAACTTACCACTGAAGAGGACAAGTTGTTTATCTTCATTCTCAGTAGAAAGTTCATGAAGAGGCGAACTTAATATTTTTTTCTAATTATGCAAACTGTGTTGGTGTCACTGTGTGCTCATGGGAATTTTCTATAAAGAAGAAAAATGATATTTACGGAAAATACTAAAACTGAACTACCTTTTTCATTTTCATTTTCCACACAGTCGTCTAGTTAACTCATTAAGCACTAGAAATAATCATGGAATTGCTATGCAGTCATTTAAGAATACTGTGAAGTAATTATTTTATGAACATTGTACATGACCGGGTCAGTGAGGTGAAGTTATGTATACTGGGTTATAAGACTTTCCTGTATTAATGTATTGTTCTAGCTTAGCAGGGGGCTGTAGAAGCAACAAACAAGAGGGCTATTACAGGTTAATGTGACAGCTCTTCTGCCAATGCTGGGATCTAATAGCTCTAATTGATCTAATAGATCAAAGGGCAACAAAGTTAAAAAGTGACTTGAAGGGGGGGGATGTTGATCAAAAGGACTAAGCAGACAAAGCTGGAGAGAGGTTGTGAATTAAGGGAACAGACCATGCCAGCCAGATCCAAGGGGTATTGGAGAGTCGATAGGAAGTTTAGATCTACCAGGATTCCAGTGTGGAACATGGTGTGACCCTATGAACACTTCAATACCAACTGGCATGAAGCCTACTGTTCTACTACAATACCAACTCCTTTCAGGCCTGACAAACTTTTTACACCTAACAAACTGCTTTCATAAGATTTTATGCAAAAAGGGTCATGTGAGGTCTTAAATAAAAACTCACGTTATACTGATTCTCATAATTGTTGCAAAATGTATGTACAATGGATATTCGAGCTGTTTATATGTACCAAAAATATGTGTTAGAGCCTGTGTCTGTAGGGCCCAGGATCTAAGGGGGTATGCATCTGAAGAGACTAGAAGGTATAAGATGTGCTGTCATAGCTACCTGAGCTAACAAGGATCAATCAGAAGAAACTGAAATCAAGAAAGTGAGAGCTGGAAGCAGTTATCTTTACAAATGGTACAGAAGACTTTTCCAGTACTCCAAACGTAGGGGTAGTAGAGCAATTCAGCCATTGCAGGGATCCTTTCCTCAAATTTAAAAAACCTTTGTAATAATAATAAAAAAAAAAAAAAAAAAAGGGAGAAAAGTCACTGAATAAATAAAAGAAAAAGTCAAATATAATTTAAAGTCACTAACAGAAAGCTCTATTAAGGAGACGTTAAGGTTGGTGCAGAAGTGGTGTTTTCTGCTTCCCAGTACCCTTCTGGAACATTGCAGTTCACAACCCCAAACTCAAATGATAGAAAACCAGGAAAAGCTCAGTTAAGGTAACCAAGAGAAGAGTGTTATTGTTAGAGTTGTGGGGAAATGAAGCATAAAGCAGGGTGACCAACTGACATGAGTCCAATTTCAGGACAGCATGATCTCATTAGGCAGCGGCACAGGAGCCAGCCAACAGCTAAAAACAGGGGAGTTTGAATGGGACTGGGGAGGGAGTGTGTGGTGTTCTGGTATTGTTGGGGTGTTCATTGGGGGCTGTTTTGGTGGGGTTTTTTTGTTTGTGTCTCTCACTGACAGGATGTACGGGGAAATGGTATGACAGATACAGAGGCGATAGTGGTAGTCACTCAAGCAGTGGAAGAGACAATGAAGATCACTGGATGTGGAAGCTGCGGGATGTACGTGATCCTGGAGGGCGTACCTCATAATTGTTTTGTTTGTATGAAATGCTGCCTAAGAGAGCTCATGGAAGAGAAGATTCGAGGCTTGGAGATGTAGATGGAAACTCTGGTTGAGGTTAGAAGAGGGTTTGAGCAGATGATGGAGCAAAGGAATGAGGAGGCTGAAGGAAAATACCCAGACCTGCAGATGGAAGTAGGACCAACGAACTCTGAGGGGAGAATGCTGGGTCAGGAAAGTGGCCAGTGGAAGCATGTGACTGTAAGAACCCAGCAGAGGAAAAGATGGGCTATTGAAGGAGAAATAGAGCTCAAAAACAGGTTTGCGGAGTTGGAAAATGAAGGGGCACAGCAGGTGGCTGCTGAAGGTGGAAGAGCAAGAAAATCCAAAAAATGAATCAGTTTTTCTTTGCTGGATTTTCATTCTGAGGTTGCACATTAGCTCATATACAGTAGAACCTCAAAGATACGAACACCTCGGGAATGGAGGTTGTTCATAACTCTCAAATGTTCGTAACTCTGAACAAGACATTATGCTACAGTCAGCGTCTTCTAGCTGAGGCTGGGAGACATCTCTGCAAAGGTGGCACCTGGCAGCACTGCCTGGTTTACAAGCAGCTCCCTGCCCTATTCCTATTTCTTGCCTTTGGGCTGAACTAGGGGGGCCTGCCCCACACCCTTGGCACTACAAGCCCCAGCACTGAGCCACCTCTCCCGAGGGCTCTCGCTGCTCTGTGCACTGCTTGCCACACTCCAGAGGCAGCACGTGGCAGGAGGTTGGCGCCAGACTGCTGCCAGCGCCCTTCCCTCCCCTGCCCCTTGCACTCCCAGAGGTGCTGGAAGGATCCAGGAGTGCAGCCACGGGCAAAGCTTGGGCTACATCAGTGCACAGGCTGTGGCCCTTTAAAACTCCTCCAGAGTATAGCTCCTACACTCCAGCTCCAGCTCAGATTTTGGCTGCAACAGCAGTAGCTCAGTAGCTCCCTGAGGCAGCTTCTTTCTCAGACTCTGGACTAACCTTCCTGACCTGGGTGGTCGTGAAAATAGCTTCCCCCTCCCGGTGGGGTGGGGTGGCAAGGGGGGGGGGAGGTGAAACAGCACCTTTGGTTTACAGGAAACAGCACAGATCCAGGTTGCTTCTCATCTGGACTATACTGTGCCTGTATTGCATCTCAGGCATGCAGAAATTTGCTTTTTTTTTTTTGTTTCCTCTCCCTCCGCTGCTGCCTGATTGCTTACTTCCAGTTTCACATGCTGTTCAGTTGACCTGTCAGTTCATAACTGTGGTGTTCATATTTTTGAGGTTCTACTGTAGTTTACAACCTGTCACCTCATTTCTCTCGACAAATTCATGCTGTAGGGACAGCAGGTAGATTTCAAGGTCACATGGTATTCCCTGGCCATCCTTGTCATTTTCGAAGTATTTCCACAGTGATCTCAGGCATTCATCTTCCCCAAGTGACAAAAAGTAAATCCTGACAGCTAGCCAGCAATCGTGTAATCTCTTAACTGCAGGAAACAAACTTGGCCACCTTGTCGGTACATTTTTGTACGTTGTCTTGTACTCTGTCACAAAATCAAACATGCTTTTAATTTGGTATATGATGAGAAGTGGCTGTAAATTTTGGTTACTATGCTCTCGATATCCAGTCTAAACCAGTCAGCTGCATGGCACGCATAGTTGTGCATCACGTGTGCCACACAGATCGCTTTTATGATGCTACTATTCTGATCTCTGAGTTTTTGGAAAACAGTTGTTTTCCATAATTTACACTAGCATTGTTGGCTGTGTAAGCAGAGACCTTGTCTAAACTCCAGCCATGTTCGTGCAGCCTTGCAGTAATCTGAGTGAATACGGCTTCAGCTGTCTCTTTGTGATCGTCATAAAAGTCTAGCAGTTTATTCTGTACACCAAGTTCTGAGGGGAAAGTTTTGTATTGCCATGGTTTGAGGCATCTGAAGCATCAGAAAAGAATGGCCTTGTGTCAACTTTTGAGTCACTCAGTGTCTCAATCATTTTGGTATTTAAATCAAAGCACTTTTTGACAGAGGCTGGAGCAAGCACATCTGTAACAATTGCAGCACATTTTGTACAACCACATGACTTTTTCTTCACAATGTCAGAATCTGGAAATACAGTACAGTATAGTTTTGTTCCACAATTGGCTGATCTATAGGAATGTCCATGGCATAACTGTGCGGTAGGTATTAAGTCACTTCTGCAGCAGTTACCTTGTCCACATTACTGTCCTTTGGTTTTACAAAGAAACTGGACATCGATTTGTTTTTCTCTCTTTGTAGCACAAATTTTATGTGGGACTCACTCATGCAATGCCGCCTTACATCCGCCTCCCCGCCGTGTGTAATTGTAAAAGCTCTGTGGCAGATGGTGCATTCCACTTTCTGAGAATCTCTTGACAGTCACAGACTTAAACCAGGAGTATGCTCTTTCCCTATCTCTTTTTTGTTCTTGGACTCCACCCACTTTGTTTAATGTTAAGTCCAAAAAATTGACCGTAATAAGCTATTCTATATGTTTATGCAATGCACATGTATAGCATCACGCCAGTAATCCCGCCTGATCGCTTTCCCCAAACAGCGCCAATATTTACTATGAAGCCTGGCCGTGGGTGGCACATGCACTTTGGGGAGGCCAGCCCCCCTTCCCACCTGGTCCCACCACTTCCACGTCCCCCCATGCTCATCTGCCAGCCAGTACTGAACCCTCCCAAACTCCCCGAGCCCGACGTGGAATGGAGCAGCCCGGCCAGAAAGCCCCCCCACCCCAACTCCTAGCCCCATGTTGAGTAGAGCAGCCCAGGCCAGCCAGGCACCCCCTCCCCACCCCACTCTTTACAGGACATTGGGTAGTTGTTGCAGGACGCAAGACAAAGGATCCAATTGCAGGACTGTCTTGCGATTTGCAGGACAGTTGGTCACCCTAAACATAAGCTTCAAAAACTAATCAAATAAAAAACAGGAAATGCACAGTTAAGGAGATGCTTCACATACATTAACTCTGCAAGCCCACTAACCCCATCCCCTACAGGAGTCCCTCAGGAAGGTCACAGGACCTTACCCATCCTTAAACTTATCTGTCTATTGTGATCTCTGCCAAATCACTGTGCTCTGGAGAGCATTGTTGATTTAAGGAGTTACTCGCAGCTGAGGTTAGTGGGAGTACAGGAATAAGAGTGATCTGGAGTTGTACTGGGCAAGAAGAAAATGGCACTTTTTTTTTTTTTTTTAAAGGACGCATCAAGTACTGTGATGTCCAACTTCCTACTGTCATCCTGATGAGAGTAGAATTAGAATTGCAGTGTGTGTGCAATAGCAATTGAACAAATAATTTCCTGGTTTTTGAAGTTTTCTTCCCTGTTGCAATACTTTTCAGTAGTACTTGGGAAGACCTTAACTGAGCACTGTATGGTTTTCTAATGTAAATTTGGAATTTTGACACCCCATATTCCAAAAGGAATATTTTTTATTACAAGAAGGAACTATTTTGTGCAATAATCTTAATGGGTTTTTTAAGTGAATAACCTATTATTCAAAAAAAGAAAAAAAAACCCAACTCCATGAAGTGAATGAATTAAGCTGACAGAGGATTCTGATATCCCTATCATCAGAATGGGTTCACTATTTTGTGGCTGGGCTATCAACTGTTCTCAATCAACATTAGACATTGCGGAGGTCGACTCAAGGGTCATCCTTGTCAGTGGTAAAACAGCCACTATTAGAAAGCGCTTACAACACAGGGTCTTGCTTAAGGAAAGAGCCTAGCCACTTGCAATTTTAAAATGTTACACTAAGCTGTGTGATCCTTTACCCCTTGTGACACCCTGTATCCCATATTCACCACTTTTATATGGTTATGATATATTGTGTACAAAGTAAGCCTTCTAAGGTATCATTTGAAAACTGAATCTGCTGAACATCATTGTCCTGTTAAAATGTGTGTAACAGTGTGTGTTAAACTATGAGATTTTACTATATGTTGTTGCTGAAATATGTTGTAATTCTGAGCAACACCCACAGACTGGCTCCTCAGAGACAACAAAGGACTGACCACAGGTGTGAGAAAACTATTAACTGCTGAAGCAACTATTTGCCAGCAGGGGAGACTGTAAAACAAAAAATGCACATCATCTCTGTGACAGCTCAAACTTCACGTACACAGAAGGTATAATATACAATTCACGTAAAAGACATTTCAAATCTCACTTACACAGGGAACTGTTTTGTCTACACTCCAGCTGTGGGTAATCCTCAAAGAGGGGAAAAAAAGATATAATAGAAAACAAACACACAAATTACCTCTTTCCCGCACTCCTCACATCTTTGGTCATGGCAGCTATCATGCTTGAAAGAACAAAAAGCTTTTGGAATCAGGGGATAGGTTCCAGCTGGAAGGCTTTCCAGCTACTACCAACTGCTGTAAGCTTTTTGGTGAGAAAAACCCTTTTAATTGTTTTTGTTTTCAAGATCACTTAGCTTGGTCAAGTTTAGGAAGTAGCTTATGTTTTTCTCTTTTTATTTCTTTTGCATCCAATACTGACTTAGATTTTAAGTGATTATAATTGATAGGGCATATATCTTTCTCTAGTTAATAAACTTGCTTTAATGTTTTATCTGAACTAGTGTGTTTGATTGAAGTGTTTGGGGAATCTCTCCTCAGGTCAACAGGGCTGATGCATATTCACTACCCGTTGTTGGAATAACTAAATGTGAGCTTGTGCCATCCAGTGGCCTACTGAATATTTTGGGGGGCAAGGCTGGAACTGAGGGATATGTTTGTGCCACCCTGTATCTATTCATGGACAGCTGGGCATAACATTTGTGTGTTCAGCTGGGAGTTATTTTGCATGCTGGTGACAGAGTGAGCAGAGCCTGGAGGGGTTTACAGTTCACTAGCAAAGCAGTGTAGAAGGGATCCCAGGCTGGAGAGAAAAGGGGACACAGCAGTTCAGGTTGCACCCTGGGGAATGTAACAAACACAATACAATAAAACCTCAAAGATATGAACACCGTGGGAATGGAGGTTATTCGTAACTCTGAACAAAACATTACCATACAGTACTCTGCAGTCAGTGTCTTCCAGCTGAGGCCTGGGAGGGATCTCTGCAACAGTTGGCAGCACTGCCTGATTTGCAAGCAGCTCCCTGCCCTATTCCTACTTCTTGCCTTTGGGTTAAACTGGGGAGGCCTGCCCCACACCCTTGGCACTACAAGCCCCAGGCTTCAGCCAACTTTCCCCGGGGCTCACTCTGCTATGTGCACCGCTCACCACACTCCAGAGGCAGCACGTGGCAGGGGGTTGATGCCAGCCTGCTGCTAGTACTCCTCCCATCCCTGCTGCTTGCACTCCCAAAGGTGCTAGAAGGATCTAGGAGTGCAGCCATGGGCAAAACTTGGGCTGCATTTAAAATTCCTCCAGAGCACAATGTGTAGGCAGCAGCTCAGACACCGGCTCCCACTCCAGCTCCAGGCCAGGCTTTGGCTGCAATAGCAGCAGCAGTTCCCACCTTAGTCAGATCACTGCAGCAGCTTCTTTCCCGGGCTCCGACTGAACTTGCAAGCTTGTCCCCCTCCTGTTGGGAGTGGAAAACAGCTTCCACCTCCCAATGGAGTGGGGTGGGAAGGAGTGAAACAGGGCCCTTGGCTTACAGGAAACAGTGCAGACCCAATATAGTATTCATGTAAGATATGCCATGTCAGGTACTGTTAGAAAGGCTATAATGTGCTAAATAAGATGATAGTGTTTATGTTCATGTGTTATATGTGTAGTGGAAGTTATGGATGTCTGATATATCTGTATTTCAAATTGTGCTGTCTGTGTCACACCCCAGACAGGATGGCTGCAGAACAAAAGCCTGCTTGATGGCCCATTAAGAAATTCACAGATGCAAGGGGCCCAGGGGGGAGGAGGAGGGAGAGAAGCCAGGGATATACCTGATGAGTCACCAGGACTTGCTCAAGTGACTCTGGACTCCATTTTGATTCCTGTGAAATTCCACAAGCAGCATGGAAAGGGCCAGAGAACATAAAAGGCAGAGGCCTGGGATCCATTTTGTCTTCAATCCTGTTCAGCTTTCAGCCTACCTACCTCTGGATCAATTCATCTGCAACTGAACTGAAGCTGTGAAACAAAGGACTGAGACCCATCCAGGTACTGGATGTATACCAGAGGGACTATACAAGCCTGCAATCTCCATAGTTCCTCTAGAAACCTGATGTATATGAACTTTCAAATCATTTGTATGTATCTGATTGCTTTAATCCTTTAACATTTCTCTTATTGTTTGTTCCTTTTTTTTTATAATAAAACTTTAGTTTTAGTTACTAAAGAATTGGCTAGCAGCATGGTATTTTGGGTAAGATCCAAACTTATACTGATCTGGTAATGTGGCTGAACCTCTGGGGTCAGGAGGAACCTTTTTGGTAAAGAGCATAGAGTTTAAACAACCGGTCCTTTACTGGACCTAGTGGCTAATTGGGAGCCAGTGACAGAAATGCAGTAAAGGGGGCTGTGTGTATTTGTATACTGGCTTCTTGATAACCAGTATGGGGAATCAAAGGCGCTGGTTGGGAAGTCTGACTTCAGTGTCATCCACCAGTGCTGGGAGAATCTGCTCTCCTTTAATGCCTGCCCTGGCCTTGGCATTTTCAGGTGGCTACCCTAGGCACGGAAGGGTCACAACAACTATTTGCTGGGCAAACATATGCATGTGTCTCATAGATCTTTGTAAAGACAATGTAACAAATGATACCTCTACAGCAGGGGTGGCCAATCCACAGCTAGGGAGCTGCATGCAGCTCTTTGCTCCTCTGAATGCAGCCTGCTGCTCTTTGCTCTGAAATTGACAAGCAGTGCATAGGGGAAAGTGAAATTGACAAGCTGCCTCCAAAATTGACTGATCAGGGCCAATTGAATTGAGGATTAGTGGGAATTGTGGCAGAGGGTAAGAGTGGAGGGGAGCTTGTCAATTGAGAAGTGAAACTAACAAGCTGCCTCAGAAAATGAGGGATCAGCAGGAATTGTCAGCAGAGGGTAAGGAAAATGTGGCTCTTAGAGTTATCAATAGCTATTTTTTGGCTCTTCATCTCTGACTGGTTGGCCACCCCTGCTCTACAGGGTCATAAAAGACCCACTACACAGCTGTGGCTGGCCCTGGTCAGCTAACTCAGACTTGCAGGGCTCACCCCTGGGGTAAAAACTGCTGTGTCAACATACCCTCAGTCAGACAGACCTTTATTTAATTGAGAATCACTTTTATACAACTGGAAGTGGATTAAATATTCTTCTTCTCCTGGTTATGTAGCATTTACTACTTTTTTCACCCATTTAATATTTCACACATGTACATTACATGCATGTTTGGTTATTCCAAATGTATACAACATATAAATCCTGTATAGCACATTTTATATTATTCTCAGAATACCATATTGCTCTAAAGATTTTCAAGTTCTGTATATGTAATATACGTTAGATGGTAAAGTGTAATTCCAACACAAAGGAAGTGTATTAAGAATAGTTCATGGTCCAACACACAATACTGTGCAAAGAAATTCCTCTACATAAGGCATTTTTAAAAAAGGGTGGATTTTTTTTTTTATTATGTCTTTTTTCCCTGCCATAATGGCAGTAACGGACATGTTTTACATAGATAAACAGGGAACTTTATGAATAGGTCTACCGTGAAGTAGTCTGAAGTGAGTTTTTGTGCTAGAGCTCTAACTCCTGAAAAAAATACATATAATTTATATTTCCTCAATATTTCTGAGGGTTCAGATATATTCCAATTTTTTTTATTTCTTTCAAAAGCTCTCCAACTGAAAACATTAATAATGAACAGTTACTAATTTTAATTCTTTCAAAACAAAGCAGAGCTCTTCTAAGCTTTTAGCCTCAGTAACAGTTTGTGGCTATAAGTTTCACCAGTTTAATTATATGTTGTGTTTATTGATTTTAAATATGGCGTTTTTAATTTCACTGACTGACCCACTTTTCCTTGTATTATGACATGGAGAACAGAAGCTTCCAGTCCCCCTTCTCTATACCACTCATTATTTTGCATACTTTTATCCTATTAACTTCTTGTTTGTCTCTTTTCTATGGTAATCAACCCCAGTCTTTTCAATCAATTATGAAAGTTTTTCCATCCTTCTGAGCGTTTTTTTGCCTCTCTCTAAACCAGTGGTTCTTAACCTTTCCAAACTACTGTACCCCTGAAGCCTGAGTCCCACCCCCACGGGGCTGAGGCATGTAACTTAGTTTCATGGCGCCCCTGTGGCTCCAGGCAATTACCTTTCTTGCCACCCCCAATACCAGCTCTGCACTTGCGACCCCTCTAAAACTCCAGGTTAAGAAACACTGCTCTAAACCCTCCCTAAATCTATAATATTCTTTTTGAAACAAGACGACCAGTATTGCACAGTTTAATAGATGAGGCCACATGTAGCTTCATGTAATGGATAATCCCACAGCAGATATCCCATCCTGTTCCTTATACATCCTAATATCATCTTTGCCTTTTTGACCACAGCTGCACACTCAGACAAGGTCTTCATTAAGTTGCTTATGATGGGATCCAAGTCCCTTTCCTGACAGTTAACTTAGAACCCTATATGACATCTGAACAGTTTAATTTTCCCTTTCAATATGCATTATTTTCTATTTATCTACATACAATTTAATTTGCCATCATGATGCCCATTCACTTAGCGTGGTTAAGTCCTTGTGAAGTTTGTTACACAGTTTTCTCTGGATTTCTGAACCTCCTGCTAAACAACACCTAGTATACACTTAAAAATTAGATTACATCTCTCAGGGCTGTGAAAAATTTCACATCTTTTGCAATGCAGTTATTACATGTAATACTACCTGTGATGTAGTAACTACACTGATGGACAAACCCTTTCCCTTGATATATGAAGTGTCTATAGCAGTACAGTGGCACAACTGCAGCACCATGGCTGTGCTGCTATAGCTTCTGCAGGGGTTCTCAAACTGGGAATCGTGACCCCCAGGTTATTATGTGGGGGAGGAGGTCGTGAGCTGTTGCCCCCATGCATACCGGTAAGGATGGCCTGGCACTGGGGGGGAATCATTACTTTTGTGGAGAGGTCATCGCAGCCTGAAATATTTTCAGAGGGAGTTCCAGCAAAAAATGTTTGAGAACTCCTGTGCTGTAGTGTAGACAAGGCCTAAGCATTCCTTTTATTTAAGTTAGGATTGGCTACCTGCAGCTCTATGCTTAAAAGAAAATGAAACTGACCACTGAGAAAGATACAGAAGAATTTGAGCACTCCCTCAAGAATGAGAGGGGTTACAATCAGGTTGAGGCATGTATGCACATAGGGAGTGTCAAATAACCTAAGATGTGCCAAGCCTGGTTAAGCATCAAAATGCAATAATAGGTAGAAAGAAGAAGATGGAAAAACTACAAATGCACTTACAAGGGACAACAAATGGTAGGAACAGTAATGAGAGAAATCAACCTCAGCTTTGAGGGCCATTTGCTACTTGGCTTTGTTTGGTTGTTGTTGTTGCTGTTGAATATCCAAATATTTTCTATAGCTTCTTTGCACTGAGCTTGGGGATCCCTGCTGCGCTAGGCGCTGCACAAGCAGCTGGTCCCTGCCCCTAGGCGGCCCCAGTCCGCATGTCGCTAAATACAGCCAGTAGCACTGCAGCCCTGCAGCCACCCCCGGGCACAGCGCTGCGGAGAGAGCTCGTTGCGGGGGCGCGGAGCCGGGGGCAAACCCCTGCTCTGCAGGAGGGGCAGAGCCCCAGCCCCGAGGGTGAACGGCTGAGGCAGGCCTGGAAGGACCCGTCCCGCACCCGTGGTACAGGGCCTCGCAGCCGATGCTGAGGCAAGCAGGGGAGGCTCTAAGGCCCGGCGGCGGGGCACCGGGGGAGCAGGCGGCCCCTTCGCAGGCCGGCGGATAAGCCCGGGCGGTATCACTCCACCGCACCCCCTCCACCCCGCTCGTCCAGAGGAGAGCCCGGCCCGGCCGCCCGCCGCTCGGCTTCCCTACCTGGGGCCGCGGAGGAACGCGCCCTCTTGGCCGCGAACGCCCATAACTCGCCCCCCGGCCGCCGACCGACCCCGGGATAGACACCCTCCGGACGCGCCCTCCTGCGCCGCGCAAGCGCAGAACCACCGAGCCCGGCCGGGAGGATGGCGGAAGTTGCCTCTCCCGACTACAAGTCCCAGGCGTGCCTGGTCAGGTGGCTTGGCAGCGTAGCACCCTGGGACCTGGAGTCACGGCGAAGCCGCGTGGCATACTGGGAAATGTAGTCCCCATAGGACTCAGGCCACCGAGAGTCGGCCCCGTCCTTTGTGGCGCGTTGCATGCCGGGAGTGGTGGTCTCCGCCGGGTCCGCTGTGCACGCTGGGGCTTGTAGTCCCGCGGGAGTTTTGACTCGGGCTCTGTCTGGCTAAGCCTATCCGGGTCCCTGCGCTGCGCTGGCTCCTGACTCAGCGGCGAGCCGCGGAGGATGTTTGGCGTCGCCTAGCAGCGGCCGTTGCCTCCAGTAGCTGCCACCGAGACGGGTGAGGGCAGGAGGAGGGCGCGGCGGCGGCGCGGGAGGGGGATGGGGTGGGGCGGGGCGCGGGGGAGGAGAAGGGTCCGAGTCGGGGACAGGGGGAGCGGGCGGCCCAGCCGCAGGGCCAGGAGAGCGGTTGGGGCAGCAGCGGGCTGCGGTCCCGTCTTCTCTCCACGCTCTGCCCCTAGCCTGCGGAAGCCTGGTCTGTGTGTGCTGAGCTCCATGCCGCGCAGGCTCCCCCTCAGCCTAGCGCAGGCCCTGTGCGCTGTACAGCCTGGGTCAGGGGCCGGGATAGACGGACGGACAGACAGACAGACAGCCTCCGACCCCGGAGCAGCTCCTGGAGCGGCCAGCCCCTGGTCCGCGGGACGCTCGTGTTATTCCCACTTTCCCGCCGGCCGAAGAAACAGCGCGACCCCCGCTCGCTAGTTACCCCTGGGATCGCTCCGCTGGGCGCCCGGCGCTTAGCTGGGTTTGGAGTGAAAACAGAAGTTTATTGAACTAAGTATCGAGAGTCCAGGGACAGCGAGCAGGAGCACTGGAAACAAGGAGTTACATATAACATAAAATCATAACACACATTCCAGGGCCAAGACTTCATTAACCAGCTACTCTCCTGCCTAGTAAATATTGCTCGCCAGCGTTTTCCGGCCAGGCTGTCTGTGATTCCTTTTTCATGCGAGAGGGCACGCTGTCTGCTAGGCAAAGGATGCCAAGTGTACCTCTTGGCTTTCGGCTATACCCTCCCCCCAAAACCACTGTCTTTACTTTCAAACAAGATCCGCTCCTGCTGTTTATTTTTTTCTGCAAATTTACTCTGGTAGATTTCACTGTCTTTTCCCCTGGTATCAGACTCACTATGCAAATAGACCCTTGTCATGTAAAGCGCACAGTATACAATGACTGGAGAGGGAGATAAGCATCTCTTACTATCTGCTGCCTGCAAAGAACCTGTCTGAGGCTTGTTACCTCTTAGTGACCTGTCTTAACTTTAGAACATAATTTACATTTTGGATAGATAATTTCTTAAATATTTTCCTTACATGCATTTGGCAATTATTATAATGACTAGTGTGATAATGGCTCTTGGTAGAGACCCCCATGCCACCCTTTGGTGAACTATTATGCATATCTGATCCAGGGGATCTCTGTAAAACTCTCTGCACTCCTTGTGCCCTCTGCCAATTAGCATCCAGTGGTTCCTATGTCTCAGATGATGCCATTGATGGAACTCTCTTATCCATTATCTACCCTTAATGTAAAGTATTGGACTATATTAAATAGAAAGTGTTATATTCAAGTCATTTTGGATTGAACTACATCTCATCCATGCTCTAATTTCAAACAGACATAAGGCAATGCAATTTACCACTCTGGCTGGGTGAAATGAAGTCAAAGTTGTGTGTCATCAGCATACTGATGGCATCACAATCCATATCTCCTCATATACCCTCTCAATAATCCTACATATACTGTACATTGAAGAAGAGGGGTAACTAAATGGAGTCCTGTATAATGTGAGAAAAGGAGCCATTTGAGATCACTGAGCCATATAAAATCAACCCTATCTATTGCCACATGGGTCCACAAGCAAGTTGGTCAACAGCATCTCATTAAATTCATTGGACTCAAAAGCAGCAGATAGAGCTAATAATATAAGCATGGACCCATGAGCTTTAACCATCACCACAGAGACACAAATACAGCTAGCACAAAATGTTCTAGCAAGTTGAGGGAACAAGTGTTATAAAGATTTTGGTTTTGACTGTGCCATTGTCAATAAACTGATATACCATTATTTGCTTTACTGCACCCAAAAGTGTCCTTTGTGTTTTTACAGAACATATAGAAGACCCAATCAGTGCCACTAAGAAGTTCACAATTTAAAGTCCCAATCCTGTAATTGAATTATTAGATTCATTCATGCAAGCACAGAGTTCTTTTCACTTGGATCTAATTACAAGATTGATGCCCATGTACAGACCTGAATTAACAAGTTGGTTACAAAAAACCAAAATAGACTGGGAGGGTAAAAGTAGGATAAGGGTTACAAAAAGATTGCTTCAATACCTTTGACTCTCAGTAAATTATTTAGGGTATCATGCAATTCTTGTGTCTCATTGATTATATAATCAGGGTTTTAACAAAGCTTTTAATAACAATAGTAACCCTTCTTCCTGGTGAAGTTGACTGTGACAAGGACCAGGTTCAATATATAGGGATTTCTTTTTAACAATAGCACAAGAATTGACTTGAGCCCCCACCCAGTAACCTGAGAAAATTACACACCACCTCCGGGTGCTTCAAAATGACATACTTCCCCTCTCTAAGCACCAAGCCTGGGTAAAAAAGAAACTTTTGATAAAAAGGGGGAAAATAACCCAGCAATAACTTAGGAAAATGCAGCAAGCAGGATTCATAAGCATAAGACCAAGAGCAAAGCATCCACCCCAGAGTATGCTGGGCAGCGGTTTTTTGCCTCAGATTCTTAAATCCAATGACCAAAAGTTTTTCTCATTTCAACACATCCCACAGTTGTTATCCTTGGTCAGTGAAGACCAGATTTCAGAGGTGCACTATCCCTCCACACCTCTCTTTTTCTTCCTAATCTCTAATTCCTAAAGTACCTGAAGAGAAGGAGAAGAGTTACATTCATTACTGCAGTATTATTCAGAAGCTTTCCATTACTTGATTTCAGATATTGGCCTGTATTAAAAACAGTCTTTAATAGCCCCACATACATAACATGCCATAAAAAAGAAAAATGTAGGAATTTTGGGAAAGTATATTTACCATAACATTCTAGAGTCAGTTTCTCTGTGTTTATTAGTTGTTCTGGAAAATATATTTTCTATATAATCAGTGATTTTCCAAGGATGACACTACATTGGTATTACGCATACGTTTCTGATCTGCTACTTCTCCTGGATGACAGGGAGAAACAGCTGCAGTATGCCATGCAGAAGATGTTCCAGGATCTTTTGAAATGCTAGTCCTGCCCAGTTAATTAAGAGAAAAGAGATTAAGAATGAAAAATATTCTAAGAAGATGATGGTGTGTCAAAGTAGCAAATGACCAACGAGAACAAGAGGCTGAGATTGCAGATGAAGAAAATAGGCTATTAGCATCCTGCAAACATGGGCCATGAGATGTGAACTGAAATGGAACCACAAGCCCACTTCCTTAGACAGACAAATGATTGAGGGTTTTATTGTCCCTTCCACAGCAAGAACACATCCAAGAATCTAAACAGAATTATTTTCCAACATTTCCACTCTGGACTTCTGCCACACACAAAATATCTGTCCGAATTCCATACATTAGCCAGCAACAATGGACTGAATATACTGAGTGTTTTATTTTTGTTGTGTTATTTTTTTAATGCCTGGGCCATTGTTGCCATCCTTATAATTTAGGGGAATAAATAGATTTAAAAATAATGCTTATTCCGTGTTTAAACTTAGCAAGATCTAATTGCTATTTTTTTTGGCTATTGTCAACGTATGGTAGGAGCAGCCAATGTGAATGTAGTAATCCACAAACTCCCACCTGTGTATAGATCTGTTCCATTTTGCACCATATTCGATACAATAGAAAGCCTCTGTTACACCTAGTTGTAGACAAGAGAGAAGCTCCATATAGATGGACTCTTTGTTTCACATTCTTATTAGCCTCACAACAGACTATGGCCAGCTTTCAGGTTAATTACTTAATTTTGTGGACACAGGCACAGTAAATGAAAATTTGAGGGCAGGGGCTAGCACAAGAGTTATGCTGTCTTACAGAAATGCATGCTAGGTAAGCAGATGTTTGCAGAGCAAGTCTTGGGTGTTATATATGACTTTCTGTTACCACAAGCAGATTTGCCTTCTGGAATATCTGATTCAAAGATTGCAGTGCGGTCACCGAGAAACACAAACACTGCATTATGACAATGGTTTCATCACCCAGTTAAACCCTCTTTCAGGTATTTATGTGGCCCATATGACATATTCAAGTTATGCAAAATCTAAGCTTTCATTTAAAATAAAAAGTAAGTTTCTAGTCCTTGTGGCTGCAAAAATAATCATCTAAATGTCGACAGTGTAAACCAATGCCAGTAAATGGATGTGGTTCTTAGTATCAGTGTCTGCCATTCATGTGCTTGCTTTTGACAATTGTAGCTGCAAGTTGAAAAATAGTACTGGTGTTTGATGATGATTATTTTATTGTTACAGAAAAGCTATTTTAAATTCAAGATGCCACCCAATTTAGATTGGAAGAAGCTTATGAGAGTTGATGCTGATGCTCTGCCTCGTCAAGAAGAACTGGCAGATAGTTTGCTGGAGGCTGTGTCCAAGGTACTTTAAGTGAACTGTAACAGTTTTATTATGCATTCTTTAATTAATCAGAACTGGTATAATACATGTGTAGTGTTAGTGTGTTTATTTGATTTTCCTGATGCTCAACTAATCCATATTCTCATCTATGTTTATTTAGGTTGAAGGAAATGACTTAAAAGATGAAAATCCTGAACGTGTAGTACATCTTTTTAAAATTACTCAGTCACTAATGAAGGTTTGTATTAATCTTATTTTTTAAAACAATGTGACTTTTAAAAATGCATTCAAATATTTATTTTTAGATGAAAATATTTGTTTCCATTTTCAAGTGGAAGCTCAGGGCTCAGTTTTTTTGTCATGCAGCTTTACACATGTAACTCCCAGGAGTACTGGAAGACACATACACTCTGTTGCTTCACATACGTTACATGTGAGTCTGATATATGAAAAACAGATTGAGATTTCTGTTTGCAGGCTTTTTTAATTACACAAACAATTTTTAAATGCTGTAGAATATCTTTAAAAATTGTTTTTCTTTAACGTTTATGATGTTACACAAACATATATTTGTAGAAAAACACATGATGGTGTGCCAGTTTGATTGGCACTGATTTGGAATAACCTTCAGAACTAAAGAGTGTCAGCACTACTCATTAGGAAGGTGGTGTGGGGTTGAAAGGGATAGTTTTAAATTGTTGGATGCCAAGTAATTTTAATTTAAAAATTACTAAAAATATTTAGTTTAGAGAAACAAGGAATTGCAGGTAAGCTCTTACCAATTGTTTCTTTTATTGCCAGTTCAGGAGTGTGGCTCTCCGTAAGTAGTCACAGGGGCTCTTTTACATACCTTCAAAGACACCTTGATCAAGACCAGGCAAAATAATCACAATTCTTAACCATGGCTATTTTATTATTAAAGAAAGATTTAAAAAAAACCTAACTTTAAACCCAACTAAACAAATGACTGAACACAAATGATAAATTGGTTACTTCCATTGCAATCTTTTCTGCATGTCTCTCTGTTTGGAGATGTTAACACCCCTTGAGCATGAACCACCTCTGGAGGCAGGGGGTGGTGCTTTTCTCTTGGTAAATTAAGACCAAAGTATATTATTTCCCAAATTATTCTGAATTCAGCTTTAGTTTTTTATTAGATACTTATAACTGTTTATACCTGGGCAAAATAATCTGTTTAAAGGCAAGTGAAGCCTGTCTAATTATTAATAACCTAAATAGTTTATTGTTGGGCAAAGTAAGCAATCTTAACTAAAACCTATGAAATTGAAGAAGATATTTAAATTAGTAATTTAGAAGAAGCCATTTAAGGATCTGTCTTAAAACAGACCATACATGAAAGTTAAGAATTTTAAATCCAGTGATATCCCACTATTTCTCTGTTTACCAGTAGCGCCTGTGTCCTCTCCAGGAATACAGGGTCTAACCATTTGGTGATTAGCACAGTATTAGCACTGGTCTACATTATGAATTTATGTTGGTATAACTACAAAGAGTCCTGTAGCACCTTAAAGACTAACAAATTTCTGCGGGCATAAGCTTTTGTGGGCTGCAAACCACTTCATCACTAGCAGTGTGTTTAGTTAACTTCCTCTAATCAATCCATGTTGAAGTCTTGGGGAGATTTTCCTTGAGTTAATTTCTTCTTGAGTCTTTTCTGTTTTTCTTATCTGTCTATAGCTACTTGCTTATGGAGTGCTGTGTCTGAACAGGGTGGGCAAAGGGTGAGTGTAAGTAGGGCTCACTTCAGAGTTTTTGTACTCTTCTCCTTCCTATTTTCATGATATTATAGGAAAACATAAGTCTTTCAGGCTTGTTTAGATTTAGAGTTGGTTGCTTAACCTTTCATTGGCTTCATCCCCTCAGGATTGGCTTAGATGACACTTTTCAGCTCCTGACAGTGCAGCCTGTTTAATGAATATGCAACAGCCCTTTAATTGTCTTTGTTATTTCTGCCACAGGAAAGCATCAAATAACTTTTCAAAGCTAGTTTGAGCTCTTTCTTTTTATCTCATTCTCTAAGATAGTCTCTCAATTTTATTAGAGTTTGCAGGAAATGAAAGACATTTAAAAAAAATCCAAATATTCTTTATATAAGAGGTTTTTAGTTCTTAAAAGTCTTTTAAAATTAAATAACTTTGAGAAAGTCTTTAGCTTAAGTTGTTGATTCTGCATGACAGATTTTGGAATGATGGATTTTCTGATCTTCCTGAGTTGATTGAGGGTTTGCTTGTGCACTGCCAGTAATTAATTAATTCTTCTTTAGGATAAACATTGTTTACATAAATGGCTTCTTACATTATTTTAGCAAGGTCATTAGATTCCATGTTGGTAAATAAAGCATTTTATCATTTACATAGCAATGACATTAGAAACTGTCTTAGGTGCTTTGTATTTAGCTAACATGTTTGCAGCTATGCATTTCACAAAGGTGTTTTTTGTTTCAAGATATAAGATATTTTAAGATATAAACAAGATATATGATATTTTAAGATATAAATAAAAGTTTTAAACATTTCCAACTATGCATGCTATCCTATGAAGTTTTTAAGAACACAAGTAAGTTTTCTTTCAAGAGGGTGGGGGTTAGGAACGCTCACTCTACCTAGATTTATTGCTCTGATAACACACACTACATTCCTTTTTACAGTTAGTCCTCTGTTTAAAATATTAATGTTTTACATGGTCCGGGCTCTTGAGGTACAGTTGACCTTGGAAGAGAGAAGCAGAAATTTTATGGAATTTCTTTGCTTAGCTTTAACATTTTGTAACATAACTAGCTAAACGTGTGTTGTTATATTTCCAAGCATTTTGGGTATAACATTCTGGTAGCTATATCTTAATATTCTGTAAAGGTGCAGATAAGTTTGCAACAGCTTAAAAAAATGTATAATTTATTAGTATCATTTTTGAATCAATATGGAGGTATCTTCCCCCCATCACAAAACCATGCTTGTGAAATCCACATATCACAACATCTTGTATTCTGTCATAGATGTTTTGAAAATGGCAGTGCTCACCAGGTTACAAAGTCTGTTTTTTGTAGCAAAAACAATGAGAGTCCTGTAGCACTTTAAAGACTAACAAATTTAATTTCTGCAGGCATAAGCTTTCGTGGGCCCTAACACGACATCTAACGATGACATCTGACGAAGTGGGTTACAGCCCAAAAAAGCTTATGCCTGCAGAAATTAAATTTGTTAGTCTTTAAAGTGCTACAGGACTCTCTTTGTTTTTGCTGTATAAAGACTAACATGGCTACCCATCTGGAACTGTTTTTTGTAGAGACCTTTTCTATAGTTTTCAGGGTTGTGCTTTTGAGTACATAGTACATTAGGTTTCTTTATTATTATAACTCCTGTGGAAAAATACCTTGTGTGGCCTAGTGGATAGAACACTAGACTGGTACTCAGGAGAGTACCTGGTTCTATACCTGGCTTGATCACTGGTCTTGGCAATGTTAGGCAGGTTTCTTCACCTCTCCGAGTCTGTTTCCTCATGTACAAAATGGGAATAAATTAAACTGACCTCCGTTGTAAAACGCTTTGAGATCTACTGGTGAAAAACACCATATAAGAGCTAGGTATTTTATTATGTATCTCAGATTTCTAAAATTCTCAGTTCTTTTGTGGCTGTGGGCTAGTGAAAAATTGTGGAAGTTGGTTTGATAAAGAAAAGATTAATTCCCTTTTATAAAATTTCCATTAGTTCTAGATTCTGTGGAGGTTATCATCATCATCTCATAAATTGGCCTAAAGGTAAACTTGTTTTCTTATTATGTATATTTCTTTGCTAGATGAAAGCCCAAGAGGTAGAACTGGCTTTAGAAGAAGTTGAAAAAGCTGGAGAGGAGCAAGCCAAATTTGGTGAGCAACACTTCTGAATAAGTGTTTAAAAAAAAAAATAACTGTGCACAAAGTGACTTATTACATGGATTCTATAACTAATAAAACATTAGGCTTAAATAACTATGGGTGGAATCCTGGCCACATTGAAGTTAATGGCAAAATTTCTATTAACTTCAGTGGGGACAGGATTCACTCCAATATTGATAAATGGGAATGAAGATTGCTGCTGTTACTGTAGTTCTCATAAGTGTTTCCTTTGCTTAGAGGTTTTGGATAACCCACTATGTCCTATTTTTATTTCAACAGAAAATCAATTAAAAGCAAAGGTTATGAAACTAGAAAATGAATTAGAGGTATGTTTGTCTTTAAACTAAATTAGTTTCTAAGCTCCAGTGGCATTTATTCTTCTTGGACTTGGTGCAGTTTTTGACATTCTTTGAGTTTTGAGCATGGAGAAATAATCTGTTCCTTTTAAAAATGTTTAAGAAAATGGTAGTGGGTTTTGTCCTTGGATAAAGAACTCAAAAAAACTGGATAGTTGTTTAAGTTTCAAACATTGCATCATTTTAGGGACTGATAAATCTGTAAAAGTTCATTTAAAGACTCACATTGATTTTCTTTTTCAGGCTATGCAAGTAAATGACAGACAGACACTGGAATAGATTTTAAGCTACAGGCTACAACTTTATGAATTTAACAGTGGGTAGCTGGTATATGGCCCCCACTTTATCTCACATCCCAGGCACATAACAGGGTCTAGTGCATGGTGACAGGGCTCCTAACATCTAACCAATAACCCTGTATACCCCTTGGCCTACTCCCAGGATTCCGCTCATGTGTGAGTTCTTTAACCCTGTCCCCCCACAGTGGGCGAGAGACAGAGAGTACCAAGGGGAAACGTTTGTCTGCAAAGATTTCAGGCCTCCTTTTTTGTGTACAAGCACAGGGCCCGCTAGCGAAAATCCTGGGTCTCATTTTTCTCTGGGAGCTGGCTCTATTAGCCTTTATTCACACTGGACACCGACTGCAAGTTGTGACAAATGACACATTCTTATATTATCTGTTAGTATCAGACTTTAAATCCTATTCTTTCTTACCCAACTGTGCTTCCATGATTCTGCGAAGAAGGCAAAAAATGCACTGGATCTCCACCAATTTTGCCCAATAGGGAAAAAACCCTTCCTGATACCCAAAAAACAAGCAATCCATCAGAACCCTAACAGATCCCTATCTACCTTACAGAGATGGAGGGTAGAGCAGCAGAAGAAGCAAGAGACTTGTGCAGTACAGGAAAAAGTTTAAGTTGTTAAGAGAGAGGAGTCTGAGAGCAAACTGGATACCAATCCCCCTCCTAGCTGGCCAGTAGGATGCAACAAACCCAAAGAGGGGGAGGGTCCCGGCTCCAGCCTGTGCTTTCATCTCTCCTATCCCCGTGGGAGTGGTAAATCCCTGCTTTAGGTCCAACCAGCAACATCCTCCCCTGTCCTGTTTTGGAGGGTGGGGGGAAATTTTCAGGCTCTCTTCCCTGATTCCTCTTCTGGGGACACTGCATTCTCCCTTCTGTCCAAGCGAATGTCCTCCATACACTGAGATTGCGGGAGACAGATTCTTTAGGCTTTGGATCAGACCCTTAGGCCTCAGTGAGAGCAAGTGCCTTTGACATGCCTGAAATTATTTTTTTCACAAATAAAAGCAGTACCCGCTGCTGAAAGAGATGTATTTGCCATGTATGGTAATTAATTTCAGTATTCATTTGGAATATGCACCAAGTATATATCTTCAGAGCACTGTATATGTATGTAGATCTATAGAGAGATCTTTATTTTAATAACTCCAGAGATTTGTGCTCAAGTGATTTTTGTTGTTTCTAAAACATTAGATGGAAATATCACCCATTATCTGGTTTTTTTAAACTGTATTTGCAAACATTGATTTTCACCTCCAAGGAAATAAATCCGTCTCACTAGCTGTCCTATGTTTTTAATTTGAAGATAAAAATTTGTTAATTTTTAACATTCTTCTAAGATGGCACAGCGAGCTGCTGGTGGTCGTGATACTCGTTTTTTGCGTGATGAGATCCGTCAGCTGGAAAAACAATTGGAACAAAAAGACAGAGAATTAACAGATATGGAAAAGGAGCTAGAAAAAGAAAAGAAAGTTAATGAACAGGTAAGAAATATTTCATTCTGTTGTACAGCTTCTTTCTGAATTTGTGACTCATGGGCTAATGTCCTCCACCTGTGGAATTCAAAGATGGTCCAATGTTATTGTTGGAGTCTCCAGGACTAAGCTTCGCCCTTCATCTCAGGCCACCAGATTTTTTGCCTCTGGAAGTGAAACAATTCGGCAGTTCAGTTTCTCCCAACCATTTGTTTAGAAAACTTTACTTTTACACGTGGTGAATTATGCCCTGCCTGTTACCAGCCAGCCAAACCTGGCCATGCTAGGATATGGGGCTCAGAGTCAAACCAGCATGTTGGGTGCCCATCCTGCCTAGTGGAGCCATGACTTTAACAGAGAAAAGCTTGATCAGAAGTGTTTGGGGAGAGAATCTAAGGACAAGGAGATTGTACCGAGCCAGCTTAGGGATGAATCGCTCAAGAGACCTGGATTGGAGGGGGGAAAATCTCTAAAAAGATACAGAATCCCCCCTCCTCCAGGCACAGAAGTGGGTCCTCAAGTCTCTGGGGAAAGAAGCAGGCTCTTCAGTCAGTTCCCTTTTCTCCCACTATAAATTGAGGGTATCTTAATAATATTCAGGGTAGGTCCTGCAAACTGCAGAGACTCCAGATGCAAAAAGGCAAAAGCAAGTGTGTCCTTCCCAAGGCAATAATTTATATTGTTAATGAATAAGTGGGATGAAAATCAGAGGTTGAACCTCTTCTCCTTTGCTTTCTTCTCTGAGGAGCTGTGCAGGAGGTCAGACTAGATGATCATATGGGTCCCTTCTGACCTTAGAGTCTATGAGTGTTTTCCGGGTTTTTCCTATACACAGAGGCTCTCACTGTGCTCTGTATCTTGTCACCATCCCTGTCCCACCCTGCAGCATGTCTGGGCCTGCAGGGAAGCCTGTTCTTCCTGTGCAGCCCTTACCTCAGGCTGTAGCCTAATGAGAATTGTGCGTGTCTGGCTTTCAGCCCAAGGACCATTGCAGTGCCAGGGAAAGGAGCACAGATTTCAGGCAGTTTTGGAATGGGAATTGTGCCTTCTGATCATCAGCCGTAAACACTTGCTCTGCCCAGGAAAGGGGCTTGGACTGAAAGGCAGGGATGGGCTTGCCTATCCCTCTCCACTCCTTACCTCACCCCTCCACGGGCTGGTTCCATATTAGGAGCACTTCAGGCAGTCAGTGACTAGAACAGAGGCACAGGAGGATTGCACTCCTCATGAAGATGCACCTTCATAGAATTACCAAGGGGTAAGTGAGAAATGCCTTCTAATGCTCAAAATGATCCTGATTTACTGAGTAAAACCCTTGAGTGGTACAGGGTTGCTCCTACAATACTTACTTGAGTGCTAGCCAGCATGGAGAAGTAGTCAGGCAGCTTTTCAGGGCATGTCTACAGAACCGGTAGCAGCAAGCCTCCCAACCTGGGTCAACAGCCTCAGGCTTGCACTACTACACTAAAAATAGCGGTGTAGATAGCGCTTTATAGTTGTGGCTTGGGCTAAAGCTTGGGCAGCCTGCTCCCTAGGCTTCAGAGCCCTAGCTCCAGCCTGAGCCACAACATCTGCACAGCTATTTTTAGTGTGATAGTGCGAGCCTGGATCTGTCAACCTAGGCTGTGAGGCTCCCTGCAGCGGGTTGTGTAGACTTACCCTTAAGCTCCTGGGGACATTCAGCAAGCTACTTACATATTTGAGTTATGTGTACAAGTACCACTCCTCGGTTGTGTGGTCCCCATGCCAGGATGAACAGTGTACTACCTTCCCCCTGTAAACAGTCAGGGAAAGAAATACCACAAGTATATCACAGACATACTAAACAAAAGTCTCCAGGGTGTTTTGAAGGCGAAATGTCAGTGGCTTTCAAAGAATTCATTAATGTTAATAAAGTATCTCCCCTTTCAAGCATTATTAGATACATGTTTTCCCATTGATTTCCCCCATATGAAGGCATCAAAAGATCCAAATGAGAATTCCGGATTAAACCAAATGTTAAACTAAAATGTTAATATAAAACAGAAATTTCATAAATGTTAGGAACTTAAAGTTGGTGCAGCAAGAGCCTTGCCAGTCAAAAACCTAGTTAGAAGGGGACTTCTTCCAAAAGACCTCATACACCAGGGTTTTCAACTCCTCAGGGCATCACGAGGTTATTATGTGAGGGTCATGAGCTGTCAGCTGTATGCAGGGCTGAGGGCGGGAGCTCCACCATGAGTGAGGCCGATAGCCCGGCTCCATCCTCAGCCCCATTCCCTCTCCAAAGAAAGGATGCCAAAATAGAAGTTTGTCCAGGGTGCCATTTTCCCTAAGACTGGCCATGGAACTGAAACAATATTAGGAGGCTTGGTAGTCCAGCAGCTGAAGAGCTGCATTAAACAGCAGACCAATCAGAACACTGAGATTGGCAAATAAAAGGTAATTTATAATTTAACAGTCAGACACACAGGTGCATACTTTCTCCTGAAAATAATGGCCATCTCTATTGCTAAAACCACTAAGAAGCAAGAGTCTCTTGAATCTTACATTAAACACGGTTTTATCAGCATTGTTACCTCTGATATTGAAAAACCGCCTTCATCATTTGCTGTGAAATTTTGTCCGTTGAATCGATGAAACAGTGCAAACAGCAGCGACATCTTGAAACTAGACATCCTGAGCATAAAAATCAAAACGTGGATTTTTTCAAATGCAGAGAAGAAGCAACAGAGAAGTCCAGGCTTGATGCAGATGGAAGTTTCCGACAATAAACTTCCTTAGTTGTGGAGGCCTCTTATGTTGTGTCGCTAAGAATTGCCCGTGTCAAGTAGCTGAATACAATAGGAGAGGAGCTTGTTCTGCCAGTGTGCAAAGATATTGTCACTTATGCTTGGCAATGATACTACCAGAAAAATTAATATGCTTTCTATGTCGAATGATATTGTGAAACATAGGTTATCTGAGAGGTCTGAAAATATCAAATAAGTTGTGCATGAAATTAAACATTTTGCTTTCAGTATGTTCAGCCTGCAACTTGATGAAACTCTTGAGGTTACTAACTGCACAGAATTGATAATGTTTGTATGATATGTTAATGCATATTAAAGCACATTTTTATACTTCATGAAGAGATGGCAGAGTTTTTCCTGCAAAAAGAGAAATGAACCGAACAGAAAGTTCATTGACAAGACATGGCTTCTCTGCTTGGCATACTTAGTCAATATCTTTGATAGCCTTAATGGCCTCAATCTGTTACTTCAGATAAAACCTTCAACATTAATAGACCTGACTAATAAAATCAGAGCCTTCCAGATGAAGTTGGATGTGTGGTGCAGTAAATTGGATGTAGACAAATACAGCATGTTTCCGTCACTTTTCTCAAGTGTTTTCAAGTCAGCTGTCAGTGAACATCTAAAAGCCCTTCACAAAGAGTTCTCGCACTACTTCCCAGTGCTACCAGAAGCACTTCGTTCCCTGATTAAAAGCCCTTTCAGTACTTCTGAGCAGTTACTTACTGAGGATATTCATGCACAGGAACAGTTTATCAACATGATAAATGATGATGAAGTGAAAGCAAAATTCACACAGCTGCCTCCAACCCAATTCTAGTGTTCAGTGGCAAGTGAATACCTACTGGTATCTGAAATAGAATCATAGAATCATAGAATATTAGAGTAGGAAGGGACCTCGGGAGGTCATCTAGTCCAACCCCCTGCTCAAAGCAGGACTAACCTCAGCTATATCATCCCAACCAGGGCTTTGTCAAGCCTCAGCTTAAAAACCTCTAAGGATGGAGATTCCACCACCTCCCTAGGTAACCCATTCCAGTGCTTCACCACCCTCCTAGTAAAAAACATTTTCCTAATGTCCAACCTAGACCTCACGCCCTGCAACTTGAGACCGTTGCTCCTTATTCTGTCATCTGCCACCACCGAGAACAGCCTAGCCCCATCCTCCCTGGAACCCCCTTTCAGGTAGTTAAAGGCTGCTATCAAATCCCCGCTCATTCTTCTCTTTTGCAGACTAAACAAGCCCAGTTCCCTCATCCTCTCCTCATAAGTCCTGTGCTCCAGCCCCCTAATCATTTTTGTTGCCCAAATGGCTCTGAGAGTCCTTCTGCTGTTTCCCACTACCTACAAATGCAAGAGTGGATTCTCTAGCCTTCTCACAATAAGGATGAAATCCCAAAAATGGCTTGATGTAAAGGATGACATCAGATGTGCCCTTTATAACACAACATCAAGAATCAAACTTCTTATGTCAAATAAACAGCATCATCCATCTCACTGATTTTCTTGCTCCTTATGACGATTCATTTCTTCCAAGTATTAAAATGAAATTCTACTTAACAGTAACTATTTAAAAAAATAACTTTTTGGCTTCTAACAATATTTCGAGAAGAACGGGTTTTAGCCTTTATTTAAAAGCGGTGAGAAAAGATAAATACATTTAAAACGATAGGTTTACAAATGTAGCATTTAAAATAGTATTAAATATAAAAAAATGTTTTTAATTTATAAGAGGGGTCAAACTTAGAGGTTTGCTGTATAAAAGGGGTCACCAATACAAAAAGTTTGAGAACACTGCCATAACCATAAGAGTGATGACACATTGCGTAGCAATTTAAAAGCTCTCAGCTATTGCCTTTCAGACTAAAGGTTTTTCATATATTTTACAAGGAAAGCCTATGGCAAATGAATGGCTCATGGTCTAGGGGTATGATTCTTCCTTGGAGTAAAACATCTCAGGTTCTGTCTTGGTCAAACTCTAGATATGATTTGTGACAAGCAGTGGATTTTAACTTGGTGATCAAAAGGAAGCCATGTTACATCCACGAATCACCATCATTTATCCTAGATGGCTATCTTGTGAATGCAAACCTGCAGATTAGGAGCTATTTTGGGAAACAGAGAAATTATTAGCTGAGTTTGCAAAGAGGCCTCAACACTCACTGTGAAAGCCAGCATAGCAATCTGTTGCTTGCTACCAACACCAAGGAAACCTAGATAAGTTTTCCTCCAAAGCAACAACATTTTCAGCATAGCTAATTTCAGCATGACTATAATAACCCTTGTTTCATTAGGTAACTGAGCAGTTAGCTCACCAAGTGCCCCCCCTTCTCCCTCTGCCCCCAGTTCCCCTCCCGTTCCCCCATGGGTCAGTCTTTCAGTCCTGGTTCTCTTTTACTCAGAGGTGCAGTGAAGAGTACACGTATCTCGAGTCCTTTCTGTAGTGAGGGCAGTGGTAGGAGAACCCGGGTGCACCCCCTCCAATGGGCTCTGACCCAGGGCCCTAGGAGAGTCAACAGTATCTGGCCCCCAAAAGTGCCTCCTGAGTTACGCTCCCTGTGTTGCTTCTTACTGCTGCTTTTCTCTCACAGCTTTTAGTCCCAGATAAGGTGAAAAAGAAAAGGTAATCAAACTGTCAGTGCTAATTGGGCTTAGCACTTCCCTCAGGGAGGCTTTTCTGGTGCCTTTGTCAGGAGCCTTCCGGATAGGTGTGTCCTCCTTTCCTCTTCTGAGCTGGGTTGCGCCCTTTTCAATCTCTCTGCAGTTGAGCATGCTCTGCAGGGACTCTGCATGCTCTCCAGAGCATGCTCTGCAGGGTTGGGGAGGAGGGCCTACCTAGGCCCAATAATGTCCCTTACCCACTCCAACCCAGTGTGGGATTTGTATACTCTATCATAATGACAAAGACAAAAAGTGTTTGTTTACAAGCGTTCCCAGTTCCTGTGCAAGACTCTTCCTTCTGAGCCACCCTCTGCACGCAGAATCTTAAGTGACTGGTAGTATTCTCAGACCCTATCTACACTTACCTTTGAGATTTGGCGGCAGTCGACGGGAGTTACGCAAGCTATGCAAAAAAGTGTGTAACTTCCATTGACTTCTCTGCTTCTCTTCTGCGTGCCATCTTCACTGCACTGCGCCACTTGTGACGGTGGTCTTAGCATGTCAATTTCTGGATCGACTGAGTGGGTCTTCACTGAAGTGACCTGCTCAGTCGATCCAGAGAAATCGATCTGACAGCGGCGACTTTGCCGCCATCTGTGTAGCCGTAGCCTCAGCAAGGCACAGGGGGCACATTACTCACATATGCCCATTCATAGATAACATGCTAGTCAGTGCCCTGTCCAGAGAAATGGACCCTTTCATAAATGAACAGCTGCTGGAAAGGATTCATAGCCACCAGTTCATAATCAGGAAGATTCTTTTAATCCAGTGCAGAGAATTGGTCACCAATGGGTCAAAACAGACATGTCTCTGGCTGTAATTTTACCATAATGGTGAAGACTTGCAAACATCATTGCATCAGTCACTTCTTGAGAGATCATCAATAGCCAGATATCTCCAGTGACTAGGACTGCTGGTGCCATGCATCAGCTTCATACCCTGAGTAGGTTTTCTCAAAATACATTTGCTGAAAATCCTCCTGAGAACATAAAAAATGCACTTTATGCAGTGCAAAATTAGATGTCATTCTCAGATGACATCCAACTGCCCTTTTGTTGGCAGCTAAGTGTGACAGATATGGCAATTTCCTGCAATATCCTTGAAAGACATCATGGTATTAAGTGTATGTATTATTGGGGGCAAGGGATTGTATATAATTTCATGCGGGGAGGGTGACCACAGCTTCTCCAGGAACTCCGAGCAGTGTGAGGTGATTAGGCAAATTCACTCAGGTTGTAACACTTCCCTAGAAGTTCCACCATCTGGAGAGGCTTGCATATGCTAGGTCAAACTGGATTCTTCAGAGACCAACAGACAAAAAAAAAGGATTTCTGAACAAATAGCTCGAGTTTAAAGTGACTTAAGGTTGTCTTTCTGATTCAGCAAGGGGATAGGACCTTTTGTCCCAAGGGCCTTTCATCCTTTCTGGGAAGCGTCATAATGACTTTGGCTTACTGAGGCCCCCAAAACTGAAGGGTGACTGCTGATAAGCTTTTTGCATGCATATATGAACTTCTATAATTTTAATATTTGTAATATCTCTAATACTGTCTCCTTAAGAATAAATGTGCTTGCTTATAGGTAACTTATGACTTCTGGCTATCACATGGTCCATAAGCCTTTGGAGAGATAGCAAAGCACAGCCACTGGTCTGTTTAGGCAACCGGGCTTGCTAGGGATATCACAGTGTAGTCAGGAAACTGTGCAGCCTGGAAAAAATCCTGGCCAGGAAGGAGAGAGACACTGGTCTCTGCCCAAGAGAGGTGACGGCTGAGGAGTCAAGATTCTGGAGTGGGTATCCTCGATACCTCCCCACGGTGGGGGAAATAGAGGTGCAGTTTCCCTGAATTGTAACAGTAAGTGCAAACAACATGCTGAAAGCCAACTTGATTTTCACTCTGGACCCTTGCATATTTACTATGGAAGCAAGCATACAAGATTTCCAAAATCTAATAATAAATCCTTTTAGTTTATTTTGACACTTCTATTAGGGTGTATCTTAAACATTACATTACATACATGGCCATAGGAGTTTGAACCAGTGGTCCATCAAGTCCAGTATCCTGTCTATGAGGCAACCAGTACCAGCTGCACCAGTACAAAGTGCATGAAACCACATAGTGGGCAATTATTGTACTCTCAGAAGAAGTCACCTCCTGCTTTCCCTTAAGAGTTTGTTTATGATTGAGGCATGAGTGTTTGTTTACATCCCTTCCAAAACTAAGGAGTAACCAGAGCTTGAAGCTTCTCCATGGCAATAGAAATAATGTCCTGGGTAGTGAGGAATCTGCTACGTTTCAAGAGTCCACATAAAGGATACATAAAAGAAGAAAAGGGGGAGTTATGATCTTTCTTCTAGTGCTCCATTTTATTAGTTCAAATTGGATTCTTCAGAGACCAACAGATAAAAAAAGGACTTCTGAACAAATAGCCTGAGTTTAAACTGATTTAAGGCCTTCTTTCTGATTCTTCTTGTCAGCATGTTGTCAAAAAAAAACTTTAGACATGCAAGACAGCCAAAGACCTCATGTATCTGCAGAAAAAACCAGACCTCTTGAAGCATGGACTCCTTCATTCAGACTGGAAACATCTGTACTTAACAGCCTGGGTATCAGAAGAGAAGTGTAGTTCAATATGGATTCTCCATTAACCTGTAATACAGTTTGGTATCCAGGCAGAACTCAACCAGAATATTTAATTAATTGACTTGGTCAAATTTATGTTTCTGGTGTTAGGGGAAACAGAAAGCTCTTTGGGGTAGTGTTTGCACAGTGCCCAACACAATAGGGTCTTGACCTCTAGATGTTATTGTGTTACAAATATTATAATAATCCTAAAGTTCTGGTGATTTTAGCCACACTAGAGTTTCTCCAGGAGGTTTGGTTGGAGTCCTATTTTCAGCCATAATGACATTTTATAAACTCCATCTGAGCATCAGGTACCAGGTTTAATCACAATGACAAATTCGACATGCCTGTGCCCGGTCTTTCTCATCACCACTGCCTCTGAAAGGCAAGTTTTGGAATTAATTCCCATATCTGTACAAGAACCACACCACGTTTGTCATAAGGAAAAGCTTATTTTTATAGCTCCAGAAACCTGGGAAATTGTGGTGAGAGGAACTTACCTTGAACAGAAAGGTTTCCGGATGGAAATAGTTCTTCCATCATTTTGTTTGAACCCTTGGAAGTTTATGGCACAAATGGGCATTCCTAGAGCTCTAAAAATATAGCTCCAGCATGTGGAGTACATATGTTAATTGTAGCTGGTTCATCTTATTCTATCCAAACACCAAGGGCTCGAGGTTAGTGCAGGCAAGATGTAAAAATCCTGCACCAGTTGGCATGTTAGGCATATTGGAAACTATTCACAGAAGTCCCCAAGGGCTCTGGGGGAAAAGCGTATGAACCTCATGTCAGGAAGATTTGCTAAGTAAGTTTTCATTCCTCTGCAGAAGACATCCTGTGGCAGGAAGATGCCATTGAATTGGTTCCCACATAATTCCTTAGCCTATAAAGTTTTTGCTTTGTATGGGAGGATCTTTCATTTCTGCATATTATTCTACTATAATAATTAAACTTCTTCTCCTTTCCCTCCCTACTTCTGGGATTCACTGCTTGCTACTTCCCATGAGCAATGAATGAGGTGAGAAGGTGTGCAACAGAATGAGAAATTTCTTTCTTGATAATTTTTTTCTGTTAGCAGCTTCTCTCTGAATTTCATCCACGCTGATAGTTTGGTAATTCACCAAAATATAATTGAAAATTTTCTCTAAAGGAAGACTTAGACATATATTGTCCCAAGGTTAATTTAATACAACGTTTCAAGTTGCCTTAATGCTAATAATTGTTTGCTGAATGGTTCTATGACTGTGTAAGAACTCTTCTGGTGGCCTGAACTGAAGGGTGAAGTTTAGCCCTCAAGCCTTCTGCAACAACATTGGACCACCTGTGAATTCCACAGGTGGAGGGCATTACCTCATGAGTAATGAATTTGGAGAGAAGCTGCTAATAGAGAGAAAATAATCAGGTAAGAAATTTCTCAATCTAGCATCTCTAAAACTATCATAAGATTCTAGTGCATCATTTACTAATAGAGTGTTCTGAGAATGGTCTCTGAAGTGAATAGTGCTGATGAAATGGGGCCAAAGCACACAATTATTCTGGTTTATCTGTGTATGAAGTTAAATTTTTTGTAATAGGTGGTGACAACAAATGAACTGGTGTAGAATCACTTGCGTTATCTCTTGGTTTTCTGATTGTCATACGTTTTTATATTGTTATCTTAACAAAGCTTTATATGAGAGCTAGTGTGAATTAGGGGAACACGCATGGTGTGGGATTTGAGAACTCAATTATAATACTAGCTTTGCCACTGATTCACTTTGTGACCTTTAATCTGTGTGTCTGTTTCTCCATATATATAATGGGGATAATAATATCACCTATCTTACAGGGTACTGTGATGGTTAAGGTATTTGCAGTGCTTTAAAATTGTAAAAGCACTGTATACATTTTAATTGTAGAAAATCAAATTGAGTTTTAGATGGCCTTAAGTCCATATGTAGATGAGTGGTTTGTGTCAGCATCTCTTACTCTCCTGAGGAATTCTAAATTAAAGGCCAAATGAGGTATCTCCTATTCACTTCTCCAGTGTGTATCTAAAGGTAGAACTTGGCTCTGAGAGTCCATAATCGTATGACAGTTAAGCTGTTTAAAATATATATATAAAGAAGTTATTCCTGTCATTCTAGCTTGCTCTTATAAATGAGGATGCAGAAAATGAAAACAGCAAGTTAAGAAGAGAGGTTAGTAGTAAAGTGTTATTCATACAAAACCAATTGAATTAGTGGGCTGACCTAATCTACTTCATGTATGTTTCTCTTTAATTTTTGGCATGGCACTCTAATTTTATTTTGGCACATCTCTCAGGTACTGGAATGAGGGGAATGTGAAGTTTTAAGTTCTAAGTAACCAGATTTTAAGAATCTCCTTTAAAAGAAGCAGATGTTTGGTGAAACTTGGCTCTTTGAGGGTAGGAACTGTATCTATCTTTGAATTTGCATAGCCCATAACACAATTGGGCCATTATTTTGACTGAGCCTCTGAGCTCTGCTGTAATAAAAATATGAAATAATAAAAACTATTTTGTTGTCATAATACAAAATAATTTATTATTTAAATATACTACATTATTTCAGATGTCAAAATGAAGTAAAATAATGGCTAGACTGATCTGTCGGAGTGGATTACTCAGTGATACTCATAGGGCATTTTAGGCAACTGGACACTTTTATTTCCTTGTATCTGGGAATTTTGCATTTTTTCCCCCTCTTTTTTCCTAATACTTGTCCTTCAATTAGGTCCTCTTTCAGGCCACTGCTACCAAGCTGCACTTCTTCCAACACTACCATAACTGCACTGCTCCTTTCTAATGTCACTGATTGTGGTATTCTATATTCCTGTTTACTGGCTGTGTGAAATTCCACTTGGATGACTTTTAGAGCAAGTTTTAAAGGACATTCAAAAGAATCTTACAAACCTTTTCAATTTCTGGTATTTTTTCTATCTGCTGAGAAATTTCCAGATCATGAACTGTCAGTGGGATTGAGGTTTTCGAAGCAATTTTTTCCCTTCCATGTCAAAACTAGTGAGTTTTACCTATTTAAGTTTAGAAGCAACGTGCCTGGTAGTCTTTTAATTTCTAGTATAGGGTTCCATTTTTCTTTGTTAATGTATATAAAGCTCTTCATTTTTAAAAAAATCTCTTTATGCTTAAATCTTATTTTTTGAAAAAGGTATTATTTCTAATTCTGTGTTGCTTTTCATCTCCTTTCTTCTTACTCTGTTCTGTCCTTTTTAAATTGGAGAAAAAACGAATAAAGAAAAAGGTGAGGATCCAAGGTATTCAAACGCATATTGTAGGAATTTGAGTGAGCTTTTACCATCTTAACTGTGTGTGGTAGCTTTCTAGAAAAATAGTTTTTTCAACCTCTAATCTTTACTAATTTTTTATATTGGGGCTTCTTTATATGCAGAATGAACAACTTCGCCAGGATGTAATTGACTACCAGAGACAAATAGATTCACAAAAGGAAATGCATATGTCACGAAGAGGAGATGATTCTGATTACAGATCTCAATTATCCAAAAAGAACTTTGAGCTTGTCCAGTATCTGGATGAAATTCAGGTAAAGTTTATAGATACTTAATCAATTTAGTAAAACGATTTAGAATAAATCTGTTAAGGGAATTTAGTACTGTTGAAAGATTCTGGCTTTGGAATTCCAAAATCATGGCCCCTAGCAGTGCTAATTTTCCTATATTTGCTCTTTCAGTGTGTTTTTAAGTTCCTTGCCAGCAAGGGCTTTAATTGTGCTGGTTGGTTTTAGACATGGACACCTCTCCACTTTGAATTGGACTGAGACAACAAAATCAGTTTATATCAGCTACTGAAAAGTTGTCATTTGGCATAATCTTTCAGTGCCTAACAGACTGGGCTGGATTTGAAGTGGTCACCTGGAAGTGAAAAACTGTATCCCATTACTAATCCTCTAAACCTTCCACACCCTAAATTTAGTACAACAGTTACATATTGATGAAATATTTAAACTACCAACACATATATTTTTAAAAGTAACTTTTTCTTTAACTTTGTAGAGTTTGACTGAAACTAATGAGAAATTAGAAGCTCAAAACCAGGAAATGAGGAAGAACTTGGAAGAATCAGTGCAGGAAATGGAGAAGATGACTGATGAGTATAACAAAATGAAGCTTATTGTACAGCAGTCTGATATTGTTATGGACCAATTAAGAAAGGAACAGGAACAGCATAAGTTTCAGGTAATAAATATTTTGTCCATTATTGAAGGATATGTAATTTTCTGGACAATGCTGCATAGTGTCAATTTGTTTTAAACCTGAGATACAATATTTTTAGTGTTTTAAAAATGCAGCTTTCTTTCTAGCAGAGAAAAACTGTTCAGCGTATTTCATCCAACTCCAAATAAGAAAAAACACTACTTTCTTTAAAAAAAATTTTTGACTAGAGAGCTAACTTATAACCCAGCACAAATATTAAGAACTTGATTATAAATCATAGAAAAAAGGCTTCAAATAAAATATTAGCATACCTCTAACTATAGCACGTTTGTATTACTGCTATAGCATTAATGTAATAAGTATAATTACAGATGTATTTGTGTGTGTGTAATATAATATAATATAATAATAATAATAATGTGTAAAATAATGTGTATAATAATAATATAATAATGTGTAAAATTTTATGAAGTTAATCAAAGTGGCAATTTACAGATACAAGAACTAACAGATCAACTTAAAGCAAAGAATGAAGAAGATGACCCCCTCATGGCAGCTGTAAATGCAAAAGTTGAAGAATGGAAGGTACTTTATAATAGTTTCTGATTGCAAGTTACCTATAGGAATTATTTGAGGTGTCTCTCCTTATTATTTTGCTTATGTTCCTTGCAGAAAATCTTGGCTTCTAAAGATGATGAAATCATAGAATATCAGCAGATGTTGTTTAACTTGAGAGAGAAACTGAAAATGGCCCAACTTGATGCAGACAAAAACAATGTTATGGCACTCCAGCAGGTACTGTATATGCAAATATACATGTGTATATATTATTATTATTCACTAAGCACACTACTAGCCAAATATTTATATACCTTTCTGTGGTTCACAAGCACCAGAAGTCCATATTTGATGGCTGTAAGGTAGACTGAGTTAATTGGGGAACAGATCAGCCCAATGTACTAGGCCAAGAAGATCTTACTCTACATGCCCAGGAGTTGAATTCTTGGTGACTGGTTCTCTTACTGTCTTTTATATTTATCTAGTCAAAATATTTGTACTGGAACCATTCCGTCACCTGCCCCTACTTATTTGGTGCCACACAGCCTGCAGCAATTAATAAAATTGTTGTTATATATTTACCTTCCGCACCCTCAGACATCTGTCAGCCAAGGAATACTTAATCTCTGTTTTAAGTAACTGCAAGTACAATCCATGTGTCAAACACTATGTCATTTGGCAGTGCAGAGTCTATGTTTCAGACCTTTGCAGAGGCTTACCTCCTTTCAAGTGTCCCTCATTTTAGTCCCAAAATTATGTCTGTTCCACACAAATTCGGTGTCCTTTCACTTATGCTGTAGAAAATTATTTACATCAGAAATAAGGAATTGTAAAACCTTATGTAACTGTGTCAATCTCTTACCTTTCAGCTGAAATGTGGCTGGTTTGATTTCTGCCAAAGATTGAACTTTTGTTTCTGCAAAGTTTTTTATAGAATCATAGAATATTAGGATTGGAAGGGACCTCAAGAGATCATCTTGTCCAACCCCCATGCTCAAAGCAGGACCAACCCCAATTAACTCATCCCAGACAGGGCTTTGTCAAGCCGGGCCTTAGAAACCTCTTAGGATGGAGATTCCACCACTCCTTAGGTAACCCATTCCAGAGCTTCACCACTCTCCTAGTGAAAAAGTTTTTCCTAATATCCAACCTAGACCTCCCCCACTGCAACTTGAGAACATTGCTCCTTGTTCTGTCATCTGCTACCACTGTAACATATGCTCCTACATACGTAGCATACTGTAACATATGTAGGAGCATTGCCAGCAGATTGAGGGAAGTGATTATTCCCCTTTATTTGACAGTGGTGAGGCCACACTTCGAGTATTGTGTCCAGTTTTGGTCCCCCTGCTACAAGATACACTGCTACTGTATGGTACATATGCTATATAGTATACCGATTGTACAAAGTATATTTTTATTTTTTAAAACTCGAACTTTGAGAAATCCCAATCAAATTTTCACTAATCCTAATCATTTGAAAGACGTGCAACCAGGAACACAGAAATTTCCCTATAAGCCAGTGGTCCGTCTAGTCCAGAATTCGGTCTCTGTCAGTAGCCAACACCGGATGCTTATGAGGAAGGTGCAAGAAAGACCCCAATCTTGCCAATATGCACATGCTTAGCTTTAATTTGCACATTGTTTCATTGAAGTTGATATATATCTCAAAATAGCTCTATAAATATGTATTTAAAAGGTATTGCTTTAAGTATTATTTTAACAAGCTTGTATTAATTGTATATTTTATTTTTGACTATTTTTCCTTTATTTTTACTGCTTTGCCTTTATATACCCAACTTCTAGACAATATCTGAACTTTATGTTGTAAGTATTGTTTCTTTAATTGTTTCTTTCCGACTTTTTTGGTATTAGCTGTTTTACATCTCTTCATTTTCTATCTTTTCAAAGTAGTAAGTTACTCTGTGTTAGCAGTTGATTAAATGTTAATTACTTTTAAAATAATTGCATTTTTGCAGGGGGTGCAAGAACGAGACAGTCAGATCAGGTTGCTCACTGATCAAGTTGAACAATATACGAAAGAAATGGAAAAAAATACATTGATTATTGAGGATTTGAAAAATGAACTCAAAAAAGATAAAGGTATTTTTATTGAAAGATTTATGTCAGTACTTATAATGTGCATTTTTTTAAATTTTACATTGTTTTCTGTATTTTTAAAGGATATGAATGACATTTATTCCTTTACTGATTCACTATTTTCATTTGATAAACATTGAGGACTGACTTTCAGTGTGTGGATGAGATCAAATGCATTGTTTATAGCTATTGAAGTATCTGGTATTAAAGTCTGTTTTGTAAATATTTGTCATTTCTTCAAGTTCTATAGACTTATGTCATTTTTACTCAGAAGTATGCATTTGCATACTTATATGTACAAACAGTACTACACTATCTATATACCAATTTAAAAGGTAGATCATTTCACTGTGATTCTGTGAAAAATTGCATTAAAAAGAGTAAGTTAAATTCAAATAAAAACTGAAGTAAGAGAACATTATTAGACCTCCAGAAGCAAAGAAATAGAGAGCTGGGCTCTGATTCTGCATATACTTAGGTCTTGTCTACATAGGAAAGTTATAAGGATATAAGGGAGGTTGTGAATTTAAACTGCTATAATTATATTGGTATAACATCCCATGTGGACACAGTTATTCTGGTATAAAAATGGCTTGTTCTGGTTTAATTTATGTCACTTTGGAAGTAGTTTAAGATGAGCTGAAAAAAGCCATTCTTTTTCTGGAATAAGAGTATCCATGTGGGGGAGTATTATAAATATAACAGTTTAACTACACTAGTATAATTATACCAGCATAACTGGATAAATTCCCCATGTAGTCAATTACTTACATATGTGCTTATCTTCATTTACTATGAGCACTCCCATTAGCTTCAATGGATGTTATCACAATGCATAAAATTATGTATATATATAAGTTTTAAATATGTGAGTAGTGCCACTGAACTCAAATGGAATGCTATTGTCCATTATATGAACTACCTTCACATAAGTTGCCTTAAAGATTGCTTGTAAAAATAAAAAGGCCATAATATAAACTGCTGTAAAACTATTAAGTTCAGAATGAAGTTTAAAGATTTGTAAAAACCAAAACTCAAATATAAAATAATAATTTATTTGAGGCAACTTTTCTAGAATTCAGTCCAAGCAAAGTGGAATCACTCGGTTCATATCAGAAATGGCTTAATGTTCTTAATCATTCAAAATGTAACAGCAAAATTTGCTTTTCTTTTGAGGTCTCTCATCTCTGGCTCAGCAGAATCATATTGGAGAAATACAGGAAAAATTACTACTTCTGGAACAGAGAACTAAAGAGGCTGAAAGAGTAGCAGAATTAGCAGAGTCTGATGCTAGGGAAAAGGACAAAGAACTCATTGAGACTCTGAAGCGAATGAGAGACTATGAAACGGTACAGTTTATTTGACAAAATGAAAAGAACTGTTTTGGACCATATCTTCAATAGATGTTTTTTTGTTTTCAGTTTTTCAGTTTACTATGTTCTAGCTGAAAAACAAAACAAAAACAAACGTCAAATGAACAATGTCCCATGTTGTTTTCTCTCTCCTTATGCATTCCTTGATCTTGTTTAAATGGTAGATGAATGAATTGAGTCTTGAATTAGCCATATTTGGCAAGGTATGTGAATCTTCTATTTGAGCATCCAGAGTTGTTGTCTTCAGGTGACAGAAGTTGAATAGCCAAGGTGAGGAACTTTTGAAGCTGCTACTTAAGCTAGTAACAGAACTCCATATTGCAGAGAGTGGGAAACGCACTTCTAAAAATCACTGGCAGCACCAAGAGGGATGTCTAACTCAGTGAAAAAATGTTGTCAGAGAAGTAAGCAGATGAATGAAAAGATGCTATTTTTAGATTATCACTTTTTTCATTATAGCTACGCTTTAAATTTTGACATTCCTAAAATATTCTGCAAATTTAGGTCCTGATCATTTGCAGAGATCTGTGTGTGTTGTGCTCATTGCAGGATCAGGGACTTAGTATGTGTATGTTACACGTGTACATCTCAGGGTAAAGAAAAAGATGGAGTTCCTTTTCATTGCATTATATTATCTTGCTAGTTAAATAACAAATGTCACATTGCCTGGTGATGTCTAATTATCAGTGATTAGCTTTAAGTTTTGCGTTTTTTTTAAAGCTATATCTGTGAAATAGTGGTTACGTGACAATTCTGTTTGACAGTGCAACAAAAGGTTTTTGTTGACCATATTTTCAAAATAAAAAAACTTTTTTTACGGTTGCAGAATATTCATGAAGTACATTTTAAAAATGTTCTGGTGTTGCTACTGCCAACTTCAGACTCAACAGTGAGGCATGTTTATTTCTCAAAGGTAGAGGATTTTCAATGTTCTGACTAAGTTTATCATGAAACATTGAACAGGTATGGTTAATGTTCACTTTGAGCAAAAAAACCCTTTGTTTGTGTTCACACTCATTCAAGTTTTCACTGCAAACACTGTTTGGAATAGCAATACGTCTTAAACAAACATTTTTAGTTATTAAAATACTCTTACATTTTGACTGATGAAATTAAAAAATAGGACACTTGAGATTTCCAAAAGAAGATCTCTGGACCCTGGGACATCATATGAAAAATCAGGACTGTTATGTAAAATCTCTATGTATGGTTTCTGACAAAGGTATGCTGGAATTCAGCAGAATTGAAACATTGACATGGTGACACTACTTACAAACACTTGTAGTAATATGCCAAATTTGATAAAAAATTTAAGAGAGACAAAGTATTGTGAATTAAGACTGCCATTGTAGTTATAAAGTGCCATTTTCCATGGTCAGAAAAATTATTATACTTGCTCTTCAAAGGACATTGGATCAGGTCTTTCAAGGGGGTGGATTACTTCAACTTAATCCTATAATGTTCTTTCAAAAGAATCTCTCTACTTACTCATAACCTTCCTCTTGCCTGTCATGGATCTTTCATTTTAGTATAATGTTTGGACAATTTATGAAGTCCTTCTAAACTCACTATTTGGACTCTTTCAGGGAATATATGGTTTGGAAGATGCTATTGCTGAAATAAAGGATTTAAAAAAGCAGATTAAAATAAGAGATCATGAGACTGAAGGATTGATTAAGGAAGTGAACAAACTTGAACTTAAAATCAATGATTTTCTTGATGAAAATGAAGACCTCAGGGAGCGCTTAGGTATGCCATTCATGAAATTTTACAAAGATTTCATTGTGCCATAGAGTTCAAATAACATTATATTAATGTGAACATCTTATATTATTGTAATTTAGTGTGTATACATCATCTTTAGTAACACAAATAAAATAAAGTAGTGAATTAATGCCTTTATTTATTAGGAAGAAATGATTAGCTGCAGAATTGTTCATGAACAAATTTGGTCAGCAGGCTGCTCTTCACTAAGCTACTTTCTTTTTCCCCCACACAAAAGAACAAGAGAAAGTAGTGTTTGCAACCTTCATTTTTATTTCCATGATGCTGTCCTACTTTTCCTGATTCCACAATGTCTCATCTAGCATAGTACATTCAAACACTGTGATATTAGTAAAGAAATATTATAGCGTTATCTGTCATAATATTGATTGAAAAATGCAGAAAGAAAAAATAACATGAGTTAGTCTGTTTAGGCGCTTGTATGGCAAAGGTAAATTACTATCTGAAGTTAAATATATTACTTTTAGTTATCATAGTTAAATCAACTAATATTGTCCTTTTTCCAGATTATATTAGGCATGGAAAAGCTGTTTTAATATGAAGAAAATAAGTGTGCTTATTTGTTTTCAGTATAATTATTTCTAATCCTATTTGTGTATTTATCAAAGTATTCTTATTTAAATGGGTTATATGTTAATGCTTTGTAAAGTTAGAATTATTTTTTGTAAGTAATGAATAATTATACAGCATTGATTGTGTTTCAGGTCTTGATCCAAAGACAATGATAGATTTAACTGAATTTAAAAACAGCAAAGCACTAAAACAGCAACAGTACAGAGCTGAAAACCAGATCCTTTTGAAAGAGGCAAGTGAAAAATTTTGTGCATATTTTGTAAAATGAAACTGAGCAGAAATAAATATTAATATTTGATTAATGTGCAGATTGAAAGACTGGAAGAAGAAAGAGTTGCACTGAAACAACAGATTCGTAAACTGGCTCAGGAGAAAGGAAAAAGAGCGGCAATGTTAGGTAGGACAGAGTCATGGCAATTTATTTTGATTTTGTCTGTTTTCAGACCTGCCAATGAGAGTGGTTCTGTGTAGAGTTATTGGGGAGAACTTGACAATATGCAGCATTTGCTAATGTATTTAAGCACTATGAAGCTGAGTGTAGTGGCCCAGATCCTCAGCTGCCCCAGAGTTCTAATTAGTGTATCTGAAGGAAAGGGATGGAGTGGCTTTGTGTTTCACTAATTCTCCAGCCTCGTGTGGTTTTTAGCTTGTGCTGGTTTGTAATGGCACCCGAAGTGTTGTTAGAATGCAGAGCACTCCAGCCACACTCTCCTTCTCTCTTCAGGCAAATGTTTGTAACAGAAACATTGCAAAGAGTTGGCTATGCCAATTCTATGCCAGCCAGAAGTTCATCCACTCTGTGGGACTCTTTAGCTGTCCTCTAAGAGCAACTTTATTACTCTGTTGAACAGGCATCAGAAATCTGACCCACTGTTTGGAACATTTCATTTTGTTGTCAGGGGATTGATAAATTCATTCATAATAATTTGTTACTCATTAATGTATTGGTAATTAGGATTGGACGCAGATGACCTGCAGCTGTTTGATAGCTTTACTGAAGAGCTGAAGACCAAAAAAGGGAAATCAGACTTCATGAGCACAGTTAATGTTGATGAAGTTAAAGCAAAGGTAGGTTCATGATATGTTAATGTGTATTGTCTTTTTTTCTGTCTGAATTAGGCCCCAAAATAGGAAGTATGTTATTGTCTGAGTATATAGCTTTTAGACTTCCATATAATTGTTTACTAGTAGTGTAACTATCTAAAGAAACAATCCTAAATTAATTGTCTTTACATACTGATGTAACAATAATAAGCATTGTTTACTTTTCTATGAATACAGGATAACAGTTCATATAACATGGAAATGAAAAACATACTTTCAATTAGAGGAGCATCATTTAGTGTGTTAAAATCTGAGGATATATCTGAAAACACCCTTGCGTTAGGAAAACTATCAAGAAGAATTTCTAGCATACTTCGTAATCTAAATCAGTCAGAAAAAAGTGGAAATATTTTTGTCCAGTTAGATTCTAGACATGTGGCACAGATCCAACCAAAAGATGATGGCTATTGTTCAGAAATTTTTACTATAAAAGAACTTTACAGATCATCAGGATTACAATCTTCAGAGATGCTAGGGACAACAGACTATGCAACTAAAAGACAGCCATCAAAAAGCTTAAACTCAGACTATCCATCTTCATTTTCTGCTGCACAAATAATGGAAAAGGATTCCAAAAGCCAGCAGATTCAAGGGCAGAACAGCCAAAATTATGGGGAAAAAGCATCTTTTCAGAAACAAACAGCAATATACTCTGGTTCAGACCAAACATTTTCTCATGATTTCCAGGGAAGTCTATCTCTTAGTCAAAAGTCTGCCATTTTTTGTCAGTCTAGTCTTGGAAAGCCAATAACACCTTATAAATCACAATTAGCGAAGCTGAAAAATGAACAGGACTATTCTCAAATAAAGTATTCTGATTTCTTAACTGATTTACAAGATGTCAGCAAAGAACAGAGAGCCTTTCCAGAATCATTGCAGGCAGAAATTTTGGAAAGTGGACTTGAAGGTGGACAATCAAAATACATATGCAAGGTAGATCCAGTCGAAAATCTCATAGGGCAGTTGAGGAGTGAATTAGTTTTCCTTAGATCCCAGGTGAGGCTTCTCCACAATACATGTAAGTTTACCCTTTGTAATTATTCAGAAAATATATTCAGTAATAGATTATAGACAATATACATTCTTTAATTTTTGTTTTTTAACTTGAGTAATTCAAGCATAGTAGACAGTTCCTTTCCATTCCAGCACAATTGAGGTGTCAGAAGTTAAACAGAATGTTCTTCAAATAAAAAAACACCAGAATCACAACTGCTTCTATGCCAATATGTAGATAGCAAAAGTATAAAAGATTTAAAAAAAAAAATGGAGAACAAGATTAGAGAGAGATTTATTTTGGTGGTCAGTTTGGATTTCTGCAAAAACCAAACCAAACCCTTGTTTAACTTCTCCCCCTTCCAATTCCTTTCCCTCATGACTATAGTATTCTCTCCATTTTTATGTTTTAGTTTCAGTTAAGTAACAGGCCACAGTAGCATGAGGGGAGTCACCTTTTAATTACTTTAAATAGATAGACTCTGGTAATTTACAGCCTTATCTGGGTCATTTAGGGACGGAGACAGTGCTGCTCTCTGATATGAGTAGAAACATGAATGAATTGCTAAGGAGGAGTACAAAAGCATAGGTAGCACAATCATGTAGGAACAAAATCAGAAAGACTAAAGCACAGAATGTGTTACACCTAGCAAGGGACATAAAAGGCCATAAGAAGAGGTTCTTTAAATGTATAAGGAGCAAGAGAAAGGCAAAGGAAAGTGTAGATTCTCTACTTAGCAGGGAAGGAGAGGAAATAACTTATGACATCAGGATGACTGAGGTGTTTAATGCTTATTTTGCTTCAGTCATCACTAAAAAAGGTTAATGGTGACCAGAAACTCAACACAATTAATGTTAACAACTTGGGGGAAGGAACATAAGCCAAAATAGGGAAAGAACAAGTTAAAGAATATTTAGATAACTTAGGTGTATACAAGTTATTAGGGTCTGATTAATTTCATCGTTGGGTACTTAAGGAACTAGCTGAAGCAACCTTGGAACCATTAGCAATTACCTTTGAGAACGCATGGAGGAGGGTAAACCTACTACCTGTCTTTAAAGATGGAAACAAAAAGAACATGGGGAATTATAGATCAGTCAACCTAACTTGAATACCTGGAAAGATACTGGAACAAATTATTAAACAATCAATTTGTAAGTACCTAGAGGGTAACAGAAAGACACCGTGGCTGAGGTAATATTTTTTATTGGAACAACTTCTATTGGTGAGAGAGAGAAGCTTTGGAACTACACAGCTTTTCCTCAGGTCTGGGAAAGATACTAAGTGTGTTGCAGCTAAATACAAGATTGAACAGATAGAATATGTGCTAACTACTTATGCTAAACTAAGGAACCTTTCAAGGTGAAGTGGCCCCTTGATAACCCTGAAGTCATAGGACAAAAAGGGGGGTTAGTGGGTTACAGATTGTTTTATTAAGCTATAAATCCAGTGTCTTTATTAAGACCATGATTTTAGTGTCTAGCAAAGTTATGAATTTAAGGTCCCAGGCTCCTCTTTGGAAAGTGTTGTGTTGGTTTCCTTTGAGGATGAGGACTCATAGGTCAGCTGTAGAGTGATTTCTTTGTGAAAAGTGTTAATCCCATAAGTGATATGGTGTTTTATGTCTTTTATCATTTTCCTGTGTGAGTTCATTTGAGAGTGTAGTGATTGTCTGGTTTCAGCATAGTTGTCGCTGGAGCATTCAGTGCACTGGATAAAGTATGACAAGTTATAATAGGCATATGTGGGATCCATGGATCTTGAAAGGTGTGTTGTGTGCAGCATTGATCATTGTAACAATGGAGACATGTCTACAGGTTTTGCATCTGTTATTGTGGAGGGGTCTGGTGCTGCTTATAGTTGGTGTGTCCTGGTCTGTGGGGAGCTTGCTTTTGATGATGAGTTTTGAGAGATTGGGAGTTGTTTGAAGGCCAAAGGAGGGGATTCAGGAAAGATTTATTTCAGGATGGGGTCCCCATCAAGTATGGGTTGTAGTAGTTTGATGTTGCCCTGTATGGTTTCTATTGTGGGGTGGCAGGTGACAACCAGGTGTTTGCTGCCAGAGGGGTTTTATTTCTGTATTGAATCAGGTTCTTTCAGGGTATTTGGGTAGCCCATTCCATGATGTGATCCATCTCTCTGGTTGACTATCCTTGTTTGGTGAAGGCAGTTTTGAGTATGTAAAGTTATATATCAAAACCACTATCTGTTCAATTTTGTATTTAGCTGTGACACTCTGAGTACCTTTCCCAGACTTGAAGACGAGCTCTGTGTAGCTCAAAAGCTTGTCTCTCTTACCAACAGAAGTTGGTCCAATAAAAGATATTACCTCACCCATCTTGTCTCTCTGATATCCTGGGACTGACATGGCTACAACAACACTTCATAGAGGATAATAGAATTATAAGGGATTGTCAGCATAGATTTGTCAAGAACAAAAACCAACCTAATTTTCTTCTTTGACAGGATTATTTGTCTACTGCTATATCTTGATTTCACTTAGTATTTTGACACAGTCCCATGTGATATTCTCATAAGCAAACTAGGGAAATGTGGTCTAGATGAACTTACTATAAGATGGGTGCATAACTGGTTGAATGACCATATTCAAAGTATTGTTGTCAATGGTTTGCTGTCAGAGTGGGAGGATGTATCTAAAGGGGTCCTACAGGGGTCAGTCCTGAGTGAGGCACTATTCAATATTTTTATTAATGACTTGGATAATGGAGAGAAGAGTATGCTTACAAAATTTCCAGTTAACACCAAGATGGGAAGGGTTACAAGCACTTTGGAGGACAGGATTAGAATTCGAAAGGATCTTGTCAAATTGGAGATCTGATCTAAAATCAAGAAGATTAAATTCAATAAAGACAAGTGCAAAGTAATTCCCTTAGGAAGGAAAAAATCAAATGCAAAACTACAAAAAGGGGAATAACTGGCTAAGTGGTAGTACTGCTGAAGTTACAGTATTTAGGGGGTTATAAAGGATCACAAATTAAATACAAGTCAACAGGGTGATGCAGTAGCTAACAAGGCTAATATTCTGGGATATGTATGTTTTATGTAAAACACAGGAGGTACTTGTCCTGCTCTTCTCAGCACTGGTGAAGCCTGAGCTGGAGTACTTTGTCTAATTCTGGGTGCAACAATTTAGGAAAGATGTGGATAAATTGGAGAGAGTCCAGAGGAGCGCAACAAAAATTATACGAGTTTTGAAAACCTGACCTATGAGGAAAGGTTAAAAAAACTGGTCACGTTTAGTCTTGAGAAAGAAAGACTGAAGGTGGAACCTGATAAGTCTTCAAATGTGCTAAGGACTGTTGATAAAGAGGACTGTAATCCATTATTCTCCTATTATACCTCCTATCTGTGATTTCCATTTCATGCATCTGACCAAGTGGGTTGCAGCCCACGAAAGCTTATGCCCACAGGAATTTGTTAGTCTTTAAGGTGCTACAGGACTGACACAGCTACCCCTCTGGAACTTTTCATTATATTTACTGTTATAGTGTAAAAGTTGTTTCTTTATTCATATCACAGAAAAGGTCTTGAAAGGTAACATAAGTAAATGGAAATCAAATCCTTTTCTAATTATTCATTGTTCCTCTAGAATGAACAGATATCCAGGGATTTGATGGCCAAGAACACATTATATAGAAGTGCAGAATTTGAGCTTGAGAGATACAGAAACCAGGCAGTGCAGGTAGTTCAAGGCTTTCATAGGGTATTTATGAAGAGAGGATACTTTATATGCTTGTGCAAACATTATTCATGGCTTTAATATTTTTCTCTTACTTGTTTTGTTATTGTGCAGATGACACTATTTATTTTACTGTACTCTTGTAATAATAGAATTGTGCTGTGTAGTTTAATAATATTTCTTCAGGCATTTATTCTTATTTAACAGCTATTACTCAGTTGTATGCTCTTAAGTATTCTAGTACTAAAAGACCCTAAATCTATGTCTTGAAAATCCAGTTTTAAAGATTTTATTTTTGTTTTTTGCTGGTAGAATGAATACCTTGCAAAAGAATTAAATGAGAGAGAGAGAGATTTGGAACGGAACAGGACTGCGATAGCCAAATTTCAATCTAAATGTAAGCTGTAATTCTTTTTTTTTTTAGTATATAGGCCATGATTAAATTTATAAATAGCTGCTGATAGTCAGATCTTTATGTATAACTTTTAGAGGGCAAATATGTTCCTGCTTTGTTTTATTACACTTGCAAATCTAATTTTTCCTTTCATATTTTAAGGTAAAGTTTACTTGATGTGTTTTAGAAAGCATGAAAGTCGCTATGTATATGGAAAGCTCTTACGACCTAACCTGGAATAATACCTTTAAACTCTGAAATGTAGGTTGAGGGTTGGTCCGATAAACTACAAAATGATGACAATGAAACTTAATTTACCAAGGTCTCTCATTTCATTACGACTTCACTGAATACTTTAATCTTGTATATATCTTTTAAAAAAGAGTTTCTATTGTGTGAAACATACTCCTGATTTTAAATTTAAAGGTATACATCAGTGGCACTATGTGGAACACATTTTATTTATTTTAATATATGGAACTTAAAATAACAAAGAGCAGAATTTAAGCACATGCCTAACTTTAAATCCATTAATAGTCCCATTGAAGACAGTGGTGCAACTCACTTGCTTAAAGTTAGGCATGTCCTTAAATGCTTTGCTGGATCAGATCATTAGTAAACAAGAAGCTGGAAAGTCAGAATGATACTCTTTCTACATATGCATAGAAATCTGAAGTCTCTGATCTCTGTAGGTGGGTATTTCCTTGAATAAGATGAACCAATTCTCATATATCAGACTAACAGAAACAGAGATGAAGTTGTATTATTCCAGAGTATTTTAAAATATTTTAGTAATTTTAGAAATATGCATTATTGTATTACAGTAAAAGAATTATCAGAAGAAAATAAGCAGCTTGAGCAAGGAATGAAAGAGATATTACAAGCTGTAAAGGAAATGCAGAAGGATCCTAGTGTGAAAGGAGGAGAAACAGCCTTAATAATCCCTAGTCTGGAGAGATTAGTAAATGTAAAGCTTCTTCTCTTTGAATTATTTGGCTTGATAGAAGTTATTTATAGAGTTCTCTTTGTTTTGACTGCTTCAATGGTTGTACATTAGTTGTTTATTCAAAATACCTCCTAAAAGTCTTAAAACACAAATCAAATTGACACAAAAGTAAAATTTATCTTGACTGAATTGCAGAATACATTAAAAATGGATGTGGGATTTTACATAGAAGCAGAATATAATATTATATTAAAATATATGAATTTTAAAAAGTAGTAATCTGCTGGGAATATTTAAAAAGTCACATTATTTTATTAATTTAAAATAATGCACACTGGAAAGCTCCAGTTTATTGGGAAATATGGAGGAAAAGTTTTTGCATTCTTTTGCTTGTTTTTTTTATTTTTCTGTTTATTAAATTAATTCTTAATGTGATAGGCAATTGAATCGAAGAATTCAGAAGGAATCTTTGATGCCAGTTTGCATTTGAAAGCTCAAGTTGACCAGCTTACAGGACGAAATGAAGAATTGAGGCAGGAGCTGAAAGGATCTCGGAAGGAGGCAACTAATTTCTCTAACCAGTTAGCAAAAGCAAATGTACAGGTAAATACTGTAATTTGTTTTACAGTGATATGCTTGCTCCAGTGATAATAAAGAATAAAATACACTTAATATTTCTATTAAAATCATTTTAAATACTAGATATTGTTGTCAGTGTTTATAATGTAGCTGACATTTTATGTTTTACTTACACATTTTGAAAATATGTAAAACCTGAAGGTATAATTGGCAAGAGATACAATCATACAAACTTGTTACTGTGTTTATGAATTACGTCTCTGTACTCACTGAATTAAAATCCAAATAATTCAAATGTTATTCCATACTTACAAAAAGCCTAATATCCAATGCCCCATGATAGAGTTATGTCTATTAGGTGATGTGTTGGGGAGAACTATGCTAAAAGTGAGTTGCAAAAATATTTTTGTTTCATTTTTCTTAATATGAGCAACGGTCATCTTAGCTTTCTTACATACATGAGTGACCCAAATAGCAAGGCTACCAGGGGGAATTCAGTGAATACATTGATTTAAAAATATTTTTCTTTTTGGCCACTGTAGCCTTATAAGTGTGATTTTAGCCCCACTGTGAATGCTTTCACATGTTGATATTATATGCTTCAAAGGATATAAAAGATTAATATTAAACATATCTTCAAAGTGACATCTTTATATAAAGGCAGACTCTCTTTATGAACCCTTTAGGACAAGTGTGTGACATAGTATGACTTCCTGGTATCTGTAGCATTACAGAACAATATTTTTGGGGACATTGTAGTTAGTGATTGCAGTCAACAAAAGTTCTCTGAAGAGTTTAAAAAAGAAAAGACATGGTAAATTTAGAATAAATGCTGGATAACCATCTTAACCATGCAGTTCTGGGCATTGAGGTTTAGTTCAGTTTCCATATGAAAGTTTGCAGGAAAAAAGAAAGGAAAAATAACCTACAAATTATATGCTTGAGCAACTAAATTAAAATTGAGATGGATCACCAGCTGTATAAGTCTGCCCTGGATGCTTGAGCATTTTTAGCCATTTGACTCAAAGTATTATGTTTAATTTTTTTGTAGAATTGTAATTTTAAAAATAGAAAAATGTACTTTAAAAGATGTAGAAAATAACTGGGAATACATAAATTATGAGATGTTTATAATTTAAAACAGTGTGAGTCTGGACATATCTACATTTTATATTTATATTTTTAGCTGAGTAATGGGAGCTACTTCTTACTACTTCTATTCTTCTCTTTGTTTATTTTCTTTAGATTGCACAACTTAAAGATGAGGTTCGTTTGTTACATCAATCGGAAGGTGCCAATATAATATTCAGAGCAGTAAACCGTCCAGAAGGGATGGTTCCTTCAAGTGCCAATTCTCAGAACGAATATTTAATACATCTTTTACAGGTAACTGATTTAAACCTGGGTACTTGTATTTGTAACATGTATTTGATTCCTTCCAAATCTGCTATTATATTGTACATGGAAACTGGGGAGGCTTCTAAAAACTCTAATGTGTATTGTTGTAATAGAATGTAGTTGCCTGAAGCTTCCTTTTATGACATCTCTGGGCCAGAAATTAGACATGGAAAAACTCTCATCCTATTTCTAACCCCACCAAAGCAGTCGGCAAGAAGGAGCCAATCCCTTTTTCCTCTTGCCTACCCAACAATACAAAGAAGACTTCTTGCCTAGAATTGCATTAAATTTCATATGCAGTGTAGTCATCAGTAGGCAATTTAAAGATCCCAAAAATCAGGAATAGTTCAGTATAGCTGGAAGGTCACTCAATGTGCATGGGTTCCATCTCCTGGACAGCTTGTGGTACTTGAATTTTTCATTTTTGGGCTCCTAAGTTTGACATGCTTTGTGAGTTATGTTAAAGAGTTTAATAAACAACTACACATTCCCAGTATCAAAAGTAGACTTTTACACAACACATTTGGGGGGGAAATATGGATGGTACAAAGTGGTCAGTTTTTACATTTTTACACAAAGTCTTACATTTGAAAAGCCAGAGGATAATCAACAAAAAAAATTCTGTTATATTGTTCTTCTGATCTATGTTCTCATGCCTGTTTTATATAGAGAATTTTAGTATGGAAGGTTAGGAGATCTTCTGGGTCAGTTTCTTCATTACTAGAATGCGATAAATGTAATTTTAACAAGATTATATTAGAAGGTTTTATTCCCAGAAAGTTGAATACATCTAGCTGGAATCAATAAATGGGTACTGAATGTATTTGTATATCCTGCCATCAAAAAGTGTTTATAGCCAATGGGTGCTTTTGCATTTTTTAGAAACCTGTATTTATTTATTTATTTATTGCTAGATTGGGCATTTATCAAGATATACACAACAATTAATACGTAAGGATTATGTTCTTTAAAATAATTCTGTTTGTTTGTTTGTTTAAACTGAATGCTGGTCTGCAAATCCACACACCTTTCCTCATTGAATTCTCTCCTTCTCCTTTCACACACTTTTTCTGTGCAAAGCTCTTTGTTGTCTTCTGTTTACTTCTTTTATTTTTCATGTGAGTTAGTTGCTCATTTGTGTGGAGGGAGTGGTCTGAATGTTAAGAGGAAGGGCATAAATATGCTTAAAATGAAACTTGATTTCTGGAGTGCAGGCAAAGATATGGTGATAAATGGGGGAAGGGAACTTAAAAAGCAAGCGTACTAAACATAACTAATAAGATGTGTGCCTATCATCAACCTGATCTGCTTACTTGTATCAGAAAGGATTTTTTTATTTTGTGTGGTTATGAAGTATGAACGCATTTGGCAATATGAGAAGTGCTTAACACTTTCCAAGTGTGCAGTTTCATTAGCAGTCTATGTGAACAACTCCCAAATATCAAGTAATTCTCAAATTTTCTCGGTCTGTGATCTGCAAAATTATTTATTATTTGATAATTAATTTATTACTTACAAATATTTAAACATACTTTTATTTAGACTATTTTTGATGTGTTGTTTTATCATAAAGACACAGTTTCTATTTTTTCAATGCACTGACCTGGCACAAGGGTCTATACTTGAGATTACCATTGGATGACCAGGGCTTTGATGAATACTTTCAGATTTGAAGCATTCATTGTTACTTAAATCATTATTTTTTATTTTGAAAATTATCATTAGGAACTAGAAAATAAAGAACAGTTACTTAAGAAATTAGAAGAAGCAGTAGAAGAATATAAGCGAAAATTTGCAGTAATTCGCCATCAACAAGGCTTGCTGTATAAGGAGTATCAAAGGTACAAATCCTTGGGGTTTTTCTTTTGAGATCAGCTGGGTAATAAAAAGTTTAAACTATCAAAATGTTCTAAATATTTTAAATCGGAGAAAATATTAATAATTTCCCAATTCTCTTGAAGTTGTTGCTTCTATTTGCATCAAGGATACTTGTATGAAATGATCATTCTTCTTTTAGGTGGCCTCTGTATGTTCCTCCTGATGCTGCTGAGCTTCAAAAACCTTTTAGAAAAGCATGTTGATGAGTTCCAGAGGGGTAGCCATGTTAGTCTGTTTTTAGCAAAACAGCAAGAGTTCTGTGGCACCTTAAAGATTAACAAATTTATTTGGGCATAAGTTTTCGTGGGCAGAAACCCACTTCATCAGATCTTTTAAAGATAATTTTGTTGCCTGCTTTGTGGCAGGAACTAGCTTATACAATTTTTTCAGTGATAGAGATCATCTTAGCACCAGCAAAATCTGCAAACTGTGACCCTGTCAAGCTTCCCTTGGATCAGCATCCAGGAACTCATTTGTATCTGATATTTGTGGAAGCCTCACTTCCACTCTCCTCTGTTTTCAGTCATAAAGAGTAGGAAAAGTGGAGCTCAGAGAGAATCTTGTGCCATGGGACGCAGTAGTATTGCAAAGGAGGAAGGGGAAACATTGCTCTGAATCCAGGGATCACAAGTGCTGATCGAAGATCTCTGTTCCAGGGGTGCCTTTGGGCCCTCTTGTAATGCCAGTTCCTAAGCCAATTCCTTCTTCTCTGAGTGATGACTGCTTCTGAATTCCACAGAATGCATCTTTCTTGCTGGAGGGTTAAGGCAGAAGTTATTTAGATCTGAGAATGTATGCAAGTCTCCTAATTTGAATTCTAGGTTCTGAGGGCTGCCTAGATTGATATTTCACTATTGAATTGGGCCGGAAGGCTCACTTGGGCAGCTTCCGAGACAAAGAAGCTTCCTTTGTTTTCTGGGTAGTTTATGTTCATTATCTAACTCCAACAGCAGTTTCTGGATCCTGTTTTTGTCTCAATCTGTGGCATTTAGGCTACATCTCTATTCCTGAAAATACCAAGGGAGATAGGCAGAAGAGGTGTGGCCAAGCCCCAAGGCCCCATGTGTAAGACTGTGTACTAGATTCTCTACCTCCAGCCATGCAAATAAAATGGTTATTGAATGCTCACATCTTCTCTGATGCCATTCAAGTAGAGCTGGTCAAAACTTGGAATTTCTGTCCCATTGAAAATTCTGAGATTTTAAAGTGTTTATTCCATTTTGGAACAAAAACTGGAAATTTCTAAATGTTCACAGAAAGGAAATTATAAAAAGCCTTTGTTTAAAAAAAAAAAAGTAACTATTTAGTTTAGATTTTTCTGAAACAAAACAGAACAGCTGACTCCCCTGCTTACAAGGCACTACCTGGACTCCCACTGCCTCCCTCAGAAGGAGTCTCCTGCGGTCAGGGGAGTCCTCTGCTGTGGAGTGGGGAACCTAGAAGCCCTGAGAGCCTTGGCTCAAGTTGGGACTCCACAGCTTCCAAAACTTCCAGGCACTCTACTGCAGAGCAGAGATCTTGGAAGTCCTTAGAGCCCTGGCTTGAGCCAGTGCCCTCTAGAGTTGTCAGGCACCCTGATGTAGCTTTGGGAGTTTAGACTTTTAACTCTTTAAGGTTCCCAGGACCATGGCAGGGAGCCTGGAGCCAGAGACCCTGGAAGTCTAGTGTCTCCAATCTCGGGGCAGTCTGCATGGTGGAGCTAGGGACCCTGGGCTTCCAGGGTCTGTGTCTCTGAGGCAGCCCTGCTATTCCAGAGCTTCCAATTTGCATGGCAGGGCTGCCCTGGATCTGTGGACCCAGGAAGGTCTGATGTCCTCAGCCTTCGGGTAGTCTGTATTGCACAGTTCCTGTGGATCCTGGAAGCCTGGGCTACCCAGCAGCTTGCCAGGAAACCTGACTGTGATTCAGTGAATGTTTGTTGACCCTAAGATATTTCTACAAAATGTTTTGCGGTCAATAAAGTGTCATCTTCCAATGAAATTCTGTTTCATCACAAAATTACTGACAAGCTCATTCAATCTGTAAAATATTTTTTTAAGTAGCAATGAGCAGAATCTTGCCACCCCCTTAAGGGAACAAAGATTCCAGGCCTCTGCATCCCAAATAGGACCACCAATGAAATTCCTTCTCTCCTTTTTGCCCTTCTCCCCCATCATGGTGGAAGCTCAGATGTACTCTGTCTGTGAGGAGATCCTTCTGGGAGCCAAAGAAGAGGAGCTCTCCCGTAACTGCTCCCAGCCCACAGAACCTCACTGTGCCAGGGGAAAAAGTTTATAGAGTCTGGACTGCTTATAGGGGCCTTCTCCTCTCGCCAAACCACTTGAAACTTGTATGGAGAACCTCTACAAGGATAGGTCAATCTCTTCAGTTCTTGAGTCCCAACAGGCCACAGTTTCCTCATTGATGTGGGGGCTTGTCTATATGGCCTCACAGTGCAGACTACAGGGATGTGAGTTGCAGTGCCCACTAAAGTGTTGCTCTGAAACTGCCCCATGTGAATCCTGCTAATGTAAATAGGTACCTTTTGAACAGGGCTGTGTTAATGTGAACTGAATATCTTATAATTGCTCTATGGTCTTCATGGGACAGTTACAGAGCAACACTTTAGTGTGCAATGCAGTTCACCCCCTGCAGTCCACACTGCAGGACAATGTAGACAAACTTTGGATTCTTTAGAAGCAATGTCAAATATCTTTTCAAATCTCCTGGTCTAATAAACTTCAAAAGTGAAAGGCATCAGAATTCCCTTACTTGTTCATAATAGTGTAACAGTTTTGCAAGAAGTCTAGCATCCTTTTTGTCTCTCCTTCTTAACAATAGGGAAATGTGGGCTTTCTGCAGGAAGTATCTTATACTTCATGAGTTCAAGTTTGATGGAATGTTTTGCTTAATTAATTTTTTTCAAACTTATACAGATATGCATTCTTCACCAAAGACTATAAAAATATGCAGTTCCACAGTGAAGTTAATTTTGAGTTTTCCAAACACATTTAAAAAAAATTGAAAAGTGTGTTAATGTTCAAATAGTACATTTTAGTTAATAAGATTATAATGATAACATGATCTACAAATCGTTATAAAATATTTACAATATTTCATATTAATGAAAACATTTAACTAATTTTATTTAAATGAATATATATTATATATAGTGAAAAAGAAAGTTGGCAAACAGAATCTGAAAAAATGAAAAAAGAAAAGAAAAAGCTAGAAGATCAAAAAGAACAGGATGCTGTGAAAATAAAGGAATACCATGTAAGCAGTTTTAAAAATATATATTTGTTTAACTCTGCTTGAAAATGTGATACATTTTAGCATTTTTAGAGCTTTTGTACAGAAATTAAATTTTTTTAAGTTAACTTGACACAAGGAGAGAGAGAGAAATTAGTTTCTGATATGACTTACAATTACAATATCTTGAATTGTAATATTACTTAGTGTTCATCTTATTTATGCACTTCATGTTTTATTTATTTAATGTATTTAAACTGTTGGCATAAATAGTATCAAAACTGATCAAATTCAGCCCCATAAGAGGCTGCAACTTTTTGCTTTCAGTGATGTCATACTTGCTTATACCATGGCTAAATTTGGCCCAATGTGTTCTGTAAGGAGCAAGAAATAAACTATCAGACTATAAAATTCAGAAGACTGCTTGTCTCTCACTCCATCACTTGCCATCATTGTTCACTTTGCACCCAGAGCCAGAGAATTTGAAAGTAGTGTCCGTTGGTTCGTTCATGCACCCTTGCTCACCTTATGCCTTTGACTGAGGGGATAGCTGTAGTATTTTTATAGATTTTAGTGCTAGATTAGTCTTTGGGGGAACACCTCACACACACACACACCTGTACTATGTGCAGGTACTGGACTATACCCAGGGCTCCAGGCTTCAAACTCTGTACTTTCTGCCCATGATCCTTCTTGGTCAGTGACAATCACAAGCTCTGCCTGTACTGCTTCGGGGAAATTCACATCACAGCAAGGTGTAGTATCTGCCACTTGTTCTCCAGCCATACCTGCAAAGGGCAGGAGCTCTGCTTTCGAAAACATCTCATGAAAAAAGCCAGGAGACCTCAATCAGATGAGGCCGAGGAACTCTTCCGCCCCCACACATCAGTCTGATTCAGTTAAGAGTGATGGGATCTTCTTGGAAACCCAGGAAGCACTTTCCTATGCAAGAGACTAAGTCTTCTTCAGATTCAGCTCTGAGCAAGCCCAGTACCTCAGCCCAAGAATACTTAGTATGTCCTTAGTCCTAGAGGCTTGACAGGAAAGCTCATCAATATCAGGCTTCATCAGTACAAGAACGCAATCCATTGGTACCTCGACATCTCCCAAACCTCAGGATCCATTGGCATCAACAAAGACCACCTTCACCTCCAATGGTCCAGGCACAGATAACTCCTCTCAAACTGGGAGAACTGGGTCCTATGCTGCTCCACAGGACGTCTTTGGACTCCCAGATCCAGAATTCCCTCCACTGGGTCCATTCCTTTCCAGACATGTCATAACACCATCTGGAGAGTCGACTGCTCATAGAAGTTTCTCACCCATTCTTTCCTTGAGATACAGCTTCCCTTCAGCAGCACCAACGGTGCTGCTTCTGGAACAGGAATCAGCTTTCTCCTCATCAGGAGACTCTGAACCATCTAAGGAGCCTTTCTTTCTTTCTTTCTTTCTTTCTTTGAGTAGTGTCTCTATGGGTGCTCCCTGCGCTGCTGATCGGAGCACTTCGGTAGTAGTATCTGTTAGGTCTCGCCTCCTGCTGCGCCACAAGACTAGCCAGCATGCATGAGCTAACCCACCTCAGTTCCTTCTCAGCTGCTCCTGGCTAGAGGCAGAGCTACTCGCTGTCCATTGGGATTGTGCTTTATTCACTTTTATATAATTTGTTTATTAATATAGTATAGTTACAGTTTTCCTTTATCCTCTTTTATTTTATTCCTCCCAAAAAGCGAAAAAGCTTCCTTTTCCCGATTTCCCCTCAAGGGACCCTTCCCACTCACCTCAGCGGGGTATGCTGGTTCATTGGGTTTCAAGAAGTGCCTCACTTGCATGGAAGCAATTCAGATTGCAGACAAAAACTCTAAGTGCATTCGCTGCCTTGGAGAGGGCCACATCCAGCAAAAGTGTAGAATCTGCCAGCAATTTTGGCCACATTCTCGTAAAGACAGAGAGCTCAGGCAGAAGATTATCTTCATGGAAGTGTCTCCCAGACTCTCACAGGACTTGTGCTGCGAGTCCCAGGCCAGACACGAGTCTTCCCCACAGTTGTCTACATCTAAGGGCTGTGGATCAAAGAAACAGACTGCTGACTGCTCTCATAAGTCATCTTAGAGGAGAGTGGGAAGTCCCCAAAGTGAGCCCCAAGATAGCCATTAGTGATCTCCATCTCGCTAGGTATCTTAGGCACTGACACCATCTCAGTCTGACATCCCTGGCTCACAGAGATCGACAACAGCCAGTACCATTGACATGCACATGGACCTGACGGGCACAAGCACTGAGTCAAGCTTTAAGGCATATCCTTTCAGCCATGGCTTTCAGAGCTTTGGAAACTCCACAAAACATCATGGAGGAACAGAAGGGCAGTGCCGAGGAAGAGGTGTCCCAAAGGACCATATCCTCCTCTCCAGACAAAGCTGCCGTGCCTTCCTCTTCATCTCTGGCATACAACTTTCATCTCTTCCAGGACTGGCTAAGAGGGTGGCGGACACCCTCAAGATACCATTGGAGGAAGTCAGGGACATCCACCATCAACTCCTTGACATCCTCCACTCCTAATTCTCCTCCAGGATTGCCCTCCTGATTAATGAGGCTACCGTAGAGCCAGCAAGAACAGTCCGGCAAATCTTGGCAACTGTAGCACTGACCTGCAAGAGGGCGGACAAAAAGTACTATGTCCCCAAGAAGGAATCCGAATTCCTCTTCTCTCACCCATCTCCATCATGGTGGATGCCATCAACTCCCGTGGCCGACAACATCAGTCAAGAACTACTACCCATGACAGGGATTGGAAGCGCCTTGATCTTTTCGGTAGGGAGGCATACTCCTCAGCTACGCTCCAATTCCGTATCACCAACTACCAGTCCCTTATAGTGAAATACAATTATATATATTTATTGAGTGGGTGCCAGAGTCACATTATGACCAATTTAAGGCCATTATACAAGAGGGACAAGTAGTGGCAAGGACATTGCAGCAACCTGCCCTCAACATGGGTGACACAGCAGCTAGGTTTATCTCCACAGCGGTGGTGATGTGACGAGTTTCATGGCTCCATCTGTCAGCTTTCCTGAAAGAGGTGCAGTCCGCTGTTGAGGACCTTCCATTTGAGGGCACAAAGCTCTTTGTGGAGAAGACAGATGCCTCTCTTCTCACCTTGAAGGATTCCATGAGAACACTGACATTAGTACGATGGTCCTCCCACTTTATGTTGAGGATTTTCTGGAGATTTTCCAGTTGGTATAGTTTCCAAACTACCACCCAATGAGCTTCATGTTAACAATTCCTGCCAAGGTGGTTTCTTCCCTATCATAGTGGACAAATCTTCGACAGGTAGTTATTGGCATCCCCTTCGTCCCCTCCTCTCCAAACAGGACCACAGACACCTCCCTGTTTGGTCAAAGAGCCTACATAGACAGCCACACAACACAGGCACCTAAACCCCCAAGAGTTCAGGATGCACATCAGTATTCTGGAGTTATGAGCAGTCTGGGAGGCATGCAAAGCTTTTCTTCTGTTCATCTGCTTTCACCATGTCCTTATATTGTTGAACAACATTACAACCATCTTCCACATCAACAAGCAGGAAGCAAAATTTGTCTCCCTGTGTGCAGAAATGGTCGGTTTATGGAACTGTTGCATCAGCAGCCAAATCACCCTATCAGCATCCTACCTTCCTGGAAAATGAAATATGCTCGCAGATTCCCTTAGCAGACATTTTGCAGTTAACCATGAGTGGGAACTCCACAACTCGGTACTGTGCAATATCTTCATCTATGGGGAATCCCAACCAGGGATCTGTTTACCTTCATAATGAACAGAAAATGCATCACATACTGCTCCATAGAAGCCCTAGGTTGCCACTCCCAAATCGATGCTCTACTTCTTCCTTAGATCACCTGAACTACTCATTCCCTTTGCTACTGCTCCTACCACAGCTTCTACACAAAATCCGGCAGGACAGGGCACAAGTTATCCTACTGGTCCAGACAGTTTTGGTTCACGAATCTCCTGCACATGTCATTAAGCACTGATCATCCTCCCAGCATTTCCCAAGCTCCTGACCTCCTGCAGAGGAACAGCAAGATCAAGCACCCCAATCCATGTTTGCTACACAACAGGGTTTGGTTTTTGGATGGACGTTGTCCTTAGAAAACTCATGTTCCTCAGCTTTATGAGACATACTTTCTAATAGTGGGAAGGATTCCACTGGACGAGATTACCTGGCTTAAGGGAGACATTTTTCTTCTTGGGCACATCAAATGAACATTCTTTCAGAAAATGGAGGTATCACTCTCATTTTAGACTATATCCTGTCTCTAAAGACATCAGGCCTATCCATCAGCTCCTTATGAGTCCACCTGTGATTAGTGCGTACTGCCCTCCTTCTCAGGATTATTTGGTTTTCACTCACCTGCTGACCACCAGATTTTGGAAGGGCCTAATCAGAACCTTTCCACTATTCACAAAACTACCCCTCCATGGGACTTGAACCTTGTTCTCTCATTACTCAGAAAACCACCCTTGGACCCCTAGCTTCCTTCTCCATGTCCCATCTCTCTGTGAAAGTCGCATTCCTTGTAGCCATCACCTTAGCCAGAAGGGTTGGCAAGCTTGAAGCAATGATAATGGATCCTCCTTACATTGTATTCCAGAAAGATAAGGTCTTATTACATTTACACCCCGAATTCCCGCCCCCCAAGGTTGTTCGGAGTTTCACTTGAACCAGTTGATCCACTTATCTGCGTTCTTCCCTAAACAACATACTTCCTCAGAGGAATAGAGACCCCACACCCTAGATGTCCACCAGGTCTTGGCCTTTTACCTATACAGAACAAGACCAATCAGTAAATCCCCGAGCTTATTCATTGCTAAATGCAATGCAGAAAGACTTAGTAGATAAATGAATGTCACTGAGAGGATCGTCAAATGGATGTCTGGCTGCATTCTACTCTATTCTCAATGATCAAATCCCTCCCCCCCAGGTTAAGAATTCATTCCACCAGAGTACAAGCAGCAACTATGGCATTGCTTCAGGCTATATCCTCCTTGATATCTGTAAAGTAGCCACATGGTGCTCCACACCTTTGCAAGACACTATGGCCTAGTCCAGGACTCCTCTGCTGATGCCTCCTTTGGAACAGTTGTCCTTTGCTTAGTCCTTCTGTCTTCATCCTTACACCCTCCTTCTACTTAAGTACTGCTTGTTAATCATCCACAGTAGAATACAATAGCGACCATTACCCAAAGAAGAAGAGGAAGTTACTTACCAGAAATTGTAGTTTCTTCGAGATGTGTGGTCCCTATCTGTATTCCACTACCTGCCCTTCTTCCCCTCTGCTTCAGATCTCCTCTGATTCATAATGGAGAAGGAGCTGGAGAGGTGGTCAGTCTGCTCTGCCCTTTATACCCTCGGTCAAAGGCACAGAGGTGACCAACAGACATTATTTCCTAATTCTCCAGCTACATCCACATAGTGTGCATGTGTAACCCATACTGGAATACAGGTAGGGACCACATATCTAGAAGAACCTATAGTTACAGGTAAATAACCTCCTCTTTTTCTGTTGGAAAATGTGCTCTCTACAATTGATTGCAGTCTGGCAAGTCTTTGTCTGGCCAGTTGAAAGAAAAGAGGTTGTTGTTTCTTGAAGGCCCCCTCTGCAAATGGGGTGGGGTCGGAATTTATCTGGACAGAGCTGGGAGGAACAGGGAGTGACCAGCCCAGGTCAAGTACACTGCTCTGTCAGGTGCCTGAAGGAGTTGCGGTATTTAAACCCTATACAATTCCAGAGAAGCCTCTCTCTCAGCAATTGTGAGCTAGCAACACCCATTGGATTAGAGAAGGACCAGTTTTTTCATGTAGAAGAGTTTATATAGAGGCAAGTGTCACTGGGAAATTTCTTTCATTTAAAAAACAATCAAACAGAGAAAATGTTTTGATTTAGAAAGTAAAAGCCACATCACAGACCCTTTGACAGGTTTTAGAAGTGGGAGTGTAGAGAAAAAATAATTCTCCCACCCAGCCTTTGATGACAAGACATGAGTTGAAAAATATCCATGTCCTTTTAAGCTCAGAAAATGCCTGCCTTATACAAAAGTCATATCAACCAGTTATCCAAATGTTTGCTAGTAGAATTAAGTAGCAAAAAATATATCAACAAGGAAAGTTTGTCTGAGCATATCTGAGTTCTGATCAGTTTATTTGCTGACATTTATTTCCATAAGTTATAAAAGTTTTGAGCACATTATATTTTATTGATTTTACAGAATTTAATGGATGCGCTTCAAATGGGACCTGATGAAACCAAAAAACTACTTGCAGAAAACAATAGAAAAATGACAGTCTTGCGGGTGAATGAACGGTCACTGACAAGGCAATATACAACTTTACTTGAAATGGACCGGCATCTTAGAAAAGAAAATGAGAAACAAAAGGCTGAACTAACATCAATGGAGACTGCAGTTGGAGAAAGGATTGGACACTTGCAGCGATTCAAGGTATGCCTTGTATGGTATATCTTTAGTCTTAAAAATTGATTCATTTTGCATTGTATGGCATTGTGAAAGGTGGCACCGAGTTGGAAACATTTGTGAATTCCATTTATTTGTTCGTTAAAATTGGCATTTTGGAGTCTCCTACTGTTAGTTTGATTGGAAAAAAGACATGATTGTGATCTTGGAAAACTAGAAGCACGGTATCAGAGATTACTTAAACAAATTACATCTTGTGATAGTACTGGTTGACCAGTCAGAAGAATTTTACTATTTAGATGTTGAATATTTTAACGAAATATGTAATACAGCTTTTCTCAGTTCTATTCAAACTGGTATCAAAGAAGAAAACAAGTTTACAATATCTGACATTGTATCTCCCACTCTAATTCAGCCTGTGTCACAGGTCAGGCTCAGAAGTGCTGATTTCATTCAACTATTTTTATTTTAAGTACAATTTAAACTTCATAAACTTTAAGACGTGATTCTCAGAATTAAATCTTTAAAATTAGAAGGATTTTAGTTATACATCTTTATAAGATATGTTTGTGAGTACCAAAAATGATTAACTGGAGGTGACAAATGCAACTGAACCAGCAATAAGCAATTGTGGTTATGAGAAAAGTAAACACAGCCCTGGGTATTGATCGGTTTCACTCACAGGTGATGTATGAAATTAAGAATCAAAGCTGGGATTTTCAAAAGGGCCAAATACAACATAACCCCTCTTCTGTTAGACATAGTGTTCAGCATCCTACGCAAATGGGCTAGATTTGCAATGGCATAGCTGATATTGTTATAGTCCCATATTTAATTTATGTCTCAAAATGCTCAGTTCCCTGTGAGCTCTCTTTCATTACAGTAAATTAAATTACTTAATTATTTTAAAATGTATCTTTTAAATTAAAAAAAGGGAGAGGGACTGGCCACGTTCTAAAAATAACGGTGAAATAATTGTCCTTACATAACTATGTTTATGTTAGTATTTGGTGTATTTGGAAAGAAGCAAGCATTGCTTTAACTGTGTCTGTATGTGTGTTTTTGGATAATGGTAGAACTTTAACAGATTCAAGCACACATTAAGCCAATATAATATGATTATTTTCACAGGAAATGGCAAGCTTTAAGATTGCAGCTCTGCAAAAAGCTTTGGATGAGTGTGTGCCCCTGTCTGAATTAGAACTGGCTAATAAGCAGTATAATGATTTAACTGCTAAATACAGAGATATGCTACAAAAAGATAACTTGCTTGTCCAGAGAACAACTAACTTAGAGCACCTGGAGGTAATGTTACTCGATACTCTTGACCCTTACGGAAATAACTATATTTTGTTATGTTGAAGAAAAATGTAAATATATAGGGCAAGATTATCCTCCTGGGTAAAGGTATGTCTGCAGCTGCACCCCTATAGCACTTCAGTATAGGCACTCACTAGAGCAATGGGGGGGTTCTCCTGTCACTGTAGTAAATCCATCTCCCCAGAAGGCAGTAGCTAGGTCAGTGGAAGAATTCTTCCTTCAACCTACAACTGTCTACACTAGTGGCTAGGTTAACATAGCTACATTGCTCAGGAGTGTGGATTTTTCACACCTCTGAGAGCTATAGCTATGCTGATGTAAGTTGCCAATATAGAGCAGCCCTAAGAAGAGGGGGGCACTAATCCTGCTGTAACACCATACCTTCTTCCCTTACCTCACTCCTATGGAAGTTCCATTGCTGGAGCTCCTCACACAGGAGATTTATGGGGGCTGGAGTGAAGGAGAACTATCATATTCTGCTTAAGTGCCAAAGTGATAAGCAATTTTAGAAAGACCTGAGAGAGAGCGAGTGAACAGGTGAGTTAGTTCAGGGATTCAGAGAGAAGTCTGGAGCACTAAATTGTAAAACCTTTCTTTCTGTAATAATTATTGAGCAATAAAAGGGACCTCAGCCACTGTCAGGGTGGTTAGCAAAAAGGGCAAAGAGACCATATATCCTGATTTTATTAGTATAGTCCCTGTTTTTCATATGAAGCTCCTGGTGTCCTACAAATTTTTTTGAGAAAGACCTGAAATGTCCCGCTTTTTCATTTTATCAGTCAAAACATTTGGGTTTTTAGTAACTGTAAATTGTTTGTTTAAAGGCATGCATATTGTGATACAAAATATAACTAGCTCTGTGTTTACCAGGAACAGTCCAGTGGTAAGATAGTTTAGTGTGATCAATAGTGTTTGGGTACATGAAAAAAGTGGAATGTGTACCGGCAGTCAAAGCTACACTTTTTCCCAAAAGAATGTTAATGACTCTTATTCAATGTTTCATGATAAATTCAAACACTGAGTTATTGGAAAAAAATCTCCTGCTCTATGAAACAAGAACAACACATGCCCGAGTCAGAAGCTGACCATAGTGATACCAGCACATATATTTTTAAAATGTACTTTGTGAAATAACCAGTCAAAAAGACAACTCTGTAAAAAATGTCACCACAAAAATGACCTACTTTTTTATTTAGAAAATATGATCACAATGTAACATAGGGACTAATGAAACTGCAGCTATTCCTACAAGCGTTTTTCTCCAAACTGAAGTAGGGGCTCTAATCTCTCTTTGTGGTGCTGAGAAGTGGATGCAGCCTACAAAATCCATGCTCTCTCCCTCCATTTAATCCCAGCATAGCGACTAGTTTGAGGAGAACCTCATGAGGTAACACTTTTTGTAATGACCCTGTCCAAAGGCTTTTCGGAGGGTGATGATGATTTAGGCCACAGTTGCTAGGTAGACAGTTACTTCAGACATTGTTTTCACGCTGTTGGATGTATAGTTGGTAACCACAGAATGAGTGCTTCCCTAAGATGTGTTGGGTTTTTTTTCACTAACAGAAAAGTTTACTTATTTTGCTTATCCCAGTAATTTGAAAGGATAGAAACTAAGAAGCACTTCTCAGCATGAACAAATTATGTGAAATCTGTTTAAAAACTAAGCCAATTAAAATAGAGTATTTTAAAACAAAACTGTTGGCAATCCTTTCCTTCTTTTGTTTCTTTTCGAATTAATCACGAACATCTAAAGCAACACAAAGACCCACTTTGACGTACTGGTTTAAGTATTAGTTTCAGCTCTCATTTGGTTTGAGGAGAAGGAACATTTTAAAATACCAAAAAAAGGGTTTTGGTTTTTAAATCTTCGGCATCATGTAAGTAGCCTCCTGTAACAAAATGGGTTATCTTTGAGAGTATCTTGGTTGATAAATATGTATGGTAATAGAAGCATACAAAAGACACATGTTAAAGACAAATATTTTGATTATTGTATAGGATCTAGATACCATAGGCTGTCCTATGTGGGTTAATAGGTTATGCCAAATCATAAATATTTCAACCATTAAATACACTACTGTAGCACTGCTCTATTATGTTGTCACTTCTCTGCCTTACAGAGTGAGAATGCATCCTTGAAGGAGCAGATAAATTCATTAAATAAGGAACTTGAGATCACAAAAGAAAAACTCCACACTGTAGAACAAGCTTGGGATCAAACAACTATATTAGGCAAGTATAAAAGCTATTTCATATCACTAGAGAATATGCAGTATGTCCTTTGAAAAACTAATTTTGTATAAAGATTGAAAACAAAATACCTTTAGGAAACTTTAGAGTAAATTATATTATATTTCCCTCATCTCCTCTTCATTCAGAAGTTAAGAAAATTTTACTGCAAAACCCAACTGAAGTATAGGATTATTTTACTTTTCTAGAGGATCTCTTGGTTGGTATTTTCCAAACAGAATATATTTTTATTATTCGGTTAGTTAGCTATACTATTCTTTTGCTAAATCTTAAACTCCAGAAAACATTTTTAACAATGCTTTTTCACTGCCTTGATGGCAGGTGGACTTGGTGAGGTGGCAGTTCTGTCTCTTCTTCCTCTTTGGTGGTGTACTCCCATGACAGATCCGTTCTGACCCAGCAGTTGCAGGACCACCCAGTTCACTCACAGGGGAATTGTTATCTCCCAAATGGTGTCAATAGCTGTCAGTCACTCTCCCTTCAGTTGGGCTAAGGATTGGAATTAATGATTCAGACTTTTTAGGTGACTTCAGGTGAATTTGATTCAGAAGCCATGGATCCTGATTGGACCATGAATCAAATAACCAGACAAGTGGTTTTCTGAAAATGGTTATGCAGTCTTAATGATGATGGTTGCTGCTGTGCCTCTTATATTAATTACTAAGTGAAAGCTCATGCTGTCATGTGGATGTAATTCGTGATATGTAAAAACGCTGAAAATGGCTGACAACTTAAAAATTAGACAGGAACAGACAGTAAATCACAGTGATGATTGAACCTGTGGCATACCCATACCTTGAATACTGCATGCAGTTCTGGTCGCCCTATCTCAAAAAAGATATACTAAAATTGGAAAAGGTACAGAAAAGGGCAACAAAAATGATTAGGGGTATGGAAAAGAGACAATTCAGGAGGGATATGATAGAAGTCTATAAAATCATGACTGGTGTGGAGAAAGTGAATAAGGAAGTGTCATTTACTCCTTCACATAACACAAGAACCAGTGGTCACCCAATGAAATTAATAGGCAGAAGGTTTAAAAAAAACAAAAGGAAGTAATTCTTCACATAACACCGAGTCAACCAGTTACCAGGGCATGTTGTGAAGGCCAGAAGTATAACTGGGTTAAAAAAAGAATTAGATAGGTTCCTGGAGGATAGATCCATCAATGGCTGTTTGCCAATATGGTCAGGGATGCAACCCTGTGCTTTGGGTAACCCAAACCTCTGGCTGTCAGAAGCTGGGACTCAGGGCCCAAGCGTAATTTTTTCGGGCCCAGTACAAACTTGTAACATGGGCCCCCTCCCACACACATGCCAATGGGGGTTGCAGCCTAGGCCGGGTCCCCCAGAGCCTCCAGGCCCTGGTAAAGTGTACCCTTCCACCCCCGCCCCCATGTGGGGCCATGCTGGGACTGGATGGATCTCTTAATAATTGGCTTGTTGTGTCTGTTCCCTCTTAGACACCTGACACTGGCATCTCTCAGAAGTTAGGCTAGATGGACCATTGGTCTGACCCAATATGTCCATTCTTACATTCTTATGTTCTAGTCTAAACAAAAATAGCTCTCAACCATGTTTATAGCTGTTTCCATCGTTTTACACTAACTCAACAAATATTCTAGACTTCAGAGTGACACTCAGACAAAGTGATAATCCTGGAATCTTCTTATATAGCTAATATTTTAATGGATTGCGTTTTTAGGTTACTGATGTGATGAGGCAAGACTAGTTAAATGCCTCACTTTTCCAGTTCCAGAAATACTTTAGGTGTTCTAGTTCCTTACAGAGGTAAATCAAAAGTACCCGTTTTATTTTTAGAAGTTGTATTGTTGTTTTTCTAATTTAAAAACCTTGTGTATAGCCTAATTAAAATATTATTGAATGTAGGGGGTGACAATGCCATGGACAAGGCCACAAAAGCAATAACCAACAGTGAAATTGTTTCTATTTCGAAGAAAATCTCTGTGCTGGAAATGAAGGAATTAAATGAAAGACAGAGAGCTGAACACTCACAACGAATGTATGAGCACTTAAGGAACACTTTAAAGCAAGTGGAAGAACGTAACTTTGAACTGGAAACAAAGTTTGCGGAGGTATATTGTTGAGATTTATTTACATGATTTACAGTTGCATCCTTGTGCTTTTCAGTGTGTTGCTCTATTAGATATCATTGGTGACTTTTTTTTATATAGATTTACTTATGAAAATATAGCTGCTTGTAAATAGACTTTTTGCTTGAAAAGTAGATTTATTTAATATGTAATATAATAATTTGTCAGTAATTTATTTCAGAACTTAATTATTCACTATATAATTAATGCTGGTATATGTCTCTCGTGCAGTGGGCATATTGCAAAATCTTGTTAGTTCTTTGGCAACTATATTTTTGAAAAAATTACAGTTCTTGATCTTTCTGTTCCCAAGGTGTAATTGATAGGATCTGTTTTCTGCTATTTTTTTATCATGATCATCAGTGACTCGTGGTCTTACATGCGTGTCAGACCTTGTTTTTTTTTGCATCCTCCTCCACCCTTTCTTCCCCACAAAATGATGCCATCTGCACTCTCTCACAAACCTTCTGTGTCCTCTTCTATGTTGCATCTTATGCTTAGAATGTTATCTGCAGGGCTTTCTGCTATGGCATCTCAGCAAAAATCTGTCTAGTCCCAAAACTTTGATTTCCAAAGGTGACTAGTGACCTTGGGTGCTTCTATTTTCCGTGCCCAACTTGAGACTTCTTTAAGGGGCCTGATTTTCAGTAAATGTTGAGCACTCACTTTGCTAAAATCTGGCTCTTTTAAAATGTCTCAAATTAGGCACTGAAAATGACTAGTCACATTATTGTGAAATGCTGGCTAGTAATGGTAATATAAATACACTCCTCAGTCAGTCGTAGTATTATTATTATTTATTTGTAGTACCAGCCCCATTGTTTTAGGGATTGTGCAAACATATAACAAAGAGAATCCCTGCCCTGAAGAGTTTACAGTCCAAGTATTGTTTCCTTTTTCTACCCCATTTTATAATTACTTCCTTGCTTTTACTGTTTTAAGAAACCGAAAACATTGATTTTCATTCAGAATACTTTATTGTATGGATGCCTGTATAGTTACTCTGATGTGCGTGCAATGTTTTAAGCAAGAAGTTGGATGTTTAAGAGTAGAGCAAAAGAAAACCAAAGGAAGAAACTGAGGGGAAACAGTTTCTCTAAATACAATTTGACAACATTTCATGCTGACTAAAATATATATTGTATGCCTATTCAAAATACACTTAGCAAATATACTTTGCTTTTTTAGCTTACTAAAATCAACCTTGAGGCACAAAAGGTGGAACAGGCATTAAGAGATGAACTGACAAACAGTGTGAGTAAAGCAATAAGTGATGCTGATAGACGAAAAATCATGGAGCTAGAGAAGAGTGAAATGGAGCTGAAGATTGAGGTATCAAAGTAAGTGTAGAAGTACCAAATTTAGTATTACAGAATGTTTGGAAGTATTCCAGAATTTGAATTATACAGATATATATTGCTTCTACATTACCTGTAAAACAATTTTCATGTCTTTATATATTCTAAACCTGGAATTTTAGATGAAATATTACAAAAAAGGACCTTTTTTAGAAGAACACTGATTGTGATGGGACTTAAGCAAATGCTTAAGTGCTGTCCTGAATAGATATGAATGTAAGCATGTGCTTAAATGCTTTCCTGCATCAGGACCTTAATTTGATGCGACAACTTTTTGTAGTTATTAACATTTTTCAGACAAATTAGTTTAAACAATATTTTGTTCCTTTTGTTGCATCCTTGTCAAGTATATGGAAAAATGGTAAAAACACTATGGGAAAATAAAAATATTAATATTTTGCAAGACCCATTGATGCTTCATTAATAATTTTTTAAAAGTATTTGAAATAATCCTGATTATACAGAGTATTTAAAGTATCATTGTCGAGGGGTGTTAGTTTTGTCCCAAAATGAGATCTTTGTTTGAGTTCATCTCCTGCCGTTTGTGCCCTTCTAAAAGTTGTCATCTGCTGTTTGTGACATAACAAATAGCTTTTTTTCATATCAATGTCTGCAGTAGAAAATAGCAGAGGAAGTGACATAAAAACAAATATGATGTACTGTGTAAGATGAATTTTCTATTGTTCTATTGTTTCTATATTTTCTTAAGTAATATAAGGCTTTTGTTTTTGCAATAAAAGAAAAATACTGTTTTTGATACACAAAAGTCTTAAGTGTATCAAAAATTCCCAAAAGTTAAAAGCAATATAATTGCAGATATTATAAAGAAGCTACATGATATTAAATAGTGCATCTTTCTGATTTCATAGGATTAGTAGCATGCATATGAAATGAAATACTAAACTTTGTGACCTGGAAATGTAATTGTGACTATGGACAGTGGTCTCTCTGTGTAAACAATCTACACCCCTTCCAGTGCTCCTCTCTTCTGGTTCTCCCCCCTCCCCCCATATAGAGCAACTATAAACTTTTGTAAAGACATTTTTAATAAGATGCTTGTAATGTGCCTGATCCTGTACTCTTTAAGTCAATTGAGATGTTTGCCATTGACAACAGTAGTGAAACTGAAGAATCAGATCCATAAACCACAGCCTTGTTTCTAAAATAGGCATGAGGAGAGATTGGCAGGAGTTTTAATAATGGGGACAGTATCCAAATTACTGGCCCCTGCTTGTATATGGGAGAGAGAAAGACCTGGAAATACTGAAAAGTCTGTTAACTGTGAATGTCCTAATATGAGGGAGAGATGCCTTTAAGCACCTCTCTTCAGGACTTTTATGTAGTACAGCTTAACATTTTATTGGTAAAGGAACTTGAACATCATTTTAGCTAGAAGGATTATTTAATATTTTAAATTGGGATAGTATTCTTGTTTCCCTCTACTAGGTTAAAGGAGCTTTCTGATATTGCTAAAATGCAAGTTGCAGCTCTGGAGGCACGGCAGCAATCCAAAGAGAAGGAAGTGGAATCCTTTCGAATGCTAGTTTTAGACTATCAGGTATGGTCAATACTACATTTGTTAAAACTTTATAGTTAACTGATGTTTTGGGATGGAGTGTCAGGGATAGAATATTTTTATGTTAGGTTATGAAAGTGCTTTCATGATACTTCGGAGAAATATTATTTTTAAAATCTATTAGAAAAGACAGATTTATTTTTATTATTATTATATTGGCTATAGAAGTAATACTGAACAAAACATGAACTGATGTGAGGCCAGATCCCGCTCCTATTGATGCCCAAAGGAGTTTTGCCATTAACTTCATTGAGAGCATGATAGGCGTTATGATGTGGTAACCACGTATACTTCATGTAAATGTTTGATTTTATGTGAAATATCTTATATTTTTTAAGATGTCTGTGTTATATGTTTTGGTGCTCAGGCGGAATCAGATGAAAAAGCACTTATTGCAAAATTACACCAGCATATCATAGCTCTTCAAGTTAGTGAGTCCACTGCTGTGGGCAAGCTAGAGACACTTACACTGAAACTGCAAAAGATGGAGATTTATAATCTACGCCTAGAACAGAAGCTGGATGACAAAGAGCAGAGATTATACTATGCCCGACTAGAAGGGAGAAATAGAGCCAAACATCTACGCCAGACTGTGCAATCTCTGCGGCGACAGTTTAGTGGTGCTCTGCCCTTGGCACAACAGGAGAAATTCTCTAAAACGATGATTCAGCTACAGAATGACAAACTAAAAATCATGGAAGAAGTCCAGCATGCCCAGGAAGAGCGTCGAAACATAGAGAACAGAGCAATGCAGATGGAATTAAAAGTAAAAGGTCTAGAAGAATTAATAGGTACATTGAAAGATACAAGAGGAGCCCAAAAGGTTTGTGATCATATAGCTTTTAATAATAATTAATTTTATGTATGTTTAATTAAAACTTTAATTTACTGTGTACTCTAAATGTCTGCTTTAATATGTGCCCTCGTGATTTCAGAATATGCAGTATTATAATATGAACTATCCTTTTGTTTTATTTTTTAAATGTAGGATAATGGCCAGCTTTACTAGTTGGTAGTAAGCAAGGGGGTCAGTCTTGGTTTCCCTTTTGATTGGAGGCCTCAAAAGTAAATTTAAATGCCGTAGGAGGTGGTATTGGAGATTCAGTACAGTATGAAATGGGAAGCACTGTGCTGTCAGTTTTTGGCACAAGTCCTGACTACTTTTGGCCATTAAAAATCACATAGCACTTTTTTTGGTAAGAGTAGGGATGTTAACTGATCATCCTGGACAAATCGTAATTTTTGTAATTATATTTTGCCTTTCTAGATAATTATCTTTCAACTGGATAAGATATTTTCATCCCAAACTATTGTATAGTATTGCATTCTCTGTTTAAAGAAATTTTCATTACAATGATGGGTAAAGTGGTCTTGGTATATTTTGTTTTCAATCAGTCTGCAAAGTTTTTTGAGCATTTTGGGATCTATATAAATGACAGATCTTGCTACAATTAATATATAGTAATTTGTTGAATATTATAGTTTGTTATATACATCTTTTCTGGGTTGTTTTACAAACTTAGTTACACTTTGGAAAAGACATCCAAATTCCCTAAATGCTCTTTTAATCTGTTTAGGGATGATATTGATAATGAACTGTACGAACTGTTATTATTTATCAGGTAATTGAGTGGCATATGAAAATGGAAGAACTTCGTCTCCAGGAACTTAAATTGAATCGAGAGTTAGTCAAACAAAAAGAAGAGATAAAATATTTGAATAATATCATTTCTGAATATGAGCATACAATCAGCAATCTGGAAGAAGAAATTGTACAGCAAAGCAAGGTATAAACGTCTCCATATTGTTAGAATAACAATATATTTTCTGCTTTATTAATTTTTAAAATACTTTTGTTGCATTAAAAAACCTTTGTAACTTACATGTACAACATTATTATACTTAATATCTGTTATACATGCTGGTACAGTTAAAGATGAATTGCCATCAGTGGCTCTTTGGAATTGCTTTCAAATTTTCTAAAGTGCGGGTGAAATCCTTGCCCCATTCTCATTGATGTCAGTGGGTCAGGATTTCAGTGTAGATCTCTTCAATCAAACTTTTCTTATAGTTTTATGAAGAGCGACAGATGGCTTGGGATCAGAGAGAAGTAGAGTTAGAACGTCAACTAGACATATATGACCGTCAGCAAAATGAAATACTTAGTACTGCTCGAAAGGTACCTACATTAACTTATTTTAAATAAATTAATGTGTGCTGATTAAAGTTGTCAGAGAAATAATGTTCATATCTGTCCTTTCTGTGCAGTTTGAAGAGGCTACAGGTTCGGTTCCAGACCCTAGTTTGCCCCTTCCACAGCAGCTTGAACTAGCTTTGAGGAAAATTAGGGAGCACGTTCGAACAATCCTAGAAACTCGGGCAACCTGCAAATCATTAGAAGAGGTAATTAGATTAATATACGCCTAAACTATTAAAAGCATTACAGAGAACAAAGAATAAATACATTCACTTGAGTTTATTTTCTAATATGTAATGTGAGGCATGCATTTATAAGATAAGAGTACTACTGAATAGTTCAATATCTGAATACTGTGAAAAGTTAATTTTTTTGCTCTTTAGGTATGAAAAAACTCAAACAGGAAGAGAACTGGAAATAGTTTATATTGTTTGTTTAGTAAATCAAGGTGCTGAGATTGTATAAAATTAGGTTTCTTGGTACTAATTAAGTTTAATTAGCATTCTGTAGTGGTAATTGATTTAATTAACATTATATTAAATTTAACACATGGCATCACTGATTCCTTTAAGAAAGATTACCAAAGTGAAAATCTGTTCCATAGGTTTCTTATCCATCAAACACAAAATGTAAAAGTAACCCTTTAAAAACACCGTATAAATAAATTTGCTATGTAAATGCATTGTGCTATGAAAATTCTGCACAGTGAAATACAAATTATAATGGACAATTGTTTGATGTGTAGAGTATTTAATAATCATAGAATCGTGGGACTAGAAAGGACCTCAAGAGGTCATCTTGCCCAGTCCTCTGCACTTATGGCAGGACCAAGTATTATTTCTAGATCATCCCTGACAGGTGTTTGTCTAATCTGCTCTTAAAAATCTCCAATGATGGAAATTCCACAACATCCCTAGGTAATTTATTCCAGTGATAGTTAGGAAGTTTTTCCTAATGTCTAACCTAAACCACCCTTCCTGCAATTTAAACCCATTGCTTCTTGTCCTATCCTTAGCAGTTAAGAAGAACAATTTTTCTTCCTCCTCCTTGTAACAATCTTTTATGTACTTGAAAACTGTATCATGTCCCCTCTCAGTCTTCTCTTCTCCAACTAAACAAACCTAATTTTTTGAATCTTCCCTCATAGGTCATGTTTTCTAGACCTTTAATCATTATTGTTTCTCTTCTCTTGACTTCCTCCAATTTGTCCACATCTTTCCTGAAATGTGGCACCTAGAACTGAACACAATACCCCCGCTGAGGCCTAATCATCATGGAGTAGAGTGGAAGAATTAATTCTTGTGTCTCGCTTACAAACCTCCTGCTAATACATCCCAGAGTGATGTTTGCTTTCTTTTGCAACAGTGTTACACTGTTGACTCATACTTAGGGTGTGATTCACTATGACCCCCAGATCCCTTTCTTCAGTACACCTTCCTAGGCAATCATTTCTCATTTTGTATGTGTGCAACTGATTGTTCCTTCCTAAGTGGAGTACTTTGCATTTGTTCTTATTGAATTTCATCCTACTTACTTCATACCATTTCTCCAGTTTGTCCGGATCAATAGTTTTCAACCTGTGGCCAATCAGCACACAAAGCTGGGGCCCATGTGACATCCTCAGGGCTATAGAGGTAATATATATATTTTGTGGAGGCAGCCCACATCACACATAGAGAGCTGCATATATGGCCCACAGTGGTAAATAGGTTGAGAACCACTGGTCCAGTTCATTTTGAATTTTAATCCTGTTCTCCAAAGCATTTGCAACCACTCCCATTTTGGTATCATTTGCAAACTTTATAAGTGTACTCTCTATGCCATTATCTAAATCATTGATGAAGATATTGAACAGAACTGAACCCAGAACTGATACCTGTAGGAACCCACTCAATATGTCCTTCCAACTTGACTGTGAACCATTGATAACTACTCTCTGGGAAAAGTTTTCCAACCAGTTACACACCCGCCTTATAGTAGCTCCATCTAGGTTGTATTTCCCTAGTTTGTTTTATGAGATGGTCATGCGAGACAATATCAAAAGCCTTACAAAAGTCAAGATATACCACATCTACTGCATCCCCCCCGTCCACAAAGTTTGTTACCCTGTCAAAGAAAGTCTGACACAATTTGTTCTCGACAACTCCATGCTGACTGTTACTTATCACTTATTATCTTCTAGGTGTTTCCTAAGTAGAGAAAATTGAATACAAAACCATTTTTTGTTTTGTAATTTGATTTAGTCATATTCTGACACATTTTGTTTAAAACAAATATTTCCTTCTTTTTCTTTTACCATGTTTCTATAAGAGTAGTAATAATTTCCTTCATTGTAGAAACTGAAAGAGAAGGAAACTGCACTGTGGAAAGCAGAGCAAAATGTTTTATCCAGAGACAGAGTTATAAATGAACTAAGGCTTCGATTACCTGCAACATCAGAAAGAGAGAAGATAATAGCTGAGCTAGGTAGAAAAGAAGATGATCCAGAATGCCACCATGCTCTGAAAGTTGCCCATCAAACCATTACAAATATGCAAGCAAGACTAAATCAAAAGGAGGAAGTGTTGAAGAAATATCAACATCTCCTTGCAAAAGCCAGAGAGGTATATAAACTTTCTGTGTTATCTTGTTTTGTTTTTTTTTAAGAGCTTGAGTTAATTTTGTATCCAGTCCTGCTTTCAGTGGAGCCATGGCAAAAATTTCCATTGACTTTAGTAGGAGTAGAACTGGCTTTTTATTATGAATTTCTCTTTGCACAAAGTTCAATTTTTGTAACCTCTTGTGTTTGAAACTTTATCTATATAAAAGTTTTCTGATTGTTCTTCTCTGGAATTGCTTTAATATGGCAGGATCAGGAAGACAGTCTGCAGTGATAGAAGTATGAAATTAACTAACAGTATAATTCTACATTTGGGTGGGTTTTTTATGCACTTTTCTTGGAAAAAATACAGAATTCTGTGCTGGAGCACTTCTCTGTGGTCAAGATCCTGGAGCGAGCTTGGCCTGGGTACACTCTTGCACAGGTCTTATTGTAGGATTGTTGCCTGTGGTTGCAATCATGAAAACATTTTATTCATTAGCAATATAAGAACATTGCATACTCTCCCTTTTTTTGATGATTCTTTAAGATGAATTTAAAGCTTGTTAAAGATGTCAGTTTGATGGTATGTATACATGTGTGACCCTACAAGAGTAAAGGTGATAAGGAAATGAGGTGCATAAACAGAAGATGGGAAAGACAAGAAAGGGTGAAGAGAATGACAGTATTAAAGGAGAAATCGGGAGACGGTAAGGAGAAAAATCAGGAAAGGCAGGAATACTGATTCTTTGGGGAGTGTGAAAGCTTGGTAAAAAGTAGAAGAAGAAGGCAGAGAGGCTTTGAGCATGTTTGCCTTTCTTGAGATTCCATGAGTCTTGTTCCTTGTCAGAACCACAATCACTGACTCCTACATGACCATATCAGTTTGTTAAATATTTTTGGTCTGCCTGACTGAACAAGGAGTGTCCTATAATTGGTGCTCCGCCTATGTACACAAAACAAGTGAGAGTACACAATGTTATACACTCCAAGCTTTGTCTTGTAATTTGAGAGATAAAGAAGGGGAAATTATCCCTTTCTGAGTGTTTGCACACTGCCAGAAAAAATGTAATACTATGATTTACTACTAAATCTGAACAGATTGAGAGGCCTAATTTAACATTGCGTTCATCTAGTTTTTAGCATTTAATTTCTATCTTTTCTCTCCTCGAAAAATTTGTCAGGATAATGAAATTACTTTAACTCCTTAGTGTTTATATTTGTTTCCCAGTGATACTGTGGGCTGAGAAAATCTTATTCCAAAGAGTCAAGTAATTAGCATGGAAAGTACAGCAGTTCCATGGATTTCTGAAGTATCATGCATGTACGTACGAAATAAGATTATATGTTCATTTTATGCTAATAGGAGCAAGAGGAAATCGCAAAGAAACATGAAGAAGACCTCCGGGTTCTACATCAGAAACTAGATTTGCATGCTGACAATTCACTTAATAAATTCAAACAAACTGCTTTGGTATGTTTTGTTAGTTAGTTTGTTTGTTTGTTTGGTGTTGTGTGTTTGTTTGTATGCATGTTTTTTGTTTTTGTAAATTTTGAAAATTATGTTTACCCTCCATACCAGAGAAGCAGTTTTTCAGTCCAAGATAGTATCAATAGGAAGATAAATAAGTGGCACTGTCATTACATTAATATATGAAGATGAAATTGAAAGAATTTGAGAGACATGAGTGAGGAAATAAGGGTCAATAAACAAACTTGGTACTTCAGTGTGTAAGTGCATAATTCAACATGTCCTATTCTATAGAGCAGTGATTCTTAACGATGGGTATGCATACTCTTAGGGATACAGAGGTGTTCTCGGGGTATGTCTACTCATCTAGATATTTGCTTAGTTTTACAACAGGCTACATGAAAAGCACTAGCAAAATCAGTACAAACTAAAATTTCATACAGACAATTATTTGTTTTTACCATTTTACATACTACATAACTGTTTCTCAACCTGGGGGGTTGTGATTTATTTTATAATTATATGGTAAAAATAAGAAAGTAAGCAATTTTTCAGTACTAGTGTGTTGTGACACTTTTGTATTTTCATGTCTGATTTTGTAAGCTAGTAATTTTTAAGTAAGTGAGGTGAACCTTGGGGTACCCAAGACAAATAAGCCTCCTGAAAGGAGTACAGTAGTCTAGAAAAGTTGAGAATCACTACTATAGAGAGCACTTGGGGAAGTTGATGTCTTCCATTTTTTCTCTCCTTTTTTAATCTTCTACAGTAAAATAAGCTGTATCCTAATTGAAGATTCTTTTTTGATACTTTTTCTGAAAGACTGACCACCTATATTTAACCAGTTATATAACTATTCTTTAAATACAGAGACCACTTACCAGCCTTCAGCATAGCTAACATTTGAGTATAGTGTTATGAGTCCCATCACTGCTTATAAAATAATAGTTTAAATGTTGCTGCTTGGTTATGTTTGGGATCAAATTTAACATAATGAAATGACTGCAGCACTTTACTGTATAAGATGTAGAATATTTAATATGAATGATTGTTCGGTTTTTACAGGAGTTAATGAAAAAGCCTTCCTTAACAGTTCCCACCAACAAACATTTCATTCGTCTGGCAGAGATGGAGCAAACAGTAGCAGAACAGGACAACTCTCTTGCTTTACTTCTAGGCAGATTAAAGGAAACGTCATCTGATTTGGAGAAACAAAAACAACTTACTTCTTTAAAAATGAGAGAATTTGAAAACATCAAGGCACAGTAAGTGTTCAGATATATGATTATTACAATTCAAGTAATAATTAGATTAGACCAATCAGCTGCAAATCTAAAACTTATTACTGTGTCATTAAGACCATTTATTGAATTAGAATAATAGAATATTAGCATTTGAAGGGACCCCAGGAGGTCATCTAGCCCAACCCCCTGCTCAAAGCAGTACCAACCCCAGCTAAATCATCCCAGCCAGGGCTTTGTCAAGCTGGGCCTTAAAAACCTCTAAGGATGGAGATTCCACCGCCTCCGTAGCTAACCCATTCCAGTGCTTCATCACCCTCATAGTGAAAAAGATTTTCCTAATATCCAACCTAGACTGCAATATCCAACCCTAATATCCAACCCACTGCAACTTGAGACCATTGCTTCTTGTTCTGTCATCTGCCACCACTGAGAACAGTCTTGCTCTATCCTTCCTGGAACCCCCCTTCAGATAGTTGAAAGCCGCTATCAAATCCTCCCTCACTCTTCTTTTCTGCAAACTAAACAAAACTAGTTCACTCAGCCTCTCCTCATAAGTCATGTGCTCCAGCCCCCTAATCATTTTCTTTGCCATCCGCTGGACTCTTTCCAATTTGTCCACATCCTTCCTGTAGTGGGGGGCACAAAACTGGACACAATACTCCAAATGTGGCCTCACCAATGCCAAATAGAGGAGAATAATTACTTCCCTCAATTGCTGGCAATGCTTTTACTAATGCAGCCCAATATGCCGTTAGCCTTCTTGGCAATAAGGACACACTGTTGACTCATATCCAGCTTCTTGTCCACAGTAACCCCCAGGTCCTTTTCTGCAGAACTGCTGCCTAGCTAGTCGGTCCCCAGTCTGTAGCAGTGCATGGGATTCTTCCATCCTAAGTGCAGGACTCTGCACTTGTCCTTGTTGAACCTCACCAGATTTTTTTTGGCCCAATCCTCTAATTTGTTTAGCTCACTCTGTATCCTATTCCTACCCTCCAGCGTACCCTTCATTTCCCTCAGCTTAATGTCATCTGCAAACTTGCTGATGGTGCAATCCACCCCATCCTCCAGATCATTAATGAAGATGTTGAACTAAACCACCCCATCCTCCAGATCATTAATGAAGATGTTGAACTAAACAGGACCGACCCCTGCAGCACTCCACTTGTGACCGGCTGCCAACTAGACATTGAATCGTTGATCACTACCTGTTGAGCCCAATGATCTAGCCAGCTTTCTATCCACTTTAGAGTCCATTCATCCAACCCATACTTCTTTAACTTGCTGGCTAGAATACTGTGGGAGATCATATCAAACGCCTTGCTAAAGTCAAGATATATCATGTCCACCGCCTTCCCCATATCCACAGAGCCAGTCAACTCATCATAGAAGGCAGTCTGGTTGATCAGGCATGACTTGCCCTCGGTAAATCCTTGCTGAATGTTTCTGATCACCTTCCTCTTCTCCAAGTGCCTCAAAATGGATTCCTTAAGGAATCTGCTCCATGATTTTTCTTGGGACTGGGATGAGGCTGACTGGTCTGTAGTTTCCCGGATCCTCCTCCTTCCCTTTTTTGAAGATGGGCACTATATTTGCCTTTTTCCAATTGGCCGGGACCTCCCCCAGTCACCACGAGTTTTCTAAGGTAATGGCCAGTGCTTTGCAATCACATCAGCCAACTCCCTCAGCACCCTCTGATGCATTGCATCCGGCCCCATGGACTTTTCCATGTCCAGCTTTTTAAAATAGTCCTGAACCTGTTCTTTCATCACTGAGGGCTGCTCATTTCCTTCCCTTTCTTTGCTGCCCAGTGCAGTAGTCTGGGAGCTGACCTTGTCTGTGAAAACAGGCAAAAAAGTATTGAGTACTTCAGCTTTTTCCTCATGATCTGTCACTAGGTTGCCTCCCCCATTCAGTAAGGGGCCCACACTTTCGCTGATTTTCTTCTTGTTGCTAACATACCTATAGAAACCCTTCCTGTTACCCTTCACGTCCCTTGCTACTTGCTACTTCAATTGTACTTTGGCCTTCCTCATTTCATTCTTATATGTTCAAGCTTCCTTTTTGTGTTTAAGCTCTCCAAAGATCTCTTTGTTAAGCTAAGCTGGTCGCTTGCCATATTTGCTATTCCTTTTGCACATCAGGATGGTTTGTTCCTGCGCCCTCAGTTAAGTTTTTTTAAAATACAGCCAGTTTTCTTGGACTCCTTTCCGTCTCATATTAGCCTACCAGGAGATCCTGCCCATCAGCTCCCTGAGAGAGTCAAAGTCTGTTTTTCTAAAGTCCAAGGTCCGTATTCTACTGTTCTCCTTTCTTTCTTTTGTCAGGATCCTGAACTCTCACAGTCACTGCTGCCCAGGTTGTTACCCACTTCTACTTCCCCTACCAATTCTTCCCTGTTTGTGAGCAGCAGGTCAAGAGGAGCATGGCCCTTAGTTGGTTCCTCCAGCACTTGCACCAGGAAGTTGTTCACAACACTCTCCAGAAACTTTCTGGATTGTCTGTGCTCTGCTGTATTGCTCTTCCAGCAGATGTCAGGGTGATTGAAGTCCCCCAGGAGAACCAGGTCCTGTGATCTGGAAACTTTCATTAGTTGTCTGACGAAAGTCTCATCTACCTCATCCTCCTGGTCTGGTGGTCTATAAAAGACATCCACCATAACATCACCCTTGTTGCTCTCGCCTCTAACCTTAAGCCAGAGACTCTCTAAAGGTTTTTCTCCAGTTTCATACTAGAACTCTGAGCAGTCATATTGCTCTCTTACATACAGTGCAGCTCCTCCACCTTTTTCCCCTGTCTGTCCTTCCTGAACAGTTTATAACTATCCAAGACAGTGCTCCAGTCATGTGAGTTGCCCCACCAAGTTTTGGTTATTCCAGTCACATCATCGTTCCTTGACTCTGCCAGGACTTCCAATTCCTCCTGCTTGTTTCCCAGGCTTCTTGTGTTTGTGTATAGGCATCTAAAATAACTAGCCAATTGCCCTACTTTCTCAGTATGAAGCAGGAGGCCTCCCCTGTTGCACTCTCCTCCTTGTGCTTCCTCCTTGTGTACCACTTCCCCACTTACCTGCAGGCTTAGGTCCACATCCCCTATTGAACCTAATTTAAAGCCCTCCTCACTAGGTTAGCCAGCCTGTCTGCAAAGATGTCCTTTCCTTTCTTTGTTAAGTGGATCCCATCTCTTCCTAGCAATCCTTCTTCCTGAAACAACATCACATGGTCAAAGAATCCAAAGCCCTCTCTCCAACACTATGTGCGTAACCATGCATTTACTTCTGCAATTCGATGGTGCCTACCTGGGACTTTTCCTTCTTCAGGGAGAATGGATGAGAACACCACTTGCACCTCAATCTCCTTTAGCCTTCTTCCCAGAGCCACGTAGTCTGTAGCGATCTGCTGAAGGTCATTCTTGGCAGCGTCATTGGTGCCCATGTGGAGAAGTAGGAAGGGGTAGCAGTTAGAGGGGCCTGATGAGTCTCGACAGACTTTCCCTCACATCCTGAATTCTAGCTCTGAATTGTACATGCTTTAGTAACAGTTTGTTAATATGACTACTGAATGTAAGGTTTGATTGACGAAACTAACCTAACAGTTTATAAAACCACAATTGTAACTTTAAAATATTTGTTTTGTGGATCATCATCAAGGCTGTCATTTGAAAATTTTTGTTTAAAATATGTAATGGTCAATTGTAAATGTTGCATTTTTCACCTTACTGAATACTTACTTTTTCATTGACTTTTTGGTGCACTGAACATAGTTTTTGAACTGTCAAAAATATTTTCTTGTGTATCTTAAACCGTATATTAGGCTTGATGAACAACAGAGATGAAACTCATGAAAATTTAGCCCATATGATATGTTTAAGAAAAAGAAAATGTAATCTAATCTTGTTTGCTTTACTCATGTGAATAGTCCCACTGATGCTGTGCATTTGATCACTGTTCGGTATTAATTCATAAGAACATAAGAATGGCCATACTGGGTTAGACCTAAGATCCATCTAGCCCAGTATCCTGTCTTCCAACAGTGGCCAATGCCAGGTGCTTCAGAGGGAATGAACAGAACAGAACAGAACAGAACAGAATCAACAAGTAATCCATCCTGTCACATATTCCCATCAGGAACTGGAATTGTAATAATTCTCTAATTTCACTTTTAGTTGATGTTTTTTTATTGGATTAGACAGGCACACTTTGTAGAAGGTTTTTGTGATTTCCAGATTTGTATGTGCTTTTGCCCTTGTAAGCCATTGTATAAGAAAAATTTGTTGAAATAATAAAAATAAGTACTTCATGACACTTCTATTTATTATTTTGTTGTACTAGGCTTGAAGAAAAGTATGCAGCTGAAGTGAAAAAACAGAAAGATGAAGCAAATGAATTGAGGAACCTGTTGTCTCAGATAGAGAAGGAATTGCTGCAAGTAAAAACTGAATTAGAGGCCCAAAGAGAAGCAAATAATAGAGCGCCAACAACTACAATGAAAAACCTAGTGGAAAGGTTGAAGAACCAGTTAGCCTTAAAAGAGAAACAGCAGAAAGTAAGTAATCTAAAGTTATTTTATTATTTAGCATTTATCACAAAGACCAGAAGTTGATATAAAACCAAATAGCTATGAAAATTACATATAGCAAACATTTCCACAACTTTTTTTCAGAAGTGCCAGTAATGGGTTTAAGAGATGGGCAAAAGGATACCTGAAAAATGCCCTTTTACGGAGATTCATTAGGACTATATAGCCTGCTGTAGACAAAAGGCTGGAAAATTAACTAAATTTAACATAGCATTTTAACTTCTGCTTAATTTATGGAGTCAGATTCACTGATATTCTTCAGCTGCTTTGTGCTCTACTGTCAATGTAAAACAGACTTAAAATTTGGTTTAACTGGCCAACTAAGCTGCATTTATGATGATTTTATATTGCCAGAGTATTGCAAAGCAGTCAGAGTATACCAGTGAATTGGGCTCATAATTGTAAATCATATGGAAACAGGCCAAAACATTATATGAATTGTGCTATTAGTATGGATTACTGTTGGGTAATTTAATATAAAGGTAGTTAAAATTTAATTCCTTTTAGCTATTTTTTAACATATATTTTCAGCAACTTGTTTACTTACCAAAAAATGTGGTGATATTTTCAGGCTTTGAGTAAAGCACTTCTTGATCTTCGAGCAGAAATGACTGCTAATGCTGAACAGCAGATTATTTCTGTAGCATCACAAAAGGAGGCATACATGAATGTTCAGCAGATAGTTGACAGACAAACAAAAGAGCTCACGGTAAGGACTAATTAACCTCCTTATACCGTGTTCTACATTGTATTCTTATTTGAAAAGAGAACACAGTATTTATAATTTCATTTTGGGTATTGTAATAATGAATGTTGTGCTGTTATAAGATTTGATACAACTCCCAGTGAAGTCAATGACAGTCTTTCTATTGATTTTTGGGGGGAATTGGATTGGGCACATTGTGTACATTTGTTTTTAAAATATTAAAACAAATTATGAAACAAAATATATAAGTACATGCAATACTGCTATATAACCTACAGTTTCCTTCAGAATTTTAGAATTTATGCACAGAACACTTGCACCAGGCTTAAACTTGATATATAAAGCTTCAACCTAGGGCATCTTTTTCTTTAACTCAGTAAATAAATTTGGTTCTGCCATTTAAAAAAAAACACACCCCAAAAGTTTATTATTTTGGTTGTTTATTTTGCGTATTGATATTTAAACTTAAAAATTATGTATTTTAAGCTGGCTTTTTACTACTTAAAAAAATCAACCGATTAATAGGAATTTACACATTATCTTCTAAGTGATTATTTAAACAAAGTAAATTACTTAAATTTAGTTGACAATATATGAAATAATTGATTTGAGAAATGTCTGTGGAATCCAGGGAATATACCTCCTTAGCCTCAGTATGTTTGTTTTAATTAGTTGGCAATCCTCTCACTTTACTTATTTTTATAGACTCAGATAGAGGAATTAAATGAGCAACTTACAAAATTTAAAGATGCCCTTAAAGTAAGTAAAACTAGAGAGAGCTCTTTGTTAGATGAAATGGATGATTTAAACCAAGAACTTCAGAAAAAGCAAAAAGCCATTACTAAAGTACTAAGAGAAAAAGATGAAATGGAAAAAGAAAATGAAGAACTGAAAAAACGGATAAAAAGATTAACTAACAGCATTCAGGTAAGCTTAGTTTTTATTAGTGTAAAAATCTAGGACTTCAGTTAAATATCCTCTAATGGATGCACTGTTTTTGCTTTTGGAAGACCGAGTATGTTTGTCAGGCAGAGGGACCAGTATGTGGTGGGGAGAATTTAGAGATTAGATTGACAGACAGTGTGGTGGGGGTGTCACCGTGGTATTGGCTGGCATTCCCAATGGCAGATGTCAAATGTGAGTAAAAGGTTGAAAGAGAACAGCTCCCTGAGGTAAACATAAATGAAAGACCTGGGAGATGGATGGTGGAACTAGCAGCCTGTAAGAAGAAGGAGAGACTTTAAGTTACTGCAGACTGAGGGGATCCTCCTTTCTTCTGGCAGTAGGAGGTTAAGAAGATTCAAAGATGAGCTGAAAGCTAGGTGCTTAAGATGAAAGGGTGCAGTCCTAGATATTAGTTATATGGCAATGAGACCATTTAATAGCACACTTGACCCAAATAAATGCTTTGTGGTTTTGGAAGTGGGTTTAGTTCCCACCTCCAGTTAAAATTAATTAAAAGTTAACAGAATTTCAGTCCGCTTTAAAATACTTCTCTTTGTCTTTGTTCCATTCTTGTATGTGCCCTGGTCAATCCACCACTTCAATCTAGCATATCCTCCATGGATATACTGTTTTTCAAGAACCTGCCATTTTACTTACTGTCTTCTATCCTCCTCTTCTCAATACAAGCTACATTGTTTCAGTGGCCAATCATGGGAATTGATACTTTCTTAAGAGTTTATTCACAGTGCTACATGTGGATACATTATATCATGCTTTCCATCAGTGAAATGGAAACATTTGTATCACTGTATTAATATACTAACTGACTCCCTTGTTATTTATCTTATATTCTATAGACACCTGTAGAATCAAAATCAAAGGCAAGCAATATACAGCGGGTGGTAGGGGGAGCATAAAAGGCAAACAGCATACAGTTGTAAAGTAATCCAGGATAAGCTGCGATGTATTTGTCACGGTCAAAATGAGAGCATAGTTCAGCTGGCTCCATGTGCCTGCAGTAATGGCGATCCGGGGGAGTAAAAAAACAGCATGAAAATCCTTTTCCTGTTTGTTTGGGGGTGAGGGAAGAGAGTGGGGGAAGCAGCGCTGCATCCTGGGATGATGACACTCATCACAACAGCCTCTATGGTTAGTTGCACTGTGGGATAGCTTCCCACAGTGCACTGCTTTCTAATTCGAATTAAGGCTGGCCAGTGTGGATGCAAGAAACCAGCACAAACATTGTAGTGTGGACAGTCTGCAGCGCTTTCTATAAATCGCTTTCTGTAATTCAAATTAAGCTAATTCGAATTAGTGCTGCAGTATAGACATAGCCTAAGTATCCATTCTCTTTTCATTTCTAAATCTGCACATACAGGTTTCAAGTACTGTTAAATATTCAGTTATGTGTCCTTTAAACCAAGTTGAATGAATGTATTTGGTTCACAAGAGGCATAGTAATTTACAGCAATTTAACATCTAACTCTGATTAAGTTTAAAACAGGAATAGTGTAAACATTCTTTGAGTCCAGCTACATGCTGCCCACTCTGGATAAAATGGAAAGTAATAATCTAGCACTCAAATAGTTGTAATCTTTAAACAGAGACACCTCATAACCTAATTTGTAATGTTTTTTTGAAGCACCTCTATTGAAATGAATAAATCAGTCAATATTAAGTTTCTGTATTTATCCCAGTGAGGAAAATGTAGGAAAGTATCTAAATGGTGATCATTAAGCTATAATCATAATTTTTCAGAGCAAAGCTGATGAACAAAAATTCATAGATGAACTTCAGAAAAAGATTAAAAAGCTGGAAAGTGAAGTTGAAAAGAAGAATGAGGAAGTAGAAAAGAAAAATGTAAAAGAAGACAAGGTATGCGACAAGGCATCATTTAGTTTGTGGTATTGAAAGAGACACCATCAACTTGAAATCCACCCAGTTAAAGAAAAACAACAAATCAGGAGTGGCTTCAGAAATTTCATCTGCTCCTGATTTTCCTTACCATTTTTTCTGATGTTATAATCACATATTCCTATATTTTATTAATGTTTTCCCGTCCCTTCTTGCTGAATACAAAATCCATACAAAAATTAGGAAACTGGCTTGACTGTAAAAACTAATAGTGAAATTGATTGCATACAAAGAGCTGTCAAATTCATAAAGTAAAAAAACAGAAAAACATAATTTCTTTCGGTGGTAGCAACCTAAGGTGTTATTTGTGACTATAGCAGTTGAAAAACATTTTGAGACAAAAGTGTGTGTTTTTTTGTTTTTTTTAATGGATGGTGTCCCTTCAAATAGTTACACTTCCTAATGGATATCATTGCATATGATAGATTCTGACTGGCTATGAATGTGCTGTTCAGTCTCTTTTTTTCTGCTCTTGCGGTAGCAGATTAGTGGCTTGTCTTCATACCCAGTAAAGTAGACTGGAGCAAAATACATGTTTCGTTCTCAAACTGCATTCAGGGCAATTTTAAATATTCAAGATGATTTTAAGTAAGAGCTTACAGTTCCAATTAAATAAGTTTGATGCACTGTATATAAATTGCTAGTGTTTGAGATGTATTTTTGTCTTGTACTATGGATTGTGTGTGTGTATTTGTTTTATTTTACTTTCCATAGCATGAATGTATTTGTGAATGTTCTACATATATATGTATGGAATTAAAGATAACAAATACAGTTAGACTCTGGTTATGCAACTAAATCCATGCAGGTAGATCCTTACTCTCATATGGAATCCCATTTAATTCAGCGAGGCTATCTGTGGATAGTTCTCTGTACCCATGTGAAGGCCCATTGGCTTCAGTGGGAGTTTCTTAAGGAGTAAAGGTGTGTCTGTGCAGAGCAGATATTTATGTATTAGTTCTGCAGACTAAATCTTGGGTATTAAACCACTTTGAGTTGTTACAATTATTTCTCTTCTGCCAGCCTCATGGTAAGGAACATTTTTAGGTTTTATATATCATAACCTTTCTTGAAATTACTTGTACATGTTTGTAGTGAGATAATTATTTGTCAGTGGAAGAATAAATTTCCAACAAGTAAGTGAACTAATGCAAATTAAACCTCACTTTTAAAGACATATTATGCTATTTGATATTATTCTACATCAGTCTTAGTGCCCAATTCTTCAATGACATACGTACATCAGTGAGTCTAATCACATGCACAAGTTTGTGCAGGATTGGAACATTGGTCACAACTTTTATTTTTGCAGGGGTAGGGGTTTTATCTTAGGGGAGCACTGTTTCAGTTGATAAATAACCACATTTTCATTAAGGACTCACACTTCTGACCCCACAGATAAGGTTGCAGGATTTTTTGTTCGCATTATGAAATGAGATTCACTGAATCCAGTTCACTGATTGTCAAAATACCTGCTCCACTTAATCATTTTATTTATTTATTTGGTGATAGGCTAGCTATCCACCAACTCACAGCCTTGCACATCTGGGACCTCATGACTAAAATAAAATCCTAAATCCTCTCCCCACCCCCACCACCTTCTATTTTCATCTAAATCAGATCCCAATTCGTTTTCTTAGGTAACAGTAAACATTTAAAATGGATGTGGAAATGAAAGGAGAGAGGATCAGTTAAGGAAGGGAAGGGACTCCAGGACCAAAAACTTAATCTGTAAAAATAATATTAACTTAGCTTTTTCCATAGCCATGTGTCATCAAGTCTTGTTTTGTTATCTGTTATAAAAACTGAATTGAATTCTATTAAATAGAAATTTGTTTTCTATTATAGAAATTCAGTTTAAAATCAACATTGGACCAGCAACTGCTATACTGCAGAGGTATCTGAGCTCCTAGTGAGTTGCAGGAGGAAAAAGGGGTCTGCTGTATATTAAAATTAGCATAGAATAGCACCATACTCTTTTCTCCTACCCTCCATCAGTGAGCTATTTTTCAAAGTGGGAGACTATATTGTATAAGAATCCCTAACAATGGATTTCATAAAAATGTTTCAGTACTTTTTTGTAAAGTGAATTTTAAATTTCACAGAACTATTCTCTGGTAGCATTTAGATATATCAGGTTGTGCATCAGACTTCGTAACACCCAGCATATGCACCAAACACCTAGTAATACACCAATCATTGTAGCTTATTGATATATTTAAACATCTATTTTGGTTTAAAATTTTGAAATGGGAACTTTTAATCAAATAGTGTTAATCTTAGTTATTTCTTGTTCTGTGATGTTAAAATAGACCAAAAGGAAATGTTACTTTGTTGTTGAATTTTTTACAGAGCTCTAAGGAGGAAATAGTTAGGTGGGAAGAGGGTAAAAAATGGCAAGCCAGAATGGAAGGTATGCGGAACAAACTAAAAGAAAAGGAGAAGGAAATGGACACTTTAACAAAACAGTTCAATACATTAAAGGAACTTTATTCCAAGTGAGTTGATTTTAATTAGACATATGTCTAAACTGATGGTATAAAATGAAGGAAAACTGGTTTGTTGGCTACAAAAACATTGTAACAGTTTTATTATATTAACAAATAGATGCTTATAATTTGACATTCCTGTTGAGACTACAAGGAGTATCTTTTTTTCAAGCAGCAAGTTGCCTTTATATTTCTAGCTATTCTAGTATCTTGTTTTCAGTAGGAGAAGACATTACTTCATTGATTAGAAAGTCTTTGAACAAAACTAATTCAAGTTCTCTATTAATAATTTGTTTATATCACAGTCTATTATTCATATCAAAGAAGCACCAGCTGCAGGTGAGGACAGACTTTTATTACCTTTTCATCAGACTGCTAAAATTAGCAGCTGTGTTAATCAACAATGTTATGAAACCTCCAGCATTGTCATGACCAAGCCTTTTCAGCAAAACTCCAGAAAAGATATGTTTATTTCATTTAACCATGTTTTCAGGGCAATTATTGCAACATTTTTACTGACCTAGGATTCAAGAGATGAAAAGTAATAAAAGAATAACAAGGATTATATATATTTGTGTAAGTTCCTTTCACTAGCTGTGCTTTGCTTCAGCTTTCTGTTTTTGTAAAGGTTACATAAATGTAAAATATCAGTGAATGCTTAAGCAAAACCTGCAAGTGATTTGTGAAATGTACAGTATTCACTAGAAGAATGTCCATTTATAAGGTATTTTAAATCAAGAAAAGTCCAGTAAGCAATTGAATTGCAGTTCTAGAATCTTTAGAATGAAATACTGTTCACTGTTTTAGATGAAGCAAATTGGTAAACAAATGTACCAAGATTTTAGTAAAAACTAATTGAATATTGCAGAGCTGATAAAGAGAAGATTGTTTTACAAAAGAAACTCAAGACCAGTGGTATTACTGTTGATCAAGTTGTGGGAGTGCGAGCCTCAGAGTCAGAGAAAGAGCTGGAAGAACTAAGAAAACGGAATATAGACTTAGAAAATGAAATTGCTTATGTGAGGTAAGAGTTGTTCCAAAAGGAAAGACTCATTTGGAAAGCTGAGAAAATGTATAATTTTCCTTGTTAAATATACATCTCTGGTTTATTTTAATTCTTATGAATAAAAGCTGGTTCCCTGTGCATAAAAGTGAAAACACAGTTGAGTCATTAGTTCAATTATGACACCTTAGCTCTAGTGTTTTTCTCTGAAGTTTTGAGATGTGTTCTCTTTTCAGCCTGCATGCATAATACATCATTAATGGTAATGGAAATTTCACATAAATGTCAAGAGAAAATAGGCTCTTAAGATTTATTAAGGCTGAATGCTTTGCCAAATTCAGAGTTCTTGCATCATGGGGCTTATTTAATTCAACTTATATCAATAACATTAATTTAGTATGGCTACATTTGTCTAACAAAAATATTTAAAATCTTCAGTCTAAAAAACCAGAAGTCCATACTTGATTTACATTAAACAATGTTCTCCTGCATTAATAACAGCCATTCACTTATTTGATTTTTCATACAGAACACAACAAGCTCTCCCACGAGATTCTGTTGTAGAAGAATTGCATTTAAAAAATCGATATTTGCAGGAAAAGCTTCATGCATTGGAGAGACAGTTTTCAAGAGACACATTTTCAAGACCTTCGGTAAGCAAACAACTTTATGTTACTACCCAAAAGTGTAAAATTTAGTGCATCTTCTACACAAAGACATATTTATCATCCATTTATTATTCTGTAGTAGTGGTCCATTTTGTTTCAGATTGCAATCATCTAATACAGCATCTGGAAAAATTAACTTTTTCCCTTTCTTAATCTTATTATCCTTATTAACTATCACATCCAATGGTCAGTCTTTCGGTGCTTCTCCAGCCCATAAAGCTGGGATTCCCTGTTCATAAGACGCCCCGCTTCCTGCTGACAGAATCCCCTCCTGTAATGGATAACCACTAGAGCCATTTTTCGGGCTGTTTTACAGTAAGTTATTATCTCTTAGCCAAGAGAATCCCCTCTTCTCAGAACTCTCCTGAGGTTCGTTTGTCTTTGTAAATCTCCAGGATGCATCTAGTCCAGACAGTAAACGTGGGCTGCCATCATGCATGTTCATTTTTCTTATATTGCTTGGGTCTGCTCTCAGATTCTCCCTCCTCAGGTGATAGGTTTCACTCAAAACAGATTTGGAACATAATATCTTACAGGTTACATTACTCTAAAATTATTTCCCATAAAAACATGTGATAAACATCACAATCAGGTAATTCTTGGCTTTCAGTAGAGACTACACAAGGCCCCCTTCCATGTAATATAAAGAAAATGGTTGGACACAGATGTAATGCACCAACAAGACATGCTTGGGCATGTCTGTTACACTGACCATGGCATGAACAAGATTATTTTTAGCCTTTAGGATAGAGAAGAACCTCCAGCTCTTTTAAATGTTCTTCAGGTAGAAATAGCACAATTATTAACCCCCTAAATGTGTAGGGAGAAGACAAGGAGTCAACGATTACCCAGCATGGTCAGATTGAGAAAATCTGGGAGGATGCTGTGTTATCCACAGCAATGGAGAATTGAAGAGGGTTTGGGGAGGAGATAATGACCTTGCTTTTAACTATATGCTCTCTTGCATACAGGGCTCTCTGTGTTTCTATTGTCAAATTACCTGGTTCTTATTAAACTGTCCACTTGTGGACATGATTTTATATATAGGTGTTCTGTCATATTTCTTTTACTATCTACTTCTTTTCTTTTCATGCTTCATTACACCTTTCTTCTGCTTCAGACTACTGCATGTGATACAGCTGCATTGACTAACTCCTCTTTTGCTAACAATGTCAGGAAACACAAGAATTTGAAATATCCATTGAAGAAAACTGCTTTAAGTAAGGGCAAAGTAAAACACCAACCCACTCTTAGTTGTACAAATGGCAATGGAATAGATGAGGGTACAAATATTACTGATGAATGCCATCAGGCTACTGGAGATGCAATTATTGAATTAACGCCAGAACAGGAATCTGAAGGTTGTGAAAAACATGAGGATTCAGATAATTCTACAGTAGGATCAAAAGGCAAAAGAAGTAGTTCTCTGAAAACTGAAGTTGATGAAAAGGGTGTCTTTGATGAACAAGAAAATGTAACAGGGTCTGAAGAGGGCCAAGTCAATGAAGAATGTGAAGGAGAGAAAGAAGGGAATCAAGAAATATGCAAGCAATCAACTAATGACAATGAAGGAAGTAGAGCAGAATCTTGTACTGATAGAATGAGCTGCAATCAGTCTGATTCAGGGGAGCCTTCTAATCAGCCTAATTATTCTGAGTCAGAAAATATAAAAATGACTAATGGAGTGGATCAGCACTCTGAAGGAGATACACCTGGAAATCACCGAACTGATACAGAATGGACTGAACCAACCCAGGGACTCTGTGAAATGCCTCAGGTTTGGCACTGTAGCAGTCCTTTCATCCTTCGCTTGCCTATTAGCTGCATTGTTTATATGTATAAATGATATAGACTAAAATATTTATTGTAGCATAGTTTGTTACCTAATATATATTTAGCTCTTTGATTATCTTCCTGCTGTATACTTCTTTAGCAATCTGGGTCGTGACAATATCTTTTCTATTTATTAGAGAGAATATATTTTACTAGGGAGGCAGTCACTTACTTATACAATGTATTGTTCATTATGTGTAACTATTTGTGGAATTATCAGGGTTTCTTTAGTTTATCTTTGCATGTTTCTATGTTTATTTTATTTTTATTTCAAAGGAGACAATCCTTAGTGTTTATTGCCTTATCTCTACTTATGTCGTAGTCCCGTGGGAGTAAGTTCTTTGCACATATCTGCAGAATTGGGCCCAGTGTAGAGGTTTTTAGTTTCCTTGTTCAGAATTTTTATTTATTTTTTTATTTTATTTTATTTTATTTTTTTTTTTTGATCTAAGAAATTTATCTTGCTGAAAAAGAGAAAAAGTTCTTGGGATTTTTCTTTTTCTTCTGCAAATAGCTTCCAGGATGCATAAATTATATTAACAGGGGGAACCTCTTTGCTAAGGACAATTTTAAGCAGTTTCAAAGTTGAGTCTCTGTAAAAGTACAGTAGAAATCATTACATATATCTTTTAGTAATTCTTGTATTCTGATTTCTTCATCTTACTGGGTGCTCAGATTCTGTGTTAATGAATTTGGTACAATATATCTAGATGGCTAGCTACCGTGTGGTTTAGTAGGCAGAGCACTCAAAAGACCTGGGTGCTATTTGTGGCTCTGCCACAGGTGATCTGGGTGACCTTGGGCAAATCACTTCCCCTCTGTGTCTGTTTCCTCTTTGTAAAATACAGATAATGATGCTTGCTTCCTTTGTAAAGATCTACAGGTGAAAAGTGAAGTATAAGAGCTAAGTATTACTAGTGACCAGATTCAGATACCCATTTTCCTGTTGAGTAATACTTTATTCTGAATGATCTGATTGACTTCAGTGGGGGACTGTTTATGCTGGGAGGTGCTATTCAGTGTGAATAAATGTTTCAGAAGAGATGCTATTCACAAGTACAGTATCTCTGTCTAGAACACTCAGTAATTTTGTCCCTTACTAGATTCTGAGATTTCAAAATTTAGTGTTTATTTGTGTCAAACAGATGTTTTTACTGTTTAATACCGTCACTTCACTCAATTTAAGCAAATTTTTAAAATGTACATAAAGGAATTAAAGGAAGAAGTTGAATCAAAGGTTCATATTAGTTTTCTCTATCTACTTTATTAACTTTAATGTGGAAATAAAATAGTGATGGGTGAACTTTATAAGAAGGTATCTTGCTCTATGAACCTTTTGTTTTAGCATCAGTACTGCTTTATAAACACTTAGTTTTAGCCTTAGTATTTCAATGTGGAATGTAACAAGATTATATTTTTATTGCCCAGATTATGTAGCTAATGTAAAAATTAACCTCAACATTTAATAGTATTGTGTTCTGCTCCTTCCCTTTCTTAAGACATCAGGATTAGGATCAGATGATCAGTGTCAAAGACAGCAGGAGCTTCAGAAGGAAAATTTGAGGCTATCATCTGAAAATGTTGAACTAAGATTCCAACTAGAGCAGGCTAATAAAGATCTGCCAAGATTGAAGGTAAATATTTTTAGCATAAACACATTTTAAAGGGACATGAAAAATGTAAGAGTACATTTTAAAAAAAACACCTCTGTGAACTCTATGCTAATATGTATTCCATACATACTATATACATTGGATGTAAATATACAGAAAACCAAATACCCGAGGGACCAGATTTCAAAAGCCACCTTTAAGGCCTAGTCTTTCAAGTAAATGCATCTACTTGCAGCTTAGGGGTCTAACGCCCCGGCCCTGCAACGAGTACCATGAGGGTTGAACTCTGCACCCACAGAGAGCCTTTTTAAAGTCAATGGAGCTGTGCATGTGCAGAGCTGATTGTAGGGACCTAACTTTGCACCTGGAATTTAGCCTACATAGTTGTTTTCAAATTAAAAAAATAATAATTAAATATGCCTGCACTATCTGATTGCCTGGGTGAGAGATCCCTTTTAAAATTTGTCCCTTCATGTTATGAATTAAGAAGTGGTGTCGTAGCTGTTCCATAGTATAGTTGAAGCCAGCTTTTTGTTACAGGCCTTGTTTTCAAACTGGCCCTTCCCCAGCTTCCCTCCTCTGATCCCCACACCCAAAAAAACCAACCCAGTTTCAGATTGACATCTCTCCTACTAGGATAGAGTTTTCCTGGAATATTTGGAAAAAAATCAGAAAAGGAGTTTATTTTTTTTAGTCCTGTGTTATAATATATGAGTTGGGGCTTGATTTTCCTGTACCCCTAAGATCTCTCTTTCAGTGATTGGTGAAGGAGTAAGGACTTTCCTCTGTTCACCTCCTTCCATTTGACCATTGACACCCTACAAAATATCTGGCCCAAATGTCAACAACAGTGCTGAAGGGAGTGCAGGAGCTGTTACCAAACAGTTCTCATGCCCCCAGGAGCAATACGCTAGAAAGGGATCAGAACAGGGTGCAAACTCGAAATAACCCTGTCTCTCTTAACCCTGTCTCTCTTTCCCCCTACACCCTGGCTAGCAGAATTGGCTGGCTGCACAAGGGATAGTGTGTTGCATCTAGTGAAGGGATGTAGTAAGATACACCTCCCAATACAGAGCAAACAGGAAGCCCTGGCACACCATGAGAAAACATACAGAACTCTCACATCATCTCTAACAATTTTTTTGTTTTTGTAAGATCTTTACAATGCACTTTAATATGCAAGACTAGCAGTGTACTTCCAACAACGTGTTTCTATTACAGAGTAAAATATAGCGGGAAAATTTAGAGGCATGGGTGGTAAACTGGGTGGTTGGTAGCAAGTGATGAAGAATTGTATGGCAAAGGGGAACTGTTTTTTGGTTTTTGTTTCATGTTTTTCAAAGTAAACTGACTGAAGTTGGAAAATTTTGTAATTTTTTAAAAAGTTTAAATTCACTTGTTGAGAAAAGCTTGAATAAAATGGTTATTCTTCTTTGAGTAGTGTCCCTGTGGGTGCTCCACTCCAAGTGTTGGCGCATCCTCGATCAGAGATTTCACCAGCAGTGCCTGTCTGGGTCGCGCATGCGCTGTCCCCGTCTCATGGCGCCATTGGCACCCTTTTCAGCGCGCACAACCTGAGCCCCTCAGTTCCTTCTCAATCGCCTGCGGTCCAAGACGGAGCTCCCAGCAGTTCTTCAGAGCCTGCTAGAAATATTCAATAAGTCTTTTCTTCTCTGTAAAGTTACTCGGTTTTACCTATAGATTAGTTTACCTCACCTTAATCCTTCCCTGTTTATTTAAAAAAAAAAAAAATTTCCCTCAGACTTACCCCTCAGTTATAACTAGGATAATGCCAGGTTCTCCTGGCTTCAAATGCTGTACCTCATGCAGGGACGCTATGCAGGCTTCGAATGGACACTCCGAGTGCATCAGATGCCTCGTTGAAGGGTATATTGCCCAGAAATGCATCCATTGTACAAATCTAAAAGCCAGAGCCAGACATAACCGGGATCTACGCCTGAAATTAATATTAATGGAATGGTCCCTAAGACCTGCCTGAGACCCTGGTAACACAAGAAAAACACCAGAAAAATGCACTCTACTCCACCTACAACTGAGCATGCCAAGAAAAGGAGAAAGGTTTCGGTACCAAAGAGGCTTTAGATTCTTTGGGTACATTGATTTCCTCGACAAGGAGAGACTCTCATCACTCCTCTTAAGAGCTGAGACACAAAACTAAATAACCCCGTGCCGACACGGCACCATCTAAAGCAACGGTCCGCACAAGGGCTGTAACCACCTTGACAGTGGCACCGATTCGGACCTCAGTGCTGATAAGTAACACAGCTCTGACACATGCCGACCAAACTACATTGGCACCAGTGAAAACCACAGTACCAATGGCGTCCTTGATCGGAGATTTCACCAGCAGTGCTTATCCTGGTCGCGCATGCACTGTCCCTGTCTCGTGGTGCCATTGGCACCCTTTTCAGTGTGCACAACCTGGGCCCCTCAGTTCCTTCTCAACTGCCTGTGGTCCAAGACGGAGCTCCCAGCACTTCTTCAGAGCCCGATACAACCTGAGCACCAGATGGCACCGAGGACACCCACAGCACCAGCAGTGCCGATGGATATGTCCGCACCAGAAAAGGCTATGGAGCACCCTTTGGCACCATCATTGACAACAGAGCCAACAACTCCAGCTCTGCAAAAACATGCTCAGAAGAGCAAACATCATGAGAATGAGGAGGAATTTTTAACATCTTCCCCGCTATTACTTCTCTCCACCACCCCCACTTGTAAAAGGGCTGACGAAAAGTATTATGTCCCTGCCAAAGATACTGAGTTCCTCTTCACCCATCCAGCTCCTTACTCCTTGGTTATATAAGCTGCTAACAGGCAGCATCATCATAAGTTGACACCACATGACAAAGATGGCTGGACTTAATGGGCAGAAAAGTGTACACATCAGCTACTATTCAACTAAGAGTAGCAAACTACGCCGCCTTACTATCAAATTACAATCACAAAAATGATTCCAAGATATCAGAATTTATTGAATTTCTCCCAGAAGATATAAAACAGCAATTTCAATTGTTGATCAAAGAAGGGCAACTGGTCCCAAGAACACCATTGCAGGCTTCCCTTGATGTGGCTGACATTGTGGCTATAATTGTGGTAACTGCTGTTGTCATACGTAGGGCATCATGGCTTCACTCTGCAGCCCTGCCTAAACAACTGCAGGCAATGTTCAAGGATCTTCCTTTTGATAAAGCAAAGCTCTTTGCAGACAAAATGGATGAAGTCATGCATACCATGAAAGATTCCAGGGCTACGCTCCGCACCTTTGGAATTTACACACCTGCAACAAGAAGACGACCCTTCAGATATCAGCTATATAATTCCAGATACCAACATTACTCACAAAACAGACGATATGAACAATCACGCTCCTGACAAAGGCCACAGTGATGTCGACAGACTAACCAGCAGCCATCAACATCCCAGGCTGCCCCTCCAAAGCAACACCACCCACCAAAGCAACCCTCCCCCACCTTCAACAGCCAGAGTCCATCTTGTTCAAACATCAACTACAGCTCTTTTACCAATACTGGGCGAACATAACATCAGACAAATGGGTACTAGAAATTATCCAATCTGGATGCACTATCCCCTCTATCTCCATACCTACAACCCAAACGCCTTCCCCATTCCTCTTCAGGGACCCATTTCACGAACAATTATTACAATAAGAGGTTGATAATTTACTCCAAATAGGTGCCATAGAGCATGTTCCCACCCAACACAAAGGAAAAGGCTTTATTCTCATTATTTTCTCACTCAAAAGAAGACTGGAGATTGGAGACCCATTTTAGACTTAAGAAAATTGAACAAATTCATAAAGATACAAAAATTCAGGATGGTTATTCTGGCTACTATATTGCTGGCGCTGGAACAGGGGGACTGGTTTGCAGCCCTCGACCTTCAGGGCGCATATTTTCACATTACCGTTCATCCAGCGCACAGAAAATTCCTAAGATTCACACTGCTCAACAACCACTATCAATACATGGTGCTACCCTTAGGCCTTTGTACTGCTCCAAGAGTCTTTTCCAAGGTCCTTACTGTAGTAGCAGCTTACCTTCGCAGACTAGGGGTCACCATATTCCCCTATCTTGACAATCATCTAATAAAGGCATGCACCTATATGGAAGCTGTACATGAAGTTCACGCTACAAGGACAGTATTTCACATATTAGGGCTTATAATAAACGACAAAAAATATACCCTACAGCCTGTGCAACAACTGGATTTTATAGGTGCGCACCTGGATTCCCTTACTGCCAGCGCATTCCTACCAAACAACAGATTTCAGTTTACTGTAAATCTGGAATCTATAATACAAAGCAGCCCAACTCTGAACATACGCACATGCCTTCAAACATTGAGTCAAATGGCAGCTGCCACATTTGTAGTGCAAAATGCATGATTGCACATTAGATCATTCAAATGTGGCTCGCAGCAGTTTACAAACCACACAATCTCTATACAAAATGGTAGCAATGCCAAAAAAGATCAAACAAACAATCATTAAATTGGTGGACCCAGCCCAACAACCTTCAAACAGGAACTCCATTCATAAGCAAAACACCTTCAGTCATGATCACGACAGACGCATCACTAATTGGATGGGGAGCGTACCTACAAGAGCATACCAGTCAAGGCAAATGGTCACCACAGGAAACAAAATTACACATAAGCCTACTGGAGTTACAAGCTGTCCGCAATGGCTGTATACACTTTCTACCTCTGATAGCAGGGAAAACATAAAGATAATGATAGACAACATTGTGTGTATGTTCTACATCAATCAGCAAGGAAGTGCAAGATCTAGCTCCCTATGCTTAGAGGCAATGAGACTATGGAATTGGTGCATATCCCACAACATCCACATTTCAGCAGCATATCTATCCGACACCCAAAATTCCACTGCAGACAACCTGAACAGAAAATTTGGCAACAATCACAAGTGGGAATTACACAACACAGTCCTAGAAAACATCTTTCATCAGTTCAATGAGGGACGCATTCCTTATCAACTGGAACACAGGTCTCCTGTATACGTTCACACCTATCCACGTGATAGCCAAATCCATACACAAAATACGCAAGGACAATGTGAAGGTGATAATGATAACACCAGCATGGCCCAGGCAACCATGGTTCAGTCACCTCACACAGATGTCAATCCGCGTACCAATCGCTTTCCCACTAGTCAACAATCTCCTCTCCCAGGACAACGGAACCATACGCCATCCGTGCCTGAAGAATTTACATCTCACAACATGGTTCCTAACTGGTTCTGACAAGCTGAACTACAATGTTTGGAACCAGTAAGGAATATTTCACTAAATCACAGAAAACCTGCCACAAGAAAAACTTACCTTCAGAAATGGCGTAAATTTTCCTTATGGTGTCAACAGAAGCAGGTCAATGCACTAATGGCGTCAATCCCCACTATATTAGACTATCTCCTAGAAATAAAAGCTGGATTAGCGCTTAGCTCAGTTAAAATACACCTAGCAGCTATCGTCACCTTCCATGATCTCATAGATGATACCACGATTTTTGCACATCCAATTGTCAAACGCTTCATGACTGGTATACAAAATGTGTACCTAGACATATGTCTTCCCACAATACCTTGGGACCTCAACTTAGTCTTCAGAACAATTATCAAGCCACCATTCAAGCCTTTAGTGACTTGTTCATTAATGCACATGTCCATGAAGGTAGCATTTCTAGTTGCAATCACATCGGCACACCGTATGAGTGAACTCAGAGCACTTATGGCACACCCACTGTATACAGTATTTCACAAAGATAAGGTGATGCTACAACCTCATCCAAAGTTCCTCCCCAAAGTAACATCATCATTCCACCTTAACCAAAACATTCATTTACCTACCTTTTACCCGAAACCACACTCTAATGCACAGGGTGCAGCCCTCCATATGCTGGACATCAGATGAGCCATTGTGTTTTACCTAGAAAGAACAAAACCTTTCAGGAAATCTCCCAGACTTTTCATTTCAATTACGGAACATTCCAAAGGGAACACCATATCCACCCAAAGACTTTCAAAGTGGATTTCCACCTGCATCTACACATGCTACACACAGTCAGGGGTAACACCACCCCAAAGAGTCAGGACACATTCAACCAGATCAATCACTAAATCAACAGCCTTCTTGCATAACGTAGCAATTACTGAAATATGCAAAGCAGCTACCTGGGCCTCGGCCCACACTTTCATAAAACACTACGCCATCGATCAAGCATCAAGACATGATGCAGCAATCAGACTATCAGTACTCTCTTCTGTTCAGCCTAACAACTCTGAAGCTCCCTCCTCTAACTGAGGGCATTGCTCAAGAGTCACCTGAAGTGAAGCACCCACAGGAACACTACTCGAAGAAGAGACGGCTACTCACCTTGTGCAGTAACTGAGGTTCTTTGAGATGTGTGTCCTTGTGAGTGCTCCATTACCCACCCTTCTTCCCCTCTACTTCAGAGTCGAACACTATGGCTCTACATTAGAGAAGGAACAGAGGGGCCTGGGTTGTGTGTGCTGAAAAGGGTGCCAACGGCACCACAAAATGAGGACGGCGAATGCATGACCTGGACAGGCATTGCTGGTGAAATCTCTGATCGAGGATGTGAGGATGCGCCAACACCTGGAGTGGAGCACCCACAGGGACACACATCTCGAAGAACCTCAGTTACTGCACCAGGTAAGTAACCGTCTCTTATTTGTATTCTCTAGGACCAAGTAAGTGCCTTGAAAGAAATGTGTGAACTTCTCAAAAGAGAGAAAGCAGAAGTTGAGCGCAAGCTAGGCAGTGTGAGAGGGGTGAGTAATGCTACTATGTTTTTCAGAATAATTAAATTATTGAAATACACAGGATTACTAGCAAGGTTTAATTACAATTGAAATGCTTATCATCAAACAAAAGCAGATGGGAAATGTTAGTTTTTACACTTAGTTACCTCTCCTTCTTTTATATTAATTGAAGAACCAAGATACTAATCAGTTGGGCTATTACTGTTTGTAAAGTTTCTCACATATAAATCTTTGCAGGATCAGACCCTTAGTTTGACATCTGGAGTAACAACAGTTACCTGCAAAAACGTCTCTTCACCAGTATGACAATATAGTCATAAATGTATATAAAATGATATTTAGTAATGTATTCTTACATCTATTGGTAGAACTAACCAAATGAGATTAGGATTTAAAAGGTAGAATTTAAATGTCTTGAAATATTAGACAGTGGAACTTGTTACTAGAGAAGTGTTTTGTTTTTTAATACACAAGAGGACTACATAAGTGGAGCTTCAGTTTACCTCAGGCCTACCTTCTTGATTGATCCAGTCTTCAATTCCCTCCACACCAGTACACTAATGCAAGTACACTGCAAGTGTAATGGTGTGAAATCAACCCTTCTTCATTTCTCAGAAGATCCAGAAAACAGAAGGTGCAGCAGAAGCAGCACTCCTCCATTGCCAATGTCTCATGAAGCCACAAGTATCACACTTATAAGATGCAAATACTGTATGAGCCACACTTGTGGCTTTTATACTGTACAGGGAGTAAAGTGTTCTGCGCCACAATTTCTGCTCCCTGGGCTTCCCAAGAAGTGAAGAGGAGTCAGCATAGTGTTGCAGGGAGCCATAACAGGATTCCCCACAGGGAATACTCTAATATTCCCCTAGGGAATATTCTAAGCCACTGTTTCTTCACTCCCTTGACTTCAGAAACAACAAGGGCAGCTGCCCCCTTTACTGGTTAAGAGGAAAGTAATAGTGAAATTCTCTTCATTTACTAAAGTTATTGTGCATTGGAGTTTGCTGTGTATACAGTCTTCTTCCCTTTCTTCTCTTTTTCTCTCTTAAAGTACGAAGGGGAGGAGATAATCCACTGAAATGCAGCACTTCATACTTGCTTGGTAGTGCCACATGGTGCATTCTGAAGAAATTAGTGGAACTGTGCTAATATCTATGAAAGAGGCACTGTCAATTTGATTTTTTTTAAAGTGATTACTGAGGTAGCACATTTTAAATAGATTTTTTTAATTCAGTTTTTAAAATGCAATTTTACATGAGTTTCTGTGCTTCCCTACTAATGACTTATGAGGGTCACTTCAGAATGGGAGAGTGGGCACATCCTAGAAAACCACCACTAAATGTACTTCTCACTCTTCCTCTGATCCCTCACATGCTCATGCCCACCTGCCAGGCTCTTCTGCAGCAGCAGTATTGAGGTAAAACACTCTGATTACTGAACTGCCCCTTGGGCCTGTGAAGGATTCTTGGGGAGTGAAGATGCTCAAGTCTTCCATTCCATCTAAATCCCAGCTGGGTTATGGGAATTAAGGAAATGCCTCAGTGCACCCTCCTCAGGCTCCCATTGTTCCCTGGTTCTTCTTGGCTTCTGGGAAGAGAATGGGTCCTTCCCAACCTCAAAAGTTTGTCAGTCCCTGTACTTATGTAGGGCTCCATGGAGCAAAGGCTTTTCCACGTCCCTGCTTCTTTTGGTCCCTGGCTCCTTTCAAGGTTTCTCAGGAAAAAGAGACCTTTTCCTGGCCAAAACTCAGAAACAGAAGCATCTCATATTTCAGAGTTTCTGCTGCTCACTTGCAGGGCTCAGAAGGGGATTCTCTCCCCTGCACTATCCAAAGTGTTCTGTACGTTTTTTTCTTTGTCTTCCTCTGAAGCATCAGAGATGGCCGTGGCTGGAGAAGAGACATTGGATGGGATGGGCTAGTGCTCTGAGGTGGTATCGAGCATTCTGTCTCTCGTGCTTGGCTGGCTGGTTCTTGCTCACATGTTCACATTGCCATATGTGGGCATTGGAGTTTGCCAATGATCAGATTGAAAGTGTCCTTGGGTTTTTTTCCCCCCTTCCTCTGCAGCTTGGAATGCAGGTCACGTACCAAGTTTATCTGGGTATATCTCACACAATCAATTTCCTGCACCTCAGTTCCTTCTACTATCTGCCTGTGGCACATAATAGGTTAGTCTTCTGAGTACTGTAATATTTCGGCCTGATTTTGTTTTTTGGGTTTAGTGTGTGGGTGCTTGGGGCTTGTGACATACAAGAGGTCAGACTAGGTAATCTGGTGGTCTTTTCTGACTTTAAATTCTATGACTACCTAGCTGTATTACTGAAAAACATCCTCTTGCAAGGATTGGGGAAGAATATATACATGAACTCCCCTCAGACTAGTGCATGATGAGTGATGTCATCATGCCTAGTGCTGAAAGGAAGTGAAATTGACCATCAACGAACTAGTGAAATAGAAACCTCTCAAATGCACAAAAGTGAAGAAACTGGAAAAAACTGGAAAAAAAAAAAAATCTCACTAACTCTCTTCAAGTTTAGTAATCTCAGATGTTACTTGCCACAATGATAGGTAAAATATTTTCAGACAGAAGTTGGACTTTTTTTTTTCCAAGTTGAGACTGTCCCTTTTGAGTTAGAAATTATAATCTATCTCCAAGTTTTAGTTCTTTGGTCTGATTTTCTTATTGCCTCATTGTATCTAAGCAAAATATGGCAACCACAGTTTGAGAGTTAAATGTCGTCTTGGTTATTTTGATAACACACAAAAATTTAGACCCCAGTCCTGCAACTTGTTTTGCATGGACAGACTTCATGCGTGCCTGTTGATTCAGTGGGACTCCTTTGTGTCCTCCACCTGCATATAACAAATTTCAGATTCAGAGCTAATCCCAAGGTATGGTTACATTATTTTGTGTGTTTACAACAAAGCAATAACAAAACAAAAAAAGAGACGTGTGGCACATTTGTCATCTGACTTAGATTTTCAAGCATTTACTTCATTATGCTTTTTTTTTTTCTTTCCCCGTCTTTTCTGTATAGTCTGGTAGAAGTGGAAAAACAGTTCCAGAATTAGAAAAAACCATTGGTTTGATGAAAAAAGTTGTAGAGAAAGTCCAGAGAGAAAACGAAGATCTGAAAAAGGCCCCAGGAGTCGTCTCTAATGAAAAACTAGTTAGCCTTGAACTGGAAAATGAGAGGCTAAAGGTATTGAGTTATCGTTGAGTTGTGTAGCAATTTATATGTAAATTAATTAGTAAAACTGATGAATAATAGCATTTTACCTAAAACATAAATAACTTCAGTGGTGTATATAATCAAGCCTATTGGCATTATTTGGCACAAAAATTTACTTTAGTTTTTAAAAAGTCACAAATGTGAATGTTGTGCTATGCAGAAGCAAAGCTATACATATGCATTATAATTGTTTTAAATTCCACCATAAAATACTAGACCCACCAAACAAAATAGATGTTTTTTATTCTTTCAATCTCATAATTTCATAAATATCTTCTAAAGCAAAATATAAATTTTAGTGTAATGCAGGTTATTGTGGCACAGAAGTAAGTTTCTAAGGAAATTTTGATATTCAAAATATCTTTTTATGTATTTGAGGTGTAGACTTAGGCATGTGCTTAAGTGCTTTGCTGAATTGGGGTTTCCATGTGCCCGATAAGTGTAACTATACTGTACATTCAACAAGATAATTTGAAATATTCTGACAAGTTGTGTAAATACATTTTTATTTTCTGTTTGTTTTGTTTAATATTTAGTCTGAAATGGAAAAACTGAAACTTCATCTGGGTGGCCAGCTGAGTATGCGTTATGAATCAAAGACTAGAGGCATGGAAAAAATCATTACTGAAAATGAGAGGCTACGTAAGGAGCTGAAAAAAGTATGGTTATAGGATAGCATCCAGCCAGTTGAGCAAATTATTATTCTATTAAATACCTTCTTTTTTTTAATTTGGCTGGCAGTACACATATTGAATTTGCACTTGTTCTGCTCTGTACACGCTCAGATATTATTTTGGTGAACTTCCTCAATACATAATAAATAGAATTCATTATATTCCTGATACCATACCAATTTTTGCTTTAGTCTTATTCTATCACACAGGCTTAGCAGAATCGAATAAAGTCAATTTCTTGGATGGGAGACTTCCAAGTAATACCCAGATGCTATTGGAAATAGTGTTTATGATCTAGTATGTGGCACTCTTCCCTGTGAATCAGTACTGATCCAATTCCCGAGTGTAATTTTATAGAGCTGAGTGCAACGTGAGATTTTGTATTTGGATAAGATAAAAGAAGTATGAAGGCACTTTGCCACAATGTATATAACTGTGTCTGTCCTCATTGGCCAACAGGAGGCTGACACTGCAGAGAAGCTACGAATAGCAAAGAATAACATAGAGATAATAAATGAGAAGTTGACTGTGGAACTGGAGGAGACTGTTAAGAGGTTAAACTTTGCTGAAAGCAGAGGTCCACAACTCAAAGGAGCTGACAGCAAAAGCTGGAAATCAATTGTTGTAACAAGGTAGGAATTGAGAATAAAACAGGCAAAATTATTTGTTTTCTTAAGTATTTTTAAATTAATAAGACTTTCATGTTCATAGTTCTCAGTTCCTTTTTAAAGCATTTCTTGCTGACCTCATCTAAGTCTTTGACGAATTTACTATATTGCACATGTTCAGTGTACAAACTTCTAACCCAGATCCAGCAGACCTGTAGCCTCCTCAATCATTTCCCCTAAACTCTATTGGTCTCTGCTGTTCCAGAAACTATTCTGAAAATGAACTTTCCCATACAGCTGCAGAATGCTGGAGTGCTGTGCTAAGAAGGCTACCCTTCCAGATGGTGCTCTGTACTTTTACCCAATATTGTAATTGGGCTTTGCAGAATGATTTTGTGGTATTTGCTGAGCAGGATAAGCAAGCCCTTTGGCATCCTACCATGAAGGCAAATTCCTCCACAATTGAACAAACATCAGTCACACAGAGAAGAGTCTGTGACCTGAATTTCTCAGACTTTTCCTTGTTAATAGTGTTCTGGTGGTGGTGGTCAATGGGAAGAGGTATAAAGAGAGGCTATGCTGCTTCAGAATGACACCATCACAAAAACAAATGACACGTCAACAAAACAATAGTCTGCAAGGAAGAAAGAACCCCTTCCCCACATCAGGAGTATGATGGTAGATGAACCCCATGCATCCTACAAAGGATTGGGGAGGATAGAAGGTAATATACAGAGACATTTCTGTCCACCTTTCCCAGATAATACATTTTTAGTAAACAGTTGGGCCTGGAGCCAGTCAATTCTTCCACCTGTAGTCACATGGGAGAGTATGGATGAGAAAGGGTTATTCTGATCTTAAGGCGTCAAATTCTCTTTACATTAGCCACAATAAATATATTTTCCCAGGAAAAATACATAGTGAAGAACACAATCTCACCTAATATTGAAGGAAAGTTTGTTTTCCACATAATGTAGTAAATATATTAGTTGCTCAACAACGCTGTTCATGTGACATCCTTTCTTATACACAGTCTTTTCACTTAATACATGTTGCCTTGTGGATCTTTTCTTCTCACTATGAGTTATTTGACACTAGATATACACCTATTGTAGCAAGTAACTTAATGTTGATGAATTTCATGTAAACTGCTACATTTTAGATTTCTCACCTGTTCCCTTGAAAATGAAAATAAATTCCCTTTCTTATGCTCTGCACAAGTTGCCTACAAACAGGGCCGTTGCTTTTCCAAAACTTTGACAGCCTATGTACATAAATTTCTCTTATGTACTAGAACTCCAAAACATTAAGGGTATGTCTTCATTTGGAACTGAAGGAGACATACTCATGCTAGCTTTCATCAAGCTAGTGGGCTAAAAATAGAGTGTCATTACAGCAGCCCGGACCATGGGAGAGGTACACTATAAGTATGTTCTCATCTGAGACCATAGGTATGTACTTATGTGGCTAGCCTGCCCTGCTGCACACGCTGCCTCGACTGCACTCTATTTTTAGCACGCTAACTCAGTGAGAGCTAGCGCAAGTATGTCTCGAGTTGGGAATCACCCTCACACACACACTCCAAGTGTAGACATACTCTAAGCATTCACATTTCCAACACACAACAGACACACACATACCAAGTTTAAGTTCTGATAGGGTCACCATCTTTGTTTTTTAAAAGGCTGGTTTTTCTGTACTCCTTTGGGACTGTGTCCGGTTTGCAGGATGGGGAAAAATATTTTCTAGATAGGTATAGTATTTGCAGAATGGCATTAATTTTCTTTCCTATTTTCAGGATGTATGAAACTAAGATGAAAGAACTGGAAACAGATATTGCCAAAAAAAATCAAAGCATTACTGATCTTAAACAGCTACTGCGAGAGGCAACAGAGCGTGAACACAACATTGAAAAACATACACAAGACTTAAAGGAACAAGTGAGTAAAACGTAGCCTAACAGTGACAAATTTATCCTCACTATCTATAATAATAAAAGGCAGATTTTTCCTCTCTTGTACACTTCTATAGGTTTGTTATTGTAGGGTCTCTCATTACTTGCATACCCTAACTATACATTTCCATACTTCAGAATGTTTGGATTTCTTTTAAATTTAACCTTAACTGTGAATTTCCTTGGTTAATAAAGCTTAATATTGGGGCAATCCTTATAATGTGATTTACCCTAAGTTGCTGATATGAACTCTCAACTTTAACTGCATTTTAACATAGTTAAAGAGGAAACATGATCAGAGGTAGATTTTCTCCTCTGTACACGTCTATACATTTATCACTTTTGTATTGCTCATGAGTGCTGAGCTGTAGATAATGATGTTTCAATATGCCTTAAAATTTCCTTCTAACTAATTCAGTAGAACTTTTCACTGACTTTGACTTTCTGAGCATACAGCAAGAACTGTCACCTTATTCAGACTTCTGTTTTCATTGGTTGGTTCAGGGGGTTGAATCCCACATGGCACAGGAGGAGACTTTTTCAGTATGTTCTGTCATTTGACTTGTAACTGTTTAATGTTATAGTGTGTATATCATTACCTAGAGATGCTTACAAGTGTATTTAATACATTGAAAAATATAAATTAATAAGACCTGTACAATCATATGTTTAAAAAGAAAAGTTGGGTCAAATTTTGAGCCCATTAGTCTTGACAGAGTTCTTTTAAATGTCCCAGGGTAACTAGCTCAGGACTCTATTTCCCTAGATTAGCCCCAGTCTTTTCTTGTTTTTAGTGTGTGTATGCCATTTCTTCAGCATTGTGTGTGCAAAGATTTGACAGAATAAATAGAACTGTGACTTATTTTAATTTTTACATTTAAGTGCTATACTCTTCTTTGCTAGTTTTTGATTAAGTATCAGTAATATGAACACTGGCTGGGGAAAAATCAGCAGAGATCTGTATGTAAACTTTGCAGTTTTTTATTTATCATCAATCTGGAGCAAGACACTTTACAGTTTATTTCTGTGTCTCAAATAAAGCTTGCAGCTGTCCTTTGTCAATCATAACTCCATATCAGCGGAACAGAAATTGTGGATGTGATTAAGAATTAACACTTTGGCAACAATAGATTAAAATATACCCAGTACTAAAAGCAAAATTATATGAGATCATTGACTATTACAACTTATTTGAGGAGCATGTTCATTCAAATGCCCTAACTGGAATAAAACTCCTCTAATTAAAAAACAAACCATTGTATTCATAACATATATAGCACAAAAAGACAAAGGCATTATTTATGAAGTACTGATTTAAAACTTTTGCTTAATTAAAATACTACCTCTGAATGCTCTCCATATTGACCATTTCATCCTTGAAACATACCATCTGCACAGGATTCTCGTTCTTGGATCTTAGTTCGTTGGAGTGAAATTGGCAAAACTCCCCAAGCTTTGCATTTTTTTAACCTGATAGTAAGGTAAAGTGTGAGCGAGGCTTAGGGTGACCAGATGTCCCAATTTTATAGGGACAGTCCTGATAGTCAAGACTTTTTCTTATATAGGCTCACCCTGTCCCAATTTTTCACGCTTGCTATCTGGTCAACCTAGCTAGGCCTCCTGGTATCCATAACTCACCCCCTATTCCCATGTATAAATGCGTCCCTTTGAACATTCCATTCATACCCTGCCATTGACAAAATGTCCCATTGACTTAGATCACGAATATACTATGATGAAAAGGATAGAACACAAGATGGAGACTATGCCTACAATTACAGAATGTGTACAGTATATATCTGTGACAGACCCCTGGGGTACAACCTGGAACTGTGGAACCGCTGTGCCCCCTTAACTCTCCAGCCTGGGCTGTGTCTTACAATGCTATCCTAGTGACAAGCAGCAAACCCCTCCAGATGCTGTTATCACTCAGCCAACAACATGCAGAGAGACACCCAGCTAAGTTGCATGAGTGCACTCCCACCCACTCATGAACTGTACTCCGGGAGACTCCAGCAAATTCCCCCCACACTCAGCCTTGCCATCATGTACCATCTTACTACTGCTCAAGACTCTCTTTAATGAGCTTGCATCGTTCATTAGTTCGCCATTTCATCAAAGGCTAGTGGACATGCACCAGCCTTTGTAATCTGAGCAGATCCCCCAAGCATTTAGGACAAACTCATTGGTTAAGATTAAACATTAAAATAAGTTTATTCACTACAAACAGATAGATTTTAAGTGATTATAAGTGTAAGCTATAAAGGTCAGATGGTTACATAAGAAATAAAAAGTAAACACACATTCTAAATCCTAAACTTCATCAAACTAAGCAAGGGCTGAATGAAACACTTTTTCTCACCCTACTAAACGTTGTAAGCAGTTCATAGTTCTTAATATGCAGGCTGAATTCCCTGCTCAGCCTGGGACCAATCTTCCCCATTTAAAGTCATTTTCTTCCAAACATTCTCATTGCCTTCAGAATAGGTGGAGGAGGAGAGAGGGGTGGTCATATGATGCCACTATCCCTTATTTTATACCCTCAGTTCATGTGCCTGGAAATATACTGGCTCAAACATGGAGTCAAGTATCACATGTCCAGATGCCTTGCTGAGTCACAGAGTTAAGCAGTCCCCATTGTGTGGAGCCTGAGCAAATGTCTCTTATTGAATTGTAAATCTCTTGTTTACAATTTCCCTGCTGGTCAGTGACTGGTGATGGTCTCTTAACACCTGTCTGGGTGTGGGTCACCTCTTTTGTTGCCACTAGAGAGCTATCTGTGGCATCTCCCAGACTCACAACGTATTTCAATAATAAACTTACAGCAGAAGCTCATAACTCTAGATACAGTGATATGCATATTTTGACAGAACAATGAGTTTCAGCAAATCACGACTTTTCATATGATATCTCATAAGGCATTCTTTGTACAAAAGATCATAACCACATACAGGTGGAGAACATGGGAGTTGTAGGGTGCTATTTTGAGGTACATTATGTCATGTCACAGTGAAAAATAAACTCCATCCACACATCATGGTGTGTAGCTACATGCCAAAATGAAAGGCTCTGGCAGCTCCATAGTATTGGAGGCTTTCATTGTGACAATGAAAGGCCAGGAAACTGCCAGAGCCTTTCCTCACTGCCTCCATGCTGACCAGAGCCTTTCACTGTAGCAGGGAAAGGCTCTGGCAGCAGGGAAGCAGCAGAATACTACACTGCATTATACTACATTGCTAAAAATAGCAGTGTAGATGTCGGAGGCACTGGTTGGGCATGTAGAGAGCCATGTAAGATATACACTGTAGGGGTGCAGGCACATAGGGCATTCTACTTGCCTAATCCGTGCCTCACCATCTACACTGATATTTATACCTGTGCTAGTTGGGCATGCAATGTCCGTACTCTACGCACCACTGTAAGTGTAGACATACCTTGAGTCCGGAGAACTGAGTTCATGTCCTTTCTCCACCACTGACCTGCTGTGTGATTTTGAGCAAGTCACTTTCACTCCGAATTTCAGTTTCCCCCTCCGTAAAATTCAGATAATACAACTTGCCTTTCTTTATAAAACACCGAGATCTACAAGCAAACAGCACTTTATGAGAGTTAAGTACTGTTATTTGTCCTGTCTGAAGGATATCAAGAAAGGGAGAAACCCCTCAATGTGTTCTGTCCCTTTCCATCATTGTGTCTACCCAGCACTCCTACTCTCTTGCAGGCTTCCTATGCCAAGAGACTCTTAAGGCTCATTCAAATAGTACAGTAGTCACTTTACTGAACCTACTACCCTCTGACCTGTCCCCAGTAGAGAGCCACATCATACAGCCAGAGCTCTTCCTAGGGCCAGATTGTGCAAGCCTTCAGCTGCCACAGGAAGGTTCCATTCAGCTTCTTCTAGCCTATTCAGAACCAAAGCTTGAAGGGAGTGCATCCCTGGTGTCCCAGAATTCTTGACTTCTCTATTGGGGCTGATCTATTTGAACTGATTATTTCCCATTTATCTTCCATTGGTTTCAACTGACTACCATATTTTCAACTAATTAGCTATTGGACTGCTTTTATCTAGGTGATTTGCCAATTGTGCTATTTGATTTGACTGATTTGTTGAATGTCTTACTTGTTTTAACTGATTACTGCCATACCCACTGCCACCTTTACTTTACTTTCTTCCATATTGAGGAATGGTCAAAGCTCCTTTTGACTCCTGACCACTTCCCTTTCCCCAAACCCTTCAGAGAGGATAAAGAACACTAATTCCTCAAGTACTGACTATGGGCCTGATCCCTACAACCTTTACTCATAATTCTTTCTAACAAAAACAAGAATCACATGATCAGGTCCTTTGCTTTTATCGCTTAAAAATGTTAATTATGATCACCTTCAAACAACGTAAAAGTTATCACTTTAAAATAGTGGAATTCATAGAGTCAAGTGTTTTACCTTTTTTTAAAAAAAACATAAATCAGGTCCTTACGGCCAAACTTAGAAAGGTATTTAGGCACCTGTAGATGCAGCCCTAGACATCTAGTGGGACTTTCAAAAGCACCTAAGGAGGTTATGCCTAACTCACTGATACTTTTGTAAATCCCACTATGTGTCTATCTGCATCTTTATATATCTAACTACCTTTGGCCCATGATCTTTATCTAGACTAGTCTGTATTATCTATTCCTTCCTACAAAAGAGTTGAAGCACTAATCCAAATTAACTATAATAGGCTTGTAGATAATTTTAAAGGCTTTATAGAAATTACCAACATCTACAAAGGAGCTTTTGAAAGTTTTTATATTGCCTGTTGTTTGTCTGATTAAAAGTTAATTATCTTCTCTCCAAGATTAATACTACAGCTGTTCTCTCTGCTACTAGGCTTCTATTTTTTTAATTTCCCCATATTACTTTAGCTATCATACTCTCAAGTTGAGTTGGTTTGAGTTAATGTATATAACTATGGATACTGTTTTCAAATGTAAAATTTCCTCATATTCCTTATACTTTTTTTAAACCTAAGATTGAGCTTCTCAAACACTTTCCTGAAGGTGCTAAGACAGAGCAAGGCCTTACCAGAGAGCTTCAGCTGCTCAGGTAAAGTACCAAAAACCACCCCTAAAAATGAACCCCTCTCCACTGTGTACAGAAATGAGAATGAGATATTCTTAGAAATAGCCAGAGCAGTGTTTATTCTTCACAATATTTTAAACTGTTACTTGTGTTACAGATTAACCAATAATCGGCTGGAGAAGGAAAAAGCAGAACTAGCTCACCAGGTGGAGGCTTATCGACATCGAACAGGCATCAACGCAAGCGAAGACTCTGCAGCCGGTAACTATTTTCAGTATCTAAAGTATAAGGATATTTCAGTAATTTGGGCTGGAGTCTGTTCTCTTTTACTACACGAGTGAGAATCAGGACTAATTCCATAAAAGTAAATTAAATTACACCAGTGTAAAACTGAATAGCTGGATTAAATGTTGTTTAAAACAATTAGGTATAGAAACTCCATAATGGTAAATGTATTCAGTTTTGGAATAGTCTCCTAAGACAAGTGGAAGGAGCATTGTTGATGGAACCATTTAAAAAAAAAAAACTGGATTGGAAAATGCACTGGAGTAGATGACATAATTGCTCTCTTCTGTGTCTAACATTCTAGCATCACCAGCCACACTGGATTAAAAAAAAATTTCAGCAGAAACATTCAGCTATCACAGTGAAATTAACAGTTGGTCTTTAAACTTATCACCAGACACGTAGTAAGACTTCATTTAAAAAAAATGGGGCACGTCAAACCTTTCAGAGGTATTGTTTCAGGCTTGTTATTCAAATAACAAATATCACAGGATCTTTTTCAGGGGATAAGGCAACAAGCCACGTTTATTGTGAATACAGAAATAGTATCAATAAAAAGAAAAGTAGCAACATTGTAATAACATCAATATTGTTCTTTACTTTAGTGAAATAGTATTAACTTAAACACTAGGAAAACAGTATTAACATTGTATCAATACTACAATTACAGAGACACACGTTTCAGTTGGTACTTTCATTCACACTCACACATACTGACAGGCATACACAGACAGGGAGACAGACAAACATACATAGGGGTCCCACAGATGTTATAGTTACCAGCCTCTTAGTGCTCATGGTAGTCACTGGCCAACTGACTATGGCACGAGAGTGAGGAGCAAGGTTCTGCCAATGCGCACTGATACTCCTGGCTGGAGTGGTATTGTAGACCCGAACCTCCAGCCTTCATCTTTCTGTCCCTTTTTATAGGAAAAAGACCCCATGTAAGTCTATGGGTTTTGCACTGCCATGCTGCATCTGCATTTAGTGTGATTCTTAATCACCCACATTCTTGCAAGCCTGCTCAGATTTTGTTCTTTAAAGTGGGCTGGCTCCAAAGTTTATCAGGGGACTTCTCTTCGGCCAGTTGATTATCTTCGCTCCTTTCTTCTCCCCTCAAATGTTTTAGATGAGGCTGGTGTTTTCTTCATCTGTTTCGACATCCCTCACTCAGACCAATTGTTCAATTACTCTCCATGTCTGCACCTACCTCAATTGCTCAGCCATTCACACTTCAATCACTCAGTGCCAACTCCTAGCTAAAGAATTCACATATAGTTTTTAAAGCAAACCTTATTTCATTTTGAAAGTGTCTTTTACAATTGAAAACATTTATATTATATTTCACAGTGTGGCTTCTTATACTTAAAATAGGGTTTTTACAAATATTGAAAGTGAGTAAAATTAACAGATAAAATGGTCTTAAAAGAGAGAGACTTATAGAAAGTAAGTGAACATTTCAAAGGGTAAAACAATAAGAGTTAGTTGAGGTTTTAACTTTTGATTAAAGTTACAATGTGTCAGGCTGAAGTGCCTTTTGGCAGGAAGGGGGGAGGGGTGTTTGTGGCTCTGTTCTTTCATGTATTTCTCAAAAACAAGATTTGGCCAACAGGCTGACTGCAGATTCATTAAGATATCACTGCACTCAGTCAATCAAATTGTTTACTTCATGACACAGACTAGCCACTTAGTATTTTTAACTGAAAGTTTATGTTGTACAGAAATAGATGGATCCACAACAGCATAGTGTTGGGGATGATTTTTTACCACACTGGAAGATTGGGTAACAGGGTTTATGTTCTCCACTCTGTATTGCTTATTAAATAGAATAGTTATGAAGAGGTTAAACATTTTAATTGACTTGCAGTAGTTTGAATTTAGTAACCTAACTTCTTTTTTTCATAACAATGATTTTTATTAGAGAAAGGCAGAAATGACAAGTTAACGGTAAATGTAATAGATCTCCAGACACAGCTGCAAGCCTCAGATCTGGAAAAACAGCAACTTAAGGTGAGTGTTGTATGGATACCACTATAATGTTTTTCACTTATCTTATGAACTAATGGACAACTAGAAAAGAAGATTGCATCCACCCATTAGTTGAGGTCTAATATAATGGCCAGACTTACGACTTTTAAAGTACAAATTCTCCAAAGATAAGTGTATAGTACATCCCTACTCTATGGATTTATGCCTGTAGCATCTGACTGATGGGAAGTGGCATTGTTAAAAATACTGAACCACTCTGCCAGCTTGTTGTTCCTACCTGAATGTTTCAGTGGCCAATAACTACCACTTCTTGGCCCCTTCCACTTTTACAGAATGACTCAACAAACTGCAACTAAAACCTTCTTACATCTGCATGTTTGGTTCATGACTCGTTAATGGGCCTCTTGAGAGGATCAAATAATGAAGGAGGAGGGGAAGTCTGCTCTCTCAACTATTAAGGGGAGATCCACAACAGAAGGCTAGGGCCTGGGACTTTAGCCTGAGGCTCTAAAATTGGGGTCAGCAGCATACGTTATTTAGAATCACAGTAGTTTTCCCCCAGGACTTCTTTCTGCTCATCGCAGTATGCTATAATCATTCTGTACTGACTATGTAAGATTAATTTAACAAAGTATTCCAGTCTCACTGTAAATGTTTCAAAGCTCTGTTTCAACATATGGTGCCAAACTTTCAACCCAGCATCCTTTTTTGCACCACTCAGGTGCAGTAATTCATATCTCAGAGCATTTGATTTGCAGGTGCAATTAGGTACCAAGGTCTGTAAATGATAAACTGCACCTTTACATTCAGAGTGCACAAAGCCAGGCTAGTTTTTAAAAATGTGGCCTATAAAGGAAAAGGCAAGAACACAATGTTGTCATTTAGTCTTTTTATATACACCTTTACACAGATACAGAATGTAAACATTTTAATTATATTAAGTTGGTACTATTCAATTCTTTTATTAGGAAGAAATCAAACAGTTGAAAAGAGAACTGGAGAACTTTGACCCTTCCTTTTTTGAAGAAATTGAGGATCTGAAATACAACTACAATGAAGAAGTAAAAAAAAATATTATTTTGGAGGAGAAATTAAAGAAGCTTTCTGAACAGTTTGGTGTTCCATTGGATATTCCAGCCAATGTGTCTATTGATTAAATCCATGTTAAGTATTTTAAGCACTAATACAGAAATTGGGTCCCTAGGCTATAATATGTAATACCACTTACATGCAAGCCTGATTCTAATTTCACACCATTGTAAATTAGGACCAGCTCTATTGAAGTTACAATAGTTTATCACCAGCAAGAGAGAGTAGTAGAGAAGCAGACTTGAGTTTTCAAAAAGATTTGTAAAATCATTAGTGCTTCAGATGCAGTAGATCTAGCAGTCATTGTGAAAACTCATCTTATTACCTCCCCACTTGTTTTGCATATTTTATGGTTTAGTTCAGAAATGACACTAATGGTAGCTGGAAAACAACAACAGAGATCAAAGAATTTCAGCAATCCTAGGGTGCAGAAGCCCTTGACTACAGAGCCAGACCTGCTGTGAGACACTACTGCATAACTCAGCTGTTGACAGAGGGCCAGTCAGAGAAGTTCTCTGCTTACTCAAGCCACCAGTGGCTTCCTCTCCCTACCTCCACTACAGAAAATTCCGAAACAGAGTTGTAAGGTTTGTAAGGCAGTGAATGTATATTTTATACTTGGATGTAAAACTAATTTAATTTGAAAATGTTCAATATTTTTATAGATTTAGTATTGGTGGATGTATGTACATGCGCACACAGATGTAAATAGAACCAAAGTGTGAGAATACACAGTTTGAATTGTCTTTATTTTTCTATGTTAAGTTTTTGAAACATTACCGTACATGCTGCTCTTGATAAAGTTATTTTCTAAACAGTTATGGACTGTCACGTTCCTTTTATCTGTCTGTTTCTACAAACAAATGATTTTCAAAATAATTAAAACTAGTTTACTTTTCACTATTTATGCTGGTTCATTAACAAAAACAGTTTGTTCCAAGAGAGCAAAAGTACCCAGAGTAAACAATTTCACTACTTGGTTTTCAAGCACTAGTCCACTGCTGCAGCTCAGGAGGGAACTGATTACAAATAATACTGTGGAATGTTTAAATCCAAGAAAAATTGTTACAATTTTAAATATTTTAAAAAAATTCTGGGCCTGATTCTGGTCTGAGTTAAATCTGTGTTACTTCACTGATATAATAGAAAGCATTGGGCCCTACATGTGGGGCGTAAACATGACAATGTCCTATGAGTTGTAATTTGACTTCAGAATAAACTGCAGGCTGTAAACATTCATAAACTCTTAAAAGTTAGCTGATTTTGTTTGTTTGTTCTAAAACCATCACCATCACTTTCTGCTTCACTATACAAGTCACTGGGAGCAGCTAACATTAAACACTGTCCTCCTTATACTTAGCCCTAACAGCATCAACAGTTAAGGATCTTTCAAAACCAAAAACATGCAGAAACTTAAGAATGGGAGATCCATTTTGGAATTGCCTTTACTGCTCTTTTGGTTCATATTTTTCATCATATTTATGCCAAACATTACTTGCATTGTAGCTAAAGAGCTACCTGTGCCATAGTTATTTGCAAAAAAAAATAAAAAAAAAATCCACTTATGCTGTTGTCGAAGTAGGACAAAGTTGGCAGCCAAATGTGACAAGACTCATTTTTCTCTTTAATCATCAAACTTTATATCTTTGAGTCTACTGAATCTTTGACCATCCAGCTTTGAAAAATGGTTAAACAAACACTTTGGTTCAAAGTCACAGTCATATTTGGTCCCGTTAACAGCAATGACAACTGGTTGAGAATTCAGATATGTCTCTGCAATTGGCCAGCACATACCAAGATGATGTCGATGGAGCTAAAAAGAGAAACAGGAGATCAGTGTAAACATCATCATACAATCACTTATTACAAATATCCATCACTGGTATCTTGACAGCTAGCTCCTTCGGTCACTGGTATCACTGTTTTTGCATATCGCTTACAAAACTCATAGCTGTGGTAGAGTGTGTGAAACTGATAAGTCAAATTCCTTCTGGAAGTTCAGCTGTAGGAAAGTTAGTAACCAAGTATAATAAGTCGTTCTGGATAGCAGCAAGAATTCAGTCAGAGTGAATGATGAAAAGGAGGGGAATGGGGATCTCAAAAAAGTGTATGTGGCAACAACAGCAACTGCTGTGATGAAAACTAGGACAGTGTTGTATTTTTATCTGTCATTTAGTGTGATTTAGTGAAAAGAGGCAGACTACAGGACTAAGTAGTCCTCCACACACCACAGTTTGTGGACCACTCTTGCAGAAACAATGTCAATTCATTTTGATTATTATAAAGTGAACCCTTGCTTTATAAGGAACTGTTCTTCAAAGGCTTTCACATGCCCGTTCCAATGTAGGTGCGTGCGCCCCGCAAGCACAGTTGCTGGAATTTTTCCCCCAGTAGTAGCTGTCAGGTTACCTCTAGAACCCTTTGGTGACATGCGCTCAGAGCGTCAGCATAAAGAGCCCTATGCCCTCTGTTCCTTCTTACTGCACCTGTGACAGTTGCTGGAACTGCTCTCATTTGCTTCAGCTATTTCTCTGTTTTTCTAGTGTATATAATTGTTTAAAATGGTGACAGTCAGTTTTTAGTTATATTGTAGTTGGACTCCTCAGTTAGTTAGCAAAGTTCATCCACTCCGTGCTGCCAGGGCATGTTTTGATCATTGGGCTTCAAGTCCTGTGCTTCCCATGGCAAGTAGATGCCACTGAGCAACCCGCCCTCGAGTTGCTCAAGTGCTTGGGGGAGTCTTTTAGAAAGGACCACTGCCAGATCTTCAAGGAGATCATAGCTCACACATGAAAGGAGTGGGAAGTGAGACTAAAGGTCCTTCTCACAGAGGCAGCCCTAAAACCTGCATCAGAGCTGAGATGCTCGATTCAGCACTGAGCACCTCTGCTTCGATGCGGAACACTCCTCCCGCTGGTCAAGAGTCTCCACACCAGTACCCATCTCTGGTGCCCAGGAAAAAACACAGGAAGCATCCAGAGTGAAGTTGTTCTGTGGTGCCAAAGTCAGACAGACATAGGGATAGAGTGAGACCCCCATTCGTGTTGCTTTTTTCCACCCCGGCACTGCAACAGCTGGTACCTGTGGCTCTGGTATCTACGCAGGCTCCACTGACTCTGGCACCCTCAGGCACAGAGCATAGTCCCAACCTGTTCACGGTACCATCAACTCCAGAGATGTTTGTGGCAGCCAAGGACCTACTTTCATTGCCGGTACTTGTCTCTCTGGTGGTGCAGGATTCAGCACTATCAGTACTGCTGAGTGGCAGGGAACCAGCCCCCAGCCACCACCTGGTATCAGGACTGCCATCCAGAGGAAAATCCTCCATGGTAGCCTCATCACAGATTTCACTGTGGCACCGCTGGGGACCACACTTCCCTGGTTGCCTCACCGGGACTCTTCGTTATCAAAGTCAGAAATGGGGTCATACTCTTCTCACCATCGCAGCCACCCACGCTACTCCCAACGCACTCCTATTCCACTATCACCCCAAGCTCAAGGGTACCACCGAGCACTTGGTCCCTGGTCCGTGGGAGCCAGCACCAATGCAATGGCCCTTCTGGAACCCTTGGGGGTTTCTTCAGGGCCCAGGTACTCTGTTGAGGTATTCCTACTCCATGGCTTCCAAGAGCAGAGCTCCACTGGTACCTTGCCATGAGACTCCTGATCTGGACTGCAGTACTGAGCCCGGCGTTGAACCTCAAGAGGAGGCCCCGCAAGTCCCAGTCGATACAGCTAAAGTGGCTGACCTCAAATTTAGGCATTCAGGCAGAGGTAGTCAAGGAGGCCTCCCACAGTCTGCTGTACATTCTGACAGTGGCAAGTCCCTTGAAGGTGGCTCTACCACTCAACAAGGCTATCATGGACCCAGTTAAGGCACTCTGGCAGACTCCCGCTTCCTTCCCATGGCAAAGCATATGGAGCAGAAATATTTTGTACCAGCCAAGGGTTAAGAGTTCTTATACTCGCATCCTTCCCCAGGATGCCAGCCACCACTGAGAGAGATTGCCAAGGACAGCTGGGTGCAACACCTAAAGCAAAGGACCCAAGAAAGTTAGACCTATTTGGCCAGAAAGTTTACACTATGGGAGGGTTTCAACTTCACATAGCAAACCAGCAGGCACAGCTGGGCCGCTATGATTTTAATATATGGGAGGCTATGCAAAAGTTTAAGGACCTGCTTTCTCAAGATGTCAGACAGGAGTTCTTTCCGCTGATCAAGGAGGGAAAAAGGTAGTGAGAGCCTCCTTCCAAGAAGTTCTGGATGTGGCTGATTCTGCAGCCAGGTCTAAGGTTACAGTTGTAACCATGCATAAAAGCTCTTGGTTACAGTCGTCGGGTTTTCTCCAGGAGGTGCAACAAACCGTCCAGGATCTCCCCTTGGGAGCATCCTTGCTCTTCTCAGAGCCAACTGATGCTAGACTCCACAGGATTAAGGACTCTAAGGCAATTTAGAAATCTCTGGGGTTATCTCTGGGGTAATCCCAGTGGCTTCTAGAAAGCATTAATGGCCCCAACAGACTGACCAATACTTTGCCCATCCAGCACCTACAGAGAGGGAAGAACAAGGGGTTCAGGTGTAGACCTATTCCGCCAGCTCCCACCACAGGGCCGCTGCAGGCTGCCACCAGGCACTCAAGAAGCTCGAAGCTCTCCTTTTGATGAGATGTTGAGGTTGACTTTTCAGTCCTCGTAATATGGGATCCAGTTATCCCTCTGTTTTAGGACCACCTGTCCCATTTCTTCAGTGCCAGGGCTCGCATTACTTCAGACCATTGGGTGCTCAGCACAATAAAAGTGGGATACACCCTCCAGTTTGTGTCCACCCCCTTTCTATCTCTCCTCGTCTCTCTTCAGGGACCCTCCTCATGAGCAACTCTTGGTTCAAGTAGCTCAGTCCCTTCTTCAGGTTACAGCCCTAGAAGACGTTCCACATCACTTAAGAGGAAAGAGGTTCTACTCCCCTTATTTCCTAATCCTGAAAGCCATGGGTGGTGTCAGATTTATTCTAGACCTGTGTCACCTCAACCACTGTCTCAAGAACTTAAAAGATCCAAATGGTCTCCTTGACTTCCATCATGCTCTCTCTGGATTTGAGGAATTGGTTTGCCGCCCTCGATTTAAAGGATGTATATACTTCCACATATCAATTTTCTGAGGTCACAGAAGGTTCCTAAGATTCATTGTGGACTAAGAACATTATCAGTTGGTGGTGCATCCGTTCGACCTGTCAGCAGCTCCGTGAGTTTTCACCACATGTATGGCAGTGGTGAGGGATTTTCTCAGGAAACAGGGAGTGCATGTCTTCCCATACCTCAATGACTGGCTAGTCAAAGGCCAGTCCAGAGGTCAAGTGGAATCCAACATCCAGCTCATCCAATTGACTTTTTGGGCCTTAGGCCTACTAATAAACACACAAAAATCCACTCATCCTGGTGCAGGGACAGAGTTCATGGTGTGGTTTTGAACTACACTCAGACAAGAGCCTTACTCCTGAGAGACCGGTTTTGGGCAATCACGGCCTTGATAAGGTCCCTTTAGGGTCACCCAGTTATGACAGCACAGAACGGTCTGAATCTCATGGGTCATATGGAGTCATCCACTTACGTCATGCAACAGATCTCTTCAAGCGTGGCTAGCCATGGTGTATTCGCCTACTCAGCACCATCTGGACTTGGTTCTCACTGTGCCCTCTCAAGTCCTCTGTTCCCTGGCTTGGGGGCAGGACCACTGCAAAGTCTGCGCAGGAGTGCCTTTTTCGTGACCCCAGCTGTTAATATCCCTGGTCTCGAACACATTGGCATTGGGCTGGGGAGCCGACTTAGGGGCCCTCAAGTCCCCGGGTCCCCAGAAGAGCTCTCTCCATATCAATGTCAGGGAACTCAGGGCAATGCGCCTAGCCTGCCATGCATTCTTGCCTCACAGTACAAACAAGGTCATTTCGGTTCTCATGGACAACACAACAGCCATGTTTTACATCAACAGGCAGGGTGGGGCTCTTCCCCTCTAGGCTAGGAGGCAATTCAGCTGTGGGAGCTTGGCATAGCACATTCAATCCATCTCGGGGCTTCGTACCTTCCAGGAGCACAGAACCAGTTGGCAGATTGCCTCAGCAGGTCTTTTTCTTCTCACCACAAATGGTCCCTTCAGCCAGATATTGCAAGGGACATTTTTCAAATGGAGGGGGACTCCCCAGATAGGCCTGTTTGCTACCCATGGCAACAAGAAACGCTGCCAGTTCTGCTCTCTGTGGGCCACAGCCTAGGGTCTCATGGATGCCTCCTGCTATCGTGGACAGATCATCTGTATCATCGCCTTTCCGCCTATCCCGCTAGTGCACCAGCTTCTGATGAAGATCAAGCAAGACCAGACATGAGTCATTCTTATAGCCCCAGCATGGCCCAGGCAATAGTGGTTTGCCACCCTGTGAGACTTAATAGTGGAAGCCCCGCTTCTGCTATACCCAGACCTGATCTGCAGAGCCCATGCTTGGCTGCTCCGGCTCTCTTCATCTGACAGTCTGGATGCTCCATGGCTGAATCTTGAGACGCAAGCTTGTTTGGAACAAATCTGTAAAATTCTGTTAGGCAGTAGGAAATTCGCCACCAGAACCACTTACATTTCAAAATGAAAGTGATTCTCTATCTGGTCTTCCCAATGCGGAGTTCTGCCTGCGCAATCTTCAGTGCAGTCTATATTGGAGTATCTTTTGCACCTGAAACAATAAGGTCTGCCTCTTTCTTCAATCAAAGCCCACCTAGCAGTGATTTCGGCCTTCCATCCCCTTGTCAATCACTGGTCTGTCTTTTCATACAAGATGGTTATCCGTTTCCTTAAAGGCCTGGATAGGTTATACCCCCAGGTTAGAGATCCTATTCCTCCCTGGGACCTAAACCTCATCTTATCAAAGCTTATAGGTCCCCCATTTTGAGCCGGTGGCAACATGACTGCTGCTTCACCTCTCTTGGAAAGTGGTCTTTTTAGTGGCTATCGCCTCAGCCAGTAGGGTTTCAGAAATTCATGCCCTCATTATATGATCTTCTTTAAGGATAAGGTGCAGCTGCGTCCACACCCAGCATTCCTCCTGAAAGTGGCTTTGCAGTTCCATTGCAGTCAAGCAATCTTCCTACCAGCGTTCTTCCCAAAATCACATGCAAACAGGAAAGAGCAACATTTACACTCTTTGGATGTTAGACGGGCCCAGATTTTTATATACAGAGGACCAAGCCGTTTCACAGATCAACTCAGCTGTTCATAGCAATAGCAGGGAGAAGGAAAGGCCTTTCCATCTCTGCCCAGAGAATCTCGTCCTGCATTAGAATGTGCATTTTCACCTGTTATGAGCAGGCTGGTGTTCCACCACCAGCTAACCTGACAACTCATTCTACAAGACTGCAGGCCCCTTTTTAGCCGCTTTCCTAGTATAAGTCCCTATTCAGGACATCTGCAGAGTGGCAATCTGGTCTTTGGTGCACATGTTCTCAACACATTATGCCCCAGCAGGCCAGAGACAATGCTAGCTTCAGCTGGGCAGTTTTGCAGTCAGTTTGTTCATGAACTCTGAACCCACCTCCTATACAACTGCTTGAGAGTCACCTACATTGGAATGGACATATGCAAGCACTCCAAGAAGGAAAAATAGTTACTAACTTCCTGTAACTGTTGATCTTCGAGATGTGTTGGACATGTCCATTCCAAAAGCCATCCCCCTTCTCATCGAAGTCAGTTGGTAAGAAGGAACTGAGGGGGCATAAGGTCAGCAGGATCCTTTATACTGGCACTATGGGCCGCGTAGTATAAGGGGATGTTAGAGCTGACCCGATGGATACCACTAGAGGAAAAAATTGTGGTAACTGTGCTTGGAGCGCGCACACACCTACATTAGAATGGACATGTGCAACAAATCTCGAAGAACAAGTTACAGAAAGGTTAGTAACTATATATATATATTTTTTTTAGCACAAACGAGCCCTTGAAATAAAAAAAAAAAGTAAGCTACAGGTCAAGATACAGTAGTCATCCAAACATGTCTGTTTTCAATTAATTGTTCAAACTAATTTATTTAGGGTGGATGCAGGAGTTTTGTACATTGTCACTTGCTGAATATTTGGACCCATCATGCCAAGATATTTGTCTGCTCTTCCTTAGAGCATCCACCTTAGAGACCTTGATTGCGTGTGGAATGTTTACTGAAAGCACGGTGGAAACCAATGTTTAGGACAACGGCAGGTGGATTTATCTCCATCAGCATAAATGAGTATAGTAGTTTTGAAGAAGTTAATTTGTTTTTAGAACAGTTAATAAATACTGTAAGTATTGCTAGGATTCCAATAGAGTTTGAAAAGCTATATTATATTGCAATTGCAAAAAAGTACAGCTGCTGTGCAAGCTGCTGTGTCCTTATTACAAGTGAGAAGTGATATGTTGAGTGCTGGGCCCCTCTTGCCCCCTGAAAGAAACTGGGTAAGATACCCTAGTGGCTTCCCACTGAAGCTGGTACTCGGAGGCACTAGGTGACAAGTGCCTGACTCTATAGTTTAGGTTGGAAATCCTCACAGTGGGTTTGTGAGCTGATCAAAGCTGTGATGTGCTAATTTGAAACACGATCTTACAAAGTAGATCAACTGATTTTCACCAATTAGAAGGAGCAGTGCATATGGTGTTTAATCCACTGTGTTTTTTACACTAGTAGTTTCATCCTTCAAGTTCCTTTGCACATAAGAATAAGTGTTTCTGCTTTAAGGAGTGCAGATTAACTCATGACATTCTAAATAATTACCTTGATTAAACGTCCATCATTACAGTGCCATACAATTCCTTCAATTTTACCCTCTCTGCAGCCTTCAAACCAAGACAATATATCACTGTGCTTCAGCATAGGTGGATTCTTTATTTCAAATGCTCCATGTGGTACAAGAAGATGGATAGGGTGCTTCTTACTTCCTAATCCTATATATATATATAAAAAAATTAACCTGTTAAGTCATGTACAGTCACTCAAGCCAAAATTTCCCTTATTTTTATTACTTATTACAGGCACATTGAGAATGCTGTCACAGAAGATTTCTGTCAGATATACAGGGCTGGCCTATAAGACACCTTGGGTGAATTCCAGGTTCTACTGAAATAAATGAAAGATTTTCCATTGACTTCTACAGAGATATGATTTCATCCCTTCTTTTCAGCAACAGAAAGATTTCCTATCCAGGATGGTGAAGTGGGATGTTAATTTTTACAGTATTTTCATATTAGGGACACATAAGGCTTCATAATTTTCTGATTCCATTGCCATTTCTTGTCCTTATGCAATATTACAACATTATAAAGGTAAGCCAACAGAAGTGCAGATATGCTGTATCTGTTTAGACGGTACAGCTTCTAAGAAATTAAATAATTGCTTCTGCAGCTTGCATGGCAAAGGTGCATCTAAAAAAAAAGGATGTTTTTTAAAGAAAATTTGTGTTTAGGTAGAGATCTTTGACCTCTGACGTGACTCCAAATGGATCTCATGACAGCACTACTACAAGCACCTTATTAGAATCCAAAGAAACTACAACACTTTGACATGCGTACCAGAGAAAACTCCCCCAACCTCACATCTAATTCTCAAACTGTGATTTACCCTTCATATACTACTGCGGTGAGAGATGCAAACAAGCTTTATATATTTAAACCCCCCAGTTACCAAATACAATACAATATCAAAATAGTCTAAATTTGCTTAGAACATGCTAAATGTCTCTTGCAAGCTAAGAGATTTCTGCTTCAGTATGCTCAAAAGATCCAATGCTTCCTGGGCGAATTCTGAGCCACTGTACATGTGCAGAATTCATGACCCACGCAGATTCCCCTCTCCCCCCATAATATACATTCTGCCAGAAATGCACTGCAATTACACCTTTTGTCCTCCAGCATTGAGCCAGGAGCTGAATGAAAGCAGGGCTACATGGGGACATGTGCAGATGTGCCTAGCTGAATGGGGAGTTGGGATGCAGGGAAACACACGGACGAGGCAGATGTGCCTGACTGAATGGGAGAGGTTAGAGATCAGCCAGGGTCTGCATGGAGGAGGCTCCCCTACTCGCTAATAATCCTTCCCTATCCCAAACCACCCAAAAAACCCTATTCCATACTTCTCCCACCTACACTCAACAACCCTCGAGGTTCACAATCAGGCTCCTTCCCTCTCCCGCAGCTCCTCCCTTACCCCTGAATCCTCAGCCTTTGCACTGCTTCTGAAGGGGATGGGAAATACATTTCTGTAGTGTATTTTAAATGAATTATTACTCAGAGTTCTGAATTAATATGCCTAGTAAGGAATCTATTTGTCAAAAAAAAAAATTTCCTGAATCTTTTTTGTCTATATTGTTACAGACATACTTGCTGACAGGTATTTTGAAATAAATTACCAAAATGAAACTGGCATGATTATATTGTGTTATTTGCACAAATAAAAATATGTAGAATTTTAAAATATTCTGTGCATTTTTAATTTTTTGGCACAGATTTCCCCCAGGTGTAACACAAACTTCATATGTTGTTACTGAAGTGGTAATAAGGATGGTGTAGTAGAACTATTGCATACTCTCCGTACCATGCTAAGACAAAAACTGTTATGTTAGGAATAAACTGTTACAAGTAAGCACATGTAACATATTTAGTATGCTCCAAAGCCTATTTAACCTGCTTCTTTTCAAACTGCATTATAAAAGATTCAAGAATGATTTGCAAGGATCAAAAGGAAATAAGTTCCACTGTGTATAGGCCTTGTCTTTTTGTCTATCTTCAAACTATCAAACTATCACAGAGTGGTAAAGTACTGATTTTATTAAAAGAATGTCAGAACTCTATTGTGTAGCAGGACCAAAAATATTTCCAAGATATTTCATAATGTTAAGTCATCCTTGCCATACATAACTAATGTTAGAAGCTCATAAAAATGCTACTGAAGAATAAAGTTTTGCTTTTGGAACATTGAAGATTGCACCAAATAGCAGGTGCTATTTAAAAAAAAAAAAAAAAAAAAAGTCTTTAAGGAGGGATGCCAGACACTAACCCCAAAAGCCCTTCAACACACAATTAGAAATTGGAGGTGATCATTGTGTACTATATATATGTATTTATGCAGCATATTTTTAAAAAACAAATACTTCCAATGAAGTACAATTTAATAGGTTTGTTTTCCAAGTGGTGTTTCCGCTGTCTTTGGTTCTGAGAAAACATGTCTGTTCAAATGGAAAAAAAATATATGCCCATGTCATTCACCCAACTTCATTGCAGCATCTCAACCCAAAGTTTGTGGGGGCCTCTTATTAAAAGTTAGAAGCACATCACTGACTGGCTTTGGAAAGTGGGGCAAACATTGCCACTGGTAGTTCAAGTTATGGCTTCACTAAAAGAAAAAAGTGTGTTTTTTGCATCAAGGTAGCTGTTTTGATATAAAATCACAGTGGAGACACAGCACAGCTAGTTTTTAACTCAATGTAGCTAATTAAGGTCAGACACCCCAGGTGGAAGGCTCAGGGTTTTGTTTGACTAGCTATACAGAGGTTACAAACTACCATACTATCTCGACTTCATTAAATTGTAGAAACACAGCTATTGTTTGCAGTGAAGACATCATTCTAGTCTTGCAGAAAAGTATCTTAGTGGCAACCCTTCTGGGAGAGGAAAAAGAGATAGTTAAAGAGATTGTGTGCATGTGAGGAAACTGCCAATCACTGAAGTATTTAAAAATATCTCTGTACTCCACCCTTTGGGCACTACTGTAACTATCCCCTCATCTTCCTTTTTAAAGTGTTATAATATGTTAAGTTATTTTGGGAACATACAAGGTGCTTCTAGTTCATGGGCTTTAGTGAAGTCATTCCAATCAATTTTAATTTGTAACTAAGAAACTCCATACCTTTCACTCTCATTTAAAGCGCATTAAAATACTGAAGATATTAATGAGTATTAAACAACACCACACACTATACTTGCCATATGGATTTGCATTAATATTAGTTCCAATAAGCTCCAGTGTTTGTTCCAAAAGGTCCGATAACGATACAGGACTGATTTCCAAAAGTCCAGGATCATCTGCATGGCATTTCAATATAAGAGCTACTTCAGCCTCATAGTTAACAACAGATGAATGCCAGCAATATTGTTTGCTATTTTTCTCCACTGGCACCCAACCTATGAGAAAATATTCCATTTTACTTCTTGTCAAGGCACGTTAAAAGCTGTACATGCATTAGAAAGCAGCTATAAACTATAGCATTCTACTAATATGAAGAACTATATACCTAATTACACTTTTATAAGTAAAATAAACTTAACCCAGGGACAGTTATACTGTACCTGAAAGAAATACCTGTCAAAGGAATTTTATAGAACAACCCTGCCTTTTGGCTCAAAGCTTTGCAAGTCAATGTGGCCAAATGGCACAGGAAATTTTTTTCTAACTACAGCAGAACAAAACACTACTGAATAGTGAGTGAATGACATGTTAGGAATGGACTTTCTGTATATGGTGCTATGCAGTTTCGTTATAGCTGTATCGGTCCCAGGATATTAGAGAGAAAAGATGGGTGAGATAATATCTTTTACTGGACCAACTTCTGTTGGTGAGAGAAACAAGCTTTCAAACTTGCATAGAGCTTTTCTTCAGGTCAGGGAAAGGTACTCCCAGTGTCATATCAAAATGCAAGATGGAACAGACTGTATTAGCAAAAGTAGTTGGCATGTATGTAAGGGACCATTCAAGGTAGAATGGCCCATTAACACCCCTGCAGTCACAGGACAAAAAGAGAGGGTTAGTGGGTTACAGATTGTTGTAATAAGCCATAAATCCAGTGTCATTGTTCAGACCATGATTTTTAGTGCCTAGCAAAGTCATGAATTTAAGCTTCCAGGCTCATCTTTTGAAAGTGTTTCTTTTGAAGATGAGGACTGATAGGTCAGAGATAGAATAATTATTTTGTGAAAAGTGTTCGCACACAGGTGATATGGTGTTTCTGTCTTTTATCATTTTCCTGTGTGAGTTAATTCGAAAACGTTGTGATGGTCTGGTTTCACCCAGACAGTTATTAGGGCATGTAGTACACTGGATGAGTTACACGACATATTGTGATAGGCATGCATAGGATCCATGGATCTTGACAGGTGTGTGTGTGTATGTGGGTGGGTGGGTGGAGGATCACTGTAGCAATGGAGATACGTCTTCAGGTTTTGCATCTGTTGTTCTGGGTATTTTAACTCTGGGCCTAATTCTAATTCACTTTAGAGGTAGAGAAAAGTTCCCTTTTCATATAAACTGGATTATACGGTATATACCTGGAATGTGTCCATTTTCATCGGGCAAAGGGTTCCCACTGGATTGCTGGATTTCCTTTGCTGGAATCCAGCACTCTGGGATCGGTTTGAAATCCTCTTCAATATTCCAAATAAATTCTAAAAATAAAAATGTTAAATATTTATTTTGTGACAAAAAATTACCTAATTCTATCATCTGACCTTCTTTCAAAGTAAACATTCAAATAATCTGACATAGGAGGAGTACCAGCACACAGTCTATTCTTTTGTTGTTTTTTGTTCAACTTTTGGCAGTTTTTTTAAAGTCATTTAGACTACTATGATATTTAGGCAAAGAATTTCTATTCTGCAGCCCAGCATCTCCCACAATCCTGGACTTCTGGGGTGGCTCTCCTCTCTACAACTCACGGAGGCAGATCACTGTTTTGGCACAGCACAGTCTGCCCCAACCCCCCTCTGTTCTTGCTTGTTGCCAGATTCACTGCCATTGCAGCAGTAGACAGTGGCAATTTCTTTTGTTTCTGCCCTTACTACCTCTATTTTAACTTCTCTAACCAGGTTTTTGAGCAATGGGAAGCAGTGGGTCTCCCTTCTCAGCATTCCTCCCCATCCATGAGTTGGTTAACCCTTCTAGGATTCAACCCTCCCTGAACCTTGCAAATTTCAACTCCAGCAGGGGGAAAAATAGGCAAGGAACCTCAGTGCAGAACAGAGAGAAGCTCTAAAAGAAAAGAAGATCTGAACCACTCGACTCATGGGTTAAGTCCCAAGAGACCCTTGCAGAACAAAGAAGGGAGGCTTATGAGGCCCCATTCCCTCCTCCATTTTAAATGGGTCCTACGCACTTTGTGGAAAGAAGCAGGGCTTCATATCAGACCCCTCTCCACAAGCAAACCAGGAAGGCTCTGGATACATCTACATTGTAATTAGACACCCTCAGTTGGCATATGCCAGCTGACTCAGGCTAAGAGGCATGGACTAAGGGGCTATTTGATTGTGATGTAGATATTCAGGCTCAGGCTGGAGCCTGGTCTGTAGAACCCCACGAGGTGGGAGGGTTCCAAACCTTGGGCTGCAGCCAAGCCTGACAAAAAACAAGGCAATTAACCAGTCCCTTAGCCTGAGTCAGCTGGCACGGGCCAGCCACAGATGTCTAACTGCAATGTATACATACCCTCTGTGACGCTGTCTGGATTAGTGGGACCTTTCAGAATATGGTTTAATATTAATATTGCAAAATTACAATAATTCATATGGGATATGCCATGTCAAGTACTATTAGAAAGGTTATAATTTGCTAAGTATGATTATATTGTTTGTGTATCATATATGTATTGTAAGTTATGGACATATTTGATATATCTGTGTTTCAACTTGTTCTCTTTTTCTGGGCGACACTCCAGACAGGATGGCAGCAGAATAGAAAATTTTTCACTGATAATTTCTTTTCTGCTAGCAGCATCCTCCCAAAATTCTAACTACCCTGGATGGTCAAGGGTCCGATATTAAGTAGAATCATTACCATATGACCATCTTCCTTGGTCTAATGTACATAGCTATTCCATTATCTCTGGAATGTTTGTTAATAAGAGGTTATGTAAATTTTCCAGTTTGGGAATAACTCATCTGGCAGCAAGCAGGAGAAGAAGGGCTGTGGACAGATCATGCGGCACCAAAAGCCTCTGAGAGCTGCAAAGAGAGGACAGCAGCTCCAGACATCCAGAATTGTAGGTCATGCAGCTAGCAGAAATGAAATTCTTGATAAGAAATATTCCATTCTAGCAATGAATTTTCATTCTAGCAAAAGAAATACCATGAAGCAATGAAGGAGGTCTGCACTCAGAAAAAGTTTTAGGATTCATAACTACCCAAGAGTGAGGAACAGGTGCCGGTTTAGTCAAAATTATAATAAAAGTACATTGAGATACATAGTCATCATAGCATTTGAAAAGAAATATAAAAGTTATGAGATGGATCACTAATATTTCAACATAACACTGGTTTTGTTTAACCAAAGGCCTTTATCTCTTAAAGAAATACTTCAATTACCAAAACAGGAAAAAACCCTCACTAACCTTTTGAGTCTTCCACTGAATACAGGAATCTTTTAAACCTTTTCTCAGCTTGTTTGTTAGGTTTTCTATCCAACCTGGCCCAAAGGTATGGCTGCCCTATAGGTTTCAGAGTTACGAAAACAGCAGCTTGTTTAGATAATAGCATGCAAAATAGGATTTCTGCCACTGAAATGGACAGTTTAACATGACAGGTAAAATATCCAACAGTAATTATTCTATTCCCTCCTGTCTCAAAAAAAGTCATATCAAAAGATGACATATTTAAACTGAGGTTAATTTACTTACTTATCAGAAAACCTAAGACTATAAACAATACCTTGCTTAATATGATGCACAAACTGAAATATATATTTAAAAAACCCACAAAACAGATATATGCATATTTAAAATGTACTTTCAATAGGAAGTGAGAACAGGAGGAATTTTCAAGGGTTCATCAGGTATTCATTGAACCATGCTTTTTTATCCACACTTCTGAAAATAAAATATCATCTATAGGACTTTCTGAGAAAAAAAAATTTAATACAAAATGCCAACCTGACTAGCCAGGTAGAATAGTTTTCTTTGGCTACCATAACCATTTGGTTAATATAAACTACATCATTTTTACCTGGACTTTGGTTTCACAAGCTATATGAAAATCCAGAACAATTTTACAGATAGATATATCTCATGTAAAATTACTGTATATTTACATTATCAGCTACTGCATATTTTATAGTAAAGCCAGGTATTTTTTTTAATGTGAGAATCTGAATTTCCCAGGTATAGGAATGCAATAAAATGTGAAATAACTAAAATGAAAATTATGCACAACTTACAAATACTAGTCAATATGAGAAGTCTGCATACAAATCTTTCATATTACCTTTATATGTTGTTACATAACAGCAGGTTCCATCCACCTTTTCAGTTGGAATTGCATTATATATATCTGCATCTAATGCCTCTCGATTTATGGTTTCAGTTGCCAAAACTTTAAATGGCTGAAAAGACAAGTATTTAAACCTCACTCCTTATGTTCCCATATAGATTCAAGTAAATTACAATTGACATCCACAAATCCAGCAGCATACTTTTTATTCCTAGTTTCTAACATTGTGTAAGAATGCAACTATTTCACAACATGTTACAAATCTGAAAATGCATCAAGGCAAAGGAATAGAACTACCCCACCTGCTGTCTTACGGGTCTCACCTTCAAAGAATTGTTTAATGAGTCAGCTTCCCTCCTTTCAACTCTGGGTTTATCTTTAGGGACAGCCTCCTCCCCCATTCTGAAGCAATGTGTGTAATGTAGAAGAGTGCCAACCTGGTGCTACAGAATTTCAATAAATGTCTTTGTGACATTACCATGGCAACAAGAGTTCCATGCATCATTTGTCAAGGGACTAACTGCTCCTAAGTTTCAGTTTAGAGATGGAAGCCCTACTAGTATTAAAATGATGGTGATAATAATAAACATACCAGGGTGATGGAAGGTGGTTAAAGCAGACACATTCTGAATAACATAATAAAGATTGTAGTCTTGAACTAAACCCTTTCTTCCTGAAAGAATAAAGAGGTGAGTGTTTCAAGGAGTCTGAGCAGACACCCAGTGGACATCTTCAAGTTGATCTTGTTTTCTGAGAGATGTTGTTGGTAAGACTTCTAGAAATAGGTTTAGATGAAGAGAAATCATTTTTGGTAACAGTTATTTTTAAAATATTCTCCTGTAGAATAATATCCTTGCCCCCACTCTTGTTTAGACTGTAAGATCTTTCGAGTAGGGACTGTTTCTTTCACTATGTGTCAAAGCACCTCCTTGATGGTGCCCCAGTATTGGTTGAAGCCTCTAGGCACTACTGTTATAGAAATAAATAAGAAAAAAGAGCCTGATTCTCTCCCTGTTTTGCATGTTCTGTAGCAATCTACACCTGTGCAGCCTGGGTATAAAATGTTACCTGAACAGATTAGTACATCCACATTGCACAGGTGTAGATGAATACAGAAGGTGCAAAGCAGGACAGAATCAAGTTCACTCTTTTCTCTTTCTGTTTCAGTGTAATATATATTTTATATATATATGTACACACACACACACACACACTGTATTTCCACATACTTGACTAATTTGTGATAGTTATCCATGTAACAAGTTCTTAATTTACCCTAGCCTTCTGTCTGCTCTTTATAACAGTAAGAAACAGTAATTTAAGGAACAAAGTACATTAACATGATTACTGTCAAAACAACCTTAACCCTGAGAACTTGCATGAACAAAATGTGATGTCCACGTCAAACATCAAATGCCCGTGTCATGGCCATCTTTTGGGTCTGCAGGAGCTAACTCCTTGAAATGAAGGAAGAAAGGGATCCTGCAAGAGCAGGGATTTCACCATACTTGCTTGCTGGGTTATAAACTCCTAAACCCTTTTAGGAGAATAGCAACACCCAGCAGAAGTGTTATGTGACCAATCATATCCATCAGAGTGAAGGAAGAGTGATGCCTGCAGGCCATGCTTGAAGCCATTGGAGCATCTCAACCAACCAACCAAAGCAAAGACCTCCCCAGAAGGATGCTGTGGAAAGATGGGCTGAAGGAGGATAAAGAAGGGCAGATCACCCCAATTACTTCTCAAGACGACACCATCATTCAGATAAGGTTTTATTCCTCACTGCTATTCCAACTGCCTTTCCCTCACCCGAGTACAGGGCCAGTTCCTTAATGCTGCCTCACACAAGGAAAAGATGCATGGATCCACCAAGGATCTCAAAGAAGCACCAGGCACTGCCGGAGCTGGAGCTGTCTGCAGTCAACCCCAACCAGGCCACCGCACGCACGCACCCACCCAGCCTCACCTCCGTTACCCACCGCGCCCCCTGCTCCTCCTCTGCCCCGAGCCCCCGGGCCAGTCCCCCCATCACCCGCGTACCCACCGCGCCCGAGCAGCTTCCTCCCCCCCGGCCAGCACCTGCAGCGCGACCCCTGCGCTCTCCACTCACAGGCCCCGGGTCCTGTCCGCCGCCCAACCCATGACCCCCACCCCTGGGGCCGGGCGCTCCCCGCATCACTCCGCCGGGCCAGGCCCAGGCGCCGCCCCGGTACCTGGCGCTCCCGCTTGGCCGAGGGCTCCTCTTTCACCTGCGTCACAAACAGGCAGGGCACCTTCCGCTGCACCGAGCCCAGGCGGCTCATGGCCCCGGCTGGCTCCCCCCACAAAGTCCCCCTCACGCGCAACGGGGCCGAGAGAGGCGGAGCTGCCTCCCTCCCTGCGGCAGGGCCGGGCCGGGCCGGGCCGGGCTAGGCCCGCAGCGCGCGCTGGGAAATGGAGTTCGGGGGCCGGCGGCGGCCTGGAGCTGCGCCCTGCGTGCGCGCCAGTATCAATCACCGCCCTCCGGGCCCGGGCGTGTCTGTGCCAGTGATAGCCGCCCTCTCCCCGCTGCACTGGGACAGGACGGAGCACGGGGGCGGAGTAGCTGCGGGGGTGTCACAGCCCCACACTCTCCCCGCAGTGGTGCCACTGGCCATGGAGACCTTCAATCACAGCCTACCTCAGCTTTGCTTCAGCACAGAAGCAGCCTCAATGGAGCAAGCTGCCTCTGCTGCTGCAGTGTCTCAGCTCCATTGTCTACAGCGGGGTTGTCCCTGGTCCCCAGGAACCTCCTGGGTTGGCTTATTTAGCCTAACCAAATGAAGGCTGAGGGGAGATATGAGTATTTCTATAAATATATCAGAGGGATATGTACTAGGGAGGGAGAGGAGTTATTTAAGTTATAAGAACAAATTGATATAAAATGACTATCAACAAGTTTAGGCTTGAAATTATATGAAAATTTCTAACCATCAGAGGAGTGAAGTTCTGCAACAGCCTTCCAAGGGGAGCAGTGGGGGCAAAAAACCAACTGGCTTCAAGAATGAGCTTGATATGTTTATGATGGCATGATGAGACTGCTTACAATGGCATGTAGACAATCTGTGATTGCTAGCAGCAAATATTCCCAGTGGCTGGTAATGGGACACTAGATGGGGAGGGCTTTGAGTTACTACAGAAAAGTCTTTCCCAAGTGTTTGGCTGGTGGGTCTTGCCAGAATGTTCAGGGTCCAATTGACTGCCATTTTTAGGGTCAGGTATCCAATTCCCCTCCTCCCCTGGGGGTCAGATTGGCAGAGATCCTGGGTTTTGGGGTTTTTTTTTGCCTTCCTCTGCAGCATGGGGCACAGGTAACTTGCAGGTTTAAACTAGTGTAAATGGTGGATTATCTATTACTTGAAGTTTTTAAATCATGATTTGAGGACTTCAGTAATTCAGCCACAGTTTATGGGTCTATTACAAGAGAGAGTGGGTGAGATTGTGGCCTGCAATGTGCTGGCATTCAGACTAGATTATCATGATGGTCTCTTCTGGCCTTAAAGTCTGAGTCTGTGATCTGTGGGTGTAAAGACCTTCTCTCCATGCATGGAGCAATTTCTGGGATCTAGATCCAAAATCCCTTACTTTCTAATGTTATATTATTGTATTGTATTATATTATATTTAACTAGTTGGTAGGTGTTAAGTAGATTGTGCAGTTGGACATTTAGGCCTTGATCCAGCAAAGCACTGTAGCATTTGTTTAACCTGAAGTCAATTGTGCTACTCATGTGCTTAAAGTTCAGTACATGCTTTAGTGCTTTGCTGAATTGGGCTTAGTTTTTATTCATGTCCTTATATATTTTGGTCATGGCTGGTCAAGGCTTTGTGGGCCTGGATAAAAAGGCAGGATTAAGTAGCGTGCATCATACCTCTCCATGCTCCCAGGTGGACTGCAATACATGCTGGCCTTTGTGTTTTATTTGTGGATGTAGATAATCAGGAGACAAAAAAAAGGAGTTCCCATCTCACAGCATAGTAGCAAGTAGCTACAAAGCTTCTTGAGTTAAATGGGGGAAAGTCTTCTTTTAAGAACATTTAACATGCACATGGAATTTGGTGAGAAATGCTTTGTCACAATGATAAGGGTGTGTCTACTCTGCAACTGAAAACCTGCGGCTGGTCCGTGCCAGCTGACTTGGGCTTGTGAGGATCAGCGGTGACTGTTTAATTGTGGTGTAGACATTCAGGTTCAGGCCCAAGCTTTGGAACGTTCCCACTTCACAGTGTCCTATTGCCCAGGGCTCCACTCTGAACCCAAACATCTACACCATAATTAAACAGCCCCTTAGTCTAAGCCTCGCGAGCCCAAGTCAGCTGGCACAAGCCAGCCATGGGTTTTTAATTGCAGTGTAGAAATACCCTAAGAGACTGACATTTGGGGTCAGGCTGAAATCAGGTTTAGCACTAAAATTACTGTTCTTGCAGCAGAGAGGCAAGATGGATGAAGTAATACCTTTTATTAGAGCAACTGTTATTGGTGAGAGAGACAAGCTTTTGAGCCACACAGAGCTCTTCTTCAGGTCTGGGGAAGGAATTCTGTCTACACTACAGCAGCTACAGTGCTGCAGCTGTACTGCCGTAGTGCTTCTGGTGAAGACACTCTAAACTGATAGGAGAGAGCTCTCCCATAGGCTTATTAACTTCTTCTCCGTGAGAGGTGGTAGCTATGTCAGTGGGAGAAGCTCTCCTACTGACATAACACTGACCACACCAGTGCTTAGGTCAGTATAATTTACGTCATTCAGGAGTTTGGATTATTCACAATCCTGAGGGACATAAGTTATATCAAAGTAATTTGTAGTGTAGACATAGGCCTTATCTACACTAGCACTTATGCCGACAAAACTTTTGTTGCTCAGGGATGTGAAAAAACCACTCCCCTGAGCAACATAAATTTTGCGAGTATAAGCGCTTGTGTGAACAGCGCTATGTGGGTGGGAGATGTTCTAAGTTTTAAGTGTAGATTAGACCATAGCCTCCATGTTGCAGCAAAATGCAAGGTGGAACAGATTGTTAGCATAAGTAGTTAGCACAGATAATAAGGGCCATGCAAGGGAGAATGGCCTGTTAGCACCTCTGTAGTCATAGGACAAACAATCATTTTAACCCACTAAGGCCATGTCTATTCTATGCAATTAAGTTAACCTACATTAGGTCGACTTACAGCAACTGGGTTTTACATGTCCACACTTCTGCCCTTGGTGTGTGTCCTCACCAGGAGCTCTTGCACTTAAGAGGGCCCAGACTCTCAGCTCCCCGCTTCCCGTGGAGCTCCCAGATGTAGCCTGCCCCTGGGCTCTGAGTGCCTCACAGAGCTTCCAGCTGAAGCCCTCTCTGTCCCCAGCTCTCAGATCCCCATGGGAGGGAGCTGTATGTGGAATGAGGAGCTGAGACCCTGAGCGGCAGCCTGCCTCCATCTGGGAGCTCTGTGGGGTGCAGGGAGCCCTGCAGGGAGTCCACAGTCCAGGCTGTCAGTACTGGGCAGCGAGGCTCCAGCTGTCAGCATTGCTGGGGCTCACAGCTGGGACATCACCCCTCCCTCAATTTAAAAAAGTGACCCTACTAGCCGTGCAATTGACATTCTTGTCAATTTCACAGCTCCTGACAGCCAACAGGTGATACAAGTAATACAGTGTCTATACAGATGCTAGGTTGCCCGAACTACATCAACCTAAGCCTTACGCCTCTCATTGAGGTGGATTTACTAGGTCGGCGTAGCGGGTGAGTTACAGCGGCAAGAGGAACACTGTAGTGCCTTACATTGACTTAACTTTGTAGTGTGGACATGCCCTAACTCCCTCTTTTTGTCCTATAACTGCAGACTGGGCCACTCTATCTTGAATGATCCCTTACAGTCTGTGCTAACTACTTATGCTAAATGATCTGCTCCACCTTGTGTTTTGCTATGACCTGGGAGTCCCTTTCCCAGACCTGAAGAAGAGCTCTGTGTGGCTCGAAAGCTTCTCTCTCTCACCCACAGAAGTTGGTTCAATAAAAGATATTACCTCACCAACCTTATCTCTCTAATATCCTGGGATCAACACAGCTCCAACTATACTTGTCCCTGCATCAAACAGTTATGTGAATGTTCTATATTCTCTAACTCATATAGATTGTATTCCAATCTGTTTTAATCAGAGAAACACTAGGATAACAAACTACTTGGCTCAGTGTCATTTTTTTTCTATTTTACACAACAGCAATGGAAATAAGTGAACAGTCCCAGTCTAAAGGATCATATGATGTCATTTGTGATGATGTCATAAGAACTAAAGTAACAATGAGAGAAATTCTGGAAGTTTGAATTTGTGCACTGACTAGCAACCACTTTCAACGTTTCATCACTTCGGCAAACCTGGAGAAGGTACCGTCTGATTTGTAATTAGTTTAAGTATAATTTTGAGATATACTATAATTGGAGGTCTGTTTGAAACAGGAAATAGAGCTTAGATCCTGAAAACCACTGTCTTCAGAAAAAGGAGTTTTGTTTCCATACACATTGATAGTTCTTACCTGTACGTTTATACCTTCTTGTATAAAGACAGTGGAATAGAAGTACAAGAGGTGGCAATGGCAGAAGTTGGGAATGACTGCTATTTCTATTTTTATTCCACCTGCATAAAGGTAAATATTGTAGAATTTACAGTGGTTTGCATCTTTGATCTTTCTGCTATAAGGAGGAGTCTCTTCTTTATATACTGATGTATATGTCACTGTGTGTGTGTCTCCATACATGTATATTTGACACAAACTTAGGTCCTGGTTTTTAGAGGTGATGAGGACCTGCAGTTTCCATTCACTTTAGATTGATTTGTGGGTGCTCATTAGTTCTGAAAATCAAGCTCACATTCTAAAAGAGGTTTAATTCATGAAAAATGTGCACTGTGTGAGATGGACTTTTGCAAACACTACATAAAGATCACTCAACACACATCTCCTGTTTCATTTATAATGTGATAAACATTTATAAATATGTTATATAACAGGAACTTTGCCTGGTATTATTGATGGTTTGACTACTTGACTTTCCTTCACATTGTTTTATTGCAATTACATCATTCTTGATGTTATCGCCGTTTGAAGAAGTGCTTGTGAGAATGGCCCCAGTAGGGAAAGTCAATGGGGTAGTGCAGGAGTCTATGCTACTGCATCCAATTACAGGATCAGGAACTTAGTGATTAGGTATTACTCTTAGTACAAATCCCTGGCATATGTTATCAGTCTGGCCAGCTTTATTTAATAAAGTAATGCATTTTATAAATAGTACTCCTTGTCTCTATTATAATTAATGTCTTTAATGATGCTCTGAAAAGAGGAGTATATGGCATTAAAATTCAGAGATGTTACTAAATTAGGAGATGTTGCACACATCAAAAATGGCAGAGGAATAACAGAAAGAAAACAAAGAAAGTAAAATGAAATGTAACCTGGACAAATGCTAGCTAACACAAGAGAGCATTTAAGTAGTATGCATCAAACCCCTCCAAGCTCCCTGACAGACTTCAAGCATGATGAGACTACATCTATAAAACTGCATGTCATGTTGGGCACTTCGGAACCAGAAAGATGTTGACCAGCTGGATGGAATCAAAAGAAGAGGAACAAAATGATTAAGCTGGAATGCTTGATTTATGAGAAAAGATTAAGGGTCAGTTCCCCAATCTGCTAAATATACTTTATGCTGTATAACACCAGCTGCCCCAATACCCCTGCTGTAAGGGAGAGGAAAGAGTTGTCAGGTGATGAGGCTGGTGTTGGGGATGTGGTTGAGCTGAGCTTTTCTATGTCTGATCTCCTGCTTTCTTAAGCCCCATTATAGGGTTTACACCAGCCACAGATGTTAGAAAAGGCCCCCTGCTACTCTGCATCTGCTGGGGCTGAGCAGCAGCCAGCTTCCTGTGACTGCCACTGCCCACTACATCTGAGAGTAACTCTTATGTAGTGGAGAATAGGGTCCTGAAAGAACAAAATGATATTGTTTGCTTAATGATTACTAAGGGACATTTATGATAAAATTTGCAAGTATCTGAAGGAGGTATAAACAATAAGGAGCATGGGGAATTGTTTCAGGTGACCCAGTGGGATATAAATAGGAGTAAAGGGATAAAATTGGGCAAAAGAAAATTTAGTCCAAATACCAGGAAAACAGTGATATTCAGCAGACTGTGGAATCGTCTCCCAAGTTTATAAATAGTGGGAGCCCCGTATCTTCAGGTATTTAAAATAGACTGGGCAGAGCAATTATGGCATAATTCGTGTGGCATTAAAGACCTGATTTCCCCCCACTTACACTGATATAAATCAGTAGCAATTCCATTGTGACCAATGGCCTCTTCTGCTCTCAGCTGTACAGGTGTAACTCCCATTGGCTTGGGATTGTCACCTCTGTAGCTGACTGCAGAACTGGGCATAGTGGAGCTGTTACCCAGGGTTCCTCAACCCAGTAACATTTAGTCTCTGTGAGTTGGTATCAGGAAATAAACTAAAGGAAACGCAGCTCCTCTGCCTGCTCCGTAGCTAACACAGACAAATCAAAACCAAGTGCTTTTAATGTTAAAGCTTTACTTAATGGTCCCCAGCGATCCGCACCAGAATTGCTTTCACTGACAGTCTCCACTTATTAGTCTTAAGCACATACAATACAATAGGTGATTAAAGAACCCCAAAACTTAATAAGACCCCCACAAGTCTTCAGCAGTCTTCAGGTGATACAGTCACAGATTTCCAGATGGCCGGTCCTTCTGTCTGTGCCTGGAGATCCTTCCCAATGTGTCCACCAAGTGATCTGCTGACTCAGAGTCGTGACCTTCCTCTTATACCCCAAAAGTTAGAGACATGTCAATCAAGAAAAATGTTATATAGCTGACTAAACAAATCAATCACTAGGCAGAAGCAGGAGTTACAAAGATAGGTCACTAACAAAAAATTGTTAAGCAAGCAGTCTTAGCTGTTAGTCTAATAGCTAGCTTTCCCCCATTGACAATTCTAAAATATATCCAGATTTCCTGTTTTTTCACAGACATCTGCCCCAGCATATTCAGAGAGAGAATACATAGAGCCAGGCTCATTTCACATGTTCACCTTCTACCCTCCCTCCGAGTTTGCCTAGTTATGCTAAGTCCCGACAAAGGCGTGAAAATGGCAAAAAGCAGCAAGCAGGATAATTGGTAGTCCAGCCCAATAACTGGCAGTGGCTTGGACACCTGGATGATTGCTAAAATATCCCTGTACAGAGCTACACTAGCGTCAGTGAATCAGGTCCTAATCTTTTCCATTGCTTTCAGGTATCTTGTCACAACAATAATCCTGTGCTACATAGACTAGTCAACTTCCTCATTAATAAAAATAATATAAAAAGAAGATATGAACCAATTAGTGATGCATCGGATTCTAGAATCATACAACTTTAACTTGCCTTTTTTCTGTGTTAGGGTTCCAAGTGCCGATTCCGTCACTGTGAAAAAGCCCTTGGCAGTGAGACTGTGTGCTCATTATGGAGAGAGGGAAGGTGTTCACATCAGCTTTGCCGATTTAGACATATGGAAATACAGGTAGATAAGTTTCTTGAAGTACACTCACTCTTAAAGCAAAGCTGACCCTCGCTTCTGCTAAACCTCACATCTGACATCCAAGTTCACATTCAAACATGAAAACCTTGTGGCACTCAGATACAATTTTTTTTTTTTAAAGTCCATGGCTAGAATGCACTGCAAGCTTGAAAACTTGTAATGATTGAAAGTCCATCACTGGATGTTAATTGCTTTTCTCATTTTCCTTTAATTTTCCTTATTTTCCTATAATAATAATATCCTTTTTTATAATAAAAGAATAATAATGTAATACTTATACAGCATATTTCTTCCGAGGGTTTCAAAGCACATGACAAACATGGATGTATGTAGTTTCATAACATGCCTGTGGTGTAGGTATTATTATCCCTATTTTATAGCTAAGGAAACTAAGTGCTTATCTAGAGGAACAGTTAGTGCACAGCAAGTGGGGGAATAAGTACCTCACATTAATGTGACACATGCTAACTGTCTATGTGGGCCTGGCACCACGCACTAAAAGCTCCCTAGTTCACTTTATTCTGCTCCCATTTCAAAGCAGAATAGATCAACGCACATTATGGAACTTTTAATGTGTGGTTGCAGGGTCCACATGTACAGTTATTATGCAGCAGACTAATGTGAGATAGATTTACACCCCAGCTTGCTGTGCACTAACTGTCCAAATAGACAAGCCCTGAGACACAAAAATTAAGTGAATTTAGGGTATTAGAAAATTAATGTTTTTTTCTAAGCATATTAGAAAGTCTGTAGCAGAGCCAGGAATAGAACCTGTTACCTTGATTCTGGTCTGACACTGTTGTAACTCCTCTGGTCTCAGTGAAGATATTCTTAATTTACAGTGTTTTAGATGATCACAATCAGTCTAATGTGTCCTACTCCTTCCTATCCTTCGCCAAAATACCAGATTTCTTCTTGTCTAACTGGTATATAGTATTAATTAGTGTTCTGTCCATTATTTGTTATTCTTTGTTATAATCATTATATCTGAAAACTGTCCTGTTTTTATTTTTCCTGTAGCAAAAATACAACAGAATCTCATGTTTCTGGGAAACACAGCCTTTAGGCTGTGTGAGGATCAGTTGTGTCTTTCATCATAGCAAACCTCGTAATATAAATGGACTTTTTTTGCCACCTAGTAGCAGTGAGTAAAAATATTTTCTCAATAATTTGGACATTGAAATAGATACGCTAAAAGTGTATTGGCTACTTCTAGTGTTGATATAATACCTGTGTAGGTGAAGAAAGAATATGATCTGAAGTCAAGGTTAGTAAAGGATTGTCATAGGAATTTCTTTGGCCATTGTGTTAGGAATTTCTGTGGGTTACAGTTACATCAAAAGTGATGTATTCAGTAGCAACTCAAATTTTAATCCATTTGTCTCACAAGTGAAAAATGTAACATTTTACATGCTGTGTATCTTTAATGTGCTGCATGACAGTCATGTGAGACAGTGATTTGTGTATAAGCAGTCAAATCTAGTTTGAAGATTTTGTGTTATAGTTATACTTTTTACCTCCTCTGTAAAGCTTTGGGCCTTGCTGACACCCACTCATCTGCTTCCAACTACATAATGGCTTCTACATTGACAGTGAAGTCTCTTCAGGGCTTCATGAGAACACATGATTTGAGTCTTAAAGCAGTACAGTACTTTCTTCACAGCATATAGTTAGTATTCATTTGGGATTATTTATGCAGTCACAATTTTAAAAGAATATATACTGTACATTGCTGCATTGCCATGTATTGTTAACCATACATGACTAGTGGATTGCAATTGTGTGGACAGCAGTTACACCTTCTCTTACTATCCTTTTTAAAGTCCCCCTCCCATATACATACAAATCAAGTTAGCCTTCTAAAACAACATCTGAAATCATCTGTTCCATCTGCGGGAATGATCTACTGATCTTAATATAGAAAGAAATAATCAACATTTTTCTCTTGTCCTGTCAACTGCTGGCTGCTCTGCTTATACTTGTGATACAAATGACCTAATTTACACATCTGAAGTGAGTGAGGGTACGTAAAAGTTTCTCACTTATGATAGCAAATAACCATCCACATGTCAAGCAAAAAAAAAATCAAAACTTATCCTCCTGCACCCATTTTGCAGCATCTCTTGGCATTTGGGAGACCACTGTATTTACAAAGTTCTGGCTTTGGGTGGAAAAGTGGGGTTCTGGCTATGAGTGGAAAACTTATTATTTTAAGATTCAGTTCAATAATGGAACAAATGATTAAACGTTGATTAACTGGTTAGCTTTGCCAAAGAATAAAATGGGATTTTTTTTTTTTTTTTGGAAACAATTGCCTCATAGTTACAGTGAACCAGAGAGTTAGGATCTATGTAAACCCAGCATAAAACACAGCATTCACGGTGGCCACAACATGCTGTATGCTACTCCAGAAATTAGAATACAATGGACACACAAAATAAGAGAGAACTGCTTTCTGCCTTGCAAATACCATCTAGCTAAATAAACATAAATTTTAGATTCTATCGATTGCCTTCAATTATTAAACAGTCTGAGGTAGGGAAGAGAGTTACTGCATAGAAACTGTGGTGATGAAAATAGAAAATCTCAAAATGAAGGATAGATTAGATATAGAAGATAGGAATAGCAATAAAATGTTCACAAAAACCAGCAGCTACCAATATTTACTATTTCATATTTTGGTTTACTCAAAATTTTTACTATTTTTACTATTCATAAAATAATGAAAAAGTTTAGAAACCTAGGTAATATTTTAAAAGAAAAAAAGGTTATTTGTTGGGTGTGATATCACCAGCAGTCCATGATGGAACATCACACCAAGCCAGGGTCTGCAGTATACACTAGTTTTAAATTACATATGTATGAAATGGTCCTCATTTGGAGACAGTTAACACAAAATTCTAATGCTGCATCATGTGTGCAAGTCACTTTCAAGTGTTTTTTCTCTCTTAATTGACTTCAATTAAGCCTTTCAGGCGGGACACATGGGGGTGGAAGTAGGGAGAGAATATGTGAAGTAAATACTTCTTAATTATGATTTTTCTTTTGCTTTCTGATTTCCAGAAATCCAGTCTATTTCTGGAAAAATGGCTAGTTCTTTCTCAACCCTTCCCAAAGCAAAACTCCTACTGACTTTAATGAAGTTTTGCCTGAGTTAGGTCTTCAGGATTGGGATCATCATGTGTACAATTGAAGTTACATCCAGATTCTGGAGCCAAAGCTACTGAATATAATATTCTTAAAGAATACAAGGTTGTATTTTATGGAGCAGATTGTATCATGTAAAGGTAGACCTCAATGTCCCTCTTACAGATTATAAACCAAGAAAAGTGACTGTAGCCTTAAGGCAAAATATTAAAGAGCAACTTAAACTTCATAGGAGGGATGGTGTCAGTGAATGTATCACAGCCCTTACTGATTGAGGTAAAACATTTGGATATATGTGGATGCTAAAGATATCATGCTGAAGTCAGTGGGAGTTGTATGTGGCCCTTAAACAATGTATGACTCTTAGACTTTTATAAAGTACTTTACTATGTATATTAAACACATTAATGTATATTAACTTGCAAAAAAGAAAAAATGGCAACTTCAACAATATTATCTCAATGATGTAGGTCATAACTGATCACCAGAGTGGTGTCACATTAACATGGACTATTGTGGCGTATTTCCAAGTATAGTGATTGGACAGGCATTGGCAAAAGGCTTCAGTTTTGTTCGAGAATAATAGGAACAAAGAAAACGTAGCTTAATGTGGGAGTTCTTTGCTATCTCTGAGACAAATCTAACTAAAGCTGAATGCAGACTTTGCCAAAGCTATCTGTTTCATGGGAGTGTGTCCTGATGATACATGTGCAAGCCAAACACAGTATGGTGCATTGAGAAATCCATGAAAGAATTAACAGAGGAAGCTCTGTTTTTAGCATGACAGTTGAAAAAGCATACCAATTGCAGATGAGAGTGTGGCTTGGAAGAGCTCTTAGAAAGTGTAATTGTTTAACTCACAGAGATCCACAGCTGGATGCACATGGTGGCATTAAATAGGGAGCTTTATTCAGTGGTGCAACAAGGCTTCCTCTCACAAACAGTCATTCCTGATGTCTGTGGGAGAGCAGGTCATTAAATATTACAAACTTCAACATTTTTCTGCTTTACAGATGATATGTGATGAACAATAAAACTTAGCGATTATTTGGTTCATATGTTTACTGAATCGATAACAAATATAGCAGAAACAATTGTTCACCTCTCTGAGGGATTCACTAGAAAGCATTCAGTTACTGCTATTTTTGATCCATTCCTAAAATACTCCACTGGTGAAAAGACACATTACCAATAATAAGCCCATGTTCTCCACGATGACATTGCAAATATTAAAATGACATTTACTAGTTGCAACAATTACAATTTGGCCTCTAATAGTTTCAGTTTGAGTTAACAGTGCATTGCACAATCTGTAACTATTAACAGAATATGGTGGATAGTGTAAAAGAATACTGTCAGATTAAAAATGCAATACAAATAATTTAGTCATTTTTGATTTTCTGTTCTCAAGCACTAGCACAATGATGAAAGGTCTCCATTGCAAACACTATTGGGGAGCTTTTATTTCCAAACAAAAAGCTGTCTTCACTTATTTTATTTCTAATTATGTGAAAACGTTTATGTTCTTATTAGGTTTTGTGAAACTTGATAGTCTCCCCAAAAAATTATATTTTGTATTTGAATTAATTGGGAGCAACCTTTTAGCAAACTTCTGTAGAGAAACTAAGGTCTAAAAATTAGATGTTGGTTGTCTATTTTGCTCATAGCTGGTTGTCATCTCCAATTTTATCCCATGCAGAAGGAAACAGTCCTGCCTGTGATTCAATTAGTTTAAGATATTTGCACTAGACAAAGCTCAAATTTGTAAACTTACTGAGTACAGGAACTATTCCATCTTTAGTCAACTGGAGCCCATGCCACCTACAGTACATCTATGCTGCAATGTAAGCCCAGATTTAGTGGGATTCTGATCCTCACACCCTGGGTCTGCAGGTCCAAGACTTGACATCCACACTGCATATTGACCCTGGGTTTAGAATTTCTTGACCCAGGCTGCAAATCCAGGACTCCAGTGTCCACACTTAAATACTCAAACCTGAGTCAAACCACAATATCTCAGGCCATGGCCACTGATTTCTGGTGCAGTGTGGGAAAACTTGACTGTCCACCCCTTCCTGTTACAGGAAGTTGTCGCAGCCCACCAAGTTTACAACAGATCCTGCCAAGCCTGTTTCAGCAAACAGGCAAAGCATCCATGAGATGCTGGTGGATATTCTGGCAGTGGTTTCTGATCTATCAAAGGAGCCTGATGAAGCAGGAGGAGGAGGATGATAGAGACATGGAAGAATCAAACTGACTGATGCTGCTCACAACTTTTGCTATACCTGGAGATGCCCCCTATGTAGACCAGTGCTTCTGGAGCAGGGGCCCAGCCACAGACTGGTAGGATCACATCATCATGCAGGCCTGGGATGACTAGCAGTCCAGAACTTTTGCATGAAGAAGGCTACATTTCTGGAGTTTGTGAGCAGCTTGCCCCTACGCTCCAGCATAAACACATGCATGAGGACAGCCATAGTAGTCAAGAAGCAGGCTGCTATAATCATCTGGAACCTGATTACCCCAGACTGCTACAAGTCTGTGCTAACCAGTTCAGCAGTGAAAAGTCAACCATGTGTAAAGTGGTCACAGAGGTTTCAGAGGCAATCAGGCATGTGATTTACCCAAAAGTGATGGGCATAACAAATATCCCTGAAGTAATTTCTGGTTTTGAGAGAATGGGGTTTCCAAACTGTGCCGAGGCCATTGATAGGACTCATGTACCTACAGTTTGACCTCCTCAGGGAGTACATGAGTTCATAAACTGCAGAATGTACTACTCCATTGTTATGTTGGCCCTTGTGGACCATAGAGGCTGATTTATGGACCAATGTGGCTGCACTGGAAAAGTTTATGATGCTAGGGTTTTCTGATGATCGGGAGTCTACATTCATGGACAGGCTGGGACACGTTGTCATAAATGGAGTTACTGTCCCCATTGTTATTCTAGAGGACCTAGTGTACCTCTTTTTTCCTTCGTTTATGAAACTATATCCTGAGCAGAGTCCCTGGCAAAAGAAGGTTTAATTACATTCTCAGTATGGGTTGAATGGTGGTTGAATGTGCATTCAGCAGATTGAAATCCCGCTGGTGCTGTTTACAGAAATGTTAGGATTCCAGTGTCATCGATGCTATCTGCATTATTGTGGCTTGCTGTGCTCTTCACAATCTTTGTGTAATTCCCCTGTTAGCAGAAACGCATTGCTGCCTGAAGCTTGCAATACATTTAGTATTGGGCAATAAACCAGAAATCCCACCCACAAACTAGAAATCACTCCCATCTCTATATTAATGACAACAAACATGGATCCAGAAACTCACCAGGCTCAGGGGCTACTCCTGCCTCTTGTGTTTCTGATGCTAGTTCCGTGGTGGGCAGCTCCTCCAGGGAGACATCAAAAGCTCCTCTAATAGGGACCCAGAATATACTGCTGCTGCTCTGGCAGCAAAAGCCTCCTTGGGGATGGGTTTGGGTACAAGAGTCACTTGGGCAGCCTCAGCCAGCACTTGCTGGCTCCCCTCCAGTCCTATATTGTATTCAGGGGTGAGAAAGACGCCTTTCTGACTGCCCAGTCTATTGTGAAGCACTGGTGGCTCAGTACTTGGTGCAGTACCTAGTACTTCATCAAACTCCTTGTAAAATGGGCAGGATGACAGTGAGTTCCCAGAGAAGCAGCTCTCGTACCTGGCTTTCTGGGAGTTGGTCTTGAACTGCTTAATCTGCTTCCTGCACTGGTCACTCGTCCATTGAATCCCCAGCACTGCCAGTGTCTTTGCTATTAGCTGGTGTGCACGCTCATTCCTGAAATTCTTGCTGAAGTTGAACTGTTTGCTTGCCTTGCACCAGAGATTAACCAAAACATGGTCTCCCATGACCAGCTAGCAGCACGCTGGCAAAGGACTTCTTCATGGCAGTGGTCATTATGAATGCAGGAGAAGGGGCACTCGGCCTGCAGCTCAGTGGTCAGAATAAAATGGAAAGGTTAAATGTTGAGCAGTTGTACATGAACCAGGAGGGTTGCTTCTGTTTCCTCTGAGTCAATTGGCCTGAGTCTTGGCATAGAAAAAGACAAAGGACACTGTCCCATGGAATTGTGAGCTAGAGAGATATTGCTGGTGAACTCTCAGGACCCAAATCTGGGGGGCCTATCCCTGAACTGCGGCTACAATGCAAAACAATGTAGTTTGGGCCCAAGCCTCTGTGGGACTCAAGCTTGAACCCTCCATTCCTATGGTTTTCTGGGGGTTGGCTCCATATTAGACAAAATTCTGTGTCAATGGAAGGGAGATTTGGACCTGAGTCTGAGACGAGGCAGTGTAGACATACCCCTAGAAAGGGCCAGGAGTTGACAAGGTTATTTATACCTCCCACTACACACATCAGCCAGAAGAGATAGCCAGCCACTGAAGGGCTGTGTGCTGTCCTACTCAGGGCTAGTGCAGTGATGTGTTATCTTTGTATGATGAAGATCTCTGGGAGACACTGTACATCACTGCTGTGGAGATACAGTTCTGCCAACCACCTGCTCAGTATAGTGCTTAAAAGATAATTTGGCCATTTGTAATTTAGTCAAACATGATTATGATTTTAAAGGTATAACAAACTGATCAGAACCTGGTTTCGGTGTTCTAGTGCCTTATTAACAGACTGAACTTCACATACTTTCCTATAGATGCTACACTCCAAAAGGAAGTTCAAGAAGGAACTCTGAATCCTGCCCAAAATCAAGAATCCCTGAAAGGTCAAGAGAACATTTTAAGACCCATTCACCCACCACTGATCATAAACCTCTGCCTGGAGGAGGAAGAGGAAGAGGAAGAAGAGGAGAACAGTAAATATGACTTCTTTTCCTGAAATCTGAAACTACAATGGACTTTCTCAAATCTTTTGCAAAATGGTTGCCAACAAATTTTGGCTGTTTTCCACAATCATGCCATTTTTGAGGAAAGGAGTCAAATATTTGGGAGTAATTTCATGATCACAAATACCTCATTACCACTCATTTTATAATTATCTTCATTTTATTGTACAAAACGCATAGTGATTGTAGACTCTTATTAATAAAATTTCAAAATATCTCATATCTTCTTACTGATATAATTTAAATAGTCCCTTTTCATCAATTAGAGATGGATCCAAGTACCACAATTCAGATGGCATTGAGATATAATAATTCAGATACAGATCCAAACGTTCTCAAAGTTCAGAGATGTTCAGACTTATTTGGCTCCATCTGTAATTTAAATGATCATTTTACTCATTGAAAAGGTTCTTTTTTTTCATCCCAAGGCTCTTAGATTTTTCACTGTATAGGTTTGACCACGAGGCTAATTTCCTTTTGTGCTTTAGCTTTAACAGGAGACATGTTAACTGTTGCTAGGTGACATTTAGTAGAGAATTTAAAGTATCTGCAGCAATTAAGAGATGATGTAATTTTTATGCCAGAGAAGGCTTCGAGTTTTGTCCAGCCCAAAATCATTTCCATGCTTGCTGTCCTATGGAGGCTGTACAAACCTCCTGGAATACACCTGCCATAGAAATTACCCCTATTCTTAGTGTGTACTTACCTTTTTGGAGAGGTTGCTTGCATATAATTGCATACAAATATTCAACCCGGAGCCAAGGTCACAACCTCAGGGCTTGTCTACATGAGAAAGTTGCACCACTTTAATTTAAATCCATTTTATTTCTCACCCCTACATAGACAGTCTTATTTTGGTTTAGCTACCGAATAAATCACTTTTAAACTGAAATAAGAGTATCCACACATGGGTTTGCACTGAATTGATTAAATCAGTTTAAAAACAAATCGTTAATTATATCTGTGCAGCTTCCTTGTGTAGACAAAGCTGTAGCCAAGTGTCTTATGAATGATTTCAGAAGATGTGCAGAATATTCTCAGTGCATCTCCAGATAGCCTATCAGAGACCAGGTCTTTCAAGTATTTATTTGCTCAATCAGGATCACTTCCTTTTATGTGTGACTGTTTGATTGTTTTGAGAGGACTGAAGGAAGGCTTTTGAATGATTTTTAATTTAATCACCTTCTAAAATAAACATGGATATTTAATCAGTAATGGTCAACCTTTTTACTTTCATTGTAACTAAGACTATATTGGTAATAAAAATATCTGTCAGTAAGCAATAGTTTCTCTGTCCAGAAAGCAGAGGGCTGGGATAAATTAGCAATAGGAAATGGAAAAAAAATTATTGTGTTTTATAATGAAATAGTTTATGTTTATGAATAATGCATTAACAAATCCTGAAGTGTCTGTACTCAGGTATAGTTCTCTCTTTTAAAAACATTTCCTATAGATGCCTCTTATTTATTGACAAAGACTCCAGCAGACATTGAGGAAGAAAAAGCAATACAGGAGATGTGTTATAAATCTGGTAAATATCTAATTATTGATACTTTAAAAAATATTAATATAACCAGTAAGTAAAGATATTTTTTCTTTCTTTTGGGGGGCATGAGTAGGAGAATATTACAGAATTCAGACTCCTCAGGAGAACCAGTCAGCAAAAATCATGTCTTCAGCACTGGATAATGAGCAATTGAAACCCATGGAAACTGGCAGAGACTTACAGGAAGGCAAGTCTTGAGTAGTGACGCTTTTCACGTCAAGGATAATGTTTATATATATATAACCATTATTATTACATAGAAGGTAGATATATATAATTATTATTATTACATAGAACGACACTATCAGGTAGTTTTGATCCAAATATTAGGTTTTGCAAATTTAGAAAAAAAGAATTATAGAAAATAAAAGTAATAGAAATATATCTGTGACTTTTAAAAAATTAAATGGAACCAGCATAGACATGATGATGAGGATGGGACACTTGCATTGACTACAGCATGATGGAATAAGGCCAGGTCAACTGAGTAGAGCCCAGATTGACATCATGTACTTTCCCGAATTCCGTGGCATACATCTCTGCTATAATTTGTCTCCTAGTGTCTTTTGAAATAAGGTTACAATCCCTTTTGCTTATTAGGCCTGTTCCAACACAATTGAGCTCAAAGGGACATGAATTAGTGAACATTTATCCCACATAAGATTTGTAAAAGTTTTTCTTCTTCCTCTTTAGCCATGTGTGTGCCTGCAAAAATCAATGTCAGGTTTATTTAATAAGTGATAGTATTGCTGGTTCTTAACAGAGTGATTTATGTTCTGAACATTCCTGGACGTTAATGTAATTAGTGTGTTGGCCATTAAAGAGTTCGAGAAAAAAGTGAGTTGTGTAAGTATTAGTAACACATTTGTCATTGTCATAAAGTTGTTTACAACAAAATAGAAAACTTCATGACTAACTATCTGGAATCACAATTGCATATAAAGAAAATAGAAGCAGGAAAATAGTGAACAATAATGAAAACTGCAAAGTGAAAGAGAGTATATTATTTTGGTTCAGATAGAGATAATCAGAGATAATATTGGCTACTGAAAGTATAATTTTTTGGACCTCTGATTTTTACCAATTTAATCTTTTAATATGAGTCGAGAGAGAAAAATAGTTTCTCTGCACAATATTCTGTGAATTCTGTCTTTGGGAGTAGAGGTATTTCTGTTAAAATACTTTTGAGGAGGTATTTCTAATGGGTATTTAAGGACTTAGATAGCACAGTGACAGACCCTTAGAAATACCATAGATTAGACTCATAAACATCAATCATGTGAACTGAGTAGCTATAATATTAACCTCTTTGCAGCTGTTCTCTTCTATAGTTAAAGCCTGTGTGTGGTGGCACTTCCTAGGAATCGTGTAATGTTTATTTCATGCACTTAAGGTGCATATGTTACATCAGACAGCTCCCAGATGACTAATAAAAATGGAAAGGGGAACATTTAAGGAGAGGTTGGAGGAAAGATACTCTAAATCAATGATTAACTCACAGAGAGTAGTATGGGAGGAGAGTGACATCTTCAGAAAGGAAGGTTTATAATGGCACAGAGCAGTCAGTTATCAACATCACAATATCTCATTATAATTATTTGGATGCAGTCAGGTTCTGTTCACTTTTATGACATTCGCTAGCAAAAGCAGCATTAACTTGGACCCATAATCTGACCTCACAGGGTATGTCTGCACTGAAGTGAGTCTGGATCCACACACTTGTGCTAGTGGGGCTCATGTGAGAGTTATAAAAACAGCTGTGTAGACAGTGCTTCAGAGCCGAAGCTCCAGCGCCAGTTACAATGGCTATGCAGCTATTTTTAGAGTGCTAACATGAGCCATCTAGCAAAAGTCTGTGGATCCAGGCTGGGAAGAAAGGCCTACTGAGGCTCCAGAAGCCCTAGGCAGATCATTTGTTTTAGGACCTGGTATAATCTGTGCAAGACAAGAGTCAAGGACAGGCCCACTGACATGGGAGGGCAAAGGGGGCAATTGCTTGGGGGCTTGGCGATTTTTAGGGGGCCTGGTGATTTTAAAAGGGGCTCCTGCCATGGGCAATGGGTGACAGCTTCCCCTTGGGGAGGCTAGCTCCCCATTCTACCTCTTCCACCTGTGGCTCCTGCCCACAGTCCACCCCTGCTCTGCCCCAGACCCCGCCCCCACCCCACTCGCCGCCACATCCCTCCCCCCCAGCCCACTTCCCCGCTTGGCTCCCCTCCTCTCTTCCATACCCCACTTTCCCCACTTGGCCTCCCTGCAGTCGTGTCTCCCCACCCCACTCAGTCCCCCACCGCCATCGCTTGCTGTGTGCCTCACTCCTCTCCTCCCCTGCTCACCCCCTGCCACTGCTCACCATGTCCCTCATCCTCCCCACTGTTGCTTGCCACATGCATCCCTGGATCCCAGTTCCATGGGTCTGGCTGTGGAATATGAGCTCTGAATTTTATAGGAGACTGGAGCAGTTGCATCCTATGAGGATGCTTCCTCTCCTAGGTCCGAATTTTAACCATATCCTCTGACAAATAAAAATATCCTGATGATATGTCATTGTTTACAGAAAGAAATAATACAAGTAGAATTTGTGGTGTGTAATTAAATTAATTACGCTGAAGTGAAGTTGCTAATCATTGGCAGTACAATTAAGTAAGTTTGATATATGTGCAATAAACATAATTTTCTCATCAAAACAATTAAATAATCAGTATATTGTATTTTTTGAACTGGAAGAGGCAGTGGCTTACCCTCAGTTTTATACTCTGAGATTTTATTCTGTTATCCCTTTAAGCATTCATGCAAGTTTTGCTCATAATTCAGAAATGTTCACTGATGTGTCTGTCCATAAAATCGGTGTGCAAAAAACTCCATGTTGCAGTGCTATCTGTAACTTCCTTTACTCTCCCATGCCCATTTATTTACCACAAATGCACTGACTCCACATAACTAAGTCAAGAAATTCCCTCTGCTGCCTTTCTAGGTGATGGTGTTACAGTTCCAACAAAGTTTAATAATATAGAAAGACAAGGAGAGGTAACAGCGTCATTAGACGGTAACATGAGGACCGACCTTAGTGCCTTTGAAAATGGAGGTAATTACTTTAAAATATGTGTTATTATCTAATATCCTGTGGTAGATAAAATAACTCACAAATATATCTTTCATGCAATTTATTTCTGTATTTTCTGTAAAGTCTTTTTCTTTCAATACTATTAATAAAAAAAATATTACTGTGGTATTTGGATTCCACCCATCTCAGTAACATAGTGAAGAAAATATTTTCAGTTCGGTGACTCCACTCATATGGATTTTCATTTAATCTTGAAAAAGAGATAGTATCTTAGAGCTACCCTGCAAACAGAGCATCAGTTTAGACAAGCATGACAGTCAGATATACCAAGAGTGCACTAAACTTTCAGAAATTGTTGTTTCTGAGAGAATATCATTAGTAAAGCTAAACAGACTTCATGTTTTTGGCAGTCACATGGGAAAGTATTAAGGCCTCAATCCTGCAAGCTGTTCCATATGGGCACATCCCTGTGCCCACCTTCAGTCCACAGGGGTCTGCCCCTTGGGATTTCAGTACAGGTTCAGGATTTAAGTCATTAAGCATGAACCTGGATACTGCAAGCATTTATATTTACTTAGCATTGGCTATCTCCTTTTCTTCTGAAACCCCATCTTCTCCAGTTTAATAACTTCCCATATATTATGGTGTCAAATGCTTTACTGAAGTCCAGATAGATTAGTTTTACTGCATTTTTCTTGCCAAAGAAATCAATTATCTTATCAAAGAAAGATATCAGATGTAAGTAATATCAGAAATAATAGGGTTTTTTGGTAGCATTTGATAACTTTTATCTCTTTCCTTATCCCTCTATGTATTATAAGCAATTTATGTATTTATTTTTATGTGTTATGTCCTATACAGGAGTTTTGTATTTGGTTAATCAAGAGTTAATTCAGAGGGAGACTTAATTATGGAAATGTGTATTCATACTGAGAGGTATGAATTAAAAGCATATTAAATATGTTTCATTTATCTGAGTTTTAGACGCACATTTTTACATATCTACTTTCTATTTGTTTTTCATGTTTATGTTCTTAATATTTTATATTAATTTAACCAAAAACTAATAAAAATTAAATTATAAAAAAGAATAAAGTGAAAAGGTTGCATTTAGCATTTTAAATACAGTAAAATCAATTTTATCTTGAAATGAGGACATGCCATGTCTCTACTTTATGTATAATTTTGTGATGCATGATAATTTTTTGCAGGGGGTGATTGTTATGTACCACAAAGGAGCATATTTGTCAGAGGGAAGAGAAGTGAAGCATTAACAAGAGAAAAAGAATTAATTATGTGCAGACGTTCAGATGTGAAAGGTATTGAATCATTATTTATATGTTTTGTAATTTTGGAAAAACATTTTTTTCCCTTCCTTTGTAATTAGGCTGGACACTTAAGGCAGTTACCTAATTGATATCTCTTCTGTTCCACAGACTTGGAGTCATTTGGTGAAGTCCAATCAACAGTATGGTTTCTTTCATCATACTAAATGATGAAAGCACTTTTTCTGAGTTAGGGTAATCTTGCTCCCAATGACTTCAATATGACCAGTATCAGATTGCAAATTATCTCTATCTTTCCAAAGCCCAAAGGTCTAATCCTGTAAGGTAGTGATCATTGTCAATTCTAGTGGAAGTCAATGAGAATTGAGGGTGCATAGCATCTCACAGAATTAGGCATCTAATGAATACCATATAAGACCCTGATTAAGCAAAGCACTTAAGCACATGATTAAAACCTACTTAATGACTACTCGCAAATGTCAAATTAGGCACAGGCTTAAGTACCTTGCTAAACTGCCAGCTTAGTTTGCACTATAGGGTACCACAATATTTTTGGGAGATCATAAAATCTCCTTATCTAAATATATTGGTTTTTTATATATATATGATTATTGTGGATAAATCATTTCCTGCTTATTATTTTTCTGTTGTTGAAACAAAGGATAAGAAGACAATTCTAGCTATAAATCACAGGTAGGTTATAAAGTAATGAAACTGTCTGCATAAACTGAAGTGTAAGTAAAGAATTTCTCCAATACTTTGGCATGAATTGATAGGAACAAAATGTAGTGCTTATGTTGGTCAATTGAAGGTGAGAACAGACAAACTGCCTGTAGTGGAGCTGGGGACAAAGGGTCACAAGGTTTGATAGTTACCCTGCAAAGCAGAATGTGAAGTTCTGTCCTTCCCTCACTCAATCTCCTTACTCTTGGTGTAAGCACAGAGGGAGATTTTTCTTTCATATGTTAAGCTTCATCATTACCAGTGTTTCATCTAGATCAGCTGACTGACAGGGCCAACAAATATGAGGGTCAGTTCTATGTTGCATGAATACTTATTGTATCTCATAATACATAGTTGCAATCATGTGCTTTGGGTCAATATGTATAAAACTCTGCTGTGGGTGTAACACGCTCAGTTTTGTAAAGGACTTGCTCCTTTTGTGGCCTGCTCAAAGAAGCTTACATAAAATCCATGGTTTATAGCTGGAGAACATAGGTGTGGGTTACAACCAATATCTGTTCTCCTTAAAATATATGACTCTTTCCTGTTGTATTGGCTCAGTTTTTCTGGCTGGCATATGGAGACCTTTTGAGCCAGAATTTGGGCCAAAAATATCTGTTACATACTCTAGTAACACTGAGTTTCCTAAAATGAGTTTGAGGTCTGCTGCCAAAATTTTGAGAACTTCTTTCTAATGGAATCAACATAACGTTTTTGGTAACATTATGATTTTACTCTTGGGGATGATATTTACTGATATTCTCACTATAATTACTGTTTTCAGGATTTTTTTTTTTTAATTTTATTTTTTTAAGCACATAAAAGAAACCTCTGTATCCAACAGAGAGTGTATATAAAACATGGGGGAGGTTACTCTAGTTTTAATTCACCACAACATACTACTATTTTAATGAGGGAATTTTCCAGAATCATGTGTTTTTTGAAAAAAAACCAAATGTGTCACTTTTCTCCTTTAGCAATGAACCAAACTGAGCCGGTAAAGAAGCATCACTTTAAAGGAGTGAAGAAAAAAAAATGGATTTCTGAAGAACCAAAAAACTCATCCAGCACGTTTGCAGGGAAAGGTATTTTGAGAAATCATTTGGCTAATTTGTGTTAAGTTAATAACTTCCCCTCCCTCCCTCGCCAGAAGCTCATCCCCCTCCCTAGACATCAGAGCCCGAGCTCCAGCCTGAGCCACAACTTCAAAGTGCTGTCTACACAGCTATTTTTAGAATGCTAATGCAAGCCCCACTAGCCCAAATCTATCAACTTGGAGTTGGGAGGCTCTCTCCAAAACATTGTGTAGACATACCCTGCGTGCCCTTACTCTGACATAGTATGTCAAATATTGAATAGCATCTGTGAAGTTTCACATAATATTGTTTTTTCCCCTTGCAGCAATTCATGCTTCAAACCTAAAAGGTAAAGAAAATTGCCAACAAAATGATCAAAGCAAGGATGCTGAGAATAGTTCTTATGTTCCATCTCAAAGAGCTACTGGGAGAAGCATTTCCTTGAATTCTCCAGAACCTGGGAGATCAACACACCTGACCTACGGTAATGTCAGCAGTACCAAGGAATCCAAGCTGCACCTGTCTCCAGGTAAGCTCTTAATTACACAAGATTCCTTGCCTAAAAGAAGCTCATTCATATAATTGGTCAAGTGCCTCCATTATGTCAGTGCAACTCCACCAGATTAATACAACCAGGTACAGAAATTCAGACTGGAAATACAGCATTAATTTTTAACAGTGAAAGGAAATAACCATTGGAACAACTTAGCAAGGATCATGGTGGATTCTCCATCACTGAGAAACATTGAGAGTTGTTGACCATTGGAACAGTTTACCCAGAGTCACAGTGGATTCTCCATCACGGACAATTTTAAGATTAGATGCTTTTCTAAAAGAGATGGTCTGGGAATTGTTTTGGGGAAGTTCTATGGCCTGTGTTACACAGAAGGTCAGACCAGATGATCACAATGGTCTCTTCTGCCTTGGAGTCTATGAACAAACCAAGAGCAGAATTTGACCCAATATTATTGTCATAAGCAAGGATGCTGAGAATACCTCTTCTATTCCATCCCAAAGAACCACTGGGCGAAGCATTTCCCTGACCATTTTCATTGCAATATTTACACGTAAAAATGAATAAATTAATGAACTTCTGTGGAAGTTGCCAGTTAGTCTGACGGAATTCTCTTGAGCAGTAGTTCTGCTGTCTTTGCAAAGGGTGCAGCACAAATCCACCTCCATGCCCAGTCAGCTTTGCTGTCTGAGGGGAAGGGATAAGTCCATGGCCGCGCACTCATCTCCACCATTTTCAACAGATAGGACCCACTGGAGCGCTGACAGTGAACTGCAGTCCCCAAAAGGCTTTGGACAAGTTCCTGAACGGGGGCACAAGAGATAGAGGGCCCGTGTGAACCCATGCACAGATTGATCAGAATCTAGTTTTTGTCTAAGAATCTAGGATTGAATTGTACTTGGTGCATTATAGTCTGGGATCAATTTACTAGATGGTTCTACTGTACCTTTCCTTTTAAGTTAGTGATATGACCCAGAGTCTTAAATCTCTCTTGAGGACTTGGTCATTCAGTGTGGTGGCATTTTGAAGTTTCTTAAGAATAGCATTGAGTATTTTGTGATTGCTTGATTAGATCTCTCCCTACATCCTCCATCTGTAAAGAGATTTAAAATGAAGGTACCCCAAGATGCATTATGTTAGAGTTTACCAAGGGAGTTGGATTTATTGGACTTCTTAGCTACGCACATGTTCTGTAGAATTTTACTCTGCCCAGCCAGGCTAAGGTCTGGGCAGCAGAGGTCATTTTATGCCATATAGTTTTGGTTAGTTTCTGTGGTGTGCGCTCTGACTTCATTTTGTTAAAGCCTCAAAGATGCACATGTAGTCAATGGTTTAGGAATTAAGATTATCTCCAGAGCATTTATTTTCTGTGGAGGTTAGTCCAGCTTTTTCTTCTGTCTCATTCCTGCTTCTCTTTCTGTTTATGGAAAGGAAATTTAAGCAATTTGATAGATAAGACAAAGTGGGCAGTATTCCTCAGTTTAGTATAACTGGATATCCATTTTTATAATGTGCTTAATCTTTTGAAGTGTTTAAGAAACTTTATTTTATAATCCAATGATCCATCTTTAACTCTGTTGCTTATACTGAATGTTAATCCCAGACCTTGTCTAGCTGAATAATTCAGTAGCGAAAATCTCAGTTCCCTCCCAACAAACACTTTCTTGTTCAACCTTTTCTTTTCTCAACAGAAGTCTGAGGAACCATCTTTGCATAAGAGCATTTTATCCCTGATGCACCAGTGTTTTTGTTATGATCTTATTTCCTATTGTACAAACTGGGATTGTTTCTTTCTGAAACTTCTTGTGCCAGTTTTAGCTCTGTTGGGGATTTTCATGATGTATGGGTTGATTGGTTGTCATTTTCTGTTTCTACCATTCCAATGACTGAATTAGCATTTTGTCTGCAGTTCTTCCAGGATGGCAACAATGACATTCTGCTCTTCTCCCATCTTTGAATTACCTCACTGCCTTCCTGGCAGTGCCTAGTACCCATTAAGTACTTGAAAAGAAAGTTTCAGGTCAAATTCTGAGGTCTGTCTCTGTTTCTGGCATTTTGTTTCAGGACATAACTTTAAGTTTACTCTGTGGCCTTCCCTCAGTTTTTAACCTATTGGCAATATCTTACTCTATGAACAAAATCGCAGTTATCACCTGTAGTCTAGCATCCTGCAGGCTCCAGTGATTAGTTTGGGGACTAACTGCATTCTTTTGGACAAACTCATCTCTTACTCCAGCCACAAATTCAGCTGTAAATAATTTAAACTACAGCCACAGTCCTCCATCAGAGAGTCACTGAAAACACTACAGAGCCATTAAAAATTCTACTAGTTTCCAGTTTTCCTGATTTCTCTTGTTGAATTTTGCTCTGAGAAAAAAATATTATCAGACATAGGTAGTTACAAAGGTTCAGAATATCATTCTCCTTAACTTGTATAAAGTGTCTCACACTCACACAAAACAAAACCATGTTAACAGAATATTATTAATGTTGCAAACTGAAGCATTCAAAAGTTAGGAAATGCCAGAATAAAGGTTACCGCTGCAATCCCCCAAATGTGCTAGCTCCCAGTTCCCTTCCACCCCATTTCCCTGAGTCCAATTCTCCTTCCTCAGCCAATCGCTGTTGCTTCCACTCAGCTCCCAGTCTCTATATGCAGCCAGTCCTAGTTTCCCCCATAGCTTCTAGTCCTAGTCTCCTTGCAAATCCCAATCCTCCCTTTCTAAACCCCAGTCTGTTTTCTTCTAACCCCCCCTCCCCCCCCCCATTGCAAGCCTCTAGTCCCAATTTTCACCTGGCCCTCCCCCAGTTCCTTCTCCCAATCTAGTCCCTCTGTCCCATCCTCCACAGGTCCCATTATTGTCCCATCTGCATTCAAATCAGGCAGCTTCTGCCTTGAGGCTGCCTGGACCAGATCATTGAGAACACAGGAAAGACCGGTTCCCTGCTCTCAGTTCAGGTGCCCAGATCTGGCCTGCTATGGGACATGCCAGAACTGCAATTGCAAGGAAAGTCAGACCAGCCACCGGCTGGAGCATGCTTAATGTAGATGGATTTTAGCTGCTAAAATCTAAGAAGTCTCCAAAGTGCATTTGCAAATTGTGATATATATATATATTTTTTTTTTTTCAAAGGCTTGCAAGTTGGCCAAATTTTGGCAATTGTTCGCAGGGATTCAAAAACACATCCCTGACACAAAGGCCACCATGCAGTGAAATTTGAAGTCCCTGCTCCAAAGCATAGGGGTGTTTGAGCTTCACATAAATAAGGTCATCAGAATTTCTCTTAAATGGGCAAAAGAAGGTATTTTCCCCAGCCTTGTTCTTGGAAATGGCTAAATCATTTTGGCTGAAATTTTCCAACAAAAGCATTCAGCCTGAGACACCCAATATGGAAAATTTCAGCCAAAACAGTTAGTTTGGCAAAGTTATAAGCAACTGAAGACAGTGTTTTATAATGGGAAGTGTCGGGCAACCTTAATGATAGGCCATGCTTCCAGTTCTGCCTGTAATATTAATGCATTTATCTGGTTCACCACTTCTTTCTCATTTGAGCCTTGATCCAGCAAAACACTTAGGTGTGCGTAATTTTAAGCACATCATCTTCAATGGGATTACTCATGTTCTTTAAAATTAAGCACATATTTCAACAGTTTGCTTGACTGAGATCTTAATTTTATGAAATGTAGTGATCTTCTAACCCAGAGTTTCTTAAATGTTGTGGTTCTTCATGCCACTTCTGCAGAGAAACAGTTATACAGAGACCCTTTCCCTGATGTTTGATTCCCACAACATTCTATTCAGTGGATCTACGAAGGGCTGTACAGATCATTGGAAATCATACTTGGAGGTCCTGTTTTCTTAACAAAGAGTCAAGTAGGAGTTCAGCCTCTGTTTTTTTTTGTATGAAAAGCATTGTCTTAAATTTTCTGAGGATTTTCAAGTAAACCTGTCTTAGTTTTTGAATTCTAATCAGTTCAAAATCAGGGGGGGCTTCTAGCTGCTGGGGTTATGTAATTTGGTTAATCAACAGAAAGAAAGTATAAACAACAATATTCATCATAACTGAATCCTTATGCACCATGGTTAGCCAATGGAGAACATGTTCCATACTCTGACATGATCTGAGGAAGCCTTTTTGAACAGCTGAAGAGAAGAGTGCAAAACTCCTTTTGTCTTATGTCCTCAGTAATGTTCCCTGCATCCAAAACTGAGGGCTGACATGGTCCATGGGATATGGTCTTTGCTAGTCATGGGACATTTGTGATGCATCAGAGAAGATTCTTTGACAAAAGAACAATTGTTTGGTCAAAGACCAGGATTGCTTTGAAAATGTTCGTCTGATTTGGGAGCGCCTATGAGCTCCTAAAAACAAGAATACAAATGATTACTTAACATGCTGGTGAGTAAGGACTTGTCTACGCACCAGCTGGTGTCTAAATTCTAATGAGCGCCAGCATGTTGTGTACTAACTGGCAAGTGTGGACCCAGCTGGTGCGTACTAGAAGTTCACTAGTGCATATTCATGTAGTACTGTTTGAAATGGTACTAATTTAACATGCACTTGTAAATTCTTAGTGAACTCACCAGTTAGTGCACAACATGCTGGTGCACATTAGAATTTACACCCCAGCTGGTGTGGACCAAGACACTGTGTAACAAGCCCTCAGTCTCTGTTTAAAGTTTGTTATTTTATATTTTGGAGATGGCTTCTGATGTGTCGTTTGACATTGCAGCTAATATTTTTGTAGCCTGAATAGCAGAATGAGAAGCAGTATACTGTAGTTGTAAATGAAAATGTAAATAAAAAAATATTTCCTTACAGACAAATGCACTGCAGCATCCTATAATTCACCAGCATGGAGAAAAAGAAGCCCACATACAAAAGCATACTCCAAATCTGAAAAAATCCATTCAGGTACCTATTTGATAAGCATTACTTTCAGTACACTCCAATATATTAAAGATGACATCTGTTTCTATTCTCTCTCCAGCTAGAATCTGGAATAAGCTTTTACCTACGCACCTATCCTAAGGCTACATTTATACTGATGGCGGCAAATTCGCCGCTGCCATATCAATCTTTCTGGATCCATTGAGCGGTCAGCGAGACCCCCTCAATTGATCAGGAAATCGACCGAGTAAGTCCACCCCCTCAAGTAGCGTAGCGTTGAGCCGACGGGAACACTGTAAACAGTGCGCAGAAGGGAAGCAGAGCAATCGACGTGAGTTACGCAAACAACTCTGCGTAGTTTGCGTAACTCACGTCAACTGCCGCCGAAATCACACAGTCAGTGTGAACCAGCCCTAAGACTGCTGGTCTGTAAGGGGTGCTGAAAAATTGGAGAGAGTTGTCCGCCCTTTTGTTTTGGCACCATATCCTGTTACCCAATGTCTCAGGGTTTCCTATTTTTGGCAAGATACGTGACTTCCTCTAAAGTTGGGCGCTACTATGCTGTTGTTACTTTATAGAGTAGCTTTTGGCTTGCCAGGCTGGACAAAGTAGTAGGTTATGCTATCCACATTACTACAGTAGGGGTCTTTGTCCCCCTTTCGTGGTTTGCCCAAAGTAGACTTTAATGACTATGCAACAGCTACAAGCTAGGGAACTTAGTCCAATAGCTCAAGCAGTAGAGGCTGATGCATTGAATGCAAGAGGTCTCAGGCTCCATCCCCTCTGACAATCCATGGCGGGTTGTCATCACAATTGGCTCTCTTCTTCACACTCCCTTTTGCTTTCTAAGACTTCTGATCAGCAAGGTATTTAAGCATGTGCCTAACTGAAAGCGCATACATAAGTCCCCTTTACTTCAGTGGGGCTTCTTATGCTTAGGCATATGCTCAAATACCTTGCTGAACTGAACTCTAAGTCCGTACATCTTCACTACAGTGTCTGTCCTGGACACGGAGCCCTTTCCAGTCCATAAGTGGCAATGCAGATCTGGAGCTTATGGAATCTCAAGCCATGGAAATTTCTAGTTGATGAAGGGTAGGTTTTTCTTCCTCTGTGGCACACAGCCCTATGTGGCCCTCAAGATTGCTAGTTTCAAAAGATCTCTCTTAAATAGCCCGCGGACACCCACAGACATGGTGAACTGAGTTGCTGCTGCACCCGTTTCCTGCGCTGCTGCCAGTGCTCCCCGTGTTGCTGCTGCCGCGCTCCCCGCTTCCTGTGCTGTAGGCCCTGTTTTTTCCTGAAAAGGGGGAGTTTGGAGGAAGGGGGCATGCGATTGTGAGGGCCTATAGTGCCCCCTAAAAATCCTGCCCCGCCCCCCCCCACCCTTTCCCCAAACCTCTCTTTCAGGGGAAAAAATCGTCAACAGTGCAGGAAGCGCCTCCCTGTTTTTTTCGGAAAGGGCCCCCCATTTCAGAAGGGAGGAAGGGGGGGTGTGATTGTTAGACAAAAGTCCACGGGGGGCTCCATTTAAAAAGTTTGAGATCCACTGCAGTACAGGATCGGACTTCATGGTGGTCTGACATGTTACTAAACAACCTCTGTCCTTCAGGTTTTCCCATTCACAAAGCTGCCCACATTTTCCCAAACGTTATTGCATAAATTCTATATGTGATATGAGTTTTTAATGTGTGCACACTGCCACCCACCCACCCACGCACACATTTGCACAGTGCTTAAAGATATGTTTGTGAATATGTTGGAGAAGAAAAATCTATGGGGCATTTTGAAAATGTCAATTATAGTGAGTGAATATTTTCTCCTTCTTGTAATAAACTATTATAAGCGCTAAATGCTCAAACCCTGAAGAAGTTTTTAAAAGAATATAGAGATTTTAACAATAAATTATACAAAAATATGCTATATATTTTAACTACAGATCCAAGAAGAAATGGAAGCAAGTAAAAGAGGAAAAAAGAGGTTTTATTTTCTCAAAGGAGTGAAGCACAATCCATCATACAATTTACAATAAAAAATGATAAAAATGCAAATTCAAAGAATGAGATTATCACATGCTTCACACTGAAGATCGAAAGATGATACAATGCAAATTCTAAAAATAAGATGCAGGAAGTGTACACTGTATGGTTTTAAAACTGATAAAAATGCAAATTAAAAAACTACATACTGCTTGTGTATTTATGAAGGTCTGCAGTCTATTCAGTATATTGTTGAAGTTTAACCTTGTTTGAAAGTTGGACTATTCAAGTCATTCTTTAACTGTGATTGCGGCCGTAAAGTTCAGAGAGATGCTAAACCAGCTCTCTACAGCGAAAAAGATCCTTGAATACAGCCTCCTTCCATTTTGTTTGTCCAAATGCTGTGTTTGGCATAATTAATAATGAGAATGAATATGGCTAGCTGACTTACTGAAGCTGAGCAGAAGTTCAGAGCGATTTCAATGGAAATATCAACTCACTCTAGACAGAGACAGTCTTCATCTGTAAGACAGGGTCTGTTAACAACTGCAAACTAGGGAACTTAGGGCGGGATCCATGAAGGTACTTAGGGCTTGTCTACACTAACCTCGGAGATTCGGCAGCAGCCAACCAGAGTTATGCAAACTACGCAAAAAAACTTGCATGACTCCTGTCGTATCTGTGCTCCTGTTCTGCGTGCCGTCTTCACTGCACTGCGGGTTCCCGTCGACGCAGCGCTACGCTACTTGAGAAGGTGTTCTTAATACATCGATTTCTGGATCAACTGAGCAGGTCTTCACTGGGCGCTCAGTCAATCCAGATAAGTTGATCTGATGGTGGCAAATTTGCTGCCGTCAGTGAAGACATAGTTTAGGTACCTAAACTCCAGTTTCAGGCCTCTATATTTTGAGATTAGGCACCTAATTCCCTATTTTGGCTCCACTGTGATCCACATATCTTTGAAATGCTCTTACTCTCTTATTTACATCAATGAGTTAAAGCCCTTAATGCCCTTTGCATTCCAAAATCTATTTTATTTTTACTAAAACCTGGTATGTACCTATAAGTTAGTTCAACCAAGCTTCATTACTTGAAAAAATGTCATACCCACTGCAATATAATTAGGTCAACCTAACCCCTATGCAACTAGTTGACAGATGAATTCTTCCACTGACCTAGCTACTACCTCTTGGAGAGGAGGATTTACTACAGTAACAGCATAACCCCTTCTTTCGCGGTAGTAAGTATCGGCATTACAGGGCTAGAGAGGTGTAGCTGCAGCAATGCAGCTGTGATCCTGTAGCAGTTGCAGTGTAGACATAGCTTGACTGAGAACTAGTTTTTTTAAAAATGTTGTCAACTATATGTAATTACTTGGTAAATGTTAACCTAAAAGAAGAAGTTACACACGAGATCCCTCGGTTCATTACCACTTTAAGGCTCCATCATTGACAAAAAAAAAATCTTTAAAGGATAAATACAGAGCTTGCTATTGAGGTGATGAATACTTCCTGTGACATGCTAAGTGCCTTTAATTACTACTGAAGTCAATGAGAATTGAGCGTATTCAGCACTTTGCAGGATCAGATCCATAGCTAATGTCTTTGTCACAGCTGGAATATAGTCCTAGGACTCATTAAAAAACAAAACAAAAATCACAAAATAAAAATGGAACAATGTATGGTATTGTTATTTCCAAATCCCCAGGGTCTCTCCTACTATATTACTTAATCCTTTTATATCTGATTGGCTTTGTCTGTAGTACCCCATTAAGCACTTCAGTGGAATTGAGGAGAATCCGCGCTTCACCGAACAGGCCCATACTTTGTGTTTGTTTCCAGATCATATTTCTCAAAAGAGATTTATCTTATTAATAAAAATACCTGCAATAGGTTAGGTATTTTAGATAGTAAGCAGACTAAAAAAATGCCATCACCTGTGTTTGATAAAAACCTGCAAAAACTCCCACCCTGAGACCCTGAATTCCAGAGCAAGTTTGTGACTAAATTACAACCAGCCTAACTCCTGGGGTATAAACTGCATTGTTATATGAAATAAGGTGTACATATAAGTAATAAATCAAAATCTTTAGTGGACACCCTAAGGACCAGTACAAATTTGTTGCCTATTGCCTGGTCTTTAAAATTTGAACAAAATTGTACTAGGAACTTTGGGGATACTTTAAAATAAGGATTTAAGGCAGTGCAGCTGATCATTAGTATATATTTCACTGCATATAAATATTTAATTTCAAAACATAAAAATTAAGACAAATATAAATGGATTTGCCTGTGAAAATATCTAATCAGAATTGTAATCACTAGAGGTCAGTATAGCGATAGGAATGGAATCAAATCACTAATATCAATTTGATGTTACTAACTTTCTTAACAGGATCTGATGCTAATTTGCAGTAAAATCCCTTTGTGCTGCTCTGGCATGAGTTTAAAGTGACTGAAAAAGGCCCATTGCAAATCCACTTGTACAGTAAGCCTCACTCCTTGGTGTAGAGCTGGTGTAAGGCCTCTGCATCAGCCCTGGTCCCATCCCCCAATGGAGAGGGCTAAAGTGCAAGTTAGAGCATCTCTAAGGCTGCTTTAATGTATATGGGGGGACAAACCATGAGAAGCACAAGAGTGTCTTAAAGCCAGTATTATCCCTGCTCCATCCCTGGCCCACACAGAGGAGTGAGGAAACTGAGACTCATGATCCATATGATTTTGATACTGTGATTTCTTACAGATGAAAATATACATGGAAACTTACTGTTGTGAAGCACAAACTTTGAGACACCCTGTGAGGCAACAATAATGCATTTTAGAGCAGAGTGATAGAGGTCACTTAAAATATAGATGAGGTACTTTTGTGATATTTGCAAATAAAAAAGAAAAGACAGAGGAAACAATGGACATTCTAGGGCCTAATTCTTGCCTTGATGCTGATGCCTAACTTGTGTTAGCCAAGATGAGAGAGTCACAATGGAGAAATGCCACTAAGGATAACTTCCAATGGTGCATCAAAGGGAGAAAGTCCACCTATTTCATTTCAGTGGTAGTGTACGTTCTATAGGTTACCATATCTGAATGTGTTGCCTCCAAATGAAAAGTAAAATGTGGGGTCAAAATCTGCTTGGGCTTACTGAAATTGTTTGGGGAGCAAGACATTTTGTTTCAGGTTACTGGAAGTTTCTTGAGACTTGATAATGAGGTACATAACCATGAACTTTATTATTCATTTTTGGAATGAATGCACATGACGCTAAGTACGTGTCCAGGCCCGTTCCGGCGTACACTGGGCAATCCATGGATGGATTCTCTAGGAGCAATCTGGAGGGAACCTAAGCAGAACGATATATCCTGTCTTTTTGCTAACTATAAAAAAAGGCTCCTGTTCATGGGTTATAGTTGTCCAAACCAATCAGGCAACTCACTGGGCATGGCACAGAGCAGCTCAGCTGAGATGGAAGTGCTGTCAGGAAAGGTCTGATAGGGAGGATGTAATGATATTACCACTTTCCAGAACTGGGTCAAGATGTGGGGGGGTGAGTTGTACAAGGTATTTAGACACCTAAAGGTGTAGGTAAGCACCTAGTGGGACTTTTCAAAAGCACCTAAGCAGGTTAAATGCCTAACACTTATTGAAAGTCTTGGCTGTGGTCATGGTTTAAGTACACTTGTACTCTAAAAAGGGACTTTGTAAATGGGCCACATTTTTTCACTCAACAGATCTGCTTCCTAAAATTTACCCTTGGTGGCAAAAGCAACACAGCCAAGAGGTAGTGAGCCTGATTCTATTGCTGCCTGCACATTAGTAACTAAGGATTGTTAACTGAATTCCAAATGGAAGACCAAACTCTGCTTGTAACACCTCTGCCACCCCATTGAGGATCAAGAAGGTGTAGAGCTGTAAGTAAGGGCAGAATCTGATGACAGAAGTGTTTCTTAGGAGTAAGGGCTTTATCCTACAAGATGCTGTGCACTTCCATTGACTTCGATAGAACTTTTCACATGCCTAAAGTTAAGTTTGCAGACCGCCTGCTGAGGTGAGTCACGGGATGGAGGCAGAGGCAATGCATGGGACTCCAGCCGTAGGCTGCAGCTATAGGAGTGGCGGGAGGAGGAGCTCATCCGGCAGGCAGCCACTCTGCTGCTTCTTCCCTCCCCAGGCTACAGGGACACACTGAGATTTGGGAGGTGGGGGCGCTGCCCCTACTTGCCCCCCCCCTTGCACACGCCTCTGCTTCTGTTGGTTAACATCCTCTTATTCTTCTTCGAGGAATTGCACATGTGCATTCCACTCTAGGTGTGTACGCACCCTGAGCACAGTTGCTGGAAATGTTTCCCTCAGTGATAACCATCGAGGTGACTCAAGCACCCTCTGCTGCTGTGCAGCTATAGCGCCGGTATAAAGCACCCAGCCAACCCTGCACCGCTCAGTTCCTTCTTACCACTTGTGACAGTTGCTGGGACTGCTATCCTTGCTTTGGCAAGCTCTCTTAGTGGTCTTTTTCTTACATCTGTACATTGTTAGTTAGTTGTAATTAGCTGTAGTCAGTTTTAGTCTGTTGGTGTGATGCATACCCTTATGGATGCATCAGAGGTGGTTGGTTTTACCTTGGGCAATCTGGTTCTGTGTTGCAGGCCAAACAGAATGACAGGAGGAATAGTGCTAATCAAGCTGTGAGGGATAGCCTGAGGAGCTAATAAGAAACTTACATAACTTCTTACATCATGCCAGCTATCATGGAGATATTTTACACCAAGTGTTCTTGAGTGTCCTAATGAAGTGTTTGGTTTCATCCTTAGTTTGTGGTCAATGTGGCAACATTTGCTAATGATGGAAACCAAGATACACAGCAAATTGTGTTAAACTGGGCACTTTGGAATGGTGGGTCATTGTGTGTTTAGATGATTGCTGACACTTCATATACTGAATATATTTTGTATAGCTTGGACATCACTGTTTTTCTGAATATGGTGTTAAGTAGTTCATAGTCACATATCAAGGGTAGCAGCTTGACAAAATCAGTAGGATTTTTATAAGTTCAGGTTAATGGTTTAATCTTGGGAATCAGACTTTCTCTTTGGCACACTTTGGATCGCACTGTACTTTGTTGGCCTTCAGGAGTTAGGTGAATTGTGTGATACCACAAGAAATGAGAGCAAAGAAGCTTTGTGTCACAGAGGTGTACATTATGAGCTAAAGCTTACATCTTTGAGCATAAGTTCATCTTTTATGTGATGTTAAAAGAACACATTATCTCTTGTACTTCTGGAATCTGATGCCAACAATATTTAGATAAATATTTCTATTCTTCTTTGAGTGCTTGCTCATGTCGATTCCAATTAGGTGTGTGCACGTCTTGTGCACAGTTGCCAGAAGGCTTTTCCCCCAGTGGTACACATAGGATCAGCTGACGAGCCCCCTGGATTCGTGCTTTCATGGCACCCAAAAAGGGCTCTGTTAACCCTCTGCCTACTCAGTTCCTTCTTACTTTCTGTGACAGGCGGCTGGAATCCGTTTTCCTGTTACTCTGCAAGAGTCCTTCTCTCCAGTATAGAATCATAGAATCATAGAATATTAGAGTTGGAAGGGACCTCAGCAGGTCATCTAGTCCAACCCCCTGCTCAAAGCAGGACCAACCCCAACTAAATCATCCCAGCCAAGGCTTTGTCAAGCTGCAGCTTAAAAACCTCTAAAGATGGAGATTCCACCACCTCCCTAAGTAACCCATTCCAGTGCTTCACCACCCACCTAGTGAAAAACGTTTTCCTAATGTCCAACCTAGACCTCCCCCCCTGCAACTTGAGACTGTTGCTCCTTGTTCTGTCATCTGCCACCACTGAAAACAGCCTAGCTCCATCCTCCCTGGAACCCCCTTTCAGGTAGTTAAAGGCTGCTATCAAATCCCCCCTCATTCTTCTCTTCTGCAGACTAAACAAGCCTCGTTCCCTCAGCCTCTCCTCATAAGTCTTGTGCTCCAGCCCCCTAAACATTTTTTCTGCCCTCCTCTGGACTCTCTCCAACTTCTCCACATTCTTTTTGTAGTGGGGGGCCCAACACTGGACACAATACTCCAAATGCAGCCTCACCAATGCCGAATAGGGAGGAATAATCACTTCCCACGATCAGCTGGCAATGTTCCTACTAATGCAGCCCAATATGCTATTAGCTTTCTTGGCAACCCGGGCACACTGCTGACTCATATCCAGCTTCTTATCCACTGTTACCCCCAGGTCGTTTTCTGCAGAACTGCTGCCTAGCTCGTCGGTCCCCAGTCTATAGCTGTGCATGGGATTCTTCCTTCCTAAGTGGAGGACTCTGCACTTGTCCTTGTTGAACCTCATCAGATTTCTTTTGGCCCAATCCTCCAGTTTATTTAGGTCCTTCTGTATCCTATCCCTACCTTCCAGGGTATCTACCACTCCCCCCAGCTTAGTGTCATCTGCAAACTTGCTGAGGGTGCAATCTACCCCATCCTCCAGATCATTAATGAAGATGTTGAACAAAACCGGCCCCAGGACCGACCCCTGGGGCACTCCGCTTGTGACCGGCTGCCAGATAGACATGGAGCCATTGATCACTACTCGTTGAGCCCTATGCTCTAGCCAGTTCTCTCTCCATTTTATAGTCCATTCATCCAACCCATACTTCTTTAACTTGCTGATAAGAATACTGTGAGAGACCGTATCAAAAGCTTTGCTAAAGTCAAGGTATATCACATCCACCGCTTTCTCCACATCCACAGAACCAGTCACCTCTTCATAGAAAGCAATCAGGTTGGTCAGGCATGACTTTCCCTTGGTGAATCTGTGTTGACTGTTCCTGATCACCTTCCTCTCTTCCAAGTGCCTTAAAATGGATTCCTTAAGGACCTGCTCCATGATTTTTCCAGGGATTGAAGTGAGGCTGACCAGTCTGTAGTTCCCTGGATCCTCTTTCCTCCCTTTCTTGAAGATGGGCACTATATTTGCTTTTTTCCAGTCCTCAGGGACCTCCCCTTGTTGCCATGAGCTTTCAAAGATAATAGCCAATGGCTATGAAATCACATCAGCCAACTCCCTCAGCACCCTCGGGTGCATTGCATCTGGCCTCATGGACTTGCGTATGTCCAATCTTTCTGAATAGTCTTGGACCTGTTCCTTCAGCACTGCGGGATGTTCACCTCCTTCCCATTTTGTGCCGCCCAGTACAAGCAGTCTGGGAGCTGACCTTGTCTGTGAAGACAGAGGCAAAAAAGGCATTGAGTACCTCAGCTTTCTCCACATCCTCTGTCACTAGGTTGCTTCCCCCATTCTGTAAGGGGCCCACACTTTCCCTTGTTGGTAACATACCTATAGAAACCCTTCTTGTTCCCCTTCATGTCCCTTGCTAGCTGCTACTCTAATTGTGCTTTGGCCTTCCTGATTTCATTCCTGCATGTTCGAGCAGTATTTTTATACTCCTCCCTAGTCATCTGACCAACCTTCCACTTCTTGTAAGCTTCTTTTTTGTGTTTAAGTTCACCAAAGACTTTTTTGTTAAGCCAAGCTGGATGCCTACCATATTTGCTATTCTTTCTGCACATCAGGATGGTTTGTTCCTGTGCCCTCAATAAGGATTCTTTAAAATACAGCCAGCTATCTTGGATTCCTTCCCCCCTCATAATAGCCTCCCAGGGGATCCTGCCCATCAGCTCCCTGAGGGAGTCAGAGTCTGCTCGTCTTTCTGGTCTGGTGGTCTATAACAGACACCCACCACGACATCACCCTTATTGTTCTTGCTTCTAAGCTTAACCCAGAGACTCTCAACTGGCTTATCTCCAGATTCATACTGGAGCTCAGAGCAATCATAGTGCTCTCTGACATACAGTGCAACTCCTCCACCCTTTCGTCCCTGCCTGTCCTTCCTGAACAGTTTATACCAATCCATGACAGTGCTCCAGTTGTGTGAGTTACTCCACCAAGTCTCAGTTATTCCAATCATGTCATAGTTTCTTGAATGTGCCAGGACTTCCAATTCCTCCTGCTTGTTTCCCAGGCTTCTTGCATTTGTGTATAGGCACTTGAGATAACTAGCCGATTGCCCTACTTTCTCAGTATGAATCAGGAGGCTTCCCCTTTTGCACGCTCCTCCTTCTGCTTCTAAAGTATTACCCACTTTGTTTTCTTGTATATAGTTTGAATAGTGTTAATGGTTAGTTGTTAAGTAATTAGGTTTAGAATAGAATAGTTATAATAGGCAGATTCCTTAAGGGATCATTCATTCCCCTCCAGAGGACAGGACATGCCTTGGTCCCCTGGATTCAAACTGTGCGAGGCGTGTAAAAAGTCCATGCCCTGGAGTGATTCGCACTCTGTGTTTCTCAAGTGTCTTGGTGAGGCATATCAGAGGGACCACTGCAAAATTTGCAGAGACTTTTTTCCCCGAGCGAAAGACAGGAGCCAAAGGTTAAAGTTCCTCCTCATGGAGATGGTTCTTCGTCCATCGCCAAGCCCTTTGGAAGTAGGGCCCAGCACGTCCACCTCGATCAGAAGCGCTCTGGCTTCCATTCAGGATTCGGTGCTGAGGAAGGACTCTGGCTCATAAGACCGCAAAGAGTCACCAGCACCGAAGGTCACCGCAAGTTCATGGCACCACTCTCACTCCCCTGTCCCCAGAGAGAAGCAGAAGAAGACAGATGGGTTGCTCGCCCACACCTAGATCAATGGGGTGTAAGAGCGCTAGTGGAGTGTGACCCATGCTGGGCCACTCAGGTGCTGCTCCCATGGCTGCAGTGCTGTCGACTCTGGCCCTGGAGAGGGTTGTGCTGAGTCCGGTGCCAACGAGCTCCCCACCCAAGGAGTTGGAGGAGGAGGAGGATTTACAGCTATCCTCCACCCCAGAGACTTTTGAAGCAGCCAAGGAGCTCATTGAGAGCATGGTGCTGCAGCCCCCACAGACCGGTGAAAGGCCACCAGAGGTAAAAGCCCCAGTACCAGGAAAGTGGGTGGTACCATCGAAAGGGAAGCCAGCAGTGATGTCCCATCAGCCATCACCTCGGCATTGATTGCCGGCACTGAGGGGCACCGCACCACCTAGGAGTGAATGCTATGGATACGACTCTGAGATGGAATCCTATGCTTCTCACAGGAACCAGCACCGGGATAGAGTAAGGTACTGGAGCCAGGAGATAGCTCACTCCTTCTCCATGCCATGGCCCCCACAATGGCAGGTCCTGACCCAGTGGCCCTTCTGGACCCCATGGGCCTTTGACCAAGCCCAGTGGCCCGACTCTGGATGGTCTCTGTCTATGGCGTTAGAGAGCAGGTACCACCAGACTAGGTTGGAGACTCTTTCCCAGCCTGACACTGATACCAGCATCGAGCATGACCTCGAGCCCAGACACAACACCGAGTGTGGCACTGGCATTGGTATCGAGCCTTAGGTCACTGGCACCAACACAGAGCTAGAACACCTGGCAATACAAGATCCCCTGGGCGATGAGGGACAGGAAACTGTCCCAATAAGGGAATCATCATCCTCACCACTGGTCGAGGCGGTCGCCAGCGCCTCTCCAGCACCAGCAGTGGGAGACAGAAGGGCCTGCCAGGACCTCCTTTGTAGAGTTGCCCAAAACCTGAGGCTCCGAGTTGAGGAAGTCTCCGAAGGGGGGGTGGACTCCATGAAGGATATTCTGTCACCATCAGGACCAGCCAGGGTTGCTTTGCCCCTAATAAAAAAAAAATTGAAAAAACATGAAAGCCCTGGTTCGATTCCCCTGACTGCCAAGAAAGTTAAGTGTTCCCTGAAAAAACTTTGAGTACTTCTACACTCATCTCCCTCCCAGGTCTCTGGTAGTTGTGGCAACAAATGAAAGGGAGAGACGGGAGCTAAGGCCCTAGATCTAAAGCCAAGGAGGCTAAGAAAATGGACCTTTTCGGCAGGAAGGTGTATTCCATCGGGGACTTGGAACTCCATATAGCGAATCAGCAGGCAGTATTAAGTAGATATTAATTTAACACTTGGAGTCCATGATGAAAGCTGCAGAGTCTAGTCCACCTGACTCCAAGAGAGAATTTATAGCCCTGGTGGAAGAGGGCAAAGCCAAAGCGAAGGCTTTGCTATAAGGGGCACTGGACACTGCTGACACAGCAGCCCATACTATGGCCTCAGGGGTAACAATGTGCCAAAGCTTGTGGTTACAAGCCTCCCCCATGAGGTTCAACAGACTGTGCAGGACCTCCCTTTTGAGGGCCAGTCACTGTTTTCTGACGTGACTGACTCAGAACTGCATAGTCTTAACGTCTGCAGGGCCATCCTTAAGTCCCTGGTTCTGCATATGCCAGCAACCCAGAGGAGGCATGTTAGGCTTCAGTCTCTTCCCCGTTTCTACCAGCCCCACCAAAGACAGGATTTAAGTCACAGGAGGGGCAGAAACAACAGAAGGAAGCCTTATCAGGCTTCATCCAGCCACAGTGAGATCCCAGCGAAACAACCCCCAGAGCCGAAGCATAACTTTTGAGGGTGCATCCAGGGACGGCGTACCAATCCAGACCTTGGATCCTCCATCCCTATTATTTTCAAACTGCTTATCCCACTTCTACCATGCATGAACCCTGGCTTACATCAGACAGCTGGGTACTGGACATGTTAGAACTGGGATACATGTTCCCCACTTTCCCCGTCCCTCTTCAGGAACCCCTCTCCCGAGCAACTTCTGATTCAAGAAGTGCAGCAGCTCTTAGATGAGGGAGCAGTGGAAGAAGTTCCTCTGGAGCTAAGGGGAAAGGATTCTACTCCCAGTACTTCCTAATTCCAAAAGCCAAGGGTGGTCTCAGACTGATCCTAGACCTGAGAAACCTCAACAGTTACATGAAGAAGTTAAGGTTCTGAATGACTTCCCTGGCATCAATCATCCTCCCCCCGCCACCCCTCAGGATCCAAGAGATTGGTACGCCGCCCTTGACCTGAAAGACGCATATTTCCATTCCAAGATACAGGAAATTCCTCTGCTTGTGGTCAACCAATCCCACTACCAGTTTATAGTACTGCCATTTGGCCTCTCGGTGGCTCCCAGAGTCTTCACAAAGTGCATGGCAGTGGTAGCTGCATTCCTCAGAAAGCAGAAGATACCCATACTTGGACGATTGGTTGACCAAAGGTCACTCCAGACAACTTGTGGAATCGGACACAGAGTTCATAAAACTGACGTTTGCCAAACTAGGCCACCTGATCAATGCACAAAAATCAGTCCTGACCTCCACACAAAGGATAGAATTTATAGGGGCAGTCATAGACTCGAACCAAGCCAGGGCTTTTCTTCCGGAGTCACGATTCTGGATCATATTCTCCATCATAGAGGAGTGGAAATGACACCCTATGATCATAGTCAGAAACTGCCCGAGGCTGTTGAGCCACTTAACGACCTGTACTTATGTGGTTCAGCACGCCACACTATGCCTCAGACCTTTACAGACTTGGCTGACCTCAGTTTACCAGCCATCCCGGGATTGAATAAACAAGGTAGTATCAATCCCGGCACCAGTAATGGAGACACTCCATTGGTGGCTAGACCAGCGTTTGGTATGTGCAGAAGACCCATTTTCAGGGCCACCTCCCACCCTGACCCTAGTGACCAATGCTTCGGACACGGATTTGAGAGTTCATCTGGGCCATATCTGGACCCAAGGGCTGTGGTCGCAGGAAGATCTGTCCACCCACATCAACAAGACAGAGCTAAGAGCGATATGACTTGCTTGTCAAGCTTCCAAGGCTCATTTGAAAGGCAAATGCGTTGTGGTAAGAACAGACAACACAACGCAATGTTCTATATAAACAGACAGGGTGGTGCTCGCTCCTCTCTCCTGTGTCAGGAAGCCCTCGACCTTTGGCACTTTTGCATAGCTCACACGATATATATAGAAGCCTCCTACCTACCGGGGTCTCAGACCATGCTTGCAGACTACCTCAGCAGGTCAATATCCACCCATGAGTGATCTCTCTGCCCAGATGTGGTGAACAACATCTTCCAAAGGTGAGAGATTCCTTAGGTAGGTCTATTTGTGACAAAGTCCAACAGGAAGTACACACAATTCTGCTCTTTTCAGAACCACAGTTTGAGGTTGATTGCAGACGCTTTCCTCATCCCATGGATGAGGCATCTGTTCCATTCTATTCCCCCAATACCTCTGGTGCACAAGGTCCTTCTAAAGGTCAGAAAGGACCAGCCAACAATGATCTTAATAGCCCCAATGTGGCTGCGCCAACATTGGTACACCACACTTCTCGAGTTGTCGGTGGAGGCCCCTGTCAGTCTTCCATTAGTGCCAGACCTGATTACTCAGGATCACGTCCACTTTTGTCATCTGAACTTGCAATCCCTACACCTTACACAATGGAAGCTCTGTCGCCGAACCTGCAGGAGATGGAATGTTTGGAGCAGGTCGGAGAGATCTTCCTGGGGAATAGAAAACCCTCCACCAGGACTACCTACTAGCAAAATGGAAGAGGGTCTCTATCTGGTCCACACAGAAAGGCACTTCTCCAGAGATGTCACCTGTACCTCTTATCTTAGACTATCTGTTACGTCTTAAACATCAGGGTCTTTTGGTATCTTCAGTTAAAGTCTACCTAGCTGCAGTTTCAGCTTTTCATCCATGGGTGGCTGGCTGCTTGATTTCCGTGAACCACAGAGTAGGTCGCTTCCTTAAAGGCCTCGACAGGTTGTTTCCTCAAACATGCCAGCCAGTTCCCCAGTTGGACCTTAACTTGGTGCTGTCAGCACTGATGAAACTACGATTTGAACAAATGGCAACATGCTCCCTCCTGTACCTGTCATGGAAGGTAGCCTTCCTAGTGGCCATTACATTAGCCAGGAGAGTTTCAGAACTCAAAGCTCTGACATTGGAGCCTCCCTATACAGTCTTCATTTAAGACAAGGTTCGTCTGTGACCGCACCCAGACTTCCTCCCAAAGATAGTTTCACAGTTCCACTCAAACCAGGATATTTTTCTTCTGGTTTTTTTTTATCCCAAACCACATGCTAGGGCCATGAACAGAGGCTTCATTCCCTAGATGTTAGGAGGGCGTTAGCTTTCTATATAGAAAGAACTAAACCATTAGGAAGACATCTCAACTTTTTGAAGCAGTGGCAGATAGAATGAAGGGCCTTCCAGTCTCCTCCCAAAGGATCTCGTCATGGATCACATCATGCATCAAGGCCTGTTACGACCTGGCAAATGTGCCTGCAGCAGCATTGATAGCCCACTCCACAAGGCCAAGGAGGCCTCAACAGCCTTCTTAGCTCAAGCCCCGATTCAGGATATCTGTAGGGCAGCAACATGGTCATCCATCCACACCTTCGCGAGCACTACGCCATTACTCATCAAGCCAGAGACGATGCAGCAGTTGGTACAGAGGTTCTTCAATCAGTGTCCTGTTGAACTCTGCTGCACATGGGGCTGCTTGTAACTCACCTAATTGGAATCAACATGAGCAAGAACACAAAGAAGAAAAGACGGTTACTAACCTTTTGTAACTGTTGTTCTTCAAGATGTGTTGCTCAAGTCCATTCCAAGACCCTCCCACCTACCCCTTTGTTGGAGTCTGCCAGCAAGAAGGAACTGTGTAGTTGGAGGGTTGGCAGAGCCCTATAGGGCGCCATGAAGGCAAGACTCCAGGGGGCTCCAGACCTACAGGTACCATTGGGGGGAAACCTTCTGGCAACTATGCACGTGGCACACACACCTAATTGGAATGGACATGAGCAACACATCTCAAAGAACAACAGTTAAGGAAGGTTAATAACCATCTTTTACTGCTCTGGCATCATTATAATGACAGTTTATAACAAGGCATCCATCAGAATGGCAGTTCTTATGTGTCAGGTCATTCATTACTTTAGGAACAACATTGTTTGCAGTGGTGTTGTAGCCATGTTGGTCCCAGGAATTAGAAGGACAATGTGGGTGAGGTAATATCTTTTATTGGACCAATTTCTGGTGGTGAAAGAGACAAGCTTTTGAGCTACATAGTTTTTCTTCAGGTCTGGGAAAAGTAATCAGAATATCACAACTAACTGCTCCACTAACAACTATATAGGTGAAACCAGACAATCACTATGCTTTTGAATAAACTCACACAGAAAATGATAAAAGACAAAAACACCATATTACCCATAGGTGAACACTTTTCACAAAATGATCACTCTATATCTGACCTCTCAGTTCTGGTCATCAAAGGAAACCTGCATAACACCTTCAAAAGACAAGATTTGGTGCTTAAATTCTTAACTTTGTAGACACTAAAAATCATGGTCATAATAAAGACACTGGATTTATGGCTTATTACAACAATGTGTAAACCACTAACCCCCCTTTTTGTCCTATGACTGCAGAGTCATTCACTTTGAACTTCACCTTGAATGGTTTCTTAAATATGTGTATACTACTTATGCTAAACAATCTGTTCCATTTTGTATTTAGCTGTGACATACTGAATACTTTTCCCAGACTAGAAGAGGAGCGCTGTGTAACTTGAAAGGTTGTTACTTTCACCAGCAGAAGATGGTCCAATGGAAAATATTACCTCAGCCACCTTGTCTCTCTTAAAAACAACATGAAAGTTGAGAAAATTTACATGAGCAACTGCTGTTTCTGTGAGGGCTATTTTGGCTGCTAAAGGATATCAGAAGTAGTTGTTGTGGATATGAATCTTGAGCATCCAGTGTGATCAGCAAACTGGTGGCTGAAAACTATGGTTGTTGAACATGAGTTTCAGTTTGTGATCAGTGATAGTCATATGTACTACATATATATATATATGAAAATGTCTGCATCCCCAGATGACAGCAAAATAGAACTTCCCAGAAGATCATACTAAGAATTCTCCTCAGATAAGACTAGTGTAATGTTTCCAGTTTAAAAACAGGCAGATGTTTAATATTTCTTACCTCGAGGCCACAAATACCTGCTGTTTGATTTAAGGCATTAGAAAACCTACAAGACTTGCTTGTGCTGAAATTGCTGCAGAATAAACAGCCTCAAAAGCTGAACTCTTTTGGGTTCTCATTGTTTTATTTGCTCTTGCTTGTGTTGCACTATATTAAAGCAATGCTCCTCCATGATTCACAGCAGATTCGCCTACGCTTATTCTAGCATGACTGAACCCACTGGGGTACACTGGAGACAGCTGTATAAAAAAACCTTTATTTAAAAAATGCTAGCATGAAGTAGGCTAACATCATTTAAAAGCTATTTGAATAGCAGGATAGAACACCCTTACTATTGCACTAGTGTTTTGTTTTTGTTTCTTGTTTTGTATGATAGAAACATAGGGTTTTGTCATATTAGAATGGACAATTCATCTCTCTAGTTTGGTATAAAAAATCCGATCTGATGATTAATGCCAGTGGCATCAGTAGCATATGACATCTCACACCCAGCAAAACACTGTAATCCTTTCTGTCCCCTTTTGCAAGCCCTGAAATAGGAGATTTGATGATCATTTCTCTTTTAATGCACACTATGTTATTGTTGACCATAAAATTACTCAGCTGTTTTTAACGATTGTCCACATTATTTGACTTAGTGACCTCTTTAGTCTGTGAATTCCATATGTTTGGCCAGATTCACTTTCCTGGGCTCAAGGGGCTGCAGTTTGCAGTCTGCATGCTGTGCTAGAATGGAGATTCACAGGAACATGATGGCCATTCCCAGGGGGATAATTGCACTGGTTTAGGCATGTACTGTACCTTTTGTCATCCCAAACATTCCTTAGCAAGCGGCTTGATTTGTTAGTCAATGCCTGGCCACTGTACAAAACTTCTAGTGAGTGTCTTAATTTTAACTATCCCTAGGTGACCAACGTGGCGCTCTTCTAATGCTCTTGTACTCAGTTTACTAGGTATAATATGAATTCCCCACATGAAACATCCTTGATGTATGGTAAACTCATCTTTGCATGTGTAAAAGGGGCCAGATTAGGACTAAATCAGTATATGTCCAGTCCTTCCGTGTGGCTTCATAGACCTGACCTAGCATGGAATCTGTCTTAGTTTCTTACTTGATCAAACAAGTCACTGGGATGCACTCAATCTGAAAACACGTTGACAAATTTGATTGAATCTGTCTCTGTTACAGGTTGAAACCACAGAAAGGAGGAAAAAACCTATCTGTGTTAGCATGTGCTTCTGTTCTTTTGAATTCAATGTTATAGATCTAACTGCTAAGAGGCCAGTGTTGCAGACTGGCTGCACTTGTCAGAGAAACTACCTTCCTCGGATGAAGGATTGCTATTGGCGGTTAGTGGTCCATGACAGGGCGAATTTCTTTCCATATAGGTACTGGTTAAATTTCTTCACACCTCATACATCTTTGTCTTTTTGTGCATAGTTACTGTGGAAGAGTGCAGGGAGAGAGTAGGTGAGCCTGCACTCTGATTACTTAGATGCTAATTAGTGCCTCAGGAGAACCTGATTGGAGGTAATTAACTGATCAGGCTGGTGGGTTGAGAGGGGTAAGAACTCAATTGGCCCCCTCAGCCTAGGGCTAATAAAAGAGGCACAGGAAATAAGTGCAAGAGGAGAGAGGGAGGAACAGGGCTAACTGAGTCTAGCCATACAGAGGCCTCAGAGTAGGGAGACCTCTGTTCCCCTCAGGTCCCAGCAAATATTGTAAATAGGTGGGAGCACAGGGGACTGTGGTGATATTAGTGAAGGCGAACTGAAATAAAGTTTCACTGAAAACACAACTAGCGGAGACTATGTGGTTTCTGCAGGGAAGAGGATAAGAGTAGAAATGGGCTCCTGTTACAGTTACGTTCTGCTGCTGTGAGAGATCTGAAAGCAAATGCTATTGGTCTCTGACTGCCGTCAGGCACAGTGTGTGAGATAACTCCCCTCATTCCATCTGAGGAACAATCACATGCTAACTTGATAGACAAGGATGGGTTAAAGTGTGTAAGATGTCACCAATTGTTTTGCTTCCAGAAAACCATTTTGCCACTCAAGAGATTTTGATCAGTCTGCAGCAGGTTGCAATACAGTTGCTAGGTTTGGTACAAATTGGCTATAATAGTTAATAAATCCTGGAAATGATCTAAATTGTAACACATCTTTTGGCAGTGGAACTTCCAGGACTGCTTTAATCTTCTGCTGAGATTTATGTAGGCCTTGTGCATCAATAACATTCCCACAATAAGCTGTTGAGTCCTTGAAAAATTCACATTTTATGCCATTGGTTCATAACCTATATTCTTCTAGACATTTTAATACCCTTTTCAGAGTTTCTAGATATTCTTCTTCATGTCCACCGGGCACAATAATCTCATCTAAATAACACTGTGTTCTCAGAATATCTTGCAAATCGTAGTCCATTGCCCATTGCCATATAGCAGGAGCTGAAGCAATACCAAACACTAGCCTCTTGAAGTTGTACAGACCCTTTTGTTTGTTGATTGTGAGGTATAGACTCTTCCTCAACATCGATCTGTAGGTAGGCCTGGGACAAATCAGTGTTGCTGAGTCATTGTCCCCCTGCCTGTGTAGCAAATGTGTCTTTAATTTGAGGTAGGTGGTATTTTTCATCTTTCAGAACAGTGTTTATGGTGACCTTAAAATCTCTATAGACCCTTGCTGCACCACATTTATTTTTTTTTTACAGTTGGAATGATAGGAGTTCCCCACTCACTCCAGGCCACTTTTGAAAGTATGCCCTCTCTTTCTAGATGTTCCTGGTCAGCATCTACTTTCGAACGACTCTTGTAAGGAACAGATTAAGCTTTGTGAAACTTGGGCTGCATCTTTTTGACCAGGTTTATTTTAGACTTCATGTGCTTTAGAGTTCCTAAGCCCTCCTTGAATACGCCTGATGCCTGATTCAGTATCACTTCCAGCTTCTGTTCAACTGTTTTAGTGGGATCTGCTGAAAGTGACTGCAATATCTTTATAGATTTCCAATTCAGAGAAACCTTATGTAACCATTCAAAACCCCACAGGACCAGTCCTCCCTTCTCAATGATATATACGTCTAATAAACATTGCTTATCGTTATAGTCCACATTCACTTGCATTATTCCAATTGGCAGTGTCTTTTCTCCTGCATATGTTTTAATAACTCTGGCGTCTCCCTTATTTTGTTACACTTATAAATGAAATAAATAGCAGGATCTTATTCAGGGGGACAAGGCAATATGCCGCATTTATTTGTGAATATAGAAGTTTAAAAAAGCGATTGCCTTCACCCATGTGCACGCACACACACAAACACAGAATTCTGCAAGTAGAATATAATTACCAGCCTATGTATTGCTCAAGCCAGCCCACTGGCCAGGTGGAATGAACTCGAGGATGGAGCCGGGCTCTGTTGGTTGCGAATCCGATGCTCCTAGATGTTTGCAGAACGAACCCAAAGTCCTCATCTTTTCACCCCACCTTTATAGTGGTCAGTTCCCATTCAGGTCTATGGAGCTTGCCGTGTCATACTGCATCCACATCCCTGTGTGAGTATCAATCACCCACAATGTTGCAAGCATGCCATCTGTTCATTATATCCTCATTCCTGTTTCACATTTTGTCTTGTTCCTGTCCTTGGGGTGGATGCCTCTGGATTTGGGGTTATCTTGAGACGCGTTCTTCAGCCATCTGGATCATAAAAGTTGTTACAACAAAGTCTTGCTTCACTTCCTTTTGTTATCAGAGAGACTTAGAGTTCCTGCCTTTTTACTTCATTATCACACACACACCATTCATTCCTCAGTCACATGAACTAACTTCTAATTCGAAGAAAAACAAACTCAAAACAAAAAATACAACTTCAAATTAAAACTGCATTTCAACCAAATGATAGAAAAAGAAAAAGAGGGGAGTAAAAATTATTTACAATCCTAAAGATGCTAAGGTGGAATCAGCCATCAATATGGATTATTCCACTGACATAGAAGAACAAAGCACATTCATAGTAAATGTTCTTAGATATAGGCCAGAGAGTGGCTTGTGTAACAAAAGGCCTCAAAATATTTCTTAAAAAGCAAACAGAACTGTGAGATGTTACAAGCAAAATGTTCCCAAACACATGTAAACATAATTATAGCAATAGAGTCCCAGGATGTTAGGATGTTACAATTACTTCTGCTTCCTGAATGCTGATAACAAAGCAAAATACTTTCTTTTGGCCTATAAATTTTGATATTTTAAAAAGCTTTCTCATATTCCGAATGTGAGATAGCGGAGAGTGCGCAGCCTGTGGCCAATTCCATTTGGAGCATATTTTCTGCCACCCAGGATCTCAAGCAAATTTCTGACTTCTTATTTTTGCTTACACTATATATAAGGCAAGGAACTATCTAAGCTAGCTAATGGGAGTTAGTGATGAGAGGGGTGTGTCCTAAGCACCGTCCCCTCAAGAGTTAGGTGCCTAAATCCAGGTTGAAGAGAGGGGCCTATTTCTGCTAATGATCCACAACTGGGAACCCCTCTTCTGGAGTCAGGCAGCTTAGGTGGCTACATTGTTTCTTGTGAGAATGAGTGAGGTGCCTGCCTCACTCCAAACAAAACAGCTGGAGGAGGAAGAAGAGGTTAGAGTACTCACCTAGCATGTGGGTAACCAGGGTTCAGTTCCCCCCACTGAATATGAGAGAGAGAAAAAGATTTGAACAGAGGTCTCCTGCACCACTCAGGCGTGCACTCTAAGCACTGAGTTATGGGATATTTTGAGGTGGGGACTCCCCAGTCTCTCCCGGTGAAGCTGTTCCACTGTGGATAAATAATGAAAGAGGGCTTGGAGCCAGCATTGGACCCTGGGTCTCCCACCTCTCAGGTGGGTACCCTGACCACTAGATTACAGAATTGTTTGCTCTCGCTGGCCCAATGACTAAATTAAATGGTTATCCAAAATGAAATAGCTTCAACAGGGGAACTTGAGCAAGCCCCACGTCAGAGTTTCCTATAGGGTAGCGGTTAGTGCACTCTCCTGGTGAAGTGGCAGATCCCTGTTTAAATCCTTTTCTGCCAATCAGGCAGAGAGGTAAATTGAACCCAGATCACATCCAAGGGGAGTGTTTTTAACTACTGGGCTAAATATTATAGGGTTACCACTTCCTCCTCTGGCCAGATTTTGAATGCCATCTGATCTCATAGGTGATTTCTGAGCATGCCGATGGTATTGGGCTCCACAGCAGCCCTTTGCCTATCTTCCTCCACTTTGTGGATCATACTGGGTCTTAGGCAGCAGACAGCCATCCAGACGCCTAGAATGAGGCAGCAGTACACTTGCCCAGAGGCAGAAATCCCCATTGTCCCCATTGTCTGTGTCACTACTGCCTCTGTCTACAGAGCGTACATTGATATTTTTTTCTATACCCTGATTTGGTCTCTTCCACGTTTCTCTTATTGCACCAAATCACTGGCATGTGCCCTTTTTAATTCTAGCTTCTGCAATGTGCATCTTTAATTCAGCAATCAGAAAGTGTGTGGGACTCTTTTCCCCACCAATAACATGTGTCTGTCTGCTGAGTGGACTGGCTTTTGCCTTGGGTTACAGATAGTTTATGCATTCCTACTTTTGTTTTAGCTCTGACATGCAATTCTATTGCATCGCTGGCTGCAGTTTCTATCATTATGCTAATTTCTATTGTGCATTTAAAGGTTAAATTTTCCTCAATTAAGAGCCTCCTCTCTGTGCTTTTGTGAAGCAATCCACACACAAATCTTTGGGCCTTGTTAAGCCTATCCTTAAAAGCCCAGTGTTCTTACAATCTTTTTAACTCTGTCACAAAGGAGAAAATAGATTCACCTTCATATTGATTCCACTTATAAAACCTGAAGCTTTCTCCTATAATCAGGGACTCTTGAACAATTTGCACTATCTCTTTAAAGATTTTGCTTGCGGGCTTCTCTGGGGCGATCAGATTGCGTACTAAACTGTATGTTTTTTCCAACCATCACATTCAGTAATGCTGCTACATGTTTTTCTGAGGGAATCTCATTTACTTCCAAGTACTGTTCTAGCCTCTCTGTACATGGGCCAATCCTCCATGGCACTGTCAAAGGCCTCCGTTTTTCCAATATAGCCTGCCTTTTCACCTCACTGCTGTTAATTCAGTAGTTCGACATACTCACAGTTGTAGCAGAAGCCTCTCACCCCTGGGCCTGTAAGCAATGATTGTTTTGCTACTCTGATACCTAGAAGGTTCTTGAAATCCTTGTAGCCAGCTATTGTGTATGCACAAATCCCTGACTGGAGACACAGACATGTACACAAGCTTAGAGCCCTGACAGCTGACTCTCTCTTGTAATAGGGTAGAACCTCAGAGTTATTAACACCAGAGTTACAAACTGATCAGTTACAACCACACACTTCATTTGGAACTGGAAGTATGCAATCAGGTAGCAGCAGAGACACACACACATAAAAAGCAAATCCAGTACAGTGCTGTGTTAAATGTAAATTACTAAAAAAATAAAATAAATGGAAACAACATTTTTCTTCTGCACAGTAAAGTTTCAAAGATGCGTTAAGTCAATGTTCAGTTTTAAACTTTTGAAAGAACAACGATAATGTTTTGATCAGCGTGATGAACATTTCAGAGTGACAAACCACCCTCATTCCCAGGTGTTCCTAACTCTGACCTTCTACTGTATAGAAGAGGACAGAAACATAGTAACAACCATATAACAACAGATTCAATATAAGCAACTGCTTAAAGAACTATAACTGTGAATTCACATAAACAGATTCAATACATTCAAATATATCTCAAATGGCTCCCTCTAAGTTATCCCCTCTTTAAACTAAGCTGAATCTTTTCACTTTCTCCATATATGGACAGTTTCCCTTTTTGATATGGACTGACCAGAACAGAACACAGTGTTCCAGGTGAGGGTGTACCATTGATTTATATAATGGCATTACATTTGCAGTATTATTTTCCAACCCCTTCTTTTTGCATCCTAACATTCTGTTTGCTTTTTTGACCAGTGCTGCATACTGAGCAGAGTTGTTCACAGTGATGCCCTTGTCTATTTCTTGTGTGGTTACTAGTAAATTAGAATCCCTTAAGGTGTATTAGTCACGGGTCAGATTATCCTTTCCAATGTGTAATTATGTTTTCTTCTAAACCACATGAGGAAGGCAGGCAGCAGTACTAACAGCAGGCTTCCATTGCAGGAGTGCAGCTTGAAATCTGGTCTAAGGCTTCATTGAGAGGACCACTGCAGAGGCTTTCCAGTAAAGGTGCTGAGCTACTGACTTCCCTACACACAGGTCTTGCGCTGCTCTTTCCCAGTCTGACCCCACCCACTTTTATGACCGCGTCATCCATTTAGGACTCCACTAGGAAAAGAGATTGTGAATGGGTGCTGTGTCTCCACCACTTCCCAGATTTCTGCCCTGGGTCCTGGATTCCACTGGCACAGTGCGAAGGAGTATTTATATTTTCTTTTATTTATCCTGGAAATATAATATTTTTTCTCATATAACTGCTCTGAATGGCATGTAATTAGTCAACAATGTAGATAAATAGGAGACATGGAGAGAGAGCATCCTTGTTTAATTTATTAGTTTGGCATCTATGAAGCTGCCAATGGGTTTTATTTAAGTGTTCCCATTTTTATTGGGCCTTGAAAACTTCTTAGGAGATTAGGCATTCAGCCACTGTGGAACTGCTGAACATTTTGGCTCTCGCAATTTTTTTTTTATTATTATTTGCATGTTCTATTGGCTTGTCTATCACATGTGTACCAAGTGTGATCTGACTTCAGCATGTTAAATAAACAACATAGACTGGCTGTCATCAGGCAACCCCAGTGCTGTGAGTGGATGGCAAATCAAAAGGAAATATGATAGAGAAAAACATAGTAACACCAACAGCTAATTATGAACTGAAAATGGTAAAGATTGTGATAAAAAGACAATATTAGACAGGTCTACATTGAAAGATTGGATCTATAATTAAGTGGATTGAAAATCCAGGTTTCAGGAGTGAAAAGTCTTTCCTCCAGTAGCCATTGATAACAGCTGGGTACTGTATCTCAGTTTTGCAACATCACAGTTCACTGCTTGTAGAACAAATCGTAGGAATTAAAATGGATTTATTTTTCTGGTGGATTAAGCCGCCATATTCAATCAGGTTCTTTTCTCAACCCATTTTCCCAGTACTTGTTTATAATGAAGAGGAATGTATCATTCAATAAAACATCAACACAAGAGTAATTTTTTTTATATACCTTTATGTTTTTATACCTATGAAAATCAAGCTTCCATCATATCTTTAAATTATTTCCTGAAGAGGCATTACACAGAAAAGGTTAATCTCTAATTCAGAGTCCCTCAATTTTTTGCACAGCATTCCTACCCTACAGCGTGGGAAATATTTGCCACACCATATTGAAAACATTAAAAAGCACATGTAAGGGGAAATCTGTTCACAAAGGATCTCATGGTATAGCTTACGTATGTTAGAAGATATAAATGCAGCTCTACTATTTGAAAGGGACTTTAAATAAGGGATAACAGGGTTCCATGCGTTCAAGATCTCCGTAATAGTTATGTTCAATCTAGGAATAAAAACTGTTTTTTCCTAGCTGCCAGCTCTGCAAATGCAACCTGAACTTTGAGAGTCAAGCCATGTTCCTTTTTTTTTAATGAATCATCATCAGTAATGAAGGTCAAATTAGACCTTCTGTGACTCCTGCACAAACCCCACTGTTTTTAGATTAATCTCTTAGTTGCACCTGTGCAAACCCCATGGTCTTCAGAAGGGTGTGCAAAGGTGTAAGTGCATAGAATTTAGTAAACAACTTTGTTCATGATGCACAAGGAACAGAATCCCACTTAATTTCTTTGTTGTGTTGGTTCTGTAATAGTAAAAGGAGTAAAAAGCAGTAAAAATTATTTTTGTCACTAAAATGAACTGACTTTGGTTACATGCAGGGAGCAGATCTACTGAGTAAGAAGGAGCCATTTTACACAGTCACTTTAATTGTAGAATCCCACTTTAATTAGGTGGATGAGGCAGCATTTTTCAGAGATTTTTACTAAGGAAAACATGCAACCATCTCTAGAACAATCAATGCTCCAGTCAGTATAAGGCATTATTATTGTTGTTCTGGGATCGGCTTTAGGGGAGGGGAGATTTCTCTGTATTGTAATCCTAAAGTTGCTTCAGGGCACAGAGAAGGAAAAATAGGGATACTTTCTGAAAAAATGGTAAAAGAAGATGGAAAATGTGGAATAAAATGGAGAGAAAGGACTAATTTCAAGTGGTGAGTGATAGAGAAATGGTTAAAGAGGCTGGAAAAACAGGAGTGGGGAAGGGAAATACTGGGAGTATTCCACTGGAAAAAGTAGGTAGGGAGAGAGATGTTACAGGCTTCATGCAGACATTACTAGGTGAGGTTCTGTGAAAAATAAAACAGAAGATATAACTTTGTCAGGTTACATTGTTGTTCATGTTAATTAAAAAAAATGCTGCTACTGTAATAATTTTTATTTAGGTTTCTAAGTACTGATCAAAGTAAGATTCTTTCTTTTTAGCCTGTGCCTTTGAAGTCCTGTTTGGGGTAGAGAAGTGAACACTTGGGCTCTGTAAACACTAGCTGTGGCCATTGATTCACTAAATATACAACAAATGATTTCACTTTTGCTAAGAGAGAATGATTCAACAACAAAAGGAAATGTATTCTGTTTGTGGCCTGTTTTCCATGTGCTTGCTTGAACCTCCCCTAAGAGAGGCGGCTACCTCTCTGCGGAGGCACTGCAAGGATTCCTTCAGTTTGCGTTCCCAGGGCAATCTTTGTAATGGCATTACTGTATGTCTAACCTTCAGTCTGAGAATGAGCTGACTGCTATTATATTATCTCGAAAGCTCTAGCCTCAGCCTTAAGAAGATTAAGACTTGGATTTTCCCAGCATGATATCCGTTGCTAGCAAAAGATACATTGGAAGTGGAGCTGTTAGCACAAGGGAATTATAGGGGCAAGGAAAATGAGACGTGTATTTCAGCTCTTGCAAAATGCAGGTTACCTTGAAAGTCTGCACACAAGAGGAAACAACTGAAAGAGCAAATGTCTATAAAAGTAACGAAAACAAAAAGTAGCCAGTGAGGAGCTATTTAGTGCAGCTCAAACTTTACACAATATGTGAAGTGCAAATAGTTACAAACATAGGACTTGTTTCAGCCTGATAGTTCCAGGGAAATTCAATTTCCACATATCTGCACCACAAGGGAGCATTTTTCATCAGGATCAGGCTGCTTTGGTTTCTAGCTGGGGTTTTATATGGAACTCCAATGGTAGATGTTTGGTATAGGCACTGAATCAGTGCATCTCCTGGCTAGCTTGACCATGCTCCGTGATGCTCATTTTCTAGGCTGTGCCAGCCAGGCAACTTGTGCTGTTGCTGCAAGCCCTCTGTCGCTAGGAGTAATTTCTGCCACTAAAGACCAGCACTTGGATTCTTTCAACTTCTGCCAGGAAATCCAAAACTGAATTCTAAACCAATACTGTAATAAATTGTAAACACTTTTAGAAGAACTCTTTGGTACCTGAGTAGGGTGGAGTGAGGCATAATGAAGTATTAATGTTTGTAGGCACCTTCAAATCCTCAGATGAAAGAACATACATAGGTACAAAGTATTTTTAGTGTGGAATTGCCATGCTTGCCATACAAGGACGTAAAGAAGATAGATGCTTCTGAAATTTCTAATGAGGAATTAGAAATACTGAAGTGCACTGAAGTAACATAAATATCATATATCCTCTTAAAATTGGATAAATTTCAGCAACAAAGAGGTTCAAGTGATTTATTCAAGATGGTCAATGGCAGAGCTAGGAACGAAACTCAGGAATCCTGAATCTCAGCATCCCACTCTAACCACTGGGTTATGCTTCCTCACTATTGATAAATTGATCTTTAAGGCCCATATCTACAAAGATGCTTCAGTGTCTAAGTTCCAGTTCTCTGAGTGATTGTGCACATATACATTCCATTTTAGGGGTGTGTGTGTGCCAATCCACTCCCATCAGAGACTTCTGCCAGCAGTACTAGGTGACACATGTGACCCTGCACTGCCCATGAGCCCAGCATAGGGCATAAAAGGGGTGTGTCCACCATCTCCTTCTCAGTTCGTTCTTACCCCCTAGGGTGAAAGTCAGTGCTCCCCATGGCTTTTGCTAATGGTTAGCCAGACTTTCAATCTTAAACTTGTGAATAGTTCTATATAGTTGTGTTAGTTTAGCTAGCTCTTAGTATTAGTAAATTCTGGGGATTTATTATGAAAAAATCCCCAGGTTATAAACAGTGTGCTGCATGCAGCAGGCTGTGATCTCCGTCACAGACAGGCAGAAAAACTGCTTAATCTGCCTAAGGAAAGGCATGTGGGGGACAAACATCCAATTTGTACCTCTTTCTCCACTAGAACGAAAAAGCAGAGGGACTACCTTTTGGAAGTCCATGAATGAAGGAGGCCATGTGTTCTGAGCATGTGGGGTTGGAACCAGACCTTGAGTATGAACCGAGGGACGCTGTATCCAGAAGACATGCCCCCACTCCATTTGCCGAGGACTCTAAATGCAAACCCTCTGAGAAACATTGTTCTTCCTCCTCTCCTCCAGCCTCCTACAAGCACTTGAACCATTTTCCTTAGGAGAAACACTCAAAATCTGTGTCTTCATCAAAGAAATTTTCCAGTAAGTCCTCCAGAACCAGTTTGAGACATCACAAACAAAAACACTCACCAGTTCCAACTGAGGTGGCGCTGTTGACACCAGGTCCTCCAGGACCATCAAGTCTAGTGCCTTCCCTGTGCTAGGCCTTTCTTTATCGCTCCAGACTATCTCAGCACCACTAGCACAGCAGCTTCAGCACCTACCTTCCTCAGTGCCTTCAACTCCTCAGGTCTTTCTTTCTGTGAGAGATTTGATGAGTCTTCCTGTATTGGACTGTCTGCTACTGCACACAACTCCAGTATTCACCATAGCTCTGTTGGTGCATCAAGCATCAGTGGCACCACTGACATCTTTGGTGCACTCATTGCTTTCGACACATTCAGCTCCCCTGGTGCCATGAGAAGCACCATCAATATAGTTGGCAGAGCCAGCACCACTGATGCATTCAGCACCGATGCCATCTACACTGTCAGAACAGCTAGCTCTATCGGAACCTCCAATGTCATCGCTTCACTTTCTCCGACCAATTCCGATGTCACCAGCAGCACCTCTGGCACTGATGACACTGATTACATCCACGGCATTTCGACCACCTCATCCTGCACCATCTCTTGATCCCTTAGCAACACCCTCTGGGATCCCAGCAGGGACAGCTCCTCCCTTTCCTGAAGAGGAGATGCAGGCCTCCTCGTACTCTGAGCCTGAGGGACAGGTATCACTTCCACACTCCTTTCTGTACCGTTATGGGGCAAAGACACAGGATCTAAGGAATGGTCCTCTTATACACAAGTTTTCATATGGTGCCCTCCTCTTGGGCGACCCAGACCATGGAATACCCTTCTTAGCTTTATTGATCATGGCCTGTCCCAAGGGAACATAGGCCTCATCTCTTGCTGACACTAGAGGAGAGCCCCTTCTTCAGTTCAAGAAGCTCCTGAGCAGGCTCCTCAGCCTGTCCATCCCCCCACTGGGTTAGACCCTACTGAGGAAGGCAAAATAATGGAGGAATCCTGTGGAGAGCCTCTCCACAAGTCTATTCATTGTCTATGGACAACACGGTCAGACATGAGTCCACCTCTCCAACCCCAGAGGATTTCAAGGTCTTTCAGGATCTAATGAGGTAAGTGGCCATTTCTTTGGGAGTATTGGTAGAACTCATTTAAGAGAATCCATAAACCCTCCTTGATATTTTACAAACCCTGGCTTTGGGAAGAGTTACCCTTCCAATTAATAATACCTTGCTGAAACTGGCACAAAACTCTCTGGAAGACCCTGGGTTCCATGCCATCAACTGCCAAAAGACTGGAGAGATGATAAAATCCACCAGAAGGACTTTTGACTGTTTTTTCACTCATCCTGCTCCCAACTCATTGGTGGTTATGACAGCTAATGAGTGCTCCTGTCAGTTGCACCCTAACACCACGCCTAAAGAGAAGGAGCATGGAAGACTTGATCTCTTGAAGGCTTACTCCACAGCAACACTACAAATGAGGATGGTCAATTATCAAGCTCTTTTGGCCAAGTATAAAGCTTAATTCTATGATTGTGAAGTTTGCAGACCAACTTCTAGAGGAGTATAAGGAGCAGTTTATGGCTGTGGTCTCTGAAGGATATCTCATGGCCAGGACTTCACTCCAAGCACCTACCAATACAGAAGATACTGCTTCTTGATACATGATCTCTGCCATGGCAATGAGACATTCCTTTTGGCTCCAGGAATCCAGTATACCAAAAAAGCTGCAAAATACAATTGAGGATTTGCCATTTGAGGGGTTTAATTTTTTCTCTCTCGGGATTGATGATGGCATAAGTACTTTGAAAGATTCCCAGGTGACTTTGTGATCGCTAGGGATCTATACTCTAGTTACAAAGAGGCCTCAACCTTATTATAGACCTTATTTCCAACAGAGATCTCAAGACTCCTCTAAGAGATGCTCCAGGATTTCTCGCTGCCACCAGACATCATTGTCTGCAACAGGCGCTTCTCACCAGACATCAACAACCACCAAGCATTCATGATGACTGTTTGTTTGGGGACTGCATACTGATGTCATCACCTACCCCACCCTTTGGAAGATACCTATCACATTTTTTACAGATCTTGGAAGGAAGGAAGCAGACCTATGGATAATCATCACTGTAAAGGAGGGATATATTATCCAATTTTTCTCCCTCACTTTCCCTAGCCCGCTATCCCTGTCCTTTTTCAGGAACCATCTCACAAGACCATATTACTTCAAGAACTATGGTCTTTTCTGGATTTGGGAATGATAGGGAGGTTTCTTGCCATCGCAGAGGGAAAGTATAGTAGTCCCACTACTTCCTGATCCCCAAAATGTATGAGGTTGTTCAACTCATTTTGGACCTTAGAAAGTTGAACCACTTTATTAAAAAAATCAAATTCAGGATGGTTACGCTCATTTCAATTATTTCTTCCCTGGAGAGTAGAGATGGGCATGCTGCACTTGATTTGCAGGATACATATTTCCACATGGTCAGACATCTGAGCCACAGGAAATACCTTTGCTTCATAGCCGGAAACACCCACTCTCAGTACTCAGTGCTCTCCTTTGGCCTGTCATTGGCCCCAACAGTCTTCATAAAATGCATGGCACTAATAGCAACTTATCTGCACTGCCTTAGTGACCAAATTTTTCCTTTCATTGGCTAGTACTTGGAGACTCAAGTGTCCAAGAATAACCTCATTATCAGACAGCTGTTCACCCATCTCAGTCTGAAACTGAATTTGATGTGTGAAGGTTTCAGCCAACACAGCATATAATATTCATGGTGTAGACCTAGATGCCACAACTGCCATGACCTATATGCCAACTGTAACAGGGTGAACTTGCCATCCTGTCTTCTTGCCTCACTGAAACTATGGATACTCACAAGCTGTGCATTCACAGTGCCATTTATTTTGAGTTCCCTCTGCCAACACCACTACAGTCCCTGTGCAACAGTCTATTTACAATATCTTCTGTGCTTTTGGCCCTCTCATCAGGATCTGAGGGGAACAGAGGTCTCTCTTTCCTGTGGTCTCCATGTGATTGGGTTCAATGAGCCCTGTTCCTCTCTCTCTCTTTCCCCTTCTCTTGGCACTTCCTTCCTGAGATTCTTTATCAGATTTGAGGTGAAGGGCTACTGGCTCTTTATCCCACTTAGCCCACCAGCCTGATTATCTAGTTACCTCAATTGGCTTTCTCTGGGGAGCTAATTGGTATCTAAATAATCATCGTGCAGGTTTTCTTGTTCACTCCCTGCACTCTGTCACATCAGAGGTCAGGATCCAGTCTAGTCTCTGGCTGAAACCCTAAAATCCAACCTGATCACAACCATACATTCCTGCCTACAATTTTACAGGTTCATGCATGTACATGACTCCACATGCCAAACTTCACCTACGTTGTCTACAGCTCTGGCTCCATTTGTTTTGTTGTCCAATGAGACACTCTCTAGACATGAGTATTTGTGTACCTGCATGAATACTTCGATCCTTGAATTAGTGGTCAGAACCATGGAACATTTTCACGAGGATTCCCTTCCAATCCCCAGAGATGACCTGACTTTAGTAATGGATGTATCAGTGACACACTGAGTGCACAAGATCTGTGGTCACCCCAAGAAGTCTCTCTCCACATAAATGTGCTGGATCTGGGGTCCATTTGTAGGGCCTGAGAGACATTTATGCCTATTATCAAGAATCAGGTATACAGATAAAAACTGCTGCCATGTTTTATCTCAGCAGGCAAAGGGGTGAGATATCCATTCAGTTACGTCAGGAGGCAATCCACCTGTAGAACTTGTGCATCAGGAACTGAGTCTTCCTGAAAGCTTTCCATCTCCTAGGAGTGAAAAAAACCATTATGGACTCTTTCAACAGGAATTTTGTAAACCAATGCGTGTGGTCCATCAGAAAGGACATTCTTCTCCAGATCTTCCAGCAGTGAGGGGATCCAATAATAGATTTGTTTGCTATTGACTTGAACAACAAATACTGGAGGTTTTGCTCCAGGACAGCCTGCAGTCTGGATTCCATGTCAGATGCCTTTCTCCTCCCACGGTCCTGTCTTCTGCTATATGCATTCCTTCTAGTTCCTCTACCTCCAGGGTGATTGGGAAGTTGAGAAGAGACCAGGCAAGGTTGATCTTAATAGCACCAGCTTGGCTGAGGCCATGCTGGTTTACAGGCCTGCATCAACTTTCCATGAAGCCACCAATAATACTTCCTCTGCTCAAGAATCTCAGAATCAGGGTCTGTCTCTGCACCCCACTCTTCAATCTCTCCACTTCACTGTATGGCTGACCTCTGGTTAAACACTCATGAAAACCTGTGCTCCAGAGATGTCCAGATCATCCTGGTAAATAGCAAGACGATGCCACTAGAACTATCTAAGCAGTAAAGTGGAGGACATTTTCTGCTTGGGTGCAATCACAACACCTGGACATTACTCGTATACTGGATTACTTGTATTTGATGTCATCGGGCCTTTCAGTCAACTCTGTGATGGTTCACCTGGCATTCGTATGATTGGTTTATCTACCAATAGAGTTCTCTGTTTTTTCTCATCCTCTGGTATTCAGACTTTTGAAAGGTTTAATCAATGTCTATCCTCCAGTCTCTGACCTGGCACTGATATGGGATCTTAACCTAGTTCCATCCAGGTTAATGGCCCCCTCCTTGAGCTGCTGGGGATGGTGTCACTACCACTGCTATCCATGAAAACTGCATTTCTGGTCGCAATTACTTCAGCAAGAAGAGTCAACTAACAGAGCTTGTAGTTCAGAGACACCTCCCTCTCCCACCCTATAGAGTTTTTTTATAAGGATAAAAAAGTGCTCTTAGAGCACATCCTAAATTGATGTCAAAGGTGGTGTCAGCTTTTCACCAAAACCAATCTATTCAGCTTCAGGTAATTTTTTCCCCAAACCCCATTCTTCTAAAGCTAAATGAAGACTTCATACTTTAGGTGTGTTAGTGTTCTACCTCAACCGCATTACTTCGCTCAGAGCCTCTACTTGGCTTTTCATAGCATAGGCCAAAAGACTCAAAGGCCAACCAATGTCAGCTCAATGTATATAAAACTGTAGCAGATTTTGCTATGGTCTTGCAGAAGTCTCTCCTCCACTGAGATTAACAAGCTATCTCCACCAAGGTTTGGTCCACTTCTTCAACCTTTCTGAGCAATGTTCCCATAACAAGTCATCTGTACAAATCTTTTCCAGACATCAAGCCATCACTCAAGTTTCTTGTGACGATGTGAGTTTCAACAAATTCAGGTTGCAGTCTCTGTTCAGATGACCCCAAATTCCATCACCCGAAAGTGCACTGCTACAGAGTCACGTGTAGTGCAATGTGTATGTTCACAATCACTCAAAGGAGAAAAAATGATCACTTACCTCCAGTAACTGTTGTTTTCTGAGATGCATTGTGCACATATACATTCCATGACCTTCCCACCTTCCCTGTCACTGTGGTTAATACTTTCACAAGCAGTGAGAAGGAATGGTGAGAGAGGTAGTAGACACACCCCTGTTATTCCCTCAACTGGGCACATGAGGAGAGCAGGGGCACATGCGCCACCCACTAGTGCTGCTGGCAAAAGGCTCCAATTTGAGTGCATTGGGCACACATACACACACCCCTGTGGTGGAATCTGTATGTGCACAACACATTGTGAAGAACAACAGTTACTGCGGGTAAGTAACCATTGTGTGTTGTTATTTTTTGTTTGTTTTTTTTTTAAGCACCACTGCAATCCACAAAACCCCTGCTCAGTTAACCTTATAGGTGCCTAAATTTTCAGGGTAAATATTCCCTACGTGCCTAAGTTTCTGCCTCTGGGTAAGTGTACTGCTGCCTCATTCTAGGCATCTGGATGGCTGTCTGCTGCCTAAGACCCAGTATGATCCACAAAGTGGAGGAAGATAGGCAAAGGGCTGCTGTGGAGCCCAATACCATCGGCATGCTCAGAAATCACCTATGAGATCAGATGGCATTCAAAATCTGGCCAGAGGAGGAAGTGGTAACCCTATAATATTCAGCCCAGTAGTTAAAAACACTCCCCTTGGATGTGATCTGGGTTCAATTTACCTCTCTGCCTGATTGGCAGAAAAGGATTTAAACAGGGATCTGCCACTTCACCAGGAGAGTGCACTAACCGCTACCCTATAGGAAATTCTGACGTGGGGCTCGCTCAAGTTCCCCTGTTGAAGCTATTTCACTTTGGATAACCATTTAATTTAGTCATTGGGCCAGCGAGAGCAAACAATTCTGTAATCCAGTGGTCAGGGTACCCACCTGAGAGGTGGGAGACCCAGGGTCCAATGCTGGCTCCAAGCCCTCTTTCATTATTTATCCACAGTGGAACAGCTTCACCAGGAGAGACTGGGGAGTCCCCACCTCAAAATATCCCATAACTCAGTGCTTAGAGTGCACGCCTGAGTGGTGCAGGAGACCTCTGTTCAAATCTTTTTCTCTCTCTCATATTCAGTGGGGGGAACTGAACCCTGTTTACCCACATGCTAGGTGAGTACTCTAACCTCTTCTTCCTCCTCCAGCTGTTTTGTTTGGAGTGAGGCAGGCACCTCACTCATTCTCACAAGAAACAATATAGCCACCTAAGCTGCCTGACTCCAGAAGAGGGGTTCCCAGTTGTGGATCATTAGCAGAAATAGGCCCCTCCCTTCAACCTGGATTTAGGCGCCTAACTCTTGAGGGGACGGTGCTTAGGACACACCCCTCTCATCACTAACTCCCATTAGCTAGCTTAGGTAGTTCCTTGCCTAGTGTTCTGGCTTTTGTGGATCACATTCTTAAGCAATTGTCTCTCCCCATTCATTTTGTAGGGTACTTAGGCACTTAACTCACACTTTGTGGATTGTATTGTTGCTCATGTGATTGTCTAGGTGCCTAAAAGTTAGGTGTTGTGATGCTCAGCATATGAACCCTCAGTGTCTGTGTGAATTTGGGCCTAAAAACAAATCCTTTTAGCTCCTGATGGTTGTCTGACATGTTACTGGCCACCAAAATGGGTAATGAACTCAAAGGCAGTAAAGATATTTTAAAATGAAAATAGAAACACCACAGTTGGGCCAACAATGAATTATATTAATATTATTTAAGTAATTCCATAAATAACCATTGTTCGACCACTTGGAAAATGAGTCTTGTCAAAAAATTTAAAAAGCAAATGCACTTAAACATATAAATAATCTTGCTGAAGTCAAGGGCCATCAACATCTTTAATGAAGAGTATGAATATAGCATTGCCAATGAAGACAGATTTGTTAGTGAGATTACTAGTGACTAGCAAAGATGAAGTGAATGGGACTTTGGCTAAATTTCAATGCTGCAGCTGCTGGAGTCTTTATGGGTAATGCAGGATTCATGAGGACAGGTAGTAATGATGCAGGGAGGTGGAATGGCTATAGATGGATACAAATATGCAGTGGGTTTATTTTTCTCCCAAAACTCTTCATACCTCCCTTTCTCTCCCTCAAATTTAAAACAGTCTCTTCCTGCTGGCCCTGCTGAAAATGCCTCTGTTTTTACCACATGCAGGTAAAATTACAGTCCTCTGACTTCCTACACTAGCATGCCAAGTATGTTAATAACATCTGTTGCCAATGAAACGGAGAAAATGCTTTTGTTGGCATCTTTTCTTTTAAATTAGATCACTTGATTACCTGTTCTATTCATTCACTCTGAAACACCTGGCATTGGCTACTGTCGGAAGACAGGATACTGAGCCTGATGGACCATAGGTCTGACCCATTATGACTGTTCTTATGACTCCTAAAGATGTTCTTTAACAAAAGGAAATCCCTGCTAAAACTCTCTCATCTATTACCCCATATAGTGTCAAGTGCCTCTATATTTGACTTTGTTTTCGGATTCAAAATCAAATCAGGTAACTCTAGTATTATTTGCACACCCATAGTTACTGAATCTCTTAGTAAGATAAATAGTGTCCATTCAACTGATAAACTGTTGAAGTATGCACAGTATAGAAAAGGGGAGGGTAGCCAGTTGCAGTTGTGCCAGCTTGATAAAATGGTGGAAATAGAAAATGAATTAAACACATGTGACTGAATATAAAGAAGCTGCAGGAATTATTACCCCTCCTTTTCAATAAATCTGAACTGAAAATCCTTATACTCACTCCTCCTGGTCAAACCACACATTTTTGAAGAAGACAAACATCCACAAGAAATGAAAAGACTCAATTCAATTAAATTACTTTGGGGTTTATGATCACTACTCTATAGAAATAGTGCCATATGTCTACAATAGGTTAGAGGGCAACTAGACTTTCAATGATAACTCCTTCTTTGGAGTCCTTTGATCTTTTCCAGTAGCTCCTCCTTGTTTTAGTTCTTCAGTTTCTCTTCCTCCTCCTGCCTCTTCCTCCTCAGGGGCCTGGTGGCTCAGTGTAGAGGGATAGAAACACTTAGAAGCTTTCCAATCCTGAAGCCTCTTGTGAAATTTCTTGGTAGCTTTGTGGGCAAGTATGTAAACAGACACAGCTCACATACTATTATACTGCTCCATCCCACTGTCTGGGACAAAGGAAATTCTATTTGAGCCCAGATAGTTTGAACCAGGGATAACTAATGAAATGTATAAGCACATATCAACTCAAAATGTTTTTAGTATACTTAAAGTATTCACAGAATATGGTTCTTAGATAAACTCAAGAAGATTAGTAAAAAAAGAATCAAATGCTTTATAGGGAGTAGCTCTAGCGCTCATAATTAATGACCTGCCCAGTCTTTTTAAGATAATGCATACTCTCCAATATTAGCTAGGTCTTAAACAAAATAGAGACAGGATTAGTTACAAAAAGTAAGGAGAACTTCCAACAGAATAGGTTAACAAAATGTAGGCTTTATTACCGAGACTCAGAGAACCTTAAAATGAAGAGGGAAGCTTTGTAGATGATAAAAAAAAAAAAAAAAGGAAGTCCAATAAAGTTTTCTTCCTATTTTTTATCTTAAGAAGCATATTTAAATACATTTTTATTACCACATGTGTCAGTTTAGTATGTGCAAAGATGGTACAATAGAAAGTTCATTTAAAAACTGACAGAAATCTTTAAAGTGTGTGTGGCAAACATATTTTATGACTACCCTACATATGTGTAGCTATGTGACACAAAGCACCTGTATTAAAGGTCATCTGCCTAATGACCAATTATTGTATAAGCAGTGTTTAGGAATATATATTAATCGTTCTTAATTGAAAATAAAAGTAGTTTGAGTGTTAAAGATCAGTTCTAATTTATGCTGCAAACCTTTTGGTGTTGCTGTGTTTTTTTTATAAGAAAAATATATTGAAATTGCTTGTTTAGGGTATTTTCAGATATTACTGGATCATTCACCATTGTTTTTACAATGTGCATCCTGTTTTTGTAAATGTAAAGTAGCCCATTTTATATGCCTTAGGTGAAATTAGAATCTGTGAACTCAAATCAGAAATCTTCAATATATGCTTCTCACTTAAATTATATGAAAATCCAGATTATACTCTGTAGAAGAGTGGAGGCAGCAACATTACTGCTGTCAATTTCTGTCTGATACAATCATCAGCTAATAATCTCTTCTTTGTTTTTATATTTTATTATATCTGCATTGACTGAGGACATGTGGTGCATGTTGAGCAATTGAATGCAGCTCATTGTCTTTTAGACGGAACAATGGAAAATCATGAAAAAATATGAATCCTAACCAAATTCAGGGGCAGGTATTGTCCATGTGAAACAGTGGATCAGCTGAGTTAAACAGCCTGTATCTATCCAAGCTATGAGATTTGTCAGGCTTGTAGTAGGAGGAGCTATTCTACAGGCATGTCTACACTACAGAACTAAGTCAAATTAAAACGAGTGTTCTTTAGCACTTTAAAGACTAACAAATTTAATTTCTGCAGGCATAAGCTTTCGTGGGCTGCAACCCACTTCGTCAGATGCCAATGTGGATTGCAGCCCACAAAAGCCTATGCCTGCAGAAATTAAAATTGTTGGTCTTTAAAGTGCTACAGGACTTTCGTTGTTTTTGCTATATACAGACTAACACAGCTACTCCTCTGGAACCTTAAGTCAAATTAAGTTACCTTGATGTAGCAAAGATTTTGATACAGTCTCCCACAGTATTCTTATCAGCAAGTTAAAGAAGTATGGGTTGGATGAATGGACTATAAAATGGATAGAGAGTTGACTACATCATCGGGCTCAATGGGTGGTGATCAAAGGCTCGATGTCTAGCTGGCAGCCGGAAACAAGTAGAGTGCCCCGGGGTCAGTCCTGGGGCCGGTTTTGTTCAATATCTCCATTAATGATCTGGAGGATGGGGTAGATTGCACTCTCAGCAAGTTTGCAGATGACACTAAGCTAGGGGGAGTGGTAGATACCTTGAAAGGTAGGGATAGGATACAGAGTGACCTAGACAAATTGGAGGATTGGGCCAAAAGAAATACGATGAGTTTCAACAAGGACAAGTGCAGTTTCCTGCACTTAGGATGGAAGAATCCCATGCACAGCTACGGACTGGGGACTGGCAGGGTAGGCAGCAGTTCTGCAGAAAAGGACCTGGGGGTAACAGTGGATAAGAAGCTGGATATGAGTCAGCAGTGTGCCCTGGTTGCCAAGAAGGCTAATAGCATGTTCAGTTGCATCAGTGGGAGCATTGCCAGCAGGTCGTGGGAATCGATTATTCCCCTCTATTCGGCATTGGTGAGGCCGCATTTGGAGTATTGTGTCCATTTTTGGGCCCCCCACTACAAAAAGGATGTGGAGAAGTTGGAGAGAATCCAGCAGAGGGCAACAAAAATGATTAAGAGGCTGAAGCACAAGACTTATGAGGAGAGGCTGAGGGAATTAGGTTTGTTTAGTCTGCAAAAGAGAAGAATAGGGAGGGGGATTTGATAGCAACCTTTAACTACCTGGAAGGGGGTTCCAGGGAGGATGGAGCTAGGGTGTTCTCAATGGTAGCAGATGACAGAACAAGGAGCAATGGTCTCAAGTTGCAGTGGGGGAGGTCTAGGTTGGACATTAGGAAAAAGTTTTTCACTAGGAGTGTGGTGGAGCACTGGAATGGGTTACCTAGGGAGGTGGTGGAATCTCCATCTTTAGAGGTTTTTAAGATGAGGCTTGACAAAGCCCTGGCTGGGATGATTTAGCTGAGGTTAGTCCTCTTAGAGCAGGGGGTTGGATTAGATGACCTCCTGAGGTCCCTTCCAACTCTAATCTTTTATGATTCTGTGTACAGCTGCAGTATTAATTAAATCACTTTTGCATATCCACACTCCTTGTGATGGTGGTGTGGGTCCTCACTACCACTGCTTGCATCAGTGCAGAGAGCAGTGCACCATGGGTAGTTATCTTAATGTGCAACTCGCCACCATCTGTTGCAGGAAGTTTTGGGAAGGATTTGTAATGCTTCATGGGGGCAAATGAGTTACGCAGAGGTGACTAGGGACATGGATTCAATGGATCATGATGCAGTTTTCTCCATACCATTATCTGCACCTCATAATGTTTCACATCTCTTTTCAAAAGCCCTGCACACCCGTGTGTTCACCATCTCTGTGAGAAGCATGGGTCTTGCACTGCGCTTCAGTATCAGGCTAACCATTACAAACACAATGCACCTGGTCTGTCATTATTTTCAGAGCTGCCAGAGGAGCCACGAGGGATCTGACAATACCTTGAAGACTGCCTTGATAACAGACATAGAAAGAAACATTTCATGGTTGCTGTTGGCATTCATGGACCAACTGCAGGTCGTGGAACCAGTTGTAGGCCTGAGAAACACCGATTGGTGGGATCGCTTCATTATGCAGGTTTGGGATGACAAACACTGGCTCAGGGAGGCTTTGAAAAACCAATTTAATAGTGAGCCACAGTATTGTGTCTTGTAGTGTGCTCTACTTGATATTGTTTTCTAGCGCCTCAGCATGTACCTTGCAATGAGTGCTGTGTGTGTGGTAATATAACATTGCAAATACACCCATTGCTATCCCCTGAGAATGATGTCAGCCGCAGCCACCATATGTTGCAAACTAATAAAGGTGAATTAAGTTTCCATACATAGATTTTTATTCCAAACACATGCAAACAAACGTAATTGTAACTGAATGAAATTGTATTAATGCAGGGAAAAGAAGTTTTGGAGGGGAAAGAACAGTCATGGTCATTTAAAAAACACATACACCAACTGTGTCTCTCACAGGTGAGTGTATGTGTGGCTGTGATTGTGTGCACGCTCCCTCAGGGTGGAATGGTACTGCAGCAGCCCTGAAACGTACGTGGAATGTGTGGAGGTAGGGAGGTCCCAGAATGCAATTAGCGATAGTCTGCAGAGAGAGGCGAGCACTGGTAAGTTGGACCTTAAGGTCTAGAAGAGTCTTCAGCATGTCCATCTGGCACTTAGGAAGTGCTACCATGTCCTGCTGCATGTCCCTCTCCTTTTGCTGTTAATTTCTCCTCTCCACTCCCTTTCCATTTTGTCCAGAATGGTGCTCATCCAAGCTCTCTGTTCAGCATCTGCAGCACCAGAGGCTTGCAGGGTCACTTGAAACATGTCATCTTGCATCCTCTTTCTCCCTCCTCCTTATCTGGATGAGCTGCTCCTCTGGTGTGGATGGAGGGACCCTGAAGGCCATATTTCCAGCTGCAAAGGACACAATGAACAGAGGTACTATTGTGCGTGTGTTCACTCCCCTTGATCCACACAAATTAAAAGCACTACATTCTCACTTATCCTTAGGATTCATAGAGCACGGAGGTAGTCCCAGCCATGGTGAGAAGGGGGCGACTTGGGACAATAAGGGGTGGGGGTGGTAGCACACGGGCATCAGTATATGTAGATAGGGCAATTGCTCTTTGCTGATTTTAGGTGATACCTCATTCCTGAGGGTAACGGAGGCTGAAAGGGAACAGCTCCTGAACACATCTGGCTGCAGACCGGGTCTATATATTGATAACCTGTGTGGTGTGCCAGCTGAAGTAATTGCTGACTGGCATGAGAAAGTGGAAGAAATAAGGCAGAGCTCCCCAGAAACCATCGTCAGAGGATTGCAGAATACCTCCAGGAAAGTTGCCTTGAGATTTCTATGGAGCATTCATGGGACATCCCAATGCACGTAAACCATCTGTTCCACAGGGCCTCCTCTGCCTCGCTGTATGGGGGAATGAGAAGCAGAGAACAACTCTCTCTCTGATGGTTATTTCACTACATCTTCAAGCCTCATTAAAAATATTAAATGAACAGATGTGTCCCTGCAATATCAATGCAAACTGCCTACTTAGCAGCGGTTCATTCCCCTGCGTCAGGCTTGCTAGTGCTGGACGGTAAAGGTGGCTTGACTGCTCCAGCATAAGAAAAAGGTCCTGGCTCACTGCACTACTGGATCCCCTGGAAGTCTATCTCCCATACTCCTCCTCCTCCTCCTCTTCCTCATCCATCACCTCTTCCTCGCTGTGCACTGCAGGGGCCTGTGACTACAGCTCCCCTGTAGTATCCATAGGCGCTTGGGTGTGGTGGTCAGGTCCCCCACGAGGTTGCATGGAGCTCTTTGTAAAAGTGGGCACGTATGCAGCTCTGCACCAGAGTGACTGTTTGCCTCCCTTGCCTTCTGGTACATCTCTGCAGCTCCTTGGATTTAACATGGCACTGCTCTGTCTCTGTTGGACCCCTTCTCCCCCATGCCCCGAGCGATCTGCTCATATATGTCGAGATTTCTGCAGATGGATTGCAGCTGTACCTGCACAGCCTCTTCTCCCCCAGACCCAGGAGATCCACCACCTCCTGTGTACTCCAGGCAGGAGTGTGTTTGCTGCATGGAGCTGGCATAGTCCCGTGGGCAGTTGCTAGCTGAGCTCTCCATGCCAACCAAACAGGAAATGGAATTTCAAAAATTCAAAAATTTAAAAGGGGAGCAGCATGTTCCTGCATACCTGGCAGCTGGGCAGCGGAATTCAAAATGGTGACCAGAATGGTCATGATTGGGCTTTGTGGGATACCTCCTGGAGGCCACTAAAGTCAACATAAGTAACACAGTGTCTACACTGCCACTGTGTCAACCTAACTATGTTGACTTAAGTCATGTCATGGAGGTGGAGTTATTAAATTGGCATAGCGGACATGTTATGTCAGTGGGAGCAGCAGTTTAGTGTAGATGCTTACAGAGTTATGTCAATGTAAGCTGTCTTGCATCAGTCTAACTCCGGAGTGTAGGCCAGGCCTAAATGTATTCAAGTAGATCTAGATGTCCGCCTTGTAGATTTCCGTATTTTATGTTCTAATTTTTTCTTTCTTCCTTTTAAAACAAATGTTAGTGGCTCCAGTAAGGGCTTTTATCCAGGAGGCCTCATCTTGAAACTGGGTTTGGGTCAGAAATGGTCATGATACAGGAGACAACAGGTAGTTTCTGGAGTCCATGAAAATGCTATGCATTTTTCCCTGGCAGGCATGCGTGATATACATCAATTGTGTGAGAAAGGTTATGAACTTTTGGAGTGAATGAACCATACTTTTCATTCAAATTGACACCTAGTATCTAACTACAGTATAGAGATGAAAAGAAAACTACATATGCAGGTAGATACAATGTATGTGGTTTATGTTAATTTCATTATGCAGTGTTCTTGCTTTAAAGTATAATACGTATCAGCAGCATTTGAATACAAGTACCTTATTATTCTTCAAGTATATCTTCAACTTTGGTAAAGGTTCACAGGAAACTTAATTGATGGATCACCTTTTACTTAGTTTGATGGGAATAATAACTTCATAAGAGATTCAGAAGATACTCTTGAAAATTCATTCTAAGAACCTGAAATGTCAGTGACTGGCTGTTACACTTCTGATCTTCCAGCAAGCGCTGTCCATACATTTTTCTTATTCAACTCTGGTTTTTTTTCCTGTTAATATACTTGACACTGGACAATTATTTTTTAGAATGTTTTCTCTATCTTCTTCTGCTGCCAATGAGAGAAGAATAAAATTCTGACTTGATCATATAATGTAAAATATGAAAAATATTGACACGGTTTAAAATGGAAGAAATACTGGATTTTCTGCAGCTGTGTTTTTCCTTGTTTATTTTCCTTCATGGATGTCTGGCTTTTCATCTTACTGTGCCAGTTTTAAAGGTTGGAATGGAGGAGCAGTCAGCAATTACCTGAAGCATCCTAATGAATCCAAGGTGAAAATCACCTCTCCCTTCAAAAAGCCTTTAAGTCAATAGGGCTCTGCAGTGGCACAAGGTCCATCCCTGCAGAAAAAATTGCAGAATCAGGATCTAAGCAGTAGAGTCTGGTTGAAAAATGTTCCATAAAACTTTTTTCTAATTAAAAATCATTTGGACAAAATGGATGTTCTCATGAAAACTGTTTTCATCCAAAAAAAAAAAAAAGGGGGGGGGAGAGGGGGCTGGGAGCTGAGGGGGGATTTCATTGATAACAATTATTTGTAACAAAAGCCTGACAACTACATAAAATTGGCATTTTACATTCTCTTTCTCTCTCTCTCTCTCAGAGACTTTTTGTGGGGAAAAAGGAAAACTTTCCTGACCCCCTCTACTTAGTAGGGGTTCGGGAGGGATGGCCCCCACAAACCACTATCAGACAATAGGGCTGCTACACAGTCTCTTTGCAGCTATTATTCTACATTTCCAATGCACTGGTTTGGGGTAGTATATCTGCATTACAGAAAATACTTCAGAAATTCAAAATATTTCAACTAAATCAATTTCCAAGGGGGGAGAAAAAAAAGCAGCAGCAGCAGCATATAATATGAAGAGGGGCTGTAAGGAACCTTTTGCAGCTAACTAATCCTGAGTACGATTGGCTGTAGTGGTGCTTTACATCATGCCACCTGTTTCCACTTATGCCAGGGGAGGATGTGTGGCTGGCCCTTGAGGCAGTGATGTTTTACTTTTACTTATCAAATATTATCCACCTTATTTAATAATTCATATTTAAACTGTTGCAAGGCTTAAAAATACTTTATTTTGCTACTTAAAGAGAGACAACATTTTAATATTTACATGAATAAATGTAGTCTTATTCTAATAGAGAAATGATCAAATGGGAGACTTCTTGGTACAGCTTCTTTAATTGGTTACCATTAACTTGATGTCTAGTCCATTAAAAACAAAGGTCAAATTAGTTTTTATTGCCTTTGAGTCCACCCCAGCAGTGAGAATGGCTTACAGAACAACCCATACGCAAAGTTCTTCTTTTCTTTTGGTGCTTAATCTTGTCTAAATCAAAGCTCTCTCCTTTCCAAAATGTAAACAGGCAAAAATATCACATTTCTCCCCTTCCCAGGGTTCCAACCCATCTTAACTTATCTGAAAGCCAGGATTCCTGATTCCCTCACTTTTCTCTTCCTACTTTAAACCTGTGGTGCCTGAGCCCTGTAGTTTTAATTTTGCTCCAGCTGCCTCATGTCTACAGCTATGTAACCCCTGACAGTTTGGTTCCTTACCCTACAGGCCAGGCAGGAAAACTGGGTTGTGAGATTTGGCATTAACTGGGCAATCTTTGCATTGCTTTCTGGTGGATTCTTGGGATACAGGTGCTTAGAATAGCCTGTAATAGTCCCGATAGTTTTGATCAAAGATCAAGCAAATTTTCATTTTAACAAACTTTCTCTTGCTTTTAAAGAGAAGTACTTTGGCTTGACAGATTCTACTAAGATATTAAATGTTGTTTTTTGGGATGTGGCAGGAGAAGAAAGAATGGATGGGATTTTTTGCAGTGCAGAGGGAGCAGGGCAGCTAAGGTGTCTTTAGGTTGAAATCGACAAACTTGGGGGTGGGCAAAGATCTGATGGAACTTGTGGTTCACATCTCGTTAGTTGCTTAGTTGTGAAAAATGAGAAAAAATATTTTGTTTTGGGTCAAACTGATTATTTTTTACTTTTGGGCAAATTGGAAAAGTATACAAATTTCATTTTGGGTCAAATTAAATGTTTTGGTTCATTTCCAGGCTTTTAAAACTTTTTTTCAAAAAATAATAAAAGCAAAGAAACTGAAGGATTATACGTGGGTTTAACACCCTGCTCCTGCATGGGGAGTTGAACCTGGGTTTCTTACATACCAGGTAATTGCCTGAACCTGTGGCCTATTTGGAATTAAAAGGCTCTGATTCTGCATCCTGTTTCAAACAACAGTATATTAAAATGTTTAAAGTTAGGCATGCTTGAAGATAGGCACTTGCTTGAGTACCTTTCTGAATCAGTCCCATTGAAGTCAAGGGGACCACAGGCATTTTAATATAGCCAGATTGCAAGGTAATAGAAAAAATGTCTGCAAAAAAAGGGATGTTGAAAAATTGGAAGGGATTCAGAAACAAGCCATAGGAATGATCTGAGATCTGGAAAGCCTACCTTATAGTAAGAGCCTGATGATGCTCAATCTATTTAGCTTAACAAAGAGAAGGTTAAGAGATGATTTGATTATGTTCTAGAAGCCCCCACACATATAGATTTCCAATAGGCTCCTTAGCATAAGAGATGAAGACATTACAAGATTCAGTGGCTGTACATTGATGCTAGATAAGTTCAATTTAGAAATAAGATAAACATTTTACCATTGAAGGTAATTAACAATTGGACCAGGTTACCAAGAGAAGGGGTGGATTCTCTAAATCAATCATAGGTGTCTTTTTGAAAGAGATGCTTTAGTTCAACCATAAATTGTTGGGCTTAACCCAGGAATTACTCTGTGAAATTCTATGGGCTATGTTATGCAGGTGGTTACTACATGATCATAATGGTCTCTCCTGGCTCTGAAATCTATGTATTAAGGTCTTATTTATTTGAGAATCTAACTATTGTCAACTGATCAGAGCCATGTGTTAAATATTTAAGGGAAGCATAGATACTACGCATGTGTATCAAAGGTTGTAGAAAAAAAGTATGATGTTACACTGTATTTAAAAAAAATTGTGACCATGTAGTAAAAGGTTGTACCATAATTTGTAAAAAGCTAGAGGCAGAGTTAAGATTGTGTGTATGTACCCTTATCTGTGACATTTCCTTGACATCTCAGTGCTTAACTATGTTACTTTAGATGTTACTATAGCTTAAAAGCAGATTAATTTAATACTAAAGTCATTGCCTAATAGTTTTTATCTGGAGTAAATGTTAATTATGGAATCAAAACCTTAAAAAGTATCAGTTTATAATAATAGCATTCATAGATAGGCGCTACTAGCCATTGCCTTTGTATGACTGGAGACAGAGCTATACTTTGTCATGACTTCAAGAGTACAGATTGCTCATGTGCTCCTATTCATTTTAATTCCAAAGAATTGGAGTAAAAGACAAAACCAAAGTATCTGGGTCTTTTGATCTTGGTTTTCGCTGTTAAACAGAGCTGAAAAATTTGGTTCCATATCTCAAACCATCTCCCACAGCCACCACTTCAGAAGTTCAAGGAAGTTTCAGATTTGGGGTTCTGTAGGAGACCCATCTCTATATACAAAGACCTCTGTTGGCTGAGTCCAAGTATCTCAGTGAATAAACCTTTTGCCAGTCTCTGAAACACTTTGCCCTTAGACCAAGGAGTATGTGGCTTTTAGAGCCCATGACCATGCTGTTATCATCATGAGCCTACTTTTATGGAACACCCTTCTGATTTCAGGAGAGTCACAAAACTGGCATCTTTTAAACTGGGTTAAAAAGCCCTTTTTATTTTAAAGGCTAATGCTGTATAGTGTCTTAACTCTCTTTCATCCCAAACACTGTCAAACAGAATCCTGTGTAGATGTAACAGAATAACTTGTGAATAGCTGGTATCCCTGCATGTGAGGATTCTTGCCTGCCTAGCTGTTAGTGTCATAAGTGTATTTACTATAATTGCTTCTATGCTTTAAAAATGCAGAATGTCTTTCTGGAAGATACAAAGTGTTATAACATGACTTACATTTTTTCTGGGTCAGGATTGAATATATTTAATGTGTATAAGTACTTAATTACCTGAATATGCATTTTTGTGATCCATACTATTTCTATCGCCACATCAATAATTAGTGTCACGTGTTAGTATTTATCCCCATAGATTAAGGTACTGTTAGCATCTGGGGGTCATTTAGATTTACAGGGGAACAGTGACTCTCTAAGACCTATATATATAAGACCACTTTATTGAATCAACCTTTTTCTTAGTCTTAATTTTTTTCCTAAACTACTACTTGAATATGTACCAAGTAAACACATTTAACAACAAAATTAACTACATTCAGGTAGCTCACCTGTATAAAGAATCAATAAAATATACCAATAAAAATTCATTCTTGTAACTCTGTACATAAAAAAACCAACAAAAATGCAATCACCAAATATAATACTGTAATAAAATACATCAAAACACATCACAATCTCAGTCACCAAGGTATTGGTTTCACACAGAGTCATAATTAATTCATATTCTGCCTCAACTGTGGACAGGGGATGTATATAAACAATTTTTTTCCCTTCATGACTCCTTTTCTGCCAAATTCCAAATGAAATGAAACCAAAGCAGGTGCTCTACAAAATTAGATTCAGAGGAAACTTCCAACACTAAAGCCATTAAGCATACATTTCTTAAATAAAAAATGGGTTGTCTGCAAGCTGTCTTGACATGGTCTGCAAAGTGTAGTACATAAAACAGCAGCTTTGAGATAACTAAAACTTTTCCCCACCTCCCCAATGTCTGTTTGGATAAAATAAGCAATTGTGATCCTGAGTACATAAGCAGAACAGCTTTTCCTGATCAAGTTGCTGCAATAGTTTTTAGGAATATGCTTTACAAAAATGAGATATAATCATTAATGTTTAGAAAAATAGTAACCTCTCATCATCCCGCCCCTCACATATTTACATTCACCAACTGAATGTTACTCTTTCTTTCCTAGTACATGTCAGCCACAGTTATACCAAACTATGTGCTAAATTCTGTCCTCACTGTATATCCTGAATAACCTGACTGTGCTCTTCTAAAATGTGCTGGGATTGTGTGGACGGAAGTCTCCCACTGAGATAGAAGCAGTGTTCATTGCCAGTGAATCTGTCAGTAGGTTTGCAACCACAAATATTATAGAACGGTGCACTACACATCCTAATTATACTTCATTATGCCTATAATATACCACAGTTACTGGCAATTGTGTGTGAACAGAAAGAACACAGCTGTGCTTTCAGATCCCAGGGTAAGTTTGCTGAGATGGTGGTTAACAATAAAAATACTGTTGTAAAAACGTCATAATTTGACCACATTTGACCTGGAGTCAATGAGAAATTATAAATGTGATCCAATCCACAAACTCTTAAGCGCGTGCTTAAGTTAACTCCATTACCATGAGTAGCCCTACTGCAGCCAACTGGAGACCAGGCCTCCATTTGTCAGCTGCCCAGAGCTATTAAATAGCTAATAAAAAAATTTAATAAAATAAATGGTAAGTAATAAAAGCTTCCTCTTTGAAAAAGCCTCTCCACCATAGCAAGAATGACACTTGCAATAGTGGTACCACCCAATCTTTCCCAAAATAAAACCTGTAACACACATAAATCAACAAAACAAATATTCCAAGCAGATTTCTAACCCTAAAAAGGGAGGACATCCGCAGCTTCCATAAAGTCCACTAAGGACTTGTTATTCCTATGAAGATTACATGGAAGGTGCTCTGACTATGGTGATGGGCAACAATATAATACCCTAAGAGAGATAGATAATACTAATGGAATTATAAGTGTTTAATCTATTTTGCACTACTTGTACCACCATGCTAGCCCATTAAAACAACTCATCCCTATAGAGTGATGTAGCAATAATAGTTTGCTAGTGTTTAGAGAAGTCCTTGAAATGTAACTTTTTCGAACAGTGTTAGTAAACTAATTTCGAACCTTTCAACTTTGGTCTTGTATATAAAATGCTTACCTCATCTTTATTTCCAGTCATTCCATATGGCATGCATTAGGTTTTAGGGCATTTCTCACATTGGACCAAGCAAAGATTTTGCACATCAGTCTCTTTAGAATAAAATGGGAGTTGCGCTCTTAAATGCTTGGAAGTGCAAATAGATTCTAATATATCACAAGTTTTTCTTTTTCTTTTTATTGTCTGGTCTTTTTGAAACAGTGACACATTCTGTTACACACTTGCAACATCTGAAAGTTCTGAAAACAAACATAAAAATGGGAAAGATGAGCAGCAAATGGACTAAAAAGGAAATTAGATACATAACTGATAAAAAGAACAAATCCTTACATGTGGATAGCTGCATGAAATTGAATAATATCTTGTTTTATGGAATGTAGATTATGTGGTGGTGAGAAAACCTGAATTAAATCTTGACCATGAAACGTTTCATATGCCATTAGCAAAACTATGGTTATCAATCCTTTCACTAATGGATAACTTGGAATGATAAAAAGTAAACTGAAATAATGTGTCAGTAACTCTTAGCATGAGTGACAAGACAGACTTCAATATTTTTCACTGACTAAAGTTTTGTAGTGCTGGGGAACTTTGCCAAAAGTGCACTAAAGAGGGCAAGATGGGATATTAATAAAGCATGAATTTTCTTTTATAGAAGCCTTCAGAAAGCTAATTTAGCTAAACTCTTCATCTAGGCTATTCTCCAGTGGTGATTAAATGCACTTTAATAGGTGAACCTGTCATGCATCTGAAAGGATAACAAAGAACCTGACTTTCTTAAGTGCATGTTTTGCTGTGATAAAAGTATATTCAAGAAACTACGTATGTGCTGGCTATCATTTTATAGGTGATGAAGAAGGCCACATCTTATAGACAGAAGGTACAAAGATTTTTAGAATACTGAATTAATGTATTTAAATAATTGTTTAAGGCTGTATCACTGATAGCAGCAAAGTGGTAGTTCCAGAATGATCATCGCTGATGTTTAAGAAATGATCTTCTGTTTGGCAGTTGGATCTCAGATACTTGGAATGGGTCATGTAGAAGAAGTAATGTAGAACAAAGGCTTAAGCACAACCAGAAATAGAAGTGATCAACACCTGAGACAGGCAGCAAGACTAAAAGTAGGAGTCATGAGAGCAGATTTTTTTGCTCCTAATACATAATCTATTTGGGAACTATATGCTGCTTCTGTAAGTGGAAGTTAGACTTCAGGACTTACATACAATACCGACCTACCTTACAGGAATGTTTTGAAGATAAATAAGTTTTTTAAAGCTGTGATCCTGCAAACATTTATGAATATGAATAGTCACATTAAACTCAATAGGACTACTCATATATAAAATTAAGCATGTGAATAAGTTTTTGCAGGATAGAGGCATAGGCTTGTGAACAGAGCTTGCCAATACCTTTTAAATGATGAAAATATGGCTTTTTGAAGCAAATGAAATTTTTCCTGAAAAAATTTAAATTTCCTTTGAAAATGTTCTTGGTGTTTTTGATGAAAAATCAAAAACGGAAAAACTTTTAGATTTCTGTAAAAAAGCTTGGTTTTTAGTAAAAATGATCAGTTACTGAAAACTGAAAAACATTTTTTGCTGAAAAGTAAAACTTTTAATTCATTGAAAAAATGATTCCCTCCCTGGCCTCCACAACATTTCCAGGAAAAGACAGTTGGCCTTTTCCAATCAGCTCTTCTTGTAAGGCATTTTCAATATGAATATAGTTATGTGGTGCTGCATTTTGTTATTACTATTGTAACATCTAGCACACCTATTCACCTGTCTGTTTTCTTCCATTCTACAGGTAATACAATTTAGTTCAGACCCCCAGAGTATTTTGGACAGATGACATGGGTCACAACCCTGCAAACTCTTACACCTGTGCTTACTTTTACTACTGTGAGCAGTCCATTTCCTTCAGTGGGGCTATGCAGGGCAATAAAGTTAAGTGTTTGCAGGTGTGAGGTCATAGAGGTCAGCAGGAGCTGCTCTGGGCTAGGACATGCACAGACTGAAAGAGGAGCTTTAAAAGAGGGAGCAGAGCAGCTCACTTGTTGGAAATTTAGCAAAGAAAACAGGCCTTCAGTGCCTAAGGAAAGCATTGACTGATGGTAGGGGTTTTCCTAATGGTCCCTCCTTGAGGGAAGGGTGGACCACATTCTGATGCACCTTGAAGGGGAATCGTTCTCCTCTGTTTCCTAGGAAATGTATTTGTGTTAATTCCCTTTGCTTTTTTATTCAGGGGAGAGATTTTAAAGTGATCAGGCTGGAGGGCAAAGTCATAGGAAGAGACAGATCATTTCAGAGGTGGAGCAACCACTGGCTGAAGGTACCTGATTGGAAGAGATGTTTTGCCATAGCTACCCACAAAGAGTGCTTAGTGGTGAGTTAATCCCTTCACAGAAGAATTAAAGGGTGTGGTGTACATACAGCTGGGATCCATAACCTACCAGACTCCATACTGGGCATAAAAATTAGTCCTCTGATAGTGCTTCCTCTATCTTAAGGAAAGATGAAAGGCTGCTCTCCTGATTGTCATTTCTGAGGGGTTCAAATCCTTATTTTAAAAGACTTTGGATAAACTGTGCAGAGGGAAGGATATTCATCTGAACTAGTAACATCCTGGCAAAGGGAAGACAGTCTCTGTTGGATTACTCATTTTCCCACATGTAAGGGGAGATTTTTCAGTTTGTTTGGGTACAGGCTGCTCATAAAACTGTTATTTTAACTATAAAATAATGTTAATTACCTTGTAAATGACAAAATGGTGACCTTTTTTTTTTTATGGCAACCATTCTGAGTCAGACAAATAGTCGCCTGAATCGTGCATCCTGCCTGTGAGTTATGCAACCCTACAAGTTGTTTTGACTCTTTAAGCTCTTGACCAATTTCTTAGGGTAAAAACTACAGACAAATATCAATGAAAGAACAACAGTAAGTTTCAACAGCTGTGACAAGCTGGCTGCCAGAAAGCATGCCTGATGTGTACGTGAATAATAGGCAATCTCTCAACTTTGTAATCCTAGAGAAAAATCTTATCAAGCTTTTCCCTCCAAGAACATTACTTCAATGCTATGACCCTGATAATTCATGAAAGGATGGAGTGCTGGAGGTACTTGATAGAGGTAATTGACATGTACTATATGCATAGTCAAAGTCAACTGTACCTTTTTATAAAACTATTACTATAGTGTGCTGCAATAAGACAGCATTACATGTCACTGATTCATCTTTCAAAAGAAAAGGAGATCCAGAAAAGGACAAGGATAGATTAAAAGTCAGCAATGGCAGAAATTTCTTTCATGATATTAGAAAGGAGCCGTGGGGCTAAATTTATTTCTTGGGTACTATGTCATCATGTTTTTTCACGTTTGTACATCATCTGTTTTACACTATAGATTTTATATTTGGAGCATAGTTGTCTTGTTCTCCTTTATTGGTGCCAGTGTGGAGGATTTCCATCTCTTGTGCATTTGAGCTAGAAAAGACTTAAGTGTTGGCATTAATCATACAGTAAGTCCTTTTCAGGTCACTTTGACATGTCATTGGTTGACATACTGCAACAGTAGTATTATAAGTTTATCTTAAATTCCAGAATAAAGCAGTACTAAATTCTCACAGAAGGAGTTATCTCTCTATTTGGCAAAACCAGAGTAGAATGCTCAGACCATATTTCTACTCTGTGCATTTCAGGATGTGTCTGCCTGCCTGTACATATCATACACACCCAACCATTCACAGGAAAATGAATCCCACAGCTATATAAGCAGTATGCATCATGTTGGCTAACAGGCTAATCACTGATTAATCCTTCCCTATGTTTGACTATGCTAATATGTTGACTCAGCTGTGGCCATACCAGGGCTGCAAAAGTCTACACAGGCTTGAGCTTGGTCTGTATTTGTATGGGAGAGTTCCATTTGAAATTGCAGGTACCATCTGCAGTAGTATTGATTCAATGGGTGGTGCACTTCCCTCTGTCTCTTCTGAACTGATACCCTAGTATGGTGCAGAGAGAATGTTGATGATTAATTATAATTTAGTTAGTGTCCATGATTTTGATGGATTTAAAAAAAACAAAAAAACAGTATGGTTAAGTGCTTTGAGGGCGAAACTTCCTGGACTCTGGGTTTTAAGGAGGCACAAGGTGATGGGTGCAGTTTCATATGTAGACATCATTTATTCACACACCCTTATGAAGAGTTGGGTAGAGTTAGGTTCCACCACATATGTGGATAAGTGATTCCTGTGTATTGTTCGTAACACACTTTGGGATCTCTCTGAATGACTGACTGGTGGTGAGATCTAATGGAAAATATGTTGTGATAAATCAGCTGAGCAGCGATGGGTCAGGAGAAGGCAATGTAGTGAATGTTCTGAGGGCGAATCTGCCGCTTCTTCACTTCCTCCTGCTCAGAAGGAACAGCAGGGAGCAAGGACAGGAAGGTGCTGGGACAGTTGGAGGGGAAGCGAGTGGGGATATAGAGGCAACCAGTCAGGGGCTTTGAGAGGAGCATCGGGGCTGCAGGCAATTGTAGTGCTGTACGCTAGAGCCTTAGCAGCTGAAGTACCTACAGTGCTTCTCTGCTTTTATGCCCAGAGCATGCAACCAGAGACCAAGGTTACTACCACAGCGCACCAGAGACTCCATGTGCGGAGGGATGGATGAGAAGTAGAGCACAGTACGCGCGTGACTTTAGCAATGTGCTATGAAGATTGACTTAACACAGTTACTTGGTGAGCTTCATCAGGATTAATGCTGGATAAAGTTGAAAAGTAAAATTTTATGTGTGTTCGTTCAGGGGAGGGGAAGAAGCCTTTGTGCAGATAGCAAAACTAGCAAAAAATCTGGCACTTTTTTTTGGAAATGTTGTGGTGATTGGGGTTAGCCTTTAAAAATATGACTCTGCTAGTTTAAGAAAATGAGATCACACTGTTGGCCGCACAGTGAACTTTGCCTTTGATCCTAGCTCTGACCTGTACCTGTTTCTCCCCTGATGATGTGATGGAGGTCCAGAGACCCCTAAACAACATAAGAGGCAGCCTGTCTTTCAGTAGGCATGAGAAATAGTTACTGAGACAGTAAACAAGAGTGGGAATTGTACAGGAGAGAGAAGTATGCAATTGAGATGAGTTGGGAGCCACCATAGACTGTCATCTTGGCTCCCAAACAGACAAACTTCATATAACGGGGGGAACAATTTTGAAGAAACTCTGAGAAAGTCTTGATTACTCAGTTTCTCTCTTTCTATCACATTTTTTTCAGGGAATTGTTCCAAGTGAGTCCTCGATTACCACAATCTGTTAAGAGAAACTGTTATTTGTGCAGTTCAGCTGAAGGAACCATGAGCGAGGCAGACATTAGCTGGTTAGGATTTCAAGGACTGGAGATCCAGCAATGAGTGTGGTTATAAGTCTGGGATGCATAATGAGATGTGAATGGTGAAGAGGCTGTGTGAGCACAGAGTGGAGAGAGAGAGAGAGAGTGTTCTGGGAAACATAACTTTAGGCACAACAGAATCCTGGAAAATTCAAGGGTAAGAGGAGATCCTGGGATGAAGGGATGGGAGTGGGGGAATGCTGGAAGCCATTCCAAAGATGCCTTGAAGATCATCTTGGAGGCAAATACAAGGTAGGTGTAGATTGAGGCACTGGGAAAACCAGCATACACAATATAGTTCATGTCTCTTGTTTTTATGCATTTAACAAGTACCTCACGTTTCTCTTGCCAGCTTAGTAATAATGGCAGTTTAAATGGCTCCACCAGAGGACTTTGCAAAGAAAAATATTTGCAAATCAACATGCTTGTGCTTGTTTGAGCTTTTCTTAAGCCTTTGCAACAGACATCAGTGAAGGGGAGGATTTTTATTGTGGGGTTTTTGTTTTTTGTTTGTGTGAGAATATTGCCTCAGAATAACTTGACAGGAATTGGGGTCTGTGGCACAGTCAGTCTCCAGGCAACTTAATGAGCACAGATTGCCTGTATCAGGCTGCCTGATCAGTGGAAAGGGTCAGTAGACCAGCTTATAAATCCAGGAGCAGTTTAGTGGCTGCTCAAAGCATTCTGTCATGGCTGTGATAGTACCTGGTTTCCACCTTGTTTCCAGCCCTCCTTTATTCCAGGTAACTCAGCTTTGACCCTCAACTCTGATTCCTGGCGAGCAACTCCTGCTTTGTCCACGAGGCCTGACCACCCACAGCCTGGTCTCATGCTATTGTTCTGGTCTCAGGCTACTCATGCTACTGTTCTGGTCAGTACTGCTTTCTTTAGAAAGACACTGAACACTCGATTGTCTATAGGTAACATGAAATTATTCCTGTTTAATGTGGAAGAGTTATTGTTAGAGTTCAGAATTGCAAATTGCCTTTTCTGAAAAATCTGACTTGGCTACATAAAATCCAGTATCATAGAGAGAAAGTACTTAATGTAGACCATTGAAATCCTGGGACTAGTTGAAAGTGTATGTATATTAATCCTTTGGAAAAGACAAAAGGGGTACATTCTTTCCAATTGTTTAATGGATTGAGAACATTTTCAAATAGTGTTTTAGTATAAATAATTGCATGTTTGGTTTAGAGAGAACTCTTCAAGGTGGCAGGTATTGTAAACTGTTTTTTTTTTTTTTTCATTAAAAGAAAGTGTGGGCTAAAGTAGCCAGTCACATAGGACAATTAAAGCTGTGTATGTGGCTTTACATTAAAACAATAAAAACCAAACAAGATGGTCTGTAGATCAGAATAAAAAGTTGGGAGCAAGGGGAATTAATTATTCTGGTCATAGGAGGAGGGGATACTATGATTCCGATGTTGCATATTTCCTAGTAACAAACATCTAACAACTTTGGTAAAGTTAATTACTTAAATTGTACACTTTTGGGAGCAGGGACTGTCCTTCTGTTCTTTGTCTGAACAGTTCCTAGCTCTGTGCGGCCCTGGTCCATGACTAGGGCTTGTACATGCAACAGTTAAATAATATTCTATAAAATTATTTGTATATCTGGCAATCTATGTTATGCTCTGCAGGTGATTGTTGGCTTCAGAATAGTTGTTGGGAATTTTTCCTGCAAAATCTTTCATTCTATGCCTGATGAAGGGGAAAAAAGAAATCTTTGTACATCACAGCGGAGAATGACTCTACAGGGGCGGAGGAGGGGGGGAGATGGAAAGCGGATATCACATGGCTATGTTGGGAGATAACTTTGAGACTACTGTAGTATTTTAGCTGCAGGTGACTATTATTCCAGACTTCATGTAACTTTAAAATTCCTATGAAGTAATTTGTGGATCATTGCAATGTATCTTACTGATGTAGAGGGAGCACTGGGAGGGGAATTTTTTGTAACTGAAGGAGACTACAGAATCTGTATCACACTTAACTGTTAGCTACACTGGGATTATTGTTGTCTGTAATAAAATGAAGAACACAGGCTTAGCTCAATGAGAAAAGGGTCAAATTATTTCTCCTAGTCTCTCCCCACCAATGAATGTCTTCACTGGCTTCGTGTTCTTTACCCTATCAAATTCAAGCGTTGTGTGATCACTTTCAAAACCCTGCATAACTGCCCCTCCCCACCTTCCATCCCCTGTGCTTTGCCAATGATTTGCCAGCACTGATGCTCCATTTGTTCACTTTTTCTGCATTCTCCTCCATGCCTTCTGCCATTCTACTGTCTACTCCCCTCTCAGAGTTTCTGAATATGTTCAGAAATCAGATGATTTAAAACAAAAATCCCTTTTTCTTTCCCTTTTAAATATGCTGCTTGGTTATTAGAGGATTGTCTATATTGATATTTCAAAGCACTGCTGTCATCTGGGTGGTCACATTCATCAAGGACTTTCGCAAGTTTCTCTTGCTTAAGAACTGGGCACTGGTTTCCAGTAGCAGAAAGTACAGGGGGGTGGATTGTGGCAGCATAAGGAGCCCAAAATTTACTTTATGCTGAGTGGGAACCTGTAGGCATTCAGGGCAGCCTCAGCAGTGGCTAATACTGGCTTGAGAGTGTGTGACCAGGGGACTTTTTGACTGATTACGTCTTCTCGGAAGGCTCCACCAGTGGGGGAACCTATAGAACTGAGACTTGCCTTTTTGTGACAGATGTTCCAAAGGAGGGCTGGGTGCTTGCCTTCTATTGGGTGAGCCACTTAAGAGGTGTGGTGGTCCTTTGAGTGTGTAAATGTTGGCCCTGAAGCTGCAGTGGTGTGCAACACTGAAACGTCAAAGTTGAAACTGAAAAATTGAGTATATCAACCATTCTAAGTAATTGCTGTGAATACCTGCAGTAGGCTGTAGTAGTAATAGGAAGGAAAGAGCAAATATATTTAAGTTGGTGACCTGGATTCTCTGAGCTTTGCTTTGTGTAAAGTGGACTTGACATAGCCAGCAAAGAATTCCCCTGTTGTAGAGGAATGCTCTGTCAGAGTAGACCACTCATCTACAGACATGTCTAGCCCCTCATGTAGGCCCTGGGAGGGGGCATTCCATTGGCAGGAGGCAAGTATGGCAAGGCAGAACACCCTCTCTATTGGTGTGAGTTAGAGCTACAAGGGAGAAGCTCTAATATGTGCTGAGGCTGGGCAGCTCAGGATCAGGGAGACATAACTGGCTCCTTTGTGGTTCCCCTCATCTTGCTGCCGCTGATCACAGCTTGAATGTAATCAAGAATCTGACCCTGTGTGCTTGTTTCCAGGACCGTTTGGGAGATAAGGGAAATAAACAATAAAAAAGGGGGGAATATATTTTGCAAATTCTATTTCTTCTATCATATGGACAAAATATGCCAATTTGGGGCAGCAACAGAATTGCAAACTTCCTTTTTTAAAAGGCTGTTTTCTTGAAAGTGTTACGGTGCTAATCTGAAGATTCTCCATCATGTAGCCAAGTGTTTGGTACAACAGTGAAGTAATGCGACACTTGAAACTTGTCAAAGGAAGAACAATAGTTTCTTTAAATGATCAGTCACTTCATATACCAATTTATATTGTCTACCACTAGGTGCTACCACAGCCATAGTAATGTGTTTAAAAATCAAAACTATTGATTGTGTGTATAGAGGAAAGATTTCTCATTTTCTATAGATCATATTGAAGGCCCAACAATATTCTAGATCCATTTGATATTTGGGTTTTTGCATAACTTTAATGTATTTTCTAAAGGTGGTGGTTTGACTAGGTGTTGAATGATTTGGAAACTTTCGGCTTAGTAACATGTGTTTTTTTTAAGGTTTACATTAGTCACAGCTATGTATGGAATCTGTTAAAATGATTGTTCCTTCAAAAAGGAAACTGTCTGAATTTTAGTTGTAAATAATCTTAACTAGGGAGATGGGATTATTTCTATAAAAATCAGGATCTCTCGATATTGGGGCTTTGTCTTATATAGGTGCCTGATTACCCCCCCCCCCCCCCCCATGATTTCTTCATACTTCCTATCTGGTCATCCTAATCTTGACTGGATAGCTCAGGGGACTGGTTGTGGGATATGGAAGAGCCTTTCACCTCTTGACCAGCTGGTGATCATTGCAATTCAGTATTATTCAAATAATTACTAGTGTTAGCTTGGATTTTTTTTTTTTTTTGACAAGTTCGTTTTTTCTTTTGTTTTTTGGGGGGGTTGGAAAATACAAATTCATCAAATCCAAAACCCTTCCTGGGAAAGGGGTAGTTTTAATGAAACTTTAATTGGGTAGGTTTCTCAAGTCCAGGTGGGATTTGTACTATGGCAAAGGTGTTCTCCATTATAGCCAGTGTTTATGGCATTTGCCTGGGTTGCAGGTACTATGGAAAGACAAGGGATCAAGTCCCTGCTCTGAATCAGGCAGAGCATGGTGTCACCCATGGACATCTTGGTGCCAACTAGCAGAAGGCACAGGGGATACATAGGGTTGTATAGGGATCTCCTGGGGTCAGACATCTGCATAATAGGTCACCAAAGGGTGGCATGTGAGCTCTCCTCTGAGAGTCAGTAGCCCATGGGTCATCATAATCATTGTGAAAGGCATGTACAGATAATATTTAAAGGACTTATGTAACTACCCTGAATATTATGCTTTTAAGGTCTTGGAGTTAAGACAGGTCACCAGGAGGTGACATATCTTGGAGATATTCCTTTCAGGCAGACATCTGTCTCCCTGTCTGGCCATTTGTGTATTGTCTGCCAAGCTGTATATTGAACTAGTTGTGAATTGAGAGTTTGTGAAATCTAGAGGATGAAGCAAACAGTGGGGTGTATGTGTCCTGTTTTATGAATAAAGACACCGGGATTGGTCTAGTACAGCGTTTCTCAATTAAATTTCCCCGCGGAACCCTTTAGGCTCCGCGGGGAAATTACACTCGTACTCGATACCCTCTGCCGAAAAATCCGGGACATCTTCCCTTTTTCGGCGGCGTGGAAAACAGCTGCTCTCGGCGGCGCAATGTCACTTTCTCGAGGAACCCTAACAGTGTTCCTGCGAAACCCCAATTGAGAAACACTGGTCTAGTATATCTTGGTGCGCAAAGACAAGGAATCCTTCACCTAGGAGGCAAACCTTGTGCATGTCTCATGAAAGAAGGCTCACAGCCTGCCTGTCTGGAAAGCACTACAGGGATTTTTGGTGAGCAATACTCTTGTATCTAATAAAGTATCTTGTTAAGTCAAGGTTCTAGAATGCATGTTATGATTTTATTTGATTTGTAACTATTTGTTTCCAATGCTTGTACTTGCTATTACTTGAATAGCTATGCTTTGTTAAATCAACTCGTACTTGATTTCCCTATAAACAAATCTAAGTTTGCAACCCCATGCTCTGAGTGTCCTTGGCCTCTGTTGCCAGAAGCTGGAATGGATGACCGGAGATGGATCACCTGATTGCCTGTTCTGTTCATTCCATGTGAAGCACCTGGCATTGCCCACTGTTAAAAGACAGGATACTTGGCTATATAAACCATTGATCTGACCCAATATGGTGGCTGTTATGTTTTAAGTGCTGTGAGTAAAGCAGAGTAGTGAGTGGAAGTGGTAAGCTGAGGGATGCTGTTTCTCTGGAAGAAGTGGATCAGTGAACACTGTGAGGGTCCAGTGGACCAGGGGCTGGACAGTCCAGAGAGACTGGGAGGTCTGGACTCTGGAGCATCCTTATTGATAACCTGCAGAATGACAGCTGAGCCTGCAAGACCTAGAGGAAAGTGCATGTGCTAGCAGTGGCCAGTGGGATTGGTGATCTGACTCATGGCAGGCACAGATTAGGCTTCTTCATGCAAAGGATGGGTGGTAACCAGGGGCCTCACAACCCTGGGTACACCTGGGAAGTGTCACAGAAGAACTTAAACCTGGTTCTTCTAAGGTCTTGCATCTCGAGTCCCTGTTGCTGTCAGGAACAGCAGGGACTTGAACCCTGGTCCCAGTGCTTAATTTGTGCCAGGGCTTGCAAGGACTGAGCCCCTGCACCTCTAGGCTTGGGAATTCATAGCCGTGGTACCTCTAGGCTTGCCACGTCAGTTATGAAAGAAAAAAAGTTGCTTGAGCCCTGGCAACTCTTTCATTATAAATTAAGTACTGCCTGGTCCTTCCATGTTTCCTGCGTCCCAGGTGAGTGCCATAGTCACTAAGGAACAGACAGTTTCTCTTTGGCTCAGTTAACATTTAATTATGTATATGAAGTAGAACAGCTCCAACAGAAGCAGTTGAAAGAGGCACATGCCAGAATAGCCAATATCCTCCTGGTTGGGACACTCACCTGGGAGGCAAGAGTACAAGTCCCTACTCTGAATGAGACAGAGCAAAGACTTGAACCTGAGATGCAGGAGACCTAGAAAAGGAAGGTAAGTGCCACTACAACAGAATTATTCGCTATAATGGGGTGGCCTTCCTCTCTCCCTCCCAAGTCTCTTCCAAAACTTTTTTCAAGGTCTCAGTTTTGTCCAATGTGGAGTGGGAAGTTTTTCAAAATCACAAATTCTCATAGGATGATAAAAAAAAAAAAAGTTTCCAGCACAGCCCTAGTCGTCATTGACAATTTTTTCAGTGTAATGGTGTTTAGGTTCTTGAGTGATAGGTGTCTTTTTATAAGTATTATGAGAGGTAGATATTTTAATGTTAGAGCTGGGAGGAAGAAAAGTGCTATGTAGTATGGGTCAGTCTCAGTCTGCTCAGACTTCTGGAAACCTCTCCTATACATGCCTAGAAACTTAACAGGATTATTGGAAGTCCTTTTTTTGCTAGTAATGTGATGCTTGTCCTTTGAGTCAAACTTGCTGAACTCTGTCTGCTATCTTGGAGAACATTGCCAAGCCTATACTCTGTCTTACCATAGTTGAGACTAGTGCAAAATTACTGAAATGTTGTTAATTGCTGAAGATATAATGCTATATTTGTAGTAAATTCTACCACTTATATGTTTGCAGTATGCAATTTATTTTCCAACAACTGTCACATAGTATTTCCTCACACTATATGCATGCATTGAAGAGCTGTATCACAAGATAAATCTGCCACAAGTATTGATAAATTCTACAGAGATGTTTGCCCCAAATGTTTAGAATTCAACAGATCATTAATCTTCTATCGCAAGCTTCAATAGGCTGGGCTATGACAAAGTTATCTGCTGCATCTCCAGGGGATGAAAATAGACCGTTGCTCCACCTAGCCACCCATCAAGAATAGCAGCAGTTGAATAAAATAGCTACTTAGCTATTTTTTGGGCTGAAGGTGAGTCATTACAATGGTGAATTTGCCAAGAGTTTTGTGGGGAGAGGGGGAACTTTAACCTTTTCAATGCCTGATGCAAGTTTACAAAAACAGTAGCTATGTGATCTTGTGAATAGTATCTTCATGTTTCCTGTGGTAGATATCACTGCCAACATTGTGGTCCTGATGTACAAACCAATATGTGCTGTATAAGGAATTAAATACACCCCAAAGCATCTGTTGGAGGTTTTTTCAATATTTTTTTTCCTGGTGTATCTCTACCTTCAGAAGAGAAGTTCTCCATATCACTTCCTTCCCTATGTCACTGATCATCTTTTTTTTTTTTTTTTTTCTTCTTATGAAGAATTTTAATTGTCTTTTAGAAAGAAAAACATGGTTTTTAAATCCAAAAGAGAATGGGCAAGTATTACTGATTCAGGCCTCTCCTTCATTACCCAGTATGTATACAGGTTCCTCCCCACATGTATCAAGCCTTCTTCACTTTCTGCCACACCCTCCCCAAAACATCGCCGTCACTACCCCAAAATAAATCACAATAGCTCTTCAGTCCATATTGGATAGTATAAACTTTCTATATGTGAATAGAAAATAAAAGCTCAAAGATCATTTTAGGAAGGCAATCTTGAAAGATGAAGCAAAAGTAGATATTACCCATATTCCAGAAGAAAAGATCTATCTCCTTCATTGGGCCATTGGCTCTTATTCACTTGCTTTATTAACAAGATGATAGAAATGCATTGGCATCACTAATTACAGCCCATATGATTTATTTTTAGGCCCTTAAGATTTTCAGGGAATAATGCAGAACCTACACAGACTTTGTTGACTTGACTGGAACTACTTGTTGTTTACCATAGAGTGAAAGTTCTCCACAGTATAATGGTTGTGGTGTGCGGGGTGGGTTCTGATAATTGATTGATTGCAATGGGACTGCTTGTGGTGTAAAATCTTCCTCAACGTCAAGAAGGCTCCTTAGATCTGGCCAAGAGACAGCAGCTAGTGAACCACTTCCCTTTCCATTCATGATCACATAACATTGCTGTAGTAACAGCAATAATGGCTTATATGGAAGAAGAATAAGAAAGTATTTGATATGTTGCTAGTTACCTTTCTATGCAATTTGGCACCCAGGTGGAAAAAATAAGAGAGCCAGCACCATCTAACTTGCCCCTGTGTGTAGATCGCTAGGAACATTCCAGAAATGACAGTTTGGAACCCTTATGTATTAGAGTTAGTGAGAGGAGACTCCACTCCAGTAACTTTCTTCTTCAGTTTTGCATAGATCTGAAGGGGACAGAGAAAATGTACATTCCCTTTCATTTTCCAGACCACATTCATAACATGCCCTCCGGCAAACATTACCAAAGTCAGTAGCATGGTTCTAGCAGACATAGAGGAGACTAAAGGTAGTGTAGCAACAGCATGTTTAATAAGATATTAAATATCTTCAGGATAGAGGAAATTACATAGTCAAAAAATTTAGTAAATATCTTTTCAAATAACTCCTTCAATTCCAGGCCTCAGGGCAGAACAGTCCTGTCTCGCCTCTTCCACCCGTGGCCCTGCCCTGCTCCTCCCCTGCTTGGCTGGCCCACTTGCCACCGTGTTCTTCCTCCTCCTCCCCGCTTGGTCCCCTTCCTCTCTTCCACATTCCCCTTTCCCCCAGGTGGAAGCAACAGCTGCGGGGGGAGGGATGTGACTTGCAGCAGCAGGGGGGCAAGTGATGGCAGGAAGGCTGAGCGGGGGTTGGGAGGGAAGACCGTGCTGCAGCGAGCGGCAGGGCTTGATGGGGTCTGGGGTGGAGTGTGGTCAGGGCCAGGGGCGGAAGAGGCCCGGGCCCTTTTAAATTGCTAGGTCCCTGGGCAGTTGCTCTCTTTATCCACCCTGTTGGCAGGCTTGCTTAACTATTTTAACTGTTGGTTTTTTAAGGCCTTTAGACACTACTATAAGAGATCAAGGCTCCACTGTGCTAGCTAGTACAAACACAGTAAGCAACAGTCCCTGTCCCAGACAGCTTAAAGTCTATGTAGACAAGGAAGGAAGTGAAGAATTAAAGCTAACAGTACATGCCCCTCTACTTCTCCACCCAAATGCCACAGACCACAAATCACAACCTTTCCAGCTAGTTGTGATTACACCTTTGGGAACAATGGAATTATTTTTTAAATATGCCCATGTAACATCTGAGACTGTTGCTGGCAATGAAAAATGCAAACAGCTATACTTTCCCAGGAATTATAACTGGTGACTGACCATAGCTAAGCAAATGTTTGGCCAGAAAAATGTTATACTACATGCTTTGAATGTCCGCTTTGGTGGACCACCAGGGATGGCTAGATCCATAGTCATGGAAAGGGAGTGAGGTGTTGGAGGGGGGATGCTAGAAGCCAGGAATCCCCATGTAGACAGAGTTAAGATTATGATTTGTAGTCTGTAATGTGTGGCAGTTGTGTATTTGGGTGTGAAGTAGAGGGTATGTATAGTTAGCTTTCACTTTTCACTTCCTTACATTGTATATAGCCCAAATAAAAGCATCAAACACAAATCTTAACTGATGCATGTTTTGTTTTTGAATATGAATATAGGAGTATATTCTTCCTTGATGTGAATTGATGAATTTTTTGACTCGGACTGGATGCTTCTAATGGTTTAAAGAGGATATTTCACAGGCAAGATGAATAATCACAGAACTATTGGCTGACAATGACTCAATAATATTGCATAATTAAAAGCATTAGAGGGGTTTTATGACTGTCTGAAAAATGACACTAGCTATTGTAGAAGACAGGTGAGGGGACTAAACTGCAATATTGGAACAGATTGGACCATCAGTATGTTCTTCGTGGATTTTACCAGTATCTTAGGTGTCTAAATTACAATGCTGCTCTGTGCAGTTTGTGATCTATTATGACTTCTTGTGGCTTCTTCCTGCATGGCTAATGAAGGATCTAGTGATGACCTGTCTACTTAGCCTTGTTATCGCAACATTTGCCATTTAGGAAGAAAACACGATGTATTGTAATAGATTACAATGTACAACTTTTCATTTATACCCTAAAAACATCTTAGATTAAGAATTAATGAGAAGTGTTACATTTCAATTTTTCATGTTTGGAAATGAATTGAGTGGATTCATAGATAGCTTGAAATGTTTAATCGTACTGTTGTGCAGTTTGGAGTTTGAGATGGTAAAATGTGCAGAATGGATTTTTTTTTTTTGCTGCAAGTCCAAGACTGTTTATACAGCTTCCATTACCCCTAAATCACTTCTTCTGGAATAAAGGAAAGCTCTGCAGAGTAAGAATTAATTCTAAAGTATTTAAAAGTATAGCTACTGCTGGTCACACTTCTTCTATATGCATTATATAGTTCAATATCACTTTACACTTAGGACAAGATTTTGATACCCTTACTTATGTTGAAGATTATATTGCTCTGTATTTTGCAAGAAGTCCCGTTCTGGAACTACATGAGGAAAAAGGTAGCAGACTTCCACCATAATGGTGGCTGAATCTGGCCACTTGAATTAATTCCTTAAAAAGCAAGTACTAGGCTTCTTTTTTGTCATTTTGGAAGAGATGGAAAATTTTGTCCTCCACTAAAGTGACAGATCTTTACTAGCAACTAGAAGTGGTCTTATTTTTATGGTTCTATGATGCAAGGTCTTGGGACATATCAATAGTTGACACGCTGATAACACAGTCTTGACTTTCTCCAACCTTAACCTTCTCCTTCCTCAAATGGGTCCTGGATTCCTTTAATCATATATTTTTCTGCAGGCTCACGGTCTTTAGGAGGGGAGCCTTCTTCAGGAAGATCTTCTGTCCCCAAGAAGCTGCAGAGGCAGAATTCAGAGGCCACTATGATGGAACTAGGAAGCTCTCTTTCAAAGGGGCCCTCTGGGAGGTCTTTGTGACCAGTTAGATAGAGCATTGGGCTTAGGGGAATTGCTAACCAGTTATGGGAAAAACCTTCACAGGCTCATTTAGGTTTAGAGAAAACCCTATTTCTAGAACTGCCTCTGGGCTCAGTGACAATTCTGACATCCCAAAGAGCTTAGAAGACCCAGCATAGCAGGGCCAGGATAGTGTTTCCAGTCCCACTGTTGAATGGGCAGGTGGGTTTTCTGTTCTTCCTCAAAGAAACCAGGATAGAGAAGTGCTGGGAGTAGCTGTTTGTGAGATCTTTCATTTAGCCTGAGAGTTGAGGACTGTCTCTGCAGAGATAGGAGTGCATGTCCTCCTAGCTCAGGGTGCCAATATTCTCAGTTGCAGCCCAGAACAGACATTTTGACACCTTTTAGGAAGGAAAGAAACATGTGACTATTTGAGTTCTGTTCCTAACTTGAAATTCAGTGTTCAAATAGCTTCCAGATTAGAATGTGCTCATGAGCTGTGTGGGAAAGTGAAGTCATCAAGTGAATGAGGACATGAGCAGAAGCAGCACTGGGGACAGGTCACAAAGTGACCAAGACTAAGGTACCACCACCAGTACCTCTTCTTTTCACTACTGGAATCTTTATGGAACTGATGGTGTTAGATAAGTCACCTAGTGATACCTGCACAAAAAAAGATAGTGGTCTTAGGTCATTTTGTTTTCCTGCAGCCAGTCTTTCTGGCAGTATCACAACAACTAATTCCCTCTTTTGTTGTCCAACTGGACAGAATGTTGCTCAGTGCATCCATGATCATTCAAATAAAATCTTGGCATCTCCCAGCCTACTTTGCTAGACCTTATACAAATAACTCTCTAACCACCATCTGTTAAGGTGTTTCATTAAGCATGAATACTAGATATACATTCACAGCTGGTATCTGTGGGTCTCCGATATTCTCCTATATTTAATATTGCAGCATTGCCTTTGAGACAATTTTGAGGCCCTTCTCAGAACTGCAATCTACATGTAGCTAGCAGGAAATGGTAACACATTTTTTAGAGGAAGTGCCACAGGTGACTGGCTGACTTATCTAGCTGGATGTGAGACAAGGGAAGAAGTGTGTGTTTTTGTTTTTGTTTTGTGTTTTTTTTTTTTTTAAATCCCCTTGCCACCAAAAGCCCTTTCAGTCTTGGCTCCTCCTGCATTTGAGGCAGACCTTAATCTGCACACAATCTAATGAACAGCTGTTGCCTGCAATACAATACCATACTATATAGAAGGACCACCCAATTCTTAATATTTTAAAATCTATTATATTTTTGTAAATAGGGTCTGAATGTCCTGCTGAGCTAGCTGTGGGGAGGGGAAACAGGCATCCAGGACAGATTGTGTTTGCATGAGCACACCCACCTGCTTAGGTGCTCAGCATGATGGGGCTGCTTTGCCCAAATAATCCCTTTGGCTGGTGCTGGGTTACAAATCACTTCAGTGTTAAATGCAGGGGTAATGAAACGTTGTTCCCCTTATTGTATGGGCAAAGGGCAGCAGAACTGTGCTTAGCCTGTTCTGATTTGAAGGGTCACTGTTATCTGAACCGAACTGGCTAAGCAAGGGGTGTGGATGCCAGAGCCCTGTGAAGATTGATGGGGGGGGGGGGGGACAGGTATTACTGCCCAGAAGTGTGGGTTCTGCCTCAGAGCCACAGGCATGGTTTAACCTTTCCCCTCCCCTTGTTCAAATACTGAGTTAATTAAGATTCCATTAGGAGTCTTTTGTTTTGTTAAGTACTCGCTAGAGCTGAAATCATCTACTGTGGGACAGTGCTCCTGCCCAGCTTCAGTGCTGGCCGGGGCTCTCTGCTTGGTGTCCCCTTCTGGTTCTCTTTGTTTGACCCTGTGACCCTCACATCCCTTCCTGGTTTTTTCATTAGTTGTTCTCAGTAATTAGTTGTATTCCGGGCTCAGTGGCTCCTCCCCTTAGACTGGGGGAGGGGCCTTTAGCGGTGCCTGCCCACTCCCTGGTTTATAAATAGGTTCAGCACTGAGGCTCTCCCACTATGAGCTGAAATCACTGAGAGCTAGGTGGAATCTCAAGAGCTTAACCCACAGAGGTCATAGTGGAGGTGGTAGCAGAAGGTGATGGTTTGCAGAGAAGCAGCTGGCAGGACGGCCAGAATGTAGCGGCCGGATAGCGGAGAAAGCAAGGTGCCTTATTTTCCACCTCCCCGCAACCAGGGTGGGAGGTGAACTCTGCCGATTCACCTCTAGGCTCTGGGTCTGCTCTGACTAAGGACAATGCTTCTGAGTGGGGTGCTGTGAAGAGAGGGGCACATTCAAGGAACTTCTTGTTGATGGATTTAAGAACCTGAGGCAAAAGGAAACTGCCCAATTTACTCTGGGGTGGGTGTTTTGTTCATGGTTTTATGCTTGTGAATCCTGCTTGTGGTGGTTTCCCAAGTTGATGCTGGGTTATTTTTCCCCTTTTATTAAGTCTCTTTTCTATACTCAGTCTCTGTGCTTGTGAGAGGGGAAGTATTGCCTATAGAGGTGCCTAAGAGGTGGTGTGTAATTGTCCCAGGTTACTACGAAGGGGCTCAAGCCCGTTTTGTGTTGTATTGTTGAAAGGAATCCCTAGATATTGAACCAGGCCCTTGTTGCTGCCGACTCCGACTGGCAGAAGGGCTACATTTTAATAAATAGAAATGCAACTAATGCATATTTAAAAAACCAAAGCATTGCAAGGAAATGGGTTGTTAAATATTCCATTAAAAAGCCAACACCAATTATAACAATTGAACAATGATTGGCTGAATATTTGTACGTACTTTACAATATCTGTAACAGCTGCTGCGTTTGCTCCTTGTACAGGCCTAAATTTAAAAAAAAAAAAAAAACCTCCTGTGATGAGGCATGTGCCTCACAAAAGGCAGGCACAAAATTAGGTCAATTAACCTGGTAGGCTACACCTGGTAGTTCTTGTCCTTCAAGCCGAAATTTCATAAGTGAATATGGAGCCCAGCTGAGAAGGAGCAGGTTGGGCCTGCACAAAGGGAGGAAGCTGAGATCCAAAGAGGATCATTGGGGAAGTAGTCTGCAGACACTCCCTGGGAGAAGGGAGGGGTGTTTGGGGTTACAGAGTCTGTCAAACAGGAAGCAGCCTACAGTTAGTTCCTGAGAGGAGAGAGTTTGGGGATGGAGGATAGAGCAGGGAAGTAGGAAGGAGTCCTGGAAATAGCAATGGGGTCTGTGAGCCTTGCTGGACAGAATGTCTGGACTGGACCTTGGAGTAGTGGGTGGGCCCAGGTTTCCCTGCTGGATGCTGGAAAAGTGGTGCAAACCTGCCCCACACTGGAAGACTGTCTGGAATGGTGGGTGGATAGCTGACCCAATGGAACTTTGATATGTTGGAAGGAGAGGACTGCAGTCACTTGGATGGAGGGCTGAGTACTAAAGAGGAAGCACCCTAAGTCCTGGAGAGAGAGGGCCACTATGCAAAGAAGGGAGTATCAGACCTGATTGGTGCTAATCACTAGACTTCGTCACAAGGAGGTGTCCCAGTGGTGGTTGAACCCCATCAGACCTTGTTCTTCCTGAGAGTGCCGGTGTGGATTCCTCAAAGGCAGGTTTTACCATGTGTTGAGGTAGGACCTCTCAACCTCTTGAGCCAGTGATTTATTTCAAAGGGTTTCTTTTATCAGTTCTTAGAACAGTATTGTATCCTGAAGCCAGCAGCCTGCTTTTCAGTGTCCTGGAAAGAAAATGGAGCTCTTTGATATCTGAGTAATTCATAATGTTTCTAGCATAGCTGAATCTCTTTACTGCCTATTTTGGAGCCAAGTGTAGATTTAAGTGCACTGCAGATGCCTTCAGTGAGGTTCTCACTAATAAAATCAATGTAGCATTGTTGTTTCTCTTGAAATGCAACAGACTTCTGTCGATGCTAATAGCACATTTATTTGCAACTTATCACTTGTACTACAATGGTGCCTTGGAGCCCAACCAGGAGTGGCATCCCACCACACTAGGTGGACACAGAGTAACAGGCAGGCCCTGCCCTGTAGCCTTTATAAATTAAATAGACAAGACCATGAGTTTGGGGGAAGGGCTATAACAAGCAAGCATGGTGAGCAGTGTAATGGTCTGCAAGCATCATGTTAATTCCAGTTGTTTCTGAATTTTTTAGGTGGGCTTTTGCTGAGAGATGACTAGCTTAAAAAGGGAGATGAAGTATTGGGGGAGAGAACAGTGCATGGAGTCTGGTACCTGTGGAATGAGGCTCTTTTACACACTTCTGGGGGACCTCTGCCCAGTCTCATTCTGCCTCCCCCTTTTTTTTTCCACCCCACAGTAATGTGACTTTAGCTTGCTTGGATTTTATTGGGTGCTAGTTATATCTGTGACTGCAGTTCTTTATCTTGCTGCCAGTGAGAGGGTGCCACTCAGTAGCCAGTGCCTGAATTAAGTAGAGATGAATATCTTAGATTTGTAGCAACCTCTTATCCCAAAAAAGCCCTAACTTTTTTCTGCGTAGCTGATCTCCTTAACTGACTCTGTAGCCCTGTAGAATGTGGGAGCATTAGGTAAAATTGTATGATCTAAAGGATTCCTCAAAGCTTTCTCAGCTCCTGTTAGTTCAGGCAGTAATTATTTGGGACTGAGAATAGTAGCAATAATGCTATCAAACCAGGCTGCACTGTACTCCCACAGTTATATGGGCAGGGGGAAGCAAAACAGGACTCTTCAGGATGGAGGTGATTATGCGAGCAGCAAGGACTTTGCTAGCAACACTTGTTGAGGGCCTCCTTTCTCTCCTGCCAGACTTTCACAGATGCTGGATACACAGATGTTAGCACACAATTTTACAATTCAAACTCTGGAAATGTTTGCTCCTCACTCTGTCCTTCTGTTGCCAGGCGAACTGTCCCTGCCCTGTGTCCTCTTTTTCCATTGCTGCTTCTTTGGTTCTTACTCTATATCCCTGTTCCCTGCCCACACACAACTACCTTGCTTCTATTTACTCCGCCCAGCTTGACACTGCCTCTTATCCCACATACCAGACTCCATAACAAGGAAGACATGTCATTCATTGCCCTTCATCTCTGTTTATATGTTTTGCCTCCTTTCCTCTATCTCTTCTTGTTTTAAATGGTAACTGTTAAGAGCAGAGACTGACATTTATGATGGAGCCATAATCTTTACTGATACCTTTGGGCACTAATGCAATAAAAATTCTAACTTTTAGATGACCAGCATCTGTCCTCCATTTTTGTCGAGGAGGAAGTAAAGATGCCATTTCATACACATGATGGGATGGAGAGGGGTTACTTCTTGGCTTTCATTGCATTGTAGAATATTTGAGTCTTTGTAAAGCATTTTTGTACTTATTGGATTAAAAACTTATTTCCTACTTGCATTGTAGGTGACACTACTTGGACTCTTGGAAAAATCTTTCAAAGTCAAACAGAAGATTAGGGGTATTCAGAGTCTATTTGTTAATTTTTTTTATTGTTGGAGGAACAGTGTGTATTGACCAGGCCATAAGACTAGTAACCAGAATAAAATCTGTCTTAAAATAAATGCCCCTCAAAGCTTATCAGGATAATGGCAAAGAGGGCCGTTGTAGGCTCTGGAAATGCAAGGAGCTCTGCAGGAGTACAAGCATCTACCCATGTTGAACTCCTTGCAGGTCTGGGGCTCTGATTTTTGTTCTACATTTCTATACAGTGGATGAACATTGTCACGGTTTGGGGTAACTGCACTTGTATTCACCTTCTATGGTCCAGCAAGGGCACCTCTCTAGGCTTCCATCTCTCAGCTGTTGCCTCTCTTGGGTGGAGACACAGGTCCCTCTCCCCGCTAACTGGAGTATTTCCAGGCCACACAGCTCCATGACTGTACTGTATATTCACTCAGCAAGGCAGATTACCTAAAAGGCCTGTATCTGCACATTGCTTTTTCTTCAGAGACTAAGGATAATTACCAAACAGTGCATTTTATTCTTAAAGTAAAAGCATAACAGAGAAAACGTACATCAGAGATCACCTTCAACTTCAGCCTGGGCTTTGGCAGGTGAACAGTCTTTCACACCCTGCCTGGATCATCCTGTGATTTCATGTTCATAACATTCTTTGCTCAAAACAAACCCCCTCATGACTGAGTCACTCACTTACCAAGTTTGGGTCTTTGGAGAGTTTATGAATAGGTAATCACAATGGTTTTCTGCTCAAGACACAGCTTCAAAAGGAGGGATTCAGAAGTGGGTTATTTGCATTCCTCTCACCCCAACGGCTTTGTAGGAAATCCACTTTGCATATATTGTCCCCCACAGTACTTTGAAGCTCAAATAAACAATCCCCCAATAACAGACACATATTTGTATTTTTAATACAATGAGTTTCTAAGCAGCTTGCCCCAGTTCAACAACATTTTTAATTTAGTTCCAAAAGGTTGGTGCAGGATAATATCATAGCTCTCCTAAACATCTTGTGGAAGTGAAAACACTTTCTCACGTTGGGTTTTTTTCATGCTTTGTTCCTCTTTTCACCACTGATTGCATGTCAGGTGTTTTTTTTCAAAACCCAAATAATCTCCCCCCCCCCCCAAATTTAGACTGCACGTATACATTATGTTTGAAATGAATTTACCTTACTTTATTTTTATTTTAAGAAAAGGAACTGAGAAATGTTTAATAAAATAAAGCAGAGAGGGAGAGAGTATGAATGGTCTCTTATGTAACAGTTCTGTCCAATAGCCATACCCAATACAACGTAAGTGGGACAACCCTAATGACTATTCAGTCAAGAGAGAGTCTGTCAGATCACATCATGTTTAACATTGAGCAGAACTAATGTTGTTGTGTGCATGTCAAGAGCCCAAGAGCTGTCTCCTGTCACTTAGACTTCATCCTCTCTCCTGCTCCTTCTAATTACATGTGGAGAGCTAAATGGAACATGCATCATGCTGGTAGCCCAAAGTAATACTAGGAGGAATGTAGGTGTTTGAAACTTGTTTACTTTAGTTACTAGATTTGCAAAGTATTGGGAGTGCTACAGGGACAACATGCTTGGGAATACAAAAGGGAGGGAGAAAGAAGCAGCTACTTGCTTTATAGCAGCTGACTCAGGAAGACTAAGCATTACAGACTTCAGAGGGATCTATGTAAGTCCAGCTCCATAGCAGGACTTTTGAGGTTACGTTGAGGGACCTTGTACACAGTCTCTGACTCTGTCTTGTGTGGCTTACTTAAAAGCTACCACACAATAAGCTACTTTAGCATAGCTGCTGTGTTCTAAGCCTTTCCAAAAGGGCATGATTGTGTATATCACATCTACCTACAAGGAATGCAGGATCAACCCTAAGTGGAATGATAGAGTTTAGCTTCCTTAAAAATGGACTAGCCATACTTAGAGGCAAGAATAGTCTCTATTCTTTCAACTTAGTGTTCACAGTATTAGCCAACTGATACTTGTCTGAATTCCCAGGCCTGACCTTCAAGCACTTGTTTTTAAGGACATAATTTGAATTTAATGTGAGTCTTTCCATTGGAAACAACTGTCTGACTGCCTTGATTTATCTGGAGGTGGGACTCAAAAGGAAGAAGACATCATTCTTTGATACCTTAACTGCAGCACCCCAAAACCTTGCTTTAAAGAAATTAGTCATGTCCATCGTTGCTTTGTCTTTGATTCAGACTATACGCAATAGAATATTTAAACAGCAGTGATGGTGCTTCACTCATAAAGCCAATATAAATCTTGGTGCAATAGGCTATCACTTTCAGCATATAAACCTGGATTATTTTCCCCTTTCTGCATAAATATATATGCTATGAAGGCTGACACTGATAGGAATCAATCTTAAGATGTGGCACACAGTGAGCATGCTTCAAAGATGACTGAAATTACAAAATGAAACAAAGTATTAATGGCAAGAAATTGATGTAACAAAAACTTCAATGGTTTTGTTAGCTTCCCTGCTTCATTGCACATGAAAAGAGAAATAAAGAGAAGCTTTCATGGGAAAGCAAAATAGCCAGATACTTTTCTTCCTTTAGTGTCATTTCCTTCCAGGTTGGGAGATGTCAACTGTCCGAAGGGATGAAAAGTTTCTATTTTAAAAAAATTAGATAACATTACAAAGAATGACTTAACCACTTTCACTGCTGCACCTCCACTCCAGCTGTGCTGCTGCATTCTTTTGATGTTCCATTAAAATTGATAGCTATATCATCTGAATTATTAGTCTTTGCCCCAAGAAAGGATTGGCTGTAGTATGTCTTGCACAGCTCTGAGCATATTGTTGATACTTAACAAATAATCCTGTGAATCTGACCTTTCGAAGGCATCTATCAAAGGGGTATCTAAATGCTGTAGAAAGTTGCAACATACCTGCACCACTTGTAATCATACGAGATATCTGGCACATTACACAGTAGGAAAGTGGTAATATCTGACCCATTTACAGGCACTTCAGTTCCATTAGTATTATAGAAGATTAGGGTTGAAAGGGACCTCAGCAGGTCATCTAGTCCAACCCCCTGCTCAAAGCAGGACCAACCACAACTAAATAATCCCAGCCAGGGCTTTGTCAAGCCGCAGCTTAAAAATCTCTAAGGACGGAGATTCCATCACCTACTGAGGTAACCCATTCCAGTGCTTCACCACCCTCCTAGTGAAAAACTTTTTCCTAATATCCAACCTAGACCTCCCCCACTGCAACTTGAGACCATTGATCCTTGTTCTGTCATCTGCCACCACTGACAACAGCCTAGCTCCATCCTCCGTGGAACCCCCTTCCAGGTAGTTAAAAGTTGCTATCAACCCCCGCCCCCATTCTTCTCTTCTGCAGGCTAAACAAGCCAGGTTCCCTTAGCCTGTGCTCCAGCCCCTTAATCATTTTTGTTGCTCTCCGCTGGACTCTTTCCAATTTGTCCACATTTTTTCTGTAGTGGGGGTCCCAAAAATGGACACAGTACTCCAAATGAGGCCTCACCAGTGCCAAATAGAGGGGAATAATCACGTCCCTCGATCTGCTGGCAATGCTCCTACTAATGCAGCCCAATATGCCGTTGCCTTCCTGGCAAGAAGGACACGTTGACTCATCCAGCTTGTCCACTATAACCCCCAGGTCCTTTTCTGCCGAACTGCTATCTAGCCAATCTGTCCTCAGTCTATAGCAGTGCATGGAATTCTTCCATCCTAAGTGCAGGACTCTGCACTTGTCCTTGTTGAATTTCATCAGATTTCTTTTGGCCCAATCCTCCAGTTTGTCTAGGTTACTCTGTATTCTATCCCTGGCCTCCAGGGTATCTACCACTCCCCCTAGCTTAGTGTCATCTGCAAACTTGCTGAGGGCACAATCCACCACATCCTCCAGATCATTAATGAAGATGTTGAACAAAACTGGCCCCAGCACTGACCCCTGGGACACTCCGTTTGTTACCAGACCAGACCAACTAGACATCAAGCCATTGAGCCCGATGATCTAGCCAGCTTTCTATGCATCTTAGTCCATTCATCCAACCCATACTTCTTTAACTTGCTGATAAGAATATTGTGGGAGACCGTATCAAAAACTTTGCTAAAGTATATCACACCCACTGCTTTCCTCACGTCCACAAAGTCAGTCATCTGAGCATAGAAGACAATTTAGTACACTTTTTTGTAGTGTTTTCTGTGCCAGCCCACTTAACAATACTAAAAAATAAGAGTGACCATACAAGATCCAAGTATTTGGTTGATCTGATGCAATATCCTTCCTTTAATATCAGCCTATATTTGAGTTAGAAGAAAGCAAAAAAATTTAGCATTATAACACACCTGATAAATGCATAGGGAAGGCCAGATGGCAGAGGCCGAAGGCACAAAATGAAACCCCCGCAACAGCCCCCCAATCCTCCAAGTACACAGATTGATAAAAGAATAAGATCTAATGTTAAGAATAGAATGGAAAGAATAGTGCAAAGAAGTATTTGTCCTTGCAAAGAAAATATCTATTTCACATTATTCACAACTCCTTTTTATATTACCACTTCCAGGTAATTTCAGGGGGATCAGACTTGGGGTTCCTTTCCCCAGGGCACTTTGTGGGGGTTATTCTTCATTGACCTGATTCAGCCAATTCCAGCACCCATTCCTGACCAGGCACCTGCTCTCTCTAGCAGTATGAACCCATAACTGAGCTTTCACTCACTCCCAACTGGCGGTGGTGGTAGCCACTGCCCCTGCCAGGCAAGAGGAACCAGGAGGTCAAACCCCAGGAAGCAGCTTCTCCCAGGGATAGGGCCTGGGTCATGGGAAGAAACATCTGCAAAGTCCCTAGCCCTCAGCAGGGGCATTGGGGACCATCTACCAGTGGAGTATTCTCCTCCTTGCAGGCTTGGCCGGGGGTCTCTGCTCTGCCCCACCAGCACTGCAACCTTCTCACACCTTGTGCCTGCAGGGATCCGATGTCTCTAGCTGCACAGGGACTGGAAGCCCTCTGTGGCTCTGCTGTCATGGCCCCACTCTTTCCCTCACTATCACCAGTCAGGAGTGTGGGAGCCATTCCTGGGCAGGAGCTGTTTAGCAGCGAATAGTTTCCTCTGTGGCTGGAGCTTGTCCTCCTTGCAGTCCTGTTAGGGTTTCTACTCTGCTGGGCTTATGACTGCAGCCTTCCCTGTGCCTTGCATCTTGTGTCTTCCTGGGCCCCTTGGCCATGCAGGGAGCCCCCTTCCAGCCCCGCTGTCAGAATAGTCTTTAACTACTGCAATTCTGCCATGGCCTGACCGGGCCTTGGTTACCTCAGCCCCACCCTCATAAACTGATACCTGGGTGTGGTAATTTTCCATGGTAACAGGGCAGCTTTCTGAGACACTATTACCTATTCAGTGATCTACCCCTCACCCCCAGCAGCACTACATTCTGGTGCTGGGTTTATGGAGATGAAGCACTTGTGATCTGTCAGATTATTCACTCTCTCTACTTGGGGACTTTGATCTGTGAACTGATATATATGCATAACTGTCTTAATACTAATATATACACACACACACAAAGGTGGCTTTTAGGATTGGGAATTAGCTTCTGAATTCTTTGTTTATGCTGTGTCTCACTTGCCCAGGCTGATGAGCTTCCCTGACACTAAATAAATAAATCAGCAGCAGTAAAGAGGTGAAGGAGCGATGAGTGACATGCAAGTTTTTATGCGGCAGGGTGCAACTGCCATACTTCTACTAGGAAAAGTGGCTGAGGGGGTCCCTAACCCAGCAACTCTTCAGAAGCAATGTTGTCTGATCATCTGGCTCTGACTGAAATGTTATGCAGCAAGGGACTGATCAACAGGTCTTGCTTCCTGAAACAGACATCAAGGTGACATCTGGAGGCTTATGCTCTACTATATTTTACTGGGCCCACATCTGTTAGACCCCTAGGTGTTCTATGAAAGCGAGGCCGCTGCAGGCTGGTGTGATGGAGGAGAGCCTACATGTTGCCTCTAATGCCTGCAATTCCTCTATGATGACACTCACCACTAGTCAGTTGCTTTGAATGTGAGGGAGCAGAATCTTTTTAGCAGTGAAGGTGATTAACTCTTGGAACAAACTACCAAGGGTAGTGGTGGATTTTCCATCTCTTGCTTTCTTCAGATCAAGACTGGATGCCGTTCTGGATGATATGCTTTAGCCAAATGCAAGTTTATGCATTAATCAAACACAAGTTGTTGGATCAATACAGAGGTAATGAGGTGAAATTTAATAATCTGTGATATACTGGAGGTCAGACTAAATGATCTGATGGTTTCTTGGGGCCTTAAACACAATGAATCTATGAAGTATTCAAGGGCATAGGTTATAGGGGGATGGCCCTAGAGAAAGGCACATGGTTGCTGGTGTTGTGGGAGCAGGTGGTAAATAACTCTGAACAGCTGTTATGGAAGCTGCAGTGGGTATTACTAAGGAGATGTTGGGCTTGCAACCTTCTCTAATGACTTCTACTGTTCCAGATTCTTCTGCTAGCATCTTTCTGCTGGACAATTTTGCTATGCTAGTTCTTGCTGCTGCATCAATTGGTGCTGCATGAGCTAGACCATATACCTGGAGGAGAATGGATTTATTTAGTATTGTTTAGTTTTCTGGGGTTGCTATATTTTTTTAATAGACTTCTTAAAAAAAATACTGTTAATTCAGTTTAAACTAGAACTATTGCCCTAATGTTTGCATTTGCAGTCCTTTGTTAAAATTACTCCAAATGACTTAGAGGCAAAGCCATATGTACGTGGGACAAAGTGACCGTTGCTGTTTGCTGCCTCTAATATTTGCTTGCACAGGGATCTTAAAAGAGGTTGGAGAGTCTTCCAGACAATTGAAAGTTAAGACATCTAAATGTTGTCGCCTCTATGAAATTAATCTTCTCCCTCTTTGTGGGGTGAGGGATGGGAGGAGGGGATGAGAGCCAGTTTCCTTCCCCATGATACCTCCCCACCACTGGCATATCTATGTGGATTGGTATACCAGAGCAAAACACTCAAGCAGGGATGGGATATATGGCAAACTCTTATAAAACCAAATCAACATGAAGGATGGATTCTGACTCATGGCCTTTCAGATGTGACTCTGGCAGTATGGAAGAGCCAATTATGATGATGCAGGCACAGCATAGGACCACTGAAAGTTGCTCGATGGAGCCCCTGCAGGTAGTGTGTGTGTGTGTGTGTGTGTGTGTGTGTGTGTGTGTGTGTGTGTGAGAGAGAGAATGGGGGTGAGGGGAGATCAGGGTTTTAAGGGGAGTTTCCATAGTGCACATTTCTTAGGCCACCTTTGCATGTATGCTGTGAACTAGCATGTTCTCAGACTGCAGCACAAAATCTAAACCATTATTCCTCTAGTCCACTTCTAGTGTTTTGCTTGAAAGTCAAGGAGATCTTTCCTATAATAAGCCCTAGAAATTCAAATATTGAATGCTGTAAGCAGCAGCAAGAACAAACTCTCTTGTGAACATATTTGTGAGGTGACAGTTGCTTGTCAATGTGCCCAGCATTTTTATACCACTGCTACACCTGGTGTTCCTTTCCTATTTATACTGTGCTTCGTGCACAGCTCAGTTTTTTCCAGTAGCTATATTCATAGAACATTTTCTCTTTCTAACTTATTTATGGGTAATATATAAGTCTTTTGGTACCCTCCACAGCTTCAGGCTGTTGCACAGGGCCCTTATTAGTCTGTTGGTACAAAGTGTAGGCAGTTGTCTGTCTGAGCATAGGTGTAGCCATGCAGGAAGAAATCTTGGGTAGTAATTTGTTACTCCTGGAGATGATCCAACATGGGGAGGGTGGAATTCTGCTTGTCTTTTTACCTTGTGACAGAGAAGCTGATCCTTTAATTGAAGCCTTTGGAGGTCAGCATGCAGTGTAAGATGAGCAAAAATGTGTGCAAGTCTTTGGGACAATGCTATTAGTTTTAGTTCCGAGGTTTAACGCTTATTGTGCTAGTGTCCAATCAGAATTTGGGCTTAGCTGTTTTAAGAGCTGTACAAATGCATACAAAGACATAATGCATATAGTCTGAGAGGACACAAGTCAGAAATGGCCATCATGCATTGCCTTCCTTGCATTGTATGAGTTATTAAACCCAGTGTAACAGCTTGTCAGTCACCAGGAGGGTAATGATCAGTTCACTACAAATAGCATGTAACTAGCACTACAGAGCTAGTTAGGTGGAAACTAAAAGGAAAAGTCACAAGGGTGAAATGTCTGCAAATTGCTTGCTGACTATTTAAAAGTACCTTAACAGAGGTTCACATTAAATGTATACCCCCAACAGGAAAAAAAAAAATAACCACCATGGCTAAACAGTAGAGTAATGGAGACCATTACAGGGAAGTCAAATCCTACTGAGAAAATAGAAAGGAGCATAAACTCTGGCAAATCAAGTGTAAAAGTATAATTAGGCAGGCCAAAAAATAATTTGAAGAGCAAATAGAAAAGACAAAAAGGTGATCCTGGCAATTAGAGGCCAGTAAGCCTAACTTCAGCACCTGACAAATTGGTTGACACCATAGGCGTAGTTTGGCTTCTGTGTTTGGGAGAGGGTGGGCAGAGGGCTTAATACTATTAATAATAGGTATAAGTCTAACTTCCAGATTTACTGATTGTTAGTGATACTTAAATTAACAAGGGGAAGGATTGGGTTGGAATCTGGTGGGTGGAAGCAACTTTATTCCAAAGCCAAGGGCTGAACTCACCTTGCTGACTGCCATTGCAGAGCCAGGGGTGCCCTTGAAGCAGCCTGGGCTCGAGGCTGGGGTCTGCCTGTTTCCCTGGGCAGAAAGCCCCATTTCAACAGCTCACAAAAGTTCCTGGAGGAGGCTGGAGGGCGTGGGAGGTGAGCCCCCTGCCTTCCCAGGCTTCGTGAAATGCCAGGTGTGCTGCCATGGGGCTGTGAGAGCAGGGGAGGGAGGGTGAACTGAATCCCTCATGCACTTTCCACAGCTGGCCCTGCTCTAGAGACTGTGACACCCCCAGATCCTAGAGAAAGGGGGTGTCATTTGCTATTGCAATCAGTTTTGCTGCCAAGATGTAGCCCAGTGCCCCACTTTGCTGCTGTTACCATTCCAATGCCCAAGGACTACTTGACAGGATGTGGGGGAGGGGTCCCAGCAAAGGGTCCCTCCACCAGCCCCCTCCTACTGTCCAGGTTTATAGGGCAGCAGCTACTCCCCAAGCAGCAGCACTTCTCCCCTGGATGGGGCCTGTCCTATCCTCTGACCTTCAGTGAGCACGTGTGAGGCTCTGGTTCTCCAGGCTGGGCTTGGTGGTGGGGCCCCCCACATGTTGCTGGGGTTGGCGGATGCTGCTGCTGGCAAGGAACAGGCTGGAGTTGTGCGCTTCCAATCACTGCAGCTGGAGCTGGAAGGGGAGGAAAGAGCTGGGCTGAGTGGGCCAGCTAGGGGCTGTACAGGGCACAGAGCCTGTTCCTGGGCCCTAGCTGGTGGGGAACCCCTAGAGCAAGGCCCCCACTTTTGCCATGGCTTTATGGGAGATGGTTCAGGGACAGTTTTTTCTTTTTCTCCTGAGGATGGTTTTGATTGTTTTCCCACTATCAACATATACTATTTGGGGTGCTCCCCAGACCCCCCCCCCATCTCCATCCATTATAGTAAAGAACAGAATTATCAGACAGGCAGATGAACAAAACGTGGTAGGGAAGAATCGGCACAGCTTTTGTTAAGGGAAATCATGCCTCACCAATCTATTAGAATTCTTTGAGGGGGGGTCAACAAACATGGCGATAAAGGTGATCCAGCCGATACAGTGGACTTGGACTTTCAGAAAGCCTTTGACAAGGACCCACACTAAAGGCTCTTAAGCAAAGTACGCAGTCATGGGATAAGAGGGAAGGTCCTCTCATGTACTGGTATGTAGTTAAAAGACAGGAAACAAAGAATGGGAATAAATGGTCAGTTTTCAGAATGGAGAGAAGTAAATAGTGGGGTCCCCAAGGGATCTGTGCTGGGATCAGTGCTGTTCAACATATTAATAAATGATCTGGAAAAGGGGATGGACAGTGAGCTGGCAAAGATTAGAGATGATATTAAATTACTCAAAATACTTAAATCCAAAGCTGACAGCCAAGATTTACAAAGGGATCTCATTAAACTGGATGACTGGGCAACAAAATGGCAGATGAAATTCAGTGTTGTAAATGGAAGGTAATGTATATTGGAAAACATAATTCCAACTAAACATATAAAATGATGGGATCTAAATTAGCTGTTACCACACAAAAAGAGATCATGGAGTCATTGTGGATAGTTCTCTGAAAACATCCACACAATGTGCAGCAGCAGTCAAAAAAAACGAACAATGTCAGGAAGGGAAAGCAATAGATAAAACAAAATATCATAGTGTCACTCTAGAAATCCATCATATGCCCTCTCTTTGAATACTATGTTCAGTTATGGTTGAAACATCTCAAAAAAAGATATATTAGTTTTGGAGAAGGTACAGAGAAAGGCAACAAAAATGACTAGAGGTATGGAACAACTTCCATGTGATAAGAGATTAAAAAGACTGGGACTAGTCAGTTTAGAAAATGACTAAGAGGGATATGATAGAGGTCTATAAAATCATGAATGGTGTGGAGAATGTAAATAAAAGGGTTATTTACCCTTTCACATAACACATGAACCAGGGGTCACACAATGAAATTAATAGTCAGCAGGTTTAAAACAAACAGAAGGAAGTATTTATTCACACAATGCATAGTCAACGTGTGGAACTTGTTGCTGGGGATGGTGTGAAAGCCTGAAGTAGAACTGGGTTGGAAAAAGAATTAGATAAGTTCATGGAGGATAGGTCCACCATCGGCTATTAGCTAAAATGGCCAGGGATGCAACCTCATTCTCTGAGTGTCCCTAAAACTCCAGCTGCCAGAAGGTGGGACTGGACAACAGGGGATAATTGCCCTGTTCTGTTCCTTTCCACTGAAGCATCTGGCACCTGCCACTGTTGGAAGATCTGATACTGGCCTAGATGGACCATTAGTTGGATCCAGAATTGCTGTTCTTATGTTTTCAAGTTTGCTATTGGACAATATCATACCACCTTGTGATTAAAACCTGTAGGAAAGGGTCAGAAGGCTCCGGAAACTTAGTAGGATGAACCTCAAAGAGTTTCCTTGGAATTCTTGAAATTTCTTTTCAGGGAAAGCCATGAGGAAGCATGAGACATTGTGCTTAAGCTCTGCAAGTCCTAGAGAGCCAGGGGGGAAAGCAAACTGCAGACTTCTGACGTTTCTTCTAACACTCTTTCTCAATAGCCTGCACCCCTCAGGGGCTTCTGTGTGATTTTTGTCCTGCATTTAGGCAATCTCCTTCTCCAGGGGGTGGAGAAATAGGTGTGAAGCATGGAGAACCCCTAGGTGGTTATCTATTTGAATATAGGCCAGCTCAGAGAGGAGCACACCATAGCATGTGGCTATCCCCATGAATCTGGAATACTCAGTCCAACTCATGGAATACAAAACCTACAGGCTTGGGGTGGAGGGGCTTCTGCAGATTCAGGAGGATGGGGGAAGTATGTAGTAGAGCAGTTGTATCTTTCTTTGGGCCCTCTCTCCCCCCAAATTCTAGGCAGCATATAGGCCTATGATTTATTTTCCATTTTGAAATGAAATTCACACTTATTCCAAATACTCCTCTGCAAATTTTTTGTTAGATCTTTATTCCTTTAATAAATCCTCCAGAGTTCTCAACTGACTGCAGAACTGATTAACAGTAGGTTTCCCTGCTGTTGAACTCAGCCATTCATGACTTCACCAGATGGGTTTGCTTCTGGGCCAATGACAGCCTTTTGTATTGTTTTCTCCTCCTTCCAAAGAGCAAGCAGCAATGCAGTCAAGTTCCACAATCCTACCAATCAATGCCAGAATCAAACTGCCTGCCAATCAAGCAGATGCATATCTTTCACTGTGACCATCAAAAGTATGACTTTTCTGCCCATTTATATGATGTGCACAAAATATATCCAGTATAATTGTTTTACACCCTTTGTTACAATCTTGTATTTTGTTGCTCTATTACCTTTATTATTTTATTTTGTTTTGTAGGCTTATGTAAAGCACCGTATCAAGATTTGCCATAGAAAACTGGCTCATCTAGTACCCTTTTTAAATTGATTATAAACTGGTGGGATCACTGCAAGTCGTTTGTATGTGTCTAGATGGATTTTTTTCTAAAAAGCTGTCACAGTCGAAGTGGAAAGAAGATGGATAGAAAAGGCTTAGACAATGTCTCCCATGATGCAATCCCACTGTAGAAAACTGCTTGACAAAGAAACATTTATTAAGGAGCTTCACTTCTTGTTTAATTGTATGAGTTTAAAGGAATTCTTCAGAATGCTGTTACAATTACTGGAATTCATGTTTTTTCATTCATTCTTTAAGGGAAGTTCTGTGACTCTTTAACTGATTAATTTGTTTAGTACTTATTTGCACAGTCACATTTCTGCAACTTTTAAAATAATTTTTAAATCCATATTCTGCTCCTAGTTAACACCAGTATAAATGAGGAGTTGCCCTAGAGACTTTAACTGATTTGTTTCAGATTTACTTTTGTGTAACTAGGAAGAGAGTTTAGTGCCTAAGGACTTATCAATATTGCATTATTTGTTATTCTCTTTAGTGAGAAAGGACTCTTAAAGTCTGATTTGGATAATAAGCATGTAATACTTAGAACAGCATTAGGGAACAAGGTGGTAAAAACATATGAGCATCATGTAGACTAGTGAGTGGAGCTGTAACACTGCTGAACAAATAGTGAGAGGATTGTGAAAAGTGCATGTAGAAAAGACCTTAGTTGCCATGATTCTTTCTCTCTGATAAGTTCTTTAGTGTCTCTCTTGGAAAATCCTCCTTCCCTTTCTCACTCTCTGTAGAAGCTGTACAGGGCTCCAACAGTGGCTCTTCCTTCTTCCTTTGCCACCCTCTGTCTGATTTCATCCATTCAAAAGGCTGAAAATATGTACACCCGTGTTACGCAAAATGAACTTTCTCCTCTTGACCTTGGTAGTTGGTTGGGGAATGGATCCTCTTTGGTTCCATGCACAGGTCTCCCCTAGCTGCTGTGTTTGGGTTTGGGCGTGGGTATATAAAATTAATTTTTTTCCATTGTGTGTATCTAGATAATTGGCAGTCCTTTCATTTAAGGCTTAGAAAAGATTTCTCACATTATGCTAGACATGATGATGTGGGTCCTCCCTAGCTGGTGTAGTAGAGCTGGAGACCCTTGGGTTATGGGACACTCCAGGCTCCTTCCCATATGCCTGCTTTCCAAACATTGGGCTAGAGTTGGCTGGGCCATGACTAAGCAGGGTGCAGCAACTGCAGGATTCCTATTCTGAGTGGCAGCATTTTGGCTTGCTCTCCTCTCCTCATGATTCACATCAGTGGCCACTAGAGGCACATCCAGGGTGCAGCAGCTGCCTGAGTGAACAGTCCCCCATGCATAGGGTTTGATCCTTTAAAATGTTGTTCACCCTCGACTCCCAATGAAATTAATGGACATGTCCATATCCAAAGACTATAGTGAATTCATAAATGTTACATATATCTGTATGGATTCGGCATTGTATTTTAGCTCCATGGGGGAGTTACAGGATGATCCTGCCAGGAACTAAAATAATTGGGGGTGTAATCAGAGCTGTTCCCTATGTGGGTAACCAGTCTGGAGAAATCCTTAGAGATATCTAAAAGCTTTCTGTGGACAGCTCCACTTCATTTTTGGGTGAGGATTTGCTGTCCTTTTAAGGTCAAGCCCAGGTTCAGTCTGATCTTCAAAGTGTGGGCTTCCTGGGACTTGTAGCTCCAATGGAGCAGAGGAATTATAGGAACTAAAACAAGAAATTCTGGGAAAGGGAGGCAAAATATAAAAGAAAGGTAGAGATCAGGGATGATTCAAGACTTGGTCTTTCAGCTGACGGATTCCTGGAAGATGCTGTGATGATGGCCGTTAAGCCTCTGCAGGAAAAGTTCCTGTTAGGGGTTTGTTTGAAAAAGCCTGGAAAGATGACTCCAGGGACAATTATAGGGCTGTGGAAACTCCCTTCCTTGAGGTATGGTCTTTGATCTGAAAGCACAGACAGTGAAAAGCCAGGAGGGTGCCAGAGAGCCATGGGCCTCACCAATGAGGAGCCAAGAGACTGATAATAGGACTACTTGCTGAGAGGAAGCTGGGTAAAGAGCTTGAAGGGGCTGTGGAAAAATAGTCTCAAAATATTCCATTGAAGAGACTGGGAAGCAGGCTATGGACATACCAGAGGGAAGAGGTGTAGTTTTTGTTAAGAAGATTACTTGAAAGCCTGGGTCCAGAATGCTCATTGGACTCTTGCTCACTGTGGAACCAGAAGACTTTTAATTTAAAGTCTTTAATTTAAATTAACTTTTAAAGACTTTTGCAATTTAAGTACATTACATAAAGGGGAAAACCAAGGTACAGCTTGGAGTAGAAGGGGAAAATGGGGAGAAATGAGGCAACCTGACATCTGAGAGGTCAATCACTTGTAAACTTGCAAAATATTTTTTTCTGCCATTCTTCATCTCCACCCCCCACAACTGTAACCAGTAAAATAATATTTTAATAAAGACTGATAATTAAAAGGTACATAGTATAATATAAAAGACATACTTTTATTTTTGTGCACATGTATATGTATGCATATGCACACACAATAATGGAGTACTAAGAAAATACTATCCTTTTGTGTAGGAGAATTTTCATAAATATGTGTCTGTAGAAGAGAATTTATGGAATGATCACTGCTTTTTATGTATACTCTACTAAAATTAGTGGTGCTGATCAAGGTTTTTTTCCTGCTTTTCTGACATTTTATTTATTTTAGAAGTGATTAATTAAGTGCTCTTCACACATAGTTGCAGCTTTAATTATTAGTTACACTAGCCTTCACAGGGTAATGCAAAATGCAACCTATTCTGAATCTTTTTTTTAAGTATAAAGTCAGAAGTATAAAGATATAAATGAATTTTTCTGCAGCTAGCTTTCATTATGTATTTCAAATATACAATGAAACACAAAACATACTTAGGGTTGAATGCGAGTATTCTGACTCCGTTTTTGAAGATCACATTTTTAAGATGTAGGATTTTTATACCGTAGACCTTTCTTTAAAAAACAAACTTTAGCATCATTTGATGAAAAGACTTCTTATCGAGTAGACAGCTTATATTTAATTCTGCATAGAAGCTACCCCTAGCATCAGCAAATATTATTTTTGTAGGTTTGTCTGGCAGTCAGGACAGTTTTTACCTGCATACCTTGTAGAAGCATCTGCCAAAAGATATCAACTGAACCTAATCCATAACAGCATTTTCTGGTGTCCAGGATTAAATAGTTTAATGACTTTAATCATTCTTAGAGTACTAGTTTTAATGTTAAAAACTATTGTCAAGTTACAATTGTCACAGTTGGGAGCAACTGCACCTATATTGCCTCTTTCTGGTCCAGCAAGAGCACCCACTCTACGCCTCTGGCTCCTTAGCCGTCACCTCTAAGTAGGAGACCTGTGTCTCTCTCCCTCCTGACCAGGATATTTCCAGATTGCATAGTTCCCTGCCTTTACAGTGACTCCCCAGGATTGTCAAGCTACATAAAGTGGCCTTCTTTACTTTTCTCCTCAGAGACCGTAAACCATGCAATTGCCATAGTTAAGCTACCACACAGTTCTTTTCTAATCTAGCACATTTATTTTTAAGGTAAAAAGCATTACAGAGAACTATTAACAACAATAACGAAACCTACATGCATGCCAATGAGCTTACCGGAGATCATGCCCTGACTCCAAAAGGGATCTTGCCAGTGAACAGTCCTAACTTAACCAGGGTTTTCCTGTGGTCACAAGTTCATCACAGTTTCAGTTTAGAACAAGCATTCTCAGTCTTCGGTGGCCTCAGCAGGTCAAAGTTCTTCCAATCCTTTCCCAAGGATTGGGCTCCCTATTTGGACAGGAAGACCTGTCCATTTGCTGGATCAGAAAGAAGGCCTAGACTCTGTTTAAACTCGGGCTATTTATTCAAAAATCCTTTCTTTGTCTGGCCTGTAGAGATTCCAGTCTGAACTAATATATGTGAACTTCTTCCCAGGTAGTGGTAGCTCTCTGGAGGTATTACAACCTGAGTAAATTGCCTAACCAATCCCCAATCTTCTTAGTTCCTGGAAGCTGTGATCCCCCTCCATGGAATTACACATAAACCCTCTATAGTACATAAACACTTGCATTTTTAATACAATGAACTCCTAGAATAATTAAACTCAATACGTTTTGTCCATGATATCGTCATATCTGTCACTACAACTCTTAAAGATATTAGGTTAATTTAATGAATGTAATGGTTACTAAAACTGCAGGTCTGTACAAGTCTATTTGTAAGAGACTAGGTATCTTTGGATGGGTATGTGGCCTGTCAACTCCAGGAAAGCTGAGTACCGCTGACACATAGAAATGCAAAGAAGCCAGTTGCGCCTCTTAGAACTGGGATCATCATTTGCCCTGGCATAGATCTGAGTAGTCCCAAATCTGGTCTGATTTATGATGGGTGGTTATGGCCCATTACCAGACAGAGATTTCTGGAATGCAGAGCGGTTAGCCTATGCCCTCTTTACTGAGGAGGGGGTGCAGTCTGTGCTGGGTATATCAAGCTGTTTTCTGCCCCCTTAGCGCTTCAACAGTGGTGTGCCAAAAAAGAAAAAGAAAAAGGGAGCTGTGGATTGTGTCAAAAGCCACTAGAGGGAATCCAGATCAGTAGAAAGAAACTAATAGTCATTACCACCTCATGGCTGCTCAGTTGCCTATCTGAAATATTAGTATTTTCAGTTCACTTCCTGAAGATGTCCACATTAAAAATGGCACTGACCCTTCTTTTGGATGTGTCTGAAGAGAAGACAAGGATCAAATGGGCATGGGGATGGAACATTCTCATTCCTAGGGTTGGGTTCTGTGGCTCAGGCTTGAGACTTCTTGTCAAGGCTGCCAGAGGATCCTTGCGACAATCCTTGCTATCCATTTTCTGTGGTTATAGGAGTGTTGTTTCAAATGTGTTCTGTCTAGCTGTTTTCAACAGCAGGAAATTCAGTTAAAGCCATATCCCAATGAAACATTATCCTTTGCATTCATTCCAAGTATTTCTGAGAGCATGGAGTTATGATTTAAGTCTTCTACATAACTAGGTCAGCATTACTTTCTGAGGTGCCTCTATTTCTCTCTCAAATAGGAGTTACCCACATATTTTTAAACAGGGACTGGACCCCCTACACTTTACTCAGTGCAATGTCATTTACTTCACTGTCACTGAAAACACAAAAGACGTGGAAAGTTCATTCTTTGGTGTGAAACTCTGAACATGCATAGATACGTGAATATAGTGGGTCAGTTGAGGGGCAGGACTGTGGTGAGCATGGAAGGGGAATGTGAGAGGTTTGAGAGACTGGGTGTGGTAGGAAGGGAGATGGTTGGAAGAATGGAGAGTGATCAAATGGAAGCTTTTCCCCCAGATGTTAGGAGTAGGTCAATGGGTCACCATGTGAGCAGCCAGCATGGAGGCCCATGTTTTTTGTGTGTGCTTTTCCGCCTGACTCTCAGACTTGAAATAATCACACATAAACTAGAGGGCACCTTCCTTCTACCTGCTCAAATTGAAAGGTATGCAAAAAAGTGACCTATTTTTAAAAATCATTTAAAAAACCCCCTAATCCTGTGATGTTTTCATGCTTGACTCAGAGTCACTGGATGTTTGAGGCTAGCAATCCTCTTGATGCCATTAAAATATATTCCCTGTTAATCATCCTGATTCATCTGCTTCAGTTACAAGAAAGGCATTGTTATATAAAAAGATTCTGAATTTAAACACACAGAAAGAGAGCAGATAAAGGGAGAGAACTCTTTTTATTGTTCAGACTTGTGTTTACTGGAAGTTGTTATAGCCCTAGCTGAATTCCCTCAGGCTTCACTATTGAATTAACCTTTTGAATCCCCTTGTGTTTTCGAAGCCCACTGGCTCTGAGCAAGAACTGTCTAAGTACAAACCTGCCTGAAACTAGGGGACATGTACTTGGCACAGCTAAGCTGTGCCTCTGCTACCACTCCCATACTACAACAGTGCCACTAATATGTATACTAAGGCTAGTTTGATGAGAGCTTGCTCTAACAACACTGCAATGTCAAAATTTGTCTCAGGATAATCCTGGAAGGTTGCTGCTGCTGGCTTTTATTAATCTGCATGCCATACGAAGGTATATATCATTTCCCTGAAATGACTTGTTGACTGTGCTGATTTCTTTCAGCACTTTATACCACATAGTGAAGGCTAACCTGAAAGGATAAGTAGACAGTTTCTCTTTTAATGATTGTACCTGTGAGCAAACCATACTGTTGGAGGTAGAGCTAATATAGCTTCTGGAGTAATCACAAAGGGGAAACTGCTGACAAACGGCTTTTACCGCATCTACATTGCTTCTATCTAGTTTCAGACAAGGGTTTCAGAGAAATATCCACAAGCTTTTCTAAAAAGGTGGGATATTTTTAGCAGCTCCAGCAGATAACACATACAATCTTTGCAGTACACTAAATATTTTTGGACTCCAGGGAAGAAGTTTCAGCAACAGCAGCAAAAAATTAACAAATTCCAGTTGTAACTACAAGGCAGATATATAGCATGGAAGTTAGCTTTCCTAATTTGTGCCTGCCCCTCATGTTGGAGCCATTATCAAAATAAGACTGCAGAGCCCCATGTTAGACGTTCCATGTCTTCTAGTTGCTTCAAAACCGGTTTCAGCAAGTTCTGCTCTTGTAGTGACTGACATTCAGGAATGCAAGAAAAGATACTTTAATAGATGCTTGTTCTTTCTTCATTTCTACATACTGAAGAATTAAAGCCATTTGTTCTGTAAGGAACAAACAGGTGTACCGTTGAGCAACAATGCATAATATTTTGCAGTTTTCACTTCCATCAGAATGTGTGTAATTTTTTGACCTATGAAATGAATGAACCCATTCTGGGTGTCTTTACTAAGATAATGCACCTTTGCATTTGCTTTCCCTGTATCCAAATGACCTGACAAAACCGGATCATACTTAGACAGTAACTCAATCACTCCCAGGAAGTTTCCATTCTGTCTTTCTCTCACCAAGAAATAGTGTGACATAGGTATCATTGCAGAATTAAATGCCAGTGGTGTTTCTCACCTTCAGTTTCCTGCTGCAGCTTTTCATCAATAGTCACAGAATTCTTGAAACACTTGTGCAGATCTCTTCAGACTAAGCAACTGTTCATATTGGCTTCTGATGTCTCATGCTTAGTTTAAGTTTCAACGTCTTCCAGTCTGACACACCATTTATGAAATCTTTATGATGATGAGATGTCTTGGGAGCTGTTCTGGTAAACATAGCCTGGAAAACAGAATGCTTTGTTCCCTGTACAAGAATACACCACCCAGCTTTGACTGACTCCAATTGGTAGTAAACCCAATAAGATTGTATCAGTGAAACATCTGCTATTCCACTGTGGAAAATTAAAAGTGTCACTTGAATAGGTCCTTTCTCAACAAGATAACAATAAATGGAGTCTAAATGTTCATGGGGATGTGGCCACAGTGCTGGATCTTGCCTCAGTGTCTTGTTGTTTGGGAGTTCTTTCTGGACGCTTGCTAAGGAAGCTGTGCTGACAGATTCATCATTGTCTGCATGGCAAAGAGCAACAGAGGGCTCATTTAAATTGTCAGTGCTGTCTCTCCCAGCTTTAGAAGTTGCAAAACATGTTCATCAAACATGTTCATCTCATATTTAGTAAGGTTCTTTCCTTAATTTTTAGTGCAGACAGCAACTGTGGCCATTCATGCACTATGTCCTAAATGATCTTTTTACTTCCTGTCCACAGGACCCAAAATCCACTCTGCTAGGCTGGCCTGCTAATGTTACCTAGGGATCAACTCTGTTAACCTGGGTGTTTTCGCTTTTCAGCGCCTAACAGATATTTCTGCTTTTTTGAGGATAGCCTTGGTTGACGATTCCTGTATTAACAGTGAATGACCCCCTTCCCCCAGACTCCTTACCAACATCGTTCCTGCCTTTATTCTAGTGTTACCAAGATGGTGCTGGCTGGATACTACCCAGCAATGCTATGTGGGTTGGCCTATCTAAACTCCAATAGAAATCTCTCTTTTTAATACTTTAAACAGTAATTCTAAAACGTCTTAGGAAATGATGTGATTGGTGAAAAGATCACATGACCATGCCTCAAAAATATAGTGTCAAAGTGAAACAAATGAACTATGAATACAGAACAAGCAGCAAGTAACTGGGCCAGCAGGTCGTCCCTGGCTGACTCCTATAGTTGAATTGGCTATGTTACTTCATGCTGGGCCACTGAATGCATGTGACAGCTCTGATGTGACATCCATTTTAACCACTTACCTCTCAGCTTCTAATCTAGACAAAGTTTGATTTTACCGTTGAGGTGACTGTTTTAAACACAACATTGTCACTTAAGAAAATGACTCAGATAGCGCTGGGAATATACAACCCTGCCACTTCCATTGCTTAATGTGATAACTTTGTACATATTTTGGCCTTCTTTACAATAATTTGGGGCTCCTTGAAATTCATGGGGGAGGGGTGAAATGTCCCCTTTACCTCCCCCAGTGGTGCTGGGCCTGCTAGGCCCACCCAGTTCACCCCAGTAGCTTATGCATGCTGTCCTCAGAGGCCCACCTTATGGGCACCTCTAGTTTACAGTTTAACCCTTCAGGGACTCTGACAATTAAAGCAAGAAACACACAAGCTTTGCAAAGAAGCTTCTTAATAATACCACTATTGTTTTTTTTTTTTTTTTTCTTAAAGCACAAGAATTTCAGATCTATGGGGGGAAAAAACAAAAATGCATGTGACTTTCCTGCCTCAGTTTTCCTCAACTCCTGGGTGTTGGTCAGTGTTTTTCAGGTTCCTCCTGCTCTGTCTCCTTCTGCTTGGTCTTCTCATTTTAGTAACAGTGTCTCTCTCTTGCTTAGGACATGTCTACAAGACAAAATTGGGTCAACGTAGGTTACACTGGCATACAGCTTCTGCAGTTATTACATTGCTTATGTGTTCCATACTTGGTAGTTGTGTTGCACATCCTCACCAGGAGCGCTTGTATTGATGCAGAGTGCAGTACATCATGGTTCGGTATCCCACTGTGTAACTCGCCACCATCTAACACAGGGTCATTTGGGAAGTTCTTGCAATGCCTGATGGGACTGAAATGAGTCATGCAGGGGTGACTGGGACCATGGGCTCAACATTCCATAATGCAGTGTTCTCCATCCCATAATTTCATTTGCATCCTATAACTTTCTCACCACCTTTTCAAAATCCCACAAACCTGCACGTCCCTCCTCACTGTCCGCCATCTCTGACAGAAGCATGGATCCTGTACAGCTCTGCACCCTTGTGATGAGCATTGTGAGCATGGGGCACCTGATCCTGCAGTATTTGTAGAGCTGCCAGAGGAACTGCAGGCAACATGATGATTCCTTGGGAGGTAGATTGCTGTGGGACATAAAAAGAAACAATTCAAAGTTGCTGGCAGCATTCATGTGGGAGCTACAGATGATGAGCGGTGGCTGTAGAACTTTCAGATGTGCAAGACGCCGCATTCCTGGATCTGTGTGCCGAACTTGTCCCAGCCCTCCAGCACAAGGACACCAAAATGATCTTCATTGACAGTTGAGAAGTGAGTGGTGATTGAACTGTGGAAACCTGCAACACCAGATTGATTCCAGACTGACCAGTAGCAATTTGGAGTTGGGTAATCCCACCGCAAGACTGTGACTTTGGGCAACGTGCAGGACATAGTGGGGTTCCCAAACTGCAGTGGGATGATAGATGGCATGTATGTTCCTATTCTAGCACCAGACCACCTTTTCACAGAGTACATCAACAAAAATGGCTTCTTTTCTATGGTTATGCAAGTGCTGGAGGATCACTGGGGATACATTAGTGACATCAGTGTGGGCTGATCAGGAAAGGTGCATGATGTATGCATCTTTAAGAACACAGGATTGTTCAGAAAGCTGCAAGCAGTGACTTTCTTTCCCAACTAATGGATTACCATTTGGAATGTTGAAATGCCAGTAGTGATTCTGGGGAACCCAGACTACCCCTTGCTCCCATGGCTTATGAAGCCATACACTGGCCACCTGGACAGCACCAAGGAGTGCTTTAACTAACAGCTCAGCAGGTGCAGAACGATGGTTGAATGTAACCATCGTTACATGGTTACTTTGGTCGTTTTTTTACTTACATTGTTTACTTACAGGACAGGACCTCAGTGAGAAAAATGCCTCAGTGGTTATAGCTGCCTCTGTGTCTTGCATAATATCTATGAAACACATTTGGAAATGTTTCTACCAGGGTGGAGGGCAGAGGTGAAGTTGCTGTCTGCTGAATTTGAACAGCCAGATACAAGGGCTATTAGAAGAGCTCACCTCAGAGCAATTCGGCTCAGGGAGACTTTGAAAGACCATTTTAATAGTGAGCCAGTGTAGTGTGTGTTGCTGTAGCATGCTTTACCTGGCCTTAGTCTTTTGCAGCCTGGTATGAATCTTGTAGTGAGTGCTGTATGTGTAGGAATATAACATTGTCAATGCACCTTTTTAATATTGTCTGTGAATGATCTGGGTTCTGTGACACAGTGCACTAACAGGAAACAGGTTGCTGTCAGACCTGCTAAGCACTAGCCAGCATATGTTGTGAACTAATAAAGATTAATTTTGTTCCAAAAAATAGAATTTTATTCTGTAACGCAAACCAGGTAATTAATTGTTTTGTAAAACTTAGTACATTAAGATAACAGAACTTATGAAGGGGAAAGAACAGTCATTTCCATGTCAGGTACATATACACCAACTGTGGCTTTCACAGGTCAGAGTATGTGAAGCTGTGATTGTCTTAAATGATCTGGAAAAAAGGGTAAACAGTAAGGTGTCAAAATTTGCAGATGGTACACAACTACTCAAAATGGTTAAGTCCAAAGCAAGCTGCAAAGAGTTACAAAGGGATCTCACTAAACTGGATGACCGGGCAACAAAATGGCAGATGAAATTCAGTGTTGATAAAGGCAAAGTAATGCACATTGGAAAACATAATCCCAACTATACATGTAAAATGATGGGTTCTAAATTAGCTGTTACCACTCAAGAGAGAGATCTTGGAGTCACTGTGGATAGTTCTCTGAAAACATCCACTCAGTGTGCAGCGACACTCAAAAAAGCTAACGATGTAGGGAATCATTAGGAAAGAGAGAGATAGTAAGACAGAAAATAACATATTGCCTCTTTATAATTCCATGGTATGACCACCTCTTGAATGTTGCATGCAGATCTGGTCGCCCCATCTCAAAAAGATATATTGGAATTGGAAAAAATACAGCAAAGGGCAACAAAAATGATCAGGGGTATGGAACAGCTTCCCTATGAGGAGAGATTAATAAAACTGGGACTTTTCAACTTGGAAAAGAGACGACTAAGAGGGGATATGATAGAGGTCTATAAAATCATGACTGGTGTGGAGAAAGTAAATAAGGAAGTGTTATTTACTCCTTCTCATAACACAAAAACTAGGAGTCACTAAATGAAATTAACAGTCATCAAGTTTAAAACAAACAGAAGGAAGTATTTCTTCACACAATGCACAGTCCACCTGTGGAACTCTTTTTGCCAGAGGATGTTGTGAAAGCAAAGACTAAAACAGGGTTAAAAAAAGAACTAGATACGTTCATGGAGGATAGGTCCATCAATGGCTATTATCCAGGATGGGCAGAGATGCAAAATCATGCTCTGAAGTGTCCCTAGCCTCTGTTTGCCAGAAGCTGGGAATGAGTGACAAGGGATGGATCATTTGATGATTACCTGGTCTGTTCCTTCCCTCTGAAGCACCTGGCATTGGACACTGTTGAGGGACAGAATACTGGGCTAGATAGACCATTTGGTCTGACCAAGTATGGCCGTTCTTATGTCTTTAATGTCCCCTCGGGTGGAGTGGTAAGGATAGTGCACTGACTCCTGATGCCACAAAGAATGTTGTGGGGGAGGGGATATAGGAAGGTCCTGATATTGAGGTCTCTATGGGCTGCAGGGGAGGTAAGCATGGGATTGTTGAACCTGCAGGTCCACCAGAGTCTGCAGCATCTCTGGTTGCTGTTGGAGAAGCCCAAGCATATCCTGCTGCATGTCTCTCTACTTTTCCTTCATCTTTTTCATCTCCACTCTATCCATCTCTATGCTATCTGCCAGGTGATCCTCCAGGCTCTGTGCTCATTCTCTGAGGCAGCACTTGCTTGCAGGTTCTCCTGGAACATGTCTTCCTGAGTCATCCTCTTTCTCCTCTCTTTTCTGGCTCTGGCATTCTGCGGATGTGGAGGAGGAGACCCTGAAGGTCACACTGGCAGCAGCTGCAGATATGACACATGGAGGCATCATTGCCAGTGTATTCATGATGGAAATAGAAACTCAAGGTGCTGAACTCACTCCCTGGCTTTCATGTAGCAGTGCTGCTGGTCCCTCTTTACCCCTTCTCCTGTATCCCCAGAACAATCTGCTCATAGATGTCCATGTTTCTCTGGCTGGTTTGGAGTTGTGCCTGCACAGTCTCTTCTCTCCACATCCAATATCTCCTGTCTATTCTAGGCAGGTGTGCTTTTGGACTGTTTAGCCAGCATGGTCAGCTCAACAGTGAAGAGCTGTTAGGTGTGCTCGCCAAATTGGGCAACTAGAAAAAGGAATTTCAAAAATTCACAGGGCTTTAAAGGTGAAGGAAACATCTTGTCCCCTTGGCCCCAGGCAGTGGAGTTCAAAATGATGGCCAGAGTGGTCAGTTTGGAGCATTGTGGGATATTTCCTCGGGGCCGGTAAGGGTCAATGTAAGAAAAGCAATGTCTACACTCACTGCGTTGACCTAACTACATTCACTGTGACTTTAAACCATTCAGAGAGGTGGTGTTATGAAATTGCGTAGCAGGGCACTTAGTTCTGCAGGAGCCAAAATTAAGTGTAGACAGATCCACAGCTAGATCGCCATAAGTTGCCTTGTGTCAATCTAATCATATAGTATAGACCAGGACTTGGAAAGTAACCTTTTTAAAAGTTAGACTGTAATTTTGCTCTTCAGTTCTTGTACTGGGATTTTCCATTGAGTGTAACTGCTGGCAGAGAGTCATTAACACCAGGTTAAGGATAATCATTTGTTGATGGCCCTCTCATTCAGTGACAGACATCTAGGTGCTAAATATCCCTGCCTGCCCTCCCTTTCCCCACAGCCCTGAAATGCAACAGGCATTTAACATGAAGCAATCTAACATGACAGTACAGTACATAATAATGTAGGTATCCCTGAAATAATGTTAGGTATCCCTGAAAATGGAGGTTGAAATAGAAAACATTTTTTTTCATAAAATTAAACTAGGGATTCAGACATGACCCCCAATATGTCACAGATGTATAATAACCAATTATAGTGCAATTGGACAACTTCTCCAAAACACCTTTCTTACAATTGCTGAAGCAGACAGATAATAGGGTTGCATCAAAGATCCTTGCATGGTCAGATATGACTAGAAGTAAGCAAATAGGGCAAAAGAAAAAGGTCACACTAATTGTTTGAATTTCAAAGTGAATTCACTTCAGCTGTATCCACTTATTGCAAAAATTCCAGTCTAGCAGTTACTGAAAAAATGTTCTCAAAGTGAATTAATGTGAGCCATTCCCAGGAGCTGCGCAAACGAATCAGATGTAGACTCCTTGTGTTATTGTATAAGTGAGATAGAGGTAGATATAGATTTTTCCTTTACTGTTATGATAATGGTATAGTACTGTTTAGTGTGGCGTAAGTGAACTCCATCTTGTTAATTTCTTGAAGTAAGCTCTTTCCTGAAAGTTGTCCTATTGAACCTCAAATTATCTTGATGAATTCTCTTTGTATGTGTGCGTGAGGAATGTATGTGAAGGGCATAAAAAGATGCCAGCCTAAACTGTTCTGACAACAGAAAGGGGAGTGAAGACGCCAACTGCCATCCTGAGCCTGAAGGCTGAAGAATGCATATCAACAACCCTAAAGTGCAGATAAGCGACCCTAAAGTACAGAAGGATCCATCCTGGGAATAGACACAATACAGAAATAAAAGAATAGTCATGCACTTAGCTGGTGATGAACAACCATACTGAACCTGGAGGCAGCATGACACAGCAAGGCCCATAGGCTTACATGAGAGCCAGCAACTATAAAAGATGGGGTGAGAACACGGAAACTTTGAGTTTGTTCTGCTATCATCAAGGAGCATTGGATTGCGACCGACAGAGGCCTGACTCCCTCTCGTGCTCAGCCTTGTTGGCTACTAAGCTGACTTGAGCAATGGACTGGTAACTATTTTCTACCAGCTTTCAGAACTCTTGGGTGTGAGCATGTATGTGAATGCACTAGCTTTTTAAAGATCTTTATATTTACAATAAACAATATTTACAATAAATGTGGTGTATTGCCTTGTCCCCTGAATAAGATTCCGCAAGTTTTTCTTTTATAAGTATAACAAATTTAGAGTCAGAACCGTAAATAAGGCATTGATGGAAATCATGTTTTAAATTCTCACACACTAATATTCATACTGGCAGTGCTTGGGTTCTCATCCACACAGAGAATCATAGAGCTGGAAGGGACCTTGAGCGGTCATCTAGTCCAGTCCAGAGAACTGGAACAAAATCACATGTTTTCTGACCAGTCACAACTTAAACAATAGGAGTCTAATTCTGAGTGAGCACAATCTCACCATAGAAAACTAAAAATCTGGCAAACAAATTTGAATAAATCTGTGTAACAAATACATTTGAGAAAATATTTATTTGTTTGCAGATAACCTGTCTGCAGAAGGAGACTAACTTCACAATTTATAGCTAATTGACTTTTTTAGTGCATCATTAAGAGAAGAGTTTCATTAATGCATACAGCCAAATGAAAGGAATTTTGTAAATGTCAACTATAATAGAGAGAGTCTTGGATAGCTGCTCTTTGAAATAGTCATGTAAAAAGAAGCTTGTTTACAAATGTAAGATGTGAAGATTACACACTTTAAAGTTGGGTGACTAATTATGTGCTGGTCAACAGCGCCATATCACTTGTGAGGACACTGAAGATAGAAAAGAATGACTAGGGGATAGCATATAATTGCTTGAAATGGTTTACTTTCTTCAAACAGCATTATATTGCAGTTATCTATCTCTAGTATGTCAAGTGGCAGTTGTGATACTCTACAATGAAGATCCAAGGTAGTAGAAAATATATAATAGTTACACTGTTAAATGTGAAATCCTTTGCAAACTTGCCATTGCTGTTGCTTGCAGAGGACGAGCATAATTCTAAATATTTCCTTCCACTAGCTCTTTTTTTTTCTCAGGGAGAACAGGTGGTATTTAAAGTGTTTAATGAGAGTAATGACCTGGCTGAGATTTGCAGTGTTAGGAATATATCTCAAGTAGCTGACTTCAGGGAGAGATTGAAGTCTGTTGTTTTCATCATATCCCACAAGAGAAGTGTTAGCATTATCTCACAATAACCACATGCTCCAAGCAGTAATTATCCACTCCCATTCTAGCGGCAGAAATGGCATAACTTAGAAAATCAACTCCCCCATTTTAAGGAAGCCTCACATTAGCATAATTAAGCAACAGACAAAACTGGCTACACTGAGAGAGAGAGGGAGGGAGAGTTCCTCTTCCATAGTGCTTTGTGTGTTCCATTTTTAAAAGAAAAACAATATTCTTCAACTTTAAAGATTATCCGCTCTTCAATGTAGCTTGTTTTATTCATGCTCTTTACTCTGTGCAGCAGCTTTCATATTTAGAAGCTCAAGTCCTCTTCTCCATGTTCAAACAACTGCCTGTCTCCATGGCTTTAAATACTAGGAAAAAATGTTCTTTTGGGGATCAATCCAATTTTTATTTAAGTCAACTGGCATTAGACCAGGCCCTTTGAAAACGCTTTCTGTTATGGGCCTGATGTTAGATCAGCAGCATCTGACTTCCATGCTGGGGAAAGTGTTTTGAGGCTCTTTTGACTATATACATTGCTGGATTTTATGTGGAGAGCATTCACTGTTACTGGAAACCTTTTTCTTTACGAGTCAGTCAAGTAGATTGGACTGGTGAGGAAATTGTGGCTCTTTGTTGTGGCTGCATATGATGATCCCTGTCCTTAAAAGTCTTGGGGAGAATTCACTGCTTGTAAGCTCTCTTTGAATATTTGTTTAATGTTGCAGGTACATGTTTAGTGATGAATGATGTAGGAGGCTAAAGTGAAAATAGGTGACGCTTTGCAATTGAAGGTTCTTGTAATATTTGGATCTCACTGGGTGGTTGGTAGGAGAAATTTGGATATTGGGTGTAGTAACCTGTACAGGATTGGGAGACAGGCACGTATAGGTTGCCAGAGGAAGGAGTTCAGAGGTGGCACCAGGAAGCCACATCTTGTGCAGGTGGCTTGAATGCTAGCTCTAGTTGCAGCATTTCTGTAAATAGTGCCTTTAATAAAAAGCCATTTTAGTTTTTTAGAAACATGGAGTCTTGTCATGATAATACACAGTACGATGTATGGTCTGGCCCTATGATTAATGTAACTGCCCTTTGTGCAAGGAACACCTCCCTTTACTCTTCCCACGGCACACTTCATGCACAAAGCAGTCAATATAGAAAAAACAGAGACTGCTTCTTCCTTAGGTACATTTATCAGTGAGGTGGGTGGGGAGGAGGTTTGATCATAGACTCTTCTCCTTCCCCCACCCCACATACCACTCGGCAGAGAAGCCTACATACACACAGGTGCATTAACCCCCTGTGACAGGGTCAGACAGGATGGCTACCAGAGAGTGCTAGAAAGCCGATATATCAGCCCCAGGCTCATTAAGCCCCTTTTCCCTTGGAAACTGAGCAGGGGTTACTCCTGCTTAATTAATACACCTGAAGCCAATCAAGGCTCTGCCCAGGACTTGTTAAAAAGCCTCCCCTCCAGAGAAAGGGTGTGGCTGGAGTTGTGGGAGTGAGGTGAGCTACCAGAGAGTGTTTGAGAAGGCAAGATGCTGTCAAGAGCCAGGAGAGTTCAGGAGAAGGAGCAGAACCCTGGCAGGAGAGAACTTTGGAGGTACAAAGACTGGGGGAGGGAAAAACCCTGCCCAAAGAGGGCAAAGGACCTTTGCCAGGCCTGGAGGCCTAAGGGAAGAGACCCTGCCAGAAGGGATAGATTGAACTGGACATTTGGTTTGGGCACTACCATGCCTGTGGGGCTGTCAGAGGCCAAGGACCTTCCCTGGCAAGGAGGCCAGGAAGGGCCCATGACCAAGCAGGGTATGGAGATTAAGTCAAGGGGCACAGGGAAATAACCCAGGGAATCTAGCAGTTTTCCTGAAGCCACAGCATGAGGCTGCTGCTTGTAGGGTCCCTGGGTTGGGGTCTGGAGTCGAGGGTGGGACCGGGCCCCTCTCCAATCCTCCACCAGCTGTTTATGGGAGGGGAAAGAACCCCAATGAAGAGACAAGGGCCTAAGAGTACCTAGGCAGGACTGGGAGCCAGCAGGGAGCAGCCATCTTAGAACGGCTGCATTACCCTCACCCACCACTAGAGGGTGGAAGAAACACTACAGGGTGAAGCAATTCCCTGACCTACTGCTAGAAGAAAGTGCTGGACCCACCAAGGTAAAGGAAGAGCTTTGTCACACCCATCTTACAGATTGGAAAGCTTGGAGGTGGATTGCTGTCTTGAATTTCTCCTGAGCTGTTAAGGGAAGATGTAGATCTGCACTGTCTCCTAATCAGGATTTTGTCTTAGAGGCAAACTCTAATACTTAATTTTAAAATACTTAATAGATAAATTATTATGGTGGTATTGTCATTTTTAAAACCTAGTGTAGTTGATTGTACCTTTAATATCCTGCATTCTCAAACAGGCTAGTATATTTTAAACTCCAACCATTTGTTCAAACAAATTCCAGAAACACATATTTTATTACAGTTAAAGTACATCTTTACCATAACCACAATAACCCACTTTTGCCTTACTTAGATGGGTAAATGTGAAATTGAATTTTGACTAAACATCTCATTGCAAAAGGGAATCACGAAATACTGTGTACCAATGGCAATTTTATAGAAAATAGAAGTTAGAGCTCGAAAAGTTCTATCAGATTGTCTTGTGCATTTTCTTGCAAATGCAATATTCCCTACAATGTACTTCTAATGTTTTGCTCAGCCTACTTTTTAAAATTGCCAGGCATTGAGGTAGCCATCACTCTCCCTGAGAGACTGTTCTACAGCTAGTAGCTCTCCCTGTCAGGAAGATTTTCATTATGTTCAGTCTACACTCTTCTGTCTTAATTTTATCACATTACACATACTTACAGTCCCTGTTACTACAACAAATCATTCTTCTATATCCTTAGTGTCTACATCTTTGATTTATGTGCTGTTATCACGTCCCTTCTAAGGGACAACTTATTCTTGGCTACTCCATTCTTGTGCACATTCTACAGTCTAATTTTGAGACTACTTACACTTCCCTCCCCCCCAGTTGCAGCCCTTCTTCTGCAGCCAGGCACGGTTGCAGTCCCTGTGCTCCCTATACAATATCTTATCTTGGTTTTGGTCATTGGTATTTCTATATTTTTGTTTGCTATTGTATTACACAGTAATAGTTTAGATTTGAAGGGGAAGGACCCACTTATCTTCTCACTAATATGTGCTTTATACCAATCCAACTCCATTGACTTCACTGGCATTCTGCCTGATTTATACTAGTTTTAGTAAGGGGAGAGTCAGGCCCAGAATATATCAAGGAGGGACTGATATGTCTGGTTAGGCTATGAATATCAACTTTTCAAACAATACTAAAATGAGAATCGGATATGCCTCTGCACACTTATAGAAACATCCACTTAACTCATGCTTCTATCATGACTGCAGCAAACATGTAGCTTAGGAGGCTGGATATACATCACTGGATCTTTCGTTAGCTCTGGAGGTTTCTCTCGCTTTTAACTAGAGAAAGTCATACTTCAAAGAGATATAGGTACCAATTAATATGAGAGGGGGGCCTTGCATGGGATTGAATGCTAGAGTTCTGATTTGTGTGGATGAAAAGCATATGAAGTGTCTTGTTATGGAAAACACCTTAAAATAAAAGTGAAAACTTGACCTAGAGATTCACATATGAAGTAGTTGCTCTCATCTGAGATACTGTATTTTGTGTTCCCTCAGAGGACCATATAACTTATATACATGAAAAGATGACTTGATTAGATTTCCCAGATATATTTGATTCATAAATGGATTTGGGAATTGAGGTAACAATTTGAAACTTTAAAGCAATAAATATGTATGTGTTTTGTGGATACACTACAGAAGAGATGGATGTGTTCTTTAATCCTGGAAGTTAATTGTCTGCAGACCCACTTTTGAATGCTGAAGTTATTAGAAATCTGGAAGAGCTGCTCTGAGATTTTTGGGCTCAGAATTTCTCCTTATTAGTTCTTCTTATTTATCTACTTTATTCTGTACTAGTGGGTTATATGACTTACTTTGACTTGGGGAGTAATTACTTACTGGAGTTTTAAAAAATGCTTTATTTAGATTTTTCTAATCTGCATTGTGTGAAATAGGTAAAATGCTTGAGTAGATTTTGTAAACTGGTTTGTATTTTAGCATGCTCATCTGAGGCTCCTTTATTGAAAGAGTCTGTACCTTGGCAGTTGAAGGTCCCCTCACTTTACACCAGTGGGAGGAGCTAAAGTGTGCAGAAGTGAGTCTTGTTCACCCTTTGGTGGAAAGCAGGTTACTCTGCATAATACTCCCTCTCTTTCCTTCTCATCCAGTCCAAAGTAATTCCTTTGTATGGGTTCCCGGCTAGCAGCTATTGTTGTGTGGGTTTGTATGTGTGCGGGGGTGGGGGAAGGATGGGATCACTTGCCAGATGGAGCTGAGGATCAGCTAATGTCCATAGCATGCCTCACAGGGAGGAAGGCAGAAATCTTTGGCAGATTGTAGTTGACATTAATACTAGTCCAAACAATATTCCTGATCTTTTAGGGGGCGTTGAATTGTGATGGGTGAGTCAATAGCAGCACAGGATGGAATCTGGTTGTGCTGCAAGACTGGGAGGTTAGATGTCGAGATTGTGCCTTAAGGGACAACTGTCCCATGAGATTGCACTCTGCAGAATTTGGGCCTGTGTTTTCAGTGGGTAAACATCCTAAGCAGCCCTTTTCCTGCTCTGCAAAGTAGTCCTCCGTGCTTGTCTGAGACAGTGATGTCATGGACAAACTATGCCAAGACCAGCATTTGTTGAATTAAAAAAACGAGAGTCCAGTAGCACTTTAAAGACTAACAAATTTAATTTCTGCAGTTTTCGTGGGTTGTAACCCATTTCGTTAGATGTAAGCAATAGAAATCAGATAGCAGGTGTATATATATATACATATTCAAGGCTAAGGAACAACAATGGGGAAGTAGTTAAGGCCTATTCATAACCATTGATTAGGAGGTGAGAATGTGTGAACAGTGACAATTACTTCATGCAATGAGATAACCATTCCAAGTCCCTGCATAACCCTGGTCGGGGCTCAGGGGGTGTGTCTATGTAGATTTGTTCCTGTGTTTCTTTAGGGAGTTTCTTAAGTAGATGTTGTGGTTTCTTTTGGTATTCCTCAGTGGGATCGGACAGTAGTGGCTTGTAGAATGTGGTGTTGGAGAGTTGTCTGGTAGACTCCTGTTCATAATCAGATCTATTCATAATGACAACGACACCTCTTTTGTCTGCCTCTTTGATTATGATGTCAGAGTTGTTATTGAGGCTGTGGATGGCATTGTGTTCTGCATGGCTGAGGTTATGGGGCAAGCGGTGTTGCTTGTCAACAATCTCAGCTTGTGCACGTCGGCAGAAAAACTCTATGAAAAAGTCTAGTCTGTTGTTTCGACCGTCAGGAGGAGTCCATGCAGAATTCTTCTTGTAGTTTTGGTAAGAAGGTATCAGTAGGTTAGTGTGTTGTTCAATGGTGTGGTGGAAATATTCCTTGAGTCGGAGACGCCGAAAGTAGGATTTCAGGTCACCGCAGAATCGTATCGTGTGTGGGGGTGGTAGGGCAGAAAGAGAGTCCCCGAGATAAGACGAACTCTTCTGCTGGTTTAAGTGTATAGCTGGATAGATTTACAATATTGTTGGATGAGTCAAGGGTATCACAGTTGTGGTCTCTTGTGGCGTGTAGGAGTTTAGATAGTTTAGAATCCTTTTTCCTCTGTAGAGAAGCAAAGTGAGTGTTGTAAATGGCTTGTCTTGTTTTTGTAAAGATCAACCATGTGTAATTTTCTGTGGAAGTTTGGCTTTTCATGAGATTATCCAGCATTGAGAGTTCTTTCTTAATCTTCTCCTGTTTGCTGTACAGAATGCTGATCAGGTGGTTCTGTAGTTTTTTTGAGAGTGTGTGACACAATCTCTCACCATAGTCTGTATAATATGTTGATCTTAAGGGATTTTCACATGTGCCAGCAATGCCCCTTTGCCATGTACATTGACCAAACCAGACTGTCACTACACAAAAGAATAAATGGACACAAATCAGATATAAAAAATAGAAACATCCATAAACCAGTAGGAGAGCACTTCAGTCTCCCAGGATACACTGTAAATGACTTGAAAGTTGCCATACTTCTACAAAAAAACTTCAAAAACAGACTTCAAAGAGAAACTGCTGAGCTTGAACTGATCTGCAAACTTGACACAATCAAACTGGGTCTAAATAGGGACTTGGAATGGTTATCTCATTACATGAAGTAATTGTCACTGTTCATACATTCTCACCTCCTAATCAATGGTTATGAATAGTCCTCAACTACTTCCCCATTGTTGTTCCTTAGCCTTGAATATGTATGTGTATGTATATGTGTATATATATATATATATATATATATATATATATATATATATATATATACCTGCTATCTGATTTCTATTCCTTACATCTGACGAAGTGGGTTACAGCCCACGAAAGCTTATGCCTGCAGAAATTAAATTTGTTAGCCTTTAAAGTGCTACAGGACTCTTTTTTGCTGTATACAGACTACACGGCTACCCCTCTGGAACGTTTGTTGAATTGTTTCAGAATAAGTTTTCTGACAAATCCAGCTTCCTCCTTATTTTTTAGATGTGTTTATGAATTGTAAGTATTTTGTCAAATAGTTCAAACAACTTTCAGGTGATGGGTGGTTCTTTAACAGTTAAATGTTGACCTCTATCCAGCAAAACACTTATGCATGTGCTTAATTTTAAACACTGGAGTCCCCATTAACTTTAATGGAAACTACTTGCATGCCTACAGTTAATCATGTGCTTAAGTGCTTTGGTGGATAAGTACCTCTGAGTTCTATTAACTAATAATTAGTCATGGTGTTTGGCAGGTCACTTAAATTGCATGGGCTTGTTTCTGCTTCCAAAGTGGGTGACCAACTTATCTTAAAAGTGAGTAACCAACTGTGAATTCTAAATAACAAATACTGAGTGCACTTGAACATACAGTTCTTTAAATCAACTGTAAACAAACTGAAATTTATCACGAGCAAGGGGAAACAACTTGTAGGGAAAGGTGCCAGACTCAGCTAGATGAAAAGCAACCTCAAAAAAGGTTATTAGAAGTAAGCAGAAAGCCTTCATGAAATGAAGAAAAAGATTGATCAGAAGATAAATGCAAATTTTGGAGATTAAAAAATGTAGGAATAAAGTGAGAATTGCTAAAAGTCAAGTTGAATTAGCTCTTTCCAAGTAAATTACATTAAATTAGGTGTTTTAATTATATATAAATGAAAAGAATAAGGATTGAGTTTGGGCTGCTATGCAGTTTAGATGGGGAGGAGATTAAAAATCTAGTTATGGTTCCAAAATTAAATGAATACTTTTGCCTCAGTTTTTACTAGGGATAATGATATGGAAGATGAGCATTAAGGCAGGATGGCTGTTGGAAATGAATGTATAGAAATGGAAATTAGAGGTGAGAGAAACTCAAAGGACTTAATGTGCTCAAATCAGGGGGTCTGTATAATTTCCATCTCAGAACTGTGAAAGAACTGGAACATGAGATTGCTAGTGCAGTAGCAAAGATTTTTAATTAATCTGTCTATTTTGGGGTAGTACTTTATGACTGAAGAATAGCTACCATCATACCTATATTGAAGAAAACAGAAAAAGTGATCCAGGTAACCACCGACCTGTTAGTCTATCCTTAATAGTATGCAAGACTTTGGAACAAATTTTGAAGGAAAGAATGATTAAGTTCATGGGAAAAGGGATGTAATGCAACATGGATTTACCAAAGGTAGATTGTGCAAGGCTAACCTGATTTCCTCCTTTGAGAAAATAACTGTTTTTTTTAGATAAGGGAAATGTGGTAGCTTTAATATACTTGGACTTTAATAAAGTTTTTGACAAGGTACCACTTGGGAAATTATTAAATTAGAAAAGATGGGTATTAGTACAAAAATTATAAGGTGGATAAGGAACTGGCTAAAGGAGAGAAGGAAATGGCTTGTGCTGGAAAGTGAATTATCGGATTGGAGGGAGGGATTGGATTTGAAAGAAATTGGGATTACTTGTTGAGTTTCTCAAGGATCAGTCTTAGGATCAATCTTAGTTAATATTTTTATTAATGAACTTGGCATAAAAATAGATGTGCAGTAATTAGATTTGCTGATAATGCAAAGATGTGAGGCATCGCCAATACACAGGAGCGTTGGAATAGAGGAAGATCTGGAAGATTGTCATGCCAGTCTGTGATGAAATTCAATAGTACAATGTGCAAGGTCATGTACTTAGGGTATGTCTACATTGCAATAAAGTACCTCTGGCACTGAGTCTCAGAGTTCAGGTCAACTGACCTGGGCTCACAGGGTGTGACCTGAGGTGCCTTGAGTAGCCCACACTGAAAATGCCAAGGTCAGGACAGGTTGTAAAAAGGAGAACAGCTCATCCCAAAACTGGTGGCTAACACTGTAGTTTGAGTGACCAACCAGTCACAAATTATGTCTTGATCCCCTGTACTGGTGATCAAGAAACCCAAAAAGGAAATCTCACATCCTGCTTTATTGCCTTTCAGTCTCTGGCTCCTAGTCAGCAAATAGGTCCAGTTAAATGATAAGTTATTTAAAAATCTATTCATTACGCAAAATGTTCTTCTGATCTCCAAGGGCCAGCCACAGTACCAGATCAATACTAGTTTGGATCTTACCCAAAACACTATGCTGACAGCCAGTATTTTAGTATCTTAAAAACTAAAGGTTTATAATAAAAGAACAAGAAGAGAGTTGTTAAATGATCAGCACTCAGATACATACATATGACTTCAGAGTCCATATATCAGGTTCTTAGCAGCATTGGTGGGTTTGCTGGCTTGTAAAGTCCATCTGGAGCACATCCAAAACTTTTGTAGAGAAGTTACTCCCAAGTTGAGAAGAGAACTGAAGATAAGATGGAGATGATGCATCTGCCTTTGATATCCTTTGGCATGTGGCTTGTCCATCCTTTGTCCCAAACACAAGCTCAAAGCACATGGGCATGGAAAAGCTCTTGGAGTCCCCTGTCCACAGGCATGTCCCTACATGTCCTGCTAACTCATAGGCATAGCCCCTGGTTTCTCTCCCTTGCAGCATTGTATAGCTGATTACCCTTGATGGGCCATCAAACAAGCTAGATAGAGCTGATGTCAAGCTGTGTGGAGGTGCCACCCAGAAACACAACACAAGTTTGAGATACAGCTATATCTCACACATTTATAACTCATGATACATAGAGGATACATAGAGGATTAGGATTGGATGGGACCTCAAGAGGTTATCTAGTCCAACCCCTTGCTCAAAGCAGGACCAACCCCAACTAAATCATCCCAGCCAGGGCTTTGTCAAGCTGCACCTTAAAAACCTCTAAGGATGGAGATTCCACCACCTCCCTAGGTAACCCATTCCAGTGCTTCAACACCCTCCTAGTGAAAACATCCTCCTACTGCTCTTCTCTTTGTTGAATCTCATGAGATTTTTTTTGGCCCAATCCTCCAATTTGTCTAGGTCACTTTGTATTCTATCCCTGCCCTCCAGCATATCTACCACTCCCCTCAGCTTACTGTCATCTGCAAACCTGCTGAGGGTGCATTCCACCCCATCCTCCAGATCATTAATGAAGATGTTGAACAAAACCAGCCCCAGCACCGACCCCTGGGGCACTCTGCTTGTTACCGGCTACCAACTAGACATCAAGCCATTGATCACTACTTGTTGAGCCCAATGATCTAAACAGCTTTCTATCCATCTTATAGTCCATTCATCTAACCCATACTTCTTTAACTTGCTGATAAGAATACTGTGAGAGATCGTATCAAAAGCTTTCCTAAAGTCAAGGTATATCATGTCCACTGTTTTCCCCACATTTACAGAGCCAGTCATCTCATCATAGAAGGGAATCAGGTTGGTCAGCATGACTTACCCTTGGTGTAATCTTGCAGACTGTTCCTGATCACCTTCCTCTCTCCCAAGTGCCCCAAAATAGATTCCTTGAGGACCTGCTCCATGATTTTTCTGAGGACTGAGGTGAGGCTGACTGGTTCTTCCTTCTTCCCTTTTTTGAAGATGGGCACTATATTTTCATTTTTAAAATCATTTAGGTCCTCCCCCGATCACCACGAGTTTTCAAAGATAATGGCCAATGGCTCTGAAATCACGAGCCAACTCCCTCAGCACTCCCTGATGCATTGCATCTGGCCCCATGGATTTGTCTATGTCCGGCCTTTCTAAATAGTCCTGAATCTGTTCTTTCAGCACTAAGGGCTGCTCCCCTCCTCCTCATTCTGTAATGCCCAGTGCAGTAGTCTGGGATCTGACCTTGTCTGTGAAGACAGAGGCAAAAACAGAATTGAGTACTTCAGCTTTTTCCACATCATCTATCACTAGGATGCCTCCCCTGTTCTGTAAGGGGCCAACACTTTCTCTGACCATTTTATGGTTGTTAACATACCTGTAGAAACTCTTCTTGTTACCCATCACATCCCTTGCTAGCTGCAACTCCAATTGTGCTTTGGCCTTCCTGATTTCACACATGCATGCTCGAACAGTATTTTTATACTTCTCCCTAGTCACCTGTCCAAGATTTCACTTCTTGTAAGCTTCCTTTTTGTGTTTAAGCTCAGTGAAGACTTCTTTGTTAAGCCAAGCTGGTACCTGCCATATTTGCTATTCTTTCTGCACATCAGGATGGTTTTTTCCTGTGCCCTCAATAAGATTTCCTTGAAATACAGCCAGGTCTCTTGGACTCCTTTTCCCCTCATGTTAGTGTTGGAGACCCAGTGCAATTTGAGTTGCCTGACTGCTGTTTTGAGGCCTAGCATAGCTTAAGTTGCTTGCATGACTATTCTGGCCTCCTCAGCCTGATATCTTCTGGTTGGCAGAGACAAATAGGAATACTGAGTAGATTTGCAGATGTCTCCATTTCTGCATACCATGACACGTAATGAGACAAAATACATAACATGTATGCTTGCAGCTGCAAATAGATAATGGTGAGGGGAAAAACAAGTTATCCTTGCATGTCTGAGGATACATTTTTTTTCACTGCCAAGGGGCATACTTTCTCACTGCCCCTCCTGTCACCAGATGTTGTTTTGACGACCCCAATTATCATGGTGAGAATGGAATGTAGTCAAGGGTGAGAACCTGATGTAGGTAATAGAATATGTAATAATTAGTAGAGAAGTAATTAGGTGAAAGTTGTGTATAGAAAGGTATAAAAAGTCACCACTTAGACAAAGGGGTGTGCTCTATCAACACCTGATTCCATGGGAGTTGCTGCAAGTCGGACCAGAGGATCCACTGATTCCCTGATGGGGCCTCTGAAGAAAGCCGTTCCTGGACACAGCCTTCTGAGTGACTGCTTAGCTCTCCAGGTTAAATGAGTATGATCTATTGTAGTTAATTTTAGGCTTTGTATTTAACTAGTATATTAATAGAAAACCTTGCACATTAAACCTTATTGATCTGCAAATCGGAAATATCATGTCTCACTGGTATCCACACTGATCACTAAGTGTTCAGTATCAACAGTTAGCCTCCCAGGGGATCCTGTCCATCAGCTCCCTGACGGAGTCAAAGTCTGCTTTTCTGAAGTCCGGGGTCTGTATCCTACTGTTCTCCTTTCTTCCTTTTGTCAGGATCCTGAACTCTACCATCTCATGGTCACTGCTGCCCAGGTTACCACCCACTTCTACTTTCCCTACCAATTCTTCCCGGTTTGTGAGCCGCAGGTCAAGAGGAGCATGGCCCCTAGTAGGTTTCTCCAGCACTTGCACCAGGAAGTTGTCTGCAATACTCTCCAAAAACTTCCTGGATTGTTTTTGCTCTGCTGTATTGCTCTTCCAGCAGATGTCAGGATGATTGAAGTCCCCCAGAAGAACCAGGTTCTGTAATCTGGAAACTTTCACTAGTTGTCTGAAGAAAGCCTCGTCTACCTCATCCCACTGGTCTGGAGGTCTATAACAGAAGCCCACCACAACATCATCCTTGTTGCTCTAGCCTCTAAACTTAACCCAAAAACTCTCAACAGGCTTTTCTTCAGTTTCATACTAGAACTCTGAGCAGTCATATTGCTCTCTTACATACAGTGTGACTCCTCCACCGTTTTTTTCCCTTGCCTGTCCTTCCTGAACAGTTTATACCCATTCATGACTACTCCAGTTGTGTAAGTTACCCCACCAAATCTCGGTTATTCCAATCACATCATAGTTCCTTGACTGTGCCAGGACTTCTAATTCCTCCTACTTGTTTCCCAGGCTTATTGCATTCACGTACAGGCACCTAAGATAACTAGCCGATTGCCCTACTTTCTCATTATGAATCAGGCATTCTAGTATTGCACCCTCCTATTTGCGCTTCCTCCTAGCATACCAATTCCCCTCTTATCTCCAGGCTTAGGTCCCCATCCCCTGGTGAACCTAATTTAAAGCCCTCCTCACTAGGTTAGCAAGCCTGTCTGCGAAGATGCTCTTCCCTCTCTTTGTTAAGTGGATCCCATCTCTTCCTAGAAATCCTTCGTCCTGAAACAACATCCCATGGTCAAAGAATCCAAAGCCCTCTCTCCGACACCACGTGCATAACCATGCATTTACTTCTGCAATTCGATGGTCCCTACCTGGGCCTTTCCTGGGAGGATGGATGAGAACACCACTTGCACCTCAAACTCCTTTATCCTTTTTCCCAGAGCCACGTAGTCTGCAGTGATCCATTCAAAGTCATTCTTGGCAGCGTCATTGGTGCCCACATGGAGAAGTAGGAAGGGGTAGTGGTCTGAGGGCTTGATAAGTCTTGGCAGACTCTCCATCACATCCTGAATTCTAGCAGGCAAGCAGCAAGATTATCATACGTAGCCAATCATAACTTTTCCATTGATAACTTACATGGCATGTCTTGTAAAATTCATTGCCATTTTGCAATACTGGTATCAATAATAATATAAATAGTCTCCCATATTCCATATAGCATTACATGGGGCTCAGGCTGTGAGGCTAAAACTGCAGTGCAGGTGTTTGGCCTTATGCTGGTGCCCGGGTGCTGAGACCCACCCTCTACATGGTTCTCACAGAGCCTGAACATCTACACTGTAATTTTTAGCCCTGCAGTCTGATCCCCGACAGTCCAAGTCACCTGACCTGGGGAAGCCATGTTCATGCCCCTGGGTCTTTTATTGCTGTGTAGATGTACCCAAAGAGCCAGTTCTACTACAAGCGGGGGCTCATCAGTTGGAAATGACAGAGAAGGAGAGAGACTTGGATGTGTTGGTTGATTACAAGATGATGATGAGCCACCAGTGTGATGCGGCTGCAAAAAAGGCAAATGCCATTCTAGGATGTGTCAGATGAGGCATTTACAGTAGAGAAAAAGTATTAATGCCATTGTACAAGGCACTGGTAAGACTTCATTTGGAATTCTATGTAGAATTCTGGTTACTTGTGTTCAAGAAAGATGGATTTAACTATCACAGCTGCAGAGAAATGCCACAAGGATGATTACGAGAATGGAGGATCTGTCTTATGAGAAGAGACTGGAAGAGCTTGGCTTGTTTAACCTAGCAAAAAGAAGGTTGAGGGGGGATATGATCTCTCTAAATTGAGTGTGAGTGAGAGAGAGGCTATTCATGCTAAGGGACAGTGGAAACTGGTTTCTAACCATCACAGGAGTGAAGTTCAGGATCTGCCTCCCGATAGGAGTTGTTGGGGCAAACAATTTAATTAGTTTTAAGAGAGCTGGACAAATTTATGAATGAGACTGTATGACAGTGTTGCTTGTGATGGTGAAGGGCAGGGCTTGGCACCCCAGGAGTCTCTGAGACCTTAAGAGCCCCTCTATGCTAACTGTCAAAGGGCACACTCATCACACTATTGTCAGAATATTTAACCAAACAGTGTCTTGTAAGGTATCCTGTAAAAACTAGTGACACACTTGTCATGAATATCATTCTGTGATGCATGTATGGGTTGTGCATAAAGAGTATGTATTTGTGCTGGAAGTATTTTCTTAAATATGTTGTGGAGGCAGTGAATTAACAAGTCTTTCTTAGGTAAATCCACATTCCTTTATCTATCTGCCTGGCTCGATTACAGGCAGAGGATAATGAAAATATATTTACATATAAGGTAAGCAAAGCCATCAAGCTAACAAGTTGTGAAGGAAGCAGTCTGGCAAGCAAACCAGGGGACACACTGGAGTGTAAACCCCCAGGAGGCCTTCCTGGCTCTTAAGGCAAAAACAAGTGACTTTGGGAAATATAAGGAGAGAGAAAAGATATTCTAGTTATCCGTCACAAAGGGGACACCACCTTCTGATTCTGTGAACATTGGATTCTCCTACTGGCAGGGCTGGAGATGCTACTAGCTTGATGTGACAAACTGTTTTAGGCAAAGATATAGCTTACTAGAATTAAGTTTTAGGCACTAGAGTGTGTTTTTACTTTTGTTTATCTGTAACCATTTGTTTCTGTTGTCTCTGCTACTATCACTTAAATCTCTGTTCTCTATTAATATTCTTACTTCTACTATAAACCATCTCAGTGGGTTATATTAAAGTGTGGGTCTTCAGCTAACCTGACAGGCTGGTGTGACACCATCTCTTTGGAGATAGCAAACTTAATGCTTTCTGTGAGTGTCCAGAGAGAGGGACTGGACACTGCAGAGAGAGATGTCATACAGTTTAAATTCCAGCAAAGATCTCCCTTGCTGAGGCAGTGTCTCTTGGTGTCTTCAGGAGAGCATCACAGTCCCTTCCAGTTTGTCTTATGTCCCTAAAGCTCCTGCTTGAAGACTTCAGTAGCTCACCTGCGTGGAAAAGAAGGGATTTCCCCCCCTCTAGTTTTCTTTGGTCTTCTGCCTCTGAAGCATCAGCAATGGCCATAGCTGGTGATGGAACACTGCACGGGGTGGACCAATGCTCTGAGCATTCTCTCTCTCGTGTGCTGAGCTGGCTGGTTCTTGCTTGCATTCTCAGGGTCTAATTTTAGGGTTTCTTGCTTTCCTTTGCAGCATGGAGTGCTGGTCATTTGCCAGGATTATCTGGGTTTATTTGGCTTAATTCCTTGACATTGCAGGGGCCTCAAATATTTGTGCACCTCAGTCCCTCCTATTCTCTGCATGTGGAACATAAGTTTAGTATCCTGTGGGTTGTGATATTATTGTCCAATTTTATTTGTTGATTTAGCGTGCTGGTGCTAGGTGATGCCGGTAGTCTGTGATATACAGGAGGTCTGGTGGTCCTTCCTGGCCTTAAACTAGAGGACTTTATACAAAGAACAGCATTTTTCCCTACACAACAATGGGAACAGAATGTTTTTATTAATAGTTTATCCTTGGTCATATCCTTTTTAACATCTAAACAGTCATTTAGATTTGGATTGAATATTCATGGACCCCATTTTGCAGTATTAAACTAGTAGTCACCAAAATACAGTATCTGCAGGAAGGGATGATTGGGTATATGATACCAGTTTGACAGTTCTTGTTAATCTTTTGAAGCTGGGATAATACATAAATCATTCTTTTCCAGTTTTCAAAGAAAGCTGGTGTTTGCGGCTATGATGTCACTAAGCAAAAGCATTGCTCCATAACAGACATTGTTAGACAGCAATGAAATTACACCTGGAAAAGAGCTGGATGCAGTTTGATATTATGTTTTTAAACATAAGGTCAACAATTAAACTAATACTCCGTCAATTGTGAAGTTTTACAGAATAAGTTCATAACACCTTGTCTGTAGTTCATTAACTTGTCTGTTAGGGAGAAAGTAAAACAAGATTAGATGTTCAGAAAGTTACACTTTAGATTTGATTTAAGCAATCTGAATTGACAAAGTTACACTTGAGCTCTAATTGCCTACTGCTAAAAAGTTAATATGAAGAAATAAAGACTTGCTAATTGAAGAAGCACTGGAAAAAAACACATGTTCACTTGATTGACTGCTATGTGACTCAGAGGCTTATGGAAAAATAGTAACTGAATAACAATGGATAACAGAAAAAAGGTTTTGAGAATTTTCTTGATGAAAGTGGTCTTTGGAGTATTGATAGTACAAAGATATCGATCATTCTCACTGCTGCTGCTGAGATCTGTGTGCTGATAGGAATCCTTTTACCAGCTTAAGCTGAGCAGACTATGCTAAAGGCCAGCGTTTTTTTAAATTTAATTTATTATTGATTTTTCTCTAGCTGTGTGTAATTGATTCCCCGAATAGTATTTTTGTATGTTGTTATTAGTAAGAAATATTTTTTGTGTTTTAAATAAATTTTTGTATTAAAAGTGTTTTTCCCTAGGGAAATTGACTTTTTATTTGTTGCTTTGCTATAAACAGAATAAAAGCTTATAAGAATCTCTTAAGGTTTTTTATTTTCTTGAAACTAAAACATCTGCATTTTTTTTTTTTTGGTTTTTTTTTTTTTGCTTTGCATTTTTAGTGCCTGATACTCCAATTGCTCTGCAATATAACAATAGTATTATTTATTCAGCACTTACTGGCCTCTCTCCAAAACCCACTGAAGTCAATGAGAGTTGTCATCTTCACTGCATTCCTTGAATGTTGGATCAGGCCTGAGGAGTGCTGGGTGCTTCACAGAACAAGTAAACCATGGTTCTTGCCCTGCAAATCTTGAACTATTTTTAGACGTGACACTATGAGTGGGAGCCATTGTTGGGATTCACTTTGGAATCTTTCCATTTGGCTTATCCAGAACACATTGTCCAGTTCTGCAAGAACACTTTACCCACTTCTCTGGGATCCAAAATATTCAGTTCAACTCCATATTTTGTCACTCGTCCTTTATTTGGTATACAGCAAAGCTGTGATGATTTTATCAGACTAAACTGTAGGGGGTAGGTGTAGGGCATACCACACATTCAAAGTTACACAGCAAACCTTCTTCCTTTATGTACATTTACACATTACATTGCATGTGCTATACATTATGTCACATGTTTTTGGATTGGTTCCTGCAAAGTAACCAAGCCAGTCCATGTGCTGTTCATGTGGAACCTGATCCTTACATTTCAGGTTTAACTTGTCCATTGTCCTTAGCATCAGGGTATTGCTGCTTATTTTAGCTAGCAGAGACATCCTGACTCCAGCATACTGCTTGTCAAGCCCCTATTTACATCTTAACCTTCCATGTAGCTTCCCAGTCATGTTCACTAATAAATGAGGCAAATTACTTATGTCGAGGAACACAGCCACCACAGCCATAAATACTGAGGAAAGGGTAGGAAAAAGGTAAAGTAAGGGGAAAGGTTACAATAATATGTGATTTTTATACAGACTCATACACATTTTGGTCCCAAGTCCCTTTAAAGTGAATGGAATGGCTCCCGTTGATTTCTGTAGCTGGCTTGGGTCACATGTACATCTTGATAGTACCACTGTTTCATTTTATTTTTTATTCAGCTGGAGCAGATATTCCAGAGAGCAGGTGTATATGAGGAAGGCATGGTAAATGGGTGGTAATGGAATAAGGTTAGAGAGAATGCCAAACTGCATAAATGTCTGTACCTTGTGGCATTTGGCCTAACCAGACATGGAAACTTTCAGGAGAGAACTCACTGTAAGGCTTCCATATCAGTTGTTCAGTCCAAAGAAGTTCAGCTCTGACCTGAATCTTTTGATATTTGGCCCATAGTGCCCCCTACTGAGCTAAAGTGGTGCTGCAGGCACCACCTGCCTCAACTTCTCTTCTCTCAGGGCCTCTTAAGAATTCCATACAGTCCTAATGGATGTATGACAAACTTATTCTGCTGGGATTCTAGTTTATTAAATCCAAAATAACAACTAAAGTTACTGCCCTTGGGCTTACAGGTTGCTAAGCCCCCCTCCTTCTTGGGGTGGTGGTTTTCAGTCCTGGGAACTTTTCTCCCTTAGGAAAGAATCTCTCACTCGATGAGCAAGTCTCTGCAATTAAGCCTTAATGGCCTTTTAGCAGGCCCAGGTGTTTGTTATCCAATTAATTGCATAGATGGGCTCCTTAAAACTAAATAATCATAGGTAACCTAAGCCCAAGGTCTTGCAAAGAAAAAAGGCCTCAAAATATTGAGATGAATAAAACATTTCATCTGAGTTTTCACTCTTTGAAAACTTTGATTTACTTAACCTTTGTTTTCTAAAACTACATTCATTTCCCAAGTGATGGATTTTTTTCAGTGATGTTTTACTGTCTGGTTACATTAGTCACACTGCATTATGTTGCACTAAATCAAGTAATGCAATGTGACTATTAAAGTTGGGATGTCTAAGAACATGTCTCAGTGGGGACTACAAAAATGTAGTTTTCTGAAAACAGTTGCCTTTGCATATTTTTAATACCTGCTTTCTAGGTGAAAGGTGATATTTCTACTAACTAAGCTTTTCCATGGGCAATATCTGGATATATTAAGCAAATACTTGTGCTGTTGTTTTCTTGTTTCCACAACCGCCGTATATCTAAGTTCCTGTTTAAACCTTTCAAGCTACTTGTCTTGCAGTGAGTGTGTGATGTTGTTATGGTATCCACAAAAGGAATATACTTGCCAACCAAGGCAAATAAATACTCCTTCTGTTTCTGATGTAGAAGGCTAAACATGTTTCTGAAATGAAATACATTCTAGGAATTGTATGGGACCTCTGTATACACTTGACTGATCACCACTAATCACAAACTGGTACTGAGATGCATAAGTTTCTAGACAAAATTTAGTAATGTCTTATTTTTATAGTACTTTCAAATCTGTATTTGAAAAATATAAAATTCGCCGGAGACTAGATCAGAAAAGGTCTATCTTTTCTCCAAATAGGGATGGTGGGTGTCCTGTTCACTAGTAAGCCTTCATGGTGCTTAGTTAGCTTTTAAACCTCTTCTAACAATTGTCTTCCTTAGTGTGACTAGAGGAGATCCACTACACACTTTATCAAGACTCAGACATATGAGAGTTTAGCATCATCTAGCATTAGATTTATAACATTGCTTTTTTTCACCCTCCACTGGGGTGTTGAACACTTCTGGAATTTTAATTCCATTTTCTCTTGGGAGTGGGAACCCCTCACCTAATGTTCTTACATAATAATAACACCTAGGTCTTATATAGTGCTTTCCTGAGTAGATCTCAAAGCATTTTGTAAAGGAGGTCAATAGCATTATCCCCATTTTACATATAGGGAAATTGAGGCACAGAGTTGCAGTGACTTGCCCAAGCTCACAGAGCATGCCAGCAGCAGAATTGTAAATAGGACCCAGGTATTCTGAGTTCAAGGCCTATACTCTAGTCACTAAGCGCGCGCGTGTGTGTGTGAGAGAGAGAGAGAAAAGAAATTCTCCACCCAGGTGAAATAAATCCTTTTCCTGGTCTATTGATCTGAATAAATCACCCTCCATTTTGAATAGGCTCTTTCTCCACTGCATCAAAATTAAACTTTATTTGGTCACCCTCTCTGTGAAGACTAAAAAGCACACATGACTTTTTGAAGAGAGCTGCTCTTTCAGTGATGAAGTTCATTAGGTCTTTGATGGAAAGAGTCCATGACAGTAACCAAATAATTAAAGCTAATTGATGGCATATCTTAAAATCATTACAAAAAACCCAAAAACCTAATAGTTACTGAGCATCCAGGATTAGGAGCTGGCATAGAAAAACCTAAAGAGAAGCCGAAGGATTTCTTCTTGAGACTCTAAAAGTGAGTGGGCATTGTCCAGTTTGATTCTGTCCAGCAGAAAAGGCAAAATGGGCAATCCCAAATGGTGAGTTACTTCATGGATGATCCCAAATTTAGCATTGGTTAAACTTTCCTCTTACTAAGCTTGTGTGTTGTTATTTCTTCCCCTTTCTTTGGAATAAGAACAGGGAAGATGAGCTCATTGATGTCTGTATTTGCTTGCAATGGTTAGCATGGATTTTTCTTCTTGCAGTGCTTTACAATGCATTCCTTTGCTCTGCTTTTCACAGTGCTTGGTTGCTGACAGGTGCCTCTTACTGGACAGGTGCTGCCTCTTACTGGACAGGCACCCTCTGTCTGCCTAAATAGGGATCTCTACATGCAGATTGAGTGATTACCCAGCCAGCATACCAGGGTCATTGTCTCCTTATAGGCATGAGAGAGAAGGGTCCTTCTGATGGCAATTCTGCTGAAGGTTTTCAGGAGTCTCTTTGAAAGCTATAGTACTGACATCTGCTCTCTCCCAGAGGTGTCCAGTAACTGCTGGGAACTTCTTTTTTAAGTCTTTTATTTTGCCCTTAAGAAGATTGACAGGGGTGTGGACATTCTTGCCCACAACAGCTGTTTAACCCCTTCATTTCCAGGGCCAGGTTTGTACATCCAGTCACATTGCTAACTGAGATCATTACAGTGCCAGTTTTTCCAGCTACACTATTGCCCTGCTGTGATTTAAATAGGATTCTGTAACTGTGTTCTGCATAGGTTTGACTCATTTGTATTGTACTGCCTCAGCTCCTTGGAGATCTAGTGTTCCACAAAATTAACTATTTCTTTGCTAGAAATTGCTATAGGGATTACCAAAAATGCAATTATTTTTAGCAACTGACAACAGTTTTTAAGAGTTGCACCCAGCCAATCGGGCACAGCTGCTTATCTGTGATCTGTCACCATTTTGTTTGTGATCCCACTTGCTTTTCAACACAAACATAGCTACCTTTCTATTTGTGTCTCTTTTCGCATCCAAATTGCACACTTGGATCTCTGTAAATCTTTCTTTTTGCTTATCTCGAGACAAAAGCGCCATCTTATCCCTTTTGGGGCTTACCAGCAACATGCCTGATAGGTTCTGGTTTGAGCAGTCTTCAAGTAGGGGAAGATAACTATGTACTTTGTTCTCTGCTAGGCATGGCAGAATGCTATATAAGAAGTATTTTTCAGCACTTCCTTTTCTCTTGGACACCCTGACATTCACACTGGTGAACAAATAAAAGATTGTGAACAAAAAGTTACAGAAAGAAGAGCTCTTCAGAGTTAATACTAGGAGTTTTCCTGAATGACTAGCTGGATTTGAGATGATACTCCCAAGTGTTTTCAGCAAAAGCGTGATAGAACCAATGTATTGTCATAAACATACCGAAATATGGGTATTCCCGTGTGTCTGTGTGAATGTCTGATCCTTCAAGAACACGCTCCCATCCTTCTTCCCCACCTACTCTTATGTGCATCTTATTAATTTCCTTCTTCTTGACGTTTTCATAGTACAAACATGGGTGTATATTTATTCAGAGTGAATAATGGGTGATTGTATTTTGTATGCCGTTTACTATGCTCCTTATAATGTCAGTCATTATTCTGTCTGACATGGATAGCATTCTCAGACTTTTATGTGTTTAAAATTAATGAGAAACTCGTTCTCAGTGAAGGAGCTAATAAAGAACATTCCTCCCACCCATGAATAATGTAGATGAATTAATACAAATCTATTGAACTTTTGGAGAATCAATTTGTGAATTTTTTTAACTAGAGAAGCATCCTAACATTTATAGTTTGAGAGAGTTGCTATGACCTGAATAATTAATTTAAATTAAAAAGAAATTAAGACTTTAGTATGTAAAGAGTAGTACGTAAAGAGTGTAGTAGTCATCCTTCTAGGAGTGAAGGAAGATCAGCATTATATATTAGCCTTTCATTTTAGGAGACCAGGGTTCAAAACAGAATTTGGTCAAAAGTGAAGAACTTAGGTTGTGCAGTCCACTTACTCATGTTACAAACCCACCTCTGATATTGGCAAGATTTTTTCATGGGACCATAGTGGACATAGCCCTGGTCCACTCTGGAGATTCGGCGGCAGTCGACAGGAGTTACGCAAACTACGCAGAGTAGCTTGCATAACTCACGTCGACTGCTCTGCTTCCCTTCTGTGTGGTGTCTTCACTGCGCTGCACCAATGGGAACAGCGTTCCCGTCGAAGCAGCGCTATGCTACTTGAGGGGGTGGTTTTACTCAGTCGACTTCCTGATCGATTGAGTGGGTCTACAGTGACTGTTCAATCGATCCAGAAAGATCGATCTGGCGGTGGCGATTTTGCTGCTGTCAGTATCGACATGCCCTAACAGGTATGAGAACTCTGTGTCAGGACAGCAGTATGTTGGCCAGCCTATGTATATTTTGTGGATTTTTTTTGGTAAAGATGTTCGTATAGCATCTTTTACTGAGGTACCTGAGAGCACCCTATGTAGTTAAGATTGAAGGAACCCCCTACACAGTAAAATCCTGTCTCTGGTGACCCAATGCCCCATGGTCCCCTCAGTCCCATTTATCCTCCCTAATAACATCAATGAACATCTACAAGAGATTTGGTCAAAATTATAAAAGGATAAAGTGAGACACTTTGACAGAAGAAAGAGTCTGGATGAAAGAGAGGCTAAAAAATCGAAATGATCATATCATCATTTTCAAATGCTATTACCACATGATTTCTAACCTTGAGGTGAAAATTATGAAAAAAATCAGTGTCTTTAAAAATCAGTTTGAATTAATGTGGACCTAAAAAACCCTAATCATAACTGTGTGGTTATTACATGGTCATAATATCATAGAAAAGTAGGGCTGGAAAGGAGCTAGAGATATCAACTCCAGCCCCCTGCACTGAGGCAGGACCAAGTAAACCTAGACCACCTCTGATGGTATTTGTCCAACCTGTTTTTGAAAACCTCCAACAATGGTAATTCTACAGCCTTTCCTGGATGCCTATTCAAGAGTTTAATTATCCTTGTAGTTAGAAAGATTTTCCTAATACCAAACCTAAAATCTCCCTTTCAGCAGATTAAGCCCATTAACAATTGATCACTGTGCTCTTTATGACAGCCCTTAACATATTTGAAGACTGTTATCAGATCCCCCTTCAGTCTCTTTTCCCCCCCAAGACTAAACATGCCCAGTTTTTTAACCTTTCCTCAGAGGTCAGATTTTTCAAAACCCTTTAATCATTTTTGTTGCTTTCTTCTGGACTCTCCCCAATTTGTCCCCATCTTTCTTAAAGTGGTGCCCAGAATTGGAGCTGAGGCCTCACCAGTGGTGAGTAGAACAGGACAATAATGATGTGTTACATACAACACTCCTGTTAATATTCCACGGAATATTAGCCTTTTTCACAACTGCATTACATTGTTGAGTCACATTCTATTTGTGATCCACAATAGGGTCACGTGACATGACAAAGCTAATGTGTGACTTTCTTTTATGTGCAACCTATACCATGAATTGCCTGGGTCTGCAATGCTTGATTTTTAGGTTAATTACAGTATACCTATAATTTTTTTACCTTACATTATTGATATATACTCTCAAACTGAATCTGTTTCCACATAGTTTTTGTCTGAGAATAGATAATCACTTGTTTTATTTAATTGAAACAAACAAAGAGATTATAAAACTAATGTTGCCATGTAAATTTAATTCCCAGGGGAAAAAAGACACCAAAATGGAGTTATGGTTGTGAGTACGTAACAGTAAGTTAAAGTAAACCTCATTCCAGGGATGTTATTGAGATAATTACAAGTATGATAAACCCAGGAAATTCAACTAAGTTTAAACAGGAAAGTAGAGCTCGTTGGAAACTTTGCAATATTTCCTGAGTCTTCAGCCTCAGGGCAGCCACCTGGACAAGCTCCAGCTCTCAATCCCCTTTGTAGCTCATCTGGCAGGGCTCCCTGGCTCATTGTCAGCTTGCCTGAAAGGTTGCTGTGGAGCTGGGGTTCCTAGGGACCCCTATTTCTCTGGGGAGGCAGGTGGTCAGTTCTCCAGCTGGCTGATTCTTCATGCTGCCATCCTACATTCAGAATAGAAGCAATAAACCATTGAGAAGTGCTCTAGACAGGCAAAATATCTGGGCTGCTCCAGGGCTCTAAGTTTGCAAACACTTATGCATGTGCTTAACTTTATTCATGTTCTTAACTTTATTTTATACAAATAGTCAGACTCCATAGATCAATTTGGGAAGAGCAATGTTTATCTCATTGGCCCCAGAGCCATTTGCCTAGTTATGTTGATTGAGCTGCATATTGTTTCCATGTCTGGCACTGTCCTTCCAGCTGCTCAACACAATTCTTCTCAAAGTCATGGGTGCGTATCCTTCTGGTATGGCAACATGCTATACATGTGGCGCCAGTTGCTCAAAGATTGAGTCAGAAATGTATGTTTTGCATAGTTTTTGTTTAAAGGTGTCTTTGAAGCATTTCATCTTCCATCCATGCTTATGATTGCTGGAGCTTAATTCAGCAAATAAGACCCCTTGTGATAAACAGGTTTTAGGCATGCAAATTACATGGCCAGTCCATCTCAATTGGGCACAGATCAAGTGAACCTCAATGCTGACCGAACCAGCTTTTGCCAGGACTTCTGTGCTGGAAATCTGGTCCTGCCATTTGACGCTGAGCAATCACCATGGGTGTCACAAATAGAAACCGTCAAACTATTTAATGTGCCATTTAACAGGTCTGTGTTTTGCACTCATAGAACAATGTCATGAGGACAATCACATTATAGACTTTGATTTTTGTTTGTAGACAGATTCCCCATTCCTTCCAGATTCGATGATGGAGGTGACCAAATGTAGCTCTGGCTTTCTGCAATCATGCATCCACTTCATGGTTGATTGTCTCTTTGTTATTCAACATGCTGCTGAGATAAGTATTCTGCTTGATGTTGGGGCGTGGTACCTTCCAAGCTTATTGATGGGTCTTGGTAAGATTGTTGAGTAGCTGACTGGTGCATAACCTCGGTTTTCATTCAGCTGATAGTGAGGCCAAAGTTATGAGCCACTTCAAGCAAAGTGGTTTCAAAGATCTTGTAGTGCTGCTTTAGAGTGTGCCATCAAGGCATGATCGTTGGTGTAGAGCAGTTCCTGGATCAATGTTTTTGTCACCTCGGTGTTTACATATAGATAGGAAAGATTGAAGAGCTTACCAGTATGGAGGCATATAAAGACTCTCTATGTAAAGACAAAAAGCTTTCTCTAACACTGCAGCAAAGAATAGACCAAAAAGGCTAGAAGCGAGGACACATCCTATCTTCACCCCATTTATGAATGTAAATAGATCACCCTCACTACTAACAGACTCGCGTCTTCCAGTCATGCCTTCACGGAATTGACAAATGATGTTAATTAACTTGTTTGGACATCCAAATTTAGCAACCAGTTTCCAGAGAGCAATCAGTTGATTAGGTAGAGGAACATGATATACAAAGGTTGGTGCTGTTTGTGACATTTTTCCTGCTAATTGAATCATGAAAATCATGTGAGCAGTGCTCCAATGGCATGAAAGCTGCACTGTGACTCAGATAGAACATTGATGATTTGGGTCAGGAGGATCCATGCAAGAATCCTGCCGGCCCCAGAGCAGATATACCACAGTGGTTACCACAGTTGATCTTTGAGCCTTTACTCAGATAAATAGTGATGATGTTGGCATCTTTCAGTTGTTGCAGTATGAGTTTTAGAAGCCAGACATATAAGAAATTCAAAAAGTGTGTCAATGAGATTTCCTCCATGTTAGAAAATATTCAGCTGGAATACCATCGGGACCAGGAGATTAGATATTTTTCATTACTGGAACAGCCTTTAACAGCTTGGCTCATGTGGGTGGATCAACAAGTGCATTAGATGTCAGCAATTGGCAGACACTATCCAACAACTCATCAGAAACAGTAGATAAATGATTAAGTAGTTCACTAAAATGTTCATGCAACTGTTGGTGTATGGTCGTGTGATCTGTGGGAGATTAACTGAGCACTGCTTAGCGGTGTCAAGGCAGATCATGTAGGGACGTACACAGCTTTGACCGTGTCATAGAAACCTGTGGAACCAGATTTATCTGCAAGGGCCTGTACTTCATCAACTTTATGATCAAACCACATATTTTGCATTTGGCAGAGTTTGCGCTGGAGAATGCTTCAAATTGCTTTATACCTGGCTTTTTTATGACCCAAAGAGCAGGTTAGCTAAGAGCACAGCATGCACTTGTCGCTTGACATCAAGGAGATCTGATATTTCAAGATCATTATAATTGAGCCAGTCAGGATGATGATGTTTAATGTACCAAACACAATCTACAACCGTGTTTTAAAATTGTCACTCAGGGATATCCATTCACCAGAGGTGTCATCATTGATTGTGAGAGTTTCTAAAAGTCATTATGTGTTGGAAATTGTTGTGTGATTAACAGGTCTTTCACCCAGGCAATATTTACATGCTTAACTAACCAGTTATGCATTTTTTCAGCAAAATAGAGAGGGAAAAGGTTTGATTGAACAAGATTGTAGTTTGAAGTGGAAATATATGGTAGAGCAAGGAATTGAATCCATATCTTCCAAGTCTGTGGGAGTCTCAGCTGCAATACCACCTCTTCCACCTGTATTCTTTTTGCCTCTTTCTTTGCACTCCCTCCCCAGATTGTAGCTTTGATTTGTAAATACACCCCTTGGAGTTTTGTTGAATTAGTTCAGATTCTCTAGATTTGAGATAATAAAAATGTTCTGGAATGTAATATTAAGAGAACAATTTCAGTGCAAGTTATTTGCATGATTTGTTCATAAATAAAATTATATCAGTGTTTTTAGTTAAAAGTGTAGATTACATCTGAGTGTCAACATTAAATGATTTTTCAATGTATCGGCATTTTCTAGAACATTCATTAATACCAGAAATGGAACTTGTAAATTAATATAAAAATTGAGACATAAATACAGATATGTAAATAAATTCTACACTAAAGCTAAACTTCTGAAACTAAGTTTTGTGTAGTGCCTGTGTACCAGTGTAAATGTGCCAGTGAAAATGAGGTAGGACCAGAGGCTAAAATAGGGAAAGAACAAGTTAAAAATTATTTAGACAAGTTAGATGTCTTCAAGTCATCAGGGCCTGATGAAATACATCCTAGAATTCTCAAGGAGCTGACTGAGGAGATATCAGAGCCATTAGCGATTATCTTCAAAAAGTTGTGGAAGATAGGAGAGATTCCAGAGGACTGGAAAATGGCAAATATAGTGCCAATCTATAAAAAGGGGAATAAGGACAACTTGGGGAATTACAGGCCAGTCAGCTTAACTTCAGTACCTGGAAAGATAATGAAGCAAATAATTAAGCAATCAATTTGCAAACAACTAAAAGATAGTAATGTGATAAGTAACAGTCATTCTGGATTTGTCAAGAACAAATTGTGTCAAACCAAATTGATAGCTTTCTTCGACAGGGTAACAAGCCTTGTGGATAGCAGAAAAGTGGTAAACATGGTATATCTTGACTTTAGTTAGGCTTTTGATAATGTCTCACATGACCTTATAAACAAACTAGGGAAATACAACCTAGATGGAGCTACTTATAAGGTGAGAGCATAACTGGTTGGAAAACTATTCCCAGATAATTTGGTGATTGTTATTACTTCAAGCCAGGGGGTATGACAGTAACCCTAGTTCCAGCACTTATGGTTATCAGTGGTTCACAGTCAAGCTGGAAGGACATATCAAGTGGGGTCCTACAGGGATCAGTTCTGGGTCTGGTTCTGTTCAATATCTTAATGATTTAGATAATGGCATAAAGAGTATCACTTAAAGTTTGCAGACAATACCAAGGTGGGAGGAGTTGCAAGTGCTTTGGAGGATAGGATTAAATTTAAAATGACCTGGAGAAATGGTCTGAAGTAAACAGGATGAAATTCAATAAGGACAAATACAGAGTACTGTACTTGGGAAGGAATAATCTGTTGCACACATACAAAATGGCAAATGACTGCCTAGGAAAGGAGTACTGCGAAAAAGGATTTGGGGGTCATAAGTGGATCACAAGCTAAATATGAGTCAACAGTATAACATTGTTGAAAATAAGCAATCCTCATTCTAGGATGTGTTAGAAGGAATATCACGAGAAGTAATTCTTCTGATCTACTCTGTGCTGATTAGGCCTCAGATGGGGTATTGTGTCCAGTTATGGGTGCCACATTTTAGGAAAGATGTGGACAAATAGGAGGAAGTATGGAGGAGAGCAACAAAAATGATTAAAGGATTAGAAAACATGACCTATGTGGGAAGATTGAAAAAACTGAGTTTGTTTAATCTAGAGAAGAAAAGACTGGGGGGGAATCACAGTTTTCAAGTACATAAAAGGTTGTTAAAGGAGGTAAATTGTTCTTGTTAATATCTGATAGGACAAGAAGAAATAGGTGTAAATTGCAGCAAGGGCAGTTTACGTTGGACATTAGGAACAACTTCCTAACCGTTAGGGTGGTTAAACACTGAAATTAATTGCATTGGCAAGTTGTGGAATCTCCGTCATTGGAGATGTTTAGGAGCAGGTTAGACAAACACCTGCCAGGAATGATCTAGAGGGAATGATGCAGGGACTGGACTAATGACCTCTTGAGGTTCCTTCCAGTCCTATGATTCTATGATTGCAGCCCATATGATCTTCTGTCAGTGTATTATACCACATGTAGAATGCTATCTTCTGTGCTTAAACATAATGTAAGAGGGTTGAGTTAAGGGTGTTGTGCGAGCCTTAATTCCTAAGTACATTGCTTTAGGAGGTAAATTTCAGAAACTTAATGCTGTATTAATGTCTTGTTTATCAAACCAAAGGCCAGTACAAACAACCAATTTATTCTCATAGACTCATTGACTTTAAGACCAGAAAGGATCATCATTATCATCTAGTCATTATCATCTGCACATTGCAGGACACAGAACTTCACCCACTCCAGTAAAATACCCATTACCTCTGGCTGAGTTACTGAAGTCCTGAAATCTTGATTTAAAGACTTAAAATGATAGAGAATCCACCATTTACAGTGGTTTGAACTTGGAAGTGACCCATGCTGCAGAGGAAGGCAAAAGAACCCCAGCATCTTTGCCAATCTGAGCCGGGGGGAAAATGGCAACCTGACCCCAAATATGGCAGTCAATGGGATCCTGAGCATTCTGGCAAGACCCATCAGCCAGATGCCTGGGAAAGATTTTTCTGTAGTAATTCAGAGTCCTCCCCATCTAGTTTCAGATCACTAGCCATTGGGGATATTTGCTATTAGCAGTCACAGATTGGCTACATGCCACTGAAGCCAGTTAGGATTTCTGGCTCCCCTTGGAAGACTGTTCTAGAACATCACTCCTTTGCTGGTTAGAAATCTTTATCTAATTTCAAACCTAAACTTGCTGATGTCCAGTTTATATTCATTTGTTCTTGTGTCAACAGTGGTGCTTAACTTAAATAACTCCTCTCCGTCCCTGGTATTTATTCCTCTGATATGATTGCTCTTTATAAATGCATCTCCCCTCAGCCTTGATTTGGTTAGGCTAAACAAGTCAAGCTTTTTGATTCTCCTATCATAAGGTAGATTTTCCATTCCTCTGATGATCCAAGTAGCCCTTCTCTGCATCTGTTCCAGTTTGAATTAATCTTTCTTAAACACGTGAGACCAAATTTGCACTCAACATTCCAGATGAGGTCTCACCAGTGCCTTGTATAATGGTACTAACACTTCCATATCTGTAGTGGAAATACCTGACCTGATGCATCCTAGGACTGCATTAGCCTTTTTCATGGCCACTTCACATTGACGGCTCATAGTCATCCTCTGATCAAGAAATACATCCAGGTCTTACTCGTCCTCTCTTGCTTCCATCTGATAAGTCCCGATTTTATAGCAAAATTTCTTGTTGTTAGTCCCTAAGTACATGACATTGCATTATTAATTTCTATTACTCCAGTGTTCAAGGTTATCCAGATCTTCTTGTATGATATTCCAGTCCTCCTCAGTATTGATAATACTTCCCAACTTTGTCATCTGCACATTTTATCAGTGCACTCTCACTTTTTGTGCCAAGATGATTAATACTAATGTTAAAAAGGACAGAACCCAAGACTGACCTCTAATGATCTCCACTAGTAACCTCACTCCATCCCGACAGTTCACCTTTCAGAATGACCCATTGCAGTCACTTCTTTGACCAGTTCCTTATCCACCTTTCAATTCTCATATTAATCCCCATCTTTTCCAATTTAACAAATAATTCCCCATGTGGAACTCTATCAAATGCCTTCCTGAAATCCAGGTAGATTAGATCTACTGCATTTCCTTTGTCTGAAAAATGAGTTATCTTCCCAGAGAACAAGATCAGGTTGGTCTGACACCATCTGCCTTTTGTAAAAACATGTTGTATTTTATGCTATTTACCTCTATGTACTAAAGTACTTTCTCTTTCAAAATTTGTTCTAAAACCTTCCACACAATTGAGATCAAACAAACAGGCCTGTAGGTTCCTGATCACTTTCCCCCCTTTCTTAAAAATAGGTTTTAATTCGTAATTCTCCAGTCACAGGGTACAACCCCCTGCTGTTAGTCATTGGCTGCGAGTGTGAATTCTCAATGTGTGCTGTCCCAGCTCTTCACAGATGGCTGACACAGCAGACCTCAACTGAACTGCCCCAAAAAAACCACAGACTTGGTTTCTGTAGCGAAGGCACTCAGTCAGGTTCTTTGCTGATGAAGCATGGTACCAGTTCCCCGGATCAATGTCTACAGTTACACTAGCACATGTATGCCTGTGACAATAGACTTGGCACAGTGAATGGCAGGACTTTCCATTTCCCCCTCCCCTCGATCGGACAAAGACATCCCCTCTGAGATCCTCTTTTATATACAGATACAAACAAGTTACGTATTGCCCCTCTGACGTGGTTAGTTACCACCCATTACCTTACACACATTGGTTTGATCAAAACATCTTTATCCATCATACTGTCATCCCAACTTTATCTTTAGGAGGGGTTAATGTGTCTTTGTTATCTTCAGGGAGTGTGTTTATGCTATAACCTTGTATTGGGGTGTTCAGGTGGTACCCTTCTGGAATGTGTTTACATGAATACTTAGTGCCTATGAGTGTTTGTTTTTACAATGCCAGCCCTGTTCTTGCCAAGTTCGTGTATTGGATAGTGAACCTGCAAAGAGGCATCTGCTTTGTTATAGGGCAGGGCCTGACTTGGCCAGACTCTTGCTAACTCTGCTTTATATTAGCAGGGCTTCACTTTGTTTGGGCTTTAGGCCTTACATTAGGCCTTTTATACCAGGCCTTGTGTCTCAGACTCTCTTTCTACTACACCCCTGAGTTTATAGATTCATTAAAAATCCTTGCTATTGGGCTTTCAATTTCATGTACCAATTCGTTTAATATTCTTGGATGGAGATTATCTAGGTCTCCTGATTTAATCCCATTAAGATGTTTGAGTTTGACTTCCACTTTGGATGTGGTAATTTCTACTTCCATATCCTCATTTTCATTAGCTGCCCTGCCACTACGCCTAAGCTCCTCATTACTCTTATTTAAAAACTGAGGCAAACTATTTGTTTAGATCTTGGACCATGCCTAGATTATCTTTAATCTCCTCTCCATCCTTAGTGTTTAGCAGTCTTATTTCTTCATGTTCAGTTTTTATTTATATGGCTATAGAACCTTTCACTATTGGTTTTAATCTACTTTGCAAGGTCCAACTCTACGTGGCTTCTGGAAGTCGTCACTTTTTCTCTGTGCTTTCTGACCTCCAAGAGGTATCTTTCCTTTTTGTTCCATCACATCTTCCATTCCTTGTTGGCTTTCTGCTTTCTCTGAATAACCTGTTTGAGATGCATGCTCATCCAACTTGGTTTGCAAACTTTCCCTACAATTTTCCCCCCCTTGGTTAGGATGCAGGCTTTAGATAGTTTCTGCAATTTTTACTTTAAGTAATTCCAAGCCTTCTCCACATTCAGGTCCTTGAGTTCTCCCCAACAAAGCTGCTTTTTGAACAGGAAAATTTTACACCAGCAGTTGTTGTGAAGGTCAAAACTAAAACAGGGTTCCAAAAAGAATTAAATAGATTCATAGAGGATAGGTACATCAATAGCTAGTAGCCAAGATAGTCAGAGCATGTGGTTTCATCCCTAAGTGTTGCTACCCTCTGATTGGCAGAAGCTGGGCATGGATGACAGGTTATGGATTAATCGATGTATACCTGTTTCGTTCATTCTTTCTGAAGCATCTGGCACTGGCCACTGTCGGCAGATAGGATACTGGGCTAGATGGAGCATTGGTCTGACCCAGTATGGCTGTTATGCTCATACACCTTAAACAAGTAGCCTGATTTTTAAAAAATGCTGAGTACCAACCAGCTCCCATTGCCTATCACTTTTTAAATATCCATAATTTTTCTCTACAAAGGCTCATGTTGAACTCTGTATTCCTATACAGATTTGCTCCCCAGCCCCATATGCTTCTAAACTTGAAACTTTAAGGGATTAGCCTCAGTACATTCTCCTAATGCTAATTCTCCTAATTTACCTGTAATGTTAAATTATTCATCACTAGTAACCACTGGGTCAACATAAGGAGCCTAAAGGTGTGTCTTCACTGCAGAGTTAGCCCGGGCTTTTACTTAGGTGTTGTCCATAACCCCCCTTCTGTCCACACACACACACCTCTGACTCAAGTTTAGTAATGCTTTTACCCTGGGCTAGCTGGGGCTGTAGGCCAAACCTGGGTACTGCTTTTCCTCAAGCTGGTAACCGTCCCATTTTGAATTGAGGAGTTAAGCTAAATCACATGAGATTTGATAGTCCTCCAGTGCATTCCCACAATTCCCCCACTTGTGACCGGAAGGACAGTCAAGCTATCCCACAATTCACTGGGAAAGAATCGTAACATGGCTCACCTTACTGAAGCACAAAACCTTGGAATATGTCCCCAGAAGTCTGAATGACACACAGGTGAGTTCAGCACCAGTGAGGACATAGTAACTCAGGTATGGCTTTGCAGTGTGGTGGTCCATACCTGCATTAAACAAACTAACTTGACTGCTGAACACCTTAGTTGATTCTGCAATGAAGACATACTGAAAAGGAGTTAATTGTCCAAATACGATTGACTTTCTGTGGCATACGGGTGCCTAATTCCACTGGGCTCCTTTACAAATCCTAGCCAAAGAATTCAGTGTATTACCACAATTCTACAATCTTTCAGCTTTTATCAAATCTTTCCCCAAATCATCTATTTGTTTGGAATTCCTACCTTGGCCTGTAGCCCCAACAGAAGTACCATCTTGTCTGCTCCCCTCTTGCTTTTTCCTTCCTAGCTGCAAGTCCTTCCCTAGTGTCTTATTCTACTGTTGGCTATATCTGCATAAATCCAAAGTTCACTGAATACTATTCACTCCTTAATTTTATACAGGATTTGAATGATCCTGTCACTGAAACAACATCTGTACTGCTACATTACTATTAAATTCTGTCAAACGGTTCAGAGGAACTCTCTGATAAAGGGGATAGTTTTTCATTTTGGATTTTTAGTAATATACTAAATGATTTTTGTCAGTACTTGTACAATCCATTCAAATACTACTTTGGGAAATTGATTGTATTGATTACTGAAGAGAAACAGGCAACCCAATATTTTCATTAACACTTGTGCAATTCCCCTGAAAAGAAGGAGGTTGCACTGGTGGCATTGCTGAAAGCAGAATGTGCCCTGAGACTGTTGCAGCAAATGTATTTTAGTTTTTAAATGAAGAAAGCACACAAACATAATCTAACAGTACCAATAAATGTACATGCTTTCTGCCTAACTGTCAGTTATTAGAGACAACGTGGGTGAGGTAATATCTGAAGAAGAGCTCTGTGTAAGCTTGAAAGCTTGTCTCTTTCACCACCAGAAGTAAGTCCAATAAATATTACCTCAGCCACCTTGTCTCTCTAATATCCTGGGAGCAACATGGCTATAACAACACTGCATACAGCAATGGCTAATGCTATTGTAAGCCCTGTGGACTGAGGTTTAGGAGAGAAGGGGAAGTAACTGAGTGAGCTCTCAGCTGGTATCTTCTGAAGACCAAGGGGAGTCTACTCAGCAAGGCAGTACTTCATTTACATATTAACTAGGGATATTTATTAATGTATTAATTATATTATATTATATTATTTGCGGTAGAACTTGACGAAGTCTGTACTTGTGGTTGGTAGTTTGGAGATCACCCTGTTGGGAACCACCTGGGCAAGATCTGGATAATGTTGGGGCCTGGAGCCACCCTGATTAAGATTGATGTTTACCTAGGTTGTTAAGAGGATTTAGATAGAGCCAAAGGGGTAGGGGGAGAGATTGCATGCTTCTGGTTTGCTGCTGGGAGCATATCTGTGGGCGGTAAAGACTCTGTGTAGGGTCCAATATAGCACTGATCCCTTTCTAAAAGCTGAGCTGGGAGTAGCAGCTGCATTCTGTAAAGAGAGCAGAACAGATCTTATCCCCAAGTGAGAGCTATCTGGAGGGAGCAAAGCAGCAGATCGGAGCTGTTGTCTACAGGCTGAGCAGAGTAACAGCTCCAGCCCACTAGCAGCACGTACGTGGGAGCTGCCCATCACAGTCAAAAGGGCAGAGCAAAGTGGCAGTTTGGCACATTGACAGTGCTGTGTGGGGGAGCAGAACTACTGAGGACTGAGCAGAGCAGCTGCTTTGGTTACGGAAGAAGTAGATCTGCGCACTTAGGAGCCACAGTCTCCAGCCACCTACCGGTAAGTACTCTGGTGAGGCCTCGCTGCCCCAGCATCATAACTGAATGTCACTATAGCAGGTCAGGTAGTAGAGCTCCAGAGCTACCTAGGCAGTCCAGACCCAGATTCTCCTTGAGACTTCCAGACCAACTGACTGAGAATGAGGAGCGGGGGAAGTGACAGCACGGCATCAGCCACTCACGGTTCATTAGGAGAATGGATTTAGGTTGCAATTGAGGCTCATGCAATTTAGGGAGTAGTAGTGGTAGAAATTAAGTAGTTAAGTTTATACAAGTTTATCCTGTCACTTCCCTCCCCTCAGTAAAGTAAAATCCTCTGATCACTGTAATTACAAGTGTGGAATAATTTGCCTATCAAAGGTGCCCAGCATGATGTATAAGTGCCAAGGTAACTGGATGCGGCTTTAGCCAATGGAGTTTAGGTTTTAAGAAAAAAAACTCTAGAAAGTTAAAACTTGCCCCTTTATGCTGCCAGTGCTACTAGCAGAAGAGTTACATTATTATTGTCACCTTTGTCCTTCCTCTGTCCCCACTCCTACTGTACTGATTTGTTTTGTTTAATTTAGCTTGTAAGTTTTCCATGGCAGGGACAGTTTTTTTTTGTGAGTCTCCTTGGACTTTTGCAAGATTGGAAAAATAATTAGCAGTAAGTATAGACTCATAGACAATAAGGTCAGAAGGGACCATTAAGATCATCTAGTCTGACCTCCTGCACAAAGCAGGCCACAGAACTTCACCCATTCACTTCTGCAATAGACCTCTAACCAAAGACTGAGTTACTGAAGTCCTCAGATAACGATTTAAAGACTTCAAGGTACAGAGAATCCACCAGCAAGTGACCCATGCCCCATTCTACAGAGGAAGGCAAAAAAAGCCCTAGGGCATATGCCAATCTGCCTTGGGGGAAAATTTCTACCTAACCCCAAATAAGGTGATCAGTTAAACCCTGAGCATGTGGGAAAGTCTCACCAGCCAGACACCTAAAAAGAATTTTCTGTAGTAACTCAAAACCCACCCCATCTAACATCCCTTCACAGGCCACTGGGCATATTTACCAGTAGTAATCTAAGATCAGTCAATTGCCAAATTAGGCTGTCCCATCATACCATCCCGTCCATAAACTTATCAAGCTCAATCCTGAAGCCAGCTAGGTTTCTTGTCCCCAATTCTACCCTTGGAAGGTTGTTCCAGAACTTCACTCCCCTGATGGTTAGAAACTTTTGTCTACTTTCAAGTCTAAACTTCCTGATGGCCAGTTTATATTCATTTGTTCTTGTGTCCAGATTGGTGCTGAACTTAAATAATTCCTCTCCCTCCCTGGTATTTATCCCTCTGATGTATTTATAGAGAGCAATCATATCTCCTCTAAACCTTCTTTTGGTTAGGCTAAACAAGCCAAGCTCTTTGAGTCTGCTCTCATAAGGCAGGTTTTCCAATCCACGGATCATCCTAGTAGCCCTTCTCTGCACCTGTTCCAGTTTGAATTAATCTTTCTTAAACATGGGAAACCAGAACTACACACAGTATTCCAGATGAGGTGTGACCAAAACTTTGTATAATGGTACTAGCACCTCCCTATCTCAATTGGATATAAGTAAAGTTTAACAGAGTGTTAGTTAATGCATTAGGGTTGAAATGTTCAAAGCCTGCTGCTGAAATTAAGCATCTAAATCCGTATCTAGGCACTTAAGTAAGTGGCCTAATTTTCAGAGGTGCTGAACATCCACAGCTCCAACTGAAGTCCTTTTGGCTTGTATTACTGATAGAAAGGAACCGGCAGGGCAGATTCTACTCTCAAGTTATGCTTGTATAAATCAGTTGGATCAAATTCTGTCCTCAGTTACATCAGTGCTGAAAGTCCTTAGTAATTCCACTGTTTCAGTGGATTTACAGCAGATAACTGAGCATTTTGTTTACTGAATAGCAATCGATTACCTTTTGAACTAGAAAGTTATTGGAGCCATCAAATCTTAATGTATAAGAAAGGGGAAGTGCTCAGAAGTTGAAATGAGCCTCTATGGCCCCATTTCTCTTCTGGCAGGGCTGTGGAAAAAAAGCTGGGGAAAACACTACAACTATATGAGAAGTTTTGCATGTAAAGCCAAGTCCTTGTGCTACATCTGCATAAAAATGACATTTTTTATTGAAACAGTTTTGCTCTGTTATCCTTAATGAAAGTGAAACATGTTACAGCAGAGAGAGTAGGGTGAGCTGAAGGTTAACTTTTCAGATTCAAACCAAGAGACATTTGACACTTATCTTTCCTATATGTTTAGTAATTCTTACTTACACTTCCAAAAACAAGAGTTAAGTGGTAGCAAACTCCTTCTATTTAGCACATATTAAATTTTGAGGGCTTCCCCCAACTGAGTGGAGTGGCGTCCAAGCACTGAATCATTGTTCGGCTATTACCAATATTTCCTCTATTTTTCTACAGTAGAAATCACTGCAGTGTCCTGAGGAAAAACACAGGCACAGTGGGATTAGCTATTGCAGAAAGTGATAGTTGTGAGTAGCACTGATCATTCTAATCAGTTTACAATAGAACTGCTTTCAGGCCTGGTTGAGAGAAATATAAACCAGACACAGAGATATACCCCCTGGGATGCTAGTCCTCCTCTACTTACACACGCTCACAGGTTAAAGTAAAGATGTGAAGTTAAGCTGGCCTAACTTTCTTACATTGGTTTAAACTAGGTTTAGGTTGGTTTAGCTTGCCTCTGTAATTTAAATAAGGCAAGCTAAATCATTATTTAAATCACAGTGCAAAACTAAACCAACTAAAAACTAAACCAAGCCAGATTTAAAACAAATGTAAGTATGTCAGCATGGAAAGTTGCATCATTTCAGTTGCATTGGGTGAACATCTTACCTTTTAGGCCTGGTCTACACTGGTGACTTAGGTCGATTTAAAGTCCCTTAATTCGAATTAATTACTCCTGCATCTACACTGACACCACTATTAATTCGAATTAAGGTGCCTGTAAAATTGAATTAATAAGACCACCTCTGCAAGTGGCATAATGCCTAATTCAAATTTAATTCGAATTACTGTCAGTGTAGACACAACGGGACTTAAATCGAATTAATTGACCTCCGGAATGTATCCCGTAATGCTCCATTCTGACCACTCTGGACAGTCGCACTGTACTGCTCTGTGGTCACACTAGCAGGTAAAGTCCCCTCCCCTCAAGCAGCCTCGGGAAGATTTGAATCTTCATTTCCTGTGCTTGCTGCCAGCATGGAGAGAGCTTTGCCACTGTTCTCAGCATGGCTACTGCAAAGCCCAAGCACGCTCCAGCATGGAGTCAACCAGAGGTCTTAGACCTCATCAGGCTGTGGGGTGAGGAGTCTGTTATGGCTCAACTCAGAGCCAGCAAAAGGAATCTGGACATTTATGGGAAGATATCCCAGGGCATGCTGGAGAAGGGACACCAGAGGGACGCTCAGCAGTGCCGAGTGAAGATCAAGGAGCTGCACCAGACGTATCAGAAAGCCAGGGAAGCTAACAGCCGCTCTGGCTCCTCTCCCAAAATACGCAGGTTCTATGATGAGGTGCATGCAGTTCTAGGTGGCGATCCCACCATGTTGCCTCCCCGCAGCATCGATACCTCTGCTACTTCACAGTCCATGATCAATGAGGAGGACTCCATGGATGATGAGGAGGAGGAAGCTGTGGATAGCAGGGTGCAGGGGAGTGGGGTGTCTGTTCTCCCACAAAGTCTGGAGTTATTCCTGATCCCAGAGCAGTCCACCAGCACACAGGACAGCACAAATGATCCCATGGAAGGCACATCTGGTGAGTTTTCTTTCTTATTAGTATTTCTGTCCTTGTACATTGGTTGTAGGGAGCACAAGGGGGATCTCAGGCATTTCATTGGCTGTACTGGGTGGTAACCCAGGGCTCAGTTGTTTTATGTGTTGAGAAACACTACTTTTATCATTAGTTGATATCACATGGGACATTTAATGTATGTAATCTGTTATCCCTCCCTCGCCTGGAAAAACTTTTCAGGGGAGAGCAGCCCTTTTCATCCCTCCATGGCTGGATTCTTCTTTGCAATCAAGGTAGCCAGCATCATGGCTTCCTCTGTTTTAAGCATTGTCTCTCTCTTCCCCCCCCGCCTCCCCCACCATGCTGTCCGCTGCTGCTCTCTGTAAGGGTTTGAAGTACAATCAGAGACAGGAAATCATTTGCTACATTGTTTCATGGTCTCATTGTTGAAATAGTTACATTTGTATCACTTTCTTCACTGTGCTAACTCTGGCTCCCTTGTTATTTTTCTTTCATTCTGTAGACACCATCAATGCGTCCCATCTGTGGCCCCCCACAGTTTGGGAAGCCCATCGTGGCAAACCCCTCCACTACATCCTGCACATTTCCGAAAGTCACTAGCTTCATAACAGAAGTCTATTGATGGCCCTGCACACTTGAATCATGACAGCTCCCACTGTAGATTTACCAACTCCAAATTGATTCCTAACCGAACGGTAACAGTCGGGGGTTGCCAGCTTCCAGAGAGTTATGGCGACTCTTCTCCACCGTCCCGGCTTGTCTCAAGCGAGTGCTCACGCACTTCAGGGACGGTGATAGCTCCGAGCACAGTCCGAGGAAAGTTGCCTTTCTCATACGAAAGTTTTGCAGCCACTGGTCATCATCCCACAGCTGCATAACGATGCGGTCTCACCAGTCTGTGCTTGTTTCCCTGCACCAGAACCTGCGGTCCACAGACTGCAGATGAAACGTTGCAGCCTTCAGCAATCGGGAATTGTTCTGCTCGATGGCCTGTAGCAGGCCAGCCGCAGTGGCATAGATGTAGTACCTGTTTCGCCTTCTTGCTCTATTTCTAAAGTACTCCATGATAAGCCGTGTTATATTTGTCTCAATCAGAATTATAGTGCAGAGTTCAGCTGTCTCCATGTCTCTGCAGCAATGGCAATCGTGGTGTTACCAGATATGCCTGTCACTTTGAGGTATACTCATTTATTGGGGTTACCTTCCTGGCGGGGGGTGATATTAGGAATGTGATTCTATTGATGTACTGCTTGAGTTACTTGTGTGTTCATATGGCTACCAGTCCTCTCCCAATGGAGCTATCCTGCAGGACCTAAGGTTTTCAGGGCTGGGGGGAAATCTCCAGCCCCAGATTCAAATAAACCCCACACAGATACACACACACATGCACACACACACATTCCAGATTAATCAAGTGCGTCTGAGCGGACCGGGCTATCAGCAATCTCAGCTGATCTCTTATATGTCCCTGAACTCAGCAGGCTGGGTGATACAGCACTTTCAGCGGCCACCCTTATATGCCCCTTTGCAATACACCAGAATAGAGCACACTTCTTGAGCAGGCTGGGTCCAAACAGCACTTTTCAGCTGCCCCCCTTATTTGCCCCTGGACTCCATAGGCTAGGCAGAGCAGCACTTCCCAGCTGCCTCCCCCTCACTCTACAATTATTCTAGCAGTAACCCCCTTGATGAGCAAACCCCATAAGATTTTTGGGCACTCCAGGGATCTTTGGCTTAGGTAAAAGAAGTGTTATTGTAGAGCAATATAGGGAAGCCAAGAACACAAAGGAGTAAAATAAAGTTTGGAGAGATAGAGAGAGAGTGGCAAGCAGCTTGATTAAAACAGTTATTTTATTGCTAGGTATATAAAACTTATGATACTAATAGTAATACCATACAAGGAGAGAAAAACAATCAAATGCTTATAATACTACACAATTACAGTTGGGGTACTGGAGAAAGCTATCCCAGGTTTGATTAGAAAGTTATACCTGGACTAAAAGAGAGAGAGAGAGAGAGTTGGGGGAAGGGAAATTGGGGGGGGGGGGAGGGGTTCACCACTCTGTGCAGCTCAGAGATTCCCAGGAGACAGGCTGTTCAGCTTAGGGTCTGGAGCGCTTGAGACAGGCAGAGCCCCCAACACGATCAGTCAGGAAGAGGGGAAGTTCCAGTGGAACTGATGCAGAATTTGGATCCAGGCATCAGAACAGAAGTTTGAACTTGGGTAGGGGTTTTTGTAGGCACCAGGTTTGTTTATGGGTAAACAATGTCTCAAGGAAGTATCCCAGAGTGGTTTTCTTTATGCTGGACAAAAGGAGGTGATCATTCCTGGCTATGGACAATGTTCCTTGAGAGAGCTCACAATGCAACCAGGATTCAGTGTTTTGGATATCAATAACTAGAATGGTCTGATAACTGCGGAGCTGGATGTGTACAGGTGTGAGCTCATTTACATCAAGAGCAGAGATCTCCCATCATGCAGTGCGGTCCCTGCTTTGCCAATCCCAGAGTTCAGTGCGTGTTCCATCTTTGATGTAGATGAAGCTTCTGTAATTGAGATGCCTTTGGTTTCTGGTTCAAGCAGGTTTTGGTTTCTGGTTCAAGCAGGAGCTACGGCACGGATTCAGGTGAGCCAGAGAGAGAGTAGGGGTTTTGTGCCCTAGTTCCCCAAGAACACAGAGCTGCCAGGTAACTGTGTGGAGTAAAAAAATGGCACAAAAATCCTTTTCCTGTTTGTTTGGTAGGGGAAGCAGCGTTGCATCCTGGGATGAAGACACTTGTCCCAACAGCCACCATGGCTTGTTGCACTGTGGGACAGCTACCCACTTTGCACTGCTTTCTAATTCGAATTAAGGCTGGCCAGTGAACACAAGAGACCAGCGCAAACAGCATTGTGTGTACGCTCTGCTGCGATTTCTATAAATCGGCTGCTGAAAGTCAAATTAAGCTAATTCGAATTAGCGCTGCAGTGTAGACATAGCCTTAGTTAGACTGGTGCAAGTTCTGTGCATAGACAAGTTCTTAGTGATGCCTGAGAAGAGGGAAATGATATATAAAATGTTCACACACTTTAATGGTCCTACTCATGTACTTACAGTTAGCTTGTGCGTAAGTGCTGTGGTACAGACAATAGGCTCAGCCCAAACTCTCAACAAACAAGTATATTAACAAAAGTGATATTGCTTTAACTATTAATAAACTATTACTATTATTGCTTTAACTACACTCAAAAGTGTACTAGGCACCTTACGGATGATACAGAAAGATATGGCACGTGACCAAAACTGCTTAAACCTACATTTTACACATAACATGATCCAATGTGTAGGATGCTGTCTTGTCTGTTTAGACTATAAACCCTTCATGGCAGAGACTCTTACTATGTTTTGTATAGTATCTAGCACATTGGGGCTCTGACTTTATTTGAGCTATCTTGACACTACTGTAATACTACTAATTATTGACAAGGGACTGTGATAAACTGGCTAACAGCAATATGATGATGTGGTTATTCATTTTGGCCATGTGCACATCTTGGTGGTGGTTAGGTTTTTATTTTATTGTGGAGTCACTGTAGTGACACTATAGTGAAGGTTGCATGCTGCTTTGTGCTTAAAGCGGGGATTCCCTATTTATATTATCTATGGAGAATATGGTGTATCATCCCCAAACTTGCAGCACATACTTTCTGGGAATTTTCTGAGACTCTACAAGTAAATCTGTGAATTGCATTAAGGTTAATTAAATGAGTCCTTGAAGTTTAGCATTCTGTATTGCTTTTTAGTCTCAAACGATCTCATTAATGAAGTAAAACAATCTTAAACTTTCAGTGTAGTTAAACTTACTGTAACATCATGCATAGGATGGATATATTGGATTATTATATTTAGGTTAATGTTAAAAATCCGAACACATTAAGATAATGGAAATGCATAGTTGAAGCCCAAGTTACCTCAAGTCTGCCTTGTAGTGACTGACTCTTTTTCTTGGGACATTCAGGACTGTAAGTTACCTTGTTACCCTTTTGTCTTAGCAAAGGAGGGATTTGTTGGTGCTCAACTGTGTGAGTACTCCTTACCACTGCAGCCTGTTAGCCAGCCAAACAAACTTGTTAGGACTCTGCCAGTCTTAACTTTGTCTTGCAAGTTAACCCTTGGTGTCCTTCAGTTTCCAAACTCTCTAGAAGCGTCTCCCTGCAGTATCCAGTCCATTCATGGATGCTTATAGAAGATACCAAGTCAGCTGTCCCCAGAGAGACAATATGCACACCAGTCTCTTGGTTCAGTTGAGTATTCACAGCTTACTTTAGTCTAACACTGAGATGAATTTATAATAAAACAAGAATAAGTTTAATAGAACAGATATAAGTGATACAATCAGAGATAGAAACAAATGCTTACAAATAAAGCAAAAATATAATCATGCTTTCTAGTGACTAAAACTTAATTCAACAGGCTACAGTCTTTGTCTAAGGCAGTTTTCTCACCTACAGCCACATCTTAGGGTCTGCAACCCACATGGCTGTTAACAGATGTAAAGAGTGCTAACCTCTTTGTTCCCTCAGCGATGGATAACAAGATGCCCTTTTGCTTCTCCATATATCTCCAAAGTTCACTGTCTTTGTCTCAAGGGTCAGGATGACCTCTGGGGTTCAGACTGCAGTGTGTCTTTTAGTATGCAGATGCCACGCTGTTTCCTCACCTCCTGATAACTCGGGTTTACCTCAGGTGCAAATAAACCTCCATTTTCTCTGGGATCACCACGTTCAATTTACATTAGAGGCATAAGTAAATCAACATTCCTTTGTCTAGGACAAACTTATTTACCAACTTTGCCCACAAAACACATTTTAGGAACGTATTTCCAGCACACACATTAACTTTTAAAACACCATCCGTACATACATCACACACTGATATTAATGACCATTGTGTCACCAGCTCTCATCGGATAATTCACATGACACTCTTTACAGATAAAAACTCTGGCACGATATGTTAGATATAGTGAGTGTGTCAGGCCTGATAGGAATAGTTGTTACATGGCAATGGTGAACCGTTTGCACTCAGGGACTCTTAGGGTCACACTGACATTCTATAATAACAATAACTTACATGAAGATCAAATATTTGATAGCGAGCTCTTCAATCTAGCAGATAATGAATAACAAGATCAAATGGTTGGAAGTTGAAGCTAGTCAAATTTGGAATGAAAATAAGGAGCAAATTTTTAACTGAGACTAATTAACCATTTGAACAATTTACCAAGGTTGTGGTGGATTCTTCATGGCTGGTAATTTTTAAATTGAGATTGGATGTATTTTTAAGATGTATGCTGTAGTTCATACAAGAATTATTTTGAGGAAATTCTATGGCTTATATTATATAGGAGGTCAGATTAGATGATCAGTGATCCCATCCAGCCTTAGAATTTATTGTATAACCTATACAGTGGATTGACCACTAATAGTACTTGTGGTACTGGATTAGGTTAAAATGATTTTAAAGGGTTGGGTTTACTTCTTTTATATCAAATCTGGGACCATGGGTACTAATATTCATCAATCAGTTGCTAAACTGAACCTGAACACTCACTCCTCCAAATTTGTTAACTTAACATGTATGTCACTCCTGCTGGTACATAATGTATGAATTTTACATTGGCCCTTTACACAATTCAAATGTAGAACTGAAATTTCATCAAACTGATTTAATTTCAAGGCAATAAACTTAATATCTGAGAAGTTTAAGGTTGATAGTCTATGATGTTAGTGAAGCTGAGCCTGAGGGGGTAAAGTTCACATCTGGATCGGAACTTCCCTAACATTTGGCTCTCAGGTTTTAATTTCAGTTTGATCTGTTATCATGGCATAAAATGCTGAAGCTACACAATCCACCCAACCTTATAAAACAGCTGTTGTTGTATGGCTAATTTGCTCCTACAGTACCCTATCTTAAATGGAAATACAGATTGCTTGTTTCTCCATGAAAATACTCAGTTGTTATTTTCAACAGACTGACCAGTCATTGGTAGGATGTTGACTATACTAACATTCCTCCTCTGTGAAATCTAATATGAAAAAGAATGAAGAAAAATTATAGTATTTCACATTGTGTAGCATATTCTTTTTACAAGGGATTAACATAAAAATTTAAAATAGAAAAATGGAATTCAATAAAAGATTACTGTATCCCTCATGGCTATCCTAATTAAATTAACTATCCATTCCTAACTATGCTTGGTCTTAAGTGTTCTTGTCAATACCTTCTTTTAATCATGCTTCGATTCACAGTCTATTTTTCTTCTATAAAGAACCAGTACATCATAGTTGACATGGTGCTAAAATTGTGCACAAAACAAAAGCTTAGTATTCTGAAATATTTTTCCCTTAAACTTTCCCCGTTTGTAGTACCTCGTGGCCTTACAAATAGTGATATCTCCAAGAAGACCAGTCCTTGGATTATTCTATTGGATATACCTAAACAAACCAAGTACACTGGACGTTATCTGTGTGCTCTTTATTAAATAAAAATAAAGGCCCTGATTCTGTTATCCTGTACCTTGTAGAGGTATTTGGTACAAAGTGTGTCTTAACACTACTAAATCAAAATGGTAATACTTTATGCCCACATTGCACTCATTCTGCACTGCTATGAGTAACTACGCCAGAGGCAGGCCACTAGAGACTGAGGCAAACTCTCCCTGGATTACTTGAATGGGTATACTTCAATAAGAAAAAGCAATAAAATATCCTATGAGTAGATACAAAATATATATTTACTTTATAAATAGACCCAGTATAGTAAAGTATAGAAGCTAGTTAGGCAAACAATTAAAAAATGCACACAGCCCCTGATATTGATTATGGAAGGCAGAATGGTTGTGTGATTAAAGCACAGGATTATGGTTTTGTTTCACTAATATTTATATACCTTCAAAGGTGAATGTGGTGCTTTACAGGCAGCTTAATATAAAAGGTTCCTGTCACAAGTGCTGGCTTGTTTCTGCAGAGGGGTGCTCCTCTCCACCCCCTTCCTCCAAGTCACCCCTTCTCCCCACCCACCGATCGCTCCTTTCTGCCCCCTCCTGCCTCACTTTTGGTGAGTGATTGGGGGGGGGGGAGGGGAAGTGGGGGAGAGAGGAGTGAGCAGTGTGGGGGGGGGGGCTTGGGGAAGGGGCAAAAGGGGCTTAGTGGGAGTGGGGCCTTGGGGAGGAGCGGGGGCAGAGCAGGAGTGTGACCACAGTCCGGGCAACAGTGGCCTCCCTGTTTCTTGGGAACTTTTAAAGGTGACGCTCCAAAGGCAGCAGGCTGGCACGCCTCCAGAGGGAGGTATGCCACATCTGGCATTTCTTGCCCTGTTTGGGGAGGCGTAACCTCCCCAAGCCTCTTATACCTGCTGCCCATGCTGTGGCTCCTGGGTGCTGAGCACAGTCAATTTTTCTTGTTTTGGTGGGTGCTTGAGCCCCAAAGCACTCTCAGACTCTGTGCCTAAGGTTTCTGTTCCAAACGGCTTAGAATCTGAAAGTCCAGGCCAGTAAACTCTCCCTCCTTGCACTGAAGTCTATGGGAGTTCTGTGTGTAGAGGGTTCGTAGGATCTGGCCTTAAGTGTTTCTAGAACATGACAATAATGGCAAAAAGATATGCCCTTTTTGTTGTGAGGTCTGGGAGATTTGTCACATGAAGCATTCTAAGAGAGAACTGTATCTGCCACTGGCTGATCTTGTGAAATTGAAGGGATTTCGTTTGGAAAATAAGTTATTTACAAGCTCAGAATTGGCTAGGTTCAAAGTTTAAAAAAAACAAAACAAAGAAGCATTTCCAATTCTCCAAGGCTTTTACCTATGTATTATCATAATACCAATAATCCTTCCAAGAAAAAAAGCAACTTATTGTAGTAGTCACTCAGCAAACTTTTTATAAAGCTTTGGTTTAAAAGTTGACTGCATATAATGACAATATTGAACATCTCTCGATTGAGTATTCCATATGAAAGAAATCCCAGAAATGGGTTGGATGACTCTTCTCGCTGCAAGTTCAAACCTGATCACATGCATCATAAAAGGGAGACTTATCAGCAGGATGTTCAGAAGAAAATATTGATTTGCTCATATAATGCTTTAAATCCTCTACTAGAAAATCTTAAAAGATTAAATAGTGATTTCATGTCTTGGGTGAGATGAAGGAATGAAAATTCTTCTAAGGAAACTGAAAACTTTCATTGTAGTTGTACTTGAAAGGATCGCTTAAGGGTCCTACAGCAGTTCATCTACTTCTAAATCATGAACCTGGCAAGTGTGGTGCTGAGCCAACCATGCAAACCAGCAGGCTGATTAAACTGAAAGCAACCTTTAAGGACATATTTGAAGGCCATTGAAATGGTAAACAAGGCCACTGCTTGTAGATAATAAGCAAAGCCATGTTAAATAGACTAGAATTCTTGAAATGTAGGCATGTGTTGTTAAAGAATCAAGTAGATACTAATATTATTAGTCTGTGTACCTATATCTTGTTAGTTCAACAATGCAATGTAATTAGCTTGTAGATGCTAAACTTCTGGTCCTGTCTATAATATTTCATTACTATATTCTATTGATTCAGAGATCAAAAGGGAACAACAACATTTAGATGGAACTTGTGTTGTAATTATATCATTGTCTTTATTTCTCTTTGAAGTTTGTAGTGAACAACCTATGAGCTGTTTGAATGGTTAATGGTCTTAGAATGAATGCAACTAGTTACCAGTGTATGCATAGAACATAGACATTTATTTCAAAGCAACAATGTACATCACATTACCTATTGTAGTAGGGTGGCACCCACCTCTCATGAGCACCCCGTGATCAAGTGGGTGCATGCCGGCAATTTCTCTCTGCCCTTCGGTGGAGTCTTCAGTGTTGAGTCTCACACAGTCAGTGTGCAAAACAAACAAACCCCTTTCGGGGTACATATTTTAAACAGGCCTAGCTCAATGCCCTCCATAATGTCCTGCAGCCCTTCCTGGGCTCAGTCCTTTGACAGTCCAACTGTGCCCATCATGGTACCCCTTTGTTGGCAATGTCTCGGTAGCCCTCCCTGAGCTCAATCCTCAGTCTGACCAACAGAGCCTACATATCTCAGTACTCTAGTTGGCCAGCTTATGTGTGAAGCTTCCTACTTTAGGGTGGAGCAGCACATCCAGGTTTCTCCCTGGAGGCTCTTCGCCTGTCTGTTAGTTCTCTGATCCTGGCCCTCCATCTGGGTCAGTCTCAGTTCAGCCCTTCCGGCTCCTGCAGCCAACCAGAAGCATCTCTTGCTCCCCTGGTCACTGCCAGCAGACGGAATTCACTCTGGTCCTGCAGTCCCTTTTATATGAGCCTGCTAGGTCTGTTTGGCTGCTCCCTACAGCCTCTTTCCCACACAGCTGCTCTAGGCATCTTGGAGGACCTTTCTATTGCCCTTTTCTGGGGAGGATGTGGCAGGGTCATGAGGCCTCCAGTAGGGGTGCCTCAGAGCCTAGTCCACCCCATCATACCTATTCCTCATCCAAGGAATGCCTGCTGAGATCACTTGATGCCAAGAGGCTTATCAGCTGAACTTCAGCTATAAAGGAACTTTTAGGCCTGATCCTTACTATCTCAGGGAAAGTCTAAGTCACAAAACTGAGGTCTCCAGCTCTAGTCTGGATTATCTCTGAAAATTCTTATGAAAGAATTTGAACAAACTCTGTACTTGGACCACCTATTGGACAATAACTTTTAAAATTAATTCCAGAAAGATTTCTACAGATCAGCAGAATCACCATCTTGCCATGAAACTGACTTAAGAACTTTATTGATATCTGTATGTATAATATTTTAACCACAGTAACTGTCTTTAAAAAAAAAAGTTTTTAGATTTAATTAAGAATTGACTGTAAGCGTATATTTGGGTAAGATCTGAAATAGTCATTGATCTGATGGGTAATGTCTGATCTGTTGGGGTTGGTAGAACTTTATATATGGTGAACAAGGTTTTAAGTAATCCTCACTATATAGACTTGGCTGTCTGGTTGGGAGCCAAAGGGACTGCTTAAAGGGAATTGTATTTTGGCTTCTTTTTAACCAGTAAGTTGTTGGAGAATCTGTTTCATTACTGGGTTGGTGAAATCAAAGTATAGAGTACATCACCAGTTTTGGGGATAGTTTGTCCTGATTGAGCATTCTCGGTATAGCCCCTCCAGCGACCCCAGTTACAGCAGGTCACTAGCTATTGGATTTTCAGAGTAGGAGCTCAGTGGATGACTTCATTGATCCATTAGCATGGGATAAGTGAACGCCTTTTTACCCTTGCCACCTAGATCTCACTGGTTTAAATCCTGGCTGTTCAAACTGCTCTGGGGATTAGAGCCGGGTGAAATTTTTCACCCAAAGCTTTTCTAATGAAAAATGCAGACTTGGCCACAGCAAAGCATTTAGCAAAATAATGATTTTTGCCAAATTGTTTTGATCAGAAAAAAAAAAACCCTGAAAAAATCAATTTTTTTTTTTTTTTTTTTTAAATTTCAAAATGACCTTTTGATTTGAAATTTCCTTTTGCTTCAGTAACGCCTGGCAAAACTGAAGACTTCAGCAGAGCAAAGATAGGCCAACAGTTAATGCAGTAAAGTGTTCTGAGATACCTTAAGTATGAAAACCAGAGCAGTATTTACAGTTAAATTATACAAACTTCTGAAGAGGAACATATGCGGTAGCAGGCGAACAATCTATGCTGAAAATAAATTCTATATTTTAGACTTCAGATAATGGAATGCCTCATAGTCCCACTATTCCTGGTAATTAACTCATATAGAAAGGAGGAAAAAAAGGTAAGATTTAATATGGTAAACATACAAACTTTATGCAACAGGTATAGTTGCAGCAGAACACACCTCACGCACAAACAGCCTTAAAACATGGAAATAAGAAGTGTGGCAAACAGCCGGCTTCTCCCTAGTGGGTCTCATGCTTCAACCCCTTGTAGTGGGCCAGGGAGTCCCCAGTAACCCTGTCTCCCCTTGGAGGTAACTTGCTCCAGCTTCCTTCTGCTGGCTGGGGCCAGGAGTTTCCTCCTTCTGTAGCTGCAGAGAAGCACTGTCTCCTGGCCTGGGGGAAGTTTCTTCTCCAGCTGCCACCAGCCTTCTGGCAGCTTCCTCCTCCTATGCTTCTCCCCCTCCTTTTAGAGAAGGCAGGGTTTAAGTACACCTGGACTGGCCCTTCATTGGGTCCAGGTGTCCCTAATTGCCCTGCAACAATCTCTCCCTTGCTTACAGGAACCAGGGCTTTAGGTATTCTTGGGCTCACACTCTGGCCCTGGTATGCCTTTTTGAGGCCCTCTGGCCTGACTTTATCACAGAAGTTAAGAAGAAAATTCCATGCATTCTTTGCCACTTTAACAATGCCTACAGCACTGTCAAAAACACACTGCAACACTCCACTGTTGTTGAAGTTGACCTTGTTTATATAATATTTTAGCATCACTTAAAAGTTTTTGAAACTTAATATGGCAAAAACAAACCCTCCATACTTAGCAGTGACGATGTAATTTGTCAAAGGGAATCCCTGAAGGAGTCTGTCATACTGTCTTCTTCTTTCTTGCCATTTCCCTGTTGGGGGGTCAGCAACTTTTAGCACCTTCATGATTGGATTCCTGGCTGTCATGCAAATTGGTCTCTTCAAAATCCATTGATATCCAGTCTCTATAATGAGTCTTTGGCCTTCCCTTTGATGGTCTTTTGTCCATGATCATCGCAAAGACCATCTTATGTATATAATTCTCAGGTTTTGCTGGATATGTCCATGCCACTGTAGCCTAGCCTCACTCAACTTGTCTTCAATTGAGGCAACCCATATTTGGCCCATCACAACCTTATTTCATTTCCTATCATGGAATGTCCAAACATTTTACCATCTCAACAGCTTATTTCCTTTCTTGTGGCTGGCCATGTCTCTATTCCATATATTAGGATAGGCTGATGTACAGGTTTGTACTCTCTACCTTTTAACTCTATTGGCGTCTTTTTATCACAGAGATCTGGGGACAGCTCCCACCATTTGTGCCAAGCAGTTTTGATATGATGATGAGCTTCCATATGTGTCATACTCATTTACTGATGTACTGCTACCTTGTACCACTGCAAATGGATACAGCCAGAAGTGGCTGCAGTAGCAGGGCCTATGCCTGAATTCTACCAGGAGGTGTGCCTACTGTGCTCCCTATCCCCCTGGGCTCCCTCTCCCTCCCAGTGGGAAGCATCCATCTTCTCCATCTTCAAACTAGTAAATGAGTGACACATGCGAACAAAACCTGTGACAAATGACCGAAAGGTGAAATACCCATATTTTGCTGTCACACCATAATTCCCATTATAACCTGTATGTTATTTAAAACCATATTTTAAAGGGTGTTTTCTCACTGTGTGAATTAAATAAACAATTAAAACACAACAAATTCTATCACATGCAACCTTAACATCCCTGTACATGGGTCAGCAGAAGGGTTTAAACTTGACCTTCAGAGTCCTAACTCTGCCACTTCTCTCCCTCTGCTTTTTGAGTCCAGGAAATAATTACTAGCCTGTGAATTATGGTGTGATACAGCAAAATGTGAGTATTTGGTTACACAATGATTTTCTAGATAGCTGTACAAAATGAGATCAGGAACCCTAGATCCCATCTGTGGGTATGGGAGGGTATTGTGTGGTGTTTAGAGACATGATAACCAAAGCATGTATATTTGTAACAAAGACTCAGCGGTTATGTCTACATTGCGGTTGTAAGTGTGATTCCTAGCCTGGGTAGACAGACGTGCTAACTCTGTTCAAGATAGTGTCCTACATATAGCAGAGTGGGGATTGTGGCATGGGCTAGCCACCTGAGTATGAACCACTGTGGTCATGTGGGCTTGTACTTGGTTGGCTAGCATGTGCTGCTGTCCATACTGAACACAGTGGCTGAGTGGATAAGACTTGGGTCTGCCATGTTAAAGATTATATCCTTGTCCCAACTGTGTCTGAAGTGATCTTGTAGAATATATGTTAATTTAGTGGTAAAATAGGAGAGGTGGCATATGTTCAACTCCCTTCCAGGACTGGTCCTAATGGTCTTGGTCAGTAATAAGGGAGGTAATGCACATGGAAACAAACACCAATCATTAGATGATTGGGGTGGGATGAAGGAAGGCTTTTCCCAACTTCCAGAACTGTGTCTGTGACAGTGGCAAGAACAGCAGTGGATGGTTCTCCCTACCATACCTATTATATTATCACTGGCAAATATGGCAGGTTTATCTTGGCACATCGTAAGCTCTTTGGGGAAGGAACTGTCTTTTGTTAAGTGGATGTACACGAGACAATGGGATCTTAGTCAATGACTGAGGCCTCTACGCAATACTGCAATACAGAATATTTAATGATATTTTCGTCTGTTTTAAAATAATCAAAATTCCAGATGTACATACTATTATATAGAACTAATACTGTAGTAATCATCACATGAAAAGTAACATGTGGAGCAAAGTAGAGAATCTTGAGTAATCAAATTTTTTAGAATCATAGAAGATTAAGGTTGGAAGGGACCTGAGGAGATTATCTAGTACAAATCCCTGCTCAAAGCAGGACCAACCCCAACTACAAAATCATCCCAGCCAGGGCTTTGTAAAGCCACACCTTAAAAACCTCTCAAGATGGAGATCCCACCACCTCCCTAGGTAACCCATTCCAGTGCTTCACCACCCTCCTACTGAAAAAGCTTTTCCTAATATCCAACCTAGACCTCCCCGACTGCAACTTGAGACCATCATCTACTACCACTGAAAACAGCCTAGTTCCATCCTCCCTGGTACCCCCTTTCAGGTAGTTAATGGCTACTATCAATTCCCCCCTGATTCTTCTCTTCTGCAGACTAAGCAAGCCTAGTTCCCTCAGCCTCTCCTCATAAGTCATGTGCTCCAGCCCCCTAATCATTTTTGTTGCCCTGCACTGGACTCTTTCCATTTTGTCCACATCCTTTCTGCAGTGGGCGGTCCAAAATTGGAGACAGTATGCCAAATGAGGCCTCACCAGTGCCGAACAGAAGGGAATGATCACTTCCCTTGATCTGCTGGCAATGCTTCTAATAATGCAGCCCAATATGCCGTTAGCCTTCTTGGCAATAAGGGTGCACTGTTGACTCATATCCAGCTTCTTGTCCATTATAAACCTCAGGTCCTTTTCTGCAGAACTGCTGCCTAGCCAGTTGGTCCCCAGTAGGTAGCAGTGCATGGGATTCTTCCATCCTAAGTGCAGGACTCTGCACTTGTCTTTGTTGAACATCATGAGATTTTTTTTGGCCCAATCCTCTAGTTTGTCTAAATCACTCTGTATCCTATCCCTACCCTCCAATGTATCTACCACTCCTCTCATCTTACTGTTACCTGCAAACATGCTGAGGATGCAATTCATCCCAACCTCCAGAGCATTAATGCAGATGTGGAACAAAACCAGCCCCAGCACTGACCCCTGGGGAACTCTGCTTGTTACCGGCTGCCAACTAGACATCGAACCATTAATCACTACCCATTGAGCCCTATGACCTAGTCAGATTTCTGTCCCTCTTATAGTCCATTCATCCAATCCGTACTTCTTTAACTTGCTGATAAGAATATTGTGAGAGACCGTATTAAGACCTTTGCTAAAGTCAAGGTATATCACGTCCTCTGCTTTCCCCACATCCACAGAGCCAGTCATCTCATCATAGAAGGCATTAGTTTGTTTTGACATGACTTGCACTTGGTGAATCCATGCTGGCTGTTCCTGATCACCTTCCTCTCTTCCAAGTGCTTCAAAATGGATTCCCTGAGGACCCGCTCCATGATTTTTCTAGGGACTGAGGTGAAGCTGTAGTTCTCTGGATCCTCCTCCTTCCCTTTTTTGAAAATGGCCACTTTATTTGTCTTTTTCCAATCATCTGGGACCTCCCCTGATCACCACGGGTTTTCAAAAATAATCGCCAATAGCTCTGCAATCACATCAACCAACTCACTCAGCACCCTCGGATGCATTGCATCTGGCCTCATGGATTTGTGCATGTCCAGCCTTTCTTAATAGTCCTGAGCCTGTTTGTTTAGCACTGAGGGCTGCTCACCTCCTCCTCATTCTATGCTGTGCAGTGCAGTAGTCTGGGAGCTGACCTTATCTGTAAAGGCAGAGGCAAAAAAACCAGCGACTACTTCAGCTTTTTCCACATCATCTTTCACTAGGTTGCCTCCCTCATTCTTTAAGGGGCCCACACTTTCCCTCATCTTCTTTTTGTTATTAACATACCTGTATAAACCCTCTTGTTACCCTTCACGTCTCTTACTAGCTGCAACTCTAATTGTGCTTTGTCCTTCCTGATTTCACTCCTCCGTGCTCAAGTAATATTTTTACTCTTCCCTAGTCATCTGACCAGGTTTCCCCCTCTTGTAAGCTGCCTTTTTGCGTTTAAGCTCCCCGAAGCTCACCTTCTTGCAAAAGGGGTCTGAAAAAAGTGAAACAATCCAGTGAAATTAAAAAAAAAAAAAAAAAAAAAAAAAAAAAAAAAAAGTGGTGGTTTTGAATTCCTAACACTTTTTTGTTATCAATTTATTTTTCCTCAAACCATCATGGAAAAAAAATTATCCAGAGTTCACATTGTCTCATTTTCCTCATTTTTGTTAGATTTTTTCCCCACAAACTATAGGTTTAAAGATCTTTTTAAACTTAAATTTTCAAAATGTAATCTCACTCTTATTACTTTATACTAATCTAAGTATTTTATCTTTCTCCTTGGTCTCTCCAATTGTGTTGCTGATGTATAGAAGGCAACTGAGAAAATAAAGTTAAAGGAAACATTATTGTACCAATTCCACCAAATGGTTAATAACCCATTTTCTATGATAAATGTCTTAAGAGAGTCCTGCCTTCCTGATCATCCCTACTATGTTTTAAATCTTCTCTAAATTTATCTCTATCATATAAATTATGCATACAACTTATCTGTAGGTCTGAGGATTTTTCATTATTAAATCATGAGCTTTTTTCCTTAAGATCAGTTTCTTCCTCTATTGAGTTTGTGATGAATTCTGTTCATTGCATTCTCATGCTTTCTCTATGTCTAGTCCATTTAGCTCATGGAGAATTTTTTAACACTTAAGCATGCTGAGAAAGTCTCATCTTATCATTTTTTCACTAATGTTGGCTTCATTTTTTTTCTATCAGGGATCTCTCATCCTAGGAATTACCCCTAGCTCATAGCTGTTGCCTTCTCTATTCTTGGCCACAGAGATAATGTATTCCAAGCAAACCTAGGGAGGTGAAACTACCATTTTGTATAGCCAGTGTGAGCCATATCTAGAATTACAGCTACAGGTCTAGTCTCCCATTTGAAAGGGCATTGAAAAAGCAGAGAAAACACAAGAGTACCAAAAATGTCACTAAGAACCAGAGCATGCCCCTCAGTTCTGGCTGCTTCCGTCTGCTTTGGTGGGCCAAAGCATTCATAAATCTGATGGATCTTGCCCCTGAGGACTCCTTTCATCAGCAGATGACATAGGCCTCTGTTGTGGCTCATACACCACCTCTTCTGGATGTCCTACATGGATCTCTGGGTGACTAGGAGAAAGGGGGAAGGTGTCTGCAGCATCCAAATATTAGAATTGTGCAAATAATGGATTTATTCATTCATTGGCAGGTCTGAAATTTTGTTTTAAAAAAATTTCAGACCAATCCAAAACCAATGTTTTTCAGAACTTTTGGTGAATAAAAGTCAGAAAAAATTGAGATCCCAAAACCGTTTCATTCCAATTTTGGGCATTTTTACTCTTTTTGTAGAAAAAGCAATTGAAATGTGCAAACAAAGGGCTAGATTCACAAAATAGGGGAGGAGGAAGTGGTGCCCCTCCAATAGTCGAGTGATTAGGACACTGTAATTGTGTGGGTGGTTGCCCCTCTCCTTCTGAGTTGGAGGGAGGCCACACTGCCTCACTGCATTATCAGGATCATGGACCAGTCCCAGGGGAATTAGCTGACCAGGCGTCTGTGTCTGAACCGGTCCAATGGAGCGGAATCCTAAATAGTGTACTGACTCTTGCCTTTAGGAATGGGGACTCTTCAAGGCATCCATAGGCACCGGCCCTTAGGTAGTGGTAGAACACACAATAATCAGTAGGCCCTGAGCCCTTAGGCAGTGGCAGAGCAACCAGCTGCTAATAGGCTCTGATAAAGGCCTGAGCACCAAAGCAGTCTAAGGGCTCAGGTGTCTGGGGGGGGAACTGCTACCCCAGAGATGGGGTAGTAGGGGGTAAGGGAACGCAGGCCCACCTGACTCAACTGTATCCCAGCCCAGAGCCCTAACAGTGGGGGAGTATTCCATCATTGGAACAGTGGGGGATCCAGACATAAACTCTGACCGTGCCTCTGGCGGCGCTATAGCCCGACTGGAATTTACTATTCCTGGTCTATTCCTATCCTCCCCTTGGGGTGTATGTGGGTCCATGAGGCATCCTTGGTCGCCCTGGTGTAGATGGCCTGTGGCGGTCCCAGTGGTTCTTCTGCAGGCACAGCCTCCCCAATGGGCAGGGCCTTCTGGGTTTGGGGACAAAGTCAGTAGCATGGAACAAGTAGGGTGCATTCATCTCCCTTGCTGTCCCAGGCCCAACTAAGCTGAAGGCCCAATCTTTTATACTTCCTCCCACATACCCACTTCTGGTGGGGGGGGTGAGGTTTGTCTGGCTCCACCCACCTGGGCATGGAGGGTGGTTCCTCCCCTTCTGGCTTGGAGGGAGGCCACATGGCCTCACTACAGGCATTTAATGGAAAGGCGGGAGACCTGGGTTCAATTCCCAGCTCTGGAGAAATATCTTGAACCCACAACCCCCCAGGTGAGTGTTCTAACAATCAGGCAATTGGGTATTTTGGGGTGGCTCTCTCTCAATCTTTTATGTAGAAACTGTTCCACTTTGTATCAAATACTTAAATATTAATTAGGCCAGAAAGAGTGAGAATGACTCGAGAGCTTGTTGATTAGGACACTCACATCAGAATAGGGACCCTAGTTTGCAGTCCCTATACCAATGAACATTTAATTAATTACACAAAATGGATCAGCTTCAATAGGAGAGACTGAGATCCAGAATAGCCAATAACTTAGTGATTAGGGCATTAACCAGAGAAAAGGGAGATGTCCCAGAGTTTTTAGAGGTAAAAAGGCATTCTTTAAAAAGTGGAAGTTAAATCCTCTTGAGGAAAAGAGAAAGGCGCTTAAACTCTGGCAAGTGAAGTGTAAAAATATGATTAGGAAGGCCATAAAAGAATTTGAAGAACAGCTAGCTAAAGACAAAAAGTAACAGTGATTTTTTTAAAGTATATCAGAATCAGGAAGCCTGCTAAACAACCAGTGAGGCAACTGGATGATCGAGAGGCTAAAGGAGCACTCCAGGAAGAGAAGGCTATTGTGGAGACACTAAATAAATGATTTGCATCGATCTTCATGGCTGAGGATGTGAGGGAGATTCCCAAACCTGAGCCATTCTTTTTAGGTGACAAATCTGAGGAACTGTCCCAAATTGAAGTGTCTTTAGAGGAGGTTTTGGAACAAATGGATAAATTAAACATTAGTAATTCACCAGGACCAGATAATATTCACCCAAGAGTTCTGAAGGAACTCAAATGTGAAATTGCAGAACTACTAACTGTGATATGTAACCTGTCATTTAAATCAGCTTCGGATGACTGGAGGATAGCTAATGTGATGCAATTTTTAAGGCTCCAGAGGCAATCCTGGCAATTACAGGCTGGTAAACCTAACTTCAATAACAGGCAAATTGATTGAAACTATAGTAAAGAACAGAATTATCAGACACATAGATGAACATGATTTGTTGGGGAAGAGTCAACATGGTTTTTGTAAAGGGAAATCATGCCTCACTAATCTACTAGAATTCTCTGAGCCGAGGTCAAAAAGCATGTGGACAAGGGCGATCCAGTGGATATGTTGTACTTAGATTTTCAGAAAGGTTTGACAAGGTCCCTCACCAAAGGCTCTTAACCGAAGTAAGTAGTCATGGGATAAGAGGGAAGGTCCTCTGCTGGATGGGTAACTGGTTAAAAGATAGGAAACAAAGAGTAGAAATAAACGGTTAGTTTTCAGAATGGAGAGAAGTAAATAGTGGTGTCCCCCAGGGGTCTGTACTAGGACCAGTACTATTCAACAAATTAATAGATTATCTGAAAAAAGAGGTAAACTGTGAGGTGGCAAAATTTGCAGATGATGCAAAACTACTCAAGATAGTTAAGTTCAAAGTAGATTGCAAAGAGTTACAAAGAGATCTCACAAAACCGAGTGACTGGGCAACAAAATGCCAGATGAAATCCAATGTTGATAAAAAGTAATGCACACTGGAAAATGTAATCCCAACTATACATATAAAATGATGGGGTAAAAATTAGCTGTTACCACTCAAGCAAGTGATCTTGGAGTCATGGTGGATAGTTCTTTGAAAACATCCACTCAATGTGCAGTGTCACTGAGAAAAGCTAACAGAATGTTGGGAATCAACAAATAATAATTTATAGATAATAAAACAAAAAATATCATGTTGCCTCTTTATAAATCCATGGTCTTGCATGTGGTATAGAGTTCCATTCAAGCATTCATTCAGCAATTGTATGTGGCAGACCTCAGCCACTCCAGGGCATTGTCGGTCAGGAGGTTGAGGCGGTGGATGGGCCATTCCTCCACAGGATGCTCCACTCTTTTTATTTCTCCGAACTCACAGACTGCAGTAGCCTGTGCATGCAGGATTTAAAGCACCTGACACCAGTCCTGAAGTGGTTTAAGGGGTCCATTTCTTTCGTGGCAGGCTGTAGCCTATGGGTGAGGTGGAGATGGGAGGGAGTTGTTGCCATTTGCCAGGGCATTGGTATGCCCACCTCTTGAATACTGCGTGCAGATTGGTCGCCCCATCTCAAAAAAGATATATTTGGAATTGGAAAAGGCACAGAAAAGGGCAACAAAAATGATTAGGGGTATGGAATAGCTTCCATAATAGATAAATAAGACTGGGACTTTTTAGCTTGGAAAAGAGATGACTGAGGGGGGATATGATGAAAGATTTTATAGAGATCTATACAATCATGACTGGTGTGGAGAAAGTAAATAAGGAAGTGTTATTTACTTCTCATAACACAAAAACTAGGGGTCACCAAATGAAATCAATAGGCAGCAGGTTTAAAACAAACAAAAGTAATGATTTCTTCACACAATGCACAGTCAACTTGTGGAACTCCTTGCCATAGGATATTGTGAAGGCCAAGACTATAACAGGGTTCAAAAAAGAACTAGATAAGTTCATGGAAAAGAGGTCTATCAATGGTTATTAGCCAGGATGGGCAGGGATGCAACACCATGCTCTGAAGTGTCCCCAGCCTCTGCTGGATCACTTGATGATTACCTCTTCTGTTCATTCCCTCTGAAGCACCTCGCATTGACCACTGTCAGCAAGGGGACCTCCTCCTCCTGGATTTTGTGAATCTACCCCTGATGTTTTGGAAATGTTTTTTGACTGAAACAATTCTGCAAAATTGACACAAATTTACAAAAAAGTTTTGATCTATTCACATCTGAATTCTTTGTCAAAAATGTTTTGGTTGCTATTTCATCCAGTTTACCAAATATTCTAGCAATTATCAGCTGCCAAATTATCTCTTTGGGACCATAGCCAAAAGGACAAAAATTAGAACAGTCCTGAGGCTTCTTTAACATGCAAAGACTGGCCTGATCCTTTGCCAGCCTCCAGTTCAGAGTACTTAAATAGACCTTTGTACCTGGCTTGCCCCAAAGTAGGGAATGATGTTGGGAATATTTGTGATTATTTTAGTGGATCAGACTGGAGAAGCTATAAAGCCTTTTCTTTTTCTGCTGGTCCTTCCAGCTATAATTTCAAGAATATTTAATTTAAATAACATTTTAGAAAGATTTATTCCAAGTACACATTTTATAAAAGACTACTACTATTGAGCTTTGTCTAATGCAGAATGACAAAATTAGTCATCTTAACTTGTTACCCAATGCTTGAAAGTTACTGTCTTTTCTACTAAGGTCATTATTTGTTTTTCTTCCTTTTTGAAGCTTTGAACAGCAAAACATATATTATGTCAAGTCTGAGTAGTAAATGTTCTCTTAACATAGAATGGTATAGTAAAATGTATTGTTGGTCTTTAATCAACAAATCTGAGCTTGTAGTAAAATCTACTCTCTTGTTACATAAAAAATTCATTTTTAAAAAATGTTAGCTCTGTTGCTGCGGCATACTCAAATAGCAATACATAACTCTTCATGTAGTTCCAGTGTCGAGGAAGGAACTTGATTACACTCAGGTTGTCAGTATTTAGCTGGGAGGTCTGAAGCACTGAAATGATATAATTCTTTAGAGCAGTGGTTCTTAACCTTTCCAAACTACTGTACCCCTGAAGGCTGAGGCATGTAACTTAGTTTCATGGCACCCCTGTGGCTCCAGGCAATTGCCTTTCTTCCCACCCCCAATACCAGATCTGCACTTGCGACCCCTCTAAACCCCCAGGTTAAGAAACACTGCTTTAGAGCCTATCCCTGGAGATACTTTAAACCTCGCAGGATTTGAACCTTGAACAAGATGACATTCTGATTTCCTGAGTGTAAATTAGTCCAAATCAATTCCAAATTTTATACCTTATTGGATGTGGCTGGCTTTGCATGAGTGAACTTACGTTGAGGAAGGAATGGGGGTTAGTGCCTAAATCCCTTTGCAGATTTGGGCCAAGATGTTATTGTGTCTCTCTCTCTCCTGCACCTATGACACTGTGTATGAGTCAGCCTCAATCTAAGTGGCAAAAGTACTGCACTAGGCTAACTTTACCAGTGTCACTAGGTGCCCAAAAAAGTGGGCAGGGAGGCACAATGTAGTTCCATAGCCTGGGTTTGCCCTTCCTCTGTACCAACTAGCACAATGGGCCCAGCGTGGGAGCCTATGCTGCCTACCCTTTTCTGCTCCAGCATGCACTGCCTCTGAGCCCCTGGAGAAATTCTGGCCTGGCTTTCATTACGCACTTGGCTCCTTCCACTCTCATGGAGTTCCACTACTGTGGACTGATACTTCAGATGGCCTCCCCCTGTGCTTCTGCAGATGTTCCTTCTAGTGCAGAAATAGGAGAATTTTACAGCCCAGTGTGGGGGAGAAGCCTACTTTTCTACAGCCAGAGGGTGTTATAGTCTGCTGATGTGCCCTATTGGATTTGGTCGGGGACAGACTTTTAGAGAAGCCTGGCTGGCTCGACACTCACCCTCTCCAACTTGAGAAATGGAACTTTAGGGAAGGAATTCTGGTACAGGAACTACTTTATACCCTTGACCCTCACTCCTGTCCCTGTTCTTCCATTTGTTGTTCCCTGAATTTATCTAATGCCTGTGGCTCCTCCCCTTACACTGGGTGGAGGCGTTAGCATCCCTAGTGCTTAAATAGGTACCACCAGTCACCCACCCACTCCAACTAGGGAACTGGAATTCTAGGGAAGAAACCCAGGCGCACGTATGTAGGTGGAATTACCCCATTGGTTAGAGCAGGCTCCCGCTTATAACAATGCAAATAGGGGCATTGGACCCTGAGTTCTCTAGCAACATGATTGCTAGAGAAACAGAAAATGTGACTGAACATTTATGGGATGCTAAGGAGTCTATCTTTTTAGGGACAATATACTGCAAACTTGTCAAATTAGTGGTGCTACAGATGTTAAGGTTATTAATTTATGGTGTTAAATTGTAAATCATCATTTTAAATGCTGGGTTGTGTTCTACTGATGCAGTGAAGACCACTGGCTATTTTCTCACCTCAGGCTGTTTTGAAGAAGTGGCAGTGTTTTGCTCATCTTGTTTACAAATCTAGAAGAAAACTGCAACAATTCCAAAAATATGCCAGGAAAGCTGCCCAGAGCAATGTCTCATTTTCAACACTTAAAAGTCAACACAATACTGACAGCCCAGTATACATTTTAATAGGTATATGTTAATATTAAAGGGAAAAAATTCTGACTAAAATTTGACCACATAATCAATTCTGTCACTCACATTAAAATTCATGTACACTGCAAGGAGGCCTGATCTTGCAGGATGCTGACCACCTTCAACAGTCATAGCAGTCACTGGGATCTGAAGATGCTAAGTACTTGTAGGACATGCTCAGCAACCTGACAGATGAGACTTCTATAATCCCAATTCAGTAATGCATTTAAGCATGTGTTTAATACTAAATCCCATTGAAATTAATGGGATTTAAGGATATTCTTAACCCTGAACACATGTTGAAGTGCTTTATTGAACTGGGGCCTATGTGAACAGTATTCCTAGAAAATCATCAACCACAAAGAGGCAGTATTCCTAGAAAAAATCATTGAGACAAGGCAAATGCAAGTGTTTATATAAACTATATGAATAATCTGTTCTGAGTGGCAGATGTGGGAAGGTACTAGTGGCGTGGACGTGTATGATTTTGCCTTGCTGTTGACAATAATGAGTGATAATGAAGGATTGTCAAAATTCATCCTGTGCCACAGAGATGCGAAAAAGCATCTGACAGTGACACTATGGTCTGTACAAAAAAAAAAATTGATTGAACAAGCTTTGCACTATAGGTCTGACTACTTGTTTTTAGTTAGCAGGAAAAAGTCTCTGAAATAGAAAAACACTTCCTACAAAGTGGATTAGTGCCGTGTAATGACTTTCAGTGTGATTGCAATTGACATCCTGTACTGTAGGCTGAAATTAATCCAAAATCTATTTCTGCTAGTGTAATTCCTTGTTTTTAAAAGACTTACCACTTTTAAGGTTCATTGTTGCATCATACCAAGAATAAAGACATCTTCCCTTATTCTTTGCTAGACAAAAAATGGAGGTTTTTCACCTAAAAAACTCAGCATTAAGTTTTTTTATCTAAAATACATTAAGCTTCATATACAGACTTCATCTTTACTCATTGAGGCCTAACAATTTTCAGACACTTTCTGTAACTTCTAATGTCCTGGAGATACAGAAAAGCTTCTCATTTACCTATTTACTATGATACATGGCCACAACTCTGATCTAAGGCTCCGAAAGTGCCAGTCCCTATAATGCATTGTTGCATCATACTTATCTCAGAATGTCATATTGGAAATGGACATAATTTTCCATTTCTAAAAATTAACGTGACCATGTGGTAGATTTTATGAATCCCTAAATTGTATTTCACACAACTTCATCATGATAACTTTATATTAACATTTTTTAGTATAAACTTTGGAAGTGTACCCACATTAATTCATAAATTGAAAAATACAAATTGGGCAGGCAAATTGTGATTGCTACTTTTAATTTTATTTGTTTTTTAAAATCTGAAAACACAGTAATTATACAGTGACCTAACAGCCTTTGCTTCAAAGGCTTCATTTGAGACAATCATTTGCTAGTTCTATTTGGTTTATTTCTCCCTCCCATCCTTTTTTCTTTTCTTCTCTTTTTTTACTGTTTGTGATTAATCTTAGAACTACTTTTTCACCTTAAAATCAAAACTCTCTCTCTTGGTTGAAAAGCTAATTCTTCCTTGATATAAATGTAATTTCACTTTATCTCCATTGACATTTGAATTTGTATGCATTCATTAAACATGCAGATTGTATAAATAATGTGATCTGTATATTAATAGAGGAAACTTTCATGGCTCAGTAATTTTTTTTCTCTTGCTATTGTGATGGCTAGGAGGAAACATAGGGCTCTGAATTAAAAATGTACTGGTTGTGAAAATACCTTGCGAAATATTATACCTAATAGATTTAAGTTTTGGCTTTAATATTTACAATCACCATTAGATTAGAAATTAAAGACTGTGTTCTAAAGACAGAATTTTGTATCAATATGGAATATCCCTGAATTTGGGATAAAAATGGATGTGTCAATTTAAAAGTACAGGTCAGAATTTTCCAACTTGATTGATTAAATTGGGCAAACTAAAAAAAAAAAAAAAAAAAAAGAGAGAACAAGTGGAGAATCCATAGTTCTGCCTTAAAATTACTGAGCTATCTTTGTTGAAACACATATTGAAAAAGTTCTAAAGAAGAAGTGTTTTATGTGTACATATTTCAGTCACTTGTTTAGGGTAGCATTAGCTTGTTGTCTGACTTCCATATAGCCCCAATTCAGGGAAGCACTTAAGCATGTGTTTAAGACCCATTGGGCATGTCTGCTCTGCCTCTGGGAGTAAGCCTCCCATGTCTACAAACTAGCTGGTCTCATATTAGTGCTCTACAAATAGCTGTGTAGATGTTGCAGCTCAGGCTCTCAACCCCACACCCATCTCACCCTCCTCAACTTCAGCGCCTGAGCTCCAGGTTCAGCTGCAATACCTACATACACAGCTATTTGTAGCTCATTAGTGCAAGACCTGCTACCACAATCTGTGGCTCTGGGCTGGGACTCTTTCCCAGATGTAGTATAGACAGACCCTTTGACTTCAATGAAAGTAAAACACATTCTTAAGTGCTTTCCTGAATTGGGGCCGTTGTAGTTTGCAGAACCTGAGATTTTATACAGTTAAGGTCAAATTGTCAAAACCTTTAAGTTTCCTGTTTAAGCACTTATTTTCTATTTAAGCAGGAGACTGGCGCACATGGAAGTTTCAAAGGGAGCTGATGGGCTTGCGCAGAGTATGCGAGCACCAAAGGACAGATGTGCAAAAATTGGTTGTGTTTTGGCAGTGATCTTGGATTGTGCACACATCATATTTTCAGAACAGTGCAGGTGCCATTCAGGCTAAGACTGGCACACCGTTTTGGTTCAGGCAGGCAAAAGCCAGTAACTGGTGGTAAAGGTGATCTTCCATCAACCCCCAGTGGCTGCTGGGACATCCACTGCAGTTAAAGAGTCAGCACCTGAGGGTAGCCCCCACAACTACACATGAGAGAGGGTATAAGAGGCTGAGGAACAAGGAGCTTACTTGTTTACAGGAGGATTAAGAAGAATGGGTAGAAGAGGGGGAGAGAAAGGCAGAATAAGGTCTTATAGAAAAAGCCAGAAAGCATATCTTCCATGTTATGATGAGGTTTCTTGCGCTGTGCTCAGTTCAAGCTGTTGTCTGATAGAGTAATAAGGATCAAATTAATGAAAAACTAAGAATAATTCAGTCTGCCCCCTTTTCCTCCACATTGAAATACTTCTAACACTTGTACGCTGCTTGGCATCTACTTACAGTATTTCTAATATCCCACTGGCTTCTTTCACCTACGCCCAGGTAGTCGACTATTTTAACATCATTCCAGTTTGTTTCACAGTAACTACAAAATAAAACTGAATCTGTGCCACTTGGAGATGCAAATGGCCTGGGGAGGAGCAAAGAAGTGAGCTATTTAACTGAGGGGCACACACAAGCACCTCTTCAAAATCCCATTTTTGTGTGTAGAACCAAAATCTATGAGCACACCCAAATCTAAGCCATCCATGGGTGTGTCCTAATTCTTGAAGTACTGATGTGAAAACTGACACCAACCTGTGGACGAATTATAAGCACCTTTATGGGTAGGCACAAGCAGCACTGGAAATTTGGTCCTTATTCATTTTGACATTCAGTAATAAGTGCAGTAGTATTCAAGGCAGCAGAACACTCTCAGGTCAATCTGATTAGCCTGTCATGCCCTGTTACTTTGGCTCACTGCCTTACCTAATGTTCCAGTGTAACAGGGCATGATGTGCTGTCAAGATGATTTGTCAAGCCTGGAAAGTTTCAAAGGCAATATTTTACTACACTAGAATTATATTTTAAATAAACTTTTAAACTTAAAAAAAAAATCATTCAACACTCTGTTTAGCGTCACTCCTTGGACTTGGTGAATATCTGCCTTATTAGTATCTGCCTCTAAAAGAAACACTTATAATATGTTGGGAGCAGCTGGTAACGGGTGGTCCAGGATCCATTTCTGACTGCTTTTCTTTTCTTTTTTATTGTTTTTCTTTGGGGGGTGGGACAGTTGTGGATTTGTTTTGTGACAGCCTGGGTATCATTAGCTACCTGGTCTTTTAATTGAAAGAACATCCAGAATGTAATATTGTATATGGTACCAATCTGTGCAGTAGTCAACGTTTGATTTATTATATTCTTAATCTTAAATAAGAGATTCTTCCTTTAATTTAAAAAGAGGGTTTAACTTCCTGTGTAACTCCAGCTCATCAGATTCAACTCTCATTTAATGAACACATTTAAAGCAACATGTGCAGACACAAAGGGTGAAATCTTGGCCCCCCTGAAGTTAATGAGAGTTTTGCCATTCACTTCAATGTAACCAGGGTCTCAACCAGGGCTGGAGCCATTCATTGTGAGGTACACAGTCTGGTAACTGCTTGATCATAAAGCAGTTTAGGAGAAGTGCCCCAAGAGACTGCTGCTGTTCATCCAGTACTTGCCATCCTAAATTCTGTTGCCTTCCTTATCATTTACTCTTGGTGCTCACAGAACAAAGAGGAGGATGGGCTTAAAAATGAATGTTTGATTGTAGCTCTCTCCCCTAGCCATTTTATATGTCACTTATCTTGTGAGCTGTTTGGAGCAGGGACAACATCTTCATGCCTGCATAGTGGCTAGCATGATGGGCCCAGGGCCTGATGCTGGTTGGATTATCTGTAATATAAATGTTAACTAACAGAGCTGGTTGACATTTTTTAAAATGTGAAACTTCAACATTTGTGTTAATTTCAAATTTTGGTGAAAAATGAAGGAAAAGCTTGTATATTTCCCCCGTTTGTTTTTTTTTTACCAACACTAATTGCTTAATAATTATCAAGCTAAAATGATTAATTGCTTCCCCCTCATTATATAATTTTACTCCTGCTCCAAGAACTGTGGCAAATACAATTAAGAAGGAAGAGGAGGGAGGAAAACAAACAAACAAACAAACAAAAGAATCCAAACCTGGTTTAACTTACATGATGTGGTCTTGCTGTATCTGATCACCACTACTGTTGAAATACATTTTGTACCATGTTAATCAGTTCCCAGCATTTGTATAGAAATGGACCACAAGCCATTCCTCGTTATTGTCGCTGGATGGAGGAAAACTCAGTCTGACTTGCATAGACTACATCTACGCTATACACCACTGGTGGCTAACTGTTCCAGTGAAAAGCAAGCGGTGTCCACACTGCAGTGTGTAGTTACATGTGTCAGTGAAAGGCTCTGACATAGGGGAGGAAGCAAGGAAAGATCTGATTGGAGGAAAGGCAAGAGCCAAAAGTACACTTCTTTTGGTGCACGCTTTTTTTGGTGACAGAGTACATGCCCACATATCTCTGTTAGGACAGGTATAATTGATGTGGACACAGCAACAGAATGAGGACAGACACATGGAATTAAGTTCCAGGCTACAACTTTAGAGCAGAGAAGGGATGCTACCAATCCATACTCTCCTATATTAGGCATTTAACTTGTTTCAGTTCTGGGGCTACAGGGCTCCTTACCCTATAACCTGTAATTCAGCCCATTCCCAGAACTCAGGTCTCTGCGTACTAGCACCCTACTCTCCACGAGCGGGATAGAGAGTGGAGACCTTAGCCCATGATGGCCACAAGGTGTCACCCTATCCCATGAGCCCAAGGCCTATCACCAAGTTGCAGTTCTTTTACCTCTAGAAACTGTTAATTTTATCCTCTTAACCGCACTGGATACTGGTCACAAGTTGTGACGAATAAACAACTCAACCCAAGTACCTGAGTGTGTTCCTACTTAACCTACTGTGGCTTGCAGCTGCCACAAGAAAGACAAAAATATCCCTGGTCCTATGCCAATTGGCCCAGAGGAGAGAGAATTCCTTCCTGATCCCACAAATGGGCAATCAGCTAGACCCACATCGGTCAGGCCGGGTTCTCTACTTCAGGATGAGTAGGGTGGGGCTGCTGGATCGGAGCTGAAAGAAGCTCCACCTGGACCTCAGTTCAGGTTAACTCCTGGGAAATGAGGAATGCTGGCCAATCAGCATTTCTTCCCCCAGCTGGCCAATGGGTGCTAGAGATTCCGGGGGGGAGAGGAGAACTACACCGTGTCCCTCAGTAAGTGTTTCCTCTCTGGCTGCTGGGACTGACCTCTTTCACTGCCAGCCCCATCAAGTTCCCCCATCTGTTGAGATGGGGGGGGGGTGGCATATAGCAGTGCAGCCAGCGAGGCACTGCTTAGGCAAGTCACGCAGAGACACATCTGAAGGATATGGGTACGTATGCAAATACATGATCTGCATGCTCTTTACTCTCCAAGCACTGCCTCCCTGTTTACACAGCTATTTTTTGTGGTGTAGTGTCCCATTGCCTCCCCAGTACTGGAACCCTTCCCCTGCTCTAGTTAAAGGCTTTGTCAGCAGGAAAAGCCTCACAATAGTCAAAGTTTACTCCAGATACTGAGGCAACTCTGTCTTAGCTAAAATTTACAAATTAAGGGCATCACTCTGTGTGAGAAAGGGAGGGCACAAACCTCTAGAGATAATATCCACATGATCAATTATATTTAGCCCTCATCTTAGATTAATGGACTGCATGGAGGTAAAATAGTCAATCCCCCCACGAGGCTTCCTAGAACATTGCAAAATTCTCAGCTTCTTCAAACAGCCACCATTTTTATAGAGAGCGACAACACAATCTGGTATCCAGGATGCTAGAGGGTTAGTAATGGGAACTTTGTACTACTGGAAAGGGGAATTTCCAGTGTATGGGATTTAAATGTTGCTATAGTTCTAGAGTGAATGTACAACTGAAGAATTACATACAGAAAATCTATTTCAGACTGCATATTCGAAGGTTTTTCTGATTCACTCTGAGCCTCGTGTTAACTCTTGGTAGTTAAGGTACTTGCTTTATAAGTAGGAGGATAGATTAAAAAGGAAAAAAAAAAGCTTTGATACACTTTTTAAAAAGTTCTAAAATATGTGGCATATATTCTACAATGCATTTGGCAGGATAGAGTAGTGCATTTTATTTCACTTGTTTGGGAAAAACTGTAATTTACTCTCAGCTTTACTTTATTCTGATCTCATTTACATTACATTTATACCAATGTAACTCCATTGAATTCTGTGGAGTTATTCCTGATTCACACTAGTTTAAATGAGGGCAGAATCAGGCCTGTGTGTATGTGATGCATGTATTAGGACTAACCTTAACAGTAATACAATGTGGTATTGAAACACATAACTGAATTAGTAAAGAAATAAATATGCTACTAATTAATAGTTATGAGAAGGAGATTATCTCAGTTAATTTTTTAAGTTTCCATGACAGCCTAAAGGGACAGGAAGAAGTTCCTGTTACAGTTGTTGAATTTTAAAAAGACATTTAAAAAATTAAAATTCAGCAGATTAATCATCACCCTGGTGGCCTTCGAGCTCATTTGGAGGAGTGCTGAAGCAATCTGAAGAGTTTACAGTAATTCTGTTTCCAGCAACAGCATCCTCATACTTCTCCAAATGAAATACATTCTTTGTCATTGGAGAACTAAATGAGCTACTATCAGCTTCTTAAGAAAATGACATAAAAGGAGGGAAACACTGCATCTGGGAGTCTATAATACTGTTTCTTGGTAGTTACTAGATCTTTTCCTCTTGCATTAATTTTGTTTTCCCTCAATTTATTATGTAATTAGATATTCTTCTGAAGCAACGGATAAGATCCAAAATGTCAGGAATTGCATAACATGGAGCCATTGTAAATACCAGGATTATTTGCAAACATAGACTGTAAACACGTTCGGTCAATTTAGCTGCAGACTATGAACCTGATCCAAAGCCTATCACAGTTGATGGGGATGTTTCGTAGAATCGTAGAAGATTAGGATTGGAAGGAACCTCAGGAGGTCATCTATTCCACCCCACATTGACTTTCCATTTCCCCCATTGACTTTTCATTGACTTCACTGGGCTTTGGATCGGGCCCTTATTCGCTGTACTGCTCCACTGATTTCAGTGAACTGTATGGAGTATGAATTGTGGCAGAATGTGGTACTTATTTGACATCTTTGATATTTTGGTATAATTATTTTGTTAAAAGTTATATAGCATGTCTGAAAACTAGGAAGGATAATAGGAATTCCTGTGCTCCTTTTATTTACAGAAAGTAAATTGGGCACCATGAGACCCTCTTGGGTAACAGATACCTTGATAACATTAAATAGCATCTTAACCCCATTATGAAAATATTCTTCAAACAGCTTGGGCTTGATTTTTCTGCTGCATTTTTCTGGTTTTATGCTGATGCAATTCCATTACTCTAGTCAGTAATGGAAATCAGTAAATCAGGCCCTTTTTTTGCATCCAGTATTACAGCTACCACTTCATTACTTTTATTTTGAATTATATTAATGAGGTCGAGGAAAAGTCTTATATTATTGTTTGAGTGCCTCATTCTGATGAATCCTGTTTGAATTTCATGAATTAATTTTGGTTAGGATCAACTCTAATCATTTTTGCTATTACTTGTGTGAGTATTTTGCAGACTGCATTAATTCAGGAAATTGTCCTATAATTACTGTAGTTACCTGTATCCTACCAGGTTTCAAAACAACAAAAATAATTGCACTCCTAATAGAGACAGGCAACTTTTCAAATGCTGCATTATACATGTTACAATAAATGCCCCAAAAGACTTCACTAAAATATTAATAAAATTCAGCTAGGAAAGTGTCAGACCTGGTATTTCTCTGCCACACAGAGCATTGCTTCCATTCAAGACTGTTTAAGTTGAATTTTCTAAAATGTACTTCTGGATGCTTGCTATCTTAAGAACCTGTATATATTTAAAGAAGTCACTGAGTTGAATCTCATGGGGTGGATGCAATTTTTCATAGTAGGTCCCTAATTTCTTTTCCATCTGGCTATTATTTCTTATGCCTTTGCTTCCATTTGTATGGAAGGTGGTAATAATAATATTAATATTAATTATTATTAATGGTTACAGGGTAAGATTTTCTGGTGTGATGTGTTCAGTTTGCACCACCTCATTGGTTCAGTCTCATCCCCAAACTGGTTTAATTGGCAAAAGTCAGCTCAATGAAAGAATGAGGCTGAAGTAGAATAGAGCTGATGAAGGAGGAGTGGACATGCTGATTCTTGACTGTATTTTGGCCCACTGAAGTCTGGCATAATCTAGAGACTCACTCAAGCTGCTATAACATGGCACAGGTTTGATTAGTCCTGCACAGAGCAGCATGAGGGGAATGCAATGGTAAATTTGCAGTATGTGCACACTGTAATCTGGAACTGTGAATGCAGCATATGTAGACATACCCAAACTAGGTTTGATCTAGCTAGATCAAAACTAGCTCAAGTAACAATAGGCATGAAGTTGTGGGTGCCAGGGCTAACCCTGCCTGCCTGGAAGCTTGGGTTCATGCCCTCGGGCTGTATGCACTTCAGCCACATCCCTGGATCTAGCAGACTCTAGAATTCTGGGTGGATCTAGGCAGCATCTAAATTTCCTGGATCCAGCAGATTCTGACTTTAGAGAGGATAAAAGGCCTAAAATTTAATGGTGAGAATAATTCACCATTGGAATAAATTACCAAGGATCATGGTGGATTCTTCCTCACGGACAATTTTTAAATCAAGATTGGATTTTTTTTCTAAAATATGCTTGCTCTATTTTTTTCTAAAAGATATGCTCTAATTATCTTGGGGAAGTTCTGTGGCCTGTTCCATACAGGAGGTCAGACTATATGATCACAATGGCCCCTTCTAGCCTGGGTGTCTATGAATCTAGCTGAAAATAGAATCAGTAGTTCTAAAACTTTCTAACTGTATTTCCCAAGTGTAATTGTTATAAGCCCAGATGTTGGTCTCAATGTGACAGATATAGCAATTTCCTTGGGACACCTTGTTGAATTAAGTACAAGTATTTTTAGTCCCACTGTATAAAATAAATAGTTTACGTATTATTATGGGCTGGGATTGTATGGAGCTTCTCTAGTGGGGTAGCTCATTTGTAGGTTTTTTATTGTCTTTAACATGTTTTCTCTGTAGTGCTTTCATCTTAAGAATACATGTGCTTGCTTAAAAGGAGCTGTGGTAACTTGTAACTATTGGCAATTACAGCTGGTCATAGCCTTCAGAGAGAAAGCAAAATGCGGATGCTAGCCTCTTTAGTTTGGTTTCCTGGGGATATCAGAGTGTGGACAGAGAACTGTGCAGCCTTCAAAAAAAACCCAAACCTGGCAAGAAGGTAGCGAGACGCGGGCCTCTGCCTGAGATAGGTGGTGGCTGAGGAGCCAGGTGCCTAGGGTGGGTACCCTTGAAGGACCAGGGAGAAGGAATACTGTGCCCTAAACTGTGACATTCAGTCCATATTTGTACAATTATAACTAACTCTACTGCAGAAAAATGGAGCTACTCCATATTTACACAGATGTAAATGAGATAAAACTGGCTCATTAAATCAATCTAAAAAGCACATTTATATTCTAAATTATATTAAGACATTACCAAGGAGAAAGAAACTATAAACAACTGGGTACCACTTCCTGATATCAACATATTCTGTAACTGGGAAGACATTTATAGTCCTGCAATACTTAACCTTGAAGCTGCTGAGGTCCTCCTCTGAGGTGCAGGGCATGCTCACTTCTCTTTGAGTTTAGAGGGAATTGAGTGTGCCCAATACTTCACAAGAGACACTTGGCAACCTTTAGGACCAGGTCTCTATGCACTCCCTATGTTCCCCATCACTCCCTATGTTCTGTAGCCTGTGGTCTTGTGAATAATCATGTAAGTAGTTTCACTGAAGCAAATAGAACTATTTGCATAAGGCATATTAACATGAATAAGTGTTGTATGAATGGGCTGTGAAGGAGCTTCTGTGCCTTGAACTACACAATAGATATATAATGATAAATTTTGTTATAAGGAAGTGGTTATTTTTGTTGCTCTCTCTCTGGGTTTCATTTATTACCTCCAGCTATAGCATCTATCTAGAAAAGCATTCAAAACAACTCTATTGGATTGCCTTACAACAGTTTATCTTCTAGATTTGATGCTCTAGATATCTTTTGACTTGTTGATAAGTTTACTGAAATATCACATTATAATAATCACTGTTATTAGATTCATGTTCTATTTTTTTCTCTTGTGATGTTGCCCTAAAATTTTTACATAAAATTTTGTTATAGCAAATCAAATTCCAAGCAATTTCCATTTCTTAAACTGCTTATCTATCCTTACTTGACTTTGTATTTTGTGTTAGTTCTGGGAATTTTCTTATAGGTTTTTATGCCTACTGGCTTTTTAGTCTTCTGCTGTTCCTGTAGCTGCCACAGATTTTTAGTAGAAGTTGGTAATTTGTTCCTGAATACTTTTTTTAAGAAGGGATAAATACAGTAGTTTTTAATATTTGAGAAATTTTCAATATGTCTAAAGTTTCTTTTTAGACTTGCTATTATCTTTTAACAGATGTCTGAGCTTTATCTTGTAAAGATGGCTTGTTAAAATGCAGTGTATAGACAATAAAAAAGAGGATGTGCGCTTTCATCTTTTAAAAAAGTTATGAGTTTGGGGTTTTTTTTTTATAAATCTTTCCCACTTGCCTCACAGTGTGTTCATGAGCTCAGAGTGGCAGCAGCCACATTGAATAGCTTCAGCACATTCATAGGTTTCTGTTTCTGTCAGGAATTGCTGATATAATAGCTGCAAGGGCTGAAGGTCAGAGTTTGCATTCTAAAAAGAGAATTACAGTGGGTAAGCAATTTAATGCATCACATTACATGGAATATGTTAAATTTTAGGGAAAGAGACATGAAACACCTTATTTTTAATCACTGAAAATGGAACTAAAAATTCAGATTAGACACTAAGAAAAATAATTGAGGTAAAAACATTGATAAACATGTTTTTGCGTTTCCTGTTTTGTGCAGCTAATGGGTTGGATAACCTAAATAACACTGGCATTAGCACACAAGATTAGCATATGTCTACACTAGTCTGACACTTCGGGATGTCTGCACTGATGAATACAAATATCTTGTGGAAAACAGCAGAATTTGCAAAGGCTTCAATTTAAAATGTTTAGCAAGACATGAATTTTATATTTTGGTTGCCTAGATGAATTATAACGAAGACTATTTTTTCATATCCCAGACCATTAGATGGACATAAAATGTAACTACCGCTACTCTTCATAGGATGGATTCTTCATAAATGAATTACTATACTATTTTAACTTTGAAATCTATTTCAGTTATCTTTGAAAGCTTCCTCATGCTTGTCTGATGCATTCATTTATATGCAATTTTGTTGAAGAGCTCTGTGTAATCTCGAAAGCTTGTGTCTCTCACTAACAGAAGTTGGTCCAGTAAATGATATTACTTCACCCACCTTGTTTCCCACATTCATTTATACTCATTCTCAGTGAAGCAAGCACATTATTTAATAATATATTTACTAGAATATAAATATGAAATGAGAAATGCAATAGAGGAAAAGGATGTAATAGTTATCATTAAACAAATCTTGCTTTGTTTAGGGCCAAACAAGGGCAAAAAAAGGGACAAATCTTGCTTTCCTTACTCAGGCTACGTCTTCACTGACGGCGGCAAATTGGCTGCCGTCAGATCGATTTCTTTGGATCGACTGAGCAGTCAGTGAAGACCCGTTCAGTTGATCCAGAAATCGACGTATTAAGACCACCTTCTCAAGTAGCGTAGCGTTGCGTCGATGGGAACACTGTTCCTGTTGGCGCAGTGCAGTGAAGACAGCGTGCAGAAGAGAAGCAGAGAAGTCGACGGAAGTTATGCAAGTTTCTCGCGTAGCTTGAATAACTCTGGTCGACTGCCACCGAATCTTGGAGGTAAGTGTAGACAAGCCCTCATTTAAGTAAAGCAAGCTGCATTTACTCCATGCCACCTGCCCTTTCACAAGGGGAGAGGGGCATCACTGGTAGATATGGCAGGAATAAGTGAAGAAGAGGTGGGGAAAGTGCTGTATCCTCGGTATCTTTCCATCCTACTGAAGCTCCATTGTGATCCAGATCCCTAGGATTGCTGGGGCTGGGATCTTGCTTTTTTCTATTAATCATTCCCTTGCCTCTTACTAAACCTGCTAAGCAAAGGCGTTACTACAAGTTACTACAGACCAAACGCACAGATGGGTTGTCCTAAGTTCTTAGATGGTCTGGGTAGTCTGTAACAGCAGGGCTTTTTCTTGTAGTAGCTTTGCTGTCTCTATTTTAGGTATAAATATAGTGCCAATCATTGTAGTTTTGAGGTGCTTAGAATAGGTCACAGAAAACTGGATGGTGAGAGATGGATTGCAGTACAAAGGCTAGGGACCTTTGCAGATCAGTGAGGAGCCATGAGTTGATGAACTCCTGACCCCGTATACAGTGGAAGATACTGGGGAGGTCTGATGCTAGTGTGGAAGCATGAGGAAGAATTTGCATGAATTGAGATTCAGTTTTTGGTCTCGATCCAGGAAAAATATTGCATGGGCACATGGAGCCTACAGTATGGAAAGAGGTGTAGGTAGGTGTGCCTGAGTGAGTTCATGGTACTCTATGGTTCATTTTACAAAGTGTAATTTAAAAAAAAAAAAGGGGGGGGGTGTTTGGTCAGTCTCTATGCAGTGACTAGAGCAAACTGGGTACATTACCCAAACTTAATGGAGTCTGATTTAAGGAAAGCCTTTTCTTGACTGTATAAAAGAGAAAAAACTTCAGTGGCTGCTTCTAGCATAGCAGGTAAAGGGGTGGTATTGCTTTTCTGGGGCTTGAAACCAGTAAGAGGCTGAGTATGTTTTAGGCTCTGTCTCTGCCACTGATTACAAAGAGAATGCAATCATGAACTCTTGTGAGATGGGATTAATAAAACACTAGATGTTAATAATGAAGAGATCATTGATGAGTAGGAGATGTTGATAATGAAGATAATGAAGTAGAAAAGTGGTTTTTTTCACTGTATGAATGACAAAATTAATATTCAATTTTTTTAAGGTGAAAGGAAAAAATATTCTGGGGATTCTGCATCTTGTCAATAAAGTATGGATTTGGTATGTCTCATGGCTATTCTTATTCTACTTGTTGCTAAAAAGAGGAATGTCTGCAAGAATCTTGTTGGTTTCTCTTTCTAGTTATTTTACCAGTCAGGGATGGATATATAATGAGGTGTTTGAGCTACTCATAATGATGGTCAAAGTTGCATCTAGATTACACCTTATCCTTTTACAGAGCACAAATACGTGTTATTAACAGCAGTGAAAATACTGTATCATGGTTTTGGACTTTCTCCAGCTTGCTAAATTTAAGAAAAACACTACATGATACCACATCTCTTGACCTATTTTTCCTATTTGCACTTTTAGCAGTGTAAATTGGAAAGAATTCTGTGGAAGCTAATAGTGTTACACTGGTGTAAAACCAAAGTAAGTTCAAAATCAGACTCTCTAGTTTTGGAGTATGTGACTATGCCAAATAACTGTATTAGTATTAAATCAGAGACAAGATGCTAGGATGGTTCTTATTCTACAGGACATTCAGAACAAACTACTCTAGGAGGAGCCAAATGGGAGAGAGCTTGAATTAGACTTGTCTTGTTGTTCATTTATATACTATATTAAAACCCCAGGAAGGAAGTGAGTTTTGAGATACACAGTCTGTGTGGACTGTATGTTGAAGCATGTGTGAAGACCATTTGACCACATTAGCTTTTAACATTTGAGAAAGATAATTATTCCTGTAAATTGGGTATTATTCATAGAAGGTACTTTGTTCCAACCCTTTCTTTCTTGTTACCAAGTTCTGGATTTCTGTAACATAGTAGGCACTAAAAAACATTCCAGCCAAGCAGAGTGACTCAACATATGCAAATAATTCATCTCTGCCTCATGAGAAGAGGCTTGATATTTCTGTTTGCTTTATTAATTTATGCACAGCTTTATGCTAGAAACCGGTCATTCTGCTTCAATGATTCACATGTGACATGTCTATTTCTCTATTCTCTAACATTTCATTTAACAGTCAATAAAAGGTAAGCACTGCGCATGCCTTTTCTAAGAACGTCAGGCCTATTCAGCACCCTGGTTACAATTCTCTTCCAATCACCTCTGTCTCCTATATGAACAATAGCAAGCCAGAATTCATCTTCAAGTGTGGCTATAGTCAGAAAAGTGATGCTGTAAAAAGACTCATGGTATTCTTTGTTTATTAATTTTCAGTGAATTTGCTCTGTTTCTAAGTCCAAAGGACCTTTCAGGCTGCCAGGTTTTCAAACTCTACTTAGGTTCTGTTCTATTAATTTAGATCGATTAAATGGGCTAAAGGTGTTAACATAGCCTAATGACTGTCCAACATTAAACAGTGTTAAATAAAGTCCAGGGTTTGGTATACAGAGACCTCAGCCTGCGTAGTACCATGGCAAACACACCATTAAAAGTCCTGTTTAACCTTTTACTAAAGATACAGAAAAAGAAAAACAGTTTAAAGCATTTTTAACGTAAAGTGTCAAGTAAGAATTTAATTTTAGCATTTCTTTTTCTCTTCTTGAAGAAGAAGAATTGCTGTGTATGGTTCAAAAGTCTGTCTCATCATCAACAGAAGTTGGTTCAATAAAACAGATTACCTTACCAATCTTGTCAGTCTGTTAGATGGCAATAACTGTCCTTTTTGGTCAAAGAGAAGTTAGTTGAGATGGTCTGTAGCTATTGTTGCTGCTGCTGCTGTTAAAGTCCGATCCTGCTCCATCTCAGGTGGTGTTTGGGATTCAGCTGGTGCTGGCAGGGGTGTTGATGTTGATTGGAAAAAAGGCAAATATAGTACCCATCTTCAAAAAAGGGAGAAAGGAGGAACCGGGGAATTACAGACCGGTCAGCCTCACCTCAGTCCCCGAAAAAATCATGGATCAGGTCCTAAGAAATCCATTTTGAGGAACTTGGAAGAGAGGAAAGTGATCAGGAACAGTCAGCAAGGATTCACCAAGGGCAAGTCATGCCTAACCAACCTGATTGTCTTCTGTGATGAGATGACTAGTTCTGTGGATATGGGGAAAGTGGTGGATGTTATGTACCTTGACTTTAGCAAAGCTTTTGATATGGTATCCCAGAATATTCTTACCAGCAAGTTAAAAAAGTATGGGTTGGATGAATGGACTATAAAATGGATAGAGAACTGGCTAGAGCATAGGGCTCAACGGGTAGTGATCAAAGATTTGATGTCTAGTTGGCAGCTGGTAACAAGTGCAGTGCCCCAGTAGTCCGTACTGGAGCCAGTTTTGTTCAAGATCTTCATTAATGATCTGGAGGATTGGGGTGGATTGCACCCTTAGCAAGTTTGCAGATGACACAAAGGTGGAGGGAGTGGTAGATATGCTGGAGGGCAGGGATAGGATACAGAGTGACATAGATAAATTGGAGGATTGGGACAAAATAAATCTGATGAGGTTCAACAAGGACAAGTGCAGAGTCCTGAATTTAGGACGGAAGAATCCCATGCACTGCTACAGACTGGGGACTGACTGGCTAGGCAGCAGTTCTGTGGAAAAGGACCTGGGGGTTACAATGGACAAGAAGCTGGATATGAGTCAACAGTGTGCCTTTATTGACAAAAAGACTAACAGCATATTGGGCTGCATTAGTGGGAGCACTGCTAACAGATCGAGGGAAGTCATTATTCCCTTCCATTTGGCACTGGTGAGTCCTCATTTGGAGTATTGTGTCCAGTTTTGGGGCCCCCACTACAGAAAGGATATAGACAAATTGTAGAGAGTCCAGAAGAGGGCAACAAAAATGATTAGGGGCTGGATCACATGACTTATGAGAAGAGGCTGAGGGAACTAGGCTTGTTTAGTCTGCAGAAGAGAAGAATGAGGGGGGATTTGATAACAGCCTTTAACTACCTGAAAGGGGGTTCCAGGGAGGATGGAGCTAGGCTGTTCTCAGTGGTGGCAGATGACAGAACAAGGAGCAATGGTCTCAAGTTGCAGGGGGGGAGGTCTAGGTTGGACATTAGGAAAACGTTTTTCACTAGGAGGGTGGTGGAGCACTGGAATGGGTTACCTAGGGAGGTGGTGGAATCTCCATCCTTAGAGGTTTTTAAAGCGCAGCTTGACCACGCCCTGGCTGGGATGATTTAGTTGGGGTTGGTCCTGCTTTGAGCAGGGGATTGAACTTGATGACTTCCTGAGGTCCCTTCCATCCCTAATCTTCTATGATTCTGTGTTATCTGGGTCCTTCTCTCTTTTACTTGGTCTGGTTGGGACATCTTTCACAATCAGGGTGGCGAAGGCCTGGGATCCCAAGAAACTGTAGGGGTAGCAGCCATAATGATGAAACTCACTCCAGTAGCCTCCATCTGTTCTTTCATATTCTCCCCTCAAAGTCTTTCTTTAAGGATCCCCAAAAAGGGAGTGATGGGTGGAATAGCCCATCCCCTCATGATTTTGTCCACCACTTTGGCCTAATATCTAATGCACCAATTTTGGTTAATTGATTTCCAGTTCCATGTCTTCTGTTTTTACCAAGCATGATTTCAACATATTCCTTCTATCATATCAACATGGCCGTTTTCTGTTTGGAGTAATTTAGCCTCTCTGTCTGGTTCTATTGCATCTGTTTATAACATTAATTGTTGAAAACAGCTTGACCCGTTTGCATCAACATTTGTTATTGTAAGTTATTGTAACATCTTATAAACTTTAATATACTTTTACAATTGAGCTTACAATTAGGATAAATTTGTAGTCCCAATTATCAAAACAGTTTTTACTGTCGGCTATGATATTTCATAGCAGGACATTAGGGCCATTTACTTCACACTTACTGAATTAGTAGCTCCTTCATTTATCTGCCCTGAGTCCTCCACTATATACCAGTATGAATTGTATTTTACTTCTGGCTCTGAATGGAATCTAAAAGAGAATTCTGTTTTGGGGATATGCTAAATTTTGCAGTGACATACAGTGTACAATCCCATGTAAATTAGAGCAAGATTGAGCCCTAAAATTTCTTTACAGTATCTCTTGGTGTGCTTATTTATAAAATAATGTTAAAAGAGAACTGACATCACATGTAATTATGGTTAGAGTTTGGAAAACTTCATGAGGTTTCCTATACAATTTTTTGGTGAAACTTAAAAATTGTCCAATCTTGCAATTTTAATAAACATTTCTGAAGTGTGGACAGTTTACCAATTTCCTCATATTTAACATATTAATCATCATTGGAAAAGGTCTAGCTGTTTTATGTAAGTTTATTTACAAAAATTGCCTTTTGTCAATGACAAATCCTATAAAAATGTTAGCAGAGCAGAATAATTTTATTTTTTAAAATTGGTGGAAACCTCAGAGCACCTCAGTCTGTTATTTTACTAGGGCAAAGTATATTAAGGAATACCTTTTGTCTTTGGACAGCTGCGTAAACCCCTAACTAGGACAAACACATTGTGATGCCAATTGCAGAAACAGCATGAAATAACAACAGACGTTCATTTTATTTTCTTTAATGAACAGGATTCTTAGCAAATTTTTGCTTGAAGGCACTAATAAATCTGTTTTCTAAAAAATCTGTGTCATGATACTATGATTCCTTTCCTCAAGGCAAAAAAGATTTTCTTTCTCATACATTACTTATCTAAGCTTTAACTTTTCTGCTGTCCCCTGAGTTAACTTGCAATACGGGTTTTACTGTAATGATTTATGTATTGTATTATAAAATATTCAAAGTAAAGTATGCTTTTACTCAAATAGCCCCTTCAGTCATTTTAATTTGCCCTTCTGTACATTTTAAAAAAATATAGTTGATGCTGTTTTATTCACTGAGCTTTTTTTAAAACAAAAACATTTTTTGAACTGGATAATCTTGCCTTATTAATGCTTATTTTAAAAATAAACTACCAAACCCATCTCTCTTATACATATGCTTTTAAGTTTAAAAAAAAGAATTGTAATGTTGAAAATAATGGCTAATTTCATGATACTAAGAGTTTTAACTGGGGCACTTATGTGCAAATAAGATAGATGTACAACTGGGGCTTGCGGTTCTTGAGCTGAGAAGCAGAAGCCCCCGACAGAGTGATAGGCTCTGACAGAATAGACACAAGGGAGTCTGGACTGAGCACAGAAGGAGCAGGGAGCTTTAATTAGTTGAATGGAATAAACAAAGATCTGTTAAACTATGTAAACCACTAAAAACTTATTTTCAACTTGAACAGAAAGATAACACTTAGGTCAACATAGGGCCCTAGCTAAAGGTGCCAATTTACAATTCCATTTGAAGGGGCAGTGTAGCCCAGGGGATAGCACACTAGTGTGGCACTTCAGCAACCTTGGTTCTGTTCCTTTTTTTGCCACAATGGTGTGTAACATTGGGCAAGTCTCTGCACCTCTATTTCCCTTCCCCCCTTTTTGGGTAGGTCTACACTTAGAGCAGGGGATGTGATTACCAGCTTGAGGAGACATACTTGTGCTACCTGTCATTGAGCTGGCATGCTAAAAATAGAATGAATCCATGGAAGCATGAGCAGCAGGAAGGGCTAGATGTTCTTGGTACATACATAGCATCTCTGATGGGCATGTATTCGAGGTGGCTAGCACCTCCCGCTGCTTGTGCTGCCATGGCCACACTCTATTTTCAGTGTGCCAGCTTGAAGACAGCTAATGCGAGTATGTGTCTTTGAGCTGGGAATTGTGCACCCAGCTCAAAGTGTGGACATATCTATAGTCTTGTCTGTTTACATTAGAAGTACTTTGGGGCTGGAATGGTCTCTTACTCTGTGTCTACTCTGTCTAACACAATGAGGATCCAATTTTGGTTGAGGACGTCTAGGTGCTACTATAATACAAATACTAACAAGTATAGGCAAAAGATTTAATGAATATCCATGGTAAGGGCCAGACCTATTTGGCTGCAAAGAGAGTAGAAGTCACAACTAATCGCCCTATGACCAAGTGGCATACATATACATCTAGTGCTATCAGCTCACTTGGAGTCCAAGAAAAACCTCTTGAGGCCATAGGTGTTGAACTAATGAAGCAGAGAGAGATAATTATTTATAGAAAAAACATTTTAGGACACTGAAGAGAGAGGCCTCTGCTCAAAGTTGGGACATTGATCTTCCAGTTGACACCATCTCTGTGATAGGAGGGAATCAGGGTGGAATGGAAAAACAAATTCCTATAGTTTGTACCTATCCTCTGATCATGGTAGAGGAGTCTGATAATTCCCTCATGCATCAAAAAGCCTACTCCACAAGATGGAGTTTAGAGTTGTGAGATTCAGCCAGATTGCAATGACACAGGATTTGATTATTTGATATGCCAATAGCTGTGTAGGTGTTGACCATAAGAAAAGTTCATTGACTTTCTTAACAAATGAAAATGTGGCAGAGCTCATGAGACAGTAGAACAGTGCTGGAAAGGCAGTTTCATTGGTATCATTGTCATAGAAAGGGATAGGACAGAGGTCCTGGAAGCTAAATGTAGTAGATTATGAAAGAAGTTTAAGTCCAGAATCTCTATGTTTGCTTGTTCTGAAGTGATATAACTTCCAAGTACAGGGGTAGCTAGATAAAAAGATGCATCTGAATCTCAATATGTGGATGAAAAGATGGTTTAAAGAGGAGGGGTTTAAATTTATTAGGCACTGGGGAACCTGTTGGGTAAGGAAGAGTTTATACAAAAGGCATGGGCTCTATCTTAATCAAAGTGGAACCAGACTGTTGGGATTCAGAGATAAGTGACAGAGATGATTAAAGGCATGCAAAGATTTCTTTATGAAGAGAGACTGAAATGATGGGAACTATTTCATTGAGAAAGGAGATGAATAAGAAAGGAAATGATAAACATATTCAAAAATGGTGAACAGTATAGAAAAGGTAAATTGTGCACTGCTATTTACCCTTTTTTACAGCACAAAATAAAAGGACATAATGAAATGGAAGAGCCGCAACTTTAAAACAAATAAAGATAACATTTTTTATGCAACACATAATTAACTTGTGGAACTCGTTGGTACTACAGATCGTATCTTAAAGTAGGATTAAAGAAACCTAGATGGGGCGAGAACATCCGCAGTAAAATAAAACAAAATTGACAAACATTAGAAGGCACAATAATGTTTCATTCCATAAGCCAATCTCCAAACTTAGAGTCTAAAAAGAAATTTCCACTATGGGTAAATTATCTCTGAATTGTCTGCTATGGGGTAGGGCTGGTCAAAAAACTTTGAATGAAACATTTTCCCTTTGCAAAATGGAGTTTCATTAAAATAAACATTTTCCACACGACAATTTTATTTTTGGTGGAATTTTCAAACAAAATGGTTTCTTTCTCCATCCACCTGAGGTACAGCAGTGCATTATGGGAGTTATAATATTTTGTCCCATGAAGAACTGTGGCAGCTCAGCCATCAGGAAAGACCATGATGTATCATGGTAGATAGAAGTCATTCAGGAAAATAGAGGGGAGAAGAATATAGAACTACATCTCCCATGAGGCACTGTGGTGGCTCAGGTGGATGGAGAGATCAATGTGAACCTGAAACAAAACATTTCAATTTGGGTATGTCAAAATGTTTCATTTTGACTGAAAATGTTGAAATTAAACATTTAGACACTTCCAAATAAAAAAAATTATGGAAACTTTTCATTTTGTGAAAAGTTTTGACTTTTCATTCCAATGCCAGATACAAACAAATGTCAAAATATCAGAACTTCCCTGCAGGATGCAAATTCTGTATTTTGATCAGTCCTATTAAGAGACTTCCTCTTCCTTGCTTGGATCATCTGACCAGTGTCAGAAACATGATATTGAACTAGAGGACCACTGGTCTGATCTGGTGTGGAAATTCTTTCTTGTTACTTACGATCTGAGTAGTGATGTTGAAACCACTTAATTTAAAAATTCATAAACTGTACTACAACTTCTTCAAATCTCAGAAGAAATAACTCTGAAATATTAATATTTAAGCAAGAACTGATGTAGATAAAACCATTTAGATAAAAACCACCTGGAGATAGTTAAAAGCCTGAGGCTCAGACAAAGATGCTTAATAAACACCTAACCCTTATCTAGCTTATGCAGGCCCACTATCCTTGTTGCTATTACAAACTGATAGCCAAAAAATTAACTGTCATGTTAACATGACACAGTCAGGTCTATTTTTTATGATTTTACAGGTAGAATGGGTCTTCTCAAGGAGAGAATACATTTTCTGTGTGATGAGTTTAAAAGAACAAAGAAAAACATGAAGGCCCCAAATTAAGAAAATATTGAATAATAAGTGCAGGAAGAAATTAAAACTTAAAGTAGGACTGACCTCAGCTGGTGTAAATTGGCTTACCACAGACTTTAACAGAACTATGACTTTTATGGAACTATGCCAATATAAACTAGCTGGCGATCTAGCCCAGTAGTTGTATGGTATTACTACAACAGTCTATGAAATAACTGCAATTTTAAACAAAATATTCATTATACTTATAACAATGCAGGCTGCTCTCGTCTGGCTGCTAGAAATAGGCCGGAAGCTGATAGAGACAGAAGCTGCATTTTCTATCTTTGCTGTTCTTTTCCCTTTCTGTGTGTTTGTGTGGTTGTCTTTGTTTTGTTTTGTGTTCTAGGAAATGGGATTGGACCTGAACAATAACAGCAATAACAAGAGCTCCAGCCCATCTCAACTAACTTCCTCTTTTTTCCCCAGAAAGGATATTTATTACCATCTTTAATACCATCTAAAAGACAGCCAGACAATGGGGGGATCTTTCTAAAAACTCCCACCAGCTAAAGGGTAAAGGAATCAGAGATGTTAAAATGAAAAGTTTGCTTACCACTTTACATCTCAAATGCTTTAACTATTTTTCCTTCTTTTTCTGTATGTTTAATAAAAGGCTAAAAGGATTTTTTTGATGGTGTTCGCCATAATACTAAGCAGACTGAGGCGTCTGTACACCAAAACCTGAATCTTGTTTAAAACTACTTAATGTTGGACATTGATTGGGTTACGTTAACACCTTTGACTCTTTGGACCACTTTATTTCTTCTAAATTAATACAGTAAATGAAATGCCCCCACAATTGGGGTACAGAGACATTTATTTAGTTTGAAAACAATTAACAGAATTTTAGAAGCGCAGGTCAATTACTTTGGTCAGGACATCAGATTTTTTAGGGAAATGCAATCCAGTTTAAGAATTTTTCAAAGGCAAGGTAGGACTATCATGGATTTTTTCCAACTAAAGTGCTCTAAACAAGAGATGGGAAAGATTTAGTTTTAAAACAAGCCACTTAGCCTTACATCCGATAATATCTAATCATGAATGTATCACTGTACAGTGGGATTTTCAAAAGTACTGTGTTGTCCTAATCCTGTTCCTATTAACTTCAATGACAGCAGTTAGGCCAACATTAAGGGCTTTTGAAAAATCTCACCCATCATGCAAGACAACTGAGCAAAATGTACAGTGGTACAATGTTATTAAGAAACATATATTATGGAGTCAAAAGTTTTTGACATTTTTGATTTAGCGTGTGTAGTGATTTGATTATTACTCTGTTTAATATGTTGTGAGCATGAGTAAGGGTAGCAGGATCTGGTTCCATATAAATGTTTTGGGATCTTTAGGGGGTATTTCCTGGCAATATTAATGTTCTTCTGAAAATACCGGTGTGTTATCTCTCTATCTCTCTCCTTTTTATGGTGGCAGATGAAATATTTTTAGCTTTATATTGCAGTGCATATACTTCAAGTGCTGTTGATCTATGTTATGAGTGTATATAGCTCTACATTATTGGCAGTTCAGGTTATTATAGTGTAGGAAACACAGGCTCCATACTAACAAGATTTTTGTTTATATGTAAAGTTATACATCAATGAATAACAATGGGGAACTCTATCTTGGGAAGCAGTGACTCTGAAAAAATTTGGGGATATCATGATGGATGATTAACTGAATGTGAGCTCCCAGTGTGATGCTGTGGCTAAAAGGGCTAATGTGATCCTAGGATGTATAAATCATGAAATATTGAGTAAGAGTAGCAATATTACATCTGTATTTGGTGCTGGTGTGAGCACTACTGGAATACTGGATCCGGTTCTGATGTCCACAATTCAAGAAAGATGTTGATAAATCAGAGAGGGTTTAGAGAAGAGCCACCAAAATGATTAAAAGATTTGAAAACTTGCCTTATAGTGATAACCTTAAGGAGCTCAATCCATTTTACCAGAGAAAAGGTTAATGGGTGACTTGATCACAGTTTATAAGTACCTTCATGGGGAATAAATTTTTTTGTGATGGACTATCAGAGAAAGGTATAATTCATTCATCATTAGTTTGCCTAGACAGCAAAGGTCCATTGTGACAATCCCCTATGGCCTCTACCCCAATGGCTTTGTTCCATTCGCGTCTGATGCTGGCAGGTAAGCCATTGCCAGTTTGTTGCAACCAGGTTAGTCTCTTCAAGTTTGGAGGTGGCTGATGACCAGATCGTATGTTCAGGGCACACTTAATCGCTCTGTGGGCAGGGACAGAACTGTCCATGCAAGCCATGTGTCTTAATAGTGCGGACTGACGATGACAGATGATGTTTTCGATGCTGAGGAGTTGAGTTCTTGAAGCAATTTCATTTTTTCTGACAAAATCAAATCAATTAATGTGTAATAGTTACCTTTGGCAGCGCACATGGAATGCCCCCAGATACTAGATATCATCTTTAAGTAGAGTCCAGTTTTCTGAGCCATACAGAAGAATGGACATGATACATGACTGGTAAAGCCAGACTTTGGTGCCATCAGACAGTTTTTACTTGCGCCAAGCCTTCTGGAAGGATTGCACCGAAGTGGCCGCAAGTCCTATTCTCCGCATGGTATTGGGCTGGCACTGTCAATTAATTCTTCGATGGTGTCAACTGTGTTTCCATTTCCTGTTATGCCAGAGTTTACCAGTACTCAGAGTTTGTATCTTGGTCTTCACCCAGGATATCTGTAGGCCAAGTGCTGCAGACTCATGTTGGAAGCTTGCAAGCGATGACTGAAGGTTCAAAGTGAGTTCATCTAACAGGACGATGTCGTTAGCGCAGTCCAAGTCCGAAAGACATCCTGCATCTATCTGGATACCATTGTGTTGCACAATTCATTCTAAGATCCAGTCGATTGCTCAACAGAACAATGCTGGTGCAAGTATGCATCCTTGACAAACACCTGAGGTGGTGCTGAACCATTCAGTATAGCCGCTTTCGATCCTTATCCTGGTTAGAAGCTGAGACTAGACACATTCAGACAGGAAATAAAGTGTAAATTTTTAATGTTGAGAGTAATTAACCATTAGAACATTTTACCAAAGATTGTGGTATACGCTCCAACACTGGCAATTTTTAAATCAAGATTGGATATTTTTCTAAATGATATGCTCTAGTTCAAATCAGAATGAATCCAGGGAGATTCTATGACCTGTTTGATTATCTAGTCTGATCTCCTGAAAACTGAGATCCCTTCTGGCCTTATAAGCTAAGAGCTTTGTCTCTTTTTTCCACCACATAAATTTTTTGAGTCCTTAATTCCTCCAGCCAACATGTGCTAATGCATGCTCCCACATATTCATGTTCTATATTTTTAGATTTTATTTCATTTCCTTAGGGAAACCTGCTTAAAAGTTCTTATATACAATATGAATGCAAAACTGAGTCTTTTTAAAAATATGCATATGATGAACAGTAATTCCTTGAAAACTGGCACTTTAAAATATAGCTAGAAAGTGAAACACTAAAAAAAATAGTAAATTGGGAACTGGCAGCTCTGCAGGCAGTTCTGTCATGACTAGTCAATTCCTCCTGGAGTTATAAGCTAGTGGCATAAACATAAATTCAGTATATATTATGTATCATTACTTATTCTCTTTAAACAGAATGAAAGTGAAGAAAATGTGATAAATAAGGCTCTAATTATGGTTCTGCTTCATCCCACACCCGTGGCTGATTCTTCATGTTAACCTTATGTTGGCTGTGAGTCTTTTGCTTTAAGCATGTTGCCCTCTGAGGCTATCAGGTTCCATCTTATCACCAGCAGAGCAACATCTGCATTCTCTGTTTTTTACCTTTTGTACTTGAATTAGCCTTCAGAAGCTGCAAGACAGAGCTCAGCCTGGCTTTCTAGGCCTCCTGTCTGTCTTCCACCTACCCTTCTGGGAAATGGAATATCTCAAAATCTGGTTCCAGAATATAATTTCTACAGTATCAGGCAAAGTAGCTTCACAGTGCCCCCTAAAGTAGATTTAAAAAGGCTACAGTCCCCATGGAAAGCTCTTGTATTTTTGTATAACTAAATGAGTAGACAGATGGATGCCTCATTGCACAAGGAAAATGAATAATTAGGAATATGACTATCAGCTTTGGTTCCAATCCTGTTCCCATTTAAATCAGTAGAATGTCACTGCTGACTTCAATAGGAACGGTAGTGATCCTTTTCTGTGTGTCATAAAGCATATTGGGCACATTTGGAACAATGCTCAAGTGGCTACACAGGCTTGGTGAAACAGATAAAAATATTTTTCAAAATATGTGGAACAGTCCAATATTTTTTTACTGGTCCACTTCATGAGCTATAAATTTCATTTTTTTCCCCAATAGGTAATTTCATATTGAAAACGTGAGATTTGAACTGCTGGCATTGTTAAAAATATTCAATGATTGCAATGATCGAGACTGCTCTGTACACCAAATCCCTAGGGTGCCAGTAGCATGCCAGATATACCGTGACATGGTGACAAGCACAAAACTTCACCACCTAGGCCTTGTAGCCAGTAGGTCTGGTGGGTCCCAATAACCACTGTAGCCTGATTTTATGGTTATTAATTTATTGAATAGGGTAATAGGTTTGCCAATTAATCTGATTAAAGGATTATGAGGTTTGTATCCTTAATCAGGCTTCAGGTGAATTTTATAAGGACCCCGGGTACAACACAGGAAAAATTCCAGTGATAACCAATATTTGTATAATTTTATAAATTTATTAAGATAACATAAAATAACAAACAAATGACTGATATAGAGAAAATAAAATGAATAATCAAATGGATAATGGATTAATACAATCTTAAATGTAAAGACTTATTTGATATATATATCTATGATATGCTTTAAACTAGTATAGTCACACCCTTCCTGGACTTGGAGTTGAGTGGAATAAGCACTGCTTCAAAGCTAAGAGCTATAAGCTAAGACTAACATTACAACATGACAACTTTAAGAATATAAAATAAAAGAATGAATCTTAACACTACATAAAACTTCAAGCAGGGGTAGCTGACAGTCGACTGCCCCGATGAGCTGGATTTGATCTTTCTTATACCCCCAAGAATATGGATCCTCCTTCCTAGCCCATACTTGGCCTTTCCACCTCCAAACTTTTGGGGTACATATAATCTATTGGCTACTAGGTTCGTACATATTATTGACGTATCCACATCCTTTTCCAGGTGGTCTTTTATCTGACCTTTGTTATTTCTAGCTTATTGTGGGTTCTGTGGTATTCTTGTAAAGTTTCTTGGACGTAATCGGGGACAGCCCCTTCCCCTTTTAATGTCCCTTGACTTGTCTAGGATAAAGGTTATGACCATATATGTCTTATCCTGTTATACATTGATACTTATCTAAGCCAAAGGTTGAATATATATATATATATACTAACGATAGCTGTCATCCAGGATGTGGCCTGGAAGGTACTTTGCATTACAGCTGAATAAAATATCTAATTTTATTATTTAATCAGACAATCATATCAAAATATATATGAAAAATATCTCTAATAATAATGCAAGCAAGCAGGCTAGTTCTATAGGCTACACCACTTAGACCCATGGCTAAGGGAAAGGGTATTTTACTAGGTCTGGCAGGAAAGGGAAGGGTTGCTAATACCCGGGGTACAGATGTGTAAATAGTTACCGTTCCAAGTGAGCAACAGTAGTTCTTGTTTGGGTCCCTGGGACAGTCCAATAGAAAGCCAGGGCTCTTCAGGGCTAGTGCGTGAGGTGCCTTCTCCAGTCCAGCCTCTATTCCAAAAAACAGGTGCTTGCAGGTTTACAGGCCAGGCTCAGTTAGCGTCTCTCCTTGAGGGCCCATCTAAACTTGCTCCCTGCCTATCCGCAGCTGCTTCCCTGTAAGTCCATCACAGATCTGCACCCAGCTGTAGAATCCAGCAGCCACAGCCTGTTCCACATACAGCTGTGCATCTGGTTCCTGGGAAATGAGCTCTGAATTTAGCTACTCTCCAGCACTCTATTTGCTATGCAGATGCTGCTTCAGCTTCTCTGTTGTGCCTGGATAGCTGTGTGGGGGAAGGGGAAGGGTCCCTTCTGAGGAGGAAGGTGATGGAAGTTGTAGTGCTCTGTTTAGCAGATCCATCAAATGATTTCTTCATCCAAAATAAGTTTTGAATTTTTATTTTGATAAGAGGACCACTTTTGACCTAAATAGGACTGTTTAAAATTGGACCTGCATCAGGAGAGCTGAAAGAGAAGACATCACAGTGTCATTCTTGTCACACAGATTTACTTGTGGTGGTCATTTCATCAGAGGGGGTGGTGAATCTAGATCAGTCTTAATCCTACCCTAACTCCTCCTCCTTCTTCCCCTAGCTCCAAGAGGAATATAGCCTGTTTACTTAGTCTGTAAAACATATTTGTAAATTTTGTGAGGTCAGCCTTTTTATGACAGTTCTATTATTCTCTATTTCAGATCAAGCCAGTACATTACTACAGTACTCTTTCAGAAGTTTAAATCATCCCCTATCGTGCAAAAAACAGTTTAACAGAAGTCAATAGAGCTATGACATTTTACACCAGCTGAGGATCTGTCTCTTGAATTTCAACTGATGCTGCAAATGGGAGGGGAGGATGTTTGGGAAATACTTTTCTCTCATCTCTATGTATTCCCAGCTATGTTAAGGTTGAGTGTACCTATCAATAATTTAGGGAAAAATACCTTACAGAGTTGTTTGATTGTTCTGAAGCCCAAATAATATCATAGGGCTTCTGTTTTGGGGGGTATATTAATTTCATTTTTCAGATTTTAATTTTAGCAATTTTTAAATTTTATGTAGAAGTCCCAAAAATCAGGGGTTTTCAGGACTTTCTTTTTGCATATACTATAATGAATAATGTACATTATATATATAATAATTACAGTAGCATATGCCGTAATGAGTAAGGTTAAGATTTTTTCACGGTTATTTTAAGTAAAAGTCACAGACAGTTCATGGGCAATACACAAAAATGTATGGAAGCTGTGACCCAACCCCAACTAAATCATTCCAGCCAGGGCTTTGTCAAGCCACACCATAAAAACCGTAAAAATCATGGAGAGAGTCTCTGGGTCCACTGCCAAGCACTGTGGCTCTCTGCTTGGGATCCCCTGTCATGGCTCAGGGCTCCAGCATCCACCCTGGCCATTGGTGATGTCTCTGGGGTCTGCTGCGGGGTCTCCAGTGGAGGCTGGAAGCTGTGGGGGCCAGTGGGGCTTTGGGGTCCCTCCACTGTCCGCCGTGGCTTGGGACTTTCAGGTCCCCTCACCGCTGCCCCAGTTCATGGCTACGGGGATTCCTGTGGTGGCTGTGGTCTGCAGGGTCCCCACCACCAGCGGCAGTTCAGAGTCAGGGGTCCCTGCTTCCTGTGCTGGCTTGGAGGTGGGGGTCCTCGCTGCCTGTACCAGCCCACAGCAACGTGTGCTCTGCTGCCAGCAGCAACTCGGAGCTGCCAGCAGAAGCTTGGAGCTGCAGGCCCCCAGAAGCAACTGAGAGCTGACCCTCCACCCCCAAGTTATGGAGCCCTTGCCACATGTGGCGGCTGAGCTCCGGGGTCCCTACAGTCCCTAGAGGCTAGGGCATGGGGTGGAAGCTGAAAAGGATACTTTCACGGAGGTCTCTGGAAGTCACGGAATCCTTGACTTCTGTGACCTCTGTGACAAAATCTTATCCTTAGGAATGAGTAATCTTTGTAAAATTCCCTAGTGTGCTTTAATGTAGTACTGTTTCAAACAGCAGTACATTAAAGTGCACTAGAATAATAGAAAATTAGGGATGGAAGGGACCTCAGGACGTCATCTAGGTCCACTAGGGAACCTTCAGTGCACACTAGCAGGGTCTACATGGACCAATCAATGCGCAACATGTTAGTGCACTTTAGAAATCACGCCTCCCCATAATCTGCATTACTGCTTCCATGGAGACAAACCTGTAGACACAAGTAACTATTTCTGCTGTTTTTCTGGTGTTTATTGGATAAAAACAAAATTCACTATTTTGTATTGGGAGTATTTTATCAGTGTTTATTGGTTAAAACCAAAAAATCAAAAGCTCTAATTATAAACCCAGAAAATTCAGTTTAACCTTAAAAGAAACCCAAACATGTTTACATATGAAAATGTACAGTTAATGAACTCAAACAACTTTAATTCCTCCCGATAGTGACATTGTGATTAGAAGAAATTGAATTTTAAAGATGCATTAGATTGTTTTTCATATTTTTTTTCCTCAGTGTCACAACAGGGTGGAATTAAGGTTATTTCAGCTCATTAGCTGTGCATTTCCATGCATGAATATATTTGGATTTCTCTTAAGGTTAACCTTAACTCTGAATCTAGTAGGTTTATAATGTTTGTTTTTTGGGATAATGAACCATCTCATTTTACTCTCAAATTCCATTGTAACATAACATTTATCTGGGAATTTTCTTGCTTTTTTAATTATTAATGTCATTCATGAACAATAAATAAGAAATGAAAGAGAATGTTACCATGCAATATTTATGATTATAGGAAGGTATAAAGTATTAACCTTAAATCTTCTTTTTTTAACTTTTAGTCTGGTATGCTTTGGCTGCTTTATCCTACTGTTGAGAAGCGGAAAGCAACCAGACCATATGCCCCTGCAGCTTCCCCATCCTGCCTCTCTGTTGAGTAGAGGAAGTTTTGAAATTTTTTAGGACTAATCACATTTTTGCTATTACTCTTCATAACTGAAAGTTTCTTCTTCATTTGGGGCTGGTGACTAATGTTCTTCTACAGAGAATTCCATAAACAGCTCCCATTTTTTGAGACAACTTTCATCCCCTATTGATCTAACTGAGAATGAAGCCAGCTATCGTCAGGGAGTATATTGCCCCGAATGCTGCCAGGTGCCACCATCTTCCCTGATGGCAGATTGTTTTGCTTTAGAGTATTGAGAACAATAGGTGACAGGGGCCTTTTTGGAAAAGGGAATTCTTTGTGGAGCTAGCTATGAAACATTATTCATCAACCCCTACTAAAGAAGAAACTTACTCTTCATAAACGTAATGGTAAAACACGACCATTAATCCTTTTAAAAAAAAGTTGTAAGAAAAAAATTCTTAGGTGAAGGACTAATATAAAACATTAGGAAAGCAGACTTCATTGAATCCTTGTGTTGGAGGAGGTTAACTCAAGGATCCATTAGCGTGTGAAGAATGTAGGGAAAGGGTTGCATGGCTGGAAGAAAATATCCCCATAGCAGATTTATTTAAAAACTTTTATTAATCAATTGCTTTTGATTTGTTTCTCCTCTCAATACGTTGCCACTCACAACCTCGCATTAAAAGGCCACTAAAATCTTTAGATCTAAATAAAAGGGGTAATTTGGGAATCCAAACAATGGTATATCATACACTTCCTGTTAATATTTTTAACACCTAAGAGCCTTTCAATTGTTGTAACCTTGTAAACAAAACACCAATATAAACAATATTAAGATGCACTGAGTGAGGCATAAACTTCACATACATAAACATGATGGACATTTTGCAACTATTACTCAAAGGGGGTTCTGGTGCTTGTTTGAAATGAGCACAGCTTTTGTTGAGATGCCATTACTTTTTATTTATTTAATAGTTTGGTTTTAAAGATTAGGATTGTTTTGAAGACACATTATCAACAGCTTATTTGAAACTCGTTTATTTTCACTTCTGAATTCCCTGTGCCTTGGCATGTCAATTTTGTTTGTTCAGAATAGATAAGTCTGGTGTGTGGTAAATGACAAAAGGAAGATGGTCCAGTTTGTGTTTTTTCTAACTGTTTGAGTGCAGTCAAAATTGGTGTAAAATGTTGTTGTTTTTTTGTATGCAGGAGAAAAGAGTGATATGTTTTAGTGATGTTACAGTTATAAATTCTAGATATAATGGAATACAATTAGTAATTAGGAAATTCGGTAGGCAAGTTTACTCTAATGGAATCATATTTTGGGTGCAATAATCTTCATGAAAGAAAAGGAATGCTATTATAATTTTTTGTATTTAAATAGCACCTTTTATCTGAGAATCTCTAAGTATTTTATCAATATTTACTAATCAAGGCACATAGCATACATTGTGAGGTAGCTAATATTACACTCCTTAAACTGAGATACAGAGATAAAGCATTGGGTCAGTGGAGTGCTGGAAAGAGAACATAGGAGTCCTGGTTTGCAATTTCCTGCTCTTGTCATGAAACCACAAGCTCTCTTTTCATTAGTGAAGTTTTTGTATAATATGTACTCAAGTGGCAAAGTCAAGTTATGATTAAATTTATAATACGTTGTCTGAATAAGTAAAAACCAAAACAAACACTTTTTTTGTGCTTTATTGTATGTAGTACAATGTACAATAAAACTTTCTATTCACTTTTTAATGTTCACGGTTTGATGCCCCTTTCACACAGTGTGAATAGCAGTAAGCACAACAAGCTTTTATTCCAGAACCAAGGACTTTTATTCCAGTCTTGGTTTTGCTCAACTACCTCAAAATTCTTCATAAGAAATGTACACCCTCAATATAATTTTGCACATTGTTTTTCAGTTGGAACACATCTTATTTCATATTTAAAGTTAACGATTTTCTTAACTAAATAGTGCTAATAATTTCTAGATACAGGAGATGTCTACGCTGGAGTAGGAAGGTTATTTCTCAAGTAGACATACCTACGCTAGCTCTTATTAAGCTGGGGAGATAAAAATAGAAGTGAAGCCATGGTGCCATGAGCATCCTGTCCAATCCTGTCAGAGACCAGAGATTCATACTTCGATGGCTAGCCTCTCCCACTGCTTGTGCTATTGCAGTTATACTTTTATCTTTTAGTGTGTCAGCTCAATCAGAGCTATGGGGGTATGTCTGCTTAAGTTGGAAATCACATCTTCCAGCTTCAGTGCTGACATACTCATAGAGAGCTAGAGAGATAGTAACAAATACAGAAATTTCTAGCACCAAGCATTGGAATATATTGATGGATTTACTAGGGGGGGCTGTAAAATAGCCTCCTTTCTCCTGAGACTGCATATCCTTGACTTCCTAAAGACTTCTTATTGGCCAGGTGCCAGAGTTGCAATGTTAATTTATTAATGCAGATTGTACTAAGGCAATGTGAATATATGGGCTATTAAAGCCAATTATGTCACAGCTAAATCAGTGTCAGAACTATGTTTATGCTTGAAAGAGTAACGGATAGTTATCTCAACAGTTCAATTTTCAAAGCAAATTACAAACATGGGAGATGAAGCCCTCATTTCCTTTTTTTTTTTTAAAGGCAAAACCAATACTGCACTTTCTATAACATTCTCCGTGAGAACCACACAAATCCAGATTAAGAAACATAAGTATTGCACAAAATTCAGCTTTGCTCAGGAACATGTATGCTTTCCATTTAATGGCAAAAAATGGATTGCTTATCTGTTGTTCAAAATAGTTTGTGTGTGAACAATAAACAGCTTAGCATTACTTATGCTAATATGTTTATTAATTCCTACTACGTCTTATATTTAAATGCACAGGATTGTAGACTAGAGACTCAGATTACAAAAGCCCAAACAAAAGATTATTCCATTTCATAAAAATATTACAGGATCTTGGAAGAGATATATAGATGTAAGAGGTGCCTAGCTAATTTTGTTTTTTTATTTATAAATGTGACTTTGCGCCACAAAGGCTTAAGAAAAAGTAGATTGAATGATCCAAACTCAACCTTCAATAACATGTTCAAAGGAAATACAAATGGTAACTAGGAACAGTCACTGTAAATAGCTACAACGTTGAACTTACAGTGATAGGAGTTTTGGAAGTAAATAATGGTTATATATCTCTGTCTTTACCTATAATCTTGTTAGTGATTATCGATGTAACCAAATAGTTCCTGTCTATCATGATATTCCGTTAATTCAGGAATCAAAAGAAGATATTAACATTTAGATGAGACTTGAATGTAGTAATGTTGTTGTTTTCATTTCTCTTTGAAGTTTAAATAGTGACTATCTGTGAATGGTTGTAAACAGATTAATATCTTCAGCTAATGTAGCTTCTTACCGGTGTGCAGAAGAAATAAGGGGTTTCTATTTCAAAGCCTATTACCTATTAATTGCTTAAGGAATTACCTGCTACCAGAAGATATCCACGTGCCTACCAGTGGTCTGTAAAAGCTCTCTATGGCTCCAGTCCTGTTCATTTTGGAACTGCTTAAGCTTTGAATGGTTTGAGTCACAGGTCTGAGATCCCAGCTTGCCTGATCGACCTTGCTATTTCTCATGGAAGAATTTATTTAGACTCTCTATATGGACTATCTATTAGATTATGACCAGAGAAACTGATCCTGAAAGAAACTTCTGCAACACAGTTTATTATCACTACTTTGAAACTGACGTATGCACTTTATTCTCGTCTGTATGTATATGAACTTTTAACCAATATTCTCTCTTTTTAAAAATAAATAAATAAATATGAGTTTAGTTAATAAGCATTGAGGTTAAGCGTGTATTTGGGTGAGATCTGAACTATTCATTGACCTGGCTGGTAATGTTTCCAGTCCTTTGGGATTGGTAGAACTTTTTTACACATGATGTAATCTCCATCATATATGACTTGGCTGACTGGGTAGAAGCCAGAGGGCTGAATGGCTTTAAGGGAGCTGTGTTTTTGGCTTTTGGATAACCAGTCAGGTGATTAGAGGCTGTTTGTTGCTGGCTGGGCAAATCTAATTTTTAGAAATAGCCACTAGTATTTGGGGGTTTGCCCGTCCCTTTCCGTGCAGTTTACCTTAAACTGAGCAATCTCAGAGTGGCTCCCCTAAAAGCCAATGTCACAATAAACTTTTAGGGGCTGCTGCTTCAGTGGAGGTTTGGCCTGGGTATGGACTGAGAGAGTGGTTGTGCTTTCCTGAGGGAAAACCTGTAGGAGTGACTTTGGATGAGGAACATTTCATAAGTTTCCTGTGACAGGATGTAGCTGCCTTTGTTGCTCTCTGCAGGAGGCCCTCCGGTCCTACTACACCCCGCCCCAGGAAGCAGCAAAGTGACAGGAAAGGAGAAGTGAAAGTAGGTCCTCTAGGCCTCATGGAAGCAGCCAGTCAGTGCCCAACAGGCTCAGATAAAAGGAGCTGCGAGGGTTGTGACATACCCAGAGTACAATCTAAACTAGTGAGTAGCTGTGTTACCCGTGCCCTCTAACCTGGGGTGTCCTTTATACTGCTTTGCTGTTTTTTGCCTCTACTCCTGGACTGCTCACAAACAGCCTCTAGCATGTAAGTCACCCTCAGCTATGCCTCTGTGCACTTGCAACCTGCCAGTCACACTCAGGCTTTCACTAGCCTAAATTACACTGCACGGTGACCCCAACACACTCTCATTCCCAGACTTTTCCCCAGAAATGTACGTCTTGTACTGCCCAGCCATCTCTTTGGACAATATAAGCTCATATGAAGACTGTTCTTTTATTAATAGAAATTATATGCACAAATGAAGTTTTCCAAACACTTCAGTCCAAATACTCTGGTTTAGATAAAATAAGTTCATTAACTACAAAGAGAGAGATTTCAAGTGAATACAAGTAATGAGGCATAAAAGTCAGAAATGGTTACAAGAGAAATAAAGATAAAAGGCAAGTAATACCTGTGACACAATGAACCCCCCATGTGGACCCGTATGGTGTGATTGTGTATTATTCCTGTTCAGCCTTATGGTATAATTGTGTACTGTTTAATGCAAAGTATGTCACGTAAGGTGTTTCTGGAATGCTCATGACATACTGAACACTATTGTTATGGTTGAATGTTTCTTGCAATGTCATATGAATGGTTATGAAGCTCTGCTATGTAATATTCCCAAAGATGTGTCTCACATGGCTTGAAGTAGATGTAGGCAAACACTAAAAGCAGAGAAAGGTAGTTTACGCCTCAATAAGGCATGCATAAAACAACTCAGTTCTTTCTGGAACAATGGACTAGCCTAAGCACCTGATAAGGGGATGCTCATTGACTTAGGACATGGAGAAGATCATGCAGGAATACTGTTGGTTACCTGATCCTGAAGTGTGTGTGTGTGGGGGGGGTGAGGCCCCAGAAAGGGACACAGGGACATGTTGAAAAGGGGGGACATTTTGGCTGCTAGCTCTCTCTCTCTCTCCCACTTCCATCTACAAAACAACATCAAGCAACTGAAGGACTGTCCACAAGGGAAGGGCATGGCTGAAGGAATCAGCTAGCATGTGGTGAACATTACCTAAGACTGTAAAGTTAGTGAAAGTGTTAAGCTTAGTTTAGAATACAATTTGTTTTTATTTAATCCAGATCAAATCTGTTTTATATTCGTCTGTCTTATAATCACTTAAAATCTTTCCGTACTCAATAAACTTATTTGTTTGTTTTATCTAAAGCAGTGCATGTGGTATGGGTGTGTGTAGAGACTTTGTTTAGCAAGACAGAGCTGGTGCATATCAATTTATTTGATAAACTGACGAACACATGAGCTTGCAGAGTCCCGTGGGCAGCACTGAACTCTGTAAAATGACAGTTCCTAAGGTTGCATCTGGGTCTAGGGGTGTTTGCTAGGGTCATTCTATTGAATAATCCCACAAGTGGCTGGCCAGAAGTACTTACTCACTAAATTAAGGGACACGTGCTTGCTGGAGTCTGTGTGTGGGCTGACCCAGGAGTGGGGGGTTTACATAGTAAGGCAAGTGCAAAATAGGCCCAGGAGTGAGGGATCGGCGTGACACAGCTATACACCAGTCCAGATTGCAGAGGGGAATGTCACAATGCCTAATTTAAAAAACTAAGTTACATTCAAAGCAAAGTTACTCTCACCACATGCTCTGAATAGTCTTACTAGCCCAGCTTCTAGGCCAGGAGCTAGGTTATGTAATGGCTGCTTCCTTTTTTCCTTCTGGTGCAGTCAGTCAATAGTCAAAGACTGAGAGAGGGAGGGGAGGGGCACATTGGGGTGTTTGTCCCTCTCTGAGAAAACATTTCCAGCTGAGATTCAGGGACAAAATGTCTATAGGAAAGGATATCGCTTGCTGGTTTTCCCACCTGTTGGAAATCCCTTTCTGCTTAATGACTCTGTTTACTGCTTGAATGCAAATAAAAGAGCCCAGCATGTAGCCAGAGTTTATGGCTGGCTGCACTTACACTGAGATTGCAGAGGGAGAGGATGCTGACCTTGAGACAGAACTGGAAATAAAATTGCCCGGTAGGAAGAGGCCCAGGGAAATAGCAGCTGAGGATTGGAGTAAGTGCTATGTGGCTGCTGTGTATAAAGTCTCTGGTTTGGAGTCTGGAGTACGGGGTGGGCCTGAGTTCCCCTGAGTTCCACAGATAAAGTGGCATAAGCCCCAGGAATGGGTGAGGCCTTATTTGGGAGCCTGAACAAAGGGCCAAATTTAAAGGACCCCGAGTTGGGGCTGAAGACCCTAGTGAGGGCAAATAGATTGTTGGTGCTGGACTTTTTAATAACCCAGAAGGGTTTCATTTGGGATTTGTGACATGGCTGAAGGGCCAAGCTAATGAAGACCACCCACAAAATCATCCAGAAGTCTGTAGGATGTACCAGAGGTGAGAAAAGGACTGCTGTATCACATCCATTCCTAGGAGGCACTCAAGAAGTGAGTGGTCCATTACAATTTTCCTAATGGTGTTTCCTCCAAATTTTTCCATTTTGGATGTGGAAGGATTTATTCCCTTCCTTTTCATACACATAGAAAAAAAAAATAGGGGGCTCAGGCCCCAAGCCTTGTGGATCATCTGAGATCTAAGTATCTTCTTGGAGATCTGTCTGTCCACAAGGGACCCTGGGCTTCCATATCAGCTCTAGGATTCTTTGCTTCTTCCACTGCAATTGTGCTGGTGGGAAATCCTTGTGAAATGAGGTTCCACAGTGCTGGTAGGATAAATTCATAGGATAGGGTTCCCCCTCATCCCCCAACCAATGGGCTTGGAGTAAAGGCAGACAACGCACTGTGGTCTTGCTTCCCTGTTTTCCCTGTTCCACCCTGTTCCTGTGCCTGGATGCCTGGAGATCCGTAGACCTTTCCATATGTTGAAGGTCAAGGCAACAATGCCAAAGAGGTCTCCTTTCCTTTTGTGTATGGGTCCCCCTGATGTGTTGATGCTGGTAAGACAATTTCCTCCATAGGAGAGTATACTGAATAGTTAAAGGGTAGCACAGGTCACCATAACCCAGGCTATATTTTAGGCAGTGGTATATTGATTGTGGGGAAAATATTTCCTAAACATTTTGACTGGATTCAAATTTCCTTTTCTATTGATACGTAACTTATTGAAAAGAGTTTTACGGACGCTTTGCTACTGCACCTCATCCCATCTATTTATTTGTCCCTATTAGGGCTTTCTAAAGTGCCTTTTACCATCACGTTAACGTTAAAGTGTGGCTTTATTCTAAAGAGCAGATATGTAAAAGTGGCATCCTATTTTCAGCAATAGAATTCATCTCTTTCTGTGGTCAGTCATATATACCAATGTGGCAAATAAGTTTTTACTCCTCATCACTTGTTATCCCTGTAAATACAGAATAGCTCAGAGTGAGCTGAAGATTCTGATTCATCTTGTGTCTCAGCAACAAGATTGTTGTTTAAGCTCCAGTCAGTTATACCTGTGCAATCCCACTGAAGACAATGAAATTGTGCACGGATATAATTGGATTTTATTTGGTCTGCTTCATGCTTGTTTGGTGATGGTGCATGATAGGGGAAGGACTCAGGTGGGCTCTGAGAGTCCAAGTTTAGATTGCAATGCCGGCAGACAAAGGGGAAAAACATTTTTTTTAAATAGATAACTGATCACACTAGATATGGAAATTATTTAGACACAATAAACCTGGAACCCCACAATGCCATTTATACAAAGTAACTTTTCAGGATAGAAAGACACTTTAATCTCTTAGAGATATTTTTTCTTAAATGAGAAAAAGGAGAATTCAAGTACCTTTGTGCTTCCTTAATTAATTCATTTCTGGGTCTCTTTGAAAGGAAACTGACAAATGTGCCTAGCATATTGTATGGAGTGTAGATCTTTCTAAGAAATTCAGGCCTCTGGGTACTCAGATCACTAAATTAATTTAACTCTCTGTACCTAGAATTTCCAGTGCTATAGAATCAACTAGGTTATAGATGAAAAGGCAGTTAAATAAGACATCCTTTCCTACTCAAGAAAAGTCTAATTTTTGCACTTAATGATAGTTGTCTACCAGTGGTGAACAGAGAGGATTTTTTAAAAGTATCTGAAATTAATTTCTCCATGTTTTCATCTACGGTGTGATTTAAAGCACACACAGTAGAATTCTGAACAAAGAACACAATGTTTTTCTGCCTTTCTCATTACACTGTGTATCTGACTGTATATTCTCTGTGGCTTGCTGTTGTCTAGCAACAAAGTTCTTGTGCAAATTCATTGGTTCAGTTAGAAATGGAATAACGTTTTAGCTCATCTTGAAAAACAAAGTGAATTATTTTTAATTAATCCAAAATATGAAGGGAATGGTTTAAAAATATTCTGCCTAACTTTCAAACTACCAGGAACCTTATGTTTGTAAAACAAGATACTTTAGTATCTCTTATTTTTGTGGTTGATTGCTGAGGTATTTAAATACAGATCATTCTGTTTCTCACTTTTAGCTTTCTTCTTTTCACTTAATAAGTGAATTTCTTTCTTTCCTTCTGAAATGCTACTTTCTTCTATTGAAAACTTTGGAATAAATGGTATCCTTTGAGACCCTGTTAATATGCCATGGATTTGCCAACAGGCCTGAATGGCTTTAAATCTTTGAATTCACATCACCTTTCTCCAATACTCCACCAGTTTGAAGACTGAGACTCCCAATCCAAAGCACTCTGAAACTCGTGAGCCATATGACTATTTTAAGCAGAGAAGCTTAATTGTGCCTGAGTGGTGCAGTCCTAAGCAGGAGGCAGTATGGAAATGTACAATCCAAGCAGGAGCTCCAGGTGATTATATGGTTGAAGTGGACACCCTCCCTCTAGGGAGTGCAAAAGAGGCTGGTCCTACCACTATCCTAGACATTACAGATCCTGTTTCTCTCTGTGCCTGGCCAGCTCTGTTGGTTCAAACAAAGGAAACAGGATTATGGCCTGTATCAAGTATTGCACTCTGTGGGCACTGACTGCCATGCGTGCAGCATGTATGTGGTGGTGTGGAAAGGCACTAATTCAGCCCATGCTACTTATGGTAGCTAGTAGTTACCTAGCCCACAAAGTTTGGGCATGGTCAGAGCCATAACCTTAGCCTCTCTTAGCATTGGGATGGTTGTATTGGGTAAAAAATTTGTTTCCTTTCAAAGACAAGAAGTCAATATTGCCAACTCATGATTTTATTGCTACTGTAGTGATTTTGGGGTGTCTTTTTGCTTTTCTGATAAAAACTCGATGAAAGGTGCCAACTCATGACTTTTCCCTTATTCAAAATGGCCACCATTACCTATTACTTTCAATAGGGCTGAAGTCAGCAAGATGGCTGCCATTTTCCAACAGTCTATCTGTATGTGGAAATGAATGTAATGTAAAGTCCATTTATTCATGTGAGAATACTGGTGACATCGTAGCAGAATTTTCGGAAGCGTTCTTGATCCGTCGCTAACTTCACACACTTAGCAGCTGATCTCCCAGTGATCTGTCGCACACCATTTTATCAGTCTCCTCACTGGTCATCCCCTACTACAATGACCCACTCCCATTCCTTCCATGATAACTTTCTGAAGGCTATTTCCATCTCTACGTCTGATGTGACCAAAGTACATAAATTTGTGCCTGTTGATTACTGACGACATTGTCTACTTCTCTCCAATAATATTTCTAACAGTCTGGCTGCCCTTAACAAAGCTGTCTGCACCTCCCACTGTTTTCAGTCATATTGAAGCAATGCCCACAGGCACAATGGCTGACACTCGATGGTCTAAGGGGCTAGTCGGGACACAAGGACTGTAACATGCAGCAGACACACTTTGATAGGTGAATGGGGAGAATGAGCAGAAGCAAGACACTGTGGGAAGCAAGGAGCAGATTTATGGGTCTCAGAGGAATGAGGTGCCAGGAGATCTGGGGGGCAGGACAGACACTGAGAGATATACTGGGGCCTGTGGGAGGGAGACTGGGGATGAAGAGGACAGTGATGGGGTGGGAAATGGAGAGGACACAATGGCAGATCCCCCAGTCTGGGGGTGGTGGGAAAGCGGAGTCTCTTCTGAGCAGACAGGGGAAGCTGTGTTGCTAACTCTTGTGAATTGATCATGAGTCACAGGATTTTGGAGCCTGCAGCAGGAGCTCTTGAAATCCCATGAGAAAAATCTCCAATCCCACAATTTTCAGGTCCGGAAAGATCTGTATGCATGTACATCATGGCTGAGGATACAGACCGGCCCTGCCACTGAGCTCTTCTATGTAAGGTTCTGTAGCGGCCAGTTGGTCTTTGAGCAGCAGGAGGCAGTAGAGAGGAAGCTGGGGGAAAAAAACTGTGGCTGGGTCTGGGGCTCTGGACCCAGCAGCAACACTTCCCTGCCTTGTCTGCTTGGGATCTGTGCAGAGAAGAAACCACAGGGTGGGGGTGGGGGAGAAAACCGGGGGGGAGGGTGTCAAGAAAGTAATAGGAAATGGATGGCAGTTCTCATGCTTTAGTGGCGAGGACAAGGTAGATGGGAACTCCACTAGAGGTAGGAAAGACATGCGTTGTTACGTGCATTAAAGATTGACTTTTCAGCCTGAAAATATCTCGTACATGCAGTCAGAAGAATAGACAGGAGTTAGTCAAAAGATAAACTAAAAATGTGATTTGATCATGTTTTTAATGTCTCATGATTTGTGGTGCCAATCTCCTGGCTTTTTGGGGGATCAGACTCATGATTTTTGGTCTCTTGGCAATGCTGAAATATTGAATGGGTATTTTAAATAATGCTCTTTCTAGTACACAGGGGCAGTGAGTTTTTAACAGGCATAATGCTTCCTCTCACCCCTGCTCTGAAAATGTACTAATTCCTCCACAGTGCTGCTCAGCCTCAGAGGAGCTATTATTTGGCCCTATTTTTTTTTAATGTTCCTACATCAGGTAAGTCAGAAAGGACATGAAAGCTCAGATGCTAAGAAAATACTTGCAGCAGAGAAAGGAAAAGAAGGGATTGGAACTAAAGCAAGGAAGATGAGAATTTGGAAAGCAGGTGGGTAGAAATGAGGGGACAGGGTGAGTTCTTTGTTTCTATCTGTTTTTATGTCACAACACATAAACTAATTAGAATACCTTTTTTCTTTTCATTTTTTCTTTTTTAAATGATCCCTAAATTTTTTAATTGGTTTGTAAAACATCTAGAGCCAAATTCATCCCTGGTATCTCCACCGACTTCAGTCAAAGATCTTTCACTGAGTAACATCATTCTATTATGCTTTCATTATCTGCTTCAGGTAGCACCCACAATGGGCTGGGCGGGTCAGAAACATAACAGAAAGCCTAGTCTCTTCCCTAAAAAGTACCAGGGATTAACTGTCCAAAGGAGTTTTTCCAAATGCTTATCTTCACAACAGATCTGGAATCCCTAATCTTAGTACTGCAGGTCTGCTTGGCCTCGGTTTTCCCAGAATTTTGTACTGATCATGCTTAATGCTTTACTTTTGTAAAGGTGATTTTTGTCTGTTGGAGAGTAATATCTACCACAAAGGTCATGACTTTAGAAGATGTGTGAAGTGAAGTGAGTGGCACAAAACAGTAGGCAGCAAAGCATTGTACAATTCAGTGAACAACAAGGTCAATTACTTCATATCTGCTTGTGGTTCAGCACAGCTGGAGTGAAAAAAATCATAATGCCTAACTGGCATTCTGCAGCAGTTTAATGTGTAATAATAATGGAGCTGAAATCATCAGTTTACAGAAAAGTGTCAGTCTGACTGGGCAAAGGCAGAAGGAGGAAGAAAGCGTCTGTCAAAAAGTAAGAGGAGTAAACCCTTAGAAATGAAAGGATAGAGGAAGTAAAACCCTACAAATGAAAGGACAGAAAGCAGCAGAACTCCACAGTGCTTGTTTTAACTATTGCCCTGAAATATACATTTTTTCTGCAAAATTTTATCCTAAAACTAACTGCTCAGACTATTACAGTAGCTGTCCGCATCCAAACACTACTGGTAGTTCTGAGTCAAAATAATCTCAGCCAAGATTTTCCAAATAATGAGCATCTGAATGCAAGAATTGAGTTGCAATAATAAAATGTTTTAAAATAAATAATGAATGTTGTAATTATACATGTGCATTACAGCAAGTGCTTCACTGGGAAACACTTGGAAATAATAAAAATTACCTTTCTAAATGCAGTCATCTGAAGTACACAGGCAGCAGTTTAATAAGGAAGAATATAAATGGGAAGGAGAAGGGGAGAGGTCAAAACCAAAATTGGATATGCTGATCATTCTTTAGAAACAAATCTCATGTAGTATTTCTTTTGGATAATTATAAAAAGAGCAAACTGTCAATTAGTTTTGTGTGTCCTTTCACAGAATTCATAAGTGGTGAATGTAGATTAGGATTTTTTTTCTATAGAAGACACAGCTGCACTCAAATTGAAGCTTAATGTGCATGCTGAAATGATAGTATTTGCATTTGTTTGTCCAGTATCCACTGCAAATAAGGAGGAGAGCATGGATCTTATTTCACATATGATGTACACAAGGTTTTGAACCCGTCTTGCCAGAGTTGTGCTTTACTATAGTTATCCACTATCAGATAAGCACCAGGATCTCCATTGTTATTATTAAGCCCTTGTCAATGAGCTGAGTTCCTCCACATCCTCAACAGTTAATGCATCCCAAATCAGTATGTAAACTCAGCCCTTTCTTGGGGCTTAGCTTTATTTAAGACCAAACAATAACACAACAGAAATCTCAGTCTCAGCTAGGTCCCTGAATCTGGTTGTTCTTAAAGGCTTTCCTCCTGAACTACTTCTGCCCTAGCTATCTGATGTCCTCTCCTCCGGAGCTGAACTCTCTCCTCCCTTGTATCAGATTAGCGTTAAGGAACTGCAATTAGCAAATGAGTCAAGAATCAGCTGTCATCTCCCTTAAAGATACTAACAGGGAGGGTCAAGAGATGCCCTGTTGTGATTCAAAATATAGCAAAACTCATTCCCAGAGACCCAATAAATACAGAAAAGTGAAATACACAGGGGGCAACAAAACCATATTGCCAGTTTGCTTCTTGACATGTGGTGAATTGAGGGAGATTATAGAGAGGTTCCTAGCATGACACCAGCAGTGGGCAAAAGTTCAACTGGTTTGTTCATATAAGCATCCTAAAGATTGGGGATTGGATTTTTCAAAAGTTCCTAAAATCAGCACTCAAATCCCAGTGGAAGATAATCACCTAACTCCTACATTCCTTTTAAAATCCCAGCTGGAGGCTTATATGGAGCTGCATCTGAACTAATCAGATTTGTAAGGCCATCCCCTGCCCTGAGTTCTGCACTAGAAACATTTCTCTCCTTCATCTTAGTGACAACAGGACTCCTTGGGAAGATCCAGAAGCTCTTCACTTGCAGGAGGTCTCAAGGACTAAGACAAAGGGCTTCCTATTTACTCCTTCGTTAGCCAACAGTCAGTCTCTTCCCTTACTCTAATCTACATCACACAGACCACACTCCCGTTAGATTTTCCCATGGTTCTTTAAAAAGCTCAATGCCAAGCTGTGTTTGCGCGGCTGAAGTATGAGCATTTCCTTTTTGTATTTGTGTGATCTGGCATGCACTGGAATCTGGAACATATAAGTATTCAAAGAGGAAGTACTAGGATCTAAAATAATTATCTGGGTTTTGATGGGGAGTATAAACTCCACAATGGTAGAACTGGAGAGCCCAATTAGCCCATTATGGGCACCTGAAGGGACAAGCAATTAAGGATTAGACTCAGTGGGGAACACCTGACTGCATGGCAAAGCGGGGGGGAATGGAGAGGAAGTTTGAAGTTTTCTCTCTGGCAAAGGCACCACAGAAGGGCCTGCAGGAAGGAGCTTGGGATTAGAGCTTCAAAGGAGCCTAAATACCTTTGAGGAGGTGGGTGATGGGAGAGTGAGCAGCTGGGGAGAAGGATCCATGTGCAACAGCTACAATAATACCTTATGCTGCATAGCGCACGTAGCAGCGGGGAGCTCCTAAGCAGAACAATGACTTGCTGAGTATCCTGCCAACCACTGCAGAGGTCTGCGTTCGAAAGCCTCAGTAAGTAGTGAGTAAATGTAGCCATTCATGTAAACAGGCAGAGGTTCAGCAGTTTCATTTAAGGAGCCCATCAGCTGTAGCACTGCACGATGGGGAGCTTTTGAATTCACCCCCAGTTAAGAAGTACATGAAAACACTCCATTAGGATGGGTTCCAAAACAGCCACATCTTCTTAATTTATTAGGGCCTTTTAAAATGCCCTTAGTTAGCAAACACTTTCTAAAGCAAGTTACAGTGCCCCACCTTGATTTAGAGTTACTATTTAGCAGAGTGATTACATGAAGGGGAGAGAGAGAAGAGAATAATACTACTGCTACTATTATTTTAATTAATATACATAAACTAAACTAAGAAGGATGGGTCTCAATTATATTGGGACTTTTTGTATCATGGGGGAAAGGGATTGGTACCTAATTTGTGATATCAGTGTAGCTTTCTCTGTTTTTTTTTTTTTTTTAAAAGCTTTAATATTCTGACTATCTGGCCCCTTTCAGTGCTATCTAGAAGTAACTCTGCAACACAGCTCCTAATCAGCATGATATATTGTGCTGGGATCCTTGACCAGTTATTTGCAATCTCCCCACCCCTCCCCAAAAAAACCCCCACCCAGCACCACCACCAACAATGATGAGACTGTCCCTTGAGAATCCTTCCGAAGTTTTTCACTGATGCATGCTGAGATGAGACTTCAAGGGTTTAGTCAGTGACATGTGAATACCTAAATACGGTAGACAGTTTCATAAAAAGACCTTGCTACAAATCTCAGGCCTTGTCTTCACTAGGAAAAAGTGTGGTTAACATGTGTTACCTAAAATATGTTAACAAACCTGTATTAAAATTCTGATATAGACAAGATAGCTATAGTTTTAACATGTTAAGGATGGCCATGCTGGATCAGACCAATGGTCCATCTATCCCAGAATCCTGTCTTCTGACAGTAGCCAATGCCAGATCCTTCACAGGAAAGGAAGAGAACAGGGTAATTACCATGTGATCCATCTCCTGTCGTCTGTCCCAGCATCTAGCAATCAGAGGCTTAGGGAAATCCAGAGCATGAGGTTGCATCCCTGATGATCTTGGGCACAAGCCATTGATGGACCTATCCTCCATGGACTTATCTAATGCTTTTTTAACCCAGTTATGTGAAGGCGGTAAATGACACTTTGTTGTTCACTTTCTCCACACCATTCATGATTTTATAGACCTCTGTCATACCCCTTTCTTAGCCATCTCTTTTCCAGACTGAACTTTTCTAGTCTTTTTAACCTCTCCTCATATAGAAGTTGTTCCATATCCCTAGTCATTTTTTTTTGCCCTTCTATGTACCTTTTCCAATTCTGATATATCTCTTTTGAGGTAAGGTGACCAGAACTGCACACAGTATTCAAGGTGTGGCCATACAATGGATTTATATAGTGGCATTATGATATTAAATGTCATATTATCTATCATTTTCCTAATGGTTCCTATCATTGTTAGGGTTTCTGACTGCTGCTGCACTTTGAGCCGATGTTTTCAGAGACTCATCCACCATGACTCCAAGATTACTTTCTTGAGAGGTAACAGCTAATTGAGATCCCATCATTTTGTATATATATAGTTGGGATTATGTGTTACAAAGCGCATACCTTTGCACTGAAAACGTTGAATTTCATCTGCCATTTTGTTGCCCAGTCACCCAGTTCTGTGAGATCCTTTTGTAACTCTTCAGTCTGTTTTGGACTTAACTATCTTGTAATTTTGTATCATCTGCAAACTTTGCCACTTTTCTGTTTATCCCTTTTTCAGGTCATTTATGAATATGTTGAACAGCATTGGTTCCAGTACAGATCCCTGAGGGATCCTGCTTTTTACCTCTCTCCATTCAGAAAACAAACCATTTATTCATACCCTTTGTTTCCTCTATTTTATCCAGTTACTCATCCATGAGGAGATGTTCCCTTTTATCCCATGACTGCTTACTTTGCTTAACAGCCTTTGATAAGATCCCTCACCAAATGTTTTCTGAAAGTCCATGTACACTATATTTACTGGATCACCTTTGTCCACTTGCTTGTCCACAAAGAATTATACTAGATTGGTGAGGTATGATTTCCTTTTTAAAAAGCCATGTTGACTCTTCCCCCAACAAATCATGTTCATCTACGTGTCTGACAATTCTTTTCTTTACTATAGTTTCAACAATTTGTCTGGTACTGAAGTTAGGCTTACTGACCTGTAATTGCCAGGATTGCCTCTGGAACTTTTTTTAAAAATTGGAGAATAGCTAATCTGACACCAGTCATATGGTACAGAAACAGATTGAAGGGATAGGCTACATACCACAGTTGGCAGTTCTGTAATTTCATATTTGAGTTCCTTCAGAACTCTTGGGTGAATACCATCTGGTCCTGGTACTTATTACTATTTAATTGATCAGTTTGTTCCAAAACCACCTCTATTAACACCTCAGTCCAGGATGGTTCCTCAGATTCCTCCACTTAGGAAGGAAGAATCCCATGCACAGCTATAGACTGGGGACTGACAAGCTAGGCAGCAGTTCTGCAGAAAAGGACCTGGTGGTAACAGTGATAAAAAGCTGGATATGAGTCAGCAGTATGCCCTGGTTGTCAAGAAGGCTAATAGCATATTGGGCAGCATTAGGAGGGGCATTGCCAGCAGGTCGCGGGAAGTGATTCTCCCCCTCTATTCGGCATTGGTAAGGCCGCATTTAGAATATTGTGTCCAGTTTTGGGACCCCCACTACAAAAAGGATGTAGACAAGTTGGAGAGAGTACAGCAGAAGGCAACAAAAATGATTAGGGGTCTGGCGCACAAGACTTATGAGGAAAAGCTAAGGAAACTGGGCTTGTTTAGTCTGCAAAAGAGAAGAATGAGGGGGGATTTGATAGCAGCCTTTAACTACCTAAAAGGGGGTTCCAGGGAGGATGGGGCTAGGCTGTTCTCGGTGGTGGCAGATGACAGAACAAGGAGCGACGGTCTCAAGTTGCAGTTGGGGAAGTCTAGGTTGGACATTAGGAAAATGTTTTTCACTAGGAGGGTGGTGAAGCACTGGAATGGGTTACCTAGGGAGGTGGTGGAATCTCCATCTTTAGAGGTTTTTAAGCTGAGGCTTGACAAAGCCCTGGCTGGGATGATATAGCTGAGGTTAGTTCTACTTTGAAAAGGGAGTTGGACTAGATGACCTCCTGAGGTCCTTTCCAATTCTAATATTCTATGATTTGTCACCTAAAAAGAAAGGCTGAGGTATGGGAAACTTCTTAATATCCTCTTCAGGGAAGACCGATGCAAAGAAATCATTTAATTTCTCTGCAACAGCATTGTCTTCCTTGAGTGCTTCTTTAGCACCTGGATCATCCAGTGGCCCCACTGACTGTTGGCAGGCTTTCTGATTCTGATGTACTTACATTTTTTTTTTTTTTTTTTTTTTGGCTGTTTACTTTTTGTATCTTTTGCTAGTTGCTCTCTCAATTCTTTTTTGGCCTGCCTAATTATGCTTTTACGCTTGACTTGCCGGAGTTTATGCTTCTTTCTCTTTTCCTCGGTAGGATTTGACTTCCAATTTTTAAAGGATGCTTTTTTCCCCCCTCTAACTGTTGCTTTTATTGTTTGGCCACGGTGGCATTTTTTGGTCCCTCTTCCTTTCTTTTTAAAATTTGTGGTATGCATTTAATCTGAGACTCTATTATGGTGCTTTTAAAAAGTTTCCATTCAGCTTGCAGGCATTTCACTCTTATGGCTGTTCCTTTTAATTTCCCACATAACTAGCATCCTCATTTTTGTGTTGTTCCCTTTCTTGAAGTACAATGGTGCTGGTTTGTGCTGTTTTGGTATTTTCCTCCTCCCCACATGAGGATGTTAAATTTAATTACATTAGGGGTGCTATTACCAAGTAATTCAACTATCTTCACCTCTTGGACCTGATCCTGTGCTCCACTTAGAACGAAATCAAGAAATGTCTCTACCCTTGTAGGTTCTAGGACTATTAGCTGGATAAGGTATCCCCTAGAATCTCTATAGTTTGTTTTGACTAGCTAATATGTGTTAAAACTAGAGCTGGGTGAAACTTTTTGGCCAAAACTTTTCTTTGGGGAAAAATGCAGATTTAGAGAGAGCAAAATATTTCATGAATTTGTGTCACTTTTGCCTGTATGTGTATGTGTGTGTGTAGTGTTTTTGTTTTTTTTTTAAAAAAGAAAGTTAGTTTTTATTTTGACATGTTTTAAATGAAACATTTTGAGTGTTTGATTTGAAATGACTTTTTGTTCTGAAATTTCCTTAACTTTTTAATTAAAAAAAAATAATAGTGAATGCTCAAAATCAAAATGAAACATTATGTTTCAGGTCAAATGAAAAGTTTTATTTAACCCAAAGGCAAAAAATTTAACTCTGTGGTTGTCAAAAATCATGAAAAATTTTTATTTTGGGGTTGATCCAAAATGATTGCTCCCCCCCCCATCAGTTATTCGCACAACTGTAATTAAAATAACTGCCTGGTCTACACTAGATTTTCATATCTTAGCTAATATGTGTTGAATGCACCTTTTTTTTCCTTGTGCAGACATGGCCTCACTATAGCATTTTGAGGAGTTACTCATAATTTGGGACATAAGTAGTGTCACTTTCCAAAAAATGGAGATGGAGAAAGTGAAGGCTTAGTGAAAGAGTTTGTCTTTGTGAGGTATTGATTTTTTTTCTGTATTTTTTCAAAGCTCACTGATTTTACAGTTACTTTTTTTTGTGAAAGGGCAGGGGAATTGTTTGGATAGAACACTAAAAATATTGGATGATGCTAAAACATGGGCCGCAGAAACAAGAGGAATTGTGGGAACTGTAATACTCTTTGGGGTAGCTTTCTGTATGAGTTTAGTATTTTCATTTTAATTCTCCTACTAATGTGGTTTTTACTTACATACCTGTGAAATTTATTGGCAGGTCATTGAGGCAAACACTTGAATTCAATCGAGTTGTGCTTGATGAAGAACCACAGAACTTAGCCCAAAGCTATTAAAATTTCATGCTTCAGTGTAGAGGCTAATCACTACAGAGGTAATGGAAGGAATTGTTTTCCATCCATGAACAGTATTTCACAATTAGCTAGGTGTAGCAAGGAGGCATTTCTTTTAAGCATCAGGTATTGGCCGCAGCTGCAGGCATGTTGCCAGACGAGATGGATGAATGGTTTGATTACTATGGTTATGTTCCTAAATGGGCTAAAACAAGATCAACCACAGTACCATTTCATTTAGTTGTTATTCAGTCCCGTGACAACAGCCTAGGGATTACCATTGACTGTCTCAAGGAAGTAGTTCTAATGCAAAGTGTAATGGACACAGGGAAATAGGAAAAGAACAAGCCCATTATATCTTCTTCCAGCTGCTGAGATGGTAGTGTCGGTGCTCTCTGTTCTCATTCTGTCTTGCAACACAAGCTGGATTTTTACCAAACGGTTGAGCTACAAGCTGACTGCCTCTGTATACTCCATCTTTCTGTAGGTGACGCTTTTTCTCTGCTTGATCAGAGAAAGAAAATATCACTTCCAAATCAAAATATATTAGAAAACAAAGTCAGTTATAACTGAGGTCTATTTGATCTCCTACTCTTTATTGAGAGAAGATAGCAAACAAGACAATGCAAGGAACTCCAAAGCAATATCCTGTCACAAATGATGAGAGAAGACAATGTTATAGGTTTTTATCTGGGCAGTGCCTGGAGACGTGGCACCCAAAAATAAGAACTGACAAGTATGAGTGTATACTCTTCTGTAACTGCTGTGATAGCAAGTGTGAGCTAGCTACTTTTAGAGTCCACCGTAATATGTATTAAATTTTTGCTTCGTCTGTTGCGAATAAGCTCCTTTTTCACTTTGGCAAACTTCAAGCTCCTTCATTTGACTCTGCATCTCCTCTCCTCCCAATGTCACATACTTAAGTGACCCTTATAAAGGAAATTTTAAATTAAAAAAAAAAATCATTCAGACCCACTGTTCACTATATTTAAGAGAGGAAAAAAAACTTCTCTCAATTTTATTCTCCTGTTTCTTACAGTTGCCAGCTACTAGTCGAGGATCAAGAGAAAACATGCCACACTTCCCAATTTAATAATCTGAAACTAGATAAGATCACAAACAGAAGTTTCCATAGCTAGGAAATTACCTTAATTTACTGCTCTTCCCAAGCATAGTGTTGTTCAAAGTTTCAGATAGCTGAAGAATTGTCTGCGTAATAATAGAGATTTAGAGAGCCTGACTTGAAGTGGGACCAAGGAGTTTACTCTGGAGAGAGAGAGCCGAGGATGTGTGGTCTGGAGTTGTAGTAGGAAGGAGCAGGAACATAATTCAAATTCCAAGGATTGGGGGTATTCTCAGTAGAAGCACTGAGGAGCAAGAGGGTCTAGGAACTAGAGCAGAGGTTCTTAGATTGGAAACTGCATGCCCCAGATTAGGGCTGGCAACTTTCTAATGTCTGCAAACCGGACTCCACTGAGGCCCTGCCTCTCCCCTCCCACTGAGTCCCCGCCACCCACTCGTTCCTCTCCATTTCTCGCTGCTTTCTCCCCTCCCCCTGCCTCATTGCTGGAGCCTCTCCATTTCTCTTCCTCCAGCTGGCCTCTCTCTGCTCCTGGTCTGGGACTGGAGCTGCAGCCCCTGATGTGGAGCCTGCCTGCCCATTAGATGCAGGTAGGAGGTGGCCCCAGCTGAGCAGTGGCTGGCGTGGGTTGATGTCCTGGCACTACCCTTCCTCTCCCCCTCTGCTTGCGGTACCTGGTTTTTTGGTGTCCAGTCAGTACATCTGATCAAATATTGCCACGTCCCCATTCCGAGCAGACTTTCCGGTGGAAAACCAGCCACCTGGCAACCCTACGAGTGGTTTCTAGGGAGCCACAAAATGCTGAGCTTTTTCATGTGAGCATTTGGCAAAAGAATCCATGGATTTTTCTAAAATCACGAGGGGTCCTTTGCTTTAGAATTCTTCACATTAACTGGCATAAGCCTGTGTAGGTAGCCTTTTAATAAGTAACTTAACCCTGAATGAGCAAAGGGTTTTTTGTTTGTTTGTTTTTTTTTTTAAGTGCAGAGGAAAGCTAAGAAGGGTCACAAATCAGTGGGAAGTACACATCACCAGTGTACATCATCAACTACAGACATTTTACAGAGCATTTGGTCGTAGTCCCATTGTCTGTTTAGCAAAGGTAAGATATTGCATGCTGACAATCCAGCTACGAATGATATAGGAAGTCTTATTTGGTCACGAACAGGTTGGATGATCAGGACCTTATTCCACAGGTAGCCCCATTGAAACCAATTATGAGGAAAATGTTATTGTATAATGGAGAGCAAATGCATGCTTTTGAAGTTAATGGGAGTTAATGGGACTAGAGGCTTTTGGCCAGATACTGTAGATTTTCAAAGGCTATCAGTGGAAATCAGCTGAGATAACTGAGGAGAATTGGGGAAGAGCAAGTGACAATTAACTGTCTGGTACCTCTGCAAGTAAGCAAATAGCTCCAAGAACCTGCTGTTAGAATTATTACACAAACCCACCGGTTATAAAATGAAGCTACAGCCATTCTGCACTACTTTGTCATGTTCTTTGTGAAGCTGGAGTGCCACTGAGCTAGACTGATGGCTCCAGTGAGAATCTTTTCAAAGCATATTGCCCTGCTGCATGTATATTGCCAGTATTTTGACAGATGTATGGGAAACGGCAGCACAGCAGCAGTTGCAAATTTATGGGTGAGATGAAGGGAATTTGAGTATTTCTGAGTTTTTGAAGGAATAGCTGGGCTTCACGGTAACCCTGCAGTTGGAACTTATATTAGTTGGTTATATTCCCCTGCAGTGTGGAACGTTCTCTGTACTGTGCTGAAGAGCATTAGAGAAGTAAATGAACATACCTAATGCTTCGACTTCACTGCCAGTTGACGAAGATTTTGAACACTTTGAAACAAGCTGAGAATACATTATGGGGTTTTGTTTTGATTTTGCTGCCTGCAGTATATCACCAAAGGCCGGAGAGAAACGACAAGAAAAGAGGAGGATTTTGTGCAAAGCCAGATGAAATATGCTTCCCTGGTTTTAGGTTGCTATAATTGCCTCCAATATGCCTATATCATTTTATGCACATAGTATCATCTTCAGGGGCCTTACTGATTTTGGGGCCAGATTGTGTCGGTTAGCCCCTGGCCTGAGTAAAGTGCAAAGCAAAGTTGCATCACCTCATGGGGAGTTTAGGGCAAGATTATGCATAGCAGAAGTTCAATCGCCTCCTGGAGTTCAGGGGGAACTGAGCGAGGTTGCATCATTTTTTATAATGATGCAGCCTGTTTTCTTTCTGTACAAGCCCTCTTTGTGTCTTCTGGAGTACTGAGCGAGCAATTCTTGCACTTCTGAAGATCAAGAACTGCAACTGAAGGAAGCCCTACCATAGAGCACACAAAAGAGGAAGGACCTTGCATATTCTCCTTGCTCTGCATACTACTATAAGGGCTTTTTCATGACTGACTATTCAGCAGGCACTATGAAACCACGATACAGATGTTCACAGGTAATAAATATGGCTTATGACCTGTACTTGGTCTCTATTTGTATGCACAACATTTAGCATGTTATTACTTGAGTGGACAAATGATTATATTTTTATGCATAAAAAAATATGCTCCAATCATGTAGCTCTGAATTCTTTGGGTGCATAAACACAAAGGATTACATGTGTATAGAGAAGAACACTGTGAAAAATAAGCCTTTTGAAACACAACCTTATAGTGTGTGTGGCAGTTAGTGGTGTTTTGTTTTTGTTTTTGTTTTTGTGGTGGTCTTCTAATAGTGGATGGCAGTGATCCTAACTGACACAGCAGTTGCAATTGGCAGAGCATTCAGAAGTGTATTAGACCTGGCATTCCTTCTCTGTATCACAAAGCAAATATATGTACCTCTTTTAAACAATTAGTACAACTCAGTATTGTTTACATGCAACAATAATCTTCATTTAAATTTTTAAATTGTCTCCTGTGCAGCGGCTTATAAAATTGTAACGTTAATGCTGTAGCAAACTCAGATGATGATATAGGAAATACATAAATGTACCTGGAGTCACATCTTGCATTTTAAGAGGCAGCAGCTGCGTGTGTGGAAAAAGTGAGGGTGCACTGGCCCAGAGATGCCTGAACTTTCTTGATTATAAAAGAAAAGCTAGACTGGACTTGGTCAGTATTTGGATGGGAGAGAATCTCAAAGGATAAATAGGGATCTGTGGAGTATGTGTGTGTATTGTGTCTTTGACTACATCTTACCATGTTCAGACAAAGGAATAAATTGTCAAAGTGTTGGGGTGCAGTTGGGATTTTGTGGTTACAAAAAAAAAAAAAGTCATAACGAAGTTGATGCCAGCTGAGTGTTTTCAAAGGAGTGGGCAACCAGGGGGCAAGTGAGCATAGCTATATCGCTGCAAATGAAGACAGACCTTTTTCTTGCAGTAGTACTGTGAGGTTTATTTTAGCTTTGCAAACACCTCCTGCATATAACATGACTGGTGAGCATGTGGGTGGATGTGTGCAACTGGGTACAACTCAGGTGCAAGTCAGAGCAAATTAGCATTCTACTTAGGAAGGAAAAATAATTGCACAACCACAAAATGAGGAAAAACTGGCTAGACAATAGTATTGCTGAAAAGGAGCCAGGGTTATAGTGGAACACAAATTTAATTTGAGCCAACAATGTGGTGCAGTTGTGAAAAAGGTTAATATAATTCTGGGGTGTATTAAAGAAGTGTCAAATGTAAGACACAGAGATCCTTGTCCTGTTCTACTCAATGTTGGTGAGGCCTCAGCTGGAGTACTGTGTCCAATTCGCTGTTCCACACTTTCGGAAAGATGTGGTCAAATTAGAGACAGTCCAGCGGTGAGCAACAAAAATGATTAAAGGTTTAGAAAAGCTGATTTATGAGGAAAGGTTAAAAATGGGCATGCTTAATCTTGTAAAAAAGAAGACTGAAGTGGGACCTGATAACAGTCTTCAAATATGCTAAGGGGTGTTATAAAGAGGATGGTGATCAATTGTTCTTCATGTCCACTTAAGGTAGGACAAGAAATAGGAGGCATAATCTGCAACAGTGAAGATGTAGGTTAGATATTAAGAAAAACTTTCTAACTATAAGGATAGTTAAGCTCTGGAATAGGCTTCCAAGGGAGGTTGTGGAATCCCTATCATTGGAAGTTTTTTTAAGAACAGGTTGGACAAACATCTGTTAGAGATGGTCTAGGTATATCTGGTCCTGCCTCAGCATGGGGGAGAGGGGTGTGGACTAGATGATCTCTTGAGGTCGCTTCTAGCTGTAAATTACTATGATTCTATGCTCATGACTAAGTTACATGTTTTCTTAATTTGCCAGCAAACAATAATACCCCAAACAGATGAAAATCAGAAGATAAGATTTTGTGCATGTAGCCTACAGCTGCTGAAGTATAATGAACTTGCGTTTGTGCCTTCTTATAATATCTATGCCCTTGTTTTCTAGAAGGCACCATACTTGATTAAGGAACATTTTCAACCCTTCCAGTTTGTTCTTTAAAATGAATAAGCAATCAGTCCATGCTCAGATCTCTGCTACTGTGCGTACATCTGCCCTATGTAAACTTAAGTCAAATACTACTTTAGGTCAATAATGATGATTTTTGTATGCAAACCTGTCTGCATGTGTAGTTTTTGCACATGCTCGCTTGTATATAAACAATCAAACAATAAACAAGCAAATTTACAAACCGAAAAGGCCCTCTGTGCACAACTGGTTGCTCTGTAAGATACACAAATCCCAAATACAAATGTTTGCTGGAATCCATTTTTCACATTTGGCCAGATTGTGTCCTGCTCCTCTGCAGATGCACAGAGTAGGGAGAGGAGGGAACTGGGGGGTTAAAGGATTAAAAAACCTCACTCTTCATACCACCTTTGTGCAGCACTAGAGCTTCGCTGCAGTCCAGAAATTCCATGGAATGTACACCCTACTCTTTCCATGTGCACCCAGGGGCACAAGACACCCAAAGGGAGGGAAGGAAAACCAAGAATTGTGTGTGTGGGGGGTCTCCTTTACTTCTACAGAGAATATGCACTGGGAGATGTGTGTGTGCTAGGGAGCTCAGGGTCCGAATTCCTCTAACCTAGCTCTTAGGGCTGCATAGCTCTGCACTATACACAATCCAGGGCTAGGCCATAAGGCAATATTGAGCCCCAAAACTGTCCTTTACTTGATGTTAGGAAATCAGGACTTAAGATTCATGAAACAACTGTAGCTCTGAAGCCATTTCTGGGGACCAAATGTGTTTGTGTCACTGAAGATAAATTGATTTGGTGAATACTTTACACCCTGAGAACCAAAACGTGCCAAGGAGTTAACATTGTTTTGACACTAATAAAAGATGAAGTTCCTTTTTTAATTAAGATACCATCATTTTGTTTAGGAAGAGTGGAATTGAGTAGACCTGTTAGATGCTAATTGAGGGTCCTGTCAAACTGACAAACAGCATGTTATTACATTAAAGACAGTCAAAATGATCAGCCATCTCTGAGATTATAGCAGGCAGTAACTGACACTGGTGACATAACGCATTTCATTAACTAGCAGGACGCCAAACAAAGGTTCATTATTCTGTCCCTGAAAATCCCCTCAGTAATGGGATTAGAGTTATGATGGCAGTCAAACCAGCCAATAAATCAAATCCATTCTGTAATCCTGTCTCAAACTATGTTGCATTTTATGGTTTGAGCATGGAGACTAATTAAAAAAACCTTCTAGGCACAATTTTGTATTAGAAGTTAGTTTATGAATCTCCTCTCTTGTCTGCTGAAGAAAGTACTGAAGTTCAGTACTTTGCCCTTTCAAAAACACAAGATTGTGTTAAACTTTGTAGTAATGACTACCTGAACCAATGCTCTGGAACCAAATATTCTAACATATAGTGAAGTTCAAATGAAGGTCCGAACTTTACAGCTGGTTTATATCTCACTAATGGGCCAAGCCAAAATCTCATATCCAAATGCCTCAACTCTGGGAAAGTTTGGATACATATGACTTGATCTTATATCCCTGAAATTTGGCTTTTCATTAAAATTCCAGGATGCTCTTTCTTTTTCACATCGAAACATGCAAAAGCAATTTCTTGCTCTCAAAATGTAAATCATGTTTCTGTTCATTATATATAGAATTCCCAAAAAATCAAGTAAGACTTCAGGAACATCCTACTGTGCAGAAGTCCTGTCCAATGTGCACCACATTGTCCCTCTTGCCCAAAATGAGGATCAAGAGCTGGTCAATCACTCATTTATTACTTTACCTCCCTTAGATTTTTGCCACAGACCATGTAGTATGTGTTAATGGAAGTTGTATATACACATTGTGGCATTCAGATGGATGTTATTGCTAGAAACCCTTTTTTCTCTCTGAATTTCCATACCCCAGAGATAAAAGAAAGGTGCAGACTTGCATATGCTGTTAGTAGAACTGAGCGAGAAACTTATTTCCTGTCCTGTGAAATGTTTCGAGATTTTTGAAAACTTTCTCATTCTGCCGAGGGATTAAATCAAGGCCTTTTTGATATTATCTGCTGCAGAGGGGAAGGAGAGAGAGCGAGAGAGAGGACAAGTGCATATGCGTTCTGCTGCTATCCCAAGGTACCTGGTGGTTTGGGCAGCTGCCTGGGATATGCGGGATGCCAGTTTAAGTCCATGCTTTGCCTGATTCAGACCCAGGGACTTGAAATTGGATCTCCTACATTCCACGTGAGTGCCTTGACTATTTGGTGATTGGCTTTTTTGGGGGCAGGTGCCTTCCAATCTCCTGGTGGAGTTATTTATAAGTAAATATTCATTGGAGCAGGGACTTGAACCTGAGTCTTCCCAGTACCCTACTCGTAGTCAGATTTTCTCTGACACAATCAATTTTGAAGGTAGAGAAAGTGGAACAGCTCCAATGGACAGGCTAAGAGTGAATCATTCCAGAGTAGTCCATCCATCAGGGTAATCATCTGGAATGTGGGAGTGCCTGAGTTCATCTCCTTGCTCTCAGTGGGGTAGATGAAGGACTTGATCCTGGGTCTTCTACATCCCAAGTGAGTGCCCTGACCACAAGGATATGCTAGGTCTTTCTCTATGGTTTTGACCAGAAATTCCATCCTAGACCTGAGAAGTCTTTTTTGAAAGTTTGTCAAACCTGCTGTGATCATGCAAAAATTTTGGTTTTGAACAACTGATGCTGTCCCACAGAAAAGTCTTGCCAAAAATTCCTGACTAATTTTAGGTGTTAGTGGTCTGTTATTTGGTTCACAGGTTTGTTGTGATTATGAATTAAAATGTCTTTTCCATGTGGCTTTCCAAGTCAGCAAAGGAATGAGTTCCAGCACTTTTGTTGATGGCATTTTGAGTAACCAGGCAGAATGGAAAGAGCAGCATAACTCCTTTGAAAACAGAAACAGGAGCAAGAACAGCCTGAGATTAGATGAGAAAGTCAAATTACGCACACGCACACGCACGAGTAAGTGACACGATATCAGAATTAGTGCTTGGAGGTGAGGATAGGGGTCTATCTTACTGTAAGAAATAGTGATTCTGACCTGAGTCCTGCATACACAGTCGGTGGACTGAAGGTGAACATACATCCTGTCTGACGCCACAGTGGCTTTAGGCTTCCATAAATCAGATCAGCTCTCTGGGGAGGAATTGGCACCCACCCACCCTGCCAAGTCCTGCACCAAGCAGAGCTGAGCCAGTGTCAAGGATATGGGCCCTAATATGGGATTTTTTTGTGGCTGGTACAGTCAGTCATTAAAGTATGTTGAAACAGGAGGGGATGCTCTTGCTGGGACAGCCAAGGAGAAAGGGGAGCCAGAGGGAGCTCTGATGCTCCTAGGGTGACCAAATAAAAAGTGTGAAAAATTGGGATGGGAGGTGAAGGGGTGATAGGCACCTATATAAAATAAAACCCTGAATTTTGGACTTTCCCTATAAAATCAGGATATCGGATCACCGTAGATGCCCCAAACTAGTTAAATGAGTGGGAGCTCTTTCTGGCTTTTCAGTGAGGGAGAAGGAGTGGATGGGCTGTTGTTCACTCATCCTTACTTCAGTCCCATTACATAGTATTTTCTTCTGCAGCATATCTTCATTAAAATCTATTTGGGGTGAACGCTAAATGGAGGTGAGATATTAATCCCAGACACACAAGTTTTGTTTTTTTTTCTTCATAGTTGGTACAGTGTTTTTTTGATGAAACCTGCACTTTGCATTTGGGTACTTTACCCTACTTCACAATTATTAGGGCCTCAAGCAAATGTTTAAGATTATATTTTTAAACCCTCCAATCCCAGGTGGATTCTAGCTATGCAGCTGTCTGCCCAATTCTCTGAAGAAGACAAATACAGTATGATTTTGATAATACAAATGTCATTTTAATGTTAAATGATTACTTTTTACATGCAAACAGTTCTGCTTGAAGTAAAATTGAGGGCTTGTGATAAATTCAGTATTAAAATATTTAATTTTGTAGTTTTACAGCCTGCACTGCTATATAGTTTGATGCTATAGCTCAATGTATGTTGGAACAAAATTACCTTAAAAAATCAATAGCAAGTGTCCTTTTTGAAGCAATAAGTTGATGTATTGCTTGAAAATCCATTTCAGGTCTTTCTTGAGCTCACTATATGCCCATAATGACTATTTGTTACATAAGCATTTTCCCCATTAAGATAAATGGAATGTTGCACTTAGAAACCATCAGAAAGGAAAGCAAACTAATAATTTGTGGAGCCTGTCTCTCGATCATCTCACCAGCAAGAACTTAAGTCCTGACAAATTAATTTAAAAGGCAGGCCCATGGCATGCAGCAGTATCACAAAACAGCTTTGCTTGCTTTTCAGACACTTTCATTCAAAGGATCAACCATTATCATTGGCAATATTAAAATAGTGTTCACTTTGGAGCTGTGTGAAAGAAAGCTTATTATAGACAACACAGATAGCGACCTCTGTAGTACCCAACACTTTTTTCGTTATAAGACCTTGTTTTTCAGTTCCTTATAACTTTGCTGAACTTTAACCATTTGGGCTGAGATTTCACATGCTGTCTGTCTGTCTCAGTCTTTTTGCTTTATATAATTTCCACCTCCCTTCCCAGCAAATATAGTTCAGCCATTTCTTAGAACAAAATTAGGGAAAAATATTTTTGCTCATATGAAAAACAACAAACTTACAACCATTTTGTCAATTTCTAGTTCCTCTATGCTTTGAAGCAGGGACTTAACACTTGGGTTGCCTTCTGCTGAGCCTCTGGGGGAAAAGTCAGCTTACATTGGAAAAGTTATTAGCCTCTGAAAATTGCAATTCACATGAGCTCAGTAGAGACTTGTACAAATTTGGCAGCTAAATTGTCGAAGGAGTCCATCTCTACTGAGCATGCTTCATCCTGGGGCTGCAGAGACTGGAAGGACTCTTCCTGTAATTGTTCTTCTCAGCATCCAGGAGCTGCTGTGAGACTGGGCACAGGAAATGAGAGTAGAGGGACTGTCTCTGCTTTGGAAAGCAACAAAGCAGTTTAACACACAATAGCTCTCTCTGGCTTTTTGTTCCACAGAAATCGGTACAAAAAAAAAAATCCTAAATCAATAGGGCCACACAAACATGATTTTCATCCTTGTTGCCAACAGTAAGAATTCTTTCATACGGCTCAAATTATAGTATATTATGCCTTCATATGGATGATCCTAGCACATTTATATAGGAAAAAGAGACTTATGAAAACAAATTGTGCAAAATAATCAAAATATAATTATGGAAAACAATTCAAGTCTGAGGCAAAACCATGATCAACAGACTTTCTTTAGTTACCTTCAAGCACAGGTGGAAATGTTTTCTACTTAATTCAGTTCATCACACCATAGTTCTAGTAAAAGGTTTATAATTTGTTTGGCAATGCTTGAGGTGGGGTTGGTGATTTTTTTTTTTTGTTTTTGTTTTTGTTTTTGTTTTGTAGGTGATTACACTGTAAACTCTCTGAAATGTGTTAATGTTTCAAAGAACAAAATTTCTGAAAAGAAGAAAATATAAAGAAAGAAACATTAATTTTATAGCACCTTTCATAAAATTCAGCCTGAAAATGTTTTACAGAGTTAAATTGTAGTTACACAGTTAAATGAAAAATAATAGCATAGGAAGAAAGATACATAAGGAAGTATAAGCAGAAATGCATGCACAGAACGATCAAAGAAGTGAAGCTTCCCTATTGCGTATCTTCCAAACTGCTTTCTTTTGTTGGTGTATAGTTGTCTGAATGGGCTTGGGTTATGCAAACAGCTAGCAACTAACAATGACGTTCCAGTAGGAGTTTGTAAGTGGGAATTTTTGGGGGGATTCCCTCCCTCCCTTCCTTTTAATTTTTTCTAGGCATAGCGCTTAGGAAGAGAAGATGATGGCTACAGAGGTAGTATTAGAAGTGATCTGTGGTGTAGAGGAGACCAAAGATGGTCAGATACAGAAGCTGTAGGGTGTACATCCTCTTTGAGTGGGCAACTTATTCATGGAAGCAACTTATGCATGAAATGTCACCTGCTAGAGCTCATGACAGAGAAGATTCAAGGATTAGAGATACAGCTGGAGATGATAGCATTCAGACAGGGATTTGAAAATATAATGCAGGAGAGGAGGTGGCACAGACAACTCAAAGTTTGTGGACACCTGCTGAACAAAAGGACCTGGAAGGTGGATTGCCAGAAGACAAGGGTGATCCTTGGAAGAATGTGACCATGAAGATAAGGCAGAGGAAGAGAACATCTAGCAGTGGTGAAATTGAGTTGAATAACAAGTTAGCTGCTCTGGGGAATGAGGAGGAGTAAAGGGCAGAAAATGGGGTGGGGAGGAAGAAAAGAAGGGAAGCCAGTTCCTGCAGAAGAGAGGAGGAAATGATGGAGATAGCTAGGAACTGAAGCCAAAGGAAAAATGAGGATGATGTACAGGGGACTATAAGAGGGCACAAATCGATTCATACCAACACCTGGATGAGACAGGTCTAGATGACCAGGGAACCCATACTCAGGAGTGTGCTGTCTGCTAGGGGTAAGGATGTGAGAATGATCCTGATGGGATCCAGGAAAAATCTACTGATTGTGCTGCATGTTAGAATGAATGACACTGTTAGAGTCCCACTGAATGGATCAAGGGTCAATACATTCAACTGGGTAAGATGCTTAAAGAAATGGAAGCTTAGGTGATTTTCAGTGGAATCCTTCCAGTCCCCAGAGAAGGTGGTAGAAGGCATGACAAGAAAATGAAGATCAAGGATTGCTAAGGGATGGTGCAGCATTTGCATCCCACCTATCCACTAAATTTCTGGAAGACAAAATGCTGTCCTGCCAAGGAGGTTTGGATCCTAGTATGGGTCATCTTGTAAATTACACAGTGTGAGCCGGTGAAGGCAAAACCCCTTCTTCCTTCCTGGAAATGTATTTATTATTAAAAGAATACATGCTGGCTGATCCGGGGCTCTCCAACTCTTTTGTCGCATGGACCACATCTTGATAAAGAGGCCCATGTACCAGTTCTCTTTCTATTTGTTATTGTGTAGCACACCTGAAGTGGTAGCAGCAATCACTTACATGAGAAAGGAATATTTAGAAATTGTTCATGCATTTTTAACTAATTTTTGAAGCAAGGATTTAAAAGTTGCCAGTTGACACAGGTCGTTTTTGAAAAATATCATCACATACTTTGCTAACTGAAGTTCATTTAATCTTCACCACCACCCCTCTTCTGTTCTGTTCCCCTAGACATACTGCCAAGCTGCCTTCTTCCTTTCTTTTCTTGTGTCTGGAAAATTCCTCTCCCAATGTGTTTGCCTGCTCCAGTTCCTGAGGCTGACTTCTCCTTTTCTTCCCCCTAATGTAGCTGTGTTCCTTTGTGGGGACAGATAGGCTGACTTCTGCTTTTATAGACCACCGTCTTTGGAATGAACCCTGACAAGCAATTAGAAGCAAGGAGCTCCATCACTATGTGTGCTGCCACTATTCCACACATTATGCGTAAGTGTTCCATAGACAACCACTGCTCTATGGGAACCTCTGATTTACATAATGTGGTCTGGAAACAAAAAAAGAGATCCCAAACTTCTAATGCAACAAACCTATCATTCTGGGTTAGATCTTTAAGTGCAGCTTCTTGTCCTTTCTCTGACTGGCTGTATGTCTTTCTCTACTGCAGAGATTTCTAGAATCCTTTTTCTTATTTCCAGTCTCCCCACTCCTCTCTCTCTTTAATTTGCACCCCTATGAACATCTCCCAGTCACTTTATCCCCATATTTGAAGTATGAACAATATGCAAGTGAGTCATCATCTGGTCAATGCTCTGGACTATAGAGACTTAATAACAAAAGCAACTTAGTCAAACTTATTGAAAACAAAACTTAAATGCCAAGGGCGGTATCTTTTTGTATCATTTTCCTGTCAGTTTAATGTTACTGTTTGATGCCTGTGTTCTACTAAATAGTTGCTTGCAGATAACAACTCTTCTCTAGAATTGATTCATTTGTAGTCAAGAGCTTGAGGATGTGTTCCTCCCCCCCCCCTCCCCCCCAGCCATTCGCTTTAGATATGCATGCAGCTGAACCTGGCTAATGCATGCATAGCTTATTTAAGTGTCTGGCTATCTGAAAGTGATAGAACTGTATACTGTAGGAGTGGTTATTAACTTGATCATGTCACATGTGTTTAATTAACAATGGGAGAAAAGTTTTGTGAGATAAAATAAGAACCATTCTGAATGAATAAAGTTCTAAAAAGTTTGGTTATCCATTTCTGCCCAGTGGGATGAGAGAAGGAATCCTCACCATGATATTATATCCCCTCATATAGGCTCCAGTGCCTATTAAATGTGAAATCTCTGAGATAAAAAGTGGAAGGTATCATTGGTCCTTCTGTCCTGGTGCAGTGGAAAGGGCTATCCCTGAAGAGAGGAGATACACTACCGCAGAGCTGCCTAGTCCTACACCCACCAAGAAGAATTCAGGTATGACAGACTTGAGGGATGTTGGAGGGAATGTATCAAGCCTGGCTGAGAAGGGATAGCCAAAAATATTAGCATAGTTTGAATAAGTGATCAAAATTGTGTATATCCATCTGACTGGAACCTTCAACCATACTGAGGTTCACCCACAACAAGCTTTAATTGAACTAATAAATGTGTGCATTGAATGAGATTAACTGTACTTTTCTGATAGAGCTAACTACACCTCTTGGTGGGTGGGTGGGGAGACAGAACCAACTTTTTAAATTATAGACAGCAGTATCCTGTAGAGTATGAAGATCCAAATCAAAATATGTAGAGACAAAACAACCTCAATCTTCACAACTGACGGTCCAGCGCACAGCATTCCTAAAAGTAAGTGCATTGAATATAATGGCCAGTGAACTGAACCTCTGAGGTAGTGGAAGAGTTCTGTCTTTGAGACCACGTTTTCCTAAAATTATACAGTTGCACTTGCTGCTCTCTTATATAGAAACCTATGTGCAGTATCAATACTTTCATGTGCTCACATCTGGTAACCAGTTAAAATTTCATTTATTCTCTTTTGCCGAAGCTTCCTTTAAGTTAAATAAACATTTTTTAAAAACCACAACAACCCAAAACAACAGAATCCCCGCCTCCTGCTAACAATCTATTTATTTGGGAGGATTATGGGGTAGAACAAATGGCAGTCTTAAAAAGATACTAAGGGGGGAAATAGAATATGATAGGAATTGTTTCACCCTTATCACTCAGCAACATAGAACTAGTGAATAGAGTTTAAAAAATAGCAGCAGATATTATTTCTCATTGTGGCTGTCTTCAGAAAAGATGTGCTGTTAAAGTTCTGGGTCAGCCTGATGCTGCCCCAGTGGATTTGTGGTACATTGAAATACTTAAAGGTTCAAGAGCGTTCCTGGATCTCTGCTGTTCAGGTTGTTTGATGCATTGGTTTGTGGAAGTGAATGGGCAGGGTGTTACATGTGCCAGATTGGTCACATCTCCAGGTAGCTGGTTGTGGAATGACATTGCCATCTTGAAGGAAATTTGTATGCATTTCCACCAGAGATTGTATTATCATAGCTGTTGATATTGCTTCTGGGAAGGGCAGTGATATTTACCAAGAAAAAATGTGAATGAAGTGGATAAAAACATATATAGACTCCTCTCAACCCAGCTAGCATCATGTGTCGATACTATCTGGGCTGAGAGGAGTCTCTATGTACAATTTCAGAAAATTGAGATTTCTTGGTGTATTCCCACCCTGTTTTTCCCCAACCTATTCCATTCTCAGTAAATTTGATTTAAAAAGATTGATCACATTGTTCTGTTTTTAAACACTTGAGTTTTTGTAAACATTGTGATAGGTAACTACATGTTCACTTAGCAACAATGTTCCTGAAAGTGTTTGGTTTTGGAATCTTGTAAGTTCCTCTATATAAATCCCCACTTTATCCCTGGAATCCTGTCTAGCAGGTAACATACAGTGGGTGACCAATGTACTTAACAAAGGTAAATCCCTAATCTGTTGTACGTGTGAAGTAATCTGTGAAAGGTGTTTTGTCCTGTTTGTGCTGCTGCTGCTACTCCCTTGACTCAGCAGTTCTGGAAGTAGTCTCTTGTGGATAAATTGGTAGCTATTGATGTAATGTGTGGATGAGAAATTTATTCTTAAATTACAAAATCTTTCTTCACTAAACACAACTTTATAGCCACTGCTCACTCAAAAGCAGCTAGGACCATGTAAACTATTCCCCTACAAATTTCCAATCCATTAGCAGAGCATATGATTATATGATAGGATGGTTTGACAGCAGTAAATTGTCATATAGTCAGTGCAAATCCCAAAGATAGATTTGGCAGATGTAATTTCTTTTTGGAGAGAGATAAGAGCATTATGCTACACAATAATTGATGTGAAAACTACAGCAACCAAGGTCTTGGTTTGATTTAGTGGCATTGACAGAAATTAATCCCAGATTTGTATACAGATAGTAAAAAGAAAGTACTTGCTAGGGATAAACTAGTGAGTAAAGTTGCCCAGGAAATTAAGGTGATGTTTTTTAATCCTGTGGATTATAGATGTGTCAGGATTAGCATTTCAGACCTGGTGAACTAGTCACAGCCATTTGACAGAGATTATAGTGATTTACATATTGATAAATGATTACTGCAAAACTACAGAAGCAGACTATGCAATCTGGCATTTTTCGTAGAAGTCTAGTCTCTCAAAAGTGAGACTGCCCGAAGTTCAGGGAGGTTAATACCACTTTATCTGTCCTGCTGCTCCTTCAAAAAAAACCCCAAATGTACATACTAGTAGAAATAATATGGGGACAAATGGTGGGCGTTTGCTATTTACATAGCATACTATTGGGAGGGTGTGAACAGTTTGCAATAGCAGAATGTTGCCAGTCAAAACAGAGAGAGAGAGACCTCTTTGGATGAGCCGAGCAAATGAAATACTGTTTCAGGGCAGGCAAACAACTCAACTGTCTTGCCTTTGAGTTATGCCTCTGTGTTACAAAGGTGTAACTGTGAAATCTTCAACATGTAATCAAATGCTTTTTTGTATGCATCAAGCTGTATTAATTTTTCAGTGACAAAGTCTAACAAGTTGTAAAATATCAAATATAAATACTCTTATTTTAAAGTAGGAGTGGGGAACGTCCGGCCCGCGGGCCGGATAAGGCCCGCGAAATCATTTGGTCCGCCCCACGGGCCCCTTCGGCGGCGGGGGGGGCATTTGGCGGGCATTCGGTGGTGGCGCGGTTCCGTGGGGGGTGGCAGCGGGGGGCGGGGGGGGGGGGAGGATTCGGCGGCGGACACTCATCAGGCCCTTGGCACAAAAAGGTTCCCCACCCCTTTAAAGGAAGGAATAACTTGGGGGGCGGGGGAAATACGGAAGAAAAGGTAGGGAACGCTGACGGATGGATTAGGAGACCACTAGTTTTTTGAACATTGGAAAAAACATTGGAGAAAAATTTTTAGGGGAACAGTGGAGAACTATATCACCTAACATTTTATCTCTAGCTTCTTTGATTGTGTTTTAGGAGATCCTGCAATCTCTTGGTTGGTAGATGTGGGGTCTCTATGTTGTTTGTATATGATGCCAGATGAAACTGGGACACTGAATTAGTTTCACTTTGACATTTTTGAATTGGTTTATATCTGAAATTGAAGGTTCCAAACACCACATAAAGCTGATATTTTTTAAAGCTGAAGTTTCAGCAATTTTTTTATTTAAAACTTTTACCAGCGTTACTTCCACACTCTCTCTCTCTCTCACACACACAAAATATTTATATGGATTACATACAAAATCCTAAATTAAAAGGACATTATTAAGGTTGCAAAGTCAAGCACTAAAAAGTTAGTGAATGGTAGAATTACCATTTCCTGTGCAACTGTTGTTTGATCCCCGTGTGTGTGTGCATTATTATACAGTCCTTAATTACATGCTCACATAATATTTTGTCTGCAGGACTCCTGCCTCACTCAGTGCACAAGACCGACCTGCTCTGGGGACAATACACAGGCACACTTAATGCTGGCATTTATGATTTTTTTAGTGCTTTTTGCAACCTTAATCATATTTTTAACATAGTTTGTTTGTGCATCATGCCATAGGTTTCTATAAAAGCAAACTGAGAAAACAGAAATTCCATCATGTGTCGTATTGTCAAACATCTATCACTTGGGCTAATGGAATAACTGATAGCAGTAGTAGGTCATCATGCTCCAGGTGGGCCAGCAATGAAGCAGACACCATGCCAATGAGTTTCATAAATATTTGACGACAGCAGAGGAATGGTGAAACTTGGATTCTATTACAGGCACTGGTGCGGAGGGTTCTCTAGTGGGCACAGACTGTTCTGCACATTCCCCCAAAGTTTGACCCCTTCTACTTTGAGCTCTCCAACCTGTCCCTCTGTCCTGTTTGTTCCCCACCTGACTCCTTCTCCTTGTTCCTGTCCCATTCTCTTTGCCTATTCAATCCCAGACTCTACTCCTCTGGCTTCCATCCCAGTCCTAGTCTCTTTGCCGAGCCATTTCCAATTTCCCCATCTTCCTTTGATTTGTCTCCTCCCCACAACAAGGTTCCAATCCTAACCTCACTCCATGAGCTCCTCATCCCCTCCTCACCTTCAAGTCCAGCTAGTCCCAGTTTCACCAGTCTCCTTGTCCCAATCTACTTCTTTCCCTTTCTCAAGTCCATCTTCTGTCCCCTCTGTGTTCAAATAAGACTGCTTTCTATTCCATGCTCTCTGTGTGTGTGGGTTTGGTCTCCCTGCTCACAGTTTCAGGGCTTGACCCTACCCAGCCATTACAGGAAAGTTCTTCTAAGCCATGGTAGCCCCAGGTGGAACATGTTTAGTTGCTCTGTGGAGAGGGTGTGCGTGCAGTCAAGTCACACACAGCAGTTGAGGGAATAGAGTATGCTCAGTAGCTCTGCAGTGATGGTGCATATGTTGTCTGGTCAGCACTAGGAGCTGTGAAAGGCTGGAGTATGCTCAGAGAGAATGGACTTTGGCAATTTTATCTGTTAACAATGAAGTCTTTACTGAATGTGCGTGAACTACAATTTTTTCACAGGTTTATAATTAGCCAGTTTTGGGCAGTTTTTCACAGGGATTGCAAAAGGCAATCCTCTCACATTTCATGTCCCTGATTCAAAGTGATGGGTGGCACTAGAGCACTTCAGAGAGATGGTCTCAAGCATTTTTTAACAGAAGCAAAACAATGTATTTTCTTGAAAACACCTGTGTGATGTGATGTCCCTTAAAATGTTTGAGCACTCTCCCTCGCCATAGTGAAAAGCCTCAGTTTTGTTAGCTTCAGTTTTGCAGTCAAAACAATAAAACTTTTCACAGTAGCTAGCTGTGCTTAAATGTGCTTCTCGGTGTCTCTATCTCCTCCTCTTCTGGGCCAAGATAACAGCCTGCATCCTTTTGGCTGAAATTTTCAAAATCCTGTCTGAGGTGATGGCCTATATGGAAAACTTCAGTCTAAACCATTAAAGTTTGGCAAAGTTATAAGCACTGAAAACAGCGTCTTATATTGGAAAGTGTTGGGCAACCTTACCCGCTGATGCAGCCAGCCTTACCTATAATAAGCTAGTTGAGTCAGGGATTGTGCCTTCCTACATATTTGTTCAATGCCTTGCACATTTTGGGCAGTAGTGCATATACATAACATCTGCTAAAAGAAACTGCTAAGTTTCACACAGCCCTAGTGGGACACAATCAAGATTTTTCTATTCCCTTTAAAGACTGATATTCTGGAGATGCTGTTTTAGACCATCAATCAGATCTTTATATTTGTAATATTGAGTTCTAATCCTGGTACCACATGTATGAGACTGAAAGATGCCCATGGTGTGTGTATTTGGCTCTGGATTGTTATGTTGACCTCAGCAGAGGGGGTATTTTAAATAACTGTAGATACGAACTATGGTAATTATTTATGACAATGATTTAAAAATGAGCAACGTGCCATACACATAACATATGAACAATGGTATTCTCCCATAATGATCTATTAGAAATTTACACCTCTTCAAAAATATTTTGATTAAATATAAGGATACATTACTTAGTAAAATGATTCATCAAAACAGCTTCCAGACAATATCTGGAATATGGAAAACTGTGTGTTTGTCAAGTTGGAGTATTATAATCTACCAATATTTCTTCGCTGCTTATATTCCTATTTAATTATCATTTCTGTTTTCTTTCTTGCTCTCCACATAAAATTTAAAATTGAATTCAACAAAGGAATTAGCTTAAAATTATATCATGGTATATTTAAGTATTTGCCATCACACAGTCATTGGATCAGGGACTTACTTAAACTATAATTCTTGAAATATTATATTTTTGTTAGATCTTTCCTATTTTTTCACATCCTGAATTCCAATAATCTTTTGGCAACAGTGACATTTAAAGAAAAGGAATTAAGTCTCCAATGCTTTAATAGTCTATCTCAGCTTTTTCTAAAGCAGTTAGCCTCTACAGTACATATTTTTAGATTATATTCTATAGTTCTCTTTTGGCCAAATTCTATTCTCAGTGACACCAGCAGTCTTCTTTCTATTATTTGTTCCTTTTATTTAAATAGTTCGTGTTTGGTCAATTGAGATTTTTTTTTTTTTTTTTTTTTCGGTGATCCATAACTCTAGGGTCAAGGGTGAACATTTGTGGCTTCACTTCATAAATTTCATATAGCAAAAAGAATTATTCATGTTCTACTCAGAATTTCTCAATATCACTTCCTCTGTTAGTTCTCCCTGTAATTTTCAAAGCTATTTCTTCTTTAATATGCAATCCAACTTGTGGTAATATGTCTTAACTGCGCTGTGATTAATTTTTGGAATGTACAGTCATTTTGAGATTCTCAACTGGGAATCTTGCCTTCAACAAGCCAGGTTGAGGCACATGCCTTGTCAGTAGACTGCCTACATTCAAGACATCTATTAGAATAGTACAGTCAGACCTTTGCTCAAAGGAATAGGTGCCAGCTAATAGGTTTGCTGTTCAGGGCAGTGAACAAAATAAACAAAGTGACAACTTCTCTTCAGCAATGCCTTTCTTTATGCTACTACTGATGCACTTTCACCACAGCCTTTTATCACTAGATGACACCTGTTGAAAACAATGTGCAAAAATGAATATTTGAACACCCATTTGTATTTCTGATAGCCAATAACACAAGTTGTATTGCAGTGGCTGACTGAGAAACCAATGATTTGAAGACCATTTGGAGTGTCAAAATGCCTGGTGGCAAAATAAAGGACAAACTGAACCACAAATACAGAATACCTGTCATAAGTTATGCACTTGCCCAGAGAACATATAAAAGTCCATTGTTTCTTATTGGTCAGTAACAATTTAGAATACTCTTTTTTTAACTTGGATCAAAAGGCAGATAAGACAGAATCAGTCTGTTCAGGAACTTATTCTATGACCCTGATCTATGCAAAGTTAGCTGTGAATTGCATTAAAATATTGATTAAATTCTGCCCTCCGTACACCAGAATTTGGATTTAAATATTTCGTGAACCTTCCTGGAGCCATAGCTGACTAATTTTGTGAATAGAAACAGGAGTTCAGTCTTAAACTCAATGGACTCCATTTCCCTTAATTTGTATTTATCTATCTACAGTTGGAGTCCACACTGCATCCCAAATATTTTCAATTCTTTTCTAGCAGATATCACACTCAACATGAGGCATTCCCACTGTCTGAATACCATTTATCTATTTTTGTGATTTATGTGGACAAATCAATTTTGTTTGTTAGGAATGACTAGACTACTGTCTGTATTCTTTAGAAATTAAGTCTTTGGTTGGAGTGTGGGGTATTTCTGGCAGTCATAAAAATCATAGAAATGTAGGGCTGGAATGGACTATAAGAAGTCATTGAGTCCAACCCCCTGTGCTGAGCAGAGCTATCAAATCTAGACCATTCGTGACACATGTTTGTATACATTGAACAATGATGAGGTGGTAATCACATGCATATACTGAAACATCACTCCTGGTGAAATTGTTTATCCTGAAAGGAACACACCATTTTAGAAGGCACTATGAATAGCCAAATGTTCAGCCATAGTTGAATTGGGTGGCATTCACAGTTACAAATAATAGGAGACTTATTTTGTGTGGGTTTTTTCCTCCAATAAGAACAAAATTAGTTTAAGATACAAGATTTGGCTCAAAACAAATGAAATCTTATGGAATGACCATCTTTGGAGTTTTAAAGGTGCAGCTTGACAAAGTCCTGGCTGGGATGATTTAGTTGGGGTTGGTCCTGCTATGATTCTATGAAAGGATAAAAGATTATTTTAAGGTAGCTTAGTATGAAGTAATAAGTAAGTGTCTAGAATAAAAATTTCCGGTGAAACTGAAATGGTGACATACTAGTTTGTCTTGTCAATTGTTATGTGATTTTTAGAGAAATGTGTATAAATGAATGTATAAGGAATACATTTCTTGGTTGCTATTCTTTCCTGTGGAAACAATGGCTTCATTTGAGAAAAACATTAATAACTCATTCATAGAATTTAAGGCCAGAAGGGATCATTAAATGATCTAGTCTGAGCTCCTGACTATTGCAGGCCATTATATTGTATAAGAACATAAGAATGGTATATTGAGTCAGACCAATGGGCTGTCTAGTGCAGTATCCAATTTTCCAGTGGTGGCCAGTGCCAGACGCTTCAGAGGTAATGGGCAGAACAGGGAAACTCATTGAGTGATCCATCCCCTGTCATACAGTACTAGCTTTTGGCAGTCAGAGACTTAGGGACACCAAGAGCTTGGGCTTGCATCCCTGACCAACTTGGCTAATAGCCAACAGTTGACCTGTCCTCCATGAAAAAGGAATTAGATAATCTCAGATCAGTTATACTTTTAGCCTTCACAATGTCCCTTGTCAACAAGCTACAGAGGTTGACTGTGTGTTATGTAAAGAAGTACTTCCTGGTGTTTTGGTTTAAACCTACTACCTATTAATTCATTGAATGAACCTGGTTCTTGTGTTACATGAAGGGATAAATAGATACAGCTCAGCCTCATATTCTCCCATTGTGCAAAAGTCATGAAAGGTGGAAGATGTCTTCCTCTGGGGATGCCTACACTCCACTGCAATGTACCATTTTGCATAAGTTCTCTCTCCCATTGATCTGAGATTGGCTGTGTAGAAATCTTGATCCTACTTTCCCTGGGGGTGGCCTCCCAACATGCTTTCCTACCGTATTTCCATGGTTTTGCTTCCTTTTCGGCCTCTCGTGGATGGAGGCATGTGGCTATAGTGCTATTTGGAGAGGAATAGAACATTAATTCGATTGGACATAGGTATAGGGAAGTAAGCTAAGAACAAGGATTCCTTAGTCCAGGTTGGGCAGTAGATAAGAAATTTGCCTGAATGCTAGTTATGCTCAGGAGGGAAAGACACAGACTTGGGGATCAGTATGGAAAAGTATGGGAGATGGAAGGATGAAAAACAATGGACCAGAACCTTTTAAGCTTGAAGACAACCAAGGTCTTGTGAGGTTTGTCCATCACTAGTCTCTACTATAGTAAATTTGTGTAGTAAGATTTGTACTGTTAAATTATCTGATTTTTTTCCTTCTGAGTTGCCATATTGTAAATAATCAATTTCTGTATATATATGTAGTGTATATATATACGGACTGGAAATAGAATAGATCAGGAACCTCCATTCCATTCAGATTGTGTAGGTTCAGAATATGACAATTTCCTCTCATTATCACTAAAACACTTGGTCTTCGTTCTTGTGCTGTATAGTACACAATTCCTGTCTGAGATCTAGAATTTCAGTTACTGCAGCAAATTTCTGAATGAGAGTAAAGTGATCAGACTTACTAACCTAGACTTGATTAATGTACCACTTTATCAATGTATCCTTTCAGCATGTAAAACAATGTAATATGTGCAGAATTTTTTTTTTGTATATTGTACAGGCAAGTATAAATGATGTAACACTGATCAATGAAACATCTTGTGTGTGTGTGTATGTATATATAAAATAAAACAACCAGGAATTTAATGAATCCTATCATAATACAATGACTCAGACATACAATCACAATATATGTCTCTACTGTCTGATCACTGGTGTGCATTTGACTATGCTATTCTACTATTTGTGGAGTATATATAACAAATATATTAGTTATGGGGAAATGTTTTCCCACTACCTATTCCAATAAAATATGCCAAACAAGAGATTTGCATAATAAGTAACCTATCTCCATCCCATGTACAAAACTCCCTCTTTAAAAGCATTCTGTCAAGCACAGCTGATTATGCTAAGAGCTTAAATCGTTCTTAGCACAAGTCCCCTTGTGGGATCTTAATTCTAGAGGACTGTTCTATGGGATGACAGGGAAGCTTGACTACATGGTTTCTATTGCATTGCTCTCAGTACTATCAGTGTCCTTGTATTCCCAAACAGCATAAAGGAGGAGCGAATAGTTAACTGGTTTATGTCATCCCTTCAGTGTTGTTCAAAATGTATGCACAAAAGGATTTTATTCATAGACAAAAGAGAGTTGATAAAAGAGAGCTTCAAAGGGAAAAAACATTTAAACCCAGAAAATAACTTTGCAGTCTATGCAAAACTCTCTTCTTCAGTTTGTCTGTGTGTTTGATTCAAATCTGTTAGTTTTCACCTTTTTCCTGCTTTATTCCTTCCATTCCTTTCATAACATACTCTCCGGGGTTCTCTTATTTAATCCTGGGTGCCTATCTGTGATTGTCCTTATTGGTATATACCTCTACATGACCTGAAGTCTGTAAACAATAACATTCTGAAAAGGAAGCCAAAGAGTGGGTCTTAATTTAGACATAATATGATCACTAATCAAAATTCCCCAACTGTTGAAAGATCACTAAGAAAAATAAAAAAAACAAATTCTGAAAGGTAAATCTAGTTATGCATATCCCACAAATGCATAAGAAAATGGCCCATTAAATGTGTGACTGTACACTATGTGCTGTGTGTGTGTGAATAAATGTAACATTCATTTTTCAAATATATTAAACTTGGCCATAGTCTCCTTTTGCTATTATGTTTATATTGAAATATGAGAGTTAACTCAGTGCTAGATATCTAATTGAAGCATTGTTGTGAAAGTTGTCACAGGTAAGTGACAAACCACCAGCATTGGACATTTGATGCACTTACACTGCTTTTAAACCTGCTGGAGCACGTCTAAATTAATGGCTGCCTTTGAATTAAATTTAGGTAAACCAGATTTTGTTGTAGAGAACCGTTCATTTTTATGGTTATTTTTCTGACCATAGTAATTAAATCTTGCCACATGCCAGAATGAGGACAAACATTTTAAAAACTTTATACATAATGTGTTCCTTTTTCAACCACTAAATATGTTGTGTGATTTCCTGTTTAAATGTAGAAAATGTTGATTTCTTTCATATTTGCATATGTTATATGTCTGAGAGACTCACTTTGTAGTACTCAATTCTAGATTCCTACACGAAAATTCATACACATTAAGATAAAGTTAAGCAGACAACAGGGAGAGGGCTAAGGGGAGAGTGATAGAACAGTATCTTTTAGATGAGATTTAAAAATAAACCATTTTGCATCTCTATGGTGAGGTACAGTAGCTGGCCAGATGAAACTTAATGGTTGAGACGCCTTTGGAAAAACTGAGGCCATTCCATTCCTGTGATGCCAGGTGTATATTTATCCCGTCAAAAAAACAAACAAACAAAAAACAGAGCAGTGTCCACGGCTGAACATGGAGGGAGTATCATTTTTGTTCAAGCTGTCATTGAACTACCACAAAATCCATCTAATTCTTTTATAAAGCATTTTGTGGACACCTAAGTGTGATATGAAAGGTGCTTCAGTATTATTTTATCTCAGCTCTGATTAATCACATCTTAGTTAATAAAATAAGTCCATTTCTTGCAATAGTAATGGATTATGCATCACAGTCTGCTTATCCAAACCTTTGTCTTTCTGAAGGCTTCAAAGTCCACAGAACCTTCTGATGCATTGGAATCGTCCAAAGTATGAAACCATATTCCTTTTTATTGTGGGCTGTTCTGGCAATTGATGATTATTTTGTTTCAAAGAATTACTACCTTACTGTCATATTACTCATAGGGTACATCTACACTGATGGCGGTAAAGTCGCCACCGTCAGATTAACCTATCTGGATAGATTCAGCGGTCAGTGAAGACCTGCTCAATCGATCCAGAAGTCGATGCTGCTAATCCACCCCCTCAAGTGGCGTAGCGCTGCATCAATGGAAACATGGTTCCCGTTGCCGCAGTGCAATGAAGACAGCACGCAGAAGGGAACCACAGCAGTTGACGGGACTTATGCAAGCTTCTCTGCGTACCTTATGTAACTCCCGTTGACTGCTGCCAAATTGCCGGGTAAGTGTAGACCAGCCCATAGACTTTAAGGTCAGAAGGGACCAATATGATAATCTAGTCTGACCTCCTGCACAATGCAGGCCACAGAACTTCACCCACACACTCCTGTATAGACCCCTAAACTGTGACTGAGTTATTGAGGTCCTCAAATCATGGTTTAAAGACTTCAAGGTACAGAGAATCCACGAACAAGTGACCCGTGCCCCATGCTGTAAAGGAAGGTGAAAAATCTTCAGGGCCTTTGCCAATCTGCCCTGGGGAAAAATTCCATCCTGATCCCAAATATGGCAATCAGCTAAACCCTGATCATGTGGGCAAGACTCACCAGCCAGACAGCCAAGAAAGAATTCTGTGTAGTAACACAGCCCTCTCCACGAAATGTCCCATCACAGGCCATTGGGCATATTTACCATTCATAGTCAAAGATCAGTCAATTGTCAAATTAGGCTGTCCTATCGTACCATCCCCTCCATCAATATATAAAGCTCGGTTTTGAAGCCATCTAGCTTTTTTTGCCCCCACTGCTCCCCTTGGAAGGCTATTCCAGAACTTGACTCCTCTGATGGTTAGAAACCTACATCAAATTTCAAGTCTAAACTTCCTGATGACCAGTTTACATCCATTTGTTCTTGTATCCACATTGGTGATGAACTTAAATGATTCCTCTCCCTCCCTGGTATTTATCCCTCCAATATATCTATAGAGAGCAATCATATCTCCCCTCAACCTTCTTTTGGTTAGGCTCATAGTCTTCTGAGTCAAGCTCTCAGAGTCTCATCTCATAAGGCAGGTTTTCCATTCCTCAGATCATCCTAGTTGCCCTTCTCTGTACTTGTTCCAGTTTGAATTCGTCTTTCTTAAACATGGGGGACCAGAACTGCACACAGTATTCCGGATGAGGTCTCTCAAGCATCTTGTATAACAATACTAAATACCTCCCTATCTCTACTAGAAATACCTTGTCTGATGCTTCTCAGGACTGCATTAGATTTTTTTCACAGCCACATCATATTGGTAGCTCAGTCTCCTGTGATCAACCAATATGCCCAGGTCCTCCTCCTCCTCTGTCACTTCCAATTGATGCATCCCAAGGATATAGCAAAAATGTTTTAGTCTCTAAATGCATGATGTTGCACTTTACAGTATTAAATTCCATCCTATTTCTAATATTCCAGTTTAGAATGTCATCCAGATCTTGTGTGATATCCCAATCCTTCTCTGTATTAGCAATACCTCCCAACTTTGTGTCATCCGCAAACTTTGTTAGCACATTCCCTCTTTTTGTGCCAAAGTCAGTAATAAAAAAGTTAAATAAGATTGGTCCCAAGCCTGATCCCTGAGGAACTCCACTAGTAACTTTCATCCAGTCTGACTGTTCACCTTTCAGTATGACCCATTGTAGTCTTCCCTTTAACTAGTTCCTTATCCACCTTTCAATTCTCATATTAATCCCCATCTTTTCCAATTTAACTAATAATTTCCCATGTGGAACCATATCAAATGCCTTACTGAAATCTAGGTAAATTAGATCCACTGCATTCCCTTGGTCTAAAAAATCTGTTATCTTCCCGAAAAAGATCAGTTGGTCTGGCATGATTTACCTTTTTTAAAAGCCATATTAACCACTCTCCTCTCAATAGCAATTCTAGAATCCTAGAAAAGTAGGTGTGGAAGGGAATTTGAGAGGTTTTCTAGTCCACCCCTCTGTGCTGGGGCAAGACCAAGTATAACTAGACCATCCCTGACAGATATTTGTGTAACCTGTTCTTAAAGACTTCCACTAAGGGGGGGCGGGGGGGTGATGGGTTGCTCCACTCACTGCTGGATGGTACCACCTCCTGGAGGTTCTCTGTGGATTAGCTTGGTCACAAACACACCCCTTCCAGTGGTTACACCCTGACAGTTTCACCTCTGCAGCCCCTTTCTTGCTCTCAGGAACTGCAGCTGTCTTCTCCTTATTCAGCCTTCCAGCCAGGTCACTATTGTGGTCTCCCTTTCTCGGGGAGGAAGCAGGGGAAAGGTATCAAGGTTCCTGCTCTCCAGCAGTCTTCCACTTCACTGCCTCACAGTGCCACACCCAGAGTGGCTGGCAGGTGAACCCAGGCCCACTCTCTCCTCTGGGTTTCAGCTCAGGGGTCCTCTGCACTACAGCCAAGGTCCCTTCCCTGCACCTTGCTACCTTTCTCTGAGCTGTTTCCATACCTCCTGGCTCTCCCCACACCTCTGGGTTTGCCAGTCTCTTCACTCCCTCTTTCCACAGAGTAACTTTAAGCAACACATCTCTGCAGCCCAGCCCAGCCCCCTTTCCTCCCCTCCCCAGGTGTGACTGCAGACTCCTTGCCTTTAGCCCCTTCTGCTTCCAATTTCCAGTCTTTTGTAGAAGCCTCATCTGTCCCTTGCAGGTGAGCTTCCCTTTGATTAGCTGCCTCCAGCTTAAAACTCCTCCTCCTCTGTGCCTTTGCAGGCTAATTAACTGATTGGGGCTGCCTGGCCTAATTCCACTCTTGCAGGGCTGGTGTGGGGAGCACACCCCATCACAGGTATTCCACAAACATTCTTGGTAAACTATTATAGTACTTCTGTTGACATGTTCAAAGAATTCTAATAGATTGGTGAGGCATGATTTCCCTTTATAAAAGTCCTCTTGACTCTTCCCCAACATATTGTGTTCATCTATGTGATTAATAATTCCATTCTGTACTGTAGTTTTAACCAATTTGCCTGGTACTGAATTTAGGCTAACCAGCCTATAAATCTCTAGGATCATCTCTGGAGCCTTTTTAAAAAAAATTGGTGTTACATTATCTGTCCTCCAGTCATCTGGTACAATGGCTGATTTAGGCAGTAAGTAGTTATGCGTTTCATATTTCAGTTCCGTCAGAAGTCTTGGGCGAATACTGTCTGGTTCTGAAGAATTATTATTGTTTAATTTATCATTTTGTTCCAAAACTTTCTCTGTTGACCCCTCAATATTTGGAAGGCAAATCATTTGGAAGTTTTACTTATGATACTGTAATGCATTTAATTGTCTATAAACTACAGAATGGATGTGCAAATGGTATAGGATCTGATTTCGTATTTCATTCTATCTTACCTGTTGTGTGTATACTAGCTTCTTTGCCATTCAATTTGATGACTGTACTAATTAAAATGAGATCAGATGTTTCAAGCACTAGTGTTTTACTTTCTTATCTAAACACAGTAAATGATTCAAAGAAATGCTGAATGACACTTGGAAACAATATCCAAACTGCTTTACTGTGTTTTAACCTGAATGTCAGAAACAAAGAGGTAAACACAGGAAAGATGCTCCTGCTAATCTATTTGATACTGAAATTATTCCAGATGGTTTCAATATGTGATTGTGGTCAGCATAAGACCAGAGAGTGCTGAATACCAGCCCACAATGCTCATGATTCCTGATGAAGTAGGTGTTTACCCTGATTTCCACAGAATAAGAAACATCTTGTTAATTTCTGCACATCCTCCACATTTGTCAGTTGTTAATAATCTTCAAGATTTATTATGACTTCAAGTAGCAGGGTTTACATGTTAACTTTACTACCACCCAGACAGCATAAGGGAAGGGAATAGAAGATGACACTCAGGAGAATGAAGACTGAAATCTGTGAATGGATTTAAAGCAACAGGATCACAACTTTACTAACTTTAGTTTTAAGGGCTGGAGGTTGACCTCTTCCTGAACTACCAGGCATTAATTGGATATCATGAAGGGTTACATGGCTGAGGGTTGGTCCCCTTAACCCAACCACCACTTCTGATTTTATGGGTCAGCCCACTGCTACATCCCAGCACCCTCTCCCTGTTAGGAGGGGTGAAAATTCAGATGAGGGGAGCTTTGACTGTGCAGACGTACGACTCCCTTTACCCTGTATTTTTGATAGGGTTTAGTCCCTCCATGCTTAAGTTTACCCCAGGGACCTGATCCCTTTAAGCCTCTTACCATCACTGGACATTGGTAACTTGCAGTGACACAATATTTATTGAGATTGTTTTCCTTCTGCCCTCTATTTATTTTTTTAAACATATCCTTTATATTTATTATCCTCACCTACCACGCTTCCAGGATCTTGGGAAGAAGGTGGGAGAAAAACCCCACTGCACATCTTGCCAATATTTTCCAGAGGGAAATATTCATAAGAACGGCCATACTTGGTCAGACCAATAGTTCATCTAGCCTAGCATCCTGTTTCCCAACAGTGGCCAATACCAGGTGCTTTAGAGGGGATGAACACAACAGGTAATCATCAGTTGATCCATCCTGTTCCCCCAGCTTCTAGCAAGTTTGTTCCTGGTTCCAGAGATGATCTGGTTAGATCCACAGCAAGTTTGGAAACCCAGTCTGACACAAACACCCAGCTATAGGGCAGAGTGGTTTTAGCAGAGAAAATGACTGCTGCATGTCCAGGAATGATTAAACAAATGGAGGTGGGGGGATTATTGGAGTCAAAGAGCTTCCTCACCCCTTTAAATTAGCCAGTAGGTGACTGGAGTGAAGCATGCACTCCCCTTTCCCCAGCCCTGCCCATGTGTGATCTCCATGTGTGTTCTGGGGATGGGGAGAGGAAAGTGTGTGTGTGCCCTCCACCAAACCAATACCTTATTTGATGGCCATTCTTCTGCCAGTCTGATCAACCATCACCCCCTTCTAAGGTGACATTCATCCCTTCCATTGGTCCTTGTTAATTGCTATAGTATACCTCAGGAATGGTACCTGCTCCTGCCAACACTCTGATACATTCTTTAGTCCATTCAGGGAAACGTTTGGAAGTTGCACCTAATTGTTGTTGAAATGTTCAGAAAATTTCTCAGCACACAACTCAGTAGAAAAAGGCAGAAGGACATTTATGGTGAAATACTGGTGATCTGCTTGAACATAGAAGCCTTTTATATCTTGAGAGGGTTGATTGAATTTGCAGTTAATACATGACTAGGGTGCAGGAAATCTGGGTTCAATTCTCAGGTTTTCCACTCTCTTCATATGTGACTTGGGACAAGTCAGTTAATCTCCCTGTGCCTCAGTTACCCATGTATAAAAAGGCAATGATGCTTGCCTTCACTGTATTTTCCATTGTAAACTTTCTGTGTAGGCACTCTTAGTATGTATTTGTTTTGCTCTTAGCCCAGTGGGGTCCCAATCTTAATTGCAGTTTCTAGGCACTGCTATAATGTAAATAATATCCACCATTGTATAGGTACCATTTCTGTCTACAACATTGTTATGTAAAGATTTCCTCTTTCTAAGTTGGAATAGAAAGATATAAGCTCTAAGTGCAATGCACTTGGCCATAGAGACTTGGATGCTGAGTCTACCTCATCTCTAGTTTATCCTTCTTATTGCACTAGTGGAATACAAGTGTCTGACTGTTCCTGACTGGCAGTACTATTACTGGTAGGAATGAATTAAATCAGTTTGTTTGAAGTGGTTTGAAATTAGACATTGTAGGTTTCAAAAGCTTGACTGAAACTCTGAATTGGGCTTGCATTCTCTATGAAAGAGACCATGGGGGGTGGGGAGGAGGAGTGGGGAGACGAGGAAGGAGCAGAGAAGGAGAAAGAGAAATTCCAAAGAAAACATATAGTCACACATGTATACCAGCTTTTCCTATGTAGTATACTCTATAAAGAGGGCCCAATCTCCAGACGACATTAATTGGCATAGCTTCATTGACTGCAATGGAGTAATGTCTATTTACAACCGTTGAGGATACGGCCCAGAATATATAGAACATTACATAAAAACAAGTAAACAAAAAGCCCCAGTCTGTGTTAAAAGGATGTTAAGGTTGCAAGTCCAACACTCATATTAAGAAATGCCAACTTAAAGTAGCCTGTGTAACCTTAATTTGACCTCCTTGTAAACATTATGATAGTCTTTTTAATTACATGATCACAAACGATTTTTCCTATCCCTCATGTATAATCCACATTTCCCTGTGGCTAAAAAAACCTTTAAAAATTAAAGTTTACATTAAATGTCAAGAAGGTTTGTAAACTTGTATTAATACTACAAACCAAAAAATATTTATTGATGTTTATGAAAACTCAGAGTTCATTAGGCTTTTTCATTCCTACTGAATAACAATAAAGTAGCTGATGCAGTTTTTTCTTCAGATTAAAATTATACAGGATGTGTTGAGTCTCATACATTGAATTCTACAAAAAATTATTTGATTTAAAATGCAAACATGTTGATTACAATTAAGAAGACTGTTCTTCTGAAGTAAAGAACCTCTCTCGTATACATTAACAATGCTTCACTGTTTTAGCTTTGGAGTTAGGAGTTCTCCCAATTGTCTTTTAAAACAAAAAGCCTGGCTTTTTTTTTTTTTTTTTTTTTTTTTTTTTTTAAAACTATCATGATTGCTGATTTCTTTTTGAAGTAAGACTAGTTGATTGGGTTGACTCTTTGTGCACTGCAGACCGATCCAGCTGTTATTGATTGAATTCTATTAACAATGCTAAGTTTATCTTTCTAAATTACCGTAGCAAGCTGATCCGTTATTTTTCACCTCAATCAAAAAGTCTTTGACTGGTGATCGCAATATAATATTATCCTTTTTTCATAGTTGCCATTTCTTTATCATAGTGTTACTGAACAAAAAAATATCCTCCTCTTCCTGAGTTCATGGTGTAGAAAATATTGAAAAAATACTCAGCTGTATGGATGATGATTTATATTTAATTTTCTTTGCTTTTTCTGGTAATTCCCATAAAATGGTAAATATTATGTCTCTCTTTTTTTGTTCTGCATTTTATAATGATTTGGGTTTAATTATAATTTAGCTTTTATATTAATTTTTTGTTTAAAAGCATCAAACAATTCCCCATCATGTTCATTAGCATTACAAGGACTTTTAAACAATAATATTCTGATTTAAAATAAAACCATATTTATATATTTCATTTTTATGAAGCATGTCAGGGACTAAGTATGAGATTTCAATAATGCATACAAATGTGTAAACATTGTATTCAAGAAGAGACACATCTACTGTGTCATTTTGTATATTGCACAAGATATAGTCAGTTACATTGCAGAAGAGAGGCAACATTACAGAACTTCCTTTGGGAAAAGAGATCATTTTATGCTATTGAATCTTAGCCTACAGATTAAGTGGCTAGCTCATAGCATGTTTCCCCCTTCAAAGATAAAGGGCCATATTCTAATTTTCCTTGCACCTGTGCAAATCAGAAGCAATTCCATTAAAGCCAGTCAGACCCCACAAATGGCTAACCTAATACAAGACAGTTCATTTCTTACCATTATTTGGATTTTCCATAGCTTTCAAGCATTCAATTAGGGAAATATAAAATGTTTGCAATGTGTGTAGTAGTGATGGCATTCTGAAGTACTTGCAGTCCTACTAAAGATTTACTTAATGTTAAGGTGATGCCTTTCACTAGTTTTTGAATATCAGCTGTGAAACAGACATGTTGCCATTCAGTGGCCTGGTTGAATAACAGTAAAAATACTAATAATAACTTGGTCTTATATGTGCTTTTCATTAGTAGACATCAAAGTGAGGTAGGTATAGTTTACAAAGGAGGTCAGTATCATCCCCATTTAAAGTTAGGGAAACTGAGGCACAGAAGTGCAGTGACATGCCATAGTCACCCAGCAGGCCATTGGGAATAGAGTTCAAGTCTCCTGAGTCCCAGTCCAGTGCTCTATCTACTAGACAACACTACCTCAAGGGTTTTTTATCTCTTCTTCCCCCTGCAGAGATATTGGACACTTTGTAATAAGATTTGGCGCTAATGAACTATTGCGATTTAGGACGTTAGTGCATTGAAAGAGCTGTGCTGAGACGCTTTCGCAACTCACTGCATGCTCATGAAATAGGGATAGTGGAATCAACTTGCCTATTTAAACAATTTAACACATCTAAGAACTATTGTTCATTTTTAAAAAGCCCTTAATAAATATGTTTCTTTACTCAAAAGAGAAAAACACTGGGCCATGCCCTCAAATTGTGTAAATTAGTGAAGCTCCACTAAAGTAAATGGAGCTATGCAGAATTACATCAGATTAGAATCTGCCCCAGTGTTTAGAATCTCAAATCTTTGATCAAATATGGATTTATTTGATCTAAGTCCCAACAGTATGCTTGAGTGCTGTACAAGTCATAATAGTTACATGGTCACTTCCCCAAATAGTTTATAATTAGAGGCTTTGATCTTGTAAAGTTTTAAATATCTGGCATATAGAAAATACAAGATAGCATAATGTGATACAAAAACTTCATCCAGATATTCCAAATGCATACCAATAAAGGCTTTGTATTAGATCACATCACACCATAGCTCTCTTGACAGATGGACATCCTAAGGAATTCCAATTTTGTTTTGTATCTACAACCTCCTTCCTTTCTGGGGACAAATATAATTTGAATTGTCAAAGTATTTTTAGGTGCAAAACAGTGATCCTAGGCTAAGCCTTTCCTATGGCTCATGTGCATGAGTGTGTAGTTTCAACAAAAAGAGTTCCACCATTTGGTAGTGTGAAGTGAGTAGAAAAATGTCTTGCAACTCTTTTACTGAATCTGTTCTCGGCATCCATAACTATGAAATGGTGCATAGGCGCCAGGGGATCTGACATTTGTTCATACTATTTCAGGGTGGACATTCTTCTCAGAAGTAAACTGAGACAGGAAATGTGGTTCTCTGTTGAAAATATAGGAAAAGCACAGAGCTTCATAGTTTTTTTTTTTTTTTTTTTTTTTCTCTCCCCACAAAGTCATTGTTGGCAATAAGTGAGAAGTGTCTCTGCATAGCTCCCAGCGTAACCCCTGCCATGGCCTTTTGTGGTTTCAGAACAAAGCAGCACAACTATGTTATTATGTATTTCTCTGTCTTTTGACTATATGCACTGCATTTTAATTGGGGTCAGGAATAAAGGGAAAAGGATGGATCAGGCCAAGAATTAATTTAAGTTCTACATGGGTGAGACTATAGTGCATATAATAATGGTAGCACAGTAATGTCCTTGGCACCTGTACCCAGCCTCCAAATGCTTAGTGAACTGATTTTGAGGAAGGATAGATGTTCAGTCATAATATCTGCAGTTTGATTTTTACGGCTAGCACGCATAAAACTATATAGAGACTTCATGGCACGCTGTGCAGCTCACCTTTCCTCATCTGCATCCTAAATATGATGAGTTATTTAAATCCATCATAATAAAAAAGGGGCCCCATACCTGAGTTTACTAGGCTGTAGCTCAGATCCAGTCATACTCAGTAGGGCCTTTAAATCAGCTCTCCCATGTTGATGGCAAAGTCTAATACCTAAACAAAACTTCTCGTAAAACTAAATAAACCAAATGTCTCTTTCCTGGGATCCTTCCTCCTCAGGCATCTCTTTTGGGAAGCAGGTTTTCCTACGCTCCTCTGAGCTCTACAGGAGTAATCCAAAAAATCTGATCTAATTTTTCTTGGCTGCAGGACAGGCTCATAGACATTTGCCTTTCTATCAGGATATTCCCTCTCCCACCCTGAGGGATCAGCTAGGTTACATGCTGGACTCATGTCTAGAGTCTGACCTGGCTGGCTGAGTGAGGGGAGCCCTGTCATTTTCTATTTTAAAAGGCTCCTGATTCGTGCTGTAAATGGATCAACAGCCTGGAGTTTTTCCAGACCCTTGCTGCCTTTGTCCTTCCCTGAATCTTTGTCTGCAGCAGAATTTCTAGTGCAAGCTAGTTTGGCCCCAAGCCACAGCCTAGTCTGGTCTTAATTGGACAATATACCGAATTACACTACAAGAGACTAACAGGTTTTCCATTACGAAGACTGCAGGTGGAGAATTGCAGTTGTAAGGAGAAGGGTGATCCATTGATAATATTGTGCTGTAATATATTTGAAAAATTAAGCACAATAATCCTAAATTTTGTAGACTTTAATATGTAGCACATGGATATAATACCATAATCACCTCCAAAATTATATTGTGTCCAATTCTGTATTGGGCTGTATAATAGCTATTTTTTTCCTGATCTGATGATTAGAGATCTCAGCCCCATAGAAACTGTATAGGATCACCTGAAAGAAACACTGTTTGATATTTCAGCTAGTCGTTGTAGCGAAGCCATTGAACACAACTATTGAACCAAGGCAAAACTAATAAGGAAAGGACAAGGTGCATGAGGTAATATTTTATTGGACCAACTTCTGTTGGTGAAAGAGACAAAATTTGGTCCAATAAAAGGTATTATCTTACCTGCCTTGTCTCTCTCTCATAGCCTGGGACTACCATGGCTCCAGTAACACTGCAAACAATTAAGGAAAGAGGGACATATCTGTACCATTCAGCATTTGGTATAATTTTTTGACAGCAGAAAAGTGCATGGGACATACTGGCATCCTCAAAAGAGTACAGGTATTTATGGTTGAAAGGCAAGGAGCTCTTAGTATGATGTAGGAGAGCAAGCCCTATTTTGTTCCATGTATTGACACATTACTACACACATTGCTTCAGCCCAGCAATTTTTCCCCTCTTTGTGGGATGGAATTCCTACCAGCCTACAATACTATTAGTATTGCCATTCCCTATGTATAATGCTAGAGAACATTTGCAAAGAGGGGAAAATGCAAACACTTTTCCCTGGGTTACCACTTCTGAAATCTAGGAACAAAAAAGAAGAGAGTAATCCTTGTGGGGAGGAAGACAGTGGTTCTTGTAATATATTTTGACTTGATAAAATGAAACTGCCATCCCCTCCAATCTCCCTGAAAGGAAAGTGCAAATGTGATATGGTTTGGAACTCTCAATTGAACACTCACATCTCCATGATATAGTCAGATAATTAAGCCCAGGGCATAAGGGTATTGTACAGAAGCACAGCCATTTCTAAACCTGCAAAAAGAGTTAATGTGCAGTGCTAGGTTATATAAAAGATTATCAGTAAATTATCAGATGGAAACTCTTTGCATCTTCGCTGCTTGGTGTGGGGAGTTGTCAAGGTTTCTCTTTTCATTCTGTGTTTTCCTTCTGAGTGACATCAAAGGCCTAACAGGAAGCTCTATAAGACTAGGAAATAATCAATTAGTGGATTTCATGCAGCTATCTACTGTCTTCACTGAGAAGGGCAAGGAATTTCAGAAACAGTGTGTTTTCTTAAGATATCAGAATATTATTAGTGCTTTAATAAAGGGGTTGTAGCAGTAAAACTCAGCTAGTTTTGAACGCCAGTTGTTATATCTGGGGGTCTTTAATCCCATTGCCATGTTCCTGACACTGACATTAATCTGTCATTACAGTCTGGAATAGAAGCCCCATGTGGATGACACATGTCATTTCAGTAGTTGCTCTACACTTCGCAGTTTGGAATTGTTGATGGAGGACTCAGATTTATGACAACAGTTGGTTTCTTTTGTTTTGTGGTTTCTCCCACTCCAGTTATGAATGGTTGAAACAGAACAGGATTAATCAAATGTACATTTCCTTCTGCAGTGGAATTCTCTGAAAGTGTTTTATATAAAAGTGGAGATTAGATGCCCAACTTGCATTGAAATGAGGGTTGGATGCTTACCTGCCATGTATGTCTTTGAAGATCTCCTCCTTAAATGCCAAGGCTAGGAAAAAAGCCTTAAAGATGGTTTAAAATCTCTGTAGTATATCTTATATATAGTGAATACGTCTTTACCTTTATACTGAAATATACTTGAAAATATCAGCTCAATTGATGATTGCTTTAACCTCTCCCTGGAGTGTCATGGCTGAAAGTCAGATCAAAACTGGCAGGTCAGTGCTCTGAATTAAGAAGGGTTGTATAACTTGGAGTGTCCTGTGTCTATGCTTTATGACTGTCATAACTCAAACAATCTAATTGGATTAATCACGTCTGAATATACACACATTTCGCTTTATCACTTTCAAAAGCAAATGCTGTGGTTTTCCAGAAGGTCAACTATTATTATGAAAGACAATTCTGAGATTTTTATTTTCAATCTACACCATTGAGAAAGACCACTGACCCTACTGGATACAAGCATGCAGGTGATGGGATAATAGCATCCCAAAATCAACACTGAGAAAAGAAAACACACACACACTCCATTCCTCAAAGTTACTAATTTCCAAGTGAAAATAAAAAACTTGTTAGTTCTTTGGGTACTAATTTCTCCTCTCAGAATAAAATACATCAACACTATTTTCAGTACCTAGTTGTGTATCTAAAACTATTCTTCCATACATCTAAATAAAATATTTAACTTTCCGTTAGATAATCAGAGGTCCAAGTCTTCACATATCTAAACTTCCACTTGCTTCACTGAGAATTTTCCTTGAGTAAGGGAGAAATTGAGTGTGGAATTCAATATTTGACTCTGAAAACTTTGAAGTTATTAGTTTCCAAACTTAAGATCAGGAGGACTGCTAAAGGAGACAAAGTTCTGTGAGCCCTCTGCTGAGATTGCTAGGTCATTTCATGGGGGAGAGTTTAACCCCAAAACTGACAATGAGCATGCCCCACTGAATCACATGTCCAGAATGATGTGAGAGAGTGCCTAGCTGAGAGTCTAGTTCATACTTTTTGGATAGATCATTACCAAACCTTTGAGCTGCACCTTGAAGTAAGTAGGTAACCAGTGCAGAGCATGCAGCATTTCTGTCATGTGCTCATAGCTGTTCACTCCACCTAAAAGATGAACCACTGTATAATGTACTAGCTGCACTTCTGAATCCTTTAGAAGAGTAGCCCCCAATAAATCTCATTTCAGTAATCTAGCCTTGTATGTACAAAGATATAGATTACTGTGGCAAGTTCTGCATTTGAGAGAAACAGTGACAAGTAAAACATAGATCAAAAAGGCACTTTGTGCCATAGACTTTATGAGCTAGCCTAGGGGCAGTGATGTAACCAGAATGATCTCAAAACAGCAAATTGATTGGCAGAGGCTGTGCCTAGTATCTTTGGTAGAAGTTGCACTGTTCATCCACTCCTATTCATCTAAATCCTTTCCCCTACCGTCACCATTGTTCCTACCTTCTCTTCAATGAGCATAAGTAGTTAATCCACATCCAAAAATATCAATCTCTTTAAAGTTCTAGAAGGAACTGCAGTAGCAGGTGTGACAAAATGAGATATAGATCTGAATGAGACTCTCAGACTCAGAGGTCAGAAGGGACCGATATGATCATCGACTCTGAACTCCTGCACAATGCAGGCCACAGAACCTCACCCACCCACTCCTGTAATAAACCTCCAAACTCTAACTGAGTTATTAAACACCTCGAATCATGGTTTAAAGACTTTAAGGTACAGAGAATCCACCAGCAAGTTAGTCGTGCCCCATGCTACAGAGGAAGGTGAACACCCTCCCCCAAGCCTTTACCAATATGCCCTGGGGGGAAATTCCTTTCCAACCCCAAATATGACAATCAGTTAAACCCTGAGCATGTGGGCAAGACTCACCATCCAGCCAACCAAGAAAAGAATTCTATAATAACTCAGAACCCATCCCATCTAACATTCCTTCACAGGCCATTGGCATATTTACCACCAATAGTCAAAGATCAGTCAATTGCCAAACTAGGCTGGCCCATCATACCATCCCTTCCATAAATTCATCAAGTTCAGTTTCGAAGCCAGCTAAGTTTTTTGTCCCCACTATTCCCCTTAGAAAGCTATTCGAGAACTTCACTTCTCTGATGGTTAGAAACCTGCATCTAATTTCACGTCTAAACTTACTGATGACCAGTTTATATCTATTAGTTCTTGTGTCCACAGTGGTGCTGATATTAAATAATTCCTCTCCCTCCCTGGTATTTATCCCTCTAATGCATTTATAGAGAGCAATCATATCTCCCCTCAACCTTGTTCTGATTAGGCTAAATAAGCCAAGTTCTTTGAGTCTCCTTTTATAGACCAGGTTTTCCATTCCACAGATCATTGTAGTAGCACTTCTCTGCACCTGTTCCAGTTTGAATTAATCTTTTTTAAACATGGGGGACCAGAACTGCACACAGTATTCCAGATGAGGTCTCACCAGCGCCTTGTATAACGGTTCTAACACCTCCCTATCTCTACTGGAAATACCTCGTCTGATGCATCCAAGGAATGCATTAGCTTTATCCATGGCCAAATCACATTGGCGGCTCATAGTCATCCTGTGATCATCCAATACGCCCATGTCCTTCTCCTCCTCTGTCACTTCCAACTGATGCATCCCCAGCTTATAGCAGAAATTCTTGTTGTTAGTCCCTAAATGCATGACCTTGCACTTTCCACTGTTACATTTCATCCTATTTCTTTTACTCCAGTTTACAAGGTCATCCAGATCTTCCTATATGATATCCCGATCCCTCTCTGTATTGGCAATAGCTCTGAACTTTGTGTCATCTGCCAACTTTATTAGCACATTCCCACTCTTTGTGCCAAGATCAGTAGTAAAATGGCTAAATAAGATTGGTCCCAAGACAGATCCCTGAGGAACTCCACTAGTAACCTCCCTTAAGTCTGACAGTTCGCCTTTCAGTATGACCCATTGTATTCTCCCCTTTAACTAGTTCCTTATCCACCTTTCAATTTTCATATTAATCCCTATCTCTTCCAATTTAACCAGGTGGAACCATATCAAATGCCTTACTGAAATCTAGGTAAATTTGATCCATTACATTCCCTTTATCTAAAAAAACTCTGTTATCTTCTCAAAAAAGAAGGCGATCAGGTTGTTCTGGCATGATCTACCTTTTGTAAAGCCTTGTTGTATTTTATCACAATTACTGTTAATCTCGATGTCCTTAACTACTTTCTCTTTCAAAGTCAAACTCAAAGGCCTATTGTTACCTGGCTCTCTTTTTTCCCCGTTTCTTAAAAATAGGAACTATTTTAGCAATTCTTCAGTCATACGGTACAGCCCCTGAGTTTACAGATTAACTAAAAATCCTTGCTAATGGACTTGCAATTTCATGTGCTAGTTCCTTTAATATTCTTGGATGGAGATTATCTGGCCACCCTGATTTAGTCCCATTAAGCTGTTTGATTTTGGCTTCAACCTTGGATGTAGTAATTTCTACTCCATATCCTCATTCCCATTAGCCACCCTACCACTATCCCCAAGCTTATCATTAGGCTCATTAAAAACGGAGGCAAAGTATTTGTGTAGATATTCAGCTATGCCTAGATTATCCTTAACCTCCACCCCATCCTCAGTGCTTTGTGGTCCCACTTCTTCTTTCTTTGTTTTCTTCCTATTTATATGGCTATAGAACCTTTTACTATTGGTTTTAATTCCCTTTGCAAAGTCTAACTCTACTTGGCTTTTGGCTTTTCTCACTTTATTTCTACATGTTCTGACCTCCAAGAGGTAGCTTTCCTTGCTGATCCCTCCCATCTTCCACTCCTTGTAGGCTTTCTGCTCTCACTTAATCACCTGTCTGAGATGCTTACTCATCTAGCTTGGTCTACAACTCTGGCCTATGAATTTTTTCCCCTTCCTTGGGATGCAGGCTTCAGTTAGTTCCTGCAACTTTGACTTGAAGTAATTCTAAGCCTTCTCCACCTTTAGATCCATGAGTTCTTCACTCCAGTCCACTTCCCCAACTAATTCCCTTAATTTTTTTAAGTTAGCCTTTTGAAATCAAAGATCCTCATTACAGACCTATTTTTGTTTATCCTTCCATTTAGTTTGAACTGAATTTGCTCGACATATAAGTGCCATTTTCACATGGATGATGTGTAGATCAAAGTCTAGCAGTTACCTGCCCTAATGAAAGTACATATGAAATGGTCAGAGAGTGACAAGATAGAATTCTATGCAACCATAAATGAGTACTCATGGAGAGGGAGAGAGAGCACCAGTTAACTTATGTTTGGATTTCTTGGATTGAAATACAAGCCCAGTCTGTTGTTATAAAACTACTCAGATGAATCCACACAGACTCATGGTGTAAGAAGGTACTGAAGAACACTAATAGAAATAACAAAATCACATGAACACTTTACCAATGTCCACTATCAGAAGAGCATCAGTCAAGAAGATCATCACCCACAGATACCATCTCCAAAACTCTAATATCATATCCATATCTATCAACTATAACCAGAAGGACAATAACATCAATAAAGTGATCAAAGTCCTTATTTGTAGTACAGTCTCACCTAGAGGCCTCAACCAAGCCACAGGCACACAGAGTACATCTACATTCAAGCTGGAGGTATAATTTCCAGCTGGGATAGATGTACACATGCTATCTTTGATTGAGCTAGTGTATTAAAAATAGAACTGTAGCCCCAGTGCTACAGGTGGCAAAATGGCTTAGCCACCCCAAGTATACTGCAGTGTGGGACCATAGGTACTGAGGCAGCTAGCCAGTCCTACTGCTCATGCCACCATGATTATACTTCTATTTTTGGTGCACTAGCTCGATCAAAGTTAGCACAAGTCTGTCTATCTAAGCTCAAAATTACACCTCCTGTTTGAGTGCAGATGTACCCATAGTAAAAGATGGTCCATGATGTCAGAAGCTGACAAATGGCATAGATAAAACAGAAAAGGGAAAGGAGAGGAAACCGGCACAGAGATGAATGATGCTTTGTCTAAGGTCACACAGCAGGTTATGAATAGAACCCAGGTATTCTGAGTCCCAGTCCTGTGCCCTACCACTGGCACAAGCAGCCTCTGTGATCAAGTGGCAAGTGGAATTTCTCCAATAATTCTTTCCCAATAATCTTCTTAAAAAAATGATAGGTTAAAGATTGAGTTATAGTTGGTGAGATTATTAATAACAAAAGATGGCATCTTGAATATGCCATCTCAAACAAAACTGTTCACTTAATAATAGTGAGCCCCAAAATTTCCCACCAGCCATCGCTAACTTTTAACAAAAAGGTTAGGTTACGTTGATATTAACTATTCAATTGTTCCAGTTAATCCAAGTGAAATTAGAGCCCATCTTTCCTCCAGGGTTTAAAGCCCCCCATAGATGAGTTTATAAACCCTAGGAGGGAGCAGGTAGGTGAATGAAGCTAGGATTTTGTATACACACACTCTATGGGTGGTTTGAGACTTTAAACAACATTTTAAGATATGTTCAACAAGTGTTTTCTTTTTCTGACTGAGTTACGAGGACAAAACTACATGTATTTAAGCCAAATAAGCAGAATATAAGAACACCGTCTATGGGAATACCTTCAGTTGTACTTCTTATATTATCTGATCAAATGTCTCTTAAATTGGTTTATACTTCCTTGGTTAGGTCCATTTTCTGCAAATATATAATATAATGGATTCCATTTAAACTCTAAGGCTGACAGGTTCTTTTTGCTTTGCTAAATTGCTTTGTGGAATGAAATAACACAGTTGAGATCTATAATCTAACATTGTTCAGTTGGAGACAACTCTGCTTGGCACTTGATATAAATTCTATCAGCAGTAATTTATGATGAAACCAGTTTTTATAGAAGTCTAAGGTGATACCCTTCCCAATAAGAAGTAGTGTTCCCCCCCCCCCCCCCACTGAAATGCAGTTCATTTTGAAAGCATCTGTCTCAGAAATTATATTAAAACAGGAGGGGTAAAGGATTAATTTTGCTCTTGTGTAGCAGGCCACCCCAAAGCCTCTACCACTTACCTCCCATTTAAAATAGACTTAAATTAGTGGGACTTAATTGCTGTATAGGTTTTGAGATGACCTGTTCATGCCAACTTGACCCTGAAAAGAGAATCCTTGACTTTTCTTTTTTACCCACTTTGTTTATCATGCCATGTTTTCAGCGTATGCTAATTGGAGCATAAATACAATATACACATTCTGTTGCCATTCTGAGTCAGTTATGAAAATTCTGGCTTTTTTGCTGCTGTGTTGGAGAAACTGCAATTTTCACTTTTTCTCTGTCATATGGAGCACACATACATACAGACTATGGTGGGACCTTGCCCTTTGTTTTTTCAAAACAATAAACAAAAATACCTCTGCTCATATATAGGGCTTGATCCTGCAGGATGCTGAGCAGTCTGGTCCTGATCAAGCAAAGTATTTAAGGCCATATTTAACTTTTAGCATATGAGTAGTGTAATTGGAATCAATAGGACTATTAATGTGTGCTCAAAGTCAAATATAACATGCTTAATTGCTTTGCTGTATCAGGACCAGCATGCTCAACACATTGCAAGATTGAGCCCGCAGCTAGCTGCACAGACTAACTGCAAGTTTCTCTTCAAATCAAAATGAAAATTCTACATTAAAATAAGGTAAAATTGAAAATGATGAGCTGAGTTGTTATTGCAAATGTTAAAGTAAAGGTTACAATTCAGAACAATGCTGTATTATCTAAAAACCAAAAAAATCAGCTGTCTTATTGCAGTAAAGTAGTCTTATGAGTGTATGATATGCACCTTCTATGCTAGGTTAGGCTTCAGTCTCCACAGAATAGTAACTTCTGATTGTATGATTGTGTGTTCTGCTTTTGCAAAGTGGATGACCATTCACTGGGGGTTAGTGCTTAGAATGTGGACTGTGAAAGGTCAGCGCTTTATCCATTAAGCCATCAAGCTTTTTCTTATTATAATAGTAGGTGAAAGGCTTTAGCTTGAGTCACAAATGTAAAGTTCAGCAGACTGATCATATCTCAAATTGAAGGAACAGTGCAAAAATAGCTTTGTCATAGTACATATTGGTATTCAGTGCTCTAAATGTCAGTACACAATGACAGAGTATCAAATATGTTGAATCATATCACTGAAAGCCAGGAGATAGAGCAATTTTCAGCTTTCTAAGTCCAATTTATGTTTATAAATGGAAAGCTCAGTTTGAGCCCTACTTATCTGAACAGACAATGCTAGCATGAGGTTAGATTTTATATGAGCCTGCTTGTTTATCTCTAATTATATGCTAATCAATTTGATTTCTCATTTAAACTCTAAGCTATTGCCGTGTAATAATCAACCTCACGTTGAAGCAACAAAGCAGCTGTTATACTTACTACATAAGCAGGCTTTAATTGCACATTTGGTATGATGAAAATGAAGATGGATTCTGTTTCATTGTCCTTACAATATACCATTCTACAGTGCACTTTTACTTTGAGCTGACACATTTATAGCTACATTATTAAACTGTTGCATCCAAATATTTACTGAGTCATTGCCAAGCTATTTTGTTTGTATTTTTGTCTTACCTCGGCAGACTGACTGTTTTTATTGTATTTCTCTCTCTAAAAAAATCTTTATAGTGAATGTGAGATATTTATACAATAAAATGGAAGGATAAAACTATGAAAACTCTCTAATCTTCAAAAGCATTAAGAAAAAAATCATTTGCAATATTCCCTCAAAAATGCCATATGTCTGACGAAAGCAAACCTTCATGCGCACAGCAGCTAAAAAATCTTTTATTTGGGGGAAGAAGGGAAAGAGTTTGGAAAATTAGGAGTATTTTTTTTTAACTTGTATAGTTAAGAAGTTGTCATAGTGACTGAGAACATACTTGAATAAAAGTGTAGTTAACAAATCTGTTTGCTAATTAAGTCCCTGATTCAGCAAAGCACTTAAGTACATACTTTAAACATGTGGAGTTCATAAACCCATGGGACTAATCATATGTTTTAAGTACTTTGCTGAATTGGAGCCTAAACTAAGCTAACATTCAAACATTCTTGTGGATTTTTAAAAATTAAATACAGCATGGATAAAAAAGCTGAAACTCTATCTCTCTCCTGATTCTGGATCTACTGTGAATTATGCAAAGTTCCTTGTGTGAGGTGTTGGGCACTCTGACCTCTCATCTCATAGGTCCAGGCCCACAGTGAGCACAAAGTATAATATATCCAACTCCCTCCCACATCCCCCTCCAAAATCAAGCAAAAACACCAAAAAACGCCCACCCACCATAAAAACCTGTGTTGGATCATCAGACCAAAGTATTCCTTGTTCACGCTTGAAATATTTACAGTTCAAATGGAATGCTGAGGGAATAGTGGGCTAAGTCCTGTTTGGCTGGGAATTCTGGGGCAAACAGGAATGCCAGTTGGTTCTAGCATAGTCATCTCAAGATAGGATTTCTGGTAGACTAGGCAATCCTTTGTGCCATACAGGATGTGCATTCACTGGGATGCTGAATCCATTCTGCTGCTCAGTGTGTCAAGGCAAGAATTGTTGTTCCTGTTTATCTGCAATAGTGCCCACTATGTGTTAAACACTTTCAAATCACTCAAGAAAGATGGCCTCTCTTTCAAGAAGATTATGGAATGATGGAATCTACAATTCTCATAAATTTTTTTAAAAAATATCAATGTCTCTTACATTTGGAAATTATAAGGTAAAGAAGTATTTGCTACTTGTCTCTGTGAAATAGAATCATAGAATATTAGAGTTGGAAGGGACCTCAGGAGGTCATCTAGTCCAACCCCCTGCTCAGAGCAGGACTAACCTCGGCTATATCCTCCCAGCCAGGGCTTTGTCAAGCCTCAGCTTAAAAACCTCTAAAGATGGAGATTCCACCACCTCCCTAGGTAACCCATTCCAGTGCTTCACCACCCTCCTAGTGAAAAACTTTTTCCTAATGTCCAACCTAGACCTCCCCCCCCTGCAACTTGAAAAAATTCTACTTGTTAGTCCCTAAGTGCACAACACTACACTATTAAATTTCATCCTATTTTTATTGCTCCAGTTTTCAAGGTCATTCAGATCTTCTTGTATGATATTCTGGTCCTTTTCCATGTTGTCAATACCTTCCAACTTTGAGTCATCCACACTTAATTTTATTATATTTGTTATTACGTATAACAACACAGTGTTTTATGATAATTTTATAGAACACCTCTTGTTGGTCTTGTAGATCAACTTTAATTAGGGGGCAAATTCATGTTAGGCTGGGATTGAGTAAATACTCAGTGTTTTCTTTCCAGGGCTATGTAAACACTGAATAATCAATTTGTGGTATGGGCAAGGACTTTTGTAGAATGTAATATGGACTTTTACCTTCAGTGATGGCTAATTAGAGGCCTGTGGCATTCAGAAATGTGGCTCATTACTTGCTCTCTGATTTAGATGATGATATGGGACTAGCATTAAGCATGTACTCAAGTTGTGCTGAGTTTAGTCCTTGCTACTCCTTTTTAACTGCTAGCTCAGCTCATCATGTCTGCTCACTCTGGCCAACCTGTTTTCTCTGACAGTGTGTGTTTTCATTCAGTACAAACATTTAAATAAAATAGGTTTGTTTCTCTGACTCTTCACAACTTATTCTGCTATGCTTCAAAACATGATCCTTCTTATTTAAGAGAGAAAGTCTGTTGTTTTCTGATGTACTTGCGATAAGTGGCTGTTGAGATTCATCAGTAGCAAAGTGAAATGGAGGCCATTAGTCTCAGAAGTAATTTATTGTGAATATAGTAGGAAGAATTAGAGGAAGTGCTATTATACCAAAATCCATAGCCTGAAAAAACAAATGCAGTTTCCCCCACTATGTGTAGCTGTGAAAGTGCTGTGGTGACTTTTTCTCTGACTGACCAGTGATATGCACCTTGTACATTGTGATGAATAACTGAATAAAAGTGGATTGTGTGATAGAGGGCAGATCTTTGGCCTGAATAATTGATCAAAGGGAGTGACTTGTGTGAAAAGAGCAAAGTAGTTGGAGATGCACACTGCTGCATTTCAGAATGAATTCCAAGGATGCAAGTTGTGGTAATGCCATAGAAGGCTGCACATATGAAGAAAAAAATATGGTCAGAAATGCAGTTGCAGCAACTGTTATTTAACTACAAATAAAAGTAGCTTATTTAATATCTTATTCATATTTTACTCTGTCCTTAGTCAGGGAAATTCCCATTGTAGTTCATTACTGTGCCTGCCCTTCACTGGCCAATAAAGGATTAACTGAGCTTTAGAGAGCCTATGCAGGCAGTAGGCAATTAGAGATTGGCTGAGAGAAGCAGCCAATCAGGGCCAAGCAGGCTCATATAGGAAGAGTTGCAGGGCAGAGCACAGTGAGTCACTCCCTGGAGCTCAAGGATGGGGAGGACTAGCTGCCTTGCAGGCTGAAGACAGCTGGTACCCAGGACACAGCAGTGCTGTAGGCAGGGGCTGGGGGAGTTAAGAACAACTCCTGGCTGAGTGCAGGGATTTGCAGGCTGAGGCTCTGAGGCAAGGGTGGAGAGGGTGCTGAAGGCCACGGGGAGGTGGCTGAGGGAAATTGATTGAGGAGTTGGCGGGGATGCAGCAAGTGGCTGGCTTCTATAGGGTTCCTGGGCCAGGACCCATAGTAGTGGGCAGGTCCCGGTCTCCCCATCCCCATCCTCGCCACTGGGAAAATGGCCAGACATAGGCGGCAGTTGCCACTGAAGGAAGTGGCTGGACAAGGATTGCCGAGACAGTCCCCGGAAGGGGGGGAGCACTGATTGTGACACACCTGCAGGTCATGTCATGGTCCCGAGAGAGATGTGGATCCAGGAGTGAACGAGAGGATGGGCGAAGCACCACTAGAGAAGGGTGCACTGACTAGCAGAGTTAATCCCAGGAATGGCCATCAGGAGGTGCCAGAGTGATGAGTTGGCCCCGTTACAATTATACATATACATTTGCTTAGTACTTGTCACAGTGTGAAACCACTCTGCTTTTCCTGATGGTATTGAGGAGTAGACCAGACATGGTGCAGCTCCAACCCAATGGTGCTTTGAAGTTATAGGGCACACATAAATGACAGCAGAATTTGGCAACAAGATTCATTTTCCAGAGTTCAAATTGTACCCTAAATCTTTCATACTGATATAAGAAAGGGAAGAAAATAATGATCTTATACATACCTAAATGCTGAGAACATTGATTAATGAGAGGAAAAACAAGAAATGTATTGATATTTCTAGAATTGTTAGAACTATTTAAGGAATATCTTACACAGACTTGATTTGTTTTCTTTTGTAATTTTTCTCAGATGCACAAGATATTTGACTTAAAGCTACTGATTGATCTATGGTGGAAGTGACCTTAAATTGATATTTCAGATTATACATTTATGCTTCTAGAATCTGCTATATAAATGATTGTTTCATACTTACAAAGTATTTGATATATATCTATATGCAGAGCTTATGAATATAACTGTATTCCAGCACTTTTTAAACTACACAACAGTTTTCCTCTTCTTTAAAAATTTCCTTCAACTTCATTGAAAATTAATGATTGTGTGACTTGTTACTGTTGTGATATAGACTAAAACCACTAATTGATAGGGTAATTGAGTGCATCCTTGTGTAACATATATATAAGCCAATAAAAACTTTAAAATATCCCTGGGGATCCATATCTTCAATTTATCGGATGAAAATTCAACCTTAAACTTCAAGTTTGCTTGCTTTCTTGCTGCCAAAAGTTAGAATCCTGGTATTATTTTTACATGTGTTTTGCTTAGATGAAATTTAAGAAAGTGTACTTTTTGTACAATCATACATTATTTGAGAAAAGAACCAGTAAAGTATCAGAGATGAGGTCTCTTGTCATTCATAGTAACATCAGAAGTGGGTTGTAGGGCACCATATACTTTATAATGCACTTGTGTGACCATATGCAAATTGCCCTGTGTTTTATCGTTTTGTACAAGCTGTGGCATAATTTTTTACTTTATCTATATTACAACTTTGCCTTCTGGATATTGTTATGAATCTTCCCCACAAAGATATTCTATACCTGCTCCCTGCCTTTAGAAAGGACTGCAGTAAGAGGGAGGTTCTTCTGAAAAATAGATCTGCGGTAAGAACAGTGAAGATCTGTCCCAGGAACACAGGTGTTACCAGACATCAGCTTCTCTCAGAGGAAGTGGAAGTGGTGTCTCTGCTGAACTGGTAGCGAGCAGCATGTTGCAGCTCATGAGGTATGCCAATCGGGTTGGGTTTGCTCCTGTACAGCACTAGAACCATTGGAAGACTCTCTGGCTAGTTGTAATAAAGGGCAATTAAGCAGCTGAGGGAGCTGGAGGAGGCTTGGAGGTGAGTCCAGCTGCCATCCAAAGATCTCATTTTAACTCCTGTGGGCCATGGCAACATCTAGCCCCTCCAATGGAGATGCTAAGCTACAATGAAGATAGATAATAATGTGTCTCAGGAAGATTTTTCCCCCACCCTACTTTGTGGAGTATTTTTTAGTTATTTTAATAATATTTAAGATTTTCAAATTATTTTTTATCAGTTAACGTTTTTGCCATAATTCCAGTTCCCATTTTGCTGCAGAATTCTATGCAATTTTACTGCATACATCTAGAGGACTGAACCCAGAAACTGGATCTAATATGCTGCATAATATACTGGGCCTTGAGGAGGTGAAATGTGGGTCCCTAACCAACTGGAAACCTCCTATCTCACAAACTTTCTTTTGCACTCCATAGACATAGGAGAATAAAATGTATCAGTTAAACCCTTTTTTCTCAGAGTAGTCACAAAAGCCAGTATTAGCTTGCCTCCCATATTAAAAGTAGGTATGTAGTGTATACTGTTAGTCTCCCATATAAACCTAGCAGGACTCAGTCACACAAAAGAATAATAGAATTGTAAAAATATCTTTAAATGTTATGCGTCAATCGTTGCTTTTATAAGAAGTGGAGCTGGTAGCATTGTCTATTATTAAGGTTTCCCATTAAGACTCTGTTTTCAGTTGCTTAAAACTTTGCTTATGATAACCATGTAAGCTGAAATTTTACATGCCTCAGACTGAGTTTTTGAAAATGTCAGTCAAAGCTGTTCATCAATTTCCAAGAACAAGTAAGTGAAAAATATATTGTTTTGCCTATGTTCAAAATTTTTGCTCGCTTTTTCTTTGAGAAGCTCTACTGCCCCTGTGTATTAGAGCAGGGACATGAAATGTGGAAAGGGGATTATCTTCATGTCAGGGGTGTGCCTTTTGCCATTCAGATTGGGCTGATAGGGGTCAGAACTGAGAGCCAGGAGACTGCCTCTCCTGTGCTGTCTATGCCCACTCTTCTGGGCCCAGACTGTGGAGGAGGACACTGACTAATTTGAATGTGCTGGACAAACACTGGGAGGGGTGGAGTAGGTTGGAACAGAAGCTTGGGGTTTGGGGAGAATGGAACCCAACGTTGGCGGTAGGAGGAAGAGGGTATCTGGACTGGGAATTGGCATGGTAGGAAGACTGGTACTGGTTGGGCGAGGGGACTCAGCATCTAAAAGGAAATGGAGGAGGACTGGAATCAGTGGGTTGGGGAAAGACTGAGATTGGATGAGGAGTCAAGTAGGATGACTGGGACTTGAAACCTGTGGGCTAATGGGGTTCAAGATGTGGTGGGGAGAGACAGATTTGATAAAGAACCAAGATGCAGGGGGAGAACTGGCACAGTCTCTTTGGCCATCCAAGAACAAGAAGCCAGGGAGCAGATTAGGGGGAGACTGAGATTATCTGAGGAGAGCGATTGGGACTGGGAATGGATGGGGATGGGAATGAGGGTGTGGGGACTGACTTGAGGCCAGTGGGGGGGAAGGAGAAACTGATCAGACAAGGAGCCATGTGTGCGGGGGGAGGGAGGAATGGAACTGTCAGGGAAAGGAGACTGGGAGCAAGGCTTGGCTGGGGGAGCTGGGAGTGACTGGGGGAGACTGGGACTGGGATATGGAGTCTGTAGGAGGAGATTAGGACTGACTGGGTAGGGAGAGTGGGACGAGAATGCGAATCCTGAGGGTAGGCGAGGAGAATAGGCTGGACAAAGAGCCAGGGATAGGGAAGATACAGCACTGGGAGAGGGACAGGCTGGAAGTGATAGGGCAGAAGTGGTGACGTTTGCAGGGAATGGACAGAACGGTCTATGCATGCTACAACACACTCCCTTCCAGAGCCTGGACAGGACCCCCACATTCCTGAGTCTCACCATTCCTCTGCTCTTAGCAAATATCTGTGAAACCCTCTATCAAAGTGTCTGATCCCCTTCTACTGCTAGATGACAACCTACTACTTCTATCAGTTATTCTGTTTGCTGAAGTCTGCGTGGAGGGTTAAAACTTCCAACCCTGCTGATGACCCACATGGGTGTCAGCATGATGGAATTTTGTTTTTTTTCAATTTGCTTTTTACAAAACCCTAGGAAATCACACACACAAAAACTACCTTAAGAGAACATTATTAAGGTTGAAAAATCAAGCACTCAAAAGTTAGGAAAAACCCACATTAAGCTTACTGTGTGTGTGAAGCCTCTCTCTTGGTTTTTGTGGAAAACTTTGTGGAAATGTCTCTGTTGTGTCCCAATGAGGAATGGGAAAAATTCTGAAACCTCAAAATTATGTAGGATGCTCTAATTAGGATGTTAGCTTTAGGCTCCTAGCTTGAAAATATTGGCCTAACTGAATATATTTTTGGCACATGTTATGAACACAATATATTCATGAGGTAGATAGCTTTTATGTGTTATTGACCCAGGTGTGTTTTGATCCTCCTTCATTTGCATCATGCTGAGAACACCTTCTGTGTCCAAAATGCTGAGTAAGGCTTTCTGATTGCTTGCTCTTCACAATGTTTTGAGCATAATAGTCTTCCATAATATATTGGACATGAGGAGCTGAAATTTAGAACCCTGTCTTCTTGTACCCTTGGTCCAATTTAGTTCCTAGGATGTCATTTTGATTTTGTATCAGGTAGAAAGCCTTTACTCCTGTAAACTTTAGCCCCTTAAACTCAGCACCTCATTTTACTCCTAGCAGCTTCAATGCTCTGTTCTGTTCAGGTTGATCCAAAGCCATTTGGTGCTACTTCAGGCTTGGATTAATCTGCCACATTTTATCCTTCTCTGAATTCATTCTTCTATTCAGTTAGTTCTGTGAGCAGCAAGATTTCAGGACCTTCCCTTGTGAACTGTGCTTTGCATTATGCGTGTGAATCAGCACAACTTTGGCGCGCGCTCTCTCTCTCTCTCTCTCTCTCTATCTATCTCTCTCTGAATTATGAAGGACTACCCCTAGTGTTTTAAAACTATTAAATATTAATGTGAATGTAACCAAAGGAAAAATTCTACTGATAAATAGTAAGTCTGTGGTGGTCTATATCAAATTATTATTATTTTATTATTTCAAAAGTCCAGTCTTTTACAGAGTTCAGAACAATTGGCAAGTTCACCTTAGAAAAAGAACTGAGTATTTGGGATTTGATAGAGATATTTAGGAAATCTTATGGATGTAGATTGTATGGAAACCTGCACAGATAGTATTGTCAGCAAACATATTTATAAAAGACACATTTCTAAAGTACATTAAAGGAACATTTTCATCAGTGAAATCTGAGTGAATGTTAGCAGAAAAAGAAAAGAAGGGGAGAGGAACAGAAAAAAATAGTTACTATTATTTACCCCAGGGTGTCTTTGTCACTTTACAATAATATAAAGTTAACTGTGAAGCCCTAAGAATTTACAGTCCCAAGTCCTAATCCTGCAAGCATTTGTGCATATCTTTAACTTTAAGTGAATAATCCCATTGACTTCAATCTCTATAGCCTAACAGGCTGATGCTATGAATACTAGCAGGTTTGAAATTTACTACCATGAGTAGTCCAACTGGCTTCATGGACTGAAGCATTAGGTCCTGAAATAGCTACATGATGTAACAAACTGAATGATCAGACTCTGGAAGGCTTTACTTCCTTTAAAAAATGACAATTAAAATAGTGTGGCAAAACTATACTTAAGAGGTGATAGCTCATTAAGCACTGTGTATCTTACTGGGAAGATGCACTATTCGTCTGAGAGTCTGTATGATCTTATTGTCTTCCCTTTCCTCCTTCACTCTCATTCCCTCCCTGTATTTGTCATTTTCTTCTGTTCTCATCATAGCTGAGAGTTGGATCTTGCAGACACTTATTACCAGGTATACTGCTTACTACTGTAAGTAGTCCCACAGAAATCACAGAAATGAGCAATAGGAAAAAAAAAATGACAGACATAGAGTGTGTTGGGATAGAAGAGCAAAGAAATGAAGACAATAAGATTATCTAGCCTCTGAGGTGAGCAATACATATGGCTTAAGGGTTACTTTTACCATATACAATGTTTATCTGACCACTCTGCTTCTTGTATGGCTCTTGTTCAGTATTTTAATGATGACCATATTTTTTCAAAGGAAAGAAAGATCTGGTTTACACAAAAGGATATCTTCTAAGATTAAATAGATCATTTATCTTGCTGTGACAGATAATTTCGAGGCCTGAATCTTAAGCCAACAAGTGTACTGAGTTCTCACTGAGAATTCTGTGTGAAACAGCTGCAGCATCGGGCACTTGTTTTTTGTTTTTTGTTTTTCTTTTTGGATTCAGCTTTTCAATAATTTGCATGATTAATTAATTATGCTCTAAAGAGAGCTTTCTTCAGAGCTGCACCTATGTCCCTGAGTACTGCAACTTTTTCTGGTTCTGGCTTAGTGACACCAGTCCTTCACCTGTTTCAGCAGTAAAACTAAAGTTCCAAGTCAGCAAAACCATGCTTTAAATTCTGCAGCCTTGGGAAGTATTTTTGTAGTTGAACAGAAAGGAATCATTTGTCTTTCAATGTTGAGCCCTGGACATCAACTCTTGAGCATCCAGAAGGTCACACATCACAGTGTGGGACTTAGAATAAGAGAAATAAAGGGGAGGAGGGAGATTCGTGGAGCTTCAAAGGAACCCCTGGAGGGGAAAATTAAATTTCACAGAAGATCTTTTCTGATGTTGAATTCAATTTTCTTCACCAACCTTTTGATCCCTAGCAGATTAGTGACTGACCAGAGATTTCTCTCCATTAAATAACAGAAGCTAAAAGCAATACTGTTGACAAAAACAAGCACTCTCAGGAAAGTTAATGCTGACACCATTCTTAACCTATGCTATTGTAAGGGACCATCTTTCCTCAGAAAAAATCCCAAAGCATTTGCAAAATGGTTTTATATAGAAATCACTTTGTTCACTTCCAAAAGGTGGCCCCCTCAGCAGTAAAATGCCTTAAGGGCTAGACTCACAAAAAGGGACTTAGACTCAGCAGAGCCTGAAGTTTAGGTGCCATGCAGCCTACTGAAATCCACAGCCTGAGCTAGATGCCAAGGCTCCCTGTATAATTCATGGGGAGAGTTAGGTGCCAGACAATGTAATTTACAGAAGCCAGCAAGTTGAGCAGTGAGTCACCCAAGCTAGCAAATGGGAGATGCTGAGAAGAGGGGTGTGGCCTAAGCATTGTCTCTCAAATTGATTTAGGTGCCTAACTCTGGGCTGAAGTGAGGCAGTTATATGAATTTGAGATTCACCTTCCCTTTAGTTAGGGCTGATCAGGATTAGGTGCCTTTCTCACAAAAAACTGTCTCAGTGGAATTGCTGCTGCTGCTATACCCAGTAGCCCAGGCGTTAGAGCACTCACTCCAGACTGGGGAACAACCAAGTTCAAATCCCTACTCTGCCTGATTCAGACCAGGGAAATAGCCACTTTCTCTCTCTTTCTGGCACAATGAATGTGTAAGTATTTCGTACAAAATGAAACAGCTTCAATAGGAAAGACTGATTGCCCCCTGCTTCAGATTATCCTGTCGTCCTCTGGTTGGAGCAGTCATGTGGTATGTAGGAGACCTGCGTTTGACTCCCTTCTTCACATCAGACAGTGTAGGGATTTGTACCCTAGTCTTCCACATCCTGGGTGAGTGTTGTAACTGCTGGCCTATTGGTTATAAGGTGGGGGCATCTCTACCACATTTTGTGCAGGGCTCAACCTGGTAGGTGGCATCTGATCATCCCTACCAGATCAGGCCCTGCAGGTGAGGTAGGCAGGGGAATACCTAGTGTGAGGATTCAGCAGGGGAGATAGGCACTGAATGCTTAAGTGTCAGGACTTACTTAGCTTTGCACATGCTCACTTCCAGAAATGCAGGTGCATGTCGGACTTGAAATGCCTGCAGGGCTACTTGGGGTTTTAAATTTTGGACTTAGGCACCAAAAACACTTTGTTGTCTTAGTCCCAAGTGTTGAATTGTAGAAAGCAACTGTAGGTTACAATTTAGGAAAGGCTGAGAAGAGAATCTTATCCAGATGAAATTTCGGAGAGTATTTAGGTGGGCAAAATGTAACTAATTGTCCAAACTGGAGTTCTGCCCAGACAGTAAGAGTAAATACTCTTGCCGAAACAAACAAGACCACCAAGGAATCTTTAATGACAAGTGGTCAAGACTTCACATTGAAATCACATCTGATTGTTACAATGGCCTCTGTATAAAATGTGGCCATATTTACCCCATTTACATATTCTAAAAATTAAAAAACAAAACAAAACAAAAAACCCTGTGGTATTTGAACAGTCCAGTTCAAAGTCACTGTCTTGATTTTCAAAAACCCATGTGAAACTGATCCTACCAACTTAGGAAACCATCTTCTCCACAACCAGGACTGCAACATTCCAGTCCTAAAGTGTCATGGCTGCAGGCAGTGAGTGGTGAACCTTCAAAAGGTTTGGGCTAGATAAACCCTCACTCAAAAAGTGGTTTTTAATGGTCCCTCTCCCTGTCTTGTCTTTGGCAACCTGGCAAGCGACCCCCCTTTTCTTTCAAGCAGGCCACTCCAACAAGCCCTCAGACCTTTTCCTTTATCTCAAAAGGCTCCTCTGGCCTTTCGCTCCTGCTCACAAATACTGCTCTGCTGAGAACTTAAACTTCTCCTTTGCCATGACCAATCACTAGGAAGTTCAGAAACAATACAGGCTCTTTGCTGGGCATAGGATCGATTTCTCTCTTTTGATTTTCTTCAGATCTGGGGCTTTCCTATCTCAGAGTGAATTGTTTGCTTCTATCAGAAAGATCAGAGCATTCAAGACTTGAGCAGAGGTTGGAGCCTTGCAAAGATTGGAGATCCAGTGCAACTTGTCATGGATTCTTCAGAGGATAGGAAGGGAGAGGCTGTGTTGTAGGGAGATCAGAAAGGGAAAGGCTATGTGGTATGTTGGCAGAGATGAACTGCTGGGAAGTTGCAGGAGTTGCTAAAGAGAAAGAGAGGGATCCTGTTGGGGGCGGGGGGAAGTGGTATAACTTCTCAAAAGCAATCTGAAATATTTAAAAACTTCAGGGAAAAGGCTGAAGAATGGGTCTACAGTAGTTAGATTTGATTAAAACCTGTTCAGCCATCCTTAGTGACAGAAATGCTGAGAGTGACATTGATCAGTTGACTTCTGCTGAATATATCAGTTATGCTTCATAAACATTCGCCTTCTGTGCCACTGAGTGTACCTGCTATTTTCTGATCTTTCCTTGATTTCAAAGTGATGGAATAAGAAAAGAGGGAGGGCAGAGGCATAAAAATGAATGATTTGGAGACATTATCCTGTGGATAGTGCACTGGGCTGAAAATCAGGCTCTTCAACTGATCTTCTGAGATCATAGGTAAATTATGTCATCCTTCTGTATCTTTACAGTTTCCCCCAACTATAAAGTGGCATGATATACCTACATAAAGTGCTGTGTAATAGGTAAGTATTATTAATAATTCAAAATAGTAATTACTTGATCTGGTCAGAGCTGCTTACTTTCACCATACTAATAAATTTAACATAAAATCTGCAATTCTAACTAGTTTAGAGACAAATGTTGGCGTTTAGCTGCTAGTGGAATTAGTGTGTGGTGGGGACCTACCCAATTCTCTGGAGGCCCAATGTACAGAGGGACTGCACAGAGTCCACCATCATAAGGTAATTTGAGAATATTCTCAGGGAGATGGTTCTCTTTGGATAATGACTGGACATTTCACGCACAGAGTAAAACAAAGAAAGAGCAAACAGCAGAAGATGAAATATTAATGTAAAAAGGAATGATGTATACTCATTTCATTGATGGTTTATACTGCTATGATATAAACTATAGAAGCAAATCTCAAGTGGCCTGTTACAACTAGTAGTGCCCCCAAAAGGATTTAACACCTTAGTGTATGAACAGGCATCATATATATACATGTGTGTGTGTGTGTGTGTGTGTGTGTGTGTGTGTGTGTGTGTGTGTGTGTATAATATGGGGCTGGATTAAAGTTTTCTGGGGTCCATAGCACATTCTCACCCATTCCCCCAATGTATCCTCACTTCAACACAAAGTGGGCAGGCACTGGTTCCCCCCTTGATGTCAAGGAGCCACAGGGTAGCACTCTCAGGACAGAGGACTGAGTCTACTCTGGTGGGGGCCAGTCAGCTTCCTCCTTTGCTCAAGTAGGAACCCCTCCCACAGAACACTGCTCCTTGAGCAGGTTCAGTTTCTACTAGCTTTGGGAGCTGTGGAGGAGTTTCCACTGCAGCAACAGGGTTGGGGTTTTTATTCCTGGTACTTTCTGGTTCCCAAATCCAAAGCAGGGGTGAAACTTTTTCTTGACCTCCGCAACCTCAACAAATATATCAGGTGTGTGAGATCTGGGATGGTCACCCTAACTACTATCCTCCTCATGTTAAATCACGAGTGGTTTGCTGCCCTGTACCTTCAGGATGATTATTTCCACAAACTGATTCTCCCAAGCCTCAGGAGATTCCTTTGGTTTGTCCTGGCAAACTGATATTACAAATACACCATTCTCCCTTTTGATTTATTCTCTGCTTCCTGGGTCTTTACCAAATATATGGATGTAGTGACGGTGTACCTAAGGAAGAGGGGAATCCATATCTAATTGGCTGATTGGTTACTGAGAGGCAAGTCCTGGAAAAAAGTCTTCTCCCATGTACAAGTCATAAAACCACCTGGGCCTCATCCTAAACAATTGGAAGTCAACCTTGGACCCCACTCAAAACACTTATATAATTGGGGGTCCTAATAGATTCTATGAGTTTGACAGTGTTTTTGCCAACTGGCCATTTTCAGAGGATCTACCACCTTTGTCTGGAACTGCAGTCTCAAACCTCTACTACAGCTGAAATGTGACTGAGGCTGCTGGGTCACATGGCTGCATGCAAGCAAGTGGTCCAGTTTTCTAGATTACATATTCACCCTCTCCAAATGTGGCTGAAGTTGGTCTATCATAGAATCGTAGATTGGAAGGGACCTCGCGAGATCATCTGATCCAGGCCCCTGCTCTTATCATCCAAACTGTTATTCCTTGGACACACTGGTCTGACTTCCCTGCCGATCCTGGACTCTTTACAGTGGTGGACAGTTCAGGATAACGTGTGCCAGGGTGTTTTCTTCACTTGGTCCCCACCAATCAGGATTAATGTGACTGACATCTCCTAGATAGGTTGGGGAGCCCATCTGGAGTTGCTGGAAGTTTAGTGCCTGGGGTCAAAACAGGAAGCTTCACTGCATATCAATGTCCTGGGACTTTGGACCATCTACAATGCCTGTCACACTTTCCAAGATCACATCAGGGGCTCAGTGGTTTTCTGAGTTTATCAACACTACCACCATGATGTATAAATGTGACCAGACAAGGAAGAGCACACTCAAGTATTCTGTGTCAGGAGGTGATCAGGCGGTGGCAGTTTTGCATCATGAAGAGCATTACTCTGGTGCCCTAGCATTTACCTCAGGTCCAGAATCAACTTCCTGACTGCTTGATTTAGCATCACGTTCATATTTTGCATTCTTTCCTCATCTCTCTGCATCTCACTGCATGGCTTCTCCATGAGGAGACAAAGAGAAGTTTTGTGGCTATTCAACAAGTTATACTCAATGGTAGAAAGCCCTCTACCAGAATGGCCTATTTGGCTAATTAGAAGTGTTTCTCAAGATGGTTGTTGGCCCACAGAGTTCAACTGAAGCTGGCTGGTATCCAGGGCATTGTGGAATACTTGTTACATCTTCAGTTGTCAGCTCTTGCATTTAGCTCATTGAGGGTGCACCTGGTGGCAATTTTAATATTTCATCCACCAATCCATGGGAGGTCGGTATCTTCAAATACTACAGTAGTAAGGTCCTTGAAAGGAGTCCTTCATCTCCACCCACCAGTGGGAGAATCAATTCCTTCGTGTGACCTTAATATGGTTTTAGCATCTTTGCTGGGATCTCCATTCAATCCTCTGGCATTTTCTTTTTCTCTTTTTTGTCAAAAAACTGCATTCCAGGTGACAATAACATTGTCCCTATTGAAGGAAAAGGCCCAGGTAGGGACCGTCGCATTGCGGAAGTAAATGCGTGGTTACACAGGTGGCGTCGGAGAGAGGGCTTTGGATTCTGTGACCATGGAATGTTGTTCCAGGAAGAAGGATTATTAGGAAGAGATGAGATTCACCTAATGAAAAGAGGTTAACCTAGTGAGGAGGGCTTTACACTAGGTTTGATGGGGGATGGGGACCTAAGCCCAGAGGTAAGTGGGGAAGAGGGACACCAGGAAGAAGCAGAAGGAGGAGGGTGCAACAGGGAAGCCTCCTGAATTGCACTGAGAAAATAGGGCAATCGACCAGTTATCTCAAGTGCCTATACACAAACACAAGAAGCCTGGGAAACAAGCAGGAAGAATTGGAAGTCCTGGTACAGTCAAGGAACGATAATGTGATCGGAATAACCGAGACTTGGTGGGGTAACTCTCACAACTGGAGCACTGTTATGGATGGGTATAAGCTGTTCAGGAAGGACAGGCAGGGGTGAAAGGATGGAGGAGTTGCACTGTATGTAAGAGAGCACTATGATTGCTCTGTGCTCCAGTATGAAACTGGAGAAAAGCCTTTTGAGAGTCTCTGGGTTAAGGTTAGAGGCGAGAACAACAAGGGTGATGTTATGGTGGATGTCTTTTATAGACCACCAGACCAGGAGGATGAGGTAGATGAGGCTTTCTTCAGTCAACTGGGGAAAGTTTCCAGTTCACAGGACCTGGTTCTCATGGGGGACTTCAATCATCCTGACATCTGCTGGAAGAGCAATACAGCAGAGCACAGACAATCCAGGAAGATTTTGGAGAGTGTTGCAGACAACTTCCTGGTGCAAGTGCTGGAGCAACCAACTAGGGGCTATGCTCCTCTTGATCTGCTGCTCACAAACAGGGAAGATTTGGTAGGGGAAGTAGAAGTGGGTGGCAACCTAGGCAGCAATGACCATGAGATGGTTGAGTTCAGGATCCTGACAAAAGGAAGAAAGGAGAATAGCAGAATACGGACCATAGACTTCAGAAAAGCAGACTTTGATTCCCTCAGGGAACTGATGGGCAGGATCCCCTGGGAGGCTAATATGAGGGGGAAAAGGAATCCAAGAGAACTGGCTGTATTTTAAAGAAGCCTTATTGAGGGTGCAGGAACAAACCATCCCGATGTGAAGAAAGAATAGCAAATATAGTAGGTGCCCAGCTTGACTTAACAAAAGTCTTTGGTGAGCTTAAACACAAAAAAGAAGCTTACAAGAAGTGGAAGCTTGGTCAGATAACTATGGAGGATTATAAAGATACTACTCGAACATGCAGGAATGAAATCAGGAAGGCCAAAGTGCAATTGGAGTTGCAGCTAGCAAGGGACGTGAAGGGTAACAAGAAGGGTTTCTACAGGTATGTTACCAACAAGAGGAAGATTAGGGAAAGTGTGGGCCACTTACAGAATGGGGGAGGCAACCTAGTGACAGAGGATGTGGAGAAAGCTGAGGTACTCAATGCCTTTTTTGCCTCTGTCTTCACAGACAAGGTCAGCTCCCAGACTACTACACTGGGCAGCACAGAACGGGAAGGAGGTGAACATCCCTCAGTGCTGAAGGAACAGGTTCAGGACTATTTAGAAAGATTGGAAATACACAAGTCCATCGGGCCACATGCAATGCATCCAAGGGTGCTGAGGGAGTTGGCTGATGTGATTTCAGAATCATTGGCTATTATCTTTGAAAGCTTGTGTCAACTGGGGGAGGTGCCTGATGATTGTGTAAGTGGGGGAATGGGCCCGCTCTTGTGGGGAACTTTCCTTGCTTATACACTACCCCAGTAGAGTTGGCTAGCAAAAGGATCTGAGTCCCTGCTCCCACTCTCTTTACCCAGAGGCCCACCTGACCTTGAGGACTCCCCTCCCACTCTCCTGTGTGGTGGGGTCCCTGTAACCTCGACAAGGCTGGGCCCAGGATTCCTGGGGCTCAACACCCAATCTTGCCGTGGTCCTTTAGGGCAGGGGCTAGGGTGTCCCCACTCCGGGGTACTAACTCTGCACTGGGCACTTTCCTGACCCACTAATCATTGCATACAATGCAAAGCAATAGAATTTATTAAACAAACAGCAATCAAAAATCAAATAAAAAATAAGAAAAGGGGAGAAAGGTTAAGGAAAACACCAAACACTTTCCCCTGACACGGGGCACCACAAACAGGTGGGTGTAAGGGAGGTTCACAGTCTGTGTCACATGTCGCAGGCCCACTGTCCAGGCCCTGGCTACGCTGCAGGGATGCAGAGTCAGACACTTGCTCTGGAAGTAGCCACACACTCCCTGCGTCCCCCCTTGCTCTCCCCAGCTGCTCACTGCACCCGGCTCCAGATGGGTCCAGCCCCAGCTCCTGCTCTGCTCAGTGCAGCTGTGTTTGGCTCTGCTTAGCTCAGCTCTCTGGGATGTCCCTCTGACTCTGCTGCTGTGGGCCAGCTCAGCTCAGCTCCCTGGGCTTATCCTTTGGCCTCCACACTGAGCTCCAGATGGCTCCAGACCCAGCTCTTGCTTCACTCTGCTTCAGTGCAGCTGCACTCTGCTCTGCTCGGCTCGGCTCTCTGGGATGCCCCTCTGGTTCTGTTGCTGTGGGTCAGCTCAGCTCAGCTCTCTGTGCTCCTCTTCTGGCCTCCCAGCCGCTAGCTGCTTTGTCCTTAGCTCGGCCCCGCTCTGCCCAGGCATACCTAGGCAGGCAGCTCCAGATCACACGAGGGCGGGGCTCCCCCCACCTTCCTGGCTCCCTCATTGTCCTGCTCGCCTTGTCAATCAGGCTGACCTGAATTGCCCTCTCCCCACTGGCCCTGGGGGTTGTCTGCACTTCAGGGTCCCGCTTATAGAAGAGATGCCAACCAAAAAGACACACTAAATTTCAGTAAGGGGATAATAGACCCCTTCCAATTGGAAAAAGGCAAATATAGTGCCTATCTTCAAGAAAGGGAAGAAAGAGGATCCAGGGAACTACAGACTGGTCAGCCTCACCTCAGTCCCTGGAAAAACCATGGATAAATCCTCAAGGAATCCATTTTAAGGCACTTGGAAGAGAGGAACAGTCAACATGGATTCACCAAGGGCAAGTCATGCCTGACCAACCTGATTGCCTTCTATGAAGAGGTGACTGGCTCGGTGGATGTGGGGAAAGAGGTGGATGTGATATACCTTGACTTTAGTAAAGCTTTTGATATGGTCTCTCACAGTATTCTTATCAGCAAGTTAAAGAAGTATGGGTGGATGAATGAACTATAAAATGGATAGAGAACTGGCTAGATCATCAGGCTCAACTGACAGTGATCAATGGCTCCATGTCTAGCTGGCAGCTGGTAACAAGCGGAGTGCCCCAGGGGTTGATCCTAGGGCCGGTTTTGTTCAACATCTTCATTAATGATCTGGAGTATGGGGTAGATTGCACCCCCAGCAAGTTTGCAGATGACACTAAGCTAGAGGAGTGGAAGATACCTTGGAAGATAGGGATAGAATATAGAGTGACCTAGATAAATTGGAGGCCAAAAAATATCTGATGAGGTTCAACAAGGACAAGTGCAGAGTCCTGCACTTAGGACGGAAGAATCCCATGCACAGCTACAGACTGGGGACTGACGGGCTAGGCAGCAGTTCTCCAGAAAAGGACCTGGGGGTAACAGTGGATAAGAAGCTGGATATGAGTCAATAGTGTGCCCTTATTGCCAAGAAGACTAATAGCATATTGGGCTGCATTAGTAGGAGCATTGCCAGCAGATCGTGGGAAGTGATTCTTCCCCTCTATTCGGCATTGGTGGGGCCGCATTTGGAGTATTGTGTCCAGTTTTGGGCCCCCCACTATAAAAGGTATATGGACAAGTTGTAGAGAGTCCAGTGGAGGCCAAAAAAAATTATTAGGAGGCTGGAGCACAAAACTTATGAGGAGAGGATGAGGGAACGAGGCTTGTTTAGTCTGCAGAAGAGAAGAATGAGGGGGGATTTGATATCAGCTTTTAACTACCTGAAAGGGGGTTCCAGGGAGGATGGAGCTAGGCTGTTCTCAATGGTAGTAGATGACAGAACAAGGAGCAATGGTCTCAAGCTGCTGTGGGGGAGGTCTAGGTTGGATATTAGGAAAAAGTTTTTCACTAGGAGGGTGGTGAAGCACTGGAATGGGTTACCTAGGGAGGTGGTGGAATCTCCGTCTTGAGAGGTTTTTAAGGTGCAGCTTGACAAAGCCCTGGCTGGGATGATATAGCTGAGGTTAGTCCTGCTTAGAGCAGGGGGTTGGACTAGATGACCTCCTGAGGTCCCTTCCAACTCTAATATTCTGTGATTCTAATATCTGCAAGGAAAATGTGAGTTGCAGGCTTTGATGGCTGAGCCTCCTTACACACAATTCTCCACAGAAAAATGACCTTCAGGCCGCATCCCAAGCTTTTGCTAAAGTGGCTTCTCAATTTCATTTGAACCAGGCGGTGATGTTACCTGTGTTCTTTTTTAAGCTGCATTCAGCCCTGAAGGAGCAGCGTCTTCACATGTCGGATGTCAGGCGATGTCTAGTGTTTTATCTGGACAGGGTTAAATCTTTTTGTGTTTCGCCTCATCTGCTTGTGTCATATGCAGACTGAATGAAGGGACAAGCAGGCTCTTCACAGAGGATCTCTAGGTGGATAACTTCCTGTATCAAGACAGCAAATAATGTAGCTCTGACAATGCCCCCTCAAAAGGTGTGAGCTCATTCTATACTGATAGCATTTTTAAGTGATGATTCAATATTGGACATTTGCAGGGCTGCCACTTGGTAGTCTGTACATATGTTTATGAACCATTGTGCCATTACCATGATATCCAGAGCAGATGCAAACTTTGGGAAGGAAGTCCTGCAATCCTTGTTTAAATCGATTCTGAGCTCTACTTCCTTCAAGTACTGCTTGTGAGTCACCTACATAGAATACATGGCTGCATCTACTCGGAAAAAAAAAAAAAGGTTACTTGCCTGTATTGTAACTGTTGTTCTTTGAGATGTGATGCAGATATGTATTCCACAACTCCCTTTGCCCCCTCTGCATCGGAGTCTATGCTCTTGATGTTTGTTACGAAGAAACTGAGGAGAGGTCGAGGTGGCGCAGCCTCCTATATCCAGGGGAGGGTGCTACAGCCATGAATTTTGCTAGGCAAAATTCTCCAGCTCCAGTTTGCTGGGTGCGCACACACCTACATGTGTGCATAGTATCTTGAAGAACAGTTACAGTACAGGAAAGTAACAATTTTTGCCCACCCCCTTCATGTATTTCTGTTTCTTTTCTCACTAGCTTGACAGTTTGGAATGTAAAACATTCACAATCCAAAAGGTAACATTTTTATTTCATGGTTTTTCAAATGTCAGTTTCACTGTGCTATCAACTACTTAGTAAAAATAAGGATGTAAACAACCTGTTTTTCTCTAGCCTCTAGATCATTCTGCTTCTGTGCACTGACAAAGACATCATGATGATGGTGCATAGGGGCCAAAACCAGAGCTCAAGAAAGTCATTGGGAAGCCTTCCATTGACTTCAATAGGCTTTGAATCAGACTGTTAAAGAAGTCATTAGTAATAAGCAAAACTGCAAAATCAATACAACTGAGCAATGACATCTTGACATTTACCCTGGAAGAATCCATGTGATTGACATTTTTCACACACTGAAGAAAAGAAAATAACAGCCATGTAATTGTTTCTGATTTCTACAGCATGAGCAAAGAGGAAAAAATGAGCACTAAAATATATCAGCCAGTGTATGTCTTTGACCTGAGATCAAGTTATTTAATTTTTCACCCTCATGCACTTGATCTAGAAAAATATTTGGCAAATTTTTTAGCTGGATTTGAGGTTTAAGCCATCTGTAGTATTAGGCACTAAACCTGCAATGGACTCTGCATTATATAAAGGCTGGCCTGTCTGAATCCCTTTGCAGGATCTGGGTCTTAGTGAAAGCACAAACACAAGAAAAGTATGTTTGATTAAGAAAACAGAAGTCTTTCTTTCTTTTAATCTTCTAGTAGAAAGGTCATTAGCAGCCCAAAGATTACTGTAGTGGAGCATCTTTAGTAAAAATTTTATAGATTTTAACAGGAAATGTTAATTTTTCTGTGGGTTCTTGGAACCATCCTGTAAAAATTAACAAATAATTTATCCCAACAATAGAATTTTACAGGATGGGGAAAAAGAAACAAACAAAAACAAAACAAAAACACCATACCTATAGAAAATCTCATTCCCTATTAAGTTCTGTATGTTAAAATAATTTCTGTACAGTCGTATGGGTTAAATGTTTAAGTACTTTTCCATAAGTACAGCTTGCACTCTGGGTACTGTTAGTTGTTCCCCTTTTCCCTCATTGGAGCCAGCTGATGTTTCTTTTATTTTTAGGCATTTTCATAGTACTCAGCACTGTAATGTTTGCATTCCTGTTTAGTTGGAAATATCCCCCCTTCTTCTCAAACTGTGATTGACTGAAGATTCTGCCTTTCCCATCCACATGGAGCAGTAACCTGTGGGCCAGAAGGGGCTGTGCCCAGGGGAACCGTATGAATAGACATTGTTGAATGTTCAGAAGAGAGAAATGGTTGCCTGTGATTTTTCATAACATTTTCCTATGTTTATTTTGATTTTACTCTATCAAGTGTTTTACTCTAGCCTTCTAGATCAATGCTATCAAATACCTATTCCATGGTCTACATCTGTCCTGGTCAATGTATTTATGTAGTCCCACATATAATATATAGAATCTGTACAATCTAAGATTTCACTTTTAGTCCTCATCATCATGAAGAAAACCTTTCAAATGCAAAAGAACATTGATGTCTTCCCAAGTTCATAGACAGCCTAAAATACTGGCTCTGAGTGGTGTGAAATCCTCCATTCATCTCATTGGTGGGTAACTCTGAAGCCCAATGATGACACTTAAATGTCAACATTAACTATTTAATTCCTCTGCATTTTTGTACATAGGACAGGGATGAGTTTGACAGTTAAGACCACAAAATAAACTGGGATGTGCTACAGTGTGGTAAATGAAACCTCGTCATGCGGTCTGGAGATGCTTATGACCATGAGTGCTTACTTCAGGGCAGACTATCAAAAACAGGCCTGACACCCCAAACTGATGGAGTGTTCTATAAGTAGATTTCACCAAGCCACTAGTGATTTCTGAACTCCTGGATCACTATAACAGTCTTACCATCGAGTCACAGACAGTCCCTTTAGACTCTAGACCCCATAGTCTATCTTGCTAGTTGCCACCCAGACAAACTGAACTTAGTGGTAACTGATCAATTACACCAAAAATCATACTACATTCAGGTTGCTTCCAGTCCCAATAGACCAGTCACTTACTCCAGATCAGTTGTTACCCTACATCTTACTCCAAAGACAATGCCTGTAGCCAATCTTGTAATAAACTATCTAAATGTTTATTAACTAATAAAAAAGAATAAGAGTTATTTATAGGTCACAGTAAGCAAATGTATACGCACAGATGAGTTACCATCTAAATCCTAGGAGTGACAGAGTTGTGGTGATCTGTCAGTTCAAAGTGTCTTTCAGGGCAGAGCCAGGAGTAACCCCTGGGGAATCTCTGGCTTCAGTTTGGTGTCTCTAGCTCTGTCAGTTCAACAGTCAAAAAGATGAAAAATCTTCATGACTATTTTTATATCCCTCTTCCAGAATTCAAAGCAATGGGACGAGGCCTTCTGCACATATTCCTCCATGGGCCATTAACCAATCCTTTGTATTGCTATGGTCCTTGATGGCCCATCTGATTTTGATAGTCCTTCTGGATGGGCAGGTGTGGGGGGGTGACAATTCCCATGCCTGAGGTTCAGAAGTTCAGAGCAAATATTTTCAAAGTTATAAAGCAAAAATTACATATTTTCTTATAGCATGGAATACCAACAATACAAGTGAGGTTAATGCATGTAGCAACTTACTAGAATTTCATAGAGTCTAAACACTAAATACATTCTTATAAAACTATTACCTATTTTGAGCAAAACTAACATATACTTGAACTGGTCTGATATCCAGCAACAAGCTAATGCCTGGAGCCTTGGCAAGAGCTGGCATCTGGCCTGCCAGCATCATAGACCTCTGTGAAAATCCTCAGAGAATACTACTTAGGATTTGATGACAAAGTGATTTGAAAACCTTTCCTGCTATAAATTATGGCAATTTGCCCCTCAAATTAGTTTTTGGTTCATAGTTAGAGGCAGGGAAACAGGTACTAGTTACAGACCATTTGAGGAATCTTCTTGAAGAACAGAGGCCCAGATCCACAAAAGTATTAAGCACCTAAACCTCAGACTTAGCACTTAAATCCGAGTTTTAGGCACCACTGTGATCCACAAAACCCTTGCTTGATTAACCCTATAGGTGCGTAAACTCACTTGGTGGCTAAATTTTCCGTGTAAACATTCCACGGGAACCTAAGTTTCTGCCTCTGGGCATGTGCACGTCATGGGCTCACTCTAGGTGCCTGGAAATTACTTATCAAAGTAAGTTTGTGATAGTTTGGAGAATTTCAGAGGTTTATGAGTTGCCTTCAAAATGCAAAGAGAGGAAGTGCCAGATACCACATTTAACTGCAAAGGCCATTCAAAAGGAAGGGATCAGCTATTTAATGTATCAGCAAATCTGATCTTAACTCATATGTAGTTAGGTTTATGAATCTTTTAATAAGAATTTATTTAAAAATGTATTTTATTTTAGCTAATGGATGCTGCTTTATTACTATTCTCACATAAGAAATTAAGTATTTAGTTACGCTCAAGGCTTTTATTTATTTTTTTAAAAGTATCCCATTTGGCCAATCTTTCCTCCGAATTCAGTGGCTAATCTAATATAAGCAGTCAGTTGTTCCCTTTCTCTTTATTCTGGTCAACCATATTTCTATTGATGGTATTTGTTTTTGCAGCCAGGGGTGATAAAATGTATTTATTGGCTTCAGTCACAAGAATCCTAAATAGGTATCTGTCTTTGTCTCATTTCAGCAAATCAGGATGATGGTATGTTTTTAATTGCCTACTCCATCTGTTTCCTGTACTATACAGCCAAATCCTGCAAAGTGCTTTGTGTCCTTAACTCCCATTGATTCACCTTGCTGGATTAAGCCCATTGTTACTCTGAGATACTACAGAAAGTGTTTTGTGATGTGGGTTCAGCAAGGCTCTTTTAGAGTGACAATAAATCATTCCTCTTGTTCTGCATTTTATTATTCTAATAATCTAGTATTTTGTTTGCTTTCCCTTAACAGTAGCTATGCACTGTTTCTGATTTGAATTATTTTTTCCACAGTAAATGCTAGAGTTCTTTTCAATATGCTTCAAGACTGCTTCACTTAACACTATATTCTCTGATTTGTTTCCCAAGTGGGAACTGTCTCTAAAATATAGATCCACACTTCAATTTTGGAAAGATTCAGATCTCCATGTAAATGTCATGGCCCTTTCCTATGACTAATAGTGATGTTTCTCCATGTAATATTGAGCCCCAGTCAATTTTACTTATTTCACAACCCTTCAAGATGTGCTTTTCTGAAGCCAAATGTGTTTGTGTTACATTCTCCTTTCAAAAAACCCTCAACAACATTTCTTATCCAATGATATTGTGATCCCTACATATTAGCTGCTCTCTCACTTAGGCCTCACTTTAAAATATTTTTTTTTAATCATACGTGGTTCATTTCCAATCATTAGTTCTCAGATAACCTCCCAGCTGGCAGTTGCTTAACAAAGAGCACAAGAAATCCATCTTATACTACTCCCCTGTTAATGCCTCCTTCTTCAGGGCCATATCAATGAGTAATTTTTAAAAAATCATAGCACAATATGACCCTACATTTTCCATTAATACTGTCTATACTCATCTCTCCATGGAAAAATATGCAAATTAATAGGCCTTCTTCATGTCTGAGAACATTTTCTTGTTTCTTTTTTCCTTCTGTCCATAAAGTCTTCTGCAACGTGCAAGCATCGTTTTTCCCTTTACCTCAGCTGAAGTAGTCTTTATGCCATCCATACATATAGTATTCTTGAGTATATTATTATTAATATTACAGTAGCACCTACAGACCCCAACATTAGACCGTCCCTGCTCAAAAGAGCTTACAGTGGGCATTGTAAGTGGGCAAAGGGAATGCTCAATGAGCATCTTGTAAGATTTTTTCATTAAAGGCTCTGATACAGCAAAGCACTTAAGCACATGCTTATCTTTAAGCATGCGAGTAGTCCCATTGATTTCAGGGAGTGTTCACTACCTTAACATTAAGCACAAGCTTAAATGATTTGCTGGTTTGGGGCCTCAGTGAAATCCTGTCCTTTTTTACAATATCAATATGCATTCTGTTTTCTTGGCCTGCAAGCTGCTAGGAAAAGTTGCATGATACTTTAATTGTCTAATTGCAATATTTATAGATACAGAGTGAGAGTGTACGAGTGAGCAAAAGTCTCCAAAATATATTTTACATAATGGACAGGGAAAAAACGACAGGCATGGTTTATGTTTGAAACTTTTACCATAAAACATACATGTTATGCAACATGGCAGAATTGACACACTACTATTGAAAACTTAATTTTTTGGCTTTTTTCTGGTTTTTAACTGCAACTTTAGCATAGTATATTACTGTTACTGCATTAGCATGTAATACTACATCTGTTATTGAGCTGAACAAATAACACTTGTTTGGGGGGATTAATTTATAAATTGTATGTCAGGTAAGACTCAGGTCCTTATCCTTATAATATATTCCTTGATTTTTCTATACCTTTTATGAAAGATTTTTTTTAAATGCCTCTGAATTTTGGATCAGTGCTCAAGATTTTGAAGGTGATAACTATAAATTGAGTCTGAAATGATATGTTATCCTCAAGGTTGTATTTTCTTTCGAGGGATTAGTAATTGATTTCTATCTGAGGATAATGCCTTCTGATAGGCTGGATTCATCCATTCTAGTTTATATCTTTCTGTGAAAATTGATCCTAAAGATTAAAGAACCCATGGCTGTGTTTTTAAGTTGGATTCATTAATACAGTAACTCCCCAGAAAGTGTAAATATAGATTGATAGACAATTTACTTTTAAACTCACAAGGATGATTCTGGATATACATTAGTATTTTCAGAAGTAGATTTATAAAAGGTTATTGTACACATACCTGCCGGCCAGACAGCTGTCGTACCTCTGGAGGGTATCTCTGATCATGGCTAATTATGGGTAACATGCTCATCTTCCCGATTTGTACCTGAAACAACCCCATGTTTCAAGGAAACTGGATGGTAACTGATTTTGAACCACTCCAAAATGAACTCCCATAAAAACAAAAGACTTTAATGTTGTCTTGCTTTCAGATTTACATGGAATTGAGGGAACTATTTACCTTGTGACTCTATAACATAGAACTCTATCCTGCCCTCCAGAACACAAGTACAGAAAATGAAAAACCACTGAAACTGGATCTAAGGCAAGGAGCAGCTGCTTGGTAACACTATTATTATTATTATTTTATTTTATTTTATTTATATTACCATAGCACCTAGGAGCCCTAGTTATTGGCCAGGATCCTAGTGTGCTGGGTGCTGTACAAACAGAGAATGAAAAGATGGTTCTTCTTCAAGTGTTGTCCCTGTGAGAGCTCCACTTCAGGTGTCAGTGCATCCCAGTGCAGTTGATCAGAGATTTGTGCAGCAGTGCCTGTAGGGGCTGCACACATGTGGATGGTGTTTTACGGCGCTGTTGGTGCCCTAACTGCCGCTCGTTCTTTCTCAACCATCCCCGGCCTGAGACGGAGCTCCATAGCACTCCTTTCTCCTTAAGACAAACCAGAAAAATTAGAACTTTAGTCATAGTTTAGCCATAGTAACCTTTAGTTAAGATAGATATTGTTTATAACTTAAACAAATTATCATTCTTCCCTCGCATTAGTATACTTAGCGAGGGAGTACCATCTTCCCACAAATTTCAAAATGCCAGGATCACCAGGATTCAAGAGGTGTGAGTCCTGCAGAGATGCTATCCTGATTTCAGACGGGCATGCTCTCTGTGTAAGGTGCCTAGGAAAGGGCCATATCCCAGCTAAGTGTACACACTGTTCCAAGTTTCAGGCACATACTTGACAGGATGGGGATCTTTTCCTCAAACTTATTTTAATGGAGAAGTCCCTACAGCCTACCCCCCGAGTCCGAGACTGGAGAAAGAGGCAACAGTCCAGCTCAAACTTCCAACTCAAAATGGAAGAGAGCCACAACTTCGCCAGTTAGAGATGCGCCAAAAGTGAAGCAAGCTCCAGCAAGGTCTTTACCTACCGTACCATCAACATCAATGGAGACTTCAGCTATGGCACCTACCTCTGCTGGCACTTCCAGAGCCAAGGCCTTATAGGCACCGAGCCACAAAATGGCACCGGCTACGGCACCGTCCACACCAACCAAATTGGCGCAGAAAGCAGCATCGGCATGCATGCTGCCACCCTCTGCGCCACCCATGATGCCATCACCATCATTGACACTGGCAAGAGAGAAACTTAGAACCGCGGTACTAACAATCACACAGAAAGAACACTCAACCTCGGCACCAGTGGCACCACGAATACACTCTCGGCACTGCGCACAGGAAGACACTCCTTCTCACTCTTCACTCTATGGTACCGATAGATCGCCTTGTATGCAGGCATCACAATCTTCTATTTCACTTATTCATACTCACTATGAAGAGACAACGAGGAAGACTCACATGAGGGAGTCTTCTCTCCATATCAATCCTCCCCAGACAGAAGAGAATCCATAACTTCACTGAAATCACTCTCCCAGATCAAGAAAACCATGAAAGAATGGATTGAGCAAATGCAGATTATCTCTGAGATCTTCCCGCTCACATAGCACAACAGATCCAGGCACATCCCACAGCTTTCAGCAACACATGCCATCAACGTCAGCCATAACCTCTGACAAGCCTGTTCCACCCTCACCTATCCATGATGAAGTCCTTGAGACATCAGATGATGGCATGTAGGAGGAGACTTCCCCTGCCCACAATTCATCCTCATCACCTGATGAAGCAATAATGCCTCCTCCTCCGACCACAGCAGACGACTTCAAACAGTTTCAAGACTTATTCAAACAGGTAGCATTAGTGGAAGACATACCTTTACAAGAAGTCAAAGAGACTCAACATAAGTTACTCCAGATACTACACACTACTGCCAATACTAAAATAGCTTTGCCAATTAATGATGCTATAATGCAACCTGCTGATACAATCTGGCAAACACCAGTGTCAGTCCCTCAATCCTGCAAGAGGGCTGACAGGAAATATTATGTACCATCAAAAGGTATGGAGTTTTTATTCACCCACCTTCCCCCCAACTCTCTGGTGGTGGATGCAGTACACCACAGGAGCAAACAAGTCCAGCCTAAATCTACTCCAGGTGACAAAGACAGCAAATATATGGACATAATTGGACGCAAGGTATATTCCTCAGCAACCTTGCAATTCCAAGAACCAGGCCTTCAAATAAACTTCCAAAAATCAGTTACAGTACCGACAGAAACCCTAGAATTTATAGGAGCACAACTCAATTCAATCACGGCAACAGCAATTCTCCCAACTCAAAGATTCCACACAATATTGAATTTTATCAAGGAGATAAAACCCATCATTTATATTACAGTTCGCACAGGCCTCCAACTCTTGGGCTACATGGAAGCCACCACCTTCATGTTTCAACTCACCAGGCTGCACGTGTCATGGCTACCAATCTCTAGGAGACACTTTCTTAATCGAGTGGAAAGATGCACTACTATACACATTCTCACCGATCCCCTTGTTACCACGGGTAATAAACAAGATACAACGGGACCGCTTCTCAATCATTCTCATAGCTCCAGCATGGTCCAAACAACCGTGGTACCCATACCTAACAAAAATGTCCATCCGCACCCTGATGAGACTTCCAACAGAAACATATCTCTTATCACAGAACGACGGTCGGACTACTCACCCCAATCTGGACATGCTGCATCTGACAGCCTGGAGGCTCCTTGGTTCCATCCAATAGAGAGAAGCTGCTCGACCCAAGTCCAGAATGTACTACTTAACAGCAGGAAACCATCCACTCGCAAGATGTACCTACAAAAATGGAAAAGATATACAATATGATGCCACTCTAAAAACACAACAGCAATAGCGGCAACCCTACCACTGATTCTTGACTATCTACTAAAATTAAAGATGACAATACTATTGCTAAGTTCTATCAAGGTTCACCTAGCGGCCATTAGCACATTTCATCAAAGTGCGCAGACCTCGCCTATTTTTTCACACCTGATCACGAGACACTTCTTGACTGGACTCCAACATTTGTACCCAGAAATACGCGAGCATACACCGGCCTGGGACCTAACCATGGTATTAGGGAAACTCACACATCCCCCATTTGAGCCTCTTGCCACCTGTTTGCTCCTTCATCTATCAATGAAACTGGCGTTACTAGTGCAATAACATCTGCAAGAAGAGTAGGCAAGTTAGGGGCACTTATGGTGTACCCCCCATACTATCGTCCACAAGAACAGTGTAAGTATGAGGCCACATCCAAACTTTTTACCAAAGATATAATCATCTTTCCATATTAACCAAGCCATATATCTGCGAACATTTTACCCCAAGACACACAAAAATCAGTCAGAGGCTATCTGGCACACACTGGACGTGCGTAGAGCACTATTATTCTAACTAAAAAAACCCCAAACACTTCTGTATATCAACAAGACTATTCCTTTCCACAACAAAATGTGCAAAATGCAACACAATATCCTTTCAATGACTATCTAGATGGCTATCAGGTTGTAGTCACTGTAGAAAAGTAAAGAGTTAAAAACTGTACAAATGGTCAGTCCTAAGTTACAGGGAACGGGGTCATGGCACGGGGAAACCTCGTTTCTGTTAATTGGTGTGAATTCTAGTTAGTCTGTTATTTCTCTTCTTTTCCTCCCTTCCTGGCCGTCTGTGCAGGGGATGAGGCTAACAAAATAACTATTCACACTCCTGCTCAAGACCTTTGGTGGAAAGAAAGCATTATCTTCCTTCTCCCCATCATAGCTTTACTTCAAAGAATGTTAGTGTAAAATTAATAGGTTTTAAGGTGATGTGCCTGCCCTCTGTATGGTAATCCTGTAAACAACAAACAGGGGCGGGTATAATTGTATTCATTATGTGGTTGTTAGTATTCATTTTATAGCTGTTAATGTAACCAAATAAGGATCTATGGGGAGTTGCTGAAATGTATACATGTAAATACTGTTATGGATAAAAGAACTGTAAAGTAACCCTCTCGTTGGTCACTTGCGGGGCCAAGGTGGAACGAGCAGGCAATAAAAGGTTCCGTACCCCCAGTCCGCCCCAGGGACAACCTGTTTAGTTATTTCTAACAGTCACCTATGTTACAAACACTCAAGATTGAAACCTCCACTAGGTATTAAAACTAATTTTACCAGAGAAATGGCTACCTCTATTGCCTTTCTCAACAATGTCCCTATATCCGAAATATGCAGGGCAGCAACATGGGCTTCCGAGCACACTTTCGTAAAACATTATGCTATCACAAATATCGCAGATAGGACACTCAATTAAGATCCGCAGTACTATCATTGGTTACCGAGACTGCTCCAAAGTCCCCCCCGCCAATAGCGGGACACTGCTCTACAGTCACCTGAAGTGGAACACCTACAGGAACAACACTTGAAGAAGAAGAGAAAGTTACTCACCTTGTGCAGTAACCGAGGTTCTTTGAGATGTAGGTCCCTGTGGGTGCACCACTACCCCCCCCCCACTTCAGAGTATCTATAACTCTCCAAGGTACAGAAGGAACTGAGGCGGTTGGGCTGTGTGAGTGGCGGTTAGGGCGCCAACAGTGCCGCGAGACACCATCCGCGCATGCGCGGCCCATACAGGCACTGCTGCACAAATCTCTGATCAACGGCGCCAGGACGCACCAACACCTGAAGTGGAGCACCCACAGGGACACACATCTCGAAGAACCTCAGTTACTGCACAAGGTGAGTAACTTTCTCTTTCTGTCCCAAAGAACTTTCAGTCTAAGTACTCGCACTCCCCTTCCCTGAGCCCTCAGATAAACCCCTGTAGAAGGACAGAAAATCAAAGAACATCAAGAGTTAGGGCTCTACAGATTGGAGAGGATCAGGATGGGTGGGGGTGAGGTAGACACTTAGCATTGGGTGTCTGTCTGTCTAGGTAATTATACCTCCTTCATCACCATATTTTATAAGAACTTTATAAAATATAAGCTATAATCATTAGGATGTTTTTTTCTTTCTTTTCCTTATTTGTGGGTTTATTACTATTTTTAATAGTCTTTTTATACATGAGCTCAAGGTCATAAAGTGAGTTTTATATTTTCTTTTGAAGGCAGTGAGGTTTGTGTTCATTTTGATCCCTTCTTGGGAGTAAGTTTTATAGACCTGGAGTAATAAAATCATTTACTGCTGACAGCAAGACACAGTTACTAGACAAATTGTCCCTCAATCCACTCAGTACCTGGGGGGAACCTGGACAGAATTAGAACTTTAATCCTTCATGTCCTAAAGCACAATTACCTAAACTAAATGATGACTCCTGTAATTGCAAGTAACAGTATGAGAAGTATCATTAAGAGAGACTCATTTAGTCAAATCCAGTGTCTTGTAGTGGACTAGATGTCAAGAAGGCTCTGTCTTAGGTTTTCACGGGTGCTTGACAATTCCATTGTTTTGGAGAAACATAGCTCGGGACTAGCCCATTGATGGCTTTGAAAATTAGGAATGAAAATTTGAATTTTATTGAGATGCATCAATAAGTAACTGAAAGGATTAGTGCATTGCAGAGATGTACTCTAGGCCAGTGTTTCTCAACCTGTTTGATACCAGGGTCCTGCTGGCTGCCTTCAGACACTGTGTCTGGGAGTTCTCAGGGACCAGCGCTGATACATGGACCAGTCATTGAGAAAAATTGCTCTAGGCTTTCTGAGTTGCTCTATAAGCAGGCTGCTTCATTTTGAACTGATTGGATTATATTTTAAATGTCATAATTTTCATTCAAATTACGATGTAACATGTTGCATTAATCAATCCAGAAGGTCACAAATTTATAAATCACCCAGTTCAACTCTGAAACTGATAGGATGTGCTGTAGTCAGCGACAAGTGGAAGAGGACATTTTTCACAGCTGTGACTTATTTGAGTAACCGGGGCTACTGAGGAGTCAAAAAGGACCTCAATGCCTCAGGTTAACTTGAGCAGAGGTCCTTGATGGTAGATGATGATTTAGTGATGGTTAGTTCTTTGAAATGTCCTCTTCATCCATCAAACATTTTCTCTTTCTGGTTTATCAGGTTCTGATGTCTTCCAAGTGATGGGATAGCTCAGAGATGGAGTTGTTTCAATTTGCAGTAAAGGGAACACAGAGCTGAGTGTTCTTCACATATTGTTGGCATTTGAGTCCATGTTGCTTCCTGAACTACTTAGGGGCCTCATATATGTTGAAGAGGATAATGGTGATAACAGGTCTCTATGGTACTTTGCACGTGAAAGTTCTGGGGGTGGAGGAGCAGTTAGCAATCACAATCATTTGGGTTTGATCTGAGAGGAAGTATTGGAGCCATGTCAGCACATTTCCATTAGCTCCAGCTTTGTTCATGGAAAATGTGCCATTTATCCATTTCTTTTCCCCCCACCACTCAAACCTTCTGGAAATTTTCATTGTAAGACATAACGCTGACCACTGTTATTTCACTTTCCTTTTCCAACTATTGGGGATAGCTATACTCTTTTCAGGCTACCAAAATAGCTTCTCTGCAAGCTATCAAGGTATGATGCTGAAAGTTGAACCGTAACATTCACAATGAATACTTTCCCCTCATTTATCTTCTCTGAAGTGACAGGCTATTGCACAAATTATGTGCATGTTAGTTTTTTTTATGAGAACAGACTTTCTAATAGATGTCCTGTATGGTAGTACTTGGTTTCAGCTGGATTTGAGATGGCTTGTGAGAAGGTATGGTTGAAGTATTTTAATCAGAATGTACAGAGGTAGATGGAAACTGGAAGAGAGTAAAAGGGAGAGTAACTAAACTTTTCCAGTTCATTTCTAGCTTTGGACTGAATTTTGGATTAATTCTTGTTTTATCCTTTCTGATTTGCCCATCCCAAGTTGTCTATTTAAGTCTGATCTCTGCAGTGGCTTTGCCTTTACCCAGTAGTTGCATAATATTTCCACCTTCTCATTCAGATAGATTAAAGTTGTAAGCCTCACAGATTCCTTGTACAGAAATGTAACAGTTTTCAGTAATGTATATTCTGTATTAAAGGGATATTTTTGGTTCAAGAGTAAAAATATACGTACGTTTAAAAATACCAAAGACTCTGGCCTGATTTTCAAAGGTGTTGAGCACCCACAATCCCAGCTGACTCAATGATAATTGTGGGCTCTCAGCATTGCTAAAAATCACGCTACTTTTAGGTGCCTAAAAATGGATGTGAGTGCCTAAAACTAGGACATTTTTGGCCCAGGTGTACGTTTATGTATATCCATTTTATTTGGTTCCTTCTTTTTTTAAAAGAGTCTGAGAAGTAGGGAATTAACTTCTAATAAACTAATAAAGGAAGACTAAATCAAGTAACTGCTGTCATATAGAAAATGTATTAAAATCTTGGGAATAACAGATGACTACTGCATGTCCTTTGCAAGATCTCACATTGAGTCTTGTTATCACAAGCCAATTTTCATAATTCTATGCCTGAGCTAACTCCTGGTGAGATGTGGTGGTAATATTGTTGCATTAGCATCTGATGATTGTCATTAGCACAGTTCATCAATATTTTGCACTTTCTTAGTCATGAGTAATATTTTTAACAGGGCATTGGAAAATCTGTTAAGACTGTTGTTTTGTCTGGAAAGCTACTGATTTTGAGCATCCCAGCACCCAAGCAACTGCAATACTATCTTAGTAGGGAGAAGCATTCTATGCATGCTACAGTCCTGGATGACTCTAGCCATAGAGACATTGCCTACAGTATAGCCCTCAACCTGCAGGGGCTATGGAGATCAGGCTAGAAAGACCTGAGGCAGAGTAATGTAGGGGTCACTCAAGCCATGTTGCTACAGCTGCAGGAGACTGGTGACTTTTCTGTACAGCATGTTGGACAACAGCTCATGGGGAAGAAATAGCGTGAACTCAAAGAGGGGAGGTGGGGAACTCAGGATTATGTGTGGCAGAAGAAACATAGAGAGACAGATCGTGGGATGGGGAAATTTTGAGTGTGGGAAGCAGAGAGATGAAGAGGGGAATGGGTAACCAAAGGGAGAGGGGAAGATGTGGGGGAAACTCAAGAAACTATCTTGCACAAGAATGGGAACAAATTCAAGGGGGGGGGGAATGATGGATTTGACAAAAAATGTATTGATTTGTGAGGAAGAAGGAGCAAGTAATCAAAGGATGCAATTGTTGGAAGTTTTATGTAAACAAAGTAATGTGTATATGCGTATCAGAATTACATTATTTGTATACAATTGACAGCTTTCCAAACTCTAAGCCTTATCAGTTATGCCTTGATAACATTTTCATAAGGTCTCTTATTTAGGCATTCATTGGCCCTTTAATGAAATGCTCTCTGTAAACTACAAGGTTGTGGAACTTTCTGGATGTGTAAAAAAGCTCATTCATACATTTATAGTGGCAGAGATTTACATTCTGACACAGTAGCCAAAATTTGTGTTGCAATCAATGGGAGTTTTACTTGTGCAAGACTGCAAAACAGGATCCTGAAGTACAGAGTTGAATAGGGATGAATCTGTGTTTTCCGTCACAGGAAAAAACTAACAGTAACAACCCTTTGAACATGTGACATGGTTGGAAAGATTGTCTGTCTCTCTAGGTATAAGTGTGAGGAAGAGAATACAGAGAGCTGTCCATTCTTTTGCCCCCTCACAGTGGTTGATCATAAGACTCTGATTCTGCTGTGCACAGGAACTGTGCAAAATATGTGCTGTTGCTGGCATCAAACTTTCCAAGATTAGTGGGGAGGGGTAAGGATAGTGTTAAAACTCCATCCTCTTCAAGCTTGGTTCAGCAACTGCAACTAGTAACTTTCCTTTGGTAGCCCCAGGAAGCATTGTGCCCACTTCTGACATAATATGTCCTCACTGTTTCCAATCCTTGTCTATGTCTTAATAGTCCAATTAAAGCCTTGTGGTATTATTAAAATCACTGAACCTTAGATGTTTCCTTCTATTACAGTGCAGGAATGCTTTAACTCCTGCATTGTATATACAATATTTTTTCACTGAAATATTCTCATAAATAAAAGACAATGTTTTTTCGTCTGTTTTAGGGAAGAATATATCAAACTCCACCTCCTCCCTTTTTGATAATTTTCAAATTTTGATGCTTAAAAAGCAACCATATTGAGTTTTTCAGAAAGAACAATATTTAAAAGAAAAGGTCATTAAGAAACACATCACATATCATCCAACCAGTAAAAATAAAACTATTAGTAGCTTATTCACATCAAAATACACATGATTTGCTTAGAAACTTTCAGCTCCTGCTGGGACAGAGATAATGCCTCTTTTGTGTGTGATCTTTAATTACAGCCATTCCCTTCTTTTCTTTGAAAATAATAGAAAAGTAAATAATACAAAGGTAATTTTAAAATGCTTACTAACTGATCTTTCATGTGGTACTTTCAGTTTTCGTTTATAGCCCTAGTTATTTTAGCCCTACACATTTCAGATAATTTATACATATTTGCATGGAAAAATGTCATTCAATTACTCTGAAAGGGTAATAAAAATGCAACTGTACAAATCTTCAAAAAACAAAAACAAAAACCCCAAACAAATTAAAAAAAACCTACAAAACACAAAAGGACCCCAGATACTTATAACTTGAAGGTGCCTCCGTAAGTAATAAATGAGAGGTTCTTACGCATATTCCAGGTGAAAGAAATGTTGTTTTGTGTGTTTGGGATTTATGATCTTACAACACAGAACTAATGTAAATATCTAAAATCTAAATTAATGGAATGAAATAACTAACTTCATATATTAAATTAATTTTCACCCTCCATTTAATATATTCAATTTTCTATATTTACTATTATTTAATTGAAATTAATTTAGAGTGTAATTAACAGAAAACAATGCTTCTATCTCATTAATGTTACTTAGAACTTTTTGCCTCTGCTTTCATGGAGCCTATATATGATTTAGACATAAACAATTTAGTGTAAATGCTTTTCTTCTTACCATCTAGTGTGGTTAGATTGTACATGTACCAGTGCTATTTAGTGGCCAGCCAAAAGAGGATAAAGTCCTACTAGTACTAAAAATGAGTGGATTTTTTTTCTACTTTAGCTCAGTTCATAGAGATCTATGTTTTGGAGCCAAAGACCCTAGGGTGAAAGCCAGGCCCAATTATATCAATTGAAGTTTTACGACTGACTTTAATAGAATCAGGATTTCTACCCTAGAGTTACCAAAAGTCCTGTTTTTAGTCAGACTGTTCTACTTTTCAGGAAACTATTTCAGACCTATTCCACTCAGGCAGAGCCCCATGGACCTCAGTGGGGCTTCGCATACAGAGGAGCTTGTTGGATTGGAGTCTTTGTTCCTGTCCAATGACAGGATGACCACACCATCTTATTGACATGACTTTGAAAAGTACAGCATACTATTCTTTATATAAAGGAACGAAACCTTCATTCTATGCAAAACACAGAATTTTAAACATTTAATTTTATTTCCTAACAAAATTGCTTCCCATATGTCAAAGGCTCTTGTCATCATTGAGGGCTCAGTTGAAGGTAAGATTGAAAATTAACCCATGTTGAAATTATCTATGTTCAAAAATATTCTCTAATTATTGCTAATATTTGTATAAATTAAGGCCAGATTTATCTGGTTTCCTTTAATTTTCTTTTAAAAATTGTTGTTGCAGGCGCAAATTGTTATGTAGCTCAGTGATAGGATTTATACGCATAACAAATTGTTATTCTTTTGATTCATGCTAATTTTTGCTTAACTCCAAGGGAGGCAATCCTTTAAAAAACCTGACCCTAAGTCTATTCCTTCAAGCACTAGGTACAAAGAAATACATCAGTGTTACATTTAAGCTGTTAAACTCAGTTAGCTTTCCCTTAGGGCTAGATTCTGATATTTTACTCATATGGAGTTGGAACTTGCTTAGCATGTAGTCCTATTGGTTTCAGAACTATGAGAAGTAAGGTACTACTCACCATGAGCAAGGCTACTAGAATCTGGCCCTTAAATTTTTTTCTGAAGAATTAGTGAAACAAAACTTTTCCAGTTCCTAGTAAGCAGATGTCCATATCACAACAAAACACCATCAGATAATTGATGTTGTTGCTGGCAACAGTCTCAGTAGAGAAGCCAAAGATTGAACTGATGTGGAGACAAAACTACCATATTGCCCTTAGAGAGTGCCTCCATGTCCTGGATGTGGGGTGTTGTTGGGGAGAAGCTTGAATTACAACAGGAATGCATATGCTGTACATTGATAGCACATTGTCAGCTGTGTGTGCCTATTCATTAGCAGCTGGAGGACAGATACCCTGCTAGTGTAAATTGACCTTGCTTCACTGACTTATATATTATGTTAAAAAATGACACAATATTCTATTACAAGCTTTTAACTGATGCAACTTTGGATGGTTTGGGGAAAAGACGAGGGAATGAAGAAGATGCTTCACAATTCCTTTAACCACAAATATCGTGATATAGCTGTGCATGAAGCCTTCAGCCCTTAAGAAACTCCAACTAGTGAATAATGCTGCAGCATGTCTCCTCAACAACACCGGATACTACAAGCACATCAAACTCATCTTGTACGTGCCATAGTGGCTTCCCACAAAATATTGAATCAAGTTCAAAGTCTTGATCCTTATCATCAAAGTGCTTCACAGCCTGGGCCCAGGATATTAGACTATCTACAGCTGCAAGATGATTACTGTGGTAGAGGACCTCTCTACAATTAAGGATAAAGATAGTCTGTGTGGGAGATCATCTTTCTGTGGAGCCAGTTCAAGACTGTTATGAATTCCTATAGGGCCTGAAGACCACCACAAACCTCATCACCTACTGCTCTAAATGCCAGGCACATTCCTTTAGCCTTGCCTTCTCTAGCTTAAATACACAGCAACATATATATTAAAAACAAAAAATAAAACAAACCCTACCAAAACTAGGCATTCTGCTGCACATTCTCCCCCATGGTAGGAATATAAGTGATCAAACAATAAGTGACAGATGTTAGTCACGTAATGTAATGTCACACTGTTAGTCACAAAATACTCTGATATACAGTGATGAGAACTCATATAGGGTAGAACAAAACAAAACAATTATATTTTTAAGAATTGATCAATCCAAGGGTAATAGAAATTGCTTCATTTAGCATTGATGATGGCTCTGTTTTTCAGTGATGTAGAGGACCAGCTTTTCTCACTGACTTCAACTGCGGTTGGGGTTGCTGAGCACTTCTGAAAATCAAATCCTATCTGATTGAGCAGCAGAAACAACTCGTTTTAGATAGATTCTGAAGGCTACTTTAATAATCAACTGACCATTCTTCCAAAAATATGGAATTAACTTATTTTTTTTTATTCATGCCCTTGTCCAGTCCCATATAAAGAACAAAGATGAGAGAGGTTGACACACAGCATAGCAACAAGACTATAAAAGTCAAAAGAGAAAAACACAGCAAGATTCTTCATTGATCAGACACTGGTAATATTTTATTGGACTCATAACTGAGACAATGTGAATATAAAAAATATATACACTTGTTCACATACAAAATCTGAGAAAGAATTTGTACTGGAAAAGAAAATAAGATCCCTGAGGAACTGTCTGAGGTTCAAAAAGAATTACAAGACATCTAAGTAAAATTGTAATGTGTATAGGACTCAGAAATAACACATGCCATGCTCCAGCAGTCCAGTAGTAATAAAAACAATATGATGGTGATTTCTGGACACTTCCTAAAACAAGGTAAATAAATACCAGAGGCATTTTGTGCAACCAGAATGCAAGAACTATAACATTAAAATGCAATGCATATTATGGGAATGGTAATTATTTTCCTGCCCTCTGTGGTTGTCCAGGTTAGACCTTTTTTTCTTAAAATTTCCTACTCTTGCCAACAAGGACACTGCAAAAACACTGTGAGAAGTGGTAGTGTAGATCAGCCGCTGGCATTTCATTCACCCTGTTGTCTAAGCCTGGTTAAGATAGGTCAAATGGTGTCAGGGTTAAAAACACTAGCTGCCATCCACATTCTTTTTGTGCTACTTATTCTGTACTTATTCTATCTACTTAAATTTTCAGCTATAGTTACTAAGGAAAAAGTTATTCTTAATATTTATGAAATGTTGTGTCTTGTTTATGTTACAATTCAGCCCAGAAGTGGCTGTATTTCAGAAATGACTTAAGTGATTTCTATATATGTAATTCCCAGACAAAAAAAAATGTTTGAGATAAGGATGAGACTATATTGTACTTTAAGTTACAGTGATGGAGTATTTTAGTTACAAAAGAAATAAAATGCTAGAAACACAGGAAACTCAGTTAATTAGAGCTGGACAGCAAACATTTTATTGTCCTAGGAAAGTTTGAGATTTTGAAAATGTTTTTGAAAATTGTTCCCATCTTGAAACAGTCTGAAAAGTCAAAGTCTCAAAAATTTTCACAAATGCATAGTGCAAAATTTATTTTGGATTGTCAATAAATATTTGAGTAGTGGCACATGAACCAACAAACAGCTGAAAATAGGGGAGTTTGAGTGGGAGTTTGTAGGGGGGAGAGTGGGAGGATGGTGTGTGGTGTTTGCACGGTATTTCCTCCCTGCTTCTTGATAGGATCTTAGGAGGGAAGGCTATGATAGCTATAGAGAAAGTAGTAGTAGTAACTTTAAGAATGGAAGAGACCACAGAGATGCATCCCCATGCCTTTGACTGCCAATAATTGCCCTATTCTGTTCATTCCCTCTGAAGCATCTGGCACTGGCCACTGTTGAAAGACAAGATACTGGGTAGATGAACCGTTGGTCTGACCCAGTATGGGCAGTCTTCTGTTCTTATGTCCTTAAGATGACTGGATGTGGAAGATGCAGGAAATACATTATTTTGGTACCTGAAAGGTGCTTCATATGTGCCACCTGATAGATCTGACGGAGGAGACGATCCAAGGTTTGGAGATGCGGCTGGAACCTATGGTTGGGTTGTGAAGCGGACTTGAGTGGATGATGGATGGAAGAGAGAGGAGGTAAATGGGAAATTTGAAATCTAGCAGGTGCATGCTGGACCAGAGAACTGTGAGGGTAGACTGCTGGCTGGGGAAAGTGTCCAATAGAAGAATGTGACTATGAGAACAAGGCAGAGTAAAAGATCAACTTGTGAAGGAAAAATAGAGCCAAGGAACAGGTTCACTGAGTTGGAAAATAAAGGGGAGAGTCAGGCAGTAACAGAAGTAACAGAGAAAACAAGAGAGAAGAGAAGAGTGGCTAGCCCTAAGAAATAAGGGGAAGAGACAATGAAGATATCCTCTACCATTCTGGAGCTCAGAATTCTGGCTGTCATACAGAAGATTGGAAGCGAGAACAGAAGACAAAAAGACTTGCAGCCAGAAGAAACATAAGGATGTAAAGGCTGGAGAGTTGTACCAACATGAGGAAGGGGCAAGTCTACTTGACTGGGGACTCCCTACTAAGACAAACAGACAGGACTTTCAACAGAACTGATCTGGAAAAGAGAAGCATGTGCTGTCTGCTGGGAGCTAAAATACAGCATGTGGACCTGAGGCTGAAGAGCATCCTAATGGGAGCAGGAGAGACTCCACTGATCGTCGTTCACATGGGAACATATGATACTGCTAGATTCTCACTGGAATACATCAAGGAAGACTACATCGGACTGGGGAAGACTCTTAAAGAACTGGAGACTTAGGTGAACTTCAGTGAGATTCTACCTGTCCCTAGAGGAGGACAGTGAAAGTGAGACAAGATTATGATGATCAGAAGATGGCTCAGACAATGATGTTATAAGAAGGGCTTTGGGATGTTGGATTACTGGGAGGCATTCATGGACAGAGGACTGTTCTCATGGGATGGATTCCACCTGAGTTAGAAGGGAGATAGACTTCTGGGATGAAGGCTGGCACAACTGATTAAAAGAGCTTTAAAACTAGCAATTAAAGGGTGATGGGAGACACTCAGGTAATGTTCACTCCTGATTCTACTATTGAGCCAGAGGAAAATCTGTAAGTAAAAGATGATACAGGAATTGGGAAAGGAACAACAGAGGGTAGGAGAATGGACGAGCAAAGATAGTGCCAATATCACTGACAATAACAGTCAGGAAGACAATTCTGGGAAATTACTGTATCTAATCTGACAAGGAATCTGGATGAAGCTAAGCAGAAACAACTAAGATGTCAGTACACGAGGGTGTAGGCCTAGCCTGACATAAGTAACTTGCCTCATTTTTTAGTGGGCATAATGGGAAAGGTGAATGGAAGGTTAAGTAGTAAATAGGCTTAACAAGCAGCATGTTGGAATTAAGATGCCAGTGCTAGCTAAGAAAGCAGGAACATCCTGGTACTAGGGACAGTGGACAAGATAAACCTGGAATGTAAAGATCAGGTTCTGCATGAACAATGCATGGGCAGAACATGGTGCACAAGGATTGGTTCCTGAAAAGTAGCCATGACAATACCAAAATGTGTGATGCAAAATATAGTAAATGCAATGTAATGTGTACATGTATATAAAGGAATAGCTTTTCTGTGTAACTTTGGATATGGTAAAGGAACCTGAGGGATGAGGTCTGGAGTCAGAATGAGTTGTTTTTTGTTTTTTTTTTGAGAGAGAGAACTGGATGAAGTTTTCTCCCAGAACTGGCCATGGTGTTATGGATAAGCCAAGTGGAAAAGGTCTCAGAGGGAAGCCCAACAGAAGGCAAGGAACCTTGTTAACAAAATGGAGGAACTAGAACTATTGGTGGAGGAACTGAGACCAGATATTATAGGGATAATGGAAACATGGGGGAATAGTAGTCATGACTGGAATACAGGTATTGAAGGGTATGTGCTGTTCAGGAAAGACAGAAATAAAAATAAAGTTGGTGGAGTAACATTGTATATGATGATGAGGTAGACTGTAAAGAAATTAGAAGTGATGGAATGGATAAAATTGGAATATGGGTCAAAATCACGTTGGGGAAGAAAGGTAACTGAGCTCCACTGGGAGGCCCCACACTGCTTGGTGTCTGCTAGAGACCTCCAGGATCCGATATGGATAGAGACCTAGAGTATTTTTAATTAAATATTACTGGGAATTATGTGATTATTTGAGCCTTTATTTCCCAGATATAGACAAGGGAGGACAAGGACTACTAATAATGGTAGAGCCCAAATATTTCTGGGTATGATAGCTGACAGATTTCTTCACCAGATAGTCAATGGACTAACAAGAAGTGATGCCATTTTACATTTAGTATTGGTAAATAGCGAGGACCTCATAGAAGAACTGATTGTAGAGGACAGCCTTGACTGGAGTGATCATGAGTTAGTTCAGTTTAAACTGAATGGAAAAATAAACAAAAGTAGGATTGCACCAGGGTCCTTGATTTCTGAAAGGCAAACTTTAAAAAATGAAGGCAGTTAGTGTGAAAAGTGGACTGGACTGAAGGACTCAACGATCTGAATACAGAGGAAGTTTGAAGTTAGTTTCTGCAACTTTGATTTCAAGTATTTGAAGCCTGCATCCCAAGCAAGAATAAAAAATTGTAGGGAAGGGTTGCAGACCAAGCTGGTTGAACAAGAATCTCAGACAGATTATTAAGAGAAAACAGAAGGCCTACAAGGAATGGAAGGAAGGATGGGTCAGCAAGGAGGGCTACCTCTTGGAGGCCAGAAAGTATAGAGAAAATGTGAAAATTGCCAAAAGGCAAACAGAGTTGAACTTTGCAAAAGAAATTAAAACAAATAGTAAACAGTTTTTTAGCCATATAAATAAAAAATAAAATAAGGAAAGGAGGAGTGGGACTACTAAAGGCTGAGGAAGGAGTGGAGATTAAAGATAATCTAGGCATGGTCCAACACTTACACCAATATATTGCCTCACTTTTTAATAAGGGTAATGAGGAGTTTAGGGGTAGTGGCAGGGTAGTTAATTGGAAGGAGGATATGGAAGTAAAAATTACCACATCCAAGGTTGAAGCCCAACTCAAACAGTTTAAAAAAATCAAATCGGGGGTGGGGGGTTGGTTAATCTCCATTCAAGAATATTAAAGGATTTGGCATATGAAACTGGAAACCCAACATCAAGGATTTTAAATTAATCTGTAAACATACCCTATGACTGAAGAATTGCAAAGGTACTGCCAATATTTAAGGAAGGAGAAAAAGTGATCTGGGAAACTATAAGCCTGTTAGTTTGTCCTCAATTGTATGCAAGGTCCTAGAATAAATTTTGAAAGAGAGATTAGTTAAGGACATCGAGGTGATCGGTAATGGGGATAAAATACAACACGATTTTACAAAAGGTAGATTTGTGCCACACCAACCCTGTCCCTGTCTTTAAGAAGATAATCAATTTTCTAGGCAAAGAAAATGCAGTAGTTCTGATCTGCCTTGATTTCAGTAAAGCATTTGATACAGTTCCACATGGGAAATTATTGTTAAATTGGAGAAGATGGGGATTAATACAAGAATCAAAAGGTGGGTAAAGAACAGACTAAAGGGGAAACTACAATGGGTCATGCTGACAGGTGAATTGTCAAACTGGAAGGAGGTTACTAGTGAAATTCTTCAGTCAGTCAGTCTTGGGACCAATCTTATTTAATATTTTCATTAATTACCTTGGCACGAGAAATGGGAGTTTGCTAAAAAAAGATTTGTGGGTGATGCAAAGTTGGGAGGTATTGTCCATATGGAGGAGAACCAGAATATCATACATAAAGATATGGATGACGTTGAAAACTGAAGTTATAGAAATGGAATGAAATTTCATAGTTCAAAGTGTAAGGTCATGCATTTAAGGACTAACAACAAGAATTTTTGCTATAAGCTGGGATGTATCAGTTGGAAGTGACTGAGGAGGAAGAAGACCAGGGTGTACTGGTCAATCACAGGAATACTATGAGCCACCAACGTGATGCAGCCATAATAAAGGCTAATGCAATCTTACTATAAATCAGGCGAGCTATTTCCAGTAGCGATAGGGAAGTGTTATTACCATTATATAAGGTGCTGGTGAGACCTCATGTGGAATACTGTGTGCCATTCTGGTCTCTCATGTTTAAGAAAGATGAATTCAGACTGGAAAAGGTACAGAGAAGGGCTACTAGGATGAGCAGAGAAATGGAGAACCTACCTGAGAAGAGGAGATTTAACTAGTTTGGCATGTTTATGGAAACAAAATGAAGGCTGAGAGGAGATATGACTGCTCATTACAAATACATAAACACCAGAAAGGAAGAAGAGTTATTTAAGTTAATGGCCAATGTGAACACAAGAACAAATGTCTATAAATTGGCCATCAATAAGTTTATGCTTGAAATTAGACAAAGGTTTCCAATCATTAGAATGAAGTTCTGAAACAGCCTTCCAAGGAGAGTAAAGGGGACAAAAAAACGTAACTGGTTTCAAGACTGAGTTATGAAGGGGAAATTTATGATGAGATTGCCTGTAATGGCATATGGCCAGACCACGACTGCTATTAACATATATTTCCAACAGCCAGAGATGGGAAACTAGAGGGGGAGATCTCTGAATTACCATAGAGATTTTTTTCCCAGGTGTCTGGCTGATGAGATTTGCTCAGGGTCTAACTGATCACCATAATTGGGGTTGGGAAGGAATATCTCCTCATGTCAGATTGGCAGGATACCTTGAGGGTTTTTTCACCTGACTGCCAAATGGGACATGGATCACTTACTGATTTGAACAAGAGTAAATGGTTGATTCTCTGTAACTTTAAATCAAGATTTTAGGATTTCAATAACTGAGTCAGAGGTTTTGGGCCTGTTACAGAAGTGGGTGGGTGAGTCTTTGTGGCCTGCAATGCTCAGGAGGTCAGACTAGGTGACTATTATGGTCCCTTTTGGTCTTAAACTCTATGATCATTTTGAAACATTTGATTTTGACCTCTTTAAATCTTTTATCCTTTTCTAGAATAAATTAATATTTTGAGGGTTAATTTCACAAAGGAACTTTAGGTGTTTTGATGCTTAACTTTTAGGCAGCTAGAAAATCTCTGGGATTCACAAAGTCTGAGTGAGGTTTCTTATACAGTGAGGAGAGATAGGCACCTCAGAATGAATTCACAAAAGCCAGCCCACTGAATAGCAGCTCCCTACCCAAAATAACCAGTGGAAGATGCCACAGCAAAGGCTGACTCCTAAGCTTGACTCCTTTTATGGAATTCTGTGCCTAAGTCTGGGCTTCAAGGAGGTGCCACCCTCTGTTTGGGATTCTCTGCTGCAAAACCTCTCTCGTTGTTAGCTGCCTATGCTATTCTGCAAGAGGAGGACCTCCATCATAACTTTTTCATTATTTATTCATAGTGGAACAGCTTCAACAGAAGAGACTGAGGGAGCCCACCTTAGAGTATTCTAAAGCCCAGTGACTAGGGCATGCACCTGTGAGGTAGCAGATCTGTGTTCAAATCCCTTTTCCCTCTCAGCTAGAGGTAAGTCTTAAACCAGGGGTCTCCACACCCCATGTGAGTACCCTAACCAGTGGGCTAAACATTATGAGGATATTACTCCTTCAGCTGTTTTGTGTGAATTCATCTATGAGGCCCCAATTTGGTAGGTGGGCTCTGAGCATACTTACCACACCAGGCCCCGCAGGTGAGTTAGGCAGAGTAATGCCTGTCTTTACCCAGTTTGTGCATCATTCTGGGGCTTAGGCATCAGGATGCCTTTAGTGAGGCAGCAATGCATGTGCCTAGAGGCAGAAACATAGCCACCTAGAGATATTTTACTGCAAAGATATAGGTAGTGGGTGAGTTAAGGCAGCTAAGCAACTGTTTTGTGATCCCAGATGGCCTGATTCTGGGTTTAGAAATCTAAAGTTGTAGTTAGGCACGTAGGTCCTTTTGTGAATCTGGCCCTGAAATGAGAAGTCCTTTTGAATAGAAAAACAAAGAAAACTGTTTTGAAAATGTCAAAACAGCTTGTAGGACAGGTTAGGAAGTCTTGGTCCTTTGCTATTGGGGCCTAAGTCATATCAAGGACTTCTTAAGGCTCCAGAGGAGGGGAAGGCATGTGGAGACCAGAGAATGGGAATAGTTTGCACAAATGCAATGAGTCAGACCACTTTTAAAGAGCAGCATGACTTTGGCTTGAAAAAATCTACTGCCCTATTGAAGGATGAGCACCCAGTTTCCAATTCTAAAGGGAGAATGTTACAAGTTTAATAAATACAAATTGATGTTCCTTGAATACAAAGTGGGAGGGATCATTTCTGGAGCATCTTTAGTAAGGAGCAAACAAATATCAAGAAGCCGGATTCTGCTAGCAAAACAGCCCCAAACCCAATCAGCATAGTGTCTACCTGGTTCTTTACAATATGCAGCTGGATCAATACATTATTCAGTTGGATCAGCAAATTGAGCAAAGTGTGCAGCTCAATGAGTAAAACAGCATTAAAATAGGCAACTCAATCAAGAAAATATACTGGCCGATTAGTAAAATATGCAGCCTGATCAGTAAGCCATATAAAATAATTCAATTAATGAAATATATAATAAAATTAAGGGAAAGCATACCTTGTCATTTGTAAAAAGTACTTAATGTTTCTTGGTCTATGAACACAAAGCCACCAAACTGAAAATTTTGAGACTTGTACTGCCCTATAATAAACTTAAAGGAGGTGTGTGCTGTACTGTGGATGCTAGAATGTATGGGTAACAGACGATTTCCACTAGATTAACAGGTAGAGGGCAAGAGAGGTAGTAAAATAATAGCCAAAGTGAGAATCCTTTTCATTGAAAAAAAAATCTGTTTTGCAGACTGATTTTATAAGATTTTCAAGGCCCAGTGAAAATAGCTGTGGCAGAGTAAGGAGATATTTTCCCCAAAAAGATTGAAATTGTAGAATGGAGGTTGTGGAAACTCCTTCACTGGAGGTTTTCAAAAGAAGGCTGGATAGCAATCTTGTACAAATCCTGTATCTTGGCAGGGGGTGAAACTAGATGACCCTTGTGGTCTCTTCTAACCCTGTCATTCTATGAAATTGCCTTTCTGTTTCACAAGAAAACCTTTTAAAGTCAAACCTTCCATCTAACCCATCTCTGCTTTGGTTGTTCACTCACTTCACACATTGATTTTCTATTTTAGACAAAGGTATGTTTTCCAGATAGAAGTGTTTTGGCTGATGGGTTGCTTTAGATAGCTCTGTTCTGTTGAATTAGTAATGATTATAGCAAAAGTTTATAATATAAACTTTGTCAGTGACTGTGAAGATCATGAAATTGAGGCAGACAGTGTTGACTGGAATGAGACATAGTGAAGAGAAACGATGCACAAGTATTACAAAGCTTGCAATATAAAACACCTTATTACTGGTGTGTGTGTGTGTGTGTGTGTGTGTGTGTGTGTGTGTGTGTGTGTGTGTGTGTGTGTGTGTGTGTGTGTGTGTGTGTGTGTGTGTGTGTGTGTGTGTGTGTGTGTGTGTGTGTGTGTGTGTGTGTGTGAGAGAGAGAGAGAGAGAGGGGGCGAGGGGGAGACCATCTCCCTAGACTACATCCCATAGTGGTCAGAGCACTGGCTAGACATGCCACCTAGCGTCAAGTCTGGGGTTTGGTAGTAACACCTAGTGGCTCAAGTCTGTAGACCCTAGTGGCTTAAGTCCAAGGGTGGGTGGTAGCACTAGTGGCTCAAGCTGGGCCCTCCTGCTCCTCCAGGTTCCAACCTGAAGGTTGTGGGGCAAGCAGAGCAGTTGTGTGATATGGGTCAGGGTATCACCCAACCTACTCCCTGGGGTTACTTCCTACTGTGCCTCAACACTCTTGAGGCACAGTGAAGGCCAGGCTAATGACCTGAAATGCTATGCCTCAGAAGGGAGACTCCACTGTTCTTTCTACAGTGGCTAGCAGCTCTGGACTGAGATCAGCTTCAGGGTGATGTAAGGCTCCAACTGGATTCCTGTAGGAGCTACCAGTGCAAGTCTGCTCCTTTGCATTGACCCCACTGACTGAGCTGTGCTGCACCCTTTTAAGCTCCATCTCCACTGAGAGCATGCCCAGGAGGTGCGTCTGAACAGAGACTCCTGTGACCAGAGCTGCTTGGTAACCCTCTCTTCCAGAGTATGGGGTTGTATTCCTTGTCACAGTATGCAGGTGGAGTTCCCTACTCCAGAGTTTACTCCACTGGATATGGTCCAAACCTATCCCCTTGCTGGGGTTTGCTTTTGTCATGAGCTTAAATAACAAAAACTAAAATACAATAAAAAATAAACCTCAGTGTAAGCTTCCTCCTGAGTCCATCTATTCTTGGACATTTTACTCCTCTGTTCCTTTCTCTACATGTTTTTCAGAGACACATTCCAACCCCTCTTGTTTCCCAAGTCCTTAAAAGTGGTACAGTAATTTGATGATACATTGCTGCCAAAGATAAAATTTTAGAGACCCCAAATATTGGTGGTTGGTGCCCTGTTTACCTTGGCCTTTCAGCTGAAGGGTGCTGATGGTTTGCATTTGTATAACTAGGAAAGTCACCATCAGAAAAACAAGATAATTATGGTTTCCAAAAATTGGACAAAACTTTTTATATATAGTTGGCATGCAATTTAGGATCAGAATATGCAAAATGCATTCTCTGGGCCAGATTCATTTTTACTGGGGGAATTGAAGCTCTGCCCCCTAGTGTTAGAAAGGCCATCTGGGGCAGGGGCAAAAAAGCTTAATCAGTCTGCTATAGACTGATAGATAGACTATAGATATCAGAAGTAGGGGGCCTAGGTTTGTCTGAATCTGAATTAGTTGTTGTTAATCATTCGTATATAACTACAGTGTCAGAGATCACTCCATGCTTAAGGTCCTTGCAAGATGTCTACTTTATTCTGCATCCAGTTCCAGCTGGCTATGTATACCAACAGCAAGAACTTAACAGCACCCCACTCAGACTCTATCTGATAAGCAACCAAACTAATAACCAAACTTATGAACAATGTTGTATTAATCTTTGAGATGCACTACCTTGTCACTTGGACTTTCGGGGTTCCCTTAGAACATCAGAGCTACTGATCTCAGGATGCAGCAAGCCCACTTGTTATAGTTCCACTTCTTGGCCACTCTAGTTATAGGCAAGTTAGGCAGCTTGCCTAGCATGGCAAATTTATGGGCAGCTGCCTAGGGCTGCAGATTTAGCCACCCTTCCATCATGACAAAGGGTTGGCCGGCCCAAATTTGAGACGTGTTACAATCCTGCATACCAGGTTGCAATATCTCTTGCTCAAATTTAGCCCCACACCGCTCCATGATGAAAGTGTGGATGGGCCAAATATGCACAATGAGGGGGGTGAAGCCTAGGGTGGGAGATGTTGAGTGACCTAGCTGAGGTTAGTCCTGCTTTGAGGAGGGGGTTGAAGTAGATGACCTCCTTAGGTCACTTCCAACTCTAATATTCTATGGTCCTGCGGCTCCACTGTCTCATCCTGGTGTGGTTGTTACCTGTATGAGACACTGTCGGGCAAAATGTCAGATTTTTTGCCCTAGGTGACAAAGGTGTCACCTACTTCTCCTTAGTATGTATCCATCTGGATTGGCCAACTCTTGTGAGACCACTGTTGTTTGTCACCATTGTTTCCCATCATGAGGCATATGGCATCATTTTCATTAAGTGGTGGCAGCCCCCAGGATCCCAAGTCATAATGATTCTTGTTCATGTTGTTTTGTCTTATCTGTCTCTTCATGTATCTTCAAGTTCCTAGTGACCCTGACATCAATTTCTAACAATGCAGGCATCCTTGTTTTCAGTTTACATTGAAAAAATGTCAGCAGGTTACATTCCATGCTTCATTGGTGCCTTTCTGTAATATATCAATTATAAATATGGCTTAGAGTCTGACTCCACAGCCTTTTTCAGTCAGCATTTTGTTTTGACTCTGTTGTCAACCAACCCATTGGATTGGGTGTTGCTATGTAGGCCAAGCATCCTCAGCATCCCTCATGGTTATGCCAAGAAACTAAAAGATATAGTTGGCTTTGAGCTTATGTAGGTAGGATGTGCCCTTCAAGAAATGGAAGTATATCTCAAGCACAATTCATTTTCATAACCTAATTTACAGCTGCATAAGGTAGTCTTAAATGTATATGTGCTATCAACTATACCATATAAGAAATGTGGTTGGTTCTGCCACATGTATAATATGCTATGAAAGTGTAATCAAAACCACAAGAAAGGAATAAGTAGATAGACAAGCATAACTGGAGAAATTGAGTTAGGTACTACAGTGTAGTGATCAATGGCTCCATGTCTAGTTGGCAGCCGGTCACAAGCGGAGTGCCCCAGGGGTGGGTCCTGGGGCCGGTTTTCTTAAACATCATTAATGATTTGGAGGATGGGGTAGATTGCACTCTCAGCAAGTGTGCAGATGACACTAAGCTGGGGGGAGTGGTAGATACCCTGGGATAGGATACAGAAGGACCTAAACAAACTGGAGGATTGGGCCAAAAGAAATCTGATGAGGTTCAACAAGGACAAGTGCAGAGTCCTGCACTTAGGACGGAAGAATTCCATGCACAGCTACAGACTGGGGACCGATGAGCTAGGCAGCAGTTCTGCAGAAAAGGACCTGGGGGTTACAGTGGATAAGAAGCTGGATATGAGTCAGCAGTGTGCCCTGGTTGCCAAGAAGGCTAATAGCATATTGGGCTGTTTTAGTAGGAGCATTGCCAGCAGATCACGGGAAGTGATTCTTCCCCTCTATTCGGCATTGGTGAGGCCTCATTTGGAGTATTGTGTCCATTTTTGGGCCCCCCCACTACAAAAAGGATGTGGACAAGTTGGAGAGAGTCCAGTTCGGGCAAAAAAATGATTAGGGGGCTGGAGCACAAAACTTATGAGGAGAGGATGAGGGAACTAGGCTTGTTTAGTCTGCAGAAGAGAAGAATGAGGGGGAATTTGATATCAGCTTTTAACTACCTGAAAGGGGGTTCTAGGGAGAATGGAGCTAGGCTGTTCTCAATGGTGGCAGATGACAGAACAAGGAGCAATGGTCTCAAGTTGCAGTGGGGGAGGTCTAGGTTGGACATTAGGAAAACGTCTTTCACTAGGAGGGTGGTGGAGCACTGGAATGGGTTACCTAGGGAGGTGGTGGAATCTCCATCCTTAGAGGTTTTTAAAGCGCAGCTTGACCAAGCCCTGGCTGGGATGATTTAGTTGGGGTTGGTCCTGCTTTGAGCAGGGGATTGAACTTGATGACTTCCTGAGGTCCCTTCCAATTCTATGATTCTATATTATTTAGTTATTAATATTTATTGTTATTACTATCATTTTATTATATTTTTTTTTATATTGAGCTAGGTACCAAATAAAGTTTGGTACTAATTTTGCTTAGAAATAATGGAAAATTGTCAGAAATAATCATCATATTGTGTATAGAATGGAAATGTATAGGGGGGACATCATTCATCTTACAGGTGTATAGGACATGTTAACCACAGTGTGACTTTAACATATGCTAAATGTTTGAGTGGGAGGACATGGAAACTTACAATAGGATCTTAGTAGCAACAAGAGAAAAATAAAACTAATCTGGGCATGTTTAGTTTTGTGAAAAGAGGACTGAGGGGTGGACCTGAGAAGTGTTCATATATGTTAAGGGCTATTATAAAAGAGGATGGTGATCAATTGTTCTCCATGTTCACTGAAGGCAAATCAAGAAGTAACCTGTGCTTAATCTGCGGCAAGGGAGATTTATTCTAGGTATTAGGAAAAACTTTCTAACTATAAGAGTAGTTAAGCCCTGGCATGGGCTTCTAAGGGAGGTTGTGGAATTCTCATTATGGGAGAGTGTTAAGAACAGTTTGGAAACACATCTCTCAGGGATGGTCTAAATTTACTTGGTCCTATCTCAATGCAGGGGGCTGGACTTGATGACTTCCCAAGCTTCCTGCCATTTCTATCATTCTATGATTGGCACACTAGGCCATCTTCAGGTCACATTTTAATGCTCTTCTATTTCTTCAGGCTGCCTCTTAGGGGATAGGGTAAAGGAAGAAATGATAACAAAGCTCACACATTAGTTGAATTAAAACTAAAATAGAGAAAAATGTTATGATAATTAATCTTTTTGTCCCATTCCTTTTTCTCCCAATAAAGCTCATTGCACGAATGGGGCTTCAGTTCTATATCCTCTCTCCCACCTATACAACATTATTCCCTCCAGTGTCATTTCTAGATAGCAGAGATGTTGTCCTTTTCCAAAAATCATTAACATATGGAAACATTAGTACTGGGCAAAAACATCTGGAAAACATTTGAATTAGACTGTTTTCACAACAACTTTAAAAGACCTAGCCTTTCAGATTATTGCCGTACAGCCTATGCATTGTACACAACATATAAATATTTCAGGCTTGTCTTTGAAATTATGAACCAGGCAAATTTTTTCTAATAACATGAATGTGTTTATGGCTATGTAATGGCACATGTATTTCTTACTGAGGGACAGCTTGATTTACCAGTTGTCAAATTTGCTTAAATAATAGCAGCATTTTTCTAGATTGTGCTGCTGACTGTCACTATGCAGAAACCTGCCTTGGCAATCTGCCATTTACACTTTCAACCCATGCTGCGGTGACACACACTTTCTTTCAGATAAACAGGCCTCATGCAGTTAGCTTTCAATATCACTAGCTCTAATTATTTGTCTTTTTAAAATCTACCCCAATGTTAGCAACACTAAATTGCTGTCCTGGCTGTAAGAAGGAATTTAATAGATGTAACCTTTACATCTCTTCTGGTAAATACAAAGAATGATCTAAGAATTAATCAATGTACTTTTTACAGAAGATCTATTGATAACTAGCTGGAAAAGTCTTTCTGAAAAAATAAATAAATCTTGTCCTTTAGAGTTTCAACCACATTTTATGTAGTATAGTTCAAAAAGGTCCCCATTAAATGAAAAAAGCAAAGTATTGCCAAAATTCTAAAAGGAAGCAGAAAGTTTACGCCACCCTTCTTTATTTCATGCTACAGTAACACTGGTAGTTTTATATGCATCAGGTAGCACTTGTCTCAGACTCAGGCCTGTAGGGCTGCTAAGCAGACCCCTTATTCTCTGTACCACCCTGGTGTGAAGGTTGAGGAGGGTTCTGCTGCTAATATTCCACCACCAGAAGCTACACCCACTGATTCAGTAGGGTCAGATGACTAACAGCAGACTGCTGGCTGGACACAACTGGATACAAAATGTCCTATTCCGTCCCACCCCTTGTCTGAGCAACTAGTTGCTAGTCTGTTGCTGATCACACCACTGAGATTAAATCAGTGCTTCTTTGCCAGGTTCCTGCTTTTATTCCTACTACCTACCACACCTCATCCCTCTTCCTGTTACCTACCATGGCTCATCCCAGCTCCTGTTACCATGCCTTATTCTTGGTTCCTGCTTACTCACCCTAACCCTGGTGACTGGCTTTGACCCTTGGTGTGGCTTCTGCCTCACACCCCTTGGCGTGATCATGACTCCCAATTCTACTCCTGGGTCCAATCACTAGGTCAGAGCACTCACCTTACATGCTCTGACTGTGATCAACCTTGGTCTTTCTGGGACTCTTTGTTGAACCCTGGACTGAGTATAGGCCCTATGAGTCCTTAGGAGCAGATCACTCCCCTCCAGGTGGAAAACCAGAAACGATGGGACCAAGTACAACAGCTGCAGATGGGAAATTGTTCCTTTCAGGATGAAACTACAGCACCTGGAGCTGCTGCAGGCAACCACTCTGCTTCTCTTATGACATGGACTCGGGTGACCATCTCCAGAGTTGCTTTGCCAGAGAGATATGAGGATACCTGCAGTAAATGTTGTGGGTTCATTACCCAATGCAAACTCCTATTTATGCTCCAGCCCCAGGAATATGTCACAGCTCAAGTTAAGGTGGGGCTAGTATTGAGCCTGCTTACTTGGGAGACTCTGGCATGTGCCTCTCCCTTCTAGAACTGAATCACTTGGTACTGACAAACTGACTCACTTTTACAACCATTTGCCAGTATTTGATGATCCTTGCATGGCAGAGACTCCCTTATGAAAGCTCCACTCCTTCCTGTGTCACCTAGTTCAGATGTTTAGCCATAGGTACTGCCTGGAATGATCATAGAATAATAGAAGATTAGGGTTTGGAAGGGACCTCAGGTGGTCATCTAGTCCAACCCCCTGCTCAAAGCAGGACCACCCCAACTGGTTGGAGGGGTGATGCTATACTCCTCCATCAGATTTGGCTCAGCCTTTGTGAAGAACTAAAAGATGAGCTGGGACAGCTCTCCCTGCGTGTGCCAGTTTAGAGGCCTTCATGAACTTGTGCATCTGATTAGAAACCAGACTGCATGTATGGCAGCTGGAATGCAGGAGGAGCCTGTCTACCTCCCCCACATAGTTAAGGCTGAGCCTTCAGGCACAAAGAAGCACAGCTTTAATTAATTCCACATGAGCTAACACAGGACAGCCCTGCCTATCCCCAGGCAAATGAGAGCACAGAAGATGGGAGAACCTCTGCCTCTGTTGTGGAGGAGCAGGGCTTGTAGTATCCAGGTGTCCTGTCAAAACCCCTGATAACCTGATGACAGGGAAGAGACTATCCCCATTCCCAGTCAGAGGCCAGAGCCTGGATACCACCAGAAAGAAACCCTGACATTAGGCTAACCCACAGGTTCCTCATCTATCTCCACTTCTACAGATTCCTCTACAGCTGAGGATTTTGCAGGTTGAGCATGCATTTCCCATACAATGGACCTTGATTGATGCAGATGCTGGGGACAATTTTATGATTTTTTATATGACCTAAGGTCCTCAGTCTCCCAGTACAATCCAAGGTTACTCTGGACCCAGTAGAAACAGTAGATAGGTCTCCACTGGCATTGGGCTTGGTTACATAGACAGCACAGCTGGAAGTGGTGATTGGGGCACACTGGGAAGTCTTATGATTTAACCTTACTTCCTCCCCATATTTCATTCTGGGCCAAGAAATGGCCACAGCATGAGATGCATCTATGTCTATATTTTTCATGAAAACTCATCCTAGCCAAACACAATAATGAAATAGCAGACATGGAATTACTTGCCAACAGGGCTGGGTTGGAGACTTGGCAACACTACCTTGAAGGGGCTAACCACCCTATCCTAATCTTAACCAACCATAAGAATCTAGAATACCTACGATCTGTCAAGATGCTGAATCGGCAGTGGTTGTGTTGAGTCTTATTTTTCTTGAGATTAGACAGTCATGTATTGTCCAGGCAAAAGAATGGCAAAGCTGATGTCCTCTCTCAAAAAAGAGGATACTATGCAGAACCTTCTAACATCAAAGAACCACCCCTTGGCACATTAAAAGCACACATTTGCATTTGTGGGTCTGTATCCATAGACTTCCTTACAATGCTTTGAGCAGCTCTCCCTAATGATCCTTTCTTTAAACACATCATTTCATCCAAGGAGGCTCTCCCCAGTACCCCCTTACACCACTATTCCATGATCCAACAGAAAATTCTTTTTTGAAAGCACTAGATGCCATATATAGTGTTCAAGTCCAAAGCAGACAGGTCTGACAAGTGCTGTTCCTATAATTCAGCAGACACAAACTTATATGTATGCTTCGGAATGCTGGGAAGGAATTTTTCCCTTGCCACCAAATTGGCCAAGGTGGAACTGGGTTGGGTTTTTTTTTTTGCCTTCCCCATAGTGTGTTCAGGGAGGGCTTTGTTGATGTGTGGCATGAAGGGAGTTAGGCTGTATGTTGCAACTCATTATATTAATGTGAGTTGATGTCCAGTGCAGGTACTCCATAGGGAAAGTGTACAGTGACTGAATAAATGGCTTGGGAAAGGACTTAAAAAAGAGGTGTTGGTTAAAGCAATGGAATTGGGAGGGGCTCTTATGAATGGTACAGCAGGGAGACAACCTCCCTTTCTTATAGCCCACTTTAACCCTCCCACATGGGAGGGGGTGGATGATAAGGTCCCAGGAATGGGTGGGCTGGGAACCTGGATGGAAAAAGAAGGGGGGGTGGCAGAAACTCCTCTGGGTAGTTATGAATGAACATGGGGTTACTTGCACTGTACACTTTTATCTGCTGGGTAGTCCCAGACATCTAATAATAAAGTTGTGGCCTGATTAAAACCATATCAAATGTCTCCTGTCCATCTTTCGTTATATCCGGACAACCCCAAACTGGTGTCAAATAACAAAATGATCGTTATTATTATATAATTGTACAGGCAAATCTTTTTAACTACTCAATAATTCTTTGTTAGATTATTCTTTTAATGAAGAAAATAATGAAGTTCTGTCTTACGTACCTTGTTGTAAAAACTGATATTGGCTTTCTACTCCAGGTTAGATACCTTTCGTCTCTTTGTTATCTTAGTTATTTATGTTAGCTGTGCTACAATAAACAATAAATAAAGAAAAAAATGACCTTAAAGAATCTGTCTAAGTTTTGAGGGCCATGTTTTCCACCTTAATGAAAGCAAAACAAATATCTTTAGAGTACAGTATATGAAATTGATAATTAAATGAGAATTGGCAATTTGCACATGCTGTTGCTGAAAATAGAAATCTAAACAGATTTCTGATTGTTGGGGAGAGAGAATGGAACCCAATATTATTAATCATTCTAATTATTTGAGAGTCCCTGAAGTTTAGAAAGCAAACTCTAAAACATACATGTGGATCTGGGAGTTTTATGCTTCTGAGCTCTAGAATTGAAATTTATCTACTCAGTTCCCATAAGGAAATTGTATAAATCACTTCTAGATTCAAATAACTATCACTTACGTATTAAATTTTCTATGCTACTTCCTGCAAGATGAAAGCCAGTTTTTAGTTTTTCAAAGAGACATTTAGGTTGAGATTTGTAACCTGAAGAAGAGACTTTAATCCACCCTTGATGGATCCTGATCTGGAATCTGAGCACTTAATAATAGAGGAAACAGGATGATTTGAACATTTTACCTGCTGAAAAATGCTCGAATATATTTTTCTCTTAAGATTCTGGTAATTCTGTTCATTCTCTTTCATGAATTCAATCCTTTTATAATATTTAATTGCTTTATTAAGTCTTTTTTTATTACCTATCTTCTTTTTGTGATGGCTATTGAATCCCTTAATTTTATGGCAAAGAATGGCAATGATTCTCATTAATATTTGTTCTGTGTGTGTGGCGGATATCATGGTAAAGACTACCTTAGTGTTTTGGACACAATGCCTGCCTTTCCTCTTCATCTTTCTCCTGTGGTGATCTTTCATCTCAGATGAGAGCCATTTGATCCTCTGTAGAGGACAGAAAGAAGGAAGTCAATGATTCTGACATCTTTAGTGCTCCTGATTGTATTTAATTTGATAATATTCTTAAGGTTGTTTACTATCCTATGCATGTGCAGTTTTTAATATTTTCAGAGACTTTTGTATCTACTAGTTACAAAATTTGATAAGAAAGAGATCAGTGTGAGGAACATTAGAGAGACCTAACCAAGGTAAGTGAATGGGCAGTCTGATGGCAAATGAAATTCTGTGTTGATAAATGCAAATAATGCACATTAGAGGGAAAAATTTCAACTTCTGCTATATATGTACTGGGTTCTAAATTAACTGTGTCAACTCAGGAAAGGGACTTGGGTGTCTTAATGAAGCTTAATGAAGACTTCTGATCAATGTGCAGCTGTAGTCAAAAAAACAAAGCAAGATTTCAGGAGGCATAAGAAATGAGATGAATAATATACTAAATATTATAACCTCTTAATATAAATCAGTAGTGTGCCTTCATCTGGAATACTGAGTGAAGTACTGGTTACTCCATATCTACAAGTTTATTTCAGAATTAGAGAGTGTTCAGAAAAGGGTGAGGAGAATGATCATGAGCATGGAAAAACACTCATATTGAAGAGAGATTGAGAGGGATTGTTTATTTTAGAAAGAAGGCTAAAAAGGGGATATAACTATATAGAAAATAGTGAATGGTAGGGAAGATAGATCAGGAGTATCTGTTCTCCATGTCTCTGAATATAAGAACAAGAGGTCATTCAGTGAAGTTAAAGGGTTGCAAATTCAAAACTGATACAAGGAAATGCTTTTTCATACAACACATGAGTTGACTGTGAATTCAATGCCACAGGAAGTTGTTGAGGCTAAGAGCTTAATAAGATTTTTGACATTTATGAGGCTAACAAGAATATAATTAATGATAAAAATGGAATAGATATTGGCCATCATACTGAATTGTTGATGCCAATCTCAAACTAGTGAAGATTAGGATAAGAGTTATTGGGGGAGGGGGATTATTCCACATCTGACTCCTGTGGGGTTCTTACAGTATCACTGAAAGCATCCAGTGCTGGCCAGAGTTGAAGACAGGATATCGGATTAGTTGGACTCTGGATCTGAACCAATACAGAAATTTGTATGATGCTAGTTTTGTCTGCCTACACCCGGGCCTTTTCATTTGATCCTTTTTAATATACCTCTTCTTTTGTTGGAGATCTTGAGGGGAGGAGGAGATTTGTCATGGATATGAGCTCCTCTTTATTTTTTAACTTTACACCTTGGGGTTTGTGGGGAGGTAGTTTATAAGACATTGTTGAAGTTACATGCTTCTGCATTGCCAATGTGATGGGACATTTGACAATTCTTATTTAACCTTTTGAAAAGGTTAAAGGGAAATGTTAGATTTAGTCTGGAATATTTCCTATCTGTTCAGAGTTTATGGATGGAACCAGTATTAACCTCCCATTAGGTATCCTGTCTCTTTTAGACTGTGAAGGAAGGTGCAATGGCCTTCCTCCGAGCCAGAGCCAGAAGAAGGGCCACAACCGCGGGGGCGGACAGAAAAAGGGCCAGCCGCCCAGTCTGCCTGGCAACCGGGAGGCCGGCTAGGGATAGTTCCTGCTGGCTGACCAATCCAGCACCCGAGTGGCGGAGCCTCAGCCAAGGCTGAGAACATAAGAAGCAGGCCCCACAGTTCAGAGTTAGGGAAGCTGCCGCTGGCTGCAGCAAAGGCTTGAACCGGGCCGGGTCACTGCCCCAAGGGAGCGCCTCCTGGAGCGAAAACCTTGGGAGCGGCCCCAGCGACCAACCGGTAAAGGTTGGATAGGGCCCCCGGGCCTCTTAGACTGGCCTAGGCCTATGAGGCTCCGGGACCGGGCCAGGTCCTCAGGCCCCCAGGACTGGGCTGAACCCATAGCCCCTGGCGACTGGACCGAGCCCCCTGCGTCGGAGGGCTGGGAGATCCCCCCCGTGGCCAGACCTGACCTAGAGGAGCTGCCGCAGGCAGAGCCATACCCCGAGCCCTGGAGAAGCTGCCCCTTGCCGAGGAGCTTCCCGCCTTGCCTCCTGTGGATGCAGAGGGACTGGTGAGTCTGCCATGGGCGGTCTACCCCAGTGACCCTGAGGATCCCGAGCTACAAGGTACCTGGGGGTATGCGGAGGAAGTAGCCCAGGGGCAGCCATAACAGTGGCTGAGACAGGGGCAAGCCCCAGTCACTGTGTTGCGGCAGGAGCCCTCCTGACTCGAAAGACTGCTTGCTCACCCGCCCTGCCTCAGGGCCGGGACACCAGACTCATAGCCCAAGCTAACACTCCCTTTATAGGAAGGTGCAGTGGCCTTCCTCCGAGACAGGGCCCGAAGAAGGCCACAACCGTGGGGCCGGACCAGACCCCTGTCCTACAGACTGCCTTTACTTGCATATAAAACTGGGGTTCGCAGTGAGACTTTCCTCCTTTATAAGTTGGTCTAGAAGCACAGATTTATCCAGACCATTTAACTTGTACTACTGTATACCTCTCAGGTGGACTTCTCCCTGGAAGACTAGAATTTTATTTCCTATATGGGTGTGATGGACAGTACACAACTTCAGGATCTCCAAGGGCTATCTCAAAGTTGAGATACACACACCTCCCATTTAATCCAAGAAAAAAAAGCAGCCGCTACTAGAAATGTGGAGGTATTGTTCCTTTAGTTGCTCAAGAGAGTGGAGGCAGTACAGCAGTACCTAATTACCAAAAAAGGAACATACAGAAGGTGGGTATCTCTTAAGGGAATAGGTTACATCTAGAAGCAAACTGCTTTCCATTTCCTCAGTGACTGAGAAGTAGATGAACAAATGCTACAAACAAACAATGCATATATATTTTGCTCTTACTGTTGTGTTTTTAATAGTATAAGTAAACAGCCAATGGTACCGAGGGCCTTTGTGAAAGATACTGATTTGTGCTGGTCTTCAGAATAAATTTAATACAGCTGTTCTCCAAAAAGATTCTTCTCAAACTTTAAAAGGGTTTCTGGTGTTCTGTATCTGGGCCCTTTTCATAGTGAGGATGTAGGCTGGGTGGCCGTCCCTCCCTGTCAGTTTTGGAGGGAGGCCACACCCACTCCCTACCCTGCTTCGGCAGGGGTTGGCCCAGCTGGGGCAGGGGAACAGTCTCTGGGCTCAGGCCAGGCAGCCCAAAAGCACTAGCCCAAGTTCCAATGGGCAGCAAATAGTTCAGAGGCCCCAGGCAGGGTGGTCAGGGAAGGGGGAGGGGTTCCCAGGCCCACCTGACTTCACTGTGTCCCAGCCCAGGTCCCTAGCCATGGCACAGAGGTATGCCACAGAGTCAGCAGGGTTCCAACTGCAACACGCTGACTCATGGTTCGGTTCCCCAGTCCCCGGACTGGGTGGCCCATCCTCTGGGCTAGTTCCTTCCCTCTTTCTCTTGGGTACCTGGCGTGCCACCGTCCAGTCGACCTCGTCGGGGTAGGCACCCAGGAGCAGGTTGCAGAACCCCTCGATATTGTAGGGGGGCAGTAGGTCAGGCAGCTCAGCAGGGAGGTCAGCGGGGGGCAGTTCCTCCAGGTCCAGTCCTGTCAGGGCCCACGCCTTCTCATCGTCCTCTGGCAACTCCAAGGGCAACTCCTCCAAATCTGGCCTTGGTTTGGCCCCCTCCTCCTCATCTGCGTCTGGCAGCTCCTCCAAGTCCTGGCTCCTCTGGATCACTGGGTCCGGTAGGGTGATTGGATCAGGGGGTACTCCTGAGCCTCAGGCCACACGCTGCTCACTCCCCAGCAACCGGACCTAGGCCCTGGTCTGCTCGCCCAGCTCCCCTCTGGGAGCTGGCTGCCAGCTGAGCTCCTGGGTCTCTCTTTTATACTTCCTGTCCCGCCCCCTTGCTTCTAGAGCAGGTGGACAGACAGTCTCTGGCTCCACCCCCACAGGCCCGGCCTGTTTCTCCCTGTCAGTTTCAGAGGGAGGCCACACCCACTCACTATAAAGGAATATTAATATGGCCTTAAAATATGGCCATATTAGAGAGAACACAGGAATATTTAAGAAATGTTTGACTGCTAGTTGTAGATGTACACAGCTATGAAATAAAAAAGCCTGTTATCAATTGTATTAGAGGTCACACTGAAGGATCATAATGAGTCCTAATGATCTAATTATCAAGATTCTGCAAGACTTCATTTTCTGTTCTATGATATGTGATTATCTATGTCACATACTGAAAATAATAACATGACAATTGCTATTCGAAAGAGATTCCAATGTCATTTTCCACTTCATTTCCTCTTAACAATAATAGTAATAAAAACTTCCTCACCCTTTTCTTTCAGGCACCCAGTAGAATAAAAGTAGTAGTAATTTTTAAAATGGTAATTTCATTTGTCAGTTTTTATTCTATTTCTCTTGCTGAAATAGGGCATAACAAAGGGTTGAGTTTCAAATTAATTAATATGATGCGGTAACTAATTTTAAAGAAAACTTATTACTTTGAAGGTGTAGTTTGGCTAAAATCTACCTTCTTCTTGAGGACAAATGCTGCAGATCAGATATAAAAATATTTTTGTACAGTTAAGCAAAAGTTTTATGCTACACAAATATATTCCTCTCTGTCAAAGCCTTCTGGAACAAGTGGCTACTCAAAAGTAAAATAAAATAAAGGACAGATGGCAGTTTTTGTCTGAGGGCTCATAGTTCTTATTAGGCTGTTCAAACAAAGCTTGGAGAGGCCCCAAGTCTTTATAGCTCAGTTACAAAAGAAATATCTTTCAAAAGAAGAAAATTGCTTCACAGTGACCATGTTAGTGTGTTACAAATTCTATCATTTACCACTACCCACGCGGATCTCCTACTAGCACAGGTTGAAAAATATGCAATCTACATTTCTTAGGCAAGACTGATTCCCTGCTCCCATCTACTTTGTATATCTATTACCAACAGCAACACAAGATTGGAAGGAATCTCCTGGGTCATCAAATCCAGTCCCCTGCTATTGCATATAATTCTATTATAGAATACCATTAATAAATTATCAAACTGCATTTGAAAACTAGTTAGGGTATTTTTCCTTATTACTCCTATTGAGGTTCCAGAACCTCATTATTCTGATGGTTAGGAACCTTCTTCTAATTTCTAAACTAAACTTATTCATAGCCAGTTTATACCCACTTGTTCTTGAGCCAACATTATGCTTGATCTTCAATAGTTCTTCTTTCTCCTTGGTGTTTACCCTCCTGATATATTTATAGAGCACTATTTTAATTCTGTTGCGGGCCTGGTGTGCCCATCGCAGGCATTGGGTTGTGTGAGCTGGAAACACGGGGAAAAGCTGTAAAGCCACTGATTGGGTCTGCCGTTCAAAACTCCGGACTATCCCACAGGGTAAGATAGCCCAATGACCAGGGTGAATAAGGCAGCCTTGTCAGTCAGGGCAGCATGGTCTAGCAGCTGTAGTCAACAAAACAGACCTTTCAGTCAGGGTGATGCGGCCTAGTTTGTGGCATCAATAGAGAGCCCTCTGGTCAGGACAGCATGGCCTAATGGCCGGAGTCAATAAAGCAGATCTTTCATTCAGGGCAGCATGGCCCAGTAGCTGGAGTCAATAGAGAGGTCCTCTGGTTGGGGCAGTGTGGCCTAGTGGCTGGAGTCAATAGAGGAGCCCACCTTGGTGGAATAAGGTGGTCTATTGGCATGTTGGGGTAGTGGGGCACCGCCTACGGATGTGCTGTGCCCTGGGTAGGGGTCTTGAGCCCTCTCTGCTCCTCCTAACCCCAGCCCAGTGTCCTTACCATGGTGAGGGTACATGGCACTGAGTCAGTGGGGATCCTCCTGAAACACACTGCTGTTTCTCCAATCCTCCCACTGTAACTGTTCCAATCCCCGGTCTACTTCCTGTCCTGTTCCTGCAGTGATGGTCAACGATTCTCTGGGCCCTCCACAGTCTTCTGCTGGTGCTGCTCCTGATGGCTCAGTCCCTTTTCCGTTTTCGTCTGTCAATCTGGAATCCACCTGGAGCTCGCTGTGGCTTAGCTCTGCGGCTGAAGTTTGCAGCAGCTCCCTGGAAAGAGCAAGTGGTCTGTGGCCTTTCTCTTCAGCAGCCCACCCAGACTGAGCTGGGTTGCTTCCTTTTATACCTGACTTCCAGGCTAAGCAGACACAACGGAGGTGGAAAGGCATGGGCTCCTCCACTTGCAGTGCATCGTTAACCCTCTCTAGGCCAGGGCGGGGCTGATATGCCCTTTCAGCCTTCATGTTTTTGGAGGAAGCAGAAAGTCACAACCAAAGTTGTCTGAGAAATGACTTTGCACTTGCATTTCCACTATGGGTCAGCTTCTCCATCTGGTTTACCATTCTATGGTTTGGTAGATTTTACAATACAATTAATGTTATTTAATTGGTCACACTGGGGCTTCCATGTGCCCAAGTGGGGAATGCACATGAGCATCTAGGATGTAGGGGTTCCCAAGGGCTATAGTCAGGAAAGTAGAAAGGGAAGTAGTAAAGGGCTATAGTCAGGAAGTAGTAAAGTGCTAGGGAATTAGGAAGACAGCATGTGTAAGGGCTAAGAAATGGAGTTGTGAAGTGGATCTCCCAGCTACCTTCCCTTCTCTAGTCACATTGCCTGCCCAGTTGTCCAATTGCAATAACCAGTCTGTCCCCTAGTTTCTACTCACATAGCTTCCATGATCTCTACTTTCCTACATTATTATCCACACAATTTTAATGCTTGCTAGTTTGGGGGGATATGTAAAAAGGCAATGGAACTAGGCAGCAGGACAAGGGAACTGGGTTAAGCACCATTGCTGGCATAGTGGACAGACCAAAGAGACTGCTGACCAGCCCTATTTCCAGGTCCTGGTTGTCAAAGCTTCAGCCCCCTTACACACATTGTAAGGTTTACCAACATCAGTGCATCCATCCAGTTCATCCAAATAACACCAAAACACACAACCTTAATTCTGACCTCACACTCTTATGTACAAATAATATTTTACAGACTTATATGGTGAAGGTATCTGAATCTAGTTGAAATCAGAGTTAAGGTTGTACATTTAAATGTGACTATAACAAACTGGAATCCTAGATTAGGTGTTCTATGGCAATAAAAGTGAAGTAATGCAGTGGTGAATCATATACTGGATGTGTGCAGTGTGGGCGGTTGTACATTGGAACTGAAACTGAGTTTTTGGTGGTGCTGTTGGCCCTGATTTTTTGTTGTCCTGGAATTAATTAGCACCACACTAGCAGTACAAAACATCCCTAAACGTCAATGGATTTAACCAATGAACAATTACTACTTCATAAGGAATCCTTAGATGCCATAGACCTGTCATCATAGCTCTTACTCCACTGTGTAGTCCACTGTCTGCCTGCTGGTGTAGGGGTTGGGCATGGGGAAAAGGGAATGGCTGGGGGCTCCTTATGCCTTTTTTAAATGGGGTCCAAGTCTGAGTGCTATAATCTGTCCTGGGGACTACCCAACTTCCTCAGTGGCCCCAGAATTAGGGTATATAAGGGGATTTAAGTACATCTTTTACATCCTACCTCTCAGATTCGTGCTGAGAGCTTCTCAGCCACATTGGCAAAGTAGTGCCGAGATGGATATGAGTGCATTGGTGGTGTTGTGTGGAAAGATGCGAGATGAGATTGGTGTGGATGTTGACATTGGCTTACCTGCTATTTTCCATTATATTTGTTGATTGTGTTGGTAGGAAATCAGTTAACATTTTTGGTAGAGGAATGCCATTATTTTTTTTTAAAAAGTGTTTGAGAGAGAGACTATTCCTAGTCCCAATGTACCTATTGCACAATGTGTAAGCTTAAATATATATATAACATATATAAAGATAGCTGGTTTTAAAGTACAGTTCTTGTTGTTCTGACAATATCCTTTTAATTTTTTTTAAGTAAAAAAATGACAATGCAGGGGAAATAATCCTATGTACTATGAATAAACAATATATTTTCTGAGCTTTATTGTTTAGTGTACATGCTCATCTGTAGGAAAGTATATAACACTAAGCCTAGATAAAGAGTAGGGTTTAATATGCAAAATGTAGGAAGTCATTTATATTGCTTTAATTAAAACTCATTATGTTTCAACACTAATTGTTGTCAATACCGATATTTCTAAGTCAAATGTTTTAGCTCTTTTATTTTTCATTTTTCTGGCAGCATGTGTGGGAAAGATGGTGAGTAATCCATCTGTTTCTTGGCAAAGCTTAATGTACCTATGTTTGCAAGAAGTAGATTATAGAGAGAAGACATCCTTCAAGTCAAAAATGTAATTTTTAACTAAGCAAAGTATGTTAATTATGATGAAATGCATAATTATTTTCCTTCACCAGTTTGTTTTTAATTATGTCTGTCAAATATTTCTAATAAAAAAGAGTTAGATGTGGCATGATGACTTGATTAATGTTCAGCTAGGACTTGGATTTGAAAATATATTTAAATCTAAATTTCACCTTATGGGAGACTTCTGACTGTATCTCCATCATGTTCAGTGGAATAGACTCATAGGGCCCATGTTCCCTGGATGATCTGTTATTGACTGGACACCATGGAATGAGTGGAATTAGGTTAGAAGCAACTCAGTCACATGGACAGAGCAGTATACAGAATATAACAAAATTCCACTTGTTCAACTTAACTTGTATTCAGCTTCACTCTTTGCTAATGAAAGACTATCTTGGAGGTTATGTGGCCACTCTCTTGAGGAAAGGTGCAAGCTGCAATATCATGTTCTTTTTGACACATATCTTATTAATCACAGAAAAATGTTATTTGGACAGTCATGTGAAGGGAAAGCATGGTTTGAGGATATAAAAAGACATAAAAGCTTCTGTTGTGAATATTAAATCACAACCACTTAAAAGAGTTTTCTGAGGTAAGTCACTTTAAGCTTTATTTCTCCTCTACAGTTATTTTGAAGTTAAGATCTGATTTAGCAAGAATTCACAATTCTGTAGTTTTGGCTATGATGTCTGTGCAGAACTCCACCACTGTCTATAGTACCTATGCAGTATCCAATACCCTGAATTTTTAAAATTACTGCATCAAAGAATCCTTACCTATGTTTTGTCTATACTTCTAAACTATAGCAGAGCATAGGAAAATAATATATCATCTATTGTCGTGATTTTGGAAGATGACTCGTGTTGTCACCAAGCACTGACTAAAACAATGACTAATTTCTGAACTGGGTACATTAAAATAACTGATGCCCATACATGGCACAAGATCTTATAGACTGACTATGGCCCTAACGCAGCAGAGATTCACTGAAGGGAAATATACAGGGTTTCTCAATAATGTTAAATATGATGTAACCTACAACAGCTCTTCTTGCAGGTATTTTAAGTTCCATGACTTATAATAGTCATATTGCGGTCTGTCCATCAACTTATGTATATGTTTTATTATAAGTTTATCTGCAAAAGCACTTTTATGAGGGCTTTTTCAAAGACTAATATAGTATTAATGAAGCTTGTTCCCACCTAGCTTTTAATTGCAATTGCAATAATTAATATAATCATAATTACTATAGCCTCTGAAAGGTGTGTAAGTTAACTGTACTTTCATAAAACCATTTCTTCCTGCTGTTTTACTGTAACAATATTTGTACCACTTACATTACCATCATCATAGCAGTGTCATAGCAATGTAGAACACAACTCTCTTGTCTTAGAGCCGCTTTTTCTTTTATTACAATGCAACTCTATTAATCATAACTCTGGCAGTTTAATGCTTGGATTGCAGCATAAAATGTAATTTATTAAAATATGTTCCAGGCAGTCTGAGTCAGGCACTAAAATATTTATTACTGTTTTCTGCATTTTTGGCTTAAAGAAAAATGAATAAAATAAATAAATAAAGATTCAAAGTTGATATATCTCAATGACCAGTGGGTTGGGAAAAATGTATATGAGTATCCTCATCTGATAAATGCTGTGACAGTAAGTTCTGCTTCACTGTTCCTGCAGTATACCATGAACACCAAGATTTTGTGTGTCTCTTACTAAAATCACCTAATTGTATAAGGCACTTGTTTTCTTCCCCTCCAAGAAAATGATATCTAGAATCATGGCACCAATACATGTTGAAATTGTTTACCATGTCAAAAGCACACTGCTGATTCATGATGCTAAAATATAATTCTTTTTTTTTTGTGTGTGTGTGCTTATGTGTGCTGTGTGTGTGTATGAAAACTCAGTGTATCTGGTGCTCATATAGGGCCTCAACCAATGCCCATTGAAATATAAGAATTCACATAGGCCATAAAAGCCTACTTCAGGGGAGCAATTTTATTTATTTATTTGCCTTTGAAATTAACCAGTTTGCACAAAATAGCATATATTATCAAACAGTTGGTGCAAATGAGGACAACCCCAAACTGCATCTTATTCTAGCATAACTTTAAAAAATTGTTCCTTTGGGCCCAATTCTACAACTCATACATTGGGTAAACAAAAATATTTAAGGGGAGCAGATTTGGGCCATCAGAGAGGGAAGGGAGTAAGAAGAACAGATTTCACTCTCTGTATGCCAGTGACCATAACATCAGATTTAAATCCCCTTTCTTCCAAAGTGTGGGGAAACTTGTATTTGGATTCAGTTTCTAACCTTGGATTTGAAAGCCATCTCTAATTTAAAACTCCTATAGTAACAGAAATGTACATTAAACAGATTGCCTAAAGCTCCTTGTTACTGTGGGGTTATTACTTCTTGAACAGAAGTATAGTAAATATAAAAACTGTGAACATTCCTGCATATAAACAAGATATGCTCAGCAGAGCTGGAGTGTAACAACCTTCAGGAATACAACATGAGCAGTGCTTTTAGCCACCCTGAGCCATCTGCCTGCCAACTCCCTGCATCTCCTCCTTTAGTTACGTCTCACTACTGTGTGAAGACTGAACTACACAAAACACAACAGGTATAGACATAAATATTAGAAACAGAACTGCTTTAAAAAAAGAAAAAGCCAACAATTGCAGCAAATCTTAGAGTTGAGAAAAACTAAATCAGCACTAATATGTACTCCCTTTTCTTATCAAACATACATAGACAATCTACATAATATGTGCCCACCAGTGATATCAAACCCAGCAAATTTATTTCCAGAAGGCCTTCTGAATGCAATTTCATAAATCCATGACCATGATCACAACATGAGACTATTGCAAATACACAGCCCAGCTAGTGATTTCAGTCCTACAACTGCTCACACTAGTTACTTTTTCTTATTTTCTGCAAATTTCATGGCATACAGTGATACTTTGAAAACATACCCATTATCACCTATGTCTTGCTGAGAGATTGAAAATGAATCTTAAACAATGGGAGCAAGATGGAGCCCTTAGACAATATTCATCGTTTTGCCATTGACTTGAATGGGAGCAGAATTGGCCCTGATGTCCTTAGGCTAAGGTGGAGCAAATTATTTTCTCTTTTGATGAAGGAGTATAAATAGAATAAATACAGTGTGAAATTGTGGCCCAATTTATATTAATGGGAGTTTTGCCAATGACTTAAATAGATTCAAGATTTCAACTATAGATTTTGGAGCCTTGAAGTGCAACTTCACCATGTTTCTAGAAGTTCTGAAAACTGCATACCAAAAGTACAGAGACTAACATATAGCCAGGGATGTGAAAGAATATAGTGTGTGTAGGAGGGTCTCATAAATAAATTGATGTAGGCCATTTCATCCTCTGCATCTTTCTCCCCTATTTGGTATAGTGTATCCCATAAAAGCGAAAATGTCATTAAATATTAAGAGTGCACAACTCCTAGGTGAAGCAATAACTGATGCCAGCAGCAGCAGCAGCAAAAATTGCCGGTGCAATTGAGCCCATTTCCATTTGTTATATAGATAAGGAACATATGGCTAGATAAAGCCTTTTCTCGTTACGTTATAGTGGAGCAGAGCTATTCAAATCAAGCTGTGTTTATACTAGTAAGCTTTTTTTTATAACAGAAGTCTGACGTGTGTGAAGCTTTCTTTCATGCAAACTTTATTCTAAAGTTATATAAAATAAAGGCCTGATTATGCAAAGTGCAAAGCACCTTCTCTGAGATGCTGATCATTCTCAATTCTTACTGAAGTTAATGACAGTGAAATACTCAACACTTTTCATGATAAACATTAAAGTTATGCTATATTAGTCTAGCAACTTTAATCCTGACTTGCTGATATCACTGCAAATCATTGGCCTAGAAACCTTCTATTCTGCAGCTTCCTCCCTGAAAAACCTGCTTTTTTCCCTTTTATCGAAGCCTGAAGTCCAGTAAATCTTGTTATTCATAAGCTGTAAACTTTGCAGAAAAAGCGTGTTCTTTGGAGCTTATGGCTAAAAATCTGCACTTGATCTCTGAACAATCTGTATAGCTTGGAGAAGCAGAAGTTTCCTCATTTTAGCCCTTGGGATGACTAAATTAAAAAATATATTTTTGGCAGGAACTATTTTTCTTTGAGGCATATTAATGGGCTGAGAGCAGTTCATAAATATTCTGTTATTAATTTTCAATTAAAATTCTTTATATATAAAGCCAATTTACTTCAGCGGGAAATGGAACCAACTTACTGATATCCTCACTTTTGTTTGTGAATGTGCACTCTCGGATACTTTATTTGCAAAATTGTAGTAACATTACTATTTCTCTGTCTTATGAAGAATTATTAGTTTTCTTATAGAGAATAAAAGGCATTATCTTGAGGTCTAGGACTCTTTCTAGAATAGTGGTAATTTAATACTTACTGGGCCTGTTAATTTTCTCACACCAGTGTAAATCAATAGTACTTCTTTGAGGGGTTAATTGAGACCAGAAAGAGGCCCATTAGATCTGTATATGGGTCAGATCATTGGCTGCTGTAAATTGGCAAGGCACCATTGAACTTGATGAAACACCACTGTTCTGCACCAGCTGAGCATCTGATCCCACTGCATGAAACACCGGCTCTAGTGAAGTCATTGAGAATTTCATCACTGATTTCAGTGAAACCAGGATTTAACCCATAGTGTTTAACAATTAAATGCAACCAAGGTTTGCAGGCTAGAAATACAGAAACTCCTGCTTTCCTAGCCTGCTGAAAATGAATATTGAAAAGACATGCCTACATTAAAAATATTGCACTATTTCAGCAGAGGATTTGGCCCACTACAGGCAAATAGACACTTAGGGTGGGATCCATGAAGATATTTTGGCATCTAAGTCCCAGGTCTGGCTCCACTACAGTCCACAAAACTCTTGCCAAACCCTGTAGGTACTTAAACACACTCAGCTCATAATCTTTTCAGAACACAAGTTTCCCTTGATGCCTATGTTTCTTCCTCTGAGCATGTGCACTCCAATATGTGTCCAATTGCCTATCTCCACCCAAAGCCTCATAATGATCCAAGATCCAGGGTAAGACAGGTGTTCAGCCACCTGACTCACCTGCAGGGCCTGATCCAGTAGGTGGCCTTTGAGCACACCTACCAGATTGGGTCCCATTCAAAATGGAGGGAGGAAGTGGTTGTGATGCCACCACAACCTTATGGTTTTTAGCCCAGCGGTTAGATCACTCACCTTGAATATGGGAGACCCAGATTCAGTTCCCCTCTCTCTAACATAGGATGAGAAGGGAATTGAACAGGGATCTCCCTGAGCTATGGGGTATTCTGATGTGGGGATCCCTCAGTCTCTCCTATTGAAGCTGTTGCACTCTGGCTAAATAATGAAAAAGTGACTGGAGCAGAGAGCCTGGACACGGGACCCTATAGTGAGAGACAGAAAGAGAGAGACTCTGTAGCTCACTGATTAGGGCACCCAGCTGGCTGGTGGGAGACCCTGGGTCCACTCTTTCTGCTCCAATCACTTGGGCAGTTAGCCCCTCCCCCTGCTTATGTTACCATGGTTACATTCTATTTTTAGCATGCTAGTTAGTTCAGAGCTAGCATTAGTATGTATCCTTGGGCTGGGAATCACATGCCCAGCTCAAAGTGTAGACATGCCTTTAATTAAGATATATCAGAAAAGGAAGACATCTAGTGACTTGTGGCAAATAGGATAAGAGACATGGAACTATTTCCATAAGAGGAGAGACTGAAAATACAAGGACTGTTATAATATAGTGAGAAAATGAGTAGGAAGGGAAACAGCTACATAAAATAATAAATATAGAGAAAATCATTTGGGTGCTCCCATTTACATTCTCATGGAGCAAAAGGACATCTAATGAAGTTTAAAGGCTGAATGTTGATAAAAGGATATTTTTAAAAATATTACATAATTATCCTGTGAAATTCATTGCCATTAAGATATCCCAGAGGCTAAGAGGTTAGTAGGATTCAGAAATGTTTTAAATGTTTACATGGAGAATGGAAGCATCCAGAGTTACATTACAAATAGCAACACAAATAAAAACGGAACACAGTTATACTTTGGATGGGACAATAAGCTTCTCAGGGCAGTGACCATCTTTTTATTCTATGTTTTTATGATGCCTAGCACAATGGGGTCCTAGTCTATGACTGGGCCAATACTACTGCAAAGCAAATCATAAATCTTAATTTAAACGCTTACATTTCAGGCCTAAGCCAACCTTTGGCTAGGAAGAAACTTATAAGGGCACATTACTCCATAACCATTCATTATGGGGTAGTTTCTTGCACCTTCTTCTGATGCATCTGATAATGGCTGCCATCTGAGGTTGGCTGCCAAATGTAAGATGGACAGCTGGTCTGATGAAATCTGGCAATATCTATATCTCTGGATTTAAAAAATAAAATAAAATGCTTTGCATTTGGGTGCTCCCTTTTGCTTGGCAATAACCCAGTTCTTATGTCAAGATAAAATATTCTACTTACCTGTCAGTTGGTAGTTTATTCTCTCTAGAACTAGATCATTGCCTTGAGAAACAGGGAGCTAGTCCTATTATGCCTTAAACATATTATTTTTGGGGGAGGGAGATTTTTATAGGACACTAAAAACATCCACTCTCATGATTTGTTAAAAATATGTCACCACAGAGAGTTATCTGGGTGGGGGGGAGGAACTCAGATTCAGCTTTTTGCATGGATTGCCTCTTGTTCAGTAAAACATCATTTATAGTTCAAAACCAAGATAAATCAGCGTGCTATGCTTGGTAGACATCCTTCTCCTTCAAACTGTATTATGCTGTGTTACTCTAGACAGCAGAATACCTATTGAGGGGCAGTGAATGGTGGCACATAATTCACGCTGCTTAGATATTGATATGAAATACCTGACAGTTTGGATTTTTTTAAAAATATGAATGTATATAATACATAAAATTAATTCTATCCAGTGCTCACAGCATAGCTAGTTACTTGTATAATATATTAACTTACTAATGGTATTATGGTTCAGGGCTGTATAAATAAAATAATTATTTATTTTTAATGCACTTTGCAAGCCTCAAGGTATGATACAGAAATATAACTAGTTAAAGTTGAGCCCAAACCATCAAAGTGGATTTGCGCTGTCCTGAAAAATTCAGAGAGGTTCAGAGACAGATCTAAATGGGCATCTTCACTTTGTCACTCTGTCCTGTTATGTACGTGATAAAGATAATTTAATTCACTTTGGTAATAAGAATAAACCCAGTGGCAAATGCCACAACCTTTATAATGATCATCTCCACCCAGTAGTGGACTGAAATTTGAAACTTCTGAGTTTATTCTCAAATACACTATTGTTTCTTTAGCATCCCAGTCCCAGATCCTCAAGTGCCTAACTCCCATTAAAATCAATGGGAGTTCGGTGTTTAAATACCTTTGTGGAGTTGGGCCCTGGTGCTGCAAAGTTTCATAGCCAAACTGGCAATTAGTTCTAAGAAAGACCTCGGTTGCTTTGTGAGTTAATAAGCCAAAAAAGTGCTGTATTTGCTTTTTAATAGTTCCTCGGTGGTTTTTTAAAATTTATTTCTGCATGAACTGCATATTTTATAAATTAAATGACAGGGGTAATTTATTAATCCTTTGTTCATTTTCTTTCTCTTGCAAAAAGAAACAGTCCATTCCTTGAGCCCAAAGCTTGCTGACTGATCAGAAGCTGTGACATAATCCCCACAGAACTGAATGAGTGAAGTTTCCATTCATGCTACTGGATAGATTGATCAGAGAAAATTATGTGCCTTATTATCCGAGCAGAATGGCTTACTGATGAACTTAATTTTCTGAGCCATTAAAGGGAATGTGATCATAAATCTGTGTATGAATGGACAAATAGGACTAAATCAAACAAGAACAGTAGTGAACGTTCATCCCAAAGTCAGTCTGAACCCAAAAGTGCTGGAGGCATGAAAAAGAATTTAACATATTTGCACTTTCAGGTTTGGGCCAGAACCAAATTTGGAAGTACTGAAATGCCAGGAAAGTACGGTTATGTATTTGTTTTGTAGTAGTATCTAAGGGTCCAAACTGTTGAGCATGGCCCCATTGTGATAGATGCTGTACAAACACATAACAAAAAAACCCATTTCCTGGCCCAAAAAACTCATGGTTTAAGTAAAGAATCTGTTTTCATGGTGTTTCTGGCTTAGAGAAAACAAGATATGGTAGATGTCAATATCCAGGCATGTGTTTTGGTAAATTTAGGATAACTTTTCACAAACATACAAACCTGTGGATCCTTAATGAAATCATAATTCTAATTTTTTAGGTTCACACATTGCTAGTTGTCATGAGAGCTGTTTATTAGGGAAGCAGTGTAGTTTAGTGAATCTGGCACTGAATTAGGAATCAGAAGATCTGGATTCTTCTTCTAGCTCAGCCACAGGCCTGCTTGCTGGCGGTGGGCAAGTCACATTACCTTTCTGTGCCTCAGTTTCTCCATCTGTAAAATGTGGCTAATGATAGTAAACTTCTTTGAAAAACTTTCTGAGATCTTCTGACGAAAAGTCCTATTATAATGTATTATAATTACATAATTACGTTACAGTGATAATTTTCAATAATTTGCTCATCTTCCCTATTGCATTTTTCTTTAAAATGCCAGTATACATTCTTCCAGGATACAAACTGCATGCCACATCTAGAGAATAATTAAGAGTAAGTCTGTGAAGCAGCTAAATGAGTTTTGATTGTTTTGCAAAAATAGGCACTCTTGAATTATTTTGTAAGGATATACCCTGTAGTGAGGCAATTCTATAACTGGACGATTTCCAGAAGTCCAGATACAGTATTAACTATCCTGACAGGCTAATGTGATAATATAGAAGAATGCTGAGGGCAAGGTATATATTTTTAAAGGAAAATGTAAATGCAGGCGATACTTGTTTGCATATAATGTAAGACGGGGGAATATGTTAGATAGTATGGCAGTTGCAATCATGCGAGGTGCTCCATCCAACAGCTTCCTGTTTTAAATGGGAAGGGCCTTCTGAATGAAGGACCTTCAACTCTGGGGCTTCCTTCCTTCTCTGCATTCCTTTGGGTCTCCAGAGCCCATGTTTAATGACTGTCAGGGCATGCTGCAAAGACAGTCAATTCTTCTAGGCTATCTCACGTGTTGTGGGTTGAAAAAGATATGAGTGAATGGAGGGGAGGATATTTTTTGCAGGGTGGATTTTTTTTTTTTAAATATAGAAATGGATCTAATTGGATTTTTGTAAATGGTTTTATAAAATTGAAATCAATCCAGAGTTTTAGATTCAGTATGTGCTTGATAAATTCCAATAAATTATAGAAGTTACTGGAGTGGAACTCGTGTACAGCTCTCAGTGCAGTGCGTTTCCAAATGTTCATGTTAATGTTAATTAGAAAAAAAACTTGATAAAGGCCTTGTTTTTGACTTACAGCTGATGTTTTAGTTAGTTGCGAGTCTATTTAAATTCCAGTCTTAGGCCCTGATCCTGCAAACATCTCTGCATGTGATTAATTTGAAGCATGTGACAAGTGAAACAAATAAGAAACTAAGGGTATGTCTACATTGGGAAGGGGGTTAATTCGAAGTTTTTGATCAGCATCGGGTAACTCACAGTACACAAGTCACACCAATAGGATGCACAACGAATGCCTGTTCCATTTTCAGTTCGCATCATGGGAACTCATTGTTGCGAACTGAGGGCATAGAATACTTGGGGGGTATCCCATGGTCCTTTACTTCACTGCTGAGCAGCATGGATTCTGGAATTGGTTTTGCTGTGAATTGTGGGAAGCCAGATGGCTTCAATTAAAAAAAAATCCATGTTTCCACTGTTTCCACCTCAACTTCCTTTCTGGGTTGGACTGCACCATTTTTTAATTGATGTCTGCCAGCATGGGCCCAGGAATGCTCCATGCCATGTTGGCAACAACTGCGAATATGCAGAGACTGCTTGGGCTGTATTACAGCTGTCAAAGCTGGACAGATTTGGCATTGGGCTTTGCCCGTTGCATCATAAAGCAGACAATGAAGGGACAGGAGAATATTCTAAGCAGCAGCAGCAGCTGCTCAGGCAGCAGGAGAATACTCTGAAGTGGTGGTAGCTGGATGAAGGCGAAGAGGATGATATCAAGCTGTTGGAACTAAAGGACTGGTTTCTGAAACAGCTACAGAGCAGTCAGTGCCATCTCTGGGCCCAGGAAACCAGCACGGCTTGGTGGGAGAGTATTGTTCTGCAGACCTCAGATGACCAGTAGTGTGGTGAGAGAACTTCTGGAAAGTTATTTGAGATCTGAGCATACTGACATGCAGTATCCCATACCTGTGGAGAAGCGGGTCATCATTGCCATCTGGAATTGGACAGAACGTTACTGATCTGTACCAACCTATTTGGCGTGTGAAGATCAGCTGTTGGGGCCATTCTGATGCAGATCTGCTATGCCGTTGACAAAGCACTGCCTAACTGGAGCATAAAGCTAGCTAATGTTCAGGAGATTATTGATAGCTTAAGTTCCCAAACTATATTGGGGCAATTGATGGAGCCTATGTACCTATCATTTGCATGGCCTTGGTCAGGGTACAGAATTTATAAACAGAAAGGGGAGGAGGACAATATCTTCATAGTGCTCCAAGGACTGCTTGGCCACTGTGGCAGGTTCAGAGACATAAATACAGGGTGGTCTGGAAGGATCCATGATGGTAGGATCTTTTGGAACTCTGTTCTATCTCAATTAATGGAGAAAGGACTCATTATCCCCAGGAGCAATGTGGACGTTAATGGTGTGGAGATTGGTCCAGCCATTTTGGGAGAGCTGGCTTATCTTCTGAAGCTCTGGCTATTGAAGCCATACACAGGCCACTTGGACAGAAGGAAGGGATATTTTAACTATCACCTGAGTAGTTGCAGAATGTAGGTTGAGTGTGCCTGTGGTCATTTCATGGTGCTATTTACGGAATAGGTGGGAAGCAGCAAATCATTTCATGGTGCTGATTATGGAATAGGGTAGAACCAGCAGAAAAAAAATTGAACCATTATAATGTCATGTTGTGTTCAGCATATTTGTGAGAACTAGGGAGAAAGCCATAATGATGGGTGGGAGGCTGAGGTGCAGAGACTTATTCGATGGTTTGAGCAGCGAAGGCATCCCATAAAAAATGCTAATGCTTGGGGGAATGTTGTCAGAGAGGCCTGTTTGTATTTTGTGCCTCACGCTGGAACATGTGCTGCTGTTAGTCCGTGGAAGGAGTGCGGCAGGGGCTGGGATAAATAGCTTTTGCACCCTGGACTATTGTCTATGGGTGGTGAAGGTGGAACGTTCCCTGTGTACTTTGTAAAACCTTACGAATTATTTCAGCTTTTATTTAAAGGATTCTGAGTTAAGTGCTATGGTGACTCAAAATGAATTTGAAACAGCTTTTATTATGAAAGAACAATAACAAATCAAGAAAAGTTTTAAAATGGAACTAATTTACTATCTACTAGCTAACCCACTATAAACAAATTTTCAATTAAAGCAACAGTGAAGACAAAACTGAAAAGAGCAACAGCACGAACATATTCTAGACAGGGCATAATAGTATTTTTCTGTTCTGTATATGTGACTTTACCTATCTGAGACTCTTCCCAGTCTTGGGGAAACCCCAGAAATGGTAAGAGTCGGTGTGTGAGGAGGGAGTTGGGTGCCTTGGAATTTCTGTCTGCTGTATATGCCGTTAGGAAGACTGGAGTGGGGTGAGGAGTTTTGGAATTATGTTCATGTTTTGGTTTTGAAGTTTTGTTTGTGCACTGGAGGTGCTTCTATAGTGTTGGAGAATGTCAGATGACCGGGTTAAAGGCAGCCTAGCCTAGTGGTCTAAGTGGGTGTCAGGCATAGTGGTCAGAGTGGGTGTCACTAGTCTGGAGCCAAAGCCAAGGGTCAAACCAGAAGACAGAAACCGGATGCCAGAGCTGAGGGTGAAGCTGGAGTCTGTAGTCAGGAGTCAGAGCCAAGGGTCAAATCGGAGGGCAGGAACTGGAGCAAAGAGGGTAGCAGGCAAGGAGTGGTTCAAGGCAGGGCTATGACACAGTCAAGGCTGGGTGCAAGGCAGGAGCAGGCACAGTGATGGGCAAGAGCATTGAGAAGCCAGTGAGCTGCTGCTGCTGCTGGCTTAAGAGCCAGCCTGCTGGCCCTCCCCAGCCAGTCAGATGGTGTGGCTAATCAGGTAGCCTACTGCAGACCAGCTGTACTGATGAGGCTGCCTGGAGACAAACTCTGTTGCAGGCCCTGATTCCTGACAGAGAGGTATGGGGGGGGGGGGGGGACAAACTGGATAGTAATCTCCTCCACATCCTCTTCAGGCTGTCCTCGCTCTTGATGTTGCACTGAAGCAGGTGACTAGGAGAAAGAGAATGGTCTTATTCCAAAAGGCAGACCAGCGAGATATGCTGTGAAGTTATTGAGCAGGATGGTCCTCGCAGAAGTGCTGAAGGAGTGGAAGGGGCTTGCAAGCTATGCCAGGGACATGGGTGTGCTGCTATTCCCTATAACGTGCAAAATCCCTGTAACCACTGTCACAATAAACTGTTGAATTTTGCACAAGTGAATGTTCTCGTTATTCATCTTTGCTATTGGGGGAGGGAGGGACAGATTAAAGACTGGCAGCTGCCATTTGAAACATCAAAAGGAGGGAACGTTTGCCGGTCAGGATTGAGGAGGGAAAAGAAAATAGGCAGATAGGCAAGGGCCCTCCTTGTCATAGTCCTGAAAACAGTCAACAGTTGTGGCTTTAGCATGTCACAGAGACCAATTGCCTGGATAGAGCAGCCACCATTTTGGAAACATATGAGGGAGAGTGGGGCTGATCAGACAGCATGGGCCAAAGGAGAGAGGGAAGCAGGGACTGGATGCTCTGAAGGGCTCCTAGCTCACATCTGCCTACCATGGCCAAGGCCATGGGGTATGAGGAATGGCAGTAGAGCAGAGTAACAATAAATAATAAATTGCAAAGATAAGTGCTTACGTCCCAAAGTTCCTTCAAGGGGATATGCTTCTTCAACCCTGGACTGGGTTTCTGGCTGAAACCTGGACTCAGCAAATGCATGGCAGGATTTGGGGTCCATTGCAGCAGGGAGGGATGGGGTCTACTTTTTCAGCTGCCCAGCGTCAGGGTCCTGAGTCCCAAAAAGATCCTGGTGTTCAGGGGACAGGTCCTCTGCAGCATCCTCCAGTGGGTCTGGCCAGTCATCCTTGGTGGAGAGGAGAGTACAGGCAGCAGACTCCGCATGGTGTCTGGGACAAGTTGTGTTATAATTTTCCAAGTCATCAAAAAATGGACTGGTCACATGTCCCCTGCTGTATTGTCTTCTCTTATCCCTCGACTCAATGTACTTTTTCCTGAGCTACTTGATCTTTATCTGGCACCTCTCAGAATCTGCTTTGCAGTACCCACAAAAAGGTCTTTATTCCAGTGGCTAGCCATGAAAAGTTCCTAAACTGACACTTCTTCCCAAATGGTGATGAAATCCAATGTCACAGCATGGCTTGAAGCAGCTGTGTAAGGCATGCTGTGGGACTTCTGGAGTGGTACTATGGTTACATCACAAAAATTCAGGAGCAATGGGAAAAATCTGGATCTGTTCCAGCTTTTGAAGCGGGTAGGGTGGTGCTGGGAACTTGACATGAGGATAGGGGAGTTCACACAGGTGAATGGACAGATGGCTGACCTGCAAAGCACTGTGGGAGAGCCATTGGACCCATGCAAAAAGTGGTGCAAGCAGTTGTGTCCACATGAACAACAGAGTGAACTAATTAAATTCTACATACATCACAATTACAGCCCTTGTACCAATTCAAAGCATACACTTTGTAAGCAGACTCCAGAGTTTGTAATAAATGCAGAGTTAGGATGCAATGATGGATTGTGTTGTGTATATGCAAGTGTTTTCAAACCAGATTATCTCGATTTGATCTGGTTTAAACCCCCTGAACAACTAAAAGTAGAACAGATGCTTTTGGATGTGTCTGGAGTCTCTGAAGTAGGAAAATAACTTAATAAACTGCTTACCTTTAACTTAAAATAAAATAAAAACTTTTATACCCATATCACTATGTATTTGTGTATAAGTGAAGACTTGTATGGTCTGACTAACTTGAGGATAATATAGAGCAAAATTCTGAAGTCAGTCAATGGCACTACTTATGCTTAAAAGTAGAATTGCGGAAAAATTAGAAAAAGTAGAATTCCTGAATTGAGGTCTTCCTAAAGATTCCATTATAAAAAACGTACTACCGCATAATCTAAAAAAATTATCACTGTGGAATACTTTTCATTTCTTAAATGTTTGTAAAATTACTATTATTAAAGGTAAACAATGCTGGCATTATCCTGAATCAAGAAGGTTACATATCAAAATATTTCTTTTAAAAGCTGGAGAGCTTTAACAATACATATCAGATTTGTGAACTCTTTCAGTTAGTCAATCATTTTAGATTGTTTACTGATTTTGCTGATGTTTCAGGAAATAATCATCTATGTGCTCCCAATATATCATAGTCACATTTTTCATAACTTTTTAAAGACAAGTACCAATTAATACTGCTTTTCCTCCCATCCCAGCCCCCACAACACTTAGCTATCTCTTCCCTTTATATTCTTAGAGGCATAGGGAACTGTAGCATATTGAAATAGTCTTTCTAGCTCTGTGGACTGAACTATATTATCTTATAAACAGAAATGTAGGATAAAATAGGTGTTGCTTAGTTATACAGTTCTGCAGTACTGCTTTTTGTATATTTTTAGGGATTCATATTTCTAAGCACTTTTGATGATTATTTGTGTATCAGCAGATGGATAGTGATTTACATAATTCAAATTCAATTTTCCCAGGAAAGTAAAAAAGAAAGTAGGATTAGGCAAAATATTGAAAAAATGATGCTGACTTCTACAGAAGGCTGAGTATATTAAAGAGCCACTGAAGGTTTCATGTGAAGGAACCCATATTGTATTTTCCTACAGGAGTTCCATTCAATTTGAAAAAAATGTGATTTTGCTCTTTTGCTACAGCTAAATAGGTCAATTTTAACTCAGTAGCTTATCCTATAGTTTTGGGCACAAGTTAGCACATGCACTGCATATATTATTTCTGCATAATAATATAAGCTATTATTTTATTAGTTCTTTATTATTTAGTAAGTTTATTTGGTAAGCAAGACATTCTGATGTGGTTATTATATGCAGAGAGACTTAATTTATTTTCTTCTATGATTTTATTCTTTATTTAAACAATAATAGGAGCAGGATGGAAAAAAAATCTTTGAAAATGAGTCCAGACCATCAGAGAGAGAGAGAGAGAGAGAGAGAGAGAGAGAGAGAGAGTGTGTGTGTGAGCGCGCCACTGTATTTTTTGATAATCTATCCTCTAATTGAAAATGATTCACAATATATGTCAGTGTTATAAATAAAATAGAAGCATGCTGGACATGAACAGACCACAGCATACTTGACAGATATTACTAAAACATATACACACTAGCGTTATCTAAATGCCTGGGGGAGTATATTAAGGCCAGAAAGAGAACAACAAATAATTAGGCACATGCTTTAAACCACTGCCCAAGTTGGGGTAAGGACAGGTTACCAAAGGATGGAAAATGCAGAACTGTACAATGATGTAATTTGTACCCGTTTAATCTCTCACATACCTGTGTTTCTAAACTTGCATGTCACACTGCCATAAAAAAACATATTTAGAATGTGTGTGTGCACAAAATGCATGTGCACTAGGATCCTTTCTGCATTTGCCTCCCCTGTAATGGTCAAATATAACTGCGGTATCTGTGCTCTTTTTAGCAATTGCTGGGGATAAGCTGTTAGCGGATGAGACAATAGTCCTGCCTCTCCTGGCTGGCCACCATCATACTTGCCTATGTCTCAATGTAATAACATAGCCAAATGTATGGAGCTGTAGCATCTGAAATGTGCAGCAAAGACCACAAGCCATAGCACTCACTTTTTGCTATGAATACCTACAACTGTATGTTTGTATCGCTGAAAGTGATAGCCATTGTACCAATTCCTAGCTGCATTAAATATGTACTGCCTGTACTTTTTGGCTTCCTTTAGTAATTTGTGTTTTCATAGCAATTAGGAAAAGTATGTTATATATTTCTTTTTCATCAAATACTAGTAGATAGTGCAGATCTATAATATTAAATGGTATTCCCCCCACAATTAGTTCTTTTTTATCTCCCTGTAGTTCTTGTGTCATAATGCAGTCACCTCCACAGGATTGGATGGGTAGCAAATGACTACACTACAAGAAGTGGCTGGCTTTGTTCAATGAGCCTGAATCTGCGTATTATAAGTGGACTTGGCTCATCGCAGCTGGGCTGTGAGCAGGGATTTGTTTCAGATTTTTCCTGCTGTGGGCAGGCTAGGGTATAGGGAGGAGGAGGGGGAACTGAGGAAACAGTGCCACCATCACCATCCTCCCCCCCCCCAGCCCCTCATAGCAACCTTGCTGTGAGAATAGGGTAAGTGGCTGGGTTTCAGGTTTTTTTCTTGCAGTGGGCGAACTTGGGGAGTTTCACTTCTCTTTCTGTCAGGCTCAGCATGAACACTGGGAACAAGGGAGGATTCAAATGCTGCACAGAGAACATGGAGTGAGGTTGTAGGGGTTAGTGGGAGACAGGAGTAGAAGGGATGGCACCAGGACAGGGGCTAATGATCCCGGGGGGTGTGTTTGATTACCAAAGGCAGCCCTCCAGGTTGATGGCTTGGGGGACTCCAGGGGAAGCAAACACCAACACAGGTGAGCTGGCTGTGTTTGCTCGAGTGGGGAGGGAACACCAGCTGGGATTTGAGGCAGATGTTCAGGACTGTTTTTTCTGAGGTTCTCTTCACAGCATTTAGGGCTTCAGGTCACCCAGAGCCTTGACATTCATCTCAGCTGATTGCAGGAGATAAGGATGACTGACGTTGATAGAAGGTGTGTTGGGGTGCATCGGAGCAGCGACAGAGGCAGGTTTCATTGGGCGGAGGCTACGAAGTCATGAGGTGCAGGGGGGCCCAAACAGGGATCCAGGTGGGATGTATTGCATCATTCAATATGGTTGGAATGGATGATGCAGCGGGGACCTGGTGCCTGCACTGATAGACACCTGACTCGTAACAAAATTTGCTGGGCATTTAAAGATAGTGGTTGTTTTTCACAGCATCCGTAAGGGCAGGCATGTTGCCAAATATGTTTTGAGGTGCATACAGCATGTGCATGCCAGGAGTGGTGAGGGAAGGGTCCTGGGGGAAACAGGATGGGAGTTAAATCAAGTGCCAATCGCAGCTCTGGCAAGGGTACCATTTCCAGTTGATCTGGAGGTGTTAAAGGTGCTCATGAGGTATTATCTTAACAAAACAGATGGGAGTGATTACTGTGGGGTTTAGGATCCTCTTTATGGGGGCTAGGAGTAGTGTAATATAAAAAAACATTAAACTTATGGGCATAGGTGGGATATGCTGTAAAGAAAATAATTCCACTGCAGTTAATTGAGGGCATGGTGGCAGGGCCATTCCCACAATGGCCTGTTAAGAACTTGTAGATGTTTCCTTCCATCTCGAGGCTTAGTTCTCAAATAGGCTCCAGGAGACTATCGATCACTTTATCACCTTTTCTGGGTTGATACTGGCATAGCAGGGCACCTTGGCTCGTTTTTAGATGCACAGGTTCTGGAGCTGGCACCAGGAATCAGCCAGGAACCTGAGCAGATGCTGCTAGCGCTATGGAATCTTGGGGTAGGATGGTTATCAGTGTCGCGTGGAGAGCAGCCAGCTCCAATCACGTGGCAGAGCTATGACATAAGTTTTAATAACTTCATGCAGTCACAGGAGTAGGAAGACTGGTCACCAAAGGGCCCTTTCCAGAGCAGCAGGTGCTGCAGTACATGGTGTCATTGGCAACCTGTCAACTGGTGTCCTGAACAATTTAGAATCGCCTCCTGGGTGTTATGTTCATCAGTAGGCTAAATGGTTATCTATATCCAAGTTGCAGTTTTAACTCAAAGGTTGCTGGTGGGGTGGTCACATTCCAGTGGTCCCGTGGAGGAGTCATGTTTTCCCATCATGGTTAACATTCTCAGGGATCTTGTTCAGAGTCGCATTCTTGATAGCAATTTTGGTGCTTTTGGGATCAGCAAGTTAGTCCCTGGGCTCTGTAGTGACTCTATAAGAGGGTACTTGGAACTGCATGATGTACACTGGCAAGGACAATCAGGGATATTAAACTTGCAGTGGTCAATGACTAATCAAGGAGGCCGTGTAGAATCTGTTATCCTCTGGGAATGCGGTGAGCCTGGGTCTGCCCCATGGAATTTGGTTCCCACTTATTCAAAATTGGGGCCACAACAGCAGCAGTACAACTGGATAAGGGGGTAGAGGCAATTCAGGCAATCGGGCATTGGCATTTGGAATCACACAGAATGTGTTGTGATTTCATTCCAGTTGTTGGAAGACCAGCCATGCAGATGGGGGTGTGGATCTGTGGTCACAGGGTTGTTTTCTATATGCATAGGCGGGTGTCCTAGTTGCCTTAAGGGTTTGCAACCGGGGTGAGTCTGAGTTGTATTGGAACAAGGAGCATGTTATGGGACCAGCTGATGCTGCTACTATATACTATGGAGACTGTCAGTGGTCACCAAGATAATGGTGGTGCACCTTGGAAAACACTATTTGGGGAATATGTAAAGGACATAAAGTAACGCTCAAAGATAAGAGGGACTTTAGGCTCATCCTTCAGTTTTTCGAATACAAATAAAAGTTGTGTGGTCAAACACACCTTAATGCAGGGTCTAGCAGGGAGCCCTGCGGCACCACCTGGGTGAACAGGGTGGTGGCAAAATACCTTGGGGGTCATAGGAGGCTTGGCAATTTTGCAACTGGGGGCACCAAAATTATTTAGGAAGGATGGGGTTTCCCTGTCAGGCTTTAGGCTGATTTGTTTTGGCTGATATAAAAGAGGGCAGTGGGAGATGCCTGGGAACCTGACTGAGTTTGCGGGGGAGGCAGCTAAGCTAATTGCTGGCACCTCCTTGTGGCGGATGTCCAATGCAGGTACTCCATAGGAAAGATATACAGTGATCGGATATATGGCTTGGAAAAGGACTTAAAAAAGAGGTGTTTACTAAAGGAACGGAACTGCGAGGGGCATGGGGGGTTTGGGGCTCCTATGAATGGTACTGCAGGGAGCCAACCCTCCTTTCTTATAGCCCACCTTAACCCTCCAATGAGAGGGGGTGGATGGTAAGTTCCCAGCAATGGATTGGCTGGGGGACCTGGATGGAAAAAGAGAGGAAGCTGACGGAAGCCCCCCAGTTAATTATTGAATGAACATGGGGTTACCTGCACTGTACACACTTATCTGCCAGGTAGTCCCAGACATCTAATAATACAATTGTGGCCTGATTAAAACCATATCAAATGTCTCCTGTCCTTCTTTCAGTATAGCCGGACAATGAGAAGCATGAGAAACAGGGTAAGAAGCATGTTGAGTTTAGCTTTCTGCTGAAACCATATTATAATGGTGTGACACACAAGAGTACAGATAAAAAGCTGGTTTTATTTCCTGGTCATGCTCAGTGTGATATGGGTCAGGGTTACAAAAAGCTATTGCTGTAACATGCCAGGATTCAGTCTCTGGTGAGTTTAAAACCAAGTCCACTCATAGACGTATACTTCTGTACTGGATACCTATATAGACAATATATATATATCATATATAGATGATCTTGGAAACCCATATATATTTGAATATGTTTATGCAATTGAGAAAGAAATATGTATGTGTTTGTAGGATGAGGGTATAAAACATCATGCTGTCTGGCTCAGTAGCAGGCAATTCAAAATAGTAATAACTTCTGTGGTAAACATGACAGATTCAAATAGACAGCATGGCCATGACACACAGAGTATAAAATAAAATCAAACACTTTGAAAAATCAAGCAATGGGAATGAGGGAAGTAAAAGGACTTTATCTCATGAAGAGGCTTCAGTAATATTGTCAATTTGATGGTTTCCATCAGCAGAAGGCATGTGAGAGTATTTCAGTAGAGAGACACCAGCTTTAAAGCAAAAATGTGCCACTTAATAATGAACATTAATGAATTAGGGATGTCCTTTACCAAGTGTTCTTCATCACACACCGCCATCACCAATGCTCCAGTTTCAGCACTCAGATCACAAGGCACCTATTACCTGAAAAAATCACTCCAAATTACCATAATCAATAATGTAGCTAGGAACAAAACTGGCAATAATTTAGGACTAATGTCAGCTTTCACATGTGCAATCATTTCCCCCCATTGATTACTGAAACTTTCCACTTTAAGATAATGTAACTATATGAAAGATTTTCAGTCACTACCATAAGCTAAATATTTCTTTTTCCTGGCTTTCCCTAATGTCATTTGCACAAAGTCTCAAATCATCACTCTTCAGAACCACTAAATCACTACCTTCTGAACTAGAAAACTCTCCCTTGGTTCCCAAGAAAAGTCTCAATGGGTGACACTCATCCATTATGTAACAGTTACATTCACTTGAGCTACATGTAAAAGCTGGTTCATAGAGTAAAATCTTTGGTCCATTGAAGTAAATAGGAGTTTTGCCACTGGCTTCAGTGAGGCCAGGATTTCATCCAAAGTCTTCACACTGTATTTGGAATGCACTGACATAATTTATACCCTTTCAGATGCATTAATTTACATTTGACCTTTATTTGATCATATATTTTCTTGATTGTGTTTTTTCCTGTTTATGTCGAGTGTTGAGCGCTCGGGAGTGGTGATGTTTGCTTCAGAATATTTAAATCTAAATAAAAAGAGTCCAGGTGGTTTTCCTATTTACTCCTGTAATATTTTCCCTCTTCGCCCATGATTAACTCAGAACAGACTTACACATAATGATTTGTTTTGTTATGGACCTAATAAATGCCATTTTCTGATCAGATAATCCAATACAGTTTCATGTGAAATTAATGTAAGATGTATTTGTTTAAAAGAGCAGATTTTGACCCAACCGCTTTAAAACAATTGAGAATTTCCCCATAAAAGGTGACCCACTTTCTCAAAAGTACATTGATATATAATTACATTTACAATTAGCTAGTGTTTCATTATAGGGAATTTGTTCATAGTTTGTAGAAAGCATTTTAGCTTAGAAAAGATGGGTGAAGGTTAGCATGGCCCCTGCCTGTGCTGTAGTTGGTTTGGAGAAATAGAATAGTGACAGCCTTGTGTCCATAATCTGGCACCTTTTCTCAAGCTATATATTAATTGAAAATTAAAATAAAAAATATATCCCCAAGGTTAGCCTCGTGAGAAAACACAGCCCTTTCACCAAAATATAAAAACTACAGGGTCATTCAGCTAGCGAAAGCCTTTTTTCAGGGACAATTTTATGTTGCAGGTAAAGTACAACAGGTACCAAAACATCAGAAATATAACTCTGCCTCAACAAAAAATGTTCCCCAGCTCAGGGTTTCTAAACCACAGCCTTAGCTTCAGAGTTTAACCGCAGATAGTCTCCACCTCTTCTTCCTGGAGCAACTGGTTTTAAGGCCTCTTCTGGTCCTAAAGTGTCTGTGTAAGCTAGAGTTGTTGTTAATCCCTTGTCTAGGGAAGTTTGTCTCTTCACCCTTTTGCACAGAGGAAGATACCTTGAAAAAGGACATCACATTTCCCTTTTTAACAGTAACAGAAGTAGAATGCTAAAATAAGATTTGCTCTGTCTTGTCTTTTGACCCAAGCATTCACATTTCTTCAGCATATATGTGCAAGTAGTGTCAGAGACCCAGCAGTAGTTTCCTATCTTGTAGAATTTAATAAATGTATGCAGATAAAATACTGGGGGTGGGGGGGCATGATCAAAGCTATTGCAGAGGACAATATTTGTCTCAGGAGTAATTCATTCAAATGATGAAATGATTTCTTTTAATAAAGTCAAAATATGAGAGTTCTGTGGGTTTGTAATGTTTCAGCCAAAAGATTCATCCTTTACTTTCCCCAAAGTATTGCAAATTGTTGCATGCTGAGCTCTAGTAGAGATAATTGGCTACAAGTGCAGGTCATGAAATTTTCAACAGAACTTTTTTCTGAGGAATATCGTTGTTTTGTCAAAACTGAAATTTTCCATGGAAACGTGTCAGTCTTGATCAGTTATGTCAGGAAAATTGCTCAGGTCCAGGAAAGCACTCTTTTGTGGGGCTTGAGGGGAAGACAGAAACTACTAGCCCACTCCAGCAGAACCAATGCCAATATCCCAGTGGTTAAGGCACTGCCCTGGGAGACCCACATTCAAATTCACAATAGAGACCTGCATCTCCCACATCCCAAGTGAGTGCCCTAGGCTTCTGGCTATTTTGGGTTGGGGTTGTTAGTCTTGTTTTTTGTGGAAAATGTCTCATTTCATTCTGCATTAGAATGAAAACAAATTTTTTGAAAATCTTGAAAATTTTTGCTAAATGGAATTATTATTTTCTAGCCATCCCCATTAGCTACATAAACTAAAGCATCAAACATATAGAGATATATCTTTAAAATCAAATGTCCTTCAGACTGTGCTCCAGATTCACCCCAGTTACTTGTACTTCCCCTTTATTGGATAGTTACTTCCCCTCTATTGGACATGAAACTTTACTGTTACCCTCATTCCCCCTCCCTCTTCTCTCCTGTTTGTAACGTTCACTTGTTGAGTCTCGTTTTAAATTAGATGTTGAGCTCTTCAGGACAGGGACTGTCTTTCTCTGTGTGTGTAAAGTACTCAGCTCAATGGGGCTCTGATCCTAATGGGACCCTTAAGTGCTACTGCATTAGAGAACACTTTTATACAAAAAATACACTTCAGAAAATATTAAAGTTGTACAATCAAGCACCCAATCAGAAAACGCCTGACTTAAGATTGCCCATGCAACCTTATTTTTGCCCCTTAAATGTAGGCATTATGACACAGTCTTGCACAGCATCACATGAGCACTCTGTGGCAGAGCCAGGAATTGAACCCAGCTGGGTTTTAATCCAGTGTTGTAAAAACAAGAGAACATTGTCTCTCCTTGCAACTCTCTGCCTCATTCACTGTTCATCTTGTGCTGTGAAGGAGGCAGGGATCTTATAATGGAAGACTGTTCCTGGCTCTGGAGGGATGTGTGGGATCTAGGTTAGCCAGCAAAGCCAGGGCAAATAGATTTTGGACTTTTATTCTGAAAGGCAATGCGGTTAAGTGGCTACACGTACATAAGATTAGAGCAGAAAATTTTTCTAAATATTAACACTTTCATCACGACCTAAGAACATGAATTTCAGGAAAACATCTGTTTTGGGATTATTGCTTTTCTGTTGTTTTGCAAATCATGCTGTTTTGCAGTAGTCTGAATAACTTTCACTGAAGAACAATTTGGCCAGAGTGTTACTTAAACCGGGACTGGTATTATAGGTGAGTGGAGAAGCCGTGCTAGAATGGGCTCCCCAAACAAAATACTGGCTGATTCAGATGGAATTCTCTTTCAGGCAATAAGAAGTGGTTGTTGTAGTGAAAGGTCTGTCAGCCTTTGAATAGATGTGGTATGTGCTCCTCTCCCTGCCCGGGCAGCTTTGCTATTTATAGACTAAACATTCAAATAATATATGTGCTAGCCAATAATCCCATGGCCCAGTTTCCACAAACATTTATAGTATCTTGTAATTAATATCTTTCATATGATTCAGCGTGTAATGTCTTTTTCTGATCTGTCCACCATACCTCAGTCAATCTGGGATCAAGTCTAAATGGGTGATATGAAATCTCTCTACAAAAAAAGGAGAAAGTCTGACAGTTGATAGTCACTGAAAGGAAAACTCCACTTGCGTTGCTCTGTTCACTATTCTGAAATCATTATCCATGATAAGAACTTGTCACAATATATAAACTCTGAAATTTACTTCAAAACAAGCTTTTAAATTGAGATGGGCATGCCTGAGCTACTTGCTGGCGGTGACCATCTTTTGGAAATGTGGTATCATTTGTGACACTGGCATTGAGCCCAGGAGTGGCCCTTGGCATTTTGCCAGCCAAAGCAGAAAACATTTTTGGTACCCCCATCCCAAGCGGCTAAGCAAACATAAAAAGGCCAGCCAATCAAAGAGCAGGATGGTGCAGGAGGACAGTGCCTCCTGTGGGCTGGCACCTTGGGCAACAGCCCTGCTCGTTCACCCTTATAACTTTCTCTGATTGAGCGCATTATAAGAGACTTTATGCCAGTTTCCGTCATGCTTTAATACTGAGTAATTTGACTGTATACAATATTTGTTTTGTTATATTGTGGTTTTTAAAATCACAGCCATATTAGAAAGCATGCATTAGTGTGGCACACTATCAGCAGAAGACAGAGGCAGGAACAATGCCTCTGTGGTCACTGTTAGAGCTCTCAGAAGTGGCAACTATTGCATCTTTGCAGTGTACACTTCCTACAGGTACTAGCCAGCGTAAGAGTTTAGTGTCTCTGACAGTACTGAACCTTCTCTGTTCCTTGTGATCTGGGAATGAAAGCACTAGGACTCTGACTGTTCATCTCAAAGTGTTTAAGGTTTGCAGAGAGGTTCATTGGGTCTTCGTTTCCCACCCATCCCATGCATCCACTCATGAACAGCCATAATCTTCCCCTAAGCATCTCATTTAAATATTTATGAATAGCGATACTTAGCACTTATATAGCTGATACATATTATATAGAATCTAAGTAAAAATGACCTCTAGAGTCGACATTTCCTTCCTGCTAATGACTATCCAAAAGAGTGGGCCTTTCAGCTGTAAGGTCATTAACTTAAGGAAATGTTCATCCTAGAGGCCATTATTGCTTTCAGAAACCTTGCAAAATTAAAAATATATAAAGTATCATTTATTTCCTGTCTGCTGCATCTCATGCTCTCAGTGCTGATGCTGCACTGGTAATGTTCTTGCAGTCATTGACTGATGCGGCAACAACAGGAAATTAGGTCTTCATTCTCAACATTCCATTAGTCTTATGATAAACATTAAACCTTCCCTCCCCCGCTGTTCTTTTAACAAATCTTTGCCAATTCCTGATGGGGCTGGGGGAGGGGGAACTGACTGACATTTTTAAGTGCTATCTCCAATGTGCGGGATCTTTCTTTTGTTCATTAAAGTAACAAAGGGCTGAATAGGCAAGTCTCAGAATTACTTTTCCTCTTTAAGGGCCAGGTAAAATAAAAAAAACTGGGTTTTCACATTGCATAACGTACTAGGGAATTATGAGGCACATTTGTTATTCACTTCGAAATTACCCTTTCTGCAAAATGCCTGCTTAAGTGTGATACAAGTTCCAATCAAGCCTTTTTTTGAGACCATCAGTAGAACACAGGCTTTGTGTTGACCCTCTACATGGGGATGAATTTGCTACTGCACACCCTAGTAAAATCTATTGTTGCTGTGAGGGGAAACTGTTGCTTGCTGTATTGCCTACCCTGTCTCTGATGGAATATTGAGAACAAGCAGGAGTCAAATTGAGCCAACTTTCAAACACATTATGCATTTTTTTATCTTCCTTACCAAACAAATTGTGTGAATTTGGTCCTCATGAAACTTGAATGACTAATAATACTGGCACTAGTCATAGTGCAGGCAGTTTCAGCTCAGTGTGTCGCCAAAGCGGCTCAATCCTGACCTGCAGCATGCTTGCTATTCCAGACCTGGGCATTTCTCGGCTGCATTCTTATTTCTGTATTGTGAAGCTTTTGTTATACAGACACACTAGGGACTGAGATTTTGGGGACTTTAGAAACCATCTCATTCACTTAGGATTTGATGGCATGCTTTTAAAATGGTGCCTCCTGGGCTGAGGATACTTGATATTCTGTGCAGGGTTTTGAAATTAGAAACTAGTGAAAAAGCTCAGAAAATTCTCACCGCTTTATGTAGTTATTTTTGTAAATTGTCTCCAGTCTTCTGCTTACTATTACTCCAGTCTGATTGTATGGTAAAACTAGTCGATGTTTGGTCAGTTTCACTGGAGCAGCTAACATACTTCACTACACCTATTTTAATAGATTTGTTCCATTTTCTTTATTGTTATTCAATGATTTATTTGGTGTGTGTGTGTATATATAGATATAGATATATATATATAGGCTATTACTGGACAGAAAAAACTTCAGGTAGTTAAAAATAATCATTGCATAGTGACAGGAAGATGGATTTTATTCATTCTGTACTGTCTTGCAGACATGTCCTTTTATTCTCTGGGAAAATGTGCTCCTTTTATGACAACCCAGGCCATTTTGAAAATGAGATATTAACATTTCCTGAAAGGAAAATTAGTATTGCTAGCATTGCAACATCCATGTTAATTAGAAATAAAAATACAACTCACTTTTTCAGAACTTTTTATTTGATTTATTTATTACCCATCAGAAATAACTATTGCTCAGAAATAATTTAATTTGAAAGGAGATGTTAGGGGCTGAATTTCTGAATCATTGGTAAAATAGATTCTGTGGTATAACATTAGTTTATGCTTAATCAGAGCTGTATTTGAATATAGGATGTGACTTGGTATGTAGCTGTTTCTACTTTGTAGAACATTGACATGGCCAAAATATCAGAAGTCATTTAAAAAAAACAAAAACACACAACTATGGACATAATTTGAGATCTGGTTCAAATTATTAGAGATTTATAATAGACAAAGGCATTTATAAATTCAGTAGCTTAAATGTTAGATAAATAAAATAATGTTATGTGGGTTGGGAGAGGAGATCCTGGCTCAATTAAACTGCCAGTATTTCTATCTGTCTGTGCCAGAATTTAGTCTCCACTGCCACAATGTGTGTTCCCATTCAAGAAAAAAAATTAAACTTGAACTGATGTTCTGATATAGCACTTTCTTCCTTGTGCTTCCCTTCTTGGCATATGAACAGTTGCACATGAAACAGCTTATTCATGATGGCCTCCACCTAAACCCTTCTTCCATGACAGAGCAAGAATGGGCTGAGTGACTGAATATCAAAGAACAGCAAAAACTTGGGGTTTTACAGACTCAGACTTTAAGGTCAGAAGGGACCAGTATGACCATCTATTCTGACCTCCTGCATAATGCAGGCCACAAAACCTCACCCACCCACTCCTGTAATAGACCCAAAACCTATGGCCGAGTCACTGAAGTCCTCAAATCATGGTTTAAAGACTTCAAGGTACAGAGAATCTACCAGCAAGTGACCTGTGCCCCATGCTACAGAGGAATGAGAACCGCCGCAGGGCCTCTGCCACTCTGCCCGGGAGGAAAATTCCTTCCTGATCCCAGAAATGATGATCAGCTAAACCCTGACCATGTGGGCATGACTCATTAGCCAGACACCCAAGAAAGAATTCTCTGTAGTAACTAAGAACACCCCATTTAACATCCCATCACAGGCCTTTGGGCATATTTACCATCAGTAGTCAAAGATCGTTAATTGCCAAATTAGGCTGACCCATCATACCATCCCCTCCATAAGGCTATCAAGCTTAGTCTTGAAGCCAACTAGGATTTTTGCCTCCACTGCTCCCCTTGGAAGGCTATTCCAGAACTTCACTCTTCTGATGGTTAGAAACCTTTGTCTAATTTCAAGTCTAAACTTTCTAGTGGCCAGTTTATATCCATTTATTCTTGTGTCCACATTGGCACTGAACTTAAATAATTCCTCTCCCTCCCTGGTATTTATCCCTCTGAAGTATTTATAAAGAGCAATCATATCTCCCCTCCACCTTCTTATGGTTAGCTAAACAAGCCAAACTCTTTGAACCTCCTCTGATAAGGCAGGTTTTTCATACCTCGGATCATCCTAGTAGCCTTTCTCTGTACCTATTCCAGTTTGAATTAATCTTTCTTAAACATGAGGGACCAGAACTCCACACAATATTCCAGTTGAGGTTTCACTCGTGCCTTTTATAACGGTATTAATACCTCCCTATCTCTACTGGAAATACATCACCTGATGAATCCTAGGACTGCATTAGCTATTTTCACGGCCACATCACATTGGCGGCTCATAGTCATCCTGTGAAAAAACAATACGCCCAGGTCCTTCTCCTCCTCTGTCACTTCCCTGCATCCCTGGATTTTAGCAAAAATTCTTTTTATTAATCCCTAAATGCATAACCTTGCACTTTCCACTATTAAATTTCATCCTATTTCTATTACTCCAGTTTACATGGTCATCCAGATCTTCTTGTATGATATCCTAATCCTTCTCTGTATTGGCAATACCTCCCAACTTTGCTTCATCCACAAACTTTATTAGCACATTCCTACTTTTTGTGCCAAGGTCAGTAATAAAAAAATTAAACAAGATTGGTCTCAAGACCGATCCCTGAGGAACTCCACTAGTAACTTCCCTTCAACCAGACAGTTCACCTTTCTTTATGACCCATTGTAGTCTCCCCTTTAACCAGTTCCTTATCCACTTTTCAATTTTGATATTAATCCCCATCTTTTCCAATTTAATTAATAATTCCTCATGTGGAACCATATCAAATGCTTTACTGAAATTTAGGTAATTTGTCCCTTTGTCTGAAAAAATCTGTTATCTTCTCAAAAAAGGAGATCAGGTTGGTCTGGCACGAACGACGTTTTGTAAAGCCATGTTGTATTTTATCCCAATTACCGTTAACCTCAATGTCCTTAACCACTTTCTCTTTCAAAATTTTTTCCAAGACCTTGCGTACTACTGAGATCAAAGTAACAGGCCTGTATGTACCTGGATCACTTTTTCCCCTTTCTTAAAAATAGGAACTAAGTTAGCAATTCTCCAATCATACAGTACAACCCTGAATTTATAGATTCATTAAAAATCCTTCTAATGGGCTTGCAATTTCATGTGCCTGTTCCTTTACTATTCTTGGATGGAGATTATTGACACAAATAAACAAGGCAGCTCTTACCTCCCAAACCACCTCCCACCAGCATCTCTACCACCCAAACCAGTACATCAAATAGCTACATACTGAAAAGCTGTATTCTGGAAAACAGTGACCCTGAAAAGGATTGAGGGATCATGGAGGACAAGCAACTGAACATAAGGCAAAAAAGACTAATGCAATCTTTTGATGTAGGAACAGAGCAGTAGAGTGCAAAATTAGAGAAGTGATTTTACCTCTGCATATGGCACTGGTGAGACCGCTATTAGAATACTGCTCCAGTTCTGGTATTTTCTTTTTAAAAGAATGTTGAAAAAGTGGGAGGGTGCATAAAATAGTCAAAAAATGATTTAATGGCTGAAACAAATGCCTTACAGTGACAGACTTAAGGAACTCAATCTGTTTTATTTTATCAAAAAGAAGATTGAGAGGTGACTTGATTACATGATTTCACAGGGAGAAAATACTGCGTGGGAAATGACTTGTTAACCTACTGGTGAAAGGCATAAGAAGAACGAATGGTTGCAAGCTGATACCACACAAATTCAAATTAGAAGTTAGGCACAAAATTTTAACAGTGACGATGATTATGCATTGGAATAAACTATCAGAGGCAGAGATACATTTTCCAACTCTTGTTGTTTTATAATCAATACTGTATGCTTTTCTGGATAAAATGCTACAGACAAACACAAATTATACGTTAATCAATCGCCAGTTATTGGGCTCAATACAGGGATGACTGGGTGAAATTTAATAGCCTGTAATATTCAGGAGTCAGACTAGATGATCTACTGGTTCCTTTTGGCCTTGGACACTGTGAATCTATGATAATCTGGAAATCTATACCCTCATCACTTAGTAGTCAGACTGTTATTTGTCTTGTTCTTTCTCATTGATACCACAACTTCAGGTTTAATTGTTGGATGGTGTTTGGCTTTTATTAAAATGAATTTGGACATCTGGACAGAAAGGGAACTAGACTTGTTGACTAGCCTCATAATAATATTCAACTTGCATGTGGGAGAAATAGATCCAGATACTGTGAGGAGGACTGGTAGGCTCTTTCTAAATAGACCAAGAAAGTCCAGTCAATCTCTAAATTTAAATGGCTCTCATTCTTTTATGGTAATAGGCTTTCCTGAAACATTCCAACCTGAAAACAGATCTTGATCCTGCTGAAAGTTAGTGAGAAAATTCATGTGGAAGTGGAGAGTTTGAACTTTACTGTGTGGATTCTATTTGTAGAGTATGTTGGGAGAAAGACTTGATTACAAGATAGTTCTAAACAGATGCAGAACAAATTAACTCTTGAATCGGAAAATTGGAATAAACTAATGTTTACTCCATTAAGTGCCTATCAAACTTAAACTTGGAAAGTAAACTAGATGTCTGACATATGTTGTTAGAACTAAGGAAAGGCCAGATGCACAAGAATGCATTTTTGTCTTACTGATGTCTCGTTTTCAACTATGCAAGAAGTTTGATATGAGCAGAAGCATCCGTCTAATAATTATGTTAAATTGCAGTGCTGTTCTGTCTCTCAGTAACTGGCTAATTCAATTAGAGCACATACATTTTTCATCAGTCTTTAATTTGCTTAATTTTGGTGAGCTGTTGTCTTAGAAAATTTCCTATCTTTCAGCCCTATGACAATAGGGTTGATGCCTTGTGCTATTCTTTCTCTGTCATTTCCATTTCAATATAGATTTTATAGTTCATTACCTGTCAATCAGTTTTAAATGGTGCCGTATTCATTTTATCATGTTCTGTAAAACAGTTGTATGATTCTTTCAATGTCTTACATTTATTTCAGTCTGAGCTCTATTTATTTCTTGAAGTGCTGAAGCCATCTGTAGCTACGCTCATTTTAACATGTATTTATTTTAGCAAATGCAATATTTTGTTTTATATGGCATTAATTTTGGACATTTATTGAAGCAAGTGAATTCTAACTCAACAGTCCTGAAAATTCCTTAGCTGTGAGAAACAATTTTTGTCCCCCAATGCATTTTTATTTGTCATAAACTATCTGAGGGCTAAGTTTTCAAACTGTACTTTTAAAGTTCTTACAAAGATGTAACAAACTAAAAATGAACAAAAAATATATTTTCATAGGAAATCTGTTCTTGGTTCTGCTGGACATTTGGGGGCATATTTTGGCCCACGACATTGGCTCTGCAGTACTCTGACAGTGCTGAGGATCCGTAAAGTTGCCCTTGCTATACAGTGTGTGCACCAAGGGAATCCTTCAAATTCTTAGCAGGCATGGAGCTGGCAGAACCCCTTTTCTATCTAGCCTCACTTGGTTCTCTTGACAGGTCAGTTTGTTGTGGAGTGTTACAAGAGGGCTGTATAAAAAAAGATATATATGTAGTTAGTTGACAAAACACTCTCTACATGCAGATAAGAAAATGGAGCATTGTTTGTAAGTTGATAGCCTCAATAAAGTTGCTGTTTTTGCTCTGTAAATGGCTTTCTGATATTAAGCTCTTAACAGGTGAATTTCTGAAAGTGGGTGCCTCTGCGCATGGGTCCAATTTCAGGGCAGGTGGGGAAGCTGGTCTTTGGATGGAGTTTGTACCTTCCCTTCTTTCTATCCCTTTGCATCGACTCAGTAGCAGAAATCAGGGGCTTTCTGGGGCTCAAGTATGCATACCAAATACAGAGCTGATTCCAGAACATATATAGCACTTGTGAGACCCATCTGTAGTGCCACATGGCAGCCTTAGTGCCCACATTTGCATTATGTAATTCACTTGTAACAGCTCCATTTCTCTTTTCTCAAACAATTTTTTTTTTCTAGCATTAGTAGCAAGCAAGAGTGTATATGCACAGGGTCTTCATGCTGAGACCAGAAAGTTTAATTACTGTAAAATGTTAACAATTATCCTCCAATCCCACTTTGCAACCATTTCAGAGGTTCTTTCTTTTTCAGGTGTGTTTGATATAGTTTAAGTATGTGGTTTTTAACTGGTTTTAAAATGTGCCTAGAGCATGTGGCAGCAGTAAAAATCTAAATAAATGTAAATATATCTCATTCATTGCAGCATTTTCCAAACTGAACTACTTGCTCTGGGGGAAGAGCTTTTGAAAAATTGATCTGTTGCCAAAGGCCTTGTCTACACAATGAGTTAGTTCAGAGCAAATCAGGGTGTGAATCTACAGCACACTAACTTGCTGGGCACTAACTGGCTGTGTGGACCCTGATACCATGCACCAAGATTTCTGTAGTGCACTTTGATATATTCCTGTTTGCAATGACTGAATTATCTCCCTCCAGTTTTGCTACAGTACAACAGCTTGTTCCATCACCCATACCAAGAAGCTGACCCTTGTTAACCTTAAAGACATAGATGCTGATCCAACAAAGTACATGCACTTGCTTAACTTTAAGTATGAGTAGGCTGCTAGGCCTCAGTAGGGCTACTCAATGTGCTTCAAATTGAGGCTATGTCTACAATGACGGCAGCAAAGTCGCTGCCATCAGATCAACTTATCTGGATCAACTGAGCGGTCAGTGAAGACCCGCTCAGTTGATCCAGAAGTCAACGCTTTTAATCCACCCCCGCAAGTGACATAGCGCTGCATTGACGGGAATGCGGTTCCCGTCGGCGCAGTGCAGTGAAGACGGCGCGCAGAAGAGAAGCACAGCAGTCGACGGGAGTTATGCAAGTTTTCTGCAAAGTTTGCGTAACTCCCGTTGACTGCCGCCAAATCTCCAGGGTAAGTGTAGATCAAGTCTAAGTGTGTGATTAAATATGTTGTTGGATCAGGGCCTTAATTTTGGACCACCATTTAGGAAAACAACTAAATAGTTTCTAACCCAGCAAGAACATATGAAGACAGCACACTATTCACTGTGTTCCCTCTGTTTCTGGGAGCCTATGTGTCTGAGGTGCTAAAGACCCTTCTCCTTCTCAATCATACATGTAAGAGAGAAGAACCTTCACATTCACTTTTTTTCTTCATAGGGAGAGGGAAGAACCTCTTGGATCCCCATCCCTGATGTAATGGAGGGGAAGAATGTCCTGTCTTGGGACCCCATACCCTCTACAGAGGCTGCTGGAAGAGGAATTTGCTGCTATGTTTTCCCTTCCACTGCACAGTGGGACAGAAGGAGAATGACTTGCCTCTTCTGATTACTCCGAGGGGATGAAGGGAAGGATCTGAGTAAGAAAGATATAGGATGCCTGATAGGGTTTAGGCCAGCTCACATCCCAATCAGTGGAGAATGAGAGTTCAAGTGTGACAAATTCCAGGGCCTGTGCTCATCCTTATTAGGAATCTGGAAGACCATCTGCTGAAAATGCAGGAAGACATAATCTATGAACCAGCTCATTATTAATTTGTAGAATATTTCGAATGAAGCATATTATATAGCAGAATCATACCCAAGGAAATTCAAGGAGTCCTATTTGGAGGAAATTCATTAGCCAAAGTAAAATGGTAACAAAAAATTGGGGAGAATGAAGAAATGTAATTCTTGTATATGCTGACCAACTTAGTACAGATCTCTGGACTGTGCAGCATGGCAAACAAGAGTATCACTTCATAAAAGTGGTGATTGGAAAAATTTTAAGAGAATTCTCTTTGGTGCAGAGCTTCCCCATTGCTCTGGAGACCTTTTCCAATAGACATGCCCAAGAAGCATCAGAAATATGAGTCTTTTCATTAAATCAGAACCCTATATATTTAGAATATATTGGTAAAAGGATCTGAAATTCAAGTACACAGATGATACCTGGATCAAAAGCTGAAGAGAGATGCCTTGCAAACAGGGGTCCACTTTGAAATGGATGGAATTTAAAATCTAATATAAGTGTTACTGGAGACTTTTATGCATGAACAAGGTAAATTATTTTATAGGATAAATACTGGAGATTGTATTGGACATTAAACCTAGAACAATATTGCTATCTCTTGTGCCAGTTGGTGGTTTTCTGGAATCTTTTGATTATGTGAGAATTTCTGCTTTTTTTTTAAAAAAAAACCCATAAGCTACTAGTGGCAAAAAGCTTCGAAAATGTGATCTGAGCATGACCTGAAGGCTCAGAACCCAGAAGGCAAATAGAAAAGCCACCATTTTTATTATTTGATTAAAAATCTCATGATTTGAAGTCAATCTCATGATTCAAGGGGGTGAGGGGGGAGGAAGGGGGACTTGATTCATGATTGTTTAACAATTTGGATGAAATCCTGGCCTAACTGAAATCAGTGGAAGCCTTGTCATTGACTTCAATAGAGCCAGGATTTCACCCTTTGTGTTGGCAGTATTGCTAGTACTGTTGAATATGCGTAGTTGTAAGTTAGACACGTTAATTCATGGTTCAAACATGTTGCCCTAAGAGGCTAGAGGACATGTTCTGGAATTATCAAAGTACAGATATTTTGGAATTACATATTACAAATACTTTATTGAATAACTAAGAAAAACTTCCCTTGGAATTGCATTCTGTGCTACATATTTTTTAGCTGAGTTAATTAAATTAATTACAGGTACCTTGAAAAATATTTTTATGATACTCTCAGGATTACATTTTTTTTCTGCTTAAATATCTGAGGGGCAGAGATGGCCCATCCATGGTAGTTTCTAATAAGCATGATTCCAATAGCATCTATGAAAATGTATAATGAAAGAGGATAAAAATAAAAAGAATTTGATTGCAGGTTCCTAGCTATCCTATTGCTCTTGTCTTAATGTCCTACAGGCTTTCTTGGCATCCTTTCAATCAGCCTCTGAAATCCCAAGCAAGGCTAAGGGACCTTTTTGTCGGGGGTTGGTTGGGTGTCCCTGGCTGGCAGTGTTGCCTAATGGTGATACTCTAGGGTGTAATGCCTCCTGGTGAGAGTTTAAGAGGGGCCGCTTTGCCTATTGGCACTGTCAGGGGTAGAGTCAACTAGCGACGAATGTAGGGAGGGTAGGGGAACCTGGGCCCACCCTTCTTCACCGGGTTCCAACCCAGGGCCCTTCTAAACAAGGTACCCTGACACAGGGTTCAGGTCCCAATAGCCCCAGTTTGTTCCCTGGGTTGCTTCCTACCCTTGTCCCAGTAACTGCAGCATCCCCAAGGTTGGACATGGGGTGTTTCATCTCTGGTGGCTCTTCTGCTGGCAACAGCAAGCTATCCCTCTTGACCCCCATAATTGGGTGGCTTCCCATGGTGCAGCTAGGAGTCTCAACCTGATGGCTTGAAGTCCCAGTGGCTTCCTGGCAGAAGATGGTTGCACACAATCACTTTCCTCCTCCATCATCCCAGACTGAGCTGAGCTGCTTTCTTTTGAATGCTGTCTCCATGGGGAGCATGCCCAGCAGGAATGAGGGGGCCTGGCTGCTTGGGCCAAGAACTGTTATTTAACCATTGAGTCACCTGTGCAGGGTTAGTATGGCCCCTCACACTTCCTGAAAGGGCTAATTTATTAAGTAGGTCTTTAAGTTCCATGTAATAAAAATACTGTTCTAAACTGCTTACTTCAATATGTGCTAATTCCTATAAAAATATATTTATATCCCATTCAGATTTAGTGCTACTCTTTACAGCAAGCTACTGAGCCAAACAGTGGTAATGCTATTTAAAAAACAGACATACACTAATTTAGATATGAGTAGGTCTATCTCCTTTATTCTCTCAAGGACGCTGCCTTAATTAATACATTCAAATTCCTGAGCCCTTTGCAGAACTTTAGTCCGCTTTGGAACATGTAGATTTTTTTTAACCCTATTATTTCTACATCAGACAGATGAATACTAAAATATTCTATTTTGGGGATGAATTTTTTAATATCTATATAGCGTCATTGATGTGAAAGGCATTATACAAGCATGTACAAAGACAGACACACGGAGTATTTTAAAAGGAATCTCTGCTGCAATGATATGACAGTGAGACCGAAGTGAAAAATGACAAACATTGGTAAGCAGGGAAAGAAAGTACATGCGGGATAATAGAACGGAAGCACTATTTTGGGAAGTACTGGTTTTTAATTTTTCATGCAGAGCTAATTTTATAAGTTATAAGTTTTATGTTATTCTGTTTCCTACATTTCTTGTTTTTTTTTTCAATTGTTTATTGTTCATATACCCAAGAGGGAGTAGACAAAACAGAACTGAAGATCACAGGTAGAAGCAAGTGTCTTCTTAATAATGTGAGTCTTCCGAAGAGATTTGCAAGAAGACCCAGACTGCTTGTTGTACAAAGTGGGAGAACAATTCCAATGGGCAATTTTTAAGGAAATAAAATAAACACAATTGCAAAGGAAGAGGATGCAAAAGGCACTAAGAAGAGAGGAGTGAGTAGAGAATAGTCTGAAAGATGAAGGGGAGGAGAGTTTGCAAGCTGAGAAGCTTTAGATAGAGCTGGTATGTGATAACTAGAGAGATGCTGGGTCTGAAATAACCGAGCAATACTGTGCTGCATTTTTCATTAAATAGCCCTGGGAAGTTCATGGCAAGCATCAGATCAGAAAAATAATAGTGATTTTGAGACCAAAGAAATGGAACTACCCCCTAAAAGCAAATTTAGAGCTGGGCAAACTATTTGCAGCAAACAAGTTATTTAACTAGTTTAGACCCCTTCTCTGTTTGCTAATTATACACAAATGGATTTTTATTTATACAAATGTTGTTTGTTTGGAACACTAAAATATTATAAAACAAATGGCCTGAATAAACACATTAGCTGCAGCTTATTCATGAACTATTTACCATAATTATTGCTTTGAATATTCAAAATTCACCATTTGCTATTTGTGCTAGTCCAAAAAGAGGCTTCTTGTTGCTGTTTTTTACATTTAAAATGTCTGACCAGCTCTAGGCACTTGATATTTCTATTCAATGAATAGATGACTTCCAAATGCAAAGAATCTTTAATACTGCCATGGGAATACTCATGTTGAATTAATATTTGCAACACTTACTTGTACCATGAACACTTCTGTAGGCAAGGGTTTGCTTCTATGAATGTTCAGGCAAGCTGGAAACGAACACTGATCAAATTAATGGTTTGTTCTAGCCAGTATTAGTGAGTGTATTTTTGCAGCACTTGCCCACCTTTAGTAAAGAACTCTGTCCCCTATTCATGTAGTCTGCTGCCATAGTCTTTAGATGAAAACACAAAAGCTCCAGTTCAGGAAAGCATTCCTATTAAAGAGAACAGTTAAGCATTGAAGTCAGTGGAACTTAAGCACATGCATAAAATTAAACATGAGCTAAAGTGTTTTTTTGAATTTGGGTCAGAAAGAGAAAATCTGAAAAAAGGGAAACTTTTTAGGTGTTTTACGTACTATAGCTTCCTCTCAGTGAGAACATAAATGTGTTGTCTTCCTCAAACTCTCCTGAATTATTTTGATGCATCTTTAATCCTAAAACCCCAATTATTAATTAACTTTGAGTACTAATTATGAGTATGTCCAACTTTTAAAAAATAGTTGAACAAATGACCTCTTACCTCCATCATGGCTGTAATATTCTAGACAGGAAAGCATAAATCTACATTATTAGTAATCTCACACTGTATCACACTTACAAATTAAAATTAACTGAAGCATGATGTGAATTGTTTATAAAACCTGTAGCTGTTGACAGCTTTGTAATTTCTGAGTGGTTGCAAAGAGCCTGGCACAATTGTTGGTATTTTTTTCTAATCTTGATTTGCAGTCAGGGTAAACACATGAAACTCGGACCAAAAGTTACTAGCAAAGAATCTTTCTATGTTCATTCATTCTCAGGATAATAATAAAACAATATTATCAGAAATGTTTACAGAACTAGAAACATTGATTTACTGGCACTGCACTATCATTCCTGGAATTACTGCTAGAAATGGCTTCTCAGAAGGGGAGATTGATATATATCATAGAGTGCCACAAGTAGTTTCAGGAGGTAGTTTCTGTGATGTCTCATTGCTCTGTCGAATGACTAACGCAAGATAAAACCAGTAAAAATGTGAGTGGGATCTGATTTCCTCTGGTCTTCTTATAACTGCAGGTTAACATATATGAATTGTCATTGGGTTTTTTAACGTTCCAAAATCATTCTTACTTTCACTTAATTATTCAGAAAAGGAATGGAATAGCCCCATGAAATGTTATCACTTTTCATGGGCAACTCCAGGTAACAGACACAAGGTAACAGCTAGATTTTTCCATGCCTTTGACAGAACTTATTTGACAAAATGTTTTTTGTGTTTTTATGACACTCCTGCTGAGCATATCTTGAATCTTTTATGATTGTAATAGTGACAGACCAACCAAACAAAACAAACTAGCAGTTTGACCAGAAACAAAAGTAATGTTCATTCCTGTGAGCAAACATCAGTATTTGAACATATATTTTGGAGGGCAATGCAAAAGAAAAGTGTTGTGTAGAAAGGGAAAATCAGTCTAAGCTTGGAAAAAAATATTTTCTGGAGATCTGTGGAGTAGAGGTAAGATTCATGCTGTTTCAGTGGTTCAGAAAACTGCTATAGTTTTTATCATTCCTAATCATTGAATTGTGTCAGGAAATTGACAGATGCTGTAAGTGGTATGAATCAGGTCAATATCTAGCTCATTCTGTGGACAGACTTGAATTGTATTTTTATGTAGGGTCAGGACTATAAATGGGCCATATGCTACTCTTTAGCCTTGCTTATACAGTGAAGTAATCTATTATCATCTGTTCACAGCAAAACTGCTGATGTCATTTGTTTATTGATATCTCTATGACACAAATCAGCATGATATTTGAGCACCTAAAATACAGTAAAAAATTAATCTTGTGTGGTGAAGAAGTATTTTTATTCCAGGGTAGTCCATGAACAAAAAAGCAAGGGGAATTACTGCAAATAAATGGAATTCATAGGAAATAGAGGGGAATGATACCTCCACAGGATGCATCAGAATCTGGCCCTCCCTTCCCTCAGGGAGGGGCCTTCAGGCAGTTATCATCTAGGAAGCTCCTGCTTTCAGTCAGCCCTTTCCTCAGGAGCTGAAGGCCCATTCTCTTCCTTAGTCTGCCTACAAGTGAGCTGCTCTCTCCCCCCCCCCCCTTTTAAGCAGCTACTCCAGCCTTGCTGGTGTAGCAGGGTGGAGCTGCCTGAGCCCAGAGCCGCTCCTTAACTCCTTGTTGTCCTTTGAGGGGTTGTATACCCCATTTTCCTCCTCAGGGCTGATTCCTAGAATATCAGTTATTCACTGAAAGTGTGTATCTATAATGCATTTTATAACTTTTTAGCTATTCTGAAAAATATGTGTCAAGCCAAACTTGCTGACAACGTATTTGCCATGGCACATGTGGAGTTGGTGGGAGAAAGAGATTGACTGACTACTTCCATATTGGGGAGCCGAAAGGATAGTTCTCTGAGCTGGGAAAGAGCAGATTAGGTGTTCAGATATCACATCTTCTATCTGCTGTTTATATTTTCAGGCAATACATTACTCTTATTATTGACCAAGCTATGAACCCCAACTCTAGCTGGCAGTCAGGGAAGACCTTTATGAAGGCTGCCTCCAGCTGAGAATTATGTTGTCACTGCTATACATGGAGGGTTTTTCTTGGTGTAATTACTTTCAGTAACTTTAAACATCTAAGTTCTTAGTGTCTTATAGAGGCATGTCACAATCCCTCTCACCCTTCAGGAGGGTCAACAAGGTCAGTAGTATAGGTTCTCCCTCTCATTCCTAGGCAGGTGCAGCTCCCCTTTTTTCTGAAGTAAAACCTTAGCAGTGACCTCTTCAGAAGAACTTCTCATATGCATGGAATGTGTCACAGTCAGATGTGCTGATCTAGGGATTTAACCAACATAAAAGCATATGAGAAAACTGTTAAGATTTTGTGTTGAAGAGCAAATTGGATGATGATGGCTTAATGATATCTGTTGGAGAGGAAAATGAAAGCCTGATGGATCAATGAAGTGTCTTATCAATGGCACTGTAAGCAATATGAAGGGGGAAAGGAATGAACAAGTCTTTCTCTTGTTTCCATGCATTTAAAATGTTGGGTTCATGATGCAGCCTTAACTGTCACTAAACAACTTTGGCTTATTAGAGTGTGCACGTGCATGCATGCACGCGTGCTCATTCAATCTAACACATTACTCAGGAGCTGCATACCCATGTGAATTGAAGTCAAAATGAAAATTTGTCAAATCCTCTGTGAACCATATCTGACTTTTGCATGGGCTTTCATTTCTTACTACACATGGAAAAACAAATGTGAAATATCAGTATCATGATTCAATGGGTCTGACATATTGCGTTTCTTAATTGTATGTCCTTCACAATGCATGAGTGCTTATGGAAGAAAAATAGTCATCGCCTGAACATGCAATTTGTTTGTAATATTCCTGCTATCATCCCCATAAATGCAGTGACAAAAAAAGTAGCTGGACTCCTCTCAGTACTCTTACCTCCTCGATGATTCAGATTCAGGCATTGCCTCCAGATAACAGATGGCTCAATGGTGATTCAGGATGCTAATTATTCTGTTGAAATTTCCTGCTAACCTTAGATAGACACAATCCTTTGAGAGATGATTACCGCTATGCCATTTTTAAATGCTAGTAGATACTCACTAAAATCCTTATGTAATGAACCCTTTATAAACAATAAAAACATGTTTAACTCTGGTATAATAAAACACATGATACCAGAAAGACAGTAATTAAATGCACTGTGGCATTTTAAAAGAATGATTTACATCTTGTAACAGAGAACTAGTAAGGGCCATTCAAATAGAACATGGAAAGGTTTGCAAGAGGTTCATTGGAGGCTCCATAATATGGTAGTGTAGACATTCCTTGAGGGTGTGGGAGAGAAACAAGATAATTAACCCATCATCCAGAATAAAACAGGCAGCTGGAAGGAAAGAAAAAAGCAAACTCTCTGTGAGAGTGTATGATAAGGCAAGTGCCAAAAATCTGATTTGTATTCAGACCTTATTAATAAACTTATTTCTGAATCATGTGAGAAATAAAGAAATTCCTAAACATAGTAAAACATCAGTGTATACTGAATTCATACCTATTATTTGTTGAGAAATGTACTGTATATAATGAATGTAGGCCAGATTTAAAAAGATGCACTTAAAAATATGTTCCACTACTGAAATTCCCCCACTGTGTATATTACACAATTAGTTGCATCACTTAATGACATGAATATGATCTCTGTGATGTCTGCCACTTCTAAATAACAAAGAAGTGACAGAACAAGTACTTCAGTGTGTGCAGCCTTCACATTATCTCAACCAAATGCATACTATCCTATATAAATGATTCAGTTATATTGTGTACTGTACAGTCCTTTGTGGTTTTAGCTTTGTGATAGCAGAGGCAAATATATTATGTTCTTAAACATGCACTGTGACGAGGACATGTTCTGTACTCATGGTCTGCCAAAAATAGTAATGCATGTAAAAAAAAACTATATTAAATCAAATGTAAGGATGGCTGGATTCACCGATGTTGCTTTTTTTTTTTTCTTTTTAATTAATGGTTGAAATGAATATATAGTCTTTTTCAAGTTTTTATATTTTGGGTCCTCTGACTCCCTATCTTTTGCTTAGGAGAAGACCATACTCCTCTGAGGGTTTGTCTAGATGAACAGTTTGTACATATCCTAGTTCAAAGTAGGGTAGATAAAAACAGAGTAGGGAACTTTTAGTGCAGGTTAGCAGGGTTGCAAGCTGGTGTGTCAATGCCACAGTGCCCCTTATGGCAAGGCAGAGCATTGCACCAGACTTCACTAAGGCTATGTTCAGACTGATGGCGGCAAAATCGCTGCCGCCAGATCGATCTTTCTTCATCGATTGAGCGGCCAGTGAGACCTGCTCAATCGATCAGAAAGTCGACTGAGTAAGTCCATCCCCTCAAATAGTGTAGCGCTGTTCCTGTCGGCTCAGTGCAGTGAAAACAGTGTGCAGAAGGGAAGCAGAGCAGTCGACGTCAGTTACGCAAACTACTCTGCGTCGACTGCCGCCGAATCGCGCGGTCAGTGTGAACCAGCCCTAAGTCTGGCAGGGTGATCAGTTGATCCTTCTTGCCCAAGTCCTTCTGGGGTGTGTGGGTTTTCTCCTTATTCCTGGAGGAGTAAGCTGATCCTATTGCCCAAGGGGTCTGGAAACCACTTCAGTTCTTAAGTCTGTGAGGGGGCTCGTAGTGGAACACAGGCCTGTCCACTCCACTGGGTTCCAGCTCAGGGCCCTTAAGTCAGACAGACAGAATCAGGACTCAACAACTTCGGCTGTGCCCTGAGCTTCTCCCCTGGTTTCTGTAGGCTGTTCAGCTTGCTGGTCTGGTCGTCCCTTTTCAGGGTGCTGTCTCTGAGATGCTGCTCGGCAGCTTGCTGGCAACAGTTCCCTTCTCCAGCCGTACTTGCTCCTCTGGCAGCTGCACTGCACATCAGCTTCCCAGCTCTTTTATCCTCCCAGCTGCTGTGAGGCTACTAATCAGCATTGGCTGACAGTACCTGCATTAACCTCTTGGGGGCTGGGCCCGCATGGGATATATATACCCCATGAGAAGGGTCCACCCGGGCAGTTAGTGCATAGCATACTAGAGCAGTGTAGATTTACAGCCCAGCTTGCTGCGTATTAACTGTTCATCGAGACAAGCCCTGAGTCTTTGCTTGTCATTAGTAAGAAATGGGGCTAGTATGTAAGGATCTGGGACTAGAACTGAGTCTGAGACAGCAGATATTCCCACATTGCTTCTGGGATGGCATGCAAAGCCACATCCAAGGAACACCGTGGAGATTAGGTGCTGCAGGAAGTACTGCCAAGAGGATCCAGTGGGACAGACCTCTGATGGCCAAGTGCACTATTTAACCCTTGAGGATGCCCCAGGAAGTTATCTGGGTAATCCCACAGACTTGTGGCCTGCTGTGATTCCAGATCGCACTTTGCTTCCTGATCTCCAGTCTCTGACCCCCGCCTGACTCTGACCCTGATTCTTGCCTGCTGCTTCCAGCCTGGTACTACCTCTGATCTCCAGTTTCCAACCCATAGACTCTTACTAATTGATCCTGGCTCTAGTGATTATTCTGCTCACTAGTGACTGCCTTATAATTGTGCTTGACTTGTGGACACCTGCCCAACTGTGACTGCTAGGCCAGACTGCCTACACCTCAGTCCCTTATGGTTTGCCCAGGCAAACTTTTGACCCCCCCTCCACAGAAGCCCTTTAGCAGGGATATGGAAGAGGTGGGTCTACCACCACCCATTGGATCCAATGGGGTATCTGATCTGCAGGAAAGGCTCGCTGAACTTCAAACTGAGTATTGTGGTCCCAAGTGGCGCAGCTCCTAGCAGAAAATCAGACACTTTGCAAGCAGCTAGCGTGATCCCTGGAGGAGAAGTCCATGCTCCAGTCTCATGTTGGGCCACTGCCCTACCAATGGGGTCCCGCAGTCGCACGACCCAAACATTTTGATAGGGACTGCTAGAAAATCAGAGAGTTCCTGAACCTATGCTTTCTCCTTTTCATGCTCGGCCCTCGAGTGTATCCCGTTGATCAGGCAGGGTGGGTCTAACGATCAGGAGAAGTGCAGGAACAGGCCTCCCCTTGCTGGAGCAAGACAGCCTGGTGTTAATCAACTGAAATGTGTGCATACACTAAGAAATCCCGTGGTAATCTCTTTATCACTCTAATATGCCTGGAGACTTCACCTAGACCCTGGGACTTGAGGACCCTGGATTTTACAGTGGAACTCCCTGGGACCCGAGGTGGCTAGAGTAGCCCACACTGACAATGCCAAGGTCAGGGCAGACTGCAAACAAGAGAGCATATTCTTCCAAAACTGGTGGCTAACACTGAAGTTAGATTCACCAACCACTCACAAACTATGCTTCTGATTCCACCACACTGGTTATCAAGAAGCAAAAACAAAGAAATCATCGCATTTCTGTCTCTGGCTCATCAGCAAATAGGTCCAGTAAAATGATAAGTTATTTAAAACTCTATTCAATATACAGAGTGTTCTTCTGATCCCCAAAGGGTCAGCCACATTGCCAGATCAATACTAGTTTGGATCTTACCCAAAATACCACACTGCCAGCCAATCCTTTAGCATCTAAATTTAACAGTTTCTTGTAAAAGAAAAGAATGAGAAGAGAGATGTAAAATGGTCAAAGCAATCAATCAAATACACACAATGACTTCAAAGTCCATATATCAGGTTCTTAGCAGCATTGGTGGGTTTGATGGCTTGCAAAGTCCCTCTGGGTCTGTCAGTCCTCTCTTTAAAGCTTCAGTTGTAGAGAAGTTACTCCAAAGGAAAGAAGCAGGATTGAAGATCATTTGGAGATGTTGCAGCTGCCTTTTATATCCTTTGCCTTATGGCTTGTCCCAAACACAGGCTCACAACACATGGGCATGGAAAAGCTCTTGGAGTCCCCTGTTCACAGACATGTCCCTACATGTCCTGCTGATTCATAGGCATAGCCCCTGGCTTCTCTCCTTGGGTGCACTGTATAGTGGATTATCCTTGATGGGCTATCAAACAGGCTAGATAGTTCTGATGCCAATTTGTCTGGGGGTGCCACCCATTAACACTGCACAAGTTTCAGATACAGCTATATCACACATATTTATAACTTTCGATACAAAGATGATACACATATAAATAAGCTTATCATATTTAGCAAATCATAACTTTTCCACTGATACCTCACATGGCATATCTTGTAAGATTCATTGCAATTTTGTAATATTGGTATTAATAATATTATAAATGGCCACCCATTTATGGACACCACACAATGTCACACTTCCCAAGTCTGATGACCAGAAAGTGGTCTTGACTGTTATAGATCAACTGACAAAAACAGCACTTTTCATCCCCTGTGACTGAAACAACTGCTCCACTCCTGGTGTTTTACGTTATCTGTCCTCACAGACTTCTGGACCATATCACCTTGAACTAAGGTCTGCATTTTGTCTCATGTTTTTGGCATGAAATGCTAAGGTTAATGGATGTTTGCACTTTTACCTTCTCTGTGTACCACCCCCAGACAGATGGGCACAGGTCTGGATTAACCTTTTGTGGGTCTGATGCCAAACCTATTTGTAGGCCCCCCTTGGGACAATGGGACATGGCATGGGGAGGTAGCAGGGGTGTAGGAAGGTGCTGTGGCCTTCCTTGGAGCCTGGGCCTGAGGAACAGTCACAACAGCCCTGCTGGGCAGATCAGGACCCTGCAGGTCAAATACCCGGGGAGCAGAGGGGCGGTGCCAGAACAGGAAGGGGAAGTACAAAAGGCCGGCCTAGCAGCTCAGTCATGGGGAAGCTGCTGCTGGAGAAGGACGTGCCTTCCCTGAGGCTGCAGTTTGGGCCTGACCCAGGCCCCATAGCTGTGTGGAGCGAGCACCCCGATGACTGGAGCCTCCAGGGACTGCCAGGGCTGCCGGGCCATAGTGGCTGGGAAGAGCTACCTGAGACTGCTGACTGGGAGAAACCCCCCGAAGCTGGCCCTGACCTAGAGGAGCTGCCTGCTGCCAGGGACCCACCGGAGCTTGTGGAGCCCTGTATGCCAGCGGACCCACCGGGACCCTGTGAGCTGGAGGAGCTGCCATCCACTGATGGCCCTGAGGAGTTTCTTGACCTGCCACTGACTGATGGTGAGGGACTAATGGGACTCCCTCTAGCTGTCTACCCCAGTGATTCAGAGGAAGACACCTAGCTTCAGATACCTGGGTTCAGGGTGGGAGGAAGTAGCCCGGGGCAGCTGACTATAGTTTGGCTGAGTTCGTGGTCGCATCGGTGTCCTGCTGACCCAATCAGAGCCCCTTTGCTACTGATAAGACCTTGGGCTGGGACGCAGTGGAGTCGGGTGGGCCTGTATCCCTCTCCCCCTTTCCCTAGCCACCCTGGAGGTGCTTGTCTCCTCTGAACCTGCTGCCACAGAGGATATTGAGCTGTTATTAGAGACTCCTTACCAGCCTTGCCTTGCCTAGGGGCTGGGAGCTACAGACTACTTGGCAGCCCTGCCCTGCTTGAGGGCCGGGGGCGACAGTCTCTGCTCCAGCCTCACCCTGCCTGGGGGCTGAGGGCTACAGACTACTTTGTCTGCCCCGCCTCACCTGAGGTCTGGGGGCTACAGACTGCTGTAATAGCTCAGCCCTGCTTGAGGGCCGGGGGCTATAGACTACTTGCTCAGCCCCGCCCTGCTTGAGGGCCTGGGGCTAAAGACTCGCAACCCGTTAGCTTTTTGTTTTGCCTTTGAACAAGGCGCTGTGGCCTTCCTCGGAGCCTGGACCCGAGGAAGCGTCGCGACGCCCCTGCTGTGCCAAGTTGCCAGCCTACGGGGGGCAACCACACTTCTCCCAATCTAGCGCAAGGGCACTGTTTACAAACTGGCAGCTGCCCGACACACACTGGCCCACCCAGCCCTGCGCTGCCAGCATGTCCCTTCCCTTCGGAGGCAGGCCTGTGCAATACAATACTGCCTCTCTGCTCAGCATCCCCCCCCAGATTCCCCCCTGCCCAGAGACTCCACACAGACCCCTGTGCCTCGTGCCCCCCTGCCTAGAGACCCCATCCCATAGACTCCCCATCACAACTGCTCAATGCTGTGCACACCATCCTCCCACCCAGCACCTTCCTATCCACGGACCACCCCAATGCCCAGCACCCTCCACAGCCCCACCACCACAACTGCACAGCGCCCCACACAGACCCCTCCCTCTGCCCAGTGCCCCAACACACACAGACCTTCCCCTTGCCCAGCACCCCAAAATACACAAACCTCTCCCACTGCCCAGCACCCTAGCCCCTTCACTGATCAGTGTCCCCCACAATTCACCAGAGACCCTCTCCCCCACACCTTGTCCCCCAGATGCACTTGCTGGGTCCGTTGGGAAGTGACCATGTCTGCCAGGCTTAGACAGCAGTGCAGTTGGGGCTGGTCCTGCGGTGGGAATCACTTCGGCCCCTCAGGAGAGGTATGATCAGCCAGGCCAGAGTGGGCATGGGCATGCTTTAGCTGGGCTCCCTCAGGACCCACTTGCCTGGTGGGGTCCGCCCCATGCTACCTTCCCCCCACTGACCGAGACTAGCATAAGCCATTGCCCTGATCCCAGGCAGCTTAGGCCCAGGAAGGTGGACAGGGCCCCACAGGTGGCAGGCAGCAGAAACTTCTTGGAGCCAGAGCCATAATGGGTCCCTTCTGAGCTTGGGCCCTGGGCCCTGTGCCACAGCATCATTGGCACCAATGTAAACCTGGTACTGAATGGGCAGAATGGTGAACCAAGTACCAGCGCAATACCAAAAGTGCTTTGTCAGCTACCATCAAGTAACTGGTTCTCCCTCCTGCCTTATGATGAGTTCTCATAAAACAACATTGAGCACACCTCCAAGGGACAGAGTTCCTTTTTTGCAAATTACTGGTTCCACCCTCGTTTCCACCCAGACTTACCAGCAGCCTTCCTGAACCCAGCAGTCTCCAACAAATTCATCATATTCAGGAGGCTCTTGAAGACCATCTTGAAGATGCAGAAAAGGACAACAAGTGGTACATGGACTGTCAATACCAGGAAGGTCCGGCTGTAATAGGGGGGCGAAAAGGTTCAGTTTTCAGCAAAACACCTCCATACAAACAGGCAAGGTAGACCACCAGACCATTCCAGATTTGTCAGAAAATCAACCCCATCACCTTCAAACTGCATATTCCTCAGTCCCTTAAAATGCATCCAGTTTTCCATGTATCCCTCCTGAAGTCTTACATGGTGGAACCCTTTCCTGACAGGTCCCAACACCTGACCCTACTAGTCCAGGTCCAAGGGCATGAGGAATATATAGTCAATAATATACTCAATTCTAAACTGTGAAGGGGAGACTGTACTGCCTCATTGATTGGGAGGGCTATAATCCTGAAGAGCACTCCTGTAAAGCTGTTGCCCACATCCATGCCCTTGACCTGGTAAAAATGTTTCATCAAGATAAACCAGGCCTGGTGCAAACCCAGAGAAAGAGCACCCCTTAGTGAGAGATAATGTAGGGATCTGTGGAACTGGAACCTGGGTCTGTAGAGCCTTAGACAGTTAACATTCCCACATCGCCACTGGGAGAGCACACAGCATCACATCCAAGGAGCACAGTGGAGTTTAGGCATTGCAGGAAGTACTGCCCAAATGGTCTAGAGTGACAGCCCTCTGCAGCCCTTTGATTGGTCAAGTGCACTATTTAATCCTGGAGGGTGCCCAAGAAGTTGTCTGGCTAACCACACAGAATTCTGGCTGACTTTGGCTCTAGACTTCACCTTACTTCTTGTTCTCTATGGGATTCTACCCAAGTTCGGCAAAGCATATTGGAGATTTTATTTTTGAAAGATATTGAGATGATGAGAGACAGTTCTTAGGGGTTAAAGAGACTTAGCAAAAAGGAATGTCTGAATCAGAGACTGATACAGACTAAAGTGTGATGTGAATTTTTGTTTTACCTCTTCAGCATCATGAAGCTAGTCAGTTAATTGACAATTTCATGGATGGCTTCTATTTTTTGTAACTTCAGCAATTTAATGTTGTGTTTATTATTTGCTTATTAAATATAAACATTTCTGCTTGTGGCTGCAGTCACTGAAATATTTCTTTCCTGGTATGCTTGAACACATTTTGTGGTTATTTCAGTGTTAGGTTTATTATGTATAACTTGCAGAACAGAAAACCAATTTCTGAGGGCAAGAGTCATGTGTGGAAGATAATAGAAAGGTACTTTTATGAAGGGAATGCTATTCCTCTTCCAATCCTGCTCTGTGTTTAGTTATAATTCCAATTATGAATCTTTTTAGGTCAGAGTATTTATACCACTTATAAGGGATGTGACTGTCCAATATTTTAATTCAGTACATAAAAAGTAATTTATTGACAGTGTAGTCACCTAAGCCAGATTTTTAGACTTGGATGCCTAAAGGTAGGCTTCCAAATACATATAAGTAGGAGGGGCTTGATTTTCAGTGGTGCTGACCGTCCTTCCTGGTTGATTTCAGTGGGAACTGTAGATGACTTCAGTGGGAGCACAGGACTTATGAGGAGAGGCTGAGGGAATTAGGCTTGTTTAGTCTGCAAAAGAGAAGAATGAAGGGGGAATTGATAGTAGCCTTTAACTACCTGAAAGAGGGTTCCAGGGAGGATGGAGCTAGGCTGTTCTCAGTGGTGGCAGATGACAGAACAAGGAGCAACAGTCTCAAGTTGCAGGCGGGGAGGTCTAGGTTGGATATTAGGAAAAGGTTTTTCACTAGGAGGGTGGTAAAGCGCTGGAATGGGTTACCTAGGGAGGTGGTGGAATCTCCATCTTTAGAGGTTTTTAAGGTGCAGCTTGACAAAGCCCTGGCTGGGATGATTTAGCTGAGGTTAGTCCTGCTTTGAGCAAGGGGTTGGACTAGATGACCTCCTAAGGTCTCTTGCAACTCTATTCTTCTATGATTCTATGATCATCCCCGCTGAAAGGAGGCCACTGTTATTGGTGCTTCTAGAAGTGTATGGAAACAGTCAAAAGGTGAAACAATGTTACAGATGCGGTGCTATGCAATCTATAATTTTGAGTAGTGGGTGTAGGACTACTGAGAGCTATTGGGAATTGATCTTCCATCTGAGATGTCTGGTAACGAAGACTGTTGTGCGACTCCCTAGCAGTTTGCAAAGGTTAGTCTTTACATTTCATAAAGGATAAAAAAATTCTGAGCCTGATCCTTTTAAATTAAATTATATTAAATATTTACACTTGTTAATGCAAAAAAAAAAAATCCATAGATAATTTTTATAATCCATAGGTACTAGAGCAAATTATACTTTATACTTGTCTTATCCAAACCCCATTGAAGTAAATGGAATGATTGCCATTGGCATCAGTGGGCTTTAGATCAGATCTTATGTGCATCACTATAGACAGATTACATTCTACTTCAGTGGATTCCTTAAGAAAGGTTATTAGTATTTGGTTACTTAGGTACTTTTTCTTCCTACACTTTTTCTTCCTACACATCCAGTCAGGACTACAATTGGTTATTGAACATAGCTGGTCAGAACACTTTGACTAAATGTATTTTAATCTAAATGTGTGTTTTGTTGAAGCCAAAATGTTGCATGGAGATGTATCAATTTTAACAAAGTTTCAATGGGAAAGTTTAATGTGATCACTTCTGGAGAGAGAGGAAAAAAACACACCTTTTTAAATCTGAAAATGGATGTTTCAAAACCTTTCCATTTTGTAAAAGCATTCAGAAGGTTTGATTTTGTTCCAAAGTGGAGTGAAAACAAATTTTGGAACCTCCACAGTTATGGTGAAACAGAAATGTTTTCCTCTGGTCAGCTCTAACAACGTATTTAAGATATAACAATAGCTATTGTTAAAGGTGCTTTTTGCATTTGTTGTTACAATGTGTAATATTTTAATAAGATGATAGACAACATCACTGTCCCTCAAGATGGACACCAGTATACTCTGAGTGGACCGAACTGCTGAATCCTATGCGTTTCTAAGCCACCTGGATCTGGTTTGTGATAGATTACTGTTTCTGGCTGTGGGTCTCTCAGACACACTCCTGAGGTGCAGGTCCTATGTCTGACACTTTTTGAGCAGTAGTGCCTCACCATTCAGCTGCCTTAGACCCCTAAACCAGTGCCACGGTCTTCCTGAGACACAGTTGCTTAGGTATGTTCTCTTGGAGTCCACCTAGCTTAGTAAGGAATTTCTTAACAGGAGGTGCTCTCCTCTTGAACAGCACTAGTAAGTTAGAGATCTGTGGACAATGACTAACAGTCCCGAGATGCACCTTCCCACCTCCCAGTCTGATCTCTCCCCTTCCGTGAGTCTGAATTTGGTCATTGCCCATAAACTAGGCAGACTTCCCTGGCTTTTCTCTCCTCCAGCTCTTTTTTGTAGCAAGTGGACAGGCCCCAGGCTCAGGGAAGCAACCTTCTTTATAAAACCATCTCTAACTCTCCTATTGGCCATGTACTTCCACTGGGAGGGTAATTCAATGTTTATGACCTTTGATGGCTCTGTGCCAGCTTCTCATATATAGATATGCAACTAGGCATCTAGTCCCCACTACAAAATGGATGTTCTAATCCACAATGGATGTTACAGTGCACCATGAAGATCTCACTGCAATATGAAGATTACAATACAGAGTGGAGACCTTGAAAAAATGGCATTCAAAAAACAAAATGGAAGACAGAAAACAACATGGGGTTCCCAATGTGACACAGACATTTCTTCAGTCTGTCACAGACAGGAAAACATCATAAAGCAAGAGGGAGAGAAACTTGGAGAGAATAAGGGAAGGTAGAGTGATACCAAAGATGAGCCATCTAATTCAGAACAAAGCCATAATGTCCATGATTTATATCCAGTAGAAAATATGAGTTCCTAATAACATAGTAAAATGGTTTGTTTTTAGCCTTGGGTGAAACAATATCCCTTCGTTAAGTTCTACTTAGCATTTAACCACATTTATTCATCTATATGTAGATTTTAGATCATATGAACGATTTATTTTCCTCTCTAATTTTGCTGCTTCCAATAGGGAATTAATCAATTGTTCTCTATTGTGTGTTGCCTTGGCTTTCCATAACGTTAGGAGGCTTCAAATTAGCTCAATATTGTTTAGATTTAGATATTGTTCAGTGTAAATCCCTGGCTTCTTGATGAAGTACTAACAAATTAGTGTATGGTTCTAAGATGTTCTTGGCAGAGACTTACAAGAAAAGACTGAGTAATCACTGGCTATATACTGTTAATTACCATAATACAAATTGCTGGCGTATATTATGACGCACAGTATGCCCTAGCTCTGTAGACCTTGTTATTTGTATTTTTAATTAAACAGCAATAAAAAGTTGATAAATTTTATTTGATGTATCAAATAATCAGTAGCACTTGCAGTATCGGATAATTTTACACTGTCCATGATATTAAAGTTGAGAGATTTCTTCATACAGGGTAACTGGTAGAGCTGGTCAGAAATTTTCCAAAAAATATCACCGCCTGCCCTGTAACTCTGGGTACCTTAATGCTGCTATGGCTCAGAGCCATGACATCAGTAGCAAATCAGGTATTTTACCACTCGGAGTCTGTCCTGCTTCCAGCAGAGTTCTGGCCTGTTTTGTATTTTGTGTCTTGCCTTATTGGGTTGCCGTAGCAACAGAGCTTAGCCTATTAGCGGATAGCTCAGCCAATCCTGGCTGATTTTAGCGTAGTTCAATAAAGACTTTTCATGGGTTTGCATCTCTTTGTGTTCCATGCAGTTTTTCTCTCTGAATACAAGTACTTTCCAAGGATTTAACATAGTGGCAACAGAGGCACATGGCCTTGTTCTGCATCAGCAAAGAAGTAAAAGTCAGTGTAAGAAAAAAACCTTTTTGCTGTTTTGGGGGCTGGGCTCTTCACACTGACAGTTCAAACTGAATCTAAAACAGGCTCTTCTTTGTTCTGACCCAGGTGAAGCAAATAGACTGAGAATGGGGAAGAAACAAAAGCAGTCCTAGTGAATGGAAATCACCAGCAATTGTGTGTGAACGACCACAACACACATGAATAAAATACACTAAAAGACAAGAGAAATAAAAAAAAAAAAAAAAGAGGGGAAGCAATGGCTACCCTTATGGGGCCATTGGGACCTTTTCATGAGACTCTAGAGGAATGGAACTTATATACTAAGTGTTTTCAGATTTTTATTATTGCAATTTAAATTACAGATGCAAAGAAGGTGCCCATTTTCTTAAGTGTTGGAAGGAGCTAAAATCGATACTTTTTTGCAAAGCTTAGTGCACCCTGATAAGCCAGAGAAAAAATCTTACAGTGACATTGTAAAAATCCTAGAGGCACATTTTTCTCCAAAACTTCTGGTAATTGCAGAGAAATTTAGGTTCCACAAAAGGAATCAAGAAGATGGTGAAACAATTGTGCAATTTGTAGCAGCTCTGAAGAAGCTTGCTGAGCACTGTGAATTTAATGATGTGTTAAATGACACCCTACGTGATAGGTTAGTGTGTAGTCTGCACAATGAAGCAATACAGAAGCGCCTATTGATGGAGACCCAGCGTACCTGGGAGAAGGCCATTGAAATTGCAATCTCTATGGAGCTGCAAAGAAAGCCCAACAACTTAGTGCGTCGACCACAGTGCATAAGATGTCACAAGAACCTACCCACAAGACAGTGGGGAGCCGGGAATGTTGCCGCTGTGGCAAGCCTGGTCACCATGCATCAGAATGCTGGTGTAAAGACCTAGTGTGTTGACAATATGGTAAAAAGGGACACATTGAGTGTGCCTGCAAACAAAAGAAAAGAGTCAAACAGAACAGGTAAAACGGAGAAATAGAAGCCTGTTGTTTGGCAGACCAAAAAGGAAAATCTGCATGCGGTAGAGCAGACTCAGGATGATCAAACGGACACCCACTCAGAAGAAGTGCCACTCCATGCCTTGTCCATGGCAGTTGTCTCACATGAATATTGGGTAACCCTGCTGTTGGAAGGTAAACCTGTATGCATGAAACTGGACACCGGCACAGCAGTTTCGCTGATCTCAGACACTGTATAAGGAGAAGCTAAACCATCTCCAACATAAGCTGACAAAAACTGTTCTGAAGATGTACACTGGAGAAGCTGTACCTATGTTGTGCACTACTGAGGTAAGAGATCAATGGACAGACTGCTAACTTGCCACTGTTTGTGGTTGAAGGCAATTACCCAGTGTTAATGGGAAGGTCATGGTTAGGAAGATCCAGCTGCACTGGGCAGAAGTGCACAGGATGGCTAAAGAAGAAACCGGTCTGGCAGCTGTATTAAAGAAACATGCTGCTGTTTTTGGAGAGGACCTCGGTAATATGAAGAGAATCACTGTGAAATTGAACATTAAGCCTGACAGCCAACCAAAATGTCTGAAAGCCAGAACTGTGCCATATACCCTCAGGTCAAAAGTTGAAGCAGACCTTAAGCTCCTGGTCAAAAATGGAATCCTAGTACCAGTTACCCACAGTCAATGGTCAACCCCAATCATTCCAGTATTGAAGAAAGATAGCTCCATTTGGATTTCTGGGGATTTTAAGGTCACTGTTAACCTGGCGTTGTGTGCAGAGCAATACCCTCTTCCCCGAATCGATGACCTCTTTGCTGGCTTGGCTGGTGGCCAAAAGTTCAGGAAGATTCATCTGAGTTAGGCGTATTTACAGATGCATGTTGATGAGAAGTACCCAAGAGCTGTTGACTATCATGACATATAAATGGCTGTACCGATACTGTCGCTTCCCCTTCAGAATAACGTCTGCTCCAGCTTTGTTCCAGAGGGCTATGTACCAGACCTTGAGTGGCTTGCCAGGAGTCCTTTGCTATGTTGATGACATCCTGGTCACTGGTGCAAATGAGGGGATCGCTTTAAGAATATGCCCTACAAAGACTTGAAGAATATGGCCTATGGGCCTGCAAAGACAAATGTGAATTCTTCCAGCCCTCTGTTGAATATATGGGATATATCATAGATTTAACTTGCCTTTGTAAGGCTCCTGCAAAAGTCAAGGCTATTGTGGAAGCTCCACTTCCTCAAAACATAAGACAGCTTTGCTCTTTTTTAGGGCTACTGAACTATTATGGAAACTTTATTTCATAGTTAGCAATGCTACTAAAACCACTACATGAATTCCTTGTCCTGGAAGTGGACTGAAGCCTGTGATGTTGCATTTAACAAGGGCAAACGCGCATTGCTAAATTTAGAGGTTCTGATGCATTTTGATCTGTCCTTACCTCTACAGTTGGCCTGCGATGCCTCCCCTTATGGAGTGGAGGTGGTTGTGTCACACATTATGCTTTTGGGAGAGGAAAGACCCACTGCTTTTGCCTCACACACCTCAAGCAAAGCAGAAATTAACTATGCCCAAATTGAATGTGAAGCACTGGGAATCGTTTTTGGAATTCGAAAATTTCACCAGTGCCTGTTTCAATGGAAGTTCACACTTCTCAATGACCATCGAACTCTAACATTATTTTTTGGACCACACACAGGCGTTCCACCATTGGCTGCTAGTCATATGCAATGATGGACATTGTTACTTTCCACACACACATATGAGATCAAATATCAGAAATCCACTCTGCACTGCAACGCAGATGGTCTCTCAAAACTGCCTTTTCCAGTTAAACATCAAGATATTGGCCAGAAAGAAATCTTCTATCTTGAATGGGTAGAGAACATACCCATCACTGCTACTCAAGTAAAGAAGGCAACTTGTGTTGACCCAGTACTATCCCAAGTTATGGACTTAGTGATTCATGGAACATCTCTACAGGACTCTCTGGTCTCACCCAACATTCGTCCCTGCATGTCCAGGAGGATGGAGTTATCAACCCATTCTGGTAGCTTGTTGTGCAGGATATGCGTCATTATTCCACCACGGCAGCCGGAGATTTTTGTTTCAAAACTATTTGAATCTACTAGGAAGAATAGTCAGGTAAACAGAGTTACAGAAAAGCCTCAGAAGGGGTTTGAAATTATAACACAAATAACAGTACTCAGTTAGATAGATAAAGAGTGGTATCAGTGGTTGGACATTCCGTGGTATTTAAAATATCAATAAGTTTTAGGAAAAGGATCTTTAGGATAAACACTAGTCTGGCATTGGCAATTAGAAAATAGCTCTCCTTTCTGTTCGCTCCTAACTCCCTCCTCACTCCTAGCCCCTCCCCTATCCATCTCAACGTTCTCACTCCTTAGGTAACCCTGCCCTTCTAATTAGCATAAGAGGTGAGGCTAATTAGCATGAAAGGTGAGGCTAATTATCATATTAGGTATTGATTGGCTTAGAGCCTTTTTACATCAGAACCTAATTAACATGGCAGGTACGGCTTCATTAGCATAGTAGGTGGTCTTTATGCTCATTGGTTGAGCTGGGTGACCTTTGGATGAACTCCCTCCTAAAGTCACCCCTCCCCTACCCATTTTGACGTTCTGACAGCTGTATATAGCCAACTGTCAGCAGGCTAAGCGTTGTAGAGAGCTGAGATCGTGTAGAACACTGAGATCACCTGAGGAGAAGAAGAGCTGACCATCTGAAGAAGAAGAGCTGAAATCACTTGGAAGAAAACAGCTGAAAAGAACCACGACATCCCGAAAACGTCTGAACAGCGGTGGGCGTCACTGAAGCAAAGGTGCGCCTTAGGTTTTGGACAAACGGGTTAACTGAGTCCCCGCGCTGTGTCCAAGACAAGGTAATCCTTCTAGTAGGAAACCGCACAGGTGATCCTGGACTTACAGGCAACCGGGCTAACTGAGTCCCCGCTCTGTGTCTGAGCCTGAGGTAACTCTCCGGAGAGCTGCGTAGGTGCTTCTGGGCTTACAGGCAAACGGGCTAACTGAGTCCCCGCTCTGTGTCTGAGTCTGAGGTAGCTCTCTTAGCAATTCTTGGACAGAGCAGAAGGACCTTCCCCGACGAACAGAGGGATGTTTTGAAGGTTGTGTAAGTAAAAGACCACCTGAGTTTTGCATGTCAATAAAGTTGGATGCTTGTGGTCTGAGTGAAAGTCTCCCTCTCTACCCATCCAGCAAACGCCTGATCCATGCTTGCTGGATGGTAGATGTTTAAGTATAGATGTTTATGATAGAATGTTAAGTACGTTGATGGAGTTAAGTATTGTAGAGTTAAGTTATAGTCTTTCTTATACCGTATATGTTCTAGTAGTCCAAATATTATTTTTCTGTACCGTATATCTTCTAATAGTTGTAGTCTATAAATATATATATTGTTATATGGTTACATGTCATGTTTGATCTGTATCTTTTTCTACTTAATGTAACCATTCACTTATAAATAAGTTTGGTATCTAAGTATCACAGATTATGTGTTCTGTCTTGATCGGAGGGCTGTATCTCAGTCCTTTCAAGGGAGAATTGCCTCCCTGGAAATTCCAATAGAGCGAACTACCATACCAGTAGTTTTTGGGGGTTGGCCTCCCTAAATTCTTCTGGTAACACCACTACTGAGATCACAGATGTTAGAACAGCTACATTCAGGTCACTGTGCAATAGTGCACATGAAAGAAATTGCACAAAGCTACTTTTGGTGGCCTGGTCTGGACAGTGCCATTGAAGAGAAGGCAAGAGCTTGTACTTCATGTCAGAGTGTGAGGAACGCACCTCATTTGGTGCCCCTACACCCATGGGTCTGTCTTGAAAACCCTTGACAGTGTATTCACGTTGAGTTTGCTGGCCCATTTGAAGAAGCATGTTCCTGGTCGTTTTCCAACAAAACTGTTTTGTTGGCAAATGCCAGGTCATTGAGCCCCTAAATTCCTTGCAAAAGCAAGTTGGGTTCAACAATCTTTTGCTGAGGCACAGGCAGGGTTCCAATATGGTCTGGTGTTGTCTGCTCCAAGTTTGGAAGACCACTGGTTTCTAGGGTACATGGTTTTGTAAGAGTCCCGCCATGCAGATCGAGCCAATTGATAAAACTCTCATTAACTTCAAAGGGCTTTGGATTAGGCCCCAGACTTTCAGGAAGCATCTGTGTTGAGTACTTAGAAATGCATTTGCACAATTGTTTTTCTCATGCAAATGTGTATGCAGTTGCTAATGCAAATACATGCTGCTACAAATTCAAAGGATACTTTCTTTTAATTGCCTAAAAATTTGTTCTGTTTATCTGTTTAATTTTTAAATGATTAATTGATGGTAGCAATTATGGTAAAACCTAGACACCTCATCCAAAATCACTGACCCAATATAGGGGTGTCTTACCTATGTAGTAAGAGATAGTCCTTTACCCGAAAGGGCTTGTAATCCAAAAAGACAAGATAGACAAATAAGGTATAACTACATAGCATTTTGGAGCCTATGGGATGAGCCTCCCATCCCGTGTTGACAGATTTGGGCTAGCATGGCTTGTGCTAGCACTCTAAAAATAACAGTGTAGACAAAGCTTTGAAGTTGTGGTTCATGCTGGAGCTTGAGCTCTGAACCCCATTCTTTGCCCCTTTCAGAAATAAAGTATTGCTATCCTTATTTTAAAACTGGGAACTCGAACACAGGTATAAGGAGTGACATTCTGGCTCCATTCAAAGCAACGGCAAAATGCCCCTTGTGTTCAATGGAGTTAGGATTTCACCCTAAGTGTCTTGCCCAAAATCACTCAGGAACTCTCTGGCATTGTGAGGAATTGAGCCAGAATCTCAGTCCTTGTCCATTTTCTTAATGCCAAGACCATCCTGTCTGTTTTCCACGATATTTTGTAGAGTGATTGTTTGTCCCAAAGATTCCGGACAGCCACATCACGACATACTACACATTAAGTATTTGTTGAAATTCTAAAGCAATTTACAATTGTTTCAAGAAACAAGGAAATGGGTTTTCACACTCCTATCTAAATTTTATAGCCCAGAGATTAAGGGGAGAACTGATTATTCGACTTGCAGGTACAGCATCATCCTGAAAGCACAGTAGAAGAGCGTTAGGAGATGGCACAGAGAAGAAAGAGACTAATGTGTGAGGCTATTTGTGGCAAGGGAGTAATTATAATAAACACCTTACTAAACTGAAAAGCTGGCCAGCTACTATAACTAACACCATATGCCAACCCAAATCTAAACTGGCAAGTGACTTAATACTTAACCTTTGACAAGTCACTTAGGCTATGTTCAGACTGACGGCGGCAAAATTGCTGCCGCCAGATCGATCTTTCTTGATTGATTGAGCGGTAAGTGAGACCTGGTCAATCGATCAGGAAGTTGACTGAGTAAGTCCACCCCCTCAAGTAGTGTAGCGCTGTTCCCATCGGCTCAGTGCAGTGAGAACAGCACACAGAAGGGAAGCAGAGCAGTCGATGTCAGTTATGCAAACTACTCTGCGTAGTTTGCGTAACTCCCGTCGACTGCCGCTGAATTGCGCGGTAAGTGTGAACCAGCCGTTAGAGTATGTCTTCACAACAACCCACTGCACCAGCACCAGAGACCCATCCCCCTTGTCAGATGTCAGACTCTGGGCTCTAGCCCAAGTCCAAATGTTTAGACTGCTCTTTTTAGTCCCACAGTCAGTTGACTTGGGCTCTGAGACTTTGCACTGTGGATCCTTTTTTTGCTGTATAGATGTACCCTTAAACTCTATGCACCTCAGTTTCCCCATCTTCAAAAAGGTGGTGGAGATGCTTTAGTACATTTTAAAGGTGTGAACATGAACTACATAGATTTTGTCTTCACTGACATGGCAAGATAACAATACGAGATAGTCACCTTGCTGTAAAATCTTAAGAGTTGACAAGGTGCTTGCAGTGTTTACTGCAAGGCATCTAGGCAAGGTCTATACTATTACTATCCCTCTACTCCCCATGATTGACCTCGCCTAGTTTACCTGGCCATAAAAATGAAAGCACCTTGCCTCCATTATGTTATTACAGAAGAACTAGTTATCTAGAACTAGTTACAGAAGAATTAGTTATCCTTGTCAATGAAGATGTAGCCTTAATTGCACTGTGTTACTGTTACGGTGCTGCAGAAGTGGCCAGTTCAACAGTGTTTTAGAGTGAGTGCCTGATCCTGCAGTCCTGATGCATATAAAACTCTCTCTGATTTTAATGTTAGTATTATACATGCTATAAAGATTACCAGTTCAGATAAAGCATCAGTATTTAAACTAGAGGACTTTTGAAGTCCCTCCTTTCAAATTGTTTGTTTATTAAATGTTTGGAGCATTCCAAATTTTGGATTTTGTGTCACTTTGGCATAATAGAGAAAATGAAAGAAAAATGTGTATCTCTTTCTGGCCAGCACCTCGGATGCAGTGCAGTATGTCTCCAAACCAGAGATAAACTGAAAGGACTGCAGCAATGCTGCAGATAGATCAGGTAATATATATTCAGCTATAAATATGTCTCCTTAAGAAGAAAGCTTCCATCTTCTGATACTAGATCTATCAGCACATTGCACACAGTCTAAGTAAATATTCTTCAGATTACCCAGGCCAGAAATAGAATGACAGAGTAACTTTACAGTACATTTTCTCATTTGAGGAACAGAAGATGAGCTCAATTAAGGCTCAGTCCTTCACTATTGCAGCCAGTGAAAATTTAGCCATTGACTTTAATGACAGTAACTGGGGCCTACAGTTCTTGAGCCTAGAGTACTGAAAATTTCTAGAAGTCAACACCAGCAGTGTCTGTGTACAATGTTCTTCAGGCTTATTTTCTTTTTTTATACAGAGTCTATAGGTATGTTCACCAGAATTTAAACTTCTACAATAAATCCTATTATTGCTCTAGTTTACAGTCCAGACAAAAATCTGGAAAATTGGCCAGAGTAAATCATAGTTATAGAAAAATCCTAAAGGAATAATTCAAATACATCAGAAAAAGTGACGTCTGTTCTTAGGACTAAATTGCATGTATGCATGCTGCACAGAAGCTCTGAATTTACAAGGGACAGAAATTTCAGTACATATATTCAGAGTATTTCTTTAAGGATAGTGAGACACCTTTTCTGTGATGTAGTGAGCTCATTTGCCTGCCATTTGCCTGCCATTAACATATACTACATATACTACTTTCTGCTGATTTTTTTCCCTCAGCGTAACATCCTGTTACCAACTTTTCTCCATGTGAGTCACTACAAGCAGCATGCCATAATGATGGGCATGGTATAAAAACCTAAACAGATTGTAATAACTGCCGAAAAAATGTCCACAAAAATGAAAGCCAAATTAGAGAAATGCTGATAAGGATTGAAATAGTAAGTATAGCTCCAAAGCTGATGGGTCAAAAGCTTCCAGTCAATCAGCTGGCAGATATTTTGACTCTCTTCCCCATGAGATATATTTTCCTATTTGCTAAATCCTTGGAATGCCATCATAAAATCTTAGAAATGTAGGGTTGGAAAGGACCTTGAGAGGTCATCTAGTCCATCCCGTCACGATGAGACAGTACCAATATACCTAGACTACCCCTGACAAGTGTTTGGCTAACGTCCAATGATGGGGATTCCGCAACTCACTTTGTAAGATATTTCACGAATTAACTCCTTTTATAGTTAGAAATGTTTCCCTACTACCTAACCTAAATCTCCCTTGCTGCAGATTAAGCCACTTAACTACTTGTCCTACTTCAGTGGACATGGAGAACAGTTGATAACCATCCTCTTTAAAACAACTTGTCACTGGTCCTTGATGTGGTCTTTTGAGGGGTCTCTACTGCTCCCTGACTGGCTTTCTTTGGTTAGTCCCTGGTCAGGAGAGTTCTTGGCCCCTGGATTCTAATTAGCCATACTGATCTGCTTCAGTCTCTTTGGGCTGTATTTCTAAGGCAGCCTTACCCCTTTACTGTCCCAGGCCTTTCTGCCTTCCTTCCTTCTCTGAGATCTCTTTTTTTTTATAGCAGGCCTTGTTTCCTCTATTTAGTTGGACTGGCAGTCCAGTCAGGACTGGCAGTGGTGGCAGATGTGTGGGGGGGTGTCAGGATGCTTGCCTGTAGTCAGGAAAGGCTCCCCTCTTCCTTCTACCTCTGCTCAGTATGGTGTTTGTGGATCCTATTACACAGCCCTTAATATATTTTAAGACTGAGTGGGTCCTGATAGTAACCTTCTTTTCTCAAGACCTGACAAGCCCAATTTTTTAACCTTTCCTCATAAATCAGTGTGATGGGGTGTAGCTGGCCTTTGTGGCTTTCTGTAGGAGGCCCCACAGTCCTACCAGAACCTACCCCAGGAAGCAATGATGTGACAGGAAAGGAGCAGTGAAGGCAGGTACTCCAGGTCTGCCTAGAAAGGCCTGAGTGTCCAGCAGGCTCAGATAAAAGGAACTGCAGGGAATGAATATGTCAGTTACTGTCTGGGCCCATAAGAGTGAAGAAGGGGGCTTCTTTCTGGACAAAGGAGACTGATAAGTAGCTAGAGTTTATGGCTAGCTACACGTACACTGAGATTGCAAAGGGGGAAGAACCTGGGGATGTTGGCCCTGAGATAGAGCTGAAGATAAAAGGGCCCGTAGGAAGAAGCCCAGGGAAATAGCAGAAGATGTTTGAGGTAAGCAGTATGTGATTATCATTTATAAGGTTCCTAGGTTGAAACCCCAAGTAATTGGTGGGCCTGGGTTCTTCCACTGACAGAGGTAAAGCGGTGTAAGCCCCAAAATGGGGTAGGGCTTATTCGGGACCCTGGACAAAGAGCTGAATTTAAAGGGCCAAGCAATTAATATTCTCATTGAGAAGTTTATCTTCTGTGATTTAGTGTGGGTAAGGGAGAACTGTAAATGTAAATGTAAATATATACCCTATGATCTATTATCAGGCAGCAAAAGGCAGGGAATCTTTGCTGAACTTGGAGAAACAAGCTGCACAGTCTTGTGAAGGTACTGGAAAGCTTACAGCGGACAACCAGGCTTATTTGACCATAGTGACCATAGAGTCTCTGACTCTAAAATGCCCTGTGTGGGTTTAGAAATAATTCTGGAAAGAACACTGATCATTTCCACACTGCAGAGTAAGGACAATGTCAAGTGACAGGGTTAGATTGTTAAATCAAAATTTGAAATAAAAAATGAAGTCTGGTATCTGTGGAAAAAAATCTGAAGTAAAAATGTCCTTTTCCTGCAAATGTGGCAACATTATATAAATGTCCAATTCAGAACCACCTTTCCCCCATTCATTCAGTCCATTCATCTGTTGGTTTTGGACCTGCCAAGTATAATCTTCCCTACAACTTATTTGTATCTAGGTATTTTATATAACACGTAGCAAACATGGGTGCCTCGCAAATGTTAAGGTATTTATCCTCACAATACCCTTTTGACTCAGGGAAATGTTGTTATTCCCACTTTACAGATGGGAACCAGGCCATGTCTCAATGTTGCCAGGATTTCACTCGCTATCACTAAATGCAGCCTGTGCTTTACAAAACAGTGTAGCAGAAATATAGGAAGAGAGGACTATGTTGTAAAATGAATCACTGGGACAGCAATGCTTTAATTATAGTTATAAAAACAAGCTGTTCAACTTATTTAAAGCTTGTGCATTGGCACTTTAGAAGCACATATCTTGTTATTACATCAGGTCCTTGACATTTGGTGAAGTTGGTCATTTCGAAGCCTTACACTTCCTGCAGTTGCTGTTTTATTGTATGATAACTGTGATATTCAATTCACTTGATCCATTCATAATGTTTGTGTATCTTTAGCTTCATACATCTTTAATATTTTTTTCTGCGAAATACAGTCTGGTGTCTGACTTACTGTAAACTAACACCTATCATTGTTCAGTATTATCTATGGCTATTCTTTGTAAGAAATCCTGACCTTCAGCTCACTGAAAATTTTAAATAGATTCTAAATTGACTCAATAATCCAAAAACTGACTAATTCCTATTGTTGTGAAGGTGCCTTTGGAGTAGTACTTCAGTAGATGTTTTACTGCCTACTTATCTCAGCTTGTTCCACTAGCCTGTTCTGAAAATTAGAGCAAATGAGTTGGACTGAATTAGAGGCTCCATGGAAACAGTTATGTTCTCTAGCTATAGAGGTTTCCTAGATCTCCAAAGCATTAATGGAGATAGTGCATATGAATCAGATGTTGCATTCAGAGCTCAATTTCTGTGAAGAAACTCTCACTATCTGCCAAATTTTGGTATAAATAACTTAAATATTTTGTAGATGAAATGAAAGATCATTTTTTTCTAATGTTTCAAAATTATTAGGCCTGACGCTTGTCCAGAATATTGATATTAAATGGAATAGGCAAATATTTTAACAAAAATTGGAGCCAGATTGAAATCTTTGTTCTTCCTGTTTTTAAAGAATCTCAAGGATTAAAGTATTGTGGGTGACTCAATAGAAAGAAAGATCATAGGACCTGATTCAGACACCCTTACTCACTCTGACTAGTACACTACACATTACAAGTAGTTCCAAATAAATCAATGGGAGTACTCACCAAGGGCCAGATTTTGATAACTTTACTCAGTGAAGTCAATTGCTTTAGATGTGGAATAAGGATATTAAACATTAGTACCTGGTCCTTAAGAAACTAAAAACAAAAAAAATCAACAAAGCACTATCTTGGATCTTTTCTCCCCTATGTATATGTGCACAACTAGATTCATGGCATTTTAGATGTAGAGTGGAGAACAATTTTTTATGTCAGGTTAGAGACAGGAAAATAGATCCATTAGGTCTGTCAAAGTATTTATATGAAGTTTATCACTGTGGGATCTAAATACATTAGAAATTATGGGCTAGATTTTAACTTCAGGCCCAGCCTAAATTGTACCACCCCAACAGCAGACTCAGAAGTGTCTGGGACTCAGGCACACCAGAGTCACAGTTATTCCCCTACTCCCTCCCTGCTCCAAGAGGTGGTATTGATGCTGCCTTTTCCAGTAGTAAATTATTACTTACTACTTTCACTAGCTCAGTTAATCTGCCTACCATATACAGGTAATCTGCCTACCATGTACCATTTCCCATGCATTCTTACTCACTCTGCACCCACCTGTAACTGGATGAGTAGCCCTACTTATTCCTATATTATGTTGTGATAATTGGAAATTTGCCCTAATTGTGAGTTCAACTGTAAAAAAGTATGTGAAAATTCATAAGATGTCACAATAAACTACAGTAACAAATGTTGCTGGGAAAAGGAACAAAAGGGAGGGACTGGTTTAGAGCCATAAAAAATGTCTATTGATATAATTAAAAGACTTTGTTAAGGAGGTGCTTGGTGAGGAAGAACAGTGTGGAATCAGTAATCAGTGAACCAAAATTGATGTGTCAGAAATTAAGCCTAACTGATGCACAAAATAGCCAGGGGATGGACTATTCTGCCCCTTACCCTCTTTGTACGTCCTTAAAGAAAGTGACTTTGGAGAGAAAAACAGGCATAGGAGCAAGCTTCACAATCATGGCTGCTACTCCCACCATCTCCTGCATCCAAGACCTTCAACCTGATCCTAAGGGCTTGTCTTCACTATGCTGTCAGGTCAAAGTAAGGTATTCAAGTTATGTTACATAAATAATGCAACTGAAGTTGACATACCTTACATCAACTAGCTGCATTGTCTTCACTATGCTATGTCAATGGGAGATGCTCTCCCATTGACATAGCTTATGCTTCTCGTTTCAGTGGAGTACTAAAGTTGATGGGAAAGCGCTTTGCCATCAACTCAGCGTATTCACCAGACCTGCTCAATCGATGCTGCTGCATCGATATCTGTAGCGCTCATTTAGCGCTGTAGTGAAGATAAGCCCTAAGATATCCTGACCAGACCAGGCCAAAGAGAGGGAGCCAGATGACATCACCACCTTTACTGGCTATAGATAAATTCCAAACTCCACCTGGGATGAAAAAGGATCAGACTTTAACAATAACAGCAACAACATTTCTTCTTTCCCCAAAAGGACAGTTATTACCATCTTTGATACTCCCTTAGAGACCCTCAAACGAGGTTTTTCCTACTAAAATCTCTCTCTGGCTAAAGGGAGAGGGAACAGAAATGTTGTTAAAATGAAAGCCTTATTTAATACCCTACATTTCGAATGCTTTAACTGTTTTTTCCTTTTCTTTAATAAAATATTAAAAGGATTTTTAATGCTGTGTTTGCCATTGCAGTAAGCAGGCTAACTCCAGACCTTGTTAAACACTGTTTAATGTTGGCCAATGACTGCGTCATGTTACTACCTTTGACCCATTTATTCCATCTAAATTAATACAACAGCACCCAGATCTAGATAGCTCAAGAAGTCACATAAGGGGGATTTCTTACCACCCTGCTGTGAGTGCATAATCTGAGTCAAATTCTAGGTCTCTCAAAATAGATCATTGAGGCCATCCCCTACGCGTGCAGAATATGGCCTTGTGACAGGGCACCTGACACTCACTGGCCTGGAAAGAGTTAAGAGGGCCCTTGGAGAGGCTGTGCGAAAGGAAGCCAATAGGAAGGGGCAGCCAATCAGGGCCCAGGAGGTTGGTATAAAAGGGAGCTGCAGAGCAGAGCAAGGGGAGTGACTACCAGGAGCTTGAAGAAGGAGGACTGTTAGCACCCTGGACAGAGCAGTGGCTGGCTGCTGGGATTAAGCAGAGCAGAGTGCCCTGAGGCAAGAACAGAGAAGGTACTGGGGCTGCAGGGAAGTGGCCCAGGGAAATCCAATCCCCTGCTTGCCATTAGAGTGGTGGCAAAACTGCGGTGGCTGCAGTGGGAAATGATTGGAACAGACTGCAGAATCCCCTGGAAGGTAGAGGGGAAGGGACACAGATTGTGAATCGGCCAGAAGGCCAAGTCACGAGAAGGAGTGGCCAACAGAGACAGGATGGAGGATGAGAAAGGGGCATCATCTGCCTGGCTGAGAGCTGATTTCCCAGATAGCCAGCAGGAGGCACCAAAGTGGTCAGTTGACCCAGGTTACAAACCTGATAGAAGATATGTCTAATAATAACAATACATATCATTCTTCCTATAATGTTAAGAAATTTTTGCCCGTGAGAGTAATGTGTTTCTCTTAAGGTGAGAAGCAGTGCCATATAATAGAGGAATTATTACTTAAAATACATCAAAATAATGAAAATAGTCATTTCAAGATGGCTCTAAATATTTCATTTGATCACAAGGCTTAAAAAACAAAAACAAACACCAAAAGTAATAAAACAGATGAAAAGGCATGGGTGACTTGGTTTGGATACAACAAAAACAAGTCTGAAACTTCACCTGTGTGTCTATCTTAATCTGAACTTTGTTTTTGTGGTTCAGAAAATTTGTATGAATTTTTAATTCGTTAGATATTGATGTGCCTTTGCATTCCTGGTTTCTAACTCAGAAATACCACTAGGCTATCGTTGTAGTATGTCTAAACCAGATGAAACCAGGAATAATAGAAATCTCATGAAGGCCTATTCTGATGATATTTCCATGTGTGGAGAATTTTTTTTTTTTCAATTGTCCAACTTGCATAGGTTGCATCTTTATTTATCCCATGGTGCATGACACAAGCTCATCCAATATGTGAACTCATCACTAATTTGCTTATTTACGTCCGGTGATTGCATGTTAACAGGGTTTGCAGAAATTAAACTTCTTTGGTTGCTTTTTATGCAGAATTTAGCAGATTATTTGCTAAGTATTGGTGATGGATTACATTACTGTCAATAGAACTAGTTGGAAATTATTTTAACTGAACTATTTTGCATCAGGGAATGCAGTTCTATCAAAATCTAAATGTATCATAAAATCATATAGATTTTTGCCATAAATTTGGGGTCTTATCTTCCTTCTGTTTTTCTGAACTTTTCATATGGCTCATGTTTCCAACTTGCTATCCAAAACTGAGGGCTAGACTTTTTTTTTAAAATGAAAGCTAAGATTCTCATGTAATCATGACTCCAGGGGCTTTAAGAACACTAAATATTGAAATACTCTCAATAAAAGCACAAGAGTTGCCAAAGCTGTGAACCAATTATACTCACCTAGTATTTTATGTGGCTGCTGTGTTTCAGTTTGAATATGTATTCTCTCCCTCTCCCTCTCTCTCTCTCTCTCTCTCTCTCTCTCTCGTTTAGGGAGCAAATGGTGAAAAAGTGTTTACAATTCAGCGCATGTTCTTGAGTAAACCAGTAAAGAGACTCAGTTGGATTTGGTACTAAAGTGTTTGTTTTTACTGTTCTATTCAGCTATATTGCTCTCCTGATATTCTCATTCACATTGGCTTGGCACATAGGGGTATCAATCTTGTTCTTAGCATTGTGTCACAGCCTCCTGTACACAGCACACTCTAATCCTAATGTTATCTCTCTCAGCAGAAGCTGAGCCTAAAGTGACTCCCTTTCTGTGGCCACACACCCAGAGATGCACCCAAGGCAATGGCATCCAAACATTTATTAACAGAGCTTATTTCTATCTTGGTATTGATATGGCCTCCATCACCATAGCACCTAGTTATTAAATTATCAGAATTATCATCCACATCTTAAAAGTCTAACTACTCGCATTATAAAAGTCACCTTCCACTGGGGTTTAGAAAGGAAGACAATGAAATTCCTGCTGGTTTCCACCGAGTTGGCTGAGATGGACATGGAGGAATAGAATGAGACCTTTGTTTCTTCTCCAGTATACACAAAAAAAAGCCAAAACCCTAAACATATGAAGAGACAGGGATCACAATATCTACCAGAAAAGCAATTAAGACAGCATAAACATACACCCCCAGCTGGTGCCACTCACAGTGGCATGCTGCATATCTCTACAGTTCTTAGGGTGAAAATAAGTCTTATTTTCAGAGCATAATTGGGAGTTAATTATGTATAGACCCTTGCACAGGGTGAATTTCACCCTCATTCAGCCTTTCTTCAATTCCCTGGAAACAGTGTAAGCAGTAGATGACTTCTCAAGCAGTACTGCATTCTGTCTGAATGGGTATGCCTGCACTTGAAAAGACCTGTGGCACAGCATGGCCTGAGCTCAAACATATACACAGCAAATTAACAGCCTGCAGCTCAAGTCCCCGGAGCCCAAGTCAGCTGATCCAGGCCAGCTGTGAGTGTTTAACTGCTGTACAGATGTACCCAGTAAAAACAGCAGGGTTAGCCCTTCATTGAGTAATTGTCATTGATATGGATTATGGTTGATATCCGTTATAGACAAGACCCATTTGCTGATGAGTTGCACAGACTTTAATATTAATAATAGTGGTTATCACAGTGACAGAGCTGAATTACTCACAAAAGATTTACTAAGCAAATATGAATTTTATTGTATAACACAAATATTCTGCAATGCTCACTCCAAACTTTTTTCTCATGATGCAGAAGTACCTTTCACCTCAAAATAGCTTTTTTTGGAGAGGGAAGGGAAGAGAGGGTAATAATTACATTTACACTCAGAAGGAGATGGTGCCTTTATTTTTTAAAACAATATTTGAGATGTTTGGAAGCATGGTGGAATGCAGTTTACTGCTGTGAGAATACTATATTTTCTTTGTGTTGTGGTTGTGGTTATGTTTTTTTTTTTTTTTTTTTTTAAATTATGTGTTTATAATGGAAGGTTGTATTTTCCTTAACACTTTCTTTTATTTCTCTTTTTACTATATCTTGCTCTTATCAAATGCATTGCTTACTCTTTGTGAACTACCTTAGCAGCTTGTTATTTATTATGTAAATACTGGAAAACATTATTTACTATTTGAACTGTCTGAAAAAAGTATGTTAAAAATAAAAACAAAACAAAGAATCGTTAACTTTCCAGTATCTCTCACTGCTGTGTTTAGTGGTATCAGAATATTACATCATTATACCTTTTGAGTCATGTTCTCAAATGTAGGTGAAATTGGCACCGACATTTAAATGTACTCTTGCAGAACTTCAGATGGCAATGTTTTCAGTTAAAATGATTTTGCTCAAGCTTTTATTACGTAGCTGAACAGTACTTAAAGTGTAGTACACTTTTTGCATTTCAAATGTGAGATGTTACACTTTGTATTTTCTCCTTCCAAACAAAATATAATCCAAATTAACTCTGTCTGATGAACCACTAGTTTGTTGATTGTTCTCTAATAAATTAACTTAAAGAGAGATCTCTAATACTTTCAAATTTAAAGTTTTAATGTGGTCCCTATTGACCAATGTTAGACATTTATTATGAGCAAAAGTGGTGTAATCATTTCTAATTAGTTTTAGTATGCTGATAGAGTAATACATTTGGATTTTTATTTTTTCCAGATTTATAGAGCCCTCCATTGTTTTCTTAATTAGATGAAAGGAATGCTGCATAGTAAATTATTCTCCCTGAAATTATACTGTAAATATTTACTGATTTTTATTTATTTATTTAGGTTTTTAAAATCCTGTGGTAAAAAGGAGAGGCTACTAAAGAGGAATGTCTATAGGCAATCAAATTTTTCAATTTCTATCAGTTTTTTTTTATAGCTTAATCACTGCAATAATTCATCTGGTTCATCATTTTTATAGTGCAAGTTCATACATAATTTCAAGAACATAAAATGATCTGAAAATTTTATGCTGCAATTATAATGTATTTGTTTTTGGCATTTTAATAAAACCTAATCTAATGGTAGTATATTTAATATAAAGATAAGAATTCTTTAAACTGTTTTTTAATGCAGATGATGAACCAAAACTGAGACTTTTTCTTGAAATGGTGCTTTTTACATCTTTGCATTAAACAATTATTTACTGTTGATTTTTCAGGTGAACCACTGTAAAATAACTAACACCATTAAAATTAAATATAAACTTAATTTTATTTAAATCTGACTATTAGATGCACACTCAACAAAGCAAGGAAAAACTGACGAAAGACTGTTATAAAGTCTCAATAAATGCCAAGTTATTCACAGACATCTTGGAATACTGCATGCTCTTTTACCAGAGGATCCCATTTATCTTAGTGTTGAGTTCAAGCTGAATTATTACAAATAGAATAATGCAGCTAAAGGGCAGCAAAAAAAAAAAAAAAAAAGATACTTGTATTCATGTGCATGATTGTGGATGTCTCTTTTCTGACAAGATCATTGTCTTTTGAACAGGTGAGAATTTTTTCCTTCAGTGCCTTGTAACTAAACTGGGTGCTGGGGACATCCATAAAAGGAGGATAGGAAGGGTAACTGCTGGCAGAACACAACTAGCCTCCTGCATCAGTTCCCTTGTAAATGCCACCACATCGTATTTGCTCACTATACTGAACTTTGCATGTGCGCACGCGTCAGCGCGCGCGCACACACACACACACACACACACACACACATATAAGTTCATCTTTAAATTTTCCCCCAAATGTAGTATGAATTCAACAAACTGAGCTGAGTTAGAGAAGGAATTCAGCAAAGTAGGATGGAAAGAAGTTCAATTGTCTATCTTTTGCTGTTTAATAGTGTTTACCAAGAAACTGAGTCATAAGGACAATTTTTATTTTCATTCTCAGTTAAATATACTGGTCAGTCAATAAATCAAGGATTTTTATGGAGTGGGATTGTAGGTAATTTATATTTAATTTGTCTTAGCTTGATTATTGGCTTTTTATGGTGCCAGACAATAGGCTTCTTAGCCTGAAGCACTCAGCTTTTATATCCAAGATGAGAAAATTCACCAACACATTTATTGAGCCTTTAAGAAAGACAGCATCGTACTAAAGTTTCATCTACAAGGTACTGAACAACCTTGAACGATTTGGGGATATATGAGATCCTTTAATAGTCTACACAAAGCTAAATATACCACATTAAATTTTATCTTCCAACCTTTTTGCTTTTCCTGTTCATATCTCTAAGAGTATGTCTTCACTATGGTGGCAAATTCGCTGCTGTCAGTTCGATCTATCCAGATCAATTGAGCAGTCAGTGAAGACCCACTCAATTGATCCGGAAGTTGACGCATTAAAATCATCCCCCTCAAGTAGCGTAGCGCTGTGTCAATGGGAACGCATTTCCCGTTGGTGCAGCACAGTGAAGATGCCACGTAGAAGAGGAGTTACAAAGTCGATGGGAGTTACGCAAGCTACTCTGCGTAGCCTGCATAACGCCTGTCGACTGCAGATGAATTTCAAGGAAAGTGTAGACCTGGCCTAATATTTTTGTGTATGTCTTCCATTGTAAAGTTATTGAGCATCTCCTCACAATGACATATTAGCTTTTTCTTATGCATTTTTAAGTCCTATGAAAATATTTAAAGGTTGCATCATTCTTGCTGTAACAGCCAGGTTATTGTAAAAGTATTGTTTGGTTAGTTCTATGTGTATTGGGGCAAAAAAGTGCTGCCAAAACTTAGGTGCCTCCTAAGAACACTGGGGTTGAGAGTCAGTGTTGTGCATCTTCTCTTTTGAGAAGTAGAAAATGAAAATTAAGGCCCTATTTCTGTTATATGTAGAACATAAGTTGACTGCTGCACTTGTGCAAAGCATTAGGAACTGCTCTTAAGTATGTTCCCTATTCTCTGCACACAGATATAATGGAGTTATTGTTACCGCTTCCTTGTTGTACACAGCATATTTAGCAAATGGGAAAACATACTTATGTTAGGTGAAAAATTAGATCCACTTCAGTCTAGGCTTAAACAATGTCTTTTAGCCTATGTTATGTACATTTTAAGACAATGCTATTATCGCCTGTGAATTACATATACATACAAAAACAGATAAGGCAAGAAAACTTTGTGATCAAGTTAATTTCTTTGGGGACAGCGTAACTCTTCTCAAATCCCTGTTCTCTGAAATGTTTGCCCTTGAGTTTTCCCAATTCTCTTATTGTTAATCATTTATCTTTTATCCCCTCTTCTGTAACTGTGGCATACTCAATTTACCAAATTACCTCATCTGTGTTCCTATCTATTCTAGATCTAATTAAAACATTCTCATCCATAAATCAATAACCTAAACTAATACATTGTTTTGCATATCCTGCAAAAACTTACTTTTATCTGTCTACTTCTGTCATCTTCATTGGCTTCATCCAGTTACCTTAACTTACAATAGTTAGTGTGTCTGGGGTGGGAGGAGGGGATACCCCTGGAACTAACAATTGCTTCCTGTCACTCTGCTTCACCCTACTGTTTGCCTAGGCCAATGATTTTACAGATAAGATATAAACCATGTGTGATGCTGGCAGACCAGGTGCCAGCCCATGGCAAGGCCCCGGGCCCCACTGAACACTGACAAATGCATAGCTGGAAACCAATCTGGCTCACCTGTGGGTTAGTATAGTTAAAATACTAAAGTCCTGCTTATAAGCCTGGCACACACAGGAGAACAGTGGCTGCTCAACCTGTATCACACCCACCGCTGCACTTGCCCAGCTCCTGCTTCCAGTCTCAGCCCCTGCCTGTACCTATTCCTGCCTCAGCTCTGTCCTGTTGCCTGACTCCCAGCTCTGACCCCCAGATAAACCCTCTGACTGTGACTGTGGTTTACACCCTAGCTCTGGCATTTGGCTTCTGCCCTTGCAGTACTGACCCTTGGTGTGTTGGTGGGCTTTGCCCTGCTGGACCCATTTCTAATCTGTAGACCAAACTTTCAACCACTGTGCCTGACCACTTATGGCCTGGTACCCTAAAGTCTGAGAGCCCATACAAACGTTAGGGACCCACCTTGCTGGCAGGGACCCATTAAAGGTTAGTTTTAATCTGGCAGATCTAGTTGGTGGTGTACAGAGCTTGCTAGCAGGGGTGTCCTCCTTTCAGGTGCAGAATATGGCCCTACAAGCCCAGGCAACTTTCCTGGCAGCCCTGGTGCTGACCTCCTGGGATCCTGAGGTCCTACTCCCAGACAAGTCTGATCATGATCGTGACCAGTTCTGAGGCTTCCTAAACCAATTCCAGCTCTTCTTGATATGACCTCAATTGCTCTCCACAGACCAGGCTCCAGTAGGACTCATCAATAGTCTGCTCAGTGGAAGGCCTTAGCTTGGGTCCCTCCACTTAGAATTCTCCATCCCCCTCCTGGTCCAGTTGGAGAATTTCATCCATGTCATGTTGGTTATCTTTGGTGGCCCTCACTACACCTGAACCTCTGAAGCTGCCCTACAAATGTTGTGGCAGAAAACTCAATCAGCTTCTCAGTACGCTGCCAACTTACATTATCTCTCCACTGATAGCAAGTGGAATAAGGCCATGAAGCATCATCAGTTCTGACCTGGGCTAAATGATGATCTAAAAGGTGAATGGCATAGGTCAAACTATCTGATCAACCTATGTATTAGAATTAATTACTCTTACTGAGCAGTGCCATGAATGTGGCCCTGCCCCTCAAGCCCGGATGAAACCGAGGCTTCCAACCCCTCAATTACACTCCCTGCTCCAGGCCCTGGAACCCAGGCACATCAAACATGGCAGCCCATGCCTTTCTGAGGCTGAGAAACACGGATGATGAACTTTGAGTCTGTGTCTATGTTGTGGAGGCATTGGATACTTCACCTCTAGATGACCCTCAAAGCTAAGACTATCTTTGGGTCAGTAAACACCAAGCCCCAGCCCTGATAAGGGGGTCTGGGCTGGGCCTGCCTCTTCCCCCTCCAGAGACTTTCAACCTCCATGCACCTCTGTCAAGATTGCAGCAACTGTGAGCCCACCCTTAATGCTTGTTTGACTACCATTGAGCTCAGTGGTCCATCTGGGGGCTTTGATTGACTTGGGAGCCTCAGGTAACTTTGTGGACCAGGATGTGGCTCAGACCCCCAAGGATCTTTTCTGTTAGTAAGAATTCCTTTGAGCTGGTGGAAACCATTGATAGGTCGATTCTGGCCTTGGGGCTGGTCAACTACTCGACCACCTCCTTAGGAGTCATTTCCCCCAAAGGGTAGTGAGACATCCTTCAGTTCAGTTTGATGCAGGCTGCGCACTCTTCGATCATCCAGCCAATGACCCCTGTATCCATTGGGAAAAGGGACAGTATGCTTTTACTCCCAGTACTGCCAATGATCCTTCCTTCTCAACCCAAGGAGAACAATGGTGTCTGCTGCAGCTCATGTAATCACATGGGGAACCCCTACTGTACAGGAATGTGCATACGGAAGTTGAGAGCATCCAGACCAACCAGCCTGCTGCCACCAAAATAGCATGACCTTTCAAATGTATTCAACAGGGGAAATGCTGATACTATGCCTCTGCACCATATATCCAACAGCCTCGTTCCCTTCAGCTGCATGTACGTGCTCTCTGAACCAGAGCTTCAGGCCCTATCAGGCATCTATGACCAGGAGAATCTGCAGAAGGGGTTTATCTAGCCATCTACCTCTCTACTATGGGCCCTGATTTTCTTTGTTAAAAAGGATGGTGCTTTGAAGCCTGCATTGACTACCAGGCTCTCAACAAGGTGACTGTTCAGAACCTTACCCGCTTCTCCTCATTCATGAATTCCTAGATCGATTATGCTCTGCTTGAAATTTTATGAAGTTAAACCTTTGGGGGAACCTATAAATTGGTGCAGGTGTGAGAAAGAGATGAGTAGAAAACTGCCTTCCACACCTGGTATGGACATATTGAAAACCAGGTCATGCCATTTGGTCTGTGCAGTGATCCTGTGACTTTTCAGCATTTTCCAGGACATGCTGGATTGGTTCATTATCTATCTCAATGACATCTTTATTTTTTCCAGTGACCAAGTGCATCACAACCAGCATGTATGGAGTGTCTTAGAAAGGCCAGCACTGCCTGTATGACAAGCCAGAGAAATGCTAGTTCAACCAGGATACAAGAGTTTCTTGGCTACATCATCTCCTCTGAAGGACAGGCCATGGACCCACACAAAGTGACAGCCATCTCCAACTGGACAGTATCTAAGAACATTCATGGGGTAAAAAGTTTTCTAGACTTCACCAGTTTCTATAGACGGTTCATCCAGGCTTCCTCAGGGTTGGTCACCCCAGTGGAAGGGAACCCAGAGATTGAAAGCAGTTTTTGCATGCTTTTGAGTTCATCTCGACCTGGGCTGGCCATTCACAGTGGAAGTGGATGTTTTTAATTTTGCACTGGTAGGAGCCCTCTCTCAGTGACTGCCTCCAATGATCAGTTTCATACTTGCATCTTTTACTTGCACAAACTCACACTCAGGGGAGAAAAACTATAACATCCTTAATAAGGAGCTACTGGCCATCAAAGCAACATTCAAGGAATGCCAGCATCTCCTGATGGACGCTAAATTTCCAATCCATGTCTTCACCAGTCACAAGCACCTGGAAGATCTGAAGATGCCTCAGCACCTAAATCAGCAACAGACGGACTGGTCCGTCTTCTTTACACCATTTGACTTTGTGGAAATCTACTGCCCAGGGACCATGAATGGGAAAGACGATGCATTATCCTGAAAGAGGGAGTACTGTGAACCTCACCAAGAGACTCAAACCATCAAATTTCATTTCAGGTACCACAGTTTGGGACCTGCTACCCTCCATATGTTCTCTGCTGCCCAATGATTCCTTCACCATTCATATCCATCAAGCCCTAAACAATGCCAGCACCCAGAGTGCTCCAACCTTCACCCTTTGTGATGGAATCCTGTATCGGAAAGGATGCATCTATATACCCAATATCCCACCCAGACTGCAAATCCTATGCATCTGCCATGTTGCTCTTCTGGCAGGTCACTTTTTAGTTAACTCAAGATCTAGGCCTTGGTATCAGTTTCTGATGGCCATCCCTATGCGCTTCAGTAGCGACTTATATCCAGTCCTGTGATCTCTGTGTCCAAACTTAGAGTCCCCAGGCAAATTCACTTGGTCTCCTCCAGGCCTTGCCCACTTCATGCTGGCCGTAGGCCATCATGTTGATGGACTTTATCATAGAGCTACCATCTTCCCAAAGGTACACTGCAATTTTAGTGGCGGTTCCGCTCCTGGTGAAGGTGGCACATTTCACATTGTCATGTCCTCCCCACTGCCCAGGAAATGGCCTGTCTGTTTGATGCCAACATCTTGCACCTTCATGGGTTGCTCACAGGCATAGTATCTGACCAAGGGCACCAGTCTGTTTCCTGCTTTCGGTGGGAATTTTCCTGTCTCTTGGGCATCAAACCTCAACCACTTACTACCTTAGTAACAATGGTCAAGCAGCAAAAGTCAATCAAGTCCTGGAGCAGTAGCCAGGCTGCTTTCTAAATTATCATCAGTATGATTGGCTGGCATGCATTCCCCATGCCAAACTTGCTTACAAGTTACTCATATCACAAACCAACAGATCCTTTTCTTTGTGAATAATGGGTTATACCCTTGAAATCACCCAGAAATCCTGCTTGATTTACCACTGCCCATCATTGTGGACCTTGCTGCACATATTCACCAAGTATATCAGGAACTCAGGTGCCAGTTAGAGACCGAGACAGTACACATGTGTCACGCCCACTGGCACTGTTAAATATCTCCCAACCTCACAGTAGGGGACAAGGTTTGGTTGTCCTTCCAAAAAGTATGATCCACCAGTTCATCAGCCAAGATAGACTGTAAGTACTTAGGATCATTTTCAATAATGTAACATCTTAACCTAATAGCTTTTTGATTGTAGCTTCCAGAATCCCTTGAGATGTACCTTGGGTTCCATGTCTCCTTTTTAAAACCATTTGTTGAGAATTCCTTACCACACCACACTACTCCGACTCTATTGATAACCGTGCAGGGCCAAGAGAAATATATGGTTCAGCAGAGTATGGACTCCTGCCAAGTTTGAGGAAGACTCCAATATCTGACTGTGTAGGATCCAGATGAGGGGAGTGGTCTTGGGAACCCATAGAACACCTTCAGGCCCCATCCGCCATGCATGCAATCCACTGGGCCTACACCCAGAAATCAATCTCAAGGGATCCTGCGAGGCAACCCTGAAATAAGTGGTGTGCCTGTCCAGGGGCCTGGCCAGCTATGACCTGCTGCTAGCCTGCTCCCTGACTAACTTTGCTGCTTTGGATCTGATGGCGTAGGCACAGCACCTGAAACTGCTGGATCAGCAGTCCTGCTTGTAAGCCTGGCACCCTCAGCAGAACAGTGGCTTCTTGGTGTGTACCATGCCATTGTCTGCACTCACCCTGCAGCTGCTTCAACCTTGCTTCTAGTCCCTGCTCCAGTCCCAGCCCTCAAACTGTACCTGCTCCTTACTCTGCCCCTGCCCCAGCCCACCACTCTGTCCTGACCTCAAACTCCTGGCTATACCACTGAGCTAGACCTCTTGATTGTAACTCTGGTTAAACTTTTTAGCTTTGGCTTTTGACTCATGGATCCAACTCTTGGCTACTCTTATGACTCTGGTTTACCCTCCAGCTCAGTCATTTGGCTTCTGCCTGCCTGCCCATAGACCATAAACCTACCTCCCCTTCCTGACTTCCTGTTGCCAGAATGCTAGGAGAATGAGCTCTTCTATTGATCCTTTATTAAAATACTTTAATTTCACATTTATTGGTAGCAGTTTGATAGTATTATATTAGAAGAAAAAATATCCTTTTCCCTCTTTGGGTATTGTGCTATACAAAATCTGAGAGGCTATTGTGTTTGGACAAACTAAGAGCAAGGGCACATAAGTATCTAATCAAATGGTTGGCTTCATGGAATTTAAAGAACATTCACATCAACCCAATAGCTTTAGATTCCTTTTTGGAGTGTTAATTATAGATGAGTATACTTGTATTAGGTTTATGCTGATAAATCAGTGGTGCTATTACAATCCTGGGGTACTTAATTCTTCTATATCAAGTACAAGCCACATGTAACCACTTCAGCTTCTTGGAAAACTCTCTTCAGCAAACAAAACACTTAAGTGGGTATCTCACTCTGCGAGTCCAAAACAGTTAAAATCAATGTACTTTATGTAGCCTATTATGTCAACTGTGTCCACAAAATATTTTCAAGAAAAAATAATTCCTGAAATTGTAATGCATTGCCTGAAGCAGAATGGAGGAGGATGAGTGTGTTTGAATATTTTACAATGTATAGCTTCTGAAAATAATAAGAGAACAAACAAAGTTGTGCACAGACATGGATGGAACCTCACAACTCAGAGTTCTGAATAGTTTCTGGCAAAAATATTTCAAGCCATTTCTCTTGAGGAATATAAATATTTTCTGGGATGCTCTCTACTTTTTTTTTTTTGGGGGGGGGGGGGTGAGAGAGAGAGAGAGAGAGAATTATAGATCCTGCTGCTCTGTGAGAAATAGGATGGGGTAGTGATAGTTTGATTCACTATTTTATTCACTGGTCACTTTTTTAGGATAGTGATATACCAGTTATACAACTTTGTCTAAGATATTTTGCCTCTTACAGGCATACCTGAGACTTTTTATTCTGTGAGAGTGGTCATCTGTTGTGATGGATCTTTTAGGTTAAGAGAGAACTACAATTACAGGTAAGTGATCATCAGAAATTTTTTTTTATACAATACATTAAAAGAATCAATTTTTAAATATACACAAGTGTATGTAAAGTATGTAAGCATATGCCTATTACTGTCCATGTATATCTGTATGCAAACATATACATACATTCTATAAAAGTGTATATTGTCTATATTTGGTTATTGTAGGTTTGATTTTGAAAAGTTTAACCATTGATATCAATGGGAGCAGAACTAGGGCAACACTCTGTTGTGAAAATCGTTGTGTGCGCATACTATATAGATAAATACAGAAGCTCCAAAAAAACCAGTGCACAAATGAAAAACAGACATATATTCAAATGAAATTACTATAAGGGGAGAGCATGGGCATCCCTCCCATGAGTGGAAGTTCTGTAATGCTGAGAGACCAGGGGTTAAATTTTTCTAAAGCACATTTGTAACTTAGGAGCCTAACTCCCACTGACTTTCAGTGAGACCTAAATACCCATGTTGCTGAGGCATCATTGTTATTGTTATTGTTATTGGAGCTAGTTAGGACAAACCTAATTCGGTTTGTCTACATGTGCGACAGTCACAACTCTGTCATGTAGACATACCCCAAGTCATCTTCTTTTTTTTTTTTTTATAAGGCTTAGGCTCTTAGGTTCCTTTATGGATGTGACATTAGCCTCTAGGGGAGCCATGCTGAAGTAGCTTAAACAGGGCAAAACTGCAAAGAATGGGGCAGGTAAACGCCTAAATACTAATGGTTTTTCTTCCATAAGATATATCAAGCCAGCAACAAACAGCTTCTGATCACCTCACTGGTCATTCGGAAGATAAAAACATAGTTTCCTTAAAACCATCCAGCACTCTGGCTTCTACCCAGACAGCCAAGTCAAATATGATGGGGGATTACTGAAAATCTTTATCCATCAAATGTAGAAGAGTTCTACCAATCCCAAAGGATCGGACACATTACTAAACAGGTCAATGAATAGTTCAGATCTTACCCAAAAATGTTTAAAGCCAATGCTTATTAACTAAACTCATACATATTAAATGAAAAAGTAAATATAGGTAAAAAGATCATTGCACATACAGATGAGAATAATATTCATAGGTCAGTTTCAAAGTAGAGCTAACTGAGTTGCAAAGTCCTTAATTTGGAAAGTCTCTAGAAATTACCCAAACATCTTGGGGGTCATCAATCCTTGTTTAGAGCTTTCTTGTTAGAAATCTAGTCCAGAGAAATGAAGTAGGAAATGAAGACTAAATTGTCCATGTACAGAGTTTGTTCAAATTCTCCCATGAGAACTTGCAGGGTGATTTCAGGCTAGTGCTGGGAGCCCAACCTTGCGATCTAAACTTTCCCTGACAAGCTTGGACAGATTTGAGATAAAAAGGATTAGTCCCCTAGAGTCTTTTATAGATCCATGCAGGTTTATTGATATCTTCTTGACAGCAGATATCACAACTGATAATCCTTGAGTGCATAATAGGTAATTACTTGTGGCGCTGAAGTAACATCTCCTATTTTTTATGCACACCGGTAACTAGCTACATTATCATAAGGCAATGGACAATTTAATACCATTCACTGGTATTTACTACTTAAAATTCAAAGAGAAATAAAAACAATAATATTGTTATATTTAAGTTCTATCTAAGTGTTAGTATCTTCCTTTAATTTTTGACTAACAGTATAATCACAGACAGGAACTATTTGGTTACATCTATAATCACTAGAAGACTATAGGTAATTACAGACATATATCTACTTCCAAACTCTTAACAATGCAAGATTTAACCTCAAAGTCTTAACTATTTACAAACGAATGTCTCTAATTACCATTTTAATACCTGTTAACATAACCTGAAATCAACCTTTGAGGACATTTCAGCCTGCTAGGCTCAACCCTTCCTGGCTCAGTGTCACAATGTGCTTTTGAAAAATTTACCCCAAAACATGACTACTATCTAGCCTGTAAATCTAGGCAACAGTAAGGAGGAAGAGATGCTTATGAACTACAGGCTGCTACACCGCCCTCAGAAGAGGCAGAAATTACCACCTTCTGGTCCACTGGAGCAGCTGCCCCTAGAACTCTAAAGCTGTGAAATTCACGCTTATGATAATATTTTAACCTGCTGCTTCATCCAGAGCTCTAACTTCATTTTTGTCAGTTTACTCTGGAGATCTGGTAGCTTGTAAGAATGAATTTATTTTACTGAAGGCTCACTGTCCTGTACTAGCTTTCTGCACAAGTGCAGGGGTGTCTTGGTGCTTGGCAACACCAAGGTAAAGTCAATTCCTAGAACACAAGAAGCAAAATCCTTCCGTATGCAGGGAGCTTTTGTAATACCCTACACACCACATACATCTCTGCTGAAACTCAGTGTGAGTGGGGGCAATGTATGCACAGCAGGCTCTCAGGGCAGCCTTCATACTCCCTACATGTCAACAGGTGGTTTCCACTTTGGGACTAATGATAAGTTGGGGTAGGCCGAAGAAGCGACATGAGGAAAGACTGTCTTGGGGTTAAGGCATTGGACGAGGACTCTGGAGAAATGAATTCAATTCCCAGTTCTGTCACAAGATCCGTGAGGGACCTTGGGAAAGTCACTTAATTAATCAGTGCATCAGTGGGGATACCAATACTTCCTTTCCCTTACCCTTTGCTTGTTTAGGCATAATGGAGCTCAGATTTTGGATGGCTCTTCAGGATATTACTATAATAAATATATCATGACTAGAGGTGGGCAGTCCAGTTGTCCTGTCCATTTTATTTTTTTCTAAATGAAATTTCAGAGAAATTGACACTTTTTAAAAATATTTCAATTGTGACAAAAATGGTATTTTTCACTGAAAAAACATTTCAAAATTGTGACCAGCTGTAATAATAACTGCAGTCATACAAGAGCTGTGTGAAAGGTATAGCAGCAATACATCCACTATTCCATTCCCTAAACTGTAGGGCAGATGAAGACAGAAGGACACTGGGAGGTTGGCTTGGCAAACATGTTTTCCACACATGACCCATTCCAACAGAGCATGTTCTCAGTGTTAATGGACACACAACCCAATTTGTGTGGCACATATTTTGTAGACAGCAACAAACAAGACAGCAAGTGGTGGGCTTGTATATTGTCTGCTCATGCATGGTATCCTAATCCTAACCATGAAATTCTGTGCTGGTTGATAGGCTCCCTGTGGTAGACCATGCATAATTGAGGGTGCATTTCTGCTCCCTATGAACGTGTCGGCCAGCCATCACTAGAGCTAATAGTATTCTATAACACAAAGTTTCAATTTACTTACATAATGTATTGGTTCATTTTCAGTATTTCTTACTCTGAATCCTTAGGTTATCTCACTTTTTTAAACTTTGCACACTGGCTGTGCTCAAAGGCAATATTATCTTTTATAAAAGTGGATTTAATTAGTGCACCTGTATAATTATAAATCTAGAATTTCATGTAGAGTGCTCTTTATTTGATTATTCTACTTTTATTAATCTCTTCTTTGTTTCTGCCACATCTCAAAGTGGAAGTGATATAAACTAGAAGATTCTAAAAGAATCAGTATCAGGTCTCCGTATTAGTAAATTGAATTAACTGGAACTGAATAAAAATACATTCTATTATATCTAATATCTAAAAGTGAGTATCTATATACTTATGTATGTACTGATTTTGAGCAGGGAGGGTTCTACTATAGCCTCATGGAAATTGGACCTTTCATGAACTGAGGGAGAACTGACACCTCCTCACTCCTTCCTATTAAATCTGTACATTAAGTAGCAGATCCTAGAATGCACCAGAGATGCAAAATCCTTTTCTGGAGCCTATATTTCAGAGCTCTGAATAAAGACAGAGTTATTTCTGCTGGCAGATGTCTTACTAGCTCCATCTCAGATTATAACTGGTTGGTGTCATTCTCTCTGAGGCAGAGGAAACTAGGAGAGAAAGGGAGAGGATCGTCTAAGATCCTATGGGGAAATAGCTAAAAATAGCTAATGGTGTGAAAAAGCCAAAGCTGAGGTTGTTATGTAAAGTAACAATAAAGGCAAACCCTAGAAATTTGGTAAGCTGTGATCATATCTAATATATACTCCATTTTGAGGAGGGTGGGAACACCCTTGCAATCTGTTATATAAATAATCACAGGATATATACCTTATAGTACTATTACAATATTGGCAATCACAATTACCGATTCCAGTGTACAAGTAGTACCCAAAACATACCATGAGGATGTGTAAACAATTAGAATCCAGACACCCCAAGGGGAGAACAGGAGGGTTGAGCCCCAAAGAATAAGCAGTTGATTCAACTGATTGTGTACAATGTTATTGTATGATAAAAATGTAAAGTAAGTTCTTTTATGAAAGCTTGTAATGTTCTGAACTTGATGGTTATGAGATAGGTATACAGAATGTTTATGAATTTGTGTATATATAAAACTGTGCTGATAATTTCTGCTGCAACATTCAGCTCCACCTTGGGACAGTGGGACAGTGAGGGTCTGCCTCCCCAGCCAGAACAGACTAGCTCCAAGCACCTAGCATTGTACAACCCAGGAAAAGACTTGGTTGGCCGTTAAAAGCTGTGACATTCTGGGGATCACCTAGGACCTTACTCAACATTTTTATAGCACTACAACATTGTATACAGTCAGTTGATTCAATTGCTTATTCTTTGGGGTTCAACCCCCCTATTCTTGCCTCGGGGTGTCTGGACCCTGATTGCCATGGGATGGAAGGGATTTTTTTTCTTTTCACGTTCACAACAAAACAAGACAGACCAACTGCTTTTTACTTTAGCTAAACCTTAAGAGTTTAAACCTCAATGTCCCCCTGTAAAGTTTTTATACCCTAAGATACAACCTCAGCTTTGGCTTTTTCACACAATTAGCTATGGGCCCATTTCTTTGTGACTTCTTGGGTTTTTTCGACATATCTCTTTAGCTCTTTATTATAATTCTAATACAGTGTTACTCAGACCTCAGTGGTTCAGGAGCCAATTTTTCAAACAAAACAAAATGCCCAAAAAATTTCTTTTGGATTGACCCAAAATGAAACATTCTTTCAGTTATGAGTTTTTTAAAATATTTCCAATGTTTTAAAAATAATGAGTGAAATTCCAAAGTAAAACAAAACTTTTCCAAAAATCAAAACTTGCTGAAAACTGTTTTAGAAATAGTGTGTGTGTGTGTGTGTGTGTGTGTGTGTGTGTGTGTGTGTGGGGGGGGGGGGGGGGGGGGGGGGGTTGACACTTCCAAAACTTTTCTTTTTTTGACCAAAACAATTCTCCAAAATTGAGTCAAATTTACAAATTGTTTTGGTCAACCCAAATCTGCATTTTTCAGTGAAAAGAGATTTTCCAAGGAAAAAATGTATACATCTCCTGATACATCTTGTACATCATGAATGTTATGTCGCACATGTGAATATGAATTATTCTTTTTCTACATTAAGATAGTACTTTTCTTACGGCCAGGTGTGCTTAGCACTGTGCTTCACATATTATGCAGTCTTCATATATATATAAATATATAAAATACCGATAGCTGTTTCTTTAATAAAGGGCATGAGTCCAAGAAACAATTCAATTGCCTTTAAGTGTAATTCTTTCACTTTAATATGCTCAGGAAAAAAAGACCATTTATATAATTATTTTATAGTAAAGAAAAGACAAGGTCACATTAGAAAACGTTTCTTGTTTCACACCATTGGAATGTATAATGCAAGAGCTACAAGCTTGGATTCTCTTCTGCTGTTGCACTATAGAGTAAATCAAGGTTAATTAGATAATTTTCATTTCAATACATTCTAATTAGAGCTGCAGCAAGCTGTTTACCAGAGAACCAAGCTCTGGTAAACACAAATGCTCCTGGTTGTCTATATAAATATGGCTTTCCAGCTATCAGTTTGTCTGCTGTCAAGCTTACAGAAGGCTACTTTCAAATGCAAAATGCTTTTTCTTCATACTATTGTCCTTTGTCGTGGGCTTTGTGAATCAACAATAAAAGGAAGCTCCATACCTGTATCTAGAATAAAGGCAGCGTTACATATTCCAGGGAGAAACAAGCAAAGATTTTGAATATGATGGGCGTGGATTGGCTGTTGAGGTCCCAGAGGCTGAACTGGGTGGAGTTAGTGAGGGATGTGCAGTTAAAACAGGGAAAATGAATAACACAGTGACTAAAAGTGGAAGAGGCAGAGGGAATCAGGAAAAATAAACTTTCCAGAGGCTTAAATACCTTAGAAAAATATACTCTGCCTTCTTTCTGTGACTTTGGAAGAACCAAATTAGATAGTGTGCTCCTGAAAAATTCATCCCAGGTATTATAGGCCAGGATAAGATTTGATGAATTTTAGTTCTGTGTAGTTGTTCACTCAGAGTGGACATGTTTAATGAAGCTAATCAATATGCTGTTGACTATGTTCTTCAAGTGCAGAAAGGTCTTGGAAAAGAGAGGCTACAAGGCTCCCCAAAATGTATGTTGCAGCTGGGGAGCTTTTGGAGAAAGTTGCACATCTTTTAATACCTGGAGGTCCTAGGGAGTAGCATGGGGGTAAAATATTTCATCTCAGAGCTTGCCCACCATGTGGAGTTTTCCACCCTTAGAACTAAACCAGGAACCCCCTTTTAATGCTATGCAATAGTGATTAAATAATTACCAAAGTGTTTTGCTTCTGCTTTTTCTTAGTTGTCTGTTTTATTTATTGTATTTTGCATTCTCTGAAACAGAATGTAACGTGCTGATACTAGATAAGTGTTTTTAATTACTTTTTTAATTTTGTATTAGAAACATAAATCCCTATAGCAAAAGGGTAACAGAAATAATTTAAAGGCAATTAAATGAAAGCAAGCTTTGGACTTTGGGATGACACTATTTTTTAAACTGTCTGTAATTACTTTGTTTTTTTCTGTTTAATCAAAATTCACCTAGAGCTCCTTGAGGAGAATTGATATTTTCCACTCAGCTTAGTTCACAAAAAAATTGGTTGCCAAATGAATGATTTGAAGAAAACATTAGCTTTAAGTGTATTTTAGCAACACAGGTTAAAAAAGAAAGGAACTGGGGGAAAAAAGAGGGAAAAAAGGAGGCAGAGGAAACAGTAGAAGTACCGGAATGAAGGGGAAGGGGGAAAAAAAAGCAAAAATGCTAGAATCTTGATATAGAGAAAACACCAGTCCTCTGAGATAAATGAGAGGAAAAAGCAAACCTAGTTACATAAGTTTAATTGATGGATTTTTTATGCTATTTTTACTGAATTGTACTAATAATCTTCCATTGTTTATCTGGTTCATATTGTTTGGTTAATCACTTGTTTTTTATACAGGTATATAATGACAGTCTATATGGATTCCAAGAAGTTAAATATTTCTCTCCTGTTATAGTAGGTTTTGTAGGTTTTGTCTAGTAGGTTTTGGAAGGAAAACTACATACTGGCACACCATGTTTCTTCTTTTTCAAATCACACTAATTTATTTTCAGCAAATAAATGCAAGAATATTTTAATTCAGTATTTGTTCATCACAATGTATAATTATCTCATTTATCCATAAATCAGTTATAATGTAATTCCTTTCTTTGGATCACTGTAAATTAGAATAGATAAGCTTTCAGAATAAAGATGTTTCTTCTAATCCAATCATTTTCCTGCCCAAATAAATATGTATAGAACAGTCTTTGCTTCCTCATGATTATGTAAGGTTGGTGGTCAATGAAGTTTCAACATCTATGAATTTACTAAAAATGAGTCCCTCAGTGTTGTACATGTCAGAGTCTTGACTGGAACTGTGTGAAGGCAGAGAATGGAAGTAGCAAAGAAAAAAAAGGAGAATCGTTTTTGTTTGTTTTCATTTTTTAATCTCCTGTTCTTCTGAATACTGAGGAGAAAAAAGGCTAGAGAAAGATTTATGTTTAAACATTTGTTATTTAAAGGTTGTGCTATAAGGGGTTTTTACATTTAAGAGCTCTTAAGTTTAACTCTGTTAATACACAGTTAATTGTATGTTAACATGCTTTCTTGTAGGAAACATTTGAGTTATACAATATCATCTTAAAAAAAAGTATGGCCCACCAAAGGGTTTTAGTGGATTTTGGGACCCTCTTCTACCTTAAAGTTGCCCATCTCTGTCCTAGACTAGAGTCATTGTAAAGACTGTTAGAAATTGTAGAGGATATAAGTTCACAATTTCAGAACTTTTCAGTATCACACTGCAATTTTCCAGCTTCAACAGAGGTGTCATTGTTTAATTGCACAACAAAAATGACACAAAGTTTACTTTTCTCAACTCAGAACTAAATCAGCACATTGGAAGTGCTACCCTCTCATTGCCTCTTATTGTTAGCTCCAGAACAATGGGGAAAGGGAAAAAAGAGAGGAAAGAAAAGTAAATCTAAGACTCTAGACTAGTATTTTAGGAAGCAGAGCAAGGGATAAAGGTCAGTGAGGCCTGGAAAATGACCTCCCTGGCACAACAGCTTTGTGCTATTCAGAAGAAAATCTTCCTTCCACAATAGTATGTGAAGAGAGACTTTATATAATACAGATGGTATTTTATCATTTGTGTTTCAGTAACGCATAGAGGCTCCCAAACTAATGGAGAGCTCTCTGCTGGACATTGTAAAAAAATAGTAAGAGACAGATCCTGTGAAGAGAGAATTCACAGATATTAGTGACGTTATAGGCAAGTAAACATGTTCTTTATCTCTTTAGCTTCCCAAGCATGTGTGCATTTTTTTTAAATGGCCAGACACTTCTAAAGCAGTCTCACTGACTGACAGGCCTCTTTCAGAGGGAGCAGGGTCCAGTGCACCTGTGACTGATTACCTGCTGCCCAAATAGGATTAAAGGAAGGCACCTGGGCCTTATAAAGATGGATCCTGCTTCATCTTAAAGAGGTCTGGTTGTCCTGTGACAAGCTTAGGAACTTTTCTCTGTCCATCTCTGCTTTCTCCTTTTGTCTAGTTCTACCAGACATGTGACCCTATTTATATATAGCAACCATCCACTTTCAGTTGGCCTCTTCTTCATAGACTAGTCCCTTTTAGAACCTGAATTTAAGAAGCACAGAACACTTGCAGCTTCCATTGTTTTCAGATGGAGTTGTTGATGCACTGCAAAAAGAGTAGATCCTAAGTATATATGGTGTGCTTATACTGGGAAAATTCTGATATATAATTCTCCACTGGTGCAGCTTCACCAGCCATAACTCTATGGGAAGCTGTCCTGTGGGCAGTACTCAGTTTATTGCCACCAAGTTTTTTAATTCTGCTCAGAGCACTGTGATAGATGCCTGAGTCCTTTCTATGCTAAAGCTGCCACTGGTGGGAAAATTGCTTCTCTTAAACTGTCCTAAATAATTTTAATGTGTTTAACTATTGTAGATCATTTTTATGAAAAATCTCATGAGAGGCTGAAAGGCTACTGCTTTTTAGCACTTCCATAACACTTTACATTTTCAAAGAGTTGCAAACATTAACAAATTAATTCTAATTATTAACAAGAATGATTAACAGTGTCTGATTGACAATTACAAGGAAGTAGGTCAGGAACAATAGTGGAGATAGTAGAGATAAGATAGGATGGTTACTTGAACAATAAGTAGTACAATATTAATATATACTTATTTATCTTCAATAAATTTAGCATTGTACATTTTTAAGAATAAAATCCTTTGGGCTTATACAGCCTTATCCTCAACTCAGTGTGAGTCCTGGGAAGTAAGAAATGCAGAATATTTGTCAATACGTTTTCCAGTGTAGACATATCCCTTCTCCAATCATTAAGCACCTAATTTGAAGTCATTTATCTGGAGTTCCTAAAAGTTCATCTTTTTAATCTGCAGTATTTTTCCTGTACTGCAAGAGATTTATTTGTGACTACATGAATGGGGGATAGTGAAGGGGGGGGTTGTGTGTTCTTTACATAATAGTTTATTTTAATATTGCATTTAAAACTATTAGAGAAGGGTCAGGCAGGATTGTTCAAGGGTTCAGAGAAACGCTTTTTCTAAACTTTCATATCCCTCCATTACCTTTGTCAGAAAAGGAATAAATCATTCATCATATGCACAAAGCATTTCAAACATTACCATCACAGGCTTTGATGTTTATGAGATATTGTATTCCATACAAGACTAAGGGCTACAGTATGCCTCCTATGAGACAAAGCAATGCAAGGGAAGATGAAGAGCATGGTGTAGTCTGGAAGCATTATCATGTCACTGTCTCCTGTGTTCTGAACTAAGCAACCAGACTTACTTTGCCTCTTCAGAAGTGTAGCTAACGCTCTTTCCATAGTACTGGGTGGTGCACAGTGACAGGGGCGCATGGTTTTACTCTGGTACTTTTCCTCTCAGGTTCTGAGCTTTGATGGCAGGACTAATCAACACATCCCCTTGTCTTGTACTCCTCAAGTCATGGCTGTCTTCTATATAGGTGAACTGGAAGGTGAGGCTGTCCCCCCTCTTGTTTGTGAATGCTAATACAGAAGCAAGCAAACTTTGCATAAAGTGGCACTAAAAGAGTGCAAAAAAATTACATGAACCATCCCTAAAATCATCTTGCAGTGCTTGTAGCTCTTGCTGGTAGCAATATTAACCACTGAATTTATGTTAAAAATCATGAACCAAACTAGTAAGTTGCCTTGTAATTATCTGAACTAGAAATGGGCCCAAGTAACTCCATAGTTAGGCCCAAACCAAAAGCTTGGTTCTGACCGCACCGTGAATTTAATGCAAATGGTTCAGCTCTTCTGGATCTCTGCAAGATTGAGCTGTAAAATGTCTCCAGAACACACTCTTTCTAGATTTCCAACTGAAGGCTGTGGGCTAGATTCAGAATGGGACTTAGGCACCTAACTTCAGCTGTAGACACCTAAATTCCCGAATCAGGCCCCATTGGGATTCACAGAACCTCCACTCAGTTGCTGCAGATTGCTGTAGATACCTAAACTTGCTAGCCACCTAAACATGGGCAGTACAAATTCCCTGGGCACCTATGTTTCTGCATCAATGCATCTGCAGTGCTGCCCATTTGTAGGTAACTGGATGCCTAAGCCCCAAAGCAATGCATGAATCACAGAAACACAGGCATTCCACTTACTCACCTGTGGGACCCTATGCAGTAAGTGGGCTCTGAGACCACTTACCTGATTGGACTTCACAAGATTGGCTCACTACTGTCCCCCTTATCAACTCAGTGAGAGTCCTGCAAGTAATGGAATAAACTTTGCCAATGAGTTTTCTATAGCAACATTCATATGATTCAACAGTAATTAACCCCTGGAAACATTGCATATTAAGGGGAAACGTTTCTCTTAAAATGAGATTTACTTAAATTGATGAAAGGCTTTGTCCGTTTGGTAAACTGAAATAATTCTTGGGAATCTGTGTGAGACGTTCCATTACAAAGTAATTAAAATACTTTTTTCTAATAAACTACCCAGATATTTTTAGAAATTGTAGAGAGTGATGTGCATATTGCATAATTAATGTTCTTATTGAACTGATTTAATTACTGAGTGATTTAATTATCTCAGTTCACACAGTAATCAAATGTTCAGACCCTGCAAATTAATATATGACTTTCAAATATTGGGGGAAGGAGCATGATAGGGAGCCAGTCTTACCAAATTATTAAGGGTCGGTAGTGTCAACAGAAATTAGTCATGTAAATCTCCTACACCTACTCCTGCTATGGACTCCACTCTGAGTTGCTCCACTCTGAGTTGCATAGAGGTGAGAAGCAGACAGGGCCAGGAGAGTCCCCCTAAGGACTACTAATTTTGTTCCTTCCACTGGAGGGCAATGAGAAAACAAGAAAAAGTCATCACCAGACACCAAAGGGCAGTTGCTAGGACCAGACATGTGAGCCCCTCGCCCTTTAGAGCCCCTCCCCTTTAGAGCTAGGGGAGCAAGCCTTTAGTAGTCTACAATTCTATTTTAGTCCCCTCCAGACAAGCTGGAGCTATTTCTGTAGGGTGGGAAAAATGACAGAGCATTTGGGTTGAGGGAGAAAATGGGTTTGGAGAAATAAAAAAACATTGTGGTGGGTAAGTGGAGGGAGAATCATAGATTGTTTTGTGTGTGCTGTCTGCTTTGTTTATTAGATTCCAATTCTTTAAGACAAGTATTATGTCGGGCTCTGGATTTTCATCACACACAGCACAATGGGGTCCTGCTCCTTACTCGGACCTTTGGGTTCTACTTAATTTATCTTAAATACTAGCAATATGTCTTCTTGAGATTAGCAGCAATGTTAAAAGTTTTGCTGCCAGTCTGTGCACCATAGGAACTGCTCGAAAACTCCCAATGATTCCCAACTATTGGGCAGAGCTTAGTGAATAATTCAAAACAAAGAGTTTATCTGCATTTATCTCTTCTGTCTCCTTGTCTCAGCAAGTCCCCAAGCAAGTTTGTTCCCCTGAGTTCATTATTCAGTCACCAGGACCAGATGGTATTCACCCAGGAGTTCTGAAGGAACTCATATGTGAAATTGCAGAACTATTAACTGTGGTATGTAACCTATCATTTAAATCAACTTCCGTATCAGATGACTGGAGTATATCTAATGCAATGCCAATTTTTAAAAAAGGCTCTAAATATGATCCCGGCAATTATAGGCTGGCAAGCCTAACTTCAGTACCAGGCAAATTGGTTGAAACTGTTGTAAAGAACAGAATTATCAGACATATAGATGAACATGATTTGTTGGGGAAGAGTCAACAATGTTTTTGTAAAGGGATATCGTGCCTCACCAGTCTACTAGAATTTTTTGAAGGGGATCAACAAACATGTGGACAAGGGTGATCTAGTGGATATAGATTTTCAGAAAGCCTTTGGCAAGGTCCGTCACCAAAGGCTCTTAGGCAAAGTGAGCAGTCATGGGATAAGAGGGAAGGTCATCTCCTGGATCAGTAACTGGTTAAAAGATAGGAAACAAAGGGTAGGAATAACTGTAACCATGGAATAAATGTAAGTGCATAAGTGCAAATATTGGTAGATAGTGATATTTCCATAAGTACTGAATACAGAGGTTTTATACATGGCTAGGTGTAGAGGTATTTGAGGCAGGCTTATTATATGGAGACAAGTAAGCAGGGGTTATTTGTTCATTTTGTAAATGAGATAGCAATCTCTTGAGGTAGAGTTCACTTGTAGCTGGAGATCATTGCTATTTGTCTTTGTTTCTTGGTGCATTTCAAGAAGCTCATTGGCTGAAGTCCATTGATCTACAAAATAGTCTTGGAGCTGTTTACCCTGTTCTATAATTTCTTCTGTATTTCTTCTAATTAAACATGTTACAATTACAGCAGTTTTGGATGTAAACTTTAGTGTGTGATGTATATCCTGACTGCTATTATTAATATTGTGAATCATAAAGTCATAGGAATGTAGGGATAGAAGAGACCTTAAGATGTTCTAGTCCAGAACCCTGCAGAAAGATGAAGTATACCTAGTCCATACCTGACAGGTATTTGTCCAACCTGTTCTTAAAAACCTCCAGAGATGGAGATTCCAGAACCTCCCTTAGATACCCACTGCAGTACTTAACTATCATTCTAGTTAGAAAGTTTTTCCTACTATCTAATCTAAATTTCCTTTGTTGCGATTAAACCTTTTACTTTTTGTCCTACCTTCAGTGTACATGGAAAACAATTGATGACTATCCTCTTTGTCAGCCCTTAACATATTGGAAGACTTATTAGGCCCTCCCACCCCCAGTCTTCTTTTCTCAAGATTAAACATACCCAGTTTTGTTAACCTTTCCTTGCAGTTCAGGTTTTCTAAAGTTTTTTTTATTATTTTTGATGCTCTCTCTTTGACTCTCTCCAGTTCGTCCACATCTTTGCCAGAGTGTGTTGCCCAGAACTGTACACAGTACTCCAGCTGTGCCCTAATCAATGCCCAGTTCAGTGGGACAATTACCTCTTATGTCTTACAAATGAAACTCCTGTTAATAAACCACAGAATATTAGCATTTTTCACAGCTGCATTACATTATTGGCTCACTTAATCTGTGATCCACTATAACCCAGATCCTTTCAGTAGTACTACCACCTAGATAGTTATTCCCCATTTTTCCCTCCTAAGTGAAGTACTTTGCACTTGTCATTCTTAATTTTCATCTTCTTGAATTCAGATCATTTTTCCAATTTATCAAGGTCATTTTTAATTCTAATTCTGTCCCTCCAAATGCTTTTGATCCCCAACTTGGTGTCATCCACAATGTTTATAAGCACATTCTCCATTCCATTATTCAAGTTATTAATGTAAATATTGAATAGTACTGGATCCAGGACAGAACCCTCCTTGACTCCACTAGATATGTCTTCCCAGTTTGACTATAAAACATTGTAGTCACTTTCTGAATACTATAAGGTAGGTTCTCAACAGGTTGAAAGACCATAATTTCATCTAGACCATATTTCCCTATTTTGTTTATGAGAATGTCATTTGGGACTTTGTCCAAAGTCTTAATGAAAATCAAGATATATCACACCTACAGCTTCCTCCCTATTTACTATGACAGTAACCCTATCAAAGAGGGACATTTGTTTGCTTTGGTATAATTTGTTCTTGACAAATCCATATTGGGTATTACTTATTACCCTATTATCCTCCAGGTTCTTACAAACTGGTTGCTTAATAATTTATTCCTGTATCTTTCCAGGTATAGAAGTTATACTGACTGGTCTATTATTCCCTGTATCCTCTTTGTTACCTTTGTAAAGATAGATACTATGTTTGATCTTCTCCAGCCTTCTGGGACTTCAACTGTCTTCCATGAGCTCTCAAAGATAGTTGCTAGCAGTTCCAAGATTGCTTCAGCTAGTTCTTTAAGTACTCTACAATAATGAGGCCCTGTCAACTTGAATACCCCTGACTTATTTAAATATTCTTTTACCTGTTCTTTCCATATTCTGACTTGTGTTCCTTCTCTCTTGTTGTTAATATTAGTTGTGTTAAGTATCTGATCATATTTCTCACTTTTAGAGAAGACTGAAACAGTGTAGACATTAAATTACCTGAACCTTCTTTATGTAATCTATTATTAGCTCTCCTTCCTGTTAAGCCATGGACCTACATTTTTCTTTGCCTTTCTCTTGCTCTTAATAGGATCTCTTATTGATTGATTGATTGATTGATAGAGAGAGAGAGATCTTGCTAGATGTAACTCATTTTGTGGCATAGCCTTTCTGACTTTTGTCCCATTCCTTTGTACTCATCTTTGTCCATATTTCCAATTATTTCATGATTCCTTTTTGATTTTCATTAAAGAGCACCTGATGAGCCATGATGGCCTCTTATGTTTCCTATCTGTCCTTTTCATCAAAATACTTTGATATTTGTTACACCTTTAATATTGTCTCCTTGAGAAACTGCCAGTTCTTCTGAGCTCCTTTTCTCCTTAGACTTTCTTCCCATGGGAATTTATCTACCAGATATCTGAGTTTGTCTGCTTTTTTGAAATTCATTGTCCTTATCTGCTGCTCTTCCTCTTTCCCTTTACTCAGAATCATGAAAAATATCATTTTGTGATTACTTTCATTCAAGTTTCCTTCCACCTTCAGATCTGCAGCCAATTCCTCTTTGTTATTCAGAATCAAGTCTAAAATGGCCGTCCCGCTGGTTATTTCATCTTTTTTCAGAAGGTGGAGGTTGTCCCCAATACATTCCAAGAACTGACTGGACATTTTAGCTGGATAGTTAAAATTCCACATTATTACTATGTCTTCTGTGTTTTGGATATTTGTTGTTTGTTCTAGAAATGGCTCAACCACCTCCTCCAGATTTGATGGTCTACAGTAGGTGCTTACCATGACATTGCCCCTGGTTTTTTCCCCTCTTATCTTTATCCAGAGATTTTCAACTGGCCAGCTTCTCAGCTCCCTCTGAACCTCAGAGTTCTTGATATATAATGCAGACCTCCTCTTTTTTTCCTGCCTGTCCTTCCTGGATAAGCTATACCTCTTTATACCAATATTTCAGTAAAGAGATTTATCCCACTAAGTTTCAGTGATGCCAGTTAGGTCATAATTTAGCTCAGTGGTTCCCAACCTTTTTGGCTCGATGGCCACAGATATCATTTTTACAACCCTGAAGGGCCACTAGTGTCTGCCAGCAGCCCCACTCCCACCCTTCCACTGCAGCCAGACAGAAGGAGTTCAGCAAGAAGGCTGCCTTCTCACTGATCTCCCATCTCCCTGACTGCAGCAGGGAAACCTCATATGTCCTGTAGCACCATGCACTCCACCTGGGTCCCTAGGCAGTGGCTCCCTTCTGCAGCCAGAGGGATGGGAGATCAGTGCTCCCTTCCCTCTGGCTCCAGCATGGACCCCAGCACCTAGGGACCCAGACAGAGCACTTTGCTCTCTACTGGAGCCGGGAGAAGGGAGCACTGATCTCCCCTCCCTCTGGCTCCTGCAGGGATCCCAGCACCTAGGGACCCAGATGAAGCACTTTGCCATGCTCCCTGCTATAGCCAGGCGGAGGAAAGTGCTGATCTTCCTTCCCCTTGGCTGCAGCAAGGAGCCTGAACCAGTCTTTTAGTCCTGTGGCAACATGCTCTGCCTGGGTTCTTAGGCAGCAGCTCCCTTCTGGGGGGAGCGTTGGACCACTTTGAAAGCCCCATGGGCCACATTTAGCCCATGGGCCACAGGTTGGGAACCATGATTTAGCTTATGTTCTTGTTTATTTCCTGTAATACTTGCATTTCTGTGTAGACATCTAATATGTTGAGCAGATTCCCCAATGTCTTCCCTCTTCTTTGTTTTCCTATGACCCTATTATAATTTCTCCCCAACATCTGCCCTGTTGTTAAGGACACCTTTTTATAGCTACCTGTGGGCTTTTGTTGCCTGATGTATTTGAATTTAGTTTTAAGCTCTCCTCACTTGGTGGTTGAGTTGATGACCGAATATGCTCTTCATCTTCATGGTCACATGTACCTCATCTCTTCCCAGCAGTTCTCCTCCTTTCTGGACCAGCATCCTATGGTTGAGGAAGCCAAAGCCCTATCACCAACACCATCTGCTCAGGTATTCATTCATCTCCAGGATGTGTGCCCCTGTCTGAGTCTTCACCTTCAACTGGGAGGATGGACAAGAACATTACCTGCTCCCCCCAGCTCCTTAACCCAAAGACCTGTAATCACTGCTGATCTGCTCAGGGCAGTATTATTAATGCCCACATGGATGAACAACACGGAGTAGTGGTAAGGGATGAATGAGCTTTCTCTGATATCTCAGATGCAGACTCCAGGCAGGCAGCACACCTCCTGGGACGTCAGGTCAGGTTAGCAGACAAATGCCTCCATCGCCCTCAGAAGAAAGTCCCTGACCATCATCACACTGTACATCTCCTCCTTAGGGACCGATGGCTTCTTTTCCTCAGCCACTGGGGTCTGTACCTCTCTTCCTTTTTCCAGGACAGCATATTGGCTGTTGACCTCAATGGATTGGGGACCTGGGTAGAGGGTGGAGACTGGCCAGCAGACTGTTCTCCTTCTCCTCTTCTGGTTCTGCTATAGCCTATTCTAGTCAGCTAGCATCCTGCATGCTTGGAGATGTGCAAGATAGCTTGTTGATGAAGTCTTCATGCTCTTGGATGCTATCCAGATGAGCCACCTTCTCCTGCCATTCTTACCTGTTTCCTGAGGGATTCCACCAATAGACACCTCTCACAATGGTTGATTCCTCCAACTTGGCTTGCTCCAGAAGGGACATGAGGGCTGCATCCCCAGAAACTCAAGCTCCAGAGTCAGGGTGCCTGTTGGGGCCCTGGCCTCAACAAGTGCAGGCAGAGAAGAAGCTAGCAGCCGTGCTGAAAATGCACTCTTTTACTTTCAGTTAAATATATAGTGGATGTTTTGGAAGAGTATTTCCTGGAACATATTCTTCAGGGTCTCTATCAAATTGGATGTCAAAGGTTTTATATAACCTGTAGAGTATATGATCAAAGTGTTTGGGTCCATGAGAAGTTGTAGAAAGTGTATGCACGGTGACTTATTTGCACATTTTCTTTTCAGTAGAGGTTGGAGATGAAGTAGTTCCTAATAGAAAAACAAAGGTGAAGTCTCTCATATTTTATCATTTCAAATGACAAATCCATTGGGGACATTTTAATTATTAAAGTGTCTTTAGAAAACAGGATTGCCTCAATCTTAAGTAAAGAATAAAGAAAATCTTTTCCTTTTTCCTTTTTATCAACCTAATTAAAATATGTAGCTAGTGAACAACTTTAATTAACTTGACCTGCTTTTTCTGGGTACAATCCAGCTTTGCTACATTTTTCTAATGCCTTCTGGCTAGTTTTTCAAATAATACAAATTAGCAATTCTTGTCAATGTATCAAAACTGCAATCTGAATTATGTTCCACTGAATTGTTAATATTTTACATGTATCAAATAGTAGTTTTACATAATTTAAAATTCTGACCAAAAAGCATGTCTTATTTCCAATGTATTTATTCGGTTAGTGGGAAATTTGCCAGCTGGAGAGCTCATCCAAGACTCTTTGTACCATAAGAGTTCAGCAATACCCATATGTGGGATGGGTAAAGAAGGAGTGGTCATACAAGATGTTTGGAATGAGGTTGTCAAAAAGATTGACAAAAAGGGCAGTGGCATTAGGGCATGGGAGGGGCTATTGGATCCATATTTACAGAGTCCATGACTTGGAAAAGCCCCAGCACAGGTGTGTGGAGGGGACTGTGGACTTTATGCCCCCCATCCCTCACACTAGTGAACCACACATTTCTTGATTCATCCCTGTAACAGTAGGTACCAACATCATTCCACAGTTCTAACGGATAATGTTGATCAGTGTTGACAAATGAAGTAAAACTTAGAACTGAGGAAGGATGTTGGTACCTCTGGACGAATTAACTCCACTTGTTTTCTCTTCAGCCTGTGAAGGTAGTCTCTCTCCTCACCTGAGACATTGTCATGCAGCTCCTGTGCCCAGTACTAAGGTTCATTATAGCTGCATGGAAACAAATTTTTAGCGGAGAAGAAAAACTTTAAATAGAAAGGTTTAAATTTTTGCTCATATTAGTGCAAGCTATGAAAAGCCTTGCGAAACGGGTTCTGGGGCTTAAACAGAGCTAAAGACTGGTCGCTGTGGTTGTAGCATAAGAATCTGCCTCTTTCATCACTTCTTTCTCCTCCTTTTTCCGTTCTCCTAGCTCAGGGTGTCTGTGTGAGCCTCCTCTTCTTTGTATAGTCACCTCTTTGTAGCAGGGCTTTGGTAAGCAGAAGCCAACCTTATCTCTTACTGAAATCAGGCATGGGTTTGGCTTCACGAGTCAATTCATTATTAATATGAATTAAGACATTAGGAAAGCTGTTCATTTAAAGTCAATACACATGTAAATCCACACTTGAAACACACAAGAGTATCTTCATATTACATCTTTAAAGTAGAATTCTATTATCCTAGTCACACAGGAGGAAAGACAAGATACAAGGGATGTAGCTTCATTAGGCTGTAAATTTATTAACTCATCTGGGAACTACTTGGCAATAAATCAGAGTATAGGAACCCTTAAAGGAGCCAGGACACCTTCCCACTGGCCAGACAAAGCCAAACCCTTCACCTTTCCCCTGCCACATTTTCTTTTCTAAATCAATAGAGTGTGTATGGGGTTGATGGGAGGATTCTATGGGAGTTGAACCTTTCAGGACTCTTGGGCAATCCTTTTGTGCTAAGCACAATTTGAAGATGGCTACCTTTTAATGTGAGAGCCCAATCCATCCTTGGTGTAAATCCAGGAAAGTGAGGAATGAACTTGGTTCCTTCTGTCTTTTTTCCAACTGAGGCATTCACGGTATACCTCCCATCTTTGAGGAAGATATGTTTTTACTGTAAACTGACTTCTTCCTGGTGGAAGGTGTTGCAGACTCGAACCCACATTGTTTTTGTAATGCTGTAGGCTTAGCTGTTGTATAATATGGACCATAACATACAGAAAAGTACAACATTTGTTAAAAATATGTAGACAATTGTATCTTATAGGTAGTCATTTAAACTTTAAGCACATTGAGAATTTCACCCGTAATGTATAATTCTGCAATTGTCTTCTGTAGATTTCTTTTTTGTGATGTTGATCCATTCTGATGAACTTTTCCACTTCTGTGGCAATAAAGTGTTTGGGTTTTTTGTTTAAATACATTTATTACATTAGCCTATAATAACCAAAAACTATTGAAAATGAGGGCAACCTAAAATTTAGGATTGCTACAGTGTAATTTCCATATTCATTAATATGACTCTGCTAGTTCTGACACACCCAACAGTATGTAACACAGGAAACAACTGCACTTAGATTCTTCATTGTGTACAAGAGGAATGTCCAATTCCAAAGAGAATCCTCCCGCCCATCAAATTGACCATCAAATGCTGCATAATTATTTTAAAAACATATATATTTAGAAAGCACTCAGAATTCATTGAGGGGCAAATATTTCCTACCTAGGTAATTGCTAAACTGAAGGCATTTCAATATGATAAGTCACTATGCAGAAAGCCAGAACTTTCACTGTGCTGTAGTAAGGTCCACACTGAGAATAATTTCATGGTAACATGGTAAACTGGTGCACTACAGACCATGGCTTGCCTTGTAGCAACTCATCATGTAGACTATGTCTGAACTACTTCACTTCTACAGAGGTTTACACCTCTTGTTCCAAGTGTTAGTGATACCATGAGTGATTAGTAGGGAAAGAAAGATTTCTGGATTTGTCAAGTGAGTTTCAAAAAACAGGAAGGGAACATCTAAAATTGTATAAATATATTTCAAAACAATATAGTTGAAAAGCAAAGTCTGTACATGCATTGTTACTTATTGAGGATCTTATACAGATTTTTGAAAATCTTTGAGATAATTACTTTTTTCTAAAAAGAAAGAAAATTACATAATTTAAAATAATTTTGTTTTTTAAATGGGAAACTAGCAAATTATAGATGAAAGAGAGAGAGAGAAACCCACAGAATGAAAATGGACATCCTGGCTTTGGAGAGATGATCCTATTTTCTGCAACTCAAGTTAGAACTAAATTTAATTGAAAATAAAATTATGTTTGGGGCCCACATAATGTCCTCATATGTCACAATTTTACCTCAGATGTAAAATGATTATATTTGCTTATACTCAGTGTGTTGACATGTCACTCGTGACATAGGTGTCAAGATTATATGATACATGAATTTGTCCCATTGAGCAAGCTCCCCAAGGTAACAATCCTACAGTAGCAGAATTATCTTTTCCTGCTGATACATCCATTCTCTTCTCTCCACGATATTCTGATAATTAGGGAACTGCAGGGTCTCTATATGTTGTAATAAATATAAACCTGAGGGAGAGGAAGTTGAAAACTGAATAACTTTCATAGGGTCTAGTGAAAAAACACTGAGAGGCTGTAGGAATTTACTAGCAGTATAAGAAACTAAAAAAAAAAAAAAAAAAAAAAAAGGTTGCGGGAAGGAAGTGACCAAAGAGTTCTAAAGCGGGGAAAGCTGAATTGTATGGAGGCTTTCCACCTGAGATCTAGGTAGGGTATAGAGGCTTTGGATCTGCTTCAGATAACTTGAAAAATGGATGTTAGTCTACAAGCATTTTAACATAGTACACTTCCTTTTTTCCCCCATATTTTTTCCCCAGTTTTCTTTCCTTTCTTTAGTTTAATTGAATGTACTTCCCAAGTGATGAAATAACTTCTGGAGATAGTTCCTCCTACCTGTAACTAACAATTTTCTGTTTATATAAGTTTTCTGTCTCTTCTCTGGTGTTTCCCCTCCTGCTTTTCTCCTGTTATGATCCTCTGCTTGTGTTCTGGTCTCGCCACTTTGGAAGTAATTATCCTTAACATGTCTTGCTCTTCTCTCTCTCTCTCTCACTTTATTTTTCTCTAATCCACCCCCACATTTTCCTTTTCATTATTTGATCCCTTTCCCACTATCTCCTCCCTTGAATTTCACTCTTCTTTCCCTTTTCCTCTCCACTTCTGCCTCCCGTCACCCCATTCCTCTTCCCCCCTCATGATGTCCCTTTCACCATTTGCCCTCAGCTCTTATACTACTTTCTCTCTCAGATGCCTCCAGCTCTGTACTGATTGAAAATGAGGTATTGCGTAGAAGCATAACTGCTGTAGCAGACCAAACAGTTCAAAAGCAGCATGAACAGCTCTACTATACAGTGGACAGATGGGGAATCTGGAGTAGTACCTTGATCTGCTCCAGATTCTCTTTCCACTCCACTAAGCTTTCCTATATACGTAGGTTTGGAAGAATGAGATATTTTTATTAGTAAATGTCAATAAATATTTCACCATAAACAAACAAACTGATGAAAAAAAGATTTCCTTCAATATAATTGAAATTTACAAATAAGAAAAATGCTGTTTGGGAACTTATTCGAATTTGATTTAATGCTATTTAATTTGTATACTTTGACATATAATTTTTACAATTTGCGCTTTAAAAAGTTTCACTTTTTGTAGCTCAACATCTACTGTCATTGTATAATTGTCTCACTCTCTCATAATTTCCCAGTAGTGTGGAAATATAAATTGATGACAATTAAAAAGTACTTAAAAATAAATATTGATGCTATCCATAAAAATTATAAGTTAAAAAAAAATTCTGCAAAGCCTATACATAAGCACGGAAGAGAAATGTCAGTACTGTCAAAGGGACAGGAAAATGTCAAAGTACTGTTAATATTACTGATGACCAACTTATTTTAGCATCCAGAATTTAATTAGGCTTATCTTCTCCCATCATCCACAAAATATATTATAAAAGAGAAACTGCTATATCCTATCTTGGCTGTACATCTATAAAACTTAACTTGCTGCTGTTCAATGACATAGCTGAATCAATGGAAGATGCATGCACACGAGTACCTAAACGTAGATCACAAGAAATGTTTTATCCACCAATGAAGTGCAGTCTCCGCTGCCATAGAATGAAGTGGTTGTTTAACAGTTCACTCCAAGAGTACATAGCAGCTGGGCAAAGAATGTGAAGAAGAGTACTGTCCACTGAGAACACAGGGAGAACTTATTAAGGTAGTATATAGTTATGCAAATTGGAATTTGTCCATAACAATAGGGCTAATACTCTTAACACGGCAAAAATTGCTATGTGATCTTTAATGATCAAAAGTGGCCAAGTTTACCTAGCCATATATTTATAGAACGCCTATCACTGTAGAAGCTGAGTACCTTGACATTACATCTCATAGATCTGACAATAGTAACAGTACAGTGCCTTCCAACAAAGTGCTAAAACTTTGGCTTAGTACTGATGGAGGAATGTGTCAACCATTCCAGTGATCACCAACATCATTTTTTTAAACAATTTCATCTTCCTGAAACATATCTCAGCCAGGTAATAACTGAGCACAGTCCTAATTATTTAACTTTTTCCGTGATGCTTTGAAATTATAAAGCATGCTATAAATGCTACATGATATAAAATGAAAAAACATCAAAGCTGCAATTGTTATAACAGTGTCATGACAATACAAAAAAATTAAAGATTTCTCAAGCAACACATTTGCCTGTGTACAAAATCTGACGTGAGTGGTGGATTCATGTTCACATCTGAAGTTAGAATTTAAAATTGGGCCTAGAGGTGGAAAGTACTTGAGCACCTTCTGATATTAAAGGTTCTGTACAATTATTGGGCCATATTGTACCACAAGTTTCAAAGGAGTTCTGTCAAATTAGTGTTACAACATGGCTTGTTATTAATATTAATGCAATGGCTATGAAAGGAACTATGAAGTTATTAAATGTATTGTACACATGGCCTATAGACATACTAAAATGTAAAGTGTAAATATATAAAATATCAAACTCCCCTGAGTTGATAAATATAAACAATGGACAAATAATGAAATTGTACTCAGATTTTTCCCCATACCTTCGTAAAAGCATGTAAAGATAAAAATGACTATGCAAATGTTAAGTATCACTTCTGTAAAGATCTAATGTTCTCAGACTCTAGCTTGTAGTAACTAAGCACAAAAGATTAATTTAAGACTGAAAGTGAATGATGGACTTAATAATATTTAATTCTTAGCTCTTCTTAGATTGTTGGAATTGTTTTGCTTTCTTGTATTAGAAGCCTTAATTAAAATCATTGTATTTTTAAAAAACAACATGAGCCATTTTATTAACATGATCATTGTGATTGGCCATAAGTAGCATTCAAATTATATTCCTCCTTAGCTCAATGGTTTAAAGAAACTGACAAATATGTAGTATTTCATTTCTAAATAACTCTTTCAAATCAACTAAAGATCATCCTGTGACCACTTCTAAATAACTGTTTCAAATCAACTAAAGATCATCCTGTGACCACACCATCCTAAATGGCATTAACTGTACACAGTAGTGTGTACACCCCTTAATTATAACAAATGATTGCCAAAATTTGGCAGTTTGATAGGGATATGCCAAACTAGCTACAGTAATTTTAATATATGTGGCTTGGTAATATTGGAGTTTTCTGGCTCATCAGTGTCATGAACACTTCATTTATCTCTTTCATCACCATATATGAGTTTATACATAAATTGTTAACTACATGGTTTGTGATCCTGGAGCATATGTCCTTTTGAACAAGGCACTTTAAACCTCCCTACTATTTTTCTGTGGCATTCTGTGCTAGAGGGATCTAGTGCAACCAACAGTAGTGGTGAAGCAATTGCTATGTAAAAAGCCCATTAAATCTTTTAGTATTCAATCAAATATACTAAAATTATTACAGGTAATTTGACAATTACATTAAATTACCGAATTTCAGTTAGGGCTTCTACTGTGATTTATTTTATAAAGAAAGAGACACAATATGCTGCACATGTGGTATATATGCATGTTTATTTTGAATTTTGATATATATTCTTAGGGAATGCCAAATGCATATGCGTATGTTAAAAAATATAGATGATTTGCATAAATTTGAAACTTACCCTAAACAACTTCTGTCTGTAACTGAGCACTTTTTCACTTTCTCCACCTAATGTTCTCAAAAATCCATTAATATTTTCTAATTGATCTAAAATAAATTTTACCTTACAGCTATTGCATAAATGATTTGAAGAGTCTGATTCCTATTGCAAATTTCCAAATAGGCAATGAAGATCATGCAGGAATCAAGTACCTTTTTTCTCTGAGGGAATTAAAGAAGGGCTATAATTTGAAATGTAAAACAGTGCGGCTAAAGGATGTCATACTGCTTTGATTAAAAGTATAAAGATCAAATCAGCTGCCCTGTGAATCTGTAGGATTGGCACAGTTAAATGTGCTGCTTTCTCTATAGTATAATTTTACCAAGATTTGTATAATTTTTATATGCTGTTCAAAGACTGTCAGTATATAATATGTCTTCTGTTTAACAACTTGCACTGTAGTGCAAGTAAAAAGAAATACTATCTGCACATTATAAGTAACAGCTTGTCCAGAGATTGGGGATCAGGATACATGCAGATATTTCAATCCCTGCTACTCTTTATCAAAGATGGACTGCTCCATATATCTTTCAGAAGGGAAGTTTATGAGGTTCTTTAATAACTTCTCCAGTAGTGCAAGACCTTATCATGTAAATTATCCTGTAACACTTCATTCTAGATATACAGCATAGTTCTACTTGCCGAGTGTGAAGAGCGTATATGAGGTATAGTAGGAATAATCAAATCCTTGCTCGCTTTTACCTAGAAGTACAACAATTACCTGTGTTGTATCCTTGACCTTTTGTGCTTCTTAGTCCTTGAATATCACCATGTGTGAAGTAGTATCTTTCTTGCAATGAAATATATCACAGTTTAATCATGTTTTTGTATTGGCAAGCAACACTCTGCCAGCTTTTAGTGTTCTACAAGTAAAATTAATAGAATTTATCTAAAATATTACATTAAATTGAACACATCACAAATTCATCTTCCTCTGCAATCAAACCTGGATAGTCTTATAGTAATATAAGTAGATCAGGAAATTAAAATACCCATAGTTTATGTGTACACCTGCAACTTTATGCAGAGAAAACATACTTTTATGTCATTGTATTTATTAATGCATATATGATGATAGCTCATCTTGCATTTGTTAGTGTCACTTACCTTATCATCTATGTTATGCATTTTATCTTTTATTACTTTGATCAGCCAACTCAGATATCACCTTAACAAGATGCATTATTTATGTGGTACGGTAACAGCATCATAAATAATGAATACAGAATAGAATGATGATTGTGGAGGAGGGGTTGGAGATCTCTTTCAGAACCTGAATGTCAGAGATTTCAAATGTTGGATTCAGTGGCAGTGCACATAGCTGACTTTGCTACATGCAAAGATCAATGGCTACTAGATCACAGACCATAAAGAAATTTCAAATCAGTGGTAACCAGGTCTCTAGAGGAAAGGCTAGTAGCCTGCTATGCCCAGCAACTGAATCTTAAAAGTTAGGAGAGAACAGAGAATAATGTACCTGAATAGGAAATGGAAGAAAGTATAGACTAGTGTGTGTGGGAATCACACTAGGGTGTGATTTGTTAGTGTTTCACACCCACTGTACACTCACTTTGCACTGGTGTATCTTACTGAGCAAGACAGTAAAGAAAAAGGTTGGGTAGAATATAAGAATTCTGTTTCATTCTGCATTGGGATAAAACAGATCTTTCAAAAATATTCTTGACAAACACTGAGGAGTGAACAGGAGAGAGATAAAGAGACACCGTGGAATATCCAGTCGTCCTGTTGTTAGTGCACTTATGTGGGATGTTGGAGATTCCAATTCAAGTCCCTGCTTCAGTCTTTCTCTGTCTCTTTTGCTCTGGTCAAAGCCAGAATTTCTGTTCTGGACCTGAGAAACCTGACCAATGAAACTTGACATAATGGGTACATTTCTGCAAAACTTTGTCTGTGACACAAAAACAAACAAAAAGCTACCACAGCATTTTGTCAAAAAATTCCCAGCCTGCTCTAGTGGAGAATTGGGTTCTTTGTCCCCCACTTAAATTCATATAAGTGAGAAGTAATTGCATTGAAGCCTGTGGAGTAAAGCTGGTGTCAAACTGGTGACAGTGAATGTAGAATCAGGGACAATGTATTTAGGAATGTCTATAAAAGCCTGCAGATTAGGATCTCTTCTTTGTAGAGACAGCTTTGCTGGCTGTTGCAGAGAGACAAGTGAGTAAATATTTTGTTGCCTATTAAGAGACCAGTTTCCAGTTTAGATTTTTTTTTGGGTTGGGTTTTTTTTATAATTTAGAAAGTATCTGACCTATACAATATTTGCATCACTCATTTTCCTTCTAAAAACTGATACTTAACAAAAAGTGGCAAAGGTGAAATGTTATTTGATTGGCAAAAAAACAAAGGCAGCTGATTATAAAGTAATAAAAATAAAATAAAAATCTTAACTAAAAAAAAAGAAAAAAAGTTTGCAAAATTGAGGAAAATGTGATTACACGTTGATATGGCCATGGTATGAATTTGTTTTTGTGCAAAAATAGAGAGAAGGATTTTCATACTGCAGTATAAATAAAATGATTCTTTTGTGAAATACTATGGATGTATTCATGTTTATGCAATACACTATGAGCAGAATGAGTTAACGTGTAATGACTTCATTCTTATTTATGAAGATGTTATATTTTACCTTATACAATATGCTGTATGATCATTTCTGGAAAACTAAGGAAAATATTGATGTAAAGTATCTAAATCACAAATGTCCCAAACCTACAAAGATTTATGCATGTGCTTAATTTTAAACATGTACAAGATCAGGAACAAAAATGTAATAACATAGTAGCAATGTTTGATCAGCAAGGTAAGAGGTGAAATATAGTTGTTAGAGAAGCAAAAACTGTCTGAGTACTGTTGTTTAACTGAAGAAGGTTCTGAAGTGGAAATACCTAAGGTGTTTTGGCTAGTCTTCCACTCCGAGAATAATTTATTTTTACTTCAGCATAAAATGATATACAGATCTAAAACTCATTCACTCAAATTTTTCAGTATATAAAAGAAAAAAGTTTGTTTTATCAATCTAGGTATCTTTAACATCATTGAAAATTATAAATCGCTCACACACATGACTCTCAGTAAAGTTAATAAATTAATCAAATGTAGATTGCTTTGAAAACGCTCCTAACTTTTAAGGGCATGATAATTGTCTGTGATACTGGTGGCTAACTGGATTGTAGAATACTGAAATATCTAAATAGGAATAAACACTGCGTATTTGCCATAATTTACATTTGTTTTTATAAATAAAATAAATGTATGTATCTTTTGCCTTGCAGAATCTTGCTAGGCCTTGAATGATGTTACCATACATTTCTATATTTTTGTGCACCCTGGTTTGAGTTAAAAACATGGATGTTTAAAGCAAAGAATCCACATAGAATCTTTCAGCCTTCAGCTTTACTAGGATTTGTGTGCATGAATAAGTTCAATGCAGAGGGTTCGAGGTTTTATACATAGGAGTCTCACTAGAATAAACAGTTTCATTCCCAAAGCCTCAATCTCAGAATTTCACCTTTTGATCCATTAAGGTGCCAATTTCTTCCTTGCTATCAGAAAGTTCCGAAACTTGCAAGCACTGCAGAGACTACAAACTCATCTCTGAAAGTTCTTCTAACATTCAGATATTTCTTTTAGGATTCCAACTCTTGGAAGCCTTTATCAGGACTGTAGTTTGTTGCATCACATGCAGCTTCATTAGACTTCAGTTCTTTGCCTCAAAATCTCTATTGCTAAAATCATCCATCAAGTTCCTCCTACTTGATGTTCTAGGATACAGCTTTTATTAAACAACTGTATTAAAACTAATAATAAACAATTACAGGGACCACACCAATTCATCTTTAAGCAGGACTCCCACATTTCCAGTCCCAGCCATTTACCTGTCATCTTTCACTGTTTCCTTAATGCCCTTCTTTGTCTCCACACAGGGGATCCGTCAAGCATTTTCAAATAAAAGACTGACAAGTACCAATGTGATGTCCTTCTTCTCATCCTCCCCACTAACACTCTCCCACCTTCTTGGTTGTGATCACACTGAGGTTTCCTCACTGCTCTTTTCTTCTAACCTGCCACAATGACCTAACCTATACTACATCCTGATCTTCTTTGTCCCCCCACTGCTGCTTTTTTCCACCTTTCTTCTTAATCTCTTACTCTTACTCTCACTCTCTCAGATGCCTTCCTTTCACTGTACAATCATACCAAGGGCTCCCCAACTCCCAGTCTGATTGCCAGGTAGCCTAGTGGTCAGACAGTGATTCCATAGTTCATTCCAGCCTGTTCATTCTAAAGGGGGCCCTGGCCAAGTCTTGTGCAGGGGGCCTCAATCCCTCTTGAGTGTCTCTTCCACTCCACTTTTGGATTCTGCCATAGCACAGGGCATGGGAACAAGGCAGGGAGATGCAGGCCCTCCCACTCCACTGAATTCTGACACTGGGCCCTAGGGGGTATTACAGTATTCAGACCACTCTTTGGTCCAACCCAAGTTATACTCCCCACTGGATCACTTCCTAGAGGGATGTGGCTCCTCTGGTTGGGGCTTAGGAGCATCTGATTAGTCTGTCAGTGGGACAATGTTCCATTCTTTGCAGTCTCTTGTGAGTTTCCAACTCCTAAAATAAGAGGGTCACAGTGTGGAATCTGTATCATTGCTTCCAGAGTAGCCTTACGAATTATGCTGTCACTCCTCTCACAGCTCCAGGTGTCAGTCGTACTTCCTAGTGCAGCCTGTAGCTCCCTTTCCCCAGGTCACCAGGGTCTCTTTAAACTATCCCTCTACTTGTAGTATGCCCTGTACCTGCTGAGGGGTGAGGCCTCCCTAGCCTTATACTGCTGTATGCTTTGCCTTGGTTTAGTATGGGGTCTTGAAACCCCATCACACCAACCCTAAAAACACCAGTTGGGCTCCCACTTGCTTCGCCAGCTACTGCCTCAGGTTCCTCTTGGCTTTTGACTCTAAACTCATTGAGTGCTGTCTGCAGCTCTTGCCTGTTGATTCTCTCCAAGTGCATCTCACACCACTTCCACTACAGTTTCTGTCTGCACCATTGAAACAGCTCTCACCAAAGTCTTTAACAACTTCTTCATGACTAAATGTCAGGGGCACTACTCTATCCACATCTTCCTTAATTTTTTGGCTGCTTGCAAAACCCCTTTTGACTACTATACATTGGCTAGCATATGTATATTTTTATACTGATAATATTATCTACAATATATATTCAAAGCATTGAAGTATACATATTATTAAGTGTGACAGAGTGCTGGGTGAGAGCAGTCTGAATCAGCCCTCTGCCCCGGAATCCTAATTAAGGGGGAATCGGATCCAGTTGAGGAAGCCTGCAGAGACTGGACTAATGGGTAGTAGCTGCAGAGCTTGTTAGCTGGGCATTATAAAGGATACCAGGAAGGAACTGGAAGGGGGTGCTGGCTGGCTGGGGGTGCAGGTGCAGGGTGAGCTTCCCTTGGGTCTGTGGCTGAGACTGTAAGGCCCTGGAGGCTATGAAGCTAGACCTGATGTAAATAGCTGGTGGTGCACAGCATGCTGAAAATGAAGAGCCCTGGTGTGAGCCCAAAGCAGAGGTCTCCGAGTGGTGTTTGGAGAAGCAGGGGGGATCCTGTGTGAAACTGCCACATTAAGCATTAATATAGCAGTTATAGAGACTAAATTGGCCTGTATCTTTATTAGAATCTTGTTCACTAATGCTGAGTATCCCGTAACACCTTGTATTAGATGAAGTAAGCTTTGGCTTAAGTAAATACAAAAACTCTCAGTATCAGGACATATAATTGTTTCCTAACAGCAATAGAAATGGAGTTACACTCCCAAACCTGTATATTCTGCTACAGTCTTAGGAGATGTCTTCATGCCCGTTAGTACCTGGGATGCATGTACTCAGAACAAATATAAGAGTGTGTCATGACCTGGAATGCATGCACTAAAAACAAAAGATAAAGGGATACACCATGGTACCAGAAACAAACAAGACAAAAAGCTGATTAATTGTATCCCGTTTCAGGTTATGTATATGACCAAAATACATTCTGCCACACGAAAATGCTCTTCAGAGACTAATACCATATTAATAAACCTGACTAACATTGAGTTATTTGGTCTCGCAAGTATGTTTCATAACAAACTAATGTGTGGTCAAGCAATTGATTAAACAATTTATCAACACTGTCTCATCTCTTCCTTCTTGAAATCTTATCTTCCCTCAGCTTTCATGAGTCCATCCTTTCATGGTTCTCACCTACTAGTTATTCTCCAATTGTTCTTTTAATTCTCCTACTCCCCCCATTCCTCAATGACTGTTGCCAAAATCGTTGTCCTCTCATTTACCCAGGTGAGAAAGCAGGAAGACACATTTGAATCTGCCATTTCGCTAGCCCTATGCATCCAGGCTGTGTCCAATATCCTGCAGTTTTTTCAACCATAACACTTCCAAGATATCACCATTTCTCTCTGTACAAATCTCCAATCCATAAGTGGGCCAGGGATCCTTGGGAAAAATCTGCCCAAATTCTCCACATGTGTCTTGGACTTGTGAACTTAGTGGATTTGCCTTCATGTGCATTCCAACCACTGACTTGCTATTGACATCCCTGATGGAGAGAGCAGCTATGACCTCTCCAACAGGCTCACAATGCGGACAGTGTCTGTGAATGCTATCAGATCAATAATAGCTTACTAAATTTTGTATGGGTGAGTATGACTGTTATGCTTCCCAGTGAAAATATTGCTATATGAAGAGATGTTCCCCACTTCTAGGTTAATAACCTTCCTTTTCTAGGCAGGGGCTCTGCTACATGTAAGGTGACAGATAGCAAGTGTGAGGTGGGGGGTAATAGATGCATATATAAGAAAAAGTTCTGAATATTAGGACTGTCCCTATAAAATTGGGACATCTGGTCACCCTAGCTATGTGAGTTATACAGATGAGCTAATAGGAGCTATTTCAGTAACATGGGAGCTCATCACATAGCTGGATTTCTCCTCTGCATAGCTCCCCAGATCCTTTCTGAGATAAAAGCCACTCATCCCTCCCCTCCTCACTGCATAGGGGAAGTTGAACATGTAGGCCCTTAATTTACCAGCTGTTTTTAGGGAATACAATATCAGTTCATGAAATAAGAACAATCCCTATAAAAGTGATGAATCTTGCAACAAACTCTCAAATGTAAAATGTACAAACAGAAGAAACAGTTTGGCACTTGGTGATGGATGCTGAAAAGGAGGTGGCATTAATGAAGATTTCACAAGCAATGATATGCCAAAGCCTGGACATGAAAACTAGTTATATCCAATGGCAATCATTTATTTCCTGTCACTTTTAATGGTGAGTTTTGTGGAGAGGGCATCTATCCATACAGGCATCTGAAAGCACTATATGTGCAATAGTACTATGGAGTGCATCAAGAAAATGAAAGAAAATAAGAAATTACAGGAGACATGAAGCTAGATGTTATTTAATATTAGAACAGTCACATGAGAATGGTCGCATTATTCACATAACAGAGCAGATCCTCAGCCTCAGTATGGGCTCTCTGCACTATTCCAGCCATTCAAAGAGCTGGAAAATTCCTGCCAGATATTGTACATAGTCACCGTGACATCACCCTATCTCTCAAGACAGGGGGTGTTTGGAAAGGAAGGATGAGACAGGTCACTTCTTTCCTTCAGTAGTCCTCATCTGGCACAATGGGGACTCTGACCAGCTGGTGGAAGTTTAGAGAAGCCCTGTAGGCAAAACTGGGGACAATAAGGGGAGATGGAGAGGGGCAAATGAGGGCTTCGGAGAAGAAGGGGAAAATGAAGAATTTGGGAATAAGGGTGTTTGGGGAAAGTAAAGAGAGAATCAGGTTTGTTGGAGAGGGAGAAATTAGTAGAAAATTGAAAAAGGGGGAAGAAGGCATGTTTTTGGAGAGGGAAAGGCTTGGGGAGGAAGAAAAAAGTCAGGCAATTTCATCAGAGGAAAAATATAAAAGGAGGACCAGAAGGGGAGTGGGAGGAGGATGGGTGTTTGGGGAGAAGTGGGCAACAGTTTTGGAGGGAGAGAGACGAAAGTATAACAGTGTAAGGAGGGAGGGAGAGAGCAAAGGAGGGGAGAGTTTAGAGTGAAGAGCAAGAGGAGAAAATGGTGAAAGGAGACAGTGGGACAGATAGCGAGTAAAGGGATTTTTGGCAGGGGAAAGTGTTGGTGGGGGGGAGGGGCCCTGAAAGAGCGAGGGAAGAGGTCAAGGTGTAGGGAGATTAGGGATTAAGGAGGATTGTTGGCAAAGAAAGTCTTGTTCACTGGTGGCTAAAGAGGAGTGAGCAAGGTGTTTCTGAGGGGTATGGTAAAGAGATTGAGAAATTTGGTGGGAAGGAATGAGACAGAAGAGGGTAGGGTTCGGAAGAGAGATAGAACAGGGCAAGGAGGATAGTGAGAGAGACTTTTAATAGGTAGGGTTACTAAGGAGATCTTGGAAAGAAAGGAGAATAAACAATAGAAGGATTTATGTGAGGGGTATGAGGGTCTTGGAGACTAAAAATATTAGCAAGAGTCTGCTGCTGGGAAAGCCAGAAGTATAGGTGGGTATCTGGGCTAAGACTTTGGGTGAGTCTGAAGGGGGACAATATCGGATGATCAGCACCAAATAAATGCTGGCAGTTAATAAGGACATATGAAAAAACTTTATACTGCTGGAACCAGACTCATGGGATGGGTCCAGTGTGCAGTGAAAAGAGGGGCTTTGTTTCACCTCCATCCTCTTTCCTGTTCCTCTTTCCAAAAATAACCCCACTACATCCTGTGGAAAAAAATTACTCCACAATTCATAGCAAGGTGTGTGTCACAGAAACAAAGCATGAAAACAAAATAGCAATATGGTGCAATTGAAACAACTGAGCTCAAATCATAAGCCGTTCAGGCATGGAGGGGAGTGGAGTGGCATGGAGGAAACTGACCAAACTTTGTAATCCCGTTCTATTTTCACACTAGAAAATCTGAGGTGTTTTTTTCTTTTTAGAGATAGCAGAATAGCCAAAGGCATACCCACGACAATATAATTTCAGACACTCTCCCTACCCACTGCTGGGTTCTTTGCCAGATTTTTATGGTCTGTTTTAAAATTGTTTTATTTGTTAGTTTAATTATCAATAAGATGTATTACAAGAAAAGTAAACTACCAAGCAAAGTGTCAGACAGCCTCATTCTTTTCACATTCTCAGTCTCCTCATTTTGTCAGAAAATCCTCGAAAAACTTAACATGCCCATGAAATGAACAATATATATTTGATTTTATTTTCTGTGATAAAGCAAAAAATCAGGAGAGGTTCTTTGCTTCCACCATAGCAACTGCAGAATCTAGGCCACTGGTTTTGTTTTGGATTTTCTTTGTTTTGTTTTGTTTGGCTAATCTGCTCTATTTTTGCTAAATGGCTTATTTGGGTTCTTTCCACTAGGAGGAAAGTCATGTTACTTTATTATTATAGGTTGATATAGTTATTCTTAATTAACTTATTTGTATTATGGTAGCACCCAAAGGCCTGAATCAAGATAAAATCCCATTGTCTAGATGCTATACAAACCCATAGAAAGACATGTCATTGTGTCAAAGAGGTTGCAATCTAATTTGCAGATAAAATTGAACTGATTTGACCTGAAGGAAAAAAATATTATGTTTTCTTTGCTGGAGTTTCAGCTGGTAGTACTCATAGAATCTCTGTAAAGGCAGGGAAAATTTTGTGCCACAATCTCTGCTTTGGACCCATGCCCTTCTTTGCAGGGGAGAAGCCAGTGGAGGAGAGTTGGGCCCATTCCTGGTGGAGACTTTTATTACCTCATTTATGGAGGATGGGGTGCCATTCCCTCCATTGCAAAGTGCTTACAAGGCCTCAGCTGAAGAAAATATCACTTAACATTGGCAATCGGGGTCTATCCTATATATACGTCTATATTGGGACAATATCACTGAAATGTTGTGGCAGGGGCAAGAGACCTTTGATAGCATCTAGATGCCTCAGATTTCTTCCATTCTTTTCACCCTCAGTACAGACCTGATTATAGTATTCAGAATGGACTGGTTAAATAAGATGATGATTGGTTCCTAGTCATGGATAAAGATTAGATGTCCATGGTGGTATTGTTAAATCTCTCAGTTACCTTTGATACCTTAGGTTATAAAGTGGTATTGACTTATTTGTAGGCCCTAGATGGATTGGAAAGAGCTGTTCCTAGGTGATACCATTTCTTCTTGTCTGAGAGCTTTTTTTAGGGAAGTTTTGGGTAATTTCTCTTCTTCCCCAAGGTTGCTCATTTGTGGAATTCCACAGAGTTCCATCCTGTCACCCTATTGTTCAAAGTGGATATGAACCCACGAGGAAAAGGAGATAATGTAGGTGTGAAAAATAACACAGCCCTATTCTCCAGGTTTAAGTATTAATTGCTCACAAAGCTAATCAAAAATCAACATTGTCTATTTTGTTTCATACCAAACTTCTTGTTTGTTTGTTCTTTCTTCCCAAAGTTGCATGCTAATTAATCATAACAGTCAAGGTAAAATGTTGCGAATTTATTCATCTTGTTTTCATTGCCCAATTATTTGACCAGAGATAGCAAAGGAAGTGTGTTGACCTGGTGTGGTGATATTTTCACACATACAGTACCTGCACTAATAGGCTTTTGCAAACCTAGAACAATATACATTTATGCAATGCTTTCTTCCTGTTGATGAACAGGAAGCACAGGATTCTTTCTCAATTGGAACAATATTACATTTCGATGTTATTTCCATCACATGGAGAGAAAAATCTATTAGGAGGATTTTTTTAAAAACAACATTCAAAATCAGTCCTGTATAAAATTACAAAAGGACAAATATGTGGGTTCTGAAGCAGACAGTTTTCTCAGCCTGCATATTCCAGTAAGATTAGAAATTGCATTTGACTTTGTTCTTGCTGAAAATGTTGACTACTTTCCTCCCCTCCACAAATTATATTTATTGGTTTAAAACTGGCACTGGGTATAAGAGGTGTGATGCATACTGAATAATATATAATATGCTATACATCTTTAGAGATAGAAGGCTGGATTCTCCTGTCTGCTTTACACCCTGTAGACAGTACAAAGTGACATTTAGCTGGCTGCATAGATTGTGGACAATTCTCCCTCAATAAGGAACTCTTCATTGGCAGAAAGCTGGCAGGGGCATCTCTGACACCTTCTGTGCCAGCTGTTCCTTCTACCATGGCATAAGTTGGAAAGAAGGGTGTTTTAGTGATGGGGCATTGTGATGGGGTATACAAACCTCACAGTGGGTCAGAAGACATTAAAAGACAGTACTGTCCCCAGGAAGTTTTGCCCATGCAGGCCTGCAGAGGATGCTCCAACTGGAGAAAGTGTTGAAAATGGAGCAACCCAACTCAGAAGGTTGGGAGGACAGACCTACTCTGAAGGCTCCTGACAAAGGTGCTAGAGAAGCCTACCTGAAGGAATTGGACTATATGCTGAGCCTGGTCAGGGTGGAGGTTTTGGCTCCTTTTCTTTTTCTTTTCATCTTTTCATCCACATGCAAGGATCCAACACTGTTGACCTTCTTAGGGCCCTGGGTTGGAGCCCAGTGGAGGGGGGTGAGCTCAGACTTCCCTATCACTCCCTCAATTATAGGAGGGACCCAAACACCTGTCCACCTCACTGCACCTCCGATTTAAAAGAGGACAAGGACTGCAAGACCTCCCCAGTGGCATGTGGTAATGGGGGACACTAGTCATTAGGCCACCTAAGCCACCAAAGACCCTCTCATAGGCATGGCAGAGTGCAACTCTGCTACGCTGATCCTCTAGTGGTGTAAGGTCCCTAAGGGAACTTACACTGGTGCTTTAAAATTAGGGATATGCAGCACCAGAGCTGGGTGACTCTGAATCATGAACCCACAACCATCTCCCTGAAGGACTCACCCACACAGTGAGGAAACAAGGTCAGAATTCGTACAGACCTATTTGTGGAAGATTCAACCTAATTTGAAGAGCAGGATCAGAAGAAGAAAAAAAAGGGTGGTTTGCATGTCTCCTTCAGTCACACCAAGCTTTTTCTCAGCTCAGCTGATGTGAGTATCAAAGGAAGGGAAGTGTACCGAGTGGTTGCATGGGGATGTAAATAGCTAGGTCTTCTGAAGGTTTAGATTTTAGTTGGGTAGGACCCAGCTAGGGTCTACCCAGTATAGCCCATGCTTTGTTGTGTAGGGTTGGGGAAACTTTGTTCTTCGAGGCAATAACCGAAAGAGGAAAAATGATGGATGTCTCTCATTTTCAGTGTAAAAAGAGAGTTGTATTGCACTAACAATAAGCTCAAATGTCTACCAATGTTGCAAAGTTGAACTTCTAGCTATCCTATTTATGTACATTCCCTATGTCCCATCATTTGTCTACCTTAGTCCACAGAGACTAAATAACTAAAAAACAAAAACAAAACCTTACTACATTGTGATAATGGGATATTTAAGTTTAAAGTCAATTAATCTGTAAAAGTTAGGTTTTTAAATGAAGTATCAAGGTTTGGACAGATATCATTGCACTAAAAGCATGTTCTCATCTCTGAAATTTGTTACACTTGAGAAAAGACCCATTTTATCCACTAGGTGGTGGAGGAGTCAGGGCAGGATATTAGATGTTTATATGGTTGGCTTTTTGCTTATATTACGCTGGTTGGGTCTCAATTGGGTTCACCCATAAGAGATAAAATACTTCTGCTGATTTCAGTTCAGTGCAGCCAAAAGAGGCTGCAAATAAATCAAAAGCACAGATTGTATCTGAATCTTGAGCGAAGTGCATCTGTTATGTTTTGCTGATCCCGTTCTTCCACAGCATGTTTTTGATTATAAGAAAACCTTTGACAGAGTGGTGCAAAATTAAATAAAGGGCACTGCTTTCAAGAGACCTCAATCTCTGGTTCCTAAAATCCCTCCCCAAGCTCATCTGAAATGATGGTTCTGAGTTGAATCTTAGTTTGTTGCAGCTGCATCTAGCTTTAATGAGATTATTAGATCTAAACTGAAGACCTGTTCAATCTACTAAATATGCTTTTATTTTTATATGAATCAGAAAGGCGAATATTTTAAATATATCTAGTGTGGGGGTGGGGAGAGGGGGAGTCTCTAAAATACACACAAAGTTATTTGATAAATTCCCACAGGAACTAAAAGTAATATACTGCTATACCTAGGTCTGCATTGAAAAGAATGAAAATGCTTACAATAAAAAACAGAAGTTATTGCTCTGTAAAAATTGTGTGGGTTTTTCTGTGTATGTGTGGTTCTTAGTAATGATGAGCAAACTTACAAAAGTTTGGAGATTTGGTTTGGTTCAGCTAAGGACGCACCATTCTGATGCTTATGCAGAGGCTACTCAAAGGTTTTGGGTTTCAATATTAGGCTGAAAAGTTCCAGAGAGGTAGCCGTGTTAGTCTGCATACAGCAAAAACAATGAGAGTCCTGTAGCACCTTAAAGACTAACAAATTTCTGCGGGTATAAACTTTCGTGGGCTGCAATCCACTTCATCAGATGCTAATGAATATTAGGCTGGAAACGCTATAAGAACATACTTTCTTGTGTTATTTCAATACTTATGGTCTTATGTTGCAGTGCAGAGTCATGCCAATAATAGATTCTATTGAACTCTTTCAGAATTATGGAATAAGTTAGTTTGGGTTCAGGTTGAATTTTGGAAAAATTTAGTTGAGACAGGTTACTTTTCTGAATTGATTTACTCAGCACTTCTGATGTATTTCTTGGACACTCACTTAGGCAATGGCCTTTTTAAGTGTAAAGAACATGAATCAAAAAGTAGAAGGAAGGGATCATTAGTATTACTGCTTGTTTTACAGTAGCAAGTCACAGAACCAATGGCAGGTGTGGGAAAAAAGCTGAGATATTTTGGCTCTCAGTGTAGCCCATAGAGCTTAGCCTTTTATTTTTCTTAGCAGTAACACAAGGAAATTTGTATCCTGTAAGACATTGGCTAAGCAAGTTAGCATAAGTAGAGTAGGCCTATGACCCTTACACATATATAATGGCCCAACAGTTTCCCTAGATTTTGGGGAACTGGGAATAACTAGTTTAAGAGAGGGAGTTGGTACATAACAATACCAGGCAACCACAGGAATACTGAACTGATACTGGGCTTGGATATTTTAGGACAGAATCATTGGCAAATGTTTAACCACTAACTTACTTTAGCAATAGTTGATGTATATGATGAGCTAAAAGGCATTAATATATTAGCCTATAGGATAAGGCACCCCAGTATTATGAGGGTGATGAAGTTACAGTTGGACATGGGAGGCTGAGTATCAGAATGAATATTCATGATAATACCCAGGCCCTAGAATAGGCCGAGTCACTACATAGCAGGGATTTGCTTTCCATAACTGACCCTTTGGCTCTTCATTGTTATTATCTTCCACCAACTTTGGGTATTGGGGGGCTGGACTATAGGACTCATTTGGCATACCAGGGACAAGCCTGGTCTTTTGTCTGTTTTCTTTGCTGAAATTTCAGCTGGTAGAACTCATAGGACTTCCAGGCATCCAAGTGTCTGAGTATATGCCAGGGATGACACCAAAGAGATCCTTAATAGTATATTACTGCTATATGTTTATGTTTATGTGGTTTGGAGCTTTCTTGTCTTTACTGATTGTTTTAATAAAAGTGGCCTTGGCTTTGCTTTGCCCTTAGTGTGAGTTTTTGCCATGCACCCTGCACCATGTTCTCTACAAGATATTGAATTTGTTAGTTTTAATTCTCTTGTGTCTGATTCTAGGACTAGAATCCATTGCCCCAGATCATTAAATTAATATCAACTGGCAACCAATACTATTATCAACCATTAAAGAATTAGGCTACACCAGTCAATGTTGTCCGAAAGGAACTCTTATTTTTCAAAGACAAAATAATCATGACTTTCATGTGACAGATACTCAAGGAGGTGGTGCAGCCACTCTGTGAAGACCTAGCAAGGTCATACACCAAATAGAGACTGATTGCTCACTCACAGCTCTGGTGCAATACTTAATATATTATGGCCCTGATATATGTACGAGAAAATCTGACAAGGGAAAAGACAGTAATTGGAGAGTTTAGTACAAGCATCATTTAAGATGATAAACGAAAAGATTATGTATTCCTATGAAATTTTGGCTTTAGGAGAGCAGACAAAGTGGCAATTGACCTGATTTAACTGGTAAAGCTTAGTAAGGACATAGATCCCTGCCCTAACTCTAGCAGATATCACTGTTCAGAAAAAGATAGGTATGTTGGGGAAGTATTCTAGTTATGCCTGAATATTGAAAGGGTGACGAGGTTTGGTTCCATAGTTTTGGGGACAGTAACCCTGCATGGTATAGCAAAATGGTTAGTTTGTTTTCAGTTTCCTAGGATCTATATTTATATAGTCATATTGCAGTGAATAACACTGTTGGAACAAATAACTTTAACTACTAAGTGTCATAAATGTGGGATTGAGGAGATGAATATTTCTATATATACAATACTAGAATATGTACCATATATGATGGATAATTTAAAGTATGTAATGATGAATGGGTTGATAAATTCAAGTTGATAATTCCATAAATATTCTGAGCCAACATTGGAATGTATAAGTGCATTATCAAGCACCAATGGTATTTATATATGGAATCAATTCCTCAACTGGTGTAAATCACCTTTCAATGGAGCTATGCTGATTTATACCACCTGAGTATCTGGCCCATTCTGGCTCAGTTGAAGTTAATGGGAGTTTTGCCATTTACTTCAATGGGGAGAGGATTTCACCCATTATCTCTAAGGATAATTCACTCCTTATATAAATTACCTTAACTCTTTCTTTCCCAAACTTTACAGTGCTTAGTCTTGTTTAGTTATCCTCCTGAAGTTATGTATCATGAATACGTTTATATTAATTACTTAGCAGCCTTAATATTAAGTGAACTAAAATGTTGTATAAGAACAATTATGGTCATGAAACAGATCTATACTGTGATATTCTCTTACTTGGGATAAGAAAGAACAGAAGCATTTTAATGTTAAAAAGTATACCCACGCTGCCGTCTTTCCCCCAAAAAAAACCTTACAGTATTGCATCAGGCATTTTTAGGCAGAGAGTGTAGAAGCCTATCACTACATCTGCTATGTCCAGGCTTAGTTCTTTTCACTGTAACTGTCAGTCTGAATGTATGATGCCAAATTATGTGGTTTGGAGACACAGACAGATTGTGCTGAATTTGTACCATTTTCAATTGTACAAAATAATTGTCATGATAACAGGTTTATAACATTTCCTATTATCTTCACAATCCCTGTCCAAAAAAAAATAAAAAAGTGTTATGTAGCCCTGAAAAGATAATAAACAGAATTACTTTTGATTTTGTTAGGTTTTTGACATTTGATTTGCTGGCAACATTTTTCATGATGATAGCCTTAGCAATCTGTAAGGAAATAGTGCAACACAGAGCCAAACAAAATGCAGAATACTGAAAAGGCTAAAGTAGTTTATAGCAAACTACTGATGTTGTAGACTCTTCTGTGCTTTAAAATTCTAAACTGTATTTCTCATTCCTAAGGCTCTGATCCTGCAAACATGTAGGCATGTGCTTAGCTTCCTGTGTATGGGCAGTTCAACTAAAGACAGTGAGACTAATCACAACATGTCTAAATTTAATCATGTTCATAAAGATTTGCAGAATGAGGATCATTGTTCCTCATTATAATTTTGGGCCCCAGTAACACAGATAACTTTTTCATGATAAAATTTGTCATGTACTTAACTTTAAACATGTGACTAGCCCTGCTAACGTCAAGGCGCCTGCTCATGTACTTAAAGTTAAGCATGTGCAAATGTATTGCTGCAGGGGGCTATGCAATTCAAATGCAGTATTAGGTTTTCAGTATGCCTTGCTTGTGTAATTTTTTTCTTTCTCACTAGTGACTTTTTAACTATGAACTAGAAATGTGACGCCTTAGAGTTTGACCTTGTGTTTCTGCATACTGAAAACTTCAAATGACTTTGGGTGCACAAGAAATGCATGCTGCGACCTTTCAAAGGCCAACTATTTTAATATGTAAATAGGAGCTCTATTCATTCAATGTTACAAAAGTTGGGTTGTTTGCTATAATGATGAGGAACCCATATTTTTAATTACTCTTATGCATCACCAATTTTACTGAAAAGCACAAATTAAAAGTTAATTCAATTTTGTTGTGATGGCCTCTGTTAAAAAAAATCCCACACAACTCCGCACAATGAAAGACTGCCTTGTTGATAAATGTTTACACCACTACATTAAGTGAAAATTACCTACTTTTGTCAGAGGTTACATCCTTCACTCACAATGATAGAATGCATAAAATTCCTCTGGATTTATTCTGAATGATTTTCAGGCAGCAACAACAATTCAAAAGGAAGATATAAAGCTTTATCATTAACTGCAAAGAGTATTGTTTAGTTTCATTTTGGTCACATTTAGGATGACGATTTAATTAGAGAATAGAATGCTTTGATGAAGGTTACCTAGCAAGAACCAAAGGTACTTCTAGTGAGTTAAACATACATTCATCAGAACAGTACTTTTCACATGACTTTAGAATTTTCTAGATGAAAAGGTTTAATTTTCAGTGATAAATCTTCTAATGGTCAATGCCAAACTTTTTTGCACTGGATTTCTCTGAAAACTGAAGTAAATCCACACACATTATGTAAAATAAGCTTTGTTGACTGCTATACTACAGTAGCGTGTGAAGAGAGGTAAAGTACTGGGTGTCCTTATCACATGTGGCATTATTATTTTTCCACTTCTAAATTTTATAGGATTTTTAGTTTAATGATAGAAAAACCTTCTGGGAGAGGGCAGAAAGACCAGAGTAACATTTTAAAATTCTAAAATGTTTTCTAAAATTAAAAAAATAAATCAATCAATCATTTATTGAAATATTGCTTTGGAACTATGTTAAATCCTCAGTTGCTTACACAAATATTTTAATTTGACTTTTGATACAGAGTATCAACAGAGTGGAAAGTGTAACTGGAAATATAGGGCACAATGTGGTAGTCCTTACCCTGTTCAGATGCTTTGCTGTATAATTCTTTAGGATTTTAGAAGAAACCCTATATAAATGAACTCTTTCGCTAATAAATTATGTAGATTTTAGCTTAATTTCTGTAGAACACTATAGCTTCTGAGGGAAGGTATTATTTTCTGTCTAGAGATGATCTCAAAGCCACAGAATTCAGATCCAGTTTACGAACATGTCAAAGTTCAGGTTCTGATTGTGTTTGTATAACACATAGCACAATGGGGTCCTATTCCAATCAAGGCCTCTGAGTGCTACCATAGAACAAATAATAAGTAATAAGAATTAATGGTTAAGATTAAGGGTTTTAGTTTGGTCCATTTTAAAGAGAAAGACTAGTTGGAAAATTTAGATCTGGATCCAGATTCTTAAACAGACTCAAATTTTGAATGTTTTCGTATCATACGTCAAACATATGTTTCAAGAACTGGAACAAATTATGAAGGGAGGTTGTGGAATCTCCATCATTGCAGGTTTTTAAGAACAGGTTAGACAAACACCTGTCCAGAATGGTCTAGTTATTCCTTAGTCCTGCCTGGAGTGCAGGGACTAGAAGAGATGACCTATTAAGGTCCCTTCCAGCCCAGATATCTATAATTCTGTGATCCCTGGGTTTGGTTCAGGCCCATATTTACATGTGTTGTACGACAACTAACTGCCTAATGTCAAGTGGCCACACATTCCTCCTCATTTGGAAGGTTGGTCTTTCATCTACAGGAGTGCAGGGTGAAAGCCTCAGGCAGGAATGTAGAGGATCTTCTACTCAGAAAGACTATCTTCCATGAGGGTTTATTTTCTGACTGAGAAGGAAGGGAGAAATTCACTTTTATTACACAGATTTAATACATAAGGTAGCATGCATTAATTCATTTTGTATTAAATTCCAAAACACAATTTTTTTTCTCCATCAATATTATGTGCAAAGATCTGGAAGAAGTCTGGAATGCAATATAACAGAAGGTTGTAACTGATAAGTACTGTGAAATAAAATTATCTGACAGAAATTCTCCTTTTCCCTCAAGTACACTCTTAGTAGAGGTGAAGATATGAAAACTTTATTGTGTGGGGAAAAAATACAATGCATAGATTTTCTTTTGGATTTTTTTCCTAATTCATTGGGAGAAAATTTGGTGCAAATAATCAGTTGTGTGTGTCACTGGAAACCCACAAAGATCAAATCTAAAGATTATTCTACTTAAAGATTACAGTTTCTGCATGATGAAAAGTTCCAGAGGGATCGTCGTGTTAGTCTGTATACAGCAAAAACAATGAGAGTCCTGTAGCACTTTAAAGACTAACAAATTTAATTTCTGCAGGCATAAGCTTTCATGGGCTGCAACTCAATCATCAGATGCAAGAAATAGAAATCAGATAGGGGTTATATATATACATCAAAGGGGAAGGAACAACAATGGAGAGGGTAGGTGTTAGCAAAGTCCCTTCAGTTAGAGTAGATGAGGCCTATTCACAACCATTGATTAGAAGGTGAAAAGCCCTGGGGTCTTATCTGTATTTCAGTATTTTGGTTTTATGACAATAAAAAAGATGGAGGCTAGTGTTTAGCATCTTTTCCGTTAACCTGGGTCAATTATTTATTTAGAAATGTATAGCACCATTTCTTTAACTTAGTGCAGTTGTGGCGTCAACAACTAAACCAAGGAGAATTATTTGATCTATTCTTTAATCTGTCATAGTTTCTCTCAAGGAAGAAAAAATTATCAGTGACTGAGTTTGCACTCCACAAATTACTTCTGTGGACTTTATCTTTCATTTATGGCCAGGAAGCCATAAAATATACATGAGCAGACAAAATACCTGAGGCCAAATTAAAAATACAAGGTGGGCGAGGTGATATTTGTTAGTGTCAGTTAAGCTACATTTACATTGGCATCTGGACATGGGCCCACACACATGGTTGTTCCTGAACCCTGCTACCATCCACAACTAAACCCCAGAAACGTGGATCTCTAGGCATGTCTAGGGCAAGAACACTAGCATGCCTGAAGGGGGTGGGTATGAACATGCTTGGGCTGTGGCACAGCTTGGCATCCATGCCACTATGTAATGTGGGTGGGAGTAAAGGATGTGTTTCATGTCCCGAGCTGAATAGTTCTCCAGCCCCATTTCCACAATGCACTGATCCCTTTCCTGCCTGACCCTTATACAAATCTATAAAGGTTCCTATCCCCTCATTCTCATTTTTAGTAGTGAGTTGCACTGACCACTGCAGAAGAGTTTTCTGCTACACTTTTTTCATCATCATATGTGAACATGGAACATGATCCAAGAGCAGCTGCCTGGTCTAAGCACAGCTGGGTCTTGATAAATGTGTGGTCAGAGTTCAGTGTCCTCCATGACTTCTGTCACAGCACCAGGAATTTACATCTATACCCTACCAACATCTGCTCCCTCTTTCTCCAGGGCTATATTCAGGACTGGAAGGCCACCTCCTTTTCCCGCCACCAATGGACCCTGACCAAGGCACAACTGTAAATTCAACAACTTAATGAATTACCATGAAGCACTATAAAGCTTTTGGCAGAAGATATAGAACATATTATCAGCAAACTATCATAGTGGGTCTGTGCCTTTGTTGGCTAAAAGGCTAACAGTGAAGGAGGGAGTGGAAAGGTCCAGTTTAGGAACAGGACATTTATACAAGATTAATGGTTCTCCAAAGCTACAGCTATGTTCTACTCCATTGACGATCACAGACTTTCTCTACAATAACAGCCCGCTCCCCCTTACAAACACAATGCATCATTCACGGCAACAGGTTACTCTTTTAAACTCCACAGCCTAGGGGTCACAGAAGACTGGAAGCCATCTTCCATTTAAAAATCCCCTGTGTGTTCTTTTTGAAATGCCTTTTCTTTATTGCCCACTTTTATGAAAACACCTAGCAACTCATCCTTGTTGAGTGCTATTGCCCAACCAACCCTGCTGGCTCTTTGCACTAGATGTGCTCCTGCCTGGAGTAGAGAGAAAGTACTGGATCTTCTGGGACTGCGGGGAGAAGAGGCTGTTTAAGCACAGCTGAAGACCAACATAGACATGTGGATATCTATGAGTACATTACATAGGGGATGTGGGCAAAGGAGTATGACAGGGTTCAACAGCATTGCTGTGTGACAGTGAAGGAACTTTGCAAGGCATACCACAAGCCCAGGAAGTGCAAAAATCGATCTGGAGCTGTGCCATAGACCTGCTTCTTCTTCAAGGAACTGCTTGCCATACTTGAAGACCCTACCTGAACCCTGCAGACCACTGCAGATACTTCAGAGAAGCCTGCGACAGAGACCCGGCTGTGAAGAGGAGAAGAAGGAAGGGAGAGACACGGTGGGGGACTCCAGTCATCCTATGAACCAAGATCTATTTGAGACTGTGCCACAATCTAGCCAGTCCCATCAGGTGAATGTGGATGAGCCTGATGAAGGGGAAGGGAACTCAGATCACTGCGTGCATGCATTTGCCCTTACAATAGTCAGATTTAAAGATGGCATCTGGCCCATTCCCAAGTTAACAAGACAAAGGTATTGACATTTCATTGTTGTATTCACATGAGAAGAGGTAGAGGTGCAACAAACACAGGTAGAATTCGCAGCTGCTTTTTGCTCCCCTGTTTGGTTAGGCAGGTGGGCACATGGAGCACTTTGTTTATGTGCACAAGGATGTCTGTTTTCTTTCCTGAAACATCTTGATTAAACTTTGATGGAGATACTCTGCAATCCTCCCTCAAAGGTTTCTAGAGATGACTGCCTTATTTCTTCCTCCTGGTAGGATGCTTTCCCATTCCTGCGAAGAGTTTGTCTGGCATCATTTCAATGAACAAGCTAGTGGCATACAGGCCCAGGCAGCTTCAGGATGCCCATAGCAGCTATGATCTGTGCCTTTGTTGTCCTCAGGAATAAGATATCAACTAAAACCACCACTGCCTATGGAAAATAGTGCCAGTATTAAGTGCCATTGCCCTATGCTCGTGGAACAGGGACCAAAATTGTATTGCTTCATGCAACAGAAAATCCTCAAACCTGCCCCCACTGTCCCTGATGGGCCATACACAACATGGGTGGGCTGGAGAGCAGTACTGTGCGACACTCCAAAGCCCACCTGTTTATGGGCATAATGGAAGGGAGTTTTGAAACTTACCTTTCCCTTAAGACTGCAAATTCAGTGTACATAAGATTGTTTTTATCAGTAGCTTCTGGCATGTTGGCCATAAGGGAAGCCCCCTTCATACCCGCAGAACACCTGACCATCATGAGGAGAAGAAGGAAGAGATCTAGGGAGGAGATGTTCTGCAAAATCCTGCAGGATTTAACATAACAAAAGTGGCGATGAGGATGGGATGGAATTTTGCTGCACCGGCAAAATGCAAAAGTAAATGTAGGAAAAACCTTTTGCTGTTCTTAGGGATGGGCTGTTGGCACTGACTGTGAAACTGAAAGTAAAGCAGGCTGTGCTCTGTACTGAGGGAAAGTCAAGCACACACAGACTTGGAGGGGAGAAGAAACAGAAGCAGTGATATAGAATGGAAATCACCAGCAATTTCGTGTGAATGACCCCAACACACATGAATAAAAGACACTAAAAGACATGGGGGGGCGGGGGAGGAAGGCAGCAATGGCTACACTTATGGGGCCCCTGGGACCTTTTGATGAGACTCTGGAGCAATGCAATTCATATACTAAGTGTTTTCAGCATTTTGTTATTGCAAATGAAATTACAGATGCAAAGTAGGTGCTAATTTTCTTAATCGTTGTGGGAGCTAAAACCTATAGTTTACTGCACAGCTTAGTGCACCCTGATAAGCCAGAGACAAAATCTTACAATGTGATAATCATTGTACTTAATTGGGATAATCCTGGAGGCACATTTTTCCCCAAAACCACTGCTAATTGCAGAAAGATTTAGGTTCCAGAAAAGGAATCAAGAAGAAGGTGAATCAATTGTGCAATTTGTAGCAGCTCTGAAGAAGCTTACTGAGCACTGTGAATTTAATGATATGTTAAATGACACCCTGTGTGATAGGTTAGTGTGTGGTTTGCACAATGAAGCAACACAGAAGCGCCTATTGACAAAGGCCCAGCTCACCTGGCAGAAGGCCATTGAAATTGCAGTCTCTATGGAGCTGGCAGCAAAGGAAGCACAACAGCTCAGTGCATCAACCCGAGTGCATAAGGTGTCACAAGAACCTACCCACAAGACTATGGGGAGCTGGGAATGTCAGCACTGTGGAAAGCTTGGTCACCATGCATCGGAATGCTGGTGTAAAGACCTAGTGTGTCGACGCTGTGGCAAAAAGGGACACACTGAGCATGCCTGCAAACAAAAGAAAGAAGAGTCAAACAGAACAGGCAAACAGGAGAAAAAGAAGCCTGCTGTCTGGTGGACCAAAAAGGAAAATCTGCATGCAGTAGAGCAGATTCAAGATGATCAAAGTGACACCCAGTCAGAAGAAATGCTATTCCATGTCTTGTCCATGGCAGTTGGCTCACATGAATACCGGGTAACCCTGCTGTAAGGTAAACCTTTACGCATTGAACTGGATACCGGCATAGCAATTTTGCTGGTCTCAGATACTGTGTATAAGGAGAAGCTAAAGCATCTCCCGCTAAAGCCAACAAAAATTGTTCTGAAGACATACAGTGGAGAAGCTGTACGCATGTTGGGCACTACTGATGTTAAGGTGGAGCTCAATGGACAGACTGCTAAATTGCCATTGTTTATGGTGGAAGGCAATTACCCAGTCTTAATGGAAAGGTCATGGTTTAGGAAGATCCAGCTGAATTTCGCAGAAGTGTACAGGATGGCTAAAGAAGAAACCAGCGTGGGAGCTGTATTAAAGAAACACGCTGCTGTTTTTGGAGAGGTTCTGGGAAGTATGAAAGGAATCACTGTGAAATTGAACATTAAGCCAGACAGCCAACCAAAATCTCAAAGCCAGAATAGTGCCATATGCCATCAGGCCAAAAGTTGAAGCGGACCAGGAGAACTTGGTCAAAAATGGAGTCCTAGTACCATTTACCCACAGTCAGTGGGCAACCCCAATGTTCCAGTATTGAAGAATGACGGCTCCATTCAGACTTATGGAGAGTTTAAGGTACTATTAACCCAGTGTTGTGTGCAGAGCAATACCCTCTTCCCCACATTGATCACCTCTTCGCTGGCTTTGCTCATGGACAAAAGTTCAGCAAGATTGATCTGAGTCAGATGTATTTACAGATGCATGTCAATGAGAAGTTCCAAGACCTATTGACTATTGTGGCACATAAAGGACTGTACTGATACTGTCACTTGCCATCAGAATAATGTCTGCTCCAGCTGTGTTTCAGAGGGCTATGGACCAGATCTTGAGTGGCTTGCCAGGAGTCCAGTGCTATCTTGACGACATCCTGGTCACTGGCAAGAATGAGGAGAATCACCTTAAGAACTCGAAGGCTGTCCGACAAAGACTGGAATAGTACAGTCTACGAGTCTGCAAAGACAAATGTGAATTCTTCCAGCTCTCTGTTGAATATTTAGGACATATCATAGATACTAGTAGCCTTCATAAGACTCCTGCAAAAATCAAGGCTATTGTGGAAGCTCTACCTCCTCAAAATGTAAGTCAAATTCGCTCTTTTTCAGGGCTATTAAACTATTATGGAAAGTTTATTCCACAGTTACCAAGACTACTGAAACCACTACATGAACTCCTTGGCCAGAACAAGGTCTGGAAATGGACTGAAGCCTGTGATGTTGCATTAAGCATCATAACAACATAAAAGGTTGTTACAAGAAGGAGGGAGAAAAATTGTTCTTAATTTCTGAGAACAGGACAAGCAATGGGCTTAAACTGCAGCAAGGGAGGTTTAGGTTGGACATTAGGAAAAAAGTCTTAACTGTCAAGGTGGTTAATCACAGGAATAAATTGCCTAGGGAAGTTGTGGAATCTCTATCATTAGAGATTTTTAAGAGCAGGTTAGACAAACACCTGTCAGAGATGATCTAGATCTTACTTAGTCCTTCCACGAGCGCAGGGGAATGGACTAGATGATTTCTCGAGGTTCCTTCCAGTCCTATGATTGTATGATTCTTTAAGATTTAAAAAAGCTAAATGTGGATTGCTAAATTCAGAGGTTTTGACGCATTTTGATCTGTCCTTACTTCTAAAGTTGGCCTACGATGCCTTCTCTTATGGTGTGGTAGCAGTTGTGTCACACATTATGCCTTCTGGAGAGGAGAAACCCATTGTTTTTGCATCACACACATTAAGCAAGGTAAACTAAGCCCAAATCAAACGTGAAGCACTGGGAATTGTTTTCAGAATTTGGAAATTTCACCAGTACCTGTTTAGACGGAAGTTCACACTTCTCACAACCATCGACCTCTAACATCCATTTTTGGACTACACATAGGCATTCAACCTTTGGCTGCAAGTTGTATGCAACAATGGGCATTGTTGCTTTCCGCACACACATAGGAGATCAAATATTAGAGATTCACTGTGCACTACAATGCAGATGGTCTCTCGGACTGCTTTTACCAGTTAAACATCAAGATATTGGCCAGAAATAAATCTTCTACTTTGAACAGGTAGAGAACACACTCATCACTGCTACTCAAGTAAGGAGGGAAACCTGCATTGATGCAGTAGTATCCCAAGTTTTGGACCTAGGGATGCATGGACCATCTCTACAGGACTCTCAGGTATCACCCGACCTTCATCCTTACATGTCTAGGAAGATGGCGTTATCAATCCATTCTGGTTGCTTGTTGTGGGGAATGCGCGTCATTATTCCACCACTACTGAGATTGCAGATGTTGGAACAGCTACATTCAGGTCATTGTCGAATAGTGTGCATGAAAGAAATTGCACAAAGCTACCTGACCTGGACAGTGCCATTGAAGAGAAGGGAAGAGCTTGTACTTTGACAGAGTGTGAGAATCACACCTCAGTTGGCGCCCCTACGCCCATGGGACTGACCTGAATACCCATGGCAGAATATTCACATTGATTTTGCTGGCCCATTTGAAGGAAGCATGTTCCTGGCTGTTGTCAATGCCCACTCCATATGGCCAGAAGTCTCTGAAATGCCGTCCACAACTGCTGAAAGCACTATCCAGAGACTGTGTGAAATCTTTAGTCATTTCGGTCTGCCAGAACAACTTGAGAATGACAACAGACTGCAGTTTGTCTCTCAGGAGTTTGAAAATTTTATGAAAGCAAATAGGATACATCACATCACTTCAGCACCATATCATCCATCCACCAATAGATTAGAAGAAAGGTTTGTGCAGACAATGAAACAAGTTTTAAAATATGCACTGGGACATTCGTCCATTCAACAGCGTCCGGATACCTTCTTACTATCCTACAGAAACACATCTCATGCTACAACCAAAGTGTCTCTGGCCTTTCTAATGATGGGACGACAACTGCGCACTTGCTTTGATCTGTTGAAGCCCTCCAAAGCATGACAAGTTGCGCAACGTCAACAGCAAAACCAAGTCATCAGAGAGGCACACAGAGAAAAGACCGAATCTTTAGTCCTGGTCAGCCTGTCCTAACTCGAAATTATGCTTCTGGAGCTATATGGATCCCTGCTACAGTCATCGTCCAGCCAGGACCTGTTTCCTACACTGTCCAGATTGCAGATGATCTCACCTGGCGGCGACATGTAGATCAGTTGTTGCCAGGTCATACAAGCTCCAAGGCCACATCTCCAGTTGAATTGCCTGACCTCATTGCAGGTGAGATATTATCGAGTTAAGAGTCAACTGTTGTTATATTAAATCCCTGGAAATTACTTGTATTGAGAGAGAAATCAGCATGTAATACAGAGAGATGTAAACTCTTGGAAAGTCTTTATTGAACTACAAGGGAAACTAACCAGAACTGATTGAGCTATCCCCTAATATTCTAACTCTGTTGCCATGGCAACATGTTACGCTCTGTTGTTATGGCAACCTAAACAACTAGGCAGGACACAAAATATACAACATGAAGTAATTCTTCCGATCTACTCAGCACTGATCAGGCCTCAACTGGAGCATTGTGTCAATTTCTGGGCACCACACTTCAGGAAAGATGTGGACAAATTGGAGAGAGTCTAGAGGAGAGCAATAAAAATGATCAAAGGTCGAGAAAACATAACCTATTAGGAAAGATTGAAAAATTGAGTTTGTGTAGTCTGGAGAAGAGAAGACTGAGGGGGGACATGATAACAGTCTTAAAGTACATGAAAGAGGAGGGTGAGAAATTGTTCTCCTTAACCATCAAGGAGAGATGGTTAAGGGGGCTTAAATTGCAGCAGGGAGATAGATTTAGATGAGACATTAGGAAAAACTTCCAAACTATCAGGGTAGAGTTAAACACTGAAACAAATTAGCTAGACAGAGGTTTTTAAGAACAGGTTAGACAAATACCTATCAAGGATGGTCTAGATAATATTTAGTGCAGGGGACTGGTCTAGATGACCTATCGAGGTCTCTTCCAGTCCTACATTTCTTCGTTTCTATATCCATTAGGATATTTTTCTTACTGAGATCCAATCTTGTGAGTAAACACTACCAGCATCCCTTCAATCTACCAAAAGCAGATTCAACAGTCATTCTGTACCTGCTGAAATGGTAGTTGAACCTTTCCTTGGTGCTGCAATGGTGGCAAGCATGGATTCATGAGCAAGTGGTAGGTTGGGTCCCCCAAAATCACTATTGGCATTTCAGTACTGGCAGCTTTCTGAATAATCCTGTGTTCTTAAAAATGTGAATGGCATGTACCTTACCTGACAAGCTCACACTGATATCAGTGAAGCATCCCATGCCATCCATTACCCCATTACAGTTTTGGAATCCCATTGTTTAAAATCCATCCATTATATCCTTCACATTTCCAGAGGTCACAGTCTTATGCAGCAGGAGATAATGAATGGCCCTACATGCTTGCATGACAACAGCCCCCTCTGTGGATTTTCCAACTTCAAAATGATTTCCCATCGACCGGTAGCAATCCAGCATTGCAAACTTCCAGAGTATGATCTCCACTCACTTCTCCATTGTCAATGCTGGTCTCATTCTGGTGTCGTTGGAGTTGGGGGCTGGAGTAAACTCAGTACACGGATCCAGGAATGCAGCCTTTCACATCTGAAAGTTTTGCAGTCATTGCTCATCATCCCAAATCTGCATAATGATGTGATCCCTCTAGCATTGCTTGTTTCTAAGGCCTAGAAGCAGTTCTCTACCACCTGCAGCTGCTCTGTGAACTCCCCAACAACTGATTTGGTTTTCGCTATGTCCCTCAGCAAACTGTCCTCAAAGAAATCTTCCTTGTTGTTGCAGCACTTCCTGCTGGTCTGGAGAACTGTGTGTCCTGTATTTTTAATGTTCATAAGAACTGAATAGAGCTTGGCAGGCTCTCTTCTTCTGTCAAAGATGGCAGACATCAAAAAGTGCCATATGGGTTTGTAGGATTTTTTTTAAAAGGCACAAAAAATATTGAGATATGGATGGCAGGATGGGATGGAAAAAGTTGAATGCTGGGAACTGAATGCTTATCTCACAGAGATCCTGGGCAAGTCAGACCTCTTGAGGTCCCTTCCAGCCGTACATTTCATGGTTCTGTGATTCTATCCCACAACATATTGTGAAACTTTCCAAAAGGCATTTTACTGGAAAGTAGCATTTGGGATACCTACCCATGGATCCATATAAGAACTCCTGGTGAGTATGCACAGCACAGATTCAAGGAGCAAAGTATGCATGCACCTGAGCAATATGCCTATGTAACCTATGTCAACCACAATTTGTAGTGTAGACATGGCCTGTGCATCTTACCATCACTCCCTCAGTTAGAAGGTGCTCTGAGGCTTAGTCCTTCTCTACTTCATCTATTTCACACACACACCTCTTTCCGGGACATCAAGTTACTATCATTTCTACAGTATGTGAATGACACACTATTATACACCTCTTCCTGTAGCTCATTTGTTTATGCCTCAAATGGATCATATCAAATGGGAATGTCAACAGTGATGAGATTAGAGCAATATTGATGAGCAGTGTAATAGAGTGGTACAAAGAGAAAACCCACCAGACAGGAAAGGTGAATGGAACAAGCAGTGTTAATGAGAATGGAACAGAAATATGGAAAGTGAAAACTAAACAAACAAAAATGTAAAGGGGAAGCAGAGTAGGGCAATTGAAATTAAAATCTGAAATGGAAGTAATGACAACGAGTGGAATAAAATACAATTAGTCTTTTCTTATATAGAATCAGTGGCACTCTGCACCACCATGTTCACCCCTATAGTGTAATTGTGTATTGTTTAATGCAAAGTATGTCATATAAGATGTTTATGGAATGCTCATGACATACTAAGAATTGTTGTTATAGTAATATGTCTGTTGCTATGTCATGTGTATGGTTATGAGGCACCACTATGTAATATTCTCAAAGATGTGTCCTTATGGCTTAAAAAATACCTAGGCAAACCTCTTTAGAAGCAGATGGCAGTTCTCACCTCATTAAGGCCTATATAGAACAAACCAGCATTTCAGGAACAAAGGACTGGCCTGAGCATCCACATGGGATCATCTTGAGTGAGCCACCCCCTTCCCTGGGGCAGCTTGGAATCATGGGGAAGTAATGCTCACTGACCCAAGACATGGATGAATCCATGTAAGGACATTGTTTGTAACCTGACCCTGGGGGGCAGGGGAAGAGCCCCAGTGGGGAGAAGGAACATTTTAAAAAGGGGGGATATTTGCCATGGTCCCTCCTAAAAAGGGGAGACATTTGCCTCTCTCTTCCACCTCCTTCTACAAACACCACCAAGTAACTGAAGTGCTGATCAAAGGGGAGAGATTGGCTGAAGGGCAACCAGCCAGCCTGTGGTGAGAATCACCTAAATTTGTAAGGTTACTGAAAGTATTAAGCTTAGTTTAGAATGCATTTTGCCTTTTGTTTTCTCTTGACCAAATCTGACTTGTTACCATTTGTTGTTTAAAATCCTTCTGTAGTTAATGAATGTGTTTGTTTGTTTTATCTAAAGCAGTACATTTGGTTTGAAGTGTGTGAGAGACTACACTGGGAGTAACAAGGCTGGTGCATATCAATTTCTTTGTCAATCATTGTCAATTTAAATTGACAAACCTATTTGAGCTTGCATTGTTCAGTGGGCAGCACTGAACATTGTAAGATAGAGGTTCCTAGAATTGCATCTGGGACTGGGGGTAGTGCCTGGGGTCATTGTGTTGCATAATCGAAGGAATGGCAGGCTAGAAGCACTCACTCACTGAGTTGGGAGCAATTTTCTTGCTGTAGACTGTGCATGAATAGCCCAGAAGTGGGAGTTCTCAGAGCAAAGCAGGATAAGACAGCTCCAGGGGTGGGAGATTGGGGTGACACAGTGATTGCAGTCCAGATTGCACTAGGTGAATGCCACAATATCCTTAGCACATAATATCACACGGTGATTTTAGAATCAATGGCAAACCAAAGAGAAAATATTGTGTGTGTTTGGGTTTTGTTTTTGAAGGCAATAAGCAAGTTTTGAGTGACACAATTACTCTGCAGCATAGAGAAAGAATGAACAGAGTTCCGGAGAAAGGGCATCATCCTGCAGCCCACTGATGCCATTGGAAATTTTGCAACAAGGACTGCATGATCTGGCCCTGATGTCATAGTTCAATAAAAATTGTGACTTCCTAACTGTGAGGAATAGTGGGAAGGAAACAGAAAAGCAAACAGACCATAGGAAGAGATTAGAGAAGGGGATAGTAATAATAGTGATTTGCTGTGATGATAGAAAATAGAATAGAACATTTTAGAGAAAAGCAGTTTGAACTGAGTTTGAAAATAGTTAGGAAGCCTGACAAAGAGAGTTATTTTGGATAATAATGGACATATTTTTCTGGTTTTCTTTGTTCCATTAATTCCCAGGTCATTCATAAAAAAATGTTGTTTCAAACAAAAGCCTCCGTGGTCCTGAAAAAAAAAATATTTTACATACATTTTGCAAAGAATGGTGTACTTTCATTTTTGCCTGCAAAACCAGCTTTTTGTGCGGAGGCAAAACGGTAATGTGGATATTCAATTAAATGAAAGGAAACTTTTTAACTGCTTAATAGGAGGAAAGAAAACATTATTTGAATCAATTCAGAAACATAACACTGAAGTAAAAAATACATGTGTAATACTCTTCAAAATATTACTTATTAATACACATCAGCAATGCCTGAAATTACTGTCTTTACTACAGGGTTTTTGCAGTCTCCTTGCCAAATAAAGCCTGGCAGTAGTCATATTACAGATATTACATAGAACTCTCCTATGAGAGGGGCACAAAGTGACAGGAAAGCTCCAAATGTGATGGTTCACTACTTTTACCTGGTGATATTTTGTAGCTGTGGAAAGTGGATGCACCCCAGAAACCTTCAGTTGTGTAAACTCAAAGAAGCTGCATCATGAAAAAAAAAAGAGTTTTTTAATGCATTGCTCAAGTTAGAGCTCTGAACGAAGGAGATACTTGAATAATTCTACCCTTGTCTGGATCGCTACATTATAAATGAAGGCCAAAAACTGGCCCTCTGTGACCATGGAGGCTATTTTTAAAACTTCAAATTTAATTCCTCTCTTTTATGTGCTAAACTGTGGAGTCTCCAGAACTGACACCCATGGAGCTGGGAATTTTAGATGAATAGAACTCTTAATGATCAACTCTACAGTATGTCTGATAAGTTCAACATTATTTCATTTGTATGAAAAAATTCTCTTGATGTTCAATTGGTGTCCTGCTGTTGTATTTTAATGAACTGAATTTTAATTCCTTTTCATTTTACGAAATCTTTCCAGCCCTCATTCAGGATTTATAATTGGGAGGTGGAGAGGAGAGGAATTAAGGCACTGTGGTTAAAAATTCAACATTTTTATTTGAAGTTTAGGCGAGTGGGTTTGATCAGGTAGCTAAGAATTATATTGGGATAAAGGCAAAATGTATTTAATTATAGTTTAAAAAATGAGAAAAAACATTAAGTTGGATTTCTTATTTTGTAAGATAATATATTCATTAGAGTAAATGTCATTACTAGCCTCATTGGTTGTTAGACTTTTTTAATAAAGTTAATGGGCTAAATTGTGGACTCATTTGCACTAGAAGAAGTCTGGTGGAACTCATGGCATGACTAGTGTAATTGGCTGGTAGAATTTGAGATCAGAATCTGATCCTATCTCCATCATTAATGTTTTTTAAAATAAATTAAATATAATTTTTTAATATTAGCGATTATTTAATGCTTCAAATATTTTGACATGTTTCAGATATACTCCAAACTTTATAACCTATCTGGGGCTCAGGATTCTCCCTTTCTACTTCCTGCCACCATTTTTGTTTCCTTTGTAAGGCTTGATTAATCCAAAATGCACTTTAACAGCTTCTAGGTCCATAACCATGTAGGCTGCTCACTTTTCATTGGGGTTATCACCCATATGTTGATGTGAATGAAATGCTCTGTTTGGTATTCCTTCCTAATTATACAATCTGTGATTCTACTCAGCCCATTCACCAAACAAAATGATTGCAATTAGTCAAGTTACCAAACTCTAGCATTTGAGATGCTACAGTTTTACCCTGGAGTCAGAAACATAAATAAGAGTGGTGACTATTGCCATATGTAGATTTTGTAATGTAATTTGTATTCATGGAGCCTGTTTTCAGCTGGCGCGAGTTGCATAACTCCATTTAAGCTAAAAAACTTGTCTCTCTCACCAACAGAAGTTGGTCCAATAAAAGTTATTACCTCACTCATCTTGTCTCTCTTATATCCTGGGACCAACACAGCAACAACAACATGTCATACAATGAATCTATGCCAATTTACCCCTGCTAAGGATCTAGCCCATTTTGTTGAGAATAACAACTGGTATTACTGATTTCCTGCTTTCTTTAGGATATTTTTTACTGGATATTGCCAGCTTTTTTTCTGTAAATTAAATGACCTTCTCTTGACCCTATAGATTATTATTCTTTTTAATCATTAAGGTGTTAGATGAAATAGAAATTGTTACCCTATACACCCACTGAAAGTGCCTTCAAGTAAGGGATACAGTATCATAAATGAGAAGCTTCATATGGCCATCCAACATCTTGACAAATGAAAAGAAACATGACAAAGTCATTCAGTCAGTGTGGGAGCAGTGTGGGAGAATAGCTCAATGCACGAGCAGCAGACCTTCCCACAGTGGCTACAGGTCCACTCAGCAGATGAAGGTTGGAGCACACTCTGCTTTCTGGCTCACCTACAGGCCTTATCCTGTGCTTTCTGATGACTCTTGGTGATGAGTGCACCAGCCTTGACCCGGCTTCTCCAGACTGACCAGTTGTGGGCAGAGCTCTCCCAGTTGTCAGTGGGAATGCTGAATTTCTTGAGACCCTGCTTGACCTTGTCGTTGTATCAGAGCTTTGGCCTTCCTTTGTGTCACAGGTAATTCTTCAGTTGGCCATAGAGCACAACCTTTGGCAGACCATTTTGAGACATGCTTTTCACGTGTTCCAGTCAGCAGAGCCTGCGAGCATCCAGCATAGTCTGTATAGACTATAGACCAGTTCTCACAAGGATCTCATTCTTAGTGATCCATTGGTCCCAAGTGACTCCAAGGAGTTTTCTGAGATGGCAAAGGTGGAAGCTATTCATTCTCCGCTCGTTCTTGGAGAATATGACCTAGCTTTCACAGTTGTAAAAGGAGGGTACTGAGGACACAAACCGGATAAATGGACACATTTGTATTCAGGGTTAACAGCTTGTTGTTCCAAACATGTGAGGTAAGTTTGCCAAAGATGACAGACACTTTGCCTATTCTTGCATCATGTTCAGTATCAAGGCTAAGTGACCTGGTTAAAGTTGAGCCAAGATAGCAGAAGTGATCCATGTTGTCCAGCGCTTCATTATTGATGCAGACTTTAGGTGGGATGTTGGTGCCCTATGACATGACAACTGTTTTCTTAATACTGATTATCATGCCGAACTTGATACGTGCATCAGAGAACTTATTCATTATGATCTGATCTGCAGTTCATCAGGTGAATTAGGGATGAATGCAGCAAATGAGCAGATCCTGAATAGTGAACTAGGTGACCTATCATTTGCTCTGAAATCGCCTAATATTAAACAAGCTGCTATCTGTCCTCGATTGAATCAGTAAGCCAGATTGATCATTTCTGAAAGTGTACTTAAGAAGAATAGAGAAGAAGATGCCAAAGCCGGTAGGTTGTCAGACGCAGCCTTGCTTCATGCCAGTATCAGTGTTAAACTGAGATGTATCACTGTGGACCAGAAATTGTATGTATGACTGTGTTCTACTCCATATGGAAGGGTTACTGCAGCTTCTTCAAGAATTAATCACTAAAACAGTGATTAAGATGAATCACATACTTTGTAAACACTTCCAGAGAAGTACCAACCCCTGGAGAGGTTCACATATACTGGATCAAACTGGGTTTCCAAAGAATAGGGGAAAAAAGCTTTTGACTTAAGAAGACTGCATTTAAACTGACTCAGGGCCTTCTTTCTGATCGAGCAAATGGACAGCATCTTCATTACAAAGGCCTTAACATTTATAGAAGTGTTGGAAAAACTTTGGCCTACCAGTGCCTCAAAAGATGGATAGGTGATCTCTTGTAAGTTTTTAGCAAGCATATAGGTTATTTCAATGTTTCTTATGTTTTCTTTGTAATGCTTTTGCCTTAAGAATAAATGTGCTTGCTGAGAAAGAGCTGTGGGATAACTTATAGATGTTGGCAATAGACTGTGCTTAGTCCTCAGAGAGAAAGCAGAGCACAGGCATTGGCCTTTAAGCCAACTGGTTTGCTGGGGATATTGCAGGGTAAGACAGGGAGCTGAGCAGCCTAAAAATCTCAGTCAGATGGAACATGCAGGTCTCCACCTAAGAGAGGTGAGAGCTGGAAGCCAGAAACCTTAAAGTGGGTGCCCTTGATGGACGATAGAAGGGGGGAATACAGGTGCAGGTACCATGGAACCGTGACACCATAAACAAAGAAATAAGCAAGAAATAAAGCTCTCTCCAGTTAATAATGCTAAACAGAGTTCTCTTTAATTCTGTTAACTTTCTTATTTATTCTCAATCCTTTCTTCCTTTTTTTTTTTGTTCTTGTACATTTTTCAGTTGCTCGTGTTCCTTAGCACTTGCCATTCTCCACGATTTGCAGTTTCCATCCATATACCTATTTTTCTATTATCCATGTACTTTTCCATAGTGTTTCTTTTTTATAGTCTTCATTTACTTTAATCCTTGTTTTTATATTTCACACTTGTTTCCTCCGTTCACCTTTCTGCATTTTTCCTACTTCCATTTCTCCTCCACACTACTACTTTCCTTTTGTCTCTTCTTTCATCTGTTCAATTTTTCTCCCCTTATCTCTTTCTTTCCAGTTCCCTTATTTCCCATTTCCCCTGCTATCTTATATGGTTTTCCTCCTGTCCTTGATTTGAAATTACAGTTAATGAGTGTACTGTATGCCCAGTATTTTCACTACAATAAGCTCTTTCACTCTCACATAGACTGAAGCCTTAATTGAAATCAAACCTTACTTCTGAGCTTCAGTGGGAGCTGTACTTTTGTAAAAGAAAGAACAGAAGTAGATGAAATAAGTAGTTCAGAGCTAAAACATCAGGGGGTGGTATCTGCAGCTGGTACATTTTAATGGTCATTGTGAAATTTATAGGCCTGGTCTTGATTTTTAAATAGAATATATGTCCATCAAGAGTGTACAAGTTAGTACCTTGATATAGTATATGAGAAAGAGATGGAGGATAGCCCAGTCTGTATTACTTTGTCAAAAGAACTCCTTTAAGAAGGTGAATGTCTGAACCCTGTGGAAGCCAGGTTTCAGTTTTACTTTTAAAACTTAAGATCAAGCAGCTGCCAAAATACATTATTCACAATGGAAAATTTCATGGATTCTGCACTGTAGATACCTTGAGGCCTATATCTTCTGGCAGCATTACTGCAGAAGTAGAACTGCCAAGGGGGAAGAGTTATTTACAGTCAATGTGAACCACTCTTCCCTGATGATGGGAAGGGTTCTGAAACTTAACTTGTACCTGGGAGGATGGAGAGGGTTCTCTTTGTATGCCTTATCTCTAAGGGCAGCAGGGGAGTTGCAGTGAATGCTTTTCTTCTAAGTTTGCTTTAGGTGTGTGTGGGGGGGGGCATTTCTTTCATCCTTCTTTCTTTTACAGACTCTTTAGAACAAAATAGTCTACTTCAATTCAATTACCTTTTACACATATTACTGTCCTCTCCATTAAATGTAATAATTCTGTTCACATTTTCACTCAAGCTAAAACCAGTTTGAATGAAATAGGAACTGACTTGAACCTTGCCCATTCACTCATTGCTCTGCCTAAACCAGACCTGATCTCTGGGCTCTTCTGGATGAGTGTTGGGTTTTTTTTAGTTCCAAAGATTGTTATTGAATTTTATATACAATGAAAAAAACTTCCATGCAATGCTAGTGAGCAAGTGACTTTCTTACCTGCTCTGAGACACAGTCCACATGCTCTCTGTAGGCTCAAAATTTACCCCTTCCTGGAGTTATGACTTTTTTTTTGCAAACTCGTGAACAAGAAAACTAATAAGATAGGCCAAGGCTTTCTGAAGTGACTATTGATTCTTTATACCTCAGGTTATGGGTATCCAACTTGAGACTCATTGAAGGGACATGATTTTCAATGAGTTTAGTGTGTCCTGATATTTGGGCCTCTTTCCGGCATCTTAATTTGGGCACACAAAACCCAAAATTCCTAGTGACTTTGAAAAAACTTGGCCACAGAGTCCAGTCCAGGTCTTCTCCACAGGCTTTACAGCTGCTAGGGTTCTAAGTTCAGTGGTGCTTAGAATATACCCTCAATTCCTCCCTTTCCCTGATTAAAGCAGCTCAGCTCTGAAACCTCTCTTTTATTGTATCATCAAATCATATTCTTGCCAGATGGCAGGCCTACAGTGCACTCAATACTGCAACATCTGCCACAAAGGAACTAGCAAGCATCATGCTTCTTACACTCAGTAACACTGGTGACAGTTGGTGTGGGAGTCTCTAAGGGTCTGGACTGTGTTTTCTTTTGTTTGTTTTGTTTTTAATAAAAAAAAAAAATCTGCATTTTAAAATTGCTCAAGGAGTTGTGTCAGGGAGGAAAAAAATAGAACAGGAAAGCCATTCAGATTAGATAAATCAGTTAATAACTACTAACTGCTTCTCACTAATTAACAAAATAATTATATTTACAGTTAGAGATTTTCATTAAAAATATGTAACATTTGTAATCCTTGTCTGTGTGTGGGACAAAGTCATAGAGACTAATAGACAAGAATGAGTAGCGCTATCTAAAGGATCAGAGTTCAAACACAGCTACAATATTTTTGACCAAGATACATGTTTTTAAATGTAGCAATTTTAATGTAAAACTCTGATTGATTGCTTATTTACAGTTGTAAGTATGTACAAAAAGTTAAGACTCCCTCCTGGTGCTTTTGCTAAAACTTAAACATACAAATAGAAATAAAGGCAACAGTTGCTTCTCACTGAGAAATCCCAGAATAACTAATCACAACAAATCATCCCCAAACAATACTGCCAGCTCCATAACAGACCTCATCATGCCCATCCTTCCTTAAAACTGTGGGTACACATCTAGCTCATCATATTTGAGTTATATCAGACCAAGGGACGGGAATCTACTTCAAAACTGAGGATCCCTGAGGGGCTCCAGTTTGTTGATAGCAGCTGTGGCAATATGGCATGGGAGAGAAAAATAGCTTTCCTCAAAACTGCTATGTGTTTGTTTATCAGCAGGTAGGAATCCAAAAAATGCCTTAGATTGCAAATTGACAAACATATTTTGAGCTCTGTGTAGCTCAAAGGCTTGTCTCTGTCACGAATAGAAGATATTACCTCACCCACCTTGTCTCACTAGATTGCAAACTCTAAACACAAATGGCATGTACACATCCTCAGTAAGAGATACAGCTATATCCTCCTTTCTGGTTGCTTTGCCCATTCTACCAATATCACCTTATTTGACCTTGGCCCCTGGAGGGGCCACACTGAGATCGCTCAATTATTGTACACTGCAAAGAATGGGGCTGACTGTCCCCAAAGCTGGTGGTTATTTCCCCAATCCAACAACAAAATAGTTTCTACAATACCTTACTGGTTACCCAGAAAAACCACAGTTCCCTTAAAGTCATCTAGCCCTTTGGCCTCCATTCAGACACTCAAGTCAAATATGATGGGGATTACTGAAAATCTTGTCCATCATATAAAAATTCTACCAATCCCAAAGGATTGGACACATTACCAATCAGGTCAATGAATATTTCAGATCTTACCCAAATACATGCTTACAGCCAATTCTTATTAACTAAACTAAGTTTTATTTAAAAAGGAAAAAGAGAGAGTATTGGTTAAAAGATCATTATACATGCAGATAAGAATGAAGTCCATAGGTCAGTTTTGTAGTAGAGATGGTAAACTGAGTTGCAAAAAGTTCTTTCCAGAAATCAATTCAAAGGTTACAATCCATATAGGCAGTCCATGGATAGATTCTGTATAATTTCTTCCATGAAAAATGGCAAGGTGATCCAGACAAGAGCTGGTGACCTTAGTCTTGTGACTCAAACCTTCCCTGTCAAGGCTTACGTGGATCTATGATACAGAACCAGGGCCACAGAGTGCTTTCATAGATCCTTGTCAGGCTTATCAATATTTTCTTGACAACAGGTGTCCCTTGAGTGAAGAATATTAATGCATAAGGTCTTTTGAGGTAAAACCTCCTATCTTCTATGCACAGTGGTAAGTAGGTTCATTAGCATAAGGCAATTACCCATCAACAGCCATTCACAAGTATTTACTACAAACTTCAAAGAAAAATAAAAGACAGTGATATCACTACATTGATGTTCCATCTAGATGTTAATATTCCTTTTTGATCTCTGAATTAACAAAATATAGTGACAGACAGGAACTATTTGGTTACATCGATAACCTCTAACAATTTATGTGTAAACACAGTAATTGTATTTGTCTATCTAACATGGCTTTGCTAGCTATTTACAAGGAATGGCTCTAATTACCATTTATATAGTCTTCTAATATGTCTCGAAAGGTTGAATTTGGGTCATTCAGTCTAACAGCGGCTTAACTCTTTTGGGCTCAGTATCACATCTTAATCTTATCCAGACTGAGTGTCAGTCAGCTGGTTTTCATTTATGCCCATATACCAGGCTAGGCATTTGATAGTACTGGGGTTTGGATGATGTAAAGCAGCAGTTCCCAAACTCTACCACTTTGCGTACCACCAACATAAAATGGCACCACCTGTAGTACCACAACCAATTCTGGTCACATGGCTGGAAGCCAGAAGTTCGGGAAGTGACCGGCCGAGGAACTAAACTGCCCAACACTCCAGTTGTCAAGGTAGCTTAAACGGATCATCGACAGCAGCTTAGCCTGAAGTTCTGCTGCCGATGCTCCACTTAAGCTATCTTGACAATTGGAGTGTCAGGCAGCTTAGAGGCGTACCATTGGGAGGTGGCCTGTGTACAACTGGTGATATGTGTGCCACAGTTTGTGAACCCCTGAGCTAGAGAAATAGACTAGGTTGTCATCAGCTTAATGACAGCACTCTAGCCCTTTTCTCTTTACTAACCCTCCCAGCACTCCCATGTATAAGCTGAACAAAGGGAGCAACAAGATGGAACTCTATTGAAGTCCACTCTTAGTAGAGGGGCAAAATTGTTTTCATCGAATAATAAATTTGCAAAAAAAAAAAATATTATTTTGGGCATCAAAACTTTTTGTGAATTTGGGTGGAATTTGATTAATAGTTTCTGCCGAAAAAGGAAAAAATTTTTAAAACATTTAATATGGTTCATTTCAGGCATTTTGAAATGAAATACTTCAACTTCTCATTTCAAAACAGCATTACATTTGGAAATTTATCTAACTTAAAGAAATTAACAACCCAAAATAAAAAAGGGTGAAAAACATCTGAAAATAACCCAAATGGAAACAAAAACAAAATTGTAAAAAAAAATTAGTTTATGTTGAACAAAACATTTCTTTCAGCCCCAAACGATCTCCCCCCCCCATCCTCTCCCCTCTCTCTCTCTCTCTCCCCCCCCCCTCCCAAGTATTTTCATTTCAGTGAGGGAAAAGTCTGTTTTGGTTCAATCCAAATTATTCTTTGCCCCCAGTATTTTTTGGTTTGGACCTTGAACCAACAAATTAATTATTTGCTCGGATCTTCATAACAGTGCTCTCAAAGTTTAAGAGCACTTGTCCAATATCACTCTCTTAAAATGCTTATCAAGGGAAGATTATAGCCACTTATCCACTCTTTCAGAAGTCTATGAGTAAGACAACAATGCCTTATCATCAAGGGTATTTCAAACAGCCAACAGATCTAAAAGTATCATCACAGGTGCTTGATCTTCATCCATCTTTGGGGGGTGGGATCATCTATCACATTGTAATAACTTAAATATTGAAATATTTACTAAATGAGACCCAAGTACTTTAGTTCTTACTCAAGCACAAATGGTATGTTACACATTAAAATTGATCATTATTTTTTTTTTTTTTTGAATTACCAGTGATTGTTTTATTATCTCCCGACCTTAATGGCCTTGCAATAAAAATTGTCATTTTACTGAAGAGCTGCAGACTAATGATGCTGAGTAGGACTGTGTTAAAACGGAACTCTTTCCCATGCATGGGAAAGCAGGGACTTTCAAAGCTGTTGTAAAGTAAAATCTATTATTATTTAAAATAAACATTAATTTCAATTAAATGTTAATTTAAAAGTATTTACTTTCGAGTTAATTTACTGAAGTTAAAAGTATAAGAAAATAGTAGAATCTGTCTTACAACTTAAAATTGTCTGCATTCCATATGAATGAGTTCCTCTTTTCTTATCCCTACTTTGCAATATCAAGCTGTTGGGATACCAGTGCCAGTTTAATTATAAATTATTATTTTTACTACCTTAAAACTCTTTTTAGTGGCTTGTATTACTTTGCTTTAGACTTAAATGTAAGAGTTGTTCTTCAAAGGAGGGACAAATTACAATATTTTTGACCCACATCAAGAATAGAACAGAAAGTTTTCTTTCTTATATTTACTTTAGTAACTGTACAGGTATCTCATCTGAAACAAGTTGCTTAAAGCTTGCCAAGATCTCTGCCATCCACTTTGATTCTGTACCTGAGAAGCTGAATCTTTTTGTAGTTCCACAAAGTTGCTGTAGCCATTTCTTTTCAACTTGCTCTCAGCAACGTTACTGCTGCTATCAGACACTCCTTTTGTGTCCTCCATACCATATAACTAATAGTAAGCATTTGTGGTAATCTTACTCTTTGAGAATATCATTGACCTCTCCTTAAAAATCACATAGGAAAGCCTTGAGAATTAATGATTGTTTTTATTTATATCGAACAAATAGTGTTGATCATAGGTATGGGACCTTGAAAATCAGATCTGGATTTCTATTCCCATTGTAGGCCAGGTAATCAAATGAAGTTTTCAAAAGTAAGGTGTTTTAACAACCCCATATAGTCACCCGGACAGAAATTAAAATTATGCCACATATTTTCTGTATTAATTTAAAACCCCAATTAATGTGTTCTTTGACTGCAGAAAATTTTATGTATCCTCCTGAATCAGCTAAGATAAGAGGCTGAGGAGAATCCTTAAATACTTGCTGCTCTGAAATCCAGGAGCCACTAAGGATGAATAGCTTTACAACTCACTTCCCCACCTCCTAAAATCCACAACCATCTGCAATTAAATTGCTTTTTTCCCACTTAATTTTCATAAAATATTTTTCTATAACTCTTTTCTTTCAATTTAATACCATTATGGATGCTCCTTCATCTCCAGACTTCCTACAAAATCCAAAAGAACAAAAGCCATCAGACAGCCTTCTTGTAGCCAAGGTGGTTGACCAGGGAGAGGCTGCCTCTCTGAGACCAGATGAAATTATGGACTGACTAAAACAAATCTAAAGTTTTGAGAAAAACATCTGAAGATATAACTGAGATAAAAAATATTATTGGTACACATCAAGCTAATTTGCTAAGCTTGGCATCAAGACCAGATGAAGTTGAGAACAGAATCTCCTTGCTAAAAGACAGAGAGAGTCCTATGAATATAACCAAAAAGCAAGAGGAAAGGACTATTAAAGCACTTCAGGAGAAAGCTAATGATCTCAAGTGAAAAGCACAGAGAAACAATCTGAGAATTGTGAGGCTTCCAGAGGGGCTGGAAAAAGGGGGACCTGTGGAATTTTTATCCACCAGGCTGCCAGCATGTTTGTCTCTTCCACCTGATCAGAATTTACATATGGAGAGAGCCCACTGGCTCCTGGCATAAATCCTCACCAAACCAAAGCACTGGGCCATAAATGTAAGATTTTTTAAATAGAATATTAAGGAACTCATTCTTTAAAAAAAGCCATGAACTTAAAAATCAAACATGGAAAGGACACAGGCTGTTGATTTTCCTGGATTACACCAAGGACATGGTGGAAAAGAGGACTAACTTCAATAGATCAAGAGTCCTGGCCAATGGATTGGGTTTGGACTACCCAATTTCCTTCCCTGCTACTTTCAAAGTTAAAAAGGAAGGCAAGACGCTTAGTTCTATGACAGCAGAAGAAGCTGAAAAGTATCTGATCTCACTGCAGCAATGAACCCACAGAAGATACAGACAGGATGAAATAAAACAATTTTACCAGCACAGTCACTGCAGTGGTGGAATTCAGTTCTCAGTCTAGCAGCAAACTGTACAGGGCTAAATCAAATCTACCACTTTGCCTCCTCCTTTGCCCTCAGTTTTATTTCCTTGAACTTCCCTGGTTTCACCAGCACAGGGAGGTGGCTGGGGAGAAGAATCTCATCTCTGACTGAATTTTGACCCTCCTGATTCTCCATCTGGCCTCAGGAAGCAGCTCTGGGCTCTGGCTGCTGCTGATGTTAGGGGTTGGAGTGTTACAATATGGACACTTCTGCTTTGCCTGCATCTACGCCACCCCACCCATGATTCTAGTGAACTGGGAGCACACCCACTTCTGAGATGCTGACTACAAGCAAATGGTTTTCCCAGACCTGGGGACTCTTTTTGCCTGTGTTTCAGCAAGGCTCAACAGAGGAGCATGATTTTGTTTTCTATCCAAGGCACTCTCCCTGCTGGTACCTTTTCCAGCCCTTTCCCTCCCACCTTTATTTTTAAATTATTACTATTATTTTTAATCTTCTCATTCCCCGCTTAATGATTTTACTTTATTACACCCCCATTTAATATCCTAGATTCTGGATTTATAATAAATTGATTCACCAAATTACTGAGAATGCGTTAGTATGAGACAGTTAATTGTTTTTTTCAATAATATTAGTTCAGGTGCTTTTCTTTAGATTTTATTTTTAATAAATGAGTTGAAATAAACATTATGCTGATTTGCATTGCTCAGGTAACTACTGGGCAATAGCATTCACACGATCGTCAAATGTAGACAAGGTTCAAGGGTGCAAAGTTTAGGTAGAACTGTCTACCAATTAACCCTTATGTGCAAATGGTCCAGTTACGTTAGAAGAAGGTTATTTAAACAACATATATAACTTACTTATGCATCCGCTATAGACTTTTTTCCTAAGTTTAGACACTAGTCTTTCCCCTTTTTTGTTGCTGTTGTAAATAGTGCAGAAACCATGCCCTCCCTTGATATTAGACTCTTTCTTCTTTATAAAGTTAGAGTGAATCCAGTTATATTCCAAATGGCTGCATTGAAGGGTGGGGGAAGTCAGTGACAAGGCCAACCCCTTATAAACCACCTACATTTAGGTCTATCAATTTGGATAAGAGTTATGTATTTTTCATTTGGTCAGTTTTAACCACTTCATTTATTTTTCTCTGTTTTTTTGTTTCCCCCATTATACCTACCTTTTATCTTTCCTGGTCTGCCTTAATGTCTCCTCTTTCCCTTCATGCTCCAGGGGCAGTGAGAGGGAACCCAGATATACCGCTCCTAGATCTGGATCTAAAAATGGCCCAAGCAAGGATGCTATTCAGGCCCCTGATGAAGAGATATTTGACTTAAAAACTCCTTATGACTAATAGCATAAATTGTGTTTCCTGGAACATCAATGGAGTGACTCGTCCAATAAAAAGAAAAAAGAATTATCACCCATCTAAAAACAGATATTATCTTCAACTGAAAACCTACCTTAATGACTGGGAGACAGAGAAATTAAGGAGGGGCGTGGATAGGGGAAGGGATGTTTAAAAACTTCTCCTCTACAGCCAGAGGTGTAGCAGTATTGTTTCATAAAAGACTCAATTTACAAATTCCAAATGTAAAGAAAGATGAGGAAGGATGCTGCTAGAGACTAGATCTTTGACTTCATATATACCCTGTGTGGTAAAGTCAGGCCAGATGGCTACAAAAAGGTAGACCAGGGCTGGGATGTGAGCCCTAGACTGCTAAAGACCCTTTTACCTGCAGGCAGAGGAGAGGTTACTGCAGGTCAATTAGGGACACCTGGACCCAATTAAGGGCTACTCTAGGTCTACTTAAACCCTGCCTCCCCCCTAAAGGGTGGTGAAAAGAGAAGGAGAGAAAGGAACTACCAGAAAATTTGTGGTGGCAGGAGGAGAGACTCTCCCAGACTAGAAGATAGTGCTTCTCTGCAGCCAGAGAAGCAGAGATGAAAAAACCCTGGACCTAGCCATCATGAAGGATGGATGTGCCTCTGATCTTCCAGGGTGTTACCACCACTTCTACAGCTCCATGAAGGAGCCGCAGAAAGGTATCCCCCTGAGTTATATACATGGACTGGGACTACCAGCCCTCCCCCCCCCCCCCCATGGGGTTGAAGGACACTCCACCAGCCTGAAATTAAGGCCTGCACCAAATGCTCTGTGAGAGAGGTGCCGAGGGGGGAAAGACAAAAGACTTGTCCAGGTTGGGACAGAGTTACCTCAGGCCCCACTGCAAAAGGAGACTGTTGCCATTCGGCCAGACCAAGGGGAGTTGCTATACCACACCTGATTAATATATATGGACCCAGAAAAGATGATCCACGTTTTTTTTTTTTTAAACAAGCTTTTTCCAAATTAATAAATATCCCAGTAGACTCAATCTTCATAACAGGAGATTTTAATGAGGCATTGGACCCTTTTTAAAACAAGTTAAGCTTTACTTAATTTTAATTTAACTACTTGGATTTTTATTTTTTTTAAATTGTTTCTTTGTAAATTGTGTAGTATAAATAATTTATTTATATTTTAACAATTCATACACACACACACACACACACACACAGATATACGTTTCAAATATAGCTAAGGTTAGGTTGCAAATGGTTGCAAATAATATATTAGAAGTTTATGTATTGTTTTTTTTTCTGTATATATATATATATTTTTTAAAAAAAATAAAAAGTGAATAGAAAAAATACTTGCTGCTCTGCTTTTCATGAGATACACTTCAATGTTTCTGTAAACTGACTGCATTTTGAGATGGAGTCAACCTTTGTACCCTTTCACACGTGAAAATATCTACTCTGTTTTTATGTATTACCACAACATGAATAAATTCACATTTACTTTCAGTCTAGATAGTTTTATATTTTAGATAGAAAAAAAAACATAGGAAATCTCCATGAGAGACTAGTGAATGTGATTCATTTTGTAACAGCAGCCATCTTCAGTCAATTCAGTGAGTGTCCTTGCAAGCTGCCCAGGAAGCCCCAGCCCTGTCCATGCCTTGTCTCACTCCATGTAACCTGGTTCTGACCGTTGACTCTGACTCTGACTGTGACCCGGGTCTCTGACCTCTGACTGCAGTTCTGATCCTGGACTCTGACTCCTGGTTAATGATGCCTGCTCTAACCATAGGTTTGACAAATGCCTTCAGCCTATTTTCCCTAATGTGTAATGACATGGCTGTTTACATCTGAGTATTTCTGTCAAATTACTTATTCTTATTTCAGATCTTGGCATACTTCTTCTCTACAAAAGTTCAATTCAAACTCACAGCACTAATTAAATAGGTAGGAAGTGTTCCTTGGTGTTAGACTTCTTTTGCAGAAGCAACACTGTAACTCAGTTCATTTTATAGCTATCCTAAAGCTTATATTCTATAAACACCTTTGCAAGAATATAATTTTCCTCTCATGAAGGTTGCTAGGCAACAGCACTCAAAATATTTTTGTTGACCTCAAACATAGCTCTGTGTGGTCTCAGAAAGAAACATATATTTTCCATTTTGTTTCTTCCGAGAGGACAAATATTAACTTTAATTCAATCAACTTGAAACTAGAAGTAATAATTTTTAAAAAAAATAATTGTGACATTCTATTCATGTCTGTCGTTTAGCTGCATCACTTTTTTCTTTAGTAAACATACTAGGGGGAACATTAATACAGGAATAGACTGGACTAAATAATATGCACTGTAAATTAATGAGCACTAATTCAGTTTAAGGTTATTGGCCTCGCTATACATTTTAATCTTTTAAAATATGTTTTAGATGTTGGGGGAGAGGAAAACAATTTAGAAATAGAACATTTTGTCTCTATCATGTGTTATATCAATTAAAATTGCTATGTTATCAAAGGATTAGTTATTTCAAAGGTTAAAAGAAACAAACCATTATTACAGCTACCTTTATCCAGACTTTCCATAATTCAGAGCTCCCATGTTCATAAAACCTAGACTAGAGACAAAAGGTTTGAGCCTGATCCTGTTAAAAGAAGTCTATGGCAAATATCTGATGGTGATCAATAAGAGCTGGATTATGCCCCAAATTAGCACTAGCTATAGAGATGCTTCTTCAATAATCTCTCAGAGACCCTTGTACCTGGATGACACATTACTGTATCCTGATTATTTCAAAAGCAAATCCAGATGACCCTTGGGTTGTGGCAATTGAAGAGTGGACGGACTGGCCCCGGGAGATCCCAGAACAGGGCTGGGTAACCTCGGGGGGCATGGGGCCCTCCTTCACTTGCAGCCAGATGGGTCACCTGAGGCACCAGTGTCTAACAATGGACTGCTCTTTTGGCCTGGTCCGTGCCGGGGAGGGGCGAGCCCGGGAGCCAACCACCCCAAAAGCCATGATTGCGGTCAACCTGGCTGGAGGGTGTTTCGAGGCCCTTATCGACTCTGGGTGTGGCCAGACCCTCATTTTGTGGGGGTTGGTCCCTGAAAACAGACAGGTCTTCGGACAGCTCAGTCTCAGATGCATTCATGGGGACTTGAAAACCTACCCCACACTCTCCATCCCTCTGACCATTGGGAAAGTCACCCGAATGCTCCTAGTGGGGCTGGTGCCATGCCTACCATACCCTGTTATCTTGGGCTGGGACTCGCCGGACTTTGCTGGGGTACTGCAGAGGGTAGGCGCCAAGGGGCCCTAGGAGACGAGGCCCAGGAAGAAGGAACCCCATGTGGCCCCAGTCCTCGCTGTGAAGATGAACGTCAGGATCCTCCCCCAGGCCCTCCTGGTGGCTTGGGGGCTCATGAGGGAGCGATGCCTTCACCAGCGGATGACCCCCACAACCCGGTGGATCCCCAGGGTGACTTTTGCTGGGACCAAAGGGAGGACCCTACCTTCAGCCGGGCGAACAACCAGTTAGCTGCCATGGATGGAATGGTGACTGACCCCCAGAAGGCCGCTCAGTGGCCACGGTTTGAACTGAGGCGAGACCAGCTTTATCTGGTGGAGAGGGACTCCCAAACCATAGAACCATGTGCCCAATTGGTAGTGCCCTGGGCTAATCAGAGGTCCATGCTTCGACTGGCTCATGACCTCCTGGCCATGGGCCACTTGGGCATTGACAAGACCCTGGCCTGGGTCCTGGCCTGTTTCTATTGGCCTGGCGTGCATCATGAAGTGTGGAAATATTGTACGTCCAGTCTAGAGTGTTAACAGGCTGCCCCAGCCAGTGTCCCATGGGCCCCCTTAATGCCCTTCCCATTGATTGGGACCTCATTTGAAAGGGTGGCGGTAGCCCTTGTTGGACCTCTTGAATGAAGCATGTTGGATACTGCTACCTCCTCTTCCTGGTGGACTATGCCACCCACTTTCCAGAAGCCATCCCCGTGAAGAACACCACAGCTCGGACCATCGGAGGGGAGCTTATAAAGGTCTTTGCAAGGCTGTGGTTGCCTCAGGAACTCCTCACGGACCAGGGGACTAATTTTACTTCCTGACTTCTCTAAGAGGTCTGCAACATCCTCAGGATCCAGAAGCTCCAGACTTTGGTTTACCACCCTGAGACTGATGGACTAGTCGAGAGATTTAACCAGATGATAAAGCACATGCTCCAGATGTTCTCCATAGAAGACCTACGGAGGTGGGACCAGCATATCCTTATTACTGGCAATCCAGGAAGGACCTCAGGCTGCCACCCAATTTTCGCCCTTTGACCTATTATATGGCCAACAACCAATCCTGAACCTGATGAGAAAGGATTGGGAGCAGGCGCCCACACCAACCAGGGGCTGCTCCAATATGTCCTGCATCTGCAAGAGCATCTCCAACAGGTGGGGACCGCGGCCCAAGAAAATGTATATGCAGCCCAGGTCACCCAGGCCTGGACCTACAGCCAAGGCACATGGACCCATGCCTTTGAGCCCGGCACTCGAGTTTTAGTGCTACTGTCTCCCGAATCTAAACTGCTGGCCCGGTGTCAAGGGCCCTACGAGATCATCAGGCAGGTAATCCCAGTGACCTTCAAAGTCCAACAACTGGACAGGTGGAAAAAGAAGCAGATATATCACATCAACCTTTTGAAGCCCTGGAGGGAACGGGAGGGTTTAATGATTAACCTCTATTCTCCTGATCCGGAGCTGGGTCCGCAGATCCTGCAAAAAGAGGACCTCAGCGAACCGCAGCTAGGCGCTGATCTCTCCAAGACCCAGAGGTGGCAAGCGAACCACTTCCTGGAAACCGTCACGAAGACCATCATGGCAACCCCCAGGAAAACCACCCAGGTATACCATACTATCCAGACCCATCCCGGAGAATGAGGTCTCCCCCACGCCATCTACCCATGGCCGTGGAACAAGAGGTACAAGCAATGTTACAGCTGGGGATGACTGAGCCATTGACCAGTGAGTGGTGTAGCCCCATTGTGTTGGCCCCGAAACTGGATGGGTCATGCCGGTTTTGCATAGACTTCCATTGAGTGAATGCCATCTTGAAGCTCGATGCCTACCCCATGCCTCGGATAGATGAATTGCTCGATCAACTCAGGGAGGCCCAATACTTCACAACCCTTGACCTCACAAAGGGGTATTGGCAGATCCCCCCCTTTCAGTGAAGTCTAGGGAGAAGATTGCATTTGCTACCTCTAGTGGACTGTACCAGTTCATCAGGATGCCCTTTGGCCTCTACGGAGCCCCCGCAATGTTCCAACACCTGACAGACCAACTCCTGGGACCCCATGTGGAATATGCTGCAGCCTACCTGGATGATGATATGGTGTACAGTTGCCTCTGGGACAACGCCTGGAACCAAGTGGCCCCTGTCATGAGGACCCTGTGTGATGTGGGTCTGACTGCAAACCCCCAAAAGTATTGCATTGGGTGGCAAGAAACCACTTCTCTCGGGTACACCATGGGTTGAGGAATCCTGAGATCCTTAACTGGGAAGATGCCAACCCTGCAGTAATACTTCCAGCCACTTACGAAAAAGCAGGTATGGCAGTTCTTGGGCTTGGCTGGCTACTAGAGGCAGTTCATGCCCAACTTTGTCACCATCGCTGCCCCCGACAGACTTATTTATGAAGGACCAGTCACTCCGCATCTGGTGTACCCTGGACTGTGACAGGGTGTTTGCAATGTTAAAGGACACCCTGTGCCATGAAACTGTCCTCTACAGCCCCAATTTTAATGGCACCTTCCTTGTGCAATTGGATGCCTCAGCAGTCAGGCTGGGAGCCGTCCTCGCCCAAAACATTAACAGGGAGGAACAGCCCATAATCCACATCAGTCGTAAGTTGTTTCCCTGGAAGCAAAAGTACACAACACTTGAGAAAGAGGCCTTGGCCGTAAAGTGGGCACTAGAAGCGCTGTGTTTTTATCTCCTTGGGAGCCCCTTCATTGTCATCACAAACCATGCACCCCTGCAATGGCTACAGCAAATGAAGGACACCAATGCCCAAGTGATGCGCTGGTATCTTGCCCTCCAACCCTTTTCATTTACAATCCAACACAAGGCAGGTAAGGACCATGCCAATGCAGATGTTTTCTCATGCTTAGGGGAAGGAACTCAGACCAGCTCCGGAGACCAGGAGCCACGAACTAGAGGAGCTGCCCATAACCTGAGACCCGCCGGAGCTGCCCAAGCCCTGTGCGCTGGAGGACCCACTTGGGCCCTGTGACCAGGACGAGCTGCCATCCGCTGATGGCCCCGAGGAGTTCCCAGACCTGCCGCCGGCCACCGTTGAGGAACAGTGGGACTTCCTCTAGCCATCTACCCCAGAGAATCTGAGGAAGACCCCTGGCTCCACGTACCCAGGTTCAGGGTGGGAGGAAGTAGCCCAGGGGCAGCCAACTACAGTCTGGCTGAGTTTTCTTTCTTGCACCAGTGTCAGCGCATTGTGGCTGGAGCCTCGCTGACCCAGTGGCAGAACCCCTTGCCACTGGTAGGGCCCTGGGCTGGGACCCAATGGAGTTGGGTGGGCCTGCGTTGCCCTGCCCTAGCTATCCCAGGAGTGTTTGTATCCTCTGGGCTTGCAGCCACAGAGGATACCAAGTGTTGTGTCTACAGACTCTTAGCCAGCCCCACCCCACCTGGGGGCCCGAGGGCTACCGACTCCTTGCCAACTCCGTCCCGCGTGTGGGCCTGGAGCTAAAGACTATTACCAACCTGCTGACCTACCTCTTGTAGCAAGGCACTGTGGCCTTCCTTGGAGCCTGGGCCCGAGGAAGGGCCATGATGCCTCTGCTGGTTGGATTCGCCAGCATACAGACGTCTTAAATATTTTGACTCAATTTTTAGTTTGAAATAAGAATGACTCTATCTCAAAGTGAGAACTACAAGGTACAAAGAAAATGAAAGTGCAGTTTCACAAGATTGGAACTTGGTAGTTTTGAAACATAAAACAGGTAATTTATCCATCAGAATATATAATCTTAGGTTAACAAACATGAAAATTGAATGGGATTACTTTTGCCACTGGAGGACTTGCATATGATTCCATTAATGCAATGTTAATACATTGACAGTGACTAAAAATAATTTGAAAATGTAATATGAAGGTTAAGTACAAAGTGCGTTCCTTAAATTACACAAACATCTTCTCGTAAGCAAAATTCAGTGAAAACCAGGCTTCCTATAACTGTGTGTTGCTTTTTTAACAAACATGAGAATTTTTCTGCATTTTAGCTCTACTCATTGCATTCCTCTAAACAGTTATGATCTTTTACAATTAGTTTTCCTAACATCACATACAAAACACTATGTTCATAGAAACTTTAACTAGAAGCAAGCACTTAAGTCCATCCCTGTTCAGCAATGCTCTTAACCACATACTTAAGTCCTTTTGACATTAATGGGACTTAAGCATGTGCTTAAGTGTTGTGCTATCTTGGAATCTCCGGGTCTGACTACACTGCATGCTCATTTAGGTGACACGTAGAATACATATACTACATACACCCGAGAATGGGTATAAATAGCAGCATAAGCAGTGAGGTACTACTTTGGTGAGTAGAATAAAGACACTCCTGGAAACTGTGGTTGCATACCTAGGTATGTACCTTACAGGGCTCTTTATTCATCCAAAGCAGTGCCGCCTCATGTACACTGATATTTTTATCAATATAGTAGTGCCCCACTGCCTCCATGCTATTAGAATCTTTCCCCACTGCTGGGAAAGACTCAGGCAGTGGGGAAAAGCCATGGTGGGTCATGGGGGGGAGGGGAGGCGGAGGAGGAGGCAACAATGAAAGGCTCCAGCAGCTCCCTGCTGCTGAGCCTTTCCCTGCTGCCTCCATCTCCCCCAGAGCTGGAGCCTTTCACTGACATGAATAGTTACATACTGCAGTGTGCACGCAGCCTGCTTTTCACTGCAGTGTTTAGCTACACGTTCCCTACACACCAATGCAAGAGGTATGCAGTCTAAATATAGCCTTGGTGAAGTGTTGCTGAAAAAGTATTTCTGGAGAATCTACTCTCAAAAACAATGAGAGAAATTTACTGTGGTTTATTTACATGTCCTGAGAAATAGAACTATTTTTTGTCTTTCAAAACTTATGTTCAGTATGTCACTGAATGGGGAGGGAGGGGTTACTAAAAATGCTTGTAAAAATGATCAAAATGATAAGGAATAGAAAGAATAAAACAGGAAGGACAGGCACGTGTAGAAAGATAAGTGGCAGTTTTAAAAGATTCTAAAAGTTTAATAGATATTATACATTTAATTCATTTGATACGAGAGATGAAAGGAAAGTGGCTTGAAAAGGAAAATACCTAAATAGCTGGCTTTTTGCATCTGCTTTCATAAAATAATTCTTAATGCATTAGAACCACAGATGATTTGCAAGAGTAAATTTTACATTTCTGTATGGATATTTCAAAGGTTGCATGAAATGAGGCTTCTCCTCTGATCCATATCAATTTGTAAAAGTAGGCAATTCAGCTTACTTCATGAAATATATTCTTATGAAGCATAACAAAATCCAATTTGCCAGTAAAATCCATTTAAATTAAAATCAAAGAGTAATCTTCATACAATTCACTACCTGTACCACAATGATGAAATGAGATCAGATACCTCTGCTGTATAGTTTTGTATCCTGATTACTTTCTGCCCTATTCATCAGAAATTATCCACAGTAGGAAAGCTGCAAAAAGGTCACACATCTTGCTTTCTCACTCTGCCAAACTATTTGAGCAAGAAACTACGCTGGGTTGTAGCATATCTGTCTTGGCTCAGATCTGCTAGTGTTTCCAGACCTGGTTGGAGGGATGAGCATGGGGAGAGTTCTCTATAATGCTTTTCTCTCTTCCCTGAAGGATACTCTATTAAACAATGAGAACCCTCCAAAATTGCCTTATATTGCTGCAAGAAGTTATTAGCTGATTTCTAAAATTAGCTGAGATCTGATCTAAAGTATTTTCTATTTGAAGGTTTTGTATGGTCAGTGTTGACATTCTCTAACGTGAATTTCAGCCCCTAATTTTCAGAATGGTTGAGCAGCGGGTTTTACAATGGGGCTGTGGAAAGTGACACTTTTTCTGCAACAATATCCATCTTGTAAGAGACTGAGCAAACTTTGGGACCTGATTCTGCAAAGTATTAAAGTGCATGCTTAATTTTATATGTGTAAGTCATCTGTGGGACTATTCACATTCTTAGAATTACATACCTGGTTAATACTTGCTATATTAGAGTCTTAACAGGTGTTTGAGAAAACAATTGTCTGGTGAAATTGAACACTAAAGCAAACATACAGTAAAAAATTAACAGTCATGCATAAAAATGAATGGAGAAGCATAATGTATTTTGGCAATAAAGACACATTCATGCCTAGGCGTGTCCTCACAACTTCCACCTGGGTTTAAATAACTGTTGGATCTTTCAGGGTGTTTGGGACTTTAGCTCTGAAATTTATTCAATGCCTATGATAGATATGCTGCTAAATCCCCATTAACAGCTTAAAAATTTTACTTCAGCTTATAGTCAGTCAAAAAGTAGTAAGTCAGGTCATTAGCTGCCGTGGGTGCATGCTTGAAGCTAGTTTAAGGAATCAGAAGTTTTCAGTAGAAGCCAGCTGAAACAGATTTCTGAAAGTCTTGTCTCACTAAGGGCTGAAATATCAATGCCCAGTTGATGTATTTCTCTATCAATTACGGCTGTTTTCCGAAGTTCATGGTCTTTCAGTTCAAATCCAGATAACATAGTACAAACATTCCAATAAGCAATGATTAATTTGGAGCCATGAAAAATAAAAGAAAGCTACAAAGGTGGTTAAAGCTGCTTGGTCTATTAACTAGACGCAAGGGGCTCTGTGTGTCCCTCATTTCCCCCTTATGATCTTCCAGTTTTCACCAAAATCAATAGGATACTGCCCACTGATGTCTGAAATATTCCCTGAAATTTTTTAATTGATTAGAGAAAGTGTTCAAGTTATTAATCATTGCTTGTTGGAATGATTCCCCTGATTCTGACACCTTGTGGGACAATTTTAAGAGTAAGACACTGACTACTGCCAAGGATGACTTTGGAACAACAAAGAAAAAACAACCTAACTAGTTCGCAGCATCTGAACATCTGCTGCTCCCAGTCATAGAAAAGAAAACACAAGCTCATCTAACTTTACTTCAACAGCCAAGTCCAGAACTCTTAAGTTCAAAGAGGCTAATGCCGCGATCCAGAAAGGCACTAGAGAATGTGTCCAGAAGTACTGGAAAGACCTGTGCAAGAAAATTCAGACTTGCTTTGAAAAAGGGGACCTTCATGGTACCTCTGATAGAATCAGAGGCGCTCAGCCCAATTTGTAAAAAGACTCCAAACCTGAGATTGAAAGATGGTACCATCCTGACAGGCAAGAACAACTTGATTGACAGACTGAGCATTACAAAGAACTTTACTCAAAGAATGCCATTATCTGTGATACTGCCTTAGCTGCCATTACTCAGCTTCCAATGATGCAGGAGCTGGACTAAATACCAACTCTCCTCTTTCTCTACATCTTTATCAAAGAGATTGCACCTGGGAACGAAGCAGGCAATAATCAGATACCTCCGGAGCGCCTAAAGGCAGGAGAGAGAGAGAGAGCTTGCGAATGACATCCATGCACTTCTCTGCACCACGTACCTCAGGACCACTTGATAAACAAACAAGAGAAGTGTAACAATAACTCTGCCAGACACTTGCATCAATTCCTCAAGGTGAACCTTCCACTGTCAGTATTGAGGAAGTAGAAGAAGGACTTGCCGTGATGAAAAAAGGGCTGTCTGCAGACCCTGACAGCATTCTACCAGAATTTCTCCACCATCCCGGTCCCAAAGGACTCCAATTGCTAGCAACATTGTACTCTGCTACCTTAAGGACAGTATGGATCCCTGAAATATGGAATGAGGCAATGGTAATTGCCATTCCAAAGCTTGGGAAGCCCACTGATGAAGCAGGAAGCTATAGGCTGATTTCTCTACTATGTATGACATAAAATTCTTGAACATATTAAGAATACGTCCTTTTACTGAGCCAAGTATCCCTGTCAAACAGACAGGCTTCGGGTCAAAATGTAGCTGCTGAGATCAAGTTCTGGCACTCACAACTCACAGTGAGGCTGGCTATCAGAAAAAAACTAAAGACTGGTGCAGCATTTGTCACCCTGTCATCTGCGTATGACATGGCATGAATTAAAGGCCTGATGCTGATACTTGCAAAAATTATACCTTACTTTCAAACACTTTGCTTGGTGTGGATTATGCTGAGTAATAGACGCCTTTGGGTGTACTTGAGTAATAAGACAGATACCATAAGCAACAGGCTGCCACAAGGCTCGGTATTCGCGCCAACCCTTTTCAATATTTACATAAGTGACATGCCTCAAACTAAATCATGAACATTGAGATATGCAGATGATCTTGCTATGAAAATCCAAGCACCAAACTTCGATGACACTGAGGAAGCATTAACTGAGAACCTCTGAATTATGGAATAATACCTCCAGAAATGGAGGCTCAAATCAAACCCTGGAAAAAACATAGTAAATGCATTCCACCTTGATAATAGGTGTGCCCAAAACACACTGAAAGTAGCTTTCTGTGGTAAAAATGTGCAACATGGTTACACCCCATCATATCTCACAGTGAAACTTGACCACGCCCTTACCTTCTATGACCATTGTGAGAAGGTAGTAGCTTGCGTTTTTATCTTTGCAAACTTAATTCAGGAACTAGCAGGCACAACCTGGGGTGCATTGGCATCATTGTTGAGAACAACTGCTATGGCACTGTTATATTCGGTAGCTGAATATTGCTCATCAGTATGGAGCAGATGCAGCTACACGCGACTTGTTGATGTCTTCAACACTATGGCTACCTCTTCTATCTAACATCATTTCCCCACCGATACGCTGAACTACTGCAACACTACATGAAGTTCAGCAAATCCAGGAAAACAGATGTCTTCGTATCCACTAAGACCAGGCAATTGAAACAGCCCTCTAGTGACATTCTTGATGCTGCCTGTACCAGCAAGAGTCTAAAAAACTACTAGCTGGCAATTATGAACTTGTGGCATAACCTTAGGATTAGTACAGCATATGAATTGCTGCTAATGCACAGTTGGACATGCACAGAAATCTTTTTCTAGGTGCTGTGTGCATCAAACAATGTGTAAGGGCAGAAATCTCAAGGAATATAGCTAAATGTAGGGTAACTTCAATACAGTACATTAATATTCAAAGTTCTGCACATATGAAAAGCACTGTTGTGTTATCAGTGTTCTTTTTAGTCTAGAGTAAAGAGGGAGAAAAACAAAAACTCATGTCAGTAGTGCTAACACCATTAGCAGCAATTCAGATGCTGTACTAATCCTAGGATTATGCCACAAATTCATAATTGCGAGCCAGTAGTTTTTTAGACTTTTACTGATACAGGCAGCATCAAGAATGTCACTAGAGCTTGTAAAAAGGTTGATAATGAACTCCCTAATGGCTTGTACAGAAAAATATGTTCATAGAATTTAAAATAAGGACTGTTTTAATTGCCTGGTATTTCACAGTAAAAATAGCAAGAGAATAAATGCCCATTAACAATAAACACTCTTTTACTGGGGAATGAAATTTTACTGTTTTCAGTTGCTTTCAGCATCATAACAAAATGAGTTATGAAGGCACATTTAAAACATGTTTTTGCATGTTATTGTTAGAGGTCAGCAAGGTAACTATTAGATATAGTGAAAATGCTCTTTCTTTATTGTTTGAGTAAAATTTGTTTCCTCTCAACCTGAATCTTTTACAAAACCATATTCAGTACAATCCATATGTTTCTGAAATCACATCAAAGTTGACTAATTAGCAAAGAAGCTGCAAACTCAGTTTTCTTTTGAAGATTGTGGAAAGGGAGGTGGCTGCATTAGTTTGAAACTGAGACCATAAAGAACTTTATTTTTTCACAAGGAGTAATAATGGCATATATTTAGTGCCTTTTATCCCAAACAGCTAGAACCTGGTCCCACTGAAATCAATGGTAGCTCTGACATTGAGTTCAGTGGGAGTAGGATTAGTTCCTAAATACTTTATAGACTTTACATACATGCAGGAATAATCTCACCACAACCAAAACAGAACCACTTCTAAGGAGGAATGCAACAGCTATTGAATACAATGGTTTGTGGAAGGAAATGAAGAAAGCAGTGAAAACTATAGAAAGAATTTAGGTAGGCAGACTGTTGTTATCCAAGGTAGCATTTTGCAACTCCTACTGCTACCCTTTCAAAGTGTCATGCTTCCCCCATTGACTAATTCTTTCCTGTTCTGTTTTGCATCCAAGAACCCCATTCTGACACTGGGGCCTTCTTTCTCCTTAGCCATGCAATAAGCTGGCTCAGACTTGTCAGATAGTATATGACAGGACCCCCAACCGAGACAGCTTGCAAAGCTTAAACACAAGTCAGAATATCTAAATTAAACAATAAGTTATTTTGAAATTGTACACAATTTCCCTAAAAGATGTCTCCACAGAGGATATTGTTTTTTAAACTTAAATTTCCCAACAAGAGCAGGGAGGAATGGTAAGCTTGGATGCGCAATGAATGGAAGTCAGCAGGTAGCCAATTTTCCTTTCCATTTCACATCAAAGCTTTTCCATCTTATAATGGGATTTAAACAGTAGATTTAATCAAACATCTATATTTTTATGCAAAAAAGGCCTGATCCCCTGAATTCTGTAGAAAGACTCTCATTGCTTTAAATGGGCTTTGTATCAGGACAATATCATCAAAGTGCTTGTGAGGTGGTGCTGCTTGTAGCCACATCTGCCAAAAGCCACAGCCACCAAAAGTAGGGAGGAGTTCGAGCCTATCCTGATTGAGCAATCTGACTCCTATGCATCCAAACAGAGGGAAAAGCCCTGCCATAGGAATGGCCAGTCTAATGCTTGAAGAAAGAAAATTTGTGTTCCTTGTTCATTTTATCCCACTTCCAGGGACCTTGCAGAAAATTGTACATCTGTGTGCATGTGCGTGCACCAGAGAGATCAGCATCCTCATTCTCCTTTCCTCATCCCAAACACCAGAGAGAACCCACACAAATGGTGATAAAATTGCAGGATGCTTTGTCACGTGCTGGGGACCAGTACAGGGTGGGTTCCAGAAAGGAAACTGTCTATATGGAATTTGAAATTAATGAAAAGTGAAAGCTCAGAAGCATTCAAAAGCAAGATGAAGGAAAGTCCCAGAGGAAGGCTGAACTGCTTTACTGACTCCTCCATCATACTGACCATGTACTCATAACTCTCCCAATTAAGCAGCCTCTCACCCACAGCAACAAAAAGTAAATTCCAATTTTGTATGAAATTTTGTGCAGTATCATAAACAGACAGACCTTTTTTTGCCTTTTGTGTGATATTTTTAGTATCTTCCTTTTCTCTATTGCCATGTGACTTGCCTCATTTGCTGATGAGTGTTATTCAAAGAGGGAGTAAAAAGAAATATACAGACCAAATAGAGCGCCACAATGAACTTGAACATTTGACATTGTGCTCCACAACCATCACAGATTCTGTGGATTTACTCATCGTGCATCTGGGAAACCTGCATTACATAGAAAATTTTCACTTGCACTACATTGGGTACATTTTTATTCACTCTGAGAAAGTAGAAAGAAACAGTTTTGCTGGTTTCCCACTTTGTGAATGTGCTTGCACAGCTCTACTAGTTAAGTAGCTAGATATTAGTTCAGTGAGGGAACCGTTTCATTTCAGACTAGTGGACTCAATTATTTTGAAACATCCAGCACAAATAAACTAATTTAAATGACTTCTAGGTACTTTGTATTAGAAGAACAACAACAAAGAAGTATGCTTTTTCAGTGACTGAGAGATCAGAGGATTTGATAAGGCACTCACTTTTATTTAATGTCCTATCCAATTCTGGTTTGCATTAGTCACCTAAGCATAAACACACCTTTTCCATTTAATATTACTTAAAGTTAAATAAACCTCTCATTTGCCTTAGTAAAGAGTGACAACCTGTGCAATAAAAGTAGAGAATACACAAACTTTGACTTTTAGCAATCCCTCATTCAAAACTGTTTAGTGAATTTTCAGAATGCTGAATAATCCAGGGAGCATGCAAAGTTAAATGACCTTCTCTTGTTTATAACCTGACTTTTCTGGATGCTACATCTATTCTCATGTTGTGACTATATCTCAGTTTTGATGACTATTTCAGGTTTATTTGGGATTGTTTAAAACAAAACCAGCAAATTAAGCCAAATAATTTTAAAATAAAATTGAGCAATAGCCCCAAGTGGAAACTTTTCGAATCAAGTAAACCTTGTCTTTCCTTGCAGCTGTACAGCTAGAAAAAATACATAATCGTGTGATTATAAAAGGTTATGCTCGGGGAGGATTATTTACATGCCTAAACTGAGTATCATCTAGCTTGAAATCAGGGAGAGATTCAATTTTTGCTTCCTTGGTAGAGTAACTGATTATGGGCCAGGAGAATTTGTATTGGCTTATCTGTCTGTGTGCGTGTATTTATCCTATACTCATTGCCATGTTTTCTGAGGTCCTTAGACATTTTAAGAGTAAGCATGCTAAAAAATCTCTACATTTCTTCCAGTACACACATCATTGTGGAGTTTTTAGTTTGCTTCATGGCTTTTGGCATTTTGGAAAGTCCTGGTTAAAGAAATGGATTTTGCATTCTGATCAGAAGGTTGTGAGATTTGTAAGTGTTTCAATGTCTTCTGTCAGCGGTTTGCATAGTGGTGGGCCAGTTGCCAAGAAAACCCAATCATTGGTCTCCACTTCAGACTTAACAGTATAAGCAGTGTGAGTTTGCTTTATTATGACAGTTTTCCTACAGAATCTTTCCAAAAATAAACCTTTGAGCCTCAACAGATATACATTGGCATTGAATTCAGTGAAGCTACATCTATTTAGGTTGGAAAATCTGAGCCTTTATTGGGATGTGACAGGGCAGACAGAGCTTTTGGGGAAAGGATCCTGAAGTTCTGCCATATCTCATCTCAGTAGTATCCTGACGAGGAAGCTTTGCCAAATCAATCAATGACATTAGGTTCCAGAGTTTAATTCCCAGCTCAGGGAGGCACTATTAGTGGGCTTGTAATTGGGCCTCATTCTGGTTTGCATTCTGGCATCTTTGCTGCATGATGGCACAAAGGCTCTGGAAAGCAGTCAGATCTGTTCAACTGTTACGCAGGGTTCCTCAAACCCATATCTTTAATCTCTGCAAGTGTTACCGAGGGCTCTTCAAACCCGTAACTTTATTCTCTGTTAGTCGGCATCAGGTCATAAACCAATGGAGATGCAGCGCCTCCATTTGCTATAGGGCTAGCATAGAAAAGTCAGAATCATGTGCTTTTACTTCAGAGATTTTCACTTTATTTAGCCTCCAGCATTCTCCGCAGAATGCCTTTGCTTAAAGTCTTTGCCTTATTAGTCTCAAGCACATACAAATACAATAGGTTATAGAGCACCCCAAACTAATAATTACCCCCACAAGTCTGAGGCATTCTTCAGGTGTTTCAGTCGCAGATTTCCGGTTCGCTGGTCTTTCTTCTGGGTCTGGTGAACTTTTCAATGTGTCCATGAAGCAATCAAGTTGACTCAGACCCACAATTCCCCTCTTGTACTCACAAAGTTATAGACATTTCAATCAAAAATGTCATATAGATGACCAAACAAAATTAATCACTGGGTAAAAAGTAGGGGTCACAAAAACATGTCACTAAAAAGAACTATTAAGCAATTTTGAGCTGTTAGCTTAGCAATATGTTTCCCCATAATGACACTCCTAAAATATATTCATACTTCCTATTTTTCACAGACACAAAGCACAGCATTTTAGAGACAGAGAATGTAGAGTCAGGTTCATTTCATTTGACTGTTTTCCCCCTCCCTCCCAGCTTTGCCTTAGTGATACTAAATTCCTACAGAGGCCTACTAAATGGCTAAGTGCAACAAACAGAATAATTAGTAGTTCATCCCAATAATTGGCAGTGGCTTGAACATCTGGCTGGTTGCTAAAAATGCCTTTCTAGACAGCTCAGAACTCACTTGGCACAGGAAAACTTTTCATGTCCTCCCCTACCACCAACCCCAAACTGAGCTTGTTGCAGTATTGGGTCCAGGAAGAGCCATCCATCTTTCCAAGGGCTATCCAGGAAGGATAATTCCTGGATAAGGGGGCCACTAAAGATCTTAAATAACCTGATAATAAAAAGGATCAGACCTGTATGAATTTTAGTCAGAACTTTAATTCCTGCAAAGGTTAACTTACTTTCTCCAGCAAGGTAAAATGAAAAGATTACAAATAGTAGCTCCGCTATGATAACTAATACATTCAAATCTGCACACACTAATAAACTACAGAATCATATCTTATGGCAATGGGACTACTCATTTGAGCAAGACCTGCAGGATCTGGCCCTTAGTTAATTGCTGTGATGAAGCAGTAGCTGTAAAAATCTCTAATATCATATACAGTCAGCCTCTTTATTAAAGTTCCATAGAAGCCAGTGGCAAAATTCCAATTGACTTTAATGGGAACAGGAGCTGGTCCTATGTGCTTTAATGCTCAAACTTTGGCTTCTCTTGTCCATTTTTATTTATTTCTATCTTTTAGTCTTCTACTTTATTATATATTTGTTTTCACTGTGAAAGAGATGAGGACTAAATTCATCTTTGTGCCAGTGATGTCCTGATAGTGTGCCTGTGAACTAGACCTTGGGTAGGCAATGTGGTGACTCTGGATACCACAGCATACGTCAGTAACAATATCATGCCCTCTAATTGACAGAAAGCAATTTTAGCCAAGCTAAAACATGATGATAGCTTTGTCTTTTTTATTATTAACTCAGAATTAGCCTGGATAAAAGTAGCGTTGACCTTGAATGAATAAATGATGAAAGTTGCATGAAAGAAGCACAGATGCATGTAAAACTCCAAGTGTTTGGAAAGTGATGTACTCTGTGTTTCACTTCTATATAAACTTGAGTTGCATTATCTATCTCTTACATTCCCCCACCAATCCACCCTCTGCCATGGATCAGTCAGCACCTGCCTTTACCAGCAGCATACCCTTTAATCATAAAACCCTTTAAAAAGTACTGGCAAATGGTGTATATTTCTTCACAAGATTCTAAGAGTACTAGAGATTTGCTGAACAGAACAATTACTTACTGCAGTGTATAGAAGAGAGGAGATTCACAAAAATGTGCACAGTAGAAAATTGGGATAAAAATGCTTGGTGTTATTGGAAAGCTTGTTTCTGTAATGCTAATCTCCTCAGATCACAATGCCCTCTTCTTCCCTTTTGAGCTTAAAAAAGAAGAAATTTCCCCATAACCACCATTTTATGGTAGCACCTGTTGATCAACAAACTTTTCTTATATATATTTTTAATCACAGTTAATTTATTATATATGTGTTTAGATGTAGAGTGTATACATTGTGAGAAATTTAAATCCATTGTAAAGAACAGTGGCCTATGGCGGCATCTCTATACATGAGACTATCGAGAGAGAGGGTGCACACAGACAGTAATAACAAATAGGCTGCATTCATGTTATTGGGTAGCTTGGTTTTCTTCTGTGAATGTAAATTGCTGTAGTTTCCAATGCCTGTGGCAACCCAGTGAGTCTGAAGAGTTCAGGCATATTCTGTCTTACAACAATATTCTTTGTTTGTATCACAAGTTCTTCTCTTAAAATATATTGTATATGTGGGGATGTTTGTGTTGTTGGCTAGCTAAGCTTCCTTCTCTGGAGTTCTAGTCTAACCATCGGTAGTATTTTAGCCCAAGGACACTCGCAAAGTTATATTTACTCATGTTTCCCTAAAACAATACCCTTCGTCAACCAGAAACTTTCACCAAAACATGTTTGTAATCTAAATGCATAAAAAGTAATTGCACTTCAAATAAGAATCAATTTCAACCTTCAAAAAAAAAAAAAAAACCCTTCAGTAACTGTAAAGGAGAGCAAATATTCTTATTTGGTGTGTGATTGTGTTATGTTTTGGATGATTGTTTTCCTCCTTGATGTTGTGAAGAGTTGATTTTTATATGCTCCTTTTTACTGTTGGTTCCTCAGAATGCTTTGTAGGGGGTTTTGTTAATGGCCAAATATTTATTTAAAAAATAAGCAGGTATGTTTGACTATTAAAATGTTGGCTCAGGATGTGCACCAATATGACAGTGAAGCTTGAACTTAAATATGGTACTACAGGTAAAGGTAACTATATTATTTTGAAGGAAGTAAAAATGCAATGGTCTGTTCCTGTATGTGTCTTATTCATTGTGCTCTATGTATAGACCAGAATGTCTATAAACAGATGTCCCAAAGATAATCCAGGGACACTTATTCTTCCATATTTCCTGTGGGACAGGGGCTCTTAATGGAGAAATTCAATGTCTTTCTCCTTTTAAAACAGTTTCTAAGTGATTAAGACTCATCTTTGGAAACTATATTGGATGGTTATGGCCTTTGGCTACTTAAATTGGAAACAAAGGTGGAGTCAACTATAGGTTGTATTACGATCTTAGAGGAGAAAATGGTGGGCTTTCAATCACAAGTAAAAAACTCAATCCTCACAAGGGCTCATCAATTATAATGATTATGCACACTGAAAATATTTTAGCAGCAGGATCTTTCAAATGTTTCATTTATATAAAAGGAAATTACTATGCTTGTATCAAGAAATCCTTTTGGCACGAAATATCTGACCCACCCATTTGTATTTTAAAGGACTTTAGAATTTCGCTTAAAATTGCATCTCCTATACATCAAAAGCAGCGGTGGATTCACTGTATACAAGTATTCCTCAGATAATAGGTCAGGATAAAAATCTTGTTAAAGTTGAGGTTTGGAAATAACACTGTTTCGTCAATATAAAAGCCCAGCACACTTTTTCACACATGAAGTTGCACAGTGAACCTGTAGAAAAAACTTAATATCAGGCTAACTCTGCTCCTCATCCCCTCCTTCAGAAAAGAGCTCAGCTGGAAATCTGAGCAAAGATCCCCTTACAGTATTCTTTTCTTCTTCTTCTCTGCCTGCTATGGAATGGCTCCTAGGACTTGTTCCCAAACATACATCTGCTCTGGGGATTCACAGGAGGCAAGGGATATCAATATGGAAACACTGTGTCTACAGCAGCTCAGGATCCTGGTGGCCCTTTGGCTCTGGCACCCTCGGGTTCTATGTGGAAAAAATGGGCAGGTATCTGTACTGCCCTTTAAATCTGTAAGAGGAAATCAGGCAGGAGGTGGACTCTGAAATGTTCTAGTTATGAGCTCTACAGTGAAGCAGTGGGAGAAAGAGACAGTGGTTTTAGGGATAACATTATCCTTTTTCTAATAAAATACCATGTTAAGTGTTTGAAGGAATCAAATCTTTCTGCGAAATGAATCTCCCCAGGATCGATGTCTCAGTCCCCCCAACCTCTGACTCCCTCACTTTCACAGATGTTTGGACCCATAGAATGAATTCCACAGTGTTTGGAGGGTGGGATTAAAATGGGCTATGTAGGTGGCTGACTCGCCTCTGATTTTCCACCTGCCACCAAGAAGGAAAATAGAGCAATATGTGGAGAATCCCCTCTATGTGCAGATTCTGAAGGTGTGTACAAAATTATCTGATCCTCAGTCCTGAATCAAGCAAAACTCCTACTGAAGTTAATGGGAGCTTTCACTGAGTATTGATTAAGGTATACAGAATTTTGTCCTTTCATAGAAGTTTTTCTTTTCCAAAGAATAGACAGCATTGTTCCTTTCTCCACCTAAGTTCCACTAGGAAGTTAATCAAGAAAAAGTCCAAAATGTGCAAGCAGAGTAAAGCCTAGACCAGTTTACATACACGCAAACACACACAAACTGCTTTAATAGAGCCAATTTCACAAAGCTGAAAATAATTATGAATCAAATCGCCTGGGAAGAAGAATTTAATCAGAAAAATATGAATGATAACTGGGAATCTTTTAAGAACACCTTATGGGATGCCCAAAAAGCCACAACTGAGGAAGAAAGCTGTGCTGATTTAAAAAACCAACCTAGTTTAGAGGGGAAGAGAAGGCACCTTTAAAAAAGTAATATGGGAAGCCAAGTGACATAAGGAGATATCTATGGCCAGCAGAGTTAAGGACAATAAGAAGGAGTTTTTTTAAAATATATGAGGAACAAAAAGAATCTTGACTAGGTGGAAATGGTGGAATTATCAATAATAATACAGAAAAGGAAGAAGTGTTCAATAAATATTTATTTTCTGTATTTGTTGAAAAACTGATGATGCAGTCCCATATGGTGATTACATTCTTTCCATTCCACTAGTATCTCAGGAGGATGTTGAACAGAAGCTACTAAAGTTAGACATTTTTAAATCAGCAGATCCAGATAACTTGAATCATATTCACTTAGGTCTTTTTATACATTTCTACATTACAAATTACTTAATTGTTATCCAACTGGCTTTTAACACAACCTTTTGGGTTTTGTGTAACCCATACATTAGACATTCACAAGCTTCAGTTACACCATTTTTGCACTTTTCTTGTTATTTTTGCAGCTTCTTGGTCATGCCATTTTATGTCATCCTGCCCTCAGTCTTCCCAGAAAAAGGATTTTTCATTGTCTGAGGTTTGTGTGTTTTTTTTTTTTTTACCTCAACTTAAAGCACATCGTGACTTTTGTTCCATCAACACAAACATCATTTAAGTAGATCGCAATTCTCTGTAAAAGAAGAATTGGCAAAATGACATTTATGCCAGCAAGGCTTTGGCCTAAGTATTACCTCATCTGTACTCACTCAGTATCCATAACTACAAATAATTAAAATATAACTAACAAAGCTTTTAATGTTACCATTTAGGAATTCTTCATTTTTATATTTCAGCATTATACTCTTCATCTATTTGGGAAAGGGAGTTTGGAGTGCAAGCTATGATTCTCAGGTCAACATTCCTTATTTTTAAACATGAGTTTTTCATTTAAAGTCCATTTTTGTTTGTGAATCATGGTATGGTTAGATTTTCTTGGAAAATAAAAAGTTTTAATTGGAGACAAGTTTTTTCTAAAGGGGTATTTTATTTTATCTACTTGTAGGGTCTGACCCAACAATCCTATTGATTTCAATGAAAATACTCCATGTGAATAAGGTGTTCCCAACAAGTCCCATAGTTTGGTCAGTATGAATGTATTTATATGTAGAAAGGGTAGAAAAAATAGTATGTGATCATGTAATTAAAGTCCTATATTATACACAGACAGGCAACATTTTCAGGCATTCCCTAACTTGAATGCTTGACTTTGCAATCTTAATGTTCTTTTAAGATAGATTTTTGTGTTTCATACTGATATTCATTGAAAAGCCTACATTTAAAAAAAAAAAGAACATCACCAGCATTTGGGATGTAGGACTTGAAGCCACCAGCATTTGGGATGTAGGACTGCACAATTCCCTTCATGAAATTACCAGATCTGACAGCTTGCATTATAGGTGGTCTGCTGAAATGACAGCTTTGTATTTGTGCCAAGACGTGGACCGGATGTTGCAAGGTTCTTAGTACTTTCAGTTCCCACTGAGGTAGTTGAAAGCATTAGTACCTTATAGAAGGTGCTTAGTGCTTTGCAGGATTGGCCCCAAACTAAGGAAGACACCTGTTCTCTATAATGTAGCTAGTATGCTGACTTGGTAGCATAAGCTGAAAATTACCTTGACTTACTATGTAATTAAATTATAAAATCTTGAAACCCTGTTACATGATGTAGCATGATTTATCATGACTATTAGATATTATAACAGTAGTTTAAAAATCTACCATATGGACACCGCTATACTGTGCAATGTGGATGCTGGTATGGAGTAGAGTTCTATCAGCAGTTATTAGTAATAAAAGAAACAATTCTGATCTTAAAATCAACAGTAGTGATTCTTAGTTTTGTATTAACAGTGTTTTGTCAGGGAACAACTTTTACTTTTGTCATAATATTGATTAAATGGGGAGTGCCTAATGAAATCAAAATGCAGGTGGCTGCGCTGCCCACTGTCCTTTTGGGAGAAATAACTGGGAACTGCTGCTGCTTGCAGGAGTATGAAAATTGGAAAATATTACTGTCATTACAAAATACAAGTGTTTCCTTATGAAGATAGATTTCTCAATTAAGGAGCCTGACTTTTCCCTGACTGGAATTAGCACATATGGGGTATGTGCTCTACTAATGGAGGATAACAGAATAATGTGTACATTGTACACACTGGCAAATAAACTGTGGCAAACCGTGCATAAATCTATTTTTAAGATGAAATGTGTCCAATTTTGTCTGAGTTTTCACTACAGATTGGGTAGAATGAGTTTGTCTTTGGTTTCCCCTTTACAAGTAAAAATAATGGGTTTTTTTCCAGAGGAAAAAGAAAACTTGTGCATTTTGACTTACTTTTCCTTTCACTTGAGCTTTGCAATATATAGGGACTACAAAAATGTTATACCTATTTGAAAGAAGCATTATGTACATCTCTTATTTCTCAACAGGAATAAAGTTTTTATGATACAGTTCTCAGCCTATGTGGTTTTTAACTAGGAAAAACACTCACCATCTGCAGTGAGAGATTTGAAAGCTATCTGATAAGATTTTTTTTTCTGGTCATCATTATTAGCTAAAGAGCATGTGGGTGGGTGAAATATATCCATGTCTTTGAGGCCTAGAAGTATGTCCTAATTTAATTTTGTCCTGGTCTTTAGAACTCTATTCTGTGCTGAGGCACTGAAGGTGAGTGCACTCCAAAAAGAGGCATGCCTCTTCCCAGCAGTTGTCTCTTCCCATTGTTCCTTATGAGATTTTTGACCTCGTCTGCCCTCCCTTTGCTGTCCCATCAAGAGGCAGAAGAAAGGACACACAAGTAAATGGGCAGTGATCCTAAGACACCTCATCTGCTTCATTTCTGCCATTCCTGCCTCCCCAGTTTCTTCCACTGCCAGCACAAGGCCAATTTTTTCTTGTTTTCCCCTGACCTCCATGATATCCTCCTTTCTTGATGATTGCTAGCTTAAGGGACAGATCATGAATCAGCAGCAGGAAGAGGTGAATCAGATTTGGGCGGTCAGGATGGGGGGTATTTTACCAAGAAAGAGATGCAGGATTGAACCTACTTCAATCTTGGATGCTAGCATTGGTCTACCTCCCTGTACCTAGAAACCCCCCTTCTTATGGCACAGCAATCCCAATTATCCTCTCCTGAAAATGAAAATCTGGAATTTCATCCAGGTGCTTGCCGTCTGAGAATTAATTAGATTCTAATGTTAATTCAAGGATGCCAGTATAGACATTCATGTCTTTTTCCTATTCTTATCCAGTGTTTGTGACAAAGACATTGGAGAGCAATTTTATTGAATCTGGCCCTTACTTTGTACTCGAGGAAAATAAATTTGATTTCCTTTGTGGCTATTTCTGGAGGACATGAAAAGCTGTGAGCTGGAAAAAAAAAAATTGAACATACAGTTCAATTTGACATAGTCAGTCCTAGTGAAAGAATCTTCAAATAACTTGTATGTAATTCTGAAGTGCTTCCCATACCATCTCAGGGAAAACAGGTTTGGGAATCTTATTATAATGACATAAGATCAATATAGATATAGTATTAAAAAGCTCATAAAAAAGCCACAATCCTTTTATGTAGCTTTAAAGCTGTCTTGGAGATTAAAACCAGTGTATTTTGCCTTGCTTACTCAGGACTTTTCCACATTAGGCAGCCTTAAGTAGATGACAGTCCCTGAGGCTAAACTTGAAAGATGTTTCTCTTCTGCTCCACAGTGTCTGTACTGGGAGGAAAGCTTTGGATATACGTGTGTTCTTTGACTGACTTACAGCTCTCTGGAAAGATTTCAAATTTATATATAGTTGGGAGCTGACAGTTATCTTTCAATATATATTGACCAAAAGGCAAATGCAGAAATAATTTGACCTTGCCAGGAAAAAAAGTTAAATTAGAAATATGCAGAATAACAGCTTGCACAAGAAGTCATGTACTACATGCGCAGCTCAATAGGTCATTATTTCAAAAGTCTTTTTAGCAGTAGTTTCTACACGCTGATACCCATAGTTTTCCCATACTCTTAAGAGGTAACTGTAATAAGTTGGCTTTTATTTCTTTTTTCTTTTTCAAAGGTGCCACATCACTTAAGAGCTGCACTTGGGAAAGGCTTCACAACCACACAATTTCATAAATGATCCCTTCATGCCCTTCATTAAGGGTACATCTAGGCTGCATCTGGAAGCCTGCTTCCCAAAGTGGGAAGATCTACGTGCTAACTCTGGTCTAACAAGCTAACTAAAAATAGCAGTGCAGCTGGGAGTAGCACGCGGGCAGCTTGGGCTAACTGCCTGAGCACGTACCAGTGGGGAACCAGACTAGTTTGTACTCAGCAGTCAAGCTAACCAGAACTGCCCCTGTGCTACACCTAGCTGCTCTGCTATTTTTAGTTTGCTAACTCAAGCACAGCTGGAGCGTCTGTCTTCCCATGCTAGGACGCATGCCCCCAGATGCTGTGTAAACATACCCTAAAATAGATGTGATTCTTCTATTAAGGTACAGCTAGTGGACTAAAGAGGAACATTAGCTCAATTTAAAGTCTGAAAGGTACAGTTCTGTTGCCATTTCATCCCAATTCTGCTGAGCCTTAGATAGGGTATGATCCAGCTCCTATTGGGGCCAGTTGAGTCAATTCTATGGAGTCAATTCAGTCCACAGGGCTCTGATCATACATAGTGCTGGATTTTGATTTAACTTGGAGTGGAGGGTGCTTACAACGTCACAGGATCAGGTCCAGAGCTTTTAGACCGAAGCAGTGATATATCAGTTGGATCAGGTGTCCGTAGACTACAAATTGAAATTAGCCAAAGATATCCCAGAACCTCTTAAAGTAATGAATACGCTTCAGTTAGAGAGGTGGGGGATGCTCTGCATTAGCTAGTCACAGACAAAATAGGGAGCGATTATAAATAGGGTGAGATGCTGCAGATGCCTCATGGGATCTGTGATGATATTTAACATATTGTGATTGAAGGAGGCTGATCAACATAATTCTCATTCTGAGCCCCTCTTTGGCCAGGTCATGCATTCGTCCACATGGAGAACTCCATTAGACTTTAGTGGAAGCTATGTGTGTTAAGAGTTTGCTGGATTTTCAGTATTCTGTCTTTGTTAAACTCTGCTGCAGTTCATATAACAGGAAACTAACACAGACAAAATTCAGGTAAGTATGTGAGCTGTCTCTCCTGGCACTGATGGCATCATAATAAATACATAAATAAACCTGCTATATCCAACCAAAACATGCCTGAGAGAAGTTCTACCAATGTTCTCCATTTACCTTCTACTTAGCATTATGATCAGCTTTTTTATTTAGACTATATGCAAACAGAATGAGAAGGATTGAGAGAGAAAGAAATGCATTATCTATTTACCCTCATAGATTCTTTCACCCATCATATTCTCACAATGGTCAAATGTAAGGTAAAAAATCTTGTTAGCATCCATTTAACTTCATCGTTGCATCCTGCTATAGCCTTAAAGTGACATACCTAATAGAAACTTTGAATCATCATCCACTTGTTTGGCTGTTCAATCAAATTATGAACCTTTTGAGATTCATCCATTGATACTATTAAGTTGCTCTTGACCTTCTCCCACATATTATCATGAATTGTATATGCCAGCTGTGGAGGAAGAGATTTCCTGATGACACAAGCTTGATGCACATCTGACTAGTGTCTCAGTTCAACAAAGCATTTAAATGCACTTTTTAAAAAAATTGAGAATGTGCTTTGCTAAATCAAGGTTTAGGTGAGAGAGAGGTTCCATTTTTGACTTAGCTGGCTTCTTTTGCTTGCTTTTTTTGCTTAGCTGCCTTTTGAAATAACTGCCTATGGATCAGAGGATGCCAGTTGCAGTCTTGGCTAGGGGAATGTGCAGGATATATACATATGCTTGATCACCAGCAGATATGGAATTTTGCTAGCTGATTATGTAAACTCTAATATCTGGTCAAAATTTGATCTCACGTATAATGTATTATGAGTGTATGGTCTATTGTGAGTGTATGCATTTTGTAAAAGCTTGCAAATAATGTGCATTTTTGCTTTACATTCTGGATATGTTCTTCACCACTCAAATATGTTAATAAAAAAAGGAAACCTATTTACCTTAGAATTGCATTTATGAAAAATAATCAGTAATTTTGCTCTGCTTCTTTGTATAGTTACGAAGAGAGCTTGAGGTTAAAAATCTTACTTGGATTTAGAAATGAAGTCAACTGAGAAACACCAGTCTGAATTTGTTTTCTCATCAAAGTGAACATCGGTCTCACAGTTGAATATTCAATTTTTTTTTTAAATGCATAGTGCTTTTAAAAAAAAACTGCTTAAAATTTTAATGAAATGGTTAGGTTAAGCAGTGTTTCATTCAACTTAAAACTATTTCATTTGACTGAAAACTAACTTTTTTCATTCACCAAAACCCACTCAACCCAAATTATTCTGAAATTAACCCAAAATATTTTTGTTTTTCCAGAACTCTCAGTGAAAGAAATGTAACTAGAGCTGTGCAAATAACTGGTATTAGGAATAAGGGAAGCATTAGCCTTATTGGTACTGTGCATCAAAATCCCTTTAACACCTGTTTTCTCAGAAATATCTTGTCTGGCTTTTTAATGTGTGCACAAATATATCTGAGACGAGGAGTGCAAGATTTTGAAACTTAATACTTGTATATTGAAGGAGACTATTGTGACATTACCCAGAATAAAATTGGACTGTTGAACAGCTATATCCTCAATTCTTCAACCTGTGGGTGCCTTTTACACTACTTTGCTATGAAATCAATGACTCGTGGTCTGCTCACCCACAGTCTCCAGCTCAGTGCTATGGCAAGCTACTCTTGCATTATACTGCAGAGCAAGATCAGCAAAGTTCCAGTCTCAGACTTTTTGGCAGAAATGTGCATCTTGTACACACAACCTTCTCCTGGACAACACAAACTCATATAAACTCTTTCATTTTATTATAAAATATGCGCAAATTCTCTTATCTCCAATGGAGTTTCCCAAACACTTCAATTCAAGCACACTGGTTTAGATAAAACAAGTTTATTAACTACACGAGGATAAATTTTGAAGTTATTACAAGTAATGAGGCATAAAAGTCAGAATTGGTTACAAGAAAATAAAAAGTAAAACTCAATTAATATCTAACTTAATAAGCTAAATGAATTCAAAGCAAAGGTCTATCTCACCACCTGCTTCAGCAGGCTTAATGACTGGATTCCTTTCATCCAGGATCCCTCCCCCAGTTCATTGTTACTTTCTTTGTCCTTCAGGTGTTGTTGATGCTGGGGTACAGAGAAAGGGAGGGATATTTTGAGGTCTCTGTTCCCCTTTCTGATAGTTCTCTTTTTTCTTTCACAATCATCTCCAGCTGAAGCTCAGGAGATAAAATCTGGAGACAGGAACCTCCAGCTGTTTCTTTGCCAAAACGTAGATTTCTCTCTTACCCCTTCTTTCTTGCCAAAGAATGGCCACCTGACCAGGTGATAGCCCATTTGATCTTGTTGACAGTTGGCTGAGGCATTGGTTTGCCTTTTGTTTCTGAGGAACTGTTTTGTGGCTCTTTTTGCAGACTTGGAACAAGTCTCAGTAATATCATACAGTAGAATATCATAACTTTACATACCATGTTGCCACATGCATTTCATCAGGACAATAATGATAGCAAATTATGAGTTTTCAAATAACTCACAAGGCATACTCGGTTCAAAATTTATCATAATCTTGTAAAAGGGATGAACATAAGGGTACAGACTGTCAAAAATATACTTAGCTCTTAAACTGGCTTGTACTGCTGCCCAGCTTCCAGTGACAATCAGAAATAAGTACAAGCTGCAAGGAATGTGGTTTAATTAGGCTGCAATTTTTTTATTTAACTTATGGGAATCTATGCAGTGTAGTTATAGCTGAGTTGGTCCCAGGGTATTTGGGAACTATCCATCAGTAACTTGCACAGTGAAGGTTCTGGTTCATTTCTTAACCACCTCCACCTGGAAGAGGGCTACTGTTGAAAGGAACTGTTCTAGAAAACCAAATGGACAAGACAGGAGACTGATTGGCGAACCCTGGAGGGCTGAGGCTCTGAATTAAGAGCCTAGAAACCTTGAAATGGGAATTCCTGGTGTGAGAGACTGATTTGGGGAAGAAAATAATCTGCTTTGCTTGGAGAGACTTTAAAGTAAATGTCTGCAAGGGGTGGGATTGTGTTTGTTAAACAGGTGCTCTAAAATAGGCCCAATCTATTACGCTCCCCAACATGGGCCGATCTGCTCTTGTAGGCATTCAAATGCCACCATTGATAAGTATAATCTGTTGGGCTTCTATCACAAGCTGTGTTGTGGATGTAAACAATCCAGTCCTGAATGAATAGGGTCCCACTTCCCCAGAGGAACCTCAACAATACACTCTTTCAGATCGCCAGTGGTATTTCCTTTTCTGAGGTACAGTAGATGTTTGTTTGCCACAACACCTTGTAAGAGCAGTCACTGCTTACAAGCAACATTTCTCCTGGGAACACTTTCCCTACTGCGAATTGTCAACACTCTCCATAACCGCAGCTCTCATGGAGAGTTTACAAACAACATAGCAAAAGGGCACTGATATGTTGCTGCTAATGAGTGTCTACTGTAATACCCTTCCCCGTGAAGGAAGAGCAGCTGCTACACTAAGCAAATCTGTATTGGGCAAATCACAGCCTCCCCCTCTCCTTTTTGTATTCTGACTCACCTTGCCATCCCTTAATTCCTTTTTTGACATTCTAGTTAGGATGTCAGATCTCTCCCTCCCCTCCCCACTGCAGATACCAAAAGTCCAAAGCCCCATGTAAGTCCTTCCTTGATGAAGTCCTTATTAACTCTGGCAAGCCATCCCTCCAACAAATTTCTGACTCCCCACACTTTTGTAACTTCTATTTACACTCACATTAGAGTGCAACAAATTTGTGCACCATGCTACCTATAGCATAAGGATTGCAGGATCAAAGTTTTAATCTACAGACCACTGATGCATATAGAGTATAATAAATTCCATTCATGGTGCAATAACTAATTAATTTTAAAATGAAAATGCCCGTGGAGACAGATTTCTCCAATGAAATTTTCTTCTGAATCTTCCCTTTTTGAAAAAGTAATAGTTTCAAAGGACACATTACACCTTTAAATTAGTCAGTTAATTTCTTCTTTAATCCCATTAAGATGAGGGGTGGTGGGAAGCAGAGTGAAAGCTTTTAACAAGCCTGCCAATAATTCTCTGCTTGTGGGCTGTGCTATTAGTTGTAATGGAGAAAAAGGAATTTAGAATTCAGAAGATGATTTTGGAATATTGTCCCTGTTTTTGTTGCTGAATAAAGTAAAATCAGCCTTGAGAGACTTGACATCCTCTGGGAGAAAAAATATCCCAGAAAGGAGCAATAGGTCTTTACTTGAGAAATCAATCAGAGACAGTGCACAGTGTGAATACCTTATGTGACTAGATGCACAATATAGGGTGTGAAGTAAGCACATATTTGTCTTATTAAAGGACTAACAGGTTACTTTTTTAGAATAGTTACCTCCCTGAAAAAAAGTTTTGAACTTAATTATGGATACATTTTTATCAGTAATGTAGTTGGAAAGGATTTTTTTTATTTTTAGTTAAATGTTTGTGTGTGTGTCATTCATAGATTTACGAGCCAGAAGGGACCACTATAATCAAATGGTCTGACCTACTGCATAACACAGGACATAGAATTTCACCTTGTAATTCCTGCATCAAAGCTATAAATTCTGGCTGAATTTGAGCATATCTTTAAGAAAGACATCCAGTCTTGATTTAAAGGCTTCAAGTAATGGACAATTCACTACCCTAGGTAAATTATTCCAATGGGGAATTACACTCACTCATTGTTAAAATTTGCCCCTTATTTCTAGTCTGAATAAATATGAATTTCTAACCATTGGATCTCGTTATGTGTTTTTCTCTGGATTTAAGAGCCATCCACTATCAGAAATCTTTTCCGTCACACATTCAGCTCTTACACTTATATTAATTTTTTGTGTTTAATAAAAATTTTATGAAAATTACATTTGCATGAACAGGTGGCAGCATTCACATAAACAAAATCCTTTGGGAGAAACATTGGGCCTGATTCATCACTGTGCTCCTCTTGTTTTACAATGGTGTAACGCCATTGATTTGATTGCAGTTTGCAGGCTCACAATGGAGGACAGGTTGAGGGCCCTCTTGAAAACTTGGCCCTAGATGATTTTAATAAAAGGATTAATGAGCAAAACATAAGAATTTCTACAATGGACTGGAACGAAGGCTGAATGAAATGTATTTTTGGCCTTTGAAATGGTCAAAACCAGATGTTTTGAAGTAGGTGAAAGCCACCCCCAAAATGCAGCTGTTTGTGCAGTATTATACAACAAAGGGAGATATTTTCCTTTCCCTAGCTATTCCCTCACGAATGCTTGATAAACCTTATTTTTATTTCAGTTGTGTTCTTCAGCAGTGCAAATAATAGCCATTAAAGAGCTTAGAATTTAAATGGTTCGGAAGTGCTTAAAAAGACTGAAACATAAAGTTAAGGGAAAAGTGTATAAGATGCAGATAAAAGCGTTAATGTAATTACTGGTCACACTTTTATGATAATCTATGTAGATTAAAAGATACACAAACTATCCTCACTTGCCCCTCAACCTTGCTATTATTAGTCAGCAAACCATCAAAGGAGAAGTGGGTCTTCGGAAGGGATTTGTATATGGAAAAGGCAGTGGCCATGAAGATCAACTCAGATAGAGAAGCCCATATGTAAGGACTGATGTGGGAGAAAACACAGATTCTGGGAGATTGTGGAAGAAGTTGTTGTGGAACACAGATTGTGGAAGAAGTTGTTCTGGGAGAAGTTGTGAGAGAAGCAGTTAAATGGTATGTCAAAGCTATATCAATAGTATATCAATAGACCAAGGGAATGGGAGGGGAAGAGAGGGGAAAATAAAGCTGGGTAACTAGGGAGGGCACTTGTACAGAGACTTGAAGGGAGATGATATCTTTATAAATTGCATAATTTATTAAATGCTAATATATCTCTTGAAACGTACACAGCTATTTATGTCAATAACATCTGTCAGTGAGTTCCACTGGTTTATCAAATGTTAAGAAGTACTGTATTCACTCTTATCATTTCAAATTTGCTCCCTTAAATTTCCTTGATACCCTCCTTGTTGTAATATAATAAGGGTGGGCAAGTTAACATGAATGTGTTGAAACTCAAACATAACCATTGTGATGAGTGTGATAGTGATGCGGGGTTTTTTTTTTTTTTTTTTTTTTAAATTCCTTTTAATGTGAGCAGTTATTCTTGCTGTCACCTATCAATGTGCAGTACAGCAAGATATTTCCATTGTCAGTTCTTGTGATGGGAATGAAATTAGCTCATGTTATTACTATAAGTAGATTGATATGAAAATGAAGTGATCTAACACCCACATATTTTTATTAGTTGTATGTTGATCGCTAGCTGAAAAGGAATTTTAGTTTTGTTATGCAACCCCACTGAGTGTTCAACTGAAAGGAACCCTCAGCCACCACCATGAACTAGCAAACAAATAGCAGAACAGTTCTTTTGTTTAAGCATAAAAGTGTAGGAAGTGGGTGGTGGTGGGAAAGAGAAGAATGGGAATGAAAATGTACCACACAGCTGAATTTTTCAAAGGACAAACGTCTACACTAAACTAAGTGTTGCCTCCTCTCCAATGAAATTATTTAAGTGGGGAGTGTCAGGCAAGTACATTTTACGGGTCAGCACCTGGCCCCTTGAAGTTAATGGCAAAACTCCCACTGATCTCAAAGAGATTAGCATTTCATCCTGGGTGTCTGCCACTCCCATGAATTCCAAGGACCAGACTTATCTGATACTCCTCATGTTCTCCAGGGTAACCTAAACATACTAACAGGTGCAGAGTAACAGGAAAACAGGTGCCACAGCACTTTATTGAATGTTTTATAGAACAAGTACCAAGCTGAAATTTCACAGCTCAGGATAGCTGCTTATTCCATTAAAAGGGATCAGTACTAACCTAGTCCAGTACTAGTCACAGCATTGTTTGTCATGTCTTCAAAACATTTTATCACCAACAACCTACCCTGAGCTGGGGGTGGCATCCACACTTCTGCTCACTTCAGCTGGCCCACAGGGGCGTATTGGATTGTGGCAGTGGAATTGGTGAGAGAAGTTAAGTTGCTATTATTATAGAAGGTGCTAGAACAAAAAGTAGGAAATAAAGGACTATGATAGAGAAAATGAATAAGTATAGATGGGTGGGTGGAGGAGAGACTGAGGCAAGGAAAAGGAGAGAGAAAAATGACAGCGACAAAAGCACAGAGATTAAAAGAAGAGAGAATTGCATTTCTTCCACCCTTTTCTCACTCCTCTCCAGGAGAGAGAAAACTCCCATTGACTATTGTGGGGTATGGGTTTCACCCCAGATTCTAAGAGTCTTCTGCATCTCACTGATCTTGGACTTTAAGTGTATCTAGTAGCACTATAGAGTTGGGTAGCACTATAGAATTAAAGTTATGTAAGTACAAAGACCAGCGGAGAGGAAGGAAAATATATTAATGCAATGAGTATTAGTAAATCAGCTAGTTTTGTAGCAGGAATAGACCGTTTTAGTGGATTTTATTGAGGTGTGAATGTATCTACCTAATGAAACTTTTGCTCTCTCCAAATAATGGAGCTTCAAGAAATATTAAGTTTAAGTTCTGAAAGCAAGGAAAGTGAGGAGTGTTAGGGCATTTTGAAATCCCTAAAACTAATTTCTATTTCATTAGACTCTGCTTTTAATTGAAACAAATGCTGCTCTTTCAGAGCAAACCAACAAAAGGTATTTTATTTGAATGCCATCTGAGGACACATCATAAGATGAAGGGTAATCGACAAATATGGTAGTTGTGGTTATTCAACATGTCAAATCATATTAGTAAAGTTCAGTATCCAGAGTGTTAGAGTGCTTTTGTGTTTTTGTTGTATATTTCCACTTCCTCAGGGCCTATTTAAATGTTACTCTGAGGTCAAAGGAATTGCAGGAAAATTAAATCCCATCTGTTCCTGACAAACTAAGGAAATTAATTCAGGGAATCAGCAGAAGACTCTTACTTGTTACTCAACACTTACACTCAATCTGTGGCTACAGAAACTTTCTGCTCAGATAACTTGTACAAAGTAGACTGCCTTCTCATTAGTAATCTGCATAGCCTTTTGAACATGCCAGTAGTCAACAATAGACATATGATAAAACAAATTAAGGCATGTCTCATCTTCATAGATCGTGAATTTTCATGCTATAAAACATGCAGAGATAATATCAACTTTTCTTTGATAGATAATAATCTTGCTGTTCATTTTAGGATAGAAAGTTTTTAGTAGTGCCTTTCATATGATGAAAGCAGGTGCCTCAGTCAAACAAAATAATTTGTGCTTGTTCTTCCTTGAATGCGTTGTTGCTGCTTTTCTCATTTCCACCTTAGGGAACCTTTTCACTTTCATACAGTAGCAATAAGACTCTAAGAGCCAAGCATCCTTACCATTACACTACTGACACATTTTTGGAAATATTTTAACAAACAATAGGAAAAAGTTGACAAATGAGGATGAATTCATGAAATTTTCTTAAACTGGAATATATTTTATCTAGTCATTCTTCTCTGCGTTTCCTGTATGCTTTGATAAATCATAGAGCCTAAGGACAATTAAATTAACCATTGTATTTGTATTACCAATATTTTACAGGATGTAAATACTCCAGGGTGAAAAACATGAATCATTGGATCACTATACAACATCTAGTTTCATGAACCTTTTAGCTAAATTTTACCAGAATAAATGTCTCTATATTATTACTTATTAAAATGTCTAAATTCTTGTTTCTTCATGTGACACTATTTTGCAATTATTATGCTAATCAATGAGTTATTGTTAGTTCAGTATTTAAGAGGAGAGGGAGGAGTAAAGAGTCTGTTCGCTCGCTCTCTCTCTCTAAACTTAAATCACAACTGTGTCAATGGAAGTGAGGTGAATACTCAGAGCAAGGTAGACTGAATATTCTGTAAATTAATTTTTTGTAACTTTTGGTACTTCATAGACATACAGATCAGCTGAAAATAAAACTTCTGAAATGCAGCTAAATTGCATGGCTCAATCTGTATTTTGTTGAAACTCTGGGCTGCAGTTAGGTACTCACACTACATTCACCTTTACTGATCTTTTTTTTGGCTATTCAGTATATGAGTGCAGTAACACAGGTATCCTCTGAGTATGGTCTCCTGAGATAAAAGAAAACTCACAGCTTGACTTGGCCCCACAAGATGATGGTTTTTGGCCTTTTAGGCATACCCTTGTACGTTCTCTGTAAAGAAGGCCAAGGCTAACACTTTGTTAAAGCTGGAAGATCTCTTGTTTTTGAAATCCCTTTATTCTGAATGTGATTAATTTATACAAAGATGTTTGAGAATTGAGAACTAGTTCAAAAAGAAACCCCATAATAAATTGTGAGCACCAGTGTGGCAATGGGCAACAAAGGTGACCTTTGTTATTTGTATTTCACTATAGTTTTTTTTTTTAATCTCACACTGTTGTCCATTGAACGATGATAGAGACAAATCCTAAAATTAGTATGAAAAGCAGGAATGAGAGTAAAAAAGAACCTTATAGTCCTACTCTTTGCTTAAGACACTACCAAATGCTGCATAATAGCTCACAAAGATACAGGATCAAGTCTGTAACAACAACTGTGAATACAGGTACTGCAGTAAAAATTACTTACTGCCAAAGATGTTCTCACAAACATCTGTCCAAGGTTGTCACCTGGTCCAAGATTCTGTACAAGTCCTTATAAGTAAGTGAATATGGTAATATAGAAACAGGAGGTGCAAACAAAGTACAATTGGTCAACCATTTCTTGCTATATAATATCATCTGTGTAGCAGGTGCTGGGCGCATCTTTGGTATTTTAGTTATTAATGGAATCAATATAAATATATTATTAATTATTTGTAGTACCGTTAGCACCTACGAGCCTTAGCCCTGGTCTACACTTACCTGGAAATTCAGTGGCAGTCGACAGGAGTTCTGCAAGCTACCCAGAGTAGCTTGCATAACTCCCATCGACTGCTGTGCTTCCCTTCTGTGCGCCATCTTCACTGCACTACAGTTTCCATTGATGCAACGCTATGCCACTTGAGGGGGTGGATTTACTGCATTGACTTCCTGATCAATTGAGCAGGTCTACATTGACCACTCAATCAATCCAGAAAGATCGATCTGACGGCAGCAAAGTCGCCGTCAGTATAGACATGCCCTTAGTCACGGACGAGGACCCCATTGTTCTAGGTGCTATACAAATACAGTATAAAGTGACAGTCTCTATCCTGAAGAGCTAAGGCTAAATAGATAAGACAGACACAAGGTGAGGGAAGGGGTAAACCACACAAGCAGAGTGAACAACCTGATGGCATAAAAATTTTTACTTTCACAATTCTTTGTATTTATTTAGTGGGGTTAGTTACGAGGGGGAATACTAAAGGGATGGGAGAGGGGACATTGAAGGGAGTAGGGTGAGGGGGACAGGGATGGGGAGAGGAGGTTAAAAGGAGTGACACTGAAGTAAAGAAGGTGAATGAGGGAGAGGGATAGATGGAACAAACAGCCAGTCAATGCAGGGCAGAGTAAGTCCAGTCAAAACTATAGAAAATTCTCCAAAGGACCAAAGGTCATTGTTTTGGCTGCTTCTGGAGTCTCTCCCTGGCTCCTCTTTGGAATTTTCTCCCAACTCCACATGGCAGGGTTGAGAGTAGACACCACTAGAGTCTTAGTGCCCCCAGAGTATGTGTGGGGTCTTTCTTGCACAGTTATGAGTCCAGGGAAAAGGCAACCCCAGTGGGCCCATTTTTCCTTCTCCCTTAAGTGCAGCATTACCTACTTTGTCTGCTTCTGCCCTTGCCAGCTGGAGAACCTGAACTCTAGTGTCTCACAATTTATTCCTTTGTCTCCATATGGGCAATGCACTATTTTTTATTGTTGCAGAATACTTTGTTTCCATTTGTCAAACTCACTTGACTGTCATGACTCATGTATATGTCATGACTGCATATACATATCTCAGCCTGTGTACATTTTCATTGCCCAACAAGACCCTGACAATTCTTATTTTCCCCTCAGTATTCACTTGCCAAGCACAAGTATTTTAGGGTATATTCATTATGTCGCTAGAGGTGTCTTGACTTTGGCCCTGTCTTTTACTAAAAATACAATATGAGGGAAAGAAAATGAAGCATTTAGATTAAAATTCCCTTCTGACAGATAAGTGCATTTTTCCTCTTTTAAGAATGTAAAATGGACTATTGCTCAAACTTGAAGAATGGAGATTGTAGTGAAAAATTCAGTAAGTGCACTTCCGTGTACATTGTCACAGGTATGTGATAAAACAGCTGGACACTTACAGACAAATTGGCTATCCATAAAAATGTCAATGGGAATTGGGCATTATTTATTTTGATTTACGCAAGGGTGACTTTTTAAAGCTGTCTTTAATCTGTCTGTCCTATAGGTGGCTCCCTGTCTAATAGCTAGAGATTAGATTAAATTCTGAAGTACAAAGTTTGTTGTCATTAATATGGTTACTCTGAATGTCCTTTTGGAATCTTGTTACGTTCTTGGCCTCAAAACGTCCTCTGGCAATAAGTTCTATTTTTTAATCACATGTTGTGTGAAAAACCATTTTCTTCTATCAGTTTTGAACCTCCCAGCTTTTTAACTTCATTTGATGTACTCTTATTCTTGTATTATGACACTCGGAACTTTTATTGACTATCTACCTTTTCTGTACAATTCATTATTTTATATACTTTTATCATGTCCCTTCTTATACATCTCTTTTCTAAGGTAAAAAAAAAAATCCCCATCTTTTCAATCACTCCTCATATGACAGTTTATTCGTACCTTTGATAAGTCTCAGCACTCTTTTCAGAACCGGCTTTAGAGCTGCAGATCCTTTTTAAGATGTGGTGACCAGTACTGTGTACAGTAATCCTGATGAGGTGTCTCCATTGGTTTCTATAAAGGTATAATATTCTTTGTGTTGGTCACTCTCCCATTCAGATTGATTGATATTAAAAAGAATGCAAAAAGAGAATATACAACCTAAGGGGTTAAAACTGATGACAATGTGTACATACATAACATTTACATAAAGTTATCACTCTTCAAGATAAGGAGTGAGCTGCTTTCAGACAACATCATAACACCAAGCATGAGACATAAGCAAGTGCTCCATTAGGAAATATTTGACAGCTTTTAATTTTTTCCAGATTGAATGATCATAGTGCTTTGCATAAAGAATTTTTTAAAGAATTATACTTGTGTTTAAAATGTCAGTAAAGAGCTATGAAAATGAAGATGATGAAGTCTCTGAACATGTTAGAAGTGAATGTTAGAAAAAGGATCCTGTGCTATGTTTTTTCCCCCCACTGTAAAAATTGTTCTTATGAAGGAGCATGCTATGCATCTGGCTCTTGAAGTACGTTAAACAACAAAATCTTCAGGATTAACTGATATGATGACGTGATTGTGATTCAAATGGCCAAAAAGATGCAGTTTCTTCTTGTCAGGGATTTTTATTCTCTTTCCCCAGAATTCAAGATTATGGGATGTGTTCATGTGCTTATCTCCTCTTCATGGGTGTGGGGGAGGGCAATCAATAAAGTATTTTGTCCTCTGATGTTCCACAATGATTTGTCTGGTGTCTATGAGCCTTCTTCTGTTGGGCAGGACATAACACCTCCTGTGGCAAACCAGTAGCTCAGGGCTTGCACGCACTAGCCTTTATGTTGGTATAACTTGCACCGCTCGGGAATGTGAAAAAGCCACTTCCCTGAGCGACGTAAGTTACACCGACCTGAGTGCTGGTGTGGACACTGTTATGTCAGCTGTAGCACTTCTAGTATAGACTAGCCCTCACACTTGGTAATGTTTCTCTCCTTAATGTGTGGGTTTACAGTTACAGGCCAAACACTTAAGTATTATCGTATTACATCAGATATAGATATTATAATACATGTAGCAACATACAAGCATTTTATAGAGTCCAAACAGTAAATACATTCTTATAAGACTAATACCTATTCTGAGCAAAACTAACATACAGGTAACCCGGTCTGGTGTCCAGCTACAAGTTTGTCATTACATAGCTATTGCCTGCAGCCTGGGCAAGATGTGGCATCTGGCTTGCTAGCATCACAAAGACCATAACGGTTTCCATTATACAACTGATTTTTGACATCCTGCCCCCCAAATTCTTTATATATATATGTATAACATGCATGAGCATGTTCATGAGAAGTCTGTTGAATGGGTAATTTTTTTTTGGCTCAGATTAACAGTAAATACTCCTCTCCAAGTATCTGACCCATGGCTGCTTCTCACCACTCCTCTGTGGGAATATGAAGACCTAATGAGGAGGAGAGGATGCTCCTGCACTCACTCCTGGATATTGACAGGACGTTTGCTGTAAATGTGACACACATGCTGGCTAGATGTGGCTCTTCCCTACCTCAGATGCTCAAGATCTTACACACCTTCCTGCAGCAGCTACATAATATTGGAGATGTTAAAACTGGTCCCAATGAGTGACTTTAAAGTTCGTGAAGACAATGGAGCCATAGACTCAGGTCAGCATATTAAAAACTAAAGACATATACTTTCAATTAGAACTAGGTGTTGGACTTTTATTTACCAAAACTTTTTTTTGGTGAAAAATGCAGATTCAAGTCAACGGACACCCTATGAAAATTCATAATTAATTCACTGAATTGTTTCAGACAGAATCCCCTGCTAAGCCCTCAAAAAATCTCATTTCATTTTGCCATTTTCTGAATAAGATTTTTCATTTCTAAACAATGTTTTCTTTTAACGTTCCTTCAATTTTATTGCAGAAATTTGATTTTCTTTTTTTTTAAAAGCTCAATTGATTTTAAGCTTCGTTTTGGGTTGAATAATAGGTTTTAAAAAAAATTATTTTTTAAAAGCTTTTCAATTTGCCAAAAACTGAAATATATATATTTTAATTTTTTTTTTCAGAATTGCCAATGAATCCAAAAATCAGTTATTGGCCCAGCTCTATTCTCAATTCTCCCACCCCCAAGAAAAATAACATCTTTATTGAAATACATTTTTAAGCATGTAAACATATTGTTATGCTAAGAGGTGCTAACTAATTCTGATTTAACTTTGATCTTTCTGTATGTTTAATGAAATATGCATTTCTCAGGGTTTGAGTAGCTGCATTTCTCAGGGTTTGAGTAGCTGTTTTTCTTTTAAATTTATAGATGACCCTAGGAAAAATACCTCATTTAGCTTCAATTTTCAGTTGTCCTTGTAAAATACCTGTAGACTGAGTTCTCCTTAGAACTAATGCTGTCTCCACCATTTTTATTTTTTAACAATCATTAGTAATTCTTACATTTTAAGCTCTTTTTGTCAGAGATTGGGTCTCTTGGTATATGTTTTTTCAGCACCTGGCACCATGGGGCTCTGATCCTTGTGGCTTCAGGATGCTACTATAATACAGGTGTTTAATAAATATAATAATACTTTAAGGTTCATGACAGGAATAAATCGATAGCATAAGCAAGAGCCAGATATAATTTCAGGGAAGTGCTGTGCACACTTTCCCACACAAGTCTACCAATGTATCTGTCCTGACCTGCAACCTTGCTTTCCATTCCGGGCCTTGTCTTGAGTAAAGAGTACCAGTCATGTGGAACTTTGCCAGGTTACATGATACATTTGTGATCTGCACAAATAGGAACTAACTGGAGGCCAATAACCTCACTTTCACTGTTGACCTCTTTAAACTTAGGCCTCCAGAGAGGAAAGGCTAATACGTTACTCATTGTACTATTCAGTTCTTCACTATCCCCTATACCCCAGCTCCGTTTTAAATTGTAACTGTGAAATATACTTTTAATTATTATTTCTAAAATTATATGTAAAGGTTTAGATGGGATGAGGAGTTTTTGATTTTTCATTGAGTTATTTCCAACCATCTTGTGAAGTTAGCATAAAGCTACTCTGAATACTTGGTATGATACAGTCTGTACAAGTAATAGGAGACATATAATAAAGCTGTGGCCTCTTCGTGCTAAAATGCTACTTCAGACACCTTTAATTTGCTGCAAATCAGACTAAATAACAGTTTAAAATGAGAACATTGCTACCTTGCACTTCATGTAGCAATGCTGCATCCCAACAGCGTGTAAGCCATCACAAGATTTAGAGCTCAGCTCAATCAGAGGCAACAAAATTAGAAATAAATAGAGAAGGATCAATACAAAGTGTTGTCTGGAATAATGAAATAGCCCTTATCTGGGAAATCTATTTTATTTCTCTCTCACAAGCTGCACTCTTTGACAATCTCTGTCTCAGTCCAGTACACAATAGACCTGTTTATTTTATTGAGGAAAAGAAGTGCAAAAATTACATTACTTATATTCCAAAAATACTATAGTGCTGATCAATAAGGTGGTTAAACAATTTAGTTTGTATTGTTAGATTCTTGCATTAACACTGCATGCTGTTATTTAATAAAGTGTAAGAAATATCTTACAGTTGCTGCTGTTTTGCCAAGCAGTGTCTGATGTGAAATGCTTCCCACCTTGCTTTTCTGTAGTATCAGAATTTGTCCATATGTTGTTGGACAATGCTAATAAAGACATTTTGAGGAAATTATTCCTGGTAGCAACGCAGTTCAGAAGCTCAAAGAGAGGCCAGCTTAGTGACTGACAATGTTATCAAAGTGTAATGTAGGACATTTTCTTCTTGAACAAAAGTTCTGGCACTACTTTACACTGGGGAATCAAATGGTCATTTATAGAGCCTTATTTGTGCTTGAAACTCAATTATTTGAGTGATAATAAGTGTTTCTAGTTTCCTGGGAAAAGGAAGAACAATCCAAAAAAAAAAAATTATGGCAAACACGATTCAGCACAAATCATTGTGAGTTGACTGACCTCATTCCACACTTCTTGTCTTTCCATCCTATACTTAGTTATTAGTGTTCGAAGAATACTAAACAGAATTGTTTGGGGGTTTATATCTGCCTCAATTATTCATAATCCTTACTTCATTTGTCAAATGCTTTTTGAAGAAAAAGCCTTTAAAAATACATATTTGGGGCTCAAACCACTTCCTTTTCTTGCCTTGTCTCCAATATAACTGTTCAGCAGTTCTTGGGCTAGTCTCGAAACCACATCAGTCAACAAAAGTAATATACAATGCCTGGAATGAGACCAAGACACAATACTTTGTTCTGAAAGGTTACTTTGGTTTTCAGCATGCATTTTTTTTTTTACCCCAATGCTTGGAGCAGTTTGAATTTCCCATTTGCTTGGTGGTGAAGCTTTCCATATTCAGGTTTGCTATTGATCATGAGTCTTGAAGATGACAGGCTGAAAGAATTAAGGCTTTTCAGTTGGTGGGAATTTTGAGGGGGAAGGGGAGCAAGAGGAAGGAGTAATGGGATTGTGTTGTTTTTCTTTCTTTTCTTTTTTTTGTTACATATAATACTAGCCTGTTGCTATACAGTGCAACATACATATCAGACAAAAGGCTTGCTTCCCCCTAGAACCAACATATGGACCCAATTATTCAACTCCTATTCACTTGAGTAGTACTGAATGGGATGGCTTGTGCGTTTGACTTCAGTGTGCTTAGCTGTGTGAGCAAGGGCTGCTCACCTGAATAAGGCCTACACAATCAGCATTTTAGGGCATGTCTACCCTGCCACACGGCAGGCATCGATGCAGCAGCATCAATTGAGTGGGTCTGTGTAGACCCACTCAATTGATGGGAGAGCGTTCAACCATTGACTGAATTACTCCACCTCCCCTAAAGCCAGAAGGTAGTGTCAATAGAAGAGCATCATGAAAACGCTGCGCTGTATAGATGTAAGTACATCCAGGTGCGATATGTTAGTTATATTACATAATTAACGTATCTCAGTTGACCCAGCATGGCAGTGCAGACCAGGCCTTAGACTCTTCACATTGAGCCCAAGCTACTTTAAAAATAGGAGTTCAAAAGAAAACTCCTAAGTCCAGAGCATGCATCTAAATAAGTGGCCTGATTTTCAAAGATGCTGATTACTCTGCAGCTCCCTGTAGTGTCTTGAACCTTGAAAGTGAGGCAATTTATTTAGGCCCCAAAATGAATGAAAAGGTAATGTAAAACACTCTCTAAAACAGCACCTCCACCCTTATTTTCACTATTTGTGCTGCATTGCTATCAGACAGTTGATCTTGTACTGTGCATATATAATAATAGAATACAAGATAGAATAGAATAGAATAGAATAGAATAGAATAGAATAGAATATGCAATTTTTTTTGCTAAAATAAAAAAAATGTTAAATGGGTCATGGTCTAACTGTGAACTGCTATAATTTTTATACTATATAAATTCAAGTGCTTAACTAAAATAGGTATTGTAACAAAGCCAGGTGCATATTTAATCATTTTCAGCAAATAAACAGTCTTCAACATGAATGGCTGAAAATAATATTTCCAGAAAGGTGGCATTAATCCTGCTCTGCATGCTGCAATTTCTACTAAAAAAAGAAGCAAAATGTGCCTAATTACTGCTTTGACTATTGATTGGTGATAAAGTAATGTTACTGTAGCAACGTAACTATGGGTGATAATAGAAAACATCTGCCTAATATTCATTCCGTTTGCAACGGCCTCTTGGGATATCACCTTTTACTCAGAACCAGGTCATCATCTTATCAGGTTTCTAAAGCACCATCTGCTAAGAAACTATTCCTGTGCCCCCCAAAAAAATTATCAGTAGTGGATGCCCTTCAGAGATAACTGAAAAACCTGTCACAGGAGATCAGAAATGTAAGATGTCAAAAAGTTACCTTTTACTTACACACTTAGATCCTAATTTTAAACCTTCAGAAATATCTCCAGACTTAACAAGAATCAAAAGCAATTAAGATGTGGTGTTAGAGCTGCATAAGATATTTTCATCCTGTGAAGTTCTCTTTTCCCTCATGGTTCACTGTTTCTCTTTCACACCTCAAGAAACAAGTGTTCTGTTATCTGACAATAACAAGGCTTTGGATATACTAAATAGTGCTCTATCCTCTAACTTCTACCTCTAGAAGGGTTCTTCAGTCACCTTCTGTTGACATTGACAGTCAGCTTCTCATACTCATTATAATGAACAGAGATCTCAATCCTGGTGAAATTGTCTTGTAAACAACAAAAGCTTTATTTTAAAAAAAAGATTAATTACAACTTATAGAGGACGCCCATGCAAAACTCATGTCACTTAGGACTTAATTCTGGAAGCCTTTAGGCCTTTAGGCCCTAATTTTGCAAACACCTGTAATATGTGTGTGATCCTGCGCAACAAGTCACATTAAGCAGATGATAAACCTTTGCAGGATCAGGGCCTTAGTTTGCAGAAATTCCATCAAGAACAGTGGGAGATATGTCTAGAGAACACTTGAAGAACTTGGACCTCATATTGTTCATTGTTAAGTGTGTGTCCTGAGTGTATCTCAGTAGTCACACAGGTAAAATAGATATTAACAACAAAAGCATTTCACTGTCTATTCATGTGCTGAAGTAGGATTAACTTGGAGTAAGGGCTAAATGTACTAGACAGTACTAATCCAATATGCTATTAAAGTAAATTATAATCTCCTACATAAATCTGGAAAAAATCTTTTTGTTTGTGGGTTTGTAATAACTAGGAATAATAATAAAAAAAGAAAAGAACTGTGCTTACATATCTATATGTACTAACGTGGTATTTTTGTAATAAAATTAGCTCTTGGGAAAATACTATTGTGGCTTATTTCTCTAACTGAATGTTTCCATCTCTCTCCTGATTAAATTAATTGTGTTTTTGCACAATATTGAGGATTTTTTTATTCATAATCTTTCATATGAATCCAGTTGAGGACCTAAAATATTTTGGCACTATTATATATGCCACTTATACTGTAGCTTTCCTCTATACTGGTTTATTTAGAAAAGATATATACATGAAAAACTGAGAAGTATGTTGAATAAAAAAAGTATGCAATAGTAAATAGCATACCTATTTTTTCTTGGTTTTACTTTAATTTAAAAGGGTGAATGACATTTCAGTTATGTGAGTTGTAGAGAGAGCTCATAGACAGTCCTTTTGTCAGTGTGATTTACAATGCCATTTTTATTTTGTTTTAATATTCAACTTGAGATGCATAATACCAAGTTCAGTATGGTTCCAATGAATGAAATAGGGTTGGAACAATTCAAATGAGAAAATGTGACCCATTGACTTCAAGTAGGAGTTTTGCTTGAGTAAGGACTTAACAAAAGGATTTCAACATTTGCTTTTCATTTTGTAGTGTATTTTCATATGCTGAACATCTCAAAAAGGATTTAACAGAATAGAGGGGGTTCAGAGACCGATGATGAGCATGAGTAGAGGCATGGAAAAATGTCTGTATGAAGCGGGATTGAAAAGATTGGAACTGTTTAATCTACAGAGGAGGTAATAAATGAAACCAAAATAATGAATGGTATAGGGAAGGCAGATAGGGTGAATATAAAAGTGTCCAATCTTCTACTACAACAAGGAAATGTTCAGTGAAACTGAAAGGCAGCAAATTTAAAATTAGTAAGAGGAAATAACTTTATTACACAATGCACAGCTAGCTCATGGAATTCATTGAAACAGGATATCACTGAGGAGAAGGGCCACATTTTAGAGGTAGTTAAGCAGCTAAAGATGCAGATAAATGCCTAGTGGGATGTTGAAAAGCATCAGTGGGAGTTAGGCAATTAAGTGCTTGGTGGTATTTTCAAAAGTGCTGTCTGCATCTTCAGGCACCTAAATTCCTTTGAAAGTCTGGCCCAGGAGCTTAACAAGAGTTTTAAAAAGACCCCAAAAGGATCAAACATTTATAAAGGATATTGAGAACATTCAGAGGATATACAGAAATTAGTAAAGACTAAAAAGTTTTTGAATGGATATAAATCCTCATGTTTCAGGACATAAACCAACCTCTAACTAATGGAGACTGTCCTTTGGCCAGATTATTCCATAACTAACTTTTACAGGTTTTCTTCTGAAGCAGCTTATACAAGCCACTGTTGGGGAAATGATTGAACTATACAAGCAACTGGTATGATCCTATATGACATTCTTATGTTCCTAACAAGGCTAATCTTTTTATGTTACAAAATATCACTCTGATTCTATGAGGCACTCATATTTATCTTTTGGAAGTCTGTTCCAATTCTTCCTCATACTGATGCACCCAGACTAACTTCTTGAGCTCTGTCATTAGCCTTTTTATTATTCCTCATATTTAATGATACAAATAATTGGGTCTCATTATTAAATGACAGGGATCCTCTAGCACTTTTCTAATAATCTCCTTCATTCTTAATATTTTATGCAAAGACATCACTTTTACTCTACATCATAGATAATAATGACACTTAGAGACTCATCTTTTTACTCTTTTTGAATCAATCAATTTCTCATGCTATCCCGCAGTTCTTACACAGGCAAATTTCCATTGTAATCTATGGAAGACTTGTCTTTGTGATGGACTGTAGTGCTCTGCTCAGAGTATCTGAATGTACTTATAGTGACCTATAATTTTGATGGGTTTTTTTCGTCCATTCTTCATAATTAAAACTCTAACTAACTTGATATTTGTACTAGTCTGATTTTTCTTCATATAGACTTTTTAATATGCAACTACTTTATAGTTTTCTCCTTTTTTCTCCCAATAACAAATACTTGCTCTTGGATTATTATTTGATATCTTCCCCTCTTTCAGTTCTGTGCAGTGTTCATGGTAAATTATACACTTCCTCTGCCTACCACTGCTATTCTGTACCAGTACTTGGTGCTCCTAATATTTAATAGCACAGTGCTTTTAATTTCTGTCATCTCAGTTTCCTTTTCAAAACATAGTTTTTATTTAGACTTTTTTAGAACTCAATTTTTCATAAAATTCATTGTTGAGTGTTTTATGCAATCTTCCTCCATGTTTTATGGCACGCAAACTTGTTTACTAGGTTCTCTTCTTACTTTTTTATTGTACTTATTTTAAGATTGTAACATGTAACACCTTGTCATTAATTTAACTTTCAATGAGTTAGAAATATTGTGAGGAAACAATGCTGTATTTATTAAGGTTAGTGTAGCATTCCAATCATTTCTTATTTTATTTTCAAGGTGTCACATATCTGTCTTATGAAACCATTTGAATTACAGGTGAAGGCTAAATAAAATGTGTTCTTACTGACAACACTGACATGATCAGTCTTTTTCAAGTAGTTCATCTGAATAACAAACACCTGACCTGAATTTTTTGCAGGTAAAGTGTTTCAACTCCTACCAATCTTCTTTATAGCTATAGGCCCTGGTTCAAGAAAGCACAAAAGCCATGTGCTTAATCACTGGAACAACTTGTCTAGGGATGTGGTAGATTCTCCATCTCCTGAGGTCTTAAACTCAGGACAGGATATCTGTCTAAAAGATATGCTGTAGCTCAAACAGAAGTTATGAGCTTGATGTAGATATTAGTGGGTGAGGTTCTATGTCCTTTTATGCAATAAGACAGACTAAATTATCATAATGGTTCCTTCTAGCTATAAAAATCTATGAACTTTAAGCATGTGCTTAAATTACTTAATCATGTACTAAACATTAAGCACTTGATGAAGTGCCCTTTCTGGACAGGTATGCTTTCTTGAATCAGAGTTATATTTTGCAAATTAAATTATATTAGTTTTTGTCTTGTTCTTTGTTTCCAGGAATATTTTGATAACAATTGTGCTGAGCTCTGAAAGTTCTGTTAGAACAAGAACAATTTAGTCAAAATAGTTACTACAGAACTAGAATAAATTTAATCCCTCCCAACTAAACATAAATAGTGAATTCATCTTAAGGTAGTTATAGTTCCTGAATTAGATGCCTGATTACATGGACTGAAATATCTGTTGTGAGACGACAATACTCTCACTAGAGAGCTTCTCTGTAGAAGACTTTAAGTTATTAAAATAAATTAAATTTGTTTAATATCAGGCTTATTCATTGTAAGAGAGTGTGAGAGTATGCATGTGTATGGGTGTGTGTACAACTGCAGACTTACTGAGTACAATATTAATTTGTTTGTTTTTAAAGAATTTTTAAAGAATTGCATCACTTATAAAAACAAGGGTGAAAATTTCCTTGTAAATAGTGGTAGTAATGTATATTCCACCTACCTATATAAAAACCATCTATGAGACCCAGGATTTCAAAACTGTTAGATCAATGAGTATTTATATTTGGCATTTAAAGTATGTGGTAATCAAGATGCTGCAATAGCATTGTGTCAAATAGATTATTAAAAGTGAGAACCTTATAATGAGATAAATTTCCACCTTCAACTGTTCACATCAGAAACTTTGTAGTTGAAGTATTATGAGGCAAAAGTAGAAGTATCAGGAAGTAGAGGTAGTGCTGGGTTGCAGGATAGTTGGATAGCACTTGTTTATATTAAAGTGTATGGCTGTTTTAAAATAGATTTTTACACTGGCACGAGGGAATGGCAATGAATCCTGGGCTAGAGGTTGTGCACTGGGCTCACAAGTGATTTGGTACACACCTGAGGATTTTGCTGGGGAACACATGCATCTCTTGTTGTTCAGGCTTTAATTTTTGATCCAGTGTGATTGTAATACTTTCACAATCTGTGACAGGCCAGGCTCCTCTCCCACCCTTGGATGCCTCTTGCTTTTTCATACCCCCCTTGTGAGTTTTAGTAATGTTACCAACACCATCATAATCCATGTGTACCATTTCTAACTACAGTGTCCTTCAACCCTCAGCCATTTTGAGAGAGAAGAAGCAAACTCACCGGCCAGAGACCTAGCTTCCTGTGGGCTCTGCTAGGCCCTCTTTCCTTTCTACTTCCTTCTTCTGCTGTTAACTAGTCTCCCCAGCTATTTGGATGATTAGCTCCTTAACTCCTCAACCCTCAGTCTCTTAGGCAATTAAGTACTCTTCACCTCCATGAGGCCTTTCCTGGTGGAGCTAATGATTGCTGAAGTGATTGCATACACAGCAGCCCCTGGGCTAGACCCCTCCTGATGTCCTGCTAGCTGGCTGTTGCTGGGGGAGATGGGCCTGATGGCCTTCTTCCCAGAGAGGAGTGTGTGACCCCATTACCACAATCACCAGGGTCTCTCCTGATTGGCTGGCTCCTGCTGCTTGGGTGCTCTGTGGAGCATGTCAGGAGAAGTGGGAGGAGCTCCGGGCCCTTGAAGACTAGCAGGCTCGGGGCTTCATTGTTCAATCCCACATTGATCTCCTTCGGGAAATTGATCATGACTCCCTCTTCTTCTATGCCCTGGAGAAAAAGAGGGGGGCTAAGAACCAAGTCACCTGCCTTCATGGATCCAGTGGAGATGCACGGGACAGCCAGGGCCTTCTATACCAGCCTCTTCTCCCCAGATCCAACCAATGCCAATGCCTGCAGGGTACTGTGGGACAGTCTCCCAACAGTCAGCACAAGCAACTGGGATGAGCTGTCTCTCACTCTGGCCAAGTTCTTGGAAGCCCTCTATCTAATGCCCATCTCATGTCATGGACAGGCTGACTGTGGAGTTATACCTTGCGTTCTGGGACGTCTTCAACTTGGACCTTGCCATCATCTGGGCCAAGTCCTTACGGACAGGGTGATCCCCCTGTCGTGCAGGCAAGCTGTGCTAGCCTTGTTACCAAAGAAGGGGAACTTCATGGCCTTCAGAATTGGCATCCCATCTCACTCCTCAGCACAGTCTATAAGTTCACAGTAAAGGACATCTTGCTCCGGCTGGGGTCCGTGCTAGTGGGTATGGCCCACTCCAACCACATCTATACCATCCCAGGCCTACCAACTTTGATAATCTCTACCTAGTCTGTGACCTCCTTGAGCTTGGATGTAGGGATGGTCTGTCGTTCACCCTCCTGTCCCTGGACCAGGAGAAGACGTTCAACAGGGTGGATCCTGGGTATCTCCTGGGCACTCTTTGGGCATTTGGCTTCGGGCCCCAGTTTGTGGGTTTTCTCTAGGTGCTTTACACTCCGCGGAGTGTTTGGCTAAGCTGAACTGGACCCTGACCGCACCTGTACACGTTGACCATTGAGTCCTTTCTCCATCTCCTCCGTCAGAGGTTGACAGGGTAGGTGCTCCATGAGACAGAGTTATGGGTGGGCCTGTCAGCGTACGCCGATTATGTGTTCCTCGTAGTCCAGGACCCAGGTGACCTGGTGTGGATGGAGGCTTGTCGGGCCATTTACTCAACAGCTTCCTCCACTCCAGTAAACTAATCAAGAGCTCTGGCCTGATGATCAGGGACGGGTGGCAGGTAAGCTCCCTGCCACCCATGTTTCAGGCCATTCAGTAAAGTGTGGGTCCACTGCTCTATTTAGGGTTTTACCTTTCCAACACCAATCCCTCCCTGCAGGAGAACTGTCAAGATTTGGAGGGCAAGGTGGCTAATGGCTTTGGAGGTGTACAAGACTGCTCTGGTGCCTTTCCCTGTGGGATTGTGCACTGGTTCTCAACTATCTGGTCCTGTCCATGCTCTGGCACTATCTCTACACCCTGAGTGCAGCCCAGGTATCCTGGCCCAGCTGCAGAGGTTAGCTCTGGAGTTCTTCTGGCCAGAACCGCAGTGGATCTCTGTACAGGTTCTGAGTCTTCCCTTGGAGGAGGGGTGAGAGGGCCTGTTTTGCCTTCACAGTCAAGTCCATGTCTTCCACCTCCAGACCCTGTAGAGACTCCTTTATGGTGCAGGTAGTGTGGCATGGAGCACATTAGCACATACCTTCATCCACCATCTCCAAGGACTCCAATATGACTGAAAGCTCATTTATCTCTATCCAAGGGGTTTTCTGTGAAACCCCTCTGAGCTGCTGGTCTTCTGCCAGGATCCCCTCAGGACCTGGAACCTGGTTTCAGCAACGAGGTCTGTGGTGGCCACCGAGGGGGTAGGTCTCCTTGCAGAGCACCTGCTACACAACCCCCAGCTTGGTGTGCAGGTGATGGAGTTCCTCTCAGTGTGCCAGAGGTTGGTCCTGGCAAGCACTACCAGAATCGGAGACCCCCTGGACTATGAATGGGGGACTAGGTGGATCCCCTGGTGCTCGGTCTGCATGTAGGGCTCTCCACCACTTATACCCCCCTGGTGCATACTCCAAGAGGTGAGGATGGCCTTACCGCCTGCCTCTCAGGTGCTCCTTGAGTGGGTCCTGTAGGAGGGTGCTCCCTGCCTGCCCCTCACCCCTGGCTCTCTGGAACTTGTTATTGGGCCCCTGCTTTGTGAGCTTCCCCAGACTCCCCCTCTGCATACACTGAGCTGGTTGCGTGACTTGCAGTCAGTTCATCTTAGAACTGCACCCAGACAACTGTACATGCTCATGCTCCACACATTCCATTTTCTCACTCTTTTGCCCCACCCCGATTCTAAATGCCTGGAACTTTTACCACCTGTGGAGTGTGAGGAACCCTCTTTGGGCCAGCCACTATTCCACCTTGGTCCCACTGTCTGCCGGTAATATAAGCTGGTGACTCCTCCATGGAACCATGAGCACAGGTGTGTACCTTGAGCAGTTTATCTCCCTCCCCCTCCTTCTGTGGCATCAGCGAGACCCTGGTGCATGTCTACCTGGAGTGCGCCAGATTGCAGCATTTTCTTCTGGCTCCTCGAGAACCTTCTTCTTAGGTTCTGGCTTCACTTTTTCCCATACCTCCTCACATACATACACACTGTCCATGGTCCCACAAAGTCGCAAGACCTCCTCCTGACCTTGGTGCTGGCCAAGGTGGCCATCTATAACACCAGGAGGAGGATGCTGGACAGGGAGGTGCTTTGCAACTGTGGGGCCTATTTCTGTTCCTCCATTCTATTAAGCATCGAGACAGAGTTCCTCTGGGCCACATCGGCTGGCTCCCTAGACACCTTTGAGTAGTTGTGAGTGGTGCCCAGGGTTCTCTACTCAGTGTCCTCATTTGGTTCCCTACTTATGACCCTGAGACCCTCACACCCATTCCAGTTTTTTTTCATTTGTTGCCTCCTGATCTCATTTGAACTCCGGATTCAGTAGCCCATCCCCTTAGGCTGGGGAAGGGGCCCTCAGATACAGTCAGGCTTGTGCCCTCCTGCTCCAGGGACTCAATAGGTACTGACTCTCAGCACTCTGTCACACCATAAAAATCCATTTCAGGAAGGCACCAATATGGTGGTGAGAAATGGATTGAACTACTTATCCTGGTGATGCAGAACTACACTGTGGCAGCTTTTCCACTAATTATGTTGGTATGGTTAAAGTTGCTATTACAACAAGTTTGAGGATCATTCGTACACAAGGGGTGGTGAAACCGTGATGGAAGGACTATATCCAGATGATAAGATGTTAGTCATTCATCTGGGAACCAAATTGAAGCACATGGAGCTTACCAATGACTGCCCTAGATATGAGTGTATGAGAAGCAGCTCTTGGTCATGGGAGTTTATCTTTTCAATATTTGACATAGCGTCTTGGACTGATGACTAGTTGCAAAGTTCTCTGGTGGGGTATTCTAGCTTGCTCCATGCTTGTATGCCTGCAGTGTTCTGTCCTGGCAGCAACAGTGAGATTTCCCTTTAGCAGGGTTAAAATTGTTGAGGGGTAATAGTTAGGTCTCCCACTGTCTCAGAAATTGATAGATGGGCTAATATCTGTGATTAATATGGAAGATATTTTTATTTTTTAGGAATGTAATATAAATCTCTGACTATTTGATTACTATCATGATATCTGCTACATGGAAATAGTTAACTTAGTCTTGCAAGGAGGGGGGTTACACATCTGCAGAAAGGCAGACACTGATTGACTATTGCCCAATCTCTTGATATTTAGCCAAACAATACAAATCTCAAGACCTTTTGTTGTTTTGCTCAAGTCCAAGGAGACCAAACCATCCCCAGCATAGAGCCAGGGCCCTAGCAAGAAATGTCTCTCATCTACTGTAACAAACAAAGAGGGCTGGAGAATGGAAAAAACCTGGAGAAGGACTAGAAGCAGCAAAGGTGTTAGAATCTATTGTTAAAAGGCAGATTCTCTTTAGAAAGAGAGACCAGACCAAAACCAGAAGACAAGGGCAGGAGGAGAGGGGGTGCAGAATGATCCTGAACTCCATGGAGGATACTGACTAAGATACAAAGGACTCCCAGGAGGCTGAGGAAAGTGAGAGAGGGTCAGAGTTCTTTGTTTTTTCATAGAACTGTATACCTCTTGTGCTTTGTTTATGAATAAAGGATGATTAGTTTAGAAATTCTTTTTCAAAGACTGTTTGCCTTCTGGTTTGAACTGTGAAAGAGTTAAATGAAAAAGCAGGGTAGTCATGAAGGTGGAGCCTTGGAGAGGATGTGTGAGAGCTACTGAGATTGACTTTGAGGCACAGAGCAGCTGGACCTTGGTGGAAGGGGGCACATCCCAAGAATAGGTGTCGGCTCTGGAGTGTAAACCCCAGGAGTGTGTGTGAAAATGTCAGACTTATTAAGTTTAAAAGTATATAGAATCTAAAGGCTGTGTCCCATACAGCAGCCTAGTGACTGACCAGAACAGGGTCCTATTCCTGCAAATTAAACATCACACCCACCTTCTGTGCCTCTTTTCACAAAGAGGATCAAGCTTCCATGGTGAAGTTTGATGTTTTCTTGGGCAGTGGGCTGCATGGTGCTCCAGGCCTTGAAATTGTGCATCAGGGGTTTGGGTTTAAGGTGGTGAGACTAAGGATGGAGACTTTGGGATCTGAGCAGCAGTAGCAGTTCAGTGTGGCTTTTGTTTTTTTCCTTCCCCGTGGCTGGAATAGGTTGTCTTTAGGAGCTGTTTTGTTTGTTGATGAGCTCTAGTGTTGTGTCCACTTGGACAAAATGTAATGCCAGCATCCATCCTTATTGGCACCTGCCATTCACAAATATTAGTCTGATTTATATTTCAAATGAGCTTTGATGTCTGGTGATGAATAGAATGTGTATTTTTGACCACCATTCACACTTTTAGGCATTCTACAGAAAGAGGAAACAACGGAAGCCATCAAATTAATAATGTGTTATCACCTAGTAACATGAGATAGGTGTTACGTTTTTAACAGCAAAGACTGGATTAATGTCATTTCCGCCACAAAAAGCTTGGAATCAATTTCAATGCTAATCAGTGGTTCAAAGAATACATTAGTAGTGCAATGAATGCCATTAACCTTTCAAGCACTGCCATTATATGATGCTTCCTGCAGAGGCATGCAGTGATGTGGAGATGTGATACAACCAGGCAAAATACTGTAGTAACAAATGTTGCCTAAGAAATTTTACAGATGGCATTAAAGTAAGACATTCCTCTGAATAACTCTTGTTTTGCAAATATGAATAACAAGCATTCCGACAATAAAGAAATTACATTTTCTAATAAAATTTGTACTCCACTTGAATATTCCCAAATATGAACCACCACTTAAACTAACTATTTGGTTTAAATTAGATGATTCCTATTACTTTGTGGTTTGCTTTAAAAAAAGCAACAACTGGTGTTTGTATAATTTCATTTTTAATAGTGCATGCTATAAAATGCATATTATTCTTTAAAGAACTTAAGTTGACATGACTGCTGGGAGTTATTATTCTAACACAAGATTGATGTATTTGTTCTTCTGCATTAATGAAGGAATTCTGATCAATGTACATTGTTCACAGTATTCCTCTAGATGATATATTTGATAAAAAATAATTATGGTCCTGATGGCAAAATCAGATCCAGTTGTGTGGACTCCTGAGTTCCACTGAGTTCATTAGTGATGAGATTTTTGTTGGTTATATGTGACCTTACAGGGATAGACCAGGGCCCAGATCCTCCAAGGAATTTAGGCTCCTAACTTCCAGTGGCCTTAATTCTTTATACTATATGGAAAAGGAAGAGTCCTATACAGCTCGCAAAATCATTCTCAGGAAGGTTCCAAGGTATTTTACCTTAAATTGTGATTTGCTTAGGTATGGAAAAGATATTTTCCATTTTTTTTTATCCATTGTAACTTTCTGAAAAATCTTTTGCTCTACCTGGATAACAATTAACATTTTGAAGCTGCTCATTGGCAAATTTTGAGTTCTAAATGTGTTCCTGAACCAAATATAATTTTCCAATATATTCATTAGCCCAAGTTCCTGTTCCAGCAAAATCTATGCAAACATGTCCAAAATCCCAATTTTCCTGCTAAGTTCACAAGAGTCCACTTGGGAAAGCCAGCTTTTGCCTCAATTTAGGAAAACACTTAATCATGTGTTTAATGTTAGGCATTAGTGTAAGTGCCCTCTGAATAGAGACTTTTCCTGAAATTGTGGTCTTTGACTGCAATAGCACCTTTTTTCAAATACAAGAGGCTAAAAATCCAAGTAAACCACTTCTAACATACAAAATTTGAAGCAAACCTGAAAATATTTGCATATCTCCATTTAGACTCAATTGGCCAAATTCTTCACTGATGGAAATGGATGCAATTCCATATACGTCATTAGTGGACTAATTTTTTAGATTGATTTCAGTCTTGAATTTTATAAGTATTCTAAACTATTATTACAGTTCTTTAACTAGCAATTGTTGAAAAACATAATTGTAGTACTAGCACTTTAACACTGTAAGCATCTCATTTTTAATCTGCAAAAAAATGTAGATATATAGGAGTGTTTTGAAAGTACATACATTTTGTTAGCAAAAAAAATAATGCTGTGACCTTGTACAAAACATTTGGGAATAGAACCTTTAATTGCTGCTATTCTTTTATTCATTTTTTAATGTTCAATCAAAATGGTGAGATGATGATGCATGATCCCCAAGCTGTTTCAGTCCTGGTATTCCATCATTTTGAAAACATTGTTGATACAATCAATGATGATAAATGATTCATCTCACTTAATTAGGCTCAGGAAGAAGTGAGATATTTCAAACAAAACCGTTAAAGCAATTTTTGATGTACATAAATTTCTAGTTTCATGCATTCCGGGCTATATTTGCTTTTTCTTCCATCTTGATCCCCATTAAAGTGGACATATGAATAAGTAATCCTAAGAAAAAGACTCAGGTTCTAATGTACAAGTTATGTCATGGAATCGAATGGAATGAAATAGACATTAGGTGAACATACACTACATACTTTCATCACCTGCACATAGAAATTAAAATATACATTTGCTGTGTCAGGTAATATTATACACAGATATAATTGTATATGTTGTTTATTCATTCATGCTAAGCATCCTATACATTCAATATATCAGGTTTTAGTTGTATAGATTCTTATAAACCCCCTTTCTCCCCAGTATCAGAGTTAGTATGAATAAACATTTGGAAGTATTTGCATTTAAGGGGGAAAATGGTAAATATATTAAAAGGTCCTTGAAGATTTCATGTGCAGTTACAAACAGGACACTGGTCACTTTTTGACAATCAGATATAAATAAATTATTAGATGCCAACCACAGTACTGCAGCAGGTTATATAAGAAGTGGATCTCTTACTTAACTGCAGTACTGCCAGCTCTGCACCATTATAAATGTAATGCGTTTTTTAGCTGTGTATAATTACTTGAAGGTTATAAACCTCAAGAAGGTAGAGAAACTGTTTAAGGTAATACAAATGGGTGTAACTAGGAGTAATTTGATTAAATTAAGCAATTGAAAATGTAGACTGGATTCCTAAAGATCATATCTAATGGGCCCTTTTCAGCGCTCCCTACTAATACTTTACTCAGGCAAAACTCCCATTTCACTGCGTTTGACAGAAGTATGGAGTGCTAGTTAGGGCCCTTAAAATGTGAAAGGTAAATCCTACAAGGAATTTTGTAACCTTACATTAAACTTAGAGAGGAAGAACAGTCATGTATTTAAGGCATTGGAGTGGGATTCTGGTTTAATTGCGAGTTCTGCCATGTACTTTTGTGTGAACATGTGCAAATCATTTGATCACTCTGTGCCTCCATTTCCTCATCTGTAAAATGGGATATTAATACTTCATTCCTCCCACCCTTTGTTTTGTCTGTTTAGATGGTAAACTGGGCTGGGACTGTCTCTTACTATGTATATGTACAGCACTTAGCACAATGGGCCCTGATCTTGGTTGGGGCTTCTGAATGCTGTTGTAATACAAATAATATACAAAGTAAGTCATGAAAACCACATCTCTTGAGACATTTTAAATCAGCAGAATAAAGAACTATAAAAATAAAATATGGAAGAAAGCCTAGGATGGCAGGGATGAACTAAATGACCTAGGAAAAACCAGGCAGAATTAACCTGTTTTTAATCTGATTGTCTTGAAAGATCTGAGTGGCCTTCCAGTCTCTCCAACCCCTCCTACTGCCACATGACTTCCTCCACAAAATGTCCTGGTCTTTCCACCCTTTACATGTTTTCGGACTACCCAACATATCCTGGGGCACAGAATCAGGGAGTGATTACTCTTTGAAGGCACTTCCTTTTCATGCACTGAGTGAATTTCAGCCATAGAAGAGAATCTAAAGAAAATAAATAGTGTAGCTAATAAAACTGTAAAGAAACCTCTGTGGCAATGCTTGCTTTGTATTCAGGCCATGAAAATAGTGCCCATAACTATTATAACTTATTTTGAAAACCAGTATTGCTTTGTACGTTTCCTAACAGTGAATACAGGTATAAAGCCTGTGTTAGGATCAGAATCTAGTTTAACCATTAAGTTAGTTAAAGATGGTTTTTGCACATTCCATAAATCTGCATACATAACGTTTAGAGGAGCATTCAAGGAGAAATCTCAGATGCTGTCCTAGGCATAGGCTTTCTGGAGAAAATAGCACATTAATGTAGACAAATCAGTTACTTCAATGATCCATCCAGCAAGAGGAATTCTACTTTTCCCTCAACAGATAAAGCAAAAACTTCTTTGGTGATATCAAAAACTAAGAGTACTGAAAAGTTGGTGCAAACTCCAGATTATTAGCTCTATAGCTGTAATGTAAAAGCCAAATAAAATATGGATATGCAAAGATCCCTGTGATTTCAGTAAAGCTCTAAGACATGAAAATATCCTGTGAAAACTGTTCAAATAGAAGCTAAGCTTTCAGAAGCAAAAAATATTCTCAGTATTAAATGCAAGACATGCATTTTGGTGAGAAAAGTTAGAGAAGTCAAGCTATGTTAGGATTTTTAATGTACCATGTGAATGTTAAACGTACAAGTGAATCAGTTATCTTCGTAAGATATTAAAAAGAATAATCTCAAATATTTAGGACATTATAATGTGCAGAGGTTATAATGGAGAATGTTTCCTTTTTGAATAGGGATGTTTGTTGTGAGAATGGAACTCACCTGCTGTCATCTAAGAACTTATAATGAAAGATTTGTGCAAGTTTTATAGAAAGCAAGAGAAAGACACCCTAATCTGAACTTAAATTAGAATGGTATAACAGCAATTATCTATATTGGCCATAAATTCAGAGAAGATAACTTAATTGCTGACTCACATAAAAGAAAAGCAATAGTTCATATGCCCCTCCACAATATAAATCAGATCTTCAGAGATTTAAAATGATGAAAAACTACTTACAAAATTAATTGTAAATCTAATTATGATCATTAGGCTCTTAAGACAATTGCTGGAAAATGGCATTTCCTGGCATGAGAGGAAGGATGATCTTGTTAAGATGTTTAAAGTAGATCTCAAGAGATCTGGGTTCAGTTTCTGGTTCCACCACCACAGAACTTCCTGCGTGATCTTCGGCGAATCTCTAATCTCAGTGCCTTGGTTACAAATCAATAAGATGGAGATAATAGTACTTCCTTTGTCTTGTCAATTTAGATTGTAAATTCTTTAGGTCACGGACTGTATTTATACAGTGCTTAGCACCATGGGGTGCTGATTCCATCTGAGGCCTATAGACAATGAAATAATACAAATAACTGAAAGAAATATTGCCAAAAGCAGGCAAGAGAACAATTAAACATACTTATCAGTTATGAAATATTATGCTTTAACTAAGCCTACTGTAATACCAGTACCTCTTCTAATGAGGTAAGATCCTGATTCAAAATCTACTTAAATAAATGGTGGTCTTTATGTTGATCTAAGGGGGCCTTGGATCATGAGCTAGGTGCCTGCCTTGTGCAGGAAAAGCAGCCAGATGCATCCATGACTGAACTTCCTTAACAAAGCAGAAAGAATCTGTGATGTATTAGAATGTCTTGGATTCCAACAATACAGAGATAGGAAAGGAAACAAAAATACACACAGACACTTTTCACCAACCACTAGAAAGTTAGTTGTTTAAAGTCAAAGGAGCTATGCCAGTTTACACCAGCTGAAGATCTGACCTTTTAACTTTTAATGGCTAGTACAATACCTTAAAGATTTGTATTATACTGAGTGCATAAAATCTAACCTTTATATTAACTTGTAGTAAGTATCTTGTAAGAGTTCTATTAAACTAAGCAGAACACTAGAACATTTATGTTAACTATCTGAATGTCTCCCTAAAGAGTCTGTGGTGTATCTGAGAGTCTGAATGCTTTCATATCTGCAGTACAACCTAGAAACATTAAATCCACTCTAAGAAAGTTTTGTAGACAATTTAATCTCATTTGCTCCAAAAATAAGGAATAATGGAATGATCTTGAACAACAGGATTTTAACAACTGGCTGAAAGGGATGTGTGCAGCAGTTAGAGTTAATGGCTGCAGGAAAGAAAGTCTCTATATTAAATGGGTTGATAACGGGTATTAAATGGGTATTTCTGATCACTTCAAGTTGCACACTACTCATATATCCAGCAAATGTATTCTACGACCAAGTCATTATACAGCACTCTAAAGCCTTCTAAAGAAAGATCTGGAAAATGAATGACGTTTCTGATGTACTGTACTACTTCTTGCCTTTGGTCCATCCATTCTAGCCATGTCTGGGTTTTATTTTTTTCTACATATGTTTTCTTTACTTGTATAAGAATTTGTTAAAAGGAATGAACAGACCAAAATAAATAAATAAAAGATGCAGGCTGCCCTGAGCAAGAAGAATCAGAGGAGATGGGGATGGACCAATGTAGGAGCTATCAAGATCAGAGAGAGCTTTTAGAAGGTTTTAATTTTTAACTTGTTTTTTACTGTTGTAATCAGAACTGCAGTTTGGGTTCTGGGTTCCATTGCCAACAATTTGGTTGTGCCTCTTTTATAAAGAGCAAGAAATTACATGCTCAAAAAGAAAAATACTTGTCATAAACATTTTGGGTGAGATCCTCACCTTTTGTGACAGCTTTTATAGTCGACAAAAGGGCCGGGGTGGCAAAGAGAGGTCCTTTGGATCTAAGCAATGGGACGGCTCCCTGTTGGAGGCACTATAGAGATAGCCACAAGGCTGCCCCCTAAAAAGCCCTTTGCAAGCCTTGAATAGGGAGCCTGCCATAAGTGGGGTTGAGGGTTAGGAGCACCAGGTCAGGTGCAGGCTGCAACACCCAGTGCTACAGACATTCTGAACAGTGCTGCAGACCGTACGGCAGCCCCACCGTAACTTAAACAAGGCCCTAAGGTTCTCTAAGTAATGTTGGGGGCCTGTCCAGTCCCTGGAACAGTTAGGGATTGGGAGGAGGCAAAGAAGTCTTAAAGTTACCTTAACTCCAACCCTTTCCCTGGGCTAAGAGTTCTGTGTTATGCCTCTTAGAGGAAAAAACTTAAATGAAAAACAAAAAACAAGAAAAATCCAGCCTACTTTTAACAAATGTCACTGGACAATTCACTTCACTTATGTTGCTCAGTTTCCCCATCTTTATAAGGAGGATGTTGGATATTATCTTGAAATCTTGGAATCTGTCTCTACAATTTATGTATTCTGGTGAACATTGTGGAGTTATTGTGAAGTATTATTGTGAAAATGGCTGTATCATAAATGCCTCTCTGTATGTGTATACCTCAGATTGACTATAGGCAGCTACATCACTTGTGCTTTGACGACAACAGTTATGTGAAAGAGTAACTGCCTCCCCTGGGAAAAGGTACTTCCTCCTCTATTTGAAGGGCAGGAGGAGGGCAGTGGAAAGATAACAAAAGACAGAACAAAGCAAGCCAGGTGTTAGAAGGGGGCATAAAAACGTGGGACCCACACAGGAATAGGAAGCATTCGGTAGGTGAGAGGAAAGGCCTGGTCAGACCAGGAGAGAGAAGGCAAGCAAGGAAGAAGACTCCATGATAGAGAAGCCACCCAGTATGTAACAGCCTACATGAGGCAGGGGAAACATTGCCCACCTGCCTACTTTCCTGAGCCCAGATAGTCCTCTATGGACTCCTTGTGGATTTCTATGTGATCTGACTCTGTTGGGCTTTATATGATTAAATAAAATATATTAGGCTTGTGTGCAAAATGTCTCTGAGTGTGTCATATGCTTCACAACTACCATGTGCTTCCTGAGAGAGCTAAATGGTAAGCCAGAAGGCTCATGCTTTGGAGTGGAGTTCTGGGAGAGGGTGTTTAAGCATGAGTCTGAAGGGTCAGCACTGAGATCATGGGCAGCTGGACAGTCAGTATTAGCTCTCAGGATGGGGTCCTAGACACGGGTATATGCCCTGAGAGTGCCTAAGGAACTCAAGAATGGGGCAGTGCCTGGACTTAGTTCAGGCTCCAGAGGCTTAAAACACCCACGGACCCAATGACTGAGTCCTTGACAGCAATCTCATGGGCAAGAGACTTCTGAATTGATCTGTAACAGCTGGATATCATTTAATTTTTTTCTGGATCTATCCTTTAACAAAAATGCCTTTCCTTGATCCCCATCCAGTTATGTCTCAGCGAACTTTCATCCTTGGGCACTGGCATATTATTATTTCTAAGTTTGGCATTGGCCTTCAAGTTCCTCCATCACTATTTGTTCTCACTAGGTTCCTTCCAGGATGATGCTTTTGGCTAATATATGTGGAGTTAAAACATTGTGTATGTGGAGTTGTTGACTGTGGTACTTGAATGTCTGATAATCTGTAATATGTAAAATCTGTAAAATCTGTAGTATCTGATAATATGTAATACTTATTATTTTTTAGGGCTATCCTTGCCCTCAGCTCCAAAGGAAGTCTTTATCTCTGAGTATATATAAATCCTACCAGTTTGGACTGCTGGCCATGCACTTGGCAGATAAGTGTTTTGTAATGTACATTGAATTGGTACTTCAGGTCTTTTAACATAAAATCAATTTAGACAAATGTTCATGAGTCTGGCTGTCCCTAAGGTATAGAAAATATTTGCTATATTGGGGTGGGAGGTAATCGGCACCTATAAAAGAAAAAGGCCCCTATCCAACAAGATACTAGAGCTAGCTATGTCTTGATTTGAGCAGAAGAAGGAGTTACTGTTGGGTTATTCTCAGTGAGGGGCTGTTCACTCTGGAATTCGTTTTCCACCTTATTCTGCTAGAGCCTGGATTTGATTTTCAGGAGTGCTATGTGTGCTTTCCTTCTTTTTTCTTTGTGTGTGTGTGTGTGTTGAACAGGGTGGAGAGTGAATGAGTTGGGTAGACTTCTGTGTGTATTCAAAGAATTTGTAAATCTAGTCTAATTGGTATTTAATCCTGAGATTGTGTATTACAGTATTTTAAAATCATAAATCAGTTAATATTTTCTAAGTTGACTAATCATTGAATTCTGTCTGATCATCAGTGACTCAACGTTTCACTGGAGGTTCATTTGCTAGCTATTACTCATTTAATCCAGAATTACGTAATCATATCAGCCCTTTGCTCTTTATGAAAAATTTAAAAACACAGTTCATGTGTTCCTGCAATTTTTGAAAATGATTGAAATTATGATTCAGGGTTTCAGTATGACAGTTACAGTTATCCTACCCTGATAGTATATCCATGATGTTATATCTATGAATTGTAGTGTGGCCTGTTTACTTTAATAGTAGCAAATTAAATAAAAAACTAGGTTGTTCATGGTATTTTGTATATTCCAGGTATATCTTTAATTTATTTTGTGAATGAGCAGTCAATTTATATTGTTTATTTGTCGATATTGTGAAATAAATGACCACCTTTAGGTAAACACCATAATTTTTCACTGTTGACTGACTCTATGTTGAACTTCCAGGCAAAGTACACGTGCATTTCCAGTATGTTTATGTGAGGACAGGTAGAAGTGTCTGCATACTTATTCAGTGTTCTTTTCAGACTTGCCGATTAAGTGGGCAGGGAAAGTGGGCAAGAAAATAGTTTATTTAGAAACAACATTGTAAAAGGGAAAGGATCAAAGAGCCAGATTATTGCATTAGCTATAAGGGCACCATTCCTATTGACATCAGGAGTTGTGCCTACACAAATAACAGCATAATCAGGCCTCTGCACAATTCTGAACACCTTTTCTGAAACTCAGAAATTTGGTCCTGTTGAGGCTATTCAAGTGGTGTGAAGAAGCATAAGGCATTTAAGCACTCAGCTGGGGATTCCCCCCAGGTGAAATAGATACAAGCCCAGCAAGGTTCCTGAAGAGCTGTTGAAGCCAGCACAATTTAACACAGCCCTGAGGCTGCATTAAGTTGCTCTTCAGGACTGGCCAGGCAAAACAGACCTACTAGCAGTGATAAAATTAGAATTCATGAGCACAAGTGTCAGCAGAGCAATCTGCACGTCATGAGTTTTAAAAGAATGAAAACACTGTACTGTATACTCCAAATTTGTTTTTTGACATACATCTACTATAGATTTACAGTAATTCATTTCTGGTGTTCCATAACCCTCCTTTTTCGCACCTCTGTGGACCATTATTATGAACCTAATTACAATACTGTCTCTTTTCTATTTGAATGTGTCAGACTTCATATTATGACTTTCACACCTAAACCAGATAACACTAAATAGTCATGTCATCCAAGACAGTCTAGAATTGAACTTGAGAAAATTAATTTCTGTTTCACCTTAGTCCAACCTCCTGCTTTTTCCTTGCACCCCCTGAAGTTTGTTACTTTCCCATAAAACTAAATTGTTTATTACTTAAAAAATATAATACTGAAGTTTTGCAATAAATGTATATTCAAATTATATAAAAAATATAAATATCTGAAATATTTTCAGTTTAATGGGTGTTTAGAAAGATTCAAAGATACCATAACATTTTTTCTGTTTAGAGCAACAGGTATTTAAGATATAAGTAGCAGGAAATAAAAAAAAATATTTTGTTTGTTAAAAAAATGAAAGTTAAATATCACTATATATGATTTTCAATATATAATCAATATCTTATATCAATATATCAAATGTAGCACTTTCCCTAACCCCCAAACATTGTGAAATGTGTTAATAATTGTTTTTATTGGCCAGAACCAAAATTTGCTCTCTATGAAGAACTATGTGGCACCCACTTAGATTTTACTAAATTATGTCCTCACCCTTCAAGGGTCTTTATGTGAGTGGACACCAGCACTCACACAGCTCCCAAAGATGTCACTAATTGGGGTCTATTGCTCAATTTAATTAATTACAGAAGAAAGCCTCCAAGGAAACAGATCAAAACAGCAGGAAATGCTCTTCTTAGCAAATCAGAAACAGTCCTATATTCAATGGAAAAAATTACATTATTATATAAAACTTTTCTGACAATTCTCTTCTCAAGAATTTATTTTACAAAGAATTTTGGTACAATGGAACATGCAACATTTTCTCCTAGAACATGCAAAAATGTGAAAAGCAGCGTTCACATGAAACTTCATGCTTTTGAGCTTTCCAGGACAGGTGGGATCCAGGCATCCTTTAACATTCATATTTTCTGGCCCTCTTAAAGTATGTCTACACTGCTGGAGGTGTAATTTATATCCTGGGTAGACGTTAGGGTGACCAGATGTCCCAGTATTATTGGAACCATCCCGATATTAGGGGCTTAGTCTTACATAGGCAACTATTACAAAAACATACCCCAAAAAGAAAGTGTCCCAATTTTTCACACTTGCTATCTGGTCACCCTAGTAGATATACTTGTGCTCACTTTGATTTGAGTTAGTGTGCTAAAAATAGCAATAGAGCTGCAGTTGCATGGGCAGCAGGATGAGCTAGTCATCCCAGTACCATCCCGTCTGAGACCCAAGGTAAGTACTGAGGTGGCTGGCCCACACCGCCACCTGTGCTCCTGCAGGCACACTTGATACTTATACAATGCTAGCTCAATCAAAGCTACCCTGTGTATGTCTATCCTAGCTGAAAATTACTTCCAACTCCAGTGTAGACATAGCCTTAGAGAGACCACATAGTAATCATACCACAGGGGATGGAGGTTAAAGGTGGTTTTATGCTCTTTGGCCAAGCACACCCCCACCATGATGCACCCTCCCAGCCACCCAACCATACATCCCCAGGCTGGGGCTGGCATTGCAATCCTTGAAAACCAGCTTATGACTGTCTTCACCAATCCCTGCCTCTGGGGTATTCTCTCCTAGCCAGAGCTGGAAGATATAGAGCCCCTTTACACTCTGGCGACCTTTTTATCTTGCATATAGGAGCTGCAGCAGGGCTGAGAATCTCACTCAAATTGTCTTAGTTACCATGAGTTTGGTTGTGCAGAGATGAGGGAGAATAAAAAAATCTTTAAAATCACCCACGATAATGTTCACTGACTTCACTAAGCCTCAAAGGATTATGGAATAGAGCCATGCTTCACCCCTCCCTTACTTCGTGTTTCACCCGTAGGAGTCCCCCTTTTCCCTACTCCACACTGTTGTGATGCAGTGAAAAAAATCAGCAAATACCCAGCTGGCAGTCCTGTAAGCAGATTTATTTTTGTTGCACTCAGTGGTCCCTTTACAAAAGTAAAAATACCTTTTCGATACCTAAAAATATAAGATTTTCCAAAGGGAAAAGGGTTAGTGGGCAGAGTTCCTGATAACTGCAGCTGTGTATTAACTTTTATTTCCCCCAACATTCTGTAATTTAATATGTCTATCAGCACCACACTTTTAGGGGGTGTGTGTGTTTATATAGCCAAAAATACATATCTGCTGAGATGTAATGTACTAAGTTGCATACAGAGTACACATTTGATTGCCTCTTCTAACACTGGCTACTAATCCACAACACCACGATTATTCTAATATCTAAACCCTCTACATAGCCCAAACAGCTACCATTCAAAAAACGAACATATTGCACAACCTGACAAAGAAATGTTGCTTTATCTTCCAACCCCATGCCACTCCATCCCAATGCAATAGAGAATATTTACCTATCCTGGACCTCAGACTAGTCTAATTATTCTGGACAGTCAATTCTGGACTAATGACCTAATTATTGAAATATGAATTCTGGACTGATGACATGCAAAGATTCTAATATCTCATGATTTGTCAAGGCTAGAAACAGGTGCTTTATATTATTAAAAAGCCAGTAATACTTCACACCCATCTACAGTGTTATAAAACATTTGTTGCTAGCTCTGTTAGACAAAAACATCTCTAACCACAACACTCCGATGTTGAACAGATATATTAAGTAAATACTAGAATTTTTCTGCCTCAGATGCCTGTATAGTGGGACTCATGGTACGAAGGGAGCCTCGCTTTACAGGATGAAGGAAAACAATATCAGAAAGCACCCCCAGCAAATCTCTACAGCATGTCTAAAGTAGCTTTTTTGTAAAATGTGACCTATATAAAGTGCATGGTTATGTGGCGTGTTGTAACATTTGACTTTATTGGCACACATTTGGAATTGCTTGCATCAGATATGGTACAGCCATCCTAGATTCATGACAATAAAACATTTCTACCACAACATATCACTTAAGGGCTTTCCCCTCTCTCTGGTTCAGTAATGTGCTGCTTAGGCACAGGCCTGTGTTGGATGCTCTACAGACGGGGAGCTTGAGGAGGGAGTGAATACCAGAAAGACATAATCATCTCTGAGCTTGCAGATGTACCAGAGAAGTCCGCAGCATGCATCACTCTTTATGCTGTACCACCTACAATTGCCTCATTTCCCCAGGAAAGCACATGAGTGCTGAGCGTGGGGATACAATTGTCCCTGCCCTGCATGGGATGCGCAAGGGTGTGGGAAGGGTTTGTTCACCCTTCTCCCCTGCACAATCCAAAAATCTAGCCCTTTCAGTTCATATATTTAGATATCTTGGTTCATAAAAAGAATTTTGTGTAACACACTAATGCATCTGTGTTAACGATTGTAGTTTATGGACTCCTTGTTAATTTAGGTCTCTACAGATGTAGAGCTAACTGGGGCTAGAATGGGTGGATGTTGCTACAGAAAATGAGTCAATCTTGGTATACATCACAATATTATAATTATTATAATTAGGTGAGTTTTCAAGTGCTGCTAGATGTGAAAGCATGACAGCCTAGACATTCATTGCAAAGAAAATTAAATGAAAACATGCAAAGATTTAACAGGAAAACAAATTTTTATCTCCGATTGTATGTATTGAGGTCATCATTTCTAAAAACTATCAGGAGTAATGCTGTGCTGGAATTCTAGCCTTTAACTGGCAAATCTGTCTCCCAGAATATTCATTGTACTTAATTTGCCGATCTTATTTCCAGTCTTGAAAACCCTGACTTATTTTTAAAGAATGATCTATTCTCATTAAAAATTCTGAATAAGTTCTTTCTTGATTTTCCTAATTTTCTTTTTAAAATATAAATGACTAACTCAACTATAATGCATGTTTGACAGAAATAATTTGAAATTAATTATACAGAGCCAAGTATTTGGACTCATGGGTAATTAGAATGCAACTTCTTTCACCCTTTATAATTATGTACTTTTGGTGTTGTGCTATTGAATGAACTTCATCCTTTTAAAAAAATGGAGAAAAAGATTCAGTATTCACCCCCACAGTTCAAAACTTCAAGTTATCAGTGTGCAGAAGAAAAGTGCAGCACAAAGAAAGCCCTTCAACAGTCTGGTGTCATCTCCATCAGGACTTTATAACCCTAGCAAAAGTTATGTAAAGATGGTCTTTTGCTCTAATCTCTTATGCAAATAGATTTCAACCCTGGGACAACTTGAAACCAGTTACCATTGAGTGAGATAGCTATCACTGTCTTATTACTTGCTTTTGTTAATATTAGCTAGATTCTGATCCTAGCTATATTATTTAAACCCAGAGTTGTGCCAGAGAAGTCAGTAGAGTTACACCCAGTATGAGATCAGAATCCAGAGCTATTCCAGTCTCTCTCAGAGGAGAGTTCATTATGAAACAGAAATTACTTTAGTCTCATTGGTTGAACAGCCAGTGATGGACAAAGGTCATGCTGATCTTGTTAGTTCACTCACTATTATTTGATATTGATGTCGTCCCTTGCGGGAGTAAACAGAAAAGTCCCTTAAGGTGGTTATAGCCAGTTGTTCATCTGCCTCAACACCTTTCATATGGGATACTACAAGGCTCTAGTTTATTGCCCCATCGTGTTCAATTTGTATGGGAGGGTGCTGGGGGAGATAGTCCCACGGTCCTGTCTGCAGTGCCATCAGTATGCAGATTACTTGCAACTCAGACTTATTTTTCATCTGGTCCAGAAGAGGTTGGGTCTCTCTTTTCCTAGTGCCTGATTGAGAATGGGATTTGGCTGAGGGCAAGATGAATGAAGCTTAATCCCCAACAAGATGCCGGTGAATTTAGTGGGTTAGGGGGAGGATCCGTAGGGAAAGATGGTTGTGGTGATGGCCATTACTGAGAGGATCCATCCTCCTTTCCACCAAAATTTTTGCAGTATGGGTGTGCTTCTGGGTCCCTACTTAGTACTGAATTGCAGGTGGCATTGGTGCCCAAAAGTGCTGCTTTTTTGGGTGATATCTACATTTCACTAGCTGCTGGTGATCTTCTCTGTCCCACCATTGCCATCTGAATTCTAGACTAAATTATTGCAACACAGTCTACGGTTCGTGGAGCAGCACCTGAAGACACATGGGAACAACAGCGGGTGCAAAATGCAATTGCTCATTTGATTAGAGAGGTTAATTATAAGGAAAATATTACTTCAGTTTTCCAATAATTGCTTCAACTCCCCATTTCTTTCTGGGTGCTAGTCAAGATGCAGATTTTGATTTAGAAAGCGCTACGTGGCATAGATCCTGGCTGTGTGACAGACCACATCTCTCCATGTAAGTTGCCAAAAGCAGTTATTAAGCTCATTGGTGTGCTCAAGGAAATAGGCCTCAGATGTAAATGTTTGAATGGTTTCACAAGGATCCTCCACTCTGAAATTCACTTCCTGATTGACCCCACACAGCCAGAATTTGTTAATCTTTAGGACAAGACTCGTTTCTAAATGTAATGCTTACAACAACAAGAAAGCAGGAATTCAGCTTCAAATAATTATAACATTTTCAGCGTTGATGAAGGGTCCATTTAGTTTGGTATCATGTCTCCAACAGTGGTGGGTACCAGATGAAAGTACAGGAAACTCTAAAGTGAGCAATTTTTGGAATAACATTTCCATTGTGATAATTTTACTCTTCCCCGGCCATCCCATGCATCACCATTAGAATGTGGCTCATGACCTGAAGTGTAAGTGATTAAACAAATCTTATCCATCAAAACTGTGAATGTTCTTGTTACCTAAATATGTGTTCAGTCCTTTTCAAATGCTGCTAAACCCCTGAGCTCAATGATACCTTGTGGCAGTACATTCCACAGGATACTTAAAGCATGACACTTGGAACTGGGAAGTCTGAATTCTGTTCCTTACGCCATGCCGGTACATTTGTGAGCTTTGATCATGTAATTTAATCTCTCTATGCCTCAGTTCTCCATCTAGAAAATAAGGGTTATATATCCCTACATCACAGAGGTATTGTGAGGCTTAATTCACTAATATTTGTAAATTGGTTTGCACATATATAGTGCCTTCCCATTTGAGGATCTCAAAGTACTAATAGTAGATTATAGTGTATTTTGTGGTTGACATTTCCAGTGTATACTGAAATGTAAATAGTGCAGCAGAGAGGGATCAACAAGAATGTGCTAGAACTCCTATTTCTGTAAAAGCTCCTCTTTAATTGCAAAAGGAAATGAAAGCCCTTTTCCTCTCCAGCTCCCGGAGAAGCAGGAAAGCTGTGCCCCCCAACGCCTGTGTCTCTCAGCCCCAGAACAGGGGAGGGGAGCAGGGAGATTGAGTGGCCACATTCTCTCTGCCTCCTGGAGTTGGGGATGGGGATGCTGAGCACCGTGGCTCTCTGCCTTTCTGGCAGGCGGGCTGGCAAGCTCTTATCAGTTTCACAGACGGGCTACTGAGAAGCCAAAATATTTTGTTTTGACTCTCCCAAACCAGAATCATTCTTGGAGACCCTTCCCATGGGAAAACAAAACAAGAAGATGTTTTAAATGTTGAGACTGTTTGATTATGGTTTGTATTACTAGCTGGAGCTCTCAAGTCAACTAAGATACTGTACTGAGAATAGACCTTGTGGTTCCCAGTCTTCGTCTGAATTCACAGGAACGAAAACAATCAGACAGATGTGGCCTTTAGGATGAACTCCCCCCCCCCCCCAAATATGTGAAATTTTTCACAGATGGGGATTTCCATTTTATGGACAGCTCTAGCACTGAGGAAGAATGGTTTTGTGATCAAGACACTGGCCAGGTTATAAAGTAGATCTATTTTCATATTTTCAGCTCTGCCACAAACTGTCAGTGTGACCTCGGGCGAGTTGTTCTTCTCTGTGCTTCAGATTCCCCATCTTTAACATGGGGAAAATAATTCTTTTCTCCTATATTGTCTATTTAGATTGTAAGAAATAGACCCTGCCATGAAAAGCTTACAGTGTGTTTTGTACAGCACCCAGTATAAAGGGGTGTTGATTTCAGATGGACCTTCAGGTGCCACTATAGACAATCATGGAACAGAAAGGAATCATGGGGCTACTGAAGGACCACAGACTATGAAAGGAAATCAGGGGGAAAGGGACAATGCACATATAGGAAGACTTTAGGAATGGAATAAGTATGGTTGGGGAAAAGTGAAAATTTACCCTATACTACAAAAAGGTTTGAATGAAGGGGATGCATTTATTTTGTCTGATTTTCATTTTCCTAAAATAAGTACATCCCTCCCTAATTCAGGGTTTCAGATGGTAACTGTTTAACAAAGGAATCGTCCTTTCCCTTTGTGCTCTCTCTAGCATATTGAACAACTTATGTTGACATGGGGAACTGTCAAGCTCCCCATAAAATCTTTTTTTTATTGTAATTTGTTTGTTGAGACTGCTGACAGACAGTAATGGAACAAGGCAATCCAGTAGAAGGGAAATGCACAGGAGACTTTAATTGGAAGACAGCAATAATGTAGAAAACATTTTGTTTTTGATCCCTTCAGTTGAGACAATCACACAGCTGAGGCCTCTGCCCCTTCAAATTAAAGCTTATGCTTCCAGACATGCTGCACTATATTGTCTACGCTAGGAAGCTGCATTATTGTAGTTGCAGTAACATGGAGTAGAAGGTATTCTTGTTCATGGTTTCAAGATCATTGGAATGAAAGGAAGAGAGATTCTAGGAATTTAAATATGTAAGGAAGGAAGGTCAGTGATGTGATATGCCTTAATATGTTCCACCAGAATGCCGTGGCAATGTCTGTATTAATCCATTGCAATATAGTTACCTTAGTCATTACTGTTTCTGAAACTTGAAATTGTAAAATAAGTCTAAATAACAAAACTTTATTATTCTCTAGCACCCTTCATCCAAGGATTGCAAAGCATTCAAAAACCTTCAAGTCTCACCTGGTATACCCATTACACAGATGGGAAGTTGAGACAGTCTAATTATGGTTTATTTTACTAGCTGGAGCTCTCAAGTCAATCAAGATGTTGAACTGATAATAGGTCTTGTAGTTCCCTGTCTCATGCTCTGATAAAGCCAACTCTTTTCCCCAGAAGATGGTCTAGAATTTATATAAAAACATGTTTCTGGTGAAAAGTATAGTTGCGGCATGGGATTTCTATATTTACTGTGTCAGTGATATCTTTTTTCATACCTTCTCAGGAAATGAAGCAAAGCAGATGGACCTTAACTAAACCTATAGTACACCATTGTCCAGTCAATATCACTGTGAGTGGTTTCATGTTTATTTTTTGTTTCTTTTCTCAAGAAACGTTTAATAGCAATTAGGGTGGTATTTCCCTTCTGAGGCCATAAGGTCACTTATACCAGCTACACGTACACTGAGTTCATGTTCATACTTTGCTGCCTCAAGTATTTGTTTGTTTATTTTGATTGTTGTTACTGAAGAAAGTTCTTGTTTGAACCTTCCATCCTGGCAGAAAATTGAAAGACTCCGGTACATTGTGTGGACCTTGCTCCAAAACACTGTCAAGGTTTTGGTGACTGTAACGCAAGATTGAGTTTGCAGTTCATCCTTACCAGTCAATTAAAGTAGCTTCATATTGATTTATGAAGTCTGCTAATTTTAGCTTTTATTTGTGTACATTGCATAATAGTTTTTATGTCAAAATAATGGTTGTCTGCATTCAGATTGAAAAGCTGTTAGGATTCCATCAGTTGCATACATATTTTGGAAATCCCTCAGTTTCGGTCTTGTGTTGTAGACAGTCTCTGTTCACTAACAGCAAAAACAGTGTCCTTTTTCATTTGTTGGCAAATAAAGCATTGTTCATTTACATACTGTTGGAAGACTCTTAGTGCAAGAGTGCTTGCATGTGTCATCTATGGGGAATACCTGACAATAATAATAAATATAATTAACTATCACACGAATATTGAATAAATAACAAATAAATACTCAGATTGCTTACAGTGTAAGTAAAAATCATCTTTAGATTAGTGATTTTGGCTAAGAACTAGCTAATAATTTAGATTTTTGAAAGAGGAGAATTTATGGAAATCAATTGTATCATATTATGTTGCATATAATACTTTGTGTAATGCATAGAAGAGCATTTAACTCCTTCACACATCAAAAGTATCTGAAAAGTACTTAGTTTACTTGATTTTAAATGTCATCCTTACTGCAAAACCAATAAAATTCAAGTGCGTATCATCATGTGACCAGAGGAAGCAGAGAGTTTGATCTTGAACAGAAATTACTCCCTTTATTTTCTGTAACCCAGTATTTCAAATTAGGGATGTATTCCATATGTGGTTCATCTCCTTTACTTTTTATTTATTTTTTGAAGTTACAAATGATAGCCATTTTCTTTTTTATTTTTACTGGAAGTTCAAAATTCAGCTTGGTAAACATTTTCAGATTCAGTATATTCAAATTTTTTTTACCAACTTTTCCCAGAAATGCTTTCTGTTTCATTAATATCATCTCATCTGGGAATTTTGGTCTACTCCACATTACTTTGAGGACACAAGCTAAATTATCCAAGTGATGAAAGACCTCCAGTGCCTTCCCACAATTACTCTTGTACACCCTGAAGGACAGACAAGTTCTCCCACAAGTCACTGAGAAAGAATGATAGAGCAGCTCAGTTTATTGCAGCATAAAGAACATGTGATGTGCCACCGCAGGGAAGTTAGTACCAGTAACTTGGGTAGGGCTTTGCAGTGTAGCTGCTCATACCTGGGCATTGATTACGCAGGCTAACACTGGTGTGCTTATATCACTGCCTATCATGCTGTCTAGTACTGACCCATTGTTTCCTTTTACTCCCCATCTGTCTGCCTGTATTCATCTGTTGTCTCTTGTCTTATACTTAGATTGTAAGTTTTGGGGGCAAAGACTGCCTTTGTTCTGTGTTTTGTACAGAGCCTAGCACAATGCGGTCCTCTTCCATGACCAGGGCTCCTAGGCTCCAGGGGTCTTTCAAGGTATGTCTTCACTGGAAATCTTGCTGTAGTGTCTTAGCGTAGAGGCTCGCCACAGCATCTGGAGTTCTCTTATCGCTGTAGCTAATCCACCTCTCAGGAAAGGCATAGCTAGGTTGACTGAAGAATTCTTCCATTGATGTAGTGCGGTCTACATGGGGAGTTAGGTTGGCTTAACTACGTCACTCAGGGTTGTAGATTTTTCACATCCCTGAGTGACATAGCTGGGTTGACCTAACCTTTTAGTGTAGATCTGGCCTCAGTATGGATCCCTCTGGCCATCCTGTTCAAACTAATTGTGGTGATCCCCACAAGCTACAGCCATTAAATATATGGTCTTTGGCATTGTCATTTAATAACCCTGAAGCATAAGCTGGTAGGCGACTAATCCTCCCTCTTTCCCTAGTGGGACTGATCTCCAGCATGAAATAGCCACCACCACTGGAAGCACAGCTGGTAGTGGCGGAACCAGATACCATATTCAGGGTCACCAAGAGGAGCCCACATTTGTCACAAAATCTGCTCTCCTTTTCCCCTTCCTCCCACCCCAGTAGGTAAATCAAATCATACAGAGCAGAGCATAATATCTGTCTTTTAAAAGGGGCATCTTCATGTGGAAAAATTCCTAGAATAGTCCATGCTGTTAGTTTCAAAATTTTATATAGTCTACAAAATGTGGATAAAAATAGACTGAAAACTTGATCAACAATCTTCAATAGTTGCTTCAATAGTTGCTGTCATTAAATGATTAGTAATAACTAAGACTAAACGACTTCCAGATGAAGGCTGAATATCCATAAATAGGGCAACTTCTAAGTAACTACTGTATTAGGAAATGTAACTTCGTAAAAACTCAAATGCAATTGCATTTACTTACAAGTTACAATCTAATTAGTGTCACTTAATCTTGCACTACTGACAGTTTTTGGTTATGTGCCTTATTAACAGAGGCAGTATAATTTAGCAGCTACAACACTGCTCACAGTACAGTAGTTATTGTTTTTGGCTACAGAATGTAGCTGCAAGAGCATTTATTCAGTCAGTATGTAAATAAATTAACAGGATTAATATGTGACTTAATGCCCCTGGACATATCTGCCATCATACAGTATGACCTTGTAGGTTATAAGTAATTACTAGTTGAATGTTAATGTAATGATTATTGTGTTGGTGAATAATTACACAGGGTGAAATGAAAGGCAGCACATTCAAATTTCAATTAATTTTTCAAGCTTTGAAGAAAAACTGCTACATAAAAGTACTATCTGTTTTACATTAAGATTTTAACCGAACCTCTGAAAGAGTTACAAGTTCTTTTTAAACACTCCCTCTGGTGCACAAAAGGGAAGACTCTTTGAGGTTCACAAAGCAGAATTTAAAATGGGGTTAGCAAGGAGTACACAAATACCTCTTTAACAGGGTAGTTGGACCGTTTTAAAAGTAGTGGAGACAAGGGGTCAGCCTACCCTGTTCCATGGCATGGCTCTGTAAGAGTAGCGAGTTTTGATATACACAAGGACCTAGGAAATGGCAAAGGCAGATACTGGTGGAGAGGAATAATTATTGTGTGGGTGGGGGGAAAAACTCACATTACTGTTCCTTTAGGGTATGTCCATCCAGCAATTAAACACCCACTGCTGGCTCTGGTCAGCTGACTCTGGATCACAAGGCTCAGGCTTTGTGGCTGTAAAACTTCAGTGTAGATGTTTGAGCTTGGGCTGGAGGCCGGGTTATGAGACCCTCCTCCCTTGAGCCCCGTGAGCTGGTTGGTTCCCAGAGCTCCAGCCCAAGCCCAAATGTCTACACATACCTGTGAGGAAGCAGGTGTTAATTGCTTGGTAGCCATACCTTTAAAGACCTGCGACCAGGAGCCTTGTCATGTAGGGCCGGACAAGCTCCTCTCTTTCCCTGCCAATGGTGATGAGCCATGGGAAGGAAGGCAGCATATATGCTGCCTCCTCTCTCATAAAAAAGAATGTACTAGCAGCAGAAGCAATGCTTGCTTACCTCTATGGGCCCAGGGGCAAAAGGACTGAGTTAAAAGAGGACAGCCTGGGAGTAAATTATTGTAGTGGCCCAAGAGGAAACTGAAGGTAGCCTGCCTGCTAGATCACGCTGTAAGAAGGTGGTGTGCTTTTGGGACAGCATCTGGTCACATTCCTATCATATAAAAAATATATTACATTATCCCTCCCCCCATCATGCTGAAACATATCATACTTTCCCCTTTAAACCAGCGTGCTTTTATCTCAGAGAAGATCTAGGCATGGAGGTGCCAAATGAAGACTTAAGCAAGGTGCTGGCGAAGGATAAACTGATGAGCACAGTTGGTTCCAATTCATTGACTGGTCGATCAGCAGAAATCTGGCAAACAAAACATATAGGGCCAGCTTTTACAGTGCTCAGTACTCACACAAGCACCTAAATAAGATTCATGGTGAAATTCTAATCCCACTGAATGGAAGTTTTGCCACAGACGTCGATGGGCTCAAGATTTCATCCTCAGGTTTCAAATAGCTCAGCACTCAATGTGCTTGAAACTTGAAGGGCCAGTAACTAAGGCCAGGTCTACACTAGAGAGCTTACAGTGGCACAGCTGTACTGATCCAGCTGCACTTCTGTAAGATGGCTCGTGTAGCTGCTCTATGCCAAATGGAGAGAGCTCTCCGGTTGGCATAATAAAACCACCTCCACGACCGGTGGTAGCGCTGTCCACACCGGCACTTCTGCTTGGAGGGTATGGGGGGGTCGTACCCCTGAGCAACATATATTATACCAACAAAAGTGATAGTGGAGGGATGGCCTAAGATATCTTTTTCACCTCTGTCTCATGAGAGAGAAGAATTCAACAAATCAAAAGATAAGGAAGCTCTGTAAAGAGGTATCACTTGCTAATAAGAGTGTCACTTGTTATTCTAGAGTCATCCAACAAAAGAGTATATCCTCAAAATGCAATAGCAGAATAATTCCTCATCAGTTGGCAACTTTTATTTTAAATTTCCCCAAAGTGAAAAAGAACCAACTACACGTAGTTTCATGGGCTGTTTGTTCCAGACACACCTCAGAGGTGCCCAACCACTAAGGAATTACCACAAAAGGGATTTAAAATACTAAACATAAGCAAAATGTGTTTACTTGCCTGCTCCTTCTAGGTGCGACCATTCCTATTTTTGTTTATTTGGAAGAAAAGACTACCAGTAAACTGGGAAAGGAAGTACTGGGGAGCTACCCTTTTCTCCTCTGGTTCCTGTTTGGGCTACTGCGTTTTTTATCTGCTTCCCTGAAACTGCCTACACAAATCACTGAAGACTTCTTGCTTTCCAGGGACACTTCTGCGTACTATTTCTCCTAAACTCAGCTGCTTTTGTCAACTATCCACTTCTCCTTGAGATACTCTCTTCCTTGGGCTTCTGGGACTGTCCTTTCTCAGTACTTAATCCCTTTCACATTTTTGATGATGCCTCTTTCTTTCCCTCCCACTCTGTGACATCCCAGGGGAGTAATTCTTGATTTTTTATTAAACCTTCCATAATCACCCTCCAAGTGATCTCATCCACTTGCTTGGTCTCTAACTTTGACTCTCAAATCTTCCTCTTCTCTCCTTATCTCTGTAGTAAAAATTGAACTGACCAAAATTAGAGGTGAGCAATCTATTTTCTTCTGGATATTTTATTCATCTTCCTGCCCAAGCAGCATTAGGCATCCTTCATGTAAAACAAAATCTGTTTGTTTGAGTTGCCAAAGAAGCCCCCATAACTGCAGTGCATAATTTGTTTATTTTATTTTATTTTGTTTTTTTTGCTGTCAAAGCTATGGAACTTAACCAAATTAAATAAACAACTGGTTCATTAGCCACCTGGATAATCAGTTTAACAATCAAAGAAGTCATGCCTAAAATTGCTAAAGACAAAAGAAGTTTAGTATGCATTAGTAGCTGTTGAAACTATTTTGCTTGTCAAAGTGAAGAGTTGAAGTTCTGCAGTGCGGTACTTGATGAGTTACACCTCAAATTCACTGTCACTATGCAGAATTTTCAACATGAAAACTATTTTCACTTCACTTCTGAGCATCATAGTCATCACAAACTATAATATTTATCAGTTTTGATTTCCCATTAGAGCATAAGCTATTTTAAGGATCTTCAGGAACATTTTATTATGAAACTTGAATACACTAATAATCATCAGATCCCTCTTTTTTTAAATGGTCTTTCCTATTTGTTCCCTAAGAATGCAATCCTGTGAAGTTAATGGAAAAACTCCCTTTGACTTCAATAGGGCCAGGATTTCAATATCTACAGTTCTGTTTTGATATATCTTCATATTCCAAAGGTGATGAAGTAGGAGTTCAGTATTATTCTGCAAGGATAATAAATTTAATCCATATTGCTGAATAGTTTCTTTTCAGACTGTCATTATATACTATATAGATGGGGAAAACACAAATTGTTTTAGGCTGAGTTGTTCAAGTCAATATTTCTATGACGATAAACCAAAATCCCATTCCTTGTGCTAAGCCTCGGTTATGGCTTATTATGGCAGGGTTTTTAAGAAAAGACATTGGAATGGTCTGCAGTATGAACAGATAATCACTTCATTTCATACAATGTTTCCATGATATGTTTAACAAAATGTATGACAGTATGATATGATCTAATTTATTTCAGAGTCAGCAATTTATTCTGTTTTATTCTGTGCTCTATAAGATATTAAAATGCTAATGAAATGATCACAAAATTGTGAAAGGTACTAACGAGTCACTTTTCTAAGATGTACATGGTGGTAAAGTTAGGAAGTCATATTGGGTGTAATCCATACTGCAGAGACGTCAATGAGGTTTTGTATTCCTTCCTAACATCTTAAAAAATCTTACCTAGTGAAACTCTGGGATGTTCTCGTTAGGCATATAAACAGATTTCTGATCCTGCTAAGCTCTGACCTCAATGATGCCCCGTGGTAATGCGTTTCACAGGTTAACTGCACGTTGCCTAAAATGTATTTCCTTTTCAGTTTTAGATTTGCTGCCTTTCAACTTAATTCAATGTCCCCTGGTCTTGTATTATGAGAAAAGATTAATAGGATTGCCTGATTTACTTGTAAATTTCATTCTAACTATTGCATAAAATTAACAAATTATTTAACAAAGAAAGGCAAAAAAATGGTAGTGACAAGAGCTTTTGTATTTTGCCCCTTTCTTAGCACAGAAGTTCACTTTTCATTTTTAATGTGAGCTTGTTACTGAAGATGGGTAAGGGCATCAGTCAGGGCTCCAATAGAACCATATACAATAACATATCTGCCAAAGATCAGTCATAATAAATATTACAGTATATTTCTAGATAACCTTTCAAACAAATTTCTAAGACACCCAGTTAAATATATATAGATCAATATTGTGGAAGGGTAAAAAATTATCAAATTATCAAAAAACTATGCTCAAATCCAAAATGTATATTTAAGATAGGAATGCTGAGTATTAACCATTTTTGAAGTGTATGTGCTACAGGTGTCCTGGAATATTTTAAAGTACAATATCTTTTGGAAGCTTCCAATTCCAAAAATTTGTCCAGTCTAGTGATATTCTACAAAACAAAATGGGCAGAGAGGAACCTGTATATATACTTCTTAAAAAGGGGGGGGGGGGGAATATCAGGTCATTTTTTATTTTAAGCACAGAGTTATTTAATCAGTTCTCCATGTAAGTAAGCAGGCTGCCACAGTGCTTGTCTGCATTGTTACGAAAAGTGCTCTCCTGCGCTGCCAACCTCACTGCGCTGCCTCTATCTGGCATTGAAGCACTATCTTTTGCTGCCATGCAGTCTGCATTCTGTGATAAAGTGCAGTTCTACGCTGCCTTGCTGATTATCTACTCTGCTATGGAAAGTGCTCCCTTGTGCTGCAGTATTCCATTTTAAAGTACTCTTCTCTGCTGCTTGTCTCCCCTCTGAAACACTCATCACAATCGTTTTATTTCACTGCTTTCAGTTACAGTTTCATTCTAGAGCATATTCTTTTTGTACACTCTTCAGAGGTCTTTTTTTTTTTTTGCATTTGAACAAGGGGATGTTTGAAGACAGGGAGTGGGTGAGGAATAAAAACTGTACATTTTAATTACTCACCGAATGTAAAGTGCTCACAGCCATGTTTTCCACAGAGATGTTAACAAGACAAAAAGTAAGCTATGCTGAATCATTCAGCAAACAGTTTGCAAGCTACCACTGAGAACAATACATGCATTGACAACAATTGCATTAACTGTTAAGCAAGGAGTATTTGTAATATGAATCGATTCATTTTGGGTGAAATTCACCCTAGGCAGAAGGCCAGCACAAGACCTATGTGCTATGGGAGGGGGACTTAAGTTATGCATAGACCTTCCACTAGCCTTCTCTGTAGGGACAAGTTTCACCTTCTGTTAATTTGGTTAGCATGAAATTTAAGTGTATAGAACCTCATTAACTTTTTGTCCCTTCCATATTTTCTTTCATTTCCCTGTATCTAAAATTAATACGTTACAGGTAAGAGCAGCAACCTAAAGCACAACTTTACCATCTCAATGTCCCTCTTTGAGAACAAAATGACCTCAGCTACACTGGGGTAAATTCTTATGTAGGCTCTCCTCTAACATGTGGCTTAATCCTCCTCCCTTTTTCTCACCCTTGTGCTTGCTATCACATTTGGAGCAGCTTCTCCCCTCTCCTCATGTGTGTCGGGGCCTAGATTCTTGTTTTCCTTGGTGCCTGGTGCCTCCACTCAAGTGATTCCTCACTGTGCCAATCGCTTGATTAATCAATGTGATACTGCTAGCTGGCAGGAAGAATAAAGCACAGTACACAGGAGACAAAGTACCTGAGACAAATCCCAGCAAAAGAATGACTCGCCAAAAATAACAACATGATAGGAAGAGACCAGGAAAATTGGATCTGGGAAGGGGTTAAAGATAACTAACAATTAATAAACATAAATAAGTCAGTTTCCTATGTTCTAACACTCTCAAATTCCTCCAAACTTCAGTTCCCTCCCTGACACCTCCCCGAGACAGGTAGTATGCTGAGATTAAGTGCCCTGAAATGGAGTGCTGCAGTGCTGGCTGGCTTAAACAAGTCACCTCACTTTTTCTTCATCCCAGGCGGGGATAGGATCCTTTCCTGACTCAAAGCAGCTTACTCGTTCCCTGTTTTGAAATTCTCTTGGGGTCTCAACTGGCTCTTGGTAGTTGGTGCCAGATCAGATCTCTCTCTGGTTCATGGGCACTGCAGTGCTGCAGTTACCTGATGCATGCAGCGAAAGATTCAGAGCAGTACAAACTCCCTTTGAGGGAATGGGGATTTCAACAGGAACTACCTGAGCTGCATAGCCTCTTCCACTCCCAGCCTCCAAAACAAAAACTGAAACTAAACACTCTCTGTTTCAAGTCAGGCTGTCCCCTTCCTAGAGGCTGTGCAACCTTGGCTTGTCATTGGTCCAGTGAATCACTCCAGGCAGAAACTTCCCTATTGGTACCAGCAGGGGTTTCTAATTCCTTCTATCCCCAGCCTGGTTCCAAGCATGCTGGCAATAGAGTCAGAGGGCTCTAGCAACCGTATAGCTGTTGTCCTTTTGAATGGGCCTTCTAGAGGCATAGACTGGAGTTCCAGAGCCTGGAAAACTGCAGGTGGGGGTTACATTTAGTAATTCCATTGATTTTGGAGGAGGTAGTCTATATTAAGTGTTTGGCATACCGCAGGTTTGGAGGCAAGCATTGTAGGAGCTCCACAGGCTCTAGCCCTCAATGCACCCCTGAAAACACACATTTCAAATAAGTATTGGGATTCCTTTACTAGGGCTGGCAAAAATATAGGGGACAGATATTCTAGGTACAAGGACTTCAGCATTTACAATAATCAATCAGCCCTGCAGATCCTAACTCAGAATCCCAGGGACAATCTGGAAGAGAAGTGTAAGGCTAACTGCTTCTTGGTGGGACCCCTCCACGTTGTTCTACTGCCATCCACATGTGTTACCATCTCATGCCCCTTGCTTGCAGGCTATTCCATGCATCACTTTCAGACTACCTGTTACCCAGCCTTCCTCCAACAGCTAGCTCCCAAGTTGCTGCAGAGTGCTAACACACATCCTCCAGCTGTCTGCTCAGCCTGATTTCCCTGAGACCTCAGTCTATTACTCCTTTTTGCTATACTGTAAGGATTATGGAGAACTCTATTGACTGTTGAACTGTAACACTGTGCTGTCTTTTGGGTAGATTCTTTTACCTCTCCCTCATCCAGAGGTGGGGGAAAGGTACCCAGTTATAAATCAGAAAGTTCCTTACACACCATTCTCTTCTTATCATCAATATGGAACACTGTCTTGATTTATTTTTCTTTGGCTTAGTTTTCTACCCTTCTACATTGAGTTACACAAAGAATATGATGTCAAATGTTCATTTGCAGTTCTATTTCCATCATTTTTGGAACATAGTACCACCATTCTTTTACATTCAGCTTCTTACATTAAAGTAATTTCTCTTCTTATTGAAGAAAATGGGCATCATTCTGATCCTCTACAGTTATTTAATACAATCTGGCTCCTTCTATTGACGCCTCTGATTTAACTTAATTGGATCACACAGCTGTTCAAAAATATTAACTTGCATTCCCCCTAGTATGCTCAGAGAGCGCCTGAGTCACAGGGTGGGGTGGACCTTTCAGAATGTGACGCTTAACCCCCTCCTGTGATTAATCCACTGTCTTCCAGCTGGTGAGACAAAAGGCCCATAAACAGCTCACTTAAGGGAATGTGTTATAACTAGACTCTTATAGGATACCGTTGTTCTGGGGTAGAGTCTGGAAAGGAGGTTTGTCACATCAGCTAAATGAAAGAATTGGCTTGAGATACCTTCTGTGTAGAGAGCAGCATAAATCCACTGAGACACAGGTTCAGGAAGGGGCTTGGCTTACTTGTTTTCAGTGATGTTGAGGAGTGTTGGAACAATAAATGTTTCTTTAGGAAAAAGAACTGAAATATTGATGCTAATGGGAGTGTTACTGATGTGCTAAATGATGCGTTAGCTTGAGTGGGAAAACTGAGGCAGAGGCAGAGTCTGAGGATGGGCTTGGCTGGGACAACTTCCTCAAAACTAACTAAGGAGGTGTTTTGAATGCCTTTAAATGTTTTCCCATTGTGCTGGGTGAAGCTGAAATGCCATGAGGTGCTGAGCACCTTCAATTCCCATTAAAGTCAGCAAAAACTGCGGGTGCTTGTCACGTCACAGGATTGAGGCCTATATGTTTGCTAATAGAAACAGTACTTTCCTTATAGAAAAAAGGAAACATGAACTTGGCAATGTAAACTAGAACTGGCTGGAAAATGATAAATACATCATATTAAACTTCTTTAATGAATTGGGTTCTTTCAAAAAATAAAAACAAAACAAAAACCTTCAAAATTTTCATTTCCAAGAAATGCCATTTTCTTGGGGTTTTTTTTGTTTTTTTGTTTTTTTCCAAATGCATGGTTACAACTCGCTCTAATTTTAAAAACTAGTATGAACCAATGCTGACATCTCTGATTTACAGTAGCACACTTAGAAAATGACTGGACCACCTACCCTCAGTATAGGAGAGAGGGGAAGCTTACTGTATGAACTATGGACTAAGGAAACAAGTCTGATAGCTGCTTTAGACAGATCGGAATTACCTCCTAGATTTCCTCTCTCCCCTGCAACGCACAGGCCCAGCACAAGGCTTTTGTACCACTTAAGTCCCACTTAATACAAAATTGTGCAATTTTGAGTATTTTTTCCCATTTCCTCTTGCTAATCAAGAGTCCAAGTTTAATATGTGTTTGCTGGTTTGTTGCAATTTTGGCAGGAGGCCAGTGTGGTGTTTGGTGCTGTAAGCCCAATTAAGGGTCAATAGTTAATTTAAACTCAAATTTGTGGCTAGGTATTTATTTTTCAGGTCTGGGGTGTGAATCTCAATGATCTAGCATAGGCTGAGGTTCCTCTTATTTGTGCCTCTAACTCACATGAGGAAGGTGTTATAGATTAATGAGATTGCAGGGTCTCATTCCTTATTATGGTTAGGGGGTGGCTGAACAGCCTTCCCCCAGTTTTGATTGCTTATGAGATTCAGGAATTGTGTTAAGTTTCAATATTGGAATTCTTCACTGTACAAAGTTCCTGTTGGGAGAAGAGAGACAAGTGCCACAATGACTTTACAGGCAAAAGGGTCTGCCTGCATGGATCCAATTGCAGGAGCAGGGACTTTCTAGTTAGCCCCAATTTTTATGATGCTCTAAAATAAGGTTCCTTCTCTGAATATGCCTGGTAGCTGTGGAGGTTCTGATCTGATTCATGTTTGTTGGTTATATCCCACTTTGCAGTGCTTAATTTATAATGAAAGAGGTGGTGGGACTCAAGCAATTTTTTTACAGTCATAATTGATGTAGCAAGCCCAATGGTGCCAGGGCTATTAACTGCCAAGTTCAGAGGTGCTGGGGCTCAGCTCTGGCACAAATTAAGCACTGCCATGTTGTATGTAACTCTTTCCTATTAGCCCCCTGTAGCAACTGGTTGAGTGAGCATTCAAACCAAGTACTCCCTGACTCAGTCTTCCCCTTTAATAATATGAATATCCATTTAATTAATCCTAGAATTTATTGTTCAAAATCCACACAAAGGAAATGATGGGTAGTACTTTCTTTTTATATTTAACAGCCCAGCTCACTCTTATTTCACCCCAGGTGCAACTGCTGCCAGTTAGAGCAGTATCCCAGCTGCATCCATTTAGCACTCCCTGAACTGCAAGAATTCCAAAACCAAAACATAGTGAATCACAACAGCTGGGCTTTATAGCTGATCCAGTTTTTCCCTGAGCTCTATTAGTGCAAACACATCAATATTTTTTATTTGTACATTATAGTCTAATTATTTTATTGGTCTTAAGTTAGGCTTTTAAGACTGTGTCCCTGAATCCCTTTTAAATTAGAAAACAATTTAAAATGATCCTGACAAGTTTGCAAAATACTCCATCTCTTTCCCTCCCCCTGAAAGTTCTTATTACCTAAGGCAGTTTGTACCCTTAGCAAAAAAGGGGGTCACCTGTGTGCAGGAGTTAAAGCACTGAAGAACTTTCCTTTGGTAAAGTAGTCTATTGTCCTATGGCTTGTGGGAAGGAATCTGATGAGATGGCAATGATATAGAAAAAGGAAGGACTTTTTCTTTATGAGGCAAAAAAATCAAGTATAAAGGTGCTTATGCCCTACTTAACATTTTTATATTATAGTAATCCTATTTTTTTCTATTAGATTTCTAACCACTATTGGGAGTGGACGGAGAAACACACTATTTGTAAAGAAAAGGCAAAACTCTTACTCCTTTTTTCTGCAAACCTTAGACAATGCCAAATGATACCCAGTGTATGAACATGTTCTTTCTGAGCGCGGATCGATGGTTTTCTGCCAATATTAGTTTGTAACATTAAGAAAACAAGGGAGGGGATGGTACCCATTACACTATGGTTTGATGAGAGTTGTGTTACAGGGATATTCCAGGAGGGCTATATGGCTATGGATTTATCAAGTGAGAGCTCTCTGCCTCATTTCTACTTTAGAGAAACAAGGTGGGTGAGATGATCATTTATTGGACCAACTTCTGTTGATGAGAGAGATGAGCTTTCAAACTTACTGCTTACCTCACCCATTGTGTCCCTCTATTATCTTGGGATCAACATAGCTACAATGCTGCATACAACATTTCTACCTTGTCAGTTGGCTTATTGGTTCATCTCAGATATGTAGTAGCAGGGGGGAAACAACCTCCAATTTAGTTTTTTCAGAAAAAAAGGAGCTAAATTTTCAAATACTTATGCATGTGCTTAGCTTAACTCACATGAAGAGTCTCACTGGATTCCATGAAGCTACATACAAGAGCATAAGTGTACGCAGGCTCTGGGCTTTATTTTGTGTAAGATTGGGATGTATTTCTAAATTTCATCTAAAGATAATATTTGAGAGCTTTCTTTAATAGCTAAACACACACAACTGGAAGGATGGACCTCTGCATCTGCTTAGGTACTACTGAATGGTTTCAGTGTATTGACAAACATATGGGGTAGGTATTAATATAAGAATGGCCAGACTGGAACAGACTACTGGTATATCTAGCTCTGTATCCTGTCTTTTGATCTGAAATGTTAGATGCTTCAGAGGGAATTAGCAGAACAGAGCAATTGTCACGTGATACATCCCTTGTCATCCAGTCCCAGTTTCTGGCATTCCCCTACCAATGTGTGGCATGTGCTATTTCCAGGTGACAGTGGTTGGGAGGCACACAAGATGAAGAAATGGTGGCTACACATCCTGATATCATCCACTAGCAGTTCCTTGATGTTAACTACGTTGGTTTTGTTTAAATAGGTACGTAAATTGCAGCCAGAGAGCAGAGTGACTGACCAGAGTAGGAGGTGGAGTTAAGGAGTTGCTGCTGTATGCAACATGCTCCCATAGCAATTGCCCCTAACATATGTAATTGACTAAATCAGTGCTACCTGTTGAGGTACTAATTCCTTCTGACTGGCTTTTGCTGGCCATTGAGGAGTGGCACCAGGAAATATACAGCTATGGGGAAAATTTCTATACTAAAGCATTTTATTTGAAACAGGTCACTGTTGGCAGCAATGGTGAGAGTGCTAGTGTAGACAGTGACACCAATGGCTAAAGCAACCACATCTTTAACCATGCTCAGAGCAGGTATAAACCACATGGTAACAAAACAGCAGTAGCGTGTCAACAACAGTGCACCCACAATTGCTATGGGTGGTGGAGTTGACCTATTTGTAACAAAATGCAGACAAAGTTCGGGGGTGAAAAACGTGTAGGGAAGACCAGCACAGCAAAGAGCCAGGTGTGCTTCAGGAGAGAGCGGGAAAGATCCAAGAAGGTCTGGGACTCCATTTTGGTTTTGGGGCCAGTGGGGTTTGGGCATTAGTTTCTGACAAAGGCTTGAGTTCTATGTCACTGGCAGGTGCTGTCTCCTTGTTTTCTATACACTGCAAAGCCTATCCATGTGGAGGGAGAATGAGGCACAGCTTCTGTTTCCTTAGCCTGGCTTAATATTTATTATACACCCCCCCCCCCTCCTCCTGCGGAGGGGGAGATGGCATTTCTTGGACTCATATTGTTTGAAAGAGAACATTAGCTCTTTATAAGCCCAAAATCAAGGACTCTATATTTACTGTAATAATGTGTTTAAACATACTACTTGCCTTAGTTTGTAAAAGTGCGTGCGTGTGCTCATGCATGTGCATATGTGTACAGCATATATTGTATGTATGTTTGCTTTATGTTTAAGCATGAAGTAGATGAGAGATTCTACCCCTCTTACTTCAATAGCAACAAATATATTCTAAATGTAAAAAAAATGAATGAAGAGGGCTTTCTTTGAAATGGTTTCCAACCACTTAGCTATTAACACTTTTATTTCATTTTGACACATTTAACAGAGAGATCACTGCCAAATCTTAATATTATTTAGAAATTATAACTGGGATAAAATGTGGTGTGTTCAAACAAAATATCCCTAGAGCCCTTCTTGTCATTTACTTTTCTACTTCTCTTACCTTTCTTTAATAAATCAAGCTTAATTACTTCTGCTTACCTAATAGCTCTGATTAAAATCTAATTGCCAAGCCTTGCTTGATTTCTGATATACAGAGTCTGCCACCATGTTGGATGATCTCCTTCATATTCACTGGAGTGATATTGCTGCCAAAATTGCAAAATATCCTATGATTTTATGCTGTTCTCAATTACAACAAAAAGAGTCTTCAAGGCAATGTGTGTTGGGCCCTTACCAGAATGGCCTCTATAGACCTTAGTAATTTTTATAAATGCTGGAAATGTTCAAAGTTAAATGAACATTTATACACATGCTGTGGAAATGCCTAGTTGTATGTGACTTTTTGGTCTGCAACATGAAAATAGATTGTTCTTGGAGTCTAATCTTCCTGATAACCCAGATGTCTTTTCTATGCTAAATAGTTTATGCACAAAGTGAAAATTTAACTTTCCCAAGAGGAAGCAGTTTCTTGGACCCATCATAATTGGGGGGCATCTAATAAGCTAACAGCTTACACCATGGTAGACCCAGAAAGTGAGAGAGAGGCTAAATGGTCTCATGAATTTAGCTGTTTTGGGAAACAGCTAAAATACTTGACTAAACTTTTATGAACCATGAATTCAGTTATGCCATAACTTTTGCTCAATGCGGCTGAAGAAGATGTAGAGGGACAAAGACTTTCAGGCACGTTTTGTGCTGCTCCCATAGCTTCCTTTCTCCCTCTATCTCTTCCCACACATTCCTGCAGAATGTGCCGGTTGGATTGGATGCTGTGAAATTTAGAGCAATTTCAGGACTGCTTTAATTCTGCCAGTTGGTAATATTTCCACAGGGTTGCAGTGCTAGCTGGGATCACCATAGTTCAGTGTGGATTGGCCATACTCTACTGCCCCAGTATACCCAATGTACTGGGTAAGATGAAGGGGGATGGAGGTAGACTTGGAGGTAGTTAAAATCACTGCTCTTTTCATAAGAAAGTAATTCCATAACATTGTAAAATATAATAGATCTACAGATAATGATGAATTTTTTTTGGGGGGGAGGGGGAGTTAAAAATATGGAATCTAGCTTTTGTCCAATATTATAGATAAAATATATTACATTGAAATTCAGTTTAATTTTTTCTCTTGGGTAAAATGTTCATGTTACAAATGGCAAGTTTAAACTATGTGCCGGCTGATTGAAGAAGACCTGTAATGTGCTTTAAGCATACATAGTTCTCAATGGTGGGAGGGAGTGTTACCTTGATAGCCTGTGCTGGCTCCCAAACTTTATTGGTTCACGTACCACTTTTTTAAATTGTAGTGAAATGAATGGATGGAACAGCAAGCTCAAGTCGTGTGGTTTGGGAACCTATGTCTCTAGGGATGGGGATATTTGCCCCACAAAATTCCCTAAACAAAACAAAACAAAAAAGCCATTTGCTTTAAAATCTGATGAGGCTGAAAATAAAAATATAGCTATCTGTAGATAGAAATCCCAAATACTTAGAAGCAAGGAAATGAATTGTTAAGGACATTTTACTGTAAATCTTACACTGCCCACATAATCCTATTCTAAACAGGTATAAAAATCATATGTCCTCAATCTTAAATCTTTTCAGTAAAGGTGCCAGATGGATGTGCTGGAGCGAGGGCAATAACACTGGGAAAGTGTCTAAATTAACAAAACATTGTCAGTGTAAATCTAGTTGCCCTTAATCTAGTTGCCCCTAATCTAGTTGTCAGTGTAAATCTAGTTTAACGTTTTGGTGTTAAAAGGAGTCAATTAGTATTTCAAGTATTTTTAGTGCCTTTTTTTTTTTTTTTGGACATAAGTTATTGCAAGTTTATTGTTAAGATCCCAATGTGTCTCTGTCTAGGTTGGAAGTGTGCTTTTCCATATATCACAGTATTGCAAGTTTCCTACCACCTAAATGGGCATGCCTAAAATGAAATGAATATTTTAAAGGCATTTCTGGCCTTGTTTGCCAGGATTTGCATATGTGGTGTGTGTTGTGGCTTTTTTGGGGGGAGAGAAGGGGGAAGAGCCATGACAAGGTCACTTATTTTTGTGACTGCAAACAGGTCTAATTAGATGCATTTGAACCTGTGCACCAACGTTTGAATATTCAACCCTTTAATAGGATTAGTTACTGTGCATCATTCTTTTGCACATCATTTGGATGTGTGAATATGTTGGATCCATCTACAGGCAAGCACTTAGTCTTAAAACCCTTCACTCTGTTATTTTGCTAGAGAAACAGTGACAGGGTAGTAGCTGAAAATGTGTTATAAAATGAATAGATTTCAGGCAAGAAGGCTGATGTGGGTTGGAAAGAGATTAGCAGCTTTGAAAGAACTGATAAATCAGATCCATTAACACTGTGATGGTGGAAGTTGATGTATGGGCCTCCCACACAAAACATGCCAACCTAGCATGCGATAAAAGAAAAATTGTTTGAAAAAGTTACCCAAACCATTAAATACACTGAAAATAAAAATGAATAAGCATGCACCATGTTATGTTGCAGTATTTGATGAAATGTTTCAGAACAATGAAACTAGCATATTGAACAAAATGGATACAATCACATACATTGATGATTATTTAAGTATTTTGCAGGCATGACCTATTTGATTTGCCTTATATTTTAAAAGGGATTGTTGATGTATAAGAAGAGCAAGATGTTGCATTGAGAATGTAATATTACTTTTTTTGTGTGTGTTGGTAACGGGAGCTTAGGGGGGAGGGAAGACAATTCCCTACTCATTTTAATTAGGATAGTCAAACTTCTTTTGAGAGCCTGCTTCATACCAAATCCAAAATTCTGCTTTAAGCTATCTGGTTAACTCTGGGAGTTGGTAAATATGCTATCATGAACTTCGGTTCATACTTAAAAATGATTCCCTTTGGCCATTCACTCAGGGAAGTGAATTTTAAACTTTAATCTCGCAAAGTGACTGCAGGAAAAAAATGGGTGAGCTGGGTGGATGTAGAGGAGAAATAAAATCCACTTAGAGAGAGAGAGCTGCAATGAGAAGCTTACTGAGACTGGTTTGGGAGCTGCTGCCAGTATTGCCTTATAGTAGTGCCACAAGGGCCAGTTGATTGTCGGGAATGGAAGTACGCAGGTGATGAGGTAGAGGAAGCACTGCTGCCATTCTGGGTCCCTTTCCAACTGTGCGACAACTACCTGTGCATGACTTTGTATGCTGAAAATCCCCTACTTATGCAGGGAAAAGAGAGCATATTCCTAGAGGTGACTGTGTTGCCAGGAGAGAGAAGGATGAGCTCTATAGGGGCAAACAGGAGCAGCGGTAGGAAGATGGTATGGAGGCCCCTCCTGTTGTCTCTAATGGGAGTGTGATACAGGTAAAAGTACTTGGTAGCTGCTCCTGGGTATGCAGGTGCCTGTAGGGAGGGACTGATGGGCTTCAGGGAGGAATCAAGCTACCCCTGACTGAGCAGGAGGAACTGCTTCACAGTTGACTGGATTTCACTGCCATACATGAGACTGAGGTGCATGTGGGTACTGGCCTGCCTGCTGGGCCAATTGAGACTGATTTCTTTCCTTCTCCTGCAGATGGGGACTGGTCACTTTGTTCATTTCCTCTGGTGATTGAACCATTGTCCCAGTAGCTGAAGCTTATCAGGAGCAAGATGCCAATAAAAATGCTAGGCACAGATAAAGCAGGGCTGCTGTTGTAGTATTTAAAATTGCTTGTTTAAAGAAAAGTTAAAAGAACATTAACTAAAAAAATGTGTTGGACAGAAAGTTAAAGCAGCTCATCAATTAACCAAAATATTTTTTGCGGGAGCTATTGTCTGAACCCTCTCCAGTTTTTCAACATTCTTTTTAAAGTATGGTCTTGAAATGGGCAAATAACTGATTTTTGTTTTCCAGTTAACTGGCAGTTTTGAAAAATAAAATAAAGATTTGGTTTCATGTGAACCAGAACTGAAAATTTTGGAAAATCAAGGCAGTCTTCTTTTGGGGGGATAGTGTGGGAGACAGCAGCAAATGAAATCTTTGGTTCGACATGAAATGAAACACTTCTTCGTTTAGTTTCCAGGTACTCTTTAAAAATAAAAGCAAAGATTAGAAAGGCCACTGTGATCATCTAGTCTGACTTTCCATATAACACAGGCCATAGAACTTCCCCAAGATAAATCTTGTATGTCTCTTCAGAAAAACATCAAATCTTGATTTTAAAATTGAGCGATGCAGAATCCAGCACAGCTTTTGGTAAATCGTTCCAATGGTTAATTACTCTCACCATTAAAAACTTATGCCTCATCCAAAGTTTTCTTTGTCTGGCTTCCACTTTCAGCCACTGGATCATGTTATACCTTTCTCTGTTAGTCTGAACAAGGATCTGCCACCTTTCAAGTGAGTGCTCTAGCCATTAGTCTATTCTTGTGTGAGGCTCCCTCAGTCTCTCCTGCTGAAGCTGCTCTACTTTGGATAAATAATTAAAAGGCATTGGGTGAGAGAGAGAGAGCATGCACACAAGCATGAGAATGACTTGGTAGCCTGGTGGCTCAAGCCTTCACCTGAGAGGTGGGAAACCCAGTATCGCCTGTTCCAATACCTTCTTTAGACTGAGGGACCTCTACTTCAACTATCCCCCATAACCCAGTGGTTAGGGCACTCACTTGAGAGGTAAAGCTCTTGGTTTAAATCCCTCCTCCCCTTCAAGTGCAGGGGTGACTTGAACCTGAGGTCTCCCAGAAACCCACATAAGTACCCTAGCCACTGGGCTAAATGTTATGAGCCTCTGCCCTAGCTTCTTGCAAAACAGCATAGGTGCCTAATGTCAAGAGAGTTTGCAACTCAAAATCCCAAGCAGGGGGAGGTGCCTCCCTGGCACCTGAACTTAGGCACCTCTCTCTGAAAGAGGAGTAGGGTTTATCACACACCCCTGCCCTCAACATCTTCCATTAGCTAGTATGCTGGTGTTCATGAATCCCATTCTGAGGCTCCTATCTCTTCCCATTCATTGTTTAGGGAACTTAGGTGCCAGACTCTGGCTTTGTGAAATCCAGTGATTTTTTCTAGGCATCTAAAAGTTGTGTGGTGACTCTCTCTCATGAGCCTAAGTTTCTTTGTGCTTGTTACCTTTTTTACCACCTACCACTATACCTCTTCATAACTTCATATGAATCAAAGGTAAGATAAATTATTAACAAGATGTCCCTTCTGAGTAGCCAATTCTGTAGAGATCCATTTTACAATCTCTGCACTAATGTAAAATAAAACATGAAAAATATTATTTGAAATGTTGGACGGAAGTACAAAAGGTTTGATGTGTGATATACCTGTATGTTTTATAATCTATCATCCTTCGTTCTCATCCCTCTGCTTGGAAAAAAAGCAGGCTCCATCTTTCTTCTGTATGCTTTATGTCCTGTCACTTCTTAACATCTTATCAGAAGATTTCCTCCTGATAATATCTTATTCTCAGGGTAATCTTGAACTTCTATTAAGTGTGACTTGAACAAATAGCAACATATAGGTTTTTTATTGTGATGTACAGTACAAAACCCACTCACAACTACCTCATAGCTCTGCTGATGTTTGTACTTTCTAAAGAAACTAAAAGGTTTGGACATGCTTTTTCGTGCTCTGAATTCTAGAGTGTTGCTATATGATGCTTGGTAATATGGTTTATTACTTCTCCCTTCTCAATACACCGTTTCTTCAGTTAACTATTTGTATTTCAGTAGTACCTAGAAATCCCACTTAGAGTAATAACTAACTCATGGAATTGGCACAACTTGTTTTTCTATTATCTTATTATTCTAATCAGGATCCTTTGAATCCATATATAACTACCGAGGGAAACAAATATGTAGTTAGAAGATTGACAGTAGGAAGGTTGAAGGCCCTTTCATCACTGATTGCTGAGACTTTAGGAGACTATACATCTTCCTGCAGCCCAGTTAGTGGGGGAAGGAAGTTTGTAAACAAGTGTACCCAGTTAAGACAAAAGCATTGCACAATGATGGCATTACAACTCAGCCACCACCCTTCACAGCACAAACCCCACTCAATGGAGGCATCCTGTTATAATTGTTTGTAATGTGTGAATTTTCATGGGAACAAACTGCTCAGGACCTTCAGCTACAGGAAAACAAAACCCTTATGAAGCCCCTCAAGTGTGTGCCACGGGCAGCTGCTGGAAAAGCGCAGGGTGTGAGGATGTCCCTTGGCACAGCAGGAAGGCAAAGGATGACAAGATGTGTGCATATATGGTATCCCTGATTTTTCCCTGCCTGCTGGGAACCAGGACTAGTGTGCATGTGATGGGTGTCACAAGGTTTGGGATGCACTCCAGACCAGTAAGAGGTTGTCACCATTTGTCCTGCAACCCTGGTGCCTTACAATGCTCTGCTGCTGTAGCTCCCAGCCTGGGATGCCTGTAGCCAGTCTACAAGCATGTAGGTCACACCCTGGAGTGTTGTGTGCTAGATAGAGGAGCTGAACCAGGCTAACCCCCAACAGCCTGTCCGCTGCCCCACTCTGGCTTCCACAGCCTGGGTTACAATCAGCAAGGTGACCACAACACACTCCCAGCCCTGAATTTCCCCACACCTGTGTGCTCTGCAGTGTGTAGCCCTCTCCTGGACACTTCAGAAACATAATCATGTTTTTTTGTTCCTCTAAAGACACAAAGCACATCACAGCTTATTAACCTAACAGGGTAAATACACCCTTTCATTTAAACACAGTGCTGAGTTGGTTTACAGTAAAAATAAAACAAATGTGTTTAATAATAGGACAGAGGTGAAGTGATGCCAAGTGAAACGAACAAAGTTAGAAAGAGTTACAAGCAAGTAAAAGTGTAAAACACACATCTAATCGTCTAAAACTTAATCTAGTAAGGTACAGGCTTTGCTCAACATGGTTTCTCTCGCCAGTCTTCCTTCTTCCCAGCCGCGGCTGACTCCCTCAATTAGGACCTTCCAAAGTACAAGATGCTGGCTTCCCTTGTCTTTCTAGGTGAAAGGTCTTTGTTATACAGGTTTCTCACTTACATTCAATTCCCAAAAACTTCAACCCCCCTTTGTTGAAGGACCCATCTTTCTCAGCTTGCAAGAGCTCTGTCCCCTTGTGTCTGTATCATGATGAATAGTTTAGGGATTTATCTGTCCCGCCCTTTATAGTCAGTCAGTAAACCTTTGAAAAGCATATTTCTTAAAGTTCCTTGATCTTTCTTCAAGAGGAAGGATGCTGTACTCTCTTCCTGTGATCTTTCCATCCCTCTGCAGATTCTATGTAAATGGGGCTTCTATTGTTTTTCACACCTCGCTTAATTTCTTTGGAGGCATATAGCTAGGTGTGACATTCTCTCCTTGTGTTAGAGAGGCCCATTTCTCCCTTTGTTTGAGTCACAGGCTATAAAGCATAATATAAATGCTTATGTAGTGTTAATACATACACTTCATAATGATATTAATTACCAGTGTGTCATTGGCTTTCATAAAATACATCACTGAATACACTTCTATAATACAGTCATTTTGTATAAAATCATTTGATTTCATTATCACTTGAAATTCAGCCCCACTGTCTTTATAGACCAGTAAACCTTTGCATTGTATTCTTTGAAAAGTGAAACCCAGATCAGACTTATCTTTCCTGCTGGGTGTAGACACCATACTGTCTCCTCCCCACTTGTTTGCATAATAGCTTTGTTTACATAATATGTAAAAATGGACCTTCATTATATTTGTCTGAAGACTGGATCATTTGTGCATTTCTTTGTCTAAGGCAGACCTGTTTACCAACTCTCCCTGACAAGCCTAGTGTAAACATACATTAATTATAATTCCAGCATATATCCATAACTCTTAATATACACCACATATTTATATCACACAGAAATATTAATGATGAGTTAATTTTCAAATGAAATATCCCAAGGCATATTTTGTACAAAGATTATTATGATAGTGTGTAGGGCATGACTACCAGGTTGCTTAGAGTCTGGCTGCTTGTACACAGGAGCTGGTATGATTTAACTGCTTGTATGCAGTTTGTAAACCAGACTTGTCCTGATCCCACTCAGGACGGAAGCACTCCCCCTTACCCTCACAAACGTTATGGAGTGCACAGCACGCAAAGATTATATGAACGGTGTTTGCCACATTGGTATCCAGACAAGTGTGTAGACAGTGCCAATGAGATTCCAGCATGCCAAATGTGCACTCTGACCATTCTACAGCTATTAAATATGTAACTGAATTCCCTTTTTCCAGGGTCATTGATGTCTGTGTATGTTTTATGATCCAATTTAGGAGCAGCTATTTAGTTCTTCCCAATAACAATGGGCCCATACACACCTTACAGAACAATATAATTTCTGGAGAATCAAGTCCATTCTTCCCCCTCCAATTACATTCCCAAGCTCCTCAACATACTCTTGTCATGAACTTTTCCAGTGTTTCCTAAAGCTGGTATTCATGAATCTGCCTCTGGGGTTGACTAAACCTTGCAGAATGAGTTAATAGTAACCTTTTGGGTTTACACATTCACTCATCTCTTTTGGTGGGCAAAATATTGAGATATGGGTGCAGATGCCCCTGCATTGTTCAGAAACCCCATCCTCTGAAATTCAGTTCTTTCTGGGACTTTTCTTATGGCAGCCACTTGTTGTTAGATCAGTGTTAATTGCTTGCAAACATGCATGGGCCTGACAGTGGACTTTGCAACCCTGAAGTGGTTTGCACAGATAATAGCTTTCTGGTGTTGCCAGCTTCCACAGGACAAGATGCCCCAATATGGCTTGCTTGAATTGAGTCTTCTGGTGCTGGAGGTGCTCCTCATACAGCTCCATAAAAGTCTGTTTCCTCATTTGACAGTTCTAATGCTATTACTGGTCATCTCAGGTTTCCAAAATTATGTGATCCCACCACACTGTGCTGGTTCTCCTGCACAGAAGCAATGGGCCAACTAGAGGCATGCTGTGGCAATATTGGCATTCTGTACCATAGGAGCCAAATTATTTCTCATTGACCCTCAAGGACAACCATTTTTGTGTGAGAAACTTCTGCCCAGATTCCACCCAGTATCTTACTGATCACATTTTCTACTCCACATTTGTCCCATGATAAGGAGTAGGAGCTGATCCAGATGATCATCCCATTGCTCTCTGTATTCCACCCACTTTGTCAGTGGGGAAACATGAGCAGGAGCTGCCATTGGTAAATATGTGAAGGTGGCAGACAGTACCAAAACAGCAAAAGAGTTCCTAGCATGTGTCCCTGTGATGCACAGAACTGTGGGATACCACCCCTGAAATGTTACGTGACATTAATGCTACCAGCAGTGGCATATGCTTTTAAACAGCATTCTATCTGTGTCCAGCACAGCGTATACGGACACTTGGTGAGGAAATGGGAAATATGTGTGAGCATGTACATGGTGAAGTAACCAAGTATGCGCGCCAGTGTAGACAATAGCTTTCCTGCTCTTATACAGTACCTCTGCACTTATTCACAAGTTCAGGGTTGAGGCCTTACTTTCCATGGTGCTGAACATGCACAAGTCCCTGTTAAGTCAGTTGGATCTGTGGATGCTCTTACCTCAAAAAAGCAGGCCATTAGAAACTAAAGGTGGGATTTTTAAATGTGCCTAAATCATTTATAGTTTTGAAAATCCCATCCTATATCAGAGGAGCTAGAAGATTAATCTTAACAATGCCATGCTTAGTGATACATTCTAAATTTTATCTATCCGTATAATAACTTTTGACATTACTACTTTAAATTTGCGACCCTTTCTATCACAAACTTTGACACTAAAATGAATTCTAAAGATTTCAATTGCAATTTTATTCCAGTTGCAAAGACTGTGTAATCAGAGTATGGGACTGTCTGTCATGAAGGTTGGTTGGTTGGTTGTTTTGTAAACCAGACTTTCTGAAGGTATGGCAAAAATGTTTATCAAATGTTTTCTTGAACTGGTGTCTCTGAAGGTTAAAAAGTACAAAATGCCCTGATTTCCAGCTGTTATTTTGGTTTTTCTCAGCTACAAGAAAACACTGCCAACTTCTATACTAAAGCATTTTAAAATGAAGATAATTGTTGGCATAATGATGATCATTAAGATCGAGAGAATAGGAACAGGGAATTGAAAAATAACTTAGGAAATATATCTTTGGGTAACATAGAGGAAATTGCCTGTACTTAGGCTATTGGGCAAAGCTATAACAAGAGCTATGGTATCATTTGTTAACTAAAAAGTTTTTCTTTCAGATAAAAAGATATAGACTGATAGAAAGTACTTTGACCTGTAGCATGAAAGAGAGCAACAGTGAAAATGAATTTCTTGCTAGTAGACACTCTTAAAACTAGACTTAGCTGCAGTCACATTAGCTTAGATAATGGGAGAATTTTTCTTCATTGAAAATGCTCCCTGTCGCTTAAGAAGAACTCACTGAGGCAGCCTGCCATCTAGCTTTTTCACAGAAAAACAGGCTTGCAGACTGCAGATGAGAGACTCAGGAGCAGAGACAATTTTAACTTAGCCAGCCCTAATTTATCTCAAGCTTTTTCAATTCATCTTCACTGCTCTATGCTCACTGGAACACCAGATTGTCATCCCTTGGGAACAGAATGCAACCAGGGATCTAGAGAGCTGTCACATCACAAGAAATATTTAAATTGTGCTGATTTTCTTCTGGAGTACTGAGCAGAGGGAATGAAACTCTCCATCAAGTCATAGCTTTGCGGGCAATAGATCAGAGGATACTGCCAGTTTTCGAATGGATTATTGTTATCGGGCAGGTTCTTCCTGAAGGTATGTAGTTACTCTCACTTCATTACCCAGGCTGTTTATCAGGTAATGAGCTAGTGATCCAAATTTATTAGGAAAAATGTTAACCAAGTAATCTGTATCACTGGAATGATAGCACTTTATTGCAGCATGTTTACAGTTAAAATACTCTGATCCACTTACTGTAGCACCTACTGCTAAGTGTTCTGTTACCCGGAGGGAGGAGGGGGGAAACCCTCACTGTGCTGCGGGCCACATTATCATAAGTTAGTATGGATTGCCCTGAGGGTTTTGCTTTTGTGAAACAATGAATATTGAAGGGCAAAATCATACTTCTGAAACCCAGTCAACCACTGACATTCCTGGGAACTGACAATATTTTATTTTGCAGAAGAGAATGTTTTCACAAGGGTGGAAGGGGGGGAGAAGGGAACTTTCCTTGAAGTAGCATAAATTAATGTTGGAGTTTGACATTTCTGTTTTGATATGACGTTATATGCTCGTATATGAGTGATTAAGGTATTTCATTCCGAAAAGCTCCAGTGTGAGATGTGTGATAGAAGCATGTTGTTGCATTTTTATTCCTGATTTGAGGATCATCTTGATAAAACATAAGGATTTACATAAAAATAAGGAATACAGCACACAAACAGGAATATTACAAATAAAATAAACCTATGGAGAGGAGTATGTTGTCTTTAAAGTTTTGTGTTGTCTAAATGAGAGTTGCGGTAATCCCTCTAAGATCAAAAGCTTACTGCCTAGATGTTAATGTGGCTTGTAGTGAAGTGTGAGCCAAAATAAAAGATCTCACTAAATTGCCGAGCATTCAAAAATTTTCAAACTGTTCCAAGCGTGGGAGACGCTGGAACTGTGGAAGTTACAATGCCACAGTCAAGCTAACGTCATAATATTGTTCCTGATGTGATATTCTCTGTTCCAGCACATGTATCAGCTCTGAGACTTCAGTGTTTGCAGAAATAGGAGACATACATGAACTAAACCCTCAGAGAATCTTGCAGTTAACCTGTTTGCTGCTAGTCCTGTTCAATTGCTCTACTGCCATCATTCTGCTTAAATAAATGTCATGTTCGGCCATACCTTGAGTGTTTGGCAGCACAGTGAGTGGCTTCAACTGGATGCATGCTCACAAATGACAGACTAGTCCTGTTGCTTAAAGCAGCCCTAGAAGGCACTCAAACATCTTCATGATAAGTGAATAGAAAAGATGTAACATGGTGTATTCAGCATTCAAGGGGTTAAAAACAAATGAGACTGAAATGAAAAGCCTTAACTCAAAAGCATTTTTTCACTGTTTGTAATATTCTTTTTAATCTCTTGAAATAGTAATAGGGAAGATATCATGTATTTTGCTCCCCCATACAGCACCTTTTGACAGTACCTTTCTCTCGAGTCTCAGACTGAAAGAAAAAAAAAGGGAAGAGAAGTGTGGACTGAGCCCTGACAAAATGAACTTTAAAAGACTATTTACTTTCCTATGGACATCAGAGGGATGAAAGCAAAGAGGATTTAATTCAGTGATACTAAGACTGAAGCTCACGAGCCACAAGTGGCTCTTTAATGTGGCTCCTGCAGCTATTCGCAGCACATGATATTAAAACATGGTGTGATTTAATTATTAACCAATCAGGATACTTTTAATATGTTGACCGATTGTAGTTGATAAAATAATGCTAGGTCAGTCATTTTTCTGTGAGAATTTACAGTATAGTATAGAGTACTTATATATAATAAATGAAACATTGAATTCACACTCCCGTGGTTCTTTTGGGTAATGTTGATCATTAATTTGGCTCCTGAATCAATGAGCTCGGAGTATCACTTCTTTAATTAAACTCTCCCTGTAGACTCCTACATTCACCAAGCTAATTTTCTGTTTTTAAAGGGAGTTAGTAAGCCAGGCTGTTTTTTCCAAAATCTCAAACTTCTTGTTCAAATTTACAGAGTACTCTTAGTGCTGTGCACCTTTGGGTGTCTCAGAGTTTTAAAATTAAATGGTTCATGAATATCAGAGAATCAGGAGAGAGAATATGCATTTTAATAATATAAACTGCTCTTAAGAAAATCTGAGGACATATTCAAAATAGGATCTTATTTTTCCTCCTTGAGGTAAGTTTGTGTGTGTGTGTGTGTTTGCTTTCAACAGTTAAAGTAACACCAGCTGATTAAATGTAATAACCTCCAATATTTGGCGTTGGTGATGTTCTAACCACTTAATTATGTCTCTGAATTCACTTTCTTTAAAGTAAGATGATAGAGAAGAGATTAAAGTGGCAAAGAAATGTTAAATGGTCTAAATTCAATGAAGGCTATTATATTAACACTGTCGTAAGATTCACATAATTGTTCTTTCCTCTGCCTACCCTGCTATCCAGAAATGGCCATTCCTTTCCTCACCTTACAGAGAGAAATTATGCATTCAGTTATGGTCTATGCGTCTGGAATGATCTGCCACCTTGTGAAACTGTGTTACACATCTTTTATGTGTGATGCTGTATTACTTTAGTGTTTTTTCATTTTAGTATGTGGATGAAAATTAACCATCTGAACTATTAATTGAGCTAGCAGTTATTGGCATCTAGGGGATTTAACTAAGATTTGGGGGGGGAGAAACATGAATACACCCAAGAACTACCTTCTTCTGAATGCTGGCTCTGTCCTCCAATTGCTGTTTTGACTGTCTTCTGCCTGGTCTGGCTCTTATACTGTTCCAGTTCCACCATTATTGTTCCAGCAGATCTTCGCTTCTTTGTTGCTGACTTCTCTCAGAAATCAGTAGTGACTCCCAGATGACCTTTCTTGTGGCAGAGCATAGCTGTTCTTGCATTATCTTGGAACTTGCTCACTCATTCTGAGCCTCTTTCTTAGCTCATTCTCCACCCACTCCTTTCCTCCAATGGGAAGAAACAATTTCAGGCACATGCACCAGTAAGAAATTGCTTATATGTGGCCTATGTTTCTGCCTTGCTAGCTCCTCAGGTTCAATACCAGGTGCTATGTTTTATTGACTAGAGAAACCTTATCTCTTAGATCACACAGGACCAAGTACAGGCTGTTTCAGTGAAAACAAAGCTAGGGAACTTTATGATGATTTGAAACCACTTTAAAGAGATGGAGCAAGATTTTTCAAAAAAAATTAAGCGATTTTGTTTTTAGGTGCCCCAATTCTTGGTTGCTTAATGTGAGGTTCTTTTACAAAGCCTGACTTTCTAAAAGGGCTAAGCACTTACCCTCTGAAAAGCAGGGTAAATAACCCTTTAACATGCCCCAAATTGAATTCCTTAATCACTAGTCATGTTTTAAATCTTAGCCACAGGGGTCATACCTGATTGGATGGCATTTCTAATTTCAATTTGAAGGAAGGACACAGCCTGACTTAAGATGCAATACAATAACTTTATTTAAATATGTGAGCAGTCTTGTATTTCAGAATGAAAAAAGTGAGGGAAAACCCCACCTTTTCATTTATTTCCTGTTTAAATATATGTCATGTAACATGCAGAAAACAGGGAGTAAGGATGCCAAGTAATTAGAAGACCCAGAGGAATAAATCTGATTGCTTCACCTCTTCACCTACAGGACAGCATACTACTGTCCAATTTCTTCCTGATAATGCACTACATTAAATGGAAATTTTATAAAGTCATATATTTTAAATTCCATTGCAGTTAAGAAAGATTTTAGCATCCTGATTACTGCTAGATGGGATTTAGGATACCATGGCAGCCAAGAGAGTTGGCCTTTTCATTTAATATATTTGGAGGCAGAGAATAGCCTCTGTTTTTCAAAAATGTCACATTGTGAGCTGGCCCTTTAAGAGGCAAAGGGAATGAATGCCAGGTTTTACATAATTGGAGCATGTGACTTGGAACTAAGCTTGCTGGGAGATATAAAGAGCAGTCTGGGGTGAGGGAGATAAAGGAGTAGGAGGGTTACAAGAGTTTCTTTAAACAGAGTCTCTCCTTAGCTCCTGGTCCTTACAGGCTTGCACTCCCAAGGCCCTGTAACTAGGAGCTATCTAGGAAGCCTGGAGTGTGGAGTGCAAGTCAGATACAGGAAAGTCTCAACGGACACAGAATTAAGCAACCCAGCAATAAGAGTTGTGAGCAAGCTAGAAAAGCTAGGTGGGAGATCCTATATTAAAGCTGAAAAAGAATCCTCCTTTCTTGGAGTCTGGATCTACCTGACTCATGCCAGTTCTGATGATGATACTGAGGAGCTCAAGGAGGAGAAACTGAAGCCACAGATGGGGCCCAAAGCCAGGCTGCATAAGTCCTTGCCACAATTATATTATGAGCCTCAGTTGCCTAATCTTGAAGGAAATTTGAAGTTCTGATGGAAAACTAATATTTTAGACCCCTTCCATAGGTGCTGAATTATGTGGATGCTACATAGAAGATGCAGCTAAAATGACTGTGGCACCCTCAAATATCTTGATGGTGTAATCACAAATTACTATGTACAGCAGTCTTCAGCATTTTCTTGAGGTGCCTCTCCTGGTGCTACCTAAAGCTAATATTAGCCTGTATAAGGCCTATCCATTATTTAGCAGTATTTTGAGGGCCCAAGTGGTATATTGGACTTGTGTGGATGTGCTGCACAGGTATGAATTTCACTCAGGGGCCATAATATAATTTCAGATGATGTATGGATATTCAATGACCTTAGGGGAATGATTTAGCCAGTTGAGCACTTAATGGACAGTTCTTCATTTAAAAAAAAAAACCCAGCATCTTACTAGACACTTTTTGATGTACCATCCTTCTACAAAGACTGGGCATGAAGGGAAAAATATTCTGGGGCAGGTTCTCTTTTCCACTCTTCTCAGGTAAACCTCCCATAAATTCCCTGCTGGGGATAGGGTTGCTACCTCTGAGGTGTAAGAAAACAGGACATCAAGGGATGATCATGAGCTCATAAAACTGGACAGCTAGCAATGTGTATTTAGCATTCTTACAGATTTCCCAGGACAACTACCTCAAAAAAGGGACTATCCTGGGAAAATCTGGTCAGTGGCAACTCAAGCTGGGGGTACTCCAGCAGCGGAAGGACTCTCATAGGCATGGAACCAGCTTCTATATCTCCTATCCCATAGCCACCAGTGCAGTGGGTGGGGTGGCTAGACTGCAGTGTACTCTGGCTGTCCCCAGGTAGGGGACCATATCTATCTAGTGTGAGTTAAAGTAGTCCTCAGGATGTTTTCACTTGTGCCAGGAACAGCCCTGGAGCACAGAATCAGGGAACTGTACGTGGTTTCCTTACATAACACCCTGATCCACTGTGTCTGGTGGGAATTGCCCACAGCAGAGAATCTGTCCCTATACCTTGAAATGGCTCATGTGTGCACACATTCCAATACTATGATACCTGTGCTGTTTAGGGTTGAGGCATACTGGCATGGTTTGAGCTGTGTCCTTTCTGCGCTTGGAGGACATTAGTTTTTGGGGCTGTCAATTCAGCAGTATTCAGAAGCACTATATGGTGGGGAGGAGACTTCAAAGGTGAAGAAAAATATCTTTTAAAATCTTTCAGATGCAGGAGAATTTACTGAGAACAAGAAGTGTATTGTTACTGGCAATTCCAAAAGATAAAGGAAGAGCTACCCTCCCCCACACACTAATGAAGGATGTGATATCACAGCTCCTAAAGTAGACAAAGGACGTATCAATTTGTATTGATTTACAGAATTCCTGTGGAAAAGCCAAACTGAAGAAAGAAACAGAAACCTATTGTGACTGAAGGAGCGGGAAGAGGGTGCTAACAGCAGATAAAAGCTGCTGTATGTTACCTATAAAGACAGTAACCCTTTTTTCCCCCCTGGACTTAAGTACCACAATGCGAGAAGAAAGTCTGTCCCCATGAACTGGGCTTCTGTGAAGGACCGAGAACGGGTTGTTGTTTTATTGCCTGACTCTTTATGTGGTGCTGAAGGACAGAACACATCTTGTGTGACTTTGACAAAGTGTTTTTTTAAAAAAAAAGCTTTGGGTAACAATAGAATGTGAAGAAAAACAAAAATGAAGCTTGCCAATCTAAACTTTGATTTCTTTTTTTAATTTTTCTTTCGAGGTTTGATTATAGACCTCTCATTATTGCTGGCATTTCAGAAAATATGGAATGCTACTTTGGAGTTCTTGCTTTATGCAGCCTCTAACTAGGCAACGGAACCAACGGTTAGGTGAGAATTTATTAAAATGTTAAGCAGAACTTATAGACTGATGGTATGCATCACAGTTGCAATCTGAATTACTGTTATTAGGCAAATACTAACTCCCTGTGCCTGAGTCTTGTAGCTCAATTAAATGGACATTTGGTAGAAGTCAGATTTTTTTTTTTTTTTTTTTTTGTAAGGGGATTTGATTAGTTTGTTTTTGTTCCCCTTGTGGATCTCATATAGTTACTTATTTGGCTGTTGTAAAAATAACAATAAGCAGTGATGTGTAAACCTGGCAAAGTGTGTGGGTTTTTTAGCATAAAAAAACTAGCTCAAATTTACAAACCTCTTCCTGTAAATGAAACAATACAGTGGGTCAGTTCTGTATCTGTTTCATTAGGGTCCTGATCCAAAGCTTGGTCAAGTTAATGGATACAGTCACATCAGTAGGCCTTGGAAGAGATCCTATGTTCCTCCTCTCCATTCCCTCTCATTTCACCACTCTTTCACCCTTCAGTGTTGAACAATGGGTAGAGGACTGGGTTGGGAGTCAGAAGACAGCGTTCTATTTCCAGCTTTGCTACAGACCTGTTCGGTGATCTTGAGCAAATCATTTTCTCTCTGTACCTCAGTTTCCCTTTCATTTAAAAAAAAAGATGATAATCTGACCTCCTTTTGTGAAGTGTTTTGAGATTTACTGATAAGTGCTGTATAAGAGCTAGATGATGTTTTGCTGCTCTTGGATTCCTTCTACCTTCCTGCACTCTGTGCTCTCTTAACAATGCAAATCCAGTTGGGGTTATCATACTTTATATCCCTCAATGTTCTAGTGGAATCAAAAACAAAATTCACCCATCCCAGCCAGGCAAAACAAGTTCTCTGAAGTGGCAATACAATGCTTGGCTAAGGACTGGCATTATATATTTATATGCATTTGGAAATGTGCCTCTTTGGGTTCATATGGTGAGTGGTACATGTAATTTTGACCATGTTGCTCCCATTAATATTAAGTCTGGCTCAAAATATGGAACAGTGGGCTCAAAATATGCCGCTGGTATGAACACTGTGTATTCTGTGTGTTTAAATTTTCAAACTGAACTATCCTGTACCCTGGTATCTGTCTGTATTGGTTTTGATAAGGTCAAAACAAAATGTTCTGGAATACTTAGTTTTGTGACAAATTTTGGGATTTTGGCTTTTAGTTCCGAGTGAGATGAAACTAGAGCTTGAAATCTCAGAATTGCCTTTGGGATGGAAATTCCCCCCTCCCCCTTCCTCCCCCCCAGCCTGTTCTAATATTGGATTCATAAAACTTGAAAAGACAAGAATAGGATCCTGTGAGTGTGTGGCTTCAGGCTAACTTATGAACCTTTTATTGTTTGTTCTATTCTTCCCCCTACTCTTAAGGAGCTGTTCTCCAAAGTGAGAACAAATAAATCCATTCTCTGCTGCTGTTTTCCCTCCAGCCCATTTCTGAATTGTTAAGGTGGAAAAATGTATGGGGTTGGTTTGAGAGATCAGACTCTTCCTTTCTCAGTCTCTTACAGTTACATAAGTATGATAGAAAAGACTTATTAGGTCATCCAATGCCTCTTTTTGTCAATACAGTTCCCTGCAGTATGTATGTATGTATTTGTCTGTACAATTAGAAGTCTTTTTGTTCTTGGAGCTCCCAACCTGCCTCTCTTTTCTATGTCTTAGTGTGGTTACCACAGTCTCTTTCACATAGTAAAATAAACAATATTCTGTAGTGATAGATCTTACTCTGAATGTCAAAAGGGGCCCAATTCAATTCTTGATTACTCCAGCAGAAGTCAAAAGTAATTCTGTTGAAGCTAGTGGTGTTACACTGGGGTAAGGGAGAAGGGGATCAGGCTCCGTTCATTTTAGCAGTTCTCTTGGCTGCTTGGCTTGGATCAGCCTGAAATTACTGTCAGTAAAGTTGTGAATATTTATTTAAAGACCTAGAAATGTAGATTATTTATTTGGACTTTCAAATTATTTTTTCCAACACTCTTCAAAGCTTAAGAACATATCGATGTTTACAGACCACCCCCCCCCCCCCCCCGCCCCAGAGCTTTAAACTCCAGCAGTTGGTTTGCTGTTCAGATTTTAAAGACTTTTCATGTTGATGTGAAGTCCAGAAATATAACAATTTTTATTTCCAAGGTACACAAATTATACTTTAAGGTAGTGTAATTAGGGATGAGTTCTTAAAAATGTTATTTCCACCTTGTCTCTATTTAACCTACATAGTAAAAATGTTTGCAGTGTTGTTGTATCCATGTTGGCCCCAAAGAGACAAGCTGGGTGGAACAACTTCTGTTGGTGAAAGACAAGCTTTTGAGCTACACAAAGATCTTCCACCTTGTGTGCCATAGTAATATGAAGTGGTTTGTGATGGGGTTATTCACCACTCCCTGGAGAGAAAGAAGCTAAGAGAGGCCTCATGGGCCTGCCACACCCTCCCCACTGCTCCGTTCTGGGAGGTGAGTCTGGGAGCCTAGGGAGTCTGCACAGGCTGCAGCCAATTGGAGGTATGTTTCATGGAGGGCAATCAAGGCCCAGCAGGCTCACATAAAAGTAGCTGCAGGGCCAGAGACAGGCAGGGGCTGCAGGGAGCCCAATGAGTGAGGACTGTGTTCCTAGTGGGCTCCAGGAAGGGTAGCACCTTGGCCAGAGCAGACTGGGGGAGCAAGAGGGAGCCCCTGGATGGCAGCTGGAACTTGCTAGTTGAATGCCCTGAGAAGAGGGTGACGAAGGTTCTGTCCAGGGAATAAAAGCAGCATTGGGGGAGAAATAAAAAAGATGCAGCAGGTGGCTGCGCTCTACAGGGTCCCTGGCTTCAGGACCTGGAGTAGTGGGCGGGCCCAGGTCCCTCCCACTCTCCACCGGGGAAGTGGCTGGATTATTTGGACTGAGATACCTACTCCTGGAAAGGGGAAAAACAGATGGTGACGTGGCCAGAGGACTGAGTCATGCTGCAGTACTGGGACTGAGGTGGGTCTGCAGGCAGAGACCATGATGGGAGAGGTACCACCTGGAGAGGGTGCACTGATTGGTGGAGCTAATCCTCAAGACGGCCAGCTGGAGGTGCCACTGTGGTGAATGGACGCCCACATGGTTCTAAATCAAATCTCTAGCAAGTTACAGTTTATGCTGTAAATGTATTCCATGTGATATGTCATTTATTCATCTCTTAGCAGGAGAGACTGTAAAATAGTGTCCCAGTTCATAAATGTCCTTGGACAATACATAAAGTTGCACATGAATCAGGGTACTTTTACAACAGTTATAGGGATCTATATTGTATATACTGTACTCTATCAGTGAGGTTTAGCTGTTGGAAGAGTTCTATGTAAAATCAATATAGTTACAGTTTCTCTTACTATTGGTGGAGCTGTTAGCAATGCCTGTCGTTATGGGCGCCCATCACGGCACATTATAAGACCCTGTTGTCAGTTAATTATAACTTTCAAATTTTAATTGCTTTTAGGATGACATTTTTGAATGCTTTGTGTCTGTCTGCATTGGGCTGAAGTTTCCAATACAAGATGAAGGAAAACGAGATTTCAAAAACTTTCCCATTCTGCATCAGGACAAAACTGAGACCTTTTGAATTCCCCCCTTTCCTCCTCCAAAAAAAAAAGTGTGTGTGCCACTCTAGAGGCAGGGACTTGAACCAGAGTTTCCCCCCTCCTAGGTGATTGCCCTAATTCGCATTTTCCCACAACAAAATTATTTCTGAAAATCCCGACCAGCTCTACCCAGAAAAAGTATGCATGTTCCATCATGAGACTACAGGGGCTGAGAAGGACATACCTTGCAATTGCTTTTCCCGGCTGTGGCACCAAGGAACGTATCTGAGAACAGTCTCTAATTACATCACCACATATTGCATTTTTCAAAGGACCCATGCCTCATTCACTGCACATGATGGGCTGTGCTCAGGAGATAAATCAGTGTTAGGTAGTAAAGGAAACATCTGTAGGACCACTGCCTTGTTTGTTGTTGTAAATTAGCCAGGGGATTGCAGGAAGACAGAAGATTGGCTCATGATTAATGCCATCATGGAGAACTGGATTCTATCCTTGCTTCTGGAACAGAGTCCCTAGATCATGCTGGGCAAGTAATTTAAACTAATACATTAACAGTTAGCCTCTTATTCTGTGCTACTGATTTTCTGAGTGACCAGCCTGGGACACTCAGGAATACATTTTTCAGAAGTTCTGAGCACTCATGAAGTCAATGGAACCTGTGCTTTCAAAATATAAAAAAGCTAGTACTCTGGAAAATCAGAGCCTAGGTGTGTCAGGTTGGTCATTTTTTGAAAATATTGTCTGTGTGCCTCAGTTCTTCAGCTGTAAAATGAGGATGATAATCTCAGAGGGATGTGAATATATTTAGTGTTTTGTGAATCGCTCAGATACAATGGTGAGAGCACCATAGAAACACCCAAGAGTAAATTAATCTGTCATATTCTGCAGAGGGTATGGATGGTGTGCAGAAAATCAGGCCAGGGGCCACACATTAACCAATGAGAATAAAGAATGATATTGAATAGCTGCTTAGTAATTAATATCTGTCCTGTTGAGGCAGGGGTCCTGAAAAATGGTGTATGCTTATGTAAATAAAGACTGTACTGTAATGCATAGGCACAAGGGAGTCAAATTAAGGTTGCAAAGAAACCTTTGACTAACATTTCTTAACTTCGCAGTGCTTGACTTTACCACCTGAATGTTCTTTTAAGATTTTTTTTCTTTTTAATCTGGAATCTTAGTATATAGGACTGTTGTGCTGTTTCTTTCTGAGGTATACAATGTTTAAGTCAGTGTTAAGTGATGGAAACTGCTACAAGCAGGTTTGTTCAGAATGTCATCAGGTTGAATCATCACTGGGTTTTGTGGTCTGTTACCATCCAATTATTAAATTGTAAGCCACTTTCAACTTTTTTACACACAATTTTATGAATTACACCTATGTGATAGTACAGGATTTCAGCTACTGCTTGGAATACATTTCAAGAAAATGCTATTGTTGTAGCTAGAAAAATGACTGCTTGAATTGCTGTCATATAACCGTATTTGACACTGAAGGGCTCTTTGCAGAGTGGGGAATTTTATGCCCATATACAAACACTTTTTCCTTTTGCTAACTGGCAAAAAATTAAAATTTGTTTTTATTTCCATCCATTGTGTTTTACACCGCTTTAAAAAAAAAAGCTAGAGGCTTTACATTGCTCTTTTGCAAGCAAAAATTTGGAGTCCCTTTTGAGTTCAAAGGAACTACTCACATGCTTAAAGTTAAGCAGGTACATAAGTCTTTGTAGGATTGAGGCCCTAAGGCTTTTATTTGTGATTTCTTCTAGCTTTGTCTCTGCAGGGACCATCTTTTTGTTCTGTTTATACAGTTCCAATCATAATGGGGTCCTGGTCTTGGGTTCCTAGATCATATAGTAATGCAAATAATTAATACTAGTTTCTCTGCTTAAGATTGTAGAGCTTGCTTTTGTATGGCTACCTCTAAATCTGCTTTTGGGATCCTAGGCTAATACAAGCTCTGTGTATTGTCTTCCTTGGGGTAGGACTTCTGCCTTCTCTATTAAGAGCTGCGTGCAAGACGCTATTTGCAGTGTACAGGTTTTATTGGCACTACAAACGCTAGAATCTTTGCTAAATATTCTTGAGTGCCATCTACTGGCACTTTACCTGTCTGAATACAGTATATAAATAGTTATCTCCAACTGTTTCCTGATAAATAACTCCAAAAATAATTGGATAAGTGACCAGAGGAAACAAAACCTTAAATTTACTTATGGACAAAACTAACTAAGCAAGACTGCTGTAGACGTTTTGTTTGACTTCACTTAAATGGATGACCCATTAGCTGACATCATGGGCACTTTCGATGAGAAAACAAACATTGGAAACTTGTATACTGAATTTATTTTAAAATATTCAGTTTTTTCTAGCAAAAGTTCCATATGAATGGGAAATCATTTTACTGTATATTAGACCTAAGGTCACTGCGATTGAATGGCTTCAGATTTTAAAAAATTAAAACACAAATGGAATGGGACTTTCCATAAGGCGTCTAGCTGTTTTATTACCCTAAAGAATTCTGATTCTAGCAGAAATTGAATCTCAACGTGACCAAGAGCTAATTTGACAACTCTTCAAGTGCACATAAAAGATGCATAAAATGGAGTACTTGTACTATATCACTGACGAAATGACTGTCCTTTTCATTAAATGAAACATGTGGGCAAGATATTTGTGTCACCACTTTAGGAAGTGTGTGTGTAATAAGCTGAGATCACAAATTTGTGAGATCACAAATTACCATAGCAGAATTATTGCAGTGCCGTGGGAATATTGATTTGGCACTATTGGAACTAAGAAACAGTTTGTGGATCAAAGGTTGAAGTCCCTAGGACTTGTATATAAAACAACAAACTGTTGTTGTGGGACTGACAGTTCAATTATGAATAGCATTTTTCCCCACTTTGCCTCCAGAGCCTAAATGACCAAGTTGTCTGCCCAAAGAGGACAAGAGTATCTATTAGGATAGGATATCAGAAAATTAGAAAGATAGCGTATGATCAAGCTCATTTTAGAGTTTGTTACAAAAAATTGAACCTTTAAACTCATTTTACACCACTATCATCAGCCAGTAGTGGTAGAGATCCTTCATCCACCTTGACATTACTCTTGGTAACAAATGTGCTAGCTACAGGTAGGCAACATACCATTGTGCAACTCAATGCAGTGTGTTTCATTATTGTTGACAATGAGATTATTCTACTTTTTACTGGATGGTGGACTTTTCCATATTACAGTTGTAGGCTGCTCTAGCCACAACTTTATTAGAGACAGAAAGATTACTTAAAATCTTCCTCCCATCCAACTATGAGTGATGACATTAGACAAAAGATATGCTGAAGGATGCTTTAGGCTACTAATAGACAAATTGTGATAAAGAGGATGAAATTTCACAGGAGAGAGAAGATTACGCCTACTACTATATGTCAAGCAACCCTGTGTTATATAAGTATCTGATAACACAATAAGGCTACTAAAATTAAAACAAATCCTTCTAACAAATGACAAAATGCAGTGATTTATCTAACTTCTGAAAGAGCAAGCCAGTTAATTTGCTCACACTACAAATTGTATATATCAACATTTTCTAGGAAATATAAACTTGGGATAGGAATAATGCTTACCAGAGAATGACACAAGCACATTCCCTTTTGCCTGGGATTTGCAGAATGACATATAGGAAGAGCAGTGCTAATGTAGCTATGCTTTTGTTATCATGGCCACTAAATTGGGTATCAACAATCCTGCAAGGGAAAAAGAGAAAACATTAATGTAAAATTATCCTTTATGAAAAGAAGGGAAATTGACTTGATGTTTGAATGACCATTTAACTTTCTTCTTTGTAGGCTGCCAAACCTTCCTTCCTCACTTTGGAATTCCTTCTCTTTCCCAAAGTGACTTCAGCACCAAATCCTGCTTCCATTAAAGTCAGTGACAAAATTTCCATTTACTTCAGTAAGTCCCTTTTTTAAAGTCCAGGACAATAACAGCTAAAGAGTATAGTCCTCTTTACTCTGGGCTCCTAATCAAGGTGTTTAATCACATAGCACATACATGTACGATGGTACTTGGTGAGAATAGAAATTTAACATGCATAATATTATGCACTGGGAAAGCAGAATGCACAGTTGTGGAGGAAGAAACCTGTCACTGTGCTGTTACATGCTGACACTTGTTTCATCAAGTCTGGGACTGAAAGCCAGTGTCTCCTGGGAGCACTAGCAGTGATGCTTCAAAGGTCAAACAGCTCTAACATAAAACCATGCTATCCAAGGTAACAAGACCTATCAGACCATAGTTTTTTGTTGTTATTGTTTATGTCCAGAGAGGAGTTGATCATTATCTAGTCAAACCTCCTGCTTAACAGGCTGTACCCAATACTTTCTGCATCAAGCCTGTAACTTTTGTTTGAGCTATATCTTATTTTTGAAAGAGTTCAAGAAATTCTCTATACCCAACAGTAAAATATTCCAATGGTTAGTTATCTTCTCTTAAAAATGTGCACCTTATTTGTAGTCTGAATTTATCTTCCTTCAGTTTCCAGTCATTGGATTTTGTTATGCCTTTTTCTGCTAGATTGAATAGCCATTGTTGAAGAAAACAGTCTTCACTTCTGTTTGGGTGGGCAAGGAAAAGACCTTTATTAACAAGGTAATTACCTGGGGCAACAGCTTTAGCTGAACTGCACCCCCGATCTGTGTCGTGTGAGGGTTTTTATATAGCCTTATTACCAAGTCATTGTTATACAGCAAAATGCATTAAGCATGCGTAAAAAGAGTGAGTTTGCACAAACAGTGTCACGTATACAAGGAACTTTCCGTATTTGGTTACAAAGGAAGGCATGCGCATAGCTTATTGTTAAAATGGAAAAATACAACTTCAGTTAAAAGAAAGAGGCAGTCGGGCAGTTTACTTATCTCATTTAGCTTCAGAGAAAACTTTTGCCCACGCCTTGCTGACCATGCTTATCGGTCAGTACATTCCTAACTGCCTCTTAGCTTTCAGCTACATGCTCAAACTGTCTTTGTGACAAACTTCATGTTTCCACACCATCTACCATCAGAAATCTCTTGACCATGTAAGGTACATGTAAACTGTGATCAAGTCACTTCTTAATCTTCTTTTAGATAAATTAAATATCGTGAGCTCCTTAAGTCTCTCTCTCTCTCTCTCTAAAGACATGCTTTCCAGACTTTGAATCATTCTTGTGGCTCTTCTCTGAATACTCCACAATTTTTCAGTATTGGTTTTTGAAGTGTGGACATAATATTCCACTAATGGTCTGACTAATGTTGTATATAGAGGTGTGCTCCTCTGTACTACTACTTGATATTTCCCTTGCTTATAGAATGAAAGATCACATTAGCCCTATTAGCTACAGCATCACACATTAGGAGTTCATGTTCTATTGGTTGTCTATCATTACCCCAAGTCATTTTCAGTTTTCCTGGCCTTCAGGATACTGTGTCCTATCATGAGTGGCTTATGTTCTTTGTTCCGAGATGTGTGACCTTGGGTTTGGCTCTATTAACTCATGCTGCTCAAATGAGCTCATCTTACTAAGTGATCTAGATTGGTCTGTATAATTGTTCTGCCCAATCATTATTGAACATGCTACCAGTTATGCCCTATGCAAATTATAGAGAATTGCTGATAAATTTTCTTCTGGATTACTGAAAGATATTGAATAGTATTGATGCAAGAATAGATCCCTTTGGGACCTCAGTGGAAACTCGATTTTCCATTTACAATTACTTTTTGAGATCTATCAGTTAACAATCCATCTATTTAATTTTAATCCATTGAATATGGACTTCTTTAACTTTGTATAGTGCTAATTTTATCAGAATGCCAAGCAGGACAGCCTTGCAGGATGCCTACCAGAAATCTAAGTATGTTATTGTTAACATAATTACCTTTTTTGATCAAACACATATGAACTCATCAAAACACTACATCAGATTTGTTTGACAAGAGCTATTGTCGATAAAACCATGTTGATTGCCATGAATAATGCGAACATGATTTCATTCTTTACTGATTTTGTTCCATATCACCCTTTCCATTATGTAGCAAAGAATGGGTGTTGGATTAATTGCCTCAGAAGTACCTGGGTCATCCATGTGACAGATATGACTAAAAGACTTACTTATTTTTTGAGACTATTATTTCAACTTTGTAAAAGATTCACTGCATATTTGAGAGCCAGTTACTGTATGCTGGCTGGTTGGGAAGAATTATTGAGCTCTGCCCAGGAACTAAAATCTATGGTGGATAATTACTGCAGAACCTGGAACTTGTAAATAACACAAGAGAAGCACCATTCACTGAGGTGAATTACATGTACTGGTTCAGACAGGGTTCAAGAGGCCCACAAGACAGAGTGAGCTGTGAGTATAAAGGACTTGCTTGAACTGACTAGTCCCCGCCCTTCAGTTTGAGCCAACCAACAGGCATTGACTTTTTCTCAGGGCGGGGGAGGCACAAACCCTGCTGAAGGGTTGGAAGGACTGTGACCTACCAGACCCTGATGTGGAAGATGGGCAACTTCTTGTAAGTTTAGTATGCATTTAGACCTTTTATTGTTTTCTTTGCAATGCTTTTGTCCTTAAATAAATGTACTCTGCTATGGAAGAGCAGTTTTGGTTTCTGATAACTGCTGACATACATGGCTCATAGCCCTTTGAAAAACAGAAAATTGCAAATGCTGAGCTAGATCAGACCTTCTGGGATAATCACAGGGAATTGCAGGGAGCTAGAGCCTAAATTCCTTTTCTTGAGGAAGAGGGATGAGAGTCCTTGCAGAAGCAAGGTGATGGTTAGAGGCCTGAAACATAAGAGGGCATCCCTTGGGCAAACCACAGAGAGGATCAGAGGTGCATTTATCCTGAATCTGAAATATCATTAACCCTTTTAAAGTATTGACATGAGGTTAGCCCAGTGTTCCAAGTTTCCCCCTGTTCTGGTATATTTAAGGAATTGTTTCACATTGTCCTTAACACTACTGGCCATAGATTTATTTTCATTAATATCTTTTTACCCTTCCATATTAATTGTATTTATCTCCTAACTACCAATTTGTACTCATTGCTATCTGTCACCATTTTTTCCATTTGTTTAATTGTTTTAAGTTTTTTAATCGCTACTTTTCATTTCCCCTCATAACCAGGATTTCTTTTGTTACGTAAGTAATTTTGTTACTCAATTGTGGAATTGTTTTGGGGGCATCTAATACAATATTCTTAAACTCCCAACTATCATTCACATTTTTGTTTTAATTTTTCTTCCCACTTAATTTTTCTGATGTTTACTTTCAGCTTTTGGAAATTAACGCTTTCCAAGCATGTGCATATGTTACTGGATGCACATAAATGAAATTAGGTCATGATCACTTGTATCTTGACAACCATGAATTTTTAGTTCAGTGATTAATCTTTAGCTGTCAGAATAAGCCTAAAACAGATTTGTCTAGCTGCCATACCAATGCAGGGCTTTCTTTTATACAATATAGTTTCTAGTGCTTTTTTTCAGTCTAGTTTCAAATTTCTTGTATGATGGAACTTCCACCACTCCTCTTGGAAGTTTATTTCAGTGAGTAGGTCTTGCTACTAGAACGCTTTTCCTGATAGTCTTAATTATAACTGAATTACACTTCTTTTTATTATGGTAAGGCATACATGGTCATGCTCACTTACTCTATGGTATACCATTCTTCTCTGTATTTGATCTTTACACTCTTTTGGATTCTTTAGACTGCGGAGAATGAGGGAATTGTGTAGTATTTTTTTAATGAATTTTATATGCTCCTCTGATTATTGGATTGATATTAATCTGCCTGACTATAAGAATTAAATCAAAGGAGGATGTTGAGAGAAATCAGCAGGAAACAAAACAATGACAAATGTAAGACACCTGAGATAAAGAGCTTCAAAGGCATTGACAATAATGATTGATTGGTCTATCAACTGAGAAGTAGCTACCTATCTGGTTTTATTAAGGCAGACATTGTTTACTCTTCTCCAGGCTGACAGCCTCGTATCAAAGGGGATCCTAAACCTACAAAATGCTGGCCTCAGGAAGGAGGGGTGAGTGGGTTGTCAGCGGACTGAGATAGTCAGAGGGAGACACTGGGAATCCTAGCAAACAGACTGGCTCTTCCAATCCAGAGATGGGAATGAGTTGGCCTTATCTGAGCTATGGATAGAGAGATTATCTTTGAGTAAGGAAATGTGCATGTAGGACTTTTTTGTTTTATCCCTAGGTCCTGTTTTTTTGGTTTTTGGGGTGAAAAAACAAAAGAAACTATTATTTTTAAAAGTGGTTTTAGAGTCACTTTAATCATCTGCTGTTAGACTCCTGGAACGGAAAAAAGGGCTTACAGGTGCTAAAGCCTGCTTGGCCTGTTGGATTAACATGCAGATCAGAAAATCCACTCTGCATGATTCTACTCCAAATGAAGTACAAGAAGTAGGCCTACTGCTGCCTAAGCGGTGCACTTGAGAGGGATTGAAAGAGGTCTGAGATGCAGTTTGCCCTGAAACAGGACACCAATACAGTACGTATTTGTTGTTTTTTTTCCCCTCATATATCATTCCTACTCTTTTTTTAATAATTAGTTGGTCTTTGAATAGCCCATGATTTGACCTATCTTATTTATCTTCCTGACTTTGGTTTCCAGAATTAGTTTTTCAGATGTGAAGTAAAACTTATAAAAGTGACACAGTCCCATTTTAATGAGCAAGCCTCAGGTTCCTGAGTGACTAAGTCACTTTGGAAAATAGGACTTAGCCTCCTAAGCAAGTTAGGCACTTTGATCTCACTAGAGATGTATAGAGACTATCCTCTCCTGGCCAAGTGCTGTGAGGAATAGGAGTATGCAGTCTTCTAACTTTGTTAGATTTCTGATACCATAGTCTATTGCAAAATCACATGTTTATAGTTCCTATCCACTAATACTTGTAGTAGTCTTTTGATATAAGTCTATCAGATGGTTTCCATCTCCCAAATATCTGTTAAATTATTTCCCCCAGATACATTGTACTTACCTAAATTGAATTTCATTTTGTTTCCCTTCTCCTTTTTTTCTAAACTTTGTACTTGTTTATATTTCTTCACCCTCATTGGCATTCACAACAGTACTTACTTTATTATCTGGAAATACAATTTATATGCCATTTACCCCAGATTTCATATTTTAATGAAGATGTTAAATAAAACCAAACCTAACAGGAATCTGTCACTCCACTAGACACCTTCTCCAGCTCATTTACCGTTATTAGAACTGAGGGGCTTACTGGGTTTTAAAAAAAATCTGGATACTTTAATAAAAAGAAAACTGAAATCATTTTGGCCAGATATGCATCCACTTTTTGGTTGTCTTATAAGTGTTTTGTGAGTGAATTTTGGTTAACAGGAATGTTTGTAGATAGTCTACATAGCCATCTTGTAACCCCATTGTAGGTATGTGAATTGGAAGAAAGGGAGTATTGAGGAAAGGGGAGGGGAAAATATAATAACATGAGCAGAAGCAAGTAGTGATGAACACATGGAAAACATGACAACCCTTATGGTAATAGGTGGTTGTCATGGTAACCTTAGCGGAGTTCATTGCTAGGATATATGTGTGAGAGAGTAAATAGCAAGCAGTTTCATACTGAGGGAACTTAATTGCCATCTACTGTTTTGTTTCCTTTTTTAAAAAGGAAATAAATGATGCATTTACCAAGATGAAAGGTTGTAAACTCTACATTCTGTGAATTAGCATGAGATTCAAAATATGGAAGAATATAGGGGGGGAAATGCATGCACCCTTGGTATATACAATCACATTTGCATGTGATCCGCTGCTGTTGCCTAGAAATGTTTTTATAACAGATAGTGCTTTGTTTATATGTGTAAGCTGGTGGGCAAGCTCACTGCCTGGGGAAGTTTGAAAAGCTTCCAACAACTCTTCATTGCATGACCCTTCTAGGGCTCACTTCATTTTCAAACAGACGTTCCAAAGCAAGAGAAAGTAAGTGCCCAATATTTTGAGCTAACCACCTGAGATTTCCAGCTTCTGCCAGCTCAGATATGAGCGGACACACCCTTTCCTTTTAGCAAGCCTCCTGGTTACTGTGGAAAGACACACGAGGTGCTCCCCTGAGCGACTTTGGTGCTCCCCCCTGGGTCAGAGGCAGGAAGCCTTAGAGCTGTTTTCCTGTAGGTCACGAACTTGCTCCAGTCATGTGCCCTGTGACTACAACTCCAAGTTTTAAAGGATTAAGGGTTGTAACAAACACACTGGGATGTTCACATGTGCCCCAAAACCTGGTGCCCTGTTACCAACTTACCTTGCTGATAAGTGGTGGCATGTAGAGTTAGGTGAAATATTTTTTACAGCAGTTTAACAAGTTTATACTTATGAGAACACTGTTTTTAATACCCTATAAATAAGATTGGAAAGATTATATTTGTATTGGTAAATGTGAATTTCACTGTGTATACACACACACACATGAGAAAATATTTCCATCAATAATCAACATTTACAGATAGAGAGAGAAATTGTTGCTTGTGAACTTTAGTCTGATTTGAAGAATATTTCCTTATATTTAGACATGTGATGTTGACAAATAGTGGGTTTTTTCTTGAATCTCAATATCTACTCTCATTAAATGATTGTCTGACCCCCATAATTTCCCACAATGGTAATTTAAATTGATAAAAATTGAAAAAATGCTTAAAAGTAAAGATTAATAGCCATCAAATTTTATACCAAAAAAAGTAATTCTGCCATGCCTAACTATAAAACGGAAATAAACACTCCTCTTCTAACTATCTAGTACATCTGCACTACTATTAAACTTCACTTAATAATCCATTAAAATTGGATGATGAGCAGAGTAGACTAGATTCACAGCACCATGACAGATTTATTGCACCTGGGCATATGTGTCTTATTCAACAACAACATGTCCTGTCTGTAATCCTAGTAATATACAATCAGATCATCAAGGAACCTATTTGAAAATGGGCTTTTTCTAAGTTTTGGACTTTTTTACTAAAATCTTGATGATAAAATGAAGCCTTGACTAATGCCATGCTCCCATTTAGAGGTAATTGCTTTCCATCACAGACTGAGAGGGGTAAAAAACTTTTTCTTATATATCTCTGCTGTAGGCATATGAAAAAATAAATTTGGGAGTATAAATAATGCTTGTCTGACTGTGTAATAATTTTCATATAATCAGTGATATGTCTAGCCATACATTTTCAAGGAGCTGCCTCAATGTTGCATCTTAGGGGTGGGGTGAAGGGGAGTGGCCTGGGGGAAGCAAAAGAATTACATCTCTGTTATAAATGAGTTTTGGCAAAGTGAAGGGTTAAGAATTTGTAAATGGCATAGAAAGATCTACACCTGTTACGATGGGGTAGAGCATTCAACTTGCCAATAGGGATAGCTTTTCTTTTTTAGTAGAATTGCATTAGTTTTTTCATTAACATGGATTATCGTGTTTCTCATAGCAAAAAATGCTGAAGCAATTTTACCTTTAAAGCCCCAAATCATAGCACAAAACATTGGATTTGTAATGGGAAACTATGAGAAGACAAAAATTGTTCTTTATAATACAACTTGTTTAAAGCTATTTTGAGCACTCCTCCACAACTAAACAGGACATGCATGCCCTGATTCTGCAATTGGCTTTTCCACACCATTGCTTACAGGATGGATGAGATGAAAGTGTCTCTTTCGCCTCCTGCTTTCATTAATATTAGGGAGAGCTTACCACCACTGATGAGGAAACTCCACAAATAGGAAGATGTACACACTCTGAAAACATGCTATCTTCCACTTACCTCAAGTCAATTTATTGGAGGTGGTTGCTTGATCATTATTTTTGGTTTGCAGAAGGCTTAACTGACCTGTGTTGCCCCATATGCACATACCCTGCTGGGAGCATCTGGGAGAAAGGCCTGTCATCTCTGCATGGGTTTATTCTGATGGGGGTGAGAGGCAATCCAGCCTAGAGTCATGCTGGAACAACAATTCTGGGGCTGAGAAATACATCCTCCTGCTGCTACTTCATCATCATCTAGCCCATGGACTTGATTGCCCTGTGTGGATAGTTCATGATCCAGAGGCAGATAGAAGAAGCAATGGAACTTGTATTGCTGTCTCAGTCTTGTTGATGAAGGAAGTAACTGGCAAACTGGCTTCCTGAGAAATCTGAATTCGTGAGGAGACAGGGGCTAAGTAGTTGTGTGGTGTGGGGGGAATGGAAAACTGGGAAGGTAGTGCTGGCTTTCAGGGATAGATGACCTTTATTCCCTTTCCTCTGGGTAGAGCCCTGTGCATATACAAAATTTGTATCTGCATCCAATCCACAATCTGCACAATATCCACATCTAGCCACATCCATGGGATCCAGATATCTCTGGATATAAAATGGATATCTGTTGATTTGCAGGGCTCTACCCCTGGCTGCAGGTTATCTCCCCTTATGGATCTTTCTCCTTCATCCCCAGGGGGTTCATACAGCTAAAGGCCTATGTATGGTGCTATTTTGTAAAATTATCCATCAGTTAGTGGTTTGGATCCAGATCAGATTAATGGTAATACTGAGGTGTAATCTGCATGAAATAAATTATTGATTTTAGTCCAGTTCTTTGTGAACAGGAGTGTGTGTGTGTGTCTATAAATAAATAGCACTCCAGCAATGAAGACAATTGTTGTCTATAATAGTAAGAAGTTTTGGCAGAGATGCTAAAAGTAGATGGCCATGGACACTAAAAACCCTTTCATCTGTAGGTGCTCCCTGCAAACCAGGATTAATGGGGTAACTAGAATATAATCTGAAATCTTCCTTGTGCTGTACCTGTTCTGTGGATAACAAGAGGACTAGTGTTCTGGTAATTTAGAAAAGCGCTATATTCACTTAAATTGTAATTTATAACATTTAAGTTTTAACACCATGAAAAACTCATTCACATACAAAAACTTTGAGTGAAGACCTCTTATTACATTCTAGTGCTTGGATACTGAACTGAAAATCTCCCTTATAGATTTCATTAAAACCCGTGTTGTTTAAATAATTTATATATATATAATATGTAATGACTGCGTATAATGTGGAAAGTGTGCTGGCTTGGTACTGTATAATCTATTGGAAGACGGCAAAAATTATTCCCTTCCTGCACATACTTGACCTAAAATGGAAATTACACCAAATGTTTGTTTGGAATAGACAGTGGATATTCATCCCCAAATAAATACTCTCTAGTTTATGTTAAAATGTTGCATCAATATTTAAAACATGTTTAAAGATTTGATATATTGCATTACTTTGTCGTGACGTGTCAACTTGCATTGATTTACAACCTGAACTATATAACAGGATGCGACGCCATATAATTTATCGTAAATTGACATAATTCAGTATAGCAGATCAGAAATGTAAAACGAAACCAAAATAAACTTGTGCTTGATGAAATTCATGCTGTCAATTTGGAAAAAATATGAGATTTTTGATGAAGCACAGAATTGGACTGAATTTCAAATTATGGGTAGTTCCCCTATTTCCCTGCCCCAAAAGTCTTCAGTTGACTTGGCCTATCCAAATAATACTGTACACAACCTAAACAGCAGATCTGACAGAACACAAAATTTAAAGCAGTTTTTTTTTTTAGTGGGTTGAAGTGCTTTTAAAGGTTTTATAAAACATGAAATATGTATATTCTTCCCATAAGGAGTTGGGACTGGATCCTCTGGGATTACCAAATTATGATCAACCCAAGGCTAATCCCTAGGCTGCTAGATCTCCTAAATAATTTGGAGTAGCCTCTGGGCTGCACTCCTTTTTCTCAGCATACCATCTGAAGTCTAGGCAAAGAGGAGCCATTCCTACCACACTGACTCTGTAGCACTTTGGTGTTGTCCTGTCCCTTTAAATGTTCAGGGGCTCTGTGCTCTCTCCCTTCCCCAGTGCAAAGCCTCACTTTCATAGTAGTTTCAATTTTGCCGCTACAAGAATGAGCACAGCAGACCCCTTTGTTTTCTGTCAGCTTTCTCTGTGTGCATTTATCTCCTCCTCTGCTGGTTCCAGAAATATAACATTTGGTGTTCCCAGTTAGCCAGTTAAGTTAATACACTGTGTATCTTGGATCCACGCTTCACAGTCTGGCCTTAAACCCTATTTAGCATTGCATCTTTTTATGTATAGCTTTGGTGATTGTTTATAGAGAATTTTTTTTCTATCTTTGCCAGGCAGAGTTTACAATCTAAGCATCAGATTCCAGCACCCTTACTCACGTTGAGTAATTCCTTAGTCTGAGAAGTCACATTAATTCTAGTGGGATTACTCTGGGAGTAAGGCACTACTCGATATGCATAAAGGTGCCAAAACTTAACTATAAATTAGCCAAGTCTAGAACACAAAGACAAACCAAGGAAGGATGGGAGATAAAACAAATAATGTAAACAAAAGTTTTGCTAAATTGAAGAAGAGGAGAGTTAGGGGCAGGGATTTAGAGGAGCAGAATGATATATAATATGCATGGGAAGACAGATGGACCAGTGCCAAAGTCACAAAGGTGAAAGGAGAAGACAAAGGGAAAAAGGAAGCTAGAAGAGTGGGCAAAGCAGGCACAACAGAGATCAGAAGTAGGAATGGATGTAGCTGTATGAAGCTTTAAAACTGACGATGATTTTGAACTGCATGTGAAAACTGACAAAGAGCTAGCAACAAACCTGAAGAAGGAAAAGCATGACAGTCAGAGAAGCAGACAGATTATCAATCTACCCAACGCTTGGCAGCTAAAATGAAGGAGAATGGAGTTGTCAATAGTGATGGAGAGTGGTAAAGAATAGAGGAAGTAGAAAGGGAGAAAGTTAGAGGAAAGATTAATTGGTTGTCAACGATGTGTGAAGACATGTTGGAACAGTTACAGAACTGAGGACCAAGGCCTCTGTGAACTAGTAGACAACATTTTATCTCAGTGAAGAAATATCTAACTTGTATTTGTTGCAGGGTCGGTTGAAGAGAGAGAGAGATTTAGCTGGGTGGAGTGATAAGGAGCCTTTATTCGATTACAGCTTCTAGTCCACTCATTCTCCTTTGTCACGTGCATCTAACAAAGTGAGCCCCGAGTTCACTAATTTACAACTTTTTATCTAAAATAATATGTAAATACACACACTTCTACAATGCCCCATAAAATCCCTATTTGGTGATATAAATGGTTATAAAATGAATATTCATGGCTATGGGAGGCATATAATTATACCTGCCCCTGTTTGTTATTTACCACTTTACCTGCGTGGCATATGCATTTTTACTATAAATTTAACAAACTAGCAACAAGGGAAGAACCAGAGATCAGGGAAGAAGAGAGAACACTCTTTTTATTACATTCTTTGTCCAGGAGGTGGGGGAAGGAATGAAAGGGAGAACATAGCCTACTCATATTACACCCTCATTATCATGCTACCTATCGGGTAGGTCTGCCAGCTGCAGACACTGCTAGAAAGTTGCCCTGATATGCTCTCTCCATCCCTAACTTCAAGGCTAGAAAGTTGCTGTGGTTTGCTTCCTCCCACCCCACAACTTCAAGGCTAGAAAAGTGCTGTGATCAGCACATGATTATTTCTTGTGTAGTACATGGCTTTTTTTAGCCCATGTCAGCGGTCCCGTGGAGGACAATTCATATCCAAAGCCTGGGCCCAACTCCCACCCCCCCAGGAATGTGGCCCAGCACTGACATCCTTTGTCCCTGTGCCCAGAGTATTCTCATGCAAGTTTAACTATTAACTTTGTTTTAAGGTTTCTAGGATCACATTTTCTTATGTTATTTTCATGTTAATGCTTGTACCTACTATAACCATATTGTATAACGTACATAACAGTGTTCCATTGCAATTTGAAAGTATTCCTCCAATTCCCAATACCAGGCTACTCCTGCAGGGCTGTGTAATCTTTTTGAATTGATAGCCTGACTGATTAATTTAATAACAGCACTTTGAGGGGAAAGAATTTAATGTGTTACTGAATAATTCCATGGAATAGGAATTAAAACATGAAAAAATACAGATTAAATGAATCCTCACTTCATGGCTAGAGGCTAGAATGTTTAAAAGAGCAAATTCTGTATCGATGTCTTCTAGAGAATATCAAGGGCAGTTTTCCATCGATCTTCACCTTGTGCATCTGGGGAGAAATTTTCAAAAGCACTCAGCATTAGCCTTACTCTCCTCCTTGTGAAGTAAGTGGTAGTTTTAACCTTGACTTGAAGGGGAGTAGACAATTGTCAATGCTAAGGGACTTCCAAAAGTCTCACCCTCCATAATTCAGGGCTTGATCCAAAAGTTAATTAAAAGAATCCCACTGACTTTAGTTAGTAATGGATCATGCCCAAAGAATGAGTCTATTCTTGTAGTTAGAGAAATTAAAGCTGGTAAAATGCACTATAGAGGGGTACTAAAAAATGACATGGCCATTAGCTGCTTTTTTTTTAATTGCGGTCTTGGAAAAAAATATTCATATTTCTACATCAAAATGTCTTAGCACTTCTTTCATGTCAATGTGACAGTGTGTAAAACTGAAGTATAAAATAATATCTCATCACTCCAACAAAGAGGGAAATAATGGTTGCTAGTGAGCATTGTGAGAATAGTGTATGTGAATAGGGAGGATGATATAAAAGTTAGAGACCAACTATTTCTCTCTTGAACCTCAGCATGTATCTTAGATTTCACGCCACAATACTCAAATTTTCAAGGATAAACTAAAATGGTTAGTTTACTTTAGTGCCAAGAACTTTTTTATAGTATATTATATTTTATCTCTTTTTATATGAGATTTTATATGCTGATTAAATAACAAGCTGCTGAGAAAAGCAAGGGAGCCCGAATTTGACTCCTGATTTATAAAAGACTTGATTATTGATGTAGCATACCCTTTTAGAAATTTCATTGTAATTAACTTGATGTCAATTGCAAAACTCCCAGTAACTGTAAGGGGGGGAGTGTCAGAATTTTACCCCAAAGATCTTTGTTTAAAAATATTGAAGGTGAGAGGTGGATCACAGCATGTGATTGAAAGCAACAGCTTTTCATTTCACCTCTGAACTCTTATGCTACTAATTTGAGCCAAAACATAATATTTGAACCTATCGTATACATTTCATCCAAGGCTGCCAAATCAATTTACAAACATTGAGTCTTGTCCTTGTGGTAATGTTGTTTCTAATTTACAAATAAATAATTTCACTCCTAATAAAAGGAATAACTATTACTTAGGGAAGGTGATTCCATCACAAACTATTAAGTCCATACAGGATTCTTTCTTTGGTGATGTCTTAAAGGCTGAAATACACACACTGTTGTAAGGTGGAGATGGAAGCAAAAAACTGCTATGTGTTCACCAGGATGTAAAAGAATTAATTTTACTGATGTATTTATGGCTAGTGAATCCTTCTAGTATGCTTTGCTTACCTAAATGAATGCTCTTGAGGAGTCTGGTTTTAATAACAGCAAATATGTCTTTTCAGAATCATGCTGAATGGGTAAAGAGATGCAGATTAGTAATGGATAGTAAAAGATTTAAATGCACTACTTGGAGGACTGGTGCTGATATTCCAACCTGTGGTTAGTTCATCCTTTTGAATAAGAGGATCATTGTGTTGTGACCTTCATTTGGAGCTTCCTACAGAGCATGGACTTCAGGCCCAAATGAAACTCAGTGCTGTATTGTTAACGTTCTTATTTTTCACAAGAGCTGAGAGAATAACTAATATTTTTGGTTCACTGGCCAAACTGAAAAATTCGGGGGTGGGAAAGAAAATAGCTTTTGTGTTGATCTTTTCAAAACAAAACAACAACAACAAAAATCAAACTAAATGAATGAATATTTTTCAGCTTTTTATTTTATCATTTTTGAAAGGGTTAAACTTTCTTTTAAATAAATCCAGATAAATTGCAAAATGTAATTTTGAAACCAAAAGTCAAACCATTTTGTTTAGAAAATGTCAAATCAGATTTTTTTTCTATTTCCCCCCACCCCTCACGCCCCGCCCCCCCAAACAAAAAAAAACTGTCTGCCAAATTTGTCAAATTAATTGTCTGAAATATCACCCAGCCCTATACTTCACTTGGCAAGATTGTGAAGGAAGCCCGAAATCTGCAGTTTTTGGAGTATGATAAATGATTGTTGATCTACAGTCTTGATGTCATTGAATCATCATTGGTGCAACACTTTTACATTGTCTGTCTGCATGCTTCTACAGTATGCTACTATGCCAGGCTTGAGCCTAAAAGAAGTAAAGTAGCAACCCTCTTTGTCCCAATGCTACACAACGAGATGACTTCACCTGAATGAATCTGCCTAGGTTGGGATCATCATTAAAGCTGGTTTTAAACTTGAATTTCCATTCTATTGAAAATTCTGAAATTCTGTAAAAAAAATTAGAATAAAAAGCAGAATTTCACATTTTCTTGTGGAATGGAAATTGGAAAACAAATCATTTTAGAAATGTTTTTGTTCTGAAAACTTGGAAGTGAAATTCACTCTGGGAATCCACCGTCCCAGGTCTCATAGCTGAGTTATGTATGGCTCACAGGGATTCCAGGTCCCTAATACCCTTACTGACCATCAGAACCCTGCCTATGATAAATTTTTACAAAACACTTCAAGTTTGATAAACTGGCACATTCTGACACAGCCCCATTTTGGAAATTTCCCAATGATCTCTAGTTGGCATCTTCTAGATCACCAAAGAGTGGGCCTGAGCTGCAGGAACTACAGTTTGCAGTAATTCTTCAGTTTTAGGAGAAAAAGCCTCCTCTTCCTTTTTCTGTACCATACCATTGTATCTGCTACCATTTATAGCATTTAAATGATATGTGCTAAACATGGCCACCAAGAAATATTATCCATAAATGCCTATGCTTTAACATATACTTACTGCAGTTTTCATTTTTCTGTGGTGGGCAAATTTATGGCGTACTAGTTCTAGGCTGCAAACAGAGGTAACTGTCCTTAATGACTCTGTTTTTTACCATTCGCTGCTGTTTTTGCTTATTCTTGTTTTGATGTTTATATTTGGTTTGCCATTACCCAAATATTTGCAGTCAACTCCCAGGGAAACACGAACACACAAAAAAGTGGTTGACCCTAATACAGCAATGCTTGATACAATTTTTAAATGATTAACTACAAGACATAATCTCAGAATATTCCAGGCATAAATAATTCTATGAAATGTTGCACACATTTTCTTACATTAAACAAAAAACCTGATTTGCCTTTCTCCAGGAGACTCAGTGGATCATAAGTTTAAACAGAGCTCAGTTGGAGAAATATTTACTCCCCTTAACAAGCATTAAAATGCAGTAAATGAATCATGTCTCCACTAATAACAGCAATATTAAAAAGGATGTAAAGTATCAGACACTGTAAGGAAGAAAAATTCTGAGCCAGAATATCTAGTTACTGTGGTAATGGAGTGGAAGCCACTAAGGTCTTGACCTAATTCCCGTTGAAGTCAGCAAAAAGGCACTTGTTAACGTAAATGGGAGTTGGATTAAGCCCTAGATAAATTGAGGAGAAATGTCCTGGAAATTTCTTGTCCCTTAGAAAAGCAACATTTCATAAAACTGCTAGGTGCCTCATATCAAGAGGCTGGAGTTGGCCATGGTGTGCCCACAGTGCCTCAGTACCCATCCTAACTTCATGGGCACTTCACATCACCAATCTCTTTCACAGCTTTTAGACAGCCAAGGGGTCATTCCACAACCTCTCTGAAGTGGAGGCATATTGGTGATGGGTGTTTCACCCCTCTCCTATCCATTTATCTTTCCTCTTCTCTTCTGATCCCTCCCCTTTTGCAGTTTCTCTTTTTCCTCTGTTATTTTTTATTTGTATTGTGATAGCCCATATTGGCTGCAACCAAATCCAGGGCCCCATTGTGCCAGATGCCATTTTTACACATGATTAGGTTCCCAAAGAGCTTATAATCTAATTAAAAAATACAAATGATTGAAGAATAGGAGTGGTAGAGGTAGGTGTTCCTATTTTATAGATGAGGAACAAGACACAGAGAGACTGTGACTTGCCCAAGATCACAAAGTCAGCCAATGGCAGAACAGGGACTAAAATTAATATCCTGGGTTCCACTCCAGTGCCTCAATCACACCACCTCCCTACTTTTTATGCAATTCTCTCCCTCTTTTCTACTCTCCCACCTTCACTAATAAGCCTCAGAAACAAATACAAATTGTTAAGGTGGCTACTACAATACTTTCTTATGTGGTCAAAACTAGCTTAATTTAGTTACAAGGATTTTGGCTATGGATCTTTGTTTTGTGCAGGTGCAACCTCAAGAAAATATTTGCTTATAATAAAAGTCAACTTAAAAGGGGGTAATAAAAATGGTCTGATGGAAATCTGTTTGAGAACTCATGAACTTTCACGTTTTTATCCAACTCTAGTTAACCTTGTCAAGACAGTCTGTGAGTACTCAGAACTTTATCCCATTGGCTCATGATACCCTAAGAATCAGGACTGAAGCTCAGAAATTTTCTTAACTTTGTGTTTACATTCCAGTGGAACCCTGTGACTAGGAATCTCAGACAACACAGGCTTTATATCTATTACTGATGCTAAACTCTTAGGAAATCTCTTGGACAGTAATGATCACAGTATGTTTAGATGTAATATGAAGGATTTGGTAACTTGCATAACTGAGGATGACAGACTATTGGAGAAATACTCCACTTAGGTTCAGTTAGACATAGTTGTGGCTCCTGCTCAGATGCCAAGGTTTTAATGTAGATTTTTCTCAAATGGACGTGATCAGTCATATTCTATTTTGCACATTGGTGGACCTGCCTCAAATCCTGAGTTTTATAAGACTGTTCCAGGCTCCTTTGTCAGTCACCTTAAGCTGGGGTATATTTAAGACTTCCCCTTATGGTGCAGCCTCTAGTCATTAGTATATATCCAGGTATTCAGAATTCTTGGCTTGCCCAAAGAAATGGGCTCTTATGTACTGAAGCAGCAATTAAAACTTTTTTTGACCGGCTAATGAAATGCTAACTGATCCACCTACAATGGATGGATTTCACCATTCTGGGGTAAGATCTGAAATTCATACTGATCTTACCATTCTGGGGTAAGATCTGAAATTCATACTGATCTGGAGATAAGTGTCTGATCCTTTGGGATTAGAAAGAACCTCACATATGGGGAAATGAGTTTTCAGTAACCTTTCACTATGTTAGACCTGTTTATCTGGATGGAAGCCAAGGGCTGGAATGCCGAAGTGGGAGTGTGTTTTGGCTTCTGGTTAACCAGTGTGGTACTGCAGGAGCTCTTATTACTGGCTTGGTGAATCTAATTATAGAAGGAACTATCAGTTTTGGGGGATTTTCTGCCCTATTTCTTGCAGTCTGCTCTGAGTATGGCATTCTCAGTCTGGCCCTTCCAGGCACCTGGTCACAGATGGATTCACAGCCATTTCAGTCTGACCCTTTATATCAAAAGCTCTTTTTGCTTCCTGAATCTCTCTTGAACCGGGTCTGAACAAGTATATGCAGTTCATCCCAGTGGTATGACATCTGTGTACCTGTCCCACCATCTCAAGTCATTACTCCCCACTATTCTAGTTCTTAGGGAATGCTCTGTATCTTTCCCCAAGTGTAGCTAGAATATAATCCCTAGATCACAAAGGTACATATAACATTGATAGATACAAAAGTTTTTCTATTCCCTGGATTCACTGTGCTTGGCACATCTGAATGTAGTAGTATTTTGAAGATTCCATGTTTCCAAGGTTTTGCTTCTGTTATAGACATGTTGATTTGTCTTCAACTCCATTAAACAGTGAACTCATAGGATTATGATTCTAGGGTGTCACTTTTCTGATGTAGTCAGAATTGGCCTGTCCCACTGAAGTCAAAGGGAGCTCCCACTAAAGTCAACCCTGAGCACTTTTGAAAAATCCTACCATGCAGTAGGATGTCTTTACGGTGTTAGAACATAGGAGAGGAAATCTGAAAAAATAAAAGTAGATTTTATAGAAAGCACCTGGAGCTGTTTGAAATATTTCAATAAAAACAACGAATATTTTGGACAGGTTTTTGCAAAACATTTTTGCTACTCTTTTAAATCAGCTGTACTGAAAATGAGAGAGAAGCATTTGGTTATGCAGAAGAAAACTCAGATTATATTTGCATCTCAATCCTGTAAACCTCTTCTACACCTGCCATTCTGTTAAGCATGGCAACTGAGAAATGTGTGACTAGCCACATGGCTTGTCTATTTGTACCCTCAAACTCTTTCATGCAAGTTCTAGGAAGGCTTCAGTCAAACTGGGCAATATCAGTCATGCCTCTCCTGTTGATTTAATTTTAAAGTGCTTCTTTTCCGGATCTAGACTTTTCATACTATGTGGACTTTAAATAGATTCAAAGACAGTTTCTCCATCTCTAATATGAGTAAAGTAACACAGGTATAGACTGGAAGCACTAACTCTTTTATCACCCACTTAAATTTTGAGTAGCTTCTCTCAATGCTTAGTTCAAGCAAGTCTTCGCAAACAGAACTCATGGGACTTCTGCATGAAGTTTACAATCAGGCATAATATGGAAAATAATTACAATTTTAAAATGAAATATTAGCGGAAAAAGCAAGTCCTACCATAGACTATTGGCCTATTTTAGGGATTCACTGATCAGAATCACTCACTAACAGCTCAGCTTTTTCTTTAGATTTTTTTTTTCTTTCAGATATACCCTAGCTTGATTATAATAGTGATCTTTGTTGTCATCCATTAATGGCTCCTATGAACATACAGTTTGATATATTTTTCAAAGGCTTGAGCAACTGTAGCTCCCACTGAAATAATAAAAATCCTGCAGTTTTCAGCAACTTTGAAAATTGCATCATAATTGGTAAATAATAACTTTTAGGTATAGTGGCATGTTTTCTAAGAGCCTTGGCTCTGTAGTCATGAAAAAAGCTGCAGAAGAGTAAGACTACCTCCATTCCAAATGTACCTCCATTCCAAATGTACAGACTACCTCCATTCCAAATGTACTCCATTCCAAATGGATAACTTAACTATGTCTAACTCAGACTCCCACAATTCATCTCACAGGAAATATGTATGTCTTCTCTCCACTCGCTTTCTTGTGCATCTGTCCCATTATGGTAAAATACTTATAGTGTGTGATGTACTCTAATGCTATTAAGTATTTTCTAAGAATGATCCCATTTCATATTTGTTACCTAGTTGATTATTGGCCTTATTGCTAATTTTATTCTTATCTCCTTCTCCCTGATTTATATTCAACTGTCCTATTTCAGGTGTTTCATTTGAATGCAGTTCTACATCACATTATCATTTACTACAGAGAATTAAACAAGCTGTCATACTTTGCAACACACCTGCTCCAACATTAAATGGTAGATTTTTGCAGTCTTGCTGTGTGATGCTATCCTAATCTAATATACAGTGCCATAAAAATATTTGAAGAGGAAAAATTAAACTTCAAGCTTTGAACTGTGTATATAGTACATTAAAAATGAACTCTACAGCTGAAAAGTGAAAGAAGACGTCAAAGCCAAGGATTTTCTGGCTTCCTTGGCAGGTTGATCAAAATGACTCTCCTAACTGAGTTTGTCTGCTAAGATAAAATTGGAAACACTGTGATTTTTATAATAGCTAACGGAGGGGGAAGGGATGGCTTGGCAGTGTGCATAAAATCAGTGTGAAGGGGAAAAACATGGTGAAGAACTAAAAAGAGAAACCTTAAAATTGACATGATAGATGTAGGCATCATGCACCCCTAAACCAGAAACTTGTTAAAGAAGAGAAGTAAAGGGAACAAAAAGGGGAGGAAAGAATAAAAGATGACCCAACTTGACTTACCTACTCTGCACTTTTGAAAAATAATATATCGGAGGAGGAACGGAGGAAAAATAATTAGAGCAAGAAAAAAATTGTCAGGAAGACACATTAAGGCCGTTAACCTGTACGTAATTTGATCTTTCATCATAGAGAACCTTCTCTTAGCACACTATCTAAACAATGAGTCAGTTGGACAGAAAAGGGGAAAGCAAAGCAAACCCACTGGATTTTGCTTATAAAATCATTAGAATTCTGTCTAAAAGCCTGTGTTTCATAGCGGCTTGTGGCTTGACATATCCCAGTTCACAATAGTTCAGAAGATAGACATTAGGAAAAAAGAAACTTGGTTTGCTAGCAATGTTTCCTGATGTCTGAGTATCTGGTAGAACTGGATAGAGGTCTGGTCTTGGTAGCCAATTATGATTAAAATATTCCATATTTTCCAACTGTGTGAAATGGGTATGTCAAATTGGGTCATCTTAAATTTTTCCTCCACTTCTGTTTCTTTGTTCCCATTTCTCTCCTTTCAGTATCTTTCCAATTTAGGCCTGGATTGATCTAATCATTTCCGGCTTCCCTCTATTCCCAAGCCAATGCTCACTCTATACTATTGTTAGCCATGCCCTATGGTATAGATGGATAGACAGTTTTCACCAAAAAGTGAGGGGGAAGTTGAAAAACTAAATACAGGAAATTTTTGAAAAATTGTGTAGGACACAAGCAACTCAAGTGGCACATCAGGCTTAAACAATTAAAATCAAAGAAATACCACATACGGTACAGAATAATAATAGTGTTTATCTCTTCAAAGGCGCTTTACTACAGCTCGACAACATTTAGTCTTTCATTTTAAATAGCTTCTTTAAAAAAGGCAAAAGGCAGATGCCCCTAAGACCATTTAGCTTGTAGTAACCTTAGCCTAGAGCCCAATATTCTGTATTATGGAATTCATTAAATCTGTCTATACAGAACATTGTATTAAAGTTATAGGACCAAGTTCTTAGTCTATTATGGTTTACAATTAGATTGCATGTTTGTTAGCTGGTGCTTGGTGAAGCTATGGAAGGAGGTGGCTCCTAAACAACCTTTCTGCACCCTCACAGTTATTGCAATTTGTTTTTCTTGAATACGTTAGTGAACTTTTGTGAGCCGAATCATCATCATCTTTCTTCTCCGCCTTCTTTTCTCCTGTACCAGGCAGCTTTAACTGAAATGCTTTATAAACATTTTTTGTTATTCAAACGTTTCCTGACTAGTTTAACCTATTGCTTGCATCATTTCTGTCTACCATTGGCAACCACTACCTTCATATACATGAATAAGCATTCAAAGGGCCAGTGGCCACTAGCCTGAGATGAAGTGTGTCCTCAAGAAATTACCTACAGTTAATTTTGTCCTGTCTAGCTAAAATGAGTTTCCCTTTGATGGCTAGTAGTGTGGATGTCAACATTGCTAGAGCCAGTCAGAAATTTTCCAATAAATCTCCTGATCAGAATTTTTTTTCAAAGTTCTTGAAACAGCATGTCTTGATGCTTTCAAAACAAAACCCTGATTGTAGTTAACGTGTACTGAAAAATAAAGTTAAAATGAAACAGTTTTAACTGATCAAAATGAAATGTTTAGTTTGACCTTTTGATATTTGTTATTTTTGGATCATTTGTTTGTGAAAAATTTAATGATTTTGTCTTTCATCCTCATTCAGTGTGGGGGATTTTTAAAAATCACAACTTCTTGTGAGATGGGAAAACAGTTTCTTACCTATCTCTTAACATTTTTTGCTCCTTATCAAAGGTACCCATTGCCATGCTATGTAAGAACTGAATACCTAAGCATAAACATGGCTTAGTGTTTGTGACTGGCCTAACACCATGGACTTCACAGAATTGGTACACAGTCCTTGAGCTGTCCACCTGCCCACGAGTTAATTTCATCTACCATCCATAGTTCTGAAGTAATCTGAAATTAGTATGTCGTGGGTGTTTCCAATAGCACAAAGTGAAATACTCAGTTGACTGTTTGCTATGACTAAACAATTACAAGTATAATAGCATGTGATTATGTTTGTGATTGGTTTTTCTCTTCCTGTTATCTAACTATTCCCCCTCAAACTTTTGCTTATTTTCTCTCCAGTAATATGGAAGGAAGTGTTTGAACTTGTCTTACGTTCAGTGGATCTTATAGCTTGTTTGGTTTTTGTTTGATTGCATTGTATGAACTTTCCAAATGAAAAATATAAAAATTCTGGGATGGAGACCTGGCCCCACTGACATCAATAGCAAAACTTCCATTGACTTCAGTGGGGACAGGATTTCACCTACAGTTGATCCAAATCATACAAACATTTATGTATATACTTCATTCATGATATTGAATTCATTCATTGATATCAATGGTTCACATGCACAAAGATAAGCAAGTGAACAAATAGTTCCAGGACTGTTGCCAGAATTGGTACATAAGTATCCTTTTTATATTCTGGTTTTGCTTTTGTTAGCTGGATTTTTTTTCTCTTATCAAGACTTTTTTTAAAGAATTAGTTTCCTTTAAGTAGTTAATAGAATATAAAAAGGTGGCACTTCAAAGAAGATACTTTAGTAAATATATTCATAATAAAAATGCATGTTTAATTCATTATATTTTAATATTACAGTAATTTGTTAGGTCTTGTATAGTTTGCCTATTGAAATATAGTATTTATTAATCAGCTCCTTTAAGATGATTTAAGAGAAAATGCATGGAGAAGAAACCTTTTCCTTATTTCGTGGCAGTGTATTATTACTGTTCATAATTCTAGAGGCAATACAGCTCTTTTGAATTAAAAATTTAGCCATTTACACCATAGTCACTCAGATATGAGAAAGCTGTAAATAAATAGTGAATGGTTTGAATAATTCAAACTCTGTACTTATAAAGTTGTCCATGGCAGTAGTTCATGCTTCATGTACTAAGAAAATGTAAAGAAAACAGATTGTTCTAAGAGGAGCACCTAAAAAAACTGAACTTTTGGTAACGTTTATATGAATCTTCAGAAACGATGATTGAAATGTTATGGAATAATTTATCATAGCCTCATTAATACAAAACAAGCCTACCATGATTGATATAATGACTACGTCTCCTGTATCTGTAGCACTTCTAAGGTACCCAACTCTTCATTAACCAGCAGGAGTCAGAGTAGGGTTGGATTACAGAACCCACACTTCTGAGGTGTTTTCTGTTCATGTTAAGAGCTGTTTCTCCCATAATGAAATTGAACACTCGCAATTCACTGGGGACATGTAATCATTTCTGAGAGGATGGATGAGTGCCGGGGGGGCATGCATGAATAAATACTTCTGAGAAGCATTTGAGCACTGGGTGTTCTTGTCATATCACGGAGTAGATTATGCAAGTGTAATTAAAACTCTATGCATTTAGTTAATACAATGCATATGAAAATAATACCACTACAATTTAGGTGGGAGAATGTAATAAAGGGCCTAATACAGCAGTCTTGATGTAACTTTTTTCTCTCTTCGTTTCTGGTGTTCGGCCAAAAATTTTATTGCTGTAATTAAAACTGCTGTTTCTACTTGATCTGAGTTGATATGGACACATTCCCAGACAAGGTGGCAGTATAGAGGCTTGTGTGACTGCAGACATGTGGTTGCTATTTCAGCATAATAGAGGGAGTTCAGGAAGTTGTTAATCATTCTCAGTAGCTGTTTTGAAGCACTGTAGAAGATTTTATTAAGGGCAGACATTCCTGCATGTACATACCTACCCTGTTTGGTCAGGAGCTTCCAGCTTCTAATCATCAGTAATGAGTTCTGTTGGGATACAGACTTGGCAGCCATTTTGAGCACCAGTCAGTTCCAACCCAGCCTTACCACTGCAAAGAGCAGGTAGAACTAGCAGAAGTAACACAGACCGAATCTGTGGGTTGGATCTCAGTACAGTTTCCTGTAATTGTACAGGTTAGTTGGACCTTTATTGGTCTCCAGTATGTATATGTTAAGGTCTCTGTGCAGTCCTTCGTCCAAAGAAGGAAAATGAATAATGTTTATAGTGTTAAGCAAAAGGAATTCTTCTCCAGAGAATTCAGCCACACAGATAATACTAAGAAATTTATTTAACAACACGTTGGGAAGGCTCACCAAGCGACTTCAAAGTATAAGTATTACATCAGTTTCTTAAATACATTTTACTCATCAAGATAAACTAAACCGGTTTACACTAGTCACCAAAAACAGTTTTGTGTCTTGGCAGAAGCAGTTCTATATATATGGTGGGGACCGGAGAGTGAGGGGAAGTGGTCTCAATAGATAAGAAAGATATGTTGTGAGGGGCATGAATACATATACGTGATGGAAGGCAGGGGCACAGTGAGGGGTATGTGATAACATGCAGGAACAGTACAAAAGATACCTTGTTCGCTGCTTATTTAGGTACTCTTTGTGATTGCAGTCCTTGGGTGTGTTCTGCATAAAAGTCTTACCCTAACAATAGCAATGGCTTAAAGCCTTACAGGGATAATGGTGTATAGCAATGGCTTAAGGGGATAGGGAAATTTGCACTTCCCTAAAAGGCTGCTATCTTGCTCTCCTCATTCTAAGAAGCAATCTTAGAATTAAGTAAAGGGGGCAGATGTATTTGTGTGAATATATATATTGTTCAAACATAAGACTTGGCCCTGTACCTTGATTTATAGAGCACCAATCAGATCCAGGGTAGCCCTACAGGGAGAAGAGAAAGCTACTAGGGATAACCCATACTGAATCTGTGGGCTGGATCTCATCGTAGTTTTCTATAATTTTACAGAAATCAGTGGGACTGAGACTGGGAAAACAAATAAAAGAGGAATCGTAGCCTGGAGGGCAAATTTTTTTGTGAGTTGTAGTATATCACTGAATCAAAGACACCATGTGAGTCTAACAGCTACAGTAATTTTCAGTTTATCTTTATTGGAAGCTTGTGTATGTGTTCAGTATCATGGATACTGAAACCATTGATTATGTGGTACAACTACGTGGTGGTATGTTTAAAACTATGTAAAACCAGAGTGAACTTATTTGAAAGCAGAAGATCTGCAATTGTAAGAAGTCCCAATCCCAGTACTTATTTTGTGAGATTTAAAAATACACATTATTTAAAATTAGGATTTTGACTTGTATTATATTCTTACATTTTAAAGAAAATAACAAATCTCTCTTTAGTGATGTCAGTCTAGCTAGAGTGCTATAACAGCTGTTAATCTTTGTAGTGTTATTCAGTAAAAGGAAATTTTGAAACTGATGTGTGTGCACATGCACATAACTGTCTGAAACAATTTGACACAGAGGCCTTTAAATTAAACTCTCTCAAATTGCCCCGCATTGGGTGGTCGAAATAGTAGAGTTTTTTCTCCAAAATAGGTGGTTTAGAATACACATGATCAGACTCTTCCAAGAGCTGCAGCAGTTGCCCAACGGCCTCCTTCAAGGCTCAATTCTTTCAGCAATACTGTACAATGTGTACATCAGCAACCTGCTAGCTATACTCTCACACAAGTTTATCTATGCCGATGACATCTGTGCAGCTACCAACCTCAGTCCTTCTCAGAATTGACAAGGTCTTAAATGAAGATATGAAGCACATGGCAGACCATTGTAGTTGATGGCGCCTGAAGCCAAGTTTTTATTAGATGGTTTCTAATGTATTCCATCTGCATAATGCAAGTGCAAGCCACGAGTTAAACATTTTCCTCAACGGCCAATGCCTGCAGCATGATCCAAACCCTGTTTACCTTGGTGTGACATTGGATAGGTCATTAACGCACTGCAACCACTTGAGGAAGATGTCAGGCAAAGTCAGCAATCAGAGCAACCTACTCAGAAAATTGAGTGGCTCCACCTAGAGTGTGAGTGCCCAGATGCTTAGAACATTCAACAGCAGAGGAGTGTGATCTTGTCTGGTGTCGCTTGTATCATACGAGGCTGGTCAATGCACAGCTTAACAAAGCTATGCGTATTGTTACCAGGATTTAAATGACAACTCTGTTGCCATAGCTACTGATACATAGGAACATAGCACTGCCCCACATTTGCCATGAGAAGACCTCTGTTACACTGTTGGCCAAGCGCCATGAGAAAATTAACTTGCTGTTGTATGTAGATCTCTTCAACCATCCACCACCTCACCTGTCTTCTAGATGCCCTTTATGGTCATTTATGCCACCACAGGACATGTTGGTGGAATCTGCTTGGTGCAATGAGTGGTCAATGATGATTGTCATTAATCACTCTGTCATCACTGAGCCACCCATCTGTCCACCAGGTTTTGATCTGCCAAGGCACCTGTGGTCATCTCTGGACCATTTTCAACCAGGTCAGGGCAACTTTGCAGTCGATATCTTTAAATCTCACTGCAGCTATGGTCAACTTTAGACTGGTTTTAGACTGGCTTTCCACCTGGCTGATGATGATGCCATTGAATGGCTGAGCACATTGCACATATGGTGATATATATGAAACTGTCTTATGAAAGAGATTGGCACTAGATTCCTAAAAAGAAAAAGAGCGAATCCTATTAAAATTTCCACTTTTCGTAATTAGAGGGTTCCTGTAGAAAATCCAGCTGTAGTGGCTCACCAGAATGAATTTATGGTCTGTGCAAATACCTGAAGTCAGATAGAGTTCTGTAGCAAAGAACTGGTAAGTAAATAGACCTACCTCCCTTCTATATAGGTTACACTTAGGGCTTGTCTACACTTACCTCCAAGATTCGGCGGCAGTCGACCAGAGTTACACAAGCTATGCAAAAAACTTGCATAACTCCCGTTGACTTCTCTGCTTCTCTTCTGCACTCTGTCTTCACTGCGCCACTTGAGAAGGTGGTCTTAATACATCAATTTCTGGATCGACTGAGCAGGTCTTCACTGACCGCTCAGTCGATCCAGAGAAATCGATCTGACGGTGGCAAATTTGCTGCCGTCAGTGAAGACGTAGCCTCACTTGGGTAAAACTCATAAAATTCAGTAACAGAAGAATAGGCCTAAGTGTTCATTTTTCAAAAACAATAAGAACTAATTTGAAGTTATATTCTGGAAACTAAGCTATCAAAGAAGGGGGACAATTGTATAAATTGATAATGATGTTTTGCTTTTGTCATACTTCTTCTGAGACTTTTTTTTTTATGGTGTTAAAAACAATGAAAATGAGTCACTGAAAAATTGAGATGTGTGAAACCTAACATTTATTATCCTCATTCAGTGAATATCATGTCTGATGACTCATAATACATTATTCTCCCCAAAATACTATCGGTGTGCTGAGGGATGGCAGTGTCCTACAGTAGAGAGGACACTAGACTGAGGCTCAGGAAACCTAGGGTGAAATCCTGTCCTGATTGAAGTAAATGGTAAAACTTCCATGGATTTCAGTAGGGCCAGGATTTCTATTCCCAGCTGTGTCTGAAAGCTTGGGGACAGAGGGGTGACCATTATAAAATGGGATAATGATACCTTGCTTAGAAATGCACTTTGAAATCTCTGGAGGAATACAGTTACATGCCATCTATGGAATGATAGGATTTTTGCCATTGATTTCCAAGGGAGCACGATACAAGCTACATTTTTTTTGCCATTTCCATCATTATTATAACAATACAGTCACTGAAAGGCACAGAAAAAATCAGCCTATAACTCATTTTATGAGATATAATTTGCTGTGGCATAAAACTCAGATTGAGTGAAAGTATTTTGTTAACGACTCGCTTTGTTTATAAAATATTACTTGGAAGCATCTCCCTGCCATCATTTCCATCCCTCTTCCATGAACCTGTATCTTGGAGGTTTTCCTTTCCCAGGTTTCCTTTGGTCCCACTCTCTGTTCTTCACAGATGTTTAGTTTTTGGAATACCCTCTTTAGCAGACAGGTTAAAACTAAATTTCTGTGCAGCAATATTTTATTTTTGAATCCGAAATCATTGTGACTAATTCACAACAATTGTAAATATAAACTTTTCTTTCTAAGCAATTATTTTCTAATCTCAGATGTCTTTGTTGCCTCAGTATTTACTGTATATTACTGTTTTGGGTGTGGTATAGATATTTCAAAGAGAAATATATCAACAGTCACCATTATATTTGTTGATATTTGACACACTGACACAATGATCTTAGGGAGTCTTCCCCATCTCACAGCTGCAGTATTTCATAATGAGGCTGCAGATTTTTTAACTCTGGGAAAAACAAATATTTAGGTGTGCTGGTGTGTGCACTGGTTTTATTCCCTATAGTCCCAGTTTGCAAACTATCAACAATGATCATTCAAAAGTCACTTGAGGAATTGTATGACCTGAGAAGGAAAAACTGAGGGAATTTTAACAAAAAATTCCAAACTCATAGATCCCCATGAAGCATAAAGCTTTCATCTTTTTTAAGTTGACAGTAAATGGGGGGAGGAGGAACCTTGCTTGCCTTGACTCTGAAACAAAAGCTGTTTCCTAGGTTTTGTTTGAACATATTGAGGGAATGGCAGAGTGAATGAGTGTCTAAATAGTTCAGAAAACAGTCCCATGGCAGGATCTCTCCTTTTGCACTTTTCATTAGGTATTTTTGACATGCTGATATGTTTCACTGCATATTAAAAAATCATTGAATATCCTTCCCACCTTGAACTGTATTTCATACACTATTCTTTGGAATATTTGGAAGTTATCCTTCTTTAGAGTCCAAAGTGATTTGAGGATTTGACAAATAATGATTACTTTTTGAGTTGATTTCTTTTGAATTTTGATCAAGATTTTCAACGGTCATTAATGATTTTTTTGGGTACCCAACCTGAGACATTTTTAGAAGTCTAATTTTCAGAATGTGCTGAGCACTGTTCTCAGCAAATCAGGCCACTTTATGTTGTCCCAAGTTGGATACACAAAATCTCAAGTCATTTTTTTAAAATCTTGTCTTTCGGACTGTCACTGTGAAATTTTAAATAATAAGATTATATGATGATTGCAATAGAAAGGGATAAATTAAAACAATCAAAGATAAAGTCCAGCTGATTTAAAATGTTCTTAAGAACTAAAGGATATAATTATTGTTGCCATTTATCCATCTTTTTTATTCTTTCTTTCTAATTCCCTGATAAACAGCCTGTGGCTATTAGAGATTACCTGCTTAGCTCCAATTTTTATGGTAAAGTTTGTTAGTCTTTCAGCAGATTATTAAAAAAGTGCATTAAAAATAAAATGGTTATGTTGGATAAGATGGTGAATTGTCAGTTTTCTCATGGAAGACAGTGTTCAATTTTTAAGGCTAGCTGCAAGTAACTGCTTGTCTCATACAGCTCTCCCCCACCGTTGCTTAGTAATACCATGTAGAGCCACTGTAGTTGATACCTTATTTCTAAACCTGCTCTGCCTATGTTGCACTGAAAACACAAAATCAATGCTCGTGCTTTCAATATGTGAATGTTTTCCAGGCTCTGACTGTATCACGAGGCTGCAGGCAAATTTTCCTGTGGAACTCAGGACTTGGAGGCACCCCAAACACTGCAAGTTGTGACAGATCACGCATAGATCTGTCGATCCAGGAATCTGAGTCTGGAATCAAAAATGTCTGACACATTGATCCATCTCTGGGGTCACCACTGCTGGAAAAGAATTAAGCGGAAGTGATAGGGAGGCAAGGACTCAGATTCCTCTTAATCTGATTTTGAGAGGCAGTCAGTGATTTCCCATAATACATAGTATGGCAACACACTAAACTTAAACCCAGAGAGAACAAATGTCAAGTAGACAACGTATGTGTCCACACTGGCAGTAAAGTGGTCTCTCTGAAGGGGTGCATGGGGCTGTCTGAGTGAGGGACAAGGTGTCTGCATGATTCGGAGTGGGGGAGTGGGTTTTTATGTAAATTAATGTTGGGGGCACTGTGTGTGAAGGAGAAGAGGGAGGAACAGATGTGTGAGTGTGAGTTAGCCATGGGAGGAGTGAATGGGTGAATGATGCATGCATAGGAGACTGAGGGAAATGGAGTTAAAAATGAGTCAGAAAGGAGGAACAGAAGACCTAGATTGTAAGCTGTTTAGGGCAAGGCTGTCTTTTAGTTATGTATTTATACAGCACCCAGCCTAATTGGGGTCCTGGTCCATGACAAAGGGTCCTAGGTGCCAGTGCAATATAAATAATAACAAAGGGTGCTATGAGAGAATTAAAGAGAAAATGAATGGGTGGAGTGAAAGGAATTGGCAGGAGAGATTCATGACGGAAACTAGGCTGAAGGAAGGAAAAATGAAAATTTATAATGGACACAAGGCGAAAAGAATATGGGATTGTGGGGAAGAAAGAGAAGAAAATTGGAGTTAGTAAAAATGCACATGGAAACAGAAGAATAGAGATCCTATTTGTACCATAAGTGAAGGAAAATTGCAGGAAAGGAACAGAAAAGGGAAAAAGGAGGAATAAAAGACACACATTGAACCAGATCTTCACTTGCTATAAAATGGGGTAGCTCTATTGACCTATGTGGAGATGAACCAATGTACACCAGCTGTTCTCCACTGAAGCCAGCATAACTATGCCAGTTTTCAGCAGCAGAAGATCAGGCCAAAATACATCTACTTAAACTTCAATTTCAAAATGTTAAAATAAATATACAAATCCCTTCCTTAAGATCAGTCTTAAAGAGCCCTCTTTGCTCTTTTTTCATTTAAACCTTTGCCTAATCAATTCACTTATATATGCTCCATATCATAGTTTCTCAACCTGTGGTATGCGTACCCCTGGGGGTACATGAGACACAGGCAGGGGGCACTCGGGGGGGTGAGGGGTGGGAAGAAAGAAGGGGAGGCGGCAGCAGCTGCCGAATTATGGGGAAGCCTGGCTACAGGAGCCCGCTTCCCACCCAGTCCCAGCTCCTAGCTCCTAGCTGGGAGGTGGGTGGTAGCCACCAGCTTCTGGGGGAGGTGGGCAGCAGCCCCCCCCCCCCGCTTCCCTCCAGATCCCAGCTCCCAGCTGGGAAGTGGGCAGCAGCTGCCACAGCCCTGGGAAGCTGGGCTACAGCCGCCCGCTTCCCAGCCGGTCCCACCTCCCAGGCTGGCAGCCAGGAAGCAGCCACCTGCAACTTGGCAACTATGGCAACTATGGCAAAAAATTTGGTGTGGTTCTTTATATTCCCCAACATTGGCATGCCGCTCAAAGCCTCGTAGCTTTGGCCAACGTCACCTCTAGCCCAGGTACATACTTGAGTTGCACCCCAGGTGTAAAGGAGGTAACCCTACCCACACTAGATCTGACATCTGTCATATCACGGCCTTATATACTCAGCCCTTCTTCCAACATATGGTTCACATTAGTCTGTAAATATAAAATCCCGTGGAAAATTGAGTGTTGGGGTACTTATAATATTTTCAGAAGTTAGTGGGTACTTGCTTCTTAAAAGGTTGAGAAACGCTGCTCCATATAATGCAGGCCATCACCAGCCCACAGCCCATGTAGTCACCAAATTATCGTTTCTTTTAAAATTCAATGTTAAAAATGGAAAGAACTGTCTTTTCTGGTAAAATAGTTTTAAAATATTTAAATTGCTCTGGCATATGAAATAAGAAAGGGCTCTAATGATAAAGAATCTTTCTTGGGGTGGGGAAGCTAATCTGATTTAAACTGATAAGTGTAGTCTGTATTTTTATGCATAAACTACAATTTTATCAATATTTCTTTTAAAAGGGAGAAAATTATGAGAGGAGCATAATTATAATCCTCTGAGAATCCAGACCTAGCCCTGCTGTGAGATAAATCACTTTTTGAAGAAAAATATCAAATTCATCCTCATTAGCTTGCTCTGTGTAATGTGTATACAGTAGTAAAGTGTGTCATTTAAGTAAAAATCTGTTCCTGGCAGACTGACAAAAGTAATTTAAAAACTGTCTTTGTAATTATCTCAGCCATGCTCAGTCAGCAGAAATGTTTTATCCAAACACAGTTTAGCAGATAGGGGTTGTGAGCACTGTGTTATAGATTTTAAGAGCTGTGTTTAATAATCAGTAATATTAGTGGTAATAAATGGATAACATTATTGGCAGCTATGTTGTTAGCTCAGGCAGTAGAGGCTCACATATTACGATATAGAGATTTCAGGGTCTATTTCTATTGCTGACAACACAGCCTGAGACATCAGCGTATGTATGCAAGACCCAGTGAATACTGGGATGAGAGTTTTAGTCTCTGGCTTGCAGAGGCAGACACATGTGCCTGGCCAGAGCCCCTTCAATAGGTTGTCACATGTAGATCAGATTGCTGGATTGAGACCTAAGTCAGTTCTATCAAGTTCTCCAGCCTGACATAATATTTCTTTGCAGCACTATAACAAAACTGGCCAATATTAACCTTAATATTTGCACGTATGCTTTTTTAAAGCTGATTTTTTTTCTCCCAATCCTGACAACTGTGGTGTATCTGAACTGCATTGTGTGCATAAAACTTATATTTACCTAGAAAGTAAAGTTTTCCTGAGATAATAAAAGGGAAGTAAATTTAACTCTGTGTAAGATTTTCCAACATGGATAGAGCCAGTGGGGAAGCTTCTTTGAAATGTCTGTAGATAATTTATTTCCTATTCTACTATACATTATGGAGAATGGAACAATTGTACGTTCTTTAGAATGTGCTATAACGGAAAATAAATAAATTGAGTTCTTTGTGTATTCAGATGTTTTAGGAAATGCCCCTGCATTGGCAGAAAGATGAACTAGATGGTCTGATGCCTATGATTCTAATATACTGAACAGACTTCAGAATGTGCATTGTAAACCTATGACACATTTCTATCAGTTTTTATGGGAACTAGAGTGAGCTTGTTTCTATGTATGCTACATGTTCTCATTGGGAAAAATGTCTCAGATTTCTCACAGGGAGACCCAAAGATGCACAGATTTGACTTTTGCTAAGAGTTTCTGTTATGTGTGGTACCATGTGCAGCCTGAAAATATTCTGTAACTTCAAAAGATATTGCCAGGATAAGGATCTTATTGCCTGCAGCCGTGTTTAGTCTGTAAATCGTTAATCAACTTTTATTTTTTGTTTTCATCTCATTCTTTAAATTGCTAATATTTCGTACAAAGAAATTCTATGATAAGACTGCACAGTTAGTTACACACAAGTTGGACAATGGCAAAGTTCAGGTTGTATGCAACTGTAGCTCTGCCTACTTTCATAGATTCCAAGGCCAGAAGGGACCATTGTGATCATCTAATCTGACCTCTACTATAGCACAGGCTATGGATCTTCCCCAAACTAATTTATACAACATATCTTTTTAGAAAAACATCCAATCTTGATTTTAAAAATGATTAGTGATGGAGAATCCACTGTGACCCTTAGTAAATTGTTCCACCGATTCATTACGCTGACTGTTAAAAAGGTATGCCTTATTTCCAGTCTGAATTTGTCTAGCATCAACTTCCAGCCACTGTATCATGTTATATGTTTCTCTGATGGATTGAAGAGCCCATTATTAAATATTTGTTTCCCATGTAGGTACTTATATACTGTAATCAAGTCACCCCTTAGCCTTCTCTTTGTTAAGCTAAATAGACTGAACTCGTTGAATCTATCACTATCAGGCATATTTTCTTATATTTTAATCATTCTCATGCCTCTTCCCTGAACCCTGTCTAATTGATCAACATCTTTCTTGAATTCTCAGCACCAGAACTGGACACACTATTCCAGCCGTGGTTGTAAAAGTAAAATAACTTTTCTATTCCTATTTGAGAGTCCCCTGTGTAATCATCCCAGGATTGCATTAGCTTTTTTGGCATAGTATCACACTGGTTGTTCATGTTCAGCTGATTATCCACCATGACCCCCAAATCTTTTTCAGAATCACTGCTTCCCAGGATAGTCTCCCAATCCTGTAAATTTGGCCTACATTCTTTGTTCCGAGATGTATACATTTACATTTAGCCATATTAAAATGCATATTGTTTACTTACATCCAGTTTATTAAGTCATCCAGATCACTGAATCAATGACCTGGTCTCTTCATTATTGACCACTCCCCCAATGTTTGCATCATCTGCAGTAATGACTTTGTGTTTTCTTTCCAGGTCATTGATAATAATGTTAAATAGCATCGGGCCAAAACACCGATCCCTGTGGCACCCCACTGAAAACACACCCACCTGATGCAATTCCCTATTTGCAATTGCATTTTGAGACCTATCAGTTGCCAGGTTTTTTATCTATTTAATGTGTGCCATGTTTATTTTATATTGTTATAGTTGTTTAATCAAAATGTTGTACAGTACCAAGTAATGACTTTACAGAAGTATATTACCGCCACACTATTACCTTTATAAGCAAAACCTGTAATCTCATTAAGAAAAATGATATCTAGTTCATTTGACAGGATGCATTTTGTATAAACCCATGCTGATCTGCATTAATTACATTACCGTCCTTTAACACTTGTTAATGTTTTATTAACACTTGTTAATGTTTGACAGCAGCACAGGACTTTCCTTAGGCGGCTGAGACAGTTACCTGCAAAAATAACATAGGCTCTGATTCATCAATGTGTTTAAGCACAAGCCTAACTACTCACATGAGTAGTCCCCTTGACTTCATTGAGACTACTGATGTAGCAGTATAGTTTGGGACTTTCTAGTATGGACTAGAATTGGGCTAGTTTTATTGTAGGTTATGAACTTCTGAGTTTGTGGATGGGTGGATGAAAATAATTCATGAGAGGGGGATTTAGGGTATTTCTACAGTGCAATTGGGAGATGTGATTGCTGCAGGTATAGGCTTGCCTGATCTAGCTTTGATTGAGCTATCTTGCTAAAAAATAGCAATATAGCCACTACAGTAAGGGTGGTGGTATGGACTAGCCTCTGGAGCAGGTATCGAGGGTTCTGAGAGGGACTGTGTTCAGACAGCTAACCAGTTCCATGGCCACAATACTATTATTATCAATCTTGCTTGGGTATGCCTGTGTGTGTTATTCCACTGCAGCATAGACATACCCTTAGTTAGTAACTTGGAATGAAAAGATAGGAAATGTATAAGCTGTTATGCCACTGAAGGCTTTTCTCATGTGACTGCTGTATTTAAATAAATAAGTTAAAGCTAAATAAATCAAGGGTTTAAAAAGAAAAGAAAAAGAAAGAAAGAAAAACCATGAGAGAAGAGTGACTGATTTTGAGTGTTCACTGGAGAAAGACTGTGACTTGCTAGGCAGTAAGAGTGTCATTATTTAGCCAGGCATCTCCCAAAGTACATAAGTTTGTGCTTTTAAGATTTGATCTTAAAACGTTAAACCATGTCATTTTTAGGATTAAAACCGTTTTTGGATGTTAGCTATTCTTGATACTCTCAAGTTTTAGTCTCTGTTTCTGTGCTTTAAACAGGCTTGTTCAGACTTATTTTCTTGTTTGTCACAATACCTTTTACAAGCATTTGAAAGGTATATAAACATGCCAAACAATTACTACTATTGTTTAGGTTTGCTTTTAATATATATTTGCAGACATATTATACTCTTAAATCTAGAGAGAGTTTGAGTGCAGAATTTTAGACAGTTTTGTCCCAAAACCTGACTACAGTAATAATATACTCATGTAATTTTAAATGACTAAATTACAGCTTTCTTAAATAACCACTTGACTTGCATTATGGTCATCCCAAGCTGAGTTCAATGTTCAGTCTTCACATTTTGAAATATAAGTTGTGTTTTAAGCTTATGTTTTAATATATAATCTATATCATAATATGTTATATAATTATATATAATAATATAATATAAGCCTATGTTTTATTTAAGCAGCATGTTTGCCATGCCATTGAAATATAATATCTTATCCTAGCTCAATCTACAACAGGTATAGCATACCATGCACTAACTACTCCTGAAATTCAATATTTTTGGTTGCTCTCTTTTTCATTGCATGGGATAGTCTCTTCTCATTAAACAATAGATCCTCCTTGCACAGTGTGTCTTCGCAGAGGTCCTCTCTTTGTAGCTTGACATCCCACCCTGTTGCCCATTGAGTGGTATATTTCTGTTCAGGGCTTCACTTATTATTTTACCTTTTGCTTTTCCTTTTGATCTTGTTTTCTTGCTCTCCTTCTGTCCCTTACATTGAGTTAACTGGTACCAGCATCTGATTTAGAGCTGAAAAGAGGAATGAATGAATGAATATGCTGTCCTAATGGTTGACTTGAGAGAGGTTCTGGAGACTCTTTTCCTTCCCTTAAATAAATCATGTGCTTACACCACTCAAAACCTCTTTTTGCATCTGAGCCCCTTCTCTGCTATCTGGGAGGGGAACAATAAAACTCAAGAGCCTTGCTGACACTAGAACAGATTTAATCCAATATACATTTTCTGAATAACTAAAAATCCATAAAATAGTTCTATTCTAAACTGAGTAAACCATGTCCAACAAATTTGCCCAAAAGGCTGATGCATAATTTAAGGCTGCCTGAGGGAAGGTCCAATTTGTGCTCTGGCAATTTGTTCATGTTTGCCTGACTGTTTAAATCAGAAAATGAATTAGAAAATGAAATCTGACTTTATTTAATGTAGCAAGTTTTTATATTTATACTGTCTTCTGGTGATATGCAGAATGTGGCTGGTATCCTTAAATATCTAATGAAGTCTGACCATGAAAGCATTTCAAGACTTTGCAGTAAGGAGCAAGCCATAAATACTTCAGTAATGTGTGGTAATGAAAATCATTAAAGTTTTTTAAAAGTATAAATGTTCATTAGACTGACCAACAGGATTACCGGGAAATCTCCCCAAATGTTTCCTAAAGCCCTGCAAACATCATCAGCTTAAGGTCCCTCGTATCCTGAAACAGTGAGTAGGTTGTACAAAATTATCCAGCATCCTACACCATTATTCCTGGCTTATGTTCACTTGCACTGCTGCAAGAACCATTTTTATGACCTTTATAGAATTAGGGCTACTAAGAAAGCTAAGGCTGATAGTCTTACCATAGAGACAAGGGCACAAAGCTACTTAATTTACCTACAAATGGGCAGCAATTCTACTATTCCAATACTGAGGCCTCTTAATAATTTGGCCTGTTGTGCCAAATTGTGCAGTGTGGTGGAACGATGACTAACCATCAGGTTCATGATGACCCCACAGAGGTCTCTGGTCTGTATTTTATTATAAATGATTGAACTCAGGTGTCCAGACACAAAGGAATGAGCTGCCTGTCCCTCAGACATGACTTCTTAATCACTCAAATTGACACTAGTTTTTAAAACTTTTAAACTACTATCCTAGGTATTTTCAGGGCCTGAGCATCACACATGTTATTTATATCTGTCTCAGTAACCTTGGGGGGGGGTGTACCTTTGATGTCATTTTTTACTGCCTGTTAATAATTTTTATCTCTTCTTTTCCTAGCTGAGAAAAGAGTTTTTAATTTGCTAAAGGAATACTGAAAGACAGCAGGGAAAAAGTGAGATCTTTACGGATTTAAATCAGAATGTAAAAGCCCAAGCATATAGGAAGACAGAGAGTGTAGATTTTTGTGTAAATCTGTGATCAACCGGAAAACCCAAACTTCTTCAACTTCAATCACTGCTAGTGTCTGCTTTTCAGTTAGGAACACAATGTTTTCCCCCCATTGTTTACAGAGGAAAATATAATAAATATTTATGAAAAGAATTATTTCCTGATATTAGATGACAGGAGTGTTACAAGAATCATTACTCTTATTTCCATTCCTATGCTTTTCTCTGCACTTGTAAGCAATCCTGTATCATGATTCAACTTTGATTTACTGTATTAAACTTCAAGTAGATTCTACATTTTTGTTCCTTGAAATACTTGAACTATTTATTTCCATTTGTTTAGGTTCTATTTTACAATCTCAAGTGCCATTGACATTGTCAAGTTGGTGCCACGTGGTTAAAATTTAATAGCTCCATTGCTTCTGTGAAATGTACTTTGATGTGTTTTGGCTAAATATGCATAAGGGTGCTCAGAAAAAGCATAGCAAGCATAAAAGGGAAGCTGTATTCTGGAATTTAATGGCTTTGGAAAGATTTTCAGAAGTGCTTAAGTCCCATTGACTTTCAATGGAACTTAAGCTTCTAAGTCACTTATGTACTTTGAAAGCTTTACCTTTGTCTTTCAATAGACACCTTTGTACATGTAACTTAGCTACTATTTATAAAACTGAAATGTACTACACAATGGTTTCACATTTAATTTCTGCAGAATTGGTATAGAATTCAATTTCAAAGTACTTTTCTACCCATTGGTTACTGCTGAAGGAAGACAACAATTAAGGTATTTTCTAAACTGGGGAGGAGGGGGATCTGTTCTCCTTTAGAATTTAAAACTACTAAGAACCTGAAATTTCCTAAAATAATACAAAGATCAGTGATGTAAGTAAGTCTAACACACACACAACGTTGCATTCACACAATATTTTCATCATTTTCAACACAGGTAGATTGCAAATAAAAGAAGGGCTTATTTAGAAGTTAGTCACCTACTCCATATGAGCTGGTAAGAGGGAACAGTACAGGAAGAAGGACGTCATATGCCAGTTTGATTAGATAATCTGATTACATACCACGATAAATGTGTGAGGAAATTGTGCAGGGGATGGGACAAAGACACAGGTGGTGTCTTCCAAACCACTCTGCCATATGGGTTTGGGAGAAAACTACACAGTCTCCAGCCAGTAGGGGCTGAAGTAGCCATACCTGGGACGTTCAGAGAACTTTCTACAGTACTTGACTGGGCTTTCTCTGCTCGGTGCTGATTGGTTGTTTACTCCCACTCTCCTGCTTCCTTTTCCTCCCCGCTTCACTCTACACCTGCTCCTCTTATACTGTTCTGTCCTTCTCTGTCCCCCTCACTCCCTTTCCTTTCCTTTCCCTTCCCTTTTCTTTCCATTTAACTTATCTCCTCTTAAATAACACCCCCCCCATAAAAAAAACCCTGTGAAACTAACATGTAATTTGCTAATATCAAATTGGTCTCTCTACTTTTGTGTTACATCCCTTCCCCTATCCTGTGACGGTCTTGTCTATTAGATTGGAAGCTCTTTGGGACAGGGATCATCTACTACCCTGTTTGTACAGTGCCTAACAGAATGGGGCCCCACTTTGGTTGGCTCTTTGGCACTAGCATAATAAACATATTACATAAATAAAATAATCATCCCCACCTTCTAAGTTTAAAAAAGAAAAAGTGCAGTTTACCGAATGGTTTGTTTCCTTGTTCAGTCTTCTGTGATCAGGTAATAGAGATCCTACATATTATCCTAATGTCTGTGCTTAAGGGTACTGCATTGAGATTGCTGTAGGAGTAAATTTTTGGCTTAGTAGTCTCTTTCATCATTGCCATAAGATATTTTGTTTTGCATTGGGTAATTGGTAGTACTCACAAAACTGAATTATTTCCATCTGAAAATAAACTAAGGGAAACTAAGTTACCTGGGGGGGGGAGGGAATCCACCCAGTTCCTTAGAATTCACTTTTCCACAAACAGCTTCTTATTCCAGCATGTTTCCGCCTTTCCCCCTCTTGTCTCTACATGTCTTTAGATCTGTTATAGGGTCCATATGCTTCTCTGCTGGGCCTTGTGCTTCTTCATTATGACTTATAAAATGCAATCTAATTCTCTGCTGAATTTCAGTAAGCAATCCATACTTTGGACACGAAGCACAAAAACACTTTACAGGTTGCCCATGACTACGCATGACTTCGTAACTCAGCTTGGTTGATGTTGCTCATTTAAACTGAAGAAGCTGGTGGGAATAAGACCCCACTTTATTTATACCGTATGTATACTGCCAGAGTGCCTATTTAGGAAGACACCCAAACTGCATGAACAAGAAGCTTCAACTAGAAAGGCCTACAACAGTCCAACTTCATGCATACTTACTAGATACCTTTCCAGAGGAAAACCTCTTTGGGCCAGCTTCTGCATGGCCTGTTTACTTGTTTAGTTATTAATATTTGTGCAAAGGTCTTGTACAATGTTGCATTTTGGATTTGGTAATATTTTACATACAATTTGTTCACACTTCGCAATGTGTAAATGACTATATCGGGTCCAGGATGGTGATGTATCTATCTGGGCATCTATATTTAAATTGTGTGTAAATGCTGGAATACATTTTTGTTACATTTTTAAGAACCACTGAGATTTAGGCTCTCAAACCTGCTCCTAAGATATAACTTACATGAAAAACAATTTATACATAGTAACTTATTCAGGATTCAGCTCCTTGGCATGCTGCCAATGTAATTGCATGAAAGTTACTCATGAATATAAAATTACACTGCATTATGCTCCATATAAGTAACCAATGGTGAATCTCTTGAATGTGCTTATGTTTGTTATAAAGTGTTGGTGAAGACTCAAATTGTATTAGGTCCCAGAACTATTGAAAAAGCCACTATACCCCTGTGGGAATAAAGGAAATGGCTTTTATTTATAAAAGATTTATGTTGAACTTCTTCAGAGTAGAATATATAAGGCCTTCTTTGCTTCTTCCATCTCTACTTTTGGGCTTTAAACCTCAAAATGCTTCAAGAAAGGGTTTAAATACTTTGACAGAATACTGAGCTTCAGGAAACAGTAAATGTCTCCACAGACCTGTTTTACATGAAGAAAAAGAGCAAAATTCTAGTAGAATTAATTCAAAGAGATTAGAGCCCTTAAGAATCAACAAATGTCACTAATAGTGGTGGTTGTAGTATGCTCTAAAGACATTATAGGCCTCCATATGTGTGGGTGGTTACCAAATACTCTGGGGTTTTCATAGCCATTGTGAGTAGCAGTTCATGGTCTGGCATATGGAGAGAGGTGAAAACTTGCTAACAATGTATTTTTGATTCCTGCATTTAAATTCTCCCTGACCATCAACCTTCAGTATGTTTATTGCAGCTGAGAGTCAGCATGCAGTCTTGATAAATAGCTAGTGAAACCCTCATAGTAAAGTGAAATAAAACGTAAAAAACAAAACCCCATCACCACTATAAATTCTTCAAAACATAGAATATACTATGAAATCCTCCAGTGATGCTGTGAAATATAATTTGAAATGGAACGGCTCTCCAGTTCATCTTGGGAGTCATATATACGTTATCCATTGGTTCCAATGAAACAAAATAGTGGCTTTAAAGTGATCATATATGACCCCTAATGAGGACATAGGAATTTCAGCTGTTAGTATGGAGGTGAAGATCAGGCTTTAGTTGGATCAAGACTGAATTACTTCTTACTGTTAGAGAGACGTCCTTTTGCAGTGTTTCAAGGTTAAAGCAGATTTCACCACATCTTCCTATTATAGCTGGTGTGTAAGTATAGCAGAATTTCTATTCCTTTTCCTATCCTTCTATTTAAGTTTACCACTTAAAACTATGAAGCCTAGAGATGGTCTGCAGTCCAGCCACTCGATCACTTTGGTTACATGCAGGTACCCTCTAAAGCAGCTTCTTTACCAATGAAGATTATATACACCAGATTGGGAATTCTTATTCATATTCTTCAGAGGCCTCTGTGCATTCCCACATGAGGTCTAATGTGTCTCACATCAAGTTTGGGAACTGAATAAGAAAGCAACTCTGCAGCAAGCTGCAGTAGTGCTCTTGTGCTAAGATGTTATCAGTTCATCTATATAAAGGAACACGATTCCTTTAGAAGTAAGGCCCTGCAGCTGTGCCTGCTCAGTACTCCCAATGCCCTAACAAGTCAGCTAGGCTGCCTGATGGACCACCCTGTCTGACTGGCTGAGTAAGCTAGCAGGCTGGTTCTTAAGCCCGGCAGTCGCTCACTGGCTGCTCAACACCCATGGACTCTCTCTCTCCCTGTGCTCATCTCTCCAAGCTCTGCTTCTCCACAGTTACAGCCTCAGAACCAATCCTGTTCCTGCTTTCCCTGACTCCTGATAATCTGGTTCTGACCCTGACTCCAAATCTGTCTCAATCCTTGGCTCTGCCATTTGGACTCCGACCACTAGGCCTGTCCGCCTGTGACCGCGACCACATAAAGCTAAACGGAACTACCTCTCATGAACATGAGCTAGTTTAGCCTATGGTCTTATTATTTCATTAATTAGAGTAGTTGGGGCTTGCCTCATATTAATCCTAAGGCTATGTTGGGTCCTGAACCCCACAGAATTGCAGAAGGTGTGTAACCTATTCAGCCATCTTTCCAGAGACAGATGCACATGTTTGATGCCTAGCGTGTGGGAGAGGCTCATGTAATGTCTCAGTGCACAATTCACTCCTCACAGTTCACTTATGCCTTTACTCCTCTGAGGGTAAGATAGAGAATTAAGACTGCAGGCACACTTGGCTTCCTTGAACTTTCAGCCAGACTGCCCTAGCACTCCTACAGAAGTTGAGGTCTTATGTAAATACTTGAGACACAACTTGCCACCCCAGTGCTGCCCTTGATGTTGACCTCCCTGAGGCAAATACTTATAGGGGCTAAGCTTCCCACCTGGTACAGTCCAGCACAGCAGAATCCATCAAATCAGACTGCTCTGCAACAGAGGTCTTCGTCAGTACCACAATTTTCCTTGGTGCCCTAACTGGTTGACACCACCAGTGAGGATCACGCTTCCAGATATCCTCGTGGCCCTGTTTCAGGGAAGAAGCCAAAAGAGGAAAAGGAAAAGAGGCATAATTTTCCTTCAGCTCCATTGATGCATGTTACCTTTTGGAGACCCCTTACCTATTTCAACCTATTTCAATATTACCTATTTCAACACCAGTCTTGACATGCATAGCTTGAGGCTGAGATGATCAATGACTTGGACACCGCACCAGTGCGCATACTTCCAACACAACTGATTTTCCTTCTCATAACTGGGGTCCTTCCAAAGGTTTAGACTGTGCCTCCCCTGCTTGATCTGAACAGAAGTATTTGTTACTCATATAAATTTGGAAAAACCTCAAGGGAGCATGGGATTCCCTCAGAACTGACATACAAGCTCCTCTGCTTTGCTCCAGAGACTCTACTCAGCTTACCTCTCCAAAAGCTCCAGTTGCCTGGAACAAATCTATTCAGGGCTTCTCCACTTATTAAAGACACACTCTACTAGGCCTATATAGTCTAAGTTGGGTTCCTCTTGCGGAAGTTTGAGAAGCAGCAACATGGAATTCTGTGCACATTTTCCAAAGCACTATTCATAGGGCTTAGGGTCCTGCCCCAGTGCTCAGTTTGGTAAGGCAGTGCTTCAGTCCATTATTGTCTAGAACTCCTCACCCATCGTAGGAGTGGTGGAATCTCCATCCTGAAAGATTTTTAAGACCTGGCTTGATAAAGCCCTGGCTGGGATGATTTAGTTGTGGTTGGTCCTGCTCTGAGCAGGGGTTTGGACTAGATGACCTCCTGAGGGCCCCTTCCAACCTTAATCTTCTATGATTCCATAATTCTACGATGTGTGCAGTTTATGAGCTGCTAAGCTCATCAAAGTAATCTGAGCTGCCATCTCCCCTCACCCCAAAGTATGTCTGGTGGGCCGGAGGGGACACAGGGTTATCTTTTATGTTGATAGTAGTGCTTCCTGGTGTGCACTCCTTACCCTTGTGACCCATATCTGTGATCTTTTAAATGAATGTATACCAGTTCTATTTTTATTTCCTCTCTATCTTACCCTGCAAATAAAAAACTTCTAGCTGTTTTTAATTTTCTCCTTCTGACAGCAAAAGACATATCTGCATGATTAAAATGCCAGATATCTTTATAACTGTTATCAATTACATTAATTAATAGAAAATAGCAGTTGAATTTGCACAGAAAAAATGTATTACTCTAAATTTTTATTAATGAATAGCTGTCTATAAACTACTGTTTCTCCCACACCCTACTTATTTTTCACCCATCAGTTTATACATAATTAATATCTGCTTTTCTAACAAGTGTGCTGTGTAGTTACAATATGCATCAATATGAAGTATAGGCCCATTGGCTTTGCGTCTTTCTGGCTGAGAAGTAAAAAGGATTTTTTCATAAAACAAATTGTGCTTATTAAGTGGCTGAGTTATCTGAATGCCAAACAGAGCCTTGACTACCACATATTTTCTTTTAAATTAAACTATAGACCACTCAGCTCACATAAAAAATTAAAAGTCATAATCACCCAAAAGAGAACATCATTAATAGGAGAAAGTGAAAGACCACTCAAAGGTGCAAGGGTCTACAGTAGCAGACTCCAATGCAGGGTAGAGGCTAAAGGTGCTTTTAAATAGGCTTTGGATTGAAATTCTGAATCCTCTTCCCAAACTTTCCTTGCTCTCTGGCTCTCCTCCAGCCTTCCTGGACTAATCTTATATTATCTCCTTCCCATCCCAAGCCCTGCTTGTTTTTCATCTATTTTCCTGTCTTTTGTGAGCCTTTCTATAAGTCCCTTGGGCCTGCCAGTGCTTTTGCAACCTATCTTGTACTTCTCTTTATGGCCCTATTGCATCTCCCATTTATTCTCTGCGTTCCACTTAATTGCATGTGAACTCTGACAGACAGACAAAGAATCAAAGAAACAAAAAGTAATTCAAGGATTTTAACTCTTCTCTATTTAATAAACCCTATCACCTTTTTATTTTCATAGCTTGGCAATTTATTTATCTTCACCCTATGCCTGTGTCATTATTTTATGTAAAAAACATGCCTAACTTCCATTTTTATTTTGTTATAAGCCACTGTTTATGTTGTGACTTCTACACTTGCCTAATTTCTTTTTTTCTTTCTTTCTTTTTTTAAGCTTGATCTCTTATTTATTTATTTTTTAATTGTCAGTTTGCTGGAAAAGAAGTCTAAGGACAATTTTAATGTATTGATGTATAAAAATTAGAATTAAAAAAATACAGGCTTGTATAAGGGGTCCAAAACTAATATGGATTTTTTCCCCTTTCCATTTTTTGCATGGCATCAGACTTTGTATGCAATAATTCTATCCAGACTGAAGAGTGGATCAACCTCCTACTGTAAAAACGCACAGGGAGGGGACTAAGAAAAGTGAAATCTAGTCAGGATTCCATCAGTTTTCCCTGTACTCCTCTGCATCTGGGGAAAGAGTTATTTTCTCCCTTTCCTTTCCACAAAATGACCCATAGACTTTAATGTCAGAAAGGAACATTATGAACATCTAGTCTGACCTCCTGCACTATGCAGTCCACAGAACCCCACCACCCACTCCTGTAATAGACCCCTAACCTATGACTGAGTTATTGAAGTCTTCAAATCATGGTTTAAAGACTTCAAGGTACAGAGAATCCACCAGTGAGCCATGCCTCATGCTAAAGAGGAAGGCGAAAACCCCCCAGGGCTTCTGCCAATCTGCCCTGGGTAAAAATTTCTTCCCGATCCCAAATATGACGATCAACTAAACCCTGAATTATGTGGGCAAGACTCACCAGCCAGACACCTGAAAAGAAATTCTCTATAATAACTCAGAACCCATCCCATCACAGGCCATTGGGCATATTTACCGCACGTAGTCTAAGATCAGTTAATTGTCAAATTAGGCTGTCCCATCAAACCATCCCCTCCATAAACTTATCAACCTCAGTTTTGAAGCCAGCAAGGTTTTTTGACCCACTGCTCCCCTTGGAAGTCTGTTCCAGAACTTCTCTTCTCTAATTTCAAGTCTAAACTTCCTGATGGCCAGTTTATATCCATTTGTTCTTATGTCCATATTGGTGCTGAACTTAAATAATTCCTCTCCCTCTCTGATATTTATTCCTCTGATGTATTTGTAGAGAGCAATACTCTCCTCTCAGCCTTCTTTGCTTAGGCTAAACAAGCCAAGCTCTTTGAGTCTGCTCTCTTAAGGCAGGTTTTCCATTCCATGGATCATCCTAGTAGCCCTTCTCTGCACCTGTTCCAGTTCAAAATTTATCTTTCTTAAACATGGGAGATCAGAACTGCACACAGTATTCCACGTGAGGGCTCACCAATGGCTTGTATAATGGTACTAACACCTCTTTATCTCTATTGGAAATACCTCGCCTGATGCATCCTAGAACAGCACTAGCTTTTTTCTCTGCCCCATCACATTGACAGCTCATAGTCATCCTGTGATCAACCAATATGCCCAGGTCCTCCTCTGTCACTTCCAACTGATGCATTGGAAGTGACAGAGGAGGAGAAGGACCTGGATATGTTGCAAAAATTATAGCAAAAATTCTTGTTATTAGTCCCTAATGCATGACCTTGCACTTTCTACTATTAAATTTCATCTTATTTCAATTAGTTTACAAGGTCATCCAGATCTTTTTATGATATCCCGGTCCTTCTCTGTATTAGCAATACCTCTCAAGTTTGTGTCATCCACAAACTTTATTAGCACACTGCCACTTTTTGTGTCAAGGCCAGTAATAAAAAGGTTAAATAAGATTGGTCCCAAGACAGAATCCTGAGGAACACTGCTAGTAACCTCCCTCCAGCCTGACAGTTCATTTTTCAATATGACCCATTGTAGTCTCCCCTTTAATCAGTTCCTTATCTACCTTTCAATTCTCATATTAATCCCCATCTTTTCCAATTTAACTAATAATTCCCCATGTGGAACCATATCAAATGCCTTACTGAAATCTAGGTTAATTAGGTCCACTGTATTCCCTTTCATCTAAAAAATCTGTTATCTTCTCAAAGAAGGAGCTCAGGTTGATCTGACATGATCTACCTTTTGTAAAACCATGTTGTATTTTGTTTACCGATTACCGTTAACCTCAATGTACTTAATTACTTTCTGTTTAAAATTTTTTCCCAAGACCTTGCATACTACTGAGGTCAAACTAAAAGGCCTGTAATTACCCGGATCACATTTTCCCTTTCTTAAAAATAGGAACTATACTAGCAATTCTCCAGTCATGTGGTACAACTGCTGAGTTTACTATTTCATTAAAAATCCTTGCTAATGGGCTTGCAATTTCATGTACTAGTTCCTTTAATAGTTTTGGATGGAAATTATCTGCCTCAAACCCTCAGAAGCCCTGGGAACAGTGGGAGACTAAGGTCATCTGTGAAGATGCATTGTGGCCCCCCAGCAGCTCCTATCCTCTTTGGTATAACCACTCAAATATGACTTTTCTGTGTTGGGCTCCCTCTGCCCCTGGGCTCCTTTGCCTCCAGATAGAAGGAGCTCATTGGTAAAGATAATACAGTCCTGTGGAATGTTTGAGGCTGGTGGGAACCCAAAATGCATCCTCCTAGTTCACCTCTGCTCAACACAGGACCACTCAGTCCTCATTATCTGCCTAGGTCATGAATCTTAATCTTCAAGAGGATCTCCATGAGATCTTGCAAATAGAGAGCAATGCTATGGAAATGGCTGCCTGAAGGGGCATGATCTGTCCTTGAATTTTTAAGGCAAGCCAGAAGTGTCTCTTTCAAAAAAGAGAGTTTTGAAGGAAATGTTGACAGACTCTTTGGTGAAATTTGTGGTAGGACGTTATGGCAGTAATTTCCAATGCTAAAATATAAAAAACACAAGCATGTAGGGAAAAAATTAGGCTGAGATCAAACTGGTTAGGGAACTAAAGGACAACAAAAGAATGCTTTACAAATATATTAGAAGCAAGAAGAAGACCAAGCACAGGGACGGCCCATTACTTAGTAAGGAGGGAAAGACAATAATAAAAAGCAGCGCAATGGCCGAAGTGTTAAATACCTTTTTTTGTTTCAATTTTCACCAAAAAGGTTAGCAAGGTTGGATGGTTAACATAGTGAACATCAGTGTAAATGGAGTCAGATCTGAGGTTAAAATAGAGAAAAACAAGCTAAGAATTACTTTGACAAGTTACCTGCCTTCAAGTAAGAAGGGCCTGATAAAAGACTTAAGGAATTGACTGAAGAGATCTGAGTCATTAGTTGTTATCTTTGAGAACTCATGGAGGCTAGGAGAGATCCCAGAGGACTGGAAAAAGGCAAATATAGTACTTCTCTATAAAAAGGGGAATAAGGACAATGCAGGGAATTATAGGCCAAACATCTTAATTTCAGTACTGGAAAAGATAAAGGAGCAAATAATTAAGCAATCAATTTGTAAGCACCTAGAAGGTAATAAGGTGATAAGTAACAGTCAACATGGATTTGTCAAGAACAAATCATGTCAAACTACCTAATATCCTTCTTTGACAAGGTAACAAGACTTATGGACAAGGGGGAAGCAGTAAATTATGATAAACAAACTAGGGAAATAGAGCCTACTATAAGGTGGGTGTGTAACTGGTTGGAAATCATACTCAGAGAATAATTATGGTTCACAGTCAGGCTGTAAGGGAATATTGAGTGGGGTCCCACAGGTATCAGTGTGAGGTTCCACAGGGATCACTTCTCACTCCAGTTCTATTCAACATCTTGATAAATGATTTGGACAATGGCATAGAGAGCACACTTATAAGTCTGCAGAAGATACCTAGCTGGGAGAGGTTGCAAGTGCTTTGGAGAACAGGATTAGAATTCAAAATGATCTTGACAAACTATAGAAATGGTCTGAAATACATAGGATGAAATTCACTAAAGACACATGTAAAGTACTACATTTATGAAGAAATAATCAGTTGCACAAATACAAAATGGGAAATCACTGCCTAGGAACGAGTACTGCCAAAAAGAATGTGGCCGTATAGTGAGTCATAAACTAAATATGAGTCAATAATGTAATACGGTTTGTGAGATAGCGAGGGCAGAGGACAGTAGGAGAGAATTTGTAAACTAGGACGGGTGGATGGGCGGGAGCCCAAGAATGCTCAGGGCTCTGTTCCCTGCGGACTAACTAAGTGCCATTAGGGGGCAATTAGGGGCAGCTGGGGCCAATGAAGGACCAGCCAGGAGCTTCATAAAAGCCCTCCGCCCCAAACAGTCAGGGCATGAGCTGGAGGAGTAGGAGTGCCGTGCCGAGCCAAGCCAAGCCAACTCAACTTAAGTGGAGGAGCAGAACAGAGTGCAGAGTCCTGTAGACAAATGAAGGTATCTGGCTCAAGGAGCCAGAAGGAGGGGGAAAATTAGCTCAGGGGAAGACAGTGCAGCTGGGAACACGGTGCCAGCAGCACATAGCTGCCTCTCGTAGGGCCCCTGGCTGGGACCCGGAGGAGTGGGTGGGCCCGGGTCCCTCCCCCCCTCCTTAGGGAAGATGGGGTGACTGAAGACGCCCTGGCCCACTAGAGACAGTACAAGTGTGGGACCCACTAGGGGGGAGCTGATGGCTGCCACAGGTTGCAAAAAAGTTAAACATAATTGTGAGATGTATTAGCAGCAGTGTTGTTAGCAGGACATGAGTAATTCTTTCACTGTACTCCGCACTGTTAAGGCCTCAACTGGGAAACTGTCAGTTCTGGGCACTACACTTTGGGAAAGATATGGACATATTTAAGAAAGTCCAGAGAAGAGCAACACAAATAATTAAATGTCTAGAAAACCCATGAAGAAAGACCTATGAGGAAAGATTGAAAAAAAAAAATGGTTTGTTTAGTCTGGAGAAAAGAAGACTGAGGAGGGACATGATAATAGTCTTCAAGTACACAGAAGGAGAGTGACAAATTGTTCTCCTTATGCACTGAGAACAGGACTAGAAGTAATGGGCTTAAATTGCAGCAAGGGAGATTTTGGTTAGACATTAGAAAAAACTTCCTAACTGTAAGGGTGGTTAAGTATTGGAATAAATTACCTAGGGAGATTGTGGCAGGGGACTGGACTAGATGACCTATCGAGGTCCCTTCCAGTCTTACATTTCTATGATTCTATGTTTGATTGTTAAATCTTTAAATGTATTAAATATCTATTAGACTTTGACTTTGGAATACTTAAGGCTTCAGAGAATTTTATTTTTATTGGTCACTATATAAGTCAGTCATGTGCAAGTTACTGCTTTTCTGTAATATATCTTGATTAAATTTGCTTTAAAAAGGTAATCTGGCATTTGTAACCTTTCCAATGTAGCTAGCCAATTTTAACAGTCCAGTGACTAATATCACAATGAACATTAAGGACAATGGCTTTCAGTAACCCCAGAAACATTCAGATTTCATCATTCCTTTGGAAGGTGTTCTCTATTGATATAATTGTTTAATTGCAAAATAATGCAATTTCAGAGTATGCCATTCCATGGAAATTTATTTGAGTATAAAGGTAACATGGGACACCTTCACCCCCCCTCCCCCCAGCTGATTATTTTGCCTAAGCAATAATTAATTTTCATTTTGGTAATTAAAAGAATGACACATAACTTTGGTTGTTGTGATTTTTATAATACATTCTCTTGTTAAGGGTCTAAATTATACCCAAAATAACAAGAAAGCTCAAACTTATACACAACTAAAGTATTCCTATTGGACAAGCTCATTTTTACCAGTAATTGCATAGCAAAATAATGGGAATTATAGTTGTCTAGAGTTTACATTAAGTGACTGTGCTCTGATGTTTTGATGAAAGTTCTGGAATTAGTGTAAGTGCTTTTGATATTTTTTCATGTTAAAATTACTGGCTTTCTGTTAGGTACTTCATTTTTTGTAGATGAAATGTTATGCCACCTGTTCTCTGACCTATTCTTGGTAATTCTTCTTTTTAAAATGTTGCAGCCTTAACTTTCAGAATTATCCATCACTTACAAACAATATTCTAGTCAAGGCTGCCTTTTGAAAAGATGTCATCAACTCTGATGGCTGAGTTTTTGTGTGGATCTGTTGTTGTATAAAGAAGGTATGAATGTATATCATGGCTGGTATATGTGTGTGCTGATATTTTATTAAAAGGAAAGAAGTCAACATTTCTCAGTTCTTATTATTTTTAATTGACTTATATAATGGCTTTCATAAGTCTTATAAGGGATGCTTTTATCCAATTGAAACAAGATGGGATTGTGAACGGCAGAATATAATTACTGATTTTAGGATATGTTAAGAATGTGTTTGAGCTAAATCAATTTGTTTTAAAAGGTGCAGCTTTTGCCAATCATGACTCCATAGTAGTTTAATGTTACACACAGACTAGGAAATAACTCTGGTAACTGGCAAATAGTAACTTCTTAATGAAGATCACTGTAGTCTTAAATTAGCTTTGCATGTCTAAGAAGTTGCTGATTGCCTGCACAAATGCTAAAGGCTTATCTTCTGGGAGTCTTTCTTTCTAACAGGAGGGGCATCTAATGAGCTTTTAAGAAAAAAGTTTAAAGAACAGTTACATAAAAGAATTAGCAAATCTCAGTAGCTAGAGCAGAAAATAAGTGAATTCAACCTTAAAATAATAGTTCTGTCTAATTGAAGACTGTCTCTTTTTAAGTAAAACATTTTGCAGTAAACAATGGTTTATCTTATGCAGTACCCTACCAGCAGATTTTTGGACCATGCGTAAATTAAGATGCTGCAAGGGACCAAAAATGACACTTAAAATGAATAATTGCTGATTTATTTGAAAGAAGAAAAGGTAATTGCTGCTGAATTATAGCTGATTATATAGTAACTGGTGGGATAGTGTGTAATAAAAAGTACATTATATTTAACCTTGGATGTAGTCTACTTTCACAGCAGTATATTCATATATTCAGTGGCAAATCAGCAGAAAGTCGACCAGACCTGAACAATCAGTCTTTTCTTCTTAAGTATTTTGGATGAAATCTTGGCCCCATTTAAGTCAGTGGCAAAGCTGTCATTGACTTCAATGGGGACTGGGTTTCATGCAAAATGTATTTTTTTAAAATACAATCAGTTGTGAAAGTATTTATGTGAAGGAAAAGTGGTGGAGTTTGGTCTTTAACAACTTCATAAAATTAAAATTATTTGTACTATTGTGTGTTAGATCTCTACTGGCAGTTTTTCATCTTCTGAGGCAAGCAGGGAAAAACCAACTATATGAGCATGAGGGGACACAACACAATGAAACAAGTTCTTGAGTCTTCAAGGGTATCCTAAATTACCCAGTGCCCCCATCTGGAACCTCTAAACAGAAAGAATAGACCCACTATATATCCAGATCAACAAAACATTGTAGTAAAATGTTTGACAAAAACAAACAAACAAAAAAATAACACTTGTTTTCTGTTCATCACTAGGAGATAATTATCAACAAATAAAATTAGTATAGTTTCTTTTATATTCAAGGGCCAGCTAGACTGGGACACTTTACTAAAATAACACTGTCACTAGTAAAAGGAACTCTTTAACATAACTTCTTTAAGCTACCTGTTGCATCTCCCCCTGGAAAATTAAGGCAGATAAGGAAACTAATCAGCCAGTATTCATTAACATTTTTAAAGGCACAGTAGGAGTCTTTCCATTCCCTTCAGTGGGCATTATATCAGGCCTTATGTCTGGAAGGGCTCTACTAATTACTTGACCGCTGTGGTCAAGTAAAGTACAAAGCTATAGGTGTACTAGGTGAAATTTTTAGAAATGCCTAATGGCTAGGTTCACAAAGAAGACTTAGGTATAGCAGTGCTCAGTATTGCTGTTTAATAGAATCCTCAGCTCCGAATTCGGTCCCAAGGCTTCCCATAAAATGCACGAGGAGAGCTAGACTGCTACAAATAGAACTCACAGAAGCCAGCAAGCTGAGAAGTGAGCCTCCGAAGCTAGCCAGGAGTGAAAAGCAGAGGAAAGGTTAGGGTGGGGTTTAGATCCCAGATAATCAGAGGTACTTAAATGCCTAACGCCTATTAACTGGGCTATAGGTGCCTCACTGAAAACTGCAGAACCTGAACTCATCTGCAAACTTGACACAATCAAACTGGGCCTAAATAGGGACTTGGAATGGTTCTCATTACAAGAAGTAATTGTCACCGTTCACACATTCTCTCCTCCTAATCAATGGTTGTGAATAGGCCTCAACTACTGTAACTGAATGGACTTTGCTTATACCTAACTTCCCCATTGTTGTTCCTTACCCTTAGGGGGGTGTGTGTGTGTGTGTGTGTGTGTGTGTGTGTGTGTGTGTGTATATATATATATATACCTCCTATCTGATTTCTATTCTTTACATCTGAGGAAGTGGGTTACAGCCCACAAAAGCTTATGCCTGCAGAAATTAAATTTGTTAGTCTTTAAAGTGCTACAGGACTCTCGTTGTTTCTCATAAAGTTAGATGCATATAAACCAGGTTAGCCCTGAGCCCCTAGTCTCCCACACAGCATGAAGGGCCATCCCCGCCACTCCCTCAGTACACCACTGCATTGTATTTCATCTCTGTAGGGGCAAGTGAATGCAAGTTTCCCATCTCTGATTATGCAAAAATCCAACCTTTTAAAGCTACACCCTGAAGAGAGGACCATTGTCTATTGAAGGAGTTGAGGGGTGATGTCTGATAAGCATATTAGCAGGTATGTAGGTTCTTTTGTTGTTTTAATGTTTCCTCTGTAATGCTTTCACCTTTAGAATAAATAAGCTTGCTTATAAAGGGCTGTGTGGTAATTTATAACTGCTGGCAATCATAGCTGTATATAGCCTTTTAAGAGAAAGCAAAGTGCAGATGCTGGCCTGTATATGCTGTCTGTCCTTCTGGAAATATCACAGTGTAGGCAGACCCCATGCAGCCTGGAAAACCCTTGGTCAGGCAGGAAAGAAACATGGGTCTCTTTCGAAGAAAAATGATGGCTGAGGAGCCACAAGCCTGGAGCAAGTGTCCTTGAGGGACCATGGAGGGGAAATACAGGTGCAGTTGCCTTCTGCTGTGACACTGAGATCTTCAAGATGTTTTTGATACAATCTAAATTTGTGTCAGTTGTGGACCCGTAAATCATAAGATTTCTCAGGATTTTATTTGACCAAAATTTGAGACTATTCGTTAGCTTCCTTGATGAGTTTTCATTTGAGGTCTCCTACTTCATAATTAAATCCAGTAAGAGTTTTGCCTTTTATTTCAGTAAAGGTCATAAAGATCTATAAAGGCCTATAAAGTAAAGATTGGTCTGTATTGTACAGCTGGTCTGTATTGTTACAATAGGTTGTCTGCATCTGTTTTGATCTGTCAGCTGCATTTCTTATAGTCCCTGTTGCTTGGTTTAAGTAAACTAGTGGCTGTAGGTGAGTTTATTTCCAGATGTCTAACTGTTCATAAATGGGCAGGTGAATTCAGTTTGCTGTTTTTGTGCATTTCTGTACAAGTGTAGCCAAATAAGGACACTGATTATCCTACTTAGTTGTCTTGGGTTATATTTTAATATAAGGACAGTTCACTCTGCCAGCCAATTTAATGGTGGATACTTTGAACTAAATATAACATGCACAACTTTCTCTCACCCCTGCCCCGCCACACAAGTTTTGTCAAAAAACTTTGAATTTTGTGCAAGTATATTTTGGCTTGTTATCTGAAGATACTTCTTCAGGTTTTTCAGGTCTTGCAAAGATAGATTTCAGATGATGTACATGATACCCAGAAACAATGATTCAAGATTCAAGTCAAAGTAGATTGAATGAGTCACTACTGTACTGTCAAATAGTCTTTTACCTTTGAAGAGCAAATAGCTCAGTCAACACACTCTTGCGAGGGTCTTTCTAGTGCTTCCAGAGAATACTGTAATTCTTCAAGCTGTTGTGGTCAATATATTTGAGAAACTAAACACTTCCAAACTTTATATTCATATATTCAATTCATATATTCACTCGAGGCCAGTAGAAGATTTGTTTTGTTCTTAATTTATTTTTTTAATATAATTATAGGAAAATGAGCATTTATTTTATTATGACAGAAGGCATCACTATTCTTTTTCTTTTCCTTTAAGAATCACTACCAACAATATCAATCATGAACAGACCAGTCATGATGAATTAGGAATGAAACTTCTCTCTATGCCTCTGGCCATCCCTCAAGTTTCAACCTTTTGAGGACTTGTAACTGTGCATTTGCACTTTTTTTTTTTTTTTTTTTTTTTTGATTCAACTCTTGCATTTTATCAGTGAAGACTGTTTTTAGTCAGCTTGTGTATATCATGTTCTAAACCTCCAGAGTGTCAGCTTTTGGTAATCTCACCAATAGCTGCTTCTAAATTAAGGTTACTTATTAAAGCCACCTGCAAAGAAAATAAAGGCAAAAAAACCAGCTTGGTGCTTTGAATTTTAATTGAAGTTGGGCACCGAATTATCCTTTGTGCCTTTGAAAATCTTCCCCCAAAACCTTTGGGCTTATAGGCCAGGTTTTCAAAAGGTATTTAGGTATCTTTACCCTTAAAAATCTGAGCCTGTGCCTGTTTTTGCTTGTTTCTGATGTATAAAGAACGTTGAAATGTATTTACTTAAAGTATATTTTCTGTTTGTTTTTTAACTTAAAAATAAAGTAGTTTAACTGGTTAATTTTTCATTTAAAATAAAGGAAAATAGTTTGCTAATAATTCCTACACTTCCCAGAACTGTTCAGTCTTCCTGCGGTAATTCTCAGTGTGATTGCACTGGACATTAAGGCAGAAATTTTAAAAAGTAGTTTCTATAATGTAGCCTAGGAACGTCATAATTCCTGTTTATTTTGAGGTACCGGCATTTTTATCCATTAGTGTTTTTACATTTTTTCACTTCTTTTGGTTAATGTTTCTCAAATATTTGACTTCTTGTGTTGCTGTATGACACTGTCTCCTTCAATATAAAGCTTTCTTTTCAAGCAACATACCTTGTTTTAGTCCCAATACAAATTGCCTTTCTGATTTTTCATCAGTCCCGGACAACAACATGCAGAAAGTGGTAAAGAAGCACCATCTATTCCTTCTGATGTCTCTTGCTTTCCTATGAAATAATTCTTGTAGATTAAGTAAATCCATTTATTTATATCTGAATATTGGTGACATCATAGCAGAATTTTATAAAGTCTTCACGATTGATCCATGGCTAAATTTTGAGCACTCAGAGGCTGACCTACCAGTGATCTGCTGCCATACCCTCCTCTATTTCCTTACTGGTCGTCACCTTCCATGATGACCCTCCACCATTCCTTTCATAATAACTTTGTAAAAGTTATTTTTGTCTTGTAAGTGAGCGGCACAGCCCAGTGGGTGCATCGCAACCCTTCCTCGGGCCCAGGCTCTGAGGAAGGCCACAGCGCCTCTGCTAAGGGGGATTAGCAGTTGTTTAGGAGTCTGTCGCCCCCGGCCCTTAGGCAGGGCGGGCAAGCAGTGAGTCCATTCTCTGGAGCGGTAGGGAGGAGGAGGCTCTCCCAGGGTGGCTAGGGAAGAGGGGAGAGGGACGCAGCCCACCCTTCTCCACTGCATCCCAGCCCAGGGCCCTAGTAGTGGCAAAGGCGTTGCCACTCAATCGGCGGGGCTCCTGCCGCAACACGCCCATGGGGCTTGCCCCTGTCCCAGCCACTGACTATGGCTGTCCCTGGGCCACTTCCTCCCCATATCCCCAGGTACCTGGCTCAACAGGGTCCTCAGGGTCGCTGAGGTGCTCGGTCCGGAGTAGGCATGCCAGTCCCTCCTCGTCCACAGGTGGAAAGGCGGGGAGCTCCTCTGCGAGGGGCAGCTCCTCTAGGTCACAGGGCTCGGGGAATGGCTCAGCCTGGTCCTGTCCTGTCTCTGGAGGCTCGGCGTCAGGCAGCTCCTCCAGGTCCTCCCCCCCCCCCCGGCCTCAGGGGGTATCTCCCATCTGGGTTGCTCAGGGGTCTCGGTCCAGTCCCAGGTCCCGGTGGACAGGTACGTGAAGGCCCTACCCAGTCTCCAGGCCCGAGTCAGTCCGGGGATGGTCAGAATCTCTGCTCCGGGAGGCGAGATTCCCTGGTATCAGCTCGGCTTCACTCCGGCCTCAGCCGGCAGGGCAGGGCAGTACATCTGCCTCCAACGGCCGTTTCTCCAAGACTGAGCTCTGGGGCCTGTCTTTTATACTGCGAAGCCTAGGCTGGGCTCCACCCCTCTGCTTCTGGGTGGCTGGGCCTGCAGAGGCCAGTTCTGTCCACTGGGGGCAGGGTGACCCTTCCTCGGGCCCGGGCCCAGGCCCAGGGCCTTGCTACAGTCTCTGTACTTAATGTGACCAAAGTACATAAGTTTGCATGTGCTGATTTCCAACATATGGATATGCTTTTTTCCAATAATAATTGTAATGGAGGTGTTCATGTTCCCTCCTCACCCCCCACCCTCAGTCCGGGAGATGTGCTAAACTCTTCACCAGCATCACACTTTAAAGTTTTAATTTTTAATTAGGCTTTTCACCAGTCACATCTTCATACATTTTGAGATGCCACTGTTTTTCCACAATTTTGTAAGGGAATACATAGCTGAGCAAGCTATCCCTAGTCATCTTTTGACTTCTGTAGAACATCTTTCTTGGTTTTTATTTATTTATATATAAATTCAAGATAACTACTGCTCTACAGCTTATCCATTAATTGTGATGTCTACTTGCATCCTGTTTTTATTAGTCATGTTAGTGTACGTATGTTTTGTTTTTGCCACATTCAAGAATATTCCATAGTCTTCACTGTTTTCACAGAGTCCAACATTTTGTTGCATTGCATCAGTGGGTGTAGGATAGAATGCTGTGTCGTCAGGATACCTGAGATCAGTTGAGATGTCCACCCATGGAAATCCTAGCTCCTTCCACTTTGTCAACATTTTACAAGGCTTGTCTCTAATAAATTCTGCAAATATGTAAAAGATGCCTGGGGACAGAATACACCCTTGTCTCACACCCTGCCAATTGGAAAACCACTCACTTTCTCCTACTGCTGTTCGCTCTGTGGTCAGTTGTTGGTGGTAGAGATTTGCAATGAGTTGCTTTGGAATTCCCAGGTCTGTCAGTATCTTCCAAACACAGTATGTTAAATGTTTCTGACTAGTCGGTGAAACATGTGATCAGTGGTTGACTGTATTCTGTATTTTTCAATGATGTGATGGATATTTGCGATTTGGTCACATATGCATTGTCCCTCTCTGAAACCAGCTTGTGTGGTAATAGTTCTGCATCTTTTCTTTGTTTCATGTGATCTTTGGTTAAGTAGAGAAGAACTTTGTTCATGTGTGATATCAGGGAGATGTTTCAATAGTTATTAGACTCTCTTATGCCTCCCTTCTTTGGTAAGGGCAGAAAAATTCCCTTTGTTCAGTCCTCTTGCCAATTTTTAGTTTTCCATACATATTACAAATTTTCCACATAAAATCAATACCATGTTTGCCAATCACTATTAACAGTTCTGCAGGCAGGTTATTTATTACTGATGGTTTTGACTCCATCTCCATACTCTTCTCTGTTATCCTGAATTACGAGTGGCCCATGAAGGATTTGGTACAGCACCATCATAACCCCAGCCTATCCTCTTAACAGAACTTCCTCCCCAGTATAATTTGTTGCACCTTCTGGCCTGTAGGTCTACATGTGGCATTGGACGAGGAGATCTCTTTGCCTTTGTTTTGCCATAATAGTTCTTATGGGATAAAGTACAGAGGGTGGTTTCCCATCGTCTACCCTTTAGTTTGTGGCTGTCGTTTGTTAAATCATGATTTAACTCTTCTGCCTTTCAATACCATTTCCTCCCTCCAGGATCCCACTATTTTTCTCAGATTCTCATCTGTCTGAAGACATTGACAGCACCTGAAGTTTGCCAAGTTACTTAACTGCTACTCAGCACCTGGCATTGGCCACACATAGGCGGTACCATATACTGCCATTATTATGATTATTCTGATAATTTTGTGAGGTGAGCAACAGTATCAGAACCCTTACTAATAGTATTGCTATTCATATTAAGGCTTAAGGAACATATTTAGGGTTGTCGAACTATGCCAGAAGGACAGGAGACACTGGATGTGGTTTAATTAGGCCACGACTTTATTAACTGTCTGGGAATACCGGGCAGGTAATAGCGTACAGTGCACCTAATTCCATGATCATTTCAGTATATAGCCAGGGGGCTTCCATCACCCCTTCCCCTTTTACATCCTGGCCGCCAACCTACCTGCTGCTGGGACCTTACCATCCCTCCCCCTTGAATGAGTGTTAAGGTGGGCTATAAGATGGTGGAGGGGGGAGTTGGCTCCCTGTCATGCCAGTGAGAGCAGCTCCAAATCCCTTGTTTCTGCTCCTTTAACAAATACCTTTAAATCCTCTACCAATCCATTTTACCTGATCACTGTATCCCTTCCCTACAGAGTACCTGCACTGGACATCTGCCCCACATTAACATAATGAGTTGTGACAGCATAGCCTAACTCCTGTTCCATGTTCGTTCCCTGCTAAGCCCTCGTGCTTAGCCCCTGCTAAGTCCCCATGCTGTGGGGAAGATGAGAAAATTTCCGCTTTGCTTAGGCCAATCTGGCAGTAAGGGAAAAATTCCTTCCCAGCCTCTCTCCCCTCCCCGAGAAAGGAGCGCTTAGCATAGTGCCAGCAGAAGATCCTGACCAAACCTGATATTTTGCCACTTCCACGGGTGGGAGGTGGGTATAGCTGTACCTGGTTTAGGTAAAAGAGGGCTTCTCCAGCCTGGTATGTACTCATATAATCTCCCCTCTCTTCTGGGCACCTGGAGGGATAAGTCAGCATTCCCATGCTGACCTGCCTTGCGGCTGCTGAAAACTTACTCCTTGCCTCTCTGCCCCTAAAAGAGGTACCCACCTTCTTCCACCAAGCCCAACAATGCCCCCTCCCCCTTGCTTAACGTGCAGTGCAGTCATTATCAGAAATGTGTTAAGCCTGAGGTTAATTGATTGAAAACAAACAAAACAGTTAAGTCACATAGATTAAAGATAATATTAAGAAAAAGTCGCATCAAAGATATAATCTTTGATTACTGTCCTAATTCTACACACTGGAGTTACAAAACAATAGGTGTCAGTAAAGAATGTCTTCAGGATTCAAAACACTTGACTTCTGTACTGAACCATACTAACTCTAGATAGGCCTACTCTCTGCTGCAACTATGCTGGACTTTTCCAATAGAAGTAAGTTATTTTTCACTTTAAAAGAAACAAAAATAAAGCCAAATATAAACAAACTAAAGTTAGGCTTGTCTTGGATACATACTGTGGAATTACATGGATATTACTCTTCCTATCCTGAAGAGAATCTAAATGAAAAAAGGGGCAATACTAATGAGTTATTCATCATGGAGTGTATACGTGGAAGAGAAAGAGAACAGGAACTTCACTGAGTTCAATTTTTTCTGCTTTTGTCTTTTTAGAGGAAAAAAAAACTTGGGCAAAAAAAATGAGCCTTTTTTGTGTGTGTGTGTGTGTTGTGTTTTTTTTTTTTTTTTTTTTTCCCCTCTGGAAAAAAAATGGGGCACTTTGGTAAGGGCAGAGTCTATAACTTGTACATTTACACCAGCAAACTGTTACAAATTTTGTTGGCCTGTGTTTCATATGGACCAGTGGAATCTATCTAGCCACTTATGTATCCTCAGTGCCGGTTATCTGTTCTCCTTCAAGGATGACCCTTGACGCCATAATTTTGTTCTGGAAACAGGCAGCTAGAATCTAAAGATCAAAATGTATCCTGATTTGTGGCAGAAGGAACACAAACTAAAGTTCAGAGAAGCACAGCCAAACATTATTCCATTAAGCCTCTCTACTGGCTAAAATGTATCTCTTCAGCAGGGGTGAGTGAACATTTCAGGAGCCCACTAATGCTTTTGAGAGCTCTCTGAAAAGCTTCTAAAAGCTCAAAAACCTATAAACTAAAGCTGGGTCAGTAAACTCAATTAATTGTGAACCCTTTGTTTTCACTGCATTCTGTGTTAAAGATAAAAATTCGGGGTAAGAGTGGAAGACAACAACAAATGTGTCTGAGAATTTTGCTGATGTCTACCATCATCTGTATTAGTGGAACATCTGAGTTTAGAACCTTACTATTACAGCCATCTTAAACTGTCAAAAGACATTATATATCAGTCTGATATTACAATTTTGATGTGTGATAATGTACCATTTTCTTCTATTATACTCGGTGTTTTTGAGACTGTTGAGTTTCAGCTCTTGGTTTGGTCTTTGTTATGATAATACATTCGTATTTTTTGCATTATCTGTTTTTCTCATTCCTTCATGCAGAGGGAAAATGCATATGACTACTATATTTATTAGGAGAAGAATAGATAGAACAGGTAACAATTGAATGATATATCCCTCTTTCATGATCATGATTTTTTTAATCCTATAAATTAGCATAAAATGAGTCCAATCTTGAAATGGAATGGAATAAAGTTAACTCTGTTGTGAAAATCTGAGAATTTACTTGTGTAATCTGAGAATTATTTATCTCTCTGACCTGAAAAAAATGACACATTTCTTAGGGAGACTTGAACCACCTAAGCTAAGATGGTAAAAAGTGCTTAAAGAAATTATAGGAAGACTAGCACTATGAAATGCACCCTGGGATTCATAAGCTTTTTCTTACTTTCCTGCTTTTAACTGGTGATGGGAGAGTTGGTTTGGATGGTTGACTGATTGAACTAACTACCTGGAAGTGAAAGGTTCTATGTCCTATTACCAAACATGGCCCAGCTCAGGAGTGATGAAAATCCATTACAGTCAGTAGTCCATGTGAAATGAGTTCAGTGGAGTTTTTCATGATTGCTGGAAGCCTTATCGGAGACTGAGTCTGGTCCAACATAATTGAAGTCAATAGGAGTTTTATTAGTGACTTCAATGTCCATAGGATTAAATACTAAATTGGTTATGGAGAGTGAACTCCCTTCTTATGCCTAATGGTGGCCTTCTGTCTCACAGTTGAATCATTTGTGGGATAGAAAAAATTATTACCATTAGGGAACATTGTAATCATCCAGTCTGACCTTTTTTGTATTGTACGTGACATAGAACTCCCCCTCAGCTAGAACATCTTAAAAATCCAATCTTGATTTAAAAGTTGCCAGGGATGGAGAATACACGGCAAACCATGGAAAATTCTTCCCATGGTTAATTACACTCACTGTTAAAAATGTACTCTTTGCCAGTCAGAATTTGTTTAGCTACAACCATTGGATCCATCATTGATATACCCTTGTCTGCAAGATTGAAGAGCCCATTGTCAAATATTTGTTCCTCATATAGGTATTTATACACTGTGATCAAGTCACCTATTTAAACTTCTCTTTGTTAAGCTAAACAGATTGAGCTGTTTGAGTCTTATCTCTGTAAGGCATGTTTTCTAATCCTTTTAAAATTGTAAATACTACTTGTCTTTTGGTCCAGAAATACAGTGAGAATGTCTCAGTTAGCACTGTCAATGCTAGTTCTGCCATTAGGGAACTGCACCATACAGAAAAAAAAAAGTTAGTCTTTATGGTCACTTTAATTCTATAGCTTATAGAGTCAAAGGATGACTTTCCATCTAAGGTTCTGGGCTGCATGTGGCAGACTGTGCAGATCCTTTGGAAGTCTTTGTGGTCATGGTTCCCCCATATCCCAATTCAACTAAGAAAAGGAAGCAACATCTGTCTAGGAGATGGGAAGTTAGGACCCAGGGAAATTTTTTTTCAAAAGGTTAAAGTACGATGACAGGATAGTTTAATGTAGTACTCAAAAGAGCTCAGCATGGTGGGAAAGGGCAACTGTGCAGGGTTATCACATGTCCAGGTTTTCCCGGACTTTGTCTCCGTCTCTGTCCTCTGTCCAGGTGGATTTTTCAAATAACAGGCAATATTTGGGATTTTTGCAGAGCAGACATTGCAGCTCAGAAAGAGCCCTAATTGGTCTGTTTCCTGATTTGGTCCCTCTCCTGCATCCGCAGCTGATTGGTCCATTCCCCTGCAGCCACAGCAGCCAGATCCTGCCCACCCAGGCCCCGACTCCCAGCCCTGCGGACGAGATCCTGCAGGGAGGCGCTGACTGATGCTTGTTGCTGCATCGTGGTCTTGCACCAGCCATCCTGCCACTGTGACAGGAAGCAATACTGACCCCCATCTCCACTGAGTACTCCTGCCATCAGTACCCTGTCCAGTACCCCTAGCTGAACCCCCTTCAACACCCTCTCCCTCTCCTTCCAGCTGCTCCTTCTCCCCCGGTAGTGTCCTCTTTTTGGACACCTGCAGTATGGTAACCCTAAGCTGTGGTACTACTGCTCTGCACTTCCTGAAAAAGTATTCTAAATATTATACTTTTATTGGTTGATCTCATGTTGCAAACGTTGTTCTGAATTAGAAGTCTGGGGATCTGAGGGAAATTTGACCTTCTGATATATCTTCACTTAAAACACTTAATGAGGCTTATTTCTCAAAAAAAGGTGATCTTCAGAAACATCTCGTGTTGATTCCAACTCTGTCTGGTTTCTCTTTATCTCTGCCACAGATTTCCTGTGGCTTGGGCCTGTGTGCCTCAATTCCCCATTTAAAAGTGGGGATAGTGATACTTTCCTTCCTCACAGGAGCATTATGAGGATTAATTAATGTAAGGGGCATATATACTACAATAATGAGCATCATAAGGAAGCCAATGAATATATAAAATAAATTCCAATGGGATTGCTTTTCTACCTTCTAGCAAAAAAGGTGTGACTTGTTCCAGTTCCCTGTAGGTATGTAGGTTTCATATCCTAGAGGTTTCAAAGCACAGCACAGCAGCTAAAAGAAATGGTTGAAGCACACTTTTAAAAGTATTCTGCAACTAAGTATTGGGCAACTAAGGAGGGCTACAGAACTCCACTTTAAATTTGCACCCTGATTGTACAAATAAAATTCAAATCTAGAATTTTGAAACCAGAGTTACTTAGAAACTAATTGCATTTTACTGACCATTAAAGGGTGGTGGATTCACTTTGGTTTCAGTTTTAGGGGGAGGTTTTTTGCCAATTTTTCTTTTGCTGAAACTGATTGTTTTTAATATCACAGTGTTATTACATCTGATCTCTGCATCATAGATCTTTAAAAACCAAAGAAACATATGTCACTAAAATATTAAGAGAAATGCTTAGTGAAACGCTTAATGAAACTGAAGTAACCCATTCCTATTTATGGAAAACTGGATACGTGGAAACATACATGGGTTGGTCCAAAGCTGAATTGTAGGGACTGTTTCTATCATATTGCTGTTCTGTTGGCTTAAATAAGTAGCGTTTCATCATCAAATACTAAATTGAATTAATATGGTATTACTGGTTGATAAAATAAAAAGTGCAACAAAGATTAAAAAACAAAACACTGTACTGTATACGTCATGGGACTGGCCCTTTCCGAGGAATCAGGGACCAGCCTACATGGGACAGGCTCCTGCAAGAGAGAACCCAGCCAACTCAGACCCACATGGAAGTAATTGAATCCCTAAATGGCTTCTGGGCAGCTAATGAGCCTGATAGAGTTACCAGAGCTCAGATGAGGTGGTTTCTACAGATAGGAAGCTCCTGAGGAAAGTAGCTCCCAGGAGAACTGAGCAGAAGAGTTCATCAGAGCAATGGTCCTGGAAAGTGTGTGCTGAAGGATAGGGAACGTTCAAAGAGTGGCAGGAAGCTTAGCCTGCTAAGAACCACATGCTGCCCCAGAGAAGAGCTGTAGCTGACCGATCTCTGCAGAGCCCTGACTCTGGGAAAGGATTCTTCCCAAGTAGTGGCAAAAGGTTTGACTTCAGAGAAGGGACTTTAGCTGAGAGAACCCTGCTGGAGGGAAGTGGTGGATATAGGTGGGAATGAATAAACTAAGACTGACTCTGTCTCCCTACTAAGATGCTGGGGTGTGGGCTTGCTTGTGTTTTCATTAAGTCTTTGGTTAATAAGCTAGACATCTCAGAAGAAGGCATTGTTCCCTTTGTGATGCCTTGGTGACCTTAATGATGACATGAGGGGAAACTGAGGCAGGAAGCACATACAATGGCACACTTGGCTAGAAGGGGGCATTATAGGACAGGTACGCCTTGTGACAGTGTATTACAATGAATTGGTATGTTAGTTACTAAATACTATTTCATTTTCATGTTGCTTAATAAATATTTCATTAAATCATTCATCCACAGAGGAATTTTAAACCTTAAATACATCAGAATAAAGGAGCGTATATTCCTTTTAGTTATACACCACCATCTACTATATGTAATGGTAATACACAGCTCTGATTTATTTATCTTATCTCTGCATGGAAATGTTATCTCCAAATATGTTGCAAACATCATTATCCTCACAAGTACCTAACTAGTAAGAGAGAAGAAAGGGGAAAACATCAGAGTGCAGCCATATTAGAAGTTTTTGAGGCATGGTTAGCACCTACAGTCATGGAAACGCATCAGCATAATTTCCCTGCAATAGCAGATTTTTTTTTGATTAATAACCCACTCTCCACAAAACATTATTTCCCTAACCATCAAAGAATTAAACACATCAAAAGCAATCATGAAAGTGACGCACAAGCTGATTAAAACATAGTTTATATAAATATGCACATTCAGAATGAATAAATGATTCTTTAAATTTGTACCACTGAAAAGCACATACCAATGTATTCTGTTTTTGGGATGATATGTAAAGCTGAGGCTCTGATCACTTATAGCAGTTAAATGCTGAGAGAATACCAGAAAACAAGTATTTTATTTTGATGGGGTCTCTCCACTTCCTCATCTGAAACTGGAAGCTAAAATACTGAATCCCATTTAACTTTAATGAGGTCATGATTTCACCCAGTATTTCTGACGGTGCCCGTACAATTTTTGTGAAGGTCCCTATCTTAAGATCTTTCCAGTCCAATTTTCTCTCCCAAATGGATTGGAAAGCTAGTTATTTTGGGGTGGGTTACATTATATATTAGATGGTGGTATTTTGGCTGATCATATAACACAGTAAAGGGAATAGGAATCTAGAAAAAAATATTTGTTTCTGCTCCTGTCTTTTGTTGAATCAGCTGGAGCAGCACCTATTTGCGTGTAATAGTATGCAGTGCTGTAACATGTTTGCTAGTGACAGAAACCTTTCTGTGTTGATTGTTGGTCAAGTGGCATAGAACCTAGTCTCTCTCCCCTGTGAAAGGCATCCTTTTATTCTTTCCTTTCCTCTAACTTTCTTCTTGCATATTCCCCTAGGAGCAATCATTTCATAAAATAACTTCCCCTGTTCTTAAGTGTTAGCAGAGAACAAAATTGCTTATAATTATTGTGCTTGCATTTTTCAATCTATTCTGTAACACCAGGAATTAATCTCATATGAAATTTGATCTGCGAACAGGTCCCTTAGCGTGTTAAGTTGATGCCCCAGTAAATCAGTGTTTTGTTTTACTCTTGATGCTTGAATAGATTCATCCTGTTCTTAGCTTCAACAAAAGCTGGGTTGAACTGGGTCCTACTAACACGTCAGAATGAAAAATCAATAGTGTAATGCCACTTTGTAGCTCTCGTAGTTCAAAAGGCATTTACGTGCTATGATTTATAGATGAACCACGATTAAATTAATATAGATGTGTTTTATGATACACAATTAATTGCAAAACAAATTGTGAGAATATCTTTTAGGAGTTGAATTAATCAATATAAACATAGGCGTTCATAGTGCTTCGTAAAAAATACAGGTGAAAACATCAACTGAATACTTCAAAAGGAGGTGAGAGCAGGCAGATGACCAGATCCTCAGTTGGTGTAAATCAGAAGAACCCCATTGAAATCAATCGAGCTACAGCAATTTACAGATGCTGAAAATTTGGCCTGGAGAATATACGTACTGTAAATTCTACAGTGGATTACAGTGATTTCATGAGCACCTTTATTAAAGTCTGTTAAACTAGTCCCTGTGGTTTTGATACAGTTAAAGTACATTCTCCAAAAGTATGACTCTGTTTTAGCCAGTAAGTACTTTGGTGTTGACACAAAAATGCATTGTGATTGTATACCTCTGCTGTCAATCTGAGAAGTGTTAGAAACCAAGTGTTATAAACCAACTTTAATCTCAGGAGAGCTAGAAATTTGGCCCTAATTTAGCAGTGCAATGACCCCAGATTTTCAGTACAACTTCATATTCAATTGAATCTCATATACTATGGTCCCAAGAAAACCTGCTTAAAAATTAATCACCCAATATTAGTTTTTCAGCTGCTGTATGTTCTGTAGACCAAACATTTTAAATGGCCTTCCACTAAGAAGGGGTTATGCTTCCTTACTCTCACAGTTTATTTTCTTAATGCTAACATCTATCATTGTAAATTGCAGCTGACGTACATTCTCTGTAAAAGACTTTTCCTTTGTTTCCTTGAAATGCTCATTTTAATACCCACATGTTTCTAACTACAGGAACTGACCCAAAAATTGTCATAATTTTAAGTCAGATAATTAATACTATTCACACAGGAGCAGTGCACACATAATGAATCATTCTAATTTCTTTCAAAATTTGCAAATGCAAGTCAAATGAGTGTGAGATGATTTTAAATCATCTTCATCACAAAAAAAAATAATTGTTTAATTTAACTTTCAGCTAAGGTTGCTACTTTATTTTTTGGTTTTTTAGAATGTAATTTAAAAGTAGGTATAACAAGAAACACTATAGTTTCAAACTTTATGCATTTAAAAGTATGGTAACTAACAGTTAACAATAACTAAATATGGACCTACTTTGGTAAATCTCTCAATCTTTTTACTAAAAGCATAAAACATCACATTGTCTGTCTGTTCTAAAACCCCTACCCCTCAATAAACCCATCCACCATTCCTCTAAGAAGAATATTCCTTCATAACTAAAAAATGGACATTTTTAAAATCAATGACCAGAAATGAAAACCTAATATGTCCAGCAGGCATCTCTACTTCCACATCTACTCCATGCTAAATACATGTGTAAAAGTGGATATGTAGCCTATATATGGAAGCTGAGGTCTATGACTCACATTAAGGATAGGAAGGAAGAAAAGTATTTATGATAAATATAGTGGTGACCCTTTTACTTCATATAGGGAGTAGGTGGATTGTACTTTCTGAATCAAGGGGGAATGGTATATAGGGAATAATTGTTTTTAAAAACTGAACACAGAGTCAGATTTTATTACATGCAGAGAAACTGTAACTCCTGTTATTTCACTGGCAAGTGTGGGTGTTCTGCACACAATCATCAGGACAGTGAAGAAGGAGATATGTGGTGTTGTCACTACATCATATTGAGAAGGGGAAGAGTTGACTCTCTTGATAGATCAATGAGGATAAGAGGTACGTTGCTGGTTTCTCTATTGTATCATAAATGGAGATCTGTGGGCCATATGATATGTGGTGGGTTGGTTGTAGTTTTGTAAGGGTTTATAGTCCATGTTGGACTGTGGTTTGGTGTAAGAGAGTTTTTTGTCTAAAATTGAGGCTGGGATGAATTAACTTTGTAATGGGTAGTGAGGCATTTTACATTTGTACATTTATTTGAGATTATATGAATGAGGGAATTTGAATATTGTTCATCCTTCCTTTGACTGTTAATTTCCATATTGTCAAATGCTGTTTTAACTGTGACACCATTAAATTTAACTTTAGTGTTAAATGGGAACCATAAGTAAATGTTAATGTGTTGTGGATTTTTTTTTTTTTTTTAATTTACAAGAGAATTATTTGCACTCTTGTTATATATTGTTTCTGGAAAAGATGGTAGTGGGATATAGCAAGCTGACAAAGCTACTATTGAGTTTATTGGGACCAAGATCAGTTCCTTAATTATTCACTGTGGGGCAAGTTCTAAGTTCTTTACTCCGTTTTTAACCCAGTTCTTTGGAGTTGGCCCAGATAGGGACTGAGAATCCTGATAGATGTTATGCACTTCCTAATAAGTGATCAGCATCTTCTTTCCCCAAACTGAATATAATGAGAATGGAGACTAGAACACTTCTCACCATCCATGAATGGACCCTGAGTAAAAACTAGCTTCTTATGAGTTCAGAGTATTAGTTTTCATCCTCTAGACACCATTAAACTCAAATAATAGGAATTACATGGAGCTGAAGAAAACGAAAGACACAAAGTCCAGAAAAATAGCTACCATTCTCATACAGTGCAGTCTTTCAAAAGTACAAGGAGAAATAAAATTAGAAATTAGAGAGGAAGATCTATTAGATCTAATCTATTCCATCATCCGGTCTATTCCACAATTCTTTTCTCTGTCATCCTCTATCCCCTTTGACTTTCATTCAGCCCAAACCCCATTGTGTCTCTTCTGTTTTTTGTTTTCAGTAGCATTTGAAATTATTCTAACAATAGGACTTTCACCTTTTCCCTTGAGAAGCTATTAAATAGTCCAATGATCCTTGCCGTTAACAATTTCCCCCTGATGACCCAACCTAAATTTTACTTGGCTTCATTTCATGTCATTGCTCCAATTCTAAATTATCACTTGGTATCAGTCTAAATTCTTCTGTCTTGATCTTTTCAGACAAGAGGGAATAGTGAATACAAACCTCAAGAGAAGTAGCAGTTTGTCTTTTCAGTCCACAACAACAACAGAAAGAAAATGAGGTGAAGAGAAAAACCTGCAGAGGTGAAGTATATACCAATTTAGATGGTAAAAGACAGAGGAGACAAGTTCAAAACTGCAGGAGCAAGAGTCGCAGTTATATCCATCACTGACGGTGATTTTTAAATCTGTTAGTATAAAAGACACTGAGTATTTGATTTCAAAAGTGTGTCTCTAGTGACCTGGCAAGCCACTAGCTTGATTTTATTGTGTTCACTGATGTCCTTTTTATTTCTATTTTTTCCCTGAATTCATCTCAACAAGAGGCAGCCAGATTTCTTGACCCTCTTGCTTTCATCATTATCACACAAAATGATTCAAAAATTGCAGAAGTGGAATGAAAGGTCATCCTGAAAAGCAAAGAGGTAACCGACAATTATTAGAAATGCATTTTATTCTAGTTTTCATTATAGTCCAGTAGGGAACAGAGAAAAGCAAGAGGAATGGTAATAGCAGCATCCACAACAACATTATTTTACCAGATTGAAAGATAGAGATCCTGAAACAGAAAAATCTGGGGAGTCCCCATCTTTGCCTTATCTCAACAATTCTGTTCACTAGAAAAAAGAGACTTGTTTTGCAGTATCCAGATTGCAAGTGCATAATGCAACTACACTTCTTTCCACTGAGAAAGAAAGAACTTTAGAACAAACAATACAGTATTTTAATTCTTTTCAGCTTTAACTTTTAACTTCTCATCCTATTTTTCCCTTGACACTTTGTTCTGTAATATTTCTGTGCACTTTGCCTCTTATGGCTTCTATACATCCAGAATTTTACTCAGACAGTTTTTTCTCCAATTATCAATGAAAAAAACCCTACTCATGTTAATAAGGTTAGAAAAATCAAAATCATAAGACAGAAAACTATTGATTGCTAAAACGTTAAAATTAATTTTTTGCTTCAGATTTCCTAACTCATCACGTCACCTTTTCTAGGTTCTCAACATGCATAGTGCATAGGACAAAGGGTTGGATAAAGGCCACATAATCCATCAAACTTTATTCTTCCTCTCACTCTGAAGAATAGCTCATCAGGTCATTTCTGATGAAATTTCATTTAGTTGAAATATGCTGTTTTGTCAGATGGAGACCAAACTGTCTCTTACTCTGTATAAGTCTGGCAGGGACTTGAACAGGGAACCTCCCACATCCTTGTCGAAGAGAATAGCTCAAGTTTTGATCCAAAACTGAACATAACATAGTTCAGTTTTTGCAAAGACGTGAAAAGTTTTGTGTTTGATCCAATGTGGAACAAAACCAAACTTCAAAACCTCAGAAGTTAATCTCACACAGAATTGTTATTCTCTGATCACCTCTACTTTTATGTAATATTGATTCACACCTTTCCCACCTTTCACTTGAGCAAACACAAAGGATTTTTGACCAGTAAAAAGTATTTGTCTTACTAAAAATGTATGAAAGTAGTATGGTTAAAAGTGATTTTTAGAGGAGAGGCAGATGGAAAAACAGTGAACCCTGCTTTCCAAGAACATTTTTGGCACAGTTCTAGCCTAGAGATCACATCTATCTCATCTTCCAAGTGTATTTCTAATGCACCCATCTATCTGTGCACTAACAGCAGCTAGAGCTCTACCAGCATATGTTACACTCCTGGTAACATGGGGAAATTTATGCTTGTTACCATTTCCACTTTGAGGTTGACTCTTCTAACATGTCATCCATTCATACAAATAATAGTTAAGATTTTTGCATTTAAAAACTTATTTTCTCTGCCTGCACTTTTCTTAATTTGCAGGGATCTTACCTAATGGCCAGAACATTTCATGAGCGGAGGAAAGGGAATGCAATATTGAATTGAACCAGTGGCGCATTTAGTCAGTCCAGTATCCTACCTCTGACAGAGGCTTTTTTTTTTTTTTCCAGGGGGTGGACGGGATGAATTTGACTTCCTCTCAGCTTTTAGCCTGGGACCATGTTTCCCCTACTCACCCTAGAGATTTTGACTGATGAGAAGGGAGACTGAGATGGAGAGAGAAGAGAGTGTGAGGCAGCTTTGGGAAGCAAATCTTAACTGGGCCTCGCCCTTCTGTCTGCTGGATGGCATTCAGCTGCTAAGGCTCCAGAGGCAGATGCAGTACAGTTTCCTGCCCCCAGAGTCTGCTCTGTTAGGTGCTGGGCAGGCAGGAAGCTGAAGCTGGGTTTCCTGTTTGAAGGTAACTTAGTCTGGATGCTCCCTCTTGGACACCAGCTGGGTGTGGAGGCCAAGCCTGAGAGAAGAGGGAGTTCAGTTGCCTGGGTTGGAGTCCAAGTCCCTGTTCTCCTGACTGGTTGGTATGTACTGACAGTAAACCATCAGTCCTACATTCCTTCAGGTTTTGGGAGGAAGCGGCGTAAGAAGTGTCTAATTCACTCTGTTGGATTGTGCAGAAGGTCAGACTACATCATGCAATGGTCTCTTCTGCCCTTAAAATCTATTAATCGAATATGAAATATACAGCATATAGCCATCTACAATATATGTGATAATTAGTCCAAAGTTAGCAAAATGTATACATATATATAAAGTTAGGGTATGATCATGTACTTGCCCTGAAAATATTCTGGCATACTGTAAAAGCATGAAAATGAACCTGGTTTGACATATGTCAAGAGCTTTATATATATTTTAGTCTTTACATATTTGAACAATATTTTAATGAACAAGAAATAAAAGATTAGTTTGCCTCATTCAAATCCTCCTAAAAACTTCATTTCTACAGTTTTTGTCTATGAAAAGTAAGCAGGGAAGAAAAAAAATCATGAGTGAGGATAGGGCAGTAATGTAATAAATAATCAAGATGTTACATACCATACAGAAATGAGAAATAACTTTTTTTTTTTTTTAAAAGTCATCACCCTTTTCCTTCCCCTTCCCCTTTGTCTGCTAGGACCCTTCTCAGTTGTCGTATCAGATTTAGATAGTGTGCTTTTCCTGACACAGACCATGTCTTAACCTGTTTGTGAAGTGCTTACAACATGTTTTATGTTGTTAAGAATAACACATATAATCTGTGTATTGGCGGAAAGGGTAACTTTGGCATTCAGAAGTAGCATCACAAATTTTAAATAAGTTCAGTGTATCTCTAGTTTCTATTACAGTGTCATCTGCTTCTTGTCCCAATTCACTGTTTCTAGTGTCATGGAAATGGAAGATTTAATCTTTCTGTAAATGCTGAATGGTGTGTAGTTACTTACCTGTCCTTCTCATAACTTTTTTGACTTGTTTCTGAATAAAAAACCCTTCATTTAGGCCATCATGGTCTCATACATTTAATCAAATCCTCATACACAAATAAATCCTTTCTACCCTTTAAAAACATTAAAACAATGAAGCTATCTATGGTCATGAATACTGGGACATGTTTTGGGTGTGTTTGATGAAAATTTTAAAACCTTCATCAAACAACCAGCACTTAATGTTATCACATGAGATGATCAGTGATATTTGACAGCAGGTACCACCTCACCTAACCTGCTTTTGATGAGGTCATTCTGATGGAGAAGTTAGATGCAGGAGAGACGGGGCAAAATTTTAAAATTGCCAGTCAGAGCAATGGAAACATATTAACATTGAACAAGTCCTATTGTTGTGGGCTATAACAGAAAACAATGTAAAACAGTTATATATTATCCACATTAGCTTATTTGCCAGGTATGCAATCTTCTTAGATCATTCTGGCTTCTCAGAATAAGCACCAGCTAAAGTTCCAGACCTGTCTATAAATCCAACAGCCCCGGTGTCTCTTCCTTAGCAGCTGCCATCATTAACCATCCTGTTTGTTTCCACAGAAAGGGCAGGTGTAATTTGGAGTTTAATGTTCATACCAAACTGCTCTGCAGTGCCTCATGGACTTATTTTTTCCATCTCAACTTTTTCGTAAACGATACACAATCCAATAGTAATGGTTTTACCCACTTATCCAGAGAAAGGACAGTTGTGTGGATAATAAGGTAGATTACATTGAAGCAGCAGCCAGGGATTCAAGCAAGGAAGTTAATCTTGGTTTAGAATTTACATGGTTGTACAGGGTAGATTAACTAGATGTGACTGGAGACTGAAATCCTAATAGTGCTCTTGAAAGGGTGCTCTGACAACTCTATATATAAAGTTGCCTTAGATAGCTGGCCTTTGAAAAGGTAGAACTCACCACCTAGTAGTTAAAAGACAGAGCTGGGAGGAATTTTAGATTGGGAATGGGGTTTCTACTATACAAGAGCTATTTTCATTCTGTGTTGTAATTCGTGAATGCCAAACCTCACAAACAAACCCTTGAAATGGATAAATTGCTGACTGAAATACTGTCTTTCCCTGTTGCTGAACCAATTGATCCACTATGCTTGCCTTCATGTGTACCATTCTTTTACCACTGCAGCGGCTTTCTGTTATTGTTTTGTTGCCAGGGTATGTTACTAAAATGAATGAATTAATTTATATTTGGTCTTGATCATTTACAGTAATTTACTGATATGAACAGAAAAGCAATCTATAAAATGTCCTGAAGAACCATCCAAGAAGGAGACAATGTGGCTGGTATCAGCAATGCAAACTCTAATTAAATATTTTCTGTCAATACTGTTTTACTTACATTGCATGTTACTGATTTAGTTTTGCACAAATTGTCCTATTAAATGTCTGTATGTAATTACTTTAGTAGATTGTTGATTTGTTTTTAAATTTAATGGGTAATCAGCTGGCAGCTTTCTTTGTTCTCTCAGAAGATGAATAGTATATTTCTTAAAGGCTAAAAGACTGCAGCTTTTTTGTATATTATAAGTTACTTAAGCATGCAATGTCTAAACAGACTAGTTTTATTTCTTGGTGGTGAATCAATATTAACATAAGTAGACACTATTCTGCACTACCAGCATCTTGTACCACGCTCTGCCTGCAATCTTCAGAGTGAGAATGGCATCTCTGATTCCAAAGGTTCAGATTCTTCTAGTCCATACCTTTTGTATTATTCCAAGACATAAGGTAAATAGCAATTTGGTGTTTGTGATGTAAGTGTACTTGGCAGTTAGAAATGTAAAGGCATAAGAATGGCCATACTGGGTCAGACCAGTGGTCCATCTAGCCCAGTATCCTGTCTTCCGACAGTAGCCAGTACCAAATGCTTTACAGGGAGTGAACAGAACAGGCCAATTAATTGAGTGATCCATCCCTTATCATCCAGTCCTAGCTTTTGGCAGCACAGAAGCTAGGGACACCGAGAGCATGAGGATTCATCCCTGATCATCTTGGCTGCTGCTGCTTTGTATAGCTGATGTAAATGCAGAGCAACAATTTTAATTTTACATTCAGATGATTAAGCCAGATAATTGTGTCTGGAGTAGCATTGTGTATTGCTGTGATGCTGCCTTTGTATTTGTGTATAGAGCATTCAGTTGTTATATGTTCTATGGTCTGTTCTGGGTGACCACAGTTGCACACTGGAGAGTCTTTAATTTTCCATTTTTACAGTAAGGATTTGCATCTGCCACGGTTTGTGCAGATGTGGTTTAGGGTTGCCCAGGAGCTTCGTGGGAGATCAAAGCCAGGGATCTTCTGCACTGGGTCTTTTATGGGGTGTTTATTTGTAACTTCTGGTAAATTCCATTCCATTTCCAAGGTTCATCAAGGTTGAAGTTACCTTGTTGAAGGTTAAAACACGTGGGTCCAAAAGGGCTTATGTGACTTCAAGCAGTGGTGTGGGATGTTGGTAAGGTCCTGGTGGATGGGAAGATGTTTGTTTTCCGCAATCCTGTAGAATTCCTGATGAGTTGTAGCATCACAGCAAATGGATGGGGGATCAGTGTGTGATAGCACAGGCAGCCAAGGTGTTGGGGTTGACTTCAGAGTTCCTGTGATGCATCGCATTGTAGTGTCCAGTTGGACATCAGCAAGTCAAGTGTGGCTACTTCTGGTCCATGCCGATGCACAGTGCTCTGCTACGGAGTATACAAGGACCATAACTGATGTCCATAACACTGATGCTCTCCAGCTTGTGCTCTCCAGTTTCTGGACCAGGTTGACCATTGTCTTCATCTTGGCAGTTATCTTCTTCAGATGCTCATGGAAGGTTAGCATGCGATCCACCTTCACTCTGAGATAGGTTGGAGTGGGGTCATGTCGCACAGTATTGCCGCAGAAGGTCACTTTCAGGGTGCGCTTAGCATTCCTATTATCAAGATTGAATGCAGTGACTGTTTTATGAGGATTTGGCTTCAGCCTCTATTTCCAGAAATATTTCTCTATGGTGTTTGGGTCCCCATTCAAAGTGGACTTGATGTCACTGAAGATGGCTGCTTGTGTTGCCAGGGCAATACCATCCATCTGCAAGTGCAAATTTGCACGACTTGGTTGGAGGCATGTCACTCTTGCAAACATTGTAAAGTGTCAGCGTGAGTATGGAGTCTTGTGTCAGTCCATTATTGATGAACTGGGGTGAACTGACTTTGTTACCCAGGTGGACACCTATTGCACTGCATTGTCCATAGCAGATGTAAAGTTTTGTGTCAAGAGATGATCCTTGCAAGCTTCAACATCAAACCTTTAATCCAGACCATGTCGTAAGTTGACAACAGGTTCAGACAGGCTGTGCCAGTCTTAAATTTTCTTTGGAATCCAGCCTTGATGTGCGTTATAAGGACCAGAACTTGATCGCAAAAACTGTTTAGGCCAGAATTCCACTTGTTCTTTGGGGATCACTGACTCGATGAGAGGACTGATTCTCCAGAGGCTGATGCATTCCAGGAATTTGTAGGTAGTTCACAGGAGTGATATCGGCCTTTAACTTCCAGAGTCATTGGTAGGCTTGTCTGGTTTGAGTATGGCAATACTATTGCCTCCTGCCAGGCTTTTGGAATGCATCCAGATTTCATCATTTTGGTGTACTGTTCTGCCAGCTGTTGGAGTCCCCCGGGACCTAGTTGATGATCAAATTCTGGGGGGATACCTTCTCTGCCGGCTGCCTTGCCTTTCTTCATTGCAGCTAAATCCTCTTTCCCTTCTGTAGTGCTGATGATGGGGTGTTGTGGAAGGATTGAGGTCATTGTCCAATGTAGATCTCTCACCTGGTGTTTTTAATGAGCAGTCTTTCTGTGCCCTCCTCCAATTTGGAGGCTAAGGAGTTGGGCTGGACTTTGAGGTCCAATATTCTGTCGGATTAATGGCTCTGAGACCCCATAGTAAAGTCCAGGAATGAAAACTAGAGTTGAGAAGTTCAGACCTGCAATGCACTTAATCCACCACTGTCATTTAGCTGAGTCTAGAGACTCTAACAAGGCCTTCACAAGCTGTTGGTGGCCTGACTGGTTGTGCTGCTGGTGTGGTCCTGCGTCTCTTTTTTGTCCAGCAGGAAGAGTATTCCCGGAAGCCCCAGGGAATACTTTTCTTGGTGGCGGCAATAAGGAGGCCAGCAAACCGGTGATAACATTTTGATGTCACGAGCCCCCTGACACCAGCTTGGCTAAAAGTCATTGGTGGACCTATCTTCCATGAAATTATCTAATTCCTTTTTTGACCTGCCTAAATATACTTGACTTGCCAGAATTTACACTTGTTTCTATTTTCCTTCCAATTTTTTGAGGATTTCACTTCCAATTTTTAAAGGATTTCTCTTTGCCTTTAACCACCTCTTTTACTGTGTTGTTTAGTCATGGTGGCATTTTTTGGTCCTCTTTCTTTTTCTTTTTAATTTGGTGTATACATTTAATTTGAGCCTCTATTATGGTGTTTGTAAAAAGTTTCCATGCAGCTTGCAGGCTGTTTGTTCCTTTTAATTTCTGTGAAATAGCCTCTTCATTTTTGTGTAGTGCCTCTTTTTGAAGTTAATTGCGGTTGTGGTGGGTTTCCTTGGTATTTCCCCCCAAAGCATAATCTGGAAATTGTATGGTACAATTATTAATACAATAAAATAAATTATAAAATGGCAAAAGGGCTTTATAACTGGAGTGCATCACAGAACAGGCATGTTTTCAGATGTTTTGTGGAGGAGAGAAAATAGGATTGTTACTGTTTGGGAGGCAGTTCCAGGTCTATTAAGAGGCATGAAAGAAGACATAAAGTAATCAGTGCATGAAGGAGACATGTTGGGAGAGAAGGTGGGCAGAAAATAGGAAGCAGGAAGGGATGTAGAAGAAAATGAGGGGAAAGGGATAGTAAATGGTAAAGTGAGAAACTTGTATGCAGAAGGGTGAACCAGTGCAGATTTTTAAGGGGGAAATGTGGTCAGAACAGCTAAGAATCTCTGCTGGCCCAGATTTTTCAGATAAATGTGCACACTTATTTACTGCATTCAGTTGTTGCAGTCAAGGTGAATGGTGAGACTCTGTCTGAAATGGCTTACTAAAATCTTACTGAAAATGGCAGAATATCTACCATATTTGATAGCCAGACTCTCCCCCTGCAGGTAACTACTTCATCAAAGCTTGTTCAGTCCTTAGTTTTTTCTTTACAATGTGCAATATCGAACACTGTTTTTGGTGATGACTGTCTATAAATAAAGAGTGTCAAGAGTGTCCTACAGTCTGTACTGCAGTTTAGTTGGGGTGAGTTAATAGGTTTGGATAAAATAAGAATTTCCCCAAACCTTTTTGAAATTTTCAAAAGCACCTAAGTGACATAGGAATGAAACATCCGAGGGACTTTCAACTGGACTTCACAAAGTCATACAAGCAGTTTAGAAAATGTTCCTATTTCTCACTTTTATTTTTACAAAGTGAAAAGGCCTGTTCTGAAAGTGCCAAGTTTAAAAACAAACAACACAAAGCACTGAAAAGAACTTAAGATTTTATGGTAATCTTTCTGATCTTCCGAGCAGATATTTGAGAGAGACCAATGAGAAGGCGCAGAAGCGTGGAGGGATATTGTTTACAAGAAGCAATCAAACAGTGATGAAGTAGACAATTATTCTGATTTATTACAAGGTTAACTTTTTTTACAACTACAGGCTTAATCCTAAAAGCTGAGGAGCACTAGCTCCAATCCAACAAAGTGCTTATGTATATGCTTAACGTTAAGTACATGACTTCCATTTTGTTTTGATTGAGCAGAATATGCAGCTGTCTCACAATACATCAGTGACTAGTCTGTTAAGCACGCATTTAGATTCTTCATTTCATCTTGCTGTATTGAGCCCTATGTCAAAGGATGAAGGTGGTGGTGGGTGAAATCCTGATGATTCTAGATGGTAAAGGGAACTCAGTAAAGATGATGGTTTACTTAATAGTTTTACAGCATGCTGGTTATATGCTCTTGGATAGGTGACCACCTCCCACTTATGGATATAAGAAATGATCAGAATCCTCCATGTGAAGTTATTTTTTGGGGAAAGTATACATTTATCTAGAAGCAAAACTGTTGTGCATGGGATGTCAAGTTGTGTGCCTGTCTGCTTGGATGTTCCTGTGGTGGGATGTTTATAAGCAGATTTCCAACAACATAATATGGCTGTAGGAAGCATTTGTGGCTTGAGGCTCATGTGTAATGTTCATTTGTGGTTGAGATGGAGCAGGAGTTTGACAGTTAACGTGTATATATAACTAGCCACGGTTCTTGCTGCTACCTTGCTTCTTTGCTGTAGTAGCAGGGAAATAGGAGAGTTAAGTATGAAGGATTAAACCTGCTTTTCATATAAAAGTGGAAAATGCTAAAAACTATGCAAAAGTGGAATTTTAACACTATAAGTTTCAAATTAACAGAATTAGTAAGTGCTTATAGTGATAGCTGGCATCATGGTGGCAGTTTTACAGAGTTTTCCAACTACTTTTTCTTACTATTTGAACAAGTTTTGACTTTTGGAAAGACAAGCTGTGTTGCTGTTAGCTTTGGTTCGGCAAGGGTTTTGCTGTGGAGGTATCTTCAGGAGAGCAGAAGCACTAGAAGAAAAAATCTGGGTCACTGAAGGGCAAATGTACCATAGGAGGGTGGGGGGAGGCAAACCACCTCTGATTGTCTGCTTTTCCCATTTACCTGCCTCCTGGGAAAAAGCAGCCAATCAGAGGTTTTGCAGGAGGCAGGAATAGCTCTCTCCAACTTCCCCTCAGGAGTAGAAACTGTTCTTACAGAAGGGCAGGGGGAAAAGTAGAAGCAGAAAGAGCCCAGCAGCTCAGGGATGCTCTGCCCCTTCTCCTGCTGTGAGCACCCAGTTAGTTCTTCTGCTCCTGCCCACTCCCTGCAACACCAGGCCTATTAGTGGGATAAGGAACCCTGCTACAGCTGTTTCTCCAGGTCTGGGAGAGAGGGATGAAGAACTTCTGGGGTTACAGGAGGAACAGAGGTGAGCCAGGGGTGGGAGTGAGAGGGCAGAACTGGAGGGGTTAGAATTGATTTGGGAGTTAATGGGCAGAATTAATTGCTGGGCAGGGGCATGGGCAGGTGTGGACACTGTCATAGACCCTACACATTTTTCAGATCAGTTTATGAAGTGCTCACTGATTTCTGTGCTGCCAGAAATAGACTTGCAAAGCCTCAGAATTTCTTCTACTGTTCATCAATGTGTGTCAGTATGGGACACTGGTGTCTGAAGCAGAGGCAATAATGATATGGTAGTGCTGAAACATTCCAATCAGGATTGGCGACCCATTGTGTTGGGTGCTGTCTGAATCTAGCTAAGAAACCATGGCTGTCCCAGAGGGTTTGCAATCTATGAGATACAAAACAGCCAGAATATGTTATAGGGATATTTTTAGGCTATTCTCTTGTTCTAGTTATTATTCTCTTTATTACAATACATTTGAATGGTGCTTGGAACGTAGAAACAGAAATGATGTATTGGGGCTTAAATTCTGTACTTTGATTGACAGCCAGTTTCATGACCATTCAGTTAATTAACATCATATTGTTTGGCACTTAGCTGCAGGTATGGGAATGCATCAACAGAAAGAACAAGTAAGTAGATCAGTACTCCAAATTCACGACAAAAACACAGATTGGAGAAGTGTTTTCTTTTGTTTCCATCTCCTGCTTCATTTCCATGGAGATTTTTCTCTCCACCTCCACAGATAGGGGTGACAAAAATCCAGCAGATATTTGCTTGAAGGGAAGGGCTGTATGATGGAGTATCACTTTTTACATAATTGTTTCCATGGACTCCCTGGAAGATCCTCCATGAGGATCTGTATCCATGGATGGGAAAGTGCAGGCCAGGAGCAAGAAAGTTTTGACAGTTTCTGTGCAACATTCCCTCACCAATCCCTGCAATAAATTCCCACATATGTTAATGCTGCCGAGGAGGCACTTGGTAGTGCAAAGACCCCCTGCAAACATCAGACCAAACTGCTTCCATGCTGACGCACCCTAGCCTTTATAGTTACTCAGAGATCTGCTGGCTTTGAGGGCTGAATCCATGGGAAAATGGGAAACGTAGGGTGTTCATGAGGAAACTCATGGGTTCTTCTTCAAGTAGTGCCCCTTTGGGTGCTCCACTGAAGGTGCTCATGTGCCTTTCATCAGGCCACCCCACAGACTAATATCTCCTTGCCTTCCCCAGATGAGGCCATGAAACCTCCCTGCTTTTCCTGGTCGATGACTTTAAACAATTTCAGAACTTAATGAAATGGATTCTTTGCAGATACCCCTTGAAGAGGTCTGAGAGCTGCAGCACAAACTTTTGGACATTTTGAAAATGACATCTTCTGCTCTGGTGGCCTTGCCCATTAATGAGGTCCTCTTGGATTCTGCCTAAATCATCTAGCAGATCCCGACAGTGGTATCATTCACATGCAAGTGTGCTGATAAATTATTCCAGCTAAGAATTTTTAATTTTTATTTTCCCACTCTTCACCTAACTCCATTGTGGCTGAACCGGTAAATGAATGTGGAAGACAGAACCATGCTAAATCAGCCCCATATGACAAGGACTAAAGACGTCTTGATGATTTTGGCAGTAAAAGTTATTTGTCTGCGACCGTACAGTTTAGGTTTGCAAATTACCAAGCTCAATATTGTGAAAAGCAACTACACCAATTATTCCAAATTCAGCACATATATTGAACAATTTCCAGTGGAACATCATGAACAGTTCTAAGCCATCATAGCCACAAGTCAGCTATTGGCTAGAACATCATTACCAGCCTCCTTAGATGCTGCTGATACTGCATCTTGCTCCATCTCCATGGCAGTTGTCATGTGTCAGGCATCTTACCTACAGCTTTTTGGGTTCCCAAATACTGTTGAAGACCTTCCCTTTGATGGCTTGAAACTCTTTGCTGAGAACACTGATAAATCACTGCACATCTTGGAAGACTCCAGTGCCCCCTTATGATCTCTCAGAATCTATAAACTTGCAAGTAAACAGAGATTTTGTGGACCCCAGATGGCCCAGAGATTCCACTCCATCCAGTTATCCGATTTCTAAAGACCTACTGAGCTGTTAAAGAAGAAACCAAGGTTTCAAAGAAAGAGATCACTCACTATAGCTGGTTCAACCAGTTAACCATCCTCATCAAAATGTCAATTTTGACAGACATGGTAAAGGGCCTGGAAGAACACTGTTTCTCATAGCTCCAGCTGCACTTGTTACCGACCTCCTTCCTTTTGGGGACTCTCTTCCAATTTCTACCTGCCTAGGACCAGATTAAATCTGACAAATGGGCATTGGAGGTTATAAAATTAGGTTAGGCCATATATTTTACCTCCCTCCCTCCAACTCACACCCTTCCCCATCCCTCTTTTGGGACCCCTCTCATGAACACTTGTTGAGACAGGAAATCATCTCTCTTAGGAGTTTTAGGACCAGTTCTTGCTCAGCACCGGGGGGAAGAAATTTTAGTCAAAGTATTTACTGGTCCCAAAGAAGAACAGAGAGAGGTATAAGACTCCTAAACAACTTTATGAAAGCACAAAAATTCAGAATGATGACTCTCGCAGGGGGGGCGATTTTGGAACCAAGGGACTGACTTTTGGCTCTTCACCTTCAGGGCATGTATTTTCATGTTGGAGTCACCCATCTCACCAGAGATTCCTTTGGCTTCTCATTGGCTAAGACCACTTCCAATATCAGGTACTACCATTCAACCCTTCCTCTGCTCAGAGTGTATTCTCAAAGGTTTTAGTAGTGGTCATCACCTATCTTTTTTGAAAGTTGATAATAGTTTGTCCATACTTCAATGAGTGGTTGCTCAAGAGCTGGTCTTACAACAAGGTTCTTTCCACCATAAAGAGAGCTTTATCCTTACTCCTCAAACTAGGTCTCCAGCTCGACATTGAAAAGTCCATTTTGACCCCTGTACAAAGGATAGAATTCATAGGGGCCTCCTTAGACACAGTAATAGTAAAAACTTACCTTCCCACAGAAAGATTCATGACTATCAAACCTTGTTGAAAAAATTCAAATAAGTCTGCAAACTTTGAAAAGAAATCACCTTCAAGTCATGGATATATGTCATCTTGTACCTTTGTAATGTGTCATTCAAGCTTTTGCCTTCACTGCTTTCAGAGTTGGCTCAGGAGTGTTTACATTCTCAACAAACAGGACAGGTCATTCTGAACAGGCTGGTATCAAATACAAGATTCCCTCAACTGGTGGAGGAACCATCACATCATCTGCACAGGTGTCCCCTTGATCCGACTATTACCATAATGAAAGACATCTCTTTGTTGGGTTGGGAGGGACATATAGAGACATATGGTCTACCCAAAAGTTAATTTACACATCAACCTTGTAGCCTAATTAATCCAAAGAAAGCCCCAAAAGAAACTAAACTTCCCTGTTTGGCTGGTTCAAAAACCAGATGTGACATGGCTCCTTACCATTGATTATAGACAATTAAACTAGGCAACACTAGTATGTGCTGCCACAATAGCAAAAATGCCAGACATAATTAAATCTTTTGATCAACAAGCAAAATGGCTTTCAACACTGGATATTTCCAGTGGATTTTGGAGTCTTCCTTTGGCAAAGGAATGCTAGTATAAAATTGTATTCACCTGCGAGGGAGTTCCTCAGGATTTTCACAATTCACCCTCCATCTTCCATGGTCAAATGGGCAGGTTTTCTAAACATTCTGTTATATTCCAGTATGTAGATGATATTTGTTTAGCAACGAAAACAAAGGAGGAGCACGTGATCAGATTAGATGAAGCCTTTCAGATTCTCAGAGAAGCATAGTTAAAATGCAACCCCACTAAGGCCTCATGTGACTGGATACAATACAGTTAGCCCAAACATGGGAAATGATTGGGCATACCCAAAGGTAGACCCGCAGACTCCACCCCTGTTATAAAACAGGGAGGACCTTCCCAGCAATGAGGATGGCCCCCATCTTTCAGATTTGGACACCAAGGGGGAAACAAAAGCTCTCCCTGTGTTGCAGTGGTAATGGATATTAAAACTGGATGAAGTAGCTAAACAGGTGGGACAAATATTGAAGGGAGAATCAATGGAGGCATATGTGCAATATCTGGACTCTGTCAATACCTTACTGGGGACTGGAGGAGGAGGATTTTATAAAGATTCTACAGCTAACTGTGGATTGGGCATTGTGGAGTACGCTGCCTCCAGAATATCAATATAAAAAGCCACTTCAAGAAAAAAATATTATTACGTGAGCAAAATATGCATCCAAGACAGATAGTAGCCAACATCAAGCTGTGAAAGGGTGACCCACCATCACTAACAGGTTAAGTGCCTGGCATAATAATGAGATGCTTGGAAATGAAAGGGATACCCAATATATTAGTTTATTAGTGAATAACATTCTTCCTGCTTTTTAGGAAAAGATGAATATGGATTTGCATGACTGTACTACCCTCCCGGAGGTATTGAATTTTTTCTCTAAAGCAAATAATCACTTGTGAGCCCAATCAAAGGGACCAAAATGATCTAATCCTCCCATAGCAGCATTCTAAGAGGTACAAGCAGACCGGTGGTAAAGGTAGAGGGACCTCAAAACCTGGGAACAGCCCCAGCCCATGCCACCCAATCATTCACAGTCCGAGAGGGATGTAAACACAATAGTACAGGAAATCTGTCAAATTGGTAGCTCCAATAAGGAGAGAAGCATAATACAGAATATGCAGCACTTGCGTTACTTGCTCTTTCCGTGTGTGGAGCCCTGAAATAGATGACCACATGCTGTTCATCTTACCTGTCTGGCATGTCCCAGTATGTCCCACAGCATACAGGCTGGGCAACCCCTTTTGTAATAGATTATGCTGCTGCCACTGTGCTCTGTGAATATTCATTATGGGTACCAGTCCTTTATCCTCATCTGTGCTTCTGCATCCTAAGGACATTTGGGTCCCTATCTCCTATAGGTTCATTAGCTATTTATTTTACACACTCATTAGCATTTATGTCAATTAGTTGCCATAGCAATCTTGCAGTTAAACATTTGCAAACTTTGCTTATACCCATTCCTTAGGAATTGCCCAAAATATTAATAATTTGTACCAACAAGTATCTTGCATTTTTTATTCCATAGTCATCCACAATTAGCAAATGTATTTACTGCAACAATTTATCTGGTGACTTTAGGGTCACTGGTTAGTTAGTTATTTGTGTCAACCTATTGAGGCTTAGGCATTGATCTGTTTGGCCAATCTTTACAGTATTACAGGCCTAGGGTCCATAGGGCCTTGCATTACAGCATTAATCAATATTACATCTTACCGATGTAACCCACCTGTCCTCCCTGGGTTACTCAGGAGCAGGCAACACTCACCTGTATGCCCAGGCTCCTGATGTTGTTGACAATAAATTGGATCCTGAGTATCCCAGTGGTGATGCTGGATAAATGGGAATCCTCTCTGCTGCAGTCCTTTTACTTGTAAAGGAAATTAAAATTGGTGGTGCCTCCACCTGGTTGGACCCTGTACACACTCACTGGCATGTCCTGTGAGCCTCAAGGAATGAATCTAAACTAATCTATGAAATGGGTCTAACTCAAAAATATCAATTATAAACAATATACACCCAATATGTACTTAGATTAGAGTTAACACACTTTTACTTAATAAATTAAGAATATATGATATAACAGACTGAGATTAAATGCCACAATTAATTTAAATCAGCAGGGAGTGATTAATAAATCAATTAATACAGTTTACTGTAGTAAATGAAACTTATGTAACTTGCATTTACATTGTCACTATTCACCCCACCACTGAGTGTGCACTCCTCTGGATTTCAGAGTTCTAAACACTTGCTTGCATGGGTATACGTGAAGATCTTGAAGCTGGGGACAGCACTCTGATGGTCCAGTAAATCAGTCCAGTCAAGGCAACAAGGGGCTGAGCAATTCTCATTTGGGATCATTCCAAGCTGCAGAACCCTTCTGAAGATTGGAGTTGTTTTAACCAGAGGTCAGCAATCCTTGGTTCTAGACAAGACCACTCTGCATCTTCTCACACAATCCCTTAAAGTCTCATTGCTACCCCCACTTCCACTGGAATCACTTTCCCAAACAAAGGTGGTGGTTACTCACACTCCCCTCACTGCAGGCCCACCTCAGTCAGCCATGGGCACAGCAACAGTTTCTGCCCTGACTCCACCAGCAGCCTCTGACGCTCCCTGTTAAATCAAAACCCCAGCAGATTCTCAGCTTCTGGTTTTCTAGCAACAGCTTAGTAACAGCTCCTGATTTGGACAGGAGCAATCTCAGCTCCGCTCCAAAATGGAGACTGCCTCATGCTCTCCCTGCATTGCCTGGAACTGAAAGTCTCTCTAACGTCCCCAAGGCATTATGAGAGGTGTAGTCTCCAAGGTTGGATTGCAGTACTCATGATCTTACCAACTGGAATATTTCCAGCTAAGTTCAGAGGTCCCTCTAGCTACAACCTCCTAGAGCAGAGGGTAGTCAGGAATGCCTGTATTTAGTTTCTTCTATTAATCAGACAGCTCTGTGGAAATCATGACAACAATATAGCTTGCATGTTTTAGATCAACTGACAAGGAGATGTGAGATCCCCTTCTTTTTGTGCTGAAGCAATGAACCTATGGAACTGGTGTATAGTCAATCACATCCTTATTTAAGCAGCTTATCTTCCTGGCATACAAAAAACCACAGCCACCGCTCCCAGCAGACTCTTCTTTCAAGATTACGAGTGGGAGGTAAACTCCTGGAATTTCAATCATATTTTTCTGACCAGGGGTTTCGAGAATTAGACCTTTTTGCCACATAGGAAGTGCAGAGTTTTGTTCAAGAAGGGGTTGGGTCTTCACTCTCTGGGAGATGTTTTCCTTGTTCTGTGGATGAGAGGCCTTCTCTATGCATTTCTGCCAGTGATTCTCATATTGAAAGTGGTAAACAAGTCAAAGTCATACTAATAACCCCAACATGGCCCAGATGGGCCTAGTGCCATTACCTGATTCACCTTGTTGTTTCTCTGGTGATCAGTCTTCTGTTCATTTCTCATCTCCTCTCTCAAGATGCAAGTCAGACTTTCCATCCCAACCTAAAAATTCTCTGCCTTAAGATTGATTGTTAAGTTCCTTAACAATTAAGTGTCTTAATTGTTGGTTCTTCAGTGGTTCATGGGAATAGAGACTTCCTGTTCTGTAGAGGTACAGCAGGTGTTGTTAAATAGTAGGAAAAGCACTATGCACAACACTTACCTTCAAAAATGGAAGATATTCCATCACTGATGTGACCAGCGGCATCTTTCTTTCCCTCATTCCTACCTCTGTTGTATTTGGACTGTCTGTTGGAATTAGAACTCAGATAATCCTGTTTTGTTTTTATCAGAGTTCACTTGGCAGCTATAATGGCCTTCCATTCCTCGGTTGTGGGCTTCTCAGCATGTGCGTATCCCAATGATAAGATTTATCAAAGATTTGGAAAATCCCTTTCTTCAGATTAGAGAACCTACCACTGCATGGAATCTAAATTTAGTATTGAAGTGATTTATGAGACCTGCCTTTGAAGTGATGGACACTTGTTCTATTCTTAACTTGTCCAAGAAAATGGCCTTTGTGGTGGCCATCACTTCTGTCCATAGAACCAGGAAAATGGGGACTTTAATGGTGGACCTCCCTTTATAATTTTTTTTAAGGACACAGTTTCATTATCTCCCCATCTTAAAATTTTACCTATGGTGCATCTAAATTTCACATCCACCAAGTCATCTATCTCCCAGTTTTTTCCCCAAAACAACATCCAGCCAGGGAGGATGCTGCCTTACATACCTAGGGCATCAGGAGGGTGTTAGCTTTTTATCTGGACAGAACCAACCCTTTTAGAATGTCTCCAGATGGTTAATTTCAATTGCTGACAGATCCAAAGGGTCCACAACCTCCACCCATAGAATCGCCAGATGCATTTCTGGATGTATTATTTCTTGCTATGAAACTGCCGATATCCAACCTCCTCCTAGAGTGTTAGCCCATTCCACAAGGTCTAGTTCTACTTCTCTGGTGTTACTTAAGCATGTGCACATTGCAGAGATTTGCAAGGTTGCAGCTTGAACTTTGCATGAGGTTTGGAAAATATATTTATCAGCGGCCCATTCTTCTAGATCTGATGCCACTGTTGTGAATGCAGTCTTATCTTCATTCTTAGACTTGGCTTTGAAGCTTCTCCCTGCAGTTTAGGGTACTGCTCACTAGTCACCTGAAGTGGTGTACTGATAGGGACACTACTCAAAGAAAAAGGGGTTACTCATTTTGTGCAGTACCTTGAGTCTTTTGAGACGTGTCCCTCTGGATGCTCCACTACCCACCCTTTTTCTCCCCCCCCTGCTTTGGAGTTTGTTCTGCAGGACTTTTCAGTAGAGAAGGAACTGAGGGTGATGCATTCAGGCAGCCGTATGTATCCTCAGTGAGGGGTGTGATAATGTGTAGGGCACACACATGAGCCAAACCGGCATCTCCACCAAAAATCTCCAGCAAAGGTGCATGAGACACATGTTCACTTGAAATGGAGCACCCAACTAAACAAAAAACAAAAAACCCAATTACTGCACAAGTAATCTTTCCTTTTCCAGTCTTCTTGGCTGGTAAAAGGGAAATTCTGTCCCTGTGATTTTGGGGTCTCCTATTTCTTTTTGTCTCACACTTGCTTCTCAGGACTGTGTCAAAGGCAGCTTGCAAGTTTCTTCCCATTCACCCCATCCCCATTACTCAATCGTGATTGATATCCTATGATAAGGTCTTCCTTTTCCTTGCTGCCTTAGCTATCCCCCAGGAAAGAATGTTAATTTCTCCACTGATTCCTTCCCCTCCCCCATCTCTCCCCTCTTCTGTTTTGTTTTGTTAATGTGATGTTGAAAGAATCAAGCTATATATAGCTCTTGGTTTGAATATTTCAGTATAAAATGGAATTTAACCAGATGAGTAGGGAAGTGGAGTAGAGAATTGTGTATTGGGAAAAAACATGACTATATTTATGAATGTGGAAAATGTCAGTTTAATGTCAGAAACACAGACGTGGATTTTTCCAGACAGAAGTTTCTTTCATTTAGCACAAATCTCAATTTGTGTTCAATATTAAAATAAGGGTCATTAGATAGCTTCTAGTCTGCAGAATTCTGTATAAAGTTAAATTGCCATGATAGGTTGAAAAAATGGCAATGTCCAGGATGGAAGTGTATAGGAAAGAGGAGGCAAGTTTAAATGATAGCTTTTTTGAGACAGAGAGAGAGAATAAGTTACTGGACATATTTTAAAGTAACACATTGAATGTCTGGTTGAAATATTTTCCCTAGAAACTGTATTACCTGGCTTTGCATGTATTAATTAGCACGGCTGCATGGTCTGGCATTTCTGGTTGCATAATTATTCCCTTTTGAACTTAATAGTCTTCAAAGTGACATCATTCACAAAGTTTATTTTTGAAGAAACAAATGGACTCCTTCAGGATCATGAGCTGGTGGAGCTGACTGGATCTGAGTTAGAAGAATATGATTAAGAACTGCAATGAAGGGCAGCCTCTTAAGGCAAAAGATACTACACTTTACACCACTTTGACACAAGTTAAAAACAAAATTGTATAAAGTATAGCGTTGAGAGAGAAGTTTGCATAGGATTTGGGGGTTTTTTTGTGTAAATTTTGAGGCTTCTTCATCTTAATGGGGTAGTCTGAGCTCTTTTAAGTAGAAATGTCAGACAGCTGGCTGGACATATTGTCAGGTGAAAAACAAAAATTAGGTGGCAATTGATCAAAGGCATCTCAATTGATAGAGGCTGTTGCATATTCTTATACAGTTGCAACCTTACATGTTAGATGTCATCTGGTAGAAGATCCAGTATTTAAACAACTAACTGTATACTAGGTGAAATTGGTTTATATCAAAGTAGTTTTCCACAGGATGCAGATAGCCACCTTGCTGAACAGAAGCAAATGTTGTACATATACATTTCTGAATCATCCACATAACATCAGAACACAACTCCATCATCCTTGTATATCTCAGACATATACAGAGTTTGTGATGGTAGGATGTAAAGGTTTTATTGGCACTCAGAGTCCTTGAACCCATCCTAAACTCATACCAATAAAACCTTTTGTACCACACACTGCTATCATAAATATAGTCTCTCAATATATAACATAGTCAGGTTCCAAATTATTTTATTTCCAAACTTTTATTGTTATTGCCATACTAAGTGATTCAGTTTCAATTTACATTTTCCTTACATGCTGTTCTTACCACGTCACTCCTCTGTTCAAATCTTCCACTGGCTTCCTCTCCTTTTCAGTGACAAATGTAAGCTGCTGGCCATCACATTTAAAATCGCACCAGCTCTGCTCCATCTTTTATCTCAGGCCCCTCCCACTTTTCCTTTTGCTCACTTCTCACAGCTAACTGCTCCCTTTGTATCTCACTTTGTGCCTTCTTCCAGGCCGTCCCTTATTCTGGGAATTTTCCTCTCTATCCTGCAACCATCCACCTTCTCTTTCAAATCTTTTCTCCAAGTGTATATTTTCTATGAGGTTTAGTAGTGCTAACCTGTCACATAAATAAGTATTTTGTCCTTCATTTGGATGCACATACAAAAGGTAAATAATCTTATGGCACCATCTGGTCACAGGGTGCTTTATAAGTTTGAACTGTTGGTATCTGTTTTTTTGGTGTGTTTGGGTTTTTATTTTCCTGATTAGGCTCCACTCCTTCAAACCCTTACTCACAGGGATTGCATGTGATTTAAGTCATTTAAACAAAGATCTGAAAGTTTTTTTTTTTTTTTTTTTAAGAAGAAAAGGAAGCTGAATAATTTTCCTTTTGAAATAAACTGCTGCAGCAGATAGGTTTTTAATAAAACTGACAGTTTGTTTTAGAAATGCCTTGAAGTCTGGGGCATCTTTACCCAGCACTGTACTTCAGTATTTTGACTTTGCTGCCAGATCTGCTGCTTCCACAGGATACTCCTTTCCGTGGTGGGGTTTTACAAATGGAACTCAAACTGTTTTTCTAAATAATTTTCCAATGGAAATTCTATTTTCATTGACTGTTTATCTATAGTGACATGTCACTGTTCCAGCAGTGAATTTATATAGCAAGATATAGTAAAGATGGACCCTGACCAGGATCCTGTATTTGAATGCTAGGTAGAGGTTCCAGTTATGGACACTAACCCAGATCTGCATTTACAATCTTGGGCTTAAAACAAGCATTCAAACTGAACAATCAGAATTGTACATAAAAAACTATTTTATATAAAATGAGAGAGAGAGAGCGAGAGAGAGAGAGAGATGGTAAACAAAGAAGTACAGTCCGGCTACCAGTCAGGCCATCAGTCTATTTCTAAGGGTTTTGTGCTGCTGTCCAGTCCTGTAACATCAAAGCACCTTTACCATATAACAGATTAGCAACAATGAAGCCCCTAGTGGAGTACTTGGAAACACTTACTCAGTAGCACAGTAGATAACTTGAGAGACAACAGCATGTTTGTCATCCTTTTGGAAACGGATGTAAAATATTTGTTATAAACCATTAAATAAGTACACATTAATATACAAGAAATGTTACAGTAATAGTTCAAGTGGTCATGGAAATTAAGTTAGAGGAACAACACTGCATACATCAATGTTAGAGAATTCAATTGCAAGACTAAATCAGAAATACTTCTGGAAATCTCAAAACATGGTGGTACCTACTGGCTCCGAATACCCACTAGTGGGTTGGTTCTCTTAGTGATTGCTGTGGAGCACTGATGGTAATGAGTAGAATTTGAAATTTGACTCATCTGTACTCCTTATTCATGGATAACGTTTGTTTTACCGCATATAAATAACGTCTAAAAATGAACACAAAAGAGAGAAATACTATAGACAATGTCATGACTTTACGGAGTCCTATTTCCACAGGCATTCAGATTTGCATTACTAATCATTTTTAATTTAAATTTATAACACATCATGTTCATTTGGAATTCTTTGTGCAAGCAGCAACAGCTGTGCTAATTAATTTTGTGTGGTATCTTGTGAATAAATCTGCTTTTTGGTTTCAGTGAAAAAAAGTTTTATCTGTATACAGCTCACATTTGTGTGGAAGGAAATAGGTTTGAAATAGGTGAATCTTCCAAGTTTTTGGAATTATTCTGAAGAGAAATGCTATACTATAGAAATGTTATATACAGTACATACGTAAACCTGTTCATATTAGTAAGACATGCAGAAATTGTTGGATAACTTGTCTTCACATCAAGTATTTAATTTTCTATGAGGTTTTGTGACTAATAAGCGGATTTTTGCCCACTTATATATTCTATACTTGAATAATTATTGAACAGGAATGGGAAAATCTTAGCAAATTTCCTAGAGTTTATTTGGACATACGCACCTAAAAGTTGAGATGTTACTTCAAAACTTTACGTAAACTTCTTTTTATGTAAACACACTCTTGTAGTATTTTTGCACTTTAGATCCAAGCTAGAGATAAGAAGTGCAGAGAGGCATCAAAGGCATATTTTATTCAAAGAAGCATCCATTTCCTGCAATGCAAAAGGTCAGGTTTCAAGGCTAGCTTGGAAGCTACACCTGTTCATTGTTGAACTGGATTTTCATTACATTTTGTAAATGTGAATGGCAAATGTGTTCAGGAAAAGTGGGGACTGGTTATTCATAATAAAATCAAATTAATCATCCAACTGATATAAACTCTCAGTGTAAAGTAGGTATTGATTTCAATATATCTTCTTAAATTCAATTTTTAAATTCCCAAGCACATGGTTCATATTAATAGAGGGGCAAATCCTGCAGTCATTACTTAGCTAAAACTCCCATTGTGTACAATTCTGTTCTTAGTTACACCAGAATAAATCTGGGATTGCTTCACTGAAGTAACCCTGTATATACATGAATTTAAGTGAAAGCAAATTTGACCCATAGACTTTACTGAGTATTTTGACAGAGCAAGGTCTACCGCATTTAGTCCCATAGGAAAGGTGACGAGATATTTATTAGAAAACAGATATTTTTTCTGCTTTTCAATTTCGTTATGTTGTGTTTAGTGACATTTCCAGTTTAACGGCCCAGGTTAATGGAAAATGCACATATTAATATCGAAAAAATGAAACAAAATCAAGTTGATTAAGCATGGGTGAAACAAGCCGATACAAAGAAATTATACTGGTTTTGTTTCTTGCAGTGTTAACATTCAATGTGTTTGGCATTTTTATTGTACCACCACAAGAATTGATGACTACTTTTATCTTCAGATAAAGTTGCTTGGGTTTTTTTTTTCTCCAGAGATTTACAATATCATTTCTTATCAAGTTAAATAACTTGCCTAGATCTCTCAGGGTGGATAAATTTAACACACGGTGTGGATGGAGCTAAAAGCAGAATGCCAAAAGATATAAGGCTATTTTAATTATAGTCTCAAAGGCTATGCTTAACACTATATACCTGTAATAGCTTAAATGGCAGAACAGAATCATTTTCAAGTTCATAACCTTTCAAATGCTAGTTTGTGCTTGTACATGAAAAGAGTGAGTGTCAGATGTGGAGCCATTCTCTACTGTTAGTAGCTGTTCATAATGTGGGGTTTTATTGGGTTTATGATGGCAATTTAACTAGGACTCTGTGGTACAATGGTTTAACGGTGAATGAATCCATTTATGGCCCGACTTCTAATATTTTATCTTACTGCACCTAAATTATTTACTAGTGAGTGAAAATTATTTTGATCATAGACTGCTAGAAGTATATATTGTAGAGAGACAGATCATTTTACCTCATTCACTAATGGATTTATTTTATATGTTAGTTCTCATCAGTTTGGAAATGATTTGGCATGAATAGCAGGCTTTGATCTGAGGATAAAATGACTGAAATAAACATGAAAAGCAAACCCTGCAAGTGGTCTCTGTAGAGATGACCTAAGGTAAAATAAAATTATAGGAAGAGAGGACTTGTGATTTTCATAATAGCATTGTTTCCACAGATCAGTTGAATGCCCTGGGGTAACTTGTCAATGCACAGGGTATTAAGTGCATAAGTTGTAATAACTATAATTAGAATTTGTGTGGTGTTCTCTTTATACCACACTAAAAATGGCTTCAACTGCATTTTAAAATTTCGTTAGACTCAACTCTGCACAGCCTGTGAATAGCTAATAACTTTGCTGAAACTGAAAATATAAAGAACTATGTGTTCTGAGATACTTTAGAATGTGATGTTAAATGCAATCAACAAAAGTATGTAGTGGAAAGGGAAATCATGACTAGAGGAATTTCCTCATTGTCAACTCTTTTGGGCAGCTGAGTGCCCTCCTCTCCCACTTAAGAAGACCCTTTATTCATAACAATTGAAGCAAATAGATACTTATTTAAGCACAAAAATGGACCTCGCTAAAATTAGTGGCAGCAAAATAGTCATACTCATATATTGAAACTATGTGGTTAAGCTTGCGGATGCAGAACTTTGCAGAAGACAAAGCATATTTAATTACTGGATTAAAAACCAAGATTCAGAAATTTGGTGCAGTGTGAGAGCAATTTGTAAGTTATGTTCCATTACTGAATGCTGTATGTTCAGGTTATTTGGTAGAGTTACATAAAGCCTTTTTTGGGATTGAACCTACTGGAATTGGGGTGTATATATAAGTTTTTTGGATTCTGTTTTTATAATAAGAATGAAAAAAAAATTTTGAATGGTTGTTCATAAAATAAAAAACGTAGTATTTTTTCTAATTTATTGTAGCTGTCATGGGCAGATACACCTATCTATATATAGGCTAGCTTTAACTAGTCCAATATTTTAGGACTTTAAAAAAAAATGATTTGCCAAAAGTATGGAAGAATTTTTACTCATTTTAAAATTAAAACAGTCAAATGTTAAGGGAGATCTAGTGTGATTCCTGACTCCTATATGTAACTTAACCCTTTGCAACTCTGCTTCTGTCATTTACCTTAGTTAATGTGTAAATAATGCTTATGCAAGATATAATCACAAAAGTTTATTCCTTCTCACAAGATGCTAAAATAAATCCCTCTAATGCATTAGAGACGATAGGTGGTGGTGGTGGTGGTGGTGGTGCAGCAAATTGAATTTCTAGCTGTAGGATCAGTCAGAAATGAACAGTGAACCATCCTGTTTAATTTGTTATTGAGCATTAAGAAGTATATAATTTAGTGAGATATGAGGAGTGAAGAGAAGTAAGCATCCAAGACTTGTTTGTTTATCCACTCACTAGTAGTTCAATTTGAATGAAAATTGTATACATTTCTATAGCAATGAAAGATCTATAGTCCCCAACTAATGATGACTAAAGATTATATATTTTTTTAATATAACTTAACATACCAGTTAGTAAAAATAGAAAATAATGTCTTGTTCGGCCATAGTATTTAACAGGGTTGCTATCATACTCAATAACTACAAGCATACTGCCTCTGTGTTCCTGCTTGTTTTTCCAATCAAGGACATACTTTCTCTCCTGAGTAATGTGAGAGTTTAACAATTACTTGCAGCATTAACACCAGACAATTTCTTCTGGGACTGCAATCTGTTAGAGTTCAATTTTCTCAGTCACTGATGAAATGATCAGAATGAATTCATTGCTTCTGAATGAAACAGAGTGAATAAACTAAATGTGATTGAAATGAACTTATGTGGCACTCACACATGAACAGAGTTCTTTTGTGCATGCGTATGCACACACATGTCCGCACACACACGCCCAGAGTCATGTACAATTTTAAGTGGTGAAGTTTCAAATATCCATCAACAGTGAGTTCTTTTTCCTCCTTCAGATTGGCCTTTAAACAATAAGTGCCTTTTTACAGCAGTGGGAAAATGGGTTGCTTCTTGTGTCATAGGCACAAGAAATTCTATGTAAGTCTTAAGTTTTTATCAACAATAAAAGTTAATTTTCATTGTATTAGTAGGTGATAACATTTTAAAATAAATCTTTACTAATCCACATAATGCATATGGCTTAGGTTTTGGACATTTGTATAATGGCCTATGATACAAACATTCCAAATTAAAACCAGTTAAAGCAAAAAGAAATAAAGCAATAACGTACATCTTTTGTTTTTAAAGTGACAATAATCTGCACGCTGCTCAGAGACTGTTTCAATAACAACACCTTCCACTTTATGAATATTTGAAGCTCATGCAAGGCTTTATTTGCCTTGAAAAAATCAAGTCTAATGGGAGACCGTGCTGTGAATGTGACATAGGAGTGATATGATCAACATATCAAACATATTAAGTTTAATCTATTGCATTCAGAAATGTTTAGGGTTAGAGAAGACATACACATTTTCAGTGGTGGTTGATGCCCGAAATAACTTTCAGAGCTACAGGGACAATGTCTCTCTCTCGTCCTCATCCTCCTCTTGTCCAGTGAAGTGAAAATCTAGGAGACATTGTTTTGGGCACTGGGGGATATCAAATATTTTCATAAGGGATGAGAGGGAAGGGGAAAGGGTTAAAAATGGGTGCCATCTTCTCTCTTTCACACCCTTTCAAAATGGAAAAACTGGGTCATTTTACTGTATAGAGCACAGTGGGAGACAAGAGTATTTATTCATGTGTGACCTCTTCACTGTTCTCTCATTGTCCCAACCTCTTTGCTTCTGCTGCAGTTCTTACCCTGCTACCTTACCATTTGACCACATCCTTATTCACCACTTGATTCAATTCCCTTCTGCTCTCCTCCCTGCAACTCAATCCATTTCCCTCCTCACTCAAACTCCCCAGCTTCCCTCATAGCCTCACCAACTCAGAAATGCCCCCTGCCCACATGGATGAACACACTTCCATTTCCTAACTCATCTCTCTGCTACACAAAACCACCCAGTTAACTCTGAATCCTAAACCGCCCAACACACCCAGGCTCAGAAATCTTCTTTCCCTTCAACACACAAACCACTACAGGTCAGAAATGGAGTTGGGAGAAAAATAGGTTTGTTTGTTTGTTTGGCTAGTTTGATAAATATTTTGTAAAAAAAATCATCATAAAATTGAAATCTTTAAAAGTTTTTGGTGAATTGAAAAGTTGAAAAAAATTGAGCTGCAACATTATAATAATGTTGAAATGAAATATTTCATTTTAACCCCCAAATTTTCTTTTGACTTTGACATTTTGAGAAAAGCAAGTAAAGGGGAGGAGGTAGTGTAGGGGATTTGAACTTGGGTCTCCGTGGGTGTAGGAAAGTGCCTTAGTCAGTGGGATTTTTCAGTCTCTGATGTTGAAGCTGTTCCACACTTTTTAAATAACTAAAGAGTTATTGGAGTAGGGACTTGAACTTGGATTTTCCAGAGCCTAGGTGAGTGCCTTAACTACCAGCCTGAAGAGTCATTATCCCTAGCCTGATAGCTATTCATTGTAATTAATTATAACACTGAATAGTTAATGAATGACAAGTTCCTGTCCCTGGTCCAATAATTCTTTAGTTATTTATAAGTAGTGGAACAGGTTCAAGAGCAGAGACTGAGAAAGCCCCATACCAGAGTATCACATAGTCCAAGTGTTAGGGCATTCTGAAATATTTTGTTTTGACTTTTCCAGTTTGGTCAAAACTATTTGGGAACCTTGACTCAAATTTGCAAATAGTTTTGATCAAACTGAATTTTTTGATGAATAAACTCTTAGCCTAAAAACTTCAGCCAGTTCTAGTCAGACAATTTAACTTTAGGCTCAGCCCATCCTCCTTGTACCTGACACACATCACCATCATGCTCAGAAGCAGCCTTTCCTACTCCCTGAACTCAGAAGCATCCCTCTCCTTCCATGCGTGGTCCCAGAAAAGCATACCCGTGGCTGCAGAAAGCATGGAACCCTGTGTGCTCTCTGCCTGTTTGCTTTGGACCACCTCTTGCTGCTGCTTTCAGCCCGTGGACTGAAAGGAGTATGTACAAAACCTTTACACTTTACTTCTATAAAGTTGAAGAGAATTTACTCCAACAGAAACCGATATTCCCTGTTCTCTGCCTCCTCCCTCAGTTGCCTGGAATTAGTTCTGCCGGTTTCCAGGAAAATTCTGATAACTGCCAGTAGCAGCAGTTGGTGCAGCATCAGCATGACCCCTGCCTTGGTGGCAATTATATTGCATCCTACAATAAATGGAGCATGCTATGTGGTTATACAGTGCATTTGACAACTATGATTGCTGGGCTTTATCCCCATTAGACACTAATGACTAGACATCATTGCACAATTTTAGGTTTCTGAATTTTAAGAGAATTATATCCTGGCAGACCAACTATGCTTCTAACTCTGGAGAGAAGTTAGTGATTTTGAAACATTTTGTTAGTGTATCACGACTGTGCACACTGTGGATTTTATACTCAAGTAATTGTGGAGAAAAGAAGACAGACAAAATTAACCAAAATTCACCAGAAAGTGCATGCAACCTTCTAATTGATGAAGGGGATCTTTTGGGCCTGGACACTTTTGAACAGTTGTCTAGGGAAAATATGGGGAATATAATAAATAAAATATTGATAGCTGTGTACTGACTCCAACTGTGCATAAGCAGTTGGGCTTTACTTCTAAAAGATTTTGCACTGTTCATTTAAAATGAGTCTACTAATCTTTGGATGGAGTAAAATATTATTTCATTAGCATCTAAAATACTCTATAGCCAGCACTACAAACCACAATATTTTCCTAATATTTCAGTCAAATATAAAGCTCTTCAACCCTCTGCCTCTCTTTCAAGTATTCAGCAGGCCACCTGTAAGAGCCACAGTCTCCTCTACTATTGAGTAAGGTCCAGTAGCAGCCCAACCCTCCCTGCCCACAAACTCCAGAGTAGCCTTCTGGTCTCTGCAGTCTGTCCACTGACAGATGCAAAACTTGTTGTTGTGAGCTATTGCAAAGTGATAGAGACTGGTGATGTCGCTGTATGTATCTGATAACAGCATCTGCTCCCTGAAAGCTATAGGAAGGATGTGAGCTTGCTCATACATACACATCACATCTGACATATGTATAAATAATTGTTTAGATATTTGTTAGACTCCAAGCCTAGCAGCAGATACTCCCATGCCTTTTTCCTGAAATCAAATGTTTAGATGCCTTTGAAATATATTTTGTCATTTTCTATCACAACATGTCCCTCATTTTTAATCCTCTAGGTAGCACCGTAGAATATTTGCAATACGTGATTGTCATGGTGTTCACCCCACACTTGCCCTGAAAGGATTAATGAATGCTAAGAAAGGGGCTAATTAACCCAACAGTTAACAGCTAAGAGGAATCAGGTGGCTAAGTAATCCCTAGACTGAGTGAGAGAGCCCATCTGAGGAGGAAGGAGTTGGGCTGGATTTATAAAGACAGAAAATTGGCAGCAGAAAAGGGAGGGGGAGAGGCTTCTTGGAAAGGCTGCAATTACTCCCTGGGAGGAGTGTTTGGATTCTGCAAAGATCAGTAGTCAGCAGTTGCTCCCTGTGAGTAGGAAGTGGTGAAGCTGTCAGACCCAGAGAAAGAAGGGATCCCGGTTAGGAAAGGGCTCAGGGAAAAGCAGCAAGATCTGAGGTGGAACTAATCTTGATTGCTGACTAGAGGATCTTTGAGCCAGAACCTGGAGTAGAGAGTGGGCCCGGGTTACCCAGCCAGCCACTGGGGAAATGGCATTGGTGGGCCAATGAATAAGAAGACAGCCTGAGCCTGTTTGTGAGAAGAGACTTTCCAACCACGGAAGGGGAAATCATTTCTGACCTGGTGAGAAGGCCAAGTCACAAAGAGGCAGCAGTAGCTTATGGAGCAAGAGAGGGGCCGCAATCTCAGAGAGAAAGGCAGAGGATGGCGTGCAACTGTGGAATGGGATTTTGACTTTGTGAGCTTCCTCTGAGTGACCAGGAGAGGGCGCCATCCTAGCAGTGAGTGGACTACCACATCACAGAGATGAATTACAAAATGAGTTTCACCCATCTGCCCGAAATCTCCAGGGCCTGAAGTTACTGCAGGAAGTCAGAGGCTTGCACAGCATTTAATTAATATTCATATGATGAGATATAGCTCGATCTCTCTCTCTCTCTCTCTCTAGAAATGGAAAAACAACACAATATAAAGAATATTAAATCCTAAGTTTATATGTGTGCCTCTCAGTTTGCATCAGGCACTACAAAATATTAATTATTTTTTGGTTTAAACAGGTTGGCCTTGATTCTGATTTTGCGACAGCCAAAATGTAAGATCTCCCATAAACCACATATTTTAGTTAAATAAGTGCTAATCATTCTATTTCAGATGCATAAAAAAAAAAGATTGGATGACTTTTAAAGTGGTTTTGTTAATCAACTGTACTAATAGTTCATAAATTCCATTCAGCACGTTTGCCTCATGACAATGCATAGCTAATAACTCCAAATGAATGAAACCTAACTACAGAAGAAACCTCTGAAGAGTTCCTTCACTGCACAATAGATGTATTCTTTTCTGGTTAACTATTTGAAGAGGTATAACTTAAAATTGCTCCATTGTTCTACTATATTGGTGCATAGGGAAAGTATTATCTGAACCTCCTGAGAGCTATTTGATGTACTTAGAGAAATCCTGATTTGCTTTATGTACTGTCTTTTGAATAGTAAGTTCCTAGCATATCCTATGCTTCTAAAAAGAAGACTTTTTGGGAAGAAAATCTAAGGGAAAAAGGAGGGAGAGCTGGCAGTTTCTTAAAGACACAACATCAAATTATACTGAGGAGAAGGAAAGATAGAGCCATAGTGGCCTCTTACTATTCTTCCTATTAGCAATTCTTTAATGATCTGAAGATAAAAAGGAATCCTACAAATTACTTGGACAAATTGCTAAGGTTGAGCACAAAAGAATAACCCAGGCATATAGGGACCAAATCAGAAAGGCTAAGGCACAAAATGTTACACCTAACAAGGGACATTAAAAGGCAATAAGAAGTACTATAAATGCATTAGGAGCCAAAGAAAGAAGGAAAGTGTAGGCCCTCTAGTTTCTGGGGAAGGAGAGCAACATCAAAATGCTAAGGTGTTTAATGCCTCTTTTGCTTCAGTCTTCACTAAAAAGGTTAATGATGACCAGATAATAAACATAATTAATATTAACAACAAAGGTGAAGAAATGCAAGCCAGATAGGGAAAGTCCAGGTTAAAGAATACCTAGATTTGTTTGATGTATTCAAATTGGCAAAGCCTGATGAAATTCAGCCTATGGTACTTAGGGAACTAGCTGTAGCAATACATTAGAAGAATTCATGGAAGATGGATGAGATCCCAGAGGACTGAAGAAGGGCAAACGTATCTATGGGATTTTTTTACGTGGGGAACAAAGAGGACCAGTGAGGCTAACTTTGATACCTGGAAACATACTGGAACAAATTATTAAGCAGTCAATTTGTAAGCATCTAGAGGATAATAGGGTTGTAAGTAATAACAAATCATGTCAAACCAACCTAATTTTCTTTTTTGACAGGGTAAGCAAATTGGGAAAATATGGTCTAGATAAAATTCCTGTAAGGTGGGTGCAAAACTGGTTGTGAGATCATATTCAAAGGGTAGCTATTAATGGTTCTCTGTCAAATGAGGGGTGTATCAAGTGTGGTCCCTCAGGGGTGTATCAAGTGTCCGGTATCACTCAATATTTTCATTAATGATTTGGATAATGGAGTGGTGAGTATGCTTATAAAATCTGTTAATGACACCATCTTGGGAGGGTTTGCTAGAACTTTTGAGGACAAGATTAGAATTCAAAACGAGCTTGAAAAATTGCAAAATTTATTTGATTTTATCTTGTTGATTTCATCTTGTTGATTTCACATTAAGATAAGTGCAAAGTACTGTTGTTAGGAAGGAAAAATCAAATGCATAACTGCAAAATGGGGAATATTTGGCTAGTATTGCTGAAAAGGAGCTGAGCGGTATAGTGGATCAAAAACCGAATATGAATTAACAATGTGATGCAGTAAAATGCTATTCTGGGCTTATAATCATACAAGAAGATCTGGATGACCTTGAAAACTAGAGTAATAGAAATGGGATGAATTTTAATAGTGCACAATGCAAGGTCATGTACTTAGGGACTAACAACAAGAATTTTTGCTGTCAGCTGGAGACTTATCAGTTGGAAGCAACAGAAGGGGACAAAACCGGGGTGTACTGGTTGTTCACAGGATGACTGAGTGGCCAATGTGATGCAGCTGTGAAAAAGTCTATTGCAGTCCTAGGATGTATGAGATGACATATTTCTAGTAGCAACAGGAAGTGTTAGTACCATTATACAAGGCACTGGTGAGACCTCATCAGGAATACTGTGTATGTTTTGGTCTCCCTTGTTTAAGAAAAATGAATTAAAACTGGAACAGGTGCAGAGAAGGGGTGTTAGGATGATCCAAGGAATGGAAAACCTACCTTATGACTCAGAGACTCAGAGTTTGGCTTGTTTAGCCTTATGAAAAGAAGGCTGAGAGGAGATATGATAGCTCTCTATAAATACATCAGAGGGATAAATGCCAAGGAGGGAGTGGAGTTATTGAAAGTAAGTGCCAATCTGGACGCAAGAACAGAAGGATATAAATTAACCATGAATAAATTTAGGCTTGACATTAGATGATGATTCTAATAATCTGATGAGTGAAGTTCTGGAAGTTCAGCCTTCCAAGGGGAGCAGCGTGGGGAAAAAACCTAACTGGCTTCAAAACTGTACTTAAGTTTATGGAGGATATGGCAAAATGAGACTGCCTACAACGGCATGTAGATGATCTGCGACTACTAGTAGCAAATATTCCAAAATCAGTGGTGGCACAATAGTTGGGGAGGCCTGTACACCAAACTGTTAGAGGAGGCCTCTAAACCAGGGATTTACTACAGAGAATTCCTTCCCAGGTCTCTGACTGCTGAGTCTTGCCCATATCTCAGGGTCTAACTGATCACCATATTTGGATTGGGAAGGAATTTTCCCTCCTTTCAGATTGGCAAATACATTGGGGATTGTTTGCCTTCCTCTGCAGCATGGAGCATGGGTCACTTGCAGGTTTCAACTAGTGTAAATGGCGGATTATGTAACATGAAGTCTTATGTCTATGTAACATGAAGTGTAGGACATCATGATTTCAGGACATCAGTAACACAGCCATAGGTTATGGGGCTTTTATAGGAGTGGGTGGGTGAGGTTCTGTGGCCTGAAATGTGTAGGACATCCGACAAGTTGATCATGATGGTCCTTAAAGTCTGAGTCTCTAACAGGAAGGTATTGTATATAAGAGAAGGAAGTACTTTACTTGGCACTGGTGAGGCTGAGTACTGTGTCCAGTTCTGGTATGCTACATTTTAAGAAAGATATGGACAAACTGAAGAGAGTCCAGAGGAGAACACCAAAAATGATAAATGGTTTAGAATACCTGACCTATGAAGAAAGATTAAAAAAACTGGACATGCTTAGTCTTGAGAAAAGAAGATCTGGCTGAGGGGATGGCGGGGGGGATCTGAGAAGTCTTCAAATATGTTAAGGGCTGCTTCAAGGAAGATAATGTCTGATTGTTCTCCATGTCTACTGAAGGTAAGACAAAAAGTAATTGGCTTAATCTGCAGTAAGGGAAATTTAGGTTTGACATTAGGAAAATCTTCTCAACTATAATGATGATTAAGCCCTGGAATAGGTTTTCAGGGGAGGTGGTAGAGTCCCTGTCATTTGAGGTTTTTCAGAACAGGTTAGACAAACACCTATCAGGGATGATCTGGGCAGATTTGGTCCTGCCTCAGTTCAGGGGGCTGGACTAGATGACCTCTCAAGGTCCCTTCCAGCCTTACATTTCTATGATTCTCTGACCTACAATGTTACTTGGAAAAAATGAGGTCACTCTAAATGGTGGTGCCCCTGATGAATTAGACAATCTAACCCTTAACTGCTGAATAAATTAATTCATTTAATAGTGTAAGTGGACTACTAAGAAATACACTTTAAATAAGTTTAAGAGAAAACTGGTATGTATGTAATTCAGTTACCAAACAACATAATATTTCAAAGCACATGGGCCAAAACTAAAGATCCCCTGAACTTGTGGAAAAGTTTGGTCTAAATATGGTAGAGAAGGGACTATTGCAAAATACATTTATTTAAAAATGCATTAATTTAGGAGAAGTGTTTTTATAAGTGTTGTCCAGTTGCATATAAAAAGACTTTTTTTTTCTATCCTTTACCACATCTCGTTCCTGTATTTATATTTTGGTTCACTCAAAGATCTCTTCTTTTGGCTAGACTGTTCCTTTAAAGATGACTTGTACAGATTGTTCCGAAAGTAAGGTTTTTTTTAAAAATAAGATATAAAAAAATTGGTGGGGTGGATAAGTTATTTTAAAATGTAGACAAATCATTAGCTCCTTGAGATTCTGAGGAATGAGCTGTACAGTTATTAAAAATCATTTAGGAATGAAATATTACTCTTCTAAGCTGAGGTTTTTTGTTTTTGTTTCATTATTTTTATGATCGAGACACAGCATATTAGGGGAAAATGAAGATTAAATAGTAAATATGACAATTATTCTCTGTTGCTCATATTAACCATGTCTATCCTTCCTGTAGGTGAGACAGGCTTCCACATTCAAATGTAAATCTGAGGCCCAGGGTACATATTGTAGTAAATACTGGTCTTCAGAGTTCATCATGTACCATCAAGGATCTTAGAACAACACATGAACCCAAGTCACTGAGCTTCTAAATTTTGTAATTGTCCTTGAGAATAGGAAATTCTGACACTGAGTGAGTCATCTGGGAGGGAATGTGGATGAGAGACTTTGTTTTGGCTGAAAGGGTTAAACAGAGACTTCAGAGGGATACATTTCAAGGAATTGGTTCACTTGAAGTTTTTCCTGTGCAAGCCCACTAGCATATAAAATATTTGTGAATAGATCTTTTTGTTCTTATATGTATAGTGGTGTAGTTCTTATATGTATGTTGATAGCTTGAGAAATGCACAAGTGCATTAAAACATACTTAAAGCATATACATATTTAAATAAGGCATAGATTTAGTGTAAACGTCCATTGTTCTACTGGCTAATAACTTTAATTGAAAGTAAAGGATGTCTTGGGATCTCCTGTAGTAGGTTTGAAAATCACACTTCTTGAGGATTGTGTATAAAGATAAACAAATAAACATGATCTCAAATGTGCTCTCATTTGTTCTGGTTTAAATTAAGGCCATCTAAGAGTTTTGAACAGAAGTACTTGGTGTTCAGCTATCAGTTGAGAACCATGACAACATAATATAAATGTCATGAAATGAGCACCAATTGGACTTGGGCATCTGTCATTAGAAATAAATCGTAGATTAAAAACCTCCAGTTAAATGTAAAACACCATGAATTCATCCATATAAGTCTGTATCTATTTCAATCTCCTTCAGTGTCTATTCAGATTTACAAAGAGAACAGAAGAAGATCACTTGTCACTGTCTAAAATTAACATTTTCTGATGATATCACTTTTGTGCCTACAATTAATTGTCTCAACTTGAGATTTTGTGAAAAGAGGAAGTCTTCCATATTCATAAAGCTAAATCTTCAGAGTAGAGACAAGATTAATTTGAAAATGACCATAAAAGCCGACAAAGCCTAGATTAGATTATTTTAAAAACATGGAGGCAGTGCTTCTTCACTGATTTAGTAGTTTGATTTTACTAGTTTCATGTTTTTGAAGTCTGTAGACTGATAGTAAGCTGAATGCTTGGGAAGTTAAGTGAGGTACACATTTAATAAAATGTTGCTAATTTTGCCGAGGATTTCATATGTTTAGATTTGCCTCATGTAACTGCATTTTTATTCAAAGTGGCTCATACTAAACTTTCTTTCAAACGCCGTTAAATCTTGTTTTCTTTCAATCACTAAATGTCCTTACAACTTGTAAGCTGCAACTGCAAGCAAATAAAATATGAAAATTGATTTGATGCAAAGTTTGATAAATATTTTGAGTCAGGATGGCAATAACCAGCCTACCTGAATGCCAATAATAGCAGTGCAAATTGAAATTTCCCTTGTAGAATTTCAAAACATGGTGGGTTTACATTTGATGTCTAATGTGCGGCAACAGTCACAAATAGAAAATAAGACAGAAAATATTATAATGCCACTATATAAGTCCATAGGCTGCCCACACTCTGAAAAAAAAAACTTTGTCCATTTCTGGTCACCCTGCCTCAAAAAAGGATGTAGTGGACCTGGAAAAAGTTCTGAGAAAGGCAGCAAAGATGATCAAGTGTATGGAACAACTTCCATACAAGAAGACACTAAAAAGATTAGGGCTGTTCAGCTTAGAAAAGAGACATTAAGGGGCGATGTGATAAAGATATATAAAATTATGACTGGTGTGAAAAAGGTGAATTCAGAAGTATTATTTACCCACTCTCACAACACAAAAATCAGGGTCATCTGATGATATTAATAGGCAGTAGGGTTAACACACAGAAGGAAATATGTTTACACAAAGCACAGTTAACTTGTGGAACTCATTGTGATGTGTTGTTGTGATGGCCAAAAGTATAAATGGATTAAAAAAAGAAATAGGTAAGTTTAGCAAGAATAGGTCTATCAATAGCTATTAGCCAAGATGGTCAGGAATGTAATCACATGGTTGGAGTGACCCTAAACCTCTGACTGCCAGAAGCTGGGATGGAAAGACGGGGGTGGCTCTCTCTAAAATTGTCCTGTTCTGTACATTCTCTCTGAAGAATTGGTACTGGCCACTGTTGGAGTCAGAATGCTGGGCTAGTTGGACCAATGGTCTGACCCAATATGGCAGTTCTTATGTACTTAGTTTATGTGTTCAGATGCCACAGTGATGAGCATCATATCAGAAGCTAGCTAGTTAAAAGTGCCTGAGAAATTAATGCCCTGCTTGTAAATTATTGCTTAGAAATTAGTAAATTGTTTTTTATTCTAGAGACATTGACTAAAAGTCATGGGTCTCTCACAGATAGGTCCCAGTTAATTTTTCCAATATCATGGGGTAGAGGTAGATTAAAAGTTTGGCTCTGAGATGCCCCAGATGGATTCCTTAGCTCTTGGGGGAGAATAATGCAATCAGTTGCTTGGTATAATGTTCCCAGGCTGGATTTCACAACATTAGCAAGTAGGGGCAGCTCTCCATGCTAATTTTTTTTTTTTTACACAAATTCATGGAAAGCTGATATTCAGCATTTATTCAGAACAGCCTAATGCATATACAGGATATATAAAAATAATAATCCTATTTCAGTCAAAATGGAGAGGAAGGAGAAAATAAACAAACTCATAATGGGGAAATCTTGTTGCTCAACTAAACTAAATCCACTCCTCCACTTGCTGCCCCCTAGACCTCCAAAGACAGTTAAAAAAATGTGTGTCTTCAGTCTGTTCTTTAGTTCATTTTATTCTACATGTAACTGGTATGTAGAGCTGAGTGTTTCCATCCCTTCAGAATTTCCATCCTTTCAGAAACTGATATTTTAACATTTTGTTTTCATTCTAAATTGGGATGAAAAGTTGATTTATTGAAATTTTTCATTGAACCAAAAGTTATATTTTGAGTTGCAAGTATCAAAATGTAATATTTCAGTATTCCTGAATCTCATCATTTTGATTCACCATGTTAATTGAATCAAAACTCTGGGGTACTAATAGGTGTCTGCTACAGACCACTAAATTACACTAGAGAATAGGATAACCTGCTGCTTAAAAACCTATCTGTCACATGTAGGGGAAAAAAATTGTGTTATCATAAGGGACTTCAAACTGAGTGACATATGCTGGAAGTCTCATGGTGCCAGAACTAAAACATTCTCAGAATTTCTAAAAATTATGGATGACAATATCCTAACTCAAAAGAAGTGTTTCATCTAACACAGGGGAATTCTATATTAGACCTCATCTTGACAGATAAAGAGGAACTGATCACAGAACTAAAAATTAGTAGTGCTTACTTGCAGGTAATCATGGCTTGATTACATTTATTATATGTAAAAATAATGTCCAAACAACTAATAAATATATAATATAAACAAAAAAAAAAAAATATGTGGTGCTTTTAAAGGGCTAATTTCACAATACTGAAACCAATTAGGAGCCAAATCAGCTGGGAGAGAGAATTTAAACAGAAAGAAATGAATAATAATTGGGAACAGTTTAAGAACATTTTCTAGATGCCCAAAAATCAGCAAGTGAGAGAGGATTCACTGGTTTAAATAAAAACAATCGGTCTTAAAGGGGAAGTGAAAAAAGCTCACCCCCAATTGGAAAAAAAAAGTGATGTTGATAGCAGTTTATATGCATTAAAAGCTAGGAATTGTAGAAAATTGGTAACGGAAGCAAATGACACAAGGAGAAATCTCTGGCCAGCACAGTTAAGGACAATCAGGTTGAAGATTTGAAGCATGTTAGGAACAAGAGGAATCTTAACAATGGTATTGGTTCATTACTAGATGAAAATGGTAGAATTGTGATCATAATGCAGAAAAAGCCTATATAATCAATAAAATGTCTCTGTTCCATGCTTGGGAGAAAAATCCAGGTGATATATTTATATTATATCACGATGAAATACTTTCCAACAGAAACCAAAGAGCTAATAACTTTAGTCACTTTAAAATCAACGTACATTCAAGAGTGGTAAAGACGCAGGCCAAAGAGCTCTCTGGACTGTTAATGCTGATTTTCAAAGTATTTTGGAGCACAGTGGAAGTTCTTGAAGATTGGAAGAAAGCTAGTGTTGAGCCACAATTTAAAAAGTGTAAATGGTATGTCCCAGGTAATTATAAGCCTTTCAGCCTGATACTGAATCCAAGTAAAATAATGGAATGGCTGATGTGTGGCTTGATTAATAAAGAATTAAAAGAGAGTAACATATAGTTAAAGACAGTCGACATGGGTTTATGGAAAATAGATCTTGTCAAAATAACTTGATATCTATGATGAGATTACAAGTTTGGTCTATAAAGATAATTGTATTGATGTAATATTCTTTGACTTCTGTAAGACATTTGACTTTGGCACCACACAACATCTGTGGTTTAAAACTGTCAAACCAATTGTAAACAGGGAATTGTCATCACATGGGTGTGTTTCTGGTGTTGGTTCTTGACCCTATACTATTTAACATTATCAATGACTTTGAAGATAATATATAATCATTACTGATAAAGTTTGTAAATGACCAAGGGAGTGGTAAATAATGAATAGAACAAGTCCCTGTTATAGAGCCATCTGACTTGTTGGTAAACTGTACACAAGCGAACAATGTGCCTTTCGATATGGCCAAATGTAAAGTCCTACATGTAGAAACAAAGAATGTAGGCCATGATTAACGGATGGGGACTCTATCCTAGGAAGCAGGGACACTGAAAGAGACTTTGGAGTTGTGGCAGATAATCAGCTGAATGTGTGTTTCCAGTGTGACACTGTCATCGAAAGGGTCAATGCTATCTCCCTATGTATGAACACGGGAATATCTAATAAGAATAGAGGTTCTATTACCTCTATATTTGGGCACAGGGTTGACCACTGCTGGAATTCTGTGTCCAATGCTAGTGTCCACAATTAAAAAATGATGTTGATATATTGGAGAGGGTTCAGATAAGAGCAGCAAGAATGAATAAAGAAGCTTAGAAAACAAGCCTTATAGTGAAAGACTTCAGGAGCTTAACAAAGAGAAGGTTAAGAAGTGACTTGATCGCAGTCTACAAGTACATATATGGGGAACAGGAATTAGATAATATAGGATTCTTAAATCTTGCAGACAAAAGGTGTATATATAACGAGATCAAATGGCTGGAAGTTGAAGCTAGACAAATTTAGGCAGTGTAAGATGTAATTTTTTAACAGTGAAATTAATTAGCCATTGGGACAATTTTCTATGGGTTGTGATGGATTGTCCATCACTGGAAAATGTTTAATCAAGTCAAGATGTTTTTCTAATTTAAACAGGAAATAACTCAGGGAAGCCCTACGCCTTATATTATGCAAGAGGTTAGAATGAGGGATGTAAAAGCCTAAATGTTGAAACAGTAATCAGCTGTTTAAACATTTTAAACAGCTGATTACCATTTAAACTGGGGGGGGGGCCAGCGGCAGCTGGGCTTGGCCCCCGCCAGTGAGAGCAGCTAGGCAGCTCTTTCTGTGGGGGAGGCGCGGAGCCCAGCTTGGGGGGAAGCTGCAGTTGGGCTCAGCTGCCTGTGAGCGAGAGCAGTTGGGTAGCTCTTTCTTGGGGGGAGATGGGGAGCCCAGCGTGGGGGGGCGGAGACGCTGCAGCTGGGGTCAGCTCCCCGCAGCTCTCAGAGCACCAGCTAGGCAGCTTTGGCTTGACAGTTAGGAGTTGAGCCCAGCATGGCTCCCCCGTCTTCCCCCCCATTTAACTGTTCAAATGTTCTGTTTTTAGAACGGTTAAACGGATTCTTTATTAAACTAATTTTTACATTCCTAGTTAGAATAGATGATCACAATGGTCCCTTTTGAGCCGGGAAGTAGTGAAAAGTAGTGAAAGGAAATTAATTCATTTTTATCTGTATTTTAATGCAAGTTAACAGATGGAAAAGAAGATGAGTCCCCACTATGCAGCCAGTCAGCTGTTTTCTGACCTATTGGCCACTGTTTGGAGCCTCTGGTGTAATTAATTTGCAAAGTAGCCAAAGCAGTTGAGATATTTGACTAGTTAAACATCATATGAATGTAAATCAGTTAAATATTAGCTGATAAATATTCACTTCCTTTTCCACCTCCCTATCCCCAGCTTTCCACAGCCAATCCTGTGGGCACAAGGTGGTAGCTGTCTGGTTAATCTCTAGTTTACAAAGGAAGCCAATGCTTGCCATTAACAATCAATGGGAATTTCTTTTGGGGATCAAGCTGTCTACTTAATTTAAAGTGAGCCATGCCCTGCAACAGCAGTGTCAGAATAAGAAGAGGTGATTTCTCTAGATAACACATGATACTTTCTGTAGTGAATCCAAGTTCTGGCCAACAGTGACAATAAACAGAAGATCTCTGTCTGAGCTGATGCTTCAAAATAGGGATCAAGGGGAGGGAGAAGAGGAAGCGGTGCTTGTGGGAAGGGAAATGCAAGGGGCATATTGCTGACATTCAGACAGAATTGTTTTCAGATTCAAGGGTCTGCACATTATATTCAGAATGTCTTAACCCAATATCTGCCTATTCATCCATTTTTACAGCACAGCACTTTTCTCTAGCACTAAATTTATTTAGACATTTCAAAAAGAAAACAGAAAATTATAGCTCATTTATATTCAATTTATCTGGGTCACTAAGAATTGGCCTGTAAATTAAATTTATTTTGAATCTAGTTGCTCATTTATGTACCAAATGAAAAGCACAATATCAAAATAAGTGAATATATTAAATGTTTTCAAACATATATCCACCTGCTATTATTTATGTGGAAATGAGGAAGGAGCCAGAGAGGCACTTGTCTCTAGTAGGAAAAATGACTCTTGACTCTCCTGTGTAAAATGAGCTTCTGAAAGTAAAAGTTAATACCCTGGAAATATGATGAACACATACATGCTACAAACATGGCATTAATATTAAACTTGAGAATGCTTCTTATGGTTTATTAGTACCAGCATCCAGCTACTGTTACAGTGCTAAGGGGAGGCTGATTTCATGCTTGGATGTGCTGCTGTAACCTTACAGAAAGCATTGGAAGCCATTCTCTGTACATACTAATCTGCATAAATGGTAGGGGGCCAGATAACGCCCTCCTGCAGGGGCTCAGGAAACGTGTGTGTTTTCCCTCACAGTGTTTTCTGCAGATCATTCAGTCCCTCATTGTCTGAGGCCTCAGATCCACTGGGGAGAAAGACCGTCTTTACTGACTCCCTGGTCCATCATTGCCATTGAAAACATTCCCCTAAGTCTGTATTACCTTAACAGGAGATTGTTTCCACGTGGGTTTGGCTTGGTAGGCCAACAATGAATGTAGTCTAGCAGTGCCCTTGCATCAGTCTGCCTCTGCCTACCGCCTTCCTTGGATATCCCTTTCTCTATATGCTGATCTTTAATACCACAAAAGACCCATGGTCAGATCATCAGGATCTGATTCCTTTTTGTGAGACCAAACACACTTGCTAATGTATCTATTTGGTCCAGATGCCCTGGAACTGCCAGAGGCCCCAGAGCTACTGAGAAACTTGGAAATGCTTCATAAACTCCCTAAGCCCATGGCCACTATGTATGCTTTACTAATGAAGAGGAACTCCATCAGTCTGCAGCACTTTGTGAAAGTGTGGGAAGGGGAGTTTTCACAGCCCTTAAAAGAACCCCAGTGAGAGAGCATATTACAGAATATTAAAAATGCTTTTGTGAATCTCAGGTTACTCCTGATATAGGAAAATAGTCTATTCAAAATGTATTGGATGCCACAGAGGTTATGCAAGATGGGGATCTTTTCCTCTGATATTTGGTGGAGCTGTAATCAAGAAAAAGGAACCTGGATATATTTTCTATGGGACTGTCTAGCACTCAGGTAGCTCTGCGAAAGGTGGACACACGAGTCAAAATAGTATTTGGTTGTTGAAGCCAAGCCTCAGGTGAAAATTATATTCTTCTGTCCTGGGTTTATTTCCATCACAAAGGTTTTGGTTCTTGTGGTCTGCAATGATTATTATTTTACAAAAGTGGAAAAGTAGGCTGATACCCAGAATAGAGCAATGATATTGAGACTTGTCTGAGTTAGCAATGGAAGAACGAATAGTTTGTCAATGCACAAAGCAATTATATGATTTTGAAGATATTTGGACCCCTGTTTCTTGAAACATTTGAATAAAGAATGCTGAGATAGTCCAATAATGCCAGACTTCCATTCCACTTGACCTTTCCGCTTTTTCTCTCCCTCTTCCTACCCCCACCCCTGGTCCTCCGTTCCTTTTTTTATTATTATTATTATTTTGTGCCTATTTGTGTGCCTTTTTTTTTACTCCCACTTTAACATGTTACGTCTGTATAATATTGTCTGATTTTACATTGTGCGGAGTTGAAGCTTTGACAAGTTCTTAAGTTGCATAATTTAATTGGGTGTCTGGTGACATATACTTGCTATAAGTCATTTACCTTTTATGTTATTGTTTTTCTTTATTAAAATTAATTTTAAAAAAGCCTCTCCCACACAGGAAAAAAAGGCAGCACTGCCCCTTCTGCTCATTAAAATTGGAAATACATACATATATTTCATAGAGACACTCCAACTTCATATTTGATTTTTTTTTCTTAATTCACGGGTGTATTTGAATGAAAACAAATTCTGCAGTTCTCTGTTGAATCGCTGTGCTTCTGCTGCTTTTTCATCAAGTCATAATCCTTTGTTTGGACATTGCAGCTGGTTGCTGCGGAAATAACTGTGGTGTCAGAAGATAATGACTTCAGCAAAGACACAGATGACTTTTTGGGAAAGACCATCTTGTTTTCCTGCAAATACCCCTAGAATTAGGGGGAGGGAGGGAAGAGAGAGACAAATGAAATGTAGTAAAGAGATGAGCAGAATTGCTTCAGGAAAGCAGTGTCTGAACCTTCCAGAATTATTTTCAAAAATGGACTGAGATTTGTAAAACCGTATGTCTGTGGTGGCTAGGTCCCCAGGTTGCTCTGATTAATCTTTGAACAATTTGCTCAGAAAGTAACAGGCAACCAATGTGAGCACTCAGTTCAGCTTCCCCACCAGCACCACTATTGTTTTCTTCAGAAATGTTCTTTTGCTGGACTGTTTCCCAATCCCCTGGCTAAAGAAGGATAAATAGTAATGGTGATAGTATGGCTCTCTTTTTAAATCAGCTATTCTGAGCTTGTACTCTCTTATTCTGAGTCTGGTATTTTTTGCCTGAAGATGCCTTAGAAATATTGTATAGCTAAACATGGTAGCTTATCTTTAATTACAAGGTATTTTCCCTTCTCTTTCTACATCAGTCCTATAGTGGAACTAATTCTCCTTCTACTTGCTGGTGATATGTGGTGGTCTGTTTCATGTTTACAGCAACTTGTATTTAGAGGTAAAGCTTTGTTACTGATGCAGCCTGTGAATAGGGATGCGTGAAGTGCTTTTCTTAAAATTAGACACGCTCTTGATAGATAACTCTACCATCTTTGAAACAAAACCAAATTCAAGCCCTCCTGAAGGCTGGGCAAATTTGGTTAAAGAGTCCCATACTTCTCATATAATCTTCCCTTCTCCTAAGATATATATATATACATATATATATATATATATATATAGTGGCAGGACTTCTATTGTTGGAGCAAGGCCATTCTCACCGTTGGCCTCTTTGAAGAGAATGACAAGGTGCCCAGGCAGCCAAGAAAATATGCTCTTGTGGTTAAATCAAGTCATACTCCTTTAAAATATAGTTTATAAGGGAAATGGTAGGGCAACCTTCATGAATGTACCACTATTACAAGCTTTCTTATATTTGTATCTGTGGTAAAACAAAGCTTTTGTGAACGTTTTTTGTTGCAATATTTGGTCAATAATTTGCCTAGTTCCTCAGTGTCTTTCCCCTCTTCCCAACCCCATTTGTTTGCCTCAAGTAGCAATCAAGATGTCTATAAATCACATTCTGCTAATGGATGCACAACTGCAATCTCTATGTTTCAGTTAAAAATAGACAAATTATAAAAGTTGTTTTTAAAGATCCTCAAATACATAGGATGATTGGTCCAGAAATTATTGATTTTATAAAACAAATTAAACCTCATGTTATGAAACTAAGGATTTTTATTGATTGGCATGTGAACTGAATTGCCTTTTCTCAATTTCACTTTAATCTGCTTAAACTGTTACAAATAAAATAATGAACTCTATTTTTGACAAGTCCCTTAAGTACAAATATTTAGCTTTCAAGTCCAACCTTTCCTTCTGAGCTTTTGAGCCTAATCTTAATATAAATGACATACCAAAGGAGGAGGAGGAGGAGGGAAAGAATAATTTCATATGAAACTTCTTGGGGAATGTAGAAGGGTGTTTATTTGAAACTCATAATTTAAATCTGTTGTGAGCACACCTAGAAGATAAGTAATGTACTCTATAGTTTCTGTAGTGTTTTAAGCTAGTTGAACGAATACATTTACTAGTTCTCAAATGCCAAGTCACAGGTGACAAAACAGCACTGATTAATGACAGCTGCACAAACTAAAGCTTAGAAAATATATTAATAAACCATTCAGATTTAACATTTGCTTGACAGAAACTGGTAACTGCATAGACGCATGGGAGCATTAACCAACACAATGGCATTGATAGTGCAAAATGCAATGCAAAAGTTTTTCTAATCTGAAGGAAACCATTTATAAAGAAGCAAATGTTTGTTTTTTTGTTTTTTTTTCTTCACAGGTAGATGCTGTGACTAGTTAAAAAATAACCAACTGCAGTCTGACCAGACTTTCTAGTGGGGGTATTCCATCCCTGTGCAAGCGGAAAGGGGATAAAAGAATGAAGCTAGTAGTATACTCTGCTCTGTTAGTCTGAGGTGATGTACAAAGTGAGTCTTGGAAGAACTTGCTTACAGAGTGAGGGGAAGGGAAGCAGAATAAGATGTAATTTTATTCCCATTTCAAAATCATTTAGACTAATCTCTGAATTTTGCTCTGTTACTTCAGCAACCTTTCTCTGTCCAACTGAACAGTACTGTGGGGGAGAAGGTACAATTCAGTTGAGTCTTTTCAGCTGAGAATGAGGAGTCTGGGCAGGGGAAACATTATTAAACTATATATGTAGTCCCATTCCTATTCAGCAAAGGATTTAAGCACGTCTAACTTTCTAAGTCAATTGGACTACTCATGCTAAAAGTTAAGCATGTGCTTCAATTTTAGTTGTATTTCAATTTTCTCATCTGTAAAATGGAGATAATAATATATACCATAGGTGAAATCCAGAGATTAAGATGTAGGTGGGTATTTTTCCATTTCGACATGTGGCTTGAGTGCCACCTGTAGTATCCATTCAGAACTGATTTGATCTCTCCGTATCAAGATAGGATATAGGTCACATATAGACTACTACTGGTCTTAATTGTGTTAGTAATATTGTGTTTTCCTAGTTGTTCTCCTTTAAAAAAAAAACAAAAAACATTTTTCACTGCAAAAAAGCAAAGTGATTATTCTAAAGGTATTTTCTCTGACAGTAATTGCTGTGCTGTGTTATGCCATGTTTTGTTACTCCATGAGGAAACTGATGGAACCAGGCATGTCACCCCTCGGGAATGATGGTTTTGTATGTTCAGTGGAATTAGATTAGGGATTTGATGACTACCATTTTTTTTATTTTGTTTTTTCTGATAAGAGCCTCTTTGGGTAATAACCCTGTATCCATATTAATATACAAAGAAGTGGCTAGGAGGGTTGACTATTGTTGTCCTAACCTAATTTTATGTAATCACAATTTACGTGAATTTTCATCAAAGCTTCAGGAAAAACGCTTGCTGTGTCTGTAATCTACAAGTGCCATATGACCCTAAACCATTCTTTATTAGAATGATAGATATTTCTAGATAATACTTGTTCCATAATTACTTATGTGAAAGAATCTGATCAGAAAGTATCATAATACAGGTCCCTCTCCAGCAGAGCACGTAAGCACGTGCTTAGATTTAACACGACTAAGTACTCTGCTGGATCAAGTCCAAGAAATGTAGCTTACTTTTTAATCAATAGATTTTAGAGTAGTGGGTTCCTATCCTTGTAGTTCAAATACGACATCTGTTTTCCATCATCAAGGAGAGTAAGATACTTGAGGTCATCTTGAGTGCCAGCATGGTAACGAATAGACTGTCCTTGATGTTCCTGTAAAGATTCTTACACAGATACATTGATGAAGTTCTTGCACTGTGGGGTGAAGTTGGCTTTGAGATTGCCTACTTAGTTTTTCTTGTAATTACATGAATTCCTTAATAAAGTAGACAAGATAAATAAAACACACTTTTCTAAGAAAAAATTAGCCAGAACTGATATTCCAAAAGCTGCTTTTAGGGAAGTTAAATGTCAATATGATTTACTTTAAATTTTGCAGCTGTGTTAACAACCAAAAAACCCCCAAGCCATTCTGTTATAGGAATTTAAATTACAGACCTCTGTGTGCAAAATGCTCAGTAACTAGCATTGTTTCAAAATATAACTATTAAAATCCCTGAAATTGAAAAAAATCAGTTGCTTCCACATCAATAGTTAATTTTTACTATAAATATTCGTACAAATTATACACACTGACTACAGTACATAGGTTTTCAACTTCACATCCACTAGAAAATAACTCATTTTTTCCTTAATGCTAAATGAAATCTAAAAACACACCAACTGAATATTCCTTTTTAAAATTATTCATCATGTATTAGAAATGTTTGAAGGTTTAATTCCAGATTATTTTAATAACTAGCATATGCCTACTAATAAATTGAGTGCCTTGATGCTAATTGTGAAATGAATGCCTTGAGGATCATGCTACCAGCCAGATAATTGTTTGATAAAATTCACAGGTCTGACTATTATTTGGCATTAATGTTGGTATATAATAAAACTCGTACATTAAGAAAAGTCTAGCTTTGATATACAGTAGGCAACAGGGAGATCATAAGTGTTTATTCCCCATCAAGTGAAAATATGGAAAACTGTTTTCTTATACTGTTAGACAAGAATGTAGTATTTCTAACACTATTTGATAGAAAACATGTCTCATCTTAATTTTGGAATCAGTTGCTAATTAATTATGGCCCAACTATGAACATAATCACATCATCATATGCTATGTTCATATGGCATATTTTTAAATCGTGTTAGTGTTTCCCTTGCCTTTCATGAAAAGTTTTAGTAGTAGGATTTAATTTTAATTGGTTGCTTTCTGATGTGTAACCAAATTACGGTAGTGTCCTGGCTGAAACACAGATTAACGTTATAGCATCTCCTTTAAAACCTATTTTGTTGGATTTTTTTACTTCTAATTCGTGATTAGAAACATAACTTACCTTGGGAGACTGTCGTGGCCAGGAAATGTGGCCTCCCTCAGAGATTGACGGCAAGGGAGGGCCAAACCTCTTTTTGGGTTTGGAACCTGGAAGTCCAGAACTGGAAGCAGAGGGGTGGGACAGGAAGGGGAAGTATAAAGGGCAGGCCTTCCAGCTCAATTGGGAGGGAGCAGCCAAGGGAGAAAGACATTTCTCCCTGGGTGCAGGTCTCCCGGATCCTGACCTCTACCCTGGAGAGATGGAGCCTGAGTTGCCCACCGGCTGGGACCCCGAGGATCTGCTGGGGCCATTTGATCCTGGTATACCTGATGAAGTATCCAGGCCCTGTGACCTGAAGGAGCTGCCAGAGATCCAGGACTCCTGCAGACCAGACGAGATACCTGGCCTTTGCAATCTGGAGGAGCTGCCATCCACTGACGGCCCCGAAGAGCTGCTGGACTTGCCACCGATCGATGAGGCTGAAGGGTTGTGGAACCTCCCACTGGCAAAGTACCCCGAGGAGATGGAGGGTGACTCATAGGACAAGATACTCCAGGGAAAGGGGAGAAGGATAGAGTTCAGGGAAGCCAGACAATGGTCCGGCTGCATTTCGAATCAGCGTGTTTTAGCTGGAGCCCTGCTGACTCTGACAGGACACCCTGTCACTGCCAGGGCCCTGGGCTGGGACGCAGTGGAGTCAGATGGGCCTGCATCCACCTCCCTCCTTCTTACCCTGACCTTGGGGTGATCGCCCCACATAGTGCCAGAGACTATTTACCTTAGCATCCCCACCCTACCTAAAGGCCTGGTCTTTAGATTATTTGCTTGCCCTACCCAGGGCTACAGCCCATTTACCTCATCTGCCACATCCTGAATGAGGGCCCAAGCTTTGAACTGTTTGCTCACCCTATCCAGGCTAGAAATTGTGCTCCTTTGTCTGCCCACCTGGCCTGAAGGCCTAGACTTTGAGATGTTTGCTTCCCCTATAGAGAGCTTGAAACTATTTGCCTGGCTGGCCTGGCCCCGACTGAGGGTCTGGGCCACGGACTATGTGATCGCCCCGCCTGCAGGTTGGGGCCTAGGACTGTGGGATTGCCCAGCTGGGCCAAAGAGGCCATGAACTGCTAATTTTTCTCCTGTAGCTTAAGTCTCCCCACAGAACATAGCAGCCGATTGATGGTGAGGGAAGGCCACCACCACTTGGACACACCGGGGAATGTTTATAGAGACCATAAAATAAATTGTGAGCTTTAAAGAACACTTCCTGTAATTATTCTGGTGCTAATGAAAGCAATCTGATGTGAGGCTCAGGATATGCAAAGAATACAGGTTCATCTCTAGCAGCAGCAGTGAAAATTTTGTCCTTCTATTTGTAAGAGAGCACTGGTCCTTGACTGCCTGGGTATGTTCCATTGTTTCTGTTATGGGTCCTGACTCTTTAAACATGGGAGGTATAGTCCCAGTGGTAAATCATGTGCCTGTGCTTGGATTGTACATTATAGAAACCTATGACTCTAGTATGAAGGAAGATTGGGTGGAGGCAAGATCTGTGATTTAGAGTCTCCATTGGGTCTAGATAGGAGACATGGGAAACAGCCTGGAAGGCTAAGGAATTCAGCCTGAGAGGGACCTTGGAGGACTTTGTAGAAAGACCTGAAGGATGGATGATGTGAAAGAAGAAGCCTGAGCAGGAGAGTGCAGTGTGGTGCTGGGGTGATGAGTTGACACCTGCACTCATTTATGGGCCAAGATTTGGAGCTGTGGTGAGGAGGTTGCAAGCCTCCTTCTCTGGCCCTATGATAACAAGGAAAATGAATTGCTGAAGTTGGGAGATGGATGGATTTGGAGCTGTGCCTGCATAGCCTTTTCTCCCCACAGACCCAGGAGATCACCACCTCCTGCACACTCCAAGGCAGGAGTGCATCTGCAGTGTGGAGTCAGCATGGTCAGTTGGGCAGTTGCTAGGTGAGCTCTCCAGGCTGAGAAAGCAGGAAATAGAATTTCAAAAATTTGTGAGGCTTTACAAGGGGAGGGGTGTGCACCTGTGTACCTGGCCACTGGGCAGCAGAGTACTAAACGGTGACCAGAGTGGTCACAGTGGGGCATTGTGGGACACCTCCTGGAGGCCAGTAAAGTCAACGTAAGTAATGCAGTATCTACTCTGACACTGCATTGACCTAGCTAAGTCAACCTAAGCGCTACGCCTCCTGCAGAGGTGGAGTTATTAAGTCAGCGTAGCGGGTGAGTTACATCAGCAGGAGTGACATTTTAGTGTAGACACTTACAGAGATAGGTCGATGTAAGCTGCCTTGTGTCAACCTAACTTTGTAGTGTAGAACAGGCCTAAGGCTCATAGTAGGAGGAGATCACATCCAGTTCACAGTTCTATGCTTTTGGCCTGTCATCTGCATTAATAGTTTTCACCAAATGCATATCTGCCTACCTCCATCACTGGGATGTCCAGGTGTATCAATATCTGGATTACTGGCTGAAGCAGGTAGAAAGAACTATTCATCACACTCCATGTGCTTTTATGCTTAGGCCTGGAAGTGATCAAAGAGATTGATCCTCACACCCCGCCACAGAATAGAATTTATCTGGCCCTGGTGTACACTTGCCTGGAGATTTGACGGCAGTCGACGGGAGTTACGCAAACTATGCAGAGTAGCTTGTGTAACTCCTGTTGACTGCTGTGCTTCCCTTCTGCGTGCTGTCTTCACTGCACTGCGCTGACGGTAACTGCATTCTCATCGACGCAGCACTGTGCTACCTGAGGGCGTGGTTTTACTCAGTCAACTTCCTGATCGATTGAGTGGGTCTACACTGACCGCTCAATTGATCCAGAAAGATCAATCTGGTGGCGGCAACTTTGCTGCCGTCAGTATAGACATACCCCTGGATTCAACCAGGTCTTTTCTACTGATACCATTTTTAGATTTAGATTTACAAGACCTTTATGTGTCCTTTAGTGGTCATCCCTGAATCCTGGTGAGGAACTGCCTTTAATTCCTATAGCAGCTGATAGAATGCATTTATACAACTTCCCTATACCAGGCTGCAACTCAAGTCAGTGTACTGCCCTAAATTACCTCACCTGGCACACTATCATGCATCCCAACAAGGTCCTATCATCCCTGGATAGATGTATGAGCCAAAATATCTGCAGGGGAGTCCCATTTTCCCTCTCTCCCCCCTCTTTGACTTTGATAGTGGATTCTTCATCCAGGGGTGGGGAGCACATCTAAGAGATCTGCAAGCTCCATGCTTGTGGTCCACATAAATATTTTAGAGTTATGGACAGTTGTCAGAGCATGCCACCAGTTTCAGCCTCATATATAGGGCAGGACTATTCAAGTACTTAGTGACAACACCACAATGGTATTCTACATCAACAAGATGGGGGGCAGTGCCAGATCAAATAACCTGTATCAGGCTTTGGAACTGTATATAGAATTGCCTAACTCTAAACGCATTACACCTACCGGAGATTTAGAAAGGCTTAGCGGACGAACTGAGTAGGTCATTCAGCTTGGATCCTGAATGGCCTCACAACATGATAGTTCTAAGATCAATATTTCACACAGGGGGAGTCCCATCAATAGACATAATTACAGCCCAGCAGAACAGGAAATGCCCTCTCTTCTCTTCATGCACTGGTCACAACAATGGTTCCATCTTGGACATATTTCTCTTCCTTGGGACATGAGTCTACTCTACACCTATCCTCTCTGGTGGAGCTGATTCCCCAAGGTCATTTTCAAGCTAAAGCAAGAGCAAAGCAGACTGATACTGTTTGCACCAGCCTGAGCAAGGCAGTTGTGTTTCTTGAACCTGTGCATTTTTTTTGTCAGGGAATCCTTACCCACTTTTAGTCATGGACTTAATATCCAGTATCAGAGGCAGATATTACACCAGAAGCTTCAACTGCTACTTCTCAAGCTCTGGTTCCTAAACCCCAGGGAGGCACTCTGTTCGGAAGCAATTCAGAATGTCCTATTTAATGGTAGGAAACCATCCATAAGGTCTACTTAATAAGTGGAAACTTATCTATCTTGGTGGTTAACCATGGTATGTCATCTATGCAATCTACGGTTAACAAAACTTGGACTGTTTTATACACCTAAAAAAATCAGGTTGTTGGTCAGTTGTATCTTAGTGCACCTGGCTACAATTTCAGTGCATCTCCCTCATGTTATGGGTAGGACTGTATTCTCTGACCCCATGTTTACCAGGTTCCTTAAAGGCCTAGAAACGTTGTTTCCACTTATCTGGTGTCCTACTTCACAGTGGGATTTGAACGTATTGTTATCAGTCCTTATGGGGTCCCTGTTTCAAACAGCCAACTTTTCATTGGTATATCTCATCGAAAGTGGCCTTTATAACAGCCATTACCTCAGTGACAGAAGTAGGTGAACTACATGCTCCAGTGATGGATCCTCCATACAGCTTTTAAAAAGCCAAAGTACAGCTTAAGCCACATGCGAAGTTTCTCTCAAAGTGGTACCTGATTTCCACGTCAGCCAATCAACATATATAACAAAAAATCCCTCCAACTTGCACACATTTAGTTTCACCTAATCTTACACTTGACTACAAACTTATTTAGAAAGGCATCTTCTCTTAAGTTACAAGAATAGAACAGTACCAGCTAACATTGTAGGAAAGCTCAGATCTTCCTGTGTGTCTTTTGGTCTCTCTGTCTGGTTCCTTTCTATGCACTCTGTTCAGACTGGCTTCTGAGCTCCCTAAGGAGAGCAGGTAAAGCCTTAAGGTGACTTGCACTGGCTCTTACTCAACCTTAACTAAAAACTATTAAGTGTTTCTTAGGGCTTGTCTACACAGCACTGCAAAGCATGCCAGTATATTGTGTTTTTAAAATGCTCTCATGTGTTGCACTCTAAATGTCCTCTGTAGACTCTGCAGCATTGTAGAAGGTACCTAGTTGGTGCTATGTTAACAAAATATCCAGTTCATATTAGCATACCACAAACTAAGTATCTTTCAGAGTACTTAGAGTCAGATTACCAGCAAAATCTACACAGGAGAGTTAAAGTGTAATACATGAGAGCACTTTACGAAATACACCCTCTAGTGCATTTTGCTGGAACCATGTAGATTAGCTCTCAGTTGTTAGAAAGGGCCTCAACCCTCATTTCTTAGGAGGGTAGGCTTTGCTACCCAGACAGAACTCTAGAATAGAATATCACCCCAATATATGAAACAAAGGCCAAGCTAATGACAGATCAAGATACAATATTAATAAAGTATAACCCCACTTTATTACACATGTGTAGGAAAGATACTGAGAGCTCTTTAACTAGTAGTGGTGATGGCAATTTGTGTCATCTTCATTAGAAATGGAATTGAGACTGCCACCTTCTTTCACAGAGGCCACCTTTGGTCAAATAAGATAGGTATTTCAATCAGTGCAGGCAGTGTTCTAATTAAAAGTATATCTTTTTCCCATAGTCCTTACATAAGGGAAATATCTTACTTGTAATTTGCATGTTATGAAACATTATGTCAAGAAATCATGATTTTTCCACAGGGAGAGATATTACCCATACAATCAAATACAAAAGGTAACTGAGAAAATGACACTGAACCATTCCATGTTTAGTCTCTCTCTATTTACATGTAATATGATATTCCCTAACTATCATATCTGAAAACTCAATCTGGGATCTGAGGATTAAGCATCATTGCCAACAGCAAGGTATTCTGCAGGCTCAATATGTCCAACCATATAGACTCCATATTACAGCCTTGGTACTGCGGTCATACCTCATTCCTTTCAATGGATTTATGTAGTTGCAATTAGTTGGAACTTAGTAGCAATTCTGTTCATGGTGCACAAAAAGAAATTGAGTAGAATTCTCTCTCTTATATCTAGTTGTTTGTCTAGGTTAATGATATGACTGAATTTTGACAGCAGAGCTGATGGACAAGAAGATGCCATTTTTTCATAGTTATTTTTCAAAGTAGAACAGCATGTTAAGATCAAATTTGCTAAAAATGTATCATGAGGAAAAAGTTAAACTGGATTAGCAGAAAAAAATAACTTCATGATGCTTGCTGACTTTATTAACACTTCATTCTGCTTCAGCAGGAAGAAAGAGCTCTACCCTTTGGTATCAACCAAAGGAGTCTACCATATGAGATTTATATATATCACAGTGATAGGCCAATTAGATAATATCGTACTATAGTTAAATAAATTGAAACTTTTGTTTGTTTAGAACACATTATTGCAGTTCTTTGTGCATTCCTTGGAGAGTTGGGTGAGTTAGCAGTTACCCAATAGATTGGAGTTGGGAGCTGCTAGTTACCCAATAAGGGCACATTTCTGTGTATTAAGATATTTCATGCATTGTTACTATTCAGGTCATTTTTAGAAGGAGACTGTCCTTGAGCCTGACTACTATCCCAAAGATTGATGCTTGTAATGCTCCTGTAGAGTGTTGAGCACATTCTATGCAGCATACCTATTGTGCGGTATCCTTTGTTACACTGGAATGGATTGAAAGTTATATTATATGCAAGTGAGCAATTCCAGAGATAAAGCACCTATTGAAAACATCTAGGTGCTGTACAAAAATAATACTCCAAAACGATAAGCTCTTTGAAAACAGTTTGATAAATCCTGAACATCTGTTGTTGGAGAGGATATCATGAACTGATTTGTCAGCAAGCAGGAGCTGAGGTATAAAGGCTTGCTAATCATTTTTTTAGTGTGCTTTTGTAGTTGCCATGTTTTCTGTTACTCCAAAAATAATGATCATCTTCTTTAAAAGTGCAATGTTTTTAAAATGCTATGTTTATAGCTTGGATATAGCAACTGAATGATGTGTGATGAAACTTTGAGGACTGTATTTTCAATGAAGCATCTTCTTGAATTAAATATTATATAGTAGTCCCCAAAACAAAGTTGATGGCAAATTTGGCTGATGCCCTTGTTGGGTGTTTGAGACCTTGCAGAATAATTTAGTGAATATGTTTGTAAATGCAGAGTTTTGAAATTTATATATTTCATCTGTATTTGGATTTTATTTTGTACAGAAGCTAGACATCATAGATTTTAAAGCCAGAAGGGACCATTGTGACTATCTAGTCTCTCCTCTTGCATAATATAGACAGTAAGAATTCCCTGAATTAATTACTGGGTCAAGTTCAATATATTTTAGAAATATAATCAATCTTTATTTACAAAATTCAAACCTTGCTAAGTTATTCCACAGATCAGTTACCCTCTCTGTTAAAAATATGTGCATTATTTCAAGTCTGAATTTGTCTAGCTTCAACTTACAGCCATAGGATCTTGTTATAGCTTTGATAACAAAGGGTTCTCCAATCTAGCAGACAAACATCTGTTCCATATCTAGGTACTTATAGACTGTGGTCAAGTTACCCTTTAACCTTACCTTTGATAAACTAACTAGATCGAGCTCCTTGAGTCTTCCATTATAAAGCATGTTTTCCAATAATTTAATCATTCTTGTGGCTCTTCTCTGAATCCTCTCCAATTTTTAAACATCCTTCTTGAATTGTGAACATCAGAACTGTACATGATATTCCAGTAGCATCAGTGCCCAGGGCCAGATTTAGGGGCAGGCCACTGCCTAGAGTGCCAGGCTTGAGGGGAGGGGCACCAAGCTTGGGGTGCTGTTTATGTTGTTAGCAACAAAAGGAAAAATAGAATGTTTGAAGTAAAACATTTCATATTTTGTATATGGATTCATTTTTCACTAACCTCCTAGAATGTTCTAGACTTTGATAGTCTGGAAAGTTCAACGAGATTCTTTCTGAAAACTACATTTTCCTTGAAACACCTAGAATGTTGTCAGCCATGCCCTTGCGGGTATATAAGGGATGGGGCATCAGCATACAGTCACTGAGATATAAGAACAAACTGAAATGAAGTGAGAGCCCAGTTGTGATATTTTGAACCTTGTTTTATTGTGTAATTGTGAAAGAGTACTTGTGTTTTAAGACTTGAAGAGTGTAACCTTCAGACATGTTGTGTCAGATGCAGTGTCATCTTCTTTAGATTCAGTATCTGTCTTCAGAGTACTGCAAAGAATATATGTCCTTTTTTCAACATCAACTATCAGGTAGAAGATCCTCAAGGACAATGTTACAATTCTGACTGTGAAGCCACCAGTGAGGTACCAAGTGATTGAGGTTTATGACACCCTGATGGAACTGGTGCAGTTGAGTAAAACCAAGGACAGACTCAGACACAAGTCATGTAGCCTCGCAAACCGGATCACTTCAAATTTCTGGTCTCAGTTGTGGTTTGGCACAATACTCTGTTACAAGTAAACCTTGTAAGTGAGGCATTACAAACTCAGTTGATGGACATTGTGGCCACTATTACTTTGAGAAGCTGCCTTGATTTCGTTATGGCCTACAGAAGCAACTGAATTGAAGACGCCATCACTGCTGCCAAAGAAATGGCGGAAAACTTAGGAGTTGAGCCTGTCTTCAAGGAAACTCATATTCATCTGAAGGAGAGACAATTTAATTACGAGGGCAGAGATGAAGTGAGGGGAAGCTCAGAAAAAAAATGTGAGGAAGTTGTTTTGCTCACTCACTGACACTGTATGAGTGCCCATCAAAGAAATGTTTGGAAAAATTAAGTGCCACAAAAAGACCTGAGGGTTTTTGTATGACCATAGTAAACTGCCAGCAGACAGGAAAACACTCTTGAACAATTGTACGGGCATTCACCGAATGCTGACACATGGGTAATGTTCTGAGATCAATGATAAAAACGTCTATGTTGAAATGAACAACATCCGTCACATTTTGCCACACAGTGCATTTGTCACTCCAAGCTCTCCAATCCATTCATGAGGCAGAGATGAAGGACACTTTTCCTAATGTGTGGATAGCTTTGAGGATTCTGCTCGTATCATCGATCAGAGTCGCAAATGATGAGCGCAGCTTTTCGAAGCTCAGGCTCATTAAAACATACCTTCAATGGATGATGGTTAATGAGAGACTGACATTTCTTGCTATTTTACTGCTTGAAAATGCCATTGACCAGTCTTTGGATCTCTCTGATGCTGTGTTACAGTTTGCGAGGGCAAAAGCAAGAAAAGCGATCTTTTGAACTAAAAGACTGATTAACAGTCTAAGGCTATCATCTACTGAAACACTTTAATACTGGTCCACCCAGTATTGGTGCACAGATCAATTTCTTGATGTTAACACATTTTACTTATTCTTAAAATTAAAACGTTTCTATAAGTTTAGAGGAAACTAATTTTTATTTGCTTATATATGGCATGTGTAAACACAGATTTACAGATCCTAGCATGCAAATTTATCATCTTATATGGCAGGGATAAATCATGCATGCAAATCGTGCACCAAACTCATGAAATGGGCTAGAAATACAATAAAAAATAAGGTATTCAAAAGTTTAACAAATGGAATGCGGGGGAGGGGCACCAAAGACACTCCTTGCATGGGATGCCATTCGGTCTAGGACTGGGCATGCCAGTGCCAAATACATAATATAACCTCTCTGCTCCTATTTAATAGTTCCTTATATATCTAGGGATTCCATTGGCCCTTTTCACCACATCATTGATCTCTTCTGCCTTCTTTTTGCAATCCTATACTTCTATCTACTAATAGACCAATACTATTTCTAGGATTCTTTCATTCTTAATATACTTTAGAAATTCATTCTTATTGTTCTTAAGTCATTTCTCACCAGCAGAGTTATGTCCTTTTCCTTCCCTTGCAATTTTTAAAAATAATTTCTAGCTTCTCATTTATATTCATTGCTATCAGCTTCCCCTCTTTCCTGCCATTTGTTATGTAAATTTTAAATGGCTGTTTTCACCTTCCCTCTAAGCCAGGCTGGGTTATTTAACCAGTGTTGCCTTCTTTCTCGATTATGGGATTGTCTTGTGGGACTAGTAAAATATCATTGAGTTCCCAATTATTATTCACACTTTTCTGTTTAAGTTCTTTCTTCCAGATGATTTGGCTCATAACTATTTTCAGCTTTGTGAAACTGGCCCTTTTAAAGCCCCAAGTATATATGATATTAATATATGATATGATTTGGACTTAATTCTGTTTGCACATAATACATGCAATCAAGTCATGATCACTTGCACATAAGCAACCACTAATATTTAGTTCTGTGATAAGATCCTCTTTATCTGTCAAGATGAGGTGTAATATAGAATTCCCCTGTGTTGGATGCAACAGTTTTGAGTTAGGAAATAAACATCCTCAGAATTTCTAAAAATTATAGATGACATAGTACTGGCAGCATGAGACCTCCAGCGTATGTCACTGAGATTTAAGTCCATTTAGTGCCTAGGCAGCTGGTCAGTTTTCTACATTGATTAGGTTGTCTATAGCACACACCAGTTAGTACCCCCACCTGCTGCTTTGTGTGGAAGAACATTAATATGTTTTCAGTAGGTGCTCTGATATATTGAGCAAATAAAGATCAATAATCTTTTTGAATTGTAAACTTGCATATAAACATTGGAATGAACTGAAAGTTACAACAAAAAACCCACATTGGGTATGATGAACAGTATGCTCAAAAGTGCTACAAGAGCATCACAAGCATCTATTCTTGGGATAGGGGAAAAGTTGAAGGACAAAATTAATGCATTGGTGATGCTCCTGCTAAAAGTGACTCCCTGAATAACAATATAATAAATATTTGAATACACCAAATTATGCCTGCACCAGGTAATTAGCAAGGTTATTCTCCCAACTCCAATCCATCAGGTAATTATCTGACCCAACTCTTCACAAAATGCATAACAACATGAAAATGTACTTTTTAATGTAGTTTTTGGATCTAACTTCTTAATTATAAAAAAGCAGCAAAATCTCTGAATAACCAATGTCATCATGTAGAACTATACTAACCCTCCCCCTTCCATAGGACCTTTAGATCCACAGTACAGATCTCTACTACTTGAGCTGATGGAATAATTGGTGATAGGCAGTTGTCACCTATGTGGATCAAACACAAGAAGGTGGCTCAGGCACACAGCATTTCATAGCTACTTGCAGAGGAATTTAGAAACTTAGGATTTCTGGGTAGAGGTAGGTGAGATTGTTCTTCAAAAACTGCAGTTTTGATTAACCTGAAACAATTAGGAAAATTGATACATTTCCCTAATAGATGGCTACTGTCACAAGAGGACTTGTGCACCATACCCAAAATTGGAAGTGGTGTAGTGCCCACCCTTTAGCCCAGTAGTTAAGGCACTCACTTAGGATGTGAGAGTCCCAGGTCTGAATCACTGATCTTGAACATGCATTTGAAACGAGGCTTCTCCCCTCCTGTGCGAGTGCCCGTATTCCAGGCTACAGGGTATTCTGGCATGAGTTTCTCTCAGTCTCTCCTGTTGAAGAGAGATTCCACTCCCACTTCATATAAAATACTTGAATAGTTACTGGGCCCAAGAGAGAGAATTCTACAGGCTGGTGGTTAAGGTACTCACAGGAGAGGTGGGAGGCCCCACTTCAAGTCCCTGCTACAATTGCTATTTATTTATTCAAAATTATTTGCTCAGAATTCAGAAAATGTTCAGATTCAGTTTGAGCTGAAACAATTCCCCCTCTCAAATATTCACAACTTTGAACTGAAAAGATAGTTGTTCATCGAGTACCCTTTCTGGGTTCAATTCCAGCGTCTGGAGGGGAATATTCTAGTTGTTATAGGCTGTTCTGCCACTGTTTCTCCAATCTGTCTCTCCACCCCATGCCCTATTTCCTTTTCTCTTTCTCTCAGTTCTTGCCTCCACCCATTCTGATCCTTTCCACTACCATCCTGGCTCCTATCCGTCCCACCTCCAGTCTTATCCTTCCTCCTGTTCTCCTTTGCTGCTACCCAATCCCCATGCTCTAAGCCCTGTACCAACCTCCTCATCAGCTTCTGTAACTCACCCAGCCAAATTCCTTAGTTCTCTTTATTTCAGTCAGACTGCTGCTTTCTTTTCTACAGTGCTGGCTGCCAGCTGGAGGAGCACCAAAAGCACAGGAGAAAGTGTCTTTTTGCTGTCACTTCAAGTGCATGACACCACTAAGGAAAGCTGGGAGTTGCAATTGCAAGGAAAGTCCTGCTCTGCTCCTTAGAATAGATCATGCTCTGTTCTCTCTTTGGAGAATTTAATGTCCAAACTAAGTACATGAGCATGTGAATTGCAAACATGAAAATTCTGTATTGGGCTGTGTTTTGCACTCTTTTTGGTTTTTCAAGAACATTTTTGTAAATGAGTTTCCATGTGCATGTTGTGAATGGATGTTCATGTGATTACTTGTGTTCACTCCTGCAGAAGGCTGTTTGTTATTGTGCTAGAAGTGCTTGTCTCCTCTTGATATGGTTTCAGTCTTACAATCAGAGAGTGAAACTTTATTATAACTGATGTAGCCAATCATAAGGATGGCTGGCTGTACTGCGTCAGACCAATGGTCCATCAAGCTGAGTATGGTGTCTCCCACCAGTGGTCAGTGCCAGGTACGTCAGGGAGAATAAACACAACAGGACAATTATCATGAGTTCATCCCCTGTCTTCCAGTCCCAACTTCTGGCAGTCAGAGGTTTAGGGACACCCACAGCATGGGGTTGCATCCCTGACCATACTGGTTAATAGCCATCGATGGACCTATTCTCCATTAATTTATCTAATTCTTTTTTAACCCAGTTATACTTCTGGCCTTCACAACACCCCCAGTGAACAAGTTCCACATACTGACTGTGTTGTGTGAAGTAGTACTACTTTGTGTTGGTTTTAAATATGCTACCTATTAATTTCATTAGGTGACCCCTGGCTCTTGTTTATTGTGAAGGGATAAATAACACTTCCTTATTCACTTTCTCCACACCATTTGTGATTTTATAGACCTCTCTCATTCCTTCTTAGTTGTATATTCCCCCCAAGATGAATAGTCCCAGTCTTTTTAATCTCTTCACATAAGGAAGCTGTTCCACACCCTGTGATGTGGTGCTTGGGACACAACCTGGATCTGTGGGACTGCTGTACCTTCTTAACTCTCCAGCTTGGGCTGGATCTCACAATGCTATGTGTGATGTTCCCCGGGTGCAATTTGGACTGATGAATTGCTGTCACCCCAATCCCCCACTCTGGGAGTCCATCTTACTGTGCTCTGCTGTTAGAACCCCCACTCCTTAGCTGTTCACACACAACCTCCAGCATGTAAACAACCAAGTGAGTGAGTGGTTCTAGCCATCCACTCTTTGGATTATGCAAACAGAATGACTCCAATCAAGTACCCACAGTCCCAGATGCAAGCTAGGAACCGACATCTTATAATGTTCAGTTATGCCCACTGAACAATGTAAGCTCATATAAGTTCATCAATTTAACAAAGAAATTGATATGCAAGGCCTTGTTATTCCCAGTGAAGTCTCCAACACACTTCAAAGATTTTAAGTGATTATAAGTCGAAGTATAACAAGTCAGGTTTGGTCAAAAGAAATAAAAATAAAATGTAATCAAAGCTAAGCTTAACACTTTCAGCAACCTTACAAATTTAGCTATTTCTCACCACAAGCTGGCTGGTTTCCCTTCAGCCAGACTCTCCCCTCTGGTCAACACTTCAGTTGCTTGGTGGTGTTAGTAGATGGAGGTGGAAGAGAGAGGCCATGGCAAATGTCTCACCTTTTTATAATGTTCCTTCTCCACTGTGGGAGAATAAAAATCACATAACTTCATATTCACTAAATGATGTACATATTTGATAGAACATTGAGTATCAGCAATCGTGACCTTTCGTATGGTATCATATATGGCATGCTTTGTATGAAATATCACAACCATAAACAAATTGCATCCTTCTCAACAACACAGAGGCTGTCAGAGAGGGGGGGTGGGATGGGACCACTCTGTGTCCCAGAAGGTCTCCTCTGTGTTCCTCTATCTCTTAGCTCCTCCAGTTCAGCCACACTGGTCTCAAGAGCCTATACTTAGTGTGAGTGCCATGAGCTGCTTGCACCAAATGTGCACATATGCCACTACCCACAAGGCAAATAATCAGACAAGCAGCAATAAACTGAGTGCAATAAACTGGATAGCCCCACTCTTCTGCTGGACTTCTGCTTGCATTATTTTTACTCTTGCAGGGAATTCTGTTTGTTTAGTGTGGGTGATGTCCTGTGCCATTAAATGTTTGATCATTTCTCCCCCTCCCCCAGTGAAAAGCCTCACTTTCATGTTTATTTTGCAGCCAGACAATAAAGCCAGCACAGTATGCAACCCTGTGTCCATCAACTCCTTCTCCGTGCCAATCTCCTTCTCTCCTAGCTCCGGGAATATAACAGGGGGTTATTGGCCCAAGGTTAGAATACATTTGTTAGGTGTATGTGGCTCTCATGCTCCCTTTCTTACGCCCTAAGAAAGCTCTCATTTGCTAACTCCTCTGATGACCTAGGAGCTGGCTTTAAACCTGTGTTCTCCCTGAACTAGCCGCACCCCCTCATCAAGCCATTAGGGATCAAAGAATAGCAGCTAGAACCTTGTTTGTAAACTCTCAGCTTAGCCTAGCAGGCTCCTTTGTGCAGCTTGCAACCTCTAAAACATACCATAAAGAATGAATACCAAACAGACAAAGTCCTAGGTTAGAGTGTGAATAGATCACAAACACTCCTTAAGCTAACATATGGTTGCTTAAAGTGTTTGAACGGATATATATTGAATAGCTTTGTGAAAAAAAATCAATATCTGGTCATGGATAGTTTGCAAATAGGAAAAAAAAAAGGCAAAATTCATCAGGTAAATGTGTTTGCTATGAATGGTCTTGCTGGCTCTAAAAAGCCTCTTGTAATTTTACACAAAGTTAAGCTGTGCTTGTGGATCAGTTTTGTAGCTGAGGTTCAACTAGTACAAGCATGTTCTGTTAAAGATAAACAAAGAACATGAAGAGTAAACAACAAAATATTTCAATGTGCCCTCTACCATCAAAGGTTTTTGTTTGGCTAATTAATAAAAAATCTTAACACTTATAGTGCTGCATGTTTTCAAAGCATTGCACGAGAATTAACCTATCTAATTAAAATATTGAATTTAAGTAACATTAAAAACTGCGGACTCAAAAATATGCCCAAAAATTAATTAGTGAAACCTTATTTAGTAAAATGCCCCTCCCTCTCAAAATGTTATAGTCAAACTGGTTCTCACAGCATACAGATAGGAACATATTTATCTTTTGATTGAAGCCATCACCTTCCTTAATCTCGCTCATCCACCAATCTTACAGTGGTTTGACCGTGTACTGTGCAGTTTTGGAGATGGCCATATCACTTAAGCACAGGGAGGATTTTGCTTTGTTCACCTATGAAAATACCAGAATTGTTCTGGTAGAGGCACAGTCTATCATCTAATTCACCCAACAAATTTCTTCATTTTCTGAGTTATGCGGAACACCTTGGGAAGTAAGGGTTTTTTTTTTTGGAATGTTGGGAGTGTATTTACCTGCCTAAGGTAGCAAAATTGGGAGAGAACCCACAGCCCAAAAAAGCATGCAGAAAAATGCCAATATGTGTTTCTTGATCCAGCGAGAAAGTTCTCTGAATCATTTTTGCAAAGAGATGTGCCCTTAAACATCCAAGAATGCTCTGTTACGTTACATAGGGAAAGTACATCCAGATCATACTCTTTTGCCAGACCTCTTCCCATCCCTGAGAATGACAACTCCAGACTGCTTTTCTCACTGACAAGGACATGGGTCCACATAATTACACAATTTACAAGATTCTCCCCTCTCTCCAAAGCATTTGGGATTCTGGTTGCTATGATGTGAGTGTTAGGATGGAGAGCTCGGTGTCTACAAGGACACTGGGTGATTTGTGAACTTAAAAGAAAAGTTAAAACTGACTGCAATGATGATCAATTCAGTTAGCATTGAAGACTATTAAAAAACATACCTGGAGATTCATCACCACATTTTAGTCAGGAGCCACAACAGGTTTTGCAGAGGAGGTGAAAAGATACAGACTTTTTTCTTTACCAAGGAGCAGTGCTTCCCGATATAGGGCTGAAATAAACTCTGCTCCCAGTCTCCAGGATAGCAGTAATTCAACTGTATCACCATGTTTATACAGAAGGGAGAGCCAAATTAAGATTTCACGTGTAACCTTTATTTTGGCGTTTCCTAAATTGTGAGTGCTGGGTTACCAGTGGAGGTGGTGGAATCTCCATCCTTAGAAGTTTTTAAGGTACAGTTTGACAAAGCTCTGGCTGGGTTGATTTAGTGGGGGTTGATCCTGCCTTGAGCAGGGGGTTGGACTAGATGTCCCTTTCAACCCTAGTCATCTTCTATGATTCTATGAATCTATTACAATTTGTTGTAAGCACGATCAAATGAAATGCAAGGAAAGAGAGCCAGGTTTTTCATAATACTGCTTCTAAGACTTCTGTTGACACACAAACCACTTGAGTTTTGCTTTTTGTTGTTCTCATGTTATAAAGACAAATGATACAAGCATAGCCTATATATATATATATATATATATAGCAAAGTTACCTGAGTAATATTTTCTTATTCACATTTGACAGCAATTATAAAGAATGACCAATTTCTGGTAAGTGCAAACATGATCATGTAGGTTGTAAACATACTGTTTAATATTAAATACCCTGCCTACCTGTTACATTTATATCAATTCCAATTTAGTATCTTATGTTAAAAAGATACAAATTTGCTTAAAAGATAAAACTATTTTAGTACTTCACACACCCACACCCACCCACCTACCCACACCCTGAACAGTTTCAGTCTTATTTCCAACCCTTCTGTATAACACTAGCTTTAAGGATGCTGAAATAGTGATCCTCTAGAAGCCAATATAACCAACTTCCTATGAAAACAGCAAATATTGATTCAATTTGTTAATACAATTGTATAGGAACTACATCTCTCAAAATCCCCAGAAGACCTGGTGTTGCCTGTAAGTCCCTTAGCAGCAGGCTTTTCACATGAAAGATTTTTGGGACTTCTTTATGAACACTGGAAGCCTATAGTAGCATTAAATCAGTCTTTTTAAGTGTCATTAAAGTCTGAAGGTTTTGCAGGCATTTGAACTTTGCTTGGAATGACATCTGGGTGCGGGGGGGGGGGGTGAAGGGAGCTTTACTTGAGCTCAAAGGAAAATCTCAAATTTCAGTGACTAGTATTATTAGTGATTTATCCTATTACAAGGCCTCTAGCCCCTAGAGTGCAAAGCCATGATTTCCTGAAACAGTATTAATTTAAATCTGAGCAGTGCAATTTTGAGCCCTAGATGTTTTGGGTCCCATTTCAATGCCATGTTTGGAACTGTTTATGGGCAGCAGCCGTTCCAGACTTGACCATGTAGGATTTTACCATCCCTAGAATACTTAAAAATATATTCAAAGGAGACTCATGTTAAGTTCCACAAATACCTTTTGTAGTTCATATGTATTTCCAATAAATCTCCCATTGTTAAAAAGGGGTATATCTAGTTAGTTTTGTAGTAGCCCCTTATAATCACACACCCCTTATAAAATAGAAAAAAGTATGGGTTTTTACATTACCCACTGACTGCTTTAGTGGCCAGCCCTGTGAAGAGCTCACAGCCCTCAGTGAGAATGATACTAATTACCTTACAGGACTTGATCTGTAGGGTTGAAGTACACATCTACTCAAAAAAAATCTTTTCTGAAAGGCAGAAAACCAAGAGCATATTTTAAAGTTCTAAACTCAAAAAGCCTCATTTAATTAAAAATTGTGGCCTTTTCAGCTGCAGGTTTTTAATCATAGCTTGCCTTTTTCAATTTTCCAGGCTGATGATGCAGCACATGGAGCTGGCAAATCTTTGTGATACTGACTTTGAAAGGGTTTTAAAAATATATTTTCATGTCTGAGGGATCTGTATGATTACAGTGTGTGGAGTCTTTATAAACCGGTATAGGGCTTGACTCTGTAAAGTGCTGACTACCCTCACCTCCCATTGCAGCCAGTGTGAGTTAAGTGTTCAGCAACTTGCAGGATTGAGCCCATACCCTTTTAGATAATATGGCTATAAAACAGGAAAAAGAAATGAGCCACAGCCAGAATAGTTAGTATTTGTTTATAACTAGAGAGATTATCAATAGCACCATAGCAATTTTATAAGCAGACATGATACAGTAGACTTAATGGACTGCAACTACTACAGTAGTTTAGGGACTAGGATGATTCCCTTGTCCACTAACCCTTTATCTTGTTTGTCACAAGATAATCCTTTCCTCCTCTTTGGATAGACACTAGTCAGTTGTGATGGAATCCATCTACCCAGTCCCATGTGCTGCTAAACCATCTGGATCTGTAAATGACTGATCACTGTTCCTAGCTCTGGATTCACTCAAGCATGCTTCTCAGCTATAGGCCATACATCTGACCACACAGTCCAGCCTTAAGGCACAGAACTAGTGCCTTAGCCCTCCCACATCCCCAAGTGCTTAAATGGATTCCCTCTAGAGTCTACTTTCTTGTGGGAGCTTTCATTTCTCCTATTTATATCCTTCAGGAACAATGTAGTAGTAAAGCCAGGGTATACAGGCTTGGCAAAAAGAACATTTTAAGCATCCCACCCCCATTAAATAGTACAAGAGAGTTACCAATCTATAGAAAATAAACTCCTGAACACAACACTCTCTGTCTGATCTACCCCCTCTTATGAATCTCTGGGTCTAGTCTAAGTTGTTTAATGAATAAAATATGTCTCCTGCCTTCATTCCTGCCTCTGGTCCTAGTAGTGAAATAGCTACCTGGGATTAGAGAAGTACCATGTCATAGTGCACCTGGCCCCTTTTAAGAGAGACTGAGACAAGTCCCCTGTGATTAATTAGCTCACTCCTAGTAGGGATTATTTAGCTCACCTGGGGCCAGTTCATTTAACTGTTGGTTCAAGCTGGGGAGTGACTTGGAACTTCTCATATAAGACAGGAAGAAAAAGAACACTATCTGTAGGCCTGTGTTGGATGGGGTAGTAATCTATGGAGAACTGCTAGATTCTTTCAGATGAAGGAATAACTTGCTGGTCATTCCTTAGTAAGGAAAGCAGAGATATATTCTTAAGAGCACCTACAGTAAGAGAAATTCAGGTGAATTGTTTTAGTCTCTGTTGTGTTATCTTAGTGAGAGACTATCAAAAGAGACAAAGGAAAGAGAAATTACCTTGATGTGATTGTTCTTCAGGGACCCAGGACTGTATGTTACCTTGTTACCTCCCTGACTCTAGCATGAGGGAGTCTGGTCTGTGCTTAGCTAGGTGTCAGCTTCCTAACACTCCTAGTATTCAAGTGTTGTCCTGCAGGTTGTGCTAATACTTATTTTGCCTTGCAGGTTAACAGTAGGTGCATCCGTAATCCCTTTGAAGCATTCCTCTGTGATATCCAATCCCTATCACTGACTACTCACAGAAATACCATGTTGATTGTTCCTGAAGTAGTAGTATACACACCAGCTTGTATGATTCAGTTTTGGTCCAGCTTTGCTTAATGTCATGGCACTTAGATATATTTAAAGTGAAAATAAGGATAGGTTTGTTACCAAAGAGTCAAGTGGCAGTGAGTAAGGATATTTTCTACATGGTTTAAAAAAAATCATAACATGATTTCTAGAGTCTAAATTTAACTAGGAGGTTAACCTCCTGTCTGAAGAAAAATGCTGCACCACACTTTGGAGGTGGGATACATTTCAATGAAGATTGGCTGAGATCCTATTTTCATGAATGTAAACACACTGCCCATTTCCATCCTACATGCAGGATGAGGGGGTATCTTCATTGCTTTCTACTTATTGTCTGTACTCAGAGACTAGTTAACTACTTATGGCTTATTTTTTCTTGTGTGCTGCTTCTCTTGTTACCCAGGGTTATATGACCCAGAAACTATGGTAACTTACCTTTTGCCTTCATCAGGCAGTTTCAGGAATAATTGATGGGGACACAGCTCCTGTGTCTGATAAATGATTGGTACAAACAAGAGTGCTTTCACTCAAAGATCCTCTTTTATTCAGTCTAAAGCATGCATCTAAAATAGCAATAATCTAGAGCAACCCAGATGCAGTTACCCAAAGTCTGAGATGGTGTTGAATGGTCAACAGCAGGTTGTTGGTGGCCATCCTTCCTCCTAGTCGCTGGGGAGTTGAATGTCAACCTCCTAGCTTGTAGAAAAGCTCTCCAAACTTCTTCAAATTACACATGCTAAATGATCTTTTTTTGTAGATTACTCAAAACAAAGCTAATAACTCATAGTAACCCCTTGCTAACTAACAATTTTCCTAATATCGGCAAGCAGCTCCTAGTCATAACATCAACAAAAACCCATAATCACGAACACCCTGATCCAAGATTGGCTATCTAAGTTGCTGCTTATTTTCATGAGTCTTCTAATTTTACTCTCCGCCCTTATCAGCAAAACTGCAGCTGTAGCTATTTTGTATGCTTATGCAAAGCTCAAGTTATTTCTAACTATGTGGTGGTCTCGCTTCCAGTTAATGGTGGCTGAGTACACAAAATAGCTGTGGTTTTGTCAAGTCGATTTTCCATAACGCCCTGTTGACTTTGTATATAAATGGGCATCCATTGTGTTAGCTTACAATGATTAATATACATCCAACAGAGAAAAAGAGATGACTAAACATCTGTTGTCTTACAGAAAACCTGTTTTTTCACCTCTGTTGGTGACTCATACTTTCAGACACATTCTAAGAACATATTTTCAGTATACATACGGACCACCTTACATAGTATCTGCACGTACATTTCACAACAGTGTTAATGACCAATGTGATGCTGGCTTTCATTTAAGATCTCATATGACATTCTCTGGTGAACCAGAATGTACATATCAGAATCAGGACATTCCTGTAACCCTCTTGCCAGTTGGCACTAAGTCATTCTTGGGTCACACTTGGAGCCTGCTGTCCTGCATAAAGGATGGTATGCTAAGTAAAGCCCAGGTTAGACTTAAAGAGAGTATCCCAGGAGGGTATTGAGTATGTGGGACTATTGTTTAACTCTGGGATGGTGAAGACAGGTTAAGTTTCTTCTTTTATCAGGGGACAGCAAGGAAATCCATTAATCCTCCACCTCAAAGAGTGAGCTGTATGAGCCATGACAAGAGTGTGGGTGGACAGAAAATGGCAAACGTCACCTGAGAATCTTTAAGCTGTGACATTTGGACTTTAGGGCTATGATTGGGTGAGTCACAAGCTTTTTTAAAAAGAAGCCCTTGAGAAAGGTAGTTTTCCATTGAAAATATGTTTGTAGAATGATTGAGAACTGCAGGAGCACCTTCATGCTACCGGGGGCATCAAGAGGCCTTATTGCTTTATTACACCCCATTTAAAATTCTTTCTTTGGTCAGGTGGTCAGCTGAAGAAAACCACCTCTCTCCACCTATGTGCTCAGGCTGACGAGAATTCTAGCTCTCTTTCTCTTCCCTCAACAGATGTCTGTGAGGACACAGTCCATTCAGAGGCAATAGTCCCTACTGGCAGACATCTCATTTTTTAAGTAGCAGAGGACTACCCAATGCTTATGGCCCTTTGATTGCTTTGTCCCACTTTTCCTCACATAGATTCTAACTACATGACAAGTTCCTGCTACCCGGTGGATGATCTAATTAATAAATTATGGTTATAATTAAAAATAGTGTTCATAAAACCAAATGGAATGCATAATTGGACACAGATATAGTCCTTAAACTGTCTCAGTGTTGACACAAATAGATCAACCAGAATTTGTGAAAACTTCTCCTGTGAATTTTGTGTGGTGAAAATCTATTTTCACAAAGTAGTGTGTATTTGGCCCAAAGATTAATTCATACCACAAATTCTAGATAAACCATGGAAAGTTTTATGAATGGGTATCTTAAACTTCCCATGGTCCATCTTTCCTAACTGAACCAAATTCTCCCAGTTGCTTTGATCCCTTTTTTAACGCCATACAACAGACTCACAACACTCCACCTCTCTTCCTGACTTGAGACAACTTAATGATTCTCAATTCCTTAAACCCCTCGACAGAGAGGTAGGGTCTTTCACATTCAGGTCATTTGCTGCAGCGTACTGCCTGTTCAGTTCAATGTTGCTTGTTCTCGACTGTCACATATGATCCATATTACACCACCTTAGACTTTTGGAGACTCATAAGGTTTTGAGTGGGGAAAAAGTCAGGACAGCAGAAATGCAAGACCTGCTGAGACAACTTTCAGGGAAGACAAGAACACAGTTGGGCTCAGTTGAGTTCATACATTAGGTTGAGATTTGAGCCATGTTATTCAGAGCTAGTTCATTCATACCTATCTTAAATTAACACTCCAAGGAAATAGAGCATCTGACAGGTCAAGAAAGGAAATAGAATACGTCTCCCTAGGAGCTGCAAGTCATACCAGAAATGATATTTCATTTTAAAAGTAAAGCTTTGGGCTTGGTTCTATGAAGCTTACAAGTCCTGAGTCACCACTACCTAGTTCTTCTGACAAATAGAGGAAAGAGTTAATTGGCAACAAAAGCTGAAAATCTGCTTTTTGACAGAGTGAAAAATTTAACACGTGATTCTGGTGAAAACTTATTTTTTCTGCTTTTTATCATTTAATTATGTTTTATATATAATATGAATGATTATCTAATTTGTTAAGTTCTACAGTGGGATAAAACTATTAACCAAAGATGGCACTGTCATCATAAGAAAAGCTTATGTCCTTTTCCTCTCACATACTGTTGGACCAGTTTCAAACATTTTCAAGTGCAGTGTGCTGTAAATCACTCCTGTGAGCAAAAATGTGAACTGCAGAAAGTGAATGGGTGCTGATTTTGCAAAGGTTCATAACAAAAATAATTTTATTAGAGTTCCTGCCATGTAGCACGATTGTCTTAACACATTAATGCCGTCTGGAAAATCTGAAGGTTCCAAGGCATAAATCACCATGATTTCCTAGATTACATTTGTTTCTTCCAAAAGATTCTTGCATTTATTTGTCTTTGAGTCATACTAAATGAAAAAGTGTCCATTCATGACATCTGAGCTCTCTGCCATTCAAGACAGAATTTCTGGGAAATAGGTGAATGATTTCCTCTGAGAATTTTTTCAGTAATCTTTTTTTCTCAAATATTTTGCTGGCTCATTTCAAGTACTTATTAATCAGAATATTTTATATCCAAATAAAAATGTCTCAAGTGATCTGAATGAAAGAGAGCATGAATCTTAAAAAAGTAAAAAATAATATTCAGTCAATTATATATGTAGTTCCATATCCTAGGAGGGAGTCTCCATATATTCCTGTCTGAAGTTTCAGGACTCTCTGTGGAAACATTCATATTCCTTCTCCATCCCAGACTTCGTAGCCTGCAGGAGTGAAAGAACTGAGAAAGAAACATATGCAAAGAGCCAAACTTGTCCTTTCAGTCAGGCTGTTATCTGCAGTGTGAGAACAAAGCAAGAAAGAACAAACATAAATTCCCAATGAGAAAGCCCATAGTGGGTGTCTTTTGACAGTCTGTGCTCATCAATGTTGCTGCAAAACTCTGTACACAAACGCTGCAACAGTTTTGTTGGGTATCTGAATTTAGATTGTGGTTGAAAGTGCGTGGCAGGATGGATATTTGCTCTTTCTCTGGTTCCTCATCTGTACTTTGAGATTCACTTTCTACAGTAACCTTTTCAGTTGCATAATGTCTCAGACCAATATGAAGCACAACCATTTTTCTTAGTAATTACATGGTTACCAACTTCAATTTCAGTTCATTTTCTAAACCTCTATCTTGCAACAACTTGCAATATGTTTCTTTATTATTTCCCCTTTTACTTCTCACAGACATGTGACTCTTCCCAGTTCCTTCCTGGCAACCAGTTTTTTCAATACCTCCAGTAACTTTGTATCTCAAAGCTCTCTGGTCTAGGTAAAATATCCTGTTATAGGTTCTTTTTTATCTTTTTTCACCTAGTTTTTGCTACATCTGGTCTAAGTAAATCATATCCAATTTCTAATTTATGTTTACAAAAACTGCTTAAGGTCTTTTGTTTTTCTTTTATATAGATCTGGATGACAACACTATTCTGAGCACACTGTTGAAGGGGTCTTCCTTCATATATGCTAATATGTATGCATGAAGTATTCTGCTAACTTATTTGTTGCTGGATGATAAGATGCATATCTAGTGTATTTAATTGAATTTCTTCTGAATAATATTTGAAATTCCATAGAAACAAATTGAGAATCCCTATATGAAATGATGCTTTCAAATAATTCAGATGACAAACATATTTTGCAATGGGTTGATGGTCTTTGCAGCAAAAGTATTAACTTTAATTTTATGTATATTTTTCCTGTGAATATTCAGGCTGTTTTTTAATTGAGGTTGGTCTCATAAATCTTGTAGCACTGTTTCTGTTCTCTGATTGGCTGAGTGTAATTCCTGTAAGCAAAAGAGGGATTGGAAGAATCCACTTGGGGTTTGAATATCTCAGGGAGATAAACAGGATTAGGAAAATTTAAACCTTCTTCTGGGGCGCTCAAACCTTGCCTGAAACTTCATTTTTAGTAAAATTAATTGGGTGTAAAATTTGTTGCGTTGGTGTAGGATTTAAATGTAACAACTTGTAACATACACACAGAGCCATTCTGTGTGCATCATTCTAGTTTTGCAGAGTATCATGAGAAAACTGTTTGGTTTAGGTTCTGGGGGACTACTATAGTCGCTGCTGCATTGAATAGAGTCTCAACCCCTGTAAAGACACACCAGTTACACTATGAATAATCCTGGTTGTATGTTAAGTTTATGATCTGTGAGTACTGAATGTTCAAGCCTAAAACTCACTTCCTACAACCTCACTTCCTACAAGACTCAATTACTCAAAATTTGTAGAAAGGACACACACAGGGGTATAAGCATGGCGGACTGAATTAAAGTTATTTATAAAAAATTTGAGCCAATAAATGTACTTTTTTTTTGTGATATTTGCCCATTTCTACTATTTACTCACCTTGGATGGACTGTCTTCAAAGCATTCTATGGGCTTGTTTAAACAGCAAGTTACCTTGTGGCAAGCCAGGGTGTGAATCTACAACACACCAGTTTACCATGCAGTAATGCCCTGTGTGGACACGGCTGTGGCACACTGAAAGTACTGGAGTGCAAGACTTTGTAGTAAACCAAGCTGCACTCCAGGACTTTCACTGCACCACAGCAGTGTCCACACAAGATGCTATTGTGCCGCAAGCTGGCGTGCTGCAGATTCCCTCCCTGGTTTGCTGAGCATTAACTTGCCATGTAGAAACAAGCCATAAGTCTGGATGGCTTGAGAGGGTCTGTATTTGAATTGCAATCACACATGACAAAGCACTGCAATGTCACTAGCCAATTAGGTCAGGCCAGAATCTTACTATTTTGACAACTATATCGACATGATGAAATAATTTAAATTGTCAGAGAAATAGAGAGCCAAATCCTAATTTCATTGGACGTGTACATGAATAAGGACTGAGTAAAAGCAGAATAAGCTCTTCAGTATTTAATGTTTATACTAACCTGATTTTAATTTGCAAAAGATAACAATGCAGAAATTTAAAAACATGTTAATCTGCATATAAACCAGTATAATCTCACATACAGATTTAAAAATGGGCTGTCTTGTGTTTAAACCCAGTCAGCAAAGGTCTGTGTGAGAGTCAAAAGTGAAAATCTGAAATTCAAAGCATAAACACATCCACAGGCTCAGCTGTCTAATGCTCAAGGTATTAATGTTGGCTTTATTCTCCAGCTCATAGAGAGGAATGCAAAAATCTATATTTTACTTTAAAATGTGCATTATACCAAAGGCAATTTTTTTTAAAGATCAGTACTTCTTACTGAATGACAGTGGGGACCTCCTTTGTTACTATGTTTTTCTTTTTCTTTTCATTTTGGTGTAGAAAGGCATCATGACGATTATTTTGTCCCCTATTCCCCAGTTTTGAGATACTTCCAGAGTGCCTAACTCAGGGTGACCCCAAATTTACCCTGAGGCCCTAGGCACCACTGATTTAATACAGTCTTGCTTTGGATATATTATTATTTCACTACCTCCCATTCACTGAACCAGTTTTCCCTGAAGCAAAATGTCAGTTCTTCATTCGATAACACCAGACAGGTTTGCTAATCTGGTAGCATTGATTGGTTAAATTCACAAAGGGCATAGGGTGTTTGTGTTTTTGTTTGGTTTTGTTCATTGGTTTTAACCTGGATTGCAAACATGCCATGTGTCCATGTATTTGGTCAATGGATTAAAGTTTTAATGTATTTAATGGATTAATATAAACAGGATGATGTTCTCCAGTTAAATTAGGCATAGCCAAACCATTATTTGGACAAAAGAAGCCAGAAAGAAAATGAATAACATAGTCAGGAATCAGGGTTGTCAGCTGAGTGTGGGACCAGCTAATTGACCCACAGTTGAACACCCTGATTGACCAGATGCCCTGACAGGCCTGGTGAAGTCTCTCAGCTAGCTCCCAGCAGAAGCCCCAGGCCAGTGAATGCTCAATGCTTACTCCTGCGACTGTGATCACTCCTGTGCTGGCCCTGCTCCAATCCACTGTAGCCCTGCTCCCGTACTTGGTTCCTGACTCTGACCCTTGACTCTGGCTCTGACCAGTAGGCCTGGCAGCTTGCGGCTCCAACCACTAGGTCTGGGTGCTCCTGGTAAGTGACAAAAATTATGGCACTAAACAGGGATTTTAGTTAGATTTTAGAATCTGGGGATCAAGAGGCTGTGATCACCCTGTACTTAGAATCATAGAGTTGGAAGGGACCTCAGGAGGTCATCTAGTCCAACCCCATGCTCAAAGCAGGACTAACCTCGGCTAAATAATCCTAGCAAGGATTTTGTCAAGTCGCAGCTTAAAAACCTCTAAAGATGGAGATTCCACCACCTCTCTAGGTAACCCATTCCAGTGCTTTACCACCCTCCTACTGAAAAACTTTTTCCTAATGTCCAACCTAGACCTCCCCCACTGCAACTTGAGACTGTTGCTTCTCGTTCTGTCATCTGACACCACTGAGAACAGCCTAGCTCCTTCCTCCCTGGAACCCCCTTTCAAGTAGTTAAAAGCTGCTATCAAATCCCCCTCCTTCTTCTCTTCTGCAGACTAAACAAGCCTGGTTCCCTCAGACTCTCCTCATAAGTTTTGTGCTCCAGCCTCCTAATCATTTTTGTTGCCCTCCACTGGACTCTCTCCAACTTGTCCACATCCTTTTTGTAGTGGGGGGGCCCAAAACTGGACACAATAGTCCAAATGCGGCCTCACCAATGCCGAATAGAGGGGAATAATCACTTCCCGCGATCTGCTGGCAGTGCTCCTACTAATGCAGCCCAATATGCTATTAGCCTTCTTGGCAACCAGGGCACACTGCTGACTCATATCCAGCTTCTTATCCACTGTAACCCCCAGGTCCTTTTCTGCAGAACTGATGCCTAGCTCATCGGTCCCCAGTCTGTAGCTGTGTATGAGATTCTTCCTTCCTAAGTGGAGGACTCTGCACTTGTCCTTGTTGAACCTCATCAGATTTCTTTTGGCCCAATCCTCCAGTTTGTTTAGGTCCTTCTGTATCCTATCCCTACCTTCCAGGGTATCTACCACTTCCCCTAGCTTAGTGTCATCTGCAAACTTGCTGAGGGTGCAATCTACCCCATCCTCTACATCATTAATGAAGATGTTGAACAAAACCAGTCCCAGCACTGACCCCTGGGGCACTCTGCTTGTGACTAGCTGCCAGCTAGACATGGAGCCATTGATCACTACTTGTTGAGCCCTATGCTCTAGCCAGTTCTCTATCCATTTTATAATCCATTCATCCAACCCATACTTCTTTAACTTGTTAAGAATACTGTGAAAGACCATATCAAAGCTTTGCTAAAGTCAAGGTATATCACGTCCACCACTTTCCCCACATCCACAGAGCCAGTCACCTCTTCATAGAAAGCAATCAGGTTGGTCAGGCATGACTTTCCCTTGGTGAATCCGTGTTGACTGTTCCTGATCACCTTCCTCTCTTCCAAGTGCCTTAAAATGGACTCCTTGAGGACCTGCTCCATGATTTTTCCAGGGATTGAGGTGAGGCTGACCGGTCTGTAGTTCCCTGGATCCTCTTTCCTCCCTTTTTTGAAGATGGGCACTATATTTGCTTTTTTCCAGTCATCAGGGACCTCCCCCAATTGCCACGAGCTTTCAAAGATAATAGCCAATGGCTCTGAAATCACATCAGCCAACTCCCTCAGCACCCTCGGGTGCATTGCATCTGGCCCCATGGACTTGTGTATGTCCAATCTTCCTAATTGGTCTTGGACCTGTTCCTTCAGCACTGCGGGATGTTCACCTCCTTCCCATTCTGTGCCGCCCAGTGCAGTAGTCTGGGAGCTGACCTTGTCTGTGAAGACAAAGGTAAAAAAGGCATTGAGTACCTCAGCTTTCTCCAGATCCTCTGTCACTAGGTTACCTCCCCCATTCTGTAAGGGGCCCACACTTTCCCTAATCTTCCTCTTGTTGGTAACATACTTGTAGAAACCCTTCTTGTTCCCCTTCACGTCCCTTGCTAGCTGCAACTCCAATTGTGCTTTGGCCTTCCTGATTTCATTCCTGCGTGTTCGAGCAGCATTTTTATACTCCTCCCTAGTCATCTGACCAAGCTTTCACTTCTTGTAAGAAGTATACTGCTAAATGGAAGGGAAGTCCTGAATACACGGGAAAGAGGCTACATGGCTGGCTACATGGGGGAGGAGGAGAAACTAATCCTAGAAGCAGTTACATGTCATGAACATACAATAACATTTAAACAGTCCAATGAACAAAATAGATTAACCATAAGTAGCTCAATTATATTCAGTTAGCATGTATGCTCAAGAATTACTTAACAGAATACCACAGGATATATTTCCTAAAGTAGAAGCATATTTATCTAAGAAACTGATATGATCCCCATTGCTGTAGCATTAGAGCTGGTAAAAAAAATAATTGGAATAAATTTCTGACTAAAAATGCCCTTTTAGCAAATTGACAGCTCCCTGGCTGATACTGGGAAGGCTCTTGTCAATGCCACTGGCAGAATAGAAACTGACAAAAGTTTTCCTGCTGGTTGCCCTGGCTATGCACTCTAACTGTCTTTCTATTGCTTTGCTCCAGTCCGGAGAGGTAGAGAGTTAGGGGACTCAATCTCACTGCCTACCCGTCAGCTCTTGGCAGGAGAGGCAGAAAGCAGAGGCACTCAACTTCCCTGCTTCCCCACCCCCCTATGCTCTGAGAGGGGGAAATGCAAAATCTTTCATGAGAAGGGATTTCCATTTTCTAGCAACCGCCACTCACCACCTTCAATGTATGTAAATGAGATGGAGGACTGAGGCACAGAGAAGCAACATGATCTACCTAAGGTAAAAGAAGTTTTCTGGGAAAGAGCAGGGAATTAAACCTGGATCTCTCAAGTGCTAGCAGAGCACCCTAACCACTGGATCATACTTCCTCATGTATAAGCATATCTTAAGCACATTGGAGTATACACAGACTAGTCAAAGTACAGTATCTTGACACAAGTTCAATAACAAAATGCATTTTGTATGTGTATTAAAAACCGATTCTCTCCTTTTTCTCTGAAAATACTAAACTTTTGTGTTTTCTCAAAATGCAAAGTTACTTTATTTGATTTCAGACCAATTAAAGTCACAATACTCAGTTATCTGAAATTCCATCGCTCTCTCACTCCATTGTGCTTAAGTACCATAGCTCATCTACTATGTAAAATTACTTCTTCCATTACTCAGATAGAGCAAATCAACTCCAGTAAATACAGCTGATAACCACAGTGAGTTAAGCATAGAATTAGAATTTAAAAATTGCATTACTGTGTTTTTTCCCAATTAAGACAGACTTCTAAAGTTAATACATTTTTTTCCTGGATGAAGCTCCTATTTTTCTTTGAGGTTAATTTTAATAGAACATCTATAAGGTTTGAAATCATTGATTATTTCTATTTATTCAAAGTGCCTACCCAAATCTCCAGGGTTGAAATAATATATAGAGCTTTTCCTATTATGTGTTGTCCATGCTAATGTGGCTCACATTGGTAGTGAGTGAATATAATTATTAAAAATGGCTCATCTGGATTGGAAAGAACATAATCAGATTAAAGTTTTGTCCAACATTCAAATAGTCTGAAGTGAAATATTTCCTTTCCTGAAACTGACTCTGCAGAACTCTATTGCATGACTTTACCTGACTTGTGGTCCTGGAGAAATTCTAAAAGAACTCAGCTGTTACAGGGAGTCTTCTGCATCATCTGTATGCCTGATATTCCAACCATGCTTAGAAAGGCTCAGCTCATAACAATCCACACAGTCCTCTCTTATTCACCTGCAGAAATGGTCTTGGTCATCTGCCCATCTTTTGAAATCAGTGGGAACGGAGAGAGGTGAATGTTGAGTGCTTTTGAAAATCTCACCTATCTAGTGTGGCGCTAATGCCTAGCCTAAGGCAGGATGTTCTTCACTGTTAATTGATGCAAGCACAAAACCTTTTTTGCTTTAACATATGCAGTAGGTGCATATGTAATTTCCTCATTAACATATTTAGCCCTATATACACCTGAAATTATGCTCAGGAGCTGTATTCGCTCCACGTTTTCAGGAGCCTAGAGGCTTTTAGGACAGGATAACTGGCACTTTCTCTTTATCCATTCTGATATTTTGCTATGGCACATTATTGAAAAGGAGTAAGCTTAACTTGTTTTGTTTTTCTCCTTCAGAAATTAGATTTCTGTTAGGGAAGATATTCTTCCTTGGCCACCCTACCAGCGATACCCATTAGGAAAGACTATTCTTCCTATCCAGCCAACACGCAGCTCTGTTCTGTCCAGTGTAACTTTTCAGAAGAGGTTCTGAATAGTTTGTGTCTCACCTGCTTGTTTGCAGGAGATGCTCCTGTGGCATATTGAGGAGGAAAATGCATGTATAGTAATTCTAACCGTGATGATATAGTCAGCCCATCTGCAGTCCATGAGGACTGTGTGGGTCTTCTCCCTACCCAAGCCATGATTGTTGGTGTTGGGTCAAGCGGCTATGCACAGCTGACAAATGATTGACTCTCACTGGTGCTGTATGTGAAATGACTATTCTAGTGAGGCAATGAGAGTTGCAGGTGTTGATGTTTTCCCTGTTTTAGGCAGTTTTAAGTGCAATCTTTAGTAAAAAAAAATATTTGTGTTCCAAAGGACTTACATTTAGGAGCCCTTCTTCAAAAAATGCATGGAAAGCAGACTTTCCAGGATATGCTAGGTGCAAAATTTTGCAGACATCAGTTTCTTATTCCATTTGAAAAGGTTTCAGGTGCACATCTATTACAGGCGTAACCGTCCAATCTAGAGAAATTGAACTTGAAAGATATTCAGAAGATTTCAAACTGAACATCTGAAAATCCAGGCTGTAATGCCTTGATATTTTGATGCCTGGTGTTACCTAAATACACATTTCAGCAAATGAAATATACTAGACAGCATAAAAATATTACTGAAGTCAGACAATGTATAGCATATTACACTGATTATATGTAAGTTTGAGAGGAAATCAATAAACTTGTATGGTTGTCCAGTGTTTGTATTTCTGTCTGAAACACAAATATGCTAGAGAAGAACTAAATAATAATGATACAGGTCCATGGTATAGTTATTCAGCAACCATGTTACATTATTTGTTTAAAAATGTGTCATTGATAGCAACATCTCCTTTTACTTCTTCAATCTTGGATTTTTATCATTTCAGTTGAATAAACTGGTGTTTTTATGCCCACTTTTACAGCCTGATTGTAAAAAGAAAGAGCTTCTGGGCAGAGGATTGTTTTCTTTGTTTGTTAATTTGTTTTTATATTCATTAATTCTTGTTTACCTTCTGTTTGTGCCCGTTTGCCGGATAAGATCCTCAATATAGAATTCTGTAATCAAGACTGCAGAAATAAAGGAAACGTTTCACTTTCTCTGCAGAGTGTGGGGTAGAAAGAGGTGTTTTTGCATTCCATGTAATTTAATCTTCAAACATATGTAGAGTAGGGCTGCTCAGGACTTTTCTGTCAGAATGATTTTCCATTGGAAAATGCGAATTTTTGCAAAATTGAAATAATCTGCAGGAATATTTCAATTTTGTCATACATTTTTTTTTATTCCACTGGGAAAATCAAAATGACTGCTCCCTAATTACCCACATGAAAGGCTCTCCTCAATTTTGCTTTTTCCCTGCAGGCAGAAAATGAAATTGACAAGAGCCTTCTAAGCAGAAAGCTGAAAAATTCTGTTCTGGTTTTCCCAAAATGGATTTTTTGGAGAATTCTTTCCTATGATATATTAAACATTTCTGACTTTTCATCTGGATTTTGTATGAAATTGTTTTCATGTGGCATGTTGAATTTATTTTGATGGAATATATAGACCAAAGGTGTTAACATAACCTAGTCACTGTCTAACATTAAACAGCGTTAAACATGGTTCAGGATTTGGAATACAGAGATGTCAGTCTGCTTAGTACCATGGAAGACAGCATTAAAATTCTTTTAAAACCTTTTGCACAGGTACAGGAAAAGAAGGGGAAAAAAACAGTTAAAGCATTTGAAATGTAAAGTATTAAGTAAGGCTTTTATTTTAACATTTCTTGTTTCCTCTCCCTTTAGCTAGAGAAAGTTTTAGAAGGAAAACCCACTTTGTTTGACAGTCTCTTAGATGGTATCAAAGATGGGAATAACTGTCCTTTTGGGGAAAGGATTTAGATGAGATGAGCTAGAACTGCTGCTGTTAGTCTGATCCCATTTCACCTCATGTGGTGGTAGAGGTGACAATGTCATCTGAATCCCTCTCTCTGGACCAATTTGGTCACGGCATCCCTCAGGATGAGAATGAAGAAGGTCTGGGGTCACAGAAGATGGTGGCAGTGGAAGCCATACTGGTGAAGCTCATTTCAGTAGCCTCCATCTGTTCTTTCTGTTTCCCCTCCACAAAATCTTTCTTTAAGGACCCAAAAAAGGACTAGGATAGGATGGGGTATTTCATTATTTTGTCCACCAATTAGACCTAATATCTGAAACACTACTTTTGATTCGTTGATTTCTGGTTCTGTCTCTTCTGTTTTTACCAAGCATGATTTTAACATAGTCTTTGAACCATATCAGTAGGCTCTTTTGTTTAGACTGGTGTATCTTTTGTCTCCTTTTCCCATCAACATTTATTATTTTAGGTTATTGTGACCTGTTATGAACTTTCACGTGCTTTTTTTATAGTTGAGCTCACAATTAGAGTAAATCTGTGGGCCCAATTATCACAACAGATGGGATTTCCATTTTCTGGCCAGCTTTGCAAATATACATCTCAAAAGAAGCTTATGCCATCTTAAGCCTTTGAGGAACAACAAAAGTTGTCCACTTCTAACTGAAAACATGAATTAGAAGTAGCAAAGGTATTGTATAAAACATTTCCTAACCACATATGTTCTCCTTAACATTTGAAGAATGAAGACTTCGGAGAGTTTATGAAAGAAATCAATTTCAACAAGTATAGTTCTTTTTGTGTGGGTTTAAATTAAGGATTTTCTTTGCAAAGAAGAGGTACTTTTATGACTTAGTTTATAGCTCTGATAACAGACATCCTGAAGCATCATACTTCTTTGATCTTGATTAGAGAACATCTTTACATTTTTACACAGAGTTCTTTTTCATCAGACCTAAATATTGTACAAAATTTGATTTCTTAAAATAGAGCATATCTAGACCCAACCGGTGACCTAGAAAAGGGGAAGTGTACAATTAATTGTGTGGTTGTTAGCCTTTTTGACCAAATGGTTCCTAAATTTATACCTTACCATTTGCAGTACATTTATAATCTGCAGTTAAAAACTCCTGTCAAATATGTTCTACAAAGCACAAATCACAAAAACTAACATTTATATGTATCTTTCCAGACAGCATAAAAACAAATATAAAAAGTTAAAGCAAAATAAGCTACAAAGCTTCATTCCAATGTAAACTTGGAGGTTTTAAGACTAAGGAGGTATCATCTTCTTGTTGTTTTTTAGCTTGGCCCTGACCAACAGAAAACAGATATCTCTAGGAATTTCTTCAGTTAGTTTGATTATATTAAAATAAATATGTATAATTAAATAGGCAACTAAAACATAAGCATTACCCTATTATATTCTCTAAGCAATGTGTATGGAAAAACTTGTATTCCTTAATATTCAATAAAGGCGCAGGTAAGTTTGTAATAATTAAATATAAGAATACATTATAACTTTTAATATTATTTTTGCACCAATATTTATTTACTCTCTGCAATAGTAATTGTCTTAGTATAAAATTCGTTAGCATTTTCTTAGGTGATTCAGACAAACGATTAACACAGGATGTCCTTTTAATTTTCTTTCTACCGGATGTCATCCAGCATGTAATCAGTAGCTAACACTTTAAATAACTTAAAAAAAATATTTAACATTTAGTACATGAAGGAGGCAAAAAAGGAGTCAGAGGTTGCTCTGGTTTTCTGGTACAACTCTGTCTGAAGTTATAAGGTGCATACACTCCCTTTCTTGAGTTAAAATCTCTGACTCTTGATAGCAATAGATGGCTGGTTCAACCCAGGACTGTGCCTTTTCCCCTTAGTTAAGTCACAGATCAGAAATCTAGATTTCTGATGGAGGGACACTTCTGCTGCTGGAGTATAACAGCAACGTTTTAGATCACTGCATCTGACGAAGTGAGTTGCAGCCCACGAAAGCTTATGCCCGCAGAAATTTGTTAGTCTGTAAGGTGCTAGAGGACTCTCGTTGTCTTAGATCACTGTTTCTATGTCAGGGGATAGTGACCCCCAGGGGGATCCCAAATGGCAATCGGGGGTCTTGAGGTCTTGAAAATGTTATTAGACTGTAAAAGAAAAAAATCTCATTCCCTCACTCCCTGCACAACCTTACCTTTCAAAGTCAGGTATTCTCTGTCAACCTCTTGAAACACAGAAAAACAGTATATTGGTTTGTCATTGATATGTTTTTACTCTTATATAGTAGAACCTCAGAGTTATGAACACCTTTGAAATAGAGGTTGTTCTTAACTCTTAATGTTTGTAACTCTGAAGAAAACTTTATTGCTGTTCTTTCAAAAATTTACAACTGAACATTGATTTATTACATCTTTGAAACTTTACTATACAAAAGAAAATACTGCTTGTGACCATCTTAATTTAAATGAAACAAGCACAGAAAGTTTCTTTACCTTGTCAAATCTTTTTTAAAAAGCTTTCCCTTTATTATTTTAGTAGTTTACATTTAACACAGTACTGTTCTGTATTTGCTTTTTTTTTTTTTTTTGGTCTCTGCTGCTTCCTGATTGCATACTTCTGGTTCCAAAAAGATGTGTGGTTGACCGGTCAGTTTGTAACTCTGGTGTTCATAACTCTGAGATTCTACTGTAGTAAATGTAAAGGCAATTATGAACATTTTTGACTTTGAGTAAGGGGTTGCAATCTCAAAATATTGAGAGACATTTTCATAAATTAATTTTTGCCTTTTGAGGTAGTGAGGTTTCATAAGCAATAGAACTAATTTGACCAGTATATCATGGGACATATGCACATAGGAATGTTCCTTATATACATATATAGATGACTGTGGGACCATATGCAACCACAATATTCCGTTTTTGAGCTCCATTTTCACTGTATTTTAACTGCGATAGCCTAGCCAAACCGTTTTCCAACGCAGTTTGGCTAGAGTTTAAGTTAAAGTAAAGTATTTGTGGTTTACCACGTCAGGGTGGGCAGGGTCAAACATTGTCGAAGCAGCTTTCCAATGAACAGTGATTAACGAATTTTGAAGCATATTTAGAAGGGTACATGCTTAAGAGATTATAACACAACTTGGCCTCATCCATGCTGGCCAGGCAAATCATGATCAAATTATTTTCATCTGAACTGTGGTTCTGGCTAAAACTGTTTTAAAAATAGTTCAGTCTTCACTGTTAAAGTACAGAGGAAGACAGGGCATCTGAATGATCATATCTGAAAAATTGGAACTTTACGTTTCTGGTATCTGGAAATCAGTTTTTGGTAACTGCTTACATAAACATACACACAGACCTAGAATACTATACGCTATTTCACCAGATTCTTGATTTGTTCTCTCCCAGCTTTCATTGTTAGAATTCAGTGACATTCATTGTTCATTGTTAGAATTCACACTTCGTGACATTCAACTTTCAGATTAGAAACTAAAGTGTTTGAAGTAAGTTTTTGATAGTTGGGTCACTAGACACTACTTCAGCTACTCACTCTTTCTGAGGAGTAATGCATTGACGCAAAGCTCATTTTCAGTATCCTTGTGTCTGTGCTTCTCCAGCTTTTTTATTCTGTATCCTGCTCTTGATAGAGGGAGTACAACCTACATGTCACCACTTTTCATACCTCCTCCTCACAATGTATGATTGTTAAAATGTTTCAGTTTGTGAGTCACCAGGATGGCCTCCACAGTTTGAGGATTTTTGCCTTATACCTGAGAAATAATACCCGTGTTCCATGTTAGCAGATTGTTTATAATGGCTGCTGGAGTATGGATATATGTTACAATCTCCTAATTAGTTATAGAGGTTGCTGTAGGAACCAATGTGGAGAAATTTGAGGATGAAATAATGAAAGGAAACAGTACTTTCTTTGAAAAAATCTTCCTGTCAGTCAGAATGGAGGAATAAAGCAAGTAGTCAAGACACCTACATTATTTGATTTTTTTTTTTTAAGTGTTGTCTGATTTTGCATTTCCTTTATGACAGAAACTAAAACCAAACCTGAAAAATACTGGTTATAATTTCAAAGCGTGTGTACGTACATTGGCATCCTGCTCTTTGCCAGTGTTATTCCACAAACTAATTTGGTTTATGTAAATAGTAAATGATATGCAAGTCAACCCATTGATTAACATACAAAGATCTAAGCAGCTCAGCTTTTTAGATCTATAGAACCTTCAGATACTAGTTTAAAGTAATAAACCCAGTAATGCTATAAACATATGAGAATGTTAATTTCACTGATTCCTGTTTTCCCATTTATTTGATCAGCACTTCAGTTTGCAGAGAAGAACAATAAATGCAGCAGTTTTTGTAACTGAATACAGCATTAGATATGCAGCATCATAAAAGATAATGATTTTTAACAGATTTAATAATCAAGCTTTTCATCAAGAAAGTAGTGCTTGATATTGTTTGTGTATCTGGTTTATTTTTGGAAATCACATTTGTGTTCTCATGGTGAATCGCTTTATTTCAGTCATTGCTTATGGAAATAATACTTTTTTATTTGAAATACCATTTATTTATTTGCAAACTTATTTACCACAAACAATGCATGTGTAATTAATCCTATGTGGTGTTGCCCCTTAAGTGAGTGTTTAAGCGTAGCTGCTATGGGAGCTCTTGTGGAAGGTGTTGCCTACCTTATTTTGAGTCTGATACCATATGATCTTGATGTATTGCTTTAAATTTATCGCAATCTTTGGGTCAGGTTTGCCTTCCCATTTTCAGATGTTTCCAGCCTCTGTTGTGTAATTAGACTTTGAAGGGAAGTCCATTCACCCTTCTGCAGAAGTTTATAGGTACAAGGGATGCCTTTTAGTGCTTAGTGACTTGTCAGAGGAACCAGCCTCCCCTCCATCCTCATGAGATGGCATTAAAATGTAGATAGAATACTGAATATAAAATCATTTTATGAAATACAAATCATAGCACACTCTAATGTTGCTATTTGAAAAACACTGTTCAGAGGACTTTGGACCACACTAACATCCATGGCTCTTCCCTTTTGCATAATACATTTTTTACTTGTAGTGGCTGAAATTATTTTGTTACATTTAGCATTTGTGATCCAGGGACCTCTTGATGCCAATTGGCAGTGGGCATAAGGGGTGTATGGTGCTAAAGAAATCCTCTTGATCTGGTATTTACGTTCTAGTTCATCAAGAGTGTCGTGACATCTTTAATAAAAGCATGTGCTCATTGGTCATCAATATCATTGCAGAACACGTGTATGGATGTTGTGTAAGGAGTTATGTATATGCATTGAAAATTATGTTCTTACAGTCTGTATGTAGGGACTGGTCACCATGGAAGGTGAAAAAACGGTTTCCTTTCACACAAGAAATGTTTATCCATTTGTCAGTTTATATGTAAAATGAATATTCACAGTGGCCCTCCATTCACCGGTGTGAACCAAATCCTAATGAAGGATTGTGTAAACTTCAAAGAGAGAGAAATAACAGGAGAGGTAAGCAGTGGGTAGAGGGACCTTATCTTGAGGTGCACATCAATGGTTTATGTTGGTATATTTGGGGGGCAAAAAGACACCTTGGCATCCTTCAGGTAAGAAGTAAATGGACAGTGAGTTTTCTTCATGCAGAAGGGCTACCCAGCAGGCTTGGTTTAAATGCTGGAGAGAACTTTGGATGAGAAAATAACTTCTTTAGAAAGAAGGATAACTTGTAAATTAAGTTTAATCTCTATAAAGCATATTATGACTTTATTTTATATGTAACCTTTATTTTCCAATATTTTACTCACTATCACTTTAATCTCTGTTCTTTGATAATAAATGTATTCTTGTTTTCACTATAAATATATCTTACTGCTGTGTGTTTAGCAGAGTGAAATTATAGGACATAACTAAAAAGCTGTGGTGTACTGTTTCTTTGAAAACAGCAGACCTGGCAATTCTGTGAGTGTTCCATGAATAAGGGGCTGGAAACTATGGGGAATGGTCAGAGGATACGGGGGTTGGTGTGTGATTATTGCTGACCTTAAACAGAGAGAGTGAGGTCTGCAAAGGACTGGAAGTCCGTGCTTGTGTTGCCAGAGACTGGTGGATTCAGGGAGCTGATCCACAGCAGGCACAAACAAACAAAACTCATGTTAAGGGTGAGTGATGGTGAGGTGTCTCACAGCCCTGCGTACCCCGGGAAGCATCACAACATTCAAAAAGAAGAAAAGAAAAACAGCAAAGTAACAAAAAGATCTTGGGTCTTCATGCAAATTCTTGGGACCTCAAAAATAAATAAGAGGAGATTTAAGAGGGTGAAAAAGAGTTATTGTGGGTTTTAATGAATGTACCACCATGCACTTGCTATTGGAGACAAAGTGTATATTGTTATGGCTGGGTTGCTAACACCTGTTAAACTGATAGTCATCTAACCCGCCCAAGTGTGTGCCGTTAGAGGGGGACACAGACACAGAACACACACTTGGGCAGAATGTTTAGTCACTTAAAAGAAGAAAAGTTCCGTTCTCATTGCCAAAATAGTCAACAAATATTTGTAATGATATATAATTATAGTGTGAATACATCATCATTGTCTTCCACTCTGGCCTGTTTTGCTTACTGGGTGAAATTCTGGCCCCACTGAAGCAAAGGAATTTTTTTCCATTGACTTCAATGGAGATAGAAATGAGACTACAGAAGCACAGTGGGTGAAATCCTGAGTCTAGTGAATTTAATGTCCTTACTTTTTGATGTTTGGGTCTTTTTTTGCTTTGCTTCCTTTTCTACTTATTTTTATTCTTTGTTGCCATTTCTGTCAGTGTTATACTGACAGCTTCTTATTTCCCCTACAAGGATGCTCAACTGCAATTATATTGTGTTCACTAGTACTCTGTGGCTCAACATCATTACCTTTTTTAACTGTCTCCTGGGTATTGCTTACCACTAAATCAAAAAACCCCTTCTCCTACTCTGTTTGCAAACTGCTTATGTGAATTCTATGCATTTACTTATAAATTAGTTATATTTTTCCTTGTCCTCTTTTCTTTCTCCTTACTACTTTCCTCAGTTACTTTTTGAAAGTAGTAGTAATAAAACTATTAGGGTTAACACTCTTAGGCCTAATAATCACTATTTGGGATGCTTAATCCTTAAAATAGTACTGAATTCTTAGCATTGTAAGGTTTTTTTCCTTTGCCACTGAAAGCATGCATGATTATAGAGTATAATTTATAATAGAATATAGCTATTTACATTTTTTAAATGAATATTTATCAACTGGCTTTTCAAACTCAGAAAATGTTGACTACAATATCTTTGGGTGAGAATAAATAGTTGTGACATATGTCAGTAGATTTCTGAACCAGGTGGTTGGCAATCACGTACAGTGGTCTCCAAATGGACTCCAGTGCAGTGACAAAAGATTTATCTCCGCAGCAATGTACACATTGTGAACAATCCTTGTTCTTGTTTGACTTTGTTTTTCAGTTCTGAATACCAATGAAAAGATAACAAATATGCCATTCTAATATGATCATTCAGTACCAAACAGCTGGAACTTCCCAGTATAAGGAGGAAGGCTGATGCTACTGAATCCAGAGATGGGAGCAGTAGAAGAGGTGTTCTTTCTACTGGGAACAATGTTTAAAACTGTGAAAAGATGTGACGAGTACCCTGAACTCACTCAGAATTAGGCTCTCAAACAGTAATTCAAGTTCAGGTGCCCCACTGTTATCATCATTGCTTTTAAGGGATGTGTGTGTGTGTGGGAGGTGTATAGTGGACTGGGCTACCTGTTGGATGGTCCTCTCCCCATTGTATTCTGGGGCTGTTAAGTAGGCATGTCTCCATTATATTTTGGGAGATGCCAAATATATCCACTGCCACCCCATTAACTCATCATGGATTTTTAGGCAAGATGAGGACCTAACATGTCCCTTTCACACCTAAAATAAAAGAGAGGTATATAGAGCAGCAGGTGGAATTCAGTTAAGTTAAGCATAGCACACAGTTGTATTTTCCTAGCAACTGCACGGTAACCTTTTAGGGGATGCTACTGCCCCTTATACATAGTCTATTGATAGTTTGAAGCTATGCTAGAGATCAGTGGAGGCAGGAAGGGGTCAAGCTGCTTCCTGAATTTTTCTCTTCTCTGTATAAATGTACAAGGCACTATTTGTTTATATTCTGTGTTTGAGGAGAAATCAGAATTCAGGTTATCCCATAGTTCAGTCCTGTTCCCTACTTAAAAATGCCTTCTCCAGTTTTATTTTCTTTGGGATCTCTTATATTTTGCCCAACTTCTGGAGTTTTGTTCTTCTGTGGATGTGTTTAGTACTTTCATTGTTGTTTGAAAGATATATTAGCCTTTTTAATCTTATTTTATTTATAACTTCAGAGACCTTTCTCTCCACCAGATACAGTGATATGCTGGAAAGGGCTCCTGGAAGCTTTAGTGAGTTACACTCCTGACTTAGATTACCCCTTCTCTGAATGTTGCTCAGTTATCCCTGCCCAATAGTTCCGAGGCTCATAACATTATTTGTTAATAGAGCTGACTGGGAATTTTTCATCAAAATATTTTTTTTCAATGAAAAAACAGTTTCTGCAAAATTGAAAATTTGGGGAATTTCAATATGACCAAAATATTTTGATTTTTTTTTCTCAGTGGGAAAATAAAATGTAATATTCATATCTGGTGGAGTCAACATGAAATACAACATTCCAGTTTGTAGAACCAAGCTGAAATGTTTTGGTTCAGTTCATTAATCTGTGTCTGCGTGAGCTGCAATAGTACCTTATGGGAATTGCAGTTCAGGTGCCGCGTGCCTTCATTCTCCTATACAGTTTGGGCTCCCAGTAGGACTATATTTCCGATTATGCACAATGCACCTGATGGCTTGACCAGAAGGAAGGTCTATGAAAGATGTCGACCATCCACAGAATCTGTCCCACAGTGGAGAATAAGGGCACGAGGCAACTCCGGAAGAAACAGTTCAATGTAGAACTGAGCCAAAACAAAACGTTTTGAAATTTTTGAAAAATTTCAAGTCGAAACTCAGTGAGAAAAATTTTGATATTTTGACTTTTCTTTACAAATTGGGACAAAAACAAATGTTAAAATATGGAATTTCTCATGAAACAGAAATTCTGATTTTTTTTTCCACTAGCTCTATTTCTAAAGAGCAAATGTTCTCAAAATAAGAACATTTTGACAAAATAGCCATTTTCACACTGATATCCTAGTAGCATCCCCATGCAGCCCGCTTCTTGTAGAGTCAAAAATTTACTCAGCCTGAGCTCTGGATTGCAAATGTATACTTCTATTAGTATTTATCTTTTACTTAGCCTCGCTTACTTTTTCAGAGGGATATACAAGGTAGAGTCTGAGCCACAACTATCCAATGAGTCTGCAGTAGTTAATCAGCAGCTCCTTAATCCAGTCTCTTATTTCCTTATTGGAAACACAAATGGTGTTTTGTCAGCAAAGGGAGAACATTTCTGTGATAACTCCATATTAAAAGTGTGTGTGAGAGTGAGAGTGAGAGAGCAGGGCTTATAATGGTGACTCGTTGCAATTTCAACCGTAGCAGACATGCCCAGCATATTGCACTTTTGTGGTAATGAAAAAGAGGCATAAAATCTTTCACATTATGTCCTGCTTTCCTTTAATAGTCACATTACTACATCAATTGTATAATTGAGTGGGGACTGGTTTTCTGGGAAATTCTTTGATTTCAGTGTTTGTTTGTTCACTCTCACATGAAATGAAAACTAAAAAAATATGGAATTTCCTACAAAATGAAATTCAGAAATATATTTGGCTTTTGTTGATTTGAAACATTTTGTTACAATTTTTACTTTTGACTATATAAATTATTATAAATTTTTAAAAATGTTAAACAAAACATTATTTTGAAATGGCAAATTGAAACATTTTGAAAAAGTCTAAACAAAACATTTCAAACCTGTCAATCACTCAATTCTGTTTTGTCAATTTCTTCTAAGTTGATGTTTCAATGAAATTTTTTCATCTGTTACTTTTACGATGGAGAAACGTTCCATTTGAAAATTTCTGACCAGCACTAACGCTCAATCAGACTATTATTGTGCATAAAGTTATTTGTATGTTTGTAGGATAGAGCTCAAAAATGTTTCAACATAGAACTGGAGAGGAGAAAGGGAGATAACATACACAAGCATGATGTGTTCTTTTTTCTCTGGGGTGGGTCTGAAGTAATTTCACTGATTATTTTGTCTACCATTTTACTGCTTCCCTTATTCTATGGCATAATAATAATTCACATGTGTACAAATCACATTCTCTTTCAATGTGGAGTGGCAGTAATCATTCCATAATTAAAAATCGTAAATTCTGTTTTTCAATTCTGCAATTTCTTCCCAAAAGAATATGCTTTCCATTTCAACTTTTTGAAAGATTTTGCTTAGAAATTATTACCTCATAACATAATAAGCAAGCCATTTTCTGATAGAGCCAGAAGAAGACAATTTACTTGATTAAGATTAGCCAGCACATACATAATAGAAAGATAGTTTTCAGTATGGGTCAGCCAAATGGCTCTATTTTGCTCTGAAAGGTCATTGAACTTAAAACAGTCGCATAAGGAGAGCTTACTCACCTTGTGCAGTAACTGGAGTTTGTTGAAAGCCTCATATGGTTTTCATTTTTTTCTCCCCAGACTTTGACTAGCACAGAAGTTGCAGCTCAGGTTTCAGCCTTCAACCTCGACATGATGTTCCAGGCTTGCCAAAGACTGTTGGAATCTGCAAGATAAAAAGGTAAGTGAGGGAATGCAGCTTCCAATATTAAAGTAGAGAAGAACTTGTAAAAGGGAAAAAAAGGGACAGAGGAGGGAATGGTGAGAATTGGCAACAAAACCTGTTTTATGCCTTTGTCAAATATTGTATATAAAATAAACGCAGCAGAATGTTTTTTTATATTCATTTTAACTCCCTCTCTTTTACTAACTACTAACTAACTACTATCCGTGGTTTATGTTTAGTTTTTATTCAAGTGTACCTGTGGAGAGCAATATAGTTCCAACCCAGGAGTTTAAAACATTTACTTTCTTCTGAGGTACGTGCAGGGATAGAGGGCTCCTGCATGGAGAGAACCTGGAAACAACCAAGTTCAAGAAGAAGATTGGGCTGAGGTGTATACTTGTATTGGTTTTAAATTAGAAAAAAAGACAAACTCCAGGAAGTGGGGAGAGGGTAAATTTGGAACGTATCATGTGTGTGGATTAAGTTATTCAAGTGAGTGTTCAAGTCACACAATCTCTGAGCTCTGACAGAAAGTGATGGGGAAGACCGGGTGGTCTGAATAGCATCTGGTTGCTCATTTTGGCTCTAGATTGGTGAACAAGGTGAGTGCACTTGAAGAAGGAGTTTTTTGATGGTGAGCTTTTCTTGCATTTGCATTGGACGCACAGAGCATGGCCTCTTGCTCATTTTGAGGTCGCTCAAAGAATTTGGTGGCATGGTACCAGTTAAACAGGCACAGCTCTGGCAAAGTCATCCTGCCAGGATTTGGCCATTCATGTGAAGTTTTACGGCTTGGATAAGATCAGCCAGCAATGAAACCAGGATCACTCAGTCACTGATCTAGTATTAATCAACATGATAATTGGGAATTATATATATGTAACCTGGATTTTTTTAAAAATAAAATATATTTACAATCTTAATAGAGACTACTCAGAATTAAATGAATTCATTATGTATTTTAATTCTTTGAGGAAGTCATTCTTTAAGTCATTACTGATTTGCTAATCAGATGTGGTCTCCAGGGGAAAAAAATCATTGTCTGTGTTTCTGATGAGGGCTGTAGGCTCCAGGACAATAACTGATTTATATGTAGTATATTGAAAAAAGTCCCGTTAGGTTTATGGATGCTATTTCTCTTTGTGGTATGATTGTGGAGAAAAAGTGTGTGTGTGTGTGTGTGTGTGTGTGTACGTACAATCCTAAAATCTCCACTTCTGGATAGACCCTGTTTCTTTGGTTGTGTTGAGAATATTGAAGTAACTGACCATGTTGGAAATGTTTTTTTGTTTTTGTTTTTTTAAATGTGTTCTCTGAACTCTAGGTTGTCAGTTGTTTTAAGAAAATTTTATCACATCATTTGAAATGCTGTATCAACATTATGCATACTCCTAAATACTGCTAAATATTTTAGATTGATTTGGGTATGTCATTAACATGAAATCTTGCTTGAATGACTTTTTCCTCTGCCATATAGAGAGCTTAGCTAGGTATATATTTTACCCTTTTTACTTTACCATCAGCTTCTCTTCTCAGTATTACTCTCATTCCATATCTGACTAAATCTCTCCTGCCAATTCTTTTCCATATAACATAGAAAAATCCAATTACATTTCATGATTCTGGTAAAATCAGTTGATGAAAACTACTCTTTCCAGCGGAAGAAATAGCTTTAGAGTTATGACAACATAGCTCTAAATTTCCAACCATGTGTCCATGTTTCACCATACCACTAACCAGTGTCCCCATGATTATACTGGTACTACTGACATAATCAGGTTAACGTGTAAGAAGGGACTGATGACTTTTATGAAGCTCTAATGAAGCTATAGAACACACTGTATGATGGACAGTACATATATTCTGACCATCTGCAATGTAGTTAACTAATATCCTACTAGTACTAGTTGGAAAACTGTTAACTAAAAAAGAAGTATTTAAACAGTTTCTTTTGATGTGGTACCCAGCAATGTGGTAAAATAATAAAGTAGAACTCTGCTAGTGATGTTATGTATCTCAAGAACAAAAATGAGAGAATCCAGTGGAACAATGATTTAATGCAATTCAGAGACTCTCTCACACACACACCCAAACACACCCCCGCACTCCCCCCTTATTTTCAATCATTGCAAAGACCTTGTTGGGATATTGGTATCAAGAGCAGTATTTGACTTTTTGCTTGTCAAAACACACACAACTCAGTGACAAATCCAGTTCAAACTTGACTTTGGTTGCAAGGGAAATAAGACCTATAGGGTGGGTATCTGTCTGCTTCACATAATCACAGCAGAATTACTCATGAACAGAGTTCCTTGTGAGGAGAGCCCCAAGACTGGAACAGCAGAAGTATTGGCAGTCTGAGATGATTATTATTTATTGTGCTGTGGATGTTCACAACATTCTACAGTTAGGTCTAGACAAGGTCCCTTCTTCGAACAGCTTAAAATTGACAACCTGTGTGGGAAAGATGCTTGACCTTTACCTATACCATCAGTCCCTTGCTTTCATGAGCATTGAAGAAATGCAAAAACAACAAAAATTGCAACAACAATAAATGGGAAACAGATTTAGAACTTGTATCAGCATTACCACGTTTTACTTTTAATCTCAGCAAAAATGAAGTGCATTCTGGTGGTTTTATGCCTTTCTCTGAAGCATGTGATAGTGGCCATTGTCAAAGCTGGGTTTCTAGGCTAACTGGACCATTGTTCCATGATGGCTGTTCATGTTTCAAAATGTAGATAGATCAACATGGAATTGAAAATTAATTTGTTGTGTGCATAATTCATTACAAATTTGAAGTGCTAATTGCGTTACATTTAGTCCAAAAATGTGAGATAAGTCCAAAGCCCTTATAGTGTTACTGTTACCCTTATTATTATGTAGTGTATTTAAAAGCCTATGGTAAGGTAGGTCTGTTTTTTGCTAGGAGATGGCACATTGGCATCTTTCAATCTAGCCAAATCAATCATGTTCCTGAACTATGTTCCTTTCATAACCTCTCTACTTTGCTTCATTGTTTTTATTCATAATTCCTCGTTACCAGCAGCTACAGTACAGTATGCAAAAATATAAACCGAGAATCCAATTCCTACAGTATTTGATTTAAACAATCAAACCAGTCATGGTAATGAAATGTCATAATGCAGCATGTAATTCACTTTATTGGTTCTGTCATAATACTGGGTTCTCGGTTTATGAATAATAAGGTTGTTATGTATGATTTTGTTGATAAAGCAAAATAATCCAATGATTAATCCAAAAGAATAAACCTCAACAGGGCAACATTTTGACAATGTTGTTGTGAAACAATACTTGTCTCTTCGGTTCATGCTACATGCCTCTGCAGGCTGTAAAAATTGTATTTTTGCACTTATGCTATTGCATCTTCTTGACACAGCAAGATAAAATTCCAATTCACACCATCCCTGGTTACAGGATGAAGCATGCCATGGATAGTAAACCACTTATATTATCTACCAGTCATTCAGTTGGCCTGTACTCTGACTATAAGACCTGTCTTCTGGTTTTGCATTTTGAATAAAATGGCATTATTTGATTAAACCCACAAATTCACTTTTTCTTTTGAGCACCAGATAAATCCCTAATAAAATGGATTTGGGGTGTAAGATCATCTTCTGGTCCCTGTTCTGATAGGTTTATATATAGCTACTAATAAAATCACTAACACGGATGTCCATATAATATTGCATACTCTAGAGAGGAAGATATACAAAGTGAAAATGTGCAACATATTTTACTTGATTGGCTATAAACTCTCTGATGCATTTCCAGGTGGTGAAAATAGGCTTCCTTGACGTATTTCAGGAATAAATCCTTTATATCTGATTAAAATGCAGATGAGAATCATAAACTATTGTAATTTGAAAGGGCTGATCTCTTGGTGCAATCTGCTTCCATCTGCTTCAGGTGTAAAGCTGGAAGGAGATTGCTACAATACAATTGAGTTCAATTTGGGTTCAGATTTAGCCCTCCAATTTGAACATTCAAGCTGAACCTCCCAATGTGAATCAAACTTTTGTTGTTGTTGTTCACTTATGATAATTTTGAGATGTACCAGTTACACTTTTCAGATATTTTTTTTATGAGATTACTGATAATTATAGGAAATTATAGCTTCTGCTTGTGAAGACTCCAAAAACACTATTGGAAAATGATAAGAATGACCTAAAGTGTAACATCTCGCATCATGTCACAAATGTTCTGAAAATGCTTATTCAGTGCACTAAAGTTTTCCTTTTATGGGTGGTTCATTTAGCTCTTCCTATATATTTCAGCATAAAGTCAGTGGAAAACCTCTCAATCATATATTGACCCCTGCCCAATTTACAAGTAATCCTCATTCTTATAACTGCCAATTAAGATTAATGACAAATCTCTGTATCAAGATTTTGGTTTATGGGACAGTCTTGAAAGAAGCTACTGCATCTTGGAAGGTTATTGCTTGGCTGGTATGCATCCAATAGGGATGGTTTGTAGCTGCTATGCCTCACTCTCAGGGCAGTTATTGGATTTGCATTTTTGAATATTGATGCCTTCCATAAAGGGATAGAAGGAGCAGCAGGGTTATTTCTTGGAGCAGTAGTTACTAGCTTACAAAAAAGAGAAAGTGAAAGGTGAGCTTAATATACTACATTTGCAAGGCAGACTTGTAATGTGTGTGTGAGAGACAGAGCAGGGAAAATAAAAAGGCAATTTCCCACTTAACTGATGTTGAATAAATAGAGTAATAGTTATTTTTACTGTAATTCTCTTTTATATTGAAATTATGTAGGCAGAAAGGAGAAGGAAAAATACTCCATTTCATCTGTTGAGTCTTAGCAAAATATTAAACTCATTCCCTGCAAAACAAATAGTATGCTTTGGAAGCTGGCATGGGATGCAGGGATTAGCAGAGGTGTTGACATTGAGAAATTAAGTTCAGTTGCTCAATGGCAGGGAACTATACTCACTGAAGAGAGGAAAAAAATGTGATGCTCAGCTTGCAAACAGCAGAATTACCTTCTAAAATGGGTGACTGTCAACAATAGCTTTTTTTATTACTTCTGTTATTGAGAAAAGTCATTGAATATTCCATTCACTCTCCTTTTCACTTGATGTTTTGATAGCCTGAATGCCACTGTATAGTGAACTCATTTCCTGAAAATATATTTTTAAAGAATGTCTGAGAGGCTCCAAGTCTATAGAACTCTTTTTTTCTATGCTCCCTAGAGTTTCTCAATGTTTTGCTTATGAGCACCAATTGGGGTCGTTAGTCACCGAAAAATCTACCAATGAACCCTTTGTGCAGACATCATCCTCGTATTGAGAGCCAGCTGAAGAAAAAGAACAGAAATATATAGAGTGAAGTGCTTAAGGTCTGATAAATGGTATCCCTCTAGTAAGATTTCAGCTACCAAATTTTTATACTACAGATGTAATTAGCATTGAGGAATTAAAAATAGCTGATGGACGTTAATGAAAACATTTGTAGTGGCGAAGGAAATGGAGAAGTGATAGTGATCAGGGAAACTAAATACTCCCAGAGTATCAAGATTGTATACGTTTGTCACGGAAAAAACATCTTAACCAGCTGGTACTGATACCTGATCATTAATGTCTTGTCTTTTTGTTAAAGAAAGAATATCACTCAAAGGAAACATTTTATATAAAGGCAGAATATCTCTACATTAAAGACAAGGTATACAATGAACAGTGGGTGGGTGTGCTTCTCCACACACGCACAAATTCTCTATAGGACATCTGGCCAAGCACATAAAAGTGATAGGTGAGAATGTCTTTATGGGAAAGAGAACCTTTGTCTGCCATATGAGATAATTCACTGTAGTGCTGCGGTAGCACCTGTCCAGGCACGTTTGTGTTTATCATTTTACTTCAAACTATTTCTGTACAATTGCCAATAATCATCTTTACTGTCTTTATTCCCTTGCCCAGTAATAGTGATATTTTAGTTTTGCGCTATTTACTCCTATCATTGTCAATCAGCATCATGAAAAATCATGACCTATTAGAGCAGAGTACAAGAATCTTGTTGCCATAGTTCATAAAAAAATAATGAAGAAAAAGTAATCAAAGGACACAGCAAAATGATTGCTCTTCCTAATAGCAATGTCAAAATCATTTAGTGCAACTGGCAATTTCAGTAGTTATCTTTTAGAAAGTCAACACTAAGTAATAGCAACTACAAATACTACAGTTGCTGCAGTTATTTCTGATTGTATATATAGCAAAGTACTATGGTCTTCGGAGTCATTAGCTGGTGCTATTTAGAGCTGGTCAGAATTTTCAGAATTTAAAAATTTTGATGAAATTTGCTAAATAAATTAGGATACTTTCAATTAAATTAAAATTCTATAGATTTGACATGAAATGTTCTTTTTAAAGATTGCTCTAGTAAATGTTATATTTATACATCTACCTTTATTTTTTTAAGTGAATAGAGTTGTTTGAGTTTGTCTTTAAAAGCTGAATAGTAGTTCACATATTTTTACAAGTCCCATGGAAATCCTCAGTAAGAAATTGTCTAGATGTAGGTATAGAATATTGAATCATACATGCATTAGGTCTCCAGACAATAATATTTGACAGAATTTTCTGAATTACATAAAGATTGTGCCATGTTTTGCTGACTGGATTGCATTTTTATGACTATGAGCTAAGTGTAAAACTGACCTTAAGTCACTTCCTTGATAATTACTTGCTAGTCTGCAGTCATTCCATTGACTTTACAATGATGATTATCTAGATAATATGGTAATAATGAAAAATAAGGAGAGATGATGGTCTTCTTCAGGAAATAAACTATATAATCAAATTGAAAACTGAAATGTATACAGTCATATTATTTTCATCTGATTAATTAAAAACAAGGTCACAATCCTGTAATTAGACCATGTGGTCCTGTTGATTTTAATAGATCTCCAGGAAGGTTCAGGAGTCTGCCCACATGGTAGATTAGGGCCCAAGAAAGATCCTTTCTTATCTATTACATAAACATTAGCGGTTCAGAGTCCTAGTTGATAACTTGGTTATTTTTTTTAACCTAGTTTTATATTTATTGTCTAATTTCTTCTTCAATTTGTTACAAGATCTAATTCCCCAACTCTGTTATTCTTAGCTGTGGCCAGAGCAGCATAAGAAACAAATCACCAAAAGCCATATGACCTTTTCTTGCTTCATAAAACTGGTCTCCAATTAAGCTACTAATTTCAATTTGTAGCATAGCTTGGAAATATACTCTAGCAGTGCAATGTGTCACTAGAGAAAATTGTAATTTAAAAAAAAGCAGTAAGTTAAAATGTAGTTTTAGACTTTCCTAAGCTGAATCTATCATCTATACATTTGGGTATTAATGTACACAGTTTCTTATTGTGTTTTCAGTTACTTCCTAGCCAGAAAAAATCCAGAAATGGTACATTGTGTTTTTTGTAGGAAGTCTTTAGCTTAGAAATGTCATCTCTCACGTAAAACAATAAAACTACATATTGTAACATGAAAATGGAGTTCAGGTGACCTGACATTTCAGGTAGAAAACATTTCATTTTGATTGGAGCATGGATACAACCCTGTAAACAAGTTGAGCAAAGAATACAAAATATGCAGCATGAACTTGAACTTATATTCCTCTACTCAAATGCTGTAATATTAGAATGGCTTAGTGATGATGGACAAATTGATGAGCTGTCTTAAAAACAAATATAAGGATAGGCAACTTCTTTCACTTTTTCCAATTACATTGAGAAGATTGCTGCACTCTCTCCATTATGTACAGCAATGGTAGCAGTTTAGAATTCCCTCCTTTCTAAAATGTAGGTAGGAGCTAGTGCTTTCTCACTTAGAGTTAGATCATGCTGTTTGCCCATTAGTGGCGTAATGTAGGTCTCCAGCACCCAGGGGCCAGTGCTTGTATTTGCGCCTCCCCCATTGGTGGCAGCGCCCCATGGGGGGGGGTCTGTGGACCCATTTCCCACTCTCCTCCATTACCCCCCAACCGCTGTGGTGCAGCTCGGAGCGGAAGTGTTAGGGGCAGATGCCCGCGGATGGCCCAGCAGTGAAGGGGGATGATGTGTTCGACCCCGGAGCCCTGCTGTTGGATTGGCTGCCTAGTCCCTGTGCGGCTGAGGTCCCCATAGCTCCCTGGTGTCCTTAAAGTCCAAAGCTGGGCTGTCTGTGAGGCTAATCATCCCCTGGGGCAGCAGCCCCCTCCCCCGCCTGAGCATTCCTGTCTCTACCGGTGTCTCAAGGAGCTTGCCCCTGCCTTTCTAACATGTCAATGTGAGGGTGAGGGGCAGATCATGGTGAAGTCTGAAGATGCTTCAGATGCATCTTCAGACTAAGCACAGAGACTGCTGCTGAGAGCTTCCTTCCAGCTGAGTGTTTGTTTAAAGATTTGAAAAAGCGCTGCAGAGCTCCCAGCCCTGCTATTGGCTCTGCCACACACTGCGTTCCTATTGGCTGAGCAAAGACTTAGGCCAATGAGGGAAGGGGGAAGAGGAGCAAGCAAGTCAATGCTCCAAGTCCTGCCGGTGAGGGAAGGGGCGGGGGAAGAGGAGCCGACTCAACGAGCAACATCACTCCCAGCTGTTTATGTGCCCAGCAATAAGGGAGGTCAGGAGGATCCGCAGAGGGGCCCTTCAGCAGCCAGGCGGGGACGTCAAATTCCGGTCCCTGGCTGCCTGCAACAGTGGGTGGCTAGGGCTCGACCAGTGCCCCAGACCACCACCCAGGGGCATGGCCCCCCCTGCATCCTCTTGGTATGCCACTGTTGCCCACTGCCCATATTAAAAGGTGATGCATAGGCACACTGCCCCAAATGGAGCACTAGAAGGCATTGCATTTGCCAAGTTCTGCTATAGAGGTGGGGTGGCAAGATACTAATGGCACTCCTTTTCTGAGATGCAGAATTCCATTACCATCCCACAAACAGTTTGTTCTTTCAGCTGGTACATGGGGTGGAGGCAGGTGCTTGGCTTAATCCCTGATATTTACCAGCCCCTTCTCACCCTTTTGCTCCCAAAGAGGGAGCATCCAGAGCTCCAGGACCTACGATGTGGGTAGGCCTTGTGTGGCTGCTCAAGATGAGGAGTCCACAAACTCTCCTACTTTCATGCCTGGCTATACTGAGTCTAGTTACAATCTAGTCTAGTCATGGTATAAATTAGTCAGTTTTATTTAATATTGCTGTACATTTATAATGTGTTTAATCAACTTAGTTTTAATATAGACCAAGTATTTACAGAAACCTTCTGTAAGATGAAAAGTTTCAACAGAAAACAACGACGACGAAAAAGGTCTTATCCTATGAATACCTGCAGCACTGAATACCCCATTGAAGCTAATTAGTGAATTAATTAATGAAGCCCCATTAATAGTCTCTAGTCCTGGTACTAAATCTTTGTTGGCTTGAACCCTTAGTAATAATGTTTCTTCCTCAAGGTTTATTTTTGAGGATTATAGTGCAGTGTTTACAAAAAGTAAAGTAAAAATAGTTAAATTATAAGGGGGGTAAAGGCAACACTTTTAAACATGAATTCAAGGGTTATTAGACAACTAATTATATCTTGAAATTCAATTTTTTAATGTATCTGTTTTTAAATTTTATTCTAATTCCTAGGAATATATTTTTGTTCTTTTTAAATCTTTGAAGTCAGAAGTGTTTTAAAATGAAATAAACTTAATTATATGTGATCGCTTGTGTTGTGTCTATTTTAGAAAACTGTTGGTAAGTTATATGAAAAGAGCATGTTTTCAGAGAACAGTAATATTTAAATGCTGCTTAAATAAGGACTCATTCTTAAATTAGTTTTAAAATAAAATTTACATAGGTTTGGCTGCTTTATGTTGTAGGAAACAAAAAACAAGGGTTTCAGATGATGATTAGGCTTTTATCACTCAAAAAGATTTAGCTAATAAAAGTATTATACTCCATTATCTTACAATTTGGGTATCTCTTTTTCCATATGAAAACAAGCCTATGTTAAGGCTGAAAATGCAGTCAGCTTGCATGCAGAATATTATTTTGATTATTTTGTAATGTATTATTTATATACAGTAACCCTTTGAATGTAGACGCTAATTTACAAAACAAACGAAGGCTCTAGGAGCCCACAGGCTAAGAAAGACAAACTGTAGGGCCACAGTTCAAATGAAGAGCATGGATAGATAGTCAATAGTACTGAAGAGGTAAGCATGAGAAATAGAGCTGGGTCAGCTTTCAGTTAGCAAATTTGGCTTCAAATATAAACTATAAAATAAAAAAATCCAGACAGAAATCCCTATCCTATCCTGCAACCCATAGCTTCATATAGTTCTAGATCTTTGGTAGTGGGGTCACCATTTGCTAGGTGCCCCTTGTAGTCAGACATGTTTCCACAGGCTCTTTCTCTGTTGAGGGGCCCTTGGGAGTGGCCTATAGTCTCTCTCAGGGCTATCCCCAGTCCTTAATGAACCTGGGTCAGTAGCCAAAAATAATTCAAAATAGTCTTCAATGTTCCAAATACAAAGCCCATCACAGTAGCCCTATAGTTCATATCCATGTCCAATGGTCCAGTCATCCATAGAGACCTTATTCTGCTCACAGAAGCCTAGCTTTCTAGTTTAGGCTTTCTTCCACAGTCTCTCCCCCTGCAGCTTCCTGCTGCCTTTTATACTGAGATCATCTGATTCCCTTAAGGTGGGATCACCTTGTAATCAGAGGTTGTCTTAGCCCCAAGCTCTCCAGCCCATGGGCAAGTTACCCTTCGTCTTCTATTGCTAGCTTCATTAGAGCTAAATCCTGAACTGTGGCTTAGAAGTGTATGCTGCATCTGAGGAAGGGGGTGCAAAGCTGGGCTTTAGTGATCTTGTGGCAGTTGTGTACCAGTCTGATTCCCTCAAGGAAAGCTAGCCTATTGTCTCTAAGGTTGTAGTCATGTTGGTTTCAGGATATTAGAGAGACAAGGTGTGTGAGGTGGTATCTTTTTTGGACCAGCTTCTGTTGGTGAAAGAGACAAACATTCAAGCTACACAGAGCTCTTCTTCAGCAATCTTGTCTATTTCATCAACAGGAGCTGGTCCAATAAAATACATTACCTTGCCCACCTTGTCCTTCTGTTATCTCCCAAGGTCTGTTACAACAGCCAGAGATCACCACGGGGCTGGTGATATCCCAGCCATGCCAACTGTGTCTACTGCATAGGCTTTTTGCTGTGTGAGGATAATCTGACACAGAGAGAATCTTCTGATAAAACTTTGTTTAAAGTTCTTTAACCTTACTGAAAGTCAGACTTACACTTTATAAAAGCAAGAAAAAAGAAGTTAAAGTCTTGGAAGTGTAAACCTTTCAGTATGCAGTGTAACATCACACACTGACTTGTGATGCTTGCAAAATTTGCCATAATAGTGCACCGTAAGAAAACCTTAACAATGTGTTTTCCTCCTATGACTTTGTGTTGCATGATTAAAATAACAAATTGAATTTAGTTCTTGTAAATGGTGCTGGATTCAAAGAGCTGCAAATGAAATCCTACACTCACTCACAGAACAAGTACACCATGGGCAAATTTCCCCACACTACCCTGTCAATATATTTCAAGTCTGAAATGGAAGGATTGCCTGTATAAGTATCAGGGTAGTTTTATTCTTTATATCCGCTCAGTCCTTGGTGCTTCTGCTGAATCTGACAGCTAATGTCAACTGTGATGTAGACATGTCTCCTCTAGGAATTTTACTGAAACAAAAATCACAAACTTATTTCACATATGGCAGACCATAGAACAGCTGCTTAATATGTCACTTCTCACGTAAGTCACATTTGAACTCAGTTAATATGGATGTTTAAAGTTTAATTCAGACTTTTGTAAATCTCAAAACCGTTCTTATGGTCAGCTAAATAAATAAAGCTATTATTTATATTTGGGAAATTGTTGGCCTTTAATTAGCATTATGATTTCCAGCGTTTGTGTGTTTGCCTTTAAAAGGGCAATGTAAAGGATTTTTCATTCATCCTTAAGTTATCTTTGAGCTATTGATACAAAGAAAGACGACTGAGAGAGAAAGCAAAGGAAGATTAGCTCTTAAAGGTCTTTCTAAGATGTGAAGGGTGTCATTGACCCAACAAGGATGCAAAAGTAGTTGCTTTTAGCATTATTTGTTCTTATAGAGAAAATCTACCACTTTCTGAAATATTTTTTTTTAAAATGTTGTGACATAATCTTGTAGTATGCAAATAAGTAGGGCATATTATAACTCATTGTTTTTCATGAGGCTTCATCCATGACTTGAACTTTTTTAATGGTTTTACATGTCATCTTTTTATGCTGTTTCAGTGAGACCTTTCTTCATTTCTTTATTTGTGACTGAGCAAAGTCTTGTGGTAGCCACTATTGAATAACTGAAGTTGTTTGAAATGTGTATCTAATTTAGTAGTGCATTGTATTACATGACTAAGATTTGTCACTTCATACTGACTTTGCAAGCATTGTAGTTAATTGAAAGACTGAGAGAGAACTTGGAGCAATATAACTTTTTATATAAAGCTATAGTGTAGAGAGAAAGAGGTAGTATTTAACTGAGTCTGACCAAAATTTAAAAAAAAGCCTGCATCTTGTTTAGGGTCATTTAAATTTACAATACTTGAAATACGACAGATAAGACTAAAAATTGATCTAATAGTGGTAGTTGTCAAAATCTTTCTAATTCTCTCTTCGTTCAGTGTTACCACAGGGTTGGGAACACCACAACTATGCTGCTAACACTAATACTTGTGAACAGTTATTGTAAAATTGTTAATGATGGCCACTGTGTACAATCTCAAAAGAAGAGTGAGAAACAGATGCCCAGGAACTCGTAGAGTAATTTGAAAGCAAAGTCATGGACAAAGATTGAGGACATGACAAGCACATTAGCTGTTCAGGGATGTGAAAAATGAGTATGTTGTATTGTAATGTACATGCATTATTATTCAGAATGAGAAAGCCCAGGGTCACAACTACATTAAAGTGGTGTGGGAATTAAAGTGATGCACAACCTTGGTATCTCTGTCTATGTTTTTAAAGGCATGACTTGGAATTCATAGCTTTTCCTCGCTCCTATTTTGAAATGACATTCTGGAAGTGAAATGAGAACAGTTACATTTCAATCAGATTATCACTGAAAATTCCAGTGTTGTCAATGAATCCAGTATTTTCAAGCCATGTGCATCTTAAATGAGGTTCATATATTATATGTGAGGGGACTGAATCTTAAAGATGAATGGGAATATATATATATTTTTAAAACAGGCTAACATGACAATAAGAAGCCAAATATCCAAACAATAAAGAACATTTTAGCAAACACTCTTTTTCTTCAAAATAACCTTTTTTGGACTTAAAGCTTCTGTGTGCAATCTCCAAGTTTCCATTCACTTTGGTCATTCCAGCATGCACTGATCTGCCAAAATGAGCATTGTAAATAACATTAATAGCAAACATCTCTGCCAGTGGACCAGGGAATTGCCTGTGGGAGGAATAGGTTTTACTTAGTGTTGGGTAGTAACTTTGGAAAAATATCCAATAGTAAATAAAATAGCCTTATCTTTTCCTCCCACTTGACTAGTGCTTTGCTATAGCACCAATGATGTTTTCAACTATCCTCACCAGCCCAGGCTCGGCTCCCCAACACAGGGAGGATGTTGGTCATTATTAGATGAGAAAAGTTATCCTAGATACTAGCCTGTCAGTTATATAAACTGATGATGGTTAAACAGATATTTTAAAATAGCATCTGATCATTCTGTTTGTTCTTCATCAGTGACTTTTATCTAAAATGTGTTGATTATGAAAATCTAAATAGTTTTCCCTTAGTTCACAATACTGTATGGTTAGCATAGTGTTCATAAATCAAGCTGTTCACTGTTCACTTCAAACATCCTCACTGCTAAGACAAAAAGGGCAGGAATCCAGATGACTCCTCAGTGGATATGGGGACTTCCTAGACAGCATAGCTGGTAACCTTTCCGTGCATGAGGGAGGATAGGGTTATCAGGAGTTGCTTGGGGTATGTGCACTCCATGGATGTAGAAGGCTGTCTCAGGAGGGTATAAAGAACCATTATAGGCTAATGCAGTAATTACTTGTGCAGAGAGGAGAAAGCTAACTGTTGTCGACATACCCCAGTCTCACCTGCGGGTGTTATCTCAACAGAAAGTACCAGAGGCATAAACATCAGCTGTAATCACCTGTTTCCCAATTGTGCAGAGCATTAAAGGTGTATTAAAGATGCACAGACATTGTCTGGCCATACCAGAAGAAAGACAGAAGACAATGGAGGTGGTTTAATTAGGCTGCAACTTTATTCACTTAATATCGTGGGAATATCTGGTAATAACTTGTGCATGCAAGTCCTCATCATTATTTCCTTAATTGTTTTCACCTATTTGGGGGGGCTTTCATCAGCCCTCTCTCTTCCCAGTCTGGTCCCAGATAGTGTATTGCTGTAACCCTGATGCCTCATGGCCACATGTAACCACAGCAGGTTCCTCTGCTATCTTGTGGTAGCAGTTGCTGTTGTTGGGTGATTGGTGAGAGCCTGGCATTCCCACCTTACCGGCTGGGGGAGTGGTTCTTCCTCCCTTGCCTCTGAGTCCCTGCTCTGCACTCCCCTCTTTAGTGTATGGGAGATTTTCTCCTCCTCCTCTCCTCCTGTGTGCTAGATACCATAGTCTTGAACACCTTGAGAATTTCCTCCCACCTCCAAGCCATGCTAACTATTTTCCCCAGCATTCTAGGAGAGGGAATTCCCCTTCCCCATCCTGATCTCAGCACACTGCTGTGGTAAGCATGTGCAGGCATCTGGAGCTGTTGTTGCAATATGTTTAGAAGTGAAGACGCCGCCACCTCCTCTGTGAGCCCCGAGCCACTGCTGCTGCTGTTGACAGCCTGAGCCTATTTAGAGAGGGCATTTTTGGAACAGCCTGGGGTAAAAATGTTGCCCTCCTCCAGTCATTTGGAATGCGGTGTCCCTCCTTGCCTCCCTCTTCCATCTAGTGCAGGCGCTTCCTGTTCCTCCCTGCTCTGTCTTTTCCTGTTCACCCTTTTCCACTAGTTGCAGAGGGAGCACTTAAAGGGCAACCCCCCCCCTTTTTTTTATCCCGCTGGAAAAAGGACCCATCACTTACAGTTACGGCGAGCACATTGGTCTAGGCTTAGCTGGTGCAGAGACCTTGTGTTGACTTTAGGGAACCTTGTTGAAATTACTAATATCTATATCTATGGCTCATTAACTATTTTGAGTTTGTAGATATAGGTCATGTTTTCTTAAATGTCTGTGTGTATGTATGTGTAAAAAGTGTGTGCAAAAATATGTATATTATATTTTTTCAATCGTTCTTTGTGTGCATGCAGTAGTTGCTGCCATTTTTCTATTTGTCCCTGAGTATTCGAACATCTCCCATATGTGTTTCTGTTTTCTGTGCAGTCTATTAGAATTTATCTGAATACATGCCTGTATTACCATAATATGTGTAGAAGCTTCACGTTAACCAGAAGTCATTTCCTTTTCATTTTAAGATAAATCCTAGAGGGCACATTTAACTTATTACACTATGCTGCTCCAGCAAATCTATCCTATTGATGATTCATTATTTGCCAGTTTTTCTGCTTACTGATGTCCATGATCCCATTTTCAACCTCACTTACACACAAGCGAAGATTAAGAGATACTCATTTTGGAGGAAACATTTCCCCATCAGTTTAGTTGTGCAAAAAAATGAGCTTCTGAGAGCAGACTACCTTATATGCTCGTCCTTAGCCAGGAGTTCTTTAATATGGAGAAAGGGCAGAATTTTCTGGGAAGATTTTGGGGAGAGAAAAAACAAAGCAGTAGCTTGTTATGTTTCTGTTAAGATAGAGTAGCTGTGGGAATCTGGAGGAATCCCCTATCTGTTTATTTCAAGGCTTTTTAAAACTCGATTTTATAAAAAATCTGTAGTATTTAAAAAGATAGAGTGTTTGTTAGTTGGACTCCATTAAAATATATTTTCAGTTGTAACCCCTTTAAAAAAAAATTGTGGGCACATGGAATGAATTCAAGAAAAATTTCACCGAGTTATACATCTAAGAAAAGCATCTCTCTGAAAATAAACCAACTTCACTTTCCTTTCTCTCTGCTCTCTCTCAGTTTTTAGGTAACTTGGTGTACTTGAAATGGTTCTTTTCTCACTAAGAACCTGATCCAAAGCCTGTTGAGGCCAAAGACTACATTCACTTCAGTGAGTTCTGGATTGGGCCCCAGGCTTTGAAGATCCCTCAGATGCATATTAAAAAGCCAAATATCACCTATTGCTCCACAAATACTTTAATGTAAGTCGGAGGATATACTGCATAGTGCTGGGTTTTTCAAAGTATCCTAAGGGAGTTAGGCAATCAAATAGCAATGATCCCAGCCTATGTCCATATGGGCACCACTTCAGATTCATGTGTGGAACAGCAAAAGGATTTATTTTCTGTGACCTAGGCCATGATTTAACAAACTCTTTCAGTATGTGCATGACTCTTAAGCATGGGATTATTTCTACTGACTTCAGTGGGACCACCCAAGTGCTTAAAGTTGTACGTTATTACTGAATAAAGGTCTAGAAGCAGTAATGGTATGAGAGAGGCTGTTATTGTGGGATTTCTGACCTAGCAAAAACTATAAAATATTGAAGTCCGTGGACAACCATGTCTTGTGATTCTTTTTAGCTGAGTTTCTAGATCAAGAATGTTTGGGTAAATATTCAGTGCTTTTCTGTATTTTACAACTATACATGCTTCTTCTGTGCACTTTAACACCTCTATAGCAAAAATACAATCTTATTTTATTCTTTAATAATACCTTTCAAAACTCTTATTTCTTTTTCACCACCAGGTCCTTGGCTGATTTGTAATTGTAATTTGTAAGTTGTAATTTCCAGGTCAACGTACTGGTGAAAATGCTACCATTCTTTTCCATTAAGTTTGTATCTACCACTTTGATTTTGTTCTGATAGATGTATATTTTTGTATATATACTTTAAACTACTATAAAATAAAGATGTATCCAACTTGAATGCCTAAAGAAGAGACTTCACATTGTATTCTTAATTCTAAAGCAAACACTTTGCACATCTTGTAAGTGGGAAAAAAAATCATCTGTTATACTATCTATATGTGCTGTTGTGATTTAAATAATCTGGCAGTTATGTGGTGCTGAAGCTTGGTTCTTTGTTGTATTTACACTGACTATAAACTTCTTTTGCATGAACCAGTTACATTTTTTGGATTGGGGCCCTGATCTCCAGTCTAGGCTTCTAGGTGTTATAATAATAATAATAGTTACATTATATACATACTCAGAAGAAGGACCTGAAATCTCAGTTCATTTGATAAGATTTACTTTCTCGCAAAACATACTTTTGTAAATAATGTATTCTGTTGTGACTGGACTATCTGAAGTGCTTTGTCTAAACTAAAGCAAATGTAAGGTTGGTGTGCTGAACTCAAAATGTTTGACATCTACATAAGACCATTCTGTGCTAATTATGAAAGTGTTAATACGGTGTCTAAGATAATATACAATGAAAAGCATGTTACATTTATGGAATACCTCTTACTAGAAACTTGTCTGACCAGATATAAAAATATGGTAGGTAACTTACTAATCTAAATACTTGTTTAAAAAGTAAACAAGGTATGTATGTACACTGGAAAAAGAGTCAGCTTATGATATAGATCTAATAAATAAAGGATGCACTTGCCGGGATCCAAAGCGTTGGGCAGTAAGGAACCCTGGCAACATTCTAGTCAGTAACAAAATGAGCCCATTGAAGTCAGTCCCTAAAAGAGTGTACTTTAGGTGGTGGAACTGGGGATTTAAAGAGATTTTTTTAAGTATTTGTAAATCTCTGGTTTTGTAGTGCCATTATTCTGAGGCTAGAGGCTGTAAAGTATGTGCAGAAAAACAAATGTATTGATTTCCAGATCCGCTTTACCTTCAGTTAGATGAGTTCCTTATTGTCTTAATTACTTGTGACTGATATTCTTCAAAGGCTATCCAAGCTTAACGAGCAGAAATTGATCATTTTTCTTGGCCATTGCCTGCTCCTGAATTCAATACTTTGACAGATCTGTGCCTAGTTGCCATAATGAATATTTCACATATTCTCAAGAGTTACATCAGTTTCTCGACTGTGGACAAGCTCATGTTTTTCCAGATGCTATCTAATTATGGCAAGGCTCAGAACAAACCATCATTAACAGAGGTTCAGGCTGAACTTTAAGAAACAGTGTGGGCTGATTGAAAGAAGAATAAATGAAAGGAGTTTTCACTTAACAGAATTTGGGTGTTCCAGTAAATTTTGCTCCAGTGTTCATTTTGGGTAAATGAAGGATCTCTTTTTCCAGTTGAGTTGTGCAGTTTAATTTTAGAATTGCGGTTTCTTACTTCCCGTGCAAGTTGCAAAGTTGGTGGTGTTTATAGATGAATTGCTTTAGGTTAAACCAATAGTCATATGATCAGTGGGTGTATTTGGAAAAGCATTTTGAACTTTTTATCGCTCTTTTGGAACTGCTACACTAATGTCCTATGTAGAGCTCATCAGTACGTTTAATAACACAGGCAACTGAAGTAATGTTTGAACTTACAGTAGGCTTTGACTGTTGTCTAGTTTTCCATGTAATACTGTTCACACTGAAATTCATTTTAAGATATTTGAGCTTAGTTTAATGTTTTCAAAGCTTTTTGATAGTAAATGTACCACTAAGCTGTGCCTTACTCTGGACACAAATAAGAATTTAATGTGAGATTCTCTAACTCATCCATTTCTTTGTACTCTAAGAAACTTGGATATCCCCATCTGACACTGCCTTTGCTGCAGCTATCTCTTATGGTGGCCCTTCCTTTTCTTACACCTCTAAATGAGTCATCTTCAAAGGATCACAGTCAGGTATTTGAGTTTCTCCATCTCTTTTCTTCTCCTTTTGTTTCCTATCCATTCTCCTCCTGCATTGTATTTGACCGTCGTCTTCTTCAGATAACTCATCCCCATGACTCCTATTTGGCCACTTTCCTCTCTGTCTTTGACATCTGGCTTTTTTCTCTTCCTCCTCTCTGTCCCCTAACTTGACTTCAGTTTTAATGTTGTGTAATCTGCCCCCTCAACCTCAGTCTTATTTGGGCTGGGCACCTGAACCAGCACTCTCACCAGAATGATCACTCACTCTACCTTGAATTCACCAAACCCCTTTCCTTCTCTAAATCTCCATTTGTACTCCTTTCAGACTACATCCTCATCTCCTTTGACATTTCCTATCTGTCCCGCTCCCACCGCTTTACTTTCTTCCAATCCATCAACACCTGTTATTTCTCTGCCCATATCTGCTCGCACTCTCTCCTCTCCTCTGCTGACTCTGTCGAATCTTTTCACTCCTTTTTCTCCTCCATCCTAGATCCTTTTGTCCCTGCTTTCATCACACAGTTGTGTCAACCCTCAACCCTGGTTCATCTTTTTCTCAAAATCCTTTTCTCCTGCTTCTGTGATTCTTAGCCCAGTGACCATACTGACTTCTTTGTTACACATTTGTATTTGCTATCAGTGCTTAATTTGTGTCAGGGCCACTTCTAGGCATGGCAGTTCTGGGCTTGCTGTGTCAGTTATGAAAGTAAAGAAATTGCTCGAGCCCTGGCACTTAATTGCTTGAGCCCCGATAACTCTTTTATTATGAATTAAGCACTGCTTCCTTTCCCATTTTTCTGCCATATTCTTTGCCAACTAGCACTATATTTATGACCCTAACTGACTCACATGTCCCAAAATCTGCCAGGACTCCTCTATTTCTCCTTGTTTTCCCCTTCTGTATCTCATCTAATACTCTTTGCTCTAATCGCTTTCATCTGAACAAATTGTATCTTTTGCTCTTTCTTTTACCCCTCTACCTCCAAATTGGCTGAACATACCATTTACAACCATTACCTTGTGTTCATTTATTTTATCTTCTTCCTGGGTAGATTTCATTCTGGCTTTTACACTGTCTACTTCACTGCAACTGCTCTCACTAAAGTATTTAATTATCTTCTGCATAGTCAAATCCAAGGACTGCTAATTTATCCTCTTCCTTCTTGACTTCTGCAGCTTTCGACAATGTTGATCAGACTTGTCTTAAAATCTTGTACTCTCTTTGGCTTTTGTGGGTTAATCCTTTCCTGATTCTCCTCCTCCTCCTCCTATCTCTTTCTCTCTCTCGTTCTCTTAGCCTCTTTTTTGGTGGGTTCTATTCCCACCACCATCCTCTTTCACAGAGGTGAATGGTCACTCACTCTACCTTGAATTCACCAAACCCCTTTCCTTCTTTAAATCTCCATTTGTACTCCTTTCAGACTACATCCTCATCTCCTCTAATTTTTCTTTAGGATAATCTTATTTTCTCACCTTGTATTCATGTTGTTTTGTCTCTAACACTTCTTCTATTTCATATATTGTCATTTTATTAAAATAAAAATAAATAACAGTGATTGAGAGTAAAAAATAGTGAGTTTTTTCTTGTTTTGGTTTTAGCTATTGCATGGAAGTTTCCAGCATATTTATTTTGTTTTTTAAATGCAAATGCTAAAATGGAAGCAGGACAAAAACAGGTAAAATCCCAAAAATATATTGTTATGCTAATGAATACTTCTTCTTTTCATTCCTGTTTAACTTAACCTCAAGGTGCATTACTTAGAATCTCCCTACAATTTATTTGGCCATCTAAGCTGATGTTATCCATGAAATCTTATACCATTTTGTGATAACTTCCAATAAATCATTTTTTGTTTACTGTCCTGCAAAATAAATAAATAAAGTTTTTAAAAAATGGCAGTAGTGGTTCAGTGTAATTACTTTGGATATGTAACTTTTCACTGGTGGGTGCTAAGTAGACCTTTAAGCCATTCAATAGATCTTTCAGCTTTCCCCACTCTGTTTTTCTGCAGTGACACCAAAACAAACCTTTCTGTCTTAAAAATTAATACCTATAGGGCCCTTCTGCATCTGTGCTTTGCCCCAGAAAGATACCTTCTCTGAATTTGAGTGCCTTAATAAAAAAATGGATTTTGGGGTGATCCAATATCAATAGCTGGCCACAGATTGTTTAGGATGTAGAACTACTAGTCTGGGAGCATAAGTTAGTAAAATCTCATTCTATGGGCAAGTTAGCAATAGAAAAGTAAAGTAGGTGTCATCTGATTCTTCAAAATATACAAAATTATTATTTTAATGTTGTCACCCTCTGTACTGTGGTGGAGGGATTCAGAGTACCCCTGGTTTCCAGCTCAATGTCCTACATTAGATGGAAATTTTGATAAAACAGTGTTGTCACAAAAATGGGTTGAGTTGGGTATCAGCCAAAAGCCCTTTTCCCACAAACACATTACCAAACATGAGAAATCTAGAACAATTATGTAGATGTATATTTGAGCAAATATTTAAAAAACAACTTTTTAAAATCATACTTTAACACAAGGATACTTCCATTACATTAAAAAAATGGAACTTTGGTAATCCTAGGGAAGTTAGTTTTGACATGTAGGACTGAAAACATTTATTCGTGAAAATCATCATCAGTGTCGTCTCCATCTCTGGGCACCACTGCTAGACCCAGACTCTCATTGATCTTCGTTGCACTGCACTTGCACAACTCCATACAAGGCAAGCTGCTGGCCAAACATTTGCAGGGTGGTAAGCACCTGGTCTTTGCACAGAACTATTTGATTAGATGAAGAATTGATTTGGGAGCACTTGTGGTATTTCATGCATAATTAGTGTGATCAGTCCATCTTCCAAGACCCATCCATGCCCAATAGGGGAGGCTAGTTTTGGATGTAGTTGATCATAAATCATTCCAGAACCATTCTATTGCTTGATAATTTGCTTTTGATAACTTGCCCTCTTGACAGAAGGTATAACTGCGCCCCTTGGTGGCAATTTTTCTTCGTTTGTCTGCTTCTTGGAAAACATCCACGAAGATAACTCTGCAAGTGTCATAAAGTTGGTGTTCAAATGGTAAACTGAGCATAAGAACACCTCCCATGCATTTCTGACCTCATTAGTGATTGTCGCATCAATTCAGAGTGAGGAGAGAGTCTGCAGAAGCGGAATCAAATGCTTTCTAGTAAGATGAGGTGGTCTTTCCAGTCAACCTTCCTGAAAGGGCATGGAAATCGGGCAGTCCAATGGTTTTTAATGGTATGAGTGAAAGGAATGCATCTCTGATGGATATAAAGCAATTCTATTCCCCAGCAGAGGCACAAAAACAGAACCTTGTGAAAGTCTTGGGTAATATTTCACAGAGAGCGCTAGAACTCATGTCTCTCATGCAAAAATACAGAATTGGCAAGAAGGCCAATGGCATAGCACCTCGCATTTAGAATATTGTGTACTACAAAAATGGGATGGAGAGAGCAGCGGAGGGCAACAAAAATGATTAGGGGGCTGGATGAGGGAACTGGGCTTGTTTAGTCTGCAAAAGAGAAGAGTGAGGGGGGATTTGATAGTGTCAGGCTTTCCTCAGAACAAGGGAACTCAAGTTGCAAAGGTTGGACATTAGGAAAAAGTTTTTTACTAGGAGGGTGGTGAAGCACTGGAATGGGTTACCTGCTGAACAGTGAGGTCCCTTCCAACTCTAATATTCTATGACAGATTCTAACTTCATTATGCCCAGGGACAACAACATTCTTCAATCAATTATTTGCATGCTGATGCATTTTTTTTCCTGCAAGGTATATGGTTAACTCACCCTTCATATGAGTTTGAGACAGTAGCTTCTTCATTGTGACATTGTCACATTGAGAGATGTTCATGAAGTCAATTATTTTGTATTGGACAGGTGCAATACCATGGAGTATCTTCTTTCTGGTAATATTTTTAATTGATTCCTCTGCATACATGTCAAATACAAGGTGGACTTTGTCATAGTTCCAGTGTTTTCTCTGTAGCCTCAAAGTGAACTGCTCAGCTAAATCTCAGCAGGTCTTAAGTTTCTGGTTCTCAAAAATTTGCACCTCAGCCATACCCTCTATGATTGCTCTTCTCAAAGGCCTCTGCTGGTGTAAAGTGCTAGTCACATTTTAAGTATATGCTGTCTTAGGAAGACCATGCAAGATATGAATTAGTTTGCTTTTTGCCTGACACACATGCATTGTTCCATTGCACTCAAGCATCAATAATGGCACCAAAGAGGGCTCATGCTTTCCCAAAGTTTCACATGGATCAACATCATGCTGAGATCTGGACATGACCAGAAGACAAGCCAATACTGTCTGCAGTTAGCTCCGTAATAGTTCCTGCCACCTTCACTCTGTCTTCTTTACATCCGAGCACAACTTTATTTTGTTCTTCTTGACTGGAGCCCATAGATTGACTGAGTCTTGGATAATCCTTTGGTTTCTAAAGGATTCATGCAAGTCATGACCCAAAGCACTCATTCAACTGACATCTTTAGCTATCTCATCATTGAATACTGCTTCTGTCATGATATTAATGAACTCCAATTCATCATACACAAATGGATTGTCAGTGCGAGTTAGCTCATCCTGTTTTTTAAAAATTGCCCATTCTTGGCATTTAAAAGCACAGAAGGAGTTTAGAAGGTGCTTGGTTACTTCAGGGAAGTCATCCCACCCATATTTAATGTTTTGTTCAAAATTTGATGGTGTTCTGTAGTTGTCAGGAAGAGCATTTGGATGCTGTTATGCCCCCTAACCCTCCATTCCCCTTGACTTCAATTGTTCTGTTTTCATGTTCTAGGGCTTCATCTGAACCAAATGCACAGAAAAGAATGGTGACCTTTTAACAACCCAATTTGCTTTTAAGAAATCCTCTCATATGTCAGGGTCAAACTTTTCTACACCTCATTTCAACGAGATACCAAGCAGTCATTGCAGAATAGTTGGCTAAATCTAAAGCAAAAAAAGTGTTTCACAAAGTCTTCTAGCTCTGTGGCATGCAAATTCAAATTAGCTGTCCTGACAGTTTAAATAAAGAGCAGCAAAAGACTCAATATTTATGTATCACCATACCACAAAAGTCTGCTTTGTCACTGATTCAACCTCATCAAATCCCTTAATCCATTTTGTGATATTGCAGCTCTTGATTGTGTGCAACAGGCCATTGAGAGTGAAATGTACACTGGATATGTGGAACTAGTCTTGCAAGTCCTGTACCCTTTGGGAAATGACTTCAAAGCACATTAATATGTTTTTTCAACCAAGACATCTAGGTAACATTTTTGAAGGACAACGAGTGTTTGAGTATGTGCTTCTATAGAACATCAAAACTTTTTCCCTATAAGAATATGATTCACATCTGTCACTATAAAAAAAAATCCCCCAGATCTCATCAAAGAAGCCGATTGCACTTACTGCTGCAAACAATATGTGCAGTTCTCCAGGACGTAGAAGCCACCATCCATGAAGATGACCATGGGACATTATTAGCTGTTGAACAGGCCTGTAAAGGCCCATGTCTAGTGTCACAATACATTTCATTCAGTTCCATAGATGTACTTGTTCATGCATTCTAGCTGCATGACGAATGATAGCTGAACTGAGCCATCAGTGGAACTTGCAGATATGATTGGCAGGATGCATACAAGAATCATTCCCTTTCGCAGCTTGTGAAGTGCCAAGTTAAAAGCTGACCATGTTGGAACGTACCTTTTTCATGAAACAGTATGATATGGTATGTCTTGTGTGTCTGGATCATATTTGAGGGTACAACTTCTATCTCTTTAGCTGAAGCTATACTCAGTGATTTTTTTTTGTGTGCTTCTGGAATGCATCCCACTTTTGCACAATAACCAAGTGAAGTTAAGGTTAGTGAATGTAGAAGTCTCTACTATAATCAGTTTAACTGCTGCTGCATTGAAAACTGGATTTCTTGGCTTCATAATTTTTGGATCTTGGTAGGAAAGTAAATGAGTCGGGAAGACAGGAAGCGCCTTCAAGGAATGGCTCTTTGCTTGTCCAGAGAGCATCTGAGGGTCGGACTGGTCCCCATTAATAAGCTCCAGATAACAGACCATAAATGTAGTAGGAAGGGTACCTTTGCCATCTGCTGTATCTTCAAGGAAGTCGGTTATCAGCAGCACAAAATATAAACCTATTTTTAATGAGGTTTGGGAAAGTCCTTCATGAAGTTCCATTCAGCTAAGAACCACATTTGCAATTTCACTCTTCAGGTGGACTACTTTGTAGTCAGTGGAAGAGTCAAAGCTGTCCATGAAGCTGTTTGAGGATTTTGCTATAGCTGTTGGAATGAATTGTTAAACCAACAGCCACGTGTAGTGGTAGATTACTTACATGTGGCATAGTCGTCGTTTATATGTTGGAAATCTGCCTTTGACTCAAGTACTCATAGATGAGGCTTTTGCAATAAAATGGCCTCTTTGTGCTCCATGTGCTTATTATCATATTTGCTGGTGCTGAAATCACTGTGACCACCGATGCACCACTTAAAGGTCACCCGGTATTATTTTTTTCAGGTTTGGCATCGGCTATGGATCCCTGATACTCCCATGAACGCAGGACAAAATGCTTTTTTTTACAAATTTAGCATGTGTAAATACAGTCTTCATGTTACTCTTGACATCAGCACTTTCTTCCATTTTTGGAACACCATGTCTTTTGCAGTTGTTAAGGGATATGCTCTGTAATTCATTTCTGCAGATAGGATTTCTAAAAACTGTCCATGTCCCACAGTTCATCTTCAGTAAGTGCTTTAACAGCATTTCTGATAAGCATTTTTTCCTCTTCAATCCTATTCAAAGCACATTTCTCTGTACTTAGCCTCAGCATCGGCTATCACCACCACTTTCCCATCCATTAGAGTGTCTTCGAGGCAATTTATGAACTCCAGCTGAGTCACAGTTTGTAGTAGTAAAATCAGTATTTATTTCTATTGCTTTTACCTTTTGATCCAATACATTACATATATATTTGATATAACACTAGATGTGGCACAATGTATTGTATGTGCGGGTATCTTCTGGGTCAATGCACCCACTTAACTTCACTTTCTATACAATGTTCTCACTAAAAGTGACTGCTTCATATAGTTTTTCCCTTCTCTTATGTTGAAACTGCGCTTAATGGATGCCTTTAGTCTTCCAGCTTACCACAGAAAAAGTAGGTGTTCATCTCAAAATGCATGCCATGGGACCTACTATAAGGTGAGTCTTAACCAGAGTTGGCATGTGTTCCAGCATCTTCAACTTTTTCCTCATGCTCCATGAACTCCCTCTCCAATCCCACTAAATTCAGTTTATGGGTGTGCTTATAGATGTAAGATGCCATTGAGCATTGTGTTTTGCCAGATCTTCCATGGTGGTATTCTCCAAAGATTTTAGCTACTAGTCGGTACTCTTTCTCTCCGCACTGATGTCTAAAAGTGATCAAGACCAATGTAAAAACAAAGATTTTGTAATAAATTACTTTGGAGTTCTCAATTATTTTATGTAATGTATGTTATGTAACTATGTGCATACTATTTGCAAATGGATTCCAGTAATTTCTGGCTGGATGCTGATGTCTTAGCTAGTGACACATAACAACTTTTTTGGCATAATAAACAAAGCTGGTAATACCACTGAACTGCTTCTTTTTCACCGCTGATGGCAAATCAACTTGAAACACTCCTTCCATTTGTAACATTAATGCAAATAATCAGGTATTATATTCAGAGCATTAACTGATAACACAGTCAGTCAACGGCCACAATTTAACATTGTGAGTGCTGCATATTTGACATGCCTGTGTTAAAGTATAATTTAAAATCATTGATTTTTTTATTTTATTTTTTTAAAAATTTTAATAGATGTCTACATAATTTTTCCAGGTTTGTCATGTTTGGTCCCATTGTATTTGTGGGAGAAAGAGTTTTTGAATGATATACAACTCGACTTATTCCTGACAGCAGTGTATTATCAAAATTTCCACCAACTGGAGACCTGGGGGTCAGTGGAGAGGGGCAGCGAGTCCCCTCTGCCGTACTACAGAAGGTGACACCAATGAAATTATGATTCTTTAGATTTTTTACAAATCAAACAGCATCTGTCTTGCCTTTCTATCATTAACTAGCCCACAGAATTGCACACAGTCCCAGACTGTATCATGGGATACCGAGTCTATTCCGTGGGTTACCAGTAGTCCCTTACTATTCCACATAGTTTTAAGGCAAGTTACAGAACACATTCTGTCGGTCAGATTAAAAAGGTTGGATTAACTGGGGGTTTTGTGGGTGAGGAAGGAAAAGTTTGAGGGATGTCACTCTACGCTCCTCTGTATGTTCTGATTTAGTCCAGAAGTCAAAATGTCATGAAAATGCCTTGCCTTGTGGCTCGGCTAAAACAAGGGAGTACTGGAAATTGCAACAAATACCACTTCTTATAATATATTGAAATAATTGATCTGCTTGGCTGCCTACATATAGAGAAATTGTTTTGCAGGATTATGCCTTGAAATACTGTTTGTTCAAGATGATTTTTCCATAACCCTTTGGCACTTCAGCTTTTGTACATACTGCAGCATACATTTTTTGCTTACAATTCTCCTTCATTTTTGGATGCATTATTAATAACAAAATATTATGTACTGTGCCCCTGTGGTATAAACATAAAGATACTGAAGCTTCATAATTGAATTGTCCATAAAGAAACATGTATCTCTTTGCCATTTCCAAAATAAAATTTGAATTTGGTTTGAATATTCATTGAATTCTCAAATAAAATGATGTATTTATATTTTGCTGATGCTTAGCAATATGAATGACTCTGCTTTGTACATTTTCTAGAATAAAGAAAATGTTTTAATGAAAAATAAGTGGCATAAAAGAAGTTAACTACTGATGAAATTAGCTGTGCTCATTGCAGAAAAATGTACTAATATAAAACAGCATATTCACAAAGGGTTTGTTTATGTATGTATTTGCATTTTCTCATGTCTTATTAGTAACTTCAGCGGAAAGCTTCCAAAGGATTAATTGCTTGCTTTTGCACAAGTTATTTATTTATCATCATTAACAGGCCTGTTTGAAAGAGGTGGGTTTTTTTATGAGGTAATGTATCATTTACTGAAATTCTCTTTCTGGCAAGCTGACAAAAGTGGTATATTAGGTGTTATGCTGTCTAATTACATGGTTTGATTCTAGCAATCATTTCCAATTTGTTGGTCTCGATGCAGGAGTACAGAAAAAGAGAATATTGTAGCTCAAGTCTTAAAGCTCTTCCCCCCACACTATATCTAAGATAGGATAAAATGACTGGAATGTCTTATTTTGTTGAGTTCATTAGAAGTGTCTTCTAAAAAACTAAGTCATCCATTAGAAGGGTTTTATAGCTTGTGTTTGAGAAAATCTTTTGTTACAGAAAACAAACTTCCCACAGAATGTTCATTGTGAAGAACAACGCAATGTCATCAATTTCAACATGTATTTTTAAAAAAGGTATGCCTAAGAAAGCTTGATTGTTCAAAAACATTGTTTTAATTATGCAAGATAACAGATTAGGGTGAGGGCGAAGTCGAGGACGAGCATTTATGTGAGGGCAAAGGCAAGAATTAGTCTGTGGGCAAGGGCGAGAATTAGGGTGAGGGCGAAAGCGAGGGTGAAAATTAAAGTGAGGGCGAAGGCGAGAGCGAAGAATAGGGCGAGGGTGAGGATTTATGTGAGGGCGAAGGGGAGGGCGAGAATTAGGGTGGGGGCGAAGGCGAGGGCGAAAACTAAAGTGAGGGTGAGAATTAGGGTGTGGGCAAAGGCGAGAATTAAAGTGAGGGCAAAGACAAGGGCGAAGAATAGGGCGAAGGCGAGGATTTATGTGAGGGTGTGGGCGAAGGCGAGGGCGTGAATTAGGGTGTGGGCGAAGGCGAGGGCGTGAATTAGGGTGTGGGCGAAGGCGAGGGCGAGGATTTACGTGAGGGCACAGGTGAGGACGAGGATTAGGGTGTGGGCGAAGGCGAGGGCGGAAATTAGGGTGTGGGTGAAGGCGAGGGCAAGAATTAGGTTGTGGGGGAAGGTGAGGGCGAGAATTAGGTTGTGGGCAAAGGCAAGGGCGAGGGCGAAAATTAGGGTGAGGGCGAAGGTGAGGGCGAGGATTAGGTTGTGGGGGAAGGTGAGGGCGAGGATTAGGTTGTGGGGGAAGGCGAGGGCGAGGATTAGGTTGTGGGTGAAGGCGAGGGCGAAAATTAAAGTGAGAACGAAGGCGAGGGCGAGAATTAGGGTGTGGGCAAAGGCGAGGGTGAAAATTAAAGTGAGGGCGAAGGTGATGGCGAGAATTAGGGTGTGGGTGAAGGCGAGGGCGAAAATTAGGGTGTGGGCGAGGGCGAGGGCGAGGATTTACGTGAGGGCACAGGTGAGGACGAGGATTAGGGTGTGGGCGAAGGCGAGGATGTGAATTAGGGTGTGGGCGAAGGCGAGGGCATGAATTAGGGTGTGGGCGAAGGCGAGGGCGAGGATTTATGTGAGGGCAAAGGCGAGGGCAAAAGTTAGGGTGTGGGCGAAGGTGAGGGTGAGAATTAGGGTGTGCACGAAGGTGAGGGCGAGAATCAGGGTGTGGGCGAAGGTGACGGTGAAAATTAGGGTGTGGTCGAAGGCGAGGGCGAGGATTTATGTGAGGGCAAAAGTTAGAGCGATGATTTATGTGAGGGCGAAGGCGAGGGCGAAAATTAGGGTGTGGGCGAAGGCGAGGGCGAGGATTTATGTGAGGGCAAAGGCGCGGGCGAAAATTAAAGTGAGGGCGAAGGCGAGGGCGAAAATTAGGGTGTGGGCGAAGGCGAGGGCGAGAATTAAAGTGAGGGTGAAGGCGAGGGCGAAAATTAGGGTGAGGGCGAAGGCGAGGGCGAAAATTAAAGTGAGGGCGAAGGCGAGGGCGAAAATTAGGGTGTGGGCGAAGGCGAGGGCGAGAATTAGGGTGTGGGCGAAGGCGAGGGCGAAAATTAGGGTGTGGGCGAAGGTGAGGGCGAAAATTAAAGTGAGGGCGAAAATTAGGGTGTGGGCGAAGGCGAGGGCGAAAATTAAAGTGAGGGCGAAGGCGAGGGCGAGAATTAGGGTGTGAGCGAAGGCGAGGGCGAGAATTAGGGTGTGAGCGAAGGCGAGGGCGAGGATTTATGTGTGGGCGAAGGCGAGGGCGAAAATTAGGGTGTGGGCGAAGGTGAGGGCGAAAATTAAAGTGAGGGCGAAAATTAGGGTGTGGGCGAAGGCGAGGGCGAAAATTAAAGTGAGGGCGAAGGTGAGGGCGAAAATTAGGGTGTGGGCGAAGGCGAGGGCGAGGATTTATTTGAGGGCAAAGGCGCGGGCGAAAATTAAAGTGAGGGCGAAGGCGAGGGCGAAAATTAAAGTGAGGGCGAAGGCGAGGGCGAAAATTAGGGTGTGGGCGAAGTTGAGGGTAAGGATTTATGTGAGGGCAAAGGCGAGGGCGAATATTAGGGTGTGGGCGAAGTTGAGGGTAAGGATTTATGTGAGGGCAAAGGCGAGGGCGAATATTAGGGTGTGGGCGAAGGCGATGGCAAGAATTAGGGTGAGGGCGAAGGCGAGGGTGAAGATTAATGTGACAGTGAAGGTGATGGCGAGGGTAAGGGCAAGTGATAGGGTGTAGACTAAGTTGAGGTCAAGGTTGAGGGTGAGGTTTAGGGTGAAGGCAAGCGTTAGGGCGTAGACTAAGGCGAGGGCGAGATTGAAGGCAAGGGTTAGGTCAAGGGCGAGGCTTAGGGTAAGGGCAAAGGTGAGGGCAAAGATTAATGTGTGGGTGAAGGTGATGGTGAGGCTTAGGGTTTGGGCGAAGGCAAGGGCAAAGATTAATGTGAGGGCAAAGGCGAGGGCGAGAATTAGGGTGTGGGCGAAGGCGAGGGCGAAAATTAAAGTGTGGGCGAAGGTGAGGGTGAGTATTAGGGTGTGCACGAAGGTGAGGGCGAGGATTTACGTGAGGGCACAGGTGAGGACGAGGATTAGGGTGTGGGCGAAGGCGAGGGCGTAAATTAGGGTGTGGGCGAAGGCGAGGGCGAGAATTAGGTTGTGGGGGAAGGTGAGGGCGAGAATTAGGTTGTGGGCAAAGGCGAGGGCGAAAATTAGGGTGAGGGCAAAGGCGAGGGTGAGTATTAGGGTGTGCACGAAGGTGAGGGCGAGAATTAGGGTGTGGGCGAAGGCGAGGGCGAAAATTAGGGTGAGGGCGAAAATTAGGGTGTGGGCGAAGGAGAGGGTGAAAATTAAAGTGACGGTGAAGGTGAGGGCGAGGATTTATGTGAGGGCGAAGGCGAGGGCGAAAATTAGGGTGAGGGCGAAGGTGAGGGCGAAAATTAAAGTGAGGGCGAAAGCGAGGGCGAAAATTAGGGTGTGGGCGAAGGCGAGGGCGAAAATTAGAGTGAGGGCGAAGGCGAGGGCGAAAATTAGGGTGTGGGCGAAGGTGAGGGCGAAAATTAAAGTGAGGGCGAAGGCGAGGGCGAAAATTAGGGTGTGGGCGAAGGCGAGGGCGAAAATTAGGGTGTGGGCGAAGGCGAGGGCGAGAATTAGGGTGTGGGCAAAGGCGAGGGTGAGTATTAGGGTGTGCACGAAGGTGAGGGCGAGAATTAGGGTGTGGGCGAAGGCGAGGGCGAAAATTAGGGTGTGGGCGAAGGCGAGGGTGAAAATTAAAGTGACGGCGAAGGTGAGGGCGAGGATTTATGTGAGGGCGAAGGCGAGGGCGAAAATTAGGGTGTGGGCGAAGGCGAGGGCGAAAATTAAAGTGAGGGCGAAGGCGAGGGCGAAAATTAGAGTGAGGGCGAAGGCGAGGGCAAAAATTAGGGTGAGGGCGAAGGCGAGGGCGAGAATTAGGGTGTGGGCGAAGGTGAGGGCGAAAATTAGGGTGTGGGCGAAGGCGAGGGCGAAAATTAAAGTGAGGGCGAAGGCGAGGGCGAGAATTAAAGTGAGGGCGAAGGCGAGGGCGAAAATTAGGGTGAGGGCGAAGGCGAGGGCGAGAATTAGGGTGTGGGCGAAGGTGAGGGCGAAAATTAGGGTGTGGGTGAAGGCGAGGGCGAGAATTAAACTGAGGGCGAAGGCGAGGGCGAGAATTAGGGTGTGAGCGAAGGCGAGGGCGACGATTTATGTGAGGGCGAAGGCGAGGGCGAGGATTTATGTGTGGGCGAAGGCGAGGGCGAAAATTAGGGTGTGGGCGAAGGTGAGGGCGAAAATTAAAGTGAGGGCGAAGGCGAGGGCGAAAATTAGGGTGTGGGCGAAGGCGAGGGCGAAAATTAAAGTGAGGGCGAAGGTGAGGGCGAAAATTAGGGTGTGGGCGAAGGCGAGGACGAGGATTTATTTGAGGGCAAAGGCGCGGGCGAAAATTAGGGTGTGGGCGAAGTTGAGGGTAAGGATTTATGTGAGGGCAAAGGCGAGGGCGAATATTAGGGTGTGGGCGAAGGCGATGGCAAGAATTAGGGTGAGGGCGAAGGCGAGGGTGAAGATTAATGTGACAGTGAAGGTGATGGCGAGGGTAAAGGCAAGTGATAGGGCGTAGACTAAGGTGAGGGCGAGATTGAAGGTGAGGGTTAGGTCGAGGGCGCGGCTTAGGGTGAGGGCGAAGATTAGGGTGAGGGCGAAGGGGAGGGTGAAGATTAATGTGACAGTGAAGGTGATGGCGAGGGTAAGGGCAAGTGATAGGGTGTAGACTAAGTTGAGGTCAAGGTTGAGGGTGAGGTTTAGGGTGAAGGCAAGCGTTAGGGCGTAGACTAAGGCGAGGGCGAGATTGAAGGCAAGGGTTAGGTCAAGGGCGAGGCTTAGGGTAAGGGCGAAGGTGAGGGCAAAGATTAATGTGTGGGTGAAGGTGATGGTGAGGCTTAGGGTTTGGGCGAAGGCAAGGGCAAAGATTAATGTGAGGGCAAAGGCGAGGGCGAGGTTGAGGGTGGGGGTTAGGGTGAGAGTGAGGGCGTGGGCGAGGATTAATGTTAGGGCGAGGGTGAGGTTGAGAGCGAGGATTAGGATTAGGGTGAGGGCGAGGGCAAGAATTAGGGTTATATCAGGTAGGGGCTGTATGAACATGTATAAGAAACAGCTCCTGCCCCAAAGAACTTACAATTTACACAGAAAAGGGTGGGAGAAAGGATGCATTACTGTCCCCATTTGTCAGATGAGGAACTAAAGCACAAAGAGGCTAAGTGACTGGCCCATGATCACACGGGGGGCGGGCTGTGGCAGAGCGCAGAATAGACCCCCAGAGCTCCTAAGTGTCTGTCCTATCCTTTTAACACAAGATTATCCTTTCTCTCAAGGCAGATTTAGATTAATATAGATCCGGATCTCAACTGTGTATCTCAGACCCAATCTCTGTTTTTAACCCAATGCAAAATTTCAGAAGACAACCCAGAATAAAGGATGTGCAAAAGCATTCCTGTAACCAGAAGGCGGTTCATGAGTAAAACCACATTACTCACTGGCCCCTGGACGTGTGAACTAGCAGGGTGATGAGCGTGGAGGTTGCTGGGCAGATCCAGTTCAAAGCTAAAGTCACCGTGCAAGGCCAGGCAGGGGCTGGGAATAGAACCCAGCAGCCCCGTCTTCCAGATTCCTTCTCCAAGAGGGAGATAACGCTGCCCCCCTGGAGTTAGATGGGCTTAGACAGGAGGGGATCGAACGATTCGGTCAGTGGGCCGGGGGTGCTGCGAGGAGAGGGGATGACGAGACCCAAGCACGGTGCAGACGGGTGCAACGTCAAAGTTTCACCACCACAGGCCGCCTCCAGTGCTAGTCCTGGATCCTCATGTGGCTCAGCGGCTGAGGCTCAGCTGCACTGTGACCAGAAGCCAGCAGTGATGTGGGAGAGAAACCGAGTCACCCGGCCTGACTCGAGACAAGGTCGCCAGTACGGTCGCACTCCTCGTCACTGTTACCTCGGCAGCCCTTGACAGAGAACCCGAAGAAACCAGGCTGTCATCGATCACACGACTGTCCTCCGACCCCGGGGTGGCAGGGGCACTGCCCTGTGAGTGGGTGGCACTGGCTGTCTCGGGATCCCATCGGGTGGCACTCACAGCTGGGGCAAAGGAAAAAGGAAGGCAGTGAGCACAGACAACTTCCACCCAGCCACCTCTTGGCACCAGGGGGGCAGCCGGTTGGGAACAGGCACAAGGTCGGCTCTGGTGTGTGCCCAGAACTATGTGAACGCCTGGGCCCTTGGGGCATCCCCAGCCGCCGCAAGGAGAGAGCGAGTCCCTGGCGACACACGCAGGGCCAGAAGGTGGGGTGGTTTGGGTTCAAAACCAGAGCTCCCCATGCAGTGACGAGGTGACGTGAGGCTGGGGGCTGGGCCCATGGACCCGGGTGGGGTTTTGCCATCGCCTTCAATCGTACTGTGACCCTAGAGCAATGGGGAACCTGGCGCTGGAACCCGGGCGGGGGGCTGGCTCCTGCAGCTGCCCCCGGAGTAAAGACAAAGTGCGGGGAGCCTTGTTAACCAGGCACCAGCCAGTGCCTCTCCTGTGCTTTAAGGCAATGATGCTCAGAGCCCATCTTCCCTAGCGGGCTGACACCACCACCCTACCTCTTGCATCCAGTCCCTGGCTGCAGGTCATAATATCCCGACTGACAGTGGCTGCAGTCTCGCCCGGTCACATGAGGGAGGCAGCTGCACTGGCCGGTGAGGGGATCACAGGCCTCCAGCCCCTGGGCTGAACTGACAGGGTCACACTAGGGGAGAAAACACTGGCTATTAACCTGGAGCAGGCGGTGGCCATATGTTCCAGCACTCGGGCACTCGGTCCCAGCCTCCCTGATCTCCTGGGGACAGGCAGAGCCCATGCCCCTCCAGGCACCGGGCAAAGCAGCCTGTAATTCCAGCTATTGTGGGGGACGCCCCAAGCAACCTATGTGGTGGGCTGCCAAAGAGAAGGGGGTGGGACTAATTCCACAAGCTAAAGCATGGAACCGGCCATGGGTCCAAAACCAGCAGCATCCACCAGTGACTATAGCAGGGGACTGGGAATCAGGACAGCGCCGCTCTAGTCGCAGCTCTGCCACTGACTTGCTGCATGGCTTTTGGACAGAACCTTTCACCCCTCTGTACCTCAGTTTCCCCACCTATAAAATCAAGGTATTCTGAAGGGGGCGGAAGGCTTCACACGCTACCCCCTTGCCCATCTCTTCGGGAAGCCTGGTCAGCCAGCACTGCAGATGGACAAAGAGTTCTTATGTAATGTAACTGCAGGGGCTGGGCTTGTCACACAGGGAAGAAGTCCATTAACTCAGCCCCCCACTCTAGTCCCTCACAGCACTGTCCATCCCCCCAGCCAAACACACCCCCCTCCATTCTTTACTAGTTTGCCCTGGAATTACCATTGGCCAAACCCAGCCCAGCTGCTGACGGGGCGCATGCAGATTCCCCTCAAAGGCAGTGGTGGCTGCTTACGCCAGGGTTGAACATGGCTCCGTGTCCCTCCACTTGGGGAAGTGGGCTCTGAGATGCAGAAAGCCGTGTCTGGGGAGGGGACAGCCCCAGATGGCCAGGGATGAGCGAGGGGATCCGTACTCACGGGCACACTTCCTGGCGGGGCCACGAGCCAGTGCGCTCCTGTAGAAGCCCTCCTTGGACCTCTCGCAGTGCTCCCCCGCCGTGTCATGAAGGCACCTCAGGCACTGGCCGGTAACGGGGTCGCAGTTCCCCACAGCATTGGGGTCCATGTTACCATTGCACTGGCAGGGTCTGCAAGGGCGGGCGGGGCCGTTCCTCCCCAAGGGGTCCCCGAAAAGCCCATCATCACAGAGCTCACAGCGCCATCCTGGAGAGGGCGAGCAATAGGACTGGGGGGGACGGGACACGGTGTGTGTGGAGCCAATCTGCCAGCCAACCTACCCACCTCTTCCCTCCCCATCCAGACCTGCTCCCCCCACCCCTGGCCATCTCAGCACCTTACCTCTCTGCCCCGGTGGGCAGTGGGTGCACACCAACTCCCCGCTCCCCGGGATCACCGTGCATGGCAATATTTTATTAATTTATTAACATCAGATTCAATGCATTTAATGGACACATCAGTACTTTACTAACAAATAATTAACACTGAGTAATTAATATACAAAACTCGTTGATAAGCTGTTCGTGGAACATATTGACAGAGGTACTTTTTGCCAAAAAAATCATTGAAAACCCTATACATTAAACCCAATCAATATTGTGAATGTTTTGTCTGTCTCTATTTACCACTTCACGCGAGAGAGAAATTTTCTGCCATCCCCAATGGTTAGAGAGACAAGTTGCGTGAGGTAATATCTTTTATTGGACCAAGCGAGACAAACCTTTGAGTCACACACAGCTCTTCTTCAGATCTGGGAAACGTACCCCCCAGAGTCACAGCAAAATCCAAGGTGGAACAGATTGTTTACTATAAGTAGTTAGCACATATTGTAAGCGACCATTGTAATTTGTAATGTGCTCGAAATATCAGCACATGCAAACACTTCTGTTCTTCAGATGATAATTTTAAAAACATATGTTTTCAATCTTCAGACTAAAGTTTTGAATGGAAAGCCTAGTCAAGCTAAAGAATGGGAAGATATTACAGAAATCAATATGCTAAATATATTACTGGGATCAAACTTTTGTGAAGTTTATAAAGACATTAATGGAATGGATTATAAATGAGAAATTATAAATGTCAATCACACTATTATTACTTCGTGTAACTGTATTTTTTATCTGAAAAATCACTATGATGGGATATAAAATGTCAGCAGTTTAATTACTGGTGCAAAGATTTACAAATTAAATATATTTTAGTAGCATCTCTAAAACTGTAATATTTGAACAAACCACTGAGTAGCTATCTAAACTTCGTCAATATTGGAATATTCATCTCCCTGTTTAGAAATGCCACTTAGAAAATCAACACCTATTCACTTTTAGGTAAAAATCAATACATTTTATGTTAGCTTTTGCTTCCTTAAATTGTCAGTCATTTGAACTCCTTAGTTAGTCCAGGCCTTGTGTAAAACAGAACACAGACACCAGCTACAATCCTTGTCTCAGTGATCAAGCACTGAAGCCCAAATCTGATTAAATCTCTCAGTTTCCACAAAAGTGAATTCATAGGAATCTTTCACATTGCTCTTCTTCCCCCAGCTCACACCTTTTCCTTGTGGAAACTGAGTAGAGAATGTATACTTTTACTGAAAAGTGTATGCTTGATCTGATGGACTTGAAAAGTAGATTTCTGAAGGATACTCTGACTGGATTCAGATCCAAGATCTGCTGTCTTGCATGGATAATAATCATTATTATTGGCCAAAAATGTGCTTCAAACAAATAAGACAAACATTCCTTTCCCAAAGAGGTTGTACCTTAACATAGGACCTTGTGCGTTATGTGCATGATTTATGGTATGGTTTTTAATTTCATGATCACATACTGCTTTTTTCTGTGGAGCCCCTGCCTCACTCAGCACTCTAGATGGATGTGCAATAGGGCAGAATTAAAGATGCCTGGGCAACAATAAATCTGGCATTTCCTTGTTTTGAGAATTTAACTTTGCAGCTTAATAATGTTTTTTTAATAGTGTGTTTTTAATGTAATTTATTAGTAGTAGTAGCAATATGTAAAAGTGCATGACAATTTTGTATGGGTTTTCTGTCCAGATTACCTTGGAGGAGACTAAAGCCATTTTTCTCAAGCTTCACAGCTCACTTAATCTTCAAACCAGATTTGACATTTTGAGAAGTACTGAAGTGAACAATTCTACAAAGCAATACATATGCTGCTTCCAATGTGAAGGGGTGCGGAAGGGAATACATGTTTTTGTGAGTTTTTCTAAAATTTACTATCTGTTCTTGCAGTAGGGCCATATGTAACTCTGAGATCTCCATTGGGTAGCTCCAAAATTTTGTCTGTGGGAACTTGCATGAGCAAACCTGGTCTGTGTTTTGCAGGGTGTTCCAGCAATCTTTACATTACATTGCATTAATGCACAGGCATACTACTGTTGCACCTATTATCCTTAGGCTGCACGCTAAAATTTTAATTGAGAATTACCTCTAAACATACATAGTTATACTCATGTACATGAGGACTAATTTGGCACCCTTCTGGAAACTTCACTTTTCTGAAATGAACAAAATTAGAGCTATTTAAAAAAAAAAATTAACTGTTTTATCCCGGTGTATGAGTGAACAAAACACGATGCATATTGCTTATTCAAAACATAGGATGGAATGTATCGTGTATCAGTTAAGTGTGAGAAACACCCCTGTTTGACATCTGTGCAGTACCACAAAGATTGTGACTTACCACAAGCAGGACATGTTGTAGTGTTTCTTGGCTGTGCTAATTCACCTATATGACATTCATGCCTTAAAATGCTATTATATACTACTTATTATTGCAATTCATAGTAGATGGGTATAATACTATGCCATGCATTTCTGTGCCTAGAAGCATCCAAATTATATCATGAAAACACTGATGGGCTTTATGGGCTATCCTCTCTGAAGCTTCTCAAAGCCCAGTTATGCTGTGCTGTCTCTCTTAATATTACACTGATATTCTTTAGGCAGTCTTCCAGTTACCTACTTTTTACCTATTTCTGACACTTTTGGTAGGCCTGTAGGTTTGATGGAGCTGAATGGAATAATCCATTACAGGGTACTAGTACAAGAATGTTAAAGTAATTCTTAACCAATTAATTAACCCATTATCCAATGGAATCCTGGACTTTTAACACAAACATAAATGAAATTCAGATGCTACTGGAACATTTCAGTTAGGTAATGTTTGTACTTTTAGGTAAGAGAATTACAAGAAAGGTCATATCTGTTTTGAAACCAGACAAATAACTTTTGAAAACAAAACTGAAAGGTTTTTGGGTCACAATGTCAACTGTCAAGGGGGTACAAGTGGGTTCATGAAATTTCATGAGCAACTTGTGTACATTCTAGTTTGCTAAAGAATGCCATGTGAGGTCTCGTATGAAAGCAGGTGTCAAGTTGGTCAGCTATATCATTGTGAAATGTATGTACATGTACTATGCAGTGAGTTATGTATCTGTAACAGAAAATTATGTTCTTAAGCAAGTAAGGTAAAAACAAATCACCAAAAGGTGACATTCCTTAGATGAGTTCCTCCAGACAAGAGGTAAGACATGTATCTCTCTGTCAGGATGTAAATTAAGCATTGTAAGCTAACACAAGAGTTGTCCATTTACATATAAACTCAAATGCTAACGAAGAAATATGAAGTCAACAAGAAACGAGCACACGGGGGGAGGGGGTGGGGGGGTGGAAGCCCCCGCGTTTGTCCTGTCTAGGAGTAAAGAAAATGAACTTACAGGGGTATAAGTAGAAAGCAAAGAGGACACTCTAGTTTCCCTTCACTGAGGAAGCATAAGGACAGCAATTTTTGCTTCATGACAGAGGGATCTCAGCAAGCTTAGTTGAAAGCTCTGAAGAGAATTTTGTGAGAGATAAAACTTGTTTAGACAAGAGAGTAACATGTTAATTGAGTTGAGTATCTGGAAAGTGTGTTATGATTCTGTTTTACATGCAACTATTGGTTTCCAATTTTCTTTCTCGCTCTCACTAGAACCTCTGTTCTTTGATAATAGACATTCTTTTTTTCACTGTAAATATATATAAGTGCTGTGGCATTAAGCAAAGGGGTGGTCCACAGCTGAATTTTACGAGCTGGTGTGTGTACTATTTCTTTGGGAATAGCAGCTTTGGTAGAGTGCTCAGTGGATAAAGGACAGGACGCTACAGGGAATGCTCAGAGATGACTTGGGGATTGGTGTGTGCCATTCGCTAACCTGCACAGAGGGCACAAGGCCTGCATGGGACTTGAAGGTAGTGCTTGTGTTGCCAGACACTGGTGGATTCAGGAGGCTCATCCATAGTAGGCACATAGTAGGCTGCATTGTGCTGAAGGGGCAGGTGGTGGTGAGGTAGTTCACAAACCTATGGAGCATCACAGAGACATTTAGTAAAAAAAAGTGGAGTAAAATAAGAATGTGTTTCTGAAGTGCATGTCTGAACATCCTTTCCATAGACATATTAGTGAAAACAGATCTGTGAAAATCAAAGGCATACTCCTGTTTAAATGACCAGTCCTGTTGTATTGCCAAGACGGTTGAGTCGTTCAAAGGTCTGTTGGAAATTTGAAGCCTTAAAAAGGGACATCTAAGTGCCCTGTTTTATCTTCAGGAGTTCTCCTCACTTGTTCTTCACAGCTCCAGGCCCTAGGAAACCATTCTCAGCCCCAACTTGGAGCACCAGAGCAATACTTACAGGGAGAGGTGAGCTATTTTACTAGGTAGGCACCACCACCTCACTACCATTACCAGTGACCAGTAGACTATACCATTATGCCCAGGCCTGCAGAAGTGCAGCACAGGCACCACTTCAACTGGCAAGAGCAGGGCCTGGCCAATGTCAGTGCAATCTTAAAAGGTGAAAGGATGGGTTGAGTGAGGGGAGGGAGCAACCTGATGAATTAGAAATGACAAGTATCCCATTTCTTTCATTTTGATAATCTAGTCATCTTACTCTTGTGGAGGTTTCTTTGACCATTCTAGTAAAGGGTAGATGTGCACTGTTTCTTTAAATCTGTGGCAGGAACCCAGACAGGAGGAGGTTGGGAAGTGTTCTAGGCAGGAGACTTATAATGAAACAGGAAGTCTGTAACCCAATCTCGTGCAGGAAGGCAGAATCTGAGCCATGATACTTGCTAAATTCCCAGGGGACCTATCATCATAATTAATTATCTAGATTAACTTGCCCTGGCAAAACCTAGCCTTTGGCCTTCTACGACAAAATTCCTGTGGGAGTGTGGTACAGAAGCGCAAATCACCTACGAACTCCAGCTCTTCCAAAGCCAGCTGTCATAGCCCAGAAAATGGGCTGGGTTATCTTGTGAGGGACAGGAAAACTTGGGTGAGAGCAGCTGATTCAGAGCTTCGATGTTCCCTAAGTAGAGTGTTCAGTCATACAATGGTCAGCTTCTGTAGAGATGAATTCCCCTTGGGTATGATGGCCTTTGAAGATGCAAGGTGTAATTTGCACCATATCAGAACCAGTGATTGCAAAGCTCTTTGAGATACTTACATGAAAGGTGCTACATAAGTAAGGATTAGAGAGGAGTATTATTACTAAGCCCTGGTCTACACTTACCTGGAGATTCGGCCGCAGTTGACAGGAGTTATTCAAACGACGCAGAATAGTTTGCGTAACTCCCGTCGACTGCTGTGTTTCTCTTCTGCGCACCGTCTTCACTGCACTGTGCCCATAGGAACTGTGTTCCCGTCGACTACTTGAGGGGGTGGTTTTACTCAGTCGACTTCCTAATTGATTGAGCAGGTCTACACTGACCGCTCAATTGATCCAGAAAGATCGATCTGGCGGCGGTGACTTTGCTGCCGTCAGTATAGACATACTCACATATGCTGCTCTATTAAAAAAATGTTGCTGTGCAAAAGTGAGACCTTCCTGCTCAACAGATCTTCACAGAATGTGTTTCCAGCATCATATGCTCTCACTTTACTGACTAAAATATGTTTAGTGGTTTTCATTCCAGTTAGCAACTGTAGAGCCAACACTGAGCAAGTCATGGATCATCACCAGCACAGTTTACTCACTTTCTGTCAATTATATTTGTGGTTAGACAGTGTGGAGATGGATGGTATAGAAAATCCTAAGAAAGGTAGAAACCCATTAAGAACAATGGGTTTAGATAGGTTTTTATGGAGGCCATAATCTGAAGAAAATGGGACTACAAAGGATGTAACTGAACCTACTATTCATGAGATGCTGCATGAGAGAGAGAAAGGGAGAGAGACTCCAGCCTGGTTCTTGGTGACCAGGATGAGTTTGCAGGACTGCTAGTTGTGGGCAGAAGGGAATCTTTCATTTCTTAATTGAGCACCTTTAATAGAATCAATATTTAGACCCAACAATCATGGAACCACATGATACTGTTTTTGCACCGTCACTTTAAAGTCACACAGGCTTTAACTTTTCAAATTCTGGATGTAATAATTCTACAAGGACTGGTTAAACATTCAGTTTTTCACAAAATGAAAACAGCTCATCACTGAGGGCAACTGAACAAAACAAATCTGGAGTTTCAAGTTAGAGAAATTTGGAACTATTGAAATACTTTGTATGTTTTTTAATAGTTTCCCATTTCCCAAAGGTCTCTTCTTATCTGATCCTAAATGTCTGTATGGAGTATAAACAACAAGAGTCCTGTAGCACCTTAAAGACTAACACATTTCTGCGAGCATAAGCTTTCGTGGGCTGCAACCCACTTCGTCAGATGCATGAAATGGAAATCACAGATAGGAGGTGTATGTGTGTGCGTGTGTATGTATATATATATATGTATATATATATGTATATATACATCCAAGGGTAAGAAACAACAATGGGGAGGGCAAAGGCTAACAAAGTCAATTCAGCTAGAGTAGATGAGGCCTATTCACACCGTTGATTAGAAGGTGAAAATGTGTAAACAGAAATCAGCAGTGATTTATGTTGTATGTAGAAGGAATTGACAAATTATTCCATTCAAATCATGTATAGATTTTAGTTTCTGCACTACAAATAATCAATTGGTCCCACCAGGAAAAAGCTGTCATAAAAAAATCCATTATTTTTATTGTGTTGCGTATCTACAGGGTAATATACCTTTCCTCCTTGTAAAAAGCTATAGAAATCCTACCTCTTTACAATGTTAAGAATTCCCAGTGCTACTTGAAACCTGTTTTACTAAAACTGCTTGTACTATAAGTATACTTCTTATATCATTTGAAAGCTAAAATTCTCGTATTTAAAATCATGCAAAATAGGTGGAAGGTTTTGAAAAGTGGTTCCATTAAACATGGTCTTCAACCAGAAGCATTTTTAAAGTTTATGCAGCATTCACAATAAACAAAATGTAGGACAGAGTAAAGGACAGTCGGGTTATGTCTATACTGCGATTAAACACATGTGGCTGGCCTGTGTCAGCTGACTTATTTGTGGGGACCTGAGCTCCAGGGCTATAAAACTGTAGTGTAGATATTTGGGCTCAGGCTGGAGCCTGGGCTCTGGGACCCCACTCTTGCCAGTGATGATTAACAGAGTGGTAAAGATGGGTTTCTGGATGTTTTAATAGTGTATGTCAGACACTAAATTCCCCCCAAATTTGCTTGTTTAGCAAGTTGGTAAGTCATTGTATTGTTTTATTAGCAACATTATTAATTGCTAGCAACATTAATTATTAGCATCATTTTAATGTTTTATTAGCAACATATACTAATTTCAAGCATAGTGAATAGGCTGCTTGACTTTTTTGGACTTTTGGATTGGCTTATCAACTGTCCTACTGTCTTTAAACTATCCCCAGCCCCCTTCTCTTGGGGCACCCTGATTTACAGCTGCTCCAGGCAGTTTCAGGAGCGTAAGGCCTGAAACTGTTTCCCTATTGGCTATCAGTCTCTGAGCTGTAGCAGTCTTCTTCTTGTTCATGTCCCTCTCATGTGGTAGGTTTTCCCTTTTCAAGCTTCTCTCACTGCACCCACTTCCAGGCAGAGCAGGTGCACCTTCTTACAGGCTTGCTTTGTTAATGCTGGAAGAGCCCAGAATGGCTCATTGGTCTTCTCTCCACCGGAGTGAGGGTGTACGAGCCACAGCTTACATGCTTGCTTTCAATTTGGATATTTCTTGCCACTTTTGCATCCCAGTGTCACTGATCAATAGAGTAATTGCTGTAAACTTATCTGCCTGCATGATTTTATCTGCTTCTCAATTCCAACCACCAGCTAATCTTCACTCTTCCTCCTTGATGACAATCCCAGCCCTGCTGCCCATTTTCCCAGCCATTCTACCCTGATTGGCTTTCTGCTACCGACTGTGCTTCCTGCAGCCTAGATGAGCCTTGTGGAAAGAAAAAAGTACCTGTAGTGGGCATAGAATGACCAGATGGCAAGTGTGAAAAATCAGGACAAGGGATAATAGGCACCTAGATAAGACAAAGCCCCAAATATCAGAATTGTCCCTATAAAATCAGGACATCTGGTCACCCTAAGTATCAGAGCCAAGTTTCCTCAGTTTGTGTTGCTTCCATTTGCCCCAATTTCCATGGTTCAAGTCATTTAATTTCTCTTTCTGTCTCTAATTTTCACTATGTTCCGCTCTCTTCGCCTAGTGCAGCGGTACACAACTTTTGCAACAAAGAAGACCACATTGGCAATTTTTCAGGAGCAAATGGAGTGCAACTAATTTACATATATGTTTACATAAAATTACTTAACATTTGTATCAGTTTGGTTTCCTCCCCATATTGCATTTAGAATAAATAAGACTTGTTTAAGTAAAGAGACTCTATTGTTAACCTTAAAGCTTTGTCTTCTCATGATTTTTCTTCTGTGTTTTATTTCTTTACTTTTCCTTTTTCCTCCTCTTCTACCTGCCACTTTTCTGCCCATGTTGTGTTGTATCTTGATAGAGGGGGAAGGGGATATTTCACATCATCTTAGTGATAGCAAAAATGTAATATGTTGTTGATGTTACAAGGTAAAACTAATAACATACAGTTTGCCGTGTGATGGTAACACAGAATTATTATTTTTTGAAAATGTGTTTAGTACAGGGGAAGGAGACGTAACTGAACTGGTTACTCAGTTTCACAGCCCTACTAGAGGTCCTGCAGCTAGACACTCATTAGGCTGCTGTGTTTGGGTCCTGCCATGCTGGATCCATGTGCTTTACGTTTCCTGAGTATGAGTAAGCTCCAGAACTGCCTCTTTCTTTGGCGTCTTTGACATACTTCTGGGTACAGATGCTCAGTCTATTACACCTTCATGGAAATGGGAACCTACAGCCCTGCTGCTCTAGGCCTCAGGACCAGTGATGACCTCCACCCCCTGAGACTCCCCAGTAGCTTAAGCACAACCTTTTTCATCCTCCAACTGTGTGGGCACTCTGGGTTTATAGGTCACGTCTTCATGGACACGTGAGATTTGATGCAAACAGACACACAGGCTTCTAAAGCATTCAAAAACTAATCCTCCTTTATTTTAGATAGCACAGAAATATATAGATGTAGACAAAACAATAAAATATCTGCATTCATTTCCTTGTTTGTTTCCTCACCGCTCTGGAACATTCTTTTGGCTTAAGTCAGAATCCTCTGTAGGGTGCAGGATCCCCCTTTCTGCACATGACTTCTCTGAATTGTGGAGTCTCTCTCTCTGCAGCCAGTTACCTTGCTTCTCAGCTGGTCCCAGAGTTAAAAATAGACTCTTCTATTAAGATCACCTGCCCCTCTGTTCTGTCCAAGTTTCCTTTACCCTTTGTCTCTGTGTCCCTCTTCTCAAAATTTCTCAGACTCTCTGGTTTTTAAGACCCTGGATTAACATGTGGTCTCCTTGTTCTCCCATTAGAGGTTTGTCTCCTAATTTTGAGGACTTTTCCATTCACCAGATTCCAGCCCACTGCAGAGAAGATGGAGATAAATGGTTTCACTTAGGATGAGACTATTATTTTATTATCCCAAGGCAAGACATATTCCAGTTTTGACAGTCTTCAACCCTCAGTGTACTCATGGATGGACATGTTGGTGCCATTCACAAGGAGCTTGAGGCAGTATATGGTAAAAGACAGGCATAAGACACAAGGATACCGTTCATAAAATCAAACTCAAATTCATCAGGCAGATTCCCCAAATTATCACTTTTCCCCTTTCTCCATACACAGGTTGTCCAACAGAACATACAGAAAGGGATGACTGGTGCTCCTTTTTAGAACAGCAGAAGAATGTGCCCCACTGTGTTCCCATCAGAGCTCTGTGTCAATCTCCCCATCCAAGTCGAATCTCTGAGACCTATCACACAGATGAGCACCCTATTCTCTCCTGCAATACAGCCTTACAGAAGTCAGAATTTTTCAAAAAGGTTTTTGACCATACACATATAGAACTTCTTATCAAATGTGCAGATGATCAATGAATATTCCAGTGTTTTTACTAATGCTTCTTCAAAGTACTAAAACAGACACAATTCAATGTTCCTTTTAATATGTGGCTTAAAGTGTACAAAATGTGTGTGTCCATCTGCTTATTTGTATGTACAATGTACATTTATAAAATGAATTTAATAGATTCTGTAGACTGTGGAATATATTTCTTAGTTAGAGCCCTGGTTGTGTTAATGACACATAAATAATGTATGAAATGAATTAAGTAATTTAAAAACAATTATAAGGAAGTATGCATTTAGAATCATGAATGGTAGTAATTAATGGCTTCTAATATTTAAGAACAGCATGGTTTTAGTTAGGGAGGTTTTTTTCCCACCAGTATATATTGTAGGTTTTTGTTTTCTGTGTCTCTATTCTCCCCACTTTAAGAATTTTTCAGTGGTAAACCTTGGGTTTGGAAGATAAAATTAAGACAATTCTGGAAGTACCAAAATTTTTAAAAGTATAGTTATTTCCATTAAAAGAGACATTTCAAATAAGTCTATTTTAAAAGGTGTTTCCTGAAATATTCTCAGTGGGACTCTACATGAACACAGGGGTCTTCTCTGGAAGGACTTCACTAATCCATTTGGGGCTTTCATAGTGGGCTAGCTATAATGTCCATAAACTTTACAAATATTAATAGCAATTAAGATTCATCATATAATTGAAACTGGTCAATGCTAAAAATAGTATTACCAATGGTGTGAAGATTCCTTCCCTCATTTGAAGACAGTAAGAGAAGGTGTTTTTTAGAATCAGGTGTATTCTTTAAATTAGATCTTTGTGACACTATCAGGTTAGATATCTGGGGATAATGTGGCCAGAATCTGCACCCTTTCCATTCAATTTTTAATGAGCTATGAAAACAAATATTGGAATTTAATCTTATTCAAGATACTCTTAATTTGATTCTTGCTTTCTAGTTCTAGGGCTATTGTTGTGTAGATTTTTTCAAAGGGTACAGTACTCTGACTTCAGAGAAGGCAAAAAGGTAAAGGTAGCTGCCTGTGTACTTGGCCAAAGGCTGTTGCCTCTCTCTAGCACTGTGCCACGGAAGGAATGATGTGGTTATGCAATGCTGGCAGTAAAGAAAGCAATGTTCAAAGTCTATTTGAAACAATAGGCAAAAGACTGGAAAGGGTAGACTGATGCCCATCCTAAGTTGTAGCCTCCCCAACCTCTTCCAAAATCCAAGACCTGCTGTAGAATGAGCTGAGATTTGCTGGGTGTGGTAAGAATTGTCACATGTGCAGAGATTTCAGCTAAGCATCTGAATTTTTCATCTTTTACTCGAACAGAACCCAAATTCTGGTCTTTTTGAAATACACCCATCAATAAACCCACCATGATTTGACTTTTTTGTCCAGAGTATTGCTTATGAATGACCAATAGCTGAGGCCTATGTAATTCCCAGAAGTAATGCATTCAGGAATAGGATTTCTGTGATTAAACAAACAAGATGATAGGAACCAAAGGTTCAGTAATAAGGAACAAGAAACACTATTCCAATAGGAACAATGGGGGCAAACAACACAACTAAATTTAAAATGGAGCCTGATACATTTATGAATGGGATTATATGATGGACTTGCTTGTGATAGCAGAAACCTGGATTCAATGATACAGAAGGCTCCTTCCAATTCTACGTTCCAGATTCACATCAGTCTCCACAAAGTGGGCTATTATATTTTAAGCAATCCCATTTAAAAGCTGCATCCATTTTTAGTGAGAGAGAGAGAGAGAGGGTAATTTTTTAAAAGCACCTAATGGAAATTAGACACTTAAATCACTTTTGAAATGTGACTTAGATTCTTTCAAGACTTTCAGTTAGTGTTAAGTTCCTAGGTAATAACAGCTCCTAAGTCACTTAAACAGTTTTGAAAATTTTACCCAGTGTATACTGATTTAAGCACAGGACTGCAAGTCAAATACTCAAATTCTAGTCCTTACTCTTACCCTCGCTTCCTATGTCTCCTTGGAAAAATTCCTTAAGCTTTCTGGATTTGATTTGCATTTACAGTAAAGTCTCTTTACAGCACTTTTGACAATAAAGGCACATGAAAAAGAAACAAATTATACCGACACTCACTTAAGTTCTTAAGTTGCCATTGTGCTATCATAAAGGAGTTGTGTAAAGGGATCTTGGTGTTAATGAGATCCAGACCCTGTCTCAATTTCCCCATTAAATGAGGATGACATTTACCTACCTACCTTATTGGTATATTGTGAGACTAAATACCTTAATATTGTATTACTGATATTTTTGCTTATCCCAGGCATCTCAAATTTCACATGGTGAGAAGCATCCCTTCCCTGTGTAAACCGTGACTTTTAATTATAACTTCTTGTTAGTTCAAATGGTTATTTCTGATCTTTCTGTCAGCAGCCACCATCTTAGTGCAAAGTGTCATTATTTTAGGCGTATGCAGTTAATAAACCTAATGCTCAAAAGACAGTACACATCAGACTTAGGTGATAGTTTAACATCAGAATAAGCTTACAGTTTAAATTTTGTTCTTTAGGCTATGTCTACATTACAGTTTATGTTTGCATAATTAAATTAAGAGTATCTTGAATAAGGGAGACATGTATTGGCAAATTACAAAACTGAAGAAAAAGTAGAAATCAGGTGGCAGAATATTCATAATCGTACATGTCTGAATAGGGATCTTTTTAAAGTACCAGTCAAGATACAGACTACTGGAAAAAACTAGTTTATCTATGGCACTGTAAAACTATAGTGGGTCTCCCCATGATTGAGAGAAAGGCAGCAGTATAAGATGATCTTTAGTTACAGTCAATGGAAGTGTTTTGAACTTCTCTATTAACTGGTTTATAGTAGGTGACAAAATGCATAATAAATCATCTTTTCAACAAAATACAGCTACACACTCATTTTATAAAATGTATTTGATTAAACTATATCCTCTGGAAGTATGCATTTCTAACTACTATATGTGAGAATCTGGGTTCTCCTTACTGGTACAGAATATATACCAGCATCTGCATTACATCGTGTGGGATAATTTATTTTTTGCACTCCTTGACAGAAAACATGGCCAGTTCAAAGACAGTTGTCCAACTGTTTAAGTAGATCTTAGGACACTATCATTCCTAAGGTAGGGCGGAGGGGAATAGAACAACATTATATATCATTTGCATATTGTTCACTTTTGTTGAGTGAATACTGCTTTCACCCAGGCGACCAGATTCTTAGCCGGTGTAAATCAGTGTAGCGTCATTGATTTCTGTGGGGCTGTGCCAAGTTACGCCAGCTGAAGATATGACTTTACCACTTTTTCTTTCTGTGTTCCTGTCCTGTATCAAATTCTGTTAACATTTTAAATGTGTTAATATTAAATGACGCTGCCCTCAGCATGAAAAGACCTTTTCCTCACCTAATTCAATAGAATTGTCACCGCTTTTATTAGCCTTTGTGTGTCTGCCATTTCTAACACTGTTGGTTATGCCTTGCTTTTAAAGACCCACTTCTCCGTATGCTTCTAGGCTTCTGTCTGCTCCCAGTTACTCACATACCTCATTGACCACTCCCGCAGTGCAGTCTTCAGTGATCCCTTTTCTACTGCTTCTGAAATTTCTGTAAGTGTTACCATGGATCTCTTATTGGCATCCTCCTTTTGTGTCTCTTTGCTTTCCCTTTAGGTAAACTTGCCCACTTTCATAGCTTCAGGTTCCACCTCTATACTGATAATTCTCACATCCATGCCAGTCTTCTCGATCTCTCTAGTTCCATCAAGGCTCTCTTCTCTGCTTGTGTCTCTGAGACCTCTTCCTGGGTGTCTTGTCATTTTTTTTCATACTAACTGTGTTAAAAACTAAATGGCTCATCTTAACTCCTTAACTGTCTAGCATCCCTGCTTCCTCCATCTCTGACAGTTTCACTGGGTCATTTTCTGTTCCTCCCTGTCAGTTTCAAATACTGATCCTCCTGAAATATAGCTGTTTTTCCTTTAAACCATCTCCAAAATCCATCCAGGCCCATGTCCTTTTAATCTTATGAGGAAAACAAGTTACACAGAATGTCCTCTGTAACAACTTTTTCCTTATTAAAGTTATTTATTTTTATCACAAATATAACTTAGCTCTTAACTTTAATATGTAGCATCACAGCTTTTGTTCTAGGCAACACTTTCCACCTTTTTGAACTTCTCAGTGCAGACTGAAAAGAGTTCTTCTGAGCCACTCTGACTATAAACCTCAGCTATAAACCTCAGGGCTGATTCACCAGTTTTGTGCCGATGCAGCTTCATTGGTTATGGTAGAGCTTCATTGACCTAAAACTAGAGTACCATGTGGCAAATCAGATCATAACATTGTCAGTGTGGAAGGCCAGGACAATGTTTGCCAGAGATCAATGGATCAACTCCTTAGTATTAGTAAAACATGAGGAGAAACCTTTGCAAAATCAAATTACTGAATATTTATGATTGTATCAGGCAACCTCAGATTGTTGCCTCTGTTGTCTGATCTATTGATTGTGTATTAATTATACTGATTGCTTAAGAATTCCCAATTAACGCTTTGAGGATTCGTAGGTTCTTGACCCAAGATAAGGCACAGTACTATTAAAATTAAATTTTAGTTGAGAATTCCAGTATGCACAGTTGCAACACTCACACTTAGGAAAATCCTTCATTTGCAATAGCTTTATTAACATAATTAGCAAAGTTACGAACAATCCAACCCAGCAAGGTAGTTAGAGATAATGCAGAATGTGCATCTGAGCATCCATATACTCACACTATCCCTTGCAGAAAAACCTGAAGTGTTAGTCATTATCTTTCTCATCATCATCATCATCATCATCAATCATCATCATCATCTTCCTCATCGCCTTTACCAGTGGTTGTCTTTCTGAAATCTCCCAAGAGTTACATCTGCCAACGCACACATTTTATAATGGGTTATGCTGTTGCCACTATGCCTAATCCATATTCAGTAGGGGTTTCCTCCCCTTTTCCTTATTTGTATTTCCTCAACCTGCTTATATTGGGATGCCCTTCTCCCATAGGTTATTATACTTTTTAACTCAAGCTTATTAGCATATATGTCAATTAGTTATCATGGTACTCCTGTAGTCAGACATCTGCTGATGTACCTAACTTAAAATATCCCAAGCTGGTATAAACTAGCATTTTTGTAGTTATCTATCAGCAGTTTAGTCATTACATCTTGAGATCTAGGGTTACTCTGGTTAGCTGCTTATGCTAAGGCTTTTTGGGCCTTATGCTTTGTTTAGATAAACTGTTGTCTTACAAGCCTTGTAGATTCATTACATTACTGCCTTAACTTACACGCATTTCTTACCTAGCAAATACCTATACCTATCGGCTACAACATGTAAAGCCTCATTCAGTTTACAGTTCAGTCAACATTCACTTTTAATTTCAGACAGAATCTCTTTTTATATTTTGTGTCTATTTAGACCTTGATCTTCCAATTTGTTATAGATACCTTTTTGAAATATATTTCAAGTCCAGGGCAGAATAGAGAGAGTGTTTATACAATATCTCCACCATTGTGTGCAACATTTGCTTGTGCTCTCTGTAAGACAATTCTGTTTGTTTAACTGTGAAAATGCAATAAGACATAAGCAAAACAGTATGTTACATTGCACACTAGTGTTAATATATTTCAATATCTGAAGGAAAAAAATAAATGCAAGACAAATTTCCACTTAATCTGGAGTATGTTTTTGCAAGTCAAAAATGTGATTCTGATGTCTGAGATCTCTGTAATCAAGCTTAAATCAGAAAGAACTAAATTAACATTCCTACACGAGAGTAAGCAATCTGCAGAGGAGAAATAACCAAAATCCTTTAATCAGAGTAACATGAAAACACTAGTCACAAACCTCAAGAGCTTCAGAACAAAGTGCAGAACATTCAATCGAGCTTTCACAATAATAAAACAAAACAAACAAATGCACAAATTAAAGTTCCTGTCCTGCAGTCTGTAGAGCATAGAGATAAATATATCTTATTTTTGGGACAGGTGCTGTATAAGGACTTACAAAGGTAGATAGAAATAGTTTTTCATCCATATAATGAAAGTATAATGAGAGATTTTTCAACACCAATCTCCATAATATTGGAATATTGATTTCACAGCTATAAGTGTTGGGTCTGGTGACTGCAAAAGTAGTCATGATGTCAGCCTTCCCTGTTAACATATCTTTATCATAGGAACTCCTGTGCTTTCAAGGGCTTTTCTAGATGAAGAAAATCTAATTATTATAACTCATGCTGGTATAATGCTCATTTGCACCAGGGCAGTGTATCTAAAGCAGGGGTTTGCAATGGTATAACTATCAATATAGTTATACTGGTTTACATTTCCATAATCTAGACATACCCTTATATATTTTGGGCCAAATTTTGGTACCTTTACCCCATGCTGAGTAGTCCCTTTATTCATAAGATTTCAGTGGGACTCTGTGGAGTAAAATACTTTTCAGCATGAGTAAAGGTGGCAGATTCAGGCCCTTTGCAAATATAGGGATTTTCCCTGCAGTTATTTATATAAGACAAATCACTATACCGCTGCATCATTTATTACTTTGTGTATCAATTTTATTTAATTATATTAGCATTACTGTGGGAATAGGACTGGATAATTAATTTGCACTGCCTATGCCAACTGACTGCATATCCTAGATACATTGGCTGGTTTTGCTCATGAATGGCATTGTTGTTTGTTTTGCATTTTGAAATACAGAGTTCTGGAGAAAAAATAAGATAAAAATTGACTCTATTACTTATGTGTAACTTATTTCCCTTTTGTAGCTTTCTATCCCTCTTAAAAGTAAAGCCATGCAACAGGCAAATTTAGTTTATTGGTCTGTTCTTTTCACAGCCATTTAAAATGTAATTGAATTGCAATACTACCTTTTACTTAAGTGCTCCAGTAAGGTAAATTACTAATTAAAATTATATTTTACAGAAGTTAAATCTTGCTTTGTCTCAGAATAATTTGATGACAACTGCAGAATGCTCTTGCTTTTGCAAATTCAGGCCAAGAGCATTCCTTCCCATGAAAATAAATGGGAGATGTGGCCCTGGGCAGGACATTTTTGTAAGGATATCCTGGTAGTTTTCCCTCAAAACATTTTGGGGAAGGAAAGCAGGGTTCGTCTGTGAAATGAGTAAAGGTTCAGCCCCTAGAAAATGGGTTGTTATTAACTATCAGGAATGGAGCTCCATTTGTAATGAGTGCAGCACAAATACCTATAAGGAAAACTCTTGCCCCAAGGTTCTGAGCATCTACTTCAAGGCTTAACAGGATAATTTAACATGCAATAAGAGGGAGTGGTTGTGAGGAGACAAGGCTGCCTTGATCTGTGTGAGCCCAGGGGTCTGTCAACTCTGCAACAGCTCTGGTAAAGCCTCCTACCTTGTGGAGCTGTCTGTTCCAGAGTCCCCTTAAAGAATGGTTACCCAGTGTGAAGTGCTCTGTTGAAGAGTTAATACAGTCTGGAAGAGTTAATAGATTCATAGGTTATGAAGCAAAAAGAGAGCATGTAGTCAGTGATGGATAATCTACCACAATGCTTGGTAAATTGTTCCAATAGTTAGTTACCCTACCTGTTAAAAATATGTTCCTTGTTTCTAGTTGAATTTGTCTAGCTTCAACTTCTAGTCATTGAATCTTGTTATACCTGTGTCTGATAGACTGAAGAGCCTATTATCAAATATTTGTCCCCAATGCAGGGATTTCTAGATTGTCATAAATTCACCCATTAACTTACCTAAACCAAAATGGAACCGAATTGCTGGCATGTAAAATTAAAAAGGTCTTAGGCAGTTTCTAAACTGAGGACTAGTGGAAAGCTGACAGGTGATTCATGTGGTTCAGATGAAATTCCTTTGGGGAAGATCTATTAATGGAGATTCTCTATATCCTAGTAAGAAGGAGAGAATGGAAAAGGATAAATTATGGGTAGGATCTGATGAGAAACAATTAGAAAAACCTCCCATTCAATTACATCACTGTGATATACCAAGGGCAACAGGAGAATACACAACAGAAGGTACATCAGCCCCAGAATGATCAGGGCTTTATTCCCTGCAGCCTAACCAGGGGCAGCTGGGGCCAATTAAGGATCAGCCAGGTGCTCCATAAAAGGGCTCCGCCCCCCCCCCCCCCCAAACACACTGAGCCTGAGTTGGAGGGAGCAGAGGAGGTGTGCTGTGTGGAGCAAAGTGTGGTGGAATGCCAAAGGAGGTACTGAGCCCAGCAAGGGGTAACAGACACAGGGCTTGAGAGGCTAGCAGGTCAGAGGGGGGAAAGTAGCCCAGGGGAAGAGGCTGTGGCTCCCAAAATACAGAGCCAGTAGTCTGCAGCTACTGTTCATAGAGCCCCTGGGCTGGGACCTGGAGGAGTGGGTGGGCCCAGGTCTTCTCCCCCCCTCCCCAGGGAAGACAGGGTGACTGGCACCTTCCTGGCCCCCCCCAATGGGAGTGAAGCATGAGATCCACTAGGAGAAAGCTGGCAATCAGCCACAGTCACATAATGGCAGACAGCTAAAAAGTGACAATTTTTAAAGTGCTTAGATACAAATGCTAGAGTCTAAGTACTAGGATGGGTGAACTTGAGACCCTCGTATTAAATGAGGCTATAGATACAAATAAGCATCATAGAAACTTGGTGGAATGAGGATAATCAATGGGACACAGTACTACCAGGGTACAAAATATATCAGAAGAACAGAATAGGTCATACTGGTGGAGTGGCGGCACTATATGTGAAAGAAAGCAGAGTTAAAAGAAATAAAAATCTTAAACCAAACTGTGACCCATAGAATCTCTATGGATAGTAATTCCATGCTTGAATAATAAGAATAGAGCAGTAGGAATATGCTACTGACCACCTGACCAGAATGGTGATAGTGACTGTGAAATGCTCAGGGAGATTAGAGGCTATTAAATATATATATATATATATATATATATATATATACAGATTTCAACTATCCCTATATTGACTGGGTACATGTCACCTCATGATAGGATGTAGAGAGAAATTTTGACACCTTAAATGACTGCTTCTTGAAACCAGCTAGTCCTGGAACCCACAAGAGGAGAGGCAATTCTTGATTTAGTCCTAAATGGAGCACAGGATCTGGTCCAAGAAGTGACTATAACTGAACTGCTTGGTAATAGTGACTCTAATGTAATAGAATTTAACATCCCTGTGGAGGAAGGGGGAGAAATCACCAAAACAGCCCACCACAGTAGCATTTAATTTCAGAAAGGGGATAAGGAAAAATAAGGAAGTTAGTTAAACAGAAACTATAAGGTACAGTACCAAAAATGAAATCTAAGGTAAAGTGCATGGAAATTTTTTAAAGACACCATAACAGAGGCTCAATTTAAATGTAGACTCCAAATTAAACATCATAGTAAAAGGACCAAAAAGTGCCACCATGGCTAAACAAAGTAAAAAAAGGATTTAGAGGCAAAAAATATCCTTTAAAAAAAGTGAAAGTTAAATCTTACTGAGGAAAATAGAAAGGAGTATAAACTCTGTCAAGTGAAGTATAAAAATATAATTAGGAAGGCCAAAAAAAAATTTGAACAGCTAGCCAAATAAACATTTTTTTGCTGTTACTTTGAGTAAGTACATCGGAAGCAAGAAGCCTGCTAAAGAAGCAGTGGGGCCACTGAACAAGCAAGATGCTCAAGGAAGATAAGGCTATTGCAGAGAAACTAAATTAATTCTTTGCATCGGTCTTCCCACCTGAGGATGTGGGGGAGATGCCCAAACCTTAACCATTCTTTAGGTGATAAATCTGAGAACTGTCCCAGATTGAAGTGTCTTTTCAGGAGATTTTGAACAAATTGATAAATTTAAACAGTAATAAGTCACCAGGACCAGGTGGATTTCACCCAAGAGTTCTGAAGGAACTCCAAGGTGAAATTGCAGAACTATTAATGTGGTATGTAACCGATCATTTAAAGGAGCTTCTGTACCAGATGATTAGAGTATAGCTAATGTGATGCCAATATTTGAAAGGCTCCAGAGGTGATCCTGGCAATTACAGCCTGGTAAGCCTAACTTCAGTACCGGGATTGCTGTTTTTCAGAGTCTGGGAATGGCCAGCCGGATGGATCACTTGATAATTACCTGTTCTTTTCATTCCCTCTGAAGCATCTGTCATTGGCCACTGTCAGAAGAGAGGATACTGGGCTTGATGGACCATTGGTCTGACCCAGTATGGCTGCTATTATGTTCTTATGTACTGTTTGCTGAGCTAAATAGATTAATCTCTGGGAGTCTGCTACTGTAAAGCTTATTTTCCAGTCCTTTAATCATTCTTGTGGCTCTTCTCTGAACCCTTTCCAAGTTTTTCAACATCCTTCCTGAAGTGTGTACCCAGAACTGGACATAGTATTCCAGTAGCAGTCATACCTGTGCCAAATACAGAGGTAAAAAACTTCCTACTGTATAATCCTATCATACATACATCATAGGAGTTCATTATTCTTTTTTTGCCTCAGCATTGCACTAGAAGCTTATGTTTGGCTGATTATCCATCATGACCCCAAGTCTCTCAATCACTGCTTCCCAGGTTAGAGCAAGAATGTCCTGTCTTTTGTTCCTAGATGTATAATTTTACATTTGGCCCCATTAAAATGCATATTACTTGCTTGTGCCCATCTTACCAAGTAATTCAGGTCATTTTGCATCAGTGACATGTGCTCTTCAATATTTACCACTCCCCTAGTCTTTGTCAGCTGCAAACTCAGTGATATTATATTTTATTGTTCATTGATAAAAATGTTAATGAATATAAGGCTAAGAAATGGTGCTTATGGAACCCCTAGAAATATACAACTGGATGATGACTCTGTTTACACTTACATTTTGAGACCCATCAGGTAGCCAGCTTTTAAACCATTTTATGTGTGCCATATTAATTTATCATTCTAGTTTCTTAAATAATGTTATGTGGTATCCAGGTCAAATACCTTGCAAAAGTCTGTTGCTTCAACAAAATTATCTTTATGAACCAAATTTGTAATCTCAACAAAACATACCAAGTCAGTTTGACAAGTCCTATTTTCCAAACCCCACATTTATTGGCATTAATTATATTATCGTCCTTTAATTTGTTACTGTGTTCCACATGTGCCATTCTAATTTTTTTGTCGGGGATTGTTGGCAGACTGACAGGCCTATATTTACCCATGTTGTCCCATTTACCCTTGTAAAACAGTAATTCTACATTAGATTTCTTCAAGCTTTCTGGAACTTCCCGCGTATTCCAAGAGTGTAATGTTCCCCTAGTGCAATGTGGACTGGTGAATTGCTGTCTCACCCCAAATCCCCCACTCCTGGAACCTGTCTTACTCTGCTCTGCTGTGAGAGCACTCACTCCTTGCCAATTCATGCACAGCCTTCACCATGTAAGTGGGTCCTATCAAGTGAATGAGTGATTCTAGCTAGCCACTTTTTGGATTATATGACAATAACCCCAGCTAGTACCCCCAGTCCCAGATGCAACCCTAGAAACTTCTGTTTTATGATCAGTGATGCCCACTGAACAATGTAAGCTCATAAGTTTGTCAGTTTAACAAAGAAATTGAAATGCACTAGCCTTGTTATTCCCAGTGAAGTCTCCCACACACTTCAAACCAAATGCACTCTTTAGATAAAACAAACAAGCAAATTTTTTAACTACAGAAGGACTTCAAGGGATTATAAATCAAGGATAACAAGTCAGAGTTGGTCAAGAACAAACAAAAGCAAAATGTATTCTAAACTAAGCTTAACCCTTTCAGCAAGCTTACAAACTTGTGTTTCTCACACAGGCTGGCTGTTTTCCCTTTAGCCAGGCTCCCCACTTTGGTCAGCACTTCAGTTGCGTGGTGGTGTTTGTAGATGGAAGTGGAAAAGAGCATAGCAAATGTCTTCCCATTTTAAGATATTCCTTTTCCCCTTTGGGGCCTCACCCCACTCCTCCGTGTCGGGTGACAAACAATGTCCTTGTATGGTTTCATCCATTTCCTGAGTTAGTGAGCATTACCTCATCATGCTTTCAAGCTGGCCCAAGGAAGGGAGGTGGCTTACTCAAGAGTCCCACTGATTTGGTTGATGCCCAGGCCAGTCCTTTGTCCCTGAAAAGGTGAGCTGGGATTGTCCTATACATTCCTTGACTAGGTGTGAACTGCCCCTCTGCTCCTGGAGAGTTTTGCCTGGATATGTTTCAAGCTTACATAGTGAAGCCTCATAACCATACACATGAAATTGCAACAAACATATTACTATAATCATAATGTTGAGTACACCATGAGCATTCCAAAAGCATCAAAGACATACTTTTCCTTGAGCAATACACAATGGCAATTACATTAAGAGTGAATATGGGGTGCAGATAGTCAGTTATTGAAAATCAGCTTCAATAATTAAGGTTAATGTGAACAGTTAAAACTGTTGATGTTAATGTTAACTATTAATACAGCCTGAAGTTGTATAACCTCCTCTTTGTAATCTGTGGAAGGTTGATGAGGGGAGAATACTGCTGTCTCCAATCTTTCTTGTTCAGTCCCTGAATCCTCCTCCTGCACATGGGACCTAAAAGCACAAAACTCTCCATGGGGTTGCCAGTATATCAGCTGATCCTAGCGTAAGGTAGAGTAGATCAGTGAGTGCATGGATGGACCAATCTGACCCTTTTTAAAAATAGATCTAGAGCTAAGAAAAGAGTTTAATATTACAGACTATGAATTTGACTGTCTGGGATTGTGAAGTGTAGAGTGACTTAATATATTAGCAAACCTGAATTTTATAAAAACCTCAGTCTGAATTTTGTTTTATGTTCCTCTAAAAATGTAATGTTCATCTTATGTCATTTATCTCTGCTTCATTAAAGAGGGGGGCTCAGATTTTCTTTTTGTTGCATTTAAAAGGTTTTTTTAACATCAAACTTGTTTGTGATAGCCTTTAAAAAATTGAAAGTTAGATTTTTCCCATCTGGCTTTGTATTTTTACTTTTGGCAAATATTATCAAATTCAGTGCAAAACTTAAATGGAGAGTAACTGGCTCAGTGGTAGTACTGTTGAAAAGGATCTGGGGTTATAATGGATAATAAATTGAATGAGGCAACCATGTGGTGAAGTTGTGAAAGTCTAAAGCATTCTGGAGTGTATTAAAAGGAATGTCTTGTGTAAGACATGGGAAGTAATTGTCCTGCTCTACTTGGCACTGGCCTGGTGTGGACGTGCCCCTGGAACTGGGGAGCAGCGTCCGGGTTTTCCCCTCTCAGGGTCCCCCTCAGAGGGGGACCACCCCTCCTGGCTACCTCGCACCAGGATCGGTCTTGTGCCCTTCTCAGGGCAGGCAGTCTATGGCTGGGCCCTCAGGCAGGGCTGGCCAGGCAGGCAGGCCACTCTCTACAGCGTATGGCAGGCAAGGCTTCCTCAAGGTGGGTAGGAAAGGGGGGAGGGGGATGCAGGCCCACCCAACTCCACTGCATCCCAGTCCATGGTCCTGGCAGTGGCAACAGCTTTTGCCACGGGGTCGGCGGGGCTCTGGCGCAACACGCCACCCGTGTTGCCCCTGACTCAGCCACTAACTTGCAGCTATCCCTGAGCTCCTTCCTCCCCGAAACCCCCGTACCTGCCTCCTCTGGGTCGCTGGGGCATGGTAGGCCTGCTAGGCCCTCCTCATCCACGGGCGGCAGCTCAGACAACTCCATGGGCTCGTCCTCGGAGGGCAGCTCTTCCAGGTCCTGTAGCACCCAGGCCTCGGATAGTGCTGGTAAGTTCTCGGGGTCCCAGGCTCCGTACTGCTCCAGTGGGTCTGCTTCCAGCTCCCAGGCCCCAGGTGTCTCGGGGGGGGGGGTGGGTTCTCCTCAGGCTTGTAGTCAGCAGGGGGCCCTGATGGGCCTTCTTCCAGATCCCGGGCCTTGGGGTCCTCTGGTGGGCCCTCCTCCAATTTCCAGGCTGTGGGGTACTGGGGGAGGCCTCTGTGGATCCCCAGGCTGGGGCTAAGGCCTGCTGCTCCCTTTTGGCACGGCTCCCTGGCCCAGCCTTAGCTAGGAGCTCAGGAGGAGACATGTCCTTCCCCCTCAGCCATCCTTCTCTAACTGAGCTCACGGGCCTGGCTTTTAAAGGCCTAGCTCCCCCCCTCCCCCCCTGCTTCCTGTCAGGTGGGGATACTGGGGCCTTTAAAGGCCTGGACCCGCCCACCTGCTTCTGGTCAGGGCTTCCCCCCCAAGGGAGGACTCTATCAGCCAGGGTGGGTCTGGCTCCCTCTCTGGGTCCTCCTCAGAGGGAGACCACCCCTCCCGGCTACACCTGGCCTACTGAGTCCAGTCTGGGCACCACACTTTAGGAAAAATGTGGTCAAATTGGAGTCCAGAAGACAGCAACAAAAATTATAAAAGATTTAGGAAATCTGACCCATGAAGAAAGGTTAAAAAAAATTGGACATCTTTAGTTTTGACAAAAGAAGACCCAGTGGGGGATGTGATAATAATCTTCATGTATGCTACGGGCTGTCATAAAAAGGATGGTGATCAATTGTTCTCCATGACCACTGAAAGTAGGACAAGAAGTAATGGGTGTAATCTGTAGCAAGGTTAGATATTAGAAATTTTTCCCTAACAATAAGGATAGTTAAACTCTGGAATAGGCTTCCAAAGGAGGAGGTTGTGGAATCCCCAACACAGGAGGTTTTGAAGAAAAAGTTAGACAAACACCTGTCAGGAATAGTCTGTTTACTTTGTCTTGCAGGGCACTGGACTTGGGATTTGGGGATAGTATTACTTTTGCTCCTTTTGCTGTCTTGGTTTTCTCTCCATCAGAAGAGTCAGTTATTGCTCCCTAAGTGTTAACAGAGACTTTTTAAATGGAAAATTCAGAGAGTGAATTTAAAGATATATAATCATTTCGAGGCATGCCAAACTTCACATCCGCTTAATAGTTTCTCCTTTGAAGCCCAGATCAACTAATTGCCTCCAAATAGTTTTACTCCTAATAATTTAAAGATACATCAATTTAAACTGCATGTTCTCAGGCTACTAATCATTTCTAAATTCAAAGGGCTTTTATAAACATTTAAAGAGCCCTAATAATATAAAATTACTCTACATGTCTAAAACCAAATCTTCTCCAAGGGTCTAGTTTAGAAAAATGTATATTATTTCAGACATTACAAGTGTCTATTCAGAGTGTGGAATTACTAGAAAATTCTGTAATTTCTCTTTTGGATGGCCTGGGCACTGGATGGCTCAAGTAGTGTGATATGGAGCTTTTAGTCTGTAGCTTACTGAGGATTCAGTTTTGGTTCAGTCTGATAGCAATTGCAAGTTAAAGTATGTTTGTTTATAGCACTGGACATTTGTGATTTAACTCCCAAGGAGCAAATTCTGCTCCTTTCTTGGAAGCTAGGCAGTGTCCTTTTTGCAGGAGTACCTATACACTGACTTCCTTCACCTTATTGATGGCATTCTTTGCCACAACCCTGCTTATTTGCACCTTCAGTTTGCAAATTGTTCCATCTGATTTATATTGATTTAACAACCCCTATTTGCATTCTCTGAATTTGACCCATCAGACCATTGCAAATTAATGAGATTGAAAAATAACCTAAATTAAGATTTTCTGCCTTTGTGATGAAGGGACTTGGTGAATACACTTCAGCAATCAGAGGCGTTGTGCAACAACTTAGAAAACTTTCTAAGTCTTCCTAGTGCAGATACTTAGTAGCAACAGGACATTTTAGTCTCAGCCAAAGGGTCTGATTCTGCCACCCTTAAGGTATGTCTATACATACAGCATTGCAGCTGTGCCATTGCACCGTGTCTGGTGAAAGATATTCTATACTGCCAGGAGAGCTGGTTTTATTATGACAGCTGGAAAGCTTTCAACAAGCGGCTGAAGGTATATAAGTTAGAGAAGCTCTCCCATCGATATAGGCACTGTCCACACCGGCTCTTATGTCAGTGTAACTTACATCACTCGGGGGTGGTTTACTCACACCCCTGAGTGACACAAATTCTGAGGACATAAGCTGTACCATACACATGATCTTACTCTTGTTGGGTAGTTTGTTAATCCACTATAGCCCCACTGATTTCAACTAAACTACCTGTAGCGGAAGGTACTGTTCAACATGATTACAATTTGCAAAATCAAGACCATCAGCAGTCCTCTGCAAAATGGGCATTTGTTTCCAACACTGTGTCAAATTCCAGGCCCTTGCTACAGTACTAACAAAACAAAGTGAAAACTGAGTAGTGACCTCAGGATTTGGTCTACTATTCTTTTATATTGCCAGTAAATATACTCAACAATTTATTGCATGTGAAAATGTTACTGGGGCAATTCTCCACTGCTTTCAACTGTGTTGTCATTTACACCTGTACAAAAATGAATGCAAAGTGCATTTTATGATGCTACCCTTTGGAGAACAGCTAAAAATATAATATAGACTAAACACAAGAAGGTATGGAATGGTGAAGGAAGGTGTAAAAAGGCAATGTTGAGAAGACCAAGGACTCAGAAAACATTAGACTAAGGAGGAAGTTGAAGTAGAAGAGTTAGTGAATTTTAAAAGTTATGACAGGATGGAGGTAGGCATGGTATGATGGGACAGCCTAATTTGGCAATAACTGATCTTTGATTACTAATGATAAATATGCCCAATGGCCTGTAATGGGATATTAGATGGGGTGGGTTCTGAGTTACAACAGAGAATTCTTTCCCAGGTGTCCAGCTGGTGAGTCTTGCTCACATGCTCAGGGTTTAGGTGATCACCATATTTGGGGTCGGGAAGGAATTTTCCCATAGGGCAGATTGGCAGAGGCCCTGAGGGTTTTTCACCTTTCCCTGCAGCATGGAACACAGGTCACTTGCTGATGGATTCTCTGTACCTTGAAGTCTTTAAACCATGATTTGAGAACTTCAATAACTCAGTCATAGTTTAGGGGTCTATTACAGCAGTGAATGGGTGAGGTTCTGTGGCCTGTGTTGTGCAGGAGGTCAGATTAGATTATCATAATGGTCCCTTCTGATCTTAAAGTCTACGAACCTAAGGGTGGAAGAAAGAGAACAAAGGCCTTGATTTAGCATTGGTTTACCAAGATACTTACTTCTGTGTCTAACTTTAAGCCCATGAATAGTTCTATTGAGTTAATTTCCTGCTCCTGGAAACAGGAGTTTCAGAGGATTATGTGGCATAAGGAACAATATAGGCAGTCAGAAGAAAGAAAAGCCTATGGTATCTGTTTATTGACACCATGTAACTAATAAGATAGCGATCTTATTGTATTCTTTGGCATAGCTGGTGAATGAGTCTGACTGATATTTGTTCATTTTTTTTCTCACTGACTAAACTGTACCTACCACAAGCTTTGAATGGGTGCCACTGAAATTGAACCTGTAAATTTGTTAGAATGCCCTGGTTCTCATGGAATGCCCAGGCATATTTTGCTACATTATACTTGAAAGAGTAAATTCTTCTTTCTTCATGAAATGTATCAGTCATCCCTATTGCAACTTGTCTCAAAGAGTTTTAAATGATGCAAAGCCAAAATGGATTACTCTAATTTTACATTAAAATCCAAATATTTATTTCATGTCTCAGGTATCTACTTTACATGTTCATTTTCAAGTGTGAAGCAAAGTAAACATGGCATATGCTATGCAATGTTATTACAGGAGCAATGATTGTTTAAGAATTGAGGGAAACTTACTGTACCTTTTCATATGATAGTCATTACTGTCTTTCTTTCTGCACTACTACACTTTTTCCAGTTTTTTCAATCCCAAATTCAGTTCAGCTGAATTCCATTTGCTACCTGCCAAAATGTCTTGTGATGCTAATGTGTATTTTCAGCAAATAATTGGTTTCATAGTTTGAAAGACTTAAAACCCTTAGAAACTGATTATTATTCATCTTATTACAATACTTTACTGTATATATGTCTTCAACATCTACTGAGCATGAACTTTTTATCTGTTGCCATTTTAATTCAATACTTTACTTCCTTTATTTCTCTGAGGAATGGTTGTTCAGAAGCACTGTTTGATGTTATGTTCCATGCACCTGCCTATATTTATACTGACTACATTCTTTCAGTGAGAATGGAGGAGCAGAAGTTGCTTTATAGGGCATATCTGGATGATAATTACTGATACAGTCACAGTTCCTATTCTAGTTTGCTGAAGTAAGTCATTTGAAAATCATACCTCTGTTTTTTCTGTAGTGATAGCAAACATAGTACTCCTAGTCTCTCCCTCATTTGGGAGTTATCTTTTCAGAATAAGTGGTATCAAGGATTTAATTAACCATTTTCACCTGAAGAGATTGTAAGGGTATTTTTACTCTGCAGACTGAAGTCAATTTACTTTAAATCGACATTCACCTGCCAAATTTTAGAAGTCCCAGGGACATGGTCACACCACACTCCTTGTGGCAAGTAGGGACGCAAGAGCCTGGCACGCTTGGGTCGACATTCAAAGCAGTGCATCATAAGTAGCTATCCCACAGTGCAACTAGCCGCAGAGGCTTTTGGGAAGCTTATCCTCCTCCCATGGTACAATGTGCTCCCTCCCACTCCCTTCTTGTCCCAAACAAACTGCAAATGCTTTTTCATGCTGTTTTTCTATGCCGCACACACGCCATTGCCGGAGAGAAATAGTGCAGAGCTGAGCGGGTTCCATCATTGTGAGCATCAAAAATACCTCTCGTCTTATCCTGCAGTATTTTCAAAGGCGAGAGAGGAGCCGCAGCATGGAAAATAGTGATGTTACTGAGGCCGCCCTGCTACAAGCCGTAGAGCAGAACAATTCCCATTTGCTACAGCTGTCATGCATCATCTTCAGTTCATGGAGTGCCGGTTCTGGTCTCGGGAAACAAGCACAGATTGGTGGGATCACATCGTTATGAAGGTGTGGGATGGTGATCAGTGGCTGCAGAACTTTCATATGCAAAAGGCCACTTTCTTTGAACTTTGCGCAGAACTTTCCCCAGCCCTGAAACGCATGAATACTCGCTTGAGACCAGCTCTGACAGTGGAGAAGTGAGTGGCCATCGCTCTGTGGAAGCTGGCAATGCCAGACTGCTACTGGTCAGTTGGGAATCAATTCGGAGTTGGTAAATCCACCATTGGAGCTGCTGTGATGCAAGTGTGCAGGGCCATCAATAGGCGTCTGCTAAGAACGGTAGTGACTTTGGGAAATGCGCAAGATATAGTGGACGGGTTTGCCACAATGGGGTTCCCAAACTGGGAGGGGGGGCAATTTATGGCATGCATATCCCTATCTTAGCACCTGACCACCTTGCCACAGAGTACATAAATCAGAAGGGATACTTCTCAATGCTGTTGCAGGTCCTTGTTGATCACAAGGGGACATTTCATCGACATCAATGTGGGGTGGTCTAGAAAGGTGCATGATGCATCTTTAGAAACTTGGGACTATTTAATAAGACGCAGGCAGGCACTTTCTTCCCTGACCAAAAAATAAACATTGGGGATGTAGAAATGGCAATAGTGATCCTGGGGGATCCTGCCTGCCCCTTGCTCCCTTGACTAATGAAGCCCTACACCGGTCATGAGAAGGAGTGTTTCAATAACATGCTCAGCAGGATGGTGGTGGAATGTGTATTTGGCTGTTTAAAAGCCAGATAGGGATGTCTACTTACTAGGGTAGACATCAGTGAAAATAAAAGAACAATTATATCTGCGTGCTGTGTGCTCCATAATTTCTGTGAAACGAAGGGGGAAAATTTCTCCCAGAGTTGTGCTGTGGAGTCTGATAGACTGGCTGCAAATTTTGAGCAGCCAGATTACAATGCTACACTCAGAGCCAACCGCAGAGCACTTCCGCTACGGGAAGCATTGAAAAACCAGTTTTGCAATAAACTGCAGTAACGTATGTCTGTGCTGTGCCTTTCTTTCCTGTCCCCCACCCTTGCTCTAGTGGCCCCCTCCCCTTCTCTTCCTGCCTAACCTATGAATGAATAAAGACAGATGTTCTTTAATGCTACAAGGTTTTATTGTGACCCGTTTTAATGGGGGGATAGGAGGATAACTTAGCATTATAAAGTGTCACTGTGCAAGCAACTGTGATTGTGTGCAGTTCTTAAGTGGCCATCGCGTCCTTCAGCTTACCTCCACCAATGTGCAGTACAGCATATACTGCACCCTGATCAGTCTCCTCCTAGACTGCTTTGGGGTGGGGGATAATAATGGTAAGCGGCAGAGTGTTTTGGAGGGGCTGCAGAGTGAGTTGGTCCTGCCGCTGCTCTTCCTGGAGCTCTACCAGGCGCCTCAGCATGTTGGACTGATCCCTCATAATACGCAACATCTCCTGTTGCCTATCATGCTCCTGCTTCTGTGCAGATCTTGTGTGTTCCATGTCCATGTCTAGTTTTTCAGGCAAGGACAGCCTCCAGGCTCTGAGCTATGTGTCAGCAGCAGCAGACATGTTCATTAGTTCGCTGAACATATCATCCCATGTTTTTTTTTCCGATCCCTAATCTGGGAAAGTCTTTCAGCTAAAGTTCAGCAAGGGGGGCTGAAGGCCGAGGTGTCTACTGTAAGAAAAACAAAGCACAAAGTTGCGATTGTTAGCTGACCCAAAGTAGTAAAGGAAATGTTACAATGTAAAAAGAACTCCTCTTCATGTTCACAAGGCTAAGCCAGACTCGCATTCCATTCTGTACATCTCAGAAGGGTCGGACTGGTGTTACAGACATGGTAAGCAAGGGGCCCTTGCATCTGTTATAGAGAGGCTTCATTAGCACTAAAATCCACAATCCACACTTGAGCGAGGAGAGGGATCACCGGGCTCCCCTGTAATATGCCACGGACCAGGTTGGGAGGAGGTGGGCAGAACAGATTAGAGGACACTGCGGGTGAATTGTAGCCACAGAAAACATAGGGCAACCAGTGTCCCGAGCCATAATGTCCATTGCAACAATACTAGGAATAGTCTTGGGGAGGCACCCAGAGACCCCATCCACAGCAGAGGAATAAAGCACAGTGACTATTGGTCAGGTACTTTGCGCCATCTTCCCTAGGTGACCATGTGTGATATCAGTCTCCTGAGGGTAACGCAGGCAGAAAGAAGATTTGCTGCAAACATCGGGGTACAGGCCTGACCCTTATGCTGCTATGCTCTGTTCTGCGATGATGCTTGCTCATTTAATAGCAGAGTGGCAGGGAAAATTGTCCTACCACGGTGGAAGAAATAAGGCTGCCCTCCCCAGAAACCTTCTGCAAAGGTTAATAGATTACCTACATGAAAGTTTTGTGGAGATATCCACAGAAGATTCTCAGAGCATATCTCTGCACATAGGAACACACAGAGCATACCTCTGTCTGTTCTGGGAGTAACCCTCCACTGAATTTTTCCAACACCCAGGAAGCCCATCCCCTCAAAAACACAAACTCCTTTTAAGAAGCTGGACTGGGGACATAACTGTAAAAAAAAAAAAAAAAATTTGCCACACACACATCAGATGTGCCATCCCCAGCATCTCATTCAGTCCTCCTGTCCTGCATATGGCTGGTCTGCTCTGGGATAATGACCAAGTCTTGGCTCTCAGGGAGAATGGATACCCTGCTCTCTTGCACCATGCTGTCTTCCTCCTCCTTGTCCACATAGTCCTCTTCATTCGTCCTGACTGGGATTCTTCAGAGGTATGAACGCTGCGTGTTGGCACAGTGGTGGAGTCACCACCGAGAATTGCATGCAGCTCCTCGTAAAAACGGCATGTTTTGGGTGAGGAGTCAGAATGGCTGTTAGCTTCCCTAGTTTTCTGACAAGCCTGCCTCAGCTCTTTGATCTTAACACTGCACTGCTGCATGTTCCTGTTGTGCCCCTTCTCCAACATGCTGTGAGATATCGTCTCGTACATATCTAAATTTCTTTTGTTGGCTTGGAGCTGAGCCAGAACAGACTCTTCACCCCACAGACCGATGAGATAAAAGACCTCTGTTCGACTCCAAGCTGGAGCACGTTTGTGCCATGTAGTCGCCATGAGCAGTTCAGCTACAAATCTCTCTCCATGCTGTCTAAACTGGAAATGGGAATTCAAAATTTGCTGTGGCTTCAGGAGAGGAGGTATTTCCTGTTTACGTGGACATATCACAGAAGAGTGTGAATGTCCAGAGTGGTCACAACAGGGCATTATGGGATACCTCCGAGAGGCCAGTGGCGTTAATTTATGTTGCCGACACTGATGCTAATTCGACTCATGGAATTCGAATTCAGTGCCTCGCCATTTGTGAAAGTGGTTTTATTAGGTCGACTTTTACTGCGCTTTACATCGGTGGAACTTAAGTGCCAGTGGAGACGCATACTTTAGGGGGTTGACATAAGCGGCGTTTCGTCAACCTCCATTGTCCGTGTAGACCAGGCCTAAGTAATGTATTTGGTCTTTTCTGTATTAGCCATTGCATTGCGTGTATTTTTTTAGACTAAGATATCATTCAAATGTGGTATAGTAGTTGAGGTACTATGCAGCGGTTTAGGGGAGTTAGGTTCACTTCCCAGTTTTGCCTCAGACTTCCTGTATGATCTTGAGCAAGTCATTTAGTGCCTCAGTTCCCCATGTGTAAAATGAGAATGATGGTATCTTCCTATCCCACAGGGGTGTTATGAGGATAAATATATTAAAGATTGTGATGTGCTCAGATACTATGATAATAGGGGCATACAAGTACATAAGATAGAAAGGTAGAAACAAGCCTGCTATAGCAAACCTCATACAGTCTCCAAACGTGATGGTAGCTTTTATTCAGAGTAAAGGATTTCACCAGACTTCAGCTTCTTAAGGTTTATATCTGTCTATACCAGGTTGTCCCTGCAGACAGTTAATATGGCGAGAGTCTGACTGGGAGACTGTTAAAGACTGATGAGGTTTAATCATTCTGTGAGATGCAGATGCTGACATTTTTGAAGTAGCAAGCTACTAATATGGCCATTTTATGAAGAAATCATGTTACTAACCATGTGCACCATAAATTGTCCTGTGATTGCATGAGATAGGTAGTACATGCATCTCAGATCAGTGTTCTCGTTCATTAATCTTTTCTTTTATCTTTCAAATCAGACCTCCTGGGTAGATGGGTGATTGAGCAAAGGATGCTAAACGCAGACAGAATGATTAAGGTTGATCTAGTAGGTAACACCTGTTAAAAGATACTTTCAATATGTTCTGATTGGGGCTGTCCTGGCATTCGCCTGGTGTACTGCCCTGTTCTGCAGGGGGTATATAGTAATGGTATATTGGGTCCTAGGAAGAACTTGAAATGTGCCATATTACAGCAGTAATTCAAGTGCTTTTAAAATAGGGGTAGCACAGCCTTGTCACAAACTGAGATTTTTAATTTTTGTTTTGAAATAGAAATGTAAAATAAGAACTCTCTAATTTAATCTCATTCAGTCATTCAAAAATAAAAATATTACAAAAAATGTATCTAGAATCAATAATCTAGGCCAATTGCTAATAATAAATGGCTTATTTTTTATTCAGGGTTTCTTGTCAGTTACTCTCCCATTTTCATTATTTTTGGCCACTCAGGCTGGATTCTGGGCTAGATGGAATATGGTTCTAATCCAGAATAACCATCCGTATATGTCCTCTAATGTCCCATTCTCAGCTGCATGATTCTATCACAATATTTAGTACTTGTTCATGTTTTGCTAAGAGGCTTCCCTCTGTCACCTTTTCCCTACATCTGCCCTTTTTTGTTTTTTTTTTCTATTTTGCTTTTACTTGTCATTGTTAAATTTGACTTTACTTTTGATGGTAAAAACAATAATCAATGTTACATATTTAAATTTATATTTGTATTATCCAGGCACAACAAACAAACTTAGTTAATTTCTTTTCAATAGCATATTTAAAAATTGAGAAACCTGTTATGAAATTCAGCAAAGAAAAAACCACGATCCATATCCACTGTACTACAAATTTCATATACATATGAATTTGTATAGTGCCTTATATTGTGCTCCTGCTATCCGTTTGCTATATCCATCTATTGTCTATTGTTGTGTAGTTAGATTGTAAATTTGTTGGCAGGGATGATCTTTTTTTAATGTGTGTATTGAGTACCTAGCACAGGGTGGCTATGGTCTCTGAATGGAACCTCTTGGTACTGCTGCATTACAAAAAAATAATTGGTATCGAGGCCCAAGAGACAGTACAAAGTTTACATTCCATTTTTCTCTGCTCTGACCTCTCTCCGCCTTTCTCTCAGTCTTTTTCTTACACAGAATAGCAAACATTTTAAACATTGAATTCTTCTCCTGATAATTAACCACATTTTTAAATCACTGGCTACTCTGGTACTTTATTTATCAGTGTTTCCCTAGTTCCATACTGATAAAAATGTGCAAGTGTAATAGTGCAGAGCAGGGAGATGACATGCCTTGATTGCTGTCAGTACTGCAGAGAGCGCTCATTCCTGGAACTCTCAGTATGCATTAGGAAAGATGTGATGGTCCACAGTACTGGTGCAAGATACCCCTGCAAGGGTCCCCTAAAGCATCTCCTTGCCCCCCGGAGGAGGGGGGCGGTTGTCTCTGTCTGCCCTCTTAGCAGCTCTGATCTCAAAATTCTATTTAATATTTAACAATAAGCCTTCAGATATGAGCTAATCTGAGCAATCAGTTTATTCATCCTCTGTGCCAAGATGGAGAACTTTTGTCTTTTATGCCACTTGGAAATCAATTTAATCTCCCTAGATAAATGTGTGTGTATCTCTAACTTAGGTACTTAATTACTTCTAACCAAGAGGGGAATGCCTCCATTTCTGTGTTCTGTTTTCTATTTAGCAAAGAAACAGATCCAATTATGGCAGTCTATCCTGCAGTGAATTGGGAAATGTGGGGGGTTAGCTGGGGGTTATAAGACCTTTGTCCAAAAGTATAAAAGAAAAATGGGAACATGTTAGTCTTATTTAACCAGTTTAAATGGATTTTAAAAAGAGTTCTGTGTCTCCTTCAGCTATTTCCTAACCTTTCCACAAATTGTTAATGTTTATACATTCCATAGGACACTAATCTCAAAAGTGCTCATTAATGCTAATCTAAAATGTCTGCATGTTGTCTATCTGTAGTAATCTTAATATTTCCTTTATTCTAGGATTTATATTTACTATTCATTCACTTTCTTTTCATGATGTGGAACAGACACTAAGCTGGAGGGCTTAGAGTTGAGGTCATGCACAGTCATTCGTGCTGCCATGTGGTAGCACAGTAATGATCACAGGTTATTTATATTTCTGTAGTTACATCCAGTGCCTAATCTGTAATGAGAGAGGTGCTGGGGCTCAAGCGGTTTTTTTTTAGTTTCATAACTGATGCAGCAAGCCCAGCGGTGCTGAGGCAATGAACTGCCAAGCCTAGAGATGCCAAGGCTCAGCAAACCCTGGCACAAATTAAGCACTGGTTACTGCCACATAGCGGGTGGCATTTCGTGACTTTACCTCACACTGTGGCATTTATATGTGATGTTTAAATTGTGTCAGACTGGTGGTGACAGTATATAGAACATCCATATTCAGAATTCTATAGTCAGGTCAGTGGGCAAGAGGCCGTTCAAATTTTGTTATCGGCTCCCATCCTCTTAGGCTATGTCTTTATACCCCAAAAAAGTGGGGGGTGTTTATTTTTGGTTTTTGTTTTCCTTTACATTGAGGTAGCTATCTTGATGTAAAATCCTATTGATGAGAAGGCACTGTAGTTTTTATCTTGATGGAACTGGCTGATGTCAACCCTATAGCCCTTATGATCTCCACTGGCTAGATAGAGGTCAAAACTACAGTACCTTCTCTTCAATAGGGTGTTAAATTGGGGTATCTATTTGAAGTCACCAATCTCATTGTTACTTCCTTCATGTTAGTTTTCTCAATGTAAAGTACACTTTTTCCCCCTGTAAAGACATAGCCTCATTCACTTTCCAGTCCCCTCTCTTTCATCACCTTGGCTCCTTCTTTCCTTCTCCATGGTACCTTGGCTATCTACTATGATCGTACTGAGGTGTCCCAACATTTGATGATCATGGGAAGGGAGGTCTGGTCCCACGTTGGGCAGAGTTTATCGGGCAGTGTCAATCTGTTTTCTCCTTTTACCCTTTTTGTGCTGCTTAGCATAGCAGAGTCCAAAGAATGCACTAATTGTGAATTGTACTGCTGACACATGTTCAGAAATAACACCAACCAATTAATGGATTTAATGGTCAGCTGGAGGATAGGCGATCCAGAAAGCTTGAGTGGTGTAAAGAGGAGATCTAGAAGCCTTTGGAAACATTGTAGTTAGAGCAGACAACTGAAGGAGAGAAGATCTGGCTTCTCTTCCAAGCTCTACCACTGGTTTGCTGTGACCTAGATTCACACTTATTTTGCAAAGGAGGCTATGAAATGCTATTTCTGTGATTCTCTTGTATAGCACACATCTTCTGAGAACCTGAAAGCTCTTTACAAAGATGGCTAAGACACAAATCCCTTTTTATATTAAATATGACTATCAGTTGTAGTAATAGGGAGAATAATGGGGGAAAGGGCATTGGAAGTCTGAAAGGTGGTTTCAGAGTGGAAGGAGTTTGCTGGAAGTCTGGAGGAAGTAAGGTAGAAGCTTGAAGGACATGGAGCCTGGGAAGAGGCAGAGGATAGCTATGAAGCCTTTCAAATAGGACAGTAATGTTTCAGAACTATCTTGCTATTTTAAATTTGTATTCATCCCCATCCTTGGACACTAATGCTCTTTTACAAGGGGAGATACTGTTTCTGAATTTAAATTATGTTGCACCACATGTCATGGGTTTTGCAAAATAGATCCAAGAGGTGAGAATTCAGACACCTTTTTTTTCCTTTTTTCTTTTTTTAAGTATAAATTGCTCCTCTTTTATTTTCCTTTTCCTGTGCTAAATGGTAACACTGTCTGGCCTTCTCTGCATGTCACACTTAACCTGCTGAACATAAAACACAGGACGAAGAAAGCGTTATTTTAGTATTGGCACTGGAAGTGGAATGAGAGCTATTTACATTTCACTTGCTCATTCATCTCACCACTTAGAGTTGGAAATAGAATATTACTGTACCAACATTACAATAGTTACCTTGGCATTCTAAAGTCATATTTTCAAATAATAATGACTTTCACAAAAACCTACACTTTGGATGGATATTTCAGATCTTGTTTCAGCCTAGAAGTGAATTGTTTTGAAAAGTTTTCAGAGATCACATTGCAAGGGGAGAAGAAAATGTATTTTTCACATAATAAAATTTCCATGCACTTGTTGAATTCTGACTCTGTGTATGTATTAATGGCCATATTTTATTTCAGTTTCACCCGTGTAAATTCAGTGATCTGCATTGATACTCAGTTCCTTATGCTCTAGGGGATGATCCACCTCACCAACTATAGTGGTACATCCTAGTCCATGCTTTGCTGGATTGCCTGAAATCTGCCATTACAGGAAGGAAGATATTGATGGACCCAGTCTCTTGTTTCTTTGAATCCTCTGAGTTGGCTTCCTTTATATGTGTATGTTATGCTCAGAGTATCTGAATCCTTCCTGTACTATCTGACAGCACGCAAGGGCCTGGACAAGATTATCTGTCTATCATGCTATTGGAGGAATGGCAACCTTGCGTGTTTCTATAACTTTTCTTTTACAAGGATAGTTTGTTGGCCTTATCACGCAACCCCTAACCTAGAGGGCTAGTGATGTGCTTTTTGTCTGGTTCCTACCCTTTGACCTGTCTAATTTAAGTGGCCCTACTAGGAGTTAAAACTCCTGCTGATGTAACTCTCCAGGTCACTGGAATACACAAATATTTCACACCATGTCAAGGTGGAATTCAAAGGGAAAGCTCAGAATATTCAGAATATCCAGTTTCTCATAATTTTCTCATGATTCTCGCATCCTACTGATCAAATCTTAATAGTATGCTGTGAAGGAGTTCACTCACCACTAGAGCACCTCCTTGTGGCTGGGCACAGTGTAAAGGATTTTTCCCCATCTGGGATCCCCTGTCAATGGTTGTTCTGGCACTACAGTAGTCTTTCTTCCCATAACTTCCCTCCGGTTTGGTCATAATTTAGTTCACCCCTTCTGGAGTAATAGAATCAAACAAATTAACAATCTAAATGTTTTCACCGAAAGGTCTTCGGTCTCAGTCTTCAGTCCTAGCTGTAAGCCCTCTACTTATCAGACCCCTCTCTTATGGTTCTTTGTCAGTTCCTATCCCATTCTCAGTGGCTTCACACCATTTTCTCCAGTGGCTGGTAAGAGACTCTGAGTCTGACCTCTGCACTGGGTTGCAGTCCAGGGACACTATGTCCAGCAACCAAGATCTGCTCAGTCTTATTCCTGGCTGTTGTGTCCCCAAATGTCTTCTTACCCAGACTTTCTCAGACATTTTCCCCTTCAAACTCTCTAGATTCTTCCTTGTTTCAAGGATGGGACTCTCAAGGCCCTCCATGAGAACCCCCTAACAAAATCCCAGCAAAAAAGGTATAAATAAAACCTCCACTTCCCTCCTTGGACTTGACCTTGTCGCCTTCTCAGTTAAATGCCTCTCAGGGCTCCCTCCCTGCAAGTCCAATTCCTTTTGTCAGAGCTTCCCAGCAGAGCTTCCTCCAGTCCACCTATGGGTGTCCTATGTCACCCCTGGCTGTTTGCCAGTCTCCTCTGGCAGGTGTGGATCACAAGGCTTGGTCTCCACCTCTGTAATCCCAGACAATGACTGCAGACTCACTTCTTGCAGCCCCCCACTCTGTTCTAAACTTCATGCCTTTATAATCACCATACAGCCTATCCCCAACTGGGCTTCATCTCTAAATAAGGCTGGCCTCTCCCTTAGGTAGCACAATTTGCCTCCCAAGGCAGTATTAACTTGTTCAGAGCCTTCTTGGGCTATACATCCCATCAAACATTCATTGCAGTTACTCTCAGAAGAGACTTCTTCATGATTTGTTCTGTGTGGCTTGTAGTCTGGTTGCATTTTCATCCTGTTCTTAAAGGTTCGATTAACTGGTTAAATCATTTCACTCCAAACAGTCCTGACAGTGACTCTTCTCACTGGGCATTTTGTTTTCCAACCTCTGCCAGTGCCTTCTTAGTTATAAAAATAGTATATTTTGCCTTGCATTAGAGCTGTTCTACCACTCCCATTTCATAGTAGCTGGCTGTTCCCATAAATTGCTAGACTCTTTTCACATCTCTTGGTATGGGAATCCGTTTGTTTGAGTTTGTCCAGAGCCATTCGGATGTCAGCAAGTATCCTTAGTGACAAGTGATTTTTGGTGCCTTCAATTTGAGTTGTCCAGATTGAGACATCTTAATGAATCTTGATTTTTAGAAAGTAGGTGCTCAGCACTCTCTGAAAATCAAGTCCTTTTAGAGGTGTTTCCTGTTGGGCACCCAAAATCATAAGTCACTTTTGAGAATCTTGGTCATAGTTCTTGGCTGAATGTTCCAATCCTGGTATATGTCTCAAAGCTGTTGTAGCTTCATGTTCTTATTCTCCAACTTTCATCACAAGGAGGATGCCATCTGGTATGAGCTTGGTCCTTGGAAGTTTCTCTAGTGTGCTGCTCAACATTTTCTGGAACATCTCCAGATTCAGGCTGATTCACATAAACGTTCATAGTAGTCAGTAATATAAATGTATAAAATATCACACATTTCCTCCAGCTCCATGTGTCAGAATCCATTCTTAACAATAGACAATGAACATATTTTTTATTGAAGACCATCATATACTCTGCATAGTTATAGCATTAGTAGTGTTAATGGGTAGGGACTTCTTTTCAGTGCTTTAAGTATTTTGGGACAATACAAATTCTCTTCTGATAATTTCCACACCACCACTACCACCAGGCTGCTTGTGTTATTTTTTCTTTATTTCTTTGTTTTTGTTCTTCCAATTTGTAATCATTTTGTATATTTCAGAATTAATATTATTGCGTAGATTCACAAAAATACTTAGGTGCCTAAGTCTGGTTTTAGGCACCTAATTCCTTATTTCAGGGTCTACTGCAATTCACAAAACTCCCACTGAACCCTCTAGGCCAGCGGTTCTCAATCTTTTTTTCCCCGAGTACCACTCGGGTCAGGTACAGTCAGGTCAAGTAGCACTTGACTTGACTGTACCTAACCTGAGTACCACTCGGGGGAAAAAAAGGGGGGGGCTTGCGGTGGCAGCGGGGTTTCGCGGCGGTGGCGGACCGGGACTTTCGGCAGTGGTGGGGTTTCGTGGCGGGCTCCATGGCGGGAACGATGCCCTCTGCCGTTTCCCCTTTTCGGCAGCACAGTTTCGCAAGGGTGGGTGGGAGGGCCCTTCTGGCGGTGGTGAATTCGGCGGCACGCGTACCACCCAGTCTCCTTCCGCGTACCACCAGTTGAGAACCACTGCTCTAGGCACCTAAAGTTACACTACTATGTTTTTTTGCAGAAAAAGTTCCCTACGTGTCTTTGCTTCTGTCTCTGGGCATGTGCACTTCTGCCTCCCTCTAGGCACATGGATGCCTATCTCTGCCTAAGCCCCAGAGTGATTCACAAACCAGGGGAAGATAGGTGGTAAGCTTTCAAAGTCACATGCAGAGCCCAGTCTGATAGGTGCCTTTTGAGCATGTCTACTGGATTCAGGCAAATTCACACAAAACAGCTGGTGGCAGGGGAGAAGGAAGACCTCCCTCATCACTTTAATCCCAGTGGCTAGGGTACCTGGGATGTGGGAATCCCCCAGTTCAAGTCCTCCCTCTGGGTGAAGGAGAGAGAGGATTTGAACAGGGCTCTGCCACCTCTCAAGGGAGTACTTTAACCATTGGGTTATGGGATATTCTGATAGAGTTCCCTCAATCTCTAATGTTGAAGCTGTTCCACTGTGGATAAATGAGAATCATTGGAGCGGGGGGACTGGACCCTGGATCTCTCACACCTTAGGTGAATGACCACCAGAAGACAGTGTCATTCTGTTGCGTGTAGTCTCTTGCTCACTCATCTTTCTTTAGCCTAAATGGCTTTTTAATTATGATGCCTAATTCCTTATGTGCTTCCAGGCCTACATCCGCCTAGTTTAATAGCCTTTATTCCCCTCCACCATTCCTTTTAAAAACGGTACGTGGAGGAAAGATTTTCAAATTATATTGGCTTGTTTTGGACACTGTGTGTGTGTGATAGAGATCAAGAGAAAATGTTAGTGAATTGACTAATACAGCAAACTATTGTTCAAATATACATTTCTGCTAATGAATTCTAGTGCAGCACAAAATTCCTCCTTTAGTGAACTAAACTATTGTTATATGGAAGAATGCAGGCAATACAGGTTATTATAATGCCTATATTAGATTAAACTATGCCTTTCACCATTTGTTCCAACTCCTAATTATGAATGCCGAAGAACATATCTCCCTACTGCATCCGTAAAATGTTAGATATAAATTATTTAAATACAGCTGTATGTTCATGGTATAATGCCATATGCAACTGATACTCTTCTTTTATGTTGAATGTACAAATCAAGGGAAAGTTTGCTCATTCCTGATAAGGTATTTGATCTGAAACCCACTAAAGTTAATGGAAGGGCTCTCATTGACTTCAGTGGGCTTTGGATCTGACCTGAAATGAAATTCCCAATGTAGTAACTTTTTTAATGGCAACCAGAAGTCAAAAGTTTACTGTAAAAGTGTAAACTTTTGCCTATAATTAATATTATGAACTGTATAAATTTTCTTTAATTCTCAACTATATTAACCCTTCTGCATTTGACTGAGGGTGCCATCAAACAAGTCCATTTTATGTGCCAATGGATTTGGCAGCAGTAGATAATGTAATACTTGTTTTAGAGTCATACAAGTGCCATTTTGAAGGCAGTACAATCTTTATAATTTTAATATTACATTATATTAAGAACACTATCCCTGTGCAACATTCAGAACATGGAGATAATGCTCAGAAAATCCAATAGCATGATTCAGACCAATAAGATCATTTTGCTGGATGACAGTTTAAAACAAAATGCTAAGTTTTTAGATCAGTGCATTTAATTCAAAGCTATTGCTGGACCATTGCTTTAAAATTAACTGCTCTGCTCAAGAAGTGTAATCTAGACAAACAGGATGATGAATCAGTGTAATTCATGTTCCCAAGGGAGCTCCACTCAATTAAAACCAGAATATAATATTTTTTTTTAATCTTGACATTTTATGGCATATGCCTACCAGTGCTATTTACAGTTAATTAAATATGGGCTTGTTTCTTCACTGACTTATTTATTAGGAGATATAGTTGTATGTGGTCATAGAACTATGCTTTCCTGTTGTGTGATGCCAAAGAAAAAGATGAAGTACACAATTTTATAGCTAGCATAACTGAAGGCCATGACACCCTGTTTTTCTACTTTTTTTTTCTGAAATACCTACCCAGAGAAAGTGATTGGCAGCCTTACACTGCAACTTTCAACTTTTCAAAAACTTGATTTTCTTTTCTTTTAATGCTCAATTTATGCTTTCTTTAAATTATAGTTTTGGGGGCTTAATAAATATTCAGATAAATAATTGCATACTTAGTCACAAAGAATGACAGGTTGGGAAAGAAAAACCTGTGACTTCTTTGTTTTTTTAACAAGGTTTCTGCAGCAGCAATATGTTTTAATTTTACTAGAGACATCATCATTCCTTTAGGGGGTGGAGAAATTGTAGCAATTTCTGACAGATTCATCACCAGCCATAGCCTCTGGAGTCTGAAAACTCTGTCCAGAAGTCTCTGTTATAGAATAAATTAACATACTATTTTCTTTTCCTTTGAAGCCAAGGCAGCGGTTTAGCGAAAAATGATTGAAAACAACTTAAGTGTTACAAAATACGTAGACATCTATATTCTCCTGAGCATGACCCAAAAGTGTATGGACGGCAATTAGCTGAAATAATTTTATCCTCCTGTCAAAGGAATTTCAAAATTCAATTTAAATAAAGTAGTAGATAAATGAGACCAAACTTTTTCTTAAAGAATATGTAAGGAAAACTTTTTGGCAATATAATTTTAAACAAAAATATGTTTATTATATAATTCTTGTGTTTTATCCTCACTGTCATCAATATTTAGAAGGCCTCTTTGTCTAAGATCAGCTATATGATCAAATAATAACTGATCAAACACATTAACAACATGAATGTAATAGACTTCTTGCTAGCTTTCCCTGAAAGTTTTTTCCAGAGTTGTCTACTACCCTTAATCTTATTAACAAGTGGACTAACGGGTCTTAATGACCAGAAGGTTAGTTAGGCTGTGAAAGAAGGCTTTTCCCCAGAACTACCAACATGTCCACTAAGAGAGGCATAAAGCTCAAGAATCTATTCTACACCAAAGAAGAACCTCTTAGTATAACAAGAGAAGGCTATTTTGCAGAAGGTAAAGGAGTCTGCAGTTATTTTGCATTCTTCTTGTTCAGCTCATTTCCTTAGAGAGGAAAATGGTTTTTTTCGTAATACACATTCACATCATTGACTGACTTTAGGAGTACTTAATGTGCTTGCACAGCTCAGGGCACTTGTGTGCTCCTTATCAATGGTTGCAGAAAAGTTTTAACCTTTCAGTGGTTTCCAGGATACTAAATGGTTTTTCCAGATCCTAGAGAATTTGGCCACTTTGTGGCCTATGAGGATTTCCCTGTCAGACGGAGCTGGGGAGATTTTTATTGAGGACCATGGTCAGCTTGGATACATCAACCCTGATCTATGTTTTCTGTGTTTGAAATTCAGGTTTCCAGTTACTTCTTGGTAGTAGGAAGTCATGTCTCAATGTGAATTCTGTGTCAGGTCAAAGTAAAACTCATGATGGTCACCATAGAAGTCTTCTTGCCTGTTCTGATTACAACAGCCCCGGAAAAGCTCAGGAGTCTAGAAAAAAAAAGTCTAAACTAACAGTGACCTTGTCAAGTATGTTTCTCATTTCTGTTGCAAATGTCCGAGGACATGCTCTAGGCTTAGATTATCACTTGGCAACAGGTCAACTTGTGCATCTGAACCCGGGATCCCTCACCGCAAGAGCATGGCTTCTGATAGTGAAGAGCTCCACAGGCATGTTGTTTCTAAGAAGGTGGTCTGACCTGCCTGACTTCTTAAGGCTTTGATCTGGGGAGGCCTCAACAGCAAATGGAAAAGATTTGCAGCACTATGCCATTGGGTTCATGTGCACTCCTTTTATTTTCACCACACACAGACTGCTTTTCTCCTTCCATTACTGTCTTTGTCTGACTCTAAGCATAGCTCCTCCTAGGTCCATTTAGCAACAATTTTGGCATACAAAAGCCTCCTGAAAAGTAAGCCAGTATCTCCACATGGCCCTTTATTGTCAAGTTAAGATTATATGGATCTTTATATTTTTCAAGCTCTCATTAAGCCACCCATGTCATGGGATCTTCCTGGAGTCCTGAGAAAAGTCATGAAACCTTTCCATAGTATTGGTGAGCTCAAAGTTTTCTTTCATAGAGGGTCATCTCCCTTTGTAGGAGTGAGTGTGTCTCATTGAATGAGTGTGATTTAGGCTTTAGTACCTTTTCTGCCTTATGATAATTTTTTCTAGGATAAGAAGGAGCTAAGGAATCTTCCAAGGTCTCTTCACAGGATAGTGATTTGTTCCCACTTTAGTAGGAATATCATAATGGCAATTTCTTCTCATGTTCACCTACCATGAGATCTCTCTTCACACATTTAATGTAAAAAGTTCCTTGGGAATGTTACTTATGGCAGACTAATTCCAAATGCAAAGTATCCTATAGGATGTGTCAGAACTTCAGACTTTATGCTTAAACTTAGCTCTTTATAGCAAATATTTTTTTGGGTTTCACCTGTGGGTCATGTGAAAGAGCTGGTTAGTAAACCTGAATTAATGTAATATGTGGTAGGGGATCCTTCTGCAGTACTGTAATTGTTTAATATTCAAACATGGCTGATTTGTAGCCTTCCAAATCAGACTATTGGCAGTCTGATTTTAAAATGTTAAAGATAAGCATGGGTAAAGTTAAAAGAAATTTCAAAGAGTGACAGTACTAGAAGAATGACACTGATTTCCCACTGACCCTGCGTTGCCTTTCAGGAACAAGGGCAGATTCTTTCTTGTTAATCATAACCATCTGTCAGAGGGAAACTTGTATTTCAGTGGTATCTCTTCAAAGTCCCTTGCTAGCACCTTAAGTGTGCAAAATAACCATTTAATTAAGGTTTGATCAGCTAGTAATTGTATATTGAATTAGTGTCAGGAATATTTTTTAATAATTAATAAACAGATTGAATTAACCACTCTGACAGCAAATCAATTGGAAATGATTTATTCAAAGTATCATAAATGTCAATAAACATCATTTTAAATTGAACTCTTTGAATGAGGAAACTGGTTCTCCTGTGTTGAATAGTAAATATACTTGTAATTATTATGTATTGATGAAAACTGATAGAGACTGATACTCAATGTTGTCCATAACTAAACTACAGTAAATTCTTTCAGTATATTTAATAAGGGATGGTTATTTTAAAGAAATCTGTATTATGTGTATATATTACTTGATTAGTATCAAACATCCCTTAAATGCAAACACATATGCACATTGTTACATGTTGTATTATGCTTTTCATTTACCTTATGACTGTGATTGATTAGAATGTAAATTGTTAACATATTAAAAGTAGAGCTGAATGAAATATTCACTTTTCTGAACCTCCCCAAAGACTTGAGGGGAGAGAAACCTGTGACAGAAAGGATGAGCATGAAAAGACATCTCTGATAAATTGGCAGTCCCAAGGATCTAAGAGGATATGTTGACAAAGTGAATACAGGGGGGAGGTCCTGAGGAAGTGAAATTTTCCCCTGGAGAGTGCAGTTCCTTTCTGACCTTACGCCTACAAACAAACCAATGGGGATTGATTTCTTCCAACACTTGCAAAATAAACTACAATAATGGTTCAGTTCACAAAACCCACTAAGAATCAAACCCTTCAGGATTCACACAGATCTGGTCTAAAATACATTTTAGATTCATTTATTTTGGGGTAGATAGTCAGAAGCAGATGAACTAATAAGGAAGCAGCTTACTTGGAAACACACACCAAAATTAGTGATTTTTTTTTTAAAGGGAGGATATATATTTTGAAGATCTTTTTTTATGTGAATGGAGTTTGAAGTAAATTTTTATCAGAGCAAGGATACAGAGCTAGATGAATTGCTGTTGTTTATTTGTGCTCTGTAGTGCCTGGTTACCTCAGCCAACATGTACAGCATTTAGCATAATGGTGATCCATAGGTATACTATAAGAGAGAGTCCCTGCCCTGAAGATCATACAGTCTAAATAGACAAGATGCACAAAGCTTTTTTGCAAATGGGGAACTGAGACACAAAGTCAAGTGACCTTTCCAAGATCATAGAGGAAGTCTCTGGCTAAGTCAGGATTTGAATTCAGATCTCTTGAGTTCCAGTGCCATCCTTAACTATAAAACCATCCTCTTCTCTAGAAAGGAGTAGAACATGACAATTGCTTAAGATCGACAGACATATTAGAGGTAGATTCAGTTAACAGCTTATGCAGAAATGAAGCCCAATTCCCAAATCTACTGGTTACTGATGGCACATAAAGCAGAGAAAAACATAGACCTAATATGGCCACTGTTTGTACATGAGGCCACATACCATGATTTCAAAGAGTGGGGCTTTGCTGAGTCACCATTCTCTTAAGAATGCTGCTCTCTTGCCAATGCATTATGTTCCCTGATTCTTTGCTTCCTTTTGCAATGTACTGTAGTTTTAATCTTGGCACAGAATATTTTATTATTTCTGTTCTGGTCAGGGTCAATCTGTCTTACCTCATTGTTATCTCTTGGCAACAATAAAAATAAACGGAAGCAGGTAATTGCAGAGTTGGATTCTATTCTGTGGTATAGCTGCAGTGCAATGGGCTGCAGAAGTTACAAAAAAAATTATTTGCAAAGCTGTTCTATTGTAAATGTGGTGACAGGTCCTATTATGTAACATTTTTTCAAGTTGTAACCATTCAGACTAAAGTCTTAGAAATTGGTGGATCATAGTGGTATGAAGGTACAGCTACAATAGGTATTTTGTTTATGAACTATTGAGTTTGTGTGCATACAAAACATACCCCCTGTTCTGCCTCTGTGCACTACAAAGCTTACCTAGATGAAGATCTCTACATACATGAGGGCACAGTGGGGATTTGGGGGATGGCCAAACTAAAGAGGGGTGGTGCTGAAGGATCCATGACTAAGCAGGACTGCCAGACCTTCCCAAGTCAACTACAACCTATAGCCACATCCACTCTGCTCTTGCATTCCATGTTGGAAGCCAGCTGAGGGTATGTCTTCACTACAGAGTGAAGTCAACTTACTTAAGTCGACTTTCACCCACCGATTTTTAGAAATCACTGGAGCGTGTACACACCACGCTGTTTGCGCCAGTCTTGTGTGTCCACACTCACCACACTTGTGTCAACATTCAAAGCAGTGCACTGTGGGTTGCTATCCCACAGCACAACTAGCTGCGGTGGCTGTTGGGATGAGTTTCATCGTCCCATGATGCAACGCTCCTTCCCCCAAACAAACAGGAAACTGATTTTCATGCCATTTGTTTATGCCGCGCCATTGCTGCGGAGACATGGAGCTAGCTCAACTCTGCACTATTACTGTGAGCGTCACAAATACATCGCAGCTTATCATCGAGTATTTTCGAAGTAGAGCAAGAAGCTGAAGCACAGGCTGCACTACTACAAGCCATCGAGCAGAACAATTCCTGATTGCTGCAGGCTGTGGAGTGCCAGTTCTGGTCCCGGGAAACAAACATAGAGTGGTGGGACTGCATCATTATGCAGCTGTGGGATGATGACCAGTGGCTGCTAAACTTTCGTATGCAAAAGGCAATTCTCCTTGAACTTTGCTCAGAGTTGGCTCTGTCCCTGAAGCACGTGAATATTTGTTTGAGACAAGCTCTGACAGAAGAGAATTGCCATCACTCTGTGGAAGCTGGCAACCCCCGCCTGTTACTGCTTGGTTGGGAATCAATTCGCAGTTGGTAAATCTACAGTGGGTGCTGCCATGATTCAAGTGTGCAGGGCCATCAATAGACTTCTGCTATGAAGGATAGTGACTTTGGGAAATGTGCAGGACATAGTGGGTGGGTTTGCCATGATCGGGTTCCCAAACTGCGGGGGGGCCATTGATGGGACACACATCCCTATCTTAGCATCTGCCCACCTAGCAACCGAGTACAAGGGGTACTTTTCCTTGATTCTTGTGGATCACAGGGGTAATTTCATAGACATCTAAGTGGGGTGGTCTGGGAAGGCGCATGATGTGCGTGTATTTCGGAATTCAGGGCTGTTCTCTAAAATGCAGGTGGGCACTTCCTTCCCTGACCAAAAAATTCACATCGGGGGTGTGGAAATGCCAATAGTGATCCTGGGGGATCTTGCTTACCCCTTGCTCCCTTGGCTAATGAAGCCGTACACCGGGCATCTTGACAGCGACAAGTAGTGTTTTAATAACAGGTTAATCACTTGCAGAATGGTGGTTGAATGTGCATTTGGGTGTTTAAAGGCCAGATGGAGGAGTCAACTCACTAGGCTGGACATAAGTGAAAAAAAGCTCCCATCAGTGATATCTGCATGCTGTGTTCTTCATAATGTGTGTGAAGCGAAGGGGGAGAGGTTCCCCCAGGGTTGGGCTGTGGAGGCAGAAAGAATGGCCGCCATTTATGAGCAGCCAGATGCCAGCAATAAGCTGAGAGCTAACTGCGGAGAGCTTTGCATTAGGGAAGCTTTGAAAACCAGGTTCTGCAATGAAATGCAGGACTGATTTCTGTTCCTGTATGTTATTTGCCTTTGCTCAACATCTCCCGACCATCGATATCAGTACCCTCCAAATCCCTCCCAAATAAGATATGATTTAATAAAGAAAAGTGTTGAAATGATGCAAACTTTTATTTATGAACATTCAAGTCATAGGGTGGGGGAAGTGTTCATTCACAGTCTCAAGGGGTAGCGTGGTTGCTTGCAGGCCAGCTGTCAGCGGGGCCCCAGATCCTTTCTGTCCATTTCTACCGGGGTGGAGTGCATCACATACTGCAGCCTGGCCATTCTCCTAAAACCTCTTGGGCGAAGGAGGGGCAGGGCAGCAAAGCCATAGGCAGAGGAGCGTTATACAGGCGCTGCATCAGGATTCTGTCCGACCTCTACTCCTCCTGAAGCTCCACAAGCTACCGGAGCATGTCTGCCTGGTCATGCATGATTCGCAGCATTTCCTGCGTGGTACTGCGACCATGCTCCTGCATTTCTCTGCGACTTTCCCTGTCCATGTCCATTTTCTGGGACAAGGTCAGCCACCACACTCTGAGGTCTGTCTCTGTGGCCACAGAGGCGTTCATGAGCTCTCCAAACATGTCATCTCTTGATTTTTTTTCCTCTTCCTAATCTGCGATAGTCTTTCTGCAGCATTTCTAGAGGGTTGGACCAAGGCTGAGGTGTCTACAGAATGAAAAGAAATGCACAAGGTTGCCATTGTTAGAGGACCTAAGAAAATGAAACAGCTGCAACAATGTATAAAATACTCATCTTGCAGTGCACAAGGCAAACCCAGACCCTCATTCCATACCTAACCTCCCAGAAGGGTCTGCTCGCTGTGCCATTACAGAGATGGTAAGCCAGGGGCACTGTACTGTGCTATATAGAGGATTAATGATCTTTAAAAAGCTAATTTCAAATGCCCTGTATTAGAGGGGTGCCTGGTAACATGATTTAATTTGGATGACCGTCTTGTCACGAGGCGGCCACAGGGGATCTGTGGACAGTGCTGGGGGGTTAATAGTTTCTTCTGAAACCACATTACCACAGTGACTTGGTAGGACACCACAATGGGGAATACAGAGGTACAGGGTATCTGCTGTACAGCTCCAGTATTTTAAACATGCACCGTCTTCCCTAGGTGACCATTAGCGATATCAGTCTCCTGAGAGTAACGCACGAGGAAAGGGAAGATTTGCTGCACACAGCGGGGTACCAGCTGTGTTCCGCCATGAGGCCGGCTCCCTTGATTGCATTGTGGGATGGTAAAGTATCCTACCGGAGAAGAAGGAACCAGGCTGCCCTCCCCCAAAACCTTGTGCAAAGAATAACATATTACCTACATGAAAGTTTCCTTGAGATATCAACTGATGATTCTCAGAGCATATCTCAGCACATAAATAATCCATTCTGGGTGTAACCCCCCAGTAAAGTCCGCTAAACGCCTGAAATCCCCTTCCTGTCCCCTCCCCCCCATTTAAAAGGACAGAACTGCTAAGAAGAAAAATAAATCACCAGATATGCCTTCCCCGGGATCATTATTGTTGTCCTATGTGCTGCTGGACTGCTTGGGGTCAGGAATAGGTCCTGACTGTCTGGGAGAACAGACACCACGCTCTCCTGCACCCTGCTGTCCTCAGTCTCCTCCTCCTCCTCCTCATCCACGGAGTTCTCATCATTGTCCATGGACTGTGATCTAGCAGAGGTATCTATGCTGCGAGGTGCCACCGTGGTGGGGTCGCCACCGAGAATTGCATGCAGCTCCTTGTAGACGCGGCATGTTTTTGGCAAGGAGCCAGAACGGCTGTTAGCTTCCCTGGCTTTCTGATATGACTGCCGCAGCTCCTTGATCTTCATGCGGCACTGCTGCACGTCCCTGTTGTGCTCCTTCTCCAGCATGCCCTGGGATATCTTCCCGTAAATATCCAAATTCCTTTTGCTGGCTTTGAGCTGAGCCATAACGGACTCCTCGCCCCACAGACCAATGAGGTCTAAGACCTCTGGTTGACTCCATGCTGGAGTGGGTTTGGGCCTTGCAGTAGCCATGAAGAGTCCAGTGACTAAGTTCTCTCCATGCTGGCTGCATAGGAAATGAAAATTCCAATTTTCCTAGGGCATGAGGGGAATGGCCATTTCCGAGTAGTGTGACAACGTAACAGCAGAGCGCGAATGTCCACACCGGTCACAATGGTGCATTGTGGGATACCTCCTGGAGGTCATTAACGTCGAATTATGTTACGCTCTGTCTACACTGTTGCAAAATTGACCCAATAAAATCCAGTTAGGTGCTACACCACTTGCGGAGGTGGTTTTATTACGTCGACTTTTGCCGTGGTTTAAGTTAACAGAACTGCCGTGCCAGTGTAGATGCAGGCTTTTGGAGATTGATGTAAGTGACGTTAAGTCCACCTCCGTCGCCAGTGTAGACTAGGCATAAATGACTTGTGCTGGTCATTGTGCCCAGAATTTTGGCAATACTGTTGGTCTTGATATGAGCTAGAATATCTTCACAGAAATTATAGATGTGGTAGAATCCCCTAACAGCTAAAAAAGGAAAATTTGGACGAAAATACAGAAATGTTCAGTGAACGTTTTCATTCTAAAAATGTCATTTTTCATCAAAAATAGTTTTGAATAAAATCTGTGACCAGCTACAGTAAAATTGTATGTAGCCAGTCAACTGCCTAGTGGATATATAGCAGCAGATGCTAAGAGAATGCAAGTTATTCAAGCAAAGTTCTCTTTAACTTAAGACGCAAATGTTTTCCCCCAATTCTTCCTTTTTCCGATGCCACAGTATGGTACAGTCGTATTTTTATGCCAGTTTCACTTTTGGTTCTTTGCTCTTTCTAGGGATCCATGCTTACAAAATGATTGTCGAGCTGCTCTTTTTATGGAAGCATGCTAGATGATCGTCAGTCAGGTGCAGCAGTTGAGGTCAGCCTTATTTTAAATTTTTATTGATTGACAGATTCATTCTGTTGTAGCAGAAATATTATATAAAACTTGTTTTGCAACTTAAATAGAGATATAGTACATACACAAAAACACAATTACAAATTGGCCCTTGGAAGTCCCTAAATCTGTATGGATGTGACCAGCTACCAGTCCCTTTCTTCAACTTCGTGGTATTCATTGGATATTGTAGTTGATGGTTTTCTATTCTTCATCATCTTTTTTGTTCAGGTGGTTGGTAGTGTTGGTTGAAGTCTCTCACTCTCTCATGTTTAGGTCTAAATTTTCATGTTCCTTACATTTAGTTGCATAACCTGTTTGTTAGTTGTGTTATCAAACCTCTACCTGATATTAATCTTTTTCTCCTTTTCCTTGTATTTATTTTTCTTATTTTAGTATCTTAATTTTGAGGTCAGTTTATTTGACACAAATAAAGTCAAATTCTGTTTGGGTGTTTGGGGGCGAGGAGGTTGTTTGTTTTTTGTTTGCTTGTTTTTCAGTGCAGCACAGTAATTGGAGGCTGAAAGAAGGAGAGGGACAACATGGGATAGGTCATTTTTATTTCTAAACTGTGACACTCCATAATGTATGTTTGCCAGACAGGCCTGTCATTTTCAGTTAGGGTTCTGGGATGTTGTGTACCTTCAGTATCCACTTTTGGATTCACATGGCATAGGATGGGTAACTTCACATTTTATTTAATTTTATCTAAATAGTGTTTTACTGTAGATGAAACTTGACTCTGGTTCACCAATTTGCTGCAGCAAAAAAATATGGAGGTTAAAACTGTGATTATTTACTTACATGATTATTCCACTGAAGTCAGTGTGAGTAAGATAATCAGGGCTTGGCTCAGAGAAGCTAATGTCTTCAGCATTATTTGCTATTTCTTTGCTGGAGCTGGCTAGTCTCAGAGGTTTATTAGGAATATATATTAAAAGTACTGCATCCAAATGTGGTAGCTTTTTTAAAATCTTTTTTTATATATTTTGATACACTTTTAATCTGGGAAGGTGAATCTTTGTAGTAAAAGGAGCACTGAATTTTTTACCCCCTACTAACCAAATAGGATTGAGAAACACCTCCACTTAAATTAAAAATGTTTTAAGGCAAAGTGATTTTGTTTTGTTTTTTTAAACAAAAAAGGTAACTCTTCATCTATTTAAGGGCCCTATTCTCAAAGCAATTACAGGTGAAACACGTTTGAGTTTTTCAGGTAGCAGAAAATCACACAATTGAATGAGTCCTCTGGGAATGTGTTTAATGATTTGAGTGCTAGTGTTATTTATATAAAGACCTTTTGTAAATTGAATGTCAAAGATTTAATTTAGAAAATCTATTATTACTATAATTATTATATTTTAATTTTTCATTCTTTTGTAAACACGTTGGAGAAAGCATTTAAAAAATGATTCCTGGAAGCCACCTGGAACTAGCAGTAAACACATGCTGTTGAATTCTCTAATGCATTAGACAGTGTTAGAATTGCAATAGTTGTAAACCATGAAAGATTTGATTGGGTAGAACCCTTATTCATGTTGGTGAGCAGTTACTAACAGGAGCAGACACACTGAAAAGAGCCTTAGTAACAATTGTACATTGGACCTGAAGTAACCACAACATTTTGCAGAGTTACATCAACACTCCTGGGTGGCCTGCAATCATCCGAGGCATGTCCGGATTTATCTGCATGAGATGAATTTTTTAATTTTGTGCCATCTTTGGTTATGGAGGTTAGGCTCGGAGAACTAACACAGAAGAATTAAACAAATTTATTTAGAGATTTTTGTTTTTAATTAGTTTTACACAAAGGTACGGTAATATATCCTTCTTCCTCCACTCCCTCAATACATCCTTTGAACTTTTTCACTATTTACTGTTGCAATTTTTGATTGCAGTACAAGAGAAACACAAAGCTATACAGCAAATGCTGGTGAGTTGAAGATCAGAGTAAAGTCTACCTATGGTAACATAGTGTTGCAATCTGAACTAAAGATTGGTGAACTGATTTGGATAAAACAAGAATTAACATAAAGTCAAATGCATTTGAGATTCAAAAAAGTTGGTTAATGTTTTCCTCCATTATTTTCCTCCTTTTTTGTTTTGTTCCATCTGTTACTATACTTAAAAAGAACTGCATGGTTCCTGACTATGGCTAGACCCAGAAGCAGAAGTCCTAAATAATACTGCAGAAAGACAGAATAAGAATATTTCTAGCCTGACTGGAAGTAGGAAGTATCTTGAATTGCTTCTTGTAGCCATCACTTGACTGCAACAAATGTTTTGGAGTTATCTCTAGCGCATATTGTACATATATTTACATTTTCACTTGAGAATAGGAACTGATAACAGGACTATAGTTGGAACAAGAAATCTGGTTGCCAGATGTGTAGTGGCAGGTTGGCTGAGCACAATGCTTGGTGGGGGAATATGTCAGCAGCTATCATCCTTTTGGCTGTCTGTTTTTATACTTCACTCATTCTTACAGAATAAAAGAGACTGTCTCACACTTTAATAAAGAGGATCACTTTTTTTCCTCCTCTCTCTAGGCAGAGGGATTTTGTTTGTTTGTTTGAATGTATATTTAATGCTGTAAAGCTAGATCATGTAAGTGTGTTTTACATTTTATCCTGAAGGTAGAGGTTAATTGCTATTTTGATCTGTTTGATCTGTGAGTTCCATCAACCTGCACCAGCTACTGAGAAAGTTTTGTCTCTAGCACTCCTTATACCATTCTTGTGATTAACAGTCCTATATATCTTGGGAGAGAGGGTGGGGTTAGGGTTGTAGAAAGTGAATCAGTCTCTAAGGCACTGTGGCTCATTGTCCTGTTCAATGCCTATAATGACTACTGATAGAGAAATTAGCATTTCTTCATGGTATATTTGTAAACAAACAGAGGTAATATAGTGTTCTGATAGTGAACAAATACATTGAAAAATATTCTTTAATTTACAAATGCTTTGATTAGCTTCAGTTTTGATGGGGAAATTTGCAATACCTCCCTACTAATTGGTTTTCATGTTAAAGTTGGCCTCCACAATAGAAAAGGGGCAAGAGGCTTATATCCGAATCTTAGGTCTCCTCATTTAGACATTCTGACACTATTATTTAAAATCTTGAACATTTAAAACTAGGTTTAATCAATGACTCTTTAGTCTTGTACACTAAAGCTCAATTTGATGAATCCAGTAAATTGTTTTCTCCCATGATATTTCTGGTTTATGGCTACAGAAAGGTATGTGGGGAGAAGAAAATTGAAGACTTTTTGGACACAGAGATATGTATATTTCTGGATATATTCATTCAAGAACCAATTCACTTAAAATTTGGTGGAAAAATTCTACCTCATCCCAAGACAAAATAGCTTAGTGTTGCTAACTGATTACCTTTTGTAGATTTTAGATTTGGACTGGGTCAAATCCAGACTCATAATGAAAAATTCAAAATAATTCTGGAAAACTAAGATTTTTCTCATGGAAAATTTCAATTTTGCAAAAACTGCATTTTCTATTAAAAAAAATCATCCTGACATGGGGTTGCCAACCAGCTGTATCATAATAAAAATGATGATATTTAGTAATATATGTAACTTACCTAGACATCCTGCATAAAGGTCATTTTACAAGTGTACACAAATGAAACGTATAAATTGTGATTATTAATCAGCTAGAAGAGTCACTGTTGGCATAGTACATTCATGCAGAGGCTAACACACTGTGTATGCCATGCCTCTCTGATCAATGGGTCAAACAAAGCCTTTAATTATATTTCAGACTTTGACACTTAATTTTAAATATCCTTTGCAATCTGCCTTTTTCTATACAGAAATTTTCAACATTTAAAAAAAAGAAAACACAGCAGAAAAGCAGAGTTACCGATTAAAATTAATGGAAGGAATAAACATGTATTAGAATACAAGCTGGAGAAGCAGTGAAATCCCATTACTCACTTCAACATTATTGATATCTATTTTTTAATCTGTTATACTCAAGTGGACCAAAAGAGAAATATGCTAATTAGATCACTTCCCACTTCAGTGTATTGGTAATTCTTAATAATGTTTTGGTTTCCCTGGGAGTTGTCGCTCAGTGGTATCAAAAAATGTTACCAAATTATGTTGTGAAATGTTTTGGTACAACATTTGGGATATCTTACAGTAAATTTAAACTATTGAGCAGGGTTCTGTTCAATTAAGTTACTCCAGTTTTACTCCATTGTGACTGAGCTTGGTCTACTGTATCACCCCACATTACATTAAGGCATAAACTCCTACTGTAAAATAGTAAATTGGCTTAGAAATTCTCAAATACTATTGCTCAGACAGAGGACTCTTTGGGATGACATTATTGCCCTTGTAAAAAGTATAGTGCTAATTTACTTTTTAGAAAAGGAGAGCAGAAGCTAATAGGAAAAAAGGAACAGAAATCACACTCAGAGCAATATATACAACTATATATCATCAGCCTAAATACAGGAAAGAACATTTTTTGAATGCATTCAACACATTATAATTTTCTTTCATAGTTTGGCTATGGTTTTATAATATAGCCAGAATTGTAATTAGAAAGCCAGAAACTTCTTGACATTGAAGGTGTGCAGAGAAATAGGAGTTCATTGTTTCTTTGAAGATATTAATCTAGGCAGCTGATTATTGAGAACCAACCAACTGGACGGTACAAGAGGGACAAAAAGGGTTATTGATAAATCTGAAAAGACTCAACAGGGATAGTGTCATGTAGCTTCAACATGCAAGTGACATTATTATGAATGTGTACCACATTTTTTGAGAGCCAATTATACTGCTGTTGTGTGGGGCCTGGAGATCAGCCAGATCAGTAGCATGCACAAAGCATCCTTGGATCTATCTCATTTAAACAAGAACTGAAGAAAATGTAAGGGCACTGCTGAAGCCTTTTATTCCACTCTGCTAACAGAAGCTTATTTTTCTATATCACTATCAGAGTTGTATTTAAAAAAGGAAACTATAAAGTAATAAGGTGGTGCGGAAAAGTGGAGGGAAAGCTATTATATAATTATTTTAAGTGTTTTGGGGCTTTTTCCCCTCCTGTAACACCAATACCTATTTTATACACTGAGTTTGGACTACTGGAAATAACTCCTACTCTATCAGTTAGATTTGGTTTGCAGAGTAATTAACTTGACTCATCTTCTGTTGGATATGGATTGTTGCACTACTGAAAAGTAGTGCAACTTCATATCCTATATTTCATATCCTCTGCTTCAAATTCCCCACCCCCCGCCCCCCCCAAAAAAAATCCCAAACCCTCTTTCTAGTGAATGAGTGTCTGTATACTCTGACCAGTTATGATATTTGTTTGGTGGCTTATCACCACAAACTTCAAGAAAAAAACCCAACAAGTTAGCTCCCTTGGGTTTGCTTGTGCATATGTCATACTTGAACCCACTCTCTGGTACTGTATTAAAGTCACTTTGATGCGAGTTGCTGAAATACAGCAATGTGCTTTTTTTTTTTCCTGAATTCTCATACCTTGGTAGTAAAATAGGGCTAAGAAAGAAATAATTTGTTTACTGCATGGTTCTACAAGTCTCTTCTTTAATGGATAAGACAAAGTCCTGAGGAAACCTAATACTGGAAGAGGTGATGGTGGTGATGCAGCATTCTTCCCTTTGTATCAGTATTCAGCCAGCATTACTGAATGGTGATGCTGAAGGGGCTATTTTTTTGAATTCCAGAAAAGACTTAAATAATAAAGTCCCAATTCAGGAAGGCATTTGACTTCAACAGCATGTGCTTTAAGTTGAGACAAACTGAAGTCATTTCTTGAATAGTGATGCTTTCCTGATAATATTCTGCAGAGTTGGCATATCTGCTCCAGCATCCTTAACATATTTAAATACCGGTAATTACATTCACCCTTTCTCAGGTTTTCCTTTTGCTTTACTTAGATAAGGAAACCCCTTCTTGTGCCTATATGTTTTTTCCTCTTGGTGTGGCTCTTATTTTTGCCACTAGAAGATGGCTATGTTATAGTGGAAAGTGATATGTACAATGAATTTCTGTACAATGCTTAAATGTTTAAGGCATTGCACACCATAAACTAGTACAGTAACCAAATGTATAATAATTTATGTATTGATTTCATATCGTCTATTGCAATTGTACAGACAATGCACCTGTCCATTATTCTAAAAGTTGCCCCCCCTTGCCCAAATAAAGCACCTTTTTCTTCTCTCATTGAGAAGTTGTAGACAGTTTTTGTTCTCTTAGTCAAGCTCTGACAGAGCAGTGCAATTGATGAATCTGTAGACACTAATAGGACAGGGTATAATCTGTAGATTTGGTTGGATACTAAAAAAGAGTCATTGAATAATATATATTCTAAGTAACAGCAAACCTTGCTGAATAGTTTATTTGATTAATTATTTTCAATCAGATGTCATCAGTAACATAACAACAATGCAATACAAAACATTTAATACTCTCGCCTAGTGGCTTTATGTAAACATTGAACAGGACAGGTGGTAAGAACAATTACTCAGCATTGCCTTCTGGGGCTTCCCAGAAGAAAAAATCTAACCTGCTGGATGACCACCCTAGTCATACCTGTAAAATCTCTAGTTGAATGGCACACTGTACTTGCATAAAGCTACTCACTTGCATATTGCTTCTTATTTTAACATATATTTATCTAATTGACTATATATACAAAAATGATATATAATCACTGTGTTATATAATGAGAACTTTTGTATAGCTCTACTTGTGACCTAAGCCAGGGTTGGATCACCGAGGTTCCTACAGGTGACCATCAAGTACATTAAACTGTACACTTCATACTAATTTTTTTATGTCTAGTCTAGCTAGTAAGGTCATGTTATAATGGAGAGATAAAGTCTAGTATCAGTGAATGCATTCATGTGAAAAAAAAATAGACAAAAAAGGGGAAAAGAAAAGATGAGAAGAAATCAACTTGTACAATTAGTTAGAATGTTTTATGTGGTTAAACGAGCAAGAATAAGACAAAATAGTAAAGTTAAGATTAGAGACGCAAACAAAAATTTACAACTCCTTTTAAATTGTCATTATTGTAGCAATACATGTAAGAAATTCATTTATGGGAAGTATTTGAGAAACTAGTTCAACTGATGAACTATGCCAACACTATATTTCCTACTTCCAGATAAACTCTACATGTCTTGCAAAAACATCTGTATTAGGAAATAAATTTTGAGTTACACTGGCTAACAATACAATAGTTTCTGAATTGTTAATGACCGAATAGATGTCAGTGTGATGGATAGACTTTGAAAGATGTGACAATGTCATCTTAAGCAGACACAAGATTGTAATGTATATAGCACAATAATATTTGCTTAATATGCAGCCATCAAACAGTACTTTAAATTCCAGCATAAAAAGGATACCAAGAATATTATGTTTTAAGGCTCAATAAGTTTGATATACATTCAATATCAGTATCTGAAATATTAGAATTACTGTTTAAAAATTGAAAATGTATAATTGGTTTTTAGTCCTCAGTTTGCAACAATGCTTCTGAGTGACAAGATTCATTATTAATTTCCAGACAGTCTCTCGCTGGGGTGTGTAAGGATTTTAATGATGGGAAAACTTCATCATTACCGTAATTCCACTGAAGTGCAATAGATGAAGCAGCAGAGAAAGAGTATGGGATCCTTACTGCTAACAGCCTGCCACCCTCCCTTTCCATCATAACTACTTGGAAGATTTTGGAGATATTTTGGGTTTGAAAACTAATATTTGTAAACAGAAAAGTGTATGTTGTGGAGTGGGAGGCTGGAGAGAGAAATATGTGGTAAATTTCTGCTATTAATAAGTAAAACTGTAGAGAGGAGAAAAGTTCTTTAAAAACACACAATTAATATAGCAATTACAAAAATCCCAGTAGTAACAAATACGTTGTAAGAACTTGCAGCTGTTCCACAGAATACCAAAACATACAAAATGTAACATGAAATGCATTAAAGATATATTTGAGTCTGAATCTCTTTTCTTTGCAAGTAAGAAACTACAACACTTGCCTAACCATCTGTGACAAAGAGCTGATATTTGTAAATCCACCCGTTCAGCTATCGGTCCTCCAATTTCTAAATGGAATGAAAAATCTGTGCATACTATCTCCTTTTTACATTACTTCTGGTTCACAGGAATTGGCATAATGGAGATAGTCATCAAATGCAGGAGGATGGACTAGAAAACATTTGGAATTTTAGGTGAATAAATGACTAAGTTCTCATTCAATGTAATCTATAGAGCCTTAGTATTTTTCCCAAAACTGTAAACAGTGCTTTGGCTAAAGATGATGCAACAGACTGTTTTACAGTGAATCCCTGGTGCAAAGGCTTAATATATCTGATTTGTCAAAATCAACACCACACCTAATTTTTACAGACAGTGTCAAACTCTTAAAACTGTCTTCTATTTAGTCTGCAGTGCAGTGTAGGTAAGAAGATGTACAGTGATAAAAGTAATTACAAAACATCATATTATTATTGTTTTTGTGGGCATGTCTACAGGAAGAGGAACAGGTGAGAAAAATAATCCAAAATGTTCCAAGGTTTTTGGGAGGCATACCCATCAACTACCTGCCCCCCTCCCCCCCCCCACTCCCCACACACACATACACACACATTTAGATTAATCTATATCTATAGTTTTGCAATATCTTTGCATACAGCTTCAGGTCAATGGAAATTACATAACAGTCTCAATATAAATATTTATATGGACTTACTTTGTAAGTATTTACATGTAACAAACCTAACTCTTTTTTAGATATAGTAATTAAATGCTATGTCTTGCTTTGTTAGGATGATCTTGCTAAATCATTCTTATTTAATCTTTCCTTAATAGGGCTAAATTTGGAAAGCTAAAGGTCCCAACTTCAAAATGAAACCTCAGATAACATCAAAGGGTAGAGAGTTTGAATATAACTTATATAAATTAAATTATGGGAGAAATGTCCATTAACAATTACAGGTGTTACACATTTGAATTCAGACATTTCTTGACAATATGGGGATAGTAGATGGGTGGGTGGGCTGGTTTTGGTTTCTTGGGTTTTTTTAATGAATAAGTCATTCACCAAAAAATACGATTTTGATCCATCTGAAACTATTTGCAAATTTGCCAAATAGTTTCATCCAAGAAATTATTTTTTGCATATTTGGGCACCATTCACAAAATGGCTGATGGAGAAGGCAGTACCATCTCCTTTTTAACACTTAGCACAGTGCTTAGGATAGTCACCTACTATATAGGACAGCTGGGTTCAATTCCTTGTTCTGCCTTATGTGAATTTGAACTTGGGTCTTCCACACTGCAGGAAAGTACCACCAATACGGTAACATGAAGTGGGTCTTTCTCAATCTTCTGTGCTGAACCTGTTCCACTGTGTGTAAAATACTTGAATAGTCATTGAGCAAGAGGGAGAATAACTTTATAGGCTGATGGTTATGGGACTTAGCTAGGAGATGGGAGACCCATCTTTATGTCTCTGCTCCAATGATTAATATTTTAGACAGAGAAGAACAGTTTCAACAGAAGAGACTGAGAGTCCTATCCCAACATAGTAAAGTATCCCATAACCTAGTGCACTCTCCTGCAATCTGGGAGATCCAAGTTCTAGTCTCTTTTTCTCATCAGGCAGAGAAGGAATTGAACTTGGGTCTCCCACATGGTAGGTGAGTTCCTTATCCATTGAGCGAATGGTTATAAAGAAGGTAGCACCAGCACTGAGCATTTTGTGTATCTAGCATTGCCTTTCCCTTACTTTTATTTTTAAAAATGACAAGAAATGAAACCAAACATTTAGTTTCACCCAACATTCATTTTTGTTGACTTTCTCAATGTGATGAAATTTTTTCTGACATTTCAGTTTTGTCTCAGGTCAAACTGATTTATTATTAGAATTATTATTTATTATATTGGAATTGACAACAAAGCAAAAAAATAATTATTTGACAGTTTCTACAGTGGAATCATGGTTTGACTCTTAATGTGCAAGGAGGCTGTAAAATGAAATTAGTCATGAGACTGACATACATTGTTCTTCTAATGAAAGTGAAGTGCAACTGTATTAATACAATGGCAAAAGACTATGTTAATGCAGAATTAAGGTGGATTGATGGTATGTCATCCCCTGGCAGAATGCTTCTTTTGGACATTCTATCCCTAGGCAGTTGTACATATCATGTCCTACAATTTGCATACCAAGTCAGGCAGTCTCCACCCCCAATCAGCTGGACCCCATCAAACCTGCTTCAGCACACCTCCCTAGCCATGCCCCTTGAACCATTCATTGCATTCCTCCCTCCAATATGGTCCCTGCCCCACTACTGCCCATCCCCCAAGCAGGAAATACATCTCCCTAAAGTCCTGACTCCCTGGTATACAAACATTTCTACTACTGTTACTCCTCTCCCCCCCACTCCTATAACCCAACTTATATGCAGTGCCAGGAGAAAAGGACAAAGTCATGTTTCAGAATGGTTGGAGGGTCGAGTTTGTGGCAGGGTTGGCAGGAGAAATTGCAGACAGGACTTCTGTTCCAAAATACTGACAGTTACATGTTTGAGAGAAGGATCTTCTGGCCCCTGGCCAATAGATGTACTCCATCTCCTAGAAACAGTGAGGTATCAGAGCTTGTAGTATTTTGCTGACCAGAAAATCTGTACTATGTGGCATAAATGAACCCTCCAATTTCCCAATTCAGATTCTTCCAACACTTATTAATAGCTTTCATCTCAGTGTAGTAATTATGCAGATGCTCAGTCAAATCAGACAAAATTGTCACAGTTCCTGGACATATCTCTGAAGCAGTCCAGATTTGCTCTCATACATTGTATGAGGTGCACACCAGGAGGCATACCAAATTTCAAAGCAATTCAGTTAACCGTTTGGATTTTAGAGCACTTATAGTGCCAACCTTCAAAGCAAATACAATGGAGGGAACAAAAACCCTCTAGCCATTTTTCTGCATTGGTGCATGAACACTGGAAAATGTACATTTTCTTAAATATTGTTCTTAATTTGAATCTCCCAAAGATTTGCTGGTTTCCATGCACTACTTTGGGTAAAACTTGACAGATTGAGCCATTTTGACCTGCAATACATCAATAGCTTGAGCTCTAGCTCTGCACAAAAAACACTCACCTAGAAATTTTTTGGAATATGGCTATTTTTTTCAGGCCATATGACTCTGCTATTGCTAGCTCAAATGACCCCAAATTCGGCTCAGAAACCCTAGCCTGCACCCTCCTGATACCATATTTGAAATACCATATTTCAAAGGAGTCTGACTAAGCATGCAGATTTTAGCTGACATAGGAAGGTCAACTTTTAAACAGAAATCATGATGCAATCTTAACATAGTACCACTGTAATTAGGGAAAGATTTTAGGTTTCACAGTGCTGCTCAATGGCATGGGGTGAGTGATTCCAAAAGGCCAAGAGATTACCAGTGAACCTCTACCAGTGTAGAAAAGCCCCTTCTAAGTCTACACTACATTGGTTGCAAGGAAAGAGGTGGTGGGAGAATCACTACACTACATCCTAGTCTGATTTAAACCCACAATAGCAAGATGCTTATTGTTTAAGCCTTAACTCTACTTTTCTGGCTCTTACTTATTTACTTCTGGACACATTAAAAATGCATTCTTTAAAATAAATGTGAATACAAAAAAAGAAATCTAAAATGAAGCATCCAACTGAAATTCTCAGCTATTCATGGGATGTGTGAGACATGTTCCATTGGGATGGCAGTACCCTCTTTTAAAAAGGCCTCAGTGAAGGCACATAAGCACTTTCTAGGCCACTTAATGCTCCTATGTGTAGGTGCAAGGCATGATTAAAAATGATCTCCAGGTAGATAAATATTTAACATGACAAATTGAGATGACTGTGAAGGAATGTATACAGTCTCATCTTTCTTGGAGGACTGGGTACGTAATTAAGGTACTCAGGTCCTTAGTCATGCCATCTAGTAGTATAACTTGATATTAGGAAGGGTCAATTTGCCTTTATCAATGGTTATTGTCAGCATTTTGCTCGCACTGTCCTCCCCCCTCGGGAAATGAATAAAGTGCACATCAAACTTAGTTTCTTAAAGTACGGAATTAACATAGCACAGAATATTGATTGGAAGACTAACATGTTGTCTAGGAAATATATTCATTTTAATTATATTTCCCCTTTCTAGCAGTGAAATGGGGGACATTTTACTAGATTGTCAAATTCTCTTTTTATTTGACATAATATATATTTTTAGTTAAGATTGTACAACTGGGAAATTTCCTTGGATATTTTCACCCTAAATAATATATATTTTTGTTGGCTTCCTTTCAGTGGAGGATTGGATAGGGATTTGTTTTCTCCTGATTTAAGCACACCTTTTCACTTTTATCCAGAAAGACTCTGCAACCTCAAATTTTGACAAATTAATCATTTCTAAAAATGTTTGTGGTGTGGTATGTATTTATTTAATTCATATAGAACAATATATTTGGGGTATAATACAATGTCCTTTTTGTTAATTTTATATGACCTATTGTTGGTGGGTTTTGTGTCTATAGCACATGAACAATAAACATTAGAAAATGAAAATCATTATAGCTGTTAGACACACAGTAGCCATTCTTTAATCTTCAGTGGGAGTGGCGTAATATGTTTTTAATACCTAAAGTGTTCCATTTTATAGACTAAGAAAATAATTTGAATACATATGCAGCTATCATTAACTTCAGTGGGAGTCACACATGTATCAGAAGGAAAATAGCCCCAAATACAGCACGTGTTACAAATTCAGTTTAAGATCTAAGTATGAAAACTTTAATCTGAAAGGCAAAAATTCTAGTGGCTTCTGGATTTTTAACACATGGCAAACCTTGAAGAGGAAGAAAATATAGAGATGAGCCTAAGTTAGTATAAATTGATGTGAATTATGTTTTCTTCCAGCCCCCATAATGTATGTTACCCAGCTTCATCTCCAATAGCTGTACATCTACTTACCAATGTGTAATTTACACCATCCACCTTCACATTGTCTAAACTAGTGTAACTTGTATGGTTTGGGAATAGAAGTAAGGCGTATAGCAAGAATAGAAAATAAAAGGATGGGATAAAAACATATAAACTAAAATAGACAACACTATTTATAGGCTAAAGTGAATTAGGACACCTTTTATTTTACATTTTTCCTATCTCTTTGGTATGTAAATTACACCAGTTTGGATTCTCTTAGACAACAGTAAAGGGGTTCAAGAAAGTTTAAGTCTAACTGAAAGTAAAACAGGCTAAATTGCACAACCTTAAACATCACCTCTGAATTTGGTCCACTGATTTTATCTTCTAGGTTTCAGGCTATAATATTTGTTTAACATGTCCAGACTAACCCCTCCAACTTCCCTGCCTTCTCCACTCAAAAAAATGGTTTGTGTTATACTGAAAATATGAATAGTCTCTTACACTAATAATAGTGCTAGTGAGAGATACCAAATAAATTGATTAACAAAATATGTTTTTCAACAGGCCTGGATCAACCAATGTTCACTCAGTGCACTTTTACAGGGCCCCCATCTCAGGCGGGTCCCCAATCACAAGAAAAAACAATGATAAACTCTCATGTGGTGCTGTGACCCCATGCCAAAGTGTAGTGCCACTCAATCAAATTTGGCCCATCTATCCCTCTGACGTGATGGAGAGGTGTCCAAGATTAAACCTGTGTGGTGCAGAGCCGTGTGAGTGCAAGGCAGGTGCTGGGAGTAAGTGGATCTGAATGGCTGGGAGACGGAGTGAAATGGGAGTAGAGCACTGAATCGGGGAGCATGCAGTGGCCAGGAAGTTGGTAAGGGGCTGGGGGTAAGTGTTTAGGCTATGGGAAATATAGGTGGGATGAGGGATGTTGAAGAGCTGTGGGAGGAATCAGGAATGTTGAGGTTGGGGGATGGGATGTTGGGGTGAATGGGGGATGTTTGGGGCTGTGGCTGGTGGAGCTGCCTCAAGTAGGATGTATGTCAGGGCTGCCAGGATGTCTGTAGGGGCTGTCAGGATAAGTTGCTGGTGGTGGAGGGTTGTTGGGGTATATGTGGGGTGATGGGAGCATTTGAGAGGGTGTGTGTGCATGGTAGGGTATGTATTGGATGGGGACACTTTGCTGAGCAGCTTCTGTCTCAAGCTCAGCATACTGTTCATGCCATACAGGACTGGCAACAGCTGGAGCAGAGCGCTCCTGATCTGGATCTGCTTTTGAGCTGTTCCTATTGCATGGAGTTCCACAATCTCGCAGTGGTAATTCAATGGTCTGGCAAAGGGGGTTGCGAGGCAGCATCCTCAGAGCTGCAGTAAAAGTTATTCTCCCCTCTGGTTCTCTCTGGCCTATTCCTTCTGAAGAAAAAATTCTCTTACTTCTCAGAAGATTCAAAGGGAGCAGGAGACAAAAAACAAGTAGATATAAAAAAAGGTGACTGTAACAGAGAACTAAATGTTGAGGTGATGGGGAATAGCAAATTACAATAGGGTCATAGGAGCAACATGAGGAATAACAGTGGAGGAATCTGTTAAATATTTTAGATGTCTATATTCAAATTCAAGGAGTATGGGGAATAAAGAGGAAGAACTGGAAATGTGGTACCTAAGTTAAATTATGATTTAATTGGCATCACAGAGACTTGCTGAGATAAATCTCATGACTGGAATATTGGTATATGTGGGTATAGCTTGTTCAGGAAGGACAGGCTGGGAGAAATGGAGGAAGTGTTGCATTATACATCAAGAATACGTACATTTGTTCTGAGGTCCCGAAGGAGGTAAGAAGCAAAACATTTGAAAGTCTCTGAGTGAAGATAAAAGGAAAAAAGAAAAACAAACCCAACAGCATGTTAGGTATCTATTATAGAACACCAAATCAGGAGAAAGTGGAGAACAAACAACAGAAATATCCAAAACACAAGACAAGGTAATAATGGGGACTTTAACTACCTAGTCATCGGCTGAATAAAGATTGTGGCAAAACTCCAATACGTTTTTGGAATGTATTGGGGAAAACCTCTTGTTTCAGAAAGTGAAAGAAGTAACTGGGAGTAGGGGAGGGAAACCATTTTAGAACTGATTCTGACAAACAAAGAATGAATTGGTTGCAAATCTGAAGACTGAAGGCAGTTTGGGTGAAAGTGATCATGAAAGGATAGATTTCATGATTCTATGGAAAGGAAGGAATGAGAGCAGCAGAATAAGTAAAATGGACTTCAAAAATAGGAAACTTCAACAAACTCAGAGAACTGCTAAATTTTTTTCCCATTGGACTTTACTTAAGGCGGAAAAAAAGTAGTTCCGGAGAGTAGGTAGTTTCTCAAATGTTAAAGGCACAACAGCAAACTATTGCAATGCAAAGGAAAGAGAGGAAGAATACTAAAAGGCCAATATGGCTCCATCAGGAGTTCTCTAATTATCTGAAAATCAAAAGAGTACCCTACAAAAAGTAGAAATATGGACAAATAGTTAAGAATGAGAACAAAAGAAAAGAACAAGAATGTAGAGACCAAATCAGAAAGGAAAAGGCACAGAATGAGTTACAGCTACCAATGGACATAAAAGGTAATAAGTAGGGGTTCTTTAAATACATTAGCAGCAAGAAAATGATAAAGGAAAGTATAGGTCCACTACATAGCACGGAAGGAGAGCTAATAATGGATGGCATCAAGAAGGTTGTGGTGTTTAAAGCCTCTTTTGCTTGTCTTCACTAAAAAGTTTAATGGTGACCAAATACTTAACACAATTAATATTAACAACAAGGGGGAAGGAACACAAGCCTAAATAGGGAAGGAACAGGTTAAAGAATATTTTGATACTTTAGATGTATTCAAGACAGTAAAGTCCGATGAATTCACCCTAGGATCCTTAAGAAACTAGTTGAAGCAATCTCAGAACCATCAGTGATTATTTTTAAGAATTCTTGGAGGACAGGTGAGGTCCCAGAGAAGGGCAGACATGGTACCTATCTTTTGAAAAGGGGAACAGAGAGGACTTGGGGTATTATAGACCAGTCAGTCTAACTTTGTTTCGGTATCTTTCCAGGTATTAAATATTAAACAATCAGTTTGTAAGCACCTAGAGGATAACAGGATTATAAGTAATCCCCAACATGGATTTGTCAAGAACAAATCATGCCAAACCAACCTAATTTCATTCTTTGACCTGGTTACTGGCCTAGTGGATGCAGGGGAGAGGGGGGGGGGAAGCAGTGGACATGATATATCTTGATTTTAGTAAAGCTTCTAACACAGTCCCACATGATATTCCCATAAGAAAACTAGGTATATGTTGTCTAGATGAAATGACTAAAAGGTGGGTGTAAAACTGGTTCAAAGACCATATTCAAAGTGTAGTTATCATTGGTTTACTATCAAATTGGGGGGATGTATCTAGTGGAAACCCCCAGGGGTCTGCTTGGGTCTAGTAATAGTCAACATTTTCATTAATGACTTGTATAAAGGAGTGGAGAGTATATTTATAAAATTTACAAATTACACCAAACTGGGAGGGGTTGCAAGCACTTTGGTGGATAGGATTAAAATGCAAAATGACCTTGACAAATTGGAGAATTGTTCTTAAATCAACAAGGTGAAATTCAATAAAGAGAAGTGCAAAGTACTACACTTGGGAAGGAAAAGAAACCAAATGCACAACTACAAAATGTGGAATATCTGGCTAGGTGGTAGTACTACTGAAAAAGATCTGGGGTTTATAGTGGAACAAAAATTGAATGAGTCAACAACCTGATGCAGTTGTGAAAAAGTCTAATAACATTCTGGGTTGTATTAACAGAAGTGTCAAATGTAAAATATGGGTGGTAATTGTCCTGTTCTATTTGGCACTGGTGAAGCCTCAGCTGGAGTACTTTGTCCAGTTCTCAGCACCACACTTTAGGAAAGATGTGGACAAATCGGGTAGTGTCTAAAGGAAAGTAGGACAAATGATAATGGGTTTAGAAAGCCTAACATATGAGGAAAGGTTAAAAAATTGGGGATGTTTAGTCTTGAAAAACAAAGATTGAGGGGGACTTGATAAATATTTTAAGGGCTTTTATAAAGAGGATGGTGATGAGTTTTTCTTCACATCCACTGAAGTAGGACAAGAAGTAGTCAGCTTAATCTGCAGCAAGTGAGATTTAGGTTAGATACTGGAAAAAATGTTAACTATAAGGATAGTTCAGCATGGAATAGGCTTCCAAGGAAAGTGTGGAATCCCCATCATTGGAGGTTTTTAAGAATAGAGTAGACAAAGCTGTCAGGGATGGTCTAGGTTTATCTGGTCCTACCTCGGTCAGGGGTATGGACTCTCAAGGTCCATTCTAGCTGTACAGTTTTTATGATTCCATGATTTACATAGGCAACAGCCCCAGACTTGCCCCTGGCAGCTCTTCTTTGAGTTCTTCTTTTATCCCTTTGGGTTAAGAAACACTTTGGACTAACCCCCTCTGTGTGATCTGGGCCAGCAAGTTCTCTCCTTCCCCCAAACTCTGAGTTCCCGCTTCAGCTGCTTCCATTCTAGCTCGGACAGGGTCTAGGCTGTGTGGCAGCTGTTCTGGCTTATGGATCTCAGGCTGGTTTGGCAAAGGGTATATGTTGGGGGAGGCGGGGGAGAACATGTCCTTTTCCTCTCTGCCTGTAATGTGTTATGTTATGTAATCAGTAAGTTCATTGCTGCTAGTTTGTGGTGTTATATTTTTTTAAACAGAACTGCAGTGGTTAAGAAGTGGGTTGTTTTCAGAGCCCTATGATTCAGGAATGGCTCTCTGGGGGCTTGCTTTGAGAGCCAGCAGAATTTGTCATTGTTCCACACCTGATAGCCATTGTATTCCCTCAAATTTGGCTTGGCCTTCCATCTGTCATGATGAAGGGCTTCTGGACCAAACCTGCACTAAAGTGGTGCTGTGAGCCGATACTTGTCCCCCCTTTCTACCATAACCACTGAACATCAGAAGTCTTGCAGCACCACTTCACCACCGGAAAGTCTGCTGAGCCCCCGGGGTGAGAACCTCTGTTCTAGTGAGTAGGCGGGAGGCAATACACTGAAGTTTTGCCTAAGGTGGTGGTTATCTTGTATATCACATGGTCTGTCTAAGTTCAGGAAGGTGCCCCCCCCTCAATTTCCATAATGCACAGGGCCCCAAAATTCTTCAGTCTGGCCTCTGTCCTATTTCTTTTATATTGTATTCAACACAGAGTGTAGTTGATAAATAACTGGGAAACATATTTTCCATTTTTAGGGTCTTAAGCAAAATCATTAAAAACAAATAAATTGACACTGCATGTAGGGATGCTGATGTTGTATTTTGTGTTGTGGAATACACTTTAGATGCTTCAGTGACAGGCTCTTGATAAATCATAACTAAATAGAACACAGAAAAATCTATAGAAAGTGCTAAATAAGCACATTCAAATTTAAATTCCACCAATTCTGATTCATAATATTAGAGATATATGAAAAAGCTGTAAAGTTTACACATTGCTCCAATATCTATGCAATAAAGTTAACCCAGTTATTCAGAGGTTGTTTTACATACAAAAATCTAATAGTTGAAGTTGATTTCCTGTCAAGTCGTTTCCTGATATGAAGTTAGATTTTTCATATCTATTTGTGGCCATCGGAGATTACAAAAAGTAAGGATAAATAATAAACACATTATAGGTCCAAGAGCAAAAAGTGTGTATGTTTACCTATGCTTGTCTTGAATTTTTATAGTGTTTATTGGCATTTGGAGTAAGCCAATATGAAAATTCTATAAATAATGCAATATTTGTAAAAGGCAAATTGGCATATTATATTTATCTAGTTCCTGTGCAATTTTACATTTTTTAATCTTTTGTTGTTCTTTAAGCAAATGACTTTCTAGTCTCTATAGCTATGAAAAAAGATTTCCAAATGTAAATTATGTCTCATGTTGTCTCAGCTTGCAATGGTTTTTAGTTTATTTATTTTGGGGGGTGGATTTTTGTTCGTTTGCCATTCACATCAATAGGATCAGGATTGGAGTTGAGAGGTGTAAATTGTCCCCATTATCCCCATTCACCATAATGAGTTGTTGACTCTTTACCTTAATGATGACAGTTTAAAGGCCAGATTGTCAAATAATTTAGATGTAAATTTGTCCTTTTAAATGTGCTGGGCATTTTTTCTTTTTTCTTCATTGTGTTGAAGTAGGTCAGTTTCCTGCTGGCTTAACTTTGGGCAAAAGGGCCCTGACTCCGAACTTGACTGTGAACAAGTTGGGCTCAGTGCAGGTCAGGAGGTAGCAGGTAGCTCAACCTTCAGAGTAAGGTAGAAGAGCCTTAAAGGCTTGCTGCTACTTATGCTGTGCTATAAAGGCCTTCAATGGCCTGTTTCTACAACTAAGAACAACTGAAGTGAAGCAGTGCTTTGACTGACCCCCGGCCCCTGGCCATGCTATCAGCACACCCCTATGCCAGGGGCTATGGCAGAGGTGGCACACAGCTATTATCGCTCTATGCCGTCTCAAGAATCCCTTTACATCAGGGGCATACCCAAGCGTCCATTTCAGTCACGTTTATGGCCTCTTTTGGTGGCAGAGCCAGCATAAAGGGATCACATGTAATTCAAAATCAAGGCCAGAGACTCTATGTTCTTGGAATTGCTTCAGTGCTGACTGAGCTGTTGAATTTACCATAGCTCCACGTTATATTAGTGTAATGCCTCTACATGCCCCTGCAATGGGTGGCTTAAAAGAAAAAGAAAAAGTACATTACATGTTTTATGAATCTAGTAATATATCTTGATATTAAATTTTAAAAAGCCTTGTTATTCCAAAGTGGGTAATTCTAAACAAGTGTTCACAAACAACAACAGCAACAAAAACCCCAACCTTAACCCAGTACTTTAAGCTCGCAAAACAACTAACGATTCCCCAAAGCTTTATTTCCATGTCTAAGTGGCAGTGGAGAAACTCATAAAAGGCCCACTACGATGCACATGAAAGTTATAAACACTTAAAAGTTCCTCACTAAAAAGTGTATGTTTAGTCACATCTTTCAGCACAGCATTCATACTCAAATATTTAAACAGGCATAAAACTGTCTTTAAGGCCTTGTCTACACTAGAAAGTTTTGTAGACTAGTTTTTTCAGTGATAAAAAAGCACTATAATTAGAGTGCTCGCGCCCGTCCACACAGCACTCGTTTTGTCACAAAAACACATCCACGCTTGGTGCTGAAGTATCGACAGCGAGAGCAGTGCATCATGAGCAGCTATCCTGCTGTGGAACTCAGCAGCTTCTGCCACTAGGAAATCTGGAATGGGGTAGAGGAGCATAGAGCAGCCTGGGGGTGCTGGCTCAGTGTCCCATGGTGCATTGCATTTCTGTGCCGTCATTCATTGTGTTGCTGGCCGTGACTCATGCCATCTTTTCAATGGCTCCCAGCCATTTACTGCATGCTCACCATCTCTATCTGAAAAGATGGATCCTGCACTATTCTCCACAGTTGCTTTCAGCATTCTGAACACATCAAGGCTGGTCGCGCAGTACATCATGAGCTCCAAATCAAAACAGGAATCCGAGGAGCCTGACCTGCTGAGTGACATGCAGACAAACAGCATCGCATTACTGTTGTTATTCATGGAGCATCTGCACATGGTGAACCACCGCTTTTGGGCTCATGAGACAAACACTGAGTGGTGGGATCACATCATTCTGCAGGTCTGGGATGACGAGCAGTGGCTACAGAACTTTTGAATGTGCAGAGCCACCTTCATGGAACTCTGTGTGGAGCTGGCCCCTGCCCTGCAGCGCAAGGACAGCAGAATGAGAGCTGCCTTCTCAGTGGAGAAATGAGTGGCAATTGCTGTGTGGAAGCTGGCAACTATTGGTCAGTCGCTATCAGTTTGGGGTCAGCAAGTCCACCATTGGAGCTGTGTTATCTCAAGTGTGCAGAGCCATTAATCACATTCTGCTGTGAAGGACTGACTCTGGACAATGTGTGTGAAATAGTGGATGGATTTGAAGCAATGGGATTCCCTAACTGTAGTGGGGCAATAGATGGCACACATATCCCAATTTTGGCACCGGACCATCTTGTGACAGAGTTCATCAATAGAAAGGGGTACTTCTCTGTGGTACTGCAGGCACTTGTGGATCACCATGGACATTTCACTGATATCAGCGTGGGTTGGTCAGGAAAGGTGCATGATCCTTGTATCTTCAGGAACACTGGCCTGTACCAGAAGCTACAAGCAGGGACTTTTTTTCCAGATGAAAAGATTACAACAGGGGATGTTGCGATGACCATAGTGATCCTGGGAGACCCAATCTACCCATTAATGCCATGGTTTATGAAGCCTTACACAAGCAACCTGGACAGCAGCAAGGAGTGCTTCAATAATAGGCTGAGCAGGTGCCGAATGACTGTTGAATACGTGTTTGGCAGGTTAAAGATGCACTGGAGATGTCTTTAGGGCAGGCTGGACTTAAATTAGGACAATATTCCTGTGGTTATAGCCACCTGCTATGTGCTCCATAATTTATGTGACGCTAAGGACAAGAAGTTTGCCCCTGGGTGGACCACAGAGGTGGATCACCTGCACATGAATATGAGCAGTCAGATGCCAGGGGTATTAGAGGGGCATACACATTAGGGAGGCATTGAGGGCCCATTTTGACAATGAGAACCCATCAGCTATTTTTTTAAACTGTGCTGTGACATTCTATGACAGCTATATAGCTGAACATGTGTGTTGGTGGTAGGTGCACATATCATGTTCAACACATAAATAGGGTGCTTTTTGTTTTGAGAGCTTACTTTTATTGTTAAACACTAAACATCACACAACACAAACAAATCCTAGAGTTGAGAAAGTAGTGGGTGGCAGTGCCAGTTATGACAACAGCTTGTTGTTGTTCTTATATCTGTCTGAAGGGGTGGAATGAAGGGGGCTGCGAGATGGACTGTGAATTTGGTAGAAATTTGTAGGGGGAGTTGGTGGAGTGCAGGGAAAGAAGTTATGTTGCAGCTGAAGTGGGGACTGAGCTTGCATGAACTGTGTCTGCAATGACACTATTGTCTTTAGAAACTCTGTCTGATCCTCCATGGCCAGCTGAAATTCTTTCCTAGTTTTCTTCTGTTCCTGTCTGTCCATCTTCTGAGATTCTGACATCAATTGTCAGAATGCCATTTTCTGTCTTTTAGATGCCTCAGAGGACAGGAGGAGTTCCTGGAACATCTCCTCCTTGCTTCTCTGGGGTTGTTTTCTTATCAGTTGTAGGTGGGCCACTGGCATAGGGGCCTTGGCTGTGAAGGTCACATCTGTGTAAGAACAAGAAACAATGAACAAAACCATTATTATATGTGCCCTAACATTACACATGAATCATTGTGGAGCACACCTCATTCTCATTGTCCCCCTGTTCACAGTACAGCTCTTTGATCAGTTTGAGAATGGTGAGTTGGGGTGAGGCAGACCATCCAAGTAGGTCTAGGTTCTGGGTTTTGGGTGGGTGCTCACTTGGGGCATAAATGCAGGTACATAGGGAAAACAAATTTCAAATTATGCCACCATTCTCCACAGGCAGGGGCCATAGGAGCAGATATCTCGCTCCTTAGAGTCAGCAAGGATGCTAGGATGCATCTCCTCCATGCAAGAAGCTTCAAACCAGGTCCCTATGCTGCACAACTGCGCTGCTTTGGTCCACGCTCAAGTGATTGCCAATTGGTGTGGGAAAGTGACCTACAACAGGGGCAGAAACACAACTGCTCAGCCCAGGAACCTGAGGCAGAGAATCGAGGAGTACCTCCAAGAAAGTTTCCTAGAGGTCACACCGGAAGATACCGGTGAAATCTCAGAGTACATCAACCTGTTTCTCAGCTGTGCTGCCTAGATGTGCAAGGGAACGGGAAAGCACATACAAATACAGTGCATTTCTATCCCTTCAACTACCTGTATGTTTGTTTTAGCCAAGCTAATGACCCCCATGCCTCCAGTACACAAGCAGCATCAACTTTCAAACTTACCAGAGCTCCCCTTTCCTGCATCCTGAGTGCCTGAGCTGAAGGGTTGGGGATAGCTGTAGCCTTCTGGGGTCAAGCTCCTGACTCCCAACCTCAGAAAACAAACTGTTCCCCAGCCCCAGGTCATCCTCCAGCTCCACTTCCTCACTGATGACCTCTTTGTCGGGATTTAGTCCAGTATCTGGTGGCCTCAGCATCTTGGGGGTGGATGTAAAGTCACCACTACCGATGGATTCCAGATCTTTGTAGAAGTGGCAGCTCATTGGGTCCACACCAGAGCAATGGTTTGCCTCCCTGACCTTGTGGTAGCTCTGCCACAGCTCCTTGATTTTAGCTTGACACTGCAGTGTTTCCCACTCATAGCCCTTCGCCACCATGGCATGAGAAATCTGGCCGTACATATCAAAGTTCCTTCCACTAGAGCAGAGCTGGGACTGCATGGCAGACTTGCCCCAAATGCTGATCAGGTCCAGCAGCTCCGGTGTGCTCCAAGCAGGAGAGTGTTTGCTGCATAGAGGTGCCATGGTCAGCTGGGAAGATGAGATGCAAGCTCTCCACGCTGACCAAGCAGGAAGTGGAATAACAATTTCAAAACTTCCTGAGACTTTCCAGAGGGCAAAGTAGTGGAGTGCAAACGGATGTCCAAAGTGTTCAGGATTGGCATTGTGGGACATTTCTGGAGGCTGTTAACCTTGACAAAAACATACAGCAGTGTCTACATTGCTGCTTTGTCACTAAAACAGTGTCGCAAAAACTCTACGCCTCTCGTCAAGGTGGTTTTATTGTCGACAAAACAGGGCAATTTTGTTGCTAAAAGGGTCATTGCAGTCTGTACACTAGGATTGTTTTGTCGACCAAAGTCACCTTCTGTTGACAAAACTATCTAGTGTAGACCAGGCCTTAGTGAATCTCTGACCAATTCACTGTTGAAATAGCTCTTTCTAATGTATATATTTGGTCAGTTAATTAACTGACAAAAGAAAGCAGGCTGAAAACGAAAGCAATGACTTTAAATTAAAAACTTTGACTTAAAGAGAAATGAGTCCCTCTCAGTTGAAATTGTATTGAAAGTCACAATAATGATATTTTTTATTCAATCCATTCAATTCTCGTAATGCCTGCCGTGGAATAGCTCAGCCACCATACTCCAGGATTGCTGGGTACTCTTTCCCCCAAGTATCCTGTGAAGGATGGATGAGCCTACGGAAGTTTGTGGTGAGTGGAGGAATGGCTCCAACTGTCCTAGCTCCACTACATCCTATGAACTCTCCCTTTCACTCTCCAGTTCCATCAAAAACAGCCCCACACTCCACTCAAGGTCTCCCCCTGCCCTTCCCATAATACTATGGCAACCCCCATTCAAACCCACCACAGACTCTGGATACTTCTTGAGGAGATGGGGATTACACCATTGAACAAAAATAAATGATTATGTCCTGACTAGCCTAAATAGGTCTTATGGATGGGCTGACAGGTAGGCCCCCTCAGTAAGCACTAAGATATTAAGTAACGTGCAATAGCACAAAACCCTAAAATACCTTCTGTGCATCTCCCACAATGTATAAATTCCCCATTCCCAGATGTCTGGACAGTTACAGATACACAGAAAGAAATTTTGAGGAAAATATAAAATACATGGGGATAGAAACAGAGAGGCTTGCACTTCTTTTAAGCTGCCATCTTGTACTCCAGAATCTCAGCTTTCATTAAATATGAAACAAAGTCTCTAGTCTTGCTTGTGAAGAAACACTTCAGAACTTGAACAGAGTGTAACCAGTGCAGAGAGGTCTGGCTGAGTCTGCTGAGAACCTGAAATAACTGTGGTAATGATGGCAAGGTGAACAGCCTCTTCATCTCAGTGGGTGTCATCATAGGTGCTGAGTATGATGGTGTAAATGTCAACATTGTTAAGGATCAGTGCTGATACAAATAGTTATAGTAAGCAGGGGGGATAATTACGATATGAAGATCTGCAAAATCTGCTGCATGTGTCATTTGACACTTGGGAGATTACCAGCACTTTTCCCCTCTGATTTCTCCTATATAGACAAAAGGCTACTTCAGGGGAGCCCGGTGGAGCATCCAACCTGTTCCCTCCCTTTTAGAGCAGCGGGGGCATGGTCTGTTTGGCTGGTGGTTGTGGAGCCAGGTAGTTTCCTTTCTTGCTCTAGATGCTACTGAGCTTTCCTATGGAGGTTGCCTTCAGCATAAAATAGACATTCTTAATCCATTACTCAAGTACCTTTGTCAAAATTTCATCACAGCCATGAGGGCTAGTAACCTTTTTTGTGGAAAGTTTTTAGACTGTGATGTCATCACATGACTCTAGGAACCAGGGCTCTTGGCATGTACGAGAGGGATTATGCCTTAGAAAAGCTGTGCTCATCGATACATCTGAAACCCACTGAAGAAGAATACAGCAGAGCTCAGGAGGTTATCCTAGGAGCTGAGAGACCTAGGTTCAATTCCTTCCTCCATCATAGACTTCCTGTGTGAAGTAAGGGTGGAGACCTGTGTTGCTCTCCCTTGACACCAAAGGCTTAGTAGGCTTGCAATTCCTCTGCACATGACAGTGATTTCCTGGGAGTTCAGATTGGGATTCAGCACATGTGGTTAATGCTTTCTCCAGGAGCCACAGCAATGTATAATAATTACCAGCCAGCCTTCACAAAGCAAAATACACTTATTCTTAGGGTAAAAGCATTACCGAGAAAACAAATAAAAAACAATAAAAGTTCCTATGCACACGCCAAAAGCTTATCAGCGGTTACCCCTCGGTCTTATGGGACCTTAGTAGGCCGAAGTCTTTCCAGCCCTTCAACATGGATTTGGGATTCCTGGGACTCAAGGATCCTGTCCATTTGTTGGATCAGAAAAAAAGGTTCAGTCAGTTTAAATGCAACCTTTTTATCTTAACAGTCTTTTCTCTGTTTGTCTCTGGAAAACCCAGTCTGAACTAGTATATGAAAACTCCCAGGGGGTTTTACAGTCTAAGTGATTCACCTTAATCATCAAAACAAATCATCAAAACTGATTGTTTTTGGTTCCTGGAGGAGCTATGGTATCCCTCCCTTCTGGAGTTCCATACAATTCCTGGCCCACAATGATACATAAACTTAATACAGTACAGTCTCTGAAGATTGGAACTGCAATATCTGTCACAAGTGGCATCTCATCTTAATGTCCAAAGTGGGTGGCACTTAAGAGTTCTTTCTTCCTTTCCCCTCCCCCCAGATTTGTATCCTATTTTAAGAGCATACTTTCCCTAGGAAGTAGATATTTGTAAAACTTTTTTCTGATTAATCAGAAAGAATAATATATGTATGTATGTTTGGAATAAATATTTTTCAGGAAGCAAGCACTTAAATATAAGCCCATTTTGATTTTTTAAAGCATTTTCATGAGTTTTGAATACCTCTGACTTTAAAATAGATCCACTATAAATGCCAAAATTCAGATACAGGTAGATCTTGGCATACATCATGCACATACTATGTTATAAGAATTTTAGTTTGGAAGTAGAAGTTACCAACATTCTTTGCTAGAATAGTTTGGAGCTCCACCAACAGCTTAGTGTCTAAAGTTTTAATCAGCTAGTGATTGAATTTTTCATTACTAAGAAATTGGCATTTCAAGTGCTAAATGCTTAGCTGTGTTTTAGAACAAGAGGGCAGAGAGAGTAGGGGTTTTGCGCTCTTGTTCCCCAAGAACACAGAGCTGACAGGTAACACGCTCCCCCATATGGGCTCCTTCTGCTCCAGGGCTGGGACAAGAGCTGCAGCCTGATGTGGTGTCCGTTGCCTGCCTGCTCATGAGATGCAGGTAGGAGGCAGCCCTGGCTGAGGTGCAAGTTGATGACTCAGTGCCTCGCCCGCACTCATTGTCACTGGACTTTTGGTGTCCAGTCAGTACAGTTGATTGGACACTGCCAGGTCCCATTTAACATCAGACAGCTGGAAACCCTCACTGCACCCCATGTCAAAATGTCCACGCTGCTATTTTTAGAGTGAGGGTCTTTCTATCCTTGCTGAAAATCACACCTCCCAGCTACAGTGTAGACATACCCAAAGGGAGTCCTAGGAGACAGGCTAGCTGAGGGTTTGGGTGGGGGAGCAGGGCTGAAGCTGAGGAACCAGCTTAATTTAGTCTGGAGCCAGTGAGTCAGTCTGTATGGGAAGCCAAAACTGGAGTTTTGCCACGGAGTGCATCTGGAAAGAGAAAGCAAGGCTGCAGTCAAAGAACAAAGACTGAATTGGCAGAAGGCTGGAGCCGGGCAGTTTGTTGAAGTAGAGTGTTGGTTGAATAACCCAGGCTTGAAGACTATCTGAGGGGACAGGGAGTGGATGTGCTGATTAACCAATACTCGTCTTGTTAGCCCAGGTGGAGCTAATAGTAGAGACGCTCTCTGGAGTAGTGAGGATGTGTGGGGAGTAACAATAACTGGGAGTAGTTGAAACAGCATCCCATATGCCCCTCTCCTTTGCTTCCTTTCCTCTATTACCTTCATCACGTGAGGGCTGCTTTTACTCTCTTCCTCCTTTTCCCCGACCCCTCCAATTGCTGCATGGTGGGGGAAGGGCTAGGTAGAGGAGATCACATGATGAACCTGGGCCTGAGGTCTGTCCTGCCTACCACTTCTACCTCTAGGCACTGCGGTTGATAATGAGCGGGGCTTTGGGCTCCCATTTAGAGGGGGGGAGCAGGAGAGGGGTGTGCTACCACTTGCTGCCTGGGCAGAATAGTCATTGTGCCCTCCCAGTTTCAGCTCTACCCTTCCTATCCTTCATCTAGTTGCTGGATCTCAGGTGATCCAGGAGACAGAAATGATTGCTAGTTTTGGGATCTGAAAGGGATTTTTACCACACAGCAAAATATGCACTCATGTTGAATGGTGTCAGGGCATGTCTCTATGTCCCACACAGCTTGTGATTCCTCTCATCTCCTCTTTCCTCCCTCAGGTATTGAGGAGGGAAGCCAGTCAGGACTCCGGCTTCCAGTCAGGGATCTTTCTCAGGCCTGAGGATGAACAGGGGACATGCCCTTCACACTCACTCTCAGGTTTATAGCACAGTAGGTCATTGGTGCCAATTGAGGTCCACACTAGAACCATGGTGCTGGCTAGTTTAGAGTGATTACAGTTGTTAAATAAAGTTGTGGCCTCTTCATTTACCATATTTTAGTGTCTCAGAACCCTTCGATGCCAACTGGCAAAGGGTTCACAGCAACTCCTGGGAAGCCTGACAAACTCACTATACCTAATACATTGCTGACATGGTATTTATCTATAAAGAATGTTGTGTGAGATCTTATATGAAAGCCAGGATCATGTTGGTCTTTATTAGCATTGTGAAATGTATGTGCTGATTATATTTAAAAGGTTACATCTATATACTGAAAATATATCCTTATAGTTTGTATCAAGGTATTACTCCCTAGTAGCAATGAAAACCTGATTTTGCCAAGCAAAGGGGGATATATATTGCCTAGGTTCGTATGTAGATTAAGCATTGTAAGCCAAACACAATGGGGGCTATATTTGCATTTCAAGTCAACATGAAGATGGAAAGGCAAATTGGAGCCAGCACACCAGAAAGGGAATAGAGGCAGGGAGTGCTGTCATCCTGACTCTGGGCTCAAAACAATGAGTTTTGGGAAATATAAGGAGAAGCAAAAATCCATTTTGGTATCCATTTACTGAGGAAACCCCTTGAAGGGCGTGCGGTATATTCATGAAAATTTGGATCCTGGTTTTAACTGAAAACCAGCAGCTCTGTCAAAGACTGAATCCTAGGGAGAAAATCTACTTTAGTAAATAGGAAAGATAACCATTAATAAGTGTAGATCTAGGATTTTGTTTTATGTTTTGTTTAATGTGCAACCATTCTGTTTGCAGTATTCTTACTCATTACTCATTGGAATCTTTGAATCTCTATTCTTTGTTAATAGACTTAATCTCATTTTTATTATAAATACATTTCAGTGCTGTGGTATTGAGTAAAGTGTGAATTCTCAGTTGAATCAAACAAGCTGAAGTATATACTGTTCTCTCTCGGGATAGCCTGAGTGTGTCAAGACACATGGGCTGAATGCAGCAAGAGATGCTTTGGAGGAGCTCAGGGGCTGGGGTGCACCTTTTGTTACCTGCAAGGCAAAGTAAGGGCTGGCGGAGCACTGAGGGAGATTGTTTGAGTGGCTAGCAGATGTTGCCAGGGAGCTGAGAACTAGTCAGAAGCAGGAGGCTAACAAGGTGACTCAGTCTTGGGCACCCAAGGAAGTGTCACATTATGTCCCATTATTTCAGTGTCTACATCAATCATAGCTCCTGAGAAAAGCTCTGCATCCTTAGCAGATAAAGCTTTAACCAGCATTTAAGCTTTCATCAGACATCACATACATAGGTTTTCACATGAAGCAGCAGGAACTTGGCATCACATTGAAGCAACGATTTACATGTAACAAAGAAAATTCCAAACTAAAAATGGTTCTTACAGCAAATGTTACTAAGTGCAATTCCAGATAAGATGTACCAAAGAAAAATATTTATAAAGCACTGCCCCCACGCGCTCCAGAAACAGCAGAGTGGAATAGAAAAGTGCAATAGATTGAATTAAGGCAAACCCTGAAACTGAACATGAACCTAAAAAGTTTTTCTTTGGATATTTGATCTCAGTTTTGGATTGAAACGTCTCTGGAAATATATCTGCTAAGTGATAGAATTGCATGGCCAGTAGACTGTTAAATTGTGTGTGTGTGTGTGTGTGTGTGTTTGGGTTCGGTGGGATTGTGAAAATGGGTCCTTCGCATCTTAGATACGATGAATATTTATTAGTGTGGATTCCTTCTAGGAAGAAGAAAACACATAAAGATAGAATTGCAATGAGCTTGCTTTATTGAATAGCACATACTGCCAAATTAATTTTGTAGAAGCTGTATTTACTACAGTATAGTAGATGCGTTAATGCCTTTCTATGATTTTACTGTTACCACTAAATGCCTATACTAGAATACAGAAACAAAGTACAGTGGAGTGATTTAGAAAATAAAGAAACAAACTGTGTAATGAAAATGATTTTTGCTTCTATGGTATGTGTTCTTTTCATATTTCTGGAAGTGTGGTATTAATCATGGATGTTGCAACATAACCAAGAAAACCCAGGTTTTTAGAGAAGTAAGTGTTACAAGTTTGGGTATTTGAACTTTGCTTGAATTTTATTAAGCTTTGTACACTTCTATTAATAGTAATTCAATTTTGCTTTGTTATAAACATATCTTAACTATTTGTCTTGTTCAGTGCATGGGAAAAAGCTTATATATAAAAGGACCAAATGAGATCTACTGTACTATAAGGGAGAGTAAAAATGAGAAACAAAATCTGCCATGAATTGACTTTATACTGAGTAAATGGAGACAACATTGCATCCTTTATACCTACTATTTGAGTTGGAGGAGATACTGCTATTTCATCTAGTGACGGATAATGATTGGCAGGGCATCAAGGAAATTGCCCCCATTAGTAGTATAAATCTTCAAAGAAAGAATGATTCCTCTACAAAAATGAACAGTTTCACTTTTTAAAATGTACAGTGATTGAAAAACGATGATCTCTGATCCTATTTTGTATTTAAGGCCCCTACTATGAGAACAAAAATTATGTATATATTACCTTGGTGAATACATGAATGGGTTTTCACCCATGTTAACACAAAATAACTTGGAGTTGGGGGGACTGGGGATTCCAGGCCCCTTTTCTGATTATTATGACAAAGTGCTGGGAACCAACAGCTGAGCCAGCACTCTGGTCATCTAAACACAAATTAATTGCACCCAGGGTGGATATAGTGGGATCTGATTAGTGAATCAGGATGGGCTGGGGGAGGAATGACTCACAAATTGGCCCATTAACACAGGAGGTATCAGAAGGCACAGGAAGGCAGTGCAGAGGGGCAAGAGGCAGGCTAGCAGTGCCAGAGCCAGGAAGGATCTCTGGGTAGAGTGATCTCTTCTGTCTCCTCAGCAGAGAACTGAGAAGAAACTGAAACTGTAAATGATTATAGTGTATGGGTCAGTAAGGTGGTAGGAAAAGCAAATGAAATAAACTGCATGGGGGTGTTTAACAACTGAAGGTTTTTGAATCTGTGTAGACTGAGAGCAGAAGACAGGAGCAGGACATTGCCCTGTCACAAGTATTGATACAATCAAATCACAGAAGTGTGTTTATATGCCAAGTGGTGCTGCCTGGCAATATCAGTGTCAATTTTTCTTCAGGATACGATACCTGTCAATGTCTAGAATGCTATTTATCTTCAACATAACTACATGATGTATGTTCTCAGCTCTCTTGTGACCATTGGATAATTGCTCACCATACATTAACGTTTGACTAGACAGCACTTCAAAAAAAGTACAGCTATAACGTCTACGCTATGCTAAGTTCAGAATTTATGGCATCATTAACATTGGAGTGCCCCTTGCCATCTTCCTCTTTTATACATTTAATAAGAAGACCAGAAGATGAAGGCCAAAACTTATTCACCAAACAACATTTAAGTGAACAATCTCAAGATGTTAATGAAAAATCATCAATTGGACTGCCAAACTGATGCAGCACAAATCACTGGAAGTTGGACTGTTTAGCCCAGGAGTACCATCCCACTCTTAAAAAAAAATCATCCAAAATGAAGTCCCAGTCCGAAAGATGTGTCCCAAATGCGGAAAGCCTCATACTCATTCTGCAATGAGCACTATCTTCTTCAAATAAAAAGTGTTACGGAATGATCACCAGATTTAGTTCTGGTCTACACTACAAACTTAGGTTGACGAAAGCCAACTTATGTTGATCTAATAATGTATGCTTCTACACTACCAGGTCACTTCTGCTGACATAACTTGCCTTTTACATAAGCTTAATTACTCTCCCTCCATGAGAGGCGTAGTGCTTAATTCAATGTTGATGGGTTGACAGAGGCAGTGTAGATGCAGCATTGTTTAAGTCAACTGAATTGGCCTCCAGGAGGTGTCCCACAATGCTCTGCTCTGAATGCTCTGGTGATCATTTTCAACTCTACTGCACAACAGCCAGGTACACAGAAAATAGCCCCTCCCCTGTTAAAGCCCCAAGAACTTTTGAATTCCCATTTTCTGTTTGATCAGCTTGGAGAGTTTGACATCCCAGCTGTTCATGGGAACTCAGTGCCCCAAATGCAACTCCAACCAGGAGTACACAGGAAGTGGTGGATCTTATTCATCTGTCGGGAGAAAAGTCTATGCAGGCACAGCTCTGAACCAGCCAGAGAAATATTGACATATATGAGAAGATCACATGGGGTCTGGGGGACAAGGGCTACACCCAGAACACACAGCAGTGCCATGTGAAAATCAAAGAACTTTGGCAGGCGTACCAGAAGGCAAGGGTCGTGAAGAGTCATTCTGGTTCTGCACTGCAGACATCCCACTTTTACAAAGAGCTACATGCCGTTCTCAGTGTGACCTCACCATTACCCCCAAAAGCAGCATGGATACTTCACAGGATACTCCTGCAGCAATGAGGAAGAGATTTTGGAAAAGAAAAAGGAGAAGGAGGAGAATGGGAGACAGGCAAGTGGAGGATCTATTCTCCCTGAGAGCCAGGAGCTATTTTAAACTCCAGAGCAGTCTAGCCAGTCTCAAGACAGCATCATGGCTGAGCGTAATGCTGGAGAAGGCACCTCTGGTAAATCTGCAATTCCAATAAAACTGTACGGGTTACATGCTCTTATATTTTGTGTTTAATATGAAGAAAAAGTGAGGTGTAGTGGGTATCTGATTCCTAGTGGCCACTCCAGTTACACAGAGAGACTGCCCCCCAGAAAAGACTGTTTATGTGCACAGAGATGGCCCAGGAATCCTCCATGGAGAGCTCCAGGAAAATTTCATGAAGGTACTCTGCAATCCATTGCAGAAGGTGTCTGGGGAGGGCTGCCTTATTTCTTTCACCATGGTAGGACACTTTCCCATGCCACTCCAGTATTAATGCTGCTGGCATCATTACAGTACACAACATAGCAGCATAAGGACCAGGTCTGTACCCAGATCTGCTCCTTTGCCTTCTCTATTATGCTCAGGAGACTATCATCACATAGGGTCACCTAGGGGAGGTGGTGATAGTTTTCATTACAAGGGCTCATACCACAAACAATAGAGTGGGTGATTTCCAGGTCCCTCAACCATGGTTTTCGTAACATGCTGGTGGTTTGGGTGGCAGGGATTGGTGTTGATCTAAGAATCTGCAAGCCCAGTGCAACTGTTACCAGTAGCATTAAGGAAAAGGGAAGGGATTCCTTTGTTCTCCTGCAGCTGCAACCCCTCCACCCTTGGAGCTGCCTTGGACAAAGACCACACTTTGAAAGGCTCAGTGCTGGTCTCTGTGCATGATCCATGTTACTAAGAGGAGCGGGCATTGTTCACCTGCCTACCTGTTCTCCTGCCACAGGTTGCCCACAAGTTGAAGCACAAGGCCCATTGATCATGCCCCTGGGCCATGCTCACCAGGGATGGAACTGCAAACCAGTTAATTGAATAGCTAGGGATACAGATTATGTTCTGGCTTGCGCTTCAGTGGAATGAGGGGAGTGATTTTTAAACAGCAACTGTGTACTGGGCCCAGGGTATGCACTCACTATAGTTGGCTTGTGCTTTGCATGCTTGACAGTGGAAGGCTTGGCTTTCAGCTCAGAGAGGCTGTCGCAGATTAGAAGATGGAAAAAAAGAGAATGTGTGATGACATGTTCAATGAGATAATGAGCACTTGTGAAATAGCAGACATGAAGCAAAGGACTGGGAGGATTTCATTCTCTGAAAGACTGGACATGGGCATGGAGAGCAGGAGAGTATCCCAGGAGCATGAGCATGCCACGCACGATGAAATGCTGTGGGTTATGAAGGAGCAATAAGACATGTTGAGGCATCTGATTGAGCTTCAGAAGAAACAGCTTGAGGCTTGAAGCCTGCAAACATCACCATATTCCCCCTCTCTTTTCCCCATACCTTCCAGGAAGCGGGGAAATGCAGTATCCCTTCCACTCAACACCAGGAGAGGGTACTAAGAACAAAAGGCAGCCATTCAATGATCTTTGATAGGCAAGACTACTGTGCTTCTAGAGACAAGCTGACTTGGTTACTCCCCTCCCAATTTTACCACAGTTTGTCCAAAGTTACATTATTTTCCTGGTCTTTCAGTTTCTTTTAATTTGTGCAATAAAAGTCAGTGTTTTGAGAATGAAATACTTGTTATTTATTTCAACTGTGAGGGTGGGGAGAGCAAAGGAAGGTACATGGAAACTGATGCAACAGAGGGGATGGTATGGGAAGTCTCAAGGCAGATAAGCAGCACACATTACTACTGTAGGTCATCACTGAAGTGGATTTTGAAAGCCTCCCAGAGACACAATGCTCCTCTCTGGGCTCTTCTCATTGCCCGGGTATCTGGCTGCTCAAAATTAGCAGACAGCCTATCTGCTTCCACACCCAACCCTTGCAGAAACTTCTCTCCCTTTGCTTCACAGATATTACGGAGCACACAGCAGGCAGTGATAACAATGGGGATATTGCTTTCACTGAAGTCTAACCTAGTAAGCAAACTGCACCAGCGATCTTTGAAACATCCAAAGGCACATTCCATCACCAGTCTGCACCTGCTCAGCCTATTGAACTACTCCTTACTGCTGTCCAGGTGTCCAGTGATCAGCTTCATGAGCCATGGGAGCAAGGGGTTGGTTGGGTCTCCCAGGATCACTATTAATATTTCAACAACATCAATGATTATTTTGTGATCTGGAAAGATAGTCCCTGATTGCAGCTTTCTGAACAGACCTGTGTTCTTAAAGATGTGCATGTCATGCACCTTTCTCACCCTGTGATCCACTAACACTTGCAACACCATTGAAAAGTATCCCTTTCTGTTTATGTACTCTTTGACAAGGTGGTCTGGTGCCAAGATAGGGATATGCGTGCCATCCGTATATCCACACCGCAATTAGGGAACTCATCGTGGCAAAACCATCCACTATGTCCTGCACATTGCCCAGGGTCACTATCCTTCTTAGCAGAAGTCAATTATTGACCCTGCACACTTGGATCACAACATGTGCCGCAGTGGATTTACCAACTCCAAATTGATTCCCCACTGGCACTGGAGAATCAATCAGTCTGGCATTGCAAGCTTGCACACAGCGATCGCACTTGCTTCTCCCCTGTCAGAGCAGGTCTCATTTCAGTGTTGCTGTACTTCAGGGCTAGTGAAATCTCTGCACACAATTCCTGAAAAGTGACTTTCTGCATTCAAAAGTTCTGCAGTCACTGCTCATCATCCCATAGCTGCATAACAAAAAAATCCCACCAGTCAGTGCTTGTTTCCCAGGACCAGAAACAGCACTTCATCATGTTCAGCTACTGCATAACTGCCAGCAGCAACTGGGAATTGTTTCGTTCTATGGCTTGGAGCAGGGCTACTTGAAGGACATTGCAATGTTTCATTTGGAGGTTCCTGTCTTGGCACTGGAAATAATGCAGGATAAGACACAACAAAAGTGCACAGCTGAGTGGGGTTCATGCTTCTCAGGCTATGGCATATGCACGGCTAAGACAGGCTTTTGAAAGAAGGCGTGAAAAAGTATGGGTTGTTTGCCATTGAAATGAGGGTAGGAAAGGAGGGAGGGAGGAAACTGCATCATGGGAGATCAAAGCCATGTTCCCATTCCCCCCGTGACAATGTTTTGATCCTATGAGGCATTGCAAGCCCTTTCCCAAACCCCCTGTGGCTGGTTGCACTGTGGGGGTAGCTACATTGCTCTCTGCATTGATGCAAGCGCTGTTAGTGAGGACACAGTCCACTGATACAGTGAGTGTGATGTGGACATGCCCAACTGATTTAATTACTCTGGTGGCTAAATGTCAACTTAAGTTAACTCGACTTAACTTTGTAGAGTAGAAATGCTCTTTCTGAAATGCCCAAAACCACTACATAAGAATCTCCAAATGCCATTGGTTTGAAAAGGCACTGTTGGTTTTTGGTCATGTTTCTTTGTCAACCACTTAATTAGCTCTAAATAGTTAACACTATCTGATAATCTACTGCGATGATGGACAAATAATGGATAAATAACCAACCTGTGTATTTAGGTGGTGATGCTTCCGATTGCAACTATTGGATGAATACAAGGTGCACTTAGAGCAATTTTATGAGAGTCACATTGGCCTTGTATCACATAAGCTACTTAAGTTTTGTTGAATAAAGTGTTGACAAAAGACAAATTTTGCATAATAGGAATAATAAAATTTATCAACAAACTAACTTTGGATTTTTTCCAAATAAAACTATTTGAACTTGGTAATTTCTTTTTAACATGGTAACTTTTTAGCCATGGAAATATTTTACCTGGATACTCTGGAGCTGGTTCTGTTACTTGAATTTTATGAATCTGTTTGGAATATGACAAATATTACAGTATTCCTAAAATGTTTTCAGCTCAGTGCTTTGAAGTAAACAGTAAGGACATTTAACTGAAATTGATTTGTTGCCTGTGTTTTCAGTTAGGCTGTACATGTTTCCTTGGCTGAACTTTTCTGAACTTTGTTTTTAAAATAACTATCTATTTGGAGATGCAATTCTGGCATCTTAGTGAATAAATGGATGGATATTTGCAGAAGCTTGCTGACTAAGAGTGCATGGGAGCTACCACAAGAGCATTAACTGAAACAATGTGATGAATGCTTCGATCCTGACTCTTCTTCTTGCGGAATAACTTCAATAGAAATGTAAAGGCTCCTGAGGAAGAGTTTTGATAATTTCTAAAGTAATTTCAGTCTATATATATATATATATCTATATATATATCTTTTGCTCACCTCTTTTACATGACTCTTTTCTGTTTGGCTTTCTCACTAAGGGCCTGTTTCAGATATAAAAGATAATGAGCATAAATATCTTTTAAAAACACGAGGGAGAACATCAGTATGTAAATCAGATGGAGAAATGTCATTTTGGAATCATGTATGTAAATGTATGCCTCCATCATCACATCTTATGAAGCTACATGAAAATATTTAAAGCAAAACATAGAAAGTGTAGTCGAATGGCTAGAGCATAGACTGGGGTGTTCGGACTATCTGCCTCATGGCTAAAGTTAGCAGTTGGGATGCAACTGCAGGGTAAAGAGTGAGTTCTCTTTCCTGCCCTGTGAGTGAGTATCAGGCTACTTTCTGGCCTTTTTTTTTTTTTTGAGTCTGGGGATGTGGAAAGGGCAGTGTGTGAGATGTGGTCAGGAAGAATGAGGAAGTGCCACTTGGTACCTCAATACCCTTAAAGAGACAGGTACAGCAGAAGGCAGAAAGAATACACGGGCTTGCCTCTACCAGTGATGGCAATATGATCTTGTAGCTTGCTACAGGAGGGAGAGAAGGAAGCTGGATGGGGGAAAATGTTTAACTGTGGTGTTTTGATTCAATCTCGTAATGCAGGCCCCTGGAAAGGCTGTAAAGGAGGAAGTGGTATCAGCAAAAAGCAACCATGACCCCCGCATCTACTGAGAAGCTAGCACAGCTCCCAAAATAGTGTGTGGGAAAGGTGTTAGAGTTTAAAGCTCACCCTGGCTTCATGGAAACTTCTGATTGTTAAAACTAGGCTCAGTTTGAATAGAGAGAGGTTCAATATGAATCATTCATGAAGCTCTCTAGGTAAAATATACTTGTTCCAGTATGTTTTCATGCATGCTTCACTGCCCTTGTGGCCAGCAGTGTCCACAGTCACAGAAGAGTTGGGACAAAGATGGTACTTGGGCAGATTTGGCATCTGAAATACTGTTCTATTTAAAATCTATATATATCAGAATGGAAAAAGTAATTTTCTTCCTTAGAGTGTGAATGAGTGTGTGTGTTTTCTGTGATGCTGCTGTGAGTTTTTGTAACATGACAGAAATTGTGAGGTGGGGTTGTTACTATATTTTTAGATCTTGTCTGTCAGGAAAGAAGGGGTTCCTACTTTGACTTGTTGTAATGGTCACAACATGGAATGAACGAGGTGTAAAGCAGGGGAAGGATGGAAAAAGTGTATATCTTTTATTGGCAGCAACAACCTTCCAGTTGCTCAAACCCCACAAAATCCCTTGGAATTAAGAGGCAGAATTAAATGCAGCAGCACATGCTGCAGTAGAAGCAACAAATGAGATGTCATTAAATCCAAGCAATTTTGTTAACAATAACTATAGCTGATTGTGCATTTTATCTCTCCTCCCATTAAACAAAGTCCATCAGCAGTAGTTTATTATCAAGTTTCTAATTCTCATCCATCACTAGTGTCTGCTGTTGCCCTACAAGTTAGTAGCAGCACTGCAAAGAGAACCAATATAGAGATCTTTGTAAGCAGTAGCTATTGCTTATTTAGGGGCTGAAGTTTCAGTTTACTTCTGTTACTATGAGTTGGTCCCTCATCTTAAAGTACTGTTTACAAGCTAATGTGAAAATCACAGGATATTAAAGTCCTGAACAATGGCGAAAGGGTGCTGTACAGCTTTAGTCAAGTGCAGTGCCCCATACATTTCAATAGGATGTATTCCCTTGTTAAAGATACACAGGCACACAGTGTATTAACATTTTAATAGAAATAAACACATTAACATTTTAATAGAAATAAACAACTGTTACAGATCTTTAATCCCCCAACATCATAAATGTGTTTCATATGGGCTGCACAGCTAGTACCTGAGCCAGCGTGAGCTGCCAGTGTGGGGTCCAACTCTTTTTTCTGTTCCTTTTTTTTTTAAAAAAAAACTGTTGCTGTTAGAGTACTGTCTGGATTTTCCTGACTCATTTCTCCTGAGGCAAGGCCGTGTTGTTTTCAATTTGGTCATATGTCAGTGTTCATCTGTTTACTCTACGCATTGTAGACCAATATTTTGTAATCCTGCTGATTGCAGGTGGATGGGCATGTGTTTTACCTCCCTCTGCTTTGTGGTTCATTCTCCTAAAAGACATGTTGTTTTCATTTAGGGTGAAGTTTATCCAATTATTGATGGCTTTTAAGTCCTGTTATGGGGCTGCACCTGGAATGAGTGCCTGCAGACCAGCTGTACCACAGAAAGACTCTGCTCCTCTGTGTGACATGAGAGGCAGAGATTTCAAAGTTTAACTATATAGAACAGAGCACAGCAATGTGGCTGGGATTACAAGAAGGGCATGGGATCTAGTGACCTTAACACCCAATATAAGAGACTTTGCAGATGATATTTCAGCCTGTATGCTGACATTATGATGTGTGGGAAATGAGGGCTATCCTGCACATTGGGATAGATTTTTACTTCCTCAATCCGTACATGCACTTCTCCCTCAGAAAGCCCATTATTTGAGCTTTCTGTGGCTGAAGCAAATCTTACCTTTAGATGGCAAGCAACATTGTCTTCCCTTCTTTTAAGATGTACTTTTGAGAACCCACAAGTAAAACATTCAAAGCCAGTCACAATAAACCTGCAGCATTCTTGGGACAATTTAAGCTTCTTCCACTTTTTGGATGTATTTAGCAGTAACAAAATTAAAACCCAACATTGTGACAGGTAAACATTTGGGGAAAAGAATAGCATTAGCAATTGATCTGTAAACACTGGCAAATGAGGACAGACACAGGGATGGATTTTAAGTAGCATGCCTCAACTTTATTAAATGTTATGCAGAAGAGGGGCTCTACCTACCTATAATCCATACTCTCACATACCAGGCATTTTAAGGGGTTCCAGTGTCATGGTTACATGAATCCTACCTTTAACCCATAACTTGGGGTAGACTTCTTTGGCCTACCCCAGTACTCAGTGCACTCTTCTGAATTTCACTCCTCCTTCCCCCTCTGTGAGGGGGACAGAGATATTAAAAGGGGGGACCTTAGCCCATGAACACAAGGTCTGCCCTCTATCCTGTAGGCACCAGGCCCATCAGCAAAATCCCATATCTTTTATTTCTGGGAACTGGTCCATTTAGTCTCTTAATCACATTGGCAACCAACCACAAGTTGCAATGAACTAATATTCCTACAAAGTACCATCCCTAATTACGAAGTCCTATTCTTATTTAACCTAGCAGTACCTTCAGGATGCTGCAAGGTAGGTGAAAAAAAGCCAAAAGCCACCAGGTCTCTGTCAGTTTGGTCCTGCTGGCAAGAAAACAATCCTTCTTGATCACCAAAACAATCAATTGGTGAGACCCACAGCCTCTGCAAAACACAGCTCAAATACTTCAGTTAGAAGGGGAAGGAATGGGGTTGCTGAAACAGAGAAAGAATAGTTAGCTGTCCTCCTCCTCCTGCTGGCCAATGGATGGATGGAGCCTCCTGAGGAGGCGGGGCCACCTCTGCATTCCCCCCATTGCTCTCCCCCAACTCTTTCTATTGGGACTATCCCTATCACTGCTGGTCCAATCAAGATTCCCACTCATTGAGATGGGTGAGTGGCATTTTCTGAGCAAAGGTCTAACTTTCAAAGAAGCAAATTCCAGATCTATGTGCAGCTATGCTTCTGTCACTGTTTTACCTGATGCAGGGATATGTACTGTATACCTGTGCCTTAGTGTAGCCATGTCTATGCCAATGTGAAACTTTCTGTTTAATTTCTAATATTGTCCTGCATCTTTTTCTGTCTTATGAGTTTTCCTTGTGTTATGCATGCTTTTCTTTTATAACATACCAAATATATAAAGCAAAATGCAATGACATTTTATGCTTTTAATAAAATGGGCAGGCGCACCTACATAACTGGTAGCATAATAGCATGATTACATATCATTTTGCTCAGACATGCATTATCTAGAATTAATTATTTCCATCAAAAATATAATCTCCAGAAGTGTTAACTCCTGTTACTGATTTTGCATTATCATTGTAAATCTCTGCAGATAATTTGGATCACTACAGTACACTGCAAAAGCATAAATGCAGGATCTCTGCACATCCCACTATCCTCATGTTAGCAATGGAGGAATTCTATTTAAAACTGCTGTTCCTTTCAAGGGGAAAAAATCCAATGACTTTGATAGAGGTGTTACAGACACTGTGCACAAAATTAAGCCAAAAAGCTACTGCAATTCCCAGATGTTTCAAGTTCAAAGCCCACATCTAAATCCTGCTTTGATTAACCCTTCTGCAAAATGGCATGTATTCTCTCCACTTCCCATTGGGTATATAGGGCCCTTGACAGAGCAGAACCACTGGATATCTGTTGTACATGCATGCAGAGAAGGATGCTAGAATCTCGGGCAGAGGTTCCACAGCCCACGTACAAGAGAGTGTAGTTCTTCACGGAATCCTGAAGAGGCCTCTGGAGCAGCATGGTCAAGAGTAGTGCAGGGTAGGGTTGGGTGCAGAATTTATGCCAATATATATGTGAGTTTTTCCTCCCCTTATACAAGGGAGAGGCAAAGGTCTCTAAGGGTGTGTCTACACTGCAATGAAAGCTCAGAGTTAGTAGGACTCACATCAGTTGACCCTTGTAAGAGAACCCGGGGCTTGAGCATCTATACTGTATCTTAACCCTGCCTTAAGATGCTTCTAACCTGGACTCAAACCTGGGGCTGTGGCATCCACATCGCAGCACGCAGTTCTGAGTCAAACCAAGCATCTCCCAGAGTCCCTAGCAATTTAAATGCTCCCAGAGGAACAGATTTATAAATGCTTCGCTATAAAATGCAAATCTACTCCATGCAAGATGCCACAAAACTAATCACTCTCTTCATATTCTTTGGCTCCGATTCAGAAAAGAACTTGAGTACGTGCTTTGCTGAATCTGGAACTTGACTGTGGAGTCTTTTCTATGCAGCCCCTGCATAGAAGCTAAAACCTTCGTTGACCAGGACCCAATCCTCTAAGTCATTTCTCTCTTTTCTTTTTAAAGTTCCTTCTTAAAACATATTCTTCCAAAAGGCCTTTTCCATTTTAGTCATTTACTCGAAGAATCTTTTGCAAATGAGACATCTACTTGTCTCATAAATAAACAAGTAAAAATTATGGCACTGACAGGATCCATAAATACCTATTTATTTATTTTGGATTATCGGTTTGTGAAAATTTTCAGCATTATGACTTTGTTCTGTTTTGGGATGGAAAAACTCTTGAAATGTTGAAAACTCTTGTAGACCAGGAAAACAGTTTCCTGCCCACCTCCACTGAGCACATTACTGGTGCTAAATAAATAAAATAAAATCTTTATTCTAAGTCTGCATATCTATATAATTTATTAATGAAATAGTTTGGGATAAGTACTTCTTTTCTTAGAGGGGGCGAGTTTTCAATTAAATTATTTTTTTTAAATTCCACTTGATGACATATATTTATTGACTGTGTTTCTTCTAGAGCAACATTATTTTATCTCATCCTGAAGGGTCATAAAACAATAGCCATTTGATCAAGTTAATATAAGGATGATTGGCTCAGGTTAAACCTGCAAATTACATGTGGGTGGACTGCTGCACCCATGCAGAGCCCAGTGAACTCAAGGAGACTCCACTGGGGCTCAACAGTTTCAGTTTTGGGACCAATATCTATAGGAGTTGATGAAATAATATAATACTATTAAGTTCCATTTACCTCTGTGTAATGGATGATTTCTCCATGCCCCAGCTATTCCTCTGTCTCCTCCTTTGCAACAGAAGTCCCAGTACTGGTCTGGCAAATAGAGCTTTATTACCAAGTCCCTGAAATCTTTTTTTCTATTTTGTATCACAGATAACCATTTGATGACATTTATTAACAATATCAGGACTGTTGGAGGATTAGCCTAATGGATTTTTGCTGCATGTTTCATCACATGTAGTATTCTTCTAATATTATTCATGGGTTATTTATAAGTAGAGATCAAAGAATCTTCTTTCATGATCTTATAAATTGAAAAAAGCCCATTTAATAGGATCACATTGTAGCTATTGTCCCTGTGAACTTTATGATTCAAATTCCAGATGGGATATATGAATAATACAGGGATTTCGGGTTCTATCAGTCCAGTATTATAATGAATAAAAGGAGGACATTGCTTGGCATTGAAGCTTGCTGGTCCTTAGTAAGAAGCAGCTCCTTGATATTGACACACCTTAGCTGTGAATAGGTTTGACAAATCCCAAGCCTATTATTTTTGTTAGAGAAGCCAGAGCATGCCAGTAAAGTTGTCACTTCTGTGACTTGTGGATCACTCGGAAACATGTCACAATATAAAAGGATTAAAATAAAGAACTATTTACAGTTTTCATTTGAAAGCAGGGGATTTGAGGTAAGAGTAGCTAATTAGTTACAGGAGGACTCTCCAGAGTTCATATAGGACATGTATTGTTTATTAAACTGTATCTGATATTTAAGCCAGCATACTTAAAATGAGGGAATTATAATAGTTTGTTCACATACTTGAGTTAGACTGAACAGGAGATTGACTAATGCAATGAATTTCAATAGCGTTGTACCTAACATTCAATACTTTTTATAATACCTTCAGTTATATATTTTTGCCAAAAATATTTTATAGATACAAAATTTAAAGAAGCAGTTGTCCATTTGAGTTATCTTATAGTCTGGTGTGGCTTTACAACTGACTGCATTTTTAGTAGTGGGTTAGTAGGGATACGACACCAGTGGCAATGGGTCCCATCATTGTATATGCAGGAGCGACTGGCAATTGGTACACTCTGTAAAAGGATCCCTGCATGTGCTATCCCTGTGCTGACCCTAGAACATCAGTGCTGAAGAGGCAGCAAAGCCATTCTACATCCTGACCCATCACTCATCTTTTGGGGTGTTCATTTTTGCCGCCGGTTCTGTGATGGATCTTATTCCTGCCTCGTGTGATAAGGAAGCTCAAAATGTAGGTGTATGCTGCTGTGTGTGCCCTCTTCTTCCTCCTCATGTTGTGCACTCCCTAAAAGAAGCCAGGTTGTGGTCTCAAAAGTCTTTTAAAATACCTCAAAGGGAAATCACAGAGTGTTCTATAACAATACAAGCTATTAATCAATGTGGTTGAGGTAGACCCCAGACAGGAGCTTTGGGCTCTTCTTTGAGTTGTGTCCCTGTGGGTGCTCCACATGAGAATGTACACATGCCTGTGCACTTCTGATCTCAGATTTTTGTCAGCAGTGTCCACTTGTCCATGTTGCACCCCAGACACCCTTGTATGAGGAAACATAGGGAGTGGTTAGACCTGCTGCCACTCTAGTTCCTTCTCAACTGCCTGTGGCTTGCGACAGAGTGCTGCAGTGTCTATTATCTAAATTGCAGCTTGCTACCTCTCTGTCTTCATATATTTTCTTTTCTTTTTTGTTATTGTCTTTATTTTTGTTTTTAGATATTTGTGCTTTTTGTGGGGAGGCAGAGTTCCCCCTCACTTCTTCTTTTGTCCCATTTGGGACATAGTTTTTCTCAGGCATTGATCCGCTGACTTGAGTACGGCTTATGACCAACACCCCAGGCGTCAAACCCTGCCAGAACTACCACAATTTTTCTTATACTGCAATGGATATTCAAGCTGCCTCTGCTGCCCGAGGGAGTCTTATGTCCCCTCCAAATGTAAGATCTGTTCACATTTTAAAATTGAGGGAGGACAACTGCTTTGATGGAGTTGTCCTTGAGACCTGTGGGCTTTGAGTCACCCCCTGTACCTTGGATCTTCAGAGAGCCCAGTAGATGAATCATACTGTGATGGTAAGCAAAGATCCTGAGGGCCCTTCAAAACCATCAAGACCCTCAAAGAAGAAAAGAGTCTCTTCTCCAGAATGGGAGAAGAGAAGGGGAAAGTCTCCCTCTCAGCCTGGTTCTCAAGAGACCTTCTGTCCCATTATGGGTACCACAGAGGTTCTTATCCCCTCCAGTACCAAGACCATAGTACTGGATGAGAAGACCATGCCACATACTGAGAAGTCATCTGGTAAATCTCTTAGAGTGGCACCGGACTTTGTGTCTCCAAAACACAAGGACTCCAGAGCCAAGCTGAAATTGTTGTCAGCACTGCCTTCAATAGCCAAACGTGAAGGATGCGCTGATGACATTTTGATGCCATCTCCAGCCCCACTTGACATACTGACTCCCAAGGTTTCCTACCCAGAGTCCCTGATGACTTCCACTCTTCTATCTGATGAGGATCTTTAAATCCTGGAAGAGCCTGAATCACAGTTGCTGATTGCTTGCCCATCAATGGTGGTCTGCTGGCAAAAAAATACTACATCCCATCTAAAGGCTCAGAATACTTTTTTTCTTCTATCCTACACCCAACTCCCTGGTTATAGAGGCAGTTAATAAATGGAACAGACAATATTGGTTCAGCTCAATACCATCCAACAAAGAGCTAAACAACCCTGAACTTTCTGGGATACAAGAGCTACTCCTTGGATTGCTACAGTTCAGAGTAACCTGTTACTAAGCCCTGATAGCGAAATAGGATTTTACAAACTATTTCAAGTTTTCATTGAACACCTGCTACAGGGTCAGAGGGAACAATTTCAAATGCTCATAACAGAAGGCCAGACAATTGGTAAGGAATCTCTCCAGGCATCAGTCAGTGCTGCCAATAACAAATCTGCATGTTCCATCATTATAGTAGTAGTCATTTGCTGATCTTCTTGGCTGCAGTCTGCCCCAGGACATACAAAACACTGTGTAGGACTTCCCTTTGAGGGGCATCTGTTGCTTAGTGATGCCACGGATGAGTCCCTTCATTCTCTTAAAGATTCATTGGAGACACTATACAGCTACAGCAAAGAGAAAGTACAGTAGATTCCAAACAACTCAGCGGTGTCGTCCAGTCCACTACCAGCCTACAAGAACAGCAAAGCTCCCAGGAAGAAGCCCAGGTGCACCAAAAAAGGACCATCCTTCACAGTGACCTCCCAGTTGGCATCATCCTCAGAATGATCATTTTGACCCATTGGTCGAGAGTCATGAACTTTCCCCTACTCCGGATCTGATGCTGCACCTATCTCTCTCAATCCTTATTGGGAATATCTCTCCTATTTCCTGCCTTTTTGGGGGCTCATCACCTTGGAAAGGTGGATCCTAGAAGTGATTTACATAAATTTTTCCATCCATTTTTCACCTTCTCCTTTCCACCCCCCACCCCGCCTCATCCCTCTTCAGAGACCCCTCTCATCCATCTACCAAGATGGGATCTAAGTAGAGAGGCTGGTGGACTAATTTTGCAACTATGTTCAGGGAAGACAATCACAATTCTCTCTTACATGTCTATTGTTGAAATCACTTGGGTCATTAAACAATGTAATCCAGGCATCTGCTACATAGTAGTAGTTCTTTGCTCAGCAATAGAAGCTACACTTAGATCAATCAGAGGGAAATCCATTGAGAACGTACTGGAAGAAGCAAGGACTTCAGTCCAGAAATTGACTTATGAAGGCACTTATATTTAATCTTTAAGTGAAGAGGACAAGAAGTGTTTGTTAAAATAGCTGAAAAAGTACACAGGCTTGGATTCTTACAAGTCTACAACAGCGACTTCTGGATTCTCTACATCCTCTATGTAGCTTTTACAGATGCCTGTCTTATAAAACACCAACAGTGGAATGGAGTGAGGTGCTACCAGCAATAGGACTGCCATGTGATTAGGACAGAACAGAGAAATTGAATATAGAGTGGAATGTCATACGACAAATGAAGATTTGACTTGAATTTCTTTTCTAACATCACTAGTGGCTCGAGCTGATCTTTGTGCTATGTTTCCTGGGATGAAAGAAGTAGGAATTCATCTCTTGCTACTCCCAGTCACTGTCTGTGACTACTGTCAAGTGTTCTTTTTCCTCATTGAATAGAATTTTGTGTTCTGAAAGAAGTTGCCTTCTGCCTGATAGTGTGAATGAACTAGTGGGCATATCAACTGAAGAACTGGAATTACTGGACATACGAGAAGCAGCAAAGATGAATGAACTGCATTCAAGAAGTTCATTAATATAGTTGTGCAAAATTATAACAAGAAATCAAGAAGGATGTAGATGTAATGTTTCATAGAAGGCTTGAGTAGCCAACCTTAATTTGTGCAACAATTTTAAAACATGAGTTAAATCTAATAAAATGCTCATGAAGCATTTTTCAGTTTTTAGTATGGTGCCATACAACCCACCTTTGCCCTCATGATCTCATATCTCTGCCCTCACCCCCCTTTAGATTTGAACACCCCCCCCCAATTTTAATTTCTGGGGAAAACACTACTCATGCCTGCTTCCAGAGCTGATGTGCCTTTCAGTGATGCTTTTCTATGGTCTGTCTCCTAGGCATTCTCCTCCATAATTGAGGTATTGTTCGGGAATCTACTCCAGGGAGCGCCCATAGGGACACTACTTGAAGAAGGAGGAAAAGTTACTTACCTTGTACAGTAACTGGAGGTCTTCGATATGTGTCCCCCTATGGGTGCTCCATTTCCAATCTTCTTCCCTTCTGCCTTGTAGGTTTTCATTGGACTTTGGTGGTTGAGAAGGGACTAGAGTGGTGGTGGGTCTGTCCCCCTCCCCCCCCATATGTCCTTGTACCAGCATCCCACAGTGTCTGGAGTGTGGCACTGCTGACAAAAGTCTCCAGTGCACACAGACATGCGAACATCCTGATGTGGAGCATCCACAGGGACACATACCTTGAAGGATTCCAATTACACTACAAGGTAAGTAAAGTCTCCATTACCTCAACCAGCATTCTCAAGATAAAACTATCACCTGGCTCATCTCAGTGAGAGAGATATCTCTTTGAGACATTTCATTGTTAGGAAGACTTTTTTGCTTGTGTAGACTGGGCCTTAGTGACATATAGGATTTTACTATTTATTTCTCCAGTGTACTGTGTTGTCTTTATAATGCTTCTCTACAGATGTCTCTACAAATTCTCCTTTAAAAACCCAAGAAACTAACTGCAAAACAAGCATTAATGCAAGAATAAAGTATCAAGAAGCTGAAGAAAATGCTTTCTTATAAAGCCAAGTTGCAGGTAGAAGGCAAAAAAGGGTGGGAGAATGAAAGGAAAACGCATGATGAAAGATAGCCAAATAACTTAATGCTGTGGAGTGTATTTTGTTGTATTAGCTTGTGTACTGGTTGTGGTATTCTCTACAACTCTCTTGTCAATTACTTTTTCTTCATTTATTTTCAATTGACAAACAAAAAATATTGAATTTGAGGGAATAGCAGAAACGACTAGGGATGCTAGGAGGACCAATGGAAGAAGGTGCAAAGACTAGATGAGATTAGGTAGCAAAGAGAGCTACATGAAAGTTTGGGTGGTGAAAGAAGAGGGGAGAAACAGAAAAGATAGAGTTGTAGACATGAACAGGTTTGTATCGGGCCTTAAAGGCGAGAACAAAAATATTGACCATAAAATGGAATAAATCTGACCCCTTCGCATCCTGTAGGCATTACTTGGTTAGTAGCATATAAGAAAATCCTTTAATACAAGAGAAAAGTGTGTCAGCTGCTAGATTTCTGAAGGAATTACCTAATGCCAGGGATTGTATTCATATTACAACATGAGAAATCAGTACTAGAAAATATAAGAAATCAGAAAAACAAAAACAAAAAAATATGGATAGGACATAAAATGAGAACAGTAAGGAGAAAAAAGGTTAACTACTTGTGCTGAAAGAGACAAATGGAATTAGCCCTTTAACTACAAATAAATTTAGTTGCCTTTGCTACTTCCTTGTTGATTTTTATACTTTGAGATGAAAGTCAAAAGGGCAGATAGGTAATCTGGGATGCAGTAAAAAAGGCCTTTCTGTTTGTAACAATGTACACAACACTACCAAAATGTACTTTAAGAGACTGCTGAAGAGTGGGAAATGCATGTAAATAATAGCAATTTCTGCCAGATCTGGCCACAGCCAACCTTTCTGGGCTTAGTTCAGCAAAACAATTTTATCTAATACCTGTGCACTGTTCTATCATGGAGATACTCTTTCACCATTACATCAGGAGGTCATATTTGTATGATTTTACTTTACTCTGGGTGTTTTTCATAACAAAGAACTAGGGGTCAGCAAATGAAATTAATAGGCAGCAGGTTTAAAATTAACTAACGAGGAATTTCTTCACACAACGCACAGTCAACCTCTGGAACTTCTTGCCAGAGGATGTTATGAAGGCCAAGACTATAATGGGATTCAAAAAAGAACTAGATAAGTTCATGGAGGATAGGTCCATCAATGGCTATTAGTCAGATGGGCAGGGATTGCTGTTGCCAGAAGCTGGGAATGGGTGACAGGATGGATCATTTGTTCTGTTCTTTCCCTCTGAAGCACCTGGCACCGGCCACTGTCAGAAGACAGGATACTGGGCTAAATGGACCATTGGTCTGACCCAGTATGTGATCCTATGTTCTTATCTTGTCATCCAAGCTATCTCTTTGTTCCATGGCACATGTATATAAGGGTCAAAGTTTGTTCTGAATTACCATCATTTTATGGGTAAAAGTGTAGGTAGTTTTCAGCTTTAAAAATAGAGATTATCCTTCCTGTCTCTGGCACTGAAGTGACTGTGATTACTATAGTATCTAAGCATCACACAATCTTTAATGGATTTCACCTCAGAGCACCCCTGTGAGAGAGTGAAGTGCTAGTCATCTTTTTTTTTTGTTTTGTTTTTGTGTTCTTACTTTTATTACAGTACCATCTTTTTCTATTATTTTATTCTTCTTGCACTGAGAATTGTTTTTCATAACTGGGAGATTTGCCCTCAAAAGTTGTTTTATTTTAAAATTATATTAATTTCTTTAACAATTTGATGCCATATTGTAGCATTAGGATACACTCCAGGGTGTTTTTACTGATCCATTAATAAACACCTGAGGAGGTTTTTTGTAGCACTCAACCTTTAGACTTGTGCTTCAGAGTGTACCCAAGGCACGTATTAATGGAACAATAAAAGACACCCTGGTGTGTCTTAATGCCACATTAGAAATGTTGAACTTATGTGAGATGAGGCCAAAAGCAGGGTAAATAAAAATGTCTGAGGGTTCATGTGCACACAGTTTAATCTATCCAGTTATATTTAAATCTAAATGTACTCTCTACTTTTGAATGTCCAGGAAGCTTTGAATTCAAAGATTGTTTCCAAATTCTCAGCCTTTTTTTTCTGAGGGGGGGAGAGAGACATGAAAGGATACAAATACAGGATTAATAATTGTCTTTACTTCTTTGATTTTGCAATATGCATGTATCCTACAGAATAATGTTTTGAACAGGGAAAAATATTAGTAGCATAGGTGAGGCTCATTTTATCCATACCTTGCAACAACAACTTTCTAAACCACCACAGCCACTGTATTTTTGAGTTGTTCAACTGTAATCCTGTAAGTGCCACTTTCAGTCCCCCCAAAACTGTGTATTACACTCCCCCCCAATATGAATTCTCTTAACCCTATTTTGTAAGTTGAGCCATTTTCCCTCCTGTTTTTATGCAGATAATTTAATGTCTGCTGGCTTGTCTTAGGTATTTACTTAGGTAATAGAGCACTTATCTGAGTACTTCATGATTTTTAATGAATTTATCCTCACAATACCCCTGTGAGATAGAGAAATGCTATTATCCCAGTTTTACAGATGAGAAACTGAAACAGAGAGAGGCTAAGTGTCTTACCCAAGTTCACAGAAGAAGCCAATGGTAGAGCTCGGGCTTTGAAATGTTCCATGAATTACCTAAGCCAGCATCTTAATCACTTTCTCTCTCTGTATAGCTGCCTTGCTACACAAAAGGAAATCTATTTAGTGTTCATGTGGACAGGAACATACCCTCTCAAACACAATGATATCTTGACAATCTTATTCGCTTATGAGATGATTTAGCTTGTTTTTTCCCATTTAAATTAATTAATGCTACTTAATGCACCGTTTCTTTGTTGAGGGATCTCTTCTGCTGTTCAATAGTACTTGTTCTGTTAAATGTTAGAAGTTCCAGTATGTCATATAATTTATTTAAGACCTACATTTGCCACTGTTAGCCATGCAGAGTAGTACTTACTCTGAGTAATATCAATAGAAGTACTCCGTGTACAAGGCTAGAAGAATTGGCCCCTTATATTTTTTACCATTATATAATCCCTTCAGTATCTGATGTTCATATCCTTTGGTCACAATTGACTTCTTTTAAATTAATCCTTTGTTGTTAAATAAACGTATTAGCCAAAAAGTGAACCAGGTTATAGAAAATGCTTTTTAATCCTTAGGAAGTGCATCTCAAAATATTTGAAGCACCCTCTATTTTTCTTGTGCCCATCTGTGAGTCTTTGGGCCTTGACAGGCAGAGAGATATGGATAGATGTAAAGTATAGCACCAGTTCTGCTCTGCCCATCAAGCAGTTCTGCAAACACTTTAATATTTTTTTAAAAACTGGAATCTTTTCAGGCTGTGACTGCACTACTGTGTTTCAATCCTTCTCTTTTTTTTATATAGTATTGGTTTAAAACTGGCCAACAGAAACATTGTCCAGCATGCAGTAATTAACACATAATCCATTCCTTAGCTACTGATTCACACACAATCTCCTTAGTGATATTAAATATGTCATTGTTCATACTCTAAAAAGCGTATTTATCATCATAGGCTTGTTGTTATTTTTTTGTTACAATTGTAGAACAGCCAAAAATTCCTTCTGCTATACTGGACAGCTGAGGATTCTCAGCCTCTCTGAAGATCAGGCCTTCTATAAGTAGGTGTTTGGTGCATAGAGCAGGGGGACTTAGGTTTGCCATAAACAGGACCATTGATGTTACTAGCAAGCAATAGAGGCAATGGCATTGAGTCTCAGAAAATCAGAAATCAATTTCTAGCTTTACCACGATTTCCTATGTAACCTTGGACAATTCTTTTGATTTCTCCATCCTTCAGTTCCTGTCTATACACTGGTGATATTAATATTTCCCAAGTCTGGTAAGGACAAATTCATCACTGCTTGTGAGGTGCTCACATACTACAGTGTTGAGGCTATACAATTACCAGTATAGATGGGGCTGGTCTAAGCTCCATGGCTCTACTTCTGTAAGCTACTGAGGTATGTGGCAATGATGTTATTTCTGTTGACCGTAGCTTTTTTTAGGGTATTGATGATGTAGTGAAGAGCTACTGTGGGGTTTTCTTTAAATGGTAATAGATTTTTGCCATGCCACAGAACTAGTTATAATGATAAAAAAGAAATCAAAATGATAAAGGAGAATGGTAATGGGGGGGGCACTGGCGGCAAATGACATAAAACATTTCTTGGACTTTGGCTATGAAGGTCCTGGAAAGCTTTCCTGAGCTCATTGGCTTTAATTTAGTTCTCTAATTCCTTCCAGACAATATTTTCAACAGTTACTTATTTTTGATTTTTACATTTAGGAAGCATCTTTCTTTGGAAACCATTTTACAATAAATTCTTTATGGTTTGGGGGTCATTTAATTTGCGTCTGAACTGCAGCCATCTCTGGGGAGAAACACAGACAGTGTAAGTGGACCTTTACACAACATTAAAAGACAGGAATTGAAGAATAACACATCCAGTGATGTAGGAGGAAATTAGATAGTCAGTGTGTGATTAGTCAAAGTATAATTTCTCCAGGACACCAAGGGAAACAAAATACCCTGACTGTTGAAAAAGTGGAAAGTATGTCACTGGATCTTATATGATAGCTTTATTTGCTATGAATGTGGGTATCCGTGTGTGGTTGAGTGGCCATGTTTGGTCCTGTCAGGGCCTTTAATTTATTATTAATCAGTAAGGAGATGTGGAGCAGATGGTGCAGACAACCAGCCAACTGAACCTTTTCTGATTCACGTTAAGACTATAGACTATGGTACTTGGTCTCTGAGTCACTACTTTACATGAATCAAAGTGAGTCTCTGAATGACTGAGGTTCACTCATCACTAATTTTAGCTCTTCATGTCTCAGTTTCACCAACTGATAAGTTCTTAGCTTCTTATCCCTACAAATGGTCATGGTCAGTTAACAGGGAGCTGGAGGGGAAAAAGGGAGAGGAGGAATTAGTAGCATGACTTTGTTCTCATTTCATCATCCAGTAACAGCACTACATATGTTGTTCTTCATGACATTTCTTTGATGGATGTTACCCTGATGACATTGATCTGAGCAACAGCAAAGGGGGCAAAATATCCCATATTATTCAGGTTTGGTTAATAAATCAAAAGGACTTGTCAAAGTGAGCAAGTATATTAAATTCTCATGATATTTGTCCCTCTCTAAACTTTTTTGTTTTGTTTTGTTTTTAAATTCTACTGTTCATGAGCTAAGGAATGGGAACTGTTCATTACATTATTCTAGAAACATCACAGAAGAGAAGTGTTTATTTTAAATTATACTGCATTAGTCATGTTCTTTTTGGTTACATCTGCAATATTTATATTTGTAAGATTTCCTTCTGTATAATTCTGATGAAAAACAACAAAAATATCTTTCTTAAGAAAATCACCGGGGAAGCCAACAGCAATTTACTCTTCAAACCTCAACCAGTCATAACTGACACCTTCCTGAATGCATGTAACAAATATAGAATTGACTGAATATGTTCAGTATCATTGATAAAGTGGGAGAAGTTTCTAGAGTGTAATGGAGTCCTCCTTCAGGTTGCTCAGCCTGCAGTCCTTTTAAAGGGTCATTATGTAAAATTATGATTGAGGCAACATCAGTCCTTCCATTCTTTAGTGGAAGCCTTTCTATGGTAACAGACCAGGGACAAGGTGTAACTCTTCTGAACTCAATGGAGTTACTTAGTGTAACAAAGGTGGTCTGCCCACTTAAAGGTCACCAACTTAGGGCCAGTCAGTCCTGTATTTTAATCAGAGACAGCTGAGGAAGGGACATGTGATCCCTATAAAGAGTTAGGCTCTCAGTAAGGTAAGCTTTCTCAAGGTTATTCCCATCTCTGTTTGTTGTGTCCAAAATACTAAGTTTGTTCCTGTTGATTTCTGAGAGCAGAGTCCACTTTGTTCCTATAATATAAGTGTTCATCTTCTTTGCTGTCCACTTCTTCTCTGTCATCTTTTTCTTCACCAGCACCACATCTCACAGACTTCAATATTCTTCTTGTCAGCATTAGCTTCCCAGCATTCACATCCATAAATCATCATGGAAACAATTAAGCTTTTCACCAGTTGAACCTTTATATGCTTTGATATGTCCTTTGTACACATTGTGCTTTTTATCTAAAATGTACATATTCATTAATCCAGCATTTCCCCAAGAGTTGGATGTTCTCTCTTAGTAAATGTAAAAGACTAGCTAGACAACTATTTGCTGGAAACTCAGCTTTCATTAAATAAATAAAAGTAAGTTTCTAGAGCTTCTGGGTGTGGAAAAAAATCTTGAAAATATGACCTAATTGTCAATGAAACAGCAATATCTGCAGAGGGTCTGAAACATTAGTTCTGAGGTATTAACTGCCCAATTTATTTCAAAATGCCACCCACCTGCAACAACAGGTGGGGGAACTTGATGGGGCCAGTGGTGAAAGAGGGACAGTCCCAGTAGCAAGGGAGAGAAACACTTGCCAAGGAAAAATAGATAGTTCCTCCCACTGGGAGTATCTGCATTCATTGGCCAGCTGGATGAGAGAGGTGCTGGTTGACCAGCATTCCCCAGCTGTCAGGATTTAGCCCAGTGCAGAGGTCACATGGAGACTCTCTTGGCTCTATTCTAGCAGCCCACTCCACCCACCTGACAGACGCTGTGGGTCTAGCTAACCGCCTATTTAGGGAATCAAATGGAATTTTTTCTCCCATGGACGAATTGGTAGACAACAGGGGAGTTTTTTGCCTTCCTCACAGCACCTTCAAGCCATAGTGGGTTAAGTACAAATGTGCTTAGTACCTATATGAGGTACTGGGGTGGAGTTGTTTATCTGTTATAACTTCTGGCCAGTTTCCGGTGTGGGTAAAAGATGAAAATGATCAGTTCCCAGAGATGGGGCTCATGTGATAGCGTGAGACCTTGTGGCCTTTGTTGTACTAGGTCAGACCTTGTGGTCCTCCTGGGCTGAGGTCCCGAACCTGCTTCACCCTTTGTCCCCCTCGCAGGGGGGAGAATGCTAGGACTTAGAGCTGAGTCCTGAGGGGTAGGCTGAGGAGATTCTACCCTATATCATGGGTTATTCTGTAAGGAGCTCTGTAATTCCCATACTGGACCCAATTCAATGCCTTGTATAGGAGAGTGTGGGTGGTGGATGGGTAGTGCTCCTCCCTGTGTTAAATTTTAAGAAAAGTTGCAGCCTGCCACTTCATTCCATGCATGTGCCCATCACTATTTTGCCACCGTGTCCACATCAAGGGTGATAACTCAGATGTCAATGGTGATACTTTAAATATCAACATAAACTATTTTGTTACTCAAAGCATGTGAGAAAACAGAAAGTGTCATAGTATGAAGATCTACACAATCTTTAGTGGCTGCTCATTTTAGGCCTTTAACAACACATGAAATGGTTGAAGGAGGTGTGATTGTTTTATTTGCCTGAAGGGGGACTCAGCTTTCAAATGTTTGGGAAATGTTAAGTTCACCAATCTAGAAGAATGGCTCATTTTTATTTGGAGAAATTAATTTCTGAACATTTAGTGTAGCTTCAAATGTTGACATTTACTCTAGGTCTCTTACTCGTTTTAAATAATGAAAACAATGTTAAATAATTAAATGATATTTGAAATAATAAGGAGCAGGTTTTATCACGTCTCTTTAAACTGCTAAAACAGTGTGGTTTTGTTTTTAAGAGGTACATGGGAAGTTTTTGACAAAATATTTTTCCTTGAAAAATATTGATTAGTCAAAACGAGAACGTTTTGCAAAAATATTGATTTTGATAAATCTTTCAGTGAGATTTCTTGTGTCTAGGATGGAATTTCTGCTCAAAAGGATGTGGATGAGAGAAACCAACCCCAGAGTAGCTGTTATGTTTGGATACTTGGAAGTTACTTGCACTCAAGAGAAACCAGCAGACAGGAACATAGGGAGATGTAAACACACACACTGAGTTTATTCTTCTACTCTAAGAACAGACAGAACTGGCTGAGCTATCCCATAATAGTTTAGCTCTGTTAGTTATGGTAAGCTAGGCAGACACAAAATACACAACATATTCCTCCCCCTTTAATGAAAACATCCATTTAACAGAACAATAACTAAACAAGGGAATGAGGGTAGACTGCCTCATTTTTCCAGCTAAACCCCAGGGATTATTCTGTCCCATAAACATGGGTTTGCCCTAGCTGAAGATTCAACTGTTGAGGAGGCCTTCTCTCTCTAGGTGGATTACGGAGGACTTCTGGTGTTCATGCACTGGGAGGTGTTATTGGTGAGGGTCTAACAATGGGCTCAGGATCTGTAGCTCGAACAGGTGAGGTGCTGCATCTGCTGCAGAGGTGGATAGAAGAGGAGTGTTAGGAACGGATGACGCCTGATTTGAGGGTGACTCTTGAATCGAGGATATCTCACCTGCAGTGGTGAAGTCAAGCAGTTCAACTGGAGATGTGTCCTTGGGACTTGTGTAACCTGGCAACTACTGATCTACATGTTGCCACCACATAAGATCATTTGCAGTCTGGACAGTGTAGGAAACAGGTCCTGTCTGGGTGATGACTGTAGCAGGGAACCTTTGAGATCCAGAAGCATACTTTCGAGCTAGAACTGGCTGTCCAGGTTTAAAAGTTTGGTCTTTTGCTCTGTGTTTATGTCTTATTACTTGTTGTGCTGTTGACATTGCACAACTTGTCATGCTTTGGAGGATTTCAGCAGATCAAAGCAAGTGTGCACCTGTCATCCCATCATCAGAAAGGCCAGAGATGCTTTGGTCGTAGCATGAGGTGTGTTTCTGTAGGATAGTAAGAAGGTGTCTAGATGCTTTTGAATGGACGAATGTCCCCATGCTGATTTTAAAGCTTGTTTCGTTGTCTGAACAAACCTTTCTGCTAATTCATTGGTGGATGGATGACATGGTGCTGAAGTGATGTGATGTATCCCATTTGCTTTCATAAATTTTCAAGCTCCTAAGGCCTGGTCTACACTGGTGACAGAGGTCGACGTAAAGTCACTTACGTCGATCTCCAAACACCTGCGTCTCCACTGGCACTACTGTTAAATCGACTTAAATCACAGCAAAAGTTGACTTAGTACGACCATCTCTTTATTAATTTATTAATTTGATTTAGTGTCACTGGAGACACAACTTCACTTAAATCGACTTTATTGGCCTCCAGGAGGTATCCCACACTGCCCCCTTGTGACCGCTCTGGGCATTCGCGCTGTGCTGTACTGTACTGTGTTCATGCTACCAGGAAATGTCCCCTCCCCTAAATCCCCAGGAAGATTTGAATTTTCACTTCCTGTGCTGCAAGCATGGAGAGAGTACTCTTCATGGCTACTGTAAATCCCTAACGTGCTCCAGCATGGAGTTGGCCAGAGGTCTTAGATCTCATTGGTCTGTGGGGTGAGGAGCAAAAGGAATCTGGACATTTATAGGAAGATATCCCAGGGCATGCTGGAGAAGGGACACAAGAGGGACACGCAGCAGTGCTGTGTGAAGATCAAGGAGCTGTGTCAGCTTCCCTGGCTTTCTGATATGACTAACAGCCGTTCTGGCTCCTCGCCCAAAACATGCCACTTCTACGATGAGGTGCATTCAATTCTCAGTGGCGATTCCACCATGGTGCCGCCCCGTGGCATCGATACCTCCACTAGGTCACAGTCCATGGATAGTGATGAGGAATACGTGGATGAGAAGGAGGAGGAGGCTGAGGAGAGCAGGGTGCATGAGAGTGGGGTGTCCGATCTCCCTGAAAGTCAGGACCTATTCCTAACCCCAGAGCAGTCCAGCAGCACACAGGACAGCACCAATGATCCTGGGGAAGGCATGTCTGGTGAGCTTTTTTTTTTCTTCTTAGCAGTTCTGTCCTTTTACATTGGGGGGGAGGGACTTTACTGGGGGGGTTACCCAAGGAACAGTTTATTTCTGTGATGAGATATGCTCTGATAATCATCAGTTGATATCTCACGGAAACTTTCATGTAGGTAATCTGTTATCCTTTGCAAAAGTTTTCTGGGGAGGGCTGCCTTGTTCCTCCCTCCACGGTAGGATACTTTACCACGCCACGCTGCAATCAAGGGAACCTGCATCATGGCGGAACACAGCTGGTACCCTTCTGTGTGCAGCAAATCTTCCCTTTCCTCATGCGTGACCCTCAGGAGACTGATATTCTCATGGTCACCTAGGGAAGACGGAGCACTGTCAAGGTGCCTGGTGTACAGCTTCATTAGCCAAGGGAGCAAGGGGTAAGCAGGATCCCCCAGGATCACTATGGGCATTTCAACACTCCCGATGTGAATTTTTTGGTCGGGGAAAAAAGTGCCTGCCTGCATACTAGAGAACAGCCCCGAATTATGAAATACACGCGTGTCATGCACCTTCCCAGACATTCCACACAGATGTCGGTGGAATGACCCCTGTGATCCACAAGGCACTGCAGGACCATGGAAATGTACCCCTTATGGTTTATGTACTTTGTTGTTAGGTGGGCAGGCGCTAAAGATAGGGATGTGAGTCCCATCAATTGCCCCCCCGCAGTTTGGGAACCCCATCATGGCAAACCTGTCCACTATGTCCTGCACATTTCCCGAAGTCACTATACTTTGTAGCAGAAGTCTATTGATGGCCCTGCATACTTGAATCACAGCCGTAGATTTACCAACTCTAAATTGATTCCCAACTGAGCGGTAACAGTCGGGGGTTGCCAGCTCCCATAGAGCAATGGTGACTCTCTTCTCGACTGTCACAGCTTGTCTCAAGCGAGTATTCATGCACTTCAGGGACGGTGCCAGCTGCGAGCACAGTTCGAGGAAAGTTGCCTTTTGCATACAAAAGTTTTGCAGCCACTGGTCATCATCCTACAGCTGCATAATGATGCGGTCCCACCAATCTGTGCTGGTTTCCCTGGAACAGAACCTGCTCTCCACGGATTGCAGATGATGCGTTACGGCCTGCAGCAATCGTGAATTGTTCTGCTCGATGGCTTGTAGCAGTGCAGCCGCGGTGGCATCGCTGTTGCCTGTGCTTCAGCTTCTTGCTCTACTTCAAAAATACTCAATGATAAGCCGCAATGTACTTGTGACGCTCACAATAATAGTGCAGAGTGGTTCCATGTCTCCACAACAATGGCGAGCATGCAGAGTAAAAAAATGGCGCGCAAACAGTTTTCCTGTTTGTTTGGGGAAAGAAGGGAAGGGGAAGCAGCATTGCATCATGGGACGATGACACTCGTCCTAACAGCCACCACGGCTAGTTGTAGTGTGGGATAGCAACCCACAGTGCACTGCTTTGAAAGTCGAAATAAGTGTGGTGAGTGTGAACGCACAAGACCTGTGCAAACAGCATAGTGTGTACATGCTACTGCAACTTCTAAAAATCAGCTGCTGAAAGTCGACTTTAAGTAAGTCGACTTCACTCGGCAGTGAGGCATACCCTGAGAGATCAACTGCAGTCCGTTGTCACTCACAAGTTGTTCTGGCAGACCAAAACAACTAAAGATTTCACGCAGTCTCTGGATAGTACTTTCAGCAGTAGTAGATGGCATTACAGGGATTTCTGGCTATTTGGAGTGGGCGTTGTCAACAACCAGGAACATGCTTCCTTCAAATGGGCTGGCAAAATGAATGTGAATATGCTGCCATGAATTTTCAGGCCAGTCCCATGGGTGTAGGGATGCGTTCCTCACACTCTAACATGAATTACAAGACCTTGCCTTCTGTTCAATGGCACTGTCCTGACCAGGCCACCAAAAGTAGCTGTGTGCAATTTCTTTCATGCGCACTATTCCACAGTGACCTTAATGTAGCTGTTCTAACATCTGCGATCTCAGTAGTGGTGGAATAATGACGCGCATCCCCCATAACAAGCAACTAGAATGGATTGATAACGACATTCTTCTGGACATGTAGGGTGAGACCAGAGCGTCCAGTAGAGAGTTCCATGCACCACTAGGTTCATACCTTGGGACAGTACTGGGTCAATGCGAGTTGCCTTCTTTACTTAAGTAGCAGTGATGGGTCTGTTCTCTACCTGTTCAAAGTAGAAGATTTCTTTCTGGCCAATATCTTGATGTTTAACTGGTAAAGGCAGCCTTGAGAGACCATCTATTTTGCAGTGCAGAGTGGATCTCTGATATTTGATCTCATACGTGTGTGCAAAAATCAACAATGCCCATCGTTGCATATGACTAGCAGCCAATGGTGGAAAGCGTGTGCGTGGTTCAAAACTTGCTGTTAGAGGTCGATGATTGATGAGAAGTTTGAACTTCCATCCAAATAGGTACTGGTGATATTTCCAAATTCTGAAAATGATCCCCAGTGCTTCATGTTCGGTTTGGGCATAGTTAGTGTTTGCCTTGCTTAAGGTGCATGATGCAACAGCAATGGATCTCTCCTCTCCAGAAGGGCTAATGTGTGACATGACTGCTCCTATGCCATAAGGAGAGGCATCTCAGGCCAACTGTAGAGGTAAGAATAGGTCAAAATGTATCAGAACCCCTGAATTTAGACACGTTTAGCCTTGTTAAATGTAACATCACAGGTGTCAGTCTACTTCCAGACCTTGTTTTGGCAGAGGAGTTCATGTAATAATTTTAGTATTATTGCTAACTGTGGAATAAATTTTCCATAATGTTCAATAGCCCTAAAAAAGAGCAAAGTTGGCTCATGTTTTTAGGAGGTGGAGCTTCCACAATAGCCCTGACTTTTGCAGGAGCCTTATGAAGGCCAGTAGCATCAATGACATGTCGCAAATATTCAACAGAGGGCTGGAAGATTTCACATTTGTCTTTGCGGACTCATAGGCTATACTTTTCCAGTCTTTACAACGCAGCATCCAAATTCTTAAGGTGACCCTCTTCATTCTTGCCAGTGACCAGGATGTCTTCAAGATAGCACTGGACTCCTGGCAAGCCACTTAAAAACTGGTCCATAGCCCTCTGGAACAAATCTGGAGCAGATGTTATTCTGAAGGGCAAGAGACAGAATTGGTACAGACTTTTATGTGTCATGATGGTCAACAGGTCTTAGGACTTCTCTTCAACATGCATCTGTAAATATGCCTGACACAGATGAATCTTGCGGAGCTTTTGCCCACCAGCCAAGCCAGCGAAAAGGTCATCGATGTGGAGAAGAGGGTATCGCTCTGCCTACAACACCGGATTAACAGTAACCTTAAAATCCCCACAAATCTGAATGGAGCCATCTTTCTTCAATACTGGAATGATTGGTGTTGCCCATTGGCTATGGATAACTGATACTAGAACTCCATTTTTGACCAGGCACCCAAGGTCCACTTCAACTTTTGGCCTGATGACATATGGCACAGTTCTGGCTTTCAGACATTTTGGTTGGCTGTCAGGCTTAATGTTCAATTTCAAAGTGATCCCTTTCATACTTCCTAGGACCTCTTCAAAAACAGCAGCATGTTTCTTTAATACAGCTGCCAGACCTGTTTCTCCCTCTGCCATCATGTGCACTTCTGCCCAATTCAGACAGATCTTCTTAAGCCATGACCTTCCAGTTAAGCCAGGGTAATTGCCTTCCATCACAAATGGTGGCAATTTAGCAGTCTGTCCATTGAGCTCCACTTTAGCATCAGTAGTATCCAACATAGGTACAAATTCTCCAGTGTATGTCTTCAGAACAATTTTTGTTGGCTTAAGCGGAAGATGCTTTAGCTTCTCCTTATACAAAACTGCTGCTCCTGTGTCCAGTTTCATGTGTAGAAGTTTACTTTCCAACAGCAGGGTTACCCAGTATTCATGTGAGCCAACTGCCATGGACAAGATGTGGAGTGGTACCTCTTCTTCTGACTGGAGGTCACATTGATCATCCTGAGCCTGCTCTACCATGTGCAGATTTTTCTTTTTGGTCGGCCAGACAGTAGGCTTCTTTTTCTCCTGCTTTCCTGTTTTGTTTGACTCTTCTTTCTTCTGTTTGCAGGCATACTTAATGTGTCCCTTTTTGCCACATTGTCGACACACTAGGTCTTTACACCAGCATTCCAATGCATGGTAACCAGGCTTTCCACAGTGGCAACATTCCTGGCTCCTCACTGTCTTGTTGGTAGGTTCTTGGACACCTTATACACTGTGGTTGATGCACTTTGTTTTGTTTCCTTTGCTGCCAGTTCCATGGAAACTGCAATTTCAGTAGCCTTCTGCAAGGTGAGCTTGGCCTCTGTCAATAGTCGCTACTGTATTGCTTCACTGCGCAGACAGCACACTAACCTGTCATGCAGGATGTCATTTAAGACATCATTAAATTCACAGTGCTCAGTAAGCTTCTTAAGAGCTGCAACAATTAGGCTATTGTTTCACCTTCTTGATTCCTTTTGTGGAACCTAAATCTCTCTGCAGTTAGCAGTGGTTTGGGGGAAAAATGTGCCTCCAGGATTTTCACAATGTCACTGTAAGATTTTGTGCCTGGCTTATCAGATTGCACTAAGCTGCACAGCAAGCTAAATGTTTTAGCTTTCACAACACTTAAGAAAGTTGTCACCTTCTTATCATCTGCAATTCCATTTGCAACAACAAAAAACTCAAAACGCTTAGTATATGAGCTCCATTGCTCCACAGTTTCATCAAAATGTCCCAGGGGTCCGGTGAGTGTAGCCACTGCTGCCTTTTTTCTTTTCTTTTAGTATCTTTTACTCATGTGTGTTAGGGGTTGTTCACACACAACTACTAGTAATTTCCTTTCACTGCTTCCTTCCTCCCCCTTCCCAATCTGTCTGCTTTACTTTCAGTTTGTGCCATCAGCACAAACAGCAGCATAGCCACACAGAACGGCAAAAGGTTTTACTTACGTTTTACTGTTGCTGCTCGCTGGTAGCAGTACCAGCACAGGTCCGTTGTCTTCGTCGTCACTTTGTTATGTTTGGATACTTGGAAGTTACTTGCACTCAGAGAGAAACCAGCAGACAGAAACACAGGGAGATGTAAACACACAGACTGAGTTTATTCTCCTACTCTAAGACAAGAAAGAACTGGCTGAGCTACCCCATTATAGGCTAGATCTGTTAGCTATGGCAAGCTAGGCAGGACACAAAATATACAAAAGTAGCCAATAGTAAAGGCACTCATGTGGGATGTGGAAGACCCACATTCAAGTCTGAGCTGACTGATTTGGAGCAGAGACTTGAATCTGGGTTTCATCCATTCCATATGAGTGCCCTAGCCACTGGGCTGTAAATTCAGTCTCTCTAATCAAGTTAGTATTTATTATTTATACAAAGTGGAAAAGCTACAATAGGAGAGACTGAGAAAAAGAATGACTGACTCTATAGCCTGGTGATCAATGTACTCCCCTGGGATATGGGAGACCCAGCCTCAAATCCCTACTCTGAATCAGGCACCAAACTAACAGCTGAAACCTCAAAAACTCTTGTGAAATGGAATCTTGTTTTTGAGTAAGCCCTAGTGTTTTGGTACATGAGTAGCTGGACTGACTTCAGTGCTCTGTGGTGACCTTTTTAGTTCCTTTAAAATGAGAAACTAAAGTCAGTGAACTACAATGGGGTAGACAGTTATTGACATATCTTTATTTGGATCTCTATTGCAACAGCTACCAGAGAAACTGGAAAAATATGCTTGCATCACAAACTTCAATCACTTGGAGACTTGGGTAGCTTTTGCTGACCAAGGAACTCACTTTTATTAATGAACTAAACAAATCCTTTTTTGTTTTGTCTTTGCTTTTCAGTAAAATAATTCATTTCTGAAATTTGCCAATTGCACCTCCCTACATTGTGATGATTTTGACACATCAAAATTGTCGTAAGTTGACCTCTCAGATTCAGTTTTCATGATAGATGTCAGTAATACCTCAGGCAGAAATAAAGTCTTTTCACTTTGAAATGATTGCATTCACTGCTTCAGTTGCTTGTCAAGTTCATCTTCTAAGACACAAACTGGGAATGATAACAGATTCTCTTGTAGTTTTCATTTTCCATATTACTTCTCTATGATCTGGATGATGAATTATTTCTTCTTCAGCATAGCTGAGGTAAACTATGCCATGTCTGTATTCAGTTCATTTTCAAGTTTTAGTCATCTGATTTTGAAACTGGCAGATAGAGCAATATCTGACACACAAATGTTAGTTCACTTTTCTTTCAGAATAGGTTTTGTCTACACTTTCAAGATTTCATCAGTTTGCAGCCAGGATGTGTTGCCAACATCGGAATGTTTTTTTCAAAGTGGCACCCTGTTAGAAGGTGAGCTGTACTTCATTTCGTCACCTCTCTATAGGGATTGATCAGCTACTGAAAAGCAGAAAGAGAAAGGTCATCCTCATTTTAATAGTTTTCCGGCTGCCTGCTTTTAGTATCTCCAGATGCCTATATAAAATGTCCCCTGATAGAAATGTGCTTAGAAAATAATCTTACTGCACTTTGAAGGAACAAGGTGCGGCCAATGCATATTTAGGAAAATTTCTACTTACCTTGAACAGGGTTGGCTAAAAAGGTAATTGTGTAAAAAGACCAAAAAACTGTTTAGCACATGCTATTTTTATGCACCCGTTCCTGTTAGTTCTAACATCAGGTAGCCACTAGAGCTGTTTGGGACAAAAATTGCATTGTCATTGTTGCAAGATCATGTTTTTCTATAGTAGCAACAGTACCAATTGAGAGTTTACATAACTACTTTTTTTAAAAAGTGAAATATTTGTTTGCAGTGGTTGGTATGACAGTCATTATTTACCAACCATTGTTATAGCATGATGTGAGATTCCTGATGTATTTCCCTGTATTTAGGTTAAAAAAGGACAGTGATACCAAGATGTAGTAGTTCTTGGTAAGTTAACATTATATTGGTGACCACTATATTACTTACTGTAACTGCTGAACAATGGGAATGTTGTGTTTAGTCACTACAGATCATGTGCACATGTTCTCACACCTAGATGGTTGGCTAATTGAGGCTCATTCTTAGCAAACTTTGAAAGAGTCATTTGACATGACACGCAGACTGTTTCAATCCCTATGTCGATGGATAAACTGGGATAAATCCACTCTTTTCTACCTGAGATAACCACTACAAGAAGGAGATTATGCTGGACCCTCTTCTACCTGCTTGTTTCTTTCAATTTTAGTAATTTTTTAAATATTATCTTCACCAAAAAAAAATAAAATTTAAATGAAAGCAGAAATTCTGTTTAGGCCCAAAGTTCAATTCACTTAACAAAAGACTCACATGACCTCTCACAATACCCTCCAGCTCATTGGTGCCAGATTTCATCTGGGTTTATATATGGTGAGTGTTTTATGCAGCCCTAATCTGAAATTAATCTTTAATAATTAATGTTAAATTGAAAATAACAGTCATGGAATGTAATGAATCACTTGCATGAATACCAGATTAATCATAATGATTTAATGTTATCACACTGAATACTTAAATCAGCTAAGAAAGGTTTTTCAAGTATTCCAAAATACTACTGATTTTATAACAAATTACTAGAACCTATGTATTGTATGCATCTGCACCTTTAATCTGCTCCACATACTATACTGTAGTGTAACTTCCTTAGCGAAAATTTTACTGTGAATAATGGGATTGTGGATAATTCTATGGGTTATACTGCAAGATATTTTTTTGATCCTGTTCCTTGAAAAGTTTTACAACCACTTTCACTGTAACACAAATTATGTTTCCCTCATTTGTTATTTATTGTAATTCAAATCATGATTTATTCTTCAAGTATTCATTTAGATGTAATCAGTAATTCTGTAAGAAGTGTTCCAGAGGCGTAGCCATGTTAGTCTGTATACAGCAAAAACAACGAGAGTTCTGTAGCACTTTAAAGACTAACAAATTTAATTTCTGCAGGCATGAGTTTTTATGGGCTCCAGCTCACTTCCTTGCATCTGAGGAAGTGGGCTGGAGCCCACGAAATCTCATGCCTGCAGAAATTAAATGTATTAGTCTTTAAAGTGCTACAGAACTCCCGTTGTTTTTGCTGTAAGAAGTGAATTTTAAGTTACCATTAATCATTTTCCATTTATTATTTTACTAATAGTTATGCTATCATATTGAAGTGCAATGTTGTAAGTGCTATCAGCATAAAAGCATAATATTATAAGTGCTATCAGTTATGCTTTTTCATTATATAATTCATTTGGCTTTCTGCTAATCATACTTCTATATAAATAGAAAAATGTTCACTGCTGCATAATGTTTTAAAAGGGAAACATGGCTTATGTAATTTTTATAGTTTCACATTTAGTTATGGAATGTTACAAAGTGACTTGTATTTAAAAAGAGACTAAAACTCACCTCTTTTAATTTACCCAGCCCACAAAACATTTCCACACAAGCCATCCGGTCAAAACATATAAGAATAGTTATGCAGTATTAGAAAAGCTGTAGTGGTTCCAAATTATCGTTATTAGTAATAGGACGTAAAAGATTATTTCCCACACACACGTTTTTGGACTACTATTATGGAACACACAACTATTTACTTTTGCTGAATATACTCTAAGTGCACGTGAATTTAGTGCTAATGTGAGGTGCTGAGTTGAGTTTATGGGAGGCACACGGTGCCTGATTTTTCTCTCACATCTGCAAAAATCATGAGTCAAAAGAATCAGGCTAAAGGTCTATAGTTAGTCTCAGAAAACTCTGTACAATCGGGCTAGCTTTGATCTGTTTCCCTGACAATGTGCCTTACCACCATCTGAAGAGTGAACAAATCTGAACATATGAATGTGTAGTACAGTCTGCCTGCACATTCAAGCTTTGGCCTACCTGCCATAATGGCCAGAAAGGGTGACAGTTGGTGATGGATGTGTGATATGTACAATGGTTCTGTAACAAACAGGAGTAAAATTTTCAAAAGTGCCTAAATCACTTAAACTCAATAGGATTGAGGCTTCTAACTGATTTAGATGCTTTTGAAAATAGGGCTTTGCCTAAATGACTTCAGATACTCTTCTGAAAATTTTACCATTAAGTACAGATTCCCAACTTTCTACATCCTGTAGGCTACTGAAAGAGGTAACGATTTATGGAAAAGTTGGATACCCAGACATGTAACAGAGAGGAATTATAAAACTGGACAAGATTCTTCAGGCAGTAATTACCTATCATCATAAAAAACACTTACGAAATAAAAACAGTATCTCCTGGTCCTGTGAGGGCTCGGACAAAAAAAGCTCTCCAGACAGGGTGGTGTTACCTGGGATTTTGCTGAACTCAAAGCTCTTGGTAACTTTACTCTTTACAAAGCAGTGGCAGGAAATAAATCAATGGGGACACAGCTGTCTGGACAATAGTTGAAGCAAGCAGGCAAACAAAAGTGCTTTCACTCAAAGCTTCTACTTCATTTAGTCTCTAAATATCTGCAACAGGTTAGTAGAGCACCCCAAATTAATTCCAGATTCATATTTACTCAGGGTCTTGAGGAGGTCTTGAGTGGATAACTGTTGCCATCCAGTGGCCAGCTTTCCATCTTCAGGGGAACTCAAGAGATGTCCATGTGTTCAAGTGTCCATTGAGCTTAGATTTCTTCCTCTTTTAATACCCAATTTATTAGTAGCACATAGCTTGTTCACCAAACAGAACTGATGAGCAGAAGCTAAGTTAAGTGTGGAGTTTTCCATCAGTTAAACAGCTGTATAGCAATAGTTAACTATTGCCAGACTTCCCATCTTGCAAAACTGCATGCTTTGGAGGGGGAAAAAACTTGTTAGGAGGGCACATGATCACGTTTACTCCTCAAGGTCACTTATTTCCTCTCTCCCCTCCTGATCTGTTTGTTGTGCTAAGGTTTCAGAAAGGCCTCCTTTTAACTACTGTGATATAGCAAAGGCAGAAGGCTGTAGAAAAGTGATTGAAGGGTGATATGTAAGCCTCAGAATGCTCCGGGCTCTGTTCCCTGCAGTTTAGCTGAGAGTCATTAGGGGGCAATTAGGAGCAGCTGGGGCCAATTAGGGACCAGCCAGGTGCTCCCTAAAAACCCTCTGACCCAAACAGACAGGGCACAAGCTGAGAGGAGTGCTGTGCTATATCAGATTATAGGAGTGCTGAGTTGTGAGGAGGAGCAGACTGGAGTGCAGAGATTCTGTGGAGGAGCAGACTGGAAGAAGGTACCAGGCTCAAGAAGCCAGAAGGAGGGGGAAAAATTAGCCCAGGGGAAGAGAATTTGAAGTTGGGAACACGGTGCCAGCAGCACATAGCTGCTTCTCACAGAGCCTCCTTGGGGAAGACAGGGTGACTGGAGACGCCCTGACCCACTACAAGCAATGGAAGCGTGAGGCCCAGTAGGGTGGAGTCGGCTGTTTGCCACACTACTTTCAGCAATAAGCATAACAATTGGTATTCCACTGCTGGCAGTGGTTTAAGCATGCTACTGGGCTCTGGGATATCAAAAATCTGCTCCTATAATGGGAAAAGGAGATAAGCTTTCCCCAGGCAGCCCAGGCAACAGCTTATGCCATGTTAGGGTTCCTAATCTGCAAATAGCTTCTATTTCCACTCAGATCTCACTTTTTGCAGATAAATGAGTTAACCATTTCCTTACTTCCAAAGGAATTGGGTGCATAGAGCAAAAAACCACCTCTCCCCTATGACACACATACACTCAGTGGAAGTCTTCCTGTAAGAACAAGAAGGGTTGGGACATGGGACCATGGGAATTCTGTGCTGCCGATGCCACAACATCACCACTGGAGGCTTAGACTATGCTCCTGTGGGAGAACCCTGTGATGCTGGGCTTGGCAGGAAGCACCAGTCAGCAGGACCTGAGTGGTGGCCCTTCACAGCTTACTTATTGGCTGGTACCAGTACTTGAACCAAGAAACCATGATGGGAAGCTGTCTGAACAACAACATGGACTGCCTGCCCGTCTCTGCTCCAAACCCTAATTGCAATCGACTTTAGACTTGTGCTTCCAAGCCTGATTTGTCCTTGGCTGTACTCTTTGATTGCCCTATGTAACCTGGTTCTTGATCCTGAACTTCTGGTAACCTGACTCTGCCTGCTTCCTGACACCTGAACCTCAGTCTGCTCTCTGACTTATCTCCGACTCTGACCTCCCACTACCTGACTTGGCCTGACTCATGCGCCGACCACTATCTCTGACCAACCTCACCCCTGTCATGACACTCCCTACCACACCCCCATGATATAAAATTTGCATTGGTGAGGCCTATGCCCACTCTATGTGCCTGGAAGGAAAAGAGCTGTAGATCCCAACAACATCAAGTAACAAAGAATCTGCTTAAACTGGGTAAACACAGAGTCACACATCTGACCTCTGGACCAGGATTGATGGTTCCTTCCACATGAGTTTGGTAGGTAGTATTTGTGGTGGAGAATTTGAAACAAAGTACTTGTTACTTTCTGCAGGCCTCACACACAACCACATCTGATTAAGACCAGATACTCCAACAAGTCCTGTGCCCTAGACTCTAGATATGTAATCTGACTATTCCCAGTGATGTAATTTAGTTCCTGCTTTTCCGTATACCTCTATAGTATTAGATGTCCTGTTCTATATGATGAAGTGGGGACTACTATTAGATTCATTCTTAAAAAAAAAGTCTTGCTGCAGGGATTTTTGTTCTATTAATACAGTGTTTTTATACATAGGATACTATGACAATTTCTGTAAAGTTCATACAAAGGGCATCAGAGCTCACTGAGAGCAGAATAAACTCGATTTGGAATTTCAAGGCCAAGCTATTTGTGACGACATTCTGTTTTCCTCTTCCTGCCCCTGCAAAACAAACTCCAAAGCTCTTTGTGACTTTGAAAACCTGCAGCTTTTCAAACATGTTTCTGACGAGCACATTTAATTACTTCAACAGTTCTCTAACAGAGGACAATGCGAAATTCTATGTAGGCTTATTTAATTCAGGGCTGAGATTGTGAGAAGAAAATGTCAGTTTACAATGGAAAGCTAATCACAAATGTAACTATGCTGACAGGCCAGTCTCCACAGGTGACATTTTCAAAAGCTTCCAAGTGAGGCCAAGTGAGGTGCCTAACTTCCATTGACTTTCACTGGGAACTGGACCATGTGCTATGCTGGTGATATTCTAGCTATTGAACTGCAAAGAGGAGAGATGCTGCAATTTCTCTTTTCTCCATCTCTTTGTGTGTTCCTGTTAGGAAGAAACAAATTAGGATTTTTACTTCCAAACCTGAGAGCCACCACCTAACGTTGATTTTTTTCCCTTAACAAGAATATTTGATACCATCTAAAGCTATCAAAACAGGGACTTTCCCCCTAAGGACTTTCTAAAAATAAAATGTTTAAACAAAGATTTCAGTTTTAAATTTCTTAATACTTGTTGTATACGAAACAAATTCTTCATTAAACAAAAAGTGAATTGCTGAATGTGAAATTCTGAATCAGAACTAATGATAACCCCTTATCCACTATATATTGTACATATGGCCACAGGACATGGTCTGTTAATCTGTGGAATACTGCAAGGCCCAAGGGGTGCAGCGTGTTCTTTATCTCTGCTGTGACAGTTGCTGTTAGTACATGCCTGAGCTAAACTATTTCCCCAGGTGCTGTCTATGTGATGGGTTTTCTCAGAGGTGGTGGAAAACATGTCTGAAATTGCCACATCAGATCCCAACCCTGTTGCCACAATACCTCAGCATATCGAAGGCCTGTGTATGTTGGCAGGATAGTGGTTGTGTAGGACCTGATCCTGCAAACACTTGTGCACATATGTGCAACATAACTCTGTGAACAGTCCTATTAAAGTAAAAGGGGAAAAGGGAGCAGTATATGAGGATCTGATTCAATATGAGCAAAATTACAAATATTTCCTGGATCAGGTCCTTAATAAGTAATGCAGCATTAGAATATTATGGGTACTCAATTAGCATAACATGCTCCTCTAAATGCCAGTCTTTACTATCTGGGAGCCCTTTACATAAGTGTTCATGTGCACAGAATAATTCAGAGGGTGCATATTTCTCAGCCTTTCTCTTCCTACGGAGCCTCTTATCTAAGTGCCAGAATTAGCTTTTAAATGTTATTGTGTGTGGTATTCAACAAAAGAGGTTTAGATACATAAATCATTAGCTATTTTTATAACATTTTGACAAAACAGTGTTTACTCATACAGGGCCCAAACAAAAGAGCCTCGGAGAACCCTCCTCTCCCATTAACTTAAATGGATAGCACTCAACATCTTGCAAGATCCAGGTGGCTATGATATCACCACTGATATCTTCATTTTGATACTAGTTTATAGTATTCTAACCTGAGTTAGGCTAACGCTTGGTCTACACTTACCTTGGCGATTCGGCAGCAGTCGACGGGAGTTATGCAAAGTATACAAAAAACTTGTGCAACTCCCGTCAACTTCTGTGCTTCTGTTCTGCCCGCCGTCTTCACTGCACTGTGCCGATGGGAACTGTTCCTGTTGACACAGCGCTTCGCCACTTGAGGAGGTGGTGTTAGTACGTCGACTTCTGGATCGACTGAGCGGGTCTTCACTGACTGCTTAGTTGATCCAGATAAGTCAATATGACGGCAGTGACTTTGCCGCTGTCAGTGTAGACATAGACTATGTCTACATTAACAGTTTTGTCTGTAAAACTTTTGTCGGTCAGGGGTGTGAAAAAACACACCCTGACTTGGCCAACATAGCTTTTGCTGTGAGAAGTGCAGGTGTGGACAGTGCTATGTCGGTGGGAGAGCATCTGCTACTGCTCATTGGGGATGATTTAATTATGCCGATGGGTGAGCTGTTTCCCGTCACCATAGAGCAGCTACTCAGGAGACCTTAGTACAGCTGTGCCGCTGTAAGGTCTCTAGTGTACACATATCCTAAGTCTCTAGTTCAAGTTTTTCTGCATTCACCTCATGTCTCCTTATCATGGTCCACAGTGAAGCTAGGAGACTTATTGCCATAAATCAGTTGCATATTGATTATTGAACCAGTAAATGGAGAAGTTGACTTTTCAGCCCATTATCACAGTTACATCTCTCTTTTGATGTGTGCTGCTTCTCAGCAAGACCTTTGTCATGGTGCACTGGCAATAGCTGTGTATCACTTTTTCAAAGCCTTTAATTGCTGTATCTCAAGCTACAAATGTGATAGATAATAGCTCTCAATGCTACACAGTGCCAGCTCATTAGCACAGGGGGAAAAGGATATCTTTATCTTTGTTAAAACATTTTAATTAATCACAAATATTTAATAATTAATAGCAATTGAGTTTTATCAGGAAGTACTTAAATGCAAGTATAAAACTATAACACTCAGACCAGTATTTGTATACTGTCTGATGATATGCATTCTGGCTTAGTAGTAGTATAACAATTTGTCATATCATCATCTGAGTATTTTTAAATAATTTAAGGCATGAATCTATCTCCTAATTTATCATTTAACTAATATTTTTTTAACTATTCTTAAAGTATTTGCCACCTTGATTTAATGTTTTATCTTTGCTACATCTATCTTCAACTAGAAACAGCTACTACCATGCTATTTTTACAGTGATCTTCAGGTGAATTTTGCAGGTTTTGGGGCGGGGGTGTTGGACAATTTCTTGGTTATCTGCTTCTCACAAATCCTTTATCAGATTCCCTCCTTTAAACCAACTTTCTTTTTTGTGCTCAAAATTACACTCTCTAATTCATCTTTTGTAAGTCACATTACTCCTGACTTACCAGGCCTGTTGCTCCTTCTGCAACATTCAGTTCATCAAGCTCACTGACATCTCTGCTACTCTCAGCCTTTCCTTTCTCTGCACTCTCTCCATTTTTTCAACTCTGTGGTTACTGCCATCAGCTCCCTTCTCTTCTCACATCGCTCGCACTTAGTAAACACAAACCTTGGCTTACTCTCTTCTCACCTTATTATCCTTATTCCTGCACCCATTCCACTGTGTGCTTCTGGAGAAAGCCTCATGATTATGTCAGCTTCATTCACTATACCTTTCTCTTTTCTTGGTTGCATCCTGTGGTGACTCAAGAAGTAAGCAGAACTTTTCCAATCTCTGTAAGAAGTTCCGATAATGATGTGGGGTTTTCTTGTTCCACCAGATGCCAGGTTTAGTGGCCTTGTACACAACACATGACCCATGGATTAAATCCACAACAGGATTTAAGCAGCTAACTGCCACTTTAGGCTTCTGCATCCTAGAATCAGGCCCCACTAGAATTCACAAAACTTCTGTTCAGCTGTCCCTGAACCTTGTAGGCTCCTGAACTCATTCGGTACCCACATTTTTGTTAAAAAGTTCCCTAGGTGCCTATGTTTCTGCCTCTGAGCATGTGAACTGCATCTCAGTGTTCCAGATGTCTAAGACCCAGAGCGATCTACAACCCAGGGGAAAATAGGAGTTCTTCCACCTAACTCCCCGGTAGGGCCTGATCCAGTAAATGTTCTCGCTCTCTTTCTCACCCAGTGAGTCTTTCATTTTTTATCCACAGTCGAACAGCGTTAATATTGGAACAAAGAAAGAGCAAGCATGAGAATGACTCTGTAGTCTGGCACTTAGAGCACTCACCTAGGAAGTGGGGACTCAGGATCCTGCTCCCATGACTTTAAAAAAAAAATACTTATGCAATGTAGAACAGCTTCAACCGGACAGATTGAGAGGTCCAGCATCAGAATATCGTAAGTTCTGTGGTTACGCCACTCACCTGTGTGGTGGCAGATCTCAGTTCAATCCCTTCTCTTCCTTAAGTGGAGGGTATACATGGGGTCTCCCACATACCAGGTGAGTACATAGAGACAAGGCTAAAAGTTATGAGGGAAGCACCTAAATACCAAAAGATGTTTGCAGCAGAGAAGCCCAAGCTGAGGGAGGCACCTCCTTGCAGTCCAGATTTAGGCAACAGTCTCTGGCATTGGGAGGGTCTTAGCATACACCCCTTGCCTTGACATTTCCCATTGGTTAGCTTAGGTGAGCAGCTTCCTAGCCTGCTGGCTTTGGGGAATCCCATTTTGAGGCTCCTATCTGACCCCACTTATTTTATAGGAAGCCTAAGCACCGCATTCAGTCTGCGTGACTTCCAGCAATTTTCTAGGTATCTAAAAGCTAGGCATAGCATCACTACACATAAGTTCCTTTGTGAATCTAGTCCCATCTGTTTTGTTTGTTTGTTTGTTTTTGGTGTGGGGCAGATGCAACTCAATTGGGGGAAGACTGGAAATGGGTGGCTATAACACAGGCAGTCACTTCCTGAGCACCTCCTTCATCAGCAGAGTGTCCTTTGCAGCAGCAGCTTCCCTCTGTTCTCCATCTTCAGGGCCCCTTAAGAACTCCTCAGTCCACAACTGGTAATTCAAACAATCTTACAAAGGGTCCTCTGTATTTAGTCCCCTGGGTGCACACTGGCCCTCCAGGACCCAGTCCTAGTTCATTTTTCTGTCTCCCAGTTGTCTAAAATAACAGAAAGTCTTTGAAATAGAGTAAAACTAACACAGTCTTCATCCCACTTTCCTCTCTGAGGGTCTGTCTATCTGCTTCCTAGTACCTCCTGCCTGGAGTTTGTCCTTCTCCACAGTCTTTCTCAGTGGTGCCTTCCCACTGCTGATTCAAGGCCTTGCAGAAGCTTTCTTACTACTCCCTGCAGTGTTTATACACATGGCTGCAACGTCCTGCTCCTTTTATACTGGAATCACCTGATTCCTCTCAGATGGGGCTCATTCTGTTACTAGGGTTGGCTTAGCTGCAAACTCTCCATCTTATGGGGCAAGTCACATATTACAGGGCATGGATCAGTGTTTATGTCACACTCCCCGTCAGTACCTAGCCCAAGCCAGAGAAGCTAATGATCTAATCAGCGGACCAAATTCGGTGATGAATGCTGGTCATGTACCACCTGAGGCACGTTGTGCATACGCAAAGAAGATTTAAGAATTTGTGATGGGAAATGTTCTTGTGATGTGGGATGCTAAGGAGAATATTTTCTTTGTCATTATATTAAACTGTGGGATTATTCTGTTGTGGGTGTGGATGTTTGGGGTTTTTGGACTATTCAGATACTGTTCTCAACTTTTTTTATACAGTGCTCAAGAACATCAGATAGGCACTTTATACATATAAATAAATTAGAGTTCCCTTTATACTGTGAAACATACTTATACTTGAACATATTTATACTTGTGCTTGAAGAGAAGAAGAGTGAGGAACTGGACAATCTATTGCTTGTTTTCTCATTTAGACAAAACCATTTTTTCTTAACCATAATCAAGGAACTACACAAACAAATTCTTAAGTATTCTTTGCTGGAAATGTTCCTACTTCTGTCCCTGCCACGTATTCTGAGTATATTATAATACTGTGTTTAGTGCTACACTTTGGTACAGAGTGCAGTGTGTAAACACCTTTTGGGAGTACATTTTCTTCGGAATATTTTTTTAATATGTCACCAAGTACAGTCTATTCTCAAAAGAGACTGTTTGTGCTTCAGAAGCACTTTTCTGAGCTTCAGGGATAAAGTCTCTCTGGTAGGGATGATTTAACTGTACCCGCAGAAGGAATAAACTGCATCAAAGGATGGGTAAATCACCCCCAACTTTCAGTTTGGTGGTAGAATTTTAATTCTGGAGTATAAAAATGCATGAAGTAGTTAAAAATAATGGTTCTTATAGTATTTGGAGCACACTTCCAGCAGCTTCTCAATGTGCATTCTAAAATTATTGTATTCATGTTTATCTCCATAAATCCCCCTTTAGATTTCACATGACAAAAGGAAATCAGAAATCTGTGGTGCTGTTTGGATTCTAACAATGTCACTAATGTAGGATGGTAGAATTTGGAACAAATGGGTGTTTGAGGCAGAGCAGAGCACCTAACCAACGAATAGTGGCAATTGGAAGATCATCGTTACTTTCACAGAACTAACAAGTACTTATATATGTTGTGTTCCTCTGCTCGGTGTTTAGCATACCCTTAAATTACTGCTGGCAATGTGGGCTAGTCACGCCCTAATCAAACGTCAATAATTTCGAAGTATTTTGTCAGTAATATGAACTTTATATACCACGCTTTGAGCTGTACAGTCAAAAAAGGTAAAATAAAGATGGGTGTGTGTGTGTATAAAATAGCCATGATTGCGTAAAGGCAATGTGTATATAATATACATGAATACAGCATTTTTCAAACTGGGGGTCGGGACCCCTCAGGGACTCGCAAGGTTATTATATGAGGGGCAGGGTCGCGAGCTGTCAGCCCCCTCACATGCTGTGTCTGTCAACCCCCATGCATGACTGGCAGCCACAGACCTTCAGAGCTGAGTGGCTGGAGAGCAGCAGTTGCTGGCCGGGTGCTCTGAAGGCAGTGCCGCCTCCAGCAGCAGTGCAGAAGTAAGGGTGGCATGGCACGGGGGAGTCATTACATTTTTGGGGAAACACCATAGCCTGAAATATTTTCAAAGGGGGTCCCCGCAAAAAAACGTTTGAGAACTCCTGAATTAATGTATTCTGATCATATTTTAAACAAAAACTTTCCCCTGTTATTGTCAATTTGTGTCTCCAAGCAATCAAATAGTAGTTCTTGGAAATAAATTTAATTATGCTTGGAAGGATTAGGTTTTTATCGGTAAATGTCCGTAAAGTTGATTTTACTGTACACACACAAACCAATTGGAGAAGAAAAATTCCATCGACAATAATAGAAAATTGTTATAGGAAAAGTAAGAAACTGCTGCTTGAGAACTTATTAGAGTTTGATTATAGGACATTTACTCTGTATATTTTGATATGTGATGTTGAAAATTTGTGTTTTAATGGTCACAAAGCTTTAACTTTTTGAAATCTGTGTCTATTGTTACTGAATAATTGTCTAACCTGCTCTGTTGTTTGACCCCCCCAATAATTTCCTGCAACTGTAAAAATTTAAATTGATAAAAACAGAAAAAGCTTAAAACCCATAATTTTGCACAACTGTGAAAATGTAAATAGATACAAATAGAAAAAATACACAATGAAACATTCAATATTATCTGTAGAAATTATATTAAAAAATGAATTCTGCCAAGTCTAAGTGTAATTTAAGCTAATTATAGTAATATTGTATGTAGTCTCTAACATATGGAAGAATGACAAATTGATGTTAAAGAGGAAAACATAAAATATGCTTCCTGAACATTGTCTTTAATGGTGTTAATAGCATACACAACAGATTAATGTTATTTTTCCTCACATTTTAATTTTCCACTTTAAAAGTCTACCTTATGTTTGAACCATATGAATTTTGATTGTTATATTATTTTATAGTACCTAAAAATCTGCTAGATGTTTGTCAGACATATGATAAGATAGATTCCTGCCCCAAAGAATTATACTCATAGCAGACAACATATCAGGTAGATTACAGACAAAAGAGAAGGGATTGGATGCAAGAATTAACTATATCAAATAATTTCAAGAAACAGAAAGCTCCTCTTTTACCCTTTGTTCTATTATAAAACACGTAGGTATGTTATTGATGTGTGTTCCAAAAAATAAAAGCTATATCTGTATAAAACATTGATGTTTGCCCCTAGAAATGATAATGGGAGCTTTTGTTTTACAATATTCTTTTGCACCATGTGTCTATATGCTGATAAATAGTCTAAATTTGAAATGGCACATTTCCATACAAAGGCTCATTAATGCTATTTTATTCTTTTAGTTATTTTTGACTGAATACATATGTACATGAAGATTAAGAGTCTGACAGCATGGGAAGATGAAATCCTCTCTTTGTCTGTTTTTGTTTAGCAGAGCGCCACAACTGAACTTTCTAATTAGACGACCAACCCTAACTTTGATTGCCATTGGAAGGAGTAAAGGTAATTCAACTTTGCCTTTGTCAGTATTTATTGTGAAAAATTATAGCAGTCTGGTTGCTAGAGTATGTATTACCTAAACAAAAAACATGTCTTATTTTTAACATCTGTGGCATTGTGTGCCTCACAAGAAGTGAAAGGGCAATGCATTGTCTGTTATGTCTGACTCATCTTTAAACATCCATCCTATCAAAGTGATTCAACCCTTAGCAAAATACACACTTGGATCTGGAGCATACAATGTGCCTGCTTGAAATATTTCTGAGAATGTGGGTCACATGATGCATATGTGATCTATGTCTTTTCAATGTTTCCTACTATGAAAAAAAAAATGAAATTTTCTACTACGTACACTCTATCTCTGTTAAAAGATCTGTTAGTTATATTAGGTGTTAGAGGCTCTGAAAAAGTTCTACATATTTCTTAAAATTCAAATATTATCATGAAATCTGCAGCAGCTACTGAGATAAAATTGTAGAAATGCTGACTTTCATTTCATTGTCTGGCTTTCAGTATATTTCCTAATGTTTGGCAGCTTTTCCCCATGTACCAGCCTCATTTTATAGCCCTGCTGTTATGTTCTTGAACTTTGTCATGGCTATGATCCTAGGGCATCTGAACTGTCAGATATAAAAGTGGGAGGAGAGAAAGAGGCTATGGAAGTTGTAGAAGGCAAAAAGCTTAGTAATGAGCTGATGAATTTCCTAACAGCAGATAGTTTTCACTTTGCCGTCACTGCTGTCACATTTCCTTAAATAATAGGAAGACTTTTCCACTAATGGGCAATGGAGGCTGTTTGCCTGATGAGAACTTGCAGAGGCAGCCTGCCGTGTGCCTTTATCTTTTAAACTGAGGTGAAACAAGCTTGCCTGGCTGCAGATAAGCGGCTTAGAAGCAGTCCTATTCAGATGTGCCTGTCACTAATTTATTTGGTTTTTTTGTATTCATATATACTGTTCTATCTGCAGTGGAGCATTAAATTGCTTTCCAGTGGGAGCAGGTCACATTCAGGGGTCGACAGAACCATGCTACTGGATGGAGCACACTAACAATTCCAACAATTCAGTGCAGCTGAATTTTCTATGTAATTAGAGATTTTGCACTAGCTTTTCACTAGAAAAGCTGATAATATTTTAATATAATGTAGATAACCATTAAGAACCTTTTCAGCTGCACTGCATTTATGTATGTTTTACATAGCAAAATGAGTGGCTGCTGAATATTGGTATGTCGGGATTGACAAAGAAAATTAATCACATTCAGTTTCCTTTTGTGAGACCCATTGTTATGATAATTGTGTAGTAAAGATAGATTACACTTCCTGTCAAATGGTAGCAAGATTCCCATTTAAATTTCTTCAATTTTGATAAATATTCTTTCATGTATCTTTTTAACTAAGTCAGACAAAAGAAATGGGACAGGTTCTTTTTAAAATATCAAATTGGAGACTAGCCTAAAATCTCCCTGAATCTCTCTTGCTGAAAGTATTTCCTTCTGCATTTTAAGAGATGTGTTTATTTCGGAAAGTCTGTTTGAGTATTCTACACAGTTTGCAAGAAAACTCATAATATATCTATATTTGGAGTGGATAAAGGATGTATTTATTCTTGGGGTACTCATACAATTTGTGCAACATATCTTTTTCAGTATTGGATATTGCTAAGAGGGTGGGAAATGTGAAGCCTCAAGCTTTTGTCTTTGCTGTTGCTTCTCAACTTGTAAATTATGCAAAATTAAGAAAATAAAAGATAAAGTGGTTGATAAATGAAAGCAATAAGAGTGATGTTTCTTGCATGTTGGTAGTTCTCAGTAGTGTGAATCTTTGTTGTAAAATAAATTTGTAATACAATGGTTGTGTTTTATTGAGAAATTAGCATTATCTACTCGGATGCAGGGCAAAGCAAATGTATTAATTTCTTACACTAGCACAGGGAAAGTTTAATATTAACTAAAAGGAGGAATTAACATTGACTGAAAAACCATTCCTTTGGTTCTTTCTTCTTTGGCAGGAATATTTTTTACATCCAATATAAAGCAGTTGTCTTTTTTATGGTATTAATGAATGAGAGCATCAAAACAGAACCTGTTCGATCAATCATGCAGAACTCACAGTATTTAAATGATTCATCACATATTCTAATCTGTAAATTAGACAATGACCTCAAAGTTCGTAAGACTGTCTGATAAATAGTGGAGCCAAATACAGTATGTACATTTCACAACATTTAATTGGACACATAGCACTTCCTGAAATATGAATATTTCTCCAAATTACATTCTCTTTAGTTAGAGCCTGACAGGTTTAACTACTGCACTTAAAATAATGCCAAAGAAAATTAGAGACATTTCCTTTGAAGAAAGTATAATATCCAGTGTGAAATCCACTCGAGTTTGCAGTGGAAATTGCTTTTTTTCATGCATTTGGATTCAGTTGATAACTAACAATGAATTTGTACCTCGTACCTATGAAATTAGTATTTGGAATTTGAAAGTCAACCCATGAAATGAGTCATCTAAGTCATATGGTACTTTTCTGTTCCCTTATTGAGGTAACATACATTAGAATCAAGTTTCTGGTGGAAGTGCATGTGTAAAGTGAATGAAACACCATAAGTATTCTTGAGTACTTACTTCAAGTTCAATTTTTGTGAACATTCCCATCCCAGAAAACTTGTTTGTTTGAAAATTTGTGGAAAGCAAGCAGGAAATGGGTACATACACAATCAAAGCAAATTCATTTAAAAATTGAATTCTTCATTCAGTAAGAATTTCAAACCTTCAGTTCCCTTTTCTTCAAAACAAAAAAAACAAAAATGAAGAGCAATTTAAACCATAATAAAAATCAACAAAATTGGCAACATCTTGTTTTGTTTTTGTTGTTATTTTGCTTAATTTACAGTTCTGTTTGTTTGTTTGTTTTTTTAAGAAAAGGGAACTGTTGGTTTAAAACTTCTATTGAATGTATCACAAATCTCTGATTCTCTCTCCTGTAATTAAATGTTTAAAAACACTTTCAGTTTTCTTCTTTGTGGAATGTTTGTGTCTGTCTTGAATTCCAGTGCCTGAAAATGGGAATGTGTAAGTATCTTGCATGCTGTAAAGCCTTTTCAGTATTCCATAATGTTATTGGTTACTCATTACCATTCTCCTATGTTTATATCTTCAGTTAAATGTGAACAGATGGAATAGCCAGCCAATTAAAATAGTATAGATATAGAATATTTAAAAGGTCAAAGAAATTCAGTGCTGTACTATAACAGAATATAATTATTCATTATCAGTTTGATATTAGTCTTTTGGCACATAATTTAATAAGTTGTGGAAAAGAAATCTACTGCGATAGCAAGAAAGGCATGAGCAAATGGAATACTCAAATTAAACTTAATTTGCAAATTCAGAGCTAACTTTTCCTCTCTGAGTAGACAGAGATGTAGCTGAGGTCATGGTTATGAGCACACATTTTCCTTTCATATATCTACATATTGAGGGAACTCATTCAGCAGCATCAAATTTAAGAATCTTGGTTCTTTTGACCAAGCCTTTCCATGGAAAGCCATATGTTGGACATGGGGTTTGAGAATGTTTTGCAGTTTGGACAAGCTTTGTCCTTCCTTTTCCCATAATGATCTTTGAAAAGGAACCTGTCTTTGTGAACATAGTTTTATTATTATAATTTCCTTTTAGCGGGGTTTACAATACAAGGTTTACAACAATTTATAGCTTGTCCAGAATTCAGAAGCATGTTTCCCCACTGGTTTAAACAGCTAGGATTGTACAAACCCTGTCCTGTATCCTGTACAATGACTCTCTGTAAAGCCTTTCATGTTGTAAATACCCTAGCCATATTCTGGATCTACTCATGAAGCACTGCCCTAACAAGTCTCTCTGCTCAGTTACCATGAGCTCTTTAGGATGAACTTCACTGTTGTGTCAGAGGTAGGCAGGTAATCAGGCCTTTGTTGTGGTGAATTGCAGAATGTTAAACACATTCCTTCCTCACCTCATTCAGAACAACCCCCTATCTTCTCCCTCCCCTCCAAATGTGGCCAAATCAGCTTTTGCTGAACAAAACAAAATCTCTTTTCAGCGTTTGTGGTTATGAAAACAGCCTCCCTCAAATGAATAATACAGTGTTGTTTTCCTGATTCAGCAGACAGAAACAGTAGTTTCAGGTGTGAACTTCCCTAGCCTAGACATCTCTGCAGATATATAAACTCTGAAGATCAGTAGCAACAATGGTCAATATTTATTATTATAATAGTTATTGCTAATCTTTGCACAAGAAGCACATGGCTATTCTGGAACTGTGGCCAGTGTTTGGGATTGAGTAGTTTACCACCATTTTGAATTTTCCAAAATATTTCCTGTCCCACTTGCTATTTTTTACCTGATATTACTTGAGATGTGGAAATGGCAGGTCTGTTTATTTGTTTAATATTTTAAGATGATACTTTTTGTTTACATTTTTTCATAGTTTTTAGAGGTTTGGTATAGTAGCTCAATGTTCAAACACTTCTGTGTGATTATGTATGTGTATTGCGATTGTAAATCTTAAGACTTCAGCTATAAATGACCCACCTTTTATTTAAAAAAAAAATGTTGACATAGTCATAGTTTAGAGGTGATGTTGCTATCCCCACAAAGATTTGTGTACTTTGATAAGGTTATCTATTTATCACTGGAAGGAATATCACCAATAATGTTCAACACCGTAAATCATTGATGCTGTAATATTGGTGCTTCTTCAGTTAGCTACTTTATCTGCAGAATCAGTAGATACATGGTGCAGGTGCCATGTTAATGAAATAAAGACTAAAGTGGTTTGCTGGATCAGAGTCTTGCTTCTCGGCACCTTGCAGGATTGAGCCCTTAAAGCTTAAAAGCTACTGTCATGGTAATAATCATAGCAACATAAATGTAAGAAACTCAGGGCCACATTCTAAGCCCTGCTTTCCTTTCGTGGTACAGTGCCGCCATGATGCTGGCTGATGGGTTGGTAGAAGATTATTCAAGCATGGAGAAAACACAGTCATAGAGCTACTGTAATGACATGACCACGGTTCTCCAGTAGCCAGGACTAACTGGGGCAGAGTGGGGATGGGAAAATAGGGTGTGGGCTGGAGCCACTGGAATGTCCCCTTTGGCTGTAACTAGCTAGGAGTTGCTTAGAGAAGCCTTCCCAAAACTTCTTTAACTGATGCCAGCGGTGTAACTAGTCTCTGGCTGGCCCCAGGCTTGTGGGGGATGGGAGGAAGGTGTCTTAAAGCCACCTTTTCCCTCCTCTGGAGCCCAGGATCAGGATCTGTGTGTTTATAGTCCAGTCTGCGTTCAACTGAATGTCAAATGTTTAAGGTTAGAAAAACACGGGCCAGTCATTTCACATGTTATGAGATGATTTCTAAAGCAACCTCTAAAAATGGCCCTGCAGAATTCTGCATGGACCCTCATGCCATTTATGCTTTCCTATTAAGTCATTATATACATAGTAATCAAATCTGGATATGTAAATGCCAGCTTGTGAATGGCAAAGCAGGCTTTTCAGGTGCGTTTTTTATAGACCATGTTTGAAAATTTGCCCTTATGCTTGACTAAAAGTGGAGTATTCAGCCTGTGACAACAACTTGTTTCCTCATTTTGTTCATGAGCTGCCTGAAGCTATTAGTGTACATGGGAGTCCAGCCCGAGGTTAAAACTGTGGAAAATGCCTTTCCAGGAGCTCATTAATTATTAACTCCTAGATATCTTTAATGCAAATACTACAGTGCAACACTCACAACCAACTGTCTGAGTATACATATTGGAAACAGTCATTGAAAATATGCTAAAGTAAATAGAGTCTAGCTATTAATCAGCTACCTGCAGCTCAAAGAAATAAGACATAAGCCAAGAGGGCTTCAGGATATGTTAGAGGTACAACCAAACAACATGTAAATGTCACATCTCAGTCCTTCTTTTAGATGATAGTGGTCCAGCAATTACCTTTAAAATGCAGTATCTAGTGACAGTTACCATGTAGGTGCATCTGAACTAACATAGTTATGCTCTATTCTAAAACTAAAGTGGGTTATTTTTTGGTAAATATTACATTTTAGTAGGGGTTATAATATTTCAGAGATGATATCTGTTCACTACATTAGAGATTTTCAAGGTTAAAAAAATCCGGAATTGTGGTATACCGTAATAATACCATATCAAAGTGAGGGATTGGTAAAATATGGTGACTGCTCAGTGCTACAGAGTCATTATAATGAGAGTAAATGCTTCCTTGTCTTTTTTATACAAACAAAAAGGGGGGACTCTCAGTTAGAGGACTGAGCCTTGTAACTTCCAGAAAGCATACTTTGGACCAGGAGCTGGTCACATGCTGTGTGAAGCACGACTAGAACAAACAGGAGCTGAATGGAAAGATTATGAAGTTGCTGTCCATTGCAAAAAAACAGATTAAAACAAAATGAAGTGGAAAATTTCTGAGAGGGTGCAGTGTTAAGCAGGAATACAGATTTGCTTTTGTTACCTATACTTGTAACAGGAAAAAAATACTGGGAAGAAGGGTGGAAAATGAAAGATATTTTGATCCAAGTAACAGTTTCCTTTACCTCCAACCCTGGGCAAATCATGATTGTTCAGATATGTTAAATATCATGATGCCTACACTGGAACATCAAATGAATATATGTAATTGGAAACCTCAGCAAGTGCTCCCATGAGTAGACTAGTTTGCTGAGCACCCTAAAATCTGGACAGTCAGCACTTTTGAAAATCGAATCTATAATCAGGAAATGGCATATCACTCTTACTCAAGTTGGTATGCAACTAGTTTTTATCAAAAGACATGGTTTGGAGTAGTTCTTTGGGAAAGCCACAGTTTTGTCCCTCTCATTTTTCAACCTTAGAAAGATGTAATCCATTGCAGAATCTGGTTCTATCACATTCTCTTTGAACTAACCAAATTCCTCACTTTATCAAAGAGCTCAGAGGGAAATAACATTTTTAGTCTGATCCCAGTCACTAAAAGGCTATTTTCTCTCTAAATTCTTTGGAAGATAAAGCAATATTACACATTTAATTGCACATATTTTAAATTACACATAATTTAAATGCCCTGGACTAGATAAAACAATAAAACTAGTTTATTAACACAAAGAGATACATTTTAAGTGAGTACAAGTAATGAGGTATAAAAGTCAGAAAGGGTTACAAGGAAAATAAAGGTAAAACATTTACTAATGCCTAACTTAACAAACTATATTAGATTCAAACAAAGCTTCTGACAATATGCTTTCAGTACTCTTACTGACCAAACTCTGTAGGTCAGGACCCTTCCCTAAATATGCTTCTTTTTCCTCTTCAAGTGTAGTGAATGCAATGGGCAGGGAAAGAGGGAGGGTGTTTGTGGCCCCCCCTTTTTATAGTTTCAATCCCCCTCTTGAAAAATATTTCTAGTTGGGCTCTAGGAGACAAAGATTCTATGTGGAAGGATGTTCCCCGCTGACCTTTTCTCATCTGTTGGAGCTTTCTTTGTTTTCTTCCCTGTTAATGATTTTGTTTACTGCTTAACTGGAAATTAAGCAGAGCACATATTCTCTTGTTTAGGGCTGTGGAGTTTGGAACATGTGTTAACAACATACAATGGAATCTTTTAACTTCACGTACAATGTGTGTGTGGGGGACACGGGTGAGTTTTGTCACATCACTGAAGTCAATGAGAGTTTTGCCATTGACTTCAATGGTGTCTGGATTTCATCCCAAATGTTCAACTTGGTGTTCAGGAACAGACAAAGCTTTACTGGTCTTATATATTTAAGACTGGTAAAAGAACTGGAAAAGCTGCTTTTCGTGTTCTAAGAGGGGATCATACCTATATCTTTTCCCATCTGGTACGCCAGCTAATTTTTATCTTTTTATTTTTGGTTCCAAGCTCTTAGATGACTGCATATTCAGTATGTGTCAGCTGGGAAGATCACTATATAATATTCTCCCTCTTCAATTGTAAGCACAATATAGGGGTGAGCAAATTCTGCCTAATTTTGAAATCACTGGAACTTTATATGTTCAGATAGGTTTGACTTCCATTATTATTTCTTCCACAAGTTACCTTTGCCTTATTTGCATTTTTCCATTTACCTGTTTAAGACCAAGATGATAGAACTGATGGGCTATTGTTTTTTTTCATTTCTCTTCCCTGGGAGTTCAATTGAGTTATCTGATACTTTGCTTTGCTAAATAACTCTTGAGACTTGGGGATACATTTCATCAGACTCTTTATCCTCTTCTCTGTTCTATTTATGCTCGTATTTGCTTATTCTGCAACCACTGCCAAACCACTGCCCAAAAAATCAGCCAAACCATAATCCAGCCTATGGCCCAAGTTTGAAGAACAGCTGCATCTACTAATTTCTCTGCTTTTCCTAACAAAATTTAAGTACCAGTGGCTTGATATACTCATCCTTAGTAGGAGCTCAGTAATTTGTGCTGTTTATAGAACGTAAGTTTGGAGTCCCTTTTAACACAGATTTAAGGGCTATGATGGAATGAGAAAAATATTTCTTATGATTTTTTTTTATACCAGCATTTTGAGTTATTTTGGTGCAGAAAATGAGGAAGATTCCTTGTGCAGAAGGCTATAGCTTTGTGTTTGGATTTGGGCTTTTTATTTAGCAGCTTCCCCCGCCTCCCCCCCCTTTTTTTTAAATGAAGCTGTAATCAGAGCCCAAATATATTAAGTTAGAGAGTTTTAGTAGTTAAATACTTAGAGAGCAACCCTGAACAGAGTTCTCTAATTCAAGTCCTCTTCAAATATATGACGTTATAGGAAGGCAAAGTAAGAGTTGCTTTTCTCTGAGAATCTGTACTGAAAAATAACACAATAATATTTAAAGGGAACTTGAGAGATTTAATATGGCTTGATAATGGTTTTTTTAGTTGTGGTGGTCCTCATGATAGAGAAGATTCAATTCAAATGTAATATAAACAGAAGGGATTCTTTAGTGAAACTGCTGGAGTCTCTCTCTCTTTCCTTTTGCTCTGAGGGTTGCAGACTAAGGGCATGTCCATACTGCCCTGTCAGCAGGCATCAATGCAGCGGCATCAACTGAGCGGATCTGTGGAGACCCATTCAGTCGATGGGAGAGTGCTCTCCAGTTGACTCAATTAATCAACCTCCCTGAAAGGTGGAAGGCAGCATCAACAAGAGACACTCTTCTGTCAGTGTAGCATCATGAAGATGCCACACTGAGTAGATGTTAGTACATTGACGTGAGATATGCTAGTGACATAATTACGTCAACCCAGCATGGAAGTGTAGGCCAGGCCTAAGATGTACATAATTTGTGCTATATATATCTACCTCAATATTATGTCTAAATCCTAGCCTATATTAAGCAATTATGAAATGTATGGGATTTCACTACATATATCTACAATGCTTCAGCATTGTGATTACTTCCAAAAACACAAGTCTTTGTGGGTGAAATAAATCTTGCTACCATTTCCAACTATTTCCACTTTCATTAACACCAAGCCCTAAATTGATGTTTTACATAGGGAAGAATTCTTCCATCAATCTAGCTGCATCTCACAGTGAGGGTTAGGTTAACTTAATGATGTTGCACAAGCCTCAGAGATATAGCTAGGTTGAACTAGGTTTTAGATATAGACCAGCTCCTCCCACCCCCAAAATTTAACCATTGCCCAAATAAATTTAAAAGTGAACTTCAAAGAGAAAATATAATTCCTTTTGCTGCTGATTTATGCCCCTTTGTACTTCCAATGTTTCCTAAAAATGTATTTTGTAAGAGAATATTTTAAAGCATGAAAATCAGTGATCAGGTCTGGTCTTCCTAGTTTATGCTGGAGGATGGAAGACTGGGAAATTTGAATGGGAGAACTGCAGTTATCTCACCTGAAGTACAGGGATATTGCCTCTTTCACAACGGGATCTTTTGTCCAAGTGGTTTGTCAGGAGATTGAAATAAGATAACAGGTGGGCAAACTCTTCTTCCAGTCACTCAAGGGTTTGAACCTCTTTTTTCCCCCCATAATGTTGGATTGTTCCATAAAGGGAAAGCTACATGAAGATATACAGTTACGATTTGCAAAAATATTCTATCCTGAGATGGCACATGACCTATGGACTTTCAGATCATTTGGTTAGGTGAAATTAAGGGGAAAAGTATTGAAAATTAAGGTCAAAATGGATTAGTTTGAAGGTGGAGAGAGGTAGATAGGGACTGAAATTAAGATTTATACATGGAGAAACTTATTTCATTTTTGGCAATGGAGGGATTACCTTCATAATGTTTTTGCCACTTTGGCCACATTAGCATCTGCCTGGCCACTGTCGCACTTCCTTGAAGCCTCTGAATGAAATCTTAGCCACACTGAAGTCATTAGGCATTTTGCTCTTCACTTCATTGGGGCCAGGATTTAATCCTCTGTGTTGATTTCCCAAATAACTCATTAGCTCCATGATATGCTAAACTATTTCTTTATAGAAGAGTAAGTGTGCATATTATCAAATATGAAGTTCTGTGTACACTCCAGGCAATGACAGTCACACAGCTCAGAACATTTGAGAGCTGAGCTACTGAAGAGGAAAAACAGATTCTTCTTCACAAGTTCAAAAGAAATTCCAACTGTTTTGTCACACCAATATTCTATACTGACATTATAAGTCTTTGAAACATTTTGAATGTCATATCATCCAACCCGCTAGTAAATTAAAACAGTAGGTGTGTATGTATGTATAATATAGTCCAAATATGGACAAATTCTGGATTACTGTTCATTTTTGTGACAGAATTCACCACTCAAAATAGATTGACATCCATTCGAAACTGTAGATGCCTGATTCATCCGCTTATTGCAATACACTACAGTCATCAAAAAATTAGGATATTGACGTTTTAATGTTCTTTATAGTACAAAAAGTTTCAAGCAAAACTATTTTGAAGGATTTTCGCATTTTGTGAAATATTTACATTGGAGGACTTAAATATGTAATTCACAAAACTTTCCCAATATTGATTCAACCCTTAACATAGAAGAAAAATAGGTAACCTATTCTACTCGATTTTTTACCAAATTTGGGCTGTTGGATGACTTAGAGAATATGGATGTTCACAGGCTATCATCAGCTACAAATATATTGCTGCATAGGAGAAAAGAGCCTGAGGGGAAGTCGAACATTAGACGTTCTGAAAGCAAAAGCAATCTATAAACATGATCATACTGGGGGTATGGGGAACAGTGGAATATAGTTGTCCAACTTTCAGCATAGCTATTACAGATACAGTAATGTTAGGATTGGAAAAAATATATATTAGAATGGCAACTATACACTTGTAACTGCTAGTATTATTGTTACTCCCTTTGTTTTGAGCATGTAGCCAAAAAGCTGAGGTCAAGTAGGCTGTTCTAGACAGGAGAAGAAATTGGTGATAGCTATTTCTTTGATGCAGTTTTGTTTATTTACAAAGTTCTGTTTGAATGCAGAAGGAATCAAATAGCAGAAAACAGCTTCTTTTGCTCACAGCACCAATATTCATTTCAGTCTGCACCTTATACAAAAAAACCACTTCCCAGGTTTCTTCCAGGGTCAGCCACCATGCTTTCAGATGCTCCTTCTGGCTATCTCTCTTTCTCTTTTCCATTTTTTTGTGTGTGTATCTGTTCTATCTTCCCACACACAGACCTTCCCAAAACAATACTTGGCAAAAGCTCCTGTGCAGGTTCCCATCTGCTTTTATCTTAGGTGTGAGGGCTTATGTTAATTGAAGGATAAGTTCACAACTATCAACCTCAACAGGATTTTAACTCAGCTCAGAACTAGGTTTCACCAGCTTTTAACAACAGCCCTCAACTCAGCTTTACTCATTGTCCTTATGAGGCCTAAAAAGGTGAAACCTAATAGCTGATCCCCAACAGAAAGAAAATAATTTTTTTACAAATTAAAAATTATACAAGATTAACAGTTTACATATGTACGGTGCCTTTCTGTCAAGATATTTTCACATCACCAATCCAAATTATTCCCACAAAATCTTCTTTGGGACTTTTATCTCCTTGGGCTACCTTTCACTCCGCCCTTGAGGAACACCTACTGTTTCTGTGGAATTTGCTAGTGGAGGCAGACTCTGCCCATTTTGTTCTAATGAAAAAATCACTACTGCAACAACTTTTCCAGCCTTAACTTCCACAGCTACCTTCACAGTTTCAAGGGCAGCCAAGCTGAAATTCTGTCCCTGTGATATCTTCTCAAATGGTCCTCATAAATAACTTTGGGTTTAGTTCTGGGACCCAGCTATATTCTATACACTGCTTAATTTATTTGGGTCAGTACTGGTTCCCTCCCAAGATTCATCTAGTTTAGGGGTCTCACCTTTCTTTCTTTTCAGATCTGGTCCCTTGTTTTGAAAGTTTCCCTAGATTACCTTTCATCTTACTTCTTTTTCATTTTATCAGAAGCCGTGTGGTGTTTTTACATAGTCCAAATGGTTTCAATCCTTTTATTTTTCTTCAGGAACTCCAAACAAGAGGTTTGCTGGGGTCTGTAGCTCATGCCTAAACATGAGGAGTGCTGGGGTACACTTTGTACTCTTATTCACCACTGTTCTATAAGCCATCAAAAGGGATATGCTAAGTCCAGTCCCTTTGGTGCTTTTCTACAATGGTAGCCAGCAGGAGCCCCAAAGTCCTACTAAACCTTTCCGCCATTCTGTCAGATTGTGCATGTCCTGGGGTGGTGCAAGTTTTGTGAATGCCTAGAATCTCACAAACCTATTGAAACACTTGGAATTCAAAGTTTATTGCTTGATCTGTTTGTAACTCACCTGGGACTCCAAATCTGGTGAAGAACTCATTTACTAGGACCCCTGCTTCTATCACAACTTCTTGACTTTTTAATGGGTAAGCTCAGGCTATTTCATGAAGTAATTCATGGCTTCCAGCAAGTATTGACTCCCAACCTCTGTCTCAGGCAAGCGCCCAAGAACATCAATGACAAAGTGCTCCACTGGCTGCCCCACAAGATACTTCTGCAAAGGAGTTCTCCCAGGTTTAGGGGGAGCCCTTTTTGTAATACAAGCATCACATTTCACAATTGCAGTTCCTTTTTTTACTATTTGCTGTTTGTCAGAACCATTCAGCAAATGAACAGAGATCAGCTCTTGTTTTAGACCAAAAGAGTTTTAGCAGCTAAGATTCCCTCAAAGCCTTGGGTCTCAAAACAGGTTTCAACCACTCCCCATATTTCACCTGCTGGAAAGCTACCACAGCATGTAGCTATTATAATGGTTTCTGCACCTGAGGTTAGGACAATTCATTCACTGCAAATCAATTACCTAAAACCATTTGTCTCACCTGAGCTATAACTGTAAAAGGAATTTCCATAGACTGAATTTGTAAAACATCTTTCTGTCCTTGATTACACAATTATTAGCCATAATAAAATCTAATTATTAGCTCATCCACTATTTCAGCTATCCAGATTTATTGCTTGAATTCCAGCGGTCCAATTATCAGATGAGTGATTTTGCCCCAATCACTGTCTTCATTTGAAACCAGTTAGGTGGTTTTGGTTTGGATCCCTTGTTCCGTAATCTTTTTAGTGTGTCTGGTCTAATAATAGTTATGTTTGAGCTTGTGTCAACTATCCCTGTCCACCACACAGATCCTATTATGAACTCAATAGCAAGACTCCTGTTATTGTTATTCAACTGCTCAGATCTAAACAAAAACTGTGAAGGCTGATCCTAGCACCTCAACCATACTTAGCCCCTTCTGCTTTGTGTCCCCCATTTTCTGAGCTGGAGTAGAGGCTATCATTAGACAGTTGTGACAGTCTTTCATGGCATGTTTTAAATTATTAACAATTCTTTTTGTGGCCAATTTTGTCACAGTACTAGCAATTAACTGAATTATTTCCTTTAATTTTTATATTATTGCCAATTTCCCTTGTTTTACAAACTAAATGTATCATTTGTTCTAATTATTCAGTATTGTTATGAACCAGGTTAGAATCCCCCATTTCATCATGCATATTAATCATAGAGCTGTGCTTACAGGACTCCTGGTAATCTTCCATCTTCCTTACTGACATCATCATCTTCTCCTAGTGAAAGAAAATGTGGCGAATTCCACAGCTTCTCAGTCTGTCTGTGACCTTCTTTCACTGAGCTTGATCTGCAAGTCTAAGTCCAGCTGCGCATCTATAAGTTAGTTCATTGCCAGTCTATTCTGGAAGGCTTTGGTGAAATCTGGGTATGCCAGGAACACACATCTCCACAGGTCTTCTCTCTCTTCAGCTGAGGTTTCTTCTTATCCTCTTGCTCTTAGCTGTCCTGGCCAGCTCAGATTGACAGCTAGCACCAAACTGCATGTCAAGGGCTTCTACCAGGTCTGGAAACTCTCTCTCTTTTCTGAGGGTAGGTTTCTGCAGCATCATCAGAATTGAAGTTGACTGCTAGAATCCCCCCTTTCTGTCATTCTTCTAAGTCATATGTTTGAGCTATAATATTTAGTTGAGTCAAATAAGCCTCCCAGGAAGATTTTTTTCCCTCTAAGATTTTTGCATTATTTGAGCTGGGACAGTGCAACATATCCCCTCTGAGGCTCTGTGGGTTACATATGAGGTAAAAAACTGTTGTAAGTGTCCAATTTTACCCAAGTCCTCTGGCTGGCTCAATTACTCCTCTAGATGACTGTCTTCCACTGCGATTTATGACACTTTGATTTCCTGCTGGAGCTGATGAGGAAGATGCTGTCTGATTCAAATTATATGGGCATTCAAGATGGGCCTGTTACAAAGGCAAGAAAATATTTTGAAATGTACCAAGTTTCAGAATACCATTATCTCAAAGTACATTATCAATTGTTTTCAGAACTAAGTTTCTCAGGTGACTGGAAATCAATTTCAAGTGGAAACAAATCCAGTTCTTGCAGTTTCCCTGGTTCCCTGTAAATTACCATACCGATGGAGGTTTTTTCTTCTATCTACCTGACAGAAATGTGCATTTAGTAAATACTTTTTCACTTGTGACCATTGCAAGTAATTATCAGACTGAGGTAGCAGATTCTTGTGACCCTTTTTTACAGATAGGAACATAATCAAGGAGTAATGTCTCATGAGGTATACATGATTTATTTATATTTTGAAACTGCAGATAATATCATTCTTGGCTATCTGAGTTGTGTAGACCTTGGTAGCAGCCTTGTGTACCAAATTTATGTGTCCCATCTTTATTGTCCATTAGTATATGGTCACTTTTATATACTATACAGCTTACAGAGATGATAAAATCAAACCTGGAAGAAAAAGGTAAAAGAATGAACTGAAAAGCATAAATAAAACGTCACGTAAGAAATAAAATTTAAAAAATCAATTTGCTCTTCTGAGTTCTGCATAAAAAATTAAATGGTATTATTAAGAATCATTCACTTCATTTGTATGCAAACATTATACCATGTATTGTTTTCAACCCACTCAAATATATAGTTTTACCATATCTGTCATCATCACTGATATCATTGTGCACTCCTCCAGAGAGTCATTTACAGTACAGGCATTGCAAATATCTATCTGGATTACTAAAATTAGCAACAGTGTTTCTGACATGAAACATACCGTTTAACAATGCAAAATGTCACAAGGAATAATCCAAACAATACAAGCGCCTGCATTATACTAATGCATGGATAACGTGAACTACTAATACATTTTAATCCCAGCATTTAATTATTTTGGTAATGAAGAATATTTTGTAATGTAGGAAAGAAACATTCTCTCTCTCTCGCGCTCAGTCAATATAACAATAAAGGACAAACATATTCTTTTGTCATTCCATTCAGCATGTCAACTGCCTTTTGGAATGGATTAATAAGCAACTCTGCTGGATAAGGAGGCAGCACTGTTTGATGGTTTGGGTGATACCATAACCTAGAACTCTGTATTTCACTTTTATATGGACACAGCAGTTGAATAAATTGTACGTTGCATAACTGCCTATGGCTTGACCAAATGGCTGAGACTTCATTAATTAGTTAACAGAATGTTATTAAAACTGGTCATTTTAACTGATAGCATCCTGTGTGTTTCTCAGCATCTAATAAGTCCAATGTGATGATTCATCAATTGGCTATCAAAGCCCTAACTATGTGACAGAAGCTACCTGGGAATATACCTTCATCCCATCCACAAAAAACAGTATTCCACCAATAACTAACACATTCCATTCCTTCCTTTCTTTGTGTGAAAAATTTGAGCCTGGGTGAGAAATGCCACAAATTGTGTTCCCATGCCTCAATCCTGACCGCAGATCGCAACCAAAGCACTTTCAGCTCTGGGCTCAGGATAGAGATCAGTTGAGGGCCCCTGCTAATGCAATACCTACACACTGTATGGTTGGCTACAGGGGCACCAGTGATTAGCTTGGACATTCCCCTCTCATATGGGAATGAGAACTGTCACTGGGAAAGTCACCCCAGCTAGCCTAGGAAGAGCTGAGAAATATTACAGCAATAGAAGTGAGTTTGAAGTTGGCTCTGATAACCAGGGTGGGTCTTACCTTACCAGTTCCTGCTGGTGAATTGGGGGTGGGTATTTGTTTTATATATTAAATGGATTGAATTAAAATAAAGAAAGTGAAAATAAAATCCATGGGTAAGGTCAGCATAATCAGTCAATATTTCTAGCCAGCTAGCAGGAGCATGGATAGTTTTTAACAATTTAAAATGTAAGCAAACATACTGTATCAGTTTAAATTTGATATTCCATCCAGTAAAAGTGTTTTATATTGTCGATTGATTTAAATGAATAGTATAAAAAAAAGAGTGACGGCTTAACAGTAGAAAAATGTGTAACTCCTTCTATTCTGTATTCAGTTCTTTGTAACAGATTTTAATGCCAGATTTATCCAAACAGGGACTATATAGTGAATATTCTATATTGAATTAATAAACAAATACTTTCAAAATTAGAGACTGATATGGTGGCTAAATGGTAAAACATGGAAATACAAACATTGTTTTAACTTTAGACAAATCATGCTGCTTATTGTACAATAACTCTGGTTGTTTCTGAGGTCCAATTGCATTTGAATATTTTCCTGATCTGAGTGTAGCACCTCATATCCGTGTCCAATATGGACCAGATCCCATAGTTCATATTTGGGGCTTATTCAAGCCAAAATTCACCTGAAGGTCCATTAAGTACAATAGTTATCAGATATTGTGCAGTACATACAATGGTGTTAGTGAGTTACACAAAAGCACAAGAGAATTTTGTCTCAATGTATGCTAAAATAAATAACAGCTTTCCACTGTGATGGATGCTGATGCTAGAACTCGTTTTCTGGATGTTGGTTGTTTACTAAGAGCAGCCCATTGGTGTTTTGTTCTAGGGTTTTTTTTTTTTGGTTTTTTTTAAGTCTGATTTCCATCAGTCCTTATGGTCCAGGGTTCTCTCCTGCCTAGGACATAGTTCTCTGTTTTGCTTTTTCAGGCCATTTCTTGTTCAGGAGCTGGATAAACAATACTATTGCATAGTCACAGAAATACCACTGCAGCAAATGGGGCTGGATAGCATAAAGCTACAGATTTATAACTTAAATGGTCAGTAGGAAGATGTGAACTTTGCTGAACACTAATGTGCTGACTTAGATGTATTTATAGCTTCTTGTCTCCCAATATTGGAATCTAGTTTTACTACATATCGGATAATCTATAATCATGACTATCTCTTTCAAGTTGCATGGATATGGCCAGGAATTTTAATTGTTTATGCCCCTCAAATGTACTGTCCCAGATACGAAAACATTTTATAGGGGGTTGGTGTTCAGCTTTTGTTGAGTCCCTTTCTGGGAGAGAACATAGAAAGACTGTGTGGAACTGTTCTCCACTGAGGGTTCTTTCTCCCTAATTTTGTAATACATACAACTTCTGCAGCACAACTGTGGCCTTCTGAGACCCTTTTCAGCTGTGACAGCTGCACTCCCCTCATCACCCCTTTACTTTTTGTGTAGCTTCTTAGCCTCAGTTGTCTGCCTTGCACAGCTCAGGATGCTAAGAAGAGGTGCAAATATTTCCAAAACATTGCAAATGTCTAACTGGGTGCAAATAAAAAAAGAAGGCACTTTTGGCACTGATATTATATTTCATGTCTAAGCAACTTGGAAAGCATCACCTGAAATCCCTGAGATGACAAAATGATATATCTCATGAACAGTGGTGAAATAACCTCCCATTTTCCTTCCATATCTGTCCTTCAAGATTTTCTCCTTAATGTACTAATATCTCATTTGTTTACTCTAAATTAAGTTTCAGACACCATCCTCCCTTCCAAGTCTGAATCACAACAATACTTTGGTACAGCAAAGACAGCCCTTGAAAATGAGAGCTGTGTGTCATTTACATACTCGATGATGCCACACCCTACTTAATCTTTCTCTCCCATGCCTAGATGCACCACATGCATATTGAAGAGCAGAGTAGAAAAACAGATGTGTGTGTGTTTTTTGTTTTCTCATCAAAATCAACTCACAGCCGCAATGTGTAGAAGTACAATGGGTTCATTTTGGCAATCATTGCTCAAGTTGATGAGCACTTACTCACATGTCCCTTTTAATCAATCCTGAATGTGTCATGCTCTTTATTAAATACCTCCATTATTTACATTAGGATTGGCTGTGCAACCTTCTACGCAAATTTGTGGTCACTTATTCCCATGCGTTGTTCCTTAGATCAAAGGGAGTATATGTGTGAGTAAGTGCTCACCAAATGTGTGGAAAGGGTTGCACAATCAACCCTTATGTAACTACTAGAGACATACATAGGAAAGAGTAGGTCATAGAACATTATTGAAAAACTTTGTTTTTGAAGTAGTAGATGAAGAAGAAGTAATTTTGAGTCTGATGTCATTTATGGGGTTCACATTGCATTTAACAGCTTCTGATCTATTATGTTTACATTTTCAAATTCTGTATGTTTTCACTGAATGAGTTTATTGGTAACTGCTTAAAAGGAACACCATTTAAATGGTAGACCTCTTCCCATTACTGATGTCAAGAAATAGATCCTGTTAATTTTAGGTGATAACATTAACTGATGATGACATCTGGACAGCATTATAGCCTTCGCTGAAAATGACAAATGTCATTTATGAGAATTATGGAACTTAAGTATGCAGTTTACTCCAGGTGGATACTGAACATTTTGTTATATAAAATATACAAACATATACTACTCTTTAGAATCTAACCACAAGAGACTTTTCTATAGTAATTTTCATCTCTACCTTCTTTCATAAAGAACATTATTCATTTCTGAAACAATTCAGCAAAGGTACCAGATAAAACAATAAATAGGAAAAACAATATTCCATCATTGTAAGTTTTTGAAGTTATAGATAAAAAGTACAGCAAAATGTCAATATGTCTTACTTAACTAATTTGCATAATCAATAATTTTCACAAAAGCTCCATCTTCCTCACCCAAATTCTCAGTAAAGACACCATCTTTGTGTCTAGGTATAGTCTTAAATAGTGAAGTGCATTTCCCCAAATGTTTGAAATTTTTGGAAAACCAAAAAGTTGAAAAAAAAAAATTCAATTTTGAGCTTAAGGGTTTGGGGTTTGTTTAGGTTTCTTAATAAAACTGATTTTTTTTTCTAAATGTTTTCAATCAAAAAGTCTAAATGTTTTATTTTGAAAATGTTGACATGACGTTTATTTATTTATTTATTTTGCATGAACAATATGGCAAATCTGACCAAATTCATGGAATGTTTGTGTCACTGAATGTGTATTTTTTGTTTAAAAAATGGTTTCAGCTAAAACATGTTGCCCAATTTTAAGAGTGAGGTTACTAAGACTTCATTACTTTTTCAGTGTACCTTCAATGTGCTAGCTACTATGTTATGAAATATCGTAAATAACGCTAAGTGATACCTCTCAAAATAATGGATAACATTTTTATACAGCATTGCTTGATTTTTAGTTTAATTTAATTTAATTTTAGTTTTTAGTATTTGTGTTCACTAAAATCACAGATCATCTGGTGTTCTGCATTTGGTCTTCCTTTCATTAGTATGAATTACGAAGGCTCTACTGTAATATAGAATCTCATGCAATATATTCAAAATAAAAACTACACGTATCTTCTTTGCATTTTAAATCTCAACTGTACTGAAATGCTAAGAAAACTGATGTATAGCTGCAGTACATTAAATATTAATGCTAAGGGCTAATAGAAGATCCATTTATTCAGTAGAACAAGGATTTATTACCACTCACCTGGAGTTCTACGGTACAGTTCCACTCTTGCTCAACTAAGCATAAGTTTGTTTTGCCTGTACCAGTCAGGATTTCATAAATGATGTCTGCATTTGTGTGTGAGAAAGATCAGTCATACCTCAGCATATTTTTAAAACTACCAACTCATAGCAGTCTGTCTATTGATTAATTCTTGATGATGTTCACTAAGACAACATGAAAAGAAACATAATTATTAAATTAAGCCCCAGTTCAGGAAAGTGCACAAGAAATGGGACATAAACATATTCTTAAAGTTTAATATTTGTTTAAGTGATTTCAACATAGTGATGCCTTCCTGAATTTCACAGATTTTTCCCTTATTATTCTGCAATCCAGTTCTGCAGAGCTACCCCTGTGTCTGTTCTGAGCTCTAAGTACAACAAACTTGATGGATTTTTAAATGCTAGGCCTAGATTTGTGTACTGTTGCATTTTTATAAAACATGGTTTACTGTGTCCACCTCAATAATACACTGCCAATGTATATCATTTGCCACCCCCCACCCCCCCAAAAAAAAAGTCAATAACTGCTAGGGGTTGGTCACATCTACATGTTATTCTTTACTTTGTTTAAAAAAAAAAAAAAAAATCCAACTGCTTTTGATTTTCCTGAAGTCTCTCTCTCAAATTTCTGCACAATTGTAGGCTCCTAGCACAAGGGCCCATTCCCAGTGTTTTTTTAATCTCTCTGGGAATACCAGATTTTTCTCGCTTTATCACAGTTTGATGGGGTGCCCTCCCCACACTTGCCCTGAAGGAGCTAAGGTAGGCCAGAGGGGCCAATTAGCTTGTTAGGTGGCAAGGAGGGGGAATTAAGACTGAGAGAAAAGCCTTAATTAGAAGAAGCTCACCTGTGAAGGAACAGGCACGGCCTATATAAGCCAGGAAACTGACTACAAAGAGGCTGCTATGAAAGGCTGCAGCCACTCCCTGGGAAGAGGGAGGAGTGTTTGTAGGCTGCAGAAACATATAGCCTGCAGTTGCTTCCTGGGAGAAGGAAAGGGTGAAGCTGGCACACCCTGGAAGGAAGGGAGAGCCAGAAGGTTGTGAAAAGGCTCAGAGAAATGCAGCAAGGTAATGGGTGGAACAGACCTTGATTGCTGACTAGAGGGTCCCTGAGCTAGAACCTAGAGCACAGGCGAGGCCTGAGTTCCCCAAGCAGCCACTGGGGAAGTGCATCAGTGGGGCAGTGAGTAAAGAGACTGCTTGAGCCTGTTTGTGAGAAGAAACTTTCTTACCCCTGAAGGGAAAACCACAATTGTGACCTAGCTGGAGGACTGAGTCATGAGGAGGCTGCAGCAGCCCCTTGGGCAAGAGAGGGGCTGCAGACAAAGAGACAGAGGCGGAGAGATGGCATGCAACCACTGGAACGATCATTGACTTAGTGAGCTATTCCCTAGAACAGACATACTTGCTGTGATTAAAACACCCCGCAACACACGGGACACTAAATTTACTCATAATATACTCACAAATACTAAATGCTTGTCTTTGCCCTGGAAGGCATTTGCCTACTTTGCTGCCAGTAGTGGAAACAGTATATCCCCAAATTGGAAATTAATTAGTATGAGCAAATAGCCCTATGATTATAAAAATTTGTGAATAACAGTGAAGAGATAATTTCACTGTTACAAATCCTTAATAAGCCTCAGACCATCCAATATCTTGGAAATGCTGAGATTCTGCATCTCAGATACCTTTTATCTGTCTTTACTATTATTGATAGCCTATTTGCTGTCAGGTTATAATTGTCTGCTTCTGAGATGCTCAGGTCTCCCTTGTCACTTAGGATAAATTCCTTGGCAGCTAAGAATGCTCTGAAGAGCCAAAGTTTATATCCATTAGTGAAATTAAGGAGATCTATCACGGCCCAAATACCAATATCTTAATGGAAATTCGGAGATCAACTTTTCTGTCTGGTGATCACTTCCAACCAAAATTAATGTGTCCTGGAATAGGCCCACAAGCGATGAACTAGAGTTTCATTTGGCAATACTATTGTTTTTTAAATGGATAATCTAGATGAGAGCGATGCATACTGTCCAGTGCGACAAACTCCGTAACAGTCTGACTTCACAGAACTGAAAAGTAAAGGAAGTTAATATATTTTAAAATGTGATATTAAGTTGTGTGGATACATATTGGCTGAAGTATTTTCATGCATGAAGTATAACTTTCATAACATATATAGAATTTCACTCCCTACTTAAGTCAGGTCATCTTTAAGTTGTGATTTGATTTCTCACATCAGGGTATCCACACTGATGTAATAAGTTGTTGCTGCAGAATTACTAACCTTATTGGTGGTGTCCACCATTTTCAAACAGCTAATACCTTCAAGCTCCCTCTTCTGGATTTGTTTCTAGGTATTTGTAACTATCTTCCATGCTCTGCTTTCTGCATTTGACAATGTCCTTCAGTAGTGCTTGATTAATCTCAAATTATTTTTATCACTAGATATTTTTTTTTTTACTAACATTGCCCTTGGAGCTAGTCAGTCTTTGTAATATTTAATATGTGCATGTGCGTTTATGATATAGTGGACACAATGGTGGCTGCAGTAGCTTTAGGTTTAAACATGCTGTTTCTAACTCCCTATTTAGGTTGTGTATAACTGCATATGGGTGAGTAATGCTGTGTAGTTTCTGAATATTCTTTAGAATTTTGATACATTTGCTTTGGATGTATCCAAGGCTCCTATGTTTTCTATCAGAAAATATTTGAATGTCCATCCAGGCACTGCTGCAATATACTTCCACTGACAGTCCTTTTAATATTTACTTAAAGGAGAGCTCACACAAAAATAAATGTTAATGGTACTTGAAGTTTGAGAAATCAAGCATTTAGCAAGCTCTCCCTCTTTTGAGAATATAATGTAGCTATCCCTTTTCAGCCCAGGTGGCTAGTCAAAATTCAGGGCCCTGGGATGTTCCAGTTAGGAATAGAAATTGATTATGGGATCTGATATTTTCTGATGAAGTCTCATTTATTTACAAAATGTACAAAGTCCTGCCTCTCTGAATGCAGGAGGAGGAGGGTAAAAAGCAAGGGTTTAGCTACTTTGCTTGCTACCCAGACTTCTTTCAGCCTATAACACAGAACACCCAACCCATAACCTTCCTCCAGGGTTCTCCCTGGTTTTACAAACCAGGATGTGGGCAGTCAGGCCTAGTGGTCAAAACAGGAGTCATGAGCCAGAGCTAAGGGTCAACGCTAGAGTCAGGAAGCAAATAACCAAAGCCAAAGGGAAGAAAGAGGACGTTGACAGTAATGAATATAAGTCAGAAGTTAGGAATTGTAGAAAATTGATAAGAGAAGGCAAGGGACATAGGATAAATCTATGACCATCAGAGTTAAGGACAACAAAGAGTTTTTTAAATATATTAGGAACAAAAAGAATCCTGACAATATTGGTGGAATTATCAATAATAATGAAGAAAAGGCAGAAGTATTCAATAAATATTTTATAAATAAATGTATTTGGGGGAAAACAGATGATGCAGTCTCATAACATTCTTTCAATTCAATTAGTATATCTAGAGGATATTAAACAGAAGCTGCTAGGGTTAGACATTTTTAAATCAGAAGGTCTAGATAACATGCATCTAAAACTTTTGAAAGAGCTGGCTGAGGAGCTCAATGGACTATGAATATTGATTTTTAATAAGTTGTGCTTCACTGGGGAAGTTTCAGAAGACTGGAAGAACACTAATGTTGCCAGTTTTTAAAAAGGATAAACGGAATGACCTGAGTAATTATAGGATTGTCAGTCTGACATTGATCCTGGTAATGATCAAAGCCGGTAAGATAATGATATGGGAATCAATTAATAAAGAACTAAAGGAGGGTAATGGAATTAATATAAATCAACAAAGGTTTATGGAAAATAGATCCTGTCAAGCTAACTTGATTTTTTGAGATTGCAAGTTTGGTTGATAAAGATAATAGTATTGACATAGTATACTTAGACTTCCGAAAGGTGTTTAACTTGCTATCACACAATATTGTGATTAAAAAACTAGAATGATATAAAACTAACATGGGACACATTAAATGGATTTAAAAGGTGGCTTATGATAGGTCTCAAAATTCAACTGTAAATGGGGAATGGTCATCGAGGAAGTATGTTTCCAATGGGGTCCTGAAAGGATTGGTTCTTGGCCCTATGCTATTTAACATTTTTATCAATGACCTAGAAGAAAGCCTAAAATCATGAGTGAAAAGTTTGCAGGTGATCCAAAAGTTGGAGGAGTGGACAAAGCACTGATTCAAAGCATTCTGCATCTCTTGGTAAACTCGGTGCAAGCAAACGATATGTGTTTTAATATGGCTCGGTGTAAATGTGTGCATGTGGGAACAATGAATGTAAGCCATACTTACAGGTTGGGGGACTCTCGTGGGATGCAGTGACTCTGAGAAAGATCTGGGGGCTGGGGTGGATAATCAGCTGAACATGAGGTTCCAGGCCAAAAGAGTCAATGCGATCTTGGGGCATACAAATAGGAATCTCAAGTAGGAGTAGAGAGGTTATTTTACCTCTGTATTTGGCACTGGTGTAATCATTCCTGGAATAATGTGTCCAGTTCTGGTGTCCACAATTCTGGAAGGATGTTGATAAATTGGAGAGGGTTCAGAGAAGAGAAACAAGAATGATTAAAAGATTAGAAACATGCCTTATAGTGGGAGATTCAAGGAACTCAATCTTTAGCTTAACAAAGAGACGGTTAAGGGGTGATTTGATTAGTCTATATACATGGGGAGCCAATAGTTAATAATGGACTTTTCAATCAAGCATAAAAAGGTATAGTACTATCCAGTGACTGGAAGCTGAAGCTAGACAAATCCAGACTGACAATTTTTTAACAATGAGACTGATTAACCATTGGAACAATTTAACAGGAATTGTGGTGGCAATTTTAAAATTAAGTATGGATTATTTTTTCTAAAATATCTACTCTAGGAATTAATTCAAGGAAGTTCTATGGCCTGTAATATACAGGAGGTCAGACTAGATGATCACAATGGTCCCTTCTGGCCTTAGAATCTATGAACTTGGAGTCAGGAACTGAAGACAAGGGTCAGAGACCGAGTCAGGAAGTCAGCAGGGAAGCAGGGCTGGAGTGGACTGGGGCAGGGCTGGAGCGAGGCTGGAACAGAAGCAATTGTAGCTGCAGACATAAGCATTGTGTAGCCAAAGATCATTTGTTGCTGTTGGGCTTAAGATCAGGCTGTCTTACTTGCTCAGCTAATCAGGCAGAGAGGTCAATCAAAGGGCTCAGCTGTGTTCATAGGCTGCCCAGAGACTGAGCAGGCACAGCTGTGAATCCTGAGGCCTGGTCACACTGTACTTACAGGCTGCTGCTTGGCTTTTTTAGGTGCCTTTCTCCTTCTCAGATTCTGTGTTTTGTCTTACCTCTCTCTCTCACACATCCTAACCCAAAACAATACTCCGCACAAACCCCTCCATCCACATACTTCAGAACTGCTGAGTGAATTCACATAGCCCTTTTCTCTTAAATTATCCTTAGAGATATTTTAATTAGAAGATGAATTCACACTCAATCTAATGAGGTTTTAACTCAACCCTTAACAAGGTTTCACCCAGCTCATAACAATATAATGGAAACTGTAAATTTAATAATTGAAAATTAATACGAATTAGAATGCATAATAGTTTCAGATTGTTGCACAGACTTGTATTACATAACATTGAAGATAATGCGTATATTTAAGAAAATGCTGTACATTTATAGTAGGTTAAAATGATATTTTAGTCAGACGTGATTTTAGAACAGTGAGAGTATTGAGGTAATCTAATAACCACTGTAGTATATAGTGTCACAGCAGTGTTGAATAACATTCATTAGGCAGTGGCTCTTTGGGAGAAACCTGTAACAGTCATTGCTCTTCCAAGGCTTTCACCGAAGTGGCACTAATAAGCCATGTCTCTTGAGAGTGATGCTGAACACATAAATGTTGAATCAGGAATTTGGGGCATGGGGTGAGTGTTACTAGAAAAGAGCCATTGATTGTTTTTCTGTGAAACAAACAGAAGATTAGAAAGGTTGTAGATTAACAGATATAAAATAGCCTCTGCTCTTTCTTCAGCACCTTTAATCCTGGCATTTTCTGACAAATGTGGACTTTTTTTTTATTCTGAAATCAAATAGAGGTGAGACAACAATTTGGGTGGGAATGTGAACACCTCTGAACTGGCTGTTTGCATGAAAAAAACAAATTGAGCTGAACTTTGAGTGTGGTTTGGAAACATGATTCTGTGCTTCAGGCAGAATAAAGGCAGTAGGAAACGGCTGTATATGGGAAAGCAGCCATCGTGGTATAATCTGTATCTATAGGAAGGCCATTTGCATAATGGCCAATTCAGCAAGTGTAGGGAGGACAAAGGCAGTTGCTAAAATACCTAGAAATGCACTCCACTCAGTTACACTTATGCAGACAAGATTTTTTAAAGGTATTTAGGCATTGCTGCACTTAGCATTGCCTAACTGATTTAGAAGCCTAACTCTTTTTCAAAATGGATTTAGGCACTTAGGAGTCAAAATGTCATCAACAGTCAAGGGGATTTAGACTCCTAAGTGCCTAAAAGGAGTTTTAGCCTCCTAAATCAGCTAGACATTGTGATACAGAGAACAGCAACACCTAAATACTTTAACAATTTGGGCCTTAGCTACTAAATCCATTCAGCTATTGCTGTGAAAAGTGCTTCTTTGTTCCAGATATCAAACCTCCATTTGCACCCAACCCATAATTGAAAAGTGCCTTTTTTTCGAAGGATGAGCAAGCAACCATTTTTTAAAGGCACTCCAATCCTATGTTAGGAAAGGCCATATATGTACCTAGATAAACAGCTGTAAGAACAGGCTTAAACATTCACCCAAAACTTAACCTCAACCTTCTTGTCTATCTTAAGTTAAATGAAAAAAAGTTTGCTTAAATTAAAATAAATATTATATATAATTCAAAATATTTAGTTTTTCCATGCATTTTCTTGCTTCTAGCTAGGGTAGGAAGTGGAACTGGAAAACACTCCACCATAAACTAATTTGTTCTTATGCTATTTTCATCATGATCAGGGAGTACTAGAAATCTAACGGAGGAATGCGTTACCTCAAGATTTCTAGCGGTGCATTCCAGAACCAAGAAGTTAAGATAAACATCTACTCTTTCACCCATTACTAGTCTATTATTTCATCAATATAAATCAAGTCTAGTAAAAAGATAAGTTCAGACTACGTACAGAATGTGGGAGTGTGGGTGTGTATTCTGCTGCGATTAGAGTGGGAACTGTATCTTTTTACAGTTAAATATATCCAAAGGCAGGATGTTGCCAGGCACCTGCTTGTGGTACAGCGAGACCCTGCAGGCACACTTCCCTCAGTTCCCCTTACTGGGGTTCAGATAGAAACCCCTCACCACCAGGGTCTTTAAATAATATTCCTCTTCTACTGGGGTCTGGAGTATTTAATTTATACAGTTTCCCCCAAAAGAGCTTTCCTTTAGGTTCAATAATCTTAATAGCCCTTGTCCCTGGGACTGTGAGGATTTCAGTCCTGGCCTTCCTGGCACATAGATTCCCCTCTGAGATTTAGCAGTCTTCCAGCCTTCCTTCTCAGGGCTGAAAGGATTTCCTTTCAGGCTTCTCCCTTGGCACAGTGTTGATACTGGATGCTTAGTGATCAGTGTGGATACCAGTGAGACATGGTACACCCGATTTGTGGATCAATAAGGTTTAATATGCAAGGTTTTCTATAAATATACTAGTTAAATACAAAGCCTAAAATCAACTACAATATATCATACTCACTAAATCTGGAGAGCTAAGCAGTCACTCAGAAGGCTGTATACAGGAACGGCTTTCTTCAGGGTCCCCACCAGGAAGTCAGTGGATCCTCTGGTCCGGCCGGCAGCAGCTCTTGCGGAATCAGGTATTGATGGAGCACACCCCTTTGTCTAAGTGGTGACTTTTTATACTTTTCTATACATTGCTTTCACCTAATTACTTCTCTGCTAATTATTACATATTCTATTACCTACATCAGGTTCTCACCCTTGACTACATTCCATTCTCACCATGATAATTGGAGTTGTCAAAACATCTGATGATGGGAGGGGCGGTGAGAAAGTGTGCCCATTGGCACTAAAAAAAGTGTGCCCCCAGATGTTCAAGGATAACTTGTTGTTCCCCTCACTGTTATCTATGTGCAACTGCAAGCATACATGTTATGTATTTCGTCTTATTGTGTGCTGTAGTGTGCAGAAATTGAGACATCTTCAAGGTTACTCAGTATTCCTATTTGTCTCTGCCAACCGGAAGATGTCAGACTGTGGAGGTCAGAATAGTCAAGCAAGCAACTTAAGCTATGCTAGGCCTCAAAACCGTGGTCAAGCAATTCAAATTGCACGGGTCCTCCAACACACAGGAGGCCCACAGCTCCTTCTGCAGCCGTGTTCATTACCTTAAGCTACCTATGGCTTCCCACCATTTTTTTCCTTCAGCTGGCCCCTTTTCACATTAGTCCCTTTTCTCTGTTGGGAGAGCTCAGCAGCCAGCAAAATTCCATGGCTGGTGTCTCTGTTCTGAGGGAAGGGGCCAAAGATATACGGACAGCTGGATTAACCTATCAGTTGGCCCTAGGAAAATACACTTCTGGGCCCCCACCTTCCAATATGAGTAACAACAAACACCTGTACACTACACTCCTGTGGACAGGCTGGCCATGCTTTGGATCTGTAAGGACTGGCTGCTCACCCTGCTGCTGCTCAGGGCACTGCTCACCATGATGGAGGGGGAACCACGTCAAATTTGAGTGGTATTGCTACCCTGTGCACCAGGTCACAATGCCACTCAGGTGAGTGAAGTTCTTTCAATTTGCATGTAAACCCCCATCCATTTAAAAAACAAAAAAACCAACTACCCCAACATTTTGCCTTCTCCCCCCCCCCCCCCCCCGCCTATGAACTGGCACCCTAAACATGTGCTAGTTTGCCTATGCATTAATCCAGCCCAGTATATACAGCCCTCTTTCCCTGAGCTGATTCTGGTTGGCTGGGAGAGAGGAGACACTTGCCCTGTTGTCTCTACAAGACTCCTTGTCCCAAGTATTAAAGGACTAGAAGCATAGGTTTCCCCATATATGGAGTATTCCCTTGGGGCTGCTTCCTGTACCCTCATATCTGCCTTTGTAACTTTCCTAGACTCTTGGGTACCAAACATTAAAAGGGCCACACCACAGAACAGCACTGGAATGACCCCTAGGATCCGCTATTCTTAAGGGATCAGACCACCTGTTCTGCTATCCAGAATTTTTCTGCATTAAGGGCTAGATTATCTCTTTAAGCAGAGCCCTGAGTAAGGGATGTTGTGTTAACTGCACCCAAAGAGGAGCCCTGGTAGGCATTGTTTTCTTTCTGTTACCACATTTCTTAGGAACATAAGAGAAAAAGTAAGGTACTGCTGGCCTACAGCAGCAAATTGCAACATCAATCTTTTTGCCTAGTGTATTTGGAAGGTTGAAGCCAAACCTTCACTCATTCCCTTTCTGTTCTGTCCTTACTTTCTGCTTTCCAGCCACTTGCTTTGAGGGAGAGAGAAACGGTGTCTGGTTACACATGTGTCCATACCCAAAGTCCAAGCAGCCTGGACAGAGGTGCAAGGGTGTACAATCCAAATAACAATCTAGCCCTTAGTATTTTGGTTTCATATACTGAAACAGTGGTACCAAGTCATTCCAAACAGAGTTTATATATTGTCTGTGACTACACTATAGCACTTTGATACACTGCTATATTTAATCTAAAATGTCAAATCATTATCTACTTCATCCAGTCACTCCTAATTATGATTTCTACTAATCAAGAAAGATGATTTAATAATATGTAATACTTAACTAACTTTAGCCATCAGTAATGGAAAACAAGTGACAAACTGAGAAATGAAAGAGAGACTACTGCCATTTATTTACAGTTTCAATTTACTCTTTGTGATTTTTAGTAGAGGGGAAAAGTTGGCATTAACTCATGGGTCATTTACAATTGATTTTTTTTTTTTTTAGGCTTCCTATGCACTGATCCAAAACTGCAATACAGACAGTGGAACTTATTTCCATGTTATGATTTCCTATAAAGCCCTCAGGCCTCTTTCTCAGTTCTGCTAAGCTGGTGCTAAGTGTGTTTATATTTAAAATTTACACTTTTATTTTTAAAGAGCCAACAGATTACCACTTCGTTAACATTCCTATATCTAATAAATTGTTTGCAAATCTGACTTTAGTCTACATGCTCACAATCACTATCATTCAAAGAGACTGCCTAGAGATATGATTTTGTTAACTAGTTTACTAATACAGACTGATCTTGCAGTTGATATTCTGTGGATGAGTGAACAACTGTGTCCTGATGGAGCTCCATGCTGGTGCAGCAGCAGCATGTTCATGTCCTGTTGCAAATTCTGAATCATATTTGTTTATTTCATAATTAGCTATCCTATTGTTTTCTAATACATTCATTTAATGTTTTGCCTAATATAGTAGATGCTCACCCCAACCATCACCTCTAAATATGCAAGCCTTTGAAGTTTATATAGAACCACTGAAGAACTCTGCAAATACTGCTGCTGTTCTTCACCCTCTTCATTTTAGGCTAAATCCTGCTCCCACTGAGGTCAATGGGAATTCTGCCATTAATATCAGCAGAAAGAAGCTAGAACATTTTGAAAGCAATGCCTCTGATTCCATTTCAGAACCAGAGAGTACTCCTGTCTTTCTTGTGCTGTTATGTTTCCCTTAGGAAAAAAAAAATAGAAATAAATATAAGGTTAATTTAAAAAAAAGTTTCTTTACTGTTGTAAGTATTTTGAATTTCATAAACTGCATAAAAATAGCATTAGTTTATTTTTCTGTCTGGCTCAGAGCTCTCACACTTTCTTATTCAGAATGAGTCAAAATGGCTTCTGTTGAATTTCCTGAGCCCCAAGGGAAGGGTCAACTAATAAGAGAACCAGAAGTAATGCTATGCATCTGCATCCTTGAGACAAAATTCAGCTAGCCCAGTTCAAAGCTCAAAATATAACTTAAAAAAATGCATTGAAATTTTCATTGGCATCCATTGTATGGGAAGAACTCCTGCTCAACTTTATTTTCACTGAAAACCATTTAAAGCAAATACTGTATTTTGACAGAAATGACTGCAATATGAACAAGGGGGAAATTGTGTCCAGTTATAACTCAAATATTTGTCCATTCCTTTCTGTTGAGCATAAGGCATTTCAAGTGAGCATGCACATTATCTGTTCATTGCAGTGAATGCACAGTCAGATTTGAAATTCTTATCACTAATTTAAACCTATGTCAATGTAGACCTTACAGTGTATTTTGAAAAAGAGCTATTGTAGTCTCTTGAAATGGCTTGATACAGAGATAGTGTATTACATCATTTAAATGTTGGTACTTGGATGTTATGTTGCACAAGTTCTATTTTACTGATCTGTGTGTTAATGGTGTAGCTTTCCCAGTATGGGGGAATTGAGTCTCAACTTCACAGGCATTTTCAAAGAGTACAGCACTGGATTAGACTGGATTCTAATTTCATATGCATTCAGATAATTTATTAGCATGTACTTGGAAAAATTCACTTTTAGTACTATATTAAGACTTTTCATAAATTAGCAAGTGATATGGGCTTTTATATATCTGAAAGTGAATTGGCCTCTTATGCTATAATTACCATATGTTATAGCAGATGGAAGGTTAGCCATATCCTGATTCTCAAACAGAAAAAACACCATAAAAATATCTAAAAGAATTCTGTCACCCTTTGTAGTTTTAGTTTAGTTTTGGTATTAGTCTGAATCTTATCTTTCACTCTTGCACGTATTATCACTCTTTTCTAGGAGGAGTTTAGATCTGGCAAGAAATTCTAAAATAGATATCCAATCATTAATGGCTTTGGTGAAAAGAGAAAAATCCTATTCTAATAATAATGAGTACTAGCAATTGATATCTAGGGTATTTGATCCATCAGTATTTGTACTCACGGAACACATTTAAAAATATAGCCAAACATACATAATTAAAGAGATTCCTAAACTACAGGGAAGATTTCTACGTCCTTACATAGCTTCATTGCCATGCTATCTGAATGTCTTAATTATTAATGGATTTTGTCTTCACGAAATCTGCTTGGGGTAGGATAGTCCTATTCCCATTTTACAGATAGGGAATTGAGGGAAAATGGTAGATTAAGTGATTTACCCAAAGCCACTTGCCAAAGTTTTTGGATGTCAGGAACTGAACCCACTGAGGGTTTTTCATCTCTGTATTCAATGATTTATTTCCTATTCCTTGACTAAGCACCAAATTAGGAAGGAGTTTAGTAGACTATACAAAAAAGAGAGGGGATTTTTAGTATAATAAAAAGAGGTACTTATTACAATTAGCTTTCAAGTGATGATATACATTTCAACAAATGGAAAGTTTAGGCTGAATGTCTAGAAAACAAATTCCTTTCGTGAGTACAATTTGATTATGGAACATCTCTGAAGGGAAATGGTGAAGTCCTATTGCTTGACGCATTTGAAACTAGACTGGACAGAACACTAGTAAAGAGTGAATAAAGAACAAACCTCCAATGGCAGGAAAATAGATTATATGATAGCATTTTCCATCTCTATATTCTATGATTCTGTCTTTAATTTTGCCTACTGTTTTCCCCACAGATACCTTAAATATTAATTCTTCCGTCCTGCAAGTCATTGTGTGATGAGTTGTTAAACATCATCTAGATAAAAATGAGAAATTTGACCTTGGAGTTTTAGCCGTGACTTCAACAGGGCTATATGATTAAAACATACATCTGAAATCACGTTATATTTCATAAGTGTGGAGCCTACTTTTTGGGTCCCCTTTTTTTGCACAAAACTCATTTCTCCTGGAGTAATAAAAAACAAAAGTAATCTTTAAGCTCTCAAGATGGAAGATCATCCTTTATAAATTCTGGTTGATGCTGTGAGGGAGGACTTCAGATGCTAGCAATTTGTCAGTCAACAGATAAGTACCTTCGATGTTCTTCATCAAAGCAGTGAGCAGGACCTTAATCATTTTGACTCCTATTTCCATTTTGTAATTCTAAAACCCTACAATTTACTATGGAAACTTTAGAAATAAGGGCTCAAATGTTCAAATTTAAGCACATAAAGTTAGCTACTTGCACTCATATTTAAGCAACTAAATGCCAGTGGCTTTGAGGTAGGATCGGTATTTAAAGGGGATGGTCACTGAAGTCAATGGGAGCTGCAGGTGCAAAAGTGCCTCTGAATTCCATAATAGGAACTTATTTTTTAATATTAGTTATAATTAACAATTTCATGGCACATAATTGGGGAATCAGAGCTTGCTCAAAAGACATACCTATTATTAAGAAAAATAATTTAATGTTTTGAGGTAAAAATAAATTTCTGTGGTTTATCAGAAAGATCTATAAATGTCTGTGATATAATACGTTCACTCTAAAGACCTGTTTTGTGGATAGTTTTTGGAACATATTTGCAAGGAACTCCTACACAACCTTCATTTGTTGTTTTGCACACTGTACATTAGTTTTCAAAAAAAAAATTTAACATATCTTGTTCTATTTTGACCAGATTGAGCAATTACATTGTTTTTAAAAATAAAGGAAAAAACATTCCATAAGGAATATGTAGGAGAATATCATTCTGGGATGTACTAATGGGAGTGTCATATGTAGAACACAGGAAGTATTTGGCCTGCTCTTCTTGGCATTGGTGAGACCTCAGGTGGATGATGATGTCCAACTCTGGATGTCACACTTTAAGAAAGACGTGGGGAAAATGGGAGACAATCTAGAGAAGAGCAGCAACAATGATAAAACGTTCTGAAAACCTGACTTATGAGGAAAGGTTAAAAAAAAAAAACTGGACACATTGTTAAGAAAAGATCAAGCTAGTGGGAACCTGACAACCATCTTCAAATATGTTAAGGGCTTTTTATAAAGAGATGGTGAGCAATTGTTCTCCACGTCCACTGAAGAAATGGCAGAAGGGGCTTAATCTGCAGCAAGAAAGATTTAGGTTAGATATTAGGAAAAACGTTCTTGTTATACAGATAGTGAAGCACTGAAATAGGCTTCCAAAGAAGTTGTGGAATCCTCATCATTGGAGGTTTGTAAGAATAGGTTAAATAAACACCTGTTGGATGGCCTAGGTATACATGCTCCTTCCTCATCACAGGGGCCTGGACTCTTTCAGCCCTACCTTTCTATAGTTCTGTGATGGTAGTAAAAGAGTGCAGTTTCTAAACTTATTTATTTATTGGAACTTGGATAAGATTTGGTCAGTACTATGAGAACTGATGAAATAGTCAGCACAGTCTTCAGTGAAATAAAATCTTAAAATATGTGGTTGCCAGTCCTAAGGTCCCATGGTATTGCCAATGGAGGGATAAAGCCTATTGGGATGCCCAGTTAATCTTTATAACATAGTTTTGGGACACAGCACTGTGGAGGCAGCATGAGGAGCCTTGCTAGACATGGTTTTTTTCTGAAAGGGAGTTCACTGTGACATTCCCCAGTGATACTTCATTTCTCTCAGGAATTGTCAATAAGTTCCATAGGGTACCCATGTTAAATGTTCTCTGCAAAAAAAAAAAAAAAAAGGGGGGGGGGTGGGTAGTCATGATGCAGAGGTTTTGAGGGGAATGACAATGGAATTAATGTGTTAAAGCTGGAATTACTAGGCTCCTGCATGTGAGAGAAAAATCAATCTTATTGACTTTCTGATCAATTGTCCTGTAGTTGTCTGAGTCCAGAACTGCCTTAAGTGAAGGCCTGGGAACGAACTCATTACACTACATCATGTTATCCCAGGTCTGTTAACTCAAAGCCAGTAGCAGATTCTTAGATTTCTCTATGTGAGGTCCATCCATCCATTGGTCCAGGTCCAGCCATTACACAAGGCTTGAAAGTCATACTGTAAAAGTGTGGGTTACATAAACATGTGATTTTGAGTCTTGAGCAGTGCAGAAAGTGGGGCATTTGAGAAGTGATTGTGATTGAGTTGTGATTTTTGCTGCTGATTTCTCTATTGATCAAAAGAATAATAGCGCTCGCAAAGTCACCATGATTTCAAGACCTTTATCTTCATACAGAACATGAATCCTTTTTATTACATTTCTTTTATACAGTTTTTTCAGTTAGTTCCAATACCCGAATCCAAGGAGGAACTGCCAAGTGGATCCAGGAAAAAGTGATCTGCAATGTTGCCATTTTTACTGCTGATAAACAAAAATAGCACAATAATTTATCCTGGTAATTTCCAAAGATTTTGAATTACAAAAAGGTACTTTAACAATGTACATGCCTTTTTGTCTTTAGAGTTCATAAAAGCTAAGTAGATCTAACATTTTCTAGATCAACTTCCACATGTATTAATGTTTTGTTATGGCTCAGCATTTCAAATCTAAATTTCCTTATTGATTTCAGAAATAAATTAGGGATAACAAAAGAATGGATCTGAGCTCCTTAATGCAAACTCAAGCCTGCCGTAAAGCTTACATTTTCAATATGAGCAAGAGTTTTCCAGCTTTAATGGTAACCTTCCCCTTTTCATAGCTCTTTATCTCGATCCATTTTTGTTTTTAAAGCAATTACCAACTTTAGAAAACAAACATTATCTAACTACAAGAAGATCCCCAAATATGTGTAATTTGTCTCCCTGCAATGTCCAGTGGATGAGAAAAGGTACTTCAACTCAAATTATGCATATGTTGCAGGGTCCATTTCTGGGGAATTACTCAGGAGAGCTAATTTCTACAAGCCCCAAGCTATCTTGATTTAAAGTGGTTTCTGGTTCGAGGTGAATTATTTGCACAGCCCTACTTCTCTGCTCCTTCCTCCTCCAGCTGTCTTTTTAAAACCGTAAATTCCCACCTCTGGACATGAGTGGCAAGACTCAGATGAAACTAAATGTTAATCCCTTGTTTGCTTTCTTTTTTTCTTAATAATTTCCCTTGTTTAGCACCTTTCAAAGATTTTTCTTTTACTGCATAAGACAGTGGTTTCCAACCTGTGGCCCAGGGGCCAAAAGTGGCCCCCCGCCACTCCTCTCCCACTAGCTGCAGAAGGGAGCCGCTTCCTAAGGACCCAGGCAGAGAGAGTTGCCACGGGATTACAAGACCAGTGCAGGTTCCTTGCTGCAGCCAAGGGATGGGAAATCTGGCTGTAGCAGGGAGCATGGGAAAGCGCTCTGCCTGGGTCTCGAGGTGCTGGGGTCCCTCCTGGAGCCAGAAGGAGGGGAGCGCTGATCTCCCGTCCCCCTGGCTACAGAAGGGAGCCACTGCCTAGGGACCCAGGTGGCGCGCACGGGGCTACAGGAGGCATACGGTTTCCCTCCTGCAATCAGGGGGACGGGAGATCAGCAAGGAGACTTCCTCCTTGCTGAACTCCTTCCATCTGGCTGCAGTGGAGAGTGGTGGTGGGCTGCTGGCAGAGCGGCTAGGACCCACCACACTTGAGGAGGGGCAGAACTCTTTTTAAAAAAAAAAAAAAAAAAAAAAAAAAAAAAAAAATAAGTGCCTTCCAGTTTGGCCTGCACTTAGCAGGCCACCCACCATGACTTAACTGCCAGGCCATGAGCTTCAGTGTGTAGTGACAGTCTCTCGTCTACACTAGTGCTTTGTCTGTGAGTGTGTGACATACTGTGAGTAATCTGTAGGTGTAAAATAGTGAATGTAAAAATGAGCACAGTAGCATCAAAATGTTTACTTTAAATATGTAGTGATTTGTAGTCCTTAATGGTGTATATGTCAATACATTTTTTTATGAGTTGATAGACTGGTGGCCCTTCAGGATTGTAAAAATGATATTTGAGGTCTTTGAGCCAAAAAGGTTGGGAACCACTGGCAAAAGAGATAGTATGACTAGCGCAGTAACTGATAAACTAATATATATTTTGGTTAGGATTTACTTGTCTTCAGAGAATATTCTGTTTTCCCTCCACTTGAACAAGGTCTTTAATCAGCTGATAAATTGGATTAGTTTTCCTGGGGCACACTTTTGGATTATATGTATCTTTATGGCATTCAGTCTTGCAATCATTTGGCAAATCCCCTGTAATCAGAGCTCTAGAAATGTTATTTGATCAATTCTAGATTCTGCTGCAGTAGCAATACACCTTTGGAAAGCATTCCCCATGACTGTTTGCCACAATTCAGGTTTTGTGGCCTTCTCAATATGATGTACAGTGCATGTCTTTTTTCATTTATTTTTGTTCAGCTGTTTGATCTAGATACTTAGATATATCTGGCGACAGCAGTAGCATTAATCTTAAGGCTAGCCATGGGGGTAAGCTGGTATAATTTGCAATGAATGTGTGTAAAACTTTATTCCCGTGCTAGATGCCACACACAAAGGAATTTCTCAAGAGCAGTATGTATTATGGAAATACTTTCAGGTTTTTTTGCCTTGTCTCATTTAAATCAGAGCTCTGATTTCTAAAGGTGGGTGGAGGGGCAAGGAAAATTGTGCACAGCAAGATGGCACCATACAACACAAAACTACAGATTGATCTCAGGATCACCCTGTCTCTTCCCCTTCAGAATTGTTTTCTTTAAGTTCATTGTCCATTTCTATTTTTTTTCCTTCTCTTGAACCATGTTAATCTGCTAGATAGCTAGCTCTGGTTCCTCCTTCTAATATAATACATTTAATTTTTCCTCCTTTTAATTAATGAAATGGTCTTTTGGAGTTCGTGAAAGTGGCAGATAGCTTGTTTTCTAGCCCCACTATTAGGAAACCTTATGAAAAATCAGGGTCCAATTCTTCAGTCATTGATGATAATTCAACAGAATGGCTACACAATATGGGCCGTGAATTTTTAAACAGCTTTAAAAGAGGGATTTAGCAGTGGGAGCAAAATGTTAAACATGGCAAAGCAGAGTTGAATTTCCATGAAATGTTGATATTTTCCCTAAATGTGCATCCAATTCTGCTGGGTCTGAGGAAGCAGCTGTACACTAAAACAATACATGTCTTGTATATGAGAGAACAATGGGAAACATTGGTGCTTTTAATTCTGCTTTAAGACTTCCAAGGAATTTGTCTTATAAGTGATCAAGACATACTATAGGAATATTTCAGGAAATTAAATTGCCCATGAAATCTTCTGACTTACAATCTTCCTAAATCCTCTAAAATAAGACACCACATATCCATATTCTTCCTCATCCATCTTTGAGCTCTAGGACCAACCTCTAAGCACAAATATAAAGATTCTCTCCGAACAAACACAAATTGTTGTTGTGTGGTTTTTTTGACTTCACTATGAATTCCTGCACACTAAGTGAAATAATTCTGGAATTACTCCATGTCTTTTCCAGCAGCAAACTGTGAAAAGTGCTGATGGAGTTTATGGATGTCATTACTATTAACAAGAATTGGTGCAGCTGTCAATTCAATCAGAGTTATCTGCACTCAGTACAACTGAGAACAGTCTGAAAGATGTGTAGTATATGATCTATATGATAGAGCAGCTTTTCTGGTTGCTGAGAGAAGTGATAGGATGTGGTTCCTGAATAAAATCTTTATCAAGCTCCCAAGACACCTATAGTCAGAGCGATTCAATCTGCATTCTTGTTGTGTTGTGCGCAGTCATTTCCCCAGTGCTATCAACCAAGTGTCAGTAGTGACAGCTTTACAAACCATGAGCTCCGGCGGAAAAGTGCAGTTATTTAGCTTCATCACTGTGCACATTTAAGAAGAGTGTGGTAAATCAAGCATTTCCAAATTCTCTATGTTCATGCTGAGGGATCCAGAGAGAACCTTGCTGCCTTTATAGTCTCAGTCTCTCTCTTCCTCTTACATTTAAAATCTGTCCATTTAGCTTCTGGAGGACAGAATGATAAGTAAACCTCTCCATTTTTGACATACTATTTTAAAATATCAACCTGTTTTAACTGTGACATTGGGGACACAATCATCTAAGTTGATTTATTTTTGTTTGCTGCTTTTTAGCAAAACTGGCCTATTTTAAGAACATTCAATGCTACATTATATTAATATAATTTTAAAGTTTAAATTATCTTCTATGTGTCAAATGTCTCTAATAAAGGAAAAGTTAAACTGACGATACAAAACCCATTGACCTCAGTACCATATTTCTTGGTACATATGCCATTCATTGTTGCAAGGTTTAAGAGAAGGAAATTTTGTTGAACTTGTACTGTAACTCCTACAAATTTTGCTCAATTTTCAATTAATTATTTGATTTTTGCATTCAAATGGTGAATAATGGATGGCAGGGATCTATAGAGCCAGAGCATAATGTTTTGATTTTCAGTGTTAAGAATAGGCAGCCATGACCCACACTGCAAGCCAAAAGTACTCAAAGTAAGCAATAGGGATATACATGAACAGATTGATATAGAATTGTGAGGGATGTGATGAGGATTCTGTCTTCATTGGGATCATTTCAAGAAGCACTTTTCCAACTTTTATACGTCTATATATATTTTTCCTGAGTAGCAGCTAGGTGGTGGTATGGTCCAAAAAATCCCAAACAAAAAGTCACAGCCAAGATTTTCAAACATGACTGTTGATATTAGGTGTCCCAATTTTAAGTGTCCAGCCTAAGATGTTTTAAAAGAACCTGTTTTTCAGAAAGTGCTGAGCACCCATCCTCAAATAATCAGGCGCCATTAAGGTTTCTTAAATTAGTTACCCAAAAACTGAGGGAATCAGAATCACTAGTTGCTTCTGAAAATGTTAGCCATAGTCAGGAAAGTTTCTTCCTCAAAATATATTCTTTTAGATTTCTAGGCAGTGTTTACAACAATCAAATACAAGTTGATTATAACCACACCATGAACAGTAAACTCACCAACTTTGGGGGTTCAACAGAGCCAGTAACCACTGTTTTGTGCTGCCAGCCTGCCCCTTAATAGTCACTTACACTCACAAGAAGCGATCTATAAGGGGAGGAAAATAAAAAGTTGGATTTAGCTGGTTATTCACTAAACTGGTACTTCCCTGCACCGAGGCATGGCATCTTGAGATTTGCACGCTGATGAGAGTTTATTGTATTTATAAAAGAGTAAAAATGAGACAGTATTAGCCAGGAGATGTGATGACATAAGTTTAGATGGATGGTCATTCTAGGAGGTTGATGGATGAATAAATATTATTTTAGACACAATGTGTAGTCTCCATTTGAATAGAAGATGTGAGTTCATAACTGTTTGGTTTCCCCATGTTTAATGTTCATGTGATAGTGAACTCTGTGACCTGGAAGAAGGCATGATTAAGATGAGGAATTTTTACTGTAGCAAACAATCATTTACCAACAGCCAAAGACCTGAACATGAATGAAATGGACACTTCAGTAGCATACACGCTACTTGAAGTTACCAAATGAGCTGTTGGACGTGATTTCCCCTAAATTCTTAGGGGTTTTTTTTTGTTTGTTTGTTTGGTTTTTTTTAAAGTCAACAAGGAACCATTATGACCAATCTGACCACCTACAAAACACAGGCTATAGTACCTCATTCAGTAATTATTGGATCAAGTCCTTAGCTTCTATCTGAGCTACAGCATATCTTAATTAAAGAATATGGAGGACTATTACATTTTGCTTTTAACAGTTGATGGTCTGAAGCCCAAATTTAAATTTCTGCACATACCCAAAGGCTTATTCTAAAGAACGTTTCCTCTTTAGGTGAATAGCTCAACAAAATCAAATTACTGAAGAATGTTTCCTTAAAGAAATGGTACCTCTACATGAACATTCAGGTTCATTACAGATGATGGGTATATGTTTACATATACAAAATTTGCTTGAAGCACTTCTGCTGTGTCTGGTGTATTTTATCACTTTTGTCAAGGTCTGCATCACTTATGCACATCTAAAAATTTAAAATGGAATTTAGGACAGAATTAGGTGCTGAATATTTCTTGGATTTATAGCGTCAATTGGCATACGTGGTGTCACGGAAAGATGCATTCTTTGATATCTGTTTCAAACCAGGGAGTGTTGGGGCATTTTGTAACTAGCTCTTATTATTTAAAGATAAGTGTTAGTGGTTTGGTTAAAATTATTGATTAATGAGATGCCAGATACCTTGGCTCAATCAACATAGATAAATCAATACAATACAGAAAGGTTCAGACTTTAATAATCTGGGGGACAACCTTGCAGAGATCACAGCTTACCTCTTCTGTCTGTCTGTCCTAAAGTAAGAGCTTAATTTAACTTGTATTTATACTCTGTTTATGACAGGTAGAAGATTCCATAGTATAATTACAGACCTTACTCTCCTTTTTTATCTTGGTTCATATCATTTTTTCAGGGTATAAAGTCATCTATACCAACCATCCCAACACATTGTGTTAACCATATCTAGCTTATTATTCATATTTGACAAGCCTTGACAGAACATACATCTTTTTTTCTGACAGATTCTACAAAGAACCAGGATATACACAGTTCACCTATCAGTACACTTCCACTATCAAGCTTTGCATGCGTGCAAAGTATTCTGGGAATACGGTTCATCGTTATACAATTTAGCATAAGTTCAAAGCATTCTGGTTAGTAAATAAATAAATAGCAAAAAAAACTATGTTAATTAAGAGTTAAGTTTACTTGATAGAAAGTTGTCCCCTTGTAGAATGTTGAGTTAAGCAAAACTCCAACTTTTGAAAACCAGGAAATGTACAATTAAGGTTTCCTATGCAATCTCAATTCCGCCTTCTTTCAGCATCACCCCAGTGTGCCCCATTAATATACACACCTCAACTTTGCTAACACCACAGTTGCTGAAATATATAAGCTTTTTGCCTCCTTTTATAACCCATTGACTCTTATCTACAGGATTTCATCTAACACTATTAAAGGGAAAAAAGGAAAGAAAAAAATGTTGCCTATGCCACCTTCCCTCTATTCTTCTGGAGCTGGCATTAGCCAATGGAATTGTTTGCTTTCACTCCAGGTACAGTCAGCATGTTAGGTATACCTACACTAACAGCGAAGACAGTAGTTAGGCCTGTTTGTTAAATATGTTTGTGATATGAGATGAGTGGATTACTCTGGTATGTGACAAAGCTGTGATTGTAATATGAAGAGACCTATGTTTTCCATTCTGTCACGTGTGAAAGAAGGAAAGAGGTGCATGTGTCTATGTGTACGTTCAGAATGCATCATTTCTATGTAGAGTTCTGTAGGTTATGTCAGTAGCAAGTATAGGAATTTTATTTAAAAGGATATTTTCAGGAGTTAGGTGGAATATGAAAGGATTCTAATGTTTTAATGATGGTTAAGTGAAAGTTTAAGTTGAGATGGTATCCTGTGAGTAAGTGTAAGGGTGTGTGAAAGGCTGTGAAGTGATTCTTAAATTCCACACATGTGGTATTCTTTCTGGGGAGTTGGCTAAGTGTGTGATTGTGCACCAGGGTCTAAATCTTATGGGACTAAGGCCTAGTGTGAGTATGTGCTATATGCATATGGAGGGATTGCTCAAAATGGGTAAAGGGAAGGGGGCTTTGGCCATTTTTCTTTTTGTCCTTTAGTGTTAGATGGAATCTTGTGGGTCAGAGTGAATGGGTTGTAAAAGGAAATGAAGAGCTTGTACATTTCAGCAATGGTGGGATTGGCAGAATAAAGCTGTGTATGTTAACAGGATGTATCTGGGCATTGCTGAAAGAGGACATTGTTAAGGTTGCATGGTCAACCTTAACTGTGCATTTCCCAGGTTTTCAAAAGATTGAGTTTTGCTCAAATCAGCATTCTGCGAGGGGACAGCAAGGCACCAAGAAAACTCTGCATTAACTTAGTTTGCCATTTAATTTCCCGGTTTTTTTATCAGGAAAAGTTGTTGTTGGTAGGATTTAGAAGTCATTTAGGCAATTGTACATATCCTGTCCTGCAATTTGCGTACCAAGCCAAATGAGCCTGTAGTCAGCAGTACCCATGTCATGATGTACTCCTTGCTCTTCCATAAAATTCTGCAATCTCATGATCAAGGAATCATCCAGAATCCATATATCTTTTCCAGCAGCAGTCAAGGTACCTGTGTTGTTACTTCCAAATCCCTGCACTCTCTCTTTGGAAACACCATATTAATCTGCCCTAAAATTGCAGTTGACAGTTCTACTGTGTTCATAGTAAATCACCCACAAAATAAAAACAAATTATATTATCATAGAGAGAACTTATAGCAAGCAACATGAGTTATTAAATCTTTATTGCATACCTGTGAAATGGTTTTGACTAGAAAGTCAGACACCTATAGAGGGGCAAGGCGCCCCATATACTAGCTCATATGAGGGGGCAGGGAGAGGGGGGGCTCAGACCCCTAGAGAGACAAGGGCTCCCCAGAACTGGGCACACACAAAGGAGGGGAGAATGTGGCCCTGCCCCTGTTCTCCCCCAGTCCTCGTGACTCTCACCTCCAGGTCCCCTATCCACTGCCCCACACCTTTCTCCTCCTCTTGCCACACCCTAACCCCCTCTCCCATATTTCCCAACTCCTCCTCCCCCTAATACTTCTCCCCTTCCAGGAAGCATTTACATGTCTATTCCCTCACACCCCAAAATACTTTACTTACATTGCCCTCAAACTAAAATTGCCACCCATGACTTAACTTGCAGCATTCTCCACTTTGTCTTAGGTGTGGGGTTGTAGTTCACTTATCCTTAGTCATGTTAATAGTACAAAGAGTTCACAACCAACAAGAATGCTGTGATTCATCTTCATTAGTATCTCTCAGTGTAATAGTGTAAGACAGCAGAAGAAAACTCTTTTCGGGGGGATCTGTAACTGGGAAACCCGTGGTCAAATAACCCTAAATCTCGATCAATAATGCTACTCTGCTTCTCCTCCCTCCTTCCCCCATAAGTAACACCAAATTTCAAACCTATCCAATTAACTATTTGGATTTAAGAGCATTTATAACAGTCAAGCTTTAAAGCGTATAAAATGGCGGGAATGGAATCTCTCTAGCCATTTTTCTGAATTAGGCCATGCATAGTGTAAAAATGTACATTTTCTTAAATACTGCTCTCAATTTGGGTCCTCCAATGATTTGATAAAAAGAGAGTTCTGTAGCACTTTAAAGACTAACAAATTTAATTTCAGCAGGCATAAGCTTTTGTGGGCTTCAGCCCACTTCCTCAGATGCAGTTGGTAGGAATTGCAACTGAGGAAGTGGACTGAAGCCCATGAAAGCTTATGCCTGCTGAAATTAAAGTGCTACAGAACTCTCGTTGTTTTTTCTGTGTACCCATCTGGAACTCTTCTACAAAGATTTGATGAGTGCCAGACACTAACTTGGATAAAACTCAGCAGATGGGGATCATTTTGACTCGCATCACAGCAATAGTGTGACCTGTAGCTCTGCACAAATAAAACCCAGCTAGAAGCTTTTTGAAAAAAGGTTAATTTTTTTTTTTTTTTTTGGAGTTTATATCTCCAGAACCCCACTACAAAGTGACTTGAAAATTGTGTCACTAACCCTGCCCAGCATCCTCCTGAGGCACAACAGATTTCAAAGAAATCTGAGCAGCTCCATTTTAGAGGACTTAGAAAGGTCAGCCTTTAAACAGATGCCAGGACACAACCTTAACTATACTGGTGCTCCCACACCACTATAATATTGGCTAACATAAATTAGTTTCCGTCTGCAGAAGTCCCTTCCACAGATTTGGTTGGGCTCCCCCTGCTGGCAGCCCTCCATATTGCGGTGAGGGTATTCAGATGTTAAATCTATGGGTGTGTTAAGCCCCCAGAGGCTGAACAGCGTGCTAGTCACTGACCTTGCTTGGGGACCACAGGCCCACTCTCGTGGTGCTGCGCCTTTATCTAGTACTGCTTCATGAGATCTGCTATCATGGGGCCCCCTGCCCAGCCCCCAGAACCAGTACTGATGCCTCAGAATTTCCAATATATTAAACACATCCTCTCCCAGAACTCTACTCAATGGTGTGAGCCTCTGGTTTACCTCTTCAAGGGACCAAATGGTAAGTGTAGCATGTAACATAGACACACTGCATAGACTTCTAACAATTGCTTTTTACTTAAATCAGACAAGAAATACACAGATCCATGCAAAAATAATAATCCTGGCAAGCATTTCCTTGCCTCAGTTTCCTTACCATTCTAAAGGCATTCTTTGGGCTGGGGCCACAGACCTTTGAGCCCATCCAGAGTCATCCTGCTTCTGCACAGGGCTAATGTTCTGAAACATGGAGCCTTCTCTCCTTAGGTTAGCTTGTGTCCTCTGACTTTGGCTGGTCTGATCCCTTCTATCCTCGTGCCCAAACTTCCCATGGGTCTCACCCCAACCCACGCTGCGTGGCTCAGTGAGCCTGTTTGTATAACCCCTTACCTACACCTGGGCTTCTTTGTTCTGTGTTTGGCAATTTTTCACTCTCTAAACTCCAGCTTACTGCAGACAGGTAAGAGTACTTTTTTTGTTTTTCCTGAGGAGGAGGAGGAGGCACCTTTTGTTTCTAAGCAGTTTCCACATCAATAGGTCATCACTGAGTTCTAAGCACCCAATATTGTCCCTGGTCTGGCAGAGATGGGATACAACTTTGCTGCTCCTGCTGGATGCACATCCAGGGGGGCATTTGTAATACAGTAATTTTCACAATAACTTCATAATTCCATATACTGACCAGAATTTATAAATTGTACCTGCTGATTTCCCAAACTGTCACATACCCTCCTATCTCCACTTCATCCCAGCCTGGCTTATGTTTACATGAGCAGCCATTTCTGAGTTTGTTGTTGAGTTTAATTTCTGCACATTGTTTTTAATAAATTCTAAGTAATCTACTACAGATTAAATTCAGATGTACAAAGGAGTATTTTAACCCATGCATACAGTACACTTTATTTACCGCCATATAACTGGGAGAGAGAGAGCATTTTGACTTGTTAAATCCCATTGGTGATATTTTCTCTTGCTTGAAATATTTTACAGAAATTGAAAAAGTCATGCCAAATATATTCAGCTTCAGCTAACAGATTTCTCCTTTGTCTCCTTTATGTGCTAGCTTGTTTTTCTCCATTGAATTCTTTGAACATGATTCAGTAAAATCGGCTTCAGTTTGCATAGTTAAAACAAAGTTTTGTTGAGAGCTTTAAGCAAGAGATTAGATGGATTGATCATTTTGATCCTTATTCACAAAACTGAGACACAATTACTATTTAATAGTCAATACTGAATGTACTAGGGATGGGACAACTTTCACATTCAGTGAGTTTGAAATTAATCTAAAAATGGAGTCTTTTAAGCGGTGTATTTCATTTAGGCAGATCACACTTGGCTGCATCTTTGTCATTCTGTGCTGTCACTTCTCATTGTTCTATTTCCCAGTCGCCTGGTTCTCTAGCCTTTCTTTTCCACTCTTCCTTCCTTGCTACTTTTCCCTCAGTATTTTTGCCCCATTCTTTTGGATCATCTACCTGTTTGTTTCTGAATTTGAGCCAGTCTATTTTGATTCCTGGAGCAGGCCAGCCTGTGATTGATGTACCCCACAATGATTTGCTCCCACTGAAATCAGCAGAAGTGCACTGACTCAGAGAACCTCTCCTGTTGTGGTAGAAAGGAGCAAATTATTCCAAAACGTGTCAGCTACAGTTTATGTGGTAGGAGGAGACACTCTTAGGAATGTTGTGCTAAATATAGTTAATGAGGAGTGGGAGCAATTCTGTTGGGAAGTGAATGGATAAATACAATGGTATGAGAGGGAGCAAGAATAACTGATGGAAATTCTTTTGGAAGGAACTCGATCTCTAGGTGATTGTTCCAGGGATTTGAACTAGATTTTGAACTAGGTACCTCCTGAAAGAGAATGAAAGCATGATTTGTGCCCCAAAGATTTAACAAACAATGGATCAAATTAACCCCTTTTTCTCACATTACAGGGTCATTACTAATGTGACTCAAATCCTTATTGAGTATCTCCTCACCAGGGATTTACACTCTGGCCCTAGTTAGAAATGATATGACAGGAGGTGAGGTGAAAAAAGATAAGGAAGGAATTATAAAGAAATTATGAGATAAAATCAATAAGATTATGCATATATTCAACAAGGGCTAGTGTCTGTCATTGTGAAATAAACGAGGTTTTCTGTATGTGCTTTTAAAATATATTGTTAGCATGCAAGCAAGTTTTGACTTTTAGGAAGACATGCTGTTGTGTTATGAGTTTGGATTTTGCAAGGTTGCAGGGAGAGGCAGATTTGGGAGGGGGGTGCTGTTGCAAGCTGGAGAGTTTGCTCTCCACTTTGGGGCTTTTGTTAGCATTAATACTTGAAGCAGTGTTGCTCCATGGGAAATGGGCATTGGTATTGGGCTGAGATTGTTGGAAGAAGGGGTTTCTCTGCATGTTGTTTGACCATTTCATCTCAGGACTAATCAACATATAGCATATATCCGGACTCCACACCACACAGTTTAGGAAGGATATTCTATACATAGGCAACATGATAAAAAGTACCGAAGACATTTGTGAGAGAATAGTGTATCTTGGCTGGCATCAAGTATGGAAGGCAATGCAAAAAGAGACAAGGGGCCCAAATCTGTGTTACGCTATGGAACCTTTTTTGCCACTTTGCCAACAATAAAGAGACTGTAAAGGCAGCAGTTCTGTCCACCAAGGAATGCCCTTAGTGTATAGGGTGTTCTGGATGCACGGACAGAGCATTGCTGAACTCTGGCTATTCTCAGATGAAGCAAAATTTAAGCAGCCCTGAGGCCCCTCTAATTTATACCATAGGAAGTAACAAAATTATGGGCAGGGCCTTGGGTGACTTAAAGTGCCTCTCACCCTTCTCATTCCTGTGCTGGCCATAGCTCAGAATGGAGTATTTGGTGCAAGATCTGTCACTTAGTTGAAGCAGAATTATGGAGGACCTTGAAGGTGAGCATGAGAAGTTTGAACTAAAACTTTTATACAGCGCTGGCTACTTGGTTAGATGCCAAGAAATGGAAAGAGAAACCCATGTATAGTAGAACCTGAGTCCTTCCTAAACTTACCACTTCCTAAAATTCAGGAGACAGCTATTTTAGAAAGGCAGAGCCTGTTTCTCTTTTATACTAAGGCCACTTTCCAGTAATCTGGCAATTGGATTTAAGCACACACTTAAAGTTAATGTGCTTAAATGATTTGTTGAAAGTAACATGATCTGTATGTATTATCTGCTCTGTTAGAGCAGAGATTCTCAACCTTTTTTATGACCAGCCCCACTAATATGCCATAAAAATTCCTGTGCCACAACTGTTTTTCAGCCTGCCTACCCCACTGTGGTGGGGTTTGGGGTTCAGCTTTCTACCCTAGGCCCCAGCCAATCTAACACTGGCCCTGCTTGGCAGATGGCCTGAAACCTGCTCATGGCCCATCAGGGGGCCACCGACCTCCAGTTCAGAACCACTGTGTTTGAGGACATAGAGAGAGGTCGTGGAAGCTCTCCACTGGAGGTTTACAAAAGGAGGCCGGATATCCATCTGCCTTGGATGGTTTAGGCACAACAAATCCGGCATCTTTTCAAGGAATTAGATTAGGTGACTCTTGCTGTCCCTTCTAACCCTATGGTTCTACACTATAGAAATCCACAGATGCTGTAAATCTGCATAGCTCCATTGAAGTCAACTATTCTAAGTTAGTTACTGATGATCTGGACTATTGCATTCTTTCTGTACATGCATTCCATTTAAAATTAACTATATCAGAAAGGGTGTGTCTTCTTCACATGAAGTGACAAGGCATTTGCACTTGTGACACAAAGAACTCTAAGCCTTGTCTACACTAGAAAAGTTCATCAATGCAAGTTACATCGGTGATAAAAAAACACTGCAATTACAATGATTGTGCCCATACTCAATGCACTCATGTCGCCAAAGTGTGTCCACACTTAGTGCTCTAGTGTTGACAGACAGAGCAGTATACTGTGGATAGTTATCCCACTGTACAACCCACCACCTGGTGTCACTAGGAGTTGTGAGAAGGTGGAGAGGATTGCAGTGCATCATGGATGCAGGCTCAACGTCCCATGATGCATCGATTTCCATCCCATTATTCCTTGCAGTACCAACTGCGTTTCATGGCATTTTTCAATGGCCCCCCATTTCCTGAGTGTCTGCCATTTCTATCTGAAAGGAGGGATCCTGCACTACTCTCCACTGTTGCTGTCAGTGTTCTGAACACATTGAGGCTGATCACGCAGTATATCATGAGTTCCCAATCAGAACATGGATTCAGGGAGCATCTGCACACAGTGCACCACCACTTTTGGACTCATGAAAAAAGCACTGAGTGGTGGGATCGCATCATTATGCAGGTCTGGGATGATGAGCAGTGGCTGCAGAATTTTCAAATGTGCAAAGCCACCTTCATGGAACTCTGTGTGGAGCTCACTCCTGCCCTGTGGTGCAAGGACACATGAATGAGAGTTGCACTCTTGGTGAAAAAGAGCATGGCGATTGCCATGTGAAAGCTGGCAATTCCAAACTTTTACCGGTCAGTCGCTAATCAGTTTGGAGTTGGGAAGTCCACTGTTGGAGTTGTGTTCTCACGAGTGTGCAGGGCCATTAACCTCATTCTGATACAAAGGACTGAGAGTCTGGGCAATGTTTGTGAAATAGTGGATGGCTTCGTGGCGATGGGATTCCCAACTGTGGCAGGACGATAGATGGCATGCATATCCCAGTTTTGACCCTGGACCATCTTGCAATGGAGTACATCAATAGAAAAGGGTACTTCTCTATGGCTCTGGAGGTGCTTGTGGATCACCATAGGTGTTTCACTGACATCAACGCAGGTTGGTCAGGAAAGGTGCATGACACATTCATCTTCAGGAACACTGGTCTGTATAGAAAGCTCCAAGCAGGGACTTTCTTTCCTGACCAAAAGATTCCAATGGGAGATGGTGAGATGCCCATAGTAATTCTGGGAGACCCAATCTGCCCATTAATGCCATGACTCATGAAGCCTTATAAAGACAACCCGGATAGCAGCAAGAAGCACTTCAATAACAGGCTGAGCAGATGCCGAATGACTGTTGAATGTGCGTTTGACAGAGTAAAGGCTCGCTGGAGATGCCTATATGGCAGGCTAGATCTAAATGAGGACAATATTCCCATGGTTATTGCAGTCTGCTGTAAACTCCATAATTTACATGAAGCTAAGCATGAAAAGTTTGCCCCTGGATGGACTGCAGAGGCAGATCACCTTGCAACTGAATATGAACAGTCAGATGTTAGGGGTATTAGAGAGGCACAACACGGAGGCCATTTGGATCAGGGAGGCACTGAGGGCCCATTTTGAGAATGAGAACCAATGAGGTTTTTTTGTGAATAGCTCTGTGCCATGGTATGACTGCTATCTAGCTTGAGCAGTGTATCAATGACAGGTGAAAGTACTGTGTTCAACACAGAAAGAGTGCTTATTTTTCTCACAGGTTGTGTTTATTAAACGAAAACAATTGACAATACAAACAACATCGGGCTGGAGGGGAGAAAGCAGTGAGGGGCAGTGTGAACTATGACAGCTGGATGTGAAGCAAATGGGGTAATGAGACAGGCAGGGAGTTTGGTAGGAATGTGTGAAGGGAGTTTGGGAAGTGCATGGAAAGCAGTTTTGTAGTGACTGCAAGGGGGGTTGAGCACGCATGAACTCTGTTTGCAGTGTCATGATTATCTTTAGCAGCTCTATTTGCTCCTCCGTGGCCTTGATCATGCGCTCATGACCTGCTAGCACTTGGTCATGATTTTCCCTCCTTTTCCTGTCTATCAATTTTCTGACTTTCGGACACGTTGTCTCCATGCCCTTTTTTCTCCTTTTGCCACCTCAGAGGACTGGAGAAGTTCTTGGAACATCTCCTTTTTGCTTCTCCGAGGTCACTTCCTTATCAGCTGGAGGTGTGGGGGGTTTTGTTGTGAAGGCCACATCTGTAGAAGTACAATGAACATAAGTGCTGTTGTGGGTGCCCTAATGCTATAGATGCATTACCATCAAACACACCTCTTTCTCACTGTCCCCTGGGAAGACCACAGCTCTGTGATCAGTCTGGGCATGATGATTTTTGCCAAGGGAGGGTGGGGTGGCCCATCATACAAGGGAAGATGTTCTGGGTAGGTGGTTGCTTGTGGCATAAATGCAGGTACATATGCACAAAAATTCAAATTGTGCCACCATTTTCCACAGGTGGGGGCCAAAGATGCCAATATTTCACTCCTGAGAGTAAACAGGGATGCTAGGGTACAGCTTTTCCATGTGAGCAGCTTCAAACTGGGTCCCTATGCTGCTTGCCTGTGCGCCACTTTGGTCCCTTCACAAGTGATTGCTGATTGGCGCAGGAAAGTGTCCTATAAAGGGGGAAGAAACAAAGCCACTCTGCTGAGGAATCTGAGACAAAGGATTAGCAAGCATCTCCAGGAAAGTTTCCTAGAGATATCACCAGATAATACCTGTGAAATCTCCGTATGCATTAACATGCTTCTCAGCCACACTGCCTAGTTTGTGCAAGGGAATGGGAAGCACATGGAAACACAGTTACTCTTGTGCGTTTTTATCCCTTGAACTACCTCTATCATTTAGCAAAGGAAACCCATGCCTCCTACAAACAGACAGCATCAGCTCTGAAAAACACTTACCAGAGCTTTCCTCTCCAGCATCCTGCACGCCAGAGCTGCAGGGCTGGGACTGGCTGGAACCCTTCAGGGTTGCAAAGAGATCCTGAATCCGCATGTCACCAAATGACCAGTCCCTGGCTCCGGTTCCTCATCCAATGCCACTTCCTCATCAACGACTTTTTCATCAGGGTCGAGTCCTGCATCCACTGCCCCGGGCATGCAGAGGTATTCACAGATGTCTTGGGAGTGGAGGTGGATTCCAGCTCTTTATAGAAATGGTAGGTATTTGGCTCTGCACCAGAGTGACTGTTTGCCTCCCTGGCCTTTTGGTAGCCCTGCTACAGCTTCTTGATTTTTCACTTGGTACTGTAGCATGTCCCATTCAGAGCCTTTCTCTGTCATGGCACAAGAAATCTGGTTATAGGTACCAAAGTTCCTTTGGCTGGAGTGGAGCTGAGACTGAATGGATGACTCTCCCCAAATGCTGATGAGATTTAGAAGCTCCGTTATGCTCCAATCAGGAGAGTGTTTGGTGCATAGAGCTGCCATGGTCAGGTGAGAAGAAGAAATGTGAGCTCTCCATGCCAACCAAGCAGGAAATGGAATTTTAAAAATTCATGGGACTTTAAAGGGAGAGTGGCAGGTGGCTGTAGAGCAAAGGAGTTCAAACTGATGGCCAGAGCGGTCAGGATGGGCATTGTGGGACATTTCTGGAGGCCATTTGCCATGACATAACCAATCACGGTGTCCACACTGATGCTTTGTCGATTTAAGTTGTGCAAAAAAAGCTCTACACCTCTTGTCAAAGTGGTTTTATTTTGTCACCATAACAGGACAGTTTTGCCAGTGTGGGTGGGTGGGTGTGTGTGTGTGTAATTGTGGTCTGAACACCACCACTGTTTTGTCGGAAAAAACTGACTTTGGTCGACACAACAGTCCAATGTAGACTAGGCCTTAGTCTTTACTTGTCATCCTCTAAAGGTCAAGGTGATTAATTGGTGGTAGCAAAAACAATTCCTCTCAATTAAACTGAATTATCTGTATTAAAATTACATTTGATCTATTTTTTTGTCTCCAGGATAATTCAGAGACAAAGCAGGAAATGGTTTGCTTTCCACACTTCATAGTCTGTGTTGGTAGAAGTAAGAGTAGCAGAAAAATAATGTATACTGGTACTAAAGATAACATAAAGATGGATGGGAGAAAAATCTCTTAATGAACTGTGGAATGGAAATGTATGGTTGGAAGATGCCTCATTTGCTGAAAATATTTACTGTAGAAGTCACTTTTTCCACTGCACTACTGCTCCATTTCTGTGTTATATTTCTGTTTAGATGTGGATCTCTGATTCAATTGGGAGAGCGTTGGCAGATACATCCATCAATTTTACTTCTTTGCTTGGTCGTATGTGTCATCCAAGACTAGTTCAATTCCATATAGGTGCACAAAGGTCTCCTAATAATCTCTGCCATGAGTTCAATTAATTCTAGATTCAACTTATTCTAGATGTAAAAGAGCTTGGAGAGAATAAAAGCATAGTGACATTAGAAAAGACTTCAGGTGAAGGTTGATGTAGTGATCCATCTCCTAGCTTTGCAGTTTGTTTTTTTTCATTTCTGTATTTATTTATTTTGAAACATCAGTCTGAAATAGAGCATAGTATCTGCACTTACGATTGTAAGAGTAGTGAAATTCTGTGTTGCTCTTTAACGTGGTAACTACCTACTTTGACCACAATCTCTGATGTGGAACCTTGCCAAATGCCTATATTGAGCAATACCAGTGCCTTTTCTTCTTCCTCTTCTATAAAATATAGAAGTGAAAATAACTATTAAAGGTTGCTTGGCATTAATATCTCACATTTTAGGGTGAAAAATAATTCTGGCTGTGTTAAAAATGTGCCAGTAATGTATCCCCATCTTTGGTATTGCCCACAATCCATTCTTTAGTTCCCTATATTTCTTCCTTTTGAATTCCTATCTGTGTACACTTTGCAAAGAAACTTTATTATTAATAGGAATTCTGTGAATATCTGAAAAAAATCTTTATATTGTTACTAGCAATTCCATATTTATCCTTTTAATTTAGTTCTGATTATTTCTCAAAAGATACCAATATCTTTCTCTCCAGATGGTTTATATTTTCATAATAAGACTTGTTCATTTGCTCATGGTGCCCTTCAGATGCATACACAGGAACGACATGGGCATATGTAGCCCTTTTCAGATTTAATTGAGATTAATTTCAGTCACAGTCACTTATTATTCATGTATTTCTAATTTCTCTAGTATTCTTCTCTTAACTCTAACTTCTCTCTTTTATCTATCCACTTTAAGATAGAGAAAAAATCTGAAATATTTTACATTGCCTCAAATATGGCTTTCTTCAAGTAAAAAAAATGTCAGTTGTTTTTTAGTACTTTGACAGTACATAATTATTTGAAATCTAGATATATTTCATTAGTTGCATTCTAATTCTGCACAGTTTTAGCCTTAATTATCATAGTTGGCCAATTTCTTAGAACTAGTCCCAAAATAGCCCCTGACTATGGAATATGTTCAAACTCCTGCCATACCTTTAGGAACAGCCTCCCACCTTCATATTGTTTGCATAGCTATCCATATTCATATTAGAGTAATTCCTGTTGTGATCTTTCTTCAGGCATCTCTCATTTGCAAGATGAGACTTGATTTATGTTTTTGTAACAGACATGGTGTTCGTTTGAAACATCCAAGAATCCTCAGTTGCCTACTGTTTTAATTACTATGTAAACTGTTCTTTACAATGCCAGTTGGTTTTTTTTCCTCTGCAGATTTTATCATAATTCTAGTGTATAATTGATCTGGCAGTCAGTTTGGGATTACGTGTCCAGATATATTGTTCACTTGAAGAACAAATACTATGTTTAGGCATAGATTTGACTTCCACAATCCTTGCAGTGTCTAGGGCCCTGTAGAAGCTGCTGTAGTTGTAAAGAAAATACTCAGTTTCCAAAAACTACTTTTTGCTCTGTCAGATTAAATCAGTAGGGGAAGAAGAGGGTGGGGAAGATGCACCAGAAGGGTGAGCAAGGTGAGATCTGCTAAATAAATCCCTGTTGCTGGTGCATGAAATTCTTGCTGGTGTTTGGAGGTGGTGAAACCTACCTTGGAATCTGAACCCACACCCCCAACATCTATCTGCCTGCTATAACATTCCAGTACTCATGGCTAACACTTGAATAGTGGAAGAAATAAATACTAGTATTATATAGTATATTTATTATATTACTGCCAGGGGCCCCGTTCTTCCAGGCACTGTACAAACAGAATAAGAGACAATCCTTTCCCTGACATATTTGTAATTTGATTTGTAATTTTTACTCCCCTTCTCTGTGATGTGCCCCACTACAATGAGCACTAATTATTGTTTGTTGGTATCACCCACAATCTGCTAGACAATTTCCAAACATAAAATTTGACACCCTCCCAGAAGAGTTTACAAGCTAAAAACCATAAAATCCTTGGCTTTCCGTTTACATACGGGGCTGTGTTCATTTTCAGGAACAGAAGCAAAAAAACAACAGCCTTTTGTAGCAAAAGGAATCTCAAAAGTTAGATTTTTGTCCATGAGAACAACATTTTGAGTTCTGGGGATTTGTATTGTGATTAATACAGTGAAGACAAAAACAAACAACTGGATGTTGAAGAACAGACTGAGCCTTGATAAAAGCTCAAGGGTCAAAAAATTGATTGTACATCTTATATTACCCCATAAGCAGAACGGTACTAAATTCAATTTAGCAGTGTACATAAATAACTTTCAATTTAATCTGTTTTAGCTGTTTACTTATGGACTGTTGCCCTGATTCTGATCCTACTTCTAATGATGTAAATCAGAGGGAGCTATGATGAAGTCTATGTAGGGCTGAGCAAAAACCAGAATTTCTGTTTCAATGTTTACTGATCTTTTACAGTAGCCATTTGAAAGTACCTAGCATAAACTCATTGGTTTCAATTTAGCAAGCAACAATATTCCTTTTTTTAACTTTTAAAAAAATAACTAAACTTGTATGTTTGAGCAATATATCACAGACTGTACTGAGCTGTGATTCTGCCAGATTCCCAACTGAACAGTGTAAGGCTTGGTCAGTAATGTGTTAGGAGTGGTGTTCAAATTGACAACCAACAAATAAGTCATTATTTGCAACTTCTTTCCTACGCAAACTATTTATGGCCCCAATTCATTTAAGGTATTTAAGCTCAAGCTTAAACTGAAATACATGAGTTGTAGTATTTTGTTCAATTGCACTACTAATTCTTAGAGTTAAGCATGCATTTAAGCACCGTATTGACTAGGGGCCTATGTGCTGAAGGCTGTTTTCAGTGCATAAAAACTTATGAGCATAAATATTTATGGATGAAGTATATTAATGCTCTTATTATACTGAATAAACTCTCTAACTGAAAAATCAGGGAATTCCAAGACACCAAACATGACTTAAAAATTACTACATTATATAATTTCATCCCTTTACAAAAACAAGCTCTGAGAACTATATTGATCAGTTATGGTAATACTTTTATTTATATGCTTTATATGTAGAAGATATGCACATGTTAATATTGATATTAATATTTTAGAGTTCATAAATACTTGTATGTCAGTATTCAAATTACTAGGGGATTGAGTACCGGAATATTTTACACATTCATTTTGCCTAGAAAGTGAATGTATGAACAATTAGAGTATTAAAATGACCTCAAATGGTAATTTCTATACTACTTAATTTTTTCAGTTTTAATTATTGTTTCTACTCAGGTAGGATTGTCATGTGATGACTTTAATTTTCACTACATTTTTTGTTTATTTCCATATGTTCAAGGTTTTTTCACTCAGTAAATTCCATTCTATCTACATTATATTTATTATTCCATTTTCTACTCAATACGTAAGTTAATATATTACTGTGTATATTGTAAATTATATCCCATAATGCATTCAGGATGTGTGACAGGACTGTGACAGAGCTATTTATGACAGAATTGTGCATATGACATCTCCACAGAGTGACCCCCCCCCATGTCATCCCCTCCCATCTCATAGTGATGACCAGAGTGTGTGGAGGGGATCTCATAGAAAATATGAGCATGCTCCAGCCCAGGCCTACTGGGGCAAAATCTGACTTTCCCTTTAACTGCTGCTGTCAGCTGTTCTGGGCCATGGTGGGACCAGGCACTGGAAAGCTGGGATCCGGTCTCTCCTGTGCTCTCACTGAACCCTCCTCTTTCCTCCATCCCAGCTGGCACCCAGGCAGTGTGGAGGAGGAAAGTTGTCTGATTTGAATGCAAAGGATACAAAAGCCAGATCAGGTGAGAGGGAAAGGAGTAGATTTGGACAAGAAGTCTGGTAAAACTGGAACTGGAGAGGGAAGTGGGAGGAGAGAGAGACTGGGATTGGTTGGGCAAGGAGACTGTGACATGGAGCCAGAAATGGGCACATGGAACTGAGACAGTTTGTGGTGGTAGGGACACTGAGATTGGACGAGGAGCTGGAAGAAGTAGGGGAGACTGGACTAGGAAGGAGGGTGGGGAGGGAGGGGAGAAAGATCTGACAAGAAGCTGAGGTGTGGGTGGGAAATTGGGACTGGATGCACAAATAGATAAGGAGCTAGGAAGGGGGAAGATTGGAACAAGAGAGCTGGGTAGGAGGTGTTGAGGGATAAGAATGGATGAGGAATCCAAGGAGAGAGGCTAGAGCTGGGTACTGGGTAGGAGGGGAGAAACAGATCAGAGAGAGCCTGGGATGCAGGATTCCTGTAGGAAAAAATAGTAGCTGATCAGGTAAATAAATACTATAGCATCATTCATATGCACTAGGGGTCCAAATTAAGATTACACCGGCAACCTTAATTCTGGGATTTCCTAACTTTTGAGTGCTTGTCTTGCAACTTTAATAGTTTTCTTTTGTGTGTGTGTGTGTGTGTGTGTGTGTGTGTGTGTGTGTGTGTGTGTAATTACTGTATAGATTACAAAGAAGAAGAAAAAACAGTATAACTCAGGTCTAAATCGGAAATAAGGTCAGTCTTCTCGAATGAAAACACATTCTGTGAAATAACTAGAGGGCCCTTAAGTCTGAGAATGCAGATTTCAAATCCACTCAAAAAGCTAATCGTGACCTGGGATGTTTCAACAAGTACTGCATACTACTATAGGCAAGAATTCAATAACTCCTTTTCAGTTAAATAGATTAGAGATAGATGACCCCAGTGGTTCAAGGTTTGTGAGCTTCATGGTTTTTTTTAAATGTTTTGTGAATTTGAAAATCATGTTGAAAGCTTTTATGAATCTTTCTTCTACTACAAATCAAATCAGTATTGTTTTCCAGAGACAATGAGTTCTAAAACATGTTCTACAATCAGAGTCTGTACCATGCTAACAAAGATACCAATTAATGATGTCTGTCACAGGGCGACTGAGTCCTTCAAGAAAAGTAGGCTTAGTCTTTCTGTGACTGAACAGGTGTGCTGTGGTTAGACCTGATTAGGGGAATAGGATAGCACCTAGTAGATATTTCAGGAGAGATAGGAGTTGGGAGTGTGTGGATGGCTGAGGGAACTGGAAGAACCTTGGGAGACAGAAGCAGCAGCTGCCTTGAGCCAGGAGGGAGCCCCAAGGGTTGGAGGCTGAGAAGGCTGAGGGGCCAAAGGCAAAATGTGGAAAGTGGAAGCTAGAATGGCCTGAGGCAGAAAAGCATATGGGTCCGAGGTGGTGAAGCTGAGGAGACAGTGAATCTTTCCTGGGAAGCTTGAAGTAGCAAAGCCTTAGGGGCCTGGTGAAGAGAGCCTGGGGCCAGGGGGAAGTCAAAAGCAAGATGCAGTGAAGCCTAAGAAGAGATGAGGCCTAGAGGCCAGAGGAGTATGTGTTTGGACTAGAGTTTAAGGACTTGAGGTGGGGATTTGAGTAATTTAGGCAATTTGAGTAATTGTACTATGGTTCAGTGCACTGAAAGGTTTGTAGCTGTCACACAGCATCTAGTGGGCTGCAGGCTCCTTGTGCCTTTTCTCTACCACTGTGCACCAGTAAAAGGGACAAGTTAATGATCAGGTTTGTGTTAGTCACAAGTTCAGACCTCATCATAAACAGTCAATGAATGGTGTAACAAGGACAGGCTGGGATGATTTTCACTTTGATCTGAATCTATTAGGTGTTTCCGGTGCTCCAGAGGAAGGTGATGGTGGTGGAAACTGGTCTTTAGGTGAGGAAGACCTCACATTTTGAGTGCAGACTGTTGCCACTAGTGCACTCAGGCTCCTATTCAACACAAAGGACCTAGAGAAATATTTTTTCTTCCTAGGAAGAACAGCAAATCTTCTGATTTACTTTAGGCACATGAATGTTGCTGATCTCATCCTCAAAGATGAAGTACTCTGGGTCAGGAACCGTGTTTGGGCCTTTCCAACACTTGAATATTTGGTCTCCCTTTCTTATGAAACTGATTATGCGATCTAGACTTTGGCTATTCCCTACAAGCAATAGTTTGTTTTTTTAACTGGAGGAGTTAATATCCTTACTGTAAGGACTGGGGCATACATGTTTTTGCCTAGCAGTCACAGCTGCGGTAGAGTAGTAGGTGAGCAGGGACTGGAGGAATCTCTAGATCCAGGTTCAATAAACAAGAGTCAGAGACCAAAGATCAGAGGTAGTACCAGGCTGTAATCAGGAGGTCAGAGTCAGGCCAGGGTCGGAGACTGGAAATCAGAAAACAAAGTGAGGTCTGGAGTCACAGTCTATGCAGTTTCCCAGACAACTTCCTGGTTCACCTTCCAGGATTAAATAGTGTACTTAACCAATCAGAGGGCTGCAGGGTACTGTCACTCTGAGTTCTTTGGGTGGTACTTCCTGCAGCGCCTACTTTCCACAGTGCTCCTGGATGTAGCTCTGCATGGCATCACTGAGAACATCAGCCATCCCAGGCTCTCCAGACCTGAGTTCTAATCCACAGATTTTTACACTTACCGTGCTGCTCTGACTATTGCCAGCAGCCACTTTCTTAATGTCCTTGACCCTATTTTGTGTAGTGATGGTAGGACACGGTTCAGGTCTGTCTTACTTGCAAGCATCTTTAGGGAGAGACACACCCATAAACAACGACAGGGCAAACAAACTTGTCATCTGGCTGCAGAGCCGGTCGCAGCATTTTGGATTAGGCCTAGATGTCAGATATTCAAGATAGCTAAAACTTTGATCCCATCTGTGGTCTCTTTAAGGACTGCTCTCTCAGGTCTCTAGCCATCACCCCTATCTGGACAAGGGACCCCATCCTTATCCCTCCTGACTGGGGTTTAGGCTAGCAGCTCCCTTACACTTCACTGTTTGTCATCCAAACTGGGCTGACTGAGCAACCAGCACCTGTATTTTTCTTTCTCTGCAAGAACTATGAACTAGCGGTTCAGCTAGTGTGCTAGCAGTTACAAGTAACCAAACAGCTCTTCTAAAGCAGAATACATTTATTTAAGGACAAAATCATATGGAGAATACCTAACACAGTAAAAAGATCTAAACACACACTAAACAACCAGAAGTTGCCCATCTTCCACATGGAATCCATATGCATGCAGGCACACACCTGTCTGTCTGACAGGTAAGCATCCTTCCAACCTCTCAGTAGCATTTCTCTCCCCCTTGGACAAAATTTCATGTCTGTTTCTTAGCTGAAAAAGAGAGCCCCTCTGTCAGTTCAAGCTCGGCTTTTATAACCCTAAAGCCTTTATTCTCAGGCCTCCTGAAAAAAGTTGAAACAACTCACTGAAATTTTCCCTAGGGATGAAGCTTCAAAGGGTGGATATCTGCATATAACGATCATTGGAACTCTGTATTAATCACCCCCCAGTGAATCCAGATTCCACAGGGAACCCATGCAGATAGCTGCGAACACACACATACATATAGCACATTGATTCAAAGGCCTGTGAATTTTATATGGGCTCATTGTCTGCCCCATCTCGGTATAATAGTTTTTGAAGTCTTCATGCTTTCAAGGGTTGCTTCACACACACAGATAACCTTTATAAAGTTGAAATAGTGTTTGTTTGCAACTTCTGTCACTCTAGGAAAGGGCATTTCTTGCCTATCTTTCAACCACCTTCATTGACTTCTCTCAGTCTTGGTCCCACCACTGTATTCTCCTTAGAACATTGGTGATGGTCAGCAAGATGTTTCTTTGAGGTTCATTGGCATTTAACTAGTTCACTTTATATAAAAGGACTTAAAAAGCTGCATGGGACAGACATTCCTACCAGCTCTGGACAAAGAGCTTGGGATGGGGAAAAGCACCTCCTTACAGAAAATAGTAGTGAACAAAAGTCTCAGGAGAGTAGAAGGCTTGTGGGTGCAGAGGGGAGAGAGGGAAAGGGCAGAGGGGCAGGACCTATGTGATAATGCTCAGCTGCAGAAGTAGAAATTGGCTTTTCGCTCCAGAAGCTGAATTTGGTGTTCTGGATCTCAACAGCCTCATAGTTCAAGAATGTTTGGATTCAGAGTTCTGTTTCAGGTCCATCTTATTTTTTTAAAGTAATATAAATGCTCTAATTAGCCATCTCACCTCTTTCTTTCTACACCTACAGAGATGCAATCAAATAAATAGTACTTCAAAGTAGTACATGACATTTTCATTTCTATTCTGTGTCCTGTTCTCTAAGGGTGGGACAGAAAGAGATGGTCAGACTAAATTCTGAGGTGGAAAGATGCCCTTATCAATGAAACAAATATGAAATATTACAAAAAGAAATGGTACAGTTGTGCGATTAGTATCACTTGCGTCAGGGGAGGCTGATTTGGCAGAGCAACATGTCGAACCATGTGTGCCACTTCTCTTCAGAAAAGGGAGAGGGCAAAGAATAATAAGAACATTAATATATACCAGCTTATCCAACCTCATTCAAGGCAGGCTCAATGCTAGGCATTCCTTGTCAAAATAGCAGAAATATCAAATGGAAGAAACAAATGTATATGAAAATATTTAGCATTGACAGTAGCAATGCAACACTGAAGAAATGGATACATTCCACAGTTTGTTTCTTACCATGATTTTCTCAATATTTTACTTTGCTTTCTGTTTTTAGCAGGGACAGGAGAATCCTCCTTTTGCTGCTATATGATAAGTATTTCCTTTATTCTGCAACCACCTTGCTCCACACTAGTAATCTGAAGAGATTTTTTTTTCTGATCTGTAAATGACTTATCTCCTCTTTGTCTCTTAAATTGCATTTCTAGAACTTCTTTGTAGCTATTTTCTTTGAAAAGTCATTTGTTCCTGTCATCCAATCATTTTCCTCCTCTTTTCACAAAACTGAAGCTGTTTATATGACCTGCCTTTCTGGAACCCAAAAGTAAAATTTAATTTGTAAATTCAACAATGCGTTTTGACTTAATTTGCTTTCTAATAATGCTTGGTGGAATGCAAGAACAGAAGAGCACCATTCTCACCCATTCTCACCTCCTACTCAATGGTCGTCATTAGGTTTTAAGTACTGGACTCCACCTCCCCCATTGTTCTCAATGCACTGCACCTGGATATCTATAAGATGCCTCTGTGTTACCTATTTTCTGTATTACTGCATCTGAAGAAGAGAGCTGAAATCTCTCGAAAGCTTATGCCTGCAAATATTAAATTTGTTAGTCTTTAAAGTGCCACAGAACTCTCATTGGTTTTTTTTTTTAAATGTGAAGGTGTTTGAGGAATTATTTGGCGGTATAAATTGTTCCTGATGCCTATGGCAATGCTCCATACATACCAAGAGTAAGCCCTCTTCTAGTTCTGTTCTTGGTGAAAGATGAGAATATAATATTTTATTATTGTTTCATACTATGGTTCACTAAAATCCTTACACATAGATGTTCCTACACTGACAGTTTAAATTTATTTCTAAAGCTTTCACAGAAAATTCAGCTTTTTTTAATATTCCAAAAGCATCCCCTCTCCTTAGAGTTAAACTTCTTGTAAATGTTATTATTATTATTATTATTCTGTTGAGTTTAGTGTCCTTTTATTATGTACAGTGCAGGAGCTATGGCTTACTTTCTCATTTAAATTGATTAAAGAAGAGAACTGTGGGGCAGCGTGATGCTGCTCTATAATACTGTATTGAACCCAAAGAGCTATGAAGTTGTATTTAATGGATTTTTAGAAAGTATTAACAACAAACAGTCAGTGTTCCAATCCAAGTAATCGTGATGTGTTTTAAAAGGTTTTAAAAGCTCAGTGCATAGTACTTCAAATAAAGAGATGGATTAATGACAACAGTCTGAATGTTTTATCCTGAATATAGTAAAGAAACCATAGCTACTAATTGCTACTTTGCTTCAGGTAAGTAAACAAATACATTTAAATAAAAGTGGGAAGGGGGAAGCAAACCAATATGTCTAAATAGCAAGGTTTGAGAGGCTATTTGAGCCAAACAGAAACCCTTCAAAATTTGGTAATATGACCCTAGTGAAGGCAATAAACAGGAGCAGAAATTACAGCAGGCAATAGGTAAAAGGGAAATTAGAAGGGCCAAAGTGGATTTCGAAGCATAAATATCTAAAGCTAGAAAAACAAATACATTCTTTAAATATAATAGAAGTGGGAAGCCTGTTAAAAAATCAGTTGGGTTTGCTGGATCATCAAGTTTAAAGAGAGCAAATAAGATAAAGACATAGCTCAGCAATATGATTTCTTTGCATCTGTTTTCATCACGGAGGATTTTTGGAAGATACCTGCTCTGTTTGGTAATAAAGATGAAGTATTTTCAAAGACTCAGGTGTGCCAGAAAGAGTCTGGGAACAAACTGATATTTTTTAAAAAGCTATGTCACCACCTCAGATGATATATTTCCAAAAGTCTGGAAGAGCACAAGTATGAAGTGGCTTCACTGCTAACAAAAATATACTATTTCTCACTTTAAAGAGCTACTGTTTCAGAGGATTGGAGGGTAGCAATTGTAGTAACCAAAACAAGACTCTGGGGTGATCTGGGTAATTAAAGATCAGTAAGCCTTACAATTGTACCTGGCACACTGGTTGATATGTGATGATAATTAAAAAAAAAACACCTCCAAAACTCCTGGAACATCATGATAGGGTCTAACCAGCACAGTTATTGCAAAGGAAAATAGTCTGATTTCTTAGAATTCTTTGAAGGTGTCAATGTTGTGAATAAAGGAGAACAGACTAATAAATGTAATTGAACATTTAGGCTTTTGACAAGGAGCTACAAAAGCTTATGAGGTGGGAAGCAAAGCAGTGCTACATGATTACGCAGTCTCCTTCTTGGGTAGATTAGCACAAGCAGGCAGAGTCCAGTAAAAAGCAAAACATATTTTTATTACTGTCAGAGGGTACAGAGGCAGCTCCTCTCTAGCTGCTGGTAATCCAACAAACTTCTTTCTTTCCCCCCGGACAGGAAGGAGACCCTAAACTTCCAGACAGCAGAGTCCTCATCCTTGTAAGAAGCCATACCCTAGGGGGCATCAGATCCCGCAGATGCAGCAACTCTGCTACAGTATTACCCGGCATCAAATACTGACTAGGAGGCAGAAAGCAAAGAGTAGGATTAAATGATCAATTTTCACCCTGACAAAAGGTTAACATTTACAGGAAGGGGCTGCCAGATAGCCAGTCAGGGGCCAGAAGCCTGGTATAAAAGGGAGTGGTGAGCAGAGCAGAGTCAGTCAATCCTAGGAGCTCAGAGAGGGAAGGCTGAGTGCCCTGCAGGTGGAAGGATGTCAGCACCTGAGACAGCAGTGGCTGACTACTGGAACTCAGCAGAGCAGATGCGCTGATACAAGGGTGGAAAAGGTACTGGGCTAGGCTGTTGAAGAGTTGAGGGAGAGTTTGTGGTGAAAACTGGCTGCACACAGGATCCCTGGGCCTGTACCCAGAGTAGAGGGTGGGCCCGGGGCCCTTCCCCTCCTCCCCCAGACCACCGTTGGAGTGGTGGTAGACTGCAGCAGCCACTGAGATAAGTGGCAGAGCCAGGACTGCAGAATCCCCCAAAAGAGGGTGGAACATGAAATGTGGCTTGGCCAGAGGTCTGGATCACATAGGAGAAACGGTGGGTCCTGGCGGCGGTGAGGAGGACTTCTGGTGAACCCTTTGGAGTGATGGAGCACAGGCCACAGACAGGGCATCATTATGAGCTAATTCCCCGGAAAACCAGCATGAGGCACCTGTTTGGCAGTGGTTGCAGGCGAGTCTGTTACAGCTCATGGAGAATGCGGGCACACAGTCACTCCTGATACAAGGGGGGGGGGGAGGGATAGAGGACTTTGTGTAAAAGTGCCCAGGGTCAAAATTGAGGGAAGGAGCGAGTGCTGGAAGAATGGAGCCATGATATGCAAAGGTGCTTTTTGCAGAGGTGAGCAAACCCCTCCCTAGCTGGACCCTAGACTAGCCAACCCCAACGAAGGGGGCAGGCAGACTGTTGAGGCAAACCCAGGCCCTGCTGATGTAGGTCCTCGACAATCAGCAAAGACTGTGGGAAGTGAATCGGTGCCCGGAGGGGTACCTGCTTGGGGTTGCAGAACCACAGCAGCACTTAATTGGAAGCTGGAAATGTGAGGGCGAGAGAGGCCATAAGACCTGGGAACATGAAGGAAGAACCTGAGGCAGGGGGCCGAAGGCCCATGCAATGCAGTGTTACCTCTGACCAGTAAGGTCATCTGCTGAGGGACTGCCCTTACCAAGGGGGGAGATGGAATCCTCTCTCGGGGAGAAGGACAGAAACGAAGCCCAAAGGAATCCCTCCTGTGAGGAGAACAGGCTGGGGATGGGCATGTTGGGCCATATGGAGGGATTGCCTAGATAGAGGAAAGAAGGAGCAGGCTAGTCTGACGGAAGGCACTCAGTCAGGTCAATATAAGGAAAGGCTTCAGGTGCCAGGATGAGGGCCATTTGAAAAGGAATTTCCCCCTGAAAAAAAGGCGGGCAGGAAAAGGGATGCCTGGGAACCAGGTCAGGTCCAAGTCTAACCAGGGGATTGGCCAGTGAGAACTGAGGACCGGGCGGAGAGTCCTCTTCCACACCCAGTGGGGGGGGGAGAGGGAGTTGATTGATTGAGATGATGGGGATGGAAAGAGCCCAGTTACATAAAGAAACCTGAACAGATGGAAAAGGGAACCCAGACCGTAGAGGGGAGGGTGCTGGAGGATACAACAGGCCAGATAGGTGAACATCAGGAGAAGCTACTGGTGGTTGAAGAAGTGCTGCGGAGTTCACTGACTGAGAAGGAGGAGGTGTGCCAGCACCTAAAAGACACTGAGAAGCAGCGAGAAACCCTGAAAGGCTATCTCAGGGTGGCACAGAGGGGGACATCCCTACCCCAGTCTTGAGGGGGAGGGTGTGTAGCAGGGTGTCTGCCCCACTCTGGCTAGGAAGGTGTTGAGGGCCCTTGGAGTGGCAGCCAATGGGAAGGAGCTGCCGGATAGCCAATCAGGGCCCAGAAGCCCAGTATAAAAGGGAGTGGTGAGCAGAGTCAATCAATCCCAGGACTCAGGGAGGGAAGGGTGCCTGCCTGCCTTGCAAGTGGAAGCAGGTCAGCACCTGAGACGGAGCAGTGGCTGACTGCTGGAGCTTAGTGAAGCAGATGCCCTGATGTGAGAGTGGAAAAGGTACTGGGGCTAGTCTGTTGAAGAGTAGCGGGAGAGATGGTGAAAGCTGGCTGCACCTATTGTCTCTGGGCCTGTATCCTGAGTAGTCAGTTGGTGGGTGCAGGCAAGTCCGTTACAAAGGGGTTCAAAAAAGGATGGACAGGAATGACTAATGCCATAGGGGAAAAAAAGTCATATAAAGAGATGGAAAAGATTAGGATTGTTTACCTCAGAAAAGAGATGAGTAAGAGATGACATAAGTATGAAAAATATTGAATGGTAGAGGTTATTGTGCAGTTCTGTTCTCTGTCTCTTAACACAATAGAAATGAAAGGTAGGACATTCAAAGCAGTTCAGAGAAAATACTTTCTCCCATAATGTCTGATTAAACTGTAGAACTCATTATAACAGGAAGTTGGTGAAGCCAGGATCTTAACAAGATTCAGAAAGAGACTGGACATCTATATGGATATCAAGAATAACCAGAGTTGTCATAATTAATGGTAAAATTCTTTGTGGAAGGGATATTAGACCTCATGATTCAGCAGTCACGCCAGGCTGTAGTTGTTAGAGATCAGGTTGAGATATAATGCGCTAGGCAGATTCCCCCACAGTTGCCGAGTGAAACATCTGGTGCTGGCCACTATTGGGAGACAAGGTATTGGGCTTGATAGACCTCTGATTGACTCTGGGAATTCCTATGTTCCTAGGAATTACAAAATTATAATACATCAAAATGTAAAAGTTAATAGAAAGATGGCATAGTTCTGTTCATTCAGGAAGATATTTCAAAGTTCAAGTGTTAAACTAATGTGTTATACAGTCTGTAAAGCAGAACAAGTTTCTGTTATGCTTTTCCCTATATTCTTATGGTTGCAAGGTTGGGGTTCCAGGTTCTCTAATCCAGGTGCTGTACATGCAATTTGTATTAAAATAATTGTATTAAATTGCATTTCATCTTTCAATCAGGATGCCAATTTATCTCATCTTTGTTCCCTGGCCCCTTCCAATCTTGCATCTTTCTCCCCCTAACAAACAAGCTATAAGAAGCTTTCAGCAATAGTGCTTCCGTATTTCTCCTTTGGTGAGGTGTTTAGTTAAGAGAAACCAAACAGCAGGAAAGAGAGGATCTTTCAAAACATAAAAATGTAGAATGAACACCACCTAATGACTGAGACCATACAGCAATCATAAGGCTGACCTTTTGTGCACAGTCATTAGAGGAAGAAAGCATGACTCTATTTTAGCCATCTGGCATTAGGTTTTTTGCTTGGAGTTTCCCGGCTTCCACTTAACAAAGGATGACACCACATTGTATGAAATATCACATGACCATGTCATGGTAGCTGGGAAGATAACACTAGGTACCACCATAAGGCATTCTTAATAGAAGAAAGTGTATTTTTCTTCACTGAAATGTGTCCGCACTGACTTGCATCTTTAGTAGGAAGCAGCTGTCAATTCCTAATCAGCAACAAAAGAGTGGGGGGTGGGAAAATTAGAAAGAAAACACTGAACCCACAAGGTGGAAAAATGCCATTTCCACACTGGGCTCTGTGTAAATGTGAGCCAACACCTACAAATCATTTAAGAATTAGTAGAGATGGAACTGGTCACATGACTGGAGCCTCAGTGGGTCCTGCCTAGTGATCAGAGCAGATCAAGCCTTTAGTGGTCAAAGTTGGAACCTGTTGTCATGAGTAAGGAGTCAGAGCCAGGTGTCAGAGTTGAAGTCAGAGGTCAGGAATCAGAGTTGAGAGTAAGTATCGGGTGAGGAAAGGCAGCACCAAAGTTGGGAATAAGCAGGTACAGGAATTATTACACCCATGGGCAAATGTTTTGAGCAGCCACTGAACTGTTGTGGCTGCTGGGCTTAAAAGCTGGTCTCCTGACTCTTCCAAGCAATCAGGCAGTGTAGCCAGTCAGGCAGCCTACTATCTACAAGCCAGCCATGCCTATCTGCTTGCCTGAAGATTGACTCTGGTGCAGGCACTGCTTCCTGACAGCTGAGCTTGAAGGGGAGAAAAAGTGTTCAAATGCAGAAAGTTTATTCAGCAAACTGAAATTCAATCTTGAAAGTGAAAAGTTTGAGTTTGTGTCACAGAATGGGTCACAGCTGAGAGCCAATCTCAGGACAGACTGTCAAAAACCACGGAGGACACCCCAAACTGGTGTATATTCTATTAGATTTCACCAAACCAGTAACAAATGTGCACTCCTGGATTATTACATTTGTTTTGCCATGGAGCCACAGACAGTCCCCTTAGTCTCTCCAGCCCCTATTTTACCACCCAGACTTTATGATGAAAGGTTATTAAAACCAAAATCTCCACACATTCTTCTCCACACAGGTTCTTCCAGCCCCAAAGGCACAGTCACTTTCCCCCAGGTCAAGGTATACTTCAGATCTCACCAAAGACAATGCTGAAGCCAATTTCTTTAGTGAACTAAAGATTTATTAGCTAAGAAAAAGAAATGCCTTATTGAGAGGTTCAAGTAGGTAAATTACATTACATATGAATAAGTTTGTAGTCCAAATCATAGCAGCGATGTAGTAATCTGCTAGTTTTCCACAAGTCTCTCAAGCGGAAGCCTCTCATGCTGAAAATGACTTTAGGGACCTCTGTCCAATCACTTAGGGTCCCCCTCGTCAGATTCCAAGCAGTTCAGAGATGAAGGATCATTCCCAGGGCACACTTTTATAGTGTCTTCCCCAGAAAGCAGCCAGGAAAACACTTGCATTCACAGCATGAGCTTTTCCTTTGACCTCTGGGTCACCACATCAAGGACCATTTGCTTTGACATTAACATTCTACTTCCTATGCATACATAAGTAATCCAGTTACAGTAATATACCTGTGCAATTGCCCACCATCACATTCTAATAGGGATAGATAAGTGAAAAAATACAAAAAACATTAATTTGTTTCCAGGAAGTCAACACATCAAGCAAATTATCATCTTAATGCTAACACAAACCTGTGATCTAGGGTTAATTAAGCATAGGGTATACATATATAATGCAAATCAACAAGCTACAGATATTTGAAGACAATAGCACTAACATTTCTTTGAACTATTCTATCAGACAAGTGAATTGGTTTGATCCCATTAAAATTCCTCTTGGCATTCCTTTGATTCCTATCAGCATAAGTGAATGGGCCTATGTCTACTAGCCCATCTAACATCTCTGTGATACCCACACACAAGTGAATTGGTACACCTAATTATTCTTTGAGGTTGTGACCTGAGCTAGCTAGCTGTCTGCACCACAGTTTGATATATCACAAATGGCACATTTTAATCTTTCCACTTCTTTCTTAAAAGGCAAAGAGTATTAAGTGTTTATCTTAGAAACAATTCTTTGCATGTTATCTTTCTTTTGTTCCACTTAATCTCTTGACATTGTAATTAATGCTCAAGTAGACTGGAGTAAAATGAAATGTTAAATATTTGACTGAACTCCTCTGAAGTCATTGCTCACAAGAAATGACAAAATATTCTCATATGCAATAGCAACATAACTCTGTTTAAACTTCTGCATAATATGACTTCTCAAAGAAAATAATTTATGTAGCCATTGTATATATTGTGTCATAGAATATGTCATAGTTAAACGTATCTGTTGTATATTAAAAAGATGGATGGTGGCATATAACCACCTATCCCCATAAAATCCAGAGATGCACCATGATATCAGAAGCTCTTGGAGGCATTCAGCTGGAGGCACAATTCTGTTCAGATTGGTAGATATGACAGTTGACATGAAATGTGAATCTGCCCCCAAGATTTTAAGGAAGGTAACAATTGCTGTGTTGCCTTGAAGAGGGTGCAGCAACTGTACCTATTCTCTTGGTTAGATTTGCTGGGTGTGTAGAAGGTTATAATCATGACCTCAACTCTCCATGGTCTTCTGGAGAGTTCCCTTTTGTTGTCTGTGCTGAGTAGAAGGAGTCCTATTGGGCTTTCACTACATGTGAAGTAAAAATCACATCCTTTCAACCTCTTTTCTCCCCCATCACATATCCCTTGTGCACCATAAGAGGCCAGACACAGCTTTGCTCTAAAAGTTTGGCTATAACGCTCTTTTGGGGAAGCGAAGCATGATTATCAAAAGAGAGAAAATCTCTTCTTCACATGTTTAGAGTATGATCTTAGATGTAACATAACAGTCTGCACTTGCTGTACTCTGTATATCCAAATCTAAATATAACATTAATAATACTGTGGTACTTTTATCTAACTGCAGTTGATACCCAGGAAGGACCTCTTCATCACAATGTACATAAATAAAATCACTTCACAGTCACACTAAGTCATATGTGTTCTCTGATACGAACAAACTCAATTTCCAACTAGGAATTTCATGAGAACTATATAATTTTATGTAGGATTATGTCTGAACTCATGCATAAAACATTGTCATATATGTGCAAATGGAGTAGTTGATGAATTAGACTCCTTGATGCTATCCATATATTATCATTATGTTAGTTATCTGGTTGGGTTTTTGCGGTTTATAACTGACTTGGCATATAAATCATATTGTTTTATTTATGAAAATAACTTTACATTGCAAAGTTTTCAATCATGCTATTTTGCCTTTCTATTCTTTCTTATATTTGTCACATCAAGTAATTAAAACAAAAATATATATCCACTTCACTTTTTCAGATGTATCATTGCCTTGCAGGTTTGTTTAAGGTATTGAGTTAATTGCTATATATGAGGATAAAGAAATCCCAGAGGTTACATTCATTTTTAGTGGCTTATTTTGTTGTTGATATTCTGCTTTTTATATTAAAGGCTGAGGTATCCTGATCAAGGATGACACCAAGGGGTAACGGGCAGCCCCCAAAATATTTCCGGCTACCCCTTCTGCTATCCAACCTGATCAGAGAAGTAGAATAGAGGCAGAGGCAGTTTGTTCCCTTACGATAGTGTGAGTTGTGACTGTGGAAGTGATTAGTAAAATACAAATAGGTAGTTTCTTACCTCAGAAAGCAGGGAGATTGCTGCAAAAATGTGCAGCCTACTGGACACACATTAACGGAAGTGAAATTAAAACTGATGACCATCCTGTGTCCCTGCTTGCTTGGGGTATATCCCAGAAGGCTATGTGGCTGCAATTCACAGGCACACCCACACTTCTCTGTCGTCTTGTCCCCCTCAGTCACTCTTCCGCATCCCAGCAAGCTGAAGCCAGAAAAGGTAGTGTGGTACTCGGTGCGTTGGTAGATGCTGTCACCGGTATTTAGCAGTGTAGGCTGCGTGCGTGTGTCCCTGTGTAGATGCTGTCCCAGCTCTGGCCAGGGAACTGAGATGGCTCTCACGATCAAATGAGTCGACACGACCACAGATTAGCTGAGTAACGAAGGCGCCCAAGCGAGGTTTATTGCGTGCGGCACAATGAGAAATGACTTACAGAGTATCTCTGGGTCAGTTTCATATTGGCGGCGCTACAATGGTCTCAGCCCAACGGCGGGACTTTCCGTTATCCCCTAGACCGGACACCAGTATTCCCTCTGACATCCTCTTTTATACACTGTTACATACACTTTCGGTCTGCCCCCTTTCACGTAGGTAGTTGCCACCCTCCTGACTTAGTCTAATACCACCTTTTTCCGTTGATTGACTGATTTGGGCACCGCCACTCCATGTATCATTTCTACCCATCAAAGTGTCATTTCAGAGAGTTAGTATCTTGGTGCCTCTTATACCTACTACATATTTCAGTAATATTTTGGCAGTCTTACAACCTTGCAGAATCAGCACTTTCCTATACCAGTCTCAGTTAACTTGAGTGACCCCTTATACTTCTGTTCACTCGGCTTTTTCCATTTAGGCCTTAGCCTGTTTTACAGGCCTTAAGCTCTCACTTCTTACTACAGGTAGCTGGGAGGATGGCTGCTCCTAGCCAGGCCAGGCCCAGCCCTCTAGCTGCCTGGCCAGGCAAATACATGTGCAGGGGGATGCTCTGCATGAATCCTTTCCTTTTCCAGGCAATCTAACCCTGCAGGCTTGGGCTATGGGCTGAGACTTTCTCCCCCGAAACACCTTTCTTGCTACATGAACTCAGCCAGGAAAAGGATGGTAGTATGTGAGATTTGGCCTAGCCTAGTCATAGAATCGTAGAAGATTAAGGTTGGAAAGGACCTCAGGAGGTCATCTAGTCCAACCCCTCCGCCCCCGCTCTAACCAGTGCAAAACAGTAGCCTGCAAGAAGACCTGGCCTGGACCCCTCCTTGTGAGGCCCCCTGTTTCTGCATACAAGTACCTAAAATATACATATATATTTTTTTAATCATTGGCAATTTCAGAACTTTTAGCAAAAAACATGCATCAAAGAAAAGCATGTACTCTGAAATTCACCCAGACTTACCCTTGACTTCAGAAATAGGCCTAATTTTGGAAATATCAGTAGGACTGCTTTACCGGTATTCCCTCCAAACGCTGTACCTTAGCTAATGATAAAGAAGATTGTATTGTAGAAGAATCAAAAGGGGAACATTCAGCATCAGATTTGTCATCAGATGAAAAAGAGGTGGAAGGAAATGACTGAGCCATATGGTACCATGAAAAACTGGAAGAGAACCCATTTGGTAATAAGGTAAGCCCAGGGAGTAAGACTCCACCAAGACCAAGTGATATTGCACAAATTGTACCTCATGTCCCAAAAGAAACATAGCTAAGGTCTTATCCTCAAACAAAATACAAGAATGAGTGAAGAAGTTTCAGAAGAGAGTGGTTTGGTTTATATCCAGGGGTCAAATATAGCAAAATAATGAGTGTAGCTTACTGCTTCACTCGCAGGTTTTTTTCAACGTGCGTTGCTGTAGAAAAATCTGTGTTCGCTGATAATGGCTTCAGCAACTGGAAAAAGGCGATGGGAAAGGATGCAGGATTCAGACATGAGGAAAATAGTCAGAATCACGAGCTGTCAAGTGGTATGAGCTTCATTCAAAGATATTTAGTCAAAAGGTGATGGTCTTTCAGCTGAATGACAAATTACTGATGCATATTTTGCTTTCATGCAAGAGAACCATATGTATATTGAAGCTGTGGCAGATGTCCTGTGAATCATTGTAGTCCAGGGGATTCCTCATAGAGTGAAAGAAAAGAGTGAAAACATTAATGACAAGTGCAACTTCCTGGAGTTCCTGACTCTAGTAGCCAAAAACAATGATGTGGAAAGAAAATACACCCATTTGTCAATACAAAATGAAATAATTCACATTATGTCAGAAATGGCACTTGAATGCATAAGACCAGAAGTGAAAGAAGCTATAGTGGTTGATGAAACTAAAGACATTTTCAAAGTAGAACAAGTGTCAGTTGTGTTGAGATATTATTTACGTGGCATTATGTATTGAAGGGCTTCTTGGTTTCCATCCTGCTGAGTTACTTCGTGCAAAGTCTCTTTCAGTATGTGAAGAACATGTTGTCATGGTGTGGCATTGATATACAAAACTGTATTGCTCACACTTAATGATGGTGCCTATGTCATGAGTGGAAAATTTAATGATATGCCAGCTCTTTTATGAGAAGAACTACCTCAAGCATTGTATGTCAACTGTTTCAGCCACTGGCTGAATTTAGTTATTAAGTATGCAAAGGAAACAAACATGCACTGAATTTTTTCACTATCTTGGAGAAATTGTACACTTTTCTCTCTGGCTCAGCTATATGTGCTAAATTCATAGGTATTCGAAAGAAAGCACAGTCCAAAAATAAAGTCTTGAAATTGAAGAAGCTCTGACACACTTGATGGGTGTGCCAAGTTTCTGCTTGTAATGCAGTGAAAGACAATTTCATCCATTCTTGTCACAGGCACTGTATTATCTCAAGATATGTCAAGTGGTGACAGGGCAGTGGATGCACAAGGTCTTAGTTCAGTATTAGTTTTTGATTCATTGTCCTCTTTTGCATGTTCACAAAAATTCTTCAGTTTTTTTAGTTATATATGACTGCTTGCAAGCAGTTGTCTGACTTGTCTCTGGCATGCTTATCTGTGTACACTCTAAACAGTGAATTTCTGAACATTGGTGATGTTTGATGAAATATAGAGTGAAGTCCTTATGATAGCTTCAGGAAATGATTTGAAGCCACCTGAAGTTCGAGGGTACACAGAAGGGTACGAAAATTGCCAAAAAAAACCTTAAGAAATTAATTTTGATTGAAGTGAAGAACAAACCCTTTTAGGTAAAGGAGACTTCTGGAAACTGTCATTTTGCCAATGATTGATCAATAACTGGAGAACTTCAAAGAAGAAAATCTGAAAATCTGTTCTTGTTGGTATCAATTGCCTTTACCCAATATCCGAGTACTTTCTTGACTTTCAAAAATTAAAACCACTCAGAGAGCATTATGGATGCAATATAGACAGTGTAGTAGAGACCAAGGTAAAACTCTTGCCCAAAGTAAATTAATGCTGACAAAGAAGTCCAAGATTGATATTTTGCTTCACCTGCTTTTTTTTTTAATAAATATAAACTTGCCTTCTATGAACTGAATAAATTGTGCATGGTGTGAGTATTCTGCCATCAAGTGCTGCACGTGAAAGAACTTTCTCATACCTTCAACGGGTGAAAGATTACCCGTGGAACCACATGACAAGTGACCAGTTACGGGACTTGGCTGTCATGGCTATTGAAAAAAGTTGAAGTCCTTTCATCTGAAGAGAGCTGTTGATAGACTTGCTGCTCCTCACAACAAGGTGAATCCAGGTGTATCCAGCTTCAATAAGATAAATAAATTTTATTTATCCTCATTCTATAAAATATGTGCAGTAAAATCTTTTCTCTACCAATAATTTCTTTTGCCACCCCTTTGCTTCCCCAAACTAATTATTATAGTGTCTCCCCTGATTCTGGTGCATGCTATCATCGTGTCCTTAATTTTCCAGTTATATTATCAAAGCCAGATTACAGGAAATACTAATTGTGCTCTGAATACACAGTTGAGATCAAGGAAAATGGTAACTGAAGTTTGTTTTTTGTTGTAATTTTAGTTATAATTTTAACATAGACGTTTCAATTTATCATTAATTTCCTCTTCAAAAGCAAGAAAACCTTCAATAAAATAATTCTTAAATAAAAATATTGCTTCAGTTCTTTCATACCTATATCTTATATACTTCCCCTCCTCCATCCTTGTGTATCTGTTTCCCTGTGGAGCGATACCACTACAATATCCTTGGCATTTTAGTCATTCCAATAGCACATAGCAACATACAGTTTAGCATTTTGATATTCACTGGTGTTTCAAGGTTAATCAGCATTCTTTTTCTGCAGAAAAACATGCCAAAGTGCACTATAATCATGGACCTGGAAAATAAATTTGCAAATAGAGCAAGCTCTCATGTTGTAGAATACCCAGATTAAGTACCCTTTTTTGTAAAATTCCATCACAGATCACATTAATGTAAGTTGAAAGACACAATCAGATGAAAGGTAAAATTTACATGTTTTTGTTGGCATCTGTGAAAACATGTGAATTGCCAGTGTGTAGCTTTATACAAAACATTTTTTTAAATATGTTCGGAAGTGTTTATTATCCAGAAGGGTTTTGTGTGTGTGTGTGTGTGTGTGTGTGTCTGTCTGTCTCTTTTCCATTGGAGTTTTTATTATCATCATTAATTTTTTTTGTTGTTGAAAGTAAAATTCAGAAAATTTGCATTCAGAAATGCCAGAATGTCTCATTTTGATATCTTTGATTGGAAAAAAAGGATATTCTCAAACTTAAATGTTTCATTTTGGCACTGTGTACAATTAACTGTAGTTGCTTCAGCTATCAGAATGATTGCTAGTGGTTATGGTTTGAGTGCTTCATGCCATCATTCTCCTCTATGGGCTGGGCTATCTGGCTGGACTATGTGATGTGTCATTTTTATGAGACTGCCATGAAACACAGCAGCAATTCAGCCGGAGATGTAGTGCATCATGCAAGATATAGTCTGGCTATGCAGCCCAGGTGATAGAGTGCAGTTCATCCCCATCTACAATGTTGTATCTACAATGAGATACTGTGGCAGCTCAGGGACATATTAATGTTGAACTAAGCTAAAACTAAACCTTTTTATTTTTGTTAAACAAAATGGTGGCAAATCAATTTTTTTTTCCAGTGGAAAATTTTGGTTATGCAGAACCCACATTTTCCTTTGGAAAAAAAAAAAAAAAAAGACGGGGGCGGGAATTCTCAACCAGCTCTATTTATTTGGATTACAGTAGTACTAAAGACTCAAATCATCATCTAGGCATCATTGTACCTGACATTGTAAAATCCCCAATTAAGACAGGCTTTTTTGACAAAATGTTTTTCATTGGAAAATGTTGAGTTTGTCCAGAACTGAAACTTTTGGCAGAAATTTATTAGTTTTGACAAAATTTTCTTTGGGACGGTTTCTCGACCCCAAGATGATAATTTTATCCCCTCAAAACAGCCAGCTGGGTAGCCTAGAAACCTGGGATGTGAGAGATCAGGGTTCAAGTCCCTTTCTCTTGGCTTAATCCTAATGCAAAACAAAATCAAATACTGAAATCACAAAACAGAAGTTAACTCTTCTAGATTTGGCTTTTTTTCTATTCAAACAATTTGGCAAAATCAACACAAATGTGCAAAGTGTTTTGGTGCTTTTGAATCTTCACTGAAAAAAGTTTCAGCTGAAAAAATTCACTGAGTTCTTTTGCTATGTCATGTAGGTGCTTTTGAAAATGTTATCCTAATTGTATAAAAATACAAATGAACTAATATGACAATGCAACTACTGTGTGTATAGGGGTGTGTGTGTATGTATATATAAAATAAAACAAATAGTATGATTCCAAATATCTATACTTAAGTTTTATAGTTGTCTACTTTATTATTTGAGAAATAGTATGTGTCCATATAATCAATACTCTTGAAATGCATCTGTTCACAGGGCCACAGTTAGTAAGCTTTGATTGCTCACAGAATGCTGTTTCTTAACTTTTTTGACTGGCTGGGCATGCAACCTTACTATGCTCTTAACATATTTTTTCAGTAGAATAGGTTAAAATATGACATACCACACCCATAACACATTGGTCTTTTCCACACTGATTAGTTTAAATAATAGAACTGGTTCTGTCATATAGCCAGAGCACGCTGTTAACTGGAACAACAAAAGGTTTAGTGACTATTCATTGTGTGAGTAATTGCAGGCTGCATGTTTTTTTCACTTTGACAAGGCAGGAAAAGTTCTAGAATCCCTGCTGTTGAAGATCATTTCTTTGTGCTAGTATATGGGAAAGGAGAAGAGGAAGATAAAAAAATAGTCAATGACCATTATACAAAGCAGGAGGAAAAAGTTGAGTGAAAATGTATTTCACAGGCCTTTAGATGATATATCTTCATCCTGCCACCTTACCCTTCCCATACATGAAATGACAAATGGTTTTATTTTGAATATTCATAAAGGTTTCTATACACAAAATCTACTAAGATCAATAAAGATGGAAATCCCAGGAATAACATGTCAAAATGAATACCACAAGAACAAAATTGACCTTTTTAGGACAATCTTCAAAAGAGCTATGCACAAATATGCGTACCTAATTGCATTCCTCTCCAAGAGAATCATACTACCTAGTTTACTGTATTTAATAACTCAGCATTTCTTAAACCTCAGTAAACATAGCTCATATCTGGATATGAATACAAATAAGAATCTCTGCAAATCCATAATCACTTTTACTGACAAATATGTAGGTATTTTCTTCTACAATATGTATTTTAACAACTTGTGTTATATGTTGACATTTTTTGTTTACAGAGAAGAAAATGGCAAGCAGTTCAGCTCCTTTAAATAGTTAGAGTATGTGAGATATAAAATGGATTATTTAGGATTTAGTATTCAGTAAGCATTTATTATATTGTATTTTGATGATAAACTTGGAAGAGACGTGTGCCAAACTATACTGCTTGAAAGAAAAGCAATGGAATATAAAGATTTATCTATAATTGACAGGTAGCTTGATATCTTTCTTTCTCCCAGTATGGTGTGAGGAAAGTGCCATTGGCAGGTTGGGGTTTTTTTGTTTTGTGTTTTCATTTTTTGCTCACTAGATCTGAGAGAGATCTGTAAAGCCTGACATGTGAGCAAGCTTTCTTTTCCTTGTAAAACTCTCCAACTTCATGAATCTAGGGAGAGCTTTATTAAAGTCAGCAGAGAAACATTTAAGAAAAATAGTAGTAGTAGTAATAAATAATAAAAATTAATAATCCTTTTTTTTTTTAAAAAAACTTCAACTGACTAATGTGTTTCTACTCTTGGTTCCCAAAGACCTTCCCTTTCTTTCTCTTTCCTCCCACCACTCACACTTGTCTGAAACTCAGACCAAACAGCTTGAAGCTCCAATCAAATACAGACATATTGGTAGCTTGATGGATTTCCTTGTCATCCTGAGCCTTATAAATGAATGGCAGATGGCTGTTAAGTTTTTTCCAAGATAACATATATATATTCAGCATGTTTGCTGGAATTTGAATCCCTGACCCCCCAAAAAAAAAAAAAAAAAAAAAGTTTGCAAGTCTCTTTCTGGCTAATTCATACATCCTTCTAGTCTTGCATCTTCCTAATGATATCAAATTCCCACCTCACACTGATCCTAGCTCCTGCTGTCCTTCATTACATCCTTGGAGATCAGCATGCTCCTCTTTAGAATACATTAGTCTTTCATTACTAATGCCATAAAAGCCCTGAAGTCCTAGAAAAGACGATTCTTTACTTTTACCTTTCTGTTCCCTCACTATTAATAGATAACTCCCAGCTGCTGTTTCATTTTTCTTCTGTCAGGAAAACTGTAACTACATGATTAAAATGGCATGCCGCTCTAAAACTATTATCAATTATACTAATTAAGGTCAAATAGAATGGAACAGCAGTCTTTGTGGAAAACAATGTAGGCCATGTAAACTGCTATTAATTTAAGGCATCATATGTACATGTGGCAGTTTCTGCAGACCTTATTATTAATTATTTCTAGGCAGTCTCTTATAATCACATCTCTAAGACCTCATCTGTTGTTCTGCTCTCTTTCAGCTGGGAACAAAAAGAGCATTGATGGAAATCGATGTTTTTTGAATGGTGTGTGCAGGGTAGCTATAATGACCTCTTTTCAGGGGAAAATGTCTCCTTTTTCACTTGTGCCAAAAAAGATTTCACTAGGAATTCTGAATATTTGCTTTCCTTATTGCTGCACAGACATTAAACAAGTCAAAAGACTATACAGAAGTAAAAGTAAACAGGGTCTTCTCCAAATCTAAATTCATGTTTTCCTTCACAAAATAAAGATGTAATCTGGTATCACCAGATGTTACTTGGTGCTTTATTCTTGAAGAATACAGGTGAGAAATAGAGCTGGTGAAAAATGCTATATGTTAAATATTTACACAGAAAAAAATCCTGTAATGTGCCAGTTTTTTAATTAAGCAAACAGTGCATACAATTTTTCTTCCTTTGTGTATCTTTCAGTGGGGGCAAGAAGAAGAGGGCAGGGAAGGGGAGAGGCAGAAGGAGGGAACATAAAACATAAAATGTTTCAATAATTTTGATGGGAAAGCCAAAAAAATTTAACTACTCTAGGGAAAGAAACCTAAAACATTTGGGTTATGGCTGCCTTAGCAACTGCCTCTCTCATCATGTGATACCATATCTCTAGGATCAAATAGACCCCTCAAGCTAATAGTGCCCATGTTAAACTGGTAAGACATGGGTGACAAGGTGTTTTTCACTGAAAAACTCTTGAATCTGGAACTTGCTTCCCATATTTGCTTCAATAGAGTACAAGGCTGACCATCATAGTGCATTCCTCTTTCTCAGGCTGCTGAAGAGGGTGTGTGCGCTGCAGATAGAATATATTTTTGAGGCTTCACAGCAAAGTCATTAGTCTACATGGATTGGGTGTGCAGAGATAATACTGCTACTAGTATTGATTAAGTATGATGTTGGTGTATATTCTTTGCGTATGCATTTAGAACATGGGAAAAGGGTCATGTCAGAAACCAAAATAAATAAAGTGCACATCTTAACACAAGGGTGAAAAGAACACCAAGTAGTAATCCGACGTTTTAAAGTTTTAGATGCATAATCATTTCTGAATAATGAGTGGCTTTAACTATTGCCACAAGGTGTTGAATAATGCATGCAGAAAAGGAACAGCTGGATTTTTGAGAAAGGGTTGCTTGAGAGAGCCAGCATGTACTAGCAGTGTCTGTGACCCATTATAGCAGTCACGGCATGCAAACTACTTTGTAGCTAAATTATTCAGACTGGATAGGTGTTGTAATTATATGCACTGACTATTAGTCTCTGATTAAAGTACCTGCTAAAGAAGGTGTCATCCTAATGAACAAGCAAGCATTGCCAAAATATTTTTCATCAGTACAAATGTATAAATATTGCATCCATAAACTTCCATTTTTGTTATAAAATCCCTTGCACTACCCCGCAATCAAAACATTCTTATAGAATATGTTCTGATAAGCGATGATAGTTTCTAATTATAATAGGACAGATCCTCAGTTGGTGTAAATGTAGCTATGCCAATTTAAGTCAATGCATCTACACCAATTTACACCAGATGAGTGTCTGGCCCAGAGTAAATTCAAGATAGTATTTTGTAATTGTCTCATTGATTGCATGTTCTTTGCATGTCTTTGAAGTCAAGGGGACTCTTTTTGCATTTACTTGAATGGGGTTTGAATCAGGCCCTTAATCTTCCAAACTTCTTTTTCTTTCTCCCTTCCCTAACACTTCACCCAGCATAGAATAATTTCTCTTCTATTTAGTAACATTATCCCGCAGCTGTGGCTAATCAATCTAAGAAAACAACTGATAGCACTTACATAACTGTCTGTCACTACCAATGGCAAAAAACTTTTATAACTTGGTCATAATTAACTTTTTTGGCACACAAGTAATATTTGCTGTGTACCTATGCATCACAAAAAAGATGCCTTTCAAAAAGGTATTACATGGCAGCTGACAAATAGAGTAGGTCAGGAATTTTTCATCTAAACTAAACTTTTGTTGTTGTTCTCAGAAAATGGTGATTCTCTTAAACCAAAACTTTTTGGGGAAATATATCCGTTTCATATAAACTTTCATTTGGAAGTTTTCTCTGATCCAGTATGGAATTTCTGGTGAAGGAGCCCCTCTCTCCCCCACAGGAAAGGGACAAGGAGTGTCATTAAAGAAATACGTACAATACACTATAATAGGATTAGATATAAACACGAATTGTTTTAAGTGATTGGTTCCTATGCAATTCATTGTTGTAAATCTTGACTCATACCAAGAAATGATGGAATTGAATTTCAGTACATAATTCCTTAAATTAAATAAAGATGAAGATAGATTGGTTTAAGGAAATTGCTAATTTTGTTCTAGGGGAAAGGTCCACTGTGTGTATCAACTCAGGACACAAAAAGGAAAAAATATATCTGAAGATTACTGCTTTAATTTCAGGGAAGGTCAAACGGGTCAGGCTGGCTGTTATTTTAAGAAAAATGACTAAAGGAGAATCTAACTTCATTAATTTTTTCTGAGGAATGATAAAATGGAATAAATGGCTCATTAATTTATAACAAGGAAGTGAAAATAAAAATTTATTTATTTTATCAATTTAAATCAAGGCAAAGCAGAAAACAATATAATTAGCAGTAACTGAGACCAAAGCAAAGTTTGTATGTAATGCAGAATATATTAATTTAAACAAAGGGGACCAGGGAAGAAGTTAATGGTTCATATTTTTAGAGGGGGGAAAAGAGAGTGAATTATGGGCTCAATCCAGCAAAGATTTCTGCATGAGAAACCTTTACACCTGCATAGAGCCCATATAAAGACAAAGGGGTCTATGAGTGTAGGGGGTCCATCTGAATAGAGGTCCTTTCTGTGTGCTTCATCACTGCATTTGACGTACAGAGTCAGAGTTCACAATCATTAGAGGATGGTAAAGTGGTACCAGAAATAGTCTTTCTAAAGAATGGAAAACCCTAAACTGCAGTATATAAAGAGGGGGCCAGCTAAACTCCATCCAAGAATATGAAAGGAACTAGCACATGAAATTGCAAGCCCATTAGCAAGGATTTTTAATGAATCTGTAAACTCAGGGGCTGTACTGTATGACTGGAGAATTGCTAACATAGTTCCTATTTTAAGAAAGGGGAAAAAAGTGATCCAGGTAAATACAGGCCTGTTACTTTGACCTCAGTAGTATGCAAGGTCTTGGAAAAAATTTTGAAAGAGAAAGTAGTTAAGGACATAGAGGTTAACAGTAAGTGGGATAAAATACAACATGGCTTTACAAAAGGTAGATAGTGCCAGACCAACCTGATCTCTTTTTTTGAGAAGATAACACATATTTTAGACAAAGGGAATACAGTGGATCTAATTTACCTAGATTTCAGAAAAGCATTTGATACAGTTCCACATGGGGAATTATTAGTTAAATTGGAAAAGATGGGGATTAATATGAAAGGTGGATAAGGAACTGGTTAAAGAGGAGAATACAGTGGGTCATTCTGAAAGGTGAACTGTCAGGCTGGAGGGAGGTTACTAGGGGAGTTCCTCAGGGATCCATGTTGGGTCCAATCATATTTAATCTTTTATTACTGACTTTGGCATAAAAAGTGAGAATGTGCTAATAAAGTTTGCGGATGACACAAAGTTGGGAGGTATTGCCAATACAGAGAAGGATCAGGATATCATACAGGAAGATCTGGATGACCTTGTAAACTAGAGAAATAGAAATAGGATGAAATTTAATAGTGGAAAGTGCAAGGTCATGCATTTAGGGACTAATAAGAAGAATTTCTGCTATAAGCTGGGGATGCATCAGTTGGAGGTGACAGAGGAGGAGAAGGACCTAGGCATATTGGTTGATCACAGGATGACAATGAACCGCCAATGTGATGTGGCCGTGAAAAAAGCTAATGCAGACCTTGGATACATCAGACGAGGTATTTCCAGTAGAGAGAGGGAGGTGTTAGTACCATTATACAAGGCACTGGTGAGACCTCATCTGGAATACTGTGTGCAGTTCTGGTCCCCCATGTTTAAAAAAGATGAATTCAAACTGGAACAGATGCAGAGAAGGGTTACTAGGATGATCCGCAGAATGGAAAACCTGCCTTATGAGAGAGACTCAAAGAGCTTGGCTTGTTTAGCCTAACCAAAAGAAGGTTGAGGGGAGATATGATTGCTTTCTATAAATACGTCAGGGGAATAAATACCAGGGAGGGAGAGGAATTTTTTCAGTTCAGTGCCAATGTGGATGCAAGAACTAATGGATATAAATGGCCATCAGCAAGTTTAGAATTGAAATTAGACACAGGTTTCTAAACATCAGAGGAGTGAAGTTCTGGAATAGCCTTCCAAGGGGAGAAGTGGGGGCAAAAAAACTTAGCTGGCTTCAAAACTGAGCTTTCACTACTAGTGGTAAATATGCCAATGACCCTGTTTGATGGGGTGGGTTCTGAGTTACTACAGAGAATTCTTTCTTGGGTGTATGACTGGTGAGTCTTGCCCACATCTCAGGGTTTAACTGATCACCATATTTGGGGTTGGGAAGGAATTTTTCCCCAGGGCAGATTGGCAAAGGTTCTGTGGTTTTTCGCCTTCCTCTGTAGCATGAGGCATGGCTCACTTGCTGGTGGATTCTCTGTACCTTAAAGTTTTTAAACCATGATTTGAGGACTTTAATAACTCAGTCATAGGTTAGAGATTTATTACAGGAGTGGGTGGGTGAGGTTCTGTGGCCTTGAGGTCAGACTAGATGATCATATTGGTTCCTTCTGACCTTAGAATCTATGTCTATGGTTTGTTGACCCTACAAAATATACTGGAATACATGAAAACTTTGGTTTTAAAAAACACTTCTTAACAATTATTAATGGACATGTAGAATGTCATAAGAAGTGAATTTATAAAAGAGGTTCAAGTAAGAAGAAATCAGAGTCAAACACTAATAGCTAGTCTGATACTGAAAAGCAATTAACTAAGGGAATGCAATTTAATTTTATCCCAATTGAAGCCTTTTGAGTCAATTTAACAAAACAAAGTAGGACCTTTTGATTTTAGGAATGTCAAAACATTTTATTTTGATCAAAAATGTCCAAGTGAAATATATTTATGTTCTTGAATTGATATATTTTGGAATTTCTATTATTTGAAAATTCTGAAATTTCACCCTTTTGGTCTGTTTTGTGATGAAAGCAAATGTTGAAAATTGTCCTCAGATTGGAAATTATGGTTTTTTGTTCTAGTGTTAAACTGCAATCAGTCAATTTGAATGCATTTGACTTTCAAAATCATTTCCATGTACAGCAGATTGTGGTTTATATTGTTACGTGAATTAAAAATTTAGACATTGTTCGAGGATAGATCATGTCTAATTTCTTCATTTGGATAACAACACAAACTAAAATATGGTCTACAAAGAAATATTTCTGAGATTCAGATGCATTCAGGCTGACTGAATGAGGTATAATGCAGTTTAACTTCACTCATTGTGTGGGGATGGAACATGAGTGGAAGAAGAGGACATATACAATGGTGAGTTTTCTGCTTATAATTCAGGAATGGGCTACAAAAGGGCCATTTCTTTGCCAGCAGTTTCCCGATGTGACTTTTGAGTTTTGCTCCTGGTGGGGAAAGTTGATGATATTTCACTTCAATTGTCATTTTGCAACATTGTCATCATAGGTTTGAGTTATCCTGCAGAATTAAACCTATAATGTCTCAATCTAGTTTAGCTACTTAAAAGCCCATACAATCCACTTCAGTTTTGTAGAATGGTTCACCCAACCTTAATTATTACAGCCATTCAAAAATCTAGAATTATGTTATTTTAAAAGTGTAGCATAGATTGTGGTTAATCAGCTCATGGTTAACACATCATTTTGAATATATTCTGCAATCCATGCAATGCTGTAGGTATATTTTATTGTATGGTAATTAAAGGAAACATCGAGGGAGAGTATAAACAAACTTAATTTGGCAGATACATTCCTAAAGATCTAAAATGCTACCTCTTCTGTCAAGGGATTTCTTGGTCTCTGAGGTGAATTCCATTGAATAAAATTGAATAACTGTATAGTATTAATGATAATTAAAAGAAAGAAGACTGTTTTATTGCAGGCTAGTTGGAAATTCCAGAACATTTGAACTCTGTATACTGAAAAAAACAAAAAACAAAACCTAACTAAAAGATTATGATAATAGCTCACTGAATGTCATTCCAAAAATCATCTGTCCCAGGCACCTGTAGTGACTTTTGAAAACAACCTGCCCTTTGCACATCTGGGTTTTAAAAAGATCAGCGAGTGAATATAGCATATAAACTGCCAGACTAAATCAATGAGTGGCTTATACTTCCCAAGGTCTTTCTCTAGTTGGTTTTATTATCACTGAGCATGTAGCAAATGGTGAAAGATTGTCACTTCACACAGAAAGATTTTTTTATGTTATCGGAACCAGTTGAGGTATTATTTTCTTAAGAACAATAACAATATTAAAGGTCCTTATGCAGATGACTGTGAAATCACCTCTTTTAATAACTCGGTAAAACACCGTGGAATTCTTTGAAAAGTATAAGGAAAATAAATCTACTTATGTGTAAATTCAATTTAATATGAGCCTTTTACATGCCTGAAAGGCTGGTTGGTCATTCAGCACTGAGCTATACATTGATCACCAATGGAATAATGTGATTTTGCACCCTGTCATGCTGACTGCAGAAACAATCACTTCCTCTTACATTATCTCAATTTCTTCTGATATAAGACTGACACCTTTTTGCTGAATATCTCTATTTGTGAGGTGCTTTCATTTTCAAATATGATTAAGTGAATTCAGGATAGCATTTCTAGTTTTGAGGAAAATGAGTCATCCCACCTTTCTTGATGAAATTTGGCCATGATCAGAGGTTCTGAAAGTAATGAGTGAGAGCTGAGACACAATTGCAAGATTCACCTGTGGCCACTCTGCTTGATGGAAATAAATGAAGAGCACCTTCGTCCACTGCTGACTGAAACTGTTAGTGCCTTATAGGGAGGATAAGTAACCCTTAAACACACAATAGTCTGTCTAATATTCAAAAGATCATCTTTTAACGGGCCCACTTATTATTGCCTAATCTCTCATCTCTTATCTCCCAATTTTGGCCAAAATGGTTGAAAAGTTGTCAGCAATTGATATTTTAGTCTTCTTCCACTCAAGCTTCAACTAAGATATAGATAGTACTGATCATGAAGCTGGATGATTTACCTTGGCTGTTGACAGAGCTCCAATGTACACTTTAATTTTATATTTACTAGTGGAAATTTTCAAGTAGCTCTATTAATGAACTGATTTACTTCAAACATAGTTTTTCTATATACATCATTGATCATGCCAAATCTGAGGACTGTACCATAACTCCGGTTTGTGGCTTTATGCTACATTTGTGTCTCCCTGGTTCAGGGGCTGTCCTTGATGGCAAAGAAGCACCAGAGTACAATGCTACTCAGCCCCACCTCTTTTTCCCCCAAGAATGTGTCAACACTGATATGGAGCTGATATACACCACCATTGATGTGGGGCTGATATATGCCAGCTCTACATCACCCAGAGATTCATCTATGCCAGGCAAATCCTTAGCTATCCAGATTCACCAACTTTCCAGATTAGTTTTGTCACATAAACAGCACAAAAGTGGTGAAATGGAGCTGAACATAGCCCTTAGCCTGGAACACACACACTATCCATGTTGTCTGTGGATTATTTTTTGCTCCCTTTAATTTAAAAAAAAAGAAATATTTCTTTTAAAGTAAATTGTTGTTAGTTGCTAGTAAAAGACAATGGAATTTAGTCTCCAAAGTCACTTTTGGAAATCTGATTTAGGCTCCTAAATCAGTAGGGTGCTTTTGATATTATTTTTTACCCTAAATCTACTAAATAAGAGTCAGTAAACAAGCAAAAATAAAATCAACCAATAAATAAAGAATAGTATTTTTCGTGATTTAGGATTAGACCTCTGTGCATGACTGATTTTTTTTGGTTCACTGACCAAACAGGAAAAAAAATGATTTGATCAAAATTATTTTTAAACATTTTTCAGTAAAATGAAACTGGAGAAAAAGTTTCAAGTTGTACTAGACCTGAAATGAAATGCTCTTTTCACTTTTGTGGTTTTTACTCTTTTAAAATATAATGGAAGTAAAATTCTAAATTGAAAATGGTTTTAAATTGAAAAAAATAAATTGAAAGGTTTCCTTTTTGAAACATTAGGAACTAAACATTTCCACTGTTTCAGAATTGTCTTCTTCTGTTCAGTGAATTCAACACAAGTTTGTGAAATGTTTCAGTGGACCCCAAAATGCATTTTTTTGGCCAAAAAGGGTTTTGTCCAAAAAAGTCTGCCCAGTTTTCTACTTGGAAGCCTAAAGGGGAGATAGTCAAAGACACAAATATCAATTAATTTCCCAGTGACAGTCAATAGGAGGTAGGTGATTAACTGTCATTATACCTCCCAAATCTACATTTAAGTCCCATTTTCTAAAATAACTTAGGTACTTGGGACCATAAATCCTAGCAGATCACTTAAGTTTTTTTTGAAAATGGGATGTGGGGTCCTAGGTGCATATGTGTTTTTTAAAATTTACTCAAAATCTAGTTTCTATGCTGCTGAAACTTAAATCCTTAAATGTACCATAGTCTTTGTGCCAATATTGCAAATTACCTAGTCACTCTTTTTATCTGACATTTTCTTTTATTGCAACTAAAATCCCATACTTACATTCTCCTTTGAAGAACCTATGTAATCCCAGTGAAATGCCATCCTTTTAGAAGACTTTAAAAATAATGGAACTTTTCTTTCTTGTTTTGCAGTATATTAAAATGTAGGATAGCAAGTCTATGTACATTCGTAGGAAAGCTAGTCAAGTGTGATAATATTGAATATCTTACTGGTATTCATTCTCCAAAAAAGGTGTTTTGGGATGTTTTAGTCCTTCAGTCCCATTATGAAATTGAAACCCTTCACAATTATCTAAATGATTTGCGTAACTCCTGTTGACTGCCGCCGAATCTCCAGGTAAGTGTAGACCAGGACTCAGATTGACCTCCCCGAAACAGGTCTATCATATGTGTGTCCTCCTTTGGACTTCAGTGAGTTTGTGAGCCATAAATTAACATCAGTCATTTGTTCATTTAATTAATGTAATTAGTCAGACATTTAACGCTGAGAAATAATTTTATCGTGGAAACAAATGCCTCTCTCACATTTTTAGTATCATAAACGAGTGTAGGAAATGAATGTATTCAGTTATTTTTGTGTTGAGGTTCTAAAATGAGTGAAAGATTTAGGCAACTATACATCAAAAGCCCTTAAGCATATGCTTAACTTAGGTATGTGAGTAGTCCCATTACAGTTAATGAGACTGTTTGCATGCTTTCTGTTAAGCATGTGCTTACGGGCTTTGCTGGCTTGCAGTGCTAGATTCAAGTATTGAGAGCATATATTAGTGAATGGGGGACTTTTAAAACTCCTAAAATAAAGCTTCTCTTCTGTTTAAAAGTACCACCTTTTGTTCTGCCTACTCTCAACGGTTCTGCAAGAACCACCCGACCAACTGTTCTTCATCACAAGAGTTGATCCATGAATTGTCAGGACTTTTTTTCTTCATGATATATGAAAATATCTACTGTAAAATGACAAATGCATTTGAAAGTTTTTTAAATTGAATATTGCAGGACTAAGTGACCATGTAAGTAGAGCTGCCATCTTGTGGAAAGGAGGTAGTGAGCCAGTTGCTGATGTTGCCAGAATAAGATAGACAAATGTTTGTAATAGTTATTAACTATTCCTGACTTGGCACTCTCTTCTAAAATACAATGTTGAAAACAGCAATTTTGAGTCCGTACATTTAGTCTCTATAACCTCTTATCACCTGAGTTACTATTTTCCCCAAAATCTTTAGACCTAACTCCAACCATGTTAACAATGTGTAGGTTAAGCAAAATCAGAAAACTTGTGTTTTTTAATTATTCTGTTGTGTTTTGTAATATAAATAATTGGTTTAACCATTAAATTGATCTGACAGAAATAATTGTCAGGCAATTAAATGCAGTAATGTTTTCAACCTGTGGGAAATATGTATCCATGAAACTGAGTTTTTCTTTGCTTGAGCTCTAAAATCTCATCTTTTGTTTGATCCATCAGAATTATCTCTATGTTGATTAATACTGTACTCTGGAAGAAAGCAGCATGCTTAGTCACTGAGAATCAGTCATCTTTTTTTCTACTAAATGTGATTTGTATTTTGCTAAAGACATCTTCAACTGTAGCTCATTGCCTGTGCCATGGATCCCAGAACTAAGGGAGGCTAACAAACCTGTCTAAACACACTAACACATTCTGAGAAAGCAGTATATGCATTTTCATGTCATAGGGTTAGGCTATTTGCTTTGATTGTATAGATTTCCCCCCCTTAGATGCAGGGATAATATGAGTAAACCATTATTTGAGCTACTTTGGGTCTTTTACATGCTTTTCACTCAAATGATCATTTCTGCAATATTAGATTGCAATTACTGTATATGCAAGAGGTACAGCTTCAGTGGTCCATTATCTTATGTATTTATTTATTTAATTTATTTTGCTATTTTTCCAGCCAATGGGAAATGTGATGTTTAACACACTGGAAAGTTGGTTTTATTGTTGACAATAACTGCATTTATTATGATGATGGGGCTGCTATTTCACTGACGGGTATTACCTGTTGGGTCTGACCATCTCTCTATACCCACCCAAATTTTAATCACATTGACTATACATCAATGTTAATTTTAACATCAGATGTATGTATAGAGTGATGATACAGTACCATTAAGACAGGTCATAAACCACTCAACCTAAATTCACTAATTTACCACAGGTTTACAGCCTAATGAAAATGTGCTGGAGTTTAAGTGTAACTTCCATTTAGCAGTCGGGTTTCAGCCACATTAACCTCTTAAATTCACAATGGGCCTCTGTTGATTATTCTGTGCTAATTTTATGTGTAAATCTACTAATATAAATGATTGTTCTGTGGCCAAAATATAAAATCTGGACTCTCAGTGCAGATGTTAGTGTTGAATGGAGGCTTTTGCCGAAGTACTATACTTTATCCACATAGAGTATCTAGTAGTTCACATAAGAATAAATCACCCTGCTAAGGAAATAAAGCATCGTGTATGTAAGAATAACAAATGTATGGGACATGAATTCATCATGTTAAGATTAGTTAGATATGGGAACTCTGTACATTTTACAGACCAAATCAGCCCACATAATCGGATTTTATCAACAGTGTCTCTTTGTTTGATCTCGGCTATTTATAGCATTAAAGTTTCAGAGGAATATAACTTATGCATGTGATATGTCTAAGCATATTTTACCTCATAAATAATTCTTTTACTCATGACTCTTATCTTCTTAGCAATTACTATGTCTTACCTTCATCATTAATCATACAAAAACAAAGTTGGCATTCCTATTGTCCAAATTCATCTTTCTGATCTGTAATTCAGTTTTATGTCACTTTGCATGGCAATGAATCTTTTTTTTATACATACATTTCCATCTAAACTCCCATGTTTTCTAGGCAGAAATAAATGATATGGGGCTTTCACTTTGGCCTAAAGTACATTTTGACTAATAGGCTAGCCTCCAGATCCCTACACAGAGCTGCTGTTTATTAAGTCCCTAGAATTTAATCTCCCAAGTCTCTACAACTTGGTGAAAGGACCACAAGTCAATGGCAGAGCTGTTTATCAAGTTTATTCGAGAAATCCTATGATGTGTTTCACATATTCTATATTAAGCTAAAAACATTTCTGAGTATATTTTTTTCTGGGAAATAAACTAAACAGAAGGAATTTTAAACACAACACTTTGTTTTAGCATTAGGAATGCTGAATTGCAAACTAACAAATGTACTATATATTTTGCTCCAAAAAACCATCAAATTAAGCTCCTATCCATTCAAATAAACAAAATGATACAATAATATTTTTCCATTATTTTGAAAAGTAGATAAAGTAGTACACAAGGTGTGTATATACAGCATGTAACTGATATGACCTGTAATTTTTTTCTTTACATAGAGCAATAGGATGTTCTATCAGTTAAAACTGAAAGATGAAATTATTATTGCTATCTGTTTCAGAAAAAGCAGATATTTAATAGTTGGACTGGGGCTCATTTTAAAGTTCACATGATTTGTGAAATATTTCCAGTAACATAACAAAATATTTAGTGCCACCATACTTACGACATCATATTTTTGACAGTGCGTTTCATGCCCCATTTACCACAGAATGTCTGAGATCCCACTTAACATTCAAAGAATAAGTGCACATTTACATTTGTGCATATCTTTACTTTTATACTTTTTTAGTTTTAAATTCTTAAAATAGCCTGCCTGTAGCTAACCTAATTATCACTACAGATGCAATGTTCTCAGATTGAAACCCCCTTTTTATGTGCATCTTTGAGAAATCTCATGGCTTAATAGGAGGCAATGTAAAATCATTAAAAAAGTGAATTCTCCAGATGCTGTATGCATTAACCTTTCATTTAATACCCCTTCTGTACAATATTTTGATGATTACTGTCATTTAGTAAACATTATGAAAATGCAATTCCCCAGGGCTCTTGTTTAATAATTTAGGCAAATTAGTTTTTGGATTTTTTATCTTTCAGTGTTTAAACAGCATGCACCTGCCACTCCTTCCCCCACCCAAAGTGGGAGATTTCAGTACAGTCCATTATCCCCATCCCTGGCCCCATATATATAGATAACAGATCCCCATTTCAATTTGCAGCTGACAGTTTAGGGTTAAGATATGATTCCAGGTAACAGAAGCCAATGAGAGTACACCCAGTTGATGTTTGTGACATCATCTTACAGTCAGAGTACATAGAACAGCTGAGGTAGCTTTCAGCTTCAGCACCAGTGCCATTGTGATGGATGTTTACATCTCTTCATTGAGAGCCAATTATCTTGCTTTTGTGTGAGGCCCAAAGATCACTCATGCTGCCTGCTTGCACAGAACACTGTTGGATCTAGCTGAACGAATTGTTTCCTCTGTCTCTGGTAAGAGTCTGTTCTGTTTTACCTTCTCTTTCAGAATAAAGGTGATGTGTCCAACCTGTATAGGAAATTGCTTTCTTAGTCCAGAAGCTTATAAAAGCTATAATATGTAAAGAGTGGCTTTTATTGAAAAAAGATGCATTACAAAGGGATGTATTTTAAAGGAAAATCAAGTGTATGCCTATCTGATGAACTGTACTTTGCAATATAAAATAAATAGCATTGATATCTATGTTTAACTTTAAAGTAACTGAAGTTATCTTTATACTGGCAAGATTTTTATTCTGAACAATAATTTACTTCATGTCATTTTCCTTCTTTCTATATAAATCAAGTATTTAGTAGTGAACAGGAGATGGGGAGGTTTAGAGGTAGAGTTTAATATCAGATCAAACTTAAAAAAATGTTTAGGAATACTTTTGTGGGGGGTGTATTTCAAAGTCATGGACACTGATAAGTTGTCCAAGTTACTGATTCAGAAATAAGTTGTGGTTACTTTATTCTCCTGGTTATCATCATTTAAAGGGACAAGGAGATGTGTAATATATAATGCACAAGTAGCTGTATCTTTCAGTTCATAATAAAAATTTGCCCGATTATAGTAGTATGTGTACACAAAATCTATGGTGTGAGAGAAGTGGTTATCTATTTCACAGAGTTAGCAGCACTGTGGTTCATATCAGGGGGGTTCTGCTTGTATAGCCTCTCAGTTTTGCCACAGAATAAATACATTTAAACCTTGTGAACTGATGTGGATTTAGGAGATTAACAGTGACGCTGGCACTGACAAATCAGATACAATAAAGGATTTAATTGACTGAAGCAGTTGAGGGGCTACTGTATGAAGAAGCCAATAACCAGTTTAACTAGTCAAGTAGTGTACATAATTGGGGAGAAGAGGCTATAGTTAATTTAAAACCTGATGACATTTATTTGGGAAAGACTGGAATTCACTAAATACCTACAATTTAATAGCTTGCTGCACTTATTTCAATAATCTGTGATTGCACAATAAAAGTTTTAAATAATGGCATGTGTTGCAAGCATTATGAGTGCTTGTAATTCTCAGATTTATTGTCATTTAGTCTAGTTATGTCTAGGTCTGTGCTAATCTTTTGACAAATAATAGCCGGTTTCAGTTCAAGCATCACTTAAATACAGCAGGATTTCTCAGCTGTGTTGTACTTTTGCATTTTTACTAGTCCAGTCCTGTCTTTGCAGCTCTTAATATTTACCACATTTGTGTCAGCTCTCTACCAATATGTGTCCAAACAATTACAAGCTTGAATCAAATGCCAGATATATATTATAGATGTGTTATAGTTGGGGCAAAATCTCCATGGCTATGTGTTGTCTTTTCAATGGCAAAACCCAAAGCACCCTGGTTAAGGTTCAAGAATCATGGCCTATAGGGAAATTGAATATTTTACATTTTCTGACTTTCCTTTGCTTGCTTGTATCATTATCAAGCTAAACTAATCTTCTTTCCCCATCCTTAAATAACTTGATTTAGTTCCTGAGACTGAGAGGAATAAAATAAAAAGAAATGCAATCCTCAGCCTTAGTATTACAAATCTAAATACTGTACAGGTCCATGCAGTTTGCCTATAATTACTAGAATTAATACTAGAATTAATGGAGGAACAGAGTAAAGCAGCCTCTGAGCTTAGCCAAAATTAATGTATGATATCAATAAACTAGCTCCTAGCACTGCCAAATACTCAGAGATATTAAAAATTTTACTCAGTTTGCATTCCCAAACCCGATACTCCACAAGTCCAGGGGTTCACATTCAGGGGTTTGTGTCAGACCTACTGAAATTTTAAATCTTAAAAGTGAGCACATGTGATGGGATGTGCACCTTACACTAGCCCTGCGAGGGTTAATGAGGACCTGAGAAGCCAAACAGGTTACCTGGTATTAACTGTGAGAGGGAAGGCCAGGGTTAATTAAGGGTGAAGCCCAACTGTGGAAGGGCTTGGGCAGCACTATAAAGTCAGGAGGCTGAAAGCAGAAAAGGGTCTGCAGGGGAAGGAAGCTACAGTCACTTCCTGGGATGAGGAAAGTTGTCAGGAACAAAGAGGAATTCCAGAGAGAGAGACTAAGGCCTGAGATCTTGCCCTGAAGCAAGGAATCTAGCAAGAGGCTAGCAGGTGGTGAAGGAACCATAGGGAGCTCTAACCCAGAGACGGACAAGAGAATAGAGAGAGGCTGGGTACGAAGGACTTACAAGGGAGACAGAACATGCTCAGTTACTTTCTCTGTGAGTATGGCACATACACAGCCTGGCCAGCAGTAGGATATGTGGGAGACTTGAGCATGCTCAGTGAATATGGAATCTTCTGAGATTTTAGGTGCTAAAATCAAAGTCTCTACTGAACCTCGTCTAAATGTGATTTTTTTTCCCCAAAGGCTTAACTGAATTTGTGCATATTTCATAGCAAAGGCAATAGGCAGAGCCATGATACAAAGGCCATATTTCAAGTTTCTGCTCCAAAATATATGCACACTAGAGCTGATCAAATAAAAGATCTTGAGAATTGTTTAACATGGACAAAACAATATTATTTTTTCTTGGCCTTATTTCTGGAAATGGCTGAACCATTTTGGCTGATTAAAATAAATACATAAAGAAACAAGCCTGAGGCAGACACCTGGCATATAAAACTTTAGCCTAAATGTTTTAAATTTGCCCAAGTTCTAAGCAACTGAAGACAGGGTCCTGTGATGGGAAATATAAGGCAACCTTAACAATAAGTGGTGTTATCAACCTAGCCTACAGTATAAATAGGAGGGATTAATAGATTTTAAATTCAGAAGGACCATTATTATCATCTAGTGTGACTTCCTGCATAACATAGGCCACAAAATTTCACTCAGTAATTCCTTCATCGAGCCCATAATTTCCAGTTGAAACAAAGTATATGAGTTCCATGTGAAGAATTGCACACAAGAAGCCATTTGCAGTGCCCAAACCCAAGAACTTTTATTGGTCCTATTAAATCTAGGATGTGTGCTACGTAGTCTTGTGCACCATCTACTGGCCTTCTATATAGTAACTAGTTACAGACATCTCTTGTAACAACATCCAATCTTGATTCTCCTTATAATTCTTGAGTTTCTGTACTGGGATCTGGCCATTCTGAAGCTGTTGTCTTTGTCACAGGAAAAGGTAAGAGGTGGAAGTTTACCTTTACTTGTGAAAAAATGTGGAAACATTTCAACCCCTGGAAAATAATGTGATTTTTATACTGCAAAATACACACAATTATCTTTTTTGTGGTAATCTCAGTTATCTGTCATAATCCATCATTATTTTTCACAAATGGGAAGTATGGTTTTTCTAATACCTAGCATTCACAACTGACAGGTGGTACTTATCCACATCTGATGGTCCTCATTTATTTTTAACAATGGCCACCAGATCAGTGAGCTGTAGAAAATACCATTGAGATGTTGTATCCCTTATTCATTGCTGCTAATGAAGCCACCTCTTGTTTCCCCCTCCCCCCCTGCCCTGAATAAACATTACTTCTATGACTGAATCTTCATTTTGGGATTAGATCAGATCCTTTGTTATTCTTAGTGGTCTGCAGTCATGGCTACATCATTCCTTCAATTACCATTTTTCCCAATGGCAACACAGTGTATCAGTAACTAAAAAGATAATTCCTTTATATTAATGTAATCCAGTCTTGGCTTTCACAAAGAAGAGAAATTCATAGATTTCAGAATTTTCATCATCCAAGGTTACATAGGTTTTTCTGAGTCAGTGTGAATAACATGGCAGACCAACAAAAGGGTAAAAGAGATGCCAACTTAGCAACCAACAACCTAATGCTACAAGAAGAGCTGTCTAAGAGTGTTAAGTGATTTAACAGACATTGTTATCCCAAATGGAGTCATCTTTTGGATTGACTCATGGAACTAGTAATAGAATATACCTAACTAGTATGCCATAATACCTGGTTGAAGGATAAAAGGTATAGGTTTTAACAATGGTGATGGATTCACCATCTGTTACTTTGCAGACCAAATAGTCTAAAATCGGTGTCTTAACTCATACAAGATAATTTTTATTCCTTACTTTTAACTTTGCTCCCAGAACAAAATTCCTAAAAAGCATATTATATCATGAGTTTGAATTTTCCAGTCCGAAAGCAGGAATTCTTTATGAAATCCAGCGTTATGTATGAATTCCTTGATAGCTAGTCCCATTGGGATCATCAGAGTTACTGCTACTTCACACCTCACATCTGACTTTTACAATGCCTGGTATCTCCCCAAAATTTAGGAAATCAGTTTACTGGGAAGTAAACTATTAAGCGTGATAATGTCCGATGTAGCCATTGAGATAAGACAAATTGGGCAAAAGTACAAGAGACATTAGGGTAGATCCTTAGTTGGTGAAAATTGTCATACCTCCATTGACATACAATTGAGTTATGACAATTTATTCCAGCTGAGGCTCTGTTTCTGAAAATACATCTCTCCCTTCTCCATACTTCCATGGGAGCCTGGGGAAAAGCTTGAATTTTGCTCTTTTGAGAGCTGCCAAATAGATTCAGTTCCTCAGCTACCCATAGCGAACACGTTTTATGGAAGGCCTCTCCCTATAAGGCCTCTCTGTATAAGCCCTTTCCCCTGGTCCAGGCATTGGCCACTGTATGTTCCCAGATGTGCTGAGCAGTTAGACTATAATTTGTACTTTGAAATAACATCCACATTTCTACAGCTAATTTTACATCTTTTCTTATCTGAATTTTTGGGTTTAATATGGTAAAACACTATGGTACTCTTATCTGTCCACATCTATATGTGGGTGCTGTGTTACCTGTAACCTATTGAAATCTTTCCAGAATGTGTAAGGCTGTAGAAAGAAGTATGTTTCTAATAGCATTAGTTTCTCCATTCACCATCTTTAGTTTAGCCAAGTAGCCTCTGAAAGGTTAGTGCTTCATTCCCAGTTGGATAATTTTTTTCCTTGCATCCAACAGAGACCTTTAAGTTGCCTCTAATTTAGAGGCAACCAACAAGAAAAGCAGGGAGTAGAACGACTAGAGTTCCTAGTGGACTTGTTAACTTTCTCATGGTGATGGAATTAGGAGGCATCAGTTTCTGGCACACTTGTAATGAATTCCCTCTTGGACCTGGAAATGTTTAGTATCAGCACTACAACATGAGCTGTGAACTCCGGGAAAGCTAAGCTAAGGAAGGATTGGAATTGACTCTTGCTAAATATAACGGAGAGTCCAAAGTATTGTGATAAATATGCAATTTCTGCTACAATTAAAATATTGTCTATGTAAATATACATTTTAACCATAAAGTCTTTAGGGGGTAATGGACTGGTTCTTGTCTGATAAATGTATTTGGAGTAATCTAGAGACTGAAAACCATGCTTTTTCAGTAGTATAATACTCCTTTCTAGGATAGCCTTATTAATTTTCTATAATTTGGGTGCATTGGAATGCTGACGAAAGCTCTATTTAGCTCTGTTTTTGCTAGGAAATTACCTTCACTTTTTCACAGTTTCCAGACCAGGGTTGAGTCCTCATAGAGTTCTGGAAACTTAGAAAAGAGAGAACTCAGTGCAGTTTGATGCCATTGGGTGTAAGGGAAAATTTTCAAAAGTGTTTAAGTGATTTAGAAGCATATGTCTCATTGACAGGGTGTGGGACTTGTGCACAAAACTCAGTTAGGCACTTCTGAAAATTTATCTAAAGAGCTTATTCAACCACCTTATTCCCTTACCTGTTTTCCTTTAGTACCGCTTTAAAGCCTGTCTTTTCTAAAACAAAAGTATCTTTGTTTATGTTTATATATGAGTCATTTTCCCCTTGAACAGCGTTGTCCTGGGAATGAGGAGCAGGCTGTGTCCATCTGGCTTTTGGAAGTGTCCCGGGTCTTCACACCCTAAAACAATGAAGAAAATTCTTCCAGAGAGTGTGGAGGTAATCAAGGCAGTTGATAGATGTTTGGTTTCATTTGCTTTCTTGGGCAAGGACAAGTCCATTATCATGGAGGAAAAGCCATCAAGTTTCCAAGCTCATTCATAGCTGACTTGTCATTAGAACAGAGGGAAGACACTGAGTCCAAGTTAAATGAAATAATGAAATCCCAAAGAGGGGTTGTCTCCTTAGGCAGCTGAAGATGGATTATGACACCACTAGTGAGGAGGCATTCAGGAGGGAACATACTTCCATGTAGCCAGTTTTTCAAAGATTCGCGTTAAAACAAATCACTAGTTGGTATATATGGAGAGAAATTTAAACTCTTGGAATGAAAGATTTTTCTTTTCTCACCTGACATTACCCCTTTAACTCATTTGTGAAAGGTAATGCTGGCGTTCTGTGACAACTTTACACAGTCAGTTTTGTCTTCTGAATCAGGCTGGCTTTGCCAATGTCTGTGCACAGAATATCAGAGAGAATCTGTGGCCCAGAACTTATGCTGCCAAATTTCTGCTGTGTAGAATCCTAGGTTCTTAGAAACTATTGACGTGAAATTGATTTTTTTACTACTTACTGGTTCCCTGTACAGATTTTACACTGACTAAAAGAAGCAATAGTTTGAGATTAACATTGTGAAGATGGTATCTTTTAATGAGCCAGTCAAATCCTATCAGAGCCACATGTATACATTTAAAATAATTAATGGTTGCTTCTAGTAATTCTAGACTCTTCATAAATGATTTATGTGTTTTTGGAAGATATAAAATTTATTCTAATGTCAGGAATCTAATGTTGCTTTTTCAAAAGTATTGAAGTATCTAAAATAAAATAGCCTGGATTCTCACTTTTGAAATCTTCTCTATTTTATTACAAAGAAATGACCATAGAGTTTTCTGTTCTGTAATTAGAAATAATATAAAATTACTTCTTCATCCCTTTTATTATTATGAAATAAGGCAAAGAAATCCTTGGTCCACCTGAAAATCACCCATTGTTATATATTTAGCTGAAGAAAAAATTATAATACTAAAAGTTCTTGAGAAACTTTAGAATTGTGAGACTGTGGCACTAATCCTGTTAATAGAATCACATAGAATCCTGAAACTTCACAGATCCCATTGGTTTATATAGGCTTCACATGGGCACAAAGATTTGCCCCTATGGCTCCAATTGAGGCCTGTGTATATGTGCACAAGTGATTTTATTTTAGACTTTTTCTAACCTGCAGCAAGCTAGCAATTGTACAGTAGAATTACTTAGTCCACTAATGATTGAGAAGACCCTCTGTGACTGACTAAGGGCTGTGAATTAGCAGGAGGTGAACACACAATAAAAGGGCAAGGATAATAGCATGGCAGGATATAGTTTGTTCATTTGTCAACTGCACCTTAGTTTTAGCTACTAATGACTATACATTGTAGTAAATAAGTGCAGTATATTTTGTAAAAATAATGAAATGTTATTAGTAGGAGACCTCAATACAATTGCTGTTATTTAATCTTTGCTGAGAGAAGAAAGACTCCCATTTTAATGTGGTTTATTTGTGTGCTTTAATAAAGTGTAGATTAGCCAAATGGTATGGGTAGGTTTTGTAGGAATGTGATTGATTTTCATTTGATCTCATCCTGATAATCCAGGGCTGTCCCTTTCAATGAAGCATTTTACTTACACTGTGAGATGTGACAAATGCAAGTGGTGATGTTACTGACTGACAATTAATAAACACTAGATGTATCCACCTTTTTTTCTCTTTTTTACACTTCAGGGTTTCCTATTGTGGCAGCAAGGCTCAATAGGATTTATGAGAAATCAGGTGAGATCTCATGATAGGCTGCCAAGTTATTGTGTATCATTGCAATATAGCCTCAGGTTTTAAAAAAATATCTGTCCTTTGGCAAATACTGTCTATATAATGTCAATGTTGGTGTTGGCATAGATTAGCAACTGCATAAGGCAAAACTGTAGGTAAATTCAATTTAATATGCCCAGAGGCACAGATTTGCACACTCTTCTCTTCTGAAATCAATCATTTATTCATTCATGAATCTCATTTTTCCTCAGTCATGTTTTCCTCTGCATTTTATTCTTTATACTGTCTCATCCTGCCAAAAATCAACACTCGGTTATAATCTGTGAGAAATGTTTAATTTACACCTTGGAAATACTCAGAATCAGCCTTAGTTGAGATTGAACTCTTTTTCTGTGTCAGCAGTAACTGGACTGGTTTTTCTCCATGTTCTTGAACTGAGAATAGACATGTTTTCTGAATTCCTGTGCTGTAGTTGGACCTCTACAAATGTTACCATACTGTGGTTTGTAACGTGTGTTGTTCAAATTATGGGAACATCATCCCATAAAGTTTTACTCAAGATACAAAACCATACATCCATATCACAATGTACAATTCTTTGCATGATTATTGCTTGAAAACATACATTTTGTCTGATTATCGCCTTATTAGTTAAAGGCTGTGAGACTTTAGCAAATAAGTGATGCATCTTAAAATATAAAACAGATGGTCACCTTAGTGAGCTAATTCATTGTGGTAGGTCAGATGGTAGGAGCCACATGACATTTATTCTAACTCATTGAGCCTATCCAATATAATAAGGAGGATTAAGTTGGTTTTCCTAATAAAGCCATTTCATTTAGCTCTCTGATCCAGTTGGAAACTAAGAAAAAAAATGTTCTTGTAGCTTTTATCTTTCTGAATTAACACACTAGGGGCTATTGCTTGCTTTTTACTTCTGTAATTCCTCCATTTATTTGGAAACATTTTCGATGGGCTCATTTCCCTGACATTACAGTTCAGTTACCAAATCACAGGCAAGGCTTAGTCTCTATGAATGCCTGAAAGAGGAAAATTCTGTTTATAACTCCCCTACAGTTAGTGCAGTGTTACTTTATATTTTGGTACATATAATATTTTTTCTGATCAAAACTGGGGTATAATTTGTTTCCTATAGATCAGTAATGTTTTGTTGTTGTATCAGAGCTGAGGCCTGATCCTGCTTCTGATCCTGATAAACTGGTATGACAATTATGAAGCATTGACCATGTGGACTGGTGTAGACAGCAGCAACAATAAGGGAGCTGCAATAATAGTGGATCCATTTTAAAACTAGTGCCTCCCCAACCTCTGATGTCACCTTTCTTCTTTTCTGACCGTCTGCATCATCTTGCTTGGCTATTTTCTATCACCAATGAGGATATATATATATAAAAACAAATAGGGAAGATGGTAGCAATAATACAAATCAACAGCTAAGAAATGCAGATATTTGATAAAGGAAGCTAAATGTATCAATGTAAAATCTATGCCAAATAGATTTAAGGAAAATAAGAAGGAATTCTTTCAATATATAGGGAACAAATGAAATCCCAACAATGGTGCAGATCCAATACTCAATAAGGATGGTAAAACTGTCAATTAGCATGCAGAAAAGGCAGAAATATATAAACATATTTCTGTTAGGTATTAGGAAAGAAGCATGAGGATGCATTCATACCAGACAGTGACAAGGAAATACTTTATATTATCTCAGTAACTGGAGAGGATGTTAAGCAGCATCTATTGAAGTTGAACATTTTTAATCAGCAGGACTGGATAACTAGCACCCAAGAGTATTGAAAGTATTGGCCAAGGAACTTTCTGAACAATTAATGTTTTTTAATGAAATAGCGAACATTGGGCGAAGTTCAAGAGGCCTGGAAAAAAACCTAAACTTTTGCCAATATTGAAAATGGGTAAATGGAATAATCTGGGTAACTATAGATTGATTAATGTGACTTTGATCCTGGGTAGCCTGGTAGTATAATTAATGGCAATCAACATAGTTTTATGAAAAATAAGTCTTGTCAAAGAAATTTGAAAATGTGTTTTGATGGGATTATGAGTTTGGTAGAGAAAGTTGACTGTGTTGACATAGTATTTCTGTAAGGCATTTGACTTACTCTCACAAAACATTCAGATAAAATAATACAAATTTAATATAGAGCATATTACATGGATTAAAAAATAGTTAACTATTAGATCTCAAAAAGTAATTGTAATTGGGGAATTTTCATCCTGTGGGTTGATCTGGAATGACTTCTTTGAAATTTAATGTTGCTTCAACCAGAAGAATGTATGGGTTTTTTTGTTGCAGAAAAGCAATAACAAAAAAAATCAGTTTTGGTTTGAAAATAATAATTATTTTCAGTTTGGAAAAGAAAACAAAAAATCAATTATTAGCTCTGCTTTAATAATAACCCCTCCAATTTCACTGCTTCTTAATTCCCCCCACTAACATTTGTATTCATTCTACTAAAGTCTGACTCCCCAAGACACATTTATTTTCTCGATTTTATGTTAAACAAACTCTGTTCTCTTCCTAATTTTTCTTTCTGAATATATCCTCTGACCACCACTTAGCTCTCCTTTTCATTCACGTCCTTCACTGTTCCTCTGTCCCATTCTATTGATCCCATGTTAATTGTCTCCAGTCTGTTAATCTGTCTGACTTCTCTCACACTTCTCATTCCCTACATTTTTTCTCCTTTCTGTTGATACCATCATTGCTATTTTGAAATCTAGCCTCAAATTTTCTTTTTTCTGCTCTTCTCCCACACCAGATACAGTCATAGAACTATGCCAATTTTCTCCACTTTACATTCAGTTGCTCATTTCTCAATTCAGCCTTGTTTCTTTCTAAACAACTCATAGTAGCCATCTGTAAGAAGTCAGGATTTGCCAGCATTTAACACAGAATATATGAGAAATTAACTTTTTCTTTGTGCTCAGACTGGGAAATAATAGTTGTAGCAGTGTGGCATTGATAGTTATCTTTCAGAGTCTTATTTAACATCTTCTCATGTTTCCCTTTAGTCCCTGTTTATTGGTGTTCCTCATGAATGTCTTCTCTGTATTTTTAAAATTCCAGCACCATGTACTTTATTTTTAATAATAACCAGAACAATAATAATAATCTGATCCTTGCCTAGCCTATGTGTTTGCAACATGATTTGGCCATACGTAAATCCGATTTGTTTGAATATGAATTACTATACATTTCAAATTCTGTGAATGGAATTTTCTCAACAAAATTGTGAGTACATTTCAAACCCAAGTTGTTGCATTACTCAGTAGTGTTTAGTTATAGATTTTTATCTCTATCCTTCACAAATTTATGGAGTAATCCTACTCTTACTTAAGTCTATGACAAAGCTCCCATTTACTTCTTACTGTTGAGGATAAGGCCCTTAATGCTTCCTCACTTCTCCTATAAACAGTTTAATTGGAAATAAAAACTCAGGAAACTGGCATTATAGAAATGTAAACATGAATTTGACAGCATATTAGAGGTTTTCGTGCAACTCATTCGTCATTGTGCATTACGTGTCTCGTCTTTCTTTGATCCACCGTCTGTTACAGCCCCAGTTACAGAGCCTGTTTCTTTATTTCAAGCTGTAGAGATTAATTTATTTTAAGCTCTTGAGTCCTCTGATTAAATTCCTAGAGCATTAGACAACATGGCAGCCACCACATAAGTGGGGGCTTGTCAAGGATTCAAACTGCTGGGCCTCAGATGCTCAGGATGTTTCCACTGTCCAGAGGAAGTATGTTACCAGCTGGTTGGTAGGTGTTATGTGCCCTCTGCAATGCCTGAGCTACAGAAATTCTGAATCTATTATACAGGCAGTTACAGAGGCTGGCACTATGGCTCATGCTGTAAAGACTCACACTTTCAGTTCAGGAACTTACTAGTTCAATCTCTGGTGTTAGTGAAGATGACATCCCTTCACTAATAATGTATTTGTCTTGTTCATATTGTTGTCCTTTCTGCCGCTTTTCATCTCACAACTGGACCTTGATAGGGTGGGGGAAATGTGTTTCACATACGTGTTTATATTTTCTTTTCTTCCTGGGATTTATAAATGTATAAATGTTGCTGTTTTGTGCACCAATAAGCTTTGTAAAAGTTACACTGAGTATGTCTACCCAGCAGCTGGGAGTGTGCTTCCCAGCATGGAGAGACAAACATGAGCTAGCTCTGCTTGAGTAAGTATGCTAAAAATAGCAGCGTGGTTGCAGCATCACAGGTGTTGGCTCAGGCAAGCCATCCACGTACATACCCAAGGGGTCAGGCAGGACTGTACTTTTAAAAAGTGGGACTATACAGGCACAGTAAACAGCTTTGCTAAGCTATTAGCTTTGCTTCTAAAGTCAGATGCAATGTGTGCCCCTGTGCAGAAAGTGAGTTGTGCAAGTAAGCTTTGGAGGCAGTATTACTTCCAAATAAGGGTTGGACTGCAGAGGAATAATAGTTCAAGGAACTAGAGAGACCGGGATGTTGAATTAGTTAATCCTGATGCACTTATAAGCCTCTAACAAACAGCTTGTTCCTAGTAAAGTGAATGACACAACTTTCATAGGTTTTCTGTTTTAGTTGATTTTATTTGTTCTGGGATTTTTTCCCTTTTCCCTAATGGCTTTTTTTTATACCTGCCATATTCTTGGAGAGTAATACATCCTCCCATTGCAGCCAGCTTACTGAGAACCAAACCACGCTCTTCTGTGGGGGACGGGAAAAAAAAGGGAATACTACATGTCGGAGGGCTAAAGGTATTTGGAAAACTCAGAATTTCTGCTCAGGGAGTTAATATGATATTGTTTTATTTGTATTATGATAGTACTTACGCACCCCAGTCATAGGTAAGGGTCCCTTGTGCTAGGTACTATACAAACACATAATAAAGAGGGGTTCCTGCCCCAAAGAGTGTACACTCTAAGCATAAGATGAGAGAGAACTTGTGGATTGCAGCAAATAGATGGAGAGAACCAAAGCAACAATGTATATTATAGCTATAGCATGGTATTTGGGGAAGGAGGGAGAAGGAATGAAAGAAACAGAGACAGATTTATCTCTTTGCTATATGAGGAAGGTGTAGTCGTCTGATTCCACACAATACAATGTGAAAGGACAATGTGGAAAACAACACAGAAGATGTGAAATTTAAGTAAACTCAATTATATTCCCAAGACTGTAGATTCATGTCCTCTGTATAACCTCCACCCATGGAGCTCCAATGAAGTCTTCAATGGAGAAACCATCTGGCCCAATTAGTGGAACCCTTCTAGTAGGGTGGCAGTGGAAACACTATATATTATCCCCTGATGCCTGTGACCTTGTGTTTTTATAGGGAGCAGTCTGTCCTTCTCTGAGCCAGCAGGTGTGAATTTACCCCATAGCGTTTGGATTTACTGTTTAATGCTCTGAAGGGATTTATTGTTTGAGTTCCCAGTTGCAAAATTATAATATTACCAGTTTCCAGCAGATGAATTAAATTCTCTATGAGTTTTAATAAATTTCATAATAGTGACAGGGCAATTCCAGAGGGTGTTTTATTATGTGAAAACTGTTTACCTTGTAAGTACGCTGCCAACCTTCCAAACATTTCAGGGAAGTGATTATACAAATAATGCTTCAAGAAAACCACACACCATTTAGGATTTTCTTGGTGAATACTTGTTTTGTTAAATGCATTTGAGACAGACTTTATGTAGATAAAAATGAGGCTTCTGGAATGTCTGAGAGCTTGGGAATCAAATTCAGTGTTCTGGGCAAATACAGTCTGCTCCATCTGTACTATATGCTTATATTTAAAAATGGCTATCAGAGCATATTCTTGTTGTTATACATTTTATTGCAGGAGAGTTTAAGGGCTCCTGGTGGAGCCCTATGGTACTAGGTACACATTGCATGAAAAGATTTTTTTTTCCTGCAAAGATCTTAGAGTCTAAAGAACCTGATCCTGCGAAGATATGCATTTAAGTTAATGGGACAGTGTATAAAGTGAAACATGCGTAAATATTTGCAGGATGGGGGCCTAAATATCTCATAAGAATTAGTACTTTCTGGTACTGCACTAGTGATCATTATAGGATGTGTTATATCATTTGAGCACATATATAGAAATATTCATATGTCTAAAAACCACAATCTTTGAAAATTTTTTGTATCTTCCCATTTATGTGTAGGTGTAAGACTCAGAAACTCCTCCTAAGTAACATGTTGAAAACTTCACAACTTCATTATATCTGTTTATGATGGACTTTATTTGGAAGCCTTTGGTCCGTTGGTAAATACATACAGTCTATAGACAGTTCAGGTATTGTGAACACAAATACAAATGAAATAATGGGACAGTTATCTTTGGACACAAAATTTTTAATCTATTAATTTTGCAACTTTTTATTTTTTAATCACTAAAGTGGTTTTATGAATATATAATGGAGGGAAAATGTTTAGAATTCTAAAGTAACTAAAATATATGCCACATTGGAAAAAATAAATAGAAAACTAAAATTTTCACCATTCTGGGCTTGTATGACATGATTTTCAGTGTAGCAAAGATTTTCCTAATGTGAAAATGTAATTCAGTGTTCAGTATGTGTATTATGGATCTCCCTGTGGCTAGACCCTAGAAGATAGGACTACTGTAATGACCAGTAAGAGCTGTTCTTCCTTTATTTCAGGTAGTAGAGGCTGATGCTTTTTATGCTCAAAGTCCTAGGTTTGATCCCAAGTCCTGACCCATGGTATCAATAATTATAAAAGAATGATGGAAATTTAATAACGTGGGTCATGATGCATCCTAGCAGTCAAGGGAATTCTCTTTTGAAAACCTCCATAGACTTTCAATCAACAATCCAATTAATTATTAATGTTAAATCAGAAGTACTAGATGAGAAAAAGGTGTACTCCAGCTTTTGGAAGTATGCTTGAAAACATAATGGAACGAAAACGTAATTGATACTCGAATGTATTTCATAGGATATTTAGAATAAATGGAAAACTATAAAAACAACTGGAATGGCTCTGTTAATATCTAAAAGAGTTATTGTTAAATATTGGGAAGAGAGGGATGCTCTGTCTGACCTAATTTATTATGGAGAATGATAAATACAGCTTTGAATGAAACAGCTGTTATTGGAGTGGGGGAAAGTTTAGATGATGATTTAAAAATATGGGAGCTATTCCTATGATTTGTAGAAGAAACGTAACTAAAAATCCAACTACAAATTATAACAAAAGACAACTTCTAGGTTGTTAATCCAGATTGCATAAAGAGCATTTTCCCAGTAAAAAAAAGAATTTTGCCTGTTTTGGTTTTTTTTGGTTTTTTTGAACAGCACTATAGCTTAAATAGCTTGTGGTACAAAGTTTAAGTTTGGCACTAAGATAGTGCTTGGGTAAAAAAGGTACCTTTAGAATCCCAGTGAAAATTGGGTTGATTTGATCGAATAATGACTCTTTGAGTTATCACATGCCATGATTGCGCATTACCTTTTTCATATAATATACTTTCTTAAAACATTACTTTAATATATGTATTCATACAACTCTAGACACATCTCTTAGTGATTCCATGTATTTTTTATTTATTTATAATTTTAGTTGATAACAACTATCATATCTCTCTACAGTATCTATTTGAATAATTCTGCCAACCCATTTTCTTTCAGCTCTCAGCACAGCCTAATATAAGTGGAATTAGGGGAAAAAAGAGTTAACTGCAAAAATAATTTAGCTGCAGGGTTTGCAAGCTTTGCATGTCAGAAAGATTTCATAATTTAAATTTCTCTTTTATCATGTTTAATCTTCAGCGTGGTGTGTACATATGACTTACTGTGTACTTTACATACAGATGACTTTCAAAGATGCTGTCCGAGTGTCATAGGGTGCTTCTTCAGCTATCCAGCTGTGACCATAAGCATCCCTGTATACACACCTACACACTGTTATAATAATTTTTGTACAAAATATGCTTTGTGAAGTATCATTTGAAAGCTAACAACTTGCTGATCCTTACCATTTTTGTGTAATGTATGTATGTGGTGTGTATTAAGAGTTTTGTATATATGTTGGAATTATGATTAGAGTGTGTTTACACCAAGCATGTCAGGGGGACTTGCTTCTCTGACCAGCCTGTTTCTCAGGTAGAGACAGATATAATGATATAAACAGATATAGTGAAGTTACATACTAGGTAAACAAAGCTATCAAGGGGACGAGATTGCTAAAAAATGCCAAATTGATCAATTTTGGGCAAACACTGGTGGGGGAATAAAAACAGTATGGTGCTTCCTTCACCACCAGACTCCATGTTGCCTTCCTCACAACTTCAATAAACTCTATATTGAGGTGTATCCTTCAGAAGAATACAATTCAAAGATTCACTGGACTATAAAAGAAAGGAGTAGAAACTCCTAGATTCTCTCTTTCACCTAAGAAGACAAAAGATCCAGCATTTTGGTCTTCTGGGGGAGATCATGACTGAGGGGGGAGGGTGGTCAGCCACCTTGCTAGAAGGCTGTGGGTGAGAAAAGCCATCTTGAACAAACACTGTATGTTGCTAGATTAAGTTCTATTGACTAGAAAGTGTGTTTCAATTTTATTTGCTTGTAACTATTTTTAATTTTAATATTTTATACTTGAACTCGCTTAAAATCCCATCTTCTTTTGTTAATAAAGTTATTTTAATTTTAGTCTAGACAAACAGTGCTGTGTTGGAATTAAAGTTGTTAAAATAAGATGTTTGGTTTTGTCTCTTTAAAGGAGCAAACACATCTTATTATTCCTCTGAATGCTTCAGGAGAGGGCTGCACGTTGCAGAGCACATGGGTTTGGGAAAGTGCATGACCGAGGATGTGTTGGGATCATCTGCTAACATTAACCAAGTATGGTAAAGACAAGAGTGTGTCCGCAATAACTGCTTTCAGACGGGTGGATTTGAAGAGGCTGAGTTGAATGAAAGCTGTACAGCATACAGCACGTGGAGTGCATGTCTGCTGGCTGTGTGAGTGTCCCAGGCAGGGAGCCATAATTTTGGGTCACTAAGGATTATAATACAAGAGGTGAGACAACCTCTCATTGATCTGAATTGCACCCAAGAACATGAGACAAGTGAATAGCACTGACCTAGTCTATTTACATGGTCTTCTTGTCACAAAAACACACAATCTGTTTCTTTTCCCCACACGTACCTTTAATCTTCATTTTCCAATCATGGTAGGACATAGCACAGGTATACAGTAGAAGGAACCTGCTGCACAATTTTCTCTCCTCCCCAGATCACCTTTGATCTTCTCCATTTATTTCCTGTTCCTACATATATATGTACCCAAAGTTGTATTAGAAATGGTCTGACATAATGCTTGAGAAATAATGTATAGTAATCCAAATAGAGCACCATAATGCATATTCCAAAGGGTCAGAGTTCAGGGTGCAGATACAAAACAGACTGTGCCTGGCCATTATGAGGGTGTATAGGAAAGGGAAAGCGTACAAGAAGCCCTATTTTCCAACCCCATGGGCTTGCCAAAGGGCTGAGAAGATTGACAGTGTCTACACTCAGGGAAGCACAAGAGCTGCCCCCTCCCATGTCACTGATGGCTGGTGCATGGGGGAACAATCTGCACTCCAAGAAGGGATAGAATAGCAGCAGGCTATGCATTCTGCCTTCTAGTGCTTCCTCTTGAGTACCATGTCCCCCAACACAAAGCAATGCCTCACAGGAACAATTGAGTCCCTTGCCATCTCCTGACTTTTAAATACTTCAGCAGCATCGACCCCAAGCATTCAAAAATGGTACGACTGATTAAAAATCATAATATTTTAAGAAAATAATAAAATATGGGTTCTTTTTGTTTGTCTTTTTGATTTTTTAGTCTTTAGGGTGCACTTGGGTGATGTTTCCAAGCTTTGTTCCCAACCATGAGGGTTAGAAATTTACTTCTAATTTTTAATGAAAGTGGAGATTCTAGCCTGATCAAGTCTCCCCAGTAGTTAGGGCTTTAAGGATAATACCAATATCATGAGACTCATGATGTGATTATGAGAGTTGGCAACACTGAAATCAGTTCGGTATGTTTACAGTGCAACCAGAGGGGTGACAGCAGCATATGTAGACATACATAAACTAGTTTTCATCGCGCTTGTTCATAAAAATAGCAGGGGAACTGTGGTTGCCTGGGCTGTACAAGCCTGCCTAGGATCCTGTGTATGCACTTGAGTGGCTAACCCACGCCACCACCCATGTTGCTGCAGCTTCAGTGCTGTTTTTAGCAAGCTAGTTTGGTCTGCCTACACATACTTCAGTCATACTTTCTGTTGCATGTAGACATACCCTTAGTCACACAACTCTGAGCTGAATAAAAGTCTTTATGGAATGTCTGTCTCTCTGTCCGTCTGTATGAAAGGGGGAGGATGGTAAAATGCTTCCACGGGTTTAGATGTATTAATATAAATTCTATTGTATGAAAAGAAAATAGTCTTGTAAACATTAATCTAGAAAAAATACATACAATATTTGGTGTGAGTCCCTTTAACAGGTGCAGGTGGAATGTTGGACTCTAAGTGTCCGTAGCTTTTGGAAAGGACAGTTGGTATGTGAGAGGGAAACGGAGTCCAAAGCAGCCCTTTTAACTCCATCTTTCCTGTTTCTATGGGTGAAGTGGGATGCAGGCAGCGCAGGGAAGTAGTTGAGAATATTTCCTGCAGGTTTAACCAAATAAACTGTCAGAAGGTAGCAACTGCAGAACTGGGGTGCTACTGTTTCTGAATTGGGAATGAGGTGCTGGGGAAGAGAAATCTTCTCCTGGGTGAGAGAGAGAAGACATTGAAAAGGAAAGGGGAAGAAAACAGATGCACCACTGTGTATGAGAGGAGGCTGCTGAGAATGACATGGAAGTCCAGGTCTGGAGAACTACTTTGAAGAGACGCAGGGAAATTGCTGACATTCGTTCTGCCAGCACTGCAGGGAAGGAACCACGCTACTCTGACTTTGACAGGGAAGGGTAGATATAAGCTCATTGTCGGTGCTGAAGTGTATTGCAGTGGCTGTAGCTTTTGGATGAGTTTTTTTTTAACTGCTGCTGCAGCTGGTTAATATGCATGGAAATAAGTAAACGCTAACTATTTATTACTGTACCTTTCCAACCAAATTACAATAATCACTTTTTTGTTATAAAGATTTAGATTGCTTTGTTATTGGTCTGATGTCAAGATTCATCCTATTGGAGTTATAGTTTGTGCTTATTTAATTTTCCAAAGTACTCAACCATATACTTACAAACATGAAACACTCTCTCTACCATAAATAATTGAAAATTAATTTTAGGCTAAAATCTTTCATAAATATGTATCATCCTGTTAGTCACTCTAAACTGAAGTGGATTATTTGTTCTATGTTTGTACAGCACCTAACACATTGAAGCTCCTAGGAAGGACCACAATATAAATAAATAATAGAACAATGCAAATTCAATCAATACAAGTGTCTGTTGTAATATTCAGTTATGCAAGCGAACTTGGGATATACTTTATATAGCATACACATGCACCCCACCCATATTTATCTTTATTTTACATTTATTTTGTCACTCCTTTCTCTTTTGTGTAGCTTTGTCCTCTTTCTCTTCCTTTTATGCACTCTGCTAAAATCCAATTTAGTTTTTAAACTTAAGAAAAACAAGTTAAATTAAATCAATAAAAAATTTGTTTGGAGGGGGAGTGTTTAGCCTTGTTTGCTTGCCAAGTTGCAAATTTCAGTGATTGAGAACTGGTCTTCCAGTTGCTAGTATGGGTTAATGCATTTCTGTTGTAGTGGTAAAAGAAGGGCATGGACTGCTAGTCAGGGCACTCCACTGTCTTTAATGTTACTATTATTTTTTTATTTAATTATTACTATTATTAAAACTTAGGAAGGCGATGAGGATTCCTTTGCAATATGGTCTGTGAAGATCCAAAAATGGTGACCTACAACATGACAAATGGGAAAAGCTGGTGAAATCAGCAAGTAAAAGATGTGGCTTTCTCTTAGTTACCTGAGAATCATTGCTCCCCAAAATGGCTCAGGATTATCTATTCAAAAGAGAGAGGTAGTTCACACTACATCACCTCCTACATTAACTCCACTAGCTTTTCATCCAGAACTCATTTATGACTGGGCACTCTCATAGCATATACATTAGTGCATCCTTCCTCCCACAGGCTCTTCAGAGAAGCCTGACAAGTCTTGAGAAATTGTTCTGGCAGTCAGATATCTAAAAAGTGACTATTTAAAAACTGATGCAGTATAGTTGTTCCGCAAATGATGTACCAAGATTTGTCTTATACATACACTGTTCTTTTTGACCTAATCTAATTTTAATAATCCAATCTGTAGAATAGCCATAAAGAAAAAGAAAGAAAGACTGCTATTAAAAAGGGAACAAGGTTAAAATAAAAAGTGTATTAAGACAGTGTTAAGGGTCAAACTAAAATTCACAAAGCCATTGAAGTTCAAGGTTGAGGCTGAAAGTCTGGGCTTAGTGCACATGATAGAAAGCACAGTGCTGACATCTCTGGTTATTCATCATAAGTAACTGTAGGAACTGAGGCAGCAGGGGCCATTTTGTTTAGGAGGGCATTTCAGGGAGGCTTTGTTTTGGTTTTTGTGGGTTTAATTTAGACTATACTATTGTCATAAAGTGGTAGTAATATTTACTATATAGAGAGCTCTGCATGTTTCTTTCAAAGCACTGCTCAAACATTTAACTTAATCTTCACAACACATGCAAGGCAGATAAGTATTGTCTCCATTTTATACATGAAGAAACTCACTCCCAGAGAGGTTAAATGACACCATGTCCATGCAGTGAGTGAAAGACAGAATTAAGCTTAGAACCACTGGAAGGGGCTCTCAGACACTGGGGATGTGTCTAGAGTGCAGTAAAAGACCTCTGGCTGGCCCAAGTCAGCTGACTTGACAGAGCTCAAGCTGTGGGGCTCTAAATTTGCAGTGTGTAGACATACAGAGCCTGGGCTTTGCAACCCTGTGAGGTGGGAAGGTCTCACAGCCCAAGCCAGAATGTCTACACTGCAATTTTGTAGCCTCACAGCCTGAGCCCTGAAAACCCAAATCAGCTGACCTGTGCCAGCTGCAGCTGTGCCGCACTTTTTATTATAGTCTTTTATTTTACTCAGATGTTCCCTGAGTGAGACCCTTATTATCTAAGCCAGTCTTTTGGCTCCATGTAGGAAAGTCATGGTTTTCATTTAAATAAACAGTATGTATCTAGCCCCTTTCTTTGCAAAGATAGCGCTGGCAATATAAAACTGTGTAAACCAATTGCGTGAGTTGAAAAAAGTCAAGCAACTGTGCTATACTTTTTGCCTTAGGATAGCTGAGTAGAAGCCCCCTAGCTGCATACTTTTTATTAAAAAATTGGACCAGTTAGTTTTTTGGTCTCTCCCAAAATATCACCTCAATAACCTTCACTTTCTTCCAAATCTGGAGGCCTGTGTTGTGCATATGTAGTGATTTTGGTGGGACGAGATTTGGTTTCATTTAGAGGAATTCCGTGTCTATATGTCATTTTTTCTCCAAGTATAAGCTTGTCTCCTAGAAGAAAAAAGCCAGTTTGCCATTCACATTGGGAATACCATCATTATCTAGGAGTCAGCTCCCCCAGGATCAGGCCTCAAAACTGGAAATTCATACTGCTCTCTTATTCGTAAGAAATTGGATTAATACTATTATGTTTGTTTATTTCTTATTTTGGTAGCCTAGTACCGCATGCTAAATATGCCCCAAAGGTAATCATGTTGATGACCTAGGAAGGTAGGAACAAGGTAATATTTATTCATCTTTAAAATATAATTGTTCATGGAGTTGGAAAATATAATTTCATTCAGTATTTTTATGGCATCTTTTTCCTTTCTTCTTTCTTATCTTAGACTGTTGTATCAGATAATAATAGAACATGTGATAACCAGAACACACAGAAGAAACTGAAGTTCAGAAAAGGTTCCTAGATACAAATTCCAGTTCTACTGAATATTACATCCTACATTAGACACCTCAGTGTCAACAGACAAATCCTGCTCATTTGACTCATGCAACTAGTTCCACTTATGTCAATGAGACTGTGCTGATGAATAAAGCAAATAAGATTTGGCCCCATATGTGCAGTGAATCTTACATTCCTGATCATTCTTTTCTGAGAATAACTTCAGTTAAATCTTCGTCTTCAAGTTTCCTGCAAAATAATCCTCTATGTCAATATCTCCTTAAAAGAGATATTATAGTTCACACAATCAACTCCTATCCCCAAATCCTTTCTCTCCCTGTAGTTCTGTAATACATGCAGCATGACATCACCCCCTCCCATAGGTTCTTGAGTGAATCCAAACCTAATCTAATAAATTTTTTCGGAGTCCAGAATTAAGAATATTGAAAAAATTTAAAAATGACAACTTTAGTAAGAAACTAGCTTCAGCTGCTAAATGAAAAACACATGGATGCAAGAATTGCAACGTACTGTCAACACACTATAACAATGTACTTCACTGCATTTAATCGGTAAGAAAGGTAAAAGAGAGATGCACTTGAAATTCTCACATATTTCTCACAAAGAAGTGCCTTCTCCAGAACCAGTTCTGAAGCATGAGTTAATGCTCACTGAAGACTGAATCCAATGGGACGAGAATTTGAGCCCAACTATTGACTCCAAAATTCCATGTTCTGCTTCAGGTTTTTTTGTGATGTGATAAATAATTTCAAGAGAAATATGGCATCATGAGCTTAAAATTTAACAAGCAAATGAAAGAAGATCTGATTTTTCAAATGCGATGTATTGAAATGTAAATAATTTCATACCTACTTTTGGACATATTCAGTTCCTATCTGGGCACCTTAATTCTTTAAAAAGAAAATTAAAGTTTGCATTTCAGTTTTGTTGGGATGGCTGGTCAAATTCTGCTGTCACTTACTAAGTTTCAACTTCAATAATTTTAACAAAACTACATTGGTGTGAATGAGAGCAGATTTCCCCTCCAACGTTTATAATGGGATACAAACCTCTAAAAGTTCAGTCTTATTGGGAAATGTCATATCTGTGAATTCTGAGAGGGCTGAAATTTCTTGAAACAGGTTCTGCCATCTCTAGTGGATTACAAACATGGTTGAAAAGCCTGTTATTAAATATAGCCAGCTGTACACTAATAGCCAAGTACTGTAGGTAGAGCTTAGGGAAGCAAAGAGTTTTATCTTATCTAATGCAAGAAAATACAGTTTTTGACCATTTAATAGCTGTGGTTATAGTAATAACTGAAGTTATTTTCAGCACTGTCCCAAGATGATGATAGCTCTGTTATGTGTTAATGCAAGATAACATTTTGTTATCATTGTGTGCAGTGCATAGAAATAATTATATCTGAACACAGCATCTAGAAGTCTTTTTTTTTGGGGGGGGGGCAAAATGATCTGACTCACATTGTTCATGATTAAGATATGGAACCCCTATCTAGTTAATGCGGGGAACAAGAAATAGTGATATAAAAGATAATTTTATATGTACAGCTGTTAAAACTAAAAAATCAGATTTTCTTTGTCAGCTGCACACAGACTTGTATGCAGTACTTGGTCTGTGATAAATACGTATTTTGCTGCTATTAAATGTGGAGATTTATTACCAGTAAATAAAAGGAACAAAGACAACAAACAGGTTATGAAAAATGTCCCCAACCAAAGCAGGCCTACTACAAAATGTTCCTACGGTCACACAAGTTCCTATAAACTATGGATGTGGTTATGCTGTTTTCTTGCACTGTGTTACAGTAACATAGGCAATGCAGGTGAAATTCACCCTATGTGGAAAGTGTGTGCAAGGGGTTGCCACGTAGGCCCCATGGTGACCCTCTTGGAAGGAAGTGGGGGGAAGATGGTTGTAAGAATACCAAACACATAGGGAAGTCTCATATTGGCAATGCATAAAGGCATGGGTTCTGTGCTGGTCCTGAATAGGCTGATGAAAAGCGGAGTGGTCTCATTGAGTTGGGGAAATGGTCTAAAACCCACACATGGACAAATGGTGTGCTGGAACAGCAGCTGCAGAGCTTCTGCATTGCAGCACTATATCCTGCCTGCAAATATATGGGTGGTGAATTCTGTCTCCTCAACCCCTTGAAGTTTCCCACACAAGTGCAATTGCTCAGGTGGTGGAGGGGGCAGAGCAGGGGAAACTTTCTTCTCATGTATATAGAAGGATCACAATTACTTTTCACTTGGGGAAATTGGGTTATGGAAAAGGTGGGTTTCTAGCTTTGAAAACTGAAGTCCTTCTGATTCCAAATTAAGTGAATTTAAATATTTTTGGGATCTGAAAATGTTTGTCTAACTTGTTAGTATTGATTTTCAATAATTCTTGGAATACTGGAGAAGTTTCAGAGGACTGGAAGAGAGATAATGTTTTGCCAATATTTAAAATGAGCAAATGGGGTGACTCATAATTATAAGCCTGTCAGACTGACATCAATCTGGGGCAAAATAGTGGAATGTCTGATATGGGACTCAGTTAATATTGAATTCAAAGAGGATAAAAAATGAATGCCAATCAGCATGGGTTTTTAGAAAAAAAGATTTTGTCGTACTAACTTGTTTTATTTTTATGAGATTACAAATTTGGTTGATAAAGGTAATGGTGTTGTTATAATATACATAGATGTATGTAAGGCATTTGATTTGGCACCTCATGGGGCATTATCAGTAAGAAACTAGAATGATATAAAATCAACATGGCACACATTAAATATATTTAAAATTAATGAATGGATAGTGTGACCCAAGAACCCCTAATGCCAACTAGCCAGGGAATTGCAGGAATGTCCTGATTCTCCTCTGTACATTCTGGTTCACCAAAGAATGTCATGTGAGGTCCTAAATAAAAGCCAGTGTCACCTTGGTCACTAATATTATAGTGAAATGTATGTACATAGACTATGTGAGGAGTTTGTGTGTGTGTGTTTGTATACTGAAAATGTGTTTTAAAGTTTGTATCAAGGCAGACAGGATTGACAAACAGGTTTTCTGTGAGACAACAGATGTTTATTCACCTGTCTCCCTGAGAAGTAATTATAGTATTGTAAGGTAACATAGTGGATATCCATTCATATATGAAGTCAACATAGAGATGTGACTAAGCCACAAGTGGCAATCCTGTCTCTGAGTACAGACGATGAACTTTCAGGATATAAACAGAAGATGTCCCCCTTATCCCGCATCTAGGAAGTAAATGGGCATTCATGAACATGGGATCAGAACCAGCCTTGCATCAAATGCTGCAGAGGACTTTGGGGGTAAGGTTAGCTTCTTTAGACAGAAGGTTAGCTGTTAAGTTAAGTTTAGTCTCTAGGAAGTGTGTTATGAATTTGTTTTATATATAACCTTTTGTTTCCATTATCCTTACTCACTATCTCCTGAATCTTTGGTAATAAACTTATCCTTGTTTGCACTATAAATATATCTAGGTGCTTTGATAGTAAGCCAGCTGCTGATCCTGTCTTGAGTCATACAAGCTGATGTGTACACTGTTCCCTTGGGGACAGCAGATCCGATGTTTCTGTGAGTGTTAAGTGGATAAGGGGCTTGACACTACAAGGAAATGTGTCCAAAGGATTCAGTTACTGGTGCACCTACTGTTAACCTGCAAAGCAAAATAAGGGCTGGCATTGTCCAGAGGAGAATGCTTGGTGCTAACAGGCTGCTGGCGTCAGGGAGTGGACACCTAGATAAGCACCAGAAAGTCCTATGGCCTATGTTATTCAGGAAATCATATTAGATTATCACAATGATAGCTTCTGGCCTTATTTTTTAATTTTTTTGCATTTCTATACGTCCTGGGTTCATCCAGAAGCACAAGGACCTAGGTAATGTGAGAAGCTCTTTCCTGTATTCCCTGCATAGCTGAAACCATATACTTTCTTTATATAACAACACCTGAGAGTAATCAGCATAGCAGCTCTGATACTTCGGTAACTGGTGTTTCATTGTCACAGCACTTTGTTTTTGTTTAAATGGAAAATTTATGCCGGTGAGTAGGGAAATATTATTCACCTTTTCTACCCATTTTAGAATATATTGTGTTACTGACAGCTTCTCAGTTCAACACAGAGAGATAGTGAAGTGAAAAATCTCCTATATTTTCCTCATGTAGTACACAAGTACTCTAAAGAAATGGGTCATAAAGTTTTTAATGAATCTCATCTTTAGTTACAAACCTTTACAGCTGATGTCCCTTGTTGCTTGAAAACTGTCTTATTAATACATTATGTCGGAAGTATAATCCCTTCCTGGCTCTTGAACAAATTATTCGCTGAAGGAAATGAATTAAAACATTGCTGTGGAAATGTAAGGTGCCCAGATGTCTAATGCATTACGCCTGATTAGTAGGGATATCTATAGCACTGAAAACTTTAGGCTATGTTGTTAGACATGGTTTTGTTTCATTTTCAGTAGGTCAGTCTACCACCTCCACTACAGTACAGCTATCCATTACTGCCAGTGATTGTGTTGACCCTTAGAAAATACAGCTGCTAACATACAAAGGAGGAGATAACCTGTTTATAATCTAATGGAAATGCCTTTTTCCCACTTTACACATAAATTAAGAAGAAAGTCAAAATAAAGGTGGCTGAGGCAGGCAGTCATCTGATAAAGGTCAAACTTTCAGAGATGTCTTTTACTATAAATATAGCGAAAGCAATTATCATGGGGTTTTAGGTTTTTTTTAAATGTTGTCTACTCAGTGACAGGTGCTAAGGCTTCCTCTGTTTGGCCAAGCTTCTTGAATAAGAGAGTGCTATTGTAAAATGTCACAAGAAAGATGAATGATGGAACATAAATCGCACACTGTTCATGTTTGTATTTTGGATATAATGTTTACATATTCCTGCATTAAATTCAGTCAAAAAAATAAAGTTAATTTTCCAGGAAGGCTTTTTCTAGACATAGCGTAGTATTTACTAATTGCTGCAAAATGTATTCTCCACTAAGGAGGGTTGCCTATAAAGTTTGACTAATATTCACAGTTGATTGAAACACAAAATTCTTGTCTCATCAGATATTCTGATATTTCAAAATTTTGTTTTATCCTAAGTCAGGACAAAAATAGATATCTGGGTTGTTTTTTGTTTGTTTGTTTGTTTGTTTTTTGCAAAATGAAATATTCTGAAATATTTCATTTGAACTAGAGCTGAGTGGGAAGATTTTGACTAAACTGTGTTTGAAAATACTAGGTTGAAAGTGAACATTTTCCTGGAAACAAATATGTTTCAATGAAACCTTCAGAGGTGAAGAAACAAGCATAGCTAATTGCCTTGTGGTTAGGGCACTCAACTTGGATATGTGAAACCAAGGTTCAAGTCCGTGCTCTGCCTGATTCACACTCTCAGTCTCTCCTGTGGGAGATTAAATAGTTAAATGTTCACTGAGCCAGCAAGAGTGACTTTCTGTAGCCTGGTACTTAGGGCACTCTTTAAGTCTCTCCTCTGAGTCAGGTAGAACAGTTACATGAATCTGCATTTCCCAAATGACACCTGAGTGCCCTATCCACTAAGCTTTCAAGGGAGATGTTTATGAAAATTTCCAAAAGATCTCAGTTTTGTTCCAGTGGAAAAAAAACCCAATTTTGAAACCTCAAACATTTTTTTAAATTAAGTTCTTTTTTGGCCAGCCCTAGTTTCAATCTTGTTTTGATAAGATCAAAAAATGTTATAATATATAATCAAAATGATCATGTCAAAATGAGAGACAAGGTGGGTGAGGTAATATCGTTTATTGGAGCAACTTCTGTTGGTGAGAAAAGTTTGTCCAATAAAAGATATTACCTCACAGACCTTGTCTCTCTAATATCCGGGGGCCAACATGATTATAAACACACTACGCATAATGTCAAAATGAAACATTTCAATCTTATCTAAAAAAAGATATTGCAATAATTTCCTGTTGAATCAACATTTTCTGATGGAAAAATGTTATGTCAGAAATTTTTTTATCAGGTCTAATAATATTTAGCTATGGAGTGGGGACAGGACAAGGTCTTTGTTTTACAATGCGCTGTATAATGGTGCCTGCCAGCTGATTATATCCAAGAGCTCTTGATTTCCCTTGAAACAATGACAAATGGAAATGTTAACTCTTATGACAATGGGAAGAGGAAACTGCATGGTTGTGACATCCAGGAAGAATGCCCATTTCTCAGTTGTACAGTTTGTATGCCATTTTTTACTGCAGTGGTCTAGTAGTATTCTAGGGTGGGGGTACTGGTAAACACAGTTTCTCCATCTATGTGCGAAAATACATAAGGCCAAACTGAGATCTGCCTCTATGCAGATGTATATAGGAACTTTGTGCAAGCAGTCTTCCCCCCTTTTTGTATGGGCCACACAAGGGCAGATGACAGTAGCAGTCCTCTGAGCAGTCCCACCACCACCCCCCTTCACCAGTATGGGAAGAAAGGCAGACACACCACTGTGGTTCTCCATAACAGCCTTTAAATCACACAATCTATACCTTAATAGTTAACACTGTGTTTTATGGGACTAGCAACTTCTGTAGGCTCTCTAAGCATCCTGGTTGGTCCAAGACTAGAGGCTTGACAATATAGCAAGAATGAGTTCCTTTTGTTATGCTGTAATCTCTAGCAAGGAAAAGTCTCCACATTTTGCTTGGTGATGGGTGAACTAGATGAGATTAAATAAGAACTTTAAGGTCTCAATGTATGTCCCCTCTAAAAGCTAAGCAACCCCCTCACCTTCCTCCAAAGCCCTTTAACTCTGTGCCCCAAATTTATACCTTTTTTGAATTCCAAAAATATTCAGTTAAGTTTCCCCATTATTGTACATAGGTTTCCTCCTTGCCATCCTTTACACCTGCAGACTCTGGATATAACCAGAACCAAAAATAGAAAGAGGGAATTGTGACAGTGGATGACCTATGGTGGTGGGAGGAGGTTGGGAGAGAGGGTTAGTAACGAGAAGACCTATCATGTCCTACTCTACACAAACCTTTGCACATCAGTGCAAGGGCCCCACAAATTCTGACCCTAACTGTTTGCATTGTACTCTAAATAACACTGCAGCCAAAGCATTTCAGTTCACCTTGTGGTAAATGGCACCAATCTGTATTACAACATATTAACTTACTGCAGTGGCTCACTACTACTCTACAGCTGAACAGGAAACTTTGAATTAAAGCCAGAGAACAAGCTTCTGTACAGTGCACATTAACATTCTACTGCTGAAAAAACAGTGAAAGTATGGTTTGTAGACTGAATAATGCTGTGTTTATTCCTCTGGGTCCATGTTTTAATATGGATTGCTGTATCCATTTCTTTTTTTTTTTTTTTGACTAGGAGGTCAAAGAAGTGTATTTGTCCCATTAACCTTGGACGCGTGCAAGCACGTGAGTGCACACGTACCGCTTCCATTTTCAGCTAGCAGCAAAAAATGTACCTTATGGATCAAAAAAGCAAAAAATTAAGATTTTCATCTGGTGAAATAAATTCCTAGGATGTTTCAAATGTCATTCCTTATATTTTTTGCAAACATTAAAATTACATTTCTCATTTTAGGTATTTTGTGTCACTGTATTGTTAAGTGGTCAAAGTAAGGGGTTAAAGGGTCAGAGTAATAATGGGTAGGGAATGTTATATGCATTGTTCCTTAGTTCTGTTGCATTTCCCCGACATGACTAATTTTCTTATGTTTTGCTGTATAATTGCTGAAATCATACCATGTTTATATTTGCATATTAATTTGTAGATAACACTGGTTATCTGGGGAGCAGCACGTTAAGAAAGGCATCAGGCTAATTATTTCTCTCACCAAATCTACATGCATCTCCTGATTCCTTCAGACATAAGCAGTCACAGCTTCACATTTTCTTGGTGGTGGAATTGGTAATCACTGATAACATTCACTAGCTAGCTGGGGACAGGTCCTGAGGACTCAGTCAGTACACAGACTTTCTGTTTGTCTAGTTTGACTTTGCTGATCCTTACAATAATCCATTTTCTTAGCACTGGTGAACGTATACATAGTGATACCTCTCTAACTTAGGCCTATATGCCACAGTGAACCAAGATAATCTTTTTATTCAGAACAATTATGTATATTAAAAAGAAATCATAATCCGTTATATAGATCTTAAGGTGAGGTCTCATGAGTACAAGTCTTTAGTGTCTTTCATCATGGTAGTCTAAACAGTGGCGTATTTATGCAATACTTAGAGCTTGTAATTCAACTGTGCCTGATAAAATCTGCATCTGAATTGTATAAGAATGTAAGGGTCTATACTGCAACAACAAGCCTGCAACACTGAGTCTGAGAGCCTGCGCCAGCTGTCTCAGGCTTGCGAGGCTTGAGCTGTGGGACTATAAAGTGGAAGTGTAGAGATTTAGAGTTGGGTTAGAGCCCAGGTTTAGAAGTTCTTTTTTAGCTCTGCAGCACAAGTCAGCAGTCCCGGGCCAGCTGCAGCCAAGCCATGCGTCTTTTATCACAGTGTAGACGTACCCTAAGAGGTTTATGCTACACATCAGTTCATGCTGTTTCAGTAACACATTATGATTAGAATTCAACAAGTTTTGACTCAACATTATAGAGTACTAGAAATCAGCCATTAGCTGAATTTGAGTTATGTTTGCAAATGTGTTGCATTCTGTCTGGTTTTATAATATTTTTTCTGGCATTAACAAAAACATCATTAGAGCACAAGGTAATTTCTCAATACCTGGGCACCTGTGAAAATACCAAGGTAGCTCTTTGTTTTGTATTTCAAATTTCAAGCTGGGTTGGTTGGGATTGGTCATTTGGCTAAAATCCCTGGGTCACAGGGGTCATGCGTGTGAAAAGTTCTCAGAGTATAGCTCATTTATAGATTTTTATTGTATGGTTTAAGGCTGGACTATGGTGAGTTGAGAACAAAAGCCATTGTTACAAGTAGCACATTGCTAACTGTTCAAAGAGACAATACAGCTTGTTGATTTTTTTCCCCATTAAATAAGGTGGTAGACAGTAATAGTCATAATAGATCAGAGCAGTAAACTCCAGTGTCATATCTCCAACAGTAGCAAGTTGTATCATAAATAAATGTTATAGGACGTTACAGGGTGTTATAAATGAAGCAGCAGCAGCAGCAGCAGCTGCAAACACAGCCATGTATAACACACAGATATTTTTGTTGCAGTGGCAGTTGATCACATAATTCCCTTAAAATTTCATATGAATAAAACTGTAGTGTTGAAACATTATTTCAGTCCTAATTCTCTCACCTGCTGTAGTAACACTCACATGAGTTTTGTACTTTAGATAGAGAAGTTTGGTTTTCTTGACTTGATATTATTTATTCTACCTCCTGTTATATTTCCAGAAGGAATCTCTCTGCAAATGGAAAATCACATTGGAAATTAACAAATTTCAGTTTGGCACAAAGTCTCAAGATAGGATTAGTACAGTATGTCTACACTGATAGCAGCAAAGTCGCTGCTGTCAGATGGACCTTTCTGGATCGATTGAGCAGTCAGTGAAGACCCACTCAATTGATCCAGAAGTCGACGTTGTAAAACCACCGCCTCAAGTGGCATAGCGCTGCGTCGACAGGAATGCGGTTCCCATTGGCGCAGTGCAGTGAAGACGCCACGCAGAAGGGAAGCACAGCAGTCGACGGGAGTTACGCAAGCTACGCAGAGTAGCTTGCATAACTCCCGTTGACTGCCGCCGAATCGCCAGGTAAGTGTAGACCAGGGCAAAAGGAGATTTTTAATGTGCATAAGATGTTTTAAAATTTGAGTAAAATAACATTAGATGTTAAAAATAAATAAATCTAATGGGGAAAAGCACTTCAGATCAGGTAACCGTATTAGAAGATAAGTGTGGATTGTTCAATTATTTAAATTCTAATACCTTGTACTTATACACGTTAATCTGGATTGTTCTTTAAAAACACAGAGGAAATAAATGATAGCCATAGTTTTTAAAGCTAAGTTTTATTTATTTTTAGTTCAGTGGACAAGGTAAAATCTATTACATAAAACACCATTACAGCACAGCATGATAGCACCAGCCACCTCTATTTACCATGTCACTTTTAATATAATTTGATTTGACATAAAGACACATATTTATTATCTTGCCTCTGCCTACCAGACTGAATTTCTTCCTTAATGGATTCAACTGCAGCAGCCGTTTTGCCCAAAATGCAGGAATTGATCAGTCTGTTCTTCAGATTCCCAGTGGGACTGACCTTAGCTAAGGAGAGCATAGCAGTTCTGGTGGAGACAATGAAAGACTCAGTTTCACTGGTGGTCAGGTGTATACAAGTGCATGTTTCTGTAACCTGATTGATCTGTCAATTTAGATCAGTAATGCCAAATACCAGAAGGGCAAGACTATCAAGTAAATTACAAAGATATCCTCTGGCCACTAATTTATCTTACTATCTAACACATACGGCTAGTGACCTGGTAATTCAGCTGTTGAGAAGGAAAGGAGACAACACATGGCCCTGACAGACATGACTATCCATGGAGTGTCACTTCTAGTTCATTCTTATATTAAACACACCTTCTTTTTCTGTTTTGTTAAAAGCAAAGATCATAGACCTATTCTGAATGGGCTAGATGGGAAATTCTTCCTCTCCCGTCTGACACACTTCAACAGTGCTAATTGAATTTTTTTTTTTTGCAAAAGCACCTAAGTGACTTAAGAGTCTAAAGTCTGGTCTATACTACGGAGTTAGGTCAATGTAAGGCAGCTTATATTGACCTAATTGTATAAGTGTCTACATTAAAATGTAGCTCCCACCAATGTAACTTGCCCACTACACTGACTGAATAACTCCACCTCTGCAAGAGGCGTAACACTTAAGTCTATGTAGTTAGGTCAACACAGTGTCAGTGTACACACTGCATTGCTTACACTGACTGTTGTTGTCTTTCAGAAACCATCCCACAATGCCCCACACTGGCAGTTAAATCGGTGCAAGTGCTTCTGGTGATGATGCACACCACCGACACAAGGAGCACAGTGTGGATGTGAAAAACCAATTCAATTACTGTGATGGCAGTACATTGACTTAACTTAGGTCTGCTTAATTTTGTATGGTAGATTTTCCCTCTGTCTATTTCAAAAGTGACTTAGAAACCTTTGTCTCACTGAAACTCAGTGTGTGTCATGCTCCTTTGTGACTTCTCAAAATTATACCCATCATGCCTAATTTTCCTTTTAGCTGCAATTAATGTGATGTAGTGTTTATTGTCATAAAAAAATGTCTTGCACATTAAGACATATTTAAATAGCAGGAATTTGTATCTCAAAGTGCTTACTTTCCTAAACACAAATAACTTTCGATTTAGAAGTGCCAACACTTGAAAAGTTGAAAATGGCGATTAACAGCTTTTTGCCTTATCTTACTTAAACAGGGAGTTCATTAAAGGCAGACAGTTTGAAAAATACTTGTATTTGTTTACCACTTTAAATGAGGACTGTGACTTCATCCAGATCTCTGTACTGCTAAGCAAAGATGCATGTATTTAATTGTGTCAGTATGCTATAGATATGTGTTTACTGATTTATCATTACTTGAAATCTTTTGAAGGGCTCTAGTCATAGAATCATAGAAAATTAGAGTTGGAAGGGACCTCAGGAGATCATCTAGTCCAACCCCCTGATCAAAGCAGAACTAACCTCAGCTAAATAATCCCAGCCAGGGCTTTGTCAAGCCACAGTTTAAAAGCTCTAAAGATGGAGATTCCACCACTTCCCTAAGTCCTTACATTCTACTTTTCCAGTGATACAGTACTTATTTACTTACCTCACAGATGTGTTATAAAGATAAATTAGTCAGTGTTGATACAGCACTTGGAAGACTTAGTCCTACATAAATTCTAAATGTAGTTGTTGTGCTAGGCTGAAACCTAGCTGTGTGGATTTGCCTGCTCAGAGCTTACTGATAGTATTAGATATAGATATCACAGTCTCACATATGAGTTATTCACATAATATCTTCTTACCTCTCAACGTTCTTGCTTTATTCTCCTTATTTTTATTTGGGGTCATAGGAATTAACATAACTACCCCAAGTGGACTTTTTAGGAAAGGAGTAGGGACTGTCATTTGGCTCATTTCAGAGATGAATCTAAATGAGTCTAGAGGCAGTCTAAGTTGTAAAGTAAACCTTCTTCTAGGGCCAATTTAGTCCTTCTCTACACATCCATCTAGACTCGTTTAGACTCTCACCTGGTTCTGTAATTTACAATGACTTCTTACATATCATGGCTGAATTTGGCCTACTGAGTCTACCTTAGTATAAGGATGGAGCTGCCTACCCAACTGAAATTTACATTATTTCACACATTCTTCCATCTCTTTGGTTAGTACCTTAGCTTAGGGTCCCTCCGATGAGTATATGCAGGTGAGAAGGTTTAATTTACACATCATGAGTGAAATTCTTGCTGCACTGAAATCAATGGCAAATCTCCCAGTCACTTCATTTAGGCAGGATTTCTCCCCATCTTTGAATTTGGCCTGTTATCTTCTGGAAAGTGGATTCTGTTGTCATCTTAAAGGTGTCCTGCATTTCAGATTGTATTACTCCTTTACTCTTGGATTTTATGCTGATACTGACATTGAAATGATGACTTGAGAGGCCAGTATCATGATACTCACAATACACTATGCTGATATTCCAGTCTCCATCTATGTAATAATATCAATACTTTACACGTAATAGAGTCCCTTTTAATTTAATATCTCAAAGGTGGGTAAGAGTTTTATCGATAGAGAATCTCTGGGGCACAGAGAGGGTAAGTGACTTTTCTGGTGTCACATAGGACTGGGTCAAATCATTTGATATTCTGAAACAATACTGTATTCCAGTAAAATATGTCAGCTGTTAGATGTCACCCACCCATCTGCATTTCTCTGTGAATAAAATAAACTTTTAGTGGCTTTCATAAATATTAATAAGGTGATGGCTTTGAAGGCATTAGTAATGGAAAATCACAATGTTCAATTATCTTTATTATCCCTTTCAGAACTTTTTAGTGAGAGTAGGCTCAGTCTTTATTTTATTTTTTTACTTACTGTTAATGTTTAAATTACCTTAACATTATACTAACATAATGTCAATTAAAAGCTAACTGTCCATATTAAGAAGAATTAGTGTAAAAGCCATTAATAATGCACAATAATGGTAATCTAAAATATGAGACATACCAACTTATTATGCATTGCATAACATTAAGTTTTGTAGTATTTCCTGTAACTGTAGATATATTGTCATAGTTGAGAAAAGTCAAATATATATATAACTATATATTGGATCTTTACTTTCAAGGGAAAAAAATGGTTCCTACGCATGAAATATATGAAGTTCAAGCTTATGGCTAGAAAAGACACTACATACTCACCCTCCCCAAGACATCAGTTCAGCAAGGTTCTTAAACACGTCTAATTCTAAGACTGTGAATAGTCCCATGGCTTATTTGGGGCCCAAGGTGGCACAGCCACACGGTCTGCATTTAGCAGTGTTGTAACCCCATATACCTCTGGCTGCTACAGCCATTACCACTGCTAGTAGCTGCCTTCTGTTCCCCTCCTCTTTCAGTCTTCCTCTTGTCTCGTCTTTGGATATCTCATTTTAGAGTAGAAGTGGACCAAGTGGGCTGCTCACCTAGTGGTCCCAAAAGCAACAAGACTTTCTACTTCAAAGCAGGCTTAAGTCTCCTTTGAATTTTGGGGATGGACCATGGAAGGAGTCTCATCCCAACAGAGAAAGACACTCCCAGTGTGGTAGTGTGGGAAACTAATGATAGAGGAAGACTAATTTCATTGGGAGAAAGGGGAAGAGGCTCAAGAGGAGAAAAGCTGGAGGAGGAGACAAAAGGCACTGAAGAAGGCTAAGGGGAAAATGGGAGAAAGATATGTTTCATAGTTTCACAGCATGTAAAACCAGAAAGGACCATTGGATCATCTAGTCTGACCACCTGTATATCCACAAACCATTGAATTTCATCCAAATGCCTCTATATTAAGTCCAAAGACTTAAGTTAGACTAAAGCAGTGGTTCTTAACCTTTCCAAACTACTGTACCCCTGAAGCCTGAGTCCCACCCCCACGGGGCTGAGGCATGTAACTTAGTTTCATGGCGCCCCTGTGGCTCCAGGCAAGTGCCTTTCTTGCCACCCCCAATACCAGCGACCCCTCTAAAACTGTCACAACCCCCAGGTTGAGAAACACTGGACTAAAGCATTTCAGTCCTCAGGAAAATAAACTGTATGCCCCAGGCAAATTGACAGGCAGGCCAAGGTGCCTCCAATGCCTGAGGCCCTTGCAATGGCAGAACATTGATTAGGTGAGATTTGCCTAGATGATCCCAGCAGACAACCCAGGCCCCATGCTGGAATGTAACATCCCCTGACCTCCCAAGTTCCCCGCCAGTCTGACCTGGGGGAAAAATTTTCCCAACTAGAGCTGGCTGAAACTCAGGATTACAGGGGGAGTCTAAGGGAGGGTTGCCCAGAGCTGCAGATTCTGGAAGCCCATTCCAGGACCTCCAGGATCCTGGCTGTACAGAAAAAAGCTTGGAAGCCCTAAGAACCAGGGTTTTTCCAGGGAGCCTAGAAGTTCAGAGAGCCCTGGTTTGAGCATGCTGATTCTACCCCAGAACTGTAGACCCGGGAAATCCAGAATCCTCAGCAGCCTGCCAGTAAGACAGAGTGTGTCTGATCCTGGCAAAATGGGGGTCCCATGAGAGCCTTCCCTGTAATCTGCTGAAAATTCATCAAACCTCATCGCACGTTACTTGGAATTTTGGGCTCACCAAATTGGTATTTTCTGACAAAAGAGAGTCAGAGCAGAGTTTTGTTGGAAAATTTCCAACCAGCTCTGTTCCCAACCCCAGATTTGGCAATCAATAGGACTCTGAGCATGTGAGCAAAACACATCAGCCAAGCATCTAGAAAGAGAATTCAGTATGCTAGTCCACACTAGCTGTTATCTCAGCGAGAGTCCTGTGGCACCTTAAAGACTAACACATTTATTTCGGCATAAGCTTTCGTGGGCAGAAACCCGCTTCGTCAGATGCCCACTTGGGTGTCTGCCCACGAAAGCTTATGACGAAATAAAGTTGTTACTCTTTAACGTGCCACCTGACTCTCGCTGTTTTGCTAAAAACAGACAAACATGGCTACCCATGGAACTCATTAACATATCTGGTATCTCTTATTTTGTTCTGGTCAATCTCTAAATACTTCAGAGGAAGGCCAAAAAAAAATTTAAATTAAAAATAAAATCCCCAGGATGTTAAGGTTTGAAGTTCATGTTTTTACTTAGCTGCGTAGCCCTTACTTCCCCCAGAATGTTCACTGAAGTTCATAGACTTTAAGCCTTTAATATAAGACTTTAATATGATCATCTAGTCTAACCTCCTGCACAACGCAGGCCACAGAACCTCACCCACCCATTCCTGTAATACACCTCTAACCTATGACTGAGTTATTGAAGTCTTCAAATCATGGTTTAAAGACTTCAAGATAAAGAGAATTGACCAGTCAGTGACCCGGGCCCCATGCTACAGAGGAAGGTGAAAAAACCCCAGGGCCTTTGCCTGTCTGCCCTGTAGGAAAATTCCTTCCCGACTCCAAATATGGCGATCAGTTAAACCCTGAGCATGTGGGCAAGACTCACCAGCCAGACACCCAAGAAAGAATTATCTGTAGTAACTCAGAACCCACCCCATCAAACAGGGTCATTGGCATATTTACCACTAGTAGTCAAAGGTCAGTTAATTGCCAAATTATGCTGTTCCATCATACCATCCCCTCCATAAATTTATCAAGCTCAGTTTTGAAGCCAGTTAGGATTTTTTGCCCCCATTGCTCCCCTTAGAAGGCTATTCCAAAACTTCACTCCTCTGATAGTTAGAAACCTATGTCTAATTTCGAGTCTAAACTTCCTGATGGCCAGTTTATATCCATTAGTTCTTGTGTCCACATTGGCGCTGAACTTAAATAATTCCTCTCCCTCCCTGGTATTTATCCCTCTGATGTATTTATAGAGAGCAATCATATCTCCCCTCAACCTTCTTTTGGTTAGGCTAAACAAGCCAAGCTCTTTGAGTCTTCTCTCATAAGGCAGGTTTTCCATTCCTTGGATCATCCTAGTAGCCCTTCTCTTCATCTGTTCCAGTTTGAATTAATCTTTCTTAAACATGGGGGTCCAGAACTGCACACAAGTAGAGCGTCAGAGAAAAAAGAGCTGTTTTTGCTCTTGTGTTTCTGGATGAAATTCTTTCTTATGGAAGTCAGTGGCAAAACTCCTATTTATTTCAGTAATCACATTTTTTAGCCTCTATGTTTGAGGTAATTGCTCTGTTTTGGGGTTTTTTAAAGGGTTTCTCACAATGTTGGTGCTGGCTGTTTTGCACATTTTTTCTGTTTGTGTGTTTATCTGGTGACAAAATGAGAGTGGATTTGGGACTCAGTGGTTTTGTTGGATGTTTATTGTTATTTTGAGAGAACTTAATTGGATATATGTGCACATCATTCTACTACAGGACTCCAGATAAATACCCAGTAGAACCCCCCCACTATTTTTTTATGAAAATGTAGCATAACTAAATTTGTATGAACAAATATAAAATATATTTGTCTACATCTGAGTGCAGTCACAGAATTCACGGCCTTACCTGAAGTGGAAAAAAAATCCTGACATTGCCCTTCTAAAAAATAGTATTTTAGATGGAAAAAAGTCTATTGAAACGGACAAGGTCATTCTTCAACCTGATGACATCTGCTTATTATTCATTCAATGACAGGAGGGCAGAATTATTTGTCTAGAACAGCTCTACCCAAAGGTGTATCAGCAGATGCAAAAATATCTACTGTACAAGATCTAGTAAAACTCGGAGTGGAAAGACCTCACAGCAGCATTGGAGACCTGCTCCAAGGATTGTTATCCTTCACTTCCCAGGAGATGATAGCAATGTTTCTTGTGGAGTAAGTTGTAGCTCTTTCTGAAAATGGGTGATCTTTAGCATAGGATAGCATAATGTATGTGTTCTTATACCATTTCTTTGTCCCTTCAAAATAAATTAACAAAGTCCTCAATTAAAAACTCATGTGTTTCTCTTCATGTAAAAAAATCATGGCCCTTCTGACATCTAGTGCATGAAAGTGGCTCTGGGGCTTCTGATGTTCCCTTAGTGGTTCAGAGAGACTATTGCTTGCTGCACTGTCTGACTGGAACAGATCTGCCCTGTCTGACAGAGCCCCAAGGACACAATCGCTGTTAACTCTGGAAATCATTTTGGACTCTAAATTCAAACACCTAGAAACAATTAGATCAACCTCTACGCCCTAGTCTTCATTGGTGTTTTGATTTGTTAATATTTTCTTATTCTGGGGGCAGGTGGCTTTCAAAAAGTCTCTCTCTGCCTTCAGTGGGAAACCCCACAGAAGACTGACTGACCTCCAGATTCATGCCAACCTCCCCAAAATCTTTCTTTGGGCCTTTGGACCTTGAATGTGGGTTGAGGTGCCTTTTCCTGGGACTTGTTTTCTTCCTACTGCTACTTGGTGTTCATCTCACATATTCAGCAATAGTGGGCCTCAAATCCTCTGCAAAGGTCAATATTGGTTAAACTGCTGAAGGCTGCCTCTCAGGAAAGGCCAAAGCTCAAACCTGGGGTACTGCTTGCATGTCCCCTTGCTAGAATGGTTCTGCAGGAGTGTAGGAGAAGATGGCACTTGCCAGAAGAAAATTCACTGATTTTCAGAGTCCTCCTCTTCTCCTATTCTATATCCTTCCCTTCCTCCCCCAATATCTATCTTAAACTGCATATTTTTGTGAATTTTCTTCCTTGGAAAAGCCTGAGGGGTTTGGAGATGGAGTCACCCTCTTCTTTCACCATTCTTTGCTCTCTCTACTTCTTGATAGATTCCTATATCATTCTAGCCATACTAAGTATTGCTGGAGAAGAGGAGGGACTCTGAGAGACCTAATTATTGATGAACAGTTTTACTGTTGTTTTTCATTCCTTCTAACTCTTAAGGCAAAACAGAGTGACTTCAAATTTGGAATACAAGTTGGCTATTGATTCTATTAATTTTAGCTAGTGCCTAGAATTTTTACAATGTTATGCTTCCTTGCCAATCTCCATTACAGACTTTTTCATTTTGATTCCTACCTCAGTAAGTTACTGGGAAATACAGCAAGCTTAGTAAACATAATGTAACATGAATAAGGATTAGAATGTTCTCTTGTGCATATGTTTTTAGATAACCTATTTATTCCATTGTTTTGCATCTAAGATCTATAATGTAGGATACATAATGTATGAAGTCCTTTAGAAATACATTAATCCATTCTTCCTGTGATTGCAAACTTCTGCTTTATGGTCTATTTTTCCATTAACAATGCATAGGAATGACCATTTGTTATAAAGCTGTTGTACTTCAGTTCTCATTTTGCAGACTGCGCAATGTTACATATTGCTGTCCATGTTCCTGGCACACAGTAATAACAGCAATTAGCATTTATATGGCATATCAGGTATAGTGTTGTCATGATTATAAAGCCATACTGCTCCTTATAACAATTCATATATATATTTTTTTGTTATTCATGAAAAAATTGACACTTTTTTAAAGTTAAAAGTAGTTTTATATTAAATAAACATATTCTCTATGGAGAAGACAGAAGAATGTTTCACAAAATAATCAGTTTTCTATTTAAAAAAAAACACAGAAGCTTTCTGAGTAAGGAACATCCTCTACTTTTGAGTTTGTACAGCACCTAGCGCAATGGGGTCCTAATCCTGATAGGGACATTTGAGTACTATTGCAAAGTAAATATTTAATAATAGTAATTATTAATTAATTAATTTAAAATGAGGCTGGGGGAAAATCTCTGGTATTAGTGGTATGTGTTTTTGTTTAATTGGTTGAAGTAGGCAAATATTAAAAAGATATGGTGTCTTAGACATCTAAGGATTGTAGAGCCCTAAAAGCATATAATAGTAATACAAATAGTAGAAGCCACTGTTCTATTTTTACAAATATAAGGTTTTTTTAAAAAGTTATGAAAAGTTAGTGACCATCTGGAAACTTCATGGCCACCACTATGCTACACCGAATGGCTACGTGAGACTTTAAAGCAAGGATGAGGACAAATTTCAGACATTTCTACTGGAGGTGGGCAATTTTATTTTGATGAATAGTTTATTTGACAAAATATACAGTTTCAATTGACCCAAAATTATTCATGAATTTGGTATGAATCTGCTGAATAGTTTCAACCCAAAATGTTTTTTTGGGGACCCAAATGCCACTGGCCAATAAAGAGGGAAGAGTGCCATATAACCACTGCCATAAGGTTGCTCATCTGCGAGACAAGCTTCTAGTCCCCCTGCTCCAATGACTAATTCATTTTTATAGAAAAGCTTCAACAGGGGAAACCAGCCCCAGACTATCCCATAGCCCAGTGAGTAAAGCACTCTTCTGAGGGGTGGAAGAGCCAATTGATATTCCTTCTCTACATCACACAGACAGGGGAATAGAACCCTAGTCCCTACATCCCAGGTGAGTAGCCTCACCACTGGGCTAAGAAAGATGGGTTTCCTACCACTGCATTTTTGTGACTCTAACTAGTAGAGAAAGAAATATTTAATATGCTGTAACAAAACTATTTATCAGTTCTTTTTGATTGGCTGAAAAAATTCAGAATTTTCAGTTTCTGGCTTGACCCAGTCTGAAATTGTTCCCTCTTTTTTTTGGAATTGCCAGCAAATAAAAAAATCAGGTGTTCACCCAGCTCTAATTCCTACTCCAAAAATTCTATCACTTGAACTCAAAGAGACTCCATTATCTGTTACCAATGAAGGGCCTAAAACAATTGAGTTTTCGGATTCCATCCAATTGTGGGCAGTAGTAAACTTGTACAACAACTGCATTCTAAGCTTTGCTGTGGTCACAGTAGTGGAGAATGGAAGAAAAAAAAAATGAATTCACAAGGGATTGCTGAAAGATCTGCATAAAAGAGGAGAAAGACATATAACAGAAATTGAAAAGTAGGGTAATAATTTAACAAGAATGTACAGTCTATTAATGTTTGTAGGGAAAATGTAAAGTAATCAAAAAAGTAGGGGTTAATGTCAATTTAAAGGGTTTTTATGTATATGTCAGAGGTAAAAGGTTAGAGGAAAAGAAGTCATTTTATAAATGAGGTGGAGTAAACTAATGACTCAAAAACAGCTGAGTTAAAGAACTTCTGAAAATTTGTGTATTTAGAAAAATTAAGAAAAGAAGTTTGAGGATTTAGGAGACAAGGAAGACCTTGTAAAATATTTGTTGGTAAAGAGGAGGTTAGGGAATAGTTGAACAATTTGAACATGCATAAAAAAGGCATGCCAGATGCTATGCATCCTAGGGTATTAAGGGAATTATTGCCAATTACCATTTCATAAGTCTACTTTCTATCTCTTTAAAATAAAGGAACAAATATTTTAAGGGATGGGGAAGTACAGAAGACAGTAGAACCATAATTAATATGATGAAAAAACTAGGGCTGTCAATCACAGTTAACTCAAGAATTTTGTTTTGAGTTAACTCAATTAAAAATTAATTACAATTAATCACAACTTTAATTGCACTGTTAAATAATAATAGTATACCAATTTAAATGTATTATAAATATTTGGATTTTTTTTACATTTCAAATATATTTATTTCAATACAAAGTGTACAGTGCTCACTTTTTATTATTATTTTTATTACAAGTATTTGCACTGTAAAAAAGATAAACAAAAGATAGTATTTTTCAATTCACCTCATAAAAGTATTGTAGAGCAATCTCTTTATCGTGAAAGTGCAACTTAAAAATATAGATTTTTTTTTTTTGCACTCAAAAACAAAACAAAAAGTATATCTTTAGCACCTACAAGTCCACTCAGTCCTATTTCCTGTTTAACCAATCACTAAGACAAACAAGTTCGTTTACATTTACAGGAGATAATGCTGCATGCTTCTTATTTAAAATGTAACCTGAAAGTGAGAACAGGAGTTTATACGCCACAGTTGTAGTACGGGTTGGAAGGTATTTATGTGCCAGATATGCTAAACATTCATATGCCCCTTCAGACTTTGGACACTGTTCCAAGAACATGCTTCCATGCTGATGATGCTTGTTAAAAAAATAATGCATTAATTAAATTTGCGACTGAACTCCTTGGGGGATAATTGTATATCTCGCTCTCTGGTTTTACCAGCATTCTATCATATATTTCATGTTATGGGAGTCTCGGATGATGACCCGGCACATGTTTTTTGATTTAAAAACACTTTCACTGCAGATTTGACAAAAAGCAAAGAAGGTACCAATGTGAGATTTCTAAAGATAGCTGTAAGACTCGACCCAAGGTTTAAGAATCTGAAATGCTTTCCAAAATCTGAGAGGGACAAGATGTGGAGCATGCTGTCAGAAATCTTAAAAGAGCAACACACCAATGCAGAAACTACAGAACCCAAACCACCAAAAAAGAAAATCTATCTTCTGTTGGTGGCATCTGACTCAGATGATGAAAATGAATGTGTCAGTCCACACTGCTAGGATTGTTATCGAGCAGAACCTGTCATCAGCATGGAAGTATGTCCTCTGGAATGATGGTCAAAGCATGAAGGAGCATACGAATATTTAGTATATCTGGCACATAAATACCTTGCAACGCCAACAACAGTGCCATGTGATGGCCTGTTCTCACTTTCAGGTGACATTGTAAATAAGAAGTGGGCAGCATTATCTCCCGTAAATGTAAACAAACTTGTTTGTCTTAGTGATTGGCTGAAGAAGAATTAGGGCTGAGTCGACTTGTAGGCGCTAAAGTTTACATTGTTTTATTTTTGAGTACAGTTATTTTTTTGCATAATTCCTCATTTGTAAGTTCAACTTTCATTATAAAGTGATTGCACTATAGTACTTGTATAAAGTGAATTGAAATACTATTTCTTTTGTTTCTTTTTCACAGTGCAAATATTTGTAATAAAAATAACTAAAAAGTTAGCACTGTACACTTTGTATTGAGTTGTATTTGAAATCAATATTTTTGAAAAAGTAGAAAAAATATATATAAATAAATGGTATTCTATTATTGTTTAACAGCGCAATTAATCGTGAATCATTTTTTTAACTTCTTGACAATCCTAGAAAAAACTGAACACCTTTTAAACAGACTTAGAATCATAGGATCAGATTTTTAATGGCATATACGTGCCTAAAGCTGCAGATAGGCATCTAGGATGATTTTTCAGAGGTGCCCAAGCTCCTAACTCCCATTGATTTAGATGAGATTTAGATACTCAACTCTCATTGATTTGAATGAGGTTTAGGTGCTGAAGCATTTTTGAAAATCTCAGTAGGCACTGATCTGCATCTTTAAGCACCTAAATACCTTTAAAATTTGCTCCTAGGCCCCAATCTTGTTTAGATTTATGCATGTGTTTAACTTTATACACTGAATAATTCCATGGAAGTCCATGGAACTACTTGCAGTGCATAAAGTTAAGCTTATGCATAAGTTTTTGCAGGATCTGGGCCTTAATGACCAAAAAAGAAGGTGGTATATTTTATACATTACAGTGTTCATAAAGTATTGGATTCCATGTCCTAGGAAATCTTGTTCTCAATATTCGTATTAGCATGGTTAGGAGCTCTGCCATTGGACTGAAAATTGGTCACATCATTATAAACAATGTACCAAGACAGCAGTGTATCAAGTTGTTGGAACATATTCGGTAGCAATGAAGGAATGAAGTTAGGACTGGTCTTATTTTACGTCTTCATTGTGATCTACAAAGAGAGTTAAGTATCATGCTAATGACATCTGCAGATGTTAATCAAGTGTGAGGAGTTGCAAATATAGTTGAATACAGAGAACTAATACAGATGGACTTCCAGGGACAGATCATTTGTTAGGCCCCAGCAGCTTTGCCCTGCTCTTTTGACACACAGTAGCCATAAACTCATCTCAGCTGGCCAGTTAAGAGAAATTTACAGCTGCTTTGCTTTGTTGGAGCTGTGCAAAGTAGTCAGAGAATGAATGATTATAACATGGAGCGGAAATAGCAAAATGGGATTCATCTTGGAAAAATACAAAGCAAATGCACCTGGAGAAAATAATTTCACCAGAAGAGGAGGAACCTAAGGAGAAATGTCAAAAGGAGTCCTAGAGCCAATAAGGGATGGCAACTTAGAAAACAGTTTCTGATGCAATACACCAGCAAAAATAAATAAAAAAGGCCTTTGCAGTTTTGATCTGTTACATAGAAGTATCACTTCATGGACTAGAGAGGTAAGTCCCTGAGTGCTGCCATGGTATGACCACAGAGTGTTGCTTTCACTTATGTGCACACTGCATTATTAGGAAGATATTGACCAACTAGAGAAAAGCAAGAAAATTGATGAGGAGCAGCACTATTCCTAGAAGAAAGCCACATGTCTTCCTTGTTCCTGGCAGGACCTTGACTTGAAAGTTGCCATACTTCTACAAAAACACTTCAAAAACAGACTTCAGCGAGAAACTACAGAGCTGGAACTCGTATACAAACTTGACACAATCAAACTGGGTCTGAATAGGGACTTGGAATGGTTATCTCATTACAAAAAGTAATTGTCTCTGTTCACACATTTTCACCTTCTAATCAATGGTTGTGATTAGGCCTCATCTACTCTAACTGAATGGACTTTGCTAACACCTACCCTCCCCATTGTTGTTCTTTACCCTTGGATGTGTATATATACCCCCATCTGATTTCTCTTTCTTGCATCTGATGAAGTGGGTTACAGCCCACGAAATGTTATGCCGCAGAAATTAAATTTGTTAGTCTTTAAAGTGCTACAGGACTCTCGTTGTTTTTGCTGCTCTTCTGGTAACTCCTGCCACTAGGTGCTGCTGTTTCTGTTTCTTGCTACTGCAGAGCAGGGAGTAGAGAAGCTGGCATAGAGGCTGCCTCCATTCTACACCTTTAACCTCCCATGCATTCTGGACAGTAGAACTGAGCTAACTATCTATTCTGAACAATATAATGAATTTGACACTTTTTCCTGTCTGTGAAGTGGCCATGAACTGATCATGATTTTAATGAATTTCTGTTTGTTTTTCATAATTGTCTGAATGGCTTTTTGACAAATTGTGATGGGGTGTCTTCTGTTTCAATTTTCATAATTGTACCAAATGATCCTTCAAGTACTCTTAATTAAGTATTTGGGGGTTTTTTTGTGCCTGGAAACCTGTTACTTGGTTTGATTTCAATTCCCTTATTCGATGAGCTATCCTAAATAGAGCTGGTCAGAAGAACTTTGATAGAATAGTTTTCCACTGGAAAATGCTGTTCTGTCAAAGTCAAAACACTTCATGAAATGATGTTGATTTTTCTGAAATTATGTATATGATGTTGATTTTTTTGAAATTATGTCTAGCAGGAAAAAAAAAATAAACAAAATGTTCTGCCAGTGTCAAAACATAATGTTTCTATATCTTTAAACAAAACATTTACTTTTTTCATTTCAAAATGACTTTTTGTTTTGATATTTTAAATTTTGTGTTATATATTATAATAAAAAGTCAAAAATTAAATGAAATGTTTTCACTGATTTGAAACTCATTTTTTTTATTATTTCTTTAACAAAGCATTTCAAAATGTGCATGTTTCATTCCAAATCAGAATGAAAATAAACTTTCAAATTTCAAAATCCTCTGTGAAACACATGTAAGCCAGGTCTGAGTGGCACTCTCCCTGCTCAGCAGCTGAAAGGGGGGCACTTTATTTGCATGGGCTTTGTATCTGCATGAGTACAATTAAGTATTTAGCATAACTTACCTAGGTGCTGAGCATAATGGGAAATGGTTAGCAGGGCTGGTTTTGGGCTACAAACTACTTTTGTGTTAACTGCTGGGGTAATGAAATGTTGTCCTTCAATTGTATGAACAGATGTCAGCAAAACTGTGCTTAGTCTGTTATGATAAAATCTGCACCCTAAACTAAACAGAGCTCCACAAGGGTGGCAGACAGATGTTTCGACCTGAAAACAGGGGGAGGTGGAGCAGTCTGCAATTGAAATTGCACTAGCCCTGGCAAAGGGCTGCCCCCAGGCATGGGTGACTCTCTCTTCCTGTTGTTAAAAGGTAGAATTAATGACTCATCTTGGAGTATTTTGTTTCTTGAAAGCAGGGACGTTGACTGTATGTCAGCAGAAGGTTTACCCATGAACTGAAATCATTAAGAGCTAAAATCACTAAGAGCTGAACCAGTAGAGGATCTGGGAAACCTTGCCTGACAACTAACAGAGCTGAGTGAGCACCAGGCAACTCTGGTGGCAGGCCAGCACAGTCGGTGCCAGCCTGGTGTGGTCAGCATAGAGGCCGGCACAGTCGGGGCCGGTGCGGTCAGTGGAGGGGCTGGCACAGTTGGTGCCAGCCTGGTGCGGTCCGGGTCAGCAGAGAGGCTGGCACAGTTGGTGCCAGCCCGGTCAGCGGTTGGCAGAGGGGCCGGCACAGTCGGTGCCAGCCCTGTGCAGTCAGCGGGAGCCAGGTGCGGTCAGTGCCAGCGGTCTGTGGGAAACAGGCATGGTCGCTGCCAGTGGTCGGGGACTCAGTGAGGCCCGAAGGTGGTAGGAGACAGCAGCAGATGGGGCCTGGTCAAGCCTGTGTCAGACAGGAGCGTCATAGGGGGTGGAGCCACACCCAAGAGCTGGACATTGCAACTACGACGGTCAGTACAGGGGGAAGAAGGAAGGGAGAGGTGAAGGACATGCCCCGTACTCTGGGATGGGTTTGGCTCACTGAGTTCATGAACTCTGTTTGCACTGTTTTCCCAAACCGGTGCTGTTACCTCTCTTTTGCTATTAAAAGGTTTCTTTCTACACTCAGACTCTGTGCTTGCGAGAGGGGAAGTATTGCCCTTTGGGGGGCGCCCAGGGAATAGTGGGTAATTTCCCAGGTGACTGGGTAGAGGCTCGAGCCAGTGTGGTGTTGTATCATTGACAGGGACCCCTAGATATAGAACCCGGCCCTTGCTGCTGCCGACTCGGTCTGACAGAAGGGTTACACACAATTTCCATTCTCTGCCCAACTCTGATCCTTAGTATCTGGAGGTTGGCTAAAAGATTACAAATTGGGTTAAACGTAAGCTGAATCTTGGGAGGAAACGTGTTAGATGGGATTGGCCATAACATTAGAAAATGTACAGTAGAGAACAATCTTCCTTTGACAGGGAGATTGACAGGAAGATGTAATAGATATTTCCCATCTCTAATTTATATAGTTGCATATAGTAATGGTGCTTTTGGTGAAACAGTGTTCTGCTCAAGAGGTGCTGAGAATATGTTAGCTGGTGGATAAAGTAGGGCGTGGAAGTCAGAGGATCTAAGTTGTATTCCAATGTACATTTGTGATCTTGGGCAAATGATTTAACATCTCTGCATGGTACTTTAGTTTCTTTATCTTTAAATCATAAATATTACCACCCTCTTTTGAAAAGTGTTTATTTCATCTGAGAATTCTAAAGACAATGGGAAAAATCTTCTAAAGTATCTAAGTTACATTTTAAAAGTCAATAGAACTCAGGCTACTAAGTGTCTAAGGGCTTGTCTACACAAACAGTTAGTTTGTGGCAAGCTGGGCTGTGAATCTACTCTGTGTTTGCCTGCCGTGCACTGTCTGTGGACTCTGCTGACATACTCTAAGCAGACTTTCACTTCCTCAGGAAGCTGATGGGCAGGATCCCCAGGGAGGCTAATATGAGGGGGAAAGGAGTCCAAGAAAGCTGGCTATATTTTAAAGAAACCCTTATTGAGGGCGCAGGAACAGACCATCCCGATGTGCAGAAAGAATAGCAAATATGGCAGGCGACCAGCTTGGATTAACAAAGCAGTCTTCGGTGAGCTTAAACACAAAAAGGAAGCTTACAAGAAGTGGAAGCTTGGTCAGATGACTATGGAGTAATATAAAAATACTGCTCGAGCATGCAGGTGTGAAATCAGGAAGGCCAAAGCACAACTAGAGTTGCAGCTAGCAAGGGATGTGAAGGGCAACAAGGAGGGTTTCTATAGATATGTTAGCAACAAGAAGGTCAGAGAAAGTGTGAGCCTCTTACAGAATGGGGGAGGCAACCTAGTGACAGATGATGTGGAAAAAGATGAAGTACTCAATGCTTTTTTTGCCTCTGTCTTCACAGACAAGGTCAGTTCCCAGACTACTGAACTGGGCAGCACAGAATGGGGAGGAGGTAAGCAGCCTTTAGTGGTGAAAGAACAGGTTCAGAACTATTTAGAAAGTCTGGACATGCACAAGTCCATGGGGCTGGATGCAATGCATCCGAGGGTGCTGAGGGAGTTGGCTGATGTGATTGCGGAGCCATTGGCCATTATCTTTGAAAACACGTGGTGATTTGGCGAGGGCCTGGATGATAGGAAAAATGCAAATATAGTGCCCATCTTCAGAAAAGAAAAAGAGGACAATTCAGGGAACTACAGATCGGTCAGCCTCAGCTCAGTCCCTGGAAAAATCATAGAGCAGATCCTCAAGGAATCCTTTCTAAGGCACTTGGAAGAGAGGAAGGTGATCAGGAACAGTCAGCATGGATTCACCAAGGGCAAATCATGTCTGACCAACCAGATTGCCTTCTATGCTGGGATGGCTGGCTCCATAGGTATGGGGAAAGCAGTGGATGAGATATACCTTGATTTGAGCAAAGCTTTTGATATGGTCTCCCACAATATTCTTATCAGCAAGTTAAAGAAGTATGGGTTGGATGAATGGATTAAAAGATGGATATAAAGCTGGCTAGATCATTGGTCTCAACAGGTAGTGATCAACAGCTCAATGTTTAATTGGCTGCCGGTAGCAAGCAGAGTGCCCCAGGGATCAGAGTTGGGGCCGGTTTTGCTCAATATTTTCTGAAGGATGGGATGGACTGCACCCTCAGCAAGTTTGCAGATAACACTATGCTGGAAGGAATGGTAGATATCCTGGAGGGTAGGGATAGGGTATAGAATGATCTAGACAAATTGGAGAATTGGGCCAAAAAATATCTGATGAGGTTCAACAAGGACAAGGTCCTGCACTTAGGACAGAAGAATTCCATTCACTGCTACAGACTGGGGACCGACTGGCTAAGCAGTAGTTCTGTAGAAAAGTACCTGGTGGTTACAGTGGAGAAGAAGCTGGATATGAGTCAACAGTGTGCCCTTATTGCCAAGAAGGCTAATGGCATATTTGAATGCATTAGTAGGAGCTTTGCCAGCGGAACAAGAGAAGTGATTATTCTCCTCTATTTGGCACTGATAAGGCCACTTTTGGAATATTGTGTCCAGTTTTGGTCCCCCCACTCCAAGAAGGATGTGGACTAACTGTAGAGAATCCAGCGGAGGGCAAAAAAATTATTAGGAGGCTGGAGCACATGACTTATGAGGAAAGTCTGAGGGAACTTAGCTTGTTTAGCCTGCAGAAGAGAAGAATGGGGGGGATTTGATAGCAGCCTTTAACTACCTGAAGGGGGGGGTCCAAAGAGGATGGAGATAGGCTGTTCTCAATGGTAGTGGATGACAGAACTAGGAGCAAATATATCAAGTTGCAATGGAGGAGGTTTAGGTTGGATATTAGGAAAAACGTTTTCACTAGGAGGGTGGTAAAGCACTGAAATGGGTTACCTATGGAGGTGGCAGATACTCCATCCTTAAAGGTTTTTAAGTGCAGCTTGACAAATCCCTGACTGGGATGATTTAGTTGGGTTGGTCCTGCTTTGAGCAGGGAGGTTGGACTAGAGGACCTTCTGAGGTCCTTTCCAACCCTAATCTTCTATGTTTTTATTATTCTCAGTTTGTTAGTGTGCTTTGATCTGTCCTGCTTTGGAATGGCCTAAAGTGCATTAACCAACTGCTAGTGCTGTCTAAGCAGAGTCCACATGGACAGTTAGACTGTGGCAATCTAGAGTGGGGTAGATTTGCACCCCAGCTTGCTGCAAACAAAATGTTCAGGTACACAAATCCTAAGTCACTTTTGAAAGTGATACTCAGATTCCTAAGTCACTTAGGAAATTTTGAAATTTGTATCTTATTCACTTTCTTATTACTTATTATTTGTTGCTAAGGGAAACAATGCGCCAAAGAACCATCATTTGTTGAAAGAGCTCTCACTGGGTTCACTGTATCCCCACCCCTATGTAATAGACTTGTCACTGTTCGGTTTCAGAAACAGGACAGCTCCACATTTGCTGTGCCCATTCATGTTTAAAGTAGTCAAAACAAAACGTTTTGCATGAAAGCTAGAGTTGTCCATATTCAGACTTCAAATAAAGATTTCCATAAAATAATGATTCAATTAAAATAAATTGAACTGAGCCACTTTTAGTGACCTTTTCAATTTCCAATTACAAAGCTGTCTATTCCTGCAGTGTTTTCATTTACTTTTCTTATTCTTTGCTTCTGTTCATTTGTCAATCAATTAAAAGAGATGTTGTTTCAGGCAATAAATTAACTATAATGTTTACCAGATTTCATTCATTCTCTTGGCACACGTTCTTTTGCTGAGGGTAGATTTGTACATTTAAGCTGACAGAGTCAAACTCCCCTAATGTGTCTAACTGAGATTCTATTAAAAATCCACTCTCTTCTTCCCTTCCCTCATCTCATTCAGAGTAATCAAATCCAAATCAGCAGCTACATTTAGAATTCTGTGGAGCTTGTTTGAGCCATGCCAGAGCTAAATGCTTATTGGTCTCACTACAACAAAAAGAGCCCATCTGAGGCAATTGTTGGACCATTCTTACAAATTTATTTAAAAGTAATCTGACGTAACAAGATTTATTTTAGTGCTTCAAATAGTAAATATTTTTTTCTCAGTGACTAACAAGATTGGAGTTAAAATACATAACTACAGTAAAATATGCATAGTCTTATTGTAATCCATTCTGTCCTGAAGCAGAAAAGGTTTGTGCAACTGATAAGGGAAAATGGCCAGTATGGGTTTCATCAGCTTTTCTGGCATGGATTATGCACCCCTAAAATTTTACTATAGAACAATTGCCCTCATTCCTCCCTCTCCCCCCCCCCCTCCATTTAAAAGAAAATGTTTCTATAATTGAATTGTGGATCAAAAGGTCAGGATAATCAGAAAGTGCTGTAAACTAAAATGACAATATTCAAATCTCATGCGTTAGGGCATAAAATGATTACCTGCAGGGGCCAGGAAGGAATATATTTCCCCACTATTGGCATGGGAATGGAGGTTCATCTTCCTCTCAATAATTAACTGATGGACATTGCCGGAGCTAAGATATTAAATTTGATGGATGTGTAGGGCGATTATGTATGCAGATCTTATGTTCCTACATTGTTTTGGCATATAGGGCCAGATCCTCAGCTGGAAATCACAGTAGCTCTATTCACTTCAGTGGGGCTATGCTGATTTACCCTAGCTGAGGATTTGGCTTTTTATTCTGAAGGAATAAATATGCTCATTTTTGTTGCTGTTGGTGTGTTGTATTTTTGTAACCACAAATCTTGAGCAAATTAAACATTCCCTATGTGGAAAGATAATTATATGTTTTTTCTTCATTTAGAAACCTTTGGTAGCTTAACTATGCATTTTAGTATCTACAGTGTCTGTATTTTAGATCACAAAGAAAGAATTGTCACTGAACAAAGCGTTTTCTTATTGCAATGTCAGCACATTGAAGGGCTCTTTTGACTATAGTATGTAGTTTTAAAGTAAATATGAAACCAGTGACTTCCATTATTCAATATGGTATAGTAGGTGGAATGGGAAAAGTCTTAAAGGGAAACAATAAAGCATTAAGTATTTTGTCTCAGTGCTTCCTTTAATTCTTTTTTTTTTTTTTTTTCCATTTTCCACTGCCAATTTTCTTTTATCATAGAACCACCTTCGTCATGTGCTGCTTTGCTCTTCTCACCCTGACCCCTCTTTACTAATGGGTAGCTATTGGAAACTTATTACTACAGTCATGGAGTGTTTTCTTTCAGGTCTGAAATGAATACATTACTCCCCTTGGAATTTTTAGCTACTTGCTTTGCTAATCTATTCTGTCTCTCTTTAATAATTTGGGAGACTTCAACACCAAAAAGAACTCCTCCCATCTTTGTTCTTCTAGAAGCTCAGCATCTTTTGAAAAATAAACGATCATTTCTAAAATTGTGCCACGAAAACTCACATATGATCTTTTTCAAGAGCTTTAGTCAAAATACAGAACAATACAATGTACATGCATGTATTCTTGTTATCAATGAAATGGCAAGCTGCAATGCCATTAGAAAGCAATAACCACAGTGGAGTCAGTCCCTGCAGGTAGAGCATTGTGAAATACACAAAATGCTAACTGAGGTAGTTTTAGATCATTTTCTTTAATTAAATTAATCAGCAAATGTTTTTTAATTTGGGGCCTTTTTAAGTTTGTGGATATACTCTCCCTCTGAGATGCTCATCTAGCACCTAGAGTGAACTGAGTACATGCAAAAGTACTGCTAATTGTACATGTGCTTTGCTGTGTTGTACACAGACAGTGAAGAGGTAATGTTTTCAGTCCTGAAGGGGGTTTTAAACACTGTGGCTAACAACTTCTTTTGTATTCTACTACCAAGCCATCTCAACATATCCAATTTTCACTTCTTTTTCTCCCCCCTGGAAAGCTATCACTATGCTTGAGCGAATAGCATAGAATCCATTCCAGAAGCTGCTGGAATTTGCAATCACTTCACATCATGTCATCGTTCTGTTAAATGGATTCAGTCTTCATGATGTGTGTTTCTCTTTGGGAAATCCTCTTTCTTCATCCCTTGTTGCAACAGAAGAGTGAAACCATATATCTTGTGTTCTAGGAAAAATATACGTTAAGTATTTATAATATATATAAATACTTTACAACATATATAACATTATTTATAATTTATAACATATATCAATGCTTAAGAACATAATAGTAAGTCAGGTGTGACAGATGCCTATTTCTCAATTCTCAGTGTGCTTGTGAGACTCATGATTTTTGAATCACGGAGCCTAAAGATGGCACAATCCTTCTAGGCCAAATTCCTGCCAGTGCTGGATTGCTCTCTTATTCTACATTTACTGTGTTTGCCCTATTGTAGTTTAATACCCTAAATGCTCTGGCTTCCTTTGTTTCCCATAGCTGTTGGGAAATTTTCCTGATACTCTGCTACATTTTGCCCCCTTAAATTCATCTAACTACTCTAGCTAATACTCCCTTTTAGTATGCTAAATATTTCCTCTAATTTTTCTAGCTAAATAGTCAGTGCTTAGCCAGATGTGATTAGGCCAAGATTTTTAAAAATGGCAACCTACAGTTAAGCATTTAAGTCCACATGGCAGTATGCAGAAGCTCTGCAGGATCCAATAAGTGTGGCTCAAGGGGAGCACGATGTGTCCCCTGAAGGGAAAAATCAAACCCTTCCTGTTTGTTAAAATGGGCGGTTTTATCTGACACCATGGAGATAATACTATGCTCCACATTGAGAAAAATGTGCTTTCTGAAGTGAGTCAGAACAGCCAGAAGCACAGCCTTACAATAATGCTTCAGCTTTAATTTCTGAATGTTTCCGAGTGATACTTATTTTATTGTCACATGCATTCAAGACATGTATTTTCAGCAATGTGACTGAAACCAAACATCACAATGTAGATAACTATTGAGATTAGCTTTAGGCAAATAGATTTGCAACCATTAGAAGCCTTCTCCTAACTTGTGAGAAAAAGAAAGGTTAGGTAATGTAGTGGCTTGCAGTAGTTCCTGCCTGTCTGCATCGGAGGAAGGCCACTCCACCTCATTATGCCATCTAATGGCAGAGTGCTGATCAACAGGGGATTAGCACCACAAACAGTCTGTAGCCAGCCTCTAGCTGGGGCAGGGAATAACTCAGTCATGCTCAGCCCTCTGGGCAGGGCCAAACAATATCAAGAAGTCTGTGGCCCATCTCCCTGGCTGGGGCAGAGCAAAGCAGTCTGTGGCCCAGTGGAGCAAAAGCAGTCAGTGGCCCAACTCCCTGGCTGGGGCAGACAGCAAACAAATGCAGGCCATCCAGCCTGGGGTTGGCATCAGGGGGAAAGGGGGAGCCAGGCCCACCCTACTCCCCTGGGTCCCAGTCCAGCACCCTAACAGTGGTGGGGGATCCTGCCACTGTGTCAGCAGGGATCCTGCTGAAATACACTGACCATGGCTTCATCAAAAACAACTGGACTAATGACTGATTTCTCTGGGCTACGTCCTACCCCTACTTGCTTGTAGGGCTTCGTTGCTCACAGATCCTCAGGATCCTCTGGGTACTCGGTAACTGCCAGTTCTAGCAGCTCCTCAGGGATTCAGCTGGCAGCAGCTCCTCCAGATATTCACCGGGCAGCAGCTCCTCTGGATATTCCTTCAGAGGCAGGGATAAAAATAGCACAGTCCCCGGATTAGGGCCAACAGAATCCGACTCCTTCCCTGGATCTCCCTCAGCTGAACTGGAGGCCCCACCTCTTATACTTCCTGTTCCATTCCTCTGCTTCTAGCACAAGGAGTGGGCCCGTCCTAGCTTTGCCCACCAGGAGGTGATTGTGGTTCCTCTCTGTTTGCATCAGAGGGAAGCCACTCCGACTCACTACAGGTGACTATCTCTTGAGAAAACCTTTGAGAAATAAATTGGAATTAAATTTCACTGTTAGGAGGAAGAAATTGCCATCTGAATTTAGCTTCTGACATTTTACTTGTTCCTGGACTTGGAAATAAAATACTATACATAAGCATTTTTTTATTTTGTTCTTTTTCGAAGGAGAATTCTCATGATGATGATGATGATGAGAATAGGCTTTGGGATTTTAAATGTGAGACAGATAATAAAAAAAACAAAATGAAAGATACTAACAAAAGATCTAATAGAAAGAAGAGTGAGGGAAGAGAAGAATACTCATTTCCTCAACCCCTTCATCAGTGCCTTGGAGTAGGGGAAGAAGTTACAAGGAAAATCAAGGCAGAAGCAACAACCAGGCCTGGACTAAATGCAGCATGTTTAAATCATTACTGAGGCAGACAATCAAAAGCAATAGGACTTGTTATTAGGTGATAGATAATTTGCAGCACCAAAAACCATAAACATCCACTGTACTCCTGTGTTACCAGGTTGTCCTTGCTGGCCCAGTTGCTGGGATCCTCCCTCAGGCTCTGTCTCCGGGGGAGGCCACAGCGCCTTCCTACACAAGGGGAATCGGTTCGCTTTCGGTGAGCAAGTAGTCAGTTGCTCTAACTCTTACGCAGGGTGAGCAAGCAGTTTAGCGCTCTGGCCCTCAGGCAGGGTGAGCGAGCAAGTCAGCAGTGGGTTTGCTCTCTGGAGCAGTAGGGAACAGGAGGCTCTCCTCGGGGTGGCTAGGAAAGGGGGGGACGGAGAGGGGGATGCGGTCCTACCCATCTCCACTGCGTCCCAGCCCAGGGCCCTAGCAGTGGCAAAAGCGGTTGCCACTGGGTCGGTGGGGCTCCCGCCACAACACACCGAGTAGGCCTCAGATTCAGCCACAAGCTATGGCTGCCCCCGGGCTACTTCCTCCCCGCTGGCCCCAGTACCTGTCTCCTCAGTATCGCGGGGGTACTCCAGCTGGGGTTGGCCTGTCAGTCCCTCCTTGTCCACGGGTGGCAATGCGGGGAGCTCCTCTTCAAGGGGCAGCTCCTCTAGGTTGTTTGGTGCTAGGAGAGGCTCGGATTCCGGCAGCTCCTCCAGGTCCGTTCCCAACACAGGGGGCTCAGCGGCCGGCAGCTCCTCTAGGTCCTGTCCGGCCTCAGGGGGTATCCTCCATCCGGGTTGCTCTGGGGTCTCGGCCAGTCCCGGGGCTCCGGTGGCTTGGTCCAGTCCCGGGGTCTGGGTACTTCGGTTCAGTCTCTCTGGCTGGGTTGCCTGGTCCAGCTCTGGGAAGGCCCTAACCAGTCTCCAGGCCCGGGTGGAGCCGGGCTTGGTCAGCGACTCTGCACTGGCGTAGGCCTCTGCCGGTGGGGCAGCACGTCTGTCTCCAGCAGCAGTATTTCACTGACTGAGCTCTGGGGCCGTGCTTTTATACTGCCCCTTCTTGTGGGGGCTCCGCCCCGCGGCCGCTGATTGGGCTGGCCAGACGGTCCTATCGCGGCCCGGTTCCCTGGTTGCCAGGGATACTTAGCTGCTGCGCCTGGTTTGGTCCACTCAGGCTGCTCACGCCATCCCTCCGGCTCTGTCTCTGGGGGAGGCCACAGCGCCTTCCTACATCCTGTCTTCTAAACTTGTTTTTCTTCCAGTAATCCAATATGAACAGCCTTAATTGATGAACTACCCTGTCCTTCTATTATATGTCCTTCAAATTTTCATAGCAAGACAGAGTGGAGACACACCAATGGACACATCGGCCAACACCAGCTGCTTCAGTGGACAGTCTGAACTCCCTACAATACACATAATTGTACACCATTATTCCATGGATTAACGTTACCTCTTAATCTTGGCTGTTGAATTACTTGTACCCAGGGGCATTTGATATTTAAAGAGTTGAGTTACTTTTTGACCATGAATACACTCTGAGCTGATATTTCATTGAGCTTCTCATACTAACTCCAACATATTTTTCCAGAATTTCAGAAACTTCCAATGGCTGCCTCCAGCAATGGTTAGAAAATTCAAATGTAATGAAAAATATTACATATGTTGGCAAGAGCTTCTTACCATGTGATATAAGCAAAATGTTCCCTTAACTTTAGTAGTGTTCATTTAACTGTATTGGTATTGGGTCAGAAATGGCTTACTGAGGAGGATGATTATCAAAATAGTCTGATTGTTTCTTGTGGAAGATAAATTACTGCTAAAGTAAACTGTTAGCGTGGGAAGAATGTGGTTGGGTGTGGTGGGCATATATTGGCATATTGTGAAGGTATCAGTAACAGCTACATAATGAAGACTGAGTTGAGTTTTGCACGTAAAGCAGGGATTCAACAACTTTGTGTATGAAGAATACAGCATATCTTCCCAAAAATTAAAGTACTTATTCTTTGAGTGCAGAATGAGTTTACTGAAAATTTATAGGTAAATTAGTTAATGAAAGTGAATTAAAGGACCCATTTTAAAATTAATGTTAAGAAATGAAGCACTCTGTGCCCAGAGCTTTTTTTGACCCAAATGATCACAGCTCAGGCATTGACTTAGGTACATATGGAACAGCAAGTAATTGTTGGGTAAAAAATGTTAAGGATTATTGGTCATTTTCTCCATCATACTTCATAATTGAAAGTTTCCCTTACAGGAAAGGCTGAAGAAGAAGAATGTCCTTTGAAAAAACTCAAGAAGAATTATCCTCTTTCCAAAGGGTCACCATCTCCCAGTGTTCTCAGTGAGGTGAGGCCATGGGCTGCCCTTAGCAAAGATATGCACTACCTTCATTCACCTTCTCCTCTTTACAGTGCTACTCTCTGCTTTCTGGCAAATGAGGAGCTGCCATTTTCTGTCAGGGCAGCTTAGCTTTACTCCTACTAGGAACAATGAGAGTCAATGGCCATTCCTTACCTATAGAGAAACTAAAACAGTATTTCAGAGGAGGTTACACGGCTAGTTATTCCACAATAGATAGCATAGGTAGACCCATCCAGACACTGTGCTTTATCTAGCATAGCAGGATTAATTTAGAAGGACTTTCCATAGGAATAAGGCTGCAAATTGGAAATTATTCAATGGCTTTCTTGTTTATTTTTTTATGACCTCATCATAGGACTAGGGGAAGGAAGGGAAGAAAGACGGCCTAGAAAATTTTGAAGACTTTAAGAGGGAAATAAAGATCTCTTAGGGTTGGGGATACATTTGGGGGGAGGGGCGAGAAGACTGAAATAAAAAGTAATTTTATTTACAGCTACTAGTAAAAGTACAAAAAAACCCAAAACATAATAGTGTTTTCTTCAGTTCTGAAAAAAATTGTTTTTAAAACACATCTCAGAATTTCCTGAAATTTCTCAAACATTTGACCAACATTTCCTGCAGATTTTGAATGGACCTAATATACAGTTATTTGGGCTTTTGAAGATACTGATGCTGCCTTCTCCTCCTCTATTAAAGGATATTCAACAGTATAAGGACAACAAGCTGCCATATTGTAAAAAAGTGAGTACCATGTGATCAATGCAATAAATTCTAAATTGAGATTGCCAAATATTATTTAAGAGAACATCTTTTCCCTTACATTTTCTCCTCATAATTAATTTTAAAAGATAAATGGTGTTATTTTCTCTATTTTATCTTAATTCAGACCTTGCTTTAACTTGTTTTTGATGTCTCATCCACTAAACCTGAGTCCCTCTTAATAATTTACAACTTGCAATCTTTACTAATTTATCTGTCCAACCTATTTTCTGTCTGTTTCACAGTCAGCATTTGGATTTTTATCTAGTATCAAATCTCCTAAATGAGGGTTGCTCTTTGCCCTGAAGTTGTTTCTCCAGCTCAGTTTTGCAGAGAAGGAACCTGGTATTTGCAAGGGGACAGTCAAAATAAATGTGTCCCATTTTCTACCTGAATATTTCTGAACCTTACTTATATTTATAACCAAATAACAAAAAATAGAATCCAAAGATTGGCATTCTGTGATTTTTTTCCTTAATTAATCAGGACTTTCTTCTATGAAAAAATAGGCTTTCTAGAGATGTACATAAGAATATTAAATACCAGCAAATCCAAATGCTTCAGATGAAGAATGAAATTAGCCACTTCTTGCAAGCATCCACCTGTGTTTTAAAATTATTTTAAAATGTTGGCATGTTGCACAGTTTAATAGATATCACAGGAAAGTAACCCCAGTGATTAGATCTGCAGTTGATTAGATCTGCAGCTAATTGTTTGAAAGATTCAACCACTGGTAAATAAAACCAGGAGCAGAATCTGTATATGCATGCATATGCCTACTCACAGAGCTTCCAATCCTTCAGTCTGGGGTAGGAGCCAAGATTCTGCTCCTGGCTTGGTGTGATGGTGTGGTATAAAACTTTAATCACAGTGGGTGTAGCATGAGAATACATCTTGTTCTTGGCCAAGACAGGAACAATTGTACAAGTTATGCAAGCAATTGCCCATGAAACATTTATATCAGGTCACTCTTTTGTGTAATCCAACTATGTCATAAAGCCTGTATGGGGGAAAAAAAAGTTTCAGGTAGTTAAAAAGACATGTTGGGACTATTTTTATACTACTTTCTTTGTAAAACCAGATTTCCCTGTTACCGTGTGTTCACCTGCACGGAACTCAAAATACAGAGAATATATAACTAATACATTCAGTTAATCCTGTAAAAATTACCTAAAATATAACAGAAGATGGTCTAGGTTCAGCTAAAGGTATCTTTTGATAAAACGGAAATCTTTTGCAAAAAAAATCCATTTTCTTCAAAACCAACCAATCAATAAATAAAAAATAGGGCAACCCCACATTGGAAAGACTTGAAGCAAGCACTTTGTGTGCCGCTGGGAAACTGGGAATCTCCACTTTCAAATGGTGTATAACTCCCGCTTCTAATCGTATTTGGTTATGGAACCTTCAACCTCGCACTCGGGCTAAATTGCAAGTGTCCCCTTATTCCCCCAGTTCACCCAGAAACACCACTGTTCTTTGCTGGGGGGGGGGAACTTGCTTTGTTCCACCTGATTTTACAGCACCTAGTCAGGGGAGACTTCAACTACTCTCTTGGTAGCTGTATGTCCCCTTTGTGTTGCTCCAGGCACCCAGGGTTTGGCCCCAAATGTTAGATTTACAAGGAAAAACAAAACAAACCCACACTTGGCTTTTATTTTGGAATCATGGACTATACGAATATGGAATATTTTATACTTTCCAAGTTTCCCCCTGGTTGCTTGTGCCAGATTCATTCTAAATTAATAATCTTTAATTATGAAAAAAATTCTCAAATAATTCCAACCCTGATTCCAGTCCAGCAACAACATAAAATAATCATTATGAGTAAGAAAAGTATGCAAATTCCCCCTTCAACATTGCCCATATGCACATAGAAGCGCACAAAATCCTGCCATCTGCAGTGGAAAATGTAAGTATTCCAGCAACCTGTATTGCCAAAATTATTATTCAATTAGCCACTTTCCAGCACTACCAAGGTATACATAAAATATCGGCCTAATAAACCTCACCAAATCCACAAATTAGCTTCAGATGGTACTGTTATCTTGTTTTTAATCATTGGGCCTGTTGCCAGCGGCTATCGCTTTATCAGTTATTGCAGCAAGAATACCATTCATATGAATCTGCGAACCTGCAGTGATCATATTCCTATTCATAATTATGATTTATGAATTTTCATAAAAGATTATTGTCTTTTACCTGTTTGTGCATTCTACAGATTTGTAAAAGACCATTTCCTCCATGCCAAATGCATTCCCTTTCCCAAACACATCCCCTTTCCAAACTACGCTCTTAATAGGAATGACAGGGAGAATAAGGAGTGAAAACATGGTAATCAAACCAGTGTAGGATATGGAGTTTTCTTTACATTCCTGCTATGTCAGCTTGCACTACTCTGTGGTACAGTTCTTCTACTTTCCCATTTAATCATTGTTAAATCCTGTACAGGATAAGCCAGAGAATGGGTGAGATATAATACTGATAAACGAATCAAAAGAATGTCTGTGAAATTGACCAATTGATAGGGAACAAGTTCTTACCATTAATAATTAGCTGTAGGAGTAATTTGAGTGGGAAAGAAGTGATCAGACTTGACATGTACATTGTCAGCAAGAGTTTTGGTAGGTTTTTAAAAGGTAACATTTGAAATTTCTGGGCTGTGGTTGGATGAAACAACATTTTCTTGTAAAATCTCATCAAGTTCGACGGCCAAAGAAGATCACTAGCCTTTTCTGGGCAAATACTCATTCAAGATTCAAATAGAATGAAAAATAAAAATGATAAAGAAGTCATACTTGCCTGAACCCACAATAAATCCTACTCCTCATGAGCTGTTCTGGAAAATCAATAAAAATGTTGTTATAGCAGCATGAAATTATGAAAATTTTCTTTTGTTCAGTGTCACGTAAGAGCTGTCCATCGAGTGAACATCTTTAAGAGTAGAGCATGATATTAATGTTAGCTGCCAATGTGTGCAAATAAGATATTACCCCTCCCCTTCCATGTATGGAAGGCCTGACCCAAAGTCCATGGACATCAGTGTAGAGACTCCCATTGATTTGTATGGGCTTTGGATCAGGCTCTGAATATACCGTTAAAGGTCTGACAACCATTGCTGATATCATTCACTAAAGTAATAGGTGCATCCTAAAAGATTCACCTGGTTGGTTCTGTAAAGTAAAATAAAGATTTTTGTGTATAAAATACATAACTGATGGATGTATGGAGGAGGTCAACAAGACAAAGCAACAAAGTCATGTTACATATTCCAGCCCCGTGTAAAGAAAGGAGGAAACCTTCAGTGTTTCCACTAATGGAAAAATAAAGACTCAGAAGAGAAAGAATGTCCTTTCCTGAATGGCTATCACAAGAGAGTAAAAAGAAATTAACAGTATGATTTTAATTAGACTAAGTGCCAAATCTTCATGCGCTTTTGGAAACCAAGCAAGCTTGTTCATCATGAAGTTTTTGTCAAGCTCTCACAGGTCTATTAATGTGCTACCCATGACTGGTTTGTATACCTCGTTTCACAGTTACCCTCTATATGACATTTGAAATGCATTTTTCCCTTCATGACCAATATGACTCTTTTATTCAGTGATAAGAATAAATACTCCCACTCCTACATTATTAGCATATACTGGAAATATAATAAAGGAGATAACTGTTTAGAACAGCATGAAACACTTCACAGAACATAAATTATAAATCTCCATCCAATAGGCTAATCACAAAGTATTAAGAATTTTTTCTGATAAGCAGGAAAATTGTAGAGTGAGATTCAGATAGATATGATTAACAGAATGAAGACTATAAAATAATAGAACTAGCCCCCGCCTCCATATTTTCAAAGAGACTGCAATCACAGGATTTTAAAATAAATCCTTTTTATTAGGATTAACAGCTTTGTGAAGTATACTTCTCTATTCATCATAATAACTCTGTTTGTTACATGTGTGGTCTGTTGTTATACTAAATAATATGGTGTTGAAGCAATCAGAGAAGAAACAGTTTACTATATGACAGTTTTGGGTACAAACATTTTTATAACCCACTTTTTTGGCTTAATTCTTAATAATAATAATAAAAAACACTTTTCAAAAGTGCTTTTAATTGTAGCCATTAAATCATTTGAGACTTTAATGCTCTGAAAGTTTATATATATATATATTAGAAGACTTAACTGAGTCTAAAAGTCTAATCCTTGTTTCTATCAGGGCAAGTGTTCTCACTGATATATGTTTACACTGAATTTGAACTCTTAACTAATTAAATGAATTTAGTTAATGATTTAACAATTGAAAGCAATGCTTATCTAAGTAACTGAGCCTAGGAACACCTGAATCAAATAAGGGCGTGGCTCATCTTCCTGACATCTGTACACAGAAGGGACCCACTCCAAGTGTGCATCTCATATGCTGTGCAAAGGCCATGCTCATTTGTGGTATCACTCCCCACTCTCACGCCCTACATGCCTGTGGTACGTTCTTTGTGGATCTGGTGTCCATGTTGAGGGAGAAAGTAAAGACTGGAAGGGTCTGGGGAGAAGTGGATAGGCCATGGATAGGATTTGGGAGCACATCTCCTCCCTTCAGTCCCATACAGATTCCTTGGAAAAGATAGTCCCATACAGATTTCCTTGGAAAGTCACAGATGGGGCAATCTCAGATAGCAAGGCTTCAATGGAACTGAGCTGCTAGGAAGCAGGGGGAGCTGCTTGTGGAGAAGCATAGGGCTTCTGCAGAGTCATATGGATCCTTCACCTTTGTAAGTAGGACCCATTGCCTTTTCTGCAGTGACAAAAAGCTAAAGCGTCTCAGGATGGAATTCTGATGGAGATCCCCTCCATCAGAACCCACTGCTGCAGGGTTTAAGATGGGAGAGGATGATTTGGCTGCTCTCTTAAAATTGTACTTTCTTAAATGCTAAGTGACATCTAGACAGGCAGTAACTCACATTCAGCAACCAGCCTGCTCAGAAATAAAAGGTAAAAACAGAGGAGATTTTCTGAAGTCTTGTAGAAACTTTGAATAATGGATTAAAGTGAGAATTTACCAGCAATCAAGGTACATAAAGTATGGAGAAATTTGAGTAGTCAAATAATGGAGATTTTAGTTTACATGACCTTTCTGCTGATTGCTTATAAAGCACTTAATATTCAAGTCATGGAAACCAGTATATCTTGGTGATATGAATTCTTCTACATGTGGTTTGTTATTATGTTTGGAAAAAAAATAACTCTACAGATTCAAACATTTTAATTTTGAAATAACAACTCTCTTTTCTAGTTTAAAACTTCTTGAGAGAAATCCTGGCCCCATTGAAGTCAGTGGGTAGTTTGTCATTGACTTTGTGGGGTTAGGTTTTCACCCTCTGTACTTAGTGTACATGTATGATGTATGTTAATAGCATGACCAAGAAATAGTGCAAGGCTACTTATTACTGTAGTTGCAGAACTTTGTTTACAACATCATGACAAATGAAATATAAGCAGGACCCTACTGTATCATGAGTTTTTGCACATTTAAGTTAATAATTGAAAGCCACAGCAATTACTTGAAGCCGTGTTAGAAAAAGGACTCTACCATTTCCTGGATGGGCATTGCCTTGGCAAAACCAGGCTGTAATGTCTGTGTCCAAATCTATATAATCATTTCAATACCTTTATTTACAGTACTTAAGATTGCATTACCTTATAGTTTGGAGGCTTGATCCAAAACCCATGGACTTAAATGGGTTTTGAATCGCATTTTATGGTGCAGAGACTGTAGAGATCTATCAATCTCATCAGTGACAGTATTGTGTTTTATTTAACATGATCTCCTAGGGATCAATCCTGCAAGGTACTGAGAACTGTGACCCTGATCTGGTGAAGCACCTAACCATAGCCTTAATGGTAAGTATGTGAGCAGTCTCGTTGAGTTTACTTGCACCTTGCTAGAGCTGACCCTTTTCTGTGTCATTTTAAATGGCTTTGTTTTTCCTTTGCTAAATCAGCTATTTTTGCCTTTAAACGATATAGTATCATATTATAAAATAACATAGACCTACAATTCCAGTACACATAATATTAATTAAAATTGTATTTACAAAACAAGGTTCCAAGAGAGGGGGGAAAACAGGGGGTTTAGAATAATATAGTAGTAGTATATATAGTTAGTATTTGTATTTGTATTTGTATTTGTTTTGTTTTATCTTCTCTAATTTTGAAACTAGGTGGTAGGCCCAAAATGTTCACCTTTTGTGACTCCAAAATCTATTTCTAGCTTTTAGGCATAGCATTTGACTCTGAGAAGGTATATCATGACAGAGATATCCAGCCTATGGTTGTTTAGATGACTTTATGTTAATAGAACGTCGGGATTTCTTTTTGTATACTCTTCTGCTGGCTTACTTAAAAATGAACCTGGAAATGTTTCAGTGCATCTGTATTGTGTGGAAGGCTTCATCTCATGACGTATCTCTAGATAGCCATTATCTCCTATACCATACACCAAAGACCACTACCTAGTCAATATAAGAGTTCAGTAGTGGTAGTATTTTATTTTAATTGTTGATATTATTACATAGACCTCTAATGTCATTTGCGGACAGAGATAAGCCTTGAACAGGTGAATAGGGGTTGCTTCCTGATTGTCTTCACAGAGTATGGAGAAAGAATCCTACCTCATCAGACCACAGAGTATTTCTGCATCTACTCTGCTTATGTCACTTACGTCCAATAGCCCTCTGTGGGCTCATTAGAACTCTGCCATGGAGGCAAAGTAAAGTTCGGGAGGATATTGTAAAACCGTGTCTTCTGCACGCCCCTTCTTCCCACTTCCACCTGTATGCTTATGGGTGTTTTAGGGCACTCGCTATGATCAATGTAAGTTACCAGTGAGATATGGTACACCTGATTTGCAGATCAATAAGATTTAATGTGCAAGGGTTTCCTAGATAGATAGTTCAATAATTCAAAGCCAAAAAGTAGCTATGACATATCCATGCTCACTAAACCCAAGGAGTTATGTGTTCATACCAGAGGCTGTATATAGGAATGGCTGTCTTCAGGAGCCCCACCAGGTGATCAGGCCAGCAGCATCTCCTGCAGGATCAGGTGGCGAGGAAGTGTGCTCCTTTGTCTGGGTGGTGGCTTTTTATACCCCTTTTTATACAACCTCCATTCATTCACTTATCTCAGGTGACGTTTTCATCTCCTTCACTTTCTCTATCCTTCATCGTTAGTAATAACTAATATTCATGTTCTCACCATGATAAATTGGAGCAAAACAACATCTGGCAGTGGGAGAGGTGGCGGGGAAAATCACCCCAAATGTTGGGAAAGAGCACCCCTTAACATAAATTGTATAAACTCCTGTCCTTATTCATCTTTATCTATGTATACCTACAAACTAACAAGCTATGTGCTGTGTTGTGCCAAACCCACATTAGTTGTTATGTGCTGTGGGGCACAGAAACCGAGATACCAAAAGGTTACTCAGCAATCTATTGGTCGCTGCAAAATGTAAAAACAGTTAGGCTGCTGAGGCTTAGGCCTCAAACAGTGGTCAAGCAATCTCACCAATGGTTAAGCAACTCAGGCCAAGCGAGGCCTTCAACAATGGGCAAAGAGAACCTGCTGAACTGGGCTCCAAAGTGTGCAAAAAGTGTTCACCTCCTATATGCGCTTTCAGATCCAGTCCTTGCTGCCTTATGCAGCTGAACTTCACTAATTGCATGTTAGTGCTTGTCAGGGGGATCTTCACATTCTCCGAGGTGGGAGCTGGATTTGCCATCCATGGGTTTGTAAAGTCACGTCCCTGTGGGTGAGATTGTTCAAAGTACCTAAGGAATTAAGGCACCCAACTCCCATTGACTTTTGTAAGTGCAAGGTGATATTTATTATTAATTTCTTTGCAGCGCATATTGTAATATCTCTATTTTCCAGTGCTATTGGAAAATGGAGAGCAAGATGGCAATATTCTAGAGAAGAAACTCAGTAAAATCAGGCATGTTATTTCAAGTTCTCATTATGAGCCATCACCTCATTAAAAGAAGCATAACAAAATCCAGGTTTTGCTGTACCTGTAACTATCACAAGAGAAAAACATTAGTTAACAAAGTCTTCACTAATGCCACCATTAACTTACTGAGGGAGTCCTATAGTTTAGACAGGTTAAAAATGTCATCAGTTTACTAAATTGCTTGAATTAAAGAAAAGAATACTTAATCAGGAATACTGCTCCTCTTTGTAAAGAATTTGTGGATCAATTGAACTTTAATAACGAAATTTATTCCCAGTAACACTCACTTAAGCACTGTATTGGCAACTTTCACATTTTTATAACTAGTTTAATTTTGTGTGTCTGTGTGTATGTGAAAAGTTCCAGAGGGATAGCTGTGTTAGTCTGTATACAGCAAAAACAACGAGAGTCCTGTAGCACTTTAAAGACTAACAAATTTAATTTCTGCAGGCATAAGCTTTCATGGGTTGTAACCCACTTCGTCAGATGTAAGGAATAGAAACCAGGTAGGAGGTATATATATACATCTAAGGGTAAAGAACAACAATGGGGAAGTTAGGTATAAGCAAAGTCCATTCAGTGAATAGGTTGAGGCCTATTCACAACCATTGATTAGGAGGTGAGAATGTGTGAACAGTGACAATTATTTCTTGTAATGAGGTAACTATTCCAAGTCCCTGTTTAGACCCAGTTTGATTGTGTCAAGTTTGCATATGAGTTCCAGCTCTGCAGTTTCTCTATGAAGTCTGTTTTTGAAGTTTTTTTGTAGAAGTATAGCAACTTTCAAGAGTATGTGGCCTACTTTACAAAAGCTGTATAAACTCTGCTGCATCCCCTTCTTACGTTGTTATCTTCTCCTAAGCAATAATGTTGAGAATAGCATATAAATTAGAGTTTTATATAGGGCTTAGTGAACTAAATCAGATAAAATAGAATGTAACAAGACTGAAACTTCTCCTTTTTTTTTTAAACCAAACTATGTTTGAGGAAGTGAAATGGGAAAGACTCTTGTTTACTGCTATATGACTTAGCTACATTTGGAACTAGGCTTGACAAAACTATGCAATAAAAACTGTTCTTGTAGGGTTTCTTGAAAGGCGGAAGTGTAATTGCTTGAAATGCTGTGAAGAATGCCTTTTTCATGAGATTTCCAGCCCAGTTTTACAGGTTCGAATAAGCATCAGAACTTTTAAGATGCTTTTTGGAACCAAGCCTTAAGCTTTTATGCTTAACCTACTGCTAATTTCATCTTCTGGAGCACTGATGGTAGTATTTGTATCTTTAGCAGTTCACTCTTCCCTAAAGTGCAATCCATTAGTTTCTTTTTTTATGTAATAAATGGACAACCTGACAATAATGTGTGATATTATTAATTTCACCTAGTTTATGGTCTGTCACACTCGTGAGGTTTATGTACTATGGACATTTAATTATTCAAGATAAAATTCTATGAGATTAACAATGCTGCACTGCATTTTCAGCCTTTTGTGACCTCTGAAGATTGAAACATTTTCTACCTGGACTTTAGCAGACAATTGGTATTTGGTCATGCATCAGGTGTCCTGGAATGAGAGACTTGCTATTTCAGGGAATTGGATTGTTAGCCACATTTGAACACCAGGTAGAAACTGTCATGTTGAAAAAATATGTTAGTAATTGAATGGGCTAATTAAAGAAATTACAATTGCAGATAATTTGGGTTCATAAGCTCATACATGGAAGATCTGAATTGAGAAAAAGGACATATTAGTCATAACTATGCCTTGTTAACTATTAAATAGTTAAATTATTAATTCAGTGTGGATTTTTCTTGATTTCACATCTGGCTGAGTTTCTGACTCCCCTTTCCCTGAACATGGCTGATTTTACATGTGTGATATTCTGGAGTAGATATTTTTTTATATTACAAAAATGGTAAAATATATTATTTAATATTGAAGTTCACCCCTTCACAGAAAGTCTGCACAAGATTCTCTGCACCAATTACATGCTACTTATTTCCAGTTGTTCATAACCTCATATAGGACCTGATTCAGTGAAGTGTCACACATCCGCAGCTCCCATAGTGCACAACGTTCTAGCCAGTTGGAGGTGAGGATGCACAGCTCTTCACCACTCTAACTCGTCATCTCTCACAATCAGGTCCTTTAAGTGTAAGTGTTGGGAACACCAGTAAGAACAAAGAAATAATATAAAGCATTCTCAAGTGGTTAGAAGGATCGGCATAAAAATAACAAAATACAGTTGTACTTGGGAAAATGCAAACTAATATTTTTTTGGAAACAATCACATACCCATTAGTTGAAATTTACCACTGTTGCAGTTTTAAAACAAAGCTTGTTTTTTAGTTTAAATCAAAATCTACACTATTGGGCTGAAAAATTTTAGTTTTAAGTTCTGTGTTTTGTTTAATTAACTTAAACAAAATGTGAGAACACAAATATTCCTATATTTTAGCTGTAGATATCTGTATAAGCAGGGATCCTAGTAGAGCAGTTGTTTTCTGTTTATTTAGTGACTGCATGTGTGAAAAACCACAGAAAGGTTCAAGTTGCATTGGCTGGTATTATCAGACCAATATTCCTGAAGTTTGATTTGTAAATGTTAATTTTAATGCTCCTCTTCTCATTTCACTGGAATTCTCTATTGTTGATTGTCTAAAGACTTTATGTTGTGCTTATAAGGAAGCCAAGGGCATGCAAAGAGAGGAGTTGTAGCAAACAGCACGACGTGATACAATGGATATTTTGTGCAATCTAGTGCAAAATGAGTATAAAGTGAAATTCCAGCACAACGTGCATGGAAACAAGATACAGACATCCTCACCTGTCACAGTTCACCACAAAGTGGTATCTGAGATATCATAGTCTTTCTTTCTTAGGGCATGTCTGCACAGTGACTTATTGCACGGCAAGCCAGGGCGAAAATCTACAGCGCGTTAGCCTGCTGCACACTCAGTTGACATGCAGACCGTCCTACCACGCACTAAAAGTTCCATAGTGCGTTTAGTCTGCAGTAGGTTAATATCCCTACAGAACATTTAGTGCACAGTAGTAAGGTCCACATGGTGACTTATTGAGCGACAGGCTAGCGTACTGTTCTTTCACAGCCTTGCTTGCCACATATTAAATCACCGTGTAGAGTGTAGTATCTGCTGGTAAATATTGACCACGTAAATGCCACCTGTGGTATTTGCTCGGGGCACTGAGCCAGGATAAGGCAGGATACTGTGTAGCACTGACACAAGTTGGGTCAAAATTTAGCCCACATTTTGAAAGATTTATTTTTTCAGACTAAGAAGTTATGGATTACCTGCCATTGTGTTTTTTCCCCACCTTTCTGCGAAGCATATATTTCCATGTTTTGGTTTATAGAAACTATTCTTTGCATGCGTCTATGTAATTAATTGACCTGTCATAATATCAGTACCATTTTCATAAAAGGTTTTTTATGTTTACTGAAAAAGCATTAGCTTGCCTGGTCAACCACTTTCATGTCCTCACCTGCTTGGTATTATTGTTGACTTTTATCCTAGAATTGTCAGATAAAGTTATTAGTTTTCTGCAAAGCTGTCTCTATCATTGCTATTATAAAGTCAAACACATCCTTGGAACAATATTGCTAAGCTTTTACTGCACTCTAAATGGCACAATTGTTAAAGCTTTCTATTATGATGGCATTAGCATGGGACTCTACAGCCTACCCATCTTAGTTGGTGTGGATTCAGTTTCCTACCTTTATTGAAAGGTACAGGCTGAGGATTTTATACCATACAGAGTGAGATAAATAACCAAACAGTAACTTTAGAATGCTCCACCAAATCAATGCCTAAAAATTAATACCAGATATCCTAATATTTTACGTTGTGCTCCGGTGATAATTAGATAACTAAAATCCTTATGTGAAATCCTTAAGATGTGAATGGCACAACAGATAGCTTTCTTCTTAGGTCAACTTTGTATTTATCATCATATTTTACATGTCAAAGTACTGCACAGATGCTAACTAATCCTTACAACACCTTTGCTGTACAGTAGGTAAACATTATTATCCCTATTTTACAGTTGCAGAAACTGAGCCAGAAGCGTGAAATAACACAATGAGTCACTGTTACAGCAGGGATTAAAACACAAGTTCTCTTGACCCCCACACCCCCACTTCCTTAGGGTTTGTCTTCACTTACCTCCGAGATTCGGCGGCAGTCGACCAGAGTTACGCAAGCTACGCAAAAGGCTTGTGTAACTCCCATCGACTTCTCTGCTTCTCTTCTGCACGTCGTCTTCACTGCACCGCATTGACAGGAACCGCGTTCCCATTGATGCAGCGCTATGCCACTTGAGAAGGTGGTCTTACCATGTTGATTTCTGGATCGACTGAGCAGGTCTTCACTGACTGCTCAGTCGATCCAGAGAAGTTGATCTGACCTCGGCAAATTTGCCGCCGTCAGTGAAGACATAGCCCTAGAACTTTAAATTACATTAAAGAATAGGAACTGTGGTTTGGTTAGTACTTGTTTCTGAGGGAAGTGGGAGGTTTATGCTACCGTTCCTCATTATTTAGTGTTTGTTTATTCAGTTCTCTATTTTCTTAACATTTGATATACTGACATTTCTTTTATGTATATATCTCTGTGAATGTTTCTTTTGTTCTCTTTCACTGCTCAGGGAAGAGAGAAAGTGATCCCAGAACAGTTAGGACATGTGAATCAACAAGGCCCTCCTTCTCACACTTGCCTGGCACATTATCTATCTTTTTTAGGTTTTGTTGTTAATATACAGGGCTGTGTTGCCTTTTTCATACGTGGAAAGGTTAGATGACAGCTATCTCAGAACTGCTGAATATATTGATTTCATAATTTCCTTTGCTCCTGATTCCTCCTCTTGCTTGTCTCTGTGTGTGCTTTTATTCCACATGATTTAATAATTGTTATATTTAAAAACAAAATTCATTTCATTTTACTTTCCCCAGTGCAGTTTAGTATCTTAATCCAACTTCTACTAAAATATGATTGTTTTAGTATGTGTACATTCTGGTGCTACTCTTTTGAGATGCAGGGGTGTGGATGGGTGGGGCTAGGGGAGCACTAACGCCTGAAGAGAGATCTCTGAGCCTTGTTGGCACTGCAGAGCAGTGTGAGGGGCTGCATGCACCATGCTTCACAGAGCTCCTTATTGTTGCTTCAAAAAGAAACCGCAGGCATTTCCCACCCCACCTCCTGAGCCTGCTGCCAGAGCAGCACATGCCTATGGGCCTGAGGGCCTCGGCCTAACCCCCAGATCCCTTAAAACACCTGGCACTTAAGGGAGTATTAGTTCCCTATCCTGTTCTACTCTTATGCAGGCATATGAGGGGCAAGAAAAGCTCTATGCATCCTCTCACCAAGCCTCATGCAATACAAGCCAGGTTCTTGTAATTTTATTTTATTTTAAAGTTTTAAATTTATGTTTTAAATTACATTTATTTTCAGTGCATATTGGACTCAGATCTGCAAGATGCTGAGGAATCTGGCCCCAATCCATCAAAAACCTACTCTGCTTAAGCATGTGAGTAGTTCCCTGATTTCAAGCTGTCAAGCTACTCATGTGCTTAAATGCTTTGCTAGATTGGGGCCAAATTGCTCAGTGCACGGCATTATTTAACATACTGTGAAAAAAGTTTGTCTGGTTGTCAGACTGTATTAAAATTAGACTTTTCTTGAATTATTGACTTTATAGCTAAAGAGAAGCTGAAGAAAAAAATAGTACTTAACTCTGCTGAAATGCTCATTCACCAAACAAATAAAAAACATCAAACTTTGGAAATAAATGTCAATGAAAACCACAAAATACATATAATCAAAGCTACTTTATTCCTTTAAATGTGAAATGCAGAAAAACAACACAAATTTACAATTAAAATTCCAAAAAGTATCCTTCAGAGATGAAAAATTTAATTAAAGTCATTAATATATTATTCATCTTAATGTGAGGCCTTGGCATGTCATTATTCTTCTGAAATGCATGAGTGCATTTTAAATAAAAACCCATTTGCAATCAACTTTTTACATTTTATTAAAATTGCCAATATGACATAAATCCTCTCAGACAAATTCTTTTTTTTATGTAATCTAGTATAAACCGGAACTATAAAACTGAAATGAGAATTTAAAATCCAAGGTACTGTACGAACTTACAGTGATCTCTAACCAGAATATATATATATATATATATATATATACATATATACACATCCCCCCCCCCCCCCCGTCCCCGTTTTTAAAGAAAATCCAGAAAAGACAGTGGAAATTGCAATGTGTTCAGGGTGTTATAAAAATGCAAACATTAATTTTATTCAGATGAGATCATTTGCATGCAACTGGATTAGACTGCAAGTTTATCTCATTTCTGTCTCAAACTTGTGAGCCAGTCTTCCTTTTACAGAAGCCATTACAGTTAATAACATAACCACCTGCATTGTATATTAAAAATGTTAGACTGTTATAGGACTTCTGTATGATAGTAAAACATTAATGACAATTTATCTTTTTATTCTCTAGTACATTCTTCTTAAATTGCTCTGGTTAAAATAACAGATTTACCAGCGTGCCATATCCTGTGTTTTTTCCAGTTTTACAAAATATATTCTTCTTTCTTTGTCTGTAATTTTTTACATGAGATATTTAATTACTTATTAGCTTTAGTCCTGTTTGTCAGCAATATTTAATTGATTTCAAATAGTTTAAAGCAGAAAATAAACTCTCACCTAACTACACCATATCTTTTTTGTGGTTAACTATATAGCTTTTTAATATTTAAAAAATGTACATGTGTAGCCTTGTTAGTTTGGAGTTTTTTTTATGACCACACCACTTTTCTGAGTCTGCCAGGTGTTGCAAGAATTGCCGGTGGGTTTCCCAATTATTCTAATGCCTAACAAAATTTTAAAACATAAATACATCGTCTAGTGACTAAATTAATCAAAAGAGTTTTGCAAGCCCAGTAATGGTGAATAGTTAAGTGTATTACAGTAGCACTTAGAGCTTGTCTACACAGATTGCAGAAACGAGTCTTCCAGCCCAGTTTGGACTACTGCTCTAAAAACAGCTGTATAGAAAGCACCTTGAAGTTACAGATCAGGCTGGAGCTCAGGCTCTAAAGATGAAGGATGGGGTGGGCTGTTTAGGGCGCTAATGAGAGCCCTGCTAGGCTGAATATGTTAACACAGGCTGGGAATCTCACTTCCATGGAATATGTAAACATACCTTTTGAGGCCCTAACAAAAATGGAGGTCTTATTGTGGTGGGCACTGTTAAGAGATGCATGTAAAGAGATGTAGTACACAACAAATTTTGTTAATCCGATAAACACATAAAAAATGCTGTATATTATTGTGGTCCATCTATAGATGGTAAATATATTAACTAACTAATTACCTGTAAACATACACCTCTTTTATATAGCACTCCTGTAACAGGCACCCATAGATGCTAGAACTATATGGAGAAAGGTAATTCCATTTCACAGAAGATTTTGATATTTTGAAATTTGGTTTTGTTCTGATTCGAAAGAAAACTGAAATATTAAAAAAATTCTTCATGAAAGGGAACAGAGCTCCAGTTCTGGGCCCATCTACCTGGCAGGATGCTCAGGAGCCATGAACACTGGAAACCCAGGCTGCTGAGTAGCACACGCCAGGGAGTTTGGGAGCCATTGTCTCCAGGGCCTCCAAGTTCCCACCTCCGCATCATGCCATCTGATGAGCTGAAGGTGAGCCAGGAGCCTGCAAGCCCCAGCTGAGTTAGTCCACTAAGCAGGTTACCGAGGAGCAGGGCAGGTAAGCTGGCAAGGAACAAGACATGTTCCAAAACCTGCCTAGTAGGAAGGATTTCATCATAAACCCTAACTAGTTTCCAACACGACTTTATCAAAATCATACTGGCTCCATGAAATGTTTCAGCTGTGATGAAGTGGCATTCTCCATCTGAGAAATGTTCCACCTGAAAAATTCTGACCAGCTCTAGTACAAACTTAACCACAGACTATCCCTGCTTCACATCCCTCTGTAGGGAAGATGGTTATCTCCCTTTATCTTTAATTCCTCAAATCTTGCATCATACACTCACAATCTGCCATATAACTTATTTTATAAAGGTTTACCTAGCTCAAGCAGAAGCTGGATATGGAGTCAATCTGCCTTTCCACTAGGGGCTGAACTTAAGGATCATACCGAGCAGGAAGTTTTAGGGTTTGGATTATTTTTATACACCACTGGCTTCTATTTACCATATTAGTTAGCCTGCTTAGAAACCCAAAGGCATGGCCATATGTGGCCTGGGAAGGTAGTAAATCTGTTTTCTGGGACTGGGTGTAAATAACTGAAGATCTGACAACAGCCTCCATGCTTCAACTTTGATCTGCTTGTATTTTGCTATTTTCTGTTCCCTCCTGTATAAGTGATGAAGGAGCTGGAAAAAAGAACATAGTTTGGCCCAAAATAGACATTTTTAGCTAATCACTTGACTTAATCATATGTTCTTATTTGAAATCAATGGAAGCAGGAGCTAACCCACAATGTTCCACCAGTTCTGACCTAGAGAGGCATGTCTTGGGATGACCAGGCATTTCAGTTCTCATGCCTTTTTATTGTTGTGAGGCTGACACCTGTCCATTGGAATCTGGACTGAAACAATAACTTATTTAACATAGGTCATTGAGTAGCCATCAATAAGCACAGCAAAATTCAGATTTGGCTCATGGCCTTGTTGAAATGAGCCAAAGGAGAGAGGATAGTTGAAGGGGCAAGAGGGAAGATGAAAGAAATAGTTCAGGGAGGAAAAGAAGTAGAAAAGTTGTGGATTAAGGGGTAGGTCATGGTCTTAGAGGCATAGACCCAACAGTGAAAATGGATAAACAAAGATGGAACAGAGCTAGATATGAGAAAGGGAAAGGAAAAATACTCCCACCAGATAATGAAAAACTGGTTTTTCAAAAGAAATGGCATCATCTTGCTCAGAGAGGTGAACTCAGGGTGAACAGAGGGAGAGAAAATTTCTTTGTTCAGAATTTCAGCCTAAGAGTTTGTTTTTAGGCCTGTTTGGAGTTCAGAGCAAATGTTCGTATCAGGAAAATAGGGGAATTTAATCCTAATTATAGGAGCACATACAGTGAACTATCATGTAACATATTATGGAAGACTTTTGCTTTGAGAAAATATTACACTTGCAACTGCTCTGATGAATTTTAGTGTAGGTTCTATTGCCATGATGAAATACATCCCTGGAGTAAGGGCATTTGGTATTATACTTCATCAGAGCAGCAGCTCTTAGCGTTATGCAGTGCATCATTCACGTGACAGCTTTGTGGTGATGTGTGATAAATAACCATCATAATCCCATTCTGACTATAAGTATGTGGTATTCACAAATATTAATAATAATATAATGATTGTTAGTTTTGTATAGTAAGTAGGAATAATACTTGCACTTCTAGCTCTAACCAGCATTTTTATTTCAGTAAATAGTACCACAAGGGCTTCTGTCATGCAGGCACTTCTCTAGTAAAGGAAATAATTCACATACTAGAGTCTAAGTATCGTGATCATCATCATCTATTCCAGGTGTGACAGAGGTTAGGTGACAAATAAAACCTTAACATAAACTAGTCAGTCATACTATCAGCATCACTGTACAGATTTATACTGTAAATTATATTGTAAGTACATATGTTCCATTAATCCAAATGCATAGATCTACTAGCAAAATCACAGCATTTTTTTTTAATAAAAACCTTTAATGACATCCCCAAAGTACCTTCTTTGTCAGTGTCTCTGCTTCTTCATTGCTATTCTAAATTTCTATCTCATTTAATACAAAGTAGTTTCCCCTTGGTTCGCTACTTGTTTGCCGTTTCAAACTCCTTTTAAACTTCAGTCATTTTTTGAATTAATCAAAATGAAAAGAATCCTCCAGTTTTTCACAGCTCAGGACCTCCAGTCCTAATCCTGGTTGTTATCCTCATTATATTTAATTAATTCATCTAGACTTTCTTTTTAATTCATTATTTTGTTCTAATGCCCCAAATGGCTCAGTTCTGTGAGGTTTGCTCACACTCTGAAGATGACCACTGAACTCAGCAACAAAGGGCATAAGTAGATGTGATAAAAATTTCTTCTGGATGTGGACCCGTTTTGTACCCTGAGTTGTGAATCTCAGCAGTGGAAGGGAACAAGTGTGCAGGTGCTCAATCCATTCACAACTTCCACTCCACCCCGCAGCCTGGAGTCAGCTGATAGAGTCCACACAGTAGGCAGGTCGGCCATAGCCAACTGGGAGAATTTCCTGGAGAGCCTCTTTCGACAGGCCTGTCCATAAAAAACATTTGTCTTCCCTTTGTGGCACTCCTACCACCATTTGCCCTCACTCGTGATTGAATGTCTACTCTAGCTGAGCAATCCCCATGGATGCCATGGGAGACTTTTGTCCTTAAGCTCAGAAATGTAACTGAGGAAAGAATTTGGCCCTAGCAGCTTTACCTAAAGTCCACTGACATGAATGGAAATGTTTATTGATGACAGTGGGCTTTGTGGCAGACCTAAATCCCCACAGTTTATCATTATTTTGTGTATTCCTCTATTGGAGTATAAAACTTTTATATTCAGAGTAGCATGTCATTTACAACTCCGAAAGGAACATCACATGCCAGTTTCCCTGCTCTTCATTAGGGCCATCGACCAGTTCTCCCTGGTATTTGCACATTCATAGATATATCTGAGGAAGACTTTTTTTTTACTGCATTTGGGAACTCACTGCTGAATCTCATACTGAATAATGCCTTACCTACCAAGTAAGGTGGTGAACTTTATCATATAACTCACACCTCATTGCTTATCTGTTGTCCTATAACAATGATGCAGATTCCTGGTGTAAAAGCAACTGTCAGTCTCTGCTTTGTATTCCAAAGGCTATCTATGGATCTTTTTATTAACATGGAAAAAGAAATTGCCAGTCAAAATTGGTGTTTCCAATGTTTATGAAAAGCAGACATACAAAAGGGAAGAAGGAAGGATGAACCAAATACATTTAAAAGCTCAAACTAATATTATTGAAATGTTTTTAGATAATATTAGTGGAATTTTTTTGGTCTTATTATACAACTTTATTAACCTTTGGCTAAACCTGCTTTATTATGTATCATATTTGAAAGACTCCTTTTCCATGTATGAATGTGAATATACCAACTTCAGCATTATGTCTATTTGTAATGGATTTGTGTGTCTTTTGTGACTGCATAAATGGCATTTTTGGTTTCCTTTCCTTTCATTTTTGGTAAAGGAATAACCAAGATTTTTCTGTCCAGTTAATGAAAGAAGTTCAGTTTAAAAACAGATTCCTTTAAGTGTTAGTTCTGATTATCAGTTTGAGCTGATAATAGCCATAGTAATGCAGAGATACATACTGGATACTTAATCCCATGGTTCATGTGGAAATATTTACTGGCTGAGCTGAAGATTGAAGAGTCTGAAAACAGCTATTTCTTCAGTGGCTAATTTTAGCTTTCATCTATTTTAAGACTATAATCATTTTGTGATTCTCTTCCTATTCAATTTTAGCTACCACATTTTTCCAGACCATGATACTAATGTACTGTATGTACACCATGTTTAATTCATGATTGTTTACCCACTAAATATAGAAACCTATGTATGTGTGCTTTAGAACAAATTTTCTTTATGGAACTTTTCTCCAGTTATTGTATTTGTCTGTAGTTTTAATCCATAGGTTTTGTTTTTCAAAATGATGCATTTTATAATTTGTGCTCATAAATCTAATGCACCTTTTTGAAAATCTGTCCCTTGGTATCCATTAACTCAGACACTCTTTGAATAAAGCACTCCTGGTGTTTTCTATTTGTCACATTTCTATAAATATATGTATGTGTAAAAAGTGTTGGGAGAAGAAATAAACAATCTGGATAGCATGACAGCAGACAGACCATTTTGAACTGAACATTTTTCATCTGACTTTTAATTACTGTTGAGTTTTTACAGCAAAAACATGTGGAAAAAATAACATCTAATTTAATCTCAAAAGGGACATCAAATTGTTAATATTTGATATCCCTATATATGTAATAACCAATTATGCCAAAGATGAGTTCTCAAAGCACAAGAATGAAATGACAGATTATATGAAAGCATCATATATCTAGACCTTGGAAACTGAATTTCAGCTGTATAAACCTATTCCTTCCTCCTTGTGTGTAATGGCCAGCTTTCCATTAAGGGAAAGTAGAAGCCCAAAAGAGGACAGTATCATCTGAAAGATGATATAATAGATGAATGGATAGTATATTTTGCTCAGTACCTGTTGCTTTTGAGTTATTATATTAAGCCATACTTAGTTAATCAAATTAAAAAAGTTGTGTACCCCTACCCATCTGATATTTATATCTAATATATGAATTTGATTTCATATACCTTCAGTACCCTCTTTTTTAGGATGTGTTCTGTTTATTTTCTATAGTGAAATTCCTGTGAGACAGTCAGCACATGGCCTATGTTCTACATAAATCACACCTAAGCCCTGTTAAAATTTGCACCACCTAAGAAGGATGGACTGGAAGCTTACTTGGAGTGGCATCCTTTAGTTATATAGAATCTAATGTGAATTCCTTTGAAGTCAGTGAAGAGACTCCCAGTGACCATGATGGGCTTTGGATTATGTTAAAGACAACAAAACAAACAAAAAGTCACTGTTAGTCATTATGCAAAGTGAGCACAATAATCACTGTTTCATAATTAGCCTTTTATTTCAACAGCAGACCCTAGCTTTTTCATAATGACTGAGCCTTCAATTTTCAAATTAGTGTATTTGATGAGTTACAGAGTAACTAAACGAAAACAATAAAACAAAACACAGCTGATACATCACGAAATGTACTAAATTTATTTGACAATTGCAGTTTATTTTAATTAATATTTCCTATTTGTAAATGTATTATCAATTACTTGTAAAAGTAATGTAGATTTGCTACTGTAAGGCCTCACTATTAAAGCTCTGCTTTTAAGTCTTTACAGAGATGATGAAGAGCCCTCCCATTTCTTGTGAAAATTACGAACTATGCCAATTAGCAAATTTTAGTATATCCAGATTTCACTGTATTTTATTTTTTCAGGATTGCCCAGCTACACCTACAGCCTTCCTGAGAGATAAGCTGCCCATCACATTCAAGAAGACTTTTAATTTTCACTTCAGCTAAAATCACTCATCATAAACAGCCCAGCTATTAGGACCACACATGACAAACTGCTTTCCCTTTCTGCCCTTCCTTCTTGCTGCTCATCACTGCTTCTTTGGAGATCAGCATTCTTCTCCTTTGAATACATTAGTCATTCATGAATAATGACATACAAGCTTGGCAGTGCTTTAGAAAAGGAGCCTTTTATTACACTTTTCTAACAACCATTAATATCTATAACACTCAGCAGTTTTCTAATTTTCTTTTGTGAAAGGACAAGTTGTAACTACATGACAAAATGGCATGGGGTCCAAAACTATTACCAGTTTCATTAATGTAGGTGAAATAAAAGGAAACAGAACAATCGGTTTCATTCATATCAGATATTGGACATTTCTAGGTTTTCGAAAACCTCTTATCTGTCTTCAGCTGAATTTATAAACACTAATTAGCATAAAAGCCCATTATGACATTTTCTCTTCATTCAAGTCCAAGCCAAACTATGAAGGGTTTCAGCCTATATACTAAATTGATTTTGTCATGTAAAGATACCATTTTAAAAGTACTGTTTCCATGGTAAAATTAATAGAATTGCGAACTTTATGTTTGCTATTAAAATTTTGTCCGTCCAAATAGAGGCATGCAAGAAGATTCCCCACTCTTATGTGGCTGTATAGGAGACACTCCCAGTATAATGGGGAGCTCTAGGCTCTGCTTGCTCTTGCTTTCCACCAGTAGGCAGGATATGAAAACAGGATACTGAAAAAGGCTAGCGATGTCATCCTCCACATTGGCCCACAGAACAAAGCTGGCATTTCTGTGGCAACTACTTAAAGGACCTTGTCCTGAGAGTTGCTGCTGTGTATACAACTCATTAGCTTCCATGGGAGTTAGGGATGCTCAGCAAGCCTAAGCTTCAGCCTCCAAGTGTGGTAGGCTTCCAAAACTGTTGTTTGTACAAGCCGTTGTAGAGAAGCGGTGAACTCCTGATCCCACTAAAATCAATGGGAGTTTTGCCATTGACTTCAGTGAAGCCAAGATTTCTCCTAAGGTTTCTAGGAATACATAGGTAACCTCTGCTTTCTTGGAGTGGCACTCTGTCCCCCTCTAGTGGTGACTATAGAAACATGAGCCTGTTACAGCACTGGCTAACAGAGCTGTGTCTTTTAGCTCATGCAGTAGGGGCTCATGCATTAAGCTCCCAGAGTCCCAGATTTGATTCCCACTGCCCGACCCCCTTGTGTGGGTCAGCATTACAAATGCATGACTGAAACCATTTGGTTTGTTTCCAGAACTTGAATATTACAACCGGGTGGATATTTCGTAAAATATTTCTTGAATATTTGCTCAAGTAAAAAAAGGCATAGTTTGGACTGCATTTATGTTACGTTTGTGTTTGATTTGCATTAATATTCTATCTATATTAGGGGCTTCTATCGCACCTATTATCACAGTACCTACCCATTAGAGAACATGCCCCAAGAATTCCTCTTAGAAAACAGCTGCCAAGGACACTAGATGACTATCAAAGTAAGATTAACACCACTTCCATTTCAGACAATGTCTGATCATTTGATATAAGCTCTGTGAAATATGACATGAAAAAAAGAAAATTAAACCAGTGAATTAGCTGAGCACAATTGTTCCCACTTTTTAATTTTTTTTACTATTATTCTGTAAAAGGAATCATATCACCTTTGTGAAATCGGAAAAAGAAAACAATGGAATTGAGATCTCAATTGTGGCTTTGTCACGAGGCCAGAGTAAGGGGCAGCATGTTTTGTGATTCCCAAGAACAGCCATCCCTCCTGGTTCCGCCACTGCTCTGGGGAGGAAGGGTCTATGTCTGACACAACATACATTCCCTTGCACACTGGCAGAGCTATGCTGGCTGGTGAAGTGATGGGATGACGTAAAGGATCCAGCCTATGCCCACCTCTTTCCATATGTGTATGATGGGGACATAGCAGCTCTTCAGAGCCAGCTTCCACTCCTGCACTGCTTCTCATGATGCTGGTACAGGGGCATGAGGTGCTTTGTGTCCCCTTACACCTCTATGCTAGAAGTAAGCCAGACCATTTTTAACGTTGTGGAAAATTTCCAGTGAACTCTAGATTTACAGCTACCAGTATCTTATCCTGGTATTTATTTTTAAATCTACTATAAAATAGTTTTCACACTGTGATATTATATTTCATATATCATTTTTCTATATGATCAGTGATATACATCCATATGCCCTGCCATACATCTTTCACTGAAAAATGTAATGTAATTTAAAGAGAGTTGGTTCAGGATAAGCCACATGGGAGGTACAAAAAGTCAAATACTTATATTCTTCTTAAGAAGTGAGAGTGCAATGATTTCACAGCATCTTTTGTTTTGCTATAGCAACGTGATTTATTTTGACCCATTTTAGAAAAATTTGATTCATTTGTACCTGAAATTTGGTTCCAAAAAGAGGATAATTAAACAAACAAAACAAAACTATAAAAACATCCAAAAAGAGTCCGGCAATGAAAATGAGGTGCACGATTTGGTTTCATAAACCAAATGTCTTGTTTTCATATTTCTTCAGTGAGAAAAGTAAGTATAACTCCAAGATATGACCTTAAAAGGTGCATTACACTGTAGAAAGGCTTCTGCTGCAAAAACCAATATGGTTTTTAAAGTAACCTAACAAGAACATCACTTTTTGAAATAAAGCAGAGGACATTTTGGCAGCTAGCAGTGTTGAAATAGTTGGAACACCCTTGAAAAAAAGCTATGATAGGCCATAGCTCACTGACATCCTTTCACCTCTTCACATTGTTTGGTTAATGTACAATTGTTCAATGTTGCTACTGAAAATAGTGGCTACAAGCTAAAAATATAGTTGAAGAGAAGGTTGTAGGTGCATATGGAGCCAGATTGTCCTCTCCCAAAAGCCTTCTGGGAGTGATGTGAGGGGAAATAATCTTAAAAACTACATGAGTGGGAACTTGCAAGGGTGTTTACTATCTTCTTAATGAAGGAGCCTTAGTATCTTTAGGGAGAACTGCAAATTTGGTTCCAGCTTTGGGATATATTGTTCTTTATGTCTTACCCAGCCAGGAGAGAGAATAAGGCACCGGACCCTTATCCCCTTGCTTACCCTACCCAGATTTTGTGTCTTAGGTCTGGTGTGCAGTGTAGTTCTGCTCTTCTCCCAGTCAGATAAATGAATGTGGAGTGGATGTGAAGGGGAAAGAGTGAGCAGAGCCTGGTCATCTTCCCACTTCCCCACCACTCTCTGGACAGAGTAGTTTGCCCGATGTGAATGTGGAAGTAATCTGCACTCTGCAGCAGCTTACTTCCACCCTGGAGCAAGAGGGAAACAGAGGAGAACTTGTAACTCTCTGAGCCACAAATCCTTCCTGGGGCAATATCTATTACTCAAGGCTGAAAGCACAATCTAACCTTTAGTGACTGTCAGGACATTGAGGCCCTTTGCACTCATTTTCCTGCTCATTTGCTCCTCTCCACACTGTACCTTGCATAAGATGGGTATATCTCTGGCTAATTGTCTTTAGTAGTGAATTGCCTTTTAAAATAATCAGCTAACCTTCCTCTTCACACAAACAATACCCTATTATCCCACCACTGACTCAAAAGCCTGGTGAATCATGAACTATTTCATGTTTGAACAGCACTTTGAAGGTACAAGGCCATATATACAAGTGATATGTAATATTATTATAGAAAACTTTGGAAAATGTTCTATTAGAAGACAGTTCTGCTTACCTTCACCGGTTAATTATTAGGGAGACTCTCAGAATGACATGATATTTTGGTTTTATTTATTTATTTATTTTTTGGTTTGGGGATGTTTTATAAGCACTCATTTGCTCCTGCTCCTTTGAGATTATAACTCTCCATGACATCACACTTGGTGGTTGTGGACATAATTATGTCTATTAATAGCTAATTGGGCTTCTGACTGAGAATAAACCACAGAGAGTAGATAAACATTCAGTGCAGAAATTAAATATGTTTGTCTTTAAAGTGCTACAAAACTCTCGTTGTTTTTGCTGTATACAGACTAACACGGCTACCCCTCTGGAACTATTCAGTGCTAAGTGTTTCCTTAATTGTGCACTATTGTGGCTTAAATATATGGGCCAAGAGTTTCTAAAGTATGTGCCTAAAAGCTAAGGTTCTAAAATCATTTTAGGCACCTAAGTGGTTGAATTTCAAAAGCATTGTGCACCCAGCAGCTCCCAAAGAGAGAGAAATATGTATAATTTATATTTCAGTGTAACAGCTTCAGTTTCTACAAATGTGTAAAAACCAAAAACTGTTTAAGAGGTCTGATTCATTACTGCATTAGCCCAGTGTTATGTTTGTGTACCTCCATTGCAACAGTTTGCATTCGTGATTCAGGTCTGTAATTCAGGTGAGAATACAGAATGGAGCTGTACATGTTCAAATCATCTATTTCAATTTTAATAGGTGTGAATAATTTACCACAGAATAATTTATTTTCAGGAAATATGCCTAAAACTGTAACTGGTTTTAGACAAGAATATAGTCCCTGTCCAAGTGGAAATTGGCATCCATTTTGAAAATATCTTATTCTGAATTCCTTGGTTATATCTCTGTATTCAGAAATTCACATAACTAAGATTAGAGTTTGCAGGTCTAATGGAACAAAGGCTTAAGCCCAGCCCAGAAATGGGGAGAACAAGTGAATCAAACTCTTTCAAAGCTCAAGACAGCTCTTGCTTTATTTGAAACGTGTTCACTTAGCCTTGATATAAGTATATTTGCATGTCAAGTTTATAGAGGTGTGCAGTGTCCATGATTAGAGAGAGCTGTTTTAGAAAAACTGAATACAGGAATATTCAGAGGCCCAGAGGCAAGCAATCATGATTATGGCAGCATCTACCCCTACCTTTCTTTTTTTCTTACTAAGGTCAACATTGTAAACTCAGCACTTACCAATCATTATCAAACGGTAGTATCTGTTGGAAAATTATGTCCATTTTCCATACACTTAAAATTAAAAAAAAGAAATATGTGGTTAGTATTTGTACATGTTGATTTCTAAATGTCAACAACTGTGTACATGTCATTCATATTTATCTGACTAGTCCATCTAAGATTTTATACAATGGTATCTGATTATACTTATTCAGAAGACCCTAAAATTACTTAAGAAAGTGTATGTTAAATGGACGTTAATGCCCAGAGGATTTGGTTAAATTCACTCCAGCATTGACAGAAAGTAGCCTCAAGTAACCTTTCTGACTAGTTGTGTCCAGAAGTTGGGTGACAATGGATAAAATATCCTTCCTAAGTTCCCTTTTCAAAAGGGATCCTAGACTCCTAAAAGCCTAACTCTCATTGAAAGTCTACTGAATTCAGGAGCCTAAGTGCCTGATACTTTTGAAAATGGCACTTAGACACCTAAATCATTTAGGTCCAGATTTTCAATGGTATGTAGGCACCTAAAGATGAAGTTAGGCAGCCACTGAGATTTTTCAAAAGTTGCCTATCTTGCTTAGGCATTTTTGACAATCCCACTAAGTTATTATCTGTATTGTTAGGATCCTAAATACCTCTGAAACTCTGGCCCCGATACACTTTTGATAATTGTAGCCAATGACCTAGCCCAAGGACATCATTTCAGAAAACTCTATAAAGCCACTGGCAGATTATAAAGTTGTTCCCATCCGGCAGAAACATAAAAGGCAGATGCCATCATAACAGATGCCTCCCTCACTGCTGCCCTACAGTAAAAGGCACCATGTGGTGCAGTGAAATGTAAATTCACATCCCTTCTCCAGGTTGGGTGAATCACGTTGAGTATGTCTTGTCTTGGGCTAAAGATTGTTATATCAGTGCAGCTGTTAAAATAAAATGAAAAGCTTATTTTGTATCCTACTGAAGGACAAGGTATCCAGTTGGTTCATTATAATGTTTTTCTAAAACATTATTCATTGATTTTTCTCTGCAACTACAGTTTGTCTTCTCTTTTATTCAGTAGATCAAGACTTCAATATCTACCCACTAGAGCTAAACTTTATGTCAAGGAAATTAATCCCTGGGTAGATGAACTGTAAGCAAACTTGATAGTGGGATGACGGTTGTTGATGAGGCAGTTTACAAGCTCCGAAAGCAACTGTTTTCTTTGCTGTACAATAAAAAGATGTCTTCAATGCAAGCCTAGTAACAAGCATTGTTCTCCCCCGCCTTCTCCCCAAATTATTTTTCAGTAGTTCACTGGTTATTATAGTTGCAACATATGCCAGAAAAATGGGAGCAATATAATCTTTGCTTTGGGGAGGGTTAGTTTTTATCATCAATTTTTGTGGACAGTAGGCAGATATTTTGTTTATTACTTAAAAAGGAACCATTATGGCATTTATTCTTTTATGAATTGGAAATCTTGTATCAATGACACTATTATTCATCAAATGTGTTAAAAGCATAAAGTAGAAATTTAACTTGTAAATGAGTTGTAGTTGAATAAAATAAGGAAGGAAAAAAACTAAAATTGCTAAAATATTTTAAATGAGAAAGTGGTGCTCTTTTGTATATCTGTGGCAGAATAGAAAGTCGGAAATAAAGTCTGGTAAGTAGAACTATGGTCTATAACAGTAGTACTGTTTTTTATTTTTTTTCCTAATAAAAGATTAAAATTATTAAATTGGAGCCTAGGGCACTATACATTAAAAACAGAAGTGATTATATATTGCAAAGGAATATTTGTGAACATACACTTGAATCCTGAACAGCTGTTAGACTTTTCAATATTGTTGCCTGTGGTGGATAGACTGCCCCACCCTAGCCTGGAAAGGGTTAATAAAGCTCTTGGGAGACTGCACTAGGAACATCTAATCAGAGCCAATGAGGCACCCTATAGGCAGCCAAAAGCCATCAGAAAAGGTAGTCATTCCCAGGAGCTTGGGAAGTGAAGGCTGGTGGCCCTGCAGACCAAGGACGGGCAGCACTTGGAGGGACCAGCTGAGAGCCCTGAGGTAAGGGCCAGACAGTGGACTGCAGCTGCCACTGAAGGCAGTGACTAGACTGGAACTGAAGATTCCCCCAGACGAGGGGAGAGCACAAACTGTGGCATGGCCAGAGGGCTGTGTCATGAAGCAGACACTGCAGGCTTTGGAGAGACATTAGTTCTAAGGCAGAGAGGTAACGGCAGGTGAGACACAATTGCGTGGGGGTGCTGGGACCAGCAGATCTGATTCTGTAGACGAACCAGCAGGAGTGCAAGCGTGGTGGGTGGAACCTGTTACACGTGGTGGAGAATGTAGGCACACAATCACCCCTGAAGAAGGGGAAGATAGGAGACTGTGGGAACAATTGTCAGGAGAGGGATGGAGAGACAGTGCATCATGGTCGTCCCTGATAGGAAGGGATGAGGAGAAGGCTGCTGAAAAGATACACTTTGATCTCAGATGATTCAGGGAGGTGGAGAAACTATGGAGCCACAAATAGTGGAAGGCTGTTTTGTGGACAGCTTAAGCGCCCTCCCGGACTGGGCTCCTGAGATGCAACTCCTGTGAAAAGGGACTGACAAGCAGAAAGAGAAACTTCAGGCTCTGCTCCAGCAGATACTCAAGACCCAACAACAACAGTGTGAAGAATAAAAGTATCTACAGGCCTATATTGCCCAGATGGCAGAGCAGTTACTATACATGTTCAAGCTGCTGCATGAGGAAGTTCATAGAGATTGTGGGGAGCAAAGGCGGAAGCAAGAGACCAGGGTCAGGTAGCCAATGGCTGAAATAGCACCCTGTTATGGCTGTGGGCGACAGGGACCCTGGAGGAGGGAGTGGCTCTACTAGGATGGGGGACAAAAGCCCCACCTGGAGAAAGAAAAGGACAGAGAGCCCAAGGAAGTTCCACCTCTGAGAAGAACAGGGAGGGGATGGGCATGTTGGGCCTGTGGACAAGAGGGGCACCTGAAAAGGGAGTGATCACACCTGAGCTGGAAAGGTAAGGTTGGACTAGGGAAGGGACTGAGCAGGAGAAAGTGAGGCCCAGGGGAAGCCAAAGAGGTGCTTTGGGTGCCATGAGGAGGACCATATAAAAAGGTATTGCCCCCTTACGAAGAAGCAGAGTAAGAAATAGGGGCTCAGAAACCAGGTTAGGTCAGAGATGGTCCAGAAGAAAGTGGCTGTGATGACCAGGGCCTGGCTGGGTGTCATCTCCCATGCCCAAAAGGGGGAGTTAAGGAGGTGATGGAAAAGGGGACTGGGACAGAGAGGACCCAGGTATACAAGGGGACACACACCAAAACAGTACAGGCTGCGGAAGGGACTCAGACCCTAGAGGAGAGTCTGCAAAGGGACTCAGGGGGCCTGGTAAAAGAGCTATAGGGGAGGTTAGTAGTTACCAAGCAGGCTACTGTGCGGGTCCAGACCCTGAACGAAGGCATGCTAGGTACGGAACAGGAACTGCAAGCCAAATTGGCAGTGGCGAAGCAGGCCCACCTAAAGGCAGAAGGGGACCTGACACCCCTGAGGAAGGAATTTAGGGAGGCTGTAAAGGAGAAGGAGAAGGTGTATGCCTAGTTAAGGGAAGATGAGTAACAGTGATAGACCCTAAGGGGACATCTTAGGGTAGAGCAGCATGAGGCATCCCTATCCCTGTGGGTGGCAGACTTGAGGGGGAGGGTATGTGATGGGGCAGCTGCCTCACCCTAACCTGGAAAGCCCTAGGGAGGATGTGCTAGGAGCAGCCAATCAGGACTGAGGAGGTCTTATGTAGGCTGCCAGCAGAGAGCAGAAAGGGCAGTCACTCCCAGGAGCTCAGTAAGGGAAGGCTTGCAGCCCTGCAGACCAAGAGAGCTCAGCACTTCGGACTGAGCAGTGGCTGGCTCCGGGCGTGGCTGGCTCTGGGGAAAGAGCAGCTGAGAGCCCCGACGTAAGGGCCGGACAGTGGACTGCAGCTGCCACTAAAGTCAGTGACTTGACTGTTACTGCAGAATCCCCCGGATGGGAGAGAGGACAGATGTGGTATGGCCGGAGGGCTGTGTCATGAAGCAGATGCCACAGGCTTTGGAGAGACGTGGGTCCTAAGGCAGAGTCCTAATGGCGGGCGAGACATAACTGCATGGGTCCCTGTAACCTGCAGAGCTGATTCCCCAGACTTACCAGCAGGAGATGCAAGAATGGTGAGTGGAACCTTGTTAAATGGCCCCTAATTAGTACACTTTCCAATGGAAAATGCAGTTTTCCTCAAAATTTTCCCCCAAATTTTAAATTTTCATGTGGGAAAATCAAAATGAATTCATGTCAGGGCATTTTGACCCATTAGAATATTTCATTTGTAAGTGAATTTAAATGTTTCTTTAAATCAGTTTTACAGAACATTAAATTATATTTCCCTTGTGTACATCACCTTAGGAAAATTGTGGCTTGGATCCCCATTCTCTCTTGTGGGCTGGAGGACTACCTCTCTCATAATACCATGTGGATTTTCCTTTGTGTAGTGCATCATTGGTGTCACATGATATGACCCAAGACCCTCTTGATTCCAACTAACAAAGAGCACTGGGGCATATGGGGGTATAAAGATCCTCTTGGTTAACCAAAATAGTGTCATGTAAGGTTTCTAATGAAAGTCTGTCACACTTGTCATCATAATCATTGTGAGATGTATGTATGGAAAATATGTGAGAAGTTATGTATATATTAAAAATATGTTCTCTAGGTCTGTAGTTAAAAGCAGGTCACCCAAAAGTAGTGTGTCTTGAGACAAATTTCTCCAGATGGAGTGGTGGGAAACACAATACACAATAGTCCACCACAGAGATAAGTACAATTGGAGCCTATTAGCCTTCTAAGTGAAATGCTAATGAAAAGCTGGCAGAGATTTCAGAAAGAAACTAACAGAAAGAAGTAAACAGCAGTGAGGGGGGACCCTATCTTGAAGTGAACATCAAAGGTCTATTCTGTTACACGTGGAGTTGCAGAAAGACACCCCAGCATTCCTTCACTCTGTGAGGACAGGCTGCCGGTGGATTTGAGCCAAACTGGTTGAAAATACTGGAGATAGAACTCTGGGTAAGCTCTCTTGTAGGAGATATGGGAATGCCTTGTCAATTAAGTTTAGTCTCTAGAAAGCATATTATGATGTTGTTTTATATGTAACCATTTGTACCCATCTTTAACATGGGTTTTTATTTGAAACTTTATTCCTTTTTAAATACATTTCCATTTGTTTGGTAATTGAAGTCCAGTGCTGTGCATAATAAAAGAAGTGGTGGTCTAAGGTAAAACTGATAAACCATGGTACACTGTTCCTTTGGAAACAGAGGATCTGGGATTTCTATGAATATCCAGTGATCCAGGACTGGATATCTCAGGGGGACACTTTGAAGGGACTCAGGGGTTGGGGTGGCATTTGTTGTCAACCTGCAAGACAAAGACAGGGCTAATGTAGCCTAGAGGATAGTGCTTGTGTTGCTGACAGGTTGGCTGTGTTAGGGACCCAATACCCAGATAGTACAGGCAAGACTCCCTTGTGCTGGAGGCAGGTGGCAACAAGTTGACTCTCAGTCCTGGAGCATCGAGAAACATTGCACATGATTCTGGGTTATTATGGAAAACATAAGATATCCAGAGGGCCTGGCCGATGGGGGAGTGAGGGAGTATCAGATTACAGAACTAGAACTCCAATAAGGCAATGTGCCATGATGGGAAAATATAGAAAGGACTTTAAATAAAGCGTTTCAGGTTTGTTCAATAAACTGAAACAAAACATTTCGATTGCAGACTCTGCAAGAGTACATTTACCAGTTACAACTTCAGTAAAACTGAAGCTGAAAAGGCAGCAGTCAAATGTTTGTCAAGAGAAGTAAACAGAAGAAAAACAGGGCATGGGTGTTTTTGGTGGTGATGTTCTCTGGGCTTTGCAAAAAAACTTTTTAAAATCTTGAGGTGAGCAAAAATGCCTTACAACAATAGGTTTAAAGGCATTTTAAAAAATATTAATACATACTATTTTAGAAATGGTCTATTTGAACATTGATAGTTTTGAAAAATTAGTGAATTTTAAAATCATGTTTCCAGTGAGGTTGCCTAAACTACAGTTTAGGCTGCATTTATATGGTTTTCCATTTAAAATGTAACTGCTTTCCTCAAAGATGACTCTTGTAGGTGTAGTTCGTGAAGGGGAGTACTAAGTTATGTAATATGAAACAAAAATGCTGAGACGTTTGAAAAGTAGCTACATCCCCTGCAAATAACTACTTTCCAATCAATGGGAATTTTAAAACACAATTGGTATTCTGGAGCTTATATTATGCAATCTGTGCTGCTTGTGTTATGTATTCACATCATACATAGGTGCTCTTGCGAACCCATTACTATATATGCTGCAGATGCATATTAAGAATCAGATTACATTAAGGACCATATTTTTAAAGGGGCTACAACCCAGGCTCCAATTTTGCACTTGCAGTCAATAGCAAGCATGGTGTTATGGTTACAAATAATTCCGGTTCAAGTATATGCATATAGAAGATAGCTACTTAGTTTTCAGATTCAATCAGATGGTTAGGAATCTAAATACTATCATTGGTATCTGCAATTATTTGTTCCCATAAAACTACAGACCCAAAACTTAGTCTGTTTAAAAAAAAAGGTCATTAATGTCTACAGTTTATTGGCCCAGTTATATAATATTGGTCAAAAGGAAACAGAGACTTAGTGTAACATAACACTGGAACTTTTCTTTTTATTCTAATCAGCTGAAATTATACCAAATGAATAGTGGTGCTTATGATTTAAATAGATAGCCACACCTTCAATAGATAAATTAGAACTGAACTTTACTTAACTCTATAAACATTTTGAGTAGAAACCTTTCCTACTAATAATGTCATTAATTACCTGACAGTTAATTTGTCCAGTGCAGTGCACTTAGCAACCATAAGTGGTCTATGTCCCAAATGATGTGGGGAAATCCAATTATCTGACCACATGCATTCAAATATTGGAATTTAGCCACTGACAGGTAATTCACATTCTGCTCTTTGCTTACATGACGAATTTGGACAGTAATGAAAGGTGCCTTAATCTGTCCTCAGTATGAAGCCAAACACTCCCATTCCCATAGTTATAGCAATTCCCGGCTCATGCACAATCCTGTGCTTGGTGACAGCTGCCAACTTGGCCATCACACTGGAGGTTGAACTAGGGATCTTTAGAACTAGCAGCATGAGTCTGTACAGGTTGAGAGCTAGGCTCAGTAGCTGGGAGATGTAACAGACTCACATCCTCTGTCATTTAGGAACAGAAAGGGAAGCATAAAATGCACTGATCAGTGGATTATACTTAGTACTGGCAGAAACTAGGACTGACACACATCTTTGCCTTCAAGCCTGGTTGGCTGGATGGTCAGGAGAAGGCCCTCCAAAAAAAAAAAAAAAAAAAAAAAACTGCACTTATGAGACGGGGAAAATATTCTTTCCTGGATCAAATTGGCAGTCAAACATAGCACTGAGCATCCCTGGAAGCAGAACAACTTTATTGATTTTAAACATACTAACAGGGACCAATTAGCAATCTAATAAGGAGTTGGTGGAAGACCTCGGCTGTTGGGGATTAGAAAATATTCCTGACCTAGCAGAGAGATGTACCTCTCCAGCTTTGGTGATGGGATCTCTGGGGTTCACCCTATGGGTGATGGGTTTGCTGGGGAATCAGACCCCTCCCCTCAGTCCTGTGAAGGAAGAAGGGGGTTGGTGAAGAGCTGAGAATCAGATGACCACCTGTGGAGGTCCTTTCTCACTTGTTTCACAAAACCCCCATTAGGATATAAGTATGTAATGTAAGTTCATATAAGTATTTAGGCCTGTGTATCTGCCTGAGATGGGATTCTGGGCCTTTGTGCCTGCCTGAAAGTCAAAGTCTCTGAGCTACACATGTTAGCAAAGAACAAAGACATAGTGTGTTCCATGTGCCTGCCGACAATTAGATGGGTTTTCTTTATTTCTGTGGAAAAGATAAGGGATGCAGTTAAAATGTTTCAAGAAGCAGTGAAGGTGTGATATATGAATGCACAAATGAGGGAAAGCTCTGAGTCCTCTTCAAGATAGACGCCAGAGCAAGGCCACGCAAGTGATTGGAAAAGCAAGGGAGGTAAATGGAGGTATTAAAAAAAACCCATAATGTAGGGCCACAAACTGACCATGGCCAAGATGTGACCCATCCCCTGCCCCACCCATAGGGTACTAAAGGGGTTGTAATAAAGCCCCAGATCCAGACCCCCCCCAAAGCAGAACATGACCATATATCAAAAGGGGTGGTATCAATGGGGGGTTTGGGGGCTACAGGTATTATCAAGAAGAAGAAGGGGGCGATGGAGTTTTATTGATGTACGGAACCATGGTCAGAGAAAGAGGGAGTTCTATGGGCGTATGGAACTAGGATTGCAGGGGAAAGGAAAGGAAAGGAAAGGAAATTCTATCAGCATATAGAGAAATAAGCCTGACTGCTGTGAAGGGCTTGAATACGGTTATGGTTTTGAGCTTGTCAGTGTAACCCTCAATAAAACCTTCACGGAGTGCCTGCAAATTGGACTCTGGACTGTTGCTTTCTGGCAAACTGTGTCTGGGAACTGAGAGGGGACAGGACAAGGGAGCCCTAACATCCCCATCCCTGCAGTACAAGACAATTCACCATTTAAATGCAAACTTCATCCTTCCCACATAGCCGTGTTCCCATGCCAAGGTCTAAACACTTGGGCTAGCTACTCAGGTCCACCCAAGTTCTGTTCTGCCCAGGGTCTGAAGCTGACAAGGAGCTGATTCAGCCTCCAGCACAACTAGACCTGCCTCAGCGGTATTCTAAGTTGTGCCCAGCTGCAATGACCCCAGAGGGGGCACTCCAGCAACTGGGGCTCACCAGAATGCAGCAGAGTACTCTGGCCATGGTCCTGGCACCCCCTGTGCCACAGAATCCAATGTGTGATTTTTTTGGGGGGGAGCGGGGGGCACGGGGAAAGATATAGGGAACTTCTTAACTATTCACTCAAGTGGCAGAAAGCAGACATCTGGGGCCCAAGGATCTGATCAAGAGGGAGCTACTGCATATCAGATGTGCTAAAACACAGAACACAAGGAAGTGGATTAAAGAACAAATTCAGCTTTTAGTGCCATATCATGGTTCTACTGATATCAGTGGCAGTCCTGCCACTAACATCAGTAAGTGCAGATTAGAACTGTTTGTATAATATGAAATTCCATTTTCTGGTCTTGGTGGTCAGATCTTTAATTTTGCCTTTTATAGTTTAAATCATCTTTTAGTGCTGTTAGAATTATGTGTTATCGAACAGCATGTATTTCTATTGCCATATTTTACAAGTGAGCATTTTATTTAGTAGCTCCTTTGTTAATTTTCTGTTTTCATGTTATCCTCCAAGAGGCATTGTGATAGGCACATTTTAAATGAAGGGGGGAAAAAAAGATAATTCTAGTGACGTTAACTATAGGCAATGACAAGCTTCTGTGAAATAAATGCATCTGTTACTGTGTTCAAATTGATCTTTGTGATGTATGGATTTTTTTTTTTTTTTTTTTTTTTTTTTTGTGGAAGCTGGCTGCAAAATATTGAAAAATTAAGAAAACAAAGGCAGTTTGGCTGAATCTGGATTTTGTTTAGCCTTCCATACATTTTTTTAAACTACAAACTATTGATTCAGTTGCATACATTTATATGTTACTATCAATAATGTATGCATTTATATAATAATTAGTAGTAGCTGTATTTCTATTATTCTGAAACACCAGCATACTAGACACTTTACAGTACAAATTTAGAAACAAAGACCCTGTCTAAGGAGTTTAAAGTCTAAGGTACTGCTTCTGCAATGTATAGTATGTGGCCAGACTGCTGCACCTGCTACACATTGCAGGATAGGATCATAAAGGCTAGATTATGACTTGGAAATGTAGTCTCTAAGCAGAGAAGTAAGTGAGAGTTATATGCAGAGCCCTCCTTCTCCTCTGGCTATCTGGGCATTGGCCACTATAAGCTGCACACTCACTCTTCCCTTCCCCCGGCCCAAGAACAGGTGGATGTGAAGGAGCATGGAATAGGAAGATTGCTGGTTTGTCCCCTCCACACAGTGCAGAGGCCAGCACAGCTGAGTTGAGGTAGATGTTGTCATCATTTGCTGCTGGGATAAGCCAGCGGCAAAGTTCTACTGTCCTGGAGTAAAGGGAAAACAGAAAGAACTGTACCTTAGAAGTGTGTATCTCCTGATTACTTCTAGCATCATGCAGATTATGCATAATCATTTCTCAGGGTTGCATGTAAAGGCACAATTTAGCCCAGTGGTTCTCAACCCGTGGGCTGACTGCAGCCCAGTCAGCACCCAGCTGCAACCATGTGACATCCCAAGAGCCATACAGGTAGTAGATGTATTGTGTAGATGTTGCCAACGTAACACATAGAGAGCTGCAAATGCATCACACAATGGTAAATAGGTTGAGAATCACTGATCTATCCCTTATATGTATTCATATGTGTGCATATATTAATTTAAATAATGATTATTAGTAGTAGTTGTGTCTTGTTGCTGTTACTTTACAGCCACCAAAAATGTGCTAGTCATTTTATGATACAAATATGAAAACAGGGTCCTGCCCTGAAGATCTGGCACTCTGAATTAAAATTTGACAGTAAAAGTTTAACAAACAATGTAGTGGAATGGAGTGAGAAAGGATAAGGGCTACAATCATAACATATTCATATGATCACTCAGTTTTCCTAAATGCACAAATTTGGGGTTCTACTGGGATATAATTTTCTTCTTTGGATTGTGGGCGAAATGGAACTCATTCCTTGTAATTAAAATGGAAATAGTGAGTTTTGCATAGAGATCTGAAAGAAGAGAAGGGCAGGTTGGAGAATATAAAGGGCTAGATTTTTAGTTGATGTAAATACACAGTTCCATTGACTTCAGTAAAGCTACATTGATTTATGCCAAGATCAATGTAGACCCGGCCCAATATTTGTTAATTGTGTCGGTGTTCTATGAAGTTGAAAATAACACCCTTATTAGAGGACACATTAATTAATCCCAAGGACACAGGAGACAAAAATATCTAACAGTAACTTGTTTCTTTCTGTACTACAATAAATGATATACATATAAAGATGCACTTCTTCATTCTTCATTGAATGCCAAAATAAAGTGTGTTTCTAAGACAGTCTTGTTTTAACAAAGAATGTATCTAATAACCTCTTTAAAGAATAAGAATTTTAGAATCAGCAATTTTACTTTTCAAGTTTATTACAATTAATATTGGAAATAACATATTTAATATTTTTCTCTTTTTAAGGAAAGAAAATTGCTTAATTTTATAAGTAGGTGTCACTGACTTTCTAATAGTTATAAACAATAATTTTGTACTTCACTGACTATAATTATAATAGCATTTGTAGATTGTGGTTTATGGTTATTCTTGTCAGCTTTCAATTATTTAACGACCAGCTTCAATAAAAAAAAAGTTCATAAATGATCTGAACTAAATCCATGTGCTTTTTGTGATGGGATCTTTATATGCCCTTACATGCATTATTTATATATTTCCTTTATGGAACATTTATGAGTACAACTACATCATTCAATTTTGAATGGATTTCTATAGGTTTCCACTGTTTCCACAGGAACTTGTAGAAAGAGTGAAAATAAACATTTGAGGTCAATTTACTTTTTTAAGAAAAACAAAAAAACCCATATTTCTGTATTCCTAAAAATGTTTTCTGTACTTGACAAAGCCATTACCTATGGTTCAGACAAGTGACCTGAATCATTAAACACTGTCAGAAAAGAGCAATATTGTTCTGGTGACATTAATCAAATGGTAATGCCCTTTGACATTATTCCTAAAGGACTCTGAAAAGTAAAGCAGAGTTATGATTTTTTATTATTATTGTACATGAACTACTTAGCAGAATTTTTATTGGAAAAAGGGATTATATGACACAGTATCTGCACAGATCATGTTTTAGTAATAAAATAACTGCTTATGACTTCCTATGGAAGCATACCTTATTCTTAAAGTAAAATGCATTACAGAGAAAACATATTAAAAAGAATAAAACAACTTACAGCTGTGCTACTAAGTCTACCAAAATTAATCCCAGTCCTAAAATGGATTTTGGCAGGGGCAGGCCTTCAAATCCCTTCCCAAAGAAACTCCTTGTGGTTACAAGTTCATCACAGCTTCAGCTCAGAACAAGCCCCCAGTTTTATGAGGCCTCAGTAAGTTAAGTACTTCCAAGCCTACTCTAAGGATTGGGTCCCGCTGTGGATGAGGGGGGCCTGGCTATTTGCTGGATCAGGAAGAAGGTCATGAGCCAATTTAAAACCAGACTATTTATCCAAAACCCCTTTCATGGTCAGTTGGTCCCTAGAGAATCCAGTTTAAACTAGCATATGCACACCTTTCCAGGGAGATGGCTTCTCTGGTGATGTTACAATCTGAGTGAATTTGCCTAAACATCCCCTGCTATCCTCCTATTTTCTGTTCCTATGGAAATGCATGCAATTACACAATTGCATTTTTAATATGGTGAACTCTAACTATGGTAAAATTAATTCAATAAGGTTTAAATTAATTTAAGAAAATTCATTCAGGATATTGCAGGAAATTATCACAAGGTACATTGGAAGAAATATGATGGGCAATATAATCGGTACCGCAACTCTACACAGAACATCTCTGGACGTAGACAAAGTTCATTGTGTTTTCTGTGTTATATATCTTAATTTTATTATCCCTATATTTGTCATTAGAAGTTTAGCAATCACAACAAAAGATGGTCCATGAGATAATTCATCTTATTAATATTTTCATTTTTAATATGGAAAATGTTTCATTTCCTCAGGAGACAGATGTATTCTAAACGTGTGTACTATATTTTCTACACTGAAGAAGCCTGAAAGAGAGAGGCATTCTAGAGCCCACTGCCAAAGATACATATTCAGCATCGACACGAATAAATAAAACATAATAACTAGCTGTAAAAGCGTCATAAAGGGATAGTGCATCCCTATCCAAACTATTGCCTGCAGATTTTTTTTTAAAAGGACTCAATCCTGCTCACCCCTGTTCATGCAGTTAGGTGCACTAACTATACTGGGAGCCTTTGTGAGTGACGTGAACAGGACTTTTAGCCCAAAATGTTACATCAGAAAGGAAACTCTGTTTCAGATTTGGTAGCATTTTTCACCCCATTTGCACTCGTTTTGTATAGATGTAAGACACTGGAAGACTTGGGCTCCAAATATTTGTAACTGGAAGTGATCACTTAAATATACAATTACCTTTAGAAAAGTGTTTTTCCTAATCAAAATGTCTACTTACAGGGTTTAAACATATTCCTAATTGCAGAAATCTATCCCACTTTCATTCCAGCTAGAGGCATGTACTCCAGAATGAAACTGAAATAGGTTTAACACCACATGAGAAGTAAAAGCAAAATGCCCAGAAGGCTGCAAAATAATGTCTTGACTGTAACTTATTTGCGTTTATGTAAGGAGTAATATTTGTGTCTGATTCATGACTAAATAACTCTATAGAAGTTAGTTTGATGGTGCTGAAATATGTTTGTAATAACCAAACTTTGAGGGATCCCACATTTAAGGGAAAAAACCAAACATTTATAAACATGACTGAATGGTAACATGCATTTAGCCCCAGGTGGCTATCATTACCAGTCAGTCAGTGGTGATTAGAGGAGTATTTAATGGATATTTTGCATTCCACTTTTCTCTGGCTTTTATTATGCTTCTATGATTTTAGGTTTTTAATGTACGTGCAGTATCTTTGCAAGTGTTCCAGCAGAGGCGTGGGTGAAAAAAACTATATCAGAGTTAAGCCTTTTTATCATGCTTTCATACAAGAATTTGAGAATGAGACTTGAGGGAATATTCTCCTCTTGACGTGCATACATAGCTCCCACTAACCGTAATAGGAGTACAGCACATGCATAGAAGGAACAAAATACTTTCTTTGTTGCATATGCCGTTTCCATCCAAGGAAATACATGTTTTTCAGCTCTTTGAAAAAGCTCAGTGCTAAAGTTGAACCAACTGTAAATTAGCTCCATAAAATAACAGTAAGTAGATAAAAACTCAAGATGAGTTGAATTTTATTTATTTATTTATTGGATGGAAGTCTGAAATACACTTTGAACCATCACTATATATATATTTTTAGATCTATCTCTTTGCTTGTAAACATGAATGCAGGAAGTTGCTCATTGTCATAGATTTTCTAAAGTGTTAGTATGTAAGGATGATTTACAAGGGGTTACTCATAAAAGATTTTCCTAAAGTGAATATCTGTGAAAATATGACACGTGTAAGGATAAGAGAAGTATTTTTTCACTTCATGGATTTCAAATAAAGTTTAAAATATCTCTTTATATCGATGGGAAGGATTTTCACTTTTCTAGAGAATGTAGGAAAATGTTTGGAAAATACAACACGTCACAAAATGACCACCAAATATGCAAAATAATGTCATGTCTCTGAAGTCTGTTGAAACAGCGAAATGTCACTCTACCAAGACAGTTCACTTTTTTTCCCTAAAAGCAACACAGAACTTGCATTAAATGAAAACTACTAGTTTCAGCTAACTGTCTCATAGTTCTCAGGGACAGGTTATGATGGACTGAAATCTATGATGAACCGATGACTGTGTGCTCATGCAAGTGTACAAGCTGAGGATAAGATCTCCCCTTTACTCCTGTCTGGGCTTCCTGGACCTTAGGTCTGGGTGTGCAGGAGTAAACTAGGCTTAGTATTTGCTTACTGCTGCCCAGGAGTTGCAGGAGGTCACAAATGGCTAGAACCTTGCTCCATTCCCAGTACTTCCTAGTCAGAGTTGCTGCAGTAGCACTATAGGAGTGTTTAGTAACTTATTTCTGGCACAAGTCAACAGTAAAATTCTACCCCTATTGACTAAGGAGACAGCAGGGAAAGGATTGTGCTTCCGAGGTGTGTCTGATCCCAGTGCCTTCGGGGTTACTCCTTAGTCATGAAATTTACATGTCAGTCCTTTTAAAGGCTATGCCTAAAACCACAGTCTAGCCCTTAGCAAGTTACAGTATTCATGATGGGGAATTGAACCCATGGTAAAAAAATATTTTAAAAAAATCCCATCATTCTGAATGCTTTTCCCCAATGAGATTTCTTGCCATTTATCTCACAAACCAGCTATTTGAAAATTATGTGAATGTTTATATTCTTTTTTACTTTATTTCTGGTGTGTTTCATGAATGCAGTCAGCCCAAAATATGGAGGTTTACAGAAAGTAGAAGAAAATATGCAATATGTTGTATATTAAAATCCCGTCTTTAAATCATAAGACAAATATTGACAGGTTCCTAGATTACTAGTGTGATGTGGTCCTAGAAAGATCAAGGTTAGTTTTTTTATGTCATTTTCTACAGACTCCAGGCTTCCCAGATAAAGACTTCAAGTTTTGGCTCATCTTGAAGTGTATGTCTTTATTATCTTGGAGGGATAGCATTAAAATGCTAATATACTCAAGGGACTGTGATGAAATGGTGCCATAGGTTAAGTCGTGAATGTCAATCTATCTCAGAGTGAGCAGCCAGAGAATATTACGCCAGTGAAGAAGCTTTTCTATTTTTATTTTTTAAGACACATTGCTGGGTAGGGAGAAAAAAGATGAGGAATCTGGTAGTACTAGGCTCAGCTGTAATAAAAGAACCTTTGACACTGCAGTTTTGCTGTTACAAGGGGGGAAATGTTATTCAGGAAATACAGGAAGAAGGGAAAACTGGGGAAATTTTAATTGAAAGAAACTTGGTATGATCTACTTAACAGCAGGTCAAAATTAGCATATGTTATGTCTGGGGAATGGAAATTTTACCTGTATAGTATTTTGAGAGTAGTTACAACTTAACAGGTGATGAGCCATAAATTTCAACTTTGGTTTAAAACAAAAAAAAAACAAAAAAACCCAACCAAATCGATTTCTAGATTTGTGATCTTTTCAGGGCAAATGTACTGCTTGTTTACTAGGAGCTGGATCCTGCATGCCTTGTACAAGCAAAACTCCCATTGACTTCATTGCCTCACAATGGAATCAATAAGGCCTGGAGGGCTTGGCCTTTCAAAACTGCAGTCAGAAGTATCATTTTCAGATGCATGGACATCAGAACTGTTTCCCTTATCAGAATCATGCACCAAAGAGACTGAAGTCAGACATTAGCTGCCTGTGATGACAAAGGTGACAATGGAATGCATGATACAAATTATAAATATGAACAGTGTGAATCTCACCTCCATAGAAATATAGAAAGACAAGGTGGGTGAGGTAATATCTTTTATTGGGCCAACTTCAGCTCCTGAAAGAGACATGCTTTCAAGCTTGCACAGAGCTCTTCTTCAGGTCCATCGAAATAGCTAATGTAGAGAGCGTTTTCCACATAGCTCCACAGGGCATGAGTACAGCAGTCATGACTGGAACAATCTCTTGTCTTGATGGGGACTAACAGAGATTCTAGTGTATGAAGAATCCTTTTGTATTGAGGAGCAGTTGAGCAGCAGAAGGGTTGCCCAGGCCTGCCTGAAATAGCCCATGTTCACTACTGAGAGCAGTGAATGCCACATGACTTTGGGGTGAAGAGTCTCCAGGTGAACCCTCAGGCATCATCTGTTTAATTAGCAATGGTTCAGTTTTCTAGCTTAGACAGGGACTTAGCTGGGTTTTCTGCCTGTGGTATTCTGCTTTGCTGCTATTTCCTCAATCTCTGTTCAAAATGTCGGGATTCATTTACATGACATAAATAAAAACACTGCACTAAAGGATATCCTGAGTCTGGGATCACCAATTGCTCTTATAAGGAAATTGACCTTCTGTAAAACTTGGGAGTCAACTGTAGTTCAACAAAGGAGTAACTAGCACTTGCCTAGATGCTTTGAATGAGGCCAATGTATCAGTCACAGCAACTCAATATCGCAATGAGCCAGAACTGGGTGTATTGGCTCTAATTTGTCCTATGTGAAAGGAGAAAATAATGTGAGAACAGCCTTTCACTACCTCTGCCTCATTAGGGCCTGATTCTGATACTTTCTGTCACTAAATAGAACCTTACTTCACAGAGTCCCATGATCTTCAATCAGACCCTGTAGATAAATTTTTTGGAAGGGATTTAAAGCTCACTCTTCAAGACATAGTTAGAGATTGGTTTATTAGAGATCAGAATGAGACCAAATGTGTGTGTGAGAGGTGGGAGGAGTAGGGAGGAAAATTATCCTATATCTGCCTTCTGTATATACTATGTAGTTCTTACCCCTTCTTCTGAAGTAGCTGTTACTGGCCATTGTTAGAGACAGGAAACTTGACAAGATGGACTTTCAGTCTGATCGACTGTTCTAACCACTATGTTCTTATGCTCTTAAAATGCAAGGCTAAACCCAAGGTCCAAATCCAGGCCAGGTGAGCATAGCCTATTCAGGTCCCTGCTGATCTTGCCCAGTTCTGTTTTTATCGGTTGCTCTGAATTATGATGTTTTTACTCCTTAGTCATACCCAACTCCCCTTAATTTAGCTAGAACTTCTGAATGCAGGACTGGGTAAGGACTTCAAGACTGGTTCCATTGGTATTTGTTTTTGATAATCCATTATGAAGAAGTCAATTGATACACCTTCAATAGCCTGATTTTACTAAATACTTCAAATTTGAATTTGCTGGTCCAGATTCTTAGCTGCATTAGTCAATGCAGCTGTATAGATTTAAAACAGCTGAGGATCAGGTTCACTATTTCTTCATCCTCTCTAGATAATAGTTAATCTATGTCCAGAGCTCCATTGACTACATCAACTATTTCAGATTTAACATTTCCCTAGAACTATGGCTTGCAACAGACTATAAATTAGGAAGAATGAAATATGGCCTAAAACCAAGTTTTCTTTTGCTATTCCTGTACTATGAAATCAACTTCAATTAACTTATACTGCTAGATGATCTACCATACAGAAAGACATCTAGCAACGTCTACTTTTAGGTTGGGAGGAAAAGGCTTGCGGAAAGTAGTAGCTTTGGGTCTAATGTGGATTTTCCGCCTAAAGAAGTTCAAAAAAAGATTCTGTTCTTAATGTAGATCAAACTTGATAGGAATCACACAGTGTAATTTCTGGTTTTACACACTGTTGACCAGGCAATTTCCATCAACAAAGTATATTTTGAAAGAAAAGGGCAGGTTTTCCATAGGGCTAGATTGAGTTAATGAAGCAGTTCACTCAGGGGGAGGGCAGGCTGCATTTCCTATCAGTATTCTCCCTCAGGTTTCAACCAGGGACTGGTAGCTTCAAATTCCTCTGTGGCTCCCATAGAAGTCTGCCTTAACACACAGCTGGAAGGTACTCAGACACTACAGAGAAAAGGATGATATATGAACCTATGTAGAATAGAATGTTTATTCCCAGGAAAGGTACAGTATGGACAGTAGGTTACTAATTATTATGCTGTTTTTGGTGCTGTGGACACATCCATCAGTAACTGAACTGAGATCACCAACTCATTTCACATACTCCCGCAAACAGTCATCACATGATGATAAATTTTGGCCACTAATGACCTGTGCTGGTTAAACTGATTACTTAGCAGTGACTCCCCTCTGTAATATCCCTATCCATTCTCTCCAAAGACACTGGTTTACACACTGCAAACTTGTTCTTTAACTTTGTTTTTCTTCTATTATTCTAACAACATATTATTACCAAAGAGCTATGCCTTGGGAAAGCAATGTGGTCTCCACTTTCTGAGGGTGGTAATTTACCTACTTTAATGATTGAATACTAACCCTGTTGTTGGTGCCCTATTATTGTCTCAAACGAAAGTGTTTAGGTAAGTCAAGGTGTATAACTATCCATGTGTACATCTAATAAAATGCTTTAATGTTTAGATCTCATTATGTGACTAGACAGATTGTTCCTGTAGTCAAGGCGCATAGAGTGAGCATGTTGTCACTAATCTTCAACTTCAGGGTCATTAGCTTCTGTAGCACAATGTGGTAACATCTATCAGAATAAATTAATGATTAAAATATGCTCTCTATGCCTATGGAGGACAAGGAAAATATATATGTCACAATGTCATAGCAAACAATACTGACACAGTCAGAAGCTCAATTTACATGAGAACAAAAAAGACAATAATAAATTGCAAAGCTGCCTCTACAAGTATGAATGTTGAGTAAGACAAAAGGCTCAATAATTTCACTGGCAGAGTTATCAGTCTTTGCCAGGTCCATGTTATTCATCTTAGATAGATTACTAAAATCTTTGAAAGTCCCTCTATCCTCCACTTGTAAACTACTCATCCTGTTTTTGAGAAGACCCACAATTCCCATTGCTATCAATCAAAGTTGAAGATACTTTCCATCTCTCAGGATCAGACCCAATGTCAGTAGTTTCAACAACTGGTCCTGGCAAGAAAAAAAAAGCGATTAGCCAATTTAGAATAAACTTTTCAAGATATGAACCTATTAATTTGCCAGTAGCATTCTCTCATATCAACTCCAAATTCTTTCAATGACATTTGTTACTAATTTAAAATATTGTATCGAGATGGGAAGTATTAAACAGTGCTTAGGTTTGATGCATAATAAGTTTTAACTCCACATTAAATTTATTGTTAAAAGACTTCCTCAGCTATTTCCTACATAAAAAGGGCAGTTGAATTAACAATGAGGTGAGAGGGGGGCAGCGACAGAATATTGTTATATTTCTGAATCATTTTTTGTTCCTTCATTACCCCCAGATATTAATGGAGTTTTAATTTGTTGTTACAACAAAGTTTTACACTTCATTACATCTCTGTGCCAATAATTATGGCCTTTATTGATTTTCTGTCTTTTTAGGTATTCAAGAGCTCTTCTGGGCTTGTCTCCCACTGGATTGTTTTTCTCACATTGAGATGCCACTGTTAATCTTTCAAATGAGAGGTAGAAATCTTTTAAGTTTTCTGTAATATGTTCTCATCTTCTTTACTATGTTACAACTAATTAGGCAGGACTGCCAACAGATTCCCCACCACCACCCAAACAAAAAAAACAGTATATTATTTGCATTGGAGGTGACTCTTTTGCAGCAAAGGTTTGCAAAGCTCCTGATCGGTTTTACAAAGTGCAATAGGGTACCTTTTAGCATGGGAATTTAGCCACATGGTTTCCATTCAAGTTCATTGCATGCAAAAATATGTTAATGGTTAGTTAAGATCATGTGGCTAAGCACTAAAAGTCAGGAAAAGTTTGAACATGCAACTTTATTTCTCCTCCTTGCTCCGTATGCATTAGGATGCTTTCATTAATTATATAATATAATGCCACATATTGTTTTATCCTGCATCCTTAAGTACGCAAGTGTAGAATCTTATATTTGTGTCATTGTTGTGTACTTACACAAAGATTCTGATCAAAATAGTCCATGTGGACTAAATCCTGTTGTCCTTACTTAGGCAAAAATCCCAATTAAGTCACTGTGGATTTTGTCAGATAAGGAATGCAAACTGATTGAAGAATATAGGTCAAGGAGATATTTTGATTAAATAAAACTACTAGGGATGTTGTTAGTTTGTTGTTGATTAACTGTTAACCCTTTATATGCTAAATGATAGAGCCTGGGCCTTATTCCATGGAAGTTCATGGGAATATTTCCATTGGCTCATGGTAGCATGAACAGGTTCTTAATACTGTTCATTATCTCCTTATTCTTCATCATAATGCTAAATCTGTTTTAAATTTGCTATCTTTGATTTTCATATTTTTGTGTGTTATATGCAAAGATACAGGTTGCTACACATGCATGCAGTATCTAATTTACAACCATCTATAGTATATTACACTGTGAGAAAGAGAGAATATTTCATCACACAATAAATAGGTAAAGCCTCCCCAACCCAGAGATCCTTAATTTAGGGCTCCACACCCACTGTCCAGAATCAAGGCCTTCTGAATGCTACTGTCTGAAGCCAAAGACTCTTAAACCCACATCCATCCCTGACCATGAGGCATCCTTAACACTGGGTTATCATAAACTCTAATCCATATCTTTCTCTGTAATCTACTCTTTCTGTTTTCTTCTAATCTAATCTAATCTAATCTTTTTCTCTCTCTCTCTAGAAACACTATAAGGTACCTTTCACCATTTCATTCCAGAGGTGGCTGTATCTCAGAGGCAGTTTAAATGATTCTTTAATGATACCCATAAAATTAGTATTTCAGTTTAAATTGTTAAAGCATTATGGGATCCTTTGGAATGCAATACATTTAATTTATAGTATTTTTAAAATATAAGTGTGAATAAGATATAAGTGGATACTGTATGTTACCATTCTTAATTCAACGTTCATTTATTAAAATTGGTAGCATGATCTTGAGAAATGAGTTGTGGGCATTCAGAATATCTCAAGATCAGATACTAAGGCAGAGGCTGTTTATCATCTCAGAGTCATTTGTGAATACTTTTACTGAATTAAAACAAAACCATATTATACTTAAGAGTAATGGGACTGGATGGCTCAGGAGATTGGTAATGGACTATAGAGCCTTTCACCTCAACATTACTGGTTCTAATTCAGCCTCGATTAGTAGTGATGGAACATCAATACCGCCTGACAGCTCTGTGTTGTCCAGTATTAAATTACTTGGTGGTCTTAATTCAGTTCCTGGTGGACTGGGGTACCCATCACAATTGGCAATTCTATTGACAGTCACAGAAGAGAGGACAAAGCTTGAATAGTAAGAGAAACAGAAGTACTGTCTCACCCCAGAGGTAGCCTCCGTTTCATGGCTGAGATACAGATGCATTGTACAGTGGGATAGCATATGCTGCACAATCTTTTGGAATACCTGTTGCAGGACAAAAGCTCCTTAATTTATTCACACAAATATCCTGGCAATTCCAATGAAGTCAGTGAGACTACCCATGAGAGTAAGGTGGACAGCAGGTCTTTGACCTCAATGGATTAAGGACTTTCCAGTTGTAAGTATAAGGAATATCTCTCCACCAGAGCAGGCTTCAGGCACTAAAATTGACCTAAAAAGCCCTAAGTGGCTTAGCACTTTTTTTTCTGAGAGACTGTCTCTCTCCCTGTTGTGCCACAGGTAAAATATGCAGATGCGTTCAGCCTGGCCCTTCTTGGTACAAAAAACATAGTACTGCTAGAAAGGAGTTCCTTGTGAAGGGACCTTTCCTTTCAAATTCTCTTCTGCTCCCATCGACACCCTCCCTCGCCCACAATATAAATTGAAGGTATTGATCTTCAAGGCATGCTGCAAAGTCTGGTTTTTTTGGGAGGGCTGCTAAAAAGGCAAATATGATAGAAAGAGATGTAATGGGGAAATGGGAAAGTTGTTTTTGGTGGGTGGTTTTTACTGCCCAGTTATTAGTAGTATTGTCTATTATGGAGTTGTTCCTTTTTTTGAAATATTGGGCTTAATGTATTTGTCAGAAGTGCTTAAAGTGATCATTTATGTGCCACTTGTGATGTTATTTTTTAAATTGAAATATATATATATTTAAAAGAAGAACTGTGTAAAGTGTGACTGCTGTATGTAATCATATAGTTAAAATCTGTATCATAATGCATCTGCATAAGGAGGCAGTGTTAAAGTGGTGAATGCAACCTGTTTCTTGACTTTTGACTTGATTAGTAATGCAGTTTTCATTTTGATGGAGTTTTGCTTTTTGTTTTAATATGGAATAGTTATTATGTAGCTTAAAATGGACTATTTTGATTTACTTGGATGATGAGCATTTTTAGCCAAATGTCTATGCTAAATACTCATTCGCCAGAACAGCAAGTATTTATTTATACTGAAAAAATGAACCTCTGAGCCAGGATGAGAGACAGGTTAATACTGTAACTCATGTCACTAACACCAGCCATATAATTTTATTTATATGGCCATTTATTTTCTAACCATACAAACAACTGGTCAAGCAAGCAAGCCAAATGCAGAAACATAATTTAAAAATATTTAAGAAAGTATATGATATATACTTGATAAATCTCCGAAAGATAGACAACACTTTGGTGAAGGTGGCTTGTATAATCTTGGGAGATATGGTTTAATTGCTTAGCTGTTTACATTGCAACCTCAGTAATACAAGAGCTGGATTCCAGATCCTAATAAATTTGTTTTCCTTTGGGCTTTTTCGATGCTTTAACATACCATAGTTTTTTTGTGATTGATTTCCACGTTTGAAAATAAACAGAAAAACAAATATTTGGGCTTAACAGTGGTTAGTAGTTAGATGGTCCCAATTAAACTTTGAGGTTCACACTTTACCAAGCTGAACTGGGTTATTGGAGGTAGGAGTCCACCTTTTGCCACTGCTTTTGTTTATCAGAAGACAGTTTTGTTCAAAACTGGATTAAAAGGGAATCAACCTATACATTCACATTCAGTGATCTATATCTGTGTAATAAGATATAATATTTTCTGAAAATAATCTAAAGCTCACAATGGCTAAATATTTCAGTACTGTAGCAAATATTACAGAAAGACCACAAGGCATTGGCATCAATTAAATATATTTAGACACTCATGATATTCCTTTTTCCCTGTGGATAAAGCAGTGCTTTTGGAATACTTTTCTATGCAGTTGTCTAATGGAGATGGAAACCTTCTCTTTGAAAGTATCCCAGCATCCCCGCAATGTAGTAAGCAGCCAAACTTTGTGTGACAGCTTTTGCTTGTAGCAATATTGGAGTAAACGTAGAATAACTCCACCAAAGTAAATGGAGTTACTCTGAATTGCTGAGAGTAGAAACTGGACCTCACCAAAACATCAGATCCAAGCACTCCCAAATTTAGACATTCAAAGTCAAGATCTCAACCTTTCCAAATTCTGGAGAATTTAGATTTCATGTTTGGATTGAGCTGCAAACAGATCCCAGCCCAGACCTGGGATTTGGCTTCATCCCATTACTAAGTGCAAATGGCCTCTATTTGAAGATTACACAAAATAACTTATATTTAATCAGTATTTATGTGCATCTTGTATAGAGAGTCTTCTGCTGAAAACCACTTAGTCTTATTTTCAGTTTAAAATAAAAGGCATATATGTATAAGTCTGGAGTTAGCATAGTGTTAACTTTGCCAGTTTAGTGTAGATGTAAATCTTTGTATAACATTAAATAGAACTCAAAACTAAGAGATTTAGTATTAGATAAAAACAGACAAATGTAAATGAGGCAAAGAACATTTTAGTTCCACAAACCTTTTCTAGTTTCCTTGGTGTGATAGGGTGTATAAATCCCACAACAGGAAGCCAAGGATTAACAAGCAGCTCTGAGCACAGAAAGCTCCACCCAGCCACATCTGTTGGCCATGCTCACAATGGAACCACTCTCAAAAGGGACCAGCCCAGCTCAGACCAAGGGAGCATTCCTCTGCTATTAGTTCCTGCAGAGAGGCCGCAGGAGCGCCACACTGCCTGGACCAGATCCTGCTGCAGAGCTGCCAAAGGCCCCCATGGAGATTGGAAAAGGGGGGGGGGGGGAAGGCACAAATGAAGGAGAAGAGTCTCCATATCACTGTCAGTGACAACCCTGCCATGAGTCCATATGCCGACCCTTGTGGTGAGTTTGGAGGGTGATGTGAATGCAGTAGGAAGTGACCCAGGGAGTAGGATTGGTGGTGTCTGCCCCCTTCGCCACATATCCAACCAGCCAGTCACAGGGCCCTGCGTTGGAACCTAGTGGAGTAGGGAGGGCCCGGGTTCTCCTACTGTTGGCCATAGACAGAGGGCAATACCACCAGGCATGGGTACCAACTCTACCCCACACCTCCCCAGACACTTGATTTATGTTATTCTTAATGTTTGTTTGGGAAGTGTCCTCAAAGTAGTTCCTATGTCAAATGAAAAAAATCCTAAAGCATTCATTAAAAGAGCAGTACTCTGAATCCTATACTGTATAGTGTGCCATTATTGCATCTTTCTCAAAAATTTCTAAAATAATTCTAATTAAAATCTCAGAAAAATGGAGAGCAGTAACTTGCCAATTACCATTCATTCTAATGAAGGAAGTACCTACCAGAAATGCTTTTAGCATCAGCTATAAGACTGCAAGAAAATATTCACATTTAAGAAAAGTTTTATAAAAAATGTATTTTATCTACCTGAATGATATGTATACAATAAATGTGTTTTGATTTATATTAATTGCTTACAAACCCATTGTCAACTGGGGAGGGAAGAAGAAAGCTTAGATTGCTTTGTGAATAGATTTTTCAACCTAAATACAGTAATAACGTTTTTTCCCCCCTTTTTTTCTTGAGATTTACTGTATATACAATATGCTGAAACATTCACCATGAAACTTAATCAGAAAAGATATGATCATGGGTTAGAGGTCATGTAAATATCTAGTGGATGGTAATTATCAAGCTGTTATTGCAAAGAAAGTATTACAATACTACAGCTTTTAGAACAATCTTAGTTTTCCTGATAATATTTATGCATACCAAACAGGAGCGTTATACCAGGCAATATACTGGTAAGGCATGCAGTTTTTTCCCCACCTCCCTGAAACATCAATGACAGTGTTTTGATTGCTATTTCTATAAGTACAATCTGCTCAGACACAGCACTAATACTTTCAAGTACCAATACTGCTAAATACTTTGGTGCTGAAACGTAACTGTACCAACATCTAAAAGTGCTGTTTTTATAAACAATATTTCAGCTTGTAAGGAAAGATGCTGCTGCATATTTTGTTATGCATATATCTTTTCATATTGAGCGTTCTTTTCTTTTTTCCAGTAGAAATCCACTTCTTCAGCCTATAAACAGTAAAACACTGGAATTAACTCCACATAAACCATTAGTTTTATTTGGCTCTGTAATTTTGTTATTCTTATTTTATTTTGTGAATGTTGTGGAGGCAGAGACATCACATTTCCAATTTCCCTGCCTTCCATGCAAGATTTTATTTTAGGTAGGCTGCCTTTTTCACCATTTCCCTACTTACATTTTAACATGTGCAACAACAAAATATATTTTTCATCCCTATTCCCCATTACTGTGCACTGTTGCTGTATGTTACTTGGCAGGTAAATCTTCCTAAAGCAGTAGTTCCCATCCTTTTTGGCTTGAGGGCCACAAATATAATTTTTATAACCCTCGAGGGCCATTAGTCTCTGCCAGCAGCCCCCCCACTGCAGCCATAGGGAAGGAGTTCAGTAAGGAAGATCTCCCATACCTCTGGCTGCAGCAGGGAACCCGTGCTCCCTGCTACAGCCAAGGGGAGGGGAGTGCTGATCTTCCTTCCCCTTAGCTGCAGCAAGGTGCCTGCACCGGCAACATGTTCCGCCTGGATACTTAGGCAGCGTATCCCTTCTGCAGCCAGCAGGAAGGGAGCCTCAGGTCACTCTGCAAGACTCCGCGGACCACTCATCTACATTTCATCCCAGAGTTGGCTGCATTTTGGTGACTATTTAAATGATCATTTAAAGACCAAAAATGTAGTTAGTATTTCAATCTGAATTTGAAAAGTGTTTTAGTTTCATCTGGAATAAAAGGCACTGTATAAATGTTTGTTTATTATTAATCTTCACACTGAGATTGATAAAAAAACAATTTAGTAGACCCTGCTTACTATTGTTTTTAACTCAATGCTCACTTTGCTTCACGAGGTATGACCATTATGGATAAGATCCTAAGAAATGGCCTTTACCACTTATTGGCTTCATTGGCAATTGTAGGTATTCAAGATCAAAATGGCAGATGAAATTCAATGCAAAGTAATGCTCATTGGAAAATATAATCACAACCATCCATATAAAATGATGGGGGTCTAAGTTAGCTGTTACACTCAAGAAAGAGATCTTTGAGTGGATATTTTCAGAGAACTATCCACAATGACTCTATGTGCTGTGGCAGTCAAAAAAGCTTACAAAATGCTGGGAATCATTAGGAAAGGGATATATAATAAGAAACAAAATATCGGATTGTTTCTTTATAAATCCATGGTATGCCCACATCTTGTATATTGCGTGCAGATCTGGTCACACCATCTCAAAAAAAAATATATTGGAATTGGAAAAGGTACAGAAAAGGACAACAGAAATTATTAGGGATATGGAAAAGCTTCCCTATGAGGAGAGAGTAATAAGACTGGGACTTTTCAGCTTGGAAAAGAGATGACTAAGGGGAGATATGATATAAGTATATAAAATCATGACTGGTGTGGAGAAATTATATAAGGAAGTATTATTTACTCCTCAGAACATAAAAACTAGGGGTCACCAAATGAAATTAATAGGCAGGAGGTTTAAAATGAACAAAAGGAAGTATTTCTTCACACAATGCACGGTCAACCTGTGAAACATCTTGCCAGAGGATGTTATGAAGGCCAAGACTATAATGGGGTTAAAAAAAGAACTAGATAAGTTCATGGAGGATAGGTCCATCAATGGCTATTAGCCAAATGAGCAGGGATTGCTGTTTGCCAGAAGCTGGGAATGGCCGACAGGATGGATCACTTGATGATTACCTGTTCTGTTAATTCCCTCTGAAGCGCTTGGCATTGGCCACTGTTGGAAGGCAGGATATTGGGCTAGATGGACCATTGACTTGACCTAGCATAGTCACGCTTGTGACAGGCCTATGTCATATGACAGGTTCTATAACAGGCCTAAAATGAGGCTGTTTATTATCTTAATACATTTAGTTTTTAATGTGTTTATTGAATTAAAATGAAACCATGTTATATGTAATGTTTCTGGAACTAGAGGGGTTGGGAGATTGATAATGCAATATGAAGCCTTCCGCCTTGACATTATAGGTTCTAATTCAGACAAGATTAGTAATGGCAGAATATCAATACAGTGATAGTTCTGTGTTATCCCATATGAAATGAGTTGGTGGTCTCAGTTTAGTTCCTAGTGGATAGGCATTCCCATCACAATTGGTTACAGTGTTGGCAATCTTAGACGAGAGAGCAAGGATTGAATAGACAGGGAAACCAAACTGTTGTCTCACCTTATGAGTAGCCTCTGGGTCAGGGCTGACTTGTGAAAATGTATTCATCTCTACTGCCTTTGCTCTACTTTTTCCTGCACAATTTCCTCACCTGTTACAGTGAAATCAAAGGGATTTCTTGTAGAAATAAGATTAGAATTTAGCTCTTTATGTATAAAAGACTAAGACTATCCAATTTTTTCCTTAGATCAAAATTCTCCAGTAAGTGCAAACAAAAAACAGATGCTGATACATTGTAACTACTCATATTACCTTACTGTAGTTCTTTAGAAAATGTATGCATGTAACAAACATGTTAAAAGCTAGGTTTCTCAGCACTTTCATCCCCATCTTTCCCCCCATCCTTCTCCTGTCAACACCTCCACCCATTCGGACCCTCCATTTCAATCCTACCCCATCCCGTTTGCCTTCATCCTTTCTGGTCCTTCTGGAATACTTGCTTCCTATAAAAATAAAATAAAAATCTCCACAACCTTTTCTCTCACATTCTCTTTGCCATCAAAGCTGCTTGTACAACGATAGCTTCTTCTTCTCTCACAGCTCTCAAACCAAGTCATGGAGGAATAAGGAGGGAGTACTGGACATCTTTTCTCCTTCTCCTACTTCCACCACTGTTCCACTTGTCCTTCATCAAACAATACTACATTCAAAAGTTGTCTCATTTCTCACTTAAGGTAGCTATCTTCTGCAGCCACACACACTCCTCCTCAGCCACTTTCCTGTCTGACTTTGACTCTTGGCTCCCTACCCTGCACCTTCCCCCTGCGCGCATTCAGCTAACATGCTAGTGTTCCATCTGACCTATTAGGTGCCTGACTCCTTGCTTTCACTTGTTTCTGAGAAAGATCTCATGTAGGATTTCTTCTTTAGGAATTGGGTCATTTTCTATGTGCTTACCAAGTTCTTTGCCAGCTCTTTGTTCTTTTTGTGATATTTTCTTTTGTTCAGACCTGAGAACATTTGATTGGAGATCTTTAAACACTTCTTTACTATTCTACACAAGTTTTGTGAACCACAGCTGGAGCTCAAAAACCCACAATACTTAAAGAAGATTCCCTTCTCCACAGAGAAGTAAACTCTTACATTAATACTTTTTTAAAGTGATCATGCAGACAATTCCATTTCCTTATTGTCTCTTTAGCATTTTAGCTGGAGGGAGGCATAACACAACCTGACACCCATGTGGGCAACAGAACATCTCAGCTTTCTGGGTCACCAATTATGAAATTCAAGAACAGTCCAACTTCTCTGAAGACAATGAGGAGACAAAATAGTGTGTGACCATGTCATTCAAGGCTCTCTGGTAATGCAGACACACATGGTGGTCAAATTAAAATCGCACAGGCAATCTTCATCTTGTCATTTCCTAACTCTGCAATACTTGACTTTGCAACCTTGGTGTTATTTTAATGGATTTTTGTGTGGGTAGTCTCATTATAGTATAGAATAGATTATATATTTATTTGCCTGCTGATCTGATGTACAACAGTTAGTAGGGGAGTGTCTAATTTGCACAGTATAACTTCCATGTTTAGATTTCTTTCTCCTTTCAGTCATTATCTTGAGGGCTCTTCAACTTGTTTGTTGCATTTTCAGTCTGTTTGCTGAGGCTTAATGGTCCTCTTATTATGACTATTCCACTGTTTGTTTAACTGCCTGAGCATGGGCTGTTAATATAATGTGTATTGTTATAGATTTCATTTCTGTCATTGGGATGTTGATTTGAGGTCATCAATTGCACTTTCACAAGAGAAAGAGCTGTAACTAGTTGAGGCTATTTTCTGCTTGCTGCTTCACATATCCATTTAGTTTCATTGAGTGTTTGATTACTGAAGTCGGTTTATGAAATTATCCTGTGCAGCAGTTCTCGTGTGTTAGCCTCCAAGCTTATTTTATTGCACTGCTGTGTAAAATGAATCATGGCAATCTTAATGACTGCAGCATATATGCTGCATGTATTTATATAAGTTATATATATTAATGTAGTCACTCTATATTTGGGTTGCCTAACGCTTTCCATTATAAAGGCTTCTTGCAACTTTTTTTTTTTTGAGCAGCTCTCACACCTCCATTGTTTGCAGTAGACCTTTGATATTTGGCAGAGAGAATTCCCTTGGGCTACTGGGCCTTTTCTTTGTCCCAGGAAACTCCATTCAGGTTTATCTGAGTTGTGTAATATTAAAATTCACCATTCCCCTTCTCTTATTTGCGTTCCTATATATTGGCAGTCTGCCAGAATCACTGACCATTCTAAGGGTAGGATAATACCAAAGCAGCAGCAGTACACTGAGAACTCCTGGGAGCTGCCAGAAGAGCTATAGTTGGGGATGGGACAAGAACAGGGCTTCATCCCCTCACCACTAGGGGCATCACATGAGCCAGGGACATCATCAAGACCCAGGGGGGTAAGAAAGGTAAGCTGTTCCCCCTGTTACCCTCTGGACCCAGTTTCCCACCTCATCTCCCTCTGGAGGCCACCATATAGGGCAGGAGCTCCCCTAACACCTGGGGATGGGGAGAAAGTGGTGAGACTACCACGAACTAAATTCCCTGGATCCAGCACACAATGCCAAAACTAGGCATTTTAGCACCTGGGCGAGCAAGCATATTTGTACCTCCTACTAGAGCCCTGCACAAGACTATTTTTTTAATCTTGCTCCTGCCCCGCCTGGCAATACCCACTCCCACTCCCAACTGCTCCCACCCTGCTTGGTGAATGATTGAACACTATTATGGCAGTGGGTGCTGCAGGACCCATGGAATTCCAATCCCACTCCTGCAGGACTTACTGTGCTACCATAATAGTGGGAGCGGGAAAAAGAATTCAACAAACAATACAGGAGCAGGTGGGAGTGGCTATTGTGGGGTGGGACAGGAATGGATTAAAAAAATAGTTCTCCCTTGCCACAAACAACATGAACACCCTGGCCAGCAGCTACTACTCTCTGGCCACTCAGCTCTGAAGGCAGCGACACTGCCAGCAGCAGCGCAGAAGTAAGGGTGGCCTGGTATGGTTACAGGACCTGTGGGATCCCAGTCCTGCTGCAGGACTCTACCCCCTACTTTTTTTCCATTTGTCCTGCTTTTTCCCCCCCTCTCTTCCCAGCTTTGTGCCCTGGGTGGTTGCCCCGCTTGCCCTGCCCTGGGTACATCCCTGTCAGCCCACAGTTCCTATGTCTCATTCCCAGGGGCATCACATGGAAGAGGACCCTCCCATCTCTTGAGGTAAGGAACAGAAAGAGCTGAGTCAGGCTCCCTTCAACATTCTCTGGATCCAGCACCTGCTGCTGGCAGTCCATCTTCCCTCTCCCCTGGATAGCAATATTCTATTGCTTCCTGTTAATGTAGTTATTCCTGTAGCTCAAGTGGTACAAATCTGAACTGACCTGAAGGCTCTGCTTCAAATCCTGATGATGATGCATAATGGCAAGGTTTGCACATAACAAAACTGGTTTTACCTGTGCCCTTAAAAAGAACCTAGGAAATTACATTAAAAAAAACTACATTAAAAGAACAGTGTGAGTGTGTCCACCCCATGCACTGAATAAGGCAGGAGTCCTATGGACACATTAGTATGTAATTAAAAGTGTACCATAATGCATATGCACAGAGGGCCTGAATTAAGGTTGGGTGGGCAATCATAAATCTGGCATTTCTGAATGCATAACTTTTCAACCCAAATAACAATTTTAATGTAGTTGTGGTGTGTATGTGATATTGAATAGTATGTAAAATACAAAAAAAAACCAAAAACAGAATAATGGGATTATGTGACAATGGTCATAACTGCATTTCTGCTGTATCCTGAGCAAAACAAAACAGTCTGCTGGCACAGTATCTGGATGGTTGTAATCTGATAGTCTGTCTGCCAACTATGCTGGGGAAACCAGAACAGGGAAAACATCGGGTCTCAACAACATTTACAAAGATTCAAAAGAATGATAGTTGCAAACTTGCAACTAAACTGTCACTAGTAGCTATAAAATGAACACATAGGGTGTCATACGCATTGCAATGCCACTTTCAAGTGAGGAAGTTCTGTGGCATCCATTTAATAAACTATTTGACCACTCATTGGTTTACTTATGTTCCCTATATTCTTTTCCTTTTTGATGTATGACTCGTAGCTGAGAATTTGCTAATTTAGGAAAGTCAAGGGGCTTGGGTGTAGGTCTTTAACTACCCCCAACCTGTTGAAACATATGATCCTCCCTCATTAATACAGCAGTGACTTTGACCAGCCCTCAGAACAGAAAACCCCTGCACACTTGGCAGTGGAAAGATGTTCTTCCTTCATTGGACTTCATGTATGGAGCCTGATTTCCCCATTTTCAAATTAATCTCTGAGTAGTTCATCATTTGGAGTGTCTGCTTTCTCCCACAATATTACTTTCAGTATTCTATTATATTCACCAAGCTTAGAACCTGTTTTCTTCTAACCATAAAATAATGTTCCTGTACCTCCCTCATCCTGATCAGATATGTCCAAAAATCCACATGGGAACCCCATCCTTTCATGATATACTAGCATCAGATTATGAAAGATAGAGAAAAGCTTAACCACAGAGCTAGCAATTTCCCTTTAGGCCAAGCAAATGCTTGGGAGGGAAGTTCTGATGCAAAAGTTCTGATGCAAAGTCTCCACATTATTGTTCTTCCTCCATGCACTTGAGGAAATAACGTAAGCAGGCTACTTTGGTAGGAACACCACAACAGAGCTTTTATGAGGGAGAAACAAAAAGTAACCTTATTTCCATTGAGACAGATAGACTTTCATTTGTGATTTTATGGTTTAATTCAATAGTCTAGTTAGGATAATTCCCAGGAAGCAATCTCAATGTGAGTGGATTATTATGCACAATCTAAGACCCACTCTGAGAAGAGTCCTGTTTACTATTCTCTTGACATACTGTACAATAATGCTTTGCTGAGCAGTCTTTTCTACTTTTACAAACAAGACTATTTGAAACATAGTCCAGTATATTAACTGTAGATGCTGATGTCTGAATAATATAGAATCTTTCTGCCTGACTGACAGTTTCTCACTGCAATTTTTTAAAAATGTATGTGGGTACTTCTATTTGAATTACATTAAAACTTCATAAGAGAGACAAAATGTCCTAAGGATTCTTTTGGTGATCTTAATATCTAAAACTACTGAGAAGAAAATGGTTAACAATCCATCACAATATTCTTGATAAGAAGTCTGGACAATTATATATTGAGGCTTTGTGTTCTGTCTCATTTACCCAACTCCTCAGATGTAGCTAGTTACTGTCAACCTCCCCCCACTTTTCACTAAAACTCTCTTTGAGGAGAGTCTGAGAGAGCATTTTTCTCATAAAACATTAACATTGAAAGCACTGAGAATTAGAATGGTCCCAAGACCATGGGCTTTTTAACCTGCCTTTCTTTGTGTACCTCTTTTCTTTCTTTGTGTGTGCTGCATAGGATCTTTATTGTGGAAAACAATATATAATTTTTAAAAGACAAATTTGCACAAGTTTGAATATTAATCCTTTCATTCCAACAATAACTTCAAACTGTAGAGCCCCTTTCTATGTATTTCAATAAACCAAAAATGTGAAAACTCACTGCCACATGATGCTACTTGTTGTGTTAAAGTGGGCTGTTAAGGGCTTCTGGAAGCACTTTGTTAAAATTTTGACACCAAATGACTTCTGAGGGTACATTTTACCATAAGAAATTATGATGGAGGGCTGGGGAGTATTGCCAAGGGTCTGCCCATTCAGGTAAATGCCATAACACATCAAAAAGGCCACAAAATACATGGGATTTCCCTGTGGATCTTAGGATTTTTGCAGGGTTGGAGGGCTATGAACCCTCTTTTTCAACAGATATAGAAGATTAGGGTTGGAAGGGGCCTCAGGAGGTCATCTAGTCCAACCCCCTTCTCAAAGCGGGACTAATCCCAATTAAATCATCCCAGCTAGGGCTTTGTCAAGCCACACCTTAAAAACCTCAAAGGATGGAGATTCCACCACCTCCCTGGGTAACCCATTCCCGTGCTTCACCACCCTCCTAGTTAAAATATTTTTCCTTATATCCAACCTAGAGCTCCCCCACTGCAACTTGAGACCGTTGCTCCTAGTTCTGCCATCTACTACCACTGAAAACAGCTTTGTTCCATGCTCCCTGGAACCCCCATTCAGGTAGCTAAGGGCTGATATCAAATCCCCCTCATTCTTCTCTTCTGCAGGCTAAACGAGCCTAGTTTCCTCAGCCTCTCCTCATAAGTCATGTGCTCCAGCCCCCTAATCATTTTTGTTGCTCTCTGCTGGACTCTTTCCAATTTGTCCACATCCTTTCTATAGTGGATAACAATACCCTTCACACCAGAGATAACACAAAGGAAAGCACCCAGTTTTGAGGCTGCAGAGTTTTCTGCCTATTTTAGCCCTTTATGCAGGAAAACATGATCTAACTCCTGCTCTTTCTCATATACACAAGGACATAATCCATAGGTTTGTTCCTCCATTCTGCTTTTCAAATGTAACAGGATATGCCAATAAGCAATGGCTGCCTCCTGAAAATTGTCCTTAAAAATTAGAAAATTTCCCTACCAATGAGTGTCTAATCAGGTTTACAAGACTCCCAAGACCTTGAAATTCATGAATCCTGGAAGGTTAACATTCCGGTTTTTTGGTAGGCCATCCTGTCCAGAGGTCAACGTGGCCTATGTCAGAAAGCGTGTGTAGAAAGGTCACCACTCTTTGGCCTTTAATGATGTTGGCGGTTGGGAAAAAGAGACAATTGAAGTCCCCAGTTTGCATGCTACAATGCATCCAATTGTCAAGGGCCAAATTTTGATCATAGTGCAGCAGCTTCGTGCCATTCTTCTACAGCAGTTTTTACCCATAGATCTTGAAGTACTTTTAGAAAGAAAATCAAGTATCACTATCTGCATTTTATAGATGTGAAAACTGGGGCCTGGAGGGGTGAAGTGACCTGCCTGAGTTCCTACAAAATTTGAGTGGCAGAGATGGGGATTAATACGAAAATTGTAAAGTGGATAAGGAACTGGTTAAAGGTGAGACTACTATGTGTCATACTGAAAGGTGGAGGCTGGAGGGAGGTTACTAATGGCGTTCCTCAGGGATCAGTCTTGGGACCAATCTTATTTAACCTTTTTATTACTGACCTTGGCACAAAAAGTGGGAATGTGCTAATAAAGTTTGCGGATAACACAAAGTTGGGAGGTATTGCCAATACAGAGAAGGATCGGGATATCATACAAAAAGATCTGGAGGACCTTGTAAACTGGAGTAATAGAAATAGGATGAAATTTAATAGTGGAAAGTGCAAGGTCATACATCTAGGGACTAACAACAAGAATTTATGTAATAAACTGGGGCCACATCAGTTGGAAGTGACAGGATGAGCAGGACCAAGGCATATTGGTTGATCACAGGATGACTATGAGCCGCCAATGTGATGTGGCTGTGAAAAAACTTAATGCAGTCCTAGGATGAATCAGACAAGATATTTCCAGTAGAGATAGGGAGGTGTTAGTACCGTTATACAAGGCTCTGATGAGACCTCATCTGGAATATTGTGTGCATTTCTGGTCCCCCATGTTTAAAGAGGATTACAAACTGTAACAGGTGCAGAGAAAGGCTACGAGGATGATCTCAGGAATGGAAAACCTGCCTTGTGACAGGCAACTCAAAGAGCTTGGCTTTTTTAGCCTAACCAAAAGAAGGTTGAGGGGAGATATGATTGCTCTCTATAAATACATCTGAGGGATAAATGCCAGGGAAGGAGAGGAATTATTTAAGTTCAGAGCCAATTTGGACACAAGAACTAATGGATATTTAGGAAGTTTAGACTTGAAGATAGGTGTAGGTTTCAACGGGAAATTGGAATTCTGTTTATTTAGTGTTTTATTATTTTAACCAAACTAATGAAAAAACTTACATCATTTATATTTTACTTACAAGTAAATATTGTCACTCACTAGACATAATCAGCAAAAGACAATGAGCTGGCAAAAGATCTTGAATGCTGTGAAACTGAATATAAAGATTGTAAGGACAATATTTAATGGTAGTTTAAAATGTGGAAAATACTGAAACTTATCTATTTTTATAATCTAATCTCCAGAGTCACCTGTGACATTCTCTCAAGATAGATAGCCTAGCAAAAATGTCTACATATGATGGATGACTACTTAGGGGAAAAATAGTTATTGAAATTGACACAACTTCTATCATATTGTTTCAAAATACCATACTTTGACTTACGCTATGGCAACCTCAGTGGCCCTGTCCATTCTAATTTGCATATTTCACTGAAAGATCATCAAAGAAATAAGAATCATGTAATAAACAAACTTATGAAAATAAGGGACAGTAGGCTGGACACAAAAGGGGCAATCGGTAGATACTTTTCATTTGCATTCTTCATCATTATTTGCCTGTTTAAAAAAAATATATTATTGAATTACTTGAGTGAAAATTACAGGTTTTCACTATTTTTCTAGCAAACTTCATTAACTGTACTCTTTATATATGGCACACCAAATAAATATAAATATAGAAAATTGAAAATTACCCAAACTATCTGATTCAAAGGAGAGCATTTAATGATGTAATTGCATAGATGTAAATATTAATTATCCGTTGTACTTTTTATTAATTTGGCCCAGAGTCTCTCCTTAAGGAGACTGAAAACGTAAAAAAACCCTCTTTAAATTACAATTTAGTCAAGATTGTTATCCTATTTGTACGCCTTTGAATATCAACAGGGTTCAGAGGTATCTGAAAATTTCTGTACTTTATCCCTTCATTTATAGTTCTTTCAGTTATGCCTTATTTTTAGCTTCTAATAATGAATATCAGATCTGAGTTGATTTCTCCAACACATTGGAACAGATATAAATTTAAAGTAGGAGCAATTAATCTGCTTTGATCTTAAATTGTGCAAATATCCACAATCAGATATTCTCATTATCTATTTCCTGCACGCTTAAAACAATTTTCATTTACCTGTTTTGATTACTTGCATTTTGCTGAAGGCCAAGGCAAGGTTTGCAGTATTTGCTAGATGCCTGTTTGGTTGGTTTTTTTTTATTCCCGACAAAGTGTATCCCTAGTTGGATGTGGATACTGCAAGGAAATGATATACAACACCCATTTGTATAGCTTAAATCATGCCACAACTTTTTTTAACTGCTTAAATAATCATTCATAGTTCTAAGTGTCCTAGTTCAGTTCTCAGTGCATTATTACCCATATAAACCTCACAATATAAGGGAAAGGTATCTTTAGCTCTTCCTTCTGTTACAAGATACGGGACTTCAACAATAGCCAGAAATAACAATGTACTCTTTTTTTTGCAAGAATTGGAGGGTCAAGATAAGGTGCTTCTAATTAGTCAAACAGCTCCACCCTGAATAATAGTTCCTGTCCCTATGATAGAGCTGGATAGCCATGGCCGTTGATACAAGATAAATGGAAAAAGTTTGATTCTCCTCTCACACATGTCCATGTAACTTCATTAAAGCCAATAGTGGGTCAGATCCTCAGCTGGTGCAAATAAATTATTGTAGTTCAATTTAATTCAGTGAAGCTAAGACAGTTTACTCCAATTGAGGATTTGGCCCAATGCAGATAAACTGTTTTTGCATAAGTTTTGAATCAGATAAGTGGATCCACAGATTCTCAGATGTAATTTAAAAGTAAAAGGGATCTACTACATCTATAAAATCTAATAATATTTTATGCTTGCATAGCACTTCTCACTTTCCAAGAACTTTACAGAAATTAACATAAGACTGAAAGGGACCTCCTAGGTCATCAAGTCCTGTCCCCTGCTATCACAACCTCATAATCCTGTTCATAAATTTATCAATCTCCGTTTTAAAACTAGGAAGGTTGTTTCTCCCCACAGCATCTATTAGAAGGCTGTTCCAGATCCTCACTCCTCTGATGGTTAGAAGCCTTCTTCTATTTTCTAGCCTACATTTAATTATTAAGCTTCACGATATCTATGCAAGGTAGGTAGATAAATAAGAATAGTGTTGTAATACATGTTTCATAAAAGAGAGAGCTGAGGGAAAGAGGAGTGGTCAGGATTGGAAATAGTAAAAACAAAAAACTCTGAGTTTCAGTGGATACCATTACAATCACAGTATTTAACAATTTACTAACTACTGTAATTATTAATATTCCTACCATTTTATCCCAGTTTGTTATAGGGGATAACTGTGGTAAGAAAGAGGCTAGAGTAAGCAATTTTTTTTTTAAATTAACTGACCTACTTTCATCTACTGAAATTTGAATGAATATTTAATTGCTTAGTTTGTTTCTATGCTTCCAGTCATATCACTTCCACCAATGCAATTTCCAAGACTAATGTTATGACATCCACTGCTTGGTATTTTCAGCACCCCTGTCATAGCTGTATAAAACTAACAATTCTTATTTTGCCTTTTTGTTGTGTTTGATCAGATGTTTTGGAGACGTCAAACTTTGCTTGAATATGACATCTGATGTTACTTCACCACATGTGTGCTGCTTTCCATTATTATTGCTTAATCTCATGCTAATTTTGCAATGTTGATTAAATAAAAGTAAAATATTTTGTTTCTATGTTTTTGTCATTTTTGTGAAATTTGACGTGTGGTAGTTGCTAATGTGAAAGGCAATTTTTACTAGACAATATAAGTTGTCTTATGAATGATGGAAATCATTAAATGTTTGAGATGAGCATGCCAAAATTTTCTATTTGGAATCTAGAGACAAATCTGGTTTGGTTTTGTTTTTTTCCTTTTGGTTTCACTAATAATAACTTTTCCTCAGCACAGCTTGCTGAAATGAGCTATTTTTGGGCATAGCAGTATGGCACTGTAGCATATTATAGTGCTACTATACTGATTGAATTTTCTACTATAACTCCTTCTAGTTGGTTAGAAGCTCCTGGCATAACAGAAATATTAGCTGGCTTTGCTCTCATAATTACAAAGTATAACACATCTATACCTAACAATACTGGTTTTGAGGGTGATGCATCTGGAATTGCAAGATAATTATATCTCATCTAATGGTTTTCTATAGCACCTATCCTAGATGTATCAATGTGCCTTACAGTAAAATGCATTAAACCTCTGCACTTTGGAAGTAAATTAAGCTAAATTAATTAAGGCCACTTTAATTCTGAATAAGAGCATCCACACAGGGGAAAAATGTGGTTTAACTAATCCACTTTAAATTCACACCTTTAGTTAATTCAGATTAATTCCCCTGAGTGTCCCTGTGTAGGAAAGTCTTTAGATCCATAGCAGAATTCACTTTGAATTCGGATCACCTACCGGCAACGACTAAATTTGGGCCCATGAACTTTTTTATTTCTGGGGGCTTCTGGACATCTTGTGTTCTGAAGCAATCTGCTTTTTGTTCAGTTAGTTCAGCTTATTGCTACAATAAATGTTCTGATTTTCCTTTCACTTCCACAGGTTTGACAGTAGAGTAACCAAATTAATTTCAATGAAGTTTGTTCTTCTTTGCACCAGTGTGAGAAAAGGAACAGGCATATTTTATTCCAGAAATTGAATCCCAGTCAGATTAATTAAATTGCATGGTGAAATTTTAGATTGCTTGTCATTTCCTTAAAAGCAGGTGAGTGTTTTGATTCCAGTAATTATATGTTAAATTTACATCACTCTTAAAATACAGTACACATGCCCAGTAACTATAAACTACCCTTTCCAATTGAATAGTAAAGATGGTTAAAAATAGCATGCCTTTAGAAGACACTGGCCATTCAGAAACAGTGCTGCATCTTTATCTGAAATATATATAGAGAGAGGAACTCTCTCAAACTCTACAGTGCTGATGATATACAGCAATTAAAAAACCCCAGCAAAAGAAATATAGCAAATGGATCTTAGTGGTAGGAAATTGTCTTTGACTAAAAATGGAGAATACATTTAGCATCGTTAAAAAGTCCCAGTTTATCTTTTATTGGCCCATTAAAATCTAACTGTAAAATGTGAATTTAGTTGTTGAAATCCTGCATTAGTTAGCATCCTTTTATTCACAGATAATAAAATGTAGTTAAAAATAATGTTATGGGACAATTTGAAACTGGCTTTGAAGACTAGGAAAATTAGCATTTGGGTTAAAAATACCTCCTTACATCATCCGATTGTATATATAACCTTTATTGCAGATATTGTACAATAGGAAACATCATCCACTGATGACCCCACTGCAGAAACTGGTATTGGCTACCAAAGATAAGCAGAATATCTCAGGCTTTTGTTTCAGCTCTGAGTTTTCTAGTTCTTGTTAAAATTCTGGCTAAATTTAGCTAGGCAGATGGAACCCTTTAAAATCAGATTTAAAACTATACTAATATAATTAATTACTCATGGCCTTTATCCATACACAGAGCAGATCCCTGTACACATGGATCACAGCTCCCTCTGGTGGAAGGAGGTTGTTCAACATCTTCCTCTATAGTGTTCCCACCCTCACACTATATTTCTTCCTCGGATCCTATAGAGTGCTGGAGGGATGCAGCAGGAAGACGGGCAGGAAGTGAGTGGCCAGTGGAAGGAGTAGACAGGCTTGGCACAATCTGCATGTCCAGCAGTGTTCCTTGTGGAAAATGTTCACCTCTACACCATAGTGTGAGATCAGGGAGTGGATGTGGGAGCACCTGCAATGTTCCTCTTCTGGCAGATAGGTTCAGGAGAAGAGTTTCATGTGGAGGTACTGGACTGGATTCCATGAAGTTTGTGTCATGGACTTGTAGTGTGTGGCACAGAGGACAAACCTCTCCCAATCCTCGTGATGGTCACTGAGGACAAATCTCTTCTATGGGAAAAAGGCATTTCAATTGTTGGTTTGCAATTAGTTTCAACTGCATTTTATAAGAACAGATGAGAGAAACCCTAAGTCTTGATATAGAAGAGATGCACAAGTTCATCTTGCAGTCATCTGACTGTTCAATATTAACCAAAATGGATTCTGAGTTCACAGGAGAAAGTATGTGCAAACAAGAGAAATGTATTCTTTTCTCTTATTTAAATATACATTCAGCTATTGCTAGGCTCACTTTAAAAAATGTATATATAAAACCAAGATACTTCTGGACTATGAGTTATTTACTACAGTATGGCAAGTGCATCAAAATGATAATCAGCAATTCTTTTGCCATCAGAATACTAGCAAATGGCAGTCACTACTTACTAATGCTAATGAAAGTTAGAGATAAGCAAACTTGTGAATAAGCATTTTGAAGCTGATTTAAATGATCATATGTATGACTTCAGTGGAACTATGACCGTTTATACCAGCTCAGGATCTGCACCATAATCTTTTATTCCCTCTAAAGGGAGCAAGTTTGTTTGTTTTTTTTAAATTGGATTATTTCAGGCAATTTCCTCTCTTCATATCCCCAAAACAGATTCCCCCCTCCAGTCTTTTTGACCTCCACTTCTCTCACCACAACCCCTCCTTCCAAGAGGTTGACAACTCCTTTATTTTTGAAAATCTCTAATCTTTCTCTGCTGAGCCTAGATCAAAGTTCTTGTTATTTCTTAGGTTTTTGGAGAGTGGCAGCTTAGGGGACACACAGTTGAAATTGTTATTTTATGGCGGGCCAGTACAACTGGCAAACTGAATAAGCCATTTAGAATCATAGAATCATAGAGTTGGAAGGGACCTCAGGAGGTCATCTAGTCCAACCCCCTGCTCAGAGCAGGACTAACCTCAGTTAAATAATCCCAGTGAGGGTTTTGTCAAGCCACAGTTTAAAAACCTCTGAAGATGGAGATTCCACCACCTCCCTAGGTAACCCATTCCAGTGCTTCACCACCCTCCTAGTGAAAAACTTTTTCCTAATGTCCAACCTAGACCTCCCCCCTGCAACTTGAGACCATTGCTCCTTGTTCTGTCATCTGCCACCACTGAGAACAGCCTAGCTCGATCCTCCCTGGAACCCCCATTCAGGTAGTTAAAGGCTGCTATCAAATCCCCCCTCATTCTTCTCTTCTGTAGACTGAACAAGCCTAGTTCCTTCAGCTTTTCCTCATAAGTCTTGTGCTCCAGCCCCCTAATCATTTTTGTTGTCCTCCGCTGGACTCTCTCTAACTTCTCCACATCCTTGCTGTAGTGGCGGCCCAAAACTGGACACAGTACTCCAAATGCGACCTCACCAATGCCAAATAGAGGGGAATGATCACTTCCCGTGATCTGCTGGCAATGCTCCTACTAATGCAGCCCAATATGCTATTAGCCTTCTTGGTAACCAGGGCACACTGCCGACTCATATCCAGCTTCTTATCCACTGTTTCCCCCAGGTCCTTTTCTGCAGAACTGCTGCCTAGCTCGTCGGTCCCCAGTCTGTAGCTGTGCATTGTGTATATGCATTGTGTAGATTTTACTTCTGCATTGTATATTTTAATTCTATATTACTGGAGCTAAAGACTGGAGCTTAAAGAAATCAGTAGGCTCATATAACACATATAGCATTGTGATAAACTGATGGGGCCAAAGCTACTCCCAAAAGTCATTGTAAGAATCCTTATGTCCCCAAATGCTTAACTTTGAGCTTGTCTTTTAGTCTCACTTGCTGGATCTGAGATGCATCTAATTTAGTAAACAGTTTTGCATTTTCAACTTATGCCATGATTTTTCCCTCTTTTTGGCTGTTTGGCATACTATATTATTTTTATTATTTAAATGCTCTGTTTTTATAGCCTTGTTAAGGTCCAAACTTTTTGTCCATAATAACAAAAGGATTTACCCTTTCTGATGTTTGCCTTAATGTTTGCAAGGTTTCCAATTCTATCCAATTCAGCCTTCCTTTTGTCCTGAAGACCACATGGTACCTTTCTAGGTGGATGAATCCCAGAAGCAATCAACATGTTTACCTTAATTTTATATGCACCAGTTAAGCAGCCCAATCCTCAAAATAAATCCTGGTATACATTAATCAGTGTTTTAGAGACAGAGCTTATCAGATTGATTCTCTATTGCTAATAGAGTAGAACCTCAGAGTTATGAACATCAGAATTATGAACTGACCAATCACCTCATTTGAGGCTGAAAGTATGCAATCAGGCAGCAGCAGAGACAAAAAAAAAAAAAAAAAAAAAAAAAGAACAAATACAGTACAGTACTGTATTAAACATAAATGACTAAAAATAAAGGGAAAGCAGCACTTTTCTTCCGCATAGTAAAGTTTCAAAGCTGTATTAAGTCAATTTTCAGTTGTTAACTTTTGAAAGAACAACCATAATGTTTTGTGCAGAGTTACGAACATTCGAGAGTTATGAACAAACTCCATTTCCAAGGTGTTCGTAACTCTGAGGTTCTACTGTATTCTGTTTTCTAGGTCAAGGCTTGTCTATGTGGGAAAGTTATACCAGTATGAGTTAAAGTATATCTAAACTGATGTAATTATGCCATTATAACTCACCATGTGGAGTCCCTTATTCTGGTATAAAAGTGTCCTTTTTTGGGATTAGCTTATGTTGCTTTGGAAGGCTTTAAGCTAAACTGCAAAAAGCTCATCTTACTTTGGAATAAGATCACCCATATGGGGAGTTATACTGTTATAACTATGATGATTGAACTATAGTGATATAATTATACCGGTATGACTGATAAAACTTCCCCATGTAAACAAACTCTCAGTCTGTTACATTCATTCAGCCCCTAGTATTGATGGGACATATTTTAGGGCTATAATGAATCAATTCACATTCATAACATGAGAATCATGATAGCACCTTGCACTGAAGAAAACGAAAGCATATTACTGTCTAAAATATCACATTCTCCATCCTGCCATTAATTTTATTTTAATCCTATTTTATTAATGGAGGGTCGTCTCCTTTCTTACTGAGGGAAATTGTGCCTCTTTTTCCGCTATCACTGTCAGATAGGGGAGTGTAATAGGGTGCTTGGAGGAGGCTGCCTAATGGTTACTGAACCTGACTTCCAACCCTTGCCTCTCTGGGTGTCTGTTGTTCAGTCTTTCAGCTCACTCAATGCTATGGGGCTCCTGAGTCTCCTCCACAGTCTCCCTTGGACAAGCACAGCACTTCTTCCAGAGGGGCTGCTAGGGTTCTAGTGACACTCCCCTAAGGTAGGGAGGCAGCTAGTTCTGGTCTCTTTGCCAGTCAGGTTCTTTCTTTTTTTCCCCCTTCCAGGAATGGCATTCACAGCAGGTATAACAGAGTGGTACCAGCTAGGTTTATATGCTCTGTTCCCCTGCCATGCTGGTGGGAGGTTTCTCAGCTTCATCATGGGGAGACTTGTGCAAAGCTATATACACTCCTAAATTTCATAAGGTTCAGTCTCATCCTAGTAGAAGGCAATTCTTTAGCCAAGGGTTTTCCCAGAAAAACACCCTGTACTCAGTTCCTGAGTCTGTTGCTTTGTATTCCATTAGCCATAGTGCCAGCAAACATCAGAGGTGAAAAAATGGTGGTTTCATTCATAAAAAAACATAAGGACTAGTTCAAGTATTGCTTTGTGATTGAGGGTTGATATTTCCAAAGCCATCTAGGAAATTTAGCCTATGGAAACTGGGTATATGAATCCTTTATGCAACTTTGAAAATCTGAGCCAAGCTGGAGAAAACCTTGTCCACTAAATCTGCTCCTTCCAGCCTTTGATCTGACCTTACTCTATTGATTTCAAGTGGAATTTTGGCTGGGAAAGAACAGTAGAATCAGCCCTGTAAACATGTGTCCATTGTTTGACATTGGCTCCCAGGCATTCCTTGGGGTGCCTTGGTATGAATCTGGTAATTCATCAGGAGGCAGTTACATATAATGAGCCAGCTGCAGTTTTCATGTGTTTTTTCTATATAATTCAGATAGATAATGTTGTAGGTTGGAGCGGTCGAAGACACAGATCATTTTAGATAGGTACTCATTTGTGAAGAAAAGGGAGCAAATTTCTTGGCTAGCTGAAGAGTATTAAAAAAAATGCTGGACACTGTTTTGGTTACCCATGAGCAGTGAAAACTCTAAGAACACCCAAACATACTGTTTTGAATACTGGAGAACATATGCCTTAGATACTAGGTCTGATCATAGCTTCTATGCACTTCATAGAAGTTCTTTCTTCATCCTGTTGACATGTTTTCATGTTTGGGATTAAATTTTGAGCTAGTTTTCTTTTATCCAGTTTCCAATTTTATTTTAAGTACTGGAAAACTTGGATGATGGACCCTGGACCAAAGATATGTAGAGCTGGGTGTCATTGACATTGTTTTGCAGCCCTGGCATGTCTCGCCATGGTTTGAGACCTGAGGAGCACATGTAGTTGCCCATAATCATCCTCTGGGATATGTTAGAGAGAAATTAACAGATCAACTCTATCCACCCTTGAAAATTTCCATGCGAGCGACATCAGCAAAATATGGTTGACAGTGTCTTGAACCTTCATATGGTAGGAATAGGTAATTTGGACCATTCTTCTCCCCCCTTGATATCTCCACTAGAAGATTCTTTTTCCTGGACTTCCAGCTGATGAGCTGAAGTGAAGGGATCCTTCATTATTTGCGGTTCTCCAGTTCTCAATCTGGTTTGTTCAAATGCAATGAGTTAAGTTACTTTTTTGGTGATGATTTCATGCATCATTTTTTCTTCTCATATTCCAATCCCAGTTGGTTTAGGGATAGACTCTGTTCAGCCCTTTTGCCACTGCACAGTGAGTGTATAAGGACATATGAAGCCATCTGCCCCTACCCTTTGTGTGTCCTGAGTAAAAGGGCCATGCAGAATTACAGCCCCTGTACTTATGATGTACAAGGGCTACTCTGTCCCTACTGTATGGTAACACGAAGGGACTGATAAGGAGGCTGGCCAGCCATGTGCAGGTAGGGAAGTAGTGAGCTATACTTCACAAAGTTGCACTTCACTGTAGCCCACTGTTCCTCCTTAGATGACAAGGGTCTGCATCATCACTTATCACAGATAAGTACATGATGTGACACATCTGAATCCTTAGTGATCTGAATGAACAGGGCCTGGACAGGATAGATGATCTAGAGACTTTTCAAAGGGCCTATGAGTCTCTGATATCATTGCATTAGGATCAAGTAGCTTATGGTCAGCCTTGAATGTCTTTCATATTTTAATGAAGTTGTAGCAGATACGCCAGTATTCAAATTGCATTGTGTCCTCCTTGCCATATGCAATAACATGTTATGTTGAGGTACAGTGGGAATAACAGATATAGTTACAGCACAGCACTGGACAGCTTCTGTTCTACATTTTCCCAGATCACAAATACTATTTTAAAACTATTTAGCATGCACAAATCTCTTTAAATAACTTTGCCCAAATAAATGTTTCAAAATGGGTTATTGAGATAAATCAGCAAATATAGGAAAATAATTATTTTCTTTTAATGTTCTTTTTAATGCAGATAAATCAAGGGTGTGGGTAGGTTAAACTTGCAGCAGTTTGAAGCAAATGAAATGGACATTGTTTTACAGAAGGACAGTGAGCTTTGAAGTGTTTAAATAGAGATTTAAAAAACACCATGAATTGCATTCATCATGTTTTCATCTTAATGGGAATTTAAGCAGTACTTGGGTACGCTAATGCGCTCGTTGCCGTTCAGATAAGCTTACCTTGCAGAGATCCCTGTTTCAAATAACATAGTGCAAAATGAATAGTCTGCTCTATGACATCTCTATTGTATGCTGCATTTCACCTCTCTCCTTATATAGATAAAATCTACTAGTCTTCCCTGCTTGCTTCAATGAAAGATAACTTTTTCTTCAAGATTAGGCAGATCATTGAGGGCTATAAAATATTAATGATGAAAGCTCAGGGAATTGGATGTATCTGACTATAGACTTGTCTCATCAGTAAGAGAGCCTTCAGTCTAACCTATTTCTTTTTTGTGATCTCCAGGAGGGATGATATAGAGGCAAAATAATACATCAGTTCAGATTAAACTGGAGGCTGATTTTTTTTATAGGCCAGACAAAGGGTTTTTTTTTTTTTTTTTTCAAGTTTCATGTTTTGGGTTTCGGGTTTCTTTAGCTTTATACATTTTGCAGCACAGTGTTACTTGTTTGAGAGGGGAGATATGTTTGCCAGGCTGTCACTTCTCTTTCTCCTCCCCTAACATGGTGCCATTCTGCAGACCTTTATCCCCCACGTGAAACTAGGAAAGCTGGAGGTGGGTCAGCCAAAGAGATAGCGGTCAGAAAAATACAAATTCACCTAAGCGGGTAGGGTGCCATAATGAAGAGAGGATGCATAAGAGGCCTGTTTCCTTGGTAGAGAACATGTGTGCTCCATAGGCTGTAGAGATTTTCTTGATTTCTGACTATGCTAAATTATTTTTGGGGGGTTGAAGTATGTTATGTGCCATCCCTTCCAATCCTTCCTCCTGCCCCTCCCCTCAGTGTTAGGGTTTTCATAACTTGTGCTAGGTTGGACTTATCCTCTATTTGGAATTAAGAAGGTATTGTCCCTCTTTCAGCCAAAAATGGATTTTTCACCTCCTTTGTTGCATCTGCTGGATCCTTTTCATAGCTTTTCATCCTTCCTCCTAGGCAGGATCTTGTGGGCTGGTGCAAAGACTAAGACAGCTGTAGGAGTAGACAGCGTCAATGTACAAGTAACTTTGCCAGCGAGGTACCTATGATGAATTGGTGTAGCTACTCAGATAGTCACACTTGCAGGAGTTCATGTCATGATTTTGCCATGGTGAAACAGAGGGGCTATGTGGAGGGAAATCAGTTAATCAGTTGTAATTCACGAGTTCTAGTTTAATCGGTTCTGAAGTAACGTTATAGCAAGAAGCCATAAATATGTAGTGTCAATGTGTTTCTTTCTGAGACATGGGAGTGGCAGTCAACAGTGTTAATTTACATTAAATCAAAACCATACCAGTGTAGAACTAGCACAGTAGCATATATGGATTCTCTTAATTCTGAACTGCACAGAAAATACTGAAATCATGAAAATAATTACTTACAGACTATCTGACTAAATAGTGTGCATGTATGTAGAAATATGTAAACATAGCTTAAATATTGGCCCAGAAAAGTTGTACTTAGTTGCTCTTAGGGAAAAAATAATCATAGTATATAATGCAAACTGATTGATTTTAACTTTGGAATTTCCATGTTTTTGTGTGTAATACTATGACAGAATTCATATCAACTTGTTTACAAGATTTTTTGGGGAAAGTTTTATTATGTTTTCAGAACCTTCATGAACTGCACAGTGACACTAACACAATTTGGGTACCAAACTTGTAAAGAAGTAGTGATAAACAAAGCTACTTAATATAGAGATTCTGTAACCAAATCAGCAGAGATGAGAGAGATTTTTTGAATCCCCGTGCAAAAATTTGCACTGACAAAAAGATTTCCTACAGCTCTGATTGCTTTATATTGTAAAAGGCACCTAAAATATATAGAAACTTCCCTGACTTCTCTTTGTCCCCTTATCTATATATACAACACACTTTAATTACTTGATCACATACTATGTTTTCCACAGGACCCCACCTCATTCAGTACACACAGTGGGCAGTGCTCACTTACTAAGCAGCTGTTCAATATTTTGGGGTTTTTTTGTCATTGTTCAATGTGTTGGCCCCATGTCTTGTTTGCTGAACATTATTCAAATCCTGCTCTGACAACAGAATGATTAATTTCTTCATGGGCTTTTCTGTGGCACTCATCTCTACAGCATCTGAATGCTTCTTCTTCCAGACATGTCCCTGTGGTTGCTCTACTTGAGGTGTCCCTGGGCCCTGTGCATGAGATTGGAGATTTATGGTAGCAGTGCCTGGTTGGGTCACACATGCACTGGCGTCGTCTTGCGCTGTTTGTTGCGCTTACATAGCACTGTGCGACCAACTGTCCGTCAGTTCCTTCTCTACTGCCTTTGGCTTGAGTCGGAGCTCACAGCAGCATCCTTCTTCTTAGACAGTTAATCATTGTTGTAATTAGAAAGCTAGTACACTCTTATTTTTCTTTCCTTGTTTTTCCTTTACCCTATCCTCGTTTTTAAAAAAAAAATGTTAAAGAATAATTATATTTAAATCTACTTTTTCCCGGTTTTCCACCTTTTTCCTATAGTTTATAGTTAGGAAATAGGCTACTTAGGAATTATACAAACCAACCAAAACCACAGGCATGCCTGGTTCCCCGGGTTTCAAGCGGTGCCTAACCTGCAGGCTTTCCGTTCCGCTTTCAGACGGTCACTCTGTGTGTCCCTAGCCTGGGGGAATCGCACATTCTTCAGAAGTGCTCACATTGCCACAATTTGAAGGTGACACCTGGCAGCCTCTGACAGAGGGCTAGCCACTAAAACACCTAATAAGGAGTCTGGTCTGAAAAAGAACACCAAAAAGCTCTACACAAGCTCATCTGAGAGGGAATCAACAAAGAAAAAGCATTCCTTAGCCGTGGAAACTATTTCAGTACCTACGGCACTGAGCACATCAGACTCCGAGACTTCAATATCATCAGGTACTGCAGGTACCCATAGAGCTAAAGACTCTATGAAGGAAAGCTCAGAGAAAGGCACTAAGGGCAAGGAGAAGCCCACTGCCCCAATACCTACAGAGCTGAAAAGACATCTGGCACCAACCACGTCAACTGTTTGCCAGTCTATGCTGCTGCCTACGGCACCAGTGAAACCCCCTGCACCAACGGTAACAATACCAACACCAACCGCACCAATGTCAGTAGTGATTTTCCCAGCACCGCTGCAGTTTCTCAGACAGGGAGCTCTGATAGTCTCAGCAACTCCAGAATCCCCTCTTTTCGATACCGACATTACCCCAACGCACTGGGTACCGAGCCACATCATAACGACACCCAAATCTGCCCTTATCCTATCCAGTGATGATGAGGAGGAAGAAGGTCCAGTACATTGACCTCACCACTCCTCCCCCACGCATTCACCCAAACCGGGACTGTCTCATCACTCAACATCTCAACCACCCAGTTGGTACAGACACCCTTGGATACCATCTCCCATTCTACCTCAGTGGCAATATTGGGACCCTTGGTCCCTGTACAGGGCCCAACACTCAAGGACCCTGAGTCCACCAAGGTCAGGGGTACCACATTCTTCAACAACAACAACAGCTCTACTTCCCTCTTAACCCACAAGAGGAAGTAGCCGATAACTCTGATGAAGCCTTTGATCATGAGGACACTTCTCCACCAGAATTATCATCATCTTCTCCGGATGAAACCATAATGCTCCCACCACCCACTACTGGAGATGATGTCAAACAATTCCAGGATCACTTCAAAAGGGTGTCAAAGGCTCTCGAAATATCCCTGGAACAGGTACCTGAGGCTCATCAAAAATTCTGTGACATATTACAGACTGCTGCATCCTCTACATTTGCATTATCCATCAACGATGCAATCATGGAACCTGCAAAAATTGTCTGGCAGACACCCACAACGGCACCACCTTCATGCAAATGTTCCTCCCACTGATCAAGAACAAATCAGTCAGGATTTTAACAGACAGGCATGCATGTTTTACAAAAATCGCCAGGCTGGCACAAAATCGTACTCCTTATGCACGAAGGCAGTGCACCTCTGGGTTTGGTGCATCAGCCACAACATCGACATAATGGCCTCATACCTTCCAGGTAGCCAGAACACCACAGCAGAAGCACTGAGCAGAGACTTTGCTCAGAGCCATGAATGGGAAATGGACCTGGTAGTCCTCAACATGATATTCAGCCTTTTCTCCAGTAGACTTGTTTGCAACAGCACAAAACACCAAATGCCCACAATTCTGCTCCAGAGCTGGATTGGGTCCAAGCTCACTAGGTGATGCTTTCCTCATCAAGTGGGATATGTCCCTAATGTACACATTCCTACCCATAGCCAGGGTCATCCACAAAATCAAGAAGGACAATTCCAAAGTCATCCTGATAGCACCATGTGGCCCAGACAAATGTGGTTTCCCTACCTTCTCCAGATGGCAGTGTGTCCACCACAACACCTTCTGCAAATACCTCATCTACTCACCCAGGACTCAGGACACATCCATCATCCCAACCTGGCGATCATGCACCTCAAAGCAAGGCTACCCCATGGTTCACGGAAGGTGAATGAACCTGTTCAGATGAGGTGAAGGACGTTTAACTAAACAGCAGAAGACTGACTAAGAGAAAGATATACATCCACAAATGGAGAAGATTCTGTACATGGTGCAACAACAAATGCCTTAATCCAGCTTCCTCTCAGTTGCCAGGAGTACTAGATTACATACTGGAACTGAAGAAACACGGTCTTGCCATAAGTTCCATTAAAGTACATCTGGCTCCATCACAGCGTTTCATGACAAAGTAGACGCACCACAATATTCACACATTCAGTGACCAAATGATTTCTCAAGAGTGTTAAAAACACTTATCTGGAGGCCAGAGCCCCAGTCCCTATCTGAGACCTCAACCTGGTTCTACACAGACTCATGGAACCCCCTTTCGAAACACTTGCCACTTGTTCCCTACTACACCACTCCATGAAGGTCACCTCTCTCATTGCCATCACATCAGCTGCCTGCATTAATGGCTGATCCTTCATATACAGTCTAATTTAGGGACAGTCACCTTGAGACAACATCCAGAATTTTTACCTAAACTCACTTCCTTTTTTCACTTAAATGAACTTATCTACTTACCTGCATTCTTCCCAAAACCACACACAAATAAGAGAGAGTCAGCATTCCCCACTCTTGACATCAGAAGAGCATTGTCCTTCTACCTAGATAGAACAAAAAACTTTAGAAAATCACAGAGACTATTCATCTCTATAACAGAGCGATCAAAAGGAGAGACTATTTTCAAACAAAGACTATCCAAGTGGATATCAGGCTGTATTCACCTCTGTTATGAAAAAACGCAGCAACAGGCCCCAATTAGGACTCGCACACATTCCACAAGAGCACTCTCAACATTGATTTCCTTCCTTAATAATCTATCTATTATAGACATTTGCAAAGCAGCTACTTGGGCGTCAGCATGTACTTTTTCAAAATACTATGCGATAGAACAGCAATCAGTCTCCGATGCCCTATTCAGGCTAACTGTCTTATCAATTGTACATAGCACAATTCCAAAGCCCCTTCCTTCCACTGAAGGGCACTGCTTAACAGTCATCTAAAGTGGAGCACCCACAGGGACATGCCTCGAAGAAGAAGTTACTCACCTTGTGCAGTAACTGAGGTTCTTTGAGATGGTTGTCTCTATGGGTGCTCCACTACCCTTCGTAGTAGTACTTCGGAGTACGTAGATATAAAATGTACTCCATGGTAGAGAAGGACAAAGGGACAGTTGGACCCACAGCACTATGTACCTGCCAAAAACAGCACGAGACAACGACAGTGCAAGTGCAATCCAACCAGGCACTGCTATCATAAATCTCCAATCTCATGCGCAGAGCACATGGACACCTAACATGGAGCACCCACAGTGACAACAATTTCGAAGAACCTCGAAGAACCTGCACAAGGTGAGTAACCTTTTTTTCACAAACAATAAATTAATCTTCATAACACCCTGGCAAGATGGAGGATGGAGGGGTATTATCTCTATTGTACTTATAGGGAACTGTGTTACAGAAAATATATCAAACTTTCACTAGTTTTTGGGATCCAATTCAAGACATCTAAGACTTAATTTTTTAGCACATGTAGCATTATATAATTTCATATGTTCAAAACACCATTCCCATTGACTTCAGTTACAGCTAGGAGTGCTCAGCACTTTTGCAGATCAGAACCTCGGGTCTGAAGTCAGGCATGCAGAAAATGAGGAACACAACTTATGACCACCTGTGAAAAGTTTGGCTTAAGTCATGGGCTCCGGGCTTCTAGACTCCCCTCTCTGCAAGTGGGGTACTCCCTGGACTGTTCCCCTCACCCACCAGAAGTAGTCAGTTTGAGATGGGAGCAACCTGGGAAGTCATTGGAAGTCAAGGCAGATGGCTGCTCTGTTTTATTTAGAAAAACATCAAATGGAAACAGTTTAATTTTTCCAATATGATTTTTTTTCAGAGGTGCTTGTGTGTAGGAGATTTCAAATTTTCCACTTTTTGTTGCAAATCAGAACAAACCTTTTTAAAAAATCTCACAAATCTTCTCACAGAATGGAAATTCTGAGTTTCAACCAGCTCTCCTTCAGCAGCTTTAGTGCTGCCCTAAATTAGATTTGACTGTGTCACGCTGTCTGGAGTGACTCACATGATTGCCTGTCTCGGCAGACTGTCAGAAAACAAGGGAAGATACTCCAAGCTGGTGGAATATTCTTGTGATGCGGTGTGATTGAATATGACCATTTATATAATTGATATTACCACTGTTATAGAATTGCAACAAATCTTGTACAAAGCATGACACATAAGGTATCAATGGCAAAGTTACACCTTGCTAAGTTTGATTATCCTGGTTAAATCCAGGAATTATCTTTGTATCTAAAGTTCGGAATATTGGCTATGTATTTGATTCCAAACGTGTTTGTTTCTCAGCAGTTTGTCCTGAAAATGTAATCCGTAGCTGTGACTCACTAAGGCACTGATTTCACCAAGCCAGTAACAATAGTGAACTTCGGGATCACTATACCAGCCTTATGATGGAGTCACAGATAGTCTCCTTAACCTTTCCAGCCTGTCTTTTCACACAGACAAACTAAATTTTGGGATAAAAGGTTATTGAAACCTAAAATCACACCACATCTTTTTTTCTCCCAGTCCAAAGAGACCAGTAACTTACCCCAGGTTACTTGATTGTCCAGATCTTACACCAAAGACCATACTGGCAGCCAATTCTATAATAAACTAAGTATAGGTTTATTAGCTAAGAAAAAAATGAGTTACTGAGAGGTTAAAGCAGGTAAAATATAAGAACTGGTAAATCAGAGTTTGTAACTCCAAATGGCGGCAGTGACACAATAAACTGCCAGTTTCCCAAAAATCTTTCAGAGCAACCCTGAGTAATTCTGGGGATTTCCATCTTCTCGTTCAGTTATTCTGCCCTGTTACAATCCAAACAGTCCGGAAATGAAAGCTTCTTTTCTTGAATCTATAGTTATAGCTCCTTTACACAGACAGCCAGCAGACAGTGTCGGTACACACGTGTGTTTTTTCTTTGACAGATAGTGAGGAATGTGCTAAGAGTCCTTGACCTCAATCTTCAATCACAATGATCACTTGCTTTGAAATTAGTATTTTGTATTAAAGTCCTTACGTCCATTTTTAGCATTTCACAAGATTTCTTTGATCTATGCTAACACACAAGTGAACTGGCCTGTGGCCCTGGTCTGGTTTACTAGCATCACAGACTGCTCTTCTAGCATCCCAGGCTCACCATGCATGCCCATTATACTAGGGTGTGTGGGATGGCATAGAGCAGGAGACTGAGGCCTACAAAAGTTACGTGTCCTACACTCCTCACCTAAATTCTTGAGAGGGTAGAAACAAAGTTTTATTTCATTAAAAAAAACAAAACACCAAATTGCCTGTTTCACAAATCTAAACAGGATTGCTGGGTACGCTGTCTTACATATGCTTTTTACACAGTTTGAGATGTGGTCACATCTCCCTCAAAACTTTCTTGTATGACTATTCCTATTGTGCTGGGTCCAATAACTCTTGTCACATTCCCCCAATAAATCCAAATTAACTTCAAATTAATAAAAGTGCAGTCGCTCCATCTCAGCAGCCTCTTCTATCCTTCTATGTTTTCCCCCTTATTCCTTCTATTCTGGTTTGTGAACTTGGTCTTGCTTTTCAAATGGCAAATCAGAGCTTTCTCTTGTAAGCGTGTGGCTAGTTCATGGCTATACAGTGCTCTACTCTACACTATACTGTGACAAGTGTAAGCTTATTTTATTTCCCATTTTTCTAAAATGGAACATCACTTTTAGTATGATGGGGAAAATAAGCCAGTTGCTCCATTTTTCCTGATTAAAATCCTACACATTCATAAGGATACTGTTTGTCATTCAACCTCAAAGGTTATCCATTTGAGAGTTTAGATTATTTCTTCATAAAATGGGGCATAATTACACTATAAATATACAAGAGAACTTGATCTGAGTGCAAATGGAATTCACATTGTATCTGCAAACATTATCCTATCCTGACACAAGTCTCCCATGAGAAAATGTATGATGATTTTAAACTGCCACTTCTTGCAGTATATGTCTTGGGCAGTCATTGTCCTTGTCATTTTACAGGGCAAAATGCATAGTTGCAATACAAGAAAACTCACAAGCCAATACACATAGGAGGATGTGTAGTTTTGTAATGCTTTCTTAACATGTAGAAAAAGAAAAGGTCTAGTGAAAATTTAAGGGACAAGTGTTTGTTTCCTCTTTTCTATGATTTTATAAAATAATCTCCCACATGCAGCAGGTACTCTGTACAGATCTATGTCTGAACAACATGATCTGAGTATCTGAGTAGTCTTGGACTGGGTAGACATTTTTTTCAGGGGTGAGGAACATTAGTGTTACAGACACACAAGAGAATGTTTTCTCTTTCCTCCACAACTAGAAGATAAAATAAAGAACTTGACTTGGACAAATGGTAAACACCGACAGTCAAACACTTAATCCAGCATCATGGAACTAGGAAAAAGTTCAGGGGAAAACAGAAGGACTGGACTGATTGTTCAGGTAACTGTCCTGAATGTTACCTACCACTATTATTGCTCCTTAATTCAATATGCAACTAACTTCAATCCCATAATTTTCCTTGGGGAAAAAAAGTTTCCCTGTGTCATTAAAGTTCATGAATTCTTTCTTTCTCCCCCTCTTTCATATGTGCTCTCCTCCCTTCCTCTCCATTCACTCACACAGTTAAAAGGACTGTGTCAAAGTCAAATATCCTCCTTCTGCCAATTCTCACATTGATGAATTTATCTTCATGATTGTCCATGTGTACTTTTCCCATTCAAATCAATTGCTTATGCTACTGTATTTAGAAATTTGGGTTGAAAAGCAGATGTCAAACTTAATGAGACTCTCAGTAAACAAACTGGTGCAGAGTGCTGTCTCTATCATAGTGTGCCATAAGTGTCACAGAGAGACATCTGTCTTCTGGCTTGTTTTTCAGCAGCAGAAAATGTGGTTTCAATTTGGTATGAATAAGAAGCAGCTAAAAGTTGAGAACGAACCATTCTGCTGCATTGCTGGGGCACCCAAACAACTTTATTCATTCACTTGTCTTAAGAATTTTACAGAAATAATAGTGAAGTTACTTAGAGCAATTTCTGGCTGGCATCATAAAGGTAAAAGCGCTGCACTAAAGGAATTTGTAAAGACAGTACAGGAAGGTACAGCTTGGAGGAAAAAATGTCAGCATGAAATCCTGACGGTAATTCAAACAATTGTCAAGGTGGGTTGATTGTTTACCATCCTTGATAATGTCTCCTTATGGCTGTGATAGAACTATGTGAATGCTGTTTTGTTTTGTTTTTTAAATCGTAAATATCCATTTGATTTTTTAAAATGAATTTGCCGCTTCTACATTCTGATCCTTTATATTTGCTTTCTGTGAATACTCTTGTGACTTTTTAAATCGCCATTCATGCAAGAAGTGCTTACCTACTCATCCATCAGTCAGGGAAAAGAAATAATTTCATGTGATTTGTCTGACCAATCAAAACTAACACGCGGCTTGAATAGCAAATACTCACAGCAATGTACTTACAATCAATTCGGAGTGGAGGGGGGAAGTCATTATTTTTTCCCCTGAATAATTATAAATAACTGAGTTAAACTTTTGTAATTTATTCACCAATATTCTCCAAGCAGAAAAATAGGCTAAATGTATTGAATAATTATTCACACAGTTCTAGTTGTGATGCAGCACAATTAGTGAAGTTATACCTGCTTAAAACTGAAGGAATACAGTAGTGAATTAGGCCCCTTACCTTCTGCCTCTGTCTTACATCCATCAATCTATCCAATGCAGCATTGTGGCATGTAAAAATATGCACCAATGCTTAAGAAAAACATAGATGTTCCAGAGTTGAATTTCACAGATTTTTTTTAACATAGAAGTGTGAATGAAGATTGTCATCTGAGTCAAATCTGAGTAGCCTGCTACATTAGCTGAGTAGCCTGCTACAGGCTAATTAAAAAATCATGATGGCAAATAATGAAATAATCTTGACTTTGGCCACTGAAGCCATAATCTAGCCTTAAAATATATATTATTTCTAGTTCATTTCAGGTGAAAGGCACTTTTCTCCTAATGTTTTAAATATTAACATTATTGGTTAATATTTATTAGCTTGTTACATTATCTGGATAAATGTTGTGTAGCAGAAAGGGATCTGCTTTACTTAATGCAAAGTGAAAAGAACTTTTACAAATTGAATATGTTCTGTATTCTGAGTTCTTTTGTTAATGAGAATACTACTCGTGAAAGACCTATCAGCAGTGTGCAGTCATGTGGCAATTTTGACTAACACATAGAAGCTAGTAGATGAATAGAGCCCCTTACTGTTTTGTCTTACTTCCCCAGAAAGTCCTGGTCCATTTCTTCCCAGAGGGTTCTGATGAACAGCTGCTTTTCCTCCAAATGGGATTTCACTGGTGGGGCCACACAAGGCTATAGGCTATATTTCAGTTCAGCAAGGGTGAAAAATTCTGACTACTTGTTTTTGACAGTAATGTAATAAAAGCTGATGAAGTTGGAAAGTTGAAACTGATATGGGCAGTAGTGCTCATTGAGGACTAGTGCCTTTGCCAGGTTTGGAAAAGAACGTTTTACAGCAAACTGAGTGTGCAATGTGCATTTCTCAGAGCTAACCTTTGGGTCCAGTGAAACCATCAGTGATGGGCCCCGATTTAAGAGTGACTATAAATGCACAGGAGGACCATCATTCACTAAAAAATAAAAATGTCCTGATCTTTTCTATTGTGAATATAATCAATCTTTAATCAATCATAGCACTTTAAGCATGAGTTTAAGTTACTTCTATGCTGCATGAGAGCCATAGTTTTGAAAAACAAAGTGGTGTAAACCGATGCAAGGAAGAAGCTGTTGGGTTCTGCTTCCACAGGAGACCGGTGGAACCTTATTATTATGGGCCTCTTTCACTACTCTGTTGTACACCACTATAAATCTGTCAATTGGCTGTGGAGCAACACAGGTTATATCCCCAAGAATCATGTTGCTGACCATCCCAGAAATCACACAGGTGTGATCATAGTGCACGAGAATCAGTTCCATTTGGTTGGGGAGGGGGTAGAAGTGTTTAGCACAGTGGTTCCCAACCTTTTTGACTTGAGGGCCACAAATATCATTTTTACAACCCTGAAGGGCCACCAGTTTATCAACTGATAAAAATGTACCGACATACATACCATTAAGGACTACAAATCACTACATATTTAAAGGAAATGTTTTGATGCTACTGTGCTCATTTTTACATTCACTATTTTACAGCTACAAATTACTCACAGTAGGTTACACACTCACAGAAAAAGCACTAGTGTAGATGAGTGACAGTCACCACCACCACACACTGAAGCACATGGCCTGACAGCTAAGTCACGGTGGGTGGCCTGATAAGTGCAGGCCAAACTGTAAGGCATTGATTTGTAGAGTCCTGCCCCTCCTCAAGCATGGTGGGTCCTGGCTGCTCCACCAGCAGTGCCACCCCCCACTGCAGCCAGACGGAAGGAGTTCAGCGCAGAGGCTGCCTCCCTGCTGATCTCTTGTCTCCTTGGCTGCAGCAGGGAAACTGTACGTGTCCTATAATGCCATGCACTCCACCTGGGTCCCGAGGCAGTGGCTCCCTTCTGCAGCCAGGGGGGATGGGAAATCAGAGCTTCCCTCCCTCTGGCTCCAGCCTGGACCCCAGCACCTAAGGACCCAGGCAGAGCACTTTGCTCTCTGCTGTGGAGGGGAGCACTGATCTCCCCTCCCTCTGGCTCCAGCCGGGACCCCAGCACCTATGGACCCAGGAGGAGTGCTTTGCCATGCTCTCTGCAACAGCAAGAGGGAAGGGTGCGCTGATCTCTCGTCCCTTTGGCTGTAGCAAGGAGCCTGCACCGGTCTTGTAGCCTCACGGCAACATGCTCCACCTGAGTCCTTAGATGGCAGCTCCCTTCTGCAGCCAGCAGGAGGGGAGCAGTGGGGCATTTTGAAAGACCCCTGGGCCACAGGTTGGGAACCACTGGTTTAGCAGATCTGGACATCAATGCTAAGGCCAGCTCCGTATCTGTGAAAGTTCTTGAGCCTGAACATAATATCTTAAATTTGACTGTCTACTCAAGTGTATTATCATGCAGGCTTTACTAACATGCAGATGTTACATAGATATTATCTAAGGAAAACTACTAATCTGTTTCGTAAATGTGATTGTATAATTATCGCTTACCTACCACAATGGATGCACACAAAGGGTGAAGATTGCATTCAACTCTAACGTTGCATTTTTTCCTTTACAATGGTAAACTGTACAAATGTAGATCAAGATCGTCCAGTGGAGTCAAGTGGTACTCCAGTGGAGTAAAGGGACTCCCATAGAGTAAAGTGTTGAAATCACTGGGGCTCCACTAATAACAACAGAGGATGTGGCCCTTACATCTTGCATTTAATTTCCTATTTGGCAGAAAAAAATAGTTTTATTTCTATGAATGACATATTTATGAGTGCATTTAAGAACATGTTATCAATATAATACATTTACTGTGCTAATTCCATGTCATTCATTTCAAATCTTTAACTCTTAAGTTTGTCATTTAGCCTTCTGTTACCAGCAACTCAGCTATGTTACAGGACAAGTTTCCTACATGAGTGAAAGAGATTTCTTTTTTTTTTTTTTTAAGAGACTAAAATATTTTTTGTATATGCTGTTATAAAAAGTCATTGGGGAGATTCTTTTCCACAATTTGTGGGAAGAAACATTTTGAATATATTGCTGATCCCTAGTCTTTATAGGTACTCTAAAGCCCCCTTTATGCCTCTACTTTAAATATGAGAGTTGATTGCAGTACTACTGCTTTCTTATTCAGTTAAGTTATACACTCACTTCGCTCCATGTGCATTACCTTTGAATTATTTTTTTCTTTGGATATTTCAGCAAAATAGAAATATCGAAGGCTCCATTTTATAGTCACAGTAATGTAATCTGGAATATATAGTGTAGATGTCAACATTTTGACACATCTCAATCTGATGAACTACACTTCTTTTCTTGCCCTACTACCTGTCTCAGGTATAATTATATCCTGAACCAATGAGTTGTTTTATCTGTCATCTTAATCAGGCAATCAAAATTCACAACAGCAGCATCAATCAGAATAGTTCACAATATTAAAGTCAATAATATTGCTGGCAACTTTACTGTATCTCATTTAATTGCCTTTTCCACCAACCTTCATCTCTCACCCTCTCTCCCGACCCCTCAAAAAAGTTTTGGTTGTAAAAAGTTACCTGATCACTATGAAGTATGGACAGAGGACTAGGCATGAGTATAAAAGTACTGCTCAAGCATACAGGAGTGAAGCAATTGGAGTTGTAGCTAGCAAGGGACGTGAAGGGTAACAAGAATGGTTTCTAAAGGAATGTTAACAACACGAAGAAGGTCAGGGAAAGTGTGGGTTCCTTACTGAATAGGTGAGGCAACCTAGTGACAGATGATGTGGAAAAAGCTGAAGTACACAATGCTTTTTTTGCCTCTGTCTTCACAGACAAGGTCAACCCCCAGACTGAATGGGGAGGAGATGAGCAGCCCTCAGTGCTGAAAGAACAGGTTCAGAACTATTTAGAAAGGCTGGACATGCATAAGTCCATGGGACCGGATGCAATGCATCCAAGGAAGGAGGAGTTGGCTGATGTGATTGCAGAGCCATTGGCCATTATCTTTGAAAACTCAGGGTGATCAGGAGAGGTTCTGCATGATTGAAAAAAGGCAAATATAGTGCCCATCTTTAAAAAAAGGAAGATCTGGAGAACTACAGACCAGTCAGCCTCACCTCAGCCCTCAGAAAAACCATGGAGCAGATCCTCAAGGAATCCATTTTGAAGCACTTGGGGGAGAGGAAGGTGATCAGGAATAGTCTGCATGGATTCATCAAGGGCAAGTCAAGCCTGATCAACCTGATTGATTTCTGTGATGAGATAACTGGCTCTGTGGATGTGGGGAAAGTGGTGGACATGATATACCTTGACTTTAGCAAAGCTTTTGATATGGTCTCTGTCGTAGAGTTTATACACCCCGTGGTTGGGTTTAACTGCCCACCCTGCGTTTCAGGGTAGCCTGGCCTAGTGGCCCAAGTCATTAGGGTGGATCTGGTTCGTAGGGCAGTGTGGCCTAATGGCCAGAGTCAGTAGATCAGTCCCTTTTTGTTGGGGCAGCACGGCCTAATGGCCAGAATTACTAGAGCAGCCTCTCTTTGTCAGGGCAGCACCTCCTGCTGGTACAATGGGGGAATTCAGCGCCATCTATGCATGAGTGGCACCAGGGGAGGGAACCTTAGGCCCCTCAGATCCTCCAACCCCCAGTCCAGGGCCCTGGTTGCAGCTGGGCTGCTCAATGCTGAGTCAGCGGGGATCCCCCCTGAAACACACTGACTGGCTCCCTGGTTCACCTCCTTTGTCACAATTAAATTCCCCTAGGCTGCTTCCTATCCCTTTCCCCAGTTGTCATGGGTCTCTGGGGTCATTGGTGGTAGCCACTTCTGGCGACTCTGCTCACTTGGGACCCCCTTTGGGTGATGAGGCAGTTGCCTGGGTAGCGGTGCTTCTGGCCTGTACAGTCTGGATCTCTAGAGTCTCCCGAGCAGGAGCCTGTGGAGTGCATCCTCCCTCCTCAGCAGTCCACCCCAACTGAGCTGGGCTGCCCTCTGTACTGGTTGCAAGTGGACCATGCCCAGTAGAACTGAGAGTGGGATTAACCCCAGATGGACCTGTTTGGGGCTCTTACACCCCATCACAGTATTCCCACAGTATACTCGACAGCAAGTTAAAGAAGTATGGATTGGATGAATAGACTATAAGGTGGATAGAAAGCTGGCTAGATCATTGGGCTCAACTGGTAGTGATCAAAAGCTCGATGTCTAATTGTCAGCCGGTAACAATTGGAGTGTCCCAGGGATTTGTTCTGGGGCCATTTTGTTCACCATCTTCATTAATGATCTGGAGGATGGGATGGATTGCACCCTCAGCAAGTTTTCAGATGACACTAATTTGAGGAGAGTGGTAGATACACTGGAGGGTAGGAATAGGATACAGAGTGACCTAGGCAAATTGGAGGATTGGGCCTAAAGAAATCTGATAAAGTTCAACAAGGACATATGCAGAGTCTGGCACTTAGGATGGAAGAATCCCATGCACTGCTACAGACTGGGGACCAACTAGCTAAGCAGCAGTTCTGCAGAAAAGGACCCAGGGGTTACAGTGGACAAGAATCATATGAATCAACATATGAATCAACAGTGTGCCCTTGTTGCCAAAAAGGCTAATGTCATATTGGGCTGCATTAATAGGAGCGTTGCCAGCAGATCAAGGGAATTGATTATTCCCCTCTATTCAGCATTGGTGAGGCCACATTTGAGTACTGTCTCCAGATTTGGGCCCCCAACTACAGGAAGGCTGTGCACAAATTGGACAGATTCCAGCAGAAGGCAACAAAAATTATTAGGGGGCTGGAGCACATGACTTATGAGGAGAGGCTGAGGGAACTGGGCTTATTTAGTCTGCAGAAGAGAAGAATGAGGGGGAATTTGATATCAGCCTTCAACTACTGAAGAAGAATTCCAGGAAAGATGGAGCTAAGCTGTTCTCAGCGGTGGCAGATGACAGAAAAAGGAGTAAGGGTCTCAAGTTGCAGTGGGGGAGGTCTAGGTTGGATATTAGGAAAAACATTTTCACTAGGAGGGTGGTGAAGGACTGGATTGGGTTACTTAGGGAGGGAATGGAATCTCCATCCTTTGAGGTTTTTAATGTGTGGCTTGACAAAGCCCTGGCTGGAATACTTTAGTTATTTAGGTTAGTCCTGCTTTGAGCAAGGGGTTTGTCTAGATGACTGCCTGACGTCCCTTGCAACCCTAATCTTCTATGATTCTATGATAAGTAGGATATAACTTTTAAAATATTTGATATTTCTTAATATATCTTCACAAATCATTATATAATCCATGGGTATGTATGTATTATGCTTTCCCTTCTATATCAATCTACAGAGAATGTGATTTATTACATCCCCAAACTACAGAGGTGGGTCTCTTTAGCTTACAATGCAGCAGTTTATTCTTAGCTCTGGGAATCCCTGGTTCAATCCCAGTTTGTCAGCCAGGAGGATTGTGGTCACAACTGTGTTATGTCACTGAACATTAGGGTACAGCGTTACAGTACATGATATGTTTCATATAACCTAACAAAGAGAATAAAAGAAAATCAAGAACTAGGTGAATATGAAGATCAAATCATTTGAAATATTCATGGTGAACACAAAAGTTCAGATCATGCACCCTATTCATATATTTTTAATCAGCTGTTTTTCTTTTGTTATGTCAATGAATAATAACCATGTTGCTTATTGCAACCTAAAGATGCCAGAATGTACTCTAATATATTTAGGCAATAAACTATATACTCTTATATGGAGTACTTCAAAATAGTGTATTAACATGAATAAAATTAATCACAGGAAGACCTCTTCTCCCATTGATGCACATGGATAGCTCACATTAGTGTTAATGAGAATCACACACATAGACAGCAATAGGACAGAATACCACAAGGCTGACAACTAATGACAGTCCAAATGTTTTAGGAAGTGTTCCATAAAGTAGTATGTAGTTGTATGTCATAGTTTCGTGAATGGACAGTAAGAACCTATCCAGTCAGTGGTATTAAAAAGAACAGCAACCACCCCACACAGATATACATTTGAAGAAACAAAGACTTAAATCTACCCCAGCAATCAATAATCATGCTCTGTAACTTTGGAAGTTACTGTGTCCACAAAACCACAACCGTGACTTTTACTTTGGGGGGAGATGGTTGGAGATGCCCAGGTAATTTCCACACCTTATTTTAGCATTGAAAAGGAAAAAAATGACGTAAGAATGGACATTAAGAGGAAGGGTAGTGTAGATACCAGTCTAATAGGCAATATTGCCAGTAGAATGACCATGCCAAATCAGATAAGGAACGTGAGCGAAGCCAAACAACAAAAATTAAGATGTTTGTATACCAATGAGAGGAGCCTGGGTAACAAAATGGAGGAACTAGAGCTACTGGTAGAGGAAGTGAAACCAGTCATTATAGGGATAATAGAAACATGGTGGAATAGTCATCATAATTGGTGTACATGTATTGAAGGGTATGTGCTGTTTAGGAAAGACAGATATAAAGGCAAAGGTGGTGGAGTAGCATTGTATATCAATGATGAGGTAGACTTAAAGAAATTAGAAGTGATGGAATAGATAAAACATAGTCTGTCTGGGTAAAAATCACATTGGGGAAGAAAACTACTGGAGTTTCCCTGGAGATAATGGTTGGGGTGTGCTACAGAACACCAGGATTTGATTTGGACATGGATAGAGACCTCTTTAAGGCTTTTAATGAAGTAAATATTAATGGGAACTATGTGATTATGGGAGATTTTAATTGCCCAGATATAGAATGGAGGACAAGTGCTAGTAGTAATAATAGGGCCCAGATTTTCCTGGATGTGATTGGTGAAGGAAGCTGTCAGCTAATAGTTACTAAACCAACAAGAGGAGATGCTATTTTAGATTTGGTATTGGTGAGTAGTGGGGACCTCAGAAGAACTGGTTGTAGGAGACAACCTTGGTTCAAGCGACCATGAGCTAATTCAGTTCAAACTAAATGGAAAGATATGCCAATGTGATGTGGCCATGAAAAAAACTAATGCAGACCTTGGATACATCAGACGAGGTATTTCCAGTAGAGATAGGGAAGTGTTAGTACCGTTATACTAGGCATTGGTGAGACTTTATCTGGAATACTGTGTGTAGTTCTGGTCCCCCATGTTTAAGAAAGATTAATTCAAACTGGAACAGATGCAGAGAAGGGCTAATAGGATGATCCGCAGACTGGAAAAACTAACCAAAAGAAGGTTGTGGGAAGATATGATTGTTCTCTATAAATGGGATGAATACCAGGGAGGGAGAGGAATTATTTAAGTTCAGCGTCAATGTGGACACAAGAACTAATGGATATAAACTGGCCATTAGGAAGTTTAGACTTGAAGTTAGATGCAGGTTTCTAACCATCAGAAGAGTGAAATTCTGGAATACCCTTCCAAGGGGAACAGTGGGGACAAAAAACCTAGCTGACTTAAAAAAATGAGCTTGATAAATTTATGTAGGGGATGGTATGATGGGACAGCCTAGTTTGGCAATTGACTGATCTTTGACTACTGGTGGGAGATATGCCAATGGCCTGTGAAGGGATGTTATTTGGGTTGGATTCTGAGTTATTATAGAGAATTCTTTCTTGGGTGTCTGGCTGCCCACATGTTCAGGGTTTAACTGATTGCCATATTTGGGGTCGGGAAGGAATTTTCCCAAAGGATAGATAGGTAAAGGCTCTGTGGGTTTTTCTCCTTCCTCTATAGTATGGGCACGGCTCACTTACTGGTGGATTCTCTGTACCTCAAGTCTTTAAATCATGATTTGAGGACTATAATAACTCAGTCATAGGTTAGAGGTTTATTACAGGAGTGGGTGGGTGAAGTTCTGTGGCCTGCATTGTGCAGGAGGTCAGACTAGATGATCATATTGGTCCCTTCTGACCTTAGAGTCTATGAGTCCTTTAGGCGAAACAGTGCAAAGACATTGATCTGAACACTAGAGCAGGAAGCAATGCCTGCAGAGCACACTTAAAGATGGACTGTCTCCAACTCTCTCTGAACAAAAGAAATGAAAGAAACACAAGCAAAAACTGAAAGCAGAATATTCACTACTTACAAAATTAACACACCAACAGAGACTGCACCTGCTTCAATCAAACAGTAAGAAGTAGAAATGGATCAAGGAGAAAAAAGGGTGTTATCTCTGTTTCACTAATTACTGTATACAACAAGAAAACTAAAAAAACCAGGAAGCAGGAAGGAAATAAATAGAAGAAACCCCAAGATATGTTTCAACTTCCAATTATGGCAATATAGTTCTTTGGTGTTAATTTGCTTTTTCATCCTGCATACCTTTTTTCATTTATATGCTTGAACTCCAGTGTGCCCAGAATTTATTTTATATTCACCGTATGAGCCAAATTGTGGTTGTCTCATTGTGACTGCATTGGTGGCGCTTTGTGTGCTCTCTTATCCCCATCTCCTCTAAACCAGCATTACTGCATAAGAATCAGTCAAAATTTGAATGCTAGCGCTTCCTGTGTGCGAACAGTGACTACCAACACAGCTGTCAGTCCATACTGTCCCAAAGAGACGTGTTGGTGTTTGGTGGCATCATGACCATGGCCTTCAGAACTACAAAGGGAGCAGCACATGCTATGCGTGTCCTCTAACAGTGTAGTATGGCTGCTGCTAAATACGCTTTCTGTTGGGCTCTGGAGGAATCATGCTTCTTCTTGGCCTCTATAGGCATATTGGCTCAAGACACCACCACCACCACACAAACAAATCCATAATAGAACCATATTCCTATGAGACACTTGGAGTATGTTAATCCATTCATAGAAAGTTGTTTGGAGGGATCATCTAAAAATATGACACCTCATGAAGGTAGAAAAGTCTGTTCAATGAACCATTAATATTCCAGTTTCAAATGCCCGATTGTTTATTTGGTGGAATGAACTATTGATCACATTTCAGCTTTGCTGGGGTTGGCTCACACACATTCCAGTGAATGGATATGTGAGGCTTTTTGTATTCCCTTGAGTTTTGTGCTTGTTCAACCTCAAAGTATTGCAGGCAAAATTCGACATGAAACTGCGATGTTTCATTAACCTCCTGGATTTGCCTGTGGGTTTTCAGGTTTTGATCAGTTTGACTGAAGATGGCAGTGGGACTGGCAACCACCTTTGTATGGCTCGTTGCGGTCAGGAGGAAGAAGAGATGGGGTTTTGGAACTAGATAGGAGTAAAAAGATTTATGCTTTTTATTTAAATCCATTCACACACACAACAGTTTGTTTGTATTTTTCTTTTTTTAGAGTTCTTTTAGAGTTTTTGAAATATTACAGTTCTATTTTTAGGTTTCAGTTATAGGTTGTAAAATTGTTGTAGATTATTAGATAAATAATAAACTTTTTAGGGAAGCATGGGTCTTTGGGAGCACCTATGATTCACATACAGATACAGTAGAACCTCAGGGTGATGAACACCAGAGTTATGAACTCACCAATCAACTACACACCACAACTGAAACTGTAATTACTTTAAAAAAGGAGAAAGCAGCATTTTTCTTCTGTTTAGTAGTGTTTCAAGCTGTATTAAGTCAATGTTTAGTTGTAAACTTTAAAGAACAACCGTAATGTTTTGTTCAGAGTTATGAACATTTCAAGGTTACGAACAACTTCCATTCCCAAGGTGTTTGTAACGCTGAGGTTCTGCTATAGATGTAATAGGTAGTTTGTCACAAACCACAGGGAGATGAAGGGTACAGACAGGTACCAATGGCTTTATTCATCTGTCACTGTACCACAGCAGGTGCAGAAGCAGCTTGTGGAAGGAGAGTGGGCCTAGCTGCATCACCTCCCTGTTGTTTGCAATAGATCTTATAGTACATCTGACTGTGCTTGCTGCAGATGGACAGCCATGGGATTATTCTCTCACAGTTAGTTCTCACTAGAACACAGCCTACTTCTATGTTGTGCAATGAGTGCTTGTAGCATTTGGTATCTATTGGATCTGTGCTAAGTGAAGGGAGCTGAAGACATGCACCAGTGAGTTGGTCTTGGCCTTTTGTCAGCTAACTGAGATTTTAGCAATGGACAAAGTTAGCTTAGATCTCCACTGGTGGTGGTGGTGCGTGTTGTGTTTAGAACAACTCCAGAACAGCTTACATGGTAATAACCTTCCAAACTTGTTCTCACCACTGCACATATTATCAGCTCCCTCAAAGCTCATCCTCTAAAAGTGAGAGGACAAGAAACGTTTCAGCATTTTACTACATACACATTGAGCAGCAATCGAAATGTGATGTGGAGTAATCTGGATGGAAGTAAGGCTTAAGTTTTCATAAATTTGTGTAAAAACTTCAAAATGAAACTTCTGTAAAAAACAAAACACAACATCAGGCAAGCTTTATCTGATTAAGAAATAAGCCTGTACAAAAATTCTACACAGCCTTAATACTTGGGATTAGTTAAAACAGGAAATCGTAATTCTGTTGTACAATAATTTCTAACTGAGTTGTTATAAAAGACTCTGGTAAAGTAGAAATAAACCTGTCTCACCACTACACAGTAAATAAATTCTAATTGATAATAAACAAAGGGCCTGGTCCAGCACACACTGAAGTCAATAGAAAGACTCAATGGGTATAGATGAGGCCCAGAATGCACAGCTAAGCCTGAAAATTACTAGTACTGTATCTATGGAATTTTTTTTATTTTTCAAACTATTGCTTTGGTAAGATGACAGTCTCTCATTTGGGGTTAAAGTCTGTTTAGATCACAAATATTATCTGTTTGAAACAGGTGTAAGCATCTGACTAATCCCCACTAAATGATCTGACTACAGTTTTTATATGAATTCTAAGATGTAAGATTTAAACTGGAGCCAAAAAATGGAACAAAAATCTTTTCCATTACATCTATTCTTTGATACAAACAGTTTTCAAACTGTGAGGTACTGTACCATTTTCTTTTAAGACAAGCTACTATAACTTATAAGGAGCATGACAGAGGAAATGACACATGTGCAAGTTAAATTTGTTTTCAGAAGCAGGTTTCAAAACTAGAATAGCTAAAATTCTCCCAAATCCTTACAATATTCTTGAAAGACCCATAAATGGTTAATTTATCTGTGATAAATTAGACCCAGAGTTGCTCTGTTGGAGGCCTCAGGATCCTGCCACACGCCATCCCAGAAGGAGCAGAGGAGAAGTCCTCCAAGTGGCCTAGAGTGGTTGTGGGGAAGCAGCCAATGAGAGAAGCTACAGGCTACTGATAGCAGTCAATCAGAGCCCAGCAGAGCCATATAAAAGGAGATGCAGACTAGAGCAGCAGTTAGTTGCTGCCTAGAGCTGAAGAAGCGAGGACTGTGTTGCTGGCTGGCTGGCTGGCTGACTTGGAAAAAAAAAAAAAAAAAAAGAAAGAAAGAAAAAGTAGCAGGGTCCAAGACATGTCAGTGCTGGCAGGGATTGGGGGGAGTAAGAGAGCTCCTGGCTGATTGCTGGGACTGAGTAAGAACTGAGCCTGGAGAGAGAAAATCCTGGGGATATGGCCCCATACCAGGGTCAGGACTATTTAAAGACTGAGCCTAGAGAGGGCAATAGACACAGCAACAAAGGGGTACTGAGACTGGCCTCTGGTGTACTGTATATCTAGAAAGTGTTGTTTTGTTTCACATACAGACAGTGCATGTGACTTGGCCTGGGAAACCACTGACAGGGGTCACCAGAATTTAAAGACTGTGGACACACCTGAACAGAAGGGAGCGCTTGCAAGTGGTGGGTGCTTCCCCGTTACATTACTCTTACTCAGCAGTTTGAAAATATTTACCATCTTAAACTAACCTCCAAATCAGACAGTTTGCATATAAAAGACTTCTCTACCTCCACAAATCATAGTGAGCTAAATTATGATCCCAATTACATTGCTGTCTTTGAGATCCCAATCCCAATCTGGCCTATTATATGTAAATTAAAAATGTTTACAAAGTTTCAATTTGTCTCTAAAAAATCTACTTACAAAATGAGCTGAGTCTATATGAGGATTGACATGCATGAAGAATGCCTAGTGTCTCATATTTTAGATTGTAAAATGTTAGGTGAAAGTGGAATGTCTCATTTACACATGAGAGAATTTATCCTTATGTATATAATTAATCTTTTTATAGTTTGAGTTGGTTACGCACAAAAAGTATTCTCTGAGGGCTCAGTCCTCCCATCAGACACACACACACACATCTCAGCAGCTGATTTTGCATAAGTGCTGAGCATGAACTATAACAATATAGACTAAGCAGCATCTGTGCTAATGTATTTAAGGACCATCTTAAACACTAACGATCAGTACTGGGAATAGATTCATGTTGTCGTGGAGCATGTTAAATGAACATGATGGGCTTGGCACAGGATGGAAAATGGGAATGTGGGGAATCGAGGATCTGGTTCCAGATCCCTGGTTTTGAGGGCCCTAGCTGCTCCCTCTCCCCCCGCGTGACTCAGAGCTGCTGCTGGACAGCTGTAAATTGTGTCGCTGATGTAAGGTCTGCAGTAGACCTTATGCCAGTGGAAGGGCAAGGCACAATCTTCAGCTCAGTTATTTTTCCCCTCCATTCCCATCAATGTGCTACACTCACTCCCTATCGCTCACTGCATACAACATGCCACCTCCTCCCATTCCCCATGCCTCAAAGGAAGAGCAGCTGGCTCATGACCTGGACACGTTTTGCATGAGAAGGTAACTCCCCTCTGACCTGCAATTCTCTGCTGGCTATTTGCAACCATTTTCTGCCCCCTTTGCACTTCATGGGTGGCTCAAGGGGGTGAATCTGGCTTGGTTTCTGCAGCCCATCCTTACAAATGGTGGGTCTACTATTATCTATTGCTCACTTGTGTGCGTTGTGAAGTCAGATGCAGCTCAGTAGATGAGAAAACAAAAAAGCAGCAATGACCTGTGGCCCTTAAACAGAATGGTAATATGAAAGCAGTTTCTTTTTTACTACCACCAAAACTTCCTTTTTTGTGGTAGTCTTTCTGAAGATATTCTATACAAATTGTTCTGTGGTGTTCAGAAGAACATTGCATTTCCTGGTCCCAGTTCTTTCCCTCTCCACCTCCAAACCACACATTACAAAAAACAGAAGGTAATTCTTTATAAAGGGATGTCATGATTGTCTATGTGGTGTCACAATACATGTACTGTTTCAATCTTGAAGACCCCTTATTGTACACAGGTTACATTATGCTATGGTATGGAGTAAATAAACTCCATGATGGCCTAGCAACCACCAGCCAGTGCTGACTGGCAGTCTCACAGCAGCTGGGAGAATAAAAGAGCTGAGAAGCAGAGGGGCAGTGTGGCTGCCAAAGGAGCAAGTAGGCTGGAGAAGGAAAGTCCTGCCAAAGCTGTCAAGAAGCTGCCCATTGAAGGGATGACCAGATATGCAGGCTAGAGACGCCTACAGAACCAAGGGAGGTAGGAAGGAGCTCAGGGCACAGCAGTAGGAGTTGCTGAGGCCTGATTTTTTTCTGCCTGGTTTAAGGGCCCTGAGCTGGAACCCAATGAACTTGGTGGGCCTGGGTTCCCCTACTGATCCCTCAGAGACTTAAGAACCAAAAGGATTTCTAGACCCCTTAGGGATCAGGACCAACTAACCCTGCCAAGTTTAAGAGGAAACCCATACACCACAGCGAGACTGAGACTAACACCATTCAATAGCTCAGAACAGGACTACTATAGGGACTCAGGCAAGAGGAGCTGACTGACTGCCCCCTCAGACTCAGAGGACTCTGCAACACTGTCTGACAAGAGAGGATGCTGTCATGGAATATACCAGCTCACACCCTCCCACCCTTAGCAGTTCTTCTAAATGTCCTGTATAACAGTGATGTGACTGAAACCTAGATATTTGTTTTCCTTGTATCTTGATGATGGGGATGGTAGACATATTCTTGGAGAAGAATTCTTATATTCCTTGTTTACAAGTTGTTCCTTTTGAAAAATGAATATTCTAAGAAAGTGTAAGGAGAAAACAGCTTTCTGATCAGGCACAGTGGTTTCCTGGAAGGAAATCACCTTCTATGTTTAGAAACTCTTCCTTCTTTTAATTTCCAAAAGCTTTGAGGCTAAATTATGCAGAAGTTCCTCAGGTGATATGTTTCTAGCATCTTTTTTGACAAAGCCTCTTGACCAAATAAAATTCAAAATGAACAAAGAAAATGTGACTACATGACTACTTCATGTCTTTCTTGGATGTTTCTTTGGTATTAATTCAGCTGTGATACAAAACAAAGCTGCAAAGTGACCTAGAGAGATTAAAGATGTTGCGGGCAGTGAGGGGAATTCAGTGCTAATATATTTATATTCTTACTAAGGGTTTGTCTACACTACCCCAGTTCAAACTACAGGAGTGTGAACAGCAGTCAGCGCCAAAGTGCCGTGATGTAACTCTCCCATGTGGATGCTGCAGGCACAAATTAAAGATTCCTAGTAAGCATTACTGTAATCCTCTTCAAGCAATTTTTGCCTCCATAGTCCATACAGGGGAGTTACAGCATAACACTTAAGCATGCACTGCTATTCACACCTCCATTATCCAAACTTTGGGGAAGTATAGACATAGCCTTAGTGTGAGAATTAGTATTGTTACTGTAAGTGTCACAGTAGCTGCTAGAGTCACTGAGCTCATGAGTTTTGTTTCTATTGTGTTAGATGTGAGAGCTTGGAACTGTGGAAACCTCAAACCTCAAAAACCTCAAACCTCAAAAGACTATAATATTGAGCTGTGGGCACACAGGACAATTATATCAATAAGTAGTGTATATATCTTTGTGTTCCTGGTTCACTGGGTGGGTTTCTTATGGAATCACAAGGGGGAAAGGGGATTAACGCAAATCCCTAGACAGAAAAACAAGTCTGTAGAAATACCGCTCCCAAACTGTATGTACTGGTTTTGATCAGGTTCAGGAGGGCCAATGGACAAAGAACAGGGAACTGTATAAGGATTCAGCCTCAGCTGACTTTGTGGAAACACACTCTGGAACAAAGAACTGACAAACGTATGTACAGACCTACCAGGATCCCATGTGATGACACCTGGCATGCTTAGCAGGCAGATGCATGTGCTGGGATAAGCACAGTGAATTGCAGAGAAATTGCAGTCTAAATCCCCAGCCTAAAGGGAAAAGGATGAGTTCCTGCCCTGAGAAAAGTAACATCTAGAAGGTATCAAAGGTGCAGTTACCTCAGAACCTTGATGTTGATGTCTTTTGTTCTTCCTGTAGGATGGATCCTCAGTATACATATGATCTCCTTAGCATCCCTAAGGAAATAAGAGATTGCAGTAATTCCATATTTCAACAGACTGTTTTGAGCTGTGTGGTGTCAAGCATTAATAGCAGTATGACCTGTCCAGCATTTATTCCAGCACTTACGGATGATGGTCAGTGAACCCAAGAGTTTCCTATCTCCAAGTGAGGTGATGGATAACTTGGAAATGTGTTTCAATACATTTGAAGGAAGGGTCTTTCCATCTGCAGTGAGAACGATACAAAATAAAAGAAATGGCAGATCAAATTACTTCTGCTGAGAGAGCGAAGTGCTTAGAAAGGACATTCATATAAGGGAACTGGAGAATAGGGCTTGCGACCTAATTGTCACCTATGGGGCAGCAGAAGATGTGAGGCAACACTATCACCTACAGGACTGAAATCTGGCCAGTAGAACATATAGCTCAATACCCAGAACAATCTAACAGAGAGATGGACTAGATGGGTCATCTGGGTACTAGGCCTTTCTTCCCTACAGAGCAAGGTTACCCTTGCACCTATCTAGTATACTGACCCCCTATGAGACGTATTAGGAACTACAGTGTCTCCCTTGTATCATAACTGACTAAAAAAACATTTTACCAGGAAATATTCACCTTTCCATTTTGCTAGAGTTTGAGCCATTTGCATGAGTGCTTATCAGAAACAAACCACGTGCTCGAGACTTAGTACTACAATACTTGCTTCTGAGCTCATGATACATCAACCCACTGTAAAGACAGTACACACTGTGGAACATGTAGCTGCGAGCCTGTGTGTGTGTGTAGTGCTTGTTAAAATACAAGAAATCTATTGCCTGCATAGAGCGGGACAGGGTTATGAAGGGATTCAAGATGATAGCTTCTGGAGAGTAATAGGCAGATTTTGCATTCTCTCTCCTGGAGGTTTTGTTTGTTTTGTTTTCCTTAATCTAAAATAAACATATTTTGTTCTTGGGCTATGGAAAATGTCACACATTCCTTCAGGATCTGTACACAATTCCAATTACTGGCTTAAATTAATACAGTCTAGACTACATAAACAAAATGATTAGTTGCAAAGAAATCTGATTCCTTTCAGTGGGCAGTTCGTTTACTGTGCTGCTCTTGTGGCTACCCTCTTTCCCTCCGCCATGGTCTGGGATCTTTACCTTGTGCTAGGTTTTGTTTTTCCTCAAAATAGCATACCTTAGCTATTGTAAATGCTACAACACTAGTGATTAAAAGTTAGCATCTATTCAGACTTCCTTCTTTATGGTTCATGACTATATGACCATGACTAAGCTTCCTTTCTTTATGTGTGTTACATTTATAGATGGCACTCTGAGTTGCTGTCAATGGCACAGTCTCTAAAATAGAATAGCAGTTTCTCTTACATTCAATGAACTTATTAAAAATGTCATAGTAATCCTGTTGTGAGCTGAATTATTATGGCAAAGAGACAAGCACAAAGAATGAAAGACTGATTGCAAATCAATAATTTGCATCATCTTAAATAAAAAAAAAAATTAACTTTTAAACAAAATCAGTAGAATTCTCTTTTAAGGTTCAGTCTTGCCAGTAGAAACCACTGAAGTAGATGATGTCCATTGTGAGAGGTTCAGAACCTTGGGTCTAATGCCTAGGCATGGGGAAATGACTTGAGCATATAGTGTGAGCAGTAATTTAGACATTCCTTTCATGGTTTGTCAAGTCCTTAACTTTAGTTTAATATTTGTTAGTTTAATGATCCATAGAGTTTCTGTATAGCAGGCTATTGGGATAATGACTTATGAGTTTCTATGTGGTAAATTTCAAGACTCGTTCTGTTTACTTTTGCAAACAGCATTGCTGGGCTTCTAACTACTGGTTATAGTTTGTATAAGTGTTTTAGGGGAGGGGAAAAATCTATTTAGAAAGCTGGCAGATTGACAAAGAACAACTACTAGATTCCTGGGATTCTTCCAAATTGATTATTTGTACAGAGCCATGTATCTGTGAAGTCCAGGGTACCCCTGGGAAATAATGTAAAATAGATTAGGAGATTAAACGTGTGAATTGGTTTTCACTGGCCCTATTATTAATCTTTTTCTAAAATGAGTTTTTCATTAAGACTTCCCATTGAGCACTCAGACACTGCCTTCCTGATCAATAAAAGAATACATTAAAAAAAAAAAAGCCTTGGAAAGTGATGTCCAGGGAACTGGCAGTTGGCTCCAAGTTACTATGAACAGTTTTAAAAATTAGTTTATTCTTGTAAGAAAAGCAGATGGCAATGAATTTTGATGAATACACAACCATAAAATGAAAAGAAAAAAGAATCTTTAGAAAGTGCTGAATCTGTTGTTTAGTTTCTCAATACTTGACATATTGAAGTCAGTATATTGTCATACACATAAAGTATATTTTTATGGGCTTTTTAAAATAAGATATATTTACCAGAAGCAATACAATATGTATCAAACACATCAAACAATTGCCATCTTTAGTTATGCCGCTCCAGTCATATGTGCTAGCACAGACTCATGCAGAGCCCCAGTGAAGTCTCTGGGACTCCACTTGGGTGCAGGAACCCACACTAGCAGATCTGATTATGGGATCAAAGCATTTGTTTAGTTCTTAACAAGAAAGAACTGGAAGCAGCATTGCTGTTCAAGAGATTTTGCTATTAAGAGCTAGCTCTTCTTTGTGTGTATATCTCTACGGGTGCTCCACCATAGCATGCGTGCTCACCGTGTTCTCTCAACTAGAGATTTTAGCAAGCAGTGGCCGAGGGTCCATGACTGCACATTGCACTTCCTCTTGCTCCTTTGTGAGGGCATCTATGCAAGCATGAATCCGCTACTGCTGCAGTTCCTTTTCAGCTGTGCTGGGCTCGAGATGGTTCAGAGCAGTGTCAACTGTGTTTGTAGTGATTGGATCTTTTTAGTTTTACTTATTCCAATTCCAATTTCATTTTATCCCCTTTTCTTTTGTTTAGTTTGATTTCCTGAACACACTTGTGCTTTCAGAAGGTTCCCCCCTCCCTGAAACATTTTTTTTTCTTGACCATTTTTTTCCTCAGCTGTTCTATCTGCAGCCTCCCCACTGATGTTATGCCAAAGATTCTGGGCTTCAAGCCTTGTCAGTCCTGCCACAGGTCTTTCCTCCTAAAAATGGGCATTCCAACTGCCTTAGAGAATCCCACATCCTGTCTATGTCCAAGGTTTGCAGGGGCTTTAATCACAGATCTCACAAGCTGAGATGGGATAGGCTGACGCTCCTTCTTGTAGAGCACTTGCTGATATCTACAGGATCCAAATTCCTCACCCCTCTCTCCCCAGTACATTGGCCTCAGCTTCTCAGGCTCCACCAGTGCCTTCGATCTCAGCAAGTAAAGACCACGGGGTTGTTTCAAAATCAAAGCATTCTAAGAGCAAGAGACCTCCTTCCTTGGAGAGAGACTCCAGGAAGATGAGAAGTCACCCCTGAGATTGGAATTTAAGGAGACTTTGTGCCCTGGTTCAGGTGCTGCTGAGGCTTCTGTGGGCCTCAGTACCTATGCACATAAAACCCTTCAGTTCATGTATAAGGAGTTGTCTAGCAAACACCGGGTGATTCCGATGTTCATGTCAGAAGAGAGGCCCTCTAGATGCATGAAGGATTCTAGAATCAAGGACTCCTCTCAAAGTCTGCATCAACAATGGTGACTTCCTCCTTGGTTCACAGCCACAAGAACCATTCCAATAGTACCTTGGCTCAGTCTCTGGCTCTCTCCTCCTCAGCTCACATTCCTACAGGGTGCATGGACCACACTTCTGTACCATCTCCAGTGCCTTCCAGTGCTGGTAAGTTTAGGAAGAGACATCACCATCATTCATCTCCTGATGAGGCTGCCATACTCTCTCCGCTTACTTGTGCTGACAATTTCAGATTCCTTCATGATCTGACTAAAAAAATAACAGAATCACTTGTGGGCACGGGGACAAAGGATGTCAGCACTGGGCCACATTCCTGGGGGGCTGGGAGTTGGGCCCAGGCTTTGGACACAAATTGTCCTCTGTGGGACCCCTGACTTGGGCTAAAAAGGCCATATACTACACAAGCAATAATCATGTGCAAACCACAGAACTTTTCTATCCTTGAAGTTAGGTAGTGAGGGAGAAGCAAACCACAGCAACTTTCTAGCCTTGAAGTTAGGAAAGGAGGGAGCATATCAGAACTTTCTAGCAGTGGCTGGAGCTGGGCAGACCTACCCAATACGTACCATGGTAACGAGGGCATAATATGAGTGGGCTATGTTCTCCCATTCCTCCCCTCACCACCTGGACAAAGAATATGGTAAAAGGGTGTTATCTCTTCTTTCCCAGACATCATGTCTGTTAGGGAAAGCTTGGGATCTCTCCCCCTAGTTCTTCCCTTGTTGCTAGTTTGTTAAGGGACTTCATGGTCATTCCTGTTGTTAAGATAAATGTATATGCTACGCAAGTTTCATGGGAAATAACAAATGGGGGCGGGTATAATTATACGCCTCCCCTAACCATTAATATTCATTATATAACCATTTATATCACCAAATGGGGATTTTATGGGGCATTGTAGAATTGTGTGTATTTACATATTATTTTAGATAAAATGTTGTAAAGTAGTAAACTCGGGGCTCACTTTGTTGGTCGCGAGGCAAAGGGGAATGATTGGACTAGAAGCTGTAACCAAATAAATGCTCCTTATCACTCCACCCGCTCAGTCTCTCTCTTCAACCGACCCTGCAACATCACTCACTGATCAAGGAGATCGAAGATGTTCAATGCACCCTGCTGGACATTTTACACTCTGGCCCCCAGATTAAATTGCTGTGTCCATTAATGAAGTGCTGCTCTCTCCATCCTACACCATTTGACAGACGCCCGCCTCCATCTAACCCACCCGCAAGGGGCAGTCAAAAATTACTATATTCTAGGAAAGGGCCTGGAGTGTTTATTCTCCCGCTCTTCCCCAACTCTTTGGTGATGGATGCCATCAATGAAAGATCACAGCAAATTTGCAGCAAATCTACTCCCCCACCTCTTCCCTGACAAGGAACTCAAACAATCGAACTTGCTGGAGCAAAAGGGCTACTCTTCAGCTGCTCTGTAGTTTTGGGTAGCGAACTAACATGATTTATTGGCTAAATATGATTTTATGAATAATGTACAATGTCTGCACTTTATTGATCAATTGCTGCAGGACAAAATAGAACAATTTCCGGCCCTTATTTCAGAGGGATAAAGAGTTGCTAAGGCTTCTCTGCGTATCACCCTCAGCGCCACTGACAGCCTCACATTCTATGACAACTGCAGTCATCCTGCATAGAGCCTCCTGGCTGCAAGCATCCGGGCTCCCCAGGGAGGTTCAGAACTCTTTCGAGGCTCTCCCCTTGAAAGGGTCAAAAATCTTTGGTGGTAATACTGACACCTCATTCCACAGCCTGAAAGACTCTAGGGCAACTCTGCAGTCCCTCAGGATATACACACCTGAAATGAAAAGGCAGTTCAGTAAATCCCAGACAGCTCAGCATTCCATGCTGATTCAGTACCATGCTTACACAAGGTTTGCAGAGCTCTCCTGAAAGAGTCCCAGAGCACCTAAGAAAGGACCCTCCTCAAATGTCACATCTCAATCCACAGCAAGGTCCTGCTGCCTGCTATTGGGTCACAGGTTGGACTACACTTTTGTGACACCTTATTCATGGTGTACCTCTGTTGCCTTCAGGAATGGCTCAGGACTGTTTATAACTGTTTATAACCCTTGTGAAATGGGTTGTTACCTCCAAAAGTTCTCATCTTTCTCAACCTGCGTAAGAATCCCCATGAGATTTGTATAGGAGTTCTCTTCTCATGCCCACCAATATCAAGCATCATCACCAGAGAGGTCTCTCGAGTGGGCTGAGACTCTCACCCCCCAAGACCCATGGACTCCCCAGGAGGAATATCTCCATATCAGTGGCTGTGAAATTAGGACAGTTCCCTATGCATATCAGCACTTCCTTCCCAGCATTGATGATGGTGGACAACAGGGAGGTGATGTACTATATAAACGACCAAAGGGGAGCAAGATCCCAGTCTGTATGTGCAGAAGCATAAGACTATGGAACTGGTGCATACCCCACCACACAGACATCTCAGCTATCTATCTGTTGGTTTTCCAGAACACAGTAGCAGACTCCCTCAGCAGGCACTTCCACCAGGACCACTAGTGAGAACTCAATGACTCGGTCTTCCACAGCATCTGCCAGTCCTGGGACCTTCCAGAAGTGGATCTTTTTTGCAACACCCTCCAATGTGAAATGCTGCTGCTTCCCCTTAACAGGAGAGTACAGTCACAACTCTGTGAGGGATGCCTTCCTTGTCACCTGGCCCCATGCTCCTCTATGCCTACACTCTAATAGCTCTGATATTTAATGTGCTCAAACTGAAGTGATACTCATAGCTCTGACCTGGCCACAACAAGTATGGTTCTCCTTTCTCTTCAATTCCTTGGGACAGAGGATGTCTTGGTCCAGAATTTAGGGACCATATCCCACCCCATCCTAGCTTCCTTCCATCTCAAAGCTCGTCTCCTAGATGGTTCTTGGGAATAGAATTGGACTGTTCTCCTGAGGTTCAGTCTGTCCTCCTGGGTAGTGGGAAACCTGCCACAAGAAAGAGCTACCTTCAAAAGTAGAATTTTCTAGGTCTGCTATGCTCAATGTTCCATAGTGAATTAGCTGCTGGGTCTAAAGACTCTAGGTTTATTGCTGAGCTCAGTCAGGGTTCACCTGTTGTCCATCATGACATTTTACCCTCTTATACAAGGATTTTTCCATTTTTGACCACCATACCACTATCAGCTTCTTTAAAAGTCCATCTACTTTGTACTTTCATGTCAAAGACATGAGTCCCTCCTTGGGACTTTAACCTTGTCCATAACACCTTGAGGAACCTTCCCCATTTGAACCTATGGCTACCTCCTCATTCCTGTACCAGTGTTTGAAGACTTCCTTCCTAGTGGCCATAACCTCCACTAGAATGGCAAGTGAACAAGGTGCGCTCATGGCTGACACCCCAACCCCCACCACCTGGTACCATGACAAAGTGATCCTTCATCACCATCTTCACTTCCTGCCAAAGGTCTCTTCTGAGTGTCATGTCAAGCCTGTTCAACTTCCATTTTTTTTACCCTAAACCTCACTCTTCAAGGAAGGAATCTTGTCTCCACACCCTAGCTGTAAGGCAAGTACTCATCTTTTACCTCAACAGAACTCTGCTTTTCAGGATTTCCTGCAGGCTCTGTATTTTCTTTGCTGAAAGGATGAAAGGACGTCCAATCTCTTCTCAGAAGCTCTCTAAATGGGTTTCTTATTTCATTCTAACTTCCTATGAGGTCTCAGGAGTGCATATCCCTCTGAGACTGACTGCTCATTCAAACAGGGCTCAGTCCACCTTGATAACCCTTCCCAAGGACATTCCAGTCAGACACATTTTCCAAGCATTACATTCTTAGCCCTGTTTCCAGTTCAGACGCAGCTGTTTGGTTATACGTCCACAGTACTGTACTGAATTCTCCTCCTCAGCACCTGCTTCCATGTTGATATACTGCTTGGGAGTCTTCTACAGTGGAGCACCCACAGGGACAAAACGTTTTGAACTCAAGTTGCTGTATAGTTAAGTAACCTTTCCTTCTCTTTGGATGTATTACTTTAGTTGGTGTTGATCATACAGCTTATGGAGATAGTTCTAGAAACTCCATAAAATGTGAAGCCATATTATCTTGCACACTATGCAATTAGATTTCACAAGCTAAGCAGGATCGATACTTGGATTGATTAATTGCTGCTATTGCAAATAGTGTTGGTAATTCAAGAGGTGGGACTCTGCCCTCTGAATCAGTACTAAATCAGAGGCTTAGCACAAGGGAGAGTCCAGGACCCTCTCCCATTGCATCTCTGCAAAGTTCTCAGATACAGTGGTACTTATCAGCTCAGGATAGTGACCACTCAAGGCTTACACTGCTGCTAATATTGGACTTCAAATAGGGTGAGGGAGAGATGGGGCTATATTATCCCATTTCCCCAAGTACTAGCCAGCATAACTGGTCCTGCCAGGGGAATGAGAACACACTGAACCCTTTCCAAGGATGATCTCCTGAACACTGCAGGAAAAAAGTCAAGACACCAGGAATGTGATTTAACTAGGCTGCCACTTTAATAACTAACACATCTGGGAATAATACAGCAATAATTCATCTACTGAAGGTCATCCTTCTTTTGTCATCCTTTCCACCGAGTGGAGGGCTGCCATCTGCTCCCCAATCTCATTGACCTGGTCCCAGCACCGTTACTGGGGTTCTACCTCCATCCCCTGGTGGAAGGGTTAATGGGGTGGGAGAAGTGGGAGTTGTCTCCTCACTGTACCAGATGTTAGGAGCTCCAATCCCAATCCTCACCTTCTTTAGGGGATGACATATCTTAATCAGCTTCCTATTTGAGTATATCAGGTAATTGGACCCCTTATTGAATGAGTACCTGTACTGGACACCTGCCGAATTGAGACTAAATGGATTTTACATCCTAACCTACCCACCAGTCCCTGAGCTGCTGAGAGGAAGGGAAAAAACTCCCCCACTTCCCTCACTACTGTGGAAGTGAGGGAAAAATTCCTTCTCAGTCCAAAAAAGGTGGTTAATGCAATGCCCACAGCAAGGCCAAAAGGACTCAGTTCTACTCTAATCCCCAAGAGGAGGAAGGGGGGACCTTTCTTTCCCATGGCAGCACAGCATTCCTAGGCAGAGGGAATGTTTTATAACCTCTCCTCCCCCCAGTGTGAAGGAGACAATATGTTTATTCTGAACCCTTCTGTCCAACCTATCAGCTATAGAGTCCTTCTCCTGTCCTCATTAAGCCCTCAAGGAGACTGAGTGCCCATGAGGAAGAGTAGGGGGTGCAATCTTTAAAGGGGCCAAGCATTTTCTGTTCATGGGGAGGTATATCCATATCAAAACCCTTATCATGGGCCATTGTTTAATGCTATAGTTGAGACTACAGGGCTAGAATCTACCACCATTACTCAAGGTGAATATTACCTCATTCCATGAGTGATGAAATAGAAATTAATGGGACTACTCATGGATTAAAGCACTACACAATTTGAATATGAGTGGCAGAATCTATCCTATTGTTTGTAAAGTACTTGGAATCATTTGGAATGAAAGAAGATATGTAAATGTAAGTTATTATTGCTATTTACTAGGTAACCACTTTCCATTAAAACAGGATCCCCTACAAACATATAATCTATTGTGGGGCAGGTGCGATTCCTTAAAAGACTCGGAAAGCTCCATTTCCTGGTATTCAGGTCCTGATACAAAGCCGAGTGAAGTCAATGGGAGTTTATTGATTTAAATGGGCTTTGGAACAAGTCCTTAGCACTGTTCAGACTGGAAAATGCTAAGATGTTTTTGTCCTTATGCTCTAGTTAATGGGATAAAGAAGTACATGTAGAAAAAGGAAGAAATGAGAACAATTTGGCAATATGTTCTGGAGTTCTTAACATGAGAAGGATCCTTTTCACTTTTCTGAATTTGTTCAGTCTTCTGGATGCATATATATATATAAAATCTAACTATCTCTCTTCCCCTACGTCTTAAATAGGGAGTCCCTAACTCTTCTTCCCAGAGCTGGTTCCTGATTCAACAGTCACTCACAGGCTTTACCTGGCTGGAGTTGAGCCTTCTGACTCTGACTTCTCAACTCCCCTGGTGTCAGGGTCTTCAAGAGACTTTTCTCACTTCCTTCAATTTCCTGAACCACTGTACCCATATCCCCTCAGTACAACTTCCTCCTGTCCTTTCTAGAAGAATCACCTGATCTCTCCCAGATGTGCTTTTTAGTAATCAGTAATCTATTAGTAGTAGTAGTAATCTATGCCTTCCAGCTTTTAACAGGTAAGCCGACCTGTTACATGTATAAATCTTTTTGTGTCCTGCAGACTGAAAAGTGGAATATGCATTGTAGGGCTGAATTCTTGAAAACTTCTTAAATAATTATTTCTCTCAAAAGAAGAAACAATTTTCTTTTCAAAAATCAATAACAATATCCATCTGTAATCCAATCTGCTTTTAAAATTCATTATATTCAATACATGCCATGCTTTCTTCTTTGGGTGTTTCTCTTGGAGCACTGTATTCACTTTTGATACGTTAAGGAGTACTGTACTTCATCTACTATATATTGAAGATGTACATAAGGGCTAGTTGAACATTTTCTATGTGGGTTTTCAATTAAATACTTTTTTTAAGTGTGTTCTTCCTGTGGAATTTCTTATTTTTGAAAACTGAAACACCTGCACACTTAACTATTTTGGCCAAAACCCATGTTTTGCTTTAGAAATGCTGCTGCAGTGCTTCATGTTCCCATTCTCCTCTATTGATTGAGCTCCCCAGCCACACTACATCTCCAGTGATGCACCACTTCTAGGGACTCCCCTCTGCTCTCCAGAAGGGGAGATCATGGTGCATCATGGAAGTTGGAGTCTGACCAGGAAACCCTGCCTATAGATGAAATGGGAACATGAGATACCCAAACTCCAACTTCCATGGGGCACCATGGCAGCATTTCCACATTAAAATGCCTATGCTTTTTGGATTTCTGCTAAAAAATTGAAATTGTCTCTAGGAGAAAAACAAACAAAGAGAACCCACCTTTTTTGATCAGCTCTACACTTCTTCAAAAACATGCTACAGAGATACCAGTTTAATTGACTTGCTTTTTATAAATTGGGTACCTTGCACATTTTTAGATCCAGGTTTAACAGTGAAAGAACAGAAAAAATGAGCTATTACTTTAATGTTAGAACATCTGGAATATTTGCCACATGTTCTCAATGTCTCTGGCCCTGACTGCCAATTAAGGGTGCTTTCTGATTAATTTCATGCTAACAACTGATAGTGCAGGAATCAGGTACAGTGTAGTGACACCATGTGTGCATGGAGCATTACCTAGATGTGGTATTATAACTCACAAAACTCTAATTGTTAAACTAACACCTTGATTTATGTCGAAAATTATTTTCACAAAAACAATATTTCCATAAAAAGTGAGTTTCACCAGGTTAGGCAGTGTGTGATGGGTCCACAAACTAAGGGATGAGATTCTGCTTGGCCCTATGGAGCTGTGCAGTAGCAAAGAGGGTATAAGGAGCCGTCCCTACTTTGATTAAGGCCTAGGCAGAACTGCAGCCCTGTGCATCATGTGGACTGCTCCCTCCCTACTCTAATGGGTGGAGGGTGCGAGTGGACTCAAATGGGAAGAGAAGAGGCCAGGCTGGCACCTCCCACCCTCATCCACTGGCCAGGGGTCAGGAATGAGGGCCTGTAGCCCAGTTCATCTCCAGGCAGCCTCATCAGAACATCTGGCCTGCAGCAGGCTGCTTGATTGGCCACAACACCTAATTGGTTGGAGGGGCCAGCAGCTTGGCTCTTAAGCCAGGAGAAGAAATAGCTTGCTGGCTGCTCAGTGCCTGCTTCTGCCCCTGCTTTGAACCACTCCTGGCCTGGTACCAAGCTTGCTCTAGTTACTGACCTTTGGATTGATCCTTGGCTCCAGCTTTGGACTATTGATTCCAGCTCTGATTCCAGCCTTGGTTCCTGGTGCCTGCTCTGACCCCCAGGCTAGACTACCCTTGTCCTGGTCACCCTGCACCAGAGCAGTAGAATAGGAAATGCAGGTGAAGATTAAGCAGCCCCATAAAGAATGCCTCTCCGGGGTACCCTCAGGTTAGTGTACCTCCTCACCACCCCATACTAAGGAGTGTGCCTAAAAGTGATTTACAGGTTTTCACTACGTGACTGGGAGATTGTTCCCCTTCTTGTGCTCCAGATAATATAAAAGCATGAGAATTCTAAAAGTTTGTTAGGGGAAGAGATCAGATGCTGGAGACTCTTCTACTTCTCAGTCTCTCCTGCTGTCAGTACAGTACTGTGGATCCATCGACTGTGCTATCCTCGTTCTCTCAACTATTCCTTCAGCTTCCCTTTTGCTGGCTACCCATCATCCTACTGCCCTAGAGGAGTTCGCTTAGTCCCATATAACCCACCTACTTCAATTTGCTAGTCTCATCTGAACTCAAATACTCTGCCTTCCCTTCCCCAACATCAATTTTTACCTCCTGCTGCCTGTGCCCGCAAACCTCCTGTCTGTCAGCTGCAGTGCTACAGCTATGCCACTGTAGTGTTTCAGGTGTAGACAAGCCCTGAGATGTCTCACCCTGCATGTCTTACCTCTCTTTCCTCTCCCTTCTTTCTCCTTAGCTATTGATAGCTGGACAGTCCTTCTGATCTCTAAGGCTCACAATGTGTCAAATTCCTCTGTCATTTACCCAACGCCTAGGCTCTTGCCAAGTCCCGTCAGCTCCTTCTCTATGTTAAATTTCCAAAACCCATTCCTTCCTCTGTCACAGCTGATAAAACATATCGAGTTGCACTGGTGATTCCTTAGGTGGCACTCTGTCCTCCAAGGCAATACATTTTCTCAGCCATTAGGCATCTTTGGCATTGATTAGTGTAACCTTCTCTGCAGCATCCCTCATGTTTTCCTCTCTCTTCTGTCTAAAACTCTGCAGCTAAAATAAACTTCTTCCACTATACTGTCACTCCCTCCTTGAATCCCTTCACTGACTTGTCCCCCTTTCGACATATGATTCAAGCTCTTCAGCTTCACATATCTTTACAATTCTGCACCTGCTTACACTTCTGCTTGTTTCTTCTTACACTCCCCCTTGAACATTTCACTCTTCCCAGTCTGTCTTTTTTCCTCACAAGCTTTGTTCCCTTCTCGAATTCCTATCTCTATTTCTTTTTTTTTCAGGCTGCCTCTATGTTTGAAAGAGTCTCCCTCTTCCCAAGCATCCATCTCAACATTCAAATCTCCTCTTCAAGCCAACTTCTTTTGCCTAGCCTTCCCTACCTACTACTAATGATGTACTCTGTGCCCACCCACATGTTTCTTCTTTAATTGTCAGGACAATACAGTATCTACATTGTAAGTTCCCTGGACGTGAAACTTTTTAAACTATGTTTTGTACCATATGGTGCTATAGAAATAACAACACCCATTGCAAAGAGGAGTTTGCTTAGTCCCATCTAACCCTCTTAGTTAAATTTGATGGTCTCATCTGAACTCAAACACTCTACCTTCCCCTACATCAATTTTTACATCCTGCTGCTTGTGCCAGCAAACATTCTGCCTGTCAGCCTCAAGCATTTTATACGTACTTCCAAGCTTTCAGTAAGACAGACAATGAGTCTTGTTGGGAGTCTATCTGAGCCCCATGGAATAGTCTATCCATTACAATTTTCAAGTTCAATATCAGCCATATCTGCAAATATACACAGTTACTTTGGGGTTCTTTTTCTTTTTCATTTTGTATGGGAAAACCATGACACGTACTAACACAAGTGTCAGACCCTCAAATACAATTTAATATTAACCATGTAAAAAAATCCTTTACATTTTTGCTAGATTTCTTTTCTCTCTGGAATCTTTTGTTCCATGTAGATCGCTCACTTCATAAAGAGGATTGAACGCAGCCCTTAGGGCTTCATGTGCAGTCTTCCAAAAAGAAAAGGAAACAAACAAATTGGACAAGCATTAAGAAATGCAAGCATAGCAACTCAACTACACAATGGCAGAACAGTACATCAGAAGGCTGGCGTGTAGGGATCCTGCTTCAGAGAGCCTTAGTCAAATCAGGGATTGTAACAAAGTTCACCAGGGGTTTAAAAATCCAGGCATGTTTTTGTGTGTGTTATCTCTGGGTTTTGCAGATATTGTAAACATGGCAATGGATAGGTTGTACTGTACTTCCAAAAACAGGGACTTTGTGGTGACAGGCAAAGCTGCGTGGCTGATTTGGAAATGTTATTATTGTACAATAATAATTCAGTTGTCATTTCTGACAGTCATCAGTTCCTCTACAAGTAAACAACATTTCTTGAGTTGGTGAGATGGAGCACTCAAATACACGAGCAGTGTATCACAAGTACCAAAACACACACCCCTGCTGCATCATTGGAGTTCACTGTGGATAGAATGTTTGCTGTATGGATTAGCTGAGGCTAGATCATAGCTGGCTATAACGTGGCCACACAGAGGCGGTTGAGAGAAGACCACTTCATCTCTCTACATGGCCTTCTTGCATATGGGCTGAAAGGGGTGGGTAGAAAGGGATGAAGAGTGGGCAAAGGCTTGAATCCATCCCCCTAGGTTTTGGCCACTAGCGGATGTGTGACTATGTATACAGAGGGCCGTCATCAAAAAGGGGCTGGTGAAAATACATTTCTTCATAGATTCTAAGACCAAAGGGACCACTGTGATCATCTGGTCTGACCTCCTGTATAACACAGCCCATAGGATTTCCCTGAATAAATTCATGTTTGAACTCAAGCTTATCTTTTAGAAAAACATCCAGTCTTGATTTTAAAAATTGCCAGTGATGAAAAATCCACCACAGCCCTAGGAAAGTTGATCCAATGGTACATTACACCAACAGTTCAAAATCTTATTTAAAGTCTTTTTTTTTTTAAGCTTCACTGGCCAGCCATGGGATCTTGTTATACAAGAGGGAAGTAGGAAAGGAATCTTTACTCTGACTGGATTTCTTCTGTAGGCTCTCCCTGGGTTGCAATAGTCATTCAGAAATTCACACTCAAGGCCTTAAATAAAGGCCTAATTTAGGTCTCAGCAATCATGGAGCACATGTTGCTGAGAGGTGTCCAAAAATGTCTGAGATTTTCATTGACTTCAATGGGAGTAGGTGCTGGCTCATAAAGAAGAGATTCTTCTTTAAAAGAGTGTGTGTGCACATGTGTGTGTGTGTGTGTGTATGAATGCGGGGGAGAAGGAGTTAATTGTGTAATACTTAAATGTGTGCTTTGCTGTATTGATTGTGTAAGAGAGAGTGTGGCATTGGAATGTGAAAATCGATCTTGACCTCTGTATTATTGCACAAGTTTCCCAGAGTTACAGAACCAATAAAGAGCAGTTTTTCATCATTGTAAGTTCATGACATTGTGTATCTCAAAAGAGCTGAAAAGAGAATGAACGAAGATTGTCAAAAGAAACCTGTTCACATTGCCTGAACTTTGAGAAATCAAGAATAAATTCTGTTATAAACGTTAGCAGGGATATGAGGACTAGAGAAAAAGAATCATGAAAGCACAAAGTCATCTTTAGAATACAAAAGGAAATTAAAATTCACAATTGCATATATTATTGAATATGAAACCCTTCAGGACTGATTTTCAAAAGCAGTTGCATTTATATAGCTTAGATGTCTATTTAGCTGCACATGAAAATGAGAGAACTAAACACTCTAAAGTGTACTATAAAAACACATGCAGAATAGTGGCATTGATGCTGAATTCAAGTCCTCTTAAAAATCAGCGCTTTTGCCTTCTTTGGCTTTAGTAATGGTGAATATTTATTATTTAAAATATCTTAAAGGATGTTTGTCACGTCATCATGGAAAGACCTAAAGCTGTTTTTTCAAAAGAGACTGACTGAATTCACATACTCGGGACAAATATTAAGTTTACTTCTGACAAATTTTACTTCCACAGTGTTCCATTATACAGTGTAAGAAGCTGGAAATTGAATTGTAACAAAGAAACAGTTCTGGGAAAATGCAAGGAATGATTCCTAAAAGCACATACTGTAAGTATGCTATACAAAGCAATGCGTTAATAATAAGCTGATTGGAAGAAATACAGATAATAAAGCATGCTGATATGATGGCAAATGTGTATGCACGCTGCCATCTAGTGTTTGTAAGATCAAGTGTAGTACATTGTCTGGAGAACATATTATATATGATAAATTTGTTAAAACTTACTGTGGTGTCCTTTTCTTCCATCTGTTTGATTGGTATAAATCTATAGTTGGCTTCTACATACAAACAAAAAGTCTTGGAATTTTACTTTGTTTCATCCTTCAAAATATTGTGAACAGTATTTGTAAACAATTATGTACATTGTTATAATTTCCATATTAAATGTGCCCAGTAAAAATCTGGAGGTTTTAATCTAAAAATCTGCCCTACAGTTTGAGCCTGCACTCTGAGTCAAACAGTGCTTTTCATTTTACACATCATCACTTATTAATAAAGTTTCTGGAGTCGTTCACTTATACTTCTGCAATCTCTTGTCTGTAACTTATGATGGTCCAATAATACCATAATCCATTGACAACTGCCTGGAAATAATCATGTCTATGCACAATATGGAAAAGAATCTGCCACTCTTAGCCGTGTTGGCTCTGCAGGGCTAAATGGATTAAAGCAGAAAATGTTTCCTCTCTGTATGCGCTCTGAGTCATATGCTGATCTGATTTAGAGTACTAATCTAGTGAGTAAAAAGGTGCCATTGGTCCAGTAATTTTTTAGAGGAAAACTTAGTGCATGAAGGTGCATTGCCCTATCTAAAATTTTGACCCAGGAGGTGCTGATGTCTCTACCATACATGTGTTCAACTTTTAAGAATCAGGCTAGCCCTTGCTAGATTCTGAACAGGACCTGCATTTAAATCAATTCCTATGTGAACTGGTGAATTTCTAAAATTCCCATGCCACCCTTTAAAAACAATAACTTTGAGGAAAGTGATGATGTATCCCCTTCAATATCTATAAGTGAATTCTAGTTTAAAAATCACTTATGTATATTATCATGACATCATTACTTACTATTAATAAAAAGGGCAAAATTGTGGGGGGAGCATCTGTCATTTCCCTCCAAATTGCTAGAGGATTCTCATCTGACAGTTTGAGGAAAGCCACAGACCATATCATAGCACACATTCTAGTTGCCAGTTGTAGGCACAGTGATAAAATCACTTAATCAACAATGTTGTGGTATCATTTCGTATCCGAGTAGGATCTTCTTACCTTCTGTACTCAGTCTATAGATCTAGCATTGCTTAGAAAAGAAAAACGGAAACAAAATAAACCCATTTTCTTTACTGCTTTCCCACTTTGCATCAGATTTTATAGGATTATCCCCAACCTCCCTTGAACTCTCTAACCCATGGACTGCACAAAAACGTTTTTGACATGTTTTTAGGCCTTAATCAAAGGCATGAGAATTATTCCTTTTGTGAATCATTTCTTAATTTCATACAGAATGGAAGTATGCTACTTAGCCATGGAAATGAAACTATATATTGATTCAGATAGCTATGTTTTTCAGCATGTGTTAGGATATTAACATGCAACACACTATACAGATGGAATTGCAATGTTATTTTCTTAACTACATTTCAAGTTTATAAAAAAAATACTTTATAATTTTTTTTTCATCTTCAAAATATTGGTCTGCTACAAAATGAACAAACAACCTGCAAAATATTATCATCTGTTAATACAAAATGAATAATTAAAGGCATGTTTCAAAAATGTGTATAGGAAAGCAAGGCTAGAATGCTGTTTTCCTACTAAAGGGAAAAATAAGCTAATATACAAAGATAATATATTCAAATATAAAATATTCCATGATTTATAACAAAGACTAACAAGTCCATTTGTTTTCCAGCATACACCAGTATCAAAATAATTGCCCTTTTTGTGTTGCTTTCTAGGGACAAAATTTTACAGAATCCTGATACTTGTTTTTACAAATAATTAGGTGTGGAGAAAACAATATAATGCTCTAAATATAGTCTCAATGGGCCATTTGAGCCATTGAGGATCATCAAGGAATAGAAACAGCCAAGCCATTTTCTCTGTTCCTTTACCATATCCCCTATATCCGGAATGGTGGTGGTGTAATCCTTCTGTAGCCGGTTAACCTGGTGGCATAGATACTTTAGGCTTGCGTGGTAGATGTGGCCCATTAATTGTTTATTGACATTCACTCTTTTAAAAATTTCCTTATTTGTTTTATCTTATCATGTTCTTGTTCTTAACAGAATTAAGAGTCCGCCGTAAGCACACACCTTCCTTATTCCAAAGCTCATCTTTGATCTGTATGGGCTAATGTTGATGGTGAATTGTTTGCTATTATTAATACATTGTGTGTATGTCTCACTGTTCCTTAGGATCTAGTGGAGTAATTCTTCAAAATATTTGATATGTTTAATCAGCTTGGCAGAGTACATATGGATTGTAATTTTCACTTCCAATCTTTTTTATGTTATTCATCCTGAAAGTTCTCAAAATGAATGTGCAAAATCTTTGACAAACTTGCACATGTGCTTAGGTCTATTTTCTATGAGCTTGGATGTCTATTGGCATGTCAATATTAATTTTTGTATGTGCAGTTTAACAATTGCATAGACCATTCTATACCTCGATTTATGAAAATACCCCAATGCAGTATGTTCATATATAAGGTCAGCATGTGAAACTTGGTAAAATAATTAACAAGATGTAATGGACAGTATCTTAAAGAAAAATGTGTTTTCTGATTTAAACTGGACCTGGAAATGAGCTACAAAAGTTGAATCTGGTTTCAGGGTCAAAATCCCTAAAAATCTGTAGCTTTTTGGATTAGGAGTTTGTTTTCTAGTTCATGACCGTCTCTAATTCAAATGCATGAAGTAATGCATATGTTAGTGGCTGTGATTTGGTCTCTAAATGGTTGTATACTAGATGTATTCAAAGAATTTAGTAACACTGTATTTTTCTCTTCTAGGAGCCACTATATGTTTTTCTTCATATGAGACTTACTTTGAAATATTTTGATAAAATGAGATGTTTGCGGAAACGATCAGCAGTATCATTCTTAGGAGTCCTTGTCATTTGCCTGCTGTTCATGAACTTGTACATTGAAGATGGTTACGTTTTGGTAAGTTTCTTAGGTGGAGGAAATGGGTCATGGAACAAGCATAAAGTACAAGGTACCACAAGTACTCAGTCAAGTTAAAAACTAGCTGAGAGTGAAAATAACAGCTGCAATTCTCTTATATCTCATAGTAGAGATTCCTCAAAACTATTCATATAACATATATATGAGAGAGTGCCATTAAAATCTTGATGTTTTCTTCCTATAGAAGTGAAATATATCATAGTATTTGCTGCTGTAAGTATAAGGAACACTGCAGATATTACAAGTAAGGTGTCTAGCACAGTGTGGAGCCATACCTCTTGAATGTTCTCCATTTTAGTCACAAAATTATCCCCATTCTGCACACATTTGGATTTCCCTCATTTTGATTATTGAAAATTATTTACATCTGAGGTAATCATGTGAGCTAAAAGACCCAGGTTCAGTCCCTTCTGACAATGACCCACCCAGGGGCGTGGCATTACACATGCAACTAATGTGATAAAAAACTCAGTTACACAACAGATATTAATTCCACATCATTTTAATTTTCTTGCATGAATATTTATTTTTCTTTGTCTCATTTTGCATCTCTGTCAGGCCATGTGTCCCATATCTGGGCTTTGGCAGGTTAAAAGGTGATGGTAACCTCAAGATTTTCATGGTGCCTATTGTAAGCTTATGATTTAAGGGTAGGATTTTTTAAAGCAACTGGTTTAGTTGCTTCAATCACTAAATTAGTGATGTGATGTAATTCTATAGTTTACACATTTGTGCTGGGTGTGAAAATTGTGCAAATGCCATAATTCAGGATCAAATGATTTCTGAGATACTAATGATGTGATGTGAACATTCAGAGTTGGACCAGGCCCTATAAAAAGACACAACTGTTTAAGGCCTAGATCTTGCAGTCACATGAGTAAAGCTAAGCATGAAACAGAATGGTCTATTGGAAAGAGCACTGGATTGGGAGTCAGAAGATCTGGGTTCTCTTACTGGGTCTACCACTGACCTGCTTGGACAAATCACAAGTCACTTTAGTCCTCTGTTTCACATCGCATTCTTTGTCTTGTCTATTAGGAATCTGTGTTTTGGATGGGCAGGGGCAGGGACTGCCTGTGACTATGAAACTAGCACAATGGGGTCTCATCTCATCTGGGGCCTATAGTCAGTATTGAAATACAAGTAATTTATAATAAATAATGATGTGTAAGGATTATCAATATCAGGGCCATAGACATTAATAGGCAGTGTCCAATCATGTCAAACTTATCCTAAATTGAAATAGTGATTAAAAAAAAGTTAACAGGGGATATTACTATGTTATCACTAGTAACCAATCCATTTTCAAGTAATCCAAAAGAGAATCCATGTTTCCTGGTATTCCACTCCACTTTTGATATATCGCTTCCTTTACTGACATTGCTTGCATTGGGATTTTGTACAGTATCTCATTAATTCATCATCTTTTGGTTGCGATAAAATTTGACCTGACTTATAGTATATTTTCTCCCAGTGGCTCTCTTCCTGATGCCTTTCTTGCTTTTGCTAATTGCTTCAAATCCCCCCTCCTTGCCCCCAGGCTTCTGAAAGTGCTTTTATTTTTGTTGCTTGGGTTGCTTCTTTTTGGTTTGATTTTTAAATCCTTTCCTGTTCTGTTTGCTGACTCCCCTGGTGGCTTATCTTAATGTGTCTTTTTTTTTTAATTCCCTTTCTTTCATTGTTTCTCTCAGCACAAATCTGAAATATCTGTAGCTTCCAGCCACGTCTTTGAGTTTCTCCTGACAGTTTTCCCAGAACTCCTGATACCTTTATGGTCCATCAACCATTTTTCAAATGCGTTAGGCTGTTGGCTTTTTTATCTTATTTTATTTTCAACATCCCTGACCATGTTTGACAGCTCCCCTATTCCATCTGATGTTTTCTTTGCTAAGGTCTAGCAGTTTAAATGTGGGGAGTTCAGAAATAATAGGCCAAATAGTTCCCTTGTAGGAAAAAAAACATGTAGGGAACTGGAAACTCTACAAGGCTCTCCCTGACTCCCTATATGTGTGGAGTAGCACTGCCTGAAGCTCTCCTTCTAGCTACTGTCTCTGGAAACCCCCATCAAGGTAGCTGATGAGGGAATGATGCACATGGCTGCAGTCCTTCTCCCCACCCTTCTCAGATACCCAGCCTAGTGGAGGAATAAGGCTATGATTCACCCTCCCCCACATCCAATGTGAAATTCTTAGCATTTTTTATTAAATTGGACTGTCAGAAGGTGGCTTGTCCATTAAATGAAGCAGGTCCAGCTCCTCTATGCCAGAACAGTGGATCCTAATAGGTATGTCTACATTGCAATTAAACACCCGTGGCTGGCCTGTGTCATTGGACTTGGGCTCACGGGGCTAAGGCTGTAAAATTGCAGTGTAAACATTCGGGGAACCCTGTGATGGGGAAGGATCCCAGAATTGGGGCTCCAGCCTGAGCCTGAACATCTATACAGCGATTTTACAGCCCGGCAACCTAGCCCCATCAACCTAAGCCAGCTGCCGCAGGCCAGCTAGGGGGGTTTCATTGCATGTGGAGGTAGCGAATTTGGCTAATTAAGAGGGCAGGGCAGGGCAGCATAGCACCTGGGACTATGAAGAGCTAGGCTGTCAGTAAGGAAGGGGGAAAAGGGCAGCAGGGAGTGAGAAGCAGTGGGAACCTTCTGGGGAGAGAACCTGAGGGATGATCAGCTAAATAAGCAAGGAAGAACCCTGCAAGAAGGACTGAAAGAGGCAAAGGGGAAAATCACCTTGGAGCTGTAGCTCAGGAAGGGCTGAAGAGCTGTGCCTGTGTTTTTTGTCTGGGTCTGGAAAACAAAACCATGCCTGGGAAGAGATGCTTGAAGTGGCAGTGGGTCCTTTGTGAGCTGGGAACAAGCCAGCATTGTACACAGACCATTTTCAAAAAACTTAAAATAAAATATGAAAAATGTTGATTATGGGAGGCTTTCAAATTTCATTTTGAATCTCTTCCATGTCTCCAGTAGAGTCCACTCACTACTGCTGCGTAAAAGTGTTGGCTGTCTTGTGGTAACTGAAGTGGGAACTGAAATCTCCATTTCATTGCATGAGCCCACTGGGGGATAATGCAGCAAAGACAACTTTGCTTAAGCATCCTTAGCGGTATAACTACAGTTCATGTACATGATGTGCATCATAGATGCACACTGACATGGCAATATGGGAATACTAGTATTGCAGCTACATGTGCTGATCCTGATCTATAGATCCAGAAACTTTCATGAACACTAAATTCACTTAAAGTGGATCTGAGAATGTGCATGGTTCAATGCTGACTTTAAGCACATAAAGTGGATTGTAGGTGATAGGGAGAAGGGACCGTGTCTTTTTATATCTACTGTAAATGTAAGTACCCTTTGGGGGCACTGTGATATAATAGCAATATTGCATATGGGGTTGGAACATTTGAGAAGCAAAGTATCTCCTGAGAGGCAGCTCCCAGGAAAGTCAGGGGAATCTCACAAGGTCAGGCAAATGTAGCACAAACTGTGTATGTTACTGATTCCCTGCTTCGTCCCCCTACACTTATTTCCCTTTCTGGATGCACATAGTTTTTCTGATTAATGGCTGAAAACTAGGATCATCACAGAAAAATCAGGAGACTAAGCAGCCTGCGTGTCTAGTGGATCAGCTGCACAAGCATCTGTTTGGTAACCCCCTGGGTTGTGGGCATGGACTCTAGCTAGTCCATTGACTTACATTCTAATCTGGAAAGTGAAAACATAATGCTTTGTTTCAAAATTTATCAGTAAATGCAAGGTAGACTAGCAGCACTAAGAAGAAATTATCCAGGGAGCATAGCAGTTCAGGTAGATGCACGTGGATGTTAGCCAAGAGAACCTGACTCAACTCATAAATGGATTATTTATTTCTTCTATAAAAGAAAAGTAGTAAACTTAAAATGAACCTAAGATAGGTTTCTGGAAATGTTTACTGTTGTAAAATAAAATTCTTGACACATTCCTGATTTTCAACCTTAACATTGAAATAAATGTTTTGTTTTATATTTCCTTTCTGCTCTTGTTAGCAATAATATTGTTTACTGCATAGTGCTCTCTTTTAATCAGAGCTCAAATCACTTTTCTTACCTGAATGTATTATAGCACACATGTGAACCTACCATGTAATTTTCTTACTCTTCTCAGTGCCAAAATGGCCCAATGTGATCTAGATAAGCATTCCTAACTTTAACCTCAATTCCATGGCATCACAGCTACAATGGAAAATGTTCTTTTTTTCTTAAGTATTAAGAGATGGATGGTGTGGGTGGCTGTGTATGCCATGGTGGTATGAGCCTCAACTCAAAGAGATATGGGAGGGATGAGGCAGGGCCATAATCCTACTCTTTCTCTGCACCAGTCTATTGTGGTGGCTGGGCACACAGTGGGTTCAGGCACCAACATCCTTTAGCATGGTACAGCCTGTGCACTTCCCCTGCACATCAAGGATCTGGGGAAGGAATGGGCCGTATTCAGGGAAGTTCCAAAGTGGTACAGTCTTGCCTTTAATCTGGGGATGCTATTTCATGTTTCACCTGCCACAGGTTTTAATATCACAAAAAACAGTTAAAAATTTCCCCCATTGTACTGCCTATGGGGATTGTGTCCTACTTTGAATATAGCAGCACTTTTCTGGCAATACTCTAGGGCTCTCAACTCTTCTAGAAAACTAGATCTTCACTGTATCTGGCCAAAGGGCTTTTTCCTCTTTCCCAATTACTCTTAATCTAAAATTATATGGTAGATTTCCTGTAACCAAAAATATATTATATTCAGAGAATGGATTTTTAAAATGAGGTGAGATTTAAATATTTTCGAGAAAACTAACTTTGAAAAAGTTAATTATTTTAAATGTGTCTGTCCCGCATGTCTTTTTGGCTGTGTATTTCTCTCTGTCTGTATTCCCCCTCCAATGTTCTCTGTCTCATTCTTTCTCTTTTCATCCTACTAGGAAGGGGACAAGCAATTAATCAGAGAAACAGCCACACACCAGCTTAATTCAGAGCGCTATGTTCACACTTTTAAAGACTTGTCAAATTTCTCAGGATCTATAAATGTTTCCTATCGCTATCTAGCTGGCACGCCTTTGCCAAGGAAAAGTAAGTAACCAGAATCTGACTTTCATTAAGTGAAGTAAGATGTTACCTGAGATGTTTTTTTACAGAAATGGCAGAAACCATTTAAAATAATTAATTATTTCATTTTAGAAGTGTATAAAAACTCTTTCACGCAGAGTGAAACTCACAAGGCTGCTGATTCCTCAGAAATCCCATGGTACTGCACAGGGATGGTAGGAGAATGGTGCAGGTGCACTTCTGGATCTCCATGGATTGAGATGGGTAGAACCACTGGATCTTCACTTATGTGGATCTCGTAGCTAGGAACAACCATATATAGGGCATGCAGGTTATTCCATAGATTGGGAACACAGAAGGACTGAGCTACAACACTATAGCCTGCAAGGCTGGTGGATTTTCCTGTAGGCCCCAGGTAGGACAGCTCCAAATAGTCTGGTTATGCTGACTTTATGTAGTTGGTCCACTAAAAGATTTTGCGTTACCCCACCTGTCTTGTCTCTCTAATATTCTGACTTTAGGCAGGATTCAAGACTTTTATCCTCACAATGAAACATGCCAATATTTGCCTTTGGATAGGTCCCTTTTGGGCTCCAAATTAATTATTTCACACACAAAAACAAAGGAAATGAAGGTCAGAATGGAGAAGATGCATGAGTCCAAGCACAAAGGGGAAAATAAGACATCTGTGAGTTCTTGGTCTGCCCAGGTCGGGGTTGCAATGTAAAATGTAGTTCAAATAAGGTTTGAGAAGTTTCGGGTTGTGTAGTCAGTGCTGATGGCTTTTGTATTACACTGCACTACAACTCCGTTTTGAGTAGATGGCCTAGAGGGATGCCAAAAGGCACTTTATTGGAACATGATCATAATATTTCACCCATGCTCATATTAACTGCAAAATTTTGCAAATCAAAATATTTACACATTGGTCAGCTCCAATTGACATGAAGCATACTAGTTGTAAGATGGACACATTTTTACAGAAAAACATGGGGATGAATTGATTTTCTTAAAAACGTAGTTGCTCACAAGTCCAACAGAGATTGCATTCCATCCAAACAGCTAGATTCTCATCATAGATTTGGAATACGTTAACAAATATCTGAAAGAATTAGGCTAATGCTGTAGGCACAAGTTCAGTAACAGCTATTTCAAAAAGCCACAGAAGGCAATTCATGCCACATACCTGAGATTCAAATCTCACCCAAAATATTTTAAATGCACTAAAAGCTACTTATAGAAACACAAATATTCAGTAGTAAATTGTATTGTACTTCTAAAGTAAAATCTGATTTACTTGTCTCAAATGGAAGACCCCTATCTATTTCCTACTAAAAATATAAAGGAAATTTGTAACAGAAATTCTAACAAGGAAAAATGAGAGAACTGGGAAACATTTTAAAACTGAAAATGTTAGAAGAAATCATCCATGAAAAGTTCAGAAATCCTCAAAACTATGTATAAATGTAATTAAGCTTGCAGAATACCATAAAATGGTAAAATCAAGGCAATTAATCTTTAACTTATATTTTAGTGCTATATTTCATAATGGCTTTCATTAAGAACAATTTGTGAGCCATAACTCTTCAATCCTGTTTCTCTATTGATTTAACACTGTCTATATGTATTCCTTTTTTCTAATAGGCATATATGCACACATCACTTTGGCTTTACTCCATTTCACAACACTTCTTGCAGTTAACAAACTAATGTTTAATTCAATAGTCTCCATATGTCAAACTGTTTGCTGTATGATTCTTCTTTCATGAAAAAGCATAGAACAGTCTTTGTTGCATATAGCTTAATACATTTACATATCAAACATCTGAGACTTCATTATTCAGAAGGTTTATTTAACACATTACAGGCCTGGAGTTTAGCTTTGTTGCTATATGATTTTCAAAGCCTGATTCACTTTCAGTTAATCTTTCTGTCTGAATTCTCTTTTGCACAGGGTATCTTACAATTGGACTATCCTCAGTCAAACGGAAAAAGGGGAATTATTTGCTCGAGACGATCAAGTCCATATTTGAGCAGTCAAGTTATGAGGAACTGAAGGAAATTACAGTGGTGGTTCACCTAGCAGATTTTGACTCATCCTGGTGTGAAGGGATGGTCCAGGATATTTCACAGAAATTTGCCCACCACATCATTGCCGGTAGATTAATGGTTATCCATGCCCCTGAGGAGTACTATCCAGTACTGGATGGTCTTAAGAGAAATTACAACGACCCAGAAGACCGTGTAAAGTTCCGATCCAAACAAAATGTAGACTATGCTTTCCTGCTTAACTTTTGTGCTAATCTTTCTGATTATTATGTCATGCTAGAAGACGACGTTCGATGCTCAAAAAACTTCTTGACTGCTGTTAAGAAGGTAATTACCTCGCGAGAAGGTTCCTATTGGGTGACTCTGGAGTTTTCCAAACTGGGCTATATTGGAAAGCTGTACCACTCTCATGACCTCCCACGGCTGGCCCATTTTTTGCTGATGTTTTATCAGGAAATGCCTTGTGATTGGCTGCTGATCCATTTCCGTGGGCTGTTAGCTCAAAAGGATGTCATCCGCTTTAAGCCATCTCTGTTCCAGCACATGGGATATTATTCATCTTACAAAGGAGCTGAGAACAAGCTAAAGGATGATGACTTTGAAGAGGATTCATTTGACATCCCTGACAACCCACCCGCAAATCTTCACACCAACATGAATGTATTTGAAAACTATGAGGCAAGCAAGGCTTACAGCAGCATTGATGAGTACTTCTGGGGCAAAGCTCCTTCTACTGGAGATCTCTATGTGATTGTATTTGAAAAGCCTATTAAAATCAGTAAAATTAAAGTTGTCACTGGAACGGAAGATCGGCAAAATGACATCTTGCATCACGGAGCCCTGGAAGTAGGGGAGAAGATTGTAGGGAGCAAAAAAGGGAGGCAATGTACTACTTATTTGAGACTAGGGGAGTTCAAAAATGGAAATTTTGAAATGACAGATGTGGAGCACAAAGTTCTGTTTGATATTAACTGCATGAGAATACTTGTTACCAAAAGTCAAAAAGAATGGCTAATCATTAGAAGCATTAGCATTTGGACTTCTCAGCCACCAAATCAATAAGGCAAAACTACTGAAGCAGGTCCTCCTCCTTTGGTGGTGGAGTGAATGCCGTCGGTAGGGCCCCAACTGGTGTCATTCCCCAAGGAGACTGACTGACTTCCAGTTCTTTACTATTGACACTGGAAATCTGGGGAAATCATAAAACAAGCAAAAGCAATTTATTTTTTACTAGTACGCCAGGCAATATACAAACACTAGTTTGTTGGAATGTTTGAATTTTATAGGAAATACAAACAAGTTCTCATCCATCTCTTAAGATTCAGAAACCCTTCTCTTTTATTTTCATTTCTCCTTTGAGAAGAACTGCTGTAGTCAACAAAGCCAATACTTTTCCATTATTCAGAAGTTTTATAGGCTTTGACCAGCATGATGTCAAATGAAATTTGACTCCATCATATCCACATATAAATTAATAATCAGATGGTAGTACACATTTGTACAATAGTTGGTGGAGTATTTGTCTGAAAGACAGTTGTGATAATGAAAGTCTGTTAATGGAGCTTGCAATTTCACTTGAGCACTGTAAGCAAACAGTGTGGTTAAACATTGCAACTTCATTTAAATGAAATACATGTACAGTTATAAATCTGACATGACAATATTGTAAAAAGAGATAATTGCCTCCACTATCCTGTCTCAACAGATATGCTTTGTTCCTCTCCCAGTGTCCTGACACTGAAATGGGTCGACTAGTATTTTCTGCCACTTGGGGTCCATTCCTTATTCAAGCAGTCACACAGTCAATATGGGAGTTTTGTTTGAATAAGGACTATCGGATCGGCCCCTGAGCTTTAAGGACAAAATTATCCTCTCAGGTTTGCATGATAGCAGCTCTCATCTTTAATATTCTGCTCTTGCACCACATTCCAAGCTCTCACTGATGTCAGTGGGAGATCTGCACAAAGCTGAGCACTACCATATGGTCTGAGAGAAGAATTTTGTACTTGGTTTAGATGTCCATCTCTGATCGGAAGCAAATGAAAGATCTATAAGATTCAGCCGCAAAGGCTGAAGGTGATCACTGATCTTTCCTGGCTGATGTCTCTGCAATAGAGCTGTGTGAAACATTTCCCACCATTTGCAAAAGCAAGAATCCTGGTTTTGCTGGATGTTTGAAAAGTAAATATTTTGCCAAGTTAGTCTTGAAATGTTTCATATTTTTCAGTGCTGAATAAATTGGCATAAGAGTCATCTTTCCTCAGATGTTGTTTTGGTCCATATATTTACATTTTCTCTGGGCCTGTTCCTTTCAGGCGCTGAGCACCTACTGACTGGTTGATTGTCTTCAGTTCCTATTGACCGCAGTGGGAGTTATGAGCTTTTAGTATCACAGAATCAGACCCTATATGTATACAGTACATATTATATTAACACATCTGGATTGCCAAAATATATAGGAGATTTTATTATTCTTTAAGGCATTCCCAAACCTCTCTTTAAATATAGTGGGAGCTACACACGTATATCAAAAGCCACACAGATGAACACTCATCTCATGAATATTGTGGTAATCATTAAATTGCATGTCCTGGTTTCAGCTTAATCTAGGAGGTAAGGATTAAATTGCAAGAATGCCTGCCCTGACCAAAAACTCCAAGTAGAAGTAAACTAAATATTGTACTCTGCATACCAGCAAACCTGACAGGGCTATTTCATAAGGGCAGATTATTCACAGGTCTACAAGAAGCAGCAATCTAATTGCTTTTCCTGATTCATAAATCCTGCTAAATTCAGATGCAGATTTAGCAAATCCCTACTCACAGCAGCAATGTACATTTAAAATAGATGATCTACTAAATACCTTTACAAAGTTCACAGAAGTGTCCTCTTCCCAGAGAGAAGAGTCTTTGTTTCTCTTGTTTCTTAATACCTACCCAGAACTCTAATCTCTGTGAAAACAAGATATTTTAAATACAGTTTGGCAGTTCAACTTCAGACACTATGGCAGTTTCACTAAATTAAAAATACCCACTAAGCTTAAACCAATACTTAACCAAATATAAATGAAAGACTTGCTATTTATATTTTAAATTATCTCCCATGGTAACCAGCTAATTTTATGGTCCACCCTAATACTCCTTTAAACATACAATAGTTTCTTTTTTAGCGTCATTGGTTAGTGACACAGGAATTTCAATAAGGAGCACTGACTACCTGAAAGTTGGTGCAGAAACTATCTACCTACTTATATATAAATGTGCTGTTTCCAAAACTAATACATTTTGAATTAGCACAGATAGTACACACAATCGCAAGGCTTAAGACACCCCTGCAATCCAAACCATATTCAATTTGAATGTTTTAGAATAAATAAGTGTAGTCTGCACAAACCTGAAATAATGTAATTGCTATTTTTAAACCATAAATAGTAAATATTTTTAAAACCATTTGAGCTGTGCCAAAAAAAAAAAAAAAAAAATCTTACCATTAATGAAGCTGTGAATAAAAGCACATTTTTTCTGTGTTTGCTGAAAAACAAACTATTTTGCACTTATGACAACAATTTTGGGGAGTAAAATTCACCCCAATGCAGAGGAATGGCACAAAAGCCCTCCCATCTCTTAAATCCCACTTAAACCCTATTTTCATGGATTATGTGGGACTAATGCTATCTATGCATTGAGATGAATTTCACCCTCGTGAATGTGGCAGGCAAGTTTTACATATGAGACAATATTTTTTGCTGTGAAAATGATGATTTCTTCCCTTGGAATAAATTTACAAGAATAAGACTTTTGCAAAGGTTGCCATTTTGCCCTGTGTTCTGTGAAAAGCTATTTCTTATCAAAAGGGACAATATTTAATCAAACTGGTGAATTCTCACTAACATTCCCCAAAATACTGGATTTTTTTTTAAAACAGAGACTACTGATGAAGCAAAAAATTGTTAGTTTCACACAGCTCTATTCACTGGTGAGTACAGGTGTTCCTATGTTTTTGTTATTGTGTATTTCTTGTGTTCATTTGTGGATCAAATGTCCAGTCTCCTAGTAGTGAAATGCAGATGTAGAACCATTTTTTAAATATTATACCGTAGCCTGCATACTAATGGACCTATTCTTCACTGAGCATATCTGTATTATCCCCACTGGCGCTATTTGGAATTTCATATGTGCATCAAGGGGCAAATAGACTTCTTAGAATGTAATGCCCATGGGTTGTTTTTTTTTTTTTTTTTTTTTAAACTAAGGGTCAATCTTTTCCATCCTTATTCATGGTGGGTAATCCTTTCGATGGGAAATAGTTGAGTAGTAAACTCCTACTCAATGTGAGTAAGGGAGAAACAACCTAGCCTTAATTTATTGCAGTTTACTCTACAAATCCAAGTGAAAATAGTTGGCTGGCTACACCATATCATTGTTTATTTCTTGTACTGTATATTATTTAAAGAAGAGACTTTACTAAGGTGCTATATGAATGTATTGTTTTACATAAGTCTGGTCTGATATGATTTGTTCACCCAGTATTCTGTTGTATTAGACACAGTTAATGTTTTTCTTTTTTAAGAAAGCAAATGAGGATCCTGTTCTTTATTGAATTAAAAATTAAATCAAAATTCAAGTGCTTCATGGAAAACTGTGCAAGGGAACATGGTTAAATATCTTCTTAACTGGAGAGACAACTGGCCTTTATTTTGAAATGTTATACCAGTCGTGGTGGAATTGACACCAAGGAATAATCCCATCTGACATTAGCACTTGTGATCACTACATGTTTGAATGAGTTAGAAGTTAACATCAGTGACACATGTTATGTATAATGAGGTGATGTAAAATAACACATTCTGATATGGCACAATACAGTGCTTTGCAACAATGAGGTGGGATATACAAGTGGATTACACTGAAAACATCTAATATAATTCCTTTCTCTGTCAGATTCCAAATAATAAGGTAAATAACTTGAATCACAAGCACTGCATTATCTTTCTTACATACAATAAAATAAGGAGTTTGATCTTGCTCTTCCTGAAGTCAATTGCAAAATATCCATTGGCTTCAATGGGAGCAGGATTAGGCCTATGTAATATTCACATTTGGACATGTAGATTTAAAGGTTCAGAAAGTAACTATTTATGCAGAACTAAAAAAAAAACCTATGGTCCTTATTTTCCCATTTTTCTTCTCAGTACTAAAGATGGCCTGAAATGGAAGTAGATGGTTCCTCTTTTGTATCATAGCGCTATTGCAGTGCGATATCATTCCCAGAATGCTTGCCTCCAGAGGCTGATTCTTCTAGTTTCAAAACAGTGAATTGGTTCCAGTGTCACTTAATCTATAGTATTATTTCTCAAGTGCCAGTTGGAGGTGGTACTTCTGAAACAATGCTGTGTACAGAGACAGGATAAATACTACCATAAATGATGATTGGGAAGAAAAAGATCTGCCATATTAGTGGGTGACTACTATAAAATTTAGAGAAACCCAAAACAGAGTGGGCCAGTTTTTATTCATTATTTGCTAGTTGTCAAAAATGCCTACTAAGGGGCCAGGATGAAATTCACCACTATACAGAGAGCCAGCAAAATGGCCTATGAATCATTTATATCCCAGTTAAAATAATTAAGTGGGATTTAAATGGTTAATCAAGCCTTGTGCTGGCCCAATGCACAAGAGAGTGTGTATAGGAATTTCGCCTTCAATGAATGAGTCTGAACATCAAAAGCAAACTTTTATCTCCTCTATTCATCTAGTTAGATACAGCAGTTTTTTACCTCTGTCCTTCCAATTGCCATTTATTCAGTCATATTTTCTTTTTTCCTCCTTGCACTTCAGAAAATCATGAACTGCACTGTTCTTAGGTTAGCAGTCTGAATTCTGGTTGGGTGTGTATTACTGCATTTCCCCTATCCGTGTATGAAATGATCCAGTTTCTTACTATGCTTGGCAAATAAACATCACAAGCATGAAGTTCAATTTTGTTGGCTGTTCCCCATCACACAGACTGTTATTAGGACAAGTTGTCTGGGTAACTATATGAAGCTAAGATTTTGATTTTGTTTTTGTTGTTTTTTTAAATGAAGTTTATTTCCCATGGGTAAACAGATATTTTATAAAAAGTGTTGGTGTTTAATTTTTAAAACAAGGATCCAAACGTTCTTTGTGATTATACCATATCTTTTGTGAGCAGTTTGAAAAGATTAGGTTTACACACAATGCCATGGTAACAAGAAAAAACTAAGTAAAAGAACTAAATATACTTAGTAGGAGGAAAAAACTGTGTGTTGCTGGGCAACTGGATCAACCAGGTATATTCCTTTTGTAGAACTGAATTCAAACAATTAAACCTGTTTAAGGGCAGACGGATGGACTACTCCTTCGTGTCCACATATTGTATTACCCTTTTACAAAGAGACATCCACATGGCCCTAGCCTTGTCCTGTTCTTGCTGCTTCAATGAAAATAATTTTTTCATCTTTAAAAAGGGTTGACCTAGGCATGCTCAGAAATGTGCACAGAAAGGATAATATTAGCAATCTACTCAGATCAGTGTGGTTCAGCAATGGAATAATCTTGTCTACCTACAGTACGTGTAGAATGGGGGCAGACATGGGAAACAGTTATTTATCCTTGCTATAGTACCTGTCATTTATTTTAAAATAAATGAAATAACATGAAAAGACTCTTTGTACTAACACCTTTCATCCGTTAGGTAGTTGTTATATAGTTTTCTTTTAACTGTAGATACCACATTTTTGTCAATGTAACTACTACCAAAAATGTATCTTTCCAGTAATGAAAGGCATAATTTTGCAGAAAATTGGACACATGGGGTATATTCACTTGCTGTTCTCATGGTTTCTGTTTGCATTGTTCTGATACCCCAATGTTAGATGAATTACCACAGAAGTTGAAGAAGGTGAACAACTGTAAAACCTGGAGGCTACTTTCCTCAATGCAACCTGCACCAGTGAAAACTGAGGTTGCTAGGGCCTTGCATCTCCTGTGGCTCCTAGTTACCTGCTGAGAGTCACTGGTTTTTTACATGAAGGTATAAACAATTGCTTTATGTTCTGGGTAACATATATTGCCACCTGTGAGATATCAGGTCATGTGTAGTAACATTTGAATCTGTATTTTCCATATTATACTACCCAACACTATGTATGTGTGCCCTCTCTCTCTCTCTCTTTCTCTTTCACTCTCTCTCTCATTTATTTCAATACTGAGCAAATCAGAATCACGTAAGAGGTGAGGTCAGGTGCAAATTTCCCCTCAACCCCTTAACTGCTTTCTCATCATTAATCTCTTCATTTGGCCATTGGTCATTATTTTGAAATATCATATCCACTGGGAAGACAATACACTTGCCATAAGGAAACACCCAATAATTCTATTTTAAAAGCCCAGTGAGAACAATGGGCAAAACCCTCCCACCCCCAGCATTAATAATGAGGATAGAGTTTTCAGTTGTCAAAATGACATGTGCTACTCTATTTCCGTCTAGCAAGGCAAACAACTTTGTTTATCAGTCCTACAAAGTTTCCTGGTGGCAATTTGCTTTGGCTTTTGAGAACTGAGCCAGTTTTTTCCCCTCCAGAGAACTGAATAGCTTCATTCAAAAAAAAAAAAAATCAGTTAGTCTTTCTGGTGGATGTCTGGTTAGCTTTCAAAGATGGAGTTTCTTGGGGTTTGGTTTTTTTTCATGAAAAATTGTGTATGAAAGCCGGCATGTGGTCTCACCTCAGCCTGCTGCCCCCATCCACACAGTTATTCTGGAATCAGTCAGTTTTTGTTTACCCAAGTTTACTCAACTTCATGAGCATCTGACAAAGTTCACACCAGCACATTTTTTCCTTTAAAGATTTATTTTTTTAGGAGGATTTAAAGTAGAACTCAAAATATATTTACCCAAAGGAGATAAAATGTTTGCTTGAATGCCCCAAAAGCCTAAAATTCCTGAGAGAGTTTGAGGAGAAAAAAGAGTGGAAGAAGTAAAAAAGAATTATATATGTTAAAAATGCAACAAAAAAACCCCAAAACTACAGATTCCTCCCTCTCCAAAGACTCTGAGTTCCAGACATTCTGGTCAAAGAGACCCTTTTTTAATCAAACCAGTGCATCAAAAATAATTTGGGCATCGTTTTTTTCCACAGTGAATAGTTCTTTCTTTTGACAGTTAGTCACATTCCAAAGAACATAGCCTCCTGGGTAATTTTTCTTCCCAAGATGTGGCATGTCTTTTGTAAACAGAGGTCTCTCCTTATGAATATCAATTGCATTATAATTAGTATATTTAGCTTAACTGTAAACAAGAGTTAACTTATTCCTCATTTGCTGTACTTGCAAAACTTTCTAAATATTTTTATTGAGGGATTAAATTCATGCCATAGAATAGCTTTAGGACAAGCACATAGTTTAGAAGACCCAACTCTGTTCTAATTTCAAGGTAGATTCGCCTAAAATGATATTAAGAGGACAGATTTTAACTCATAATAACTATATTTAAACTTTCTACTCTGCTAAAAAAAAGTTATATCATCCTTGCTCCAGGGTTATGTGAAAAATTTTGCAAATAAAGCTAAATCGCTGGAAAAAATGTCTTTCCCCCTGCTATTCTCATTACTTTTTCCTACAGCATAACAGCACATCCCTTCAACTTTTCTTAGAGAAACTAAGTTTTCTTGCATCACCTGCTTCCTTCTTCTCAGCCATTTTGGAACAGATCCCCAGCAAGTATAAATCAGCACAATTCTGATTAACTCAATAGAGTTATCCCCAATTACACCTGCTGAAAACCTGATCCATTATCTTCCTCAGTGAACTAAAGGAGGAAGTGTTTGTTTAGAATTATTTGGCTTGCAGTCAAATCATTCTGGTAATACTTTTTTGGATATTCACAGGATTGTATAACCTTGTGCAAAATTGTGAAAGTTTCCTTATCAGGAACCTGAAGCTAAAGTTAAATTAAAATCTCACAGATGTCACAATATGATCAGAATTCTCAAAAAGGCAAGTTTGGATGTAGCTCTCCCTCCCCTATCTTTTTCCTACTTTATTTTAGGACTTTGATACCCTGACTTACTACAAGCAGTGCCTTACACCATGAGAAGCCCTATTGCACTGGAGCTACTGGTGGAGTAAGGTGCTACTCAACATGAGTAACGATATCAGAATCTGACCCTTAGTTATTTCCCATGCAACCATAGTAATGAAAAGTGCACCCTGATGATTGTGTCAACACAAAAGAGACAACTAAGTCACATCGCCAGTGATGGCTCCTATCTGTGGAGTATTTCTTCCATTATCTGCTCCTCAGCTGAGTTGATCCAAAACCTGTTGGAGTCAATGGCAGTCTTTTTATTAACTCCAGTCTGCTTTGGATCCAGACAATCTTCATTTAGATGACAGTTTCTGTCTGAGGGGTTTTACTCACAACGTTGTATAAAATGTTGGACAACTCTCTGGAAAAGACAACTCCTGGGTCAAGTTCAGAGGAGATTCTAGACAGAGACTAAGGACCAGATTTTTAAAGATACTTGGATGTCTAAAGATGTGAATGGGCACCTTAGTGGGGTTTTCAAATGCACTAAGGCACCTAACTCCCATTGATTTCAATTGATTTTAGTTGTGTAAAAAATCTGGCCCAAAGTCCCTGACCTGGTCACACACTTATGTGCATGTTTAACTTTACATAAGTGAGTAGTGCCATTGAAATCAGGGATTGGGGGTCAAAGTTTGTGTAATTTACACATTCTCCCAGCCACATTGGGGTGCATTTTACATCAGTTTAGATTCTTCTAGACATCTTTACTTTTTTTCTTGATTTTCCTCTACTCCACCCACCCACACCACCATAAAAAGCCCTTCTTTCCCTTCTTCCTCCTCTTTCAGGGCAGTGCTTTTTGGAATGACAGAGGGGCATGGCAGGAATGTACGCTTTAGGAGTTACCTGCAAGAAAAATATTTCTTGGTGTTAAAATACCTAAAAGTAGAATTGCTAATAAGAACTCAGTTCCACTAATGAATTATGGCTTATTACTGATCCAATTTCTGCTTGCCATGAGATCAAGTTTTCTTTCTATTTTTATTTATTTATTATTTTTATTTTATTATTCTGCACTTAAAGTACAAGGAAATGAAAATTCTACTTTTACTTCTCCTGTCTGAAGATTTAGAACTTGTTCAGAATATATCCACATGGAAACATTTACCATCTGGTGAGCATACTTTGGTTGGTCTCCTGGCCCAGGCTGCTTGCAGTAGTCAACATGTGTTGGAAAAGTTCCTAGCTCTTATTAAACAGAGAGTAAAATCTCTGTTTTTATGGGCCAGATTCTGATCTCTGTTACACTTGTACAAATCTGTAACTCCAGTGACATTTAAGTGCAAATCCTGAACCTGGATCTTTTATGACATGCAATATTTGATATAAAGAAGTATTTTATAATTAAATACATTGGTCTGATTTCATCTTATAATGAAAATAGTAACACATACTCGATTCAATACTAGCAACAACAAAAAAAAAAAAAAATCCTGAAGTTATATTGAGACAGGAATCCATTTATTTTTTTGTTTGTTTACCAAAAAAATTCTACAGTAGCAAACATTTGAAAGCGGAGCTCCTCTTAGGAAAACGAAACCACCCCATTGAACTCCACCTTGTGTTGTGCAAGGTCCTACCTGTAGATCTTGAGTCCACTGGAGTCAAAGACAAAATTCTTATTGACTTCAAAGGTGCCAGGATTTCACCCTTAGTTCATATATTTGCCATAGTCCTCAAGGGGCCATAACCCATGCTTTGAGAATTATTCTTGCGCGGTAAGAATACAGAAACTTCCAAAACATCCTCAGATATAGTTAAGTCTTGTGCACTCTACTTCTGTGATTTTGGCCCTCAGGGTACATCTACAATGCAATAAAAGACCCGCAGTGTGCCTGTTGCCGGCTGGGGTCAGCTAACTCAGGCCTGCAGGCTCAGATTGCAGGGCTATTAAGTTGCATTGTAGACATTCGGTTCCAGCTGCAGCTCGGGCTCTGAGGTTCCACGAGGAGGGGGGAGGGTCTCAGACCCCAGGCTCCAGCCCAAACCTAAATGTCTGAAATTGTATAACCCCACAGCTGAGCCCCACAAGTCCAAGTCAGCTGACCTGGGCTCTGAGACTTGGTGCTGTGGGGTTTTTTTATTGCAGTGCAGACATACCCTTTGTTCTGTAACGCAAGAAAGATGTGTGCGTATGTGTATGAGGAAGAGAGGGAAAATTCTTTTGACCCAGTTCACTAAAACATCAGGCACACAACTAATCAATTAGTAAAAGTGTTTATAGCCTTCAGGAGAAGTGCACCGTTTTTATCTCTTTTGCTGGAAAACAGCTCTGTTCTCCCATATGGCATTTCAGAACACAGCTCTGGCATAGAATGCTACTTGCAACAGCTTCCTAAGTGCTAATAGACCAGGTTTTGTTTTAGTTTTTGTTGTTTGTTTGTTTTCCCAATCCTTTTTCTAGTACTTTGTTGTGTCACAAGCAATCACCACTTTTTACAGTTGCATTCCTTATTTAGCTGTGCTGGAGGCCAATTAAGGGAACACCTGGTAAAAAGACTCCTCGTCAGTCTTTTTAGCAGAGCTTGACCTACTTGTAACAAACAGTTCATATGATGAATTTAACTCCGTTTTCTATCTGTTTACTATTACAATTTTTCAAAAATGCTTTGGGCCAGATTGTAGCAATTAATAACTGCCCCGTGTAGAAAAGAGGATGGAGCTGAACAGACCCAATAAGACCATCAGGGTGGCATTGTTCTTTTCAATTCCTTGGTGAGCAGAGTAGTCCCCACCCGGCCGTCCCGTGTTCACCATTTAGTCTGGTGCAGTATGGATCCCCGTCCATATATAGCAAGGGTAGAGAGAGGAATTATGATTGCTCCACCTCTTCCCTGTATCTTCTCAGATGCCTTGTGTCTAGGGGACGCTGGTAGACAGCAGCCCTTGGGCTCAGGAGAGCATGGAAACAACAGTTCTAGTGCTGCTAAGGAGAAATCAGCTTGCAGAGAAGCATGGGCTGTGAGACACAGGCCGTACACCGCACACTAAGGCCGGGTTGGTGGGGCATGGGTTTCTGTGGGTATCTTTACACTGCAATTAAAAACCCATGGCTGGCCCATGTCACTGACTCTGGCTCACCGACTAAGGGGCTGTTTAATTGTGGTGCAGACATTGGGCTCCAGCCGGAGCCTGAACAGCCCCTTAGCAAGAGACCTGCGAGCCTAAGTCAGCTGACACAGGCCAGCTGCGGGTGTTTAATTGCACTGTAAACATACCCAGTATTTCCAAGCCCATGTTTACACATCCACAGTGCATTGTAAAGCTAGGTTTACACTTGCTGAACCTGGGTCTCAATGACATGCTAACATGTCCATTCTGCACCGCGCAAACCTTCTGGCTGAGGTCTACAGCTGGACCTATGTCCACAATGCAAAATGGCAGGGCTAAGACTAGGATCCCAGTGGGACTTGGGCTCTGACCCACCCCACTAACAGGGTCCTAGGACTTGGGTTCTGAATGCTTGTTGACCCGAGACAAACTGATATGTGCATGGAATTGGATGGAAATGGGGATTTGTCTCAAACCTGAGTCAGAGTTGGACTGAGTGTGCAGTGTAGACATACCCATGGAGGATGATGTCACTGCTACTTGCAGAGAATTCTGTAATATCACATACTCTGGGCCTGATCCAAAGACCATTGAAGTCAATGGGAGTCTAGTTGTTCTTTTCAGTAGGCTTTGGAGCAGTCCCTAATTTACCAGTTTTGTTTAATCATAAACCTAACTTCAGCTACAGATGAGTTCTTTGAGGGCAGGTATGCAAACAAAACACTGCTTACTTTAGTGTTCGTGAACAAGCAAAAATCTATTCTAGATTATGAGTATGCTCAAGTGAAATTCTTTTCAAAATTCTTGAAATGTCCATGAAAAAAACTAACCCACTATTTGATCCCTGTTTAGAAAAGAGGTTCTTCTCTGGAATCTCACGTAAGTTAGATTTGCTCAACAAAGTGTTTAGGGAACTTTTACTAATAAGCATGATACTATTATAACGGTTGTCCAAGTAAATATCACAAAAGCTCCATGCAGTAGTGCTAGCGTCTTGTGAAACTAACAGGTTACACTTTGCAAGCATGACATTTTGCAAGTTGTTTCAAGGCAGCCTTCTAAGGAAACTTCCTGAATTTGACACAGTTTAAGCCTAAAAATAGCATACCCTTAACTTTTATGGATATTTAAATCTAATGCTAACCTATTATTATTTGTATTATATTAATGTCCAGAAGCCCCAACAGAGATCAGGGCTCCATTGTGCTACCTGCCGTACAAATATATAGTGAAATCGGCAAGGCAGGAAAAGGGTGGGAGAGTCTGATCCACATTGTTATGGAACTGAGGCACAGATATTAAGACACTTACCCAAGATCACACAGTGAGTCTATGGCAGAACCAGGAATTGAGCCCAGGATGCCTGGGTTCCCAGTCCAGTGCTTCCCAATTTGAGTATTGTGTGTTGATTTTGTCGACTTTTTTGGCATTTGGTAATTTTTCAGATGAGTCACAAAAAGTCACAAAATAGGGAATAGGTGTTTTTTACATTTCAACCAACAGTGATATTTCCAAATACCTCAACATTGCCATGAGGTGAAATTTTCATACATTCCATGTGTATTTTGGAGCAGATGCTCAGTCACAATGTGCAGCTATGACAATTTGCATCAGCTGAGGTCTGCCTCCTTATTTTAGCAATACACATTCCAAAGTAATCCTGCAGAAAACACCTCTTTGGTTTCATTACCAACACTTCCAGTATTCTTACAAACTGTTGCAAGAATGTGGAAACCAGCTTTCGCAGCTGCAAGTTCATCAGATGTGTTCAGGCATCTCTCTTAGAAAGGCATCAATGAAGATTTACTTGAACCAGACAAGAACATATATGGAGTTGTTCAAAAGAGAGTGATTTTCTTTAATAGAATGAGTAAAAACAAGTGCAAAAGAAAATGCTATGGTGCAGTGGCATACTGAGGGGTGGGCCATACCCCGGGCACCGGCCTTGAGGCGGTGGGGGGGGGGGGGCGGGAGGGGTGCCGGCTGCACCCTTCTCGAAGGATGTTGTCCTTAATATAAACATAAGAAAATAAGATTAATTTTAATCACAGTGTTATATTAGAGTAAACCAAATACAACTCAGAGCTCAGCCATTAAAAGTCCATCGCTTAGTGAAAGGCACTGGCACCATTTGTTGTTTTATTCTGGTTATGTAAACACATTTAGGATCCAAGTGTCATTGGGTATACGAAGCCAGAGCAGGCTGAAAGGAGTGTTTGGTGGGATGGATGACTATAGAGGGCTCATCTGAAATGAGCAGCAAGAACAGAGTTTGGCTAAAGGTATATAAACAGAACAAGGACAATGTATCCTTATCTGCATTCATTTGAATACGAAGATAAAATTTTGGAGTCTATTTGGGTTGACTCTTGGGCTATTTCCTGTTTTTTTCGCGACTGATGCACCCATCTATTGCATATATTCAAGACCGAAGGGGCAATTCTAAATTGTGTACAGTGGTCATTTTTTTATAAAAGAGCTTCACTTTACTGTTTGCTAAGGTGAATAAGTTCCTCCAGGCTTTAAAAATACGTGTCTGGAGGCTTCTGTTGCGAGGCTGGAGGGAAACAGGAAGGTTGGAGAGGATAAAGTTGCAGCGATTATTTCAGTTTCAGAGAGGCCTGGACACAAAAGTTATGACCTTTAGTAAAGCAATTTAAAAAAATAAAAAAGGTGTGTGAGGGAAGCTTCAAGAGTAGCCTGCCCCTCTGGGAGGCAGAGAGAGATTGGGAGATGTCAGAGTGCCATGACATAGATCAATATCAGATAGAGTCACGAAGACACCACAGAGAACAGAGAAAATAGGGATGAAGAATAAGGGCTAATAGAATTGTTGCCACTTACATGCACACCTGCACTACTTTCGGAGATAGGGGTTAGTTGTCACTTAGCCTCAAACAAAAAAGTATTGTAAAATATACCTGGTTATTATTGTACAAAGTATTTTTTAAAAGATATGGGGTTTTTTTGGTTTTGATTTTGGGGGTGGATTGATGCTGAGAGATAAAGGGGGTTAGAAAGCTGTGTTTGGAGGCTGTGGAAGAATAGGAAGCGTTATGAGGAACTGGGGGGATAGAATAGGATATCCAGCCACATGGATCTCATTGTAGGATTGGGACCTTAGTGACAGATGAAGCTGGAAAGGGTTGAAGTTAGGTTTAGTTCAGATGCTAATCTTAAAAATAACCAGCCTATCTAAATTTCATGAGTCTGCTAAATGTGGCTGGAGACTGGGTTTATTTAAATTTTCTATATTTCCTGCTTCTGATGAACCACAAAATACCAGAAGGGCTGCCCTCATGGTATTTTGACAATTCCAATCCTACTTTAAAAAAAAAGTGATTGAGAGTGCAAAAGATAATGGAAATTGAAAAATAATGGGGGAAAAAGAACCTTCAAAGAAATTTGGTTTGGGATCTGTTCTAGAAATGGAAAAAAGATTCTGAGTAGGATGGGCACTTATTTATTCTCAATCACTTCACCAATCCCTTTACAGTTACACATCCACATGATGTTAACTTTAGATATTTGTGTTTATATTTCTTCCAAGTAAGAGAGGCATTACTTGTTGTAGCATAAAGTTTGTCATTCTACTGATCTCAGTGTCTTTTATACGATGTGAAGACTGGTGATCCCCTCAGAAGGTTGCTCTGTTCTCTAGTAATACCATGGTCTTATGTTTTGTTTAAAAGTCAAGTGAAATGTTAGGCAATCTCTCTGATGTTCTGCTATGAGCATTGGTAAATTGTTTAACTGCAAGGGCCAGGTCATTGACTTGGTACTGTGCAATGTTGTTTCTTCCATGATGTGGTCGTTGTCCCAAACAGAAAGGACAGTAGTCCTCTAATTAAAAGTGCTTTTGAAAGTATAAAGTACATTAGTACACACTACAGATTAAGTGTGGGATTTTCAGAAGCACCTAAGTGAGTTAGGAATACAAATACTATTGACTTTTAATGGGACTTGTGCACCTAAGTCACTAATATGCTTTTGAAAAATCTCACCCTAAATTGCGGTGAAAGTATCTGTGTAAAAGTATACAAACCCCACACTGGGCAATGTGGGGTTAATGAGGTAATGTGGGCTCAGTCAACCCAGCCCAGATATGTCAGACCTGGAAGAAGGAGTTTAAAAGGAGAGAGCACACCACAGCGGGGGGAGGAGGGAGCAGAACAGAGACAAGAACAGGTCTCCAGCTCCTGGAGAAGGACTGGCTGCTGGCAGGGGCTTCTGATATGACCACTGTCTGATGGCCCCTCCCTGAAAGGAGAAAGGGAGGCCCTGCTCTGAGCCCCTCTCGTGAGACTATTATTCTGTAGGAGCCTGTAAGCCCAGTTGGAGCCACAGCTACCCAGAAGCCATCCCGAAGAAAGAGAGCCCTGCCATGTCCGTGGGACAGTCAACTGTCTTCACTTGTTTATCTGTTAGTTGCCAACCCTGGAAAACGTAGGTTGTCCAGGGGTCAGCCTCTTACAATGGGAGTGGTGTGGCGGAGTACCTGGAGGCACAAACAAGAGGCTAGGTGAATGCAAAGGCCCTTTCCTGGCCCCTAGGGGGTACCCTAGAGGAGAAAGCTGTAGACCGTACCTCCCAAATCTATTTTCTTTGCCATTTTAAATAATAATAAAAAATCCTCTATTAATGTAGGCACATCTAACAGTAATAAAATTTCTGGTCCAGATTCTATACCCTTACTTATTTTGAATATTATAATACTCTCTGGGTGAAATCCTGGAGATGGAGTCCCTCTGAAAAAAAATTAGATCAATTTCAGAATAAAGTGCTATCAATATTTATTAGTGTACTGTAATTGACTCTGTGCCATTTCAGAATTCAAATACAACCAGATTTATGCACAACCATTGTCACACCTCCCAACCCTGTAGTTACTTTAGTGCTGGACCCTGCAAACTGATTGAGTAAATAATGCTAGAGAGCAAAATTAAAAATGAATAGGAAAATTTACATGGTTTTAATTTTATTTGCCATCCTGTGTTTTTATTCCCACAACGGAAATTTGGAATCAGAGCACCACCTAGTGGACACTAGTAGATTTGTTTAAGAACATAAGAACATAAAAAAGGCCATAGTGGGTCAGACCAATGGTCCATCTGGTCCAGTATCCTTTCTTCCGACAGTGGCCAATGCCAGCTGCTTCAGAGGGAATGAATAGCACAGGCAATCAACAGCCCATAGCCCATCCCCAGCTTCTGGCAAACAGCAATCCCTGCTCATCTGGCTAATAGCCATTGATGGATCTATCCTCCATGAATTTATCTAGCTCTTTTTGAACTCAGTTATAGTCTTGGCCTTCACAACATTCTCTGGCAAGGAATTTCACAAGTTGACTGTGCATTGTATGAAGAAATACTTCCTTTGATTTATTTTAAACCTGCTGCCTATTAATATCACTAGGTGACCCCTAGTTCTTGTGTTATGAGAAGGAGTAAATAACATTTATTTATTTTCTCCACACCAGTCAGATTTTATAGACCTCTGTCATATCCCCCCTTTGTCGTCACTTTTTCAAGATGTGAAGTCCCAGTCCTATTAACGTCTCCTCGTAGGGAATCTTTTCCATACTCCTAGTCATTTTTGTTGTCCTTTTCTGCACCTTTTCCAATTCCAATATTTATTTTTTTGAGAGGGTGACTAGATCTGCAATATTGAAGATATGGGCGTACCATGGATTTATAAAAAGGCAATATGATATTTTCTGTCGTATTATCTATCCCTTTCCTAATGATTCCTAACATTCTGTTAGCTTTTTCGACTGCCGTGCCACGAGTGGATGTTTTCAGTGAACTAGCCACAATGACTCCAAAATCTCTTTCTTGAGTGGTAACAGCTAATTTAGACCCCATCGTTTTACATGTATAGTTGGGATTATGTTTTCCAATGTGTATTCCTTTGCATTGATCAACACTGAATTTCATCTTCCATTTTGTTGCCCAGTCACCCAATTTTGTAAAATCCTGTTGTAATTTGAATAGCCTACATGATTCTTCTTTTGTCTATTTATATATTTTTCTCCCTCCCCTGTTTATGTAAACTACCTACATTCATACCTTTCTTCATCCAGCAGTTTTGATGTGTGTGTTGGAAAATGTATGAAGTTTTACATATAACTATCTATTACGACCAAGGAGGTTCAAACCTCCACACATATGGAACCAAATCCTACTATCTTTATTGAAGCAAATAGTCTTATTTACAGGGATGGGAATACACTTGTGAATGATTGCTGGATTTTCCCTATGAAACACAGATAAAGCGCCCCACCCTACACAGTGTAGTGAATAGGTAGGCTGCAGCAATTCCACAAAGCCCACTTAGAGTCAGTGGGGCTCTGCACAGGCACAACAGTCTGCCTGAATGAGTTGCAACACATGACTGGAGGTGTGTGTGTTCACCTACGCAGCGGGACAGTGAAACAAATATAGGGCCTGATCGAAAGCCTATTGAAATCAATGAAAAGACACAAATGGGCTTTGGGATGGATCTATATAACAACAACTTTACACGTACTGCATCTCTTTTTTATACAAGATATCAAATAATTCCAAACTAGATACAAACACTGAAAATCACCCTTCTGCGGGTTATTAAATGCGCATAAAGATAGCAGTACAGGATGCAGTGTTACTGCATTTGAACATAGAATGGGGACTGAGATGAAGAGGGAAGTGGCAAAATATGCACATAACACAAAAATATTTAGGTTATTCAAGACTGTGGCTCTAACAAAGCTAAATGAATGGGCAACAGGATGGTGGCAGCTGAAATTCAGTGTTGACAAATGTAAGATAATGCATCTTAATACCCAAGGCTCTGTTGTAATGTAACTGAGACGACTTTACCTTTGTATTTGGCACTGGTGAAACTGGAATACTGCATCATCTACTTCTGCCATCCAGGTTTTTAAAATGTTGTTGAAAAATTGGAGAGGGTGCAGAAAAAAGTCACAAAAATGATACAAGGGCTGGACAAATGCTTTACAGTGAGAGACTTCATGAGATCAATCAATTTAGCTTATCCAAAAAGACCCATGAAGTGTCTTGATCATGGTTTATAAGAACTTTCATGGGGAGAAAATAGCAGATACTAAAGGGTTCTTTAATCTAGCAGAGAAAGGCATAGGAAGAACCAATGGCTGGAAGTTAAAGCCAGACAAATTCAGATTAGAATGGCCTTTCTTGGAGGTATGCTTTAGTCATGCTAAAATTCTATAGACTGTGATATACAGGAAGTCAGAACAGATGAGCTAAACTCCTTCTGCCCTTAAAATCTCTGAATTGTAACTACTTAAATAAATCCATAGGACATGCTCTGTTGAAATATTTGGGCCTTTCTGGTCATCATATTCAGAGATGGGCCATCAAAATAATATGAGTTTTGAAGAGACTTCCATATAAACAGAGATTGAAGAAATTGGCAGTTTAGTTCCAAGAGGAAATGAATGTGGTGTCACAGTAGCTACTGAAATCGGTGACATTTTGTAACTCTGACCCAAGTCATGTGAGTGGGAGCAGAAAATAAAAAGCAGTCTTACTAGTCCTCCTGGTAAGATAGAGGGTGGTAAGGTATATCCCACTTTTATTATATGGTGCTAGAAGAAAACTGAATCTGTGGTAACCACAGATGAAATAAGACCACCTTCTTTGCAGTCCAAAGTAGAGCTGGTTACAAATTTTCCAATAAAAGTTTTGTCAGAAACTGCTGGTTTGTCAAACCTGAAATTTCTTGTGAACGTGAGTTGTATTCATGGCCTGGCACTGAATCATAGGCAGGGTGCCATCAGAAACATTCCTCATTCCCTGCCAGCTCATGTGACAGGTAGATGGGAAGTCTAGGCTACCAGGGGCCACAGCTCTGGGGCAACTCTGTTAGGCCAGACTTCCATGGTTTCCAGGCTTCCTGCCACGGACTTGGGATGATATAGCTGAGGTTAGTCCTGCTTTGAGCAGCTGGAAGTCCCTTCCAACTCTAATATTCTATGATTCTATGGAAGCCCTGGATGTAGCTGGGACTCGGTTCCTGGCTTTTCAATAGGTAGCCTGGAAGCCCTGAGAATCCCAGCTGCAGCCAGGCTAGCACAGACTCCCGGGGTCTGTGGCTCCAGGGCAGCCCCTCCATGTGGACTGCCTCTGCCCTACAGCTTCCACACTTGTGGGCCAGCTGGATCCCCTGTAATGCCTATTCATCAGAATGAAACCAAAATTCAAAATATCACACTTTCTCACAAATCCCGAGCTTCAGCCAGATGGAGGCTGGAGGGAGATCTGGCAAATTACAGGAGCAACTGACTGCAGCACTTGCAAATTTTCCTTGACGTAATTTGTACTGCAACAGAATCTGAGTGTGTAAAATTGTTCCCAGTGTTCCATGTGGCCCAGATACTTTGGAGGTCTATAATATATTCCAGTGGCCTCACAGTGGGGACTGAGAAGGTTTAAAAAGTTTCAAGAATACTGTGATTCATGGGAAAATGTCACTTGGGAAATTCTTTACAAGAAGCCAGCTGTCAGGTGGAACAATTGAGCATTAGTTTACAAAGCTATGTAATATAGTAAAGTCATCTTAATTTGAAGAGTTAACAGAGGGTCTCATTAGAGAACAAACTATTTGTGATATAACTGGTACAAATATTGCTATTTACATCTTATAATAGAAAAAAAGGGGACACTGATACTGAAAAGCAACAATTTTAAAACTGAAATTTATTACTTAGTACATGATTAATTTGTGGAACTCATTGCCACATGATAGAACTGAGACCAAGAGCTTTCCTCAAAGCTAACACCGGGATTAAAAATAGTGCTGAGCCACTAGACATCCTGTAACACAGTTATAAGCATGATATTTAACAATGGCAAGGAATCCACCTATCAATAGTCCATGTTCAAAAGGTGCAATGTGTTTAGCAATTTCTGCTGAACTTTCCACCTGGTGTAGCCTGTGATGGGGTGTCCACCCCCACACAAGCCAGAGCAGGTTAAGTGAGGTTAACCAGGTAGGCTTCACCTGGTGAAGATCCAGGGATTGAAAGGCTGATTGCAGATGTAGCCCATCTGAGAAGGAATAGGTGGGGCTGGTTTAAACCCAGGAAATTGGTATCTGAAAGGAGCTGTAGTCACTTGTTGAGAGAATGGAGGTGTATCTGGGACTATAGCATTAGGTAGTCTGCCATTGCTCCTTGGGAGGAGGGAGTTTGAGCTGGTAAACCCAGAGAGGGGGAAGGCCAGAGGATAAAAGCAGGGAATATGATGGAGAAAAGGAGAAACAGCAACAGGGGCTGGGAGCAAGCAGACCATAGTTGCTGGCCATAGGGTCGCTGGCCATAGAGTCACTGGCTGGGGGAACCTGAAGTGATGGAACAGCCCAGGTTACCCTACCAGCCACTGGGGAAGTGGCACAGACTGAGCGGTGGAATAGAAGACTGCCAGAGACAGCTGCTCTAGTGAGACTGTGCTACTGTGGAAGAGGAGGATGGTTCAGTGAGCTGGCTGTAGGGCTGAGTCATAAAGGGGGAGCATCCTGAGTCGCAGAAAGAGAAAAGGGCTGCGGTGTGAGGAAAGAAGTGTCAGACCTAATCCCCAGAGCCAGCCGCAAGGCGATGCCCCAGCGCTGAGTGTACCCTGTGACATGGCCTCACCATTTCAATCCTACATTCCTTGAATGACACAAATGGAACTTTTAAAAGCAGCCAGCATGTGAAGTACACAGCTCCAATGCACTGCAAATAATAGCAGCTTACTTTTTTTTGGGGGGGAGAAGGAGGTTAGGGTTTTTTTTTTTTTTGAAAGATTTGAACCACTATGAGGGCATAGCCTGTTTTATTTATACACTTAAAATATTCCAACTCTCGGCAATAAAAATTAAATTTAAGTAACAAATTAAACAAAATTTCAATGGGCTTTCAAGATTGACGAAGACTGAGAATATAACTCCGAGGTGGGCCTGACTTAAAAATCTAGCTCGATTACTGCTAACCTTGGGGGCCTGGAGGAGGAAGTTCAGGAACTGAACCAGGATCCAGATCCAAATATCACAACTTTCCCCTCTTTTTTGTAATGAGCAGAATCCAGACCCAAGCACGCACACGTTCGGGGTTCAGATTTGAATTTTATCTCTTGAACACATTCCTAGTTAAAAACAGGAGAAAGAGGAAAAAAGTGTGTGACTAGTATTCACTTAATATATGAAGGTGGCAATTTCCCCTGAATCTGAGAATGGGCTATAGTTCCCTATATTTCTACTGGGAGAGCCTACGGTCTGCTACAATTTGCTCAACCCTGCTAAGGTCACTAAGGCACCACTTCCAAGGCCCTTCTGTGATGCTGGCAGACCAGGGGTCAGCTGATGCCCAGGGCTCACTGAACACTTACAAATACATAGCCAGAAATCAGTCGTGCTTGCCTGTATTTTAGTATTGTTAAAACACATATTAGAGTTGTAAGAATGTGTTTGGTGTTTAGAACTTAGGCTAGTCATGTAGGATGCAGCATATATTAGTCTCTCATCTGTACCCCATGCTATGAAGCAAGGATGGCCAAACTTGCTGACCCTCCGAGCCATGTACGACAGTCTTGAGAAGTTTGAGAGCCGGGATGCGCTGACCAGAGCATGGGGCTTCAGCCCCGTGGCAGGGTGGTGAGGCTAAGGGCTTCTGCCCTGCAGGGAGGGACAGCTTGGGGCTTCAGCCCCAGGGAGCACACCTGCACGCTGGGCAGAAGCCCCTAGCCCCACCCTCCTGCCACAGGGCAGAAGCACCGAGCTCTCCCCCAACCAGTAGGTGGAGAATGGGGGACCAAGGGGAACTCAGCAAGCCGCACTTTAACTGTAAAAGAGCCGCATGCAGTTCACAAGCCGTGGTTTGGCCACCCCTGATATAAAGCCATAACAAAAGTGTGGGTTGTAAACCTCTAACTGTGTAACTGATCAAACAGGAGAGAAGCCTTCTCTAATGCAAATGATGGCTTCCTACAGAAGATGCTAGGTTCTGGCCAACCAGAAGGCCTTTGTTCTTTTGAGGTCTCACAATGGCTCATTTGGTTTCAAAGACTTTGTTAATTGCACTCCTCACCCCCTCTAGGAAGAGACTACCTGTGTACGAACTCATCCCCTCTGTTTGGGCTCTGGGGAGAAGATGATAAAAATCCCTGACAAGGAAAAACAAGGTTATTTTAGCTGCTTGGACTCACCAAGAATCACCAAGCATAAGCACAAGACCCTCTGGCTGTTTTGCTTGCGTTAGCCCTAAAGGACATATGGAGTTTGCTTATTATAGAAGTTTCTATTATCTTTTGGAATCTAACACTGTAACTCATTTGTGTGTATGTTTTCCTGCTTTAACCTTGTCAATAACTCTCATTTTCTTTTCCTAGTTAATAAATCTTTAGTTAGTTTATTACAGTATTGACTACAAGCATGTGCTTTTTGAGAGATCTAGGGTATAAGCGACTTGGGGTAAATGACTGTTCCTTTGAGACTGGGAGTAACCTGAATATTGTTGTGATTTTTAGTATACGTGACCGTCTATCACAGAAGGAGTCTTGCCTGAGAGACCAGAGTGCCCACGGGGACTGTCTGTGACTCCATGGGAAGACTGTTATAGTGCTTGTGAAGTTCAGTTGCGAGGGGGCTGGTGAAATCTAATTACAGAATAGATAAGCAGTCTGGAGATTTGCGCCCTGTAATAGAGTGCTGGGCAGTAATCCCTTAGCCAATTCTCTGTCACACCAGCCCCAACTGAGAGAGGTAGATTGGGGCTGGCTGGGAACACCTGCAGCTGATTAGAGCAAGGGAAACAGCTGTGCGCCTGATTAACCAGGAGCTATAAACAGGCCCAGGGGAAGGAAGCACCAGAAAGAAGAAGCCAGGGAGTGGAAGGGAAGTAGAGGCTCTACCTGCCTGATTGCTGAAGTGCCTTAGGCAGCTAGCCCAACTGTATGTGTTAAGCAGGTGCTGGGATTGCACACTGTCAACAAATTGCACTGGATTGCTGACCAAGAGGGTTTCGGAGTCATTTGTGACAGAAAGGGTGGCTGAAGTGGAGGGGTGGTGGCGGAGAATCCTTACACGCCCTATTTCCTGACAATCTGCCTTGAGGTTGACACCCCCGTTTGTGAGCCTCTCCAGACAGCGTGACACCTTCCTCCTCCTGGTATGCTATCTACACTGGTGGGGAGGAGCAGGGCAGGTAAAGGCAGACCTTGACAGAGAAGCTTGCTCACAGGGCTTTATGCCAGTGGGGTGTTTCCCTCCGTCAGAGAAATTATTCAGTGACCAGCTAATGCCAGAGCTGTCTCCTTTGCATTGCCTCGGCAGCACAAAAGGAACAATGTACAGTAGAGAACCTAATTCTCTCTGTTGAATTCTTATCATTAGAGACCAACTACGCACTCTGTGTTTATTATTAGAGCTGGTGGAACCTTTTCCAGCACAACAGTGTTTTTGGAAACTGCTGAGTCAATGGAATTGAAACACTCTCCAGAAACATTTCCACTCCATTCTAATGTACAATAGAACTAGACAGGCAGGCAGACATGCTGCTTGGTGTCCCCGCAGCTCACCTGGCATGCTGGCTGGCTCCCCGGCAGACAAGCAGGAGTGTTTCAGCTTCCTGTGCTATCAGACTTCCCGGTTAATTGGTTCCCCCAGTTACCCAACTGGTGGTGGGCATGTGGGCTGTTGAGTGGCCTAGGGAGCCAAGGCAGCCCTAGGAGTCTAGGACCTGGGCAGCGGCAAACAGGCAGGGACTAGGGATGCTGGCGAGCACATTTTGTTTTCAAAAGGGAATGTTTTAGTGTTTCCAAAACAAAAGACCAGGGAATTTCAGCTCCATGAAAATTTTTTAGTTTAACTTTTTGCCCCAATTTAAAAGGGGAAATAATGTTTATGAAACCTCAATTTTTTCATGCAATAGAAATTCTGTTTCTCAGTCAGCTGTCCTTGTAGTGTCTAGTACAAACTTGGTTGATTAAAAGATCGAAAATGCATGCAGATTATATGGCGTGTGCATGGATTTATAGTATATCTCTGAATATTTGGGTACTTTAAATGGGTACATTTTCAGTACGGTATGTAAGGGGACTTGTCTCCCCAGTGACTTGGACAATTATGGCAGAATTATATTTAATACTTTTACCAGTTCACCATGATCATAGGAAAGCAAACTAATGGGAAACCCTCACTAAGTGTGTCAGATTGGTTATGTCTACACTACAGCTGCAGTCCTGCAGCCATGCCGCCATAGCACTGTAGTGTAGACACTTAGTACAGCAACAGAAAGGGATTTTTTTATTGCTATATTACATTCACCCTATTGAGAGGCAGGAGCTAGGTTGAAAGAAAAATTCTTCCTTAACCTTGCTGCATCTACTGTGGGAGTGAAATCAACTTAACTAGGTCAGGGTGTGAAATTTTTAGGTCAATCTAAATTGTAGGTGTAGACCAGGCTTGAGACTTTGGGAAAGAATGCATGGTTTGATTTCTATCACACATAAAAGATAGTAATAGTATTGCGTAAGCATGCATGTGTTTGGTTTACAAGCAAAATCTTCAGAAACAACACACTCATCACCAGGTGATAAATCCTCCAAATAAATAAATCAACACCAGTTATTTCCCCATACCTAAGCACATACTTAACTATAAACACATCTTTAAGCCCCATTGAAATTGATTGCTTGAATTGACTGGCTGAATAGCATTGGCATAAGTACATTGATTAAAGTTAGTTAAGTGCTTTGCTGAAATGGAGCCTGACCACCTATACAACATGATCAATGTAAGCAGAGTTGTATCATCTTACATTAGCAGTGAATTTGTCTCTTGAGTTTTAGAGGCAGCAAATTGTTTCCTCAGAACTTTGTTTGTTGTTCCCTTTATTTCCACAAGATGATGCTATAACTCAAAAAATCATACAGATTCAGACTGTTTACAGTCTTTCCTTTTCCACGCTCTTCTTAGAAAGCAAGGGAAGATTTCTGAATATGGTGACTGACATTTTAGGTGTGATACAGCTGTTAGTTACAGCCTACAACATATAAGAAATATACACAACATCTTGAACTTACAGAGACATCCCAAAATAATTAATGTATATAGGCCAATATTTTCAATTGTGGATGCCTTAAGTTAGGTACTTAAATCCATATTTAGGTATCTGTGGGTTCATCTTGAAAGATGCTGAACACTCGAGCCTTAGTCCAGTGAAATGTTTAGTCATATGCTTTACTTTAAACACACGCAGAGTCCTACTGACTTCAGGACATGGATTTGGATCTGGATTCAGAATCTAAGGTTGGGAAATGTTCTTCATTTCTGGAATTTTGATTCAGGCCCATCTCAAGCTGCAAATAAAGCAGTGTTTCATCAGGTTGCAGGAGTGGGTTGAAGGAGTACAGCATGTGGGCGCATGGTGCTGTGAGTGCGTTCTGATATCTCGATCTAGACTGCATGAACCTAAGCCTCTCCTTAAACATGTCATCTTGCAACAAGTACACAGACAGTCTGCCATGGAACATCCAGTCTATATAAAACAAAGAAATAGAGATGAACACTCTTGTTAGTAGATTTAGTCAGGAGAATAAAAGGCAAGGCTAAAAAACCTGGAATTGTATTCTATTCTTAGGTGACTTTACAATATGTTGTAGCAGAGCTGCTGTGACTATAGCCAATATGTGCCTCTCATTTTTGTTTGAGCAGGAAAACTTAAGGCAAGTTCCCCTATGTGAGTCTTCAGATCAACTCACTAGCATACACGGGTATAGCCTCTCATGCCCTTTCCCTCCACACAGTAGTATGCTACAAATGAGCACCTAACAGGAAAGAATGATGCTTCAAAGCACCACATGTGCCAGTTTTCCCTCACTTTAAGAATATATTGAGTAACACTTGTATGTACTTCATTTGAATTTCTCCAAGCCACTTAGTATCTTTCCAGACATGAGCCTTCCTCATTAAATTCATATCTGGCAGAAATGCTAAACAATGCAAGACAAAACATTAAAAATGTAGGTCAGATGCTTTACAGAGATAATTTTCTGTATTCCCCTTAAAGGCATCATTCGTCTTACGACTGAGTATTTGCCTTTTTGGTTCAAGAAAAAGACAGGTGCTGCATGATTACTTTGGAAAAAATCCACTTAGCTGAAACGAAAATAATGTAGATAATGGATTGCCTCCACATCCAGTCACCTGCAAACTGTGTATTTCAGACTTGTGGGAATGTGGTCTAGTGGTTAGAGCATGGGACTAAGAGTCAGGATTCCTAGTTCTTCTGTTTGACTCTGCCAACACTGTTTGTGTGATGTTGGGCAACTTACTTAACTTCTCCAGGCCTCAGTTTCCTCTCTTGTCTGATAGGGGATAAAGATCTCTCTCCTGGATGTTGTGAGGATTGATTAAATAATGTCAGTAAAGCACTTTCAGATTGTTGGATGAAATAAATTATTCTATAATAATATATTGCATTTCTATTACAAATAAAAATGGTGTTATACAGAGAGTTGGTTTAATTGTTTTTTGCAGAAAACATTTTTCTGTTGAAAAATGTTATTAGACTAACAACATAATTTTGGGAGGAAATTCATTTTCATACTTTTTTTGTTCAATGAAATTTCAAAATAAAATTTCAACAAAACACAGATTTTTTTTTCTTTTTCAAAATTGTGAGGGAAAAACTCAACAAGTCAATAGGATGACAGTTTAGGACAACTCAATGTGCAAAGTTGTGCTTGTGCATAAATCTTTGTTGGATCAGGGCCTTTATACTGAATTCTTTGGAATATTCTAATGCATAGATTTTAGTTTCACTGTCACAGTATACTTTCAAACTTTCCTCTTATTTTTTCAGGAACAAAAGATTCCAGTCCAAAATGTGTAAATACACTTGTCCTTAATCTCTTTATGGCAATGCCAGTTTCACAGAACATAATTCCTTTCGTACAAGAACAGTCTCTAATCTTTTTTTTACACTCCCTCCAAAATATCTTTTCCATAGTTCTTTATGTAAATAATCACTGTAGCTTTCTCTAGTTACAAGGTCAAATCAGGCATATAGTTTCTGGGAGTTAAGATTCTTTACTTCTGAATTCAAATAACTCTTAATGCACCATTAATATTATTACTAATTTTATTTCATAAATCAGAATTTAAGAACATAAGAATGGCCATACTGGGTCAGACTGATGTTCCATCTAGCTCAGTATCCTGTCTTCTGACAGTGGCTAATACCAAATGCTTCAGAAGGAATGAATAGAACAGGTAATCATCAAGTGATTCATTCCATCAGCCATTCCCAGCCTCTGGCAAACAGAAATCCCTGCTTATCCTGGCTAATAGCCATTGATGGATCTCCTCCATGAACTTATCTAGTTCTTTTTTTAACCCTGTTATAGTCTTGGTCTTCACAACATCCTCTGGCAAGGAGTTCCACAGATTGGCTGTGCATTGTGTGAAGAAATACTTCCTTTTGTTTGTCTTAAACATGCTGCCTATTAATTTCTTTTGGTGACCCCTAGTTTTTGTATTAGGAAAAGGAGTAAATAACACTTCCTTATTTACTTTCTCCATGCCAGTCATGATTTTATAGATCTTTATCATATCCCCCCTTAGTCATCTCTTTCCAAGCTGAAAAGTCCCAGTCTTATTAATCTCTCCTCATATGGAGGCTTTTCCCTACCCCTAATAATTTTAATTGTCCTTTTCTGTACCTTTTCCAATTCTAATACATCTTTTTTGAGATGGGGCAACCAAATCTGCACACAGTATTCAAGATGTAGGTGTACCTTGGATTTATAAAGAGGCAATATGATGTTTTCTGTCTTATTATCTATCCCTTTCCTAATGATTTCCAACATTCTGTGAGCTTTTTTTGACTGCTGCTGAACATTGAGTGGATGTTTTCAGAGAATTTTCTGCCATGACTCCAAGAATTCTTTCTTGAGTTGACAGCTAATTTGGACTCCATCACTTTTAATGTATAATTGGGTTTATGTTTTCCAATGTTCATTACTTTTATCAACACTGAATTTCATCTGGCATTTTGTTGTCCAGTCATTCAGTTTTGTGAGATCCCGCTGTAGCTCTTCATAGTCTGCTTTGGTCTTAACTATCTTGAGTAGTTTTGTATCATCTGCAAATTTTGCCACCTCCTTGTTTACCTCTTTTCCCAGATCATTTATGAATATGTTGAACAGTACTGGTCCCAGTACAAACCCCTGGTGGATACCACTACTTACCTCTCTCCATTCTGAAAACTGACCATTTATTCCTACCTTTTGTTTCCTATCTTTTAACCAGTTACTGATCCATGAGAGGACGTTCCCTTTTATCCCATGACTGCTTACTTTGCTTAAGTGCCTTTGGTGAGGGACCTTGTCAAAGGATTTCTGAAAAATCTTAGTACACTATATCCACTGGATCACCTTTTTCTGCATGCTTGTTTACCCCTCAAAATATTCTAGTAGATTTGTGAGGCATGATTTCCCTTTACAAAAACCATGTTGACTCTTCCCCTATAAATCGTGTTCATCTGTGTGTCTGATAATTCTGTTCTTTACTCTAGTTTCAACATATTTCTCCCTTTTGATTTTCAGAAATGTTTTCTACAACCATGTGTTAGGAAAGAATACACTCTGTGACAAATAGTAAATGTCCTGTACAGGAACAGGACATGTATGAAAGACAAGTACGACATTAAACTTCCTCCATTCTTTGGTAGTGTGGCTTAACAGAGCAGGTATTCCTTGCTGGTACACTCTGTCAATTTGCTGACTGCCATCAACACTGGCTCTGTATGAGCTTTTCTATACGTCCCTCTAGTTAACCTGATTTTTTCACCAGCTACAGCTCAATAGAGACCCCCCTCTGTTCAGCAGGGTGCAAAAACCTATAATCTAGGGTAGGCCAGAGTGCAGCTACATCAGGGAGAAGAGGATTCATGGAAGACACAGGCTCTGAGCAGCCTATAGAATGCTCCCAGGACACTCTCTGAAAGGTGAGACTGGGCCCTGACTGGCTTACTTGCTCTTTCTATTGTGTAACAGGGGGCTTCTTCAATTGGATGACTAGGATCTGAACCTTGAGCTGAGTGTGGGGAAACATTCAGCGCTACTGGTAGAGATACGGGTGTCAGCCTCATATTTATATTAGCAGAGATGTAGGAGAGACAGGTAAGAACCTGGCATTTATTGTGCTGGGGAATGTGAGGGGGTGGATTAAAACTTGTCATTCTCTCTGTCAGAGAGGCTTTCCAGTCATTAGGCTGACAAACGCATTGTAAGGAAGATAGAAAGCTTGCTTCTTCCAATTCTGAATCTGTTACAGGGGACACACACATTCAATATGCAACACTGCACTCTGCCTTCTGTTCCTTTCTGTCTTTATCAACGATTTGTAACCTAATCCATTGCTAGTTAGCTTAATTATATCTTCCTCTCAGTCTCCCCACTCTTAGTCCCTGAATTTATTGCTGCCCTCTGTCCTTCAGTTCCAATTTCCTTGTTGCCTGTTCTCTATTCCTCAGCCTTTCTTTGCAATAGCTAGCTCTGCTGTTATGCCTAGACAGGACATGCAAGACCCGCAAGTCTAAAATTAAAGCTGTCAAATACTTTACCATCCAATGCTTTACATTCAGTTCAGATCCAAGTGCTGAATACACTTGAAAAACGAGCTCTTCTACCCCTGAATTTTGGAATGTGACAATTAAGCCTGAGTGCTATCCAGACCAGGACAAATTTGATTAAGCAGCCAAGGTTCCATCAAGCCAAAATTACATGACAGCTAGGTTAGTTTGGTCACCTCTGTCAATAAGCCAGTGTACAAAGGACAGAGGCTTGTAACTGGTGAATTGATCAGTATACTTTGCTAGTAATCAGTAATAGGCACTGATTTTTTGTAATCAATAAATTGAGAGAGCTTCCTCTGAGATCATCTTGTGGTGGGATTAACACAGATACAATAAAGTACTTTATAGCAGCTTTTTTCTCTTTTTTTTTAATAGTAGCAAGAGTGACACACCCTATTTATATGGCTTTTTTTTTTTTCTTTCTATTTCCCAGAACCTTTTCCAGTGTACACAAAATGGTATTGCTTCATCAGGCTTTAGTTTTGCACATTAGCCATTCCAGTGAGCAATCTGCAGTGCTTAGCTCAAACAAAACACTTCTCATCTGCTGCAGTTGAAAACAGTTTTTCCTTGATAAAAGTTTAACTAAAGAAGATGAATCAGAGCAGCTCTTTAAGTGGCAGATGTGTATCTACTAGAGAAGCACTGAACTGCTTAAGTGAACACAAATCAGTTTTGCAAGAACTGCGCTGTGGATATTTTAACACTCAATATACCTCAATAAAGTCCTTTCCTTGCAAAGTAAATGTCAGATCCTGCTCTTACATTAAGATATATCTTTGTAAGTGGTGCATTATGTTTCTTCGCATACTATTGAAAGCTGCTAATAACAAGAGGCATCAGAAATGTTTTCACATAGCGCTATATTTTTTTGCCTTTAACAGCCTGAGTGCTCACAAGAAATCTTATTTATAATTTACATCCAAATATGTCACAAAAGCAGGTGTTCTATGACCCGTTATGTTTTAAGGGAGCTGCTACTTATGATAAATTAGAGTTTTCCAGGGATTCAGACCTTCTCCATGAAGAATTTTTAAAACAAAAATATGGGCTTGGGGAAAAAAAGCAGCTTGTCATACAGAAGCTTATATCAGCAGCTCTGAGGCTATTTTAATTTAGGTGTAAAAATGAATGGTGTTTCAACATATGTCACAGTTATTTTTCTGTAATAATAATAGTAATATAATAATAATAATTAATATGGTACAGGGTGCCTGGAATACTGGAATTATCCAGGTTTGTATTGTCATTGGCTTGTCTTTATGACAGGTTGGAGGCACTTTTTTCCAACAGGCCATTCTATTCCCTCAAAGAAAAAACATACTCCTGCTGGGAGAAGAGATGCAAGTTAGAGGCCTGTTGTAGGCATGGGGCATCATTTCAGAAAAGTGTGTGTGGGGGGAGGGGGGCCAACGTTGTGTCATTGTATAGAACATTTTATGTCATTATATTACAGCCTGTAAAAGCTGGGGGATGGACACAAGAAGTGAAATGGAACATATGGACCATGAAAAGTCTGCAAGGAGCAAACCAAATCTGGGGAGCTGTGGTGGGGCTGGCATGTGCCCCCCTTGCCTGATAGCAAATGACAACCCTGGTTGGAGGGGCCAGAACTGAAACAGCTAGGATTCCAAACAGGATTTTCTAGTAAGTGAATTGAGTTTTCCCAAGGCGAAAATGTAATGTTATGGATGTATTGATTTTAGATTAAATTCACTCCTATGCAGAGAGCCAGTACAAGGTCTATGAACCATATGAGCCTAATTTTTATTATTAATTTATTTAAATGTATTATGGCAATGCCTAGATGCAAAGGTCTCATTGTATTAGACAATGTACGAGCATATCATACAGCCCTGAAGAGAGAGAAATGGAAGCCTATGTCTGCACTGCAATCATGGGGTGCGATTGTAACTTGTGTAGTCATAGACGAGCTAGGTAGCTCAATCCCTGGGACTGCAGTATAGACTTAAAGACTTTAAGGCCAGAAGGGACCATCATGATCATGTAAACTGACCTCCTGCACATTACAGACTACAGAACCTCACCCACTCGCTCCTGTAATAGACCCATGACCTCTAGATGAGTTACTGAAGTCCTCGAATCATCATTTAAAGACTTCACGTTACAGAGAACCCACAATTTACACTAGTTTAAACCTTCAAACAACCCACGCCCCATGCTACAGAGGAAAGTGAAAATATCCCAGGGTGTCTGCCAATCTGATCCAGGCAAAAATTACTTCCTGACCCCATATATGGTGATGAGTGAGACCCTGAGCATGTGGGCAAGACCCAGCTGCCAGACACCTGGGGAAAAATTCTCTCTAGTAACTCAAAGCCCTCCCCACTGAGTGTCCCATCACTGGCCTTTGGAGATATTTGCGACATGCCATGGTAGGAATCTCATCATACCATCCTCTCCATAAATTTTTACCAAGCTCTGTCTTGAAGCCAGTTAGGGTTTTTTGGCCATCACCGTTCCCCTTGGAAGACTATTCCAGAACTTCACTCCTCTAATGGTTAGAAACCTTCATCTAATTTCAAGCTTAAACTTTTTGATGGACACTTTATATCCATTTGTTCTTGTGTCAGGCTTGGTGTTTAATTTAAATAACTTCTCCCCCTCCCTGGTATTTATCCTTGTGATGTATTATAGAGTGCAATCATATCTCCCCTTAGCCTTCTTTTGTTAGGCTAAATATGCCAAGCTTGTAGTCTTCTCTCATTAGATAGGTTTCCCATTCCTCATATCCAAGTATCTCTTCTCTGCACCTGTTCCTGTTTGAATTCATCTTTCTGAAACATGACAGACCAGAACTACACACAGTATTCCAGATCACGTCTCACCAGCGCCTTGTATAATGGTACTAGCACTTCACTGTCTCTACTGGAAATATCTCACCTGATGCATCCTAGGACTGCATTAGTGCCCCAGGGGTCAGTCCTGGGGCCGGTTTTGTTCAATATCTTCATTAATGATCTGGAGGATGGGGTAGATTGCACCCTCAGCAAGTTTGCAGATGACACTAAGCTGGGGGGAGTGGTAGATACCCTGGAAGGTAGGGATAGGATACAGAAGGACCTAAACAAACTGGAGGACTGGGCCAAAAGAAATCTAATGAGGTTCAACAAAGAAAAGTGCAGAGTCCTCCACTTAGGAAGGAAGAATCCCATGCACAGCTATAGACTGGGGACCGACGAGCTGGGCAGCAGTTCTGCAGAAAAGGATCTGGGGGTAACTGTGGATAAAAAGCTGGATATGAGTCAGCAGTGTGCCCGGGTTGTCAAGAAGGCTAATAGCATATTGGGCTGCATTAGGAGGAGCATTGCCAGCAGATCGCGGGAAGTGATTATTCCCCTCTATTCGGCATTGGTAAGGCCGCATTTAGAGTATTGTGTCCAGTTTTGGGCCCCCCACTACAAAAAGGATGTAGACAAGTTGTAAAGAGTACAGTGGAGGGCAACAAAAATGATTAGGGGGCTGGAGCACAGGACTTATGAGGAGAGGCTGAGGAAACTGGGCTTGTTTAGTCTGCAAAAGAGAAGAATGAGGGGGATTTGATAGCGGCCTTTAACTACCTGAAAGGGGGTTCCAGGGAGGATGGGGCTAGGCTGTTCTCGGTGGTGGCAGATGACAGAACAAGGAACAATGGTCTCAAGTTGCAGTGGGGGAGGTCTAGGTTGGACATTAGGAAAAAGTTTTTTACTAGGAGGGTGGTGAAGCACTGGAATGAGTTACCTAGGGAGGTGGTGGAATCTCCATCTTTAGAGGTTTTTAAGATGAGGCTTGACAAAGCCCTGGCTGGGATGATATAGCTGAGGTTAGTCCTGCTTTGAGCAGGGGGTTGGACTAGATGACCTCTGAGGTCCCTTCCAACTCTAATATTCTATGATTCTATGATCCTATGATAGCCTTTTTCATGGCCACATCACATTGGGTGCTCATAGTCATCCTGTGATCATCCAATACACCCAGGTCCTTCTCCTACTCTGTCACTTCCAACTGATAAATTCCCAGTTTATAGCAAAAATTCTTGTTCTTAATCCCTAAGTACATGCACTATCAAATTTCATCCCATTTCTATTACTCCAGTTTACAAGGTCATCCAAATCTTCTTGTATGATATTCTAGTCCTCCTCTGTATTGGCAATATTTCCCAACTTTGTGCCATCCACAAATTTTATTAGCGTACTTCCACTTTTTATACCAAGGTCAAGAATGGAAATGTTAAATAAAATTGGTCCCAAGACCGATTCCTGAGAAATTCCATTAGTAACCTCTCTCCAGTCTGACAGATCACCTTTCAGTATGACCTGTTATCTCCCCTTTAATCAGTTCCTTATCCACTTTATGTTCTCATATTAATCCCCATCTTCTTCAATTTAACTAATTTCCCATGTGGAACTGTATCAAATGCCTTACTGAAATCCAGGTACATTAGATCTACTGTGTTTCCTCTGTTTAAAATATCAGTTAACTTCTCAAAGAAAGAGATCAGGTTAGTCTGGCACGAGCTATCTTTCATAAAATTATGTTGTAATATCCCAGTTACTGTTTATCTTTATGTCCTTAACTACTTTCTCTTACAATTGAGGTAAAACTAACAGGCCTGAAGTTTCTTGAGTCACTTTTTTCCATTTCTGAAGAATAGATACTCTATTAGCAATTCTCCAGTTACAGGGTATAACCTCCAAGTTTGTTTGGTTTTGTTTATTTAAAGATATGCTGTAGTTCGAAAGGAATTTTGCGGGACGTTCTATGGCCAAACTAGACCAGGAGGTCAAACAAGATCATTAAAATGATCTCTTCTGGCCTTAGAAACTTGTCAATTTTTGAATCTATGAAACCTTAATTTTGGCATTTCCTAACTTTTAAGCGCTTGATTTTGCAAACTTCATAATGTTCTTTACATACATACATACATACACAAAGAATAAAATATGAATTCTGTCATTGAATATCTATGGCTATTAATAATGCTAAGGAAATGATGCTGAACTGAAGTTCTGCTTATCAGTGTGGTGTATTGCCCAATAGTCTGTAACACAGAAAGAAGCAGATAATGCACACATTATAATTCTCAGTAGGCAAAAAGATGAGAGAAAGACATACCTTATTATTTTTTTAAAAATCAGTTCTTTAAAAAGCTTTTGAAGCTGCTCTTAATCTCACTCTTTTTTTTTTTTTTTTTTTGAAGGATAAAAATGGTTTTTGGTATTCTACTTTTAGAAGCGGTACAAGGTTCTTATAATAAAGTGTAGGGTCACTTGGTTTTCTTTTTTTTTAAGAGGGTAGAAAAATCAGAGCTAAGCTGTCAGTTTGTTGAATACTGGTCAGTGAAAATATAAATATGCTTGCTGTGTGAATCATAATATGTAATGCTTTGCAAACTGGCTGTCCATACACAAGTCAGATTCTGCGAGTCTTTTCTTAGTAGTCTGCAGAATGCAACACTTCCAGAAGCAAGCATTGTAAAACTGATTGACTGAGCATGGGTCTGTGAAACTTTTTGATGATGTGGCCTGCAGGGTGATAAAGATCAAGAACCACTGAATTAAGTTTATTAACTGCAAAACAAAATCATTTTATGAATTTCTGAGTAACAACTGTGTAGATTTTAAATGTTTTTAGCAATATCTAAGGCTATGATCCTTTGGAGTGTCACAATAATGAGCAAGCTATGTTTCAGACCCTTCTCTGGGTGCAACTGTCTGGTCCAACCACTTTCAGACAGGCTATCTGGGCTACAGCCCTCTGTGCATCCCAGTCATGTTAACCCAACAGCCTCAGCTGCGTTCAGCACCTGCAAGCCCTTTTCCTCCAGCAGCTGTGACAGCAGCCAATTAAAGAGACTCATGAATAGCTTTGTAAAAATTAAGCATTATTTATTAATTCACTCAAAGGTACATAGCTTTGTAAAATCAAAGATGAGGCTTAAAACAAATGCCTAGACACCCATCTTACTTTATCTTTTCTTGCCAGATTTCACGGACACTCTATGAGCTGCTCCTCATAACACATACATTGCCCTTCTTTTCTAGGCCCAGAGTCCTTTAATAGTTTAGTATCCCTTTGATCCTAGGCTCAGCCCTGGGAAGAGTAAACCTCGCTAGCCTGGTTAGAGCCAAGCAGGGGTATTGCCCTATTAAAAGTTCCCCCATTGTTCCCTTAAGGAGACTTATCTCTGTCATTGTTTAATTTCCTGTTTCCTTAACAGCTTCCTTTGATTTAATTCTATGCAGTCAGGCAGGATAATAAGAAACAGGTAAACTAAGGACATGTGATATTTATAAAAATAATACACCTAACTCCCTCATTCTTCACAGGCAGATGCTTTGTATTTTAACTCTTTGGGAATTGTATTCCATCATTTTGAGGTATTGCCTGCGATGAAGTGGATACTTTTGAGATGAATGACATTTCACCAGGGAAAAACCTCTCTAAGCTTGTTAGGTCAATTTTTTTTTTTAAATATTAAAGGCAGTATCCCTAGAAATCTTATACCAGTGACAATTTCTGTGGCAAGGGAAGAGAAAATAATGGTGTTTTATGTATCATACCATTCCGTATATTTTAGATTGCATACGTTCATAAATGTTCACTGTGGAATTCTGAAGAATCTGAATGCACCATCCCATTTGTGTGTGTGTATACATATATGTATTTAAACACCCCTGTACCATCTCTTTTGTTCCTCTTTCCCCTTGCCTTTCTGAAGACCCAACAAGTTCTGTATGAAAAACACAAAAACAAAAAACCAACAAGCAGGGACTGTTTTCAAAGGGTGGTACAGCAGCAGCAATATATTGGTTATAACATAAAAGTGTTCTCACTGTGGGATATAGGCTATACATGTAACTACCATATTTAAGAATGTTTCTTTTAAGTGTTTGCTTTAAAAAAACCAGCATACACAACTGAGGTATAGAAACACAAAAAGTGATATCCGTGAGGGTCCTACACTCCACAGGCAAACTATTCAGATAAAATAAATTTATCCAGAAATTCTTCTCTTAACCTTCTTCATCAAAAGTCCTTTATCAAAATGTCTATGATTTGGGAACCTGTGTTATCCTGACAAACTTCATCTTTCATAGCCCTTATTCTTGCTGTACCATTGATTATCCAGTGGCAAGCCAGCCTCTTGCTCCACTACCATATGATAACTGTTAATATAAAAAAAAATTTCTTTTGTACATTTTTTAAAATAATAGCTGGTATTTTGTGTCAATAATGGCAAAATTGCTAATTTCACCAGGGTTTGCTTATAGCACTTTTCATAAGTTGAGGCCAGGAGGTTTGGGAAGTCCTGGAGTATAGTTCATGCAAAATAGCAAATATTCAGGTTAACCAAAGTCTCTGCGGAAAGAATCTGAGATGCGTAGGCATCTGCCCAAAGGGCCATCTCAAAAGTTTTAGGATAATATATATATGCGTGCGTGCGTGCATGTGCATGTGTGTGAGAATAAGTGATGATTAAAAACGTCAGGTGATAAATTTAAATATATTCAAAAAAATGGAGCTGTTCTTCAGGACCTGGAGAAGAAGTGCTCCGTGAAAGCTTGTTTCTTTCACTGACAGAAATTGGTCCACTTAAAGATATAATCTCACCCGCCTCAAATCTCTCATAGCTTGGGACCAACATGGCTACAACATTGCTGCAAACAATCTTTCATTTTGAAATGAAACATTTTGATTTTCACTTCATAACTGCTTTTGTTTTGAAAATTCTTTTAATTTTATTTTTAAAAACTTAATATTAAAAACTGCTCAAAATCAAAATGAACATAAAACCTGAAACAACTTTTAAAAAATCTTTGAGAGGAAAAACAATTTAAAGGATTTCATTTTCAATTCAACTGGAAACTTTTTTTAATTTTTTTTTGGAAAAACCAGCAAACGGAGCTCTGTGAGTAACACATTTTTCGAAGTCTACAAGGACAAGCAGCCAAATCTCTCCATAATTGCTTTCTTAAACACAAATAGCTCATCAACAAACAAGAAATATTCTAAAGGGCCAAGTCAACAATTTGAACTAATGGCCTTCAAAATAATATTGAAGAGTTAAACTTATTTTTTGATTATGAAAGAGAAAAAAATTGTCTGAATTAACAATTCTTTAAAACTTATTATTATTTTTATGACATACAGATATCTCAGTTGATTTTAATCATGTTTATTGAAAATATGTTGTTGGTTTTACAAACCAATTTTCATTCCAGGCTGAATTTTCATAGTGAAAGTCTTAACTCTAGAAAGCTAGGCTTATAACAGCAATTGAATTTTCATATGGATTAACAGCATGATTATAACATATTTCTTGAATTTAATTTATTTCCATTGATGTTTGGAATTTACTTTTAAAGTGCCAACTACATTTGCCTCCACGTCTTTATTGAAAGCAAGAAAATAGCTTTAATTGTCTAAAAATATGGATAGTGTTTATGGGGTTAGTTCAAGATTTTTCACACTCTGTCCTTCATATCCCTGCCAGATCTATGAGAATGATCATGTTTTCTTCTCTTTAATTGAAGATATGTGAGGAAAATGGCTGTCTTGGAAAATGACCCTTTTCTCCTTGTTTTCTAGGGATTAAGAGAGCAGAATTCCCTAGCTCCTTCCTGTGTTAACTGTAGTGAACTTTTGAGAGAATCTATTCTGCTTTGTTATTTCAGGTCAACAGGGAAACCATTTGGGATTACTAATACTATATTTTAGAACAATAGAACTTGCACATTTGGTGGAGAGAATGTTCCCTCCCAGCCTTAATAAACATGAGCATACTGAGTCTCCTTTCATATACACTCCCAAACTTACAGTAATATATACAAAAAAATTAAAAAGACATATGGATTTTGACCCAGGTATTTGAAAAAACAGGTACTAAAACTATGTTTCAAATTCTATATGGATGTTTTTTAGTTTATTATTATAACCTGTCACAGGGAGGCTGGCCCCTTAAGGGGATATGGGCTCAATCCCTCTGGTGATAAGATCAGCTCACTTCCCAGGTGGGAAAATCATTGGGTCATATGACTATCTCAAGTCAAACCTTGATGAAATAAGGAAGAGGCCTGATGAGGAATGAGGGGAGGGAAGCTGTGCCAGAGGCTGTAGAGAGTAGGAGGCCTTTGACCAAGAAAAAGATTTGGGTGTAGAGGGCCGCTGGGACACTGATCCGTGGAGGACTCCAGGCCAGAAGTCCTGGGTATCTCTGCAGGGAGAGCAGGCACAGAGACCATCAGAGAGGAGGAGCTGAGCCCAGCTTCGGAGTGGGGCAGAAAAGTGCATGAACTGTCTGTGACAACCTGTACCCTGTGTTCACCCTTATAGAAGGCTGTGATATATTTTGTGCAAAGTATAAGTTGTGCAAAGGTATCATTTGAAAAGTTATAATCTGCCGAAAATTATTGTCCTGGTAAAATGTGTGGCAACATTTTATGTAAGTTGCAAGGCTTTAGTGCAGTGGTTCTCAATCTATTTTCCATTGTGGGCCACATATGCAGCGCTCTATGTGTTATGTGGGCCGCATCCACACAACCATATATATATGCTACCTGTATGGTCCTAAGGATGTCACATGGGCTGCAGCTGTGGGCTGATTGGGCCGCAGGTTGAGAACCATTGCTCTACTGTATAATAGTGTTATAACTTGCTCCAAGGTTAAGAAAAGCAGGCCCAAATCAGTTTTTCAGAGACAAAGACACTGTCATCCCATCTTAAGGGATATCACATGCTTAAGCAGCCATTCTCCAGCAGGGTGGAATAGATAAACAAGAAATTGGCCTTCCATCATAGGGATAATTCAAACCTCACATCCACAAGAGACTGGTCACCATGACTCAGCAAGGATGTTTCTAGCACAAGAAATTAAATTATAAAGAGGGGAGGAAAATGCTTGACTTCACTCCTCTTCCTCCCATCTTTCTGCTTATGACAGCAATGACTACCTGAAGGACAGTGGATTCTGCTGGAGGGTTCCCAGGCTGAAAAAAGACCCAGCCTGTGAAATTTACTGCTGCATATGGTGAAAGAGATGCTTTTGTTTTGAATTCTCTTAGTTGGTTAAGATAGCCATTAGTTTGCATTTTATATTTTATTTTTTTCATAACCAATCCTGACTTTTATGTCTCATTACTTGTAGTCACTTAAAATCTTTCTTCTCAGTCTGTAGTTAATAAACTTGTTTTACTGCTTTACCTTAACCAGTGTGTTGGATTAACATGTGTGGGGAAAACTTCCTTTGGAATAACAAGGCTGGTGCATGTCATCTACCATTGATGAAATGATGGACTTTATATGAGCTTGCATTGTTCAGCAATGTGTTGGGCAATATAAGACGCACAATTCTGAGTGAAAATATGGGACAAGAGATCTTTCTGGTGTTGCTCTGCGGTTTAATTCATGAGTGATTGGCTAGTAGCACTCAATACCTTGCAGCTGGGAGCAAGTTACATGCTGGAGACTGTGTTAACTGGCCAGGAGTGGCTGTTCTCACAGGAAAGCAGTGTAAGATGCATCCTAGGTTGGAGAATCGGGAGGACACAGCTTTTCAACAGTCTAGCTTGTACCCTGGGTAATATCACAGTGTGAAAGGAAGACAAACTGGCAGGGAGGAGCGGCTGGACAAAGTCTGAGACTGGGGTGAAGACTGACTTGTTTTTTGTTTTGAGTTCTATTTGGTTTACGCCATTTTATTGGCAGGATTAAATAAATAGGACTTTTGAAGGGAAGCTTTGTTTTAAAATCTGTTGGACTGTGTGGTATGGAGTGCTTAAGGGGCCCTACAGAGAGGGAAACTGAGGCAGGGCTGACCATGAGGGGGCACTGGGGAGACAGTGACTCAGTGTCAGGTCTCAATTCAGCAAAGCACATGTTTAACGTTGTCATTGATACTTAATGTTAAGCATGTGCTTCATTGACTTAAAATTATGTTTATTTTTGCAGTTAATGCATTATATATTTGTGAGTTCACACATCACATACCATGCTTCAAAATTTATATAGCTATTTAAAAGCAATCTGTGGGTGACAATGGGGAGCGTGATTATCCCCAATGTAATCAAAATAAATTTTACAGTAAGATGTCCTCACTGTAAAAATATTATGTTGGTCCTGATTCACAATGCTGGAATTTTTTAATACCAAAAATAATCCTGCATAATGCACAGCTCTGATGTATATGTTGTCATGGTTCATTTGCAGTCAGAATCATGACCATGATTTAGGACATTTTCACTGATCTTCATTGGACTTTAAATCAGCTCTTAGTTCTACTCTTTAAGTCCTTCTGTTGAGCATCCATAAATTATGGAGAGAACATAAATTGTTTAACTGATTAAATAAACAAAATATACATTGCTTTCTTGCCTCAGTCAGTAATATGAATTTCTCTGGAGTAAATATTACCTTCTGGCTTTGTTCAGCTAGCAGACATTGATGAAAATATTTTCTTTCTAATAATTAATTAAATCATGGTCCTTCACAGGTCCATGAAGATTCAACTAATTAAAGTCATCAGAATAAGGAAGGCCACTTAAAATATGAGATTTGAAATTGCAACTTAATAGCCAAGGCACAATGTTTCCTTGTTTATTTAGACTTAAACCCTGATAATTGCCACTGGTCAATTTAGGAAATATTGTGTCAATTCCGATTACCATATTACACACTAGTTGGCCATTATAGATTGGTTTTGAGGTAAGTTTTGAGGTGTCTGTTTCTGGTGTTTATGGACTATTGATTTATGTTTTGGCATAGCAGTATGAGTTTTATAACACAGGAAAAAAAACCTATATTGTAGCAAATACGTTGAAATCTCAGTTGTGTACAATACATCATGCTTAGAAACTAGATTTATTTGTAAATGTATTAGTCCAATTAATCTCAAGTAGGAAAAATCACATTCAAGAAACAACAATTGCAAAAAAGAAACAGTTATGTTATCACCTTGATGATTTTTCATAGTATATTTTTCACACAAATATGATTTTAGATTAAAATAAGATAACCATAAAGCACAGTTACTCAAACTAAATATACATTGCTGTCTTTGCTGCATCAGTAATATGAACTTCTCTTGAGTATGTAGGGTCTTCTGGCTTTGTTAACATGTAGTTGCCGTTTCAGAATATAAGGAATTTTTCTCTTCATTATATCTTGGTTTGAATTCTCTTGATTGAAAACATCTTGCTGAAGTAACTGTAAAACATGAGAAGAGACACTGTGGAATCTCTATATTTCTTTAGATTAAAGATAAAGAAAAACTATTAATCTCTTGATACTTTTGTAAATCTACATTCTCTTAATGTACTCACTAACTAGCAAAAGAGATAATGGACTTTAACCTTGTTGTTTCACGAAATTAATTATTAAAACAATATCTGTTTTATCTATAATCACATTATTGATGTGTAAATCTCAAAAATTTGGTGGTGAAGTACTAATCCCATTGAAGTAAATGGGATTATTGACATTGATTTGAGTGGGGCCAGGGTTTCACCCTGAAAGCTTTCATTTAATGTGGATAAAGCTTTAAGAATTTAAAGTTCTTTATATAAACATCATCGGTCTAAAATTTAGGCTGGAAATCTGATGAGACTTCCACTACTTGCTGGTTTCAGCGTTCCTAGTGATATTACAGTATGTTTACTTCTATTAGTAGGCAAAATGAGAAACGTATAAAATTTTCAAATCAGAAATGTGAAAATATATAGAAAACAAAAGTTGTGAAGGTCAGAATGTGCAAAACCAATCGTGCTTTGAGTTTTTAAGGAAATGTCAGGTCGGTTATTACATTACCTGAAATGATTTAATCCATTCTTATTAGTGCACCTTTTAATGATCAAACACAATCCAGCTGGCTGACAGAGGGTCGTTAAATAAAAACCTTGTATCATTCATAATGCAGTTGTTTAGGGGCACTAAAGTTGATTGATCACTTAGTAAATGGGTCCTGATCTAAAATCTGTTGGAGTCAATGGAAAGACTCCAAGTGATTTCAATGGGCTTTGGAACAGAGCTTGGATGAATAGGATCACAGATAGAAGTGTAGTGTATTACTCATTCTCAGCTGTGGAGCCCTTTCTCAAGTTTCCATGATCTCTTCCTTCCCTTCTCTATTAAACTTATCTGATATTTCTTTGCACTCCTTTTCTTTACATCTAAGCTGCAACAGGACCATAGTTTCTTGATCCATGGCTTCTTTGAGGTCAATGAGCCCCAGTTACTGCTCCATGTTCCCACATCTCCAGGGTAAGAGATATCTCAGTATCATGACGTAGTGTGCTAGTTCTACAGCAGATACTCTGCAGTGCTAAGTGTACTGATGAAAAGGACTCTGAGGCAATTTTGAGCCCCAAAGATGCATACTGTTACAGTGCTCTGTGTGTACAACCTTAGCTGACTCCGAGGATTCTAGTGCACAGACTTGAAAACAGACTGCTGTGGTCCAGCAGATCATATGGGCTGAATCCTCAGTTGTGGGGAGAGGAGAGGAAGAGGGAGAGAGCGTGTGTAAGTGAAAATGGCTCTAAACTACCTTTTTTGCACTCTCAATCCTGGGCTTCTAGACATCAAAAGATCCCCTAAAATAGCCTAAAGCCATGTTGGTGGGGAAACACCCTGCTTCATGGTATTCCCCAGGGCAACCATGGTGGCTTTGCAAACACATTGTACTGACATAGGTAGTGCAAATGGGCAACTATGAATTGGGCCCAATGATGCTATGCACATACACAATGCCATCTCCTGCTTTCAGTCACACCTGTGTAAATCCACATTGTTGCTTAACACAGTTTAATTTTCTGTTCTGTTGTAAAGCTCATCTCCATATCTCTGCTTAATTTTTTTTTGAATGGCTACATATAGGACAGACAGGACCTAGGTTTTAAGTCTCTCTTAAATACATAATCAAAGCAGAGTCATTCAAGTGGCATGCATTAGTGATGTGTTGTTTTACCTCCCAGTACTGAACGGCTCTGCTTTGGCAGACATTTTGGAGCTGATATATTGTCAGCATCGCTTCCAAGTTGGAGCCATCTAGAGCAGCAGGAAACTGTCCTCTCGTAAGGAAGTCATCTTCATCAGATTCCGTTGTTTCCTCTGCTTGGTTGTTTACGTTGTTTATAAGACTGCACACATTTAGCAGGGTCGTTTTCCAGTAAGGAAGTTTTGCTCTGTTAATCTGAAAGATATAAAACACATGCTATGTAAAAATGCTGTCTTTTCTTTAGCGATCGCTGTGACACTGTAAAGCATTTCAATGGGGACAATATATTTTGTGTAGTGTTTTGGGGGGGAGCTGCTTGTTTGTTTTTGTCTAACCAAAATTAAGGCAGCAATTGTAGTGGGCTGTAATTAGGACAACTCATTTATTAAACATACAGGGTCTGATCTCCTGTGCCTTGCCCCCCAAAACCAGAATGGTAGCATTTCACAGCTCTCTGCGCAGGTATAAATGACATCACAAGGTTCAAGGGAGTGGAGAATCAAGCTTGTTGGATGGAGTCCTGGGGCAGGCAGCTCAGCCTATCTAATAAGCATGGACTCAGAATGCATCCTTGTCAGCAAGAGGATCCTCCTCCCCAAACAGCCGCACGGTAAGGGGTACCTCTGTGCTCCCTGGCTAGTCCTACAGGGAGTGTGCTCTCTCTGGACACAGGTGTGTGATGCAATGGACCTCTGCAGTTTATGAACCCTCAGGCCTTGCTTGCTGTGGCCTTTTTTACTGTCTTGTGTAGGGAGCTTTAATGGAGTACTAATCTGCAGAACGCAATGGATTGCAGATTACCAAAATGAAGTTACAGATTAAGCTGATGTGTAAATACAAAAAATATTATTAAGCAAATAAAGATGAGCCACTCTGTATCTGGTTCTTTACGGGTAGAGGGTAAGTTTATTTTAAAAAAAAAAACATGTAGGGAAATAAAGAAGAAATTGAAGGTTGAAAGTATTCTTGCAATGGGCTGGGTGTGTTTGCCTAAAACATCTCATGCCCAGGCAGCTAGCAGGTGTTGATCCTATCGAGAAAGGTTTGAGTGGGTTCTGCTGTCTCCTTGAGGCAGGTAAATTTTTAACCTATCTTTATGTATAAAAAGGTGAAAGTGAATCTCCTGTTAGTGAGGATGCAGAGTGTGGGTTGAACAGTCCTGAGAGAAGAACCCTAGGAATTGCCAAGCCTATGGAGCATATTTGAACTGACTCTTATATCTTCTTTTCGTTAAATCCAAACTCAGGAAGGAGGCCACACTGAACTTTGTATATAGTGTGAATTTATTTGTAGGGCAAGTTGGAAAAGGTGCCTGCCCACTTTATATTCCCATCCAACACAATTACGTTACAAAACTTGGATGTAAAAGATTAATGCTATTGACCATCTGTATATATCTCTGCCTCCTATTACCATTATTAAAAGATAGACATGAATACCAATGGCTGAGCAGACCCATTATGAAGAGGGAAAACACTAAATTCTGTGGCACATATATTCAGAGATGAATACCTAAAGGCAGCAGAAAGGCAAGTCATGTGTGAGCAGATATCTATGGGACTGGTGGTAGGGGAAGGAACTGGCAGGAAAACAGAGTGGGTAGCATGGAGAGTCAGGCATGTGAGAGCAGACAGTTGAGTAGAATGGAGAGATCCAGCATAAGGGAGGACAGTTCAAAGATTATTGGGGAGACTGTTGGAGATCAGGACATTTGGAAGGAAGTTGAGTCTGTTGTAGTGGGTAGGGAGAAGAATCCACATTGTGGAAGAGAATGGGATGTTGTCATGGGAAAAGCAGGGATTCGGTTCTAAAGATATGTAGATATTATTTGCTTATCTTCAGTTTCTCATAACAATTTGCTAAATAAGGGTTATTAATGAATATTAGTGCATTTTGATTTAAGACTGGGTGAACTGCAACAGGAGTTCTGCTATGTAAGAGCCATCAGACCCTAAAAGAATGTACTTATATGAGAGGATTTTCTCTTGGTCAAGATGAATCTCCACTCAGTAGAGAATCTGCATGCACTTACCTGCCCTGGGTCCTCCACGAACTTAACCTATTTATTCTCAGTCAATGCCTTCCTTCTATTTTCCTATTAGCTAGAGCTGGGTGGAGGAATTTTCTTTTCATGAAAGATATTTGGTTTCAATCCAATTTAGAAGAACCCCCCACATATTTCAAAATTCTCTGTGAACTGGAATGGAGCCTTGACTTTTGAGGGCAGTCTGTCTTGTGGGCTGCCCTGGGGCCCCTGAGCTGCTGAAGAGGGGTGAGCTTCAGAGCCAGGATTCCCAAAATTTCTAGGCTAATGGTTCTCCATCTGCCTACCAAGTGAGTTGCTAAGGATCCATGAGCTTGGAATGCTGATCTGATGAGGAGCCTCAGGCCTAAGAGCCGGGGTTCCCATAGCTTCCGGGCTCCCAGCTGTTTGCAAGTCTGCCGGCTGAGGCTTTTGTTGGAATTTATTACTATCTGTCTCCGGGAAATGTTTCAGTTTCAAGGAAACAGCCAAGTGTTTTGTTGGTGTTTTTCCTACCAGCTTTAGTTTTGGTTTGGAAAAATGAAACGAGGGAGCTTCACTCACCACTTCCCTTCTCCATCATATTTTCCACTTTCTGGGTTCCCCGTCTATTTTTCCCTTCTTTAAAATTTTGTTTTCCCTCCAGCACAGAAATTAGTTTCCTTTAAACAGGATTTAGAGACAGAAAAAATTCCAGGGACAAGGAAAGCATAGGCTGAGCAGTACCTTCTTGGTCACTGACCTCATAGTTCCCAAATGATTCATGTTGAGCATTTACTCATAGAGATGTAGGACTGCAAGGGACCTCAAGAGGTCATCTAGTCCATCCCTCCTGCGCTGAGGAAGATTTAAGTATACCTAGACCATTCTTGACTCCAAAGATGGGGATTCCACAATCTCCCTTGATAAATTAGTCCAGTACTTAATTATTCTTATAATTAGAAAGCTTTTTCCCCCTAATATCTAACCTAAATCTCCCTTGTTGAAAATTAATGTCAGGTTTACATTTTATTTGTGAATTAAAGTGTATTTATTTTTATGTTTCAAGGAATAAATAGTAATGTAGCAACCAAGCCTTGTGATTGGTGGACAGTACATAATAATATAGCTGTTTCAGCCATATAGAAATTCATTTTATTTAGTGATAACATGTTTAGAGGGAGGGCAGTGTATATACTCTATGTAATTACCAGTCCACTAGAGAATCCTATAACCTTGTGGATATTTGAGTCATCTTGCTAATAGAGATTAATATTTTATGTTGGATCTGTGTGGTATTCATTGTTAGCCATATGTTTGTTGGGGGGTTTGTTTGTTTGTTTGTTTGTTTTTGTTTTGGGGGGCAGAGAGAGATAAATGTCATAAAGACAGACCAAGGCAGTAATAGAAATTTGCACCAATGTCAGCCATTATCTAAGATATTCCCTTTGGACCATAGTCCTCTCTCAGATACAGCTATGTTATTAAGTGGGCATAATTTAGTCCTTTATTAGAAGATCCTTGCTTTCTCAACTGTGTTGGATTCGCTGTTCAGAAATGTATATTTTGTTTTGAAGGTGAAATGGAAACACATCCTAAATCCTGCTCAGTAGTTTGAAATTTTGTTTTTTGTTTACTTAAGGCTCATCTGGTTCTTCATCCAGGTGATATAATTAGAGTGTTGAATTATCCGACAGGTTCACAACAAAATTAACCTCTTTATGGAATGTCTGACTTAATTAGCAGGAGATGGGTTTAAAAAGTAAATAAGGTGCCTATTTCAATTTCAAAACCCTCTTTGGTTTACTTAAAATTATTTGTGGCATAAAAAAGTACTTAATTTTTTCGCACAAAAGATTATGCTTTCCCCGTACACTTTTCTGCAAGTTCCAACCCTTTGTACTAAGAATGATGTTTTCAGCTTGTGGACGAAGACTATGGTGGCTTCCTGTGTAGAGCTGCAGTATCCTTTGAGTCTAAATTTGTTACTCTATCCCAGCTTTAGACATGCCAAAAGAATATTTTAGAAGACATTGGTAGCATATGCAAGTAGCAACTGCCAGCTGAGTCAAGTTTAGTACAGTTCTTACTAGCTAGGCCAGGAGAAGAATCCCCATTTAACACACGGTAGTTATTGGTCTTTGAAGCATTGTTTGTAAGACCCACCTAAGATAAATTGGTACAATGGACCTTATTCCCATTTATGCCACACTTACATCACTGTAACTCCTTTAACTTCAGTGTAATTACTTCTGATTTGCCCCCGTGTCAGATCAGAAAGGGGTCATATGCCTTTAGGAATTGGCTGACCAGGTTAATTATCAGTCAAGACTACATATAGGAGTGCTATTTATAGATTCTGAGAGTGAGTATGGCCTCTTGGTTACAGCACCAGACTGGGACTCAGTGCACCTGGGTTCTATTCCTGGTTCTGCCACTGGTGTGCTGGGTGACTTAGAGCAACTCACATCACTTCCCCATGCCACAATTTCACATCTGTAAAAAACTGAGACAATGGTACTGATTTCTTTTGTTAAGTGTTTTGAGATCTACTGCTGAAAAGCACTAGGTAAGAGCTAGGTATTGTTACATAACTGTCTGCTGAGCAGACAGCTCTCCTCTGATCAAGTGAACAGAGTATGCTTGTTACTCCACTGTAACTGCAGGTATTGAATGAATATTATTTATAAGTTGTGTGAACTCTCTCTAGTAATATGGTAAAGCATAGCCTTCCACTCAAGGAGTCCAAGAGTCCTGGTTCACTTTCAGTGAGTGGCATATTTTCCACACAGTTCTAGACTGACAGTCACACAGGTAACTACAAACACTCAAGTTATGGTTTGGAAACAGCCAGGAAGGAGATCAAAGCACCAAAGTCTCAAAGGTTAGAGATAATATACTGAAGGTTAGCTCAAAAAAAGTCTGGTAGTAATTTGATAAAACAATGGAGGTCGTTTGTAGTATGAATCTGGATTTGAGATTTATTGATGCTGAAGAATTCATACAGCGAATCTGAAATAAGTTTTTGCATTGACGAAGATTCTTATAAAATGTAATATTGAATGTTGTTGGGCTCAGAAATATAGCTGGTCTTTTCTTTTTCCTGTGATGTATTTCTGAAGACAGTTTGAAAGTTTGTGTCCCAGTTGCTAACAGAGCTGGCCAGAACTGGCAGTTTCCAGTTCATGATATTTGAAATTTGGTTTTTTTCAGATCCAGAATGAAACCTGTCTTTTTGAAACTTCCCACGAACCAGAAATTTAAAAAAAATCATATTAATATTTAATTTACATTGTTTCTGAAATGAAGTTTGCTCCCAGGACCTTTGCAGCAGCCAGTTGAAATGGACATTCTTGTTAGTTTCACCGCTGCTATTCAGAGGGCAGCCATGAAACTGTCAAGAACGTCCATTTCAGTTAGCAGCTGCCAAGGCTCCCAGGGTCTGGAGTTCTGAGGCATGCCCACAATACAGATTGCCCCAGCCCAGGGAACTCTGAGTTTCCAAACTCCTGGGACAGCTGGTCCCAGGACTGCCTGCTCAGAAATTAGATAGCACAGGGATCCAGCTGGCTTGGGAGTCTGGAAGTCCTGGGATCCTGGAGCCAGGGAAGTCTGCATAGTATAGTTGCTCTGGATACTTGTCCCAGGACTTCCAGGCACCGCAGTAGAGAACTTGGAAGTCCTGAGAGCCCCCATATTTTTCCAGGCTCTCTGCTGAGGAGCTGGGAGCCAAGCCTGGGTTAGAACCAGGGCTTTCAGGATCCTGGCTCCAAGTCAGTGAGCCTGGTAGCCTTGGCTTGATGTGTCTGTCTTTTGACAGAAACCTGCCTGTCAGAGAGGGCTTCATCGGAATCCTTCCTGTGATGCTACAAATTTGTCAAGCCCAAACCATTTTTGCAAAACATTTCAGGTTCAACAAATCAGCATTTTTCTAATAAAACTCTGTCGCATCAAAACATTTCTAACCAGCTCTAATTGTTTACCTAAAAGGAGCAGTAGGAAGGCATTTATCGTGTCTGGCACTGCCTTGAATCTGGAGGACTAAAGGGAACTCTGAGTTCCACTGTATGGATTTGTTCCACATCAGCTGGTTTATCTCTGATTTTGGTTAAATGGTACCTCTGGAGGCCCTGTTGATGTAGTAATAACTTATATCATGCTGTGTGCATAGTATTAGCTGCTGGAACATGGATAAATTCTGAATGTTACAAATTTTATAAAAAGAAATTATTTTCTGTTCTTGCTTCCAATATCCAATATTTCATCCTTAGCAAAACAGATTAAAAAAAAAAAAAATAGAATATCAAAATAATTAATACATTCAAATTCAGATGATTTTGTGCCAGAGATAGCTTAAACAGTGATGACATTGTTTATGGTATTTTGGAGGTATACTACAGTGCTTAGAACTCAAATAACATTTGGTGGTTGCTGCTCTGCAGTGAGCTTTGTTTCATGATGGAGTACTTTCTTCCTCCAGGTAGTATGATTTTACTGCTTAGATGTTTCCTCCTTTTGTCATAGTGGAGAATGAAATAATTCAGCATATTCTGCAAATGGATATTCAGGTGAATTCAATGTGATGTCAAGGTATACCTGGTATATCAGCAGCACAAGCCGTGTCAGGTCTATAGAAAATACTATCTATTTAGGTGCTCATATTCCCCCATCAGTGTAGTATTTGAGTGCCTCCCAGATATTTAAAAATAGAAATAACAATAAAAATCTTCCTTTCTCTGTTGCTAAGCAGACAGGCTGAATTTTGTACCAAGTGGAGTTTTTCCAAGCTGCATTGCTGTCCTTGAATATATGAGTTTCAGTTACCAAGCTTAGTGGTCATGAATGCATGGATAAGTGGCCAGGTCTGTGTCTGATAGGAGGGAGCTTTATCTTCTGGCCAGACACAGACGGTAGTGGACAGGTTTTTCAACCACAAATACTGGATATTGCTTTTGTATTATCCTATATAGCAATGAGGTGTTGAAAAGGACCAAGGTTGCTGACAAGTTAAATAGTTGAGAGCAGGTGCCTCAATAGTGGGGAATATTATAGAGGAGGCATGTTCTTCAAAGCGACTGCACATTCCACCAGCATTGCCTCAGTCTTGTCTGGGTTCTGCTTTAGCAGGACAAAGAAGAGTTCTTTACTCTCCTATTATCCAGGAAGAAGAGGGCTTAGAATCACACATAATCAGAGGTATATTCTTGAGCAGTGAATCAGTTTAAATGGTTAGAGTACTAGAACATACTATATACTTAGAACACACTTATTGAAAATACTTTATGGACTCCCAGGAATGCCAAGCAGTGTTAATGTGGCTGAAAAACTACTTTGCTACACTTGTAGATCCAGACTTTCCGAAACAGGTTTGCTTTTTTCTCCTAAATGTGAGGGCCACCAAGATGATGAGATTGGTTGGTTAGATTGTCAAGTACATATCACAGACAATTAATGAGAAATAACAGTAGTTATTCTCTACTGGAATTAGATATGAGATGGGAGACAACAAGCATCAGTTCAGGAAGGTCTGAAGTTAAGTCAGGGATGTTCCTATCACAAGTCCACTTGTTAAGACAGGTTCAGTTATTAGGTCACTTGAACTGGGTTTATGAATTATGTGGCCTTCTGGACAGAAGTAGGCCTAAACAGCAAGTTGCCACACCCAACACTACACTTAACAAAAATCATCTTTACTCTGTCAACTATGATTCAGTTTTGGCACATTCTTAATCTGCCACCACACAACTGTTTTAGAGTTTATGTTGTGTGTCAGAGAAGGGGAAGAGCGATAGGTGATGAAATATTGGCTCCACTGATGTCAAAAGCAAAATTCATATTGACTTCATTAGAGCTAGGATTTCAGCAAGAGTGTATTAGCCCTTTGGGATTCAGAAGAAGAATCCTTTTGACAGAATCCAAATGCTAAACTGATCCCAGGAAAAGAATCCCCACTAATCTCTTTCTTACTATAGGAGTTTTTCTTGGCCCACCAGAAGACAAGAAGTAGGTTTGTTTGACATCTGGGTCCTGTTACCTAATTGGGAACACAGAAATCTAGGAATTACCATACTGGATCAAATCGGATTATCCATCTAATCCATTCTCCTGTTTCTATTGACAGCGATATCAGGTGGTATTAGAAAGTGTGGGAGAAGCTGATAAACCCTCAGATGAGCAAATGTGAAAAAACCATCCATCCCAGAGGCAAATTTGCTTCTTTAACCTATCAATTAATCATTGGTTTATGGAATTAATTTTTTGTGAAAAAAAAATTTGTGAAAATTTTCTCCTGTTTTTTCTACCTTTAATCCATGCTACCTTCACTCCATGTTATTTAAAATAAATAAATAATTTTTTCCACTTCATTTATGGAAGATATCAGTACTGCTAAAGTTTTTGGCCACTGCCTGTCAAATGTTCTGTTTCTTATATTCACCTATGTGAAGCCGAGATCATTGAGCCCTGCGTATTTGGAAAATAAATATATGGCTGGCTCTTTGGTCACTCAGGAAGGAAACTATTTACTGGATATTTCTGTGATTTTTTTTTTGATGTTCTTGATGATCACTAAAACTACAATATTATTCCTAAACCAAAATCAATATCTGTTGGTAACAGCTTTTGTCTTTTGAATATGTTAATTTTACACATGTAGAAAAAGTACAATATCTCATTTAGGCGTTAATTCAAGATAAAGTCAGACATAAACTTATTGGAAACACATTTTCCTCTTTATAAATTTATATCTCCACATGAAACTCAACCTGACTATTTCATTAAAGTACCAGCATTACAAGTGAGACACACGTTTTAATTTTTGCATCACATCAACACCTTTAAACTTCCTTTGAACTAAAAGAAAATTTTGCACCAAAGTAATGCCTTGCACTGAACTTTTATGTCTAGACTGTAGGTTATTACTTTGTGCAAAGACTTCCATGCTTGTAATGAGAATTCATGTGCTCCCTCCAAGTCAGCTAAAAGATTAAAAAAAAAAAAAAAAAAAAATTACCTTTGATGCATACTTATTGGTCACTAAATCTGCTTCTAACGCTTTCATTTCCTCTTCTGAATCTGGGAATAAATCAGAAACACATGTGTACTATTTCATCACAAATCAGAGTCATTTGATTTCAGCATATGGGATTTAGGTATATCTCATAAAGAACTTTAGACTTAAATAATGGATAAAGGGTTAGTTGGGTATCTTGCCTTATTAAAATATGATCCATATAGACTGACTGCAAGAGTTTTTATAAGTACCACATAGGTTAATGATGCTGCTTATAAACAGTCCCTCTCCATCATTCTAGGGCCTGATCCAAAGTCATTGAATTCAATTGAAAGATTCCCATTGACTTCAATGGGCTGTGAATCAGGCTCATAATCTACAGCCATCTCAGTAAACAAAAATGTTGCCCACTACTCATCCAAAGTCAATATGGCTTTTTAAATCATCTGAATAAGCTTATTTGTCACCTCTGCAAACTTTTAGAAGTTCACGTCTTAGTTCTTTACCTTAAAAAGGATATTTTCACAATAGAAAAAGTTTTAAGTAAAGTTTTTAAAGAATAGGCATTAATAATAGTTATAGTTACTGGGCAAGATTGTCATCAAAGTTTTACCAGTATAAATTCTACTGACATCAGTGATTTTAGACAGATCAGAATTTGGCATATCAGAGAGAGAGAGATTTATTGTAGTTGAGTAATTTCTTTCTACTAATTTAGTTGACCCTAAATAGTGCAATATATCAGCAAGTTTTGTGACTTATTTGATAGGGGAAACATTATTTTAGAAAGATGAAGCACAATCAGAAATAATTCTATTCTGATGTACACTGAATTGTGTGAGAAATTTACTATTTTGCAAATATAAGTAGCAATCGTAACTCAAAGATTATGGTAAATGTTTGAAGTAGAGCCCTGCAAATCTGTGGATATACACTTTATATCCACGGATATCTGCATCTGTGGACTGTGTTTGCGGATCACAGATCGGATGTGGATACAAATTTTGTATCCACGCAGGGGTCTAGTTTGGAGATCATTAAAGATCTATGTTGAAGCACATTTTAACTAGTTAATTGTTTTGTACCTTCCTAAAAGCAACATTAATTCAAAGCCAATCAATAAATTTGTTTACTTAGATTTTTAAAAAATAACTAAAAAGACACTTATCTGAGGTTCTAGGCTTTCTGACAAACAACAACATATTTTAAATCTCAGTTGTGTTAGCATGATCAGTGTTGTTGTTATTATTTCAATTTTCTATACAGTGGAATCTATTGGCCAGTTCCATCCAGGTTTGAGATCTACTGATGAAAAGTGTTATAGAAGAGTTGGTTTTATTATTATTATTTATTTACTGCTATGACTGCCATGGCAGTCATAGGAACATAGGAGATAAGACTGGAAAGACCCTCCTGGATCATCCAATCCAGTCCCCTGTTACTGCAGGTAACCCCAGGATATATTCCCATACACAAAATAATCAAGCTTCATCTTAAAATTAGTTAGACTGTTTGTCCCCATTCCTCCTATTGGGAGGCTGTTCCAGAACCTCACGCCTCTGGTTAGAAACGGTCTTCTAATTTCTAACTGAAATTTTATTCATAGCCAGTTTATACTCATTATTCTTGTGCCAATGCTGTCCTTTAGCTTAAATAGCTCTTCTCCTTCCCTGGCATTTTCACCCTGATGTATTTATAGAGAGTAGTCATATCCCCAGCCTTCGTTTTGCTAGGCTAAACCAGCCAAACTTTTTTAGCTTCTTCTTGAAAGATAGGCTCTTTGTGCCCCCTGATAACAGTAGTAGCCCTTCTCTGCATGAGTCATCAACACAGTATCTTAATACCTACCAAAAGTCCTGTTAACAGGACTCCACCCTGAGGAGTTTACACTAGGAAATACAGGCTAAAAATAGAGCATGGTGAATGGTCGTGAGAGGTGGAATGCTGCACAGAATACACAGGTGCTAAGAAATGTTTCGAATGAAGAGAGCAAGAGAGTTTGGGGCACATTAGCTGGGAGACTATTACAGGTGAATGGGATGGCAAGGAGAGAAGCATAGATTCAAGAGCCAGTGAAAAAAACAATGGGAGGAGCCAAAAAGGGCATGGGCAGACAGCACAGGGAATGGGAAAGGGTGCAGGAGGAGCTGAGGGCAGGGATGCAATGGGGACAGAGTTATGGAGAGCTCTGAATATAAAATTTGATTGTATCACACGATATTGTTTAAGTAAAGGGGGAATGAACACACCTTGCTCTCCTCTTGCTGGTTCATACCTTGCCTGAATTGAAATTCTGCACTTTGTTCATATATTTACATTTTACAAAAAGATACATTTCCCCCTCAGTACAAACTATCTTTTCAAAAGAAAATTAAAATACAGGTTCTGTCTTAGTGCTGTAAATGTTAACTTTAGCTAAAAACAGTTCAATGCTTTCCACTTTGAGCTGATCTGCATGTCCCATGTACACATTTTCTTATTTTCAAGCAAAATAAATCATTTTAATTATGGCACATCCCGCTTTCTTCATTATGGACCCAATCCAGTATCTACTGCAATCAATGGGAGACTTTCCATTGACTTTAGTGGACACTGGATCAGGGGCTCCTGCAGCTGCTAGGATCTGATCCTGCATCATTGATGCTAACTCATCTTTTTTTGGTAAAGCTTTTTAGTATCTATGGATGAAAAGTGCTATATAACAATTAAGTGTTATCACTATTCCTATTGCTGTACTACTCTATAAAAGAGGGAAACTGATCCAGCTGCAAACTGAAGTTAATAGCAAAACTCCATTCTCCAGCTGTATCAGATCCCAAGAGTAATAGTTTATCATCCAGAGCAATGCCAATGTGCTATTGGGAATATTGATACCTGATATTAAAGTTTCTCACCTCTGAACTCTTATTTAGAAGACAGAGCCTGGTACTCCTGAATACACTGTGAAATAGAATTCTTAAAGTTGAAATGTGTATTCTTTTTACTTTTTCTGGCATTTCATAGAATCAGAGGATTGTAGGGATTCAAGGTCATCTAATCTGTCCCTCCCTCTCATGCTGAGGCAGGAGGGTAAGTATACCTAGACCCTTCCTGACACCTGGAATATGTGTATCATCTTCAATATATTTCATAGTATCATTAATCATGTTAATCAAATATTAAGCTATTTTGAAAGTTATCAAGTCTGTATTTTGAAATCTCTTCTGCTGCATATGTGTGTGTGAGAGCGCGAGTGCGTGGCTATAAAAGCCACAACATAGCATTTTACATTTTTATGTATAAACTTAGCTATGTCAGTTTGCCAAAAGAAACTATAAAGTAAACATAGGTGTTAAAGATCATCTATTATCCTACGGCTATTTAAAGCAATTACACTTGGCGTGGAAAGTCACTTGAGTTTATTTTCCTATGGTGTGATTTGTTTTTGCATTGATGGAAACCTGCAGCTTTCCATCCCCACTTAGATCATTTGGTAAAGATTCTTAACGCTCTAGCTTCAGTTTTTGTATCTCCATCATTGATATGAAATATGTATTAAGTACACATATAGACATTTTGGTTAGGATGTGTCAAGGCTTTATATGAGCTGTGGAAAAGATATTGCCTAGGATATTTGAGATAACACAATATTCCATACATCACAAATACTTTCAACATTTGTGACAAAGTGAATGGTCACATCCTGTTATGTTTCTCAAGGGCTATTCTTTACTCTTCTTAAAAAAATATAATATTGATGCTGTGTGAGAGATCAGGAAAATGTGAAGGAAGGAACTTATGGGAATGACAGAAAAACTGACACTCAACACTTATTATCAGGGATGGCTCCCTATTTTGTGTGTGTGTGTGTGTATATGTATATGTGTATGTATATATATATATATATATATATATAAGTCTAGAGTTAACTCACTTGGTTTCTTTTGATTTGATCCGAGGGGCAAGTTAGTTCTTACCACCTAAAAATGACTAGACAAGACGCTAAACCTTTTTAAAAACTTCTCCTCTTCCTGGGCTTAAATCAGAAGAGGAACAATCGGATAACGAATCGCAGGGATAGGTTTGGGGACAGGAGCAGAGACCCACACGCCAACTGACTCCTTAGGAAGGAATCCCAAAGAAGTTGCAAAGCAGAGCTTACCTGAGCACAGACTCCAGGAGGTGGAAGCCAGCAGAATCATACACACCAGCTGAATTCTCATTCTTGCCATCTTCTGCCCTCTAGAAAGTAAAGTCCATAAATACTAAGAGGAAAAAATGAGAGAGACAGACACGGACACGGACAGAAAGAGAGAGAAAGTACAGCTGCTTCTTTCCCTCGCTGCCTTGAGCTGACTTGTGAGTATCTGAACCATAAGGGAGCCCTGAACCATTCCCGAAGTATATAAGCAGTGGGGTGATGTCACAGAAGTAGGGTGATTGTCTCTTAATGAATTATCCTCCCTTCTCCCCCTCCTCAACCCCCGCCTCCCGCCACTCAGTTCTGAGTGAAACTGACGCGATTCACTGATTGCTCTGCGCTGCTCCACGGCCCTTGACGTACAATGAGACCGATTCCGAAACGTTTCCACATGCAGAGCAAACCGGAGCGTTCGGTTCATCTATTCTCTGTCTCACGCTCACACAGCACTGCGAAAGATAATGCAATGCAGCATGCAAGAAGGATGCTCTGGAAAACCGGAGCTATGTTAAAACGGCGGAAATCTTGCTCCACATTCATCAAACGTAGCCCATAGCGATCCCACCGTAATGCTAAATAACCCCTCATTTTACAGACTTCCCCTCCGCAAAAGTATTGCCGAATCTTACCAACTGCTAGGCGAGCAATGCGAGGGAACAAAAGGTGTATTGATTATCTGTGACTGATGTTTTGTGCTACCAAAGGTTGTATTTAAAAGCATATGTTGCATAGATTTTTTTTTTTAACTAGGACACATTACATAGCTAGTCTTTTGGCCATTTCGTGTGTCCTAAATTAAATATATATAATCTCTCAAGCTTTAAGTACGCTACAGGGCAGGAAAAACATGTCCATGATATAGAAATTACATATGCATTAGTGGTGTAGAATATTCATATGGATTCTCCCTTCCCCCGGAGATAGTGAACGGGAACTGGGGTAAATACATTTTTTTTTTAAATGACATACCGAATGTACAAATGTGTGAGGTTCAAGTGATATAATATTAATTCGTGTAGCTGCTTTCTTTAAACTGGAGCTGAAAGTATTTCGTTTTGGCTGGTGTCTTTGCTTCCATTAGGAGGCGCAATGGAAGTATGAGAAAAATCACTCTCCTGCCGCGGGTTTTCAAGCTCATTGCTTTCAGATCCTCCTAGAAAACTCAGAACTACATTGACCTGAGTTAACAGAGATTCACATTGTATGCGAAATGGATTGGTGAAGCATTTCTCAGTTGTGTTTACATTCTGTCCCTATAACTCTTTTCCCCAGCACCTTCACTAGAAATGTAACGAATATTTGAAGCAGTGGAAGGGTTAGAGAGGCTAATTCCTTTTTTAGCATGAGTACTGAGGTGAAATGCTAAAGAATCACATCAGCCTGGAGCACATTATTTCTTTACAGTGTGACTTTTCCCAAAGATAAATGTTCCATCTGCGGAAGGCAGGGAATGCATATATTTCAGTGCAGCACATTTTGATCTGTGGGGATTTGTTTAAGGACTGGTACACATAGTCCACATGCCAGTAACACACTCATTGACTGATTGCTTCTCAAACAGTGACTGCTTCGCACAGCACTGAAGAGGAAATCGTTTCCTTTAAAAGCAAAGCGCAAATTCAGGCAGTGACAGTGATCAATCATATCCTTTTCCCATGTGCTACACACTTTTACTTACTGTTGAAATATAGTTCAGGTAGTTAAAAAATACACAGTTTTTAAAACATCCTGGAGTGCCACCGAAGGCAGTCTCAAGTCAGACTTCTGTTTGGATTTAAATTTTGCATCACTGTAAAATTTTAAATTTGGAAGCCCACTAGCACTGTCCTTACAAATGGATAAATATGAACAAATGCACCGTGAGTTAGTTCTTGGATTATTGTTGTTGTTACTTTAATAACCCAAACTCTTGCATATTATTGAAAGCTTTTCTTTCATGTACTTCTGGCAAGGATTTAAAAAAAATAAAGTTTCCTATTTTACAGTCAGTGCTATTCATTCATATTATGGTTACAGAGGAACACAAATACACACTGCATAAGGACCAATCGTTAGCTAATTTTACTATCTGGGTGTACTGTTTCTTTTCAGAAAGTTATGTGAATGGGAATCATATCTATAGTCTACTCTTGAACAGCATAATTCCCATATTCTTACATAACTGAAATGTACAAAGATGGTGTTCTCTTCCCCCCCCCCCCCCCAGTGAGTCTGTGATTGTCAGTTTTAATGCTACTAAAGCTGTGATCACCTAGTTTTTATCCTGTTTCTCTCTTGATTGTAAATCCCAAGGCAATAATTCAGGATTCTGTTATGTTATAACTTTTCTGACTTCTACCACTGTTTTTATCCCACTACTGGCAAATAAGCAGGCATGAACACTAATGTGTTCAAAATCTCTTTTGCTTCCACATTTTAGCTTCAGTACTCATCTGTACTTTCTTGACATATCATTTTCAAATGTGCTGGGGTCAGACACCATTGATCCAGCACCCTGGAGCAGTTTTATTTTGTTCTAAATGAGATTGAGCTGTCTCTTTCCCATTGTTTTTTTTTTTCTTTTCCTCCAACATCTTGCTATGTCTGCAGCTTTCCTCTACTGCTGTAATAACATGTTGCATAGTGGGAATAATAAGCATTTGAATAGCTGAATTTCAAAAGCAGTTTCTTACTTCCAAACAGGAAAGATCTAGGAATGAATCTTTCTTTTGCAGAAGAATCTGCTCTGGAAAGGCTTTCTAAGAGGTAATTGTTTCCTTTTCTGAAAAGTTCACTTCATTTGTAGAGGTCCTTTTTAAAATAAATAAATAAATAAATAAAATAAAAACCCTCTGATTCTTACAATCTAGGGAAATTAAGTATCGCCCCTTGAAAGTGTCAGTCAGGGTGGGGATGTTGTCATATCCTAGCAGCATTCGGACTGTGATCTGCACAGCACTCTCAGGCCCACACACCACCTTCTCTCAAAATGGCAAAAAGCAGTTGCAGGTAATCAAGTATTGGTGCTTCCTGTTAGATGTAGTCAAGTAAAAGAACAAACAAAATAACCTCTGGGCACCCTGTGTATCTGCTTTGTCTTTTTGTAGCTGTAAATACTGCTGCAATCAATTCTGTGGATGACACCAAATATGATAGGGGTAGCAACTATAGAGGAGAAGAGACCCAAATGTCCTGGAGTAAGAGTAGTGGAAGCTACAAATAAATGAGAGGAGAATAAGTATCAAAAAATCGGTAAAGTCTTCCACCCAGGGAGCAGAAAGAAATAGCACAGATGCAAAACAAGGGGAGCAAATTCAACCAGCTGCATTCATCTAATTAAAGCAGGTTAACTTTCATCTTATTTGTTTGACAGTGTCCTGTGACACGTCCAAGTTCTGCTGTTTCTACAAGGTAAATGTGGAATCCTGAATTTTATAGAGGAATTGGTCCGTAAGAGGTTGGAATCTCAACAAAAGGTCCATAAACCAAACTGGGACTGACTGTCCCATTCCATATGTGTAAAGTGAGCTTGGTTATGGGGCTGGCATATGTGTGCAGAGCTTTTTGTTTTGTTTAGCCAGAACAATGTCCTATGCATACTTCCTCAATTTGTACTTAATATCTGTCTCCTGAAGACTTTAGGTCAGATCCTGGGAGCTGACCATGCTGGACTGCCTGGGGTAGGAGGAGGAGGCACAAATGTGGCTTTAACATGATCCTGGGCCTGACACCAGGCGAGTCCCCAGCAAAATACAGAATAATCTCTCTGTCATATTTAGCTGCCTGTGGCTCCCAGCAGCCAGGGACCACACACAGATTGTGACTACATGGCCATGTACCTTTTTCCCTCACTATGTGTCCCACAGCACCTGGGGGTTCTCTCCATGCCAGGAAATCTTCAGGAAGCCGACTAAATCAGTTTTAAGGCTCAGTTGTGTTCTACAGAGAACATAAAATAGCTGTGCTATGACTAGTATCTAACCCAGCAATATTTCTTAATTTCAGATAGACCTATTCCCCCACAAGGTGTCTTGTGGGTCACTTGGTGTCTCAAACTCAAGGTGAACTTCTCCGTGTAGGTTGGTGAGGAGGGCAGTTTGCGTGGTGTCTGTGTGTGAGGACTAGGTGCCTCAGACTGGTGGAGCTGCTCTCCCTCTAGTTCCTCACATTGCAGGGCGGCTACTCTATAGAAAGCCTTGGTTCTCAGAGTCACAAACAGCTTTTAAGGGGCTTCTTGGCATCTTAAACCGGGAGGTAATTTTCTTCATCCTGTACCCTATTTTCTTCGTCAAGGAATTACAGGTGTTAGATTTGTGAATACTTTGAGGTTTTCTAGCCCATCTCCCACGCAAGATCATGCAGGCTCTCTCCCTACAATATTGTATGGCAAACAAAACAACTTTACTATAAAAACAGTTATGGTTGCTAAATGAAAACAGTGAGCTTACTAGAGCACATAATAAAATGTTTGGGGGGGTTTTCTCTTTCGAAAATGATAATGAAAATGGGGGAGAAATATTTTTGTTGAAGTATTCCATGGAAAATGTCAACTTTTGGCAAAAGATCAAAACATTTTTACTACAAGTTTGGCTGAAAACCAAACTTTTCAGTTTGGCAGTGCTACCACAGCCCCTCATGGGAGTTGTAGTTCAGGTTCCTCATGCCCACATTCTCTTTTATGGGCTGGGCTCCTTAATCAGACTCTCCATGATGAACCATGGTTTCCTCTCATTGCTGAGCCGCTGCATGCTCTGTAAGAGCCCCTGGCTATGGACAGCAAGGGAAATGTAGTTTGGCTGAAGAACCCAGCCCAAAGGGGGAACAGGTTGAACTACAAGTGCTGTGGGGTAGCATGACTACTTTTCCGAATGGGAAAAGCTTTCAGGTTTTGGCCAAATAACTTTTCAGTTTTCAAATGTTTGGTTTTTGACAAAATCAAATATCTATGGAATGCAAACACTTGCCATGAAAAATATTATTTCATCGGAAACCCAATTTCCATCAAAAAAAATGTTTAGACAGAAAATTTTCAATCAGCTCTAGTACTTACCTACTGCCTCATTGATAAAACGCAAGTGATCTAAAGACATGGAAATGAACAGTTAAGAATATCACAGCCCTTACTTTATACATATAATAAATACAATGGGCAAACCGTTCCAACTGTTATTAAAAATCATGGGAGGGGACTCTGGAGATAAAGATTTCCACATGGAGATTTGGCAGTGTTCCTTTGAAGGAAGGGGATTTGCCCTAGAACAGGGAGCAAGCCCTGACTTCAAACCTGGTGACATTGTGACTTCAATGGAATCACATCTGTGTAACCTTCTCTGGTTAAGGTCCATGGATGTAAACAGAACATGATGTGTGTTCCCTTCCCACCAGCCCTTTTCATGCCACTATTCTGCTCAGAGTTTCCCCCTCCCTCATTGTGGACCCTGGACTGCACTGAAAAAGCTCCACCAGGTCTGAAGGAAGGGAAGATGGTCCCATTGAGGCAGCTCAGCCCCTTTCTGAATAGAAAGGATGAGATCCCCATGTGGAGGTGTCCTTCACTGATAGATCAAATGAACTTTATAACATTTAAAAGTTTCTTGTCAGTAAAGGACAATTAAATTTTTTCAAGGTTTTTTGAGGGTTTTTTAGGAGGGAGTTAGTGAGGGAGGGGAAGGTTGGCATCCTTGATTCACTGGTTGGAAGAATTCACGTATTTTCTTTAGCTTCCATCTCAGAGTTTCCTAGGGAAGTGCTCATTCAAGACTCCATTTCTTCCACCTCCATAATTACATATTTTCCAAAATAACTTCAGTGAATTTACCTTTCAATTGCCTCCAGTATCCATGATGCAGCCATGAACATATGAACTGGATTTTTTTTAATTTAAATTGAATTATACATATGTTCTATATTGATATCATATATATGTGGGTGGGTGGAAAGGAATGGATAATCCCTCTTTGCCCTATACTAGTGGTTCCCAATCAGGGGCATGAATACCTCTGGGCATAGACAGAGGTCTTCCAGGAGGTACATCAACTCATCTAGATATTTGCCTAGTTTTACAACAGGCTACATAGAAAGCACTAGCAAAGTCAGTAGAAACTAAAATTTTATACAAAATGAGAAAGTAAGCAATTTTTCAGTAAGAGTGCACTGTGACATTTTGTATCTTTATGTCTGATTTTGTAAGCAAGTAGTTTTTAAGTGAGGTGAAACTTTGGGTATGAAAGACAAATCAGATTTCTCAAAGGGGTACAGTAATCTGGAAAGGTTGAGAACCACTGCCCTGTACTACCTATTCAGCTATACATGCATTCCTTGCCCCCGCTACCCCTTCCCGGAGGTCATGCTGTGATACTGTTTGTTAAACAGAAACAGTTCCAGAGTGTGAAACTTCTGCTTTAACAGAACACTTAAATCATTGCTGGACTGACTAGAAGAGAATGATCATCATCAGTTTTTGAGAGAAAGAAATGAAATCTGCCTGAATTCAGTTGAACAAATTCTACTTTTTCCCCTGGTGTTCAGATATGCTTGCAGTTATGCCTCAATTTCCCCTCACGTATGATAATTGTAGGTAACATGCACTGTCTCATATAGCATTGGTTAAATTGTATCACTTCAGGAGGAATTGGACTGCACACTGTGAAAGTTTTGAATACACTATACTTTGTCTTTCCTGCTATCTTCATAAGTCTCTCAAATAATTGTGCTGTTATTTTCTTTGTATCCGAGAGACAATTTCACTTCAACTCATTATTTAAACATCAGAAAGCTGCGGAAAGATTTTTTGAGCTAAAAATACTATGGAATATTTTATCTGTGCACAATAGAAGTGCAACATGTCTGCATTGTTCTCAGATCAGTGAGATTATGTGGAGATTTTCAGCTTGGACAAATCAATATGTTCTCAACCAGGGGTAGTCATCACATTTCAGGGGGTCTAAATCATGCCCCTTTCTTTATGGCTATAAGGATGGAAAGTCCCAAAACTTATGGGAGGTGGCTCCCAAAACCTTTCTTATTGTAACTTGGGGTCATAATATGGATAACCTTGGGAACCTCTGATTTAATTTAGTTAAACTTTTTCCTCTATTTAATTTACTAGCTCTTTTTTCATGTTCATTCTTCTTTCTACTCGTTTGCCATAGCAGGTAGAAGTATTAGTTTTATTTAAATTCATGTTGCATAAGCAATAAGCTTGGTTTGGACATTTATGGTTGTATCATTTGCAGTGCCAACTGTCATGATTTTGTCATGAGTCCCATAATAATTATTGTTTTTCTTAAAGCCCCAGCTCCTGGAGTCAAGTGGATATGTGATGATTTCAGCCTTCATTCTTTAAAAAAAAGCCTCATGACTATGAAGACAGCTTCAAAATGCGATCCTAGTGCACCCTAAAGGCTCAAAAGGCAGAAGACAAAAAAAAAAAAAGAACTCCAAATCTATTATTTTTACATAATCTCATGATTTGAAAGCCAATCTCTTGATTTTTGGTGAGCTTGACTCATTGTTTTTGAACATTTGGGGTTGGCAATACTGCATTTGAAAATCATTGTTAAGCCTAATGTCTAGATATGTATCTTGCTGTATGTTTAGGAGCTCTTTTCATATGCAAAGTAAGAATTAACAGAATTGTTTCTTCACCATTGTGTGAACATATCATGACATTTCAAATAGGTTATATGCTCACCCAGAAACTTCCAAACCTTTTACCTAAAAAGAGACAGAAGAGAAATTAAAAAATGTGCACTGCATATCTGTATGGTGAGACATGCATAAATGTATAGCATTCAAGAAAAACCCATAGGAATTAAAAAGCAAACATAACAAGACAGGCAATGTGGTAGTAAGACATGGGAATAGGAGAAATCAATCATTTGCAACATAGATAACTTAAAGAGAAATACAAGGGACAAAGAAATAAAAGCATCACTCTTGAAAACAGAATAATGCTTTGCATAATAATAATAATAATATTTTACATTTACATAGAACTTTTCAATGAAAGATTCAGTGCTTGACAAACATTAATTAATCAAGGCCATATCTTCATGAGATTTACCAGCATAAGAATACCAGTACAATATACTGGCAAAGCAGTCCTAGTGTGGACAGAGCTTATACCAGAAAAACTTTTACCTTTATAGCTTATTCCACCCTCATCCGCCTGAGTGAAACAAGCTACAGCAATTAAAAGTGCCGTTTTGCCAATATAACTGTATCTGGAACAGCTATGTCAGTCAGGAATTGCATTCCATCCCACCCCAACCGACAACTATGCCAGCAGAAGTCAGTAGTGTAGATATGGCCTGAGCTTCAAACCACACCTCTGATGTATTAGTCTGTGTTATTAGAGCCATTTTAAATTGAGATACAGCGAGGTTAAGAGCTCAGCCCTACGACCTCTGAAATCACTAGGAGTGTTTTCGTTGACCGTCGTGGGTGCAAGATCAGACTCCATGTGAATTGCCCAAAGTAATGTGGCCAATCAGAGGCAGAGCCTGGAAAGGAGTGAAGGAGTCCTCCTGACCTCCAGATTCCTATGTTTTAACCAGGGCACTATATAGCCTCGGTACTGCAAACACTTGCACACATGCTTAATTCTAACATAGGAGTAGTCCTGGGCATTCCAATAGGAATACTCAAAGACTTAACATGAAGCATGGCTATATGTGCTTGCAGGACTGGAGCAAACTGTAGAATATGAAATGATTATAGTCAAAGAAATGACATTTATGAATGTTACAATGTTGATGTTGTCTAGCTAAGCATTAGCTGCATTATTCATTCTGAGAATTTTATATGAAGAATTTTAGTCTTTCTTCTGTTTATGAACCATTTGCAAATTGATCCAGATTTCTCTGAGTGTGTTATTCACATATGTAGTGTTGTAGCCATTTTGTTCCCAGGATATTAGAGAGACAATGTGGGTGAGGTAGGATCTTTATTGGACCAACTTCTTGTGGTGAAAGAGACAAGCTTTCGAGCTTCCACAGATCCTGAAGAAGAGCTCGGTGTAAGCTCAAAAGCTTGTCTTTCTCACCAACAGAAATTGGCCCAATAAAAAAGTGTCACCCACTTTGTCTCTGTTATTTATACGTATTCACTAAATAGCTTTTTATGAACAAGTGTTCACACACTGTTAACTTTCAGTTTGCATGGTAGGTGATTAGTCATCTAATTTATGTAGTATTTTCTACTCCTGGCCAAGATAAATTATTTTGTATTGTTATTTTTCAACACAAGAGAATAACAAATAGCTAATAGTAATGAATAATGAACCTCGGATAAAAATTTTCAGACAATAAATTATTCTCGCCAAATCTGTGATAATGTTGTGACTTGCAAACATTTTCCTAAATAAACTGGTGGCTGTTCACATGCTTTCTAATTAACTGATCAGAAATTTCTGCTGCAACTTTTTTTTGGAGCCAAAAAAGAAAATAAAAATGTTTTCAAATGTTTTCAACCAGTTCTATTTGAACATTATGAGACAATGAATAACAGCAACATGGATTATATCAAGTTCTATCCTATATTAGTTCTTATACCACACTAATCACTGTAATAGCTGAGCCCCTTCCAGTGCTGCATTAAGCAACATGATTAACATTTGTCATATGTACTTGTGAAAATATTTGCATGGTTTTGTGCTATTAGATCAGCAGTGGTGTACCATGGGTCACCGGTGCCCAGGGGCAATACTTGCATTTGCCTGTTGGCAGAAGCGGCAGCAGCACCCCGCAGGGGGGGTCTGTAGGCCCATTTCCCGCTCTCCTCCACTCCCCCACCACTGTGGGTGCAGCAGATGTAGCTGGGAGCGGGAGTGACAGGGGCAGATTCCCCTGGGCAGCCTGGCAGGGAGATGATGGGTTCGTGGCTTCCTCGTTGCACCCAGCATGGGGGTGGAGGATCTGGGAGGATACTTGCTCCCCTTGTAGCAGGAGCCCTCGGCTACCAGCAGGCCTGAGCTGGGCTTGGCGCGGCTGCCAGGGATCTCAAAGCCTGGTGGCTCCTGGCCACCTGCAGCAATGGGGGGCGGCTCCTCCTCGGAAGGCCTGGCTGGCGTCACACCAGGCTGGCGCCCAGGGGCATGGCCCCCTCCTGCCCCACCCCTCGATACACCACTGTACATCTGCTATAGTCCAAATGAAAATTGCACAAGATTATTGATACATCTTGAGGAAATGGACAGTTCTGTCCACAAACTAGAAAAGCTTTATAAAGTGAACTGCTGAATTAAACTATTAGGGCTGAGTTGTGGCTGCTGATTGCACCAAGACACTTCTGGAGAAAGATGAGGCCTGAACTGACATTGCATTAAAATTCATTGCACTGAAGTATCTCAGACAGTGGCTCAGATTTCCCGCATGTTATTTTCTTCAAGACTTGTAACGGTTTCATTGGGGAATAGCCTTCCACTTGATCATTACCAGCTCACAAACAGAATTTCTTTATAAACAGGAAATGAATGCATCATAAAATACATTAAAGCCAAAGCTTTTTTAAATGCACAAAGGAAGAAAATCCCACACTGACAAAGTTATTACCTCCTTCTCTCTCTGTATTTTACATAAAAATAGAAGAGGTTCCTCAACAGGTCATGAATCTGCATATGATGTAATACCTGGACACAAATAAATTCACCTGTAGGGTGTATTCCTGCATCCTTTTAATTGATTTTTGCCTGAGCAAGGAGTGAACAATCAAAGCCTCAATATACAAGTGAATGACTGTAACTAAATTAGAAAATCTGACCTCCAGTGCAGTGAATCAGTAGTGTTTTGACTCTACTGTTCTGAAAATTTCTAGGTCAGTTGATAACAGCACAGCCAAGGGCATTTCTGTTTCTCATAATAGCTGGAAGTGTATTCCTCATATGGGACATCTGGCTTTAAGAGGAGGATAAAGCAAATTGGCAGGACTGAATAGGTCATATCTAATCCATCCTCCTGTCAGTGCAGGATTGACCCCTGCAGTATATTTTCTAGTGATTTGCATACTCTAGTTAGGCTCTGGTGATTTAGACACTTTTGAAAATATTACCCTACAAGTAAGGGGAAGTCTACATTTAAAACATTGCAGTGGTTCAGTTGTACCAGTGCTGCTGCACTGCTATAGTGCATCAGAGAACACACTACTATGCCAATGGGCGAGCTTCTCCTGTAGGTGTAGCAAATCCACCTCCACAAGAAGTGGTAACTAGGAGAAGTTCTCCCATTGACAAAACTCTACACCAGGAGTTAGGCCAGCTCTATACTACAAACCTACATCAGTGTAATACATTGCTCAGGATATTAAAAATCCACACCTCTGAGCAACGCAGTTTTAGCGACCTAACTCCCATTAACTTTCCATGAGATTTAGGCTCCTAAGCAATTTAGAAATTTTTACCTTTCATGTCCTAAGCAATGGAGGGTCTTCGGCCACTGCCTATGAAAAACTAAAAGTACATAACTCTACAAACACCTCAGCCCAGATCTCCAAAGGAATTTTAGCACTTAGCTCCCTTTGATTTCAGTGGGAGCTGGGTACGAAATACCTTTGAGGATCTGGCCCTTATTACTGGGTGCAGTGCTTATTTCAATGGGTAGCTGTATTCAAGTCAAGGGGAGTTTAAAGTCAGGGAAGTTTTCCTGATAATCATCCTAAATTCTCCTTTTCTTAATTTCATTAGATTGCTCCTAGCTGTAATTTCTTTCCTTCCTAGTGTTTAGTCTTCAGATATTCGTAGATGGCTGCATCCACTGCTTAGCTAATTTACATATAGCATTGGCAAGCGATGAACTCAAGAAGTGTCATAAGATGTTCAAACTCCCCAAAAAACAGCTAGAACAGCCTCCCAAAGCATTCTGGCAAGATTCAAGCACTGTACACTTAAGTAGTTTATTTTTATCTTCCCTCATTAATCAATGCATCTAAACCTATAATAGTCATAGAGTTTAAGACCATCTAACCTAACCTCTTGTATGTCACATGCCACCAGCACTACCAGCATCCTAAACCCAACAACTAAACTGTTGATGTTCCTCTCTGAACACCAACCAGGAACCATCTGCAGCACTTCCAGAACATTTTTCTAGAAGATTTTTACCCCATCTATCCTGTAGGATAGAAAATCAGTATATAGAAAAAGTGAAAGTAAGGATAGGGCCTTATCCTGCTTGAAACAGAACACAGACTCCCCGTCTCTTGTGTTTTTAAATAATAAATTCTTCAGGGCAAGGACTGATCCTTGTATGTATAGTATGCTTGTACAAAGTCTAGCATGATGGGGTGCTGGTCCTTGTCGGAGCCTCAAGGCACTACCACTGCTATTAATGCTAATTACGAAATGCTTTTCTTCTGAGGATTCCAAAACACTCTACAAAGAAGGGCATCATGATCTCCTCTTTACAAGTAGGGAAACAGGTATAAGAGAGGTTAATCCTGACTTCCTCATGGAACAAAGCAAGTATATGGCAGAAATAGGAATAGAACCCAAGTCCCTACACTCCTTTTCTTCAATACCTGTAGTGTGTCCACTGCTCACTGCTTTTAACTGAGGCCTCTTTTCACTGCATGCAAACCTTTTCCAGATATGGGAAAGGGAGTCATGAAAGACATTGGGACAGCCATATTATATCAGACCAGTGGTCCATGTGGTCCAGTACCCTGTCTCTTGACATTGCCCAGTGTCAGCTGCTTCAGTGGAAAGTCCTAGAAGCCCTGCAGAAGGCAATTATGAACTAACTTGCCTCCTACCCTTCCAAAAAGTTTCCTGCCATCTCTCAATAGTTAGAGGTTGGTTTAAGCTCTGAAACATGAGGATTTGTATCCCTTTCAAAACTATTTATAAACATTTTACAATTCTAGATATTTATCTGAAAAATGGGGACAATAATTCAATAATTCCATGCTTTATAAAGTACTTTGAGACCTACTAGAGAAAAGCACTGTACAAGAGCTAGGTATTATTATTATTATTGATATAAAGGTCCATTTTTTTAAAAAATATATTTTATAATCCTGCTAAGATTTTTGTCTTCAGTGATATCTTGTGATAATGAGTTCCATAGGTTAATTGTATATTGTGTGAGAAAACATTTCCATTTCTCAGTTTGACATTTGCTTCCTTTCAGTTTCATTGTATTTTCCCTTCTTCCTGCATTATAGAAATAGAATTGAAACTACCATCTCATTTGGTACTTTGTATACCTATTATGACCCCTCTTACTTGCCTCCTCTCTAAAGTAAACCAGACAAATGTTTTCAATCTCATTTCTAAGAGTATGCAAAGGGTAAGGTATTTTGTTTCCAACTTGGATGGCAATGTACAGTTGTTGTTGCAGGAATCTTTCCTAAAATTCTTGCCATTAATATACTGAAAATGGAAACTTTAGAGGTTTGCACAATGAATTGTGTAAAATTTACCCTGAGAATTTTTTTAAAAAATCTGCTTTGTGATTTATTTGCATAACAGTATTAAGTTTCCCAAGGCCCATCCAGATGATTAAGTTTATCTGGCATCTGCAGGTAAAAAAGGAACAAGTAGGCCACTACATCACATGGTACTTTAATACTTACAATCAATTAATACTGTGATGTGACAGCTGATTAATTTGGAAGTGTAAGAACAGCTGTAGATGTTGCCCACTGCCCATTTATCTTTGTAATGAGGAGAAAAGACAGTGAGCAATATTACAATGCATCGCAGTGTAATATGCAGCAGAAAAAGTTATTACATTTTACCTTGCCAACAAGGGAAAGAAGGAGCGGAAAACCTACCACTTTATTTTAATCCCTATTTTACTCTGAGAAATTCTCGGCAGTTCTGTCCCATGACTGGCTTGCAAACATCTCAGGAGGTTGGAAAATATTTGCCACTGTTTAAAGGTGAGGAGAATCCCCTCTTACAGTATATAAACCTTGTTCTAAAGTCAGTGGAAAGACTGCCATTGATTTCAGTGGGTTTTGGATCAGGCACATAATACCCAAAGGCAGAGAGTGCTTCATGAAACCTCCCTTGGCAGCAGCCTCAGGAATCTGAGGGTTTTGTTTTCCTGAGTGTGTATTAATTTAACCACCCAAACAACCTGTGCCTGCAACTCATTTCAGTTCCTCTCTTTGTAGTCACAGCTCAGGGAGTTTACAGAGGTGGGACTGAACTGAAAGTATGTGGGGCATTCCCAGAACTGCCAGTAATAAGTAACCCATGGAATGGGCTCTAGCTTTGTTTGTTGCAGGCTGATGTAACTCCACTTAGGGAAAGGTGGCATTTTATTCTAGTGTCAAAAAAGACAAAGCCCTTTCAAGATAAACCCATCACTCCCCTACCTGATTACCCCTCTTGTTTAATAAGGACAACAGCAAAGGTGGGACAGGCTAAACTCAGGATGCCTGATTCACCACTACACCTGCAGCTTGGTGGGGTCATTTACACTGGTATAAAGTGAGTGTAAAATGCAATGAAATCAGAATGGAAACATTTGACATCTAGTCTGTAGCGGTGTAAATAACTGTACAAACTACAGGGCAAAGGTTCATTCTCCCCTGCTTCCACTACCCTCCACCACCAGTTCCCTATCCTCCGGTCTGCTTTAATGGATCTGCCTTTCTGCACTGTAATCCTAAACCAAAGTCCATTGAAGTCAATGGGATCTATGTTTTCCCTATCACAGCTTTATTACTAATGCTCTTTATGCATTAGTGCCAGGATTTTGGAACAAAGCAGAACTTTAACACATGCTCACTTCCTCTTTAACAAAGCCAGCCAAAAAGCTACACCATGTTAGGGGGTGTAATGATGTATTGCATTGTCCCTTTCTATTCCCCTAGTCCAGGTCCCTCTCTAGCAGCCCCCTTTTATGGTCTGATTTTCCGAGGTGCTGAGCCCCTACAGCCCTCCCTGGCTTCAACTGGTATGGGGCTGCTCAGGGTTTTGGAAAAGCAGGCCTTTAGGAAGTGTTAGGAAGCCAAGGTAGCTGCTGAGCGAGCTCTGCAGACCACAGTGCCTGAAGGTTGCAATGCACCTAGCAAAGGATCAAATGTTTACCTAAAAGTACAGAGAAGTAGCTGGGACTCGCTTCAGCTCCCTACTGTTGTCCTACCACCAGTAAGGAGAAGCAGCTCCCGACTGATCTGTGAGGCAGGTTGTTGTTATGTGCTAGAACTGGTGGAACAACTGCCGCCTGCCCTGCACTAAGGCTGGTGTTTAGCTGCTCGACTTGACCTTAAGTGGCTGCAACCTCGGGGAGAAAGTTTTAATCCTTCGGTTGTGTGTTCTTGCTTAGCTCCCTCCTGGAGTCCAATCCTCTCTTCCCTTGGCTGATCAGTGCCTTGGGAGCTGGCAAGGCTGAAAGTTTAGTAAGTTCTGCATATCCCTTCACATCACAATAGAAAGTGGGTTGGTTTTTTTTTTTTTCCTTTTTCCTGCTCATAAACGCCTTCTTGAAGATTGCAGCTGGGCAGGACTCCAAAGGCAGCAGCAACAACAAGCCCGTAGTTCAAAGTTAGCAGCAAATTGCACAACTTCCAGCTCATCGCTCCGCTCAGTGACTATTAACAAGCTGGAAAGAGGGGAGGGAGAAGGGAACACCCCTGCCGTGGTTTGGGGCTCGTTGATGTTGTGGTTCTGCCGCTGGAGTGGCCATGGCTCCCTTTGGAAGGAACCTATTAAAGACCCGACACAAAAGCAGGTAAAGTGTGCGTGCGTGTGGCGGCACTTGATGTTTTGTTTTGCAGTCAGTTTACTTCTCGGGGGCTGGGGAAAGATGACCCCTCCCGGAGCTGTGACTTTGAAACTTACCTAGGCGCTTGAGTCAGTTTAATGTGTTGGAGGGCTATTGATCAGCGTTATGCCTCTCCTTACTCTGAGCTGTGGATGCCTCCTCACCTCCCTCCCCTTTAAATCCCGGGCCCCAGTTTCAACAGGCAGGGGAAGCTCTGATTTAACAGCTTTCCTAGTTTTGGGTGTCCTCGGTGTTCCCCACCCAGCGAGATTGTTTAAAGTCTCCGGCCCCCTGGTTTGTAGCAGGCTGAAGATTAACAGGAGTGCAAAGGAATGACTGAAATCCGGATGTTAATGCTCTCATGCGCGGTGGTAACTAATTGCAGCCAAGGTTAGAGCGCCCCTTATCAAAGCTGAACAAAAATATCCGCTCTCTCCCTCACCAGGGCTTTCTTGCTGCTTGAACTTCAGTGGGAGCTGATTAATTGAGAGCGGTGCGTGGCTTTCAGACTCTGCTCTGGGGATCTGTCTTCCCCTCCCAGCACCTTTTCCCCAACTTTACCTGGATGTAGGAACTGCGTCCTGAACACTGCCAAGAACCCCCCCCTCCCCGTTTCTTAGCACAGTCCTTGAATTGTAAGTTTGGGGCGGGGCGGCGGGTTGCATGCGGAATCCGATCTGGTGTGGGCAGAATTGAAAGGCGTCTTTATTATCCGCGACTCGCGCTCTGAAGTCGGGACCCTCTTTTGGCCAGGGGAAAATGTTTTGCTGACAAGTTGTGATCGCTCAGGTTCGCTGCTGCGAGTTCTAAACATACAGGTTGATGGGGGGCGGGGTGATTCCCCCCCCCCCATCATGTTACCTCTCTAGGAGTAGAAGGGGAACAAAAAATTACACCGAACGAAAGTATCTAATTCTTTTTAACGTGCTAGTGTTGCACTAACCTTTGAAGTGCAAGTGTCCAGGGAGGGAACATGCTATTTCCTGTCTAATAACTCAACAAGTCTAGCTAATGCTATGCAGAACTCGGTCCTCGGTTGTTCTCTTTACTTCATGTTATCCTGCATTCGGAATGTCACTTTTAATGAGGGACCTGATCCTGATCTCCTTCCTAGTGGGCAGGATTGGGCCTCAAAATGTACCCGGACTTGTAGTTTCCTTAACTTTATTTGAAGTACATTTATGGAGTTTCTTTTTTGTTCATTGCTTCCATGTACAGTTATGCCCCAGATTTATACGGAGATTGTCCTTACACTTGAATTTAATGATTAATTCAGCAAAGGAATTCCTGAAAGCCGATCAATCTCTCAGGTAGGGCCTTCATTAACAATACTTTTGGGAATCACTAATAGTGTGGTGTACTGCCTACAAAAGTGTTTGGGAACAGGGCAGTCAAATACTCTAAAAGTATTTTTCATATGGGGATCCCACCTTTAGACCTTCTGGAAAGGTTGATATTTTATTTTTAGACCAAACTAAACCTATATAAAACTCTTGTATTTTTCTGCTATTTAAAAAAGAGTTACATTATATTGACATCAATTAGCTGAATAAATACACACATCCAGGAATATGCTTCCCCTCCATTCAGCCGTGAATCTCTTTCTGACTTAAAATACACCCCAGACCCTCACGCTAATTATCTCAATCTCACAAAGGCTGTTGCTGTGAGTTTCCATTCTTTGCAGGAAAAAAGTCAATATACAAAGCTTTTAGTGTGAATGAAACTGAAAAGCTGAGGGGAACCGCCAAAAAGTCGAGACAAACTTTTCTTCTTCCAGTTTCTCTCTGAAAATGGCACATCAATTCTGACCGGCACAGAGGTGGTGTTTTAGGGATGGGGTGGGGGGGTGGGGGGGGGGGGAATGAGGGAATATGGAAATCCTTTGCATGTAAAAAAAAGGTGGAGGGAGGGGAAAAAGTGATTCTTTTAAAAACTTTCCTAACTATTTTCAAACCCTAAATGTATTTGTCTAAAATTCTCTCTTATAATAGAGTTGTACTTGAAAATTCAAGATTTACTCATAGAAATGGTAAATGGGTCTGGTAAATCCTATATGATGCAATGACCTAGAAAGAGTTACTCTCACATTGCCCTTAAGCTAGCAAAGACGATATTTTAAACCTTGCGCTCAGCAGAAAGTGCCATTCAAGCTTGACATTGGGGGGCAGTGTCGTCTGGCAGTTAGGGCAGCAGATGGAGTCAAGACTTCTGGGTCATCACCCAGCTATGCCTGAATTTGCCTATCTATTAAAAGGGTATATTATATTTTCCTTCCGCACAGCAATGTTGTGAGGCTTAATGTTTCTACAGCTCTTGGAGAAACTCAGACCAAACTTGTTATATGTGCAAATAATTTATGAAAATGAGCATTTCCCCATTTTTGTATGCAGTGCAGTTGTAATGACGTCAGTCTCAGGATATTAAAGACAAGGTGTAATCTTTTATTGGACCAACTTCTGTTGGTGAGAGAGACCAGCCGCTGTGTGGCTCGAAAATGTTTCTCTCTGCCAACAGAAGTTTGCTCCAATAAAGGATATCACCTCACCCACCTTGTCTCTCCATTTTTCCATTTAGCATTTTTCATCTTCAAAGTATTTGATGACCGTTAACTTATCTTTGAAATACTTCCAAGAGATGAGCAAGGGAGGAGAATTATCAATATTTTACAGATGGAGGAAGTGAAGCAGAGAAGTTAATGACTTAGCCAAGGCCAGAAAGGGAGTCAGGACAAGCACTAGATTTAGAATGAATGAGTTATAGCCACATTTGGACACAGTCGGACACAGGACTACCACCTCTGTGCTTGTTGTTGCTATTATTTAGTATTTGTCTTGCAGCAATGCTTAGAGGCCCCAGTCAGGGATCAGACTATTTGGAATTAGACACTTCATAACATATAATAAAAAAGCAATCCGGTCGTTGATTTAGTTGGGGTTGGTCCTGCTTTGAGCAGGGGGCTGGACTGAGGTCCCTTTCCAACCCTAATCTTCTATGAATCCCTGCCCCAAAAAGCTTCAGTCTAAACAAATCTCTGTGTGTGAGCAGCTGAGGGCAAGATCATAGCTTCTGTGCCACAGACCTGTATGGGCCAATGTGGAGCCTCAGGGCTCAGGCTGTTTCTCAGGCAGACAGTGGAGCGTGAGTCACTCATTCCATGTGTCCCCCTATGGCCTAAGACATCCCCAAGGTGGTAGGGCCATCCACCAGCCAGACATCTCAGTAGGAACATTCTGCACCGTATAAAGGAATAAAGAAGCAGGCATACTTCCTCGCCAGCTGATCCTAAATTGCATGACAGAGCCCAAAAGGGTTTTTGGTTTTCAAGCAGACCTCTTAGATATGCTTACCTCTGCAGTTAATGAAGCACAATGCTGTGAAGAAGTGTTTGGCCACTAATCGATTATATGCAGTCTGAACAGAATATTTAACTGTTAATCTAACAATGTGTCCTTCCCAGGCTTCAGGAACAAAAGCGCTTCCTCTACAGCTATTAGCAACTTCTCCAAAGAGTAGAATATGCAAATGTGTGTGGGCAGAACTAGTGTAGGCTTCAATTTCCAAAAGCACCTACTTGACTTAGGAATCTAAACCCAATTGACTTTGTGATATTAAGGTTACTAAGTGCTTACGGGGCCATATTTTAAAAGATGAAGATAGGTGCCTAGTGGGATTTTCAAAAGCACCTAAATGTTTGTCACCTTGAAATCATTAGGTGCCTAAATACCTTTAAAATCTGGCCATCAGTGACTATTGAAGATAAGTGACTTATCAGCCTAAGAATCAGGTACTTTTGAAAATTGTGGGCTTTGTCACTACCACGTTCATCATTCCAGAATTCCCTGCTCACCTCACTCCAAGAAAGATTCAGTTACATTTTCTCTTTCATTGAGGCTGGTCCTCTTGAGTTTTCACAAAAACCCTGAGTCTAGCATCCTATCTAATGTCACAACTTGTTTATTTTTAGGGGAAATGGTGCTCAGGGGTCCTTCACCCTCATGCAGATCTCTCATGAGTGCCAGACCTATATTGCCAGGTGCAAACAGCCAGAGCAATATTTTTGGAACAGCCAGCATAACTCTACCATAATGGCTTTAAGTTTACTATAATCATTTGTGTGTTTTATTTACGTACAATACATGCGAACTCAGTGTTGTTTGGTGGTTGCGCATTGCTATTACAAATTGGTTATTTATATTTATTGTTTTTGCTCTTTCTTCCTGAGCATTTTAGTTTCTATCACTCATTTCTTAGCCCTTCGCCAGTAGCCACTGGGTTCATGCAGGCAAAGCAAGCCTGATGATCAGACTTAGACGGTTCTCTTTGCCCTGAGCAATGATCGGCTGCTCAGGATTGGGCTCTGATGTGGGAATGGAGGCAAGCCAAGCATGTGGCTCTGTAGAGTGGCCCTGCAGTTAGGGAAGGGAGCAGACACTACTGAGTCAGAGTCCCCTCCCCAATTAAGTTAATATCCAACTATCCCCTGAGGACTCATTGGGGTGCAGGGTAGTCAGTTAGGTCAAAGACTCGGTGTAAGCAATACCTCTTTGGTATCGACCCTAGATCCCCACCTCCTCTCCCTCTGCTTTCCACTGAACCTGCTCAGTTCCAGATAGCAACTGCATATATTTTCCCCATGTCTACAGGTCAATGTGGTGCAGTACATATTAAGCTTTGGTGCAGGGAGGCTCAAAATGCTCACCATTTGGGTGTTAATTGCATAAGAACTCAGTTCCAATGCTTATCTGAATTATCTTAACCTCATGTTAACTGGGCTGGTGGTCTCATGAGAACATACACAATCTCTGACACTTTCCTTCTTGGAAAGTGAGAGCAGACTGTCTTGTTCCAGGCCCATCTGGAAGCTGGGGTGGTGCTTGGACGGTTGAGGAAGATTTATGCAGAGCTTGAGATTGAATTCAGGTTCAATTTTAGAAATGGGAAAATATTTAGGGTGACAATATAGTGTTGTTTTCCAAATTATTTTTGCCCATGCAAGATATTTGAGGCAGGGGCTGGCTTTTTGTTTTGTGGTGGTACAGCACCTCTCTCAATGGGGTCCTGATTCATGCCTAGGGCTCCTAGGCATTATGGTAATACAGTATTATTATTATGTCGTTCCACCATCGGAGAAAGGATCCTCTTTTGGGCCCCAAGCTCACATATTATAATTTTTTTTTCTGGTCCAATTGTCTGCTTTGTCACAAGAACCAATCTGGTTGCAAATATCTTTTAGTAATCCTTTTCCATATTTGCTTGCTTCACATTCCAGAAGAGCTATATATCTGGAAAATACTAGCCGTATTTCTAAAGAGTTAATTATCTACTACTCTAGGAGGGTAGACAGCAATTTCACTGCAGTGGAGTAAATGAAATGACTAATAGACTTGTGTGTAATACTACACCATTTGGAGAAAGAGCAATACTTAGGTGAAGTTGAAGCTAATATGAAACACTAATGTTCAGTGGGGCTGGAAAACACACTGCAAATTGAAAAAAAAATATTTTCAATGGAATAAAAGACAGATCTTACTGATAAGTGATTTTTTTATTGCTCTGGTGAGAAATTAAGATTTCCTGTGTATGAATGGGTAAAGGGGATCAACTATGCTGTTGAACATGGAATGACTTCAGAATAGAAGAGAAGATTTTCAGTGGCAGGATGGATTTTTAATTCTATATCCTCCATAAAAGTCATTCTAATGACAGGGCTAAAACCCGTAGGGATGGCTGAAAATGTGTCCTTAGACCCTTTTGCATTAGCTCAGGAATTCATAGTTTGTTTTCTTTGGATTTGTATGTTGAATAATAATAAGTAACAATATACAAAAGAGCTTGAAGTATTTTACAAACTTTATTATTTTAAACAGAATAACCTGCAAACATCAAAATAATAAACGGTGTATTAACATTTATTAATTCTTACAATGCCCTTGTGTGGGAAGTAAGTGAGTACTTATAAATGTTGGCACTTCAGTGATGAGGAAACTGAGGCAAAAGATTACGTGATTTGCACTAGACCACGCAACAAGTTAGCATCAGTATTGCAGTGTAGGACTTCCTGGTTCCCAATCACATGTTCCAATGGCTGGTCACTATTGTTCTTATTAAGGTAGTTCCTAGGAATCAATCAATTGTTGAATGCTCAGGAGCCCATTGTGCTAGACGTTGAATAGACACATAATAAAGAAGACCATCCTTGCCACAGAAATTTTACAATCGGACAGAATGCAACAGGTGGACAAAACAGACAAATGGGTTTGGAATGAACAGGTCTGGGCTGAATGGGTAACAAAATAAATAGAGTTTAGTTTTTAAAAAAAAAGATAGAAGGATCAGTTTACTACTTGCCTAACCAAGGTCAGACCATAATCTCTTGGAATATGTGTAGTTGAAAAAACAACAATACGTAAGTCTCAGGTGGGTAGGCAGCTGCAATACAGAAAAATGCTGTACAACATTCTCAGTGAATCCCTGCCAACCTACCTCCTTCTTGACCTTACTTGTCACTGCTATTCCAATCGTGTGACTCCGATGAGTGAAGACTGTCACATATTGGGCAAAAGACTGGTCACAAAAATGTTGTTAACATTTGCCTTTCATCTTTTGGAAAACTGCCGAATTCCTGCCCCTCTAAAGCACTGGGGAATTTTCACACAATAGGTTTTACTTCTGTGTGTTTGAGATGTAGAAGTTAAGGCCAAGAAATCTTCAGAACTGACTGGTGAATTTGGCAGCTCAACTTTTTGGGTGCCCACTCTGAGGCCGTTTACAGGGGACAGATTTTCAGAAAATGCTGCACACCTTCGGAAAACCAGGCCCCTGAAAGAGTCCCCATTTGGGTCCTCACAATCACTGGTCACTTTTGAGTTGCTTGGCTAGACTTGCCTACAGGGCATTGCTGGCTAGACGATGGGACATGGAGTCAGAAGACTCATATTGGAATCCTGGTAGTCTCACTGACTTGTTTTGTGACCTTCAGTAACTGATAATCTCCCTGAGTTTTACTATCCTTCCCTGTAAATTGGGGGTGGTGCTATGTGTCTGACTGAGAGGGACATAACTAGACCATATTTAGTACGTAAAAGTGCAAAGTGGGCCAGCCACCCAGTGGAGACAGGGGGAATCTAAAATCTTAGTGTTCCTTGTTCTCTGTGCGATGTGTTCAGTCCGCTACACCATGCTGCCCGTAAGACATCCCAGAACACACACGTGAGAATTCCCAACCGGCTGTTTTGATTTTTCATCTGCTTCACTGAGAATTTTTCAGTCTTCTGAAGTTCCACATGACATTAAGACTGGGGGTGGGGGAAGGACTGCAAAATCACTCAAAAGGAAATAATTAAAATTGCCACATGGCTCGAATGGATTGAGTGGCAGTTGTATGAAGAGAACATATGGAGGAAAGATGAGCTCAGAGCCAGCTGTGTTCAAATCAAAATGTAAAGGTCTTAATTTTCAATCACAGATATCTGAAGTAATGACTTCCTTACATAATAAAACTAAAACCCTAATACCCTGGGGACACAGAGAAAACACCCCAGCTGTTGGACTGGTAGGTGCTGTTCTTCCTTATGCTTTTTGGCATACCTCTCAAATGCCCCTCATTTCAAGAGATGACTCTCATTTTATTGTTAGGTACCTATGCACCACACAAACTCTGGGTCAACTCATTTTATTGTTGAAAGTTATTTATATCAGAAAGCGAGAATCATTTAACTGGGATTACAGAAAGCATTATTTGCGCTGAAGGGATTAACCCCACTGCATTTTAAGGTGTTTGAATGAATACATTTTTTGTGTCCATCATTTGGTCTCTTGGGATATGTCTACATGGCAGCTGGAAGTGTAATTCCCAGCTCAAGGTGACATACACATGTTAGCTGTCATTGAGTTAGCGTGCTAAAAATAGCAGTGTAGTCAGGGCAGTGACACAGGCTAGCTGCCAGAGCTACTTACAGGAGGTCTCAAATAGGATTGTCCTCCGGGGCTAGTCCGAGCTGCCATCTGAGCCACTGTGGCTACACTGCTGCTTATTAGCTGGCTAGGTCAATCAAAGCTAGTGCATGCACATCGACCTGAGCTGGCAACTGCACCTTCAGCTGTAGTGTAGACATACCCTTTGTCACACGTGTGGGCTTTGGATTGATGAGAGGCATTATCTTTGGAGCTTACTTATCTTGGGGCTTTGTATACGCTACCACTTAATTCGGTATAACTCATGTCACTCGGGTGTGAATAAGCCACCCCTAGTGACGTAAGTAGCACCGACCTAAGCGTCCGTGTGGACAGCACTATGTTGGCAGGAGAGCTTCTCCTGCTGACATAGCTACTGCCTCTTGTGGATGTGGTTTTGTTATGCCTCTCCTGTCGGCATAGAACATCTTCACCAGACACGCTACAGTGGGGCAATACAGTGAGGCAGATGTGCTGCTGTAATTCTTCTAGTGTAGACTAGCCCTTAGGTAGGAAGGTGAGACTACCAATTTATGTTTGTACTTATAACCTTAGGTAGGATTGAAATCCATAGCTTCATGGTCTATGTCACACTTGCAGTAATCAGTTGTATTATTAAGAATAGAATAATGTTAGAAGCAAGATGAATTTTTACAGAGATGTGAAATTTGCCATGAATGGGTAGCTATGTAATATTTTAATTTGCTTCATATCTGTTTTGGGATTCGAAGTCTGGAGTCGGCTTTGCTTGAGGTCCCTGTTCTCTATACCCATAAACCCCCACTCATTCATGTTTAAAATAACTGAGTTATGGACTTCCCAGTCATAGAAAAATGTAATCACTTTCTGTGGCAGGAACTGTATATTTATTTTGCTCCCTTTTAAGAAAATAAAATTGACATAAGAATTGCATTAAATAAGGGAAAATGTAACATTAGCTCTTGGTCAGGCATGAAATCAAGGTTTAGAAAATGTAATAATCAGTTAGCTGCCAGACCATTATGTGAAAACTTGTTCTATCAATATGTCTACTATCTTTTAAGCTTTAAGGGTCCAATGACTTCATGTGAATAAAGGTTCACAGGATCTGCTCTTGTGCAGAAAAAACTCTTCGCGTGGAACAAATTGTGGGATTGGGGCCTTAATTTGTTTTTGCCAGCCTCATCCAAGTCCACCATCCAAATGTTTTGGTTTAGTGGTAGTTTCCACCAATGAAAGCACTTTAAAGTTAAAAAATATTCAGAACTATGTGTGATTTGACAGTACATTTCATGCCTCATTTACCAAAGGAAGTGATCAGATTCTGTTTACTGATAAAAGAGTGGCTTTTTTGTAAGTAAAGGGTCATGTTGTATTAATTTCTTTTCTTATTCTTGCTTCTGTTGGCATTATTGTTGGTAGGCTGATATGTTGAAACATTTCTTTGTTGTTTTGAAGAAGTAGAATCCATTCCTTGGAAAATATGTGTCAACAGGCTTTGTGAATGCTGATGACTAAGCTAATAGGTAGACATAATTATTTAATTTGCAGTATCCTGTAGCTGTCTGTGCAGTTTCACGATTAGAATCTTGTCATACCAAACACCTCACTGCAACCCCAGATTCTTAACAGATATTTGAGATCTGCTGACTTTGGTGTATTCTCCCAGGCTTTGGTACTCAGTGGAGGTCGTCTTCATTGACTTGTGAGCTCCTGGATGTTAGTTACCATGCATGTTACTTAAGTTATTACAAAGGGCAGGCAAAGAGTAGTTATATGTTGACTTTGCTTTGGGACTAGAACTGGAGTTCTGAACCTTAATTTTTTTTCCACTGTCTGATTATCATCTTTATGATGAATTGAATATTGAGGCAGAAAAACACTTTTCAAAGAGGAAGCTTTGATGGTCCAGTCTCGTTGCTTACCAGTCACATAAGAAGATGGGCAAAGTTTTTGTACTCACTGTCACAGTTCAGGGCAACTGCACCTGTGTTTCCCCTTTACAATCTAGCAAGGGCTCACACCATCAGGTTTTCAGCTCTCCAGCCATCACTGCTTCCGGACAGACACACACGTGTCTCTCCCTCTGACTAGTGTATTTCTAGATTGCATGGTATTTCCAGGTTCTTTGTCTACACTGTAAATTTCTCAGGAACTCAGACTGCCTCATTGGGCCTGCTATGCCTTCCTTTCTCAAAGCCTGTAAACAGCATAATTGCCACAGTTTAGTTGCCACACAGCTCTTTCACTTTAAGAAGAAGTGTGCTTGCTTAGAAAGTACACAGAGAGAACATATTTAAAAACAATAAAAGGATCCACAGGCATGCTGATAAGTTTATCTCCACAGTGGCTCTGGTCGGTGTCAGTCCTTCCAACCCTTCCCTGAGGATTGGGGCCTTCCTTTCTGCATCAGAATGAAGGCCCAGTTTAAACTCAGGCTATTTATTCAAAATTCTTTTCTTTGTCTTTTCGTTTCTAGAGAATCCAGTTTGAACCAGGTACGCAAGCTTCTCCATGAGTTACTACCGCTCTGGAGGTGTTACAGCCTGAGTGAATTTGCCTAATCACCCCCCACTGTTCTTAGTTCCAGGAAGGACTGTGGATACCCTCTCCAGGGAATTAAATGCAATTCCTGATCCAAAATGATACATAAACTTAATACAGTAAGATCTTCCAAAGATATTGCAAGAAATTGTCAGCTGTCACACTCGCTATGTTGTCATTCTTACTATATTTATAGTAAGGCAATATATTCATTTTCGTTCTACCATTTCGTTCTATTCATTGATGAGATGGTATAACAGTGACATTCTCATAGAAGTCACTGATTTACTCAGAAATTTAAATGAAGCATTTAGGCAGGATATTGCCATTGGTGAAGGGCAATTAGTTTACAGCCCTACTGTTCAGAATCCATGCAAGCATATTTATACCCAGAGTCTTCTCTGGCCTCCTCTATCCTGAGGGTAAAGAACTAACCAAAGGAAATTGTCTCAAGCTGTATATGATCTGGTTAATATTGATGAGAATGGTTTCACTCTAACAAATGTTAACATTCTTTAATGTGAATTCTTCGTAGATGAGCAGATGGTTGACTATACTGTTATAAAATGTCAGAGAAGAATGTGGCAAACCATCAGCTCCTCTTTGATAAATTTCAGGTTGTTACTCTTTCCGAGTTCCAGGAAATCCTAGATGAGCTCAGCTACATTTGGGATTCACTCATTTAATTCTTGATTGGTGGAGGCTTGTGGGCAGGTTCCAGTCCAACTCTTGATGGAGATAGTTAATGCCTTATTTTGGAGAAGCAGGATACTCCCAAGTTTTAAGTCACAAAGCCTCTGTAACTTCTTGTGATGTGGACATACTGGCTAGTTCATAAAAACGGCCATATGGGTAAGTCCACTGGCCCATCTGGACCAGTATTCTGTCTTCCGACAGTGGCCAATGCCAGGTGCTTCAGAGGGAATGGACAGAACAGGCAATCATCACGTGATCCATCCCATCACCCATTCCCAGCTTCTGGGAAACAGCGTAGTCCTCACCAGTGTCCCTTTTAGAGGGAGTTCTTGAACAAGAATTGGATTTATTGTACAACTTTGTCAGGCATTAGACATTCTTGTGCATGGCACTATAACAAACATGGTCCCTCTCTGACGCTGCTGAAGTATCTATAATGTGGGTTATCTGAAGACATTCAGTACTTCTCCCAATAAATCCAACTTGGACTATTTCTTAGCTATCTGAATGTTTAGACAGCACTTCTCTTTGGACGACAGTTGGTTAATACTCCGCAAAATTGAAGGGATGCTCATGTCACAGGAGAAGTGTTTTGAGAGACTTGTTGGTAGTTTATGCCTACTCTTCATAGAATATGGCTTCTGCTTGAGGGACAGGTTGTGGACCTTGATTGTCCTCTCAGAATCAGGGTGGATTGATTTAAATCAAGGTGAAAACCATTGATTTAAATCAAGCTTCCCACTGATACTACTTCACATATTTCTTAAACGATGGTGCAAATATGATCATTAAAACGTTAATTTACAACTCAATACAGCATTTTACAACATCTAGGAGTGTATACTTTGTGTAATTTTTTAGATAACTTCATTTTTATTAGTTTAGGAAATAGTACATAATACTCATTACCTGTGTCAAACTGCAGATGCAGCAGCAGTACATTAGGAATGGTAAGAACTAAATCACATACACAAGCACAATAGCACTTATATTTTATTAAACTAAATCTTAAATGTTACATAAATGTTTCACATTTGTGATTGCGGCAGTCTCCTGAGTTGTTGGCTGACAGCTGTCCTTAAACTCTTCCAAATGTTATTAACTCTAACAGACAAGTCATCACAACACTAAATGTACGCTGTCCTTAAAACTTCTACAACTAGCTCTCATCTTCCCCATTCTCAGTCATTTTTATTCATAAACTGAAACAGAAATATAAATTTTCCTGCTTTTTCAACTCCCAGTCGATTTCTTAGCTTTGAGTGAATAATACCAAACAATGAAAATATTCTCTCTCTGCCTGCAGAGGAAGCTACTGCTGTGAAAAAAAATTGGCTTAGTAACTGAAGGAACTCTGTTTCAAGGTGCCTGGCTAATGATTTCCACCAATTCAGGGGAGCGACTTTGTTCAAAACATCATCAGTAAACATGTACTGTTTAAATGGTTCCACTCCAGCCCTGATTTATTGTGACTGGCATAACTGAGGAGTGATTTTGAAATGCCCATGCCATGGCAGCAGCATCATCTTCAGAAGTTAGGCCTCTACCTTTATATCTGGGGTTGAGAATGTTCACAAGAGGATGAGATGGAGTCAGTGCTTGATCCATTCCCTTCTTTATTGCCTGTAGTTTAACTTTCTGGTGAGGTATTTCTTCCTTCAGTGTCTCTTGAAGTGCCTTCCAAATTCCAACAGCATCAGCAATGCAGCAACAGTTTCTCTGAAGTTTGTTTAAGGCTACGGATATAGGCTTCAGTATAGTGAGCATATCCTCTCCATTCCTCTTTAACAATCCTATCCAATTCAACAACAATCCTAAACAGCCTGTGTCTTTCTTTGCACATGTGACTTTAGTCCCCTGAGAAACAGAAACTGAAATCCCAGAACTTTCAAGAAGCAAGAACTGGCAGTTAGGCTGGACAGACCAGAGCCATTAATTCATTTTTATGAGACTGTAAGTGTAGGTTTAGCATGTTTGCGATGAGATTTAATTGTAACTGTTATTTTTTTAAATGAGAGACAAATTTAGTATTGTATTGATGATTTAAAAAAAAAAGCATTGATTTTTATCCACCCTGTTCTGAATACAATACAATTAGAGAGCACGGCTCCTTGAATGTTCCTTAAGGAGTTGATTTTTAGAGTTTTATTCAACGCCTATAGAAGTCAATGTAAAATTCTCAGAGACTTCAGTGGACTTTGAATCAGGCCTTACTATGAGAGAGGAGGAATCGGTTATAACACCTACTACCTGCACTACTTACTAGCACGCCAAAGTATACAATTGAGAGTCAAAACTGTACCATAATATTTGCTTCTGGTATATGGTTTATTAAGCTAGTTGATCTTTATTTTTATTGTTGCTCAATAGGTGCCTTGTAAATGTGTTCAGTAAAGAAAAATTGAACACCTGCACTTGTTTAGCAAATAGAAGATAAAGTGTTCAATGATCGGGTATTGAAATGTTTCATCTATGCTGTGTTGCCATTTTTAATGCAACATTTAAGTGGTCTTGAATCTAAATATTTTATTATGGATTCTGCTGTTATACTTAGAGCTGATAGTTATTTAAAGGGCTACCATCAATATTTAGAGGCCAGAACTGTACCTTGATAATAATCACAGCCTAAATATGTTTTCTTAAATCAGCAAAGTAATGGCAAGAAATTGGGGGGCCCCTCTGGTGTGTCTACAGCAGCAACACATTATTCCTAGGTTTGGACTGATCTCGTCTTAATAATGGTTGTGTGAAGTTGGCATGATAAGATGTTACTAGCTCCAAAACAGCCATATTAATTTCAGTTTGTCTCAGAACCACAGGGGAAATTGAAAATAAAAAACATTTTTTGTGCTAGCAGGAGTTTCTAAAAGGATATTTCATATATTGGGGTGTGTGTGTTTGTGCGTGTGTAATACAAACTGCCAACACAGGTGCTTGTGTATGCATGTTGGGTCAGATTCCTCAGCTACACATCACGTCTTCAGCAATGAAGCTATGATTCACACTTGTGGAGAATATCTCTATATATGAGAGAGACCCAGACACGTGTGTGTGTATTCACTGGAGGTGAGACTGCAGAATTCTGTCCAGTGGGGAGAGAGGGGGTCAGTAGGTTTGGCTACCCTGATATATAAAATGACAGTGAAGAGTATAAAATAACATACGCACGTGCGCACACGTGTGTGTATATGTGTTTTGTAATTGTACTTTTAAAGTCATAGATCAGAGCTATGGTAGTGACAGCTAGAATGAGAACATATTTCACAAAAGGATTCTAAATATGTGTATTCCTGCAAATACCAGAGCACTGTTCATATGACAGGAGGGAAATGTGCTCATTTACCTGCCACTACTGTACTCATTCAACTGATAAACTGTCTAAAGTAAACTTTTTTGTTCTTCTTCTTTTGTGAATTTGACACTTGAATTATATAAGTGCCTAACTGCCTGGATTAAAAGGATCCTCAACTGCTATGGTGCAAAGACATTTGTATATTCCAAAATGTTGAGACATCAAATATGCATTTTAAATGTTAACTCAAGCAGACTTTCTGTGAACTAAATATATCACAATAACTAGTTTTCAGTCGCTTAATAAAGTGTTATACAAATTGGCTTTAATTTACAAAATACATACCTAGCAAATGCTTTTCTAGCTGACAGATAGGTACTATTTCTTGTAACTGCCAGTCTCTCTTAATTAACTAATAAACACTTAATTTCTCATTATAATGAAATGATACATACTGTTTGTATTGTTGCAAATTTAACCAAAATGTGTCTTTTTTTCACTTGCAATTCTCTCCTAGGATGAATAGGGGAAACAGACGGTATTAGGGTGATAGTTTAGGATGAGAATTTAAGTACCTGTTCTGCCACAAACTTCCTGTATGACCTGGGGCAATTCACTTAGCCTCTCTGTGTCTCACTTCCCTATCTTTAAAACTGAGATGATAGCACTTCCTTAGCTCATAAGGATGTTCTACGGAGAAATGTATTAATGATTGTGAGGTGCTCAGATATTGTGCTAATGGGTGCCATATAAATACCTAAGATAGATTTTTTCCACTCAAAATTAATGTCAAAGATTCAAAATTTGTGACCTAATTATCTTATCACCATGGCTCTTCATCTCAATCCTCAGCCTCTCTGCAGCTACAAAGACGTTAAGGTTTACAGACCCACTGCTATTACACAGCGGGAGCAGACTCTCTAATATTACCATGGCTCCATTTTGGGAGTTGCGTATGTGTACTTGTGCACTCTATTTAAAGGTTAGGATATATATTGGTTCAGATTTCTTTTGTGTATCTAATACTCAGTGTAAGTATTAAGTCTGAATATATATATGAGAGTGCACTCCATCTTATTTATTTTTTTATCCTTCTGGCTCTTCAAATACTGGTTGTAAGTAATAGAACACATTTGTCATTGAATTATCAATCAGAAAGTTCCAAAGAAAAATAGGTTTGAAAACAAAAATTATTAGAAATGAGGTCTTGATAAAAATTTCTTTAGAGATCATATTTTCAGTACACGGTAATGAAAGCAAGAGAGACAGAGGAAAGTAGATGGTATAATGTCAAAACTGGGTGGTTCACTGCCTGTAAAATTGGTTAAAATAATGAAATATATAGACAAAGGGAAACCATAGGAACCTCGCTCTGCTGTTCTTACTCAGCCCATGCTCCTAAGTACAGCACGATTTAGCTCTCTGTTACATATTATAGAATTAGGTTAAAAGAATGTTAAAGATGCAAAATCAAGAATTTGAAGGTTAGGAGACACCAGCTTTAGGGTTGCTTTATACAATCATAACCCAGTTGCCTTGTGGTAGGAAAAAATAGCGTACAATTAAAGATATATGGTGCATATGCAATAGGGGGAGAGTTAGGACTATGAGGGCAACTGTCAGTCTAGCGCAGTGGTTTCCAGTGTGTGACCTGTGGGCTAAAAGTGGCCCTTGCGGGCTTTCAGTGTGGCTACCGCTCCCCTTCAGGTCCCTAGGCGCTGGGGTCCTTGCTGGAGCCAGAAGGAGGGGACCACTGATCTCCCATCCCCCTGGCTACAGAAGGGAGCCACTGCCTAGGGACCAGGTGGCACACACAGGGCTACAGGATGGGTGGAGTTTCCCTCCTGCAGCCAGGGGGATGGGAGATCAGGGAGGAGGGAGGCAGCCTCCTCGCTGAACTTCTTCCCTCTGGCTGCAGTCGGGGAGAGAGCGGGGCTGCTGGTGGAGACTGGTGGCCCTTCAGGGTTGTAAAAATGGTATCTGTGGCCCTCGAGCCAAAAAGGTTGGGAACCACTCGTCTAGCGTTACCTAACTTTTCAGTGCTTGACTTTGCAAACTAAATAATGTAGGTATGTGCTTGGAGTAGGGAGGGTTCACTGTGGGTGGGAAGAGCCCAGATCAGCTCAGCTACTGCCCCATGTGTTATCCGCAGAGGGTGTCATGTCCAGGGAGGGGACAGCCCAGTTAATCTCTCCTCCCCCAACCAATACAGCTGTTCTAGCAGCTCCCCATGCAGTTTGTGGGCTGCTTGGCAGTGGAATGAGCCAAACCTTAACATGTTCTGTGTTTGGTGACTCTCTTGGCAGGCTGCCAAGATTTTCCAGCGGGATACAAGCCAGAGGAGGGAAGTGGTGATTTTTAGTAGTTTTATATCTCAGCAAAAGCTGAACAGAATTTCATGGGACAAAGAAAAGGCACTTGTGCAGTCTTGAGGGCTTTCCCCCTGTTTACTATCAAAAGCCTGCTGCAAACAACTGATGTGTAAAACATTATTTAAAAAAAAAAGTCACAAGAATCTTTTATAATGGAAAGTGCTAGGCAAACTAAGTATAGGCAATTACCTTATTGTATTGATCCTGTCATTGTGGTGTTTAGGCTCCATTATGGACATAAGCTATAAACGCTTCTCCTTTCTCTATTTATAAGGAAAAGGGCTAGGGAGAAATAACTTCAGCCTCATCCTGCAAACAAGCCATAGCAGCACCAGCCTTAAGTCATGCATAGGTCTTGCGCCAGTTCTTTACATGGTTAAATTTCTGCAATAATACTTTGGTGGCAGAAAAACTGGGCAGCACCTTCTTTTGGAAACTGGCTACAGAACATACCCGCTACCATGCTCAGAGGTACGGTCTGTCAAGCTGCTGTGGCTAAACTTTGTATGTTGTGCATGAACACTGAATAATTTGAAAATGCCTTTTTTTCCCACACCTATCATACTGCTGAAAATTACTGTAACTGGATGCATCAGTACTGGTTTCAACTAGGGAGCTACTGCTTCTTTGCTGCTCCGAGTACCATACCACAGGCCCTCCAACAGCAGTCCCATTATCCACAGCAAAGAATTTTTTCCAGTGGATCAAGTTGCTAATGTTACTTTTGCTCATCTTGGAAAGCGCTTCTACAAACAATGATCTTGGCTCCCTCTTTGTTGTCAAAACCTCACCTCTGCCAGCCCACCACTATCTAGCACTGATGCAACTTATCTGCCTTGGCATTGTGCCTTCTAAGCAAAGTTGCTCGTGGTTACTCACAGAAGTTCCAAACATTTTTGGACTGATAGCCAGAAGCTTTTAAACGTATAATGGAGAATGATGTTTTGTCTGACAGTGTAGCTGTCGCCGTGTGAGTCTGAAGAAGAGTGCCATGTGGCTTCATTGCCGCTTGTCTCTCTCACCAACCGAAGTTAGCCCAATAAAAGATATTACCTCATCCACCTTGTCGCTTTGTCTGACAGACAGGCAGATTTAAGGTGTGGATAAAAGTTATAGAGAATGTGTACCCTGAGGGTGGTAGAAAGCACACTGTAAATCATTTCACAGTCAAGGCAGATAAAGAAGTGAAGAATTAGCAATGGAGATTTGTAAAGTAATAGCCACCATTTGAAGGGCAGACAACCATGCAATTGCTGTGTCATCCTTACGCTCTCAATCTCACTTTTCAGCAGTCTTCCAAAAGTATTCCTAAGGTGGAGAGTTTCTCTTACAGTAACTATTACCTATTTGTTCATATCAATCTGATATATCAAAATAGACACATGTATACCCTTTTGCCTTACAATTTCCATGGTGTGCATTTACCTTAGTGTAACCTCTGCTATCCATCTGCCTAGCAAAGCATGTCCTGCACTTATCAAGGGTTCCATCTGACTGAGGGGTTGGTTTTTTTTTTTTGTTTTTTTGGGGGGGTTCATTGTTTGCTTTGGTAAGCAACTTCTGTTTCCTTTTCTTTGTTGCGCTGCAAATATGGGACCTGATTCAGTCATTGTTTCCATGCTGTGGGAAAGGGAGGGTAGAAGAATCAGGTCCATGGTTTGCCACTGGTATCTTTTATTAATGGTGGACACCCAATAAGCTACAGTTTTGTGATGGAAATGTTTGCACTATACATTTTTCCCCCTGTAGAACACATGTATTCATCAGCCATACTTTTGTGGTCTTAAAATATTTTGTGATGTAATCATATTATGTTTTATCTCTTCAATAACTATATTTTACTTACAATGGCCTGAGTATGGGAATGTATTTTACAGCTACTTTAGTGATAAAGTGACCAGATATTTGAATCTGGGAAGAATATTAATATACAAAACTTGTAATGTATCACTGTTGCATTATAGTGTATGTAAAGCTGTTTGCTATAATTTCAGATCATTATTGTACTCTGCCACAGCACTGGTTATTGTTTCAAGTAGGAAAGCAATAATCAATATAGAACATGACTGCTAACAGATGTTACTAATTAAAATGTTACATAAAAGGTGCTATGACAGTATGGGATTCATGCAGGAAAGAGAATCGGCACAGTTAAAAGGGAATAACAAAACGTAGGTGAAGTGATTGTAAGACATACTTTAAGATGTTATATACAGCTAGCTAAAATAAGCTGTCTCTTAACTGATGATTGTAATGTTCCTGAAATATTTAGATTTAACCCCTCCCCTTTAGTGTAAATATTACAAGACTAGACATGTACCTACTGCTTTCTTTTGTTTTCAATAACATATCTAAACATGTTAATAGGCAGCAGGTTTAAAACGAACAAAAGGAAGTATTTCTTCACATAACACACAGTCAACCTGTGGAACTTTTTGGATGTTGTAAAGGCCAAAATTATAATAGGTTTTAAAAAAAAAAAAACTAGAGAAGTTTATGGAAGACAGGTCCATCAATGGCTATTTGCCAGGATGGATGGGAATGCAAAATCATGCTCTGAAGTGTCCCTAGCCTCCGTTTGCCGGAAGCTGGGAATGGGCAACAGGGGATGGATCACTTGATGACCTATTCTGTTCATTCCCTCTGAAACACCTGGCATTGGTCGTTGTCAGAAGACAGGATACTGGCTAGATGGACCATGGTCTGACCTAGTATGACCATTCTTATGTTCTTCTAAACCCAAGCAAGGATGGCACTATAGTTACGTAGTGTTATATAGTACAAGAGAAATCTGTTCAGATGCAGTGTTACTCTTCCATTGGAGAATTCCTTTGTATACTTACATATACTTATCATGCTTACTTAGATGTACGTGGAAACAAAACCATATGGTCAGGTTAAGTCTGTTATGTATTTTGAACTAATTTATTACTGTTTTTCATTTGCTTTAAAGCTGGCCTGAGTTCTGTGGTGTCCCAGAAAGGAAGGGACATCCAGCGGTTAGCGCATTAGCCTAGGATTTGGATTCAGTTTGTTGCTCTGCTGCAGACTTCCTCCATGACCTTGGGCAAGTCACTTAGAATCATAGAACCATAGGATTAGAAGGGACCACAAGGGTCATCTAGTCTAACCCCTGCCAAGATGCAGGATTTGTTGTTTCTGTGCTTCAGTTTCTTCATATGTAAAAATGAGTATAATGATGCTGACCTCCTTTATAAAGCACCTTGAGAAAGCACCGCATAAGACCTGGGTATTATTCCTTTTTCTTTCTGGGACTTGATGCACTATTAGTATTACTCTGACCAGGATAAGCCTGACAATCCTTTGAGGTCCACTGTTTTATTCATAAATGTTAAGAGCACAAATCGTGTCCCACCCTCTCTCAGTGGCCATTAAATGCCCTGACTGCAGTGTGGTGCAAGAAGGAAAAAGGGACAGGATTCTGGGACCCCGTGTGCAGAGTCTACACTCCTTGCACACTGCAGAGGTGAACTGTGCCTTGGTGCACATAAGTTGTGCTGGAGAGGAGCAAGGGTGAGGTCAGTGGTTCTGGGGCTCTGTAGATTCAGCAACCTTTTTTCTATGGACTTGGGCAAAGGGGTCCCTGAGGCCTAGGGAGTAACAGAGTAATTCCAGTTATTGCTTCACAGCCTGGATGTGGAGGGCATATCTTTTCTCCCTTACATCTTAAGGACATCCCCCAGCACGTAACCCGTGCAGGCTGCACTCTGAGCACAAGATTTGGCTCAAAGTGCTTTAGAGCAAACATACAGGAGGTGTATTTAAACTTGAATAAATAGCCAGACTGAATGAGGATAGTTTGAAAAAAGCAAATTTGATCTTTAAGAGATTTGTTCTGTGTTAGGTTTATTATCTGGGCAGTCAGTGCAGGAATTTTTGGCATTTACCCTTTGAGATTTAAATAAGACTTAACCAGGAAGATACAGAAGATACAAACCAACGTCAGGACACAACATGTACAAAGGAATTATTCAATAGTATCGTTTGTAGAAAAAAAATCTAACAATAATAGTAAACCACATGTTGCTGTGTGCAGTGCAAGAAGTTACTAAGCCAAAAGCAGAGACTTTTTCCCTTTCTTTTAGAGACAGCCCTGAGTCGCAAAATTCAGATCAGACCCTTCCAGAGCTTCAGAAATATTCAGATTCAGGGATCAGATTCAGGCTTGTTACAAAGAAGGGCCAGAGATGTGAAGTTCAAATGTGAATTTCCCCAAAGAACCAGAAATCCAATTGATCCCCAAAACATGGGAGATTTTGACCTAGGTTTTCCATGTGAGGTCCATCCCATATAGCCCTATCATTTAATTCTTATGCTAGCAAAAATCCCATTGAATTGAGTTCAGTGGGAAATTCACATGAATAAGGGCTGCAGCATAAAGCACTAGAAGCTTGGCTTTCTTCAAAGCCCTGAAGCCCAAATTAAAGCACAATCACTGCTAAAGTGTTTGTTGATCAGCTTTATCTGACAGTCTCTGATATGGTCTCCTAGTTCCATAAATATTTTCTAGAGCTGGCCAAAAAATGGAATTTTCATTCCACAAAAAGAATTGATATTTTGAAATTTGTTTTCATTCCAAATAGGAACATCTCCCCTCCTGCAAGGGCAGGGTAGCTGACACTGGTGCCAGGGCTGTCTGCAGTGAGCAATTCCCCTCCATCAGGGGAATTTTCTGATGACCAGGTCTGGCCAGAATCTGGCCTCCTTGAACTTTCTGAATGGCACAAAGAGGCTGGAAAAACATAAAGCAGAACCTGCCCTGAAATGTTCAGTGGGGAGAAACCCACTTGTGAAGTAAAGCATGATGTAATGAGAAGCCAATTTGAATAGTAAATTCTTTTTTACTATCCTGAAATTGACTGAACCTCTTTATAATTGTTATGCTGTGACTGAGAAGCAAAAGCCAGGCTCATCGCATTAATTAGATTCATTACAACTGAAGAGTTGTGTGATTTTTTTTTCTCCCCTGTAAGGCCCATATGATGTGTTAGACTATATCAGCACACTCTACTGAAACGGAACATGGGCGCAAAGAGATTTCTGTGTTTATATATAAAATAGTGTTTTATGGCACTACAAGGTGAGATGTGACTCATGAACTCATCTTAGATTAAAATGTGAAAGCAGAAATAACACCGTGAATCTAATGAAAAAAAAATGATGCTAATGCACATTGTAACTAAACCTGTCATAACAAACGATGAAACAATTCAGCAGTCTACAATATAGTTTTTGATTGCATCCAAGTCTTCTTTCCCTTTCCCTTTCCCTCCCCAACTTTTATTTAAAGGGTAGTGCTATTATTATTACTGTTACTATTTTATTTATGTATTTGTATTGCAGTAATATATATAGAAGTCCCAGTCATGGACTAGGACCCCACTGTGCAAGGCACTGTATAAACAGAAAAGAAGACAGTCACTGCCCCAAAGAGTTTACAGTTAAAATGTGGTGGATGGGATGAAAAACAGACAGGAAATATAATTCAAGGAGACCTTATTTTACATTCTTAATGTTTTATTTTCTCAGTCATAATATCAAGTCACAGTTTTCTACAGTGACTTCTGGGGTTCTATTGGGATTTTCTTCAGTCATCAGTATCTTTCCATCAGATTGCTTGTTGAATTTCTGCTGAAGCCAGTAGGTGTTCTGAGGAAAAAAATAATGGCAAAATATAGCTTTAAGAGTCTACTGGTATAGTAGCGTTGTATCTACAGACAGTATGAGGTTACTTGAAGTTTTGCTAATCTCCTAGGTTCACACCTGCCAGGACTTGCTAGGCAGGCTTTAAAGTAGCTGGGGGGAGGGGGAAAGGAGGAAAAGGAGAGTGTTTTCTTAGTTTATATAATCTGGCATATACTTCCAGTGTACCAGATGAGACCAAAATATTTTTTTACTGTAACAAAAAATTAAGACCGAAAAGAGAACCTGTCCCAAAAAGTATAAAAGTCTAAGAAGAATTGGGGGAAAAAGCAAGAGTAATTATAACAAACTGGAGAATAACTGGCGAGGCAGTACTACTTCAGAAATCATTCCCAGAAGTACTGGGAGTTACAGTGGGTCACAAACTGAATGAGCCAACAATGTGAGACAGTTGCAAGAAAGGCTAATATTCTGCTGGGATGTATTCCCAGGAGCATTGCATGTTTCTGCTGAGCATTGGGTACACATAGAGTACAGTGTCCAGTTTTGGGTGCTACACTTTAAAAAAGATGTGGACAACTGGAAAGGATCCAGAGGAGAACAAGCAAAAGGATGTAAGGTTTAGAAAACCTGACTTATGAGGAAAGGTTGAAAGAAGTGGGCATGTTTTGTCTAGAGAAAGGAAAACTGAGGGGGGACTTGATAAATCTTCAAATACGTTATTGGATGTTACAAGGAGGACTATTATCAAATGTTCTCCATGTCAACTGGAGGTAGGACAAGAAGTAATTAATCTGTGACAAAGGAGATTTTTTAGGTTAGATAATAAAAGATATTTCTAGCTCTAAGGATAGTTAAGCACTGTGATAGTCTTGCAAGGGAGATTGTGAATCACCAACACTGGTGGTTTTTCAGAACAGATTAGACAAACATCTGTAAAACATGGTTTAGGTTTACCGGGTCCTGCCTTACAGCAGTGGGATGAATCACATGACCTATTGTGGTGCCTTCCAGTTCTACATTTCTTTGATTCTATAATGCAAGTTAATGATGAGAGTGGTGATTAAGGATAAGATTATGTCATGGAGGTCATGGAAGTAATGGATTCCGTGATTTTCAGAGACTTCCGTGACATTTTCCGCTTCAGCTCTCGGGTAGTGGGGCAGGAGTTCCCAGCTGCCACAGGTGGCAGGTGCTGGACCTCCCCCACCACACACCATAGTGGGTCTTGGACTCTTTTCCCTCACCCTGCCTCCTTCTCAGGCATCAGACACCCCCCACCCCAAATCAGCTCCATTTTGGCACAGTTATTTTTAGTAAAAGTCAGGGACAGGTCATGGGCTTCCATGAATTTTTGTTTATTGCCCAGGACCTGTCCCTCACTTTTACTAAAAATAACCATTAAAAAATCTTAATCTTAGTGACTGTGCATTATTGAAACCTGATATGTTTATTATAGAGGAATAGAGGGGCAGATCCTGTAAAACAATTACCTTAGCCAAGGTTCTCCACAGAGTACCAGTATATTGTTTCTAATAACTATACATGTTGCACTTATTTCATTTTTGTTTTTCTGTCAGCTTTTTTTCCACTTTGAAAAATCAGATTGATAAGTTACACTTGATTTCTCTTTCCCTTATTTCTTTATCAGCAGTTGGTGTAGTTATTTAAGAAACTATCAGTCAGATACGTTTGATAATAATTATATTCATTTGTATAATCTTTCTTGACACCTAGCTCCTACAGTAACTCTATAGTCCACTCTGGATTTTTCTTTGTGCATACTGTAGCTTAAAGCAAACATTGTCTGTTGACTATTGTAGCTGAACTCTGTTGCAATAGTCTATTCCTGTTAGTTTCATTTAACTACCAATCTGTCACCAAGTAAAAACATTTTTATGGCTTCCTGCATTCTGTAAACTTACTAAAAAGCAACAGATATTGACTTTGTGCCCTGTGACACATTCAACAATAATGTCAACTGATCTAATGTTTTCTTATTGTGTTGTGGTTTTTGGTTTTTACTACAGATTCATGCCTTAGTGATTTCTTGATCCTTGCTGTTTGGGATTTTTAGTACCAACTACGTACTTCAGGAATCTGGTGAAAACTCTTATTTGTTTTTAAATTGTTTAAATTTGTTTAAATTAACTACAGGAAATCACTGGTGTTTTAAATGGAACTTGTTGAAATAAGAACCTGTGAAGTTACCACATAGACTTATTTAGAAAAACATGAATTTTACAAAGGAATGCTCCAATGGAAGGGTAACACTGCAAGAGAACAGTTCTCTTGTACTATATAACACTAATTAGCTATTTACTATATGTTATATTAGTTGTCTGTTACTAACCTCAGTCTGTTGAGGAATCTTGCCTCCATAGAAAACTGAGTCAATCACAGTTCAATTTTTTGGATTACATTTAATCTCCCAAACAGGATAAAATTTAAAAATTGAAACTAGCAGAAATGTTTTAGTAAGCAGCATGTAACACTAATGAATCCAGATTAGGCTCTAATCCTATTATGGCACCGGAGCCTAGAAACATACTGTGACTCAGTCTCAGATTCTGTAGAATCGAATACTTTATATGTCGATCACGTTTCCATTACCGCTGCCTTTTTTTCAAGCTTTCTACATGGTAGTGGATTAAAGCTCCTTTACAGAGAATGACAACAGAATATTCACAATAGATTCAAATGATGTATTGTCACAGAGGATGTATAGAGTTAAACAATAGGCCAGATTCTTGGGTTGGGCCAAGATGCAAAGGGGCTCTCTTCTGACTTTCTGGGGCCACTCCTCAGACATAAATTGAAGCAGTTGAAGAGAATTAATCTTGGGAATCTGCTCAATGTAGGGTGTACTGGCCATGCCTCTTCACCACTCCCCCTGCATGGAGGAGTGGAGTTGTTGATGCCTCTATGATAGCTGAGCATCAATGAATGTAATCACTTACAGGCCTGGATATGCCATGTCCCTGCTGGTGACGTGCAGTATTATCGGCCTCAAGCATTTGGGAATCATAAGTCATACCCCCAAAATCACAAAATTGATATAAAAATCGTGAGTGGAGTTTTTGTTGCTTTTTGGGGGAGTTGGGTTTTTTGTTATAAATAAGTTTAGGGTTCTGTTTGTTTGCTCTTTGCTTTTTGATTCTTTAACATTCACTCAGGTCTCATTTTGATGCTTTTCTCCATAACTACGAGAGCTAGAAACTATTTTTTTTAATGAAAGGTGAGATTCTCCCATAATCATTTGAATGAAGGATCTAGGGCTTTAAGAAAAACACTGTATTTTATGAGACTTTCAATAAAAATAATGAAAATTGGCAATGCTACATGTGGGACAAAGTGCCTGTACCGTACTAGAAGATTTGTTTCAGCATCACAATTTTTCTTAGTGGGGTTATGCACTGAAATATTCTGTAGGGTTCATGTGATTTATTGTGGTTCAATGATTCATTCAAAAAAATCTGCATGTTTATTCCAAGCTTCTGAACTTGAATTATCTAGAAATTATACTATCTTTTGAGAAAAGACTTTCTTGTGAGATTCTCAGTACTTCTTGATTCAGCTTGTAGAGTAATACAATTAGAATAGCATTTATATGAATCTATACTTCTGCTCTTTCACTGAATTGAACCCAGGAGTCCAGAGTAAAGTGCAGGACAGGCTTTTAAAATTAATTTATATGAATCTAAAAAGAAGTTTAGGTTTGTAGTTTGGGCTAAAATTCAGGTACATCTGTATTTTTATCTTTTTTGTCCAGTGAGAGAGAGAGGAAGGCAGACAGGCAGGCATTCTTTCCATGTACATTTTGGGACTGATTTTTTTTTTTTTTTTTGAAGTATTAGAAGTTTGCTCACCATTTGGCAGTTTATGTCTAGGAGAAATGCATCATCATTTTGATTGACACACTGCATGACACTGACATGTAACTGATATGTGATGTCTCCTTATTCTAGATCTCCAGCCAAGAACATGGCTTCTGATGAAACGGAGATAGTGGTTTGGGTATGCCAGGAGGAGAAGATTGTGTGTGGATTGACAAAGCGTACAACCTGTGCCGAAGTGATCCAAGCTCTATTAGAGGAACATCAAGCTACATTTGGAGAAAAAAGGTTTCTTCTCGGACAATGTAGTGATTATTGTATCATAGAAAAATGGAGAGGCTCAGAGCGGGTCCTCCCTCCACTGACTAAAATGCTGAGACTTTGGAAGGCCTGGGGAGAAGAACAGCCCAATTTGCACTTTGTTCTGGTGAAGTCAGATGCTTTCCTCCCATTTCCATTGTGGAGGACAGCTGAATCAAAGATAGTACAAAACTTAGAAAGACAATGGGAGCTCAGCCCAGCAAATTACATGAAGATGTTGCCAATGGATAAGCAAAAGAGGATTGTCAGAAAAACTTTCCGGAAATTGGCCAGACTTAAACAGGACAATGCTCTGCAAGAGAGAGACAGTATGGAGACATTGATTCATCTGATCATTTCCCAAGATCATACCATTCATCAGCAAATCAAACAAATGAAGGAATTGGATATGGAAATTGAAAAATGTGAAGCCAAATTCCATCTAGTTCAGGCAGAAAATAATGGAGAAAATTATGTGCAGGATTTTTATTTAATGGCCACTCCAAATGATGCCGAGCAACAAACAAATGTGCCAAATGGTCAAAATCAGATGCATGAATACTTGAGCAAAAGTGATGGAATTTTACAAGTAGAAGAAGGACTGAAACATCACAAAATGCTAATTGAAAAGCTCTGTGCCGAAATTGAAAAAGAGGTAAAAGGTATATGCACTGAAACAAATGGAGATGACAAGTGCATGGGAGGGGCTTTTAATGACAAACCAGAAACCTCAAATTTAGAAAGTGTCAAACGTGAGTTGGAAAAAAGTATGAAAGATGGCTTGAGACTCCACTCTCATTTGAGCTGCATTCAGAAAGAGCTTACCTACAGGGAATTGCTGCTGCAAAAGAAGGAAAAAGAATATGAACTCCTTGAAGAAGAGTTTAATTCACTGCATATCAAAGACAAAATTGAATCCAGATGTCCAGCTAATGAACAACAAGCAAAGGGCAGTGAGGTCACCAGCAAGAGCAACGCAGTGCCAGACTTGGTTCATAAAGTGACTAATTTAGACATAAATGATACGGACTCTGACACTGGAATCAGCTCTACTCATAGTCAGGATTCTGAAACAGCTTTAGGAGACCCGATACGGTTGTCAGCATAGCTGGAGACAGTTATGCACATGACAAAGAGCAATATGGGGGATATTTATGCTTTTCATACCCTTGCTATCATAGGGTATGTCTACACTGCAGCTGGAAGTGAGCCTCCCAGACTTGCGCTAGCACGACAAAACCAGCAATGTGGATGTTGCAGCTCAGGCTGCAGCCTGAGCTCTGAGGCCTGCCAGATCCCCTAGGCTTGAGAGCCCGGGCAGCAGCCCAAGCAGCAACATCCACACTGCCGTTTGTAGTCTGCTAGCTCGAGTCCCACTCGTGCAAGTTTGTCTATCCAGGCTGGGAGGCTTGCTCCCAACTGCAGTGTAGACAAGCCCATAGCGTTTCATAGCAAGGTGTGGAGCCAGTCCAACAAAGCAATTTAACATGTGCGTAACTATGAACATAAAGGACTACATCTGCTCAAATTTACACACATACTTTAGCATGTAAATTAATCCCATGTGCTTACAGTTACGCACATGCTAAAATACTTTGCTGGATTGGGGCCAGGGTGCTCAGTGTTTGTAAGATTGAGCTTCACTGAGACAAGAGTATTCTGATGAGAGTTTGGCCTGAACCAAAACTCCAGCTGAAACCCCCTAATCTTTGGGTCCATCTCTACATTTGACTAATCTTTTAGCAATGTGGGATAAGACCAAATTAGTTTAATTCTCTGCTCTGTTACACTAGCTTTATTCAACTGGAGTAACAGGGCAAGGCACACAGTCAGTTAAAATATAGTTTCTTCATGAGACAGTAGAGCAAATAAAAAGCAAATACATTTTATGTTGTATATTTAAATTTCATTACCACAGATCACATTTTCAAAAGCACTTTAGTACTAGGGGTAGGTCTTCACTGCAGTTGACCCACGGCTGGTCCATGTCAGCTAAGGGGCTGTTTAATTGTGATGTAGACATTCAGTTTTGGGCTCAGGCTAGAGCCCAGGCTCTGGGACCCTATAAGAGTGGAGGATCCTAGAGCTCCGGCTCCAGCCTGAGCCCAACTGTCTACACTGCAATTAAACAGAGCCTTAGTCTGAGCCCACAAGCTCAACTAAGTTTACATGAGCCACCATGGGTGTTTAATTACAGTGTAAGTCCCATTGACTTTCAGCAAGATTTAGGGTTGAAAGTTAATCTGGAGTAAGGTAGGTGAGAATTTAAAGTGAATTGTCCCTATTAACTCCATGTTTGGAATTTCTTATTCCAGAATGAGAGCGTCCACACATGGAGTTAATTAGTAATAGCTATTTTGGAATATCTCTCTGTGTAGACAAGCCCTTAGGCTCCTAAGGCCCAGATCTACACAGGTATTTAGGCATCTAACTACCATTGAAATTGGTGGGAGTTACATGCCTAATACCTTTGAGGATCTGGTCCCTAAGTCACTTAGGAACATTTGAAAATGTACCTTAAAATCTGACTAAATGTATTTAATGGGACCTATGTATAGTGCTAGCTAAGCAAAACAAAGTTCAGTCAGATCCTGGACTTTAAGTCTTAGACGATGAATGAAAAGACGATATTTAGATGGCGTAAATCTAAAAGAATTTCAACTAGATGCTTTTTCTTTCCTACATTTTGGCATTCATTAGAGTCCCCCCGCCTCCCTCAAGTGTCTGCCCATCATCTAGTTTTCAAAGTGACCAGATTTCAAAATGAAATCACTGTGGTGATAACCTTGTAAATATGACTTGGAGAACAACATTTCCTGAACACCACCTGTTTTTTTTTTTAAAGACTTCTGAACTCTGGACATTATGAATAGAGTTTGTGTTCACAGGTATCTGTCTTGACTGCCTTAATGTATTTTATCACTCAGCATTCTGTGGAATGCTTCAAGAGTAACAGGTGGCGCTCAGATACATGAGTTCTTTATGGAAACTCAGATCTATGGCAAATAAGATATCCTAACTTTATAATAATTTATTAACGCAACTCAACATCTTTTGTACTCTGTATGTCATGTACTGGTATCAAACGTTGCATGCACTTCTCAGTCCAGAGCTTTGAATGTTGAGTGTAGGCGAATGTACTTCATAAATTCTTTCGCAGTTAGAAATTACGTCTTAAGTGTCAGCAGTTTTTATAAACACAGTTTCTAGCCTGTCAATTTCTATTGAAATTCTCTTCTGTGCAGAAGGCCAGCACAATACCTATGGACCACTTAATTCCCACATATGTCCTCCATCAAAATAATGTTTTTGTGTAGAGCTGGGTGAGTAACTGATTTTTCAATTTGATGGCAGTTCCAAATCATTCATTCATTCATTAGGTTTAGATTGAACCAAATCTGAAAATGTTCAGAATTTTCAGTAAGTCAAAAGGGTCCGTTTCAGCTCTGCTCTGGAGTGGGGGAGTAAAACCTGGGTTTCCCACATCCCAGGTGAGTGCCGTAACTACTGAGTTAAAAGTTAAAATGAGGGAAAGGGACAGCAGTACCTTCAATGCCACCACTACCACTTCCTCTGGCCGCTTTGTGAGTTGTTCAAACCATTCGTGTCAAATCTGTGGATAGGTTCGGATTGACCAAAACTGCATTGTCCATTGAATAAACTATTAATCTGAAAAAAAAATTGTCGAGTTCTCTCTACGTAATCCACAGACCTTGTGCTGACCCAACACAAAAAGGTGAATTTCACCCACACTGCATGCTTGGTTGTGCACCCATTCCTTGTAGTGTGTAGATCTGAAAGGTATTGCTTCCTTTTGAGAAGAAAGCAGGCAAAATAAGGCTGAATATAGTGTTTCTTTTTTAAAAAACCCAAACCATAGTGGTCTGCAATTCAGCCTCACTGTCTTCATCAAATCTGAATTCCTTAGGTGGGCTTAAATAAGAAATGGAATACTGTACATGCTCAATACTGGTTTTAGCTCCCTCCTGTCCCTAAATCCCCTTATTAAATCTCTGCACCAGAGAATAAAAGGGTATGAATTAGAGTAGAATATAAGGAAAGTCAAAACACTGGGTTCAAGTGGAGGAAGAGAGAAGTGTTAGTTTAATGGCAGACAGTTATCTATTGGCAATGGGAAAAACAGCCAGGTGGGCATAGAACTGTGTCTGGACCGCTGCTATTTTGAGATGGGATCATTTGAATCCATGTATGAATTCAAGGCAAGAACCTCAGTTGTTATAAAATGGTGTAGCTGCACTGAAGTCAGTGAAGAGGTATTGATTTACATCAGATGAGAATTTGATCCTAAACTGTTGAGGCCTTCACAGATGAATTCAGATCCTGCAGACTTAAAGTAACAAACTCTTGCATATATAAAATAACCAATATAACCTCTGTTGTTTTCCCAGTGCATACTGAATATAATAATTTCATGTTTATGCATGATTAATGTGTAATTTTTACAAATTTGATGGAACCAGTTAAGTCAAAATTTAATTACCTGTTTCAAGCTCTTGACGACTCTTTCATTTAGAAGACAAATAAAAGAACATAATTATCACTTGATTATGAAGAAGTGTACAGTATTTACCATTCATTTACCCGGTTAATAATGACAATATAATTGCAGAATAATTGCATGATTCTCTGTGTTCTGCAAAACAAAGCGATACCCAAGAAATTTTATCATTTTGAAACTAAGGGCAAAATTTGATCTTCCAATCAGAGCACATGAAGTGGGGAGTGTATTTATGGGCCCTAATGCAGTGCATTCAAGTCTAGCAAATAGATAGACTGAAGTCCAGAGAGTTTGAAACCTTCATTCTAAGGCTGCCAGTGCACATTTCCCATCTGCATCATTATTGATTTTTTTTTTTGTACATTTCCACTCTTTAATGAAGCAGATTACTGGAACATCCATGGGGGCATTCTTGATGATTGAAATTCAAATACTCTGCTGTGCGGCAAAATGCATAGTCATATTCTTTACTTAGTCATATATCATTAACTTTACTCAGCATAATTTATCCATCTCCAGGGTATGTCATGTTGTTCATATTGGACCATCATCTTAACGTGGAAAGTAGAAGGCTGGAAAACAAAAATCTCTCCCACCAAAAAAAAAAAAAAAATCAGAAAAAAATCATGCTTTTGAAAAAAAATTCATCCCAAACCAGGACAAAATGTCAAAAATTTGATATAATTTACAAGAAGTCTCTGCAAGATAAATGTCAGTTTCAGGCAAACCAAAACAGAAATTTTTGCTTTCCTGGTTGTCTGCTGGGAAGGCTTTTGTCAAATTCACAAATCATAAGCCCAACTGCTCTGACTCCCAGCCTCCCCACAAGCTCCAGGGCATAGAAGCACAGAAGGGCAATTCTCAGACACTCCGCCTTCCCTCCAGCTGTACCAACTCCCTGCCTCTCCATTCTCAGAACTATCCGGGAGGTAGGGAGCAGCCCAGTAGGAAAGCTTTTGTCAGTTTCACTGGCAGAAAGTAAAACTGATGAGCATTCCAGATGAGCAGCCAGGGATCCTGATGGAAAATCGGGGGTGAGGGAGATTTTGTTTTGGGTTTTTTTGGTCAGAACTGAAAGTTTCTCACTGAAAGTTTGTTTTGCGAAAAGGGCATTGTTTGTTAGAATATTGTTCCAATTAAAAACTTTTAGACCAGTTTCAGTGCAGAGTGGAGCAGGTATTGTTCTAATGCCCAGCTTCAGCAAGGTATGTGCTTCACTTTAAACAAGCAAGTAGTCTTAATGTGACGTCAGTGATTTCACCTACTGATTTGGGAAGCATGTCATATTTTGCTCAGTAGCTATGTTAGGATGAAGGCATTCTTTGCATAAATATGTAATTTGGAGTAAAGAAAGAACACCTATGAATATTAGAACTCCTCTGAAAGCAAAGAATCATAGAATTGTAGGAATGGAAGGCCCTCAAGAAGTCTTCTAGTCCAGTCCCCTGCACTCAAGGCAGGACTAAGCATTATTTACACCATCCCTGACAGATGTCTGTCCAAACTGTTCTGAAAAATCTCCAATGGCAGAGATTCCACCATGTCCCTAGGCAATTTATTTCAATGCTTAACTACCCTGACAATTAGGAAGTTTTTCCTAATGTCCAACCTAAACCACCCTTTTGCAATTTAAGCTCACTTCCTCTTGTCCTATTCTCAGAGGTTAACAAGAACAATTTTTCTCTCTCCTCCTTATAACAACCTTTTATGTACTTGTAAACTGTTATCCTGTACCCTTCATTCCACCTCAGTCTTCTCTTCTCCAAACAAAACAAACACATTTTTTTCAATCTTTTTTCATAGGTCATGTTCTCTAGACCTTTAATCATTTTTGTTGCTCTTCTCCGGACCTTCTTCATTTTGTCCATATCTTTCCTGAAATGTGGCAACCAGAACTGGACACAATACTCCAGCTGAGGCCTTATTACCGCAGAGTAGAGCAGAAGAATTACTTCTTGTGTCTTTCTTACAATATTCCTGTTAATACATCCCAGACTGTTTGCTTTTTTTTGTTTTGTTTTTTGTTTTTTGCAACAGTGCTACACTGTTGATTCGTATTTAGCTTGTGATTTGCTATGACCCCAAGATTCCTTTCTGCAGTACTCCTTCCTAGGCAGTCATTTCTCATTTTGTATATATGCAACAGAATGTTCCTTCCTTAGTGGAGTACTTTGCATTTGTCCTTACTGAATTTCATCCTATATACTTCAAACCATTTCTCCTTTTTGTCCAGATCATTTTGAATTTTAATCCTATCCTTCAAAGCACTTGCAGTCCCTCCCAGCTTCTATTTGTCCACAAACTGTATAAGTGAACTCTCTCTATGCCATTATCTAAATCATTGATGAAGATATGAAACAGAACCAGACCCAGAACTTATCCCTGTGTGCCTATTTACCCTTCCATCTTGACTTTGAATGACTGATAACTACTCTCTGGGAATAGTTTTCCAACCAGATATGCACCCACCTTATAGTAGCTCCATCTAGGTTTTATTTCCCTAGTTTGTGTATGAGGTCATGTGTGACAGTATGAAAAGCCTTACTAAAGTGAAGATATATCACATCTACTGCTTTCCCCCCTATCCACAAGGTTTATTACCATGTCAAAGAAAGCTATCTGGTTGGTTTGACATGATTTGTTCCTGACAAATCTATGCTGTTATGTATCACCTTATCTTCTAGGTGTTTGCAAATTGATTGCTTAATTATTTGCTCCATTATCTTTCTGGGTATTGAAGTTAAGCTGACAGGTCTGTGATTCCCAGGGTTGTCCTTATTCTCCTTTTTATAAATGGGCACTATATTTGCCCTTTTCCAGTCCTCTAAAATCTCTTAAGAAAAATCTCTTCCATGACTTTTTGAAGATAATCAGTAATGGCTCAGATACCTCCTCAGTCAGCTCCTTGAGTATTCTAGGATTTGTTTAATCAGGCCCTGCTTACTTGAAGACATCTAACTTATCTAAGTAATTTTTAACTTGTTCTTTCCCTATTTTAGCCTCTCATCCTACCTTATTTTCACTAGCATTCATTAAGTTAGATGTCCAGTTGCTACTAAATGTTATGGTGAAAACGTAAACAAAAAAGTCATTTATCACTTCCACCATTTCCACATTTTCTGTTATTGTTTCCCTCCCCCTCTCAATTGAGTAATGGGCCTACCCTGTACTTTGTCTTCCTCTTGCTTCTAACGTTTTTGTAGAATGTTTTCTTGTTACCCTTTATGTCTCTAGCTGGTTTAACCTCATTCTGTGCGTTGGCCTTTCTAATTTTGTCCCCACATATTTGTTTATATTCATCCTTTGTAATTTGACCTAGTTTCCACTGTTTGTAGGACTTTTTTGAGTTTCAGATCTTTGAAGATCTCCTGCTAAGCCAGGATGGTCTCTTGCCATACTTTCTCTCTCTCCTAAATATGCAAGAATTCTCTTTTCTTCTCTCATATCCCCATCTAATCAACTTAAGAAAAATATGCTTCGCACATTAAAGCCTCTTTATTTTTTTCATGAATTAAAATGCCTTTTATATGTGAAAAGTATATCAACCAGGCATTACTCAGAAACTGAACAGACTGTTAAGAGCAGATCTCTAATTGGACTCCCAATTTCTTTTAAAGTTATATTAGACCATCCCTTTCTTGCTGGCTTGTGGTTGACTTAACCTAAATAAAAATTTCTTCAAGTTATAGCACTTACATAATGATCAAGTGTATATTTTCTTTTCCTTCGGCTGTGTTGTTTTTCCTTCTGGATATCTTAGTGGTGGACTTAAAAGCATACAAGATTATTGGCATTTTATTATATACCAAAATAACAGACTGCCTAATATAGTCCTCAGGGCTCTGTCTGAAAATAGAGAACTTATCTGACTAAATTATTGGAGTCTTTATTGTACAGCCAAGTTTTCCTGTGGAGCCAGTGAAAAATTATTTTTCCTATAGTGTGAATTTAAATATTTAGAAGACACTTCCCCCCCCCCCCAATTTAAAATATTGCCCTCATAACAGAGCAGAAATCCAGCCTATGCAATAACATGACCATACCAAAGGGGATTTGTAAGCTTTTTTTTTTTTTTTTTTGTTAACAAGTGAGATACAATACACTACAATGGGCCAAATCTTGCCATTCTTACTCAAGGAAAACTTACTCTGACATAATTCGGTGAAGTCAAGGTAAGATACAGCCATATGAAATTATAGATAAACATGAAACAGCCGTATGGAATGACAGATCAACATATTATTCTAACGTGGGTTTCACATAATATGCAACTTTTCAGAGGTATTAAGCCCCCATACACTGACTATCTTCAACTTGAGCTGTTGGATGCCAAGCAGCTCTGAAAAATCAAGCTCATATGACTCAGGCCTGCCCCACTGAAGTCAGTGGGAGGTTGGCTATTGACTTCAATGGGAGCTAGATCAGCTTCATAATGCTTTACAGGGTTTAAGGTCTGATCCAGGAAACTGTTCCAATTAAGGAAATTGCAAGCACATGCTTAAGTTTAAGCAAGTGCATATGTATTTGATGAGCTCAGAGTTAAGTACTTAAATCTTTCATACTGACCTGCTAAACGGGTATAGTGTAAGTCACAATTTCACAGATGGAAAAGTTAATGTATCAGAATAAAAATAAGCTCTAAAAAACCTCATAGCATTTTTATACCTTCCAATTTAGTTGTTTTGGGTTTTTTTTAGCATTAAGCATTTAGCACAGCCACTCAACGGTGAATCCAAATCATTTTCCAAAGTCTTATGCAATAGATGAGCTTCACTAAATGTAGAATGTATATGCTATGTCTGCTGAATCCCATGTATGGGTATGGAAAATCTCATCATTGTGCATGTAAATGCAAGCTTTTGTCTGTGTAACCAGTGCATACACATTTCACCTGACTCACCTGTTCCTTGGGCATTTGAAAAATTGGCTTATAATGTTTATCCCCTTCACTGACTTCCACATCTGGAGAATTATTCTTTTTGAAATTAAACAGTTCCTTAGTAAAAAAATTTCCAGTAAAATAATTAAGCCCTCAAGGACAAAATAGCCTTTGATCACTAGATAGGTAAAAGTCTGGAGTCATTTTGACTCTGATTGTTTTCATTCAGAAAGACTAGATGCTAAGACATTTTGGATCAGAAGTTCACTCTTTGTTTTCTAGCTCCAACATTTTGTGAAAACAAAATTGAAATGCCCCACAATGCAGAACATAAGAAGATGTGCACCTGAGCCCATGCAATGTCTCCAGCTCATTTCTAGACCACAGGTGGCAGAAGATGGCTAGGTGCCTGAGGAGATGAGTGGCCTAGCCCTTTCTGCTTATATTCGAACTCTAGATAGACATCTTCTTAGTCAGTCTTTTCTCATGCAGTCAGCAATCTCTTCTCATCCATGGCCAGGAGAAGCATGGGCTCTTCTGAGCTGCTATTAGATTGTGGTGAGTGACAAAAATTCTTCTGACTAGAATCTACAAAGTTGAGTCCTTTGAACTGGTTTGAATGTATCTAGATCATGTGAAAATGGATATTATTTGAGCTGTTTGCACCCCACTAATTTGATTCCAATTCTCCTTACTTTACTTCAAATATCCATTAGTCATGTGTTTGGGTCCCCATGCAACATCCCCCCATGCAACTTCAATGTCTCCCCAGCCCTGAAAGGAATAGCTCCTGACTACACCCAAGCCTCTTTCAGACCCTTCCTTCAGGGAACAGTTTATTAATTAAAACAAAAAATTTGCAAAATAACACAAACCACAGCTATTCCACTGACCAACCCAGGCTACAGGGCCCAGGAGACATTTAATCTCTGTCTCTCTCTCTTTTCTACAGGGACAGCCCCAGAAGCCAACCTCCAAGTGAGCTTGCAGTCCTTTATAAGGACCATCTGAGCCTTTCCCAGCTAGGTCTCAAACAGGGCTGTCTACACAGCTCATAGAAGTCAGCCTTCCAGCCCAGGATGACAGACTCAGGCTAGCAGACACTAATGCTCTAAAAGTAGCTGTGTAGATAGCACTTTGAAGTTGATGCTTTGGCTAGACCATAGGTTCTGCAGCCCATCCCCCTCCCTGAACTTCATTCCTAGAAAGGTAGAGAAAGGGTAGGAGCCCATCTGTGGGGTGAGTAAAAGAATGGAAGGATAAAAAGGAAAGCAAAACCAAACAAAGTCATAACATTATATTCCTAAAACATGGTTAGAAAAGGAAAGCAAAACAAAGACAGATACACAGATGGAATACAGAACTCTTGAATACTGACCCATTCCTTGGGCTCTAATATATTCAAGGGGTTTTGTATCGCACCCATCAGTAGTGTATTTCCACATTTCTTTTGAGGTTAAATTGGAAATTAGATACAACTTTTTAACACTGAGATTATTCATCTATTGGATCAGCTACCCAAGGGAAAATGCTAAAATCATCCTCACTTGAAGTTCTTAAATTGACACTGGTTGTCTCTATGCTCCAATTCCACCACAAGCTAGCACTCTTGATAGTATTCATTTAAATAGTAGGGAAAAATGATGTGCATCACTGCAGGAATTATTAGTGAAATTCTATGGCCTATGTTACACAGAAGATCAGATCAAAGGGTCTTAAGATACGTTCTAGCCAACTAGGAATAATTCTGAGGATGATCAAGATCAGCATATATACCAGTAAAGGACTCTACACTCATGCTATAAGTTGAATGGCAGAGAGATTATGCAAAAAAAATGCTCCCCCCATCATGGGCAAACACAAGAGTTATTGCAGTCTTAAGCCACAGTAACCCCTAGTGAGCTTCAGAAGGATGCTTGTGAGAGAGAGGGAACAGACTAAAATTGTCGGAATAGGAAAATACCTTAAATTTTGCTGTGGGAGGGCATTTCCCTACCCCTACTTCAATCACCAATGCCACCTTCACTGGGATGATGACTTTGTTTCAGAGTGCTCAACCAAGAGTGGTTTCATTCAGGTGTCATCTAAGATCAAAGCTCCATTGTACAAACAAATACGTTCCCTGCCCTAAAAAGCACACCATCTAAATAGCCAAAGGAAGTGTTATCATCCCTTTTTTTACAAGTGGGAAGAAAGCTAATGCTGGGCCAATTTTTAAAAAGGGTAAACAGGATGACATAGGTAATTATAGACCTGTCAGCCTGACATGATCCTGGGCAAGCTAATGGAACAGCTGATACAGGACTTGATTTAATAAAGAATTAAAGGAGGGTAAGGGAATTAATGAAAATCAGCATGTGTTTATGGAAAATAAATCCTGTCAAACTAATTTGATATTTTTTTTAAATGAGATTACAAATTTGGTTGATAAAGGTAATAGTGGTGATGAACTAGATGATCTGTTGAGTCCCTTCCAGCTGTGTGGTGATGTAATATACTTAGACTGCTGTGAGAGGTTTGACTTGATACAACCTGATATTTTGATTAAAAGTTAGAATGATATAAAATTAACATGGCATACATTAAATGGATTAAAACCTGGCTAACTGATAGGCCTCAAAATACAACTTTAAATAAGGGATCTTCATCGATTTAAGCCCATTGCTTCTTTTTCTATCCTCAAAGGTTAAGGAGAACAATTCTTCACCCTCCTCCTTGTAACAACCTTTTTTGTACTTATCATGTTCTTCCCTCCTTTCTTGTTTTCACTTCACCCCACTCAGCAAACCCAATTTTTTCAATCTTTCCTCATAGATCATGTTTTCTAGACCTTTAATCATTTTTATTGCTTTCCTCTGGACTTTGTCTACATCTTTCCTGAAATGTGGTGCCCAGAACTGGATACAGTACTACAACTGAGCCCCTGTCAGCATGGAGTAGAGAGGAAGAATCACTTAATGAGTCTTGCTTACAACACTCATGCTAATATATTCCAGAATGTTTGCTTTTTTGGCAACAGTGTTACCCTCTTGACTCACATTTAGCTTGTGATCCGCTATAACCCCCAGATCCCTTTCTGCAGTGCTCCTTCCTAAGAAGTCATTTCCATTTTTGATGTGTGCAATTGACTGTTCCTTCCTAAGTATAGTACTTTACATTTGTCCTCATTGAATATTTACATCTAATTAATTTCTGCAGTTTGTCCAGATCATTTTGAATTTTAGTCCTATCCTCCAAAGCACCTGCAACTCCTCCCAGCTTGGTATCATCCACAAACTTTATAAATATACTCTCTAAGCTATTATCCAAAGCATTTATGAATATATTAATTAGAATCAGATCAATGACCAGTCCCTGTGTATCTTTCCCACTCAATATGTCCTTCTAGCTTGACTGTGAACCATTGATAACTACTCTCTGAGTATGTTTTTCAAACAAGTTGTGCAGCCATCTGATAGTAGGTTTGTTTAGGCTATATTTCCTTAGGTTAATTATGAGAAGATCATATGAGACGGTATCAAAAGCCTTTCTAAAGTTGAGATATATCATGTCTACTGCTTCTCTCCTACCACAAGACTTGTTACCCTGTCAAAGAAAGCTATTAGGTTGGTTTGACACAATTTGTTTTTGTCAAATCTATGTTAACTGTTACTTATCCCCATATTATCTTCTAGGTGTTTGCAAATTGCTTTCTTGATTATTTGCTCCATTATCTTTCTGGGTACTGAAGTTAAACTGACTGGTCTGTAATTCCCCAGGTTGTCTTTATTCCCTTTTTTTATAGATTTACCAAGGGTTGTGCGGGATTCTCCATCAATGACAATTTTAAAAATCAAGATTGGATGTTTTTTCCCAAAAGACATGCACTAAGAATTATTTTGGGGAATTATTTTGCCTGTGTGATACAGGAAGTCAGATTAGATTATCACAATTATCCTGTCTAGCCTTGGAAACTATGAATAAACAGAGGCATGGAGAAGTCTCTAACAGAGCCAGGGCTTGAACACAGATCTTCTATAGTCTAGGCCAGCATTTTAGCTACAAAGGTATCCTTCCCCTCTAGACCTACCTTCTTTTCTCTGGGATGGATTCTGCCACCCTTATTCACTTTGAGGAGTATCTTATTGCTTGAGTAGAACCAGTGTATGTACTCACTGAATAGGTACTAATGGGCTAAATTGACACAGCCCTTACTTAGGCCTGGTCTACACTAGAGAGTTTTGTCAAAACAGTGCTGGTGTACACACCACAGTCACCTCCTAACCGACAAAACTGCCTAGTTTTTTTGACAAAATAAAACCACCTCTACGAGAGGTGTAGGGCTTTTGTTGACAGAGCTAGGCCAACACAGTGTCAGTGCAGACACTGTGTCCCCTTAGAGTGGTGGAGGGCCTCGAACCCCATCTGCAACCCCGGAATGCGGGCAAGTCATGGGAGGCTGCCTCCCAACTGTAAGCCTGGGCGCAGGAGGCTGACCCCCAGCTCATGGGGCACAGGAGGTTGCCTTGGAATCCCAGCCAGGGTATGGGAGGCTGCCCTCCAGCTCGTGGGGCACAGGCGGCTGCTGCCTACCTCCCAGCCGGAAACTGGGACCAGGCGGGACATGAGCGGCTGCCGCCTGGCTTCCCGGGACATGGGCGGCTGCCGCCTACCTCCCAGCTGGGAGGTGGGACTGCGGAAGCCCGCTGGTACTGGGCAGGACCAGGGAGTGCGGGGAAGGAGGTCAGCCCACGGGGAGTCGCACACTGGCCCTTAGGTCGGTGGAAGTGCTCCTAGTGAGGACACACTCCATCAACCCAAAGAAAGCTGTGTGTACATCAGCCACTCCTGTAAGCATAGAGGTGGCTGAAAGTTAACATATTTTATGTTGACTTATTTTCCTAGTGTAGACAAGGCCTGAGTAATGGAGCACCATAAAGGTAGTAAAGATCCCCATTTATTCCCCTACTCATTCATGCTGAGATTGCAACACCAGCCAGCCAGGGCTTATATGCTTGATATGCTTCCCAAGTGAGTGGAACAGAGGCAGAGAGGAGAGGGAAGAGGGAAAATCCCTCACTCAGCTGCTTAGCCCAACTCCCTGATCTGGATAGTATGAAGTAAGTTCCTGCTAACCAGAGCAAAGGGGGAATAGGGGAGGAATTATGGCTCTCTAAGACATAATTCATTCTCTGGGTTACCCTTGGGTATGGGTAGCGACACGCCACTCCTTACCTAGGGCTAACTGTAAAGTTAAAATCCAGCTCAAAAGATGTAATTTTCTCATTGATTTCAGTGGGGCCAGGATTTCACACACAGTAGTAAGGGTGGTACTACCTGGTTCTTGGTCCTTAATATCTTATTTCCTATTCTTTTTGATCTAGTTAACTCTGACATGGGGCAAGTCTACTACGTATATATGTTAAGTAGCATTTAAAAAAAAATCTCTCTGGGTCATAGGGTGCATGGCTCAAGGTCACAATCTGTTTAGTCTGTTTGATCTTTCAACCCATATAACCAGAGCTCAACTCTCTTTAATGGTTAATGCCATAAGCCTGTAGCAACAAAAAGGACTTCTAAAAACCATTTCCTAAGAATATCTTCATCTTATATCCTTAAGCACACATACAAATCCCTCAATGATGTTAGGAGGAAGCTGCATGTTATATAGTTTAGTGAAGGCTCAGAAAAGTTGTTTATATGATTCCAGTGCAAGAAGTCCATTAAATGTACTTAGAACAAATGTCAAAAGCATCAGAACACAATGCTGTGGGGCTTGATATTGACACATACCCTTTTAAATTGCAGGCTATTGATTTGCTGGCTGGTGCACACATCGCAAAAGAAATCTCTTGTCAGCAGGGAAGTGGAGTCATTCCATCCTTTTTAGCTAATGTTTCCGCAATGCCACACAGGAGGACTGTGAAATACCCCTACCCCACAAAGCTTCAGGAAATATAAGTTCATTTCTTCCCCTCTCCCATCCCACTTTTTTCTCTTTTGATTTAAACTTACTTGCATCTGGCTGCCTCTCTGCATCGAGCGCTTGTGTGGTGGTGTAATAATTGGCCTTAAAAATTTACTTTAATTGTAAGCTTATCTGTAAAAAAAAAAAAAAAAAAAATCTGTGAAAGTTCTTAAGATGTTATAATAACCTATAATAACAAATGTTGGCAGAAAATAGGTTGTTTTTAATAATGAATGTTATAAACAGGTTCAAGAGAGCCAGACAGAGAGACTAAACTAGTTCAGACAAGGGCCTACTTATGTGGTTCAAGGACTATGTTGAAAGCGTGCTTGGTAAAAACAGAGGATGTAAAATAAAAAATTAATGAACCAAAATTGCTACGTCAAATATTAGGCCTAATTGGTAGACAAAATAAAATTATGCCACCCATTATGTGCCCTTTTTAAAGTTCTTAAAAAAATAGATTTTGAAAAATCTTGGCAGTTCTCATCTCATCCCATTTCATTGTCCCTAAGCTCAAAGACGGAGCAGAATTTTCTTCCTAAGTGGAAGAGCAGCAGGCCTTGTTCTTGCTTAAGGAGTTTTGTTTTCCACCGGTGAGTCCTGAAAGTCATCATACCACCATGACATCCAGGTCTCAGCCCATCAGTGGGGATATCTAATTGTCAGTACCACAGGGGCACATAAGATTGTGTTCTGTCTCACTTCCTTTTTGTATTACTATGTGTCCCACTATTTCTTTCCCTGAATCCTATCTCTCACTCTCTCAGTTTTTCATTGAATCCTGTAATCAACTGCACTGCATCAGCACAGCAAGATGAGATAGCCAGAACTCTGCCCTGCTTAAGGAGGAAGGACCCAACCAGATAATGGCCCTGATTGGAATGTGAACTAGGGACAAGTAACAGGAGTCATGGTCAATTTGCCAACCAAAGCATCCATTTGTAACTCACCAGCCATCCAGGATTACAAAAAACATCAACAAAAGCCTTCCCTCCTCTCCCCATCCTGACCTTTTCTATTCTCTCTCTCCTCTGTCTGTCTGTCTGTCTACATCTATCTGGCTGTAAAAACAGGAGAAGTGAATACTCTTCACACATCAGGACTGAGAGTAAAATTGACCCTTTCCTTTTATCCAAAACAATGGTTTGTGAAAATAAGAGACTCTAATATTTTGCCTCCAAAAGAAAAGAAAAGAAAATTGAATAGGTTTTAATTGTTTATTTTGCATAATTACTCAATTTTAGTTTCAGTATAAATGCCTAGCTTTGATTTCTTGTTCTTTCTTGTGTTTCATGAATAAGCTTTCAACTATAGAAGGAGTACTTTTAAGTATTTGCCAAAAAATTGAGTACACTCAGATCTCTGTTTAAAAAAACCCAAAAAAACAAAAACAAAAAAACCCCAACCTTTGTAATACTGTTTGTGTTGAAACGTGAAAGAGTTTGTAACACTTCAGTCTTTTAGCCCTTGAAATCAATACACCAGTGGTTGGAAAGAATCTAAACTAGAGGAGGCTGTAAAATAATCCCCCACAAAAGGGGTTAAGGTGAAGCACAGGACACTTTATACAGAAAAAAATGGTTAGAAGCAGTCAAAACATTTGGACCAGCCTTACTGATGGTGCAGATTCTTGATGAGAGAATCTGGAAGGGTCCCAACTCCTTTCAATGTTGTTAATAAAGACATTCTTGCCCTTATATGGGTGTCTTTCATCTGTGGGTCATCAAGGCTTTTATTTATTTGTTTGTTTGTGCCTAGGAGCCCAAGTCATGGACCAGGATTCCATTGTGCTAGGCACTGTACAAACTCAGAACAAAAAGATGGTCCTGCCCCAAGCTAAGGATAAGACAAGAGACAACAGTTGGCTGCAGATAAACTGGAAAGTATGAGGAATCAGTGAAACAATATTGGTTAGCATGATACGCTGTGGTCTCAGCACACCAGCAACCTCATTGTTGTCTACTTTTTTTTTTTTTCATAGGCATCACGGCAAATGAGTTTTTAAGGAGAGATTTGAAAATGGATAATGGGGTAGCTTTGTGGATGTTTGTGGGAAGCCTCTCCCATGCTGCCTCCCATGCTTGGGACAAAATACAGAGGTGTCTGTTTGAAAATCTAACAGCTGGGCAATGAAAGCTGGCCTCACAGATCGAAAATGAGCAGCAATTCTTTGATGCTTTACAAATGTTAGTTAATTAAGTCTCAGTGCCATTATTTGTACTTAACTGAAATCAACTAAAAATAAAAGTCTCTTTCACTTATCTGCCTGCCTCAGTCTACTCCACTGATACTTGTGAAATCTAGACTTAAATTTGAAGTCTATCAGAAAAAAACAAACAAAGCCATTTCTCATCCCAATATCATTTCTTCAATTCAAGTAATGGGCATAGGCACAAGTTGGATTCACCCATCCTTAAATTATTAGAAATATTTCAGTGGGACAACAATGTCTAAATACACTGACTCTTATGAATGTCTCATGTTAGACCTATGCAACAAATCTTAATTCTACAGTAAAGCTGGGAACGAGCACCCCAGCCTAGACAAACAGACATGCTACTGGGGTTTGCACTAGTCAATAGTGCACTAAAAATATCTGTGTGGATTTTGTGGCAGCAGTAGAGGCTCGGGCTAGCCACCAGAATTCAAGCCCACCCTGACCCCTGCATCCAAGCTTGGGTGGCCAGCTTGTACCTTTGCTGGTGCTGCAATGTCTTCGCAGATACTTTAGCGTGTGAGTCCCCCTAGCACAAGTCTGACAAGCCAGGCTGGGAGGCTCATTCCCAGCTGCCATGTGGACACCCTAAATAACTCACATTCCACTACAAGAAGAATTAAGTGCAAGCAGAGTTCATTATAAGAGATTTCCACTGTGATTACATTCAGCCAGAAGTGACAAAAACAAGATGAAAGATCTCATTTAGGATTTAACCAAACTAAGTAGAAATGCTCCAGTGCGTTCTTCACTTCATTCCCAGCAAAGGAATCATCCAGTAAAATTCAGATGGGCCCCACATGAGACATCATCTGATTGTCACACTCCATCTGTTTTGGTGGGAATTGGGTAATTGGTTACATAGCTGAGACGATAGACCATTGGTGCAAATGTCATGTTTTGACAGCAGCCTGTGGAAAGTAATTTTTCAAATGTCCTGTTATTAAATAAAGTTACTTGGAAAGAGTCCTTCTCCCTGTAAAAGTATGTTGATCTCTGAATACAAACACCGCTCCTGAATGAGAAATTGCTTTTGCATGTAAAGGCATAAGAACATCTGCAATTTTAGGCTCAATTAACTTCTGGAGCTGCTTAGAGGAATGGCTCTGCCGTGTTGATTTCCATGCCTTTCCTCCCGAGTAAACTAAAAATGTCTTATTTAACTTGACAAATTATACAGTGTTGTTGAGAAGAAACAGGTAATTACCATGCTAGAACTTGGATTTCTATTATGCTAATCACTCTTAACCTACATGTATCTATATACTGTATCGCACCATGCGACCTGGACAAGCAATGAAAGATAAAAAGCAATCAGTCAACAAACAGCTTATCTCCCTTCTGGTGGTAACTCAAAGGAGACACTCAGCTGGCATTTCAAACAGAAGCAGTTCAGGCAGAATTTCAAACTGGAGCCAATCACTAATAACATCATAGAAGAATTGCTTGAGGGGTCAGGGCAGGAGAAAAGCATTTTTAGGTGTTAGGTACCTGGCACAAGTTTTGCACAGCTCTCTCAAATAGGGAGGGCTGAATCTCAAACAAAGATCCTCCTGCATCCCAAAATGTCTTCAGAAAATTCTACAATGAGGAAATGAAACCAAGATGCAATTGTTAGATTGTAAACTCATCAAGGCACCGTATGATGTGTTTGTATGGTGCCCAGCACAAAGATGTGTTTATCAGGATTATAGCCCCAGGGCAATCTCACGATACAAATAATTAATAAAAGTCATCCATGCTTGGGTGACATAATAAAGGCAGGCTTCCCGGCGGGTCTTTGCCTTGGTGTCTAATGCCAGAAATGGGACATAATGGGAAATATTTTTTCAAATAATTAGCTACATGTGTTTTATAAATTAATTCCAATTTTTCATATGTCAAAATTTTCATTTTGAATTAAGTCTGAAACTATGCCATAATATGGAGTTCTTGAAACTATATATAAGGCATTCAGCACTTGAATAAATTAATGGTGCCCAAAGGAATTAGGGGTGTAATGGATTTTATAAGTACAACAAGGGGGGAAAGCACCAGTGAGAAAACAGGGCCATTAATAAAAGGAGGAAATTAAATTATTTAAAACTGACTAAGACACTGTATATACTTTTTAAAAAATATGTATTTCACAAGAACAATAAGGACCAGTTGTTTGGGCAATCATGAAGGTAAGCAAGATCTAATTAAAAATAACTATGGATAGATATTAAGAATATCTGAACATGAACAAATCAGCCAGACTGAGTGATACACATTCTAGGGAATTGTTTTTAAAATGTCAGTTTTGAGAACTAATCCTTGACTGCTGTTGAGTGTTTACCTGGAAGTGTTTAAAGTCTGTGTTGGTCCCACAGTTTTCCAGTCAATTATTGCAACTCACTAAAGGAATATGTAGCTGATCCTTTGAAAAGCAAATTGTTCTTTAATAACTACTGCACACATGCCCAACCACAGCATCAAGATAGAAGCACTCTGAGCCAGAACGCCATTGTTATTCTTTCTTAGCAAAACCACCTGAGCTACACAAGAGAAAGAATCGTGATATTTTCATTATTTAGTATTAACAGAAATCTTGATGTGTCTAGTAATGGATGTTTTAAGATTCAGGAACTGCAGACAGATTCACTAGCTACAATATCTACCAACTTCATCTCATGGTAAAATGTTGTTAGGAAGATGGTTTTAATTTCAAATAGTTAAAGTAAAGGATATCAGATTTGTCAAACCAGGTTCCTTTTAGTCAGTGTATTATGACTGACACAATAAAATTGTTAATTTAATTCTTAGAATACTACATTAGCTATGCTTTAACTTCTTGCACGTTGGTAACCCTCTTTTATTGCTTACATGGATGCATTCCAGTAGGGATACCTGAAGGCCTATCTGGAGAGGTGGGGATGTAACCATGGCAGTGAATGTTTCCCTCCATGCCGCTCTGCTAATGAGGGGTTGTTGGCTGTGTGATTGGTTTCACTTTCTTGATAGCACGTGGGGCCCTCAGCTTTATCAAATACTGGCTTACAGTATGTACTGTTAATGAGTCTGTCTGAATCTAATAAAAATTAAACATGAAATGGAAAAGCAATCAGTTTGTTACCTACCCAGGGTCTGAAAGGGTTAATGAGGGCCTGACAGGCTAATTATGCTACCTGGACCACCTGAAGCGTGGGCCAGGCTTAATAAAGATGAGTCCCAGCTGGGAAAGGAGTTAGTTTAGGCAGGAAGTCTAGAGCAGAAGAGGCTGTAGGTCTGAAAGGACTGGTGAGAGTACTGGCCAAGTAAGGTATGTTTAAAAAACATTAAAAAGACTATAGGACTTGGTGAAAGGATACTGATTTTTGCTTATGTGAAAACTGTAGTAGGTAACCATTATGGCCTCATATGCTAAGGCTGCTGTTCCATAAAATGACAGGGAAAGAAAGGGACTGTAGACAGAGAATGAGGAATTCTGCAGTCATTCTCTGGGATTAGCAAATAGGGAGACCAGGAGGATCAAAGAAAAAGCCCAGGGGAAGAATAAGCCTTGGGATCCCTGCCTGAGTAGAGAAGTCTGACAAGTAACCAGGAGATTCACAGAGCAGCTGCTAGGGTGGAGCAGGTTCTGTGCTGTGCCCTGACAAAAAAAGGACAGGAACTAGACTTTCAGGGAGAGGGAGTTTTGAAGAAGAGTCTGAGGGGGTGGAAAACACCAGAATGTGGGGTGTTGAGGGACTAGATGTCTTGGGATTTTAAGGACTACAAACACCGGGTGTGAGATGTGGACTGTTTAGACTATATTTTTATAAGGAATTGGCCTCAGAGAGGGTATTGAGTCAAGAGAGAATGATGTGGAATCCTGGGGGTCCCTGAGAGCTGGACACGTGTAGTGCCATGGCCTGTCATGGAAGGGCACTCCTAGGTAGAGCCGCCCTGTGACACAGTTCAGCAGTAGATCCTTCTTTGTGGCAGAAGGATGTATTACCTGATCTTTTTATTGCCTGCTGACAGTCATCAGGAACAATATCTGGGTTGCTATCTAATTTGTGAGAGTTATGCATGGACCTGTCTTTAACTTTGTGGTATTCTTGCCTTTAACTATTCCACCCTGAACACTGGAAACAACACAGTGTGTGTAAGTTGAGTGCTGTGTCAGTGTTAACTTTCAATTTTCTGACTTGCGGTGCATGATCTGGGGCCCATGCTGGGGATTCATGTCAAGACAGGGAATGAAATGGGACTGCCATGGCTACTAAAGATAAGAGCTTGCAGCTTTTGTTGTCACTGGGCAGGATCAGATCCTTAAACAGTTTCATAGAAAAGTGAAAGACAAAAGCTGCCAATGTTGCTGTTCATCACTATAACTTGGTTCTTCTGAGCAAAGGCTCTAGGGGATATCCCTTCAGAATGTTGGTTCCCATATTGCATAATCTGAATAGAAGATTCATTTTGTACAAGTGGCTGTTAGAAAACTACACCCAGAGATGCATGTACGTATTTGGGTGAAATCCTGGCACCACTGGAAAGGTTTGAGGATGCCCATGGATACAAATCTGTACATGCATTTTTTATAATGTTCTTAAAAAAAGGGAGGGGTGGAAGGCGATGGAAAGAGTGTCATTTTAATTAAAAAAATAAAGAAACTTATGTCTAATTGATTTAATAATATCCATCTCTTTGCACTTTTCCTCTTTAGATCTCAAAGCTCTTTACAAAGGAGGTCCATAGTGTCCCATTTTAGAGATAGGGGAAACTGAGGCACAGGGAGGGAAGTGACATGCCCAGCATCACCCAGAATGCCTGAGACAAAGCCAGAAATTTTAAATCAGATTTCCTGAGTCCTAATCCAGTGCCTTATTCACTAGACCAGTGTTTCTCAACTGGTGTTCCACACTGTTAGGGTTCTGCGAGAGCAGCTGTTCTCCGCGCCGCTGAAAAAGGGAAGATGTCCTGGATTTTTCGGCAGAGGGTATCAAGTATGAGTGTAATTTCCCCATGGAGCCTAAAGGGTTCCACAGGGAAATTTAATTGAGAAACGCTGCACTAGACTGAACTGCCTCCCATTTAGATAAATGAAAAGATCCACAAAATAATTAGTGTTTGTATTATAGGGTTTGTCACCTTTCTAAGTCTTTTTTTTTTTCTCCTAATGCAGTTTCCCAGAGAGCCAAGTGCATACAGAGCATCATAACAATAATTACCTTCTGGCCTTTTCAGGTTCACACAAAAATATAAGAAACAGATACATGTGTAAAGAAACTTAAAAAATCAAATACAGAATTATGCTCTTCCTATACAAGGAAAATTGTATCATGTAACTTCTTTAGAAACAGACATATTTTAAATGGCAACTTCTGGATCCCATTTTTAAAAAAAATCTGTAAGCATAATTGGGATGGCTTTCCTCTTTAACTACGCAGTTGTCTTGCAGTTGCATGACATTTATTAAAACTTTTGAGCCAAATCTTAGTTTCCTTGAACAAAGAGTCCCATTGATTGTGATGGCATACCCCTGTGAGTAAAGCAAACAACAGTACATCAGTTCAGGTAACTGGATAGTTGGAGGCATCTTAAAAGTGGAAATCATTTTAAAGCAATGAAAAATCTTAAACACATAAATTTAATTAAAATATGATGCAAAAAGCCTTATTTTCAATGTGTAAATTCCAAGAATCCATCACCCTTTATTGAAAGTGACTTAAAAGTGCACTTAGTAAAAACATTAATTGTCAGTACAAAGAGAAAAAAATGTCATATTTTATGAATCCAAGTTATGGACTGAGTCCATACAAGTCTGTGCATATGAATGGTTTGCAAAATTTTCCATACTTACAGTTAGTCATACAATGGGCTGCTGACTCCATTGGGCTTATGTAACAGAATCTAACAAAACAGGGGATTAACTTTAAGAACATAAGAATTCCCACAGACAGAGTAGCATGTGAGCAGTCCCACTGACTATGAAGTGATAAGTGCCTTCTTTGCATCTAGGAGTGAGCCTCCCAGCCTGGATACACAGACTTAAAATAGCCGGGTAGCTGTTGCATGTCAAGCCCATCCACACACCCCAAGGCTTTAAAGCCTGAGATCCAGTCCAAGATGCAATATCTATAAACTATTCTTAGCATGCTAGCACAGGCCCAGCTAATGCAAATCAGCGGACCTGGGCTAGGAGGCTCACTCCAAGAAGCAATGTACATATTCCCCATAGGACCACTCACAGGCTTAGAGTTAAATGCATGCTTAAGTGCTTTGGTTTGCTACAGGTGTTCACCTGCATGAAGTCTGCAAAATTAGGCTGCACATGCATTTAATACATAATACATGCACAAACTATGTTTAAAGACTATTATTAAGGTCAAGCTCTTGAAAGTTAGAAAATACCAGAATTAAGGTTACGTCTGCAACTTTAATTTGATCTCCTTGTACATATGCATTATGTGTCAGTCTGCAATTACATAATCACATTCTATTTTGTTCCAGAGGACTCCTTCCTCATGCATAGCAATGATGGTGTTTACTTACTGAACACAATTCAATATTTTGTCCTCAATGTGTAGCCCTAGGCATAATTTAGTGCATACTATTCAAACTCTGCTCCAAAGACAGAATTGTTAACTTCCTCATGGGTTTTTCTATGGCACTCCTCACTATGCTCTGAGTGCTTCAAAAACATTAGTTTATTTTGATGACCCCCACCCCCCCTTAAGGTGAACAACTAGTGTTATCCTGGTTTTACTAATGGTGACCTGAAAGACAGAGATTAAAGGTAAAAACTCTCCAATAACTTTGAGTACCCAAAGGGAGACACGGCAGAGCTTATTTTTCAAAGTATTTAGCATTACATAGCACTCTAAGTATTCAAGCATAGCCCCCAGTGACTTCAGTTGCATCTGAGTGCTCAGCACTTCTGCAGAGGAGTCCCCAGTCTAGCCTCATTTTCTAATTGCCTGATTTGATAACACACAGTGACTACCTGTGACTAAATTGGTTTAAGTGACTTGCCCAGCATCACATAGGAACTCTTTGGCAGAGACAAAGAGAGAATCCAGTTGCCCAAGGCAGCAATCAGCTGCCTTAATCATGAAACGATTTTTCTTCCTGCAATTCCTATCTCATTCACTACATACCTTCAAGCTTTGGCAATAAAGGAAGCAGAGGTCCTTCACTACACAATCCCACAATCCAATACACAAGAGCAGGTCCATCCAGTGTATTTAATGAAGAAGTTCTCTGCACACACACAAAAAAATGTGATCACATAATTAAAGATTGTATCATAATACATGTGCACAAAATGGAATGGATTCAGACTGCACAGGGAACACGAATTCTCATCTTTCCTAACATTTGAATGATTGATGTGGAAACCTTAATGATTTATCAGTGTATTTTTTTAATGTGTAACTTCCTAGGTTTTGAAAACAGCAAGCTGAAAAAATGGAAATGCCATCATGTGGCATCATATTGGCACCAACATTATACATCCCTCTCTTTGGATCCACCACCCAGATCTCTGCCACATGAGATAATGGAGTAACTGAAAGCAATGGTAGATTGTCATCCTCTATGTGGACCAGCACTAGAGGGGGATGAAGTACTTTTCCCGCTGGTTTACCAGATACTTGCTGATAGTAGATGAATGGTGAGACTCAGGAATCTTGGGATTTATTATAGGTTCTGGAGGAGAATGTATTCTAGTCAGCAGAGACCTCATCTGGCTGTTCCCCTCCACATGTGACCCTTTCTTCCCCATTTCCTCCAACCTGTCCTAGTACTGACCCTTCCCCTCCCTGGCTCCACATCTCAATTCTTTTCTCCTTGCCTATCCTCCTCCAGTTTCCATTCCTCAGGCGTCTCATCCCTGTTCCAGTCCCCATGGCCAGCAAGTCCTAGTCTATCCCTCTAGAATCCCTATCACAATTTTCCCCTTAGAATTTTCCCTCACTCCGACTCCTAGTCTCCTTACCCAGTCAGTCCCAGTTCTTTTTGGGAGTCCCCACTGGCTACCAGGCCCAGTCTCCGTCCATTGGCTCCTATTCCAATCTCAGTGTCCATCCTGTCCCTGCTTCCTGTCCCAATCTCTGCCCAGCCAGTCCCAGTTCTCCAGTGAACTCTGCTACTCATTTGAGCTGGTTCCCTGCCTCCATCTACCCCAATCCAACTCCCAGACTCAGTTTTCCTCTCCATCCCCAGTCATCAGCCCTAGTGTCTCCCACCCATTGTCCTGCCAAATTTCAAGTCCTTACTCCAAAGCATGGGGGCACTAGAACTATCTAAATAAAAGGTTGCCAGAACTTTTTAAATGGATAAAACAATGTATTTTCCTAGCCTTGTTCTCAGAAAGAGAGTAACAATTCTGAAAGAGATTGTCCAAAAGAATTCAGTGTGAAGCAGACACCTGACATGTAAAATGTCAGCCAAAATGGTCAACGTTTGGCCGTTACAAGCAACTGACAACGGAGAAGTGTGAGGCAACCTTAATAATAGATGTTGCTACCAACTTCCCTGCCTATAATAAATCATGTTCCTGCTCCCTTTGAAATCAATGGTAAAAATCTCAGTGGGACCCATGAAGTTAACATCTTTTAATATATAACATTGGAATATTGAAGTCAAGGGAACGAAAGCATGTGCTTTTAAAGTGCTTTCCAGATTCATGGCCCTAATTAGAAAGAAGCACAAAGTGAAATTGCTATAAAAATGGAAGTTGGACACTTGCTACTGAGTTTCATTTGAGGAACTCAGAGAATGAAATCTGTGGAAATCTCTTTGAAAATTACCACATGCAATAGGCACTGATTGCACGACTACTCAAAGCATGGAAAATGAAGCAAATTGTTCAAATGCTCATATCTGCACATAATGCTCTAAATGACTGGCCACTGTGCTTAAAAAAAACAAAAAACCTCTCATACGCTGCAGTTGGTTCGCTGGACAGCGGCAGTGCACCAGATAACATCGTCCAAAGCAGCTTCAGAGACAGAAACGTACTCCTCTAGCTTGGCTTTCATTTGTGACTCCAAAAGGCACAGCGTAGCGTTTGGGTCTGTTTTATCTCTGTCATGCTTTTCTCCCTTTTTCTGTGATGTATGATGCTTCTGAGACGCTCAGACAGAGCTTGGTTACAGTCTACTGGCCTTTGGCACTGTGCTTGGGAGAAAACACTTCACTGAAATAACAAGCACACACAAAATCTGTGAAGCAGGGATAACACAGATTGTTGTGGCAGTTTGTTGTAAGGTCATGACATCAAAGTACTCTTCAGTAATTCACACATGAAGGTAGGATTGGGTTGCCATTGTGGGTCAGGTAAAGGGAGTGTCACCACAAGCTCCACAGAGGACCCCAGCCCCAGAATTCTCCTTATGCACCCTAAGGCCCAAATTGCAACTCACAGATGAAAAGAAGAGTCAAAATTTCCTGTTCAGACTATAGTGATGAAAAATCTGACTGCTATAAGTGGAGTCTGTACTGTGTTTGCTTACAAAATTCGATGAGCATTATGCTTCAGGATTATTACGGAAGTTTCAAAGCGCAAAATCAGTAGCAAATGTATTCATTATGTTTCTGTCAGACCTGCTCTTGTTATCTTTACTTAATGTATGTAACTTGATGTGTCAGGCAAATTTTCCTAGTGGTAGAAGTAGTGCAAAAACAACTGAAACTTTTTTTAAATAGGAAATAAGCTAACACATCTTTCTCTCTTTGCTTCCCTTCCCAAACCTTCCAAGATCTTCATCAACTCTCCTGAGTGGTCTTAGCTCTGCTTTGTCATTTATAAAGGGAATAACCTGCCTCTTCTATTGCTCTATGCAGTATTGTTGAAGCTGCGGCGGTCCCAGGATAGTAGAGAGACAAGGTGGGTGAGGTAATATCTTTTATTGGATCAACTTCTGTTGGTGAAACAGACAATCTTTTGAGCTTGGTCCAATAAAAGATATTGGATATTCGAAGTTGATCCAATAAAAGATATTACTTCACCCATCTTGTCTCCTATTGCTCACAGCTGGTGTCTTCCAGTTAGCTCTTGCAATTGAAAAAGCCTGCTTTTGATTGCACTTAATGCTAGAAACTTCTCTAATTGCAAGACAATGACTCTGTATTAACACTGATGTAAATGAGATCAGAATCAGGCCTGAAGCCTTCAGCTCTGGATTGCCCCACTAGTCGTACAGAATTCCTCCAGGTTCTCGCAACCCAGCACATGGGTTTAAATAAATGAAAAGCCAGCAGGGAACAGCTGGTACCGTTAAAGGGAAAGATACCTGATGAATACGTGCATTCAGGGGAGCAACTTTGTTTAATTTGCTGGCAGCTGAAAAATAGGTGCAAAGAGATTAATTCACCACTTGTCTAGTACAATTCGGCCAGTCATACCTCGAACCAGTCTGACACTACCAGTAGTCACAAGACAATAAAGATTCCAGCCAGGAGCCAGAATTTCATCCCAGTTAGAGCAAAACAGCAAGAATCCTGTGGCACCTTAAAAGACTAACAAATTTATTTGGGCATAAGCTTTCGTGGGCAGAAATCCACTATGTCAGTGGATCTTTAAGGTGCCACAGGACTCTTGCTGTTTTGCTAAAAACAGACTAACACAGCTACCCCTCTGAACCCCAGTTATAGATAGCTATAGAATGGTTCAAAGACATATGGATGTGTCTGTCAAATTCAATGGGACTTGTCCATTATTAGGTCCCTCCATATTACTGCCACTCATGATGCTCATGCCCTAAAGCTGTTTCCCAGCTCACATGTGTCTTTTCATGCATAGCAGTAGGGCTGCCTTTGTTGTGCATTCCAGTTGGAGGGCTTGTATTGCCTTGTGATTATGATTCATAAGGGATGGACAGATCGTCATTTAATACAGTACGGATTATAAAATAACCATGAATGCTTATTACACAGTTTATAGAAAGCCTATCAAAAATAACAAGTTAAAGTGAATGGCATATTTGTATGAAAATGATCAGTGGGTCATAGTTAATTATATCAGATGGGTATCATGTCAGCTAGGAAGAAGCAACAAAAACATGGTAAATAAATTCAGTATTTAAGAATGTATCTACAGTGCTGGTTATCCCAATCTGGAGCAAATTTTACTGCAGTGCCTTGAGGTAGGAAATGCATGGCATATCATAGTTGTTGGAAAGATACATCTTCTGCATGAGCTGAATAAAAAGGGTGATCAGCACTATAGCCCTACTCTTGCTCCTTCTGAAGTCAAGGAGAGTTTTGAAATTGACTTCAGTATTAGCACGGTCAGGCCCAACATGAATATACAAGCCAACTAATACAGTTAACAATAAAATTTTTAAAAGATGGAAATTAATACTATACTGATGTTCAAAAACATTACTATGCATTGTAAAATCTATTACTACTACTCACTATTTATTGCCTTGTCAGAATAGGAAGCTTGAAAAGATTATGCCTCTTGCCCTAAAGGCATGACAATGAAACTTGTAAAGCAGTAGTGAAAAAGCCGGGGGTGGGGAGAGGGGAAGGAAGCTACGTTCAACGGATAAAATTTTCTACAGTGCTAGGTGACTGTGGAGACTAAGTCCCACTTTCAAAATGACTTGGACACTGTAGCCCAGATTCTCAAAGGTACCAAAGCACCTAAGTTTCATTGGCTTTCAATGGGATTTAGGCTCCTAAGGACCATATTTTTAAAGGTATTTAGGCTCATCTGGTAGTGCAAACCACATAGCAGTATGTCCAATTAGAATTTCATGACGATGCACTTTTGTCTGTGAAAAGCAGGTGGTCAGTGACTGCTTCTTGTTGGCTGCTGTCCAGGAACAGGATGATACAGTTGATGGTGGTCCATATAGAGATGAGTGGTCCTCTGAGGATCATCCATGTAATGGTTGCTCTAAGATAATTGATCATGCTAGAGTTTCTCTTTGTTTCTCCTTGACAGCAGTGGGAAATAGGCAAGTGCTTAAGTGCTTTCCTGAATTTGGATGCTTTCCTGAGGAATAAGGAATACTGCCTCGGTTCATCAAGATACTTAAGGGTATAACTTTAATTATATAAGTTGAAGTACCTTCCTCCAGTGGGCCACAGATAGCTTCTTCCTGATATACTGAATTCCCATGTACAGAATTACCCAAAGTTCTGCTAAGCAGTATGGCTCATCTCTATCGGACAGGTATAAAAAGAGAAATATACTGAAAAAGAAAAAGTAGAGTGAAAATAGACATAGTACAGGTTGAAGAAGTATTATAGATAGGGGGGAAAAACAAGCTGTAAATGCTACAGTGGAGAAAGATGAACAGTGTGCAACTAACTTCTGGCCCCAGAGACTCAGCTCTCTCCTTCCTGCTGATCTTTTGTATTGCTTTCTTTCCCATTGGTCTGTGTTTAGTACTCTTACTTCTTTCATGCTCAGATTTTTTTCTTCCTGATTCTGGAAGCCAATTTGGTATAACATAAAGAAAAGAGAGAGAGAGAGAGAATGTGTGGTGGGTAAATCTGATCCTGCTGCTCTATTTAACTAAGAAAGAAATCTTGGTTGATAATACAGTAAGTTGCAGCAGGTCATTTATTATGTAGTATTCACTTGTTCTGAGGGTCAAGGTGAGGCCACTGGCACATGTGAAAGGAGGATGGAGGGAAAGAACATACCAAACTAAAAGGACAATGAATTAAATAAGAGAATAACAGAAAATACAAGGTTGCACAAAAGGAGAGAACAGCTTAAGTAGAAAGAAATCTGTAACAGGGAACAAATGGAGCTCCAAAAGAAATGACTGATGGACAAAATGTTCAAAAGAAAATGGAGACTGGGAGAATTCATTTAAAGTGTGCAATAACTACTTCATTAGGCAAAGTGATCCACAGTCTGACAGTTACTTTTCCTAATATAGAAGTTAAATTTGTCCTCTTCAGCTTCCTACTCCTTGTTTAACACTAATGTGCCATGAGTAATTAATTTCTGATTGTTTCTCTTCTGATCTTCCCAGGGTGATTGTATTTCCCTGAAAGTATGCACCATCAACCTTAAAAAAAAAATCACACTTCTCCTTGATGATTTTTTAGCTACTTCTGTCACAAGTTCTACCTACCATAGCTATAGCTGAAAGAGAAGTGAAAAAGAATTTGCTAGGTCAGATGCTCAGCTGGTGTTAATAGGCACAGCTCCCTGAAGTCAATTAAACTAAACTGATTTACACCAACTGAGGATCTAGCCATCTGAGTTTGCATTTGAAAAGACTTGCTAGCCTAAGGACTTTCCATTGCTCTTTGTGTGGGTCTTATATGCAGGAAGCAGGGGAAAGAGAACCCCTCACTGCAGGCCTGCTACTCATCATCTGCAACAAATAAGAAGAAAATGGCAAAAGGGTATGTTTTAATTTGCTGTGGGAAGTAGGGAAGAAATCCTCTCTCAGACATGTTACTCCTGATTGGTCTATCTTGCTAAGGGTTCTGCCTAAGGGCTCAATCTATCTTATTGAATTCAATATCAAATCTCCTATTGACTTTAAATGCATTATTGCAGGGCAAGTCATGTGGACTGGCTCCTCTGTCTGTGGACTACCTCATTGGATAAAAAATAACTTCATGATAGTGTTCATCTTGAGGGGCTGACTGCACCTGTCTTTCCTCAGGCAAAACTCCTGTTAAAGTCAGTGAACTTTGTTAAACTAATTTTCCCATGGATCTTTGGTAATCTTGATTACAGCAATGGGTTGAGTCTATTTAGTGCACAACATGACACTAGCCCTTCGTGTCACTATGTACAGGTAGAAGCTCTTGCTGCTATTTAAACATCATAATTGGTTTGTTTTCAATAGTGTTAGTATCTGAAACCTCCTGAACATGCATGCTTAGCAATAAAATGGAAAATATTATTGCTGGAAATGAATCGTGTGTAACTAGAGGCAGTGGGCAAAGCTATGTCTTCAATTCTGCTCTCTTTTAACATTATTTTTGCCAGTACAAAATATGGATGATTCTGGATTACTGGATTCAAAATAGTGAATTAGTTAATGTTCATTAGAGCGCCAATTAACTTTTAGTTTGAGATGAGTATTTGATTACTAAGATGACTTATTTTGTTACAAACTGCATATCTTCTATAGACAGAAATCCTTAGGGCAGGTTTTCAGACCTTGCTAACCTACACAGCCCTGAACCTTTAGAATGTGGTTGCATTATTCCTCCCAGTTACTTTGTTTTACTTCCAAATTCATTATCAAAGTTCAGTGCAATATTAAGTGCAGAAGACCTCCCTTCTCATTTTCCCATTGCCAGTAAATATGAGTCCAGTGTCTCTGCTTTTGCAATTTTGATTAATTCCCAGTATATCATGGAAGTGGTTTTTTAGAGAGGGAAGGGGATTGAATTTAATCAAAATTTATTTTCAAGGGATTTTAATTAGTGACAAACCCAAGAATGTCTTCAAATAACAGAAGAAACAGAATGAGAGGTAGATAAAACTTACAACCTGATTCTGATCTTATCTAAGTGATGTAAATCAGGAGTATCTACACTTCAAAGTTTGTTGAATTACAGTGATGTAATATCTGTGTAAAACTGAATTTAAGCTTGTAGTATGTAGCCTTATTGGATTACACTCAAGCACTCATTTTGCGGACCAGAACACTGAGTAATATCATAAAGGGATTAACAAAAGAGTCCAGCAAAAAGTCTGATGAGACAAAGTTTTGCTAAGGCCTGACAAAAGAGGAAGCTATTGACACGAGTTTTAACAACTTCAGTATTTGAAGGGTTATGAAGAAAATGTCTAAAGAGATTAAACAGAAGAGCACATGTGCCGTGTTTTTTGTTGTTTTCAAGTGACTAGAATGTGAAAGCATGAACCCAGCATTTTCAACATTTACCTCACCCACTGGCCCTTAGGCACCCTCTACAATGAGCCACATAAAAAGAGGTGCTGTTCTGCCCCTGGGACTCTGTTGCTGGAAAAAAAAATCAGTTTGGTGTTATGCTGCTCAAAAATAACTACAGCGTAGAATCTAAATTGGAGTTTAGATTAAAAGGTACAAAGCACAAACCAGCTGTAGAGGAACTGTAATTAAACAGTGCCTCAAATTAGTAAACTGTTCCCTATTTTGATTCCAATTGTATAACCGTTTTCATGAGGAAAATGCATTACATCAGCTTAATAAAGGCACTTAACAGGAAAATCTTTCAAGATGCCTTTAGGTTGGGATTTATATTTAATATTAATTTTAAAGGGAGTGGTATGGCTAGTCCCCAGTCAATATGCAGAAAAGCTATGCTACAGTTTAAGACTAGGGCAACTCTTCCAGCTGTGGTAAAGACAATGGGCCTGATTAACTATGGTATCTTTGCATGGCTGGATTGGTCCAATATCCTGGAAACTCTCTGTAGTGCAAGCCCCATGGGACAATGGCTTGCTCCAGGTGCCCAGAAAGGCCCCTTCTGTCCCTGAATAGTCTTATCTGTCCCTGCATGAGGGTGACCAGGTAGCAAGTGTGAAAAAATCAGAATGGGGATTGGGGGGTAATAGGTGCCCATACAAGAAAAAGCCCTGAATATCAGGACTGTCCCTATAAAATCAGGACATCTGGTCACCCTGACCTGCACTAGCCCTTGTGCTAGTGCAAGTATGAATCTCCACCAGTGCCCATGGGTTATTCCAGTGGACTTCAGTCACTATGCCAGGGCTGAATTTAGCCCACCGTGTCAGACTGTGTACATGTCAGAGAGACTGATTTTAGTGTTTAACAGAATACTTCAGGTTACCAGCTTTCCCCATGCATTTCTCAGTTTGTGTCCCAATCAGTCTATTGTCTGGAGTTGGCAGGAGGCTAAAATTTCCCAGAATGCCATTGCCATAGATTGACAATCCATCTTCTGAAAATATCCTCAATGAACGTAAAAAGGTCTATATTTTAAACTAGTGGTCACCAATGTCACAGTGGATAAGGAGGAATGCTCAGTGAGAATTTACAGTCAATCTTCCATCTTTAAAAAAAACAAAACTAATAATATGCTAAATTATATCATGGGTCCACTAGCTACTAGATCAGTGTTGCTTATACACAAATGACATGCAAACTTTATCAAGTTTAATGCAAAGTATTCCTAATCATCTACATATGAAACTCAATTTACTTCAGTGAGATTATTGGTACATATACAGTACATTAACTGCTTTTTACCACTTTATAGGCCTATGCTGTCTGAGTCCTCTATATTGAAGTGTAGGTGACATGACATATTGAATCCACTCTTTTACATAGTGTTAATGATCGGTTGGTCAATTCCAGTCAGATTGGAGAGGACTGCTGCTGTTTTTCCAGATGATGATCTGCTCCTGTGTGTGACAGAGTAACTGGGGGAAAAAATGAAGCAGAAAAAATCTGGCAGCCCATAGGAATTAATTAGGAAAAAATAGTTTTAAAAAAAAAAAAAATCTGCTATGTATTTTGTTAGCTCTTCGAAGAGAGGTAACACTGCTTAGCATTTGGGCTAATGGAATTCCCTTGTGAATCATGCTCTCTAAAGTATCCAGGTCATATCTTTGATTAGCATCTGTTTCTTTTTTATAATTTTTTTTAATCCCATGGGATTTGTGATTTGTTTGCAAACCCAGTCAGCCATTCCCTCATGTAAATCCTGCCCCATTTGTGACAGCGATTCTAAACTTGACAAAAACCTGACTCTTAACTGAATGGTACTCTAAGAATGGTTCTTAACTGAATTGGACTCTTAACTGACTGGTGTCTAGATCAGCACTTAACATGGTGTTAATTATCAAATAATTAACTTGAATATAAAGAGGACCCCAAGCACTAATCTAGATATACCCTTATTGACATTTTAGGTTGGCCCTCTTAGAAATAGAGGCCCTTATTCTTCAATGATGTGCACGATGTGTAGTCCTTTATATAGGTGAAAACTGGTATGAGTAGAGAATTATAATCAGGTAGTATGTCATACAAACCTTGCATACTATTAATGGACTACCAAAGGCAGTGAAGATTTGCTTGCAGAAGCTCCTGTTTTCAAGGATGAGTGAAACAATTTGGATGGAATAAGAAACAACTGGAAATTGTGCCCAAATGTTATTTACCCTGAACTTTTGCTGATGTCTGAAAAGGGTGTTTTGTTTTTTCTAATTCTCTCTCCTGATTCTCTAGGAAGTGAGAAGTAAAACTATCACATTAGCACCTGATAGGCTTTTTGTAGTGGCTTTTCCTGGGCAGCAATTAGTAGGGAATATTTGAATTCTTGTGAAAGAACCTGATCTGGAAAAATTTCTAACACAATTTCCAGGCTATAGAGATTTGTAAATGTTAGTATCTGAACTTTTGGATGCTTCTATAAAAAGAATCCTTTCTTTTATATAACTGTATGGTAATTAGAGATGGGTGAACCAGTAAAGGTTAATGTTCTCTGTATTTCAGTATCTGTTCCTCAACTTCTAAATGAAAAACAAAGTAAATGTTTTAAATGACTTCTGTGCAATTTCAGTTGTGTTACACCAGCATGATGGACTTAGAATCAAAAACAGGCAATAAGACTCCTCTCAGTATTACAGGACAATGGTTTTTCTAGGTCATTTCTGAGGAAATAAACCAAGACTCAAACAACCTCAGTCATTAAGAAGTACTAGGATTCCTTCTGCTGAACCTGGCAAGAGGTAGGCTCAGTTTTCAACTAATGCCCCATCTACCATGATCTACTCTATTTCCATGCTCACGTTGAACATCCCACTGAAAGTTTGAGAGCATCTCTAGTTTAATTCATCACCTTACAGAATGCTGGTTCAATTTCACTTGAGAAAACTAGTTTGTAAAACTGAATAGACACCATGTTTTTTTTTAAATGTTCTCTCAGAAGGTTCCCTGGAGCACATACAGGTATTTTTAATTTCCTATCTGTAATTAAAATGTTTTTTTGCTAAATTGGTCACAGTGGTATATATAATCAGATGAAAGAACTCTGTACTCTGTTTGACAGTATCATGAAACACAAAAAATGTTAGAACTTAGGCATCTTTCTTTAAAAAAATAACTTTGCCTCTCTGGGATGAGATAAAAAGGAAGAATCCATTTAAATCAGTCAAGAATTTGAGATAGCATTTTAACTACACGAGTTGCAACAGAGGTGAGAAGTTGTTTTAGCTGCTTTCTAAATTAGAAAGTAATTTATATTTTGAAGAAATAAAGTGCAAATGATTTCACGCTAATGTGAATAAACAAGAAGACCATTATAATCAGAAATTAATCCTATTTAAAAATAACAGAGGGACTGTATCACAGTCTAATAACATGATACTACTCATTCACTTTCTTATCACTGAAATACCAAGAGGCCTCTTTTATAAATTGCTGTTATGTAAATGTGACTACTTAGTTTGGCAAGAGAGATTCTGTGCTAAGGTATGGGGAAACAAAATGGATGCTCTTGCTGCAGTTACTGGAGAGACAATGAGCATCTATGAATGGTGTACTTATTGTGCAGAAACTTCTCTGCGGTGCTGTGCATTAAAATAAATTGTTTAACTTAATCCATATGCTCTGTATTCTGGCCAAGTTAGCTTTAATCATTAAGTATTGTCTGTCTTTCTACCATAATTCATATGCCATCTCATCAGCATAATGCAAAGAACAGATTTTGTGAAGGGCATTTTAGAATAATTTGATTTCTTATCGTTATATAACTTTATTGCTTTGTTAAAATGAGGTTTTTTTGAGGGATTTTTTTCCCCCATGAATACCTGATTTTAATGGAATGTAGGAGGGTATTGCTAAATATATAAGTATAACCAGGATTCACAGCTTGCTTTAACATGTTAGCAGAAATTATGGAGTGAATTCTTTCAGAGGCCCATGGGGAATTAGAATCAACATTTGTAACACAAATAGTTTACCTGTGAACTCCCTTCATTACATTTGGAATTCTATGGCTTTTGTCGCTAGCAAATAATTTGGGAGTATATCTTGCCCTCTGCTCCCATGGAAAGATGGTAGGGGAGACAGCACATCTTGGTGGCGAATGTCTCAACGACAGCACTCATCTCACTTCTGCTGCAAAAGAACCTTCCTGTAATCTGTGGTTCATGTATGGGGAAGTGATTGGGGGTGGGGCAACAGCCAATCAGGGGGTAACTTTTCTATCCACCAATCTATGGTACTTCCCTAGTTGAGTTAAGTAATTTTAACTTGCCCTTCTTCCTCCCTCCATGCTTTGGATCCTTCAGGTCCCAGGAGCATAGCTCATAGTTATGCTGATGGGGGACAGAAAGGGACTAGATGACTCCATGGATGAGCCTTGTCTCAACGCAATCTCTGCTGCTCTTTGGGACTGAAACCTACACAAAAGAAACAGGGGCATCCATACATGTGAATAGCACATATGGGGGGAAAGCGTAGAGAACTCTGAGGGAAACCTGTCCAATATGCAGGAGTAGTTCATGTATATGACAATGTCATTCTTAAAAAGTAAAATCAGTTTCTAGCTTTTCGCTGTTCTCTATATTGTCCAGCTAACAGACCATGCTCAGTGTTCCTCCATCAATATACAGAATCCAATATAAATTACAAATATATAGACATATAAAAGAATTTAGATGCACATTAAAAGAACTCTAAGGGGCATTTTATTTGACAAGATATTTGTCCTCAGAATTAACACTAGAATAACAAATTGAAGCTCCCCATCCAATGTTGGTAAGGGGTCATTCACACATAGCTCAATGAACTTAACTGGGCTTTTCTTCACTCAGGGGCTGCCTGGACACCACAGTTTGCAGAACTGCAGACAAGCTAGGGTTTAACATTCTTGGAATGCATAACTGAAGATTATCTTGAAACCTCTGTCTGTTTTCATTGAGAGTTACTGAAAAGGTGAACTGAACTAGTGTGTGTGTATATATTGGGGGATATAAAGAGACAGAGCAGAATCTACTGAAACCATTACAAGGAATGCCTTGTAAGAAATTACTATGTGCTGATCTTTTAAGGCTTTGAACAAGGTTAATTCTGCATTAACACTTTCATTTCCTATAAACCTTTATTGTCTTAATTTTTCTAAGTGTTTTTTCTAAGACCTCATTTATCCCCTGGAGTAATATTTTAATGCCCTGAGGCAATAGTTAAAAGGAGTGATTTCCCTCCTCCCCACTTTCTGACATAATTACCCTCTGCCCCCAGCTTTTTGGTGATTTATTCTGAGTCATGGATTCTATTTGATTTTCTTTTGAAGGAAATAGCACAATTTTCCCCAAATATTTCATGCTGGTCCTGATCACCTTCTGGTGTCCTTTCCCCACAAGCACGTCTGCTTTTTTCTCTCATTCTGCTTCCCATGCATATGGAGAACTCCTCAACAAAACACCTAAAACCACCACCTCATTCTCTTTTAAATTTCTCCTCAAATTTAACTCCATCACAATAGTAACAAATTTCTACCATTTGGCATCAATTATGCTAGTGGGCCATAGACACTATTAACATACCCATCTCTGTTATTACTCATGACACACCAATTTGTGGGGGGATATTTTCAGGTAAGAAAGGGCAGTAATGCAACCAGCTCCTACTGACTTTCAAGTTAAATGCTTAATTATCCTATTTGCCTTTGCAACTATCCCTCCCCCCCCCCCCCCCCCAATTGATGATGATGATGATATTTCTGAATGTTTGCTTTTTGTTTCACTGACAACCAAATTTGTTTATCACAAGCACTGTTAAGACACTTGGTTGCATATGACTTATTGAACCACAAATAGAAACCATTATCAAGTAGGCTTTAACTAAAAATTCTGGTTAAAGGAGCTAATTATTCCCTTGAAGATTTGTTGCCACTGGAACTCTGCCCTTGTTTTAAGACATACTAGTTAATCCAGAAATGTCTTTAATGTTCTTCCTTAGAAGCAGCCATAAAAGCAACAAATCTCTTCAGCTCATTCCTCAGGATCCTAAAACCCTACCCACAGATTCAACCAATGTTTAAATCAAGTTTTAATCATGATTCATTCTTGCAATGCTTGCTTGACTGTTGTGGACAGGGATTTTTTCCTCTGAGAACCAAATTGTAATAATCCTGTCTTCAGAGAAGTCAATGGGAGTCTTAACATTGACTTCAAAGGGCCAGATTTACTTGAACACAGTCTGATGCATCCACACAGGCACAGTAGGTAGAAATAAGAAACGAGATGGAGGCAGGAGCAAGATTAGTCGGAGATTCTAAAGCCACGTGTTGAAGTCTCCAGGCTTTAATCTTAGTGACTTGTCACATAGGTCATGTCCTCCTCACTATGGTTTAAGGATGTACTAACAACAACAGTAGTTGCTAGCACTGTTGTTGCACTGTTTCCTTGAACCGTATGGACACTCCCTTCCCTTCCCTCCCCTCCCCCCCAGAGAAACCTGCTGTCCAAACTGTACCACTATTTACTCTCCTTGGACCTGCTCCAAACAGTTTGAAGTCAATGAAGAGATTCCGCTAGTTCTTATTTCAGGCTCTGCTACTGACTTGCTATGACCTTGGACAAATCACTTAGCCCTTCTGAGCCTTTGATCCCCTTATCTGTAAAATGGCATAATAATCCCTCCCTACTCTTATGAATGTTATATGTCAGGCTTGTAGCACCGCCTGTTATTAATTAAGGTTGTTTGAAACTTCCCATTCTAAGATACTATTTTCATTTGCTCATAATCTTTCCAGACCTCAACCATTTGTGCTGAAACTGTACATCACGTGCGTCAGGCTGATATTGTATGGAAAATTTCAGCCAAAACAGTTGTCATTTCTGAGAACGAATCTAGGGAAAAATACACAGTTTACCCCTGTTTTGTTTTTTAAATTTAAGACCTTTTCTTTTGAAATATTTTAGTCTTTTGGAGCAGGGATTTAAGAATTGGCAAGGGGGCCTTTGTGTCAGGGATGTGACTCCTGCTGTTCCTGTGCAAATCCATTCCAAGTGAGCCAATTTATGTCTTTGAAAATCACAGTTTGCACTTGCTCACTAGAGAGTTGCTAGACTTTAACAGCTAAAATCTTCCAAGAGTCTGTCCTCACTGAGCATGCTCGAGCCTTTCATGGCTTCTAGTGCTGGCCAGTCTGTGCATGTGCCTTCCCCTCAGAACAAATGAACATGCTTCCTTCAGCCTAGGGCTACAGAGGCGAAGCTGGATTATTCCTATAAAGGCAGGCTAGGGCGGGGCTGGGCACTAGAACTGAGAACAGGGAGCCTGTACCTCCTGTGCTCTCAGTGACACCCCAACCCCCATGGGCACCCAGGCAGCATGGAGGAGGAAGCTGTCTAAGAAACAGAGGAGGCAAAAGCCAGACTACTGGGTGGGGGAAAGAAGTAGGTTAGGACAAGAAGTGTGAGACTGGAATCAGAGCAGGTTCTTCCTATGCACCAAATGAGGCAGCCGTCCTATGGGGGGAAAATGACTGTGTAAATACTCACTGAAGCATAATGATATTCACAAGGAGGACATGGGGAAACTTTATTCTACATTTCCTAATTTTTGAGTGCTTGACTTTGCAGACTTCATAATGTTTTTAACTTTGTGTCTGTGCATAATTGTATATAATATGCTGAGTTATTTTATTTGTATTATTGTGCTACATAAGCTCTTCTCAATCCTTTTTAATTCCTCCTCTTGTCTTTCTCTCCCACATTCGCTTTCACATACACTTTCATGCTGATATCTATGCTTTGAACAGTCTCTGAACTGTTGCCTGCTGAGCATCCTCTGTGCTCTTTCAGATCTCTTTAAACAATTCTTCTGAATTTTTCCTGCATGGTTTCGCTGACCAATAATCTCACCACATCCTTCATTTACCTAAACAGCTGTCATGTGTCTGTCTCTTAGATCGTAAGATCTGCAGGGTAGAGAGAATGTATTACTGTTCTGTAAAGTATTGCATATGGTTGCTGTGCTATGCAAATAATTAGCAATAATAATGCACTGAAGACACTAGGAGATACAGCACTTATTTTTTCATTTGTCTGTCTATCAATCTTGCATGTTTTATTACAGGTAGTCAGTTTGCCACTGTCTCATTAATGGATACAGCTCATGCCATGCTGTTCTCAGTCCCTGCCAAGTTTCTTCCACCCTGATGTTATCTTGTGATGTTTTGGATTAAATGGTGTCTTGTAGTAAGTGAAAGCCTGCAGCATTTCAGCTAACAAAATGAGATTAATTTAGGTTGAGTCTGTTATTGAAAACTAATAAACTGAAACCTTAGGCACATAAGATTAGTCATTTTTCATCATATAGACATGCTGACTTCTTAAAAATAATTAACTCACACTCTTTGCCACTATAGCTAGAAATCTGATCCCTCCATGATACTTTTGGTAACTAACTGGGTCATTTTCACATGCTGTTTCCTGATGCAGTTTGTTTCTAACCCTACAGCACATATGTGATTGTTCAGCTAATTAGGTTTTAATAATTGTATCTAATTCCATGTGATTTTCCTATTTCACTTTTTGTAGACTAGACTTCAAATTAGGGCCCTGGTCCTTCAAGCACTTACACACACTGCGTAGAATCTTTGAATTTAAACAACCAGAAGTGATGGCAAATTCCTTATGAATGGATGACAAAATATAAGTATCTTTTCATAAAATTGAAAGAGTTCATAGACTGAAGAGACAGAAACTACTTTTACAAAATGACAAGATAAGAAAAAGCAATACTCATGAATTACTAATTTTGCAGAACTGTCATATAAAGTTAGATCAAAAATCTGTAAATATTGATACATTCTGTGTGCTGAGGTTTGGGATTAATCATAATTAATAGTTCGCTCTTAATCTAATGCTTTTCATCAGTAAATCTCAGTGTTTTACCAAGGACATCTGTGTCATTATCCCTATTTTATAGATAGGAAAACTGAGGTCCATCTCTTATGTATTGCAAGTTTACTAATTTTCTAAGGGCCTTATCCAATGCTCCAATGAAGTCAAGACTCAGTGAAGACTTCTTCACTTCTATAAACTTTGAATCTGACCCTAAGGGCTTGATCTTGCAGGATGCTGAATGCTCTAGCCATGATACAGCAAAATGCTTAAAGACAGACTTCGTTTTAAGCATGAAAGCAATCAAGGGGGCTAGATCATCAGATGCAGTGATTAATGGCTCGGTGTGTAGTTGGCAGCCAGTATCAAGCAGAGAGCCTCAGGGGTCAATCCTGGGACCGGTTTTGTTCAACATCTTCATTAATGATCTGAAGGATGGAGTGGATTGCACCCTCAGCAAGTTTGTGGATGACACTAAGCTGGAGGGAGTGGTAGATAGGATACAGAGTGACCTAAACAAAATGGAGGATTCTGCCAAAATAAATCTGAGATTCAAAAAGGACAAGTGCATAGTCCTGCACCTCGGATGAAAGAATCCCATGCACTGCTACAGACTGGGGACTGATTGGCTAGGTAGCAGTTCAGCAGAAAAGGACCTGGGGGTTACAGTGGACAAGAAGTTGGATATTAGGCACTGGTGAGGCCACATTTGGAGTACTGTGTTCAGTTTACCCTCCCAACCAGTACAGGAAGGATATGGACAAATTGGAGGGAGTTCAGTGGAGGGCACCTTTCTGCAGTGGGGGGGCCCAAACTGGATACAGTACTCCAAATGTGGCCTCACCAGTGCCGAATAGGGGGGAATAATCACTTCCCTAGATCTGTTGACAATGCTCCTACTAATGCAGCCCGATATTCTGTTAGCCTTCTTGGCAATAAGGGCACACTGTTGACTCATATCCAGCTTCTTGTCCACTGTAACACTTGGGTCCTTTTTTGCAGAACTTTTGCCTAACCAATCGGTGCCCAATCTGTAGCAGTGCATGGGATTCTTCCACCCTAAGTGGAGGATTCTGCACTTGTTCTTGTTGAACCTCCTCCGATTTCTTTTGGCCCAATCTTCCAATTTGTCTAGGTCATTCTGTATCCTATCCATACCACTCCCCCTAGCTTAGTGTCATCTGCAAACCTGCTGAGGGTGTAATCCACTCCATCCTCCAGATCATCAATGACTATGTTGAACAAAACCTGACCCAGGACTCGACTCTGCTTGTTACCAGCTGCCAACTAGACAGCAAGCCATTGATCACTACCCATTGAGCTCGATGATCTAGCCAGCTTTCTATCTTATAGTCCATTCATCCAACCCATACTTCTTTAACTTGCTGGCAATTATACTGTGGGAGACCGTATCAAAAGCTTTGCCAAAGTCAAGATATATCACATCCACCACTTTCCCCTCATTCACAGAGCTTGTCATCTCACCATAGAAGGTACTCAGGTTGGTCAGGTATGACTTTCCTTTGGTGAATCCATGTTGACTGTTCCTGATCACGTTCCTCTCTTCCAAGTGTCTCAAAATGGATTCCTCGAGGAGCTGCTCCGTGATTTTTCCAGGGACTGAGGTGAGGCTGACGGGTCTGTAGTTCTTTGGATACTCCTTCCGTTTTTGAAGTTGGGCACTATATTTGCCTCTTTCCAATCATCCAGGACCTCCCCCAATCACATGAGTTTTCAAAGATAATGACCAATGGCTCTGCAAGCACATCAGCCACCTCCTTCAGCACCATCCAATGCATTGCATCCAGCTCAGGGACTTGTGTATGTCCAGCTTTTCTAAATAGTCCTGAACCTGTTCTTTCACCACTAAAGGCTGTTTACCTCCTCCCCATTCTGTGCTGCCCAGTGCAGTAGTCTGGGAGATGACCTTGTCTGTGAAGACAGAAGCAAAAAAAGCATTGAGTACTTCAGCTTTTTCCACATCATCTGTCACCAGGTTGCCTTCCCCATTCAGTAAGGGGCCCACACTTTCCCTGACCACCTTCTTGTTGTTAACATACCTGTAGAAACCCTTCTTGTTACCCTTCACATTCCTTGCTAGTTGCAACTCAAATTGTGCTTTGGCCTACCTAAGCAGGAATAAAGACTACAGACCAAGTGTTACAGACCACCTAACCAGGAATAAAAAGTGGATGAGACTTTTTATAAATAGCTAACAAAATCATCCAAAGCACAGGACTGGGTGGTGATAGGGGACTTCAACTACCCAGACATCTATTGAGAAAATAATACAACAGGACACAGATTATCCAGCAAGTTCTTGGAATGTATTGGACACTGTGATTTATTTCAGAAGGTGGAGAAAGCTACTAGGGGAGAGGCTGTTCTAGATTTAATTTTTGACAAATAGGGAGGAACTGACTGAGAATTTGAAGGTGGAAGGCAGCTTGGTTGAAAGTGATAAAGATAATGGATTTCAAGAAGACAGACTTTAGCTAACTCAGGGAGTAAGTAGGTAAGAAAGTCTAAAGGGAAAAACAGTTCAAGAGAGTTGACAGTTTTTCAAAGAGACATGATTAAGGGCACAAGAGCAAACTATCCCACTGCGTAGGAAAGATAGGAAGTAGGCAAGAGATGACCTGGGCTTAACTAGGAGATCTACAGTGATCTGAAACTCAAAAAAAGAGTCCCATAAATAGTGGAAACTAGGTCAAATTGCAAAGGATGAATATAAACAAATAGCACAAATATGTAGGGGCAAAATTAGAAAGGCCATGGCACAAAACGAGATTAAACTAGCTAGAAACATAAAGAGTATTAAGAAATCTTTCTACAAATACATTAAAAGCAAGAGGAAGACCAAGGCCAGGGTAGGCCTGTTACTCAGTGAGGGTGGGGAAAACAATATCACAAAATGTGGAAATGGTGAAAGTGATAAATGACTCTCTTGTTTTAATTTTCACCAAAAAGTTTAATAGCAATTGGCCTTCTAACATAGTGAATGCCTGTGAGAATGAGGATCAGAGGCTAAAATAGGAAAAGAACAAGTTAAAAATGACTTAGATAAGATGTCTTCAAGACACCAGGGCCTGATGAAATATATCCCAGAATACTCAAGGAGCTGACTGAGGAGATACCCGAACCATTAACAATTATCTCCAAAAAGATCTCCAAGGAAGATGGGAGAGATTCCAGAAGACTGGAAAAGGGCAAATATATGCTCATCTATAAAAGAAGGGAATATGGATAACCAGGGTAATTATAAACCAGTCAGCTTAATTTCTGTACCCAGGAAGATAATGGAGCAAAGAGTTAGTTAAGCAATCGATTTGCAAATACCTATAAGATAATATGGTGATAAGTAACAGTGAGCATGGATTTGTCAAGAACAAATCACGTCAAACCTACCTAATAGCTTTCTCTGATAGGGTAACCAGCCTTGTTGAAGGAGGGAAGCAGTAAATGTGGTATATCTTGACTTTAATAAGGCTTTTGATATGGTCCCACATGGCTTTCTCATAAACAAAATAGGGAAATACAACTTAGATGGAGCTACTATAAGGTGGGTGCATAACTGGTTGGAAAACCATTCCCAGAGAGTTATCAGTTGTTCACAGTCAAGCTGGAAGGGCATATCAAGTAGGGTCCTGCAGGGATTTGTCCTAGGTCCAGTTCTATACAATATTTTCATCAGTGATTTTTGATAGTGGCATAGAGAGTACACTTATAAAGTTTGCGGGTGATACCAAGCTGCATGGGTTGGCAAGTGCTTTGGAGGATAGGATTAAAATTCAAAATGATGTGGACCAACTGGAGAAATGGTCTGAAGTAAATAGGCTGAAATTCAATAAGGACAAATGCAAAGTACTCCACTTAGGAAGGAACAATCAATTGCACATATACAAAATGGGAATGACTGCCTAGAAAGTACTGCAGAAAGGGATCTCAGGGTCACAGTGAATCACAAGCTAAATATGAGTCAACAGTGCAACACTGTTGCAAAAAAAAAAAAGAAAACATTAGTATGTGATGTATTAACAGGAGTGTTTGTAAGTAAGACTCAAGAAGTAATTATTTCGCTCTACTCCATGCTGATTAGGCCTCAGCTGGAATATTGTGTCCAGATCTGGGTGTCAGATTTCAGGAAAGTTATGGACAAATTGGAAAAAGTCCAGCAATGAACAACAAAAATGAATAAAGGTTTGGAAAACATGACCTATAAGGGAAGATTAAAAAATTGTCTGTGTTTAGTCTGGAGGAGAGAGGACTGAGGTGGGACATGACAGTTTTCAAGTACATAAAAGGTCGTTACATGGAGAAGGGAGAAAAATTGTTCTTAACCTCTGAGGATAGGACAAAAAGCAATGGGCTGAAAGTGCAGCAAGGGTGGTTTAGGTTGGACATTAGGAAAAACTTCCTAACTGTCAGGGTAGTTAAGCACTGAAATAAATTGGGTAGAGAGGTTGTGGAATCTCCATCATTGGGGTTTTTAAGAGCAGGTTAGACAAACACATGTCAGGGATGATCTAGAAAGATAATACTTAGTCCTGCCTTGTATGCAGGGGAGTGGACTAGATGACCTCTCAAGGTCCATTCCAGTTGTACACCTCTATGATTCTATACAAGGAAAGATGAGTTTGAGGAGACACAGAATTTACACGTGAATGATTCTTGGCAGCCTCAGTCACTAGGACAGCTCCTGAGAAGCTACATTATGATTTCTTAAAATTACAGTAGGTGGTATTTCTTGACCTTGCTTTTGGGAACTGCTGTGGCAAGGGTTGGACCCAAGTGTTCCTCCTTATCTCTCATCCTATGCTGTAATTTTACTTCTCTTCTTCCTCTTCTGGTGGTCAGCCAATACATAAGATCACAGGAAAGTGTTAGTTCCCTAGGTACCAATCCATCTGCTAGGTGATAATTTTACTGCTTTCTGGGGTTTTAGCCTAGGGGATGAAGAATGGTTCAGTAATTTTGATGCTAACCTGGGATTCAGCAGACTTGGGTGCAATTCCTTGCTTGCTACAGATTTCCAGTATGACCTTAGTCAAGTCAATCATCCTCTCTGAACCTTATTTTCTCCTTCAGTAAAACGGAGATAACAGTACTTCCCTGCAGCATAGAGTATTGAGGCTATTTACAAGAAAGAATGAGAGAAGCACAGATCTTACAGTAGTGGGGGCCTAAGAAGTCCCTTAGACAGATATCCTAAGATTTAAAGAGGTAATCTTAGCTTAATATACTAACTAACAACTTCTAAAAGTCTAGGGGAGACAAGGCAGTGTATATTTTAATACATGCTAACCTGGTCAAGTTAAAGCAGAAGTGCCTTCTAGGCTTTAACTCAACTAGTTTATATGCTACCTTGTCTACATTAGACTTTTAAAAGATGTTAGTTACCATGTGCTAACATCACCCCTTTAAATCCTAATCTAAGCCTTAATGGGTTTAACATGCTTTCTGGAGTACAGTAAATCTTCCTTAGAAAGTGAGTAAAAATCCATTGAAATGCACTGAAACAATCCAGGACTTTCACTCCATTTTACCATAAGTGGAAATTTACTATCAGCCAAAAATCAAAACAAAGTCCATGCTGAGGAATTCTTGTGCTATGTCCTAGTCTCAACACCTTAATAAGCAGCTCCCTACTTTCCCATGGCATTATTATTGTATTCTGCATTAATTTGCATTGCATTAGCACCCAGAGGCCCCACACAAGATCAGAGTCCCATTATGCAAAGTTACTGTACAAATACATAGAACAAGTCAGGCCTTGCCCCAGAAAATGTACAGTCTAAACAGACAAGGCAAAGGATGACAGAAAGGGATGCTCCACAGAAGCAGAGTGATCAGGCTGATGTTTGCCAAAAGTCCTGTTAGATCAATAGTTTGACTTTCTTAAAATTGTTTTCAAATATACTATTGGGGCAGAAGTGAGATGAGGGAATGAATTAATAGGAGAAAGGATGGGGGAGGAAAGGGAATGCTAGAGAGGAGTAAGGAATGTAGGGAGACTGAGGCTGGTAGCAGGGAGTGTGTATGGGAGTAGATGCGAGCAAACAATCAGAGAGGAAAGAAGGACTCAAGAAAGCAGAATCTTGCTCTTCCCCTCAACACGGATGCAAGAGAAACTAAAGTTAACCCACATAATGAGCTAGCAGCCCTGCAACCTACTGCAAAAATAAAAAGTGGCAACTATAAGTTTCAGTGTTCCATGGATCTCCTTCAACCTCAGTATAAACTATACTTGCAGATCTTAAGGCCACTTTTCTTTTTTTTTTTTTTTGTCCTGTCCTCATAAGAGAAAAGGGCTGAGCAGGATTTGCAGTTCTTTCACTGACCACTATCAAAAGGCAGCTCAACTAGCCACTCCAGTACGGTAACTGGACACACTCTTCAGAGAATGCAGGATCTTGATTGTTTTACAAAATCTCCTTTTTCCAAAGGCCTGCACTAAGGGATAAGACTAACAGAGCAAGTCTGTGGGAAGGAACTTGCACCAGAGTGATACCATAGTAACAAAATACAGAAACAGCCCCACAGCTTTCTTACTGACTCTTCGTCCTGGCTCAGGCGGTGTTGCCCTGTTGTTTGAGGTCTTTCCTCAGAATGCCATTTTGGAGGCTGACTCTGATTCTGCCCCAATTTAAAATCAGCTGCAGCCTTAGAGTAGTCATCAGGCCACTGGCTTGTGTTTGCTCTTGCTACATTCTTCTTTAGCTGGATGAGTGTTCTTAATGCTTGTTATATTTTCTTTTTTTAATTCCTGAGGAGATATTACAGCTTTGTAAGTATTTTAAATCCCTACAGCTAGGCTGTAGCTGAGGATCATTCTCTGAGAGAATTTGGAAATTTTGTCCTTGGTATGACTTCTTAAGTATACTCATTGCAGCATAAACTAATCAGACTCTTCAGTTGTCTCTGCCTACAGTTGCCATCACAGCATTTTGACCTTAATTTTGAAAGTCCTTTCTTTGGATGGTCTGAACTATATTCTTAACTCCTAGACTAAATTCAGTTCTCCCAGTGTATGAATTCTTTATTGATCAGCTTGTCTGGTATCCCATGCCCCCTAGCCCCATTCCACATGGTCTCTCTGCAGACACTATTGAACGCCTTAAGGTGGTAAAGTTGATTAAGATGCATTTTTGCCAAGCATAGCTTTTTCAATGCACTTTCAAAGAGTAAATATCGGCTCACAATGTAATCTACCTGGGTGGAACCTAGCCTGTTCTTCTTGCACAATTTTATCCACTGCCACCTGCATTCTTTTCAGCATATGGTAGCCAATATTTTCCCCAGGATTGATAGCACTACAATTCATCTATGGTGCATGCACTGGGGAAGATGACCCTTTTTTGGCAATGCCACGATGATACTGTTTCCACTCTTGTGACACTTATTCTTTCTCCTGTATTCATTAGAGTTGTGTTAACTGCTCAGTCAAAGTTTCACTTCCTGGCTTCTGCTTGAATTCTGTCAATACCAGGGCCTTTCCCCTGTTTGAGGTCTTGGATGGCTACTTCAGTTTCAGGTGTTGGTCTCTTTTCTATTTATAATTTAGGACTAGGTCTTCTCTTGTACCTGTGCATGATCATCAACTCTGGACAATTTAATATGGAATGCAATATTCTTTCCATCATCTGGCTTGCCTGCATTTTCAATCTTGCTCCATAAGCAAGTCCCTGAGGGCATCACCTGGGATGGTCTCGATCTTCCTGAGATGTGATCTTTGTTGTGATGTTATTGAGTATAATTATTACACATCTTTTGTTCATTTCTCCTCCTGAGAATAAATAGCACCATTAGACACTATCTTGCTACTCTCTGACCTTCTCATTTCACTATTGCCGAGTATGTTCAGATGGTATTTTTTCACTTCTCATGTAATTTGTGCCAGCTTTCCTGTACTACACAAAGAGTACATTTCGTGCCTACTCTTGTTAAAGATTTAGTTGTCAGGATCTGATGTCTTGAGGTCTAAGCTTCCTTTCAGCTTTTACTGAGATCTGTCATACTTGGGTTTTGAGCTCCATCTGCACCTACAGCCCACAAGTTTTGGGTTAATTGAACTGTTTCTGTTGCAGTAAGGATTTACTTGAGTGGGTTGACAACCCACCTGCAGAATCCTCCTTGTTTATCCAGCCCTGGGACCGGCATTGTAGTTAATAGTGGCAGAGTTATCCTTGGCATACACTAACCATGTTAGATCTGCCAAGGGCACATGGCCTTGTGTTGGCACCAGTAGGATATGTCTTACTGGTGGAAACATGTAAAGTACATGTGAAAAGCATGTGAAACTCAGTGAAAAGCAGTCTGTGTCTGCACTGTGGCAGGCTTTGGCAGAGGGGAGGCAGCAGGGAATTGCTGGAGCCTTTTCCTGTAGCAGTTCTGGCGTGTCTTTCCTCTATGCAACTAAGCAGTGCCCTACCATATACACTCTATTTATACCTGTGCTGAGGGGACATGGAGGGTATGTATCCTACACACTGCCATAGGTGTAGATGTAGCCTTAGATTACTATTCAAACCCTTGTTTGTGGGGCAGGCCATCACCTGTCATGAAAATTTAGGCCGTCTTACACTTCCCTGAGTACTGAACAACTTAAATGGTATAACTTATCCATTACACCTACACTAGCTTACATCATAGCTGGAGACGTTGCCTCTATATGTTTGTGTCACTCATATTTTGAGAACATCAAACATCTCTTGGGTACTGAAATTGTGCATCAAGTTTCAGCTTGAAACTTTTGCAAGAAAAATAGGAATTTTATAATGGAAACATTAGCATTAAGAACACACCCTTAACTATAGCTTGAACTTGCCCATAACTATTGCTTTATGAATGATATGCTACAGTAGAATAGCTTGTTGCTGTGTGGATACTCGGATAGCAATTCCACATTTTTTGTCCGTTTAGTCTCTTGGCGTAGTGTTTTGACTTCCTGGGGTCGAAAGAGTTGCAGCAAGTTAAATATGACTGTTTCTGCACTCCAGCAAAAGCCATAACTTGATGCTTCGAAAGCACCACCTAACTAGTTGTGCAGTTCTGTATAGCATTGTATGGCACCTTTCCTTCCCTTTGCCTGATAAACTTTCACCAAAGTACATCCCTTCACCAGGAAGACCTCTATGGTCATTTTTTTGTTGGTCCTTTCTTAGCCTTTCCAAATCCCTACCCCCTTCCCCACCACACACATCTGCTGTCCCTCATGCAATTTTCAGGATCACTGTTCATAGGTCCTCTCAATCTTCCAGGCCTGAGGGCTCTTGATCTTGCAATGAATTTAATTCTTTTTTAACTTTTCTTGTGCCTCTCCAATCTCCTCACTTGTTTTGTTCTTTGGAAAATTTGGTACCAGTGAAATGAACTGGAGTGATAACCCTAGAAAGTGAAGTGTTCCGTTCATAGGACAGATAAAAGAGCAAGCAGAGGAAGTGCAAGCCTTTCCATACAATGCTGTCACTGTACCTCAACCCTGTCTTAGAAGAACCATCTTTAAAAGTAAGACGTTTACGAGGTACTAAGTCAGTGTAATCCTTTTTTTTTTTTTTTTTTTTAAATGTGCTGAGACTACCAATAAGACTCAATATCAACTGTGATGTGAACAGAATGATTGATCTTTACTTGGGGGGAAAAATCACAGCTGTTTTAAGCATAAAACTGCATTATATATAATAGCTGGCTTATCTGGAGGATCTATAAATCCATAGCAGATCTGAAAGGTGCAGTTCTGCTACCCCCAGTCTGGCTGTCCCAAACCTTGGAGTTAACTTTTGTAAGTTTCCCATGTAATGACCCATGAGGGAGTGATCAGAGTCAAGTTTGTGGGCCAAACACTAGACCCCTACTCAGCATGCTGCATTTGGATTATTCATACTCCTAGCATGAGTAATCTGCCGAGGCAGATGTGTATTTGCTTCCAGGACAATACAAGTGTATATAAATACTGCAAAAGCAGGTAGAATTTATTTTGGGAGGCAAAGTAAAAAGATTTGAAATGTTGTCTAACAGTCTTGAGTTCCTATTGACTAAGAATATTGTATTGTCATTTAGGTTCAGGTTCTCAAAGGTTTTTAGGCACCTAACTCCCACTGAAATTTAATTATCTTTGAGGATCTACATCTTAGTGCCCAATTCTGCTCTGCTGAAATCAGTGGAAATCTTACCACTGACTCTAGTGGACACAGGATCCATCCCATAGGCCTGATCCTACAGAGACTGAAATACATGTTTCACTTGATACACTTTAGTCTTATTAAAGGAAAACGTGTAAACTGTGGGGTAGACTTAAATGGAACCATGGCAATTTACACCAGCTGAAACTCTGTCACAGTATCCGAAGTTAAACATGTACATAAGGATCTACTCTTATTCTCAGCTTCTGTTTGCTTGACTTGTTCTTAAAAGCCTCCCTCTTGGGTTGAAAGATTGAAATTAGATATTTAATATATGTTATATAAGAAAATATCATCAAATGTTGTTGTCAAAATGTTTAGATATTGCACATATGTAAACTCATAATTACCATGCTATAAACACATATACTATGCATTTTAAAACAGTAGAAACTGACTGGAGTGATTGGTCAACAAACACTATAATCTATATTCTATAAATAACCATACATCTAAGAGGACATGTAAAATTAGACGAGTCATTGTAACGTATAAAACTTGTGTGTATAGCATGGTTATCCTCAGTTTACCTGTTTCAAAATGCTTAGCTGTTTCATAATATTTAGCTGTATACTAGTCTTTCTGTCTGAATCATATTTATTTAGCAAATAATTCTGAATAAAGAATAATGTATATGAATAATTGTCTGTATTTAGCCCAATCTGGAACAGTTAAGCGTTCACTAGTCAAAATTGGTATTTTTCTGAAAAGATACTTATGTTCTCTTCTCCTTGAATGGATGAATGAAACTCTTAGGTTAAAATTTCAGGAGAGAATTTTTGTTTTCTGTGAATAATCTCAAATTCTTGTTTAAAATTCACTGTTTCTAAGGCGATTCCTGCTAGCAAACACTTTTTGGTTAGAAAGCAAGTCCAAAGGAACCTTGTTTAAAAATTCTAATTGAATAGAAATATGAGTAACAGCTGACAAATTCATTCTTTCTCTCCTTCAAGTAAGACTATTTATCTTGGGGAGAAATGAGATAAGAGAGTATCCTACAAAATAACATAGAGTAGCTTTGCTAGACATTCAAATATCAGAAATACCAGAACTGGAAGTGATTGCTGAGTCCCAATAGGAAGCTGGGAATCCTTCCTCCTAATGGTTGAGTTCTCTTTTTCTTGCCCTGCAGTGTTTGTAAGATAAAGGTCATTTTTATATAGTGCATACCTGTCAATGGCCCTTGTCTGAATCTTCTGTGTGCTGGGCCTGAGGCAAAGGTTATCTTGAGGGTGGGGGAAATCCTACATTTATGGGGACAAGGAAGGAACATTTCTATGGCAGGTTGACTCTTCTAAAATAACAGCTGTTTGAAGCTGCCTCGGGCTCTTGGAATGTTCAAATAAATCCTAAGGGAGATGAATTAGTGGGGAGGGAGAGAAGGTGAAGAGTCAAGGGTACAATAAATGCAGCACATGGCTCAATTTATCACATAGATGTCACCTCAAAAATGCAATATATTTACATTTATAACATCGTCTGTGTGGGATTGTGGTTGGCCTCTGCTGTGGATCTGAACAGGAGGGAGAGGATGCAAAGAATTCTTCTCACATGTGCTGTCAGTGAGCAGAGGCTGCAGCCTCTTAGTGTGGTGCAGTGGCCGCATTTGCCCTCTTCTGTCCAAACCTCTCTGAGACAAGGTGGGTGAGGTGATTTATTTTATTCGACCAATTTCTGTAGGTGAGAGAGACCAGCTTTTGAGCCACACAACTGCACTGCATGCGAACCTAGCTGAGATATTATGGCTGCCTGAAGCGCAACATTTCCCTTAGCTCCTACCAAGATGGCATGCCAACATACTGCCCCAACGTGGGTCTGTTGGCTACATGCAATGCTCAAGCAGACCTAGATTTAACTATGTAATTGTTATGCCTTCATGTTCCATGTGCTGCACCCTTCAAATCTCTGAGGACTCTGCTAATTACAGAGACAGGCAGCCATTTTTATGCTGGATTTTTTACAACTGGCAACGAAGCAGACACATGCTCTGTGATCTTGCAAGTCCCTTTGTTTTTCTTTAGTCTAAAATAATCACTTTCAGAATGGGGAGCCTGTGGCAGCCTCTTTATATGGAACAATAGGTCCTATTTATAAATATATCTCTTTGTTCTGTGTAACTTGAACTGGGGCACATAGCGCTAAAACAAGGCAGTCCTTTTTACTTTTGTACAAATCCAGAGGAAGTATCAAAAACCAAATACAGAATGTCATGGGTGAATCTGATCGCTAACTAATTTCACATGGCAAAGGGAGCACCCATGCACCTGTACGCTGATCAAAATAAATAAATAATAAAAAAGAACAATTAGAAAGTGAGTTCTGGTGTGGTAAATGGAGCATTAGCTATTTTGGGCACACATCACCAGATGCTGATGTTACAAAATCATAACTAGCAATTGGGCACAGATGGTAATCTCTGTACAGTACAGAGGCTCAGTAGGGAATAAGTACTTAGAGAGAGACTTCAATCACCCTTTGCAGTAAGTTTCCTTCTGTTGCTTTCAAATATACCTTTTCTTATTTTCAAGTTACTTAGAAAGTCAACGTATCCTCAATGGACGTGACATCTGTGCAGACCAGGCCATAAATGAAAGCTGCCCTCATGAAGCACAGAAATATGGCAAATTGCACGGGATGCAAATTCTGCCTACCTTCCAATGCTCCTGGCATGCCCCTCTCCATCCCTTGCTTTAGGGAGGAAGATGTAGGAGCCATCTCCTCTGCTTTATGCCTGCTGAGGAGTTACAGGAAGAGGGCAAAGAATCTGTCCCTGTGTTGTGAGCAGCTTTCAAAAGTCTGTTCAGATAGTTTGATTAACATCTAATCTGAGCTAGTAAATTGGGTTGGACGTATTCCAAGACTGCTCATGAGATTTCTGCAACATTGTACTTCTAAATAGGTGGGAAGTGCAGCAGCTTTATACTGCCTTGTGGGTAGGTATGTTGGAATTTCTGGTGCTGGGTGGAGTTGGAAAGTGCAGAGTACCGTGACAACTTGAAACTTTACATACACATTTGTCATTAACTGTTCAGAACCTCCACAAAGATTTAATTTTGAGTTTGCTTTGTGGAATCAAGGTTTTGGTTAGCTTTTCTTTTTGCCAAGATGGTTCATCCGTACTGCATCTCTTTAAGACACCTCCTATTACTATTGTTGACAGAAAATAACATGTGAACAGATTGGCATGTGTAAAATACCTATTATGCAAAAAGGCAGCCAGCATATTGTTGAGGTGTGGCTGCTTCTTTCTGCCTGTTTGAATTAGTCATGCTGAGAAATTGGTGCAGTTCTGTAAGATTGCTATGTATGTAAGCAGACTGCTGAAATCAGAGTAAACTAAGCTGCTGTGGAATAGATTTGAATCAAGTATGAAAAGCAAAGGAGAACTGTCTCCAGCATCATAGTTCTTCTGCCGACGGTGGAACATAAGTGGGAAAGGAGACCATATGTTAACATTGCTTGATTCATATTTCAAACAGGAAGAGGAAGTTACACTATACTTCTGTAACAACATTTTTGTAAGCCAATTATGAGGTGGATAGTGTTGAGTGGCGACTCACATTAATGAAAACCTTTTTGCAAATTCTTATATGCTTACTGCTTCAAATACTGTGCCATGTTAATTTTATCTTGTCACTATTTATTTTAACAGTGAGAGTTCTGTGGCACCTTAAAGACTAACACATTTATTTGGGCATAAGCTTTTGTGGGCAGAAACCCACTTTGTCGGATGCATGAAAAATAAATTATTAAAATACCCCAGGTTCTCTATTTATCCAGTTCCCCAGATTTCCAAAAAACTGCTCAGACCAGCTATGTCACTACTGATAGTACTGCTTTATACCCAATATTGCCCCAAAATACTTACCAAGGGATAAAAATGAAAAACCACTGCTGCAGTCTTTTAGTGCTAGGTATGATGTTGTTCTTTCTACTTTTTTTGCTCTAAACTGAACCACAATCAGTTAACAACGGTTCAGCTAGTATTGTTTAAAAAAAAAAAAAAAACAGTATAACTGAAATCTAGTCCTCTACGTAACTATAGAAATATTGAAAAGTTTTTGACACAGTTTTCAGTTGAATAGGATTAACCTCCACTGAAGAAGCTGTAGCACTGGCCAACTTACTCAAAGGAGGAAAGGTTGGAATATCAGACACTGGGTCCTAATGGATAAAAACAAGACCTCTAATGGTGGTCAATATTAAGGAGATGAGATGAAGCAAATCCACTTTAATGTGACTGCTGCAGCTGTTTTGTTATGCCCTATTTTTGTATTTCCTCGCCTTGGGTGTAAGACTTTGTTTATTAGCCCTGAATCTCTCATCATTGCTTGCAGCCCTCGCAATCCAGTTGACTTTGCAGTTTGGGTCTGTCCTCCTGTGTATTTTGCTACCTCTCCAATTTTGCTGTTCGCTGCAGACTTGATTACAATTGGATTACCACCAAAAATTCCCAACAGAACTACAGGAAGCAGCAGTTAGAAGTGCAGCAAGGCACTTGGTTGACTTTTTTTTTTGTATTGTGTCAGAAAACAATCCCTTATAAACTGCGAAGCCCTATGCTGGCTACAACCAGCATGAGTGTCCATATTCGAAGACTGACAGAAGCTTCTGTCACCTATTTTTGAAAACCACTGTACTAGAGTGAAAAGAGACATTAAATGCAGAAAACTGACAGAACTAAGCACCATAATGCATAGAAAAAAATCAGAAAACATTTTATTTTCCTACAAGGCTTAAGATACTAGCCTGGAATTTGAGATATCTAGGTTCAATTCTTTTCTCCATTTTCCACATAGACTTCTTATGTTATTTTGGGCAATTCATGTAGTCTCTCTCTACTTTAGTTCCTCATCTATAAAATAGGGAACTGTTATTCTCCCCATCTCCAGAAGGGTGTTATGAAGATACATACAATAACAGACTGTGAGGACCTTACATATTATGGGAATAGGGGCCATATAAATACCTAAGGTAAAAATCAAAATACATTTAAAACATTACGGAGGATAGAAGATTTAGATCTTGCTTCATGCAAGCAACCCCCACTGAAGAGAATGCAGGATTTGGTGCCAAGTGGACATCCATTAGTTGCCAGATCTGGATACAGGAAAAGGGGTACAGAGTGAACTGGAGAAACAATAGCTAAGAGAACATAAAAATTCTCTTCCTCAATCATTCTTAGTTCTTTTAACAGCTGAAATCAGTGACTCTCATTTGCCAAATTATATGGACAATGTATGATAAGACACTCATAGCACTGACTAGAATGCAAAGAAATCTCAATTACTCTTTTATTGTTCAGCATGTGACTCTAAATCTTTTCAGATGACTAAAGTCAGATGCACAATTACATGACTTCTTTACCTTTCAAACCAAACCACTGATTAAGTTAGGCTGATGCTCTGTAATACCTGACACTTATTAGAAGTAAATGGCAATAACAATGTACACAAGCTCTAAAATACAGCACAATTATTGTCCACACTCTGTCATCTTTTTCAGAGTAACTAGATTTCACTTCTCCATTATTGAATTTATACTTTGAACTCCTAAAATACAGACTGCGGCAGGTGGCAGTAGTATGGATCAAAGGTTGTTCAAAACAGAAATGGAATCTGAAGGAAGAAGATTGCTTTAAGTGTAGACATGAAAGTGTGGACTAGAATGGGGTGTGTGTGTGTGTGTGTGTGTGTATATCAATTGGTATCACTCAAGCCTCATATGTTTGTGTACTGAACATCATGGATCGATGACTGAATCATTCTGGAAGAATAAGAAACCTATCCAAACAAAACCCAAATCCTGAAATATATCAGACATAATTAATTAAGATTTTTGGTACTTATGGAAGTCTCTCTCATAAATCTGGACCCATATTGTGTGCCCATCTGAACCAGATTCTGCTACTGCATGTGTCCTTTTCAGGTATCTTGGTCTACTATACTAAACTATTTCCACTTTCTCAAAAACTGAAGAATCAGAGTTGGTTCAAACTGCATGTGATCATTATATTAGACTTCTGGCTGTCTGTTTACTATGATTTACGTGAGGAAATTGATGTGAGGAAAGCCCACAAACTAGAACTGTGTCTCTTGATCATCTCAGATGCTATCGAAGGGACAGTCACAATAACCAGGGTCAAATATCAAAATCAAGCAAATCTAAAAAATAACGAAGAAAAGAGTTTGAAATGTACATATTTTGCATGTATGTGTTGGCAGTGCAGGCCTATGTTATAAAAAAGTGACTCTGTAAGAGCAGTCATTTAGAATTTGTCTTGAGCTAAAATAATGTATTATAATAATAAACTTGTGTGTAATTACTAGAGCCATGTGAAATTTCCCCTACTACAGTTAGCAATCCCAAAGTATGCCGGCCAGCTCCTTAGGTTCCCCCACCTTGGAATGTCCCAGTACCACAGTCTCCAAATAACCCCCATTCCGTCCTCATTTAATGACACAATACACATGGGACATCATGGATCTTTCCAGCCGCTACTGCTTCCTTCTACAGCCCCCAACTCATTCCCACTCTCTATCTCCATGGTCTGTAATCTGGGTGCCCCCAACATATATTTCCTCTTTCCTATTGACCTTCACACCTATTATCCCCAGAAACCCTTACTTCTACCCCTTAAATATTCCTGCTCCCCCACTGAGCCCCAGCCTGCCCTTAGTCTCAGGGACCCCCTAGTCTATTCCCCCTTATATCTGTAGAGCCCCACTGAGTTGTGTTCAGACCTGTCGTCTATTTAGAAAGCTGAGAGCATTTGATCAGGGAACAGAAATACACCATGCTCTAGTATGGATTACTAACATAAAATACCTCATATGTAGTCCATAAATGCTCAAGTGGGCACTCACAATATGTGTTTGAAAATGCTGTAATACTGAATATATTCGCAAAAAAGGACTGTACATAAGCAAATCATGAGGCAAAAGAAATGTTTTCCCTAATTTGGTATTTAATGTATACCATTGGACTTCCTGTCATCAAGTCTTAATTTAGCCTCCCAGTTGGGATAATTCACGAGGAAGTAGAGTTTGGGTTCCCCAATTCTATAAAGGATGGAACACAAAGAGGTCGCTTTTCCATGAAGACTAGGCATCAACTTATCTTCCCACGCTAGAAAGGGAAGAAGAAATCCTCAGAAATGCCTGAATATCAATGAAAAATGTTGTAATGTTCCTGATCTAGTATTTTCCAAGGCACTACACGCCTGTTGGGGCCTTAACATTATGGAGGCATCTTTGGGATTTATAAGAGGTGTCTCTAAGTCCCCTACATAGTTTTTAAAATCTCAGCTATGGTACCAGATTTTCCTATATTGATGTAAATTGACAGTAACCCCAAAGTCAGAGGACTTACACTGGTATAAAACTGATGTGAGCAGAATGAGCCAAAGAAGTTTTCTCTATTTTTTGTTTGTTTATTTGGGATGTTTGTGTTACTTTTACACTGTCTTCAGGGGATTAATGTTTGAAACATTCACCCCATGTACTTAACCAAAAATATTTTATTATTAGTTCTGGATGGGAGGGCTCACCGTGTTAAAGACACCTTAATGCAGTATCCCTAATTCAGAATTCCTAATTCAGAAATAAAATGGCATCTTTGAAATATTCCTTTTTTCTTAGTGTTACAAATTGTATATAAATATCTAGCATATGAGCACATAGGAACTGATTGGAGGCCTTTCTAAAAGATAGGCTCCAGCCCACCCACAAGCTGTGGGATTCGGTGCAGGAATTGCTGGGTGTAATTCTATGCTCTGTGTTATCTAGAAAGTCAGTTTCCATGATCATGGTCATAATCATCCCTTCTGGTCTTAAAGTCTATAAACATTACCCAATACTCGAGAGTTATTACTCGTTTGGATATATTAGGCAAATTCTGCTCTGATTGGTACCCGTGTACCTGAGAGCAGGATTTGGATGACTCCTGAGTCTCCCCCAACTCCCATTGAATTGTGTGGAATTTGTAAGTGCTTGGCATCTTGCAGGGTCAAAGAGAATATGGGCAATGGCTAGAGTAACTGACACACATGGTGCCATTTTCATTTACCTACTCTTGCTGTAGAACTTTTAACACCTCTTCTCCTCATTAAGCCATTGTTTAACATTGAACCACTATGATGATGATTTTACTAATAATCTTTTCTGGCAAAACCCTTGTTTTCCTAACATTAGTGATAGTTTGCCTTTTAATTCTAGCATCCGATATAACAAAAAAGAGAGGCGAGCATCTACCATAGTCTATTATTTTATTTTTCTGTGATAGTAAACTTGTTTGGGGGTAGATGCATGCTTGACAACAGATACCAGTGCATACTTTGGCATTTTAACTTACAGTTTGTGCCACCACACCGGCAATAATGGGTATATTAAAAATACTTGCCCAAAATCTCTCTCAATTTTTTATAACATTTCAGTTTTCATTTAAAGAAGGATTAAAAGTTATTTTTGCAGAACATTTGAATAAATTAAAAATTATTGCTAAACAGTAGGAACAGCCTTTGTCTAAATCTCCAGCTGACTTTGAAAATCTCAATCTTTGAGTTTTCATAAATCTTTGAATATTCATAAATCTGAGCCAAAAAGCCTGAACTATTGACTTCCCAGTAGTAGCAGGCAGCAATGTAAATATGAAAATAGAAACTTAACCCAAGAAGAGTACATTGTCATTCAATACTGAGAATGCAACAGGAGCTGAAGTATATTCTATTTTATTTCTTGTACAATCTCACCGTGGGAATGTAGCTTTTCATATTAAAATGGTGAGATTTGGACCCTCTTTGCAAAGTAAGTTTCCTTGAAACTTTACTTCTAAATGAAACCTTGTTTGTGAAGCATATTTTTTTTTATTTTGCAAGTGCTGAGAATTTATTTAATGTATAGTTTTATTGTCTTGTATTTTTCTTTCTTTTTCAAGTTTGTACAAGTTTTGCGATCCACAATTACAGTGAATGCAGAGGGTCCACGTACAGGACAGAATGTTCACTGGGTAGGTAGAAAGTTATTGCCTATCAGTGAGCACTGGCAGAAGAGTAGCCCAGCATAAGATTATTCAAATTGTTCCCAGCTTGCAGTGGCAGGTGGACAAAGCCAGCCTTATGGGTAAGCGATGTGAGTAACTGCCCAGGATGCCACGGTTGGGGGTTGCCGTAGTCAAGAGGCTGCAGAAGAGCCATGTCCACCCAGGGGGAGTGGGTAAAAGGGGCTGCAGGGCGGGAGCAAGGCGCTCACATGAGTCTCCTCTCCGCCCTCCCTGCAACAACCTACAGAACTGCTGCTACTCCACCTGCTGCTGTTCTGCCTGCTGAGCTGCTGCCTGGGGAACAGAACTTGAAGGGTGCCAAAGAATGTTCGCCGAGGGCGCCATTTTCCCTAAGGCCAGCCCTGCAGGTAGATATCCAAGATTCTCTTGAAACGCTGAAGAGTGCAGGAGATTTGATGTCTGTCTAGGGTGACACAGAACGGGCCATATTAGTTAGCTCACACCACCACGTGAGAAGAGAAATATTCATCAGATGTGTTCACCTTTACTGTCAGGCTTGCGGACTCTTTCTTTTTCTCCATTGCTCCCATTATGATGGGAGGCTCTTGATGGGTGGTTGTCTCATTGACCAATGGTTACCAGGTAACCTTCAATGACCATCTGTTTGCCTCTCAATAGGCACAATGTTTATTTATATTATGGTAGCATCTAAAAACACGGCTGACATCAAGATTAGGGCATTGTGTTAGGCAATGAGAGAGAGTTCCTGCCTCCAAGAGCTAAATAGACAAGATAGAAAAGATGCATCATTCCCATTTTACTGACGGGGAAAAAACAGATTGAGTGGTTAAATTACTTGCCCAAGGTCACAAAGGGAGAATGTGGGAAAGCTACGAACTGAACACAGATCTCTCGAGTCTCAGGACTTGTCTACATGGGAAAGTTTTGCCAGTTATGCTACTATTGTTCAACTACTATTGTGCTACCAGTAACTCCCCGTGCACCACTCTTATTCTGAAATTAGAGTGTCTTTTTATTAGTTCAGCTAAAACTTCTTTCAGAATGACATGAGCTCTTTTATAATAGCAAAAGAGTTTCCACACCAGGGGTTACATCAGTATAACTATAACCATTTAAATTCACACCTTCGCTTATACCGATATAACTTTCCCACATATGCAAGCCCTCCACCAAGTAACTTAGACACAATCTACCTTCCTGAAATTGATAACCATTTCACAGCACTGTGATTTATAGATGGAGCTGGTCAGAAATTCTCCAACATAATGTTTTTCCATTGAAGAATGCCGATTCATCAAAATCAAAACTGTTTGCGGTGACTGTTTCCGATTTTGATGAAGTTGTGACAGAACACTGCCTGGTTTCCCTCCAGTTTCTCTGCCTGGAGGGCTGCTGGAGAACCTGAGTTTCTAGACCCTAGGCTTTTTGGCAGCTTGCCTAGTAGGCTGACTGGGAGCTGAGAGCATGGGCCCCTGATTTCCAAGCTCCTTGTATGCTCCACAGCTCATTTGGTTGGGTCTCCACAGAGCAGGACCCCCATGTCTTCTAGACTCCCGTTTCCTCCTCAGAATACCTGGAAATCTGATAAGGGCTAGGAATCATAGTTACCATACTATGAGGCTCCCCGCGCAGTGGGCTTGAAGGCTCCTGGCTTTCATGCAGCTTGTCGAGTGGGGTGATGGGTAGCCTTGAAGCCTTGTGAGTGCTGGCTCCCAGGGCTTCCTGGAGCTCAGCTCTGGGGAAGTTCAGCAAATAGACTGCCCTTCAGATAGGGCTTCTTTCCTTTTCACAAAGCATTTTGAAATTTTTGGGTTGTGTTCCGAATTGGAAGGAAATCAAATTCTGAAATATCTAAATCCTCCTTTCTGTAACAAGAACTGTGTTGAGATGTGCAGCAAAGGAAGGCTAGATGCCCAAGTTTTAAGTGTACTACAAAATAAATTTTTGTTTGTAAAAGACTTTAGTTCTAGAAACCTCTAAACTGTTCAAAAATGTATTTTAGAAACAGATGATCAGAGGATGGTCATTCCATTTCACATCAACTTTTGAGGATTCAGAATTTGTTTTCATTCTGCATTGGAGTGAAAACAAAATATTTTGGACGATTTTGTGAAAAATACAGTTATGTCACATTCAATAGCCTGGAGGTTCGGGTACTGGCCTGGTATGTTGACGACTCAGGTGCAAGTCTGTGTTCTGCCTCATTCAGAGTACTTCATCACTAGATAATTTCAATTCAGGCAGAGGAGGGACTTGAACTTGGAGCGGCCAGGTCCCCATGTATATAGAGTTTTTCTCTCTCACACACACCCTCGCTCAGTGGTGCACATGTAAAACCATTTTTGAAAAAAGTTTTGGGAGAACTGCTGTGTCTCTGCAAAACATTTTGACTTTGAAACAGCAAATTTCTCCAAAATTAAATGTTGGCAAAAATGTTCTGACAAGCTCTAATTAGAACTGTGTGGGAATAATTTATCTGCTATCCCTGTTTTCCTGCGGGTAAACAACTTCCTGTTTTACTTAGGTGACATGACGACATTGAAATATCAGTTCCACATTAGAAGGGATGACATCAGCTGGTGGAAAACTAGCATGAGACGTTGCCAAAAATCAGGGACAGGCAGGTGCTTCCTGTGTTTTGGAAAGAAGTCCTTTTTTCTTTTTTTTTCTTTTTAAATGTATTCCCAACTCTTTAAATATGATCTTACCTCCAAAGCAAATTTATTTTATAACCAGTTCATGGGGGGTGAGAGAACAATGAAATATTCTAGAAATAACTTCATTTAAAGTTTTAACTAAAATGGAGTGATTCAATTTTAAAAAAGAATATGGAATTTTCTTGGTAGATTTTCTGTGGAACAAAATGGCAAACAAGTTACAATGAAATAGTGATGTGGTCACAGAATCAATGAGACACTGCTAATGCACTATGGCTAAATGCAGAGGCTGCAACTTTCTTTAAAACAATTTATTTCCTTATGGAAGTCTTGTCTACGCTGTCCCACAATTCATACTATCTAGGTGTGAATACCAGTGTGCACCAAAGTGCTGTGTTGTGACTACTCCATGTGCACACTGTAGGCATGAACTAAAAGCTTCCTAGTTTGTATCAACATAGTCCTTCTCAAACAGGATTATGTTAATGCTAACTATAAACTTTTCGATTTGTGCCTGCAGCATCCACCCAGGGGAGCACAGTCCACCACTTTGGTGCATGTTGTTATTCACACCCCCACTATCTCACAGTTTAGACTTAGCCTCAGATGACCATCCCAAGCTAGCTAGCAGCGTTGTTCAGTCTGAATCTCAACTCCACACCAAGGGCCCCACTATCCTATAAGTCTGAGGATGACTGTGAAGGCCATGCCCCCTCCACACCCTCAGGCCTGCCTAGGCACCTGACTAAAAATCAGAGACTTGACCCGCTCCCTTCGTCCATGCTACAGCTAGCAGAGAGAAGATGAAGGGTGCCACAAGCTGTGCAAGACATAAAGGTAAATGGTGTCACCATGCAATGCTTTATACCCAACTGCAGTGGAACCTGCCAAAGTTGCAAGAGTTGTAATATAACTCTCCAAAAGCAGAGCTTCTGAATGCTTCACAGAAGGTGGAAAAACCCACACGGACATTTGGCAGTTTTTGCTCTTGGGGGGGAAATCCTTTTTGGACATCAAAATTGGCGAACAGCCTGTCCCCCAGGATCACCAGCAAGTAAATTAAGGGTGGGGTTAAAACAGGGAGTCCACAATGGCAATCTGACCCAGGCAGCAAACTGTATCAACCCCCCTCATGTTCCATTACCACCTGCAAATGACAGTCCTGGCACCACCTTCCAGTGGCAAAATTGGTGGGCAGGGCAGGCCCCAGAGTCTAGGCACACCCGGCACCATAAGGAAGGAAGGTGGGGAAGTAAGAAGAAGGATCCTCGACATGCAGAAGGCAAGGGAAGAGAACAAGGGAGAGGGTCACATGGAACATTGCCCCAGCTGCTCCCAGTTGAGATCTCTTCTCCTGTCCTCTCTAGCCCCAGAAGGTGTCTCTACTGCTCCCGACCCCATCAAAGCCACAACCCTGTTAGCAGGGTGAGCATTTCATTGCAATGCATTTAGATTTGAGTTTGAATGCATTGTGGGAATAAATAATTTTGAAATAGGGTGCCTCATTCCATGTCTGTTTCCTTTTGTTGTATGTTAGAGAACTAGCATGTGAACGATACACCTTGTAAAATGACTGCAGAGCAGTGAGAGCAGCCCTCCTTCTGCTTTCAACGTGCAGAAAAACTCAGAGACTGCAGTAAGTATCTGTCATGAGAGCTGGTGCTGAGGGGGAGAGGAACCTAGCCTACCTGTGACAGGTTCTGCTAAGGAGAATGAGCCAACTCAGAAGCCTAAGTAGCTGGGTGGCAATTACCTAGTTAAGGAACGTCTGGGCCGTATTGTGCTCTCCTCTATGTCTGAGCTCTGAGAGGAAGCTCCTAGCAAGAAGAAGCTCTGAAATGGAAAAGGAATGAATGCCAAACCCTACCAAAACTTGGTCCTACCGCAGTGGTCCCCAAATTGTGGCACATGCCTCCCCAATGTTTGCAGGGGTGCTCAGCAGAGCCTGGGCCAGCCCCCATGACAGGTGGGGAAGGAGAACCCTTCAGCTGCAGCTCCGGCCCCTGCCACAGTTCCATGCCTCCCCTGCTCCACCCCCAGCCCAGCCCCAGCTGCAGCTCTACTCCGCCCCCAGCCTAGCCCTGCCCTCCTCTCCTTCCCTCACTGTCCCAGGCCAGCTGCACCTCTTACCCCAGATCTGCCCCCATTATCCCCAGTTGTGCCCCCAGCTCCGCCTTCAGCCCAGGCTCCACTGCTGAGCCCACTGTGCAGTAATGGAGGGAGGGCGGGCATGTACGATTTCAATATTGGTAAGGGCGGGCATGACAGGAAAAGTTTGGGCACCAATGTCCTAGTGGGAAAACCTCACCAGATAACAGAAGGCGCTCCAGATCATGGAGGGGGATTGCTGTGGTTTGATCTCCATGACCCTGGCCATCATGGAAAGACAAAATGACAAGCTAACTTCAGGAGAAGTACTGGGAGCAAAACCATGCTCTCTGTATGGTGTTCATTCACTTAGCCAAGGCTTTTGACTCAATAAATAGTGAGGGACTCTGGAAACTTTTATTTATCTTCGGAATCCCTGCAAAGTTCATTTCTGTCATTTTGTCCAATGGCACTAAACAAGGTTGTGTGCTTGCTTCCACGGTCTCGGCCATCCTTTTTTCAGCTATCGGTATGGTTGCATTTAATTAAATCTAGGAGCATAAAGTAGTAAATTCTCATTCTGTGGGCAAATTAGTGAGATAAAGGTAAGGTAGGAGTCATGTGATTCATAAAAGTCTATAGAATCATAATTGCAATTGTGTCACAGGGGACTCACTCTTCCTCACCCATGGTTCCCAGCTTCCGGTCCTCTAATTGGTAAAAATGTTAATAATACATAATTGGAAATGGGTTGAGTTGAGTATCATTCAAAAGCCCTTTCTTCCATTACCAGAATAGTACCAAATATGACAAACCTAGAACAATTATGTAGATCTATATTTAAGAAAATGTTTAAAAATCTTTTGCTTTTAAATTCTACTTTAACATGAGGATGCATTGCTTACATGAAAAAAGAAAGAAAGATAACCTTGACATATAGGACTGAAAATACTTATTCATCAAAGTTGTCTCCAATATCATCTCTGTCTAAGACATCACTGTTAGACACATTATCACACTGATCCTTGTCCGTGCTGTACTCGTACATCTCTATCCAATTCAGGCTGCTGGTCAAACATTTGCAGTGTGGTAAGCATCTCGTCTTTTCACATGAGCATTTGATTAGCTGACTGATTAGCAAGTGTATGATATTTCACACATAACTGGTGTGATCAGTCCATCCTCGAACACCCCTCCATGCCTGATAGAGGAGGATAGTTTTGGATGCACTCGATCATCCCAGAGCCATTCCATTATATGATGATTTACCCTCTCAATAGCAGATATAAATGCCCCACTTATTAGTGGCAATTTTTCTGAGTCAACTGAGTGATCAGTGAGGCTAGCAAGTATGATTGGCAGGATGCGTACGCAGGCCATTCACTCTGGCACCTCATGTAGTGCGAGTTATAGGCTGACCATGGTGAAATGTAGCTTTCTTCTGAAATAGTGTGGTATGTCCTCCATGTCTGGATGATTTGAGGGTGCATCTTCTATCTCTTCAGATGAAGCTGTATTCCATGATTGTGAGCCTTTGGAGTGCATCCCACTTTTGCACAATAACCAAGTGAGGTCAAGGTTAGTGAATGTAGAAAGCGCTACTATAATCAATTTAACTGCTGCTTCACTGGAAACCTGGACTTCCCAGCTTCAGAATTTATGGACCTTGGTAGGAAAGTAAGTGATTCGGGAAGTCAGGATGCTTCTTCAAGGAGTATTTGTTGGTACAGACAGCATTTGAGGCAGGGACTGGTCCCTATTAATACACTCCTGATAGGCAACCATAAGCCTAGCGTGAAGTCTAGCATGCTCCATGCTGCATCTTCAAGGAAGTCTAATTATCAGCAGCACAAAATATAAACTTATCCTCTGTGGGGTCTGGGGGCATGTACAGCACTTTATTGAGTTCCATGTGGTGAACATTTGCAATTGTAGTCTCCAGTCAAAGAACTTTTGTTGTAGTCAGTGGAGGAGCCAATGCTATGCATAAAGTGCACAAGGAATTTGCTACAGGTTTTGAAAGGAATGAATTGTTAAACTAACAGCCACTTGTAATAGGAGATCATTGTCATGTATGTGTTGGAAACCTGCCTTTCACTCAAGCATTTGTACATGAGGCTTTGCAATAAAATGGCAGCCTAGTGTGCTACTTGACTACTTTCATACTTGTGGGGCTGATGTCACTGAGACCAATAATGTACCACTTAATAATACTGTGTGACCTGTACTTTTTTTTTTTCACGTTTGGCATCGGCTATGGATCCCTGAATCTCCCACATACGGTAGGACAAAAGATTTTCCGTCAAAATGTAGCCACGCATTGTCTTCATATTGTTGTTGACATCAGCACTTTCTTCAGCTTGCTTTTCGAAGTGCCATGTCTTTTGCAACTTTTAGGGTGATTCATTGCTGTGGATAGGGCTGCTAAAAACTATGCCCATATCCCAAGTCTCAACTTCAGTGAGTGCTTATAGAACATATCTGCTAAGCATTTCTCCCTCTTCAACCCCATTCACAGCACATATTTCTTTGCACTTAGCCTTTGCACTGCACATCGCCACCACTTTCCCATCTATTAGAACCTCTGCAAGGAAATGTATGAACTCCAGCTGAGTTGCCCAGTTTGCAGTAGTAAAATCAGTATTTGTTTCTGTTGCTTTTACCTTTTCATGCAACACATTACATACATTCTTGGAGTAGCAACAGCTGAAATACACAATGTTGTATGTGTGGGTATCTTTTGGGTGAATGCATCCACTTAACTTTACTCTCCATGCAATGTTCTCACCAAGATTGACTGTTTCATTCAGTTTTTCAACCGTCTCATGTTGAAACGGTGCTTAATGGATGCCTTTGAATTTCTGGCTTTCCGCAGAAGCAGCAGCTGTTTTTCTCAATAGGACCTAGTAAAAGGTGAGTCTTGTCTACAGCTGGCTCTTATCCCTGCGTCTTCAACTTTTTCCTGTTGCTTGATGTACTGCCACTTCAACCTTGCCAAATTCAGTTTATAGATGCACTTCTTATAGCATGTTAGGTGCCATCAAGCATTGTGTCTAAACAGGTCCTCCACGGTGGTCTTCTCCAAAGATTCAGCTACCAGTCTGTATTCTTCATCTCTCCATTGATGCCTAAAAATGATCAAGGCTAAAAAAACAAGGGGTGTCAAAATAAGCACTAAACTTATTTGTCTATTGGGCAGTCCTGCTTAGACTACTTCCATAGTGTGTGAGACACGGAAACATACCACCATATAAGGAAACTTGAGAAGGTTCAGATGTGCTGTCTTTGGTCTGTTTGCAGAGTCAAGATTCCCACTACTGAAATTCTTATTCACTGTCAGATTCCTGCCATTTAAAGCATGCTCATAAAAGCTCAGCTGAATTTGGTCTGGGCATCTTATCCATATGACTGATTTAAGAATATCCAACGCCATATTTTGTGATAAGCTAAAGCAAGGCACCTGTTCTCATGGTGGTCAGTACAAACAATATAAGGACACATAGAAATCAAAATTGAAAGCATGTCAGGTTGACTCCAGCAACTGGGAAGCAATAACTCACAACAGAACAAGATGGTAGCAAATTTATCATATCACCATTAAGTGCTTTGAAGCAAAAAGCATTAATGCCTCATGTGAAAGAACATGAACAGAGCAAAGCAAGGATACAACAGCCTTCAATGGTCATGAGCAATCTTATCTGTCCTACATGAAACTGTGTTTGTGGTTCTCGCATTAGTCTGACCTTGCATATACCTGTTCACCTATACTTTTTTGCTGACTCCTCTTGATGTTGACATGAGATTCCATCATCACCCACCACCACCATTATATTGCCAGCTCCTCCCTTCTTCTTTGTACACCTTCTTTTCCCCATTTTTTATTGATGTGCTGTGATAGAGAGACTAACATCACATCATGTCACACTACCTTCATCAGTGGTCTAACGCAACTGAATTTAAACGGGGGATAAATGTGGTCCTCTATTTAACTATAAACTTTTAACAACATATATGCAACATATAGGCAAAAAACCTGCAATGAATCAAGTATAATATAGCACTGGAAAATCAGTGTAAATATATTAATGTCCATATTATGAGGATTAAAGAGTAATGCTGAGATGATTGGAAAATTATGTCTGGGAAGTTAAATTGGTATGAATGATGGGCAAGAGATGAAAAACTGCAGCTAAACCACAAATTGTCATTAATAATCCCCTAATGTAGTAGATATGTTGAGAAGTATGAGTCAACCATTCAGTAATCAAAATTAAGAAGAGTGAGACTTACTCTTAGATCAAGTATTTTCTCATCGGTATTAAGCACTGTTGTCAAGCCATAGCATGAAAGGGTGTGGAGAAAACTTAGCAATGTAGGGAAAGAAGAAAGAGAGAGAAAACCTAATGACTCTAGCACAAATATAACAGTGTGCAACTCCACTGAAGCATGTATATGAGATCAGAATATGACCTTCTTTCTAATGGATTTCTTTCCCAATCCTCTCAAAGAATTGATAATTGGCATTTGACCTGACAACCATCCTTACCAAGTCTGCTATGTCTGAGAACACATACAGCCCTTGTCTTCCTTTGGCTTGTAGAAGGATCTAAAGCCACAAATCACATTGCCATACTCTTGTCTTTTTGTGAATGTAATAAATGTTGAAAAGAGTTTATTTCTATTAAATTTCCATTCCTATAATGTTTTAACCATTAGCAGTCAACATACATACAATAAGCTTCATCATATGTGTTCACTTTTACTGTGGAGTTTCTGGGTTCTCTTCCTTCTCCTTCATGCTGGAGAGTACTTTTGTAATGTTCCAGATTCTTCATTAATTTATCCATCCAGAGGACAAACTTTTAAAAACTGAAAATTCAGCATTACACATTATGGCTGAAATTACTAGTCGAACAACTCTTCTTGGGAACGAAATGCACTGTCTTGAATTACAAGGTAATTTACAAACCAGATCGTATTCTTTCCATCTTTTCTTTTCAAATGTTCCTGTTCTGAAGATTGAAATGGAAGGCAAATTACAGTCTGGCTCATTTCTCTCTTACATATGTTAGCTTGACAACTGCATTAGGCTGGTATTCTTATTGAAAACACGGATACATTTGAAAAAAAGCTATTTCATCTGAATTTGGAATGGATTTGATAAATGCTTGGTATAAGGCTGGATGAAATGGAATTCTTGAGATGGAAAAGGACTGTGTGATTTTAAGAAACTGTGTCAAAATTCTCTCTGCTGTGTTTGGGCTTGTTATAGAATGAAATTCATATCCCAGCTGCTCTTGAAAATGTTCTAGTTTCTTGAGCACTTTTCCACCCATGTGTGACCTATTTGTTCTGACAAAATGCTCTGAGAGCTATCGACTAAACACTTGAGCCAAGTTTTTTTTTTTTTTTTTAAATAGATGCCTAATGTTAGTCTCCTAAATCCCTAGTCCAAGTACTTAAACGAGTGACTTTGGTCTGAAAAGTGCTCAGCGCTTTGTGTTGTGAATGGGAGGTACTTGGGGCCCAGCACTTTTGAAAATCAGATAATTTATTTAGCTGATTAAATAGAGATTTATTAGACTATCCAAAACATCCATGTTTCAAATCTTGGCCTTGGAATCTATATTAGAAATGGAAAGAAACCTCACTGCTCATCATAAACCTCACTGCATTAATGAGTAGCCATTGAGATGTTTGTAATAACTGAATTCTTACTTGATGTGCATGCACACACGGGGCCTGAAAGACTCCTCCAGTTCACTGCAGACTACCTTAAAAAAATCAACTAGTTCTATCATCACTGGAATTAAAATGAAAATCTCTAAATTATAATAATAAAGAATGCTACTTTAATCAGAGAATTATTTTAATCTTCAAAATACTTTTAATTAATTATCACACCACACCTTGCAATGGTTAAGTATGATTATCTCTATTTATATATGAGGAAACTTAGACAAGAAAATTAAGTGACTTGCCCAAATCTACAGAGTCCGTTTCATACCTGGGATTATAGCTCAGAAATTCTTGGCTCCCAGTCTTGTGCTCAGACTACAGTAACACACTGCTGACTGAAAATTGCTGTACTCTATTACTCTTTCACTATGACAGTCAGCACTAAATCACAAGAGGGGAACAAGATAGATTTTTTTTAATTAAAAAGCCCTACTCTAATAGCTAATCCCAAATTCTGAGATTATTGCCATGTAGAATCTGTGACACTAGCAAACCAGGTGCCAGCTCTTGCCCAGGATGCAGGCATTAGCTAAGAACTGACAAGCTGATAGCTGGAGACCAAACCAATTCACCTGTCAGTTAATTTTGCTCAAAATAGGTATTCATTTTATAAGAATATATTTAGTGTTTTTAAACTCTATGAAATGCTTGTAATTTGCCACATGCATTAATCTCTCTTCGCTGTCTGAACTCTGGGCTTCTCTAAAACCAAACTAAAGCCAGAGATCCCCCTGGGGTTACCCTGAAAGACACTTTGAATTGACAGATCACTACAACTCTGTCACTCTTAGGATCTAGATGGGAACTCATTTGTGTGTGTATATATTTGCTTGTTTTATCCTAGAACTAATTCTCTTATTTCTACTTCCTAGTTAATAAACCTTCAGACAGCTTATTACAGAATTGGCTACTGGCATTGTCTTTGGTGTAAAATCTAGGACACCAATTGATCTGGGCAGGCTTGCTAAAAGCAGTTCTGGGCCCCAGGGTAGAATAGTCAATGTCCCTCCTAGAAAGGGAGGGCTGAGGTTTACAACCTTGGGTGGCGGGTGAAGCTTCCCTTCGGGGAGTCTAGCTCCCCTTCCTGCCTCTTCCACTCATGGCCCCGCGCACACTCCACCCCCGCTCTGCTCTAGGATTCGCCCTGCTGTACCCAAGCCATGCCTCCTCCTCTCAGCTCCATCTCTCCTCCCTGCCTCCTTCCCCCTTCCCCCCCGCCTCTCTTCCACACCCAATGAGAGGGTGAAAGAAGGGGGAGGATAAGGAGGGACACAGCAAGTGGCAGGGCCAAGTGGGGACAGGGTGGGCCTGGGGTGGAACGGGGCTGGCATATGGGCAGGGCTGCAGGCAGAAGAGGCAGGACAGGGAGCTAGTCTCCCAGAGGGGAAGCTTCACCCGTTGCCCATGGTATCTATCCCCTCTGCCCAGGCCCTTTTAAATCACTGGGCCCTTGGACAAATGCCCCTTTTGCCGCCTCCCCCCTTAGTTCTGGGGTAAGGGTCTGGTCTCTTGGGACTGAAAGCAACCTGAATATTGTGCAACTTTTGGTGTAAGTGACAACTTAGCACTAAGTCCAGTTTGTCTTGGTGGCAAGATAGACTGACAAGTCTAAAGAGACTGTCTGTGATGCCATGACAAAACTGTTATAGTGGTCCGGGAGTTCATATTTGTTACTGGCTTGGTGAAATCTAATTATAGAACACACCACCAGTTTGGGGTGTCTGCTCTGAGGTAGGCATTCATGGCTGTGAGCCACTCTGTGACAGAATCAGGGAGTCAGAGAATGGTGAGAATAGAGACAATGAGGAACAAATAGGACAACAAACTAATGGAGATATAGGTGTATGTGCATAGGTGCACGTGCCTAGTTGGATATTCCATTTTAAAACTTAATCTAGTGCAGGTTCCATGGAAATAACTGATGTTTAGTGCCTTTAATTTTAATTGTAACACTTATTTAATTAGTAACTGGACAGTATCATTTGCGTCACTCAGTCAGCTGTGGCAATCATTTTGGATGATGTGGTAGCCTGTGGCAGCCAGAACTATAACAGGAACTGTATTGTGGTCTGACTTGATTTTTTAAAAATAGTCTTCTGTTGTCTGAAAGGTCAGATGTCTATACAAGTGCTACAATCCAAGCAACTATAACAAATGAGAGAGTGGCAGCAAAGGTGCAAACTAAAATATTCCAAAACTTTTTAAAAAATTCATGAAAGAAACCGTGAAGGTGTTTAAATCATAAAAATATCTAAAAAGAAGAGAAAAAATAAATGTTCTTCTTTACATGAGTTTTCCTTAAGAAAGGGGCAGAAACTTCTACATCTCTTAAGGAATTTCATCTTCCTTCATTCTGTTGTGCACCCTGGGGTTTGGTCCTCATGAAATGAGAGAGGGATCCTCCCCCCTAAATGAAGGAATCCTGAGATCTATATGAATCAGGTAAGTTTAATAATAATGTTTATAATTTCTATTACTAAAGCACCTAGGACCCCTAGTCAAAGACCAGGCACTGTGCAAACATAGAACAAAAAGATGGTCCCTTTCCAAAAAGTTTATGATCTAAGTCTAAGGAGTGAGCAGATGGAAATAGATCAACAGATCAACTGGGGCATACAAGGAAACAATCACACGGTATTGGTTAGCATGATAGGCAGTGGTCTTAGCACAGCAGCAGCCTGACCATTGTCAAGTTTTTCATAGGCATTAAGGCAAAAGAGAGTTTTAAGGAGGATTTGGGAGAGGGATAGATCTACAAATGTCTAGTGAAGCTTCTCCCAAGCATGGTGGGCAGCATGGGAGAAAGGATAAAGCCTCTGACTATCAGATGCTGGGACTGGATGACAGGAGATGGATCACATGATAATTGTCCTGTTCTGTTTAATCCCTCTGAAGCATCTGGCATTGGGCCCTGTTGGAAGACAGGACACTGGGCTAGATGGACCATTGGTCTGACCCAGTATGGCCATTCTTATGTTCTTATGATGCTTGTTTGAAAATTTAACAAGTGGGTGATGGAGCTGGCAGCCTGGGCTGACTGAAGGCAGGAGTTAAAATTTTGATACTGAATAAGTAATGATAGTTAAGGTGGGGATTGGCTGCAAATGGCCTTAACAGTGAAGGCAAGTAGCTTATGTTTGATGCCATAGAGAAGGAGGAACCAATGAAGGGCTGCAAAGAGAGAGGTGACATGGTCAAAGGATCATGGGCTAGGACAATGATCTTTGCAGCAGCATTCTGAATGGATATGAGCTGGGCAAGACTGCCAAAGAAAAGGAGGTGGCAATAATTGAGATGTGAGATGATGACACCCTGCATGAGAGTTTTAGCTGTATGTATGGATAGGAAACAGACATTATGCAGAAAGAATTGGCAAGTTTTAGATAGCTTGGATGTGAGACCCTAGAGAGAGGACAGTCGAAGATGACACTCAAGTTACGGACTGAATGACAGGCAGGAGGGTGATGATGTCCACAGTGATCAAGCAAGGAGGTAGCGTGTGCATGGGGATGGAGGGAATAGATTAAGAGCTCTGTTTTAGCCATGTTGATCTTCGAATGATGGCTAGGCATCCACGAGGAGATGTCACTCTTGCTGTCTCTGTGCCCCTATTCAGTTCTTCTGCTGGATCTCTCTTCAACTGGTATAATTTTTTATAAGAGCTGTGCCGGCACTAGCTGCCACCCTCTGCAGCACTACAGTAGTAGCAGCAGAGAAGAGTCTTCAGGTGTTAATATTGATTAAAATTTCACAAAATAATAATAAAAACTAAGAGATCGAGGGATAGTCTTACATATAAACAATGGACTTGACCAGAGAATGTAGATTAGTTGACAGATAAGGTCATTTGGTTCATTCCCTTAGATAATAGAGAAAAATTCTATACTTGTCCTCCGGTTTTAAATTCCCTTGGGAGTCTGTTCCACACACTAATAGATACTACATGTCCGTTCGCTTGTCCTGATACTCAGCCTACCTTTACCTTTGCTTAGTTTCCAGCCATTATTCTCGATTATAGTGAAAGTGGTTACAAAAGAGAACTTTAGAAAAACATTTCAAAGGTTGTTTAAAAGGTATGATAGGCTGTTAGTGGGAAATACCTTTTTTTTTACCTCATGCTGGGATCTTTTGAAGCTTCATAGTTTTACTCTGAGGAAACTATGTTCACTTTCCCCTTTGATAACCTGAATCACACAACATCTATGAGACAGAGGGAGAATGAGAATTGGGGAGTGTCCCAAATTCACCAAGTTTTGCACTCAGGAATAGTTTGTGTTGGTTAGGCAATCTATATCAGAACCTTGCACAAATGTCTTGGTTAGAGCTGCATTTTAGACCCCATTGTGCTCTCTCTTAATGAACCCTTCAGTCGACAGGCTTGAGTCCCTTCACCTTTCTCTGGCTGGATCCCTGGGTTGCAGCCTCCTGTTTCCCAGTAGTATAAATACAACAGATCTACCTGTTCTTAGCACCTGCAAAAACACTTCTCTATGGGGGGCTGTGATTAGTGGCTGATTAAAGTGACTCAAAACTAGGGTTTGGCCAGAAAATAGGAATTCCATTTCATGACAAAAGTCAACGTTTTTTAAATTTGTTTTCATTCTGTTTTGGGACAAAATAGAGACTTTTTAAAAAACCTTTCAGGAAAAAACTGCAGTGGCATCCACCCACCTGAGAATATCCAATAGAACCTGTGGTTAAAGCATTTGTTTGGGGAGATCCAGATTCAAGTCCCTGTTCTGTCTGATTCAAAGGTCTGGAACCTGGGTCTCCCACACCCTGAGTACTGGACTACAGAGGTAGTCTCTCTCTTTTGTTTTGACTAGAAATTCTGGTCCTCAGAAACCCAGGCCTGAGAAACTTTCCCAACAAAAGATTTGCTGAGACAATACATTTCTACAAAAAGTTTCAGTTTTGACAAATCATCATTTTCTGACATAAAAACATTTTGTCGATAAATTCCTGATTAGCTTTATTTAAACCAATTTTATCAAAATGAATGTTGTTTGTTCACTCAGAAGTACGCAACAAGCAGAGACAAGGGATAAATCAACAGAAGGCCTGCATGCCTGGGTCTTACCTAAACGTGTCCTTCTTTTGCTAGTTTGGGTAAATTCTACTCAGCCCAGGCTAGGAGAAACTTCTGGGCTGGGAGTAACAGCCTGCTGCTGCCTCTTCTGTGTCTGGCTGTCAGATTCCCCTCATTAGCTGGTGCACACTCACCCCCAACCTTTCTCTCTTCCTAGGCCAGGGTTCTTAACTGTTTATGGTCCTTTTTGATCACTAGGCTCCGGTCTTATCAAAATAGCTGTATAATTTTGCTGGTGCTCGGAAAACAGCCTCTTCCAAATTAGTAGCCTAGTCATTTTATCTTAACCCCCTGGAACATGTTGATCCTCGGTGTCTGATCTTTGCCATTGTTTTGTTTCCTGTTTGCTATTCTTAACAGTTCCTTTGATTTAACTCTATATAGTCAGTCAGATTAAAATCAAGAAGGTAAACTGAGGTACATATCATATTCATACAAAATCATATACTTATCTCCATAATTCTCCACAGCAAGCATGTGTAGATCAATGACCAGAACTGGGCTCTATGGATATCCATTTAAAGTGGGTTATATCTTCGGCCTGAGGCTGACAGTTTTTATTATAATTTAAAAATAAATATCAGGAAATATAAATGTTTATGTTGTCAATATGGTAGCTTTAAAGTGCACTAAACTACTGTTCTTTCTCTCTTTAACTTGGTTTTATATCCATTAGCAGTTCTTCTATCTTAAAATATAGGTCGTTTTTTTTTTTATAAGAAAAGAGAACTTTTATCAACTCTTCAGATTGGAGAAGTAGATTATATCTATTCTCTTACTACTTTAAAATAATTGGCATTTCTCCACAACTCTTGATAAAGTGTGTTATTATCATTTTTATAAAATTTAGTCAATAATGCTATGTGAATGGATGTGTGTTTTTATGGAAGGACAGACATCATCAGAAAATAAATGTTGTTTTTTCCTCTGGTCATGCAGCCAAAAAAAGAAAAAAGATGAACCCATTATCGGAGGGCCTGTTATTATAAAGTAAAATGTTGATTCATCATTTAACCATATTCGTTTAAGGAGTCACTGCCTCCCAGGAAAGACTAAGGCTACTGCTACACTGATGGCAGCAAATTCGCCGCCGTCAGATCGATTTCTCTGGATCAACTGAGCAGTCATTGCAGACCCGCTCACTCGATCCAGAAATCGACTACTAAGACCAGCTACACAAGTAGCGTAGCGCTGCATCGACTGGAACGCTGTTCCCGTCAGCGCAATGCAGTGCAGACGGAGCGCAGAAGAGAAGCTCAGCAGTCGATGGGAGTTACGCAAGTTTTTTTGCGTACTTTGCGTAACTCCCGTCAACTGTCGCCGAATCTCACAGGTAAGTGTAGACAGGGCCTTAGACTAAGACTTACTGTAAGTATGGCCTACATATTTTGTTCCCAGATGTATACATTTATATTTAGCCATGTTAAAGTGCATATTGTTTGCTTTCACCCAGCTTACTACACAGTCCCTACTGCTCAGAATCAGTGACTTGTTCTCTTCATTATTTACTACTCCCCCAGTTTTGTGTCATCTATAAACTTTATCAGTGATGCATTTATGTTTGCTTCCAGGTCATTGATAAAATTGTTAAATACCATAGGGCCAAGAACCAATCCTTGTGGAACCCCACTAGAAACACACCCACTCAATGATGATTCCGTGTTGACACTTTCATTTTGAGACCTATCAATTAGCCAGCTTCTAATCTATTTAAACTGTGCCATGTACATTTTATATTGTGATAGTCTTTTTAATAAGAAAATATAATGCAATACCAAGTCAAATGCCTTTCAGAAGTCTATTACGTCAACATCAACCAAACTTGTAATCTCAACCAAAAAATATATCAAATTACTTTGACAGGATCTATTTTCCATAAATGCATGTTGATTGGCATTAATTATATTATCCTCCTTTAATTCTTCATTAATAAAATCCTGTATCAGTTGGTTCATTATCTTGCCCAGGATCAATGTCAGACAGACAGACCTATTATTATCCAGGTTTTCCTGTTTATCTTGATTAAATAGAGGTACAACAATAGCTTTCTTCCAGTCTTCTTGAATTTCCCCAGTGCTCCAAAACTTATTGAAACTTAATATTAATGGTCCAGCACACTCCTCAGCCAGCTCTGGTCATGGATATTGAATTGTAACTTGCATTAGTGTTGATAAGTTCCACCACAACTTTTTCTTTTACCAAGATGTAGAAGAAACACTGAGGCATCTTAAGACCAGATGTACTAGCTCAACAGACTTTTACCAAAGAATTAATTAAACTGTCAGCTGGGTTTTCCTTGCTACTCTACTCATTGATGATAATTCCTTTTATGCTGTTCATGTACAGATTTACTATGGAACTATCATAATAATAAAATGCAAAATCTTATTGAAATTCAGTGGTCCTTATGTGATGAGATGCCTTTTATCTAAGAAACTGGAATATGATGTATGGAATTATTGGGTGAGAATCTGTACCATAGAGCATAGTTTCCCAATTTGTGGTATGCGTACCCCTGGGGGTATGCGAGACACAGGCAGGGGGTACCCGGGGAAAAATAGAGTGAAGGGGAGGTGGGTGGCAGCTGCCGACTTCTGGGGAAGCTGGGCGGCAGCAGCCCGCTTCCCACCTGGTCCCAGCTTTCAGCTGGGAGGCGTGTGGCAGGCCCCGACTTCTGGGGAAGGTGGGTGGCAGCCCCGGCTTCCCTCCCAGTCATAGCCCCCAGCTGTGAGGCAGGCAGCAGCCGCTGGCTTGTAGGGAAGGCACACGGCAGCTGCCCACTTCCTGCCAGGTCCCACCTCCGAGCTGGGAGGTAGGTAGGCAACCCCCCGCTTCACGCCGGGTCTCAGCTCCCAGGTGGGAGTCTGGGGTCAGCCTCCTGCATCTCGTGAGCTGCACTCGCAGCTGGGTGGCAACCACCCATGCCCCGGCTCCAAGCCAAGGGACAGCCTCCCACGCCCTGGCTTGAAGATGGGCAGCAGCCGCCTGCCCACATCCCTGGGTCCCAGCTGGTACAAAAGCCTCCTCTGCCCCAGCTCAGATTGGGTGGCAGTCACTCACCTCCCGGGCTGGCAGCCAGGCGACAGCCACCTGCAACTTGCCCAGGTGGCAGCCCCCCTCCCTGGCTCAAAGCTCAGTGCCCAGAAAACTTGTCAATTTCACTGCTCTATGACAGGCCCAGATTTTACCAGTTACCCTCCTTCCCTGTCTCTCTCTCACCCCTTCCTCTTCTCAAATCTCTGGCAAAAAATTTGGCACGGTGCTTTATATTCCCCAGCATTGCCATGCCACTCAAAGCCTCCTAGCTTTGGCCAACATCACCTCTAGCCCAGGTACATATTTGAATTGTGCACCCCTAGTGTAAAGGTGGTAACCCTACCCACACTAGATCTGACATCTGTCATATCACGGCCTTATATACTCAGCCCTTCTTCCAACATATGGCTCACATTAGTCTGTAAATATAAAGTCCCATGGAAAATTGAGTTTCGGGGTACTTATTAAAATTTTCAGAAGTTAGGGGGTCCTTGCTTCTTAAAAGGTTGAGAAACACTGCCATAGAGGCAGCCACTATATATCCAGAGGGATATATTAGGAACTAGCTCATTAAAGGGAGAAGAGGTAAAGCAACCTACAGGAAGATAAGACTGCAGATTTTTTGCAGAGATAGAACACCTAAGGTTGAGTTTGCAGTGCCTGGGATGTTATGATGTGATACAGAATGTTTGAAAATGTTCTTTTATGTATTGTCACTTTTGTAAATAAATCCTTTTGAAGCAGAACTCTGGTTTCTAGTCTGATTTTATTCCAAGCACTTTCCCTCGATCAGACAGCCCACATTTATAAATAAAGAGCTGGTTCCTCAGTTCTAGAAGAGAAGCATGCGGCAAAGGTCCACAATGCAAAAGTGTCATAATGCTTACCTCTGCAGCCACCCACCATCCCCAAATCCTGGGACTCATTTAGGCAAGGCTGCTCCAGAACATGCTGTAAATTACCCCAGCTGGCAATGGCCTTCAGGGGTAGGAACAACAGCTAGTAATCAGCTCCGTATAGCATAGTTCTGGCCATGCACCCTTTCCCTTCTCCAGACACTACTTTGGGGTGATCCTTCAGAGGCTGGTTATGCCAAATCTGCAATCCAATTCCACTGGCAGCATGACCTGAAGCAGAAAGTTAGAATTATATGGAATCCTACAGCATCATTGGCAGAGCCAGATTTTTCAAATAGAAGGAGGGGGACGCTGGGTCATGAATGGTGCCACTTCAGTTATCATACATGTGTATTCTGGCTATGTGACCCCATTTGCCATGCCCCACACTTGGAATGGGAAGCCAGACTCAGACCAGTGGGACAGGAGATGCCACTGCTGGGCAAGCATGGGGGTGGGCTCATTCTCCAGGCTTTTACTCCCCCTCCCTCTGGTGGCTCCACTCAGCATTGGGCTGGGAGTACAGTTGCAGTGCAGGATGAATGGTGCTGCTGGAAGTAGTTAGTGTTTGAAACGACACCACACATATACCTAAAGTTAGTGCTTGAAAAGACACCACACATATACCCAAAGGCTGCCGGGGGGTGGGGGGAGATGGGACTTTCCCTCCCTGCCTGCCTATTAGCTTTGCCACTGTACAGCATAGGCTCAGTCTCCTGAGGGGAAGGGAATCTTGGTGAGATTCAAGCTTAAATGACGCATCATTGCTTTCCTGTGTCTACGCACAGTAGCTCCATATTGCTAAATGCTTTTAAATAGTCAAAATCTTTCTAAAGGGAAACAGTCACTGTCATAGAAGTATGTAAAATGACAAAACAAGACCAGAAAGAGTGAATGAGATAACCTAAAGCCATCCATGGTATTCGGGTAACAAGAATGAATATTTGAAATTCTTCTGCCATTAGTGATCTCTTCATAATGCAATGCTTTACAAATACTGTGCTTAATAAAGAGTCTTGGGAAATTATTCCTTCTCTGTGGCCATAGAGAGCCTGCCAGCAGTTGAACCACTGCAGTTCTGCTGTGCGGTGGTAATGGAAGGACAAATTTAGAGGAAACCACACCCAGCAACCACACCCCATCTGTGCCCTGGAGCTCAGAATGTGGGGGATTTTGGTGCATTGCATCTAGTGATCTTTATGTGAAAAGGGCAGGGAAAGGGCTCCATCATTACATTTCACTTGGTGTAATTCTATGGGCTGTGTTATATGGGTGGTCAGACTAGCTGATCATAATGGTCCTCTATGCACCTATGAAACTATTGGTCATTATCTCCCCATAGAACATGGGTACAGCAGGAGCTATCTTAATACTGAGATAGAAGCAACAAAATTGGAAGAATTTCTCCTTCTCCATCTTTTTGTCCTACTGAGGTTTGATTTGATAGATGAGGTGTATCTAACCCTGAAAATGCAAGGCTAAAAAAAAAAAACTCATTAGTAAAATTATGTACACATATACCTAAGTTGATTTATTGAAATCTATAAGGCAGGCTAGTTTGCACCTGAAGAGGTTCTAGCCCAAGCTTATTTGTAGGCTGTTCCTGTATTCTTACTCAGGCAAAACTCCCATAGGCCTCTCATGGGCCCAATTCATCTTGCAGCAAAGTTAACCTAAAACATATAAAAAATTAAGTTTCTGATAAGGATGTTCCTGGGCTGAAAAGAAGTTATTTATTTTTCAAAAGTTCTGTGTAGATTTTACAATCATTCATAGCTAATTCTCTTTTTATTTAACAGAATTTTTTTAATGAAGTGGTTTCTGCCATTTTAATCCTCCTATATTTCCATTCACTTCTCTCCTCTGGATGCTTGTAGTTGATGTTCCCTAGAGTTGAGCCCTGCCGATGCCTATCATTATCACTAATTAGTGTGCTGCCTCAGAGGTGTTCCGTCACTAAGAATATCACTCCTCGTTTATTTTGTGCTCACTGAGGGCATGTAGTACTGCTGAAGGACCCTGAGGCACAGAATAACACCCCAAAATGTGGATAATTTCAAATCCCAATTTCAGTCTGTCTGACAGAGCCAAAAATTGACCCTTAACATTTCAGCAGTTCCACTGCCTTATGAGGATCAAAATTAAAGATAGCTTAAGCAATGCTGTCCAGCATGGTCTTGTAATCTTCCTATAACTGTTCCAAAAACCTGTCTAGTCAGAATACAGTAACTTCCTAATGAATCAAACTAGACAGGATTTTCTCATCTATAATTTATTAGTCGCCCATTTTGGCACAGTATAGAACAGTGGTTCCCAACCTTTTTGGCTCAGGGGCCACAGGTATAATTTTTACTACCCCGAAGGGCCACCAATCTCCACCAGCAGTTCCCTCCCTTCCTCTCTATTCTCCCTATTCCCCCCGCCCCACACAGCCAGATGGAAGGAGTTCAGCGAGGAGGTTCTCCCGTCCCCCTGGCTGCAGCAGGGAAACCACATTCATCCTGGGTCCCTAGACAGTGGCTCCCTTTTTGCAGCCAGGGGGCCTGGAGATCAGTGCTTCCCTCCTTCTGGATCCATCAGGGACCCCAGTTCCTAGGGATGTGCTTTGCCATGAGGGGAGCACTGATCTCCCATCTCCTTGGCTGCAGCAAGTACCCTGCACTGGTCTTTTAGCCCTGTGGCAACGCGCTCCGCCTGAGTCCTTAGGCAGCGGCTTCCTTCTGCAGCTAGCGGGAGGGGAGTGGTGGGCTACTTTGAAAGCCCCCATGGGGGCCACTTTTGACCTCCAGGCCACAGGCTGGGAACCACTGGTATAGAATATTGTATTGCTCAATCAGTAGCACTCTTCCTCTTCTAAGTCAGAATGTCCTGGCTTCAGGTTCCATTTAGGGGACAGAAGGTTAAATGAAGGAAAAATGTCTGGCTGGTGAGATATATTAGACTATGAAATAATCTCTCAAGGGAAGTAGTTGTTTGGATACTGCATGGTTCAGTCTCGTATTGGCAGGAGGATGGCAGAGATGGACTAGCAGATCTCTTCCATTATTTCAAAGCCACATTTGACTTTATTTTACACCTTCTTACAATCTCTTGTTAGTTGTTTTACCTGCCGCATCCCTCTTTAAGTAAACCTAAGAGTATAATTTAAACCTCCTACCAGGGTCCTCGCCGTGTCATGTGCACTAATTTTAGATTCAGTGGGCCAAATTCATGGATGAGATATAGGGGGAGAAAGTGGCTCATTGGTTAGTGGATGTAAGTCTAGAGGAATCTAACTTAGTTCTCTTAGAATTTATACCAGTTTAGTATATCTTGGTCTAACACAATGAGAAACAGATATGTCCGTGTAGAATCTGGCCTACTCTCTAAAATATTTGTGAAAATACACATTTATATTGCCTTTACAATCTTACAAAACAGGTCAATTGTATTGAGATAAAAAGCACATGGTACAACACAATATGTTCTACATATATTCCAATATCTCTTTTGTTCTTCCTGTGAAAATTCTCTTTTGTTGATATGAGGGGGAAAAATACAACCCCAAAAGGTGATTGTAAGAAAGTATATACTTTAATATATATTATATTGCTGAACCTTTTGTAAAGTTAGTTTTCAGTGTGGTTTAATGCCTCCAACTACCCAAAACAGTTTGGTGCCATTCCATCATATTATATTGAACTTGACCACTCTCCTCTACTGAATGAAATCAGAACATCTCAGTGTCTAATATGCCCTAGACTCCATTCAATCAAAGAAGAATTGTTGACTCAAGAGGCGGAGGCCTAAGAATTTGGAGCAGGAGCCTCTAAATTCAGTCCCCTCTGACATTACAATGTTCTGAGTGGCTGATATCTGTGAAGTTCATTGTGGGCCTTAATTATGTTACAATACAAAATACAGGGAGCAACTATATTTTAAATAAGAGTTTCATCTTAGTGAACTAAATATTATATGTTTTAACTTTTTCAAAACATGACAAAATTGCTGCTTTTTTGTGTCATTGTTAAGTAAAATCCTACAATATTTTGAAATTCCATTCTGTCAGCGGTAGAGCTATCTAACAGAATTGTGTTGCTGAAGTCCATGGCAGAAATGTTGATAATTCATTGTGCTTATATAAGCCTATGGCATGTATCCAAGTGTGCTACAGACTTACTGTAAGTTGTTTAAACATCCTATGCTTACTTTCAGTTGCCGTTAAGAAGTGAAACATTAATCAATCAGCAAATATAATAAAAATAGGTCTGAAAGAAACCTCCAGTATCAGTGAAACCTGATACAGAGGCAATGAAGCATAGGGAACCATTTGTGTATTGCTTAGATGCTGTATTGTAGCACAATGGAAAGCTAAATAGGCAGGTTATACAGAATGTTGCTCAGAACACCCAGCAACCAACACTTAACCTTATTTAAAATAAATAATTAAGTAAATCCCAGGGCTTGTGATCTACTTTTCTAGAGTTTGTGAGGCATTTGATTCCAGAAGGAATCCTTCCTTTCCAGAAAGATTCTACCTTTTGGCATTTCTCTTAGCTCTTCCAATAAAGGCTTTCCAGTGATGAAAATTTTCCTTAGAATGAAAACCATCCACTTTATTTAAATAGAATCTCCGGGTAGGATTTTCAAAAGTGTCCAAAGTTGGCCTGAAGTCAATGGGATGATTTCAGCAGTGGCAGAGTTAAGCCAAACATGAATGCTTTTGAAAATCCCCACCCTGAAATATTCTGCTATCTGGGGCCAAATATTAGTCACAATTTACTGTCTCAGTCATAAGGCTTTGCCTGAGAAAAATACCCATGGTTATGTCCAGAAAGAACCTGCCTTTTGCTACCAAACAATGCTCCAGCAGAGCTTAGGTCCCATGGCACATAGGGGCAATTACTTCATGGGCTGTGGGCTTATCTTCTCCATTTCCATTCAGTGGAAAAGTGGAGTTTTGAATCTTTTGTCCCCAGGGACAGGTATTTTATCCTCTTCCTTTCTAGTTCAGGTTGGGGGGTATGCATAAAAAGTTATTTACCTTTAGAAGACATTTCCAAACATGACAGATATCTCAGAGGATATCTATTACTAATTTATTTTCAGTTTCTGAATAACAGGTACAGTATCTCACTGCTGTCATGCACTTTGTAAAAGTGAATAATAGTGATTTGAGTGTCCTACTGCTCAAGCTGTTTGTACCCAGTGGTTCACTGACATAATATTTCACCAACTGCCATTTGGTAGGCATTGCCTTTAATGCCTAACTCATGTGAGGCCCCACAGGTCTAGAACCCAGGCCTGTAGAATTACCAGGTAATTAACAGGTCCAAACTGCCACTTAGCAGCACCTGAAAGTATCCTGTGCTACACTTTCCATGTTGCACTGTGGACACAGACCAGAGGATGTTCCACCTCAAGGGTTTGACAGGCAGTAGCCCCATGGCTTCTGATTGGCTCCCTGTCATATATAAATCCAAGGGGCATTCCAGGAAGTGTTCAGGTAACAGTGTGGATGTTTTGTAATGGCTGTGATTGGTTTCTGCTCTTGAATTCCTGGTATGATCTTGGTTTGTTTTGAAATTTGTCCTCTGACTTGGATCCTTGGTATTGACCCTGGCCTGGAACTGACTATGAATTTCTTGACTGCTCCTTGTCTCGATTTTGCCCCTGCTTTAACCCTTGGCCTTGGTTTCACTTGTTGGGATCCTGACAACTCATGCATTATTTGTTCTAATTCATGGATCTGTAAGAATTAGTATGATCTATTTTTCCACTAATTAAAAACAACTTCCCTCCCTCCTCCGCCCTTCCTTTGTGGTGGGGAAGAGTTTTCAGAAACTGTCTTGTAGCCCATATACATCAAATAGTAACATCCCCTCAAGTTGAGGAGTCCATGCAACTTCCTTAAGCTAGTCAGCACTGCTTTGAATGCTGGCCAGCACTACTCCAGAAAAATATGAGGTACTCCCTACCTCACTGGGTTAAACATGGTCCTTTTGCTGTCCAGTCTGGTTCTTTAATGAATTGTACTGGGTTTTGCTAGTATGTGTGCATGATGGCAGCAGAATATGGGAGCAAACTAATGAGAGAGTGTAGATGCTGAGCTGGTTAGATGCCTGTAGCATCTGGTATAATGCATTTTCCATCTTTGCTTGTGTCTGCAAAGAATTTTACAATACTTTATTGTGAGAAGATGCATTCTGTACTAGATAAATGCACTGGGCGATAATCCCACAATATTGTCTCGGTACTTGTGTTTTTTCCACATGTTCAAAGAATTTCTAAAAGATTATAATGGAGTTGAGCTATAACCTCTCTATTGTAATCCCCCATTGTCCATTAGTAAACTATTTTCAACTTTTACTAATAGAAGTCCTGTTAAATCTCCAGGCTGTGGAACTCTTGTCAGGTTATGAAAATACCAATAGACAATTTGCATCCTGCTGTATTATATCTTGTCACCCTCTTGAATGATCCATTACTTAATTTTTACCATGTCTGTCTTATTTCTTCTAGAATTTATTCAGAAAGGCACTTTGTTCATCACAAGGGCAGTTTTCTGTGGTTGGAGCAGCAGACCTAGAATCGGGGCTGTTGGTTTCTATTCCTGACTACAATGCTGACTAATTGTTTAACATTGGCAAAGTCACTTAACCTCTCTGTTCCACCTTAGTCCTTCCTGCTGTATTTTCTGGTTGTGTTCCCCCCCGTCAATCCTCAATCAGTTTGCATTTACCAAGCTCCTTTCTTAAGTAGGCACTGATCAAAGCATATTCAGGAATAGTGAAACAGAGCAGGATGTAATCTACATATTGAGTATATTACAACCGAAACCATCGCATGACCTCTCCTCACATCCATTTTGAACAGGTGGGGATGATGGAATAGAGCTCTTGTGGACCCCTACAAATGAAGTCTGAGCAGCTGCCCAATGCCACCTGCTGGGATCTTTTTGAAAAGTAAGAATAAAAGCACTTGAATATTCGAGTCTATATCTTCCTGTGCCTGCAGTTGAGCCAACAAAACCCCAGGGTCAATGAAATAAAGGGTTGCAGGTAGGAATAAAAAATAATCTTCATGGACCTGTGATCCTCTGGAGACATAACAGAGAGGAAAGGCAATGGAGCAGGATCTAATACTAGGTTTTCATTCTCCAGTTACTGAAGTATGAAAGTAATGATAAGATCTCCATTTAAAAATGTATACCATGCTCATCACACTGCATAATCATATTGCATCTTTACTGATTTTGCACAGCAAATTACACAACTCAGACAAGGACTCTAAAACACACTGTTCATCAAACAAAATCTTGCATTTTTCCCCTTTAATCATTTCCACTGGTAAAATGAATGTGCATAGTTAAGATGAGTCAGATTCATAAATATTATTCCTATGGTAAAATCACTTGGTGCTTGAGGTGGGTCGTACTTTGCTGGTGTTGGTGTGAGGGCACAATATTGCTGGCCGGATGTGAGGGTTTGGGAGTGAGAAAGAGTTTTTTCAGGGAGAGTGAGGCCCTCACAGCTTCAACGCTTCAGCATTTCGTATTGGGGCTGTACAAGCTGACACTGGTGAGCTGCCGTGGTTACATGACTCCCATTCAGTGTAGCCATATCTTGATTCAGCCTCCTGTTCTTCACACATGGCTAGATGGAGAGTAAGTTGGAAGGGTATGGCACTTCCCCCAAATGCTCCTTTAGGTACTACTGTGGGGGGAGGGGGGAAGGAAGAGGGATGTTGTTAGCATGAAGTTTCTCTTACAGCAGCAGCTGGCTCAGTTCCAGCTTTAGCACTTGGGTCGGGCCTGGAAAACTCTGCTTTGTTGCTCCTATGTACGTAACAGATTTTTGTAAAGCATGGTGATGTCACTAAGCATGCTGCCAGCCTGATGATTTATCTTATGGTGGAATAGTGAGATGGTTCCCTGCTTTAAACATTATTGTTTGTTGTGGCAGTGCCTTCAGGACCTCATTGTGCTAGGTACTGTACAAAAGAGAAATAAAAAGATAGTCCCTGGCCTGAAAAGTTGGCAATGAAAGGGTATGTCTCCACTAGAGCTGGAGATGTAACTTCCAACTTGGATAGATGTGTATGCACTAGCCTTGATTGAGCTGTGGCTGCATAGGTGGGGGATGAGCTAACCCCCCTGAGTATATTTCCATCTGAAACCCCAGGTATGTGCTTGAGGCCGTTAGCTTCTCCTGCTGCTCCTACAGCCATGGATATGTTGCTTTTTTTAGCATGCTAGCTACCTCAGTTATGATTAGTGCAGGTATGACTTCCCAGACTGGAAATTACACCACCAGCTCCAGTATTTGTAACCCATGTACTGTATAGGGACATATATCTTTAAGAGATCTATAGAGAAGGAGGTGGGGAAGAATAAATTGTGCCTTGATTATTGTTGCTAGACACTTCACACCCAGAAGTTTCTGGAATTGTGTGTGCTAGTTTTGGGCATATTTAATAGGTTCCCTGTAGCTGGATTCCAACTCCACTGAGGGCAAGCAGTCAGGGCAACTGCTTTATGAAAGGTCATGTGACCTGGATGGGTTGGAAGAAGCAAGCGTGTTTTCCCTAACTTTGAAGCATTTGGCAGCTGATATCATTTACCTTTCAATAGGGAAGTCCTGGCACCAATCCTTATGGAAAGGGGAAATTGGGAGGGAAAACTAATTTCTTTTGTTTTAATTGTATATGTTGAATGTTTGACTTTAGCCAAATTGTTTTATTTAAATTGTCTCACCCAGTATGGTTCACCAACTCTCCTTTAATTGTGATGATGGGAAAAGCCATTTATTTGCTATTCTTAGCTTTGTATTTTTCTTAACAGTTTTTTATTCATATACATAACGAGTGATTGTATAATAAGTTAGCTCACTAGGTAATTTGAGTTATTTCAGCAGAGGAGGAGAAAGTCTGCATGGATTCCAGTTGGAGATTTTTGCAAGCAAGAGGAAAGAAGATATTATTGCAGTGCTTTTTGACTCAGCAGACTGAACAGATTTGGTGATCAAAAACTCAGACTCTGGTGAACTCAGCCTAAGCTTTTCTGAATTAATTCTCACTGTGTTTCTGTGGGGACTGACCTGTTTAGATTTAATTGGTTTTCTTAAGTTATGTCAATTATACATGCATTATATTTATGTGGATTATGAAGCAGTCTTGTTTTGTAATAGAAATTAAGTTGTTGGTTTGTTTACGTTTCTCATACGATTTTATAAAATTGGTACTTAAGAATTAAGTTTATTCCTTTGTTCTTTTTGGATTTGATTGTGGGGAGGTTGACCCTATGCAATCCTTACTGAAAATCCTCATTGACTGAATTCTGGGTCTCTATGTCCTTTTCTGTAGGAGCTGTTTTTAAGCGTTAGCAGAGGAACAGTGAAGTAAACTCTAGTCCACCCGAAGGTTCCATAGGCATATCCGAAGTGTAAAATGAGACAGATGGATACAACAGAAAGGATTCATTTTACATAAATAACATATATTTATACCCCATCAACTCCAGCAGCAAAAGTGGAGCTAATCTGTCTTTTTCTTTCTATCCTGACCATCTGTTCTCACTGGTTTAAATGTGCTTACATTTTTAAGACTAATTTTGCCAGGAAAAGAGCTAGAAACCTATGGTTTTAAATATGAATTAACGTTTTCTTTCCTGGGCCCAAAGGTTGGCTATCTGATTAAAAGCCACACCAAGGTCCCAGTAGCTCCTCATTGATTAAGGGAATAGTAATGAAACCAGTGACTGTAGGTGAGCAGTAAACCTGTATTAAGCCTGAGGGCATCAATGAGAATTTTGAATTTGATATGAAAGATAAGTGAAAGCAACTGAAGGAAGTGATGCTCTCTGAATGCTGGGCAAGGGAGGATGGATTTATCTTCAGCTTTCTAGATTGACTGAGAGGTCATTGTGAGAATCTGGGGGGCAACAGAGTCTAATTGTATTAAATATTATTGAAAAGGTTTGGGGTGTATTTTTAGGGATAAAGATTGTGTGTTTGGACAGGCAGTCTTGTTTGAAGGCTTTTGCAATATCCTTTTCTTCCTCCAGCTCCTCTTCTTTCCCTAATTTCCAGGCCAGCTACATGTACACATATGGATTAATTTATATTTTTAGTTTTGTGCTAATATAATCAGTATCATGCAATGTATATTTTCATTGCAGTCAAGGAAAAAATATCAGGTTTTAGCTATATATAATTTATGATATGGAAGGAATGCTGAAAGGTAAGCATTTAATACTTAGAGGAATTTCACATGCATCACACTGAAAATGGTCTGTATGAAAGTCTTTCAGAATCCTCTAGATGAAACAAAAGACAAATAGTAAATAATTGATTTCTTCCATTTTAGTGCCAGCAGCAGGGTTAGCAGAGTGCTTCAGAGCATTTCAATGTCAAGAAAAGTTCTGTAATCCTACTAGCCAAAATTAGGCAGGAATATCCATGAAAATGAATAGATTAAAATTTAATCTGCCTTCAATCTTGCACTTGTTTGTACACTAACATTTTATAGTCATGTTGATCTATCCTAATAAAACTTATTCAAACTGGAGATACATCTTGAACACTGGATAAAGTTTACAGATACATAGACAGAACAAACAACTTTGCAGAGTGTTTCTAGACACAACTTACTAATGAATCAGACTGCTTGTCACATGTAGAGCAAATTAGCAGATTTTGATTACTTTTGCAGTTTGAGTCAAACACTTCGTACAGCTCTAGCAATTACCCAATTTCTGCACACACAGCTGTCTGAACATGCAAAACTGGAGGTAATTTTTTTTTAATTTGATCTAATGGATCTACATCAGTTAAAGAATATTCAGTGTTCCTGGGAAATTCTCTTAGGAGAAATGGCCTCATTACTTGTAAGTCAAAACATAAGATTGACACTATTGTATATGTCTGTGAAATAATGGAAGTATAGTAACTGAAGTTACTCCTCCTCAAAAGAATATCTAGCTGTTAAATCTCTGGCAAGAGAAGAAATATGAAATGAAGAAATGAAATGAAGAAAAACCCACAACTCCCTTAAAGATCTCTTTATTTATTTTTCTTCTTCTTTACTTGGCAATGGCACTGAATACAGATGACAAAATAGTTGGTGAAATCAGAATGAGTTTTTAAGGTAAAATTCATTTGCAAATGAAACATTGAACCTGGCTTTTGCAGGTACCAGTTATATACTCTTTCTGAGATACTAGTTTCCAGTTATCCCTAGCTCTACTATAAAATAAATATTAACACTATACAGTGGTTGCAACTGCTGGTTGAAGAATTTCCCAAGCTGGTGTGATGTTTCCTTGAAGGGGGAGAGAGAATGGCATTGTAAATGATGTCTTCTATGTACCATATGATTTTAGAAGCTGGAAAAAGATTTCTATTCTGTTAATAGGGTGGGAGAAAGCATTTTAGTTTTAATCTACTGGATAAACAAGTATTGACTCACTTGATGCCTAGAATCCAGTTATGCCCATATTGTAGAATATTACTCTTAGTAGTTTAGCTAAATGCTGTAAGATGAAACTTTTTTTTTTTAGTTTTTAGTATTGGATATTACAGCTGGTTTGAAGATTATATGTCAAAATCCGTTTTTTTGGCTAAATGATTTTTTGATTTTTTTTTTTTTTTTTTTTAACGAAAACTGAAATTCTGATTTGGAAATGGCACCATGGTGCCTCATGTGTGTTGTGGTTTGAATGACCCATGTCCCAATTCTCCTCCATGGATGAGGTTCACTGCCATCTTCCATGGTGCATGGCGGAGGCTTATCAGGAGGGAAGGCCATAATGTATCATGGGAAATATAATTTGGCCAGGAAGTCCAGCCTATGGAGAGAATGGTGGGATGGGGCTCCCTGAACTACTACTCCCATTAGGCACCACAATGGATTTTTAATCAATATTTTTTTGTCTTTTCAGATGAGTTTTCAGTTGAAACTTTTCCATTTTCAATTTTTTTGCTCAAAAGTCTACTTTTTCCATGGAAGGAAATAAAACAGTTTCCAATCAGCTTTAACAGATATCTCCAGTATGGGAGCTTGGTTACCTTGCATACAGTGGTCCATCTTCGTCTGGAATACTGTGTGCAGTACTAGCCAATCCATCTCAAAAAGAATATTGCAAAACTATAATGAGTTCACAGAATGGGGATGAAAATGATCAAAGAGGTGGATAAATTCATATAAAAGGAGACTGAAAAGATTGGGATTGTTTACCTTAGAAAGGTGACAAATAAGAAGAGATGTAAGAAAAGAATATAAAAAACAAATGGTTTAGAGAAGGCAGAACTTCTTTTCCTTGAAACAGGAACAAAAGGACATTAAATGAAACGGAAAGGTAGGAAATTCAAAGCTAATCATTTTTTTTTCACACAACGCCTACGTAGATCATGGAATGTGTTGCTACAGGATATCAGAGGCCAATAATTTAGCAAGATTTGAAGAGGAATTTGACACTTACATGTATATCCAGAATATTCATCTTAATAGTAAGTGATACCACAAATAACTTTGGAGAGGAAAGAAACTTAAATTTTGGGACTGAGACCAGTGTCTGTCTACTAGAAACTAGGAGGAGACCTTCAGAGGGTCAAATTAACCCCAATTTGCATATTATGGGGTTTTTACATCTTTTTGTGATGCATCTGCCACTATCAGACATATTGGGTTATACAGACCATTGGTCGATACAGTATGGCAATTCCTGAGATCCTATGCAATGAATAACAGAACTGTTGACCATTTAAAATTTGATACCTATCTACTAAACTGGAAAAGTTTACAGAGACCTCTGAAACCTTTTGGAACAAGGGGAGGTGTTCTCTAGGTCAAGGGATTGCAACACCTTCATTTAACTGGGAGTTTGGTTAACCCAAGGTTAATGTAAAAAGGTGGCTCTACCCCTTATGGGCTGGAGGGCTAGGGCTAGTAACCCTGAAGACCAAAATGAGCCACACCTGGGAAAGATCATGGCAAGTGTCCATTGCAACCTCCTGCTGCTCTTTTATAGAAGAGGGCAATGAAGAGAACCAAAAGCATAGAAGGTAAAGCGTGGTAAGTAAGCAATTAGTTAGTAAATGAGGAGAGCAAGCCAGCCAACAGCATTGCTGATCACATTTAAGGGAGGGACTCTACCTGAGAAAGTAACACTAAGGTTTTGGATATTCAGAACCAAGTCATAATCCCCTCCCTCCACTAATGTGGCATAATTACCAATGGTATATGCAGGTAGCAACTGTTTTTAAAGGGAAAAATGAGATATTGTAAATGTGAGGCGGAACATTCTATGAAAATTGTATAGGAGAATTATAGCAAGGACAGTGGAAAAATGTATGTTAGCAGTTTGTCATGCAATTTTGAATAAGGCTAATAGTGAAATATAAGTAGTATGGAGATCAATATTTTGTTGAAATGCATATAGTTTGATAGCACATGGTCAAAAACACAAAACATCCTGGAAAAGAAAATTAAATCAGACATATGTATCCAGGAAACATGGCTGGTTGAAAAGCTTGCTTTTAAAATTCCAGAGTACATTGCCTTTAGGCAAAACCAAAAGCTAGAAAGAAGAGGAGGCATTTGTACTTTCAGAAAGGAAAGATTAAACTACATAGTAGTAGAGAACAAAAACGTAAGCCTAGAACATAATGCTGTTGAAGTTCCAGTGCTGAAGAAAAGTATTTCTTTAAGGATTTATATCTACATCCCATGTGGGAAATTAAGAAGCTCAGAGCTACAGGAAATAATGAGGAATGCTAAAAGACCACATGTTGTATGTGGTGACTTAAATAGTCATAATACATTGTGGGGAAGTAAGACAACTGATAAACATGGCATATGCTTATTTTCCTCAATGAACTCTAATCCAGTAGTTTGATGGCATCCCAACTAGACTTAATGCAACAGACAATAGTTTTTTGTAGTTAGACCTGGGAATTATAACAGCAGATATTGCAAGTAAATGCAACTGGGAAATATATAAGAAAGAAGGAATGGAGAGGGATCATTTCCTTATAAGTATTGCTTTTCAAGGTCCAGGTAACGTTAAAGGAATGGAAAATTACCCATATGAATTAAGAAAGCTAACAGGGAGCTATTTACAAGTAAGTGTACTGAATATGTGAATACTCATTGTATGAGTGATGACAGATAATTTAAATAATAATGCTATAAAGGGATTAATAGTAGGTACTGTAGCCTTAACAAAGGTATTGAAGTACCCCAAAGCTATAAACTCACTCCAACAGTAGAATGAGTGCAAAATGGCCTTTTAAAGGAAAAAAACCTATAAAAAAGAGGGGAAAAAAACAATAATGAAGATTTAATTCTGTGTAAAAAGTAAGGCAATAGCATAAAGAATTATAAAAGAAAGACCAAGTTGGACAAATTACTATAGGTGGACAAATAAAGATACCAAAGCATGAGAAATATACAGGCAAATTAGAAAACTGAATGGAATTCAGATGAAGAGGAGCCAAATCCCAGGTCTTATTGGGACTGACCACATATTTAGAAGTTCTGATAATGAGAGAGCAGAAGTTCTTGGCAGAAACTTTCCAAGTGGTGAGTAATGATGAAAATCAAAGTGAAGTTTTCCACTGGAATAAGTCAGTCCATTGAAGAGTCATGATCTATTATGTAGTTGGGGTAAACATGAAGATACTAATACTGAATGAATGGTTTTATCTTTGGGAACTTGAGAGAGCTATTGATATCAACAAGAATACACCCTGAGGAAAGATAATATATGTAACATAATGTTTAAATACCTCTTTGAAAGCAGTTTGAGGATTCTTGTGGAATCTTCAAACACTGTCTATGGGGAAAAAGGAGTGATACCGGTAGGGTGGAAACATGCAGTAGTAATTCCAATACAAAATACAGAAAAAACAATCCAGAAAAGCTGATGCCTATAGAACAATAGGGCAATTGTTCTCTGATTGAGAGAATGTTTTGGACCTGGAAACCAGAGCAGAGGGCTGAGAAAAGCTAAGCTTTCAGGTAAGGTAAAGCCAGAGAGTACCAGGCCCAACTCTTAACAGGGACCCTGGCTGGGAGAAGGGTTTGAGACCCTGGAAGACAGAGGAATGAAGAAAGGCTGAGCTATAGCCAGGTAAACCGAGAGACTTTGAAATGGGTCCTAGCTCTGGGGAGAAGGGAGGGGGACTCCCTTTATGAAGTGAGAGAGTGTTGTGCTCTGTGGATTGACTGACCGTTCATTATAAGTTTTCACTGACTGATGTTTGAAACTTGAGCTGTTATATTGTTGTAACTGATATTTTGTTCATCTATCCAGGAAACAGAAAACATGTTATAATATCATTGGGAGTGGCTAGAAGACCCTGGTGATCTCTTGGGGGAGGGGAGAGAGGGAGTAGGTGAGGGGAAATACAAAGAAAATCTTGGGGAATTATCTAAAATGTGAAATCTCTTCCTAGCTGCACAGGCCTTTCATGAGGTGTCATTCCTAGAAAAAATAGGCTAGTGTAAGCTTTATTGACTGAGTGCTGGATGTACATTTAATTTTCTTTCAGCAAAGTTGCACAAAGTAATTGTGTGTATGTATGATACTCATTGTGAAGGGTTTAGTCAGATCCTTGTCTGCCCTGTTTAACAGCCACTACGCCAGGGCTCTAGAAAGAGGCTTTTAGAGGCCTGCTCCCTCTTCTGTCCTATCCCATATGAAATATACCAAGTGCATTGCAGTTGCCTGGGTGTAATTCTGTCATCTCAGTAAATGCTAAGTAATTGCTTGAATCCCTCACAGCTAGGATTATGTGGTAAGATTATTTTGCTGATTCAGAATCCATCCTGCAAGGTGCTGAGCACTCTGGCTATGTCCACATAGCAATTAAGTATGGACTTAAATTTAAGCATCTGAGTAGTCCAATTGAATTCAATTGAACCACTCTTGTGCTTGGAAGCTAAGAATGTGCTTATGGTTTTACAGAATCAGGGTGCAAATGCTTTGTTGAATCAAGGCCAGAGTGCTAAACAGGCTTAATTTTAACCACCTCTGGGCCAAGACTCAGCCCAGGAGATTTGGGAGCCCTGTCTCCTTGCTTCTCAAGCAGTTTCCCATCACAATAAAACATACTATCTCTGGTGTGAATACTCAAGCGAGTAGAATATGACCACTCAAATGTTTGCTCAAAAGGAACATGATCGTGACCAAAACAAATTCATTACTAATTTGAACAGACTTTTTAATTTTATTATATATATATATATTTTTTTTCCCCCCCGTTTTAACATCTCTCTGATAGGCATGCACATTTGGGCAAAAAGCATTTCTAAAGACAACACTCTCAAACTATTTGTAATATTTAGACCATGAGTCCAAAAATAATGTACTTCAAAAGTCATACTTCTACAAAAGGTGTGTGTCAAGGTTACTCTGATTCTGACCTTAGCAACAATCACCGTCTGATATGTCTTTGTTTGTGCAATAAAAAAGATGGAGAATTCATGAAAAAAGTAAGATACAGTTCAAAGTGAAGCTCAAAAGATAGATAAAATTCAGGTTAAAGCAACAATAGGGAGCATCTGGCTCTGTGAACTTAAAATCATGTGGAAAACACATCTGTCCAAATATTAGCACACCAACAGCTGCTTTTTTACTTCAGTGTAAAAGAACAAAATCAAACAGTCTTAATTTAAGCAGTTTTTCACTTTGTTTTTCTAACGAACAGAGGTAACATCTGAGCAGCAGTTTTTTAACTGTTTAGAAAATGACCTACAATTTCTGCTTTTGTAAGTATTGCTCTCATTTGGGGTAATTCTATATTGGACCTCATTCTGTTGGATGAAGAGGAATTGATCACTGAACTAACAACGAGTGGGGGCAAGGTACTCATGAACTAATTACATTTATTGTGTAACAAAATATAGACCTGATTGCTGTCTCAAAAAGTATTTAAGGTTACCATATGCCTAGGTTTTCCCAGCATGACTTCTTATTTTGGTCCTCAGATCTCCATGTGGATGGATTTTTGAATATGAACAAATGTCCATGATTTTGAGCTGGGCGGCCAAAGAGCTGTACCCCTCACCCCCTTCCCTACTAAATTTTTCACCGAACAGGGTAGTAGTGATTGGATGTCTAACATAGTGAATGCCAGTGAAAATGAAGTAAATGCAGAGGCTAAAATAGAGATAGAAGTAAAAAAATTTTAGACAAGTTAAATGTCTTCAAGTCACAAGGGTCTGATGAAATACATCCTAGAATACTCAAGGATATATGATTGCTCTCTATAAATACATCAGAGGGATAAATTTCAAGGGAGGGAGAGGAATTAAGTTCAGCACCAAACAAAGAAGGTAGGTTTTGCATATGGGGTGGTGAGAAATGTCCTGGAATGCAATAACTCTGAAAGAAGTTTAGGGGTGCTGGTGAATAACGAGGTCAACATGAGCTCCCAGTGTGGTGCAGTGAGGATAGCCATGGAAGTGCCTAGGTAAACAGAGACCATCAGTACCCAAGTGCAAGTTCCATTGTTGTCTCAAAAATTAATGAAATCTGTTGGAGGTTTTTCTCCTTTCATTCTTCAGTCTTACATTTTTTTAATTTGGTGGTGTCTTTGTTACAATTTTTTGTATTGCATGGGTGTCCTCCAGGCATAGAAGTGCAGGGATAAAACAGTGGCATGCTGCAAACTAGCATCACTTGTCAGACATGACTCTTACAGACTTGTAAATTTGGTATGCCCTTTCCAACAGACTTCTGGACAAAGAAACAGGTTTTCTAATCCTTTCAGCTTTTCTGTAGGGAAGAGGATAGGGAGCAAAATGTCGAGGGGATGATATACCCTTAGGTAATTAGCTCAGATTTATATAACCTGTGATTTGTTTTGTTTTTTGTTTTTCTGGTAAATTATTTTTTCCCCTCAAGGGAAAAAGCACAATGGTTTTATTTTTCATTTGAGTGGATCATCCACACTCATACACTGTGGGCATGTGCAACGGTAGCTTCAAATAGAAGATTTTGGGCTGATTGAATGATGCTCTGTTAGGCTTTCTGTTTCAATCAAGAAAACATGCATGGAACAGAGGGGAAAAATTATAGGGAAGAAATTTCATAATAGTAATTTTCCAACAGGAAAGTACCAGTATTTCCAAAATGTGGTCTCTGTAACTTGAGTGTAGCTTTAAAAACAAAAGAGAACTTCACAACATTTGCAAAATTGATCAAGCATCACATCTTACAATTTCCACCCACAGACACTTGATTTGCTGTAACAACAACAACATATCTGCTTTCTGAGCAACATTAACTTTCAGGATCTTCCTTTAGGAAGAATTTGCCACAATCATAGCTGAAATAGGTTATTCTGGGACTCAATAAATATGTTGGAACTGCTGTGCTTTTTGCTCAACAAATCATGTTAACAATAAGATAATTTTGCCAGTACTCCAGCTACTACAAAATGTATTTCTAATAATTAACCAGATGCAAAACATATGAAGCATTGTTATTGCTGAAGAATAAATGAAATCATAGAAGACTAGGGTCGGAAGGGACTGTAGAAAGTTATCTACTACAACTCCCTGCTCAAAGCAGGACCAACCCCAACTAAATCATAAATGTTAACCAATTCTCTAAAAAAATGTTTAACTACATTAGATTTTGGATATTTTTATTTGAAGCAGCTTTTTTTTTCAGTGAATTTCATAATAAATTAGAGCTGAATATTTGAAAAGTTCTAAGTTTATTCTTTTGTTTTAATTCTCTCAGTGAATTAAAACAATACTGGCTGCCCTACATAAGGGCAGCTTCCTAGTATAATAATGCAAACACTATATATGCTAAAATGCCATTTCCACTGCACTGAAATCATGAAATGAGATACTGGATTTCTATTTATAGGGGAAATTATGGTATCTTAGGCACCACTGTATGGAAACTGTTAATCAATATTGACCTTTGTACAATGATTACTGTATAAAAGGAACAAAAGAACAGCCATACTGGGTCAGACCAATGGTCCATCTAGTCCAAAAACCTGTCCTCCGACAGTGGACAATACCAAGTGCTTCAGAGGAAATGAACAGGACAGGTAATCATCAAGTGATCCAACTCCTGATGAACAGTTTCCATACAATGGTGCCTTAGATAACATAATTTTCCCTAAATATTCCCAGCTTCTGGCAAACAGAGGCTAGTGATACTTCAGAGCATGGTTTTGCATCCTTGCCCATCCTGGCTAACAGCCATTGATGGACCTATCCGCCATGAATTTACCTAACTCTTTTTTTTACCCCCTGTAATGGTCTTGGCCTTCACAACATCCTCTGGCAAAGAGTTCCACAAGGTGACTATGCATTGTGTGAAGAAATAATTCCCTTTTGTTCATTTTGGCACATAGTATGTTAATGGGACATATTATGTTCAAATTAATCTGAATTTCTTCAGGTTTCTCCATTCTGTTTTCCCAAGGACACACAAAAGACTGGTATTCCCTGGAATGTATTGTTTTTGGTTTTTTATCTTTATTGTGAAGTAACGTTTTCTTTCATGGACTTTAGATAATTTCACTCACAATTCACTTGTGATCTAAGCAATTTTGAACATCTCTAAACCAGATGACAGAACTGGGATAAGTGTATGAGGTTACAACCTTTCAGAGAAACATTCCTGACATTACCATTGATTTGCAGTCCTCAGTGGGCCTCAGTTCCCCAAAATACAACTACATCCAATGATTTTACTGCAGAATGAATAAACCCCATTGAGCTTTGAGGTCCAGGGTATAGAAAGTCATGTGAACACGCTGAGACCATATGAGTATGCACTGATAACCCAGCATCCATGCTGAGGTTCTATGACATAACTTAGAGCAGGTCATAGCTTTTACATATATAGACTCTGGATCTCTTAACTTTGCACCTGTCTTCTCAATAAGAGAAAGGGGAGCACATTCTATTTTGTTTATAGTGTTGCTTAATCAATGACACTAATATTTTAATCTTTTTTCCATCATTCCTATCCTTAAATGCAGTTTCTCATGCTGTTAAATGAGATTGTATCCTTCATTAGTGAAAGAGAAACTTCATCTCTAGGAGGAAGTACAGGGAAATTATTGAAAAGAGCTGATTGGGGTCCAGAATGGATTTGTATGTATAATCTATTCTATTCTTTTTATATTATGCATGCACAGACCATTTCTAGGAGAAAGCTGCAATACAATCTAGATTTACTTCCATGGTACAAAAAATAGGAAATTAAAGCAATTATATGAATGTGGATTTGCTTATAAAAGTGTAGTCCCCCCAATAAATTTAATTTTCCTTTAACACTTTGATTTTGAAAGGTATTTCTTTTCTGAGCTGAACATAATTGGGGAATTTTTAAAACTTGTATTACATAATGGGTTTTTTTGTTTCTTTATTTCCCAGGCAGCCCATTTAATCTATATGGAGATTGAGGAGACAGTGTCTTTCTATCAGGGAAAGAAGAAGAGAAAAGAAAATTGAAACAAAAGAATAATAGAGAAAATACATAAATTCCCATAACTAGTTGTACAATAATTCACTTTGTCCAGTGCTATAGGGATATTTTTTTTAACAAAAGGTTAATTTTACAGAATTGAAATCTTTTAAGTGCCTTGAACAGGTAGCAGTTCTTGAAGTTGTAAATTACTGAGTAGTAAAAGTAATTAACCTTTCCTAATTATATAGTCAGTGCTGTACATGTAATCGCCATTCATGTCCCCCCCCACACCACCCTACATCCGGAGAAGGGTAGATTAAATATTTCCTGTTTGTTCTCTTTGTACTTTCCAATATAAATGTGCCAATTATTATAAGGGAATAGAATGAAATACAGTGGATGTCCTGTTAAAATGTGCACACTAATGTACACAATTTTTACATTCCATGAATGCCTCACTTCTGTGCCTGTTTCCCCATCTGCGATACTGGGATAATGATAATGACATCCTTTTTAAAACACTTTGGATGTATCTACACAAAACACAGATGTTGTGATCACAGAGTATCAGGGCTGAGGCCTACAGGCTCTGTGCATACTATAGCCTGAGAAATAGGTGGGTGGATGTTTAGCCTTGGGCTCATGCTCAGGGATGAGAATAGGCTACAGAGCCCAAGCCACAATGTCTACACAGCTATTTTGAGCTACATAGTGTGAGTCCAAGTCTGTAAACCTGGTCTCTGAGACTCACTGCTGTGGGATGTCTAAATGTATCCTTTGAGATCTACCGATCAAAAGCCCTATATAATAGCTAGGTATTTTTATTAATAAGTTGTAAGGCAAACCACTTAATATAAGAACTAAAACTCTAAGTTAAAATATTGTCTCGTTTTAATTGAATCTTCCAGTAAAATTCAGTGCTCGATTGTGTCAGAGCATTAATTACTGTAGTGTTCATAAGAATCTTGGCCACCTAGTTTTGTTTCCTTTGCCACTTTAAAGTCAAATTCTTTATTTAGGTTTTTAGGGTTCTTTGGGTTTTTTTTAATTTATATATTCATACATAACATGTATCATCTCTAGGACAAGATAGGTGCTTCCATTTAATCTCCTCTTCCTTTTCACACCTCTTTCCATAACCACATTCCTCCCCTACACACACAAGTGGAGACAGGATTTACACTTCCTGTGCGTGACTGACAAAACATGTGTCTGCCTATCATATTTTTCACCAACCCGAACTATAGTATCTGCCGGACTTTTCTTCATGATCTCAGCAGACACTTGGCCTATCTCACTTAGCCTTCCAAAGTTCCAAGCCCCTGAACAGTCACTGGTATAGGTTTGGTTTGTTTTGGGAAACTTATCTCCTTTGTGGAGCAGAGGAGATGGTTTAAAAACCAGCTCCACCATATCTGCCACTACTGCACATGCAGAAGTGCAATTAAAGGTTTTGGTGATCTGATTGTTAGGGGGTGTGGAGTGCTCATATGGACCATGGCATCTACTTTGCATGGGCACTGGAGATCATGAGAGGGTTACAGGCTGGAGAAGTACAGTCCAGGGTATTAGGGTAGATTTGGTGCCGAATAGAGTGAACAGTGTGTTGCTTTTTGCAGTACTTCCACGGGGACACTTGAATTGTATTCAAGCTCACCATTGCATGCATTTCTTCCTACCTGATGCAGACATTGGAACTTTGAGGACTGACAGGGCAACTCAGACTTCAATCAACTTATTGGCTGAAGGTTAGTGTGTGACAGGTCACAAAGTGCATTCCTGATCTGTCACCCTAGTGCCCTATCTGACAGACTGGTCATTTCCTCAGAAGATGTCGCATGAGTGAGGTCTGTTGCAAAAGTAATACAGGTAATGGATGAGCTCACTATAGTGTGAGTGGTGGATGTTTGCAGTATGTGGGATGTGTTTATGGATATTTAATGGTGCCATCATTACCACTTGCCCTTTGATCACTCACACTAAATATGTGCGAATGATGGGAGCATAAACATGACACTCTCATAATTCCCTGTTATAAACAGGGCTTCATGCAATATGTTAACTGGCAGAGGAAACAGGATATTGGCTAAAACACTCAGCCTTGATTAAGTCTGCTCTATAGTACAATCCCCTATGTAAATCTGAGTTTCTCCTTAGCAATTTAATTTAAGAATCATGAAGGATTTGTGTGGCCATGTTCACAGCGGTAGATTTGTTTTCAGCTGCAAGATGGTTGCCCATTGGCTTCCTTGCACTATACCATCTGTCTACCATGGTCCTGGGAGAGCCCTTGGAGTTGAACATCACTGATTGAAAGCATCCATAATGCCTTAGAGACTTACGTTGTTTAGAAATATAAAACAAAGGCTATGTAGGCAATTAGGGTGTTAACTTAGCTGATATCCTGCCATTCGTAATCTGGGGTATGTTGCAAAATAAATAAGCACTTCCCTTGGTTACAAAGTCCATTAACCATGCCATTCCCCCAAATTGTATTCTTAGCAAATACAGCTGTATAATTGCCCAGTCATTATGGAAGGCATCTTATGGTTTCATATATGCTTAATGATGGAACTCGCTCATTCAAAGGTGAAGGCATTAATAAAAGGGATTGGCTTCTCCTCATTCCTTGAGCATGTATTGGGGTTTCCTTGTACTTTTCAGGGGCTTTCTTCATCTGCATTTGTACTTTTCAATGATCCTGGGCAATGTCACCATCTGGAAACACTTCTCATTGGATATTGGGTAAATGTTTTTGTTATGCATGCAGAGGTTAGAGCTACTTTGAAATAATAACCCAAAGTACAAATATAGATTATTGTTATCTACTGCAACCTGAAAAAGAATCTGACTTGAAACCCTTACAATACATTGTCATCTTTCTAAGCCTACTGTGTGGAGAAAGGGTTTAGATATGTTGCAGTCTAATACCAGAGATATGACTTGACACTGAAAAGATTGTTTTCATTATGGCAAGTTTTGTGCACAAATAGCCCATATTTAATCTCCTGATGAAGTGTACTATATAGAACATAGAGACAAGATTGTATGCAGGTTCATTCTTCTGTATATATGTAGATTTGCAGCATAGTCAAGGAACATTTAGCCTAAATTAGTTCTCAGCTATGTGTGATGGGTGGTGTTAAAGCCAATCTTTGAGAGTAAGGCTTTTGATTTTAAGGGCCAGAGGGATATCAATATGAAAATAATTGTCAAGGGGCTTTAAACATGAGTAAATTTAAACAGAGATATTACATTGTATCTCTGTGCTCTACTTTAAGAAGACTTTGAAGGTCCTACTGTAGTAGTGAGGACATTATCAGTGCATCAAAAGATCATGGCAGAAATAAAATTCTCTGGATGAGCTGTCTTCACTACCAAGGAAAATTTGAGTGATTTCTGATGCGGCACTACTACCTTTTATCTTTGTTTCACAGCTACAGTGTTGCTGTATCTATCAGCCTTTGTTGCAGCAGAACACTTTGTCATCTCATTCTGCAGCCTGCATCCGTCCAGTGACTTGTAGGGACTAGTCACTTAGCTCTGCTTGAATCCTGAGATCTGAGTGTCTATAGCCATATTTTTGTACAGTGCCTGTTTGCTTGTTTATGCTATCTGTCAGGATTGTTATGCCAGGCTTATCACAAACCTGTAACAGGGTGGATGGATTTGGTTAGATCTTTCTTTGAGACTATGCTGCATAATCAGTTGTAGCCTCTGTTTATTTAGAAGATTTTCAGGACTGATAGCAGTTCTGGGACTGAATCTGTCTAAGAGGTTAATCTTTCATCTGCCTGACTATGCAGTTATAAATGACCCTCTCTCTGGCTCAGGCTGGAGGCCTCTTGTTGCCTTGGCAACTGTAAAGGTATTTGCTGGTATTTTCTATCTAATGGTCCAACTGATCTGATTTTTTTATTTTATTACTACAATTTTTTTTTGCACCACAAGCAGCCTCAATACCCCATTTACATGGCAGCTATATACTGACTCACTAGCTTTTGCTGTATTCATCCCAATTTGTTTGTCTGCTTCTGGGATTGTGCATGGCTGTACACATTTTTCCTCCTCAACTTTACCCTTACCACTGCGATTGCCAGGCTGGTTACATGAGTTTGCCTCCTTTTTCCAGCTGACTAATTGCATTAAACATCAGCTAAAAATTACTTTTTCAAGTGAGGAGATGCTATAATTACCTCGGATTTCTTGCAATTGTGAATAAAAGTGGCCTTCATGATCAAGAATTAGAAGGGAGGTGTCCAAATTAGGAACCCCTTCTATAAATAAATAAGCTCTTCACATGCAATACTCTTCTCACAAAACCTACCACTATGGTAGACTACTATCATTTGCACAAGAATTGCCTCAATTCCTGGGCAGTAAAAGGACCCCATCAATACAGGACAGCCATTCTGATGCTGCTAATTCTACAGCCCAGTAATCTGCTGACTCCAGGGCTTCATAACTCTTCACAGTTGTGGGGGGAGAGGGGGAAAGGGTGAGAAGGGAGATGTATTTATCCTCACAAGCCATTATGTATTAAATTAATATCTAGCCTCATTACTTTCATTTGCCCCAACAATGTTACTATCAGTTGAGCTGTAGCACTGGGTTACACACCAAAAGGAGCCTGACAATGGAACAATGTGTAAACTTGCGGCATTAATCCCTGCATATTTTACAGAGGTCCTCAGGAAATACAAACGCTACTGAAGAGTGGCTGAAACCCTTTTTTCCAATATAAAAAAAAGAGAGAGAGAGAGAATGAAGGTAGAAACAGAAGACAGGAGTATTTAAATTATAAAGAAAAGCTTGTTACTATTTTAAAATACTGGAGAAATTATGCAAAATCTAATTTTCTGTGTAAAAATGTGATCCCTTTAACTCTGTCAAAATCAGTGAGAAGCAAGGTGCTTCTTTGTACAGTTGCTAATGAGCAAGCTAATGCTTCTGGGTTTTGTGAGGTGAGAGGGGCTTTCATGTATAGACTTATCATTACCATTCAAAATTTCCAAGCAATTTAAAGGTAATATCTGCAATTTACCTATCTGAGTCTTTCCTTTTCTGCCTTTTCCTGCCCACCTGGGGTCACTAAGAGGCATCTCTCCTTTGTGTCCCTGGAAAGTTCCCCAATATGCAAACTCTACAGAAGAATATAGTAATTGGAACAAGAGAAGGACATAGAAAAAATGGTGCTATCAAACTATGCTCAAATCTCTGATAAGCAGATTACAAGTAAAGCAAATTTTAGAGCAGAGCCCTTTCAAAATGCAACCAAGCAAGAAGGATATTGGAGAACATGCTCCTTCTTTTGAAAAAAAGATATCTACATGAGGAAATTCTGTTAATTGTTCATTTTAGTAGAACAAATCTCTTCTGATTCATTGACCTGAAAACTAGCACAAATCACAAACTGAATGACAGAATACCTCCTTAAGAGAAATTATTGATAACAGAATCAAGGAGTCCATTTAATCTTACAAGAAACAATATAAAGCTATTGAACGATAACAAAGGCAAACAGTGTAAGTCTTATCAGACTGAAAGGATTATTATTAAACACACAACCACCCGGCTGTAGGTATCAGCTGTAGTACAATTACCAGACATGCTTAGCATTGTTGAATAATATCCAGCATTTCTATTAATTAAAAATATCCCTTAGGACTCAATGTCCAGGAGACTCTGTACATTTTATAACTTGAATATATACACACCATTATCACAGTGATGTGAAATGACTATTTGGTGTGTACCTTAATGATTTCCATAACGTAAGGATTAAAAGATCAAGTTTGTTTCTATGGTTACAGACTTGCCACATAATATAGAGCTGATTTTAGCCAAGAATTTTTGGGTTAATCTATTAACACTTCACAAAGAACTAAATTGTGTTGTACAAAACCAGAATATTGCTATAATGTAATAATAGCCTGGAACACATTTTCTTTTAAAATGCTAACCACACAGGGGATCAGTAATCCCTGACGAAAAGAGACCTTGAAATATCTAGTTTCAAGTGAAATAAAATGTTGATCTGGTATTCTCAAACTAGCAGCATGGCTTTTAATATTTTTAATTTTAAATCTTCTGAAAATATCAGTTCAAAAATAATAATAATAAAAAATTCTTTTATCTGCTGCTAGCACATTTCTTTTCAACTGGGGCCCTATTGTATTTCATTAAAGTCCATAACAAAACTCCAGTTGACTCCAGTGGGTGCAGGATAGGGACCTTGCATCATTGGCCATATGCTGTCTTATACAAATACTTTTTCCAGTGCAATATCGGGACTTTTTTAATGCGCTTTAAATATATCCAAAGGGAAAACTGTAAGTGAGGAAAAGCATTTATACATTTCAACTAATGATCAGTTTGAAGGAGGCAATTCTGCTCACACGTAAAATAGAAGCAACATTCTGAATAACAAAGTGTTCTGTTCAAGCAAATTACATAGTACCTTTTAAAACTGTCTGAGGTTTTAGTTCTCATTTAACATTTAAACTAAACTTTTTGCATTGTGATTTCAGCCATCTTATTTCATCAGGAGCATACAACTGCTCTGATGAGAATAGCTACTTCCACCTCAGCACAGTTCAGATCTAATTGACTTGGCTAACTTTTGGCTTACTTTTGACTCATCTGCCATAGCACAATTTTTATGTACTAAAAGCACTCTGGTTCTATCCTTGGCTATGGTAATGCTGAAGATACACACACCAGGATAGGTCAGTCACCACCAGACCAGTGGTCTTGGTTAATTGTAGGGTGGGCCAGAAAACAACCATTCCAAGTTTACACAAAGTTTGGAAGCTTTGGCATTTGTTTAAGGCTGATGAGGAATGGAATCAGAGACATTTCAAAATTTCTCATGAAAAAATGAGAGAGGCCTGCCTCACAATAGCCAACAGTCCAGTGATTAGGGCAGTTGCTTGGGGTGTACAAGACCTTGCTTGAAATCTGGTAAGACTTGAACATGGGTCTCCCATATCCCAGAGGAGGGGCCTAGCAAGTGGGCTGTTGGCTAATCTTAAGGGGATTGTGTAGGCACTCGCCCTGGTTTTGACCAGAAATTCCACCATGGACCTGAGAAATATTCCTGTTGAAACTAAGTTTCCAGGAAACATTTTAGTTGTGAAATGAAATCATCATTTTCCAACAAGAACAAAAAATCTCCACCAGCTGTAGTTAATTGCTAGTCTGCTATTTTGGCAGACAAAATAACTTTCTCATTTAAAAAACAAAAAACCTCACAATCTGGAACGATGTTCTATTTTCACATTTTAACTTTTGATATTTTTGAGAGAAAAAATGCACAGTAGTATAGTTAATGCAATGATAACATTAATTGCAAGTGAACAACAAATGTGAGGGATTTAATGGCAGTGACTGCAGTGGACAAAGTATCCCCTTTTAAAAAAAATAAAGTAAAACATGAAAAGGCTTGGAACCATATGAAGTCAACAAACCTATGTATATGCCTCTAAGTGAAAACATACTTGCAGAGTCTGCTGTCAAATATTGTTTTTATGAATCATTTTTGCATTCTTTCTACCTTCCATGAAAACAAAAGGTTGACAAACGTCACCATTTTTATCTGAAAATTGATGTTTCTTGGTCAAATAACAAATTTATACCATGCTGAAACTTCGTCCTCTTGGTACAAAATGATCTTTATGGGACTGTGGTAGTGATATCACAGTGGTAGTGATATCACAGTGGTAGTGATAACATTTTGCCCTTGACCAAATTTTGCAAATTCCTAATCTTCTAAAGGTATTGTAATTCCACAGACCTCAGTTTTAATTAGGGGTCATTTTACCTTGAATTGTTCAATTACTTTCTATAGGAGACTTTCATGGTGAAAGTACATGTCCTATGATTCTAGCAAAGGACAGTGTTGGACTTCTTACCTTTTTCTTTCCAAGGAATACTGAATATATTTTAAATGGCCAAGGGGGAATGTTCTTTCAGTCGTAACTTAGTAGCGTGATTTTATATTCAGGGTCAGGAATCTTGAGCCCCTATTAAAAGCACAATGACAGAGAAAGACCTAGATCTAGCCAAGACCATCACAACTAGGTTCAAAAGCATTCTAGAAAGCAAACTCCTCTTATCATGGCTTATCAGATGCCGTGACCCCTTAGACAGTTCAATATATGGAGTCTTCAGAGAAAATTGACTATTTACATAATACCATCATCTATTGCCGGCGGAAATTTCCCCTGATCTTATACGTGCAGAATCCAGAACTAGGTCCATGAACTTCTCCAAACACACAAGTGACAGTGTGGCAGCAGGTAGCCCAGATGATATTGCTCAAGTGATGGATTAAAAAGGGATACAAGCAAAGGAAAGGGAGAACATCTTGGATGGAGAAAACAGTGTGTTTGGGGTACATAAATCTGAGGTTACTTATGTTAACCTATTCATACCATGAAAAAGCTTCGGTTTCAGGATGAGATGTTTCATATCTTCATAGATTTTTGAGGCCAGAAGAGACCATTATGATCCTCTGGTTTGGTCTAAATAATCTGATATGGGTTGGTTTGTATGAGGTCTGAACTAGTTCATTGAAACCGTGTGGCTTTCTCAAAACCTGCTATAAGTGAGCCATTTGGGAGTTCAGTCAACATACACTCCATCTGCATCTTCAGTCCTGAACTTGAGACCACGTACATGTAGCGAAAGACTCAGCTCCTATTGAATTCAATGGAAAAAGGCCAGTTGAGTTCATTGGGAGCTGGATTGCACTCAAAGTGTGCTCTGCACTGGAAATTCTATGCCCACTCTTTTTCTTTGTAAATAAATACCAAAGTATTCCACAATAATAGCTTAAAGCACTGCAGCTTGTTATAACATATAGTGCCAAATTTTTGTTTAGTAACATAAAGACAAGGTTCAGTTTTTTTGTGGTAGGTGATCCAGATTCAGGATTGTTCAAGTGAGGTATGCTCAGAGTAATCAATTCTTTTCATTTACAGTCTGGCGTGGATTACTATCCTGTTATAACTAGAGCTAGTGCAAATGACAGTGCTTCATGCAAATCCTTTTTTCAGTTTCAGCTGCAGTCCCTGAGCTGGGCTCTAAGTGGGGAGACTAAAATGAACTCAAGAATTCAGAGTGAAAGTCCACAACCAGCTGGGTCTCACTAGTTTTGTGTCAAGAAAAACCATATGAATGTTTCATTTGGTTTTTGACGCATACCCATAAATAACTAACAGGTGCTCAAAACTGTGCCAAGGCTTGCTGGAGGAGATTTTTGTGAACTTTCTTTACAAATCTGTCCTATGCTTTGGTTTGATTTATAATGAAACAAAAGTTTTGCGGGGTTTTTTTGTGTGTGTGTGTGTGTGAAAGTTCCATGTATCTCTATTTCTAAGTCCCATCTCCCCTCACTGATCACAGAAAGCATGCCCATGTTCAACCTGATGATGCAGATAAATGTAAACTGTGTCTCCCTGTACTAAGGTGACAGATAGCAACTGTGGAAAATAGGGCGGGGGGTGGGGAGTAATAGGTGCCTGTGTAAGACAAAGGCCTGAATATCAGGATTGTCCCTATAAAATGGGGACATCTGGTCACCCTGCAACCATTTGACCCTGGGCAGCAAGTCAGTTCACCTGAGGAAGGTGACTTTACCACTATCTTAAAGGGAACTTTAATCTCCACCACTAGTGAAGGGTTGTATTGAATCAGTGCAGTCGATATTTATCCTATCTCCGTACCTGGACAGCCCCACCCATTTCTGGTGATATGCCTGCTTCCTGGGACCTCAAGAAGAGAAGAGGTGGCAGGTGCCTTCTGTTGCCCCATTCTCCCCTCTCTTCAGCTGGGGGTCCTGGGCCAAGGTCTGCAGTGTATTGGCTCCCAGAGCTCAATGCTAAAGTGATGACTGTTACTGCTTCTGCCTTACATCATGTCACAAAACTACTATGCATATTCCTTATCTATCATTGGGTTTAATGGATTAACAGTGAAACATTATAGCAGTATGAATGCTGTTAACTATGAATGCTTCATTAATTATAACTAATGCCAAACTTGATGCACTCCACGATACCTCCTCTCTAATCACGTTGACCTTTGAAAAATAGCTTTTATTTATTTTTTCCAAACCGTTGTATCTTTAATGTTTAGATATCCAAAAGTAAATATTCTCAGCTACAGTCACACCAGTGTTCTCAGAATTACCGTAACACCCACTTGACACGTGTCAAAATTACAAACGTGTGCTAGATTTGGTGATGGTATTTTGTTTCACTCTGAACAAAAAGCTGTTAATAAGATGTTATGAAGCTTGGAATACTGGAAGATGGGGAAAATATCATTTGGGAATGTTTGTAGCATATGCACAGTAGAGGTATGAGGCTTTTGGTAAGAAAATAAAGAAAACACTGATATAGTAGAGATCTAACTTAAAAGTAAAAACAAAAAAACAACCAATTTTGAATTCATGTTAATGAGTTTTATGTTTGGAATGTTACCTGGTAGTTGGCACTGGATAATAAAAATACTTAGCACATGCATAATACAGCACTTTGAAAATGTAAAATTTTAATATTTAATAATTCATCCCCGCAATTATCTTTGAGCTAGGCAAGGTTTAGCCCCTTTTTAAGAGAGGGGAAAACTGAAACTGGAAAAAAAAAACTTGTCTAGAGAAATGTATCATTTTAGCCCTCTTAAATGGTTATAAGCCACCTTGAGTTAATTAAGTTGTGCCCCTCCATTTTATTTGCAGATTTAAGGATTGTTTGGAAAGCATACTATGTTTTCAGCAGTTCAAAGAATGGTTCATTCTGAATTGATTTACTGCCAGTGTAAACAAAAGTAGAAACAGTTCAACTAGTCTTTTCTGAATTGCTCCACAGCACACCCAGTGGTCTTTCAAAGTACTCCAAAATCTACTGTTCTTGCTAGCTGTGCCAGTAACTGTGCACTGGATATCCAGAGTGCTTTACAACTGAAACAGTTTAGAGCACTGATGTCATGGATGTGAGACAAATATGCAAGTGTTCCTCAATAGATTCCACATGGCTAGTATGAATGTACTGAACTGTCTATGCTTAGATCAGTTCTATCCTACTATTTCAATTATAAGTTCAGTTTTCTACTGTAGCTATAGATAGGGAGGTAGTGACGTATCCCAAGGCAGCCTAATGATTCATTGAAAGTTCCAGGATTATAAGTGGAGGAGATCCTGTTCCCGTGTACATTCTGCTGTAGCCCACCCTCTTCCCCTAAATTCAGGAGTAAAAATCAGGCTACTTCTGTGTATGTGAATGAATAACTTTTATTCAAAATCATCTCAAATTCTGAGTTAGTTCTTGAAAATTAGGCAATGATTTCTTTCTTTTTGCTTGATCTCCCATTCCTTCCCCTGCAAAGATTTTTAAAGTGAAAGATCACCTTCACTGTATGACTTCAGTGGCTGATAGATTCCAGTGACCAGTGAAGTTTGAAGATGTTCAAAATCATGGTCTCTTCCATAGCTGACTTGTTCAATCCACAGTATAACGTATTAAAGTAATTTAAAAGCACATATCCTTCTAGTCAAAGCTCTGCTCAGAGAGACCAATTATCATCTTCAGTCCTTTGTTCACATTTACAAAAAATTGCATTCCATATAGATGTAATCAAAGATGCAGCATGTTATGAAACACAAATATTCTATGATGTCATCTTACATTTCCACTGCTCCCTAAAATATTTAGGAGACAAAAGAAACAAAATTCTAAGATAACAATTATCAGTTGCATCGGTAACAACTCGCTCCATGGACATCTGTACAATTTCTCATCATTCATATGAAGCCTGATCCAACCCTCATGAAATGGGAATTTTTCCAATTACTTCAGTGGGGTTTGCATCAGATCTATAGTCTGTAAGAAATCTTTTAAGATTTATGACTTATAATAGAGGGAATTAAGTCTTGAATTTTTAAATCTGTACTTTAAAGAAAAGGTGTCTTTCTACTTTGTCCTATAAGTGCAGTTGAAGTCAGAAGAAGGGGCATATCTTTTGGGGGGCATTGCATTGCCATATTTCATGATGGTCTAAAAACAATAGACCAGGTTCTGAGATAATTGGCTGGACAGTGCTGTTTACCAGTTCAGTGCACTTGCTCAGCAGTTTCTCCTGGCAGGACTCCTTAAAGAAATTTAAAGCTGACCCCAGAAGAAAAAAAAACAGAGTGATGGTTACAGTATTATCCCCCTCTTTTAGAGTGAATCTGCACCTGGGCACAAGGGCCATATCTAACACCAGAGGAGGTCTGATATGATAGATTACATGCATCAGGCCCTTACTTGGCAACATTAATAGCAATCAACACAGATTTTGTTAGAGTTGCATTAAGTACCAAGGTATGAGTTTGAAACTTCAGTCATTCACTTGCTAATGAGCAGTGATGACTACTTTGCTAAGGCACCTTGAACTTACAAAGACTCCATTAGAATTACTCAGGCCTAGTCTCTGGTGGTAGCACATAGGGTACATGTAGCTACACGCTGCACTGGAAAGCAGGCCCCTTCCATGTTGTGGTGCATAGCTACTTATGTTAGTGTAAGGCTCTGGCAGGGGAGGACACAGCCTTTCCCTGCCAGAGCCTTTCCCTGCTGCATCTCCCTGCATCTCCTTTCCGTGCAGCTGGAGCCTTTCCCTGAGGTGGGAGAAGGCTCTGGTGGCTGCCTGCAGCAGGAAAGGTTCCAGCCGTACACAGATGCTGAAGTCTTTCCCTGTGGCAAGGAAAAGCTCCGGCAATAGGAAGGCAGTGGGACATTACACTGCAAAAAATTAGCAGTGCAGAAGTGGGAGGCACTGCATGAGCATGTAGAAAGCTGTGTAGATTACATTCCCTAAGGTTCTGGCATATCTACTCTTCTCACCTCAACAGTGCCTCACCAGCTACACTGCTATTTATACCCATGCTAGGGGACATGTGGTGTATGTACTCTACACGCCGTTTTAAGTGTAGATGTAGTCTCAGCTTGTTCAGTTTAGTAAGTACATCTAAATAATACTGAGTAAATATTCTAAGCAGTACTAAGTAAGGAAATCTATTTTTAAAACAAACTCAATTTCAAATTTTTACCCTACATTTCTTAATTTTACACTGACACGGTTTTGTCTTTTTAGGAGGCTATTTATAGCTTTTCTGGCCTTTTTATTTCTTTTCTCTCACTTCTCGCTAGAAACTGTGGCTAGAACTGGTTGTGTATGGTTTATCCCAGCACTTGGTAGAACATTTTTGTGTGACAGTGTAGTCTCTATACACTTTGTTATGATGTATTAATACAGTAAATGGAATAAAACATAATCGCTGCCCCAGGGAATTTATAATCTCATGCAAAAACATAGGGATGTATATGATTATTGTATGGTGAGTAGAGTTGTGCAAATAACTGACTTTTTTGTTTGTTTTTGTTTTGGTTTTAGTTGAGTGGCTCAATCAAAAAATCAAAAACATTGTTTGGGGTTGAACAAAACATTTCATTTCACTTTTGAAATTTTTACCTTTGGAAACACATTTTAATTAAATTGAAGTGAAATTTGAGACAAAAAGCCATTTGCAATCCAAGTAAAAAAGTTTAGTTTTGAAAATTTTGAAATGTAATGTGACTTTTTTGGATTTTTTTCTTTTGTCTCTTGACCCAAAACGACATTTTTGTTGAAAAGAGATGTTCTTAAAAATTTTGCCCGCCTCTAGTGATGAGTGAAAATCTGTAGAGTGAATAATGTCAGAAGAATAAACTGGATGTGAGTGTTATGGGAAAAGTAGTCACTCAGTGTAGGTATTATAGTACTGAAAATAGTGTCGAGGGATACACAGACAGCCAGATATCTCTATCATGTACTAGAGACAGAGAATATAATTGTAATGTTTTTAGACCTTTTCTTCAAAAGGTTGGACTAGAAATGGGATTCTTACAAGGTAATGGATTGCTCTGTCAACCAAGCAGTCTGCTTTAAATGAGTATTTGAACTTGTGTGGATTGAGGAAAGTTACTACTTGACCTAAGGCAAGATAAGTGGGTTTTAGAAGGTCAACCCCAATCATATAACTTTTAGGACTAGAATGATATAATTTATGTTAAAATAACTCTTCTTTCATCCTATCTGGGAATTATTAGCCAGATGAAATGATGTTTTATAATTGGCAGTTTAAAAGTCATAATATGTAGGCATTAGACACTGCTCTTGTCTGAAGATATCATTCCAAGCCAAGCAATGACACATTCGCTAACAGGATTGGCTGTCAGAGTGGTGCAAAGGGGACCGAGCTGGAGCCAGTATATGGCCCTTAGTCTATTATAGTAATGAATGATAAATTTTCCTTTTGTCTCTTCATTCTAATCTAGTCATTCAAATTAAGTATTTTTTTCTTTTGTTGTCAGTGTGCTTGATTCAAGTTATATTGTTTAGAGTAATTTAAAGTGTTTTGTTAAAGTTATTGCAGAATTATTGTAAATTCAAAATTCACTTGCATTGTTCTGTTCACTCCTGCCATTGGAACACTGGCTTGTTCACCTTAACACTTGCACCTACATCCAGTGTTCAGATTCAGTTACTTTTTGGTGCTCTTCATAGTGCACCTTTACTTCATACAGTGCACCTTTCAGGCACTTAATCAGTCAAAGTTGTAGATTTATAACTCTGTATTACCAACTTTTATTTAGGAATAAATACACAAAAGAATTAAAGTAGTCCATCATTTTAGTTAGTCCAGCTTGCAATATTGAAAGCAAAATTTTACCTGATCTAGGCCAACTGCTTTTCTTCAGAAAGGGAACAGCTTAATGTTTCAAGTCAAGTTACAAGGAGTTTATTTCCACAAGCCCTTTCTGTTTTAAACTATTTAAAAGGACAACATGGACAAAACTAACAATGGCACTTCTGTGCCTGGTATTGCATTTTCCTGGGCAAAGAAACTAGTTCTAAAAATAATGTTCTTCTTTTTTTCTCTCTCAGTATATTATCCTACTGGCAGACAGAACTAAAACAGAGAAAATCACCTCTGGGAACCAAAAAACATTGTGAAGGACTTTGTGAAATAATACATTCTGAGACTTCTGCCTTTTCACAAATGATAGTCAGAGAAGAAGATACTATAGATCTACCATTATATCAGATTCTTTTAAACTTAGACTATATTGCTTTATGTTACTATTGGGGGTATTTTAAATTGGTTATTTCATTAAATAGGCGTCTCTAGTGAGGAATAATGTCATTTAAGAAGACCATTAGTGCATTTCAAATGGCCATTGATTTGTAAATCCATATTTTCTGAGGTTTAGCAACAATCTGATTATTCAATTATTTGTTCCACACTATTAAATCTCAGCAAGAATTCTTTGCTACTACCCTCTCTGCATTTTTAATATATAACATCCTGTCAATTCTAAATCCTATTAAAGCTTTATAATAATTATTTTTTAAGACTCAGACAAGGACTTTGAGCCAGTGCTGAAGTTTTGATATCAGCATAAAGTTGCTGGGCAGTTCAGCTAACTATGTGGAATCAGCTGTCAAAAGAATGTTTAATTGAAACTGGATGAAATTAAAATGTCCTCTAGAGGCTAATGAGAGAGTTGTTTGCTCCTGAAGCAGGTTAACACTTTGGTCCACAGCACTAACATAGATGCCAGAGAATTTCAGATCCCTTGAACTTTAGGTAGGAAGAGGTGATGCAGGATAAAATCAAGCATTTTCTTTTAAAGAAGGATCGTGGGGAGAGACCCAGGCCTGAACAGTCTGTGAGGTCTGCTTAATCTAGGCCTCAGGTAACTTTTCAATGTGTTAGGCATTCATAGGAAAAATCTTGTACCCAGGCAAATGCATGTTCAGTGAAATTTATCCCAGAGCAGAGGGTTGAAAGAAAGCTCTTTATGCTTCTGAATTCCCCTGATGGGTGGGACCTGTTGGCTGAGTAGCTGCACGGGGTTTTCTGCATATCCCTGCATGACCTGGAATGAGTGCTAATTACCAGAGTGCTTCCTACATGTGTGTGCATCTTGAATATTTCCACAGTCGAGATTTAAATCAAGATCTTGGTGGTCTGAAGGGAACATATCTGCCACATGAACTAAAAGGGAGCCTCTTTCATTTAAGATCTGGAAATAAATGTACCATTTGGATGTTGCTCTTCTAATTTCTTTTAGTCCATCCCTAATATTAACTTTGTTAATCCAGTCATGATTCTTTTTCATATAGTGTATTTAATCCAAAAGAGGTAATCTATAAAGCTAGCCAAAACACCTACAGGCATTAGATGGGATTTTTGAAAGTGCATAAGAGTGATAAGCATCCAAGTCCTATTGGTTTTCAGTGGGAATGAGTGCTTAATTATCTTAGGCATCTTTGAAAATGACATCTTCTCCTATAAAGATCACTCACCTACCTTTCAAATGCAGAGGCCTTTGGTATGATACCAAAAAATGAGAGTTTTGCTAGATGCTGTAGTTTTTGGTTCTGGGAGAAGTAAAGAATAACTTACCTAATTGAAATTGCAGAGGGAATTGTACATACACAAAATGTTTTAACCTAAATGGCATGTCTAAGAGATTGAGGTTAGCATCCCTATTCATGCAAAAATTGCCTCAAGTTATTTTAATGACCTTGAATATGCTCAAAAGCATCCATTTTCTGTTCTACTCAAAACGCTACCATTCCCTAGTGTCATAGTGCACATTGGTTCAGTATGGACTTCAGAGGCAATTGTGGCTTCATACAAGCACATATCTGCCCCAAATTACATTAGAAAAGAGAGAGAGAGAGAGAGATGGATCCTTAAAACAATATTTTAAATAATCTTGTAAACTTATTTATAAAACAGTTGTCTCTAGAGGCCCCAACTGTGATCAGGGCCCTATTTTGGTAGGCATCGCACGTACTTAGCCATAATGAGTAAAGGTCCCTACCCTGCACAGTTTACAGTCCAAACAGTCAAGGAAGAAAAAAGGTGGGAGGGTAAGCAGAGGCACAGAGAAATGAGACTTGCCCAAGGTAATGAAACAGGTCCAGGGTAGAGCTGGATGGGAAATGGTTTTCCCATCCAATAAAACTCTTTTCATTTCACATCTGGACAAAACTGAGACCTTAAACTTTTTCATAGAGTGCAAAAGCAAACAGAATAGGCAATAGCCCAGTGGTTAAGGCACTCAGTGGGATATGGAAGACCCAGGTTTAAGTCTCTGCTTCCAATCAGGTGGAGCGGGGACTTGAACTAATCTCTCTTTGCCTGGCCAATTAATATTTAAACTATCTCCAGCAGGAGAGAGGATAACTCTACAGTCTGGTGCTTAGGGCACTTAACTTGAGTGTGTGAGGCCCAGTCCCTGCTCTAGATCAGGCAGAATAGGGCCTTGAATCTAGGTCTCTCACATCAAGGTGAGTACACTAACCACGGGACTATAGGTATCCTGGTGTGGTTCTCTTGCTGTTTTCTCCCCTCTCCCAATAAACAAACAAAAAAAAATCCAAACAAAAATCCATTTGGACCTGAGAAACCTTCCCAATGAAAGTTTCCTTGAAACTGACCCTTTCCTGTGAAAAGTGGCGGTTTCAATGGATTGCCATTTTCCAATTAAAAAAAAAATGTTGAAAAATTCCTCATTAGTTCTAGTCAGTGGCAGAGTTGGAAGTACTGTTTAGGTCTCATGACTCCCAGTCCAGTATCTCATTCACTAGACCACACTTAAACTCTCCTCTGATGTGCATGGTGCACCTTTTCTTAGGGCAAGAACTGTCTTCATATTTATGTCCTCTTCGGTCCTAGTCACACTGCTGGTGTTTAAAGAGTATAATTAGAGTGCTACCTATAGAAAGCGCAACAGTGTTGTCATTTTCCTTGAAGATGTCATATCTATATATTATCAAGGACCAATCCCTCTTTGTTTGACATATGAGGTGATCACCATTCAAGGTGATTTGGCCATTTTTTGTACTATAAAAAATCTTGGATATTTTTTTCACAAGCAAAAGAAAATATCATTCAACTGCACTTCAAAAGTGCAGATCTGTACTATAAGGAGGACACTTCAGTTGGACAAACAATGACGAAGAAAGGGCAGCTGGTGTTACATGCGCAGATTTACTGTGGGTACCTTGGAGACCTCACTTACTCAAATCAAACTGCAGTAGTAATTTGCTGGCATTTTAACATGTCGAAGGGATATATTGTAGTTAACTCATGATTTAAAACTGAGGGAGGAGAACTTCTGAGAGCCTGCAATTTTGATGGAATAAGAGGCTATTAATCAGTCCAATGGTTAGAACATCAAAGGGCTTTGCTTCACTATGAAGATCCCTTGATTTTGTAATAATTGCTGATGAAAGGCTTCTCCATGGAAGGCTGCACAAGTTATTTTAATAGTCTCTCTTGTATAAATAGAAGCATTTGCCCTTTCAATTGACCCGTTTAATGTGCAAGTACACTTGTACAGTCCTTGTTACACAGTGAGTAAACAGGTTACAAAATCTGGGCAAACAAAGGTGCTTGAAGTTTCTTATCAAATCCTCTGTGAAATGAATGATCAGTTCTCAGTGGAAATTTTGCTTCTTATTTTCCCACTAAATTTTTGTTCGTTCTCTTCTGAGTTCTGAAACATAAGAACTCGGGCGTGAAGATAGCAAGATACAACAGGGTTAAATCCCAGTACTTGAGCAATAATTTCAACCATGCACTCCTTATTGTTTCTGTAATTTACAGCATTAATCACCAGTAAACAATTCAATAAAAAGGTAATTCTGTCATTCTTTAGGCTTATTAATCTTGGCAATGTATCATGGGTTATCATCTTGCACATATGGCTTATTTTTTGTTTCCTTTTCCAAAAAGGAAGTTATACTTTAGCTTTTTTTTTTTCAGTTTGGTTCTGGTGCTTGACAAATGAAGGTGTCTGTGTGATTGCACAATATGTAAACAATGTGAATGTAGCCAACAGGAAACACCAACATGCCTAGATCTGTACAATTGTGCATATCAACTTCATAAGTTAAAAAAATCCCTCTAATATTGGGGGAAAGGTGGGAGGAAGAGAAACCCACAAAACACACTTAAGGTTGCACTTCTCAAACAAAGCATATATTAATTATAACCTGACAAACTACCTATCCATCCATAATGAAGAATTTCATTTTTATCAGTGAGCATGAAACTAGAATGCCTAAATGCTACCTGCTGGTGTTTGTACTGCTTTACTTCTTTATGTACAGTCAGATTCAATATTAGGGATGTAAAAATTAATTTAATTAAGAATCCATTTAAATGTTTTAAAAATAGAACAGTTAAATGCTGGGGTTGGGGGAAGCCATGCTGGGCTCGGCTCCTCCCTGCCAAGTGAGAGCTGCCTTGCTGTGGTGGTAGCTGGGCAGCTTTCACTTGCAGGCAGCTGAGCTGAGCCCAGCTACAGCTTCCTCCTCTTCCCCTGCCACTGGGCTCCGCGCCTTCCCATTAGCAAGAGCTGCCCAGCTGCTCTCGCTTGTGGGGAGCTGAACCCAGCAGTAGCTATCCTGTGCTGGTCTCTGCACTTCCCGCCAGCAAGAGCTGCCCAGCTGCTCTCACTAGCGGGGAGCCAGCCCAGCTGCCTCTCTGTTCCCTCCTCCCCAGTTTAAACGGTAATCAGCTGTTTAAAATGTTTAAATCCACCACACCAATGAACAACACACTAACCCACAAATCCCTACCTACCAACGCTACAAGACAAAGAATTCTGCATGGACTCCTCCTGATGGCCGAAACAACAGACTAGACTTTTACATAGAATGTTTCCGCTGACGTGCACAAGCTGAGATTGTCAACAAACAACACCGCTTATCCATAACCTGAACGCAACACCATCCACAGCCTCAAAAACAACTCTGACATTGTAATCAAAGAGGCAGACAAAGGAGGCACTGTTGTCGTCATGAATAGATTGGATTATGAACAGGAGGCTGCCAAACAACTCTCAAACACCACATTCTACAAGCCACTACTGTCCAACCCCACTGAAGAATACCAAAAGAAACGAAAACATCTACCTAATAAACTCCCAAAAGAAACACAGGAACAAATCTACACAGACACACCCCCCAAGCCCCGACCACGGTTATTCTATCTACTACCCAAGATCAACAAACCTGGAAATCCTGGACGCCCTATCATCTCAGGCATTGGCACTCTCACTGCAGGACTGTCAGGCTATATGACTCTCTCCTCAGGCCCTATGCCACCAGCACTCCTAGCTATCTTCGTGATACCACTGACTTCCTGAGAAAACTACAATCCATCAGTGATCTCCCAGAAAATACCATCCTAGCCACTATGGATGTAGAAGCTCTCTACACCAACATTCCACATAAAGATGGACTACAAGCCATCAAAAACACTTTCTCCGATGATCATATGTCACACCACACAGCTGAACTTTGTGACTTTGTCCTGACCCACAACTACTTCAGATTTGGAGTCAATCTATACCTCCAAGTCAGTGGCACACTATGGGCACCTGCATGGCCCCACAGTATGCCAACATTTTTATGGCTGACCTAGAACAATGCTTCCTCAAAACACGTCCCCTAACACCTCTTCTTTACCTACGCTACATTGATGACATTTTCATCATCTGGACCCCCGGGTCCCTCGAAGATTTTCACTGAGATTTTAATAATTTCCATCCCACTATCAACCTCAGCCTGAACCAGTCCACACAAGAAATCCACTTCCTGGATACTACAATAAAAATAAAGGATGGTCACATTAATATCACCCGATACCAAAAACCAACTGACCGCAATACGTATCTTCATGCCTCAGGCTTTCACTCTGGACACATTACAAGATCCATTGTCTACAGCCAAGCCTCAAGATACAACCGGATTTGCTCCGATCCCTCAGACAGAAACAAACACCTACAGGATCTCTATGAAACATTCCTAAAACTACAATACCCACCTAGAGAAGTAAAGAAACAAATTGACAGAGCCAGATGGGTACCCAGAAGTCACCTACTACAGGACAGACCCAACAAAGAGAACAACAGAACCCCACTGGTCATCACCTACGGTCCCCAACTAAAATCTCTCCAACACATTAAAGATCTACAACCTATCCTAGAAGATGATCCATCTCTCGCTCAGGCAGTGGGCGACAGACCCATCCTAGTTTACAGACAGCTCCCCAACCTGAAGGAAATACTCACCAGCAACCATACACCCTACAAAAAGTCCAACCCATGAACCTATCCCTGCAACAAACCCCGTTGTCAGCTCTGCCCACTCATCGACTCTAGTGACAACATCACTGATCCTAACCACATCAATCACACCACAAGGGGCTCATTCACCTGTACATCCACTCATGTTATGTATGCCATCATGTGCCAGCAATGCCCCTCTGCAATGTACATTGGCCAAACTGGACTATCACTATGCAAAAGGATAAATGGACACAAATCAGACATAAAAAATAATAACCATAATCCATAAACCAGTGGGAGAACACTTTAATCTCCCAGAGCACACTTTCACTGACCTGAAAGTTGCGTATGTCTCCAAAAAAACTCCAAAAACAGACTTCAAAGAGAAACTGCTGAGTTAGAAATGATCTGCAAACTTGACACATTCAAACTGGGTTTAAACAGAGATTTGGAGTGGCTCTCTCATTACAAGAGGTAAATTGCTTTGCTCACCCATTCTCACCTCCTACTCAATGACTGTCATTTGTCCTCAAGTACCCGGCTTTCATCCACCTCCCCCATTGTTCTCTATGCACTTGTATATCTATGTTTCCTATTTACTGTATCATTCTACCTCTGCATCTGACGAAGTGACCTGAGTCTCATGAAAGCTTATGCCTACAGAAATTAAATTTGTTAGTCTTTAAAGTGCCACAGAACTCTCGTTGTTTTTTGCTGTATACAAACTAACACGGCTACCCCTCTGGAACTCTTCTTCAAGGAGGCTCTATCAGACACCTGATACTCAGCACTTTGCAGGAAGAGGCCTATCATTCTATGTGGCAGACAATTCTTCAAGTGTTATTAGACACAGAGCTAGGAAAGCTACTTCATATGCTGCTTAGACCCTGCAACTTGAGCACTTACAGGAAAAGAGGAAATGTCAGTGTGCTGACAAGGCATCCAACTTAATACTAGAGGAATAGATGTGTGGAAATTAATTATGAACTCAGTGTTTTCTATGCTCTGCAAAGAAGGGAAGTTGGTGGGTAGGCATCTGTATGGGCTCAGACTCAAGCTATTTTGATGACTTGTTTGAGATATGTAGCCTTAGTGCTGCAGTTCCTGATTTGTTTGTTTGTTTTGTTTTGTTTTGTTTTGTTTTTAAATTTGAGGGTTTTTTAAATTGCACTCTAAAATTCTTGAAAGGTAACAGGAGCTCAGATCACAGATCTGTGCCTGTAACCTTAACTTTACCTTAATGAAGATGTTTGTTTTGGAATATGAGTTTTCTCCCTATACAGTTCTTCTGGGAGTAAGAACATAGTGCCAGTTAATCAAAGCTCCTGCACACTATGACATCTCTCCCAGATTTTTTTCCATAGCAGGCTCATGGGTCCTCATATCTTTGATGTTCTTCTTTGTAGGTACCATACATAAATCTTCACAGGAATACCCACAGCCACTCTGAATACCTAACTAGAAAATATTTCTTTGCCTATTTAGGAGTTCAGAAGATAAGATATTTTCACTTCACATGAATTTTATACCCTTTTCTTAGAAGGGCTTCATCATTGTTCCTTGCAGTGTATGTATATCTTTCCTTTCACAATGTTGTTCACCATTGAGTTAATATGATTGTATTTAAACACCAGTCTAAATTACTGTACTTTATTCTGTTTTCCTCATGGGTGGCCCTTTTGATATCTGTTTAATAACTAGCTCAGTTCTGGAGGCCTGGGGAAAGTTTCATTTGAAATTAGATAGTTTTTGTACAAGAAAAATAATCCATGTAAACATCCCAATTGTTATGAAAAGGCTTGGATCTTAGACATTACTCCCATGCTTCAGATATCTATTTTGCAGGAAGCAGTTGCTCGTTGTCTAAAACTTCTGGCTACAGTGTGAATCACTCAAGATTATGTAAGTGAGCTAAGTGCTAGGGATCCCAACTGGTTCATTAATTCCCTGCCATCTCATCTAGCAACACTGGCTACACAAGTGAGTGTCTCCACTCTTGCTGCCTTTGGGGACTAGAAGCAGTATCCCCCACCCACACAAATCCAGGGGGGTGGAGTGTGGTCACTCAACAATCCTTGACAACAGTGAAGAGGCAGGATCCAGCTTCATAATAAGGTGGTGAGTTGGGCCTCTGGCTCACGAAGATGGCCATGGTAAATGTGGACAATATCCCTGGCAGTGAGGGGGAGCAGAGAAAGGGAGGGTGATGCAAAACTGTATTGGCTGGGTTTGCTACAGCTCATATACCTGGGATAATTTTTTCATGGTTTTGACAAGAACTTGAACATACCCTGATGGGCTGGTCTATTTGACTAGCTTTAATCAGAATAGAAGGGATGTCCCAGGTAGAGCTGGTTGGAAACTTTTTGTCAAAATGATTTTTTCACTTAAAAAGGCCCTTTTTGTACAACTTTAATTTTCAGGTTTGCTGAAAAACGTCGGTCCCCTCCCCTACAATTAACATGAGGGCTCCCTGCCTGCCTGCCTGGAAGGCTCTTGTCAATTTCAAGTTCTGGCAGAGAGTGACATATTGACAAAAGTTTTCCAGGAGGGCTGCCAAGGTTGAGCCCCTGGAATCTCTTCCTCCATGCCTTTTTCCCAGTTCTAGGGCCAGAGAAGCAGAGATCTTAGGGTGCTCAGCCCCCTGCCTCCCCTGAGCTCCAGACATTTCAAATGTCCTAGCTCTCTGCTGGCCAGGCTGTTCCTGGAAAATGAAACTGACAAGAGCCTTCCAGGTGGACAGCTGGGAAGTCTCCCCCCAAAAATCCATTTTGGCACTCCAGAGAGATTTTTGTCTTGAAAACCCTTGTGATGTATTTCACGTTTTCGTATTTCATGTTTTTCACGTTTCACATTTTCGACATTTTGTCCTGCTCCAGGATGAAAATTTTTCAAAACCATGAAATTTTTTGAAGGAAGGGATTACATTTTCTGGCTAGCTCTAGTCCTAGAGGGTGATAATAAGCCATGCTGTGCAGGAGATGCTTTCATCTAGACAAGCCAAGATCCTGATTGAATGGAGGCATTAAAGAGTCAATTTTTTATAAGAATAGTAGTGACTGACCCTCGTGTCTGAAATTTCCAGTTAAGGTACTTCTTTTTCCCCCACCTAATTTTTCCCTGCAGTTTCAGTTGCTTATGGTACACATAGCCACTTTCTGCTCTGGCCTTCAGGAAAGTCAGTGGTGGTTCCATGAAAGCTTGTGAATTAGCTGAAATCATCCATAGCAAAAAAGGGTGTCTTTGTTTGTTTGTTGGAAACCTGGAGGCTGTTTGGTTTTAGAAGAATCCAGAAGAACAAGTGAAGAATAAAATTATATTTCCATAATAGGAATACATGTACATTGATTTTATTAGATGTGATATTTCCAAAGCTTTAAAGTTAAAGTTGAAAGAGGTTGCTTTCTTCCTTATACTGAACCATACCCTAAAATCCTCTGATATTTTTTCTATTTTAAGCAAGTGACACCACATAACATTTATTTAAAGGTCACTCTGATCTGAACTTGGTAAAGCTAATGAGAAAAGAGAGCTTGCTCTAAGAGGTCTGTGTCAAGATATTTTGCTGCTCTCAATGGGAGCAAGAAAGGGGCAGATGTTTCCTATCAGGTGCTTCCATACAAAGAACATGCATTACCCATTCTAATGAACTTTCAGCATGTCACAGGTCACAGTTCATCTTTTTGCCACATTTGCATTTGCAGCTGAAGTGGCTGGCAACTTTTTCTTCATTATACTAATCTCTTACATAACTGGATGCTTGAAAGGGGCCTGCCTATTCACTCTGATGTCGTTCGGTATGCTAAGTTCTGTAAAGTCCTTCATTCTTGTCAGAAGAAACAATGAAGCCATTGGGAAGGAGATTGTGTAGATACCCACATGCTGTATGGCAATTACTTCATTTTAATGTGAGGTAGGCAGTTTTCTCTTTGCTCTTCCTTTCCTTTGTTCTCAGTTTACTTCCTTTCCTTTTATTAGCCAATGTTTTAATTTCCCTCTACATGGTTTTCCAAAATAGACAAATAGTCAATAATGAAACAGAAAAATAAGAATCTCATCACCTATTTTTTTTACTGTGTTTAGTTCTTGTGAAAGGTGTCCAGTTGCAGTGGGGGAGGTTTAGGTTGGATATTAGGAAAAACTTTTTCACTAGGAGGGTGGTGAAGCACAGGAATGGAGGGAGATGGTGGAATCTCCATCCTTAGAGGTTTTTAAGGTATGGCTTGATGAAACCCTGGCTGGGATGATTTAGCTGAGGTTAGTGCTGCTTTGAGCAGGGGGGTGGACTAGATGACCTCCTGAGGTCTCTTCCAACTCTAATCTTCTATGATTCTATGAAGTTCAGAAAGAGTAGAAGAAAGGTGTAGAAGAGAGAACAAGCATGGAGCACTGGGCTTGGTGCAAGATCTGAGGCCTCAACCAGAGGCTGTGAACCAAAGTCAGGCCATGTATAAAAGCAGATGCTTATAGTTCACTGTCCAGTATATGAACTTGGCAAAGTTGTTGCTAATGTACTAGGCGCTAAATATTTATTTAAATGTATTCCAGCTAGCATAGATACATCCCAATCTAGTGCAAGATAAGGTGGTTTGGCAAAATAATGAATAGGATGTTTTGTCTGAGATCAGGAGGGCAAGGCAGTCCATTTAGGGACCACACTCGAGTTACAGCTCAAGCTAATGCTGCAGTGAAGACGAGCCCTTTGTATTGTTGTAGGCTGGGTTAAACCTAATTGAAGCTGGTGGATGTAACTGCCACCTGTCATTTAAGATAGTAGAAACAGTTCCGTTCCTTTATGAAATAACAGCAGTCTCCAAACTGAAACACAAGTGTATGTCATTCCCCAAAACAAAGACACATCCAAAGTCTCTCAGGGATTTGAACTATGTGGGTAAAGGGGCATTGCTGGGTATTTGGAATCTATGGAATCAATGGACTAGGATGAAATGAGGAAGCAATGGATAGAATTGCAAGAGTCCCTGTTCTCATACAATGCCACAAGGTGGTTCAAATAATGTGGTCAAATCAAAGTGGTTCAAATAATTATCTGGGTTCATTTATGACTCTAGTCCCCAAAGGCCTCAATTGGTCATCTTTAGTTATAATAAATTATCCACTTTTGCATTTCCACAATAAATTTGTTGCCCCTCACATTTAAATGGCCATGCTAAATCCTTGTGCTCCAAGTTCCATTATTCAAATGCTCCTTATGAATTGATGTTATATATCAAAGATTAAAGAAATCTTCATAAATTAAACATTAGAAAGAAAAGCTGTAACTTTTGAAGCAGTAAATATATCTTCTGAAATGCAAAGACATTTAATTTATGTAAACAATTGCTCATGACTTCACTCTACAATTGAGACAGTTAATTTAGCTTTCCTTTCACTTTAATGTTAACGGTTTATGAGTCTGTGTCTAATAGGTGTTATAGTGCAGTATTTTAACAGAATAATAGTTGTGTGAAACTATATAGGAGAAAAATGTTCATAGTTATAGCTTCTAAGACCGGAAGGGACCACTTTGATTATCCAATTTGATCTTCTGAATAAAATAGATCAATGGCATTACTTGGGCCATAAAATGTGACACATTAAAGGTAACATTTATTGGCTTGCCTTGATGTAAAGTGAAGACAGGATTTGGCCCTAAGTGTAATGTATAAAAAGTCATAAACTATTTAGGCCTTGCAGGAGCTCCTCAGCTTTTTTGATCCTTTCCTTTTTAATGCAATTTTTCATTACTTTTGCTCTTGAGAAGATTGTGGGATTGATATAATCAGAGTTCAATTACAGTACTTCTCATGACAATCCAATTTTCTTCTTTCTCAGAGTTGATGCAATCATGTATTTAAAATTTTAATTGAGGGCTCATGACCCTTTACATCTCTTCTCTCATTGTCTACCTACCCTACTCTTGTTTTTGCGTTTCTGAAGTGTGTCACCTCATGGGTTCAATACTTTTTAATTTTCTTGCTGTATTACTCTTGCTGTTGTGAATGCTCACATTTATCTCACCAAGTGTGCATTTTTGGTGATCTCTCCTGTCCTCACCTCATCAGCTAAGAGCTATCCTGAGTCTTATCTGTAAAGTCACCAGCTATTGTATGCACATATCACTTTGATACCATAAACCGGAGAAACTCTTGAATGTACCTTTGTGGCATTTATTTATTTATTTTTAGTGTTGTACCAGTTGGCTACTTGTGGATGCTAATTATTATTTGAGAAGGTATATCCCAAGTAATTGAGATTGATGATTACCTTGATACTAAATCGACTGTTACTTTTACCCTTTCCTGTGGCCTCCTCAGGTCCTATATTTTCAGATTCTATACTTCATTTAAGGATCAAGATTCAGAAAATTTAACTCCTTTCTAATTGTGTCATTGATAGACTTACTCCCCTTTGACTCATAGAACTTTTTTTTTTCTGCTCCCTCTCTTTTTAGCACTGGTGCCCACCTTTCACACCTGTCCTCTTTCTGTTAGTGTGCTATCCTTCTGTACTGCAGCTCCTGGTGATTAGACTGGCATTCCTATACCTCCCCACCTTAAGAGGCCAGTCCAATTCCCATTTAAATCAATGTAAAGATTTACTGAGAGTTGGACTGGGCTGCAACTCTTCATCATTCTCCAAATTGCCAAGTCTTTGGCTATAACTCTTTATTTCTTGCTCCTTCATATAATAAGTTAACTTCATAATGTGGCTTTGGATACAATTTTATAAATTGATTGTAAATATTTATATAAAAAAGTTTTCCAAAAGAACTTGAGGGTACTATCCAAAAATAAAAATTGCTCTGTAACACAAGGCTTATACAAGCTGTCCCAAAGAGGATAAACAGGTATTTCCCCTACTTTAGGAGTTGCCAAGTGGAGAGCCTTGTAGTGGTACTTGTGGAATATGTATTAATTTGCTATGGAAAAAAGGACAGCAACCAACTCATATGAAATCAGTGACAGCTGTGGAGCATTCCATGTATATATTGCACCCAACTTCCCTGTCCAGTCTCTATTTTGTTTGCTTTTAGAATGTGAGCTCCTGAGGGCAGGGCCTGGGCAGAGTTCTCTGTCTGAAAATCACCTAGTGGACTGTAGATGCTAAAACTAGTGTTACTTTCTTAACCAACATTCATAAACAGTACCTTAGCCAAGTGTAACTCTGCAATTACTACAAGAGGCAGATAAGTAGGGTCATGACTGTATGATGTGTGAGCAACAGCCAGGGTAGCTGACCTAACAAATTGAAAACCACCACCAGATTTTTCCCTTTGCCAAATTAATCTCATATTTTCTGTTTGAAAATAACTGATATAGAATAGATTTGTTACTTTAAGGTCCTAATATATCACTACCCTAAGTGAATGTGGACCACGGTAGGACTCAAGAACTGTCATCTTAATGGCTTGTACGTACAGACTCCATCTTCTTATTCTTCCTTCAGTCTATTCATTTACTTTCATAGTTGTTTTGTCTATATCTGCAGGTTCAATGGCTACAGAAATGCCAAAATTCCTGAGATTTTTAGGGGAAACCTTAGGGCCTGAAAAATCCTTTAAAAGCCTGAGATTATGTAAGTCTGCCTGAGAGGCAGGTAGTGATGTATTTACAAGGGTGCAGTCTGGGAGAAAATGGGGGAATATTGGTCAATTAGCAAGAAACTGTGGAATTATTATATCAGTATGTTAGCTAGGTGCTAAAACCAGCTAGAAATCCCAAGTAATTCTAAAAGTCAGTGAACTGAAGGGATTACGTGGTGTTGAGCCGAATGAGGAAATTGGGGTAGAAGCATATGTTGAGACTCTATGGTACTATGTGATGATGGAGGACATGGCGAGGGCCGCAGATTACATGACAGACAAGGAAGAAATATCCATTCTTATAAGGCCAAAGGAACAGGAACCAACAAGTTAGTGGCATTTACAATCAGAGGCCTCATGACATAGTCACCTCTGACTCTATATTTCAAGAGTACCAATGAAGGGATGTTTAAATTTGTCAAGTCAGTAATCATCTGTGCTTGGGCAACAGGGACAGTATATACCATTTAAAAATCATGAGAGGATGAGAAGTTTGCTGTCTCCAATGAGTCTAATCAGCCTGAGCAGTAGTGTTTGCTAATAGATTTGAATTTAAATTGTTTCTTGTCTGCGTACTTATTAGACAATTACGCTCAGCAGATGGAGGAATGGAGTTTAACACAATACAGACCTTCTGCACAACTGCTACAAGCCTAATGTGAACTACAAACGAGACTCTGGGCAGAATATTAATTTTGAGTTATGGTCTTCCGGTCCACAAAATGATCAGATCAAATTATCCTCCCTTTCCAGAGCCTTCTCAAACTGGATTATTTACCTGGTGATAATAAATCTTGGTTGCTTCATCACTCCCAATTAACTCAAAGTTTCAGATGGTCTGTTTGGACAATTTTCCACTCATGTTAGCTCCAGAGTCCGTTTTTTATCTCTGGGCTGAACTTGGTGGAAAGAATCTCAGAAACTTGGAAAATCTAAATTCCTCTCACTTGGCTCTCAATCCATTACACTTCTGTTAGAGTAGATGCTAGGAGATGCTTTTAAACAGAAGTACTGTATGCACTCTATATTTCAGATAGCCAGCCTGAATACTTTTCTGATTTGAATGTTCATCTAATCAAGCTTCAACCTTGATACATTCAATTATGTACACTTCAATCAGCACACTGTATTTTTGAGGATTAAACTGATCAATTTAGTTTGTGGGTAAAAACTCTAATAATATTACACACACTAGCTCATTATATTTAGTTTATTTGAACTTGCAAAATGGTCAAAACTTTTGGGGAAAAATATTAAAGTTTTCCTGGGAAAATCATTGACATTTTACATTTGTGAAAATTTCTAGCAGCATTCTAAAGTCTTAAAAATTAAGTTGGAAAATTTAATCGAAACATAAACATTTGAAAATTTTTTTTGACCAACTTAATTTTTAATATGATCAGTGAAAAAAATCCTTAGGAGTGAGCTGTATCAGAGTGCTTTTAAGAATATATGCGGGGTTTTGCATTTGGGCCAGTTCCACACAGGTTTGAAATTATGAAAGTTGCAGCCCTGAACTTATAAGTGGCTGCCTACCTAGGGGAATCCACAAACCTTGAATTTGGTTCCTAGGCTCTCTACACAATTCATGGGGAGGGATAGGTGCCTAACAATAGTGTCCACAAAAGCCAGCATGCTAGGCTAAACTAGTCAATAGCAGACACTGAGGGGAGCGATGGGACCTAGGCTCCGCCTCTTTCAAGGAGTTAAGTGCTTAAATCCAGCCTGGAAGGAGGAGCCTACCTCTGCTTGGCCTCCACAGTTAAGAGCTCTCTCCTGGAATCAGGGGAATAAGTTGTTCTTGCAATAATGGCAGCAGCACATGCTAATTCCACACAAAATGCCTGAGGAGCCTTTATAAGCTTTTAGCCCAGTGGTTAAGGCACTCAGTTAGAACATGAAAAATCTCAGTTCAATTCCTCTCTCTGCCTGCTGAGAAGGGATTTATATATGGGTGTCCCACCTCCCAAGTGAGTTCCCTAAACACAAGTGCACTGAGATATTCTGATGTGGATATCTGTCTCTCCTGTTGAAGTTGTTCCTCTCTGTATGAATACACAAAGCTGCATTGGGCCAGAGAGACTTAGAATGACATTATAGTACAGTGGTTAGGGCACTCCCTGATAAGTGGGGACCTCTATTCAAATCCCTTCTCATCGGGCAGAGCAGGGAAATCAAACTGGGGTGTCTCACATCCTGGGGGAGTTCACTAACCATTAGGCTAAAGGTTATAAAGGAAGCCACTCCTCCCTCTAGCCCAGCCATTTTGTATGGCATTAGGAATGCTTTCAGTACGCCCCCCAGTTAGGCCCTGGTAGGTGGGGGAATGCCTATTGTCAGCTGTTTTCAGGATTCCGCTGAGGCATAGGCATGAGATAGGTGTTCAGGCTTTTAGATTGTGATGTTGTGCACATGCTCAAAGGCAGAAACCTAGGCACGTAGGGTACTTTTATGGTGAAAATATAGGTGTGGATGTATTTTAGGCACCTCCTGAGTTTGGCCACAGTTAAGCCTAGGCTTTTGAGGATTTCTATGGTGCTCACGTTTTGGAGTTAGGCTTCCGAAGGAGTTAGGAATCTATGTTCTTTTGTAGATCTGGATCTTGGTGCGTAGGTATATAAGACCAGTTGAAGGATCTGAATGAATGGATCCCTTATCCCCTTTGACCAATAATATGTTGGAATTTCTCAAAACTCCAAGACTTGACCTGTACCCTGCCATTTCATCATAGCATGAAGCAGTTCTCTGTAGGAGAAAGCCAGTCTGTTTAAAATGTTGTGCACTTTTAAGATTTCAGTCTCAGAGATGCCATAAAATCTGTGGTGTGTTTGATGGGGAAGCAACTGACATATCCATTTTCATTAAATCAACCTGCTAAGTGAAGCAGAGATACCAGGAATTGCTGCTTTTCACAAGGAATCTAGTTTTATTAAAGGAAGGCCAAAGTTGGCCTATGGACTTCATGCTGGGAGGTGGTAATGGGGAGGGGGGAGAGAGAGAGAAAGAGAGCATGCTCAGTTGCCATGATGATAACGAATATGGGACTGGAAAGGTCCTCCTGGGTTATCAAGTCCAGTCCTCTTCTATCACAGGCAACCCTGTCATATAGTTCTATTCATCAAAACCTCACAGCAGGAGGGTATAGAATCCAGGTATCCTGAGTACCACTTCAGGGCTGTGACCATAAGGCCACACTAGCTCCCCTTAGCAGGAGCATGGTATCAGAATCTAGACGGGTAGAGAGAAATGACTACAATCATTTCAGAACCCCAAGTCTCTGATACTAACATAATTTTGAGTAACATAATAGTTATGCTAGTCAATATTCACTCTATGGGTCCACATGTATCCCTAAAGCTGAATTCTGCCAGGACTCAAACTTCATTGGGATTTTCATGGTATATAATAAAAGGAAGAATTGGACCAGTAGTGTGTCGGAATTGGAAGGAAAGTGGCTTGTTAGGTACCACATAACTACTCTACAGAGGTGAGAAAGGCTCCTTGAAAATTCTTTTCTCTCCCTCCTCCCCCTGCTAATTTTGCATGCTCAGGTGGGACTAGGCCTGTATGAAATGATTAATCCATCACAAGTAAAAAAGAAATGTCTACTGAGCTCTGTTAGTAGTTGTATACCATGTACTTATTCCTTAAGGAAACAATAGCTTGCTGTCCCAGTAATCTGAATTTGTATTGCTTGTTTGTTCCATAATAATGTCATCCTAAATGTGACCTTCAGTAAATCCATGTGCATCAAGATTGTCAAATACAGTACCTTGGTAAAGTTAAAGATTCATGAGTTAAATCTGTAACTTGGAATACAAATATGTACATCAGAATATGTTCTGCATGACACACAAAAATTAGAGATGGAGTTAGCAAGCTCTGCCAAAGCTGCTATTTACTCAGCTTAATCTTCATGTTAGCATTAAGCTAATAGTACCTGATTGAATGTCAATTGAAGATAATGGAAAGGAGTTACGAAGAATGCACGGAATATTATGCCAATAAACCAGGAGTTTCCAAAAATCTCTGAGGTACATGGGCCACTAGAACTGCATATTTGATAGGGAAGTTTCAGGACATTGCTGTTAAAATTTCCTTCCAGACATCACTGCGTGCGTGAAACAAGTCTGGTGCATATCTGTGTGAGACATGACAAGAGAGTGGAGAAACAGAGGAAAATGTATCTAGCACAAGCTATATATAACACTTTTAAGTGTACTTTTTTATCTAACTATTAAAGATGAAAGACACTGAGGAAGTGAAGAGATGAGTAAAGCATATGTAAGAAGAAATAATATATTGAAGAGTTCTGCTTTTTTCTCAAAAATTGTCAGACTGAGAAGAGTCAGAGAAAGGGGATGGGAGCCTAGATTAAGTGATACAATGCCCATAAAGTAACTCTCTTAAAGAAGCAGTGCAGTGTGCTGTCATAGAAGCATCCTTACATCCTTCCCTCCACACAAGCCAACAACAGGAGATGAAGTGGCTGAGGAGGGGATATTCATTTAGGGATGATCTAATGCCCACTGAAGTAATTGAGAGCCTTACCACTGACTTCACTGAGTTGGATCTAGTCCTTCATGTTGGGTTTTCCTCTCACACTCCCTGAGTAAATTAACCTGATGGAAGGGGAGAGATGAATCTCTAAAGGTTTTGAGTTTGGGTTTGGTTCACTTTTTTGTCTGAAACTGTCTCAAGACTTTTCAATTCTTCCCATTCTTTGATCTCGGGTGCAAATACCATTTCTCATGGTATTTCAACAATTCTGGCCAATGCCTGTTAGGCAAAACTGTGATGTCAAGAGGGGGAAGGACATTCAACAAAGAAACAAAAACAAAAAAAATCCAGAGATTTCAGAATCTCAAAATAGGCTCACTTGGAATTCAGTTCTGGAGGGAAAAAGAGTGAAATCTTGGGAGGACTTGAATTCCTCTTCTTCCTTCCCAGTTTACCCATTCCTCCAAATGACACTGTCTTGAGATGGCATAAAGCAATGCTGATGAGCCTCACAGGGTTCTGAGTTCTTATCTTAAGGGAAGGTCACAATGAATCCTTTGTGGGGAAGAAGTAAAAGTGGAACTATGGGGACGTGATCTCCAACAGTCCCAATAACATAACTAATACATAATCACAAATAATTAAATATTTCTGTTTTGAACTTATTCAAATTTGCTGACCACAGAAAATGGCACTTCAGTGCTTACCTGGTTTCACTGTTCATTTGAAATGGGATCATTCAGTATAGGCTTTTAAGTCCGACCTTGGACATTCTTGCAGGTTTTCTTTTCCAGTGTATTCCTTTCTGCCCATCAGCCATTGAAATATGCAGAATGAAGTTAAATCTAGCACTTCAGTCAGCAATCTCTATACACAGTGTAAGTGAATTAGCCAAAAAGGTGAGAAATGCAAAACCAATGAGTAAATAATGTACCTCAATTATTTAAGTACAGAATTAATCAACAGCTATTTGAATTTGACACAATTTACTAAAAGACAAAATGACACTTGAGCATTTAAAATATGCAAAGATAGCTTTCTGGTTTCTATGGTCTGTGATTCCTTACTGTGATTGATTAAAAATTCATACACAGTTAATCATATCATGGAATGCATAACCCTCACCACAGTATGATGCCTACTTGATTATACAGTTTTGGTTCACCCTTGTGAGATTAATAAATCACTGTAAAGTGACAGACACTGAACACTGTAGCATGATGTGTTGGAGGGATAGAGCTTCACTTTTCTTTCCTTAGTCAACATCATATAGTACATACTAGGTGTGGATCTTAGAAGACACAGAAGTGTTCTGTGAGGGCATAAGAAAACCCCTTTCAAGCTATTATTGAAGGTGCTTGTGTTTTATTTGATCAGAACATTTCTTTAATCCAATAAACATTTCTCCATTCACTGTCAGTTCTCTTATTAAAAGCACCTTCCTATGTACAAGACTTATAATAGTTTCTTTTGTAAAAAGAGAGATGAATGTCTCCCCTCACCCTTTATATTAGGTATCCTTTTCTAAGGGATGCCTTTTAGTTAGGGCAGGAAATGTATATTTTTTATTTCTCACTATTGTGTAATAATCTCTTCATTGCACAGAATGGTCTGTGCAGCTGTGCTCAGGTGTCATTGCAGGGTGACCTATGCTTCCTTTACCAATCAGAACAATGAGCAGAGAAAATGGATTACAGCCAGAATGCTGCAGATAACTGAGGTAATAAATTGCAAAGGGAATTGTTTTTGGCAGTGATATTTTTTTCTTTGATTTAACAGCAATAATATGGCTAAAGTTTTCCACCAACTTGCTGTAAATTCCATGGAAAGTGACGTCTGAGCTCCTGGTGCAGGGCACAGGTTGGGACTTTCCAGATTTCAGTGATGCTGATAGAGAATGTTTCACTTATTAATTATTATTATAGTCATCTCAGGGAAACAGTGTGCATACAGTAAATTAAAACAGTTCTCAAAATGTACTAGAAGGATTCAGGTTAAATTTCTAAACACATTATAGAGCTGCATTGTGCCTTAGCAACAGCTTTATAATTTATTGCAAGGAGACCTGATATATTTATAGAAATGTAAATTCTCCAAAGCAATTTTGTGAAATCTGCAGCTTCTTACAAGAGCACTAATAGAACTCCTGAATCTTTATACCTGCACCGTACTGTGGTCTAACGTAGGGCATACTGAGCTATAATATATGTTGGGTTTTATTAGGTAATGCTTATGGTATATGAAAATCATAGTGGTTCTGTACTGTGGTTCTCATCCTGTGTTGTCTTTTGTATTTTCTAGTATAGACTAGGAAGGAAGAAAGAATATCAGAAATGAAAAGTTAGCTTGAAACTAAGCTTTTAAAAACCTTGCACAACTTTTAAATAACTTCTCCACATATAACTTCAAGATGCTCAGTGAGAACCTATGATCATATATAATTTGTATGTCCATTTGCAGTGTCCATGATGTGATAACTGCTTTTAAAACATATGAGACAGGATGATTCGTGTCCTGAGGACCTTACAGACTAAGGTAGATAGACAGACAGATAAAAAGTGGTTCAGAAACACTACTATGTTACCACACACTACTGGGCAATCTGGAGTTCTGATTGGCATTAATATAAGTAATGTAGAGGTGGAGTTTAGTAGTTCACTGTTTCTCACATGAATTGTTGCTGTAGCTATGGAGGTGAGAAAGCCTTAGATAAAAGTGATGAGACACAAAAAGGGCTAATTCCATGGAAGTCTTCAGAATAGTTAAAAGGGAATTTAACCTGCCAACTAGGTAAACAGGTCTCTTGCACTGAAGAAAATCTATATGAAGTATATGTTGCTATGATTTGAAAGTGGTATTGTAGGCTGGATAGCAGATGCATAAGAAGAATGCTACATGAAACTTTGACAGCTCCAGTTAATGTATTGCTTTCATTCTTTAGTGAAATGGTTCAGCTACTTCCTTATGAGAAAGATAATTAATTTAACTCTTTTTCACTATTTCCCTATGGATTATTTCTCACCACATGGTTAAAATACAGGTTCAGTTATTAGCAGGAAGGCAAATGAAGCAACAAAAACACAGGTGTTTGATTCTTCTTTTGAGAATATGCAATTGCTACTTAATAAAGAAAATGGGAAGATTTTACTGTGGAAATCAGATGACCAGAGATGAGTAAATACATTGAGTACGTAATGGGAAAAAGAAAAGAATTGTCCATAAGGTCTGAACTCTGGACTGGGAGCCAGTTACATCTGCTCAGAAACTATGGTGATAGTTGGGCAGTATTAAACTCAAAGACAGGAACTCCTGGATTCTGACCTGACTGCTCTGTAAAGTGTTAGGCAAGTTACATGGGGACCAACCCTATTCCCATTTTAATTTCATAACATATCTCTCATTGAGAAGAGCGGGCCCTTAATTCACCATCTCAGTTTCCCCATCCATAAAATGTGCAGTAGTGGTACTCACATTCTTCATGCTGGCCTTGCAAAGATTAATGTTTGTAAAGCACTTTGAAGATGTCAGCCTTTCCTTTTCCCCTCTCTTACGACATGTAGAGTTTGGGGCATATTCTCTGCCCTTGTTCTGACTGGTTTGCATGGCTGAAGCGTCACAAAGCAGCTGGATATTAGCCTTAAAGAGACATAGGAGAATGGTCAACCCTTTGCTTTTTATATCTTTCTTTGGGTGTCCTTGTATATCATTACAATATTAGATATAAAACTAAACTGATATTCTAGATGAGATTTACTTTATAGATTTTATACACACTGAAGATATTTGTACTAGAAGTGTAGATCCATTTCTGGATCCTAATCTTCCAGTTCTTCTCTATCTGAACTGAACGAACAATCCCCCCCCCCCCTTTTTTTTTAAATAATTCAGATCCAGGTCCAAACATTCCACTTTGAATCCATCTCTAATTAAAAACAAAAGCCTTGTGTTACATGCTCTTCTGCCTCTCCACGACTGTTCTGGTACAACCATTACAGATTGTCTTTTTCTGGATGCAGCATTTTAAAAAGCAAATGGTTTGTGTGCTAGTGAGGTGAAAAAGAAAAAAAAAAGAGGTTACAGTAGGTACATTACATTGGACATAAATTTCCCTACAGTTCAGGGATGGGTGAATTAATTCAGATAAACCCTAGCCCATTTTAAAATCTGAATTCAAACCAAAGTTTTTCTGTGGTTGTGAAATCTTTGCAGGCCTGCCTCCTTCCAGATTTCAAAAGTGAGGCCAAAAGTGCTGATGTATTAGGAGAAGAGGTTGTTTTCATGAATCAAGATTTTCAAGTGTCTCAGTTTAGGGGGACCCAATGTGAACCATCTTAAAGGGGCCTGATTTTTCAGAAAGTGCTGAATATTTTCCCTCTGAAAGTTAGGTCTCTTTAAGAGTGTCTCAACTTGCACCCAAATTCACATTTGAAACTGAAACTGAAAATCTTGGATATGATTGTGCCAGAAATTTTTCAAGAAAAATTGTTCTTATGAGATTTCCAGCCCAGTTTTGCAAACTTAAAATGCTTGGAGAGTTCTGATAAGCTTGAGGTAGGACCCAAAACTCTTGGATGTTTATCTGAACCAAGTCCTCAACTTTGAACCTTCTCAGATTTCCCATCATTCCTTACGACTGTTGTACACTTGACAATACTATATCTGACTCAATGGATGAAAGCAAAATGATAACAGAGAAAAAATCTTCTTTGGAGCCGACCTTGACCTGCTTTAATTACCTGTTATATAAATGGAAAACATTTTTTCAAAAAAAATTATTAATCATGGTAAAGAAAGTGGATTCAATCTAATCTACAGTGATGTCACCACCAGTTTAGAAGCTTTTGCTTTTGTGTTTTCTCCAGTTGCTTCAATGGTGTGGAAATTATTCAGTTTTTGGACCAGATTCAGATGTCAGTTTGAGAATAGTCTAGCTGGACTAGGGATGGAATTCACTTTCCTACATGTACTCATGTACATTGTCATTTGACCACGCTTTTTCTTGCTTTCTGGCATCCTGGGATGTCTTTTTGTGGCCCAATCATGGTATGCTTAGTAGACTCCATACTGAATCTAAGGGTTTAAATTTCCAAAGTTTTGAGTTTAAGGACTTTTACCTAACTTCATAATTTGCTTTCAACTCCCTACCCTCCCACTCCCCTTCTAAAGTGGCAGTTTTTGGTAGGATCTCTACCCTACAAACTAATACAGTGGTAAGGATTACTTAATGGCTCAACTATACTTACTACTTGAACCAACTACTGTATAATATTTAGGATGAGATCAAGACTAGCGCTGCCTCTCCTTGTGTGTTATAAAACTAGCTGTACCAAGTTCAAGATGCAATATTTCAATGTTGAGAAACCTGCTTTCTAAACCTTGTCTTTTATAGCTGCTCTGGCCTTGAGATGCTGTGCTTGGCCTGTGAGTGCTAAGAGATGCTTTCCATCATGTACACATATGGCTGCAAGGAAAGTAGTTCTATAATCTGTGCTCTGTGCATTAATCTGTTGCTGATATGCTATGTCCATTGGTTATACTGGGTTCTTCTCTGTGACTGGATTTTATGTTGACTTGGGTGACCGCTTTTATTTTTGTCAGAAGCTAAGGATTTTTAATCTATGAATTCAATGGATTTGATTTGCTTTAGCCTACTATGGAGTAATTAAAATGTCTATTCCTCTCATAATCAAACTCCTATCACAGTCCAAATTGCTCTGGGCTCACTCAACTGCTGCCTCTCTCATCTTGCAAAGGGATGGATTTTGCATCACGTCTATGCCAACCCACTCTGTCAGTGGTGAGGGTACCCCTTGGCCTACAGAACTTTTGTTATTGGTCATAATGTGTGTGAGAGATGAGGGAAAAATCCCACTTTAGCTTTCAGATTTCAACGTTGGAGTGTACAGGGTTGATAGAGAGAATGATCTTTTATGTGGAAACTGAATATGGGACACCACGGTGCCATTTTAGTGCCACATCTCTGGGTAGAACTGTATTTAAGAGAATGGAATTTGCATACAGATTAGTTTTATCTTTGATTTCCAAAGAGAATCTTGATGATGTGATTTTTATCAACAGAAAGGCCCTTAAAACATATAAACATTGTTTCCTTCCATATAACTGAAAGAAAGAACATGTGACTTTTCCACTCTGTTAAGGTTATTTTACCAGGTTTTTAAGTAGTATTGTGTATACATACTTGCTTCTAATTTAGAAAAATTATGTGTTTATTCAGTCATGTTAGGTTTGTTTAAAGATTATAGCTCAGTAAAGTTGCCTGGTAATGAGGCTTTCTCTCTGGGCATTCTGTGTGACTAAGTTCTTTACAGCCAGGGTAATAGCATGGAATACACCTGCTGATATTTACATTAACTCTTCTTGATCCTGGAAACAGTTGTTTTTGTAATATTTATATTTGTGCTGTATAAAGTACTTAAGTGCTGCAGGACAAAGAAGGAAAGTGGGGGCTGCTTATTATCTCATCTCATTTAAAATGCCATTTCAATATGTTTTTTATGGGCAAAATGAGGGGGCAATAATGTGATGTGATGAAAGCAATTGAATCTATTATTCATTCATCAAAACTAGTAAGCGGTGATGTTGTATACAGTCTAATGTTGTATTGCAATAACCAATGAGCCATAAACAAGAGTGCACTCAGCCAATTTATAGTGTCCCCTGTTTATTTGGATAGAATTGATGCATGAGAATCCTGCATGCTACCAACAATATAACTTGCAGTGTTACTTCAACGTAGCTCTGAGAACTATCGAGATCCTTTTATTTGTTAAACCATTGGGACCAAACTAAGCTTGTCTCATCTGGAAGTTTACCTCTTCTCATTTACACAGAGACAAACCATAGCTTAACTACAGCATTTAAATAGTTCTCTCTCTGAAAGACTGGATCCCATTAATTCAGAAACAAAACATGCTCTTTTTCTGTAGAACCAATAGGCTAAGGAGATATGGGGCAGCAAGGAACAGCTTGACAGCCTCTGTCCAAACAGAGAGGGTGTCTGAGCCACTCCAGGCCTACTAAACGCCCATGCAGGCTAGCAGTGTGAGCAAAAGATCCCACTTCATTCTGTGCAACAGTGCTGACTTTAGTGCTCTTGTACAACTTCTTCTTCTCACCACTTGTATAGCAGATGTAATACCTAGCGTATTAATATCTAAGGACAGCATTGCCAGAAGTGCATGCCAGCTTGAGCCAGTTTGAGTAATGTACTTGAAAGCAGAGAGATCAGGCTTTCTTTCAGCTCACCGTTAGCACACTGGGAATAAAAGTACTTAAAGCAAACCTTTTGCCTCCTTTTTAGCACTGAGAGGTCTTTAAGACTATTCAATAAATAACCTTTGGCTGCAGCTCTCTGGCAGACAGCTCTACAAACTTTCTTGCTTAGAAAACTTGAGCAAGAGAGGAGCAATCTTTTTTTAAGTTACTCCTTCCTGATGTAACACAGTTAAGCAGAGGGCAAGAACTGAAACAAGCCATTTTTCATTTTCCCTGCCACTTGATGTGAAATGGGATTAACTCAACCATTAGACAATAAGAAAAATGGTTTTGGTAATCTGGGTATATCAGTAGTGGTATAATTTTATTCAGAGTCCTATTTATCATGGGAAGATAAGTGCAAAACAAGAAAATCCAATTCCTTAGGCAAGCTTAGTCTTTATAGTAAACCAGCTTTCATGTTTGCTTTTACCAGTTATTGTGACCAGTTGCTTTACTTGTTGATATCATCAGGTAGAATTGATTGCTAGCCCACAGACCTTCCTTTTGTGCACACCCAGATTACAGTTGTTTGATCAACAGCATGAAAATTCTTTCTTTGTAGGAAGAGAGGAAGGATGATTTTATGGTTAAGGCACTGCACTGGGGCTCAGGGTTCAAGTCCCAGTTCTACAGACCTCCTCTGAGGCCTCTACAGACTTCCTCTGAGGCAAGTTGCTGAGAACGGGATTCAGCAGAGCATTTTAGAACCTGTTTAGGATTAAGCATGTGTTTCAAGAATATTATCAGCTTCCAGTAGGCCCCAGAAATAATCACTGAACACTTTTTCATCTGACACTTGGGAATGGTAGAAGTGTAACTGATACCCTTTCACTGTAATACTCTGCCCCACACACCCCCTCCTCCTCACATGGTGGCTGTGCCATGTTTTGATGTTGATGAGCCTGCTATGGCCTTGGGTAACAGATCTATTAGCTCAGGTAGATGCTAATGCTCTAAGATCCAGAGGCACCAGGCTCAATCCTCACTGCTGATGACCCACTAAAGCTGTTTGTCCCATACTGAGACTTTAATGTATATCAGGGTGCTTCTGTTCCCTCTTCTGCATTGCCAACCCCATTGTTACATGAAAATAGAGCCTCTGAACAACTGGTGAAATAAAGATACTCACTTTTAACTATCTTTATATTCATTTAGTTGATAATCTTATAAATCCTAAAAATACATCCGTATACCTTTAATAATAATCAGGTTTTGATTATATTTGAGGCTGCAATCTTCCATTTTGCATATGGCACCAATTAATTGAAAAGAGAATGATGACTTTACTATCATTTAGGAAACAGTTGTTTTCTAATTAACCAAACAGTGTTGATGGCAAAGTCTCACACTGATATTTAGAACAACAAAGCTTGTACTTAAAAAAAATAAATGACATTGATATATTTACTATTTCCATCCCAGTAGCTTTCTCATTAAAAACAAACAGGTTAAAAGAAATGCTTGATTGTTGAGTAGAGACATTTTGGACAAATTGTTTATTATGCAATTTCAGGTCAACCAAAATTATTAGGGACTTGGTCACAAATTTACCAAATAGTTTCAGCCCTCAAAATCATTTGGTTTATATTTACAAGGGGATTGTGGCTTAGGTAATATTCACAAAACCATGCCCAGGACCCCCTTTTATAGACTATTTTAGGGCACTGATTTAGGAGGGGAAAGACCTAGGTTCAGCTTAGAGCTCTAGGGCAGGGATTTGAAGCCAGGTCTCCCATTTCCAGGTGAGGGCCATAACTAGTAAGCTATTGGGTATTCTATGGTGGGTCTCCCTCAGTCTCTCCTATATTAAGCTGTTCTATTTATATATACTTAACTATTCATTGAGCGAGTGAGAGAAAATGACTATAGTGTGGTGGTTAGGGCACCCTGTGGGAGAACCAAGTTCAAGCCTCTACTGCAAATCAGGCAGAGCGGGGAATTCAATCCTGGGTCTCCCACATCCCAGATGAGTACTCTGACCTCTGGGTTATGAGGTGTAAGAGGGCCTGAGCACTACTTCCACAATCTAACCCTTCATTTCCATTGCTGTTATAGAAGAGTAAGAATGTCCAGACTTTAAATGGTATAAGAGATTTTCCATTAATGGCTTGCAAAGCACAAGAAACAGGGAAGGAAGATTGAGGGAGATGACCAGTCAGTGAGCAGTCCACTGACCAAAGGACTGAGGAACAGTTTTTACACTACCAATGCTCTTAATTAATACAAAAACAACTAACAGCGGTTAAAATGTTCCACCTAAAAAATTGGTCTCCAAATTGTTTGTGAGAGCCAATGGGAAATGTCAATTGCTGGAAGATTTAATTGATGTTATACATTTTCTTTAGTTTACAATTAAAGAACTAATTGTATTTTGTAGCACTTTAAAAGTGCCAGCTGCCAATCTTGTTTGTTATTTGAGTTCTTTGGTTAGAGATCTCAACAGACTAAACTTTATTCCCTTTTGGTTTTTGTTTGGAATTTTCTGTTGCACGCATAGCTTTGGTGCATGGTAATGTCAAAACACATGATAGAGTTGCTTGTGTTGATCTCATCAGTGAACCAGATCTCTGTAACATAAGGATGGCATCTTTTGAATGGTTGCTAGGGGATATTGTGAAGGCCAAAAGTATAACTGGATTCAAAAAAGAATTAGATAAATTCATGGAGGATAGGGCCATCAATGGGCCTCTGAATGTCCCTAAACCTCTCTCTGCCAGAAGCTGGGACTGGACAATGGGATGGATAAATTGTCCTGTTCTGTTCATTCCCTCTGAATCATCTGGCATGGGCCATTATTGTAAAATAGGATACTGGGTCAACTGGCCCATTAATCTGATCCAGTATGGCCATTTTTATGTTCTTAAAGAAAATAAGAATATTAAAGCATGGGGGAAGAGACTTTTGTGATGAACTTTTCCTTATTTTAGAGATGTTGCTTTTTCCCATCATCAGAACCCAATTCCCCCTCACTTAGATCTGAATCTTTCATTGTGATTATAGCTCCAAGTCTACAAGTAGACTGTAAAGCCTCATAATCTGCCATGCAGTCTAATTATTAAAGAGCAATGTACAATAAGTGAGAGACTTAGAAAATTATAGTAAATTGCCTCCTCTACTTTACCTTGAACTTTTCATCTGTCCCAACAGTATCTTTGGTATGTGTTGTCACCATTCGTATTGCAAACATTAGAATATTTATATTGCTAATTACCCTACTAGAAAGTAAGTGGAATAAGAAAAAATGTTTTAAATTCAAATGTTGCTCGATACAGCTGTACAGTCATGTTCGTGAGAGGATTGAATCTGAGTTCCTGAAAACAATTCATCGGGGGAAAATAAATTGCTTTCATATTAACCTGTAGAATATTAAATGCCATATAGATTTGCTGAGACACAGTCAGATGTGTCAATTAAGAGAGATGTATTCTTGAGAGGGGCTATTCAGATCATTTCAAGTGAGGGAATTATTCTCCCAGCCTCCTTCAGTACTCCAGTTAATAAAGTGGGTTTCATTCAGTGCACTAAACTCACTGAACTGGACATTATTTTCCCCTCCTTACTCTAGTCTGATAATCACCCACTAAATGATGGAAGAAACCACTCTCATTTAAGAAATAATTTGGGAGCTACTGTATAATTGACCTGTCTGGTGCAATATATCTTACTTAAGGAATTTCTTTGTGTCATCTGCTTGATTTGCATAATAAACACAGCAGAGCTCAAATACAGCCCTATTGAGCTTTGCAGGGGAGATAGCAAATTCTGGATATTTGACTGCAAGCTGCTTTTTTTAACTTTTCTAAATTATAGTCACTTTTCAGAATTTCAAATTAGTGCCACAATTTTAATATATCTGTCTAATTTCACTAATCATAGCAACCTGTTGTACAAATTAGACCTTTTTCAACCTTTTGTGATATTGAATGTTCTAAACAGCTGCTTATATTTAAAACCCTCAATCAGAAATATATGTAAGCGCCTTGTCTTTAGCTGTCACTTAAAAACCAAGGCATACACTATTTTTGTTTTTGCAAAGAGGAGAGCAGTGAATGAAATGAACAAAGATGTTTTAACTAAGTTTCACATTCAGACTGCTACCTTTGTAGCTGTCTGAGGAGTTCAAACAAACGTTTTATGATTGTACAGTACCATACGGATCTTTGTGCTAGAGAGTTCAATAGTATGTGGTTTGGCAACATCAGTCTGTGGTCAAGTAAAGATCTTAACAAAGAGGGGAAAGGGAAATGCATCTCTCAAAAGAAAATGTTCTGAATTCCACATTCATCTCCTTTTGATTTCTTGACTCTTCATTTTTCCAAGATCACTGTATTCTGAGTTTGACTATTTTGTCACTTTGTTAATTATTGGCAGGTGAAGGGGCACTAGCACTAAAATTAAAAATATTAAATCACAGGCTATAAAAGCCATTGTTCCTACAACGTAGCTTTCTGCATGCAGCAAAGAAAGAAATCATATTGGAAGTGCACAGCTCATTGGAAAGCATTCATTTAATGAATGTGTCGTAGATCTAGGACACAATTGGGAACCTACATCACAACAGCTGTAAAATCAGGCTACATCTGCTTGACCACAATTTTGGATTCATTTTAAGGACTATCTTATTTAGTGCTGCTGCCTTTCATGCTTTATAAAGCTTCATCTTCAGAATGCAACAGTATGATAGTCTCAAATGAAAACAGTCTTTGAAAAGTAGTCATTAGGATTCACTGAAATGGTGACAGCATGCAATTCCACTTGCATGTTTCTCCCATTTGTAAACTTAGGCCAACACTTTCAAACTTGGGTGCCTAACAACAAACCCCTAAATGCATACATAGGCACCAGAATAGAAGAGGCCTTAGCAGAGGTGCTGACTCACTGAAGTCAATGGAAACCATAGGGGCTCTGCACATCTGAGAGAGGCTGTTTTTTTGTTTTTTTTTTTTAATTTAGGGATGAGATTTTTAAAAAGCACCTACAGGATTTGGGAATCCAAATTCCATTGATTTTTAGTCTATCCTAGGGCAGATGGTATTGATGGTCATTTGTGCCAGGGAATCTCCTATATCATTGTCTGGCTACTTTACAAATGTCTTCATGAAACTGCGAATGTTTTCATATTCCCTTGTATATTCAGGGGTGTTAGGCACAGCAGCACCCCATCCAGGTAATTTCAGAAGGCAATCCCAGATGTAATTGCAATTTCAGTAGATATACCCATGCTACCTTTAATCCAGGTACCATGGATAAAAACAATAGTGCAGATGTAGAAGCGCAGGCTTCAGCAACTTGAGTAGGTATCCATGGCTCCAGATGGTCTTGTATACAGGGCCACATTGTTTGATGGGGACCCAGGGCTATTTTAGTTTTGGAAACCCCTCTTTGCATATTCAGTTCCTTCTCTTTAATGTTTTATCACCACCCATGCCTGACGCCAAACATTCTATGATTAAATGACCTTGGTTATTTCCCTTCCATTTTTTAAATATGATATACCAAGTGTAAAACCGAGTGATAGTTAAAACGAATACAACCATTTTAATTTTGGCACATGAAGAGCAGTAATACACATAGTGATGCTATACATTTAATTATCTAGTTACCTCTAGCAGTGGTATTCAGTTACATTTGCTGATGGGTCAGATAAGACAATATACAAATCCTTGGCAGGCCAAAGGGCTCTGTCTGGGGCCAAAGCATTCTTCAGATGTTTGCTGTCTAGTGAGTGCCAGCGCATTATGCCAGCTTGTATTAGTTATTAATCTCAAAATAAAAGGTTAAGCATGCTGGTTGAAAATATTCCAGTGAAATCTTGAAAACAAATATTTATACAAATATCCTGTAATGCTATTAATATTAATTCTGTTAGAACTATGACATTAAAATTAGGCGTTAAACTCATGGGAAATAAACGGACATCTAATTACCCATTTTTATTGCCTGAAACATTGGCTTTTTGATCGGAAAAGTACTATGCAGCATACAAGCAAGTTAATTGACATACTTTCATTCGTTTTCACTGTATGTTGCATAAGCATCTGATTAAACACCTGTGTATACTACTGTAAGTAGAAATGCATCAACACAGTCTAGCTCCAATGTGTTTCAATATTAATGAAGTTTAATTTTGAAACATGTGGCATGACGGTAAACAGTTTATTTTCCCTCAAATGCATCTTACCTTCCCCCATAAAGTCAACCTCCAATCTCCCATTAGTTCTGCCCTCCAGCCAGCTCCATCGGCCAAGTCCCCCCCAGCTTCTATTCCCCTGTCCAGCCATGTCCCACAGCCTCACCTCTGCTCCTAGTGGGGTTCTTCCCTCCCTTATTCCAGGCTGGAGGGTGGGGCTACAGCAAGGTCCCATTCTCCCTTTTCAGGCAGGGGGGCAGCACCAGAGCTCTTCACATTCATTCCCTTTCCTAGGCCAGGTGTTACAGGGAGGGAGGGAGGAGGATCAATCTCTGCTCACTGGAGGTGGGGAGAATGAGTTGAACTACAATCACACCTCTATTTGCAGTGCAGACACACTCTGAGACTTCTCTTGACACTTGTACCTTTGCATTCTATTGTTATTGCAGAAAAGAATGGGTAGCCGCCAAGTTTAAATTGGGGTGAGAGGCAATCATGATGATCACAGTGTCAGCAAATCATCCCTTTAATGGTCTGTGGCAGCTGTACTTTTCTTTATTCTGGAAACATTTTCTGTATTCAAACACCAGGAATAATTTTTGCTGTCAGCTGGGGCTGCAAACATCATGGGCGCAGCTAATGGCAGAACATAGCCTTTTGAGTTCATTAGAGCAACATTTCTAATCTAGAGAAATAAATGTAGCAGTAATGCTGCATATATTCTTTTGAGCTGGCATTCCCCTTGTGACCGTGGTTGCTAAAGGGGACTCATCGACTGCTCAATCGGGGTAAACTACAACAAATAGGACAGAAATTGGTGATTTATTTCATAATTAGATTTACCAGGCCAGTTACAAAACAGCTTTTGTAATACCTTACTGGTTACCAAGAAGCCCGGAATATAGTCTGTTTAATCAATTCAGCTTTTGGCTCCCACCCAGACAGTCAAGTCTATATAGTGAAGGTTATTTAAAACCTTATTCACCACATCTATAGTTCTACCAATCCCAAGAGATCAGACACATTACCCACCAGGTCAATATATATTTCAGATCTTACCGAAAAACACGCTTACAGCCAATTCTTATTAACTAATCTAAGATTTATTTAAAAAGAAAAGAAAGAGATACTGTGGCTGAAAGATCGTTATGGATACAGATATGAATGAAGTTTTTAGGTCATTTCATAGCAGAGATGATGAAGCTGCTATTTTGAAAAAGTCCTTCCAGAATTTGTTCAATAGGATGTAGTCCAATAAGCAGTCCATGTGCAGAGTTTGTTTTAATTTTTTCATGAGAATTTGCAGGCATATAATCAAGAGCCAACCTGGAGACCTCAGTCCTTAAGGCTTAGAACTTTCCCTGACAAAGTTTAAGATTTGAGATAAAAAAGGATCAGGTCTGAATCTTCCTTTATCGTTCTCTAGCTGGCTGATAGCCTTTTAACAGCAGACATCACATCAGAGGCCTTCTTGGCAGAAGACTAGACAGTGTATATTGTTGCTTTGAAGCTAAACTTCTATTTCCTATGTGTACACAGGTAAACTAGTAGTATTAATTAACATAAGGTGATCAACCATTCAAACTATCAAGACATTCCATTATGGCATAGACAATTTAAGATGAAGACAATGTAAATAATATTATTTCCTGCCATATCTTACATCTTTGAGCTTAAGGTTAACTGAACCATTCACATGCATAATATAATGTAATTAAGACATGAAAGGGAATTTGCAGCCACAAGCTAATGTGGTTACATTGTTAAATTCTAACAAGATATACGTAAACACAAACAAATACAATTAGTATCTATTCTGAATCCTCTAACAATACAGACCCATATTTTAGAAACTCTAATCTATTTAACATGACTGTGTTAACTATGTACAGGGAATGGCTCTGTTCACCATTTCAATACTTTTCTAATGTGTTTGGAGATTGATTTTGGGTCAGCCAGCCTGCTGTCTGCTCAACCCTCTTTGGCTTTGCATCGTATCCCTCTCTTTAATCACTGGCACTGTGGTGTTTTGTTCTCTAGAGTAGAGTAGGATTTCATTAGTCCTGTCAATTAAATAATGAACTGTTCCATCTGACAATGATAGCAATGGAACCTTATCTTTTAAGTTTAGGTGTATAGAGCATTTCACTACTAAACTCTCAGATTCACAGGGGCAGATTCCTTGTTGGTGTGTAGCTTCGTTACAGCCACTGGAGTTAGATCAAGAATTAGTTTGGCCCACAGCCTCTTATAACCCTGACAACTACAACGGGGCCAAGAAAGAACAGGATGTAGAGCTGGCTATTCTGGTTTTTCCCTTGGTACTCAAGTATTCTCCCTATAATGGGAACATATCTGGTTGGGTTTTACAGCTCTTGGCACTGCTGGAGAGACACAAAGGGACCATATCACAACTAAGAATTAAGGCCAACATTTCATTTAGGACTGCAGAAACAGGAGTGTCATATGAACTAGAGATTGAAAAGGCCAGTTAAGTAATTTAGCTCATCTACCTGCCAAAGCACATTTATTCCTTGCTATGCATTTACTAGTATTTTGTCTATTTGAATTTTGAAATCCAGTCATATGTTTCAGGTGATTGCTGCCAGGAAGAGAAAAGAGTTCCCCAGTGCATAGCATGGTACTGGCCAGTCACATTGTTTTTCAGCTTGAGAGTCACTGAGAATGGTGATTGTCATCATCATAAGGTTGACCTGGGTGCTAAGCTCTTTGGGCTTTTTGTTTTAATATCTTTGCTGATCTTTGGCATCCAAACTGGCATGTCTCCTTCCTTTTGTGTCTCATGTGTTTATGAGAAACCATTTCTCTATGCAAACAGTACCATTAGCAAAGGGAGAACTCCAGGAAGCGAAGCTGTGCATTCTATTTCTTGAATTCTCTGTCTTTTTCATGTCTCTATGGACCTGTGCCCTTGTGTTTAAGTCTGTGCTTCTTCCCCTCTCTGTGTCCCCCTCAAAACCTGATCCAAAGCCCACTGAAGTGAATAGGAACCTTTCCATTGACTTCAATGGGCTTTGAATCCAATCTTAAAACTTTTACTCTAAAATAGTCAAAAGTATGTGTTATTAACTTATCAATAACCCCTAAGAATAATATAACATTTAAGGTGAGGGTTTCACCTTATTGAACTCAATGGGAGTTTTGCCACTGATTTCAGCAGAGTCAGGATTTCACTCTTAATATTTTCATTCAGCTATTTATATTTCCAGAATTTTAAGGATGTGATCATGTGAATAAGACATGCAGCACGACAGCTGTCTGATCACTGAGCCTTGACAGGAAAATACAAAAAACTCACAACCTTTTAAAATCTATGTTCCAGGACTCTGTTACTTAGCAAATCAGAGCAATAAAATGAGAACCTTCACAACATGTACCCTCTTTTTTTTTTCAGTGCTATGTTATGTCCACAGTGGAAGTAGTCGAGAAAAAACATTTTGGTTTGATTGGCACACAGATTTCAGCTCCTTGTTGAGCCTGGAAAACATGGGTGGTTATTGAAAACTGATATGAATATGCCTGATTTTCCATTTTAAAAGACATTTCCAAGTCTAATAAATTAGAGCTATATTTCTACTTGATTTTTTTTTTGTTTTCTTTCTAAATAAAATTATTAGGAAAGGGTCAAATACAACAGATCAGGTGTGCAATTTGCTAATTTCTGCTGGATCTATTTCTTTCTGTTTACTATATTATAGGTGGGGCAGGTAGAGGCGCCTGTACTTAAGGTAGCCCAATATTTTCCCCCTATAAGACTGTTTTCAGTTGTTTATAATTTTACCAAACTTTTAACTGTTTGGACTGAAATTTTGCATGCCAGAGGCCTTCCTCATGCTGATTTTTTTCTGAGAAATTTCAGCAAAAACAGTTTAGCTGTTTCTGAGAATAAGATTGGAAGAAAATATATTCTACTGATCATATTAATTTTTGCTAACTTTTCAGTTGAGAAGCTGTCTTACCTCTGTGCTTTGGAGTAAGGATTTAAAAATTGGGAAGTTGATCACCCTGGCATCAGTGATGTGCCATAAAAATCTGCCCAAATTTGGCCAAGTTATGAACCTCTGAAAGTCTCAGTTCAGACATGCTCAGTAGATATTTGTTAGAATTTGATAACTTAAGATCTCTGAAGAGTTTATTCTATGGAAAAAACCAGCATGTGATCATGTTATTAAAGACTGCATCATGAGGCACATACACAAGGAGTGAGTTTTCATTCTGGCATTTAACTTTTGGATGCTTGACTTCATGACCTTAACTTCCTTTTAGCATATTTTTAATATAATTATAATCTATGTAAGAGTTTTCTGTGCATACACTAGTGAAATAACTGAGGGTTCAGAATGAGATATGAACAGAATGGGAGGAAGAACTTCCACACATCAGTAAATAATACATACAATAATGCTGGTGTAACCAAATAATGTTGCCAAAAAGACACAAGTTTATAGTAGTGGTTTCCTATGGGGTAAATGCTGTGAAATCTTACTACTATATTTTAAGAACTGTATTTGTTTAGAGGATAAATGAGAACACTTTCAATAGACCTCACTCAAAATACCTCCTGGTGTTCAAAAGAATAAATATGCAAAATAGCTAAACAGTGCTCCTCTATATAAAGTGATTTTAAGTGGAGTTGTGTGCATAAAGGCAATCAAGTCTGAGTTATAAAGTCATAGATAGAAAGGTAAGGCTGTGAGAGACCTCAAAGTCATCAAGTCCAGCCTGCTGCACTGAGGCAGGAATAGTAAACCCATGCAAATAGTCAATCAAATGTGGGGCCAATCATATTTTTAAAGTTAGGCACAGGCTTAAATTCCCAACATATTTAAAATTCTACTGTTGGCTCGGGGAACCCTCATAAATATATACTGAAAGAGGAGAACACCTGGGGCTAAGTTGAGCCCTGGTGTAAGTGGACACAACTCAACTGAGGTCAGAAGAGTTACACTAGGATTAATTTAGGCCCTTTTTGCATTTCGTTACTAAAGGATTATTTGAGAGTAGCGTGTGGGGGTTGTTTGGTTGCTGATTTAGTGGGACAATGTACATAATCAGTTAATGTAAATATCTTATGATATTCCAGGTACTAAACAATAATGAATATGGTCTGTATTTTACTTCACAAAATTTCTCAATTGCAGATTGAATGCACCATTAGAAATCAATCTTATCTTTAAAAAATCTTGATTTTCTTTTTATCCTCATGATTATTTAAAAATAATTTACACTTATCACTACTTCAAAGTCATCTGATCTGAATACTTTTTGGCACTATTATTTCTACCAAATATTTACTTTTGCAATTTAAACTGCTAGTTTTGGGATTGTTTGGTATTGGTTATGAAAAGGAATCCAATAACATCATCTAATTTTTTTCTGTATCTTGTGTTTTTCCAGTTTCTGAGCTGTTGTATATCAAACTTGAAAGCTTTGAACTAGCTTATGCAGAAACCTGTAGTCTATGAATTATTTACTAGCCAAATTCTTTACATTTTTCTCACAGTTAGTTATCTGTGAGGAAAACAAAGCATCTTTATGGAGTAGCATGCTCTAATTATGCCTTCAAATGAAGCTGGAAAGAGCTGGGACAGAGAGGAGAGTAAAACATTGATAAGCCATTCAGAATTTGGAAGAACTTTGAAGTAAGGTGTCTCATGAGGCAAAGCCATCTAGCAAGTAAAAGTATTGTACTACCTAGTGATTTACAGTATGATGTAAGTCTAAGAGCTAATTAGAAGCTTCTGGAGCAACCATTTGGTGGCTTTTAGGTTGTAGCTTAGTTGCACCTATTTCAGTCTTTGTTTTGTAAAAATGCCTTTAATGGAACAGAACATTCTCTTAGAAGTAAGCTGTGAGCAGGCATGTAATTCTCCACAGAAAAGAAGCCTGGTTTGAGAAAAAGCCATTTGGCTGGTATACACTTTGCCTACCCTTTCTTTCCTCTGCTTTTGATCTATGGAATTATTCAAACTTTATTTCCTTGGTGTGTGTTTGTGCATCTGATTAGTACAAGGCACTTTTGTGGAAGGCTTGGTAACCTTCCCCATGTGCAACAGGAATCTGAGAAAAGCCAGGTAAGAGCTAAGATTGGAAGAGGAAGTTGGGTGCAGAGTAGAGCTGGGTGAAGAACTGGGGGGGGGGGAGGGGGGAGAGGGTATTTATTTATTTTTTTGATTTGCTGGCAATTCTGAAAAACAATGGAAAAAATTGGTCAAACTGAATCTGAAAATTAGAAAAATTTCATTGAATCGGAAAATACTATTTCAGGTTGAATGAAACAAATTGGTAAGCATTGTCATAGCCCCTAGGAGGGAGCAGAACAGCAGTCTCTGGACACCGGACAGGGTTAGACTGCTGAGTTAAGAACAGTGAATTGCATTGGGACTGCAGGGCAAAATCCCTGGTCTAGAGGGAGAAAAGACTAGGTCCCCACCCACAGAGAGGAGACCTACTGGGGCCTGAGGCATAAAGGGATGCCCAAGAACAGATCATGGAGTGGTCAGAGGTGCAGTTAACCCAGGAACTGTGACAACTAACACCACCATCTCCTTCTCCTCTGGCCACTCTAAATATAGCCTGAATATTTTTTTTTTCTGTCTGACATTATTCAGCGAATTTGTGTCCAATTCGTGAATAGTTTGAGGTTGACTGAAATTGCATTCAGAGCCAGGTGGTTTTTCAACACCTGTGAAGTCTATTAGGGGAAGCTCAGTTAGTTATGGTGATGGAGCAATGTAGGTAAGAAGACTGTCAATTTTCCCCTCTAACATCTGGAGTAATTGCCTGAGTTACAGGCCTGAACTGTACCTGGGATTCTGTCTATTTTGGAGACACTTTAATGTTTTCCTTCTCATATGCATTTTTGGGGCTGTGAAGACCCAGGGAGTTTTGTAATCTAGAACTGCTGGAAATAAATGGATGCTGACATTTCTAAACTTTGGACAGAAAGTTGGAAATTATGGGACATTTCACTTTAATTTCCAATGGCACTAAAAGTGGGCATCAATGAGAAAAACCTATCTAAGAATGTCAGTGTATTCTATTAGGGAGAAAGGTGAGTGGAGAAGGGAGGAAAGGTCCATTTTTATTCTATTTTTCTTGTTTAGCTTCAGCTAAACATATCAGATATGTTCTTTTCTTGGGTCAGAGAAGCACTCTTCAACTACTACTACTTCTATTTCCTTCTTTGACTGAACCCCCCTCCCCCGTAAGTTTGACAGGAAGTTTATTCCATTCCTTCTGAAATACAGCAAAACTGAAATATGTTTATCTTTAGAAACAACTTGAGAAAGACATCTAGTGATCTGTTCCATTTAACTTCTAGGTTTGCAGTTCTTTTGTATGGAGACATGCACATTCCTGCCCCCAGAATAATTTAAAAGGAGAAAACTTCATAGGGCAAAAAGTCATCACCAACCAATAAAGTATCTGATGTCAAAGGGCCCATTTTTGAATTCTTCAGCCAAGACTCCTATTGGGTTCAAAGGAAGTTTTGGCTGAATAAGTACTTTAAGATTGGGCCCTTCCTGCAGGAGTTTGATATGTATCTCCAAATCCACTACAAAGCATTAAATAAGAACTGGACACAAATGCCTTATAGATGGGCTAGCTATGAGTATGAAAAAGATTTAAGGAAAGGCACTGCAATAGAAAATTGAATTTGTTAAACTACATGAACAGTGAAGTGGTTACAAGGGAGAAGTGAACTTCACTTTTTTCATCAGCTGAACAATGAGAACGGCAGGAAGTAAACACGTTAAGTGTCTCTTGGTATCAAATGTCATACAGTATGGTAAGTAGTCAATGGCATGCACTTACAAACTGAGAGAGAAATGGTTCTATTTATACGGAAACAAAAAGGTCATTTGCTTTTATTGAGTATTTAAAATATTTTCCTACAGTGCTCATTTGATATGAAAGACTGGCTAAGTGAGAGCACACAGAGCTGGCAGCTAGCAGACCTAGCTAAAGAGAGAGCTCATTAAGACTAAACTCCAAAAAGGATTTACTCTAGGAGGAGAATGAGACATGACAATTCATGGAAAGTCACTGATGATCCTCCTCCTCGGAGCTAGTTGCCTATCAAGTGAAGGGGAAATAAAGTTGGGCGCATAAAGGATGGCTAAAAAGACAGTACAGTATTTATATATGTAACATGGTGCTCATTAAGCTGCCTTAGTATGGGTTTTGTACTAAATATCTAATTGATACAGCAACAATACCACTTAACTACATTTCTTTTCCTCACGGCAGAGATTTTAGCAACTGTAACAAGTCACTCGTCAAGACAAAGTAGTGATAAGCCTCAGCTGAGTTTGAGGCCATCAGCTGCTGTTTTTCCATCCTATCTATCCCGTAGCTTTTTGAGGAGACAAAACTAGCTCCTAAAGAGCTATCCAAAAACTGCCTGATTATTACATAGCCAACTATTTGGCCAAAACCATTTGTCATGATAGTACATGGGGTGAGTTAGTAAAGCCATAGTTCTTGCCCACCTAGTGGAACTTCTTGTCCAGAAATAACCATTAAATGGCAGCATTTCCCCTCTCTCTGTGCAGTGTTCTTATTTTCTATTTTATGTATTATACATAGGCTCATCACTATGGTACTGTGGACCCTTCCTTACACTGGAATCCACTTGTGTTTACCAAAGGTAACTGTGGAACAACACGACAATGGAAATTGAAGCATGAAGTGTACATAGTATTATTATTATTATTATTTTGTTTTGTTTTGTTTTGTTTTGTTTTGTTTTGTTTTGTTTTGTGTAGCACCTAGCGGTCCCATCCCTCATGCGCTAAGCACTGTCATCTTATTCAACTCTCATGTAAGATGAGAGAGACAAACATGGATATGACAAACAGATTGGAGGAAGCCCAGAGTAATGAAGAGACTGTGATTAGGATGACCAGATAGCAAGTGTCAAAAATCGGGACAGGGGTACCTGTATAAGAAAAAGCCACGACTCTTGGGACCATCCCTGTAAAACAGGGACATTTGGTAATCCTAACTGTGATCAGCATGATGAACATCTGTCATGGCGTGCCTAGCTGCTTAATGGATGGAAGTTAATATCGCATATGCTCTTTTTTTCTTCAGTTATATTTCTGTGTTTTTCACCGTCTTAATATCCTTATCTTAAATTAACTCTTCAAAAAAAAAAAAAAAAAAAAAAAAAAAAAAAGTTCTTTGATAGTCAACGAAATCACCACCATTGCTTAAGACTATTACAGCCAAATGCTTGACCCCAGACATTGCTCAGGTATATGGACCATGTGTTGGGAAGGCTCACAGGTGTGGGGAAACTGAATAACTTCTTGAGGTCACAAAGTAGTATCTAGCTAGTGGATCTGCATAGTTACATCTTCACCAGCCATGCCCCTTGTGGAAAGCCTCCTCTCAACTTGAATGAAAGGAGTACTGGTAGAACTGTGATGTGCCACAGACAGAGATCCCTATGTACAGATTTCAGTTAAACTGAGTTCATGATCTTCCTGTGAATGAGGGGCAGGGTTTGTCCCTTGTAGAAGTGCTGAGCACTGACAGCTGCCATTGACTTCAGTTAGAAGTGCTGGTACTCAATATCTGTGAAAATTAGGCCTTAATTTAGTCTACATGTGCTGCTTAAAAGAGAACAGATCAGAACTTTGCGGGCAAATTGTCGGACAAATTTGTTCCTCTATTGTTCTCACAACAGAAATTAAATAGCAGCCTAAAAAATCAAATAATATCTAAATCTGGGTGAACCATTCATTTTGAATAAGCTATCCAAAATATTTATTCTTTTTTTTTTTTTTCCTGTTCATGAATGGTTAATAACTGCTCCTGACTTGTGGATGTGGTTGTTATTTGGAAGCATTTGTTTTCATAAATGATGGTTAGAATGCTTGGTCGCTGATGTTGTCATGTGGCATTATGTCTGCTTTCTGATTAGATCATTGATTTTCACACAGGAAAATAACAACTAAAGAACACTTTTATGGAAGGTAATCATTAAAATTTCAGACCTTTGTTTTCAATTAAATCATTGGTGCACTGTGTAAAGCATCCTAGCAGCATGATCATTCAATGGTTGTTCCTTGGAGATCTGACAGCCAGGGCACTATGTTAACTCATCTGGGAGGGAGTAGTTCCCTAAATCCCTTATAGGAATAAGGACTCTGTGCCTGTCCAGTGGGAGTTTCTCCTGTGAAAAACAGCAGGAGGGGGCATAACTTCTTAAAGATATCTCAGCAAAATATTAACAATGGCTTTTCCCTTCAGCTGGGTGTAAAGAATCTCCTGATACCCCAACATCACCTGTTATGGGATCACAGGATAAAATGATTTATTATACTAAGAAGAGTGGTCTAAAAGTTAGGGAGCTACTTTGACTATGTGACCTCAGGCAAATCACTTAACTTCTCTGTGCCTCAGTTCCCCATCTGTAAAATGGGAATACTGATATTTCCATAAATACTTCCCTAACACACAGGGGATGTACCAGGATAAATATATTAAAGATTGCGAGGTGCTCAGATATGGATATAATCCCCATTACCATAGTATCTTAGAATGATCACATCTATACAGTTCGCACTGTGGACCAATGGGCTAAACAAATATCCCTTCAAAAGATTTAAATTCCATCTTAAAAAAAGGGGGAGGGGAAATATTCTGCTCTCAGCTACATTTTGTAACCCTCTGGTTAATATGTAATTAAGAGCAAAACTTGAACTTTAGGTAGATGTAGAAAGAAAAATACAGCTTTTGGGCCTGGGCTGAAGAACAATACTCCTTTGTCAGGTCGTCATCTCTTTCACAGAGCATGCACTTTGCAAAACTTCTGTTCCTCATTTGGACCCCTATTCTACAGAGGACATAAGCTGAAGTGTTTTGCTGAATCAAAGCCTTGATGAAGACTGAGGGCCAAAGAGGAAATTGAATGTAACCAGAGGACTAAACCATAATGTGAAGGGTCAGGAGAACTTCTCAAGCTCATTAAAAGGCAAAAGATGAATCCTGGTACTTGTTAAACAAGAACTTGTCCTTAAGGATGGCGGGAAGTAAATGGAAGCAGAAACTATTATATTTTTGTAAATCTGAGGGACTAGATATGCAGAAATTAAACTTTCCTGCCTTTGATTCAGCTCCTAAAGTGTTAAGGCAACATAGTGATAAGTGACTACTTGAACACTGATAAAAAATCTTAGTTGAACATTGACCATAACACTCAAATGAACTTTAGAGAGTATTTGCTTTAGCAACAATAGTGATAAAATACACTTATTGATGCAGGGATCCTAACCAGGTATCTAACTGTGTCTAATTTTTCTGCTTTTGTTTCACTGATGTGGATTAGGAGTTTTCTACATGACTTGGATATTAATGTCTAACTGCTGAATTAACATTCTGCTGCCAGGATATAATTCACTAAGGAGTTTTAAGGGTTATGTTTCAGTAAGATGGCATGAACATCTGACAAATAAATATTCCAATTATGCATAAGGAAGTTTATTTTACCTTTAATGTCTGCTATGTGTGCTTTAATAGGTAGTTGGAAGTACTGATATATCTGATTTATAGAAAAATAGTTCTTGTTAGCCATGATAGTGGCAAAGCAAGTTGTTAATAATAACACAGCAATGTCCAGATGCCACAGTTTGCTACTATAGGTACTGTGCAAGCATATAAAGGCAAGATGCTCTCCCTAAGAGACAGCAGTCAAAAGCTCTGATTCTGTTAGGAACTCCATATAGTTGTAGGAGTCTACTATTGCATTTTTTCTTGCTGGAGCAGGGCCTAAGAATATATGTGATAAGGCAGAGGGAAAAATACACCACAACACATAACATTTTATAAACGTTTGCAATTGGCTTTATAAATGCATCAAGCACCAAGTGTCTCCAACTGTTCCTCAATTAAACTACCATAAATAATTATTTTTAATAGGCAGAAATGGGTCTTATGCAGAGATTTGAAGGAGGAAATGGGGTGGTCTTATGAATTGGTAAAAGAAAGGAGTTCCATGCATTTATATGTAGGAAACCTCACCCACTTTTCCTGATTAGTTATATAAACTGTACAAGACAAAACCATGGAAACACTGAAACTAGCTGGGAGAAGTAATTGGAAGAAGTATCATTCTGTTTTGGGCCATGTGAAAGAATTACATGATATCTAACTTCAGATTTTGCATTAGTCGTCTTCCTGGTTATATATATATTTAATTTGGTTACAGCAGGCACTTGCCTAAGTCCCTCTAGGGCCAACATTGCTCTGAATATGGATCTTCACATACAATATCAGATATACAATCCTACCATAACTTTAGTACTTCTACAGATCATCAATTACTAATATACTGTTGACCCTCTCTGAGTGGTGAGCAGTTATCAGGGTCCTGCAGGTCTGTCTCCTGGCAAAGGAGAAATCTATGACATGGAATCTGGGTATTTTCTTAGTGTAAGTTTTTATTTACATTATACTGCACCACTGTATAGTCAGTACTCAAATAAACCCCTCTTTCAGGGATCTCAGCCCAAGATCCAGGGCCCAGTTCCAAGGCAGCCCCAATAATTGACTCTAATTCAAGAGATTAAGGCAGGAGCAAACTTTTTCTGCTGTTCACAACAGCTTATTTGCTAAGAACATCTATCACAAGATTAACAATCACCTAAAACTGTACACTGCTTCCATACTAAGAAAAAAGTTGTAAGGCTTAGTAGCTCCTGCCACAACTATATTTTAGTTATACTGTCTGTCTCAAATATTCTCTATATATCATGTTATTTATTTTGATGTTTTCCTTCAAAATATAAGTAAATATAAAGTGTGTGGGGGTGAGGGAAGTCATTTAATAAAATATTGGATCTCCATGTTACTTTAAACTCCAGTTTCTCTTCGCTGTAAAGAACTTGTTGAAGTGGTTTGGTGCTGCCTGAAAAAGTACCCAGTACATGAAGTAAAGCGTATAAATGCTTCCAGTGCTGTCCCATATACCAAGCGTGTCACTAACGCAATGTCAACAGTTCAGATATCACCACTGTCTCTGTCACTGGACAAAGGCTATTGCAGGTGGAGGCAGACAAAGAGGTAAGAGGTTAATTATCAACCCCTTTTGTGTATGAATATGAAATATTGTTCCATTTCAGACTAGTGAAACAAGGATCCAGACTCCCACTCAAGCCTCTTGGCCACTTTTGTTTCTATTTATCCCTCAAGTCCTCTGCTGAGCACAGAATTGCGGGACTAGGGTATCTAGTCTCAAGTGTCCAGATTTAACTAACTTAGTTTTCAAAACTTAAGTTCATGCAGAGTTGAACCTAGGCCTGGTCTACATTACAAAGTTCAATTAACCTAAGTTGACTTGTTTTGACCTATTTGTGCATATGTTTACACCTCATTTTGTCTCTCGCCAACGTAAGCACCTTGTTGCAATGATGCTATAACCCACCAACTCCCCAAATGATGCAGAGCCACAGGCAACCTACATCTGTCTATACAGTGCAAGTGTAGACATGGCATTACTTGTCATGTCTAATGCTGTCCCACAAAGCCCCCGTCCCTGCGACAGAGGCCGCTCCAGCGACAATTTTGAACTCCACTGCCCAGAGGTCACAGAAACTGGAAGCCCACCTCCCACAGTGTGTTTTTTTTAATGGCTTTTCCTGATTCCTGGCATGTATACATACTAATCCACTTTTGTGAGGATCTGACCATGCTGGCTCCACGAACACAGAGCTACTAGATGCACTCCTGCCTGGAGCAGGAAAGAAGCCATGGGTTTTATTGGCCTCTGGGGAGAAGATAGTATACAAGTACAGCTAAGGAAAGCTGAAAGAGAGTTAGGCATCTATGTGCAGATGGAACGGGATGTTGCAAGGGGACATGAGAGAGATGAGCAGCAGTGCCACATGAAAACAAAGGAACTTCGACAGAAGGCAAAAAAGGCCAACAACAAATATGAGGCCACCTCACAGACCAGAAAGCATATGTTCTGAAAGATCCTCCAGTCCTCGACAGCTGCTCACTCAGTAGAGGGGGGCAGTAGCACACCAAGCAGGCCTGGGTTACATGAACACAGGGCTTGGAGAGGCCACATATCTGAGACTAGGGAGAAGGACCAAGAATGGAGAGAACAGATTGCTGAAAAAGAGGAAAGAGGACTGAGAGGTGCATTGGGAAGAGCAACAGGACATCATGGGTTTGCTCAGGCAACAAATTAAGATGTTGCAGAGCATTATCAAGTTACATGCCTAAAGACCCTGGCCACAGCAGCCTTTCTAATCCGTGGAAAACTCCAGGGTCACTGCTCCTTATACCCTCCAAACATAGCAGGCGGCATCCCTGTATGAGCCCTTTGCCCCTAGCACTCCTTGCCAAGGGAAAAAAAGGAGAACCATAACAACACTTATACGAACGTGTGAAAACCACAGGATGAGCCAGAATGCAGCAAGGTTAGTAACATGACAAACTTGTAATATGTGTTTGTAACACACACACACAAATGTTTATTGTTTACTTGGGTATTTACTTGGGTTTTTTAAGCATGGGTCATCTTTTACAGTGCTGCTAAATGTTTTTACCTTGTGTATTTGAACTTTACCTCTACTTTTTGGAAATGCAGTCAATTAGTTTATGCCAAGCACATATGCCATATAAAATTCATAACAGGAGTTGTTAACCTACCCATATTTAAGCTCTGTACACATGATAGCACACTACTTCACAAAAGCATTATTCAACTTTACTGTGGCGGACTGTAAAATGCTCTTTTAAGGTTTCTCACAGCTGTATAGTTCCACCATTGGCTCTTCTAATAGCCTCTGGGTCTGGCTGTTCAAATTCAGCAGACAACTGGCTTACCTGCCGGTGCTTTTCTCCCACAGATACTATGTAATACACAACATGAAGCTACAATGATGGGGATGTTTGCCTTGCTGAGATCCAATCTAGTCAGTAAAAATAGCAAGTGACCCTTTAAACTACAAAAAAGCACATTTGACAGTCATCTTGCACCTGCTGACCTGGTAATTGAATATTTTATTGGTGCTGTCGAGGCAGCCAGCGTATGGCTTCATGAGCAAGGGGTAGGCTTGATTTTTCAGAATCACTACAGACATTTCAGTATCGCCAATGGTAATGCACCAGTGGGGGAAGAATGTCCCTGCTCGCAGTTTTTGGAAAAGACCTGTGTTCTTAAAGATGTGAGCATCATGTGCCTTCCCTGACTAGCCCACATTATCATCAATGAAGCATCCCCATTGATCCACTAGTGCTTGTATAACCATGGAAAAGTATCACTTTCTGTTTATGTACTCACTAGCAAAGTGGATTGGGTACCAGAATAGAGATATACCTCCCATCTATCACCCCACTGCAGTTCGGGAAACCCATCCATCTACAATTTCCTGAACGTTGTTGGGAGTCAATCCTATGCAGAAGGATTTGTTTAATGGCCTTTTTCACTTGGATGACAACGGTTCCCCCACTGTGGATTTTCCAACTCCAAACTGATTGCTAGCAGTATTGTAAGCTTCCAGAGAGCAACCGCCACTCACTTTCCCATTATCAATATAGCTTTCATTCTGTTGTCCCTGCATTGGAGGGTTGGGGGAGCTCAGTCCACAGTCCTAAAAAAGTGGCATTTCATAGCCAAGAGTTCCGCAGCCTCTGCTTGCTGTCCCCAACCTGCATTATGATGTTATGCCACCAATCAGTGTTCATTTCTCTGACCCAGCAGCAGTGGTCCACCATGTGGAGATACTCCGTGAATGCCTGATATTTTTATTCACTGTGTACATATGCATCCAGTTATCATGTTGAATATCTCCTCTTCTTCCTCCTCATATGCTTGATTATAGTAATAGCCAAAGTTCTGCAAATAAAGGAGAATCATGTGTCCTGGACTAGTGACAGTGATTAGAATTGACCTGAGCTCTTCAGAGCCCGTGCTTCTGCTACTGAGGTGTCAGACACCGAAAAGCAGTGAGTGGAGCTAGGGAAGTCTTAATAATGCTTGTAAAATTATGGAATGGAACAAGCATTATTGGATGGAAAAATTGGCATTGTGATAACTTGACCTCCGGGGTAAATTGCTGGTATCCCACATCTGCAAAAATGTTCCACAAGGCATTGTGCCAGATGGCAATGAGGGATACACTGAGATACCCTTTCCATCAACACAACCAATTCACGTAGCCAAGTGTGTGCGTGCTCAAGTGATATACAAAAGTTGGCAGCTGTATGTCAACATAAGTTAAGCTGACCAAACTTGGTAGTGTAGACATGACCCCTAGTTTGATTAAATATGGTCACATGCTCCTATAAGCCCCCGTTCTTGTCTGATCTACACCAAAAAGTTATTTCGGCCTAACTACAGCAATCCGGGGAGTAAAAAAACATGCCCTTTACTGATGCAGCACTGCAACATACCCTCCAGCGTAGATGCAGCTGTGTCGATGGAAGACGACATCGATAACTTCGTTCAAGGAAGTAGTGTTCCTACACTGACAGAAAAACCCCTTCCATTGGTGTAGGCTCCATCTACACCTACGCCTAGTCTGCATCTGAGTTAGCTATGCCAGTATAGTCTCCAGGGTGCAGACGTACTTAGACTATACATATGTTGTAAGACTGCAGTGATATCAAGGGGAGGAGTGCTCTTACAGTTGTCCACCAGAAGAACATATGCATCACTAATTGGGGAACAGGAGCAAAACCTCCTATTTATTATGGTCTGCTGATAGGCAGATAAAAATGTAACCTCGGCAACAGCAAGCAGAGGCAAACAGAATCTCTTTTCTTATCAGCATGATGAGGTGGTTTTATTGCAGCCATTTCTGTTTGTCTCTGGTTTTTAATCCACCCTGGAAGCACATATGCAATGTTTCCCGGATCCCATCTGAGTGGGGATGGTTCAGCATTCTCTTCCATAAACATCCAGTCTGAACTTTGTAGGCTCCCTGTAACCACAAATTCATAGCCTACCCGGGTTGACTTCATTCTTTTTTATATAGATAAATTGAGATTCATGCATTTTATTGCATTGAGATGTCTTTTGGATGACAGATGAAATACCTATGGTATTCATATGGTCCCTGTTAGCTTCGTATCTGTGTGGTTCTGCCTCCCTTTTAAACTCCTCCTCCAGCATGTCTTGCAGGAGTGGCAGGGTGGGGCTGGCTGAGCCCAGAGCAGCTTTTTAATCCCTTGTTGTCCAATGTGGGGTTTGTGTACCCCATTACAGGAATTAAGTCCTTTAAAAATGTGGCTTTTAGGCTCGCTGTATTTAGGTGCCTAAAGATACAGATGGGCACCTAGTAGGATTTTCAATGGGAGCTAGTGAAAACCCCACTAGCTGTCTTTCTGCATCTTTAGGGCACTAAATACCTTTGAAAATCTGGCCCTAAGATTATGGCTACACTGCAGCTGGGAGCATGCCTCTTACCTGCCAATAGACAGACTTGCACTAGCAGGGCTACAGCAAGCATGCTAAAAATACCAGTGTGGACACTGTGACTCAGGCAAAGTGAGGCTCTCAAGCCTAGAGGTCAGGTGGGGTTCCAAGCTTTTAGCACCCCATGGGTGAAAGCTCAAGGTCTGCTAGCACAAGTCTGTCTACCCAGAATGGGAGGTTTGCTCCCAGCATAGTGTTGACTTACTTATGCAAGGTCACACAGGACACTTGTAACAGAGCAGAGAATTAAACTTCTGTCTACTGAGTCCCAGGTAGCATAGGAACCACTAAACCATCCTCTCTCTTCACAGTTCTTATGATTTGCATAGACATTAGATATCCTATTTCTTTCTTTATAAGAGTAGGGATTCCCCTTGGTCTTTCTGATCATTATTTTTCTTCTCCAAACTTCTCTCCAGTATTCTGTGTGCTTGCCATCAGCCCCAGTCCAGAAGTTGCTGTGTTTCAGTGGTGCTGCATGTACCTTCAGTTGAAAAATGTTATGTAACTCAAAAATAGTAACTTCGTTTTTAAATACAGAACAGACAGGACTGTTGCAGGTAACCTATCAACTGGGATCCAAATCCTGGACTCCAGCAGCCAGTCTGAGTGATTTGGATTCTCAGGAGGCATGGAAAGGAGCTCCAGTTCACCAGCTGTGTGTGGGGGTGGGAGGTGGGTGATGACTGCTATGTGGCTCTATCTATCATGTCCATTCATCCTTGGCCTGCTCCTGCTTTGGCCCTGCCTCCTTGACGGAGCTGAGCTCTGGTATGTACTGACAGGGGTTGTATAGGCCTCCCTAATTAAGCACTCAATTGCAAGGCAACCGCACCAATTCTGCTGTGTACAAAAGTGCTGTAGGGGAAGGGCAGTAAGCAATACTTGTTAGGACAACTTTAAACCAATAGAACTGTGCCCATATTATGGGAGTTGTACTGCTTTATCTATACTGGTATAGTTAGAGGAACAATTTCCTTGATGTCTAGCACCGTTTACACAGATTGTGCTGTAGAAACATAATATAATTTAGCTTAAAGATATATGAATAGTTGCTGATGCTACTAAATGGTTTTAATTTTTCAATGAGTAAACTCCTGGATTGACCAAATGCTGAAACTATATCTCATTCTTGTTTTAGGTACAACTTTTACTTTATATTCCAAGGAAGCATTTTGAAATGGTAGTCCATTAGCTATGTTTTCATAACTATATTTTCATTCCCTGTAGATTATAGCACACTAGCCTATTTTCCTTTTAATGTTGAACTATTCTCATCCTAATGTCCTCTATATCTTGTAAGTGTGGAGTTGATCCCTGATGTCAAGCTGTATCTTGTTCTAGAAAGCAATTATAAACAAGTGTAGAAACTGTCTAGCTCTTCAGAGCTGGGAGGTCAATGAATGACCAAGTGCAAAGAGAAAGGGTCTATATTTAGTGTCTTTCTTTCTAACATATCTTCACTGCAATAACACTTCTGAGACAATTTTGATAGGCACATGCTTAGACAAAGGAAGATGAACAACATAGTATTTTTGCCTGGCATAGCTTAGAGGCCTGAAATCTTATTTTTTCTAAGCAACCATCAAGGGGGAGAAAAGAGACAAGTTCAAATATTGTTGCTTTCTTACCAAAAGCACTCGTACTTTCTAAAAGGCTTTTCGCCCCCCACTAATCAGGGTTAGCTCTGCAGGATCTTTTAGCATTTCTGATAGGGACTAAAATGTTAAGACTCGAGATGTAATGAAAAAGAGACTCTACAAGGCTACATCTCCATAACAGGACATGTTTTCCAAGGTGAGCTTCCATTTGTGGGCACTGTTTGCACCTGAAAAATATACACCTGCATTTTTGTGCCTTGCAGGAATGAGCTTGTAACCCTGTGCCTCTAATTACCTGATCATGGAGGGAAATTAGGTCTTAAAATTACTCTATTTTCTGCCTATAGCTTATCTTAATGACACATATTTTGAGTGCAAATTGCACAAGCAATAAATGGCATTGGACTTTGACCCTTCAAAAACAAAAACATACTTCATTCAGTTACATGTAGCATGATGGATACCAATATAAATATGAAGAGGTGTAGGGATCTGGAGCAGTCATTCTTTAAAAGCTTTCCAATTTTTTTTAGAAAGTCCACAAGATTATTCAGCACATATACCTTGCTATGATGCAGTGGCCGAAAAGCATTCAGTGTTGTTTGTTTTATGATGCCTGTGTATAAATATAGCGTAGTAACTGAAATATAATTTGTGCATGGATGAGGAACAAATACCTTCTATGGGTCTGAAATTGAGCATAACAGGTGTGTAACCCAATCAGCAGCAATTTACTCATAACTATCCAAGATCGGAAGAAAGAGGTGACTTTCCCTTTTTGGATCTCCTTAGGCCCCTGGCACCATTCCTTGACTAGGATGGGGCCACTAAACACTTCATTCTCTTTTCCCCACCCTCAGCAACCAATGGAGGAATAAGCAGGAAAGTTATTGCACCCTGAGTCTGCTTTAGCTTGCTCCCTCTGCAAGGAGGTGTCTTGCCGGTATAGGCAGGAGGACAGTGGAGCTGGTGCAGAGCCAGAGCTCCCATCTCAGATGGATGTTTTCACCAGCACATCTCTGTAGAACTTATGGCAGAAGGAGGTGACTTCTAGATTTATGGGGCTGCCTCCTTCTTCCATGTGAGTGACATACCCTTAACTCAATGATCTGGAGGAACTCTGCAGGTTGCTTTCTCCAGTGTGGAGGAAGAGACTGGCTTGCCACAGTAAATTTCTAATATTAAAGAGATTAAATCTTTGTAGAGAAATGTACATATCATATAATATTCTTATCTATATATTTCCTGTCCCTTTAGCCCTATCCTGTGGTGTGTATATAAAATATTTTGATTAAGCTATACACGTATTCTAAAACACCAAAAGAAAATTTTAAGTGCAAATGTTTGCTTAAAATCTATGCTAATTTACAACCAGCCGTGGATTTGGCCTCCTGTGTTCTACCCTGGGCTTAGCACAGATTCTTTCTTTTGAACTAGAATGCTCTCTCTCTCTCTTGCATCACTCCAGAGAGCTCTTAGCTGTGAGACAGCAATGCAAGAAAATTTAAGTCCAAAATAGGTAACTCTTTACTATCATATGTAATGGAAAGAAGAGGCTCCTGCTACAAAGGAGAGGGGTTGGGTCTTACTAGCCAAAGTTTGTTCATCTAACAGAGCCCATTGAAGTCACAGGCAAAATTCAAATTGACGTTAATGCATGTGGGATCACAATTAGTAGTTTTACAGGAAACTTAATCGATGACAGAAAGAGACAAATCAAATCAACAAATCATAACGCATCCATTTGGTCAACAATGATTAAACTGGAAAGGTGGGTAAAGTAGTATTTTTTTATTGAACCAACTTCTGTTGGTGAGAGAGACTAGCTTTTGAACTTCAGGACGTAAAGACAAGTTCTATCTAAGCTCAAAAGACTATTTCTCATATCAATAGAAGTTGGTCCAATAAAAGATATTACCTCACCCACCTCGCCTCTCTGACTCTGAAGAGCATTCTAAATATCTAAGCCAGAGAAAGGGCAGAGAAAAGAATGCCATCTACAAACACAAGGCTGTGAACTGAATCACAGAGGTATGAAGTGGCTTGCTCAAAGGAGTCTCTGGCAGAGTGTGATGAGATATACAAACCCCACACTGGAGTGCAAAGAGTTAAGGAACAGCTCTGAGACCAGGTTGCCCCACTCAGACACATCTGTGCAGTCTCCACAAGGTGGAGGCAGGGCTTTAGAAAGGGGAGCAGAGCAGTTCAGAGGTAGGTAGTGGAAGGAAGCAGACAGCTGCTCTGAGAGGAAAGTACTACCCTGTAGCTCATTGCCTGTAACTGACAACACAGACCATGCAAACCCACAAGGGAGAAGCAGGAGACAGAATGTTTGGGTGAGAGACGTTATTGGAGTCATTTACTCTGGGAAGCTGAAGGAGACTGGGGAAGGAAGTGGTCTAGGGGGGCAGTGGCTTATCCCCTAAATGTTGGGTGAAGCTGCCCACCACTGTGCCCTGGAGCAGAGCCCAGTAGAGAGGGTGGGCCTGGGTGCCCCTCCTCACTCTGAAAGGACGGTACAGCAACAAGAGCCCTCTCTCTTGGAGAAAGCCCTGCTGGAAAACACTGACTGTTTAAGGCCCTGCCCTCAAAGACCCTCTGCTTCAATGGTGAGACATCTTGCCAGCCCTTGCTTGACCACTATGCAGCACCATCAGTGGTTGTGCATTTTTTTCACAAAGAGCCAAAACTAGAACTCAAGTTTTTTAAGTCCCTGGTCCAGTGCCTTAATCTCAAGATCATCCTTCTCTCCATATTGGCTGAACATTTCTATTTTGTTTTTATTCCAGAAGAGCTGTTTGCCCATGCTATGGTACAACCCAGTGGCCTTTTCCATTGTGTTGATGGGAGAAGCTTATATTACTTTGTTGTTTGCCCATCTTTCACTGTGCAGTGGCCCAATCAGGTCCAGCTTCTTCTAACAACAGACATCATGCTCCCCTTGGACACTGACAAGGTTTTAAAACCACCTTCTGCTTTAACGTATATTTATCAGGTATCCCTAACCTAGTGTTTGCTCTAGATGTGGATATTTACACAGGGGTGGAGCCTGTACTTTTGGGGGCCCATGTTTTCAGCAGGACCTTCAAGTAGATACCAACTACTTGGTAGCTCACTCTACCTCTCCATCACCATCTAGAAGGTTAAATTGTAAACTTGAAAGTTTACAAAGTAAACTTGTAAACAAAGTAAAGTTGAAACTAGGCAAACCACCCTCTTACCTGCCACATTTTTATCTGTCCCCTTTCTAGTCAATTAAACTATTATGGTTCCCCAGCTATAATAGTGAGGGAAATTAAAAAAAAAAAACACCAATAAATAACCATCCCTCAGTTGCTAAAACTTTCCCATATGCCCTGAATTTCAAATTTCCCTGACCTGCATAGTTGTCATATGTTCCCATCCCCAGATGTGCCACATAATTTATGGAGATATTCCTAAGGACTGCATGTCTTCCTTCATACATAGCTCCTCAAAACCCAGTTCATTCTCTTTATAAAATTATAGAATGTTCCTGTTTTTTGTTGAGAAGCCAACATTCACTTCCTTGCAGTTCTTTGTTTCTTGGTGTTGCTCTAAAACTCACAGGAGCATTTTACAAAAGTAGAAAATGATAGGCAGAATAGCCTCTATTATGGAGTAGCAGCAGCCACTTCATAGCTAATGAGAAGCTTGCCTTGTCATCTGTAACTACCATCTCCATACAAATATCCCCCCTCCCCAAAAATGCTCCTGAAATTTTGATCCTCCTGAAATTTCTCATGCCCTATCTCATCCCAATATAATGTTTTTCTGTAAAGGATTATTAGAAATAAGAAAAGGAATTTCAACATTATGGTGTTCTACAATTGCACCTTTTGTTGACATCTTAAAGCTTCCCAACCCTTGTGGATCTAGTATCTAATATTAATATTACTCCAGGTGCTCAATAGTGTTGCACTGATGTAAAACTGGAGTAATTAAGTGGGCAATAAGGACTTTATTTTTGTTGGCCTTGCTAAAAAGTGTGTTTTATTATTTGGGGAATGTATGAGAGTTAGTGAAGTTAGGAAGAATTACAAGACAGAATATACTGTGACAAAAGGAATTTATTTTTACCATACTGTGAAGAAGAAATGCTGCAGAAACTTTAAACATGATCTCTTAGTATTTCCATGGAAACCATGGAGTGGTTCTTTGGAAATTGGAGCAGCTGCCCTGTGTTCAGTTCAGAGTAGGATATCTAGATGAACAGAGCTTTGGCCTCTCAGTATTGGAGGAGGCATGTCCCACCCCCAAGGTAATGGAAAAAGAGTAAAGAAAAAAGCTGTAATTGTTGATAAGCCTTTTGGCTAGGGGGAAAAAAGGGGATCTGGGATCTTTATACAAAACTGGCAAATTTCTGCTGATTGCTCTAAAGGCTTTTCCCCTCCCAGATTCACACAGTATAGTTTCACTCTTCTGTCTCTAAATTAATGGATTCCCATTGACACACACTGAATGTGACAGGTCAAAAAGTTTATTGAAGTACAAAATGTTGTCTAAAATTCCTATTGCACACTAAATAGAACTGGCAGGAGGTGGGGGAGAAATAAAAATAAAATTTTGAGAAATGTGAAAATTGTTCCCATGTTCTGAGTAACTTTTAATATGTATTTGGTCAAGTAACTTTCAAAGAGAACAGGCAAGGTATATCACTTCTGTAAACCAATGTAATACAACTAAATGAGGACTTTCCTTGGGCCTGCATGTTTTACCTGAATAGGCCTCACTTGGAACTAATATTATTAATAATTATTTGTTTTACAGTATTGCTCAAAGACCCAATCCTGATTAGTGATCAATGGCTTGATGTCTAATTGGCAGCTAGTAACAAGCAGAGTGCCCTGGGGCCAGTTTTGTTCAACATTTTCATTAATGAGCTGTAGGATGGAGTAGATTGCACCCTCAGCAAGTTTGTAGATGACACTAAACTGAGGGGGAGTGGATAGGATACAGAGTGACTAGACAAATTGGAGGATTGTGCCAAAAGAAATCTGATGAGATTCAACAAAGACAATCGCAGAATCCTGCACTTAGGACAGAAGAATCCCATGCATTGCTCCAGACTGGAAACTGACTAGCTAGGCAGCAGTTCTGCGAAAAGGACCTGGGGATTACAGTGAACAAGAAGCTGGATGAGAGTCAACAGTGTGCCCTTTATTGCCAAGAAGGCTAACGGTATATTGGGCTGTATTAGTAGAAGCATTGCCAGCAGATCGAGGGAAGTGATTAGTTCTTTCTATTCGGCATTGCTGAGGCCACGTTTGGAGTATTGTGTCCATTTTTGGGCCCACCACTGCAGAAAGGATGTGGACAAATTGGAAAGAGTTCTGCAGAGGGCAATGAAAGTGATTAGGAGGCTGGAGCATATGACTTATGAGGAGAGGTGAGGGAACTGGGCTAATTTAGTCTGCAAAAGAGAAGAATGAGGGGGGATTTAATAGCGGCCTTCAAAATGGTCCTGCTTTTGAGTAGGGTTTTGGACTAGATGACCTCTTGAAGTCCCTTCCAACCCTAATCTTCTATGATTCTATGATTAGAGCCTAATTGTGCTAAGCACAAAAATTAGTCTCACTGACATTGCAGGGTTTGGCTCCTTTATTTTTTCTTGAAATAGCTCTAACCTCAGGCTTTTAAAAATCTAATGCAACTCCTGCTCCACTGGTAAGATTATCATGTTGACATAAGAGGATGAAATGAACTATAAATAAGAGTGAAGTATACAATAGCGTGTCATGCATCATGCCCTTCAGCATTAAATGAATGTGTTGTCGGTATTCACTCTCATATCTATAGGCTGTTTGTTTCCTAAATACTTTACTTTTATAGTGAAAGTAAGATAGCTAAGAAACAGCTGCCATTTGCCAATGGAAAATTCCCAAAGAATTATTGCATGAATACACAATTTACTATCAAATACAACAGATGCACTGAAATTTTCTTCCATTTTGACAAAGTATTAGTTCCACACCTCCCCCAGCAAGTATAGGAAACCTCTGTCAAAGTAGTCAAATCTTTCTAACTTGAAGGAATAGTGTGTGACAACACTAGAACACCATTTTATTTGGCGGTCAGTCTGAACTACAGGACTTGATCCTAGGTTCTCCTAAGTTTCTAAATTCTGATCCTAAAGCTGATCTGACCAGATCCTAAGTTCTGATCTTAAGGTTTCAGGGATGCAGGAGCTCTCTGTCATTTAATCCTGTAGTGGGAACACATATCCAAGATAGATTTGTGAATTGATGGAGTTTTATCAACTGAATAGATGGAGTTTTATCAACCATTTTTTATGCCTATCACTAGATTCCATGGACTTTTCCCACTTACTATTCCCAATGGAAATAACGAGTCATGGCAGAGGGAACATGATGCAATTTAATTCATGTCCATTTTATATAGTAAACATTTCCTTATCAGAATACAGTCTCATAGTATTCTTAAAGTATTTTTAATCATTGAACCAAATTAAACCCTGAAATCAACTGATTTCAATGGACTTGTCTGCTTACAGAAGGGATGAATTTGATCCACCAAGCAATATTTACAATCAAATCAAATTATTTTTTGCCTGAATACAATAACATTAGCATAAATGAATCTATTTAATAAGGTGAAATAGATGTGGTGAAGACTTTGGAGAGATGTCCCATCACTTCAGACATTTGAAAATAACTAAGCTGGTTACAGCATTGGAAAATATTAAAAATGTGTCTGAACCTCAAAATTCAGATTTGATTCTAAACTTCGCTAATGTTCTGGGTTTTTTGGAGCTAGGGTTTTGATTGGATCTACCTCTAGAATCCTCCACTGGAAGCTTCATGGAAGAGAAATAGTTTTGGACTGTCTTTAAGGAAACGCTTCTGTTAAGATTCACAGTGAGCTCAGCTGTTCTGATCAATATGCAAATTTTAAATATGAAGTGTTTTATTTTTTGTGGTCTTTCAATAGGATCAAAACTTTCATAAAATGAGCTTTTTTTGCCTGAAAATAAGAGACTATTTTCTTTCTTTTTGAAATAGCTCATCTCATTACAAGATGTGATCTGAAACACCTCCACTTTGTTTATAAAGCAAACAAATTTTAGATTTTGTAACTATTATAACTAGTCCTATTAAAGGGCATCACAAAAATGAAAAGGCCCTTGTTGCAAAATTTTCAAATGATCATGATGCTCTATAGCAAGAGATGACAAACTTGCAAGAAAAATTGTGAGACAATATATTTTTCCTGATAGCTACTAAGTTGAATTTTCTGAAAGCTTGTTGGAACAGGACTCCCCACTTTTTATTCCTCTGACAAGATGGTTTCACTAGTCAATAGTAAGGATCCAATTTTTGACCATTAGTGAGATCACATCTCCTATCATGTTAGTGACAATGACATTTGTTATTTGAAAATGTTCTGCCTTTTCTCAGAGCTAAAAATACATCATCAGATGCCGGTTTTAGCCCAGACTCAGCTAAAATCCATAATAAGCAAGTGATTTAGTAACAAATTCCTACTGAAAAGATGTATTATGTGCAAAAACTGGCAAATTTGATTTACAAGTTATATTAAATATTTTCATTTCCAGGAGCTATTAATGTCTTGGAAAAGCTTTGAGTGACAAAGAAAATTAACAACCTATGAATATCAATGAAAGCTCTCTTAACATTCTTCAACTCAGTCCTGTTGTACATCAGTTTTGAAACAACAAAGGTATATCTTATAGCAGTACCTATTAACATTTAATTTATTCAGCATCCAAAAGACATTAAAGTATGTTGGTACAAAAGATTTTCAATCTTTGAAAACTTTTTGTGAGTTTCTAAGTACTTTACAGAGTTAGGAACTATGGCCCCAATCCTGCAAACACATGCACGTGAATAACTTCACTCATTGCATTATATTTCTGTTGTTAAAAGTACAGTTTATATGGTTACCGGTGTTCAGGGTAGAGCCCTAGTGGAACAGAACTATCAGTCCTTATAAGATTACATAAGCTTAAACACAAGGAATGAAGAATAATGCAGTATCCAGTTAGTGTTAAGGGGTTTTAATTCTTCACTGATTCATAAAAAACTGAAAATTATTTCTTTCTGTTGCTTTTTGCATTTGGCTAGCCCAATTCAGCACTCAAAACTCTTTCCAGTGTACTGCCATGCCAACTGTTCAAATAAAATCCAATTTCCATATCAGTCTGGAAATTGATCTGGTTATGTCTTGAGGTCAGATTTTATTATTACTGGTTTGGTAATTGTTTATATTGTGGTTCTGCCTAGAGATCCAAATTAAGATCAGAGCCTCATGTGCTAAGAGTTGTAGAAACACATAAGGGAAAGATCCTGACCTGACCAGCTGAAAATTATGATTAGTGAATAAGCATCTTGGACAACCTCTGTCTTTCTCACACACGTACATTCATGTTGCCAGCATGTAATGCAGGACTAATTCGATGTTACAGCAGGTAAGGTCATGAGTGGTTTAAATGCAAATCACAGAATAAATAATGCTTTGCTGAGACAAGCTGTTGAATTGTTGAATTGCTGATTGGATGGAAGTTATATAAACACAAAGTGGACATTCAGAAAGGGTAGAAGAAAGGCGTAGAAGAGAGATCAAGTGTGGAGCACTGGGCCTGGTGCAAGATCTGAGGCCTCAACCAGAGGCTGTGAACCAAAGTCAGGCCATGTATAAAAGCAGATGCTTATGGTTCACTGTCCAGTACATGAACTTGGCAAAGTAGTTACTAATGTACTAGGCACTAAATATTTATGTAAATATATTCCAGCTAGTACAAATGCATCCCAATCTAGTGCAAGATACGGTGATTTGGCAAAATAATGAATAGGATGTTTTGTCTGAGATCAGGAACATGGGGAGGTAACAAACAGATGTCATGAAATCCATAAGATAGTGCACATGATATTTATTCCAGTTGTTTGTCTCAGTCTATAAATGTCAGGTACCTTGCCTTAACCATTTGTCCAGCCTAGAGGGCAACAGAAAGTCCCATCCTGACTGAGCTGAGTCCTTGCCACTGGGCACTCATGTGTTAGACATTGACACGTGGGTGCGCCTGTACACATTGATCCAGGAAACTAGTGTGTGTCTTGAGGGCAATAAAGCTGGCTGAGCTCTTTCACCCCCGAACCGAGTCAGTGGTCTTCCTGAGTAGTGCTGCTGAGGTCTGCTATGTCATCTACCTGTGCAGAATTGGACCAGCACACAGAAAGACACACATGCAAGCCAACTGACAACACATGGCCAAGTGTGTATTGTGGAGCTGGTTTTCTTTCAATATCACTGCCAGACAGAGATGAGGACTAGAATATTATCAGTTATTTTACATGGGAAATAGACTTTTTGATTAAATTGAGGAGTGCAAAAAAAAAAAAAAAAAAAAAAACCTGCTAGGTGTTCATCAACATTCAATTTTTTCTTGGAAAAATAAAAACCTGAAATGTTTGTTTTTTTTCCAATGGAAACCAGAAAAATGTCAACAAAAACAGGTTTCATTTTTGTTGAAACTTTTCATGGGGTAAAATGAGGACCCTTGGCCTACTATATAATGTATCTGAAAGTATGTGTGTCCTACTAAATGATAAAAAGTCCACTAAGCTCAACTATAAATTTGAGATTTTCTTGATGTTCAAATTCACAAACCTCATGGGTTCTGGGTAGTTGTTGATTGATGTCTGTATTACAGAAGCACTCAGAGACTCCAACCAAGAGTGGGGTTCTATTGTGCTAGACTAGAGTACTGTACAGACATATGTACAGACAGCCCCTATGCTGAAGAACTTACAGTCTAAATACATGTTTGTTTTTAAATATTCATGACTGGGGCATCATGTCTAAATCTTAATGTACTCTTTGGGTTTTTTAACCAATAATTTTACATCAATTCTCAATGTTAGAGGGGAGAGAAATGTTAAGCTCCATGGAGTTAAAATTGCTTTGGAATATCACCTCTAACTGAAATGATATAATATTGAAATTCATGTTCATAGATTCATAGTTTCCAAGGCCAGAAGGGACCACTGTGATCATCTAGTCTGACCTCCTATATAGCACAGATCATAAAATTTCCCCAAAATAATTCCTAGAGCATATCTTTTAGAAGAAGGTCCAATCCTGATTTAAAAATTTTCAATGATGGAGAATCCACCACAAACTTTGGTATATTGTTCCAATTGTTAATTACTATCACTGTTTAAAAATTTACACCTTGAGTCCAATCTTAATTTGTCTGGCTCCAGAGTCCAGCCATTGGAGTGTGTTATACCTTTTTCTGGTAGACTGGATATTTATTCCCCATATAGGCACTTATGAACTGTAATCAAAGTCATCCTTTAAGCTTCTGTTTGTTAAGATAAATAGACTGATCTCCTTGAATTTATCACTATATGGTATGGGTTTTTTAATCTTTTTATCATTCTTGTGGCTCTTCTCTGAACCCTCTCCAATTATCAATATCTTTCTTGAATTATGAACACTAGAATTGAACACCGTATTCAGCATCAGTTCCACCAGTATCCAATACAGAGGTAAAATAACCTCTCTACTCCTACTTGAGATCCCCCTGTTTATGCTTCTCAAGATTTTATTAGCCCCTTTGGCCACAGCATCACACTGGGAGCTCATGCTCAACTGATTATCTAATATCCTGTCCAAACCTCTTTGTCATTGCTTCCCAGAATAGAGTCCCCTGTCAGGTAAGTATGGTCTATATTCTTTATTCTTAGATGTATACATTTACATTTTACCATATTAAAATGCATATTGTTGGCTTGCACCCAATATACCAAGCAATCCAGATCGCTCTGTATCAGTGATTTGTTCTCTTAATTACTCACCACTCCCCCAATTTTGTGTCATCTACAAACTTTATCAGTTATGATTTTATTTTCTTCCAGGTTATTGATTAAAATGTTAAATAACGTGGAGCGAAGAACCAATCCCTGAGGGACCCCACTAGAACCTCTCCCACTCAGTGGTGATTCCATGTTTACAATTATATTTTCAGACCTATCAATAAACCAGCTTTTAATCCATTTAACGTGTGTCACATTAATTTTATAATGTTCTAGTTTTTTAATTAAAATGTCATACAGTACCAGGTCAAATGCCTTATAGAAGCTTAAAGACAGTTCTATTCTACAGAATAACTTCAGTATAACTACATCACTCAGAAGTGTGAAAACGCCACACCCCTGAGCAATGTAGTTATACTACCTAAGTGCCAATGTAGACAGCACTGTGTTGGCAGGAGAGCTTCTCTCCTTAGCATAGCTACCACCACTTATGGAGGTGAATTAATTGCACTGATGGAAGAGCTCTTTCCGGTCAACATAGAATGTCTTTCTCAAAGCACTACAGCAGCACAGCTGAATCTGTGCAGCTGTGTCGATGCAGAGTTTTAAGTGTAGACCTGCCCTGAGTATGTTACATCAACATTATTGCCTTTATCAATCAAACTTGCAATCTATCAAAAAAAATATCAAGTTAGTTCAACAGGATCTATTTTCCATAAACCCATCTTGATTTGTGTTAGGATTAGCAGTATAAAATTTAGGTTTCTATAAGGATTTAGGCCTATGTATCTACCTGCTTGTCCGCCTGAAACCTGTGGTCTTTAAGTTACACATGTAAACAAAGAACAAAGACACCGTGTGTTACTTTTTGCCTACCCACAAACAGATGGGCTTTCTTTATTACTATGAGAGAAGATAAGGGGTGTAATTAAAATGTTTTGAGGTGTAGTGGGGGTTTGATGTATGAATGAACAAATGAAGCATAGCTCTGAGTGCTCTTCAAGTCAGACCCAGAACACAGTCAAGCAATCAGTTGGAAGGAGTGAGGGGGCAAAGGGAAGTATGAGAAAGAAACACTAACGGGTCACAAAAAGTGACCATGCCAAAATATAACCTCACTGCCTACCCCTCCTATGGGGTACAAAAGAGGTGATACCAAAGCCCCCAGACTCAAGACCCTCCAAACTGGAATATGACCAAAAATTGTAAGGAGTGGCACCAGGGATGGGTACTTCAGGTATAACTAAGCCTGACAAGAAGAAAGAGGGGTGGAGGGAGCTCTATGGATGTATAGCGCTATGATTAGGGGGAAAGGAGGCTAGTATGGTTTTATGCTTTCTTGTTTAGCCCCAATAAACTCATTGCATTGTCTGCACTTTGGACTCTTGTCTGCTGCTTTTTGTCTGCTAATGTGTCTGGGAACGGAGAGAGACTTGGCAGAGTTGCCCTAATAATTTTCATGAATTATATTACCCTCCTCTAAGTCTTTATTAATTGAGTCCAGGATCAGCAAGTCCATTATCTTGCCCAGGATCAATGTCAGACCGACAGGCTTATAATTACCCAGGTCATACTTTTTAAACATTGGCACATTAGCTTTTTTCAGTTTTCTGCAACTTCCCTGGTATTTCAAGTCTAATTTTTAAAAAAATCAACATTAAATGTTGCTAGTTCCTGAGCTAGCTCTTTTAAAGATTTTGGATGCCAGTTACCAGGACATGCTGATTTAAAAATGTCTAATTTTAGTAGCTGCTGTTCAACATCTTCCTGAGATACCAGTGTATTGGAAAGAGTACTATCAGCTTATATGACTGTATGATATGATAACACCTATTTTTCCCAAATATAGAACCAAAATATTTATTGAATGCTTTTCTGAATTGTAATTGATAATTGTACCCTTTCTATCTGGTAATGGATCAATACCATTGTTAGGATTATTTTTGTTCCTAATATACTTTAAGAAAAAAACCCTCCTTATCTTCATTAACTGTGCTGGCCATGAATTTTTGTACCTTTGCTTTCCTTAACACTTTTCTACTGTTATCTTCTGATTTGTAGCCATTACTACTATTTTTTTACCTGTATAACCACCTTCTTCAACTGTGGAATTTTGGGTTCCTAGCAAAGTGTTCTTAAGCAATTCCCCATTATGTTTTACATTTTTCTGATTAAATTGTTCCTCCTAGCTGATCTGGCTCATAACTGTTTTCAGCTTTGTGAAATTAGATATTTTAAATTGCCAAGTAAGTAAGTAAGTAAGTATGTGTGTGTGCCTGTGTAGACACTATGTAGACACATGCACTGCTTAATTTGTAATGAAAGAGATGCCAGGACTCAAGCAGGTTTTTTTACTTTCATAACTGATGCGGCAAGCCCCTAGGTGCCAGGGCTATGAACTACCAAGCCTAGAGGTGCTGAAGATCAGCCCTGGCACAAATTAAATTCTGTATATATATATATATATATATATATATATATATATATATCACTGGTATGGACTTTATTCTGTTTGCACATTAGAAATGTAATCAAGTCATGATCCGTTGTACCTAAGATATCATTATTTTTTTAGTTCTGTGACCAGTTCCTCTTTTTCTGTCAAGAAGAGGTTTAACATAGAATTCCCTCATGTTGGATGCAATACTTTTTGAGTTAGGAAATTGTCATTCTATAATGTTTAGAAATTCCAAGGATATTTCTGTATTGGCAGAATAAGATCGCCACAATATGTCACTCAAATTGATGTCCCCCATGATAATCCAGGTTTTTTTCCTACACATTAGAGATAGGTGTGTAAGGGGCTGGTCATCCTGTTCCCAGTTGTGATTTAGCGGTCCATAGCAGATATTAACTGCTACTCCATCTTGTGCTTTCTCTCTTATGACATTGATCTATAAGCATTAAAGATAATTTTCTTCTGAATTATCAATGACTTGAAAATAGGTAATGCCTTTTTTCATGGACTGCCATTCCTCCTCCCCTTTTGCCCACTCCATCCTTCCTAAATAGATTATAACCTTTTATTTTAACATTTCAATCACATGAATCATCCCATCATTCCTCTTGTTCATTACTCAGGCTCCTAGCATTGGTGTATAAACAATTAAAGGTTTTCTTCTCTTCATGTTATTTGATTACTGAAAGTCTCTTAATATTGTCAAAAAGTTCACTCATTCTTTCCTTGCAAGTCCTTACTCAGCTTTTAGAAAGAAGATTAAAAGACAAGGGGGGATTTAAATCTACATTGATCCAATTTGGCTGGAGTGTGATATAAAAGGAGGAAGCATGGATTTGTTTATTAACAAATTAATTCTCCACTTCAGATTTCTGAATAACTATTACAAAGTGCTCCAAAAGAACTACTTAGAGCTAACCAAGAGAAAAGGGGGAGAAACTTAGAAATGTATCAGAATTAAAAAGCATGCAAATGATTACTTGTCTTGCAATAGCTCAGACTCACACAAGTTACATAAGGTGAACATGATTATTTTCCCAATAACAGTTAAAGAATGAAATGTTGTCAGATTTGCAGTACTAATTATGATGCTTTCATACATTTCAGAATGGTAATTATATTCTAGAAAAAACTTTAATCCTGACTATAGGAAAACTCACATAAAAAAAATTAGCATTACATTAAAAAGGAAGGTACTACTCCATTTATAACTCCTTTGCCTGTAACCTAACTTCTAAGGGTATGTCTACACTGATGGCAGCAAAGTTACCACCGTCAGATTGACTTATCTGGATCGAATGAGCAGTCAGTGTAGACGTGCTCAATCAATCAGGAAGTTGATGTACTAAAACCATCTCCTCAAGTGGCACAGTGCAGTGGAGAAACCGCACAGAACAGAAGTACAGCAGGTGATGGGCGTTACGCAAGCTGCTCTGAGTAGCTTGCGTAACTCCCATCGACTGCCGACAATTCGCTGAGTAAGCGTAGACCAAGCCTTAGGTTATGGCTACGCAGGAATGTGAATTAGCCTGACCTAAATTGTGGGATAGTGATGTAACAGCTAGGAAATGTCCAAACAGCTGCCACATCTTACCCTCATTGGTTGTATTTCAGCAGTTGTGTAAAGTGTTTTTCATGTGTTTGTTATATATTATCACCCGTACTTCACCAACTAAATTGCATATGTAATAGAGCACACTAGGACCTTTGGGTTGGAAGCTGTTACATACAGTAAATGCAAGATACCCCTTATAGTGCTGAAAACTAATTTTCCAGCTGTCAAAAAAATGTTGGGTTTTTTTTTTTTGAAAAATGTGAGTGGATACCTATAATTTTGAAAAATCCAACAAAATGGTTGGTTCGATCTATTTCACTGCTGAAATTTTCTGCACACATCTAATAACAGAACTTAGGTGTGTTGTTAACCTTAGGCAGGTTAATATGCCAATTCTGCAATAAACTCCACGTGGGTTGACTCTTATGCTCGTTTGGAGCTCCACTAAAATCAATGGGACTTCTCATGAGCTTGGAGATCTGCCTTTACAGATTACAGTGTAAAGCCCCAAATATTTCCCATACCTTAGACAATAAGATTTCATGTCTAGTATAACTGCACTGGGTGAAGGATACTACTTCTGCTATAATTTGCTGATTACTTGAGTCTTGACTTGAGCAGTTATATCAGATATCTATATAGCCAGAGATATCATCACCAATCAGATTCTTTCTTTCAGAAGCTGTTCATTTTATATAAAAAACGTATTTAATCATAATGAAGCAAGCTGCTATTCAGCTGGATGTCACTAATATGACTATAGGCTTCCATAGTGTGAGGGGGTTTACAAATTCCACACTAAGGCTGAGGTAGTGGAGAGACTGGAGCAGTACTGAGCCAGGAAGGCTCCACCCCTCAGATACTACTGAGCATGCTCCTGGGAAAAGAAACAGTATAAAGAGAACTCCAGCAGTCCAGAAAAGTGGGGGCGGGGGAGGAGAGAAGTCATATCATGGAGAAGCATTGTTCTGTAATAGTAGGAGAAGGAGCCCTCATTGAGGAGGCCCAATTGTGAGTCTTTCCCCCTTCTTTTTACACATCACCCAAGGGGTAGGGAGAACCATGTGCATGAGCATTAGAGAGTTGCCTGCATCAGTTGTAAGACTGTAGGGTTTGAAACAAATAACAGTAACTCAACTATCAGCCATGCCCCAAGCTGAGCCATTGGGTGTGATAGAAAGTGGCCACTGGGATGGTGAGCAGGAGGTGGGTTGAATGTAGGTCATCCTGCACTTTCACACTTTCGGGGCCTTTGGTTGGGACCTGGTGGAGCAGAAGGGCCTCTGTCCCCCACCCACCCCAAATCCCCTGACACCTAGCCCTTAGATGGGCAGGGCTAGGGGATTAGCAACAAGGAAGCTAAATCAGGGGGCTCAGGACAGATGGAACTAAAAGGCACAGTGGAGCAGCAGGTCCTGACCATAACTCCTGCCGCACAAACAGCCAGCCCTGCTTCTTGTGGCCATGGACCTGTCATTTACTTGTATCTCTTAAAGTCCTGGGGTAAAGTCCTCCAGGGGGAGTGGAGATGGTGTAATATATCTATGATGCAGAGCAGTTCTTTTTCTTGTATGACCCGACTCTCTCAGAAAAATGACTGGGGAAGCTGCATAGTAGCCCTGGTCCTGTGCCCCCATTCTTTTTGTTGTCCTTATCGCCCACTGAAGTTCAGGGGGATGTGTAAGGAGCTGTGGAACTGGGCTCCATAGTGAAGAGGAGTCTATGCCACGAACTGGCTCCCCAAGTCCTGCTCAATTCATGCAACAGAAATGAATGAGATCCACTGTCTGGGTACACAAAGGAGACGTCAGATTTGCCATTACTAGAGCTGGTCAAAAGTCAGAATTTCCAGTTTGTGGGAAATTTTGACATAGAAAAAATATTTGGTTTTGTTCCAAATTAAAATTTCTGAAGTTTCCTGCAAAATGAGAATTTAGGAATTTTCATTTCAGGAAGCTTCTGTTTTGGGAGATTTGGGGAAATTGTAAGGGGTCTTTTATTCTTCTTATTTCATGACATGTCAGTAGTAGTGGATAATAGTGGGCTATGCACTGCTACTACAGATGTCATATGACAATAAAATAGTTAATGTTCAATGTTTTTATTTTAAAAATCATTAAAAGCAGCTGCTACTTAGTACTGATTAAAATATCTGATATTATTTTCTAGATCAAAGTGTCTCCTGGTTTTGTTATAATTAAACAGTTTGACGCTTTGAGAAAGTGTAATTAGAACACAATCAGGAGACACTTTGTTTTTAACATGATTAAGGAGGTCTTGAGGTATAGGAAGCTTTGCAAGTTCAGACTCCAGCGAGTCCTGCTACCTGTGGACTGCTGTTTGGTTGTCTGTGTGGCAAATAATTGATATCAGTACACTTTAGAGTAAATGGATATCCATATAAAATAAATAAAAGCTATTCTCTTCATACACACCATCTGGTACCTCAAATGGCACTCAAAGCAGTCACCAAGGACTGAATAGGCAGAATAGAACTATTCTCACTTTACAATGCTTAAATACAATGAAGATAGGTGCAATAGTAAAACCATGACTAGGTAGCTAGATACACAACCAGCAGCAGTTCTTGCATGTCAAAGGTGGGGTGGCAGAGTTCTAAGTGAGAGAGACCAAAGAGGATTATGTCTCTGGTTATTCTTCTAACTTTATCAGAGCTTTTTGTGTTTCTACACTGGAACTGGAGGCGTAATTTCCAGCTAGAGTAGACATAGCCTCAAGAGTTTTGCTCAAGCTAGAGCACTAAAATTAGAAGGGTAGCTATGGCAGGGTGAGCAGCCTGAGTACAATCCCGCCTGACACCCTAAATATGTTCTTGGGGCTGCTAGCCCAGCCTGTCACTTCTGCCACTGCAGCCACATTTCCATCTTTAGCATGCCGGCTCAATCAGATCTAGTGTGTGGGTCTGCCTGAGCAGGAAATTACACTTCCAGCTTCAGTGTACACATACCTTTAGGTACAATGCTGATAAAAGTGGTATAACGTCTTAGATAGAAAAGCACATTAGCCCACATTTAATGGTGGGGCGACTTACACTACTGCCATCTCTGTGTATATAAATAGAGGACAATTTCCAGTGTTAATTTGGTGCTTCATATTAGCACTAAATGTACATTGAAACAAAACTTAGCTTTTTGCTCTCCATTTGGGATGGAGGGAAGTGACATCATTTAAAAGTTCTCTGGGCATCTTTCCCAGACTTGCTTGGCTACTTTCGGAGGAGGGGAGCTCTTGTTATGGCAATTGGAATCAAAAGTAGTGCTGCCATCAGAATGTTTTGAGGACAGTTCTTAGCCTGAATCAATGTTGCAAATGGATCTGTGTTTTCAAAAGTTCCACTGGATCTGAAGAGAGAGAAGGGCAAGGCTTATAAATAGCATTGAAATATTATTATAGAAATTACTAAGTCTCTCACGGAAATCACAATATCAGAATCTGATTGCCCAAAATGGGAATGTGGCTAGGTGAAGGCAGTGATCCTCTGAGAGAGGGGAGAGTCGACAGTGTCTGCAAACTGCTCCATGGTCATTGCTGAGGCAGATGAGAGTATGCTCCCTATTCAAAAACAGCAATTACTATTTTTAATTTTCAAGTGCCCATAAATGTGTTAGGCACATGCCCAAAATGAAAGAGTCCCTTCCCTGACCTGCTTAAAATCCAGTTCTGATATGATATAACAGGCGAGGAACATAAACAACTGACAAAGGGAAAAGGAAGGGCCAGAGTTAGAATTATAAGATGTCTTGGTTACAAGGAAGAGCCATAAACTTGGCATAAACTCCACACAGGCAGACATCTATGCCCATGAAGGGCCCCATCAACTTGAATAGAGTTTAACACAAGCATAGGGGTCTGCCTACATAGCATCTGATCCAGGGGCCTTTGAGGTCAGTGTGAGTCTTGCATTCACTTCACTGGGCTTTAGATCATGCCCAGCACTCATTGCAGAGTCATGGCCTTAGGCATGTAGACATCTTGATTGTTTATATTTTTTAGTAATATCTTTTATAGGTAACATGGCATGAAAGAGTTCTGTGACCAAATTCTGTGGCCTCAGAATTAATAACACATTCTGTTCTGTTTCCTATACCAGGCCAATCACAGTTGTAAATAATCGGCTAGAATCATACATAGCAGCATATGCCAAGGCATCAAACAAAGCACTTGACAATTTTTGAACCATCAGCTTATAATAAACAATCTCTAAATTATAGGTAGTGATAAAAACCAGCTTCAAGAATATTCCTAATCACAAACTTCATATTAGTTCTGTTATGCTTCATCTGCTACATTCTATTCTCTCTAGTTTAATTGATTTCATATAAACTCCAAACTGGATTTAAACTAAAGTAAAATTAAAGTGAAGAGACAACTATTTAAAAGTTTTATTGACAATCATGACCTACAAACAGATATTCAGTCATTTTTACATACTGACGAAAGAGAGAGAGTACTGCCTTGGCTTCTTCCTGTCTGGAGCGAGTGCAGCTTTCACACCAAGAGATGATCAGAAAATTAGTGAAAATATCCTGTGATTTCCCACTCCCAAACCTTTTTTGATGTCATCTGAAAACATAAGTCTCAGTTTATCAAGAAGCTCTACTCACAGCCATGGCTTTAAGGGGTTTGAAGGAGTGGGAAAATCTTTGTAGTAGCAGATCTTTCGGTGTCTACTCCCAAGCCTGTTTATGCAGGAAGTCCATTAGAGGCAGATCCCAGGCCTCACCCTGAATCCTGTCCCTTGCACAGTGTAAACATAACCATTTTGCTGTAGGACCCTTATGAAAATGATTAAAAAAAAAAAAAAACACAATAAGGATGTTATTACCCATTACTTTTTATACATTTTTTTACTACTAAATTTCTACATCCCTTTTGGTTTCTTTCCCTGGGGCTATATCTGACCCGGTGACTTCAATGCAGGAACTGCATCAATTTACACAAACTGAAGAGCTGGCCTCTACAAGACCTTTCCATAAGAGGAGGGTTTACCATATGTGTTTGGATCAACTTAGCAAAAGATGGGTGCAGGATCAGTTTTATCAAATAACACAAAGTCTAATGAAGCCTAATACAATGTGGTTTTTTAAAAAAAAATTATATGTACATTTTCTGCATAGTCATCCCTGAATTACCTCTCAGCATAAGCTTTGTTAAGCCTGGTGAGTCATCCCAGAACCAGCAAATGTGATGAGCTATCCCAGGTAATTGTCTATAGAGCTTGTGATGGGCCCCACAGCATTTAACCAGGGTGCAGCCAATCTATAGCTAAAGACCGACCCAGGTGATCCCAAGGCAGGTATATAGACTCCTAAGGGAAGCTATATTTCCACTTTGATCAATGTCTCCATATGGATGGGAGCATACCCATTGCTTAGCAGTTCTTACAGCTTGTGTGTCTTTTTGCTCCCGCTTGTTCTTGCTTCTGCTGTAGTCTGTCTTTTTCCTGCTCCAGCCTGTTATGACACAGAGGGCCATTTGTGGTTCGCTGCTCTGTGTCAGCGACTCTTTTCAGGTCTGTTGTACTCATTACATCTCACATTGTGCTGCCATGATATTTATTTAAAAGGTGGCATGTAATGTATTGAAATCTAAGAACACACTAGTCACTAATGTCACTGTGAAATGTAACAACTCTGTAGGTGAAATTATGTGCACTGTCTGATATGCCCTGGGGACTTTAAGCAGACAAAGGGGACAAGACCGGTTTCTTCTGTCTAAAGGGGAAAAACAATATGGTAGCAGATGCTCTGTCCAAGGAAAATTCAGGACTGGGAGTGTGTTGGGCTCACCCTCCAAGCAGTAACCCAAGCTGGTGGTAGCCAGAGTGGGACTGTAGACTGGCTGATTGGGTCAGAGCTGTAAAGCACACACACACACACACACTCAGGATGTGACCTGCATACTGGTAGGCTGGTTGTCGCTGTAGTTCCCCACCTAGGGCACTCACAAAGCATTGTGAGGCAGCCAGGGTTGCAGGGCAAGTGGTGATTCAGTCTCACTGGTCTGGATTGCATTCCCAAATCCTGTCACACCTGCATCTACTCCTGCCTCAGCCAGCTGCCCTCGAATTTTGACATATGGCAGTAATTTCCATTGAAATGCAAGTATTTCACATTTGACAATTACATATTGATTCTAAGGAGCATAAATTCCAAATGTACACCCCCAGAAATCTAAAATTGGTGGAAAAATTTGTTTTTACTCTATCACTATAAGTCTTTTAATCCATAATCAAAAACTAGTACAGATACAAAATCTAGGATCAGCATAATTTAGGAATCTGTCCTAGCAAACACACAGATGTTGTAATTTGTATTTGACACAGTATATCTTTCCAGTTAAGTCCTTATTTCAAAATTATGGAGTAACAGGAAAGATTTATACAAACTAGAAAGAGAGACTCAGATCCACAAAGCTCCTAACTTCCATTGAAATCAGAGAACTTTGTGGAAATCCACAACACATAGTGGAAACGCATGCATTTTAACAGGTGGGGTACATGAATGAGAAATCTTTAATTTTAGACTATTTTTTTTTCTTACCTATGTAAAACATCTTTTAAAACGTACTATTTTATGCATTTTCACAAAATATATTTCCTATCCTCTCATTATTAAAACATGGCTTGGCGGGAAGTTTGGGCAGGCAACAACTTCCTGTTAAATGTTACAGGATGGACAGTCTTGTTTTCCCACAGTGCACCATGAACAAATGGCTAGAGAGGCTACAGCTGGGGAGGGCACTAGGAAGCCTGGGATAGGCTGCTATGGCTCTGGTCTGCATAGGGCAGTATAGGTGAAACCTAAGTCCAGAAATTCTAAACCTAGGGTCGATATTCAGTATGAATGCTCACACCCAGGCTTATAAACACTGGGCATGTGGCTTCAAGTCCCACAGACCCTGTGTTTCCATTAGTGTAGACATATCCATAGCCAAACAAAACCTCATTTGCGCACTCAGCCATGGAAAGTGCAGCACCAGGTTGTCATACCGTTTCCCTGTCAAGTCAGTCTGGTCTTTGAACTTGTGCGCTGTTCCACTTTTTCTCATTTCAGTTGAAATGATAATTAGAAAAGGAAAAAAGATAAAAAATGATAGCATAGCTCCTGCTGGGTTTATATTTTCTTTTACTGCTTGTAAAATTAGAGGGGAAAGGTGCTTCTCCCATGGTAGGTTTTTCTCTAATGTTGTCAGGTGGCCAGTTTTGTGACCTTAACTGCACAAAGCAATACACCATTTCAGTCTAAGGATTCATTTAAAAAATAAAGGAAAAAGATAAAAGGAATACAGATTGTTTTGTTGAACTCTGCCAGAAATATAATTCTCTCAAAACTAAAATCTCTCTTTTCAGATGATGATAAAAGCACATCTAATAATTGTATCTTTTTAAGGTGCTCTATTTTTTAAAAAGGAAAATACTTTTTTTATCCAGTGCTTTAGAGTGCTTTATAGCTCCAATGAATCCTGTCCAGTATAAAGACTGGGCTGGGGTGGTCTTACCTAATGATCATGAAGGGAGGCTAGCTTAATATTTAGAACAGAGGCAGCCAGTCTAGTGGCCAAGCCAGAAGTCAAATAAGCCCAGGAAGTGAGTTGGATCTCAGAGCCAGGGGCCAAGGCTCAGAGCTGTGTTTAGAATACAAATATCAAACCGGGGGAGTGAGCTGAGGCTGATAACTAGAAACCAGGGGCTAAGGGTCAGAGCCAGAGTATCAGCTGGAGCAGGTGTCAGGAAACCAGGAGTGGGGATCCCCAGTAAAGACTACAAGCAAGAAACGCACACACCAGAATCACAGCTACAGGGTGAAATTACCAGGGATCCAGGCCTGCTGCAGGCTTTAAGACTATGCCAGCTGGAGTCTTCAGCCAATAAGCAGGCTATGCTCATTAGCTGAGTCAGCTGAGGGCAAAGAGCAGAACCTGGGTGCAGCTGTGGGTCCCTTACACCCAGTATAGCAAAACTGTGGGGGCTGGTCAGCTGTTTGCTGTCTGAGAGATGCATGTGAGTGCAAATTGGCTGGGTCCCAACCCAATCCTCAACGGAGCACAGAGATCCTGGGTATATCTACACTGCAGCTGGGACCGTGCGTCTCAGCTTGGACAGAGACAGACACATGCTAGATCTGTTCAATATAGGGCACTAAAAATAGCAGCATAAGTGAGGGTTACAGACGTGGGAGCTTGAGCATTTACCTGGGGGTCCAGGAAGTTTTTACTCATGTGACTACACAAAACTGCCCCTCCCCCAGTTACACCACTATTGTTAACATACTAGCTTGAGCAGAGCTAGCCTATGACTGTCTACCCGAGTTGGGAAACACACTCCACATTGTAGTATTAATTTACCCCCAGCAGTTAATGTCCAAACCCCTCTCTGGAAATCAGCTTTATTCAGAGAGTTCAGAAATAATCACAACATGTCCGTTTAAGTTGCTCTTTCTAGGCTGTTTTACTACCACTGTTTCCTCCTGCCTTAAACTTCTATCAGGCTTAAGGAGACACTCCCACCCCCTTTATATCCTAATCAGAGCTAATTAGCCCCACTTGTCAGTATGATGCAGCAATAATTACATTGACTCAAAGTTTTAGTACCTAAGCCCAGAGTGACTCAATGAATGAACTCTGCGTTGCTATAAAGGATCCTAGTGATTGTGTCTCCTCCCCCCTCCCTTACAGTAAAGCAAAAGTATCTATTATTGAAACATCCATTTGTGTAGTGAAACTTTGAGCTATTCATCAATCTGTGTCTTCCAGAAAGAGGGAGGAGTGAGAGGAGGAACTTTCCAATTTAATGTTGTATTATTTCTCCATAGACAGCATTATGTGAGTGCCTTGCTAGAGCAAGCAGACAAGGGAGGATTTTTTACTTTTATTACAAAATATTGTATGTAGGCTTCACAGCTGCTAGGGAGTGGGCATCTCATTCTGTCTCCAATCCATACAAGATATTAATATTATAATAAACAGGGCAGGAGAATAATGTTATGTGCATGTACAACTTCAGTTGAAAAGCAACAATTATTGCAGGGAATTTAATCTCTCAGAAGAGAAAGCAAACCATTCATCATATCCACAAGGAATGAGAGAAGCACACGGTATAGCCAACTTCACTGCCTTGCTTTGAAGCACCTACACTAAGGGCTTGTCTACACTTACAGTGCTGCAGTGGCACAGCTGTGGCACTTGGTGGTGTTGCTACCTGTGGCAGTGGGAGAGCTTCTCCCATTGGCATAGATATTCTACCTTCCTGAGAGGCGGTAGCTATGTCGATGAAAGAAGCCCTCCCATCGACATAGCACTGACGATTCCAGGGGTTAGGTCAGTATAACTACATTGCTCAGGGCTGTAGATTTTCCTCACCCCAGAGCAACGTAGTTATAATTATATAAGTAAGCAGTGTAGACCAGGGCTAAGTCTTCAACTGATTCCTTACCACCTGTTTGGTTGCTGCTGGGAATGGTGGTTTTGAACATTTCCCGAAATGTGGGGTGAGCTCCCTGCAGGGGGAAGGGAAAAAGGACAGACTTCTCAGTTGCTCTCCAGAATCTCAACTTTTAAAAAGCAGTAAATCTCTAGCTGTTATGGCCACAAAGAGAGACTTCAAAACATGAAGCCACTGTAACCCGGGCAGAGACATTAACCTAAATTTGCAAAGAGCCTGAAGCAAAAGCTCTGAGGTGTGACCTGCCCCACTCATTTCAATGGGTGCTAATTTAGCTGCCAATTACAATACTTTAAATGTCAATGTTGTTAACTGTTTCACCGTCCATCAAAACATGCGGGAAAGGGGAGGAAGAATCAAATTACAAATTTCTACACTACTCTAGTGATCTCTCATTTTGGGTAGGCCTTCTACAACACATGAAGGAGGGCGCAGTTGGTTTCATTTCCTGTGGAGGGAAATGCTGCCTAATGGAAACAATAAATATAACCTGTACACTCTGAATATGTGGTCACACACAAATTCCTTCTAGATACTTACCAGGTTGAAGGTCATGCCATTTCAGGTAGATTTTCAGAGATGTGAAAGAAAGCCCAAGGCCCCCCTCAAACCTTACCTGATTGCATTCACACAATACCATTTCATCTGAGGGCAACATTGGACTATTGGCTTTGACTTAAGACCTTAATATGACAAAGCAGTTATGATGTTCATACAGTTGAGGCAAACATTTTGTGTGGATTTCCTTGGATTGTACAAATCAGATAATTTCTAAAATTTAATTTATTTATAAATGACTCTACTGAAAAATCTATTCGTATTAAGTAATCTGATCGATTGACCCAGGGGCCTATGATTAGACTCAGACTATCTTTGTTCAGTAGAATTTTGTGCAAGTGAATGAAAAAAAATCCAGAGCCAGATATTCAGCTGGTGTACACTGGTGTAGCTTCATAGAAATCTACTTTACACCAGTTGAGAATCTGTCACTAAGAATTGACTCTTCATATTAACAGCAGAGATGAAGTTGCATAGGTGAGTTCTGTCATATTTTTCATCTTCATCTACATATCTGACTTCTATGGACTTTAAGCACAAGTCCCTTTATGAATCAAGACCCTACTCCTCTGCTTTCATAGTCTAGTTTCCCATCTTGATGTCTATAAAATAATAGCCTCTCTTTTATTCCAGTTTTCCAAATCCATATCAATGCATCCATTCAGACTAACTTGATGTAAGCTGGGTCTGAATGTCCTGCCGAGCTGGCTGGGGGGAGGAGAAGAGGCATCAGGGCCAGACTGTATTTGCATGAGCACCTCAATCCCGCTTAGGCGTTCAGCATGATGGGACTGCTTTGCCCAAATGATCCCTTTGGCTGGTATTGGGTTACAAATCACTCCAGTGTTAAATGCAGGGGTAACAAAATGTTGTTCTCCTTATTGTATATGCAAATAGCAGCAGAACTGTGCTTAGCCTGTTCTGATTGAAGGGTCACTGCCATCTGAACCGAAATGGCTAAGCAAGGGGCTCGGATGCCAGAGCCCTGTGATGGTGGATAAGGGGTGGGGACAGGTACTTCTGCCTGGAAGTGTGGGTGCTGCCTGAGAGATACAGTTTAACCTCCCCCTCACACTGTTCAAAGATAGAACTAGTTAAGATTCCATTAGGATCTTTTGTTAAGTGCTCACAAGAGCTGAACTCATCTACTATGGAAAAATGCTCCTGCCCATCTTCAGTGCTGAGGTTCACCCACTAAGAGCTGAAATCACTGAGAGCTGAGAATCAGAGAACTGGGTAGAACCTCAAGAGACTGACCACGCAGCAGTCCTAGTGGAGAAGCAGGTGCTAGCAAAATGTGATGGTGTGCAGCAGAGAGACTGGTGAGGGGTGGCCAGAAGGGCAGCCCGTGGAGCAACAAGTGGCTGGCAAAGCGGCTGACAGAGTGACAGGGAGGGTGGCCAGCATGTAGTAGCTGGATAGCGGAGCAAGAAAGGTGCCTTCTTCTTCCCACCGTCTGCACCTCTAGACTCTGGGTCTGCCCTGACTAAGGACAACACCTATGAGCGTGGTGCTGTGAAGGGAGCTTCACTTTAAAGGAACTTCTTGTTGCTGGACTTAAGAACCTGAGGCAAAAAGAAACTGCCCCAAGTACTCTGGAGTGGGTGTTTTGTTCATGGTTTTATGTGTGTGAATCCTGCTTGTGGCATTTTCCCAAGTTAAGGCTGGGTTACTTTTCCACTTTTATTAAAAGTCTCTTTTACACTCTCTGTGTACAAGTCTCTGTGCTTGCGAGAGGGGAAGTATGGCCTCTAAAGATGCCTAAGGGGTGGTGTGTAATTGTCCCAGGTTACTGGGTGGAGGCTTGAACTGGTTTTGTGTTGTATTGCTGAAAGGACCCCTAGATATTGAACCCGGTTCTTCTTGCTGCCAACTCCGATTGGCAGAAGGGCTACATTAAATAACATTTATTTTAGCTTAGCCCCTGTCATACAGCCTCTGGCCTTCTCTCTCTTATGATAAAGTTCTGTTTCTGCTCAGCAGCTTCTTGTGTGTACAATATTTTAATCTTGGTGTCATTTCTTCCTCTATCTGCTCTGATTACTCAAAATAGCATTTCCCCCAAAAAAAGAACCTATATTCTTTTCCTTCACTTTTTTTTAATTCACTTTTTTTTAATTAAACTTGAAGAATGATTCCTTAGCCAGTAATTTGGTATCTCAGCCAGATAGGGTCACTGCTAATAAGCATCTTTGTTTTCAAACATCTGTTTAAACCAACAAGTTCATAAATCGTGACGTGTTTTCAGCAGCCTAATATGAACCTGTTACACTAGAGCAGAATAACAAGTGAGTGCCATGATAGATAAACACAGGCAAGTCTGGGTTTCAACAGCTCACATTGGCAGTTTTCAATTAAAATGTAACAGCAGCAATCTATAATCTATTTTCTTTTGGGAAATAGTGATACAAAGAAAACAATAGATATGATTATAAGGAGGGTTTATATCATTATTTCCCAGCTTGGGATGGAAGTATTCATAGATGATAAACTGCACAGCAAGGAATAATTTAGAAAGCTCTCACTCTAGGTTTAATCTGCCAGACAGCTTCACATCATTATATATCTCAAAAGTGGTAAACAAATGGACCTGATTTTGCTGCAATGTAAATGAGGAGAAACCCCAATTACGTTAATAACTGAAAAAACTGGTGTAAGTGAGAATAGAATTTGGCCCAATACATATCTAAAGGGAAGAAACTAGGCTCTTAGAATGCAGGAGCATAAAGGTTGTTTAAAGCCATCTTTACTCTTCTTCTCTTCCCACACCTGCCAACCAATCATGTGCCACCATAACTTAGACAGAGCAGCGATTCTGGCCTCATGACTGAAGTCAGTGGGTGGGAAATGAGAAATGTTAAAGTGACCTAAATTGTCATTTACTATACATGTGCACAGTGCCTACCACAATGGGGCCTGACTTGATTGAGGTCTCCAGAAACTCCAGCAATACAATTCTTAAATCATAATAGTAGGAAGCCAGAGAGAGGGGTCAGAAAGAAAAGAAAGCTGGAGTATTGTTGTCAATGATGAAAAAGAGGATTGATTGAGATGGTGATTTGGAGGCGCCACTCCAAAGCCAGAGACTGAATAAGGATGTTAATGATATGAATACATCCTATGTAGGGATCATTTCACCACTTCTCAACAAGTGGGCAGAATGTAATTACCCACTTGCAATTTTACTGGAGTAACTACGTAAACAACAAACTTAACCCTGCTGACCTGAAAACTTCATAGACCACAGGAGGTCAGGTTTTTGGTTTTATATCTTATCCAAAACATATATATTGACTTTATCAAGAGCCAGCATAAATATGTGAATTCACCTATCAATAATGATAGTATACCATTATAGCAGTGGATGCGATTGCAGACTTGGAATGAGCACAGAATTTGTATTTGAGCAATTTCAGTAATGCTTCTTTTTTGTTCAGCTCATTCCTCGATGAATTTGTCTGTCTCTATACAAACCTAGCTAACAGGCAGCACTCTTCTGTTACATGCAGTTGAACAGATTGTCTTCATGTGTTTCTTATGTTGTAATACAATCTGCTTCTCTTCCTTTCCTCCACCATTTAATCTTTCATCACAAGTAAATGCCAACAATAAAGTAACTTGTGCCGTAGTAAGATTGTCTGACTAGCTTGAGAATGGGCACACTACCACTCTGACAGAAATATTTGGCAACAAGACTCTCAAAGGAGAGTTGCAAATATTTTCCATTGTAGTCAGGGGAGGGGGCCATTGCTAATTCAACATTTGGGTGGGTTAACTGTCAAAATATAGTGTGTTAGTGGTGTATTTGTTGTCTTTTGACTCTCCCCAAGAGATAACTAGAACAAATATCTACTGTGAAGATGACATTCAGTTAAATAAATTAATTGTTAGATCTAAGACTTGTGTCATTTATTTAAAGAGGGAGTGAAAACATTTTGTCTAACTAGATAGCTTATATCATAAGACCCATGAAAATAGACTGCTACATACACACTACAATCAGCTTCTAAAAATCCATACTTGTCTGCCATTCCCATGCTCTATTTATGCATTCAGGGTACTCACGAATAATATCTTCCATGCTAATACAAAGATTCTTGCTCGAGAAAGACTATCTTATTTCTGAATTAACTGCATGTTTTAGCTCAATTGTGACCTAAAGATTTCCTGAGAAAAATCACAGAATACTAACGTCTGTGATTGTTTTGTATTGATGTGGGTACTAACTATAATAAAAGTTGGAAAAATCAAATATTTGTATTTATCTTAAATTCATAATAAGCGCTCTATCAAATAAACATTGAAAGTAAAAAATAAGAAAATAGTTATTATTTTCTGGGAAAATATCTTGTTCAGTAGAGAGAGAAAGTTGAGATAAATCATAGTGAAAGAAAGAATGAAATAATATTCTTCTAGATCTTAAGCCTGCAAAGACTGTGAGTAGTTTCTTTGCCACAATGGTATTACCTTCATTCCATCAAGTTAAACATGTGTATCATTCTTTGCAGGACTGAAGTCTAAGATATCGATTGCTCTGATTTTTCTCTTGTTTCATTTGGTTTCTTTATACTGTTCTCTAATAGTTAACCTTGATTTGTTTTTTACCCCTAAGCTTTCAAAATTATAAGGTTTTTCAAAATCAGATTTTTGTATTTTGTTAGGATTTATGAATTAAACAGATGGTAATTAAAACTGGATTTGTGTATACTTGTAGTACATCTTATGTGTATAACCTTCATAAATATTTCAGTATGACACATGTCAAACTGGACTAAAAAAAAAACAGTGAGGCACTGTAAACCTAGGTCAGGACATCTGGTTTATGGGACATGATAAAAGATTAATGAGAAGAAAGTGTTCATTAATTAACAAAACATTTTTCATTTGTAAAATTGGTTCTGTCAGTGAATTCTAAACCACATCCTGAAATGTGGAAGGACTAGAACTAAAGACAGTGCTGTTCATTTGATGTTTGTACAGCTTTTTTAAAATCCTCCTCGTGTGGAAGAATTCGAAGCACAGAATAGAGACTTCATTTAGCCCAAGTTTGCAGAGTGCCAGACCTTAGGACTTCTGAAGATTCTATATAGCTTTGGTTCTTTCAGTAGATCTATAGAACTGCAAACAGGCAGAAAGATGACCCTAAGGATAAAATTACAATGCACTGCTTGAAGAGGTGAGGAAGAATTATTTGGGGGTGTATTAAGTACTATTCTTTTGCATGAACTGAAAGTTATCCAATAATGTAAGGGAAAAGGGCTTGGAGAATAGACTTGAAACAATAAGTTGTCTAGCAGTAGCAGCTGAGGTTGTTGCAGACTATCTAGAAGCAAACAGTATGATATGAAGAAGGAATATGGATTGAGTTTTAGGAAATTAATGGATAAAGAAAAAGGGAATCCTGCTTTATTTAAACCCATAGATCATGAGAAAAAAGAAAACAGGGCTGAAAGTCAGTCTTCAGAACATTATTGTGGATTCTGTCACACTGAGTTGGTTTTTAATATACAAGATAAGATACAATATAGGAGGAAATGATTGGTATGATCCAGAAGGTTTAGCCTCTCTTGGCAGCAACAGCAATGCTGGGCTATTTTAAAATGAAGAAGAATGAATCTAATTTACGTGCCATAGGTGCAGAAATGGGGGAGAGACATTGAAGGAAATGTAACTAACAGAAAAGTGTAAGATAAAATGGAGACCTTGCTTATTTTAAAGGCTCCTGTTAGTAATTTTCCTGCCACAGCGCCCTTTCTCACCCTCAGGATGCAAGTTACAAACATTTGTGTGTCAGCTGAAAACCAGACTGGTGCAAGTGTCACTACTTTACCATTTACACCTATTTTCTCATCTACTTGCACAAAGGGCCAGAATCTCTTCTTGGTTCTCAAGTGATTTCATTAAATCAGTGGTACTACCTCAGATTCACACTAGTATCACAGAAAGCAGATTTTAGCCCTTAGCATGTAACACATGCCAAGTTATAGAACTGCAAGAGAACTTGGCTCAGACTTCCTTGGGAGTTGTGCCCACTCACAGCATGTCTGGATTTTTCCCTGCTAAGTAACCAGGAAACTCTTGCTAATACTTTAGATTTCAGGCTTTAATCTATTTTAAGACTTTATATGGTGCCAATCACTATAATACTTAAGGCCCAGAGATGTATACAAAGGTACCCCAAGAATATTTAGGCACCTAACTCTCACTAAATTCAATGGGAGTTAGGCACCTAAATGCCTTTGAGGATCTGGGCCTAAGTGATGACATCTGAGGCTAATTTAATCTCGAGTGTTAACCTAATGTAATGAAGTCAATGAGAATTGCACCAGGGAGAATTTGGTGAATATTCCCTGAAATATAAAGGAAACCTCCACTGAACCACTGGATATTTCAATAGCCATTTACTACTTGCATAAGTTTATGAAAAGCCATTTCCATGACAAGAAACTCATTTTGAGCCAAACCTTCTAATTTCATTTTTCTTACTCAACAAAGGAAAGTCTGCACTGCATATAGTATGTTAATCACCTAAAACTAAGCATTTATCCTATTAACCTACTTCCTGTGTTCAAAGCTTGTTAAGTTACATTAATATAAAAGCAATTAAACAGCTCCTCTCCCTCCACTTTCATAAACGTTTTATTCCACAGAAAGCTATTCTGTGATCGCTGGAGAGTTCAATGTATTTGCAAAATAGAAAATTATTTTCATTTGTATCCATTTAAGTGCAGTAATAAAAACCTCTCTCTCTCTTTTCTTCTTGTAACCTATAATGGCCGCTCTCCAGGAGTTGCTAGAAAATACCCACCAAAATTATTATCACTGCCAGCACTGAAGCAAAGAGGGAAATTTCTTGAATCTTTGCCAACTAGAAGTCTTAATGGAATGATCCTACTCAGAAATATTTCTGCCCTCAGTCAAGGTTTTTATTTATTTATTTGAAAGGGACTGACTCCATACTTAAGTGCAATTCTACTCTGAGAATTGATTATGTAAAAAAGAAACAAACCAGAAAACAAATCAATCCACAGACTTTGTTCTCTTGTGTGTTCCAATTGAGATCTGTTAAATTTAATGACATGGTAAATTTTGATTGTGTTCTTTCTGCTGTTAACTCTGTAGAGCCAACATAGCCCTGAGAGAGTGAACTGAATTTTGTTCCAAATCATGCATCACTTACTTAATTATGTACTAAGATCCAGAAACAAGGAAGAACTCTGTATTAAGATAATTGGATTGCAGAGGTACATATGATGACAGTCCCTTGTGTGTGTACTGTACTATTGGGCACATGTGGGCACTACTGGAAATAAATAAACTTGGCCAACAGAAGCTTTGTAGCTGGTGACATACAGTTTGGAAAGAATGGAACTTGACTTTCCAGTTCCAGATGAGCATGTAGTTTGTTCATAAAATCAAAACCGGTAAATTGAGCAAATTAAGTTGTGAAAATACCAGCAAATAAATATGAAAGCCAACAGTGTACATGGTTATAGAAGTCCATTATCTGAACAGAAATGCACATTTGGGACCTGATCTTATAGACATTTATTACCATGTGTAGTTTCATTGATTATTGCCAATGCACGCACTGTGCTAGGTATTTCTGGTTGCCGGAATCTTCACATACATGGCTGCCTGCCAGAAAAAAAACAGGTGCTGGCTGAAATCACGTACCTTCCCATGAACTCTCATTGAATTTCTGCTCTTCTAGCTAGCGATGTCATTAGGGCCTTGTCTACAGGAGAAAGTTGCACAGGTTAACTAAAGTTGCGAATTTAAATGGATTTAGATAAACTAGTGTAAAAGGCTGTGTGGACACTCTTATTTCAGTTTAAACCAGATTTATTTTGGTTTAGTTTAGAAACCAGTTTAAACTAAACTGAAATAAGAATGTCCCCCCGAAGGTCTGAACCAATTTAAGTCAAAACTTTGTGACTTTCCCATGCAAACAAGGCCTAAGAGAAATTCAGTGCCCATACCCATCATTGAACCATTGCCACTTCCCTCAAGAGAGATAAGTGGATATCACTGTATTCCTTCTACCTCTGCAACTTTGGTCAGGCTGCGAAAAAATGTTCACATATTGCACGTGGACACTTCTTCTCCTTTATATCTCACTCTTCTGTCTTTCAAACCCTTCTTACCCCCTGAGCTTCAGAATTCAGTAATATGTTCTTGGCCCTTGTACTGTTGAGTGCTCCTGAGATCTCGGTTGGTTATCGTCCATGTGTACGCCTGAAGAGAAGCATATCTTGATGTTTCACAATAGTGTGTGAATGGGTGTAGTACTCCAGTGGTGACTTGTTGACTTCTATTGCAACCAAGTCTTGGAGTGTTCAGAACAATAGTCATAGAATTCTGTGCAGTGTTTTCTTCACAAATATTTTTATCATCATTTTATTTATACAGAAACCCAGGGAATGAAAAGTCACAAGCACTTGCAGTACTAGTAAGAACACTCTTGGAGTATGGTAGTAAAAAGGATGATGTCTCTGTATGTTGTGCTATATGCCGCCTCCATACCTTTCTAGGAATTTAAGAAGAGTGCATATAAATATGGTATTGTGCATTAACCAGCAATGGAATCATTTATTACTCTTTTTTATTATTTGGTTTCTTCTTTTTAGATTGTTCATGAAGATCAGAAGAGCATGACAGGAGGCATTGTCCCAGCCTCAGACATAATGCTTGTTTTCTGTATATGTTCAGTAAAAGGAAGCCAAGTATTCAAATCTATCATTAGCCTCTTATTTAGTAAATATTTTTGGCTAAAATTTGTGTTCTTCAGATAGGTGTTGTGCTGTGAGGATGGACTAAGAGGGTTTAAAGAGACTCCTCACCCAGCAAAATTCAAGCCCTCTTATTCCCTGCAGCTAAATGGGCCCCAGCTGTTGTCTTTCCTCCAGCATTCTCTTCCATGTATCTCTTTCCCACACATTTAAAAATCCCAACACCTGACCCAGTAGCTATGATACCTCTGTGCTAGGTTCCAATTGCAGCTGAATTCAAATCTGGCACATTCTGGGATGTTTATCATTGGGACTTACGAAACTGGAATTCAATGTTACTTCTGTGCCCATCAGGAAAAAAAAAAAGCCTTCTGTTTACCTAACACCCTTTTCAAAGGTAGAGGGGCCATTATGGAATAGGTTTGGTGATTGTGAGACTAGGAGCTGGGCCCTGTTGAGAGGTTGGGGGAGAATGACAGGAGCCTTATTTGAAAGTTGTAGGAGGACAAGGTGGAAACTATGTCTTTGCTGGGAGACAGAACACTAAGACTATGTGTTAAAAGCACAGCCCTGCAATAATCACTGTCACGGGTGGAGTGACAGTATTTTCCAGAAATGCTGATCTAGCTGGTAGGTAGAAGAAAGGGTGGTGGATCTCCCCATCTTCCCAGCTTGCATTAGGAAGGTTAGCGCCGTTGTCTGTGCTAGCCAAGAGCAGCATTTCTACTCCTTGGGCTCAAAGACTGCTATAGTGCAACTCCATGCAAAGATGTGTTGTTCGGGGAAGAGGGAGACTTCTTGCACACCCAACACAACCGGGCCCAGAAAGAAAGTTGAGGAAGTCTTTTGTGAATTAACCCAAATTTGAAAAATGACATGGGTTCAGTCTGTGAGAAACTAATCTGACTTCATAAGGTTCTTATTGTTCCTGAACCAGTTAGTCTATTTGTACCCTACAACATGCAATAAGCCCAAGCGTCCTACAGAAAATCCTTCATGACCCCATAAGACTCCCTAAAATCCATTCCCTCCAAATGCTCCATATTCCCTAAGATTTGATTCAAATCTCAACACAAAAATTGATGACTTAATTATTTTTGAATTAGCAACTGTTTGTAACCTCTGTCAGTACAAATTCAGACCACTAACGTTCATTTCCTATCCCCAGCTGCAGTAAACTTCAGATGATGTTTTTCCATATAACTTCATCCTTTGAAAGCCAAGTACCTATGATTACCTGCATGGTGGAGGTAATAATATGCATTCCCACAAGCAATAGCTGCAGTAAAGAACTACACTCGCTGTGGAGATCAAAGGATCAGCTATATCAAAAAGTCCCCAGAGCTCAGGGAGCACTTTGCTATCACTCAAAATTCCTTTCTGAAATATCTGCAATCTGTGGAGGAATGATGGAAAAGAAGCACTGTCCATAGGGTGCTAGTGAATCAGCAGGACATTAATTTGTTGTTTTTTATTTGTAGGCTAGGAAGGTCTCCACAGGCTTTAAATTCCAAATAGTTTTAATGAGTTATCAATGGAAAAAATTCTCATTGTATAAAAATGCACACTATATCTGTTCACTCCTTCAATATGGACATTGCTGCACTGTAGCTTAAATCTTTACCTGAGTTCTCTCACCACTACCACCACTTATTTCCTTTTTGTTCTTGGATATCTCAAACATAAACAGGTAGTGGCCTGGCTTAAGTGAAAAATTAATTTTTTGGGTTTCCAACAAGGTGGATTAATATCAAACAGATAGCTCCATCTAGTGGTATAATCAGACATCATTTTGAATTTATACCATTGTCTTGTTGCACAAGATACCCCTGCCAAGAAATTATTTTAACTAAAAACATTTGTCTTATTTGTGGTCACAACAGGTAGAAAAAAAATGATTACTTATACTTGAAAAAACTATACAAGAAACTATACAAAAGGCTTTTTCATCTATGCATTCTTTTAAAAGCTGCTGAAGCCATGAGATGGTGAGAGCCACCTAGACTGTATCTGCTGTTAACTTTAAGACACTCTTTCCTCTGCTGTAGTCCTATCATTCAAAAAACATGTACGGGCTATGTACATATTGACGGCAGCAAATTCGCCACCATCAGATTGATTTTTCCTTATCGATTGAGTGGCAGTGAAGACACGCTCAATCGATCCAGAAGTTGATCTACTAAAACCACCTCCAAAAAAAGCATTTCCTGTCAGTGCAGTACGGTGGAGACGGCGCGCTAAAAGGAAGTAATGAAGTCAACAGGAATTATGCAATCTCCCATCAACTGCCACCGAATTTGTTGACAGTGTGGACCTGCACTAGAACAGAAGAAGACATCATGTAATTCTCTAAAGATTCATATGCATTTCAATTAGGAATGTTTTAGGGTACTAAATATTGACAGGGTTAAAGAAGTGACCCAGTATGTTTGAATTTGGTTCTGCTGAGCGGCAACATAGTTTTCAAAAGAACATAGAGTTAACAAAACTTTAACTTTTGTATTCTTACATAATTAAACAATGTCATTCTAAAGGTTACTGTTCTCCAACCAATTATCACTTCATTGTTTTGAATTGCTTTTTTATAAATTAATTAATGTGCTAGGATAATCAGTTTACCCCATCCTGGATTTTAATAAAGCATTTGATACATTGGCTCATAAACTCTTACCTCCACAATTAATTCATATCAGCTTGGATAGGAACACTGTCACATGAAATGAAAACTACCTGAAGGGCCACAAACAAAGACTAATAATACTCAACTGTGTATTGAATTGCAAGGGAGGTCTCTGGTGGACTATCACAGAAATCCGTGTTAGAACCCATATTATTTAACATCTTCATTAATTATCTGGAAGAAGGGATAAACAGCACACTAATTAGATTTGCAGATTATACTAAACTGGGAGCTGTTTGAAGCATTAGTGGGGGCAGTGAAATAACACAACGGGAGGGATACAGAGAGCTCAGAAATAGGACAGAAAGTAACAAAATGAGATTTGAAATGTCAGTTAATTAAATGTGGGGGGATAAGGGAAATAATCTTAAACTTAATAGGAAACAATGAAATTGGCAGACCTGCATGATACCAACAGCAAATTAGACAAAAGTCTGCAAACTTGTACTGCAGAAAAAAAATGTCCAGTGCCACTCTGAGATATGTACAAAAAGGAACTAAGCAGAAAGGTGATAGCTTCTCTCAGCAAAGCTCTGCTAAGGCTGAATTTAGAATACCGCATTCAGGTCTCAGAACTTTGGTCCTGATCCTGCACCAGTAAAGTTGATGGGAGTTTTGTCATTGACTTCAAAGAGCATATGATCAATCACCTGAATTTATGGGGAGTTGTCTGCTATTTATAATGTCCCAGATGTCTATATCAGATTTAATAAAAAATACAAAGGGAACAGGGCAGAACTGATTAAAATATGTATACATGTATTTAACAAAATAGAACTAAAGTTTTTTACATAAAAGCATTATAAGTCAAGACATTCGTATCTTCTTCCTATTATTTGTGATCCCCAAAAGAGGTGTATGTAAGGCAATTACAAGATAATAGCACCTTCTTTGTTCTAAAAGGTTTTTGTACTTTCGGCCACAGATTTTAGGGGAAATATTGGCAATGTGATACGAAGTTGTGAAAAGGAAATATCCAGCAAATCTCTCCAGCGAATTGAAAGGACATAATGCTGGTCACTGTGGGCCAGATTTTTAAAGATATTCAGGCAGCTAAAGTTGTAGATAGACGCCTAAAGGGTTTTATATTAGAACGGGGTGGGAAATACTTTTCCCACCTTTGACCCGAAAATCATGCCAGCTGCTTAGGAGGTTGCAAGAATATCCTGATTCTGTTGTGTACATTCTGATTTCCCGAAGAATGTCATGTGGCATCTTAAATGAAAGCCAGGGTCACAATAATCATTGTTATTGTTGTATTTGTATATACATGTCACTATGTAAGGAGTTATGTATATATACACTGAAAATATGTTCTCAGATTCTGTCTCACAGTAAAGGTGGAGAAACAGGTTTTCTGACAGACAAAATGTGTTTATTCACCTGTCTCTCTCAGATGTTAATTAAGCATTGTAAGCTAACACAATGGATGTCCCTTTACTTATGAAGTTATCAAAGAGATGTAAAGTCAGCAGAGAAGAGCACACAGGAAAACCAAACGATGAGGTATACTGTCTCTGAGTTCAGACAATGAACTTTGGAGATATAAGTAGAAGAAAAAGATATCCCCTCATTTTGCATCTAGGAAGTAAATGGGCAGTGCATTTATATTCAAGATAATGGGATCTCTGCCTACTTTGGTGGAAGATTCTGCAAAAGGCTTTTGGTGAGATAAACTTTATTAGACCAGAACATTAGCCTGATAAGTTAAGTTTAGTCTCTAGAAAGTGTGTTAAGATTTTGTTTTATATGACACTTTTTGTTTCCATTATCCTTTACTCACTATCTCTCGAATCTTTGATAATAAACTTATCCTTGTTTTCACCAAGGGATTGATCCTGAGTTGCATCATACAAGCTGTTGTGTACTTTGTTCCCTTATGGACAGGTATTGTTAATTCTGTGGGTGCTCAGTGGATAAGGGGCTAGACACTACAGGGGAATGCTTCAAAAGACATGAGGACTGGGGTGCACCTATAGTTAACCTACAAAGCAAAGTAAGGACTTGCATAGCCCAGAGGAGAGTGCTTTGATGACTAATAGGCTGGTGGTACCAGGGAGGGAATACCCAGTTAGGTACAAGCAAGTATCCCTCAAACTGGAGGCAGGAGGATAACGAAGTGACTCACAGCCCCCCAAGAAACATCACATCCTCTCATTAAAATTTTAGTCATTTCAGAAATATTTTTTATTTTGCAATGGGATGAAACAGACCTTTTGAATTTTTTTCTAAAAAATATATGAGAGAGACCCTCACACCAGAACAACCAATAGCCTGGTGGTCATGGCACATAGCTGGTAGCAGGAGATTTGAATTTGAGGCCTTGGTATGAATTTCAGCCTGGGCCTGCCACACCTTCTAAGTGGGTGCCCTAACCACTAGGCTATTGGCTACTCTGGAGTCTTTCTCTCTCTCTGACCAGAAATTCCACTGTGAACCTGAGAAATCCTCTCTGACTAAAATTTATTCAAACCAGGTATGTTCTCCAAAAAGTTTCCATTTTGACAAAAAAAAAAAAAGGTTTCATCAGAAAATTCCCAGTCAGCTCTACTTTACAATGGCACCTAGGTGTGGTGCCTAGGCACTTTTTAAAAACCCACTGGGTTACTATCTGCATTTTTAGATGCTTAAATACATTTTAAAATCTGCCCCTAGAATCTGTTTCTACTCTTATTGAATGGCAGAAGTCCCATTGACTCCAGTGATGTAAAATCAGGCACTAGAACACAAGTTCCTTCTCATGGAAAGAAACAAGTGGAGAATTAGGATAAGTATTTACAGGAGTCTTGTAAAACAAAATATATGCAAAATTCTGAGGTATTGCCAGGATATGGGGAATGAACTTCCAGTTTTCTGACACTCTAAATTGAAAGGAGTCTGGTCTGATGGGTAAATAAGCTAAATAAATAAATTAATAAGGCAAGAACTACTACAAGAATTCTCTTCCCCCTGTGATGGAGTATCCATGTTGGAGAGGAAGGGGTTAAGAAGCTGCTTTGGGATCAGGCAGTCCTGCCCTACTGCACCTGCAAAGCCTGCACAGGCTGGAGAAAGAGCTCAAAAGGAGTAGCAGAGTAGTTCACTGTCTGGCAAATGGTGGAGGTGAGCTGATCTGTACTCCCAGGAAGGAACACCACAGAAGCTCTAGCTGCTAGAGGCCTGTCTATAATCATCTGACCAAGCCTGTAAAGAAGAGATCTGTGACTCTCTGAAGGTTAGAGACTTTATCTTTGTGTTCAGTTATTTACTTGTCCCTGTGGGAAGACAGGAGACTGGTAGGAAGTGATCCAGGGGCACAGCTGCATAGCACCTGATGGTGCAGGACTTACTTGACTATCATTGGGTCCTGGATTGCAGCCTGGTGGAGAGGGTGGGCCTGAGCACTATACCAACCCCTAAAGAGGGACAACTACAGAAGTCTATCCCAGGGTAGGGAACCTACTTGAGGAAGACTCTGAAAATACAAAGATCTGGACCATGAGATCCTGACCTAATCTCTTGCTTACCCTGAAGACCTCCCTGTGATTGGTGTCTTTATATGGGGCTAAGTCACTGAAAGGACAGACCTCCACAGGCAAAGTGGTAATAAGAATGACCTCCTCCTAGGCATTCCCCAAATTGCCACAGCCCTGACTGACCACTAGGTGGCACTGGTGGTGAGTGTTCCCCTTCATATACCCAAATTCCTGTGGTGGTGGTTAGAAAAATATCCTCATTAGCTGAAATTAAACAAATATGGATACCTGTTTTAAATAATTGTGACTGCCACATAGAAATATGCCTTTACTATGATCACAAAAAATCCTAGTTAAAGGAATATGGTTCCATTAAAAAAAAATGGACCAGCAATGGTTTAGATTTCCAAAATAGTGCAGGGGATTTAGCTGCAAGTCTCCAGTTAAGCTAATTCCTCTTTGAAAATCAAAACCAATATGTTTACTTACTGAAATTCACAACCTACATAGCCCTACTGCTTCTATACCCCCTTTATATCTACCACTCTCTTTTTAATACTTATATGAGAAAATAACATGTACTGGGAACAATTCTATTTATTCTTTTTCTTAAAAAGTGAAATTAGAATACTAGAGTTTAAAAAAAAAAAAAAAAAAAAAAAGATTAGGTGACCTGTGAGACGAAAAGATTATATGTATATATATATATATATATATATATATATATGATACAAATACAGTTGCTTGCTGAAGCCATAACTAAGACATACCAAGGTCATAATGAGGTACAGGTATTTGAAGAGTGTAAATACCAAGAAGGAAGTTGAATTATTTAAAACGTTGCAGCCAGAATAATCTAAAAGGAGGGAAAAGGTCAAGTAAAACTTCTTGTCTGATGTAATAAATAGCAGGTTGCAGTACAGAGTTCCAAAAAAAGTGGTAGGAACCCACTATTTGGGATGAGAGCTGGTTGGGAATTTTCCATAAGAATAATTTTCTGACAAAAATGATACTTCTGCAAAATGGAAATTTTCCTGCAGGAGAGAGAGTGAAACTCTGAAAAGCCTTCCACATAAGCAGCTAGGAAGCTGAAAAATTCTGGTTTTGGTTTTCTGGAAACTGAGTTTTTCTGGAAATCCCTTCCTGAGAACAATTTAATGTTATGACTTTTTGTCATGATTTGGGATTATTATAATTATTTTTTAAAAATGATTTTTTTTTTTGCAGGAAGGGATTTCCATTATCCAGCCAGCTCTGGTTTGGGACTATTCAAAGGATAGGGTGACCATATTTCCCTAAACTGAAAATGGGATGCACGGGGTGGGGCTGAGCCACCTGGCATCACCGCTCATCCCCGACACCCCTACAAATGTTCCTCAGCGCCCTAAGCAGTTGAGCCAAATAGCAGAGATGGGGGGCAGGGTGGAAGAGGAATGGGTAAGAGCTGGGATCTCGGCAGCAAGGCAGGGTATGAGTGTGCGAGGGTGAATACTTTTGGGCTTGGAGGCAGGAAGTGAAGTCACTGGGGACATTGGACTAAGATCCAGTTAGCAGTGTGATACCACTTTGGGAGCTGGGATAGCAGAGAGGCAGGAAGGAAGTTCTGGGTAGTGGGAGGGACCAAGGAGACTCCAGAGAGCAGCCCTGGGGAAGTAGGGGAATGCCAGGATGCAGGCCTGCCATTTCAGATTTTGGTATGGAGAAGCAACTCCTGGCTGGTGAAGGGATGGAGGAGAAGAGTAAGCAACAGGGGACAAGTCACTCCCAGATGGTGAGGGGCTGGAGAAGAGGAGCAAATGACAGGGGACGGGGTCACTACTGGTTGGTGGTACAAAACTCAAGGGGACTGGTGCCCTGCTAGGATGTGGCAGAAGCAGGTGACTGAAGGCAGAGTAGGGAGGGAAAGAAGCTAGTTGGGGCATGAGGGAGGGCTGGAGAGGGCTCAGGGGACTGGCCCCAAAGGATGGTGGGTGGGGAGGACAGGAGGCCAGTGTGAGAGCTCTGGGGGACTGCTCAGTGGGCTGCCAGGGAGGTCGTGCCATGCTTGGTGCCCTGGCACAAGCGGATGCTGCAGGACTCCATCGGACACTTACCTGCCAGGTTGTCCAGTAGAGCTTGGGCCTCACGAGTCCTGATGGCTCCATGGTCTGGCTGGAGAAGAGTTTTAATTAGGGCCCTGACTGTGCTGCCCTCTGATTGGACTGCAGAGTGAGCACATGACACCCCATTGCTCCCTGATTGGAGGGACATGGGATAGTGGACACATGGGCTAGGCACCTGTTCCCCCCAAATATCATCACTTGCCCTCCTGAACATTTTAACACAAACACCTCAGGGGGGCATGCCCCACTTTTTTGACAAAACTGGGAATTTGTCCTGTTTGCTCTTGCCAAAGTTGGCAAGAGAAAGTGGAACAAATGCCCTGTTTTGCCAAAAAGTTGGGATGTCAGGGACAGGACTTAAAAGGGATTGTCCGGGCCAAAATGGGAAATATGGTCACCCTATCAAAGTAGACTAAACAGAGAAACAACAAATGACTATTGGGGCAATCCTGTATTGATAAGGGATGGGCTGGATGACTTCCATTTTCAGTGTCTGTCTACACTTGCAGACAGGCTAGACGCCAATTCTTCCATAGTCATGAAGTGGCTGGTTTTGTTACTGGATTCTGTCTTAACACTGCTGTCTGGTAAACACTTGGCTAGAGAAATACGCAGATGGCTAAATTTCTTAGGACTTGAATCTGCTTCCACTGAAATTGAGGAAAAAATTACCATTCATTTCAAAAGGTACAGGATTGATACACAGAAAAATGAACTAAGTGAGAGCAAGAATTAACAGTAGGTTAAATAGAAAACCATCTGATCTAGTGTTAGGAATACCTTTCATCACTCTCAAGTTCTTCCAGAACTGATGCTTAGTTGGTATTGCTGGACTTCAGAAAGTGTTATAAAGCAGATTTAACAATGGATAAAAAAAATGCAGAAAATGTTCATTGTAGAGAGAACCTGACAATTCAATTTTCCCTTTACTCTATTCTAACAATTTACAGTTAAAAATAGGTTAAGTGTTTGTAACGGCAAAATCTCAGCTGAATTCTCATCTGTTGTTTGTTTGACCAATTTCTGCATCCCTGGCCTTGTGGATCTAGACTGCTATTTCTCCTTGCTCTAAATTGGGTTTCTGGAGCTTTAACAACTGCTAAGAGAAAGATGCTAAAAGCAGTAGAGCTTTGTTTGCCTAAAAAAGGCAGAGTGGTGTTTGCCCTGTTGCAGAAACCCTGTATTCAATACTAGAAATACACAGCAAATTTGCTATGACACACTCATTGAATGCCTGATCTAAAATCCTTTGGCACCAATGGGAATACTTCCATTGGCTTCAACAGGTTTTAGACAAGGTCCAGAAAGAGCTGAGTACTAATGTATTGCATATTAATGATTGATTTTCAAAATGTGTATTAATGGCATGAATTGTTTGGTACATCTGGGAGTATAACACATTAGATGCCTAATATTGACACAGATTGCTGGCATGAGTCAAGACTGAAGAGACCTGGAAATATTGTTGAAAAGCTTGGGCCTGTTATTGGAACTGTGCTTTTTATATGCACTAAAATTCAACCCAAAAAAGGTCTAAAGGAAAAGGAAGCTCAAATCTTGTTTTAAAATGTTTTTAAACAACCCCAAAAGAGTGAGTACATTCCTACCAACCTCACTACCATGGTATGGAAGGAAACTCTGACAGTGTTTTCAAATCACTCTTTGTGTAATAAGAAGTCATATAGAATTAATATCCACATATATTACGGTAAATGTCATCTGTTTATAAATCCAATTAAACTGGATTCATATGCAGTCATCCATAAAGGTTGCCTCCACTGTTGTATCAAACTTCTCCTGCAGGTCACTAAAAGTGATAAACGGTTGAAAAACTTGTTTTCTTCTAAACATAACTCTTCAAAGAGGTCTTATGCTGATTAGAGCCAGGCAAATACTACTGAAAATATTCACAAATATTCTTAGAACTGATCACTGTGTGTTTGCTTCAACGGTATTCCAGACTCATTTTATTTGCCTTCCAGGAACAGACACATGAGTGAATTTTGTTCACAAGGTAGTTTTCAGAAAGTGTTATGAATACTTGGGTGAATACATATTAGCATGTGAAAATTTTGCACAACCATCTTGAAAGCTCTTTGTGGATCTGAACGTTGAAAAGGGAAGAAGGGAGATTTTAGCATAGGAGCAAGAGGAATAAAAGTAAATTAGTTATATTATAGCAGTTCATAAGCCTCCAATAAGGATAGTGAACCCCCTGAGTTAGGAAGTGTAGAAACCTATCATAAAAGACCCAAAGAACTTACAGACTAAGGCCTGATTCCTCAAGGTATTTAAGCATATGTTAGGCTTCACGTTTTCTTTTCTCAATATATAAGATTCCAGTCCCACAAGTGACTGCAGGGGGTTTCTGCACCTTTGCAGAAACCCATTGATGACAATGGAGATCTGTGAACAAGCAGAGGGGCTCCCATGCACCATCAGTTGCAAGACCAGGGATGAAACAAGCAAGAGATTTAGATATTGAATCGCTATCCTGCCTCCAGTCCAGCCGTTATCGGTAGGCAGTTAATAAATAAATATTTCAACAAACATGACGTGATTACTTTTATGATACTTAACAAACCTCCAGGCAAAGCACTTCAACTGTTTTAACATGTTAACGCCAGCAAAATTCATACTTGCTTAGGAAGTGACTCACTGCAGAGGAAATCTGTAGATCTCAAGTAGAAAGGTTTTGCAAGGACTTTTCCTAGATATCTAACTGTGGATGATAAATTAAATACTGAAGAACATAACTTTTCATAAAGCTATGCCAAAGGGATGCAGAAGAAGGATATATATCTAGAGCCTCAGGTCAAAGTCGTCATGCATCAGTGTGAGTTGGCCACCCAGTCATTTCCAAAAACTTCAAAGAAAGGAGGGAAAAAAATGAAAGTACTTTTCAGATCTCCATCCTTTAGAGTTTCAAAGAGTCTGTGTTTTATCTTCTGTTTGTATAAACCAGTCTGTCAGTGTGGGGAAAAGATATTGCAAAATTTTATTAATATATTACTTTTGTTTCATATTTCATACAAATACACTGATGTGTGGTACTGTCTACAGTTGTTTGAAGATCCTTAAATCATTTTTCCAGAACTGAATTTAAGAAGACTCTTTCAGATATTTAATTTTAGGTTGAAAAGGTTAATTTCTTAACCTTAGCTCTGTGTCTGAACACCTAGCACAATGGTGCCCTGATCTTGATTCCATGACTTGGAAGTGGAGATTCTTCTTGGATTTGTTTCACCTCTGGTCTCTGGCTAGCTCACCCTGCTGGCACATTTGCATGTATTTAGCCTTGTTTAGAATCTAGACTTCTGCCTCTGTAAGGTGGACAGGTTCCACTGGGCGGCCCTCTTTTCCATTCTGTTTTTTTAGCCTTTTCTTTCCCTCCAGTCTGTCTGTCCGCAGGGTTTTGTGGCCTATCCTCTCTTGTAGCATCGGGCTTTGCAGATACCCAGAGCCAATTTCTCCTGCTGTTTGTCCCATGTAAGAATGAACTCAGGACTCCCAGTATTATATGAATTGCCAAATTGGATCAGACTTGAGATTCATCTAGTTCAGTACAGTGGCCAACACCAGATGCTTCAGAGAAAGATGTAAGAACCCTGGAGTAGGCAAATCTGCTCCTCATAGTAGATCTCATCCTGAGCTCTAACAGTTAAATATTTGCTTAAGGCCTGAAACATGAGATTTCAAAAAAGTTAGCAATAGCAATAATAACTCTTTACTGTCTTATTATTCATATGAATGACCATATCTCAAATACTACCTCAGTAAGAATCAAAAAAGAAATATACAGAGTGTGCAGCCATGCTCTACCCCATACCCCGACTGCTTCTGTGGCAGGCTCTTTTTGCCCGAAGGTACCAAAAAGGACAAATGCCCCAGTGCCTAGTCCCTATCACCTGCTGTCCAATTGCTCTTTTCAGGATCATCAAGGGGTTCATTATGAGAGGTAGCCCCAACTTTTACGCAGCCCTGAAAACTATCTTGTTCTCTAGTTAATTCAGATAATGTTCCCCTATCCATCCTCCCATGTAAGATGCTTTGGGCCCCAGGCTCCCGTAGAAGACCAAGATCTCACTGTTACTTCCAGAAGGTCCTGCAACTCTCCTCTCTGTCTGCCCAGACTGTGTCAAGAATGGAGACAATTCTAAGAAAAGAAAATCCAACCAGCCACTTCTGTAGACTCAGCCTATCATCTGTGGAGGACTGGAAATTCCCAAGAGTAATGTTGGACCAATCCAACTCCAATGACTCGAGTTGCCTGTTCGAGTTGATCAGATGGTAGAGCTCCATTTCTCCCAAATTGCCCTAGCTCAGGACCCTCTTAAAATTATGCAAAGATAGAAGAGCAAAGCTCTCTTTCTTATACCAGAATGCCTGGAGATGATTGTTGACCCTGACTGGTTCAGCTATCTGGTCCAATCCAGAGAAGGAGTGAACCTTCAATAGGATCACTTAAAAAGCTGTACCAGACCAGATACGACTTGACCAGTCAATCATGTTCTCCTCAGCTCCCAAGGTTTACTCATCTCCATATTCATCAAACCACTTTCCACACAAGAGCATCATGATTCCAACAAATGCAGCAGGGCCCCTGAAGAGAGCTCAGTAAAATGGGGCTTTTAATCCTCCAATCCTTTCAAACAGCCAAGCCCTGCGGAGTCCCAGTTTACACAGTCCTTTCCAACATCGAGTCTATGCTTTACTGATGGAAAGGCTTCTAAGACAATGCTGAGATTTGTCACGTTAGCTCTGTCCTTCTACAATGAAACCTGTGACTGCAGTTGGGTGAGATTTTTTTGGACAAACGTTCTAGTCACTGAAAAATACAGTTTTGGGTTGACTAACTGAAACTGAGTGAATTCATGTTCAATTTTGCTTATAGTTTTGATCAATTTATTTTTTCATTTTGGGGGAAAAAACAAAAATGTTTCATTTTTGACACTTTTGAAACAAAATATTTTTATTTCATTTTAAAAGTTGCCCACACTTAATTTTTAAAAACGGTTACTTCCTCCCTCCCTCAAAAAAACCCACATTTCATTTAGGGTTGATCAAAACATTTTTTTTTTTTAACAGAGGAAACAAAACAAAAAATGTCCCTTTTGGTTTAAAATGAAACAATTAGATTTTTTTTTCAGTTTGGCCACTGAACCAAAAACTCTTATTCACACAGCTCCTTCTGTGACATTACCAAGTTCTTTGCCAGAATCATGCAGCTTTGTGGTTTATGGAAAGTAAAATGCTCTGGTTGCAAAGGAGGTTCCATAAGAAAAGAAGTTGTGGACAATCCCAATGTATATTGATGGGGAATTAACATTAAAGAGTGTGTGGTGCAGGTGGTGTACTTAGTACACAATGATGGTTCTAGAATATCGCTTCTAAAAGGTGTGAAGGATGGAGAGAGGTGGTGGGAAAAAATGTCCATAGCATACCTGGTTTGAATTTGGGTTCTGAGGCCATATCTAAGGAGTCAATGGGGCCTCTGAAAATAGAATATCACCACCAATTGAGCTAAAGCAGAATCTCCATTCCCTTTTGAGAGTAGTTGTCCTGTTAACTAAATCAATAAATGCTCAGCCAAGAGATAGTTATACTGCCTTTCAGAGTATTTAGATAAAAACCTGTGTAGTCCAATAGTGGTTTCTAGCCTGTAGGCTAATTACACTCAACAATAAATAAATGGAATAAAAAAATTCAGCAGTGCCAAATCTTTTTACATCCAATTCAACATCTTTAGAGCAAAACACTGTCAGACTGGTGTTTAATTGCCTTTTGAATAACTCTTCTTGTTTGAAACTGAAAATAATAAATTAGAATGGCATTAAAACTATCAAAATTACATTTAAAAGATCAACCTATCGGCTTCTATTAAACATTCTGTCTCACTCCACATGAGGGAAGGTGGTTTAGCCACAATCACATCCTGTTTAAAAAATAAGATTTGAAATATAAAATCTAAAAGAAAAGCAAAGTAAAAGAAAAGAGTCAGGAAGCAAAGGTAAAGAAGGAAGGTATGGAAGCATTCTACTAGCTCACTGTATCATCCATTCCACAAAACACGCATATTTTTAGGATGGATATGAAAACTTTGTCGTCAAGCATACATATAGTGTTGTGCCCTGAAGAGCATTCACACTAGTGTTCTTTATTTCCCTGCATTAGAAAACAATTGATATTGCACAACTTTATGTAGAGCCTGATCCCAAACCCACCGAAGTTAATGGAAAAACTCAGATTGACATCAATAGGGCTTTGGAGCAGGCCTGGAAAGTGCATATTTCTTTTAAGTACATACAAAATGGATAATGTGTCAAAGGTGCAAACAGCTTAAGAAAAGGAAACCCCTTAAGTAAAGGAAGTGTTATTAATATGTGGAAAGGCTGAGTTTTGTTGGGTATATGCACTCATGATCACTGTTTAAAGTTTCTTTTCAAGTGGCATTGCCAAGATTAAAGCTTTATAATTAAATCCCTATTTGACAAATATGTCAGATAGTTTATTTAGTGGTCCAATGATTTAATTAATGACTAAAACAACAACTTTTTGAAGCATGAGGCATTTTAATAGTAAGGTATAGTTTAGATTACAAACTTCTTATCCCAGAGGGACTCACTAGTTGTGAAAGGGCAATTCACTCTTAGACTGCATTATGCTCAAACCTGTTCTCCCTTCATGTAGTGTGTTTTATGACTTAGTCATGTGGCTACCGCACATTTTCAACAGCAGCTGCTTTTCCTCTCCTCATTTTCTTCATCCTCTTTCTTCGATTTTGAGCTCCCTGCAGTTGTGGTGAGTCAGTGACCTCACCGTCTTCCCTCCAGCAGAATTTACCAATGTGTGCATTAGCTCATTGGAGCAAGGCAGGGCCCCCACATGGGGTAGGAGAGGGGAAAGGTATTCTTTATTGGGTCCCGGAGGCCCTGGGGGGCCCGGCCCTGGCTGCAACCCCCATTACCATAAGGAAAAAAATGGTCATGGCTCATGATATTGTATGTATGGGGATGAGGGATTGTGGTATGTGTGTGGGAGGTGGCCTGTGTTACAAGTTTGTACTGGGCCCGGGGAAATTATGCTTGGGCCTTGGAGCCAAGGACACAATAGCTTCCTGTCTCCATAATAATTGCTTTAGGGGTACATACCCACTTCAGTACAATATCCAAAACAAACAAATACACTTGCCAAACAGCCATTTAAAACACATTTTTTCTGTTTCAAGCAGGCTTACAGTATCTTCGTAGTGGCGCTGTATTTTTTCATTATACATAGATAAAGTATCCCTAGACGTTACAGTTTAGTTCAGTTTCAGTACACCCGTGTTGATTCAAGTTCTAGAGCATACAAAATTCCATGCACATAAATGTCTTTACCTCTATGGGGTGAAATTTTGTGCTGTCTAATAGGCACAGAAAATAATTCAGACACCAGGGGAAAGGGGAAGGGCCTTAGTTTGCTTTAAGCTACCTTTGCACTCCTGATTCTGGGTTTCTTTGTGGGGGAGGGTGTAAAATGGCTTGTAGTGTAACTTAGATAGAAAGGTCCTCAGGACTACATTACAGCAGCATGTCCCTGGCTTAATATGGGCATCCAGAATTTCCGCAGTGTTATCTACTATGGCCCCACACCTTGCATGTCCCCTATGTTAGGAATTGTGAGGAGGTCCTTGGAGAACAGCCTGCAGCTGTCTTCCTCACTTCCTGGTGATCTATAGCGAAGCCTCTCATAATCAAGTCACTTTTTAGATGGCCTCCTGAGGAACCTTCCAACCCTAAATTTCTATGATCCTATATATGGATTGAAGCAAGTGGGCTCATGCTGTACTTACAAAGGCAGACCTAAAGAACAGAGAGAAACATCTAACAAATATTTGAAGTTCATGTGCTTCTTAATCACCCTGCTGTAATTACTTGGAAATCCCTTTGTCCAAGATTGTGGACCTAATTATCAAGTATACAGATCTTCAAAAGGAAGGCCAAATCCACCATATAGATGCTCACATTGGCTTTTAGAGAGGATAATTGGGTATTTATGTACCTAAGTACCAATTTGTGTCAAGTTGATTTCATTGTGTTAACTACATGCAAGTTCCTTTTAATGGTTTGGAATAATATGGCCTGGCATAAAGTTTGTTTCCATATGGTACAGTGGCAAAGTCTTTCTAAGATGTATTAAAGATTCTGCTTTAACATCACAAGCAATATATGTCACATCTGTACAGATCAATTCCTTCCCCCTACTTATCCAGGAAATAAGAATGAGGTGGAAGGAGTATGTCCATGAGCAGAAATTCTGGAGCTACTGAAAATGGCAAAGCTCCCACTAGCTTCACCCTATAACTGTTCTTTGATCTTTTCCTTCTTCACAAATTATCTGCAAATAGACTCTGATTTTCACAAATTTAGTCATCATTCAGAATTACGTGAACATCTTATGAACACTCTGTAGCCTACAGTTATTTTTAAACTGTTAGATTTGACTCAATTGTTAACTATCAACCAGGGTGTATGATTGATCACCTCAGCCATACTATATATTTTTTTCTTCTTCCTGATTTGATTAATGAAATTATAAAAAGGGGACAGCATTTTGTCAAACTTACTTTTTTCCTACTATATTATTTTTTCTGATATATCAAGGTGTCTCTATCCATTATTTGCCCTCAAATCCAGCAATTTTCCTAATCAGTCACTGTAACACAGGCATCTTAATTTGCTAAATATATTCAGACATAGCATATAGCAATTATTTTTTTTAGTATCATGTATTTACCAGAACAGTCAGCCATACATTTGGTTTGAAAGTACTGTGGAAATGCTATGTATGGGAGAGGGTGATATTTTCACTGAAGACTCTGGAATGTTTTACAATTCTCCTCATGAAGACTGCTGAGAAAGTCTTAGTAAAGAAGCTTTAAATAAAAGTTTAAATTCTTACTGTTATCTCAGGCTTCCTTGAATCTTTTTTTAAGTTAAAGTCTGCTGCCACAAAATGAGACACTTGTCACTGCCTAAATCTAATTCAGACTTTGAGAGCTTATTGAAGGGCTTTCGAATATAGAATACATGCTGGAGCTGAAGCAAAAAATCCTCTAAGCAAATCCATCTATGGGCAGTGAGATCTTTAATTTATGCCTCTTAAAACTTCCTCTGCTTCTGGAAGGTTGGTGCCATGAAAGAGATTACTAGAATTGTTTCAGGACACCGTTTTTGTGTCACAGCACAGAATGGATTCTGTAGCAAGAAATTTGCTTCTTGTTGATAAGCCAAGTCCCATTCTCAAGTGACAGGTACGGGTGAATATGTGACTGCCTCTCACATTATTAATTTTCACACAAAAATGGAATTATGAAGATAATTGCTCCATTTTCTGTGATGTGATGAATGCATAATGCACTGGCATTAATAACTACCCTGGAGACTAGGAATGTAGGCTGATTGCTAGTAAACAGCAGACTTGATGAAAAACACTTACCTTAATTGTCAGTGTTTCAGAGATGTGGAAGACAGTGGATTTTCTTTATACTGAATGCCTGTTGTTTCTAAAGTCATTATGAGTTATTGTAACCCATGAATGGTACTAATAGGGATGTTTATTTCCCTTTCAAATAATTTTTAATCTAGCGCATTAAAGTTTTATTTTTATTTAGAAAAGCCCACTTTCCCACCTCTTCTAGTAAAGAAATAGAACCACGTGTCAGGTCCAAAGCGCCAGTGATTAGCTCTGTAAATTTCTGTGTAAAAGCTGGCTAGCAGGTTGATTCCATGAAGCAAAGAAAAGGTACTTCCTTCTCTTTTCAGGCAAATCTTCATATGTAAAACAAAAACGGTGACATCAATTGACTCGGTGGGGTTGCACAGGTGCAGAATTTAGTCCTTGGTTGCTTCAGAGCAGATGGCTGAGCAAGGAGACTATTGAAAATGAAGGGTCAAATTTAAGAGTGATTGAAAGGGACACATGAAGAAGTTGGTCAAAACCTGGGGTAAGCCTTGCACCATTCAGCTGATGAGCAAACTGAGCATAACATACAGATGAAGAGAGTGAAAGGAGGCATAGCAGGAAAAAACAACTATCAGGAGTGTGTCAGATAACATAGGCCCTTTTTATTTTATCTGACACCCTCCTGTTTTGTTGTTGTTGCACCCCTCAAATATTAACTCCCTTGGAGAACATCTTTTGCTCAGGAAAACACTGGTCCTACCTAACTAAAATACAGCATATTGTCCTTTAGCAGGAAGAGTATATTAAACTTCCCATTAGTTCAAAGCAGCCTGTTTGTTAGCCTTCAGGTCTTACTTCAAGGCTAATCTTTCCTCTCTTGCCCGTGTGGAGACGGGTGATGAGTAGCTGTGATGTGGACTTGGGATTTTTGTCATGCTTACGTTACTGGGGTCATTGGATTCACTGATGATTCCATTTGTAGATGTTCATACTTCCAAGATTGTCAGTTGCCCAGAACATTGGATTAACACTCTTTTATCGTAGAGCAATGAAAATCCAAATAAATAAATACATTATGTAACCTGCAAAATAAGATGCCAAGAACGAACACACACAGTTACATGGTGTAGTGCATAAGTGACATAAGTCAATGAGAATTAAATGTATTTAAGTGAGATTAGAATCAGGGTATATGACTGAAGAGGCTCTTAGAAGATCAGCTTTTTTTCAGGGTTGTCCTGTTTGCATAGAAACTGAATTTTTTTTTTTTTTGTCTGAATCAGGTCTGTTCTCTCAGGTATTCAGTTTTCAATCAAATTATTCTTTTTGAAATTTGATTAAATGAGATGGAAAATGGTTCTAGTTATTGAAAACATACCCCAAACAATAAAACATAATTCATTTGCAAGATACAGACCTCAGGCTCTCATAAGTTAACTTTCTATTTGCTTTTAATTTGCATTTAAATAAAAAATCCTCAAAACAAAAACCCAAGACTTTTTTGCTATTGAATCAGAGCCCACTGGCTAGCACAAAGAAAATAAAACATGACACTTCTGTAGTCAGGTTACAAATTCAAGCAACAATGAGATCAGGTTTCCTTAATTTATATTTGGGTGGAATTTTATATAAGCTCTCATGCTTCTCCTAAAGAAGGTAAAATTGATCATTTCTCCACTGGTCAATAAGGGCTCCATGCTACCTAATTACACAGTAAACATTAGTCACCCACAGTGTGTAATTTCCGTAAAAAAGATGGGAGTTTTTTCCTCACTGCATGTGTTTTGTACACTTTGTATTCCGACATTATGAGGACTTTAAATAACAACCAAGCTTATTTCATGCTGTCTTGGTTGTTTCTTTCAGTTTTCTCTTTCTTTAAAAATAAGAGTACCTAGCTGAAATCACTTAGTCTGGATCCAGCTTGTGCTTGTTAAATCAACCAATATGGTATGCCACCACTGCATAGATCAATGTGTCTCCTTGCTTATCCAAGAAAAAGCACCTCCTGTCAAAAATAAGACCCATGATCAAAGATCAACAATGTATTTGTAACAAATAGCATTGTAAATTAAATTTGGAGCTGAACTAAGGCTGAAACATTATAATCAACCAGCTGACTGCAGTGGCTTCAAACTAGTGATGTGCAAATCTGTTGTTTGGTGATTCTGATCAGTTCAGATAAGCATCCTAACATTGTCTTTGGAATCCCCATTTGAATATCTTGGGTACAAAAACTGGGCTCAGTCTCACAAGAACATTAATTCTTCATGCAATTTCAGTTTTTCAACTTATTGTTGAGCAAGGAATATTGTCAGAACAGCACTTGTTATGATATATTGGCACTACCAGTTTTGGTAGAGAAAGTACAGACAGTCATGGACATTGAAGATAATAAAGTAGGAGCACTCTGAGCTACCAAAAAAGGGTTCACTTTGGGTTTGAGTTTTGAGAATTTAGCAGTTCAGGACAGATGCATCCTGGTTTGTGAAAGGAGGTCCAAATTTTTCTTTGCATCAGTATGGTCATTGGTGCTCTAGAGTGCAATTGATGTGTCTATTGCTGCCTTCCTTTGGGGTTACATGTGAAAAGGAGAATTATGGTTATCTCCAGAGGCTCAGTTTCATTGAGGACAAACTGAACCACTGAGTTCAGTGGAGTTACACTAGACATGAAATTGGCCTATTGCCAATAAGCCACATGTCCAAATCAGCTGATAAGTGATTGCTTGGGTGTAATGGTAGTATATAGATAATACATTTATTCTTAGAGCCTTGTATGCCATATACTGCATAAAAAAAGATGCTTAAGTTTACTCTTCAAGATTCTTCAGATCTCCATTTTGAAGACCTGTTTAAGAAGCTTTCAAACATATTTTCATGGAATGTTGAAGCTGTTCAGAAATATATCAGTACATGTCATGATACGATGGTTTTATCAAGTAAACAGCTTCATAGATCAGGTTCCTAAGTGCTTGAACTTGAAAATGAAAAGGACAAAGTTGTAGAATTTAGAGATAATCAGTAAAACTAATTAAGGATGAAAAGATAAAAAAACAGCAAAGTGAAGACTCTGAAAATAGATTCTCCAAGCATGAGGCTTTCCAACATACCCAATGCAGGCAGGGGCAGAAAGAGACGCTCTCAAAGTGCACTTGCTCAAGAATCATGCTGGATAAATGACACTGTGATGAAGTATGAAAATAAGGGAAACTAAGTGAAAGGTATTTCCTACTATGATTCTGATTTTCCTTATACTGGTATAATTACAGAGAACACACATACAAGTAAAGTAATATTTTCTGGTTTTTTTAATGCGAAATTGTTATCATGACTGAAAGGTAGTGTATGAAAGCACAAGTCAGACTCTTCAGTCTTCACAGAATAGGTATAGGGCATGATGTGGTAATCAGACATTACCTTCAGCACCTCCCACTGACTGTATGTCTCAACTTAGTCTTCGAGGGGCTGCCTTCAGTAGTGAAATTACACTTTCTTTTCCTTTCGCATTCAGTACTTGACCGCTCTAAGAATTCCAGTGGGAATGGCAAGAAGTACCAGATGTGGTGGCAACCTATCTGATTTTGACATTTCCTCTAGGAATGATATTGAGACCACTGACTCACTTAACAACATAGATCACAGGGAAACTATAGAATGATAATGATTTTTGGTTACTCTTGCCCTGGACTGAATTCATACAAGCAACTTAGAAGTAAAAAGGATTGTCCATCACTTCCCTCCACCCCTGATGCAGCCAGGCTGCCACTCAGGTTTTCCTTTGGTTTTACTTGTTTAGTTTGTTTGACAAGTTTGCATGTGTCACCCAGCTTTCTGCCAAATGTGGTGTTTGGTGTATCCTGTTTGTCGCTCACTTCATTTTTAGAGAAGTTTAAGTTCTTTGTGAGGGATAAAGTTGGCAAAGGAAACAGCTGAGGCATTGTATGAGTAGCCAGCAACAGCAGTTACCAGTACCAATTATCTCCTTAGCATCAGCATTTGGATTCCTGATACAGTGCAAATGGAATAAGAACTCAGTTACCCGTGCTAAAACCCCAACAAAAAGTGCATTTACAGTACTAAGAACACATAATTACCAAATTCTCATGGAACACCTCATCTGACATGGCACTGTGCAATTTCTATGGTGGGGGTAGTGGAATAAAGGATTCTACTTAAATAACATTATCACTTTAAGACTAATAGAAGAGTGGAAACCCAACATTTGTCTTCAGATCTTGTGTACTGACCACATAGTTCCACCTTCCCCCTTCTCCTCCAGTGTGTGTGTGTGTGTGTGTGTGTGTGTGACCTTTCTGTTGTTCTTTGACACTTAGCTTTAGTCTGGTTGGAGCCTTTAATCCTCACCTGCACACACAGCTCTCTAGCCTACTCTCATCGAAACAAGAGTTAATTCAATTTAACAAGCAGATATCCTTGTATTACCTTTCAGTTACTTTTGCTGATCTTTTGCCCCTTGTTTGTCTCTGCTTTTTTTCCCAATGCCACTTCACAATGCTGCCTTTGTTAAAGCTGGGTAGAAAGTAAGACAGACCTGATGAATACATTGATGCCAAGGAAGTGGTTTCCTTAGCAACAAAAACAAGGTGAAAGCTCTTTGAATTTCTTTTACTGATCAAATGTGACTTTTTTTGCCTACTGTAAACTGAGAAAGGGTATAGAAATGAATCCATGAACTAGCTAGTAACATATTCTGTCAAATATCCTAAAAGATATAGTGTCAAGGACTTCAGTCCAGCTTCTTTTATTTAAAAATTATCATAATCAGATAGGAAACTTCCTCCGCCAATGAAAATATCTCCTTTTTAAAAACCAAATTGCCATCAAATTGCTGAGAAACTGACAAAATAATAAGTAAGGGCTGAATCTGGATAATTTTACTCACCTGATGCATCCTGTTAACTTCAGTGAATAAGGCAAGCAAGAATTGGCCCAAAGTGTGGTGGGAAAGCAGAGGGTCACCTGTGTTCAATATTTTATGCTCCATGATTGTCCAGTAACTAGTGAGGTTCCTAGCAATGAGCTACTGTATTACTTGGTCTTAATAGTCTGTGTAAAGAGAGGCTATTGTTGGTAAAGGTATTTGTCCAAAGCCAGTTCCAAAAAAAGCTATCTTCCTAGGTTTTGGTGACAAAACATCATATTTCACCAACTACCTTTATGAGTATTGGTCCATCAATAGAAAATAGTTAAAACCAGTGGAAATGGCTTTATGCTAGAATTCATAAAAGCTATGCCTAATAATAATTTTGCTTGCTAAATCACTTAGTTGCACTGTGTGCTTAAGATACAAAAAGGAACCATAAAATGGCACCTTGTTAATTCAATTGCAGAATGTGTCATTAGATTGCACCTGCTCACTATAGTGTTTAAGAGAAGTATCTCTGTGGAAGAATAAGTTCCAGTCTGTATCTATATCTCAATGTGAAGTAATTGTAGTGGCTAAATGTTGATTTTGTGATGGACAGCACTGTCCACATGGTCTAGACTACAAAGATGTACTGTAGAGTAGCAATGTAGTGTTTGGATTTTGGAAAAAGCAAAAAGTCCAGTTCAAAAGGTAACTGAATTTAGGTAACAAAATATCCCTGCCAACAAATTTTATCAAGTCATCTATCAGACAGTAGACGAGACATTTATAGGAGTGAATAGGACCACAAAAATCAAAGCCTGTCTCTTTCAAGTTGATCCAATAAAAGATATTACCTCACACACCTAATTTTTCTGATATCCTGGAACCAACAGGGCAATATGGCAACCGACCTACAATGTGTCACTGCAATATCCATGAGGTATAATTTTGCTTCGTTTTTGGCTTCAGTTATTGAATTCACCAGCTCATACATGACTAAGCATCCAGAACAAAATTACTATGTATATACACTGTACAGGAAAACAATTTTGAGAAAGTCCTTTAGCTAGTACTCACGGCTACCTTCAAAACCCCCAACATGTGGGCAAGGCACTGCAAAATTATTTGGTTATTATAAGAGCAGCCAGAAGACTGGAGCACCCATTGTGCTAACTACTGAGTAAAAATAAGACAGTTCCCGCCACAAAGAGCTTCAATCTAAACCAGGGCAAGATGTGACACCTAAGTGTACAGTGGAAGAGGCAAGTGTCACAGTAACAGGAAATGCCATGGTAAATGAACAGGAGATATTAATAAATCATTAACAGGCCTCCTGAATAGCCATAAAGAAATATGGTAGAGAACAATTCTACATTTGTAGAGCATGCAGCAGATACTTAATAGCAATTGGGGTTTGTTTGGATATTTTGTTTTGGGTTTTTTCCCTGCTCTATGTTCTGATTCTGTGAACAGCACGTCTGCCAGATAGTTTCACTGTATTGCAAAACCTTGCTTTGTTAATTCACGTGTCCAATCATCCTCATAAAATATGTGTCCATTTCTCTTTACTAATTAGCAAATATGTAAATGTTATGAAACCATTACTTTTACAACATTACAGTTACTGGTGTACTTTGAAGTATTACGAAACACAATTAAAACTAAACTACACTTGTCAAAATAATGTAGAAACCTTTTTTAATTCTTGTACTTGTTTGCTTAGTAACTTAGTCTTGCTGTCACTTTTGTAATTTGATTCTGCTATATTTGGTTTATGCTTTATGATGAATTTTCACATCTCTTTTCTTCCAGTTAATACAAAAGACATTTATATAAAAATCTAAGATATCTGGCTTTGAATAAAATTATAATCTCCCTTCCTATGAAAGGTGCTACTTTTAACTTGTATCTCTCCTATACCGGTTTCATTTTTATTAAGGGGCAGAAGTTTCTTTGCTCTGCTTGAAGGCTGAAATGCAAGTTGCTATTTAAATGCTGCACTCCCTCCTGTGTTACTAAACCTGGATTAATTGAATCTATTGTAATGGAGGCAACATGAACAGCACAAGGGTCATTCAGATCCCTGATGCGGGCAGAATTTCTCTTAGACAGAGATGGAAGGAAACTCTGAATGCCAAGGCAGTTGGGAATGCAAAGTTCAATAAAGATGTGGTGGCATTCGTGATATTATTGAAATCAGAACCTCCCAGTGATAAATCCTCTGATGCTCTACCACCTCTGCTAATAGATGAATTTGCAAAAGTAATTGTCCTGACAGGAAAGGTTCTCAGTCATGTTTCATGTTCTTTGATTATTTAAACTAAAGAAGTAAATAAATAGACTGCACAGATGGCAGTCCAGCTTCATATTTGAACTACAATTTTCCCATCATGAAATGCAGCCTCTAAATTCTTCTCATTCACAGGTTAGCTGAGTCAGTGCTGCAAATAAAAAACTGTCACAGGAAGTTATACAGAAGGATAAATTTGCTATAAGAAATATTTGTAATTCTGAACAGCCTTAGCTACCCACGAGTAAACTGTCTGAACTTGAGTTTCCATCTTTCCACTATTTTGCTTCTCATTCAAAATATTGCGTATCACTTTTAAACAAAAGTTATCTGTCTTCAGAATAGACCATGCAGAATGCACCACTAATTTTGGTGGGCAGTCTGAAAGCTGAATGGCATCATATTGTTTCTGGTATTGTTTTATTGTCAAAAAGTTTCCCAAGAGGAGTGTGCTTTAAGGAGCTATTTGAAGGAAGAAAAGAAGGTTTAACCTTTTCAATTTTTCAATCAGAGGGGAAAGGTAACAAGGGAGAAGGCACAAAACAAGAGTAAGTAGGAAAAATATTTATTTTTAGACAGATTATTTAGGCAGATCTCTTAGGAGTGGCACAGATAACAGGAAATAGAAATGAGAGCTGGGATGGAGATGGGCCACTGACAAGCAGGTGACAAGCAGTTCATTGCACAGGGAAATATGACATATGCTACCTAAGCAAGAAAGAAAAATAATACGTGACATGACACGTTTGGGGCCTGATTCTGATCTTTCTTACGCTAATTTAAATCAGAAATAACTTCAGTGAACAGTACATAGCTCAAGCCAGATTAATTAACCTTTCACTTTCATGAGTGCCAAATCCACTCTTATTTTTCTCCATCAAGGAAAAGTACTTTAAAGACTTGACTAAGATGTTATTATTGCTCTAATAGGCACTAGATGCATTTGATAACGCACGACTAAACTACTAATGAGACAGTCTGCCAATTATGTTTTAATTTAAACTGATAAAACATGATTTATTGTTAATAACAGTATCATAAACAATTAAATATGCAGACATCAAATTCAAGGAGAAAAATTAAAGTGCAGGCATGCCAAAATCACTGGTATTAAGTGACTCTTCTTCCAAAGGGGAGTTTTATCGTAAACGGGTTAGATTTTTGGACTTAGTTTATACAGGAGTTTGGTTTGTTGCTGACCACTAGGTGGTGCTGTATTCACACTTGCAAGAATATAAATGAACTATGTGAGGCCAGTATGTTAAAATAGGTGCCAAGTAGCCTGATATTCACACTCAACAAATACAGTTTCCACTGGGTACCCAAATGTAGATTTCGGTGCCTAACTTTAGGCATGCAAGTTTTTAAAATATGGGCCTAAATTTAGAACATGGCTGCTATAGACAGTAATGAAGGGGAAGGAAATTGAGCTAGTTTCAAAAGCTTTGAATGGAAATGTGTAAGTCTTTTTTTTTTTTTTTTTTTTGGCCGTTGCATCTCAGGTTTATCACTGGGTTGTAAAAGCGCGTATAAGTTTTAGCACATAAGCTGCTCAGTGTTGCTTGCTCATAGAGCTCACTTTTCACCAGGAGCATACAAAACCTGTCCATTTCCCACTCGTCTTAGGTTGATAGTGATTGCAGCCGCATTGGCCAAAGATAAGGCTGCTGAGCAAACTTTAGCTTCTCCAAGTACTAGCATCAATGGAGACAGGGAAATTGTTGGCACGTCTGTGATTGCCAGCTAGCAGGGATGTGTGCAATCACTCTGAGTGATTCCATTCTTTTCGGAAGGTCCGGGAGGGTAGTACTACATCACTGTTCATCTGCCCTGATGGCTGTTTCATTTGAGGCACCACAAGGATCCCGCTTTGTCAACCCTTCCTGCTCAGTGTGTATATGAAGCCATGCGGAGGCATAGGCTTTGGTGCCATCATTATATTGATAATACCAGCTCTGTCTTCTTTAGCCCAGCTGATGTAATTGTGTGACCTTTTTTCCATGTCTGATCAAGGGGATAGAAGAAGGTCTAACTGGTGGCCATTGTTCAACCAAGGCAAAACTCTGGGTAACGCTTGCAGGTTGACAGGACTGACAAAGTTTGCAATGTGCCTGCCATATATTCAGGATCTCAATCTCCTGGTTGCACTAGATCAACGGTAACCAACCCATAGTCCGCAGGCCAAAAAGTGGCCCACGGAGGTTTTTAAAGGGGCCAACTGCTCCCCTCCTGCTGGCTGCAGAAGGGAGTCGCTACCTAAGGACCCAGGGGAAGTGCTGCTGTGTAGCTACAAGACCGATGCAGGCTCCTTGCTGCAGCCAAAAGGACAAGAGATCAGTGCTCCCCTCCTCCTGGCTGTATCAGGGAGCACGGCAAAGCACTCCTCCTGGGTCCATACATGCTGGGGTCCCTGCTGGAGCTGGAGGGAGGGGAGCACTGATCTCCCATCCCCCTGGCTGCAAAAGGGAGCCACTGCCTAGGGACCCAAGTGGAAGGCATGAGGCTATAGGACACTGCAGATTCTCTGCTGCAACCAGGAGGACAAGAGATCAGCGAGGAGGAAGGCTCTCTGAATGCCTTCCGTCTGGCTGCAGTGGGGCGGGGGGCAGGGGTGGGGGCTGCTGGCAGAGATTGGTGTCCCTTCAGGGTTGTAAAAATGATATCTGTGGCCTAGAGCCAAAAAGGTTGGGAACCACTGCCTTAGACCTTTGTACAGGTAGTTTTTGACCATTTTATCTGTGCTTGGTGGAATGGATACAACCTTTTCTTTCAGATGCAGAATCCCTTTGGCACCTCGGGATTAGGCACCATAAAACTATGTTCCTGCAGCTCTGTGATAAGGCCATTCTGAAGTACAGCTTAGTGGCTATCCTCTTATTAAACCAAACCTAACCATATCAGCACTCCTTAGTTTGCACAGGCTTCCAGTTAGTTTCTGATTTGAATGAAAGATGTTGGTTTGAATGTATAAAGCCTGAAAAGGTTCCATTTCTCCCTGCATTCCCCAGCGCTCTCCAGATTTGTTAACCTATAGGGCACCCTGAAAATCTCTTCTACTTCCCAGGTGTTTTTTCCAGAACAGGGCATGGGACCGATACTTTAGAGACTATTATTTATGGAGAGTTGGCTAACAGGGTCATTTCCATTTTGAGGAGTTCCCTTTGGGAGTAAGGGCTAGTCTTTGTGTTGAAGATATTTATTCTTCTGTCTTACTGTTAATGTAACACCTAGAGCTAGGATAGGGATTGCTCACTTGAATAAAGAAGACTCGCAGTGACAAAAGCTGCAGGTTTGGGCACATATTTGCTCTTTGTTAAGATATCTCCTGTTCACTTGAGTCAATGTATCAAGACTACCAGTCTTAACTGGTCTTTATCAGTCTCTATACCAGTCTTTATCAGTCTTAATTGCTTTATGAAAAGCAAGAGAGCAATTTAGAATCACCAAATAGCCTGGCTCACTCCTTCATTCCCTTAGTCATCTTTGGGTGGGTGCTGTAGTATTCAAAGCCTCTACTGAGTTCAGAACAGCTTCTGCTTGTGGAAGATCAGAAACCGCTCACAAAGGGCCTGATCCAAAGCCTATAGAGTCAATGGAAAACCTCCTATTGACTTCATAACAGTAAATGTCTAATCCTTTTATGAATCCTACTGAACTCTTGGCGTCACTGTCCTTTCATAGGTATCATTGTCTTCTACTGAAAAGATTACTTTACCTATGCAGGTGTGTCATGCTGTCTTTTAGTGAGTTCCAGAGGGGAGGCCATGTTAGTCTGTTTTTAGCAAAACAATGAGTCCTGTGGCACTGTAGGAAGCCACCGTGGCCTCCCACGGAGCCAGAGCCTGGGGAAGGGCCCGAGAGCTCTGATTGGCCCAATTCACATCCTGCCCCAGAGTCTGCCCGGCAACAGGGGACCCGGGCCATGATAGGGCCACCCGGCCAGGCCAATTGGCAGCCCCGGGGCGGAGCCCCAACAGGAAGGGGAAATACAAAAGCCTGGCCCCTGAGCTCAGTAGGGCCCAGACTGCCGGCAGAGGCAGATGTGCTGCCTCGCTAACAGAGGCCTAGGCCGGAGCCTAGCCGCCGCCGCCGCCGCCGAACCCCGGCCCCACCTGGGACTGGGGATTGGATAGGGCCCTCGAGGAGCTGGACAAGGCAACCTGGCCAGGATGACTGGGCCGAGTTACCCAGACCCCGAGCCCGGGGCCGTGCTCTGGGACCACCAGACTGGACCGAGACCCCAGAGCAGCCCGAGTGGCGGACACCCCCGGAGGCCGGGCCAGATTTGGAGGAACTGCCGGCCGCCGAGCCCCTCCCTGCAGCAGGGCAGGACTTGGAGGAGCTGCCCGAGGCCGACCCGCTCCCCTCCTACAACGACCTGGAGGAGCTGCCCCCTGAAGAGGAGTTTCCTGCCTTACCCCCGGTCGATGAGGAAGGACTAACAACGCTACCCCAGGTGGATTACCTTTGGGACACGGACGCAGCAGGTACTAGGGTCAGGGGGGAGGAAGTAGCCCAGGGACAGTCACGGCCTGTGGCTGAGTCCGCCGTATTGCCGGTGTGTTGCGGCGGGAGCCCCGCCGGCACAGTGGCAGCCGCTTCTGCCACTGCTAGGGCCCTGGGCTGGGACGCAGTGGAGACGGGTGGGCCTGCGTCCCCCTCCCCTTCCCCCGTTCCCTAGCCACCCCACGAGAATTGCTCTCCTGACCCCGCCTGAAGCTGTTGCCTCCTCGGCTCCCCCTGCCTAGGGGTTGAAGCAATAGACTCCTGCTCGCTCGCCTTCCCTGAGGCCTGAGCGATCTGCCTCTGCTCACCCTGCCTAGGGGTTGGAGCAATAGACTCCTGCTCGCTCGCCTGGCCTGAGGCCTGAGCGATCTGCCTCTGCTCACCCTGCCTAGGGGTTGGAGCAATAGACTCCTGCTCGCGTCGCCTGGCCTGAGCGATCTGCCTCTGCTCACCCTGCCTAGGGGTTGGAGCAATAGACTCCTGCTCGCTCGCCTGGCCTGAGGCCTGAGCGATCTGCCTCTGCTCACCCTGCCTAGGGGTTGGAGCAATAGACTCCTGCTCGCTCGCCTGGCCTGAGGCCTGAGCGATCTGCCTCTGCTCACCCTGCCTAGGGGTTGGAGCACTAGACTCCTGGTTCGCGCCCTGCCTGAGGGCCTGGGCGATCCGCCTGCTCACCCTTCTAGGGGTTGGAGCAATAGACTCTTGCTCACTCGCCCGGCCTGAGGGCGAATTAACAAGACGGATCTCTCATCAAGAGCGAGCTATTCCCCTTGTAGGAAGCCACCGTGGCCTCCCACGGAACCCAAATCGCCTACAGGCACCTTAAAGACTAACACATTTATTTGGGCATAAGCTTTCGTGGGCAGAAACCCACTTTGTCAGGTGTGGGAAATCGTACCATTGTGCATTTTAAAAATAAGTGACTTATTGTTTGTCTCTGGAAACTGTTTTGATGACAATTCAGTGTCCATAATATACTTATACCAAAATATTTATGTATTAGCTTAATGGCTTAGCTACAGAAATATTGAAACCCTCTACAATCTTTATGTAAAAGGCCAAATAAAAGGGAATGTTGAGGTGAGGGCAGGGCATTGGAAATGAAGATTCCCAAGGAGGCATGCATTTAATGTAGGTAGGCTTGTTAGATTGTTAACAGAGGTTTCCTCCTTCCTGTCTCCCTTCCCCCCCAAAAAAAATTGTTGAAGCCAAACAAAACTGAACATAAACGTTACACTCAAACAACCTGAACTATCTCGCAGCCTGCGTATATCTCTACTGGTCATTGACCATGTCATTTAATGCGCAAAGAACATGTCTCTAGAAGGGAAAATCATGCCACCAACCGGTCATCAAAAACGGAGTCTGGTAATCTAACTCTGTAGGTGAGTGTCCTAATGTCAGTACTCCTGCTACCTTCCTTTCAGCCTCAGTCTTCTCTGCCTGTTCTCTCCTGAACAGACTGCTCACACTTGTAGCCTAACATTTCAGGCTCAGACTTGATGTAAGTGATGGAAATTGCCATTTCCCACAATCCCAGATTTTAGCTCAATCTGAATGGGAATGTCATGCTGCTTTACTCTTCACTCTTTTCACTGTTATTTTCATAGATTGTATGCCATGGTTTTAGTTATTCATATTTGGATATGTAATGGCCTTAAACATCAGCTCTCTGCATCTGAATGTCAGAGCCTGTATATATTCCTAGTAGTGGCATGGCTTCCAAGCTAAAAGTCTTTTGTATTATATGCCCGATGCTGAATTTATTTCTAGGGCTGTGTGAACAGTTCACCCAGCACCCCCCTCAAAATCAAGCTGTGTTCAGGATTCCAGGCAAATGCTTTAGGTTTAGTTTGTACAGCACCCAGGGTTCCCACAAACCAGCTGCTTCCCAGGGCCCTCAGTCCCGCAAATTATAAAAAGGCTGTTTTCAGGGAAGTCTGATGCCCCTCCCCCACTATTTTGTGGGAATAGATGAAACCCCTTCAAGGATCTCCACTAGTCCATTGTAGGGGTTCAGCTGCCAAAACTAGACCAGTAACTAGTACTTCAAACATCCATCAGTTTTTGACACCCCCATCAAAGCAGTAGAAATGGGGAGGGGACGCTGACTCCTGCAGTTCACTGTTATATTAAACCAAATGTGCTACATAAGCCTTAACATAGTAACTAGGAAACCTACAGGGGAGAGGGGTAGGATATTTCCAGACCCCTTAAACACTCTGGTGGAGTTTGAGGCCTTTGATCCTACCTAGCCACATTCTCTGAGACAAGTTGTAGACTAACGATAGAGGGCTATGAAAACACCAGAGATTGGGCCGCCTTGGGCAAGCAAGGTACCCGGCCCCCATGAAGATTGCCATGGTAAAGTTAAGGAAAATCTGAGGCCTGAAGAAAAAGGACTCTGGGCAAGCATGTGTTAGATTTCCTCTTAGATGGGGCTCTGTAAATTGCAAATGGCAAAGCAGCTCTTGACTGGTTCATGGCCAGCCCATGTGAACAGACCTTTTGGGTTTAAATCCATGTTACTTACATGACCTGAGCCCTGAAGCATTCATTCACTTCACCTCTGAATTGTGAACTGTGGTGTCTATTGTGTAGTTAGAATATGGGTTGGATGGACTGACTAAACTTACCCAACCTTCCCATTATCCTCCACATTAAACATCAACATCGTATTTTAATATGTTCACCTAACTTTATAAAACAAATAAGTGCACTTCTGACCTTCCCAGTTCTGGCAGGGACTCAACAGGGAAATGCCAAACCATTGAAAGCGAACTGTGCCCATAGTAATCCTAACCTGACCAGAAAAAGAATGTAGAAAAAGCCTCACAACAAATCCAAGTTCTCACAGGATTTCCAGCCTAATTATGAAGACCCAAGAGGTTTGGATAAGCACAGGTGAATGGAATTACACCATGATTTCTGTATGAGTCACCTGGGACTCCTCCAGGTTGTTAACTTCATGACGCATGACTGACAGTCTGGAGGTAAGCATGCTGTAGTGGAGGGTTGAGATAATGCAAATGGGGAACATGAGAATTCTTTGAAGCCAGGCACTATGCCCTTCCCTGTATCAGCTGGCAGAATTTTTTTCTGTGAATGGCTGGGTCACACTTCCTACTCCCAAACCAGGCATTGCAATGAAACATCCTATCTTTCCCGACCCTCCACTAGGAGTGTCTTATAATCACTTAGGGTGTCTCTACACTGCAGGTGGGAAAAGCCTCGCAGCCCAGGTAGGCAGACTCATGGTAGCTTCCCTCAAGCTAGTGCACTACAAGATGGCAGTGTGGACATTGTGGCACAGGTGGCAGCTAAGGCTCCCTGGATCTGAGCTTGGGGTGGGAGGCCAAATTACTGCCTATGCTATAATGTCCACACTGCTATTTTTAGAGTGGAACTAGTGCAAGTCTGCCTACCCAGGCTGGGAGGCACACGCCCAGCTGCTGTGTAGACATACCCTTATAGTCTTTCACAGTAGCAATGCCGGCAAGAAAGCTGGGGCCTGATCTAACTCCCACTGAAGTCAATGGGATTTTTTCAGCTGATCTCAGTGGGAATTGGATTGGGCCCTGATTGGCAGGTTTGCAATTTACCATTATTCCACTGTGGTCATTTTTACTGAATCCAGTTTCCTGTTGTAGCAATCCTTTTCATAAGGCTTTTACATTCAATGTCATTGCCTTATGATGACACCTAGTGGGTGAAAAGACACAAACATATTAGTTTCCTTATTGCCACTTCTTGCTTCTGAAATCTAAAGTGAATTAGAGCTGTGTAAACCCTTTAGTATTAAACATGAAACCACAAAAAATTGACCTGGTTTTGGGTTTCATTAGAAACCCAAAACTCAACCCAGGTTCACCAAAAGGTTTTGCTAAATCTGACAATCTTTTGAGTTGAACCTGGGTTGAATTTCAAATGAGTTATTTCCCTCCCCAAAGAGCAGAAGGAAGGAATGATGGATTTGTTTGAAACCATGCAAAGCATCAATATTCTGTGCTTGTGACCTGAAACAAGGCAAAACTTAGTTGCTTTGGCCAAGTTTCACTTTGAGTTTTGGGACTCAGATTCAGTGGGCCAAATTCTCTGCAGGGCAACTATCCAGCCCCAAAGCAATTCAATGGAGTTGTGCCTACTTACAACAGTAGTAATTTTGGCCAAGGGGGAATTCCCACACCAGTTGAGACTACTTGGTCAAATACTTTGTATGTAGAAACCATCTACTCTCACAATGCTTTAGCATATGTCTGTTCGAAATTTGTGCATCCACCTCCATTAAGGATAATTCATATAATTAGAAATTCCCAGTTCCTTCCCCAGTTCTATGCTGCCCTTTGTATATGTCTAGTCTCAACATGATCACCTCGTGCCAGCTAATAAGGGCAGGCGAGTAACAAGCACTTCTATATTTCCTATTTATCTTTTCTACATAGTTTACTTTATACTGTATAGTTAGGATAGTCTGGAATTAGTGACTGTGGCTGTTTATGCAGCTATGCTATAGTTAAGGCTCTGTCATGGCTTCCATCACAACCCTCTATAGGGTTATCCCACTCAGCCACACAAAGCATTTCATGATGAAGTATATGACTTAACACATCTCAGGACGAAAGCAATTTGTCTTTTAAGCAAGTATGAAAACTTCTTTTGGAGTGGTTTGAAAAGCTCTGTGTGAACTGTGAGCGCTCATCTTCTAGTCCCAAGCACAAGTTCTCTCTCAGCAACAGAGTTATTGAGGTGCCTTGCACAAGTCACTTTACTGTATTGCCTCCATCTTTCCCCTCATAAAAATCTCTTGCCTCCCATCTGATTTAATTTTAATAAACTCACTACATTTTCATTCAGAGTTTTCAAATAATTTTTCTTTGGCAGAAAGGAGTTAGTTTGCCTGGATAACCCTCAGGGGGGTTCAGCCCTAGGGATTCTCCAGGATCCAAAGAGTCCCATGTCCCTCTGCAGTGGCTCTGGGTTTCCCCTTCATCCCCTCTGGTTCCCTGACAGCACAACTCCTACGGGCTCCACAGTGCTAGGAAATGCCCTCTGCCTCTGGAACTATATCCCTCAGGCCTGGGGAAGGGTAGAAAGGGTATCATGGAGGGCAAACTGATGTTAATGGGGTCAGAAATAACTTGCCCTCAAAATCTTGCAGGTTTCTGTGATGTATAAAGTCAGAAGCAGTTTTCCCCAAGCCCCTTTTCCTCTCAGGTACACAACACACATCTGGAATCTTAGGGAGCTCCTTTACAGTGGCATCTGTAGCATGATGCTATAGAAGCTTTCTTTCCATGCCCTTCTCCTGACCAGAATCTGTTGGGTTCACATCCTCATTACCCATGGAACTGGACAGGATGATACAGCGGTTGCCTCAATACAACACTTTGAAGAAAATTGCTAAGCATTACTGGCATAGATTTCAGGAATTACTTAGCATCCATTCTTCAATGAGAGCCATAAGAGAGAGTCTGTAAGCCAGGCCATGCTGTCTTAAAACTGTACCTATGTCAGAAGGTTTTATGCACACGTTTTCCAAACCAAAACTGTGCTGGGAGACTAGATGACTTATGGGCCTTGGATTGAATATGAAGCCTGTCGTTTCTAGATCTCAAGTTCAAATGTGTCCTGGATCAATAAAGTTTTGCCATCTGCTGCCTCTTTAATGCTGCGTGATAAAGTGAGTGGTATCACTGCAGATGAAAATGACAATATTCCATTCATGGGGAAAATAAATAATTTTGCTCTAGACAAAAAAAACAACAAAAAACAGACATTTGCAGTGAAATAACATTTCTCTGCCTGAACAGCAGACTTCCATTTATTTTCAAAATAACTCAGCAAAAGCCTTCTTTTTTCACATATTGAATCCATCATATTTTTTTCCAGTTTCAATTAAAATAATTTAGAGAGACAAAGAAGATTTCTACATACAAAGCATTTATCCAATTGTGTTTTGGTCTCATCTGGTGTGGGCATTGCACCACCTGGCCAAATTTACTACTGTTGTAAGTGGGCATCTCACACAATCAGACCCAAATTGACTGAAGCCATGAAATCCCAAAAGAAGGCAATACCATTGTCCGTTCTCCCTCCTTTTTTCACAATAGCAGAAGTAAAGGATATAATACCAGCCTTAACTTTGAATGCTCTGAATGTTGCCCATACATTAAAGTCTTCATATTACTGCTGAGTTTCCACCCACGTATGCATTATGTTTGCATATCGCAGACACTAAAATATTTACATGGCCAAAGGGAAAATCGTCACACACACCAAAGATTGGATCAAGGCATAAGATAGAACACACGGAGTCAGAACACAATATTTATCATCTCACTCAACCTCAGACATTATCAGTCTGCAGAAGAAATTTAATCCTGAACATAAATTGCATTTCCTAAAAAAACCCAACCATAATCTTGCCTTAAGACACCAAACTCACTGATTACAGGGAATGTCTATGTTTACACATTTGTACAGAGCATGCTGACTGTATTAGTGTCCTAGGAAACAAACTGTGTGTAGCACATAGACCTGCTCTAAGCCGAAAAAGAAAAAGAAATTTTGAAATCAGACCCTCCGATCTCTAAATCCTTTCAAATTCCTGAAGCACATTAGCTTTACTACTGCATGATGTGCGCGGTAGTATTTCCCCTAATGAAATCTGACTAAAAGTTTAAATGAGTTTAATGCATGAAATGTATAAATAAAATGTGGCTTTGATTAAATTTAGAGTTGATACATAACTTAAATGGGTAGCACAAGAGCAGCTTCAGTATCATGTGTCCAGGCTATTTTTGGCTACACTCTGTAAAAAGAGGTTGAATTTTAACATTTCACATACCTTCCAACAGGAAGACAATATAATGGAGATGCTGAATACAATGTAATATACTATAACAGTTAGTCTTGTGCCTTCTGTTATTACCTAGTGTTTTGGGATGGATTAGCCTGTTATAAATGGATGAGATACAGTTAACTTATTTTTTAAGTGAGACTAGTGGAAGTCTATGATGCCTGATTGACAGCATCCCTAGAACAAGTAGTATACAAGTGTAGGTTTCCCCACTTTAGTGAGGTAATGTTTCTGACCCCTGACCTGGAGAGGCCATTTCCATGGGGAAGAGTGTAATTCACTTTCCATGTCCATTAAATCCTTGGCTTCTTTCCAAACGCTGCTATTTGGTACCAAGTGTGGCAGTCTTTTTGTGACACGAACACTGAAAAGTGGATTGAGACCACACAAAAGCAGGAAGTAATGACTTTTAGGACTAGGTGTTCAGTCCGTGTAAACTATCATAGATTCATTGACTTCAGTAGCACCAAGCTGATTTATCCCAGTTCAAGATAAGGCCTCTGTGTCTCTACCAACTTGAGCTGGGATTCAAGACAGCTCCTTAGAGTGAAAATCTCTATCAGATTCCCAATCCTCTGAACCATTCCATTCACCAAATGGATATTTGATTTATAATCAGCTGCATGCTTCTACGAGGGGAAGGTGTCCTCGTGGAAAGAAAGTTTTACTGGTCATACAAACTGGAAGAAAGCATATACTAAGAAGTATGTCTTATATTACTCTCTACAAAATGAGAAACAGAATAACCCTAATCTTTGGCACTCAGAAATTACACAATTGGGACCCCTTTAACCAGGAGTCATCTTCCCCTTGAGTTTCATCCTGGTCACCATCAGCCACAGTATTTAGTGATTTTTTTTCAGTTCACACACTCTCCTTGTGAAAATTTCAGCTTAATTTGCAGACTGAAGAGATTCCTTCTGGGTTTTAGATATCCACCCAAATGCTTATCCAGACTGAACTTGTGTGAATCTTCCAAGATTCACTCATTCCTAATGAAGACATGAGAGGGAAATGGAGCTACATACAATTTAGTTAAGAATACAGATGCCCACTTTCTATTGAAAACCTTGATGGCCAATTCTTATTTTATAAAGCCCTTTGTTTAGAGCCCTCTGATCCCAGAGTGAATAGATGAGGAGGATTTGCCCTTATTTAATTCATAAGCATAATGAGGGGGCAAGCAACAATATAGAGTGAAGCAGACACAGTTTTGCTGTGCAAAGGTAGACTGCAGTCTCTGCAGAAGTTTTGCACCACAGCACACCATAGAGCTGTGCTCCATGGGCACTGCTTCTACGCCTCGGCAGTAGGATCTTGGAACAGGTAAAGAATGGGAGGAGAAAATAGACAGAGATCGGATCCGCAGTAAGGTATGGGAAGATAGTTGTGGTACTTCTTCAAGCACTGCCCAAAAAATAAACTCCACCCACAAGACAATTCACAGCAATTTGTGCAGGTATTCAAAATATGACCACACACATTGTCTGGGCTTATTGGTTGGGAATACCTCTCACTGGAATCCAAACACCTCTCTGCTGACCTCCTTGTGCTTGGCTTCCCCATAGTGATGCTTGCTGGGCTTCTTGGTCTTGGGTCCTGCTTTGGGGTATGTAACAGAGAACACTCTCCTCTTGAGTGCCTCCCAGAGGCTGTGTGTGGTACTGCATATTTTCTTGCACCTGCCATGCCCTGTAGATTTTCAGTCTTGCTAGGAAGATCTCCGGTGGCTCAGCCCTCTGGCCATGTCACATGATCAAATGGATGAACCCCCTAAGAGGCAGCAAAAGTCCAACAGAACCATTTGCCCCAACAGAGTCTTTGGCCGCATCTCTGAGCCCTTTTCAATCCAGCCTTTTGATCAGGCTTCTAAAGGAGCCTTGCACTGTTCTCAGGGATTAGGCCACTTTACCAGTGGCTGGTGGGGAACCCAAGCCAGACCACAACTTTGGGTCCCAACCCATGGACCCTATAAGCAGCAGCCACATACTGCTGCCTCCAATTCACTCCTGATATTCCCTGGGCCATTTCTCATGTAGTCCCTTTCTCTTCACCTTCACGTCAGGATTGAAGTTCTCAGATCTTCCTCCTCACTGAGTGCCAGTGCCAGTGCCACCAAAACCCATTGTCTGGTTTTCGCTCAAGCTCCTGTGACTAGCAAGGAGCACCCTTCCTTGGTCCTCTGGTTCCCCCCACCCCCGAAACTGACCTGCTTAAACCCAGTAGCTCCTTTTATTTTAGCCTGCTGGTCTTTGATTGGCTGCTTCTATGCAGCCTGTCTAGGCAAGTTTGAAGGACCCACCTTCACTGCTCCTTCCTGGGGTGGTGTGTGATGGGACCACAGAACCTCCAGCAGGGGGCCTCAAGGGCCAGGTACACCCCATCACAAAGTGTCATCAGATGCTCTGCTGGGCTTTGCCTAAGCTTGTTAGATTTGGCTCTTCCATTACTGGATGTGGGGAAAGGTGGTAGTGTCTCCCAAACACTCTCTATTCTTGTGCCAAAATGAGTTCTTACTCATAATAGACTGTGCAGATCTTCATAATATGACCCTTGTTCTCCTTTCTTCCATGCTTTGAACTGTGAAATAGTTAATATTTTAAATGTCAACATTGTTGTCATTGAGTATTTCCATTAGTACCCCTGAGATGAAGGTGGTTGTCACAGGCCAGTTGGCCCTTTAAGGCAAGCAAGGCTCAGCTAGCCTGCAGCTGATGGTGATATGGCAACTTAATGATAATTAGTGACCCCTAGTTGGAGGGAATCAGGAAGTACTACTTAAATAGAGCTCGGAATTCAGCCTAAAGTGGGGGAGAGACCACAGAGAAGGTAGAGTTCTCCTACAGGTAGGAGAAACTAGAGGGGATGGGGGTCCTGTGGAGGATGCCCTGAGGTCAGCAAAAGCATTTCAATGGCACCTGAGAGGGGCAGAAGCTTATAAATTCAGCAGACCATGGAGAAGCCAGGGGCCTGAGAATCAATTTATGGGGAAGCAATACAAGGGGGTTTAGAGGCAAGAAGTGACCCAGGGAAAAAAGACCTAGCTGCTTAATACAGGATCCCTGGACTGGAACCCACAGTAGAGGGTGGGCTTGGGTTCCCCTACCAGCTCTTTAGGAAGAGGTATGTAAACCTAACTGCAGATGCAGATTAGACTCCATGGCAGAGCCCCTGAGAGAGGGCCAGTAAGAACACTTCAGTGGAGCCCAAGAGGGGCAGAAGAATTATAATTGGGCTGTTTATCTTGGCCTTTAAGTTGGACCTTTTGTTACTCCAGAAAGGGACTTGAAATTTGTGTCTTGGAGGATCAAGCTATAGAAGATCAGGTGAGAGTCAGATAGCTGCAAGAGGTGCTGGACACCAAGAGCTCCTTGTAGCATTACACCCTGATATAAGGGAGTGCAACAGATAGTGAGTACACTTTCAGGGGCATTTTACACCTCTCAGAGCTACTGTTTTAGATTCTGCAAATGCAGTCAGATGTTGCTGCATCAGTGATGACTCAGTTCATGTTTCTTCAACAAACAGCCAGAGACTTTAAGCTTAGATGCTGAAAAATAAGAAGGTAGGCTGAAAAAGGTGCCTATACACTGTATACTACCATGTATCAGTTGCATCCAAGCCCTGACAATACCAAAGGCTAATCTGTCTCCACATGGAGGAGGAGCAGGACACATTGGGAGCTCTACTGTAGTCTAAGACATGGAGTGGCTGTACACAGCTCTCCATTTCAGGGGAAATGATTTTCTCTCGGCTAACCTGAGCAGAGCACCTCTTTGCACAGCTTGTTTTCTTGGACTCTGTGAAGGGAGAAGGGTCTACCTTCAAAACCTTTTACAGTATCAATAATAAAATATGGGGGAATCTTGCTAGATTGAGCCAAGGGATAAGGATTTTGTGGCACTGTTCATAAAAAGGTTCATAGGGTTTCAAATTTTAACTAAAGATATTTCTTTAAAAGAATGTCCATGTTCTCTAAGCAACTCAATCTTTTTTTAAAAAAAAACCCTGAACTCTGCCTTTTCTGAAACGATGAACACTGTAACATTGGATTTGAAAACACAGTATTAAATACTTAAAATCTGATCCTTCTGTCAAGACCTGGGTTAAATTAAATTGATGTACATTATTTTTAGAGAAAGGAAAAAATATGGGAAGCGGGTTTTGAAGCCTGGAGGCAGAGAACAAAACAAGTTATGCAGGTGATAAAAACCATCTTATTTTCATTTTTATAATTCTTTCTGCTTCCATATGGGTTCTTAGAGTGGAAATAATTCTTAGGAAAACACTTATGAATGTGATAAAGCATTTTTTAAATATTTTTTCTCTTTTCAAATAGCAGCAGCCATATTTGCTGATCAGAATTGACATTTTTCTTATACTTCTGTTTGACTCTTTGCCTTTAATAAATTTTAGTGGGTATCTGTATTACAAAGATTAATATGTAGCATGTACAGGTTCGTAAATGGTGCTAGTTGAGATTTGAAACCGTTTCTCCTGAAGCTAAATTCAGCACAGCATAGTGAAATGAATTATGATTTTAATCACATCTTTTGGAATGTAAAACAAAATACAACATGGCAACAAATGTGGTGGGTTTCTTGGCGAAAAGTTTGCAAGCAAATTTCCTGTTATCACCAACTGTGGTTTTCTGGCTTTCTAAAATAATACCTGTTGATGAATTAATGTCAGAAAATATGCCTCTCTAAATTCAAAAGAATTTGAGGGTAGCAAAAGGTGGACGCTCCTAGATCCTATATCCCTCTCATTCCAAAAAATGACTTGATCCATTAACTAAATTAATTCCAATCCAAGAACAATACTTCTTTGTATTTATATAGCATTTTTTATCCAAGGGTTTCAAAGAACTTTCCAAAGGTTAATGAACTGAGCATCACAAGAGAGTTAACTATTACCCCCATTTTATTGATTAGGGAACAGAGAGATTGAGTGCTCAATTGTTGCATTGCAACAGCATCCACAATGGGGAGCCATGGGTAGTGCACTTCTCCAGCTAGAGCTCATAGAGACATCATGTTCCTCCTCAAACAGGTACTATGCCTCTAGGAGATCCCAGGTAGTTCACCTTCTGCACTGGCTTTACAGATGCAGTATGTGTTCCTGCTGCAGAAAGCCAACACTGGCGAATCTCACCCCTTTGGAAGGGATAGTGTGGCCTCCCTGAGTTAAAGGGATACACTTGTGTCCTACCTTTCTACAAGGATATGCTCATAAGACTCACACTTGCACAATCTGGCTCATGTGACTTGCTCAAGGTCACCCAGGAAGTCTATAGATGAACTAGAACTCAGAGCCCTTGACACTCGGTTCCATAAGATTGGTCTGAGATGTATGACAGTCAATAAGAAAACGGCTTAGATTTCAGACACCCAAGAAAGAAAACAAGTTTAACAGAAGAGAAGAGAAGGGAGAGGAAAAAGTTAAGAGCTGAAGGTCTACATAAGGAACACTCTTACCGTGTGTGTGTGTGTACTCTAGATTCAGAAGGCTAATGACAAGGTTTACAGGAGGAATATAAAACAAACAAAACCCAGTTCTGCACAATTTTACATGCATCTATGAATCAAATTGCACCCTGTGAAATACCTCTGTGAGGCTGCAGATAGGTACTATGGAAAAGGCATGAGAAGGGGCAAAGCTGAGCAAATTGAGCGCTATCCACACATCCCTGCATTGACTCCCCAAGGATCTCTGTCTGCATTAATACTGACTGTCAGTATGATATATTTTAACTGACACATTCTCTCTCTGAAGTGAGGCCTCTTAAGGAAGGAGTTCAGGACAGAAGCCAATGAAGAACGTGATAGAATTATAGGCCCATTGGATCCATTCTGCCAAGGAAGGAGTGACAAGAGTAGCCAAAACTTAGAGCCATAGGGAGTTCCATAGGCTTGTGGCTGAATTCCATGGTTGCCCTGCAATGAATAAGCCTGATTCAAAGCCTGTTGAAACCTACGGGAGTCTTTCTGTTAATGATATTGAGCATTGGCTCAGATCCTATATATATAAAACACAGAAAAAATTCAGAGGAAACTATAGGGATCATATCTTGCCGTAAACTGAGGTAGCTCCATAGATGCCAGTGAAGCTCTGCACATTTACACCAACTGAAGAGCTGGTCCTTAACTTAAATTGCTTACCTGACTTGCTTTGCAAGTAAAGAGATGCAATATTCAGTGCACTCCCATTCCTAAGCATGGTTAGTATGGCTAGTCTAGGTCAGACTTTTACATCAGATTTTGAAATCAACAGGAGTTAGGCACCTCAATACCGTTACACATCTTTCTCTATGCCTCAATATCTGGAAGCTTTACCTGACCCACTATTAACCTCACTTTTTCAGGTTAAGTATTTAATATCAAACTCAATTGTCTGTCAAAAGCTAAATAAAGGCAGATAGGTAGAAATGTTTACAAACAAACATTGTAAGATTAATTACGTGAGGTCATGGGTCTGTTTATTTTCTGTCAGAGTTGTACCATTATCATAAGATGGACAGTGGAACAATGAAAAGGCAACTGGAGAAATGGAGAAATAAAAGTAAATCATGCATTGTAAAAGACTGTAAAAGTTCAGGAAGAAAAATGACTACATACAACTTCTACTAAGTTTCCAGGACACTATGGAATTTTCCCGGGGGACAATTTTCCACTGTGCAGAGGATTTTTCCTTGAGTATAGAAGCAGAATGGCTTTGTCATAACACTTCTCAATGAGCTTCTAATGAGCTTCTTAATGAGCATGAGATAATGGGGCCTCCTATAAACAGATTCAGTTGTGTCCATAAATGTAATGGAGAATCTCTCATCTGCAGTTGTTGCTGTTTTTCAGTTTTTCTTATTCATTCAGATTTTTATCCATTATACTTGAACTACACAGAGAAATAGCAGGCAGAAAACTTCAAATCTACCAAGAAAGTTGTACAGTAAATACACTTCATACATATACCTGTTCATTATTGTCAGGGCTTCCAAATGTTCTTTTCCATCTTATTTCACATTTAGTATGATTGACCTCAGCTTCAGGAGTGATGGAGGCGCTTGAGATGAGAAAGTTAGAGCAACCAAACTAGCTCAAACAAAATATGATAAATAAAAATATCCCACTGAAACTGCCACCCAAAAATCAAATCAAATCAAATTTCTGTTAAGGATTTAGAAAAATTCAGTCAACTTCATTGTTACACAGCTCCTTGACTTCACATTCTGAGTAAAAAGTTCTTGTCATAATCTTTTCGGTCTAGTTTTGCAGGCCTACAAGAACACCTGGTTGAAAATGGGGAAACATTTGCAAAACTGTCAACAGATTTTGTGTCTATTTGTCCATCAACATTTCAAATGGCGATGAAAATTTGTGTCAAGAATTTCAAATTTGGAAAATTTTGACCAATTCTACCTAAAACCTGAGAGTTCAGACAGGCATCCAAACACCCCCAGCTCTCCACTAGGGGAGATTAACAGCATATCCATATAGCTGTAGAAGAGTATCCCTGCTCTTCAAACCCCTGCTCCCTTCCCCTGCCTGAACTTGCTATGTGAGTTAGTATCCAATGAACTATGATGGATCTCCGTTCCATGGCACACAGAATGGGTAGACCCCCGTGCAGGATCTCAGAATCCTGACTCCACGGTGGAACAGTATCAGTTCCACTACAGATAGGACCCTCTGCCACTGAAGAGGGAATGGCATGTTTAGGCCTTAAGCAAGCAAGTTGTTTCTTTCAAATACCTTCAGCTGCCTGATGAATATGAATATTGTTTCTACAATCTCTCTCTCTTTGCAGTCCACTCTTCTTTTCTGCTCCTTGACTCTTTCTTTCTCACCTTATTTCCCTTGCAAGTAAATACAGTAGAGCACAGACTGCCACCTTCTTTTGATTCACTCCCTTGACAGTAACACCGAAGGGACCGTATTTTACATGTTGTACCCAAGTCCCTGGGTTCGTTTGAGGTTCATTCAGTTTTGGTCTTCTCTAGTGGGTCCAATTCCAGCTCTGCCTTGTTTCTTGCTCTGTCTTTGCATGGATTTCTCATTCCTTGGCCCAAGAGAAGATCCATATTGTTTCCCACATTACTGTCAGGCAAATAAACTGATGAAAATGACATAGCCGATGGATGGTGTAATGGGAGCTAATTGTTGTTTGGTCTCCATCTTAACTGTATTAAAGCACTCCCTTCTCATTTAAGGTTTATTTATAAATAGATTTTTCTGTGCATAAAGACTTTCTGCTTTTGTTTAAAAAAAATAGTGAGTGACTTTGCAATATGGTAAGAGAAATCATTGGGGAGCATATTAAGGTAAGGATACAACATAGGAACAGTGTAATGTCCTTTGTGAGCAGCATACAATATACTCCGATGTTACTTTTATTTGTTACAGTGAGCCTTTAAGATGCTGATCTCCACCTAAGAAGTTCTTAGTGGCCTCAGCCACCTCTGTGTTCCTGCAATGGGAGCTGAAGGGACACATCTCTTTCCAGCTTTGAGACATGTGCAGTGTTTGATTTGTAATGAAAGAGGTGCCGGGGCTTAAACAATTATATGCCAGGGCTCAAGAATTTTTTTTACTTTCATAACTGATTCAGCAAGCCCAGAGGTGCTGGAACTATGAACTGCTAAACCGAGGAGTGCCAGGACTCGGTCCTGACAAGCCTGGCCCAAATTAAGCACTAGACATAAGTAAGTCCCAGAAAAACAGTGTCAGCTGGTGTCTTAGGGTAGCATTGAAAGAAAAAAAATCTAACCCTGATTCAGTAAGCTTCTAGGAAAAATTGTAGCCCTGCCCACATGATTGTCTCTCTGTAGAGGGTCATTGATGACATGCTTATTTATGTAATTCCATCACCATGTTATCCAAAGCTGTATTTACGACACAGAAGAATGACTTTTCACATCCTGTCACTCTGCATGACACGCTGGATTCATACTTTAATTGTGTTCTGTTTCATAATATTTCAAAAGAAAATAGTGAAAGGCATTGAAAGGCAAACAAATTTTTTTTCCCAAGACAGATGTTTGCTGATACAGGCAGAAATGGACATTTAAGGTTCCACTTTTCCAGCACATCTAAAATATTTTACCTTTTCAAGGACAGTAAATACCATTTGGAGTATGTTGTCTTGCTGGTTATAATTTATTGCTGATGCTTACAGAATATGAATTTTCATGTTTTTGTAATTTATTAAAACATATGTAATGACATTTTACCTAGAAATCAATTAATATGATGCCTGGGAGAATTTTAGAGAGAAAAAAATGTAATAAAGGAAGAAGACTGATAACTTTGGGGCAGTATTGCCATAGGCCTGACCCAAAGTTACATGAGTAATCGTTATTCACACATATAATCTGTTGGCTAAGAATTACTCATGTGAGTAAAGATTTCAAGATGAGACCTATAATAATTTCATGCACAGCAGTGAAAAGCTAAGCTTTTCTTGGGTCTACTCAATAACAAACACTACAGACTGATATTAATACCGTAAATTGGAAATAATGAGGGAATTTATGACACAGTTTATTTCCTAGACAGATATTTTTCTCTTCTGCTGAACTCTTTTGTAAGGTTCTTGGCTTTATACTATCTTCTGTATCATAGGTATCAAAATGAAAGAGAAGGAAGAGCAGGAAAAGTAACATTTACTTTTAAAGGGCACATGCTACTCATTGAAGTATAAAGGTATGAAAAGGATTAATAAACGATCTGAGCAAGGTAATATGTATATTTCCAGCAAGTCAAAAAAGCATTTGTAATAGGGTATAAGATCATTAGCTGGAGGTATTAAAGATATTAAAAATCTGGATACTGAGACATAAGATACCCTCATATAGAAAACAGTGTGTGTCCCTCTGAATCCTCTCATTTGGCCCAAATCATGCCTCAGTATTGTGATACGTGGAACTCCTGTGAATGCTTCATGTTGCACCTTCAGCACTGCTTGCCACCAGATGGGATTATGCTACAAAGGCGAGCCAACTGCTGAACGGTGGTTTCAGCCCATCTTTACTTATTTACTATTAGCTACTCCCATTTATGTCTCAGAACAAAAGTGAGTCAAGGCTCTCTGACCTGAGCAAGTGTTGCAGTGTCTGCTACACATATGTCTATCGGAACTACCATCCTGGATCAGACCAACTAGTCCAGTATCATAATTCTGGGAGTAACCAGCATTAGATATTTCATAGGAAGGAATGGCAGCACACAAAAGGAAACTTGTAATCGATCATCATGGACAATAGACACATGCAACCAACTCTTCCAACCACCTTGCATAACAAAATGAAAAGCCACACCATTCCACCCCTTGCAGGTGGTCCAAGTACGCTTTAACATCTGCCGAATTGTTTATATCTTGTCATCTCCATACTGCTTCACTGATGAAGAAGCTATGGAAGCATGTGACCCTAAAGCAGTTTGTAGAAATAAGAAATAGTTACGTGCTTAAGGGAAGTAAGTGCTCCACTACCATTAACATTAACCTAATTCCTATATGCACTTCTGAAAATGCCACCCTCAGGCCCTGCTGAGCCTACACTAGCAACTCCTATTGTTATAGCTATGTCAGTTAGGGTGTGATTTTCTGAGACCTTTCTATAACAGCAAAAGCCCTAATGCAGACAGTTATAATGGCATAAAAGTCCTTTTGCCAGTAAAGCTTATTTTGCTCAGGAACCGGTATAAGTTATAATGGCAAAATCACTTTTTTGCCAGCATGAGCTGTGTCTATACCAGGAGGATTTGCCAGTATAGCTATACTGGCAAAACTTTTCTAGTGTAGCCTAAGCCAGAATCTATTCTGTAAAGGCTAAAAGCGGCAAATGAACCTTTCTCTAAAAGCTAGTTAATTGGAAACACAAACATAGCAAGAGCTCTTCCTAAGCAAGAAAGGACAAATTAAGAATTCAAATGAGGTGAAAAATCCAAAACAAGGCTATGCTGCTTTTGTTTACACAGCATTGCTGCAAATACAAAGCTGACACCATCAGTATTAAATTTCACTTGTTATCTGATAAGCCAAAACAGAAGACACATTGGCACACTGGGTAGTCCTGTCAGTCACCACTAACTAGCTCACAAATAACTCAGCAGGGTACACAGACTATTCAGGTATGAGCACTAATGTCTATTTTGGGAAAGAAGCAATTATTTTTAAATCAACTTTTCAAATGAATGGATTTCAAGAGATACTCCAGGCCTCAGGTTTAGTTTTTATTAGATAATCTTTAAGCCAGACCTCAAATGTAGGTTTTATTAAATAATTAAGTCTTAGAAAACTAATTGTTAGTACAAATATTGTCATGATTTTGTTTGTTTGTTTTCTTTAATGAGTGGGCCCTGGTAGTCAATAGGAAGGAGGGAGAAGACATTCCTTCAGTAGATTCCAGAAGGGAAGAAGGACCTTTCTGTCTATCAAGAGGAAATAACAAGCCATCATCCCTCCTCAAGAAGACAAAAGCAAAGAAAGCAGAATTCTGTCTACCTAGCGACTGCGTCTCAGAGATGTAGGTTTACTACAGTGATGGAAAAAACCCTTCTGTCACTGTAGTAAGTGTGTACTACAGCAGTGTACCTGCAGAGCTGCAGTTGTGCCACTGTAGTGCTTGTAGTGTTGATTCACTCTCATTAGGGGCATAAATATAAATCTTTGAGTTTAAATGTAGGCACTCATTTTTAAAAAAAATTGACCCAATTTTTTCTTACTAAAATCTCCCATCATGACAAAGCCACTGATACAGCTCCATTGGTAGGAGGGCTAGTGTAGACTTGCCAGAGGTACTTCTATCACTGTCATCTAATATTGTTCAGAGCAATACTTGACACAGTGGTAAACATTCCAGTAGCTAATTGACACTAGCCCTCTCACCATTGCTAGCACTCGTGGGTGCCATAGGGAATTTTAAAATGCTTATGATAGACCAGGGGTGGCCAAACTTAATGATCCTCTGAGCTGCATACAACAATCTTCGGAAGTTCAAGAGCCAGAATGGGCCTGCCAGGCCTCGGGGCTTCAGCCCTATGGCGGGGTGGTGGGGCTCGGGGCTTCTGTCCCACAGGGCATGCTTATTAAGCCCCGAGCTCCAGCAGGCACCTCCCACAGGGCAGAAGCCCCGAGATCCCCCTCCCTTCAGGGCTGAAGCCCCAGCAGGCATGCCTCATGGGGCAGAAGCCCTGAGCCCCAGCAGGTGCCTCTCTGCTGGGCAGAAGCCTCTAGCCCTACCACCCCATAGCAGGGAAAAAGCCCCAAGCTCCCCTCCCCAAACTGGTAGGCGGAGAATGGGGAGATCATAAGGGGCTCCACAAGCCGCACTTTGACTGTAAAAGAGCCATATGCGGCTCCCGAACCACAGTTTGGCCACCCCTTCTATAGACTTAGGAGATGCATTCAAAACTCTTGTGAAGAAGTCTTATAGTATTTAACAGTATTTAACTTTTATAGTTTTGAATCATCCTATAAGTAATAGCAAATTGTATCTTTTATACAAAAATATAGGCACACAAAACCTGTGGGAAGGATATTCTCTGATATAGATATAGATTTAACATTCTATAGATGTTAAAAGGAATTTCTATAGGACCATATTATAATTCAATAGAACTCTTCTGGATTAAATTCTCATTAAATTCAAAAGGGCTTTTTTTGTACAAGAGAGAAAATTTAGGCTGGACACCTTGCCTATAGTGAGATCTGAAAGCCTATGGAACCATCTCTGAAAGCAAGTGACTTCACCTCTTCTAACATCGGAAGTATTAGTTAATGAAATATTTGTCCGTGTCCAGGAAAACTGGAGGAAATGGTGGAAGCCTCGTTACTTGGGATACTTAAAACTAGACTGGAATAAACATAAGGTAATATATAATAATAGGAAACAATTCTGCATTGGTAGGGAGATGGATTGGATGACCTAGTAGGTCTATTCCATCTCTAAATTCTGATTCAATACTTAGAACCAGAAATGGTTTTATACAGCAAATCCCAGGTTGAAATGCTCTACCCCATTGAAGTCAATGGGAATTTTGCCAGTGATTCAATGAGGCCAATATTTCATCTAAAACTCAGAGTGAAATTTTACCGAAGCTACTCTGCTTCTTCCCATCTTCAAGTATAATGACTTAATGAGTTAGGTAGGAACACATGTTATACATGGTCATCCTACAAGACTGGAAATAAAAATTCTATTGCATTAATGATGATTCTGTTGCTTCAATTTACTCTACAGATTAAGGTAGAGTCTTAATCTTGTTTTGCATTATTGCTTATAATATCAGAAAAAAATTATAAATATTAATTGTGATTTTTTTGACCAAGGTATGACATAAATATTAGAATATATTTCTGTGGTATCACAACCAATGTGATTTATTCGTAGAGGAATACACATTACACTGAATTTACTCAGAGTAACATGATTATAAACATGTTTATTTGTAGTTTCAATATATGTTGAACCTCAATATTTTCTAAATGTTCTGAAAACTTTCTTTAAATATTAATCCTAGAGCTTGTCCCAGACAACGTTGAAAAATCTCTTTATAAACCAATTCAGTGTATGCTAGTAGTCCGATAGTCAGAGAATTGGAAAATCCACAGCCTTCATTTCTTCTGTTAAAATTATTTACTCCCATTTGGCCTAATAATAGTAATAATAATAAAGCTCAGAATTGAAGACCTTCTAAACAATGGCTTGAGACATTTTACAGAGGGTTTTCATTAGACTATGGTATTGTAAAGCCTACCATCCAGCACCAGATTCTCCTCAGTAACTCTGTTAAGTAGGAATAATTATTCCAACAATATGGTTTCAAACTCCACAGGGCATTAGCCACAGCATATGGTTTTGACTCTGACAAGCCTACTCCTTTACTTTAAACTGAAGTGGTGTATGGTATATATTTATAAGTAATATTACTGCCTGGAGTATAAAAAATATCTATCATTTATGGCTAGAAATTGCATAAAACCCCTTTCCACAATATTTTTTTATTATTCCATAAGATTGAGCAGTAATTTCACAGACTAATAAAACAGCAATGGTATTCCACACACATGTATGACCCAACCATTCTGAGCATGTTCTTTCACTGGCATCAGCTGAAACTAATTTGAATCTCTCATTAACATGCACACCAGTATAAACCAAAAACATAATGTTAAAATTGTTTTTCCAGAGAATAAATAGGATCTATTGCCTGGTGGTGATTAATATTCACTTTTTTCTGCATGAGAAGGATTTTCATAACTTATCCATGTCTCCCACACGTATGGGCTATTTAGACCTTTTCACACCAAACTATATAAAAAACACAAAACAACAAATATTGTTTTTAATCTGAACCACATTTTTCTGGTCCTCTATTCTTCAGCTTTTAATAAAGCATCCATATAAGAATGTGCACATTTATTAAAACAAGAGGTTATGCTGCTTTAGTATTTGCTCTTTAGACATCCTTAATTGTCAATATATTACTAGCTGAAGTAGGTGATAAGCCAGAGTCTGTCTACCCTGAGTGGGTGCACAGGAGGACATACAGAAGTAAACAATACCTTGTGTAGGATGGAGTCAGAATTCTGGTCCTTGAGTCCCTTGAGAACAAGAGGCTGGAGAGTGTGAGAATGACCATCCATGTTAAATACTCCAAAGAGGGTAGGGCAGGAGTGTAGCCAGAACCATGAATCTCCTATGCACTAACTAGCAGTCTGAAGCCAGTGTTGTGAAAGGAGCATATGCTGTACCCCCTTAAAGGATCTCTTTGTGCTCCGTCTGGAAGCATCCTGCATGCATCAGAACTCTGTGATCAGCTACTACTAGAGCATGATATGGCTCTTGACCTTTATTTTATTCATTTGCTTGAAATATGAAAGTCCAAAAACAGAACACAAAAGCACCTAACATTTATGAAATGAAGAAAACATCACTGGCTTCTCCCTGTGTATGACACCCCCATGACATTCACGTTGAGTTACACTTAGCAATTTATGATCATTTAGGGTCAGTCAGTATAACTTAGAATTGTCGGTCACTGGATTTAATTTCCGAGAGTTGTATTTGTTTTTAATGTCTTTGCTTTAGTGCTGTGTTTTGAATGAACCACAGAAGATGCTCCTCTTTCCAAACATTGCTGAACAATTAGCTCCCAATTAACATTAGCTTCAATGCTGCTAATGGTTTGAAGATGACTTCAAAAGGAGCTTTTTAAAGGTGGAGTTCTGCTCTGGTTGCCTCTATATGATGAACAAAAGAAGGCTTGAGAGGTTTTTCAAACTATTGTTTTAAGCCTTAGGAATATCTCTGGTTCTTCCCTAGTTTTGCTAGAGGACTTTCTTGTGAAATGTGGGACAGCAGGATCAGACGTGGTTTTTATTGTGAGCACTTCTACCATAATTAAAGGGATAGGGATGTTGCAATTTTAACAAAGAAATCTTTGTCTGAAGTGCTCAAAAGAAATTGGAGAGAAACAGCTATTAACAAAAACAAAAATCCTAATGATCTTTTCACTTGTTATAAACTAGGAGTGACTCCACTAAATATAATGAAGTTAGAAATAGTGCAAAGCAATTAATAATCAGGCCCTTGGGTTGTTACACTACAATAGCATTCTTCTTCACATTCCCCAGGGTTACACTATCACCAGTGCAGATCCATCAGTGGCAGCAATGGTGGGAGCTACTAGCATCCTGTCCACGCCCTCAGCTAGCTCTGGTCAGAGCAGGCCTAAATTATATGTTTAGCTGGCTAAGTGTCAGCAGTCATTGGTGACCTTAGAATTCCCCCCTATGGCTACCACTAATGGTGATTGTGTAATGGTGGGCAATTTCAAGAAAGGGCTGATCCAAAGATAAAGCCATGGAGTGTTGAGCATCCTGACTAAAAAATCACTTCCCTTCTCAATTGCTTGGATTTCTGACTTGACTCTTCATCTTATCATCTCACTAGACACAGAAGTCTTATGGGGTAGAAAAGTCCTGAATTTCTAACGTGAAAACAAATAGAATATCTCCCCCCACCCTCCCCTTGACTTCTTTTATTTTTATTCACAAAAGTCTTTCAGAACTTCTTTACAAATCACAATAAGCCTAAAGCTCTCTCTTTTCCTTACCGGTCACATTTTTAAATAATTTCTACCATGAGTCTATCCAAGAGGGAGGCAAAATGCTTCTTAGCGCTCCTAGCTATCAAGGAGTGCTCGCACTGTCACCTTGTAGGAGGACAAAGCAAGCTCTAGCCTCTGTGGCCAGTCATCTCTCCTGGGTTGTGGAAGGGGAAGGGTACTAGGGGGGAAGGACTTGGTCCCATCTCTTCCCTATTTCCTTTGAGTTGGTTAGTTCCCAAGAGAACTCTAGCAGGAGCAGTCCCTGTCCTCACAAAGGCACAGAAATTGCATGCGACACATGAAGGGAAATGCCACCTCCTTCCTGATCTGCACCTTTGGGTGCAGCTACACTGCAAATAAGAACAATTTACCACTGCAGTTCCACAGTTTTGTCTTACTGTAATTCTGTTTAAATGTTGCAGGGTTGTAGAAGCACTATACTCTAACTCTCAAATAGTCTTTTGGGGCTTGAGCCTGCACCCTGCACACTCTTAACTCCTATTAATGATAAAGGAAGTTTTGAGTGCACCGGAAATGCAGGATTAGACACATTTGTACCTTTTCTTCCATTAATTAAAAATGCCCACATTTTGGGGCGGGGACGGGACACCATGAGTCACATTACCGATCACCTCCAGGTTATGAGTATTTAGGAAAGGTGGTGTGATGTTGTTGCAATTATTTCTGATACTTACATTATGCTGGTAACAAATATGAATAGAAAATACAACCTGGGAGCCAAGATGTGTTGGGTTTTGTTGTGTTGGGTTTTGTTGTTGTTGTGGGCTTGTTTTGGGCTTTTAATTCATACCCTTATTTGTGTCAACCTCTATATGGTTATTTTTTTTAAGACTATATGTTGTCTAGTTCCTGGGACCACAGATGTCAATATTTGTAACAAAGAAGGATCCACCCCAGAAAAACTTAATCAAAATCAAAGACATCAAAGAACAAGCTGAAAGTCACGTCTGCTATTGTACCAGCAATCAAGGGCACGTGACACAGCAGAACTGAAAAACCTATAAAAGACTGGGTGAGATTTCAATGGGGGAAAAACAGCGTTCTACACACATCATCGGTGCGCGCCCGACAAGGAGAGCTTCCCTGGCCAGGTAACAAGGCTATATATAAAACTATAGAACCATTACCTGAAAATATTCATGTAATATTGAATTTACTTTAATGTAAAATAAGCTCTTAAGTACATTAAGTAACAATGCTTTTATATCAATACAAGATTCAGTTGAACTACTTATTTAGAGGCACTATGATAAAGTTGTTAAAAGCAAGAAATCCAATCCAATGGAGCGATTTCAATGTATTTGAAATACTATGCAAAGCTGAAATTGAAGTGCCCATGGTCATGTAAAAAGCTAACTTTTCCTTATCCTTGTTCAACAAACCATTAATTCAATTAACTAGTTCAACGAAACTCAAACAAAAAGGTCTGTTATTTAGATGGATGTGTCATTTACTCAAGCACTTCTAATTTACTATATTAACTTAGTATGACTTATTGTAACAAGTAAAAGAACGGATTTAAAATACTTTTTAATTTAAAGGAAAAATATGCAGACATGAAATTGCTTTTGTAGATCAGATCTGTTTAATTTAACTTCATGGCTTTGTCACATCATTTTACTTCTTTGAAGCATGCAGGATATGTGTAGTTTTTCTTCAGTACAGGGCTAGACTTGTAGTAATAGAGTGAGGGAGATGGGCTTTGGACTGTTTCTTCCCTCAATCCTGTCTGTCGTCACATCATCACATTTCCAGGAAGAAGGATTGGCTGAAAAATAGCTCTGACTAAGCCCTGCTTAGTGCTTTTTTAGTGTAAAACTTGAAAGTGACATTCTGGTATCAGGCAGCTGCATTTTTTTTCATTCAGATGCAAAGGAAATGATATGAAGCTGAAAGAAACCACAACTCAATCGTCTGCTTTCCACTTAATTTTTCATACAAATTTAAGGTCAGGTTGTGGCCTCGTCACCGGTGAGGTGTGTGTAACGTTAGAACAGCTACAGTAATCCTCTGAACGTGATTGTGAACAGAAACTGTGCTGGAGCTTGCTCTCAATTAAATGGCTGTAAAACTGAGTAACCCCACTCAGGTGAATAAAGGTTCTCTGGATTTACACCAGTGTAACTGAATGCAGAATATGGCCTTTTTGCCTAAATATTTAAATGGTCTGAATTCAGAGCAGTGTAACTATTATGGTACTAGATATTTTTCTCGTTAGATAATAAAATCATTGTTCATAAATAAGTGCTTGTTATTATCATAAGCAAAATCACAAGCCTTAATTGTAAATTAGATTTTGGCTACAGAAATGCTTAATGAGCTACAGTTGGGTGTATATTATTATTTAGTAAATACAAGCCCTCTCTGTGGTTTGCCCCATGTTTAAACAATTGCATGTTTAAGACAAAACATATATATCAAGGCAAAATATTATTAATGTTGTGTAGGCAACAATGCTGCACTGGCAGATAGAACAGACCTATTAGTTCATCCGGACTATCTCTAGCTTCTGTGTAGTATTACTGTAGCAATGCAGTGACAGATCTAAGTGTGGGAAGCCTTGAGTTTGACTAAAATCTGCAGAATCTAAACTTTGATTTTAAAAGAATTAAAGAATTTAAAAGAATTGTGACTGAGAAGAAAACACTACAAACGTTAAAACGATAGCTAGAATTGTGAGCTGTCCCCACTCATCCCAAAGGGGTGTTAACACTGAAGACTGCCTCAGGAGGACTTTTTAAATGTCAACAACGCTACTATAAACACTATAATATTTTTTTAATCGCCATTATAATTCCCCAGCCATGTATGAAGAGGGATACGAGTCTTTCTTTTCAAATCCTGTGATAAACAAGAAATGGATTAAGAGGATCAGATTTCAGGAGGTATCTAAACTGGTGAGGGATCAGAGGGCCAGGAATGCAAGCTGAAGTCTGGCTGTGGACAGTCAAACAGTAGACCCTCAGCATGTAACACTGACCTCTCAGCATGTTTAATAAAGCTCTGTTTCTTGCAGTGTTGCCTGCTTACCACATCATTTCTCGCTAATGAAACACCATGAAGCCGGAGAGCAGAACGAAGCATTATAGAAACTTTGTAGTATGCCAGCATGGTTTTTCACTGTATCATGGAGTTACTTTTGAACACCAGGCTTAGTGGTCTGCTTCACATACAGTGCCAGATTACAGCTGTGTTATATTTCACATCATCAAAATGTGAGAGGAGAGAAATGAGCTTTATCTACATTTGAGACAAAAGTCGTGGGGGCGGGGGAGGAGGAGGAAATCACTTCACTCATACTTAAAGCACCTAAGATTTTAAAAACAGTGAAAAAATGTCCACCACATCAGTCAGCTGGACCAGTGCTGGCCATAGTGTAGGCAAAGATTCTATGGCCAGACCTGGTTTTTCAACCCTGTTAAGTAAAATTGGCGAAAAGCAGCTTTTGCTGACATGATAGTAAGTCAAGCAGGATCTACCAGAGCCTTCCCTATATTAGGGCCACCACCAGTGGAAATGGTTTAGTAATATTTCCTAGTGTACACCATGCTAATTTCTCTTTTTGAGGGACACGCCATTGCAGCTTTGTCACAAGCACCTGAGTATAACTGAGCAGCTTACTCCGATGTAAGTTTTCTGCAAATACATTGAAATCCTGATCCCATTAAAAGTAATTTTGGCCATTGATTTTAAAGGGGCCAAGTTTCCACTCTTCGAGCTTTTTGGCCAACAGGAAGGGAGTTGTGGCCTATAAACGTTGGAGATCTTGGTGAAAAACACTCTACAGAAGTTCAATAAAGTAATGAATCACAGCCAAATGAAATAGCACAAAAAAGCAAATAATTCCCTGTTTACGTGTTCAAGGAAGATCTGTTCTTTGCAATCACTTTATTCAAAATGATATGTCAACCATGTCAATGTATAGCATATTTTATTTGTAATACTAACATTTCCTGTGAATTTTTTTTTTTTTTTTGAAAATATCAGTATTTAAATGTTACCATTTCCAAATAAATCCATACTATTGCAAATATTTTTGAGTTTTGCACAATTAAACTCTCTTGCTTATCACTGGCTTTCCAGGAATGCAAATAAGGAAATGCAGCTGTTGCTTGTAATTTCCCCAACCAAGTCCTGAGTTATTTCCTTAACATGATCTAAGAATCTAACATGTGGTACTTGAGATACTCCTGAACCCAGTATGCTTTCCTGATGGCTAGATTTACCCATCAGTAACATTTGCTTACCAGCAATAGTATATGAATGAGGTGAAATTTCATTGGAAGAAGCATATTGAAAACGTGTGTCCTGATTTGTCACATCTGTGTAAAGTCACCCTCCCCCCAAAAATGCAATTGTATTTACTTTCTTTTAATCTTGCAAAGAAATTTAAAAGTAGAACTGACCCCATGTTCAAAGTCATTATCTGAGACAATGAAGTCGCAGGCTTCTGTTTTTAATAATGTCTTGCATAACAGAGAACATCACTAATCATATTCAGAGGATAAAAGACACGCAGATTTTCTAGTTTCAAGCCTTTCTGAAGCTCAAAACATTTCACAGTCCTGTAAATATATACAGACTCCATCCCATGACTTTGCACAAAAATCTTGAGCAGTGATGAAAAGGGGAAAAAAAAATCATTTTAATATATAAAACATCTGAAACCTGACTTAATTTTACTGTTCTTAGATGAAAGTTAGCATAAAATTGGTACCCAAGCTCCTCAGTATTATTTTCTACATGCCTGAGCTTTTATTTCTACATGATTTAATTGATATTTATTCCTACTTACTTCCTATTGGTCTATCCACATTTTTATATCATTTTACAAATCAACACAGTATCTGAGCACCTATAATTCTGAATTATTTGTGGCTGGAAAGAAGAATAAACAGTAGGTTTATCTGTGCATAAATGTTCCAGAAAAAGTCATATAGATCTAAATATTTTTAATAAATCAGTGAAATGATGTTCTAGAATTTCCAAAACTATCTCATATTAAAAATAACTATATAAGCACTATTTGAAATTTGATCCTATCTAAACCAATATATTCCAGATTGAATCTGAGAGAAGAAAAAAAACGACCATATTACACATAAGCATCATGTCCCAATTCAGCAAAGTATTTAAGCTTTGACTTCAGTGTGACATACGTACACGCTTATATGCTCTCCTTAGTTTACACAGTTAATAATTCTTAATGATAAATTTAAAGAACTCATGCTTTATTCAGACACTTTTCAGGCAGAAAAAATGACAAAATTCATTAATCAATTATTAGTTGAGAATTATTCACCTTGACTTAGAATATATAACTATAGACACAGTATATGTATCTATGATTAAAATATTTATAAGGCATGTATAGCTTGTACCTTTCCTACAGTATATTAGGAATGTTGTAAAAGTTGTAAGTTATATATAAATATATGCCGAAGAAACAACTAATAATCTGTTAGCACTAAATGAGTTGGATCCATTTCTAACAGAACCATTGAAGAACCAGATTATATTTACATATCACTAGTGTACCAATTTATTTTTAACTGATGCATATACATTAAGTGGCTCAAATTTTCTCTTGAGTGCACACACAACTCCCAGTAAATCAATATTAAAACACCATGTGTTGCAGTGCTGTACTTCAGCATCATATTTGCAGTGCTGAAATCATTGGATAGGTTTGCTTTCAAATCTATTGTGAACCTTATGTTTCTATAGCAAGTTCTTAAATTCAGCAGAGCCGTTTTTTAAACTCAGTAGGTTCTTGGAGTAGATTACTAGTAATTTCAAAAGATTTTTTTGTATCCATTTAAACTAAAAAGGTTTATATTTCAAAGCTGAAATCTTACCCACATTTGGAGCCTGATCCATGTCCCATTAAAGTCAAGTAGCTGAGTAGAGTTGGATGAAATTTTTTGGCCAAAACAATTTTAGTGAAAAATGCAGATTAGGTGACACTGAAATATTTTGCAGATTCTTGTTGGCTTTGCTGTATTGTTGCTTTTTAAAAAAATTCCCCCTCCCCCTCCAAAAATCTATAAATTTCATTTTGACATTTAAACAAATGTTTTGATTTTTCGGTTTGAAATAATGTTCTTTCAAAATTTTCCTTGGTGTAGAAAAACCTCAAAAATGGTCAAAATTGAAATGAAACGTTTTGATTTTGTCAAAGTAAAATGTTGTATTTGACCGAAAGTGAACCCTTATTTTAACTTTTCAGTTTGTCAAAAAATTACAAAATTTTTGTTTTCGAGCCAAACCAAAACATTTTTTTCCAACTTTTCAAAATTGCCAACAAACTGGAAAGTCTGTTATTCACATAGCTCTAAATGCAAACACCCAAATGCCCTTCTCTAGGTCATTCATTAGCTTTTGTACCTTGTCAGATCTTTGATTTCTTGCCTATCCAAATTAAGAGCTACGTTGGGGATTTCCGACAAGTTCTGAACAAAACAACCTCAAAAGGTCACAATTTGATCACTTGTCCCCCCTCTGCTTCAGGAGGAAAGTAATCTGTGCCAGCCCTTTACTTCGCCCTCCTGCTCCTCACCCTGTCCACCTATTCCCCACTCACCTATATGGGAAGTAGAGTAGAACCCCCTTGGAGGTTGCTTCCCTGTCTCCACTGTTTTAACCCGTGATACAAGGGTTAAGCAGGTATTTATGTCTGTGCCTTACTGAACTGTAGCCAGGGTGCTCAGCACCTTGCAAGATTAAGCCCTCAGTTCATACATTTGTTCCAGCTGACTTTTCAAGACTGGCAGTGATTCACCCTATTTATTTGACACCAGGCTTGAGTCCCTACATGCTGAGTAACACTACCATATGTGTGTGTGTACACTGATGAACGATTCACAACACATATGTGCACACTCGCTGGAGAAAGTTGTAAAAATGAACAGAAACCAGGTGTCTTTAAATTCCAGCCTTTTATGTTGGTACCCAAATGTACTACAAGGACTGACTTTTTAATATAAGAATTATTAATAATCAGCTTTCTCCTCTCTCTCTGGGTTACATTCTGGAGTATCTCTTAGTCAAGTCCTGCAGTCCTTAATCTTCACTTAGGGAAAAATCCCATTGTGTTTTGGAAGTGTTGCCTGAATTCTCACTGGGGGTTTTGCTTGGGTAAGGATTGCAGTATTTGATCTTCCATATTTATATGAACAGCATTGTCTAAAACACAGACACAATTTCTGAAGCAAGATTTAGTTTTGTTTTCTCTTGAAAAAGCAGCTTCCCACTCTCCTGCCCCATTTCACCCTATGTATTGCAAAACTATCTTCTGAATTAATATGGGGTTGAGCTATTGTTTCACTGCAGAACATGGCTCGATGCAATAATGTTATTGAAAAAGGTCATCCTAATGAAAGGAATAGAGAACAGTTTTTATTGCAGAATCCAATTTGGTGTTAATTTTTTTCTGCCTCTGACAAAAAAATTACTACCAGCTATTGCAATCACACCACTATACTAATATTTTCCACAGATCTGTCATAGAAAAATCTCCCATATGATGCATAAAAATGACCAAAGGAGGCATTCAAAGGCAAAAGACTCTTTTACTAGCCAATAGACTATGTTATTTGTGATAAGGATGGATATTTTTCAGATTGGCCCTTCAGCAGCTGTGCTCTCGATTTTCTTCAGATGATTAACAAGTGGCAATGGGTTTCCTTATGGACAAGTCATATGTATGTATTTGTTTTCCTTACACATAAAGAGCCAGCTTCTGCATTCCCTTTCTTGCAAGGAGGTCAATAGGAATTTAAGGCAGGGTGTGCCTCACTGGAGCTGCTGAGTCTAGGATCAGGCCCAAAGAACATTAAGTCAAAATCAACATAAATGAACATGAGGGCTATAGATGTAGTGTAACTTGTTGTTTTTTCTAATATATAGCACCAGTCAGAGCTCCTAAACTATTTCTACAGTGTTGTAATTCTTCACGTTGGTGAAAAAAATTCATAATATAAATGTATTTTATAGAATGGCATCAAAAGAATCTATCTGCAATGTCCTGTACTGTTAGCTTGCTTAAAATCCTGTTCATGAACCCTGTTTCAGTTCCTTTAGCCATAATAACAGGATATATATTCAGTGAAATTGCACTCATATGGAAAACTATACTGCACCTCCAGCTTGAGCACTGACCATATGGGGACATCTTCTTTACTGCAGGGCACAAAACTGACTATTCAGGCACCACTAACTACCTATTCATCTGTAATATCCTCACATTTCCTAATGTGTGGGGAGTAATATATCACTGGAGTGGAGCCTCAATCCTGACACAGACCGGCGAGCATTTTGGTTTTAGCACACTATGCAGCAATGCACGTCTTCTTACCTGAATGCCTGATTGAATCCAACTTAAATTACTTAAATTTATTGGCCGGTTACCAGCGTATTTCAAATCTAAATGACTATAACCTTGGCACAAACAAAAAATTAAATATTATATCTGACGAGGTGGGTTTCTGCCCACAGAAGCTTATGCCCAAATATATGTGTTAGTCTTTAAGGTGCCACAGAACTCTCGCTGTTTTAAATATCATAGTTCCTTTTGAATAGTCACAGTACCTGATTTCATTGAGAGAGAAAGCAGACTACTGTTTGTCTTCTTCAGAGGTTAGTCTCATTTCCACAGGTAAGGAAAACCATGATTTTAAACAACTCCCAGGTCAACTTATTGGATTTCTCTGTTTTATTGTTATTTTTTTTCATAGTCGGGCACACAGGTCAGTCTTAGCCCATCACGGCTTTACTCTAAATGTTTTATTACCACTCTCTGATTTCTCTAGCCCTGAGCCATATAAATCAGCAAATCCAATGGGGAAGGAGTGGCTGAAAAATGTAGCAAAGCAAAACTGAGCTTCTTTTCTTAGGAAAATGGTATATTGAATTTTATAAAGAAGCAATTCAGCATATCTAATGTAAAAGATTTCATGCTTTTTACTGACCAGCTGGTTCTAGGTTCTAGAGCATAATGAATTAGTCCCTTCTGGAATCTGTTTTATGGGACTCATTCAGCAAATATGAAAGAGATGGCTTCTGAATATTAGTCCTTTGGTGCACATTATTATGTGCCAGATCCTAGGGTGGCATAAACTGGCACAGCTCTGGGATGGTCTTGTTATGTATTTAGATGACACCTAGCACAATGGGGTCCTGGTCCACGGCAGGGGTTCGTAGGCACTACCCAAATGCAAATAAATAATAATAATTACTGGAACTATACTGATTTATACCAACTGAGAATCCAGCCCTATATGGGCATTTCTACTTAAGGCTCCATATATACTCTCATACAAATGAAGAAATAATTATTTGAATACTGATTTTCATAGTGGCAACTTATAATGGGTGGCAAATCATTATAATTACCATTTGTAACCAGAAGAGTTCAGAGGCCCTTACTATCTTGCTTAGTATTGCACTAGAAATCTTTAGACACTTAGCCTGTGCTATGATTCCAAATACTAGCTGATATTGCCTTGGATCTAGAACTGATCGAAATTTTCCAGCTGAAACTGTGGTACCAAAAAACAAACAAAGGGGAGATGGATGAAAATGAGGGAAAAATAACTTTTCATGCTTTTTAAAAAAAATTTCCAACGGGAAAAACAGTTTTAATAAAGTGTGAAAAATAGGGGTTTTGCCACCTTCATGTGCTTTTCCATCTTTCTTCCCTTTTCTGGTGTAAAAAAAGGGGAAAAGTAAAAATGTGAGAAAAGGTGGGAAGGAATCCCAAAACTGAAAATGAAAAATGAAAAAAGAATCAGTTTTCATAAACCAAAATGAAATATTTTAGTTGAAATAAAAAGAATAAAAACACTTTTGACTGGAAAATTTCAAATGGGGATTCAAACTGGAAAAATCTGGAGTTTCAGATCCCTACTTGGAGCTATTTCACTTTCTCTGGTTTACTTCTGGTTTTGTTGAATGTTCCTATCTTTTTTACTCCTACTTTGTTCTAATTCTCCCACATCTTTTTTTCTTGTATCTCCCAGCATCTAATTTTCTCCTCTTCTTTCCTCTTTCCCCTCTTCCACTCCTCTGGCCCTCTGAAACTCTCCTCTAGCCTGATAATTCTTAGATGCTGCATTCAAAATAGATGAAGGTAGGTCCAAATGGATACTTCGCTTCAGCTTTGTGAACAATTTTCTTTTATTTGCAAAAATGATTGCTCTGAAATTTTAATAAGATCATTAATAATCAATCAGACTAAATTATCTCATGGACTTGGTTTCTTTCAAGCCTACTGCATTTGCGCAGAGTAATTTTGGGTAGCATCTCATGTCCACGCTGAGCTTTTCATCAAATTGTCCCAACATTGCCAAAACACTAGTGTAGCTCCATCACTGCTTGGAACCATGGAAGCACTAGTGTCAGTTGGTTGCTGGCATTTTTAACCACTGTGTTCTCTTGAGACCATCTATCTACACTAGCACTCCCACCACTGCTACTAACAGAGGACCTACACCAATGCAACCACAGCAAGGGTAGGAGAACTTGACAAATAGTTCAATTTAGGTACAGCCACATGAGGCCCAATAGTTACTCCCTTTCCTGCTGCTTTGGATCTCAATCTTGCCACCTTTACGCTGAGTAATTCCTTATACTGGGAGTACTCCATACACTTTCATAATATCATCATTTTTGCATTTTATAAAAAAATATATTCACCAGACCCCAGCAAAGCCATTGCAAACATAATCCTTAGCCCCTCTGATACCTTTTGATTTTAATCTGGATGCATCATGGAATTGCACAGGAATCTATTGTAGTTAAACATTATGTAATGTCTACTTATATTACTATATTTCTTAAAGGGGCTTGTGGATTTGTTAAATTAACAGTTACTTGTAGCAGCCTCTGATTGTCATGCTAAGAGTGCCTACTTATGCCCGTAGAAATTTGTTAGTCTTTAAGGTGCTACAGGACTCTCGTTGTTTTTGCTGTATACAGACTAACACGGCTACCCTTGTGTACTTTCCCAAAGCAGCATTAAACTGATCTTGTTGTCTTTGTTTTTCCAAGAGATCTGCTGTCAATTAGATGCATACTAACCAGAATAAAAAGTGGATTGAAGGCATTAGCACCTCCTTTCTGAAGAGTGAGGACCTGCTGAGTGCTCAGTGGCAATCCTGGAATGAAGGAAAGTGTCAAAATATTTGCTGGGTGGATACCTTGGCTCAGCATGCACTAGTTTTCTTCCTGGGCTCTCCATTAAGATTAGCTACAGATCTAGGCAGAGAGACTATCACCGCTCTTAATTCGCAAAGAAAACATTAATAAGTGGCTTTTAATTGGCTTCAGGAAAAGGTAAAAGACTAACCAGAGGGGGGTTCTAGATCTACCTTAAAACTCACTGTGTGGTGCAGTCTGAGTATTCTGTAAGGACAGCTGTGAGAAGTTTTATTGGAAACAGCAATTGTATCCCAGTGCTTTGCCCTGTATACCAGAATAAAAAGCACAGGGAACCCATAGGAAAGTTTTGTATAAATCCTGGTTTCAGCTTGTAAAATTTCAGAAGATATTTCATTATGGCCCAGTTCTGCAGTCTTTATTCATGCAAAATTCCTATTGACCTCAGGAGGCATTTTGCCTATGTAGAGCTGGGTGAACTATTTGTGGAGACAGTTTATTTGATAAACTCTAACAAATTGTCCACAAACGGACTTGGATTGTTTTATTATTCTAAATTATTCAAGGAATGGTTTTATGTGAACATATTTCAACCTCTGGATTCCTCACAAACTATTCACTGTGATTATCACGCTGAATCTACACTATTTCAGATTGCTTATTCAGGCCCATGGGATGGTTACCTAAGTTCTATGATGTCTCTGCTCCCTGTTTTGATGACTCCCAAGCCCAAATGACCTTTCAAAATGGTTGCGCAAGCACTTCTGGGGTGATTTCTCCTGAGACTACATATTCATGAAGGTTCTCATAATACTTTCTCTTGCTGAGAATAATCGTACATTCCAAACTGCTCATACAAATAACGAATAACAGGTATCGTCAGTGCCATCAAAGCAAACTCTCAGGTTTTACACAATCACGTATGTTCCTGGATACTTTTCTGTATTGCTTGCCAAGCTCACCTTTTGGGTAAACACTGCAGGATTTGGCTTTATTCATGGAAAGTTCTTAGTTCAACTGTTTTCGAAGGACTCCCTGAGATATAGCACAGTGGTTTGGTCAGCATAGGGCTTACTCCGAACTTTGGAATCCAAATGTTTTCACTTCCTTGTCAACAGAATTTTGACTTCTGGCTTTGGCTATGGATCTTAAACCATCAAGGCACATAGATCTACACACCCTCCTGTGTACCTATATATAAAGGATACCCTCAGTTATGTTATATTCTGGCCTAACCCCCATCCCTCCTCCCAACAAGGGTTCATTTATAACCAACAGAGATACGTTTCTTGGGAAACACTGTCTCTTTTAAAATGTCGACCAGGGACATGTGTTGATAAGAACTGATAGTCTCAACATTCCTTATTAAAGTCCTTCAACCTGTTGTTTGAGTTTGGCTTAGGGAAAGGTAATGTCTCTTCTGCATCCTTGCTGATTCCCGGGGCATGGAGGAAGGTGTGTTTCTCTTGAGGTCTGCTTTTTATATTTGTCCCACTCCAGTCAGCAGAACAACCAGATTTTTTTGTTTTGCCTCAAGCTGTTTGACCCTTCTCAGGAAGAATGTGTCGATCTTCACTATCCTCTTTTTATGAGAGTCCTTTTTACTGGACTAGGACTGCTATATTATGCACAATATATTTAGCCACCTGATATAGGACTTGAATGTCCATGGGCATCTTTCTCAGGCCTGTATGCACTCTTAATAGGTTTTTCAGGTGACCACTGCAACATAAAACCTGTACTAGGAAGTCAGAAACATCTATGAATCCTGCATCTTTCTTTACTCTGCTATTCAGGTCTCTAAATTTCTCATCTTAAAAAAAACCCTCAGATTTGATCCAGTGTAAAGAGGCATCTGTTACCAATGTGGAATTGCTGCTACCAAGGAGGACCTGAGCTCTGCAGAGGTGAGAAGCAGTGATTTGCCAGATGCCCAGGCTTTTGGAGGCATTGACAGTTACAGTACTTCTCCCATATGTCTCATAGCCTTTTAGGACTCTTTACAGCATAAAGGGCTGACAATCTCTCTTACAAAATATTTCAAAATAAGAACAAAAATAGAAAGAATGTTATAACTGGAATGTAGAAAAATCAATATAAAATAAGTTCAAGAAATTGACATGTCACATTTTTAAGTAGACTGAATGTTATGTCCCCCAGATATCTATCTAGATACTTTTTTTACCCCAGTTATCATAATATTTGAGTTCTTTGTTACTGCCCACTCTAAGCCAATGTCAATGTCATTATTTTGTGGGGGAGAGAAACTCCACATTTGGGGGGAAAGATGGAAATATTTTTTTCTTACAGATCTTTTATTAGATGGCAGCTGTTTGAAGTTGCTGAGAGGCATGGAATGTTAGAGGTAGTCCAGGCAGAGATGGATTAGTAGGCAGACTGCAGCTGAAGCAGTCAAAGGTACATGATAAATGTAATTTATCACATGAATATCATAACCACCTATTTACAGATTTGGGAACTGTTCTACAGTGACCCAGCTATTCTGATGGTCTTTAGAAGTACTATCACTTCTCATTATTAACCAGTAAATTTCACAGTTGCAGTATCCTTGATTATTGTGTTTGTGGTGTTTGATCACTTGCTTGCTAATTTACAGAAGGGATGAATCTGCCATCAGTCTCTTAGACATTCCTGTGATTTAGCAACAGTTCTACTGTAATAATGAAGTAGTATTCACAAAATCTGTAGTCAGCTAAGACAAGTTTTTTTACTCTAGCGAATCATATTAGTGTTCCATGGTAGGTGGAGAAAATCTCAGCTTCATTTTGCTTCTCTTCAGAAAGAGAATTCCAGTGGCAATAATTCAGTAAGTATTCAGGATGAAGTTGATCCCTTTGCAGAGGACCGGTGTGTGGACTGTTCATCATTAAATCCCACTTACATCCTCAAATTAAACCTTAATTGGTCTATAGGCCTTGTATAGTCCTTAGTACAGGGGTGACATTTAGGCCTGGTCTACACTACAAAATTACCGCTTCCTCTCTCTCCCCCCAGCCTCTAGCCAGCATAGCTAGCATAGCTGGCAAAACCCTTGGTGTAGATGCAACTAAGCCAACAAGGGTGCTTCTGTCATCTTAGCTAATTTTCATTAAGGGAGGTGGTTGGTGTAGCTATGCCAGTAGAAAAACTCCTTTTGCCATCTTGCACGACCTCTACATAGGGGTCTCTGCTGTCATAACTATCCTGGTCAAGGCTCTGTAGTGTAGACAAGCCCCTGCACTCATTGATACAGCTGATGTTCTGCTGAAAAGACAGAAAGAGGGGAAGATCAGTCCACGTCTTTGCAGATATATATATATATAAATAACCTCTCTGCTAAATAAAGCCCATTACATAATCAGGGTGGCTTGAAAGGTGAGTAGAACCCTTTAAATACTGGGGGAAAAGATCAAGGGAAATCCAAAAGATCTACATGTGGGAACACATGATTACATGCAAGAACAAACAAAATAGCTTTCCATAGCTGGAAATTACATTCCCAACAGCACCAGAAGCCAAGAATTTTGGAGTCAGAGGGCATAACCAAATCTTTTCTCTACTTTCAGTTTTTGTTCTAATTTTATGTGCATTTTGAAAAGTTGCCAAATAGTCTAACTTGTCTCCCACTAAAATAATCTGCTATTCCCACAGAGGGAAAGTCAAACAGGGATAACTTATCAGGTAACATAAATAGTGCATAGTGTTTTGAAATCATTGCCTCTTTATCTGAATGGGGGAACTCTGCCAAATGCTGACATTAAAAGCAAGGGGACTTTAAATAAGACTGACTCCCAGTCAGCAAGAGGATGGTTCTTTATCATTTTCCCCAATACCTGCAGCACTACTATTTTTCTTAAAAACATATTTTGGCTTTTCTCCATCTAAAACTTTTGCTGATCCTCTAGTATGGTTCTTGGCACATTATTTTTCTTTGATGACTGTGGCAGCCACAAAACATTGGTTATGCTTACCAATTGGAAGGAAGAAAGAAAGAGAAAGAAAGAAAAGAGACTGGGATCTGCTTAACATATGGCAAATTTTTTTCTAATTGGGTTACTGATAACAAGCATTACTTCATTAGCCAGACATAATGTGTAAGAAAAATTAATAGGGAGGGAGATTACAATGTTTTTTTTAGCAAATCTCACCCGTTAAGTCAAGCTACTGTATACTGAATAATATCTAGTGTTCTTTTGTTGTTTCCCAAAAAATATGGTACTTGTCACAAATAGCTAGTTTAAATAAAAAAATAAAAAAGCCTCTTGCCCCTGTGTTTTGTTGTAGCAGACTTTACCTTCAGCAGCTGTGATAAGCCTCAGGTGATTTCATTTTTCAATCTTTGGTGGCTCACTTTCCATAATAGTATGCCCTCCAGAGTTCATCAAGCATAGAGTTAGGGCTGATAGTGTTAACCTTCCTTTCTTTCTCATTATCTTGCTTCTTCGCCCATGTTCTCTCTTGTAAACCCATCTTGCCTCCCAACTATTTACAAAAATTCTAGGAGTGAAAATAATTCACTTCCCCAAGTTCAAATTTTACCAGGGGGCAGATAAAGCCATGGTAGAGTCCAGCCATTATAGGGCGGTCTAGAAAAATCTTCCTCAAGAAAATCTGAATTGCCATTCCATTGCATTCCAAAGGCAAACATTTACTGTTCAGAGATATACGTGTTTCATACACACAGAGCAAACAGATACTTTCAGTGAGAATTTATTTTATTTTAGATTAAGAGAAAAATAAAACAAGAAGAAACAAAGTCTCATGGACTGAGAGTACATGGTGTGGATGTGATCTTGTCAGCTTGCATTAAATTGAATTGCTAACTCTTTAAATCAACTCTTTTTTATATCAAAGGCATGAATTGCTGTGGCCAGGGGCATCTGTTAGGATCGAGTTCAATCTTTTGGCCCATCACAGAGAGGCTTGGTTTCTTTTTGCTGCCATGACTATAGGACTGTGGAATCCAAAAGAACCTCAAGGCTGCTGAGGCCTGGTCTACACTGGCTGCGGATTTCAGCAGCAATTGATGGGAGATTCTTACTCTGCAAGCACATGCTCTCAACAGTGATGGATGCTTCCCACCAGAAACACCTCAGTCTTGCCCAGATCTTTATCTTGGTGCTGATTTAGCTGGGCATTGAGAAAAGTGAGAGATGTAAACTGGAGGTCACAAAGACTTAAAAGGACAGCAGCAGAAGTGCTCAAATGCTTGAGGTTCAAAGCTTGATGAGCTGTAGGCAGAAGATGAAGGCTTGAATCTCTACCAAAATCTTGGAACCTGTGTCCTGCCTTTCCTATAATGTTTCCCTCCATTCTGGGGAATATCCCTTAGTGGTGATCTTGAGGCAGCTGTTGGTAAGGGAAGCTCTAGAGGTATATTGCCCGGGAGAGGGGAATTGCTGCAGAGAACATGAAACTAGTGCACAGATACAGGGGTTTTGTGTATACGACCGAGGCCTTTCTAGCCCTTGAGACTAGAATGTCTGGAGAGTAGATGTCCTGCATCTTCCCTGAAAGGAGGCAAGGGGCAAAACCTCAGTTCCACCATGGGTGAATCTCATTGAGCGAAGCTTTGTGGCGCTTCCATTTCTTTGGTCTCTCACAAGTATTTTGATGGTGAACTGGGTGGTCCGGCACACAGGGATTCAAATAACTCCTAAATAAATCAAATTCATATCCATCTGAGAGGCTAGACATGTAAAGGGGAATGGGTTTGCCTCTCAGATGTAGGATTTGCTACAAAAAAAATAAAAAGGAAGAAAAGAAAAGAAAAAAGTATAGAACAGAGAAAAAGTAGGGAGCCAAAAAGAGTTTGTGAATACTCTTGAGGGCTTACCAAGTTGATCTTGTTTAGAGTTAGGATAGTGACAAAGACAAAGGGCTCTCAGACCTCCCTGGTTTAGATCTGTCTAGCAGTAGTGCCAGTTTCTTCTAAGCACTGAGACTACAGACAAGATTCTGATGTCAGAAACACCAAAGTAAAGCCAGGTTAACTTCCCTAGGGTTACTCTGAATTTGCACTGGTGTAATTAGGATCTGGATCAGGCCTTGAAAAGGAGTCTGAAATAAAATCCTGGATCTGAACACCCCTAACCAGTGAGGAAGTTTGGATCTTTGTGGCTTGGACTCATCTCTGACAGGAGACCTCTAGTGACAAGAGTTTGAATCATCACATAGCTATCATCTTACGTATAAAGCAGGGAGACTATGCCCAAGAAATGCTAGGTGAACAAATGGCATCATCGATCACACTACCTTTATAATGCATGTCTTTGTTTATAAATATGATACAGCTGGATCAAATAAGTCATTATCAGGAGAAACCCTAAAGTAAAAAGCAAGTTTGGCACAAGTGGTGTTGATCTGGGTTTTCAGTTAGATGAAAACATGAGAATTTATCAGAATCCCACAGCAGAATTCAGCAATTATGTGTTTCTAACCATGTCCTAATTTCCTTCTTATTACCAGTGGTTTATGGTTCTAGTGCTGCAGTCAGCAAATAATAAGAGATGCTGTATTTGGAGGTTTTATTTTACTTAATGCTAGGTCTGGGCTTGTATTTTTTCCTCTGCAGCCGACCTGCATACATACAGTATGTGCCATCTCTAAATGTATCCTATTGATGATACAGGATATATAAAATAAAAAATGATCAAGCTAGGGAAACTCATATTAAATTTAAGCAAAACAATCTGTTATTTGTGGCCTGATTTCAAGCTGGCTTATTCTGTTTCAGTTTAGTGAACAAACCACTATTTAACCATTATCAGAGGGGGGGAAATCTACAATATCCTGAAACATGTTGAAAATTAAAATGCAATAAAGCACTCACACAATTATTTTGAAACCCATAATTTTTAGGTAGAAAGAGGCAGAATAATAGCATGTGTGTGCACACATCCATGTGCATGCGTTTGTATTTTTTTTTAGCCTTATGCTAGTCACTTTATGTTCTTTTTCAGTTTCTACTCAGTTCCAACTCCTGTCATGACAAATTCTGCAGTCTTTAAGCAAAACTCATGCCAGTGGAAGTTTTGGTTAATTAAAGGCTGCACAGTTTGGCCAACTGGGAGTTTGCCTGAAAAAAGGGCTGAGTAAAATCTAAATTGGTTGAGAATTTTTTGACGGAAAAGGCTGATTTGTCAAAAACAAAATATTTTACAAAACATATCAGTTTCTTCGGTTAGAGAAGAATTGAAAGAAACCCAGAATTTAGCTCACCTAGAGCAAGGACTTGAACCTGTGTCTCCTTCAGCCCCACTGACCATCCTGGCCACTTGGCCATTGTGAAGTAGAAGGCCTCAGTCTAGGTTTTCATGAAATTTTTTTGAAATGTCTTGGGTTTTGTTCCAATGCCAAATGAAAACAATTGTTGAAATCGTAAAACTTTCCCCAAACTGGAATTCTTGTTTTCCACACAGCCCTAGTAAAAATGGAATAAAAACTTCAGGCTTTGGCCTCCTGGCAAAAATGTGCGCTGATCTGTGCTCAAAAACAGAGTAGCCATGCCCTTGGCTGAGACACAAAATCCACTACCCACCCATATCACTCAGTGCAATGCAGTTCCGACAGTGATAAAACTGGCAGAAACACAGCGCCGCACATGTTCTGGGAGTGTGACAGCAGCATCAGAAAGAATGCAAGACACAAGAATGAATATATGTATTCTGGGTGAAATCCTCTTCCATTCAAATCAAGAATTTTGCCACTGATGTCAGTGGGGCCAGAATTTCACCCTCTGCATTCAAATTATCATAAACTCCTCTGCATACAGCACCTGATTTATGAACAGAAGTAGTTTTTCCAGGTTTCTGTGGCTGTTCACTGGTTTGTAAAGCCATGTCTCCACTGAGTTGTGCACAAGCTGAGATGGTCAACCTAGCTTGATGTGCACAAATTAACGTCACTTGTGGCGCATGCTTTCACGTCTCTTTAAACATATGCAACAAAAGCCATTTGATTTATTCAGGGAGAACTCTTTGAGGCAACAACTGTCTTTAAAAAAAATGTGTGTAATGCCTAGTAAAATATAATTGAAATGGAAAATTTTCAAAAGTGCTTAGCTTAGTGTTGGCTTAGGCACTCATATTCAAAGTGACTTAGGCACCCAGTAGTCTACATCTCATTGAAAATCAAGTACTTCTAAGTACCTAAGTCATTTAGGCTCCAGATCACTTGAGAGCTTTGGAAAATTGTCACTCTTAATCTCTGAATGGGGCCTTTAGATGCTGTCACAGTACAAATAATCATTGTTGAGGATAAATTTGAGTCATTTTCAGAAAAGGTAGCCAAAATTGCGTCTGCTACTTATTAGTGCTCTGCCTAACTCTTTTTTTTTTTTCCTGTGACTGGCAAAGCAAATGAAGGCAGCGCGCAGAAAAATTACATGATCATAATGGGCACTTCCACATCCTAATTGAAGGGCTTAGTGGTGTTTCTCATCAGTTTGCCATACTTTAGGCAGGGCATAGACATAACCTTTTTTTAAGAAGGGTGATGAATGGACTCATGCTTTGTCTAAGTCTGCAAAATAAATACTAAGCAACACAATTCCCTTCAGGAATATTTTCCATAAAGATCCTGTATATTAGTATCACTGCACTAGAGAAAGCCAGAAGGCAAAATCTTGGAAAGGTGCATATATTTCATGTTGCCAAATGCACTTTTATGTTTCAGTAGGAAATACAATTAACATTATATAACTTATGAGTAATCGCTCCAGTTGTTTAGACTTGTTTTTTCCTACTAAATTCCCTCCCTTAATTATTTATTCAGTGTTCCCACAGAGAAAGATGATGGGGGAAAGAATTATTTATATAATGGAGACTGCATACTGTATATAGTATAATGAAACATTTCATAAGAAGCACTCTTACTCTTCATGAGTGTTCACAAAGAATGTTTTTGTCCTTCAGAGGGTCAGGTTTATCCAAAGTAAACAATGTCTGCCAGAAAGAGTGTATGTTGACATGTTTGTGAAAAATGCATGCAGTCTGCGGGGTAGACAAGCTCTGGCTTACTGTTGAAGAGCAAATGAAGATAGATATTTCAGCTAGAGATGGGAGAAGTGGTTGCACTGAGTATATAATTGATTGTAAGCTTATTAAAAGGAAATCTCTATCTTTTTCTTTTGCAACAAATGAAGTAAATTGATATTTATCTTAATTCAGAAGGAGGTACTGTAATAGCATTAGTGATAAGTGAAATGGTTGAGCTGTAGAGCAGTTTGGGAATTTTTAGATGAAATATAGACCCAATATAACTTTTTCAATATTTTTTCACTACCCAATAATAATCTACTAGGTATTATTTGATCAGTTATAATATTTCTGAACTACAATTATGCAAAGGAACATATACTGTGATACAAATATATGATTTTCTGCCATGAAAAAAACATTGTGGGCTTATGCCTTTCAAAAATAGATTTCTCTGATATTTTCATAGAGTTGTTTTTTAAATATAAGTGATTGTCTGATCAGGGCAGCAAACCATAGACTTTCAGTGGATCCATTTGACAATTACTTCTCTATTTTTAGCCTTTTATATAGCTGTCCAGATTCTTCCCTGATGTGGCATCTCCTACTCAAGGATGGACAAAAAAACACCCAGATCCCATTACCAATACCCAGAGATTTCCAGTTCTCCCCAAAATAAGAGTATTGTGGATATTTGAGAGATTTTGTTGATTTGAATGGGACAAATTTTCACCATTTCTGCTGCTAAAAACAATTCTTCACCACTCATTATATGAAACTATGGCACCAGAACTGTGACTGCTGCTATATTCCATCTCAGGATAAAAATTCACAATTTTCATAGTAAAAGACTTTTTGGTGGTGAAGTATTAATTTTTCATTGCTGCATTTTCCTTTTGTACAAAAATGTGGAGCAAATTAGCAAAATATTTATCGGTTAAGCAAAAAAAACAACAACCCTGCTTTGCTTCTTTGTTTTTGGTTTTTTTACTACTTCCTATCACTAGGCAGACACTTTTAATATAGATCCAGATCCTCAAAGGTTTTTAGGGACCTAACTCCCATTAAAATGCATGAGAGTTAGGTGCCTCAATATCTTTGAGGACCTGACCCATAGTTCTGCTGCTGCTCTTAAAGCTTACCAGGCCTGCACAGTCACGAGATCTTAGAGTGAGTAGCAGATTTAAAGACTGAAAAATTGGATCTTAAAGAGAAAGCTTTGCTTGTGCTATGAAAGATGCTTCCTGTCCTCCATAATGAAATGTTTCTCTCTTACTAAGACCCTGATTCTGTGAGTTTTTCATATGAGTAGATGCTTATGTCCATGCAGTATCCCATTGAAGTATATGGGGTCATTGGAACTGGGATCAGAGTCTAAATGAGGAGACTATTTTGGAGTCACCGATTTGTTCAGCAGATGACTAAAATAGAAAAGCACCACAGGATATTAAGGCACAATACTTCTGTTCTTTGGGAATAAAGGGTTAGGCACCAATGTGATAATCTGAAGCCTTAACACTTTTGAGTGAAAAACAGAGAACTGAGTAAACCTACTGTGCAACTAGATTAATTATTTGCTTTAAAGCACCTCTGTCTGTCCTTCCTTTCCAATCTTCCCTTGAAAAGGTGAACACACAAAATAGTTTCTCTGGAGGCATGGCTGAGATATGTGTGAAACATACTTCCTGAAGGGCGTTGGCCTAGTTCAGATGAGGAAAAAGGAGAGTACTGGAGGAACAACTGCCAGGGTGGATCCAGGAGTTATGCAGAGTGCGTTTGGGAACATCCTCTTAACTAGGAGTTAACTAATGATCACGATATAGGTAATTTTCTCTTAGCCTTGCTAGTTCTGAAGTAACAATAGTATTTTTTGTCACTGAAGTCAATCAAATATGACTTTGAATGCTCCAAATGAGTATTTTTATCATAGCTACTGTACTGTACTGACTGAGACAGTTCACAGTGGATGAAACCTATGCTTATACTGAGGGCATATATATATGTTTTGATACAGTTTAAGGCTGGGATTTCCAAAAGTGTTTAAGGAGGTGAGATGTCCAGCTCCCTGAGAGGAATTCCAGCCTACGTGCACAAAGTAGAGCCCTCTATGCTGGAGTGAATTTCACTAGGAACTAACAGTCTGATGAATTTCAGAGTTTATGTCAGTAGATGTTGTAATTAGTAGGGAGATTCTGGCTGGGAGATGCCATTCTTTTGTTAGGTAATAGTCTACTCTGTTTCGAACTTTAATAGTCCCTTATGGCTTTTGATTTAGCTTCTAGGAATCAATAAAAGAGGCATTATACTAAAAACTAAAAATAAAGCATAAAGGTCCTAGTACAGTACATTACAAAGTGATCTTTTTGGAAAGATAAAGGCCAAGATTTTTAAAAAATAGTCTCTTAATGCTGTATTGTATTTAGGCAATTATCACAGGGTATTTGGCCCCGTTAAGGGAAGATGGGGCCAGCCACACGTGTTATAATTAATTAGCTGCTTCCCAGTCTGAGGAGGGAGGATTAAGGAGGGTCAGGGGATAGTTAATGGACAAACGAGCCTTATAAGAGAGCAGAGAAAGCTCAGTTTGGAGAGTGGAACCACAGAGAGCAGATAGGCACCTGTGGGGTGGCCTGAGACAGTCCCTGCAGGAAGTTGAATTCTGCAGTGGTAGCAGCCTGGGGACTGAGTGCTCTATCTCAGGTCCATAAAGATCCCCAAAGATAGCCCAGAAAGAGGCTGGGAACAGGGCCCAGAGGGTTGGCTGAAAAGAAGCCCTGAAGGACAGAAAAACCTATTATTCATTGGGATTTTAGCTGGACTTTGCTATCCCAGAAGGAGTTAGGTGTGTGTATAATTTAACCAGAGGGTTAAGCCACATCTCCAGCACAGACTGGTGTGTGGACAACTGAGGGAACCCACCTAGGGGAAGGAAACTGAGGTCCGGAGTGCTGGCAGCACCGTGTTTGGCCAACCGGGGCTGTCTTGGGTTGACCACGCCCCATGACAGTGATGTACAGAAGACGCTAAATACAGACTTAGTCTAACTTTAGGCACATATTTTTTAAAATCTTGGCCAAAGGTGGTTAGAATTTGGGATTGAACACCTGTACGGAATGAGAGTCTGCAGCTGCACTTGACCAGTTGTTAGGCAGCCAGTCAAGTGCAGCTGGGCCACAGCAGAGCCACCTGATTGGCTAAGGCAGCCACGTGGCGTGGTCTTAAACCCAGGGACCGCAGAGGGTCAGCGGCTGCTCAACAGGCATGGCCACGCATTCTCTGCCTCCTTGTGCTCACCTCACTCCAAGTCCTGCTCCAGGCTTGTTACAGTCCTGTCGCATCCTCTCTCTGCCATGGAACCAACCTTGCTTGTGCCTTCCCTGACTCCAGGCAATCCAGTTCAGAACTTGGCCCGGGTTCCTGGTTCTGACTTTGCTTTGACCGTGGGTTCTGGCGTTTGGACTCTGACAACTAGGCCCAACTCCTGCTCTGACCACTAAACCTGACCACCTACAAGACAGTTTCTGCTTTCTGAGCTATTATAGCTACTTGCAGAGTATTTGAAAAAGGAAAAAAATGCAACCGTGTGGGCCTATGCACAAGGCTCCTATGCACCACTTCAGCCCATCCTTAAAACCATAGTAACAAATTATTGCTCTCAGTGGTCCCTGAGACAGTAGAACTGTTGTGGTTCCAACACTGGAATTTGGAGGCAGCCCAGATAGATGCTGCTGAACCCTTTGATTCAGGGGAGGCCAGATCCTAAGGGACTGGCTGAATGTCATTATGTCATATATCTTTGGGGACGGGTGGGGTCAAAGGATCCACAGTCTTGGCTGTGGGTCTTCACTGTGTATTAGAGCATGAAGTCTCATTGTTCCAATAGAGTTTCCCAGTAAACCTAGATAATGGTACCACATAAATCTATCCTTGTGACAATGGTTGTCATTGGAATGTGCCTAAGTAAGTAATGTTGTAATCTAATCATTAGTGCTCCTCTTCAGAGCTGTGCTGTGATTCGTAGCCAGCAAATTTCCATGTACAGTGCCAGTGCTAGATTCCAAACCATGGGCACTTAAAACCAAATATGCATAAGTAAATAAAAGCCACTACCTCAAAGCTTCAAGCTCTGCTCAGAGGCTGAGCAGATGAAAGAAAGCAAAACAGTGAAGTTGGATCTGCAGCCTGCCCACAGTGATTGCCAATGCCTCAACAATTAAACTTTAGTTCAATATCACTGGAAGTGTGAATGGGAGCATCCTCATGAACTCTGAGGTTTGTGAACTTTGCAAGATTTTTTAATGTGTATATTCACAAACTAATTTCACAAACCTGTTTCCTTTAAAATTTCTAATCTATGTTCCTCTTCTCTTCTAAAACACATCATAATTGTATTAATCTTTTTACCAAAAGGAACAGCTCCTTAAAATCTTAGGCTATGTCTTCACTGACGGCGGCAAATTCGCCACCGTCAGATCGACTTATCCGGATCAACTGAGCGATCAGTGAAGACCTGCTCAGTCGATCCAGAAATTGACGTATTAAGAACACCTTCTCAAGTGGTGTAGTGCTGCGTTGATGGGAACGCGGTTCCCATCAGTGCAGTGCAGTGAAGACAGTGCGCAGAACAGAAGCACAGACGTCAACGGGCGTTACGCAAGTTTTTTGCGTAGTTTGCGTAACTTCAGTCAACTGCCGCTGAATCTCTGAGGTAAGTGTAGACAAGCCCTTAGACTGCCATGACTGTGTGGTATATATGGCATATTTAATTTTTCATTAGCATTTAGTTTATATATATGTTAATAAAATTCAGTTTCTGTATTATTCACTCTGCCCGGTATCTGTTCCTATTTTTTTTCCACTGGACTTTTTAATTCTTTCTTCCACTTCACTCTGGTTTTCCCAGTCTCTCGTAACCAAATGTGAACCTAAGGACATCAGACTTTCAAATCCACTATATGTAGGTGTGTTTGAGTTAAATAAGATTAGTTGCCCTGATTCTGAAAATTAATTTTTCGCTTAATAAATATAAAAGTTGTGTGTTTAGACCTGATTATATAATTCACATCAAGTCACTTATTTGAGAATTTCACCTTCTCCTCCACCCCCCACATTGCAAGCTCTTTGCAAATACACTGAGAAGTTTTCAAGTGTCCTTTATTCTCAACTTTTTTCAGTGCATAGTTCTAGGTCTGCAGTTCATTCAGATTTTGGATTTTATATTGAAATATACTCTTAGTTTGCACACTAACTGCAAGTTATGCAAAATATCTTGGAATATAATTCACATGCTTAGGTCTCAACTTTTAACATTATTCCCTGTGAATAATCACATTGAAGTCAATGGACAGGCTATACATTTGTGCGGCTTTTTGAATAAAATAGTTGGTGAATAACCTTTGTTATTTTTATCCAGGTACTGTTAGTGTTGCACATATAGTCAAAACAAATTTCACTTTTGAATTCAAATGAATAGTCACAAATATTAGTTTGCACTATTCATCCAACTCTTATAGTTAATGCAAGAAAATCAACTAACCAGCACAGGCTGAATTTTTAATTGTTTGTTGTGTTACTTACAATTTGAACCATGTTGGTATAGTATTGGGTATTCTCAACAAAGCCAGAATAGCTCAGAAACAGAAGCATTTTAAGAGCACAAAAGAATACTGCTTTAGATATATTCCAAATACATTGCTACATAAGAAAGATCCTTTCCTACAAGCACACTTAATCCAGCCCTCTTGGAAACTTAAAGGAGATTCACTTAACACAACTGCTACACCTTTATGGGAGTTTTAAATGCCCTTGCTCATTTCCAATTCAAAAAGCCTAATGTTTTTCTGGCTGCAGCTTTCTTCTGGCTCCATTATTGAACAAATGTTGTTCTAGCTGCTTTGGTGCCAGGATATTAGAGAGAAAAGGTGGGTCAGGTAATATCTTTTAATGGACCAATTTCCGTTGGTGAGAAAGACAAGTTTTCAAGGTTACCCAGAGCTTTTCTTCAGGTCTGGGAAACTTAGGGCATGTCTACACTACAAAAATTATGTCAACCTAAGTTACATCAGCATACAGTCACCACCATAAATAAATCACTTTTCTGCTTGCGTCGGCAGTGCACATCCTCACCAGGAGCACTTGTGCTATTGTACTGTCGTTGTGAGGCATTGTGGAACAGCTACTGCAAGCCAGTAACAGTAAATGTAAACAACGCACTGTCTACATTGACGTTGCGTCAAATGAATTACATTGACATTGATTCTACGTCTTTCATGGAGGTGGAGTTATTAAGTTAACATAGTGGGACAGTGAAGCAGCTGGAGCAAAATTTTAATATAGACACTTACATGACATAAGCTGCCTTGCATTGACCTTGCTCTGTATGTAGACCAAGCCTTATGCAGAGTATCACAGCTAAATACCAAGTAAAACAGATAGTTTAGCATAAGTAGTAAACACATATTTCAATGCTCTTTTCTGTTGGCAGAGCGCATCCACAGTTGGTGTTCAAGCATTGACCGTGAGAGCAATGCATTGTGAGTAGCTCTCCCACTGTGCAACTCGCCACCTTCTGCAACTAAGAGCTGTGTAAATGTGGAGTGGATTGCAATGCATCATGAGTGCAGGCTCAGAGTCCTATGATGCAGTATTTTCCGTGCCATCATTCCATGGGGTTCTGACTGCAATCTGCAACATTTTTCAATGGTCCCTGTTTACTGTGTGTCACCATCTCTATCTGAAAGAATGAATCCTGCACTACTGTCCACTGTTGCTGTCACTTTTATGAACACATCGCAGATGGTCATGAAGTATATCATGAGCTCCCAATCTGAATAAGAATCAGAGGTGCCTGACCTGCTGTGTGCCATGGAAAGAATCAACACCAGATTACTTTTGGCATTCACAGAACAGTTTCACAGTGTGGACCATCACTTTTGGGCCTGGGAAACAAGCACTGAGTGGTGGGACTGCATCACTTTGCAGGTCTGGGATGACAAGCAGTGGCTGCAGAATTTTCAGATGCAGAAAGCCACCTTCCTGGAATTGTGTACAGAGCTCACCCATACACAGCAATGGACACCAAAATGAGAGCTGCCATCTTGGTGGAAAAGCAAGAAAGCTCGCAACTCCAGACTGCTAGTGGTCAGAGTTTGAAATCTGAAGGTCCATGATTGGGGCTGCGTTAATGCAAGTGTGCAGGGCCATTAATCGCATTCTGCTGTGAAGGACTGTAACTCTTGGAAATGTGTGTGAGATAGAGGATGGCTTTGTGGTAATGGGATTCCCTAACTGCAGCAAGATGATAAATGGCAAACATATACCACTTTAGCCCAGGACCATCTTGCAAAGGAATAAATCAATAAAAAGGGGTATTTCTCTATGGTATTGCAGGTGCTTGTGGATTACAGTGGGAGTTTCACTGACATTGTTGGGTGGTCAGGGAAGGATGCATGCATCTTCAGGAACTTAATCTCATAGCTCATGAAACCTTTTACAGGAAACCTGAACAGCAGGAAGGAGCACTTCAACAATAGGCTGAGTAGGCGCAGAATGACCATAGAATGTATGTTTGGCAGATTAAAAGCATGCTGGCGCCACCTTTATGACAGGTCAAACCTAAATGAGGAAAATATTCACATGATCATAGCAGCCTGCTGTACACTTCATAATATTTGTGAGTCTGAGGGTGAAAAGTTTCCCTCAAAGGGAGCATGGAGGCAGATCACCTGGTGGCTGATTTTGAACAGCCAGATACCAGAGCTATTAGAGGGGCACAACAGAGAGCTATTGAATTAGGGAGACCTTGAGACACCATTTTGACAATGAACACCAGTAAAGTGTCTTTCTATAAAGCACTCTTGCCATGCTTTGTTAACTTGCTGCCTTGCATGAAAATTTTGATGATTCCTGACCAGAGTCTGCAAATGATCCAATTGCCATTGTGTATTAATTGCAGCAGCAGCCACTGTATATACGAGACAAATAGAGAATAATTATCTTTCAGAGAATATGTTTTTATTAAATACCAATTAACAACATAAACAAAATGCTTGGTGGGAAGGGAGATAATAGTGAAGGCCAGTGTAGGCTCTCATAGCTGTGTGTAAGTCCTTCTGTCATTTTGGAAGCTGTCGGAAGGGATGGAGTGAATGGGGTACTGAGATGGGCCGGGAGGTTGCAAGGAATGTGTAAGAGGAATTTGGGGAGGATATGGCAAGCAGTTCTGTATTGGCTGTGGGGAGGCAAGGGGGGAAGATTGGCACACATGTCATCTGCCTGTGGTGTGATTAGGGACTTCAACATCTCCATTTGATCCTCCATCATTTTTATTATCCACTGCTGAACCATTAAAAGTCACTCCTGGCTCTCCTTTCTGTCCTGCCTCTTTTATATTTTTCTTTTAAAGTCTCTCTGCACACCCTGTTTTCTTCTCTTTTGGCCTCTGAGGACTGGAGCACCTCTTGAAACACATCCTCCTTGCTTCTTCTCAGTCATTTCCTTATTTGGAGGAAGCGCTCCGCCGGTGTGTATGGGGTTCCCCTGAAGGCCACATCTGCAGAAACACAAGAAACAATAAACAGAAGCATAATTGTTAGTGCACTCACAGTATCAAATCATAATAGTAAAATACACCTCTTTTTACATAAAATTCAGTTTCTCACTGTCCCTTGGCAAACACACAGCTTGCTGAATACCCTAAAAATGGTGAGTTCAGTCTGGGGATGGAGGATGCTCAAGATGGGTAAAGGATCTTGGTGTTTTTTAAAAGGGATCACTGCAGGCAACTAGAGGACACAATTGTAAATTTTGTCACTATTTTCCACAGGCATGAGTCATTGAAGCTGGTATCTCACACCTGAGGGTAAGCAAGGATGCAATGCTGCATCTCTTGCATGTATGCATATGGCTTCAGATTGGGTCCCTATGCTGCTCGCCTGTGTGCCACTTTGCTCCCTACACAGATGATTGCCAATTCGCCCAGGAAAGCTTCCTACAGCGGGGAAGGAACAAAGCAGCTCTGTCAAGGAACCTTTGGCAGAGGCTTGGCAAGTACCTCCAGGAAAGTTTCCTAGAAATCTCTCTAGAGGATTCCCATGAAATCTTGGTGCACATTAATTAACACACTGTTCTGCTGCACTGCATAGTTGCACAGGGGAATATGAAGAAGACACAAACATACCTATTCCTGTACATTTCTATCTCTTCACCCACTTCTAGAATATAACAAAGCAAAGACAGCTTTATCCCATAATACCAAGCAGCATCAACTCAAAAAGATCATGTACTAAAGCGCCCCGCTCTTGTATCATGCGCGCCAGAGACAAAGTGCTGGAACTGACTCAAACCCTCTTGGGTCGAGAAGAAGTCTTGGCTCCCTATGGTAATGGACGACCCTGTTGCCTGTCCCATCTCGGCCTCCAATTCAACCTCCTCATCCATGATTTTGTCCTCAGGGTTGATTCCACTGACCACTGTCTCCAGCCCTGCCAAACTATCCACAGGACTCTGGGTGATGGAGATGGGGTCACCACTGAGGATGGTGTCTAGCTCCTTATATAAGTGGCAGATCTTCAGCACAGCACCAGAGTGATGGTTTGACTCCCTTGCCATCTGGTGCACCTGCCTCAGCTCCTTTATCTTCTCATGGCACTAATGTGTGTCCCATTCGTAGCCCTTCTGCAACATGCCATGAGAAGTCCGATCATAGGTATCAAAGATCTCATGGTTGGAGTGGTGCTGGGACTGCACAGCCTCCTCTCCTTATATACTCAGCAGATCCAACAGCTCCGGTGTGCTCCAAGATGCAGAGCGATTGCTGCATGGGGCCACCATGGTCAGCTGGGAAGATGTGATGTGAGCCCTCCAAACTGAGCTCTCCATGCTCTCCATGCCAACCTTTTCAGGCTTTCCACAGGAAGTGGAATTTCAAAAATTCCCAGGCCTTTAAAGGGGAAGGGGCGGATGCCTGTGTACCAGGGTGTGGGGCAGCAGAGTTCAAACTGCTGACCAGAGCAGTCAGGAGGGGCATTGTGGGACACCGCCTGGAGGTCATTTACAGTGACATAACCATGCCCAGTGTCTACACTGACACTTTGTTGATATAACTTTGCCAAAAAAAGTGCTACACCTCTCGTTGAGGTGGTTTTATTTTGTCAGCAAAGAGGAGAGTTTTGTGGGTTTAAGGAGCATTGCAGAGTGTACACCTCCACTGTTTTACCGATGAAAGCTGACTTTTGTTCACAAAAGTCTGTGGTGTAGATAAGACCTAAGAGACTGCTCATTGATTTCTAGCTCTCCCACAGTGCTTTCCACTTACTTGTGATGAGCAGCGTCTTTACCACTGTTGTGTCACCAGGGCAGCAAACAGTCCCATTGTTATTTTCCCTATTCTCATTCTGTATATTGATGATAGTCTTACATATTTAAGATGCTAAAGTTGCAAGTGAAAAGAACAGTACCTACCTATATACATGTTATAGATGTACAAGTGAGACAAATCATTTTGGTAGGAAAAACAGAATTAGAAAAATGCTTGAATTGTACAAAATACTTTCCTTCTCTCTAAGATGTGGCGTAGTACAAAACTTCTGTTCCATTGGCTTACTGTTGTCCAGGTGGGAATAATTACAAGGGGCTTGATCCAGCAACTATTAGTCACACAATCAGCACTTAATCATGTCAGTAGTTCCAATGACTATCTGAACTAAATTGCTTGAACCCCTGCCTAGCTTCTGACAGGTAGTGGGACCCTACTTTTCAGGGACAAGAAGCCCTGGGCAGCTTCCCCTGGATCCCAATGGGGAACAGGGAAGGGAGAAGCCCGGGGCTGGCTTCCGGTGGGGAACGGGGAATGGGGGTGGGCAGCCCACCATGAGCCCTGAAGCCTGTGGGGCTCCTGGCAGTGCTCTTAGCTCCCCACTCTGCCCCTTTTAGTTCAGTGGAAGTGTTCTTGGTGAGGATGCACTCCACTGACCCAAGGAGGACAGTGTGAACATCAGCTACTGCAGTAATTACTGTGGTGGCTGTAAACTCAACCAACATTAGGTCGACTTATTTTTCTAGTGTGGACAAGGCCTAAAATAGACCTCTAGGATGTGATTTCCAGAGGTACTCAGCCAGAGCACCCCACTGAATTCATTCAAACTATTTACGTGAGTAAAGATAATTCCAGTGAGTGAGGGGTCACAGGATCAGACCTTGAGATGCTACAATGTCCTCGTGTTATATTCTGTACTTAGCTATTGTTTCACATTTCCCCTCTTCTTCTTACTTCTGCATTCTTACACACAATATTAATGTTTTTGATTTAGGAACACAATTTGCACCTTAACTAAAAAAAGAGTGAGGGGAGGAGGGGAAATGATTGAATTACATAGGACATATTTTCCTTCTGAAAAGTGGTAAAGAGTTCAATGGTTCAAATTGCTTAGAGGGGATCACATTTCTGTCTGAAGGTGCTCTGTATCTTGGGGGCAGTGGATATATCACATGCCATTGATAATGCAGCAGATGCTTTTTTATTGAAAGCCACAGAAAAGAGTTTCAATAAAAACCTGCATTAATGGCCAGAGCCCAAACTGGGGCTGCACTGGAATCGACACACTGTCCCTTTGGTCTTGATCTTTTTAATGAATGTGACTTGCAGCACATGGGTTTTTCTCACTTACTCCTCCCATTACTATACTTCCACCTTCTATTTGTCTTGTGCAGACTGAAGTAATCCATAAAAAAAAATGTAGCCACTAGCACCTAAGTATTAAACATTTCATTTTTGCCATGACTGTGGGGCTGAGCAAAAGCCTACTGAAGTCAATGGAAAAACTCCCTTTACTGTCAGTGGGTTTTGAACCAGACCCTATGTGTGTATTTATCAAGACTGATCTTTTGGAGGCCTTATTTTCTATTATTCCCTGTGTATTCATAGGTCTTTACAAGGACCATTGATCAACATATACCAGACATTCCTAAGAAGAGCAGGGATTTATGAAACTCAAAAAACTGCCTTTTCCACATTGCCCAAAAAGGCTGCATTTGATATTTTTCTTTATTTAAAAATTGGGGAAGGGGGAGAGAGGAGGAATTCTTCAGGAACTGCCTTAGTTCAGGGACTAAGGCTTCTGAAGAGTTTTTCCAAGTATGGTCACAGGATGGCTACTAATTATATTCAAGACTTTGTTCAGAATTTTACATTACACTTGCCTCATGAAAATGACTTGGGGCTAGAAGTCATTTTTCAAATGTTATTAATAGATAAAAAGTAATCCAAGGATAAATGCTTCCAGACTGTAGCTACTGTGTGTATCTAGGCTAGACATGTATATCTCAGTGTATTGTTTTCTTAGTCTGACTAATTGTCTTTGCTTTTAATGACTCTCCTTCACGTCTGCTCTATGTTTCACAAATACTCAATCATTGCTTTGCTTCACCATTAAGGAACTCAGTCCATCTATTTATTAATAGAGTTTAAATGAACACCACACAACAAAGTAATGTTACCTGAGGAGACAGTGGGCAGGGAACTCTTTTCTCCTAGTTCATCATTGTTGGTAGCTGAGCTGATAAAAATGAGAGCCTCAGAGTCCTGTTGCCTTTAACTAGAGCAGAAAAAGGCAGTGAGCACTGGAAAAGCACTGGACATTAAATTATGCAAAGAACATCTTTGACAAGGGACTGCATGAGCAAGACTGCTAGCCAAGAACTTCCTCCTGACTTCTGTGCATAGTATCAGCAAAGCCAGGTCTACCTGTGCAAGTAAGTACTACTCCCATTAGTACAGCCTCATTGATGGGAGCTCTTGCACTATCATGAAACACCTTGGTGTATGATATTATTTCAATGTAACAGCCTGTGCATTTGTGCCATATAAAATCAATTATGGAAATTAAGTTGAAGCCTGACAAGCCTTTTTACATTGGCTTCAAAATTTCAGATGCACAAAGTGCTCTAACAGCAGTCAGAAGATAGCATTTTCCTTCTTGTCATCATATCATAGTAAGACTTTCCATTTTCTTAATAGCCCTGGATCCTATAAAACATGATGCGTTATTGGTATTTGTATAAGAGGCAATTTTTACATATTTCATCCCTGGATTTTTGGAAGTCACAGTTTGAAATGAAATGCATTTTTTAAAAATTATCTTTGTTTATTTTCTCCTCCTAGGAAGTTTTGCTAAAACACGTGTCCAGATTTCAGGGAATCCTGAAAATGCAGGAATGTATACTGCTGTCGCAGATATACAATTATACTGCTAGCCTTCCAGTGTTGGCCACTGATAACTCACTCCATCTGTCTTGCATCTGACGTGCACTGAACAACAGAGAGATGGGGCGGCCTTTAAAAACCAGAAGTCATCATGAGAAGAAACAGTGATGCAGTGACAATAAGATAATTTATTTGAAGAGCTCAAGGGGGAATGTTCACATCTTTTTCCCTCTTTCCTTAGCTTCCCTCACACACTAATGGAAATGTTTTAAGTATCCCTTCTCCTAGTAACCACACTCTTCCCTTGGGGAGAATTAGAAGGGGAGCCCCGGACCACATTCACCTTGATATTTGTATTAAATGTAATGGAGGAATTGTAGCTCAACCCTATTATTTAAAAGAAGTCTTATGTTGATATTCTATATATTCTGCATACATATTCTATAGAAAATAGAAATATTAATATGTATACTATAGAAAAAACCTTATATATGTGTGCTAAAGGAAATAATAATTTTGAGAGCTTAAGTGAGACGTAAGTGGTACATAGGCTTCAACACAATTCACCCTTTGTGAACATTCAAGCTTTGAAGTTTCAGTGGTACAAATGCTTGAAAAAAGTGATTTTTAACTTGAATGCTCCAATAGACACTGGAAATAATGTTCAACATGTATATTTCATTGGAAATTTTCCAACAAGCAGTTCATACAGCATTGGCTAATAATAGAGGTAATGTGATGTTGTTTCTATTCCCTGACCAGATATACGATTTAAATCAACTGTGGCTGAGTAATTATTTCTGGATTAAAAGAGTTAGACTTTAATGGGAGCATTCCTGCTGAAAGTTAAGCACATGCTGAACTAAATTGCTGAATTGAGGCTAAGAGAGTGAGAAAGTTCCTTGGTACAGGTGATTCTGGTAAAGACTGATTGGAATGCTCTGGCAACAAAGCTAGAGACCGCAGTAGACTGGCTAACCTATGCCTTTAGTTATAAAAACCTCATTCTGAGGAGGATGCTTTTTCAGATGCTTCCATCCATAGATACTTCTAATTGCTAGTTATTGAGGAGACAGCCTAACGGAGCCAGGTGGGTGAGGTAATATCAATTATTGGACCAACTTCTGTTGGAAAGAGATGCAAGCTTTCCAGCTTACCCAGAGCTCTTTTTAGGTCTGTTAAACTTACAGTTTCAGCCCCACATGGGGAGTGGGAGGAGGGGTCATGTAGTAACTTTTGTTCACGGAAGGAAGTTGTGGTGCAATAAAGTTTGAGAACTGCTGCTCTACACCAATATCCCTCACAATGACAGCATAGCTATGTGCCTCAGATATTTACAAGACAATGGACAACCCCTCAGATTTCCATCCCAAACACGTTGCAAAACTCATTCATTTCATCCTCACACATAACAATTTTACATTCAACAACAGACACTTTGTCCAAACCATGGGAACAGCTTGAAGAAGAATTTCTGGACAAATGTACCATGAAACTAATGATATATGTGAGATACATTGATGATACTTTCAGCCTCTGGACAGATGACTCAAACTACCTCATAGTTTTCCTTCACAATTCAACAATCACCACTATCAATTAAACTCTCTCTGAAACTCCCATACTAGTATTAACTCCCTGGACACCACAATCAGTTTCAATAATGGAACCCAATAGATGACTATATACAAGAAACCCATGGATCACCGCACCTATCTTCATTGATCCAGTAACAACCCCAAATACACCAAGATATCTGTTATCTACAGGCAGGCACTCAGATAGCACAGAATATATTCCAAGGATAAAGTCTGGGATATACACCTTAATACACTCAAAACTGCCTTCACTAAATAAGAGCTTCCACCAGAGAAGTAGTTCACATCATGGAACGGGTCACCCAAATACCCCAAGAGAACCTGCTTTAATATAGAAATAAAACTATCTTGTACCGCACACTCCTAGTTGTCTCTTATTACCCCACACTGGAACACACCAAACAAGTACAAGCCATACATGACAGGAATACCATACTGAAAGAAATCTTTCCAGAACCCCCTCTTCTGGCCTTCAAACAGCCCCCCAACCTCTCCAAACTCATCAATAAACAAACAACAGAATTTGATAGTGAAAGTTACCTTGGATGTAACTAGTATTTTTTTTTCTTGAGAAAGATGATATTTAATGTGCTTTTTTAAAATGCAGGACAACAGATTACAGTAATAGAAGTAAATGAAACAGTCAAATAAATATAAATAATGAGCAGGATTCAGATAAATGCATATTTTCCCATTAACTCAGTTGTGGCTAATAGACCCAAAATCAGACGAAGATGTTAGGTAGCATGTGTATAATAGCTACAGCAAAGCTAGCATATTGCATGAATCTTCAAGAGTGACTTAAATTATGTTATGTGTAGACGTGAGTTGATTTTAAAATACTTACCACCTCCTCACTGAATCCCTGAAATACTGGCAGGGGCAGAGAGTTTAGGTGAAATGCTGTGATATGTTTTTATTTTTAGTTTAGTGATTACTTACCCTCTCTCTGTATTTGAATCTTCCAGGAAGCCGGACTCCTTTTTTCTATATACAGGATAGTTCCTAAGGAGTGATTTGAGGAGAAACAGGTTGGTCTACTGAATAAATAAGAACCTTTGGTTCAGAGTCTGGGATATGGCTGTATTTTTATGGTCTGTGGGTACAAACTGATGGTTTCCTAAGTCCTTTGGGTTCCTTCAAGATATCTGTTAAATAAACCTTATACAGTTACATAGGTGTGATGGGGGGGAACTGTCATTAAAATATTATTTGTTCGTGGTGTTGAAGAATTATGTTCTGACATCTTCTTGCCAAAATTTTTGCTTTTGAAAATAACAACATCACATCATTTTTACAGTCACTATGTTTAAAATTGCACCTATATTCCAGAAAATACTGCTTCCAAAACTCAGGAATGAAATCAGAGGCCCTGGCAAAATGAAGCTTGTAGATGTACCTGTTTATATTTTGAGTGAAATCCTGGCCCTGTTGAAGTCAGAAGTTTTGCCATTGATTACAATGGGGTCAAATTTTCATCCTTTGTATCTAGGCTACTTGCCGCTATATCCTCACTACTACAATATGTATTTTAAAACTATCATTGTTCAGCAACTGACAAAGTTTTAATTAAAATTATATTTAAATATCCTCATGTAAATTTATTTATTACATATATTAAACCTCCAAGTCAGTAACAAAAGCAAGTCTGTCATAAGTAGGCTTGGAAGGATTAGATTCTTATCTGTAATTGTCATTAAATGTTGATTTCACCATACACGCACTAACTGATGAAAAAATATTGTCATCGATGATGATCTAAATTTACAAATAGGCAAAGTAAGAAAAATGCTGCTTGAGAACTTATTAGCATTTGATTTAAGGGTATTTATTTTGTATATTTTGACATGTGAGGTTGATAATATACGTTTTAAAGGTAATAAAGCTTTATCTTTTTAAATCTCAATGTCTGCTGTCATTAAACAATGATCGTGTGACACCACCCTCCCATAATTTCTCACAATGGTGAAAATATAAATAAATAAAAATTAGAGAAAATGCTTTAAAATTAACTTCAATATTATCCATCAAAATAATAATAAAAAATCAAATTCTGCTAAGCCTAATCATAAAGAGCCTTAAAAATAAGGACCTACCTGGATTCACTGCATTTTGTGAGAAACAAAAAGGATTTAGGCACCTAAATCCAACATTTAGGTGCCACTGGGATCCTCAAAACCCTCCCTCAGCTGTTGCTTCACTCTGTAGGTTCCTAAAGTTCTTACATGTGTAAATTTCCACTGTTAAAGTCCCCTAGGTGCCTAAGTTTCTGTGGGTGGGTATGTGCCTACCTCACACCTAGGCCCCAAAAGGTATGTGCCTACTTCACACCTAGGCCCCAGCAGGATCTTCAAACCAGGAGTTCCCCCACCTATCTCGGATGCAGGGCCGGATCTGTGAGGCAAGCTCAGAACATGCCTAACCCCACACACAATGGCCAGAGGAAGTGGTGTCCTTTCCTCCCTCCCCCCCATAACTTTTACACCAGTGATCAAAATATTCCCCTGGGAGGTTGGAAACACAGGTTCAATTCCTCCTTCAGCCTGATTGGGAGACGGGGTTTGAACTTGTGTCTCCCCCAGCCCAAGCAAGTGCTGTCATGCTGTTACTGACCCAATGAGTTAGTAACTCCAGGAGAGGAGTTCACAGCTGAGAATCCCAAGCAATGATAGGCACTTCTCTCCAGACCAGACTTAGGCTTTCAACTACAGCTGAATGAATAGATGATTTTTTCTTTTGGTTTCATGGCTGAACAAAAAAAAAACCAAACAAACAAAAAAAAAGAGATTAGTTTCTAATCAAAACCATTGTTTTGGTTTGGTTTTTTTACCAAAATGAAAGACAAAAAATATTTCATTCAGCTCAAATGAAACATTTTTAATGTCATTTCAGTTACAAAAAAAGTCATTTTGAAATGTCCATTGGAATCGACTTTCTGTTTTTAAACAAAAACGTTGATTCAAAAAATCCATGTTTCTAAAGGGAAAAAAAAATCTGTTTTTCAGCTTTCAGTTTAAGTGCCCTGAAAAATGCATTTTTCAGTGAGTTTACTATTTACTGAAAAATTGTTACCCAGCTCCGCCCTTATTTGCCTTAGAGGAGCAGGGCTTAGGTCACAGCCCTCACCTTGGCCTCTCCCATTGGCTAAATTACACAGTTCCCTAATGAACTTGATGGCTTTTGTGGATCCTATGTTTAAGCATCTAACATACTTTGTATAGGAAACCTAGGCACCTAACCGGGCTGTGGGTGGCAAGGCACCTAAAAGTTAGACACTGTAACACCTCCCCCTCTTTGTGGATCTAACCCAAAATGACTTTATAGGAAATGGAAATAATAACCTTTATATTTGCTTAAGGATGGTCTGAAATTCCAGTACAACTGTTTAATCAAAAGTAGATGTTTTATCAGCAGTAATTTTTTTCAGCATAGGATGAAGACATTAGTTATTTACTAAGAAAATAATAGGAAAAATATCATCTAACTTAACTAATATGTGCAGTTTAATTAAATTATAAGGTTGACTAACAATTGTTATTGATTTTATTACTAGCATCCTGCTATAATAGAAGAAAAAAATGCAATACATATGACTGTACCATTTATTATTCTATGTCCCATTCAGCTTGGTTGTTGAGTCTTTGCTGAATTACTTTTTGGATGAATAACAAAACTAGACATTTGGTACTCTCTATTTTCCAATGGTTTTTAATGAACCCAAACCCCTTAGCTTTTTCCAGTGAACTTAAAAAAAAATGTTAAAAGTAATTAAAAATATATAGCTCTGCTACATCTCAAGACATTTCTACTGCTGAAGACATACTGCTTTCCTCTTCTAATGAGGTGCATTAGTCAAGAGCTAAAAAACCTTTGACCTTAGGATCAAGTGCCTACTCTGCAGGGACAAAGCTCAGTACATGGGATTATGAATTGACAGGAGACAGCTGGAAGAAATACCTGAGAATTCACACTTAAAGTAATCCTTGAAAATTGAATGGAGGTATGTGGAAATAACAATTATGTTCTCTAGTGAAAAGCCTTATAAAAACTTAACTAGGGTTTTGGGACCCTAGCTACAGTTGCAGTTTTAGAACTAAGCAGTCATGCATATTTAGCACTGCAGTCAATAGGGAATGAATGGGTTTAATCCCCTGTTGATTTTATTGCTAACCCCTTCTCTGTGCTAATGATGACTTATGTTGTATACAAATAGGTTACCAACAGGACCCACTTATCTCTTACAAATACCAAACACTTTGCTTATAAAAACTCTTCAGAGAGTAGTGTTGACAAATAACTAACTGTAAATGCCTAAAATAAATGGATCGACAGAAATAGCAACGACACGTTCTGTATAATGAATGCTGGTTGATAACTTTAAAAAATTACATTTTTTATATTTATCAATTTAACTCAAAATAATGAATGTTCAGCCATGCTTTTGGAAAGCTGTGCCCCTTTTCATTCACCATCATGTATATTTCTGCATGGAAAACATCTGTGGTAAACTGGTAGATGAAAATCATACATCAAAATTCCCCTCATAGTCCCTGAAAGGCACTTTATTGCAACCTCTCATCTTTATCTTACTTGCACTTAGACTTTGCTCTCTCCTTCTTTGAACCACTCCTAGAACGCTGTAGGCCAAACCCCGGAATCCAGAGAAGGTACATACAGCTCACCTTTGCACTCACCCAGTTCTGAAGCTCTTGTGTGTATTGAGTTGGAACAATCTCCAGTCTTCTCTAATTTACAACAACTCTTAAAGAGTTCAAGGAGGCAAAACTGCAGCTGGAGATTGGCACAGTGTAGGAGAGTCTCAGTAAGAGTGTCCCATTCCTTTCATCCAGCCATGCCTCCTACTCCAGCAACAAACAGGAGATAGCTCAGGAGCATTCCATTTGCCATACTATTCCACTAGCACTGGGGTGATACTCCAGTGGCTAGATACAAAGACAATATGGCTAGAATCTGCCAAGGGTATGACACAAAGCAACCATGCCACATCTAAGGACCTGGTGCCATATAATCTTTAGATACCACTTACAGAGTAAATAAAAATAAAATCCAGTGTATTTAAGGGCTAAATAAATGTTTTCTTATAGATTTTGAATAAACTTTAATTTGGTTTCGAAAAATAAATTGTCTAAGAATATTACTGATAAAATCAAGGCTCTCTCTTATTTTCCAACTACCAATGGCCCCAAGTAATAGCTAGGCACAATCAAGGTTTTGGTCATGCCACCTTTCCCAACAACAGGGCAAGAGGTGGTGCAGGAACTGTCTGGTTGAGTCTATGCAACCGGAGGATCCGCCGCACTAGAGCATTCCTTCAGTGGTAGATATTGCATAAAGTGGCCCAAATGTAGGGTAGAATCCTTTCTATGCCTGTATATTTAGGTCTTTTGTATATACTTCTTCTGTATAGCTGGTCTGAGTAAGATTCCCATCATAATAGCTCAGACATGATCACAGAGGACTATAGAAGAATGGCTGCTTTCTCATGTAAGAATAGATACATCATTTTTCCTATCTTATATGTACTTTGGAGTGGTCATTTTTTTTTTAAATGCAGCTATTTTAAAAACACAATCAAGGTTTTCTCTAGAGTGATAAATTACAATCTGAAGCAAAGTGAACTTGTTTTGTGATAATCCTTTGAGATGAACAGCTGCCTTACTGTCTGGCTTACATTGGCTGAAGAAACCAAAATCCAAACATACACTGCCCCTTATTTATAATTGCTGTATTGAAGCAAATCTGTCCTCCCTTCTGGAAAATAAAATAAAGCTGTGCCAAGGAGCACATTTTATTTACAAATACAACAATCATATATATAGCAATAAAATAACTCCTATAAGCATTGCAATTATTCTGTTTATTGTAAACTTGACATCCATTTGAAACATGCTCCAGAGCGATTTCCCTTTTCCTAGACATCTGGCCAGATGGATGCTTCTGCACATGAAGTGAAGACTTTCACCTTTGTATAACTTGAGTGTGTGTGTGTTTACTATGGAAACTACTGAACAAAAAACATCCCCTTACCAGCAGCAGTGTTTATACTAGGCAAATACCTTGTCTCCCAATAGAAACTGGATAGATGGCAGTGATTATTTTAAAAATAAGACTACGCCAGCCAAGTTTTTATTTAATGTAGATATACGTCAGAATTAAGGCATATCTGGAGAGTTGTGTGCACTGGGAATTTGTCCCAATTATAGCCTGTGATGTTCCCCTAGCGCAATCTGGACTGGTGTATTGCCGTGTCACCCCAACCCTCACTCTTGGAGCCCAAATTAGTCTGCTTTAATGTAAGAGCTCCCACTCCTGGGCAATTCATGCACAGCCTCCAGAAAGCAAATTGCCCCCAACTCAGTGAGTGAGTGCTTCTAGCCGGCCAATACCCCCAGTCCCAGATGCAACCCTAGGAACTGCTGTCTTACAATGTTCAGCGCTGCCCACAGAACACTGCAAGCTCATATGGTCATCAGTTTAACAAAGAAATTGATATGCACCAGCCTTGTTACTTCAAATGGCATCTCCAACACACCTTAACCCAAGTTCACTATTTTCGGTAAAATAAACAAACACATTTATTAACTACAGAAGAATTTTAAGTGATTATAAGTCAGAGGAAAGTAAGTCAGATTTAGTCAAGACAAACAAAAGCAAAACACATTCAAAACTACATGTAACACTTTCTGCAACCTTACAAACTCAGGCGTTTCTCACCACAGGCTGGCTGATTTCACTTCAGCCAGGCTCTGCCCTTGGGTCAGCACTTCAGTTGCTTGGTGGTGTTCATAGATGGAGGTGGAAGAAAGAGAGCATAGCACAACGTCTCCCCTTTTTAAAACCTTTCTTCTTCCCTCTGGGGCTTCACTTCCCGCCTTCAGGGTTAGGTGACAAACAATGTCCATGTATGGTTTCATCCATGCCCTGGGTCAACGAGCATCACCTTATCATGGTTCCTTTGATGACACCTAGGCCAGTCTTTTGGTCCTGGAATGCTGAGCTGGGTTTGTTCTATACAAGCCTTAATAAAATGAGAACAGCCCCTCCTCTCAGAGAGTCTTGCTTGGATATATTTTAAGCCATGAGGACACATCTTTGGGAATATTACCTAGCAGAGCCTCATAACCATACACATGACATTGCAACAAACATATTATTATAACAATAATGCTCAGAACGTCATGAGCATTCAAAAAACATCTTAAATGACATACTTTGCATTAAACAACAAACTATTACATTATAAGGGCAATCGGGGGGGGGGGGGGGGGAGTGATGCAGGATGTCACACAGCCATCAGGGACTGTCTACTGTTTTAACTGCACAACCCAGGTGTAGATACATGAAGTTACTATGAGCCACAACTTGCCATTGTGTAGTTACCCCTAGTTGCAATCATTGTTAAGATGCAGTGGTGCAAATGAATCATGTCTGCATTACGTTTACACTGATGCTTCTACATCAACAGCCACTAGGCTGAAATCAGGGCAAATGCCCAGTCTAGACAAGGCCATGCTTTTCCAATATGGTGCCTTTTTATATGAAAAAATTAAAGGTTTAGGCTGAGATTTTCAAAGGCACTTAATAAATGTGGACTCTCAGTTCCCATTAATTTAAATAGGAATTGAGAGTCTAAATCACCTTGATGGCTTTGATAATGTCCTCCTTAGCACTTAAGGCTTCAGGTCCTGCAAACTGATTCACAGCCTTGTGGAACTCAGTTGACTTTATTGGGACTGTGTGTGGGCATAAGACTCCATCCACACAGATCAGTTTGCAGGATCAGGCCCTGACTAAATACTTTCCCTGTCTTATTGATTAATCATCAATACATCATTTAAAGAGAGACTCCCACTAGCGCAAACCTATAGAGAGACTTTTTACACAATGCAATTTATTCAGCAATTTATTCTCTAGTATTTTAGATATTTGTACTTGGATAATAATTTATTATCTGACAAACCAGATTCTCATAAGATTGGTTTTACATTTTAAACCAGTATACTGGTTTTGTCTACATGAGGACTTCCATGAAAATTAATCCAAATTAGCTAAAGGCATGAACATCTCATTTAGAGTTGAAGTAGCCTCACTTCCAAAGTGAATTAAACTAAACTGAATAAAGACCACTTTAATTCTGAATAACAGAATCCACACATGGATTTAATGAGGTTTAACTAATTCATTTCAAATCCACATCTTTAGTTAATTTGGATTAACTTTCCTGAATGTCCCCATGTAGATAAACTCAATGGTTCTGTGGTCTTAATCTGTTACTATGGCAAGCACTGGGACAATATGGCCAAAAATCTATTTGAATAAAATCTACTTTTCCTGATTTTTCAGCCCACTCAATTCATTTTCCACATTCATACCAGTACCTTGTTGTTCACAATCCTGTTTGCAGAGTGAAAGACTTCAGAATAGCATGCTGATATGTGTTTGCATGAAAGTTCCTGCTAGAAAAGTTTGCCTAGATATCTTGAAATGTTTTTGATATCCCTCTTCCTAATAATTATAGTTTGAGGTAACCATTCAGGGAGTAGAAACTCTGCCACTTGTCTTACATGACGCACTACACACTACAAATAATGAATTGCTGAAGACATGATCACAGTAAAAAGGTCACAAATGGAGTGTGCTCACAGAAAGAGGTCATCAAAATCCATTCACAGATAACTGGACAACAGAGGAAAGAGAGAAACTGAAATAAATTCACTTGCCCAGCTTTAGAAATGAAAATTATTTTACAAATGTAGCATTATAACATCACTGCAAGCTCAAGTAGTAAAAGAAGGATAGATAGGAAGAGGGAAAAACATTTCTAATTATAAATGATCTGTACTATCCCATTTATTGGGTGATTCAAATGAGTGTGAATAACAGTCAAGTTAGGTAGATATAATTATGTTGGAAGGTAAAGGAACACAGCTGTGGAGACTTCAACTTTCTTTCCTGAGATGGCACAAATTTCTCTAGATAGTCACTGTGTTGTGGGAGGTCTATATGTTATCATGAGTCTGTGGCCAGTGGTAAAAAGACAAATCTGCAAAATTTTCCAGAGGAGCATAATTTCTTCTCAATGGTTTCAGCTTCTCTTGGTGGGGGAGACAGCCATAAATCAGTTACCAATGGAAGCATGTCCTACAAGCCAGTCATGCTACCAGGAAGAAAATGGGGGCCAGGACAACATATGGGGAGCCTCTCACATACAACTGACCCAAGATTGATGGTTTATGGCAGGGATTCCTCTAAGATTTTTGGAGTGCATATAGTCAGGAAGACACGTGGTTTTTTTCACAGCACCACTAATTCACCCCACTCCCTTAAAAGCAATAGGAACTCAATGAGCTGAAATACATAAAGATTTCTGAATATTTTTTGTTCTTCAGAAAGACAAGTATCTTGGACAATTAGCAAATTGGCGCATGTACATGACAGGAGTAACTTCATTGCCAGGGATCGATATGGCCATTATGGAAAATAACAGCAAAGCAAATGGACTTATTTTTTGTCTGATACATTTGAAAGCTACATTTTGTCTTAAATATTTTGTTTCTACAGCTTGAGAAAAAAGACTAATAAAAAAGAACTTTACAAGGCAAGCACTGAAATAGCTTTTCTTTCATCTTTCCCTTTGTTTATAGATTCAGAAGAGACCATTCTGATCATCTAATCTGACCTCTTGCATAACACAGGCCATATAACTTCCCCCCATGCATCTCTGCATCAAGCCCCTAACTTCTGTTTGAGCTACAGCGTATCTTTTAAAGCGACATCCAGTCTTGATTCAGAGACTACAAGTGATGGAAAATCCACCACAGCCCTTTGTAAATTGTTCCAATGGTTAAGTACCCTCACTGTCAAAAACGTGCATCTTACTTATAGCTCATGATGCCAGTGCAAGAAAAAAGGATGCAATGCAACTTGAAAGGTGATGTCAACATGATTGGTTTTTGAAGCAATGCACTTTAATGTACATCATTAATGTAATGACACATTTAGAGTGTAATATTTTTAGTTGCTGAGTCTGCATCTGTATGTGTATCAGTCTGCTGGTGCCCTCTCAGCTGCAGGTTTGGGACTTTACAATAAGAGAGCTTTAGTGTGGGGACTCTCCCTTTCTTTGTGTGTGTGTACAGTGCCTAGCACACTGGGGCCCTGATCTCAACTGGAACCATTGGGGCTAGGTGTTACAATAATACAAATAAGTAAAAATATATTTCCCAACAGAAATCACATGACAATTAGGAATACACTTTGATGGCCTGGTTGCAAGATTAAGAATAGTGTTTATTAATAATGTGCTGTGCCAAAGAGAATTTCACTAACCTTTTTTACGTTAGCTTTCCATATAGTCTTTAAAATGAAGTGTCTCCTCTCTAAATCTAAACAGTTCCATTTTTCATGCTTTCATCTGTTTTTAGACTTCTTTCCTGTGGTGTAACTTTTAGAGCTCTGTTGTACGTGCACCTGTGGGTTTTTTTAAGAGGTGTTTACGCCACTTCTTGCACACAGCTCATTCATCACAGTCTGCTCAAACATGTCAAGAATTAAAAACGCAGCATGATAGTGGCCTAGGCATTTACCTTCCAAGTAATGGCTATGTCAGTGCTGCAGCACAACTTGAAACCGAGCAGAAATGATATATATGGAATAAAAAATGCTCTAGAAATGTGTGAAATGGTTTTACTGCTGTTTCAGATTATGTCAAGGGAGAAGAAGTGCCAGTGTTTGCATGTTCTGGTGAAAATGAAAACTCATGTGTAAAAATGATTGCTCTTGGCATTTGCCCGAGCTGCTATCCTCAGTCAGTTTTCAGTATCATCCATTGTGCAGGAGGTTCCACTTGGCTCCTACTTGATATTTATAGAGCACTCTCTGGCATCTGCTTTTCCTTCATACTGAACACTGTCCCTCCTGCTATATGCTAGTTTAGGCTAGTTATTAATATTAACATTCTTGAGATTAAGAATATTTTCATGCCATCTGGCACCAACCAGCTCAAGTTTAGCTACAAAGTAATTGTTCAAGTTAGCAACATTCAGGTAAGTTTTCCTCAAGTTCTCCTTCTCCATTGGACTCATGACAGGTTACACTACAGTAACGTACTGCGACTGCCTTTCTGTGAATTACATTCTGTTTAAGGAAGCAGGCTATTACAAACATTCTTTTCAGACATTAATTTTCGTTTGTTGATGATGATTTAATAAGAAAGATAGATCTGTGGTAAGTCCCACTGATGGCACAACCACTAAGCGCATCATAAAATGTCTGTGTATCAGACACAAGAGAATGAAGAGCAAGCTCCAAAATATTGTACCTACCCACACACAGGGAGACAGAGAGGTGTGTGATTTCATATGCACTCTATAAAAAACTTATTGCTCTTTCAAAGATGCCCATTTACAGTTTATTTCCCTCCCTCCCCCTGCACCCCCCAAATAGGGCCCTAAACTACCTATCCAAGGAAAACAGATTATTCTCTTCTCCTTATCTCATCAATAGGGGTCAGCGGCTCTTATTCTTTGTCTTCAAATGTTCTTGTCAAGTATGTCTTCCAAACTGGCATGAACCTTCTTCAGGTCCTCATTCAGCATCTCCATTTACAGATAGGAAAACTGAGAGGTTAGATGCTTGGCCCACATTGATATGGTATGTCTCTGTGACAGAAACAAGAACTGTAGTTGTCCAGTCCAGCTTCTGGGGAAAAATCTATGGCCTGTAAATATAGGAGGTCAGATTAGATTATTATAGTGGTCCCCTCTGGCCTTAGAGTCTATGTATCTAGGAAACTTCCATTTTCTGTCTCAAGATCACTCTCCTCACCACCTTGGCAATACCAATAAAGAGAATGGAGAATAGGTTCACTAGCCATAATGTTAACTCCAACTGCAATTTTAAAAGCCACGGGCTGGCAGAAGTGAGCTGGTTTCCCAAAGTTTGGCGAAGCAGAACTTTTATTCTGGAGACGGCTTCTTGACCTCCAAAATCTATGCTTTCAACAAAAAAAATACCATGAGTCTCTCTGATCCTTATGGGTATGAAGATAACCTTAAAATGTGAATCAAGTGCAGATTCAGGCAATGATATCTGCTTGAACCTGCAAGCACTGTGAAATAATTGCTCTGAGAAAGGTATGACTGCTTTGGTCCATATCAAAGAGCTGTTATCCTGGAAGCCTAATGACAGCAATTTAAACATCAGTATTAATAATTGTTTCACTGCTGATCAATGCATGCAAGAAAGGAGAGGCAGAATCATATTCTGAGGAACTACTGTGAATGGAGTCTCATTTGGTGTCTTAAGTGGTTTGTGTGTAACTCACCCTTTGGGCACAGTAATGTGATGACACACAATCCATGGGATCTGGAGCCTGAAAAAAAGGTCACTGGGAAGTGAAAAGCGATCTGAAAAGGGAAAAAGAAAAAAAAAAAAAGGAGGAAAATATTTTTTAGACTGTCCAAGGAGGAAAGCCCAATATACAGTAAAAAGGAATGGTCACTCAAAATATAGTTGACCTGTAAAATTGTAGTGGGCAACATAAAAAGGCAATTCAGGGCTTGAGGGAGGAAGCTCCAAAAGAAGAGGAGAGGATGTGTAGCACCATTTGGATTTGACCTGCTAGAAAGGCATATCAAGGAAGCAGAGATGAGGTTGCAGCAAGAATATCCAGGGCAGCAAGTTTGGCAGCTTTGCCATAGGCTTCACTGGGATGAGGCTTTCACCCCCATTATTCGCAAGTATCCTCTAAAAGACATTCCCACTGACAAATATCAACAGTCGCCAACACTATAATCATCATACTCAAGAATGAGGAATCCTATCATGATGGTGGTTCTGATTTCAGAGATTCTGTCGGAAAGCCAATACTCAAACACTAGATCTAGGTAAGTTCTAAGCTCTAAGCTCACTGGAATTAATGAATACCTGCACTTATGAAATGCCTTTTCTAGCAGGCAGTAACCTCAGATCTGAACGTTTGAATTTTGGTGTAGTTCAGATACAAATGGGTATAATTGACTGAGCCAAGACCAGAGATCTGAACATTCCTGACCATTGGGAAAGTTCAGATCTAACTTCAAACTTGCCTTCTCTAGGATTCAGTGTAACAGAAATGACTACAGTTATACTACAGCATGGAAATGGCTCAATTTCATGGTTTAAATATATCTCTCTTTGAACATGTTTTCCAACAAAAGCCTTCCTTATAGCCTACTCAAGGTTGCCAACTTTCAGTTAATTTACTGACAGTAAAAGAGCTATGTTTATATTGTCAGTAAATCAGTAATGTTTGCTGTCAGCTGTTCTCGAACAAATGTTGTTCTGTTTCCATTTCATATATCTAGGAATCACAATATGAAGTTACATAGGACTAAGGATGAATGGACGCAAGAAGACAATGACCTGATTGGTATTACTGGCTCGTAATATGCCTTGCCTTAGTAACAGGTTAGAGAGGTAATGGTGGAATTGTTCGAGAAATAGGCAGTGGTGAGCTTTGTGTAGCCTATATGAATCCTTGGTGTGAGAATCTCCACAGTTGTTCCTTTGATGTATTTGGTCCCAGAACTCTGAAAGGATTTGGTCCTAGAACAACTCCATTTTGGCAATCTAGGTTTGCAGTCTGCCAATAGGATTTTCCTTTGATTATGATTTTGGTCCTGCATGTTTTTTTTTAAAAAAAAAATATATATATATATAATGTGGGAAGAGGCAGAAGAGCCTTCCCCCTTTTTTCTGTGTTCTATTTGCTATTCTTTATTAACTTCTTTATCAGATCCATGCTTTTTTTTGGTTTGTTTTTTTTGTTACGTTTACTTTGTATAGTAAATACTCACACAGCCTTTTGCTAACATAAGTAATAATGGAAAACTCTTTTAACAAGAATAAAAATACTAGACAGAAAGCTCTCGCCACTGATTCACTGTACCAACCCCACTACTTCTTAACACAGGCCCTAGGATTGTAAACATGATGGAGTGGAGTGAGCTACCTATTTACTAAATGAACTGACTCTCTCTGTTCCAGCTGGGATGCACTCAGTGAAGGACCCTAGAGGGTGCAAAGGTGATTTAAAGGCATCCTTCTGGTATTTTGGGACCTGGCTGGTAACCTGCCCAATCCTTGAGGTAAGTTAGAGCTGCCCAAGGAGCTATGTGTAACCAAGGATATTCAATGATAGCACCACTGCAAACTTGCCCCTTGAACATCCCCCTACACCAGGACCTGCTAGGGGGAGAGTGACAGAAGAGTGCTATTTGGCCAGTTCTGTATCAGTTGGGGAACCCCCATAGTCCAAGGAAGGAGATTCACTGACTTTAAGACATCTTCATACCACTGGAGCAGTGGAAAAGGGCTCTAGACTAACGGAGAATCAGGCCAACAGTTTTGATCAATCTGTATTTATATAATTGTAGATACCCATCTATGATATATGTAATTGATATATATCCTCAATATACATAGCTAAAATTAGTGCTTTGAAAAAGATATTTCCCCAACAATAAAAATAACAAAGGTGAGTTTTCAGGAACATGGTGAAAAAACTTACCTTTTTTTTGCCGAACCAATTTTTTACATTAATGTAACAAGGAGGCAGAAACTGTAGCTATTCCTTAAAATTTTTAGGGGGGTTCTGCTTGCAAACTAGGGGGCCTCTTCAGAGAAGCATTTGAGCAGCAGTCATTTCTGTCAACAGACAGTTTAGAGTAAGGTGGGAGTTGTACCTCTCTGCTTTAAGGAGCAGCCTGCCTTGTCTCTCTGTTTTGGGCTCTTTGTGTGTTATCTTTCTGAATTCTAAGAAATAAAGTAAGTGTTCCATTTCAATATTCCAGCAAGACTATTTTAAGTCTTTATCTAACTTCTCTGCGTGCATGCTGGGGACATATATGAACAGAGGAGGGGCCTTTTCTTCCACTGTCCCCAGTTTAATAGTAATCTCCATTCTGAGCAGAGCCACCAAAGTCAGTAAAGTATCAGAGGAACCAGAACCAAATTCAACTTTGGCATAAGCTGGTGACATTTTCTTCCAAGAGCAGGGAACTGTAAGTGGGCTTGGCCTAATACAGGATCCCTTGCCCCCTGTGCATTCTCTGAATTTGGCCCTATTACTGTTCTTAAAAGAGCTAAACTCCCAGCAGGACCGTCACTAGACCAAATGTCGACCCAGGCAAGGAGCATCTTTGGTACCATCCCCTCCATTTGTTAAACTTTTGAATACCTTGATTTTTTATTGCATTTGTAGCCCATTTCATGACTTTGATGCACATTTTCCATGTATGATTTATCCCTGTCACATAAGACGATAAAGTAGTAAAAGCATTTATTTTATCTTAGTGCATAGGTAGGGGTTCGATAGATATCTGTGGTGTCTCATTAAATATGTCCTTTATGAGTCACTACTTATACACTTCCAGTCTTAAAACACAAGTACACATTCACAATTACACAATAAATCAAGGTTCACAATATCGCAGCTGGGATCTCACTTCACTTCAGTTTATTTTTATATCTCACTGACTGACTGGTGACGTCCCGCCCCTTATATATCCACGAGGACATAGCTGACAATATTCTATGAGGTTCAAGGAAAATGTAGTTCTCTGAGAGTCTGGAAGGTTCCACAAGATTCTACAAAGATCCAGAACAGTCTAGGAGGTTAGTGAAAAATGAATCCACATACAGGAATACCTGAAACATTTTGCTTCAAATATTCTATTTTCCCTTTTGTTGTGAACAATGAAAACAGCACTCCAAACCCAGTGCCCTGCCAAGTCTGGCACCTCAGGCAATTGTCTGGGTCACCTGCCTTTAAATCCAGCCCTGACTCCCAAAACAGTGATTGAGAAAATGAAAAAAAATTGCACTACAACATCCAAACATGGAGGGAGTGACCACTCACACATATGCTTCTATTCATCTAATCCATAAGTGTCAGTTTATGTTGTACACATCCTAAGCACCAGGTGGGGGACTTCATAAGTGAGAGTTATCTTCTCCTGTAGCAGCAACAGGAGGAGAGAGAGAATGTGAACAGCAAAATTCTTGATCTTTCTGTGGGCTGCTAGGGGTAAGGCATCATAAAGCAAATCCAATGATAACAACGTCGGGTTAGTTGTTAGAGGCATCAGAGCAGAGGATCAAAGGCTCAGAAAAAAGCAAAATTTGACAAAAAGACTCAGTTGGGAGTAAGGGTCACTGAGGGAAACAGGAACAAAAGAATAAAGAGCACGGGAAAACATCTGTAAGCTGCACTCATGGGAGGGAGTGGAGAGAAGGAAGAGGGAGGAACCCCCCTCCACATGCTTCATGACTTGCACTCAGGGTTTTTGCATGCAGTTGAGTCTTGCTATCTGTTTCCTCCTTGTGTATAGAATAATCAAATCATACAGTCAGAGAATCGGTGTCACTGGATTCAAACCTCACCTACAGACAGGCGCTCTTACCCCTTAACGTTCATAGCAGAGTGCAAGGCATTTAGAAACATGCCTCCTACCAGTGACTTCTGTGAGATTTGTCCAGAGGTCTAAAACCTTGTACAGTGTTTGGAAGATATTTGTCTCCTTGTTGCTCTTTCCAAATACATTGGGACAAATTCTGGTCACTGGCCTTATATGATGCTGCAGGGGCGTATATAGAGGCTTACACAATGCTGTGAAGAGCCAAGGGCAAAGTCCACCAGTGGGGAAGCAATTTAGGGCCACCCTAAGCAGCCCAACCCTGGGCCCTTCACAATCCCCAGAACAGGGAGCATTCACAGTGGGTCAGGGGGAGAGGAGGAATCTCTATAGCACACACTGCTCCAGAGGTTTAGGGATATGCCACTGCCCATAGTCAGTTTAGGAAGTTCTGTTGCCAATTATAGCACACCGGGGGATGCTCTAATTTTCACTGGGAGCCGTTTTGGGTTCTGGGAGCAGCCCAAATTCCCAACAGCTTAAAGTCACTTTTTCATGCATACACTTCATGTGGCCTGTCCCTTTTGTGTGGCAGCAGTCCAGGGAACGAATAATTTCTCATAGCCTATGTCTACACTTGAGGCTGGGGGCATGGTTCTGAACTTGAGTAGGCAGCCTCATGCTAGCTCTCATTGAGCTAAAAATAGTAGTGTAGCCGTGGAAGCGTGGGCAGTGGCTATCGGCGGCATGGGCGAGTGACCCCAAGTACAAACCTGCCTGATCCCATGGGTATGTACTCAGCGTGGCTAGCCTGTGCCACTGCTCACGGCTGCCTCTGCTACTGCAACTACATTACTATTTGCAGCACACTAGCTGTGCAAGCAGAGCAAGGTGTAACATGAAGCACCGGCTGGAACTGAAGCTAGCCAAATTCAGACTGGAAATAAGATGCACATTTTTAACAGTGAGAGTAATTAACCGTTGGAACAGGTTACCAAGGGCGTGGTGGTTTCTTCATCACTGACAATTTTTAAATCAAGATTGGATGTTTCTTCTAAAAGATGTGCTGTAGGAGTTATTTTCGGGAAGTTCTATGATCTGGGCTACACCGGAAGTCAGACTAGATGACTACAATTGTCCCTTCTGGTCTTGTAATCTGTGATGAGCACTAGCACAAGTATGTCAGTTCCAAGTGTGGATGTAGTCATAGAGACACGATTCCTTCCCTACACTGCCCCATACGGCACTTGCTTTTGGAGGATAGTAATCTGTTGCTGGACCTTCTTTTGTGCCCAATTTTGCAGTATGTTGAAGGTCACTAAGACAGCTAGCATTTAAAGGCACCCAACTATCCTTGTGACCCTTTCATGTGCACTATGCTGCACAAATGTTCGGTAAGCTTACAAAGTTGAGGGTCCTCAGCTTGTCATGGGGTGCGAACAGTTCAGGGCCTGGAGATATTTACTGGTTCGGGGGGGAGAGGGAGAAGGGGCAAGAATCCAATGCTTTTCACCCTGTGGACACAGGGGATTGGGAATATCAATTTGGCAGCCCTCTGCTTTTTTATTTTTTTTAGCAAGGTTACTGGGAAGCTGCACAGAGGCATGGGTGGGCTAGTAAATGGCATTAATAAAGGGCATTATTCCTGGTGCCTCCTGTGGAACAGGGCAGCTCTGCCCTATACTATGGACCTGCCTGCTTTTGTTCTCTGTAGCAACTCTTACGGAAGCAAAACTCCAGTTTTCCCAGTGGTTTAAGAGATCTTTAAACCAATAAATATCTACAGGGTAAAGATCTGAGCCTCTAGCACCCCTGTGATATGTTGAGAACCCTCAACTCTGTAAGCTTTTCAAAGCAGGATCCAACTCTTACCATACATTTGTGCAGCATAGTGCACATGAAGGGTCACAAGGATAGTTGGTGCCTTTAAATGCTACTGTAACATAAACAATCATAGCTGGTTTAGTGACCCTCATCGTACTGCACCCTCATCGTACTGCACAATCGTGCACAAAAGGAGAACTGGGATAGGGGCATTCCAGGGCAGGGTGATGAGCAGTACTAGCTAGAAGGGACACTGAAGAGCCTTCTGGGAAGTGCTTTAGTAAATGTATTGGATCTTTGTTCAAAATCACCAAATACCTCATAGAATTCATCTTCCATCCAATGCACTGGAAGTTGGTCTTCGGTTAGGGTACCAAACATGATCATGAAGAATAAATCTGTGGAAATGTTCCTGAGCAAGAATTGCAGGAGTAAGTACTTTGTGTTAAAAGATAATATACAATTTTTTTTAACAAATTACCGAGGGAAATGGTGAATTCTCCATCTCTTGCTGTTCTCAAATCAAGACTGGTTGCTTTTCTGGAATATATGCTTTAGCCATACTTAAATTATAGGGCTCAGTATAGGGGTAGCCAGGTGAAATTCTATGACTTGTGTTGTACAGGTCAGTCTAGATGATCTAATGGTACCTTCTGGCTTTCAAATCTGTGAATCACATTTTCAAAATACATCATTTGATTACGTACAGGTACCCATTGCTTAGCTACTCAAACATCACATGAGTGATGCCTTCTATCCACTTTTTGTATCTGCAGCTGCTTTTAAGTCTATAACATAGAAATTAGATTCTGCAATGAAAGTCAAAAGGACTGAGTGGAGAACACTTTTTGAAAAGGGATAGTAATGGGTCTTAAAATTATAGCTTCAGGCTGCTTTGATTTTATTTTTAAAATCTCACCCATATTGAAAAATTCACATATTTTCCCCTTCTATGGTATATAATATGTTTCATAAAACATATTGTACAGCTAGTTGTCATACAGTATAACATGTATTTAAAAAAATTTCAAATTAACCATTTATTGGTAGTTAAAATATTTGACAGTATACTGAAAGATTTTAAATACATATTGTGTTATGCTGTCTTGAAGTATTGTAGCATTAAAAAAATCTTCTCAAATAACTTTATGCTGCAACACCGCATTATAAATATGTGTAATAAATATTAGGGGCTATGTCAGATACATATGGGAAACAGAGACATTTTTGGAATAGCCTGGAGTTTCTGTTTTTCAAATCTCAAACCTTAATGGGAGGCAACTCTAAACAGAGACACACACAGGAAGAATTTGAGCTCAAAGACAAGGCATTTGAAAGCTACATTGGTGCCCAACTATATTAAATTACCAATGTGTCTTAGTATATAACTCATTCTGTACGATGCTTGAAGAGCATAGCTCTTTTAAATGGTGTTACAATATAGACAAATGTGGGTATGAGCTACTTGAAGCGCACACATAACATACTATTATTAATTATGACTAATTAAGTGTATTTCAGGAGCACACAGAGGCCCAGCTGAGATGGGGGCCCCTTTGTGCTAGGTATTGTGGAAATATGTAGTGTGAGACAGTATCTGCTCTAAAGAGTTTCCCATTTAGATAAGCAAGATAGGCAAAATGTGGGCGGGAGAGCGTGTGTATGTAGTTATCTCCTTTTTGCAGATGGGGAACTGAGGCTCAAAGAGATTAAGGCCCAGATTCCCAAAGTTATTGAAGCACCTACCACCCATTGATTTCAATGGAAGTTAGGTCTTAAAACACTTTTGAGAATCTGGGGCCTAAATTAATATTAGAAGTCTGTGGCAGAGCCAGAAATTGAACTCACATCTACTGAAACCCAATCAAGTGCCTTAACCACAGGACCATCTATACTATGCTACATGAGCTGGTCTTTGTCTCTTAGACTGAAGGCTCTGCCGGTAATTGAATGTTCTTCTGTGTCTTCCTGTCTAACCTTGTACCTTTCCCTTCTTGTGCCAACAGATGCTAAGAACTCTTCTTTATCTAAGAAGCATGGAGGAGAACAGCTACAGCTCAAATCCCGTGGGATTGCACAGAGAGAAAAGGCAGTTACATGATTGGCCAGATTCTCAGCTGGCGTAAATTCATGTAGCTCAGTTGAAGTCTGTGGAGCTACACATATTCACACCACTGAGGATTTGCCTCACTGTGTCCTTTTCCCTCGACCCCACTGTCTGTCTGCCCTTTGCATAACTAAGAGGCATGTTGCCATCAGAGAGAGGAAGGAGTCAAGGGAATAGCCACTCTGTAGACATATTTCCCACAAACACCATTGGAGGTTATGCAGCAGTAAACGTTATAAATTACTGATTTCCAGAAAAGCATTAGCTCCCCATTTCACAGCTTATATACATCATGGTGGAGGTACCATAGACACACAGAGTGTTGTGCGGTGAGAGAAGCAGAGAGGGAAGATACAGAACACGGGTCATGCCTAGTAGTGCAGAAATCCAGAGCTTTTGTCTGTTGCACCGCCCAGATTTGTGCTGATGGTCATCTTGACTGCCAGAATGGCCAACCTAAGAGCCACAGGCCTGTCTTACCCTTCAACAGAGAGGAGGGAGTGGCAGAAAAGACCCTTTCTTGTGGCACTTACGGTGGCAAAACTGCCTTTGATGTCAGTGAGCTAATTGCTGAATCAAGTCCTGAAAAGGTTTCCTCTCTGTCTCAAAGGAAGGTGCCTCCACTCCCAGCTTTTCAGTTAATCTTTATATCTGCGAGGAGCTGGAAGGCTGACTCTTACCGGCAAGCCTCAGGAGGAAACGGAGCTCACTTGAAGGATAGATAGGGTTGGAATAAAAAAAAAAGCTGGATTAGTTAGAGTCACAGGATAGATGAAAGCTTCAAATCCTACTAGGAAAGGCTTAATCTGCCTTTGCCTCAGGAAGCAGGAGAAGGCACCCTCAGTATCTGCCTTTAGTTGTGGTTGTGGGACAGAGTGAGAAAAACCTGATGCCTGGAACCTAATACTAAAAACATGGAAAGGAAAAATAATACTTTCTGGCTGTAAAACTAACAGGAAAAGTGTCTCGCCCTGTGGCATACGCAAAACCCATTTGTACAATATGACTAACAAATTAAACAAGAAAAAAAAATCTTCTCAATGTGTGCTGCACGAATGTTCTTCCCTTCTCATTAATCTCCTGTCTGTATCCAGCACACGCATTGTTGCATGCAGTGGGCCAGGTTGTACATCCAGAAAGCTCTGTGTCAAGGATCTCCTCATCTCTGCATTGAAAGGGAAATCAAGTGTTCTGCGGTACTGTTCCTTGTCCCCCACAAAGGCTGCAGAAGGTCAGACTAAGGAAGGTGTATCCAGGGCTACATTGTACACCTTGCCCTTCACCAGCCCTGCAGAACCTACATGGAAAAGTTAGCATAGTCCCAACTGTATAAGCTTTCACATGGCTTCCTCCACTCCCACATCCATTAGTTGCTCAGCTATTGCGGTGATAAGGGCTGCATAAAACCTTATAGAATAGAATATCCACAGCCAGAGGGACCGGTTGGCTTCATGGCTCCATGGGAGTTGTGCTGGCAGAGAGTTAGGGGCTGTCCATACATTGCACAATACATTAGGAGGCAGGTGGGTGTTAATTTTGCACGTTACAAGGGATGGATCTTGAAAATCATCAAAAATGTGTTATGTAATTTATGGCTATCCCTTAAGAGTACTTCTGAAAATCAGAGCAGAAGAAGGCGTAGCAACTGTATTTCAGGCTGCATTACATATGCTAAGCATGAACCATGTGTGTGTGCAGAAAGCGGCACTGAAGATATTGGCTGACTCTGCACTACACCAGCCTGTGTAGAAAGGGTAGAGCAATGCATAGTCTGGAATACCATATCCAAATCTTACATAGAATAAAGAGAGGCTGGTCCAGTGGAAAGGGAAGGGTAAGTGCTGAAGCTGTTTGTGTGAGTGGGGAAGGGGCTAGAAAGCCATATGTGAGAAGGAGATGCCGAAGGCCACCTGGTGTTTGAATGGATATGAAAGTTGGAAGGAAAGTGAGGAGCTAAGTTGGGCTTGGACATGACAGGTGAGGAACCTGGGACGGAGGCATGAATTTCTAGATGTGGTGCAGGAGATTATTATTTTTTTTTATTTATTTGCAGTAGTGCCTACTATGTGCTAGACTCATCAGGGCAGTCCCTGCTCAGAGGAGACATAGTCTAAAGGCAGAGGCTAGGGAAAGGGCACGACCACAGGAACCTTATATACAAAGCAACAAGATTCACTACAAGCAGAATGGCAGAGGTAGAACTTAAAAATGGATAGGGTAGGGCCCTTCCAGATGACCTCAGGAAGATCAAGTCGTGGAGCCAGGTTCCTTGAATGAAGGCATAGAAGTAAGTGTGTGACAGTCTTAGCCCTGGTCTACACTTACCTGGAGATTCGGCAGCAGTCAACGGGAGTTACGCAAAGTACGCAGAGTAGCTTGCGTAACTCACATCGACTGCTGTGCTTTCCTTCTGCACGGTGTCTTCACTGCGCTGCGCCATTCCTGTTGACGCAGCGCTACGCTACTTGAGGGGATGGTTTTACTCAGTTGACTTCCTGATCAATTGAGCAGGTCTACATTGACTGCTCAATCGATCCAGAAAGATCGATCTGGCAGCGGCGACTTTGCCGCCATCAGTATAGACATGCCCTTACAAATGTTCAAGTGGTTTTGTCTGTGCTTTGTGTAGCTCAGCTCCCAGAAACCAACAGCATCTGGCAACACAAGCACTGCTTTCCAGGTCTCCACAGACATCCAGCGCTATGTGCAGCCTAGTGATAAGGCCACACCAAACCGCCAAGGCCTTGGAGCACTCCTTGCAGTGTCCAGCCCTTAACCACTGGACACTCACATAAATGATCAGGCTTGCTATCCCCCAATGGAACATTGTACACACGAGCTTGTTTGATTCAGCTGAAGATCAACTCCTATATCCTTGTTTGATTCAGCTAAAGATCAACTCCATCCCAGCACTGAGATCTATTTATAATGAAAACTATTACAAGTTTATTACCAAATATTAAGGAATAGTGAGGAAGGCTAATTAGAAACAAAATTTTTACATATAAAACAAAAATAAAAAAATTCAACTCAACTCCGGTTCTACACTTATCGATAGTTACCTTTTCCATATAATAATGTACATTTCCCCCAAAATGTCACTCTTTTGCAGATGTAGCTGTTTTTAAAAAAAAAATAAATTAAAAAAAAAAAACCAAGCTCCAAGTGTTTATGAAGCACCCTCCTCTGACAGGTTTTTTCCTCAATGAATGGATACCATAATGTCTCCTTGCATTCATCTTATATTTTTCAAAGCTAAATTTTTGACCCCAGAGAGAGGACAATTCCCACTGGTTTCGTCTCCGGTGTCTTCCCAACCCCCTGTTGACTTCACATGTAAATTGGGCTCTCATTGTGTTGGCTTACAATGCTTAATTTACATGTGGTCCAAGCTCGACTGACGAACATACAGCCTAACCCCTATCTGGAAGAAACCTCTTTTTCTCTTTGGTTGGTGACAGACTTTAAAACATGTTTTCATACACAATTCCTTAAATATCATATGTACATACAATCACACAACATACTGAGGCTCAGTATGACATAAGCTTTTCTTATGAACCTAACATGACCCTCTTTGGATAGATACTATGAAAGCAGTGTTCTAAGTTTAGTGAGTCTATCAAGCTTGTCAGGAATTACTGTTACAGAACAGTGAATGCTTTGCCAGCTGGTACCAATGGGCCTCTGTATCACAGAGTTACATGATCAAAATAGAAAGGAAGATGAGTTTAGCAGCAGCATTCTGTATGAACCATAATGGAGAATTATGTGGAAGGGTGGAGTAAGAAAAGGTGTAATTTACTCCAAGGCAGGACTATTGTAATTTACAGGCTATTTTTGACTATCTGTTGAGGCCCCTGGGCTGAATACTGCCTAACATAAACAGTACTGGCACCTCGTACCTTACCCACCAGGTCTTCTCCTCAGGCAATGATGTGGAAGACCAATGGAAAGTTGTTTACATACTGGTCAGCAGGAACATTCCAAAGGACAAAATAAAACCCACAGTAAGCTCCATCCCTCTGCATGTTTGCTAATGATTTTCCATGGAAGAGGGTGGCAGCAACAGTTAGGCTATGAACCAGTTCCCAATGAAGGCATTGGAAAGACTCCCATTGATGTCACTGAGAATAGGAACAGGGTTTTAGACCCAGATCCTCAAAGGTATTGGCGTGCCTAACTATTGAAATGAAAGAGAGATAGTCACCTAAATTCTTTTGAGGGTCTATGCCTAAGTCCTTATTTGGTGCATACAGTGTCTTGGGGTCTTTAACACTTCCAACAGACACAATTTCCATTGCTTTTGGATGCTTTTTGTATCATGTAAAGAGAGTGAAATGGGAGTTTTTTCATTTAGCGTGAACACTATACTTTTTTTTAAAAAGATTAGTCATCGCAGAGTATTAATAAAAATCCTTGTGAACCTTAGTCTTCATCTCAAAGGAGTGTTAGCATAACAAAAGTGTGTTTGTAATAAAAAAGTGAGGCAAGAGGTGTGTTTCATATCACCACTCAATCACTCGCTCTTTGTTACATCCCTTCCTTTGTCTATATGTTGTGTATTTTGATTGTAAGTCCCTCAAGGCAAGGACTTGGGGCCTGAATCGGATCTCACTTACACCAGTGGCAATCTGGGGGAACTTCCAGTGTAAAACTAGTGCGAACGAGGTCAGAATTGGATCCCGTGTCTCGATATTTGGCTGCTACGCACCTAGCACACATTTGGGACTGTGTGAACAATCAATTATAGTAATAAAAAGATGGCAGGAGACATTTTCGTCTTCTTTCTGCCTAACATGAGACACCCTTGAGAACTTGACCCATTAATGAATAAAACATAAATCTGCTAAGCAGCTATGAGTATTTGCAACATGGTGCCTTTTGAGGCCTTGGGAAATTCATTTTGGTGTTGTTCTGACCTCAGTGGGTCAATATTCTTAACTTGTGGCAACTGAACATAGTTGAGGCTATTTTCTTGTTTATAAACTTTACAGAGCTGGTATGCAGATCAACTGGACTAGAATAGCATGGATTTCTTTGGACTTAAAAGTTATATCCAGCTGTTTACCAACCACATAACACTCACAGAAGGTGGAGACCCCAGATCCCCAAAGACCCTTCTCAGGATTGTGGGGGGAGTTAAAAATGTGGGAGGCCCCCATATAAATCTTTCTAAGATCATAGGGATTAAGTGCTGGGAGCCTATGACAAGCCTTCTAGCACAATGGGACATTGACCTTTATTGGGACATCTGGATGCAACAGCAAAACAAATATGAAATAATAAAAACAGGCACAGCTTATCAGCATAGCCCTTAAAATAAGTATTGACCCCCTGCTGTGTAGTGCAGAGGGAAACCATGGAGAAGGCTGAGGTGTCAAGGAGACAGTGGCTATATAGAATACTTCTGAGTATCTACTATTCTATACTCTCCCTAAATGTGAGCAGATTAGTGGGAGGAGTCTTGCTAAGCAGCATGCTCTCCTCTCCCGAAAACCTATGGAAGGTCAAAAGATGCAAGCAAGATAATGCCACTTGTAAGAACATTAACTGCACTGAGTGCCCTGTGTTTCCTTTTTGGGATCATGACTATTATCTGACATGCTGCCATGACTAAGGGTAACAGGGAAGGGCACTTCATGGAGACTAGAACAAAAGGAAAAATCTATCCTCTTAGCCAGTGAGGAATCTGTAGCTTATGAGGCAAAGACACTAACAATTTTTGGCCCCCCACTTCATTTTCAGCCCTATCTTTTGGCTGGTGTACATTTCACTGGTCCTGCAGATGACATTTTCTGTACAAGACATATTTCTTAATTGTGATTAATGTGTGATTTTGTGCAAGAGAGGAGCAGATGGACCTTTGAGGGTTTTTTTCACTTGCTGAAATCTTGTTCACACCCAAAAAAGATATGTGGCACCGGTAAGGGGCGGCGGTGTCAAAACTCTTGGTTGAAATTCTGTGACTTACTCTAAATAGAGATGAGTTGTCAATAGAGATTGGGGGATATAGTCTTGTGTAGAACAGCCAATCACAGAAGTATTGACTCCTTACACGTTTCATTTTTGTTTTTCCAAAACTGGAAAGAAAATAGACACACACTAATTGTTTGCATTAGTCCATCAGTATTCCATTAAGAAGATTCTGTTCAGTTTTCCAGCTGAAGTTTTCTTCCCAAATAGCATGTGCTCTATGTACAAATGATTGCATAACAGTAGTATCCTTAAAGCTCACTTTTGTTTCTGGTTTACATATTCAAACATCAAGTAAAATTTTGAATTGGATATTGAATACATTTGATCTGAAACTTTTGGCAAGAAAAAGATAGCAGGATAGGTAGACAAATATTAATCCAGGCCTTAGGGAGGTGGGTAACCCCAATGCTACCCCAATCCTTCTAAGTCCATCTGTGATCTCTCTCAGCACCATATATTTCAGGTAGTCAGCATGTTTGTGAAGTTATTGTAAGGTAGCAGTGGGCATAGCTAAAACACTGCTAATATAGTACTTGGGCAAAAGTAGCCTCCCCCAGAGGAGTTTGTTTATAAATTGCTTTGGTCCACTTGACAAGGTCAAATCCATTCTCTTAATGATGAATCTCATCTGGCCTAGTGAAGAAAGAAATGTTTTCTTTCACTTCTACGTGTGGTAAGAGCTCATTCATCTCTGTATGTTCTAAAGGGAAATCTAGCTACATCAGAGAAAGAAGGAGTATTCAGAGGGCAACTGATGGCCAGTAAGATATATTGAATTCACTTTCCTGGGACAGACATTCAAATGGTAACAAGTGATAGAAAACAGCTCTATATTTCAGCATGATGTGTGTTCTCTCTCTTATGATTAAACCCCCTGTGGGCCATCTGCATTTAATGGGTTAGAACTACTTTGTAACTGCAGTTTTTTCCTTCCACTGCTCTTATTTATTTGAGAGGAGACCAAACTGCACTCTTTAAAAGTGCAGCATTTAGGAAACACTGCCAAGAGAATGAGAAAGAAAAGGCAAATTTATGAGCTAGTGTTGTTTTAAGAATTTAGCAGTATAAATAGGAAGTGTAGATAAATGTGGACATATAAGTGTCTCTCTGTTTATCTCAGTTACATTATTTGCTGAAATTCCAGAGGAGAATTAGACCAATTAGTTTAGATAATGGATAATGCTGTGCCTCAGGTTCAGAGATTTAGAGGATGGGTAGAACTGTTTTCAAACTACAATTGATATTCTTTCCTACGATTGGCCCTCCCTATAAACAAAAACCCAACAACCCCAAGCTCATCCTCATCAATGATTCTTACCAACAACAATTAGAAACAAGTATGGAAACTACTGTAAGCAATTAGACAATGAATGCTAATTCAGTGAAGCACTGTGGTTTTCAATAATAGAATGGGCAATCTAACCACAAGCCTTTCATATAAGCTAACATTGATCCAATATAGTCTCATTTAGATAAATCTACTATATACTTGTTAAGAACCAAATCCTGGTCCCAAGTTTAGCCAATGGCAAGATTCCCATTAACTTAAATTGGGTCCAGGATGTGATCTTGAGTAAGGTTTTATTACTGGTGGAGCCAAGGAAAATTTCCCCATTCCCCCCTTCCAACTCTGTGTTCTCTGGCTCTAAATATTCAATAACTTCCCAGCCAATGAGTGCATTTTACCTCTTTCTCTCTATACATAGTGTTGGTGTTGGCAATTGATCACAATGATCTCTTCAGGCCTTGGAATCTATGAATCACTAAATAATATTACTATAGACTCCATCTCAGGGCCTTTCTAAAGGGCTTACAGATCATTCTGTTTAAGTATATCATGTATCCAATATAGTGAAGTGACAGTTGGAGCATTTTTCCATGTGTAAATATGTATTTAATTATATTATTAAAGTCCTTATGAAAACTAGTGGAAAAAATCTTACTTAAGCACTCCTCAGTAGCCAAGTTGTTCTATTAACAAATGTAATGTGTTATGAAAAGGAAATGTGGGATAGACCTGTTTAGTATTGTTACTTTAACAGTTGAAGAACTCAACCATTTTCCGTTATTATTGTTTTCTAGCAAAACCATTTTAGTAACGAGAGCCCTGACTTTGCAAACACTCAGCCACGTAGGCACTTGTTTAAAGGATTGGGGCCTAATTATTTAACAACTCTCTTATTTTAAGTTAGCCTTTTTAGAGACGTAGGAGGGGGGAAAGTATTAAATATAATCTTGTTCCCACACTTGTGTACAGTTTCCTACTAGTTATAAGATAGATTTTATATTTTACTTTATTAAAAAACTCCATCACATGCCAAGTTTTAAACATAGAGCACATTTTTATGATAAAATTCTAAACCCTTGAAATTAGTGGATTATAATAGCTGTGTTGGCGCAGCCATGATTACAGTGGCCACTTGTTAAATGAGGCCAAATCCTGATTGTTCTATATATGTGAGTATACCCACTGAAATCATTGGGACTGCACATGCTGGTAAGACCAGCAGGATTTTTATAATGTTAATAATCATAGTATGATGTAGAGATTATTAGGATCCTGGTTTTGGGAGGTAATGGGCACCTACAAAAGATTTGGAGCTATTTTGTGGGCACTGGCATGTATGTTTTACATTACACTATTTCAACTTTAGTGAGAGCTTGCAGGTTTGTGCCCTTGCTTTGGCCTTGATTCAAATTCTACTGAAGTCCCTTTGATAAGCTTTGGACCTGGCCATTTGTTAGGTTATATCTGTTTGTGGTTATTAGAACTGAGATGTACAAGAGCCATGTAGGTCCATTTTACTTGAGTCTCCTCACAGGAAGGATTAATTTGGGTCTTGATCCAGCAACCCTGACTGATGCAAGTGGTGCTTATTCATGTCATTAGTCCCATTGCCTATTGATGAATCTCTGGATTGCTTGATTTGGCGTGTTAGCAATTGACATATTATTAAGCAGGCATCAGTCAGGGCTCCATAATTAAGGTTGATTTGTGCTGAGAGCAGGGATTCAACAAATATGTCCGATGAGTACAGTGTATCCTCCGCACAATTGCACCACTTACCCTTTGAGTACACAATGATTTTTTTAAAGAATTTGCAAATCCTTATAGCTTCCCATTGTGCTGCTTTCAGGTGTAAGAGGAGTTGAGACGGGTAGCAAGGGTGCAGTGGTGGTTGTGGGGTCAAGGGAGAAATTGGGGATGAGTTGAAAGCAGAACTGTGTATGGGGCTGCAGGGAGAGAAGGAATGTGTGTGGGGAGGTGGGGTACGTAAAGGTGCTAAGTAAAAGGAGGAGCTGGAGGTGCGGGGTAGGGGTGGGGAAGAGACCAGTCTCTAAGTACTGATGTTTCTGAACTTTAATGGCTGTCCCTGAGCTCTGGTCCCAGCTGCCCGGCAATTCTACCTCACTACATAGTGGATGCAGCAATGCCATAGAGACCCTTTCCATGCAATAGAAGCTTTGTCACAGAGGGACTAGGCTTCCCATTTCAGACTCCTGCCTGGACCTCCCTGCCTCATAACCCACATGCACGCACACACACACACTGCATGTCCAGCTCTTGCTTCATCCCTCTAGCCTTGACATTAACAAAAGCTTCCCCCTGTGCCCCTGCATCCCAGCATACTACCCTTATTCGCCTTCAGAAACCCTCTTTTCCAGTAATCAGCTCCCTCCACAACCCCTTTGTCACCTACTTTCATGCCCCATTATTGCCCTGTCTACCTCCAGGTTTTCATAGATAAGCAACATTTAAAACATTTTCTTTTAATTACAAGAGTTTCATTGCATAGTTTCATGTCTGGAAGTTTACTTGGTAAGTTTTCCTACACAACCCATACGTCAAATGAAAGGTAAAGTCCAGAACCACTATTGAACTGCAGCTGTTTTGTGTTGCACAGGCAATGCAAAGCAGCTGTAAACCCAGTTTAACTAGCCAGTAGTTTCTAGCTGCTTTGTGCTTGTCAACAGTGGTGCAAAGCAACCAGAGCATACCACTGAATCTGGCCCTAATATTAAAATTTGTGTGATTCACAATGTCTCAGAAACCCACTGCAAAAAATTACCTCAGTGATCCAGTACACATGATCCCTCCACAACTTTCCTTCTCATTTGATCATTGGATCAGAAATTGGTACTGGGAAGCTGGACCATGGAAAGCTGACGACGCAGGGGATGAGAAGAGAACCAGTGGGGAATTGAGGTAGATGAAAGATAATATTTAAGAGGAAAGAGGGGGAACTGGCAATGACTGAGTGTGTGTATTTAGGGCAGAGGGAGTGGGTCACTCACCAGCTGTGAGAGAAAGTGAAGGGTTCAGTGGTTGGGACAAAGTCAGGACCCTGTCATGGGGAGAATGAAGGATGAAAGTCTGGTGGTGAGTAGAGCTAGTTGGAAAATAGAATTTCTTTGCACAGAAATTTGACATCACAATATTTGCTTTCATTTTGAATCAGACCAAAGTCATGAGTTTTTCCATAGAATAAAAATTCCAAAATATTTCTAATTCATAAACATCCAATTGTTTGTTTTGATAATGTCAAATTGTTCTCTTTCAGTACGGTAAAAATGTTTCATTCCAATGAAATCAAAACATTATAACATAATAAAATTATTAAATATAATATACAAGATAAACATAAATATAATGTTACAATTAATATTTTAATATAAGTCAAAACAAAATTAACTGAAATGATAACATTGAAAATAAATGTTTTTATCTTTTCAAAACAAAATGTTTCAACATTAGTGCAATGAAACATTTACTTGTTATCACAGAATAAGAAAGTCAGGGGGTTTTTATTTTCTCTCATCTAAAATGTCATCAAATTCAACACATTCCTGTGAAACATTGCAGTTTTGATAAAACTGCATTTTCCAGTGGAAAATTGTTTTACTGAAAATTTTTGACCATTTCTAGTGATGATATACCGGGCTTCAGCTAGTCAGTGAAATGTTGTCCTCAGTGTTGTAATACAGATAATGTATATTGTGCCTGTTAAGTTGTACAAACATTGAAGACAAAGTTTAATTTTTAGTGTTAGGTTTAAATATATTCAGGTTTTTGGTTCAGAAAATCAGTTTAAAAATGTAAAAATGATTAATCAATGTTAAGAAAAAATAGCCCACCAGTATATCATTACCAATAAATCACACCATTGTTTTACAATAATATTTCACCTTCTTTTTTAACAAGTTAGGGAATCTTAGCCCAGTACTTCTATAAATTTTCTTTTCATCGTTGCATGATGATCACATATTTCAAACGTTAGCTAAAGTGCTCGGGAGAAAGAGTGGGTAAATCACCTCCTTTTATTTTTAGTTCATTCTCCACACCATCTGTGAAGGAAAATGTGTTGAAGAAGCAGCTTCAAGTTCAGATGTTCATAGTAAGAAATCATTATGTAGATAAAATCTATTTATTTCCAAAAAATAAAAAGAAGAGTTAAAGCTAACAAAGGTCTTGTGGAATGAAGGAGTATACTCAACAGAAAAGATCATTTGGGGCCAGATTTTGATACCCTTATTCACACTGAATAGAAACTTACTCAAACAATGTTATATATACACATACACATATATACAGACAGACATTTCTTTTGTAGAATACTCTTGTAACAGATGTAGCACTTTACTCCACAAATAGTGCCATTCACTTCAATACCACTATTTTTGCAGGAAGTGGCTACTCAAAATGATTATAGGTATCTAACCCTTAAGAACATAAGAATAGCCATACTGGGTCAGACCAGTGGTCCATCTAACCCAGTATCCTGTCTTCGAACAGTGCCAAATGCTTCAGAGGGAATGAACAGAATAGAGCAATTATTGAGTGATCCAGTCCTAGTCATTCTGTCCCGGCTTCTGGCAGTCAGAGGCCATTAGTCATTGTGGGCCAGATTCTGCCACCCTTAACATTGTTGAATAGTACCATACACTTGGCCTGATGGTAACTCACTCTCGCTGATGGTGAGCAGCTATCTGTATGAATAGTCCCATTGTCTGCAGTGGAACTACTCATATGAGTAACCATTCCCCACCGTGCATAAACTGTTCACAGATTAGCTTTCTGTGAAGAGTCCCATGGAAATAAATTGTCTAGATCGGTCACTAAAATGGCTGTTAATTGAAATCAATGGGAATACTCACTGAGTAAGGAACTACTCAATGAGAGTAGTAATGGAGGCAGAATCTGACCCTGTTGTATTATTTGACATATAACACATGAGGATGGTTTTTCTATAAAATGCAGCATATAGATTATTGTTCATTCTAAGAGACTCAGCTGATGTGAGAGTGTGACAAGCTTAACTCAGGGTCTGCAATTTATCGCACCTCAGGTTTAACTGAAGCTTGAATACCTGTTTGTTTAATGTATCAGGTATGCTTGCAAAATGGAACAAATCATTGCCATTGTTCAAAATGGGGAGGAAAGGTTTAATTTAAGTATAACCCTTCCAGTTAACTACAATCAGCAGGAAAATGAGGGGGTTTCCCCTTCTTTCCTTCTTGCTGAGAGTCAAACATCATGCAATTTTGTAATGTTTTGAACATGACTGTTTATTTCCTGCAAACACTCTGTCACTGCAATATATTCCTGGAAATTGTTCAGTTCAATCTTGACCTAAAATGCCTTGTAAAAATGAACTTTAATGCAGAATTTCCTGAGACGATAACTGAAACTTCTGTTATTACAATATATAAGTAAACTGAAGGAAAGGCAACAATAAAACGGCCCAATGTTTTGCCAGTTGAGCTTTCGTTGCCTTACCACTAATGAGGCTTGTATAAAAATTATCTGGAAATTGATTTGGTATGTTCCAAATATTACACCTTAAAAATTATTATGTGGAAACTCTAAAAAAAAAAAAATAATAAGAATAAGAATGGAAAACACATTTTGAAATTGGAAACAGTTTGACCTGTGAAAAATGCTTGCATTTTCATCACTTTTATCCTTCTCCACGTGCCACAAGTGTTTGGATAGCCCTTATAGCTTTACATGTGTTAAGAACAAATCAATCTGCTTTAAAGCATAAGGCACATTTTACAGTTGTCTAAACAGGTCATTAAAAAAAGCTGCTAAATGTAAGCCTGAAAACTTCCCCCCAAGACCCTAATATCAAGACCAAAATTGAAGAAGCTCGTTTTGGATGGGTAATAAAATTAAGAAAACAAAAGTATATCAATGTATAAAAGGCTGATCTTATTGTTAAAGACTGTCCACAGGGCAACTTGCTTTTCTAATCAGCCCATTTAAAACATTTGCTATAAAAATCTCATTTCCGATTAATACTAATTCTTGCAAAGTGAGGCTTATTTACTGTACTTATCTCAAATGGAAAGAGGAGCTCTCTCTAGATCTTTGTAGTTTTGTTTTATTGCTACTTAGTTCAGGTTCGTAGTATTGAAAATTGTCTCCCCCCTACTCCACTCCTTGCTTCGAAGTAGTGGCTAGAGAGAAAAGCAAGAAGAAGCCAGGGCTGTGTGGAGAGCTGTATCCTGTTCTAATCACAGCCATACAAGTTCTTCTTAGTTCAATTAATTTACTTTGCCTTTATGAACTTGAGAGACTGACTGTTGCTTTCAAGGAGGCTGACATTTCACTCATCTGAAGGAGCCTGGAATGTGACAGGGGAAAGGGAGGAGAAGTAAATCAAAGCAGATAGCAATTCTCCAGATGTAAAGTATTTTTCTTCCCCCCCTATTTTTTTTCCACAAGAAATGTCAGAAAGTCTGCTTACATTTTAATCCCTTTGTGATATGATGTGTGCACATAGGGTCCCATGCAGCTGCCACTGAACTCAATAAGGGTTTGCCATTGACTTCTGCTCCCAGTGAAATCCATGGCAAAACTCTCATTAAACTCAATGGGAGCACACTGAGGTCTATATGAATAAAGGATCAGACTCACCATTCCATTACACCAATTTTACAATAGTGTAATTCCACTGAACTCTCACTGGTGTAGCAGAATAATGAATCCGGCCCAAAGCAGCAGCACAGTGCTCACAGCGTTAGGCCTACAACTTCTATTTACAATAAGAAAAGGCATACACTTAACACCCCACACAATGTGCTTAAAGATTTACCTCACAGCCTTGATATAACAAATGTATTTTCCTCATCAAACTTCTTCCTTTATCGGCTATTCGTTTATAAGGAATTCCTTTTGAATGTAGCCCTGACATAAACCAATATATAGCAGATGTATTTGTTTAATGGGTTTATTTTTTCTGCGGGTTTTATAATCATATTTCATCAACTGGTACAATAAAACATGTTTTAATATAAAAACCAAAAAACAGGGCTTGTTGAGATTGGTAAATCTATTCAGGTTTATCCTTAAGTTTTATTGTTAAATAATATAGGGTATTTGTTTAAGCAGGCTTCAATGTATATCCTGACCTCTAGCATTTCCAAACACAGCAGTTTATTGTTGTGTCCTTTAAATATGGGAAATAAGAATGTTTTCAGTTTGCTATTTAAAAAAAAAAAGTGTACTATTATATTACATGGCCCAGGAAATGTTGGCAGCATGCTCCTTGGCTTTCATTCGTAGAACTGCAATACTGGAGGACCTCCTTTCAAATTCCGGCTTGGTTTCAAATGCATGTCCATTGGTAGCCCCGGAAAGTAAAGAGTCAGTGAAAAAGTTGTTGAGGGGCACATGACTGAATTGATTCTGGTGATTTGAAAAGCCCGTGTAGCCTGAATCTGTCCTGGGTGAATGGGAATAAGGTGTCATACAGGAGGAAGTGTCACGCGGTAACATGCAGGAAGTAACCATGGAACTGCTAGCTGCATTTCCTGCCCACAGATTGTTCTGAATCTGGAACATATAAAATAAGATTACATTAAGATATTTTTCCTGTCTTTTTTTCTTCTTTCTTTGGTTTGTCTCACTAATTCTGCTGTAAAATATTAGCAATTACCCTATTAGTTCTATATAATTTCACTGAAAAACACAGTGAAGATACATCATGGGAAATGCATTAAATCATAAATTGCTGAATCCTTTCTCAACTCTGCCACTGATTCATTAGGTGACTTTCTGCAAGATATTTAACAATGAACTTCAATATACCCATTTTCTCATGGAGATAAAGAACCCAGTCTAATGCCCATTGTAGTCAATGGAAGCCTCCAAATGCTTTCAGAAGAAAGATGCTGTAGAAGTGAAAAATATTATTGTCATTATAAAACCTTTTGATAGTTGAAGATTTGCACTTTAACAGTAAAACAATTATTATTTAATTGTATTCTGTGGACTGCAGTCCTTTATGCTAGGCGCTGTACAAACACAGAACACAAAGATGGTTCCTACCTCAAAGAGCTTGCAACTTAAATATACGACAAGTGACAACAGATGGATACAGACAGACGGGGGAGTACTAGGAAACAATGAGACAACATTGGTCAGCATGGTATGCAGTGGTATCAGCTCATCAGTGACCTAACTGCTGTAATGTTTTGTGTACGCATCGTGGCAAAGGAGAGTTTTTAAAACAAGTATTTGAAGAGAAAAATACCAAATCCTGAACTCAACAGATCATTTTCTCAAACTACTTATGCTTGACTATAAAATATTATGAAATTTCAGCGTTTTGGGTTGCTTTGTATAGTTAGTTACTTTAAAACAAATTAATCCAGAAGATACAGACATGAGTCATAACACATTCATGGCTCTTTTCTAAAGTGACTTCAATGACGGGTTTAAGTTAAAACCCCTTTTTCATAATTTTTTAAAACAAAATTACACCCATGAGCTTTTTTTTTTCAGCTTTCTGCCTTAACTGGCTATACTGTGTGGCATTTTTTGTTGGAAAACCTTGCATGACAGACTAAAAGACAAACTTTGTGGTTACCGGCAATGTCTGCTGCAGATCTGAAGTAACCACACATGTGTAGGGTTTGCTGTCTAATGCCTTCTGTGCTTGGCAATCACTTAAAGCCTAATATTTTAAAACAAAGTACTTCTGGCTTCTCCTGTCTTCAGTGTATATATTTATAATATTTATGAATATATATTTTCATGTATTTGTTATTTGTTAGATGGTGGTTTACAAGGATTTTCAAGGTTCAGCACAACTTCTGCATCCATCTCAGACTGTATATATTTTTACTCCCTCTATCTGTGCACTTTGCTCCAACCAAGACTCACATCCAACCGTCTTTCTTTGTCTTCTCCCACTCTCCACTTTGCACCTCCCTTCATGCAGTGACCTCATCCATGAATGGCCTACTTGATCATACTTGATCGTTCTTCATACAAAACTCTTCTTATTCACCGAGGGCTTGTCTACACAGAGCTTTAGCTCACATCAGAGGGGTGTAAATTTAGTTCACACTAGCATGTCATGCCCGAATTGGCTCAGTGTGGACCCCGCTGATACACACTAAAAGTTCCCTAGTGCATGTTAATGTTGTCCCTTTTCAAACTTTACTAAAACAATAATAAATTGATGATGAAGACAACTTTCACCTCTCATTCACTACTCTGCTCTGCTCTGCCTAGAACTGTATAATTCTCTTTTTATTTACTGTGGTCTTCCCTTCATCTTAAAAAATCTGTTTGTTACATTTTCATGCTGACCTTAGATTGCAAGCAAATTGGGGTAGCAAATTGCTCCGTTAGTAAAGTTACAAAGTGAATTCCCACTATAAGCCTGATTTTAACCCCTCCCTCTACATCTATAAACAAAGGCATGTTGGCTTCAGAATAGATAGGTTATGATTATAGCAGAGGTTATTTTTTTCTGACCAAATTTGAGGTCTGTTGGAAAAGGGGCTAATGAATTATGACACCCCACAAAAAAAGTTGCACTCTGAAGTTAAAAAATATTTCTGATGCTCTTTTTCCTCTACTTCTTAGCAAATACACACACACACACAAAACCACCAGCAAAAAGCACAGAGATAAATTATGGTTCACTAAATTCATCTAGTTGAGATCTAGTGTGCAGATATAAAGATGAGGTAATTAAACTCATATTTTAAAAGATATTTTAAATAATATTGTTAGCATGGGTCTTCAGGAGCTGACAAGCTAATTTTGGCTCCTTGGCACACAGTGCTAGGAGCTAGGAGCTGAAAGAGGCAGCCATGGGGAAATGCTCCTTCCTGGGTGTCCTGCAGAACACTTGGCAAACAAGGGCCAAATCACATCCCTCCCCAGGCTCCTGCTCTCCCTAATCTCTCTGGCACAGACACACTTCTGCACACTTTCTAAAGATCTGCTCCTACATATCTCAGGTGGTCTGCTGGGAGGGGTAGAGGTGAGAACAAGGCATGGAGAGAGCAAAGTGCTTGAGGGAGGAGATCAGGGACAGTTCCTCCTTCTGTTGGGCCTTCTGAGATCCACAGAAGGAAAGAGACCCAGTAAGCCTTAGGAGCCTTGTCAATCCCAATCAACCTTTTCCTGCTTTTGGAGGCTTCCGACCTCAGAGAAACATCAGGTCCATCAGAGGCCCACCCCAGCCCTACGAGATCCTTGGGAAGCATGTTGCTCCCCAAAGAACCAGTCTGAGCCTATTTTAACTTGTCATAAGCTGACAAGCATATTTTTGCTCCTCAGGGAAGCCAACTTCAGCTACCTGGGGGCTGAGGAGCCTGCTAAGTCTGAGGCAGACATGTGTGGGTCAGTGCCAAGGCTACTAAGGCTTATAGGAGGAAACTGCCCAGTAGCTATCCCTAAGGTTCATAGGGAGGGCCATGAACATCTTAAGACTCAAAGGATAGGGGTCCATGAGTATCCTAAGGCCTGCAAAATACAGGCCCTGATGGGGATACAAAGCTTTTCAGGGATTAGGGTGGTAGAGGAAGAGACCACTGACAAACCTCATGAGGCCCGTAGGTGGTGGAGAGTAGAAGACTGCCTCCTAAAGCTCTAGAAATCGGAGAGGGCACCAATGAGCCTCGTAAGGTTTACAGGATTTGTGAAGATCATTAGAGCCTACAGATTAGAGGCATCAACAAACCTGCTAAGGCTTTTATGGATTTGGGGACCTGAGAACCTACTAGGCATCTCAGGGAATTTGAGCTCCCCAGACTATCTGCGTAGAAATGTAGGACTGGAAGAGACCTAAAGAGGTCATCTAGTCCAGCCCTCTGCTCTTGAGGGACAACCACTTAAACCTAAACCATCCCTGACAGGTGTTTGTCCAACCTGTTCTTGAAAGCCTCCAATGGCAGGGATTTCCCAGCCTCTCTTGGAAGCCTATGTTATCCATCCTTAACAAATAGTTTTGTCTTTCTAGAGCTTTTGGTCACTAGTATCCTTTACTCAAGCTTTAGCCATACAATGATTGTGCTAACTCTGGCCTTCTTTATGACCAGAGAAACAAATCTGTTTTACAAACTCCTGATTAGACAATAACTTATTGACAATAATGAATCATTCCTCACTTCTTTTGGAAGGCCCAATCCTGCAAATTGCTGAGGGTGTTCAGCATCTCAAACGCTTAGGCTATGTAACAACCAATATCATTAGGCAGCAGTAGTGGACCAGATACTCTGATAGTGTAAATTACCATAGCTCCATTCAAGTCTATGCCACTTGACGCTAGCTGAGGATCTGTCCCACTGTGCCTACAATGGAGACCAAAAACTAGTTATATACTAATGCTCTGTATGCATTGCAGTACAAGTGTGGTGGCTGTTCCAAACATAAGCCATTGTACTTCTTAAAGCTCTTAGAAATAGTGCATGATCCCAAAAACTATAATCTTATGAGGTTATTCTTGCAGTACTGTGTTTCCAGTTTGAATGAAATTTAAAAGTAGAGGAAATTTCAGAAGAAAGACTGATTTTGATAGTTCCAGCCCATAAGTATCCAATCTGAACCTTGGAACCTTTTGAAATGTTCTTATTACTCCTACAGTTAACATACAATAAACAAAATACCATTTTATCTGTCTTGCCCAATGTTCTTTAAAAAAAAAAAAAAGGCAAATTTTGCAATTCCATGGGTTGCAGAGGGATGATTATTGGACAAATTTTGCCTGAAATCTGCTTTAATGGATAAAACAGACAAGCAGCACTTTGTCCAATGGAATGTCTACTGCTGTGATGTTGGGCAGACTTCAAAAGCTTCAGAGGTTAAGTTTACATGTTCCTATAAACCTGTGTATCACAAGATCAGTACTTGAGATTTCTGTTACCTCTGTGTTCGCCATACTATAAATACAGTACCACAAGTTTTCATGATATTTTTATCATAAACATGCCCCTTTCAGTTTGAGGCTGTACAGGTGTAAGTGAGGGCCAAAATCAGCCCATAATGCTGAAATATGCCATGTCAAAAAATGAACAAACGATTGATTGTTAAAGATTAAAAAGTGGTCCCACATACTTCTTCATCAGAGGAAGGAATCTTAACTAATAGCATGAATTTGAAAAGCCCAACAAGATCTTGAAAGATGCTTACAGCTGGTCTTATGAGGCTGCTACACTTTTCAAGTGTATGTATCATGTATGCTTTATCATCCTGTTCCCCAGGTCTTTTCCTTTATTATTGGACATGAAAATTATGCTGCCTTCTTTTTAAGTGGGTGAATCAGGTTTGATACTGGAGTGCCACTATTAGCAAAGAGTTATTCCATAACTGTCTCAAAGTGAAATTCTAAGTGCAAAATATAACCCAGAATTAAATATAAATAGAGAAATACTTTACAATAAATAGAAATGATCAGTACTTCTTCTATAGTGTACATAGCAGATGTAGACAGGAGGGAAAGGGGACTGTGCACATGGATTTAAAGAAAATATTTTTCCTCTTAAAAACTTTTGTGATCTATGTACTATATAAAAGGCAATTCAGAGAGGCTGTGAATGAGGCTATACATACTGTAAATCTCTGGTTTCTATTAACATCACTGACAGCTTGAGATTTGCTCTTGTGGTTACCATGAAATCACCAGAACTCTTGAATATATTTACCTACCATGTTTTATATATATTTATACACTGCCAGTTAGAAAAAAAAAGTCTGACTTCATGGCTGTGACATCAACATCACTAGGAAAGTCATAGTTGTCATTATGGTTATGATGTCACTGCCTTAGAATATGACCTTCTACCTGACAGAACTGAAGTATGAAGTTAACTAAAATAATCGGCATTCTGATTGGCTTTCCATGTAAAAATGCCACACTTCTTTGGTTCAAGTCCCAGATCTCCCACTGACTTGTTGCGTAACCCTTGAACAAATCAACTCCCTGTAGCTGAATTGCTCATCTTTAAAATTATCTTTTCCACTACACTCTGTCTGTCTGGTCTATTCAGCCTGTAAGATCTGAGGGGAAGAAGGTCTTTGTCTCTCACTCAAGTGTGTCCTTCAGTGCCTAGTACAATGAACCACTGAGATGCTAATTAATAAATAATAGTAACATAGTAATGAGCCAGATCCTAGCCCCTGGATCTGTTCCTTTTGTGCTGCTGAACGATGCAGGTTAGTGGGGGATTCCCCTGATATACAGGGAATTCCCAAATGGCAAAAAGCCAGGATTGTTAACTCTATGCCATCCACTCTCCCTTGCCTTCCCCCAGGTAATAGATGGTATTCCTGGACTGCCACTGCACTTTGGCAATCCCAGGCTGGCAAAAAATTCCTGTTGAACTGTTTTTACAGGTTCATTTACAACAGCTCTAGCTACTCTAAGTTATATCACAGGTCAGTTCAGTCCCTGCTTCGGCCAAGAATCAAGGGAGCAGAAAGACAGCTTCCCACCACTTGGTCCTATGTCTACCACAGCCTGGCCAGACCCAGCTGACCCGGTATTCAAAAGATCATCATGCTTTATTTCTTGCATAGTGTGCATCCCAGATGAAGTGAAAAGACAAAGAGTGAAAAGAAAGTCATAATTCACTGCTATGCTATAATCAAAGGCTATATTTCACATGATCTCCAAGGATCTCCAAGGATATGATCTCCAAGGAAAAATCCCACCTCACACCATTTAGTAGTCTTGTAACTAAACTCTAGGTTCACTTTCACCCAAAAAGTTTAAGGAATTAAGGACTGAGAAAATAATAAGAGAGAGGAAGTGTTGAGACACCAAGGACCACATATTTTGAAGTACTAATCAGGTAAGTGATTATGGTGCTTTTATGGGCTAGAAAAGAAAATTGTCACATGTTGTACGACTCTGTCTAGAACAAATGGCAGTGGTCAACAGGGTTAGCACTAAATAACAGTCACTGTTAGCCAGCTACTGTTGTTATATGTAGGCTATAGTTAAAACATATTTTAAGTTATATAACATGTGGTATATAATAGAGACCACAGGAGAGATTTAATTTGAGCCTGTAACTCTGATTATTGCTAATGGGAGTTACCCATTAGAATGGAATTGAAATTATGGTCCAAGGAGTTAATAAAGAGCATATGCATATTTATATAAGTTCTTACACCCTTGAGTTGCTAAATAGAATCATGTGATCTTAAGGTTTTCCACTGCTGACTAGCTAGTTATGCGATAAATAGGTACACATCACCCTGCTTAGCCTATTTGAACGTGTTTGCCTGTCCAAGGTCTGGGGTGGGCCTTTTTACTTCTTCCCCTTTCTGTTTTTAAGAGGTTGCCATCTACTCTCCCCATGTTCTCTCTTTTGCACCCGCAGATCTCCTTACTTCGGAGGTCTCCTTTGGGGATTCCCATTTGCAGTGGTTTGTAATTTCCCTGAAAATCAAGTGCAGCCAGTGCCTCAGACGTGCCTCCATTTCCAATTCCAGCTGCATTTCTAAGGAGGTGCTGTGACTCCAGGGAAGCAGAGTCTCCAGCTATGTGACAAAAGAGCAGTCATCTTAGGAAAAGCAACAGGAATCCAGCAGAGGTAACAGTGCAGCAACAGCAAAGAACAAAGTGTGGAAGGGAAGTACGGGTGTGGTGGTGAGAAAGAGTGGGTGGGGGCAAGATGTCCCGCTCTCTCACTCTCTCTGTTTTTAAAGGATGTGATTGAATATGTTTATTTATTTATTGGCATTCTTAAGTTTGTGGATACATATGGATTATATTTAAGGTATACAGTGTAAAACTACTAGCCTAAGTACTGCAGATGAATAATGTGGGATAGAGAGTCAGACTGTGACCCTTCATGCGGGAAGAAGAAGATTCAACCTTGTCCCTAGCCTTGGTCCATTTACAACCTAGTACCTGAGCACAAAGACTATTGAAGTTTAGCACTGATAGTGGCTAAACTCCCCAAAGGACATGGGGGAATGTCTTCCCCTTCACACCAGCCTCCAAGTTGGCTCCATCTAATGGGGTGGGAAAACGTGCTGTTCTCTGGACAGGGAGGTAGTAGCAGGACTGAAGTTATTCTTCCTGCCTCTAGCACAATGCTTCCAAGGACCGAATCAGCATCCTCTTCTCCCTATTACAGGGCTGTGCTTTAAAGGCACAGTCTGTACCATCATTTTCACAGCCATAGTCCGGTTGTTACTGAGGTCACTTTTTCAACACCAGAGACAGCACTTTTAGCCTATCAAACTCTAGCCTGTGATATATATTTTATTACACTCTTTAAAAATGATCTGAGTCCTAATGTGCTGCATACGTTGATTAGCTGATGAGGCCAGTAACTACTACTAGAACTAAAACAACATGCGTGTTGGTTTTTCCATCAAAAATCAAATTTTCAGCACAAAACTTTGTCAAAAATTCAAAATTTGGAAATGTCAGCTAATTGGTGGGAGGTAATTGGAAAATCTAAGTTTTTGGAAAATGTCAACAAATTCTACTTTTTACTATTTCATCTTGATTTTTCCATGCTCATTTTGTCCTACAAAATGCTTGACAATGAGCCTAAAATACAGCTGAAGTGCAAGGAGTTGTGTCCCAAATGCTACATTAAGTGCCCATACCTGTATACTGGTGGCTCCCATTACAGTCCATGGGAGATCTGTATGGGCAGACACAAGAGAAGAATTTGGATGGCACTGGGGCTTCCAATCATATTTTTAACTGGCAGAGCAATTGTTTTGCACTATAACCTCTGTCTACAGTCAACATACTGCAAAATAGATTAGACTGAATTAGACAGAACAAATAATTATGGTCCATAAAAATATCCGGAGTACATTGCCTGTTACTATTTTAAAGATTAAGAAGAGTAATTTACTAGCAATGTTGGGCTGAATAATAGATAATTCAGAGCCAATCTTCTATCCCAAATAAATTGAAAAGATTCTTTACTCACTTAGTGAGAAATCCTTTATATGGGCACACAAGGCTCCAAATGCATCAGAAACATCATGTTGTCACTGTATGGGTGTGGGGGGGAGGTAAGCAGTGGAGAGGCAGAGCAAGGGGTCCCCATTCCCTCTGTTTCACTACAGAAGAATGCTACTAAGTCTCTCTCTCTGCTGGAAAGCAGGTGGGATGTGTATGTTTGGAATGCAATCCCATGGGTGAGTTCAAAGCAAAGATCTGCAGGCTGCAAATCATATAATGCAAAGCAAGAACCGTATCTGCTGCTGATCCTCATGCCACACAGCAGTCAGTGCAACAGCCTGCCCCAGTGTCCCTATATTCATGCTGGAGGAAGGAGAAAGATTCCATCATCCCTTGGCCCCATGTACTTTTCACAAGCAATGTCAAAGTTTGGTAAATGCACATCAATGTGAGTTTCACAACTTAAGTATCACCCAATCTAATTGTCTGTGTTCCCCCACTCCCAAGACAACCTTCCTATCTGTATGCATGGTGGAGCATTCTTGATCTTTAGAGATGTCAATATCAGAATAACAGTGCTGGAGAGGGTTTGTTTAGGGAAAATTAAATGGCTGATCAGTTCACTTTTGTGTCATTATTTATTGTTCTAGTTGTGGTACCACTAGGAGTGCTGTGAAAATGGCACTTACTCTATTTAATAGCACTATAATAGCAGCCTCTACTCAATTGCATTAATGCAATTTAGGTCTTGCCTACACTTAATGTTACCACTTCAGCTGCGCCGCTGTAGCGCTTCAGTGTAGATACTGCTTAAGCCAATGGGAGGGGTTCTCCCATCAGCATAGGTAATCCATCTCCCCAAGGGGCAGTAGCTAGGTCGATAGAAGAATTCTTCCATCAACCTAGAGCTGTCTACATGGAGACATAGGTCGGCTTAACTACATCAGTCAGGGTTATGGATTTTTCAAACCCCTAAGCAGCCTAATTTTCTAGTGTTGACCAGGCCTTATTAACAGTATCAAGGGCAGGCAAACAGATCATAGATTTAAATCCTGATCAATATCTAATATAACAGCAGTGAATATCTCTGCTGAATATTATATCTGTCTAACCACTTTTATAGCTCCATCACCATAATGCCAGAATATCTCCCAACCATTTAAAAATAGAAATAATAATAGTTCTCTCTCCCTTTCCTCCTTATCTGTAGAATAAATAGCTTGAGTAAGTTTATATGGAATGTTGCGTGTGTTGTGTGTGTGAAGCACTTATGAAGGGAAAGAAGCCAAATGAAAGAGATTTGAATACAATGATTGATGCCAGTGGTTATTACGTCTTCTGCTAGAAGGTTTCATAGGCCATGTTCCATAGCCCCAAAGTAGCACAGCTACTACTTCCCTACAGTAGCACAGCTATGGTGTTGCAGCTATGCTGCCATAGCCCGTAGTGTGGATGCATCCTACATCAATGGATTGGTTTTTCCATTATTGTAAGTAATTCACCTCTCCAAGAGGCAGTAGCTAGGTCAATGGAAGGATTCTTCTGTCAGCCTAACTGCATCTACATCAGGGATTATGTCGACCTAACTACAGCACTCAGGGTGCAAAATTTTTCACAGCCCTGAGCAATGTAGTTAAGTTGATCTAAGTTTTAAGTGTAGATCAGGCCACGGCCTCAGGCTTTGTCTACATGAGTAAGTCAGTTTAACTAAAGGAGCAATTATAAATTGACTTACTTAAACCAGTGCAAAAGCTGGTATTTCATATTTCAGCTTAAACCAGACTTATTTCATTCAGTTTAAATTGAGTAGGAATCTGTTTAAGATAAACTGAAATGAACCAATTTTAAACCTAAACAAGAGAGCCCATATGGGTTTAAAAATCAGTTTGAAATCAGTTTAAAAAAACAACTGAAGTTAAACCTGTACAGACTTCTCTGGTAGGCAGGCCTTATTCCTCATACATTTATATGTGAGCGTGCTTTTCAGTGGATGTGTATACCTATGTATGCAAATATATAGCAGTAAGGTAACAAATACTCACTTATTGTTCTGCTATCAGGATTACTAATATAAATCTCTATTTGTAAGAGTTTATAACTCATCTCAGTGATAAAAATTTCCTCCAGGCTGAAACTTGGCAGGCACTAAGCCTGAGAAAGAATATTTCACAAGATTCATGAAAAAAACAATAATCAGTTCAGTCATTTCAGATGAATAAGGAAGTATACAATAGACATTTTCATTGGCTTCAGGTTTTTCATTTTGGTGTTCTCCTATAACTCAAAAGAACTTCACTTCAAAACTAGCAACAACTGCCAAGCAATTATTAGACCATGTGGATTAAACATTATTTATATTTAACCATATTTTGAATAACCAAACTATGGTTATTTTCACAATATACATTTTAGCACACACATTTTAAGAGCTTGTTGAGCATCCCAGAGAGATGTATGCATAGTTCTAGGGTCAGGAGAGATTGCAACTGAGACTGTGCTGAAAGAACCTGTGGTTTAGGGGAGCTGGCATGGTCTAGTGGATAGGGCAAGAGACGTGGATGCTCATCCCAGCCTTGCCACTCAGCACCTACATGATCTTGAGCAAGTCATTTCATATCTCTGTGCTTCAGTTTCCCTTCCTTATCCTTCTTGTCTACTTAGATTGTAAGCTCTTAGAGGCCATGACTATCTCTTACGTGTATATACAGTGCTTCACACACTGGGGCCCTGATGTCAGTCGGGGCCTCTTTGTGTTACTGTAACATAAAATAATACTCCTGTCTGGAAACTCTATTTCCTAACATAAGTGTGTGCAGGTCTGTCTAAGTCATTGTAAACTGATGAGCTGACAGAGACCCATAGTCCTAGTAGCTTGAAAATATATTGGCATTGAGGGAATGGGGCAGGTGTGGCTCAGGGTGCCATAAAGCTTTTTTTTTTTTTTTAATATAGTGAGGTGAAAATGAGGAGGGAGAGATGAAGAGGAGCGGGTGCAAAAATGGAGGTGTCCTGAGCCCAAAATAAAGGGGGGCAAAGAGCAAAGACAGGGACAGAGGGAAGGGACAAGGGATAGACAGCAAGGAAAATTGGCAGAGTATGAGAAGGAAAAAGAAGAGACACAAAAGAGAGGGAGTTGATAATAGGTGAGAAGAGTTTTATCATCTCTTCCGCCTCCTCTCCTTCCTCCCAGTCTGACCCTGAAATTACTTAATCATAAACTTTATGCTTGTGAGTAATCTCATTGACTTCAATGGGGCTGCTCATGTGAGTATAAAGTAATGCATATGCTCAAATGGTTGCAAAGTCAGGGCCAGACTGCCTAGTGATCAGACCTTCTCCTGTTAACAATGTAGAGTGACAGATGTGTTTCTGAATTTCCTGACTTCATTCTTAATGCTTTTTGGTGTTCTTCTTAATGAATATATAGTATACAATATGTAACAGTGTTTGTATGTAACTGTATGTGTATGGTATATATATTTTTACACACACACACATGCAAGAATTTCATCCACGGGGGTGTGTGCGTGGACATGCGCATATGTATATAGATTACACACAAACACCCCTATGTATCATATATATTCAAAAAAAAAGAAAGATGTACAAACCACAGTTATTGCCCACCATTTAAGAACAAATCAGCCTCCATAACTTATGGAAAATTAGCATAATAGAAATGCAACATCTTATAAAAAAGTATTTTTTCATGTAAAAAACCCAGCTGTATTGTGAAAGCTAATTATTCTGCATAAACAGTTGAGGTGTTGGTCATAATGGCAGCTCTGGTGGTTACAAAGTTTTTTGGCATTTATAAAAGGCATAAAAAACAAAGTGTGGTAAGGGGGAAATGAAAATATACAGTAACTGGGTAGAGTTGGGGAAAACAGAATAAAGGAAAACAGATGCCTTGGCTGAGACTGATAGTCATGGAGCTCTTGTTCAAGAAGGACTAAGGCTCACCAAACAAAGCCCAAAAGATATCATCTTATCTTGCTATATACAATGTTATATTTATTTGACTAGTTAACAAAGATAAAGAATCTGAAAAGTGAAAGTGTGCAGTAGTTACTGTGCAAGTGCAGTGCTATTGCCGGTTGTTTTGTTTCTAGGTCTTTGTGTGTGTGAAGTCGTATAGAAATTATATTTATAATGAAAAACATTAAAAGGAAATCAAATCAGGAGAGCCAGAAACAAAATCAACATGGACTATAATGTCTCCGTGCAGGATAATGATTATTGAGTATTTTAATTATGCTACAATTGTACTATCTTTTGAGCATCTTTACACATAATTATTTGTGTATGGGGAAGGGGGGGACAAAGGTGTTGTTCTATATTATTTACTGTACCTGTGGGTAGCTGTCAGTCCGTGGTAGAACAGATATATCATAGGTAGCGGCAAAATGGCTTTTAGCTTGCTGGATCTGGCCATAGCGTTCTCTTTTTCTCCATTTTGCTCTTCGATTTTGGAACCAAACCTAAACCATGAAAGCAAATAACAATCAAAAGAAGCTATTGAAAAGCCTTTACTGAAACAAAAAGACTTTGGAAGGCAACTTCCAAAATTGCAGTGTTTCTCTGAAAGGAGACTTCTCTCATTGAAAAGGGGAAGCTCACCGTTCTCTCTCACATAGACCCTTTTGAGATCAGGTCTATTTAAGTGAATTCTGGATCTCTTAGGTATGTTTACAGGAAAGCTATTGGCTTAAGGAAAGAGACAGAGAATGATCAGCACATGAGGTAACGTGATGTTATATATCCCAATTCCTTTGGGCTGCCTACTCAGGGAGCAGCAAGACATACCTAAAAAGTCCCTTCTCCTATTATTAGTTCGTTATGATTGGCTAATCTCTTTATCAGGGTTTGTATTATCTGAAGCAACAAGAAAAGGGTGGGAGAAGCTGGCTAACAGCATCTGTGAGCTGTGCCACACAATGGAGAGGCTCTTGAAGAAAGGGACACAACCAGTCAAGGCTGGGAAACAACAAACATTATGGAATCAAGGCTGTCCTTTATAATAGGATCCAGTGGATGGTCCTGGCAGCATGAAGCACCTCAGTAAAAAGAAATGTTATTTTTACTGAGAGATGGGTTCTGTATGGAAAATTGGAGTTCTGGGAAGGAAAGGAATTTAATTTCTAGGTTCACTTAGAGCCTGATTCAATGCCCACTGAAGTTAATGGAAAGATTGACTGAAATGGCCCTTGGATTGGGCCCTTAGTTATAAAGGTATTAGTGTATCTAAATCTCTGAGTCTTTATATGGCACCCAGCACTGTGTCGTCTGAGAGCCTAATTTATGAGTCCACCTTGTTGTATTTTGTGACATCTAAAGAGATTCAATAGGGTCCACCTTGTGATGTATAGCTAAAGCTTCAAGTTTAGTTTGGAGTGCCTAGAACAGTTTATATGCTGGTGTGTAGCCTGCTATAAGTTGGACTGAAACTACTATCCTGAAGGCATTATTGTGCAAGCCACATGCATGGTGGTGAACACTTACTCATGAGAGTCATCCCATAGAATCAAAGAACTGTTCGTCTGAGCGTGTTCATTAATACAAGTAAGGGATTTCCAGTCAAGCCCTTACTGCTCTGCTATGGGTAAATTCACTTTGATACTCGTTAATAAAGTTACCATGTTAGTATAACTGATATTACTGGTTGTATTGAGGCTCCCCAGTCATGGACAACGACCCCATTGTTTTAGGCACCGTACAAACACAGAGCAAAAAGATGGTACCTGCCCCTATCTGAGGGAGGCTTCATTATATCGGATGCCGCAATATTTAAAATAAAGTTATATGGGTTTTCGACTCTAGAATAGGGCATGTAGCTCTCTTTGGGCTATGCAGAAAGTGTCACCATGAGGAAATAATATAAAGACTCAACTCTCATTAAAATGTGACATCAAAATAGGAGTCCCTGGAAAAAGTTTCTGGTAACTAATGCTGGTTTTAGTGCTTTTAACTCTTTGGGATTTTTGCGCTGGCCCTCTGGGATTCTAACACTCCCGTGATATTGTCTAAACAGCAGGGGCATATTACTGATCAGTTTAATTTCTAACCACTTACTGCAAATTTAATATGGCAGTTTTAAAAAATGTACCCAGAAATCAAAACAAGGCACAGATTACCTGTTGAGCATATTTTCTACGAACCTTGTTGGTAAATTTGTATTATCTATCATGCCTGGGGCTCAGCAAAATATATATATATATATTTAGTATTTTTCCTGCTGTCTCCACAGGAGGCACCAAGAACATGCCAAGGGAATTTAGTAATGAGGCTCTTTCATTGAAAAAAGACCTTGACAATCTCCTTAAAATGGGTGCCAATTACTGCACTGACATGCAGCAGGAAAGAGAACAACTTAGATAAATTAGGTTCAGGTTGGCTCGCTCTGCATGTATGCAGGACACAAATTAAACTGGATCTTGATGAAATGGCGGTGAAGGGAAATGTGGGTAGCGTATCCAGCTGATCATTCTGCTAAAGTAAATAAAACAATTTGTTTGAATTTATAGTAACTAAAGGAGGGGGGGAGGGGGAAGCACGCTTTTTTTTTTCTTTGACAATCCCCCAGAATGTTTCTGTTTACATCACTTTACTAGAAACTGACTCTTGGCAAAGATAAAGTAACCATTTGCCTATACAAAGTAATGCAAAACTGCTGCTTGTTATCCTTGCATTGCCAGATGCTTGCTCCTAATGATGCAAGGCCTTTTAAACTGCTTAATCCCGTGATGGAATACTGTTGCTACTCAAGATCAACATGATCACCATTTCCTTTCATATTCCTTTCTTAGTTAGCATCTCAGAAATGCAGATATTGGTCATTTTCTCAGCAAGGGGAAATTATATGTAAACAAAATAGGGGGAAAAAATCTCAAGAAAGACTCTTATTCAGATATACTGCAGTCTGCACATTTAATTCTTCAGTTGTCATAGTTTTACTTCAAGAAGCCTATGTAACTGAGAAAAAAATATGATCAATTTCCCAACCTGAAATCATCAGTTTGGACCGCATTATTCCACCCTAATTCACACCAAGTAGTATTTTACTCCATGAGGAGTCCCAAAATTATGCAATTGAAATCATATAAAGCCACAGTAGTCTTAATGTCTTACATGAATTTGTTTTACATCTAAGCAAAGCTTCGCTGCAAAAAGTAACGACCAGAAGTCACACCCAAGAATGTCTCTAATTTAAAAAGAAGATTGATTCTCCATCTCCAGGGTTTAAAGAGTTAAAAGTCATTAGGCTAAATTCTCTTGACTTCAGTGACCTTGCATGGGTAAAAACGGAGGGCAAATTTGGATCCTATTTTCAGATGACAACAGTATCTATGTCCCTCGGTTGAAGACAGACATGCAAAGGCCATTTCTTTTTATAAAAGGTAATTAATTTAAATAGTTTATAACGGTGATCTTTGTTTAATTTTCAGTCATGTGAATGTGAACTGGCTTTTTTTTCTTTATAAACTACAGGTTGTGAAGTTGTTAACACATATAAAAAGTTACTCCTGTTCTGGGAAATTCTACAGGCCTGATATTCCCTAAACTGAAAAATCAGGGAATATCAATGGAACCAGAAAGATCTCCAAAAACAGAATTAACTTTTAAAATGCAATCACTATATATATTTGACTGCTAAACCCATCCTTTGAAAGTAAAATTCAAAAGATCTCAGATTTTTTCCAGCCTTCCTGTGTATTTAAAGCCTTTCCTCAGCATTGTACATGTACAGACACAAATATTACATAGATGTATTAAATCAGTCGTGTGTGTAACTGAAAATATACATGTAATGCTAGTTTATTAACAGTTCAACAATAAATGTACCCAAGAAATTAAAATAATCTTGAAAATTGATCATACAAGATTAGCAATAAGTGAAAGAAAGTAGGCTCCCATCCTTCAAGGTAATGAGCAGCCTCAACTCCCAATTATATTAATTAATCAGGCCCTTACAATGTATATATATTGTTTCAGTGTTTAGTCCTTGAAAAAATATAAGGACTTTGATTATTTTAAAACTGTAATTTGTGTTCAATAACAGAACTAGAGTCCACTGCTGTCCAATTTGGCATGATGATAATGGCAAACTATTATACCTTTTTTATTATACAGTTGGGAACTTTTACATATTAACACCACATTCATGCACTGCCTGAAATTTTGACAGTCAAGCAAGGTTATCAGAAACCAAAACTCCTATTATATTTCTTTCTATTTTTCTTCCTATAGGCAAGTTTCCCCGACAGTGACACCTATATGTTAACAAGTTATTTTTCCTGTGTAATGAGTCGGCTCCTCTTTATAGAAAAACATATTTGGTTTGATGCAAGATTATGACTTTTGTACAATCCCTAATGTGATGTTGATCTCTTTCTAGAATGTTTAACTTATCCTGTGTAATGTCTAAATTAGGTACCTACCTGGACTCTTGCCTCAGTGAGTTCTGTTCTCAGTGCTAGCTGTTCTCTTACATAGACGTCAGGATAATGAGTTTTCTGAAACACTTTCTCCAGTTCCTCCAGCTGTAAACTGGTAAAGGTGGTTCTGTGTCTCCTCTTCTTACTGCTGGAGACATTGCTGTCACACTTATCTCCAAGTTCATCCAGTTCTCCCTTCTCCTGCATCCCTTTCACGGGAGAGATCCTAAGACTATTGCAATTGTCCATGGGCCTATTCAGCTCTGCGTGAAGAGGCTGTCCTTCTACTTTAGTAATCCCATAGTTCACTGTACACAAGGGGAAAAAACAAGCAGTTAAATGGGCTTTTAGATCTGAGGATTTGTAGAAAACTCTTTCATAAGAAAGTTGATTATATGCAGTGATGTGTTGGAATGTGATACAATTGGCAAGGAATCCTGTAATTCTTGATTACAAATTTGATACCATTATTGATACCTATAGGATTTTCACAAAGAAATGTTATCTAAAAATATATTTGAACTCTTTTGGTGTGAGGATAAAGAATTCTGCATAAGTAAATTACCTATTTCTTAGATATTGCAAACAAAATATATAATAGGCAGTATATGAAACCTGATTAAAATAGAGTTGCATAGCCCAGAATTATAATATCAACTATATTTTAATTTAAAATAAATGGCACAAAAGCTACTGAAAAATGTGATTTTAAAGTAAGATGGCAGTTACACCAAACCCAGAATATTGCTATGAAAAATTCAAAATAATTATATATAATAAATTAAATATTTGTAAATTGACTAATCAAGAACCACCGGATTGAATAAAATGATAATTTGACATTGTGCACAAGCCGAACAGATTCCATATAAATAATCTTGGATTTGTGAAGTGGAATTGTTTCCAATTAAGATTGTTATGATTACAAACTATAGAGGGTGTCTGCAAAATGTTAACTAGTAAAAAGAACTTATTTTATATATTTTGTATTAGTATTGCAGGAACTATTTATCTTTGGTAAAGACTAACTGACAGCAATAAGGATTAAAATAATTTTCTTTAGTTTATTAATAAGAAATAAAAAACAGTTGGTATTTTTGCTAAACATGTCACATCGCATGGGTAACTCATGCAACATGTTACAAGATTTGAAAGATCCTTTTTTTGCTCTCACAGACAGGAGGGAAAGTTAAAACATCTACTGCAGTAAAACTTTATATAGAATGGCATCTGGAATATGATTTGGAGCTTGTTTTAAGTTTCTCTGCCACGGTCGATAATTTCATTCAGAACCATTGATAGATCTCTGTTCATGCGGAGTTATTTTAGCCAAACATAATTTTTAAATACCCGACACAAATACATAGATTAATAATGCAATAAAACACCAAACATAAATTAAGCAAGCTAATTAAAAACAACCACACTCAGTAAATCAACATGCTGTAGCTTTCCTAAGCAACACTTGTTTTTGATACTTTTGAGAGCAAAAGATTGCCATTGTATTTCCTATGCTCTTTTTAAAATTTCTGACATAAAAAAGAACTATTTCAAAAATCTTTTCAATGTGTATATGAAGTATAGCAAACTTGATATACTATTAATCCCAGTATTGTATTTAGCTGATTTTTAGCCATATCTAGGAACTTTCTACTAGAGCAAGATTTTTTCCTGTAGGTTTTTTTTTAATATATATATATAAACAGTGAATGACATAGCTAGAAAATATTGAATTAAAATGTCAAAATTGTAAACTGATTATTAAAAAATAAAAATAAAGTGGACTAGATTTTCTTTTGCCTGGATTCCAGAAATATAAAACGTATTTATTAATTTAGTCAGAATGATAAAAAATATGTGTTATAATTTTGTATCTGCAATAAATTTTTACAATTAGAAGTGAATTATCCTAGTGTACTAAAGTGGTATTATTCCAAATAATTATTTTAAAGAAATGTGACAAAATGTTATTCAATTTCAGCTTTTGAAATAAAGTACAAATAGTATATATATTTAAATTACACTGAAAAAGTTCACAATAAAAGATAATGTACAGAATATAATATTAACTATAACCCAAATACTTTTTATGTGGAGTTTGGCAAGTAAAAATATTATTTCCACAGACTGAATAAAATATTAGAAAACTACATAATACTTTAATCATTTTGGTTCTTAACATTTGGAATATAGTGTTTGGCAGATCTGAAAACTCATTAAAATAAATGGGTTTGTTATAAATATCTCACATTTATTGGTTTGTTGTTTTAAAGGAACCCTCAACTTGCAGGTTATGTGGTATATATAAAGAGACACAAAAATCCTCTTGGAATTGCAAAAGTGCTTTAACTGTCTTGAAACGAAATGATGGGATTTGTATTCAGTCCGTTACAAGAGAGAAAAGATAGATGGTTTGTTTTGATAACATTTTGACTTTCCTAGGCTTTTGTATTCGGAGCTGAATACCAAAGAGTTACCATTAAGAAATGTCCCTGTAGTAGCTTGAAATCTGTAGTGGATCCTATTTGGATATTAATAGTCACTTTAACAGACTATATAAGAAGGCAGATCTGAGTCACTTGAGCATTTGTTGCTAGGGTAAGAATGCTTCTAGGCACTGCACCAGATGTTATTGCAAGTTTAGCTATTTCGTCTCTTTAGTACATTAGATAGTTTAAGCTAAAAGATGGACTGATCATACAAATATATACAGTGTGTGTCTATAATATAACAACAGCACGCAGCTATATCTGATCATTGCATTCTAGCTTGAACTATATATTAAAGAGAATTCATCGGTCTGTCATAAGACTGTGTGCACATCGATCAACGGTTAACTACCGAGATTTTCTATTGTCAAATCCCCACATTTAGCTGCATCCTACAACGAAAAGAACTGTTTTAAAATGTTCAACGTTTATGTTTTGGCTCCACTGGTTTTTGGCTCGAAATCCTTCAGGGGAGTCAATGGCACTGTCTGAATTGGGGACGGAAGGGGAAAGTCAGCGCTGTTGACCGGAATTTGGACCGTTACTTTAGTTCTAGTTGAATCTTCCCAGTTTACGCTGTGATCTCCGCGGTGCGGTGGAAACCAAAGCGAACGCTTCGCATCGTGTGCTGCTGCCAGCAAGGGCGGCTGAAACCCAAGGACAGGGGCTCTTTAAAATATTGGCTGAACAGGGCCCTTTAAAAAGCGTCTGCCCGATCCTCCACCGGAGCGGGCTCGGAATCCACCGCCCTTAGTTGCTAAACGCCCCCGTTAAAACTTCCTCTGGGATCCTGGGATAAAAGGAGTGAACCTTGGAGGGGCGTCACGCCGGTTCTCCCAAGACACTCCGGCCAGCTGGGAATAGCGCTAAACGACCCTCCCAGGGAGACTCACCATTACTGTCCTGGCAGGGAGATGTCCTCACATGATGCTCAGCCCTTTGCAGAGGGTTGAAGGCCTGCACGCATTTGCTGGCTGAAGTCTTGCTGTAAAAGGACTCATTGTCCAGCGTTTCCATAACGTGCTCCAACGTGCCTCCTGCTCCCATGTAAAAGTCACTGTTCTTACTCGGCTGGTTCTTCAGGGCAAACTTCTCGCTCAGAAAATCCATAATCATCTAAAGCTGTTTGGGAGCCTCTTCCCTAGACAGAGGCTGGCCTGTGAGCGGGGGGCGGGGGAGGGAGGGTGAAGGGGAGAGAAAGACCTCCAGAGCTCAGGGAGCTGCTTCGCCTCTGAGCCTTTGATTTGTCTGCTCTTAAAAGGGGGGACCCGAAGTTGCTTTTATATCTTGAAGCTCAGCAGGGCTCCTTGTGCAACCTCCCATTTCTAATGAATATGAAAATAGCCAGCCAGTGTAACTCCACCCCAGACATCCCCCCCCCCCCCACCTAATCCAACACTGGAGGGAGATCCAGGCCCACTTTAGGCAGACAGATCCATTTCAGGCAGACAGACACACAGACGCTCGGGGGGAGGGTGGGGGCAAGCAGATGGAAAGAGACATTTCCCCCCACCGCAGTGGATTCACATTTCTCCAGGGATTCTGGAAAGTGCGTTAATTCCCCCCTTCCCCTCCCCGAAAAGTTGAGAGCAATGCATTTTCAGAGCCAAGTCCCATTCTAACGGGCTTTTAGTTCATCTGTTTGAGCGATGCAGAGAGAGGGCTATAAACCCGATGATCTGGAGCTGTTTGAAATTAACAACCGGGATTTCTTCGGCTTCTTATTCACACGGATGGGGAGTTTGATCCGAAAGTAAGAAAACGAAACGTACTGGGGCTCGTTTGGGTTGTGTGAATGGGAGAATCGAAGGAAGTAAAGAAATTTACATCAGAAATTAGCCCAAGAGAAATCTAGCTCTGCCATGTAACCTACCGTGCAGACGCGAAATCTGGCTTTGTGTATGCGCATAAAAAGACTAAATGTTTCCCTAATCGCAAGCATCCTAGATCTTAAACATTTAACGATTTTAAGGGAGGGGAGAGAAGTCACATTTTGAAAACGTCTTTATTGCTTCTTGGGATAATGATCGCCGAATCACAGCAATAAAAATAGTATTAAGAGGGAAAAAATAACACCTATTTAAATAAAAAAAAAGAAAAAGAGGGATACCACAGATAAGGCAGACAAGCAGCGGAGCTTTTAACTCTTTTTATTCCCGGTTGCATAACGTGGAGGAGTCAGACCAGAAAAAAAGACAGATTTACATTTTGAAGACAGAAATATTTAGAAATGACCCTCATCAGGAGAGAGTGAGAAATTGCCCTTTTCTGCTGTCTCGGTCGAATGATGATCTAATTATTTAATCAGCAGAGAAGTTTAGATCTCACCTGGCAACCACCTCCCTCCCAAAGAAATCAGTATTTCATTGGGACGGTTCTCTGCTCTCACTCCAGATTGGGCTGGCTTGAAAACCACGTTTCATTTTTCACATTGATATGCCAGATCATCAGTTGTAAACACAAATGTCCATTGAGATCAGCGCGGACCTTTTACAACACACAGCACTATCTGGCCTCTGTTTACTAAGCTTACAGAGTCGATCTTTAAGAATCTGCGGAAACAGACGGAGAAAAACGTCCATCATTTTCACATTTGTGTTAAGAAGCATCTAAACCAGACGTGTCATTTATTAACACCAGAGGTGTGGACTCGTCTGTCTTTTTAAGGCTATTGGAAAATGTAGCTCAGTCAAACTAAAACAGGCCCCCCTTTTCCATCTCGAAAGCCATTGTACAAATTAAGCTTTTGTGAGCTGTTGAAATACAGGTATGTGGATGGCTGCTCAGGATTGATCTGGCTGTTAGTAGACCTGTTAGCAGTAAGCTAGTCAGACAAGCGAGGGCCTCACGTGAACAACGTCCAGCTACTTTAGTGAGCTGAATATTCGACAGGAATTATTTTCTTCCGTCCCAATAATCATTTCCTTCCTCCTTGATCTGTTATTTATTCTCCCCCTTTGCTGGGGGGTGGGGGGGGCAGTTAAAAGAAAAAAAACCCTCATTGTTAAGCATTTCCTCTCTGCTATTCTATTATCTAAATACAAGATCGAGGTTAAAAAAGGACCATCCCTCCTGCTTGGTTGTTAAGACGGAATGGCACCAGAACTAGGCAAGGCCGATTAGGTCTGATGTCCATTTCTCGACTATTCAGCTAAAACTCTGCCTTCGCGCGTGTGCCCCTTGGATATATATTGCAGGTCAAAGATCCGGATCGTCTGCCACTTCCTAGGCACTGCAATTGTGAGTGTCTCCTTGCGCCCCGGGTTATTAGCCTGTCTGTCTAGTTTGTTCTGCGTTGGCGTTCTCACTGTCTCCGAGCGATGGCATCGCCACGGGCACCCGCTGTCTGGGTGCCCTCTGGGGTGCACGGCGCTGGCAGAGATCTGCTGAAGCTCTGATGGCAACCGACCCTCCCTCGCGTTAGATGAACCGGGCGCAAACGAAGCTCCGCCGTTTCACCGCGCAGCGGAGTGGGGTCAGCCCTCCCCGGGCCGGCGAAGAAGGGAGAGCGGAGCTGGGCCATGAGTAGAAACACCCACTCTTTGAAAGAAGGGCTGTTTATGTCCTGCTTGTTTGGCCGGGGGAGGACACGCCACGGCGGGCAGCGAGACGCTGGCTGGGAAAGGCAGGCAAGGCTGGCTCAGCCAAGCCGCAGGGCCAGAGGCGGAGGCGAGCAGGCACACAGGAGTTGGGGCAGGAATGGTACATTCCCCCCCCCCTTACCCCACCCCAGCCAGATCAACGCCTGTGGCTGACCCGAGGAAATGGACCAATAATCCCAGGCCAGCCGTGGCTGTGCGCTAGAGCCTCGCCGGCTTGTTTACAAATATGCCTTTAAAAAAAAAGAAAAGAAAAAGCACTAAACGCCTTGGGAAACAGAGTGCCGGGTGTCTTTGAAATGAAAGCCACATGCCAGGCCGGGGCAGCCCGCAGTGCACTTTCAGCCCAATAAATGTCCCTTGTCAAAGGCAGCTAGTAAATACAGGGGAGACGGGGACCAGGAGCAGCGCATCTGCCTGGAAAACAGGCTCCCAGCGAGCCTGGGCTCTCCATAGAGACGCTAGGAAACACGCTGCGGTGCACCGGATCCTGGCTAAGGAGAGGCAACAAGTCCCGTCCCGTCCCCCCCGGGCAAACTCCCGTAAGAAACGCGCCATCGGCGCTTCGCTGGGCACGGAGGGAGAGCGCCCTGCCCCGGGCGCCCCGGGCTGCCCCCGACGGGTCTCCCCAGTTGCAAACGCCGGAATGCCCCGGTTCGGAGTGACGCCCGCACGCCGGGAGGGGAGCTGCAGTCCGCGGATGGGACCGTCCCGTTCACTTGTCCGGGACGCTCCCGCCTTCTCGCCCCTCCGACGGGGCTGAGCGCCCGGCGATGACACCGCTCCAGCTTCGCAGCCCGGCTTTGAAGCCGTTTCCCTCCGCGGTTGATGGGCGGCTGGTTAGGGCAGCGTCGGGCCGCATCTGTTAGATCGGGGAGGGGGAGGCACCGCCACGCGTGTTGCTATCTCGAGTGTGCGCGGGCCAAATCCTGCTCGCCTGGACATCGCGCCGCTCTGCCGACTTCAAAGGAGGGGAAGGACGCAACTGGGGGGGGGGGGGGGGAATCGGCGCCACGTACGTAATGAATTCCTCTCCAGCCCCTGAACCGGCAAAGCTGACTTCGCTGGCGGGGGGAGAAGGTAAAGGGGGCGTCTAAGGATCTCAGGAGAGAAGGAGGCAAATCACACAACGCCGGGCCGAGCGCTCCCTGTACAGCGCCGTGCCGCAGGGCAGATGCCCCGAGGGCGGCAGCCGCTCGCCAGCCCCGTGGTTAAGGGCAGCCCCGCAGACGCGCCGCTCTGTTGCAAGAGATGAAGGAGCTCCCGAACCTGCTGCGGAAGGGTGTTGGGTGTGAGGCAGAGACGTTTCGTGGCCAGAGGCCCTGAGATAACCCCCAGATTAAACGCTGCCAAGGGGCTCCCGGCCCCGACGTGTCAGACCTCTGAGGGCTTTCGTGTTCAATAAAGAACCTGGCTGGCTTTCCTTCTTTCCTTCCCCACCTTCTCGTCGGCCGCGGTTCGCTCCCTCGGACTGCGATCCGGCAGCTGATCTCACGCAGGCACCGCGAGTCCATGGCGAGCGCCCATCAAACACGAACCGAGCCTGCCTTTCAAACCAAGCTAGCTGAAGGAAGGAACGGGAGGGTCGCACACAACTTCTCCAGGGAACCGTCATGATCTGGGGGCAAAGTGCCGGGAGCTACAGCCCAGACACGTTGCTCACATTGTCCCTGTCTCTATATTTATGGGCATCCGCTCACGGCCCGAATCAGGTCCCATCCTCGGGGGGAATTCCCTTAGTCCTTCAGGTTGTTTAAACAAAGCGAGGGGCTAAGACACCAGTAAGACGAAGGGATTTCCTTTGTCAATTTCAAAGAAGATCCCCCCCCCTTCTATTTCAGCCAGTGCTTTTCTAGCATTAGGGGCAGGCAGAAGGCTAATGATTTGGCCTGGACTCTAGGGATCTACTTGACACTGTTGCTGTCTTCCAAACAACACGCGGCTTTTAGCGCCTGTGCCGCAAACCCGGTCTATATTTGTGAGAAAGAGAAACTATGTGCTCAGGCTGCGCGGCCAAGAGAAATCTCTGACTGCAGGGGGTTGGCTTCTCGAAGCGGAGTTCTTCTTCGAGCTCTTAACGCAGCCCCACGCTAAGGGAATGACAAGCTATAGGGGCTGGAAGATGGATGCTTTCACGGGGTTACTTTACAAAGTGAATTTGAAGTATACCAGTAAGGGAAGCTGGGGGGGCACTTGAATATGACCGAACACGTCAACTGCTGGGGAAGGGGAAAAACCTACAGTAATTGAACGTTAGATGTAGAATGGCAAGTGGCCAAACGGTTCAATATTTTACCTGCCCTCTGTTTCCTTTGTGGAGGCGTCACCCACCCACGCTTCAATATATAGATTTGGACGATCTCAGCCTAACTCGAGAGCTGCACCGACGTGAAACCCATCCAGCAACAAACACACCAGCCTACAGTGTTATGAATCGTTTTCTAAAGCTTAGCGATTACTAAGTGGACCTTCTTTTGAGGGGTGGGGGAGCCACAAGGGGGCGAAGAAAACAAATGCAACCTGAAGGAATGATATGACTTTAGAAATATTCACCACAAATCATCGAAAGGATTGTGGGGAGTCAAATGATCTAGATGTAGAATAGGGATAAACCGATTTACAATTGACCAAGGTATTTCTGTTCGGGGGAAACAAAATCAAATCGAATGTTCTTACAGCAAACATACGTTTTACAATGCAGGCATATTGTATTTAAACGCAGTTTAAAACGAGTTACTTAATATAGTAAACTTCATACTCAATGCATTAAAATACTGACTATGCTTTTTTTAACCGCAGCCCTCGGGATACCTAAAGGACCCCGATCCAACTCCTATTGAATTCTGTAGAAAGATCATGTCCAAAATCGTGAACTTTCTTTCCTAATAAACTTCCTCTGTCGCCGCGCACCATTCAAGCAGAAAAATCTGGTTCAATATACACAGCTGCCCTCCGCACTTCACATCTTGGACATGAGGTGTTTAATCAGAAATATTTTGAGAAATGGTACTAATATCTGGCCTCTGTGTGATCAGTTAAAACGTAACAATAAATCAAGTTTTTTACTTAATATTTTCATATTCAATCCTGTACTAGCAGAGGGACAGACAAACGGGCTCTATTTTCATCTCTATTTTTAAATTAAAACAAACGTATCATTTACTAGTTACGCTGGTCCCGATCCCACAGGCACAACCAAAACTCAAAGAAGGTAAATTCAGGCACTTTCACAATCTAACCACCAAACAATCTACACTCCAACTACCAAAGGCAAACAGCAGTAACGCTGCGGTTTCTACAGGTTGGTACTTTGACAATACCTTAGTGGTTTAGTACATTTCTTTTCTGACACCTGCGCAGAGGAAAACAAGAAAATCCCGGTCACTTTAATTGGAGTCAGATAGATGTTCCGGAAGAATAAAGCAAATTTAGGGAACGCAAAGTTTTGCTTTCCCCATAAAGGAAACAGCAGAATTGTTTTCGAAGCTAAGCCAGCTTTGATGAATATCACTCTGGAGTAGGTAATGACTGTTCTTAAACCATCGAACATTTCCTTACAAACAAAACGGCCTGGGATAATATTGTAGTGTGTGGATTGAATCTTAACTCAATAGGAAATCTCAACAGAGATGCGCCACAAAAGCAGAATGGACTTTCCACTGGCTCTAGTTTGAATTAGAATGAATCCTGTTACAAAAAACAAACCCAACACGAATTCAGTCTGCACATTATCTGGGGGTTATATTAGTTCGTTATCAAGTCTGTGAAGGGTTAGAAATTTGAGCAATGAAGCATCATAAGGATGAGACCTGCTACTCAAGAATGCAGCTTGCCAGGACCCGATCTTGTCCCGTACTCCACTTCAGAGCCGGCTCTGACTGCCCACAGTCAATAGAAAGTGCTCCTTTCACGTCGGCGGGAGTTGCATCGGGCCCTGGGAGGAGGTGTAGCATCTGGATCCTATTCAATTCGCACTCTTTCGGAGGCTAAACCGGTTCGAAATGAGAACGGGCATAGCGGAGGTAGGTCTCCACTGCAGCAGCTGAAAACTCGGTTGGAAATGCAGTCTGACCCCCTGTGCCATTGTCTAATAAATTAAGGAGATACATGTAAAGAAAAACACAAATCCCGTTTTCCACATCAAAGAAATAGGCACATTAGGAAAAAGAGGCCCAAACATGAATACACGAGCTCGTTAGTAAGTTAAAGTCGAACATTTGCTGCTCATTTTCCCAGCAGAATTAATTTCTTATGTGTATTTTTTTTAAATGAGCTCATTGGACGTTTTAACTTTCGAAGACTCCTAACTAAATTAAATTAAAAAAAAAATCCCCTCTATGGAGAATTACCCCGAAAGTGACTCAACCTAGCCCCGACGTGGACTCTAAAGCATTCAAGGCTTCACACACCTAAAACCCCCAGGAATGGTCATCCACGCTTACCTGGCTGGCCTCCGGATTACTATCAAGACCATTCTAAATGTAAACGAGCTACATTCGGCAGCGACGCCAAGACAGAAAACAGCGCAGAGGCCGGGGTGTGTGGGTGTAGGGCTGAGATTTCATCTCACGTGGTTTTTTTTTTTAAACCCATGAAATATAGATCGAAATTCCTGGTTTTAAGCACGAAGCTAAAGAAAGGTGGTCACAGAAACGCATCCGGGCTTTAAAGAAAAGCTCGCTCTCTATGCAGCGTGCATTAACAAACGGCTGCATTGATTAGACGCAGAGTGACGGGGACTGCTAGTTTTCAAGCCCAGATCAGCTGAAAGCCCCCCTGCTTTTCGCCATGCAACATAAACGTTAGCTCAGATTCAAACCGGTGCAGTTCAGCCCCATCATTATTCATGCAGCGCCCAGGCTGAAAGCCACACAGCTCTTTGATTCGAACCGGTGCAGGATTTGGATCTGGAGAGTCTCAGCATTACTGGGTCCTTCGCTGAGAGCCGCATGTAGCTTTCGAGACGGAGCCTTTAGTCCCAGCTCCCGAAAGGTTCTCGGCCTTTCTGACCACGAGCACCTAGGCGAACACAAGAAAAGGACGTGGTGGGGAACCGATTTGCTGCGGATCTTTCATCCGCGATGCTTTTCTTTTCCCTTTCAACTCTACCTCTTGGAAAAACACCATATTTTAAGCTTTCCACATAAATATTGATATTGGCAAATAAAGCCAGCTCGCCGGCCATGGCTAGAGACAGTGTGCTTTTTGTTTCGAAATTGGGCAATCAACTTTGATCCACGGCATTACAAATCGCCTACAAATATTCAGAGGAGGGCCGGGGCCTCGTAACTTCTCTAGACTTACCTCGACTCGCCCCTGCGGCAGAACCTGCCTGAGGCATTTGCTCCTATCAGTGCGAAGGGGGGGGGAGGGGGTAGGCAAATAGTGCAAACTAAGGTAGGTCCAGCTCAAACGTAAGCCACGTGCACCTCTCCGTTTGTGTCAGTAAATCAAGAAACCAAGGGAAGGTTGATCTTGACGCCCTGGTTTGTATTGTGATCACAGGGCAGTCAGGACAGCATGCCCGGGACGACCTGGGCATAGGATGGAACCAGATCGAAGGCAAACTTGATAACCACTTGGAAACTGAAAGTTGCCATACAAGGAACATAAAACGCCAACGCTGTCCGGCTCAAGAGTAACTTGAATCACGCCGTAGGGCCAGGCTGTACAGTGTACTAAATGTATCCGACCAGTCTTTAAGATGTACGGTCTGCAACAGAAACAAAGCAAATGATTACTAATGAAAATGACAACATTAGCAGGGTCCACACACAACTGCTGGGTATGGGTCTATTCTCAGACAAAACATACATAGAAGTCAATGGGAATGGCCCCAAAATAAGGAATGAAAGTGCTGCTTTTAAAGAAGGGAAATTAATTGATCCCTCAGTTTCTAACTATGGCATTTTAAAAACTAGAGATTGCTTTGTGATCTTTAAGGAGCCGTTGGACTGTGCCTCTGTGAGCTAACATTGCCTTAGCAGCAAAAAGATCATTCAATTTCACCAGTCCTGTTCTTCAGAGAGGTTTCAATTTAATAAGAAACTTTTTGTGAGGAGGAAAAAAAGTCTTCAGAAATCACTACTTAGTTGAGCCTGTTTAATTTTCTTGGACTGCCTCCACTTCCATCATCTGCTTAATAGTATTTGTTTTCTGTGGCATGCATTCTTCTTTTCCCACATTAAGAAAATTGTTTTTAAAAGAAAACTGCAGAGGAACTGAATTAAATTAGGTGAAATACAAAGAATTCATTACACGGGCAAAGAAAGAATTCATGTTAGTCCTGTGTTTTTGCAAATGGGCAGACTCTTGATTCTCTTGCAGAGGATGATGGCACAACACCTGTCCTGATGAAATGACAGCTATAATTTTATTACAATCATCCTGCAGGAAAATAGATTGTCTCCATCAACAGCAACTTGAAGCAATAAGTTTTAATATTCTTTTAAAAATCGTGACACAGAGCAGTAGACAATTAGCACCGATAGGAAATAGAGGAGTACTGTCTTTATTTTTTATTGCTTATTTCATTAATAAAGCCTTCGCTACATAACAGCAACAGTCTTTCCCTCGAAAATTGTTTTGTACAGAGAAATACCAGACTAGTTGATTTAAAGTCTTAACTAACTGGGTGTTGGGGCTCATAGGTATTAATGCTCAACATAAAGAGTTAGGCAATCAATCAATCAATCAATCAAATACATTAAAATAAAATTGCTTGTGGTGTTCCAAAATAGTTTTTAAAATACAGAGCACACATCAGAAAAGTAGAATAAAGACAAGCCCTCTGCAGCTACTAAAAACAAAAATTACCTTTGGTAAACTCTTAGTACAGCCTGGAAAGATTGCCATGAACAATTAAGAGTCCTGGCACAAAATGCACTTGCTTGCCCCTAAAGATTGAAGAGACCATTGCATTTCAGCCACCAGGACACTTTGTGACTATCTGATCAGTGGTTACTGGCTTTTTTTAGTATGCAGGTGCAGGTAAGTAATACTAATGCTTAAAAGAAATACAGGAAACCAAATGAGAATTCTCCCCTTCCAAAACCAACCAATCAGCCAAAAAATCTCAGCAAAACACAAGCAATTTAATCAATTGGATAGTGGGGCAAGTAAAATTTAGCTAAACTGCCTAATTAACATTATTTAGCTAGACTATCAAAAAGTGCACCTGTCCAGTCATTTGCCCTTAACTAGGCACCTATTTGTATACTGTTATACAAATAACTCATACATGCTTCCTCTTCACAGTTTTATTGGTGTCAATTTCAAATCCCCATAGAAGAGGTTTGTCCAACAAGGGATTAGGATTGATTACACAATGCCTCTGTTCAAATTACTGGCAATTCCAAGATAGTTGCAAGGTTGGCTGAAATGTAGGGAGCTCTTCAGTTTTTATAGAGAAAGTCACCCACAGCTTTATATACAAGGCCTTCTGCACCACCATAAATTGCTTGAGTGAGTTGTGGATATGGGGAGCATAGGTAGAGTGGCTACTAAGTGTGATCAGCTCCTCCCCTGCACAAGGTGTAGACCGGGCCCTTGGGGACAAAAGGAGGAACTACTACAAGACCCATACCTATATGGTATAGAGAGTGTCAGCATCCTTGAACTGGAATAGAGGGATGTGTTACAAATCTGTTCATTTACAGGTGGGTTGGAGATTTTTCCCCCACAGGAGGGCTAGTTTCCTACAGAAAGCCCATTTTTTTTCTGACTTTGTGTGAGAATTTTTCCTTTTCTATTTGAGACTGGAATAATGCCCAATTTCCTTCAGTATCCCAGTCTCATCTAGTTTATCCTACAGGCTACAGGTAGTGCTGCAATAGTTGAATTATGTGCCATGGGTTCCACTATCAATGTTTAGGCCTGCAGAGGTTGTAAATCAGTGCTGAATCTGTTTCCTTGTCTTCCTAAGTTTATAGCTCCCATACCAAGCCAGTATAATGTTTTTCACAAGTCTTTACAAAGATTAAAATTGGATAATCTGTTTTTTTTCCACTTATGACTGTAAAAAACAAAACAAGCAACAAAGATTGTGGGTGTAAGACTTTTATGCTAGTACAGTTAAGTACAAACAGCTTTGATCTAAGATTGGAAATTTGGCAACTTAATCATGCATAATATGGTTCAGTTCTTTTCTGTATTATTGGAGATGTCCAATAAAAACTAGTTTTCATAAGGATTTTTCTCATTACACAATATCACTTTAAGGTATCGCCTTCCAGTACAGCCTGGCTCCCATTACTGCTAATAGGAGTAACTTTGGCGTTCATCAAGGAAGGAATGTATCTCCATAAATACACATTTCTATGACTGCCTTACTATGCTGTGACACTGAAATCAAAGGACTGTTAATCAACTACATTCTTTGCAGTGCCTTTAATTTGTGCAGTAGGCAACCAAATAGCAGTTATGCTCCTGTGTATGTGTGGACTGATCTGGATCCTAGTTATAGGAGCATCTTTGAAAATTATAAGCATCATTCAGTACATCCACATTTAAGGGATACATGTTTAAGAGAAAGGCCTGTTAAAAATAATTATGATGCTCTATTAGGGTAAAATGCAGCACTAACCCTACATGAAAAGAAATCTGTAGAATGTTTTTTTCTTTGTACCAACCAAAATATGTTCTGTAAATACAGCAGTGTCTTGTTAAATTGGGGTCAGTTAAAAGAAGATAGCACTTTAAAAAATAATCTTTTTTTTTCAAAATAGGATTACTGTTTAATAACTGTTTACTATATGAGCAGAAAGGATTGTACAGTGAACAAGAGGCAAACAATTATGGTATGTGGTCATTCACATGCAGATTATTTGAGCGTCATTGACACATCTTAGGCTAACAGAGTAATAATGTTCAATTTTTGTCGAATTGTTCAATGTTTGCATTGAACCCTCTCCATTTAAGGGCGCTGTGATTACCAATATTCAAATAGCTGTAAACCTGTTACAGCTTTCTAAATAAATAAATAGTTAAAACATTCTCATTTTATGAGCTCAGATACAATGATGTTGATGGAAACAGAAGTAACTATAAGCTAGATAAAAAGAGAGTTCAGTGTTTGGATCAGAGGAGAATAAATGTAACAACTTCAAAGAAGACTTTCTAGTGGATTTGCTAAATAACACAGTTATTAACCAATCTCTACATGCATATTTCTATGTTGATCATTTCAATCCCAATTTTGAATCGTTGCATTTTTAGATTTCTGAGAACAAATTCTATACACTCACCAGAGGAATTTTAAGTGGATATTCACATTAATTTTTTCTTCCTGATTTATAGGATGTAAAAGAAAAAAAAATGCCTTACTTGAAAATATTGATGGATTGTTGTTCAGAGTGCTGTTGCACCTCTAGAAGTCTATGCTCCAGGATTTTTGTGGATCTGGCTTTGCTGAGCCACCAATGAGGAGAGGTGTTTTCAACATACAAGGTCAGTGTAAGTCTATATCAGCTTTTCCTCATTCAACGCGTTCCTATTCTGACTTCAGAAAACAGAACTCTCTCTCTGGGAAATTTGTCCTTGAAAATACTCTGATCATGTTCCTCACAAGGAAGTATTTTCTGATATATACAGGAAGTAGCATATGACATCTTTGTAGCTGTAAAGCAGTAGTTCTCAACTGTGGACCTCTAAAAAATTTCAAGTGGAGGTGCAGACCCATTTGGAAACCTTAGATACAATCTGCAGACCCCTCCCGGGTCCGCAGATCACAGGTTGAGAATGGCTGTTGTAAAGAACAGGGCCCTAATTGATAGAGAAAAAGATGTCATATCTCATAAATATGCTGCCATATGTAGACATCCATACTTTTCATTCATAATATCAGACATTACAAAGTTGTGTACCTTCTGCCATAAAATGTTTGCACAGTCTAAGAGTCTGACTCAACTCCAACTGAAATCAATGGAAATCTTTCTATTAATTTCAATGGGAGTTGGATCAGACCCCTTTGTCTATATTTGACTAGACCTGATGCCCCTTCAGTGTTCTGAACATTATATAATAGGGCTCTTTGAAAAAGTGACTTTTACACTATGATAATGCAATGTATAACAGAGAATGACATTGCAATTTATGTAGTAAAGACTGCATCATATTTTGGCATAATCCACACTTGACCTTTGAGTGGCTATGCTATTTAAACTATGCCACAACAATGCTAACTTGTGCAATAGCAGACCAAGTATAATACTATAACAAAGAAGTATGCTACACAATTCTGTCACTTCAGAGTACTTGCTCAAAGATTATGTTGTAGAGTAGTTAAGACAAAATTATCACAGAGTATTAAGCCTTAAATGATGATGCCAAATCAGTTATTTTATTCGTGCCTGGAGATGGTTCTTAACTTTTGAAAATTTGCAGTGCTACTCTGATGAACATAGGTATAGTTTCCCCTTACATAGCGTGAATTTTGGAATACAAATCCCCTTCATTTGTTGCTGCTCTCTTATGTGCAGTGGAGTGCAGATCGCCACCTTTTTCACCTGTGGGGGTTAGTCAAATTATACAATGATAATGAATTGCTAGATGTTACATTAGAATCTCTGCTTTAGCTGACACACATATAAAACATATAGATGGGCATCTACTGAGTGACTGTACAGTTGCACATATTGGAAACCATATTATTTCAGTGATGGAAGAAGGTTGTTCCTGAAGAGGTGCCATCCTTGATAATATAATGGTAGTCATAGTTTTCAAATTTGGAGATCAACATGGCATCTAGAGGCACATTTGGATCTTCAAATTAGCATTAAGTAAACAGATATTTGATCAGGTAAGTACCAATTTGTGCACACATATAAGGCACTGGATGCCATAACACACGGTCTAAGGGCATTTTATATCCTTGTTTATGATGAATAACAGCTTACTCCACAGGCAGTTCCATTGATAAATTTCTATTCATCCTGAATAAAGTAATTGGTGTAATGGGCCATGTTCCATCCTCATCCTTGGATGCTCCAGAAACCTCTCAGAATCAGTCCAATAAGTATCAACTTGATGTGAATCTATTTATATTCCCATCACTAACAGAGTCTCATGCAGCCAGGGAGGAACAGAGTCTCCCTTCCTTGAGATCTCAATGCATACTGGAGCTCAGCTAACCCAGGTACTCCCCTCCCTTCCATCTTGTGTCTTCTTTTATACCCCTCAGCTCATGACTAATAGGTTCATCAACCTTTCCAGACTGATGAGCTAATTAGCTGCTTATCCCTAATCAGCCTTTTCCAGAGGAACTGACTGGTGCCTAAGATCAGAGTGCTGGCTTACCAGTTATTTTTCAGCATTTTGTCACACTGGCCTTCAATATGAACAGTAGGCCCAACACAGTAAGCAGCAATTAATCATTTTCAAAATTTAAATAATAAAAATTAGTAGATAGATTTTTAAATAGAAAACATTTTAGTTCATTTTAAATAACGAGGCAATTAAATAGGAAAATATCAGCTTCATGACCCAAGGCTTTGCATATGAATAGTAAAAGTCCTAAACATCAGTATTAATGCAGCTTTCCTTTGGAGTGTTCACAATAAACGGTGATAAAGTTAAACACTTTCAATCCATATTAATTTGTGGATGTTAAAAAAAGGACAACATGATGGACAGTTCACAAAAAAATGCCATATGGAATTTACACTATGTTCCAAAAACAACATCAACATAGGAATTTATGTTTTCTTTATTGACTGACGTCACAAGTCCCATTAGCTTTCCCACCTCAGTCTCAGTTTGTAGGGGTTTAAGGCTTCACAAGAATAGGATGAGGGTGAAAAGCAAACAGATTAGGAAATACCAAAGACTTGCTTCTCTATATCTAATCAGCAATTTTCACCCTCTAAACTAACAATTTTTTAAAAATAGGAATACAAATCAAAAAGCCTTTTCTGTCCTATCTATGGATGAAAACAGTGATTATTAAAAACAATGACAGTTTTTACAGGGGTGCTAAAGGTAAACATGGCATATTTCTTATGCTTTCTCATGCTTCCTTCATTAAAACTGCATCACAAAACTTTTACACATGGGCCCACTAGTTTGAATGAGACTATTTGAACAAATAGCGATTGCCTATCACTGACTTAATTTCAAGGGGGTAAATTCACTTCTGTACTTTATTCCACTAGAAAAAAATGTTAGAAGTCCTTGCAAGTATAAAACATTAGTAGTTTGCCATAGCATCACAACAGAACAGTACTAACATAATTTAGCATTAGAATTCTCACATGCACCTCTCCTATTACTAGAAACAGATACTAGCATTTTATAAGCTTCTAACGTGCTGAGAATTTCAATTGCTTCTTCAATAATTACATATATGTAGACTTTTCTGAGGGTGCCATTCTTGGCCATTAGAGTTCACAATACAATTTATAAGCATAAACATGGTATATATTATTATTGTATTGTAAGAATTCAGTATTTCAGTTTCTATCATATATTCTCAATAATAATTATGAACCTTTATTGCATTTATACATTTAAACTAATTGTTATAAGTAAATCTAAGCTTTTCCCACAAATCACATTATAGCAATGGAAGTTAATGGATTCTGTATTCCATATACCACATGAACACATAAGCAAGTACAAAAACAAAATATGATATTTTACTGACATGTATAAAATATCTTCACCAGAAAACAAAAGACAAAAAACCTGCAAAACATGTATGGTAAAATAAATCAAACACAGTTCTCTGAAACTTAGTATCCAGTTGGTAACATATATCTAGAATCCTAAAATAATTGATAATCACAGACCTCTTGAAAAGAAACAGTTCTCCATACATTTTGTATGTTGAAGTTTCAACTAATGCTTCCCAGTTTTTGCCTTCTTCTTTCCACTTCCCCATCCCCCACTGAGCTGGACTGGATGGTCTCGAAACGATATCCGCTCTTTACGAAATGGACTCAAATGTGTTCTTTCTGAAGCACATATGTCCTTTGCTACACAATCAAACAAAAGGCATGAAAATGTGTCATTAGTTCAGTCAAATTAGATTATTTTTAATACACTAAAGTAAAAATTCTTCCATCAACATGATGGTAGTTTATACCTTTTTATAACTTATGTGTTTGTGCTTTTTCTTCGAAGTAATTTCAAATTTAAAAGAAGCTGGTAGTAATAACTTTGTAAATATAATACTTCTGAAAATAAACTGCAAAATTATTAGACATAGGCAATGTGGATATACTAGTTTCCCTACTTACCCATTTTGAAATTATTTTAAAGAATACACACAAGATACATTAGAGAAAGAAGTCACCCATAGTTAAAGATGTCTTGTAACCACACAAAGAACAATCTTGGAGGTTTTATCTATTTGTCTAGTTATTGTTTTGATACATAAGTACAAATACAATGGGCCAGAATTGCTCTAACTAATATTAGTAACCCCTATGCAAGTACCTAAGTAATGCAACTACTGGTTTCTACAAACAAGCAGTTTAAGACAAATTGAGTAGTTTAATAGACAAGAGAATAATATGTAGATGTAATTTTATGTTAAGAAAATCAAAACTTCAACACTGATAGAAATGTCTCTCTCTCTTTCTATTATGCATTTAAAATCCTCTAATATTCTGTGTAATACATCGCAGACTGTGTAGCAAATCCCCAGAGAAGAAAAGGGTGAAAACAATACAGTTATCTAAGGTGTCTGTTACCAAGGAACTAAGCTAAGAAAGTCTAACAGAATTTCAGAAGTGTCTTTCTGCCAGCTATCAACAGAACCTGTTCTAATTTACCTATTCCGGGTAGTCCATACATTATTTTCAACACTTTTAATTAGCTGCATTAAAGCAGTTCATAGAATCATGGAGATTACAAATGAAAAAGGCCTATTATATCATCAAGCCAAAACAGGTGTGTTCACTGTTATGTATGTGTTGTCTAATTTAGTTTTAAGTCACAAGCAATAGCACCCTCATTTTTTCCTTCAGAGCTTATTCTACAGTCTAATAGTATCTCACTGTCAGGACATTTCCCCAAATATTTAGCCTACACCTCCCCTTTTTAAATTTTGTCTCATTACTCTTAGTTATACCCTCTTGCACTACCCAAAATAATTCTTCTCTCTTCTTGATATTTTGACCCTTCAATTATTTTTGACATATCCCTGACTTCTAGTTGTGGCTTAATCAAGCTATACATATTCATCTTATTTAATTTTTCCTCAATTCTTTTCTGATACTACTCATAATAGACTTAATTAATATGATGTCAAAAATGCCAGTGGCAGCTGTTGCCCTATCTAGGGGTCCCAAAATTGGGTCATTTTGTTACTTATCAATGGTAACGATAGTAACAAATTTTTAGAAAATGTAGCTAGTACAGACAGGAACTTTATTAGGGAGTAAGGAATTATGGTGTTTAATTATTAATGGCAGTTTATTGTGAACTTTTCAGGGTATTCTTTAACTGGAGCCATAAAGTACTAACAGAAGACATCCCATGCTGACAGCAACAGATTGGTAATTTCAATAATTTCTTTTGTGAAGTTTCAAAGTAAGCCTAATAAAACAATAATATTAAGAAATTTCTTTCTGTCTTAACTGAAGGAGAGAATCTGAGATTGGAAAACATTGCTGCTAAAAAGAAAAGGCATCAAGAATATGGAGCATGGTTTGTTTATTTGTGAAAAAGAGGAAGTCATTGTTGCATGTTTAAACTGAAAAAAAAAAAAAAAAAGTTGGGGCTATTGTATGTATGTGGCAGTCTTTCTCCAGCATTTGTCTTACAATCTGTAGCAATACGAATGGGTGAAGATGGAGACAATAATTATTTTTCTTTATTCTTACCAAATATTTTTCTTTTTTTTTCTTCCCCCCTTTCATATCTTTTACATGGAAAAAAAATCCCCATGCCAAAATAGCTCTGGAAGTTCACACAAAAGGGACAGACTTCAATGGAGAAAAACTTGAAATTAATCATACCCTAACTACTAATACCACTGGCTGCTTATAAACTTCTACATTGTTTAAAGTTGATTGCCAGTGGAAAGACTCCAGAAATCTTTGCATGTAGGGTTTTCTGTTTTTCCATGTATGAATGTTCATAATTCATTGAAAGAGACAGTACTGCATTTCCATTACTATGAAATACTATTCTGAAATGATAATGTAAAAAATTTCCCCACCGTTTGGTATAATTTGCTACAAGACAATTGTTAATGCCTTAAAAATTATTGATATATATATATATATATATATATATATATATATATATATATATATATATATATATATATATATATATATATATATATATATATATATATATATATATATATATACACATACATACACATATTTTTTTTATTTGGACAGAAGGGAATCATGTTATACTAAAGCATGAACTAGTCTTGCCCCAAAGTCCTGAAACTTTTTAAAAGTCCACAAATTTACTTTCTATTTCTGATTGTAACTAATTGTTGTATTTTTTTTAAAAAAGTGTGTTAATTTTTGGTAAATAAATATGAATTTACTAATTGTTAGAATCTGTAAACTGTGTCAGCAACAAGTGATGTTCCAGCAGTCTGTGAATAAACTGGTGGGAAGAACGACAACTGTATCTCAGATTTAGAAAAGTCTATGCAGTTATATGTCACAGGTTAGGATTATACTCTCACAGTCTGTTGATGGTTTTGCGGGTTTCCAAAAAATCCTACATGACCCGATTCTCTGCTCCACTGAGTTTATACTCAGTGAAGCAAAGGGGGATCTGTAAAGGTGCCCGTTGTGGCCGCCTGGTTATCTGCAAGGCTTCCAATGCCTATGGTCTGCTCTAACCTGCACCACCTGGCACTAATTCCAGCTAGCTAAGCACAGCTAGAGCATAGGGCACTTTAGCTATTCTCTGTCTCCATATCTCACAAGGCTCATGTACGGAGTGCAGAAAAGTGCTCTTTAGTGGCTAAAAAGATCAACTACTGTCTAAAGGGAAAGATTAACCAAACTACTATGAAATCCTCAGAGTTTAGGGATTCTGTAAGCTATCCACACAGCAAGATATTTCACCTCTCAGTGCCTTAGTTTCCCCAATCTGTAAAATGGGAATAATAATACTGACCTTTGTAAAATGTTTTGAGATCTATTGATGAAAAGCACTGTATAAGAGCGAGGCATTATTATTACTACTACTACTACTACTAATACCAGCAGTCTTAGCAGAGAGGCTAAAGACTGAATGCATAGGGAGATTCAACAACCTTATCATACCTAAAGGTTGCCCCTTGAATCAAATTGGCAAAGGAGTAATAGTGAAGCCTGTTCTTTTCTATACCTATTCTAGACTGATGCTGCAGCCTCTACACACAGAAAACTACTATTGGTTTTCACATTAATCATGACAAAGATTGGGCCCTGTGACTGTGTGATCTACACCGAAGAGGCAGTCTGAGTGTCAATGGAGGAGTTAGCCTAGTAAAAAAAGTACCCAAATTTTATCTCAGTCCTCCCTGGAGTCAAAAGTACAAACAATCTGAGGGGAAGAAAAATAAAAAGGAACCAGCAGTAGGGCAGACACTGCAGAACTAGGATTTATCTACACCCAAATTGACCCTGAAATAACTATATTGGTTTTAATTGACAGTTTGTTATTTTACTGAAAGTTGTGCATGGACACATTTATTTTGGATTAAGAATGTCTTATTTATACAAAATGCACCTCCATACACAGACTTGCACTGAAATAACAAGAGATTTCAATTAAAACCAATTTAGTTATTTTAATGTCAATCAGTCTATAAACAAACCCCCTCCTAATCCTACACTATCAGAATAGAAACCTGGGCACACTTCTCCCGAGTGAAGTGTTCCACTAAAGAGGGAACCATCTCCAATGTTCCTGGTCCTGTCTAGATCCAGGGGGGCACAACAGGAACCTGCAGAATAGTCTTAGTGCTGGCAACACCATTTTGAATTGAAGGAGTGGTCCTTACTTATATAGCACCACTTATTCCCAGAAATTCAGCAGTGCAGTCTCTTGTTCAAATGAATGGGTATCTGAAATACCAGCTTATGTTTCTTCTGTTTATTTATATTTCTTGCTCTTTTCTCCTGATTTCTCTTTTTCTCCTCCTCATTGCTATATGTGTTTGTAGCTGTATGTTTCCTTCTGGCCACAGGAAGCCAAGCAAGAATATTATTTTAGGGAGTTATTTAAACAGCCAAGGTTGGTGGGGGGCGGGGGGAGGCAGAGGATGACAAAAAAAGAATGAAAAGATAGAGGAGGATGACTGATTGAAGCTACAGGAGATAAAGCCAGAGATCCCTACTAAATAACAATACCTTGCACTTGTATAGCATTTTGTATTTTTCAAGGTTCTGTACCAAACATTAACCTCAATGGGGCTACTTACATAAGTAAGAGCTGCAGGGTCAGGCATTTATTCATTGCAAAAGTATTCTGTGAGCCTTAGCTGTTGTCTTTGTGCCCTTTTTCAAAGTCAGACTCTACATATAAACAATAATTTGCAATCTTTCCAGGGTTAGTTATAACTCTTTCTATTGATATCGCTAATAATATCTCAAAGCTCTTATTATATGATCATCGGAACAGATATTACAACAGCACTGGATTCTGCATTAGCTTCTTTTCCCTAAAATAAAATGTTGCTCTGAAATGAGCGGACATCTGATTAGTATACATCTGAATAAACAAGGTTTTTAAAGGGAACCTTTGCTGACAAAATAGCTGGAGGTATTTACATTAATAGTTTGTTAAATATATGTAAATAAACAATTATGACTAGTTATCATTATACCTTTACTTTATTTTGTGTTCCACAAATTAATTAGTAATGGGTCTTATCCAAAGCCCACTGGAGTCAGTTGAAAGACTCTCAATGACTTCACTGGCTTCAGATCAGGCCCTTGTGTTTTTAAAATGAACACAGACAGAGATGAAACAAATTGTAATGCAAATTAATAGGATTGTACTGGCTTTTGTTTGGTGACCACAAGAATATTCTTATTAATAATTATGATTAGTATTACATTTAAATAGAACCTAACAAGTCTATTAAATAGAATAATTATGCACTGTGTTAAACTGAAACATTTAGCCAGGTCAGAGTAAAATCGTGAACAATTCTTAAACAAGAAAAGTGACTAACTCATACTACTCATACTTCTAAAATTGTGAAGCAGTTATTGAAAATGATTTGTTTATAGTAATACTATGTGTTTTTGGCTATGTGAAGCTCTAAGTCTCAAAGATATTTTCAGGTGCTTATAAACAAAAATAATGTTTGGTGTGTAAGTATGTGCTGAAAGCATCTCTTGAGTTTGGTTAGAGTGTTCATATTTTCAAGCAGTCACTTCTCTGATGTTTAATCTGTTTTCTGCTAATGATTTGTTCTGGTCTTTTTTGGTTAAATCCCTCATTCTTTAACAAATGTCAAGGTTTACATATGCTCTGCTTGGATAAGTAATGCAATATGTAAAATGCTTTGAATGAAACTCTTGGTATCTAGAAAAAAAACTTTGTTAAACAGGTTATGTTAGAAATTTCATGATGTATGCTAAGACGTCATAGGATTTTAATCGATACACCTAACTAGTTTTCTGGATATATAATTTATTTCAAAGTCCTTACCATATTGTATTGCTTAACAGCAAATACTGCATAAGAAAGCATGGAAAGAAAGATTCAACATTTTAAAGAAAGTGACCAGAACAAATCCTTAGCAGCAAAGCGTTTACATCAATTTAAGCTCTGCGAATGAGTTAGATTCAGCAGTTTTAGGGGTGAGCTAGATGCTACAATCTAACAGCAGTTGCTTTTTATGTTGCTTCTTATGTCCACATTGAAGTTAGACTTACCACTTCTTCTGAAAGTTAGTTGTACCAGTTAAACTTTGTTATTAAATAGATAAAAATCAGGGAAGAAAATAAATATAAAGCACCTATGGCGAAATTCTGGCCCTTTTGAAATCAATGGGAGTTTTAGAGTAGGAGAAGGATTTTACTCCTTATAACATATTTGGTGTCTCAGTAAACATATATCGTTAGCTTGATTAGGTACACTATCATAACATTTTAAACCAGTTCAGAATGGCTTTTGAATAATTTAACTCTAATTTTCAATTTGATCAATTTTTCATGTATTATTTCACACTTATTCTGCAGTAGCATCAAGAAATCTCAACCACTTTTCTGACTCAAAAACAGACCTCTAAAAAGCATAACTCTTCTTATCAGATTTTGTAGCATAAATGAGATGATACGTTTAAACTTTTGACAATCCTACAATTTAGAAAGGTATGTGCAAAGATCAAAGATGAGGAAAAAAATCTCATAGGATTTGGGGTACTATGTCTTTAATTATATTCTTGTTGTTTAAATCCCAGTCCTGCAAATATTTGCACAAGCGTTAAATTTTATGTACGAGTCTCCTTGACTTCATATTAACGACCGGCATAAGTGTTTATAGGATTGGAGCCTGAGCTTTGAATTTTATAAACAAGACAACTAATTTCAAATATTTTTTGTCACTTCAGCCCTCATGCTACAAATGTTTATGCACATGAATATCCTCACTGATCTCCAAATGCATAAAGATACTCATGAGTTTAAGGGTTTGCAGGACTGGGGCCTTAAATTGAAACTATTTATTTATGGCATTTCTACATAATGAAACAATGTTTTAGAGCCAATAATCCAGTTTCTCAATCTCCCTATAACTAGCTATAAAACACAGCATTTTTTTTTTAAATTACAGGTGATATTAAGGTAGCTTGGCACTTCCCATTACAAGACTGTTTTCAGCTGTTTTGCCAAGCTATATCTGTTTTGGCTGGAATAAATTTTTCATGCCAGGTATCTGCCTCAGACTGATTATTTTTAATTCTGGTGACCTTTTATCTGAGAAACTCTGGCAGTCCTCCTGCTTTGGAGCAGAGACATCAATTTTAGTAAGGGGGCAGCCTTTGTATCAGGGATGTGATTTTTGCCATTCCCAAAATCTGCTCAAATTCGGCCAAGATAGAAACCTTTGAAAAATCTTAGCTCACACATGATAAGTACAGACTTGCCAGGAGATTACACACACACTGAGCATTCTCTGGTCTAGAGTTGCAGGGACTGAGTAGGACTTTCCCTGCAACTGCTTCTGCAGGCTGGGCCAGGTCCAGGTCCAGGCATGGAGTAGGAAACTGCCTGAATCGAATGCAAAGAGGACAAGATCTGGATTGGGGAAGGGGAAAGACAACAGGGCAGAGAGCTGGGGTGGGAGGCAGAGAAGATTGGAATTGTTTGGGTAAGGGGACTGGGAGCCAGGAAGGGAAAAAGGAGCTTATAAAAAGGAGAGAGATGGAGATAGGATGAAGAGTCATGGGGAAGATGAGAAAGGCTGGGCAAAGAGACTGACTGGAAACTAATCTGGTGGGAGGAAGGAGATCGAGGGCGGGGACACAAATCTGATGAGAACCCAGGATGTATGGGGAGAATTGGAACTGGCTGGCCAAAGAGACTAGGACAAGGAGGTGGCTGGTCAGGACACAGATTGGATGAGAAATTTGGGGAGGGGACCTGGAAGCCACTGGGGATGGGGAATATGGGTATGGAGGTGACTGGAGGCCAGTAGGGGAGAAAGACAGTTCGGATGAGGAGCTGAGAGGAGGGAACTGGGACTGCATGGGCAAGGAGACTGGGATTGAGAATGGGAAAAAGATTGGGCCTAGAATTCTGGAGAGGGAGACTAGGACTGGGATAAGAATCTTAGGAGTGGACCCTGAGACTAGTTAGGTGAGGAGAATGGGACTGGGACAAGGAGCCACAGATGAGGAAGAGAGAGGACTGGGACAGGGGACAGGTTGGAGGCAAAGGAACAGAAGGGGTCAAGTTTGGGGAAATAGGAAGAAAAATCTGTGCTCAGTAGAGAACACTCCTCTCCAGAGCCTCGAATGAACCTTTGGAAGATTCCTGTGTCTCACCATTCCTCTGAAATCAACAAATATCAACAAAACCCACTGGCAAAGAGGGTGCTAATACAGATGGAGGATGTTGACAGGTAGGTTATTTTACTCAGTTAGCTCAAGTGGCAGAGGTCTGTGTGGTAGATCTAATGGTTTCAGCCCTACTGAATACCCAAGTGGATGTTAATATGTTACATAATGGTATTTCTGTTTTTTCAGTTTGCTTATTCAAAAACCTAGAAAATTCCATACAAAAAGCTACATTAAAACAACATGATTAATGTTGCAAAGTCAAGCAGCAAAAGTTAGGAAATGCCCGAATTAAGGTTCCCCTTGCAACCTTAATTCATTTCCCCTTGTGCACATAGACTATGATAGTCTTTAATTACATGCACACACACTGTTTTTTCCATCGGACCCCTGCCTCATTCAGTGCACATGATGACCCTGCTGTGAAGATAAATCAGCACTGTGTAGTAAAGGCTGTTTTGTGTAGGACCTCTACCCATTTGTTGCAGAAGATGGAAGGTGTGTAGTGAATGAGACAGTGGACTGCAGGAAGAAAAGGACAGTCTCATGGTTCAGACATTGAATGTAGCTCTGGAGAATTCAATTCTATCTCTGCCTCTGTCACTAAGGAACTAGTTGATGCTAGGCAAGTCACTTATATCAAACTTTTCAGAGGTGGACACTAATTATGTATTTCTCCTTTTCAGGGTGCCTGATTTCACACCCTAGAGTCTGATCTGTAGAAGTGCTGAGCCACTCTTAGCCAATGAGAGCTGTGCTTTGAACATATTAAATGCCATATAATGCTACATGCTCTAAAAAAAAAAATCAGGTCCTAGGTGTCTCAAATTGGGTGCCCAAATTAGCGGATACATTTGACTTTAGTCTCTCTGCTTCAGTTCCTCATCTGTAAAGTGGGAATAATACCACACTATCACAGAGTGTTGTGAAGATAAATTAATTAATGTTTGCGAAGCACTCAGATACTATAGCAATGAGTGCCAAAGAAAAGCCCATATGGAAATTAATAATTCTCTTTTCAGAGCAGGGTTTGTGCAATAAAATAAGGCCTGAGCCACACATTGAACAATGAGGATACCACAAAATATTGCATAGCTGCCTATTAAATGAGCACTGTCCATTCTGTACACAGAGATCTTGTTGAAAAAATACAGTATGTAATTATTTAACTAGACCATCATAATGCATATGCACCAAGGAGCCAAATTAAGGTTTCACAGGCACCTTAATTCTGGCCTTTCCTAACTTTTGTGTGTTTGACTGTGCAACCTTAATAATGCTCTTTTAATGTAGTTTTTTGTGTGTAATTATCTCTCTCTCTCTCTGTTACATTATATATATATATGCATGCCTTATAGGTGAAAACAATATATATATATGTGTGTGTGCATTATTTCTAGGGCTTTTTTCAACAAAATATGCTGCATTAAAAACAGATTAAGCACTTTATTAGAGGAATGCAATAAATAGGCTTTATTATTATAGTCCATTCAGGAAGATTAATTCTGTACTGTTAAATATCTAGATAATCTACAGAAAAATACATATGTATCCATGATTATTAAAAATCATTTTGGCAAAGCTAAACATTTGCATTGCACTTCACAAACAGATTAAGACCTCAATCCTGCAAATACTTAAATACATGTTTAATTTTGATTACAAGATAGTCTCATTGAAACCAATTGGAATACTCACATGAACAAAATTATGCACATGCACAAGTATTTACAGGATCATGGCCTAAAATACATGTTTCTCCATGAAAATCTTACTCTCTGAGCCTGAGCCTGCAAACACTTTCTCATTTAAGTCAATGGGATGGCTTCTGTGAACAAGGACTTCAGGACTGTACCCTACATTTTAAAAGACCAACTATCAATCATTATGAGATATACAACCATTTTGGGAAGAAATACTAGTGGTAGTATATTTAAACCACTTTCCAGTCCAACAAGACCTGTATGTTTTATTGCCATTCTGTCCACAAAATAGTTTAGGTTTCTCTAACATCACTTTTGAAGATTGAGAAACTTAGTCATCTCATACTTAAAGTTTGTACACCTGTCTGTTCTCCCATCATGCCCTCTTTTGGCTGGAATGCAGGCCTGCTAACATACATGTGGACATTTCACCTGGCTGTAGCCTACAGAAGATATACACTTTACTCCTAATTATGGTGGCACTGGATTGCGATTCCAGAGGTAAGGTAGGGTTCAATTTAACGTAAGGCAGGGGTTAAACACTTTATTCTGTATGAAGTATACACTGTATTGTCTCCAAATTTACAGCACTTAAATCTGAGTGAAGAATGAATTTTATGACTATTTTCAAGAAAGATATTAAGCAGTTAAAATTAATTAAAATGATTTTTTAAAAATTTTTGTACAAAATTACATTGTTGAGTTTCAGAATCTTTCAGGCCTCTCCAATAGCTTGTTACTGATCCTTTAAACTCGTCATACAGTCAAATCTAATTGAAAAACCTGGAAAAGGGCACATTTGAAGAAATCAGTTTATAATTAAGCAACTTCATTAATGATTGCTGTTTGACTGTTATTACAATCAGAGCCAATTCAGCAGTTCAGGTCATTCTTTAGTGTCATCGTGATATCAAGATAACCCAATAATTTATCACCATTCCCCACTCATTAATTTGTATGCTGTAATTCTACTGGTTAGAGTAAATCAATGACATAAGGGGAGCTGAACCCAATGCAGTCGCCTATCTCGGTCCAGAGCATTGATGCTGCTGTACTTCTCCAGCCAGTTTCGCAGGCAAAAGCCAGTATATGCAAAATTAAGGTTTGCATGGCAACTTTACCTTTGACATTTTGTGCATTTTATTACTATTACTATTAATAAAAACATTTTATACTGTTGTAAGTTTATATATATATTTAAAGATACAAGGTCAAATATGAAGATCCCTGTTCCATTTTTATACTGAGGCAAGTTACCACTGGAGTCAATGGGAGTTAGCTAAGCAAAGAATCTGTAAAATATGAGTAAGCACATTGGGATTTAGCTCATAAATAAAACATGTTGTTTCCTGCCCCAACAAATTTACAGACTGCTAGCAGCAAGATAAAGATGAAGATGACACAGAAGATTACATTTCTCGAACTACATGGTTTGAAGATTAATAATGCTGAGAAGGAAGAACTGCTTAAAGAAGTAGATTAAAGGAGGGGTTTGAAGGAGTAGGATGGACAGTAAGAGCTTTCTTGGTGTAGGAGATAGCATGACAGAAGGCTCAGAGCCTTCAAGTGAAATTGGGAGGAGTACAGGAAGTGACTGAGGAGTAGGAGGAAGTAGAAATGAAGGTGAGGACAAGATGCATAAGGCTTTGTAGGTGACAAGAAGCTAGAATATTTTCTAAGTGATCACAAAGTGCTAGAAGACAGGAATGCAATGAAGGGAAAAAAGGAGGGAGGACTCTACCAGACAGGAGAAAAAGGAAGATGATTTTTTCAGAAGAATTTTGTACATATCGGAGGAGGGACCACTGAGAGCCAGGAGACTGGACAATAAAAGCTTATTGTTTATGTAATTAGTTGCTTTCACTATAGGGTTTTCTGTAGTCTTATCGTTGTGGTATATGAGTGTTTAATTAACCACAATAAACTTAATTTCACAACATATGGATGTAGTAGAGAAGTAATCTAGGTGAGGGATGACCAGGGAGTAGATAAAGGTTAGCAGTGGAGACAGTAAGTAGAAGGTAGATTCTGGAAAAAATGAAGAGGAAAAAGTGCTAGGATTTAGTCATCTGGTTAGGGCAAGCTTGCTTGCCTGAGAAGTGATGCTTTCATGAATCAGGGATTCAGTGAGACACTAGCACAGGAGGAGGGAGGAGGAGAGGTAAGAATTAAGGGTGGGATATTGAAAAACATCTCCATGATTTAAGAGCACAAATCCAATTGATTTTCAATTCTAAATCATGTATGTGATTTTGGAAATTCCACCCTAAAAGACAACAACAAAATTACAGGCCTCAGTGACAAAGAAGAGAATGGAAATGAAGGATGAAAAGGCTAAGGATTAGGAGAAAAAAAATGTTATGTTCAATTTAGGAAAAATGGAGATGGTAGCTGGACATTCCAGAAGAGATGAGAGAGAGACATCTAAAATGCCAGACTGGTTGGGGGTGGAGAGGTTTGGGGTATAGGCAGATTTAGGGATAATTAGCATTGGAAGTCAAAACCACAAGAGGAGTAATGGTGACATAAAGAGAGAGGAGGGGATTGAAAACTGGTTACTATGATTGGGTATTGAATTATCTGACCACAAACTTGGCATTAGTGTAAGTATTTTGGCTTATCTTTACAATTTATCAAAACTGTACTAAAAAATTAATAGCCAAGAGTTTTGGAAGGGATATAAGCCCTCATTCTTCAGAGCACAGGTCGATCTCTAACTAACAGAAATGAAATGTGATGAAATTTTTTCTGGGGACAGGTTATCCAATAACTGACCTCTTCAGAGTTCCCTGTACCTTCTTGTGAAGCAGCTAGTACTGGCCAGTATCAAAGACATGATACTGAAATAAATGGACCACGAGTCTCATCCAATATGGCAGTTGTTATATTCCTATCCTTTATGTTGATGTATATCCATTTTGAAGTAGTTCTATTTAATCCACAGCACTCAATTTTCTTTATGACTATACTATGTGGAACCATATCAAATGCCTTACGAAAGTTGAGATATACTATGTCTACTGCATTTCCCTTATCCAGTAAGCTTGTTATCCTATCAAGGAATAAAATTAAGTTAGTATAGCATGCTGTTTTTATTAACCCATTCAGCCTACTACTGAATTAATTTTATTTTAATGCTTACAAATGGATTGATAATCAGGTATTTAGTTAAACTAGCTGGACTCTAATTCTCTATCTTCTTTTTTTTCTTAAAAATAAATACTACTTAAATTTTCCATTGCCTAATTTCTGAATTGTTTCTGGCTTATTTCTTTTGGCCCAGATTTCAAAACATGGGTGATTAATATTAAGTAATGATTTAAGATTTTAAGTATCTGTATAAGTGATGTGATAGTCTGAAGTGCTAAGAAGCTCATCAACTCTCACAGCTGACAATTCTTGACTGTAAGCTTGTCAAGACAGGGACATCTTTCCACATTTATTTGTATGGTAACCTGCCACAATGAGGCCCTGATTCTGGTATCTAAAGCAGATAATGTACTTAGTCAGCACTGTCTCATAATTAGAGAGGAGAGAGTCTAAGTCTGACTCTGCCACTAACTTGCTGTGTGATCTTGGATAAATCACAGTCTCCTTGTGGCTTAATTTGTCCATTTATAAAATGAGGGATAATGTTCATTTTTGAAAAAAACTCTGAGATTTCAAAATAAAAAGCATTGTATGTGCAATGTTATTCATATAGTGACAGAAACGTGTGTGTGTGTATGCTCATAATGGTAAGGTCACACCATATCAATATAAATAATGTATATTGCTATAAGTGACTGAGCCCTCACTCCATGTTGTGGCCCCACACCCTGCCTGAGAGAGTATAGGGCAGGAAGAGAAAAGAGTCATTATTGGGCTTTCTTGACAAGGACAGGGATGGATGGGCGAGAGAATGGCTCAGAACTTGAGTTCCTTTCTCCAGTGGAACTCTGTTAACAGTCTCATTTTGCCTGTCACAGTCTCAGATTTTAGCCCTGAGTTCTGGGTCTCAAATGCCTGTCTTGAGGATTCAGAGCTGCTTGGGCTGCCTTCACAGCTGAAGAGGTTGTTCCTCATAGTTCTCATTGATCCTAGCCAGAGCTCCTTCTCTTTGTGCCTCGCTACAGAGGCATAATGGGAGGATCAGTGGAAACAGCTACTTCCCCCACCCCACACCCAAGAGACGGCAAGGAAAATATGCAAACATGGTGCGGGAAAGAAATAAAAGGCTCATGGAAGCATGATGGCAAGATGTGAGGGACTGGGTCTGTAGCAGGGAGGGGCACAGAGAAAGGTAGGGAAGACAAGTGGAGAGAGAGAGAGAGAGTTTTGCCTTTCTATGTCCAAGAACCTACATGTACCCCACTTTCTTTCTTCCAAATTTAGTATTCATCTACAAAATTAGACCATGAAACAGGGTGTTCATTTGAGCCAATGAAGCGTTGTGAAAGACGGGTGGAGAATGGGAGGACAAGCAGAGACTCTAACTCGTATTTTTGTCTATATTGGAATAATTGGAATTAACATAACACACACACACACAAAATCTAGGTTTCTGCTCTGAGTCACAATTTTCCCTGAATTCCTGGGTTGCACAAGGGAGGAGGGAGGTAGAGGGGGAAGGAGCCTATCGCCACTCACAGCTTACTCCATCCCTGTCTTACACACACTCAAATAAAATATGGCTCTGCCAAAATTTTGCTCCTTTCTGTCCATTTGTTTGTGAAGGGGAGCAGTGACCTGTGGTGTCTGTTCTCTTTGCACCCACATTCCCAGTTTGGGAAAAAGCTACATGGCTATGCCGGAGATGAAGGTGTTATACCCCCTTTCGCTTTCCAGAGTGGTCACATAGGACCAGAATTACAATCTAGGCCACAAATATTATATGTTGAATTATTTAATAAAACAGACACTCATGTTTCATCATTATATATAATTTGAGATTTCTACATACATATTGTTCAATATATGTAGCATTCATGAAGTTTTTAAAATTAAATTGTAGGTAAGATAAATGAATTGTTCATAAATAAATACATGTACAATCAATGTAAGTGTTCATTACTTCATATCACTGTACACTTATGAACAGTGTTTTCAATCCTACTTCCTTTCATATCAATGGGTCTTTTTGCCATTGATTTTACTTAGTGTTGGATTAGATTCAGTATTCTCTTCTTCTTCTTCTTTTTTTTTTTTTTTTTGGTACTTGGTGGATTTTGTGACTGACTGGATTCCATCTGTAGCTTCATTTCATCCTTTGTTTCAAAAGTTTTTGAACTACTGTTACAAAATATAGATGAAAATAGTATGCCATATGCTGTTAGATCTACTTTTTCTTTCAGTTTATTGGTCTTTCCACGTATTTTGGGTTCAAGTTTCATTTAAACTGAATAGCCAGTATTAGTGTGAATGAAAAAGGTCTGATCAAAATAGCTGAAACCAGCAATAAGATCTACCTTTTGCTGAAATGGCCTATTTTACGATGATAGGAACAATCTCAAACAACTCTGCTAGTTATACAGTACTATTGAACTACACAAATCTGCCTACCTCTTTTAAAACCCTTTACACTTCCTATGTTGTCATTTTTTACTTCTGAGTTTCACTTATGCTTGAAAGTCTCATTTTCCAAAATCTATAAATAGCATATGGAATATAATATATTTATATAACAGATACTTTCCCAATTTTCATTTAGTTTTATTCTGCACAGCAAAACTTGAAGCTAAAAAAGTTGTTTTTTATGATTTTTAATAATTAAAACATTTATTTCCAGTGTTGATTCTCTTGTTTATTTCTATTTCCCCAGAACTTAAAAAATACTGTATTTGCTACTAGAGTTTAACAGTCACTACCTACATCCCAATTTAATAATTGCAATATGTGCCTGGATTGGGATGTGTACTGTGGTGCATTCAGTTTTTATATAAATCAACTTTCCCTAAATATTTATAATGAACTTTTATGGAAGAAAGACAAGACAGATAGTTCTTTTGGAATACAAAACTTTCCTTTCATAATTAAGAATTGGAAAAACATCAGATTTAAGGAAATGAATGATCAAAGGATTTGGAATGGCTTGCAGGAGAATCATAGGTTATAATTAACAAACAGACAAATATCTAATGATGTTAATTTTTTAAAATGATTTTGAATTTTTTATATACAAGTATGTAAAACAAAGGAAAAGTTTCAGGTATGAAATTAAAAAAAAATATGTTACTAGACATGCCGGTGGCTGGCATCGTATTCCCCGTCTCTATGAGAATGCAGTTAGAAATGCAATTCCGCCAACTCATTTTAAAGTGATTTTTAAAGTGAATATTGAGAGAAACCACAACTTACTTGAAGAACCTGCTGAGTGTCTGTGTGGCTGATTATTTTTCTCTCTGTTCTGAGTCAAAGCACTTCCACTGATCATGGAAATAAGGTCTAAATCCGTGTCTTCTCTGCTTACCGGGCTTGCCTGGGAGCAGTGGGAGAGAATGTACACAATCATGAAACAAAATATGACATTTTCTGAATGCAGCTCAAATTACCCCAAAATAAATAAACAGGCTCTGTCAAACAACCTTCTTCAAAATGATACCACAATCCTTTATTGCTGCCTTGGCTTAACAAATGCACTATGTCAAAGCATTTTTGTAAATAAGAGCCGATCTTAAAATTGTGGTTTGCGATCTGAGTCAGTGCAACAACAAAAGAAAACTTTTTACTACAGTAATTTTGAAGAAAATCAATCTTGCAGACAGCTGATGAAACCTTGAACAGCTTAAGATCATTTACTGACCAGTCTATTATTTAAGTCATAGTTGAATGCCAGAAATGTCATATTAGATTATTTTCTGCAATATTTATGTTTTATCCAGGGCAAGTATCGATTCTATCAATCAAGCATGCAGTACGTAATTTCATCTTTTAGCGGTTTGCTACTTAACCATGGCCATCAGACAGCATTTAATTTACACTTTAAGTAAAAGTATTATATTAATTATAATCTTCTGACGTCCAATGGTGGTACATGTTGGTGATGGACATGATATATGAACAAATAGTACAACACAGAATTTAAATTAAAACAAATAGAACCAAATAGAACAACATAGAATTGAAACGTTCTCTCATTTTAGCACACGGTTCTTGATCTTGGGGGCTCATGAAGCATGGCTTAGAAACACTGACCTGGAAGATACCATAGATGTCAGATAACACTCTTAAGACCTTGAACCTACATGCACTTAACAAGAACTCCCTTAGTTAGAAGATCTGAGATATTAATCCCAGTAGGGGCTATACTGCAACACTCTTTCTTAGGGACCTAAACACTCTATTGTGCTTTTATGGTCAGATCTCTTTGTAGGAGGGAGTGACATACTGCTAAAACAAAAGCAGATGAACAATGTAAATATATTCAAATTTCTAAGTCTCCATTCCTGAAGGAAGTGATCATCTGTCAAGATATATCTCCTCAATGAGCAACAATGATAGACCAGTAATTATTTCTTCTCTGAAGGTACTCATTTCCATTCTAAGACACTAAACTGATCCAGATATGCCAAAAGAAAAAAACTTGAAAAAGACTGCAACAGGAAGTGTGTGACAATAAGCAAAGTGAACATACATCTTGAACAGTAACACTTTTATGCTACATTTTTACCATGTAAAACACACGCACTCATACGGTAACAATTTTATATTACATTATTACTATATAAAAACACACACACTCACATGCATACATATGTGTGTACACATCTGGGGCTCAATTATGACATTGTGTGTCAGCTTGCTGTAAGGATCCTCAGCAGGAACTCAAAGTTATTGTGCCTCAGTTCAGAAACAAGAAGGCTGCCGCACCATCCTTGGTGCTATCATGCCCAAGTCAGGTAAACCATGGCTCTAGGTCCTCCCTTCTTTCTCTGTAGAGTCTAGTAGCTACAGTGCTGTTGGATAGACTTCAGTAGTCTTTGCATTCAAAACAGCACAAGGACTAAGATTGCTCACAGCCTTGTGATGACTTTGTATGAAATGCAGTCTGCTCCAGTTAAAAGCTTAGGGGCTCTTTTCACATTGATCTTGTGAAGAAGGGCTTTACTGCACCAGACATGAGCAAAAGAATGATATTAAAAGGGGTATTGACCAATGAAGGTGGAACACCATCACCAACTTTGGAAGGAATTCAGGCTGTGTTGGGAGCACCATCTTGTCCTTGAAAAAAAATTGTGTAAGATGGAGGTTTTAAAGGCAAAGGAAACAAAAAAGGAAAGGACTGTCTTTTTTAGCTTCTTTATAATATATGAAGAGTGCCTGAAAAGCTATTTCAAAAGGGGGAGGAACTCTACAATTAAAATTTAGTTTTTTAGGCAGATTCTATGGATGAGTGGAAAATTAGGAGAATTATGATATGACAAGCACCGAAGAAGTAAAACCTAACTTGTTTCAGGCAGGACACCACTGTGACAAAAGTAACAGTAACTACCTAAGTCAGAGAGAATAAAAGAGACAGTATTCATAAGCTGTTATGACAAGAGAACAAGCTGTACACATTAAGTTCCTGCGTTGATCTGGACATGGAAAATGTATAATTGAAAAATATGGCCACTGTAATATCCATTCAAACTGGAACTAAATACTGACAGGTATCACTGACATGGGACAGGAAATTTCAGAAGCAGGGCAAAATGATAGACAAGATTCAGAAGACAAAGAAAATGAATCCACCTCCATGTTAACAGAGTGTGAGCAAGAAAGTTTGCATGAAAAGGGAATAAACCAGGCATTCATTCTTTCTCTGAGACAGTGATTGTTTTTTCCTTATGAGTATCATGCTTTTTCATATCCTCACACCTCAATCTCCTTCTGTCAAATGAAAGCTGCGGTTTTGCAGGATTTGCAGACTGTCTGCACCACACTGTCTTTGTGACCTTTAGCACAAAAGAGGATTTACTTAAGGATGTAAGTGGGAAGAAACACTGAAACAGATTTTCCCCCTCTGTCTCTGCAGTGCTATTAGGATTTTCTCTTTATCTGTGAAGTTGTGGAGTCACAGTATAACAGCTCCTGGTCTTCCATTATCCAGAAGATGAGGAATTAATGAGCAGTGAGTGAAGTCTATTTTCATGTAGATACATTTCTATTCCAGATTTAAAACTTCAGAGGACCTCATGTTAGAGAAGATTGTGGGATGAAGTCTTCGGCTCCTCAACCCATAATACATAAATTGTTCTTTTTATATTTCTTCTCTCACTCTTCCAGACACTTTCCCCATTATTTAAATTTCTTGCTGGAGCTGATACAAACTCTGAAGTGAAGCCTCTCATTCTTTAGGGTAATGATACTTTTCTGTCCTCTCCAATTGTTCAATGCATTCATTGACCTTTTGTGCTACCTTCTCCACAGACAAAAAAGTGCAGTAATCTTAGGGTTCAGGGAAGAGGAAACATTATTTTAGGATCAGGACTTTTAATTACTGCATCAGACATTCCTGGTACTATTATAGCTTCTATAATGTTAGTAGGATAAATCTCTTCTTTTAACTCTTCTTGGAGTTTCTCCTTAGCATTAGCAGCTTTGGGACATTTTTCTATCATTTTCTCAAGCTGCCAGCCAGAGCTCCTCATCCTTGGAAGGCAGTAGTAGTCTTAGGGCATATTTTGCCTAATAATTCATTCCTCCTTTAAATTATCACCTCATTCAAATACAAAATGCCTTAAGAGGACATGAGGTAGGATGTGAACTGTGAAACATTTTGCTCCATGTTAGATTCCCATCGCTAGTCAGGAGTTGCACAGAAAGAATGAAATAATGGAGAGAGAGGGGGGAAAAAATAGCTATGAAGGCTCTGACATTCGCCACATCGGGCCTGAAGCTGCCACAGTTGAGGGAGAGGAATAATAAGCAGAGGAATAGAACCCCTGTCCTATTTTTGCTGCCTCTGCAGCAGAAGTGGGATGGAGAGGAACAAAGAGGCCCACTGCCCTACTACTTCCAGTTGTGCTCGGGACTTGTGGGGAAGACCCAGTCATACTTTTCGTGCAGAAATATTTTTCTAGTGTAGATGGATTATAGATGCATGGAGATAACGAAGAGGAGCAAGAGAAGGAGCATACTCTTAAGAAATCACAGTCTTAAATGATTATCTCTGACAACCCACTATCCCTATTATACGTATTCATGTGTGGCTGCAATTTTCAAACTGTCAGCTGCAGAGGTACAATGAGTCCACTCCTGCCCTTCCTCACTAACCCATAATAACCCATTCCTCACAATTACCGAGTATCTTAAATTTTACAAAATTCATCTATGTCTAATTTTCAAACTTTATTAGGTTTTTCTTTTCCAATTTCTACTCTTGGCCATTTTCAAATCATCAACTTCAAAGATGCAGTCAGTTAAATTAGTAACCCAGAATGTATTCTTCATTTTTGGACAGTATGCCATTTTCCCTGCTGTATGCCTTTTGTAGGTTTAGTGGCCATGATTTTTAAAATTTCATTTGCACAGGTTGCAATCTCTGCTCTTGCTCTTAACGGCAACAATCACTCTTCTCTTCAGTGACAATATTAAGGTACTCTGAAAGATGTCCTGGATTTCTATTGCAAAAATTGGTTATTTCTGGCCTAATCTTCAGAAGTGCATGGAGGTGGATGGGAACTGGGTACACAAGGTACACAAGGTCTTTAGAATCCAGTTATTTATGTTCGTCTCCCTCTGGTATCAAGTGTTTATGTACAATTTGATCATTCTGACACTTACAGTGATTGAAATTAAACAGAGTTGATATATCATTCATATTTCCATCTTTTTCATTTCCATGCATAGCAGATTGCTTCCTAATGTAAAAAATATAACGTACAAAGGTTTTTTTGTTTGTGCCCTTAAAATGTCCAAAAGTAGTAGTATCCATGCTCTGGTCCTCTTATCCAACCATTTGAGGATGCACCCATCACTAACAAGCACTGTTTATACTGGATTTAATAAGAGTGGCTAGCTTTACAACTATTAATATTTGTTACTATGCAGGCTAAAATTAAAGTAAGAATAATCGCATCAAAGGACTATCAATCAAAATAATACTAGCTTTTTAAAAAACTCACCACTACAAAACAAGTTTAATCCAAAACACAAACGGCTTGATACAGCATTTCGGGTTATACAGGCACACTCCAAGATCTTTTCTGTTCTTGCTATGGGATTGCATAGCTATTTTGTAGATAAAACTGCTTAATATATTGCTACTGTCTACTTATGTGTATATATGTTTATGATCAATTACATAATGTGTATCCATATATACCATCATTGGATTATGAACCATTTCAGATTGGGGTAATTATTGTTTTAGCTCCTCCCTAAAAACAGTCAGAGCTACTGCTCACAAAAACCACAGACAGGCAACTCAGTTTATGAAAGCAAGCTTTAACCAGGATCCAAAAAACAGATCATATACTAAAGAGAAATAATAAACTCTCTCCCCACTAACTCTTATGAAAGCCATATCAAGAAAGCAGCAAACAGAAATTTGTCAAGTGGAACTTTGTATTCTCTACATAAATAAATTGGAGAGAATGTAATAAAATAATTACTGAGTCAAATTTCGAAGGAGCCTTAGCTTTGTGACTGTGTCTTCTTTTGTATTTGGAAAATGTTTTGTACATTTTAGACACAACCTCAATACAAATAATGATAACTTGATTTTACTTATTCAGCTTTTTCATACACATGATTTGCATGTGAAAATGGTGATATGTCCTTGTAAATTATGGACCAGATTCTGAGCCTGGCGTAATTAAGCATAGCACCACTGATTTCAATGGAACTATGCCACTTTACGCCAGCATGGGATCTGAACCTGTTTTTTCTGCACGCATAAGTGAGATTGTAAATAGTGCACAAAAGTGACAGTGAGAGTCCAAATGAAGAGCACATCTTAAAATATTGTTGCATTAACATTCTGGATGAGGGAAAAAGAAATAACTGATAAACTATCTTCAATTACCTTAGTTCTGAGTGATATTGTAACACAAATTAATCACTTCATATTCCTCTATATTACCATTCTTATAAATAATCAGAATGGCTTCCAAGGATTTTTTTTTGGGGGGGGGGGGGGGGGGGGGGAGAGGGGGAGGGGTTGTACTTTAGTAATCTGGCATGCTTTGAACAAGGATAAAGAATATCTGTGACAAGTCAACTCAAACATATTGTTGTCCTTTGCACGTACATATACATATTATTTACACCTATGCATGTTCTATATTGAGATATCTTGCTTTATTCACTGCCTGATGAAATTAAAAACAGAAAACTATGTAGTATTTTATTGTTAAAGTCAATTTTGTGATCCTTTTTGTTTTTCCTTGTATACCAGACAGATATGAACACACAGAGACAAAAATAAAGATTGTAATAAAGATTAAATATCACACTGAATATTTTCAAATCGGAACAGTGAAAGTACCGTGCTGAAATTTCTGTGTCAAGCCATGCTAAATGTTATCTTGTGGTTTGCATTAACAAAATTTAGTAATTTTTCTCCAATGCAATTATATTATCAAGGATATTTGCCAGAGTGGCTAAGCTTTTAAATCACATTTGATTTAAGTACGGTTAAAAAACACGGGTGCTATTAAACTGCTAAAACCATAATAACAGAGGAACATCTAGATATTTCTAGATGCCAAGCCTTTTCCCCTAAAACATATTTTACTTCAACCTGCATCATCAGTTTACACAAAACAAACTAAAAACAAAAATCTCAGAATAACCTTCTATACAAAATATTTCAGAATATTTTAAAATCTCAATTGAAAAGGAAGAAAAGGCAAATAGGGTGAAGGCATTTTAAGATTTAAAACTGGGTTTTTATTGCTTAGCGGATAGAAATTTTAGGAATAAATATAATATTCTGGATTGTGTAATAATCATGACAATAATGCCCAAATCCAATTTACTACCTTTTAGTACACGGTACTCTGAACACATTGGACTAGTTTACATTTGTGATCTTTATGTGGTTTAAGTACATTTAAACACATACGACTAAAACAGATGTAGGCCTTGATTCCTGAACAGGAGTGCTTTCTTGAACTGGAACCTAAAGGAATATTTTATTTTAAAAAAAGCTGTATTTGGAAGTTTTAAAATGAATTCAATTTTTTTTTATTTTAAACCAAAAATAGTATCAATTTCCATATGAAAATTATGCTTCTGTGCTGCAGGTTCACTCTTGTGTCCATGTGCACCCCCATTGACCACAATGGTACTCTATTGAGATTCAGCCATGTGGATCTGATTGCAAGGTCAGAATCAAAATAAAAGGATTATATTCAAGCAAAAAAGATTATGCTTGTTTTTCAGGTCACACACATTTGGAAATATCACCTATTAAGATTTAAGTTCTGATTCTATAAACTAAAGTTTTAAAGTGAAACAAACATCTTACCACTAGTTGAACTCGTCCACCATTGAGTATGTCTGGGTCTAAGTCAGGCAAGAAGCGATTGCTGTGTAGTGATAAAAAGCAGAGCAAATACTTTAACACCACATTAAGTATACTGATTTTGATAAGATACCTTTCTGGAAGTACTATTGCTCGATACAAAAAGCAACATATTTAGCTAAATATGATCAATTATTATTTTTATTCTATATCAATGCATATTATTTTTTAAGCATCTGAGTAGCTCAAATATGGTAATCAGTTATTTTAAGATAGCCTAAGATATAGTTCTCAAAATGCAAATCGGTCCATGACTGGAAGCATCAAATATAGCAGTTTATTGAATTAGTATAAATTATAGCCATAGAATCTGGCCCAAAACCCACTGAAGAAAACGAAAAGACTCCCTTTGATTTCAATGGGCTTTCACAATCACCAGATCTTATCAAATCAATTATTATATTTACTTTCTGTAGCAATTAAGTTGTTCTCCGTTAGATAAATCTATCAGTTGTTTTATACCTTGTGTTCCCATTGAAGTCAACGGGAGTTTTGCCACTAACTTCAATAGGAGCAGGATTGGACAAAATATCTAAATGATCTTAACAAATGTCAACACAAATATTATATGCAGTATTGTAATCCTGTTGATCCCAGGATGTGACACTCTGAGTACATTTCCCAGACCTGAGGAAGTGCTTTGTGTAAGTTCTAAAACTTGCCTCTCTCACCAACAGAAGTTGGTCCAATAAAAGATATTACCTCACCCACCTTGTCTCTCTAGTACAAATAATTAATGTACTACACACATTTGCAAAGGTAACTTAACATTTATAACTTTTCCTCTGGTAAGCTGAAATATTATTTTACTTTAAAAAATCATCCTGTTTTCCTCTGCAAAATGTTTTCACTATCATCAAAAGCACTGAAAAAAATCACCTTAAACACCTGGGGTGCATGAACCCCACTATAAAGGTATGTGATTGACTATATTACAGATGAGAGTTTAAAAAAAATTGTTGCTACTTACTCATCTGATATACACAACTTAACCATGTTGAAAAAGCTTATTTTTTCCAAGTGTACAAAAAATAGTACAGTAGTTTTTCTTCAGAAATTAATTTTATTTTCATTTTAAAAAAAATATTTTAAATAAGCATACTAACATGTATTACATACTGACAACTAAACTGATTTTTTTTAAAAAGTACTGAGCATCGGCAGCTACCACTGACTTCAATGGATTTATCGTATATTGACTTTGTAAACAAGAAATGTTAAATGCACTGTGTTTATGTTATAATCTTAGTTTAAGGAGCAAAATTATTTTTAATAAATCTGTATTTGTATTTCATCTATTTAGTAACCAAAACAGAGTTAGTACAGAATAGGGTTTTACAATCCCTTATTCAAATGTACTATGAAAGCATCAAAGTAGTATTTTCTTAACTTGTTCTTTCAATGTTTCAAAGATAAAATAAAAATACATATCCATTTATAAAGTTGTATTTAGTTTCTTAACCTATCCTAACAACATATGTACAGTGTATTTAATTAGCTATCACTGTAAAATAATTTCAATGCCTTATATAACAAGAGAATTATGCCCCATGTGAAGAACAACATATTTTTTCCCTATAGTCTTCATAGAATACAATTCCTCATGTTTCTGGTGTAAAGTTACTTGTATATTTTATCATTAGATATTGTATGCTGGGTAGCATACCAATTCACTATCAGTTGCAGAAGAGGGATCCACAGAATTATTAAATCAGTTTTAATGGGAGTCTGTTTGGGACCTGGCAATGTGTACTGGCCTTTAGCTATAAAGTTATGTTTGTTTTAGGATAATTAACCTAGGTTTCACTTTACAAGAGATATTTAACATACAAAAATCTAATTTAAAAAGCAATGACCTCACCATTTAACATTTCTCGAGCTGGTTGCTTCATAATCTCCGACCTGTGTGTGAAGCCATTCATATGTAAGTTTGTTGCTCCTTTGTAATTTCTCAGTTGCAGTAGTAACCAAATGGACAAATTCTTCTTCCCTCCCTGAGGATGAGAAAGAGATCCTCATCTTCCATTGTTATTTGAAAATAACAGAGAGTGAAAGAGTAACCAACAGACTCTGCAAACATCAGAAGATGCTTTTGAGGAAGTCAACAAACTGGCAAATATCCATTTTATCTGCAAGAGTCCAAAGCCCTCTGGATTACTTTTATATTTTAAATATTATTCTTTTTTATTCTTTAGTGACCTTTTGAAGAAAAGTGCCTACAAGTGGAAGATTGCAGAGAATCCTTCTGCAGTAGTTGGGAAGTAAGATTATATCTAGGAATTTACAGCCCTCCTTACTGCAGCATCTATGAACCTCACAAACATCAATGCATTTATCTTTATTTTGCCCCCATAAGGTCAGAAGCATCATTATCCTCCTTTCCCAAATGGAACCAAAGCACACATGACTTGACCAAAGTCACAAAAGCAGTTGGCAGAGCCTCAGCTGACACTGCTCCCCACTGTCCAGCTTCAGTTGCCTTCAAACAGTCATTTCATGTTAAGATTATCAATCTTAACTACGTATTAGCAAAAGGGTTTATTTTTTTTCTGGGGGAAATTTAGATAAAGAGTTGGAACCACCACCAGAACTTTACTTCTGAGCATTGGGGGGGGGGGGGGGAGGGAAGGAAGCAGAGGGAGGGAGGAAGAGAGAGAGGAAGTAGAATATACAATACGCTATAATAAAAATTACATACTGTACTTTTTAAGTGGTAAGTTATGTTTTCCAAATTATTGTTAATAATTTGCTACGGGTATGGTTTGGATTTCTGACTGTGTTATGTCTGGGGAACATTGCCAATTATTTTATTCATATCAATGCAAAACACTCTGACATCCAGTTACTTAAAAAAGGAAGTGATCAAGATAAATGTAAGTACATTAAACTGACAAATGTATGAACTGATTTTTAAATCACATCTGCTATTTAACACAATGGCCACTTTCCATATTACATTTAATACTGTTTTTGTTTTCTTATATGGGCATACACCGTGCGGTCATTGCTTAGTAATGTATCAGAAAATTCTATTCTATTGTCTCTCCCTTAAAGATATTCACACATTTAAATCTTAGTGTTAATATCTTGAATATTTTCCTTGAATCTTTACTTATATAGAAAAATAATATATTAAAAATTAATAAATGTTAATCACTCTTGTTCCATACATGAATCTTCAAAATCACCCACACTAAATATTATGTATTTGGGGATCTGTTATTTGCCTGACAGCATTTTTATATTAAGACTCTTTAGCTTTTTGACAGTTTGTGGCCTGATTTTCAAAAGTACTGAACACCTATAAATACCACTGAAATCATAAGGGGCTACAGGTATTCATCTTTGAAAATCAGGCCTATCTATTTGCTAATCACAGACAACTCTTGGAATATCAGGTTAAAGGGAACTTTTGACTATTCAAAGAGAAGTAACAGTAATAAGACCACCACCGAACTCTTATCTAATACTTTTCATCAGTAGATCTCAAAGCACTTTACAAAAGGAGTCAGTGTCATTGCCCCCCATTTTATAGATGGGGAAAATAAGGCACAGGGGGCAAAGTGACTGGCCGAAGGTCACCCAGTATGACCAGGAGCAGATCCAGGAACAGACTGCAGGGCTCCTGAGTCACCAGTCCAGTGCTCTAACCATGAGGCAATACAGGAAAACCAAATTAATTTCAGAAATACTTGAAACAATACACATTAAGTGATAATTTCTAAGATTTCAATCTATTAGACTTTACCTATATGATGCATGCATTTTAATAATTTCAGATTAGAAAACTCTTACAGCTGGCATTTATACAGTAGTGATTTTTAGGTGCTGTCAATTAACAGTCAGCATATACAACACACACTTTTATGCATTACACACTGACAGGGCGTGACTCTTGAATCAATATAAACTTCTGTCGGCTCGATAAGATCCTCACAATTCTCCATGTCCAACCTTTTTCATGAAACTTGGACTCTAGAGGATGACTTAATTCAAGTAGTCAGCTTACTGAGAATGCAAAATGATGGATCAATTCACATGGTTCTCTAGAGGATTATGTCTGATTTAAGAAGAATCTTTCAAACGTAAAAAAAAGATTTGAAGGTGATTTCAGGTCTCTAGTTTTATGCCAATTATTTTTCCGGTCTTAGTAAGATGGAATTTAATGCCTGAGGACTAACTATTAACACCTACCTAAAGGTGCTAGGAACCTAGCTCAATGTGGGTAGTTTAATAGCCAAGTAAAAATAATTGAGAATAATATTTTAGAATATTATTTGTCTTTAATCTGGAGTTTTGAACCTTTGCTTTCCCCAGCTCTGCAGTAGAACTTTAGATATTTCCCTAAAGGGGGACAGGCAACTAGAAGGTATGCAGTGTGCTGAGTGGGGACTTTTAGGCTACATCTACACTTGGAACTAGGGGTGTGATTCCCAGCATGCTAAAAGTAGTAGTATAGCTGCAATAGGACCGGCAATGGTGAGCAGCATCACAGGCCAGCTGCTCTGAGTATGTACTCATGGGGTCCAGGAGTTTCCCAGTGAACCCAGTTAACTTCCAAAGATGAATGAAAGATCTATAAAATGGAAATAAAATATCTGGCTATGAAAATGAACTCTAAACCAACAAGCATCCAAAAGCTTACAAATGTACTAAGGAAAAGGTTAACACGGAGTACTGTGTAGACAGATTTTTTTGATTTATCTACAACAGCAAGAGTCCTGGAGAAAATAATTGAGGCATACATAGCCAGAAGCTAGTAAAATGATGACTACAACCTTCAATTCTTCCCTCTCCACATAGGATCATTCATACTTCAAAGAGAAGATCAATAAGATCTACCACAATCTCCTGATCCAGTTCTCTTCTAATCCCTCCACCTGCGCTAGTGGTCCCATCCTTTTCAAATCCTGACCTCCCTTGACACCACCTTCATTCCCTAGCTCTCTTGTTTCACATTACAGGCATGCTTTGGTCTCCCTGATCCTCAAAAAGCAATGATGCAAATAGGGCCAGGATCCAGTATCTCAGTGAGTCAGTCCTACCTTTTTTTTTTTTTTTTTTTTTTAAATGAAGCCATTCTCTTCCTCCCCTCTTCCAATTTTCTTGGCAGCCACCACAAATCCCTTCCCCTATACCGTATCTCTGGGTGATTTCTTTCACTCACATGGCTTCAACTACCTGACAAATGGCAAATCTACCTCTCCACTTGTGACCTGCCTCCCTCCATTCAATACTGTATCTCAGCTGCTCTCTCCGACATTACTATAATTTATTTTAGCTAAAAAAACAACTGTTTTCTCAGAATAGTAAAATTAACACCATTTTACAATCTGTTATTTAAATTGTATTAAAAATACCCAAAAGACATTTTTCGTGGGAGAAGTTTGTGAGATTTTTTTTTTATGGTCTAGAAACAGAGTTGAGAAAACATGACCTGGCCACTGTTTTGGGTAGTCAACGATTGAGATTTTAGCGATGAATACTATGACTCAAATTAGTGTCTAAAATTGGGAACCATTGTTACTCCTTGATAATGAAACAGGAATGAGAAAAAAATCTAAGATTAACAAGTAGAGTACTGTAGAATTTTTCTCTTTTCAAGAATAGATGCATTTTAACTGCTTCATAGATAACTAAAACAACAATCTCCATTCTGGCATTTATATTCAGCATTGCTCTGGTAAATATTGGCACGTCATGTTGTAACACTGACATTTTAAAGGAGATCTATTGTGCCAGGTATGTGGGGCAAAATGGTAGGTGTCCTTTTTGCTTCTGCACCCGGCATGTTAGCCAGACTCAAATGGTTAGTCAATAGAAGAAAAATAAGACAGAACTAAACTGTATATATATGCTGAAATACTAAGATACTAACTGCTCTGCAACTTTCCAGATCTATAGGAATAATTCACCTCCCCTACAAAATGTCAGTGCTACTATTTCCAAAGCAAGGTTTAGAAAGAAAGCAGTCTTTCATTTCTTGTACTCTGGATGAATATCAAATCTTTGTAACATCTGTGCCAGCATTCAGATCTACCATTTAGATTCTTGAAACCTATGAGGCTGCATTAAGGAAAACAGCAGACAGGTATCATGGTAATACCATTTGTGGCGCCAAAGTAAAGCATAACTGTTTCCATTATAACCCATAATTTAAACTGATCATAAACATTTGCACCAGATTACAGATACAAGATACTCATTTTAGGAGTGAAACAATGTAAACAATACATTTGACAATTATATCATCAGAGTGGCAAAGATTTCCCCCTCCTGCATCTATATACCGACAATCACAATGTTATCTGAGAACCTTTGAATGTATTTATCCATATAATATACCAAAGTATTATTTCCCACATTTTACAGAGAGGGAAATGAGGCAAAGAGAGGCTGACTTGCCCAAGGTCTCATAAACAGTTTGTAGCAAAGCAGAGTATTGAACCTGGGTCTCCCAAGTCAATAACCTAAGCACTGGACCATCCTTCTTCTCTTTTTCAATAACCTTAGTCCACTGTGTGAACTGAAATATGTGGACAAATAGAAAAATCAACATCATCCAAGTTAGAAATGTGCCAATTGCCGTTTGTTAAATCACTTTAGAACACCATTCACTTAAGTGGTGTAGCTAGGCTTGGAAGGATTAGAGTTTTATTGGTAAATGTCAATTACCCCGTGCACAGAAATTAAAAAAAAAATATTTGCAGCAATAATAATGGAAATTTTAGATAGGCAAAGTAAAAAAAAAAAAAGTTACATGAGAACTTAGTAGAGTTTGATTTAAGGATATTTACTTTGTATATTCTGATATGTGATGTTGACAATTTATGTTTTAACAACAACGAAGCTTTAACTTTTTTAATCTCACCATCTACTATCATTAAATAATTATTGTCTGCTCCCCCATACTTTCCTGCAACTCTGAAAATTTAAATTGATAAAAAATGCTTAAAATAAACATTAATATTATCAATCAAAATTATAAAAGAATAAAAATCAAATTCTGCAAAGCCTAGCTAGAACATGAATAACTAAATCACTATCAGTAACTATGTTTCAAAATATGTTGCTTCAACAAATCCATTTTGGAGCCCAGCTGTCATGTTATATGTACTTCAAAAATTTGGCTGCATGTTGCTACACAAACAGATTGGTGTGAAGTCTGAAGTCATAAAGAAGACAGAGAGGTTTTCCCTTCCTCAGTTTCAATCCGAAATACAGAAAAATATCAAAGAAATGGGATGGGAGGGATCGGAGGAAGGGCAAATATGGATGTGTGGGAGGCCATACTGCACGTTTGGAATAGCTGTAAGCGCTGTGGCATACCAGCCCCTTCTAGATATCTTACTCTCTATGCTCGGAGCCACATACTGAAGGTGGTCCAAGCACTAAGTTCTACATAACCCAGACCCTGGTGGATTATCAACTATTTGTATTACCATAGAATCTAGGAGTCCTAAATCATAGTCCAGCACCCTTTTATGCTAGGTACTGCACAAACAGAACAAAAGCAGTGCCTACCCCCAAAGAGTTTACAATCTAAGGATAAGACAAGAGACAATAGATGGATACCAGACTGACAGGGGAACACAATGAACAAGGAAACAATCAACAGTCACACACCTCAAGTAACACATAATTGCTTTACCAGGGTCACCAGAAACAACATGATGCACAACGGCACCATAGGCACAATGATTTTGTTACAATGTAAAGATCAAACCACCAACAGTCCTCAACTCAGCCCCTAAGGGCAGTCCAACTCAGCAGTATAAACATCACGTTCTAGCCCTTCCATCCTATCCTCTTGGCCTATAGGCTGCTGCCTGTATCTAGGCTGACAAAACGTCCTGATGTTATCGGGACTGTCCCACTATTAAGGGCTTTGTCTTATTTAGGCAACTATGTCCCCCCCAAAAAAAGTGCCCTGATTATTCACACTCACTATCTGATCTCCCTACTGCTGGCTTTTTGCCTGCAACAGGGTGAGTCCAGCTGTCAGCCTTTCAGCCCCAGCTTCCAGGTATTTCGTCCACACCCAACTACCATGATGCTGCCTCTGGCCTGCTGCTCACTGGGCCTCTGGCTCTCCACCCTACCCTGTCTCCTGATCTCAGGTTATACTTCTTCTCCCTATACTCTGAGGATTATGGAGCCCTCTACTGACTAAATATTGAATTGGGGATTGAACCAGAAATGAGCCACAAAGTTCATTACAGTAACTTAGTTTTCTCCCCTATGAAATTACTTCTACATTTCTTGAACTCTTGAGAATCCACTATATTAGGTGACTGACAAGTGCTTAGTGGAAGGATGAGGTAACTTTCCCCAAACATTCATCTGATTTAGCCTCAACATCAAGAATAATTCTGGGTAAAAAAATGCATCAAATTCCTCAAAGTCTCTCCGTGAATTTTAGAGAGGGACATTGGGAGTCTGTAGAAGCTGCCCTAACTCTACCAGAACTGGCTTTAAGGCCATCTGGTAGTTGAATTCGACTGTAAGTAATAGATCTGCATGGAGAGGATGATCAATTTGCACAGTCTCAACACCTAAGGGAATCGTCAAATGCAATAAGCCATCTGGAGGACTTTCAAAATATTAGGTCATACTCAGCTAACAACAGAATACCTGCTTTACATTCATCTTATGGAGCAAATTTGCCCTAAGAGTATCACAGAGTCTGTGGAAAAAAAGTGGTAGACAGATGGACTGTTTCAGAGGCTGAAACACATTATCTTATCTTTATAAAGAACTATCAGAGAGGGATGAGATGTCAAAACTTGGAGCTCACCCATACACATAACAGTGATAATAATGACCAGGTATAGAAAGTGTAAAGAACGTTCACAAAGTGATTCAAAAGGGTCTATGAATTTGCTGAAGCCTATATTCAGCTAGGCATCTAGCAGATACTACAAGTCAGCAGCTTCTTTCAGGGAAGATCAGCAGAAGCCAATGTTCAGTGAAAGTAAGTAATCTAAAATGCAAGGTAGCAAAAGAAGAACAGAGGTACCAGAGCTTAGTTTGAAATACAAATGGAAAAATGCTTCCACTTTGAAGCACAGGCTTATGACTAGTGGAATTGTCATTGAATGGAAGGAAGTAGTTTCAGGAAACTCATTCTACTGTCCCTAGCTCTTGAGTGTGAGGCTGGAGTACCAAAGTGAGGTTGGGCAGGAATTTCTCTTCTTGGTTTAGGATTATTCTTTGGCCTAGATACAGATACACTCAGTATATGCCTGTATTTTTTTCCTGCGGTTTGGATCTGACTCTGAAAGTTCCAGGGTGGCAGGTGCAAGCACAAGAGTTGTTGGAATTTGCCTAGTGTGAGAAGTCTCCTTTCTAATAGAGTCTCAGAAGCCATTTTGTCAAAGCAGAAGAATTTGTTCCCATCCTCCACCTCTCTGAGAGTAAGTGGGGAAAGCAGGCTGGCGAATGTTGTCCAGCTTAGTAATCATTGTAAAAGTTTATGTTTTTGGTCGGGCACAATGGGGAAAGGGGAGGAAATACTTGGATATAAAAAAAAAAAAACCCAAACAAACTTTAAAAAAAAAAAAAAAGTTGCGATTATTAAGTGCCAATACTATATTTAACCTGCATCAACCCAAGTACTTAAAAGTAAGGACGTGATTAGTTAGGGATGGTATCAAATGACTACAGCAGAACTATACTGATTTACACCAGATGAGTATTTATTCAATTTTTTTTTTATGAATAAATGCATATTTTTCACCACATCTTATATTGTTACTTTTAAAAAATAATTTACAGTATTTATGTATGTTTATCTTGATTTCAATATCTAAATATTTTGTTTTAAAGGATATTCTAATTAAGATATTATAATTTAACATTTATTAATTTGATAAAAGGATTTTTGGTATGTACTTATAATCGCAGTTTCTTTAGAATAAGTGAATTTTATTAAGAAAAATGTTTACTTTATCAATGTATGGTAAAATTATGAATGTACATAATTGTATATTATGCTGATCAATACGTACATATTTGTGTTTCATTTTAGAAGGGTTTTATTTTGCATTATATTTCAGTTACTGATGAAATAGCATTTATTTTTGGGTCAGAGTCATGATTGCTGTGTCGTGATGAAATATGTATTCTTTGTACTAGAGAAGAGTATTGTGATAACTCTGCATGGCTTCATCAGTGTAAGAAATGTAGCAATTAAAAAACATATGGCAATAAGTCATATCACACTGCATCACTATGTATTCTCTCATACAAATTCTACACACATACAGCGTATGAAAAAGGATGTGAGGATTATTGTTTAATATTTATATTACAGTACTCAGAGGAACCCGTGAAGATCAGACCTCCCATTGTGCTATGCACTGTACAAACAAGGCCTGATCCAATGCTCAGCTGAAGTCAGTGGAAAGGATCATACTGATTTCGACAGGCGCTAAATCAGATTCACACACAGGAAGACAAAAACCTCACATCTAAGAAAACTAGTGACATGGCAGGTGGAGATGGGTATAATCGAATATATACCATTTAAAATATATTTTTAATTTGTACATAATTATAAACAGATATAGATGCCAACTATCCCCATCTTCCTTTCCAGTCATAATTCATTTACTGACTTATACACATCATCGCAGAAGTGGTTCTTGCTGAGGGATCTGAAGGACAAGATCTTATGGATCAGTTCAAAGAGGACATTCCATGCATAAGGGGAATCACGGAGAAAGGCAGTGAATCGTTTAAACATTTATTTTTCTAGCCCTCATGTAACATTTTGTATTGCTACCCCAAGGAGTTAAAAGGGCTTTACAAATGTTCCTTAATAAAACCTCAACTGTTTGGAAAAGAGAGTCCTGACTTGTTTACACGTGGGAATTGCAACAATTCAACTACAGTTGTTTCTAAACATTTTCTTACATCTGGCATAATCCCTTTGTGTAGGCACTTTTAAAATGATTTAAGAGCCTCAACCTGAGGAGGCTGCACCAAATTTAACTTCAGGTGATGCTTTTGTCCTGTCTCTTTAATCTCTCTTATTTTTAGCTTTGTTTATACCTCTCTAACAATTTTTCAAGACCTCCATAGCTGTGATATGTGCATAAGTATGAAGTGTTTCATTACTGTCTATTCCTGAATGTTCGCTTGCAATTATACATGTTCAGTCCCTGTCTCTGGCACTGAGCAGGCAAGACACACAGTCCCTATCCCAGCACAGGAAATGTCTGATAATATGATGACCTTTGACATTTTTAAAGACAACTATACTAGTAAAATGCTGTCATCTCAGGTGAGAAGTCCTTAAAATGATGACAAAGTTCTCTCCATCACAGCAAACCAATTAAGAAGATTCTACTTTATCTGTAATAATCACTGTCATAGAACTGATGGCATTTAATGGATAAATCTGGAAATATCACATGCCTGCTTTTGGGTGTGTCTGGGAAAACCCAGAATCCATGATTTCTCCCAGGCAGAGCTGAAGAAAGTCACAAAGAAAAGAGAAAGCACAAAGAAAGACATACAAAATAAAAACTTAGATAGATTCTCTTAGATTCTTGCAACACAAAATAGTATGAACAAAAATGACAATGGCTTTATAACAGCCCAAGAAATTAAAAAGTCCCTCATTAATTAGAAATATTTACAATATATGGTTGTTGCATTTAGATAAATACACTCTAATAAGTGAAAGTAAGTGCATGCTTAACATTCTTGTGCATTACAGCAGAATTTCTTCTACTCCTCCGATCTGAAAGAAAAATAAATTGATTAGAAACAGCATGTTATAAATATTCTCAAAGAGACTGATATATCATTGCAGTGAGATGATAAAAATGTTAATAAAAACATACAAACTTGTCATCAGTGGGTGCATCATAGTCCCCAAAATATTCGTTCAAATCTCAGAAGCAAGCAGAGACATGTCTGGATGGCACCATAGTCCCCCAAATGAGCACAGTCTTAGAAGAGCCTCTCCCTCAAGATTCTAGCTACCATGATTAATAATACAGGGGGGAAAAGTTTATTGTAGTAAAAAAGTAATTAACAGTAAGGTATGTAAACTCCAACAAACTTAAAACTCATAATGCTACTTACTTTCTCCCAGATTCTAACCAGGTCCTACAGTTTTCATCTAGGCAGACCTAAACTCACCTCACTTTGAAGTGATCTGGGAGCTTACCCCTACTGCCTCCTTGTACACAGTAAATTGTTCAATGACGATAAGGATTTCACCCCCTAGCAGTGCTGCCAGGATGCATGTGAGGAATAAGAGTATATCATACTGGCAAACAGACTTGGAAACAAGAACCACTTTGAACAGGGAAGTAAGACAAAATTCTTGTTGCATAACTTGTACTACATATTATAAGACACTCATAGTCACTGATTAGTGATACAGTAACTATTTGACTCTTATACAGATATAAAAAAATCCATTACAGCCATCATATGAGATGACTGACATCTAATGAACGAGGAATTTGTTTGTGAAATGTAGGTTAGGTAAGTTTTACAAATATTAGTATTTGCAAAATGTATATTTAAAAATAATGTTTCAAAGAGATGTGTGGTGTACAAAAATCACATAGTACCATAACAGACTATGTGATGTTTTAACATATGTAGCCCAGACTACAAGCAGATTCCGACAAAAACCTAAGCAAGCAGATCAGGCTAAGAATCAGGAGTCACGCTTATTATAAAGAATTCTCAAGGGTATCTTGCAATCAGAGGTCACAATCGAGGCAACAGAAGCAATGTCACGATATCAGAGAAAGGGCCAATTCAGACCTGCTCCCTGACAGTCAGTGAGGTCAGGGCTTGCAACAAATAATTGTATCAAAAGGGAATATTCTCTGAACACTTTTAGAACTGTCATCTGAACAAACAAGGCCAGGTCATCTCGAGGTTAAATCAGAACTCTCTGCCTAATACCTTATAGCTCACTGTTTTATGTTTAATTCTTTATTAATTTCGTTCTTTAAAGAGGAACCTCTATCAGCTGCTAATGAAAATTATCTTAATAGATTTTACTTTGATATATATATTAAACTTATTAGAAATAATAATAAAATGTATATTTGCAATTAAATCCTTAACTATAACAATAAAAAATATTCCTTTTCTCTTCATGTGCTTCAACCGGCTTCATATTAGAGCACACTAATGATGTAACTATTTTAAGAGAAATGACCTTCCATAGTTTAGTAAGCCTGGTGCTCAGTCTGCACTTGAAAACCACTTAAATAACTTAAGCTTAAGCCTATCCCACTTCTTGTATCATGAATGTGAAAGTGGAGGTTAATTGCTACTCTTGTCTTGGCTATTTTTATTACTTTATATCTAACATGCCACGGGGCCCAAGCACAAGCCTTATTGCTGGCTTTTTAGTTGCAATAATGTAATTTATGAAATTATAATGAAATGTCAGAAATTTTAACCTGACAGTATGCGTGTAAAGCAGAATTATTTTGCATGTTCATCTAAGTAACATTTTATTGTAGGACATGGTCTCCGCAGTGCTTTTTAAATGTTTACAAGCATAAAAGTTTTGAGTCACAGCTAAGGAAGCTAAGTTTATCAATTGGAAAATACAGTTTATTCTCATTGTTCTTTACCCTGCATTAACTGAACAGTATGAGATTATTTTCCAAGTCTATTTAAAACCTGAAACTCAATATCTTGTTTTGAAACTCAATATTCTGTTTTTATTTTCTTTTTGAATAAACACATAAGCAAGATAAAGGGATTAAGGCACACACACCAAAATGCACTGTGGTATAACTCCGGACTAAAAACACCTTCCTTATAAACAGTAACGATGTACAAATTTGACATGACTGTTGAAAAGTTTGTATATTATACGTTAAAATTTGAATTTTAAAGTCATGCAGTTGAAACATGTACCTTGTATAATAAGTCCTAAAATATAAAATTGACTAGATATTATATTATTCTGCAATTCCTTTATTCAAATATTTGCATAATTTGTAACCATACCTACAATTCCTTGTAAAAGCTTCTAAATTTAGCATGCTTACTTTCTATTTGTGTAGATTATATGAATCTTGTAAAAGGTACAGGGCTTTATTCATTTCATTTAATAGCACTATATTTTCAATATCTAAGTTTCAATTTTGGAGTCTTTTGTCAATGTTTTGTTTAAAAGAATGTTTCACATCATCAAAAGGGGTTATAATATACTGCTGATCCACAACTTTATTAGTAATAAAAAAAGAAAAAAATACTAAAATGTGTGTTTAATATTAAAAAAGTTGTCACAAGGAAACAGCTTTTTTGGAATGCTGTAGATCTCTGACCTCATTAAGACAAATAATCCTTCATAAGACTGTAGAGCCTATCCACAGGCTAGAAAACCAAAAATTTCTTCATAAAAGATGTCAGTCAATTACATTTTCAGTTCAACAAAATGCCCTTGTAAAGGTCTTCCTTGTCCTAATCCAACCACCTAAAGGTATTTTACCAGTTAAGTTAGATGATTAGAGGCATTTCTATCATAACGTATACATCTATAGAATGCTTTATTTTCTCTGTTGTGGATTTAAAATGTATCATGTTGTGAATCATAACAAGAGTTACAAAGGAATTGTTTCTAAGAATGTATTTGTTCACCTAGATTCATAACTCTGCACACTCCTGACTCATTTTTGTGAAGTGAACTATCACATAGTGTGGCACTCGGGGATCTTCTTTGAATATGCAGTGTATTCCTAAATGCTTTGTGTGGCTTGTCAAAAAAGGCTATTTGCATACGTAAATGAGTTAAACATTTGGAATATTTAGCAATCCAAAACTAAGTAAGATAACCTCTCTTTGATTAATGACTTTCTGGAAAGTAAAACTAGAACCTCTGCATTGGGATGCTGTTTTAAATAGCATGGACCTACGTCTTCCAAGCAATTGGCAACTAATTCAAAGATTGTTTTTAACTAGACTTAAGTTCAAGTATTGTAAAACTTTATTGAAAAAGGAATTTAACCAAACTTACTCTCCCCCTCAACCCCTTCAACCAAATCCATTTGGATTTAACTTGTTGCTAAAATTATCTGTCTTTTGCACTCGAAGACCTGGGTCACAACCTTACTTAGGGACAGGAAATAGTTATCAGGTCATTGGATGGTCAGATGAAAAAGGATTTGAAATGCTTTAGTACTCAGAGGTCTATTCATCCAAAATGATTGCCTTATGCAGTGTAAAAAGCTGTGGATTTTGACTCTGCACTCAATTCATTAATCTATAAATTGGTTGAGAGGCAGAAAATAATTGTTTTATGTTACTCAGCTCCTGGTCACAGAAGCTAAATAAAATAAAAAAAATAGGAAACTTCAGATGTTGTAAATTATGGTTCTGCTATCTTATTCAAGAATGATAAAAAACTGCACTCAGAAATTATGGGCCTAATCTTGTTCCACCCATTGAAGTCCACAGTAGTTAGCCATTAATTTAAACTAGAGCAAGACTATTTTTTTAAAATATTAAGTTTTTTTCCCCTCCCAAAGCCAGGTAAATTGCCATAACAGCCAGCTGTGAATACCCAGGTGTCAAAACTCACATATTGTTTTATAATAGCTGGGGGCCTTAAAAAGGTTGTGGCAGTTTGTCATCAAAATTTGTTGGCATAGAAGATTGGGGAACATATGAAAGTCAGCTAACCTCACAAGTTGCTTACTGTGGTCCATCTAATATCATTACAAATGACCACAGTCTCGAAATGGGAGTAGGTAGGGAAGGAGGAGAGGGAACGGTGCACAAGCGGGTGAAACATTCAGCCAAGTTAGGAATCCAGTGGAATTTGGAAGACCTAAACCACAATTAAGCAGCAGGGTATCAAGCTGCAACATCTCCATGGCTGGTACTTACAGTGCTGGAATTTCAGGTAAATACTAACTGTAGTGTTTAAAATAGACTTCTGAACACAAAATGCAGAATTCACTTTCTAAATATTCAAAGGCCAACTCATCGCGCATTGCTCACCTCACAAAAATGTTTTGGGTTTTTTTTAAAGCCTGTGCAGCAATTTCAAGAGTGGTTTATTCCAAGATCATTGAAAATGCCAACGTTATCATTGATGGAAAGAAGAATGGCAAATTAGGCACAGATTTCATTTTTAAGTTTTATTTCATAATAAGAAACTAGGCCATTAAAACTATGTAACTGAAGCTCGAGTACGTGCACTGTAAGGCCCCTGCAGTCTTTTGCAACTTTTCAGCATGCCGCTGTTGTGAACTGGATTTGCACTCTGCCAGCAAAGCAGCTCTGACCCATGGAGAGCACTCCTTCAGATCAACACTGCCTCAGGCTTTACTGCTTTCTCCAAGAAGTCTTACATTTCAGGCATCAAGTTGAATTTCTTCTGGAGATGATTAACCCAAACCCATGACAGATTTTTTCCAAGATATCCAACTCCTTATGTTTATTTTATCCTGGCTCTTTTTGGATGTACTGGACACAAGTAACCTACTCATTTTACATGTTAAAGGGCTGGTGGAGAGCCATTAATTCCTTAAAATGAGAAAATATTTCAATGCGCAGAGCTCTGTTGTGTGAGCTCACACTAGATAATGAGAAACAAAGCTGCAGAGCTATGATTTTAAGAGACAGACTCCCTTCCACACTACAGGTTTTTTTTAATGCATTTCATCACATCTCAAGATAGATCTTACACTTTTTGGAAATGCATTATTCTGTCACTTTCACCAGAGCAATGCTATAAGAATCAGATACTGCTCCCATAGTCTGCCATACAAGCATAGTGCAGGGAGATTATAGTTTTACTATAAACAAGGCAAAGCATTTGTTAAAAAATAGAGCATCAATTTTGCAGCATGGTTACTGATGCTTTTTAGACCAGATCTAAATAAAAGATGATAATTTTAGAAATTGAATGTATGCAAACAATTTGTGCTTTCTGGGAAGCCTCTTATATGCTTTAACTGAAAATGGTTACGTTATTAAAGCCTGAAAACAACTAATACCCAGGAGTATTAGCTACCTTTCATAATATTCTTATCTAACTTTTGATGACATAAACATCCTGCTATAATGAAAGCTTATCTGTTTCATAGCACTAGTAAAGGTTACTGAAAATATCTCAGTCTCAATGACACTTCTATCAGCTTTCATCTGAAGATATAGCCAGACAACAACTAGTAATTTGAATCAATATGTAAATGCTATTTACTTACTACATATACTCATATTTTCCAATTTCTTTCAATATTACAATGTAAGAAATTAGTAGTTAAGCATGCTTATGGAAAAACATTTTTAAAGTGCATACGTAAATTAACCAAAAAAGGGACTCCTGAATTACCAGATGTATTTGGCTCAGCTTAATAAAGCAATTTAAAGACAAAGTGGCAGTACTAAGTCTCAGTTTTCATGGGTTTAAGTTAGACCTAGTAATAATGAATATACCAATATTTTGCACTTACGTAACATCTTCTGTCTGAGGATGTAGTTATGAGAAAGCTGAGGTGCAGACATATTTTAAGTGACAAGCCCAGGTTATACAATAAAGGATGTGTCACAGCCAAGATGTGTGAAATCCTGGACCCACTGAAGTCAACAGGAATTTAGCCATTCATTTCAAAAGGGGCAGGATTTCATACTTGTTCTCCTCAGTTCCAGTCCTGTGCTGTTACCACACAATCATCTTTCCTCTAATTTTTGGTAAATGTTATCTGAAAACAACTTTTATATTCATTTGCAAATTATAGAGACATTAATGCATATTTCTTTAATTAAACACTGACTGATAAACTAAAACTAACAGGTTCTGCTTTTATTATGCTTTCTATAATTTAGTGATCAATGATCATAAAATGACAGAGGACACAGTATTTTAATTAGAAACTAAGGCTTATAAGAAATTTCCAAACTGCAGGTTATATCTAACAATATAACAATATGACTAATAGAGATTAAACTACTGACACCGAACACTGTGCACACTCAGGAGTGAAGCCCCCTAATGAGTTATTTTCACTGAATCTGATGTCTATATAGAGTATATGTGCTCTGGGAGGTTCAGATGTGCCCTGATGGATCTACTTCTATGCTAGTAGGTCACCAACTGCGAGTAGACATTGATAAAGGCATCAGAGGATAGTGCCTGCACTTCTGAGTAGAAGCAAGAGAAGTGGATTCAGACACTTAACATCTTCAACATGCTTACTGACTTCCCAACAGATCCATTGCGTTTCTCCATCTTGCACTGCTGCTCAGAATGACAGCTTCTCTCCACATCTAAGAGAAATGATGAACGAGGCTCACCAATCATATGGGTAGATGCATTCCCTATCAGGTGGCCAGGATGATCTGAAGTGCTTCAAAAGCTTATATATTCCAAATGGGTCAGATCCTTACATTACCTACAGCAGCTTTGTGCTGCTGTAGCAGAGCAATGTAGCCATAAGGCCAGTTGAACTGGCTGCCTAGGAATTTCCATAAGTGGAATCATGGCACAGACCTGGCACAGAAGGATTATGCCACACCCTGGCCCATGACTTAAAGTTGTTTTCCAAGAAGAAGGAGATAACAGAATACACCAGGAATTCCTAGCTGTCAGATCAACCCTTTGGGTCCAAAGGTCCCCAGACTACTCTACTTGAGACCAGGAACTGGACTGGTCCTTAGGCAGCCCCAGGATGAAGGAATAGACATAAAAGTGGTTTAAGGTAGAGATAATCTAAAAATCATGAGAATAATTTGATTTTTTTAATTTGAGTTTATCAACAATGAAAAAAAGTTCACAGAACTTTTCCTTACATTTTTCATTTGTCAATTAAAATAAAAATTTGACAAAAATGTAACCACCTCTGGCTTAAAGCTACTTTAGCCCTCCCCATTCTAGTGCTGATCTAAGCAGAACTCTTCTGAACCAGAGGATCCAGTCCAATATATTTGATTCATATGAGTGGCTAACAGATCACTGGAACTCATAGGATATGTCTCTCAGATTACTTTAATGGGTTTTGGATCAGGCCCAAACTTCCCAAGAAAAGAAGAAAAACCCAGACAAGGTGGAATGCCAGTTTATCGTGTGTGTGTGAGTGCATTTAAAAATGTATTACAATTTTACTAAGTGCTAACACTGGCCCATCAGTGCCATTTAGAATGTCAACATTTACGTGAGTTTTGTACTCTTAAGATGTATGGACAAGTTACTGTCTCACCTTCTCTAGAATTATTTTGGTGTATATACATATCTCTCTCCTCCCATATCACTTGTCTTCTTAAGATTGTAAACTCTTTAAAGTGGGGACCAGATCTCTATATGTTGTTTGTGCAGCACCTAACACAAATGGATCTGTTTCTGATTGCGACTTCTGCATGCTCCTTTGCTGTAAATATTTACTAATAACAATTTCCCCTTCAGGCCTATTATAAAGTCAATGACAGATCTGTAGTGGGTTCACTGACATTTCATGAAAGATCTGATATCTCATGACAAACTTTAAAAATATGTTTTCAGATATTCCTGTTTACAAAGGCCTCAGACCTATAAAGCACTTAGGGAGTATGTATCAGGTTTTGCTCACATGAGTAGTCGCATGTGATCAAAGTTATACATATGCCTAGATGCTTTGAAGAAGTGGGGTCATACATTTCTTTTATCTCAGTTCCCCCTACAGCTTTGTTATAGACTGATTTACATAAAAATGGGTTTTCTTCTGCACAGCTCATTTGCTCTTTTTGGTAATAGCTCAATATGGTAAATCTGTGGCATCACACTAGCTTTTACAAGTACAATTAGTGTGATGTCAGAAAATTCCATTTTCAAATGAGGAATAAGCAGAAGGTCTCAAAACCAAAGCTTCTGGATTTATACAATAATTTGTAATAGAAAACTGAACAAAGGTAGAAAGAAAAATATATAAGGTAGTAAGAGAACAGAAAGAAAAGTGCTGTTTTAAAGTTTTCCATGAAGTCCCAGTGAGTTTATAAAAAGCCACAGGTTCAATAATTTGTCAACTCAAGATGTGGGGGAAGGGAAAGTTGTAATTTTTATGTAGTATTAAAACAAAATGATTTTTAAAAATAAAACTATTCAAATAAAAATACTGGTCTTATTTAAACTTAAACCAAGGAAGAAGTTGGAGTATTACAAATGCCAATCTATTCTAATTCCTCCATTGTGTTTAGATATATGGCACATAACAGCATACAACATTCTGAGACTGCTGAACTATTTAGGGGAAAAAGGTGAATTAAGACAAAATGTCATTCTTAATTCAGCATTTATTTGCTTTGATTAGTTCACCAGATTGTTGATCTTATTTAAGTGCAAGTTTTTTCCTTCCATTTAATGGACTAGTTTCCAGACAAAATTCTTTTTTTTTCTTCTTTTTAGTTTGTTATATTCTTACCTTCCAACACATGCTTAGCATCCATTAATCCTTAGACCAATAAATATTTTTAAATAACCATTAAAAATGAAGTACCAGGTATATTTAAATAGAAATAAGAAATAAATGTAACCAACCTAAGGATAGAACATAAAATACAAATATGACACCAATGCTTTAAATAACCATTAATACTGGTTAATATTGGTCATACGGTATACCTAGAGTCAGAAAAAAGTGTATGTCACTTATTTTCCTTCTATGCAGTGTTTCTTTTTTTCATTAGGCTTATTTTAAATACTGTTAACCATAATTACAACCAAAAGAACGGAGAAGATTCAAGAGACGTACCATACTTTGACAGCTTAATCCTTCTAGATGTTCTCTACTGTGATGTGTTCCAGTTTAAAAAGCTAAAAATGGTCTAATTGTTTCACTTCCTAGGGCATCCCCTTTCAAAAGTAGCAATCCCCTTATTTAATAGATAACATGTGTTTTTGCTATTGATGTTACAATTTCTCCTCCCTACCTCCCACATTAAAGCAAGAATATTTAGAATGCAGATCCCCTCTTCTCTGAGATCTCTTTTTAGTGGGTTCTAAAAGAGAGGGGTTGGGATTCAAATCCTCCACTGGAGCACTGACTGGCAGGCAGGCTGGCTGTGGCGGGAAAAGAGGTTGTATAGTCGAAGTTGATTCCTACCAGTCAGCTGATTTTTTTTTCCTCTTCTTGCTCTGAGGGACAATGTCTACAGCGCTTGAACAGAAGTTGGTCCAATAAAAGATATTACTTCACCTACCTTGTTTCTCTACAGGGCTGGTGGCAGAGAATGGGAAATCCCACCATAAAAAAGATTCAGGAAGATCTGCTCAAGTCAGGAAAAGGCATGGTCAAACAGGCAGGAAGGGAAGACACTGGCCTGGTGCTGGTGAGATGGGAGAAGCAACCCATCTGCACAGGTTCTGTTGCAGCTCAACTCTGTGAAACCCTCATGCAGACTCTTTGGTTTGTGGAGGTCACAGTGAGGCACAAAAAGCTCCAAAGCCATCCTAGTAGTATCACAACTGCACCAGCTGTAGCTCTCTTGTGTGCTCTTGACCCTAACTCCCATCCCCAATTTAGTACCTTCTGGCAAGCCCATTTGAAGTCACATTGCCTGCACCAGAAATGCTGTCCTGATACTACTTGGTCAAGGAACGAAGCAGCGTTGCAGCATTCTCAGTCTAGCCAGGACCCCCTCAGAGGAGTAGTCACTAATAGCATGCAAGTGCTTGTTGAGAGTTTTCCGGAGCAAATTCCAGCCAAGTCGCTGACCAGAGGAGAATAGCTATGGACCATAGGAGAAGTGCCTAGTATTGGCTTAACTCTGGTTCCAATCAAGTCAATGGGTGTTTTACCACTGACTTCAATAGTAGCAGAATTGAACTAATACAGAGTGCATTTGAAAAGCCCATTCTGTAACTTTTATCCTTTCTGCTGAAATATCTCATGCTTACACTCGGCCCAAAGGTGAATTCTTTTTTAATGTTCAATACAATGTTTGAGTTATATGAGCATGGATAAAAAAAAAGTGTGGTTTTTTCATTTGAAGATTTTATCATATTCTTCTTTTGAATTCACAGAACAGTCTATTTAAAAGAAAAGGTTCACTGTCTTCAGAAATGGTTAACTTGAAAAAAATGACTGAGGAATGAAGTGAACTTAGAAATGGTGGTGTTTTGTGCATTTAAATTGTTAAGAAAAAAGTGTAGCATCTGAAATAGATATGAGCGTACACAAGGCCTAAAACATATTATTTCTCTGGTTATTACCTTTCTTAGTATTCTATGTTACTTTGTATTTTATACCTCTGTACAGTGCTTTGTTGTTTGTGAAAAGTATTTTATTAAATCTGTAGCAGCTGGTGTCATGTAGTTCCACCTCCAATCCCACAGTATGGTGAGCAGCTCCCCATTTTATTGGAAGGCCCTTTCACCTCCCTTCCCTGCATGTAGCTTCAAGCACATGGTCACTTAAATCAACTCCCCCAATTTAAAAGTGTTTAGAGCCTGATCCCAAATTCCCTGAAGTCAATGGAAAAATTCCCATGGACTTCAATGAACTTTGGATCAGGCCTAAGGTGCACATTATAAATTAATCACTAGAAAAAAGGTATTAAAACTGAAATGTTTTATCATGTCATTTGAGTTGTCCACATACAACTAAGGACTTGGAGCTAATGCCTTCTCTTATTTCTGCATGTTTTTCATAACTCAAAAAGAATAGCACAAATATATTGCATAATACATAAATACATATGAAGGGAAACTCCTGTTCATACCTTCAAAGTAACTGACTTTTGTTGGTTGTGTCTTCCTTGGTGGTTTCACAGGGGGATGTTTATTTTCATTGTTTCTGAACAACGCCAGGCGCACAGCTGGGTCTAGACGACAAGAACAAGTTAAAATCAGAGGTCAGATCTGGCTTGTTCATTCCTTGAAGCAGATATTCACCTTTTAGTCATTTAATAAAGGAAACAGAATATCTCGTGTACGTTTTACATTAACAAAAACAATTACATTACTTCTAACATACATTAATATATGTACAAAGAAGCAGCCATCTTGATTTGTTTTATATACTTCTAAAAGTTTTCTAAATCACCATATGTGGAAAGCAAATATATTTTTAGGAAATATTTAGAAGTTCTATTTTGGAAGTGGGGATCTCAATCATAAATATTAGGTAAACAAATATGTAAACCTCATTGCCTACAACTTAATACATTGGTTCAAATAAAGGCATTTCCAGCTAAGCACAATGAAAGTAAGAAATATTTTATTATCTGAGGCTAAACTTGAGGAATATAAATGAAATGAAAACCCTTTTACATATCCTATCTTGTACAAAGTAGAGATGGCCTTCAGCAGCCTGTGGAAACAGTCTCCAAAATCATTCCCAAAATTACCAGGCTCCATAGTCTTAGAAGCTTCATAACTTAACAAAAATTGTTTGTAAAGAGCCACAGATGGACACAGAGCCATATATAAAGACCAGTATTATGTTCCCACACCAGAAGAACTTACAACCTATATAAGAAAAGAAAAAAAAAAAAAACAAACAGGACAACAGTTCAGGAGAAGGGAGTTTTGTGGATCATTAATGATGGAAAGAGAGGAGGGACTGCTTAAATAGATGAATGTAAGGAGGGATTTGAAGGAAAGTGAGAGTTTGAGGACAAAGAGACAGTCTCACACACAGGGAGACAGAATTAAATAGGCCAAAGTCAGGTATTTGGAAAAGGAGAGGAAGAGAGGATTGGGAAGAACACAAGAACTAGAAGAAATGCACAGAGATAAAGTGGGAGGCCTTAGATAGGATCTTGTAGGTGAGGATGGGAAGCTTGAACCGGATGTAGTAACAGTGAGAACCAAAGGAGAGAATCTAGGGAAAAGGTCATATGGTTAGTGAAGGGGGGAGGAGACTGTATCAGAAGACAGACTTGGGATGAAGGGGAACACTGATAGGAAATGAAGGAAGAAAATAAATGGTTACAGGTGATGGATTGGTTTATAGTCGTGATAAGGGTTTTAGTAGTGGGAACAATGAGGAAAGGATGTAGTCTGATGACAATGAAGAGAAAAAGGAATAGAATTTAGCAAGAAAAGGAAGGGGAATAACCAAAGATTACACTGAGATTGGAAGCCTGGGAGAAAGGAAGGACAATGAAGCTGTCCATTCAGTTAGAGGAGGCAGGCAGTGTAGAAGAATTAGGGAAGATGGGAAAAGCAGTTTTGGAGACAGTGAGTGTGTTAGACTAATAATGTCAGTTTCTCCATTATGAGATTGTTACCAGGGGATGAAGGGCAGGGAGGAGGAGGTTTCTGTGGGGACAGTATTACTACTTAGTCAGGGAGGCTGTCGGAGCTTCTGAGAGCCAGCAGCTGCAGGTAGCTTTTTTAGAGGGGTGAAGGGAAGGGGGCTAGATCTATAAACGCCAGACCCTGATCCCTCTGAAGTCAAGGGGTGTTTTTCCACTAACTTTAATGGCAGCAGAATCAGGCTTTAGATAAGAAGTTAGATAATTGGGGTGAGCTCCTCACTCTTGTGCCAACCCCTTCATGCCAGGTAAAAGGGCTGGAGTAGCATGAAGGGGCCCTAGAAGTTCCAGTTCTGCTCAGTGGAGGATTCCCTTGATGCAGCACTCTAGACCCAGGAATAAGACTGTCTTCCAAGACTATCTTCATTACTGCATTTTCTATATTTATGTAATGAAACCCAGAGTTATGTACAGAAAAACAGACAGCAGGAAAAGTAGAGAAGAATATTTTCTGTAATAATCATTTCCCCAAAACCAAGCCTGTAATGTTCAAAGAAAAACAATCTACTTTAGAACAATTTCAAATATGGCAACTTTCTTGACGAGGGTAAAAGACCAAGTTACCAACACTGACAGATTAGAAATTCACAAAACAAAATGTGATCAAGGATTCCTTGATTTCATTTCTGTATGCTCTCAATGGACTATTATAAACTGCTTTGCTTCTTGGGTCTTTTGAAATTATTCCAAACTGGCTATGTCTTGAAGTTTAAAAATAGAACTTTTTCACATACAAACCTTCCTAGTTACACCCATGAAAAAGATGACCAGTCCAATATTACAGTACATCAGGGGCATTTGAGCGGTCACATAAAATGACTAATATCACCAGAATTATTCTATCCTTCATCTATGTGAAAGTTTATCAAAGTAAATATTGAAGGAGATCTGCATATTGGGAAGAGAGTGAAATGGTGGTTACTGTTCTGAGAGATTTATATCAGATGGTCTAACCTTTGAGCTCTGCAAAATAATTTAAATAATCCATTGAGATTTAACACAATGTCAGAGTACTTAAATTATACCTATATGGAGCACTGTAATCATTGCCTACAGCTCTTTTGATATTAAAAAAGAATGAGCCCTTTTTTAATCTAGTCTCAAATTAAGGCAATATTACTTATATTATTTTATGATACTAATGTTTTTCAGTCTCAGAGAAATGGGGAAATGCATTTGATTTATGTTTTGATTACAGGCAATCAACAAATGTTTTAGATGTCACACAGAGGAACCGTGAAAGAGTCCAACAGTCCAAAATTACATTGAGATCTTACTGGACACCTGCATTCTTGTTAAAATGTGGTTTATTTGTTGATGATCTGTACTGAAGATCTGGAAACCAGGAAGGTAATTTAATGCACACATTTTGGCAGACTCCAGATATAAAAGATAATTTGGACAAACATTATAAATGTGATAGAAATACCATGGAAATTCATGTTACTGCCTGAGCTGACATTGGTTACATGACTTCTTGGCAATCTGTGAAACTACAAAAAAATCTTTAATTGGTTTGTCACTTATTTTGGCTGTGGGGAAACAAAATTGAGAAAATGAAAATAGGTATTTGTGCCAGTTTTAAAGAGTTGGTATCTCAAAATTGCAAACACTGGATCATGTGAAGGAAGATTATTCAGAGTAAGTTCAATGGGAGAAGGACCATCTTTTTTTGTTCTGTGTTTGTATTGTGCCTATCACAATTGGGGCTCTTAGGCATAGCTGCAATACAAAAAATAAACAATAATAATGACAACATGGAAGCATTTTATTTCTTACAGGAGAATTTCCCTCACAAAGGTATTTGAATTCATATGAGAGAGATACAGGTGGTGAATAATTTTCAGTTCATTAGAGTTGTTTTGTATTATCAGAGAATCTTTTAAATCTGAATTTCTTATAAGTAGTATCTTTCAAAGCTTAAGAAAAAAAAAACAAAAACAGACTGACAGACCAAAACTTGCTGTCCTGGGCCAAAACAATCAGTTGTTTCAGTCTTATCTGAGTAGTCAAGTCTCAGTGTTACTTTTCTTTTGTTTCTTCTTGTGTTACTTCTGGTACTACCCAGCCAGAATCACCTCATTTTGTCAATCATTGACAATAAGCTTTGCCTCCTGAAAAGAAATGGTTAAACAAGTAACAGTACAGCACGGCAAGAGATAGCAGCTGAAAACAGTTACTCCAGGCTCTGGTCATCTTAAAAAATTTTTTTAAAAGAAAAAAGAAATTAACTTTAATGAAGTCTTTGAATGTCCTTGATTTTGTGGAGTTGATGATAGTCTCTTAAATCCCAAAGTTAAGCCAGAAACTCTGTTCTCTTTTGCCAAGATATCTTTAAAGGCTCTGTGATCTGATGAATCATAGATGTTTAATACCCAGCCACAATGAGGTGAATTACTCTCTATTGCTTTAGGTTTTTTAATTAGAGTTGTGCAGAATTTTATGCATCTTTAATAAATGGGAATATCTTTGACATTTTGCCACTTCTAGCTGTAATAGATCTAGAGCACAAAGCCCTTCAAAGCACTATCTGGCAGTACTGCTCCAGTGCTATATGTACGCATTGCCTGCATACACCCCACTTTATAAGGAGAGGCTACCCATAGCTTTCCCTAATTATACAAGCCATGGGACTCAGGGCACTTGCTAGCATCCTCCAGACCAGTCTTTCTTTGTGCAAAGCTTCTGAGCCCAGACATAGCATGACTCACTAGGAGACCCCGTGCCCTGCAGACTGTTGCAAGTCCTGGCTCAAACTTTTTCAGACCCTGTGCTCAAGGTTAAGACCAGTAAACAGCTCACATTTTCGTAGTACTCCTGCAATGGATACTTGCTCCACAAAGTTGCAACAAACTACACAAATATAATTCACATACACAATGTCCCCCCAGAAACCAAGCTTTTGGGGAAGGCAAATCCTGTAACTAGCTCATGTTAATATGCCCATAGTCTGCCCTCCTTAAGCAGCACATGAATACACAAACCACAAGAGGTATTAATTAATTGTTATGCAGGCCCTTGTGGACTACAGAGTTCAATTTCTGGATGCCAATGTGGGCTATACAAGGAAAGTGCACAGTACTAGAGATTTTTCAGCAATCATGAGTCTACATTCAGACAGGCTGGGACACTACTCCCATCAAACACCATTGTCGTAAATGGAATTACTGTCCCCACCATTATTCAGGGGACCCTGCATACCGTTTTTGCCTTGGCTAATGAGACCGTACACTGATTTCAGAGGTCCTGGCAAGATTTAATTACACTCTCAGCAGTTGTAAAATGGTAGAAATGGCAGAAGTGCTAAATGACTTTTTGTTCCAGTTTTCACCAAAGAAGTTAGTAGTGACTGGACATCTACCATAGTGAATGCCAGTGAAAATGAGGTAGGATCAGAGACTAAAATAGGGAAAGAACAAGTTAAAAATTACATAGACAAGTTAGATGTCTTCAAGTCACCAGATGATGAAATACATTCTAGAATACTCAAGGAGCTGACTGAGAAAATATTACTGAGCCATTACTGATTATCTTCAAAAAGTCCTGAAAGATGGGAAAGATTCCAAAGGAATGGAAAAGGGTAAACATAGTGCCAATCTATAAAAAGGGAAATAAGGACAACTCAGGTAATTATAGACCAGTCAGCTTAACTTCAGTACCTGGAAAGATAATAGAGCAAATAATTAAGCAATCAATTTGCAAACACCTAGAAGATAATAAGGTGCTCAGAAACAGTGAGCATGGATTTGTCAAGAACAAGTCATGTCACCAATCTAATAGCTTTCTTTGACACAGTAACAAACATTGTGGATGGGGAAGCAGTAGATGTGGTATAGCCTGACTTTATTAAGGTTTTTGATAGGGTCTCACATAGCCTTCTCATAAACAAACAAGGGAAACACAATCTAAACGGAGCTACTATAAAGTTGGCACATAACTGGTTGGAAAATCATTCTCAGAGAGTAGTTATCAGTGGTTCACAGTCAAACTGGAAGGACATATCGAGTGGGGTCTCACTGGGATCAGTTCTGTGGCCAGTTCTGTTCAATATCTTCATCAATGATTTAGCTAATAACATAGAGAGTATACTTATAAAGCTTGTGGACAATACCAAGCTGGGAGGGGTTTCAAGTGTTTTGGAGGACAGGATTAAAATTCAAAATGATCTGGACAAACTGGAGAAATGGTCTGAAGTAAACAGGATGAAATTCAATAAAGGACAAATGCAAAGTATTCCACTTGGGAAGGCACAATCAGTTGCACACATACAAAATGGGAAATGACTGCCTAGGAAGGACTACTGAGGAAAGGAATCTGGGGGTCATAGGGGATTTCAAACTAAATATGAGTCAACAGTGTAACACTGGGAAAAAAAGCAAACATCACTCAGATGTATTAGCAAGAGTGTTGTAAGCAAGACATGAGAAGTAATTCTTCCATTCTACTCTGTGCTGATTAGGTCTCAACTGGAGTACTGTGTCCAGTTCTGGGTGACATTTCAGGAAAAGTGTGGACAAAGGAGAAAATCCAGAGAAGAGCAACAAAAATGATTAAAGGTCTAGAAAACATGACCTATGAGGAAACATTGATAAACTTGGGTTTAGTCTGAAAAAAACAAGACTGAAGGGAGACATGATAACAGTTTTCAAGTACATAAAAGTCTGTTACAAGGAGGAGGGAGATAAATGGTTTTCATTAATCTCAGAGGATAGGACAAGAAGCAATGGGCTTAAATTGCAGCAAGGGCGGTTTAGGTTGGACACTAGGAAAAACTTCCTGTCAGGGTAGTTAAACACTGAAATAAATTTCCTAGGTTGGTTGTGGAATCTCAGTCATTGGATATTTTTAAGAGCAGGTTAGACAAATGCCTGTCAGGGTGGTCTAAATAATACTTAGTCCTGCTACGAGTGCAGGTGAGTGGACTTGAAAATCTTTTGAGGTCCATTCCAGTCCTACGATTCTATGGTTATTGAATATGCTTTTGGCAGAGTGAAATCCCATTGAAGATGTCTACAGATCTGTTTGAATGCCAATGTCATCAATACCATCTGGGTTACTGTGACTTGCTGTGCTCTTCACAATATTTATGAAGCCAGAGGTGAGCCATTTCCGTCTGAATGGACCTATGACAGCAAGGGGCCTGGAGTGGGCCCCTGCTCTGCCCCCATCTTCTTACCCTCAGAAAATGCACAGAATCCTCCAGGTGTGCTCATAGCAGTTTTTTCACATCCCCTTCACCAATATCACCACAGTCTCCCATGCTCCCACCCATTTACAGCCTTTGCCAAGCTTTAGATCCTCTCAGCAGGACCTGAGGGGAGAAGAGGTCTCCCTAGTCTGAGACCTCTCTGTGACCAGCCCCAGCTAGCCCTGTTTCTCTCTTCTCCCCTTTCCTTTTACACTTCCTTCCCATGCCTCTTATCAGCCCCAGGCTGACGAGCCAAGTGAGTTCATTAACTCCAATCAGCTTCTCCTGGGGCACTAATTAGCCGGGCTCAGGGACAGCCTCTGACCCTTCTGTGTCCAGACTGTTCCTCGGGTGGTGCGAACAACAGCTTCTCCAGATATGGACCCAGAATTTGTTGATGATTCTGTTCCAAAGCATGCTCTGGGACTGGTTTCAGTAACAGAATGACTTTATGGTCCTCTCTTGGTGGCTGCTGCTGGTTCCCATCAGTCCCCATGCTGGATTCTGGGGCCAGCAGGACACCATCCTGGCTGACCAGGTCGTCATGCAGCACAATTGGCTCCATGCTGGGTGCAGGGGTGCCCATTACTCATCAAATACCTCACAAAACTAGCATGATGTCGGCAAGTTGCCCCAGGTGCACTTCTGGTCCCTGGTCTTCTGGTGCTCACCCTTGAGCCACTTAATCTGCTCCCTACACTGGTCACCGGTCCAGTAAATTTGCAAAGCTGCCAGGTTCTTAGCTGTCTCCTGGTATGTGTGGTCATTTCTGATACTTTCACTAAAGTCCACAATTTTGCTGGCCTCACTTCAGAGATTCACCAAAATCTGGTTGTGTTCCCATGATCATGAAGGAGCACAGTTTGCAAAGGGCTTGTTCTGGTCAGCATTCCTTGCAAATACAGAAGGCTCTCTGCTGTTGTGTTTGCAGCTCAGGGGTCAAAAGACAATGGAAGGATTAATTTGTATTCACTGTGCTGCTGCTGTATGCCAAGGGGGGGAAGGCTTCTGTTTTCAATTGAATTAATTGGAGATTTATGGGATAGAGAAAACGAAGTTGGCCCAGGGGATTGCAGGATACTGCTGGTGGACTCCCTGAACCCGAGTTGTGGCTGCTGTATCTATCCTGCAAAACAATATGGCTCAAACAGGTCATGGCTTCACATAGGCTTGGACCCTCCACCATCACAGGGTCTTAGGACCCTAGGTCCAAGCCTGAGTTGAGGGATGTGTGTGTAGACAGAAGAGGGGTTTGAGTTCAAGCCTGAGTCTGAGTCTGGGCTTACATTGCAGTGTACTCATACTCCAAATGGCCAATGTGTAAGCCAGTCCTGGTCTTACAGGATGGGAAACCCTCTTACCACATTACTCATCACAGCTCTACGAGAAGCAGATGCATGCTTCTAGTGGAGAAAAGAAGGGAGCAAATCCCCTCATCCAAGGACATTAGGAACCCATTACATAACAATGCTAGTCCCATCAAGTTCCATTATAGTAAACGTGTGGGCATTTTAAAGAGGAGCTGTATAAAACTCAGAGTAGATGCTGACTTTACATTTTGGGGATATGTGAATGTCAACTGAGGCCCTAAGACAGAGGAAGTTGGTGACATTTTGAAGTAGGTAGCCCACTCTCACACAGACCAAAAGCTTCCTATCAAACTGCATTCACATAGACTTATCTACATGCAACATCTTCAATTTAGCAAGATCCCTACCATAGCATAGCAAGCTTTGTCATGAAAAATGTTTGGCTAGTGGACTGATATTGAGACTTGAGCACAAAAGGATGCCTATTTGTTAATACTCTGTAACTTCCTTGTATTTAGACCCACTGGATGTTACTGATTCTATGATTCAGCTGACAACATAATTTTTATAGCGTTTTTATTTGCAAATAATGTATAAAGCAATGGATGGTCATATTAAATGTTTTGAAAGCCTGCTTCTTTACTGCATATGATTAACATTGCAGGTGCATACTTTGTACTTTATCCTCAGATAGGTGGGAATGTCCATATAACTGAGTTGGTATTATTTTAATATAAGTATTAAGTTTTTGAATGAAATTAGTTGAAGCTATGTTAAGAAGAAATCATACTAAATAATATAATATTCAATATGAAGTTTAAGAAAAGATCAGAACTAAGAAAACAAACATAAAAAAATCAAGATATAATCAGGGTAAGGGTAATATTGAGCTGTGGATGACTGAAAGGTGGCTGAGGATCAATTCAGAGAAGATGAAAAGGATGTGACATTGGTTGCTAGAAAAACCAAGAGGAAATGATAGAGCTAACAATTGCTTATTGTTCAGAGAGGTTGTTACCTGCCTTTCTTAGTAAGAAGCACAAGATCTGGAGATATCCAGCAGCACTAGAGGTTAAACTGACAGCAGCAGCCAAAGGTGGGGTTTTTTTTTTAATGTCTGGTTAAGAGATAGTGACCCCTCTCTCTCTCTCCCTCATTTTTAAAAAAGATATTTGACACTGTCAAATATCTTTGTTACTTGAAGACTACAGTTACTGCAATGTGTTCTACATGGGTCTATGTCTGAAGACCACTCAGAGCAGGGGAGAGTGGCAGCCACACATAGCTTGTTGCAGATCCCTGATAGAGGGCTGTCTGGCCTCAGCACAAGTTAGAACAGGACTCCTCCTGCTCTTACTTAAGCTTCTGGTGTAAGGTCTCAGCTCCACCATGCCCTCAGCCCATCCCTGATATGCCCCTTGGCATCACCCCAATTGTTATTCGCCCCCCATCTCCCTCACCCCATACACTGGGAGGGATGTAAGAGACATCTATGCTTGTGGAGATTCCCTCTACACAGGGCAAATTTTCTGCTGGGATTTTCTGACCAGTATAAGGCCATTTTGTTTAAGCAGCACAAAGGAGCTTTGGCAGCCTGGAGAATCCAGCCCAGAAAATTCTGACTGGAGTTGCTTGTTTACGTAAGAACATAACAACTCTAACAGCCCCAACATTGAAAGGGGGTTGAAGATTGGGCATTTTCAATGAGGGGGTACTAACACTGAAATCACCCCTCTTCTGGTCTGAAAGAAAAAGGCTGGGTCTGTTGATTCTCAGGGAACTCTGTACAGAACAATTACACATACAGGCTTTTGCCTGGACAGAATTTGAAGAAAGTGGATTCCTTACTGGGCAGTCATGAAAGGGGTATCTTGCATCAATACAACAGATCAGGTCTATGCAGATTTAACAACTCAATTTGTAAAGTTTTATTAACTTTTTTGAACACTAGTTATGTGCTATGACAATTTTCCAAAGCAGTACTTTTTAGAAACAAACGAAACAAAAACTCCTCCAATCATCTGAACAAAAGGAATACAAAAAATTCACTAGACCAACAACAAAAAATAGGATAACTGAATTTGATACTCAAACCATTTATAACTGAATTAATCACTACTAATATAAATTAGACAACATATGGAGAAAAAATGATATAACCTAATAGGCTTTATTCATTAAAAATGATACATGGGCCACCAAGTTATACATATGTCAAACATTCAGCTGGCCACCAGATATTTATGGTTTTGTTTCTGGGCAGCATGGCGGGGCAGGGTGGGAAGCTATAAAAAACAAGTAAAGGATTAAATAACATTGTTTTAGCAGCCTGTCCATTGTCTTTTCCAATGTCCTTTTACCCATATGGAAAAAGAATAGATTGCTAATTATATGGTACCTTTTGTTTGACGCTAGAGAGCTATTTGTCAACTGTAGTTAGATGCTGGTACTTGGCAGGGGGATGGGACAATTGCAAACTTTTCTTAACTTTACCTTTTTTGTTGTGTTTCCCCCCTCTTGAGTGCAAAATGCCCTTGCCAAAAAAAAAACAACCAAACAAAAAACTCCACTTGACACAAAACAGGGAAATCCTATGTTATGCACTAATGGAAAATGCATTATAGCCAGTGGTGAGCGCTCCAAACATATCATCAAAGAGTTAAACATTATTAATGGAAGGATTTCTCAAGATAACTTACCATGACTAATGAACTTAAAGGTATCCACCAATGCAAGCACCTAAGATATTTTATTCTTTCCTGTACTAACAGGTTTGGACTCAGAGAAAATTCACGGACATAAGAGGTGACCATGGAGGGAAGGAATGACTTTAGCATCAGTCAGAAAAGAGGATAGCATCTAAATACCTTCCAAGATTCACAGAATCAGCTCTCTCAAACTTGAACTCCAAATTTTGATCAATTCTAGAGATGCCAAAGAACGTGAAACCTTCAAAAATTTATATAAATAGCACTTGATGTAATGAAGAGAAGGCGATGGTGGGAGTGATTACATGATGCAGAAAAAAATTTTTAGAACAGACTTTTAAGCATAGCAAATAGAAATAAAACCACCCTAACTGAGTGAGGCTATTATAACTTGAGATGGTCCCTTGAAGGAAGAAAAAAAAAAAATCTATGCAACACAAAAATGCAAAAATATAAACTTTATCTAGCAAAGGGAATACACAGAATATAAACAAAGTTCCCATTTCATACAGTTGTCAAATATTCCTCTCAATATTCACCAAAGTGCTACTTCCAATATTAATATATGTAATATATAAACAAAATAAATTTCCTTTGATGATGATTTAACATGTTCATTTCTAAAGCACATTCCTCCCTTACTCATATTAACATCTGAAGCTATCTAAGAAAACACAAGCACAATTTCTAGAAGTGACAACCTGCTTTCAGATGAAGGAGTACACACCTGCTATTTCCTACATTTTATATATATTCTTATGTAATATATATTGTAATAGGACTGTTGACTTACCTAGATTTTTATTATTAGATTTCTTGGATTTCATTTTATGGGCCCTCTTCAGCATTAGCTGTGCAGTGGAAATATCTTTAAAACCCCTATTGGAAGGTGATATTTTACTATCAATACATACACATTTTCATATATAGCAACTGCACAGTATTATATATATATATGCATTTTCACATAGAATACAGCAAGAGCATAGTACATCTCATGTATAATACTTGACATACTGAACCACACAGCTGCTTATAATACTTATCTTAAAAAGTTAAGAAATTGTAGCTAATTGACTTGTATCTCAGATGCTTCTTAAAAGTTTAAAATAATATTTTTTGACATCTAGAAATAAATACCTACTTATTTGGGGTACCTATTCAAAGCCTCTAAATGTACAGTGCCTGGTTTGTAGAATTTAAGTTAAAAGCAAAAAAGTAGGATAGACTTGACATACCATTCTTCTAAAATTTTCTCCTCTTTTTCAGATTTGAAAGATGATTTCTTTTTCGGTTGCAAGTGAGAGAGATGTGACATAGCTTTCTTCTCTGACCTGCCAACAGAGTAACAGAGCAGTACTGAAACCTAGGTCAGTAGTAAAAGTATGGTGTGATGACTTTGCGGCCTTTATTACTCTGCAAACTATTTATGCCTTCTGAAACTCAGAAATGAAAAAAAATCTATTTTAATATTCCAGGAAGGCTTTATTTTTGAGAGCAATAAAAGTTTGCCATCAATTTTGAATGTTTATATTTCAATTATATGAAGCATATTTCAGTCCTTTTTTTGCAAAGGAATGCAGCACTGTGAGAAATACTTTTTAATCCTTATCTGTTAGATATCTGTATGTTAAGGCCTACATGTTATAAGGTTTTTTTGGTTAACATTTTATGATTTACATATTTCTAGCCTTTTATTCTTATAACTTTGATTTTTAATTAAATGAACATTACATTACTATAGACCTAATGGACTGTATTAGTTTTGTTCAGTTTTAACAAGTGAATTTACTTAAAAACCAGTAATCATGTGATTTACCAATCAAACAGCTGAAAAAGGCACCAAAGTGAGCCCTAATTACTCTTTCAGTGCTCATTTTGGTACCTGTCAGAGTAGGTACAGTTAGTAATGTAAAAAGCAAATCATTTTGGCTTACCTGGTACTGAACTGAGTGTTTTCTGGTGAGAATGAATGTGGTCTTGCATCACACTGCCAGGCTTCATGTGGAGGCTATGGTAAATAAAATGAATTATGATCTGAACTTAAAAGCTTAGGATACTTGTAAGTCAGGGGGTGGGGAGGAGTCAGTGAATAGTATGCTAACTTTAGCTCTGATCCTACAAATGCTTACTCATGGGCTTGACTTTATGCACACGAGTAGCCTCATTGATATAATGGGGCTACTCACACAGGTAGTTAAACATCAGTGTGTTTGTAGAGTCAGGCCCTTTGTTTGTATTTCAGAGGTATAATCAAAACATGCTAGGTCCATCATAGACCTTATCTTCAATTAATTAAATGCTGTATAGAATACTGCAAAAGAAAATGGTGAGTTTAATTATATCACAAAAGCAAATAAGTATAACTCACAGTACATTTATGAAGGTCCATTATTTTAATCCAGGCAAAATATTTTAAAGAATACTTTGCACATAGCACGAAGAATGGAAAAGAACTAAAAAACACTCCCAGAAAGCTGAAACTTCAAAGTTTATCAAATAACTAACAGACATTACAGTTCAATGACCTTTAGCTGTTCTGAAAGTCCTCAGCTGTTGCTATATAATGCAGACTTTAGTATTTTTAAAGTACTGCATCAACTAGCAATTTTAATCCACTGCCAAATGTGCAGATGAAGCACGTCATCTTTTTTTTTTTTGCGCTACTGTGAAGTAAAGTGTTGAAAGAAATCCAAAATAAAGAAAAATTTAAGCAAATGAAAGAAAAGCTACATGAAAAATTACATCTGGGGATGAGGAGGAAGTCAGAGGCTTCTAAAAGTAATTGTGTTTTTCAAGTCAATAAATTGCAGTATTAATCACCCTAGTGTAGCATATCCTCAAGGAACGAACAAAAACTGAAGACTAAGAAGTTTCCATGACATGTTACCTTTGGCCAGTGCAGCTGGTTTGTGAGCAGCAATGTTTTTGAAGGGAAGTGGGTGGAATCCAAAGCTAGCCATTCTCTCTCTAAGGCAGCCTGTATAAATGAGAAAAGTCAAATAATGAACTGATAAAATCAGTTTAGTTTTGATAATTTCTACAAAGTCTCTTTTAAACTGTCTTGCATATTAATTCAAATGTTTTCACATTGTAGAACAGAATTGCAACCTGCAATGTAATCACCGTCAACACAGTTCTGAAGGTATTACATTGGATTGATTTTTATTACTATTATTTATTGTTTTTATTATCGTAGCATCTGGACCATGATCATGGACCAAGACCCCATTCTGCTGGGCACAGTACAAACAGAAAAAAAAAAAAGACACAAAAATAAATCCATAATTAATAGTTATTTTCACTGGGATGTTTCCATCCTCTTCTCAAATTCTCAAAATTTTACTCCAACAACTTTGCTAAAATAAACAAATATGAGCCACTAAAGCAGGAGGTCAAACCCTGGAAAACTATAGCGCTAAAATAGTTTTCAAATATTAATATAAAGAGCACAGAGAAGCTTGTTAGCTCTCTTTTGAACAATTAATATTTTAAATCCCTGTTTGAATGCCTGATTCTGTCACACTTATGGCTGAGTTGTACCTATCTGTTGAAGAGTCCCACTGAAATCAATGGGTCAGATTGTGCAAACCTTATTCATTCAAGTAGTCCCACTGAGTTGTAGCCTAATAGAAGGGTGGAAGAATCAGATCCTTAAGGATGTCTTATTTTTTCCTAATTCCATATGTATAAATATTAAAAACTTAGCCAGTTTGTAACTTCTTTTTCATACACTTCATTGACTTTTTCTACCATATTTTCTTTTAACTCTTAGAAAAGTGATAGAAACGCACATCCTGATGGCAATAAGTAAATACCTCTAAGAATTTGGCTTCTCTTACTGAAGGACTTTGCCACTCAGATTGCCCTACTTCAGCAGCAAAGAACCTTGGGATTCATTCTGATCCTACTCCCTCTTCTGAAAATCTCCAATTTACATGGCTAGGACATCTTTCTCCAATTTATAGGTTATTACTAGGTTGCAGTCATTTCTGCCTCCATCAGAATTTGAGATGGTTATCTCAGCTACAAATACCTTAAGATAGGATTACAGTAATTCTTTATTGGCTAGCTTGCTTAATAAGTCTTTGCATAACCTTACGTTGGTGAACAACAGGGGCTGCCAGGTTCTTTCTGAAGAGGAGATGACAGGTTCACATTTCACCTATTTTGAAAAGGTAACCTTGGAAGATGATCAAATACTATACTGATTTTAAAACTGCTCTTCTGTTTATAAGATACTATATGATCTTGAATCATCATCCTTCCTCCATACTTACCCAACAATTCCTGAAGCAATATTTTTCAGAGTTTATATGCAAGTTTTAAATGGTAAGAACTCTTCTGTGTTATACTCCTTGTTTCTGAAACTTCCTCAAGCTTAATATGATTGAATTCAGTGTATCGGGGGATTTTTTAAAAATCCAGATCAGATTCTATTCCCTCTTCTTTTATATCTGATGTATCATCACTGTTTTTTTCCATTTACTGTTTGATGTCAAGAACAAAATTTTGCCGGTTTCCTTTACATCCCCTTCACAATAGTTGCATATGTTAAAGAAATATCACTGTGATAAATTCCAAACACATGTGACAAATAAGTTTATCATGCACCACTGACTGCCTCATTTTCCCTCTGTCCACTGATCAATATCCTTCAGGACGTATTCTAACACTCCTAAACAGTGAGCAGATTCAAACAGCCACCATTTAAAAACAAAAATGAAAGTGCCGCTCGAAATGTGGATTCTGCATTTGCAGTCAACTCCTTAAAAGCCATCAATCTGAAATGCAAGATGGACAAAGTTCAGACATAGAAACAGTGACTAATCAAGGTTTGATATCTCATTACCCAGCAGAACTAGAAATAGGAGCTTCCTTGATTTTCCACACAGAACTTGCTTCTAAGCTTTGGATGGTATCTCAGGATATCAGACTTTAAAAGTATATTATTTTTGTTGGCTGCGTAGTTTGTCAGCTGTGGTAAGAGATTTTGAAGCTAAAAATATCCTCAATCTTGACAAAAAGAACAATTTTAGACAGTCAAATTTGGGTAATTTTGTTAAAATTAATGAGACCATCAAACATTTCATTTGGAAATAGACATTAGTTTACAGATGAGTACACTTCATGCCCTCTTTAATTTGTACTAAGCTTCAATTAATTAGGAGAGAAATATCTCCAGTTGTTCAAAGGAGTGCCCCTTCATTCATCCTGGGTCCAGTCCTGCAACTCTGTCACAAGTAGTCTCACTGACACTTGAAGGCAGTTCTGCTCCAGAAAAACAAGGTTACTTACCAGTAACTGATGTTCTTCTTCAAGTGCTTGCTCATGTCCATTCCACTATAGGTGTGTGCATGCCTCCGTGCATGGCTACCGGCACTTTTTTCCCCTTAGCAGATCCCGTAGGGCCAGCTCCGGCGCACCATGGGGTCCCGTGCACATGCCGGATATATGAGGTGCTGCTGGCCCTATGCCCCCTCAGTCCCTTCTTTCCACCAACTCTGCCGACGGGGATGGGGGGTGGGTTGTAGAATGGACATGAGCAACACATCTCAAAGAACATCAGTTACTCATAAGTAAGCTTGTTTTCTTCTTCGAGTGTTTGCTCATATCCATTCCACTATAGATGGCTAACAAGCAGTACTTTAGAGGTGGGCCGGAGTTAGCAGGGAGCTGCCTGCAGAACCGCTCTGCTAAAGCCCGCGTCTTCCCACGCCCGTTGGACAGAGGCGTGGTGGGATGTGAAGGTATGTACTGCCGATCTGGCAGCTGCTCTACAGATGTCCTGCCCTGGCACTTCCGCTAGGAAGCGAGCTCTGTTGAGTGAGCTGTGGTGGCACCCGGAAGCGGCACCTTCACCTGCTCGTAGCCGAACTCGATGCAGTAAGTTCACCAAGAAGATGCGCTGGGTGGAGACCGGTGAACCTTTCATCTGGTCGGCTGCGGCGATGAAGAGCTGCATCGCTCTCCAGAACGGCCTCGTACACCTGATGTAGAAGCCAGGGCCCCTCTCACATTTAACAAGTGCCATCTTCTCTTCTCTTCTGAACTGTGTGGTTTGGGGAAAACATAGGGAGAATATATTTGGTCACAATGAAACTGGGAAACTACCTTAGGCCGGAAGGCCCAGTGAAGCCTCAACTGAATCTTATCTTTATAGGATACGGTATGGGGGATCCTGGGATCTGGGGTCACGCTGTCTCGGAGGCTCCCGAGGTGGGCAATCGAGAAATCCAGCAGTATGGTGAACTGTGGTAGCATGGCCAGGCCGGAGCAATTGAGATGGCATCTGTTTAACCCCTCCTCATCTTTAGCAGGGCTGTATGCAGGAGGGGAAAGGTGGGAAAGTTAATATGAAGCTCTATGACCGCTACAGACGGACGGCATTGGCGATCGCCCCCACCCCTTGACCACGGAGAGAGCAGCACAGTGGACACCTCATGCTCCAGTCCAATACAGACCAATTCACTTTGGGGAAACCCCCACTCCAGACGGTTGTAGACGCCTTCATGGGTGCAGTGATGCATCATGGTGAGGGAGAGCGACCCCTTGACGCGGTCTGCCTTGTTGTTCATCACCCCCGGGAGGTGATCACAGCCAGGTCCTAAGGACCGATAGCTTCTCTTCCTAAGGTTGAAGGATTAGCTTCCCCCACCTTTTGATGTAGTACATGGTCGGTGTGCTGTCAGTCAGCACCTGTGCTACCCTGCCCTCAATAAGTGGAGGAACATTCTGCAAGCGCTGTGAGCATTTCACAGATCTTTACATTGGTGCGCCGATGCCTCTCCTTCCTTGTCCAGACGTCTGGTGAGCCGAGGTCAGCGCCGATATGGCACTTCACCCTCTGCCCGAGGCGTCCGATATCAGGGTAACTGAGGGAGCCAGCTCCACAAACTGAACGCCCCTTCACACATCCTGAGGAGTCGTCCATGAGCCTAGGGAGGCTAGGGCTTGCTGCTGTTTTTTTTTGTGGGGAGAGGGTGGGGGAGAGGAGGAGAGAGGACTGTAGCCTCCCGGTGCAGAAGTTACTTGCTTTGAGTGTACACCAAGGCTAGCCGTGACTGAAGCGGCTTAAGCATCAGGCTCGCTAGCCTCACCACATAGTTGCAGGCCACCCTATGACCTATCAGCTGTTGGCAATGTTTGGCTGTTGTCATCGGGCATTTGTGCAGGTGGACCATCCTGAGGGACGATGTCTCATAGCACGGCTGAATCAAGAAGACCTGGCCTGGGAAGCAACCGGTCACACCTATGCATTCCATAGGCTGCACCTGAGTTAGCATGGACTTTTGTTTGTTTACCAGCTGGACCCACCAGCCGCAAGTGGTGCCTGACTGGCTCACACTGCTCTGGATTTGGGACCTGGACCTGCTTTGTGCAAGTCCTGCACCCCCTTTTGCCCAAACATGCAGCTACCACTGCCAGGCCTTCGGTAAACACCCTCGGGTCTGAGGACAGGCCACAGGGTAAAGCTGTAAAGTGTTAGAAGGAGCCAACCACTACGAGGTGAAGGAAGCGTTGAAGATATGCATCCCTGACATCCAGGGTGGCATAACAGGCTCCTGTATCCAATACTGGAGCTGGGGACCAGGCGAGACTTGAGTACCTTGTGGTATTTGTGAGATGACATAGGTATGACACCATCCTTAAATCCCCTTTTTCTAGGGGACGAGGAAGTACCTCAAGTAAGACCTCTTCTGCCGTGCCCTAAGGGACCTTTCCCACTGCTCCGGGCTGAGGCGGCCTCAACCTCTTGGATGTGGAATTGCCACTGAGAGGGAGGAAGGGGGAGGTGTCGTGGGGGCTGGGAGGGGAGGGGGGAGCAGAGACGACCGGGGGGCCTAGCCCACCGAACCATATCAAGGACTCAATGGTCCGAAGGCGTTCTGGCCCACACGAACCAGGAGGGTAGAGGCTAGGGCACTGCCCTTGTGTGCACCATCAGAAAGGGCCTTTTCCAACTGCCCTATCACCGAGATGACCCTTACTGAGGGCCTAAGGAGCCACTCAGGGCGGATGGTGTCTCTTAGACCCCCTGACTCTGTCCCATTGCCCATAGGTCGCGAGACGGCCGTGGCTGACACCTCTGCTGCTGTTATCCCTAGGGACCTGCCTGACACCTAAAGGTCTGTGGCGTGTAACGGCCCAGGGAACAGAGCATGATCTTGAAGTCCTTCAGACCACGCAGCTTCGCATCCATCTGAACCGAAGATAAGGCTGACCCATCCAAGGGGAGGACCCGGAAGGGCTGCTGGACCTTTTGGGACAGCCTGGGATTGCAGCCACTGACATCTGAGCATGCCAATTGCAGGGGGTATGGCTCTGCCCACCAAATCAGCAACAACTGAGGATGCCTGGAGCACTGCTCTAGCTCTCGTGGTACTCTTTTCTGCAATGGTATACAAATTCAGCACCTGTAGCCAGGCAGAGCCTCAGCAAAGCGACTCACTGAGTCCCCCAAGGGCTCACCTTCTACTTGCTGGTAGTGCTATTGAATAAAAAATTTTCTCCAGACAAGTCTGGTTTACAATCTCCCTTGTTCTCTGGAGTAGAGTCTGGGTGCCCTGCCTATCCCTGTGGTTGGCAGCAACCACCACCAGGGACCTGGGCGGGGTGGTGAACAAGTATTCAAAACCCCTGGCTGGGGCGTAATACTTTTCTCAGCTCATTTAGGTATCGGCTATGGAGGACGGGGTTTGCCACGAGGCCCTCACTATCTTGAGCACCCCTTTGTAGATCAGGAGGGCTACCCCCACTGTGGGGGCCCACCGCTAGCACATTAAAGAGACTGTCTAATGCCCCTTCGTCTCCAGCCCCAAGGTGGAGGCCACCCCTTGAGCAGTTCCAAGTGTGCCCTAGAATTAACCAGGGACCAGGAGTGTGCTTCATCTGATGGAGAGGCAGTGGGAGGATTGGAGGGCCGGAGCACCTCCTCCCATTAACAGGTGGTGCCCACAGGAGTCCCTACCTGTGGGGCCAAGTCGTCGTCGAGGACAAATGGTGGCCCTTTCTCCTGTACCCGAGGCACTGACCGCATCCACAAGGGGTTGACGGATCGTGGTCCTGTCCCCCCACTTCTCCCCTCAAGAAACCCCATAGGCCTCCATGACCATTCCCTCTGAGGCCATCCGGGGCTATCTGCGCCTGGGGCTCTGGCACCTTTCGTTGGTGGTGGCTCCCCCAGCGACTATCTCCCCAAAGGGACACTGAGGCACCATCAAAAGACCACGGTGGTGCTGCCCCCAAAGGCTCTCACTGTGCAGTACCAAGTCCAGGGGAGGGGAAGGGCAGAGCGGTGCCCTTATCCACAGGTGCTCCATTGCGCCGGCGAGCGTCCCCTCAATGTCAATGACCTCGACTACCAGGTTTGACATGGGTGCTGTGGCTGGAGCAGGTGTACAGACAACGCTCCAGCAAGCTGGGCTGACCAGAGCGTCATCCCTGTACCGAGGGCTTTGTGCTCTGCATGCATGCTGGCACCAAGTCCAACTCCGGCGCCACGTTCTGCACAGCCTCAATGCGGGGCAAACTCCTCGGCATCCGGGTTCAGCGCTGCCTTGGTGCAGGGGATGAACTCCTTGGTGCCGAGACTGTCTCCAGTGATTGGGACCAGCGCTACGTCATTGTGGTCAAACACTTCACTGCCGGAGAGCAGGAACAGTGAAATGGACCTCACCCGGTGCCGGGGGGGTTGAGACCGGTGTTGGGCAGGCGACTTCGCTCTCCGCCTCGATGCAGGTCGGTCTAGCGACTGCGATTTGGAATAACTTCTAGAGGAGCATTTCTGCTCTACCCTAGAAACTGGTCTGCAGGAGATCTTCCTCCCCATGCTGGGGATCTCCTGAGCCATTCAGGGGGTTCCAATGCGGGCTTCTCCCATAACGTTAGCCCCTTCTCTCTCGTGGAGGTATGGGCAGCGGTGGCGTATGCAAGGCCAACAAGGCTCTTGCTGCCTGACGGCCTCTGAAGTCAATGGTGCCGGTAGGTGCCGAGGGGCTCCCCCATTCCCAGGAGACGGGGGAAGATTCCCTGGCTGGAGATGTTGGCTCATGAAGCGAGCTTCCGTGATCCGACCTCGGTACAGATCGTTGCTCCACCCCGCCTGCTTAGACGGTGTGGAGGTGTTTCCACGCTCCGAGCGCTGATCCGTCTCTTCGCGGTGCCGAGTCGGGTTGGTGCCGGCGGTGCCCTGTGCACCAATGGCATGCTGGGTACCGCAGCGGAGCAGGTTGGTTTGGAGCCGGTCGGGGCTCCATGAGCGAGGCTTTCAGGCGGATTTTGGTCTGAAAGCCTTGCAGATCTGTTCTTCTCCTTACGAAGGCTTCCCCCCATGCTTCAGGCAGTGGGGGGTCACTTAGCAGGAAAATCTTCCCGCCAGAAGCACACGGCTTGAAGCCATGAGACTGGAGCATACCTGCTCCTGGTAAAGTCTCAGCTAGACTATTTCAAAATCTCTAACTACCACTAACAACAGTTATTAAGCTAACTAACTAATTAACACAAAAAATCATTACTTAAAGTTCAAATATGGGGAATTAAGTGCTTGCAGTGCAAGCACAGGCAGTTCCAGTAACTGTTACGGGTGGAAAGAAGGAACTGAGGGGGCGTAGGGCTGGCAGCGCCTCATATACCGCAGCATGTGTGTGGGGCCCTAGGGGGTGCTGGAGCCGGCCCTGCGGGATCTGCTAAGGGGAAAAAGTGCCGGTAGCCGTGCACGGAGGCGGGCACATACCTATAGTGGAATGGACATGAGCAAGCACTCGAAGAAGAAGCAGCTATATAAAGATTATAGACTTCTTATTCAAAATTCTCCTCTCTCTCTGTTAGCACTACAGAGTCAACAAAGCTAAGAGTGTATTGGACGCCATTATTTCTTCTGGTCAGAAGACTGGTAGGTAGCCAAACCTAGTGGTCGGAGCAGGAGGCAGGCCCAGTGGCTGAATTCTGAGTGACAGAGCCAGGGGTCAAGACAAGGTTAGAACTAGGAAGAGTCAAAGGCCAGAACCAGAGTCAGAATACCAGAGCCAAGGGTCAAGACCAATTTGGAGTGAGGAATCAGTGCTGAGGGTCAGAACTGGAGTCAGAGTCAAAATGCTAAAGCCATGGGTTGAGACAGAATTGGAATCAGGAATCACAGCTGAGGGTTAGAACCAGATTACCAGAATACAAGGAAGGCAGAAGCAGAGCAGGGACAGGATGGGAATAAGGCTGGGTGCAGGGCATGGTCTGGGATGAAGCTGTGGAGGAGCAGAGGAGGTGCAGGGCTTGGGGAGAGAGAAGCACAGGGAGGCAGAAAGTCTCTGGGTATGTGCACTGAATAGCCAGCAAGCTATAGCTGCTGCTGAGTTTAAGAACTGGTCTGCTGGCTTCCTCAGCCAATCAGGCAGGGTGGTCTGTCACGCAGCCTAGCTGGCTCATTAGGGTGTCAACAGTACTGAGCAGGTGCAGCTGTGGGCCTTAATCCAGAGGATACTGAATTCTAATCAATCAATCAATCAATCTTGTATAATCACAAGGAAGCTACTTGTGATATACAGGCACATCTGAAAGGAGATACTGCAAAACATTTATTAATGGTGAATAAGAACCAAGCTTGACTCTCGTCTCTCTGGTCAAGTTTGCAGACCTGGCAGTTTAAGCTTCTACTTCTAAAGTGAGCTCGTTTGCTACAGAAATCAATCTTCTGCAATAAACACAGAAACTTAGAAGGCTTTAAACCAAGCTTTGGGGACTTCGGTAACTCAGCCAGAGATCTATGGGTTTATTGTCAGAGTGGGTGGGTGAAGCCCTGTAGCCTGCAATGTGCAGGAGGTTACACTAGATGACCATGATGGTCCCTTCTGGCCTTTAAGTCTATGAATCTATCATGCCATTTTTAGAGTCCTTTTCAGGGGACAACCATCATTTATTGGGAGTACTCTCTGGAGTGTCAATTTGATCCCTATGTTTTAGATATGCATTATTTACTAATATTCTGTCTTTAGTTTTTAAATTTATGTTGAAGCTGTATTGTAATTTTTAAATTCAGCTTTTACCATTTACTGAATTTTATATCCATGTTACTGGTTTTAATAGTGTTTTAATTTGTTTCACTAATTGTATGTAAAATATATAATGTCTACAACTGTAACGTAAAAAGAGACATCATAGTAAAGAATGGTAAAGTATTATTCAAGGTATAAAAAGTACAGTAACTAACAAAACATTACCAAGACAATTGATTTATCATTAAGATCAGATTTGTTAATATGAAGCACGTTTGGCACTACTAAGAATGTACTGTGTATTAAAAAATATACTAAAATGTCATTTGCTTTGGTCAACAACAACCACATCAATGATTTTCAAAATGTATGTTATTCTATTATTTTTATCCCTAGAGATTTCTACAGTACCAAGCTCAAGAAACTTCTGTTCATAGTCCTCCCCAAAAAGTACTGAAGTTTAATTGTCTAAAACAAAGTTTATAAACAAATAGATTTTCCAATAGCTTAGTCTAAAAAATTAGATTCAGTGCTACTAAGGATATACTCTGATGGAAACAATGCAAGCTAGGGCAGACTTAAAGATATATAAAAATATAAACATGATGAAATGGACTAAATAAAAAATAACCAATTCCATTTTTACTAGAAGACAGTGTATACGTAAGAAAGGCTAAGCTGAATATTAAGTATATTTTTAAAACCAAATTAAGGGCCTGATCTTGCAAACACTCATGTATACAAATAAACTTTATGAATGAGTGCAAATCCCATTCAGTGGACGCCATGTGTAAAGTCAATCATTCATGTACAACAAGTCTTTGCAGGATTATATTCTTGGAATTTTACATCTAGTTCTATTTGTTTTAAAATAAAGAATGAAATGTACAAAGCTTCGTTTAATGGAACTGAAGATTTAGAAAAGAAATGTGATTTTCACAAGGCGAGTAATAATACATAAATTAGCTACAAGTTAGGAACATTTAGCACATTTTTAAATCCAAAAATAAACTATTTATGTTAACCTCCTTTCAGTCTGATGTTTTAAACGTTAGTTTGTTGGCACTTTTTTCAAGAAGGAATATACATATATTGAGTAAGATTCAATTAAGGTTTGTGCCAGCTTACCTCCTGATTTACCAGGAGTGGGTACAAGAATGTCCAGATTATACCTCCATGCTCAATCTAGTTTATTGAATTCTTTAGTAAATACAATGTTTTTTCTTCTCATCCCTTCATATTGCAAGAACTATTAAAATATAAATATATATTATAGTAATAAAGAATTCTTATGCTGTAAATACATTTCAGTGCATCCATTAAGATAAAGAATATTCATTCACTGCATCACATTCTTTCTTTCTTCTAGGAGTGTAATCCTGTGATTTCTCCTTCCCTCCTCCCCCCCGGAGTTCTGGTATCTCATAAATGAATTCCAAATGATCAGTGAATTCTTCCACTCCATGCCTTACTACATAACTTTTTCATACATAGTTATTCTTTCTTACCTCTAATCCATTAATTCTAAAATAATCCCAATATCTCTTTCTAGAGTATTATATATCTTGCTATTAAGTTCAACAGTACTCCTTATTTTGGATTTGATATTTCAAGGTGTAGAGCACCCCCAATTCTAGCGCAAGTCAGTAGGAGCTCAGCATCTCGCAGATGATATTCAGCACATAAAAGTGTGGAATTCAGCTCAGTACAATTTAAATAAACATAAAAAAATAATAATAGCAATGATGAGATGATCAGTGACTTCTGAAGAAGGAAAAGATAGTGGGTGGAGAAGGTAAGTGTGCTAATTCATCTTTTATAAAAATACAACTGCATTAAAAAGAAATTAAATTACTTCTATTAGGTCCAATCCAATGTCCATTGAAATCAATGGAAGTGTTTCTATTGACTTTAATGGGCACTGGATCAGGCCCACTGGGAGATGGAGATTAGGCCCCAATCATACAAACATACATTACAGTAACTTTACTCTTGTGAGCAGCCCCACTGAGTTCAATGGACAAGTTTCATGTCAGTAGTTATGCACAGGCATAGTTTTGGACAGGATTGGACCACAGTCTTCTCCAGGGGCAAAGGAGCAGGACAGTTAACAAAAATAAACAAACCCCACAACCAAAAAACAAATCATCATGGTTGGTTTGACAGGAAGGAGAAGAGGGAGGGGAGATTCACAAAATATTTAAATAAATCATCATTACAAACAAACAACTATGCAAGGATTCTTCTAGTTAATGCAGTAACCTAACTCCTGCCTACAAACACACAATTGCTTTTTGGCTTCTAAATCAATTTAGCCCATGATTCATTTACTATTATAACTTAACAATGCTTCTTGTTTACAAGTCAATAACTATATCCTAACCTGTATTTTTATTAAACCCAGAATATATTTATTACTGAATTTCTAAGTACGTTCAATTCGTTATTATACTGAGGTATTCAATTAAATATCTACATATTATATGGGAAGAAAAACAACCTACAAGAGAGCTGTTCAAAATGCTGAATGCTATTTTTTTTAAATTAGAAAATTCATTTGACCTCCTTAATCATCCCCTTGCTGCTCAATTAACCCCTTCTCTGCCTACAGTAGAGCATGGATTTATCTAGAATTATTGTCGTATTTGTGTTTACACTGTGCTTCAAACCAAAATTTGGGAGTGACTGGCTGGAATTCTCCAAATGTAAACCACCAATGAAAACAGTTATTCTGACAGTTATTCTGAATTCAGGTGCCCTGTTGGCCTGTGGGAGTGATGGTGGCATGAGAAGAATGGGAGGAAAGAGGGAAATGAGTAAAATCTTTGTAAAAACAGCCCCTCTTTACAGTTTCACAGACCTATCAACTAAATCCTCTGCTTGTTTTAACTCAAGGCTGTTCTATAATCAATTCCAGTCTATACCTCTGATTTTGTCTAATCAGTTTCCTTGCCCTTCTGCTCTGACAATGAGGCCATTCATCTCCAGTTCCTAATCCTGTCACCATCCTTTTTCACATCATCTCTAGGTAAGTAATGTCTTCTTCATCCTGATTTTATCAAGACTCCACCCTCTCTGCATCCAAATTCCTTTTTAACATCTATCTTTCCTCATGGGCCACAAAAAGTGAACACAGAGAAAAAATTACTCAAAATTAATCTAACTTCCCCAGGCAGGAAATGTTTTCAGTCTTGTATTTAAAGTAAATTCTTCATGGTAGGAGATGTCTTCACTTTGTTCTTGTACAGCACCGAGCTTGTTGTTGGTTGTTGGTCTTTAATAGAAATGAGTAACAGTCTAGTTCAGTGTTGAAATAAAAATACTTTGATCCACAATGCAAGTGAAATACATTCAGTGTTCTTAGAATTGTCACTCCCAAAGATACTGAAAATAATGCACTTTGTTTTCATGTGACATGCCTGAGACAGAAACTTCTTCATCCCATCTTGGCTATTTAGTGGGCAATAGCTTTCTCTGTTTTTTGGGTCAGGAATAAGGAATCACATAATGATAACCACCTCTGTGGATGATGGAAGCAAGGAAAAAAAACATACCAGAGGGGGAAAAACCTGACCATATTGCCTTTCATTTGACTGAAAGCTGCAAGTTTCTATCCTGATTTCCATCTAACATCTCTTTTTGTGGTGTATCTCATTCAGGATACCTCCAGGACAAAACTTTTACACCACTTAATTTAGCTTTTATTTTCTGTAAAAGTCTCAGTCTCTCTGAGAGAAAGTTCTTCTCTGTAAATGTAAGTACTTGCAAAGAAGATGCAAGAAATCATGCAATTGTAACTCTCAGGTTTCCCAGCACAAGAGGCCTGAACTATTCTTTCCCGGTTGTTTACATATTGCTGATTGACTGTGAATGAAAACTGCCTTTGAAATTAGAGATCTGAATTTTTTAGTGCATTTAAAGTTCTCTTTCATCCACAGAATTTTGATAAATCAAATTACTCTACAGGCTAGCCTTCCATAACAAGAAAGCAACAGGAGTTCTCTTGTATAGCTTAATTTGGAATCAAGGAGCCAAACATATTTAGACATTCAGGGCCAGACTCTTGGCTGGTATAAATTCAACTGAATCCAATGGAGCTACACTGATTTACATCTGCTGAAGGTATGTTCTCAGTCAGATTTGTTACAATTTCCATAAAAGGGAGAAGATTTTTAGTTACTTTTTCAATTAAAAGGTAACAAGTTATTGACAGTACACAGTACTATTCTTAAACAAAAAGATCAGATAAAAGATTGAAGCTGAGACAGTATGAGTTGTGTTACAGAAAGTGTACATATTGGGCCTGGTATTTCTCAGTGTTACATTGGTTTTACACCTCAGTGCAAACATCTTTATAATCAGTGGAGTTACACACGCATAAAAAACAGAGAAACTAGGTGGATCAGGCCCTACAGTTTTTATAAAAGCTATCACCCTGATATATATTTTAATCAGTTTGTACCACAAGTTCCATCTTTCCTCAAACAGTTCAGTTGATGAATCATATATATGGATAGAATTGCAGCCAAGAAGAATAATGTAGCCTTTTCTGTTGGTTTTACTTTTTCTGATACTTCACCTATTCTACTTGGTAGATGTAAGCAAGTTAACTTCCCAGGGCATTTTAACCAATACTTCTTCCTTAGCTCTGCCATTATTTGAGATGGAGGAGTTGGGAAATGGAATATGGGCATATGTGCTTAGAGAAAGTTTCCTGTAAATTCTAATGTTGCTTTTAAAAACAGCCCTTAGCTATAATCAGAATGGAGAGAGGTTAATGCTGTCTACTTGCTAGCAAAGTGGGTATATGCTTTTGTTTGTAGTGAGTAAGCTTGCAGCATGATGACTACCTCTGCTACTGGATGTAGAATGCGTGAGCAGTTGGAAGCAGCATAGCTTGACACCAACACTTCAGCTGCTTCTGGTGAATCTGCAGAGAAGATCTCTGTAGTGCAGACTAGTGAAGATGGGGAAAAAAAAACCCCAACACACACAACATTCATCTTTCAGATTTCAGGTAGAGTTTTGCAAGGCTGGCAGTTAGAAAATCTTCCATTTATAAACACAACGTATTTCATAGGTAAATCACTATTAAAATGACATTTTTAGGTGCCATGTTTTTCTCTGTCGTTTTTCAAAGTACAACCACACAGTAAACTATTCTGAAAGCAAATTCAGGAAAATGTGGATTGTCAGGATATGTAAATTCAATAAAAATTGTGCAAAACTTTGTGTGTATATTAAATACAAAAAAAAAAAAAAAAAAAAGGTATTGTATAGCTCCATCCACCAAAAAAAAAAAAGAAGCTTTAGAAACTCACCGTACCTGGATTCAAAAAGAACTATGAGCTACTACTAACTGAGATTATTTTAAAACACTATTCTGATTGCTAAAACCAAACAATATGTCCAGCCAAAAAAAGTAGAGAGAGAGGTGTTGTATGTATTCCAAAGAAATATCACAACAGTGAACTGCACTCATGGGATCTCAAGAAATTTTAAAGACATAAGACAGTAGATCAATTATTACAGTATATTTCTTTAAGAGAGAAGTACAGCTATAGTATATAATCCCTCATATCTCTCTCATAAATGGACACAATGGAAAACTACAACATTTTGCTGAGAAAAACTTAAGGAAAGACCATGTTTGTGAAAGCTTGCTCCAAATGTCATTTGCCAGAATGTTTAAAGTAACCTCAGACAATCATTCTAATTACAGGTTTCACTCTTATTCTTACTGCCTGTATTTTTATAAAAATAAAGATGATTAGGACTGTGTAGAATTAGCTATTTAGTATCTGAAGGGGATGAGAGTAAATGAGTAAAATAAAACAATCTCACATAATCTTGGAATTTTTACAATGCAAACACTCCAATGTATTTCCATACTTAACTCCAAAGAGGTCAAGTCTTATGATAGTGTTATAGAAGTCATTCATGACATACACATAACTTTTGTGCAAAATGTGCTTTCTGCCCTAAGCTTGATATTGTTCAAAGGAAGCTATGGCTCAGGAGCCAACTCCTATATTTTGTTTTGAATAAAGGACTACAAAGTAAAGATGGGTGAACCTCATGAGCTTCAGAGGTTAGATTTGGTTCACGTAAGCACCAAAAATGCTTGGATGCTTACCCAATCCTTTTGAAGTTCCCAATTCCACCCCCTCAGCAACCTCAAGAATCCCCAGGCTCCTGGAACCTTCAGCCTTTTCCTGGAAGGCTCCAAGATCCCCACACAATCTTCCCTCCAAAGGCTCCCTGAATCCTACTTCCTTTCTACCTCAGATTCTGCCACACTCTACAAGATCCCAAACAGTCCCTACAGGTTCCAGATGATGTGTCCAGACAACCAAATCTCCCTAATTTCCTACCTTTGTAAATAAAACCATGGAACTCAAACTACAACAGTTTTACTATTCTATGGCAAGACCACAAAGCTTCTGTATCTAAATAATATTGCACTTGGAACTTTCTCTATTAAAGGTAATTCAGAGTATGCTGACCTCCAGATTTCCAGTATGGGATATCACCACCAGGGAAAATGCTACAATTTCTGGGGGCTGCAGCTTTATCAGGAGAAGGAAAGACTCAAAGAAAAGTTAATGGTGGAACAATATAAATGTTGAGGTGCTGTGCAAGGCAGAGATTTTCAAAATTGGAAAGCTTCTGCATGCTCTGCACTTTTGAAAGACAAACTACTTTTTAAGTGTTTAAATATGGACTTCAGTTCATAGTTTTAGGCTCCAATATTATGAAAATCAAAACACAAGGTGCTTAAGGAAGGACACAAGAGGCTTAATAATTAAGACGACCTATCTTCGTAAGATTCACTGCTGGAGAAGATTTGGGCCAGGAAGCACAAAAGGTGGCTAGCTATCTACCTTGATCTTAGTTCCCACCTTTTGTGCTTCCTGGCCCAAATCTTCTATAGAAATAAATCCTATGTAGCTCTAAAAACTGTTGGTCCCTGAGTGTCTTTTCAGTCTAGGACTTGGATCTATAATTCTTTTGAGATCTGTGCTCCATCTGCCACTGTTTAGAGAGGTTTTGAGAACCTCCAAGTGCTGAGCCTTACAAAATGTCTCTCTGTTGGACAGTCAGCCCTGTAGAACAATCATTAATTGTCACTGTTTCCGTATCAAAACTGATTTAAGAGGGGGGAGGGTACCAAAAAACCCAACAATTAATGTAAGGACCAAAAGACAGCCATCCCAATAGCATTTTTGGCCCCTCAACTCAAGGTGCAATCATGCCTAAAACTGTTTGTATGCAAAGATAATACAGTCTTTGAGTAGTCTCCACAAGGAGATTTTTGATGTCTTCTTTCTCTTTTAGGAATCACAGGAATAAATGATTAGATTATTATGAACATCTTAGAACCTGACAAAATGTATGGATCTACTTTCAAAGAATGCACATGGCTATAAGACGCGCATGTTCTGCCTGTTTTGTTCCTAACTTCATGGCTTTTGTCCCTTTCCCCCTCTTCCTTTAGGAGATCAAGAACTGACATGGAGGAAAAAAAAGATTTAGAGAAATAAGGCACACTTCAGGCTACCAAGATAAAGAAGAAAAACAGCAAGGAGAAAATGGGTGGGTTGAAACTACTTATAACAGCTGTGACTGACAAGCCATCTTTGTCTCATTGCTTCCAGGTAGTTAAAGATTTACAGCATGAAGGATAGGTCCTAAATATGTTGAGGAAAGAAGGATTGTATGACAAATCCCCAGTTTGAGAGCTGTGTAACATTGTTGTATTTAGTAAGAAGATCATAGTAATTGTATTTCTGGAGAGGATTGCTTCATTTGGTAATGTTCTCAACTATTTCTTGCATCACGTTTCTTAAGACTGGAAGAAGTGAATGCTGCTGAAGTTTAAGTTGATGCTGAATATATTTATGAATTCTGCAGGACAGTTCTCAAAGAAAAAAGAGTTTAGACTGAAAGAAAGAATTTGTTATTTTCTAGCTTTTATTTTGACATACGTTGGTCTTTCTTTTCTATTATCGCTACATTAAATATTGATGTTATTTTAAAAACAAATGAATTAATGGTAAATAAAATTTATCCTCACATTTAGCTTGTGGGTTAGTAGATATTCTCTGTGTTCTAAACTAAAAGGATTTAATGAACCAAGCTACAAGCAATGAGATACATTGGATCTCTGTGTGGAGAGAGAGAGAGGAAACTGACACTTCACTTTCCTCCTTTGTCCCTCTAAAAGTATAGATATTAAAGTCAATTACAATACTGGCTGCACTGATGGCCTCTTCTCACAGAGCATGCAAGTGGATGTTGATACAATTAGCACATTCTTGGCACACAGATCTCCAAGTACGTTAGTAAGAGTGTAACACAAAGTTCTTGACTCTTTAGAAGCAACTATATGTAAAGCCCCTAGGCTATGTGCTGGAAAAGATTAACTAGGCCCCACATTACCTCATCTTGTATATAAAGATATCATAAATGCCATGATAAATTTATATAAGGGAGCAGATTATGATAAGTCTATATGAGAGCTCTAGGTAATTAATGGCAGACAACTGGATGGAGAAGCTTAATATAGAATCTCTTGGCAATATAGAATCTCTTGGTGTTTCAACTGTGGAGAGGCTCAGATCATAACAACAAATATGTATAAAAACCTCAATCATTCCAGACACCAAACTTCTTGTCCTTGATATACAGGAACACCTAACAAAGTTAGTTAATATGCACAGGAACTTGCAGAAGAAATAGACGGACACATATCAGTAGCATATCAGTAGGGCATACCAGTAGGCTAGAATGCAATCATTGGGGAAGCCAGACAGGGAGAAAGCACTCCTGAAGCTTGAAAATAGATGTCACAGAAGTCTTCTTCCCCAGCAGTCAATATACAAACTATTATGTGCCCATATTAAGTAACTGATATAACAGATATCTGGATATTTATACATTCTGGAAAACCCTTTAATGGCAAAATATACAATCACTGAAATGCTAATTTTAATTGGACTCAAAAATATATGAATTTAGGGTTAGGCCCAAATCAAGTCCCTTCCTGCACTAGTTCAGAGACTCCTCAGGCAACAGAGCTGGTGCAGTTCCATTGTAAAAGGATTAGCTGAATGCAGGGAATTGGCACCTCGTGCTCACTTCAGCTCTGCAAGGACTCCTGAGGCTACTGCACTGAGAGATGGGCAAAGCTGAAGGATCTATCACTACATGAATCCTCACCTGCCCTTTCACGCAAAGGGACTGTGTAACACGTCATAGGAACTGCTTTGTCTCCTAGGCTAGAGTAATCACTCCAGAATCCTGAGAGGGGAAGAAAGATTCATCCCCTTTATATGCCTGGCCTGGCTATTCAGGCCAAGTGCTTGACGCTGTATTTGCATCTAGATGAACTACTATTAAGCATAATTACATGACAGCACTCTGGAATATAGGCTATATTATACATGGAATATAGGCTATAAACACCACTGCTATTTATTTTAGAAAAATTCCATTATATTTGGGATAAAGAGATTCTAGGCCAGATCTCAAGGTGGTATAAATAGCTCCACTGACTTTAATGCAACTACACTGATTTACACTAGACAAGGATCTGGCTCATTGGGTATAAAATGTAATACGGCATATGTGCTTTTCCCTTCTTTGATATACATGAATAGATATTTCCCTCCCTGTGACAGCAAGGAAGTTCTCCAACTTTCTAGCACTCAGTATAATTTGAGAGAAAGAACAAAAATAAATAGAGTTGCTCTTTTTGCTGGATACATTTTAAAATCCTAAACATTAAAAAATAATGGTTCACACTCCCAATTTTATGCCTTCAAAATTATTTCCTGGTGTTTTTTGCATTTGCCGGATTTGCATCTACAGAAGGGTGGCTGCCCTTCTGAAAATTTCCCCCTGAAAAATGTATATTACTCAAAGACTGAAGAAAATTTTTAACTATCAAAATTAGTTTATTTCAAGTCCCAAGTAATAACTGCATGTGTATATAATAAACATCATTCCTATTTTGTTTAATCCACTGCAACTCTCAGAGAGATCCTCAAAAGGTGGCTGATCCTCAGGGTCACCAGACACGGATCCAGTCTTGTTTTGGTACACCCCAAAGGCATAATATTTGAACTTCAGAAATATTTTATGAGCTCTAGGAACATGTGATCTCTGGCCAAAGAGAGGGGTTAGCCACATCAGAAGCAGGGAAATCTTCTCAATCTCCCTTTTGAAGTTATGGTGGGAATTTAATACATAGCTCTTGCAAGCACCCATTAGCTCCATATCGCACATCACTGTTCACCCAGATCCAAACGTCCATGACAATGCCATAAAAGATTCCATGGCCCTAGCCACGTTCAGTTCCTTTCTTGTGTTTGAAATCATGATAAGGGAAGAAAGGTGATTGAATGAGGATGTGCAGAGAAGTCAGAGAATGCCAATTACAGTGAGTAACTTTCGTTGTCCAAAACTGCTCCTACAGATACTCAGTTTGGAGAGACCATCTAGTTTCCAGAGGTAGGCTGTACTTGGTAGTACTTAATACAGACTGGATTAATTCTTCCCTGTAATGATCCTCTGACTGTCTCTGAGAAACATTAAATCTCTGCTGGAGTCTACTCTGCCAACTGCTCCCAAAAACTGACAGAGCCCCAACCATGCAAGTATTTGCAAACAGGAGTTTCTTACTGTTGTGCAGGAAGGTGGAGATTATGCTGTGTCAGGCTCCTTTTCCATGCTTACTGACAAGATTTGGCTGTTGGTAGTTGTTTGCTTCACTTGATACTGTAAAACATTGCCTAAGTGTTTTATCTATCAATTGACCATGTTTTGAACTTTACTTTTTTGCTCTGTAATTCCTTTGGTGCTCTTTTTTCTCTCTTAAAAAAGAATATGTTTGCTCAAGTTCAGGCCTCTGAAAGTTCACTTATCCTCCCTGAACTGTCAAATATTATTGACAATTATTCTGATAGTTCCTGTAGTACTACACTTAGATTTGATTTTCTGGAACGCTTCTTCGTTAGCCTGTTCTTTCCCAATTTCAGTATTCCTTTCTTCATTAACTATTCTCTAGCATTCTCTAGCTCCTGTTGTTGTTGATAGCGGTGGTTTATTTATTTTTTTTGTTATCCCTCAATGTTAAGCAGCAGATATATTTTCCTTTAATTTCAATTATGTTTTTCTTTTGTAAGTTTGCATCAAACACAGTGTTATATCTCTTGATCTGTCAATGCTGGTGACATCACACCTACTGGGGACACCTACTGGGGACCACTTGCAAGAGTCAGGGACAATACATATTTTCTCCAAAAAGTATGGTTTTGTAATATTTTTGAAACTACATTATAGGTTATTCACCATAAGGTATAAAACATTATTAAAAGTATTATAAAACTGCCCCTTTTGGACAAAAATAGCCACTTGCTTGATCCAGTTATTTGTCTTCAGACTCTTGAAATACACGAGGTTCCATGGTGTGTGTGTCATTAATAGCATAGGAGACACTGGAGTATCAGTGCCACTGGGAAGGCAATAAACCATAACAAGTACATTGAAATGAATTATATACACAAAATGTAACTCTCTCTCTCTGGTTATCTAGGACATCCAGCATATGATAGGTAGGTTTTTCTTATTTTAGGCAAGCTTTTATGTTAACAACTGTGCTTACTTCATCAAATGTGAAATCATCCACATTTACTTCTTCATAGTCATCCTCTACTTCATCACTTTTAACAGCTGCAAGAGCACTGGCTAGTTTCTTCCGCAAAAGGAAACCCTTCCAAAATGCCTAAACAAAAATTTAAAGCATGTTATACAAGGCCATAGATCAAACCCAAATCCAGATTCTCTATGTTATCCCATTAGGGAGATAAAACATCTTAGACCTTGGTTTAATAGCTCAATGATCTGTTTTTTGAACTTTATGTGACATTTAAAACTACAAGACAAATTAAATGCCAGCATATGTCTAAAGCTCAGAATACTCAAGAGGTTTTCCTCAAGTAAGCAGAATGGAATCTTGAAACTCCCTCAACTACAAACCTAGGTCAACTAATTAATTATTTGACAATTCCTACAGGGCCTATTCTAAACTGAGGGGGAAGAAGATATAAGAAAAAATAGAGTGTTAACTTTCAAATTACAGAGAACAAAAATAAAAACACACTTATACCAAATTTCTAGTGGTTAGAAGTGACAATTCTTGTTGTCATCTCATGCAATTAACCTAGAACAGTCAACTACACACAGTCATCTACTCTATTTTTTTAAGAAAGATTTTTATCATCATCATGATCTAGATAAAAAAGAACATACAGTAAAAGAATGAGCACTTAAATACCAGAAAATGATGCAAGACATTAGGAACATGTGTAAAGTCATACTGGATACTTTAGGATACTACATGGAGATATTATTTTAATACTGAATTTTTATGGATCACGGTTTTAAAGGGAAATTCCTGTTTTATGGTAGACAGTGTTAGAACTTGGACAGCAATTTTCCTTGCTTACTGAGAATGCCCTACACTATAAATTAGAGGATATTGCCATTTCCTCCTCCCTGTCAAAAATCTGTACAAATAATAGCACTATATCTGCTTTGCTTTATCATTTGCAGTGTGCTGCCACAAACTAATGATTTATCATAAACATAATGAAATGCTCAGACTGAAGATACGTTTTCTTACTGGTTACTCTGTTGGCCTTTAACTAATAGGCACATACAGTTAAAGAGAAATCAGGCATACCATAGCACTTATGACTGGCTGAGAGCTCATAGATTGGGCTGTATCCTCAACTCTACCAGAGCACAGGTGGCAGGAAAGGGCACTCTTCAGGGGAGAGTGATCTGTGTTTTGAGAGCCCTTTTCTATAATTCAGAGAAAAGGAAAAGCCAGCATTTCCCCACATTGCTCATGTGATGCTGTCTAACAAGTCTAACATAGCAGACCAGATCAGATTAGAGCAATAGGGCAATTCATTTGTGTGTATATACCAAAGAAATGCTAAAAGGTAATAGTATGATCAAGCCAATTCACTTGTTAGTATAGTTCAAAAGGAAATAGTAACATTATTGTATCCACTTGTCTATAAATCTGTTGGTTGCTAATGTTATTGTATACACTTGTTTGTTTCCTATGCCTGCTATTCTTGTATTCAATTAACCGCAGAACAATAATGTGTGTTACTGTTTAGATGTGAATTTACTTGATGTGTAAAACTGCATGGAAACTAATGAAGGATCGTTTCTGACTATCACATTGCATTTACATTATATTTACCCATTGGAGATTGGAGCCTTGGAAATGCAAATGAAAAGGTTGTTAACTTCAAAGCAAGAGCCATAAAGCAACAATGGAAGATCCACAAGCTTTGTCTGCATTTAGTCAACAGAGGGAGAGCTCATGTTGTGCTGGAAGCATTTTCCAGACTCTTTTCAGCTATAAGAAAAAAACCTGGGAGTGATTCTGCATCTCTGTACTGATGAATTATGATAGGGTGGGATTCTGAGCAAGTGGACAGAGATCCCCAAAGCCATTTTGGGCAACCCTGAGAGACTTATGGAGAACTAGCAGATACTACATCTTTGCTATCATTTGGACTACAAACTTAGACTCACCTGTAATGTATTTTACCTGCTTTAAACCCTCAATAACTCTCATTTCATTTTCTTAGCTAATAAATCTTTAGTTTACTAGACAAACTGGTGAGATCAAGAGTATCCATTGACATGGGGTAAGTGACTGTCCCTTTGCAGTCAGGAGAAATTAATGTGCAGTGAACTTTGGTTTTAATGACCTTTCATCATAGAGTCCAGTTTGTGTGAGTGGCAGAGAGGCTGGAGAGCTTTGGGGGACTATTCATGACTAATATAGAAGTCCAGGAGTGCACATTTGTTACTGGCTGGGTGAATTGCTTACATGGGGTTTTATTAAAGAAAACAGAGTTCTCTGCTAGAATCATCTGTTTGGTTCAAGAAAAAAAAAAAAAACAGAACAAAACATTATTTATAAACACAATTAATCAGATCATTCCTTACTAAGTCTAACTGTAACAAATGAAGAGAACACTGTAGCAAACCAACCTGAATAAGGGCAGCAGCTTTATGCTTCTGTTCTATAGGGTCTGTGAGTTGATTGCTTTCTTTTTTGCAGGAAACAGTTTTTCTCCTGGCACGGTACTTCCGCCAAGCACACTGGATCCCTGATGCTGCCATATGTAGTCTAGCACAGAAATGGATATTTCTGCGAATTACGTAGCCTCGCCAATATGACTGAATTAGTGTAGCTGCCAAGCTATCAATACCAAAAAAAAAAAAAAAAAAAAAAGTTTATGCATATGAAGAACTGAAGACTCTTCCAGTAACTGTAAAGAAGCTCCCATTAGATATGATGCATACAAGTGTTCATCTACACACAATGGTTGTGAAAATCTTGGAAAATGTATTTCCAGCTTCTATCTATTTTGACTTTTTAAACAAGACTATTCAAGAAAGTAATACATTAGGGATGGTTTTAAATCTACAGAAGGATTTAAAACAGCTTTGTAAGGATTGCTATGTAGTTAGCCTCACCCAATCATCATATAGTTTATAATTTCATACTGCAATCCTACTGGTTACAATATTGTTCAAGTTCTGTTTTACTTATTGTTTAAAAAGTACAACTATTAATTTAAATGCTATGAAACACAGTGCTGATTACATTATAATCAGAATATTCAGATCTGTCCAATGCTTTCTAAAGGTTTGGGTAATTCAAGAAACCAAGACATATTCTTTCTGCAGTGATCTGCAGAGAAAATTTTTATAGAGAAATTAATGTCTGATGGCAGTTCTAAGTTGTGCATCTATATTTTTTGTTACAACAGAGCATTCCACTTTACACAGGAGAGTACTTGGGTGGCACAAATCAAGTGTAGCTAGCTCTATACTCCCCAACCCTTCTTGTATGGGATGGAAAGAGGCATGTTGGGGAGTGCCCGGGGCAAGGCAAATGGTTGGCTCTTCAGTCAGCACCACAGCATGTGGTTGGCCCAGGGTCAGGGGAGCTTTAAGGCACCTTTCCCTTCCACCTTTTCAACTGTACCAACTTTATACTCAGCACATATGAGGGGCTGAGCCCTAATGAATGTAACTGAAAAAAATCTTACTAACAATAGTAAAAAAATAACCCTACAATATTGTATCTTATTGTTTTATACAATTAGGCAGGGTGCTTATGAATTTAATACACAGAAAGGAAAAGTTAGATAGAACTCACATTTTTAAATTTTCTCCTTACTTTCATGCAGTTTTCAGTTAGAATGCATTTTAAAAATATTTTTAAAATGCACTCACTGACAAAATATCACAGTACTGTCATGCATAAAGGATATGAATTTTGACCATGACTAGGAGACAACAAGAATTAAAAACTTCTTGTTAAAAAATACATAGGAGGTGAACAGAAAAAATATTAAAGGTTTGTTTGCATGGCAAGTTACTGCACTACAAGCCAGAGTGTAATATACAGCATACTGAGATTTGAAGCAGTAGAATGCTAAGATACCCTCCAGGATTTTCACTGTGTTGAAGCAGTGTCCTAGGGTGATCACATAGCAAGTTTGAAAAATCAGGATGGGGTGGGGGGTAATAGGCACCTATATAAGAAAAAGTCCTGAATATCAGGACTGTCCCTATAAAATCAGGACATCAGGTCACCCTACAGTGTCCACACAGGATGTTACCACATGGCAAGCTGGGGCACTGTAGATTCACAGAACAGTAACTTGTGTAGATAAGCCCTTAATAGAACATAATAGGTATACGTATATTGTATCCCATTGGAAACTACTTGGAAAACTAACTTTTCACATTAAGATTATGCAGAAATGGAACTTGGTTTTTTGTGGCAGATATTTGACATTTATATCTTACATTTCCACACTGTTCTCAGCATGCTGAAGATACTTTCCCTCATTACTTGCAATGATTATCTTGCTGAATGTGTTTCTTGTAGTTGGGGTTGATATTTTATTGTTATCTTTGCTCTCCCCATTGTGACCGATGCAACATTCAGTACTTTTCTGCTTTATTTTGTGCTCTTGATTACTTTTCTTTTGAGGCACAGGTACTGAAGAGTTAATAAACATGGGCTGAATGTGGCCTGTAGTAATCCATCTTTCAGAAAGGTTCAACAAGTCCTGCTTATTTTCCTTTGCACCAGCAATAAAGAGGTTATTTTGCTTTAGCCTGTCGGTGGCTGTTTGCTTCAAATGATCTTGCTGTGCTTCTGGTTCATCTCTGTCAGCAATGTATAGGTCTCCATATTCATGTGCAAATCGGTGTTCATTACTAAGTTTCATCAGCTCCTTAAAATACCAACACTGACTCTGCGCAGCATCCAAGGAAGAAGCATTTCTGAAGGAAGATAAAAATGTAATTACATTTATTTTAGAGAATTAGAACTATATTTTAGCACAACTGTGCCTTTATTTTCTAATACACATTAACAATATATTGGATATGTTTAGCACACACATAACATTGTGAACACTGAGTACTAAATGACGCCTGCTTTAATTGCCAATTTATAATATTTAATATTTTTAAATAGTTTCTTTTTCCCTCTTTATTTGTCCAATAACTTGAATACACTAACACACATTAGTTTGCTTATTTTACTGTACCAGAAGCTTGATAAGAAAATTATTTTTCTCAGTTTTCAGACTTTGGGTTTGAAATATGCACTAGAGTATATATTTCACTGCAAATTTTAGTGTGGTTAGGAGCATATGATGCAGCATATTCTAGAGGATTGGAGGCAATTGTGTTTTATATACTACAATAACTTTATGAATCTATTCTAAAATAGGAACTAAGCAAGACAAAGTAAAGATGGTACTAAATATTTCTGAATCTAGAGTAGAACATAACAAAATAACAGAATTCAGACTCCAACCAACAAGCCTCAATATCTGCTGAGGGTCTAAAAGAGAATAAAAGCTAAAGACTGGGTGGCACTCCCTCCCGCCCCCCACGGAGGTTGGCCTTGGCCACTGAGTCAGGCCATACTAGAGAAAGACAACCTGACTCTCTTCACAAGTGTGATTCCATTGACTCAAAGGAAGCTGCACCATCATAAAACTGGTTTAATAGAAATTAGGTCCATGCACTAGAACCAGACAACTTGCTGCAGATACGTGGGCCAAACAACCTGAGATTCTTGTTGCCAATTAGAAAGCATTTTTCTCTTTACTGTTAATAAAATTCCAAAACAATGGCAGCACTTTATACATAAAAAGACTTGTTAAAACCAACAGTGCTGTACACTTGCTTGAGGAATTAAGATAAATTCCACCTGCTGACTTCAACATGGAAAAGCTTGATATATATCGTTAAGATCTAGAAGAAGATAGATCTATGCAAATCATGTCAAAACGTTGTAATTCCATTTCCAAAATGTTGCATCATATATTGCAAAGAACTAAGCAAATAATTACTTTTGAGTTTGTTGATTATGATGGGCTAATGCTATCTATCATCTTAACAATAGACATTATGTTTCAGACCATCACCAGACTGGCAATGTCTTGTGACAATGCCAGTCTAAGCCAGATCATTCTTCTCATCATATTTCACAAACCACTTAAACATATCTCAAAAACATTTTGACAAAAAGGGGGGGTAATATTAATGCTATATTCCTTATTGAATATGTCTAGTAAGGTCACTGACAATCTGAAATTTCTAAATGTGTTGCAATCCAAACATTATGCCACGGCCCACATCATTTCTGAAGTTCAGAACTGCCAATAAATATGACAATGATGTCGTTACTAGAAAAACTGACACCATTAATAAATGATCTCACATCTACCACTTATTTGTGAATTTCAGATTGGCAGAAATTTCCATTCCACTCACTGATTCAGAGTTTACTGACACTATTGACACTCATTAAAACACCAAGCAAAGACTTCACCCTTGCAACAGGAATCCTGAATGTGAAGGTAGGAGCTGTAAGGTCTCTTAAAGAACTAATGGGAGACAGTGGTCTGGGTTTGAAAAATGAAACAGGAAGGCAAAGTCAAATTCTGCTGATTTAATCATCTAGTCATTACAAAAACCATCTTCACCCATCATCCTAGACGTTTATACATTGAGGTCACCTGACAGTATGACAAAGAACAAAACTGACTATGTAATTATACAGGGATGACGGAGATTGAGCGTCCAATGGACAAAGACTTTCTTGAGTGCAGACTGCAGGTCAGACCATCAACTGTTAGCCTCAAAGATCAAATTAAAACTGAAAAAGGTAAGATGTGTGGCAAGTCCACTGTGTATGGACTTGTTCAAAATCAATTAAAAGACTACCAGACTTTCATATAGAATGGTCTGAGTCATTGTCACAGGCGAAAGAAGAGAAAAACCTGAATGAACTGTGAACAAAATTAAATCTATCATGCTCAAAGCTGCCAAAGCACATATTCTGAAAAGTCAGTGTCAGACCACACCATGGTTGATTGAGGAGGTGTTTGATCTTGTGCTATTTTTTTCACTGAATCAAAGACAGTGGATTGATGACTGAGGAAAGAACACAAGGAATTGAGCAGACATATTCTGAGGCAGAGCAGACAAGACAAAAGTGAGTACATAAGGGCAAAATTTGAGGATTAGAAATTATAAAGAGAGTAATAATACAAAAAGGTATGTTCACAGTGGTCAGTCTTCTTTCTAAAACATTTTCCCCACAACTGAGCATAATAAAAGATCATGATGGCAGGTTACTGAAAGTGATGACATCAAATGCAAGTGGAGAGATTGCTGTGCTAACGTGTATGCTCCATCAGAGCCACTTACAATACAGGATGACAGAAAAGAGTATGGAGCTAGAGCCATCAATCCAAAACGGTGCATGCTATTATGAATATGCAACCTGGGAAAGCACCAGGGGTAGATAATATAATTGGAAAAAATGCAGGGAGTATAATCAACCATTGATATGTGTTTCATTGACTACTCCAAAGTATTTTATGCCATCCAACATAGCAGTCTCTGGAGAATACTGGCAGACATGAAAATTCCAAAACATGTCATTGAACTCACTGCAAGTCTCTACTGTCAGCAACAGACCACAATACTAAAAGCAGTAGGCAACAGCAAGTGGCTTTCCAAGGAGCAGGGTATGAGACAAGGATGCATTCTGTGCCCAAGTCTTTTCAATATGTATACAGAATTTATTATGAGACAAGACCACATAATAAGATTTTGATAAAGTGGAAGAAGCTGGGATTTCCATTTCCATTCTTAACCGACCTCAGATATGTTGATGATATGATGCTCATTGATACAACCACTGATGCAATGAAATTAATGTTAGTCCGTAAAAACAGTTACTGAGGAATATGAACTATTCCTGAAAGTGGCAAAACCTAAATTAATGTATGTTGACATGATCAATAAAAATAGGATGCAAGCAGATGTCATGATTATCTGTACAGCACAGACTGCAGATGAATTTCATTATCTGGGGTCATACATATCCAACCAAGGAGGCTGCTCCAAAGAAATCGGAAGAAAACTAGGGATGGATCATTCAACCATGGCCTCTATATGAAAGTGTGGAAAACTGTGACATCCCAAAATGTATGAGGGTTTGACTGGTGAAAAGCTTAAATTTTTTCCATAGTCACTTATGGATGTGAATCCTGGCAAACTAATGCTGCAGACAAGCAGAAAATTGAAGCCTTTGAGATGTGGTGCTGGTGAAAAAAACTCACGCATCTCCTGGACAGAAAAGAAGACGAACACTTATGTTAGAAATATTATTGGAGAGAAGCGGATTTGGCTCTCCAAAATCAACAAGTGCAAACATACATATTTTGATCAAATCAGACACAGAGATGAAAATACGCTTGAACAACTTATCATGGAAGGAATAGTGATAGGGCATCATAGGAGGAGACAACCAGTGAGAAGATGGATAGACAATGCATGGCAGATCACTGGAAGTTCAGCTGCTGTGTGTGATGTTAGTGATGGACTGAAAAGGCTTCCGAAACTGTCACCAGTGTTCAGATGTGAACAAATAGACTTTACAACTACTACTCTGACAAGCCATCAAAAACTTTGCCTAACAAGCTAGATACCAGTCTTGCAGAAATACCTGTAGGTGTTAGTAATTAATCCTTTAATTACTGAAGAGAGAAATTAAAGGTCTGGGCAGCTCTGACAAAAATGGTTTATTGTTATTTGGATCTTTACGCTACATGTATGTATTTAAATGCATCCTTTCAGCAGTGTTGGCAACGTAGTCACTAATAATGCACCACAATGTCTGATAGTATGGAATAACTTACTTTTCTGAACATAAATTATAGCAGGTTTCAGTATATGTTGCTTTAATAAGAATTATTACACAATACAGTTTTTAAAAGAAATGAGAGATGTAGTAAACAGTGTATGCATACTGTAGGTTCTGTTTGTAATTGTATAGTAAAATTAATTCTGCACATAGAAAACATTTAGAACTATCATTATTATTCAACTGCAAAATATAAAAATCCCTTACAAATACATAAAAGAGATTACTGTTTATATTTCTTCTTTCATATTCCCATTATTGAGTTTTCCTGTCATTTTTACTATTTTAAATAGTTATTATTTATAAGTTTTTCAACTTCCATCAGTTTCTACTACTGCAATTGAAGTGTTGTATTTTTTTAATATAGCTATTTATTAGTAAGTGTCAAAGATTACATGACAGGCATTATTAGAATAGAGAAATTTAATTTTTTAAAAAGCGTAATTCTTAAGCATGGGGAAAACAGTGCATTTGAAAGCAGAAACAGCACAGACAATTTAATTGCGCAGCAGTGGTATATAAAACATGGATTAGGGAACCAAACAGTGATTACTTTTGGCAAATTACATAGTTGAGGTCGTACCTACAGGGGCTCATAACTTAGTGAGATGTGAAACAGACAAGAAACTTGCTCTTTTTTTTCAGTCTGTTCATATGAAACGTCACCTTAAGTCAGTCAACTTGGAGAAAGTATCACAGTATGCAGGTATAATAGCTGTGCTGTTTAGGCTTATGTGGTTATGTTTTATTTAGGGCTTTTCTGTGTGTTTTTTTTAAAAACTGCACTTTTCAATTGCTTTTAAATCATCCATAAAATGTGCTCTGGCCCAAAAATATAATATACAGAGTTTTAACCCAAGTGAATACTTTTAAAAACCAAATTTCATTGCTGTTTCACCCATTTTCAAGTTACAAGTTTAAAAATTAGTCAGGGTCAAATTTTTAAAGGACCTTCAAATATCATTGACAATGAAAGGTAGTTAAACTGAAGATTAATTGTGAAACAAAATTTGGACAAAAGAATTATCTACTTGTAATTGCTCTTCTCAGACATATCCAAACACGGGGGTATATAGTGCTACTAAAGCTTTAGTATTTTGTGGTTAGTATCCTGCCCAATATATCAGCAATTAATATTTTCCATCATTATTAGGGGCTGAAGCAGCCCTAAGTGTCTCTAGTCACTTTGCAGGAAAGTGGTTTGCTGATTAAGGTTTTCTAACAACTTAAAGTTTTGTAGGACAGTAATTACAGGTAAGTAATTATTTCTTCTACAAAAGGTACCAGTTGTAGATCCACAGCTGAGGACACTATAAAGTTCTCTCCACATAAATAAGTGAGTAGTAGGCAAAAATTTTAGCAAGGAGACATTGGTTCAAGTGGTAAACTGGTGAGGAAGCATCAGTGCTTCATCTGCAAAACAGAAGACAAGAATCACAAATCAAAAACACAGCTGGCTATACAGACTTGAAAACTCTTAAAGTGTGCTGGAGGAGTGAGAATGGGGCATGAAGTGTGAACATGTTCTGGAAACCAGAGAGGAAACCTGGACTTATAAAATAAGAATAAATCTAAATAGTAAAGTCCTGAAAAGTAAATGAGGCCGTTTGACCAAGAATCCAAGAATGGTCAGACAGAATGAACTATAAACATAAATTAAATGGACTTTCTATAGGCCTCATCTGCAGAGTTTACTACAGATAAAGGTAAAAGAAAACCAAATCCTCTGACACTGAACTCCTGCAGTAAAGAAGAAAGATGTCACTAGTTAAAAAGGTGTTTAAGGTAGGCCAAAGTTGACTCTTGATGAGGTGATTATCTCTATCTTCCCCTGCAAGCCCACATAATATGCACATATACTTTGAAACAAAAGAGGATAGACACTCCATTCAGGATATACTGACCAAATGGAAGGAGAAGAGAAAGACACATACAAAAGTGGTAAAGTGTTACACTGGCAGTAGAAAGAACACCTTTCCACAACTCCAACTCCCCCATCACGTATAGAAGTGAGAATATCTCTGAGAAAAACACATCCAAGTCTTCAACACAAAATGTAAAAATGTAAGTTAACATGACAGCATTACTCATATAGGAAAACTCAATAGTAATTTGCAAATATAGAAAGACAATTCAGATACACTTCATGATATGAGAGAATACATCTAAGAAACATGGATAAAATGTTTTGTCTTCAGTTAAGAACCTTTGATAGTAGAGTATGATCAGCTTCTTGTTTTCTGAAAGGACACGACATTTCAGTGCTAGAAAAGTGAATTATTTGCACTTATATATACATTACTTGGAGTATATATCAAAACTAAATTAATAATGATCAAACAGGAAACTTTCTGTTGGCCTAAAACTAATTAATTTGTTAAGCAACGTTACCTGCCTCATTATTACTCTTTATTTTACGTTTCTAAAGTTACTCTGGAGAAGACATTTTCTTCATACTTCTACATTATCTCCTTGCAAGCAAATGACAATATCATGAGTTTACTTAAGAAAAATTTACCACAGGACAGCTGCTCAAGGTACTAAGTATCAAATTTGGAGATATGAGAGACTTTGAAGACCAGTTTTCCCTCATAAAAACTTAGTCAGAGCTTTACCTATGTACCTCCAATCATCTGGAACATTATCAGCACTCCTAAGAAAAACTACTATGGAAAAAAAACTCACTGTGCCTTTAACAAGAATCAGTTTAATCTAATCTTGGTCCACAAATACTAAAATGATTGAATGGGTCCTTAGAGGACAGAGTTAAAGTTGTTTGAAGGCCTTGACATGTTTGGATCTCTTAAGTTAAGATTAAACTCTAACCTGGGTTAGTAAGCTTGTTTTGTGGATAATTATAACATTATAAATGCTCTTTATGTTTAGATTACTGATATATACTCTTTTTTCTTATCATAACCTTTTGTCTGGGAATATAAATTAAGTAAAATACAAAGGAAAGCAATAGGGGAAGCATGCTTTTGAAAATAATTATATTTGCATAAATAGATTTCTGGTATCTACCTTTGTTCAATGGTCTTCTTTTTTATTAAGTCAGTTTTTTCAATCTGGGCTTGACAAAAGTTCAAAAAGCTTCTTGGTTCCGACACTTTGATTCTTTCAGTTGGGAGTTCTGCATCAGAATTTAGGTTTTCACCATTAAGAACTCGCAAACTAGGAAGTATTTCAAGTAGTGAACACCTTTTAAAAGAGGATAGAACAAGCCATCATTAACATTATGGAAAATCTTGCATTTTAGAATTCAAAATCTAGAAATCCCCATCACAACTATAAGAAGAGATTGAACTTTAAGTATGCAATTTTTCTAAGCATTTTGGTATACATGAAAATGTTTACATAAACTTACTATACCTTATTTGATATTTACTGCCTAGCAACAATTACTCTTATGGAAACCACAAAGTTAACATGAGAAATCATTTCTTAGCAGCAATTCTTAATACTCTGCAGCTATATAGACACTGGGTGAAATCCTGGCCACACTGAAGTCAGTAGCAAAAATCCTTCATTCAAAAGGGCAAGGATGTCATCTGTTAACATGAATAACTCCCTCAGAACCTGAAATATTTTTGTGTTTTGTTTTAAACTAGGGCTGTCAAACGATTAAAATAAATAATTTCAATTAAATTAAAAAGATTTAAAAAAATAGTCAATTAATCAAAGTTTGAACTGGACTGTTAAACAATAATAGAATACCAATTTAAGTTTATCATCAATATATTTGGATGTTTTTCTACATTTTCAAATTTATTTATTTCAATCACAGAATACAAAGTGTATAATGCTCACTTAATATTATTATTTTGTACTACAAATATTTGCACTGTAAAAAAGATTTTAAAAAGATAGTGCAATCTACAAGTCAAAGCATGAAGGGGCTTCCAAATGTTTAGCATATCTTGAATGTAAATACCTTGTAATGAACATGGAGTTGCCTGCACTGTACACTTTTATCTGCAGGGTAGTACCAGACATCTAATGATGAAGTGGCAGCGAAATTAAATCCATATCAAATGTCTCCTATCCTTTTAGTATAGCTGGACAACTTACTTGCACTATGGCAAATTCTAGTGCTGTTAGTCACACACTTCTATGAAAACTAAGGAATGGCTCCTGCTCCAATCATAGTCACTAGGATAGGTCACTGCTTCTGTATAGCTATAACTCCAACTGACTTCAATAAAACAGGGCTGGGTTTAATTCACCCTCTTTAAAAACACACACACCTTAGATAGCTATTGGAATTTATTTTTAGTTTCTAAAAGATCTATTTTTAAAAATATTCAGAAATGCGTAACAGCTGACTCAACAGACTATGGGATTAACAGTGCTCCTCGTAGCATGAAGTCCATCTTAAAGGAAAGGAGTTTGTACCAGTGAAAGCAGAGGTGGGAGGGCTAACAAAGTTCCTAAGCAGTCCTTTCTCATGTAAGGGCTAATCTGGCATACTGATGTCAAGAACACTTTTTGTGTATGCGTTATTCACCAGTTAAACTTCATGGTATTTTAAATATTTATTTAGGCGAATATAAGATGTACTCTGGTATGGCAATTTTGTTTCCCATATTTCTTATTTTCAATTCAAATTCTTTTCAAGTTATCAGACTGCAAAAAAAATCAAATTGGTAAAATATTATATCAACACAGAATTTTAAAGAAGTCTGAATTAGCCTTTCCTTTATTTAGATTTAAACAACACACACTGAAGAAAATCTATTCTGCACTGTAGGCACCCTTACCATCAGGGTGCCTACTGGAGAAAATTACATAACCCTTCAGAACTAGGGTATTCCTTGACTGCTCCCATATTTTAAAAAAAGAAAAGAATGTTACTTAGCTGAGATCATACATAGCAAGTTTCAAATCTGAGAAAATTTCTATGGCTGAGTTACATTATCCAAAACATAGATCTGCAAAAGTCTTTACAAGAGCAATACTGCTTGATGCAGATATAAAGATTACCCTTCTCTATCTCTTCTTGTTGTGGCAAATGTAATACTGTCTAAAATATACTTAAAATAAAAGGATTGTTTTAGATACACTGGCCTTGAGCTTGTAGTGAAGAATTACAAGAGCCAATGTTGAATAATGATACATTTAAAAAGAGCCATATCAACTTGATTAATGCTGGTAGTAGTGTATCTTAGAGCTATGGGATCTCAACACTAGTTTTTCCAGCTGGGTTTCTCCTGGTGAAGGGTTGAATCAATATTTCATTTAGTGAAAACTTCCTGGTGAATATTCTGTCACTTAAGAAGCTCTATTAATCATTACTGCAGTGAAACACATTCCCCTAGGAGTGCTCCGACTGATCCCAGAGTTTAATTTTTAAAAAGCAATTTCTTAGTACTTCAGTTTTGTCGGTGTTATCGCTGGCTGGACATGAAAGTATGAAACCGATTGGAAAATTTTACAACTAATTCCTTTGTTGGTATCAAGGGGTTATGTAAAGTTCATTGGAACATATTGCCTGAAGTTATAGTTAATGCTGTATTCAACAAATCCATATTTTATACTATCCCAGCCTTTAAATCCTTTACATAAATGAATCTCTTGTCCAATCATAAAAGCTCTATTGGGTCAAATGATCTGAGAGGAACCTGGGGTATTAGTTGTTAAAGTTAATAGGAACTCAAAAGTAATTTCTTTTTTTCCTGAGTAATGTCTGAGACAGAAATGAGTTCTATGAAACATCAGAAATTAAAAACAGTGTAAACGTAAATAGTGAGCTTTACTGTATTGTCACATGTTGAAGAGTAATATTTAATAATACTTGCATTCATTAACAGCAGTGTAAATAATTGCATGCATTAAATAATATAAACATGTATTTACAGCTACCTTTGCTACTGCTCGAATGCTTCAGATTCCAAAAATGTGAACATATGTTTCTCTACTTGAATACTAACCTGAAGTTTGAAAGATCTCCTACTGGAAAAAATAAATGTACATATTTTTCTCTATATAGCAGGTGTGAAAAAAAACAAAACAAGTTTATTTTGCCAATAAAGTAAAAAATGCCAAATCACTGGGTTGGGGAAGCTTGTGGTAATACTGGAGTGTAAAGTTTTGTGTTTAACTGGCTTGTAATTATGCAAGAAACTGAGATAAAAGTAGAAAAAGATTACAGAAATGTATGTCAATGAATGTCAAAGAAAATATTTTCTCAGACACTGAAGTGATCATTCTGAAGGCTACTATGTACAGTCATGCAGTACTGCTCTTGAGGGACTATGGCTTGTGGGCAGCAAAAGTTGAAAATCACAAGAACATTACTAGCAGCATATTTCTGTGGATTGAAAAGATTGGCCCCAGAAGCTAGGAAAATGAAGAAGAAAGGAAGTTAAGAAATATTACAATCTATGGTTCCAAGAAGAGCTTATCAATGACAGTAATATTTTTTAATATTTCTTTTTTAAAATCAGAAACACTGCTACATCTTCCACCACTTTGTGATACCACTTTTAGTGAACAATACAGGCCAGGCCAGGATCCAATTGCTAAGCTCTTAAAAAATATAAAAATAAAGTGTTACTAGTCAAAATAATAATCAACTACATTACTCATATCTCAGATGAAAGTTCCCTTCTTATTTCAGTCACAGAAAACTGACATTTAATGGGCTTTTTTTTATCCTTAGAGATATTCTATTTAAGTAATACTTTCCCAAGTACATACTAGATGCCTGTATTTGGACAGAACAGTTAACATTTTCAGACTCAGGTCAATCTAAAGCTTCTCTGAATTAACTAACTGGCTCACTGAAAAAGTTCAGTAATAAGGACAGCTTATTGACCCTGCCATCTTCCTCCTGAAGTTTATTTATGGAATGGGTTTTCATACAGTTTTCAAAGCCTACACAAAGAAGTAAGAAATCACTCCTGGGCAGAGAACTGGAAGCCCATTAAAGGCTTCAAGCATATAGTGAGAGCAAAGACACCCCACGTTATAGGGCCAGATCCTGGTGTCCACTCTGTCTGCTTCATATCCCACAAAGCAGCCAGAAAATTGGCAGATCCAGGCCCTTACAGAGTTCCCAAGTACAGAAGAATCCTAGGATGGTACAGAGCTGTTTTAGAGGCTCCCCAACAGCCCTCCCAGCCTAAGGGATGTGGGATGTGGATAGGGAAACTGGGCATGACTGATTGCCTGTATTCCTCAGATGCTGGGATGACCCTTGTTTAGCGTCCTTGAAGCTGCTCTGCCTTACACCTGAGACTGGCTCAATCTGAAGCCTGAGGTTTAATACAACCTTTGTCTCCTTCTCTCCCCCAGTTATACCATGTACATCTCAGCCATAACTGAAGAACTAGTCCTATACCACTGCATACCAAAATTCATAATCAAATATTGAGAAAACAATATTTATACAAATGAAAACTACTTTTTAAGAAGTGTTTCACAGCAATCAATCACTGGAAATATAAAAGTGTTCGATTGGGGTTATGACAGGAATGTCAGTAAACTCAAAGAGATGGAATCTAGTAATCCCACCAACTTAAATTTTTACACCATTTCAGAAAGAGAACAGAGATGACCTGATCGGTATGCTGTAAAATATCTGAGTGACAAACATCTGACATCTGTTCCAGAACAGGTCAACTCACACTCTTTTTATGAAGCAGTAAGTACTCTACTAAAACATCTTAATTTATGTATTTAACTTTATAAAGTCATAAAACATTTTAAGACATGTTCTTTAATTTTATTTGGAAGTGGGGGAAAATGCTAATTAGAAGGGAGAATAAGCTTGAACACTCTGGCAAACTTATGAAAATATATAGCATTTTACTAAAACTCCAGAAATGTTGGGCTAAATTTTGTGGTCCTGGCTTGAGCGAAGTTTCCATCAATATCAATAGGAATGTTGCACAAATAAGGAATGCTGAATTCAGCCCATTTTTATGCATGTTTTATGCAGTTTTCACCCATCAGTGCTAGTTGCAAACAGATGTGTGTATGTACCTCACAGTTCTCTTCCATAATATACCTCTACTGCTCCTACTTCATTCATTTAGAAGTGTCGTGCTCTATTGTTTGCAGGAGTGTAGCTAAAACTAAAGAGTTGTGGTTGAAGAAGTGTGCTTTGTGTCAACAATTTTACAAGTGAAGAGAGACAGCTACTTGCTCACTTCAATAGCTCTTCAGAGTCATTACTCTGAGGGGAAGAAATCAGAAGGAAACAGAATGACTCCCCATTCTCCACTTCCATAAAACTAACATTAACTTTTTCCAGTTCTTTTTATCCAGACTTATTCTCCTGACCCGCTCAAGTTATAAATGTCTGACCACAAAAGGACTGTAAAATCCAGTGGCCAGATTCAAATTTTTCAGTTGGGATGAGTCAGGGTTCCCCCGAACCCAAAATTTAACTGTGGTGGTGAAAACTGTTCTCCTTTTAAGCAGTGGAATTCAGAATTGGAAGGAATGGGAAGAAAGGGAGGGCAGGCAGGGCTCCTGAGTCCAAAAATTGGCAGGATTTTTTAGGATCTAACTGTAACCCAGAACCTAATACCCATACTAAGTGTCAGGGAAACAAAACTTCCCTCCAAAATTGACTCCCCAAAAACCACAATCCCAATTTCCACATACAACATAGTAAATTCAGTGTTCGTTTATAACTCAACAAACACAAGATTTTTAAAATAATTTTAGGGTGGTTAGCGTATTCCTGGTGTTGAAGCTCTGTAAGACTTCCTGAAGTAAATTTACAGATAATAATCCAATGAAAGTTTCAGGCCTATCCATCATTTGGCGCATGGTGATACTGACATGCTCCTTCCCTCTGTGAGCCTCCACCTTTCTGTACATACACAGAACAGGTCTAAACTTTCTTCCAAGGGCTTTTTCCTAGCCACCTACATGCAGTATGCACAGTACTCATATTTGAAGTGTCCCGCTACAAGCCAGGCTGGCAGGGGGGCAGGGTCCTGGATTGCTCAAATCCTGGCCTTTCCTTGATTCCTGGTGCACAAGAAGCCTAGTGACTGATGCTGATAGTCAGTCTCCCAGTGGACAGTGAAATGTGGGAACTCCCTCTTTCCAGACTAGGACATGCTGACTTTTCTATCTATCTGCTGGTTCCAGTTTGTGGGAAGTGATTGCTTAGATGAGGGAACTGGCTTCTCTTTCCAGCAGAGATTTTGGGGGGCAGCTCCCCATAAAGCTGGATACTTCCGATCAGCTTCATTCCCCTTGCTGAGACGCATAATAGAGGGATTTCCCCCCTATTCTCAAGAGCAGCTAAGAAGCCGTGCCTTCTTTTGCTGCTTGAAGTCAACTCCCTTATCTTCCCCAAAACACAGTGCTACTTTGGCCTGGGTGCAAATGTCTGGATGGTCCTAGCTATGAGCACACTATTAGGGGTTTGGGGTTGGTTGTCCAGGCATGTCAGTCAGGCTCTTGGCCCCAGCCAGGATCATAGTACCATTATGATAAGTACAATACAAACATAGAACAGAAAATCTCTGCCCCAGAGAGCTCAAAATCTAAGCTAATAACCAGACACAACAGGTAGATGAAACAAGTAAAACCAGATGAGGGCATGGTAACAGTAGAACTGTTTGCTAAGCAGGAGGTAGTCTGAGCTTGCCACTTGCCTAGTCATTGTCATCTGGCAGTGTTTTCTAGGGTTTTATTGAGTCATACTTTTATCATTATTGAGGCCTGCAGTAGGCATGCTCTCTGCAACAGAGGGTATGTCTACACTGAAAAAAAAAGTGTGGTCTTAACTCAAGTTAGCTCGCTCACATTAGCTAACAAGTTAAAATAGCAGCGAAGACACAGCAACTTGACTCTTAATTTGGGTTAGCAACTTGTGTTTAAGATGGTTGAATTCAAGCTGCTAACCCAAGTTAAAAACTGAGTTGCTGCATCTTTACTGATATAAAGTTAGCTAACCTGAGTTAAGAACAAAGTTGGGGTTTTGGGGTTTTGTTTTTTTTTTAAACCCACAAGAAGATTGCCCAGACAGTTAACCACATAGTGGTAAACTGGAAGACAGCCCCAAATCTGAGGTTAGTGAGTGATGCAAAACGAATCCTCCTATATAGGGAAAATGAGAATCTCCCCCAGCCAGCAAGTCCTGCACAGCTCTTCATAACTAATCTCACTGCCAGCTATTTACACATGTAAGTGTTTGTTACATCCAGGAAATATAGAAAAAGATTAATATTTACCACTAATGGTTTTCCCTAATCATATAAGCTTAGGCCTATAGTTTTTGCCTAAAATTAGAATCCCTAGAAGGATGACGACTTTCTGGATATTTTTGTGAAAAAACATCCAGACTTTAAAAAAAACAAAAACACCATCATTTGCACCAACAAAAAAATCAGATCACTTATAAAAATATAGATACTGCCCATTTGCTGATGTTGCCACAACCCTAGATGTAGAAAGGTATACAAACTCTGCACTTCTAGAGTGTGCAGGAGAACTAATGAATAATTCTGGCCATTTGTTGTGTGGAAGTATATTTATAATATTTAGAGTTAAAAAATTATCAGATATAATATTGAGAACAATAAAAATGTATAGTGTATTGATTGCAACCTCCAGATTTTGATAAAATTACTATTTACCTAACTTATACATTAAGATTTATTTGCCATCTGGTTATGTGCGAATTTTGATTGATTTAGATTTTGTTAAACAATGGATATATTGTAAGAGTTACTTAGTTGTTGAGCTTACCTCCAATTTTTTTCTTGCAGAACTGGATTTCCATTGAGTGACAGCTCACTTAGTTTATGACATCCACTAAACCATGTGATGACACTCTTAAGGTCTATATTATATTAGGGAAGAAAAAGTAAATATAAAATTGAATAATTAAGGTTAAACCACGTGTAGAAAGCAAACAATTGTAGTATAGTAGTATCGTTAACAAACTCTTAGTTATCATCGATTCCCTTAGAAATAAAAGGACGAGCTAGGCAGCAGTTCTGCAGAAAAGGACCTGGGGGTAACAGTGGATAAAAAGCTGGATATGAGCCAGCAGTGTACCCTGGTTGCCAAGAAGGCTAATAGCATATTGGGCTGCATTAGCAGGAGCATTGCCAGCAGATCGCGAGAAGTGATTATTCTCCTCTATTTGGCATTGGTGAGGCCGCATTTGGAGTATTGTGTCCAGTTTTGGGCCCCCCACTACAAAAAGGATGTGGAGAAATTGGAGACAGTCCAACAGAGGGTAACAAAAATGATTAGGGGGCTGGAGCACAAGATGTATGAGGAGAGGCTGAGGGAACTAGGCTTGTTTAGCCTGCAGAAGAGAAGAATGAGGGGGGATTTGATAGCAGCCTTCAACTACCTGAAAGGGGGTTACAGGGAGGATGGAGCTAGGTTGTTCTCAGTGGTGGCAGACAACAGAACAAGGAGCAACGGTCTCAAGTTGCAGGGGTGGAGGTCTAGGTTGGATATTAGGAAAAAGTTTTTTGTGAAAATGTTTTCTCAAATTTCAACATTTCTAGTATAAAGTAAAATTCATTTTAACAGAAATCAACACAAATTCAGCAAAAGTGTATAATGTTACAGACATTTGTATCATCTTGTACAGTAGTAAGCAGTTTATCAGGAAACGTTTGGAAATATTTGATCAAATGAATGCTATTGCATTTGAAATACAGGTCAGGACAACAAAGCATCTGAACATCCCATAACACAGAATGATGATATATTCCTTCTTTCCAGACTTCTTGTATCTAAAGAGCACCTTGTCTTAAATTATGGTCCTTTGGATTATAGCTGGAAATGCACAAACAACACTGAAATAGACCTCATGATATACAATTCCAACTTGAGTCTGTGGAATAGAAACTACAAGATACTCTTCATTGTTAGGAATATAGCAGTAATTAACATCTAGGATTTTTTTTCTTTAGCCAGCAATATGCAGATGGCACCCAGCTTTACCTAACCTTTGTCTATGACTTTGCAGCAAGATGCCCCTGTGCTTGGATGTGATTGTCTCATGGATTAAGATCATGGTTGAAAAAGAACTTGACAGAAGTAATGCTCATGGGGAGAGGAAAGCATTTTTAGGATTCTGTAGCCACAGAGCAATCTCTTTTGGTTGAAGGTACACACCCTCAATTGGTCAATTCAGTCTATAGGTGAGCAGTACTCCCAGATTCTTCACTGTTGCTAAATTCTCACATAGCAAAAGCAACGAGAGCCCTGACAAAGTGGGTTGCAGCCCACGAAAGCTTATGCCCGCGGAAATTTGTTAGTTTTTAAGGTGCTACAGGACTCTCGTTGTTTTTACTGTATACAGACTAATATGCTACCCCCCTGGAACGTCTCACATAGCAGTATCCAGAAATAACACCTTTTAACAACTCTGGTTGGTTAGGAGACTCTGTTCCATGCAGGTGGGCAATCACCTGGTCTCAGTTACATAAACCTTCCTCACCTCCCAACTGGACAACAGCAGTGCAAGCCACCCCCTTGGGAAACGCCAACTAGTACAATATAGCACTACACATCTCCTCAGCAACACAGGCTACTGTGGGCATGTCAAACATGTCCTCTGCTGCCTATGCTGGCTTCCCATAGAATACTGAACCAAATTCAAGGTCCTTAACTTCGAGGTGCTCAACAGCCTGGGACTACTATATCTAAAAGATCACCTAAAGCTTTGGGATGAAGTCTGATCAACAATTCTGATCCTGAAGTATAATGAATCTTCCTATCATAAAGGTAAATCTCTTCACTGTGGGCAACAGAGCTTTCTCGGTATGGGAGGAAGACATCTGAAACAGTAAAATGAACTCACAAATCTCACCACCTACTATGCCAAATGCACGATGCACTTCTTCGACCCTTGTCTAACATAAGCACATAGCAAAGTGTACATTGAAGAAAGGAAACACAATTCTTCCCCTGGGGAGAGGATGAGAGAAAGAACAAACCATGTGTGACAGGTGATAGTGACATTTCGTAGAGCACAACTGGAAGGTGCCAAGATACTACACTGATGAAGGTGGTAACAGAATAGGATAGCTCCTGTCATTTTAAGACCCCATTTCTATACATTTCAATAAACAACTCAAATTTATAATATCCTGCTTTTTTGTATGCCTAAAAAAGATTTAAAGGTAATTTTAAAAGATATTGTTTTTTTCACATACTCACCTGACAAGCAGTTGTTGCTGATATTAAGTTTTTCCAAAGACACACATGAAAATAGGGATGCAAGCTGAGTCAAACTAAAAACAAAACAGCGATAGTTATGTTAATAAAAAAGCCATACTTCTCATTGAGACAGACATAGGGATAAGTATTGTTGAAATGCGTTTTGAAATACGACCTGTCAGTGATATACAAAATTTTACTAACTATTCATTTAGCTATCCAAGGTGCTAGAACAAACTGCTGCAGTTTTCCTTTTAACCTTACAGTGCTTTACAGTATTTTGATCTTCTGCATGGCATAGCATTGCAGTGCAGTACTTTAGACCAGCTCAGCTTAGTCTAACTATTTTCTCTTTAGGAGGTTTTGTTTTGTTTTTTGCTTCATAGATTTTACTCCTTTTTTATGTAAGTTCTGATGATTTGAACTCTTCTGCTACTTTTCAATGACTCAGGGTACTATGAGTTTGCTTGAGGTAGCACCACTAGCATGGGACTAATAATGGGTCCTGATTCTGTGGAGATAGAAAAAAGAAGAAAATCTTTGAGGAAAAACATAGAATTTCTCTTTTTTCTATGTTTTTCCTCAGTTTTCTCCTCCCTTAAACTGTTTCCATCTCACTTCTCTACTCACTCAAATTGCTTCCTAGATCTTAAAAGATACACAGCAGTAATATCCTTGTAGGCATCAGCTGCTGGACTAAAGTCAATTAGCTCTGTAGAGCCTTCTGAAGTAGTGAGATTCAGAAAATTCTGTATCAGAGATGTGCCAAGTACAAGGACTGATATGGGATTACTCTTCATACTGTGAGTCAGCCAGAGCAGAACTTTCCCTGCAAACTGAAATGGCAAAGTATTAGGTCCCCAATGTAGGAAAGTTAAGTTAGAGAGCACTTACAGCATGAGACATACTCACCACAGGATACGTTTTCCTTGACTAAATAAAATGTTCAGTTATTGCTATTAAAAAAAAATCAAAATTGATCCACAGTTGTGCTATGCACTGTTATTTTAAGACTTTGTCTACACATACATTTGCACCTGTTTAGTGAAAAGAGCATTTTTAATTTGATTTAGTTAAACCATTGCTAGCTAGTTTGTTTGCAAATGCTATTATTTCATCTTAAGGATAATTTATATTTTGCTTTAGCTTAAAACCAGAGGGCGGGGGGATCAAGCTAAACTGCAATAAGCCACACTCAATCCAAAATTAGAATGTCTATGCACAAACTTCCACTGGTTTAGCTAAATCAATTAAAAATCACACATTTAGTTAACCTGGTTCAAGTTTTTGTACAGACAAGGCCTAAATATCACAGATGGCACTGTGACTGTTGGCAACTGTTAGTTTTTTTAACTGAAACGAATGTACTGTGGAGAGGAAAGTAAATGATTTTGAACCTATAAACTAGAGTTCCTTATGGTCAGAAATCTTATTATCTAGTAATAATATCTACTTACAGACTCACAACCTATTAGTCAAAGCTGCTCATATGTTGCCAAAATATATGCTTTATGACTTTTAAACACACTGTTATTCCTGCCATCATTACAGCTAAGAGGGAAAGCTGGATTTTCTTCAGGTTCACGTATCATCAGTAGAATTGTGAATCAAGTTTTGATTGCAGAAATCTTTATTACTGAAGAAGATGTGTGCACGTGAGCCACAAAGAGTTCAATGTGATTTTTACATCCCATGTCAATTCACGGGGATGGCAGCTTTCAAGTAAAAATATAGTTTTAAAGTCAGAAAATCAGATCTAGAGTGAGTAAAATTCATATTAGTTGTGTCTCAATAAGACTTTTCTTTCTGAGTCACATTTTACAATAAGAACTGCACTTATTCCAATCTATGCTCTGTCCATCATATTTTTTCAATTAGACTGAAAAAATTATGAAACATTATAGTCTTAGAAACAATGGGTTTAATACGCTTTTACTGGACATTGACATCATTTAAAAAACAATTTCAAAAGTAGTTTCTCCACTAACACACAAATAGAGCATCTACTTTTATTTCTCATAACAGTGTATGCTGTATATTGAAAATCCAATACACAGCCTTGTGTATCTCATAATCATCAAAAGTTGGACTGGGTGTTATGGGGTGAAAGCTGATTTTAAAAGTTCAGTTTCCTATATAAAATGATGCACTATTTCCTTTTTATGCTGTGTTGATTATGTTGGTAAATTGTACCGCTATACTGTGACAAACTGCCAATTCTATTTGATTCCTGCTCTGCTTTTTGTCTGCTGGGATTATTATGAGACTTAAACCTTTCTTGTCAATCTATAGCCTTCCTTTTACTGACATTCTTTGTTAATTCTTTTTCTAAGAAAATTCAAACCAGAAAGACAAAGGACATTACTGAAAACTTAATACCACTTGACCTTGTCACACTAGCCTTCGGCATAAAAAAAGATATAAATTACAAAGAAGACACAAAAGTAAAAGATATTCACAAAAAAGCAAGCAACAGCTTCCTCTTTCTGCTCCCATTTAATGTTGCAGCAGGACACTGATAGCCAGAGAGGCTTGCAGTCAAAAAACAGATTTTAAAAAAGACAAATAGGAGAAAACAGTATAAGAAATTAATTTTACAACATGCGCAGCAAATATTACACATGATGGCCCAAATCCTATTGGGTGTCTGCATTTTCCACAAGAAATTGGAGTTTTGCAGGTAGGAGGATTAGAAAACTAAAATTTAAATTATGTCTATAATTTACAGTCTTATCTTAAAATAAAGTTCCTGTATTTCTTTCATATTCTTTAAAAATTATACATTGTTTTACTTACAAAACTTCACCTTTATTGTCCTATATCCTTTTATTTTTCCTGAATATTCTGGCAGATAATACTTAAAAACATTGTCTAAGACCAGACACTCAAAATAAATATCTGCAATAAATGATTATTGAACTTGATCAAATAAATCCAGTCCCATTTAGAAAATATATATTTTTATGACTGATTAACTCAAATATCCCAATTAGATTTACCATTAAGGATTTCTGGAAAGGTTATAATTCCCTAAAGACAGTGGCTGGCAATGGAAATACACTGTCAAGCATAAATTACAGTCTCATTAGTATAAAAATGCATATAACATACATACATTTAATAGAGAGAATATGTATTAAGTGAGAGATCTGAAAGGTCCTTTTCACATTTTGATTAGAACACCCTTTAAAATCATATGCCAACTGGGTGTAAAAACATGCTGCAGGATCAATGTGTTCACACTGAATTTGATCCCGCTCAGACCAAAGTCAATGGGAGTTTCGTCACTGACTTCAACAGGCAAGGGATCGCAATGTCTTAAATGTGACACAGACCTTTTTTCTATATTTAAACAGCATTTTTCAAAAAGATAATTTTGTCTATTTTAAACACAATTCAATGGTTGGAAGTTGATGCTAGACAAATTCAGACTGGAAATAAGGCATACATTTTTAATAGTAACAGCAATTAACCACTGGAACAATTTACCAAGGTTTGTGATGGATTCTCCATCACTAACCATTTTAAAATCAAGACTGGATGTTGTTTCTAAAAGAACTACTATAAAAAATTATTTTGGGGATGTTCTATGGCCTATGCTATATAGCAGGTTAGACTAGATGGTCACAAAGGTCCCTTGTGGCCTTATAATCTACGAATCTGTAAAGTTATACTCAGAAATATAATGGCTGGCTGAAAATTAGGCTGATTTAAAGGCTGTAAAGCCTTTGTCAATTAAAAAGAGATTGTTAAGATCCAAAGTCATTAACAGAGTGCATGAGTGAATATAAATATTATAGACTTTTAATTAAACCCTTTCTGAAAACAAGTTCTTCTTCCACCTACTGGCCATGTCTTGACTTCTGGGTTCTATTTTCTCTGCACCATCTAATATAATCTCAAAAATCTAAAGCAAAGCAAGGAACACTTGTTTCCTTGAATGCCTCTCTGTCATTGGGTGTTTGTGATGTTCAGCGATCACACAGGAACATAGCCCTTGACTAATACATTCATATAGGCCCTGATTCTGCACTGTTAAACTCAGTGGGAGCTTTGCCATTGACTGCATTGAGGGGAAGCATCAGACCCATACTGAGTACATATTACATTATGCAAAGTTCTGTGACCATCTAAATCGTAGCACTGCAACACCACAAACAACTTGAACTTTTGCAGGTATGTGAAAGAGATACTTATTTTCAGATTTTTGTGCTCAGATGCATTTACAATATGTAATGTTTAGCTCTATATCATTTTCCTGGTAACAACTTGTGGATTGAAAACATTTTCTTTAAGCTTTGAGGTTCAACTTTGAAATTGGGAGGAATTTTTGAAATAGGATATGGACATAATATCTAGATCCACAAATCCTTGTAAATTAGTTTGCGAAGTACTTTCTTTTTTGTTTTGATTTTTTTTTTTTTTTTTTTTTTAAACACGGTACTTTATTTTTAGGGAGAATATAAATTCACAGTCTTACCGTTGCAGGGGCTTCCTGAAATCAGCAAAAAGGAAATGGCACTCAGTGCACCCTCTTAAAAATATTCACAAGATTGCACTGGTTGCAGGATTAAAGCAAAGAAACAGCTTTTCTTTCAACAGCTCACTCCATTACATTAATTTCTCCAGTATAGAACATCCAGTTACTTATGCCATAGCAAACATATGGAGCTGCTTATAATGTACAGAAAGTGAATGTAACAGAGTAGGCTGCTGCAATATTAGGAATTTTGAGGCTTTTATCCTGCATTAAATGCTAACTTGTTTCTTTTGCCCCCAAATATTTGAGTTAAGGCACTGATACATGATGTGGAAGTTGTTCTTGTCTGACTTATCATTCATATATCTGTTCTGCTGATGCTCTGACATACTACAGCGCTTCTTCCCCCACTACAGGAAGCATGTCAACCAGGCAACCACTAAAGCACAGCATGTCAGCAGGACAAGCAGAGAGAAGACACAATGACAGGGAATGAGGATTTTAAGAAAAAAGGTGGCAATAGGATGGAAGAATGAGTCAGAAAAGAGATTGACAGACAGGGGGAAAGAGAGGAAAAAGCAGGAGACAGAAAACAAAGAGGAACTCCATAAAATATAGAAAAGAGGAAAAGGCACTCAGGCTGGATTCACAAGGTACTTAGGCACTGAAATGCTGAGCGATAAACACCTAACTTTTAGGCACCCAAAAAAAAAAAATCACAGGAACATGCTGTGATTCACAAAGTAAGGCACGTAGACTCCTTTACAATGAATAGTGTGAGATAGTCACCTTAGAATGCAATTCAGAAAAGCCAGCATACTAGGTAGGGAGGTTCATAAAGTATCCAATGGGAGATGCCAACATCAAGGGTGTGTCCTAAACCCCAGCCCTTTAAGTCAGGGAGATGCCTGAGTCTAGATTGTAGGGAGGTGCCTCCCTTTGCTAATGGTTCATGAACAGGAACCCCTCTCCTGGAGTCAGGCGGTTTAGATGCCTAAATTGCTTCTTGTGAGAATGAGTTAGGCCAAAGATTTGTTCCACACAAAACAGCAGGAGGAGGTTTCCACCTTATAACTATTAGCCCTATGGCTAGAGATTCGCCTGGGGTGTAGGAAATCCAAGTTCAATTCTCTCCCTCCTTAGAGTGTTATAACCACTGAGATATGGGATAGTCTGATATGGGCTCCCTCAGCCTCTCCTACTGAAGTTGTTCCAGTCTGAATAAATAATTGAAGAATGACTGGAGGAGGACTTAGACCATGGGTCATTGCACCTACTAAGTGAGAATCCTAACCACCAAGCTATATTCAGTCATTCTTTCACTCTGTGACTTCGTAAGTATTTATACACACTGGAACAGCTTCAAATATTAAAGAATCTTTGGGCCAGAGAGATAGAAAATATGATTCTGTAGCCGAGTAATTAGAGCACTCACCTGGGAGGTGGAAGATCCAGTATCCAGTCTCTCTGCTCCAATGATTCTTTATCCAAAATGGAACAACTTCAACAGGAGAGACTTAGGTCGCCTGACATCAGACAATCCCATAGTTCACAGGTTAGAGTACTCACCTAAGAAGCGGGAGACCCATGTTCAAATCCTTTTTTTTCCCCTGGCAGCAGGGGGAAATGAACTCAGGTCTCCCACATCCCAAATGAGTACTTTAACCACGTGGGCTCAAAGTTCATCATCATCATCTTGCCCTGCAGTCAGATTCTGAATGGGACCCAATCCAGTAGGCAGCCTCTGAGCACTCCTGCCAGATCAGGCCCCTCACACAAGTAGACAGCTGAATGTCTATCTTCCCTGGTTTATGAATTGCACTGGGACATAGGTGGGAGATAGGCATCTGGGCACCTAAAGTGAGGCAGCAGTGCACATGCCCAGAGGCAGAAATCTAGGTGACGAGGGAACTTTCACCCTGAAAATGTAGGTGCCAAGTGAGTTTAGATAACTTTAGCATTCAGCAGGAATTTTTTGAACCACAGTGGAGCCTAAAACTGGGACTTAATATCACTGAAAACCAAACTTAGGCACCTAAGTCTGGGATTTAGGTGAGTAGGTACCTTTGCCAACCCAAGCTTCAGATACCACTTTGATGAGTGTTCTGTAGAAGCTGAATAGGAAATAGAAGAAAAGATATGAAGTAAACAGAGGAATAATAGTAGAGAATACGATCTAGGGAAATCATACACAGCCTTATATTTTTATCTGAGTTTCCAAAATAAGAGTAAATCAAAATCCACTGCCCACCAAACAGTGCTCATGTTAGTCACAGACAAAGCACTGTTTCCAGAAAGCTTGATCAAGAAAGAAGTCTAGATTTTGGTATATCCTCCCTGCACACCTTGCAATTTCATATACACATTACTGCATTAAAGGTGGCCTATAAAAAGTCAGAATGTCCCCCAAGTGAATCTAAACTCATAATTTTTTATTTACATCTGCCCACAGTCGCAGCCTAAGGTAAGACATAGAAAGTACCAGGCCCAAACTATGACAGAACCCTGCTTAGTATGACATGCCCTAAATTCTCTAGGATTGTCCTGTATTTTCATCAAGGCAATCTATTTTGTATATGCCTTACAGTACAGCATGCAAATATCTGCAGATCTATACCCTACATTGTAACAAGAAGGCAAGTTGCTAACAAAAAAGGCTCATCTGAACTGTGATGTAAGTTAGTAAAATACACCTCCCATTCAGAAACTGTAGTTACTTATATCTCAAACAACACCATGTATGGGCATGCGCACGCACGCACGCACACACACAGTCTTGTGAGTTTGTACAAAAGAGAACTAAAAATATCCAAAATTGAAAGTGTTTGTTATTGGTTGGTTTTGTTAATGCACTGAGATAGACTCAATTTTGAAATCAACAACATAAAAAAAGGTAGCATACTTTTGACTCTGAACATCTGGTCACTATACTCCCACAGAAGCAGACTGCCAAAGAGAAAGCTATGGGAAGTGAGTTAATTAGTGTTTTTCTATATGGCTTGGGTTTTTTTCCTTATTATTTCCATTTTATTTTACACCTTAAATCAAACTGAACTGTGAACAATGAACAATTAAAGCTGACAAGCAACTTGAAATGCTTTTCTTTTTCATGTGAACACAATGTGTGCATGGAAATGAAAATTAATATTTGGTGAATATTTTAATTAGCACTGTTTATTCCAGATAGACTGTGAAGCCTCTATTAGGTCCAACTTTTGTAGCAAAATGAGCACTATGATGAGAAATAAAAACAGAGAAAGAATTCTTAGTAAAAAAATTTAAGGAGTAAGGTAGAATTCTGTTAACATGGTTTCAAAAGTGCCACTGCACTGCCATAATTATAATTTTAAATTAACTTTTTATTGTCATGGTTGTTTTTAAAATTGTCTAAAGACGGCTTACACCAGTTAATTGCTAACTATACTTTTTCAAAGAACAGCATCCTGGGAACTCTGCTTTGTCTAGTACAGCAGAGTTGGCCTTTACAGTCCTTTAAATACATGCAAGTTCATACCTAAAACTCATAAGAGAACCGTTATTTTGTAAATATCTATATATTAAATTGCTTGAATAGAAAAAGTTTTTCACTTTACCTGTTTTGTGATAGAGAAAGAATCTGTAGCAGAGGTAGCCAATACAAAGAAAATGTTTCCATAGTTGAAATACTATTGTCATCCAAGTATAGCTCTCTTAGCAGAATATGATTTTCCAAGGTAGGGAGCTAAATACAGAAAAGTTATTTTTTACTATTATTTTTAAAATAAAAATTGATTGCATATAATAACAATTGAATACTTATCAGCTTTTCTTGAATATATTATTAAATACTATTACAGATATGCTTTGTTACATAGTATATATATATATATATATATATCATTTTCTATTTATCAGCATGCTAACATTTTTCTATGCTTTGTGGATAGTCTGAACATTCAATGTATGCTGTAGTATTTGAGATTAGCAATACACAATCTTATTGCTTTCATTCATGCAATGACTTGCTATTTAGCTTTTGCTTGAATTTGCTATGCAAGCCATTGCCAAGAAAGGTGACTAAATGTACAGGTAGCCATCGAGGGCCTCCTTATGAGAGCTGCAGCCCACAGTGATTCAATTCAAGTTGTAGGCAGTTATCTCCTATGAAAATCATCCCATACTGAATTCTGAAATAAATATCTAATGCATGGCTCATTTTACCTTTCATGATCATAGCAGTTTGATCAACTTTTAAACAAATTAGCATACAACAAACTGAAAACTACTTCTTTGCTATAGTGCAAAAAATGGAAATTAAATTACCAAGGGGGAGATTTTTCAAAGGTACAAAGGGCCCTGAGATGCCCAATTCTCATAGTTGGCCCTTTGTACCTTTGAAAATCTTCTGCTGTAGAAAACAATAAGGTGATCAGCATCATGGGCTGTATTACTGGTACCAAAGAAGCATGGTGTGAAAAACCAGCCCATTTAATTCATGGCTTTTACCTCACTTAGGTTATTTCCTTGTAACTTCAGAATCTGAAGCAGACCACAATTCTCAATGCCCTCAAGTTGAGTAAGATGATTAAAAGAGCAGTCTATGTGCATGAGAGTCGGCGCATCACATAGACCTTTTGTACTGATTAACTGATTGTGATCCACAATTAGTTGCTGGAGGTTTTTCAATGACTCTAAACCACCTGAAAAGGAAAGCTCATATTTTAACCTGAATTAAATCATAATGTAATTAAAATTGTGTTGGTTTTGAAACATGAAGCACACTGAGATTGTAACAGATTCATATTTTATATATAAAAAATGAACATATGCAATGTTCTACAAAAGTCTTTACTGTTATTTGAGATATTTTAAATGCTGATTAACTTCTTTCCCATGTGTTTCCAGCATTTTAAACAATCATTTTCAGAATATACAAAATTAGCAAATGTCTGATTCTATTAGCTAAACAAGAAACCAAATTAGTTTAGCATTCTCTGAGCACATCCCATTGTCAAAGTGTTTTAACAGAACACGCTTCATGCAGTAAAGTGCTCTTAGAGTGCTCTGATTAATTACAAAATACCCAAGGCAGACAGCTTATTTAGTCAGGGTCCTGTGGTATCTGCAAAATGCTAGCTGCCATCTGAAATTCTCTACTAAGAGCAAAAACTTAATGGTCTCACTTTGAAATATTTTAATTAAAGTTTTTAAAAAGTGACTAGGAAAGGTAAGAACTAATCATACCACTGTAATACACAGTGGCCAATCATCAGGGATGTTAATGAGGGCATGCATTGTTTAAGCAACAGCATTAAAATACCTCACTTTCCTTATAAGACTTTGTATCTATAAACATATGTATGCTCTGCACTATATCTACAGCCACCATATTTTTAACAGAGCATTCCTAACAGCTGGTATACAGAGCAAGAATCAGCCAACAGCTCCCTCACACAGTTATACCCATGAGAGTGAGAGTTCTCTCATGGAGTTGCCCCCAAATCATTCTGTTAGCCATTTAGTTAATAGGAACCTAGTCTTGTTGTGTGCTCCCACAACCTTGTGGATCCCAGGGGATCTGAAAGATGGACAGGCCTTGAGCCTCTGTACTGACTCTGGGCTCATTCACCTCTTCATTTGTTCCTAGCATTGTGGCTCCCTCGAAGGGAGCTCAGAAACTACAATGATGAACATGGTATAGAAATCTATTGGGGGAAGGGGAAGGCCTGAGAAAAATGTAGTACCATCCCAATCCTTTTTTCTGGGTACCCTTCACAAAACTGGGAGACAGTGAGGCAGGCCTCCTCAGACCTACTCCCAACCTTCCCATCCCCTGATGCACAGATCATTCATGATCTGTGCAAGGATGGAGCTGGATTTGGGGTAATCTCCTTGGAACACTCTAGGCCTGCAAGAGTACTGTGTGTCTCATCCAAAGAAAGGGTTGCCATGGCAGGAGGCAAAAGGTACAGGAGGCAAAAGGTATGGAAGATGAGGAAATAAGAGGAAAGTTGAAGAGAAAAAAAGAGTAAAATTAAACATCAATATTCACATTACATTAAGAACCTATACAGCATAGGACATAAGATCGTAGTAATTGGAAATAGAAAAGACCTACTGGAAGTAGTCTATCCATCTGAAAGAATATCAGATACTAAACTGATATTAGACCATTTGGCTTAAATTTAGTGTATGTTACAAGCATTTTATTTCCTTCCATTCAAGCTTTAAGAAATTAATTTACTAGCCTTTAATTACCAGAAAAGAATTTCAAATATGCCTGTGACATATTACACCAGACTGAAAGCTACTTTTCTAGATTTTATTTGTTTGGTAAAAAAAATTAAAAGGGAGCCAGCACCACCTAGTGGACTGAGCACAGTTTCATTTCAGACATACTGATAGACTGCGAACTTGTCTTACCATTATTTTTACATTTTTAAATCTTTGTACCTCTGTGCAGCAAAATTAATACCCTTAAAAGACAAACCGAATTGAGTAAGTGGCAGAAAAGTGAGGATGTGAAAAAGGGACCTCTACAGGAGATGTGCATGAGTCAAGAGGCCTGGGATCTAATTCCAGCACTTTTGTTGCCCTGCTATGTGATCTTGGGAAGTCACTTCACCTTTCTCTGCCTAGATTGAAAGCCATGTATCTGTCTAGTGTATTTTGTCTGTCTCATCTATTTAGATTGTAAACTCTTCGGGACAGGGATTGTCACTCACTATGTGTTTGTATAATGCATAGTACAATGGAATTCCAATCTACTTTTGGGACCTCTTGGTACAATAATACAAATATATAATAAAATATAATAATAGTATTGCTGCTTTACTGGCTGTATTGTAGACATATGCAAGGTTAAAACTAACCACAAATGTTAGGTGACTATGTACTTTACACTATGCAAAGTGAGTGGATGATAGAATGGATCAGACGATGATTGCCTGTTCTGTTCATTCTCTCTGAAGCATCTGGCATTGTCCACCGTCAAAGGACAGGATACTGGGCTAGATGGACCATTGTTCTCACTGAGTGTGGCCATTCTTATGTACAAGAACATGTCTTCTAAGTTTTGTATAATGCTGAGCATCTTATGTTTAAAGAAATTGTAATAATTTGTTTGAGTGTCATACTTCTCATGGGCAATGACAAGAGACCCACATAAAACACTTGATGTGGTATCAGCTATGGCAGTACATGACAAAGATGCTCAGTGACCATAAGCATATGTCTCAATAAAACAAGCTGAGGTGAAAACCCTTCTCTAAGCAGAACTGCTCTTAGTATTGTGAAAACAGTGCAGCTGCATGGAGCATCCATTTGCCCATGGCGCCCCACTCAGCGCACATTGTCCTATCTGACAGTGACCAGCAGCAATAAAGTAACTTTCTTTTTAAAACAGAAAGAAAATGGATGAGGCAAGAGTAGTGAGATCCTATGAAGAGCAGGGGGAGACTTCTGACTGAAAGAGAGAGCAGGGGTTCTAAGGAAGCAGATGCTCCTATTAGGCAATTCTTAATTTCTAAAAAATGGTAAGACAAAATTGCCTGAAAGGGGGATCCAGGCCTGTGCTTTTTTCTCATTAGCACTGGTAGCATACTGGGTAGTTACACATACTATGACCCATCAGTGGGTTGAATCTAGTTATTAACCAAAGATTTGGGAATTGTGGTGGATAATCAGCTGAACATGAACTCCCAGTGCAACGCTATGACCAAAAGAATTAATGTGATCCTTGGATGCATTAACAGGAGTTTGAAATAGTAGTGCGAGGTTACATTTTTCTGTATTTGGCACTGGTGCAACCACTGCTAAAATGATGTGTCCAGAATTCAAGAAGGATGTTGGTAAGTTGGAGGGGTTTAGAGAAGAGCCATAAGAATGATTAACGGATTATAAAACAATTCTTATAGCAATAGGCTCAAAGTGCTCAATCTATTTATTTTAACAAACAGAGAGTTAAGGGGTGTCTTGATCACAGAGAAAAGTATAATATAATCAAATGGCTGGAAGTTTTAGCTAGTCAAATGCAGACTGAAAATAAGGCATACATTTTTAACAATGAGGATAATTAACCATTTAAAAGGGATGTAGTAGATTCATCATCACTGGCAATTTTTAAAACAAGATTGAATGTTTTGCTAAAAGATCTGCTCTAAGAATTAATTTGGGGAAGTTCTATGACTAGTGTTACACAGGGGACAAGACTAGATGATTACAATGGTCCTTTCTGGCTATTTCACTATTTCAGTGAACCGGTTCCCTCCCAAGTATATACATATGCTAAAGTTCATTTTATATATATTCTACAAATATATAATCACCCAGCCAGTTACCACACTGCACACATGTTCAATTGCAATAAGGCATTCCCCTCCTCCATCCCCATTTATTTTGTTAACAGCTTCTGCCAACTGCCATTCCCCCTCCCGCCCCCCCTTATACTCTGGCATAAACAAAAGAAATAGCATCTAGGAAACTGTCTGCAACAAGTTAAACTGAGTTGTTACAACCATAAATACAAATAAGCACTTTAAAAAAAGAAAAAAGAAAACCCATGGATTAGGATAATTTAAAACTGAGTGTAAAAATGAACGCTATACAGTAATGCAACTTCCAAAATTGCCATAGGATATTCTGCTAGATTTACAGAAGGAAGGAGTAAATTAACATCTTAAAAACACAAGTCCATGTTTGTGTGATTCTGTAAGATTTCTTACTATCAATATGTAATTGTGTGAAACAAACAAAAAAAAATCTGTTATGCATTTAATTTATCCAGATGTCCTCAAAGCAGTTTCTGAGGAGGGATAAAGCAGACTCCATGTGTTTTTTTTCTTGAACATCCACTTTCCCATTCAAACTCATCTCACACTCAGTAAATACAGTACTTTCATTGTATGTAACAGACAGTACAGGAGGCTTTTACTCCATTCGTTCTGTACTGAGACACTTCATACCTAAGGATCATCAATATTATGAGTTCCAGAAGGATAGCCATGTTAGTCTATTTTTAGCAAAACAGCAAGGGTCCTGTGGCACCGTAAAGACTAACAAATTTATTTGGGCATAAGCTTTCATGGGCAGAATCCCCTTGCTCCTTTCAGCACTAATTACAAGGCAGTTTACCTCTCCCCCCACTTTCAATTATTAAGGCTGCTTTTCAGGGAAGACTTGAGGCCTTCACTTGCCAGTTGAACAGGTTCACTCTTCTGGTTCACTCAACCAAAGAATCCATTCTTCCCACTCCACTACAGCAGGATCAGCAATTCTTTCCATTGTGTTGCACTTAAGTGCCCCTTCACAACAGAGAAAACTTTCTGAGGCCTGCTGTACCAGTATCAGGCTAGTGGATCTCCTGATTGCCCCCAGATGGAGGAACTAGGAAAAAATTTGTCCTCCCTGATCTAAAATAAACTCATTCCCCTCATGTTTCAGGTTCTTCCCTCATCTTCCACCCACGCAACTTGTTTGAATTTTTAAACTATTCACATACTATAAAGGGTGAAAGATTTTATATGTACTTTTCTGACTTTTCCAGCCTAATAAGGATATCAGTACTAAATAGTGTCTTTTTTAAAATAAGCCTATTACAGAATTAAAAATAAATAATACTACATTGCCAGTAGTCATTTTCTATCTTGAACCAAAGTTGAGAATAAATGCACGATACTGATTTTCTATGAATAACACACATCGTCTTTATTGTTTTCTTACCAATTCGAGTGATTTTATTGCAGGATAGTTCAAGATTCCTGAGATCACTGCAGCCATCTAAGCCATGAAGTGATGTGAGCTGATTTTTATTCAGAATTAAAATGCAGAGATTTTCTAGATTCTCACAATTTACTGTCTGAATATTGTTTTCCTACAACAAAGAAAAAGGCAGATAAAATTAAAGATAATTTGAATAGAAGAGTACAGGCAGTTTATAGTGAGAGAGGAAAGATGGACCAGTGATTGGGGTTCTAGCCTAGGATTTAGCAGACCCCCGCTCAATTCCCTACACCATCACAGACTTCGTGTGCCTGTTGGCCAAGTCACGTAGCCTCTCTGTGACTCAGTTGCCCATCTGTAAAAATGAGGATACTATCATTTCCCTCCTCACAGGGGTGTTGTAAAGATAAAAACAGAAAAGACCATGAAACAGTTTATTTGCTCACATTTCCAAGCATCTTTCCAGCCAGCATTTTGCCTAAAAAGCTCTCTCGGCTTTTTTTCTAGGGCCACATTGCCAGTGCTTCTACTGTTATCTGCTTGGCTTTCACTGCCTGCTTCTGACTCACAGACACACACAGCTCCACCAAACAACAATGCCCTAGAAATTATTTAGGGGAAGTTCTATGGCCTGTGTCTTATAGAAACTCAGACTAGATGATCACAATGGTCCCTCCTGGCCTCGGAATCTGTGAATACTCAGCCTCCTATGTTGACATTCAGATGCTAGGGAAAATCACTAAGGCCAAATGGCTGAACTCCCACTCCAGCTTTACCATGCTGGTCTGTGATTTGGGCAGTGGCTTCTGTTGTTTCAGCTATTACTAAACAATGGAGCATTTAACTGCTCTACTCTGTCATTTTAGTCCAAATAGAAATCTTCTATCACACCAACCAGCACTACCCATTGATTAAGCCACCCAACTTCCAAAATAACACTATTCTAACATAGTTAGTGTAATACTAAATTTAGAATAACATTTTTAATGCTTAGAAACAGCAAGTTTGTATAAAAATTCTGGGCAACACTTCGTCTAAAACCTAGTTACCTATAAATATCAGTCAGAGAAAGATTAACAGGTTAGCTAAATATATAAAATCCTCCTACTCCTTTTGCGCTGCAATTTGAGGCACCCAAAATTAGTGGACCTTTGAAGATTTTGCCAAGATTTTATTTTTAATAGCTAAAGCTGGAAAAAGAACGCAAGAGTCTTCACTCCCAGTGCATTGCTCTAACCACCAGACAAATTGCCTTAGCTGTAACTGACCTTGCCCATTCCTCTCTGTTTTGAAAAGGTCACATCACAGCCATACAGTCACTGGGCAAAAACAAATATTCAAAACTTGTATCAACAATGGGACTTCTGCTTTCATGGGCTGCAACCCACTTCATCAAATACATGGCATCTGCTTATGCCCGCAGAAATTTGTTAGTCTTTAAGGTGCTACAGGACTCTCTACAGCACTATATAGTATACAGGCTAACACTGCTATATACAGACTAACACTGCTACCCCTCTGAAACTTTCCACAACGGGACTTCTGAAAGTCATGATGCATTAACTCTCCCACTGCATTGGTATAAAAACTGAAAAGGTAAAACCATCTGTTTCATGTAGATTGTCAAGTTCCTTAAATTAGGCACATTATAAAGGAAAGGGTTTTCTTTATGGACTTAGATTTTAAACCACAGCTCTGTGTGAGCAGCAGTGTGGTGCAGAAGGAGCGACACTGGAGAGATTGTGACTCAGAAATCAATGCTGGTGCCGCTCCTTGAATGTGTGGACAAGCAATCTGGTCTAGTATTCAGGAGGTATGTGCCTAAGGCCTCATCTCCTCCTCACCCACTTTTAAATGTTCTAGTCCCTAAAGCGGGGAGGGAGGAGCATAGGAACTGCTAGGGTGAACAGCCTTTGCACAGCCATTCAATAGAGGTAATGAAGATTTATTACTTTCCCTCCATATTCACACTAGGACCATTCACAACCTAATACTTGGAGACAGAGGAAAAAGTCTGTGCCTATTTGCTTCTAGCTCTGGAAGCTCAGTTCTGGGCTCAAAGACAAGGAGCAAGGCTGGGTACTCAGAACTTTAGAAAAATCAGGCTACTTATTAAGTGCATATCCTAAATATGCACCTATAAGACTAACTTTTGGCACTGGCTTTTAGAAATTGTGTTCATTATGTACATAAACTGAATACATTGTTTATATGTGTAATAATATCTTGAATGGCAGAGACAGCAGTTTCGCCCCACTTCCATATAGAGAGCAAAAGATGCTAGGTACCTCCACATTAATATACTTTAGGCCTTTGCAGTTACTTAGTCCTTCCAATGCAGTTAGTCCACAGCGTCTAAGGGTCAATAATTGAAGACTTGCACATTCTGACAACGTGGAGAGGCTACAGCCAGGCAAATCTTGAAGTGTAAGAGTCATAACCTACACACATTCAATGAAAAGGATATCCATAAGATTGTACTGTAACAGCATGCAGCCTATTTAAAGTTTGGTATACGTACTACGTAGCATGAAGTTATCTGGATTAAGTCTAGATTCTTAATGTAGTATAAAACACATTTATAAAAGATTAAACATTTATTGATCTTCAGCAAAAACGTTAACTGATAAACGTTGCTCCCATTTACAAAATGCATAACAAGACCTAAGCATTACAAAAACATGGAAATGATTTGTAACTGATAGTGAAAGAAAAAAAAAATAGGTAAAACTAAAAAGATAACTAAACTCATTTGATTTTAATGTCCATTTCAGTCCACTTCACTACTAGTAATGTCTAATGTGATTGAATAGAATGGTTAATGGTACAGCAAAACAGAAACCAATATTGCTTTTGTCTCATTTATAATGTCAACATAGAAGTTTACATAATCTTATCATAATAGAAGTGAAAGGAATCATTGCTAAACTAGATATCATATATATTAAGAATAAGAACTGTATGTTGATACCAGTCAGATGACCACAGTACAAATAGGTATTGACTTTGAAAACTATTTGCTGATATTTTTGCACTATATTCTTATATCTGAAAAGTGACCAAAATAATTTACAGGGATTATTTCCAGCAACAGTCTCTTCTGAGAGAGATTGTCTTATGCACCACTTCCTGTCCCAGTCACAGAACTTCCTTGTTTCAATAAAAATTTCTTACATGGAAAAATAATGTTAGGAAACTATGTATTTTCACTATGACTTAGTGAAGTTTAGCAGCTGAAAACAAAGAATCAGCACCATGAGCAGGATTTTCAAAAGCACTTGACATTGGCCTCCCTCTTCTCCCTTTGAAGAAGTCAATGGGAAACCCAATTATTAAGTCAATGCTGACAGTTTTGAAAATTCCACCTCACATGACCAGTCAGCTCTCATGTAGATCACTGTTTAAGAATCACTTACAGTATTTAGTTACCTGTTGGAGGGCATTCCAAGGGCCACATTGAACAATCATTTCTATACTCAATGGAGGCATCTTACTAGCTGAGCTTTTTCTTGGTCTGCTTCTTTTAACTACTTTCTTTCTTTGGTTTTCCCTATAAATTTTAGACCAAGGTTTACATGTCTTCATCCAAGTTAGCCTCTTCTTTTCAACATCATCAGGTAGCATTAGTGGCCTCTCAGAATATTTAATTACACTCTCACTTTTGTCCCAATCCTCAGCAACTTCCTTCTGAACTTCCTTCATTACAACCTTTGCTGTTTCAAACTTAAAAGATTGTTCTTTGTACTCTATGTTCCTGGTATCTGGTTGGGCCTTCAGATTCCACTGACTGTTGCAAATACTGTTTTCCTTATTTGCGATTGCATTAGCTGCAAAAACAATGGCTTTCTTATCCAGCATATTTGTGTTTGTATTTTTGTCAAGATCTATAGTTTGTAGGGAACTTTTTCCTGTATGTGTCATCACATACCCACCTGCATTTTCATTACTTTTTTCATGACATTGTTCTTTCTTCTCAGAGTTCTGTTTTCTGTCTTTTGGATTCTCTGTATTATTTGCCTCTTGTATCTTTCCAACATGTTTTTCTTCTTGTCTCTCTTCTTCTTCTCTTACATCCAGTATCTGTTTCTTCTGCTCCTTTTCTTGTTCTCTTAGTTCTTTTATATTTTCTCTCTCTTTTTCTTCTTTTGTGTTTTTTGTGTCTTTGTCTCTATTTTCAGCCACTACATTTATTGCTATTTTCTCTTTTTGTTTTGCTTCTTGTTGCCCTCCTAGTCTTTCTAGCTGCAGGCTTTTTTCTCGTTCAAGCCTCAAACTTTCTTTCTTCTTTTCATATTCCTCACGCCTCCTCACCTCTTCAATATGTGCTTTTCTTTCTATTTCCTCTCGTCTCTTTCTCTCCTCCTCTTCTTTTTGCTTCCTTTCCTGAATCCGTCTCCTCATTTTTTCTTCCTTTTCTTTCTTTTCTCTCTCCATTTTTTGTTGCAGTTCCTTTTTTCTTTTAATCTCTGCTTGCCATTCTTTTAAGATAGGAGCATATTTTTTGTACACGACAAATGCTCTAAATCTAGCTTGGATTTTCACAGCTGCTGTATTCTGCTGCTCTGCCAACCATTGTGCTTCTTTTGCTTTCTGCTCTTCAAAGACCCTTTTCTCCTCTTCTATTTGCAACTCTAGTCTTTTGATCAATTCCTATGCCAAAACAACAATGAAAGTACATTTTATTCAGCATTTTAATTATTTAAATCTTCCCATAAGATGTAATTATAATATGTGAAATAAGACAGTCATAGATTTATTCTTAAAGAGTATTTTACTTTCTGTTAAAATGGTTTCCTCGAGACTTTTCCAGGTAAGTCTGGACACAGGGCTGTTTCTTACCAGTACATGAACACAACTCCAGTTGAAAAGTTGACTAAAAGCTTTGCTTAGCTTGAGAAAGTGAGAGCTATTTGCAGCTAATCAAACAAGTAGAGAAATGGACTACTAAGCCAGAGCTAACTGTCTTAAGAAGGGCCGCTTTCACAAATTTCAAAGTTTTTTCTAAAGCACACACAGGTATCTTCCATAACACATGATAAAAATCATTCAACTTGATTGTTTGTTCCTACATAAAAATGAAAGTACCTTTCGAACATATTACAATAACATTCAAATTCTTTTTGACAAAAGCTCACGTGTACAAATTACCTCATGTTGCCTAAACTTCTCTCTCCAAACTTCCTTTTCTTTCAGTAACTCATCTTCCATCATAGCTTCTTGTTGCTGTATAACAAGTAACCTTATATCAATTATTTTTAATATATTTCATTATATGTAACTCGCTAAATTAATAGCTGTCTATAAAAATAGCATTCTCCAAAGATCCACTTATTTTGTGTCAATACTTGAAATACAGTAAGCAGTCAGGCTGGTTGGATTCAATATTGCCAATTTGGTCATATATTAAAAGACAGAACCAGGTCAGCAACTTGGTACTTTATCCAGATAACTGCCATCTTGTTCTTCAAAACCTTCAGTCTATCGTTGAAATTAAAGTTTCTAGCCTTATGGTTATGAAGAGATCCTTCAAAATGCATACACTCTAACTGAGGCAATGCTGTCTAAGTCTGAAAGAACAGCTCTGATAGAAGTATGAACTACCCCTTTTAGAATATATTAACTCTGAAGCTCATAAGCTTTTGAATCAGGAAAGATGTCTCCTAGGGCTAAATGAAAATTTTACATTAAAACTGTTTTGATGGAAAACTGAGGTTTCGATTAAATGAAATTTTTCACAAAAGTGTAAACTTCCACAGAAAATTTTTTATTTTTCAATCAAAAAAGCAAATACTCCAGCATCAAACTATTTCAGCCAAAACCAAATATTTAGGCTGAAAACCAAAAAAATGAACTCAGATATCTGATTCAGGTGCTTCATTGGAGCTGTAGTTCATTTTCATTATCCCCTCATTCTTCTCTATGGCCTGGGATTCCCGGCCAGACTACATCTTCCAGGATGCAACTACTTCACCTCATCATGAGGGAATACTGGTGCATCAGGGGAGATGTAATCTGACCAGGGAGAAAGGCAAAAAGAAGAGAACTGGATCACAAGAAACTAAAACTACAACTCCCATTCTTGTCCAGGGATTTTAGCTGGTACCATACTATAAATACTAACTGATAATGATAAAGCCTAATGATGACAATTTAAATGTCAGCTTTATTAAGTAGTTCACAGCTGATCAAAGCAGGGAAGATGAGAGACAATCATATTACAAAGAGCTACATGATCTCTTCTCAGTGGTATCTCTTTTTGGCATCACAAGGGTGGGGACACTGAGTTGTGCACAGATTTGAGAATGTACTTTTTTTCCCACTCTTCAGATTTGATCTGTGCATTCAAGTAGTCCTGATCAATAAAGAAGCATATTTTAAATATCTTTGTTAAAATATTACCCTATGAAGCATCTCTAACTTCATTCTTTCAGCCCCAAATTCCTCCAGATACAGTTGCCGTCTTTCCTTTTCCTCTTCATTTTGTTTTTCCTCTATTTCCCTTTCAACTTTCAGCTTTTTCCTCTTCTGGTCTTCAAGCTCTTTTTGTCTTTCCTCCCACAGCTCAAATTCTTGTCTGCACCTTTCTTCTACTTCATGGTAAGTAAAGCTAATGGTCATGTCACCATCATCTACAAGAATTTAAGCAAACGTATTTTAACTAAAAGATCTGAGCTCACAGTAATTACTTATCTGAAATAATGTAATGTAACCAAAAAAATACACTATGAGTAAGAGTCTGTGTTTGTACAGCCTATAATTTGAAGCCCTAGACCAGGCAGAGTTGCTCCAGGGGCTGAAGTAAAGCTACAAGCAGAACATGGCAGCCCATGGAGCTGCTCTAAAATACAGTAATCTGTTATGGGCTGCCTACAAGAGGTGGCACTGCACAAAATGCTCACAGTTCTATATGCCTACCCACTCCAGCCAAAGGACCTGCCACAAACATGCATGCCCACTATACTAGAATTTCTAAGTGACCTGTGTAGGGCTGTTTATGGCAGTCCTACTCAACTGCCTGCACCACGGGAATTTTCTCTTGGCCACCTATGGGCTTTTACAGCCCCCATATTCTACCACAGAAGAATACAGAGGCCATATTGGAGGGAGACATTCTCACCTAATCTATCTGTATACATATTTAAAGTGAATAGTCCATAAAGCAAATGCTCAGTGGCCACAATCTAGTTTCCATTTGTGCTCATACTATGTTTTGCCTGGAGAAACAAGTGAACTGACACACACAACATTTATTTGCACTCAATTTGGGCATTTAAATGGAATTTACATATGCAAAAAACTGCACACTCAGGCCATGCGTATTCAGACCAAAGCCACATTCTGCAAATGTGCATTTAATGTCAAAAAACTGAAATTAAGATGGGTACATTTGGCCCAGTTGCTGATTTTGGGGCCTTTTAAGTATGCTCAACCAATCAGAAAATGAAATTAGCTAACAAGTTATATTATTTAAATCATTTGTGTATAATGCCATTTGAAATAAACTCATTAACAAGGCTTCAGAGAGGAACAAAAATAAGATTTTAAGATCTCGATCCTACAACTGTATGAATGAAGGCATCTGCCTAAATAGCTCCAGTTCCAGAACAGGATCTAAATCCCAATGTAATATATATTGTACTAGATTGCTATAACTATTCTCATCAAAGAAACAGAGCAGAAGAAATATTTAATACAGTGATGTTAGCGTTGTGCTAATTACCAGCACAAATAAATTAATATTACGTCTGTTTACCTGGAACAGAGCACTCATCAGCAACCACACTGCAAGTAACTTCTTCACTGATGGATTGACTATGATTATCAGGAGTTGCACTGGTCTGCAATTCTTCATTTTCTATTTCAGACAGTATCTGAATAAAACAAAACATCCTCATGATGAAATGAAAACAGATGAAGCTATAACAATCCAAACAGAACATTTCAGATAATGACTTTGGGTCAGGGACTGCATTTTCAGTGTCCAGAGCTTAGCACTCTGGGGCTCTGATCCCTGACTGGAGCTTCTAGGCACCAGTGTCATACAAACAGATTTAAAATCAGAATGCTATTTTCTAGGGAAAGGAATATTTGGAGCAGGTCCCAGAAAATGTTTGTGCTTTCTTATATTTTGTATATTGACAGGGAAATGGTCAAAATATACATTTTCGTAAGAAGCTGCACAAGGAAATGCAAGTAGTATATGTATAAATGAATTCTATTATGGCATTAAATACAAGTGTGTGCAATTGTTCACACAGGGAGTCTGAAAAAAACTCTATTTGAAAACAGCACTGCATGGATCACATCTTCTCATTTTTCTTCCCTTGTTCTTCACTGCCAAGAATTTATTTTGCTCCTGCTACTTATTCATCATCTGAATGGTATAAATGTAATTCTATATGTTGACATAATCACTGTCACAGTAAATAATTGTGCTGTCACAAACAGGATGGTCACAAGAAAGTGATCTCTTAATATTATTAAACTTCATGTTTTATACAGTGCTCACTGGTGAAAACAGGGAAACAAATAAAATATGGCACATAGGCAGAATTGTTTCTAAATACAGGTTCAGGTTTTCTAAGGTGCCTCTGGGAGTTCGGCACCGGAATCCCACTGAAATTAAATGGGAATTATGTGCCTAACTCTCTGAGTCTCGCTTGAAAATTCCAGTCATAATCCTTTCAATATTAACAGCAAAACCCTTTTAATAAGTGAATTATGTTAATGATCTCATAATCCTAATAATGAACAGGAACAGACAATGGTAAAGTAATAGATAAAATTAAAAATAAATACTGTAAAAATGTTATACTATGGAAATGACATTTTGCCACCGGATTAAATATTAATAATTGATATTCCAAGTTTATTTTAGTCAAGATAATGTTCATTCCCACCACTTACGACTACTGAATATTTATACCAAATGTTATAACTTCATGATCTACAGACTAAGTGAATCACAACCAAGGTCCCCAACCTGCAAAACCACATGTAAATGCTTAACTTTATACATGGTGAGAACCAGTAAGTCCCATGGGGACTACTTATTGTGTGTAAAGTTAAATATGTGCACTGGTCATTGCAAAATTGGGTCCAAAAAGGAAACTGTTGATTATCTGTAACAACTATGGAATCTAATCCACTACAAAAATGATTTAAACATGGAATACCTTCTTCTTCAATGCCTCTGGATCTTCATTGTATTCAGAAGCCAACTCTGCCAAGTACTCTGAAGCATGGTTAGAAACTACTCCATAGATGTCACCTGATGGGGAGAAGGAAGACATTGAGAGAAGATATCTTAATCTAAGTAGTCTAATTCTGATTAATGCTAATTTCCTATTATCTGTACATAAAATCCAAACTCTGAAACACAACGTGTTTTTTCTTTAAAAGTGTTCACCAGAGGTACTATTTTGATAAAAACACCAAATCCACTCAGACAAGCAGGGCTCCGATTAATCTTAATTGAATCTAATTGATCTAATCTAAGTAAAAGCACTGGATATGTACAAATAAAATATTAGAGTAAAAAAAAAAAATCTATGGCTGCAGCATCTATGCAAAGAAAAACACTCCACAGTACAAGACACATTTAAACATTCTCCAGCTAGAAGGAAGTAGTTAGTTTGAGGCGGTTACTTGTATAGAATCAGAACAGTGACAAATTGAAGCTCCCCTAAAGGACAACATAAATAAGAAGGCATATATATAAATTATATTTAGATATACATAATTCTTATTACTGATAAAATGGAAGAAAATTCCCCTAGGGATGAGGATGCATAGAGAATATTTAACTTTATTCAGGAATAGGTCCCAATTAAAGGTGTGAAACCTGGAAACTCCAACTAAACTGGGATTTGGAGTATCAACAACCTAGGATAATTTAGAAATTAAAGGCTCAGTCTTGTGAGGTGTTCAATTACCTCAGCTTGTAGGAATAAAATTATAATTGTAACCCTGTAGCTTAATTCATAGCTTTTAATTCATACCCTTATTTGTATCAACCTCTATATAGTTATTATTGAAATCATGTAACATTTGAACTTCTATCACTCATACTCCATACTGTGAATGTAAAACCCCATTTTGACCTATGTACTCCATCTTGTGTAAAAACCCCATTTTGACCCTATGTACTCCATCTTGTGTCAAACCCTTTCTAAACCTTTAGATGAATAAGGTAGTTATCTGAACAAGGTATGAATGGAGGGTGTATGTGTGTGTGAGTCAGACCCAAACTGCCAGCTTGTCTTGATGAAGTTGTCCTGATGAAGTGTGAAGTCCATCCTAGGCTGAAGAGTGTGAACACAGCCCCAAAAAGCAAAGAAGGATCCACCCCAGAAAAACTTAATCAAGACATCAAAGAACAAGCTGAAAGTCACGTCTGCTATTGTACCAGCAATCAAGGGTCACAGAGAAGCGACGTGACACAGCAGAACTGAAAAACCTATAAAAGACTGGGTGAGATTTCAAGGCTTAGGGGAAAAACAGCGTTCTACACATCATCTAAAGAAGAGCGTCGGTGCGCGCCCGACAAGGACCCTGCTCTCCTCGTGCCCAGCTTCCCTGGCCAGGTAGCTGCCACGAGCCACGAACTCCAGCAACGGACCCTAGCTACGATCTCAAGCCACAATCAGGACTGGTAGCTATATATATATATATAACTATAGAACGCTTTCTGATACGTTTGGGCGCGTGTATGTGTGTGTGTATGTGTAGGTTTAAGTTAGTTATTACTTTAGTTTCTGTCAATAAATGCGGCATACTGCCTTTTCCCCTTGAAAAAGATCCCGAGTGCTTAATTTTGCACAACAAGCTTCCACTGACTTCAGTGAGAGGTAGGAGTGTTGAGCACCCTCACAAGATTGACCCTATCCAGAGCATGGTCTAGAGAGGCTAAGTACTACTGTTTCAGAGAATGATCCTGTGAGAAGACCTAGGTGCATCACCAGGTGCAAGGGTCCACCCTATCAAATGCTATTTCTGGATTAGGTCCTTACAGATTACAAGTGCTAAACATGTGTGTTTGAAAAGAACAAGAAAAGAAAAAGAAAGTGAAAACTCATGATTGAACTAGTCAAGAACAATGCTTCTCAACCTTTTTTATACCAGGGACCTGCTTGCTGCCTTTCAAAACTGTGTCAGAGAGATTTCAGGGGCTGGCACCAGTCCACGGACCGATCACTGAGAAACGCTGACCTAGAACACTGGACTCCTTATGGTTTGCAGAATTGGGGCTTCAAGACAGAAGGGAAGGCACATTATGCATCACTCCTTCAATATCTCACAACAATGAAGAAAGAAGTGACTGCATGGACATTCTGGAGTCTGGATGGTAGCAGTGTGGGAATCAATTGTGCAGGATATGAAGAAGGAATTAAAGATGGGATTAAGACAATTTCAATTTGTCCTCAATACAGCATATGAGTAAAATGCCTTTGGACTCCCATCTCTGCAGACAGTCTAAAATTATGCAGTTACTATCATAGAAACATGAGACTATCCTTGACTGGGTCACTGAGGCAGAAGAGAATGCATGTTCTAAGCACCTATATAATAGAAACCTTTCATGCCATCGTGCAAGCTAGAAAAGCAACACCATCTCAAACCCTAAGCACTGCCATCTATAATCTATTAACCAAGGTTTCCAAACCACTGAACAGAGCTGCAATTTCTAGTCAATCCTTTGCAAACAAACAGTTTTACAGTAATAAAAGTGATTCATACCATACATATATTTTCCAGACTACATGTTGCATTAGTTAATGATGTTCAGAGAACGTCTGAAAGAGGACCATAGGAACTTCAATATTAGGTGATGAGTTAAAGTTAGTGCAGTAGGTTTCACAGTTCTGTTGCATTTGAGGATTTTAGTTATATTATTGATGATTGTTAGTTTAGTTCACATAGGCAATATGAGGGTTTGGGGGGGCACATCACACATACATTTACTACAGTCACAGCTTACTTGTGGTTTCTTCATCTTCCAAATCTTGCAGTATAAGCTTTTCAGCATTTTGAGTTCTGTTCTTCACAAAGTTTAGATAGTACAGAACTGATTCTGGTAATTCATCTGAAGTCTGGAAATAAAACATTATTTTTAAATTAAATTCTGCATTTTCATCTCTCTATCAAGGCCACAGGTAAATAAATACCTAACATTCTTAATTAAGATCCAGAGGTCTGTCTACCCAGCTATTTTTAGACCACTAGTACCAGCCCAAGTTTATCGACACAGGCTGGGAAATTCAGTCCCGCTCACTCCAAAAATGTTGAGTAGACATATTCCATATATCCCTCATTAAAACACCAGTTAAAGATGCAGACTTCAGCAGCTGTTGTTACCTCCTACAGATCAGGTTTTTTTCACTCAGGCCTTACTTTCATTACTGTGTCACTAATTACTTGACAGTCATTTAGACTTCACAACAATCTAATTACTACTGCCCTCTAGAAACATCTTTCTAATTGATTTTTTGCTTGTTTTGTTATTAGTTTGATCCAAGTTGAATTAAAGGACAAATGATTCAATGCTGAAGAATCAGACATGAGATCTTTGTTATTAAGATATTGTATTTTTGCAAGACAGATTAGATTCACAAATATGAATATGCCAGAGACTTGAACCTGGGTCTCCAACATCTTCAGCAAATACCCTAACCACCAGATTATAGAGTCAGTCTCTCAATCTCTTCTGATGGAACTCTTCCACTTTTTATAAATTAAATATTGAGTAGACCAGTGAGAGAATGAGTCTGTAGCCTGGTGGTTAAGGTACTTTCCTGAAATGTGCGACACCCATTTTCAAGTCCCTACTCCATTACCTACACAACTACCGTAACCACCAGGCTACCGGCTATTGTAAGGTGGGTGGTTCTCTCCCTCTCTAAGGCACTAGATCTGAAAAAAACCTCCAAATGAAAATATCATCAACACCAATCAATTTGCACGAAACATTTCAGTATTGTCAAAACAATATTTTGGTAGGACAAAAATGTCATTAAATTTTTTTCAGCCAGCTTTACTATTTAATTATTGATCATTTCAATGGATGGAAGCAAAGTGCATTGGTTTAGGAGCTGGGAAGGAAATGAAAAGAACAGAGAAAGGGGAAGAGTGAAACAAGACAGAGCTTGCAATGGCCTGAAGGGGAACAGATTTTCCTTAGAATGATCAATGTGAGAAGAAGGCACTGAACAAGTAATTAGTAACTAAATATTTAGTTATTTCATAAAGGCCATATAGTCCCCTTGATCTCTGTGAAAGCTTTCCATTGTGCATCTGGGGACTATATAATCCTGAATTCATACCCCAACCCATGGACCATAGTTAACCATGGAATTTAGCTTTCTCAAATGACATCCCTGATCCCACCTTTCTTGTCTTTGGTACTCTACTCTGTCCCCAACTACATAAGTCACAGGCAGAAGGCACAAAGAGGCAATCAGAAGCGGAGGAGTGAACTCAGCTGTATGGAATATCATTAGCAGATTGCTCACCTGGGCAAGAGAGTTCTCACCCTCGCAGTTCAGAGTTTGTATTTGTTTTTTTCCTGATTAAGGAGCCCAAACCTGTGAAGAACCCAGTGCCTTCTGAGAGATGCTGAGAGTTGTTAATGCACCTCAGAGGTCCTGAACATTGAAAGTTCCTGAACAATCATTATTCTAGTAGGAGTTGTGAGTGCTTAGTGACTCTTATGATCAGGCCATATGTTTTTAAATAGATCCCTACTGGCCAGTGCTCTAGGAACCTTTTGACAATGGGCAGTGGTGGTTTAAGAAGAGAAAAGGTTCTGATGATGGAAATAACGGAATGGATCCTTGAGATTACAGTCGTAGTCCAAAGACTTTGAGATAAGGATGCATCCCTACAGAAAAGGGGCAGCAGACATTAAGAGGTGGTGGGAGCGGGAAGCCAAAAGAGGTGGCAAAGGAAAGCAAGAGAAATTTCTGATACCAAAAGCACATTTATTTCCATGATCATATATTGGTCAATAAGGATGTACTGATCTATATAACTGATGTAGATTTAAAAACAAACAAGTGAAAACAGAGCACAATGCAAAGTGTCAGGCAACCTTAACAGGCATCGCTACGTGCTCCACCTATTATGATAACTGACCCAAAAGTCATACCTGAAGAAGAGCTCTGTGAAGCTCAATAGCTTGTACCTTCCACCAACAGAAAGTTGGCCCACAATAAAAGAAACTACCTCACCAACCTTGTCTCAATCAATTGGATGGAATTCAGAAGAGAGCTTAAAAGTTAGTTCATGGTAAGCATTACTTTAATATCAGTTTATTTCAGGGACTTCTGTAACTTCAGTTTACATTTTCGTACAGCTAAATTAATAGGAGTAGGATACATTTGAAGGAAGTTTCCCTCAATGGAATAAATATTAGGAAATAGCTCATTCATCATGTAGACTTTCTGATGCCTGTGGTACGCCCCTAAGTATCCTAGCAAAGGCTGTATTAAAGAGGTCTCAGGAAAAGATACAAGCTTGCCATGCAAAAGTAAGGCAGTGCTATCCCTCCTGTTGCCATTAAACACTTACTGTCTCACCATCACTCCAAGCTTCTGCTGATAAATCAGAGTTGGGATCATCTGCTTCAAGGGAGGTAACACTGATTCTTCTCAATTCTATGTTTATTTCTTCTTCAAGTTTTACATCATCATCTTCCATAGCTTTCCATAATAAAATTGTAAAAGGAAAAAGAAAAAATAAGATCAAATACATTAGTGGATGTTGTATTTACTGCTAGAAATGTGGCAGTAGTAGGTGTCTCAAAACTCGCTCTCTAAAACAAAAAAATGTATCCATATCCACAATAAGGCTCCAACCATGACAAGACTTACACGAACACTTAATTTTAGATATCACTATTCCCACTTACATCAGTGGAAATACGTTTGTAAAGTAAAGGTTTGGAAGTACTGGGACCTAAAAGTCTACATTTGCCAATGCTATTGAAAAGAAAGGGAACCATATAAATAATAATATATTAACTTGGATCCTGTTCCCACAAACATTTACATGTGTGCAACTTTAATTGACTTCAGTCAGACTACCCAGATGAGTAAAATGATATGATCTTAAGTGTATGTCTACACTGGAAAAAAAAAAAGGTATGTTCTTAACTCAGGTTAGCTCACTTGGATTAAAATAGCAGCAAAGACATGGCAATTCGGGTTAGCATCTTAAGTTAAAGCCTAAAGAGGAGCCTAGGAATGAACTTGAGTTGCTAACCCACGTTGCTGTGGTTGTGGGTAGTTCATGCGAATGTATGTACATGGAAGTACACATATCTGTAGTTTCTTATCAACCTTCAAAGCTCCACAAGGCACATTATCTTCAATCACTGACTGTATTAAACAAAACACAGTAAACACGTGTTCTCATTTGTTTGGCCTTAGTTTATCAGCTATACACAATAATAGATTTAGAGTATGGGCAGTGCACATGGATTCTCTATTTAAAAAATAGAGAAAGGAACTCCACAAGTTTATCCCAGCTACACACGTTACTCTGTAATAGGCATAAAGAAAGGCAACACAACACAGGAAAAGGTTTGCTTCACAGTTTGAGATAAGAAAAGGATCCCAGAACATCCTATTCCTGTGGATTCTGCAGGTCCAGCCACATAGTGTGCACAATAAATATGTTAACACTATACCCTTTCCTGTTGGTACTATTGTCAAGCATAAACATAAATAATCAGTATTCATGTGCCTTTCATCTGCATATTGTACAGTAGTTTAGGTATGAAAGCTAAAATAAGTACCTGCTCAAGAAGTGTACAGTGAAAAGGCACAGCAGATACAACATAGCACATTTTGGGAGTTGAAGTTGTAGGATAGGAGAGTTGATTTAGGGATAAAGGTCTTTTTAAGGCAAAGAGGATCTGGGTGTCCTTGGGCTATTCAGACACACACATTTAAAATAAAAATTGTATGTCTAGAATATTTCTGATAAATTCAGGTATAATAATGTATATAAATAGATATAAAACAAACCCGGAATGACTAGAGGTCATTTAAGTGGCAAGTCTCAGGGTACCAGTAGGATTTTGAAAGTTTGAGCTATAACAACTCATACATCATTCCTTTCCTTCCGCAGGAAGGATACATCAAAAAGTTTAGCAAGATTCCTTAGGGCACAGGAAAAAAGGCCAGAGTAGCTAATATGTATTAGCTATTCCACATTAACTCTCTGTGTGGACGCTTTTACTCCACAAAGGCAATCTTAGTACAAATTAGTGTTAGGTGTGGTCTACATGTATTAAATTGACCTAGCTATGTTATTCTGGGCTATGAAAAATTACATGCTGAGTGCCATAGTTAGGCCGACCTGCCCCAGGTGACCTTCCATCAACCTAGCTACCATCTCTTGAAAAGAAGGTTAACTACATCCACAGAAAACCCCCTTTCATCAACAAAGCAAGCATCTATCTACAGCATTACAGCAGCACAACTACAGCACTGCAGCTGTGCTGTTGTAGCATAGACATTGCCTTAGTGCAGAGTAGCTACTGTGCTCTAAATTCACACCCTAGCTTCCCTAGCGTGGACACGCTTTTACAGTTCCGCCTGACTTCAGGTTGCGCAAAGAAAACAAACCAAATCTTAAAAAAGTTACAGACCAGAGCTGCTGTATTAATCAGCATTGGGGAAAGTGGAGAATCTGCAGCTTTGAGATTTTATGTCAACGGGACAATTTATAAAACAGACATTGTTTATTTAAATGTGGGACTGCTCCCCCAGACACGTACACACGCAGCAAAACCCCTCCTCCCTCGACCCCACCAAAGCCATTGCAGTGCTAACTCTTGCCCCAGGTAGTAATTATCGTGTTGCCCTCCCACACAAAGTTCTCAGGAGTCATGTGCTAATTGATTTTTATTTTTTTTAAATGCCAGGCCCAGCTGCTGGGCTCCAGAAACTCAGCGTTCAATTGAATACAAAAAGTGTCTCGCGCTGGCCGTTGCAGAGAAAAGCTTGAAAATAGGAGCCAAAAGGCTCAGGACCAAGAAGGCAAATACAAAGACCAGCCCAAGTTATTACATTAACAAGATCCTTGTCCGGGGGCTTAAGGCAGGGGCTGGCAAAGGAGCCCACAGCCAAAGGCCAGGCTCTTAGCATGGGGGAGAAGAAACTTCCCTCCCCACGATGAGGTGGGCGAGGGAAACGCCCCTGGGACAGGCAGCAGCTGCTCCGCCCTGCGCAGGAGAGGGCTGCTGCAAGCTCCAAGCAACGCTGGGCTCCCCCAGCGCAGCTCCCGCGCTGCCCGCCCGGCTCTTCTTTCGCCGAGACTGAGGCCCCGCCCACCCATCAGGACTACAGCTCCCAGAATGCACCAGGAAACGGCCCCGCAAACCCTACCGCTCCCGGGCGGCAAAGGCCCGCGCGACCAAGCCCCGCTGCATGCTGGGAGTGGTAGTTCACCATCCCTCCCATCCACAGGGGGAACAGCCGCGGTCTCCAGGATCTCGCCGAGCCGCCCCCGTGGGTTGGATGGAGCTGGTCGCTTCCCGCGGCTGCTGCCAGGCTCCTACCCGGGCCGCGACCTCTGGAGACGTCCTGTCGCCTGGATCCTGCAGCCTCGGGTCACGCAGACCGGCTTGCAAACCCGCGAGCTCCGCCTGCGGCGGTATTAAACAGGAAGCGTAACCATGGCAGCGGTAGTGGGGATGGGGCGAGGCCTGTACTAAGGCAAGCCGGAAGGGACTAAACTAGTGAGCAGACCCCACTTTGCATTCCTTCCTGCAAAGGGAGACAGGAGGAGAAGGAGGAAAGGGACAGAGAAATGCGGTTGCAGACTCTGCAGAATCCCTCTATCACCTGCCCCAGGGCTCCCGTTAGCAGCTGTCCCTCATCTAGTTCGAGTATTATTTCAAGCCCCAATTATTTTCTTATGCTGATTGGCTTGTGGCACGGGCAATAGTTTTGCCAACCCCAGATATTCACAAAGCATGAGTAGACAGCCCCCCAAAAATCATGAGCAATTGCGAGATTTTTATAAATAATACATTTTGCATTTGTTTGTTTATTTTTGACTTTGTGAGCTTTTAGCATCATGTTCTTAAGCTTTTCTGTGCATCGAAGAGGGCTAGAAACATTTCATTTCAAAAATGAAAGTTATGATTCTCAAGTAATCACGTGAATCCAGGACCTGGCCTTTTGAGAAAAAAAAATGCAAATATTGTGCCACTTGCAATAAAATTGCATGGAATGTGAATGCTGGAAACATTTACAAAGCTTGTCTTTTTGAAATCCATCCTGTGACTCCCAGCAGTCTGTGATAATATGTAACAATTTTATCCAAACCAATTTAAAAAGTTGTTGCATGCCTTGTTGTCGTAGCCATGTTGGTCCCAGGATATTAAAGAGACAAATGGGTAATATGTTTTATTGGACAACTTCTGTTGGTGAAAAAGACAAGCTTTCGAGCTTACCGGAAGAAGAGCTCTGTGTAAGCTCGAAAGCTTGTCTCTCTCACCAACAGAAGTTGGTCCAGTAAAAGATATTACCTCACCCACCTTGTCTCTTTACAATTTGTTATTTAGTGGAAAATTAGATCCTTTAAAAATTCTTCAGATACAGAACTGATTCAGTGATATTTATCTTCTGGTACATGAGTTAGGCCTGATCTACACTTAAAATTTAGATTGACATAGCTACGCTGCTCAGGGGTGTGAAAAATGCCGAACTTACCCCAAATATAGATGCAGCTAGGTCCATGGAAGAATGCTTCTGTTAACCTAGCTACCATCGCTCAGAATGTGGTGTTCCTACACTAATGGAAAAGCCCTTCCATAGGGGTAGGCTGTTTCAATACTACAGGGTTATGCCAGTATATTACAGCCTGTGGTGCTGGAACTAACTACTGTCTTGACGTAGTAATAACAACCAAATACATGGTTCTGCTTTCAGCACCCCCACTATAAAAATTGTTACAGCACCCCTGGCTGCAGTACTGTTGCTATGCTGGTATAGTCCCCATACTATAGAAATGGCCTTAATCATTGTGCTCATGGTGAATAAAGCAAACAACTTATTGCTGTATTGAAAGGACAGAAACTTCTGTAGAGTTTTGTACATAGTTTTCTTCTGTAACAAGGAAGTAAAATATTATCAACAAAAGAATTAGTAAACATATACTTAAGACGCAGTGAAGAAATGAACTTACGCCACTATATGGTAGTGCTCCACAGATGAGAGTGAAATATTCAGCACTGGTAAGGATTTTCTTGTTTTGGAGTTGTATTTTAATAGGACAACTACAGTATATGCTTCTGTGGAAATAATCATATTTTTACCTTTTAGACAACCAGTTTTACAAAGACTGAAATTTTGAGTATAAACAGTTTTAATAATGAATCTTTGCTCCAAAGATTTGTGTCTATTTCATGTACAAGTTGAACAGGTAACATGTATCCATTAGTATTGTTTTACTAAGAATATGCAGCAGGTACAGTGTTTCATTAAATTCTCAATGTGAAATTTCTGATGAGATTTAATTCACTGTGAATATCTAGTGCATCTTTTTAAGAGTGATGGAATCTAATCCAGGAGAAGTGGAACAACAGTTATTCAGTATGGTTCATACATTGTACATGGTTCTGTAATGTAAAATTAAACAAATCAAAAGGCAGCAGTTTTGAGATGCTTATAATTTTAAACTTTCTAGTACTTAGCAAATAAATATTTCTAATGAAAAGAATAAGAATATTGACAAATAAAACAAATACCTAACTGTATTTTGAATTATACTCTTATTAATCATTACCTTTGACTTTACTTCATGAAATGTGTTTTGTCTGTACAGTAAACTATTTATCAGATACAATTTTTTGAAAATATGGAAGCTGCATTTATCCTGGTAAATCTCCTTCTATTTTAAAAATAACAGAAAATGTAACTCTTTATTATATTCTCATTAGGGCATAGAAATTGATAGAACTAACAGACAAATCCTTATTCATTTGTATGAATTCCTCTTTCTTTTTGAATTACAGCTCTTGAAATTTGCATTAGAAAATAACATTTGAATAGCACTGTTGGACTTCAACCACTTAATTATTCTACTTGTCTGAATGGTGTCATACAACAGAGAAATCAGTTAGTGAAGTTTTCTGTTCATTTACAGAAAAGTGTACATATAAATTACACTTTCATCCACAAAAGTTAATACCAACGTTATGTTGTGTGAATTAGGTTTGTAAGTATTTGACAATTCTCAGTTTTTCAGTATCACTACTTCTACCACCAAAGAAGGTGACAGAAAGCAAAGGTTTGTTTTGTTTTGTTTTGTTTTTTTAATGAGTATATTTGTAATCTATGGACTTGTGAGTGAATTTAGTGCTCTTGAAAGCAAGAATAAACACTTGTTAAAACCATTGGATTTAAGACTAAATGGAGTTCAGATGCTCCAAATGTCAATATTCCTGGTCCCACCCTCTTCTTCCTCAAGATTCCTTGATTGTCTTCCCTCGGCTCTGTTTACATGACTTTTCTTGCCAGTCCAATTTCCCTGATGGACTCTTTCCCTTACAGCCCTCCTGGAGAGACTCTTGGGATGAGATTATCTGTTTTGTTAAATCTGTGTAAGCACAGTAAAGCAGTCTTAAACCTGTTTTAATTGACCAATGGAGTATGATCTCCTATTCATACCACCCTCAGTCCTGGTGCCCAGCATAAGGAATAAGGTGGGGGGAAAGATATCATGGCTGGGATGTCCCTATATCTGGCTGTTTCCTTACTGCCAGAAAAGCTCCTGTGGGCCATTACAGGAGGCATAAAATAAAGTAGTCTTTGGGCTGCTCTATCTTCCACAAGGGACAGCTCCAGGATTGTACAGCTGCAAAAATGGTTTAATGCAACCTTTTCCCAACTCTCACTTCCATCCTTCCAGCCTTTCACTAAGTACAGCTCCTTGTTCTGGAGGATCTAGGCCTTGGTTTTTCTCTGCTTCATTGCTGTATTGAGTCTACTGAAAGTGTGATGCTCAGATTCCAAAGATTCAGTGCTAATCTAGAACTAGTGCAGGGGACACTCTACAGTCTTCCCCACATGGCTCTACTAAAACACCTCAATCCTACCTGTCAGGGACTTTCTGCCCAGACTTTTATAGATTGGGTAATTGACTTTAGACAAATCTCCATTAGGGACAAGTCTTATAGGGTAAAGTTCATGAAGGATTTTAAGCATTGCGGTGCTGAGTTTCACAGTACCTAATTTTAGGCGTCTAGAAAATCACAGGAACAACCCTGCAATCCACAAGGCCGAATTAGGCACTTAGGCTCCCTATACCATGCATGGGGAGAGATAGGCATCTAAGAATGTGAGCCACAAAAGCCAGTGTGTTAGGGGGAGATATGGTGACCAGATATCAAGTATGAAACATTGGGACACTTTTTTTCCCGGAGGGTATAGTTTTGTATATAAGACAAAGTCCCTAATATCAGGATGGTCTCGATAACATTGGAACATCTGGTCACCTGGGCAGGGAGCAGCTGACGAGATGGATGTATGCTAAGTCCCACCTCTCTCATAGAGATAGCTGCCTAAGTCCCGGTGATTCACAAATGGGAGTTCACTGCCTGGAGTGGAATGGCTTAGGCACCTAAGCCACTTCTTGTGGGCATGAGTTAAGCACCACTTCGCTCCACATGAAACAGCAATAGAAGGAGGAGTTGCCCACCTCATACCTTGCAGCCCAATGGTTAGAGCATTCATCTGGAAGGTGAGAGATTGGGCCCCTCATTAACTTGCCTATCTTTCCGTGGTTCGTGATTTACTATGTGGCTTAGATGGGAAATAGACCTCCAGATTAGGGTGACCGTCTGTCCCTGATTGTGTGGGACAGTCCTGAAATGTACATTTCAAGGCTCAATCCTGGGCTGAATGACTCCAGGACAGCATTTGTCTGAGACTCCCTGTGGTGCTGCTCCACGTCTGCCCAAGGCTTAAGGGCGACACCAGCCTCTTCCCGGCGGAAGGCGCTGAGGTGATTCTTAGCCTTCTCTTACCACAAGGCCCCCAACCCCTGTTCCTTCTCTTCTCCCCGAGGCCCAGTCCCTGATCAGGCCAATGCCAGAGCCAGGCAATAGTAAGAGCTGCCCAGAAAGCCCAAGCCACTGTGGGGAGCCCTGGAGTTCCAGATCCTCCACCTGTCCTGGGCATTGCACCTTGAAGGAAGGAGATATGGGCCAGGGACTGCTTTTGGGCACCCTGGCACTCTGCCCAGGGCAGGTGGAGGGTCTGGGTCTCCCCACAGCAGCTCAGGCTTCCTGGATGGCTCTTACCATGGACTGGTAACAGCTTTCAGCCAGGCCAGGGGTGGGGCCTCAGGGAGAAGAGGAGAAGCACGGGGTGGGGCCACAGAGGGGCAGGGCTCCTGCATGTGTCTCCTTTTTGCATTTTGAAAGGGTGGTCACCCTACTCCAGACACCTAGAGTGGGGAAGCAGTGCACATGCCCCTGGGTCTAAAACCTAGGCATGTAGAGAACTTTTAGAGTGGAACATTAGGCACTGAGTGAGTTTAGATGCCTACAGGTTTAGCAACAGCCAAGCGGGAGCTTCAGCAGTGGTGCTGTGTAAAGGGATTTAGGCTTCTGACTCTAGAGGTCCTAAGTGTATAGCAGGCAGTATCATTACTGACATCTTTGACACATACCTTCATTCCTCCTGCTCCAAAAAATCTTTGCAGATGGAGGAAGAAAAAACAGAAAAAGAAAACATTTGAGACTGACCAACCACAGCTATAAGGCAGCCATGACTTCTCAGCCATCTTGGCACCTCTGCTGATGTTGTCCCTTTGTAATTCAAAGTAGCAGTAGTAAATATTTACACTTATAGAACTATATTCAGACATAAATTTAAGGGGTTACTTATCTCATTGATTATATTGAACAAATGATTTATGTTGAATGAATAATTATTATATTTGCAGAAGCCATTAAAAACTCAGAAAAAGAAAGAATGAAATCAAGAAATAAAATATCAATCCTAACATACTTTCTAAACATCTTAAATGGAATTTTCTTGGTAAGAATCTTGCTTTATTTTTTAAGAAGTTAAATTACTTGATAAATATTATTCAGCAACTGTTTAAATTAAAAATTCCTATTATTTTCAGGTTTTAGGTCTTATGCTTATGATGTTCGGCATTTGGCTTTTTATTGACAGAAACAATTTATTCACTGTTTTATGTGAGTATAAATAGATATTTTTTATGTGTTCCATGACTAGCAAAAGATACACAAGCTAACAGAAATAATTACAGGATTTCTTCACAAGGTGGCAGTATTGGATTAAAATGCAGTGTATTAACTTTGCTGTAATTTATGTTGTCTCTCATTGGACAAATGAGTTATCAAAGTGGGAAAAAGAAAGCTGTAGCATAGATACTTAGAACAGCAACGGAAGAGGTATTCTTCTGTTGACCTAGCAGTGTCTATACCGGAGTTTAGGTCAGATTAACTACATCTGTCAGGGGTGTGAATTTTTCACATCCCTGAGCAATGTAGCTAAATCAACCTAAAATTTAGGTATAGATCAGGTAGGATGACCAAATAGCAAATGTGATAAATTGGGAGAGTGGGTGGGGGGTAATAAGCACCTATATAAGACAAAGCCCTGAATATCAGCACTGTCCCTATAAAATTAGGTCACCCTAAGATCAGGCCTGAGCCCCTGTCCCACCTGTAATTATAGGAAAAATCTTCAAGGGTCTATAAGCTATTTCCTATGTAGACTGGGAGGGGAGAAGCCACCTCCACAAAGACTGAATGGGGGAGGAGCCAACTACATTGTCCCAGACATCAACACTGAGGTGCTTTGAAGGCCAAAGAATCACTCCAAAAATCTTTCTTGTAGACTTGGAAGAAGGGACAAAAAGAGTTAATCTTAGATGGCTCCCTCCATGTCAGTTTTTGGGGCAGGGAGTGGTCTAAATGGTTATCCCCAGAGATCTAAGATGGGGAAAAGGAAAGCAAACTGCCCCTGAAAAGCATTATGTGATCTTGTGGTCTACCCCTCAGTGGGTTGGCACAGCTAGGCAGAATCCCCAAAATAATGACATGAGAACAAGCTCAGTTAAAGAACAAAAACACATCTCTTTATTCCTGCCAAAGGGTATAAAAAGCCCCCATCCTGCTGCTGGCATTGCTGGCACCAACTATTTTATCTTCTTCCCACAGGCAGGAAGCACATACACACACCCCTGAACTCCCTCTCAGAATTACTTCTTGAGAAAGGGATCCTTCCCACCAGGAAGCAGCCACATCTTTAAGATCTGTCTGTGTGCCAAGGAACCACAATTACCAAGGAACTACTAGCCAGTAGAGTAACTCTGATACAAGACACTGGAGATGTAGTGGGCGGATGTGGGGATGGAATCAAAACCATCTTCTCATCTACACAAAGATGGTAAAAGATAAACGGAAGCCTGGTCCTCCAATTAAGGAGGACTGGACCTGTACCCAAAGGGTATCTGGCATGAATTTTGGGTGCACATAAAACCTGTAAAGCAGGTGAATGTTCTCTGGTTTCATCATGAACAGTTCACACAACTCTACTAAATAGATCCCTGTTTACATCTGATATACTGCTGGACTACTCTGGGTGTTCCAGAATGCCTTGTACTATGGTTTCAGACTGAACTCCCACAAATGGATCTACTTTCTACATGAGTGTATACTTCCTCTGAACCATAATGGGAATTAGTGTAATATCAAGGGGAAAGCAAATCTCTATCTCTTTAGCCAAATCTAGCAGTGGAGATAATAACTTCATTTGGTGACTTCACTAATTCCGTCTGTTCAAGAATGGCTTTAAAAAGATTGGTAGAATGAATTTTTAAAAATGAAGAAGTTTTAATGGCAGAGGTTTTGTAAGTGGAAGTTCCCAAGAAAAAAAATCATGAATTTTATGAATTCATTTTGTTTCAGCTTTCACAGGTGAGAACCACTTGATAGCATCTATTTCTTATATGATGCTTGGCGTTGGATCCATCATTGTCTTTATTTCATTCTTGGGATTCATAGGTAGCTCTAAAGAAATCAGATGTTTACTAATTCTGGTAAGTACAGTTTCGTCAAATGATTCCAGATTTGAGATGTTAGCATGCAAATCACAGTCAATGAATGTACTACAGGAACAGTGTCCCGATATTATTATTTACTTTTCTACCAACCGTCTGTGTCAAGTGTGAAATTCTGCAGAAATAGATAAGGAAAGTGAATATAAGATGACGGATCATCATGATGTGAGGAACTGTATGGCATAACAGAAGACATTACACAATGAGAATAAGATGCAGCAAATTGCTTTTATCAAATCTCAATACTCGTGAGCATTAAGCGTATGGGTTTTAAAATGTTGGAACATTGTAAATTTTATCCATTAGGTACATTTGCAACATTAGCTTATTATCAGTAAGCTCTTTTCTGGGTGAAAAAAATTGCCTCTAGTCCCTGAAGCAATTTGTAAAACTCCTTTATAGTTTCAGACTATAAAGGTTGCTTTCTGCAAAGACCCAGTTACAGCAACACCTTGTGGAATTACAGCATGCTGTATATCTTGCCATCCCTTTAACACTATAGATTCACCTTGCAATGATAGTAAATTGGGTTGCCAGTTTTGCTACCAGTTCAGGTTATTTTACTGGATTATTTGGTCATCTTTAATTTACTATTTGATGCTGTCTTCAGCTGTAAATTGGCAATGCTATTGCATGTTGTATTCCCTTTGCTACTGCAAGTGTTCAAGAAAAAATGCCCCTGGTCCTTAGACAAAACCTCAACAGGGCAATCACAGATTTCACTCTAAATCACTGCTCCTGCTGGCAATAGTCTGCCTGCCCAGCAAGCTGTGGTGCTCTTTGGAGCCAACTCTCCTTAGTGCAGTGCTTCCTACGGATGGATGAGATGAAGCAGTTGTGTTCTGCATAGCAGATTCTGAAGGGCAAGCTTACAGTTTGACTTACATTAGCAGTGACACGCTCAGCACTGATAGCAGTGCTCACTTTATTGCCTTTCTGGGAGTGAATACTAGCAAGGATAGGAAGAGAAGGAATAACTGAAATGTTCACTATCCCATACAACATGCATCCAGGAAATGGGTAATTCCAACTACAGCTAATTAGTTGGGCCTGATTCTCCACTTGGACCAGATGTTGTCATTCACACCTGTGAAAAGTGAATGTAAACTGATGTTACTAGTGTGAATGGAGAATTCAGATTTGGAAGTTGTAAAGACAATGGTGCAAGGAGCAGGGCAGTGGAGAATTAAACACCATCACCACACCATCCGTTGTACCTTGCTGAGGATACAAGTATCCTCCCAGGTATAACAAGAATTCCAATCTGGGAGTGGTCCCTTCCACATCCCTCAGCTACTTGAATAGTCTCTTCCTTTCAGTGTGGTCAAAGTTCTGTTCCTCTAAGGCAGTGGTTTTCAACCTTTTTTCATTTGTGAACCCCTAAAAAAATTTTAATGGAAGTGCGGACACCTTTGGAAATCTTAGACGTAGGTTGAAAACCACTGTTCTATGGTAATGACAAACTTTCGTGGACCCCTTAAACATAGTCTGCAGACCCCCAGGGTCCATGGGCCACAGGTTGAGAACCACTGTTCTAAGAATGCTGGCACCCTTTGAATCAGAAAAGCATTATTGACTCACTAATAGCGTGTACCATCTGCCAAGCTTTCTTGCTTAAGGGCATTCCTTGACAGGCTGACATTCACAACTTTAGAAGTAGACCTAAGAAATACTAAATCAGCTGGTCTAATAGACAGTAAAAAACAACTGGAGGGGGGGAAAAATTGGCCTCAGATACAAAATTACTAAAACTGCACTTGTAACACTGCAAAGTGCATTTGCTTTGTGAACTGTAAAGACCTTAAGTCCTATGGCCTGAGTTATACAAGAGATCAGACTAAATGATCACAATGGTCCCTTTTAGTTTTATACTCTGTGAATGGACTGGATTTTTAAAACAGCTTTGCATAGAAACAGTAGTGCTTATTTCAGATGATAGTCACTTATGGATGTTGTAATGATGATAGAATCTAAGAAGGAGCCTTTGCTTCTTCTGTAGCTTCACTTTAGAGCAGTGTTTCTCAATTAAATTTGGCCACGGAACCCTTTTGAACTCGATAAATAATTGCGGAACCCCCCAAACTCTTAACAGTATTTTTACATAAGGGGCCAAAAAAAATGTCGACGATACCCTCAGCCGAAAAATCCGGGATATCTTCCCTTTTTCGGCGGTGGGGAGAACAGCTGATCGGCGGCAGGGAGAGGAGAACAGCTGATCGGCGGCACGGAGAACAGCTGCTCGCGGAACCCTAACAGTGTTCCCGCGGAACCCTGGGGTTCCGCAGAACACCAATTGAGAAACACTGCTTTAGAGAAAGGAAGCAGGTAGTGCAGTGAAACAGTAGAGAGACCCTAGAGAGGACTACACAGCAGACCCCTGTGCATATATTATGGCCTGTCTGAACCCCCAAAAGTAAATGCCCTGCTAAGATTGTGGTTGGATTTGATTAAAGGATTGTGAACCAGTCATATACCAAGGAGTATGGGGAATTAAGGGACTTACATTGCAGAACACAGCAACTTCCCTAGCACTGCTGCTTCCCCTCCCACGCTATTCAGAGGAGAGTGGGTAGGAAAAAGGCAGAAGTTTGACACTGACCTCCTTGATGTGCTGGCCATTGCAACCAAGATGGTGAGAAGGTGGAAGTAAGCTGTGTCAAGAAAAGGGTTGGAGCAGCTTGCTTCACTCCTGGAGCAAGGGGCAAGCAGAGACCAAATTGTGACTCAGGGCTTGTCTACATGGTGAATTAGTGCATAGCCATCCAGTGTGTGTATCTACAGTGTACTAGCTTTTCATGCACTAACATCCCACGTGATCACTGCCAGTAGTGTTTTGGTCTGGACTAACTTTAGGTTGTGGTTGTAGGTTCAGGTTCAAGCTGAATCAAGGCTAAGGTTCCAGTTCAAATTTGATAGCACCAAAATCTGGAGAGCTGTTCTCAAAATCTGTTAGTCCAAAACTAAAAAAAAATTACATCATCATCTATTCTCATGAGATTCCAACCAACTTGGGCTGAAATATCAACAACTGTTTTCATAAGATTTCAGCTGTATCCAAATTGGAATAAAAAAATAGGCCCCTTCCTCTTTTAGATCTGAAACTACAGGGGCAGTCTCATTGCTGAAGATTTGAAAATTAATCTCTTTAACTCAAAGGCCTTGAACATTCAAGGTGCTGGTTTTGTTTTTTTATTAATTAGTATTACAATGTAATCAAGGCCCAGTCAGGGATTGGGAACTCACTGTGCTAAGCACTGCACACACACACAGCGAAAAGATGGACCCTGATGGCTTACAATCTAACTTTGACTTTAGGGGTTTTCTTTTGTTTTTTGTTTTTATTTAAATATAATGTAACCCTTCTGCCAGTTTGAGTTGGCAGCAACAAGGGCCGGTTCAACATCTAGGGGTTCCTTTCAACAATACAACACCTGGGAAATTATACACCACCCCCGGGTACCTCGAAAAAGCGATACTTCCCCTCTCGCAAGCACAGAGTCTGAGTGTAGAGAGAAAACCATTTAATAAAAGGAGAGAAGTAATTTAGCACTAATTTGGGAAAACAGGGAAGCAGGATTCATAAACATAAAAGCCTGAGCAAAACCCCCACTCCAGAGTATGTTGGGCAGTGTCCTTTGCCTCTCTTATCTTTCTCCCCCACACACCACTCACAGTAGTTGTCGTTGGTCAGTTATGACCCAGAATTCAGGGGTGCATCTGAACAAATTAACTTCTCACTATGGCTGGGAGGGAGAAGAAGGCACCTTGCTTGCCCTGCCAGCTGTCACCGCTGCACCGCTCGCCACTCCTCATTGCTCCATGGTCCACTCTGACAGTCGCCCGCCCTGCCGGCCACTCCAACAGCTGATCTGCTGCACACAGTAATATTCTGCTACCACCTGCTTCTCCATTATGACCGCTGAAGGTCAGTCTCTTGAGGTTCCACCCAGCTCTCTGATTCTCAGCTCTTAATAGGTGAACCTCACTGCTGAAGCTGGGTAGGAGCACTGTCCCACAATAGATTATTTCAGTTCTAGCAAACACTTGACAAAACAAAAACTTCCTACAGGAATCTTAATTCACTCTATCTTTGAACAGGGGGAGGGGGACATTAAACCATGCCTCAGGCTCTTCTATACAGAAATACCTGTCCCTATCCACCTTCAGAAGGCTCTGGTATCTGAGCCCCTTGCTCAGTTCTGTTCAGATGACACCAACCCTTCCATCAGACCAGGCTAAGCACAGTTCTGCTGCCCTTTACTCATACAATAAGGGAAACAACATTTCATTACCTCTGCATTTAACACTAAAGTGATTTGTAACCCAGCACCAGCCAAAGGAATCATTTGGGTAAAGCAGTCCCATCATGCTGAGCACATAAGCAGGTGGATGTGGTCATGCAAATACAGTCTGGCCAGGATGGTTGTTCCCTTCCCCCGCCAGCCAGTTTGGCAGGGGAGAGTCCCTTCAGACCTGCTTACATATATGATATTTTATTTATAAAGCTCTTGCTCCCAATAAGAAGCTCTGGATGCTGTGATAATATAATGCAAACACATATTTCTCCATTTCAAAGGTGGATTTACATTCTGATTATTTATATTTCATTCTCAACATTTTTGAAGTTTTTAGCAGCAGTGATGTGGATTTGGTCAAGTTCAGACTGAAATGGCATTTTCTCTATTTTCCATCAGTTTTCTGTTGGCTTTAGGCAGGTTACAAAAACATAGCTTATAGCCATTAATAGACTGTCATGGTGAATTACATATTAATATAATCTTGGACAAATTCATTTTGATATCAACTATTTCAGATTAGGATAAAATAGGGGGAATTTTGTTTTTGTCTCAGTATGTTAATTAAACAGAAAACAAAGTTTTCACTTTTTAACCATTTCTTTGCTGGGTTTTCACAGGACAATATACAGCCATATAACGACGACATAATGTACATTGACTTGCATACTTTCAACATACATTTTCAAGATAATTCTGGAATTGAGGTTTCCCAATAGCTCAGAAGGGAAGCCTGAATAGTCCCTAATGTGCATGTGATGTTCAGATTGTATCCAATCCATACAAACAAGTGTTGGGAAATAGTGCACAAAAGTATTCACAAGCATTCCTTTGAATTAAATTGCAAATTGGCATCAGTATTTGTGACCCCTTTTATTAATTTTCCATTAACATTTATGGAACAGTGGTTTTGTTCACAAGAATGTTTGCAAGGAGAAAAAATGTCAGATATCAGTGTTTCAGGTACTCAAGCCAATGATTATCAGCAACAGTGTTGCCACTGAAAGTGTTCATGTGGCCATCTTGAAAGCTCTTCACGTGTTGGAACTCGTCCAATCAGGAAGCAGCAACAAAACCGTGTAACTTAGGGGATCACACAGCACAAATAGCAAGCTAAGTATATGTGAAGCAAGCATCACAGTGAAGCCCCACCAAACTAGAATATTTCATGAAATCTTGTCTTTGGGTCTGATTCTGGAGCTATTACTTATGCATCACTTCCCAGTGAAATCAGTGAGAGGTTTGTGTGCCCAAGATCTGTAAAGTCATATCCCAATTTTGTATTTTTCATATCCATTGCTGGAAAGCTCTGCTGATAAAATGACACACTGGATGAAATCCTGGACCCACTGAGTCAACAGGAAAACTCTCATTTATTACAGTGGAACCAGGATTTACTCCATTATATTTATATCACACTAAGTGTGAAGAGTGTTTCACTAAAGATAGCTTATACTTTGACGACGCAAATGGCTATAATACAGCTATATTATGGAAACACTAAGAATGATTAAATAAAGAATAGCTAGCAGTTATTTTGGCTATTATGGTTGTAAGTGGTACTCATATTTGACATCTATTCTTTAAGGACTCAGTTGCTCCAATTGAAATAAATAGCAAGACACACAACTTCAGCAAGGATTGGGCTATAATTTTAAATTCTCATGATCTTCATTTTTGTTATTTTCATCCTCCCATATTCCTTCCTTGCCCCATTTCTTTAAATTATATATTACACAAAAAGGGATAATAGACTGTAAGAACCTTGAGGCAGAGATATCCTTTTTGTCTGTAAAGTACCACAAATGTCAATGAGGCACATCAGTCAGAGTGAGGAACTCCTGAGTTCTAATGTTGGCTCTTTAACCAATGCCATAGAGTGACCTGGGGTTAGTGTTTTAACCTTTTTGCCTCTTTTTTTTTTTTTTTGTTGTTGTTAGGGAAGATTCAACGCGACTTTTGCAAAGGGATCTCACAAAACTGGGTGACTTGGCAACTAAATGGCAGATGAAATTCATTGTTGACAAACACAAAGTAATGCACACTGGAAAACATAATCCCAACTTTAAACACAAAATGATGGGGTCTAAATTAGTTGTCAACACTCAAGAAAGATATCTTGCAGTCATTGTTCTATGAAAACATCTGCTCAATGTGCAGCGGTAGTCAAAAAAGCTAACAGAATGTTAGGAACCATTAGGAAAGAGATAGATAATAAGACCAAAAATATCAAAATGCCACTATATAAATCCATGGTATGCCCACACCTTGAATATTGCATGCAGTTCTGGTCATTCCATCTCAAAAAAGATATATTAGAATTGGAAAAGGTACAGAGAAGGGCAACAAAAATTATTAAGGCTATGGAACAGCTTCCATATGAGAAACACTGGGATTTTTCAGCTTGGATAAGAGATAACAAAGAGGGGATATGATAGAGGTCTATAAAATTGTGAATGGTGTGGAGAAAGTGAATAAAGAACTTTTATTTACTCATTCACATAACAGAAGAACCAGGAGTCACGCAATGAAATGAATAGGCAGCAGGTTTAAAATAAACAAAAGGAAGTACTTCTTCCCACAGTGCACTTGTGGAACTCATTACCAGGAGATGTTGTGAAGGCCAAAATTATAGTGGGGTTCAAAAAAGAGTTAAGTTCATGGAGGATAGGTCCATCAGTGGCTATTAGCTAAGATGATCAGGGATGTAACCCCCATGTGTGGGTCTTCCTAGCTTCTGATTGCCACAAGCTGGGAGTGGACAACAGGGGATGGATCACTCCTGTTCATTCCTTCTGAAACACCTGGTATTGGCCATTGTTAGAAGACAAGATACTGGGCTAGATGGGTCATTGGTCTGACCCAGCATGGGCTGTTCTTATATCTTTTTATTCTAAGTTTGTACAGTGCCTGGCACAGTGGAAACCTGGTTCATAACTGAAGCTATTAGCTGTTATGATTATATCAATAAATACTTATTTACTTTAAAGGAGCCTGGATTTCACCAAAAGTGTTTCCCAATGCTTTCAAGATGTATGCACTATATACTGTATCGTCTATGTAATTATTATCCCTATGCTTAACATCTCTGCCAGGAGATGCTACCTATCAGTAACTTCCACTTGTTGTTTCAATAAAAGTTGTAGCTTCCTGTCAAAATTTAGTGTCAGCAAGTTGTGTTTTACTTAATATCTAATCCTGAATGGCAGCAGCATCAATAGCTACGTTATGCTCTCTGATTGCTTTTACAGGTTCATATTTCCTTGTTTTTTATTGGAATATCTCTAAATAATAAGCAGGGTTGATCAGATTTCAGGTTATGAAGCAGCTTTTTATGCAGTGTTTTGTTGTGCAATAATTTTTATTTATATATTTATTTTTATTTGATATATTAGTATCTGGGACTCATAGTCCTGCTGTATGGTGCCCAAGCTGCAATGCCAGTCCTAATATATACAAGAAAAGAAGAGGTATGCAAACTTAATTATACAGGCCTGTTATTAGTTTAAAATTATTGATAAAATTGTTAAGGGCCAATCCCTGTGGGGTGCAGAGATGTTATATCCCCAGCTGGGAACTCTGCAGTGGACTTACTATGCCCAAGTATGCTCATGCTGACACATTCGGGGACAGAGCCACTCGGCAGTTGGAATCCAGGGAGACTTGGAAGGGTCTCATGCAAATTAATTCCCCACTTCCTCTTCCACTGATTTTCCATGGAACTTTCACCTGTGCAGGAGCCCATGAGATTATTGTCAGCAGAAGCTCCAATAGATCTGCCCACGTGAAGAAGGGGAGCTAGAAAGGGATACAGAAATTGTGATTATGTGATAAAGGAAATGATACAGGTGCTCAATAACAGCTTGTTTGTGTCGGTGGGAAGGTGTCAGTTTTCCCCCCACCCCACTACCTTTCACTGGGGAGAGGGGTGTAGTATGGGCCTGAGGGGCCCACTTCCTGCTGATATCTCCCTTTATCAGCCATCTCTGGTGCTGGGCTGGGAGGAGGCTTATTTTCTTGTCTTTCCAGCTGTCAGCTAGCTTGGATAATGCCTCTGCAATATCTTGGGGTGGGGGTACTACATTCCCTTAACTCCCCCATGACTCCACTGCCACATACAGAAGTGGGAAGGAAGAGACAGAAGGGTGGAGATCTCTGGCATGCCTCTGGCTGCTGCCCAGGGCCTTTCCCCATAAGATTCAACTTATCACATTAGAGGCCAGCTGGGTCAGTATTTGGCCCTTAGAAAACCACAGGTATTGTTACATGACTCACCATTCCAGAGAACCCCCCTGCAGCAAGACCAGGGGATGTAGCACTTCCACCTATTTCCCCCCATGATTTTCAGACTACTCTCCCCATAGCACTGACTTGCTGCAGTGACTTTGCCCTTCAGCTAAGTCATTAACAGGAGTCCACCTCTTCTGGGGAATCCGAGTCCAAACCCAAAGTCTTTGCCACAGTCCCTTCCTTCCCAAGGGATCTGTCTGATCTCCCTTAATTTCAGGCACTCTCCTGCCCACCTTAGGGGTCCAACTCTTGCCCTTCCCAGCTTCATTTCCATCTCACCCCTCCTGGGCTCCTTTGAGTTGCTTCCTGCTCATTCCTGAGCAACCATTCCTTAGCCACTATCTGATTTATATTCTTCTCTCCTCTCCAGCCAGTTCCCCATGGCTGTGTTGCTTTCCTCTGAAACCCAGCACAGGTGAAGTGGGGTGGGGCTAACTGAACAGTGCTGAGTAGCACAACTCCCACTCCCTTAAAGGAGCTGCCTGCCCTGTAAAAAGTACTGTACTCCACTGTCCAAGCAAAGGCTGTGCAAACAATGAATGTAGAGCTATATAGCTCATCTTGTATTACCCCACTTTAAATGGAATATATAGGCTGAATTAAAGACTATATAGAACACATGTTTCTGTGTTCTGCAAGATTATGGGCAGGTGGGTGGGAGGATGAAAATATGGAACAACATGTTAGATAGGATGGTCCCTAAAGCTCACATGACAGAAGTTATTTTCTCTTATGAATTATAAGAGGTATAGGTAATGTACACTGTATTAGTACTGCCACGGCTAGATCTTCTATAAATATCTAATTCCTATTAATGGGGAATTAATGCATTTTTTAAGAATGTTTAATAAAAGAATTAAGTAATTAGTTTTTTTGCAATGTGCTTTTATTAACATGAATGATATAATTAACCACTACATAACAATTGTATCTATCTTGCAATATATAGCAACAGTAATTGTTATCATGACATGTGAAATATACTAATTAATTACACCATTTGACAACTTCAGTTCTATTTTAAATTCAAGAATAGCCAGCATGTCTGTGAATGCAAAATTCTATATGATGACTCCGGCCCAGATCCACAAAGGGAGTTAGGCATCCAAGTCCCATATTTAGGCACCACTGCAATCCACAAAACCCCTGCTCAGCTGTAGTCTAAAGCTGTAGGCACCTAAACTCCCTGGAGCCTGGATTCACAAAGGATTTAGATAATACAACAAATGTTGCAGCAACACCTAACTTTTAGGCCCCTTGAAAATCACTGGAATGCACAAATGCTGAGTTAGGTACAGAGGCTCCTATAAAACACACTGGGATAGATGAGTGCCTGAGAATGGGATCCACAAATATGAGCATGATAGGTGCCTCCTAAGTTACCCAATACCAGATGCTGAAGGGATGGGTGTCATCCTAAGCCTTGTCCCTCTCAGAGTGATAGGTGCCTAAATGTAGGCTGCAGAGAGGCACCTATTGTAAGTTGCAGTCTTCAGCTGGGAACCCTCTTTTGGAGTCAGACTCCTAAGCGGTGCATGCCTAAATCAACACAAAACAGCTTGGGAGGAAAATTCACAACTCTCTTGTGACCACAGTACTTATCTGGGATGTGACCATTAGCCCAGTGGCTACGGTACTTACCTGGAATGTGGAAGACATCCATTCAAATCAAATGGGATTTGAACATAGATTGCCTACCCTTAAGGTGTGTACCCTACCTACTAGGCTATCGAGTCATCCGCACTCACTCCCTGGCCCAATGCATATTATTTAATACAAGGTAGAAAGCCTTCAACATAAGAGACAGAGAGTGCCCCACATCAGCACATTCCCATAAACTAGTGGTTAGAGCATGCACACAAAAGGTGGGAAACCCCTTTCTTCCCCCTGTGGCACCCATGCTGTGTAAATTCCCTAATCCCTGGATTAAAGGTTATAAAAGAGGTGATCTGTCTTACTCCCAGCCATCTTGTGTGGAGTTAGGTGTGCGCTGCTGCTATTCTTGCAAAAATGGCTTAGGAGCCTGACTCCATGAGATGCTTACTAGCTGGGGATCACAAGCAGAGACAGGCACCTCCCTGTAGCCACGATCTAGGTGCCTAACTCTGCAAGGGATAGGGTTTAGGTTACACCCCTCTCCTCAGCATCTGCCATTGGCTAACTCCAGCAGGCCCCTGTGTGGTGTGCTGGCTTTTGTGGATCCCTTTCTCAGGTGCTTATTTCTTCCCATGCATAGTAGAGGGAACCTATATGTGATTTTCAAGGTTGTGTTGTAACGCTTAAGTCCTTTTGTGAATCTGGGCCTTCATACCTTCATTTTTTTTAACAATAGGAAGCCGCAGCAATACAGCTAGAGATTGTGCAAAGCTGTTGGCCTGATACTCCACTGTTTTAGTAGTTTACACATCTCACTCCAGCACTGCTGCTTCATGGAGGGCAATAATTGGTGGTTCCATACAGCAGTCCTGACTCCTCCCTCTGCTGGCCATACTCCCTCAACTCTGTTACATGGGAATGCAAAAGGAATCCCCATGAAGCCAGGCTCAGAATGCACAAGGTTTGCCGGCTTTTGTGCAGGTTCTCCAAAACCAGCTCTGTTCTGCTGCCTCTGGGTCTCTCCATGGCACCAGACTTTGCCTCTTAGCCAGTAATTAATGCTAACTGTGTTCTGCCTGTCCTTGAATAATTTTCTTTATTGAAAAATTTGAACAGATATGATATATTCTAGAACCAGGTGTTTGTATATGTTATTTTAAAGATAGCAGTAAACCAAACACAATTGTATCTCAGCCTTAACTATAATGCTGCTACCATGGCATTGTAATAAATTAGACTGACATGCCATCATTCACAATCCAATCATGTCTGCAGAATGAATAGACTAATTGGGGTGGGGTGAGAGAGAGCAACTTGTCATTTGCTTGCATTGTAATGAAATGTTTCAATGACCTAGAACATGTCATCTAATGTTATCCATGCCCTCTGTGTAACCACACTTTTCCCTGTGATCTGTCACTCCACTGCCCTAGAGGCTGCTGTTACACTGGGTCACTTTGTTCATCTTGCCATTTTTGCTTTCCTCTTTTCTGTTGCTCTCCTGGCTACAGCTGTTCTCACATATGGGAGAGAAGCCAGAGCAACACTGCTCACAGGTGGCCCTTGGGGAAGGCAGGCTGTCAGTAAAAGAAAAACACAGACTGCAGTATCCCCTTTCCAAGAAGTGGAAACTTTGAGGGCCTCCTTCCACAACAGAAGTTTCCAGGTTTCAGGTTCCTGAGCCTTTTCATGAAAACCAGAGTATACAACAATGGTGCTGACATTTATGTTCTTTCATCAGAAACTCTAAGGAGACATACACAGGAGAGGAAGCATGGTCGAGTAGATAGGGTACTGTAGTAGGAGTCTGGATATCAGGACTATCCTGGCTCTGCCTCAGTCCTGCTGTGTGATCCCTGACAAGTCATTTCAATATTCTGTGCTTCTTTCTCCCCTCCCATCCTTTAGCCTATGCTGTCTATTTTGACTAGAAGCTCTTCAGGGTAAGGACTGTTTCTTACTACGTGCTTGTACAGTGCCTAGCATAATGGGGCCCTAATCTCAGTTGGGGCTTCTGGGCACCACTGTCACATTAATAGTATAATATTTTGGGCAGTTTATCAACCATTATTTATTATATTAACAGGTCCAGATTACATGGAATAACAGAATTGATGCAGTCATTTCTAACTATGGGAACAAAAATCTGATTGGAAGAGAACACGAGTGGGATATTTTGAATGCCGTTCAGCACACGGTGAGCAGCAAATTGAAAAATCGACACTCTGAAAATGTTCTATTACCTTTTATCACATGAAAAGTATATGTCAGAAAGCACTCACTGAAAAACTATTGTTTAGCTACAGGCTTATTTATCATGGCAGCTGGTGTCAGATGTAAGTATATTCCCTACTGTTTAACTGAAAATTTGGGTGTTTATGTAGTTGATTGGGCTAGCTCTGTACCAATTTGCAAAACGGTTCCTCCCCACCCCTGCTTTGCAAACCTGTGCTAGGACAGGCACAATTCCGGTCATCGTAGGCCACTGGCCTAATTAGGCCCTTGAGCATAAGGGCAAGAATTCTCTAGTGCCTTGGCCAATGCTAGATTCCACAAAAGATGTGGGCAGGGAATGGCCCTGGCCTGAAACCCCTGCACAATGACTAATGGAGGTGGCCCAGCATGGAGAGGATTGAACACTCTGCTTCTAAAAGGGTGTCTCTGGGGTCGCACTGTGCAGCAATCACATGGCAATTGTCATGTGGCTTCCTCAGGGACAATGCCTCTCTCCAATGCATTTATACTATACTCATCACCAGAGTCTCCAGGTGCACGTGAAGACACCTGCTGCTGTTATATTTTTCTTCACCAGCCCAGACTGCAGGCTGCAACTTAAAGCCCTGCATATCAACATTTTATCACAGATATTTCAGGGTATTCATAAACATCTTTCTTACATGGCGAGCATGAACATGAACAGTTTTCTTTGTTAGAAGAAGACCTTAACAGCAACATCATTTTCCATGAGATAAATTGCTTAAAAGGTGAACTACAAAGTTCTTTACAAATGATAAACAATGATTTATGATCCCAAATAATTCACAGCAGTATGTTTACCCTTAAAATTACAAATGCATTTGCATTGCATATACAACAAAACATTCTTTGAAAATCCATTCTTCCTTCTCTGAGTTGCCAAGTCCTGATTTCAGCAACAGCTGGTGGTGTGACATGATCATAACCTAAGACAGAATTCTGTGCTGTGCTTCCAGATCTTGTATGATGTCGTCAACAATTGCTAGAAAACCAGAACCACAATCTAAGATTAAACAGCTTTTTGCTTGAAAAGTTTTCCCGCCAATATATGTTTTTGTTTGTTTTTTGGGCAAAAAAATGTCAATTTTGACTTTTCAACAGGAACATTTTAAACAAAATATTTCATTTTGAATTGACATTTCAATCTGAAACATTTTGGAACAATATTTTGAAGCACCACAAATATATAAAAAAAAACCAACCCATTTGGATAGCCATTTCCAAATTGAAAATTTTCAGAACTATTTGTTCACCCACATTTTTTTGATATTTTGACTTTTTATTCTGTTTTAAGATGAGAACAAATGTAGAGATATTAGAATTTCCTATGTCTGACAGAAACTCAGCTTTGCAAACAGCTCTACCACTGACATTAAAACAGGTTTTGGGGAAGGAAGCCTGGAGCTGACTCATGTGATTTTGTGGTAGTATTTGCTTTTTGCCAAGTGCTCACCATAAAGTGAGCACCTGAGGGCTGGATTTTCAAAAGAGCTCAACTCTCATTTAGGCATTAACATAAGTGCCGGGTTTACAAAAGAGCTCAGCATGTTGGGAGCTGAGCTCTTAAAAATCTTACCACAAGTGTCACCATAAGAACTGCTGAGTGGTGAGTGCTTTGAAAAATCTTGCTCTTATCGAGGTGTCTAAATCAGACCTGAACTCCTTAGAAAATCTGGCCCTAATTATGGAAATGGACTCCATTTCCTTTTCTATTTTTACAGCTTTTTCTTTTTTCTTTCTGGTGGTATTTAACTGTGGCCTGGCATGTTGTCAGCTTGGTGCAGCTAATGCTTGACTGCATAAACAACAATGTATAAAGTGAATTCCTTCTTAGCTCATATTTAAACCTTGATGAAGGCTAAGTGTGATGGCCAAAATGTTTGGCATTTTCCTGGATAAAAACATTATAATAACTTTTCCAGATTACATTTTTATTAGTTCTGTCATGACCCTTGTGTGACAAATATACATTCCTTTCAAATATATATTTTAAGAACATATTCCTCTCCTAAAATATATTTATAAAATGAATATTTCGTGGGTACCACTGCATATTGCAAATATATGCAATGGCTACTTTGGAAAAGAAATTGAATTCCGAGAATGGTGAGAAAACATGAACCATATTTGTAAGGAATAAACTACATCACTGACACTATTACTAATTACTCTTGTATTATAATTCTGTCTACCTTATGGGCACAGTGTGTCATTCTTTATTTGTTTTGGCATTAAAAGTGACAGAACCTTTTTTCTAGTTTGAATGCTGTGGAAGACACAATTCTACAGACTGGAAAAAGAATGAAAATAAAGAACACGCAAATGAGGTCCCATGCTCATGTACAAAGTCTAATATGAAGGAATGGTTTTGTGATGCCTCAGAGAATGCAGTGTACATTAAGGTAAGGAATACCAATTTTATTTTATTTTATCTGAGTGAACACAGTAGCTAGCTTTCATAACTAAATTAACTTTTCAAAAATCTTTCTGAATCTTGATTAAAGCTTAAGTGCCTTTGCAAAAATTGAAACAGTAGTAATAATCATCATAGTTAAAGCAAAGACATTCTTAGGCAGAACGCTGTTATTGTTACTTTTTAGGAGTCTGCCACACAGAAAACTCTAGCTCCAGGAAGAGATCTCAAGATAACAGAAGTTGGGAGTGTCATATAGTCAGACAGTCAGTCCATCAGATAACATTTACCCGTAGCTTGTGCAGCCCTAAAGTTGTTGCCATCCACCATTTTGTGCTAAGTGCAAGTACAGCTATGATACAGGAAAGGGGTGAAGAATGTAATGTAAAAGTAATGGCAACAAATAACTGTTATCATTATTGTTATTGGTATCATGCCAATAGTGTATTCACCTATTTAGGAGTTGTCTTTCACTAAAGCATCTGCACACACTTTACAGGATTAAAGAAAAACTCCTGCACAAAAATAGGAAGCTTATTATCTAAGAATCCTCACAGCTCAGAACTAGCTAATTATAAAAGAGAGGGACAAGCTTGTCTAGGGCCATCAGATTGTGTCTCCTGCTGTTATTAGCAAGCTGGAGCAAAGAGATACATCTTACCATACTTTCTAAAAGCACCCAGAGTTGGTCTCAGATAACCTTCCACTGGGAACAAATTCAAGAGGCTAAGGACCCAAAGAGAATACCATAATCCTTCACCCTTGAGCAACATCCTTGAGACAAACATCTGAACGCACCCTATGTCAGTCAGATGTTATGGGATGGGATGGGATGGGATGAAAAGAAAGAGATTTTCAGCAGTAAATGGGACTCAGGTCATTAAGGGCTTTGTAGATACTAATCTGCAATTTGAATTTTACCTGAAAGGGAATTGGCAGCCAATATTTCACTCTTTTCAGATCAAGTTGGTATTGTCCCCTATTGTTGCAATGAATGAACTCTGATAACAGGTCACTTATTGGGATATAGAGAAATATTTTTCATATATATGTTTTTAGAACTGGATGGCATTTTTCCCCCATGGAAAATTCAGACTTTTTGTCAAAAAAGCAAATTCTCAAAACCAGATATTTTATTTATTTATTGTTTTGGCAACTGAAACTATTTTTTTAAATCTGTAAATTGCCAGAAACGGAAAACTTTCAGTCAAAAACAACAGAAATCCAGTTTTGGGTTTTATGTTTTATCACAAAAAACCTGCAAGAAAATTTCAAGAAAAACAAACTTTTCATGAAACTTTTCATTTAATCAAAAAAATCAAATTTGCTGTTGGAAAATAGTTTCAACAGAAAATCTTTGACCAGTCCTAATTTATATAAATTTTGTTCTTTACACTGTTCCAAGATATAATTTTCTGAATATGTACACATACTGTTATTCAAAACCAGGGAAGTGGAAAGGAGAAAAGACATGGAGGATGAAAGTTAATATTAGTGTGAGATCTGCACAGTACCCTTTTCCTGCAGTAATAATGATCCTTCTTTACTTTTCAGCTTGTTACCTATGTAACAGTTTATTAATTGTTAAAGTGACTGGTATAACAAACACAATGATCCAGAAGACATATAAGTCCATCCTGAGATGAATAATGTGGGAGAAGCACAGTAAACTTGCAGCTGAAAATACTCTTTTAAGCATCCAATTTTACAGTGACTGGATGCTTGAAAGAGGATCCATCAAAATGCTTCTACAAAAGCAAATTCCCCTTTAGAGCAGCCACTAGTCCCAGTACTTTTGGTTGCAAAGATACCTGATTCAATTATTTACTTTAAAAAATCTGCTTATACATTTAAAAAAGAACACTTTTAAATGTTTTGGGCCAAACTCTCAGCAATACACACTAATTTGTAGCTGCCTTGTAATGAGTAAGTGTCAGAAATCATAAATCCATGGTAGGAAGTTGCATAAAATTTGAACAGGGACATGTTATAAACATGCAGTCTGAATCCAGGAGTCAAAAATAATTTTGAAGTTAATATCTATTCATTTGCTTTTGCCTAGGGATGTGAAGAGTATATTAAAATGTGGTTTGAAAACAACACTTCGGTCTTAATCGCAATTAATATTGCATTGTTAATGGTAGAGGTAAGAGTACCCGAACTTTTTTAAGTAAGAAAATATTGACAAACTAGTGGGACCCACAAAAATAAGTTTAGTGTTCTATGGGCATGACCCTGCCCCATAATCACATAGGAAGTTTCCATTAACTTCAATGGGAGCAGGATAAAGCTCTATTTACTGGTGACTTTGTTAATTAATGGCTTATTTACACTGCCCCACAGTTCGGACTACAGGGGTGTGAATAGTAGTGTGCACTGTAGCTCCCCTATGAGGATGCTGTGGACCCAAACTAAAAGGTCCCCGGTTTGTGTTTTAGTATAGTCCTCTTCAAACAGGATTACATTAATGACAACTAGGAGCCTTTTAGTTCATGCTCTCTGTGTCCACACGGGGGAGTTACAGCAAAGCACTTTGGTGCAAACTGCTATTCACAATTCCAAAGTCTGAACTGTCAGGCAGTGGAGACATAGTCTTAGAAACAGTATTCCCAAAGCTGTGAAGACTTCTTCACTGAGATTGGTGCCCAAAGTTAGATGCCTTTGTATAATTTGTTTATCCAACATATTTCTTTCACCTGCAATTGAAAAGTCAATTCTTTCAAATTATTTCAATTATTTCAAAAGTCACTTATTGAGCTTGTAAGCTCTTTGGTGCAAGGACCATCTAGTTATTTTGTGTTTATACTGGGGTCTTGGTCCATTACTGGGGCTCTGAGGTGTTTCCATAGTAATAATAATTAATAATTGAGAAATGTGCACTAAATCAAACAGCACAAAATCACTTGAAAAAGAAAATTCATTCTCACATTTATGAGAAAAATATATTCTAAAATAAGATATAAACTCTGCAAAAACAAAACAAAAGCTTGTCTCTGATTACAACAAAGTCCCACACCACCAATGGAAGTTGTCTGAGCACAAAAGAAGTTGGCTCAGACAGCAAATCACTGAGTCAGAAACTAAGTTACCTCGGTTTTATACTGAGATTGAGAGCAGAATCAAACTCTGTAACTCCATACACTTTTATTATTATTCCACTATCATATAATGGTAGATCAGTGGAATTCCCCAATATCAGTGTGGGCCAAATTAGCAATAAAAAATGGTTTGCGGTTTATTTATATTAGGTACTGGACTGTGGTACAGATTAATTCATATTCTGACTCAACTGATTTATCCATCTCTCCTGACATACAGTTTCTTAAGGAATTGATCTATGAACACCTTTTTTTAATTTGCAAGTATATCCTGCTTGACTCTTTTGTCTGTCAGATTTTTTTTTTATTTTACTTTTGGGGTTTGGTGTTCCAAGTTGTACACCCTCTCTTTCATTAGTGTGTTTTAGGGGGCAAATGAAGTTTATGGCAAAATTTACATTCTGTTTTAGGTAGTTATATATCCCCCATTCGCATGGAGCCTCACACTCATGTATGTCTTTATCCTCACAACACTCCTGTGAAATAGGGAAGAGTTATTATTCCCATTTTGCAGATGGGGAATTGAGGCATGGAAAGATCAAATGACCTTCACACAGGAAGCCTACAAGGAGCTGAACGCAGGTCTCTCAAGTTCTAGGTTAGCATTCAAACCACTGGTCTGTCTTTTCTGTCATTCTGCCTGCCCTGGCATTGGTGGGAGCAGGATCTAGCCTCTAAATTGCAACTGATTAATTTTAGATACGAATGAGCAAAAACAATTATGACTTGCTTTAATTTTTAACCCATTCTTTCTTCTTTTTCCAGGTCTTCCTGTTTATACTAGGTGTATTGCTGTTCAAAAACATCAAGAAGAATAAAATTTCACTAAAAGAATAATGAAAGATTTTTGGTATTGTTATATTGCTTGAATTATCTGATAATTCTTTAATCCAGAGGTTCCCAAACTTTTCTTTTACAACCTTCCAGATCTACTAGCTGCCCAAGTAAACCCTTCCAGATCTACCAGCTGCCCATGTACTCCTACCCTTCTCATCACTGATACTTTGTCTATTCTTCTTAACAGTACCTGTCTTTAGCCATCTGTCCATATTTCACTGTTACCTACAGATAGTGCAATGTATATAGTTGAAGCATCCCCCCCTTCTAAGTTCTGAGCTCAGTTAGACTGGACAGTTGCTGGGCAACTGAACTCACCCTGTATCGTGATTGGAGGTGAGGGCTCTGTACATCAGCCTCTCTTTGTACCTGTGTTATCATCAGTACATCTTAAAGTACATTAACCACCATATTTTATATAATAAATTCCCACAGAGTTTTGAAGCTTCATCTGAGTAGCCTATTATGAACACTCAATAAATAAAATAATTAATAAATAGAATCCACCATTACACAATTGCTCCTGTAGACCCTCAGGGATGTCTCGTGTACCTCCAGGGGTACGCATATCACACTTTGGCAACCCCTGCTTTAATCTGACCCTTCAAGTTAAAAGAAAGACTACCATTAAAATCAACGAGCTTTGGACCAGGCCCCAAAACATCACAATTACTGTGATATATTGTAATGTATGTCTTGATAAAAAAAAAATCCCAATGGTTATAGCTGCCTGCTGTGTACTGCATAATATATGTGACTTTATGTCTTGATACATTTGTGCATTGTTCGTAGTCTTAGATATGATATTTATATTATAAAGATATACAGACCAAAGTATTGAACACTTTCCCAGTAACCAGCTGAATAATAAAACATTCTGTGAAACTGAATACTAGTTTTCTGAATCTCCAAAACAACTGGGAGTTATGTTATATATGTTGCTCTACCAGCAAATAACTGTAAAACTGATAGAAATGTGGGCACTATCACTGGGGTTACTGACCCATTTAAGGAGAGTCTGGACCCTGCCTACCCATGATGAGTTGATTTAAAGGAAACAAACCTATCTAGGCGTCCTGATAAAAGGCCTCAGAGCTCAATTGCAGGGAGGTGCTTACAGAAGGAGAAGCACTAGTAAGAGAAAGGAGCTCTCAGAAAACCACAGACCCCAACAGGAGCTCTGTGCAACTCCCTGAACCCAAAGGGGGAGACTATAGGCCAGAAAAGCCAGGACTGAAAACCACAGGCCCCAAAGAGGAGGGATGTGCAACCCCTGTCTGATTCTGTATGACCATTTATATAATTGATATTACCACTGTTATACAATTGCAACAAATCTTGTACAAAGTGTTAGAAATAACCAAACAGGTTGTCCCTGGGGCGGATTGGAGAGATGGAACCCTTTATTGCCTGCTCGTTCAACGCTGTGAGTGAGCAACGAGGGGGTTACTTTACAATTCTTTTATCCATAACAGTATGTAAATATATACATTTCCAGCAACTCCCCATAGGCCCTTATTTGGTTACATTGACACCTATAAAATAAACATTAACAACTACATGATGAATACAAGTATACCCGCTCCTGTTTGTTATTCACAGGATTACCATACAGAGGGCAGGCACATCACCTTAAAACCTATTAATTTTACACTAACATTCTTTGAAGTAAAGGTATGCTAGTGGGGAAGGAAGATAATGCTTTCTTTCCACCAAGGCCTTGCACAGGAGTGTAATAGTGATTTTATTAGTCTCATCCCCGACTCAGATGGCCAGAAAGGGAGGAAAAGAAGAGAGATAACAGACTTTAACTAGAATTCACGCCAATTAACAGAAACAAGGTTTGCCCGTGCCATGACCCCATTCCCTGTAGCTTAGGTCTGACCATTTGTTCAGTTTTTAACTCTTTACTCTCCTACACAAAGTATGTCATGTAAGGTGTCAATGGAAAAGTTGTAATTTGCTATTTATATGCATGTGTCATCTTTGTATCTGAAGTTATGAATATTGGCTATGTATTTGTATGTTACAGGTGTTGTATTCCTGGGTAACAGCTGCTAGATAGAATTTACATTAGGGCCAGACAGCTTTGTTTTGATGGCCCATTAAGGACACTCAACTCACAATGGGCCATCCAAGAAATTCTTCTTATCTAGTAAACCTTTCCTGTGGATGCCTCAGAAAGAATATGGGCAGTGCATGTCTCTGTGAGTCATCAAAGCATGTAATGGCATATGATATGTTCATGTGGTCCTGGACTCCATCTTGGGACAGTAAAATTCCATGCACATGGCAGAGGATATAAAAAGGCACCTGAGACATCTCCATTTTGTCTTCATTTCCTGCTTCATTTCTCTGGACTGGATTTCTAACAAGGAAGCTTTAAACAAGGACTGATGACCCCAATCTGTTTGGGTAATTACAGCAAGACTTTTGCAAGCTAGCAGTCTATTCATCATTGCTACAAACCTGATATATGGACTTTGCAATCGCTTGTATGTATATGATCTATTGACCACCTACAACTCTCTTCTTCTTTTCTTTTCTTATTAAACCTTTAGTTGTTAGTTACTAATCAGTATGATTATTGAGTAAGATCTGAGTTATATATAGACCTGGCTAAGTGGCTGATCTCTTGGGATTAGAAGGACCCTATATTTGATTAAATTGGTTTTTAGTAACCACTGATCATAAAGTCTAGTGTCTGGGTGGTGAGCCAAGGGCTGGAATGCCTAAGGGGACTGCATTTTTGACTTCTTGTTAACCAGTGTGGTGATACAGAAGCTCACTTTTGTTACAGGCTTGGTATAAGCTAATGATAGAATAACCACCAGTGAAGCAGTGAGTCTGCCCTATTTCTCAGCAGTCTGTCCTGAATCTGGCATCCTCAGCTGGGACCCACTGAGGCACGATGACACCCTGCACCCAAGAGGAGAGACTTTATTTCAAGTTTATTTGGCTTTAATAAAGGAGAACTCCAACATGGAAATGTTGTCTTTCACCCAATTGGATTGTGTAGAAGGGGCTCAGAAAAAAGAAACTGACGCCAGGAATGCTTGCAGCACCACACTAAGTCAAAAGGGAGTGCTGTAGGGCAGGATGTCCTGCAACAGGCATTCACCAGACTCAATGGTTAATCAAACAAAGTTGGCATCCAAGAGCGCAAGACAGATTTCTCTGACACATCCTACCAGTTCTTTCTTTACTGTGCTTCTAAATATCAATCTTTTCCTCCCCATTCCTATGCTCCCTGGTCATCTCTTACTTGGACTACTGCAGTGTCATCTTTTCAGGCCTTCCTGATTCTCCCCTGCCTGCCATCCATTCTGTTCAAGCAAGTGTTTTGACAGTCATATTCACACCACCCAACATCCCCAGTGTTTAAAGCAGGATGGGTCCTACTCCTTGTGGGTGGGAGGCCTGGGGGCCCGGGATCTTAGACCACGGAGCTGGCTAGGCTCAACCCCAATTCTGTGTGCACAGCGGGCTCGGGAGCAAGGAGCAAATTGGGTGTAATAGCAGTGTAGATGTTCTGCCCAGGCTCTGAGACTCTTCTGCCACCTTGGATTTCAAAGCCCAGGCTCCAAGGCCGAGCCAGAACATCTACACTGCTGTTTTTAGCACTGAAGCTTAAAGCCGAATCAGTTGATCTGAGATGTGAACTCGCTGACATATAGATGTATCCTTGGAGACCAGGGAGGGGAGGGCCTGTAGGGATAAAGAGGGGGAAAGAGAGCAGGTGGCAATGTCTGGAACGGGAGCTGAGCCCAGCTAGCCCTGCAGGACAGGAGCTGTTCCAACTAGGACAGAGGGTTTTGTAGGAGAAACCTGGGATTGTTTGGGAAGTCTGCATGTTCCTTTTCTGCTGGATCGTCCATATCACTGCTCTGTCTGTGAGCTTGAGTGAAGCCAGTCAGGGATCCTCAAACATTTATCCTAGGAGCAATGAAAGGTTTTAAGGAAAGTTGATGGCTGGTGTTTTATTGTAATTTAAAATGAAACAGTGGGCTAATGTTCAAATTCTGCAAAGAAGAATTGTGGTCTGTGTCCAAATACTGACCTTGGATGAGCACAGGCAACTCCTTTTGGCATCACTGACAGCCTGGCATGCACAACTGAGAGGAGAATTTGTCTCAGCATGTAGGTAAATCCTGCACAGATTTTTAAAATTCTACTCAAAGCCATTACCATCTCAATGCCAGGCACCAACAATAAAACACAAATATACATTGACTGCTAAAGTCTCCAACAAGCATTCTTCATGAGTCTATACTTTTGTGTGGCTTGAACAAGGCCAAACATGCTGTTGGTGTTTAACAAATAATAATAATAATGAATAATAGAGAACATAGTAATGCCAGGTAAGAGAATCTGAAAAAAAGGAAGAAGAAATAGAGATGAAATTCTATTTATGTGCCAGAAAATTGAATAATTATAGACAAAAGAAATCAAATATTTATGTTTTGAGATTAAAAGGGGGAAAACGTAAGGTTTTCTGTCTGTTAACTTGTGTTGTGCCTCTATATGAACACTAGAGGACACGAAATGCTAAAGGGATATACAGTATGTGGAAAAAACCATCACAAAATTCACAGAACACCACAAAATCAGAAAGGCTAAGGCACAAAATGAGTTACATCTTGCAAGAACATAAAAGGCAATAAGAAGATGTTCTATAAATACATTAGGAGCAAGAGAAAGACAGAGGAAAACATAGTTCTTCTACTTACTGGGAAGGAGAGCTAAAAATAAAGGACATCAAGAAGGCTGAGGTATTTAAGGCTTATTTTGCTTCAGTCTTCATTAAAAACGTCAATTATGACCAGATATTTGACACAATCAATATTAACAATAAGGGGAGAAGGAATGCAAGCAAAAATAGGGAAAGAACAGGTTAAAGAGTATTTAGATACGTTAGGTGTATATAAGTCAACAGGGCCTGACGAAATTCATCTTAGGCTACTTAAGGAACTAGCTGAGGAATCTCTGAACCATGAGTTCTCCAAGATACGCACTAATAGAGACAAGTGAAGTCACAGAGGACTGGAGAAGGGCAAACATAGAACCTAACTTTAAAAAGGGGAACAAAGAGGACCCAGGGAGTTATAGACAAATCTGCCCACGGGTCAAATTATGGAGAAAAAGTAAGGGTGCCCTGGTACTTTGCAATCTTGGGCTAAGTTGCTGTGTATGGTCCCCAATAGTACTAGCAGTCCACTGGGAATTATCTGCATACTGTTTAGCTGCATTCACTATATTAGGTACAGCTGTATTGAACGATATTAGGTGTAGCTTGGAAGAGCTGTGATTGTGAAATGAGAAGGTCCGAGTCCCCCCCCCCATGTGCGTTATTAAAAGAAAGAGGTGCATGTGTACCTTGAGGTTCCAGTCTGCACCATTTCAATACAGAATTGTGTAGGCTGTGTCAGTAGCAGGGCACTGGGTTCTTCTTGTCATGGGTATTGTCAGGAGGGAGGTGGGATATAAAAACACTTTGTGGATTTAATGATGGATAGGGGAAAGTATTGGTGTAGGTGGTGTCCTGGGTGCAAGTGTGAAGGGTTTGACGTGGCTGCTAAATGTTGGAACTGTGGTATTCTGTCAGGGAAATCGGCTCAGGGTTTGTGTGTAGGGCAAGTGTAGGTAGCCAACAAAAACGTGGAGAGTGAGTATGTGTGTTATGGCAGTTGTGGGCATTGCTCAAAGAGGGCAGAGGCAAGGTTGTATGGGCATTTCACTTAACTTTGCTTTCAAACGTTTGCAATGTGTCCTTACTAACAGGGCTGGTGAGAAAAATCTCATCCATGGTCTAGGTCCCAAACCCTTGACAGTTTTGTTTCAGGGTTATTACAGTAACTCTGAGCATATGAGAGAAGCTGGTGTGTGTCTCTCTCTTTTTCCACCCTCTGCTGCACTGTTCTCCAGAACATGCTGTTCCCCCAGCCAACATTTCCAGCTCCCCTTCTCCCCCTTAATCCCATTAAGCCATTAGTTGGCACTGTAGGAGTCATAAACACGTAAGAAGCTCCTCCTTGCAGTCTCCTGCCCTCTGCTACAGTGTACACATATCACAGGCAGCAGCTTACTGGAGGACTGCATGCTACCCTTGTCATGTAGCCCAAGCTGCACACTGAGCTGAACCCCCTATTCCAGCTACCCACTTCCAGCTGGGCCTCCTTCCCCTGCTTCAGCCAGGCCTCCCCAGCCATGCCAGAGGTCCACCCCGTCTGCCCTTCCTCCAAACCGGGCCCCTCCCCTGCACACTCTAGCCTGACCGCCCACCTCCACCACCACACACTCCCCACAGGGGTGATGTGTATCTTAACTATACATTTAATTTTCTGGATTTCAGATGTTTAGATCTGGGTTACCCTCAGTCTCCCCACCCCAGATCCCAGCTCACATGGAGGAGCAGGGAGAGGGGCTCCGATACCTCAAGAGGAGCAGGGTCCCCAGATCCCAGAACACCCAGCGGACAGGGAGAGCAGATCAGATCCTTGCTGAGGGGAGCACTCCCCTAGATGCAAGCCCACACACAGAAGGGCTGACAGACCCCACTCAACCCTAAATTTCCAACTTCCTCTGCTACCCCTCATAATCTCCAACTCCAACCTGTTTTCTCCCCTCCCACTTATCTGAATCCTGTCATCCTTCTTCCCCCCCCTCCCACCCATTCCCATTTATCCCCCTCCACATAATATGCCCATCTCTAGGCGCAGACCCAAACCCCTTGTCCTCTTTTACCTCCAGTCTTGGACCCTTAATCATCCCTCCTCTCCCAGTGAGCATTCACATACGTAATTTATTTTCTTTTAAAAAATAGTTTCAGCGCCTTCTGGATATTCTGCTGTACTCAGATTACATTTCTTTAAAAAACCCGGCACCTTTCACATAGGTGGATTTTCCCCAAAGGTTTACAGTTCATTCTCAGATTCCTATCCAGGGTGGGTTTCAGACTTCAAAGGTCAAAAAGGTGTTAAGTGGCTCATTCATCTCAGTGACATGTTCTCCAGTGAAAGTGAATGCAAATGAATTCAGCCTGAAACAATAGTCCTGGGAAGTGTGAACTCCTCCATTCATGTCAGTCAGGCTATGTCTACACTACAGACCTTACAGCAGCACTGATGTACTGCTGCAACCGAGCTGTACCGAGTGGCGGGATAGCGTCTCATCTCTCATCCTTCCCCTCTCTCCAAAGCGACAGAGTTTCTGATATGCCTGTTCTCAGCGCCTCACCCCAATCTCAGGAGCATGTTCTTGGTGCATCCTTGGAGCATGCCTGTTCTAAGCTCCCCACCCAAAGGGGCAGGGCTTTCCAGATCCCAGCTCACATGCAGATAGGGAGAGGGGTCAGATCCCTCCATATCCTGACATATACACAGAAGGGGAGACCCTGAGTCTGACAGGTACCTGTGTCCAGGTCCTCTACCACTCATCCTCATGTCCATTTCCCAGTGTCTCCGTCTTCTAAGTCCCCCAACCTCTCATCTTCCCTACCACCCATCTCCATTTATCCCCCTCTCCTTGATACATCTCCAACCCGCTCTCACCCTTATTTCTCCCACTCTTCCGCTCCCTAAAATACCCCTGCTTTGCCAGCGAGCATTCACATGTCTAATACACAGAAATATTTTGATTACCCCGCCCCCCCTCCCCCCCAAAAAAACCCAACCACATACACTTACAGAGACAGATTTTACCAATATACCTCCCAACCTTTTCCAGATTTCTGCCCAAAGTGGAGCTCGAACCAACAATGGCCTTGATGACTCTCCTTGCCTTAGGCTACACCATAGCTTCTCAACCTGTGGTAGGGGTACGTGAGACACAGGAAGGAGGTACCCGGGGAAAAACTGAGTGAAGGGGAGGTGGGCAGCAGCGGCCGACTTCTGGGGAAAGCAGGCGGCAGCCCCCTGCTTCCCGCCCGGTCCCAGCACCCAGCTGGGAGGCAGGCGGTAGCTGCTAGCTTCTAGGGGAGGTGGGTAGCAGCCTCCTGCTTCCCGCCAGGTCCCAGCTTCTAGGTGGGAGCCTGGTGGCAGCCTCCTGAGTCTTGCGAGCTGGGCTGCAAGCTGGGTGGCAGCCACCCATGACCTGGCTCTGAGCCAAGGGACAGCTTCCAGCTTGAAGACAGGCAGCAGCCGCCTGCCCACATCCCTAGGTCCCAGCTAGCGTAGAAGCCTCCTCTGCCCCATCTCGGATTGGGTGGCAGTTGCCCACCTCCAGGGCTGGCAGCCAGGCAGCAGCCACCTGCAACTTGCCCAGGTGGCAGCCCCCCTCCCTGGCTCACAGCCCAGTTCCCAGAAAACTTGTCAATGTCACTGCTCTAGCTGAGCGTGAAATTGACAACTATGACACCCCCATATTTTACCTGTTACCCTTTTCTCCTGTCTCTCTCTCTCTCGCCCTCCTTCCCTGTCTCTCTCTCACCCCATCCTCTTCTCAAATCTATGGCAAAATTTTGGCGCAGCACTTTATATTCCCCAGCATTGGCATGCCGCTCAAAGCCACCTAGTTTTGGCCAACATCACCTCTGGCCCAGGAACATATTTGAGTTGTGCACCCCTGGTGTAAAGGTGGTAACCCTACCCACACTAGATCTGACATCTGTCATATCACAGCCTTATATACCCAGCCCTTCTTCCAATGTGTGGCTCACATTAGTCTGTAAATATAAAATCTTGTGGAAAATTCAGTGTTGGGATACTTATTAAAATTTTCAGAAGTTAGGGGGTACTTGCTACTTCAAAGGTTGAGAAACACTGGGCTATGCTACATACTTCCTTCAGTATATCTACATTGCTCAGGGTGTGAAAAATCTGCACCTCTGAGCGACGTAGTTATACTGACCTTATTCCACTGTATAGATAGCACTATGTTAGTGGAAGAGTTTCTCCCATCAACATAACTATCACCTCTTGCAGGGGTGGAGTTATTAAGCCAACCAGAGAACTGTAAATTTGCAGTGTAGACTTGCCCTTAGCAGATATAAGGGGCATATTTCTAGGCTGGCATGAAAATTTACAGTTGCTCCTTACTGGCATTGGATTGTTGTGCAAGCTGTAGCAGGATTTGAATGTGCTGACACACCCTTGCGCTGGCTTGTTGTGCATACTTCCTGCCACATATTCAGGTTGCATATACTCTCCTGATCACTTGATCACACCCTTGCACTGGCTGGCTTGCTGTGAGCAGATTCTTCGGCTGGGCAGGCTGTTTGCAGATGCTCCCTGCTCTGGTGTACAGTTTGCAGGGAACACTGGGAAAGATAAGGGAGCTAAAACATGCCACCGCCCCCCGCCCCACCCAGCACCTTAAAATAGGAGAGAAATGAGGTAGCTCCTAAAATTAATAAGAGGGCCTGGTCCTGCTAAGCCCATCTCTAATTCAATCCCTGAGTCAGACTGACTTTGATACCTGGAAAGATGCTAGATCAAATTGTAAGCACCTAGAGGATAATAAAGAATAGCCAACATGGATTTGGCAAGAACAAGTAATACCAAACCAACCTAATTTCCTTCTTTAATAGGGTTACTGGTATATTGGATGGAAGTGTGATATATATTGATTTTAGTAAGGCTTGTGATACAGTTTCACATGATATTCTTATAAGCAAACTAGGGAAATGTGGTTTAGATTAAATTAATACAAGGTGGGTGCAAAATTGTTAGAAAAAAATACTCAGAGGAGTTATCATTGATTCACTGTTAAACTGGGGGGACAGATCAAATGGGATTCCACAGGGGGCTGTCCCGGATCCAGTACTAGTTAATCTTTTCATTAATGACTTGGATAACGGAGTAGAGAATATGTGCACAAAATTTGTAGAGGCCACCAAACAGGGAGGGGTTGCTAGTACTTTGGAGGACAAGATTAGAATTCAAAATGACCTTGACAAAATGAAGGACTGGTCTGAAATCAACCTGATGAAATTTAATAAAGAAAAATGCAAAGTGCTTCACTCAGGAATTAAAAAAAAAAAAAAAATCAAATGCACAACTACAAAATGGGGAATAACTGGCTAGGCGGCAGTGCTGCTGAAAAAGATCTGGGGGCTGTCGTTGATCACAAACTGAATACGAGTCAGCAATGTGATGCAGTTGTGAAAAAGGCCAATATTCCGGAGGGTAACAACAGGTGTGTAAGACGTGGGAAGTAATTGTCCTGCTATTTATCACTGGTGATGCCTCAGCTGGAATACTGTATCCACTTCTGGGTGCTGCACTTTAGGAATGACTTGGAGAGAGTCCAGAGGGGAGCAAGAAATATGATAAAAGAGCACGATTAAAAAAACTGTGCATGTTTAGTCTTGAGCGATGAAGACTGAGAAGGCATCTGATAACAGTTTTCAAATATGTCAAGGGCTGTTACGAAATAGATGATCAATCGTTCTTCACGTCCACTAAAGGCAGGACAAGAAGTAATTGGCTTAATCTGGAGCAAAGAAGATTTAGGTTAGATATTCAAACAAAATTCTTAACTATAAGGATAGTTACGCATTGCACTAGGCTTCCAAAGAAGTTTGTGGAATCCCTGTCATTGTAGGTTTTTAAAAATAGGTTACACAAACACCTGTCAGGGATGGTCTAGGTTTGCTTGGTCCTGCCTCAGCACAGATGACCTCTGAAGGTCCCTGCCAGCCTGACATTTCTTTGATCTACATCCTTTACATGTATTTTATATACCTGAATAATTCACTAGACACAGGACATGTGGTTATTTGGTTTGAAACACTAACTGTATCTGGCAGAAGAAGGAATGTGAGAAAAAATGCTCAGAGGCATATTGGTGTATAGAGTACTGTCACAGAGAACAGCAAACTTGTCAATTTGCACTGTGTTAAAACATGGAAAGGCCTATATTTTCCAGTTGTTTACTCCCTCCCCACCCTGTCCCCAGACCCCTCACAGAGATCAAAATTGAGCTAAATATGATTATGTTCACATCAAGATAATGGCACATTCATACAAGGTGCTGATCACTTCCCAAGCAGAGCTGAATGCCTTCATTTCCCAGCACTTCCTAGGAGGTATTTTGTACCATGCATTAGACTCTAGGGGCATTATCCAAAGCCCACTGAAATCAATGGAAGTTCTTCCCTGAAGGCTTGATTCAAAGTTCATGGAAATCAGTGGAGTTACTCAGTGTAAAACAGGTAAGAATCAGGCCCACATATTTTAAATATGCAGCTTTGTTCTAGTGTAGTGGGCTGGCTTCTGGTATGTCCTCTAAGAGTTTGAGGATTTGAGCTCAAAAGCATAGATAAGATCCAAGAGATAAACAGGATGAAAGCTCTTTGCTCAGAAAAATGAAATCCTCTAAATTGACAAATCATTAGCACTCAAGAAACCAACACTCATCCATACACACACACACACACATAAACACAAAAAGAAACACCTAACACAACAGTGCAGAAGAGAAAATTAATGTGTGAACAATTTAACTGACTCAGAGTTTCTAAATCTTTAAATAAACTAATCAAATTTACTGTTCTGTAGTCTAATAAAAATTATTTAGTCTTCCAGAAAGAGTTCAACAGCTGATACTCTATTTTCTTTAGTGTATGTAATGATATTAACATATGAAAACATTGATCTAATGATATCTCAAAATAAACGACAACTTTTTCTTTCTTTAAAGAAAGAAATAATCCTAGATTATGCTAAATACACATACAGACAGTCTGGTACAATGCTTTGATCACAGATCTTATGGAATGTATCCCTTATGACAATAAGGTATTGAGAAAGGTCTGTGTATTCACTGTTCTGAAGAATAAAGCCTGTAAGCTTGATTCTCATCATGAATTTTGGCTTGGTAGTAATGTGTTTATATTTTAATTTTACTCTCACTTTATTTTCCACAGTAAAAATTATTTACTTTGTATTGTCTCATGAAAGTAAGGTTACAAAAACGTAGGATCAAAGTTTTCCTCTAGGGGAATTGGTTAGAGAATTTTAGCACCAGTAAGATACACATGCAAAAGTATTTCCATTATATATTACAGGATTTGGGAGATGAGTGAAATGGGCTCTTGAAATACTTTTATCTGTAAGCAGAAGAGAACAATTCTTACATTCATCAGCATTCTCAGAATCTATAACTACTGGATAGGAACACTAAAAGGATTTTCAGATAAGTCTTGGTACTGCATATAGATAAATTGTAAAGCTTGGTTTTATTTTAGTGAGATTGTTTATTTAAAAGTCACACAGTGTTGCTAATTCTTATGATTTTATCATACATCTCACAATACTTGATTTATTTCTTAAAGCTCCAGCTGCTGGAGATAAGTGATTGTGTGGGAAATGCAACTTTCATTTTTTCTAGCTCTCAGTGGCTGCAGGGAAAAAAAAAAAAGTTTGAAAATATGACTTGAGAGTGACCTAAAGGCTCAAAAAACAGAAGGGGGGAAAAAGCCCCTTAAATAGATTATTTTAAAATCTCATGATCTTTAAGCTATGCTCATGATTTTTGAAACCTTGACTCAAGGTATTTGAGAGCTTGGAGTTGGCAACACTGCAAGTGTTTTTAAACAAATTACTTGTAGACTGCCCTTTACCATCATTAGCACACTCAAGTCTTGGGGGCAGAATCAGGTCATATATTTAACACTCATGTTATTGTTCCACATATAAATCACCTAGTGTCTGCGATCTACCTGTTCAAACCCAGTGGATGAAGATGCAGGGTTGACAAGGGAACAATGGCAGATTATGGCTCTATGTTTGTAAACACTGTTACACTTTGTCAATTACAGTATGGAATGTGCAAGTCATAATTCCAGCAAAATTAAAATCCAGATTGTGTCCAAAGGGTATGAAGTGTATGGAACCCACTATACAGGTACTGGGCACAACAGCTTGGAGGAACAGTTCAGTTCAAACTCTCTCAGCTGCCAACCATCCTGAAGGGAGGGGTGATGAGGAGAACATGGGCTCACACCCACATATGGACTGGGTGCCAGTGGCCTAGTGTGGAAAGGAAAATACAATACACCATTCAAAAGGATGGTGCAACTTCCACATGAGGTCAGTTGAGGTGGTGTTTTGTTTCCTCAGATGCAGTGCTATCTGGAGTGCTGCCACAGGACAATGTGGTTGCACACTGCCCAAATGCAGGTCTGTGCTTAATGTTCACTATCTGGCTGGATGTCTTTTTTCAATACCCATTACAAAATATCAGCTTAAAGAAGCAAAGCCTACTACAGCAAGTGCCATTCCCCAATGGTAAATGACATGCAAATGGCATTTGTGTAAGTATTAATTGTCAACCACTGTATATATAGGGCAAAAAAAAAAAAAAAAAAGGGATGAGCCTGGGAGCTTAAATTCGTATCTTTGCTAGACACCAAAAATCAGTGTCTTAATGCAGACACTGGCTTTATGGCTTATTATAACAATCTATAACTCACTCACCACCCTTTTTTGTCCTATGACTGGAGAGATATTAACAGGCCACTTCACTTTGAATGGTCTCTTCAAATGTTAACCACTTACATTAAACAATCTATTCCATCTTGTATTTAGCTGTGACACTAGATACATTCCCCAGATCTAAAGAAGAGCTCTGTATAGCTTGGAAGCTTGACTCTCTCAACAACAGAAATTGATCCAATAAAAGATATTACCTCACCTACTTTGTCTGTGTAAAATATTTTGTTCATGAATTATAGGTTCTGGCAGCAACAATTGGTGTATACCAGTCAATGAACGGCATACCTCTGATTCCTTGCTAATGAGGATGAGCTATAGCATCTGGGACAGCTAGCGGTTTTTTGGTTTTACAAAAGAAAACAGATAGATACATGGCTGGTGCTACTGATGCACATGCATACTGACCTCTTGTGGAACTGCATAATTTGGTGGCCAGCACTCACTGCACTGTAGCATGTGTATGTGAAAATTTGATTTAAAAGTCAGTTAAATTAAAATCTTTTACCTTAGCCAAAAATAAAATGCTATATATTGCCATCTGGAATAGATATTTGTACCCACATATAGTGGTGTACACAGATGGTGTAAATTGAAGTAGCTCCATTGACTTGGCCCACTGAGTTTGAAAACTAATTACATTGGAGAGAAAAACATAACTAGCGGAGACTGCCTAATATTTTTAATGAAAAATATTTAAAACAATTATTAATTATTATCATTGTTCTGTCTTCTCCCTTTTTTTGCTGCTAAAGTTAATAGTTCCCCTGTAGGGAGGCAGAGTGGCCTCACTCCAGTACAGAAGGGGTTAACTCACCCTCTTGGGCGCAGCTAACCCCACCTCACCCCCTTTGTAGGAAGTGCCGGGGTGGTTCTGACAATGCCCTTGTCTGGTGCACTCCTATAATGACTGCATACTTTATTCCTGAGCTGTGTCTAGTAATATAACAGTAATAAAGCAACACAGCAGTAAGATACTTGATGCACCAAAGCAGTAGCACACTTGATTTGTAACCTACTGAGCCCATCAATTTAGTAGGTTCTCTGAATTACTATCAAGCCACACTAATTTAAAAAAAATAATTTTAGGACATTTTTCTGAAAACCCTCTTTACCGTCATTTTCTCAAACACCACAAATTTCACACTAAAAGCTTGATTTTTGTGCAAAGTTCTGTAAAGGCCTGATACACCTCTCATTCACATCAGTCTTACACGTGTGTGACTTCAGTGGAGTTACTCCTGATTTATACTAGTATAAGGGAGGCCTGGTCTACACTACTGAGTTAGGCTGATGCAAGGCAGCTTTCAGCAACCTAACTCTGTTAAGTGTCTACACTTACAATTTCACTCCCACTGATGTACCTCACCCACTACACTGACTAAATAACCACCTCCATGAGAGGCATAGCATTTAGGTTGATGTAGTTAGGTTGACGCAGTGTCAGCAAAGACACGGCATTACTTACACTGACTTTAGTCATCTCCAGGAGGTATTTCACAATGCTCTACCTTGACCACTCTGGTCACTGTTTTGGACTCCGCTGCCCAGTGACCAGATACACATATACATGCCCCTTCCCTTTCCTGGTCGCCTGGCTTGGAGAGCACACCTAGCAACTGCCCTGCTGACCGTGCCGGCTACACACTGCAGTTGCGCTCCTGCCTGGACTACTCAGGAGGTGTTGGATCTCTTGGGACTGTGGGGAGAAGAGGCTGAGCAGGCACAGCTCCGATCCAGCTGTGGAAATGTCAATATCTATGAGCAAATCGTTCATGGCATGGAGAAGGGCTACAAGGAGGATGAGAATTATGGGAGAAGTTTTTTTGCTGTTAAAGTCAATAGGATCTAGCACAATGTGGGCTCTTTCCTAATTGGAGTCTTTAGACACTACTACAATAAATTATTATAACGACATTATTTTACATTGGGAGGTTATTTGATCCTTGTAGAAACAGTTTTCTAATGAGTAGAAGTCAAAATTCACATAACCCTCATTTATTGTAATTCAAGTGAAGCTGCTTAAAATCCAACCATCAGCAGACCGTGTCCACTCCTATTAGCAACAACCAGTGCTTCTGCCCTCTATCAGTGAGAAAGGTGTTCATATCTTTTGTTGAAGCTGGTTAAATCCAGACAAAGCCAGACTGCTTCAGCCAGCAGATTTGCACAAAGATTATACATCAATAGTAAATCCAGTCTAAAGAGACAAGTTTGGATAGCATTTCTGTTTATATTACCAAGGTACTTCCCCCTGTTGCCTTTTCAGTACTGTATTGTTAGGGGAAATGGCTACAGGCACATCATTTACTATTGAGCTGAGAAAAGCAGCAAGTTTATGGAAGGGCAAGTAGAGGGGGAAAAAAAGGATATTCATGACACATCTATTGTCATTTATTAATGGAGGGAGGTCCAGGTTTAAAATTAAAATTATATTCCCAGGTCTGAACCTCTAAAAAAGGGTTAGCTCAATTATTCCCTGAATCATGCAAAAATGATTTTAAAGAGCACAGATTGCAAAGGTCCCCCCTTTGCTGATAATGGATCCCGCTGGATTGGATTATTTGAATGTTCATATGGCAGTAGTTGTTTAGGGTAGAACCCAGGTTTTCTTACTGAATCTGGCCTCATGCTTGTTAACCAATATCAAAACTGACCATTTCAAGACACATTTTTTACACATCATACTTAAAAAACAGTTTCCAGTAACGTAGCAAATCATATAATCCCCTAAACTTTTTATGAAATCTGCCATCCAATGTGGAGGGGCAGACAAAGTCTCACTATTAAATCTGAATTCTTGGCTTTCCACCATTTAAGTCAGCCCTTTGACATTTTGCCTCACAAAATTACAGATATATTCTGATGGGTGTACCTCAAAAGATGGAGATTTGGATCAGAGAAGCACTCCAAAATGTAGCTGTTTAAGCTCATCAGAACTTCAGAGGTTTTCAAAATTGAGCCAGACATCTCCTGAGTCACATGAACATTTTTTCTTTGGCTTCTTGCCCTACCCTCTACCGCCCAGAAGCATGCAGGTTCTGAAACAGGGAAACATTTGCTTTTAAACAAAATCCAACACTTTTATAACCTTAAAAAAAGATTAAATTCAGAGACTGGCTGTATAGTTTTGGCTCCTATTTTATTCAACTGTTTTTTTTTAACAGTAACATAAAATATGGCTATAAAGTGCTAGAGTGTGCCTTTAGGCACAGAGCTCAGTAAGGTGAAAACGAAGGGAATGCATTACCTGCATTAGGAATAGCATGTAGAGGCCCTGCAACTTCAGAGATACACTTTGATTGACACATCCTCCCATTTCCTTCTTACTCTGGAGCAAGCTGTAAATTGCAACAACACCGTGGTAGTTCAGCTGTGTTTGTCAGCTAAGAGAGGGTGGGGCCAAGGCTCTGTCCATTCTCCACCCCTCCCAGCCCAACCCCTGCCCACCTGCACAAGGTGGGGAGTAAGGAGGCACACGTAACATTTTCAAAAATGCCTCAGAATCCTGCACCCCGCTGAAATTTTACTAACGGTGCCAGTTTACTCCATGTGACTCATGCAGTACTTACTGTACGTATTGATTTGCATAGACATGCTGTCCAAGTCACTATCTAGTCCAAAGTTTGCATCACTTCTAAGAAAACTCTAGTTATAAGAAACTGTTTCCAAAATACAAGGTGCCGGATCCTCAGCTGGCATACACGGTCACTGACTTAAAGCTCCATTAAAGTCAGTGGAGCTATGGCAATTGACACCAGCTGTGGATCGCTCTGGTTCTTTACTGAGTTTTCCAGTATAATTTTTCTTCTCGCTTACAACACATCTGAGATATCAATTTTTAATATTTTTCCATTGTCACTTTATGGATATGAGCTAGTAATTTTCTTTTATGCTTTTAAAATCTCATTCTTATTTCTTAGTGCATTTATGTAGACTATTTTCTGTAACATATGTACAGATTTAACAAAAGTCTTATTTCCTGCTAATAGGAAATAGGACTTTTTCAAGTGTGAGAAAAACCTATATGCAACTAGTCAAAGGAATGACTTACCGGGCTGTTGTTGAAGATCAGCCCAGCTAGCCATCTGACAATCAACTATTCATGTTAGTCTTGAAGTCAGATTGTAATTAGAAGTAACAGCAAAACTTTCCATGCACTCTTTACTGATTGAGAAGCTGGAGCTCAGAGAGTATAAATATCTTCTCCACAATCATACACAGATTCATAGCAGTGACAGGAATTAGAACTGAAATCTTCTGACACTCAATCTATGTTCAATCCGCTAGGCCATGGCTGTACAATAATACCGTACGTGACCTGGTAGGTTCCCAACATCAAAGAAGTGTGTATGTGATACAATAATGAGACCCTGGACTGCTTTACTGCATTAATAAAAAAGGTTTATGTGGTTTCTAATGAGTTTTAACCTGTTCAGATAATAGCCACTTATTGCACATATCTTGGAATCCTCCTCAACCAAACAGATTACTTTAGTCAAAACTAGCCTGAAGGGCAGCTGACTAATGAATGCTCCAAAAGGATTCTCTGAGTCTGTAGTTATGGAGCCAAATTCAAACACTTTGGTAAGCAGGTCAGCTCCACTGAAACTGATGGGCAGAGTTCAGCCCAAACTCTATTGCTTAACGGTTACATTCGGTCAACAGAGTGGAAAACAGCCTCTCATCTACACTGAATAATGCTGATTTATAGGCTTCTTTCACTATTCTCTTCCACACTGTCAAGTATCCCTATCTCTGGTCAGCCACAGTGCTCCCTGATTCCTTCACTGTTAACCATAGTACATAATAATGATTATTTATAGGTTCCTTTGGAATTATTGTGATTTTAATATGTATTCTACTTGCAGTATTTAGGACCAGTTTGTGTCATCCTAACTCACATTCAGTGGAGTCTTACCATGCAAATATGTCTTATTCAGCCTGTGTAAAAGTGGCACAATCTGGCCATTGGGTACTAAATTTTTTTAAATTAAAAATATAAGCAGGCTTGTTGAGAGGTTGTAGAGGTTATCTGCCTACGGAATAATTTCAAAAAGGAAGGTGACAGTTACAAAGGCAGGGATGAAATCCCTATTCTTCTGAAGTCAGTGGGAGTTTCACAAACAATAGGGCCAGGATTTTACCCAGAAGGTTTAAAGCAGAGTTGAGACTCTTACTCAAAGCCAGAAACAAGGCTCTCTCTCACTGGCAAGACCCTTTATAAAACTATTTGATTTGGGGAAATGAAACTAGCAATAGCAAAACTGAGATCTTCCTAAACTACACCTATATAAATTCTGCAACAGCAGTTGCCAGATAGCTTGGTTTTTTGAGTGCTTATGAGAGTAAGATCGACTGCTGGGAAATCTGAAAGCAAATATATCCAAAATTAGTCTGCTGTGGCTATCGCCTTCATGTTTCTTAATGAAGGAGTGACAGCATGCATCCTGTCTGTCTCTGCATATTTTGAACAATGGTGCAGTGATAACATGTGAATGTCTAAACTTGTAGAAACAAGGAACATCTGGGACATCAATAGGAAATAGGAATTTTTAAAGTGTGAGGAAAAGCCCATGGCTAGATCACTTGATGATTACCTGTTCTATTCATTTCCCCTGAAGCACCTGGGATAGGCCACTGTCGGAAGACAGGATACGGGGCTAGATGAACTATTGGTCTGAATCAGTATGGCTGTTCTTATGTTCCTAAGCCTGCTGTCTCTAGTTATAAACTTTTGAATTAAAATTAAATTAATTTCATAGTATCTAAAAAGGGATAAGTGCAATTTTTGTTAAAAATTTAATAATGCAATCATTTTTTTTTTAAAAAAAAAATCACACCATACTTCTTACAAATGCATCATGAGAGAAAATATAAAAGGTCAGCAACAGGATTTTATATTTTACAAAAATGAAATCTGTAGAACTACAGGAAAGTGCTTATTAATGAATGGATCATGCAGTGTCAAATCTTACAAGATCAGGTGACTGGCTTTGAATTGACAAATAATACAATGCTCCTGTCTTCAGGTGTTTTATGGCCTTTAACAGTGCACTAAGAAAAGTAACTTAGTAATCATTAAGTAATCAAGAGCAATCATTAGTAACTAAAAATTCTTCATGCATATCAATTACTACACATAAAAGACAACATAAGATGTACTTGACCATTCTGGTCAAACACCGGTACTAGACATATTTCAAGATTTCTATATTCCTAAGTGTGTCAATATAATTAAACCAGCCTATTGAGAGTAGTCTTCTGGTGTGTCTTTGCTCTCTGGACAATGAAGGAAATAATGTTGGGAGGCAGCAGTTCTCAGGGAGCTGATGCTACTGCCATGCTAAAAATTGCCACCAGGGATATTCTGAAACCAATTAATGATACCAGACATTAAAATACCTTTTTAAAAAGTTCCCTTTCCTAGAAGTGTGCCCTCCAACCAGTTCATTAAGGTCTTCCCCTTCCAAGGAATTCAAAATCCTTCCAGACCCATTGTCCGGTTGGTGTCTCCAATGCCTTTGCTACTTTCCAACAGCCCACCCTCTATGCTGGGTTCCAGCTCAGGGACACAATAACAAGCAGCCAAGGTCCTGCATGGTCTAACCCCTCACTGCTGTTTCCCTGGGCTTCTTCCTACTCATCAGGCTTCTCTCTTCTCAGGTCTTGCTGGCATCCGGCATCCCTCCACTCAGGGATGGAGGGAGTAACTACTACAGCTAACTAGCTTATCCTCCTACAGCCCCCTTGCTGTTCACCTCTTTCCTGAGCTTTATCCTGGCTGCCTCTGTTCCTGCCCAACCCAGCTGAGCCTACTTCTAATTAGTGGCATAGTCCCTGGCTCTTCCTCCAGATGCACCCCGTGGAGTTAATTGGCCTGCCTGGCCAGCTTAACCCCTTTCAACCCTGTGTAGGGTGGATGCCTCATCACACACACCATCAGATATCCACCCCCCCAAGATTGCCTCCTGGCCAGTGCTGGAGTCTTGCCATCCTGGGGATGAGGAATATGTCCAATTCGTTCAGCTTGTCACCCTTGTTATATCATAGACTCATAGACTATAAGGTCAGAAGGGACCATTATGATGATCTAGTCTGACCTCCTGCCCAACTACTCTCATTATTGATATGTTAATTGGACTAATGGGTCTAAATAACCATGCATCACTTTGAAGTTATAGGAAAAAAGGCCAACTTTGTTCCAACACTCCCATTTTAAGTGCATAAGTATATGTCATTATCTGAATGAAAGCCAAAATGTAGCAATGAGAACATCTTTAAGGGCTAGACTGCCCCCTGATCTGTGTACCGACCAGGGAATGGGAGGAGGAGGAGAAATATTTTCATTTATGCCTCTGCAAAGGTTAGCCAGACTCTGAGTGCAGACATGCACAAGTAAACAGGTGCTGTGTGCCTGCTACTTGCTCTGCCTGGGCAGAAAGTGGGGCAGAAAGTGGGTTGGGAATGCAGTATTGCCAACACCAAGCATTTGAGAATCATGAGTCAGGTGCAGATGTATCATGAGATTGGCATGCAAATTATTAGATTTATTTTTTTTTAAAAAGACCTTTTGGGTTCTTTTTATTTACCTTCTGGTTTGTCAGTCTCCTGGTCACACCCGGGTCATGTTTTCAAGTTTTTTCTCTACAACCATGACGGCTAGATTTAAAAAAAAAAAAAAATTGTAGTACATGCTGATATTCTCACCTAATCACATTGCTCCAGGAAACAGGGTTTTAAGAAAACCATCAGATATGAGGCTTGTGATAAAAATCACAAGAATTGACAACAATAGGAATAGTGGAGCAACATGCTGGCCAGTGCAGCTAGAATAATGGGTGGAGGGTGATAATTTGCTGCTGGTATAGTTCAATAACAAATTACTAACAAGGGGGGAAGCAAAGGGGAGAATATATTTATCACAAATATAATTCTGGCCCTGCTTTGTTCATGTGATAGCACAACTGCATGCCAGCCCATACCGAAAGCTTATTGCAGCAAAGGCACAATCCATCCCAATAAAATATTTATTGCAAAATGAGAAAATACACTAATGCACATCTACATGAGATAACTCTGCTTTAACTTAGTCAATTAATAAGAAAAATGTAATGATAAAAAAAAGTTTTTCCCAATTTAGGAAATGGCACTGAGATAAGCAGATATGTTTTTCTTTTAAAGTAACCCATTACATTTCCCATTTTTGTAATAAAGATCTTATAAAGGAATGAGGCAAAAACTTTCTTAAAGGTGTTCTCTGATAGCTAAGGCTCAAAAAAGGACTGCCTGAATTGGACCAAAGTCAACAGAATAAGCTATGAATGGTAAGTCATACACCAGGACAATGCTGGCCCACAAACTGACATTTCAAGCACTATGGGTGCTTGCTTCTTCCACAACTCTTGGACTTCATAGCAGCGCATGATCAAGGACTCAGAGATGATATTGTCAAAGCCAATCAGTCTTATGGTGAGTACATACCAGTTCGTATTTCACAAAGATATTCAAAATCTCACCTCCACATTTGTGATCAGCAAGATAGCATGTACTTTAGGTTTTGGTGGCAGTACATGGACCCCTGTCTCTATTGCTCACATTCAATGGTGTCCAGAGACAGTAGGAAATTGGGAGCTGCATCTCTTCATCTTCAAATGTGTGGTGCCATTTTTCATGCGATACGACCACACAAACTAATCAAGGTGGGTGTGACTATTCAAGTCTAGACATCAGAAGTGGAAAACAGAAGCTTTAAACCTCTAAAAATAAACAATTACATCTTATTGTACACAGTATTATTGTACTGTAAAAATATAGAGCAAGGTCTTTTATAATAGCTTGTAATGTTATGAACTTGATGGTCATTATCAGATACGTATACAGACCATGGCTATTTACGTATGTGTATACATAGAAAATTGTAAATTGTAACTGTGGTGCAAGAGGGCTGGTGAAGCAGTCATATAGAGAGGGTCATATGCTAAAACAGTTATTTACACAAAACTGACATAAAGACAATGATGGACCATTACAGTTAATGGAAAGACATTAAAACAACAGGGTATTTCCCCAATCTGGGTAACTATGAAGGAAGGAGCCTTGAATCTGAGGTTTTCATTCAGGAACTAAGGGACAGTCATTCGGCAGGTGTTGTATGTGAAATGCTGGATCCTCCCTGTATCTGGGGGTACACTGGGAAACTGCTTAAAGGCAAGCGGTAACTTTTATTGGAAAAGGGGTTTATCTCATGTGGAAGTTTAGAGCCTGAGATTGTGTCTTTATGTTTATTTCCTGTGTAACTTGAATGTGTTTGCTCTCCTTATTATTTCATCTTTGAAGTTGTGGCTTTTCTATTAAATAAACCTTTTGTTTATTTTTTACCCCAAGCAGCTCTCTCTTGTGAAAATTGTGTGATATGTATGTCTAGTGGCGCATTTTTAGCAATGTGTCCAAGCCACTGCCAATTATTGGGATGGACTACCAATTATTTGTCTTGCTGCTTTTGGCCATTTTAGCAGGCCTTTGCAGGGAACTTACACAACCCAGGCAGCCGGGAGACAGGGAGTTAGACAGTGATCATGTGAAGTGGATCTGACTTTAAGTCCTTTCTCTCTGAATATGCTGGGTTGAATGTCTGTGAAAAACAGGAAGTGTGAATATACTTTAGGATTGTCATTATGGGGAAATATACTGCTAAACTAACAGCTTGAGAATGCTCGCTTAACAATTTTTTTTTTAAAGTGACATGTCTTTGTAACTCCTGCTTCTGGCCAGTGATTGATTTGTTTGGTCAGCTATATAACATTCGTTTGATTGACATGTTTCTGTAACTTTTGGGGTATAAGAGGGAGATAGGGAGCCTGAGTTAGGTGGCTTGCTTTGTGGATACATTGGAAAGATCTCCAGGTGCAGATGGAAGGACTGTCCATCCAGAAATCTGTGACTGAAATCACCCGAAGACTGTCTCAGTTTTGCAGGGTAACTATTAATTTGGGGGTACTCTAATAGCCTGTTGGTATGTGCTTGGGACTAATAAGGCAGAGACTTTAAGCAAAGGCATTCCAGTGGCGGTTCTGGAGGCTAAATAAAGTGAAAGGCTCTGAAGTAAAAGCACTTGATTCTGCCTTCTCTGTGCTAGCCCTATAGCAGACAGAAGGCACCATGTCTCCCTTAGTTTATGTCCTAATACCAACTCGCAGAGACTAAAAGTTACAGGCTTGAGGAACCCTTGGCCAAAGGAACATGTGTGCCAAAGTAAGCTGGCATCTGGGGAGCTGGTTTCATGACTTTGGGGGTGATGAACCAGAGGGGAAATAAATCTGAGTGCTTGGTAGGTAAGAACTCAGGGGGGACGGATTTGGGAGACTCAGGATGGAAAGGGCTGTTGGGGTCACCCTGCAAGGAGTAACTAGGCTGGTGAAAGACATGGTTAGATCTGTGCTTGTGAGCAGGCTACTGGTGTCAGGGATCTGAACCAAAGTTTCATAGCATAAAGGTTATACCCAAGTTTACAGAGCAGGTGGTGACATAACTCATACTGGGTTGGGTGATCCCCAAACTGTCAGAGTGAGGGTGCCATCTACATCGTCAAAATGCATCAGCCACCAGCTGGAGTGCTCAAGGAGTTCCAACAGGGGAACTTAGTTGTCAACAGATCATGTCAGAAGTTCAGCCAAGTGGACCCTGATCAGAGCCAAGAGTGGCTTAATGGCATATGAAAGAAAGAAGGTGGAATTGTAGGCTTCAAAAAAATTCGCTCAGACCTCAGCAGATGGGCTTTGTCTTACAGCATGAGAGCCCATATCTCAGCAGACACCAGAGCCACATTCCATGTTGCCTTGGATAACCAGATTATTCACAATGAGTCCAAAAAAAAGGCAAAGAAATGACATGACAATGAAGATGAGGAAACACTCTTACAAACACTTCAAAAGTTCCAGGTTTTCTTTGGGGAGGAACCACCACTTCAGTGCAAAATATTGCAACAAAAGATCTGGCTACTGACGCCATACAAGATGCATTATGAAATGCAAAGATCCTAGGACAAATGCAATTGGACAGTTTCATGGAGAAACAGCTTTTGACACTAAAGAGGGAGCCTGGACATGTATACTTTCATAATCCACTGCCAAAAACTATTGCTCTGACTTTTCCATGCTATATGAATTGGGTGAAGAAGTGAAAGGAAAGACCACCCATGAGGGCAGACAGAAATATTCTTCAGCAACTAATCACAGCCTGTAAAGATGGCAGAAATGTGAATTTGCAACAAATTTTGAAACAAGAAATGACTGTTCCTTTGGCATTAGCATTGAGAAATGGCAGCCTAAGAACAGGCACAAAAGCAATACGAAGTGGTATACTGACAGCTGACACTGCCCACTACCCTTGTTGGGAAAAGATGTCTTATGATGGATGCACAAGCTTTGATACAAGCCAAAGAAAAGTCATCTGGAACTAAAACACTTGGAGACGTTGCAGATACTTTTGTAACAATAGTACTTAGGACTGGAACAGACTCCCCCAAAATAGGGGTTGTGTTTGACAGGTACTATTAAGGATGGTACATGACAAAAAATGGTTAAGAGGAACAAGATCAATCTGACGAGTGGTGGAAGGCAGATATGTGCCTTTTCTAGGCAATTGGATAATTTCATTTTTCTTCCAGAAGATAAGGAGGACCTTGCAATATTTTTATCTGAGCAACTAATGACAAGCCCCACATGATAAAATCATCATTCTGGCTGGTGGCTGTCAGGATGAAGCTCAAGTATGGCGCTTGACAGCAACAGTTGAAACCAATCAACAATGCACTCAACAGCAAGAAGCAGACATAAGAATGATTTTACACTGTTTCCACAGTGATATCAAAACTATGGTTGTTGCAGCCAGAGACACTGATGTGCTTATTCTTTTGCTGGCTTGGCACAGAAAACATGTAGGCAGCTTTAGATGAAAGCTGGCACATCAAAGGAACTAAAGTACTTTCTCACAAATGACATCAATAGGAAACTACAATATGAACCCACTGTTCTGGAAACTGCTCCCATTTCATGCCCTGACTGGTTGTGATGCTACCTCATTTATTGCTGGACACAGCAAAAAGACCACATGGATAGTTTTTCAGTGACACCATCAGCTGCTAATACACCTTGGACAAGGTGACCTGAACTCTGAGAAGGTGAAACGTGCAGAAGAGTTTATTTGTAAGAGGTATGGCTTTGCCAGCAATCCATGGCACTGATAAAGCATTGTCATTTTGTTCACATACTTCTGGTCATCAGAAGTGCCACCCTCAGCAAGTGATGTTGTTTCTGCCACATACACAGAGCTCAGTTCCAGCATTAGCTGGGAGACGGGCCCACTGCTCAAATCCAGTGCTTCCCCCACCAAATACAGTGGGTTGGAAATAGGAGAACAGAGGTCAGATGCCACAGCTTATGTTATTGCACCAGCAAACTGCATGGAGGAAATATTCTGTAGCTGCACAACAGGGTGCAGAAGTCAGCGATGCAGGTGCAGGACAGCATGATTTGTTTGTACAGGAGCATGCAAATGTAGAGAACTGGAACAAGATTATGTCAATGTACCTGACATTTACATCTTATGGACAGTATTGTCAAATAAGTAGATGTGTCATAAGTGGCCTCATAAGATGTTAATTCAATCTGTGTACCAAAGTTTCTTGAAATAGTACAACATTAAATAAATATTTTTATGCATACATTCATCTTTAGTCAAGAATATAGCACTACATGTTTTTAAAACAGATGTTTTCAGATTATGTATTATATTTCTGATTGTTAAATCAGTATACTGTTGTTTCAAAGTGCTAACACTGAAGGAATAAGAGCCATGTAAACATGTTCTTTCATGGTTGTATAATGTATTAAAATATTTCTCATATCCCTTGCAAATAAGAAATGGAAATTCAATAGTTTTATAAACAATTTGATCATGTTTATTACATCCTACAGCTTATTAAGATCAATTGACCTATGTTATTCCTAAACAAAAAGGAAATAAAAAAATGTACACTTCCGCGATTACCATGTATTACTTTACTCTCTTTTTAGAGACCTGGATATACAACATACAGCTTGGTAACAACCAAATTTGCACCCTAATTATCTTTAAAAATGACTTGTTGCCAACTTTAACAACAACAGAAGCAGCCTCTTACAATTAACTTTTCTGAAAACCCAATTAGTCTAACAGATCTGGAACCATATTTTGTATCTTGGACTCATCTCTTTATTAACAGTATCTTAAAATTACATTCCTAACTTCTTAATTACATTAAAATATACTTCCAGTCCACCACACTTCAGTGCAAAGTCAAAATAAAATACTTTTTCTAAATTAAGTACCATGTTTTATTTCAACTATCCCTCCATTTTAGAATGGAACCTCCAGATCCTTGGAAGAACTGAACACTTCCCCAGAATTTACTTTTAAGTTTTGCCCAAACTGAACTTTGAATATGAAATGGTACATCCTTCCAACTGGATGTAGAATATCTGGAGAAAGAAAAGGTTGAATCCTAAGAGTTGCAGAAAACCTATAATTCCCAATGAAGTCAGTGGAGGGTGACTCTAATTTGGTACTGGACCATGGCTGTCTGATACAGCAGTGATAGTGGGCCACTTTGTCTCCTGCACTGTCTGCAGTTTCTATCAGTCTCTTTCAGTGCACTTTTGGGCTGCATGGCCTTCCTCAGCTACCCCTGTCCTGGGCACCTTTACACATGCACCTTCTCAAAGAAGCTAAATGAGCATCCTTCTTCCAGCCTTCTGCTCTTAGTGGTCTCCCCTTCACCCTACCTTTCCTGAAGGACAGGGGACATCCCTGTTGGCTGCTCTCCATGCCATTCGCTGGGGTGGGGAGGCTAAAAGTGGCGGGAGAATGGAGGACAAAGGGGAGGAAAAGCAGCATTTTCACAGTAAGGGTTTTTTATGCCTTCTATAACAGCTCATTATTGTACTTAGTTTCAAAGCAATATCCATGAAATGAACTGAGAGTGGTGTCACACTGATTTTTCCCATACACTGTAATCTCATTGTGTTTTTTGTATTTATAAAAAAAGCATTGCTGCAAATAAGTTTTTCATTTTCTTCTAGCAACTGACCCTCAGTGAGAAGTATGATTTTGTTAATCCTAGACATTGTGTTAGGATTTCAGTTCTTAATACATTTGCCGTGAATGTCATTCAAGATTTTCCATAATTTGGATTCACAACACACACTACTGTAGCACAGGTTATGACCCAATTAAGACTTTTAAAGCTTTAAATGTACATGAGATGTAATAGCCACTTTCTATGGAGCTGTCTATTTGCCAACCCTCCCCAGTTTCCACCCCACCCCCAAGAGTTGTTCTTACTCATCTCTTAGGATTATATTTTATTACATGTAGCCCTTCCCCAGTGTTACCTTTGATTTATTTGTTTCCAATTAGTAATTTAAAAATAAAGAATAACATCAAACTGAAATTATTTAAGGTTCAGGCCTCCAAGGTGGTTATGGATAATTTAACTTAATAAAGGACTCTGAATAGCTATTGATAAAATTAAAAACTTTGCTTAACTATTTTATATTAAATAAACAGCATTACAATATAATCGTACACTGCATTTACATTCACATTCTAAGATGATATGATGCAGTTAGGAGTGATCAGTCCCTAAATGGGGGGAAAGGATTACACACATTCTCTAACTTTACCTTGATTGTAGAAGGGTGCGCCTAATTTTAGATTACACTTTAACATGAACTCATCTTTACCATAATTTTCTATTTTGATTGGTTATTTAAGATTGTCATCTGAACATCTGCATAAATGCCATATTAGTAACTATCAATATAGATAAAATGTTAGTGTTTTGGAAAATGCTATCTAAAACACTTATAAAACCCAGTCAGGACCAAAATATATTTACAACTTGATGTGGGGTTATGTCCTAACTTATCTTCAACTTGCACCTGAATTCACTGACTTCACTTTACTCCTTTTACCAGGTCTCACTTGACTATTGTCAAGCTTATATTTAAGAAATACGTGTTTGGGCCTACTTCAATTTCAACATTTCTATATAAACATAGCAAGCATAATCTCTGTAAACCACCCAAGGCGTGGCTCAAGTCTTCTCCCTCATGCTTGCTAATTGAGTGGCTTCTTCTCCCACCTCACATCGGCAGGTCCTGGCTTCTTTATTTCGGCACCTGGTCCATCTACCCAAGGTGACTCCTCTCTGCATCTGTTACAGGGGTGCTATCTGTTGGGAAAATAATTAATTCTGCTATTCTATTAATAAGGAATGTAACTAAGTACATGAACAGCATAATACATTAATGGAGCTCAATCCAATGAAATGCCACACTCAAAGAGAATAATATAACACAGAGGACTTTACTGGGGACAGGAAACAAAGGCTCTAGGGAAAGAAAAAAATAAAATTGTTATATTGCTGACATTTTAGTCAAATTCCCTACCTCCCTGCATTTACCATTGGATATAGATTCCCAGTTCCCTCCCCAGAACTTTTCAGGACAGATGAGATGCTGAGGATAAGTTCTGCAACAAGTGCTGCAGTGCTGTGAATGCTGCTAATTTAAACAAAATGAAAGGAGCTCCCCCCTTAGGGTGTCTTCACCCCTGCATGGGACAGGGTCCTCGCCTAGCCCACTAATCTGGAGCCCTGTGGAAGTCTTGGCCGTGTCCATGTAACTGGTGCTAGGTTGGTTCTCTGCCACTTTGATTACTGACATCCACAAGGCTGGAACTCTCTGATCACATACTGAATCCCATGGTAGCAGTTCTGGTCATCTGGAATAAAAGCTTAGTAACGAAAAATGAAAAAGGGTTTAAAACAAATGTTGTGGGGATTTGGACAACGTATCCTACAATGAAAAGTTGATTCTACTCAAAAATAAAAATTAAAAAGGACAAATTTATAAACCCCATGTTCTCTAGAATCTTGACCTATATTTATTGTAAAGAATATTCACTACTTTTTTCAGGTTTCTCGGCCTCACGTAAGCTCCCTATACCTTTCTCCCATGAGCTTTGCTGACCTTTCAGTTGCAATTTGTTGATAACTGATTGCTTTCTGCTACCGCTTTTTATTAGAATTAAATGGGGAACGGTAATGGTCCCAAATTACATTTTTTTGTAATAGAATAGTACTTGGAAGGACAACTGGACTAATGGATGGGCAGTGGGAGTGAAAGCCCTGATTCATGAAGGTTATTAAGCAATGGGACTACTTATGTGCTTGAAGTTAGGCATGTGCATCAGTACCTGGCTAAATCAGAGGCTTAATAATGATACCTGATCACACATGGCTATTTTAAGTGAGATATCTGAAAAAGAAGCTTATGTAGAAAATTCAAAGCTAGATTTAAAAAAAGATATCCCAGGCAAGACATGGGGAGGGCAAGTGCTAACAAAGTAACTTGACACAATCAGATTGGGTCTGAATAGGGACTTGGAATGGTTATCTCATTAACTATCAAGATAGTAACTAATTGTCACTGTTCACACATTCTCACCTTCTAATCAACAGTTGTGAATAGGCCTCATCTGCTCTACTGAATTGACTTTGTTAGCACTTGCCCTCCCCATTGTTGTTTCTTACCCTTGGATGTATATATATATACCTCCTATCTGTGATTTCCACTTCATGCATCTGACGAAGTGGGTTGCAGCCCACGAAAGCTTATGGCCACATAAATTTGTTAGTATTTAAGGTGCTACAGGACTCTTGGTTTTTTAGTCATAAAATGATGTCTGAAGATCTGTGCATCTGGTTACATACATTTGCATGACCAATTACACAAACAACTGGACATTTCCTGTGTCCTGTTTTTCAGGAAATCACAGATCTTTAGCGCGCCATGGTGGGATGTTTCAGTTGTGCAACCTTTCAGCTCTTAGTCACACTCTTCTCACATGGATGGCATCAGCACATTAGTGAACTGAGCAACATAACCCTGAACATGATGCAATAATCACTATATATTTTGAAAAATAAAGGGCAATCAGGAAATACTCTAAATATATTTGGCCTGTTTAAAGACAGTTTTGCTTTGCCCTTCTTGAAAATGGCTCATACTTGACCAACGTCTGTGCTGTGTTATGCCCATGCAATCCTACTGACTTCACTCTGGTTGTATGGGTGGAAATGGACAGAATTTGGTCCATAAAATAAAACTACCAACAGTTCAACCACTTATTTTGATAACACATTATCCATTTATTCGTTATATGGCTAAAGGGTGACAGTTAAAACCATATCCTCAATTTTTTGTAAGGAAAGAAATGATTATGTGTTCTTGATACTGCAAATGTGGTTTTCAGATCTGATATACAGTCTTCCCTGTTGCCCATCCCATCAATGGCAGCATACACACAAATTAGTATTTTATTTAAATTTAAATAAAAAGATATCTCTGCAAAGTTTTACAGCCCGTCACACATAAGTGATAATCCAAGAGAAAACGTAGCAGCATTAAATGATCATCGTAGCTTGTTGCTCCAAAACCGTGGCCAAGACCTGGTGTTGTCACTGATCTCAAATAGTACAGAATATTGACAGGGGTCACTGCCTCAGGCAGTGTTCAAGTATTTGCCTAAGTTCTCCATGTTCACATTTAGGGTCATTCCTCAGCTTCCACTTGTCACCAGTCTTTGCCACCCCATCTCTCACTTGATTTAGAATACACTAGTATTACCTCTTGAGGTCAGTGCCTGCGGGTGTTGTTCTGAAGGAACCAGGTTCTCCAATATCACTGGCATTTCCTGCCATTTTGTTACTCTGTAGCCTTCCACAGTGGTATTTTGGGGTAAGGAATTTTCAGAGACAAAGCTCTTTTTGGATTTCAGCCTCTTGGGTGGGGGAATGTGGCCATGAAGAGCATATCTTGGACCGTGCATTTGTCTTTGTCTCTCCTTTTTAATGAGGGCATCACACTTCACTGATGGTTGTGCAATCCCTGCATGGCAGTAGAGTAACAATGTAGGAGTTGTTTTTAATGTCCCTGTGATGATCCTACAGGATTTATTGAGTTCAGTATCAATTTTATATGTATGGCTTGAGCAACACCATACTGAGGCACAGTACCATGCAGTTGAATAACATAAGGCAAAACTGGTTGCCTAGAGTGTTTTGGGGTCAACGCCTCATTTTGTGTTGGCCAGTTTCTGGAGAACAGTTCCTGGAGTTCACTTTTTTCAGCTGAAGGATTGTACCAACCCATAATATCTGGAGATTTTGCTTAGACTCTGGAACGCATACATTTATATCTTGCCAATCAGAGACATACAGTATCTTTCTTTGAAGATCAGTGTTTGGTCTAATGTGAACCCAAGGTACAATGGACTCCTCACTATGCTTAAGCAACCTGTCACCAAATATGGGCTACTTCAGCTCAAGGTGGGGAGTAAGTAATGTACCTTCAAAACTCACAATGGAACAAGAGGTACATTTCTGACCTATTTGCACTTTCCTCTGCCAGCACTTTGCCTTGTCATAGGTGACTGTAATAGTCAAACCACCATCTGGGAAAGAAAAAAGTGGGTGGAACATCTATGTACCTTCAAAACTCACAGGAACAATACTTGACCTATTTGTACCTCTGAGCCTGTCACCTCTGAAAATGCAGGCAACTTCAGAAGGGAGGTTATGGGAGCAATCCCAAGACTGCAGAGTAGACCAGAGCAAGTGACAATAGAGGCTGCAGTACAATCCAGAAAAACAAAGTACCTTCTGAGATACGATGTCCAAAAGGCTGGCTGGGAAAGTTTTACCTTTAAATTGGATGACTCCATCCTTAATACTATTCCAACACAAAAGCACTATGGAGAATTTGTCTCTCTAGTGTGGAAGACACCCAAAAGCACATCACTAGCAGATGACTGAAATCCAACATACACAGTGTCAGAACAGACAAGCCAACAATATAAGAGATTAAGTGATCATTCAAGAGGAACTCAGTCAGCCAGCCATCTACAAACCAGTTTTCCATTCTTTCATTATTGTGAGTATATCCTCAGCCCTCTGCAAAACAAGTGTCTATAAAACAGGTGTCTTTTTACCTGTCACCAAATATGGGCTACTTCAGCTCAAGGTGGGGAGTAAGTTCTGGAGCCCTCACAGAGAATGCCATGCCAGCCACCACCTTTCTTTTATAAAGACAGGGGATCTATTTTGAGTGCCTCTGCTGAACACAGCTGTGGACGTATAACATGGCAAGAAGCCCTCACTCAATACTGGAGTCCTCTCCAACCTTCCATTCCTGGGCAAAATGATTGGAAAAAGTAGTTACAGTACCACCAAATTCCATCTACATGTGACATCAGCCAACAACCTGGATGGGTCACAATTGGACTTCAAACCAGGCGCAGCACAAAGATATCCCTATGTCACTAAAAGAGAAACTCCTCACGGCTATGGACACTGACAAGATCACCATGTTGACACTGTCGGACTTCCCTTTGCAGCCTTTGATACAGTAGACCACAAGCTACCTCTAATCCATCCAATTGTTCCTCTCCAGCAGAACACAGAGTGGTAATGTGTAAGTTCTCCCTCTCCCCACCCCCAGAAGACCTTCACCAGCAGGGTCCCACAAGGATTTATACTATTCCCACCTCTCCCAATCACTATCTAAATGAGACAATTGAGGAAGATTGTTGGCTGCTGAGCCCAGGGCATCTCACTATGTGCAGATGACACTCAGCTACATATCTCATTCACCGTTGCTGAAATTATCATCACTACTAAAGCATCAGAATGACTACAAGAAATCACCTGTTCGATGAAGGGCATCTGGCACAACCTGAACCCAGACACGACCAAAGCAATGATGGTCAGAAAGGGTTAAATGCTTTAAAGAACTAGCCGATAAACTGTCTCCACTTCTATTGAAGGCATACAGCCCTATTCAAAGTGGTGTGAGGCCTTTGGATCCTGTTTGACTCCTCACTATGCTTGAATGATCAGGAAGCATCGGTATCTAAAAATACCTTCTTTCACCTCAGCTTGGAGGAAACTTCATCTCTTCCTCCCAGGTGAGGACTTGGCACACTGATCCATGCATTTGTTACCTCAAGGCTGGATTACTGTAATTGACTGTACCTGAACATGAATACAATGGACAGGCCCCAACTGGTACAGAATGCAGCTGCTCACTTTTTCCGTGATCTATGCTGCTATAAGCACATTAGGTCCATGCTCAAGTCCCTCCACTGGATCCCAATTTCAAATGCCATTTTAAGGCTTGAGTCCTTATCTTTCGAGCAACGAACAGATCAAGCCCCAGCTACACTAAAGACCAAATTTCAGTCTATGAATCTCTGAGCCAGCAGTACTTCTCCTGAAGAATGCAGATCACAAAGCACAGGACGAAGAAGGTGAAGGCTGGGGACAAAGCATCCTCTTTTGAAGGGATCTAGCTATGGAATGAACTTTCAAAAGAGATTACATGAATTAAGAGTCTGTCTTTGGGAAATGCTGCAAAAACTTCTTCTTAGAAAAAGACTCTGCAGCATAGTAAGAATGACTGTCATGATATTGGCACACCCTTACTGAAATACCACCCTCCTGCCCCAAAAAACTGAACCAAACAAATTAAGCAACTAACCAAAAAAAAGCAAAAAGAAATGAAAAGAAACAAATAATGCCTCCAAGGAAAGTGTGTACTCCAAAAAAAGAAAAGTCAGAGACTCCATGAAGTCCACTAGGGACATTGCTATTGATTTTATGTGGAAGACATTTAGCCGCTATGATGATGGATGACAGTATAAAGCCCTAAGACAGACAGATAGCCCTGAGATAGATCACTTTTAATGTGTATCAGCGCTCTTGAGGATAGTCACTGTTGCCCCAAACAGACTCTCCATGGCTATTCCCCAACTGCTTTCCACCGACTCTTGGGCTGACTCCTTCTTCCATTCATCATTTGCAAAGCATTCCTGGGAAGTGGTGGGTATGTGGGGTGATGGGGCATTCACTGTAATCATATTTCCCTGCCACGTTGCCACTTTCTAATGCTTTTGTTGTTTTGTTGCCTTTGGAGGACTAAGCAAATGAAGAATAGGATTATTTTATACCAAAGGACAACATATTCAGTGCAAGCCTACTGACCAAATAACAAACAATGGTATTTGAACGAGTACCCTTTTTCTGACAGTCCCAAAAAGCCCAAGCATTGAAGGATCCCTGCAGGGATCCTCAAGTTCAGAGGAAAGGCATGTTACTGGAGTTGCTCTTACACTAACCATGCTGCTTTTCCCCTGTGGATAAATAACAGATTTCAATCTCCACGGGTAGTCGGAGTATCAACATTCATTTGAAAATCATTTTCGTACCAATGTGAAATCTAAAGGCCAGATTCTCTAGTTTGATAAAGGATTAGTGAAACCGGGGGCAGGTGCATCAGGGAGCCAATTTAGGCTCCCTAACTCTGTATTGTAGCCCCAGAGCAAGTTTGAGCACAAGTTAACTTGCTCTAATTTGTGCCACTGTTACCTGGGGTTCTTTCAACCCCAAACCTTTGGTAACTTTACTCTGTGTTAGGTGGTGTCAGGAAATAAATCAGTGGAGACACGGCTGTCCGATTGATAGATGGCTGGCATAAATAAACAATACAACATAAATGCTCTGTATAAAGCTATATAGTCTCAACCACTTACACATGTCCACAACAGGTTAGTAAAACAACCCCAACCCTCAATAATTACTGAAATTTGGGGTGGCTCTCAAGTGGCACCATGGCAGCCTTCCAATTAGCCTGTCTTTCAGCTGCCAGTAGGGACCCCAAACTGCGTCAAAGAGATCCCCCAAGAGTCCCAACCTCTCCCCCCTTATTTATCCTTGTTACTAGACAATGAAACATCAAAAAACTTGTTGGGCAAGCAGTTTCAAAAGCTAATCAAGAGATTTCTTGAGATCACTAATTAGCCAGGTGTGTTCATGCAAAATCCGCGTGCCTTGAGGCCCTGACGAACATCTCCCGGTGGGGATGCATAAATAAGCTTTTTGCTTTTTTTCCTAAAACACAGATCCTAGCACATTCAGAGACTTCATCAGGATGGGGGAAGGGGTGCAGATTCAGATAAAGGTTGAGCAAAAAGCTCTCCTCCCTTCCTGGCTTAGTCATGCTAAGGCTTCATAGGCATGCAAAAAAGGCCTACTGATTTTGGCTGCTGTTCGTGGTCCCTGTCCCTTTTACTGGTCCATCAAAATGCATTCTATTTACTCCTACATCATGCTCTAGTTCTCCCTTCCCTGCACCAAGAACTGCAGGGAAGCTGGCATTGGAACCAGGTATTCCAACTCTACCTTTTTTGGGGACATCACCACACTGAGGGAATTCCTAGCTAGATGGATTCAGTCAATTTTACTCCATTTGTGCTGACTCTCTGCAGCAGAATGGTTCTGGTGCTCCCTGTGGGGTAGTGTAGATCCATATCACCTCAATGCCAGGCTGTAAACACAAAGCATAATCAAGCCCGGAGTGATTATTTTCAGATGTTTCTATCTTCTGAACTAAGATGTCAAGTTATCTATGAATCATAGTAATTAACCTCTGAACTTCTTGACATATAAATATATGGACTTCTAGAAATACCACGTATTGTGGAAAACAGTATCTCTCTTCCATAATGTTGGCCTTTGACATATAATTCCAGGGTGACTGCATGGTCATTAACTCAGAAAAAGAGATATTATCAAATAAATATTTGTCAATGTTGCATAAAACCAAGCAGAACACAATTGTAATTGCTTGGGAAAAATGTCAAATCTATGCTGTTAACCTGAATTAACACAAGGGAATTTCTGGAAATTTTTGAGAAATGCTGTAAAATGCTCACTATCATTTCAGTTACTAACATGTTTCAGTCACTAATGAAATGACCTCTTTTGGTCAGAAGACAAAGTTATTTTTTAATAAGGATTATTTTACAAAGTATTGATTAAAATATATATTGTAAGGTTAAGAATAGAATCTCTCTTTGTTGTTCTCTCACTTCTCTCTCAAAAGAAGAGTGTGGATAAAGGACATTTTGTATAATGCTTTTTTTTTTTTTTAATGAACAAAGGTTGAAATTGTATTTCTCCAGAGTCATAGACACTCCCTATGCAACTTAGACAGATGCTTTCAGTAGCAATTAGAAGCACTCAGTGTTCTAGCCACTGTAACTACATTACCTACCCCTGAGGTAACACTACTTGCTGACTGAAATCAATTAGTGCTCCTTGCAGATTAAGATACTATTCAACATGGTTAAAGCTAGCTAAGTAAGTCTGGTTCAGAATGAACACATTGCCCTTTCACTCCCTCTGATGGAGATTTCATATGTATTCTCTTTCTTTGTTGTCCTTCCCAATTTCAGATAAAAATTATCCACAGTGAAAATACATCTCTTGCTCTTCAGGTGTGGAAAACGTAACATTTAACAGACTCTTTGGGGATGATGAAAACATCCAAAGCATAGTAAATCAGTATGCTCCTAGAAGTGATGTAAGGCTAAAGTTTTCAAATGTGGATGACTAAACTGGCCACAGTCCCCAAGAACTTAGAGCAGCCAGGGCATTGTCCGCCAATGGGGGATAGACTGTAGCTGTGGGTGTCTTGGGGGTGTAGTCCATGCCAGAACTACTGGGGGTAGTGGCTCTTCCTGTGCCATCTTTACACCCATTGGGGACTCCCCACATTAGGTGATTCTGAAGATATATTCAGTGGCTGTTCCCTTTGCTCAACCTGCGTGACACAAAGGGAATAGATCAAGACAGAATTTCTGACTGATATTCTTCTCTGCCATGTAAGAAGGTCTAATGTTGTTAGATAGTTAATTTAGTAAGTGTTATGTCATGCACTAGAAGAGGGAAGTATGCTACAGTGCCCCAGACAACAGAAACACAGACACAGACTGAAACTCCCTGGTCTTTTCTGTAAATTAGTGTGATCACTGAACGTTTAAAATAGAACTGTGCAATTATAGTAAGTGAAGGAAAACGGACATAAGGGGAACATCTTTCACAAATTCTCCTCACAGCTTTGGGATTTTTGTCAGCATAGGATAATAAAAAACAGTTAATTTATTGAAGATGAAAGAGGAGCAACTACGGCTAACACACAGGGCAACATTTTAGCTTAAGATAGAGATGAATGCACAAACCATGCTAGATTTTACTCTAACATCAGATGCAAAGGTTGATGAACAGATACAGGGTTCTGTTCCAGGTGCTTTGCACTGTTCCATAGGCAGCAGCATCATAAAGCAGCCGCTATGAGGACCATTGATCCACTTAAAGTTATCTGATGCGCTCAGCAAATCCAAAAGCCCTGACGTCACTGAGACTGGACTTTATTATGGCATTCCATTGAGTCAGTGGGCATATCTTTACTCTTTTAAGCAAATTAATCAGCATTTGAGCTACTAGAGTTAGTAGTTACTTGGTAGATGTTTGGAAAATGGCAGTGCAGTGAGAAATCTAAGGGAGCCATCTCATTTGCATCTCCATTTTTAACTAGTAATACCAGCTTCTGAGTAGCTCATATCTTTCCTCTGCCATTAGAGGTGTCAACTTGTGGCCAAATTCTGCTCAGCTGGAAAACAAATAATAATTTTATCCATTACTGAATAACTCAAAATGCTTTTAGCTTGATTCTTTTTCTATTTTTCCACCAAACTATCACAAATATATTTATTAAATAACTGAATTGCCTTAATATCACAGTGAAAGTTGTAGCTCAGTATCATGTCAGAAAATAGCAATGTTAGACACTTTTCTTAAAGGATACTGAGAAGACATAGTAAAAAAAGTGTAGCATCAGCTTCTATAATAATAGTTTTATAGGAAAAGTATCCTAAATCCAAATAGTTGGGGATTTAAGCAGGTAACCATGGCAGCTACCCAGGTTAATTTAATAAAAACATGGAACAGATCAGACCTTCTGAAGGAAGAGGGGTCAGAAGGTCAAATAGTGGAAACTTCATGAGATAACCCTTGCAGAATTTCCTGAGTTCTCTGTGGGGCTGGAGGGTGCTTGCTTCAATATGGAAGGTTTGACCTCCAAACCCAGCAGGCTAATCTTCTGGAGGCATAAAACCATCTGCACAGAGGTTTTGTACCACTGTATTGGTGCCAGGGTTCCTTTACCCTTCTCTCAATGGAGCTTCCTAGCCTGCAGCTGCTAGTCGGAGAGGCTCATTAAGAAAGTTAACTTTCCTGAATATATCTCTAGTGGAGTTGTTGGGTACCCCAGCCCTGTACTTGACCCTCTCCCTCCATGCTCAGATCCTGAACTCCATGGAGAACTCTCTGCAGAGTGCTGGGAAGGGGTGGTGTCAGAAGTACCTGATCCCCTTTCTACATGAATAGAGGAAGGTCTGGGTTTCACAGAGAGTCTCATTCTGCTGTTTAATTACAAGAAGTTTGCACATCTGTACTACATTTGACTACCTTAGGATCATCCAATTTATTATAACACGCATATTATTCAATATTGTCTAGAAAATTCAATAGGTATATACATTTCCCTCATTTTTGCTGTAATCTACTAATGAGTCACCAGACAGCTGAACTAAAATGAACCTGCTTTAAGACTATTGTGCTGAACCTGCTAGGAACTGGCATCTACTAGTAATGGTCACGAGTGATGAAGCTACCCTGAATGTGATGGTGTGTTTAGAATTCTATTTGAAACCTCTGAATGTAATAAAGATTTGCGTCTCAAAGCATTTATGATATTACGTAGAAATGTGTGGTTCAGAATAATGTTGCAAGATAGAGTACTTGCTGACGGCAGGGTAGGACTCATATGGTGATCAGACAGGTTCTTTGATCACATCAGGGCAAAGGCTGTCGGTGGGTGTGAGGGTACTGGCTTTATTGCTCATGCTATTTTCATCAAGGATAGACACCAACTAATAGAGGATGAGAGGAAAGCTGAAATATTCAGCTACTACATTGCTTCAGTCTTCAGCATAACAGCTGAGAAAGGAGCAGTGGAAAAAACCAGGGAATCCCCATAGAATCCCCTGTGCTATGCCAGACAAAGCTTAGGGATTTTCTAAGAGCCTATGAGATTTTTCCTGCAATGGCATAGGAAGATGGAGTACAGAACTGAAGATGCCCCTCCCAATGCTGATGTTTATGAAAAAAAAGAAATGAAGTTACGGGGAAGTTCGTTTACTCTGGCTTCTGGATCTATCACCGGGGACAGACTAAGACATTCCGCTAATGTAGAAACAAAGGGCAATTTATTGTGATGACAAACAATGAACTCAAAACCACCGAAGTTAAGAATACAAACAATGGGGATAAACCCCAGGTCCCACAACCAGTAGCACAACCCCTGGATCCCCAAAGTCTCTGATATTTACAGTTAGTCTTCACTCCTTCCCAGGAATGCTGTTCACAATCTGGTCTCTGTCTGCTTCTGCTCCAGGTCCGCAGCTGGCAGCTTCTCGTCCTGGGCCTATGACTCCTGTGCAAACCAATCGTGTCCCTACCACTCTGCCACTCAGATGGACAGCAGCTAGCTGAGGTAGTGAGTTCCTTAAATCAACATGGTTCTCCTTTCCCTCAGCCAATCCCTGGCTAGGATTATTTACTCTATTTTTGCACATGACACGCTAATTTAGCACACACAGCACTGAATCCCAGGCTTCCCGCCTTTCTGCTCTGTATCCGGGCAGACTTGCCTTTGCTGGCATCCTGCCAAGCATCCTTGCCTGATCCCAAGCATGTCTGACTCCATCTTGGATCAGCCATCCAACATGGAGTCTGGCCTGGTCGGCTCCCTTCTCTTAACTGGGGACTCTCTGAACCTATTTACAAACATAATCATTCCCCAACAAGGTCACTGTTTAAACAAACTAGAGCCTATCAGCAGGAGGCCCAGAAATACCAATTTTGATCAGAAATATTAACTTCAAAAACAATTCACAGCTTTTGCATGGTAAGAAGTGCTTCTTTCCATGTGAACTCAATGGTGCTGCATCAAGTTACACAAATCAGCATCCTACAAAACATATAACACTAACTGGACACCATACCTTTCTGAAGATTGGCATTTTGAATGCCAGCCAATCTGATAGTATAAAATATGTTTTAGCAAAAGGACACTAAAAATCAGTGGGCTGGTTCCCTCCTCTATTGCCTCCCAAAACAATTAGGAAGCTATTTTTTCTGCAGTGAAAATAATGCAGCATCATAGGACTATTAGCTTATACTTGCCAGAAAATTCACAGGTGCTGCTCTCCTTCCTCCTCACTGATGAGTGGTGAGTTTGTGACTTCACTAAAGTAGTTAGTGCAATGGGTAGAGTGGATACTGTCTTCACGGCTCCCTGCTGAATGGTGGACTAGTGACACCACAGCAGGTGGGAGCATACAGAGAAGACAAAATACTCCTACAAAATCCCTTTTATATAGCATCTCATTTGAGAATCTCAAGATACTTCACAAACTTTAATGAACTAAATCTATAACTCCGCTGTGAGGTAGGTAAATAATTTGGGTAATATCCTTATTCCTGCTCCAGCCTATTATAGGGAACCAGGAAATGGGCAATGCTACTTGATGGTGAGCACCAGGAGCCTGGTACCAGAACCAGGGTAAAAGCCAGCTGCCAAGCCAAATGTCAGAGCCACAGCCAGGTGCTAAGGTCAGAGCCAGGGTCAGATACCAAGTCAGCGGTGAAAGCCAGAGTCAGTGGTAAGACATTGGAGCAAGGACCTGAAGTGAGGCAGAAAAACAGAAATTGGGAAGAGACAGGGATAAAGAGGACAGGAACCAGGAATAGGCAAGAAGGTAGGACTCAGTCAGGCAAGCAGACAGGAACCACAGTAACAGCCAGCCAGGGATTCACAGAGTTGCTCAGACAAATTCCTGTGCCTCTTTCTGGTTTAAGTAGTGCATCCCAGCCAAACAGCGGGGTTGGACACCTCCCCATCAGGAGCATCATGGGTGGGATGCTTTGTGAGTTAGAGCTTTACTGGTTCCCTTCACCACCAGACGAGCTGCTGGGGGTGGCCACAGTCTGAGCACTAGCTGCAGACCCTGGTTCAAGGCCTACAATTCCTCACACCTGTATACACTGGGCAGAAATGCTGCAATGATGAAAAAATGCTCTAAAAATCTTCCATCTAGCTGGGAGAGGATTCCACTGGAGCAGGTACTGTGGGAAACAGAGGGTAGCCTTAAGGCTGAGTACAAACTGTGGAGTAGGGAATGGAAATGCAGGTAGGTGGGAGCAGTAGGGTCCCAGGAGATGGCACTGTGGTGATGCCAGGCAGTGTGGCAGCCCCAGAAGGAAGGACACAAAGCTGATTTCAAGACCCCTTCTGCCAGGCTGTGAGTTCAGTGCTGCCCCTCTACAAGAGACAGCACAGAATCCCAACCTTAGAGGCGATTGAAAATTAGGGAATATTTTTAATGACAATTTTTTTTGAAGTTTCAAAAATTGACAAGTTTTGACTGGTTCTTTTAAATGTTACCCAACTATAGCAGATAAGGGAATTGCAGAACAAAAATATTGTAGTGATTTGCCATAGGTCACATGGGGAGTCATTTGTAGAGCAAGGAACAGAATCCAGCTCCGATTCTTGTGCTTTAACAACAAGTACATTATACCCCAACAGCGCTCACTATTCTTAAAGCTGCAAAAATATTCCCATTTTAATTCCTATTTTAAACTTAATTTTCTGACAAGTTTACCTTTGGGGATAAAACTTTCTGTGAATGGTCTCTAACTTTAAAAGAAGAGTTCTGGGGAAGCTACTGGAGCTTCCACCCACATTCAAATATCATACTTTTCCCAGATTTTTTACTCTTTAAGATCTCCATGGATAATTAAGGTGTAACTTTACAGATAAGCACTAGCCGGAATACATGATAGCTGGCACAGTTAAAGTTTTAGATTTGCAAACTTGTATAGTCTTAGAAAGTCTTAGAAATACTGAATTAAAAGCTGGAATTTCTAGGGCTATGGTTATTTTTTATTAACTCATTTTCCTATAGGTATACTTTTTAGGAGCCCAAAAAGTTTTGGCACATGGACTTTATAAATAACTATTATTATAATTACAGTGTTTAACTGCCCCTGCCTGTACTTTGCCCATACAAATACAAGTTACAATTATGTTGTATTATTTTGGCCTGGATCCCCTACAGCTTAACATTTCTAAGCTATGAGAAATACATTCAGAAAACATGTCAGGGTGTGTCCAGGTAGCAGTGGTTCTTTCGGTAAAGATTTTTGCATACAGAGGTTTTCCAAGAAAACAAGCTCAACAATAGCAAGCTTAACAATATCTTTTCCTCTTAGTAACACACTTTCCAAATATTTTGAGTGTTGCTTCTTTACCTTACATTTTGTTTTACTGATTTTCCAGTAAGAAGAAACATACAGAGATATGAGGCAATGTTAGAACAAATGTATAGAGCTAACAATATTATGGTAAAATATTAGATTTGCAAGAATTAACTAACTGTTTGGGCTTTATGAAAAGATGTGAAGGCACAAGAGTAGAAAAAAAACATATATACAAAGAAAAGGGAAACAGTGCATAAGAAAATAGAATGAGCTATTGATGTATGGTGCCTAGGAAGCACTCTTATATTTGTCTTCCTCATTTTGTAGTCTCTCTCTCTACATATTATATATATGATGTTCTCTCATATGTGGTTGCCTTTGCTTAGCATATGGTCCAATCTTCTACTGTTAATATTGCTTAGTCTTCCAGCACTGGACTCCATTACTTTCACTACAATTAGATTTATTACAATCTTGTGAAATGCTATCCGATTGACGCAATAAATCCCCCCCTCCCGAAAAGAGTAGGCTGTGTCGACTGGAGGGCGTCTCCCATTGACGCAACACAGTGTAGACACTGAGGTACGATAAAGTAAGTAAGTCAATGGGAGATACGCAAGCTACGTAATATGGCTTGCGTATCTCCCATTGACCGCCGGCATCAGTGTAGACCAGGCCTTAAAATTCAGAACCTTAACATACAAGAACCAAAAACAGAAAGAGAAAGCAGGCTTCTCCCTAAGGCAAAGAGGCACAACTCACTCCACCTTGCTGAGGAAAGACTGCCAAAGACCCAGATTACATGCTTCGATACAGAGCCCCCTACCCTGCAAGCAGGGCCAAAAAAATCCCGTACAAATTTAACAGAACAGCTTGTAATTTTTAGTTATCAATACACACAATTTGGGGGTAAAAGTATGTGGGGGAGACAGAGAAGCAGCAGAGACGAGAAGGAGAGATATGACACAGGAGAAGCACCAGAAAAACCAGAGGAGTAGGAAGCTCCAGCTTAGCCCGAACAAGCACAATAGTAGCATAATCCTGGGGAAGATCCTAGAGAGAGCTTCTGGGGGTGCTGGCTTTAAGAAGATTGGTGTTGGGAACAGGTGAAGTGTCTCTAGTTTGTTTGATTCCTCCTGTGTGCGTTCTTGCAAATAAACAGAATTGCATCAAAGATACATAAATCCATTATTATTTCTTCTCCGAACTGGAACATACTCCCAGACCCTGCATTTTCACTAGCCACTCAGCTCAAAAGGTGTAACGTTATATAATATAAATAAAAACATTGAAATAAAAAATTGTTTTAAAAAAAAAATCAAGATGTCCATTCCAAAAAAAAAAAAAATTCAGTCCAAGTATAGTGTTTGGACTGGGTTTGTCTAAATACAAATGACAGAATTGACACGTTTCCACAAACTTTTTAAAAACGGGGAAATTCTATTGGAAAAATTCCCAAGCATCTCCAGAAAGAAGTGCTTCTAGATATTAGATTCAATTAAACCTTATTCCAAAGACCAATTAATGGTTTTTTGTCTTTGAGACTGTTGGCTATGCAAGCAGCAGGTCACATTGTCAGACTGAAATGTTATGTACTGGACCGTGTGGTCTATATCTCATTTATACAAATGTAGGTGTAAATACATTGATTCCCAGCCCTTCCCTATTTTCAAGTATGCAGAGTCTCACTTTAATTTTATTATATACACATGTATTCTACTTTATTTTTGTATTGTCTGAATATACTGTACTGTCCTGGAGACTGTTGCATCCATTTGCAATGCTAGATGGTAGCCCTCAGTCCCTAGCCTGTCATGCTGATTAGCTTCATCTTATGTCTAACAGTTCTTTTTTCTTTCTCCTACGCCATGTTATGGCAGAGATAAAAGAACAAAATGGTCTAGTTACCTGTAAATAAAATAAAACAGATGCATTTTTATTTACATTTTCTGTGAATACTTCAGAGAATTATAGTCTTGAAAATAACGCCATAGTATTTCTTTTGAAAGCTGTCCCTTTTTCCACCCAAAAGTATGAACCTGCATTATCACTGCAATTCACTGGGAAATGCCAGCTGCCTGAATCAATATTTCTGTCCACTTCATTTTGCTTAAATCCTTACTTACGCTCACTGTTGCAGGGCAGCTACACCACATAAGAACCATCACATGATTTTCCTGTTGCTATGGGCAACAGTGCAGAGGGGGAGAACTGGTTGATGCACATCACATGACACACTGCAACATATAATAGATTCAGTTGGCTTGTCCTTGAATTGTTTAAGCTGCTGTTAGGATCACATGATCACTCTTGAGTAGTATATGAGTACCAGTTGGAAATAAAATGATTTACTCCTTGTTATTGTAATAACTTGATGAATCAGTGCAGCAAAGCACATGCCTGACTTTCTAAGTAGGACAGCAGTAAAGTGGAGGGGACAGTATTCTCAGCTTTGTCCTCAATCATAGCTAATCAACAGTTAAAATCCTATTTTTACTATGTTTCCATTGGGTATGTCTGCACTGCAATTAGACCCCTATGGCAGGCTCATCCCATGACAACTGACTTGGGCTCCAGGGGCTTGGGCTGCAGGGCTGTTTAATTGTGGTGTAGAGGATCAGGCTTGTGCTCTGGGATCTTCCCACCACACAGGATCCCAGAGCCCAGGCACAAGCCTGATCCTGAACATCTACACTGCCATTAAACAACCCCTTAGCCTGAGCCCTGAGAGCCTGAGTCAGCAGGCATGGGCCCACCACAGGTTTTTAATGGTAGTGTAGACATACCATTGTGGTGTGAAGAAACTACATGCCTTGTTTTTTTGAGTCATCTTGTACCAGTGACATGTTTATAGTAATATCACTGTGCCTACATCTATTTTAGAGTCTGAGTGGTACACCAGGTGCTTTGCTGTCTGGAGACTTGGCACAATTGGGAATGAATTTGTTAGAGTTATCTTAGTACTAAACAGATATGTCCACATCACTGCAGTCACAGTTTGTTCAAAAGATATTTAGGGCTAGTATAGCAAGGGCATTGCAGGTCAAGTAGGTAGTGCATGAATTAATTTGAGGGCAGAATTTGGTCAACCACCTAGGAATATAATTATTTTTGTATTTAGATTTTATAGTGCTAACCACATATCCCAGGCTGGCACTTTTATGTTAGATAAAAAACCTAGCCTACAAGGAATTACCATTTTATGTTAATTGAATTGCCCTTTACAAGTACACCACATAACCATTACATTAACCCACCTTTTTTGTAAATGCTTGGGTAGAAAGGTGCATTTTGATTTGTGTATAAGACCACCCATGGATGGGATTTGGTCCACTGTATGAGAGGAAGCTTGCAGAGTGCTTTTTACTCACATTACACCTTTCTCAAGCTAGTGGTAGTTCTTAGACTTGTGTTAGTTTTAAAACATGCTCATTTCATACTTATGAAAGTGAGAAAACTATCTATTAGCCAATCCTGAGTGTATTGTTGATGCATTCAGGGCATGTATCTTAATCTGTCCACGAACAAAGAGAAAACTGTTTCTTCTTTCACAGTATTTCACTATAAAATAAATGTGGAAAAAATGCCAAACTGTTACAGAAACAGTGGATTAAGCCATAACTTCAGAACTGAAAAACTAACTGCTTTGAAAAAAAATTGTTCCTTTCAAAACACTGGAACTCTGGGTAATCACATGTTTAAACCATTCCTGTAACATGCTAGAGTGGTAAAGCCATTGTTCTATGTTGGATTCACAGTTCACACTACAAGCTTTGCGTAAGAGAGAAGCCATTATATAATGTAAATCCCACTGTCCATAATTAATCAGCCCACTATGTACCTGGCACTATTAAAAGTCTAGTTTTTGTTCTGATGCAGTCCCTTAATGTTTGATTCTGAAACATCCTTATCAAGATGTTCAGTTGGTAAAGACCTTAGACAATATTTTCAAATGCATCATTTTTATTGTCTTAGGCACTTAGAAGCTTTGAAAGTCAATGGAATTTAAGCTCCAATGGGAGTTAGGCACCTAGTGGCATTTTCAAAAGTGCCTAGGCACCTATAATCTTTAGGGTCTTAAATACCTTTAAGAAAATATACCCTCAACTCTTTTGAAAATGAGGCTTTGTTCCTCTTGAAAGTGTTACCCCTTATTAATATATGTGGAGATTCCCAATTAAAAACTGGCACACTTTCACCCCATAAATCAAGATGCCTACCTTGCCTCTGGCCCTGAAACAGATTCAATTAGTACTATTTAACATTAAGATTATCTGAACATCCTTGTGTGGTAAATAGATAGTATTATTCTCTCTATATTATAGCTGGGGACATCGAGGAAAAGAACATACATGGTTTGGCCAAGGGCATGAAAGGCATCATTCTAATAGCCAGCCCTAGAGTTCAGGAGTTCTAGAACACCAGTGCTGCATTCACACAACAAAACCATCCACTCTGGCTCTTATTTAAATCTGAGCTACAGGATCTCTGGTTCCAGATCCTTATTCTGAATTCTGGCTGGCTCCTTGACTCCAAAGTAAGCTGAATTCTAAGGTCAGAGCTAGGTTAATTACCTACCAGCTTAGTTCTTCTGTTTCTGGCACTTCTTATACACATGGTGACAGCACAGGCTGTCTGAAGTGAAGCTCATGGGGAGGCAGCATGAGCGGAGAAAGAGCTGCACTATTATGTGAATGCAGTCTTATCCCTCCTCCCCCATTGGCTGGTGCACCAATCTGTCAGTATCCCCCTTTGGTCAGACAGGGTGCTGCACAGAGCCTGCTCAAATCAGCAGGATGATCAGTCCATCCTTCTTGTCTGAGTTTCTGTAGTCCTATTCTGGAGGCAAGGATGTTAGTTTCTGTCCCATTGGGGTGTACAGACTTCCCCTTATGCTTGGCAGGTGTTATCTGGTCTTTCTCCAAGGAACCCAGAACACCCTTTACTTCTTAAACCTCTGTTAAGAGGTAGGTAGTGGAACACAGGCCTACCCACTCACTGGGTTCCAGCTCGGGGCCCTTAACACAGGCAGAATCAGTCGTCAGTGATTCTCCTGCTAAACCCTTAGCTCTTTCCTACCTCCCTTGAGTCTTGTCGGCTTCTGCAGACTGTGACTCTGTTCATCCCTTCTTTGGGTTGTTGTCACTCCGGGGTAGCTTCTTATCTGCTTGCTGGCAGGACCTTCGTTCTTACCTATGCTGATGGGTCATGGGATGAAGATGTAATCACTGATGTAGCTGGGTCCTGATGGGTGGATTTAGAGATCACAACTAAAGCTCTGAACAGGGAATGGGAATTGACTGAGAGCCAAAGGAAGGATCAAAACACAGGGATTGATCTGCTGCTGGTGACAAATCCCACCGAGATGAGCTGCCACTTTTTGCCCAACCTGGATACTCTGCATTGGTGACAACTTCAGTTGCACAGAGTGGCTTGTAGCAATACAGTGTGGAAGTGACAAACAACTAGAAGGGGATGAAGGTGCTCAGCTGAAGGTGGCATTTCACTGACAAAAGTCACGTGAAAAGCTAGTTAAGTTTCCTCTACTCAGGTCAAGTGAAATAGCAGTTTCTGGATCGGTGTTGGCTACTTCATTTGTTCTAAATCTAAGCAATACGAGTCTATTGCAACCATAGTGAGAATTAGCAGTTATGTTCTAAGTATAAGCAGTAACCTTGCAACACCGTCTTGCAGGGGATTTCTTGTAAAGCAACGTTTGAAATGATAAACTACCCAGCGCTTTAAAGACAGACAGCTTAAAAAGCAGACAGAATGTGAGAAACACTGCTGTGCAATACTGAGTTTAAACTAAAACCTAAACGCCAGCACTGCCCAGTAAAGCAGAACCTTGTCAGCTCTATCAAACCTGTTACTTCCTCATCCAACTTCCTTTTCATTTCAGTCTTGTAGAAAATGTGGTCAAGAGGTAAAATGTGCTATTTGGTGAAGATAAAAAGTGGGCAAACATCACATTTCCTATTTAAAAGAATCCAGTGTCACTGGAAGGAGTAAAAGTGATAGCTTTTTCCACATTGGGGTGTGTGGGGGGAGGTGTCATTTACAATGTTATCAAAAGAATAAAACCAGAACTTGGATAAATAGCAACATTTTAATGTTCTGAGTGCTTGAAAATTTGGGACAGTCTCTCTCTGGATGTTCATTTCCATTCATTTTCTCATAAACCAATTTGTTATAATCCTTTTAAAAACAGACTGGCCCATGTCGATCTTCTCCCTCAGACAAAGGCTAGAAGATCCTATGAAAGTGACTATGGGAACCACTTACATTGAAGTGAATTTTCAATCGTTTTATGTCATTTTGCTTGGTCTAGAACTATTGGAGAAACTAGCAAGGAGTTTTTAGTCTAACCAGTCATCTGGATCCCATGACAGAAACCTGCAGGAACTGGATAGTCTCTCTCCTGTGATTTAGCTGCTTTATTTCAGAATAAAAGCTCTCATACCCACAGGGTCACAAAAATTCCTTGACCCTTCATTGCTTCTAATACAACCACTGGAGTACTTGTTTCATTGGTTGGCTTTCTGCACCAAACCTATTCAACAGTGCAGCACTAAGGGTGTGATCCCGGCCCCACTGAAATTCATGGGAATTTTTCCTTTCGCCTCAGTAGGATTTCCCTCTGTTTTAGTACCTGCTTTTATTTTCTCCTGAGTTCACAGTGACCAGGAAAGCAGACACAGCATGCACTGTTTCACCACAAAGGGGGGTCTAGGCTATGAATTACAATCTGTTTCCTGTGTTAGCAAGAGAGAGGTGAAGACCTGCAACCTACATTTTTAGTCTGTGATTGCAGGGCCTACACAGAAGGGAGTATTATAATCTAACATTGGCAATTGAAGTTTTCACATGAGTTGAACTTTTCGGACAACCCCCCAATGTGGTCCTCAGAGGTGGTAATGTCTAGACACTCTCTAACCTTGCCTGCTAGGATGCCTGTGGTATATAGGGACAGATGGAGTTTGAGCCCTGTTCCATGCAGACACCTGCATTTCCCTCTGCTCTGCATTACAAGTGTGTGCTATAAATTTATGCTTTAAAGAGTTCTAAACCATTTATTGCCAAAATATAAAATGGTTCAAAGTACCAGGAATATATGGTTACAGGAAATAACAGAGTAAAACAAACTGCAATTTAAACCGGTGAGCCACTGAACACTATGTATGGTAAAGGAGCAGAAAAGCTTAAACCATTGCTCACCAGGGGCATGCTCAAGGGGGGCGCATGCATGGTCACAGGTCCCCCCAGTCAGCAGAGACACCATACTTCTGGAGCTAGGACTGGGAGAACAAGCTCATCTTGAACTGTGTTTAAGCCATTTTAGTCTGAACCCTGTTTCATCCCTGTATGAGGGGTCTGCTCTGCATTACAGGTGTTTATACTATCTGAGGAAAAGAATCCTGTGCCTTCAGATAATGGAATTTGAGTCTGAAGTGTACCAAAGAATTACTGTATAATTGGACCCCCTGGCCTATGAAAAAATCCATAAAAATTACTGATGATGGAGACAGATTTAATTGTAGTGCAGTTTCACAGAAGCCTGAGCATATGAGTACACAGAGATAACTGCTTCCATGTGAGAAGAGATTAAAAAGACAGGGACTGTTCATCTTAGAAAAGAGATGACTAAGGGGGGGATACGATAGAGGTCTGTGAAATCATAAATGGTGAGAAGTGAATAAAGAAGTGTTATTTACCCCTTAACATAACACACAAACCAAGGATCACCTAATTAAATTAATAGGCAGCAGGTTTAAAAACAAATATAAGGAAGTATTTCTTTACACAACACACAGACACCCTGTGGAACTCATTGTCAGGGGATGTTGTGAAGGCCAAAACTATAACTGGGTTAAAAAAGGAACTAGATAAATTCATGGAGGTTAGGTACATCAATGGCTCTTAGGCAAGACGGTCAGGGACTCAACCCCATGCTTTTGGTGTCCCTAAACCTTTGACTGCAAGTGGCTGAGACTGGATGACAGGTGATGAATCACCCATTAAATTGCCCTGTACTGTGCATTCCCGCTGATGCATCTGAAAGCAGACACTGTTGGAAGACAGGATGCTGGGTTGGATGGACTGTTGGTCTGACCCAGTATGGCCACTCATTTGTTCTGATGACATGAAGCATTGCTAAGGTTCAGTTGGCAGTGTTGCTACTGCCAAGGGCAAGACATTGGATCAAAACAAACAGTCACAGTTCCCTGTTTCCATGTCAAAGGCTCATGAAATTCAAGTTTGCTGTAAACTCCAGATCAGATTAGGATTCATTACTAGTTTTACTGCTTATGGAAAAAATGAGACCAGACTATAGAGATCAGAAATATAATCAGTGGGAGGTTAAGAAAAATGATCCATAGGACAATCTTACAGGAGAGTGATTAGCTATAGCTAGGGAAGGAGGAACATGTTTTTCCCCCAATTTCTAATCCACTTAAACATTGCGGATTTGAATTTTGAAACAGAACTCAGATCTGAGGGAAACATTCTGTTACACACTGGTACTTAGTTCAGGAAGCCTCAGTAAAAAAAATTACAAAATTTCTAATTGTTTCCTAATAGATTCACTTGATAGTTAAATTTTAGATCGGAACAATGGGTCTGTTGGTCAGCTGCTCCCGCCACCATAAACCAACAAAGATTAATCAGTATCAAAGATCAAGAGAATCCAAACAGAGATCAGTTGAATGATTCTAATGTAATTTCCACTAGGGAAAACACACACTTTCTCCCAGGGCAGGAAAGAGATAAGAACCCCTGCTCCTAGTGTATGGGGAAGAAGGATTTTCTCCTGCCTGATTTTCCCCTAGACACTGTGGAAGAGAAGGAGAGAAAAACCACACATACACATCAACCACCACCATCCCACTCACTTGGACCCTGTTGGAAAGACGACATCAGTGGTAAAAGGGAGGAGCATCCATGGAGTGCAGGGCTCCCAAGGAATCTCTTTTCATTCCTTTTGTCCTGGAATCAAGGATCTTCACCCTTGCACATCTGGGACGAAGGACAGATTTTTAAGCCCCTTGAACTATTTTTTAAAAATCTTTCGGCTTCACAAAGCTCAACATAGCATTTCTGAAACCCAAGATTTTTAAACATATATTACATTATTTATCAAGTAACAGAGAAGCCGTAATGGTTCATCATGGTTGTTAGCTGTCTTTATTCTGCTTATGAACTTATTCGGACCCCGATTTTAGAGATTTACATAGACTTTGCTTTGATATTCTGTTCCTCCTGCATAGACTGGATCTCTCTACATTCAAGGAAAACTGAACACTGGAGGTAAACTTGGTTAGGAGCTTGACTGAGATGCAGAAAGTCGCCGTCAGTTCTTGTAGGAGTCCATTTCACTGGTTGAAGTTCAGGCTGTAAGAACGTGAAATTTCCAAGCTGCTCTAAATAGCATGTACAGACCTGGGTAAGATCCTCAGATGGGGTAAATCATCATATGGACTTCAAAAAACAATGACAACAAGGATATGGCCCACAATACAGTACATAGTCCAAGCTTGCTGTGGTTCCCTAAAGGACTTGGCTGCTCCAGATGTTAGCTCATTCGGCTTCTGAGAAAGACAAGGTGGCTCCTATTGTGCAAGGATTTAGAACCTGCCACCATTTTACTTAGGCTTTGTTCCCAAAAGGCCCTAACTTGTTACTGAATTTTGGAAGTCATTCGATGACCAAACTGGCTGCAATGTTTTCCTTACTACCCACTTAGATAACATGAATATCATTAAAATCTGACTTCAAATAACAAAATCCAGTGAAGTCCAGGTTAAAGCTGAAAATTCCTCATTAAAATCCCACCATTACACATATAAGCATACAAGAAAAATAGCCCCATTTCTGTTCCCAGGGAAATCAACGGACATTTTTTTGATTATTTCAGTGGAAGCGGGATTGGAACAAACATTGGGCTATTTCTCTGAAAAGCATTTAAAATGTAATTTCATTAGCCATTTTTCATATTTAATCTTTGGTCATTTGAAAAAATTCCCCCAGTTTATTATAATAGGGTGTCACAGTGCACATCACTCAGCATCAGGTTGGCACCTCCTGCTGGCCATCTTGGGGATTAGCTTGAAGCTCACACCCCTGTCTGTGGTCTGCACACTGTCACTTGATCTCCTCAGTCTGCCTGCCACCCCTCTCACCACTTCCAGAGCCACAGTGTCCTCTTCGTGGCTCAACCCTCTGGCCGTGTCACTGTATGTGTTTCCCCCCATCCAGGGGAGTTTAGCTCCTAGTCCTGCCACTTCCCCAGTGGTGAGGGGGATGACCTTGGTCCCAACCCAGGGACTGTGTGGATCACAGCCTCCTATTGCACCCTTCTGTAGATACTATCACTGTGTTTTACCTGGGTCACTTCCACACAGCCACAACAGCCTCCTCAGTCTCAGCAGTCCATATGGAGCTCCTTCTCTTCTCTCTGGGGTCCTGCCACCATTGCTCTGTCCAAGATGCTACAGGGTTGCAGCCTATTCCAGACACACTTCTCCCTCCTCAAGCTTCAGGCAGCTACTGACTCTGCTATGCACTGCCCTGCAGCTCTTTTTATACGGCCTCCTGGGCCCTGATTGGCTGCGCCTCACAGACCCTGTTCTATTGGCTGCTTTCAGCAGCTTCCCTAGGGCTCTATTAACCCCTTCTCTGCCCACTATGGGGTCAATGCCGCATCACAGAGGGGCAGATTCATTATTGGTACAGCTCCATTGAGATAATAGAGTTGCACCAAGTATGACTTGACCCATTGGCCATGAGCCTTTCTCAACTGCACTTAACTCAATGCCCAAGGAAAGGGAGGAGGGCAAGAGTAGCTTTGATGATTCATAGGTCCTGGGCAAGTCAGGAGCCAGATGTTTTTTTTTTTTACTTGTTTACTTTAAAACCAACCTTTTCTGAAGCCTATGTCTTCTATTTTTCAGCACAGAGAAACCTCCAAGGTTCAACATTGTGCCAATAAACACTATAGGTGACATTCTGTACTTTTAGCCACCTTTGCACTCTTCCCAATATGGGCTACTCTGCAGGCCTTGGCATAATTTAGACAACCCTGAGGGCCTGGCTAAGTTATGACAGCCTGTCTCCCCAGACTGCCTACGGACCACATCACAACCTGGAATCTCCACATATTGTATGCTGTGACCCCACCCCTAAAAAGTCCCTCCCATGCTTGACATGACCCTGGTATGCTCCATATAGCAGGACTTGTGAAGATGTCCTTTAAGGCAAACATCTTCCTTGCTTCCTGTACCATGGGACTACTACTCTGGCCAGATCTGAGGCTGTTAGGGCCCCTTTATGCCACTCTGGAATAAAGGTTCTGGAGCAGAGGTGAGAATTTCACCTGCACTGAGGTTTAGAGGAGATAACCCAATGACCTGCGCTCCTCTCTGTATGAATTTGTAGGGATAATAGTGGAAGGATGCACTTTTTGTAAAGGAAATAGGCACATACACTAAGTGCCTATTTTGGACCAGGAGACAGGCCAATTGTTGTTCTTCTCCAATCATGGTTATTATTATTATTAGTAGTAGTAATAACTATTTGCATTATGGTAGCAGCTAGCATCACCAGTCAGGTTCGGCGTTATAATGCTAGACGCAGGGAAAAACACTGTCCCTCCTGAACTTTTGTTTCATTGTAACCCTGAAAATAGAAGTTTTCAGTGGAAATGCTATGCTGATGGATCATTAATCATACAGTAGGGTGAATGACTTTGCCATCTTGTATAATATGCATCTTTGTGGTTTAATATTTGGTAGTTTAGTTATTGGCTGTCCCTTTATGTACCTACTGCTGCTACTGATAGTACAATGTAGCCATCTCTCAATTTATAGTTACTTGAGAATTTCACCATCAATGCTATGGATTTAAGTCTTTTTTGTTTTCAGATTCCTATTTTAAAGATTTTCTGGTGAAAGCATTTTAACATGTAAATATAATTGGGGTTTTTGAGATTGAACTGAAGACATTGCTCTTTTAACCTGTGCTTAAAAATTGGTAATTGGGTGACAAATATCCTTTGACAGATGTATATGCACACACCAGACCAGATTATAGATTATTCTTTTAAAAAGGATGTTTTTTGTAGTTATGTCTGAGCTGTTCAGGCTGTATGAGGAGGCCTGTCAGAAATAATTTATATTAGCCGGGTATTAAGAATAAATCTTGTGATGCTATTGGATTTCATTTTAGCTAAATGAACATTGCCATTTAAAACTAAAAAGGCATTTTAAAATTTCCTAAAAAATGCTGCAGTTGGTGGCTTAAAAGATTAGCTACATATTATGGGCTTGATTGAGCCATTTAGGGCATATCAATACTAGACTTTTTTTTACCCTGGAGCTACCTCATCAATTAACTCAGGTTAGCTAACACCTTTGTAAAGGGCAGTGTGAATGCTCCTTAAATTTGTATCAGGCTACAAACATATGTGTTTCATCCTAGGCTGAACAATTGTCCTGAGGTAAGTCTAGTGTAGCTTGACCCTGTGGCACAGCACACAGGCCCCAGTTCAGCATGATATTTAAGCATACACCCAGCTTTAAGCATGTTAATAGTCATATGAAAACCAGTGGGACTTTTTGTGTTTTAAATTGGACTATTTTAATGTACCTTGCTGAAACAGGGCAATAATAGAGAAGTGCTGAACTACCCAGCTTGAAGGGAAGCAATGTGTGAAGCAGAATGCCTTCTGGTTCTCCTGAAAATGCAAAACCACTAACGGGTTTAGTAGAGAGCACTGTTTATGTCACCCAGATGGCTGGCCTACTCTGCAGGAATCGAAAGTGAGCATTCCTTACACTCTCCAGTGCACAGGTGCTGAAATTATGCCCACCCCTTCCATGGGCCACACGAAGAGAGAGAAGGCCTTACATCTTTCCCCACGTTGTGCATATGGGCCAGGCCAGTCTGGCTGTACATGACTGAAACATCTCCCAGTACATTAATTTAAAGTTGAGTAAAACATCACAGCTGACTTAGAATCCATAAGAGACAGAAATTACAATTAGTATGTCTCCAGATACATATTGCCATTTGTCCCTCCTATACAGATGAAGAATGAAAAAGCTTTGACATTGGGATAGAAATCTGTGGTTCAGATACCTGAAATCTGCATAAACTCACCATACAATTGGAGCAGTATAGTATATGAAAATAGTGTAGGGTCCCTATCTATACTAGAAAGGATTGCTGGTAGGGTTATACCAGTATCCCAAACCCTCCTTGTGTTAGACACAGTGCTTATACCAGCAAAAAAGAGCTTATGTCAGTATAAAAGCTATACTGGCAAAAGCTGATATAACTGTGTCTACTGTAAGACACAAAATCATCTCCTCCCTGACATTGTTACACCCACAAAAGCTTCTAGTATAAGCCTAAGACAGCATGAACCATTTATCTGGTGGTATTCTTATCAAAAAAGGCAACCTACAACTATCCTAAGGGCTCACTGGATGGTTATGGGATTGTTAATGCCTAAGGAGCCTCTCCCCTTTAGAGAGGTGGGATCTTTTAAATCTAGACTGAACAAAATACGGAAGAATCCTGAGTTTGCAGGGAGACAGACTAGAGAATCTAATGGGTTTGTTCGGTTTTGGGTTTTTGATTTTGTTTTTCTTTTGCAACCATCTTTCAGACAGAAAGAATCATGAGATGGGACTCTTTTTCCGCAACTTATGGAAGTTAGAGATAGAAAAGTACAAGGGCCTGTCATCTTTACTTCAACTGATTGGAGGTGAGATTGCTACAGAAATGCTGAGCCAATTTTAAAATACTATATTCTTCTCAATTCAAGTACAATACAAGTACAGCTGCTACTTGTCATGAGCTGTCAGCATGTTCAGATGCTGAAAATTATATTCAGTTAGAAATGCATAATGCTAGAAGTATTTAATTTTTTGGGAGGGCAGGTCTTCCCCCAACATGTAGATTCATGCACAATTTACTGTAGCTGATCCCAATGAAATTTCCATCTCTGATCCGCACCTTAGTCCACATGGCTGAAAGTGATCAGGAGAAGATGCTTGATAGACACTTGCTATTTCTAGTGAAATAATGAACTGTGAATTATATTATATTTAGTCTAGTTTCCTAACTGGGATAAAACAACAAGGCCAATGTAAAATGCAGTCACTGAAAGATAGTTGCACACATTTCCATTGGAAAACTGTCCTTCTCAGCAGCTTTTGAAGGCAATACCAGAACAGCTCAGCAAGTGACAGTGGTAGGAAAGCAGCGAAGTGACAGTTTAACTACAGTAAGATAGATTTATTTATCCTCTTCAGTGATGCAGGACAGTCCAAATAGGTCCAGGAAATGAGATTGTCTAGGGCAGCCAGACTTCCAAGGCAAACCCTTCTGTTTCATTCATTTGAAACTATTTTCAAGATGTTGATACAGCCTCTCCGTAATGCTGAACAGGGTAAAACCAACCATGGGAAACATCTAAAGCTATAATCCACAGAAATGCTGAATCATAAACTGAAAATAAAAACAAAATACGGTGGCTATATTTATTCAGTAATGCTCTCCACTATAACCTGTTTGCTGACTAGGGCTGTGTGAAGCTCATTTACAAACCTGAGAGCAGTGAAACATGGCTCAGTTTTGTTGAAAGTCTTTTGGAAGTCTCTCAACCCTTACAAGCGGAACCTGGACCATATGCATGTTCTTCCTCCCCATGTGTTTTGAGGAGGGATTTAGGATTACGTTCAAACCCATGAAAAATACATTAGTTTCCATATGGTTTCTTCAACCCAAAACCAGGCCAAGTGTGTTTGGGTTCATTCAAACTCAAAGCAAAACTCAGAAGGTTGCAAAAAACATAGATGGAAACCAAAAAAAGTGAAGGTTTCATTTTAAAAGATAAAAAACACTGAAAGCATGAAAAGCACAATTAAAAGAGTTAAGTAACCTTGATTCTGTCTCATGCCCTGCTCATCTGTATGCCTGGCTTGTACGCGAGGCATGTTTTGCCAGAACTTTAAGAAATCCACAACCACAAAAATCTTTACAGTATACTTAATATAATTTTGAGTAGCAGCTTACTCCATAAGCAGTCTCATTGATTTAAGTGGGACCAATCACAGAGTAAGGTACTATTCAGCATAAGTGTTGGGGGTGGGGGAGGGGCAGAATCTGGGAGTAAACTATCTTAAGTAAAGTATCTTAAGTTTTATGAAGAGGATGAATTTTATGTTGTTTGAATTCACAATGAATATCCATGTGTGCTTTTTCTGTATGTAGATGAAATTTAAAATGACATCTACATGGTGAATAGTGTCAATACTTAGCATATACCTAAAGGCACAGAGTAATGAAGGATACATAGCAAAGTTATTTAAAATGCTGATTTGATCAATCCTGGCCAGGCTAACAAATTTATCTTTTTCTAAACTAAGCACCGGGTGCCAACCTTGACTCTTGTGCACGTCAATTTCAGGGAAAGGATCATGGCAAACATCTGCTCCGACATGCAATCTGTACATGGACATTTGGTTGCACTTGCAAACCAACAGTGAACATAAATCCAGATATAACCTATTTCTAACAAAGAGAAGTGAAAGCTACAAAGGCCAAATGATCATTTAATGTGCACATGTTGTAACAGCTTAAATGGTCAGATAAATATCCTGATTATGTTCCCTTTTACTCTGAGTATCATGAGAAACTAGTACTTCCAACCTGTTTGCCACAGCAGATAATTAAGTTTAATTCATCCACCTGATAAGAATATCACTACATATTCAGATGGCTTTGATAGCAGTTGCAGGGTTTTTCTGAAGAGTCCAATTTCAGATCTGCAGCCACTTTCTTATAGTAAAGGTTTTTATACTTTATGTTTATAAAGGGACAGAGTTTGAGAGAGCCCTCAATCTGGGCCTCACAACTTTTGCATGGAATAACCTGTGCACAGTGGACCAGATGCTAAAGTCTTTTTGTGCCACTGCATTAGTGGGAAGTGACTTAAAGTTGACCTATATCAGCAGTGGAAGATTCCTCTAATATGTGGTATTCCTTGGTCGGCATAGAACTGTTATGATCAGCTGCACACCTCCTTCTACCAGCCCCTTCAATGTATGTTTTGGAGGCAGGAAAGAGTGTGCCAGAGCACATTTTAGCCTGACAATTTCAATGGCATAATGGGCCCTAGGGAACCGTTAAACGCTTGTGTAGTTTAGAGGAATCCTAAGGCTATTCTAAATTATGCTGGGGCCAAATTGACCTCCAACTGCCGTTGGGAACAGATAAGTGCAAAGGTGGCTTAAAGACACCCTGGTTCCTTTCTCTCATCCCCTGTAATGGAGCTCTGGTGCAGCTAAGAATCAGTACCAATGCTTACACACTTCACTGATCTGTGCTTATGGACTTCTAAGAGAGAATCTACTGTTCTTTATCTACCATTCTGAATAGTCTTAACTATAAACACTGATTTAAAAAAAAAAAAACAACAACAACCAGATTTTACAGCTCTACTGAAACAATGGCTAATCTAAACAGATTCAAGATGTTTTTACTTTGGACCTATAATCAGCACCTGGTATTAATTTGTTTTTTGAAACTAGTACAGAGCTACATAAAACTTTGCTCAGTTTGTATTATAGCATAAGGCTGCATACAATGTCTGTCAGTTTTACTCTGGAGAGCTACACTTCCAATGACATTGTGACTATCAATTTCTCCAAAAAGGTGTAGCAACAAAAATATATTGAAAATGAGTAATTTCTTGTAATTTGGTTGCTAGGAAACTAAAAACATGTTTCCATTACAATATAGCACATTATTTGACTTACATGACTACATTGCCTTTAGCCATATATATATATATATATATATATATATATATATGTATGTATTCATTATAGAAAATGTGGCAGTATTTTAAAAATGTATTAGTCAAAACAGTGGAGAATATACTGTACTGTTGGAACAATTGAAAAATCTAAGTTTTTAAAAGGCCATAATCACCACAGAATATGAGCAGTTTATATACAGTGGATTGATGAACTGATCCTATAAACCTATGTGTTGTTGGTAAGTATAATATCTATTTTACAGACGGCTAATTCACATAGAGATGAAGGCCACAATTTAGCAAATCATGTGCTTAACTTTTAATAGATCAGGATTCTCAAACTGCTAGGAAGACTTCTTGACAGAGAATGTGCACAACCCTTTCCATATGTCCCAATTTTGATTTGACCCCATCCTAACCCTCTGAGAAATACAGTAAATTAATACTCTTATACACATTTTATAATCAAATGAGTGTTCTTTCCCATAAACTAATCTTTTCCTTGTCATGTCATCTCGTCCCCTAAATTAGATGCTAATAGGTCATTTTTTTTTATATTTAATGTCTATGATCCTGTCAAAATAAACTTTTATTCTGTCAATTTTGAACCTGTAATAGAATTTACTGATTGAGATTTTCCTTTGCTTCTACAGTGACATTTTGTCTAGTGCTAGTAATGATGAAGCTTATGAGAGTCAGGAGAGCAAAAACTAAAGAGAGGATAATTTTGGACTGTGGGGCTGGTTTTGAGAGGTGCTGAAGATGAAGCAGTTCCCATTAACTTCAAGTGGAATTTTGGCTGCTTAGTCTTCTGAAAATTCTACTCCAAGCCTCTGAGTTTAAACATTTAATCACCCTATTTGCATGAACACTTCTGAGTTTTGGAGAATGCTAAGAATTGTTCATGCAAATTTAAAAGCTACTTTTAAACATAGCCTACATGTTAAAAAACCTGAAATGTTCAATAGCCATCTCCAATAACGTAGGTGCAATTTTACTCCTCCCTGTAATACCTTTGTGTGCCAAATTAATTGCACTCTTAGATGTATCCTAAAATTGGAGCCTAAGACTTTGAGAAGTCAAGGTGAAATTTATCTGTGTGTAAGTGGCCTCCACAGACCTAGGTATCCCTTATGTCCTAGAGTGCTTCTGATGGACCTGAGTGGTGCATAGTCCTTGTTCAATCCCTTTGAACTGTGGTTGAATTTCATTCTGGATGAATTTGTAAATATGTTTACAAGGTAAGCATCAGAGTGGCATAGAGGGAACATGCTGGGCCTGTAAGCCAGAGACTAATGGAGTTAAACCATCTTCTGCTAGCCTCTGCCTTCTTTAAAGAAGGATGGTCTTGTGGTTAAGGCTGGAACAGGAAATCTGGGTTCAACCCTTAGCTTCACCACAGACTTTCATTATTGCCAGCCCATGCATTCACAGGTCATGAGTAAAGGCTCCCAATATAATCAATTGTATAATCAATAATATATATATAATCAATTATAATCAATCAATAATGTGATTGGCTGAAAAATGTATCAATTATTTGTCTTCTGCTTTTTTTTAGGGTGCACACAGTTCACATTTCCAAGCTTTTCTCTGCAGCCATGAGAGCTAGAAACTTACTTTAAAAAAAGAAAGCTGAGACTCTTATAATCACAACATCCCAAGGTTTGGGGCTTTAAGTAAAACACCAAATGTTGCAAATCATGTGATAAAATTACAAGAGATGACAACAATGAATGAGTTCATATGCGAGCTTGGGGGAGTCTCTCAACCTTTTCTGCATCTATAAAACTGAGATAAAAAATACTCTCTCCACACTTTTTGTGACTTGTCTAATACTCTAAACTTGTTTTGGCAGGGATTGCCTATTGCTATACTCCTGAGAGAGACAAGGTGGATGAGGTAATATCTTTTATTGGCCCAACTTCTGTGGATGAAAGAGACAAGCTACACAGAAGGAGCTCAAAAGCTTGTGTCTTTCCCCAACAGAAACTGATCCACTGAAAGATATTACCTCAACAACCTTGTCTCTCCCATATTCTGGAACCAACACGGTTACAACCACACTGCAAACAACGATGTTTATGGACAGTACTTAGCACAATGAATCTCTGATCTCACATGAGACCAGTAGGTGCTACTGTTATACAAATGATTAATAATAATAATGCTTTGAAAGTTAAAGTGAAGACAAAATCTTTGACAAATGTAAGTTATCAATTCTGTTTAAGAAAATGATTTGTTGGATTTCCTGGTTGCACAGTCTGTAGGTATCACAGTTTTTTGGTACATAATATTTTTGGAACTCTCTTATTTAATCTCTTTAAGAAAATATCTAATATCTTATCAAAGTGGTTCATGCTCAAAGCATATGATTAACTTTCTGCAACGCCAATGCAAAAATAAGTTAAAGAATATCAATGGCCAAATTCACTAGTAGGTTCCGACTGCTTTTCCTCATTATGGTGTACTGCTAAGCAACTGGAACATTCTGGTCAATCTGGGCCCAAATCCTTTTTCTGTGAAGATGTGTGTGATAAAATATAGAGAAACCCCTAAAGCTTATTTTCATATTTTAACATGTAACAAAGAGAAAATCCCTTACACAATGGCAACATTGTAGGATAGCATTTTTAATATCCATAGGATGATTTCAAATGCCACAGAGAAAGAATTGCTTTTATAAGCATTCAGTCTGTAGGATTTCTCAAGCATAACATGCCCAGGACATTTTCACTAAGAAACTGAAGCCTGTAGTATAGACATGTTAAATCCAGTTAAACGCAGACATCTCAGGCCCATTATCTCCAGGTTAGAAATGCTGTCAGTCACTAAGGAAAAATAAATAAATAAAAAATCCATTTAAAAAGGGCTGGTCTATAGTGCCTTGATTTCTGTTTTTGCCAGGAAGTAAATGATGCATGCCAAAAAAATCAGATATACACTAACCATTCCCTTGCAGAGAGACTTCTAAAATGCAGGACTTCCTGTGGAGTAGGAGTACCAATTGATGTAAATCTCCTGGCATAGACAATTTTCTCTCCAGTTATTTCAGGATAAGAGCAAAGTCACATGCTCTCGGCATCACATGGGGATTGTCAGGGGACATATCTTCTGAATGCTTAATGAGAAATCAGAGAAATGAGCTGGAAAAGAAAGGTGGTTGTGCCATAATTATTGCTTCCACACATTGTCAGGAGACAGGTGCCCCTTCAGAGGGCAGAATACTCTTTTATGACCAGAATATTTCTTGTAAATTATTATATTTTATATTTTAATTATCTGCAATACTATCTGCAACACAATAACCTCTACAATTATCTTGATGCTAAACTTAGACAAGGGCACTTGTAAAGTGATCCGAAGTAGATAAATTATGCATGCTCAAGAGTCTCTCTGCCAAAAGGATGGTTACTTTACAGTGTGTAACAGTTAATGCTTCACAACTCCCCTGGCCTGTCAAGGTGCTGAACAATTCATAAAATAAAACAAAAACCCAAACAGATTAGCCCCTTTGAAAATTGAGGCCTGATTTTCAGAAGGTGGGTGCTCAGGACTTTCTGAAAATCAGATCCATTTAAATTCAACCACCCCTATCCCCCGAATAAGGCTGTCAGAAATCACTAGTCACTTTTGAAAATGTAGGCCACTGTGTTTTGTCCTCTTGTCCACAATAAACTGAAGGCAAACAATGACACAGACAATGCATTTGAAGTGCATGTTGACTGGTCAAATCACAGTGCTGCTGCAGAACAATAAAATAAAACCCAGCATGCTGTTTTATGCGGTAGCACTGAATTAATTCCAACAGACATTGGGAAGGCATAAATAGCATTGATAAATAAAGTTAAGGAGACCTTATGCATCCATAAAATGATTTATTGAGCACTCCATTTATATCTCTATTCTCTTTTCTGTAACAGGACCACTGTTGAAATAACTGTTCTTTCTCTAAAATGGATTGTCTAAATGACTAGGGTGTTCCGTACAGTGGCCATACAAAATTAGACTCTCCAAGTTGTGTTTTGTTAGCACGTGATTCAAGCAACTTAGGGGTTTTCTACACAAGGAGGTTTTTTTCCTAAAATAACGTTTGTTTTTTTTAAATCAAAATTACCTGTGTCCATATGATGCAATTCCTTCATGAGAATTAACTGGCCAGCTATTGTGAATAGGCTAATCCAGTTTGAATATTGATTAAGTTCATACAGAAAGAGTTTATGCAGAGTAAGGTTCATGTGAACACATCTGTATTTACAGTGACTTGGCAGTCCTCCAACTGCTATCCCACACTGCATTGTTTCACACCAGGACCAACCTGTCTGTTTAACTGTGTGCCTTCTACCTCTCTGGAGTCAACTTGACTGGATTCACCTCCCCCATTTAAATGCTGGCACATGGACAGTTTCACGCCCATTTGCAATTGCAAACTCCTGCAGTTCCACACCTCTGTATTTTAAGAGCAGTATTTCTTTCACTTGGAGGTTCCTGGTTTGAGCTCAGTCGGATTCTACAGAAAAATGAGGTTCTGGTCTCAATTCAGTAACTAGAGTAGTTAATCAATAACCAGTATTTCAAAATAAGTCTGTTTGGCAGAAATGGCAGCATTTGGAAAGCCAAGACAACTTAGTTAATAGAGACCAGACTCAGTGCTTGGAAGGAAGGGCAAAAGAAAGAGAAGTCAATAGGGCCTATCACAAGGCCTGCAGGTAATTGCCTCTGGCCACTCATCACACTCTCTGGCTCAGGGGTCACTTATCAGATTTAAGCAGGCTCAGACTCTGAGGTAATTTAGGCTTAGGCAGGCTCAGAAGTATCATAATCAGCTCCCTCCCCAACCCCTTCAAAAGATGCCTACCAGGCAGCTTCGAGCCTGGTTTTTTAGGATTTGATCGATGGAATTCCTGGGCACATGTTTTTGTCAGCTGGATCCCATGAGTGATCAGCAGGACCATAGCCCTCCCTCACTCTAAATGAGCTTGACTTGGAGAATCTTGGAGTCCATGATCTGCCTCACCAGGTATTCTTCTTGCCCCAGGATCATGATGCAGGGAGGAGGTGGCTGAATCCATCTGGGAAAGAAGTTGTCGATGTAATTTTTTGGCAGGGAAACATGGAACACTGGGTGTACGTTCCTTGTATGGGGTAGCTGGAGTTGAAAACCACCAAGTTAAAGTGTTGGAGAACCTGGAATGGACCGAGAGCTCTCTTGAATGCCAGGAAGTATCCAGGTGTTTCATTGAGAGCCAGACCTTATCCCCAAATGCTATGTGAGAAGAGTCCTGCAGACTGAAGTTGGTGTATCTTTTGTAATCCCCCTTGGGTGATTCAAGGTGAGTTTTCAATTCTTTGTAGATGTGGTGCAAGTGTTTAATCAGGTCAGAGGCTGCAGGATTGTAGGAAATTGGCAGTATAAAAGGTAAAAACAAGGGTTGAAACCCAAACTGTCATAAAAAGGACTTTGCTGGATTGACTTGTGGTCAAAATTGTTGTACGGAAACTTGGCAAAAGGAAGAAGCAACTCTCAATCATTTTGATGATAATTGATAAAGCAGTGGACATACTTGAACAAGAGCTTGAGTAATTCCCGAGAAAATTGATGTTATGTCCAACAGTAAATCATGGAGCTTGAAGACATGATTACAAAAAAGTTGGGCTGTGACCTCCGTGGTAGAGATTTTTACAGCAGGGCACAAAATGAGACATCTTTATGAGGAAGTTGACGATGACTACTATAGCTGTATCGCCCTGGGAATTGGGAAGGTTGATGATAAAGTCTATAGAGATCATAGGTCCTGGAACTAGGAGTGCAGGTGGTGCTGGCTTGAAGTGGTTATATGCAGGGTTTACAGTTTGGTTCAATGACTCTCAGCACCCCCACTATCCAAATTGTTTCAGCACCACTGAGAGGATTGGGAAGGAGTCCACAGGAAAACTATGGGGTTTATTGTCTGAGCATATACATCACAGGAGTTAATGTAAGACTTTATAGACCATTGTAGTTCTGGCCACCAGAAATTGTGAGACACAAGCTTCATTGTTCTTCAGTGACTGAAGTGGCCAGCCGAGGGAAAATCACAACATAACCCAAGTATGGCCAGACATGTTTGACCATCAGGGACATAGATCCGATCTTTGAACAAGAGAACCGGGTTCTTAACTGAGAAGTTCAAGTCAAGGGTCGGATGTGACCTGCTCGACATCAATTTTACTGCAAATGGATTCTGAGGCAGGAGAGATTTCACAAGAGACAATAAATCATTATTCACAAGTACATTAACAAAATGGCATGGCTTCAAAATCATGGAGGGCTCTATACCATTCCAGATACCAGAGCAGTAGGTCAGGCTGAAACCAAATTGGGAGGAAAAAAAAGGGAACAATGGAACTGGCGCTGATTGAGAGCTTTTGCATTTCTCAGGTGCTTCAAATTCTTATGATCTGTTAATACCTGAATTGGAAGACATGTGCCTTCCAGGTAACGATGCCATTCTTTAAAGGTGGTTTTGATGGCCAGCAGCTGGCACTTGTGGGATGAGGTGCCTATATTGTAAAGGCAGCACTGAGCAGAAGCCCAACTCTTGGGGCCAGATTCAATCCCTGCATTAGTGCTTGGGGAGGCAGCTTGCACCTCCCTGATCCTGGGGCTGCTGGGAATAGGTTCAGTCTCCAGCACAGTCTAAGGGAGCCCTATGGGCTGTCCAATCTGGTACCCTTGCTTCCAGGGCTCCTAGGGGCCTTTCAAAACCTGAAGAATAGCCTACATGTAAGGATGTTCCAATCTCTTCACCAGCTGACCCTTCTGACCTAGCTCCTGCTCCAGAAATGCATCTTTGCTCTGGAAAGGGTTGGACTTAGGCTTGTCCTACAGTGAGGCCACTTGCAGTATGTGTCACCTAGTGTGGGACACACCGCCCATCCCACCCCCAGCTTTCTAGACCAGATGCCAAATATGTTACCAGCTGAAAGCAATATGTTGACCAGAGGGAAATAATATTTTACATAATAGTGCTGACATGCTATATCATTTTTGATTAAACATTTAGTGGTTGATTGTCTGGTCAGAGTGAAGACTCAGTAACTGCAATCTCCTGTGACATATGTAAGAATGAATATTTTATCAATTATAAATTGGCAAGGAGCTACAGCACTGTTGCCAGTTACAGCTATTAACTGCACAAAAAGGTATTGTTGTTATTGGCTTTAATATACATTGCATCGAAGGGGACATTATTTATTGTATGTAATTGTGCCATATCATTTTAAAAGGATTATGATTACTGGAAGGAATAAAGAGTCCATTAAGGTTTTATAAAATAATTTAATATTAAATAATATTCCACATTCCTTTGCCTTCGAAGGAAATGTAAAGCATTAAAAAACATCCTTTCAGACTTCTCTTTACGTACTCTTTGGACAAGTGTAGAAGTACAGCTTTACAGTTTCTTTTTATCTATAAGATGTAGTATATTTTAATAGAATTAGAATCACAAACAAGACCTTTATAGGCAAATGACAAAAATATAGTAGAAGTTTAAATGCAAATACTACTCATTCTTTTTGAAATACAACTTGTATGCTGTATGCAGTAGAATACACAGTTTTCTTTATCATTACTTACAGGTTTTAAATTAGCCATAGTGAAAGAGAAATATATTAAGTACTACAAGAGAAAATGAATTAAAAGTTCATTTTGTAACTAGGCTTGAATTACTAACATAACTCTCAGGTGGGGGGTGGAAGGAGTAGAAGGGGAGGAGAGTGAGAAACACGAACATGATTGTGTAAATGCAGACCATAAATTTGGGTGGCACATAAATTAATATACTGAGTATGGTACAATGTAGGCTTAAAGTTGTATGAAAGACTCAGATATAGGATGAGAAGGGATAATGGGAGAGATAAGGTCCCCATACTACTAATTTTCTTTTATTATAGTTTTACCTGACTTTTGAAGTTGCTAGCTTTTCTTTTTAACTAAAATAATATTGAAGCTGTTTTCTCTTAAGGTATTGCCATGCATTAATTACAGCTAAGTTTTTGTCTGGGATGCTCCTTATGTCCTTAATATATTTTAACAATTGTTTAAGCACATCCTCTAAGATTAGCAGGCTATGAGTACATTTAAAGTTCTTGAACTTGGGCTTTCTGATAAATCTTTAGCACAGGAGTTAACCAAGCTAGTTCTGCTAATGACACACAGACTGTGTGGTTTTGAAAATATAGCCATAACGTATTGTCTGTAGAGATCATGATACTTTATGAATTATATTATCCATGTATCTCTTCTCTCTTAAGATGCCAACATTTCCAAAGTAAAAGCAAAAAAAGATAAAAGAGAGAGGCTCTTTCTGCCTCATCCCATCTATTCAGTGTCGTATCCATCAGTAAACACACTAGGATGAAGGATACAAAGCAAATTTATCTACTACGTTTGTGTCGTCAGCATGAATCTCAATCAATTTGGGAATTGCAAGCATGAAACTCCTTCAGACTCACTGGGACAGCTAGATCTAACTAGATTTTCGTGACCAATCAAAATGGTTATGTTCAGTATGATTCCATTCTCTGATAATTGCTTTGAAAATAACTGGAAAGTGGTTACTTTAGCAGATGAGATAGGCACTGCCTTTCATCTCTGCAGAGTAGTTATGTTTTTGAGTTTATGTTAACTGGAAACTAAAGGTTGAAGATATTCTATTTAAGGAAGGTTCAAAATTAACAGCAAACTAGGAGAGGGGCAAGAAGCAAACAGAAGTATATCGATCATCTCAGGAAAAGAAAAATAAAGTAGAGATTCTTCAAAACACAGTCACAAGCTAATACTAGTTCCTAAACTCATTATTAGAACATATTATAGATGTATTCCTGATGTACGATAAATTAAAAGACCCTAATGCACTGAGTTCCAGAGAAATTAAAAATACCCACATGTAGCACAAAAGCCTTAACTAACAACACAATATATTAGTCACAGTAAAATAGCTAATTTGATAGAAATCTGTATATCTCGTTCTACTGGTAATAGCTATTACTGTGCAAGGAACTTCGTTCTTATTCTTCTTTCAGAGACACTTGCAGACTTTTTATTTTCAAAAGCTTCGAGTTTTGATCATTTACACTGTAGCTCTATTAAAAAATGTGGTTTGAGTCCCTCACTCCACCCCTCCAATAAGAAAGTGTATTTTTTTTGCTCTCTCACAACTGAAAACGACCATCAAGTAGGAGTAATCATGGAAAATTTCAGCCTCAAAAGGTGCATGTTTTGGAAAGTATAAGTGGATAAAAAGAGGGGTTATTATAGACATTGTTTTGCAGCCTTAAACTGCAGTTGCTATTACAATAACAACAAAGGAGGTTACCCTACTGGATGATCACTAGAATTTTGGAAAAACTACGACCATTTGGAAAGCTGATTTTTAAAATGTTATTCTACACTCAAAATACTGATAAAACTATGAAAAAGCTAAATTTTCAAGACACACTTGCAAAGAATTATGACAACTTGAATGAACAATATGAATTTAAAATAGACAACAAAACATACTATACACTGACCAAACAGAAAGTACACAGAAATCAACTATAGAATCTGTACAGGATTATTTTTATAGCACACAAAAAACCAAACCATAAAAGCCAAAGCTCAATGAAATTCTTTATACATTAGAAAAGCCAAACATTTAAATACTATTTATGAAAGCCAAATGGGGCATGAACAATGCAATCTGCAAATTAACATGCAAAAAAGAGAGTCTACATTTTATGGAGTGCTTTAGACTAGGGAAACTGATCATGATTGAAAGCATGTTAACGAAGATGATATTAGGTATGTGACTTCAAGGTAAAATGTATCTTGAAAAACATTAGGACAATAGACCTACACAGATCATCGGAGCATGTCTATACTGGGAAAATGAAGTTACCCGAGGTGAGGATCCAGAGTTAACCATGGCCTGCTAACAGGTTTATAAACAGTGCTCTATTTATACAGTAGATGCCAAGTCAAGTAGTGCTTAAAAATGTGTTAATTAGAAAGTGTGAGTGAAGACATGTTAAAATACCCCACTCATTTTCCCAGTGTAAACAAATACTTAGAGTGAGGTGATACATATAATTTTTCTACCTGACCAGATATCCTTTGCAAAATGTACCAAAATCCCACAAGACAATATGATTTGAAGAACCATAATTACTATAAAAATGGCCTTCTTTCTTCAAACAACACGCTACAGCACTGTGTTGAAAACGAATAAAAGGAACAGGAAACGGATTATAAAATGTATAGCTATTTAATTCCTTTCAGTTTGGTTTATATTTCGCTGTTTATTACCTTTTAAATTTAAGGATTTTCCTCCTTCCAAGAACAAAGATGTAAAGTTCTCTTGTCTTGGCTATTTTTTTGTTTATTTACAATTTTTCCATATTACATCTCCTGATATGACACTTTAAGTTGTACCATCTATGGGCTGACCCCAACTCTTATTCAAACAAGGAGTTCGGTTGACTTTAGTGGGGCTAATCATGTGGCTGAAGGTTGAAGGATTGGAGATGTACTTTGTTCTTTAACTTGCTACCAGTTTTATTGCCAATGTAGGGGAACATTTGACCACTTTTAGTACTAATTCTATTTATCTAACTATGGCAGTAGATTTTGGGGAAGGAGATACTAAACAAATTATGCTTGCTCACTTCACTCATGTTCACAAATTATAACATTATTTAAACAAAAAGGTTTTGCTGAATAAAACATCATAAAAAATAATTTGATACCTCAGTCTGTTATCAGATAGCGAGGCAGGTAGAGAGCTGTAATCACTGACATTGCCTGGCTAAGTAGTATGCATCTTCTGTTATATTTGTTACTACGTCTCGCCCCCAAACCCACTCTCCAGTCCACTTGTCTTTTTCATCTTGCCATTTCAGTTGTAAGCTTTTGAGGGCAGGGACTATCATTTATTATGTTTGTACAGTGCCTAGCACAATGTGCCCATGCTAGTCTGGGATCTCAGCAGGATTCAGAGCACCCTGCCTTCCTTAGGGGGAAACACATCCAAGCTGGCCTAATTATATCCCCATTTTATTCAACTTCCATTTATATTTTTTGTCAGGGGGTCGAGGTCCTAATATTCCAAGCAGGCTGGTGGCTTATGTATTTCCCAGCCTCATTCACAGCTTCTGCCACCATTGTAGGGCTGTGATCCCACAACCAAATTCTAAGGTCTTCTGGACATGCTGTGAAAAATTGCTCCATACCAATTAGATTTAAACCCGCTTGATAGCTCTTTAAGAAGCTATCCCCCAACCAATCGCCAACTTTCTTATACATTTTTCTCTTCTTCTTACCAATCCCACTAATTTTCTTTCTATAGGCTTTACAGGTTAAATCATTTTTTGCATATGCTACCTCCTTAAGTTTACCATAGTTGTTTGCATCATCTGTTGCCAAGTGGCTAATGACGTTGGTCATCTAATCTCCCCATGCCCATTATTGCCACAGTATGAAGGATTAAACAATAACAACAATAATGGCTCCATTCTGCCTCAGATGTGGGCCAGTGTCCATAAAACTTGGCTGGACACATAAGGTACTGAATGCCCTTCTTAGCCTGCTTACTAGAAGAATCCAGTCCATGTTGCCAAAATTAAGTGAAATTTGTAAAATGAAGTGGCAAGTTCATTTTGAGGAGGCTGGAGCCTACCAAAGTTCATGGAACTAGTTACCTCTGCCCTTCCCCTCTTGGCACCCTAAGCATTATAAAAGCCTTGAAATCACAAACACATGATGATCTGAGCAAGCCGGAACTGGCTGATCAGCATTTTGGCAGTGTGAAGAGGCTTTGGCATAAATGAGAAACAGGCTGACTCAAGTAGTGGGTAGCTAGCAATGGCAAGAATATTTTAAAAGTACATGAATGTTATGAGATTTATGGTAAAAACGTATCTTCTCTTGGCTTGAGTGTGTCTTTTAAAGGGCTGCAGCCTGCCCATCATTCATGTGTAGAAACCTTCGCTAATGTCAATGGGCATATGTGTGGGTTAATGGCAGAATCTCTCCGTTAATATAATGTTAAGAAAACCCCCCCATCATATAGCAAAGATCAAGAGTAACTGCTGTTCAACAAAACTTCATAGCACAGAACTCAAAACCTCTTGTACCTCACAGGATGCTGCTTTACCACAGTGCTTTCATCATTATGTCTGCGAGTTTCCATTCTCACTGTAAACATACGTTACTTTTACAGTGAGATGAGGAAATTGTAAACTGAAGAATACTTTAATACATGGTTAGCAGGTTAATAGGTTAAAAAATACTTGTTATTCACATGGATGATGTCACCTGGCCCTTGTGAACCGTGGCTGTGATATCGTGTCTGACCTAAGAGAGCCCACCAAAGAGAACAGGGAGCTGACCTTCTTCAGAGTTTGCTACTTGATACCTACCTCTGGCACGGCTATCTGCAAGACTCTGTGCTGGTTACTGTATAACTCTTGGTTCTTTCGGGTAGACACAGAGTGTTCCAGGTGGAGAGGAAGACATTTGTGATCAAGATTCTCTCTTTCTTAGGTAAAGCACAGAGGCTGAAGTTGCAGGTAAGATTATTTTACCCATTCTCACCTATCATATAAACATAGTCACTCTCTTCTCCTTTCCTACATCACACTGTTATCAATGCAAAGACTCACTCTATTTCTCTTTTGGATTGCAGAGGGGAGGAATGGCTGAGAGAACCTCAGTGCTCCAAGATACACAGGGATTCCTAAAAGAATCACTATCTATTGTTAGTTGATATATACATAATATTAATATACAAATATAACATATATTATTATAATATATATTATATTTGTATATTAATATTAAAGTCCAGGATGCAACCAATAAATCCCAGGAAATTTAAATTTAAATGCCAGGTTTCCGGAGCTGATATGTCATTACTGGTATACTGTGGATTGGGAAACAATCATGATTTTTAGAGGGTCAGGTGCAGGTGGAGAAATTCCTATGCATGCAATAAGGGACAAATCCAATCCCATCACTCATGCTTAGTGTCTCACTGAGAAGGTCAAGTCCTCCTAAGTTTACAGAACTGAGAATGCAAGAAGGCAGCAGGCCTACTCCAGCACTCCTTAAAGGGAAGAATGACCAGAGGTATGGCATAGTGGTGAGTCTTCTAGACCCATTCTGCCTCCATTGCATCCTGCCTCACTCCCAAACACACTCCACATGCCTTGTTAGCTGCTTCCAAACCTTGACTTTACAAAGTTTCCATTGCCAGGGGACACTTCACACAGTAAGGTTTTGCCCCGAGGTAATATTTTTAGTGTCCTCAATTTTATTTAATGATTCCATTCAAAAAATTATGTTACTTGGATGATGAGGAAACAAAGTGAAGCATTCTGAAGTCAGGAAATGCCATAGTTCATGTTCTCCCAGGCACCACAACTCCAGACATGTGTAATGGGCCTGGGGAAAGCACTATGCCAATGTTAGGTTCAATATTTCTTTCCCCTTTACCGTAGCTCAGCTGAGGTACAAACCAGTACCTTGTTAGTATTTTGATACATCTCTTGCTATATATTATGCAGAGTTAAATCTCAGAGAACAAAAGTGGCACAAAATTGCTAAAGGAAAATATTTGCTTATCTATCTATCTATCTATCAACGTATAAATATACTTGTAACCCATGAAGCAACTGTGAATATTGTCAATAATAACTTTCTAAAGGTAACCCTTTCAGATGGGGTGTCAGTTCCCCCAACTTTTAGTCCTTGTTACTATCATTTGTAAAATATAATTACACGTGTGCACATATGTATATGCCCCAAGGGATCATCTCTGGGAGGATTAACCCTGCTCACTCTCTGTGGAATGGTGTTCAAACCCTCTGTAGGGCACGGCAGCTCCTTGAAATTAGGATCCCAAAGTCTCTTTCAGCCACTTCTGGAATCTTTGCAACAACAATTCCTGGTCGTCGTCTTCTCCAGTGGGGTGAGGGAGCCTGCAGTCTAAATCCAACAAAACTGGCAAGTCCTTGGAACACAATCCTTATAGGAAACCTTCCTAATCCTTTCCCTGGCTCCATCTCTGAGTCCTGCAGGCTGGCTTCCACTCCTCCTATTTATAAACTCCTCCCCCACCCCTTGAATTCCTATAGATGCCACTCTCAGAGAGTGACTCTGTGCATCCTGCCAGATTGCTTGTCCATGATGGAAGTTGCCCATGTGGCTTCAAGCTGCTAGTAAGCACACTTGTGCCTGCCCTACTCAATTTTTGGATAATTCTAGCCCATCCAGCAGAATGACCCTGCCCAGCTCTGGCAAGTCTGCCAGCACACAGAGTACTCCAAAATAAAACCAAGACCTTATGTATCCTCCCCACTGTTTCTTCCCTTATTTACAACACCAAACACTGCAAAGCAAGCATGTGGCTTATACATTAGCATTATACCAAAGTCTTTAATTATGTGATAATATATTATTACAATTGCATCTAGAAGGCTCCACCGACATCTGGCCCCTATATTTACTAGCCACTGTATATTACACTTAATAAGAAACAATCCTTGGTTCAAAGATCTTACAACCTGAATAGGTGAGACAGACAAAGCGTGGAAAGGGGAAAAGACACACAAAGAAATGAAATTACTTGTCTAAGGCCTCACAGCAGAGCAGTGGCTGTGTCAGGAATAGAGTTGGGTCTCCTGAGTCCCAGTCCAGTGTACTATTTAGTAGACCCTGCTGCTTTTCAAAATATCATGCACGTAAGACAATTTATCTCCCTAGCTGTCTGTCTAAGTTCTTATGACACATTCATTATCTGAGTGCCTTGCTGTTTTGTTTCCTAGTCTTCCTCGCTGTTTCTCTCAGTGCCAATAAATACCCAATTCTGGAATGTTGATTACAATAATTGCATACTGGCAGGCTCTAGGACACTGAGAAATCAGGTATCCATAATAGTACTTCATGTTCAAAACTAACCATTAACTGAAAATGGATTCTTAACTTAGGGGCTCATGCATGCTTAATGCATTGTTCCTAAGTGCACACTTAAACAGCAAAAAAAAACCCAAAACCCCAATCCCCCCTGCAAAAACTGTGTATGTTTATCATGTGATATTTAGATGCTTGGCACTTGGTAAATCAAAAGCAATTTCCTATAGCGCCTGCCAACATTGTTCCTTAACCCATACATCATTTCAGCTTTCAAACCTCAGCGACTTCTGTTTAATAACAGGTCACAATAATGTTTTCTGTAAAAAAGGCCATTCACTGAATTTTTCAGACAAATAGTTTATTTGCTGAAAAATGCAGTTCTGTGTTGACAAACTATTCAAAATTTGGGGAGGATTCAGCAAATAGTTTTGGCAGAGAAAAAGCTTTTTTAAAACAAGTCTAAAAGTTTAATTGCGACATTTTCAAAATGAAACTGTTTGTCTTTTCATTTCAAGATTTCAATTTTTGTTAGTTTTAGTTAAAACAAAAAGCAAACAAACAAAGTTAAACAACTGGAATCAAAATTGAAAAACAAAATAATTCTTTTCCTAGTTTTCTGTTTCAGTGAGAAGCCCCCCCCCCCCCCAAAAAAAAAAAAATACTGTTTCTGGTTGACCCAAAACATTTTTTTATTATTATTTTTCAGTTCAGCTGTTCAATAGAGAAAATTTAGTTGTTCTCTCAGTCCTAGATGAAAGGTTGCAGTCATTTTATTACAATGGGAAGTGTGTTTTTAACTTTATTCTCCTGTCACTCAAAAGAGGCTCATATGTTTTTTTGCTTATACTTTACAGAAAGAATCAATGCATGGGGAAAATCAATTATGAGCAAGGGAAAATGGGGGTTAGAAAGGAAATAGTTACGCAACATTAATAAATTCTAAGAAACTGATAGTGTACAGGTTGTTTGGAACTTCCTAGAGGAGGTCATGCAGAGGATGAAGGCCTTTTTGACCCAAACACCAGTGTGGACAGCTTTTAGCATGTTAAATCCCAGTGTGTGTTTTCAGAGTTCCACAAGGAGTGCCTCCTTGAGTTGAAGTTTATAGTTGCAGCTGATTTAAGCTAGGCTAAGACCCTTATGAAGGGGCTCAGCTGCTCTCTTGAGAAGGAGAGTTAAAGAGTTTCCTGACCAGACACCATGACACGGAGCTCTGGGGATGTGACACATCTTGATTGGTTTAGTTCTATAGTGTTTGTTTGGAATTGATACCCTGTAAAGCTGCATGCAGGATATGACCAAAGGACTATGCTGGGCAGTGCTATTTTGGTAGAAACAAAACCTTCTAAAAAAGGAAATGCTGGAGAGGAGGTTTTAGTTTGGTTATATCCTCCCTGCCTTCTCTCTCTCTCTCTCTCCTGCCCCCTTTTCCCCTTAATCTAACTTGTCTGAAAACATTGTCTGTGCTCAGAACTTGGCCTTGCCACAACTTTAAATTTCAGTTTAAAAAATGACGTTCAAGTAACACAATGCAAACTGGAAAAAAGAAATCCAGACTCCAGTCTTTTGCACTGAGAGAAATCTTTTTTTTCTCCTAATCAAAATGTGGGTCCCAGGCTAAGGCTCAACCTAGAGCAAATTTTTACAGTCATACTGTGAAGCTGGGAGAAACGGAAGGGTTAATGGAAAGGGTGACACAACTTAGCTCTCAAACACAAATGACGCTGTCATAATTAATTTGTTTCACAAGGAAAAGAATATTAATTAGACAGTTGAATATAAATATGGGGAAAAGTACCATTGTAACATCGAGAGCCCAAAAGAACCCATGGTCATGTGCACAAACTAAGACAAGGACCTCCACACCCACTGCAAAATACTGAAAATGATACTTAGTTGATATATTTCTCCAGTTGAGAGATCCATTGGCATTGCCCCCACTCCCCTACCCACTTGTGCCCTAAGGGTATGCAGGTAAGCGAGGCAGGCTCTGATCAGCACTATCTAACAAACTATTTTCATGAAGACAATATGACAATATTTTCATACTGAAGGGGAATTCATAACAACTCATTGAACTGAAACATTTTCCATGCATGGCTTGGGGGTAAAACTAAGGTCAGATTCATCAGACTGTAAAGACATTAAATCAAGTTGCCATCATCATCATTTCCTCTTCTTTTTACAAAGAAAATAACTATAACGTAGGTTTCTTTTTTTTTGCTGTGACTCTCAATCTGAAGACAAATTGGCAGTTTTAAGCAATAATACAGTCTGAAACTGTAAGTCCAAGCTGTTTTACTTTTTGTTTCTCTATATAGATCATTCGGACTTTCACAGGCAACTTAAATCACAGGATTTCTCATCTTAATCATAGGTATTTACATCTACCATTCTTATTAGATTATAAAGGAGATAAGGGAATAAGTCCCAGTTTATTGAGTTAAAGAATAGATCCTAAATGTGACAGACTTCACTGGAGTCAATGCTGACTTACACATTTCTGCCTCTATTCAAGCAGCTATTTGGTGTTCAGTTTTCTATTCCTTTGTGTCCTCATTCTTCCTTCATATTTCTTTTTGCATTAGTTTTGATGTTATTGTGCCCCTAGATATTCTAGGAATCATATATAAAAAGCATTAGCAATACAGCATTATGACATCCAACCTTCAATGAACATGATGCTTTGAATACAAAGAGCTTAATATAAATTAGACTTTCATGTCATATACTCTGAAATATTCCTTTTAATACCCCTATTCAGAGGAATAATGTGGAATAGTAGACTATGCATAGGAGTGAAAGTTAAGAATTTTTATCTTCTATTTCTGATACCTCCACTGATTTGCTCTGTGGCCTTGGACAAGTTTCCTCACCTGTATAATTATTAAATGTTTGTACTGTGCTTGGAAAAGTATAAAGCCCCATGGAAATGCTGAGTATGATTTTGAATAATTATGCATTTTTTATTAAAATGCTCTATTTCACATACTAGAAAACATACCATTAAGCATAGTTTACCTTGTCTGCCTCTTCCTTGAGCTTTCACAGAGCCACAATTGCTTCTGCATAAAAATCTGATAATGTCTGGTCACTTCGTTTGTTCCTGTGGCAGAAATCATATCTGAAAGTGAGGACATAGGATGCAATACTTTATGAATGTTACATTGAAAGCTGAGAATGGAAATAATACAGCATATTGATGAAGAATTTGAAAACAAATTCTTTCAGTGGTGCAAAAGGTAATCTTATTTGGCCTATAAAACAGATATATATCTTAAAACCAAAGATCACTATGGCACAAACTTGCTTTGACCTCCTCAGTCAGTTAAGCATTATGGGCCTGATTCTTTCTTACACTAAAATAACTTTGCAGCAATCTGGCAGCATAAACTGTCCTTAAATTGGGCATATATTACATTTACCCTTACTTTAAGGTCCCTTTACCTGCCAGAATGGTATAATATATAAATAAGAATCAGCCCCTAGTAATTTGATACCTGATCTGTACAAGGAACTCAGAAATGGATAATAAACTCATATGCTTTGCAGCCACTATAAACCTCATAATCCTTTCATTGTATGACCAGCTGATTACCGCTTTGTGAATCGGTAAACCTTTGCCTGGAAAACAAATCTTTCATTACTGCGGGAAAAAAATTCCAGTGTTCCAGGTTCAGGGTAAAACTTAATTAAAGCTCAATGGATACTTAGCAAGAAAAAAAATGTGAAGCAAAACTTAAACAAAACGCCCCATGTTGCTTCTTAATTATTTTTTGCAGTGTCTTTTCAATGGTTTTGCTGCTAAGTAAAGCTACTATTAGTGAGAACTGGCATGCTGCAAATGGATTAGCAGTGGGACACACAAGTAATGCACTGATGCTTAATGTTTTTTTACCTACTACTATAGCTAGCCATATTCGTGTTTGGTAATAATGCCAGTAGGGAAATCACTCTGAGAGTGGGAGAGCGTATGTGAATGCAGGGGCTGTCCACAGGCACTATCTTCCTCAGAAACAGGAAGATGAGTCACAGTCATTACTCATTTTTCCCCACATCCAGCTCCTATTGGAATGATCATTAGCTGCAGGTGCCATCCAGATTAACTGTGGGCACAGTCTTATGTAAAGTGCGAAAAACAAGTGGGGAATATACAAATGGGCAAGGTCATGAAAATGAAAGCTGGGCTTCCTGTTTGACCCAGGAGCATGCAGAGATAGGGTTTTAGATTGTAAGCTCCCTAGAGTAGAACAGTTCTTTCATCAGTTTTTTTTGCAGTTTCTGGCACTCTCCAGCCCCGATCCCAAGTGGGATCTTTGGACATTAATGTAATGTGAAAGTTTATTGATAATAATTAAATGATTATAACTTGCTTTAAATTGCTCTGCAGCTGCTTTAAGGGCTGAAGTATGCATAACTATAGCCTGAGTTCCCTCATCTCACAGATGGTAACAGGTCATCTAGTCCGTGTCCTGGCAAACCACGGGGTACCCTGTTGCCTGGGTCTATGTAGTGGCTGTGTACTTGGTCTGCTGCTGTCTTGCCATGGCTCCTTATATCTTTAACTGACATATTTGTATTATCTTTTCTGTTTAGCAAATACCTGTCTCTGTCTCTCCACTATGGGCTTGCCTGGTTAGATCTAGGCATGGTTTGTTTACTAATGTCTGCTTGATCCTATATGTGACCATGGAACAATCCACCTGTGTCTGTCTCTTGCTGTCTATGCACTTGGCCATTGCTGCTTGTTTGGAGGAAATGCATGTACATACTATGTGCTTATGGTTTGAGTGCAATTTTTAGCCCGTGTCCCTTGCCTGTGTTCACTTTTCTGCATATGTTGGAAGGATAGGGCTGCTTACTTGAAATCTAAGTCACAAATGAATTCACTTCAAAAGCTTGCTGGAGGATGACAGTTTTGTTTCAAGACAACTTTCAAAAAAGATTTTGTTCCGCAGTGGAACAAAACCTAAACCTTTAATACAATTCAATTTCTCTCACACACACACACACAAAAAAAAAAAAAAAAGCTTGACTGCACCCAGGTTTGGATTAAAAGGGTCTGCTGGTTTTCAGTTCAGGGGTGTCTCTCTCTGACTAGCAAGTGCATCCTGGTCCTTAGAAATCTTCCTATCAAAAACTCCATCAAAACTGTTACATCTTGAAACAACAGCATATTTTGAGAAAAGAATATTTTGTTGAAAAGGTTCCAACCAGCTCTCTTCACGTCCTGTATTCCTCAACAGAAGATCAAAAGAACTGATTTAAGTATTCATCCTGGAAGTTATTGTGCAGTGCTGAGTAGAAATGTTGGGGCCCCATATGGTTAGCACTCTGCAAATAAATATGAAGACAGAGTCTCTGTCCCAAAGAGCTTGAAATCACAGAAGGTGAGAGAAGAGGGATACTTTACAGTCAAATATAAATGATTTTAGATCCATAAATATATTGGTAATACACACATTTGATTTTGCCTTGTAGTAGCCAAAAGAACCACAAGATGCAAGAGGCTTTTCAGATGGCCCCACAGCACCATTTCACTTGATTTTATTTTTGATTTCTTTGTTCATTGCTTCCATTCTCTTGCTTTCCGAGGGCATGTAGGCATAGTTTTCCTTCTATAGTATCATTTCTTCTGATTCTTTCAGTCCCAGCCTGAGCATTTGGGAGACAGCCTCGGGATGAGGACTCTCACCAAGATTACTGCTAAGCACTACGAGTTCTTTAGTGCTTGTCTCTACAACTTCTTGGTCTTTTTTTAATAGTTCGTTTAATAGCTGGATAGTAAGAGGAAAGAACATGTACTCAGCACTATCATTAGCTAGAGAGTTACATTATAGTTCTGTTGGAGGCTGATGTGCCTTCTGCTTCTAGGGTGAATGCACAATCAGGGTGTTGCTAAGAATGAAGCAGGATAGGACTATAAAGAACCTGGAAGGATGAACAGTTGAGGACCGTAAATCAGTTACTTGATGTCCCAAAAAAATCATTGAGAAGATAAGAACCTCCATAGCATAGCATGTCTACATGTATTATAGCCAATGAAGATGCTCAGTTGAGGCCACCCAAACAAAACAAATGAAACCATGAATGTTTTAAAGTATTTAAACTGCAGAATTATTACTCACTAAAAATCAGTGTATACACCTTAATGTAAATTAGTGCCAATCAGATTCTTCAGAAATGCCAGTTACATTCAAAGTTTGTTGGTTGAATAGATCTCTTTTCACTAAATAAGCCAAGGTCAATGTACATCTGCATATTGACATTTCTCAATATGTGGCTTCACACCATATAGAGTAAAAGAATCAACTGAATTATATTTAAAGTAGCCTACAATATATCAGCAAAGAAAACCTGAAAGTACTGAATATATTTGTTAAAATGTTAGCCTTATAATAAAAAGCCTTCCTAAAATTTCTGGCGCCAGTTTTTCTAACCCATTTTATTTGCTTTTAGCTTATTGGAATATTTGATTTTTAAATGTGGTTAAGCAACACTTTAAGTTCAGTTTTAGTGACAGTCCTTTTTATAGCTGAAACTTCACAAGCCTATTTTGCCATCTGAATCTGAGTTTATTTCTGATGCTATCTTTCTAACAGCTTACATCAGCCCAACAAGCTATTTCTAAAGTAATGAATGAGGAAGTGTGATTCCAAGGATTTATTGCTGTACGTTTCAGATTTTGTAAAATGGTTTAAGAAAAATTACTTTAATTTTGTTCATGGTTCAAACATGTTGAACATACTTATGAATAAATCTCTCAGGCCCCACTGAAGTCCTGGCCCCACTGAAGTCAATGGGTAGAATTTTCAAATGCACAGAAATTATTTTGGAGCATAAAATCCTATTGAAAATTGATGCAAAGTGTGCTCTAAAGTCACTTAGAGGCCTTTTAGGAAACAAAAAAAGCAAGTCACACCCAGTAGCTAACTCCCATTGTCAGGGGCATGGGATTAGTATAACTACATATAAGAACATGACAGAGGAAACTCTTTCAACACCATCTTTCCTTGCCTTGGGCCAGTTTATTTCACTTTTATTTTCATCATTTTATTTCAGGTTTCATCTGTCACCAACTCTCCCACTCCACTCTCCTAGCTTGCTGAAAGATTCCTTCCCCTCCTGCTTTAGGAGAAAACTAAGAAATAAATACAATAAATGGTGGCAGTTTAGCCTCAGACAAATAGATACACAGAAAGTGAATCAGTCCTGTACCCCTGCAAGCTGTGACAATATTTTTTATTTGAGCCTTTAATTGCCAGAGGACATATCATTTATGACTATTGTACAACTGGGAAACTAGCATGATATTTATTGTTTCTTATTATTACCATAGATGTTCTTTGTTCTTATACATGCCCTAGAAACTAGTGTTCCTCACTCAATTAAGCCAGGCAAATAAAAGCAAGCAAATATTTCAGTTTAATGGGTTTTCTTCATGCTTGCTGATTTTACCCTAGGGCCTTATTCCATTTGAGAACTTATAGTTATGTCACAAGTATCAGATGCACACAGCCGGCCATTCAAAGTGTGTAATGGCTGTAATGCGTAAAATGTGTTAACATGAATAATTATTTAAAATGTGTAATTCTTTATTTTTTTTTAAAAAAAAAAGACAGCTTTATTATAACACCACAAGCAAATTCACAGCCATGACAAACTAATTCAACTTCTGAGCAACATAAATCTTATTTTGAAAAATTAGCACTGTAAATTTAAGTGGAGGTTTTCCTATAGATTGTTGCCCATTGAATACAAGTAGAGATAAAACAAATTTCCAGAACTTTGAATAGTTGCAATAAACTCTTTGCAAATGATCTAAACGCTAAGAATGATTCACTAAAGAAATGTAAAATATGGAATATACCTTCAGAGTGTCCATATAATGATACACTGTTAGGGAATCAGGCCAGATACAATCATGTGGGGATTATTAGATTATCACCTGCTTTCAGGAGAACCAGAGGAAGAGACAGAGTTAAAGACATCAGTGCTCATTAATTGGCCACCATGGACACTACAAGTGAAATGAGGCTGTTAATCACAGCACCCAATCTGTGAGATGTAGCCCACTGCAGACTTCCCTTAGCCACGTTTATCTTATACAAGAGAGACCCCAGACTGTACTAGATTTAGAAGCCCTCCATTTTATGTGAATCAAAACTGCAGGCCACTAGCTGAAAAAAGGAGATTAGGGCTGGTAAAAGGCTTAAGCTCCCTCCTTCCCATTACTGCACTTGCTACCTGCCCTAATACTTCCAAACAATTACTGCACTGACTCTTTAACACTTTAAGCCAGTCCACTGAGTACTCAGTGAACAGCAAACCCAGCTTCCAGACTAGCCTGAGGAAAATTCCTTTCTGACCCCAGTTTAGAGCTGAAGGGCACAGATAGGGCTTGAGATGTTCAGCATAGGGTCTAACAGCTGAACCTATACTGCATAAATGATACCTTTAGAAACAAAATCAGGTGGAGCTCAATTCCTGGCTGAACGGCTCTCCTCAGCCTGGAGCAGACTAGTCCCATGGGAGCTGAATAAAGGAGACTAATCAGCTTCCCTCGACTCCATGAATGGATCAATCAGGGCCACTAGGGAAAGGTAGAAAGGCCCATCCCTCCATTAGATAGCCAGGAATGCTGCAGAGGGAATGAGGATTTGTCATAAATCATCTTTAAATCATCAGTACCCCTTTGTAACAAAACCAGACAACACAGCAACTCTGCCTCCATTTCCTTCTCTGAAATCTTCTATTTGCAATCACCATCTAGCCTACTTGTTTCTTTTTGTTACCGACTCAGGCCTCTGGATGAGTCACTGGCTGTCCTTTCCCCTTTCAGGATGAGGAAGTCCTCTACATCAGGAGGCCATTCACCCTAGATGAAGGGCATACAGTTTCTGGCCTTTTCAGTATTCCTCACTTATTCAAGGTCTTAATTAATCCCTTGCTGGGTTTGACAGGGGAATTCAGGTGCACCCATTTCTCTGGGCTCCAGGCCAGGGACCCTGTATGAACTTGTTGGCACCTATCTCTCTGAACCCCTGGCTGTTTTTCTGGCCTGATTCCTAGCATGCCTCTCTGCCAGGCTGCTGCTCAGAGCCATACCTGGGATCTAGCTTCCAAGACAGTTTCTCACCTATCTGCTGCTGAAGGCTCCTATCCCAATGGCTCCTCAACTTCTCTGACAACAACCTTTCCACATTGAAGCCCTTTTATCTCTGCAGCTGTTGTGAGGCCACCAATCAACCACAACTATTGAAACCTGGGGGCGGCAGACACAAGCCTGCCCACATCTGAAGGCCCTCCCCCAGCCTAAAGGGAGGAGCTACTGGATCCAGGGTTCAAATGAGAGCAGGGGTGGGGGCGAGCAACAAATGATAAAAGAGGGATGGGTGTGAGGATCACAGGTTTAAAATCAGGGATCCAGAAGGGAACAGCAAGTAGGGAACCCCAGACAATGCCCACTGCTCTTAGAAGGTGTCTAGGGAGCCAGCGGACATGCCCCAGAGGAATTCTGCCTAGATATATGAACCAAGGGAGAATCAGAAATAGTCTCCACAGTTGCAGAGCACCTCCCTGTCCTGCATGCTCCTCCTGATTTTATAGATGGCAAGCAGTTTCCCTATTAACCTTATAGCAGCTTACATAGCCTGGGATCTATGCACCCCATGACAAGGTTTCCACAACAGACAAATACAATTCCCAGGATATCTATTTACCTTTAACTACTTAGATGCTTCTAAGCCCTGTTCATGAAGAATTAGTGTGGGGGGGAATGTGAAATTCATCTAATAAATTATTAATTGTGCATTATTTGTTCAGGTCTAGTGAAAATCCTAGTCACGATCAAATTAGTTGTTGCAATTAATTTATCTGAATGCTGCCATTTCTTTGATTTTTACAAATTTGTTCATTATTTGTAATTGGGCATCTGGACAAATTTTAGCATATTAACAATTTTCATAAACTTGACTTGGTATGAGCATTTGCTATTTGTGAAAATAAAATACATTTTTTCAGCATAACTGCAAGATCATTTCTGGTGTGCCTTATTGAAAATATTTATTCAAGATACTGTTCAGAATGCTTTTGCTTTCACAAATATTTTGTCAATCTTTTCACAGATTTTTTTTAAGACTGGGATTCACCATTATGTTCATCTAGTTTTATGGAAATGATTATGGAAGGGCTATATTGTGCCTTTAGGCACAGTCCTAAATAGCGCTGGTGCATAAGCTTCACCACCACAGTAGCCCTAGTGCTGTGATTGAGAGGCTCCTCTCTGAGGTGCAAGTTCCTCCCTATTTTCCCCTTGCTCTGGGGAGTAATTTGTTGCTGTTTTATACCCACAGGAAATTAAAACATTACCTGTGCTGGCTCAGCTGCACTCTCATTTGTGTTGTGTGTGCAAGGGGGAACTCTACCCATTCCTCACCCCAGACGGCAAAGAAGTAAGCATGCCCACTAATAACCTGATCTACACTCTTCAAGCCAATAGGAATTTTGTCATTGACTTCAACAAGTGCATGATCAAGTCCATGCTCCTGTGTGCCCAGACTCCTGGATCAGGTAGTCAACACAGTGTTTTAGGTAGTGTCTGGACAGGTAATCCAAGTCATAGTCAACCCATTAGTCATTTCAATTATAGTTTCACAGTCCATGAACCCAGTTCTGCTCTTTTATACACTGTTAATCCAGAGAAAGTCAAGAGTTTGAGAGGTGCATAGCAGCTTTTGCATGGGAGCTTGATCTGGCCGTTAAGGTCTATGCTAATTGTATTTAAAGTTTGCTTTTTATCTATCCATATAATTTAATTTCCTTTGTTGTGTTACCATTAAACTGTTTTGTCAGAACTTTTTCAAAGTTTAGGAATAATTTTTATAAGATTCTGTTAAAGTCTGATTGACGCCTATATCAATTTATTGAGACATAAAGAGAATCAGATGAGATTACTGTATATATAAATCATTCATGCACAAGACCCCAACATTTTAGTGTAAAAGAATTATAGATTTATTGTATATCTTGTTTATAACTGTTTTCTATATATATTTTAGAAAAGAGTATTTGATTGGTTTTACAAGTAAATATTATCATATTGATTTACAGAGTCTATAAATTGTGTCTGCGTCAATTTGGTATTCTGGGGATCTGTGTGAGTAAACTGGAGAATTATAAGTCTGATCCATAACTCTATGAAAATGGATTCAAAGTATTTATGCAAAGCCAGAGGGGTGGGATCACGTCCTGGCTATTCATTTAGAGACTGATGGAAATTCCCTTAGACACTGAAGACTCTAATTGACACAAACTGATTCTTGTAGAATTCCACAAGTACTTCATTCACCACAAAACCCCTTTTCTATATTTAATAATAACTAATGCTGGTTGAAAATTGGGAACACTTTAATGTTTTCGTTTTGTTTAGGAACATTTTTCCACACAAAATTTGTCCCTTTATTTTTGTCCAAGACTTTTGAAATTTGAGACTTTTCAATTAGCTCTAAAGTTAATTAAAAAACAGGATTCATTTTTTTGAAATTATATGTAACAAATTTACCTGTGTTCTACACTGAAAAAAATTGAAAGTCAGTTTTTCTGACCAGGTCTAACAATAATAAAAATCAGAGCATACCCAAACCTTCTATGCCTAGGTCTTGCCATTCTTACTTAAGGGAAGTGCTTTGGTACTATAGACATGGGTGCCAGTATAAGAATCTATGTGGTTTGAGTCTAGGGCCACTTCAATCTGATATTAAAATATTGCTGTGATACAGTTTAGCTACATTTAATGATGTGATGTCAAAGTTATATTTAAAGAAAAGTAATGCCATCCGTCAATTGACATATTTACTATATTAAAAAATAAAATCATACTTCAGTTGCTAGAATCAGTTTTTGATGAATAAAGAATAGTCATAATTACTTTTGAATTTGGTGAATCCAAATTAGATTACTGCAAATCTTTTGAAATGGCTTTTCAAAACATCATAAAAATTTTATTTGGATTAAAAGTTTGTAGAAATATTACAAACATGAAGCAGGAGATGTAGTAATTTAAATGTTTTAGTGTTGGTGCTACTTTTTCGTACTTCAGCAAACTGAAAACAAGACTACTTAAAACAATTTAAAATTTGTTTTTACTACAAATACAGGGTATCTTCAAATGTTCTGACTCATATCTGATCTTAGCTGTCTGTTGCATATGCAGGGCATTTATATACTGTATGAACTATTTTCAAAATATTTAATCAATTACTTGTGTTTTTCATGCTCTTACACGATCAGTGATACCTGTTCTACCTTTTTGATAGAGTGCTGTTCCTCTATATAAAAGAATAAAAGCATTAGAAAGGATTTAAAATGTATGGAGGACAAGCTATTTTATATCTATTACATACCTATTATAATTATCGCTCTGCAAAAACAATGAGTAATCAGGCAAGATTACGATCATACAATCATAAAGCACCCAGTGGAAAAAATATTGTGTCAGAATAATCACTGTTACTTCTTAGTAACATAAAAAAATAAAATGAAGTGTTAATTAACCCTTCTCAGTCATTTATAGAGCAATTTGCTTATATATATATATATATCTTATTACAGAAGCTGTTATTAAGACAAACCTGCATCATCTCCCCAGATGCCAAGGAAATCTAGGACCTCTGTACGGCTCTAGGGAGATGCATGAGGCATGACTGAGACTAGTTGGAATTTTTGAAATGTTAATTGCCAGAAGCATTTTTTGTTAAAAGTTGGTAACAAGTCTTTTTAAGATAATGAAGGTGTGCTGAATCCATATATGGTTGTTACCAAGCTATATACTGCGTACAAAGGCCTTTACAAAGAGAGCAAAGTAACACATGGAAATCACTGAAGTGTAAAACTTTATTTCTTTTTTGTTCAGGATTAACATACTTCAGTTGAATCTTAATAAGCTGTAGAATGTAATAAAAGTGATCAAATAACATGCATACCTTTTATAAAGCTGTTGAATTTCAGTTTCTTATTTGCAAGAGGTATTAGAAATATTTTAATACATTATACAACCACGAAAGAGCATGTTTACCTGGCTCTTATAACTTCAGCGTTAGAATCTTGAAACAAACATATCTACCGGCTGATTTAACTATCAGAAATACAATATATAATCTAAAAACATCTGTTTTTAAAACAAGTGAAAATATTTTCACAACTAAACATTACGTAAACATTTAAATGCACAAAAGTTAGTCCAACATTAACATGTGCACTTATTTAAAAAAAAACTTTGTTATACAATAATAGATTGAATCAACTTTGTATTAGGTTACTTTTTATGACATCAATTTATTTGATAATACTGTCCTTAAACAGTAAGTATTAGATATATTGACACAACATTGCTTCAGTTCTCTACATTTAAATGCACCTGTATAAACAAATTCTGCTGTCCTGAAACTGCATCTCTGACTTTTGCATCCTGTTGTGCAGCCACAGATTACTGCTTCCGGGTAGTCTGTTGGTATTGGTGGAAATGACATGAGCTGTGGCACCAGACCTCCAGTCTCCTGTGTCCAACCCACTGTATTTGGAGGACAAAGTATTGGATTTGAGCATTGATGCTTGTCTCCAAAATAGTGCCTGGAAATGAGCTCTCTGCATGTGGAAGAAAAGAGCATAATTTGTTGGGCAGAGCTTCTGATGATCGCAAGCATGTGAACAAAATGACATGTGTTTTGTCAGAGCCATGAACCTCTGGCAAGCCATCCATCTTACAAATAAACTTCTCTGCATTTTTCACCTTCTCCGTGTCCAGGTAATCTTCTCCAACATGTGTTAGAAACTGATGGTGCTGCTGAAAAACTTTCCACGCAGGCTTCTTGCTGTAGCCAGAAAGAAAAGAGGTAGCATCACAACCAGTCAGGGTATAAAATGGGAGCAGAATTTCCAGAACACTGGGTTCATATTGTAGTTTCTTACTAACAGTAGGAACAGGAAAGTACTTTGGTTCTTTTGATGTGACATCTTTCTTTGTAGGCTGCCTACATATTTTGCTGCAGTGAGCCAGAAAAAGAATAAGCATGTCAGTGTCCCTGGCTGCAATAACCACATTATCTATTTCTGGGGGAATTCTGTGGCATTGCGCACATGCAGAATTCATGTCCCCTGCAGATTTCTTTGCTTTTCCCTCCTCAGCCACCGGGGGAGGGGTCGCTGTACAGGAAGCTGCTCCCCCATCCACCCAACCCCTGTACATCTAGATACTCTCCTACTCAGACCGTCCCGTTGAGCCCCAACCACCTTCACCTTTTCCCCTCTGCAGAGTCCCACTGCCCCACACCTGGAACCCCCCCCCAACAAGCCCCTGTGCATCCAGATCCCCCTCTGCTCCCAGACTGCCCCCCACCAAGCTGCCTGCACCCAGATTGCTCCACACAGTATACGCTCTCCCCACGCTAAGGCCCTCCACACTTGGATCCTGCCAGGTTGAGCCTGCCTACCCACACCTGATATGCCTGGCAAGGAGACACAGGGCCCCAAGGTGTTTCTGGGGCAGGCCTGGTCCTTGAGCTGTGTCAGGGTTGGGATAGCCTCACCGCCAAGTCTTTGCCCTGGGGGCAGGGAGGGGAGAGACTGCAGGGTGATCTTCCAACTCCGTGCAGCCAATAGCCTGGGCTCCCCACTGCCATGCTGGAGCCTCCACATTTATTTATTGACAAATAAAATTTGCAGAATTTTAAAATACTGTGCACAGAATTCCCTCAGGAGTAATCATCAGCATGGTTTTGGGCATGACATTAAAGTGGATCCTCTGCTTCCTTGTGGATACTTTTGTTTGAAAAAAAGGCTAAGGGACCTGACAGAAAAGGTGCTAAGCGGAAGTGACAGGCAGTTAGGAACTCAAACTACGTTGCTTTCTGGCAGAAGCTACAACCTCTGCACCACTTAACATCCACACTTGCTCTGGCCTTTGGATTCTGGCTTAACGGTGTAAAAGGGAAAACAAAAGGTCTATGGCAACTTCCACTCCCGCATAACTCTGCCTAGGTCTGAAGGTTTGGCAAGATGGTTTCAGGGATCTGAACTGAGCACAGATCTTAGGATGCTTGCAAAGAGGACGTAGTATCTTTTGGTGTCTTTCTGTATGATTGGGAAAGGAGTGCAGAATGCTGTTCTGGCTGGTGAAGTCAGCTTGCAGTCAGAGTGAGGCATTGCGAGGAGGACTGGATCAAAGCTTTGTGATGACCAGCATCAGAGAAGGAAAGAATCTGCTGCTCAAATTCAAAGCACTGCTAGTATATGGGTATGCCCTTCCTGTGAATGGGACTGTCACTCGCATATCAGACTCAGCCGCCATCACAGAACTCATTGGTGCATGCACCATGCTCTGTGAAGAGCAACAGTGCTCCGTCCTTAATTGTCAGCATCATTGTGGACACAATGTAAAATTATTCTTGTGTCTGCTTCTTCCTGGTGAGCACAGCTGGTTGATATCAGCTGTTGCTTTCAAGCCTAATCCTGAAAGTTGCCAGCCAGAATGATGATTTTATCATGTGGTGCTTGTGTCATTAGTTGCTCAGATAAAAATATTGCAAGGTCTCCTTATTTTCTGGAAATTCAGTGAAATTATCCAGTTGCTTAAAAGAAGAACATATCTACATTCCACCACTCCTTATATGGGTCTTGTGTCTCTTGAGCATTTTTGTTTTGTATCACCATTAATACATTCCTTGTAGCACCTGTCAAACACAATGTGTATTCTGTGGAAGTCTGCTTCAGTTCTAAGTACTGTTTTTACAAGCCTGACTGCAAGGTATCCACATGTTTTGGCTCCAGAAGGCTTTCCTGTGGTTTGTACCAAAGCTTTTGCATCTATCACAGGAAAGCTTCTCCCAACATGGGTAACATTGGCGGGCAGTGGACATCAGCTGTCAGTACCTCACTCAGTACTGCTTTTGTACCTGTTCTTAGACTGTCATTTGTTTATGCTAATGCCAAAGGGACAGGCATTGATTCATGTTTCAAAATCTGTTGCACGTTCACAGTCCTGTCATCTTCACAGGCTGCAATTAGTGTCTGAAGAATATGTCTGCTTTCATAATTGAGGCCTTTCCTTTGACTTCTTTCCCTACCTCATATCATGGAAAAAATTCTAGCATTATTTTCTGGAGATGGGTCATGAATGAGTGCTTGTCCAGGCTCCCTCTTATGTCACCAGTCATTGCTCCACAAAGTTGTCCTCGGATCTTTGAATTCAGTGGTGCATCTTGTATGGCTTCAGTAGTCAGATCTATTGTTGCAATATTTTGCAGTGAAGTAGGTGATTCCTCCACAGAAAAAACCTTGAATATTTGAAGTGATCGTAGGAGTGCATCCTCATCTTCATTGTCATGTTTCTTCCTTGCCTTTCTTCACTCATTGTGAATAACTTGGTTATCCAAACCAACATGGAACATAGCTCTGGTGGCTACTTCAATATGGGCTCCCATGCTGTAAGACAAGGCCCATCTGCTGAGGGATGAGTAAATCTCAATGATGCCTACAATACCACATCTTTCTTTCTTTCCTTCTTTCTTATGCCACTAAGCCACTCTTGGCTCTGATCAGGATCCACTTGGTTGAATTTCTAACATGATCTCTTGACTACAAAGTTTCCTTGCTAGAATTTCTTGAGCACTTCAGCTTGTTGTTGATGCATTTCTGCAATGTAGAAGACACCTGTAAGGATGCAGGACTAGAACACGAGCTCTACAGATGTTCTGACAGTGCCACCAGGAAGCCATGAAGAGCCTTATCAGGGAGCACTCTGGAGAGTAGGTGCTGCAGAAAGTATCAGCCAAGGGACCCAGAATGACAATATCCTGTGGCCCTCTGAATGACCAACCACTCTGTTAACCTAGGAGAGTGCCCCAAGAAGTTGTTTGTGTAACCACACAAATGTCAGGCCTGCTGCGACTCCAGATCTCTCCTGATCTCTGACCCTGATTCCAATCTGGTACTACCTCTGATCTCCAGTTTTGGACCCCGGCCTCACTTTGATCCCAGCTCTTGCTTATTGAAGCTGCTTCAACAACTACCGTCCGTGACATGTGGACTCCAGCTCATCTGTGACCACTAGGTCAGACTGCCTATGCACCAGTCCCTTACCACACCCCACCTTGCGTAGTTTGTGTGGTCATATCACATGAAGAATGGCAGCATACATTTGAAAGTGAAAAGACGCAGTTCCTGATTTCCTTTCCTCTGGGCATGGTTGACCATGAGCAGTAGGGCTACTATTTCCATGTACAGCCACCATAACCTGAAGTTCATATTTCACCTTTACTGATCACAAACATGAAAGTGAGATTTTGAAATCGTTGTGAATTATAAACTGACATGAGCTCCCCATATGAATGTGACTAACTGATGATATCCTCTTCAGGGTCTTGATCATGCATGGCTATAAAGTCCAAGAGCCGTGGAAGAAGCAGACACCACAGTGCTTGAAATGTCAGTCTGTGGGCCTCCATTGCCCTGGAATATGACTTGCCAATCATAGCTTGTTCTGTTGGCTTTTGTCCAATCCAGGCATCTGCTAGCCCTGAAGCTTTTGTGTGTTGTTGTATAAGTTTTGAAAGTTCATTGAGACATAAAGGCATCCTAATTATGGAACAAGCCACTCTGGACTCTGACGTGGCCCATTTTAGTTTCATCAATTTGCAGAGCTTCATCAGCATGATCTCAATCACATACTGCTGCCCGAGTACTAATGACACGTTTGCATCTCTGTACAACAGTACTGAAGGTATCTAGCTTATGAAGAGAGGCTTGAATAACTGGCAGGTGTCCAGTGGTAATTATTTCTGGTTTTATTATCAATGCAATTGGTTGAAATGTGTCCATCCACATCTTCTATTCTCATTTTGACATTTAATGATAAAGGCCATATCAGAAACTCCTGCCTTCACTGCACCTTTGCAGTTTTTTTTCAGCTTCAGCATACTACTCTTTGCAAACACAGTCCTTGAATATTGGTTTAACTTTACCGCTTCTTACTTGATTGCGTTAGGAGCACTGAGGGTGCTATTTGATGGCTTTAGATCATTCAAAATCAGATCAGCGGCAGGTCTTCTTTGCTAATCAGCGACTTGGTTTGCCTGGAGTGTGATTTTGCCATCCAGAGAAGCATCATTTATGTCAATAGTGTCAGCTACACAAACTTCCTGGGAACCGGGTCGGGAGGAGTAACAGCACCATTCTCAGAATCCACAGTCTGTAGAGTTTTTTCCTGTGAGAGCTCTGTACACCTTTAGGATTGCTTCCTAATTAATGCAGTGGGCAGCTTGATGGAAAACTAAACAAATAGTTCTGCCCTTGTTGCCCCGATGGGGAGTGAACCCAAGGCCAATATGCTTTGCTGTCTATTTTTTCCCCACTGCTCACATCATATAACATACTCACATCACTTGAGCTAATCTAAGCACCTTGAATTTCACTGATTCTTGTTTCTCAAGGTTTTCTTCACCAACATTGCCCTCAAGAAGAGAGTGACCTTCATACAGCAGGTGAAAGAACATCTGGAATGCACGCAGCTGCATTTCCATCACTAACATTGAGACCTTTGTGGCCAGGGTGTGATGAAATATGGCCTTGATCATTAAAGGTCACATGTGGATGCAGGTCATTTTCACTTGAAAAATACAAAAGTTATTGTGAGAGAAAAAACAAACCTCCCCATGTAGACAAACATTAAGTTGTTTGCATCACATGCTAACAAAACACAACATTAAGAGTCTAATTCTTCATGTACACTCTGTATGGAATTCCCTAGTCATTTAGAGGAGCCATTTTAGATGGAAAAATCAGTTATTTCAACAGTCACCCTGTAACAGAAAATAAAACAGAGATGTAAATAAAGTGCCCAATAAACCAATTTATGGATATATAGGGTCTCTAACTTTATTTATCAATGTTCTTTATGCCCATCCAATATCTATTGGGATTAATTCGGTGTAACAATTAATACAGCATAAAATAGCATGCTGGGTTTTGATCATTTTAAAAAAATGTTTATATCTGATTCTATTACTCGATTTATCACTGTGCTGTGTGGCCTTGGTCAAGTTTTTTAATCTCTCTTTTCTTCAGTTTGTCGATCTTTCAAATAGGTATAATAGCAGCTACTTGACAGTGCTGTTGCAAAACTATAAAATAGAGGTCTACGGAAGGACCAGAAGTGAAAATTCATGAGCTGCACTAAAGGGTAGACATCAGTAGGATATTAAACAGTGGAGGAGGTACATATCCCTCTTGTTCCTTAAAATGGCTGTGCCTATGAATAAAACACAGAGCTCTTTTCATCATTGTCCTTCCTGAACCAAAAAACCACACTATAAATCCACAAATGTCTTACCAATCTTGAGGCGAGATTGTTTGCTTTTGGATTTGACCAGTCAACATGCAATCCAATGCACTTCAAATGTATTGTCTGTGTCATTGCCCCCAGTTCATTCTGGACAGGAATACTTAATAGTGGCTGTTTCTTAAGCCAAATAATACCACAGGTATATACCACAGGTGTGACACACTGCACCCACCATGATCACCCTTATAGTGTAATTGTGTATGGTTCAATGCAAAGTATGTCATGTAAGATGTTACTGGAATGCTCATGATGTACTGAAAATTATTGTTATAGTAATATGTTTGTTGCAATGTCATGTGTATGGTTATGAGGCTTCACTATGTGATATTGCCAAAGATTTGATTCATGGCTTAAAACATATCCAAGCAAGACTCACTGAGCAGAGAGGCAGTTCACATCTCATTAGGGCTTGTAGAGAACAACCCAGCTCAACATTCCAGGAAGAAAGACATATAGATGTCTAAATGGCCTAGACATCAACAAATGAATCCACAAAGAACCTCAGTGACTCAGGGCATGGAGGGAATCATATATAGACACTGTGTCACCTGACCCTGAAGGGGAGGGCGAAACTTCAGAGAGAAGAAGAAACATTTTAAAAAGGAGATACATTTTCCTGCTCCCTGTCTTCCACCTCTACAAAAACAACCAAGTAACTGAAGCGCTGATCACAGCGGAAGGGCCTGGCTGGAAGCAGACCAGCCACTCTGTGGTGAGAACCATCTGAGTTTGTAAAATTGTTGAAAGTGTTAAGCTTAGTTTAGAATGTGACTTGCCTTTTGTGTTCTCTTGATCAAATCTGACTTGTTTTCCTCAGACTTACGATCACTTAAAATCTTTCTGTAGTTAATATTTTGTTTCTTTGTTTTGTCTAAAACAGTGCATTTGGTTTAAGGTTTGTTAGCGACACCATTTGAAATGACAAGACTGATGCATATCAATTTCTTTGATAAATTGACAAACATATGAGGTTGCAGTGTTCAGTGGGCTGCACTGAACATTGTAAGATGGCAGTTCCTAGGGTCGTATCTTGAACTGGGGGATATTGCCTGGAGTCATTCTGTTGCATGATCTAAAGAGTGACTTGCTAGGAGCATCCGCTTACTCCATTGGGAGCAACTTGCTTGCTGGATGCTATGGGTGATCTGCCCAGGAGTGGGAGTTCACACAGCAAAGCTGAGTAAGATGGACTCCAGGAGTGGGGGGTTGGTGTGACACAGCGATTCAACAGTCCAGATTGCAGAGGGGAATGTCACAACAGGGCATTGAGAAGGTTCCATGTAGGATCAAGAAAGGCAATTCCCATTCTAGGCTGTAACTATAAGTAAACAGAAGGTAAATCTAGAATGAATTTCTTACAATCCAATTATTATTCTGGGGAGTGGAGGCTGGTGATTGCCTTTGTGGTGAGTGATGATGACCTACAAGGCTGTTGCAGAGTTCATATTTTGTGCTTGCTTCAAACTGTAACCTGAAACCTCTCTGAGAAACCTGACTAGTCAAAGATCTGTAAAGATTGGCTTAGTGTTGTTTGGTCGTCAGAGTTTAAGTTGACCTCTGAGCAAACTTCTGTACCCCAATGGTGCCATGTGCAGCATTCAGCGTGTCAGGTGCAGAAGTCTAGCGTATGGTGCGCAAAATTTGTAGTCTTGTGTGCAGCACTAGTTGTGGGTTGTGTGCAAAATGGTGGGAAAGTAGATTATAAATATCCTGCTCACCCAAGCACTCGTGCTGTCCATCACAGTGGCAGCCTGTGTGCACGTCTTGCTTATTGTTCCTGTCGTCGGAGTGAAGATTGAAGAAAGAAGATAGACTTACCTGATAGTTCAAGTTTGTAGATGTCCACTTGAATCCCAATTCCTGTTCCGGTGTGTATGATCCTGATCCTTGGTCCTGATCTTGTCCATCATAATCTCTCCTTTGGCCCCTGTCTGTGAGTGTAACCCCATACTTGTTAACCCATGGTTGTTATATGGGACTGGGCTTCAAGCCTAAATACCTAAGTATTGTTGGTTCTATTATCCTTTGTAAATAAATCCTTTCCTATTTGATCTTAAAATCTTGTCTGTGTTCCCTGGATGAGCAGTTAATAGATGCTGTAGGCTTTAGGACGAACTGGAGGGTCCAGCTAAAATACAAATTTAAGCTGTCTTTTTACCTTGGGTTTCTTAGGGCAGGCCCATTGGCCATGTATCTGGGGTTTGAGGTTTTGGTCTCAACCAGCCCTTGGGACTTCTGGTAACAGTTTTGGCAACCACGGCAAGACCCAAAGGTTGTCTGGAAGGGAGCCGTTGTACATAGGAAGGATCCCTGTTTAGTTGTGAATTATTTGTTAATTAGATTGGAAAGAACCAAAGAGGGCCAATGACCTATTTTGGTGGGTATCCTTGAAGAAATTACCCAAAGGACACGAACTACGAGACTCTGACTGAGGCCTGGTTGAGTGTGTCCATAAGCCACACGGGCCCTCCGCACTAACTGGCTGTGTGGTAAACTGCTATTGCAGATTCCATCTGGAGATTGGATTGTGATTTAACCTTATCTGTTGGCTATGAGATTCCAGCTGCCCTTATGTCAGCAGAGCAGTGGATCCTGAAAGACAGCGTGTCAGCGACAGTTGCCAGCTCAGATGTACACTTGTCTAGATCCAGGGCTGAGTGGAAAGAAAAGGTGCTGTGGCTGCTGACAGCAACTGCAGGTGACTGTCTGATCCTCCCTCAACTAGTGAAGCGCTGGCTGAAACTCAGCAGAATTCCAGAGACCATATAAGCTGCGAAATGGCGGCAATGAGAAAGAAGTTTGGGGCCAATGGATGGGAAGACGGGGTTAATAAAGATTCATTGGATTATTGTGTCCAATTGTTTGGGAATCCATGGGTGTTCTCTGGGTGTGACGCCTTCTGCACTCTGAGGGAAACATGGGGACGATTTGTGGTGACCAAGCCAAACCCTTTAAAGAAGCTAAGGAAAAGAGCTTTGATATATGGGCTGTATATGGCAGGTCGGAAATGGAAGCACACATAGAAGACAAGCAGGCAGTGGTCATTGACAATGAGACGCAAATAGCATCCCAACAGGCTGAAATAGGGAAGCTAGAAAGCCAGTGTCAGGGAGCTGCTTCTCAAATATCCTGTTTGACCAAAAGAAATGTGCAACTAGAGAACCAGCTTACTGATTTATCTGGGGAACTCTGGGCCAGGGCAAAGTTCGTTAAGGAGAGATGTAGATGTGTATGTCCATTTTCAAGAGCGAAAGTGTTATCTCGAGTGGCAAGGACATTGAATAATATCTCCGGTGAGGCAGTGGGAAATTTAAGAACTCACCAAGAAGTGGTCCAGGCTATTGTCACGGGTCAGCAAAACAAAAATGGGAAACCCAAGTCAATGTGTGTGATGCACACCACACAAAGCATCTTTCCATTGTTCAGTGGTTTGTAAGAGCACTGCTGGAAGTGTGGGTTTGAAGTACAGATATATCAATTATAGGATCCATGAAATGATAAAAACAGAGCACAAGGTAATTAATGTGGAGTTGGGTTTCATGTCCAGCATAAGTCAAGTGCAGGTAACACTGTATACGCCTGTTAGTGAATATGAGATAAACATTTTGTGTTACAATGTAACTGCAAATTCTATAAACCTCTCCAATGGTCAAGTTTTGTGATAAAATACAAGGAACTCTAATTACAGTGTTACATGTATGGGATCCATTCACTTGTGGACCAATGAAAGCAATAATGGGGTATGGCATATTGTTAGCATATATGGATTGAGACAAGAAAAGAAAAGAACTATAGTTAGCCAACCAAAGATAAGTTATGTGGACCCGGTGGCCATCAACAAACAGCTAAAGCGAAAACTCATTATCAACCCTGAATATTCTTTGAAACATCTTAAAGTAAACCTTCAAATAGAGGTTCACAAAATAGAACCCCTATTTGAACCATATATGAGGATCCTGAGAAGGGGATGGCAAAATTGGCTAAAGTCCCTGATGATCCAGGAGAGGTCACCTCAAACGAAACAAGATACTCTGGGAACAGTATTGGGAAGTATTGGATCTGGGCTAGAGGTGTTAATTGTAATAGACCAAGAAGTAATAGCATCCAAGCTAGGACTCCTGGGAAGAGATTTGTATTCCTTATCACAGTCCTTAACCTCCTCATTGACACAATTGGCAGGCATCCGGGTAAAAGTAGCTGGGATCTTACCTGAGTGGTTTAGACTACAGTTACAGGACAATTTGCACATAATAGGTTCTTTGGACACCTTACAGAGGAATCTTACAGTTGCATTCACCTGTATGCAGGTGCAAAGTTGGGTACAGTTTATTGCCCAATTAATTATTAGAATGGGTATGGAAGGAATGATCCCTCCTGAGTTCAGGGAGATAATTGTTCATGAGATGAGCAATCCATTTGGACAGGCCCACCAACCCCGGTGACATCTTGTTAATTTCACAGTTGACCCCATAGATGCTAAAGTAGAAATATTTGTCTTAACCATAACAAAGGTAACCCAAGCTTGGATTTATCCTGTGAGTCCCCTAGGTCTAAACACCGATGGATCACTCTTATGGCCCACAGATCTTCCGTGCTGGGTCCATGAAATGCAGGGCTAGTGGAAGGTGCTGGATATAAGTGCTTGTACCAGGGAACCAAAGTTAGGATACACCTGTGAATCAGGATTTATAGAGACAGAGCATGCATGTTTTAATCCTTATGGCGGCAAATGTCATTATCAATTGATGAATGTCAATGTATTTACGTTGGCAATTGTAATTGTTAATGCATCTTGAATATGTATTAGAACCATGTGCTGTATGTTGGCTGTTAACACATTTTACAATGTAGTGCCTAATGTGGGTGAGAACTTATGTGTATTCAAGGTATACACTGTAAGGGGTTGTGATATCAACTTTGAACTGCCCCATGTAAAAATGAAGATGTGTATAGACAATATATGTTGTATCAGGAAATATAGCCAGTACATCTAGGTACGAATTTAACACTATTGAAACAGATTCTGCATCACCCTGATTTTGCTTTGAGATTGGAAGAGTTGGCAAATGAAAGTAATGATTTCGCTCTTACCATCCATCGCTCGACCCAGAAAATAGAGTGAGTGTTAAGAAGGGTAAAATAGGAAACCACTCAATTGGTGGAAAGACCTAATCTATCCAGGAGTCTCCACAGTTGCCTACTGGCAGTACATGATACATCCGTTAGTAATTATGTTTGTTGTGCAGTTGATTCTTATTGAATATTTTTGTATCATTAGTAGCTTGGGTGAAGAAAAGAATGACCAACATCAGAGTGCTGCACTATTGTTTACTCTTGGAGCATTGATGTTCAATAAATTGGCAAGGGTCTGGTTAATGGACAACAGATTGGCGAAAATGCTATTCAGGCCCCTGCATATTGAATGCTAGCAAGAGTTGAGCTGGACTCATCTCTAAGTGCGATGGGATGATGGGCCATTGCACCATCTCCATCAAGGAGGAGAATTGTAGCCTGAAACCTCTCTGAGAAGCCTGACTAGTCAAAGATATGTGAAGTTTGGCTTAGTGTTGTTTGTTTGTCAGAGTTTAAGTTGACCTCTGAGTGAACTTCTGTACCCCAATGGTGCCATGGATCTGTGGTCTGAGGTTTTTATCTGAAACAACCCTCGGGACTTCTGGTAGTAAGAACTTAGGTTGAGATGCATTCTCAAGTTCCTCATTATGACTGTTTTATAGCCTTTGAGATTTCTCCTTGAAGCAGAGAGGTTATCCCAAAGAAAAGCAGCAGGTAGAAACTGGGAATGAAATCATGGCTCCACTGAAGTCAATGGAAGTTTTGTCATTGACTTCAATGATGCCAGGATTTCACCCTGGATGCTTCAACATGACCTAAAGCCAACATACTAGAACATATGTTGGAACCCAAATACCACTACTAATCCAAACCCAAAATACAATTCTAGGTACTAAGTTCCATTGCTGGCAAGAATTGAACAAATACAGCGTTCAAAGGTATGTAAAATATATTAATATATTCGGCTTGGCTCCACGTACACATATAAATTTCCTTGAAGGGCTGTGCCACATGTTTCTAAATTGAGAAACTTTTTGCCATTTATTAATTTTTTTGACAATGAATTGTTTCCCAGACTTCTAGTATATGCACAATCAGAGCTTTATTATGCTTAAATTGTATAGTGCACTGTTTATATGTCTATATATATGCTGCCTAAAAGGTAGTGATAATGGTTGACATTAATTAAGTTTTAAATGGGCTAAAGTTAATTATGCACACTGCAATGGGAAATGCTAGATTTTTATTTAGTAACTTAATTTTGTAAAATCCCTTGGGAAATATACAATCCTGATGAGAAATCTATACAACCTTCTGGCGTAAAAGTATACAGTTAAGTAAACTACCAACCTCCTTGTGTTCTGAAGCTGTCATTTTCTTGCTTTAATACAGACCTTAGATGATGGCCATGATCAACATGACTCTGACACTCACAGCTATCTTCTTCTTCATATACTAAAATGTCACTTTAGAACATTCTGCTTAAACTTGTGTGTTTATCTTCCTAAATATATTTAAAATTCTCCTTTGGGTGTCTTGTAATCTAGCATATTGCATAGCTTTATTTATTCATTGCTGTCATAAGGATTCATATAATTGATTCAATCTTTAAAACAGTCTTTGCGAAATTTCAGAAACTGGGAAAGCCTAATTTTCATTTAAATACCACACATTTATTTATGTGGTGCACTGAATTATGAAACTAAATGCTGTTCCCTACAAGTCACACTTTAGCACCCAGTTATAATTCTATTAAAAATTAGTTTCTAAAGCTCCAGGATATTAACAAGATATTTTGTTGGTTGCAACTTTATTTGGGCTTGCAAGGCTAAGTCATAAAACTGTAAGGAAATTCTACAGAAGATTAATTGTGCCACGATTTAAACACTATTACTTTTCATATGAGACCTCACCAGATGATTCCCAAAGACTCTAAAATTTAATCACATGTTTAAGTGCTTTGCTGAATATGGGTCTAAGACTTTGCATTCCCTTATGACTTCATAGAACCATTTGCTGTTAGGTACAACTCAACATGAGGAAGCGCCAGAATCTGGGCCTCTGAAAAGGATGTTGGTGCTTCCTATTTTGCTTTATTGGCTATCCCTACATTGCACTGTATTTCTCTATGGGGAAACTCTATTTTTAATTTATTCAGAACTATTCTTAGAAGATTCTGATATGACAGAAGAACTCTTTGTTCTTCATTTAATATCCCCCACTCTAGAATAATTCAACGTTTCACTCCAGTGAACTTCAGTCAACTTTGGGGATCACATAATATTTTTCCTACAAATGACCATACTGTCGTCTAGTAAAGGTACTTATCCTTTCAAAATTTAAGAGAAAATGGAAACTGCAAGACTCCCAGCATTTCTTGTATAAATTAATACCATTGATGGAAAAGCTCCTAAGGCAGTATGTGGAACTTTATCATTTCTAGAAAACATAATTGACATTTTAAAGGCTAAGCCTCACTTGGCAGGCTATTGTTATAGCTGGTTTAATAATATTTTTATGTTACTTCTCCCTTAAAGTGAGTAAAATAAAAAACAAAGCTATATTCTATCAAAGAAGAATGATCAAATATATAGCTCCATGTTTATCCACACCCTCTGTCCACATCATGTATACATTTAAAAAGATGAATTTGAAAAAACTCACTCAACTAAACTCTCTCATTCTGCAGAATTGGTGCTGTCAGTTGTCTCCAGCTTTGTGTCCACATATTTTCTGATTTTGCAATGCAGTTGTTCCTCTTTGCCATCACTAGTGATAATAACATGCTTCTCTAAAAAGTTTCTAGATACCACTGAAGAAAAAAGCATCGTGAGCAAAGCCTGTTGAGAGCCATGTCAACAGTGGATGGGAAAGTGGCAGCTTCAAGAATCAGTCCAGGAGTCACTCCACAGAAGGTTGTCGCCTCAACAGCTAGCACAACACTTCAGAAAGGAGTTGCAGTCATGCCTGCACAATATGTCAGTAGCTTAGCTTTGCTCACATCTAGTTCACACCACATGTTCACCTCAAAGCAAACATTTGCAAGATTTTAAATTAAACTTTTACTGTTCTCTTTTTGGTCCACTAATCATAAAAACAAAATGCTGGGGAAACAGGCATCATGATAAAAATAGTGCTGCATTGTGGAGGATTTTTAATCCTTCTCCTGCTGTCTGAGCAAAAAAAAAATCTCTCTACTTCCAAGAATCACAAAACTGTTATCAGAACAGGCTTATATTTAAATCAAATTATGTAACTTGTGAAATATTGTAAATCATGAGTGGTTTAGAATCATTAAGTCAAAGGGCCATGTCAAAGATATGGAAAAATGGGACTGTTAAATCCTTCAAATCTGTTAGAAAATCTCCAGCAAGCAATACATTTTATATTCTATCCTTTCATGGCATTTTCTTTATGTGCATTGCAATTGACCTTTGGCATGGTCTATCTTATTTTTTCCCTAGTTGATATACCTTTGCTGGAGGACATTCACAAGCAAAAGCAAGCCACACAATGTAAGAGAAATTTTTTAAATGTCCAGAGACATTTTTAAAATATTTTTCACACTTCTAGCTTGTACTTTTAGAGACAACAAATCCTGCATCTTGGCAAGGGGTTAGACTAGATGACCCTTGTGATCCTTTCCAAACCTATAGTTCTATGAGTCCATGACTTTTTTGCCTATTTTGAGTCACCCTTTTTTTTTTTTAAATAATAAAAGTCTAATTGGAATGGAATTGCACAAGAAGTGATATCCCCTCGCATTTCCAACTTCATCAGTGCTTGATGAAGCCACTATATTAAATAGGATATAATACCATCTTAATTATTAAAGAGAGCACCTGCAGCATTATGATGACTATTAACCTTTCTCAGGGAAACATGGTCAACAAATGTAATAAGCTTGTTGTACAATGCTTTGCTGATATTTTCAAATTCTCTTTACAAAACATGGGCCTATTGGCAGGAGAGTTAATCAAATGAATTATCACATTGTGTTCAATGAGCCTATTCTTGAAGGATAATGGATATCAATTTAAATGATGGTACTCTGGTTCTCAAAATAAGTACCTTTTATCTGGCCTTTTTTGAGTATCAAGCAGAGCTAAGAGTAAGTAGATCACAAAAATGAATGCTTTATACAATATGCTGTTTACCAGATTACCATGGATTGGTACGAAGTTGAGACTGGATTTTGTTTTAACAATTTCCCTGACTTTTGTGTTCTTTGCATGGAAGCATCCTCTTTAATTCCTAATCCTGAATTCCTTATATTTGTTTGATATTCTGATATGACTAAAGAATGAAACTTCTCAAATAAACTGCTGTACAAGAGCAATTGGCACATTGTATCAATTCTCCTAAAAAATAGTTGGGTCAAAATTGTCAAATTTGGATGCCTAAAACTAGATACCTAAGCCAATACTTAGCATAAAGTGACAATGTTAAAGAATCCCAGAAAGGATTTACTTTCTTCTAACAGTGAACAACACATTTGATTAGAGTAATGAAAATATTATTTCCACCATTCAGGGCAATCTCATCTGTATCCCCCCTTGTGAACTATCATGGGCACCCACTCTTAGGCTTTCAGCTCCCAGCCATAATGTTTCTTGGGTGGATGGAGACGTGCGTCTCACTCCCTCCTCATTGAGGGTTTTCCAGACTGCATCGTTCCCTACCTACGCTGTTATTCCCAGTAAGTCAAATGGCCTAAACCACCAGTGTTTGTGCTTTGCTTTTGATTCTGAGGCCAGAAACAGCGTAATTACCAACAGTTATAAGTTACCACATAATTCTTTCGAAGCAGGCACATTTTTTCTTAAGGTGAAAGAATTACAAAGAAAACATATTAAAAACAATAAAAGAATCTACACTTATTCTAATAATCTTACCAATGTCAGAATCACTAGGCAGCTGGCTGAGGCAGGAGCTTGCTAACATGGAAACAGGCTTGGGCTATAACAGGAGCAGGAACAAGTGCAGTCTGTTGAAAATACAATCGATGGGAGTGTTCCCAGCTAGATTGTGATGCTGAGCAGAGTGGAGGGACTACCTCCCTAAGGAGCCTATATACCTGCTTTGGAATCATCTGGGCGGTTTTCACCTTCTGGTTGGCTGAACCCTGATTGAATGGCATGAGGTCTACCACAAGACCTGCAGCTAATTGCCTCAGGCCACTCACTACACCCTCTGGTTCAGGGATGACTCATCAGGCTTAAGCAGGCTCAGGCTCTGAGGTAAATCAGAGATGACTCATAGGATTTAAGCAGGTTCAGGGGTAACTCAGGTTTAGCCAGGCTCAGAAGTAACTCATCACATCTTAAAAAGACAATTTCCTGGCATCTCGCCTGATTTGTTGGGGTCTGACCAATGGAATTCCCTAAGCATGCCAGGTGCTATGTTGTTGGACAACTCCCATGAGCAATCAGCTGAATCATAGCTCTCCCCACAAAGGAGATACATGAGCTTCCCTCCAAAAACCTTGGAGTCCAAGATCTGCCTCCTCAGATATTCTTCTTGCTCCTGGATCCCCTGGGTAAGAAAGGGGAAATAGGTATATCCATCCAGGAACGGAGTTGTTGATGTACTTGAGCAGAGAAACATGGAATATTGGATGCACCTTCATCGTATTGGGTAGCTGTAATTTGAAGGCCACCAGATTAATCTGTTGGATAACCAGGGATGGGCCAAAATAGGAGTAATCTAACTTCCTTGAGGGCTAAGTAATGTTCAGGTATTGCGTTAAGAGCCATACATTATCTCCATCTGCAGTGTGATGGGAGTCCTGCAGACAGAGATTGGTATATCTTTTGTAATCCCTCTTGCCTGATCCTAGGTGGGTTTTCAATTTTATGTTGACATGGTGCAGGTGTTTATCCAGGTTGGAGGCTCTGGGAACATGAGAAACTGGCAATATGGACAGGTGAAATGGAGGCTGGAAATCACAGAAGAAGAAAAGAAAAAAGGACTCTGATGGATTGATTTGTGGTCAGAATTGTTGTATGTGAACTCAGCAAAAGGAAGAAGCAGCACCTAATCATTATGATGGTAATTGATAAAGCAGTGGAGATACTGCTCCAGTATTTGGTTTACTTGTTCCATCTGCTTATTAGCCTGAGGGTGGTAAGACAGGCTTGTGGATTAACATCCAAGTGCTTGATCAATTCCCACAAGAAGTGAGAAATGAACTGTGATCCTTGGTCAGACACAATGTCCAATGTTAAGCCATGGAATTTGAAGACATGATTAAAAAATAGTTAGGCTGTCACCACTGCAGTTGGGATTTTCCAGCAGGGAATTAAATGACACATCTTTGTAAGGAAGTCAATGATGACTTGTATGGCTGTGTGGGAACTGGGGATATTGATGTTGAAGTCGATAGAGATAGATGACCAAGGTTGGGATGGAGTTGGCAGGGGAATCAAGGGATTGGCATGGCAAGGGGGCAGGGATTGTCCAAGCACATACATTGCAAGGGATGATGTAACATTTTACAGACCAGTGTATTTTTGGCCACCACAAATTGTGCGAGACTAGCTTCATTGTTTGCCAGTGACAGAAATGCTAGGGACGAACTGTGATATAACTGGAGAATGGCCAAGCATGGTTGATAATCAAGGACATAGATCCAATCTTTAAACAAAAGCACCCCCTTCTTGACCAGGAAGTTTGAGCCAAGAGTAAGATCTTTACTAGTGGACATCAATTTTACTGCAAATGGTTCATGATCAGGAAAGATTTCACAAAAGACAGTAAATCAGTGTTCATTAGTATGTTGGCAAAATGGTAGGGCTTCATGCCTGTGGCATGCTCTGAAGGTCTGTTCCTTTTGTCCAAGTACTCACCTTTGTAAGACAACTTGTTGAGCTTACCATTCCAGTTGCCAGGTCGATAGATCAGGGTGAAATCAAATCAGGAGAAAGAAAGGAACCAACAGATCTGGTGCTAATTAACAGCCTTTGCAGTTTGCAGGTATTTCAGATTCTTGTGATCCATGAATACCTGAACGGGAAAACGTGCACCTTTCAAATGATGATGTCATTCCTCAAAAGCAGCTTTGATGGCCATCAGTTCCTTGTCACTGACTTCATAATTTTGTTCCATGGGAGTCAACTTTCAGGAGTAGGATGCACAGGGACGGAGAACACTCAGTGTTCAATGGGTGTTCAATGTTGCTGTGATAGCACTGTTCCAATTACATAATTGGACAATGAAGGGTTTCTTCAGGTGCAGGTGAGTTAAGACAGTTGCTGATGGATGTGCTTCTTTCAGTTGATCAAAAGCAGATTGTGCTTCCTGCATCCAAACAAAGGCAGTGTCCTTCCAGACAGCTTGATAATGGGGCTCAGTACCTTTGAAAAACTCTTGGTGAATTGCTGGTAGAAGTTGCCAACCCCCATGAAGCACTAGATATTGTGGATGTTCCTCAGTGCTGCCCAGTCCACAGTTGCAGACACCTTTTGGGAATCCATACTTATCCTGTTGGGGGAAATGATATGACCTAAAAAGTCAATGGAGGTGTGGTCAAACTTAGACTTCTTGGGTTTCCCATACAGGCCATTCTCTTGAAGACACTCGAATACCAAGCTGGTTAGGAAGGGTGTGGCTTTCTGAGATGATGAGTATGTTATCTAAGTAGACCACTATGAACTGGTCCAGAACATCTCTAGAGATGTCATTGACAAAGTGCTGGAATGTGGCTAGGGCATTGGAAAGATGGAAGGGTATGCCAAACTATTCAAAATGGCCTAGTGGGTGCAAAATGTTGGCTTCCATTTGTCACCTCTCAAATATGACTTGATTGCAAACACCATGAAGATCAAGTTTGGTGAATATTTTAGCAGAGCCAACCATCTCCAATAGTTCATTAATCAAAGATAAAAGGTATTTCTTTTTGATGGTAATATTTGTTCAGGATTCAATAATCTATACAAAGACTCAAAGAGCTGTCCTTTTTGAAAAACAGAATTGGAGCTTCAGCGGGAGAGGAGGGGGGTGTAGATAGTCATATAATATTTTTTCCTAGATTCTTGTTGAGGTATTCCCATAGGGACTGGAGTTCTGGTTCTGATAAGGGATAAATCCATCCAAATGGAATTTTGGCCTCTGGCTGAAGATCAATGAGGCAATCATAGGACCCATGAAATGGTAAGACATCAGCAGTTCTATTATCAAACACCCGGGCAAAATCTCTACATTTTTCAGGGACTGGTAAACTGTTACCTCCTTGAATTTGATGGACACAGAAGGCAGTGGCCTTCACACTGTTTCTCATTTCCTTAGCACCTGACTGGCCCAGATACCATTGTTGGCTGTAGCCCGACTCAAACCATACCTCTTTGTCTTCCAGGAGACATCTGGATTTTGGACCAATCACCAAGGGATACCAAGTATGATGTAGAAATGGGATGAGTTAGTCAAGTAAAATTGCAGGGTTTCTTGGTGGTATAGGATCTCAACCCAAAGGAATGCAGTTTTGTGGGTGACAGGACCTGAGGACAGCATACTATCATTGATCGATTCCACTAGATCTGGGATGAGCTTTCTTTGTGATGGAAGCTGCTTAGCCTTAGTGAACCTGGTGTTCATAAAATTACAAGAGGCTCCAGAATCCACAAGCACAACTTGGGTAAGCTCACCTCAGATGTAGATGAAATGCAGAGATGGAGCAAGTCTTTCAAGTGGGGATGGCAACAATCCACAACTAGTAAAATGCTTGTTGGCAGAAGAGGAGGTCTGCTGGGGAAACCTGATTCCATGATTACATCCAGCCATGGCTCTTCTAACAGGACTGGAGGTGGTCATTTCCTGGGTCTGCTGCAGGTCATGATTTGAGGTGGCATTCGGTGGCCAAGTGGCCTCACCCATCACAGTATAGGTAAAGGATGTTCTGTTGACAATAATCCTTCTTCTGCTCTCTGAGGCGTTTTTGCGTTGCTTCGATTTTCAAGGGCTCTGGCACTGGGGCTGCCTGTGGGGACAGTTGGAATGGAACCAGAGTAGACTGGGGTTAAACATATACCTTCTTTTTTTCTTGGCTCCATTTGAACTGCTGACTGTCTATCCATATGCATAGTTCAATATATAAGCTCAACAAATGGAGGGGTCAAACTTGGCCAATTCATCCTTTACATCATCATTTAGACTTGGATAGAAATGATAGATCTGTACCACCTTATTCCACTCCACCAGTAACCAAACATCAAAAGTGGGCAGCATATACTGAGATGGACCAATGGTCTTGTTTAAGAAATTTCAGGGTAACTTCAGTGGCATGAGTATAGTTCGGGTCATCAAATATGATTGAAAAGGCATAGACAAACTCATCAAAATGGCCAAGGACCGGGCACGCCCATTCTCAGAGAGGTGAGGCCCAATCTAGGCATTCACTATTCAATAAACTGATAATGAGTCCCCCTTTGGCCTGATCAGTGGGTATATAGTAGGGTGCATCAGAAACAGCAGATGGCATTGGATGAGGAAGTTGTGTAACTTCTGACAGTTCCCACCAAACCCCTCTGGAAGAGGAACCTTTGGTTCTATGGTACTGCAGGTGGCTGCACTGGGAATACTGGGTCTGCTGGGATCTATAAGTGGAGAGAGGCATTCCCCAATTACAGCTGGGAATTCTGGAGGCTCTGATCTAACTCCGACATCTTGTAGCAAACATGCCCAGGGTTTCCATTTTGACTGCTGAGCTAAGCACAAAAGAGGGGAGGTTGGCTCAAACTGTCAGGATTGGCAGACAGCTGACTGAGGTGGGAGCAGATGGAGCTCCTGGAGCAGGGGCTGGCTAACATGGAAATAGGCACAGGTGAGAATGGGAGCAGCTTGGAGCAGGAGCTGGAACAGAAGCCAAGTCATCCGGACAATGGGAGAGTACCCAGCCAGGTAGTGACACTGAGCAGACTGGAAAGACTGTTTCCCTAAGGAGTATGTATAACTGCCTTGGGATCACCTGGGTGGGTCCTTACCTGTGAATTGGCTGAACCCTGGTTGAATGGTGTGGGCCTATCTCAAGACCTTCAAGTAATTGCCTCTGATGACTCATCATACTCTCTGGTTCAGGGATGACTCATCAGGCTGAAGCATGCTGAGGTTCAGAGTTAGGCTATGTCTACACTGCCAAGGGAAGTCGACTTACTTTAAGTCAACTTTCAGCAGCCAATTTATAGAAATTGCAGCAGCATATCTACACTTCGCTGTTTGTGCAGGTCTCCTGCGTTTACAGTGACCAGCCTTAATTCGAATTGCAAAGCAGTGCAATGTGCGTAGCTATCCCGCAGTGCAACTAACCATGGTGGCTGTTGGGATGAGTTTCATTGTCCCATGATGCAATGCTGCTTCCCCCACCCTTCACCCCCCCTCAAACAAACAGGAAAGGTATTTTCGTGCTGTTTTTTTTACTCCCTACGATCACCATTGCTGCAGAGACATGGAGCCAGCTCAATTCTGCACTATTATTATGAGCGTGACAAATACATCGCTGCTTATCATTGATTATTTTAGAAATAGAGCAAGAAGCCGAATCACAGACAACACCTATGCCACTGAGGCTGCCCTGCAACAAGCCATCGAGCAGAACAATTCCTGATTGCTGCAGGCTGTAACAAGTCATCTGCAGTCCATGGAGCGCTGGTTCTGGTGCCAAGCACAGATTGGTGGGACCGCATTGTTATGCAGCTGTGGAATGATGATTAGTAGCTGCAAAACTTTCGTATGAGAAAGGCAACTTTCCTGGAACTGTGCTCAGAGCTGGCCCCATCCCTGAACCACGTGAACACTCGCTTGAGACACACTTTGACGGTGGAGAAGCGAGTCACCATTGCTCTGTGGAAGCTGGCAACCCCCAACTGCTACTGCTCGGTTGGGAATCAATTTGGAGACAGTAAATTTACAGTGGGCGCTGCCATGAATCAAGTCTGCAGGGCCATCAATAGATTTCTGCTATGAAGGATAGTGACTTTGGGAAATGTGCAGGATATACCAGAGGGGTTTGCCACGATGGGGTTCCCAAACATTGATGGGATGCACATCCTTATCTTAGCGCCTGCCCACCTAGCAACCGAGTACATAAACCGCAAGGGGTACTTTTCCATTGTCCTGCAAGGGCTTGTGGATTGCAGGGGTCATTTCACTGACATCTATGTGGGGTGGTCTGGGAAGGTGCATGACACACGTGTGTTTCGGAATTCGGAGCTGTTCTCTAAGATGCAGGCGGGCACTTCCTTCCCTGAACAAAAAGCTCACATCGGGGGAAATGCCCATAGTGATCCTGGGGGATCCTGCTTACCCCTTGGTCCCTTAGCTAATGAAGCCGTACACTGGTCACCTTGACGGTGACAAGAAGTGTTTTAATAAGAGCTTAAGCAGTTGCAGAATGGTTGTAGAATGTGCCTTTGGGCATTCAAAGGGTAGATGGAGGAGTCTCCTCACTAGGCTGGACATGAGTGAGAAGTAGCTCCCTTCTGTGATATCTGCTTGCTGTGTTCTTCATAATATATGTGAAGAAAAGGGTGAGAGGTTCCCCCAGGGTTGGACTGTATAGGCAGAAAGACTGGCCACCAGTTATGAGCAGCCAGATGCCAGCAATACGCTGGGAGCTAACTGCAGAGCGCTTTGCATTAGGGAAGCTTTCAAAACCAGGCTCTGTAATGAGATGCAGGACTGATTTGTGTTCCTGTATAGAATCATAGAATCATAGAATATTAGAGTTGGAAGGGACCTCAGGAGGTCATCTAGTCCAACCCCCTGCTCAAAGCAGGACTAACCTCAGCTAAATCATCCCAGCCAGGACTTTGTCAAGCCGCAGCTTAAAAACCTCTAAGGATGGAGATTCCACCACCTCTTTAGGTAACCCATTCCAGTGCTTCACCACCCTCCTACTGAAAAACTTTTTCCTAATGTCCAAACTAGACCTCCCCCCCTGCAACTTGAGACCGTTGGTCCTTGTTCTGTCCTCTGCCACCACCCAGAACAGCCTAGCCCCATCCTCCCTGGAACCCCCTTTCAGGTAGTTAAAGGCCACTATCAAATCCCCCCTCATTCTTCTCTTTTGCAGACTAACCAAGCCCAGTTCTCTCAGCCTCTCCTCATAAGTCCTGTGCTCCAGCCCCCTAATCATTTTTGTTGCCCTCTGCTGCACTCTCTCCAACTTGTCCACATCCTTTTTGTAGTGCAGGGCCCAAAACTGGACACAATATTCTAAATGAGGCCTCACCAATGCCGAATAGAAGGGAATAATCACTTCCCGCGTCCTGCTGGCAATGCCCCTCCTAATGCAGCCCAATATGCTATTAGCCTTCTTGACAACCAGGGCACACTGCTGACTCATATCCAGCTTTTTATCCACTGTTACCCCCAGGTCCTTTTCTGCAGAGCTGCTGCCCAGCTCGTCGGTCCCCAGTCTGTAGCTGTGCATGGGATTCTTCCTTCCTAAGTGGAGGACTCTGCACTTCTCTTTGTTGAACCTCATTAGATTTCTTTTGGCCCAATCCTCCAGTTTGTTTAGGTCACTATGTATCCTATCCCTACCTTCCAGGGTATCTACCACTCCCCCCAGCTTAGTGTCATCCGCAAACTTGCTGAGTGTGCAATCCACCCCATCCTCCAGATCATTAATGAAGATGTTGAACAAAACCGGCCCCAGGACCAACCCCTGGGGCACTCCGCTTGTGACCGGTTGCCAGCTAGACATGGAGCCATTGATCACTACTCGTTGAGCCCTATGCTCTAGCCAGTTCTCGTTCCATTTATATGTTATTTGCCTTTGCTCAACATCCCCCCCCACCATCGATATCAGTATGTTTTCTGCTGCTTATAACTTGGTCAAACATAGAGCATTCAGGCTGAAATTTTCCAAGCCCGGTATCTGCCTCAGGTTGAATATTTTTAGAGAACTTCAAATAAAGTTCAGACATTTCCAAAAATAACGATTTTTCAAAACTTCTGGCAACCTTTTTTTTTTTTTTTTTTTTTTTTTATAATGCTCTAGAGCCCCCTTGTTTTGGAGCAAGGATTTTAAACTTGGTGGGTGTGGGAACATCCTTTGTCAGTGATATGCCTTTTGCTGTCTCCATGAAAATCTGTCGAAATTTGGCCAAGTTATAAGCCCTTGAAAAATCAGTTTGCATAAACTCAGTAGAGACTGGCTGGAGCTTATCAGCTAAAATCTAAGATTCCATCCTCACTGAACTTACTTGAGCCTCTCACAATAGAAAGTGGTGATCAGACTGCACGTACGTCATCCTCACAAAGTGACGGATCATGGTCTCTCCAGCCCAGGGCTACAGGGGCTCAGAAGAGCTTTGCCAGGTTCTGGGAGCCAGGGTGGGGCCAGGCATTAGAACTGAGAGTAGGAACCTGTTTCTCCTGTGATCTCAATGACCCACCTGTGGGCATGCAGCATGGAGAAGGAAACTGTTGGTTCAAATGCAAAGGGGACAAAAATTGGACCAGGGGAAAGGGAAAGGAGTAGATTGGAACAAGGAGTCTGGTGAGACTGGGACTGAAGGTGTGTGGGGGGAGAGAAACTGTGGGATTTGGAGAGGTGATGACTGACAGCTGGGGGAGGGGAGGCTAAAATTGGCTGGGCAGGGAGACAGGGGCTGGAACTAGGAATCAGTGGGAGAGGGAAAAAGGGAAGGGAGGAGGACAGGCCTATCTGACAAGGAGCTGAGGTGGTGGGGCTTAAGTGGGATTGACCGGGACAAGGAGACAGGAAGGTAACTGGGACTAAGTCTGGGGAAGGTTAGAGACTGGGGCCTGGTCTACACTGGTGATGGAGGTTGACGTAACGTCACTTACGTCGATCTCTGAAAGCCTGCGTCTACACTGGCATGGCAGTTCTGTTGACTTAAACCGCGACAAAAGTCGATGTAATAAAACCACCTCCGCAAGTAGCGTAGCGCCTAATTCGATTTTATTGGGTCAATTTTGCACCAGTGTAGACAGAGCATAACATAATTCAAGGTTAATGGCCTCTGGGAGGTATCCCACAATGCCCTGTTTTGACCACTCTGGACATTTGTACTCTGCTGTTACGTGGTCACGCTACTGGGAAATGGCCCCTCCTCTTGTGCCCTGGGAAAATTGGAATTTTCATTTCCTATGCATCCAGCATGGAGAGAACTTTATTGCTGGACTCCTCATGGCTACTGCAAGGCCCAAACCCGCTCCGGCATGGAGTCAGCCAGAGGTCTTAGATCTCATCGGTCTGTGGGGTGAGGAGTCCCTTATGGCTCAGCTCAGAGCCAGCAAAAGGAATTTGTACATTTACGGGAAGATATCCCAGGGTATACTGGAGAAGGGACACAACAGGGATGCGCAGCAATGCCACGTGAAGATCAAGGAGCTGTGGCAGTCATATCAGAAAGCCAGGGAAGCTAACAGCCATTCTGGCTCCTCACCAAAAACATGCCGCTTCTACGAGGAGCTCCATGGAATTCTCAGCGGCGACCCCACCAGGTGCCGCCCCGCAGCATCGATATCTCCGCTAGGTCACAGTCCATGGACAATAATGAGGACTCTGTGGACGAGAAGGAGAAAGAGGCTGAGGAGATCAGGGTGCAGGAGAGCGGGGTGTCCATTCTCCCAGACAGTCAGGATCTATACCTGACCCCAGAGCAGTCCAGAAGCACACAGGACAGCATTAATCCCGGGGAAAGCATATCTGGTGAGTTGTTTTTCTTCTTAGCAGTTCTGTCCTGTTAAAAGGGGGAGAGGGGACGGGAAGGGGATTTCAGGCATTTAGCGGACTTTACTGGGGGTTACCCCTGGAACAGATTATTTATGTGATGAGATATGCTCCGAGAATCATCAGTTGATATCTCAAGGAAACTTTCAAGTATGCAATCTGTTATCCTTTGCAGAAGGTTTCAGGGGAGGGCAGCCTTGTTCCTTCCTCCCCAGTAGGATTGCTGCACAACGCTGCAATCAAGGGAGCCAGTATCATGGTGGAACACAGCATAGCGGCATAAGGGCCAGGCTGCGTGCAGCAAATCTTCCCTTTCCTCGTGCGTTACCCTCCGGAGACTGATATCATTCATGGTCACCTAGGGAAGACGGCGCATGTTTAAATACCGGAGCTGTACAGCAGATACCCTGTACCTCTGTATTCTCCATTGTAGTGTCCTACCAAGTCACTTTAATTATTTTGATTTGGTTTCAGAAGAGAGTATTAACCCCCCCGCACTGTCCTCAGATCCCCTGTGGCCACCTCATGACAAAACGGTCATCCAAATTAAACCATGTTGCCCAGGCACCCCTCTAATACAGGGCATTTAAAATGAGCTTTTTAAAGATCATGAATCTTCTCTATAGAACAATAAAGTGCTCTGGCTTACCATCTTTGTAATGGCACAGTAAGCAGACCCTTCTGGGATGTTAGGAATAGAATGAAGGTCTTGGTTTGCCTTGTGTACTGCCAGGGCAGTATTTTATACATTGTTGCAGTCGTTTCATTGTCTTAGGTCTGCTAACAATAGCAACCTTGTGCATTTCTTTTCATTCTGTAGACACCTCGGCCTTGGCCCAACCCTCTAGAAATGCTGCAGAAAGACTATCGCAGATTAGAAAGAGGAAAAAAAAATCAAGAGACGACATGTTTGGTGAGCTCATGAACGCCTCTGCGGCCACAGAGACAGACCTCAGAGCGTGGCGGCTGACTTTGCCCCAGAATTTGGACATGGACAGGGAGAGTCGCAGAGAAATGCAGGAGCATGATCGCACTACCACACAGGAGATGCTGTGAATCATGTGCAACCAGGAAGACCTACTCCGGTGGCTTGTGGAGCTTCAGGAGGAGTGGAGGCAGGACAGAGTCCTGCTGCAGCCCCTCCATAACGCTCCTCCGCCTATGGCTTTGCTGCCCTGCCCCTTCCCCACCCCCAAGAGGGATCGGAGGAGAATGGCCAGGCTGTAGCACGTGATACACTCCACCTTGGTGGAGGCGAGCAGAAAGCAGAGGTGGCCCCACTGACAGCTGGCCTTCAAGCAACCACACTACCCCTTGAGACTGTGAATGAACACTTCTCCCCCACCATGACTTGAATGTACATAAATAAAAGTTTGCATCATTTCAACACATGTTCTTTATTAAATCATATCTTGTTTTGGAGGGATTTGGAGGGTACCGATATCGATGGTGGAGGGGATGTTGAGCAAAGGCAAATAACATACAGGAACACAAATCAGTCCTGCATCTCATTGCAGAACCTGGTTTTCAAAGCTTCCCTAATGCAAAGCTCTCCGCAGTTAGCTCTCAGCTTATTGCTGGCATCTGGCTGCTCATAACTGGTGGCCATTCTTTCTGCCTCCACAGTCCAACCCTGGGGGAACCTCTCACCCTTCGCTTCACTCACATTATGAAGAACACAGCATACAGATATCACTGACGGGAGGTTCTTTTCACTCATGTCCAGCCTAGTGAGGAGACTCCTCCAGCTGGCCTTTAAATGCATTCAACAACCATTCTGCAAGTGCTTAACCTCTTATTAAAACACTCCCTGTCGCTGTCAAGGTGCCCCGTGTATGGCTTCATTAGCCAAGGAAGCAAGGGGTAAGCAGGATCCCCTAGGATCACTATTGGCATTTCCACATCCCCAAAGTGAATGTTTTGATCAGGGAAGAAAGTGCCCGCCTGCATGTTAGGAAATATCCCTGAATTCCGAAATACATGTGTGTCATGCACCTTCCCAGACCACCCCACACAGATGTCAGTGAAACAACCCCTGTGATCCACAAGGCCCTGAAGGACAATGGAAAAGTACCCCTTGCGGTTTATGTACTTGGTTGCTAGGTGGGCAGGTGCTAAGATAGGGATGTGCGTCCCATCAATGGCCCCCCCGCAGTTTGGAAACCCGATTGCGGTAAACCCCTTCGCTATATCCTGCATATTTTCCAAAGTCAATAGCCTTCATAGCTGAAGTCTACTGATGGCCCTGCACATTTAAATTATGGCAGCGCCCACTGTAGATTTACCGACTCCAAATTGATTCCCAACCGAGCAGTAACAGTCGGGGGTTGCCAGCTTCCACAGGGTGATGGTGACTCTCTTCTCCACCATCAGAGCTTGTCTCAAGCGAGTATTCACGTGGTTCAGGGATGGGGCCAGCCCCAAGCAAAGTTCAAGGAAAGTGGCCTTTCACATATGAAAGTTTTGCAGCCACTGGTCATCATCCCACAGTTGCATAACGATGCGGTCCCACCAGTCAGTGCTTGTTTCCCGGAACCAGAACTGGCGTTCCACGGATTGCAGATGATGCGTTACAGCCTGCAGCAATTGGGAATTGTTCCACTCGATGGCTTGTAGCAGGGCAGTCTCAGTGGCATTGCAGTTGCCTGTGCTTTGGCTTCTTGCTCTACTTCAAAAATACTCAATGATAAGCCGCAATGCATTTGTGATGCTCACAATAATAGTGCAGAGTTGAGCTGGCTCCATGTCTCCACAGCAATGGTAAGCGCGCGGTGTAAACAAACGGTGCGAAAATTGGTTTCCTGTTTGTTTGGGGGAAGAAAGGAGGGGGAAGGAGCATTGCATCATGGGACGATGAAACTCATCCTAACAGCCACCGTGGCTAGTTGCACTGTGGAATAACAACCCACAGTGCACTGCTTTGAATATCGACACAAGTGTGGTGAGTGTGGACGCATGAGACTGGCGCAAACAGTGTGGTGCGTACACGCTCCGGCGACTTCTAAAAATTGGCTAAAAGTTGACTTTAAGTAAGTCGACTTCACTCTGCAGTGTAGACATATCCTGGGACTCTGACAGCAAGCTGAAAGGGGGAGACTAAGACTGGCCAAGCAAGGAGTCTGGGTCTAGTTTGAGAAGCCGAGAAGTAGAGACGAGGACTGGGTAGACAGTGAGAATGGGCATGGGATAAGGATCCTGGCGTGGGGAACAGTCAGGACTGGGACAATGACAAGTTGAAGGGGATGGAGCTGAAGGGGTCAAAATTGAGGGAAAGAGGCAGAAGAGTCTGTGCTTACTGGAGCACACTCCCCTCCAAAGCCTGGAATGGAACCCCAGACTCTTGAGTCTCTTCATTCCTCTGCTGTCAGTGAAACCTACTGGCAAAGTGTGTGTCCCATTTCCCATTAATGCTAGTCCATATAAAGGATGACAACCTACTATTTCTATTAGTTATTCAGCTCAAGTGGCTGAGGTATATGAGTGGATCTAAAGAGTCCAACCTTGCTGATGTGGGTGGGTGCCACATGATGGAATTTCTATTTTTTCAGAATTTTTTTTTAAAACCTAGGAAATTACACACATAAAAACTCTAAGTTTAAAACATGTTTAAGATTGCAAAGTCAAGCACTCAAAAGTTAGGAAAAGCTAAATTTAAAGTTATCTGTATCACCTTAATTCGTCTCCCTAGTGTGTATGAGTTGTGATACTCTTTAATAACATGATCTCATATGATTTTTTCCACAGGATCCCCGCCTCATTCAGTGCACAGGATGGACCTGCTGCTGAGATGAATCAGGGTTATGTAGTAAAGGAGGCTGTTGCTTGCAGAATCTCTCCTCATTTGTTGCAGAAGTTGAAGGGTGTGTAGTGAATGATACAGGGGATTATGGGAAGAAAAAGGATGGTGTTATGGCTAAGGCAGTTGGATGCTGTCCTGGAGAACTGGATTCTATCCCTGCCTCTGCCACAGAGTTCCAGTGTGATGTTAAGCAAGGCATTTAAGCCACACTTTTCAGACGTGGTCACTAATGATCTGTTTGTTCCTCAGTTTCTGGATGCCTGCCTTGAGATTCAGAGGTCTGATTTGCTGCATTTGTGGGAGTGCTGAGGACTCACAAATGCAACTGCAGTCATTGATAATTGGGCTTCAAAGTGCTATATAATACTAAATACTCTGAAAAATCAAGTGCTAGGTGTCTCAAATTGGGCACCCAAAAAAAGTGGATACATTTACTGTAATCTCTCTGTGCCTCAGCGCATTATCTGTAAAATGGGGATACCATCCCTGCACCTTACAGGGTATTGTGAAGATAAATTAATTGTTTGTGAAGCACTCAGATACTATTTCTGATAAACACCATTAAAAAGCCCATGAGGAAATTAATAATTTGATCTTCATAACGGAGTTTGAATAGTGTGCAGCAGATAAGCCTAGGACAGCACACTGAACAGTGATGAAAAAGCAAAATATTGAATAGCTGCTCATTAAGTGAGCACTGTCTATCCTGTGCAGTGAATGAAGTAAGGAGTCCTGTGGGAAAAAAAACAGTATGTGATAATCTCATTAAAAACTATATCGTAATGTGTATGCACACGAGGACTGAATTAAGGTTGCACAGAGAAATGTCTCCCCTCCAACATTTTGTGGTGTTTTAGAAGTCACCCACAGCTCAAGACTCATTGTTACTCTTGATCTCAATTTTTCAAATGTATGCGCTTCATGATCAGCTCCTCATCCCCCTCCCCCCCCACTCCATCTCATGAATTTCCCAAATCACCTCCTCACCTCCACTCTTCCACCTCCCTTCTCTCCCAGGCAGCTCTTCATCCTCACTCCTTTGCTAACTGCCCCCAACTCCCAGATTATCCCTCACCTCCCATTCCTCCATCTCCTGTTCCCCCACCGTCCAGATCAGCACCTCACCCCCACTCTCCATCCTACTCAATTCTACAGAATACAGCTCAGCTTCTCACTCCCTTGCCACCCAGCTGAGCTCCTGTCCTCCCCAACCTCTAGCTCTTCATGTTCTCTTCAGTGCCTGATGCCTGTGTTTCTCCACCTAATCTTTCAGGCGCCCATCCTTCCTCTACCAGCAGGCCAACCACAAAACACACACAGCCTTCCTCCCCTTTGTTTTATCCATCCCAACTCTCCATCCCCAGCTGCAGTCTGGGCACTGGGCCGGGGCCAATGACATGGTCAGAGAGCAAGTAACTGCTTCACTTTCCCTCACCCCAGTGGTTCCCACACTTTCCTCTGCCGTGGCCCACCTTGATACCACTAATTATTTTGAGGCACACCGTCGCCATATAGTCTCCACATGAAGGCATGAATAGTCATGAGCCAGTTCAGAACTCTTCCAGTGGTTTTTGAAAAAATCCCGGGGCACACCTGCTGAAGCCTGAGGGCACACCCTGTGCCCGGTTGGGAAACACTGCCTTAATCCATGCAGGCAGGGGCTTTGCACACGTGCACCAGGGATGCAGTGGTGGTGTTAGCAGAGGCGAGGAGGGGTGGGAAAATCACCCTTTTGGGGCAGGACAAGGCTCAGAGTGCAGACGGCCTGGGTTCCAGCGGAGGAGGCAGGGTGGGGCCAGCTGGGGGCTGCTGATGGTTCTTGATCTCGAACACAAACAGCCGGGCTTCGAACCAAGCAGAGTCTTAAACAAACGGCGGTAAGGACCCCCAGGCAGCTGTGCGCTGGGGGAATGGCGCGCCAAGGGCGGCCGCCTGTCTCCCTCCGCCCGCCCAAGCGCCACACCCGTCACCCCTGTTACTGGCTGAGCGAGGATGCAAGTGCGGGCGGGTGTTGCAAAGTCTCCGCTGCGTCAGGGGAGGTGCGGCTTCCTCTGCTCAGCCCTGCCCTGCTCCCCCCCCCTCCGGGGGGTTTTTTTTTTTTTTTTTTTTTTTTCCTCTTCGGTCTGTCTTTAAGCAGCCGCTGCATTGAGGGCTGGGCACATGTGCGCCTGCATCTCGCTCTCCGTCACGCACGCAGCCCCTATAGACAAGCGAGCCCATTCATTCACTCCAAGCACAACAGGGCGCGCGAAGCCAGCCTCTGCTGCAGGGCCTCGCCCCGGGGGAAGCTCCGGAGGAAAGGTAAGGCGGCCGCACCACCACCACCACCAGCCAGCAAGGAGGGATCCGGGGGGGGGGAGAGAGGCATCCGCAGGAGCCCCCCACAGGATGCCCTAGGCTTCAGGGCTCCGGAATGAATGACCCACCCTGGTGCTTAGCCTGTGCGCGCCAGCTGGGCTTGGGCGCTGGATCCCCGGCGCGGCGATCGCCCTGCCCGCTCTCTTTCCGAGCTGGGTCGCGATCTAGCGGAGCGGGGATGGAAGGAAACCCGTGAGCAGCAGGCAGGGTTTGCCCGGTAGGTCAGTACCAGGAGTGGCGTTCGCGGGCGCCGCAGAGCTGGAGCTGGGGACTGTAAAGAGAGCCCCCCCCCACCTACCTCCCGCTTCTCTCCCTGATCTGAATGTATCGGGAGGGGAAGTGGTTTCTCTCCGCCCGGTGTTTCCCCTGTGGCAGAAGCCGGGAGCATTGTCACGGCATCCCTAGGAGATTCTCTCTTGGCTGGCCTGAAAATCTCCTGCTCGGAGGAAAGCGTGTTTGTCTTTGGGGGAAAGACTAGCATGGGCAGCTGGAAAGAGGCGCCTGGTGCTTTGATTCAGTGGGGCTGGGGTGTTTTGGCGGGGAGTTTCCTTTCCTTTCCTTGTGCGGATTACCGGCATGGCATGCAGGTCCCGTGGATCGTGGAAAACGCCCTGATTGCCTATGTGTCTCCGGCGCAGGGAAGGGGCATTTAAGCTGCAGATCTGCGGATCTGTATTTAGCTATTTTGGCAGCTGCCGGGCTTATGAAGAGGAAACCGTCTGATCCTAATCGTTTAAGCTGTTCGGGGGAGGAAAGAGGCTGACTAGCGCTGGTTGCGCCTGTAGCGGTTCCCAAATCTGCATCTCTCTCTCTCTAGTTGGAGGAGGGAATGGAGGAGAGGTTAGGGAAATATCCTCCGAAGGCAGGATCTGGTAACTGCTCAGCTGAGGCTATTGTCGTATTATTTGGAGGTTGGGGCGAGGTGGCAGGAGCTGAAATCATTACAGAAGTGGGGAGGAAGTGGTCAGGATGCTCTCTCATTGTATGGATCCCTGTATCCAACGATCATGGCTAGTGCGTCTTCCTCCTTCTCCCCCGCCTTCCGAATCCCAGGCTGGCTGGGATAACTCGGGGGGGGGGGGCACACGGCTGGTGTACTGTGATGTCAGCCATGTTTGGGTGGGTATGTTAATGAGGATCTCTCCTCAATCCTGATCAGTCTTGGATTTTTTTTTCATCCCGCATTTTAATGCTCATCCCCTCTCTCCAGCTCACATGTACACAAATATAATCCAGAGACAGGAGAGATTCATACCTATGATTTTCATGCTGTGATTGGACTCTGCACTCTTGGATTCCTTTTGATAATCCTCCTTATTGCCTACATGCTTCTTTAACATTTTCCTGTGGAGGTTGCTAGTATGAGAATGAACTGCAAGCCATGCAGTGAGGTTTAGCATTTCTCTGCCATGCTTTGTTTCAGTTGAGAAAGCCAATAAGATTTTTAAAAGGTATCATTGCATCTCCCTACCCGTAGAACTACAAAGGAATGTAGATTTCCATTGCACAGAATTTCATTTTATTTGTTAAATGTTGCAGTCATAGTCTTATATTGCTTACTGTGTGGATCAGCCATTTTAGAGCATCTGAGATTTAGTATTGCTACATACCAATCACAGTGAGTGTAGTAGCATTGGTTTATAAAAGAACCTAACTATTTTCAAAACAGTTTTCCTTTTAGGAGATAATCATTATTTGTAATAGAGGATAAAGATGCTGGCTTCTCTCAATTTCATTTTCCTCAAAAATGCATAAATTAGCATGCTGAACACTAGTGATTTCATGAGCGTCAGGTGTTACATCAGCCTTATGCTCTGCTTGTGCGCTCAGATATGTTCTCCAGACAACTTTCTCCTTTTGATAAAAATGACAAAAGTTCCCCAAAATCCTTGTGTGTTGGAACTTACTTCCCAGACAAATTGATCTTTTTAGTATTAAAAAGGAAATGTAGTTAACTAAATATTAGAATACCCAAATCAGGATTTCTCCATTTTGAACTTCTTTGCCATTATAGAGGATTGAATTTATACATAGGCGCTGTTAAGAAAACAGTATTTAAGGGCCAATTTCACACTCCTTACACACTGGCCCACAGACCTTCCTGGAAGCTCAACACTACCCTTCAAATACAAGGGGAGAGGAAGTCTTCCTGTTGATCTTAGAATGCAGAATTGAGTCCTTTCATAGATGTTCTGATGTGCCACCAGCACTAGTATTAAGAAATTGCTGATGCAATTCCAAGTCACTTTTGCAGAATACTGCTGATTCATAGATTTCAAGGCCAGAAGGGACCATTGTGACCATCTAGTCTGACATCCTGCATACCACAGGTTGTGGAATTTCCCCAAAATAATTCTTAGTGCATATCTTTTAGAAAAAAATCCAATATTGATTTAAAAATTGTTGGTGATGGAGAAGCCACCGCAACCCTTGGTAAGTTGTTCAAATGGCTAATTACTCTCACAGTTAAAAACTCATGCCTTGTTTCCTGTCTGAATTTGGGGTCTCTGTTTTTTAAATTATTTAAAAGTGTTGGTATCCTTTAATATTAAATTAATATATTTTCCTTCATGTTCCTTCATATCAGACCCTTCTTTGTCATCCTCTTCTTTTGGTAACTATCTCATGACATAAGTGCCAGTAGCAGTTTTTCAGGCAAATGATTTGGCAACCATAGGTTATATTGTTATATTATTTGTGGTTAGTTATGGAGACTATTTTGTCCTCACTTATCACATTTTTAATCCCCTTTAATACAGAAGAATATCTGAACTTTTCATCAACTAAATATTAAGTTCTATAAAATCTACTATGAAGTTACTAACAGTTGAGTGAATTAAGATGGCTGACAATACTGCTTTACTTAATGCAGGCTTTTAGCAGTTTTGGTGCTTATAGGTGGAGTTGGTAACAATCCCTATATTATATTAAAAACGATTTTTGGGACCTTTTTAAAGAAACTCTAACACATCCACTGTTTGCAGCAGGACTTTGAAGTTTTGCAGGGAGAAGTACCCAGGCTAGAGAAATAAATTTTTCTTTTGTCCTTTGAAATTTCATACAGATTTAACTGAGAAATCACCATTTTCCTTTTCCACTTGTATTCCTCAGGACAAATTTAGCAGCCTGCCATTATAATAATTGAACACCAACATTCTAAAGATCTGGGTCCACACCACCAACTAGCAGCAGAACACACTGCACTTGGTGTCTCACATCTCAGGTGAGTACCCCAATCACTGGGCTAAAAGATACAAGGGTAGTCGTTCTCCTCTCAACTGTTTTTTGTGTGGAGCCTACTGTACCAGTTCCCACAGGCGAGTTAGATGGAGGAGGCCTATCTTCCTTCAGTTAGTGCATCACACTGGGGCGTAAGCATCTGGATGTCCAGAGTGAGGCAGTTGTGCACATGCTCAGAGACAGGAACATAGGCGCGTAGGGAACTTTTACTGCAAAAACTTAGGCGCCAAGTGAGGTTTGGCAGCAGCTGAACATGAGGTTTGTGAATACTCAGTCTGGGATTTTGGTGCCTAAAGTGGCAGTTAGGAACCTAAGTCCCTTTGTAAATCTGGCCCATTGTAATATTTAAAATACCTTTATCTCTTCTCCCACCATAAGTAAGGATTAAGGGTTTTTGCTAAAAAACTCGTCATAATTAGGGATCTGCCAAATTCATGCCCAGGAAAATCGTGTCATGGACTGGGAAATCTGGTCTTTTGTGTACTTTTGCCCTATAATCATGGGTGGTGTGTGAACACCCCATTCAGGGTGGCTAGCTCCTGGCTCCGCCCCTTCCACCTGAGGCCCTGTCCCTTCCTCCTCCTCCCCCCACTGGAGCCCGGCCCCAAGCCCCCTACCGTGGCTGGAGGAGCCTTGCCCCAGCCACTCCGAGTTCTCCTAGTGTGCCCCAGTCCCGGGCTGGCTGGCCTTCCCCACCTGGGATGCCTGAGCACTGAGCGGCCGTAGCACCAGGCAGCCACAGCCCTGGAGCACTGGGTAGCCCAAGTGCCAGGCACCCCAGTCTTGGACCAGCTGGGCAGCCCAAGTGCTGGCCCCAGCCACCCTGAGTCCCACCCAATCCCAGGCAGTCCCACCAGCACCAGGACTGAGCAGCCCCAGCCCTGGAGTGCTGGGCAGCCCAAACACCAGCCCCACCTGCACTGAGTCCCAGCCTGTCCCAACCCTGGGTTGCCTCAGCTCTGGAGCACTGGGAGGCCCCAGCACTGGGCGGTCCCAGCCTGAACACCAGGCTGCTCCAGTCCTGGACAGGCCGGGTGGCCCAAACACCAGCCCCAGCTGCCCCAAGTCCCACCCAAACCCTGGACAGCCCCAGCAACCCCACCACCGGGAGGCCCTAGCCCTGAGTGCTGAGCTGCCTGAGCGCCGGGTGGCCTGAGCGCTGGCCCCAGCTGCCCTGAGTCCTGGCCCATCCCAGTCTCGGGTCAGACCTGCTCCAACCCTGAGCGGCCCCAGTCCCGGAGAGCTAAATGGCCCCAGCACCGAGCGGCCCCAGCCTAGAGTGCTGGGCAGCCCAAATCCCAGGCAGCTACATCCCCCAGCTACTCCCTTCCCAGGTCCCCCCCAACCCCAGCCTCCTTCTCTTCAAGGAGAGGCTAGCAAGGATGGGAAGAGAACTAGGAGCTTTGCTGTGCTGGGCTGGGGGAACACAGCAGGACGGGCTGGGTCCTCAGGGCTGAACGTGGATGGGGCCACACCTGGCCATTTGGGAAGGCTTAGCCTTCCCTGGCCTGTGATACCCACTGCCCATGCCTGTACTATAGGGTAAAAGTATACAAAAGTATACAGCATTTCTCAAACTGGTGGTCCCAACCCAAAAGGGGGGTCGCAAGCTTATTATGGGGGGGAGTCGCAGTATTGCCACTCTTACTTCTGCACTGCCTTAGGAGCTGAGAGACTGGAGATTGTCAGCTGCTGGGTGGAGAGTCCCAGAGCTCAGATTCCAGTCCAAGCCCAAATGTCTACACAGCAATTTTTAGCCCCATAGCCAGAGCCCAACAAACTCAAGTCAGCTGACCCGGGCCAGTCATAGGTTTTTATCTCTGTGTAGACATATCCTTACTGACCTACTGTGTCATCTAATGGAATGCCTAAAGCGACAAACACATCTAATGGAATGCCAGATCCAAACTAGCCCAAGGGTAAAGTCGAAATATGTGATTTATATCATTCCTGAGTGGCTGCACGAAGCTATGGAACAGGAGGTATAGGCCGTGTTAGACCCTGGAGTCACTGAGGAGTCCAACAGTCCCTGGTTTAGCCTGGTGGATCTAGTTCCCAAACCCAATGGGATCACATCATTTTATGTGGATTTCAGGAGGCTTAATGCACAATTTGATGCCTACCCAATGCCATGCATTGATGAACTCCTCAACCATCTTGGGATGGCTAAATACATAGCCCTCCTTGATTTAACAAAAGGATACTAGCAAATACTCCTGGGCCCAGATTCCAAAGAAAAGACAGCATTAGACACATCTTGGGCTTTGTCAATTTACGACCATTCCCTGTGGACTATATGGGGCCCCAGCCACATTCCAGAGGTTTATAGACCAAGTCCTACACCATCATATTTAAGGCTCTACTTAATTCGCAATAGTGTGGAAATTGCAGATCCCACAATATTAAGGCTGCCACTGCTATTTTGACAGTGGGAGCCCCCGCTGTTAGCTCCGTGCAAGGCAGGGGCTCCTGCTGCCAGCTTCTCCAAATTACTGCAAATAATAAAGGTCCATTATAACTTTTCCATGATTTTCCATACCTTGTCTGCAACTCAGCCGCAAGTATTTGACAATTATCCTGTGATTCAAGTAAGGCCTTAATCATACTCAATTTGCAGAAGCCTATCTGGACGATGTTATTTTTAGTACACTTGGCAATCACATATGGTATATGGGGCCCTCTGTGGTGCAATCATCAAAGAAGGCAGGACTCACTGCTAAACCAAAGCAATACAAGTTTGTGGTGCAGGAAATCCACTGCCTTGGGTATCTCTTATGGAATGACCAGGTTCAACCTCTGCCAGATAAGACAGAAGCCCTGAAGAAGACTCCAGTTCCCACCGCAAAGAAAAAGGTTTGGCTTTCCAGGGTCTAGCCAGCTATTACCAAAGATTTATGCTCCACTTCTCATCATTCACAATGCCATTAACAGACCTCTCAAAGGCCAATGCATCCCAAGCAATCTAATAGACAATTTAATGTAACAAGGCCTTTTCCAAGATAAAGAATGTCCTGGGTCAACAGCCTGTGCTACGGTGCCTGCACTTCTCACTCATGTTTATATGACCAAATGATGCTTCCACAGTTGGTTTGGGAGCAGTGCTGTCCTAAAACTTTCAGGGAATGGAACATCCAATGCTTTACCTAACTCAGAAGATGCAGTCATGAGAGACCAGATACTTCATCATCAAGAATGAATTCCTGGCCATCACATTGGCTGTGGGGGGCATTATGCTGCTATCTTTTAGGGGATCCCTTCAATCTAGTTACAGACTATGCACCCCACAAATGGTTGCAGTCAGTGAAAGACACTAACCCTCACATTACTTGGTGGTATCTGAAATTAGAACCCTACACCTTTGGTGTACAACACTGGCCAGGTTCACAGCACCAGAATGCAGACCTTTTTTCCTGGGATGATGGCATTATTGCTGAGGGGGGGAGATTAGGCCCATTCTGCGGTGAGGGAGATGTATGACAGCATCTGTAAGACCTTTTCTGCCCCCTGCTGGAGGCATCAATGCCCAAAACTTCCAGCCCAAGGAAAATCCACTCAGACTGGTCAATCAACAAGACAGTCCTCCAAAGTCATAAAGGGGCCAGGAGAAAATATTGACCAATAGGTCAATAGGACCAACAGGTCAATTAAGAACTTGGTAGACTAAGGAGGGGAGCAGCCCTGAAGGGGACACAACAGAGCATCCCTGTCTGCCACAGTGACAAATGTTGAGAAGTCTATAATTTGCTGAGAAGATTAGATAAGGGATAAAATTAGGTTCTGTTCAAACCACCACTGAGATGATGATTAGAGACAACCTACACATGTAGAACAAAAATGGCACGCAAGAATTCTGAAATAAAATAATCTTAGATATTCCCCACATGTCCAATTAGAGATCCCCAAATATAAGTCCCTGTCATTCCATTGATTTGCAAGGAGACGTTGTCACTGAGTTAACAAACCAACTGTTAAGAAATATTTTACTGAAGTCTGATGATTCTGTGAAGAAAGTTTCTACCCCTAGTTATGCCATATTGTTTGCCTAATAATTTCAGAAAGAATCCTCCAGTGGACCTGAATATGGGGATGAGAAAACAAGAGGGAGAAATAAAGGATTTATTTGGCCTGTAGTTGAGATTGTGAAAGAAGTTCCTGTTCTAAGAGAGAACCCCGGAAGACCATTTATTAGGAATTGAGAGCTATATTCACTGTTAAAATTAGCAAGCACTACTTCATTGAAGTCAGTAGATATGCACCTACTTACATGAATGGTGGATTTGATCCTGAGTCTTTAAATTATTTTGCAAGGGTCTAAACATTTAACTGGGAAGAGGCATGTCAAGGGGAGATACTCATTTTTTATAATGCCTCCAAACCAAAAGTCCACTTCTGAGTCCTTGTGCAAGACTGCAATGTCACATTTTCTTTGTTATATTCCTGCAAGTCTCAGGTAGAATCACAAGGGAACACATAGAACTGTGTCCCTCTTTATATGGCTGGGATGGCATCTTTCATGAGAGAAAGATCAAATCAGATGCAACTTGAGTCCTCATCTGTTTCTACCACACTGATTGAAAATATTTTGGAGTCTAGCCTTGGAGACAATTTGGATGAAACTGAGAACACCATGTTTTCCTAACAGATTTAAAGTTCTTAATGTGCACTTGTATAACAGTTTTATGATGGGAAACTTGTACTAATGTCTTGGTATGCACAACTATTTTATTGAACGAGGACAAAATACTATAGCATTCAGCTCCTACTGAGGAGCAGATAATGGCCACTCCCATACTTTTCCATAGTGCAGAGTGCAGAAGGATAACAATGGTCTTGATTAGACAGGAAGAAGATAGTGCAGGCTCTGGATGCCTATGTGGCATATGCTGCTGCTTTGCAGCAGTAGTTCTATTAAACAGAGTATTGTAACATAGTGTAGCCCTTCCTTTGAGTGATGACCAGTCTGCAGACAGGTCTTCGCCTACTTCAGTCATTCTTCACAATCACTGTCTGCCTCCAAAACTTAGATCGCTCTTTCTGCTTTCTCCCTCCCATTCCTATTTCCCAGTCAGAACTTATGTCCTTCAGCTCTCCCCCAAAATCCCATCAACAGCACTGGTCTAATTCTTCTCAGATCAGCAAGGCTCCTGCTCTTTTTCTTTCCCTCTTCCAGCCATCAGCTCCTTCCACTGTCCTTTCCTCAGTCTACCACAGCAGCAGATGTGGGAACAGCCTGCTGTATATTTGAGTTGACTCCTGCAAGGTTACTGTAAGGTGCTGAACATCCTCATCTTAGCTTTACTTAGAGTTTTTCCACACATAAATCTCAGAAGTGGGTAAGTATCATCATTTTACAGATGGGAAAACTGAAGCATGGAGATGTGACTTGACCAAGGTCAGAAAGCAGCTTAGTGGCTGAATGTGGATAGAATCTTGACTTCTAGTCCAGTGTCTTATGTGCTGAACTATGCCAGCCTTCACTGGAGTCAATGGGGCATCTTGTGACAGGGAGAAGAAGGAACGTAGCACCTTGCAGGACTGGATTTTCAACTGTTCTGGAACCTTCTGCACAAAGCTAAGAGAATATGCTGTGAACTCCATATATCCTTTCACACACTGCATTCCACCTTTGCCTAACACCATCACGTTATGCATAGAGCTACCTCTGAGAAGAACATTCAGTTTTGAGAACATGAATCTCTTACTCCGCTTAGTAAGTGATCTTGAATTTAAAAGGAAATTAATTCCCTTTTTCTTTTTTTCTATTTTGAATGTGTAGGAATAGTGTGTTATATTTTGATTAAGTGAGACTTTTCAAACAAGATAATTTCTGCTGTATTTGGGTTTTGTTGCTTTTCTTTAATAAAGTGTTAAAAAGTGGTATCTTCATTTTGTCTTTATTTCCTTTATGCAAATGTCCAAATGAGGGCTGAAACCATTTTTGGCCAAAAATAAGGTGTTAGGACTATTTATAATTTATTAATTAGTGTATTTAGACCCTTTCCCAATCTTTCTGATGAATGTTTTTAATTTTGATTTAATACAAAATAAAATATATACAAAGAAAGTAAGAAAGAAAGAAAATACATACCTTCTATAAAGGAATGGAGGGTGTATTGGGATCTATATGTTTTCAGACAATAATATGTTCTCTTTTGAAAGCTATGAATCTAAAAACAATTATGTTTTACTTTATGGTAAAATAAATCTTTGCTATGGCTCTTTGCTGTTGAGTTATGTCAATCAGTGTTATAATATTCTAGTGTACTTTATAAACTAAAATTGCTTTACATACATCTTTGCATATAGACTGGTGCTGTGATTACAGCTACATGATTTCTTGGTCAACTATTTTCATTTTACTTTCAAATTTGTATGCAAGTCTACAGATGTTTTGTGCATGTTGTTCCCTATAGATTATGAAAAACTCCAGTATCATCACTTTTTAATTATTTATTTGTACTACATAATTGAGAGCACTTGGAATACAATGCATATCCAGTAAGTTTCACTCATATATTAATATATACATCTTACCAGATAAATATGAAAATGCTAAAAAAGGGATTTAAATATTGGTGATGGTCTCTGGTGTGGGAAGGACAGTGCAAAGCTGCTACAATTCTTAACGAGAGAGCAGGAGCGGGTGAAACTCCCAGCAGAAAAGACTGTACAGCCAGGCTTCTCAGAGAATAAGTCTATTCAGATTCTTTCACTGGTAAAGTTCCTATGGAGTCTGATTGGAACTTCAAACTCCTCTCCTTCTCCTGACAAATACCACCTGCCTATCAGCATAATTAAAAGTGCATAGTCTACCGAGCGCTATTGGGCCAGCCAGAGTGACCACGGTGGATAGTGTCGCACCAGGCATTGTGTAGTCAAGTTCCCAGATCTAGCTCAATCCTGTGACTTCATGGAGCTCTAGGGCAGCCCTATGGGTGGTGCCAGCTAGGGTTAGAGCATGCTCCCTTTTATGTTTCAGTGGAAAGTTTGAGAGCCTGGTTTTGTGCATCCTGGTGACATGGCCAAAAAGCATGCCACACCACGTTTTGATATAATGAACTACTGATGGAAGGCCAAATCTCTGTGAGATTATGACATTTAGCACAAAGACAAACAACTTTATGCTCAGGATTTGGCGCTGACCATGCATATGTAATGCCTCTAGCTGCTCCAAATCTGCCTGTAAGTGGGTCCATGTTTCTTACCCATATAGCATTATAGGTAATCCACGGATGTGATAAACCCTGGACTTTGTCTCAGTTCAAAGATGTTTTTGGATCCATAAGTGAGACATGGCCCTCATGCAGGATGCAGTGAGACCTATTCATTGAAGAATGTCTGGTTTGCTGTGACTGAACTGTGCTTGCAGCCTAGGTAGATGAACTCATCAATGCTCTCCATGGTACTCGACCCCACCTGCACTGGGGGTTCTGGTGGCCCAACTCTGAGATTCTGGACCTTGGTCTTCTGCCATCAGATGTTCAACCCCGGAGTGTGGACAGCATCTTGGAGACCTTTGAGGGTGGGGCTGAAATTATCTGACTATATGAACAGGGCAGCATCATCAGCATAGTCTTGGTTGGTGAACACTTTTTGACCAACCCTGATTCTGACATGTGGAGTGGAAAGTCTTAATATCTAGTTGATAGCTTGACAGAATAGTGTGGGGGCAAGAATATATCCCTACCACACACCTGAGGCAAAACACAGCAAAAACCTTGAACCAGCACAACTCTTGCTCCAGTACTGATTTGAAGACTGTTCACCAGATTTAGTAGAACATCTAGAATGCCAACGTCTTTCAGTATAAGCCAGAGTGTTTGCTTGTCAACTGAATCAAAAGCTGCTTTGATATCAATATATGCCACATGAAGTGTGTGGTTACATTCTTGGTGAAGCTCAGCCAGAAGCCAGAGGTTAAGTCCATTGTCGACCACACAACGGCAAAATCTGATTGCTGTGGATGATGATGTCTGCTAAGGAGTGGTTGCATCCTTCAAGCAGAATGTGAATGAAGACCTTTCCAGGTAATAGTAATGAGATCAGCCTGTAGTTGCCACATTTGGTGCAAGATCCTTTGCCATGGTACAGGGACACTATTATGCCATCTTGCATTCTACTGGAATGTTGATGCTCACATTTTTAAGAACCGTTGTTGCAGGCCAGTGCTCACTAATTCCAAGGCATCTCTGATTAGCTCAGGTGGAATACCATCAGATCCAGCAGCACATCCATTCCATAACCTTTCGTACTTGCTTGAGTGATGGAGGATCAGTATCTGTCCCTGGATCTGCAGCTATGTGATTTGCCAGGTTACATAGCTCTGGACAATCATCAGCAGACGCATGGTCCAGCATGCTTTCATAAGCTGTGTTTCATTTGTCCAGGATCTCCTCCATCAATGAGCAGGTAGAGCTGTCTAATTTTGTGATGGGGATGGTAGAAGGTTGTTATGGCTGCAAGCCAGGTGCATGATGACTCTCTAGGCAGGATGCAGAATGTTGTACTTCAGACTGTCCTCTGCTTCATTGGCCAGGGAGTCGATGTAGATCTCATGGCCATGGCCTTGGCCCGGAAAATGCCTTTCAGCTGTTTATGTTCTAGGACATCTCCCTGCTTTTGTGCCTCTTCAGAAAGCCAAAGTTTCTTGTGCAACTGTCTGATGCTGGTTGTGCCAGTGGTGGCATGTAATATTGTATTATGTATACCAGTCCAGGTGCTCTCCATATCATCTGAGAGGGTATAGAGTTTACATATATGATCCTTGATGGCCTGTGCGTATTTCATGGCTTCAACAGGATCCCCAGATAGACTTTATACATTGTAGTGTTGGTGGATGTCTGGCTTACAAGGAGTTGGAAAATTCAGTGAAAGCTGAGCAACAACTAGTCTATGTTCTGAGTTTGCTGGTGCTTCTGCACTACTGAAGATTCAGTGAGATTTCACTGTGGAGTGATTTCTGATGAGGATGTGGTCGTTTTCCTTCATTGCACGTCCATTGTTTTAAATTAAGATCCAGCAATGGTTAAGGTGCCTAATCAGGAGTCCATAACATCCAAGACTTTGGTGGCATACAGTGTCAAAAGCTGGGTGGTAGTGTCATTTGAGGAACTGGAACCGAAGGGACCTATCATAGTTTCACATCCAGCTGGATTGGAGCCAGTCACTGAATTGAAATCCCTGAGCGCTAGCAGTGTGTCGTGGTGGAGTTGACTGGATTTTTGCTTCTAGTTAGTGGTAGAATGCATCCTTTTCTGCAGGTGATGCGTCTTATGTTGGCATATAGGTCACAATGGCAGACAAATGTCCATGACGATGTTGGAGCCAAGCATAGAATAAGCATGGAGAGATGGGTTTCATAGTGGTTAAAGTCTGTGTTAGAGGTTGTTTTATAACAAGTGCCACATCTTGAGTTTGGTGTGAACTCACCGAAAGCTTGCTTCTCCCACGGAAAGTTGATCACTTTGTGACAGCTGGGCCTCTGTGATGCCAGCAGTTATGATGTTTTAATGGTTGAGTTTCACAAGAGCTGTGTTCTACCCAGTGCCATTCATTGCTAACACATTCTATGTGGCAAGATGGAACGTGCCTCTAAGGCCTGGTTTAGACTTCCAGGAAGTTGGGGTTATGCAACTTCCTTAAGCAGGGTTTGTTTCATGCCCATTCTATGCATGCAGAACACTCCCTTCCTCCGGGCATTGGCTTTAGCCCTCATGCTGTTGTGGTCTGTCATAGCTGGATGCCCTTTCATTTCACTTTGCCTCCATGGGACTGGGGAAATGTAGAGGGATTTCATTTTGGGGAACACTATTCCCCTTCCCAGGAATTCTTCCACCAGATGCTGTTGATTTCTGAGGGTGTGGATGACCATTATGAAGATCTAGCTCTTCTTGTGTCCTATGTGGTACACGCATCCACAGTCATGGCTCATCCACCTTTACCACCATTGTGAAACGTGGCCCTTGTTCACTGGGTCTGTCATTGGCTTTAGTGAAAGGTTAATTTCGCATCACAAGCAGTATGCTTGGCTGCTCTAGAGCTATTCTTCCTATCTGCCTGTTCCAGCTTTTCTGAATGTGGCTGTGAACCTGACAGAAAAATTGTGACTGTGTACAGTGAAGATAAGACAATTAAGGAGTTAATTCAAGCTCGGTTTCCCCATTGAAGGTATTAATATTGCTTCAGTCATTAACAAGATCAGAATTATGTGAGAGGAAGGAAGGTCCAATGGTTAGGTTACTAGCTTAGGCCTTAGGAAACCTGGGTTCCTGCTCTTCCACAGACTTCCTGTGTGACCACAGGCAAATTTCTTAGGCCCGGATTCTCAAAGGTACTTAGGCATTGTTTCACTCAGCATTGCAATGCCTAACCTCTGGGTACTTTGCTGCCTAGGGGAATTTTCAGCCCCAAACTAGGCACCTAGCCTCCCCATACAATGCATGGGGAAGGTCAGGTGCCTAAGAAAGGGATTGTCAGAAGCTAGAAAGCTGAGTGGGGAGCTGCCTAAGCTAGCGAGGAGTAAAATGCTTAGGAAAGTGGCTGACCTTGTGTGCCTGGTTCATGGACCAGAGATAGATGCCTCCCTGTGCAAGGGATCCTCAGTCATGGACCCTGTTCTGGAGTTAGGCACATCAGCCACTTCGGTAGCCAGTGCTCTAACAGCTGAAACCATCTTTCTGCCTCATGCTTGATCCTTCTCATTTGCATTCCCTGAGTCCCTGGCTGTCTCTCGAGTGGCTGCTGTGCTGCTCCTTCCACCTACGAGTGGCCTGCATCTGGCCTTCCTACTGTGTGGGGTCTGACAGGCATCTGGTCTTAGGCGTGTTCAGAGCATGCCTACAAGATTGGGCCCCACTGGTGAGAGAGGCATTTCCCTGCATAGTTTGAGAATTCTGCTTTAGGGCCTTAGCTTCTCTGTGCCTCCGTTCTCCCATCTTAAAAAAAAAGATAATAATAACATAATAGTACTCGCTACCTCACAGGGGTGTTGTGAAGATAAATACATTAAAGATTGTGAGGTGCTCAGATACTGTGGTGATGGGGGCCTTATAAGTATTGATATAGATAAAACTTAAACAGGTTGATTTCTTTTCTGAATCTAGACATATTGGGTATGTCATCTCACTCTGCAGCAGCGAGCCTCCCGGCCCGGGTCGATATACAGAGGATTGCAGGGCTCGCACTTGCACTCTAAAAATTGCTATGTAGCCAATGCTTTGAAGTTACGACTTAGGCTGGTGCTCAGCCTCTGAAGCCTTCCCCTTCCCTAGGCTTCAAGACCCAAGGCTCCAGCTCTAGCCACAACACTTACACAGCTATTTTAGTGAGCCCTGTGAGCCTGAGTCCATCAACCTGGGCTGGGAGTCTGCCGCAGGCTGTGTGGATATACCCATTCAGTCTTGATTCTAGTAAAGAATAAAGCTCTCACCTTCTTTTCTGGGAGAAAGATTGGGCCCATAATTTGCAAGATGCAAGTGTTAACATAACACTTGGTTTTGATATTTCAATAGCAGAAGGAAATGGCAGCATTTTCATTTAACCAATTAAAAACCCATCTAGGAGATCATAATCACTAGTCAGTTGGGTATTGTTTTAATTTAGAAGGGCTTGTTTTTAAATAATTGCTCAGGGGATTTCCAGAGAATTCTGCTCATGCTAATTCAGATCATTAATTACTATTACCATGTTCTTATTTGTGTGTTATGTTCTAAAACATTTTTAATTGGGCCACACATCACCTATATCAGCAATTTCCATTCTGTTAAGTTCTCTGAGACATCAAAGGAACACTTGTCCAGTCAATTTAAGATCAAATTTAGGTTTTTTAAAAACAGGGATTCACACAGGAAAAGGGGAAAAATGTTGCCATGGTTTCCTGTCGCTGTTAAATTCCAATGCAGTTTCTTTCCGCATTTCAACAAAAAAAAAACCACCCTCTGTGGTAGTGTTTCCAATAATGCAGCAACAGCCCGTGTATGAGAATGAGGAAATGAAACTGACTGGAAACAAAAAGTTAACTGACTGGTTTATTTTCATTGTCTAAATCAACTGTAGCAAGAAAATTTTAACAAACAGCATTAATGATGAGAAAATTAGATTTTAGATATCCTTTCAGTGTTCAGATAAGGTATTATTAATAGTAGAGTCCCCAGCCCTCCTCAGCATTATATCATGCATCTGTAGGTCTGACCAGGGCATTAACTCCCTGCTTACTGATGCTCAGTTAGGTCCAGGGAACTACAGACCGGTCAGCCTCACCTCAATCCCTGGAAAAATCATGGAGCAGGTCCTTAAGGAATCCATTTTAAGGCACTTGGAGCAGAGGAAGGTGATCAGGAACAGTCAACATGGATTCACCAAGGGAAAGTCATGCCTCACCAACCTGATTGCTTTCTATGATGAGGTGACTGGCTCTCTGGATGTAGGGAAGGCGGTGGATGTGATATACCTTGACTTTAGCAAAGCTTTTGATACTGTCTCACACAGTATTCTTATTGGCAAGTTAAAGAAGTATGGGTTGGATGAATGGACTATAAAATGGATAGAGAACTGGCTAGAGCATAGGGCTCAACGTGTAGTGATCAATGGCTCCATGTCTAGCTGGCAACCGGTCACAAGTGGAGTTCCCCAGGGGTCAGTCCTGGGGCCGGTTTTGTTCAACATCTTTATTAATGATCTGGAGGATGGGGTAGATTGCACCCTCAGCAAGTTTGCAGACGACACTAAGCTGGGGGGAGTGGTAGATACCCTGGAGGGTAGGAATAGGATACAGAGTGACCTAAACAAACTGGAGGATTGGGCCAAAAGAAATCTAATGAGGTTCAACAAAGAGAAGTGCAGAGTCCTCCACTTAGGAAGGAAGAATCCCATGCACAGCTATAGACTGGGGACCGACGAGCTGGGCAGCAGCTCTGCAGAAAAGGACCTGGGGGTAACGGTGGATAAAAAGCTGGATATGAGTCAGCAGTGTGCCCTGGTTGTCAAGAAGGCTAATAGCATATTGGGCTGCATTAGGAGGGGCATTGCCAGCAGGTCATGGGAAGTGATTATTCCCCTCTATTCGGCATTGGTGAGGCCGCATTTAGAATATTGTGTCCAGTTTTGGGCCCCCCACTACAAAAAGGATGTGGACAAGTTGGAGAGAGTGCAGCGGAGGGCAACCAAAATGATTAGGGGGCTGGAGCACAGGACTTATGAGGAGAGGCTGAGGGAACTGGGCTTGTTTAGTCTGCAAAAGAGAAGAATGAGGGGGGATTTGATAGCGGCCTTTAACTACCTGAAAGGGGGTTCCAGGGAGGATGGGGCTAGGCTGTTCTCGCTGGCGGCAGATGACAGAACAAGGAGCAACGGTCTCAAGTTGCAGGGCGGGAGGTCTAGGTTGGATATTAGGAAAAAGTTTTTTACTAGGACGGTGGTGAAGCACTGGAATGGGTTACCTAGAGAGGTGGTGGAATCTCCATCCTTAGAGGTTTTTAAGCTGAGGCTTGACAAAGCCCTGGTTGGGATGATATAGCTGAGGTTAGTCCTGCTTTGAGCAGGGGTTGGACTAGATGACCTCCTGAAGTCCCTTCCAACTCTAATATTCTATTCTATGATTCTATGATTTAGCCAGAAGGGGATTCCTTCAGCTTTCATGCTCTGAAGGGGAGCTGCTGATATTTTGTTATGCTCAGGACCAGATTTCCGATTAGGCATAGTAGGCATGTGCCTAGGGGAGCCATCGTTTTAGGGGCACCTGAACAGTGGCGGATTAACATATGGGCTAATGGGGCTGTGCCCAGGGGTCCTGGCCAATTTGGGGTCCTGCATGAACACCGGAACTCTGGCCCCACACTGGTCCTCCTCTTCCCTCTGAGGACCTGCCACCTGGCCGGTCACTCCAGCCCCTCTCTCCCCCTCCCCTGCACGGAGCTGGTTCAGCCAGCCCCTCTTTTCCCTGTTGCTCCCCTCGATGCCCCGCATGGAAATCATGAAGGTCAGCTGCTGTAGGCAGGTGGTGGGGGGAGGTTGAAGATGCTGTGCCTAGAGGTGCATAAGGTGTAAATCCAGCCCTGGTTACACTCCAAAAAAATGTTTATTCCCAAATATCTCTGTTTCTGCATTTTTGATAATACGTGCCCCAAAAGCAAAGTGATTTGGTGAGATATGGCAGGATTTAAAATGGTCACAAGGAAATGCTGGGTCTGTTATAGTACCGAGTGTTGGAATGTCATTAGCTCCTAACTACATATGTAATAGTATTATTAGGGGGGAACTGTTTTTTTTCCCCCTTAATGCTAGATTACTGAAGCAGAGTGGACACGTAAAAGTGACAAGGTCTAAATTTGCCTGTCAGTTAGCGCCATGTGATTACATCAGCCTGCTTAGAAGACAGCCAGGAATGGGCCTAACACAGCAGATTATCTGGCGGTAATGCCAAACTCAGGACTTGGAAGATAAACCAGATAAATGACATTTATTTCCAATTTATAATGCATTCACACTTCATTTCTACAGGAGGCATTTACACATGCATTACAGTACCATGACTGTATTTAAAGGAAAGTACCCTAGGGTGGAGATGAGCAACACCATGCTCCCTGTATATCCATCAAGAGCCATGCTGTGTATTTTGTCATATCACTACATCCTCACCAGTAACCAACCCACTTCAAATAAACAGAAGTTCTATGATCTGTGTTGTACAGGAGGTCAGACTAAATGATCACAATGGTCCCTTCTGGCCTTGGAATCTAGGAAAACCCATGTCAGAGTACTTAGTTGTTTTAGCTACATCAGTGACTCCAGGTAATAAAGCGCAACATTTAGTATAACCCACAAGTTCTTTGTATTCAGCCTTACAAAGCTAATGTATCTGAAACACAACTCTTGAGTTTAATTTATTCCATATTCTGGTTGGAATAACTAGGAAAAAGAAAAGAAGCAGCAGAAGTTAGGACACGTTGTAACGTCTGTTTGCCCCATTTCTAGTGCATAGAAATACTTCAGATACTTCAGAAATGAACATTTCATAATTTTTCTCTTCAAATGTGATCCTTAAAAATAAAATAAAAGCATTTGAGAGATTACTTTAAATTATATGCTCACGTATATGGGGCCAACATGATCTTGCCTTCATTACAAGATAGCAGTTAAACATGTGGTCATGATCTAATTTGAGAAGGTATTGATTTAGTTTAGATATTAGGCAAAACTTTCACAAAAGCTTATGGGGTAAGGAAAATCTGATCTGGGAACCTGTAGAAGCTGTAAGCATCTGAGAATTCATTACATTTTGAGTATGAGTATGGATAAGATTTTGTCATGGTAAATTAGGCAAAATTCACAGAACAGTCATAGTAAAAGTGAACAAAATCATTGTATGGTCACGGCAACAAAAATGTCTAATAATTTAACAATAAAGTATTACAGTGTAACATTTACAAGAAACAAACAACGTTAATGCAATAGTTTTCAGTTCCTTGACAAAGTAAACTATTTTGAAAGTAGACGTACAAATTGTGCAATCATTTTTCAAACAAAAATAATGAAGAACTATAGAACAAAAGTAACTGATCCTTTAGTAAAATCCCTTTTGCAAACAAGTTATACGTAGACAGACTTATTTTTTATGCAGCGTCTGTTGTCCCCAAGCACATTTTTATAAAATGAGAAGAGGTGTTCGCTGTTGGCAAGTTTCAGAGCAGCTGTCTGCCACAATACAAGATCACGAATGTCATATGTGACTTGATGAGCATGAACTGTGAGCTTTTCATAAGCTGTAAGCGTGTTCATAATTTGGAGTGCAAATTCTTTTAGAGCTTGGGGACTAAGGGGGCATCTGCTGCCCATGGTGACTGAGAGCCTTGGGGACCCTGAAGCCCCCAGCAGCTGACAATTTTGGCCCTATTGCCCCAGGGCATGGGGCTGAAGCTGAAGAGGATAATTTCATGGAGGTCTATGAAAACCATGGAATCCATGACTTCCATGACCCCCGTGACAAAATCTTATCCTTAAGTATGGCATATTGGTCATTCTGTGAGGTAATTAAATGGACTTGCAGGACCACTTAGCACTGTTTTTGTTATGTTTTAATTTCCCTTCTATATAGCTGCCACAGGTTTTTTAAAATAATACTATTCTAGCTTTTTAGTCTTTGGGAAAGATTGCTTGTTCCATCATTCACATTTATTGCTAGAAGAAATTACTCTTATAGATTACACTTTAAAATTGAAAGTCCTGTTTAAGAAGTCTAGTTCATTCTCTGGAAGCTTAAAATATAGTTCAAAGGTTTACAACATACAATGTGAAAAGTCAGTGGAAACCCCTAACTCTTTAATGATTATGGTTGTGACTTCAGTGGGACTAGTTAAAATGTTGTTACTATTTTTTATATCCTGGGAACACCTAAAGGTCCAGCAAGGGTTGGGACCCCATTGTGCTAGGCACTGTACACACAGAAGACAGCCCCTGCCCCTAAAAGAGAAGACAAACTAACATACATAGACAAACAACAAAAAGTATGATACAATTTCTTCTCAATTTCCCCTTTATATAAGAACTCCACTCCGCCACCAATCTCTGTTGTGTTCCATTGCTAGTTCATTAGATACTTAAATACTTTTCAGAACCGGTGCCTCTATAGTGCCTATTTTTAGTTTAACACATACCAGAATGCCCCCTAATTGATACACATATATGGTACTCTGCACAAATAGCATCAAAGTGTAGTTAAATTCTACTCAGCAGTCACCCCATGGACAGTTTTTGTCACCCATTGCAGACTATTTCTGCAAAAGTAGAAATTAATGGGGTAATGTGGATTGTGCGCAGGAACCAATTTCAGGCATGTAGGCATACATGCACCAATGGTTTCTTCAAGAGCCTGCTCCAGAATTCTCCTCAGGGGCATGTGACCCAGAAGACCTGCAGAGCAATCTCTCTGCCACTGTTAGGAAAGCCAAAATAGGAGTGGAAAACTTTTGCTTTGTGCATGGGATTCTGGTGGGTGCCTTGTCAGTATGTGAATCTTGGAATATATAGTAATGTGTTTATTAATGCTAATTTAAAAAAGCATTTTGAGGCCAATTTATAGTCTGCAATATCCTCTAGAGACTTGAAAACAAATGCTCTTTATTTTCCCTATTTTTATTTAACATTTATTTTACGTTTATATATCCAGGCAATCATACAAATATGTTTTGTTTATTTCTGTTCCAATTCATAGGCTTTATTACATAATTCATGACAACAGTAGATACTGTTGATACTGGACACTTAGTGATCAGTGTGAATACCAGTGAGACACGATACTCCTGATTTGCAGATCAATAAGGTTTAATGTGCAAGGTTTTCTATAGATATACTAGTTGAATACAAAGCCTAAAATTAACTACAATATATCATACTCACTAAGCCTGGAGAGCTAAGTAGTCACTCAGAAGGCTGTATACAGGAACGGCTTTCTTCATGGGCCCCATCAGGGAGTCAGTGGATCCTCTGATCTGACCATCTGATCGCGGAGTCAGGTGTTGATGGAGCACGCTCCTTTGTCTAAGTAATGACTTCTTATACCCTTCCATAAACAGCTTTTACCTAATTACCTCTCTACTCATCATATATGCTTATTACCTACATTGGGTTTTCACCCTTAACTACATTCCATTCTCAGCATAATAATTGGAGTCATCAAAACAACATCTGGTGATGGGAGAGGCGGTGTAAAAATATGCCCCTTGGCAATGAAAAAGTGTACCCCCAGACGTTCAAGGATAACTTCTTGTTCTCATCACCGTTATCTATGGGCAGCTGCAAGCATACATGTTGTGCATTTTGTCTTGTTGTGTGCCGTGGTATGAAGAAACTGAGACATCTGCAAGATCACTCAATAGTCCTATTCATCTCTGCCAACCGGAAGATGTCATGCTACAGGGGTCAGAATAGCCAAGCAAACAACTAAAGCTATTCCAGGTTTGTAGGATAGTGGTCAGGCAACTCAAATTGTACTGGACCTCCAACAGATACATTGGCAATGTTGCTTTGTACCATAGTAATAAACAGACGTGTATGACTTGTTCTTGTTTTACCTCTGTAAGAGTCAACATCCATTCAGGTTCATCTCAGGTAGCAAGGCAGGCAGTTCACACATTGATGTAGATTCATTGAGAAACTGTATTTTCTAATGCTGCTGAAGTGAGCTTTGGATTTCTAGTACTGCATTTATTTCCCTTGACCCACTCTTTTGCATTCACAAACCTACATGAATTGTCAGTTACAGTTAATAGTGTTGTGTGTTTTCTTTATATTAACATGGCAAGTATAAGTTCATAATATTATGTAGTTGCTATTTGGAAAAACTTACTTTGTCTACATGGGAGCTTGTTGTTAAAAAAGGATCAAATCATTCAGTCATGATGATCATATTAGAGGAAGGGAATCCATGTAAGTAACAGTCAAAAACAGGCAGGACTCATGGATATATGTGCTAATGTGCTCATCCCTCCTCTCCTGAAGCCTGCAGGAGTCCTCATACATTTTGGACTCTCTGCATGAAGAGGGAGGGGAGATTTCTGACAGGACAGGAGGTGAGACACCTGGGGCATACCACTTTCCATGGCAGTATCTCCCTCTAAACTTACAGGGCTTTTCCCACCCAGGATGATAATACTTACATTGACAGTGAATCTAGTTCTGCTTCTGCAAACACTCCCCTTGATCAGCTGCAGGCTGAAGTCCAGGGCAGCATAACTCTTCATTGCTGTCATCTGGCATTAAGACTTGGAAATTAGCCTAGCTGACCTCAGTGAGATAACCTGGCCCTTCAAGTTATCTACACTGAGTTCAACTAGGCTACTTTCCAATAATATATATATAATTAGTTGGAAATTCTGCAGATCTCAAACTATCCATGGGTTTGGCATGGCACTATCCCTGTGAGAGTGGAGCCCTACCACCCGATGCTGCTACTGAAACACCAAAGTCTAAAGGCTAGAGGAGTTTACATGAATCATGTAAGAGCATGATTCCCCATCAACTGGAACTTCAAGATTAAGCCCTGTGGGTAAATTTTCTTACTTCAGAGGGCCTACATTTAGCCCTCCATATCATTTAAGCCTCAGTTATAAGTACTGTGTTAGGGGTTTAAATAGTCCAGATAGCTTCATACCAGTCCTCAGCACTAGGCTGAACTTCATCCTATGAGAACAGTGAAAAATTCCTTTCCAAGCACTTACCTGGAAATTAGATATCCACTCAGATAAATCTACAGTTCTTTATGAGCAGTTGCAAGCAAGCAGAAATGTATTTTTAAATGACTTACTGTGTTCAAAGAAAGCATAATTAAATAACTATACTTTTATGCCTGTGCTGAAATATATATGTTCAAAAGGGAAGAGAGTTTTTAAAAAACATTTCAGCCTATATTCAGCTATCCTTTTCCCCAAAATAATTGTATCTAAAGCACCATATCAGCTCATCTGAACCATACCTTGAAAACTGTGTTTGGGGGCTCTTATATCTCCCGTGGTATATAGTCATGCACACAAGATAGGCCTTCCACACTCCTAAAGGAATAGCACTACTATGTATATTTAATATGAAGATTTTATAGATGTCTGAGTTTCAGGAAACAATTTTAGAAAACTAAGACTGCCCTTTTTGAGGATACTTTCTTAATAATTAAATTCCAGCATAGATTAAAAGAATAAATTCAAATCTTTTAGCCACAAGTGAAATCGAAATTCTGAATTGAGATTTTTAATTTACTTTACACATGTGGCCTGGTATAATATATATATGTATGACTACCTTTAAATATTAGCAGTTGGCTTGTTGGTCTGTAAAAACATCTTAGCAGTTGAGTGAAGCATACTTTAAATAGATGTTTGAAATCTGAAAGGTAGAGTCAAGTGGATTGTCATAATTTAATGTAAATCAGAATTTTGATCTCCACCTAGTAGCGGTGTCTCTCTGACATTTTATTTATAAGAAGAGGAATAGAAATGTCACTGTAGTCTACTGGAAAATTAAAACGACCAACTGAAAGATGAGTTAGGAGTTCTCTTGTAGCCTGAATGTGAAGATAAACTGAAATAGATAAATGAGCAAATAACTTTCCAAATGACATTTTCTGGCATAATTTAATAATTCATTCTTTTTTTAATTTCACAGGTATATATAGTTCAGCAAACATTTAGAACCAGAAGTCTTCTTTCTCTTGAACACTCACTATGAAGGACTAATCTGACATCCATTTCAGTCTAGCTGTTCAGTGAATTACCAACATTTTTGGTTTAGCAGAAGGAAAGCTTTCCTTGAGGCTTGTCAGCCTGCCTGAACTGAACCTGATCCGCATATACCTTTTTCTTATTTCAAATGCCTAAGAACAGCAAGGTGGTAAAAAGAGAACTAGATGATGAGGTCATCGAGTCAGTTAAGGATCTTCTCTCTAATGAAGACTCTGCAGATGATACCTTTAAGAAGAGTGAACTGCTGGTTGATGATCCAGAACATAAAGATGTAGATATTGAAGAGGGGTCAGATGTAGAAGATGAAAGACCAGCCTGGAACAGCAAACTTCAGTATATTCTGGCACAAGTTGGATTTTCTGTAGGTTTGGGAAATGTGTGGCGATTCCCGTATCTGTGTCATAAAAATGGTGGAGGTAAGGGTCAGAGTTTACTAACTTGCCTTGCTGATTTCATTGTAAAAACCTGATAAGTTTCTCCTGTGTCTCAAATTTGTCTTTTAATTTTGGCAAGTATTTATGAGAAGAAAGCATCCTATCTTTATTTTAGAGAGACAAATCTGCTGAAGGAAGCAGTACATTATCCTGATAAACTTCTTTGGCCTTATGTTTTGTGGTAGAATTTCCCTGTTCATGTGACTGTTTTATATTAACTTAAATATTTGCTAAGCAAGGTCCTCTCACGTTTATTTTCATGGGCAGATTCTGGTGTGTAAAATAGTTAGGGCCTGATTCTCAGCCAGATTAAGGCCTCTTTACATCATTCAGAAAATGTAAAGGGGCATTAAAATGGACATAAATGTAATGTATATTCACTTTAATGACCAAAGCGGTTTAATAGGGACTTACCATAACTGAACATCAAGTCCTTACTTTTTAATTATATCACTATTTCCTAGATAGTTCGATCATGAAATTAGTCCTTTGCCAGAACAAAATATTATGGGAATATAAAGGAGTTTTTATAAGTAATGAATAACTTTAATCATAAAGTGTATAATATGAGAAAAAAGGAGTTAATTTAGATGTTAGTAGTATATATTATGCTAGGATATAAAATTGCTTCTCTCTTTTCTTAGTACCTTTCACATAAAAAAGAAACCACATCAAGATGCATATTACTTGTCTTTTGATGCATGTCTTAGATACAGTGTGAGGCATGATGCTGGGAGCCTTCCTTCAAGATATGCAACAATAGCCAATTAAGCCACACCCTGGTATGGCTGAGTGTTTAGCTGAATTGAAAAAGAATCCGTCTCCATTTGCTGCACAAAAAATGAGAAGGTTCTAGAGAATTGAAAAAAACCCAAGAACTTTTATTCATAGTGGGTATTAAGGGGTCAGATCCTTCAAAGTGTACTGACTGGGACAATGGATGTAATTAAAGGCTGCAGGATCAGGCCTGAAATAGTTATTTGAATACCAACCTCTGGCCACAATGGCCCACATCCCATTACTACATAGCTCTCATTCATTTCAAACAATGGAATTGTTTCTGCCCTTCATTTACCTTTAATTTGTACCTTTGTTCTGGGCTAGAACCATTACATTGCTGGGGAATCTGACTAATTTCCTTGTCTGGGTGCTAAATAAGAAATTCCGACTGAGAAAGTGGAAGTTGGGTATAGTGTCCTTGAAAGCCATATAGTACTTCTGCTTAAAGACTATTTGTACGCAGTATATGGGCATGGTAGGGCTGATCATATATCCCTACTGGCTGACACAAACAAACTAATTTACATTTAATAAAGTACTGTGACTATTCAAGGAGGCCACGTTTTGCATTCAGTTTCCAAATGGTGTTGAGCTGCAGTCCTATGTAGAGTGCTTCACAGTAGTCTGTTTGTTAAAGGTATAGCTCTTTTGTGGAAGCCTCCGGTTACTGCTAATCAATTATGAATTTTGCAAACTCATTGCTTAATTCTATGAGCCAGCAGAACGAGTCGGTCAGACTTTCCTTTCCTTTTGCTTTCCTTAGACTGAGGAAAAATAGTTTTGATATGATCAGGCATCTTTACAAGTACTGTGTCAGCCTGTACTTGCCAAATTAATCCAGATGAAACACAAATTAATTCATAAAATAAATAATGTATATTTAATTAAATTAATTAGCAATACAAATCTGGGGCTGTGCTGCAGTCTAGGAAAATAAATGTATAATGGTTGCCATTAAGAGCTCAATATTTGCCCTACTGAAGTGACTGCAGTATCATGGTATCTCTGATTCTTAGTATAAGAAGACACTATGGCTATTGCAGCGGGGTGGGCCAGTGAATGGGTGGTTTTAAACAGTGCCTACTGTAGTCTGTTTTCTATACTTATTTCATATCTTTTTGGGGACAGGCCACCTTCTGACTGATAGAAAAGAATGAGAAATGTATTGATCTGTCTCCTGGTGATTTAAGCTAACATCAAAACAAGATGGGGAGACTGATATAAATGGGTATTCAAACATAGGTTTTGATTCTTCTCTTTTTGCACAGTCCACATTTTAAGACTGTTCAGTCTTATTTTGCATTGCAGTTAGAGTGCTCTTGCAGAAATTTCATAGACCGTTAAAAATGTTTTTGTCAGAACTATTCCACAATCTCGCATTGAGAAGATCACTTGATTAAAGTGTCTGCATGAGTCCCTTATTATATAGCAAATAACCTTCATGTACATTTTCCATTAGAAGAGCTTCACAATTATGATAATATTTATTGACCTACAAACTCTAGTCTCTTCCAGATATGTTCTTTAACTATGAACAAGTTGACAAATAACTGCAGAAAAGAAAGAGCCTCGTGACTACTTTTTAGAAGTAAACCAATCAGCTACAAAAAAAGAAAGTCTATTTAAGAGAATCACATCCTGAAGCATACTGAGCATATTCATGTCCCATGGGAGTTAATGGTTGTTGTATGTGTTTATTAGTAGCCTGATCCTGCAAAGTGCTCAATTCTTATAGTGGTCAGTTGCCATGAATGTGAATTTTAAGCACTTGATTTTCCTAGCATTTAGCATGTCAATCCTTTTGATAATGTTGACCTAAACAGTAGGAAGAGTAGCAAGTAATGAGTAAGAAAAGTAGCAAATAATGAGCAAACTGAAACTGTGGGCAGCAGCAGGAAAGTATTGAATCTACATCATTACTTGTTGAAAGACCTGTATTGACTGGAAACACAGCTGAGGGGCTGTTATGGTTGTGTAGCCTCTATTTTCAAACAGAAATATTAGCAGATTGAATGGTATAGGTTGTGAGCTGATAACACAAAGAGGAAGCAGTCATTTCTCAGAATTATGAAACAATAAATAAACGCTGAAATTTTAGCAATCAGTAATTAAAACCCACAGTTCCATTGACTAATCTTACTGAAATGAAGTACAAATCAGACACTCTTGATTTTTCCAAGTCTGACAATAGATGGATTCATTAATACATTTTTGATCAATAACTTGTAATTGGTTTGAAGTTACCACAGGTGACAATAAGAAGCTCTTTCATATTCGACTTTACAAATGCTAGTTCAAACTACATTATTGAGCATGTGAACTTATGAGCGTGCTGCAATGAACTTTTGAAGTATATTGCAAGTTTAATTATCATTCCATTAAAACTAATTGCTCAAGGTTAGTTTCAACCCTAAACATAGCATTACTTAAATAATAGCTGTAGCTGAAGAAAATTAAGACTGTGAACGATCAGTTGGGTGAAACATTTTATATATATGTTATATATATATAATATTTTACATATGCATATGTAAAATTTGCATATATGCAAAATTAGTATTCTTACGTGGGTGAAAAAAACAATTCAGAATATATAATCTACTAGGACACCAAACTGAAATATTTTATGGTCTGCCTCAACTTGTAGTAACTTGCATAACTTGGCCTTTAGACATTTAAGATGTATTGGCTCACATTGCTGGCTGCCAAACCAATGATTCCTGTTTGTGAGTATACAGAAAGCAGGAGATGTAAGGTTTGGGACCAAATCCTGCCCAAAATAACAGCAAAACTCATATTAGTTTAAATGGGAGCAGACTCAGACACTTAATATTTACAGAAAAAACTGTCAGCAGCAATAATTTAAATAAATTTGAAAACATACTTTCTAGATTTATCAGCACATAGCATCAGTTGGTGACAGAAAGAAGGTCCTGTTAAAAATGACATAACTGTATGTTTACAACACAATTAATCATGTGAATTCGTAATAACTTGAGAGAAAGGAAGTTATCTGATAACTTGCCTTATTGCTACCATAATTATTTGCTTTTTAATTACTGTGAGTCGGGTCTTTATGTGCTTCATTGCACATATAAGACCTTCTGGTAATAATCTTACTAAACCTGAATACTAAATATGTATATTCGCTGAGACAATCTATCCATTATGGTTCCAGGTTGCTTACAGATGTTAAGATCCATCTGTCCTTGATATAAGTTGGACTTTTGCTGTTGACTGTAGCAAGAGAAGGATTAGGTCCATGTTTTGGAGGACTAGTCTTTCATTTCACTCCCTAAATTGATACCTCTAACTAATAAAGTCAAGATTAAAAATATATATAGAAGGAAAGATGATTTTTATATGACAAGACGCTACTGGGCCTGGGTATGATACATAAAATGCTGCATCAGTGATTTGACAGAAAAATTATTTTTAAGATATAGAAAGGAATTGTTGCATGAAAATGCAGAAAGAGATCAAACTGTGATACTCAAAGTTGAAAGTCTTGAAAGTTGGCATGTAAAGCCATGTTTATCTGCATATTGTGCTAATTTAGGATGCTATTAGGAAATATGGCCAAATGTTGCCCAAATTGAATAGGAATTATCCTCATTTGCCATATACAATACAACACCCATTGGCCAAGTTTTCATGCATTAGAAAGAATGTTTTCATACAATTCCAATTTGTGACAATGCGAGGATGACATATCAATCTTTTATATATGCATAAAGCTGAAACAAAACATATTTGTCCTGATTCTATGCTGACCTACACTGGTGCACTGAAAGTAACAGAGTTGCACAGGATGTAAGACAATGCTGAATTATGCCATGGTAAATATGGCGCATTGGTTTAATTGATAAACCTTCCAGCCTACACCCAGGGCACAAGAGGCCCCCAATTCAGCACAGGTGCTTACGTTTACAGCCTTGTGGTTAAGTTTGTGGACTGGGATGCTGAAGACTTCAGTTCAGCTCCTGCTCTGGCACAGACATCCTGTGTAACATTGGTCAGTTAGATATAGTTTGTAAAGGTATTTTAGGAATTGCTCCGCTCAGCATTACAGGGCCCAAGAGGTTTAGACAGCTAAGTCCCATTTTTGAAAGTGACTTAGATACTTAACGAGCCTAAATCTCACTGAAAGTTTTTGCAACATCATCACACAATCCCTTTATAGGTAAAAAAAAATGTCCACTTTTGCTGCTCTGATAGCAGATAACACACAGGTTCTGAAGGAAGTTGATTTAGCATGTGATTACATCACTACTGCTTTGATGAGTGTGGTTATATGCACACAAAATCTAGCACAATTAGGCAGTCAGATCAGACAGTGCTTACTCCTTGGCAAGATTTGGCTCAAAATGATTTGTACCTAGTTAATAGAAAGTGCTTTGTAAATATGAGATTTCTTGGTTTTTCAAATTTTAAAAGATGCACGGGCATTATCCAGATGAATACTACACTATCTGTATGATGAAAACCATTTCTACAAGTGGCAGGCAGAGATTAAAACTGGAAGAGTATCAGCTGCATTAATAGAATCATAGAACTATGGTGCTGAAAGAGACACTAGGAGATCATTTTGTCTATTCCCCGTGCTGAGGCAGAATCAAGTATGCCTAGACCATTCCTGAGAGGTGTTTGTCTAACTTGTTTTTAAAATCCTCAGTGAGAGGGATTCCACAACCTCCCTAGATAACCTGTTCCAGTGCTTTATTATCCTCATCGTTAGAAAGTATTTCCTAATATCTAACCTAAATCTCCCTTCCTTCCAATTAACCCTATTACTTCTTGTCCTACCCTTGGCGGACATGGAGAACAATTAATCACTATCCTTTTTATAACAATCTGCTACATATTTGAATATTTACATATTTGTTTTCATGACCTCCCCTCAGTTTTTCTTCTCAAGAATAAATATGGCCAATACTTTCAGTCTTTCCTCTCTGGTCATGTTTTCTAAACTTCTTATTTATGTTGTGCTCCTCTGGACTCTCCAGTTTTCCCACAGCTTTTTTAAAGTGTGGTGCCCAAAACTGGACACAGTACTCAAGATGAGGTTGCACCAGTGCCAACTAGAGCGAGACAATTATCTCCTATGCTTCACATACGACACTCTGTTAATACACCCCAGAATGATATTTGCCTTTTTTGCAGTAGCATCACATTCTTGGCCCATCTTCAGTTTGTGATCCATTATAACCCCCAGCTCTTTTTCTGCAGTATTACTGCCTAGCCATTTATTTCTCATTTTGTTTTTGTGCAGTTGATTTTTCCTTTCTAAATGTAGTACTTCGCATTTGTCTATATTGAATTTCATCTTACTGAGCTCAGACCAATTCTCCAGTTTATCAAGATCATTTAAAATTCCAATCTTATCTTCTAAAGCGCTTGCAATCCCTCCAGGCTTGGTGTTGTCTTCAAATTTTATGAGTGTACTCTCCACATCCAACTCATTAATGACTATAGGAAATAGTACCAGACCCAGTACTGACCCGTGTGAGACCCCACTTGACATGTCTTCCCAATTTGATAGTGAACTACTGATAACTACTCCTTGAGTATGTTTTTTCAACTTGTTCTGCACCCACCTTACAGTAATTTCATCTAGACCACATTCCCCTAGATTGCTCATGAGATATATCATATCTACTGCTTTCCCCCCATCTACTAGGCCAGTTACCCTGTCAAAGAGAGAGAAGAAAATTAGAGTAGTTTAGAATGATTTGTACTTGATAAATCCATGTTGGCTATTACTTATCACCTTTTTATCCTCTAAATGTCAACTAATTTATTGTTTAGTAATTTGTTCCAGTATCTTTTTTGGGTATTGAAGTTAGGATAAGTGGTCTATAATTCCCCTGGACCTCTTTATTCGCCCTTTTTAAAGACGAGTACTAATGTTTGCTCTTCTCCAGGACTTCATCGGTCCTCTAAGAGTTCTCTAAAATAATCGCTAATGGTTCACATTGCTTCAGCTAGTTCCTTCAGTGCTCTTGGGTAAGTTTAATCAGGACCTGCTGACCTGAAGACATCTAACTTAGCTATATTTTCTTTAACCTGTTCTTTCCCTATTGTGGTCTGTAATCTTTCTCACTTGTTAATGTTGTGTTAAGCATCTAATCACAATTAACCCTTTTAGTGAAGACTGAAGGAAAAAACCCATTAAACACTTCAGCTATTTGTATAATTCATTATTTCCTCTCCTTTCAGAAATTTACACCTGCCCCTGACTTTGAAGACTCTTCCTCATCCTCATAGTGATTGATGTCTTCTTGTCTTCATAGGTGCATATCTTGTTCCATACTTCGTTTTGCTGATGATAATAGGGATTCCACTTTTTTTCCTGGAGCTTTCTGTGGGCCAGAGAATCCGACGAGGAAGCATTGGTGTATGGAATTACATCAGCCCCAAGCTCGGTGGAATTGGATTTGCAAGCTGTGTAGTAAGTTTGTAACTTACATAGTCTGATTTCTTCAGAGCATTACAAAGAAATACATTGGGACTTTTTGCTGAGTTTTAATCAAAGATTCATAATTTGTGTCTTAGCTCCAGGACCAGTTTATAATGTTCAGAGAATCCCTAAAATCATATTTTAATTTATAAAAATATTAGTCTTTTGGGAGAAAAAGAGTCTGCTAAAAATATTAGCAAGGTATGTATGATAAACACAGAGAAGAAGAAGAATTTGGAAAATATTGGACTTTAAGTATGTTCTCAAAGGCTAAATTATGGAGCCCTTATTCAACTCTTACTTAGGCACAATTCTCATTAATTTCAGTAGCAATTTTATGTAGTGCAGGATTTAGTTCATTGCTTTTATTCACTTTAACTTAAGATATATAGTTATTCCTTAAAGCTTTTAAAATATCTTGTTTTATACTTTAGGTATGTTTCTTTGTGGCCCTCTACTACAATGTCATCATTGGATGGAGTCTGTTTTACTTTTCTCAGTCTTTTCAGCACCCCTTGCCATGGGATCAGTGTCCTTTGGTGAAAAATACTTCTCATACCTGTAAGTCTTGGATATATTCACTTTAAAAAAAAAAAAGAAAAGAAAAAAAGACCAGTTTGGGCCTGATCCAAAGTCCACTGAAGTCAAGGGCAGTCTTTTCATTGATTTCAATGGGCTTTGGATCAGGCCCTTTATTTGGACATCATTTTTTTTTTTTTTAAAGCAGACTTTTTTTTTAACCTGCTATTCTTTAAGTAACACCTAAGATTAATGTAACTGAAAGAGCCTAGAGAAACAGATATATATTTTCTGTGTATTTTTCAGTTATTTTGCTTTGCATCTTTGATAGCATGCCATGTATAGTCCATTTCCCTCTTTCCCCTATATAATGGTTTAGTTATCACTTTACATTTGTCTGAAATTTTCACACAGCTAAAGGTGAGAGAAAAAAACATTTCAAACCACAAATATTGGCAGGAGAATTCAAGGACAGGTGTCTGGTCTGTACAAGAGTCAGTACTGTCCCAGAGACTACCTTTACTTCATTAAAAAAAATCACTGACTAGATTTTAAAAATGCAGATATGGTGCATAAAAAGCAAAATAAACCACCTAATTTCTAAGACAAATAGGCAGAATTTGGAAAAGGCCTAATAATGTGAAAAAAAAGTCATTTAAAGGGTAACTGGGCTAGTTAAATGCTATCCTCTTATGAAATATTTTGGTGAGAAAAATTATAGGCTAACTATAAATATAACTTTCTAATTTTAATAGTGGGTTTTATATTTACTTTGTTTGAAATGGAAAAGTTATAAGCTAACTATAAATATACTTTTCTAATTTTAATAGTGGGTTTTATATTTACTTTGTTTGAAATGGAAGATGTAATCTCAGAGGAAACTTTTCTTTATTTAGTATTGTATGTCAAAACTCCCTGTGGCTACAGTATAAAAAGATGTTTTCATTGAAGACATGTTGTTATATTTTCCATTAGTGATTTCAGGGGCATGTTTGTTCAGAACACGAAAACACATTAGACAACAGAAAGCCCAAAATACCTGTGAATTAAACAATATTATGCCTGCCTCATAACTAAGCAGGGATCAGAGAATTAGCCATTGATTTGTAGTCATAATGAGATAATCCTACCCTGGCATATCATGAAGCACAACTACGTGCTTCTTATCCTTAGGATTTGATTATCTCATGTTGACCTGACCATACACCTAGAAGCAGAAAACATTTCTTTTGATTGTTTTTTATTTTTATTTCTTATCTTAAATATTCAGTATGTGCTGGGTTTTTTTCCCTCTCTGTATGAAGATGACCAGGATAATTTGAAATGTTGCAAATAATTTATTTATAAGGTCTTTTCTCAGTTTTGATTGCTTTTTTCAATGCCTGGAGTCAAGTCCCTCACTTGTATTAAGTTGTCATAGCTGCATTATTGCCAGGAAAACCTGTACAAGCCATAATGGAGCTATGACAATTTATACCAGCTAAGGATCTGCCCTTTGGATTAATTAGACTTTAAAATAAACTTTTTTCCTCCATACGCTATTTTGATTCAGGAGCCAGATTAGAAATGTTATCGTTTAAAAATGTAAGTGAATTTTATGAGTCTTTTAAAAAGAATTCCTTTAAAATTAAAAACTATTTTTTTTGATAAGTACAAGATTACTGGATAACTCACAGTAGCATTACAATACTATAAAATACCACTACTGCAATACACACAATATCTTTCAGGATCCTGTGCTTTAACACTTTGGTATCATTACATCATTATTTGACATGCAAAATAATCATTTATGTGCCTACCTGCTAAACTGTGCGTTTGTATGTAAGACTTAGATATCCTGTTAAGGCACCCTGTAAAAGGGTGCTCACCTCTTGAGCATCTCCAGGTGGGTGAACTCCTGTAGGCTGCTGGCTGACCTTCTGGGCCTTTAGTGGCTTGACCATGTGGCCAAGTCAAAAAGTCAAAAAAAACCAAAAAAACCTTCCTGGTCTATTTGCCCTTGATAGGCTCTGGGCTCTTTAAATTTGGCCCTTCGTTGTTTGGGCTCCCAGATAAGGCCTTTATTCTTTTTGGCATTTATGCCACTTTACCAGTGGCCAAGATGGGAAACCAGGCCCATCCGTACTCCGAGGTCCCAGGTACTCTTACTCTATGTATTGCTTATGCCAATATTCTGCTAAGAGTAGGGACTCTTACTCTATGTGTTCTTTATGCCAGTACTCTGCTTCAGTTTCTCTGGGCCATTTCCTACCAGGCCCTTTTATTTCCAGCTCTCTCTCAAGGCCAATGTCTGCAATCTCAGTGTAAGTGCAGCCAGCCATAAACTCTAGCTACTTGTCAGGCTCCTTTGATCAGAGAGGAACCCCCTTCTTCTGGTGTCAGCCAGTACCTGACCTGATAAGGCCCTGCAGCTCCTTTTATCTGAGCCTGCTGGGCTCTGATTGGCTGTTGCTAACTCTTCTAGCCCTTGAAGGACAAGCCTCTCTAGCTTCCAAGATGGCTGCTCCATTGAGGCCTTTCTACACAGGCTGGAGGACTCACCCTGCAGCACTTTTCCTTCCACTTTGCTGCTTCCTAGGAAAGGGTGTAGCAGAGCAGTGGGGCCTCCAGAAGAGGGCCCCGAAGGCTTAGTACACCTCATCACACACCCTTATTTGAAAATGGCTTCACCAGGTTTATTCCAAAATTAACATCATCCATATTTCAGAATAACTTTATAGTATATTGTTTTCCATAATGATAATGGAAAACCTGGCGCATGATTTACAGCTTCATAATACAGAAAGTCTAATTTATGCACAATTGATTAAATTCACCTTTGTGCAGAAAACTATGTGCAAGACCTATGCACTACTCAAAGCTTATTTTGAGAGTTTAAATGGGATTTAAGTGGCTCATAGACTTTGAGTTAGTGTTCTGCCCATGAATGAATTTCACCTCCAGGGAGTACTCTTAAGTCATATCCAAAACTTTCCATTGACTTCAGGAGGCCTCCAATTCCAGCTTTGAACTGTGATATTTTCATACTAAGAGGCTCTAATAGCTTTATGCCTGTGGATTTACTTTTTCAGTAAAATGATGCTACCGTGGTAATAAAATATAAGCACCAATTCAAAGTTGTTGTGATGCTTTTGGTGTAAGATCGCGAAAGCACTTTCTACCCAATATCTAATGATTAATAACGATATGTTGACTTTTTTGCCAGTTGTAGAGCCTGAGTGTGAGAAAAGCTCTGCTACCACCTATTACTGGTACAGAGAAGCACTGAATATTTCCAACTCTCTCTCAGAGAGTGGGGGTCTGAACTGGAAAATGACTATGTGCTTGCTGGCTGCATGGGTTCTAGTTTGCCTGGCAATGATCAAAGGCATTCAGTCTTCAGGCAAAGTGAGTATTATTCTTTACCTTAATTACAGTGTTTTACTTCTCTGCATTCTTACTTGCCACTTCCTTTGCCTACCCTCTCATAAAATCTTCATGGGCAGACTAAAGACTGTGACTCATCTAGCATTTTTATCATTTCAGGTAGAGGACTGTTGGTACTTAAGCATTAAAACTGTAGATATAATGTCTGGTTAAAAAAAAAAGATGGAGTGCTGAAGTCTGAGAACCCTTTTCGTTTTCATTGACATAAATAATGCAAGTAATTCCCACTTCCGTTTCATTGCATCACTGATACATCTGCATATGTTTCTGTATGTCAGATTAAGAAGTGAATTTGTCAGATGGCTCTTACCACATCCAGGCCCATTTACGGTAGATTGGGTCCTTATGATCCCTTATCCTTTTGCTCCTTTTGATTCCTTGGCTCACAGGAGTCCATGCCACTGTAACATCCTTTATGATGAGGGCTGGATATAGTCCTTTTGGAAGCCTTCATTGCTCATTTTTGATTAGTCATCTGCCTTTTGTTGCTGCTGAGGAGAAGGTTGATAGATGCCACAGAGTAACACTTATGCTTGTGCTCTCTCTCTCTCTCTGTGAAAGAGTCATTTGGGCCAGCAAGAGAGTAAAAGAGAGCACAAGCATAAAAATGACTCTACAGTCCAATGGCTAGAGCACTGGGAAGTGGGAGACCAAGGATCCAGCCCTCCTGTGCCAGTGACTAATTATCCAGAGTGTGCAGCTCTCACATCAGAATATCTCATATCCCAGTAGTTGGAGAACCCACCAGAGAAGTGGCAGATCTCTGCTCAAATCCCTTCACCCCCTCAGGGAGTGCATCTTGAATTGTGGTTCTCCCATGTTCCAGGAGAATCCCCTAATTACTGGGCTAAAAGATATGAGGGAAGTTGTCCTTCTCCTGTCTGTTTCATGTAAACTCATCTGAGGGGCCCAATCCATTAACCACATCAGGCCCTACACATGACTGAGGCAACGGAAAGCCAGTCTTCTCCTGATCTATGAATCGAACTGGGGATTAGGGAGGAGATAGGCATCAAGGTGCCTAGAGTGAGGCAGCAGGGTGCATTCTCAGAGGCAAAAACATAGATGCCTAGGGAATTTTTACAGCAAAATCTTAGGTGCTGAGTAAGTTTAGGCACCTACAGGGTTCAATGGGAGTTTTGTGCATCACACTAAAGCCTAAAACTGGAATTTAGGTGCCTAACTTCTTTTGTGCATTCAGCCCTGGCTGCCTGACTCCTAGTGAAATCAAATCGGAGTGAGATGCCTATGTGCTTTAGGCATCTACATTCCTTTAAAGATACCTTTAAAAATCTAGCCCAAGTTGCACTGCAAGTCAATATCCTTGAGTGTTATTGCCATCAGACCTTCCTGTGACATCCCTCAGCTGTCTCCTTTCTCAATACTAGAAGAGCCAGCCCTACTTAGGATCCCACACTGCAAACGCTTACACTCATGAATAACTTTACTAAGGACTACTACTGTCAGTAAAGTTACACATGAGCGAAAACACTTGCAGGATTGGGTACTAAAGAGGGCCAGCTCATCTAGTATTTGGAAAGGAGACACTTGAGGAATGCTGCAGGAAGGTCTGATGGCACTTTTCCCCTGAGGAGTTGTGGAGGGGCATTATGGATGGGACCTAGAAGGTGGCAATGGCAATAATCTTTCCCCCTGGTTCGTCTTCCAGTTATTCATGTTCCTGAGTCTGTCAAATTTGTATTTAACTTGGGTGCAAGTACTCACATAGGACTTCCACCCATAATCTCCTGCCCTGGAGGCAAGAGGACGGAGTCAAAATGGTGTGCTGTATAATAAACCACTAGCCAAATTTAAGAGAATTCATCTTTCCTCCACATACAGCCCCAGATAAGAAATAATTTTGTCCCTAAGACTGGCTGGTTCCGACACCTTGTTGTTGACAGCGTCATCTGCCCAGTTCTTTGCGATCAGAAAGTCTTGTGATAGACTGTTACAGCAAGTCATGGGAAATTACCACATGCCTCTTTTGCTTATTTCAGTAAGAGAAATAATTCAAGTGTGGCCTGTTCTGGCACAGAATAAAATGACTGAGCTTTTCAAGCACCAAACCCATTTACTGGCCTTTTCAAGAACAGATAAGGAATGAAAGATAGCATTTCACTATTGGATACTGTTTTCTTTTCAATGTGAGATCAAAGAAGTTAACAGTAATATCAAAAAGATATTTTTCTTGAGGGGTTTGCAAGTACCTCAGAAAATTAAGCTTTATGCTTGTAAAACAAAATGAAGTCAGGCCTCAAGTATAAGGTAAATACCCTGTCCTTAGCTGTGTGGGAGTTGTATAGTGTCGGAGTAGGGCTCTCCTGGCTCAGAGAGTTGGGCAAAATTGCATTTTAGGGCTCTAAAGTGTACTAACTACTGGACTTACTAGCCCATCTTCAGCCCATCCAATCCCTCTGGAACATGGCTCACACCCCTTGGATCTTGGGGTATTTGTGTAGATTGCACATGGTTTGGGGCTCCCCTTCCTTCTTGTCAGTACAAATTATTTGGTGGGGTGCGCCCATTGGCTACCTGTTATTTCCCTTCCAAAGGTAGTACAAGTTCCAGATCATAACAGTGTTGAAAGGAGCAGCAACATTCTTCATCATGATTTCTGCCTGAAACAGAATACATTTAGAAGTGGAAGCAAAGTGTTTAAGAGTAGCTGCTCCTCATTCCCCTCATCAGGTCTGACATGCCCACTGAATTTCCATGTAACCCCAATTCTGTATTGTTCAACCAACTATACCACATATTGTACTATATCTATTTCTGCAATTTGGGGAACCACTTCAGCAATGGTGCCTTCCTTTTGCTCTTTTCCGCAAAACAAAGGGAACAGAGAGTCCAATGTCTTGAAGTTTAATCTTGGTCATACAACTGTACCATGAAAAGGCACTGACCATAGAATATGAAACTGAGAAAATGATGGTCATGAAGTCTTTTTAATGTCCTTTTAATATTTTTCAGATCATGTATTTTAGTTCCCTTTTTCCTTATGTGGTACTCATATGCTTTCTGGTCAGAGGACTGCTCTTAAAAGGTTCTGTGGATGGAATTCGTCACATGTTTACCCCTAAGGTATGTGTTTAGTTTCCATTGCATGTACACTTATGGCTTCAATGGCAAATTGTTCATTTATGAATTCTTTGAATAATAAAAGACTGAGCTCAGCAGCCTTCTCTCAGGCCTGCTTCTGCTCCCACTATAATAAATGGTAAAATTTCCACTGACTTCAGTGGCACAGGATCAAGCCCTTAGTGCCTACATGTTCAGAAATACATATGGGATCTGTTTCTGTACAAATCAGTTCTTCAGTTGAGTTAAGTGGAAACAGGACTGACCCTCACAGATGAATGTTAAATAATATATGTTATAAATGAAGGTGTCATAGTGGCCAGAGAAAAATGACAAGAATGTTACCCCTTGTTTGAATGTCAGGAGCAACACCAGTAGGTTAAATGACCTATGTTACCAATCATATTATTAAATTTTCTTGTGTTATAGTAATGACAAGAGTCTTCTGAGATCCAGGCCCATTGTGCTAGGCATTGTACAAACACATAGTGAGAGACAATCAATGCCCTACGGGATCTTACAATCTAAATAGACAAGACAAGATACAGGATGGTTATAAGAAAGTATTATCCCAGTTTTTACAGATGGAAAACCAAGGCACAGAGAGATTAACACACAGTTACACAGGAAGCCTGTAACAGAGGCAGGAGGCCAAATCCTGAGAGAAGCTAAGCACTACAACTCTCGCTAAGTAACAGGGACAGTATCACCTAGGATTTGGCCATTGTGATTTAAACATAGTGATGAAAACATTACAAATAATGTATTACTTAAAATACTATTTTTTTATTTAAAAGAGTTTAGTAAAAATTGTTTCAACTGTTCATATAAATAATGTTTAAAGAAAAATTGTATTCTTAGTATTTTCTATTGGTCTGATATTTATTGCTGATATTTATTGCTACCAAGTAATAGTGTAAATATTGGAGGGGAGAATATTGTTTCCAGTGTATATAACCAAAAAATTATGTGTCATTTGAACACTGGCTTGATGTAGATAGGAGTAGCAAAAGAAAGGTATATGGGCCTGATGAAAGCCCATTGAAGTCATTAGTAGGGCAGAAATGTTTCCTTATACTGCACAAAAACTGAAATGAAAATGCTCTACATTAAGAGTGAATTAAAATATGAAAAAAAATGTTTTGAAATGCTGCTAGGAATTAGTGTATATTTAGCTCCACCTAGTGAACAAGCACTAGAAATGACTGTGTGATACATACACACAAAATTTGAAGTATCGGTTCAGTGTATGTGTTTGTACCATTTGTAATTACAGTACTGTGCATTTATTTAGAAAAATACATATTTTCCACCTACACACTAAAGATCCATTTGTCAGGATTTCCAGGACCAGAATTAGATTTATGAAAACAGCTCCTTACTGTTTACATATGATATATATAATCTTTCAGCTTTTATAGGAAGTTGGAAACATTTAAAAAACTTATTTAAAGTAACTTAAGGCATATTTTTGCTCAAAGTAAGGAAAAACAGTAAAGTAATATAACTAGTTTGATGCTTTTATTTTCATATAAAACTAATGAAATTTAAAATACAGTGTAATCAAAAGTCAAGTTTTTAATGCTATATGTAATTTCATAATATATTTATGAAGGTATGGTTCCATTTGATCTCAGTAGACGAACCTAAATATGTCCAATTTAACCATCAACTTCTGACTTTCTTTGAGATCTGTGGATGAAAAGCAGTATATAAGAACTAGATAGTGAAATTATTCTGTTGTGATCTACTAATTGGGTAGATCTAAGATAAACAGGTGATGGATCATAAATTATCTAGTTTCACCAAAGGCATTCATTGAAACTGGATTGGCTGAAGAAGCTATGCAACTGGAATTTATGACAATTTTCAGTGCAGGGCCAAATTTTCTCTTGGGTATGTGATCCATTTAAGTCAATGAGAGATTTGTGCATATATTTGAAGACAGTATTTGACCCACAGATATCAGCATAGGTTCTATTGGTCGGAATTTACTCAGCCCATTGAATCTTACCTCACAAACTAATATGTAAGTGCATTAAAGGAACTCTCTTGCTATTCAAAACAATCTTCAACATTACTTTAATGTTATAAAGGTTAATGTACCCTAAAAGATATCTTAACAATTGCAACTCAAATCAATCAATCCACAGTTAAACTGGAAACATACTAGTATGTGTGGCCTTCAATACAGGGTACAGCTAGCTGCCATTTTAATAATGATTGTAACTGGTGCCTCCTTGTATAGTATGTTCCTCTTGCACCATGTATAAAGTCAGTGGAAATCTTGCTCCATACATTCATCCAATAGTATAATTAATATTCAGCTTTTGTTCTAATATAGTATAAATAATTTTACATTTGGGCTTTAACATTTTAGCTGGTGTGGGTTATCTTCCAGCATTGTGTGTTGTCTATCCATACAAAAGAAGTACTGTGTTTTGTAGCCGTGTCTAATTGTGTCTAATTTCAAACAGCTTGAAATAATGCTGGAGCCCAAGGTCTGGAGAGAAGCTGCTACTCAGGTGTTCTTTGCCTTAGGGCTTGGATTTGGTGGAGTCATTGCCTTTTCAAGCTACAACAAGAGAGACAACAACTGCCATTTCGATGCTGTTCTGGTGTCCTTCATCAATTTTTTCACTTCTGTGCTGGCAACTTTGGTGGTGTTTGCTGTTCTGGGCTTCAAAGCAAATATCATAAATGAGAAATGCATTACCCAGTATGAATATTCATTTCTTTTCTTCATTTTTATGGTATATTTCACTTAGGAATTCACACACAAAATCCTCTGATTTATTATCACTATATCATTGTGTTTTACAGAAATTCTGAGAAGATTTTAAAACTTTTGAAAATAGGCAATCTGAGCCAGGATATGATCCCCCATCATATCAATTTCTCAAGCATTACAGCAGATGATTACAATTTAGTTTATGACATCATTCAAAAAGTTAAAGAAGAAGAATTTCCTGCTCTTGGTCTTCAATCCTGTCAGATTAAAGATGAACTTAATAAGGTTAGAATGATGTTTGTGTCTTTAATACAAAGATTTTGAATGACTATTTTATTAGCCATCTCTTACTGTGAAGTATAAAGAGTGTGATATTGTATATGTAAAAATGGTTTTATCTTCTGACCAGCCTCATCTATAAACCAAATGGGCCTGATCTAAAGCCCAATCAGGCTTTCTGGATCAGGGTCCTAATCAATGTCTCTGCATTGAGCTACTCCATGCTATGGTCAAGATATACTGATCCTGATAAAAAATATAAGATGCCTGATTTTCAGAAGTTCTGAGCATGCGATATTTTGGGTGGGAGGCCAAATTTGTGTACACAAACTTACAAAAATATGTAAATAAATACTGACCCACTGTTACTTTGACTCACAGTTTGGTCCACCATCTCCATTAATCATATCATGTGGATTTCTTATTGACAGGCTGTTCAAGGCACCGGCTTAGCTTTTATTGCCTTTACAGAAGCAATGACCCACTTCCCTGCCTCTCCTTTTTGGTCAGTGATGTTCTTCCTCATGCTGGTAAATTTGGGACTTGGCAGTATGTTTGGAACCATTGAAGGAATCATCACGCCTATTGTTGATACCTTCAAAGTGAGGAAAGAAATTCTTACTGGTGAGTTTTACAAGTTTTAATCTCTCATAATCCCAAGAAAATAGGTCTTGTCATTACAGGTGGAAAAGAGGTATTTCATGTTTTTATTGGCATGAAGAGTTGCACCACTAAACTATAGCATAGTGTTATATAACTGCAGTCCTGTCTATACTCCCTACCCTCACCATATCTACAGCTCCAAAAAGAACTTTTCCTGTGTGTTACAGTGGAAGTGGTAGCAACCACTATAATTTAAGGGTACATAACAATTTCCATTATGAGCTCCTTTATATTTGGTCATCCTTACGTCTCTCAAAATATTCACCATTCAAGCATAGTCAAGTATGAAAATGATGTAAATAGAAAAAATAAGATACTAAAAGTTATGCACGAGAAGGAATGAAAGTTTCACATGCAACCTTAATATTGGCATGTCCTGATTTATGAGTGATTAACTGTGCATCCATAGCCATCTTTTACTTGTCTTTTCTTTGGATGGAGAAAAAAAAAGAGGTAAAGAAATAAATAGAAAGATAAATTTTGCAGTTCAAAAAGTCCATAGAACTACCACAATGGACTAAACCAATTGCCCACTCACTCTGAGTGGCCTACTGCCAGAAATGTCCTATGTCAGATATTTATGAGGAAGATAGCATTCCTGCACCCACCATTAATAAAAATGTATTTTTACCCTGGCCAGCAGTGCACTGGGATCCCATGGGCTCCTACAAAATTTGGAAAATCCCCTTAGGCCCCTGTCCTTATGTTATGTACCTGAATACAAAAAATCTGGCCCTAAAGTACTTACTTAACAAGTAGTGCTTAAAAGGAAACACATGCTTCAGTTGGTGGCTGGATCAGGGACTTAATATTTTCACCAAGACTAATCAACTGATATTCATTGAGTAGGAAAACCAGCCCCTAAGTTCTTTCACTTCTTTCAAACCCTGTCAAATAACTCATGTAACATTAATATTGTTTGAAAATTAGCTACTTGTTCTGTGTGTCTATATGAATATCTTGTTACCATTTTAGCACTTCACAATAAACCTTTGTTATGATTTAGGAATTTGAATTAAAAAAAATGAAATAGGGTTCCATGAAATTACTTTAATCTAACACTTTTTCTGAGTTCTGTGCATTGATTTTACCTGCATAATTCCACTTAAGACAGTTGGACTCAAGAGATTACAATTTAGTGTAATGTTTTCAAATTTGATCTCCAGTCTCCAAATGCTACCCTGATTATACCCCATACAATGCCAGTTGGGTTGCACACCATAAAAACCAGTGGTAGGGTTTGGCCTGAAGAGTCATAGATAGCCATAAATCTGGAATTTTAATTCGTGTCCCTGCATTTGTAATTTACAGCATAACTGGCCCAATTCAGCAAAATACTCAAATATCTTCATAGCTCCACTGCCTTTTTTGAGACTAGCCACATGCTTAAGTGCTTTGTGTGTATGTGTTCAGTTACATTAATGTTCTTATTAAAGTCTCCATATACAGATGGTTGCATGTGCTGGGTATATACAACATTAAGGGACAATGGGGAGAGTTAACAACTCAGGGATAATCTAAAGTCTGAGTGTGGGATTTTTCAAAAGCACAGTATGGATCTAAATCTGCTTTCACTGAAGTCTCTAGAATAACTCCAATTGATTTCAGTGGGAGTAGTTTAGCCAATGCTGAGCGCTTTTGAAGATCCCACCCTAACTTTCCTTGATTTTGTCAATTTGTGTTGGATCTTGAATGCTATGGTTAACATCCATTTTGTATTTTAATAGATGTTCCTTCTGCAGTGCTTTAATTAAAACTTTTTCTCCAAAAGCCATTCATAAAGTAAACAATTATGGCTACATGATAAGAAAAGAGAAGTTTATTTTTATATGATCATATTTACAAAATTATTGTCCTCTTCCCTTACAATACTTACGTCAATAAATATATTGGCTGGAGTATAAACAATGGCTCTTATGCGGTACTGTTGCATTTTTGGGGCCAATCCTACAGGTCCTGTCTGTTAGGAATACAACCAACTTAAAATTCTTCCAGAATTTGGTTCACTGTATTACTGTTGTAGGGCCCAGTTTTGCTCCCATTGAAGCCAGTAGCAGAAATCCCATTGATTTTTACCAGGCCTTTGGGATGGAAATTTCCAGCTGGCCTTTAGAAGAAGAAAAGGTTGGGATGCTCTTCCTCTGAAAATAAATAAATGCAGATAGTTCCCGAGGCAAGTGAACGCAATCTGAATTGAAATGGCTGTGAATGATTCTATCTAGTAAACCTATAGAGCTGTTTTGTTTTGAAAATTGTGGTATGAAATTTTGACCCTGTTAATTTTAGTTAATGAAAAGAGAGAATTAAGAACCAGATTACAGCATTAAGTGTACTGTTTTCATGGATTCTACCCTTTACATTCACTTTAAGCATCTAATGATAAATAGTCCTTGATTCAGCAAAGAACTTACTTTGCTGAATCAGGGCTGTCTTACATTCTAGTAATTACTTCTAATTTTGACTGTTTGCTGCCTAGGGAAAGACATGGCTTTATTGAGCTAGTACAATGGTGAGAAGGAAAGAAAGGAAAACTGGTGTCAACCTAGAATAAAGCAAAATGATAATGAATTAAAATATTATTTGATGTTTGGTAACTTTTTCTTTCTTTCTTCCTTTCTCTAATGCACGATTATGGTTACACTTCTCATTTCTTTCCTTTGTTCCAGTCATCTGCTGTCTGGTAGCATTTTTAATTGGCCTGATCTTTGTGCAGCGCTCTGGAAATTATTTTGTCACAATGTTTGATGATTACTCTGCTACTCTGCCTCTACTTATCGTGGTCATTTTGGAGAATGTTGCCATTTCTCAAGTTTATGGGATAGACAAGTAAGTTCAGGAAATGGAGTTGATCATTCCTATGATGGTTCATATGTTGACACTATTCATCATAATTCTTATCATTTTAGTTGTATAGGATCAACAGCCTGCTGGATGAGGCACAGATCCTTGCCCCAAAGAGCTTGCAAATTATCTAGACAGCATACAGAAACAGCAAAGGACAGGGAAGGGGAATGATGAACTGAAGGGTGAAATCAAGCACTCATCTTGGGGTTGTTTATTTCTAGTGTGTGTAGGTACATTATTTTTGGTAGATTATGTGTGTCAGGGTGGGTGAGCCTGGACTTGTAGGACTCCTGAATGAAGTGCGTCTTTAAGGATGGATTTGGAGGATATATTGGACCAGAATAGGAGAAGGGTTCTAAATCTATGGGGTCAGCATGGAAGAAGGCCTGAAAATACAAGTGGTAGAGTGACACAGAGGGTTGATTAAACCAGTGCAACACAAGAGAAGAGGTCAGTTGAAAGAGGCCAGGTCAGAGAGATAGCCAGGATGAGAAAGGCCTTGAAGGCAAAGAAGAAGAGTATAAATGCGATCTAGATAGTAATGGAAGCCAATGGAAGGAGCTCAAGATGAGCTAATCATACTCAGAGTAGTGGGCGAGAGACAATAGATTATTTTTGACAATCTGAACTTTTTTAACACACTAGAGGGGGCATGAGCAGGTGTCAGGGAGGTTAACAATAAGTTCCAGTAGCTGAGGTGAGGAATAATCAGATCCTGGACAATTTTATCAGTGACCTGGAAAAAAACATAAAATCATCACTGATAAAGTTTGCAGATGACACAAAAATTGGCGGAGTGTAAGTAATGAAGAATTCACACTGATACACAATGATCTAGATCACTTGGTAAGCTGGTCTAAAGCAAACAATATGGGATTTAACACAGCTAAATGTAAACATATACATGTATGAACAAAGAATGCAGGCCATATTTACAGGATGGGGGTCTTCATCCTGGGAAGCAGGAAAATTATTTGGGGTTTGTGGTGGATTATCAATTGAACATGAGCTCCCAGTGTGACATTATGGCCAAAAGGATTAATACAATCCTTGGATGCATAAACAGGGGAAATCTCAAATAGAAGCAGAACAAATATTTGATAATAGGCTCTTCAATCTAGCAGAGAAAGTTATAACATGATTCAATAGCTAGAAGCTGAAGCTAGACAAATTCAGACTGTAAATGAGATGTAAATTTTTAACAGTGAGTGTATTTAACCATTGGAACAATCTACTAAGGCTCATGGTAGATTCTCCATCACTGGCAATTTTTAAGTCAAGATTGGATATTTTTCTAAAAGTTCTGCTCTAGGAATTATTTTTGGATGTTCTATGGCCTGTGAAATACAGGAGGTCAGACTAGATGATCACCACAGTCCCTTCTGTACTTGGAATCTATGATTGGTTTAGCTGGTGGTGTTGGAGAGGAAGGGAGAAATGTAGAGAAAGAGGTGGCAGAATTTTGTTAGCAACAGTGTGCAGAGAGAAAAAGATGGGAGGGGGATTAAAACTTCAATTAAGGTTGCAATTTTGATGATAGAGTTGTCAGTGGTGGATGAGGGGAGGGCAGGATTTAGGAGGAAAGATAATGAATTTGCTCTTCCTAAAATGTTTACTGGATCACGTAACAAAAGTGATCATTGTGTATTCAGAGTGAGATCAGTATGTTTGACCCTGTACAAATATAAAGGATGAAATGGTCCCAATCATAAGGAATTTATAATTCAAATCAGACAAAATAGTTCAGACCAAGCCACTGTACTGGGATATTGAGGTAAGTTGATCAACCTTATTTCTGTGCTCCTGGAATAAGCTGTGGCATAGGCTGAATGTTTTATTTGAGTTTTTACCACTTAGATCTCAGTCATCAGCCAGCCCCCAATCACACTGGGATAAACTACAACAAGCAGCTTTATTTTATGGTTTCCAGAAGTTATTTATAGTCTGTATAAATATTGCCTGAACAACTTGCTTAATAAGGACAAATTCCCATTTTTGCCACAAATCATCTTTGTCAGTGATTCCATGAGGTGTCCTGATGATTCAGCTGAAAGTGCCTGTGAGTCATGGCATATACTGTTGTCCAACATTCAAACTGATCTTTGAACTCATTGCTAAGCTCTGTACATAACCGATGGTGTATATTTCCCCATGCTAACCTTGGTAAAGAACCCAGTATTATTTGCAGAGACCACTTGAATCTGGAGCACTCAAACTGCCACTGACAAATAGCTATTAATTATTATTTTATTATGCAGTGTCTGGGAGCCTCAGTCAAAGGTCAGGACTCCATTGTGCCAGGTGCTGCACAAACACAGAACAAAAAGGCTGTGCCTGCCCCATAGAGATGACAGTTTAAGTGTAAGAAAAAAGACAACACATAGATACAGACAGATGGGGGAACACGAGGATACATGACACAATATTGATCAGCCTGATAGACAACGGTCTCAGCACTCCAGCTCCTAATGCTTCAGTTTTCTGTAGGCATCACAGCAAAGGAGAGTTTGAGGAAGGTGATCTTGTCAATTTTATGGGGAGCTCCTCCCAAGTATGTGGGGAAGCATAGGAGAAAGTAAGAAAATGTTTGAAAATGTAACAAGTGGGTGATGAAGGTTGTCATCACTGGCAGATCAGAGACAGGCATGATGACTTGATAGCATATGCGAGATGATAGGTAGAATGGATATAGGCCATGAAAAGCCTTGAAAGTGCAGACAAGTAGTTTATGTTTGATGTGGTGGAGAAGGGAGAGCTATGTACCAAGGGCTAAAGCTCACAATGAAGTATATTCTGAGTGGTGTGTTTCCAGGAATTAGATGAGATTTTATGTCATATTAACCTTGCATGGGACATTTCTTTCATAATGTTTATTACAATATAAACATTTTGTTACAGTAACATTCAAAAAGGGAAAAGAAACATCAAAGGAGTTAAAATGCCATCAAAGTTTGCTGACAAAACCCCAAAAGGAACCAATTCTAAGTTAACTCTCTCATTTTCTGTTGGCATTGGACTTCATCAGGAAGTCCTAAAACACTAGGCTTGGTTCAAAACATATGTCACACTGCCAAGGTACAGTGGCAGAGTCCAGACCTCACACAATCATTCAACAACTGATAAGGTGCAAAATGGAAGCTTGTTGAAATTATAATATATAGCACACTTGGGTTCAAAATTGGCTTTGTAATACCTATTTTGTCCTTTCTGGTGTCCTGCTTGTATGTAAATTCAAAAGTAATGACACGTGCCTAAATACATAACCCAGCATAATATGAAAACACTTCAGTAGGTTTTGAGTTGGGTAGTGAGTAATGTTTCTTCTTACATTTAGACTAGTTTTGGGTAGCATCTTTGAACTAGCATGCAGTTGCAAGAAGGGTTGGAAGATCTTATAACAGTGAGCTTTTTCTGATGTATCACATCTTGTGTTAAATCTTTCTGAGTTGAACACTATGGATTTCCACAATGATTTATCAACATTCAAAGTAGATTTCTTATTTATCTTAGGGTTATCTAATCTATATTTGTGACAGACCAGAGACTAAACATTGGCTTAACATCGTTTAGGGACTAGGAATAGATCATAACACTCATTCCTGCTTGTGGCTTAATCAGGATTCAAACCTAAGTTTTCTGGCACTCAGAGTGAACTTGATTTGAGTTGGTTTAACCCATTATTAATATAGGTACTATGTGTAAACCCATACAGTTGGTCTAAGTGTAGATATTTCTTTGTGTACCCTTTGTCAGTGTGCCAGTTGTTGCAATTAGCTGATGTGTCTCAACTATGGACACGTAAAATCTCCGTATCTAAAATAATGATGTCCATTTTTCCCCAGATTTATGGAGGACTTAAAGGATATGCTTGGTTTTTCTCCAAACCGATACTATTACTATACATGGAAGTATGTTTCCCCTGTAGTATTGTTATTTTTGCTGATAGCTAGTGTTGTCCAAATGGGGTTAAGTCCTCCTGGTTACAGTGCGTGGATTGAAGAAAAGGTAAGCGATAAACTTAAAAAGAAACACATATCATTGCCAGAATAATGTAATGTATATTTAAAGCTCTTTGGTGGCACATAAAAAGACACTTTGTAATTCATATAGTTTGTTACAAATATAAACATGGCAACTTTTGTTTCTAGTAATAATAATACAAAAACATCATTACCTTTAACATAGCATTAGTTCTTTTATTTCCCAAAAAGGTGGTCACTGGCTGACACCTACCTCCTATCATTTGTGTCAGTGCTGATTTGTTGGGGGATGTGTGTGTGTGTGTGTGTGTGTGTGTGAGAGAGAGAGAGAGAGAGAGAGAGAGAGGGTAGAGGGGGAGGTGTTAAGGTGTTTGTTTGTTTTAACTAAAGCAGAATACATTGTGGTAGCACTGAGTTAGCATCAGTTATTTCACCATTTTGTTGTCATCAGCTATCATAGAACTAAATGTTGAGATTATGCATTTCATAGTCACTCCTCTTGGAAGCTGGCACAGCATGTCAATGAACAACTACTTTATAGAACAATCTATGACTGTCCAGTCTGGGTGGGATAAGGATATTTGGTTTATAGGAAATCTAGTTATATTGTTTTTCAAAGAAGAATTGGCAGTATTCTGTCTTCTAGTTTTTTGCAACATTATCAGTACTCTTAGTGCTTATTTCCTTTCATGTAGCAACACTAAATCTAGGGTTCACTGCTAATCAAAATTTGCGGGAAGTTAATGTATATCAATAGGAGTTTGCCTGGGTTAGGATTGCAAGATTTGTCTTTTATTAAATAACAATGTATTAATTGTATTTCTCTTGGCCCTCATAGGCTACTGAGGAGTTCCTGAGCTATCCAGCATGGGGAATGGTTGTCTGTATATCTCTGATGATATTGGCCATACTTCCTGTCCCTATAGTCTTCATAGTTCGCTGCTGCAACCTTATTGATGACAGCTCTGGTACTTTGGCAGCTGTATCCTACAAAAGAGGACGGATAATAAAGGAGCCTGTCAATCTAGAGGGAGATGATGCGAGTCTGATTCATGGGAAGATTCCAAGTGAGGTGCCATCTCCAAATTTTGGTAAAAATATATACCGGAAACAGACTGGATCCCCGACTCTGGATACTGCTCCCAATGGACGCTATGGTATTGGCTATCTAATGGCAGATATGCCAGATATGCCGGAATCTGACTTGTAGCTACAGAACAAAATCACTTTTTTTTGTTTTGTTTATACTATATCACTGAACATTGGCTCTCTTAAGAGAAGTGGTCTGCTTCATTTACTAGAGTGCGATCTCAGGTGCCCCTCTAGCTACAGTCTTTAAAATATTATGATGGTACATACAGCTTGAAAATTCCCTTTTGATTGATTCTCTGGTTTTATATTGCATAGAAGGGAATACACACCACACAAAATCACTGATGGCCTACGTCTTTCAAAATAGTTAAGATTTTTTTACATTTAATTTGAAAGCTTTTTTCTCTAAAGTACAGGTGTTACCTCAGTTTGCAGCAATTTCTCAGCTGATGTAATATTTTTGAATTGATGTAAGTGAAAAGCCCTTTTTTGCTGGCAGGTTAACTCCTCAGTATTAGAACTGAGCTCCAAAGTAGTTCACCAAACCCATGTTTCTGCACACATTTGTATATACATTATGTAGATATGCTGTACTTATTTTGTTAGCACTGATAATTACTTAGGCTATTAGCTGAGTAAAAACCTTGCAAACTATTTTCTTATGTAATAGCTGTATAGAAAAATAGTATTAGAAAACCAAGGAGGAGGCTTATGATGGGAATGCAAGAAAGATTCCCAGTTCACTGGGGACTGCTTAAGCTGTGGCTGTATATTTTATGTAAAATATTTGCTTTTTCAGTGTGAAAATGATGTAAGAGTGAGTCACTCCAAGACTTTTAAGGATTGTGCAGATTCTGCATTTTTTTCTATGCTGTGTGCCTAAAAAAAACTTCTTGATATTTATTGTGGTTACAAGATTACATATATATTATATTTATATAATATACTTGTAATGTAAATATGTATATTAATACTGTATGTAATGGTTTCCAAACTTGAAGCAAGATGGCTTTTTTAATTAGTCTTTTTCTGTTTTGCTTCTGGTTTATGCAAAAAGAAATCCTTGGTTTTTTTAGTCAATAATTGTTAAGAACTGTATGGCATTACATTTTAACCTACGAATAAAGAGAGTGAGAAAAGATCTTTGTTTGTTATATCCTCATATGTTTATTACAGTGTAGCATTCTTGCTCATCAACAGGGCTAGCTGGAAGAACAATGTTCACAAACTGGAGAGAGGTGTTCAAAGCTTTTAAAAGCAAAAGTATGTTTAACCGGGAGGTCCTGTTTTCAGTAAATTACTGCATCAGGAGTATGAATTTTTTATTATTAATACAATAATTTATGTAGCACTGTAAATTTCCTTGGCATTTTACAAAGCCAGCCATATTACATGCCCTGAGGAGCTTATAAACTACTCAATTCTGCTTTTGCCACAAGCCCTAAGCACAAAGTAGAGAATAGTTATGTTGCCCCAGGAGCAGAATAAGGAACCAGATTGTATCTCTGGGAGAAAAATGCAAAAAAGTCGAAGCCACTATTTGGTACCTGTTTCCCTCCCTCCCTGTCTGCGCCCATACCTTGCTCTGGGAGTAATTTGCAGTTATATACTTCCTATCCCTAACCTCCCCCCCCGACACACACACACACTTCCTGTCTATATAGATAGTAGAGGAAGTTATGAAGGTTGCTTTGCTTCTCTGCTGCTATCTGTGCTGCTGGTAGCCTATGTAGGTAGGTAAAGGGGTGCCTTATGTTTTCTTACTTTTTTGCACAAGTACATAAGGTGTCTCAAAATGAGCCGTAAGCTATCCTAAATCAGTGTGCGATTCAGAATAAAAGACTTGAATGTGAAAACAAAGGTCCACAGTAAGCTATGCAAAAATAGCTCACAAAACATCTTGACCAAATGCAACATGCCCATGACAACTGTTATTTGTCTCTGGGAATAGTTCCATTGCTGCCTCCCCTTCAAAATCTTCTGAAGTAATTTTCAATAATAATGACGAAGAACATCTTCTCAAGTCAGTTAACGGTGGCTCAGAAACAAATAGTATTGATTAACCATATAAGATTGCTTAACCTTTTGAAATATTGTGCCACCTCTTATCTATATAAAATGTGGTCTGTGGGATATCCCTAGCTTAGTTGTTGAAATTTACACAGGGTAATTGAAATAGTTCAAAAGGGTCATTCATCAATGATCTTTGTGATCAGCAGATGATGTTAGTAATTGTACACCACAGCAGAATAGCAAGAGACCTAGAAGAAACGTGTAAAAAATGTAGAGTTGTGCCCAAATCTGCCACACGGAAGCAGCAGAAGTGTAGGAATCTACTATCATCTCCCTTCTGGGTTCTAACTAACTGTTGAGTGGTAGGTTATACGTCCCACTCTGTGCCTAATTCACGGAAGATGTAAGTATGTTAGCACTCCTGGCTAAAGAATATGGCTCTTTAGCATGAGCTGTAGAAACATTTCAGCTATGAAACTCCCTAATTCAAACTTTTGTGTGTTTACCAAATGGAGATGATCATATTAACATCTGTCCACAAAAGCACCCTTTCATATGGGACCACTGCTATTACAATTATTATACCCTATCCTCAGGCCTGGTTAAATTCTCCCTTGCCTACTCCAGAAATACAAAGGAGACTTTAATGCAACCCTAATCATACAGTGAAAGATTGTCTCAATATGGTAGAGTAAATTCAATCAGGAGAATCTGTCAGCTCTTTGTCCTGTTTCACCTACTTTCAGTAATATTTTTATCCTTTCTTTAAAAAGACCACACATTTAAACTGCTAGCTATTAGTTGCATCCCAAACAGTGATTATCCTGCCACCCCAGTTGCATGTAATGTTGTAGGTTCTAGAAAATGTCCCCTACTAAGCACCCTCTCAATTGCTACTCAAGTACTTGATGCCTCCCACTGTTAAACATTGTCTATTGTTGAAGCTGCAGTTGGTAATCTCTAAGAAAACAGGCTAAGTGCATTTGCTTGATTCGCACTGGCCAAAGTGAGAGCAACCCCTCTCTCACGCCTTCCATAAACAGAAGCACTGCTGGAAAAGTATAATGAAGGGTGGAGGTCTTCAAAAAGTCACCTTAAAAATAATGAGTGCAAAAGATTTTGTGCAACATCCCTGCTCTAGGAGTTGGGTCAAACATGAACACATACTGCCTTATTTGATCCCTGGTGAAACTCCTTTTCCTATAGTATCTCAATTGTCCAGTGGCCCCACTGATTGTTTGGCAGGCTTCCTGCTTCCGATGTACTTGACATTTTCTTTTTGCTGTTAGCTTTTTGTCTTTTGCTAGTTGCTCTTCAAATTCCTTTTTGGCCTGCCTAATTATACTTTTACACTTGATTTGTCAGTATTTATTCTCCATTCTATATTCCTAACTAGGATTTGACTTCCAATTTTTAAAGGATGCCTTTTTGCCTCTAACCACCTCTTTTACTCTGCTGTTTAGCCATGGTGCCATTTTTTAAAAATCCTTTTAGTATTTGTTTTTTATTTGAGATATACATTTAGTTTGAGCCTCTGTTAAGGTGTTCCAAGCAGCTTGCAGGCATTTCACTCTTGTGACTGGTCCCTTTAATGTCCATTTAACTAGCTTCCTTATTTCTATGTAGTTCCCCTTTTTGAAGTTAAATGCGACAGTGGTAAGTTTCATTGGTATTCCCCCCCCAAAGATGTTGCTATTACCAAGCAGTTCATCTGTATTCATCTCTTGAACCAGATACTGTGTGCCACTTAGGCATAAATCAAGAATTGCCTCTCCCCTTTTGGGTTCCAGGACTATCTCTCCAAGAAGCAGTCATTAATTATATCTAGAAATGCTGTCTCTGCATCCTGTCCTGAGGTAATATATATCCAGTCAATATGAGGATAGTTGAAATCCCCCATTATTAGTGGGTTTTCTACTTTTCTGGCCTCTCTAATCTCTCTGAGCATTTCACAATCATCATTACCATCCTGCCCAGGTGGTCGGTAATATATTCCCACTGTTATACTCTTATTAACCAATCATGGACAAGCACGGAATTTCCATACACAGAGAAATGACAACACAATGAGTGAAGATTGTTTTAGGTGGACTGGGGCCTTCTCTTACTTCCCTCCATTTCAGAATGCATCAGTATTTTCAGTCACTACTTGCTCTGCCAGAAATGGAAAAAAAAGCATAAAAGGGAAGAGAAACATACTACAGAAAAGGAAGGAAGACAACACAGAAAAGGAAGGCTTCAGACATTTAGCTACACAGAAGTTGGAAGGTGTGGGGGTGTCATGCCACCCTGTTGTTGTGGCCACAATTAATAAGTCTGTTGAAAGGAAAAAACACATTAATCCACAAAAGGTAATCATGCCCAATATTAAAGAAAAGCTTAAAACATTTAGAAACGGTCCAAGGACAAACCATCCATGTGGAAAGTGTAAAACATATTAGCACAATAATTGGTTGCAAAAGTCCAAGGTATTTAAAATGGATATGCTTCCTGTGGTCTGATTGTACAAATGAAAGCTATCAAAGGCCTGCATCAATATAATTAGGCTTGACAGAATTCAATATTTGTTTATAATATTGATGGATGATATCAATATTTATTTTTAATCTCTTTAAAAAACTATTATAAGTTTTAATTTTCACAGTTGCAGGAAATGGTGGGTGGATCAGGCACTGGGGGGTGTCAGACAATAATTATTTAATGAGAGTAGACAGATTAAAAAAGCTAAAGCTTTAGGAAAACACAAATTGTCAACATCACATCAAAATATACAAAGTGAATATCTTTAAATCAAACTCTAATAAATTCCCATGCTGCGTTTTAATTTCTTTCTTTCTTTGCCTTTGTACTACTACAATTATGGATGAAAAAATATATTCATCTGTTTGTATGTATGGCAAAATTGACATTTACCAAGATTTACTGATAAACATTTAATTCTTCCAAGTCTAAATATAATGTAATCATGATCCACATCATATCGTCCAGATCCTTCAGTAGAGGGAAGTTGGGCAACGGACACAGAGGGCAATGGGTCACAGTCCAGGGACTGTACTATCTCTGTGGCCCTGCTCCTATCCTTCCCCTGGTCCCACAGAAATTTTGCCATGGATACCCCTCAGGGGTGCAGGACCCATAGAATGGAAGGAGGCATTTTAATTTTGTTTAATGCACACCAAGCAGGTAGCTTACTCTCAGGAAACCCCAAGTGCATTTTGAGGTAAATTGATACTGACCTAGAATTCTCAGGCAGACTGTGTGTGCAGTTGTGCAATCATGGAGGACATTTATGATAGTGTCAGGGAAGGAGAATATTTGTATATTGTTTCACAGCCCAGCACTAAAATGGCTCCGTAGGGAACAAATTTACCATTCTTAACTGCACTGATCATGGAAAAATGTTGGGAGAACTGTATGTTTATCATCTGAGGTGCAGTGTATAAGGATAAACTTAAGCTCATTCCCTCCTTAATACTCTCTTTGAAAGACTAATAACAAATTTAGCTATGCACTAAATTAAAAATAACCACTAAAACACCGTGCTAGATTTCATGGTGTATAAAAAGAAACATGAAATAAGCAAACATGTAAGGCGTGATTCAGTTTTACTGCCACTGGAGGGTGCTGACATTCCAATAGTGCATTGATGAGATGCAAGGTTCATGAGTTTGTTGCCTGGGGAAAAGCTCTTATAGTCACATTCCTTACTAATCAGAAAGCAACAACAAGCTTTTGAGAATGAAAATGGGTTTCTATAAAGCAAGAACAGAAAAAAACCCCACCCAAAAACAAACAAAAAACCCCACCTTTCGTTATGTATTTGTATTTTATGTCAAAGAAAGAAATGGGCAACAAACCTGTAATGCTTACAAATATAGGAATAAACTATATTTTTCTCTGTACCAGAATGATCCTCCTTCAGGTTTGAAGTGCAATAATGCCCAGGTATATAATCAGCTTCTTGGTTTGAGATTCTGGGTTTTTTTAAATTACCATCATGATAAGAGATCAAATTAAAAATAGATAGTACAGAAGTCAGTAAACTAATCAGTGAACATGAGATAATCATTCAGCTTCTAACCAAGAACACTTCAATATTGCTTCTCACTGCTTTCTTTCATAAAGACTTAAAGATACAATGAGGGGGATGGAGGGAGAACACTGAGAAATAGTGCAGTTCACATAGTGATTCACTTGGCTGATTTGCTTCAGAAGAAAGGTAGTGGTTTAAATGCCGATATATTATAGTCATATCTTATTTTGCATTACACTTTGTGTAGTCATTTGCACCTGTGGATAAAGTGAATATGAAATGTTTCCCGTACACACTGAGGGGGAGAGTACTGCCTACTACGTTACAAACACCACTTCTGATGCAGCACATATATATCCCATGTACACCTTATGTTTAGCAGCGTTCAGAATTAAAGAAACTCTCATAATACAATATGCAAGCAAGCAACAAGCTCTTTCTTTATGAAAGAAGGGAAGAGGCTTTGGCAAAGGACACAGCCTTAAGATGGCTGGTGCCTTCTTGTAATTTTAAAATTAGTATGTTAAGGTGAACTAGTCATTCAATGGAAAACCACACAAAGACACATCTAGTTCTGTGCCATCCTACCTCTATGCCTGCTTTTGATATGTCATCTTGGATGTCCCATAACCAATTCAAATGCAACATATTGAAAAATAAACTTCTCTTCCTTTGCTTTCTTCATCATTACTGATAACTATTCACCAGACTATTGGTAGTGGAAGCTGTGGCAAGTTTGAGCAGAAAGACAAAGTTAGAAAACATATTGAAGGTTCAACGATAAGAGACTACCAAGGAGAAGAAGCAGAGCTATTTAACAACAAAAATACCAGAGCTGGAGAAAAGAAGAAATTTGTAGTGAAGGAAATCCTCATAATCCTTGGATTTTCACAGGTGCAAAGGAAGAATATATAAAGGGTGAGTCAGGGTTCAGGTTCGAGGAAGAGAGAATTGACTTAAGGTGTAAAGAAAAAAACAGAGTGGGGGGGAACTGAAAGTGGAGATCATGAAATCAACAGAAGAATAGGGAAGGAGAAGACAGATATGGATGAATATGGAACTCAGAACAGATAAGAAGTGGCATAAGGTGAATACGTAGTGGGTGACAAGAAGGGAACTGTGAGGCTAAGAAATCAGAAAGAGTGAAGGATTTAGTGGAGATTAGAGTGAGGATGTAATCAAGATGGTAAAAGAACAAGGCTCTTAGGTCAAATAAAAAAATCACAGAATCATAGAAATATAGGGCTGGGAGGGACCTCGAGAGATTATCTAGTGCATTCCCCCCATGCTGAGGCAGGATCAAGTAAACCTAGACCATCCCTGATAGTTTGTCCAGCTTGTTCTTAGACACTTCCAGTGATGGAGATTCCACAACCTCCCTTGGAAGCCTATTCAAAAGCTTAACTTACTCTTATAGTAAGAAAGTTTTTCTTAATATCTAACACTCATCTCCCTTGCTACAGATTAAGCCCATTACTTCTTCTCCTGTGTTTGAGCATTGACCTTTTGTAACAGCCTGGAACATATTAGAAGCCTGTTATCAGATCCCCCTCAGGTCTCAAAACTAAGCATGCCCAGTTTTTTAACCTTTCCTCATTGGTCAGGTTTTCTAAATCGTTTATCATTTTTCTTGCTCTCCTCTGGACTCTCTCCAATTTATTCACATCTTTCTTGAAGTGTGATGCCACTAACGAATACACAATTCACCAGCTTTGGCCTCACGAGTGCCAAGGACAATTACCTCCCATGTCTTATATATAGCACTCCTGTTAATACATCCCAGAATGACACGAGGGAAAAACAGAGGGAAGCGGTTAAAGAAATACAACATATTAAAATTATTATTTTATTTATCTGCTAAATTGAAAACATACATATTGATAAATAGGAGGAAAATGATGCCATTAAATTTCACACCTAATGAAAGAAACAATATATATGAAAGCATTGAGAATTTAAGGGACTTGGGAAGAGTAAAAATAAAACATTGTTCAATATCTTCATCAATGATTTAGATAATGGCATACAGAGTACACTGACAACATTTGTGGATGATACCAAGATGGGAAGGATTACAAGTGCTTTGGGGGATAGGATTAAAATTCAAAATGATCTGGAAAACTGGAGTAATGGTCTGAAGTAAACAGGATGAAATTCAATAAAGACAAATGCAAAGTATTCCACTTAAGAAGGACCAATCAGTTACATACAAAATGGGAAATGACTGCCTAGTGTGATATAGCGAGGGCAGAAAGTGTAGGAGCTGTAGGAAAGTGATTTACGGCAGATACGTAAACCTCAGAATGCTCAGAGCTCTGTTCCCTGCAGATTAGCTGAGTCTCGTTAGGGGGCAATTAGGAGCAGCTGAGCCAATTAGAGACCAGCCAGGTGCTCCATAAAAGCCCTCCGCTCCCCCCCCCAACCCCCCCAAACAGACAGGGCATGAGCTGGGAGGAGTAGGAGTGCCGTGCTGTGTGTAGGAGTGCTGAGTTGCAAGGAGGAACAGACCAAAGTGCAGAGATTCTGTGGAAGAACAGGCTGGAGAAAGATACCAGGCTCAAGAAGCCAGAAGGAGGGGGAAAATTAGCCCGGGGAAGAGAAGTGCAGTTGGGAACACGGTGCCAGCAGCACATAGCTGCTTCTCACAGGGCCCCTGGGCTGGGACCCGGAGGATTGGGTGGGCCCGGGTCCCTACCCCCTCCTCGGGGAAACTGGAGTGACTGGAGACGCCTTGACCCACTACAAGCAACCAAAGTGTGAGACCCGCTAGGGGGAAGTCGGCTGCCTGCCACACTAGGAAGGAGTACAGCACAAAAGGATCTGGAGATCATAGAGAATCACAAGCTAAATATGAGTCAACAGTGTAACACTGTTGCAAAAGAAGTAAACATCATTCTGGGATGCATTAGCAGGAGTGTTGTAAGCAAGACACGAAAAGTAATTCTTCTGCTTCACTCTGCACTGATTAGGCCTCAAGTGGAGTATTGTGTCTAGTTCTGTGTGCCCCGTTTCAGAAAAGATGTGGACAAATTGGAGAAAGTACAGAGAAGAGCAACAAAAATGATTAAATGTCTAGAAAATGACCTGTGAGGGAAGATTGAAAAAACTGGATTTGTTTAGTCTGGAGAAGAGAAGAGTAAAAGGGGGCATGATAGCAATTTTCAAGTACATAAAAGATTGTTACAAGGAGGAGAGAGAAAATTTGTTCTTAACCCCTGAAGATAGGAGAAGAAGCAATGGGCTTAAATTGCAGCAAGGGTGGTTTAGGTTGGACATTAGGAAAAACTTCTTATCCTCTCAGGATAGTTAAGCACTGGAATAAATTGCCTAGCAAGATTGTGGAATCTTCATAATTGGATATTTGTAAGAGTAGGTTAGACAAACATCTTTCAGGGATGGTCTAGACTATATTTAGTCCTCCCATAAATGCAGGACACTGGACTAGATGACCTTTCAAGGTCCCTTCCAGTCCCACAATTATATGATTGCCTGTGTAAAGTCCATGAACCTGCTTCACCACTGCATTACTGTGGCTTGACACTGGAGTAATTAACTCCAAAATCAGAGTGACTCTGATAAATCATTATTATTATTATTACCATAGCACGTAGGAGCCCTAATGCTAGTCACTGTACAAACACAGAACAAAAAAGACAATCCTTGTCTCAAAGAGCTTACAATCTAAGTATAAGACATTAGATGAATATAGACAAGACAAGCTGGGGAGTACCAAAAAGTAATGAGGCTATATTGGTCCGTAGAGTTTGAAGGAAGGATTTGAAGAAGGATAATGTGTTAGTTTTGCAGATGGTTACAAGAGCTCCTCCCAAGCATGAGGGGCAACCTGGGAGAAAGCACAAAAACGCTTCTTTGAAAATTTAAGAACTGGACAATAGAGGCTGGCACCATGGATTTATTGGAGGCAGGAGCTGACATCTCACTAGCGAATGGGAGATGACAGATATGCTAGATATAGGCCAGGGAGGGTCTTGAAAGCAAAGACTAGTAGCTTATGTTTGATGCAGTAGAGAAGGGGGACCCAGTGAAGGGATTCAAAGACAAGGATGACATGTTCAAAGTGATAGGTTAGACAACTGATCTTTGCAGCAGCATACTGAATGAGCAGGGCAAGATTGCATCTGTCAAGGCCATAGAGAAGGATTTTTCAGTAATCAAGATGACAGATGATGGCAGCCTGGATGAGAGTTTTAGATGTATGGATGGACAGGAATGGCTGTGTCTTAGAGATGTTTGAGGAACGAACCTGCGAGTTTTAGACATAGCCTGCATCTGAGGACCTAGAGACAGGTTACAGGCCTGTGTGACAGGCAGGATTGTGGTGTTGTCCACTGTAATCAAGAAAGGTTGTAGTGAGAAAGTTTGGAAGGGTTGAGGAGAAGATTAAGAGTTCTGTTTTAGCCATGTTGAGCTTGAATTGATGGCTAGACATCCATGAAGAAATGTCAGAGAGACAGGCCAAGATTTTAATTTAGACAAAAAGAGGCCAGTCTGACGTAGAGAGGTAGAAATGTGAGTTGTCATCACAGAGATGGTAGTTGAATTTATGTTTTCAGGTGACATTAGCTAGAATAAGGTGCAAAGGGAGAAGAGAAGGTGAGCAAAGATAGAGCCCCGTTGAATCCCCAAGAAAGTTGGAGGGATGTGGTGATGAAAAGGATCCTTTCTAACACTGAAAGAGCAATTAGAGAGATATGAGGAGAACCAGAAGAGGACAGAGTTACAGAAGTCAAGAGGGATTACGATTTCAAGAAGAAGAGCATGATTGATGGGATCAAAGAAGGATGAGGATGGAGTATTGGTTCTGAGCTTTTGCTAGGAGGAGGTGATTAGAGATTTTGGTGAGTGTAGTTTTAATTGAGTTAAAGGAACGGAAGCCAGACTGGAGAGGATTTAGGATGGAATTGAAAGAGAGGAACTCCAGACAGTGACTGTAAACTGTATTCAATGAGTTTAGAAATGAAAAGAAGAAGAGAGATAGTGCAGTTGTTAGAAAGGCAAGCAGAGTTAAGGGCAGGTTTAAGATGGAAAAGATTAAAGCATGTTGGTATTCTGACGGGAAAGAGTCAGAGCAAAGTGAGAGATTAAGGAGAAGGGTAAGAGAGGTGATGAGATTGTGCATGAGGGAGTTAAGGAGATGGGAAGGGGTCACTGGAATAATTGAACCCCCTATCTTTTTAGGGACATTTCAAGTTTGGCGGAAGCCTCATTCACTTCAGTGGGAATAGTTGTATGCTTGAAGTTAGGCAAATGCTTAGTGCTTTGCTCAACTGAGGCCTAAGATCATATCCTCCAAACTCATTGAGTGCATGATGACCTATAAGAAATCTATTTTAATAAATTGCCTTCAAGTGTACATTATATAGGGTTTTCTCTTGCATTGTATGCATTGATAATTGAGTTAATAATATGCCAAGTTTTCTGTTAAGACAAAATCATTTCTATGAGCTGGTCTGAGACCAAAGCTAAAGTAACCATACACCTGGTTCTAAATTTAGATGGCATGTTTTCACACACTGACTTTTTTATTTTATTTTATTTTATTTTATTTTACTTTTTTTTGTGGTTGATTGCAAGGCACTGTAGCTGAACTGATTTGGAGAAGAATTTCCTCTCTGTAAATAAATGAATGTGCTCCTGGTTTCTGATTACAATAATCATTATATGGAATGACTACTTTTCCTTTATAAGATGGCAGCCTGTAGCTTAGGGAGCCTGTTTTTCAGAGATCCATGATAAAGTCTAAATAAGACCCTGGATTTAGCTACCAGCACATCCAAATATATGTCCTTTCTATTTATATATATGTATATATCACCAGATGTTTTGAGCATAGTCCAAGTAAACTTGTCCAAAGATAAATGTAACAAAAACTCACCATGTAGCATAACAAATGTTCAGACTAGATGTCTAGAAATGGACAGACGTGGCTAGTGAAAAAGTAACATTTTCATGTCCCCAAGTGGTTAAGGGCTTAATGAATAATCACTCATAGACATCCAGAAACTATTATCTGAAGCCTAGTAAACTGTTACACTTACAACATCAGGGAATTACAGCTATGCCAGATTCTTCAATTTCTTCTGATTGACAAATTGAAGAAAAATGGCAGCATGCATGAAGTTGCTCTCCAAGACTTATCCACATCCTGTGTCAGCAGCTTCCAGAGGATTCGTCAGATAAGATTTTATACTTATCTTCTTACAGTGAACTGATCTCTCAATAACACCCTATGCATGGAGGACGTGCACATATCTGTCTGCTTGCTAGACTCAGAATAGGATCACATTGTCTGCTTCTGGCAACAATTCAGGGATCCTGCACCAGTGAAGTTAATGGGAAGTTAGCCACAGATTCAGTTGGAACAGATCAGGCCCATAGTCAGACTAAGTAATCATCTGCTGCAAAATAATGCAGTCTTCTGGATAGATCCAAAACCAGATTAGAAATCACTACTGAACAGTGCCAGTCCATAGAGTCAAAAGGAAAACTGGGAGGATTAGACGAGAAGATGCAAAGGCAGAGAAAATTAAGAGATCAAAATTAATAAGTGATAAATTGAATGGGTATATTAATGAGGTCCAGAGGTTGTTTGTCTTATTTTGAACATTAAGGAAGCAAAAATTTCCCAAGATTTTAAGATTCACAAAGATTGAGACCAAAGGCTGAAGTTTTCTCTCCAGGTCTTGTTTAATTTGGAAAAAGGAAATAAACAAACAAACAAAAAAAAAGTGTCAATTGTCATATATTACTACCCATTACTGAACTATCCCATTAACTGTCTGTATCAACCAAATAGCTGGGGCAGAGTGCACCCCTCTGTACCTTTCCTGCGTGAGGCACAATCTCACTGGTGCTTCTCCTAGAGACATACAGCTCCATACCAATGTGTATGATTATTGTAGTAGCACCTAGGAGGCCCAGTCGTGGACCAGGACCCTATTGTGGGGCACTGCAGAGACACAGAACGAAAAGACGGTACCTGCCCCAAAGAGTTCACAATCCAAATACATCTAATTATGAAGGGCTGTAGCATAAATTCCATGGTCTAGCCTGTTGTGTTGTGGTGCAGGCAAGGCAGGTGTAATGAGTAATGAGAAACACATGTGGTTCCAGCAGGAATTTAAATGATTTCCTGAAGCTACCCTGGCAGTATTACAGTCAGTACTACATGCGGGTGTAGCAAGACCTGTACTTAACTCTTACAGAGCCTAACAGCACAAAGCCCAAAGCATTTACAGTAACTTAATCAGCGTCCAGCCCTTTAGAAAAATGTAACAATTGCCCTGTATTACATTTTAGAAACTAGGATAACCCAGGGTTTTTAGCATGAACTACTTTGGCACTCTGGACTCACGAAGTAAAGGAGTCATAAAAGGGGAGAGGAATGCAAGAGCAGTGGTGCGAGATGGTAAATGACGCGCTCATGAAAATGGGAGGTTCCCTCCTTCCAAAACACACATACATATACACACAAGTATGGAGCTAAAGAGGCAATTTCATGAGGTACTGAACAATACAAAATAAAACTAGTAGATACATTTCCTCAGGTCATTAACTACTGATCTCCAGGGCAGAGATCGGATGTTCTTAGTTATGTATTTCACTTACGCACCTAACTAGCTCTACATACATGCTACCAGGAGGAAAACATTCAAAGGAGGACATGGGGTTTAAGCTTTAAATTTCTGTTGGCTTTAATGGGTATCATACATCTTAAAACCCTGTGAGAACATACCCCTAAATGACAATTTGGGACTAAGGTTTTCCTCTTTGAATCTTTCGTGTCCTTTACTGGCTCCCATGTCAAATTCTTTAGCCAAATTATGCAATACGTGCCAGTATCTTTTTCATTTTCAGTGATCTGGCCTCTCATTGAGGTTGACAGTCTAATCTTGAACCAATATCAATGCATCATCAACATTATTAAAAAGAACTCAACTGTGCACTCACAATAATTTCCTTTCTCTATGAAAAAAGGAGCTGTGTCTGCCCAATGGTGCTACTATTAATACTAAATTCTTCTGACTCTTTTGTACAAATCTTTGGTATAGACTATGTATCACAGATGCAGTGAGGTTGAAGCATGGCGTTATATTTGGCATCCCATATTGTATTTTCCATTAACTCCCTTTTTTACAATTCTGGAGGTGAAAGTGAAGTTTTGCCATGGACATTAGTGAGGCTAGGATTTCACCCAAGCGGCGAGATCTTCACCTTCACACTAAAAGTGATCCTAAAAGCCCCATATCCAGTGGGGAAGGACGCGGATGATATCCCTGGTGTTGGCATTGAATGCCTTCCAAAGGGCCCCTCATGAGCCCTGGCATAGGCCATGTATGGGGTTGGGCTGTGGTTAAGAGTGCAATGTTGGGGACAGGTTTTCCAAGGATCAACGTTTTTGTGAGGTAGCAGTCCACGGAAATCTGTAAGCATACTCGGTACACACATTGCCATCTGGCCAGTTTTATGGGCTCAGGATCATCCCACATAGCCTAGTTTTTGTACCTCCGAGGTGGCAGCTCTATATAAGGCACATCAGGGAGGCTGCCATAACTCAGACAGGAATCCCAGGGCTGCCTTCATTATGACAGGAGCCACTCCAGCCGTTGCAAGACTGGGAGCATACATAGGTGGCTTAGAAGCCATTTTATCTCTCCCTGCTCCTCCAACCCCCAAAGCTGCAAATTCTATACTTACATTTTTTCTGTGCTGTCTCTAGCTACGTATTCAGATGGCCCGCATTATAGTAGTATCTGAGCATATTCCTATGAAGTAGGAGTGTCGTCTCTGTTTTATAGATGGGGATGTGAGGTATGGGATACATTACGTGACTGTCCCAAGGTTACACAGGAAATCTGTGGCAGAGCTAAGGATCAATCCCAGAATGCACCAGCATCAGAACAAGGGGAGAAGCTTGTGCCTTGGGAAGCTGTGTCCTTGCTTCAGTGGCCTTGCAGGGTTATGGAATCTTTGTGCAATCCTCCAAAGCTGCTTCAGAGATGGTGCAGAGCTGACCAGGCACTGGAGCCCTCTGTACCAGAGGTACTCTCCAGGTAGTCAACTTAAAACTGCCCTATGGCCTTTTTGCACCAGCCTAGCTAGGCCACAGGTGAATGATGAATCATAACCACAAATTCCTAATCTAGTGTGCTAATCATGCAGCCATCCTTCTTCCCTTATGTCCTTGCTCTTAAGATCAAGAAGTTCAGCTGGGACATTAATCATTGATAACAGGAAATTTACAAGTATGTTTATAACCCCGATTATGGTGATTACACATAGCACATGATGGCTGCTCCTTGACTGCACTTTATCAGATGCTATATGATACATGTATGATGCATGATGCAGATGCTATATGATGAATGTACATATGAAACTGTGACATAGATGGATGATATCCATGATAATTTCAGAATTCAGTTTTGCATGCAGATAAACAAACAGAAAAGCTTTAATTTGTCATGTGGTACAAATAGCACAACAAGGTTTGTTTTAACCTTTGTTATGGAAGAAAGGTTACGATACAGAACTAGGAGGACAGGACCATCATGGAGGATAAGTCCACCGATGGCTATTAGGCAAGATGGTCAGGGATGCAACCCCATGCTCTGAGTGCCAGAAGCTTGGAGTGAATGACTGGGGATGGATTACTCGATGATTGCCTGTTCTGTTTATTCCGTCTGAAGCACCTGGCATTGGCAACTATCGGAAGACAGGATAGTGGGCTGGATGGACCATCAGTCTGACTCAGTATGGCCATTCTTATGTTATGTCAGAAGAATATTGGTTCTATTCCAGCTTTGCTACGGGCTCCTTATTGACCTAGGGCAAGTAAATTAACCTCTCTGTGCATCAGTTTCCTCATCTATAAAATAGGGATAAAACCCATCTCAGAGGGATGTCGGGTGACCAAATTCTCTAGTGTTTTCTAGAGAATGTGACATGAGTCCCTTAGAGGAGGCAACATAAATGCCAAGTGTTGTTATATACAGCATTTCAACATGCCCACTGGTTTTAAAAAAATGATCTCTCTTCTTGTGTATTACTATGATCATCTCCCTTTTACAGCAGGGGAAAAGAAGAACAGCTGCACTACACTAGAGTGAAAAGTTATGCTTTTAGATTATTCTCCCTTCCTCCCCAACCACACACACACAATGATCTTTGTGGTGAGGCATGGTGGAAGGAGAGCATGTTGGATCAGTAATGGTGTAGCGGGCTGGGTGGGCCATCTGAATTGAATTGACAATTGAAAAGGGATTGTGTGGGGAAGAAAGGGGGATGGATTAGTCCAATATAGTTTCAGAAAAAGAAGGAAAGTTAACCACATATTTTTGACATTGTGTGGAAGCTGTTTATCTGTGTTGTTTAGTTAGACTATAAGGCTTCTCATATTCCAAGGCCCTGATTTATCACTGCATTATTCCAATTTCATGCTGATAGAGTAATACCAGGATGAATCAGGGACTATGTTTGTTAAGCATAATGGGGCCTCAATCCTGACGGGGGCCTCTAGTTACACGTATAATAAGATAAACAAACAATGATGATAATAATTTATGTTTGAGCTGCAGCAGATTATAGTTTGATGCCCTAGGGAGGAAGAGTGGAAGGCAGGAATATACTGGAGTCTATGTAAAGTCTGTGCCAAGTGATGCAATAATACTGCCAAATGAAAAATATATCAACTAAAATGTATTAACAATAATGGATATTAATTTCCTATGGTTACGTCCATCAAAGTCAAAAGGTGTGTCAATTTTCCTCCCTGTCCATATGCAATGCAAGTGTCCAGGATTTTTCCCACATGTCTATAATCAACATTAATTCTAGTCTATACAACACATCTGACAAAATATCACACAGCTGCTGGGCGGTAGGACAAAGGAGACAGGTCTGCTCCAGTACTTGCTTTCATCACTATTCTCATCCGCAGTAGACACCACTGTATGTTTGACAATTATCCTTATCCATTATGTCCTCTTAGTGTTCACCAAAATCCACATAATACAAATAACTCGGTTACTGAGGTTTTAGTTGCATAAAAAGAGGATTGAAGCAAGCAGAGATAAAAGGAATGCTGCATAACACTATCCCATAGCATAATGGGAGTCTGGGAAAGCAACCATCAGGGGCATTATTTGGGGTTTTCTTCTTGAGCAATTTACCACAGTAAATTGGCACTGTTACTCCCAGATTTGGTTCAAATTCAACAGAACATCTACAGAAGCACAATAAGAACACTGCAGAGGATTTATTGATTTAGCTGACTATAGACCAAAGAGAGCCATGAATTTCTCTCTGCAGTGGGGTCAGAAAAGGGTTTTTTAAAATGATTTTTAACATAGTCATTTTAAAAAAAGACATTAACTAGGCGCTGATAGAGAATTTTACATTTCAGTATTTTTTCGCGGCAAAAAGGAGACATGTTTTCTGCAAAAAATGTTACCAAAATATTGCCAATTTTTCATCTACTTCGAATACAAAACCCTTACAAACACCCAGAGCCAGAGCCAGCGCCAGAGCCTCAGCTGGTGTAAATTGGCATCAGTTCATTGAGGCTACCCCCTAGATTAATACTGGACTGTAGAATGAGCTTCTCTAAGGCAATGTCTGCACTAGAATCTAGGGGTGTGATTCCCCTGCTCCCGTACATATACTCACATGCCTCGGTAATAACAGTGCAGTTTGCAATAGCATTGGTAGCTGCCGAAGAGGGCCAGCTGAGTGGCGTTGAGTTCAAACCAATCTGAAACTGGTGGATATGTATTCGCATTGTGCAGTCATGCTGCTGCATTGCTATTTATACTCATGATATCTCAATAAGGTATGTGTACATGAGTAGGGGGAACACTCCCCTAGTGCATAGTGTAGAAATAGTCTTATTTAGAAAAACTCAACCCCTTGAGAACTGATGCCAACCTTTTTGACTGCTCATATCCAGTGAAGTCCAATTCCTGCAGTTAAGCCATATGGGGCTGTATCAGTCAGCAGTAGTTGGAGCATCTCCTCTGACACAGTCTTTCCCTGGAAGGCCTGATTTTGATATTAGGACTACAAAGTCAATGGCAGCTGCAAATACAAAGCTCTTCGGAAAATCAGGTCAGTTATTTTCCCCACAGTGTTGTGACTAATGAACCTATTTAGACACTGGCAGGATATAGTGAGAAAAATTAGATTCTTTTGGCAGCTGGGTTTTTTTTTGAGGCTCCTGGGAAGGATGTGTTTGCTGATAGCTTTCCTCGACTAGCTACATAGACTGCTGGTGATAGTTAACTCAGCCAACCCTCATGAAAATCTCCATAAGAGACGGTCCCCAAAGTGGAGAGTGTTCACTATGCTAAATTTCATTTAAAAATAAATTTTTCCTGTCCTTGTAAAATAACTTCTTCCTCAGACTGATTTAATTGTAACTGATGGAAAACCCCCTTGAACTTCAAATAAAAGTATCCACACATTAGTAATACTGCTATAGATAACTTGTCAAATGACCACCCACATAACTGAATTTGAGTCATGAGGAATGGCATGGATTCATCATGAACCACAGTCGACATTGCAGGTTGCCATTTCTGCTGCCTGTGCACTTTCATAGGGCTCTTTTGAATCAGACTTGCAGACTTGGTAAATGTCTTGCCATGGGCAGACAGAGACACGCTCTCTAATACAGTATATACACATAGTTGCTGAAAAGGAAAAATCCTGCCAGCCAAAGAGGTTATGCAGACAAAATTATATGTGAGTCGGTGGTCTTTCATTCTGTCTGATCACATCAGACTAGAGAAACTGCTCATAATGGAAAGGGGGAAAATATGAATTATAATTGTATGTTCATCTCTTAAATGGGACCGTTTTCTGTTTTCCTTAAAAACAAAACAAACAATGCTAAGAAATATAATAATATAATTTAAATTCCTAGTGCAGCTGTGCAAAGCTACTACTTTTGATTGTGTGGGTATTTTCATAAGATACTTGAGAGCTTTGCAGATATTTGTATAACAATTCACAAGTTTAAAGCAAAGAGCAATTTCATCAAGACTACCATTGAAGAGAATTTTACACTAACTACATGGTGACATTTTGCTATGAGCAAAGCTTTGACTTTTCCTAAATTGGTCTTACAGCAAATTTTTGCAAATTTTGTTGCAAACAAATACTTGTTTTTTTGCTCCGGGATTGTAAAATGCCAGCTTTGGAAACTGCTTTTCATTCTCACATATAACAAGCAAACCAAAGAAAAAATTCCAAATGAACAAATAAAATGTTTTATGTGTGCTTGAAACCACACACACACACAAACTTTAACTTTTCCCCAGTCCAATCTCATTTACTCAGTATCCCATATATAGTGAGTAGTATGCAACTTGAAGATATTTACAAACATGGATGGGGCATTTTTTGGTGTGGAAGGGATTTTGGAAATCAGTTTTAGGGGTAGGAGCTGAATAATATGATCCTTAAAAAATTTGACACTATTCTGAAACCATGTTTGGTTAATATCCTGAACAGAGACACTGATTTTAAGACTTGGAGGCAGGATCCCCACATGGGGGGGGAAAGGGTACACTTTACCGGGGCCCAGAGGCCCTGGGGGGCCCGGAGGCCCTGGGGGGCCCGGCCCAGGGTGCAATCCCCATTACCATGAGGAAAAAAAATTTCATGGCTCATGAAATTGTATGTGTGGGATGAGGGATTGTGGTATGTGTGTGGGAGGGGGCCCATTACAAGTTTGTACTGGGCCTGAAAAAATTATGCCTGGGCCCTGCTTGGAGGTGAATAACTGATTTTTTTGCTTCAGTGGCAATTCAAAAAAAAAAAAAAAAAGGGGGGGGGGGGAGGAATTGGTTTGAATCAAACCAAATCTGAATTATTTTTAGCATTTTTGATGAATCAAAAAGCTGTTTGGGGTTTGTTCTGGAGCAGGGATTCAAACCTGGATTCTCCCATGTTCTTTGTGAATGCCCTAATAACTGGGCTACAAATGATAAGGGAGAAAAGGGCTGGGGACAACAGCCGCACTACTAACACCTCCTCTCCCTCTCGCCATTGTATGAATGGCTGAAAGTCATCATGTCAAATTCATTCAATTTGACTGAAGGTGCAATTTTCAGCAAATAAATGTCGAAGAAATTTCTCCCAGTTCTAGCTTTGAATATTATTTGACTGCAGTGCAGCCTGCAGCTAAGTCACAATTCTTACTCCACCCTTCGTGGCACTAGAGAGCACTCTTGCAGTGGAAACAGGGTAGCTCCACTGTACAAGGAGCATGATTTGGGGCTCCCTCTTGTACATCACAGGCTTCACTTCCACAGGGAGGTCCCTGGGTGCTGCAAAGCAGTGGGGATTTGGTGCCAGACTGGAAGAGAGGCAGAGGTGACACACCCACCACTATGCAGATTCACCTGGCAACTCGCCCCCCAGAAAAACAACAAACCGAAGCACACCTCACAGAGGCCACTAATAGAGCAGATGTAACTCTAGCTCTGGATCTATAGTTGCAGCTGTATTGACTCTGTTGCTGTGGTGTGGCCTGGCATTCCTTTCTCTGGCAAATCTCCTTTCTGTGGGGAAGAAAAAAAAGACAAATCACCCCTGGACACTATCCAAGAGAAGAGAAAACCTGTGATCAGTGGCTTCTTTGGCGCCCTGATACTTGGGTGGAGAGAGAGATAGAGCGCACACAGACCATCAGTGCTAGGATGAAAGAATCCTGAACCTCAGATAACTCCAAGTGTGCAAGACCTCACTCCCAAATCTGAACAGCCCAAATGTAACACACTGGGGTGGGCCCATGTCTATAATAGAAGTGTAAGGCTGGAAGGGACCTCGAGAGGTCATCAGATCCAGCCCTCTGCACTGAGACAGGACCAAGTAAACATAGACCATCCCTGACAGATGTTTGTCCATCCCATTCTTACAAACCTTTAATGATGGGAACTCTACAATCTCCTTCAGAAGCCTATTCCATTACATATTAAGAGCCAGGTTATGCCTGGTTCTCACATGAATACACAGCCTGTGGTTGGGGAAGGCACAAGGAATCTGCAGAGATTTATTCCTACCTCACATTCTAAGATGATCTCATGTCTCAAAGAGGGAGGGAAGGAAGTAACTGGGGCATGGTCCTTTTTCACACTGGTGGTCAGCTTTGTGGCACAATCCCTGTGTGCCCACAGGCTCCATCAAGAGTTTTGCCTTCCTGGGGCAGCTCTGAACCATCCCATACTATTCCTACAATATAAAATCAAGCTTGAAGAGAAACAGACCAAAGTTGCTGCCAAGAAATCTATATTTCCATCTGAAACACAATAAGAACCACATGGCATTGCATGGAATAACAGCTAATCATCAATCAATCATACTTTTGGAACTAAGAATTATTAATTTAATAATGGTAAAACTGTTGCTGGCTCAGTGGATACAGCATTATTTTTTCTGGTTCCTATGCTACTTCTAAGAACTGCATAAAAGAAACCAGTTAGTTTCTTGCTGCCCCACAGGTTAGGGGGAAGTATTGTAGTAGTTTCTCAGTACACTTATTCCAATGGATGATCACACTCTTCACCATCTATGCTGTGAATGTACTCTATTCACTGCAGCCTATAAACCCATGAAAGATTTGTTACTGGGACCAATGGGGTATCTACCTGAAAGGCTAATGGACATGCTTGGACTGATGCTATTTTTAAAGTAGGTTTGGGAGGGGTTCTGGAAGTTATTAAGAGGAGAGAATGTCTAGGTTGGTGTGGAGTGGGTCAGGCACAAGAGTAAATAATTGCTCACCTTGCTTGGTATTTGTACCCTTCAGATAGTCAATTTTTAGCATGTTCCTCCCTGTCCTAAGCAGCTCTTTGGCAAGCTATGTATATAACTCCTTAATCATTCCATACGGAATAAATCCCCCCTTCAATCCTCCAATCAGTTTCTCTGCTTCTCTCTGAACTCCTTCCACGTTGTCATCTTGTAATCAAGTGCTCAACATAAAATGCAGAATTCTAAACAATGGTGCCTACAGCCACAGGCAGGGTAAGGAGCAGCACTGGCCACCTCACTGCGCACTCAGGTTTGGCCCTTTGTCATGCTGAGGGTGGAGCGAGGGCGGGGAGGCCAAAACTGAGGGAGTGGCATTGCGACCTGGTGCACGCAGGTCACAGCACTGCTCAGGTTTGGTCCCACAGGCCCTTTGTCACAACCTGAGTGGCACTGCAACCTCTGTGCACCCGATTGCAATACCATTAATTCAGTTTTGACCCTGTTGTCCCCCTTGTCATGATGTAGGACCACAGGGCCAAGCCTGAGTGGGAAGCAGGGCAGCCAACATTGCTTCTCCTCACTGCTGTGATGGGGCCAGCTGCTGCAGCAGGGCTCCCCACCGAGGAGACTGCTAGGCTTCGCTCTGCTTCCAGCAGTCTCTGTCCCTTTGCTTTCTCCTGAGGACTCACTCAGTGACAGCCTCAAGACCCAAAACAAGTATGGGAAGCTGTAGTGATTATCTGTATGGGGCAACTGGCTGGGAGAGAAGTAGTGTGAACCCTGGAGGGGCTGACACTGGGGGCTTTGCTAGGGTCTAATGATGGGTCTTGGTGGGTGACTCCATTTTGTTTCCTTGATCCAGGTGGAAGATTTGTTGGAAAAGAAACATTGGGCCGGAACCCCTGGTGCAGTGTGTGTTGTGTGTACCATGTGGAAAATTTCTGGGCGTGCCCTGACCACCAAATCATAAATGGAAGAGGGTTGGTTATCCCTCCTGTCCATAAGATGATGCTTGCGTTTACAGACCAAATTTGCATTAGCCTGTTTTGCTGCAAATATCACACACTAAATATATGTTTGCCATTTTATTCTAGCCATGCTGGTCCCAAGATATTAGAGAGACAAGGTAGATGAGGTAATATGTTTTATTGGGCCAAATTCTGTTGGTGAAAGAGACAGCCTTTTAAGCTTACCAAAAGGTCTGCTTCAGGTACGGTTACCATATTTCATGTTCCCAAATAGAGGTCATTGCCAGGAGGAAGGAGAACTGGAAGAGGAAGTGGAGTTTCTACTGTACAATTTCTTTCTACTTTGAATATCTAACGTTCATAAATAACAAGTGTTTGGCCTTAAAAATAAATCTAAATAAAATTTAAATGTACCTTTTTACATGCAGTCAGTGTTTCCTACTGTGCTTTTCCTGTTGTGCCCATGCATATTTCTCTGTAGAGCATATCTTTCTCAGCAATGGGTGATTGCTTATCAAGTAGCCATGAAAGTCTATGCAAGATGTGTCCCTGATGTTGTACTGTTCATGCAGGATCCTTTTCAGTGACTGAGCAGTTAACACCATTCCACACTTACTTCTGTGCTGCTGCTGGCAGTGGCTCTGCCTTCAGAGCTGGGTGCCCAGCCAGCAGCTGCCACTCTCTGACTGCCCAGCTCTGAAGGTAGCGCCACCACCAGCGGCAGTGCAGGAGTAAGGGTGGCAAAGCAGAAAACATGCAGGCCGCTATTAGAGAACGCCAGGAATTGCAGTTCTACCAGAATTGTTGTTGGAAAAAGGACAAGCAACGAAAAATCATGGACATTTGTTCATATTTCTAAAATCTGCCTGGATGGAGATTGGAGGACCAAAAAAGAGGTCATATCCAGGAAAACCAGGATGTATGTGAACCCTATCTTCAGGTCTTTTCCAAGAAATAAAGAAGAGATCTGTGTAGCTTGAAAGCTTGTCTCTTTCACCAACTGACATTGGCCCAATAAAAGATATTACCTCACCCATCTTGTCACACTAAATATATGTCTAATTTATTGTCTAATAGCACTCCTGAGTCTTTCTCCATTATTGTTTTTCAGGTTTATGCCTTCCATTTAATATCTCTGCTTTGAAGTATCATAGATTTTAAGGCCACAAGGGAGCATTATGATGGTTTAATCTGACCTACATACATAGGCCATATAATTTCACACTCTAATTCCTGCATTTGACTAGGTCACAAAACACCAGCACAGGCACACATAGATTCATAGATCTTTTAAGGCCAGAAGGAACAAGGACAATCATCTAGTACAACATCCTGAATAACACAGTCTTTAGAATTTCACCCAGAAATTCCTGCATCTGGCCCTAGATTGTAGTAGTAGATTCTTGTCCCTGCATTCTCCAACTATAGGTTCATGCCCTCATGCTTTTCCTGGTCTGTTCACATTCTGCAGTCCCTCAGCCTGTATGACTATAAAAAGTACCTACTACCAAGCCAGTCTTTACTGATCATGAGGGATTTGGAATCCTCATATAAGACCTCCATAGCCTATCACTTCCTAGGCAAGGAAACAGTAACAGTTCTACTGCACTGAGAGTCTTTTGTGCCCACGGAGTATAGAAGGATAGGAAGGATTCTGTCCTTTAATGCCTAAGTATGTTGGCCAGATCTTCAGTGGATGTAAATTGGCCTAGTCTATTGACTTATGACAGCTGAGAATCTGGTGCTATATATTCAAGAGTATAATAATAAAAGATGTCTTACATAGGCCTGAGCATTTTGTTTATATGGAATTAGAAAAAGTTTCCATAGTATGGAAAGAAGCTACCATCTGGTCCAAGCAGGATTAGCTAATCTTTTCTATTTAAGGATATGTACTCAAATAACTACTTGTTCCATACATTTTTCTGCAGAAGAAACATATGTTCACTGTTATTGCCATCAGAATGAGTTTTAGAAGGGTCCATAAAACCTTTAGATTTGCTTTTTAGAACAGTAACTAATAATATTTTTATAAACAAAATACTCTAATGTTTTAAAAAATACAGCATACTAGTGTGAAAAAATACTTGGTTCATGTGATTTTATAAATATATATTTTGAAGTGTAGATGAGAAATTTCAGGTACTCTATTCTTTTTTCAAAGCTGTTTTGGGGAATATTAAAAGCTGTCTTGGGATGGTCTTTTAATTTCAGAAATTTTTCTTGTTCTCAGGATCTATTTTCTCTTAGTTTGTATGATATAACTTGAAAAATCAAGCATGAAGTGAGACTATTTAATACATGATTTCTCTAATTTAGATAATGGAATGTAAGGCAAGCTAATAAATCAAATCAAAGCAGTGGTGAATTTGAAACTTTAAAATCAGGGAAACACACATGAATATTTAAATGTCACCAGGTTCAAATGAAATGGTTTCTTAATTTTCACTGGTTACAATCTGTGCTAACTAGACAGGTTCAATGAAAAGAGGAGAAGGCTAGTCTTGTGAGCAATGCACTGGAATGGGACGTGGAAATCTAGATGCAATTCCTTGTTCTGCTCTGAGTTTAGCACCCATGCCACTTTGAGCAATCTATTAAAATCTTTCTGTGCCTCAGTTTTCCATGTGCTCAGTGAGCACACTAATAGTTCCTTCCTCTTACCTTGTCTGCCTTTTCTATTCAGGCCTTGCTCCTACACACAGTGGCAATGCATGGAGCCCCAAAGAAGTCAGGGGGACTTGTGTGTGGGTGCGAAGGTCAGCCTGAGATGAGTTGTTTGTAGAATCAGGGGCGTAGATTGTGCATTCTTAGGGGTAGTGACTGTCTCTCACTATGTATTTGCAGAGTTCCTAGGACTATGAGATCTTGCTCTCCACTGGGGGTTAGGAGCCATTACCGTGTCAGTAATAATAAAACATCAGACTTCTGAATTTGAGTTTCTTTATGTTCTATGTCTGGAAACTGGTGGGTGGGGGGAAGGATTGTACTGTAGCTCCAATAAAATGGCAGCATTAGATTTTGTTGCTGAAGAGGAACAGTTTCCTATTTTGATTTAAATATTTATAATGAAGGTCAGAAGTCTTCTATTGGGGTAGTTTTTGGAAATGAATAAATATGAATCTCTTGTGGCTTTTCATACCATATTTTATTTTATATCTTGAATCAAGTTCTAATTTTATTTATTTGAGGATTTACATTCACCAATAGTAATTTCTATCTTTTTCCATGTCTGTAGCAAAGTGGTGTGGCCTCCCTCCGAGGCAGACACTGAGGGGATGACGCATGCCACCTTATGGACAGCCCGGGTACCACACCACTTCCAAACCGGAAGTGCAGGGGCAGAACAGGAAGTACAAAAGCCAGGCCCTGTAGCTGACTCAGGGGGAAGCTGCTGGAGGAGAAGAAGATCTTTCCCCCCATGGCTGGGCCTTGAGCCCAACCCTATTAAAGGGCCACCCAAGCTACCCACCAGCAGAAGCCTTGAGGGCCTGCCTGAGCTACCGGGCCCCAGTGACTGGGGAGGGCTGCCTGCATCTCATGGCTGGGGAGAGTGGCCTGCTGCCAAGGGTTTGGAGGAGCCAACTACTGCCTGCATCTTTCCTGAGCCACTGGCCCCTAATGACTTGGAGGAGCTGTCGGATGCCAGCGACCCCGAGGGCCTGCTGGGCTGCCCCTCGCCATCTCCCCCAAGGAGCTGGACTATGACATGGGCTACAGGTACCTGAGTACAGGGGTGGAGGGAGTGGCCCAGGGATAGCCGGCCTCGGTCCGGCTCTGCCCACCCTGGGTGAGCCCTGGTGAATCTGTGTCCCCCTCTCCTCCGGCCATCCCAACCCTGGGGTGACTGCCCCCTTGGCCTGCTAAGCCTAGATAGGCTGTAGCCGGTTGCTCTGTTTGTCTTACCTCAGGACCTGGGTGTATAGACTGTTGTTTTGCCTGCCTGCTCTGACTGAGGGCCTGGGCTAGAGACTCTGTATTTTGCTTGCTTTGCCCTGTCAGAAGGGTCAGGATTAAAGACTCATTGCCCCCACCCACCCCCATCTCCGACCAAGGGCCAAGGCTACTGACTATTTGTCTGCCGCAGTGAAGCGATGTGGCTTCCCTGCAAGGCTGACACCCTGGGCCAACCCCAAACTATTACAAGGTCTTTTCATTTTTTTAGTCTTTGAATATTTTTCAAACTGATATTTCCAACCACTTTACTTTTAATTATTTTTCCAGTTTTAGCTGCATATCATTTCACTTAGGCCAACTTTCTTTTACATTTCAGATCCCTTTGAAGGGACTTTGGTTTTGAAGTAAATCTCCCTTTTTTATTTCCTCCTACCCTTGTAAATCCTGTTCAATTTATTCTAGTCCACCTGGTTCTGATTTTCGTTTCCTTTATTTACATGTTATTATTTCACCTTTTAAACTTTTTCACCAGTAATTTCTTATTTTCCAGTTCCTTTCAGCTGCCTAGAAGTGCTTTTTCTTTAGTGTATTAGCTTTCCTTCCCATTGTTGGAAGACTTCTTTCTTCAAAGACCTTTTCTTATTTTTGAATACTCGTTGTTTCCTTTGCAGCTCCTCTGTCTGGTAAGATCACAGCCTACTTCAAGTAGCTGGAAAAACCTATGGTCCTCTAAAACAGAGCCTGTGGTTTCTCGTATTATGCTTAGCACCTGAGATATCTAATTTCCCTTTTAAGTAAAGACAAATCTTGAGCTACTTTAACTTTTAGTATTTTATTATCAACATTTGGTTTTCTAAAGAAGGGCTGGGGGGAGAAAGGGACCCATCAGCCTTTAGTCTGAGAGTGTTTCCTTTCAGTATTTCAACTGCATTTAAAAAAAAAGGATCTGTTTTGCTCTTTGATAAGATTGGCCCCAACATGCAGAGAGAAAAAAGGTTTGGTTATGAAGGGAAAAGACTGATAATAATTGTGACAGAATATTGAAAACAACATTTTTGCTGTGGGGCTTTTTTCAAGCTATTAAAATAGAGAGAGAGCAAGGACTACTTCTGTTCTGTTATTTTTCACACATGCTGAAAAAGTCTCCTCAACTGAGACCAAAGTCTTGTCTTTTTATTTGTTTTCTAAATCTATATTCTATTTCCAGCCTGTATTTTATTAATCACTTTTAAAGTCTAATAAAATTTCTATCTATACATACTGAAAAAGCTTGTTTTCCTTTTTGCTCTGTCATACACAATAGCTAAGAATAACTTAAATCTGGGCCTGGAAGAGTACTGGAGAACATACTGCACTGAGCAGCATAGAGGCCCAATCTAATGTCCACCGAAACCAATGGAAAAACTCCCATAAACTTCAGTGGGTTTTGGATTAGGCCCTAGTTTTGTTAGGTGATTAATATACAACTACATCTGCAAAGTGAAGTGTATTCTGGAGGGCACAGTTTGGCTCCCAGTATCCTGTCAATTCTGGTTATTCTGCAGTGCCATAATTTCTCTCTGGTGAAAACCAGGAAAATTAATTTTAAATTTTAATATCTTTAATCCTTATTGGCATGACAGGGAATGTACACAGGTGTTGCCAAAGTTAATGTTCAAATTCTATCCTGTTGGCTGTGTGTGCATGGAGAATGCTGTGATCATTTTCTTTGTTTTCATGCCATAAGGCAGAGTGGCTAAATGTGCCTCATTAACAACTCATTACTTTAATTCAGTGTCTTTTGGAGAAGTCTACAGTACAGTACATTGCTTTATACCATACAACAAATCCCTGCTTAATTCTGCCTTAATTGCCTTCTTTCCTCATGCCGGGAAGTAGAGAAGAAGTTTGCCTCACATTATTACTGTTTGTTCAGCAGGGCTGCTTTAGGCCACGCACTGAAAGGTACCTAAAGTCAATCTGCAAAGATTCTTCCTTTTCTAGGATTTAATCTGAGCGTTTTTCTATATAAACAGGGACCCTGGGCGCCTCCTAGAAAGAGACACTTTATGTACTAAATTCAGTTATTATTTATTATTTCTTTTACAGTGCATACACGTATCAGTCAGTGCCACGACCTTGTTGTGCTAGGCATTGTGCAAACACATAAATAAGCCCATGACCTCACAATCTAGGAGTTTGTCTTGACTAGGAGTTTAAAGGTGTGTTAGAAGGTGTGAGCTAATACATTCTAACTGGTGTGTTCCAAAATTATTTTGTATAGCTAGGGCAGAAGAGACTTTATGCACACTTAAACTGATCAAGCTGAAGCTTAGGCTTCAAAATATGAGTAATTATAAACTTTGCACTAACCTCTTCATTACATCTGCCTATTTTTCTTTTTATTATTATTATTATTATTATATCTGCATTCCCATTCTTCTGATTGCAGTATCCCATTCTGACATTCTGACACCAATGTCACCCCTCTGCAAAAGCAAAAGCAGATGTCTGGGGCCATTCGGGATGGCTCCCCGATGGTTGAAATATCAGGGATACAAAATCTGGGTATATTCTAAGAGTTTTATTTACACATATACCTGAATTCTGGAACTGAGGTGGTCAAGCAGGATACAGCAATCCCTTTTTTCCGGAATCCCACCAATTCTCAGTTCCCAGAAGGCAACTCTGCCTCAAGAAGCCACTCTAATTTGAGATCAAGCCAGAGAGTCAACTTTCCTGCTGTTCACACAGCTCCTCTTCTAAGGACCAGAACTGTGCATAACCCAAAAAACCCACAAGACAGCATGTCATCTTAAATCTAAACATTTAAGAGGTCCTGGATGATTGGCAAAAAGCCAAATATAGTGCCTATCTTCAAAGAAGGGAAGAAGGAGGATCCTGGGAACTACAGGCCAATCAACCTCACCTCAGTCCCCAGAAAAATCATGGAGCAGGTCCTCAAGGAATCTGTTTTGAGGCACTTGGAAGGTGATCAGGAACAGTCAGCATGGATTCACCAAAGGAAGTCATGTCTGACCAACAGACTGGGGACCGACGAGCTAGGCAGCAGTTCTGCAGAAAAAGACCTGAGAGTAACAGTGGATAAGAAGCTGGATATGAGTCAGCAGTGTGCCCTGGTTGCCAAGAAGTCTAATAGCATATTAGGCTGCATTAGGAGGAGCATTGCTAGCAGGTCCCGGGAAGTGATTATTCCCTTCTATTTGGCATTGGTGAGGCCACATTTGGAGTATTGTGTCCAATTTTGGGCCCCCCACTACAAAAAGGATGTGGAGAAATTGGAGAGAGTCCAGCAGAGGGCAACAAAAATGATTAGGGGGCTGGAGTACAAGACTTATGAGGAGAGGCTAAGGGAACTAGGCTTGTTTAGCCTGTAGAAGAGAAGAATGAGTGGGGATTTGATAGCAGCCTTTAACTACCTGAAAGGGGGTTCCAGGGAGAATGGAGCTAGGTTGTTCTCAGTGGTGGCTGAGGACAGAACAAGGAGCAACGGTCTCAAGTTGCAGTGGGGGAGGTCTAGGTTGGACATTAGGAAAACGTTTTTCACTAGGAGGGTGGTGAAGCACTGGAATGGGTTACCTAGGGAGGTGGTGGAATCTCCATCTTTAGAGGTTTTTAAGCTGCAGCTTGACAAATCCCTGGCTGGGATGATTTAGCTGGAGTTAGTCCTGCTTTGAGCAGGGGGTTGGACTAGATGACCTTCTGAGGTTCCTTCAAACTCTAATATTCTATGATTCTATGATTCCCTTCTATGATGAGATGACTGGCTCTGTAATTGTGGGGAAAACAGTGGACATTATATACCTTTACTTTAGGAAAGCTTTTGATAAAGTCTCCCACAGTATTCTTATCAGCAAGTTAAAGAATTATGGGTTGGATGAATGGACTATAAGATGGATAGAAAGCTAGGTAGATCATAGGGCTCAATGGGTAGTGATCAACGGCTCGATGTCTAGTGGCAGTCGGTAACAAGCGGAGTGCCCCAGGGATTGGTGCTGGGGCCAGTTTTGTTCAACATCTTCATTAATGGTCTGGAGGATGGGGTGGATAGCCCCCTCAGCAAGTTTGCAGAGGACACTAAGCTGGGGGAAGTGGTAGATACATTGGAAGGTAGGGATAGGATAGGATACAGAGTGATCTAGACAAATTAAAGGATTGGGCCAGAATAAATCTGAGGTTCAACAAGGACAAGTGCAGAGTCCTGCACTTAAGATGGAAGAATCCCATGCACTGCTACAGGATGGGGAACGAACGGCTAGACAGCAGTTCTGCAGAAAAAGACATGGGGGTTACAGTGGACAAGAAGCTGGATGTGAGTCAACAGTGTGCCCTTATTGCCAAGAAGGCTAATGCCATATTGGGCTGCATTAATAGGAGCATTGCCAGCAGATGGAGGGAAGTGATTATTCCCCTCTATTTGGCATTGGTGAGGCCGCATTTGGAGAATTGTGTCCAGTTTTGGGCCCCCCACTACAGAAAGGATGTGGACAAAATTGGAAAGAGTCCAGTGGAGGGCAACGAAAATGACTAGGGGGCTGGAGCACAAGACTTATGAGGAGAGGCTGAGGAAACTAGGCTTGTTTAGTCTGCAGAAGAGAAGAATGAGGGGAGATTTGATAGCAGCCTTTAACTACCTGAAAGGGGGTTCCAGGGTAGATGGAACTAGGCTGTTCTCAGTGGTAGTAGATGACAGAACTAGGAGCAATGGTCTGAAGTTGCAGTGGGGGAAATCTAGGTTGGATATTAGAGAAAACATTTTCACTCAGAGGGTGGTGAAGCACTGGAATGGGTTACCTAAGGAGGTGGTGGAATCTCCATAGTTACAGTTTTTAAGGTGTGGCTTGAGAAATCCCTGGCTGGGGTGGTTTAGTTGGAGTTGGTCCTGTTTTGAGCAGGGGATTGAAATAGATGATTGCTTGGGTTCCCTTCCAAGCCTAATCTTCTATGATTTGCTCACTTGCTAAGAAAAAGAATTTGGAAGACTACATTTAACAGCATCACCTACCCTAACTGCATAATCCAAATAACTACCGTATGGGTATGTGTGTTGGAAGTCTCGTGAGAGAGGGCAAAGAATGGGGATAGAGACTGAACTATCCTTTCACCCTAAAGGTGTTTGTGCCAGGTTAGGATGGTAGAATAGTATGAGTAGGCTTGTACTGCCACTGCTATACTTGTTAAGAAGAGACCTTCACTGCCCAGTGTTGCCTCCTCAGTTACCCTTTCAAGCGTATATGGAAAAAAATGCTAAGAACAGTTTTGTAAATGATAACCAGCCACACTTTTGAGACCCTCGCTTCTACAGACATTCATAAAACTCCTTTTAAGGAAACGGCACAAAGGCCATTGGAAAAAATTAATTTAGAACATGAAAGCCTAGAGGTGGCTGGACTATGAACTGCATCTCTAAGCGGTCTGTTCTTTTAATTCTAGCAGAGCTATGGTTAGTAGCTCGAGCCAGAAGAAAATCTTTTATACCTTTCATCTATAATTTCTATGCAAAATATGAAAAAATACATGGAATTATTAACTGAAGACTATGATGGAGCAAGCTGTGATCACATCATGGAAGAACCCAAGAGAGAAACAGGAAGCCTCAAGAACGGCTAGACCATCTGCAAGGTCACACTGTAGAGATGGTTTCTTCCATTCTCTTGCCCTAAGGATAATTCCCTAGTGTTCTGGATTTACCTTGGATCCAGAAGCTCAGAAAAAGCCAAGAGTACTTGCTCGAGGGTAGTAGCACGGAGTCAAAGGGGTGGACTAGAAAAGACTGCTAATTGACTGCCTTAGATAGTGACAGAAATGCAATATTGCAGCTTCCCACAGTGTTGAATAGGAAAACGAAAACATTTGCCTGGTTGGTATTTTCTTTTCTCTCTTGTTTGTTTGCCACAATGATTGCTCTTGGTAGCATCTCACTTCAGTCATACTGTATGTCATACAGTCATACAGCCCTCCCTAAACAAAATGCATTTCTTAAGGAGGACAACAACAATACAGACAAAGCAGGATAGCTTTTCTTCTCCAGAATCCACTGTATTCCTCTTCTCTGCTTTCTAGTAGATATCTCTCCTTTTCTGGAACTTTCAGAAGAAAGTAGAAAACTAATCACACAATTCCAAGGACCAGATTTTGAAAGAAATGTAGGTACCTAAAGATGCAGATAAGCACCAAGTAGCATTTTCCAAAAGCACTTAGATGCCTCCCCCATTGAAATCAGTGGGAGTTAGGTGCCGAAGTGCTTTTCAATATCCCACTAGGTGCCTCTCTGCATCTTTATGCACTTAACATATTCTTGAGTGTCATCTTCTGGACATTTTAGTTATTAATTATTTATAATTCATCAGAAATGTTTTGATTCCCTCTAGTTCTTATGTTACAACTTTGGCAGAACATTCTTAGTCTCTTTAAAGTTACATAACGAGTGTTTTTTCATTGAAGACTTTTATTCTAGTGTGAATATGCCTAAACTTTTTCTCCAGAGCCCCTTCTTTATTATGTGTCTTCAGAGTCTGTTTCTATCAATATTTAATGTAATTTAATATTAATTCTTAGTATAGCATTTTATCATTAAGAACCTCTTTGCATGATATGTCAGTTGTTGCCTAACATAATGAAGTCCTAATTGCTCACTGGAGCCTGAAAAAATGACTTCTGCACTATCCCACCACAGTAACTCTAATTAGTACAGATTATAAAACACCGTGTGACTTATGTTGGAGGTAAAAGATATTGTACAGCCCACACACACTGTGCCTGGCTCTTCTCGTGTCCTGAAAATTATTCACTGTTCCTTATATATCTGCGAAATACATATCTGCAAGATGTGAATGTCTGATTTGGATGACACTTTCTCATGTACTTATATCCAAGCACCTACCTAATCCTTTCCCTTCCACAAATGCAGACAACATATAGCCAATCCAGTGGAATGCAATAAAACATTTCTGCTTTTTCTATAACAGTTATTTTCTAAGTACAGTCTATTCTTTTTTAAAATCATGATAAAGCACTCCGCCCCCTTTCAAATGAACAAGTACACTGAGCTAACAGAAGATGAAAGAAAATGACACTATCAGCTCAAGACAATACATTTATCAAAATCTACTTGGAATAAAAACATGTCCTTAGAACATCAATTAGTTTATAGTCACACAGGCCATCACCTGAATATATATTCAGTTTCCCTTCTAATGAACAATAAAAATAAACCTTCACAACATCAAGTAAATACACACACATAGTATTTTAAAAATAAGTTAATCCCTAGAAAACCTATCACTCAAGACTAGTATTTTAGGGTAGGCTATACTAAGGAACCTCAGTGCTTTCAGGTGATGAGAGATAAAAGCTCTGAAAGTTAACTTGAAAGCTACCTAGAAAAAAAGAAAGCCCATATATTACACGCAGAGATGTTTGTTTAAAGCCACAAAAATATCCTCCCTTAAATAATCAGACTGAGTGGTTGAAAGGAAGGGTTCTCATTATTATCCTCTATAGTTTTTCAAGTGTCAAAGAATACGACAGTGAGATATGAGGATTGTTTGAGGGGCAGGGAAATGGCGGGGATATGGCCAATGGGTATCTATTGGTCCAAAACACATTGTAGGAGATCCAGCAGGTTATATCTACTACTCTCCCACTTCATGCTGTGTAATTGTAGCAGCTGCCCTTATGCAAAGTAGGGGCCTTAAGCTAGGGCTGAGGCTTTCTTTCCTTAGCCCTGTACCTTCTAAAGTATACTCTTAACTCACAATCCATTTACTCAAGCTGTGTATTCTTTACTAGGACATGACTCAGCAAATGCACTCTTTCTATCCTTGAGATAGGGGAAGCAGTTTCTTCTGAAACAGTGAGAGAGAATTATGTGGCTCAGTATCCGGTACAATACCACCCATTGTATACAATGATGTAAGCTAATGTTTTTTATATCAGTGGCTCTAAACCTTTCCAAACTACTGTGCCCCTTTCTAGAATCTGATTTGTCTCGTGTACCCACGAGTTCCACCTCACTTAAAAACTACTTGCTTACAAAATCAAACATAAAATGCAAAAGTGTCAAAGCACACCATTACTGAAAAATTGCTTACTTTCTCATTTTTACCATATAATTATAAAATAAATCACTTGGACTATAAATACTGTACTTACATTTCTGTGTATAGTATATAGAGCAGTGTAAACAAGTCATTGTCGGTATGAAATTTTAGTTTGTTTAGTTTGTTGTTAGTTTAGTTTAGACTTTGCTAGTGCTTTTTTTGTAGCCTGTTGTAAAACTAGGAAAATATCTAACTGAGTTGATGTATCCCCTGGAAGACCTCTGCATGTGTACCCCTGGTTGAGAACCACTGTTTTATATAATGTAGAGTCACTGTACTGTGTAAAGCAATTCTTATAAAGAGATAATTGTTTAACAATGTCTGGCTTCCTGCCTCATCTTCATTTCTTTTGTTAATGCTTGTCCCCATCAAACACTGTTGTTGATCAGTAGTTTCTTATTTGCTAGAAAATGAATGACTGGAATTGGGCTGAAAGAGGTCTTAGAAATTTGCATCTGCCTAGTTAGATTTTTTCCTCATCTCAACTTGCTCTGACTGCCTCTCTGTCAAAGTTGTATAAAATAAAGAATATTTTCCCTTGCTAAATTTCACACTGAATACTTCTCTATCTATTTTTGATGATTTTGCATGCCTGAAATTTTAAAGCAATGGATATTTGCCATGCTGAGTCATGTGACAGCAGACAACTCTCATTCACACCAAATTTCTAGCAGACATGGAAGTAGAGTACTGGCTATCTTTGATCTTTACATTGTTTGTATATACATTCTCTCTCTCTGATGGTGAAGTTGAGTGGAGGAGGGAAGTGGAAAGGAAGCTATAATGTGACAATAATTCCTCATCAACCTGTCTGTATCTCACAACTCCCTATTTCCTAGAGTGGCTTCCTTCATATAACCTTCTATTGTCAGATTAGTTTCATCTAAGGAAGTTAGGCCCAGATCCACAAAGGTATTTGGGTTCCTAACTTCCACTGGTATCAGTGGCCTTAGTCCCTCATTCCTGTTTGTCTCCTCCACCTGAAGAAGCCAGCCTCATTATGGTCAATCATGGCAATCAGTTATCTCTTCTCCAAGGTCCCTGTATTGTTATCTGTATAAATCATTCCATCTCCCTCTGCTCCTCCAGTTCCATATTGTAATGGTAGTAATCTAATAGGATACCTATCAAGCAGACATTCTAAAAATAGCCTCATACAGAGACACACAGAAACAACTGATTTCAAAGTATTAAGAACAGGAATATAATTATCTCCAAGGAGTTAGTAGATTGTCTGTGTGCAGTTTGCATCCATGGCTTATAAAGTAGTAACACCAGTGGCATAACAGCACAGGAGAATTACATTCCATGTAGAACAAGTTGGAGGAAAATTACTATAGAACACATTGGGGGGAAAAAAAGGCATTGGAGAAAAGGCAGCAGGAGCTGTAGGTTTCATATATAGAGAGTGTGATTAAATAACAGAGCAGAAGTATAATCAATGAACATGACATGGGCATAATGAAGATGCAAAGGGAGGGAAATGAAACCCTGTGATATGGTGTACAAACCCCTCATTGGGCCAGGGCAGGAAGGGATTAATGGCCTGTCCAGAAAGACAGGGAATAAAATCAGCCACAGCTTGCATCCCCTGTCAGAAGCCTGGAGGGATGGTCCTGCTGCTGCATAAGTAGTCAGAAGGAAACAGGGAAGAAGCTGATATTCCTGGGGGAAGAAAATCTGTCTTTTATGTTTGAAAGGAGCCTTCTCTCTTGGACTTGAGACCTACAGTCAGCTGATGAGACACATGGCTTCCCTGATGAAAGGAAAGGTCACCCAACAGACTGTTTAATCTCCTTAGGAGTGGGAGAAACAGAGCAGATCTCTATATGATAAGGGACAACCTGGGGAAAAACTGCTTTCTCTTTTTTTCTGAAAAGAGACCATTTGAGCACTCTGTGAATGAGAAAGATTATCCTTGAGTCCCTGAGTAAAAGGAATGATATAGACGAGGGCCCCGATTAGGCATTATACTTAAGTGAGTGCCTAATTTTAAGCATGTGACCAGTTACAGTGATGTCAGTGGGACCTCAGATGGTGCTTAAAGTTAGGCATGTGCTTAAGTTCCTTGCTGAATTTGTACTTAGGTGTATTTTTCCCCCTCTGTAACAGAACACAGGCCATGTGGAGCAAATAATTAAGCAATCAATTTGCAAACACCTAGAAGATAATAAGGTGCTAAGTAGCCAACCTGACAGCTTTCTTTGACAGGATAGCAAGCCTTGTGGATAGGGGGGAAGTGGTAGATGTGGTATGTCTTGACTTTAGTAAGGCTTTTGATACTGCCTCACATGACCTTCTCATAAACAAACTAGGGAAATGCAACCAAGGTGGAGCTACTCTTAAGGTGGCTGCATAACTGATTGAAATACCATTCCCAGAAAGTAGTTATCAGTGGTTCACAGTCAAGCTGGAAGGCCATATCAAGTGGGGTCCCACAGGGATCAGTTCTGATTCTAGTTCTATTCAATATCTTCATAAATAATTTAGATAATGGCATAGAAAGTACACTTATAAAGTTTGTAGACGATACCAAGCTTGCAGGGGTTGCAAGTGATTTGGAGGATATTAAAATTCAAAATGATATGGAAAAACTGAAGAAATGTCTGAAATAAATAGGATGAAATTCAATAAGGATAAGTGCAAAGTACTCCAGTTAGGAAGGAACAATCAGTTGCCCACATACAAAATAGGAAATGACTCCCTAGGAAAGAGTACCACAGAAAAGGATCTGCGAGTCATAGTGGATCACAAGCTGAATATGAGTCAACAGTATAACACTGTTGCAAAAAAAGCAAACATCATTCTGGGGTATATTTAGCAGGAGTGTTGTAAGCAAGACACTAAAAGTAATTCTTCCATTCTTCTATTCTGTGCTGATTATGCCTGAACTGAGTATTGTGCCCAGTTCTGGGTGCCACATTTCTGGAAAGATGTGAACAAATTGGATAAAGTCCAAAGAAGAGCAACAAAAATTACTAAAGGTCTAAAAAGTGACCTGTGAGGTAAGATTGAAAAAATTGCATTTGTTTAGTCTAGAGAAGAGAATACTGAGAGGAGACATTATAACAGTTTTCAAGTACACAAAACGTTGTTACAAGGAGGAGAGAGAAAAATTGTTCTCCTTAATCTCTGAGGATAGGACAAGAAGCCATGGGGTTAAATTGCAGCAAGGGCGAACATTAGGAAAAAAATCCTAACTGTCAGGGTAGTTAAGGACTGGAACTGCCTAGGGAAGTTGTGGAATCTCTATTATTGGAGATTTGTAAGAGGAGGTTAGACAAACACCTGTCAGGGATGGTCTAGATAATACTTAGTCCTGCCATAAGGGCAGATGACTGGATTAGATGACTTCTTGAGGTCCCCTCCAGTCCTGTAATAGTATGATTCATTTGTACTACATTGATTTTCTTGATTAAAGATAGGTCCTCCCGCACACAATATCTTCTGGAGGCGTACCCATTGTGGTTCCAGCTGAGGCCAGCTGGTCCCTGAGTGATATGAGACCTGCACACAGACACAGTGAATTATATTTTGTATATGTAATAAAAATAAAGGAAAATAAATTCTAACATGGATCTTAATGTAGATGATTTCTGCAAGCACTAGAGGAAGATTCCAGATTTATAAAGACCTCTTCTACCAATAGCAGGTTACGGAGAAAAAAAAGGTAATTTGAAGTCTCCTCTACAACAGTTGTTTTACAAGACAGATGCCATTATACAGGTTATGCAAACTACAGTAAATACTTTAAATTTAGATCATGTTATTGTAGAATCTACAGAAGAAAAACAACAGTACCACAGAGCCCTGAGAGAAGTATTTGGATGTGTTACAAAAATCATATTCTAACTGTAACCACTGAAAAATGTGACTTTGCAGAAAATAAAATGTAATTCTTTACCCATGTATTTTCCAGTGAGGGAGTTTGTCCAGATTCTATAAAAGTGCAGGCAATTATATGAACTGATAGACCCATTTTGCTACTGATGTGCTCTCATTTCTGGACATTACAAATTATTTTACTAGATTTATTAAGAACTATTCCAGCCTATGTGTACCTTTGAGAAATTTGACTGAAGATGTTGCAATATTTCAGCAGATAAAGAATGTAAAATAGCATCTTAAAGCATAAACTTTCAGTTAAGTAAATCTGCAACTATTTCCAGTTCTGACACAACAGCCCTGTGGAACTAGGAGGAATTTAAAACCAGAGAGCAAGCAGCAATGTCCACAAAATAATTTCATATTCTTGTCACAGTGTAACCAAGATGGAATAGAAAAATTTGCAAGGAGGGAAGGAAGCTCTAATTGTTGATTGTAGATTCAAATACATTCATCTTGACCTTGATGGAGCTAGTTACAGACCACCAAGCATTGATTTCATTAATACCTGGATCCCAAATATTAAATAGTCAGCAAATATAGAAAAATGGGGTTTGAGGTGGCAAAGACACTTTTGCTGATTATCTGTCATTTTACCACAATGAGAAAACGAAACCTTTCATATAGAGAAAGCGATAAACTATGTTGTTTCAAACGCTCTGTTCACAAAAATAATACCCAAGTTCTGCATACGCTTATGCATGTGATGTCAATGTGACTTCTCAAATGCATAAATTTAAGCACGTGTAATTGTTTGCAAAGGATTAAAGAGGCTTAATCAGACTAGATAATCTCTGCTATAACTGAATATGAAGCTGGACAATGGTGGGCACTCTGATAAGAATTCCACAGGACCTACTAAAATAATAATGTATCCATGGCATAATTTTGTATAAAGGTGATTTACCACCATACGGAAGGTTTCATTTAATAAAAAGGGAGAATGTATCATCACTTGACAAAATATGTAGTACTGACTATAGAATGCTTGAGTCATACATTTAGCGAAGGCTAAACATCTATTGAGTGTAAAGGTATGGTTTTCTGAAATGGACAAAGATATAGAGGAACTGTGTAATCTTGCACATTATTCTCACTGGAATACAGTGTGGAATGACAGCTGTAGACTGTGTTGGCTACTAGAGAATGGTCAAGTAACAACTGAATAGCAATTACCAACTAGCTAGGAATAGAAGTTTTCCTGGTATTGGAACAGTGTCATTCACATCTAGAAAGTCAGTCCTTCCTGCACTGGATAGTTTTTTCCATAATTTAAGATTGTTATTGAAATACATTTTGAAGACATTCTCAGTTTACACCTGTTCCAAATTGTTTTCTTATGAAGGTGATTTCATACCTCCTTGGCTTTTGTGGATAAACACCATCCATCATACTGTAGCTAGAGAATTACTCTGATGACCAGGCATTTTTTAATTGATTTATTTAGTTGTCCTGGGAGCTGTGCACATCAGCTGTGACTAATGCACCCTTATGAATGGCAGCATTAGTACACTTCATGAAAGTCAATTTATTGTGTCTCGGTTACTTTTTGTACAATTTTCAAAGGAGATCATTGGAATGTCACTCATGATATTTCAGCAACTTGGAAGAAACTGCTACTTTGAGTTGTAACAGTACAGTATCTTGCCATACAAATGGGAAATATCTGTACTCTTTCTACTCCAAATTTGGCAAGTAGAGCTAAGAGAAATTTGGAATTTAGCTACCCCAGGAAATTCTGACAGTTCAACATTTGGTTTTTGTCTCAAATTAAGACAGAAGTTGAAATTTTGAATTTTTTCTGGAATGGAAATGTCAATATACTTCAATCTGGAAATGTTAAATGGTTCATTCTGGTTTATTGAACTGACTAAAAATCATGTGTTTTGAGTCAGTTAATAATGAACTGCATTTTCTCATAGTGGAGTGTTGCCTCCTGAGACTTATAGTTTGGGAGCCTGATGTCTCCATTCTGCTCTATGGGCTAGACTCTTTGGCCAGACTATACACATGATGCACTTCAATGCATGTGACCCCCCCCAAGGATGCCCCATACAGCTCAGTCAAAGGGAAATCCACATTGAATTATAGGAGATGAAGTCCTCCAAGGAGCCTGACCCATAGGAGAGAATGGGGGCCCAAACTAAAATTCTCATAAGGCAATGTGCTGACATAGAAGTGCAGTTTAATGTTTTGTTGAACTGATTTGAAAAAAACTGTTTCAGGTCAGCCAACAAAACAAAGAATTCTGATTCAAAACTTTTCAGCAAAATCAGAAATTTTCTTACTGGAAATTTCAATTTTATAGAAAGTGCATTTTCCATTGGGAAAAAAATATTTCAGCAGTAAATTCCCGATCAGCTCTATTGTCAAGGCAGAATATACCTTTTCTTACAGTTAATTCATTTAAAAAAATAATTTATCTGAGCCTTTTACTTTGGGACCAGCCTGGAAACATTCTATAGTTCAACTGAATCTTGATTATAGATTTTCATATGGGAGCCAGAGAATTTACCAGATCTTCTGAAGAACCTTCACTAACAAAATACAGGCTTGTCTTGTTGGAAACATTTCTCAGAAACACATTCTACTTGTGCCATTGCTATGCACAGGTATTCTTAACATGATTCGTGGCCAAGAATAATAGGGCAAGTCTTTTAAATGTAAGAATTTTGCTCATGGGAGACAAGTAAGCCAAAAATATTCTTAAACTTTTTCTGACTTTGTGTACCAGGGCCCTGACCTAAACCTCAGTGAAATCAATAGAAAGAGTCCCATTGATTTCACTAGGCTTTGGATCCAGCTCTAGGTGAAATGAATGTTTTGAATGACACTAAAACTAATCCTGCTTATTTTTTTCTACTACATCTTGACTTACATTTGATATGCAACAATAAGAAAAGTGAAATAGGGCAACAACCAAGGACTGAATGTACAGATGTGACAAAATATAGCTCTTATGAAGAGTTCAATAATGTGCCATAATCTCTTCTGAAATTGTTTGATCTTTATAAACTAAAAAAAGAACATATAGAATTCTTTCTAGTTAATCTCCAACCTGTTGGACAAGTATCAGATATTTATTTGATCCTTGCATCTGGCATATAACAAACTCATAATGACTAGATTATTTTCATCTAGGGTTCTGCAATACCAAAGAGTTGTACGTCTGTTACTTTGACTGCCCAGTGTAGATACAAAGATGTCAGTTTTAAAGCTAATCTCCTGTGGCATGAAATATAGTTAATTTCTCTTAGAAGATTCCACAGGATATTAATACTTGACACCAAACACTTTCAGTTTACGAATATCAGAATTGTTCACATTTGCTGTCCTGAAAAACAATGAATATTCAGGACCAGCTTTTATCTTAGGAAATGAACTCAATGCAGATGCATGACTTTCTGAAGTAGAAGTCTGGAAACCATGCTTAAATCTGAATGACAGAGGAATTAAGAGCTAATGCTATAATATTTGAAATGAGACCTCTAGAGTATGCCTGCACTGCAGTTAAATACCCAGAGCTAGCCCATGTCTGCTGACTTGGGCTCCAGGGACTTGGCTGCAGTGCTATAAAACTGCAGTGTAGATGTTTGGGCTCAGACTGCAGCCTGCACTCTGGGACCCTTTGAGGGAGGAGGGTCCCAGAGCCTGGGCTCCAGCTTGAGCCTGAGTGAGCTGACATGGGCCAGCAGGGGTTGTTTAACTGCAGTATAGAAATGCCCCTAGATTCATAGTACATTCAGATGGCAAAGTCTTTGTGAGTTCCTGGATAGACATTTGCCTATTTACAAAGGTCTTTATCAAGGCCAGATTTCTTAATACAAATATGATCAAAATGGAAGGTGCCCTTGAGGGGACTTGAATCTCTGAATATTCTTTTACATCAGAAACTTTCTATAGAATGGAATATTCAGTAGAAACTTTGGAAGTGGTAGGGATCAGGAAGGGAAATTTTCCCCATAATGTATTCTGTCCTTTTTTTTTTTTTTTTTTTTTTTTACAGGGGTTAAGGGTTTTTTTTTCTTCATCTGATGCTTCAGAGATGGCCAAGGCTGAAGATGGACACTGGACTGGATGCTAGGAGATGGCACCGAGTATTCTTTCTTCTTGCTCACATGCTCAGGGTGTAATTTATCTCCATATTTGGAATTAGGAAAGAATTATCTCCCAGGTCAGATTGTCAGAGACCTTGGATTTTTGGCCTCTACCTGTAGAGTAGGATGTGGATCAGCTGCAAGACCATCTAGTTGTAGCTAACTTAATTGCAGAGGCCTCGGAAATTGGTGCACCTCACTCCCCCTATCCCCGGGTCACACAATAGTTTAGTTTCCTGATGGCTATAATACTTTGGTCTAGGTCTAGGATTGGCTGGGTGGAGTTTTGTGGTTTATGATATATATATAGGATATATGTGATATTTATAGGATATATTTGTGATATATAGGAGGTCAGATAAGAGAATCTGGTGGTTCCTTCTGACCTTGAACTCTGACTTCCTTTACACACTAAATTTAAACAAGGAAAAGGAAGGAAGATATAATTCAATGTTATTCCTTCCATCTCCTCACCAATTCAGATTAGAGTCGTATTACTTCTATCTACTACACCTAGATGTCTAGAGACAAACAACTGTGTACTCCTGTAAAGTCCAGGATGATGGAAAAAGTATGTAGCTTTTCAGCAATAATTCAGGAAACTCAAAGGCTCATGTATATGAAGAGATAAACAATTCATAGTTTACATATGTGGAGAAATACTCCTCATTATGTATTTTTCCAAGTTGTTGAAGAGAGATTCCTTTCATATCACAATCTGTGGTATCTGGCTGAAAGCTGAAATTTAACAGTAGTCACGAATCCTCCCATTTTGTAATTAGTGTAAGTGCAAAATAAACAGCATTGGTGGGGAAAGAAATGTAATGAGAGATGTTCAGATGAGAAAAGCTTAGTCAGCTCCTATTGTCTTGCCCTAAAAGAGGCAGCTGCTGTCTATTACCACAAACAAGGGTTAAAGTCACACTTGTGCTAATGCACAAGATATATTTGATGGGGCAAATTTTCAGCTGATATAAACCAGGATAGATCCATTTATGCTGATTTACTCCACTTATGCAGAATAAATTCAGCCTTGAGATGGGGAATTCTGCTGTAGTTGCCTGGTCCCATTTGTTTCTAAATACAACTGGAACCTCAGCACTATATGTCAGCACTCTGTGTGTGCTTCTGATATATTTTTTAATTGCAATGCTGTATCTCAAGGATCTTGTACTACTGTCACTGCAGAATTATCATTTAAACAGTAAAACGTTACCTTATATTTCCTCCTTATACTGCCCTAATCTGGTATTATATTTCAAATTCAGCTCACTTCTCTTCTGTCTCTAAACTTCTTTACTGCTTTTCAGGGGAATATAACTTTCTTAGCAATGCACGGTGTTGTCCCTTCTTCTGACCCCAAAATCACTCCTTTGTCAAAAAATAGCAGATGTCTGGAGCTTTGCGGGTTGATTTCCTAGGGGAGGAAAAATCAGTGATATGGAATTTATATTGTATTATATTATATTGTAAATGTAATTCACTTTATTTACACACATATGCCACCCCTGAAATGAGATAGAGTCAAACAGCATTCAGGGCAATCTCTTCTTCCTGGAATCTCAGCCCAACACCAGTTCTGAATCCCAGATAGTGACAATGCCTGTAAGAACCTGTAAGGGGTTCTGTAGTACTGATACGTCTGAACTGAGATTAGGAATTTAGTCTAGGTTTCCATTGAAAAACCTTGTGAAGCTAGACACTGAAGGAAGTACCACCCAGCAGGTCCTGCCTGGCAGACCCCTGCTGCACACTGATTGGCTCATGCTGCCAGTATACAAACAGGAAGCCATCATGGGGGAGCTGTCGGAGCACTGATGCAGTCTGTCTGCCTGCCTCTACTCCAGACCTTGCTTTGCTGTGAACCATAGATTCAGGCTTCTGACTCCTGTGCATATCTGACTACACTGCTTGCCTGCTATCCGTAACCTATTGCCTGACCCTGACTTCCTGACCTGGCTTGACTCTGATGCTGCTACTTGCCTGTCACCTGCAACTTGGTACCTCACCTGACTTCCTGGTATCCCAACCCTGCTAATTGTCTCCTGTTTGTAACTAGCTGGTGCATACAGGCTGCCCACACCCCAGCACTGACACTGTCTCAGGAATTGACTCTAATCAGAGCCCAAAGCAGAGAGAAAGCTCTCCGGCTTCTTGAACGGCTCCCTCTTTCTTGAATCTGTCTATACACAAAAACCTGGCATAGCCCCAAGCCAACAATAACCCATGATGTGTTTCCAAGAGTCAAAACTTGCTCTTATACTTAAAAAACAAACATGGAAGACTATGGATAAGAGGGCCATCTGGTGACATTTGCCACACTAATATTTATTATCAAGATATGATCAGTATTGTTGAAAGAAACTGGAAGAATTTGAAGTTTTTTTCAACACTTTTTGGCCATCTCTGCACAACATTATATGCAGTGCTTCTAGCTCTTCCAATCAATATTTATTGTATTCCTAGATGGAGTCAAAGAGGAAGCTCTTGCTTCAGGATTTCTTTATCAGGGATAATTTCTCCCAACCTTTTTATTATTATTATTATTATTATTATTATTTACAAGTGAAGAGGATACAAACTGAAAATCTAATATATAAAAAGTCTTTTAGGTCCTAAATAAAAAGAAATACTGTTTTACTGAGTTTGTTTCATAAACTGAAATGTTAAAATTCATTGCTTTTATTTTATATTTAATCAGACTTTTCCTTTCATACAATGCAGTTCTATTATCAGATGTCCTGATTTTATAGGGACAGTCCTGATATTCGTTCTTTTTCTTATATAGGCACCTATTACCCCCGTCCCAATTTTTCACACTTGCTATCTGGTCACCCTAGAAGATACTATTATTTATACAGGAAACAGAATAAAGCCAGAGCTTCATCTTTGGAACTTAACCTCTGGATTTATTGTTTCCATTGGGATTACAGTTGTAAACTCAGTGGGGACAGAATAGATACTGTGGGTGGGACAGGAGTTGCTCGCTTCCAGCTCAAATATAAAAAAAGAGCTTGTACATTTTCAGCCTAACCCTCAAATTTTCTGCTCACGGGTTTTATTGTTGTTGTGTTTTGTTGTTTCTTTTTTTAAAATCAGCCATTTTACATTGTCAGTGGCAAAACAGTAATCCAAAATATTCATAATCTATGGAGAAGAACAATGAAAAAAGATCACACACAAGGATTAAGGGTTATGTTTAACCAGCTACCAAACAAAATCATATTTCCACTGATTAAGTGAAACCACAGTAAGTTTTTTGAAAAAATATCTGATTTGATGGTAATTTCTCCTGCTCTCTTTTCTTCAGTGGAAGCATCTTTATTTATTGAAAAACTAATTATGTCCCTACTTGAATTTATTTTGAGCTCTCTCCTGCCCCCTCTTCCCGCTACCCCATTTACTATTTTACCAAATGAGACAGTGGAACATAAGACAGGCTGAGTCACAAATATTTTATATTTGAACACATCAGTCCCTCATACTGAAGCTGGGATGTGTTTTGGGAGGATACTGTAACTAATTTTCTTCCACTTCTGACCTGCCAAAGGCCTGGTCCTGCAGCCCTTGTCACAGAAGTAGTCTTGCTGCCAAATCAATTCAATGGACTAACTCTAGAGGTTACCATAGGACATGATCAATTCTCAGAACAGTTTGGCCAGCAAAATCCCCTGTAGGGTTCGAAGGGGGCAAGGGTTAGAATAAGCCAGGCCTTATTTTAACAAGTTTTACTCCCATGGAATCAAGTAACTAGGATTCTAAATTTTAAGAAGCACAAGTGAGGTTTTTCTCTTTCACTTTTCTTTGAGAGAGATCTTGGGAGATATGTCTTTTAAACCATATGGGCTGCCAGTCTTTTAGATTATAGCAATATCCTCCAAGGTCCTCTCTTCCATCAACATTAATGTATCCACTTCAGCTGAATCAGCTTAAATGACAACAACCCACAGACAAAATCTGTTACAGTCACTGCTTTTTTCGGGGCCACAGCTGGCATTCACAATGAAGCCAAACCACTCTGCATTTATGCTTGTTTTTTCTGTGCCATTTTAAATGCAGGACACAGCAGAGCCAGCTGTGTGACACTTAAACAGATGATTTCCTCTTAAAAGAAAGTTTATGGCCATCTTAAATAAAATAAAATGTAACTGCATTGCAGGACCACAGAGAAAGTTGAAAGATACACACACCCAGGGTAGATATTATCTGCTATTGTATGCCTGTCTGAAAAATCAGAGTTATCTCAGTGACTTGAAAACGGTGCAATTCTTACTGACATGGGGAAATAAAAACACTTGCTCTCCACATCAACCACTTCATATCCAGAGGATATTTATTTATTTATTTTTAAGTTTATGCTCCTCACATACGTCATTGTATTTACTCATAACATTGTTGGGCGATATACTTGAAAGTACTGTTATTGTTAACTCCAAGATATGTTTTTTATTTTTTTATTTTATTGTTGACTGAATTTACGAAGGTCTTATTCAACTTGGTGGCTTTTGTCAGTTTGCCTGTCTGATTGCATGTAACAGGATAACGCTTGAACACCATATCACCATATCTGATCACATTTCAGGAATGTTCTAGGATCAGTGGCCAGAACTCTATTGATTGGTGGAAAACTGGAAAACTAAAAGTGGAGACCTGAATGTCTGATTAGCACAGCCACAATTTCATGCACCTCTAATTGTCGACAGATCAAAGAACTGTTTGATGACACCCATTAACCCATTCCAGCAAAACAATATCCCCATCTCATCTCATCACCTTTATATAGTTTAACAGACTACCTTCCAAATGACTTATCTCTCAGACAAAAAGAAGGATAAAGATGGGTGGGTGAGGGAAATCAGGGCATGCACACGGCTTCTGGTTGAGGGAAGAAAGGGGGACCCACCAGTATGGGGAGGAACAAATGTGGGCCCAGAGAGGACCTCTGGCATGGAAGGTAATGACTGACCCTGGTATGGGGGAAATGAGGGGTAACAGAGAGCCTCTGCCATGGGGGGATTATGAGGGATTCTGGAATGGGGGGGGATAAACAGAACTCCTGGTAGGGGTGGAAGACTGGGGGATCCTGGTATGGTCGGGGGGATGGGAGGACGCGGGAAATTGAATCCCTGGAGGACCTGACATTGGGCAGAAGGAGGAAGGGGAGGTACACAGAGCCCTTGGCATGAGGGAAGGGGGAGTTGCAGGGAGTTCCTTTAACAGAGGGGGGGTGGGAGGCTGGCACATGGAGCTAGTAGGGGGTAAAGAGGGAAGGAGGCCTGGTGAATCAAACACAAGCAAAAAAGTCTTTAAGTCCCTAGAATAAAAAATTTCTAGGAACAGCAAGAAAATTATGCTGATGGTGCAACAAGTTGTAATATAAAATTAATATGTTTAAAAGAAATCGAGATTGCCGTTGTGAAACAAAATACTTCAGAATAATACAACAGCCAAGGGAACGCTCATGAAAGTCAATGGAACATCTTCCAGCAACCTTCCCTGTTCCCCCACCTTTGCATCCTTCCACTGGCTTCCCCCTTCTCAACTGCATTAAATACAAACATCTCTTCACTTTTAACGCTCTTCCTGGTTTGTCCATTCTACCAGTTGAATTACTGATCGCTTCGTCTGCTCTGCCAATAATTTCAGCCTTTCCAGTTTTCCCTGAAACTCCTTCATACTTTCTCCCCTGCTGTCCCTTATGCATGAGAGGAGTGCCTTGTAAAAATTCACAAAGCCACAAACATTATGCATCTTCTCCTTGCTCCTTAAAACTCACCTCAACCATGAAACTTCTAAACACTTAACAATGGCTAGCAACTGCTATGCTGTGACCCTTTCTTATTACACTAATTGTAATTGCTCATTATTACCTGGTTCTCCCTTGTCTGTTTTCTACCCACTCCTCTCCTCATCTCTCTCCTCATCTATTTAAACTGTCAGCTCTTCAGGGCAGGGACTATTTTTCTCATTGTTTATGTACAGCTCCCAGCACAATGGAACCCTAAGCCAAGATCTGACACCACTGTAATACACATAAGCTTCAGTTTTGTTGATTATCCCTGACCCAAACAAATAGTGTGTAACACAGACTGTCTATAACTTCAGACAACTTCTTGGATTGTTACAGCAGTTGAATGGGGAAAACAAAAGTCACTAATAACAAACAAATGGTTATGAATAATCTAGGAGAGTCTATTTACGGAAAAAGATGACAAACATTACAAAGAGATTTGTATAAGGAGTACTTTACCACGTGGTTTAGCTTTATTAAATATGCTGTAAAGATTGCAGCAGCTCAAAACATTTATGGTAATTCCCCCATTCTCCCTACACATGCTGAAACGTGTAACCAGTACTGGAGCAACAGCATTTTAAGTGGTATAAAATATTAGCTGCATTTTGAATATGTGGACAGTCCAATAATTGTTTTCTGCATAATGTAATAAAAATGAGTTTTGGGGGGTTTTGCTGGAAGCAGCAGCAGGGTTATCTCATGAACTCCAGGCCAAGTGATTTTCCCAGTTATAATGAAATAAAAATAGGTTGTGAAAAGTGAAGCTTCTGCAGAAGGGATTGAGGATTTCTCCAGGAAATATTAAAACTACCTGATCAGCTTGAAACCTCTGGATAGAGCCACAGTATCTGTTGGTAAACGAATATTCCAACCCATCTGGCATCCAAAGAAGTTCTAGTTAGTTTTACCTAAGGAAATTGCCTGGAAAAGGAATGCTTGAGATTGCATCAAATTTTTTCTCATCAGCATTCATTGCCACTAAAATATAATATAGATTGTTTTCTGCTGTTTCTTGCAGAGAACTTGCAGAATACCACCAAAACCCAGCCAATGCGGAGCAGCTTATTCATTTTACCCTTCACCACTAGATAAAATATATGGAATGAAGACTTGAAAAATGTGTATTTCCCATTTATTTTCCTTTAAAGGAGATAAATAATTCTTCACAGTGATTTCCAATACATTTTATCTCACCTGCATTCCAAATGGCTATCAGACCATACAGAGAATGCAGAAACATTTTGCTATTGAAATGAAGTGTATGCCTATGGCTGATGCTGAGGTAGAAATTCTTAAGCCTACCATTTCTATTGACAATTGTCACACGGATATCTAATTTTCAGAAGTGAGATAGAAGACTGGATTAGAATAATTTATAGCTGGACATCAAGGAGGTCTATATTTTTCATGCAGTTAAATGAGCATATATTGAGTTACCCATCACATTTGAAAGTACTGTAGATGTCTACTACAAGGCTGACATTTCCCTGACTAAATTTATAAATAAGCAACTCAGTGTTCCTGGGGGTAAAGGTTAACTCAAGAGTTTTATGAGTTAGCTCACATTCTTTCAGTGTTAGGCATAGGGGGATGGGTCACACAATCCCTGAGGACTTCCAGGAAGGACAATACCAGAGTAGGAAGTATACCTATTCTAGCTCTATGATGTGTGGGTGAAACTATAAACCGCAGTTGATAGCTTTGGTAGCAAAATTTCTTGGTACCTGTCATATTTCCTATATCCTCAATAACTCATCCCTGCTTGCACTTATTTGAGAGCAAAGCCATTGAGTCTGGTTTCACAGTGAAAGTTCACTCTGGTACAAGGTGAAGTTCCATGGCCTATATTATGTCAGACTAGATGATCATAATGATTTATTCTGGTATTCAAATCTATAACTCTTGGGTGAAGAAAAACAATAGGAGCACAAAGAGCTCTGTGTAAGCTTGAAAGATTGTCTGTTTACCAACAGAAGTTGGTCCAATAAAAGATATCTCACCCACCTTGTCTGTTTAATATATTTAGTGTATGCAATCCAGTCAAGCCATGCCACAGTGTTCTTATCAACTACATTCAAGGCATGAAGACTTCCAGGAAGTTGATTCATTTTGCTGTCCTCAACAATATTTGTCATGGTTTAACATATGTATGGTATGTATGATATGTGTATGGTATGTCACTGACATACTAGATTATCTCTAAAATGCCACTGAAATTCCACGGCAGCCAGTGGCATATCATGGGTCTCTTGCACTTATATTTGTTCCCCCACATCGGCAGCAGTGCCCCATGGGGCGGGGGAGAGCTTGTGGGTCCATTGCCCGCTCTTCCCCACTTCCCCTCTAACCTCTGTTGACAGCAGCTGTGGGGGAGGGGGCTGTGGGCCCATTTCCCACTCTCCCCTACTTCCCCCCACTGTGGGAGCAGCGGGGTGGCTGGGATCAGGAGTGATGGGGGAAGATGCCCGCAGGCTTCCCAGCAGCAGAGGTGTGTGTGTGTGACAGGCTCTGGTCCCCACAGCTCCCTTTTTTTGCTCCCCCCGCAGTGGGAGCCCTCAGCTCCTGGCAGGTCTGAGCTCGGTCAACACGGCCGCAGGGCCCTGTCCACCTGTGACAGCAGGGGGCAGCTCCACCAAGGAGGACCTGGCAGGTGTCCCACCCCAGACTAGCACCTGTCCTCCCATTCTCCTCTCGGTACGCCACTGGCTGCAGCACATTTTCCATGTCCAGTATGAAACCAGTTCACAAGGCTCCATTGCCTTCATGGTAAATCAAACCCGGGTTGATGATGAGTGGGGTCCAAAACAAAATAATTATTTGACACTTTCTCTGTGGACCATGAAACTTGCCACACATCCTCTACCATAAATCCCTCACCCAATAAACTTATCCACAGTGAGTGACATGAGGGCAGACGACCATGTGGTAGATTAAACAAATCTTTAATTAATGGTAGACATGGCATATCATGCAACGTAGTCACGAGCTTTAGTATGCTTTCTTCTCTGCGAACACTGGGCAAAGCAATGTGGCAGAGGAGTAGATTTAAATGTGGTTGAAATAATATGCATGGTGGAATTAAGTTGTACGTCAATCATCCTTATGTGAGATGAGTGAGCCCATACTGGAGTGCAATACTGAATAACAGTGGCAAAGCTGAAGTGTGTAATGTTTGGGCGTTTGCACCCTATGTTGTTCCAGGCAGTTTCCCAAGTAGGTTGCTGCATATTTTGACCTTAGTCCTTGTCTTTGTAAGATGGTCACGATATGTGAGAATTGTATCCAATGTGATGCCTAGATAGACTGGATGTGAATCATACTTCATTTGCTGACCATTGAGAACTATGTTCAGCTCTCTGCCTGCTTGTGCATGATGCAAGTGGAAGGCACTTGACACAGTCTAATTTCCACTTGGTATGAGGTGCCACTAATGACAATAATAGGCCATATATGCATTCAGAACACTCTCAAGTATGTCAACGGAGTGTGACTGAGTGCTGAGGCATAAGCAGACTTGCGATTCCCGATATATAGTAGGTCATTCGAATAAAAATTGAATAACATTGGAGATAATACTGATCCTTGTGGGAGGCCGTTCTTCTGGTGCCTCCAAGCATTTTTTCTATCACCAATATGCGCACGGAAATGGCTATTTCTAAAAAACAGAGCCATTGCAGATACTAACCAACTTGACATAGTTTTAGACAATTTCACCAAAAGGCCCATGTACCAAACTGGATCATATGCCATGGTCAGGTCAAGGAAAAGTGAACCAGTCTCCAGCTTATGTTGGAATCCATTTTCGATGAAAGTGCCAGTACATGATCACATGTACTATGACCACGGCGAAAACCAGCTTGCTCTGGTGCCAGCATGCCTTCCACAAATGGTGAAATTTTTTGCAGCTCAGACACTCAAGCATCTTATAGCAGCTGCTTAGAAGTGAAATTGGTCTGTAGCTTGAAGGCAAGTGTGGGTCTTTCCCAGGTTTCAGCAAGGCAAGGACCTTCACTTGGTGCCAGATTCTAGGCAGTCTGGATTCCCTCAGAACTCTGTTGAAAAACCAAACAAGCCATTCCTAAGTGCGAGGACCCAAATGTTTCATGAATTCAGGTGCAATATTATCCTATCTTGGAGCTGTACCCATTTTAAATCATTCAAAACTTTATCCAGTTCCAGACTAGTCTCTAATATGAACGTCATACAGATTCACTCAACAGTCAACTGCATCAGACTAGTGGCAAATTACTTTTTTTTTTTGGGGATGTACTTTATAATCAGGCATTTCCTAGTATCTAGTGTGTAGCACAAAATAACCATGAGACATAAAATACCCTTACCTTAGGAGGGGCAAACATAACATAATTCATGGCCTAGGCAAGGAAGGGACAGAGGAGGGTAGAAGTAGGAAGGAGTGATGGAACCAGACTAAAGCGGTGACCCTGAGATAAGAAGCCAGCAACCTCTTGGGACTACACTGGACAATGTGTGACAAGTGGTTTGACAATAATACTTTTGGATAAGCAGAAAGTTAAGTAAGTTTTATGTGACTGAAACTCTTGCTTTCATGTTGATCCCTGGTGAGTACTCCCTTTTATCAGAATTAGGGGTTGAATAGGTGATGGAATGACAACTGCATCATCAGGTTATTTTCTTTTTTGGGTCCCTTTGATCCCATGTATGTGGTGACCGAAACTTTATTTTAAGTCTGTCTCAATAAAATAATGATCAGGGAAGTTAAACTGAAAGGGACTTGCCAAAGACATTTAGCCCGGTCTGTATGTTTCATAGAATATTAATAGTTAATTAATAATTAATATTAAGAATAGAAATCTTTGTTTGGGTGATTATCTGTCTAAAAATGCAAGAACCATATCATGTCATCAAATTTTAGAGTCAGATTCCGAGACTCTCTCTGCTGACTATCAACTTACACTATGAACAGTTCCATTGAAATCAGGACTACTTGTGAAGTAAAGTGCTACTCAGGCTATACTTAGAACTCATCATTGATCTCAATGGAGACCTCTGCTTAAAATCTGAAAGTAAAATTCAGCCACACAAAATTAATTATGAGAGTCTTAGGAAGATCAGTTTCCTGTAATTAATATTAAAGAAAATCATAAAACAAAATATAAGCTGTTTAATGTTATGAGCTCTGAAAGGTTCTTAAATATTGCAAAGAGTTCTTCAATTTACAGTACACAGCAACAGACAGTAAGAATATCACTGCACAAGAAATATTATTTACCCATGAGTATTCAGATATGTGAATTACAAGAAGGATTCAGAATATATTTCATGGGAAGGTAAGTGTTTATGATTAGAACTGTTTCTGTTAAGTGCTGTATGAAATTCAGTTCTCATACTCCAGTGATAAGTAGGACAAGTGCAGTGAAACTATCAAATTGATTATGACAGATTTGCAGAGAAGGCAAAATGCTGTGGCAAATAAAAGCCAGTTTAATATTTATTCACATTTTATTAACTTGCAACATGAAATCATTTGTAGACATTTAGAGCAAAGTTTGGTCTGGCACTGTGCACATGTGAGGAAAATTGAGTAAATGAGTATACAAGTTGGCACAGGCCACACATTCCATGTGTAAAATTTGCAACAGGATTGTGGCTCAAAAATAGCATGAAGACAATTATACGGGCATTAGGTGAGTGAGACTGAGAATTGCCAAATGAGGGATTAGTACACACGGAAACTATCATTTCAAAAGTAAGGCCAGTTCCACAGCTGCTATAAACTGATGTAGCTCCATTGATGGGAATAAACCCATGCCACTTAACACCAGCTGAAAATCTGTCCCTTAAAATTTGTATGTCATAGCAACCCAATTAGTGGCTATTGTATGTGCCCAGTTTTACACTCCCAGGAGGACAAGAGAAATGTGTGTTCTAATGTGGAAGAAAGTTTGTGGAGAAGAGTAGACCAGCTGGTGGAGCTGTAGCAAGGAATTCTCACTTCTTGTGAAATCGGAAGAAAAATTATCCATGAAAAGTACTTTGTTCTCATCTCAAACTTGAGATGAAAACCACCACAATACAGCAGAACCTGATCAGTTCTCTTGCATGAGGGCTCTCTGCACTAACATAAGAGGGAGCATGATTAGTCCCTGACTGTGCCACCAGAATGTATCTCAAAGATTGTCTGAAATGTTGTTTATTTCTCCAAAACTCTTTATTAAGGAAAACATTTTCCAGCAACATTTATTTAAACATGATCATGAAAATGAGCTGTGAAGATTAGACATCACTAATCCAAGTGGACAATAACTGAGATAACTGAGATCTAATAGTTTCTCTCTTCCTTTTCTTTGTTTGCTGGCTGATGTTGAACTGCTTACTGGAATAACTTCTCAAAGAAATTCCTTTGTCCTTCTTGAAGAGCATACACTGTGTGTATGTTTATGCCGCCTGACAGTCATTTGCCCCTTCCTCCTCTTTACCTGACAAGAAGTCCATCATTGTAATGTATCATTACGAATAGCCAACACTTGCCTCCTCCAATGAACGTATTTCTAGGAGAGTTGCTGTTAAGATAGGCAATTGTAGCACATGAGAAAATTCCCACTATCTTCAAACTGACTTTTGCAATGCAAATATTTGTAACTTTCTTGATGATGTTAAAGGAAATACATAGTATGTCTTGAAGTGACATTGACTGAAAAGCTCTGTCCTCGTGATGGATGTGAGATCCTTCATTTACTTGGCCAGCAGACTGCCTTTGTCCTGTTCGATTTAAAATGCTTCAAAGTAAGCTTACATCAGAGACATATTTTGCTACAGAAGCTGTCATAGGAAAATCCATCATTATTTTTTTGGATGTACTTGTAACATTCTCTTTGCAATGATTTTGCATGGTGACCGGATAACATTACAGAAGATATTGGGCTATATTTTTCATTTTGCATGAAACCAGCAAAAATCAGTCATTAAAAGGTAAGAAAGATTGAAGAAAGGCTGGGGAGCCAATTTATGAATCAATATATCAAAACAACATTGCTCAGTCTGTTATTCACAGTTTGGCATATGTTTTAGATTCTGCTATTGTCTCTTAGAGTCTTTAGGCTTTAAAGATATTGTATGTTACTTTCCAACTTTGAGCAGCAACAACATGAAACACTGAATGGAAGGAGTGGGTCCCTCCCGTTAGTGTGCAGCTGTATACATTAAATATTTTTATGAGCCATTTCTTTTTCAGCTGCCAAGTGACTTTTAAGTGTTAAATAGTATTAAAAATGTTGCTTTTATGGCAGCCAAGAGCCTCTTAACATTCAATATTAAAAAGCAAACACTGTTTTTCCAGCCATTCACCAGCTCTTATTGTTAAATATTTTACTAACTTGGTTTCCTTTCCATCAGCTCCGACTACTGCATTTTTGTTTTAAAAATAATTTCCTAGTTATTTAAAGGGTTTAAAATTTCACTATATTTCATAAGATGTGGACTTTTTCTTTGCCATTAGACATGATAAATATTTACCAAAATAATTGTTTCTTTATCGCCAAGCAACACACACTCTCTAAATACAGTACAGGTTAAAAACACATTTTCTAAGAAGTTGCTCTTCCAGCTGCTTCAGAGCTCTCTATATTAAATATTAAGACCTATGGATGGTTTTCAAGCCCTTTTTGCTGCTGAACACACATTTTTTTTTACATATAAATATTTCTTTAAAATGAGCCATTGAAACTTGCCCTTATTTGAACTAACAAAACAGTGCAAGACAGGACTGACCCAATTTGTTCCTGTAGAAAGAAATTAACATTCCTTTGTGGTTATGGGTGAACAGAGGAAAAGAACATTCTTGAGACTAAAGGTTGGGATTTTCAAAAAGGCACCTAAAAGTTCAGTGCCAAAATCCAGCAGTGAGATTTGAGCACCTAACTCTCTTATTCTGCTTGGAAAATCCCAGTGAAAATTCACTGGTTTATTCAGTCAGTATGTGCAACTTCTTTTAGCCATTGTTTTATGCACATTCAGCTGAGTGACCTTGAATAAGCTCAGAGAAAGTAAAAGCATCAGAACTGTTAGCACTAATAAATCTCTAGGAGAGTATTCACACTTAAGGTACTCTCCTCACCGTTTTATTATTATTTGTATAAGGTAGCACCTAAGAGCCAACCAAGGACAGAGCCCCTTTGTGGAAGACACTGTACAAACAGAATAATAGGCTCTTCCTGCCTCAAAGAGCTTACAATTGTAATAGACAAGACAGACATGGGGTGCGGGAAGGAGGAGAACACACAAGCGGAGTGAACAGTGGTAGTTCGTAGGCATCATGATAACTAATTCCACCATTTTTATGGAAGCAAAAAGGTGGTGGGGGGGACAGGGATTTTTCTTGAATTCTTTGAGTGGGGTTTTGTTAGGAGGTGATTAGCTACAGAGAGAAACACAAAAGAAGGGAGAAGGGATATTGAAGGGAAAAGGGTGAAGGGGACGGATCAAGGAAGAAGTGGTAGGGATGGGAGGAGGGAAGCATAGAGCACATGTGAAGTGAGACTGAGGTGAAGAAACCATGAGGGAAGCTTGAAGCAAACAACAAATCAGCACAGGAAGTGAAAACTGCCAAAAGCAGTATGATAATATCATCAGTGTCCAACAACCCCTGCTACCGAACCTGCTGAGGCTGCTCTTTAAATTTGCTCCTCCTTCCTGAAGAGTTTCTCTGATCCCTGGGGCTGGCTTTTCCCTGGAATGTATTTCTTCCCCACACCCACATAGCCCGGGGAAAGGAGAAGAGGGTCACCACTGCACAATTCTGTGTTCAGGAAGTGCTGGGTAGGAGGTGTAGTCCTGACTGAGCCCCATTCCTCACCTTATCCCTTCAGTGCCAGTGCCATAGTAACTTCTGTGACTGTTTCTGTATTTGCTTCAGCTGGCCTGACTTATTCAAAGCCCTTTTTGAGTAGACAGCTGGAAGGGAAGGAAAGACTAAATTTGTTGCAGAAGAGCAGGATGAAAAATTAAGAAATAAAATGAAATGGCAAAAAATTAGATTAACAGAGTTAAGGGTTGCCTGGTGGTATGTTGTGCCGTTGCAGAATGTTGAGTTGAGCAAAACGCAAACATTTGAAAACCAGGAAATTCACAGTTAAGGTTGCCCATGTCACCTTAACTGTGTCCTCTTTCAGCATTGCCCCAATATGCCTCTTTAACACACATACCTTTACTCTGCCATCTACACCCTTCCTGTAATGTACAAGCTTTTCATCTCCTTTTACAGCCCATTCACTCTCACACATAGGATTACATCTAATGTTATTAAAATGGGGGGTGAAGGGAAAAAGTTTACCCATCACCACGGCCTTGAGCTAGTATAATCTAGGGTTTAAAGCATCAACATTTGTCTCTAAGATAATGACATTAATCCATTATCTAGCTAAAACAGTTTGGTGTACTACTAAAGTACAGAGGTTTCATTTATTTTACATTTCTGCAGGCTCTCCCTTTATGACTTTTAGGAGTTAATAACAAACGAGTTAGAACTTTTGTGAAAGGCAGGAAATAATTTGCAAGAATTTGAAAAAAAAGGACAAGAGCTTGTGAAGACTGTAAAGCCACCTTAAACAATGGCTGGAGGCATCTCAGTGTATCTATTACAAGACAGGATTTATTTGCTAATCTGAAAAAAGGGGTGAATATTGCCAAATTTGGTTTCAGGCATATCACAGAATGGCAATATATAACCAAATTACACAAAATCCCTTACTCTGAACAAAGACCAAATGGCTGCATGTTTTCATAGACAGAAAAGTCCATAGAGATTTAAAGATGCAGCACAGAGGAACAGTTATTTAGAGATGTGTACTATATGTTACCCTCTTCCTGTGAACTGTATAGAAGAGTGGCTACCCAGTCCCTGATTTCCTGGTTCATGAGTCGTATAATGCTAATTAGGCTGATATTTCTTGCAGCAAGATGACGTCACATACTACCAAAATTAAGGAAACTCTGCTGGTAATACTAATGTTTGGCCTTTCCCCCAAGTATCTGAATGGTTCCCTAAATGTCTCCTACACATTTTTTTTAAAGCAAAAAAGATTTCAGATGTTCTAAAATTCTCCCTTACAATATTTCCTGCTTTTCCTGTCTCCCTAAAGTGCTCCCTTCTCCAGTCCATTCTCTTCTGGAGAAAATGAAAGTCCCAATGATTTATTTAGGCCTTCTTGTTTAGAAAGCTTAGGGGAGATTTTGACCTTTTCTTGGATCGCTGATAAACAGAAAAAAAGCACTGAATTCCTCAAATAAGTTATGCACTCTTAATGTCCAGAGAATTTTACTTCTGTATGTGCACAGTCACTAAAAACCTTCCTGCATCTTGAGTATAGCCAAGTACGTAGTAGATGACAGTACAGTCTGTGGTAAACCACAGAATAAGTACTGTAGACTTAAACATTATGAAATCTTTCCTTGGATAACAATGACTGGTTAGGGATGGCGCCATTAGGGTGATGGGTACATAGTAGAAAGTCTAACAGGTTCAATTCCTTCTTTTGCCTGCCACATAAAACATTCCAAAATTTTCCATCCATTCCTCCTTCATCAGACAGAAAGCCTCTGCCTAATCCAAACAAGGCAACCAAACCCATATTTCTGACAGTGCTATAGTTTTGACTTTATGTTTTTTTATTATCCTGCAAAAGTATCTATTCCGACTCATATGAAGAAAGCTATATTTCCCACATATTTGTCAGTAACTTTATTTGGCCCAATACATTTTAGTCAGTTGTAAACAAGCAAACAATGGCACAAAATAGTTAATAACTTTGTTACAAAACTGGAAGATTTTGTACTACGATGAAGTAGTCTTATGAAGCCAGATACATTTTCAATTATAGGCTCTCTATATCATCTTACATAACTGAAATATAATTTTTTTTGAGATATTTTTTGATAATATACAATCTGGCAGTGTTGTGCCATTTCAACTGCTGACTGTTTGACACCCTTCCAGCTAATGAATGGTCTTTCAGTATTTCTGCTATACAGTAAATCTCCATCTTTAAGGATATACAATTCACTCTAGACTTATATATCACACACAGATTTTCACTTTGGGAAAACATCAAAACAATGCAATTTTGCCTGAATAAAAAGGAATGAATTCTGAAGCGGGCCTAAAGTTAGAGTTCAACGTTGCTTGTTTTAGTTGTTTAAATTAAACAGAAAGACATTCTGGTGATTAAACCAAGGGAAATTTGCCAGTCCCTCTGGAGATTATTGGTTTTATTGTGACCTTAAGGCACAAGAATGCTTTAAGGACAGCTCCCATGAGGCAAGGCAGCCCCATATGGAAAATGCAGTTTCATATTGAACCAATTCAAAATGAGACCTTTTGAGTTAGTTCAATAAATCAAAATGAAACAATGAAAAGTTCAATTCATGGAATGTTGAAATATTTTATTTTGATCTAAAATATCAAAACACAATGTCTGACATTTCCAAATTGAAATCTTCTTTAATTTGTGTTCTGTGAAACATTTTGAAATTTCTACTTTTTGTCCAGAGTGGGGCAAAAACAAATGTCCAGTGGGACAAAAATTCCAAATTTCACTTAGCTCTAGTCTTCAGCTCATTTTAGACAATGAATCATGAAATAAAGGTTGAAGCTTTCTCTATCTAAGCATTTCTAATATGCCCATTATGATAGAATTTAGGGTCTCTACAAATAAATCTACAGGTGCTCTTCAGATGGGATGTGCTCATTCTTGTTATGCCATTTTCCTTCAATATTATTGTTTTAGACAATCTCAATGATCTAACCCATGGATACGATGGTGACTGGACTCTATAGTACACAGGTTAGATTAAATTTAGAGGGATGGTTGGATTTAGGATCGTATTTATTTATGTTAATAAGCAGTCCAATATCTGAGAGCTCACTGAAAGCTACCTGAACCCCTCATTATCTAAGAGCTCACTGAAAGCTACCTGAACCCCTCATAACCTGAGTCTGTGTTCAATTAGTTAATGTGTCCCAGCTGATTGCAACTGTCACGTGAGTAGAAGAAAGTGAGTTGGGCCTAGATCCACAAAAGTATTTGCATTCAACGGAAGTTAAGAGCGTAAATACCTTTGTGGATCTGAGCCTTGGTGTTCATAAAGTTAAACCTTTAAGATTAGGACCAGGATCTGAAATCTGTCAGGGAGTCAGAAGCTTTTATGATAATCTCTCACTTCTGTCAACATTACTATCAAATTTAACTTGCAGTTTAAAAGTTTTGAATTGCATTCACTTTCTAATTACCTATTGATTTCAGTTTGGTTATGTTGTACGTTTGGGGTCTCTGGACAATGGAATCAAATGGAAAGTGCTGAAGTAAGGAAATTGCTTTTTGCAACTACTCTTCTGATTTTATTTGGACTTATGAGATCTTCTTATACAACTGTTATAGATTTTCTTATGGAAGCCAAGAGTTGCAAGATATATTCTTTAAAAACATTAATAAAGTAGAATACGAGGGGTCTAGTAAAACTGATACTTTAGACTGAATTTTGTATCTCAACATGACTTTTTTAAATGACAGAGGGATTAGGGTGATAAAGTATAAGGTTATTGTGGATGTTTTCTTGTATACTCTGTTGAGTATTAAGGTAGTATTCAACAAGTGGAAAGGTAGCAGAATTGGGCCTTGGATGCTGTTTTTTCCATTTACCAGTGACTGAAGATAACTGCGACTGAATATTCTGTGGTTCAATACACAGAGAATATTTTTCCCATCTGTTTTGAACCATCAGTGAAAATAATCTGAGTAGTCTACTGGAGCTAGCTTTATAAGTAGCCTTAATATTTGACTTTACATTTCTACACTTTTCCTTGGGGGTAAGAGTGGTGTGAAATTTGTGAAAGTGAAAGTGAGAGAGCAATATAACAGACAAGGAGCAACCAGCAATACTATACTGTCTCTAGTATTGTCCTTTACCCGAGTAGAAACTACCATTTATGTCAAACTGTGTGTCATCTTTGTGAAGCGGATAAATGGCCTCTGGGTCACATTCATTGGTAGATACGATTAATTTGAAGTCTGAGTCATATATCTAGCAATGAAATGCTAGCAAGTGCACTAACATTTCAGGTTTCCCGTCGGTTCCTTTTTACCATCTCTTAACTGTGCTGCAAAATGTGACATCAAAATGTCCATATCTTTGAAGGATCTAACAGACAGCAGATGAAATACAAAAATATCATCAATGCTGAAATAATCTTAACCTGTGACACATATGAACAAATTTTAGAAAGGCATTTGCTATAGCGTCTTGGGGAATCCCACTGCCAAACTTCATTGACTTTGGTTTAGATACAAAAACTCTCATGTTGCCTGGAAAACTGGCTTAATGGCTTTAAAAGTTAAAGTTAGTGACAATGTATCAAATCATGGAATAACTGCAGGGATCGTTGTTAGGTCCTCATAGAAGGTTAAAATCTTGCCATTTGGGCATAGCACAGAGTAATGGACAGTGTGGACTTAAAAGTGAGATGTGCCATAAATCCAATAATGCCTCCCAGGTATCCTCAGTTGGGCTGAGGGGAATATAACATTGGAGACAGCATATTTCCCTTTTTGTGAGACAGCATACTTCCCCCCGCTCAGTATTGTGCTGGCTGGCATTTAAGGGAAGCAGTACCATGACTCCACCTACCCCAACACCTCCTCGCCACTTGCTGTAATCATCTAGGACTACTCTGTGAACACTTACACAGCCTACACAATTAGGAGAGGTGGTGAAGAGGAAGTCTTTATGCTCTTGCACAGCCAAGTAAGCGAAGGGCATGATTTAGCACTAAAAATTTTGAAGAGGGGGTTAAAAAGCATTTTAATGAAAAGTGCTTAATATGCTGTTGGCTTATTCAAGTAGGGAATTATGACAATACCCTTTCCACAGCCATTGGTTCATCGATGGTGGACAGCACATAAGGGATGAAGCCAAGGCTCCTACCTACCCTTCCTGACCTACCTACTCTAGGTGAATAGGAAAGTAATGGGTACTTTAGGTAACTAAGACATGTCAGTGTAGACCATGAATGGTTGGTTGGGGTGAGAGGTACACTCCCTTGTGCCCTCACATGACAACATAGGCAGGTTAGAATCTACCCTTTATGGACACAATTTGCACTTATAAAAAGGGAGGCCAGGTCACTTTGGGAGAAAAAAGACTTTTGACAGGGTAAAACTGAAGTTCTACTAGCTGGGAGTCTACCTGCAGGAATCAGATTACTGTGCTTCATCCCAGGGTGATAGTGGATGGGCCAGAAAAATGTTCCAAAGCCTCCCATCCCCCCATCCTGGGACCACTACCCATTGTGTGGGTGCCCTTCGAGAGAACAGGAAGAAATATACTAGGCCTGTTAGAGAAATCTGTGGAGGGCACAAGTACATACTATTAATCTTGGACCATGCCATCAGTTACCCCTAGGTCATTCTTATCTGGTCAGCAACAGCGATTATCATTGCCAGTGAACTCATAAAAGTATTTGCCTTGGTGGAGATCCCTACTGAAATATTGACAGATTAAGGAATAAATTTCACCTCATAGTTGATGAAGGAGCTATGCAACCCACTGACCGTCAAGTCCTTAAGGACATCGGGTATCACCACCCAAAAACCACGGATTGGTCGAGAGGTTCAACAACACATGGAAGAACATGTTGAGAACGTTTGTGACCACTAAGCCTTGATGGTGGGACCACCTGATTCCTCCTTTCTTGTTTGCCATCCATGAGGTGCCCCAGGTATCCACAGGGTTCTCCCCATTTGAATTATTATATAGGAGACAGCCAAGCCTTGACCTCCTCGGGGAAATATGGAAAGAGCAAAATATCAGGACAAACAACGTAGTGAGATATGCTATAGAGCTCTGGGAAAAATTGAAGAAGGCAACACCCCGCATACTTCTCCCAATCTTCACATATGAAATAAGAATAAATGTATTAACCAACAGCAGAGGTTTAGGTGATACTAGGTAAGAGAAAAAGAAAGAGGTATAGTTACTAAAAAAATAAAATAAAACATGCTTTCTAGTGACTAAATTTAATCTTAGCAATTACAATCATTGGCAAAGCACTTTTCTTACTTACATCAAGTTACCAGCATTCCTAAACCTTCGGAATAGGGAATCCAACTTTCACAGGCTTGAAGGATGCTGTACCCTATATCCCCTCAGCGATAGATCCTAAAAGCTAGTTTTGCCACCACTGTATTACCCAAAGTCCATTTTCTCTTCCTCAAGAGCTGGGAAGTCTTCCTACGGTGCAGATTCTCTCCCTCAGCATGATTGTTAAATTGTCTTCTCCCTTGTTTGTTTAGCTCGATGGCTTTTTTTTACCTTAAATGTAAAGGTGCTTTCATTGTCCTCTGCCTGTGTCAAAGCTGGTTAGACAGACAAATCCACATTCCTTTGTCTAGGACAGGTTGGGTTTATGCACGGCCTCCCAAACACATTTTAAGAAAATATTTCCAGCACAAATCTATAACTCTTTGTACACAACCTGTACATACATCAGATTGTGACTTTTGGCAGCCGGTCACCAGTTTACATATAACACCTTACATGACACCTTTAAGATATGTAAGATACATATTAGGACAACAGCGTGTTGGAGCAATGAGTGTCAAGCCTTATGTGAGTTACGGTATGGGAAAGCCCTCTGCCAGTTGACACTGAGGGGCTTCTAGGGTTACAAACATCATCAAAACAGTCATTTGCAATGTTGCAGTTATGCCTGTGAATATTGACACTATGCTCTACTTCTAGGTGATGGTACATGGAAGACATTAGTCTTGATCTTGCAAGCCAGGTCATGTGGAACTTCCAGGAAAGCTGAGAGTTCTGTGTGTGAAGAGATTGTGGGATTGGGATCATAAAATGTGTAGTGATGAGAGTATAATTCAGGGATGGAGAGAATTAGATCATTACTATTTACTGAACTACAGCTATCAAAGCTATCAAATTACATCTCTCTTTAGACAAGACTTTAAATACTGAACTACTTGTTATTTTTGGTAAAAAAACTAAGCGGTGGTAATGTTCCCAAGCTAAGCAAGGATAAATACACAAGATGCCAGCACATATGGAATCGCAACATTGTTGGCAAAATGAAACATCATGCAAACTGCAGTGTGAGTTTAATTTAGCATTTTTATAACATAACATACAGACTGAAGCACAGAAAAGCATGAGAATAATATTAAAGTTCTCCTTTATACTTTAAAGTAATTTGTACTTTGAATTCTATCATGTTCCAGGTACTGCGCAACTGTTAACTCACATTAATTTCCTCAGGTCTGATCATTTCAGTTTTTCTGAAATATTGTTGGGGTTTTTTTTTGTAAGTGAACACTTACATTAAACCAGTAACTCTTTAGCTGTTTTCAAATCTTGACTACTTCAGTGCCATCTGTTCCAGTCATATTTTTGTACCCATAATTTTTGTGTGTGTTGATTTAGTTTGATCCTGACCCCATTTTTTTCCAGGAAATTAATTTTCTGGTGTAATTAAAGAGGAGTGAAATTATTAGGGTTTTGTTCAGATAGTCAGCCATCTGCTGGATTTGTTAGTTTCTAAACAGAATGGACGATTTAAGGAATTTGCAGATTTGCCATAATACCTACTTGTACAAAATAGGAAACAAAAACATTTTACAAATGTTCGCACCTCCTTCATATCCCTCCTCTACACTTTTCTTTGGTGTGAAACTTACAAAAAAAGGCAGTGGTTTTCAGTTAGCTGGTGTGTTGTGATCAATTTTGATTTGGAAGAGAGAAATATCGGTCTGTTTTTTCAACCTGAAGTTGATTATCCATGTTAAAATTTATTCTTGTCATTGAAAGGTTTTCCTATTCCTATCTGTCTGTGACATTACTGTTTACCTAGACATTGGTTTACAGATGCATTTATATAATTACACCATTCACTACTCTTGGATTCAGCAAAACTGAAGAAGTATCCATAGATCTGGAGACCAGAAGAGCCCATTAGATTTTCTAGTCAGATTTGTATTACACACGCCATAGAATTTCAACGAGTTACTCCTGTATACAGTCAAATAACATGTGTTTGACTAAAGCAAATGTTTCAGAAAGGCATCCAGCCTTGAACTGAAGATTTCAAGAGACTGAGAATCCTGTACTTTGCTAGGTGTCCGTGGAAGTAGTAATCTCTGGCCAGCTCTTCAGCTGATGTACAATCTTCATATCTCCATTTGTAGCCTGATCTATAGATTATATATATTAATTATACTGATTACCAAAGGATTTCCAGTTTTCACGTTTAGGGCTGACAGGTTCTTGTCCCAAGATCAGTATTATTAAAGTTATTATATAGTTGGGAGCCCCGATGTGCACAGGTGCAACACTCACACTATAAGAACTCTTCTAAATAATTTATTAATAAATATATAGTACAGTCACAGACACTCCAGCTCAGTAAGATAGATAGAGACACTAAAGACTATACCTCTGAAAATCTATATATTCCCACTATCTCTTGCAGGACAACCTGAAATGCTAGCCATTATCTTCCTCATCATCATCACCTTCCAACTCATCACCAGTGGCCATCGTTCTGGCCTCTTCCAAGGTCTACAACTCTCTCCCTCTTACTGCCCATAGGCCAGGATGCCACTTTTATAATATGTTACACTGACGCTACCATGCCTAATGCATATTCAGTAGAGATTTCTCCCCTCTTTCTTATTTGTATTTTCTCCCCTTACTAATATTGAGGTGTCCTTCTTCTATAGGTTAGGATGTTAACAATTTCAGTTCATTATCATACATGTCAATTTGTTGCCATGGCATTCTTGTGGTATGTTCTTTCCAGAACTTTCCAAAAGCAGGTGTTAGCTCATGTTTCTGTGGTTGACTGATGTCATTATGGACAACATTTCCCCTGACACTCTACTTCCAATTTCCCAAAGCTTAGGGGTTACCTAAGTTTATCTATGCCAAATTTCATAGGCCTCAAACCTAATACTAACTGCTGAAGCCAATGTCTTACAGGACACAGACCCATAGATTCCTTGCATTACTGCTGAATATAATGGAAAGCAGAATATAAAAAAAACCCAAAAACACTGGGCTATACGCTGACTTCATTAGAGATACACAAATTTACTGCATATGAAGATCTGGGCCCTAAAAATTAATCAATGAAATTTCACATATTAGGCATTGTCTCCTAAATGTTGTTTGAATCGAGAGTGTCCTAGATTGTCTCGTCCCATGAAACCCCCCCAATAAAATGGGATTCTGCTAGGAGGCAAAGTGTGCAACATTTTCTAGAATGCAGGGCTTGGTGGAGAGATGAGCCTCAGACTTTGAACCCCATCTCTGGCCATTCTTGGTCTCCCCTTTATTTATCTATCTTTAACTCAGCTCATCACCATGCTATTGCCTTGGAATGCAGGTCAGGGGGAGAGTTGCCACTGAGGTGGCTGACCCCACTACCAGCCGTGGTGCTAACTGGGTTCCTGACTGGACCTAATACATTTTATGATTGTAATTCTAGGTCAATTATAAACATCTATTTAAACACCATTTAAACATGACTTTCTAATTATACATCACTTAATGTATACACTACCAATTTTCTTCCTGTATGAAGGCAAAAATATCCTGATCCTATGAACACTAATCCACATGAATTTAGTGGGGCTAATGATGTACCTAAAATTCTTTGCATGTAAGTGTTTGCAGGTTGGGGGCCTAAATGATCATCAATAGTTGATAGCTATTTTCTATAATGGCATGTTCCATCAGGAAAGTTAATAAGCAAAGTGTTCTGAAACTGCTATACATTCTTGCTGTGCTGACTTTTCCAATTAAACTGGTATCCTGAAGTTGCCTCTTTGTTTTATGTTATGTAGAGAAAAAAATCTAATTACTTTATAAATGAGTTAGGGAGATAATTGCAGATCATTCAATACAATAAACAGTGATGTATTCAAAATTGCTGGTATAATCAAAAGCCATAGCTCTAATAACAAAGATTCATTCTGCAAGATACAATCCAACTGTTATTTGGATTGGAAAGCACATTTAAATTATACTAAATGTTTGAAGTTTAAATTAAATTAGTGCTTTTTAAATTGCCATGATAAATACTCAAGCAGAACACGTACAGACATTTACCATATTCATTTGATAGACATGATATGTATCAAATAAACAGTCTGATTTGGATTAAACACCCATGGTCAACATTTTTAAACCATTTACTTCTCAGTGCAGCATATCTGCACTTCATCTTGGTCCCAAATAAATAATTTGGACAAAATATGTGAAAAGTTATGGACGATCTTTAATAGCCTTCAGACAAAGGACTTCAAATAAAAAAGAAAACTCAAGAAAGGAGACTTAAGGTTTCCTTTAACAGGGTTTGAGTTTTTTTCATTCTGTGATGTGATATAAGAGGTCAGTGCCTAAAAGCTTGAAATTTAGAGGTTGCTTTGTTTCAGCTTTTCCATTCCCCCATTTGCTAAAGAAAAAAACAAAGTTATATTTCCTTCTGTCTTTTTGCAGTCCTTGCAAATTCTGTAATCATGGAAGCCTTTTCAGATTTTTTTCATGCTCTCTGACGTGATCTAGAAATTTATATTTCCATAAGAGATAAGTTATATATCCTGTCAGCTTGCTGAAGTAAAAGGCAAACTTACTTTAAAAAATAAATTTGATTCTTAACTCCCTCAACAATTTTTAAAAAGGGAGAGTTCAAAGGTTCTACTTCAGTACAATATAAGCTTCTCAGCTAGCTGTCTATCAATGTGAAACACTCCATCAAGTACAAATACATTAGAATATATTTTCTTATGCTGGCAGAAAACTTAACGTTGTAAATGACTATTTGGGGAATAGCGTATAACGAGTCACATTCTGGCAGAGGTACCATTATATGTAACAAATTTATCTTTTTTCCCAATGTAATGGTAGAATGCAAAATGAAATTAAAAAAGAAAAACACTAAATAGTTGGCAGCTTTTGATCCTACCTGCAAAGCTGTACTATTAGATTAAATTTTAATGAATAAAGTCTTTTCTTCCAGCATTAAGAGGTCAGAATCCAAGTTAAGATTTCCTTTGTAGCTTCTCAGATTTGTTTCAGGATATGCTGGGAGCCCCTTCATGCTTCTTTATTTTTTAAGTGGGAATTGTCTTTGACCTCTGTCTAATGCAAATGCTACTCAGCTATATTCTCACATTGCTACAGAACATTAGGCGGAAACATTTTGAAGACTTGAATTAACCACTAAAATCTCAAGATCAAACGTCATAGTGAGTTTTCTTCTCTTGAGCCATGGGGTTTTAACCCAGGCATTCCCCTTGAATTTTAAAATTGTACAATACTTTATAATGTAGAAAATTAAAATATAGAAAAGAGACTCTGCAAAGACATTGAGTTCTTAGTCTTTAAGAAGAAAAATATAACTAAGAGTTAAATATTCAAATGAGACTAGTGTTTTGGGATGCTTCATTTTCTGGATCTGAAACTTGAAACACCTGACTTCTAGGGAGTGCTTACCAAATACTTCATTCTGTGACAAGTCCATACCTAGTAGCATGTGTTTGCAGGATTGCCCCTATAAAGGTCTGATTAAATGTTTATTTGGACACACTCCTGTATGTGAACTTGTTTATTTATGGCTGTTATTAAATTGGGAGGTATTGCAATCTAGAAGTTGGGGTGTGTGTGTGAAGGGTTGGGGTTGGGGTGGGGGATTAAAAATATGGGTAAAAATTACAAAATGAAATTTGTATTTTTCTGCTATATTCACACAGACATATACGTATTAATGATTTTAAAAAAATCAATTGACAATTTTTTTGAGGGTGAGGGAGGAGAATGTGAAGCGTAGGATAGCAGTAAGGCCATCTAGCTCAGTAACTTGTTGCCATCAATAACAGTACCAGATGCTTCAGAGGAAGGGCACAAAAAATCCTGAAGTGATTATGAAATTAACTTATGAAGTTATGATTATGAAGATTATGAAGTTTCATCCAGTACCCCAAAAGTTAGACATTGGCTTGTGCCCTGAAGCACAATAGGCTTTGTCATTTTTTAAATCTTCTGTTGTTCTGTAATGTCATATGGATATTCCAGTTCATATAAACGTCTAATCCTTTTTTATTTTCTAGTAAGATCTCTGTCAGTTATATCCTGTGGCAATGATTTCCACAGGGTAATTATACATTGTGTAAAATAATATTTTCTTATCAATTTTTTTAAATTTCTTGCCTTTTGATTGTATTGTGAGAATACAATCAGAGAGTCCCTGATTTACATCCTCCATACATTCCTTATTTTGAATAACACCATTATGTCCTCCCCCTCCTTATTCATCTCCTCTCTAAATTAACCAGTTTTTATACTTTGTCTGTTCACTAATTATTATTATTATCTGAATTTCTCTTTCTAATGCTAAAAAGAATACCAGGTTAACAAAAGACAAAATTAGACACAAATTTCCATTGTAAGACCGCATCTAGAGAGGCTGGTAAAGAGAGATGAGGTGCAGCCATAGTATCAGACAGGGATGTGTTTGTTTATTACTTTTTGTGGTTCCTTCTGAGGAAACTGGTTCCAATATAAGATTACCTGGTTCCTTATTGCCACATTTTTAAGGACATTCTTTGGAATTAATTGTCAATGGTTTTATATAATTTTCTAACAGGAATAAATTCACATATCTTGCAATATTAAATTCCATTTACTTTAATGGGGCTATCTATGCCAGTTGAAACCAGCTGAGAATCTGTTTTCTAGTTATAGTTCTATACTACTTATGGAGTACTCTACATTGTTTTATGCAATGTATCTATGGTCAATTTTTTAAAAAACATTCTGTTTCCCTATTCCCTCAAGTTGTTTAGAGGCTTGTTTTTTTTGGCAAAATTTGAATATGGCTATTATAGTGACTTAGTATGGATGGCTCTGAATTTCATTGTTATTTATATTGTAGTGAAGCAGAATAGCTGCCTATGAGCCAGAGAAGCTGAGAGAGCAACTGGGTCAAGTTTTATAAGAGAAATTGTTGGGCCTAATTGGGGTGAAGTAATAAGAGAGGCTTAGTTCATGTATGGGCTGTTTGGGCTTTGCCCACAGTTATAAAAGAGCTTACTGGGAAGTTGGGTGGGGTTAAGAGAGGAATCCCCCAAGGGTTTTCTCTAATAGAAGGATTTGTTTATGGTATAATATCTTCAAAAAGTTTTAAAGGCATATTCCACCTAAAGCCATGGCGTAATTTTGAATGATTTGTGATACATTTTTTTTCCAGAATGGACAAAGACTTGGCACTGCCTAATAAACCTCACACCACATATTGGTAACACTTAAAAAACAGAGTCAAGAACAAGGCCCCATTTTGCTTAGTGCTGTATCAAACACTGAGGGAAATAATGCCTGCCCCAAGAGTTTACGATCTAATGAGAAGGGTGGGGAGCACTTGGCATTGCACTGTGGGGGAGAAAGGGATTGTGAGATTCAAGGAGATAAAGATAGAGGGAAATTGAGATGGAAGAAGGTTGAGAGAGGAAAGGAGAGATGAGGGTAAGAAGTCATATGTCTTCAGCTGCTTTGGAGAACTAGCTCTGAGTGTCTGGAGGTTTCCCTAATCATGGCTACTTCCCAATAATTACGGACCGGTAACCTTAACTTCAGTACCAGGCAAATTGGATGAAGAATAGAATTATCAGACTCATAGATGAATACAATTTGTTTGGGAACAGTCAACATGTTTTTGTAAAGGGAAATCATGTCTCACCATTCTACTAGAATTCTTTGAGGGGGTAAACAAGCATGTGGACACGGGTGATCCAGCAGATTTTCAGAAAACCTTAGACAAGGTTTTTCATCAAAGACTCTTAAGCAAAGTAAGCTGTTATGGATAAGAGGCAAGGTTCTCTCCTGGGTCAGTAACTTGTTAAAAGATAGGAAACAAAGTGTAGGAATAAATGGTCAGTTTTCGGAATGGAGAGAGGTAAATAGTGATGTCCCTCAGGGGTCTGTTCTGGGACCAGTACTGTTCCACAGATTCATAAATGATGTGGGAAAAAGGGCTAAATAGCAAGGTGGCAAAATTTGCACATGATACAAAACTACTGAAGATAGTTAAGTCCAAAGCAGATTGCGAAGAGTTACAAAGGGATCTCACAAAATTGGGTGACTAGGCAACAAAATGGCAGATGACATTCAATGTTGATAAATGCAAAGTAATGCAAATTGGAAAACATAATCCCAACTATACATATAAAATGATGGGATCTAAATTAATTATTACCACTTACAAAAGAGATCTTGGAGTCATTGTGGATGGTTCTCTGAAAACATCTACTTGTGCTGTGGCAGTCAAAAAAGCTAACAAAATGTTGGGAATCATTAGGAAAGGGACAGATAATAAGACAGAAAATATCGTATTGCCTCTTTATAAATCCCTGGCATGCCCACATCTTGAATACTGAGTGCAGTTCTGGTTGCCCCTTCTCAAAAGAGATATATTGGAATTGGAAAAGGTAAAGGAAAGGGCAACTAAAACAATTAGGGGTATTGAAAAGCTTCCATATGAGGAGATATTAATAAGACTGGGACTTTTCAGCTTGGCAAAGAGACGACTAAGGGGGAATATGATAAAATCATGACTGATGTGGAAAAAGTAAATAGGGAATTATTTACTCCTTCTCCTAACACAAAAACTAGGGATCACCAAATGAAATTAATAGGTAGAAGGTTTAAAACAAACAAAAGGATGTATTTCTTCACATAATGCACAGTCAACCTGTGGAACTCTTTGCCAGATAATGTTGTGAAGGCCAAGACTATATTGGGGTTCAAAAAAAAATTAGCCCTGGAGTTCATGGAGGATAGGTCCATCAATGGCTATCAGCTAGGATAGGCAGTGATTGCTGTTCGCCAGATGCTGGGAATTGGTGAAAGTATGTATCACTTGATGATTACCTGTTCTATTCATTCCCTCTGAAGCACCTGGCATTGGCCACTGTCGGAAAACAGGATACTGGGCTAGAAAGACCATAGGTCTGACCCAATATGGCTGTTGTTATATTCTTATGTTAAAGCTGCTTTCTGTATGATTCTGGTGAGACCTGACCTGGAGTATTCTATTTACTTTGGGGCATCTGCTTATCAAAAAGGTGCAGACAAATTGGAGAGAGTTCAGAAAAGAGCAACTAAAAGTAAATGTCTGAGGGCTAAATATGAGAGCAGTTTAATGTATTTAAAATGAACTTTCTTCAGGCCCATGATTTTGGTGACATTTAAAAAATCTTCTCAAGAGTTTATCAGTTGTAAAAATATAAGTTTGTTACTAAAATTGTTAGGAGCAGTGCTACATCACTTCAATATAAGGCTATATGCACTTTTTCTTCTGCTCATCTTGGTAAAGAAGAATAAGTAGATAGTACTGTGTGCAGAAATGCACAGATGACTATTGTTATAAAACCATCCATCACCCTCATTCCCCAGGTCTAAATTATTTCCAGTGTCCTTGGCTAGAAGACACCAAGGGGATTTTATTTGGTTTTTTTTTTTTTTTTCTGGTTGTTATCTTTCCTTTTCATAATAGAGTCCTTTGCACTCTCTCTCATGCTCCCTCTTTCTCTTTCCCCCCAAATAATTTCTTGAGATCCATGAGCAGTGTGGCTTCCCATGATTCTAGCAGGCAGCTCCAGCACTTCTGAATTGGTTCCCTTCATTTACTGTTCATTAGCATGCTATTGCTTTAAATTGACATGCTATTAGAAAGAGTGCAAAGACCTACTTGACCTCCTTTTCCTATTACTTTCACTAGTTGTATACTGGTGTAATTCCTTTAGCATCATCAGAGTTCTGTAGTAAGAGGAGAATCAGGCCCATGTACCTAATACTATATTCTCAACACCACAGTTGGTGCCTATCTGCCAGATGTACCTGCTAAGTTTGGCAACAATGAGTACTTATTTAAGCAATCATGTCATCTAGTCATTCAAAATAAGTCAATTCAGGAAAGTGAGCTGTTATTGCTACCTCCGCCTTACCACATAATGTTGCATTAAGTAAATTCCTTTTTCATAAATGAGTATTGAATGTATTCATAATGCAATGTACTTATGCATTCAAGGATCTGATTGTTTTAAAGTGTAGTCAATCCCAGATTTATTAGACGTATTATCTTAATTTAAAGCCTTATGGTACATATATGTAAGTAAATGTAGAACGATTAATTTTCAAAAATGATAAATTTTCTGGATTTTAGAAATTTCATGTCTCCTGTTATGCTAAACATTTGCTTAGATGTCAAAAGGAAATTCCACTTTAAGAATTCAAAGTTTAAACTAGTAAAGTCAAGTCAGCTTGACTTCTTTGGGCTTTTATATATATATATATATTCATCAGGACTGCACACAATAGCTAAGTAATTCAACTGAAAAAAGGACCCCATAGTACAAACTGATTGTCCATTATGTTTCTGAATTGGTATAAAAGCCTTTCTTTGTGAAAAATTTCTGCAGAGGTATAGATTCCTACATTTGAACTCTTCAGTAATAAAATTGCTTTTATGAAACACTGAGGTAGAAAATGGAGTCTACTGCTGGGTCCTGTACAAGAAAAATTGTGATTCTTTGGCAATTCTTCAAAAAGAACTCTTTCTATTGGTGACAGGAGTTCCATACTACATGCCTAACAGCACTTCCAGAATCACCTGATATTGTGTTGGAGCATCTGTGTAGGGAGCTGAAATGGGACGTGCCAGTATGGGAGGAGGTTGCTTTAGCACACAGTGGAATTTTATATCCTATTGATACAATAAATATTCAGTTAACCTGATTCATCTCAGAAAGCATATTGAATTATTAATGCCTAGAAGTACCACCTCTGAAATCAGTATATATCTTGGAATGTCATCATAGCCTCAACAGTGCTCATAGGCACCCATAATTCAAGGTAATGTGTTGAAGAACTGCCTTCCAGAAGTTAAAGGTAAAAACAAAGTGGTCAGAGGATAGTCTAAGCATATCCAAAAGGCATCTGAAAGTATAAAGTAACCACAATTTGACCAGTCAGTATAAGTGGTTACATGGGTAGTAAGAAATTGAATCTAGGATCCAGGAATTTGTAATAGTATAATGTGTGTGAATCATCCTGTTTCAGTTTATAGTCATCCAAAAGTTAGAGATGGGGTAGGACATCAAGGGCAAATCTGATTCTAATCTTTCCCATAATTTGGTTGTTTAATTGGGCCCATTATATTGAAAGATCAGAGTAATAAAATTCATATCTGGATATTACAAAGGTCCTGAAAGTTTGGGGTCAAATCTATTATTTCTTTCTTGGGTTCATCACTACTGAAAAAAGAACCTGATCTCATATCCATATTTTTCACATTTTCATCTTCCTCTCCACCCAGAAAAAAAGAGCCTAGGCTGGAAGTTACCAGTGCCTTACATACAATTCAATAATCTTATGAACAAATACTTAAAAAAGCTAAACAATGTATTTTTAGGCTGCCACATATAAACTATTTAATTATATATATTAAATTAACAAAAGAGAAAACACACAGACCAAATCTGGAAAATAGTTTGTATGATTATATGTTGTTAGGAAAAATATTTAAGTTAGCCAAAGCCCAAATAAGAAAAATAGTACAAGACTTCTTGGATAGGTCTTGGCTGCTTAACAGAAAGATATTAATATTTGTGTTAATTTCTGACCATCATAGAAATATTAACTGAGCATGTAAGGACTCCTGTGATACCAGACACTTGCTGAATGTTAGTAATATGTGTCTTGCAACTGAGGAAGTCCAACATGATTAGGAAAAAACTCAAAATCCTAAAATAATTCATGCACCTACTCAAGGATTTCATAAACAATTTAAGACTGTCTTTAATGAGTTTAATCCAATTGTCAAATGGCAGAGCATTTTAACTGATTTAACTGGAAAGAATTATCCTCCTCGCCTGGAACACTTTGTTCAAAACATTCTGCAGCTATTTAATTGATTTTCTACTTGTTGTCCTGTAAAAAAACCAGGAACTCTACTCCACATTTCCTGCGGTATATAAATTCTTATATTATCTTTTATACCAAAACTAGGATACTCCAAATAATGCAAAAGGCTCTATTATTCTGGCTCTAATTTACAATCTGACCATATGAGCACATAACCTTCTGAATGTAAGCCTTGCCACTGCAGAAATATATTCTCTGGATTTATGATGTCTTTCTAGAGACTACTATTAAAGGCCCTAGTTCACATAAGTACTTAGCATTTGCTTACTACCCATTCCTATTCAGGAAAGAACTAAAGTATTTTCTTGAAGAGGGGTGCTTTCATGAGTTAGCTTTCTGGAGAGAGATCAGAGCTATGCAATCCACAAAAGGAAGTACTTCTTCACACAACGCACAATCAACCTGTGGAACTTGTTGCAAGGGGATGTTGTGAAGCCCAAAACAATAACAGGGTTAAAAAGGAATTAGATAAGTTCATGGAAGATAGATCCATCAATGGCTATTGGCCAAGACGGTCAGGGATGGATCATCATGCTCTGGGTGTCCCTGACCTCTGACTGCCAGAAGCTGGGAGTAGATGACAGGAGAGGGATCACTAAATGATTGCCTCTTCTGTTCATTCCCTCTGTAGCACCTGATGTTGGCCACTGTTGGAAGACAGGATATTGCGCTAGATGGACAATTGGTCTGACCCAGTAGGGCTGTTCTTATGTTTACAACTGGTTTCTAACCATGGCTGTCTGGAAATGTCAGTTTCCTCAGATTAGGTCAGGACCTAGAAATAATTAATTCAGTTGATAACCTATTGCTGAAGCTAATATAGTTGTTAATTACTAGGGGATTAGAAGACACCTTGAACTGTCCCCCTGTAAAAACAAAACCAAAAAAACAATAGGCCACACAGCAAGCCTCAGTTACCCTCTGTATAGTCACATGCTAATTCCAAAAGGGAATTCTTAAAACATTCAGATTTATTTTTAACAAGTTACTATGCCTTAAGTGAATTACGTACAGAAGAGACTTGACATAACTAATAAGTGATTACAGTATGGGTGATGTAGCCAACAAATGAGTAGTGCTCACATCATGACTTATGGAGTGTTTTATGTCTATCCGGTTCTGTTTATCAGATTTGTCAACCCACACTAAGGATCTCAGTAAAGCAGCCAGACTGTGCAGTTGTGTTTGCAAGGGGAGAGAGAAAGTTGGGTTGAAGACTTCCACTGTTTCCAGGAAAAAGGAAGTGAAAGGTGGAACAACTGAGTTCTCTTCACAATCACCCCTTCTATTTCACAATAAGCAACTGTTCTTTGGGCCGCTCACAATGAGAACCTAATCTCCTCTTTCTCTTCCTCACCCAAGCAGTTCCTGCTGTTTCTGGCTGCTATCTGAGGCTACTTCACAGAGAAGTGAGATATTTAGAATGCATTGAGCTCCGTGAAGCTTTGTGCCCATTTCTAGACTTCTGTGAGTTCCAACCTGCCAGAATGCTGATCTTCAGGATAGGTTTACCCAGTGTAGAGTCCTCCTCCATTGTAGTAGATAGGCTTACACAGTCCTAAGTATTTGACTCAGAATATGGGCCAAATTCTGCTCTCAGTTACACCACTTTTGATTTCAAATGTGGGTTGTATCAGTGCAAGTGAGAGGAGAATTGGATCCTGTATTTATATGCGCTCAACTCATAGTACCAAGGGGCCTTTGACTCCTACAACTATTATTCACATGAATAATCTCATTAGCTTCAATGTCACTCCTTGGGCAAGTGAGTAATGCTATGACTCACATAAGTAAGGGATGCAGGATCAGATTGCACATTCTATTGGGAAGAAATCACTTAAGAAAGCTTGCTTAAGTTAACAACCTCCTGCACCACCTGTGTGCCCAAATTTATATATTTCCATCATTCAGGGGACAACATTCATTTGCTAGCCTGAATCCCCTGAAAATAACCACAATTTCTTTCCGGCTCAAAATGGGAGCACACTGTTTCCACACTACAGAAAAGAGAGTTGACAAAATTTGATCCAAATGATATCAGAAGTAGGAAACCAACCAACCAAAAATCCCTCCACTTCTAACAAGCTATATTATTATTTTAATTTTCTAAGGTGCCTAAACACAACAGTGTCATAGATAAGCCTTACTAGCTCACTCATCTATCTCTGCAATAGTCCTCCCTTGTTACAACCCTTTAGAGAATTAATTGACTGTGATTTGAGTAATGTAACCTAAAACAGAGGTGAGGGCATATAATGGCACAGAAACCAATAATCTCCTTTTATGGAGCCTGTAGTTTATGGGATCATTGTTATTTAAAGACTGCAGTATGCAACACGTAGATCCTTATCCGGTGTAAATCATCATAACTCCACTGAAGAAAATTAAGCAACATGAATTTTTGCCAGCTGATGATCTAGCTCATTAATTTTAAATATGGTATTTTAAATTACTGACTCTTTGCTAGAGACACAATGTCGGTGAGGTAATAACTTTTATTGGACCAACTTCTGCTGGTGAAAGAGACAAGCTTTCAGACTTACACAGAGCTCTTCTTTAAGTCTGGGAAAGTTAGATGTCACAGTAAAACACAAGGTGGAAAAGATTGTTTAGTATAAGGAGTTTCTGTTCTGTTTAGAAGTGAAACACAGAAAACAACTTTTAAAAAACGTTTAGGTTTACAAGTATATTTCAATTTCTTTAGTTCATAACACACATAATAAGGGAAACATAATGGGATGCTAAACTGTAGTATACTTTTCAGCCACTAGGAATAGTGTGTGTAAAATACCTTATATAAGCTAACTTCAGTCATACTTGGCAGAGCATTTTAAAAGATTATCTTGAACATTGCTGGTGTGTATCTCGCTCAGAAAGAAGTTTGTAGTCAGTCCCTATCTGGTGCAGGATCATGACAGGAAATAAACAAATAAAATAAACCCCAACAAAATATAGCCAAAGCTGTATTGGAAAAGCAATGTTTATACTTCATGAATTGACATACGTGAACGCAAAATAAGATCACTGCTAGATGAATAATAGAAGTTCGTAAGAACTTGTCCAGAAGAGAATCAAAAAGAAAGAGAACAAACCTAAAAGAGGAGGAAAAGAGCTGGTGGCAAAAATATACTGGAAAGTTTATAGACAAATAATTTCAAATTCACTCCTAAATTGGAAATAACATTTTGTTCTTTTATCCCTGCCCTCACTATTGTGATTCTCTTCTCTACAGCATTTGAACAAAAACTTAAAGACTGTGCTGCATAAGCATTTTGGAAAAATCTTAAGCCATCAAAAAATTACTCAATTATTCTGAAACATCCTATAGGGATTGCTAGTGGTGATTGAAATGAATGAGAAGGATGGTCTGGTATTTTGTAAAGAATCTCTTGAAATGGAACTTATGCTTCGCAAATCAGTCGTGGGGGAATAACTGGTACACACCACAACATTCACACAGGAAGAAATATGTTTGTAAAATGTATCCAAGTGAATATGGTTACTTTCAATTCTAAGAGGACAATTAATATTTAATTTTGAATGTAATATTTTCCATAAAATGAGAAAAGATGAACAAATGCTGACTGAGTGATATTTGTTTTCATCTTAAGAGCCAAATATTTTATCTTCTTCATAACTGAGGTGCTATTAGGAAGAATATAAAAGGAATGAATAACAGTGAATACAATGAATTACAAGTATTCCAATGAATAATGACGTTAGTAAGGAAAGAATTTTAAAAAATATACTACATTCCTGTTCAGCAAAGGTTTCTACTGCATACTTTAAATCACACTTAGCATAGTACCATAACACACAAAATTCAGAAATCATAAAAACATGGACTTTGGGGATGAGTTATGACATACTATTAAGACACAAAAGACTATACACAAAGAATAACATCAGTGCTTCTGTGTAGTACCAAATTACTATCTACTTTTTAATATATAAAAAAGATTATTTGTAGCATAACTGAACAGAACATTAGTGAGAAAGGAATATTATTTACACATACTTCCATCAGCCATAAACCTTTCACTGATACTCCATAATCAAACAGAATACTATGAGAAACAAAATGAATGGCTATAAAGTACAGTCAAGGGATTTCAGTTAAAAATGCCTACCTAGAAACAGGCCCATAGTAGTTAAGAGTCAGAAAAGAACTATTTAAATATTGAATCTGACTCCTCTAACAGTACAGGTGCATGTCCCTGGTACAAGATGTTTCACACCTTTAGCTGCTATTAAACTTAGTCTTACATTTGCATTTTCTGTAATGTACCTTTTTATGCAGGTCTTCAAATCTGTTCTGAATTAATTTAAATAATTATGTTAATATTCTTTTGGAGGGGAATGGAAGGCTTAGACAAGTCTTTCTCGGTTTAGATCATTGATCTGAACCTAATTCAGGTTGGTAATGACAAAGTCATTGTCATCTGATGCCTGTTCAGTGCCCTTTGTAAAATGAATTGGCATTCTTTGTCCAGTTCTCAGTGAACAGTTTTCTACATTCAAAGTACCACCCACAATGGCAGTCACAATAGCAAGGGCTAGGATAAATGGTTATGGAAAAGGCTAGTTGTTTCTCATGCAAAAATTGGAAAAGTCATATTGGATCACAGATAAAAATTCAAATGTCATAAACGTGTAGATAAATGCAAGTAGTCATGGGCTAATTATTTTAATCAAATTGTTCTTGATTTTGCAATCAAATATTTTAAACAATTAAAAGATCTTTCCATACTCTATTATATTGAATACACTCATGCATACAAACTTGTAAAATGAAATGAGGAGTCTTGCTTGGTAGCAATCTGGCCAAAGGTACAAAGTTCATGATTTATTCAGAGAAGACCTAAAAGTCACTTTTTTTTGCATCACAAAATGATGGTCATGACAAACATATATGCACATGCCTCATTACTGCAAAGATTTATGTATGCGGATGATAATTTTACATAAGAATTGCCATACTGGACCAGACCCAACCTCTATCTAGTATCCAGTATCCGGTATCCTATTTCTAATAATGGGTAGTAGCAGATGATTCAGAAGAAGGTATAAAATAGGCAGATGTGGGATGATCATCTACCCACATAAACAAGTGGACAGGCCATTTGTGGGGACTGCTCAGAAGGGTAAAATTATGCCATTCATGTTTGCAGGATCAGGCGAATGAGCCACAGTCTTGGAGAACGAATGGAAGTTAAGCATGCACATCAAAGAAAATATATCTCATCATTTTGCCATAAAGACGGGTAGTGATGGGTGCATCTCAAAAGGTGCAGTTTTACATATCCCTCTTGGAGAAACCCTGGCCCCATTGAAGTTAATGAGAGTTTTGCCATTAACTTCAAGGGGCCCATGATTTCACACCTAGTCTATATTTATTGAAACTCTTTAAGCTGCAAATCTCACAAGATCAATCTATCTCATGAGATTTCATAAACTGCTGGTTTATTATGAGCTAGCAAAAACATAAGTGCCTTTATAGTAATTTTGCTCATTTGCTTCAGCCTAATCAGTAAATACAAGGGGAAAAATAGGATTTTTTTTAAATGCTTGCCATTTCCCCCCTTTAATCCTCAAAGATTCAAGGTTTGATTCAAGTTTAAAAAGGTTTGAATTAATTTATTTTATCTGAACTATTTCGTATCTCCCTGGGGCAGGAGAAAGATCTGACAAAGAAATTGCTGATCTTATGATGCATGGAAAGACAGCATCTACACCTACAGTGGGAAGTGAAAAAGTTGGGGACAATTCTGTGTAGACATGAATCTTGCTAGAGGCGTTGAAAGGGATTTTTGGAGAGCCTGAGAAGAACATGGCTCCAAGAAAAAGAGATGTGAGCTCATACACTTGGGATTATCTGATTGAAGTCATTAGAATGCAACCTCGGGGACTTTACTTTTCTTATTTTTTGGATAAGAAAGTTAACACCCATAATAATTTAGATGTATATAATGCCTGCTATTCTGCCGTAATTTTTTTTTAAAAAAAGGGTTATGGGATCTTTAATGTCCACACATAACATAACCATATTTTTTACAGTCTCATGTGAAAGATTTCCAGATAGTGACAATGTAGGAACCCATTTCATCTTCCACAGCAAGATGAAGGGCTAAATGCACTCTGTTAACATAATATCTTTCTAAGGGCCACGACTATGATATAGAATCTGGGTTGACCACTTCCCCACTCACACTGAGAGTCTCCCTACTTACAGAGTCCTGCAGAAGGAACTGCCTGATCTTGCAGCACCTCAGGATCTATCTTTCTTCCTATGGCTACTGCTGAGGTAATGCTAACTAGAGAATGGAAGTTAGAGATGTAAAAGGCTAACCTTTTAAACTGAGGGGGGGTCTCTGGGCTCCCCCTGAGCCAAAGCAGCTGGTTCACAGGGAGGCACGGAGCCCAGCTCAGTTCTCCCCCCACAAGTGCAGAGCGGGGCGGAGCGGAGCGCAGCTGGGCTTGGCTCAGCTCCCTTCCAGCGAGAGCTACTCAGCTACGGCTCTGTGGTGGAAGAGCCACAGCTAGGCAGCTCTCGATTGGAAGTGAAGAGCAAAGCCCATCACAGCGCCTCCCTCCCACATTTAACTGTTTAAACATCCTATTTTTAGAACATTAAATTGATTTTTTTAAATGAATTTTCACATCCCTAATGGAAGTAACTTCTACTTCCTGCTCAACAGCAGAGAGGAATTGAATTATCAAAGCATCTAAATAGCTGGTGGCTTTAGCAAGAAAAATGTCTATCTTTGGCCCATGGGAAACACTGCACATCAGGTTGCAATACACTGGAATTTTTACTCCTAATTTATTAAATTTTGGGACTGGTTCAGATGATGCACCTGGGAAGCTGTGTCCATGCCAATTTCAAATCATTTGGGCTTTTATGTAATTGTACACTTTTTAACATTTACTCTATAAATATTTTAAATGGAAAAAAGTAATGAGTCACAGCACTAATGGAAGCTCTACAGATTCTGAGAGAAGATGTTTCTGCATTGGAATGCTGAACCAGATCCTAAGATTGTTGTTAGGGGCATCATGAAATCACTCTATCACTGTAACTTCTTCAGATTCACTTCTGTGAGTCCCAGGCCCCTGCTCAACAATTTCTCCATAGTTTGTTTCAGGGGTGTAGTTACGGGTGGGCCTGGGTGGTCCATGGCCCACCCACTTTGAAAACCAGCCTTCCAGTCTATTGCTTCTGCTGTCGACACTCTGCTTAAGCTACCCTGGAGCATCAGGCAGCTTTCGGTCGGTCGCTACCTGACCTTCCTGCTTCCAGTCATGTGGCTGGAAGCAGGAAGTTTGGGAAGCGACCGACTGAGAATCACTAAGGTGCCCAAAGTTTCAGTTTCCAAGGTAACTGGAGCGTCTGGCAGCTTAGTTTCTCGACCAGGTCACATGACTGGAAGCAGACCGTGGCTCGGGCCCATCTGAGTCAATCACAGGCCCTGCCAGAAAATCGCTTCTGGCTATGCCTCTCTGCTTCCATTGTCAGTCTCAGGGTGGTGATCTTCAAAGCAAATAAAGGCCAATAGCACACAATTGCATCACAGACTGCATGTCCACCCAGGACATCCCCAGACAACAGTGTTCCTTCCCATAGAGGCCCAATTTTTATAGTAAGTGTTTAATGCTATGATAATAGATGCTATAGGAAACTGTAAGGTAGATTGACAATTAGTAAATCCTGGATCTGTGTTTCTACTATCATTATTAGGTAATGGGCTATATTCTCATTTCCTTTGAGCTGAGCGGATACCTAACTAACAATCTCTCTGTCAGAATAAACTTTAAAAAACTTGAACTCTGATTTGGATGTTTTCAAATTAAAAGTTGCAGATACACAAACAAATGTTTAAGGCTTTTATTGGATTCATCTAACTCAAATAGCTTTACTTTTTTAAACTGAAATCTTGCAAGTTAGTCACCATTATGCATAAAGGAATCTTTGTATAAAAGGAGTCTTAGCAGATGTACAAAGCCTGTGTTGAATCAGTTGGGACAGACAGTTTTAAAACAATAGCAATAATGTCTAAATGCAAAGGCAGTTTTGAATCAGTAGAAACCTTGCACCAAAAATCAGATTGAATTAAACTGGAAAAGATCTAAAGCCATTTGAACATCTGTTTAAAATGGCCCTGGAGGACATGGTTCATGTTGCATTAAATGAAGATACTTCAGTTTGGAAAATTATAGCTTCTAAATGACAGTAAATACCATCTTCCCTCTATCTAAACCATACATGTCGCAAGGAAGAAAAAACAGATGCAAGCAATTTATAGTCATTTAATGAAAACTTTGTGTGGAGCCCCATGGTGAAATTGTGTCTATCAGTCATTATCCAGACTTTTTTGGAATTTTATTTTATATTTCCTTATAAATGTAGAAAATGCAATAATAAGTAAGTCCCAAGCACATTTCCTAAACACACTGTACTTTCCTTCTCCCTCCTTCCCCACCACCATGTCAGAGAATAGGCTCATGTTTTAGGTACATCAAAGAGGAATGCTGTTTAATTTATTATTATTTAATTTGTTCAATATATTTTATTTCCATTCCCTCACCATTCATCGGAGGCAAAAATGCAGATGCAAAATGACTTTCATACAAACAGATAATTATTTGAAAACTCTTTTCAGATCTAGAAGGAGGAAACAGTGGGAGTACAAATGACTTTGTAAAGAGCTTTAATTATTGTTTTTGAACCAGATTAGCATAAGAAAAAATGACAAAACTTCAGAGAACATCAAATGGTACAAACCACTATTTGGGGAGATAGTTTTCTTCTACTTATATTTAACAGAAAAGACATAAATGAATCTATCAGGTTTATTAGATATTTTCTTTAAAAATGATAAAAATAAAACCTCCTACCGCAAAAAGAAATGTTAGATTTTTAGGAACTGTTTTTTATTATGTCATTTTCCAATTTCTTAGGCAGCAAAACATCTTGAACTAACAGACTTTGTTGAGAATACCAATAGTCAAACATAAAATACTTTGGCAGTGGAGGAAATACCAGCTAGGGGTCTGGATCTTGTTTCCATTGAACTCAAAGGCAAAATTCCCTTTGAGTTCAGTGGGAACAGGATTGGGTTCTAGCGTTCATTATTACCAGTCAGATGAGTTTTCAGTAGAAACAGCAGTACTATCTCATTTTTGTTTATAAGAGTGGCTTTGAGTTTGTTTCAAGTAAAACTTGTTTGCTTTCTGTACTGATACTTTTCAGTGTGTTTATATCACTTAATTTTATTACACGTTTTGTCAGAGAAGTCTGAAGATTAGAGATCATAGTTTGATTACTGTATTGTTTCCAAATTCAGCTACGTTTTGTGTTTAACATTTTGTAATAGAACAATTTTTTTGAAATCCATGTGACATTTAGAATAAGCCTGTTTATTTAAGAATAGTTGAGATGAGAAGGATTGTGAGTGGTAGCTTGGTTGTACTTTCCTCAGTAATACTAGTAAATAGGAAACAGAGATCTCGAGACTAAACCTGATGCATACCACCAATGTTCTTTGCTTTGTCTTCTTCAATATGCTTCCTCCCCTATGCTTTTTACTTTCTTCTGGATATCAGTTCCATCTCTCTCAACTGTAGTGATGGGATTCAGTAGATAGCCACATGCACTTGCTGATTTACATACGGCAGTATAATTCATGGAGCATAGTGTCATTGTCTCTTTAAAAGAAGCTGCCTTTGAACAACTAAAACTGTCTCTGTGTGTCTATCACATTCATAAAATGCATTGCTTTAACTTGTTTATTTTAGTTAAGTTTCTCGCTTCTTCTCTAGAGTGTACAACTGGCTTTCATCTGTTGCAGTTCTCTGGAGAATGATTTACTTAAGAAGAGAATTTTACAATGTGATTTGGAAATTCTGAGGATTGAATTCTTACTCATCTACCAAAGCTTTGGGCTGTTCCTCCAACTCCCTCAAATTTATACTTGGCCTCTGCTAGCTGTATTGTATCAGACAATGATAACTCTCTCATGGAAGGAGAGGCAGTTTATGACATCCAGATGCATTGTCATACCATTTGTTAAAGCCAAGTGTCAAAATGTTGGTTGCTGAAACGTGTGCTTGTTTGTATCTTGAATGCAGGCATTTTGCAATCTACAGGTGATTTTCAAGGGTACCTTCAAATGATGTGTGATACAGTGCTCAAGCTCACAAAAGCATGGATCACAATGGCAAGTTAGTAGTTTGAGCAGTAGAAGGAAAATGTTAGCTGGCAAAAACTGGAGAATGCAAAGTTGAAGTGAAGTGAAGAAATGTGCAGCAGTCAGAACTAGTGTGGATGGGTAGTAAAGATAGGTAGTACCAGCACAGAGGACTCAATTAGAATGGGTCAAATATTTCAAGCTCTACACTCAATCCTGTACTCTCAAAGGGTGAAAAGGAGCTGAGGGAACTCAGTACCATGAAGGACCAAGACTGCATAAGAACAGAGGTACTAAACTTGCATAACTACCCGCTTGCAAGGAAATCTGAATGACCTCACCGCACAGTAAGCGGTGGGAGTCGTTGTCTGGGAAAAGATGTGTGGTCTCTTTAAGAACTAGAGAGCCAGAGTGACTTACTTCAGCAACTTCAGGCCAGGTCAGCATGAGGATGCTGACCCATTCCACCTTTGCCTTCACCCATGTCTGGAAGAGCGTGGGGACTATTTAGCTCCACACCGATGCAAGAAAAGCCCTCTTTACCTGGATCAGGAGGAGCAGCAGCCCAACAAACTCTGCTCTCTCATGGGTCCACGTGGTACCAGACTGGAGAGAACAGGGAAGGTGTGTGTGGGGGGGAAGATCCCCACTCTTCCATCCCGCAGCAGCAGAAGTGGGTGTTTTTTAGCAGAATGGGAAGGGGAGAGAGCTTCAAACTAATCGATGTGGGTTCCTAGCGGACTGGTGAGAACAGGAGATAGGGAGATTCACCCTCCACTTCCAGCTGGCAATAGAAGGCATGTTAGAGTAGATGGGTCAGAGTTCCAAATCCAGCTTTTGGGAGAGTGGGATCTCCACTGCATGGGGAAGGAGTTGGACCTTGGACCAAGTTTGGCAGATCCCAGGGTGGTCTGTCTGTCTACCAACTGGATTTCCCACTACTGGGAAATAGAGTATATCCTGTGAAAAAACTACTCCCAGTGGTGATCTAACTGTATTCATGGAAGGGTGGAGCCAACACAGAATTAATTCAGGTAGTCTGGGCAGATGTTTCTGAAATTGTTTCCGCAGCATTAGGAGGCTTACAGGGTATAGTGGGTCACCCAGAGCCAGGACATTTGAACAAACAGATTGCGGGACAGGAAAGCAACATGGCTGGCAGGGGTATGACCAGCACCAGATGAAGGTTGCAGGGGCAGGGTGTGAAAGTGAGTCCCTTCATTCCAATGCTGCCATGCGTGTCTCTAGAGGGGACCTCAGTGGGGTTCATGAAACATGCCCACTTTTCCTGTCAGGGAACCTAAGTGGGGGACAGAAAGGAGGTCACTTACCCCTCCTCCTCAGCAGGCAGAAGACACCAAACCTAATGGGCAAATGGGCTAGTAGGGAGATCTGGTGTCCTGAGAGCTCTGTTGGGGCTGTCTGGGGTACACAGACCTTCTACAGAAGCTAATGACATTACACAGCTGTTACAAGCTAACCTTCAATTGTTGTAGCACCTGGGAGCTTCCATGGGTTGGGCAGTCTGGAAGTGGTAAAAATGGAAAGCCAGCCCAGGCTCAAGTTTGGGAATTAGGTGGGACAGTCCCTTGCCAGGGGGTGGAACCCCATAAAGGGGGGTGGGTTGATTTATGAGCACCCTACATCTCACCCACTTACAGGAAATTTGGGGATAGAATTGCTGTGCCAGAAGGGCAATAGAGCACTGAGGTTGCCCTAATAGTCATTGATGAGTATGGCTATGCTGGGGTGGCTGATCTGATGGGAACTCACCTTCTCAGTACTTCTAAAGATAAAATTTTGAGAGGTGAATATGTAGACAGATTATCATTGTTGCCCAGGGACAGAGAGTAAGTAGGGGCAGAGCAAGCAGGGCAATGAAATGCCCAGGTGGCCAAGTGTGGCTAGAACATGGGAGAACTGGGAAGCTGCCCTCCTGCTATATGCAGGTCTTATTGCAGAGGCTTACCCAGACAGAAGCCCAGCATCATTCACATATATGGATAGAATTAGGCAGCCATATAGTATGTGTGGGTGCATGGCTTGATTTAACTAGGACAAACAGTTTAGGATGAGAGTGGCAATGCAAATTGGGATCCAGTGGGACATACCACATCATACGCTATGGTGAGAGTGGATGACACCATGTGGGGCCTGGTTCCCACACTGACAGTAGCCTGTTCATTCCGCAGCAAGCCATGGGCTCATAATGACATTTGCTGGGCATTTAATGAAAAAATTTAATGTGTTTTGGGGCCCAGACAGTCTGTAATTTTTGGACAGGGAATCAGGGAAGGTTGCAGTGGGGAAGCAAGAAGGGGGGTAAGTCAGGTGCCACCCACAGATCTATAGGAGCAGGAGCCAGGTATGGGGGCCAACACACAGGGAAGGGTTGGGGGCAAGCTAAAAAATGGGTGGGACAAAAACATCATCTCCAATTAAGCTGAAAGTGTTAAAGGCACTCCCTTGGGATTACCCTAACAAGATAGAGGGGACATATTTGCAAGATGGGTTTACTGTGTGGTTTAGGATTCCCTTTCCAGGGAAAAGAAGTCATGTGATGTCCAAAACTTTGGAGTCTTTAGTGGTCATATTGTAAAGAAAGAGTTTACAGAAGAACTAAAGGAGAATAGGGTAGCAGGGGCATTCAATCATCTACCTATATAGAACCTCCAGGTTCCCCCCCTAGAATTGGTCCCTAAGAAAATGCCAGATGAATATCACTTAATTCACCAACTGTCATACCCACAGCGTAGCTCAGTTAACAATGGAATTGATCTGGCCTTGTGTTCCATGTGCTATTCCTTTATTGATGAAGCTGTGCGTATGGTTAGGTCTTGTGGTCTGGGGTCCTAATGTCCAAATCTGATTTTTTACTGCTGTGGTACATCCTTCTGACTTTAGCCTTTTGGGTAAGGCTTTAGCCTTTTCTCAGTTGAAAGAATTTTATTTTGATAAAACTATGCTCATGGGATGTGCAATATCCTGTTCGGCATTTGAGAAATTCAATACAATGCTACACTGGGCAATGATGTGGGAAGCTGGTTTATGGCAGGTAGTGCATTATTTAGATGACTTTTTGTTTGGGTGAAGGGAGAATTCAGATGGGTGTATTAGACTAATGGACAGCTGCAGCCCCTGGCTAAAACCTGGGGGTACTCATAGTGGAGGAAAAAACAGAGGGGCCTTCCAACTATGCTGATCTACCTGAGGGTTGAGCTAGACACTGATGAATATATTGCAGCTCCATCAGGATAAGCTTCAGGAGCTATTGGGCTTGATTAGGGGAGGCAGGAAAGTTACACTGCATCTGCTGAAATCTATTATTAGGCTTCTTAACTTTGCCTGCCAGGTGGTAGCCCAGGTAGGCATGCTGTGTTTGGCTTGCAGAGGCCACCCGCAGGCATAGCTAGACCTCACCATGTTGTAGGAGTTACTAGATAGATGAAGGAGCATTTGGGGATGTGGGAACAGTTTCTGAGTCATTTTAATGAAGTGTCATTGTGGAAGGAGAATGAATAATTGAGACTGATTTAAAGATCCACTCAGATGCTTCGGAAGGTACGGGTTTTGGGGTATTTTACCAAGGCAGGTGGTATGCTCAGAAATGTCACTCCACCTGGATACAAAAAGGGGCAGTGCAGAATATAACATGTCTCAAATTGTTTCCCATTTGGTTGCAGTGGTCATTTGCGGAATGGAATTTGCTAATAATAGGATGTGTTTCTGGGGAGACAACATGGAGGTGGTACATGTTGTCAGTCACCAGTCCTCCAGATGTCAAAGAGTGAAGAGGTTGGTAAGTGCATTTGTACTACTATGTTTAAGCATTAACATCTATTTCTATTCCATACATTTGTCTGGGGTTGATAATGGCATAGCAGATGCATTGTCTCATTTTCAGACAGATTTCAGGAGGTGGCACCAGGAGCCAGCAAGGTAGCCAAAGAGATGCCACTAGCCCTATGGAGCCTTGGCATATGATGGCTGTCAGTGTAGCACAGAGATGAGAGGCTCCGGGAACATTCTGGAGCTATGAGAGAAGTTTTAATGATTTTGTGCAGTTTCAGGAGTGGGAAGGCCTGTCACCGTTATGACTCATTATGGAGGAATGGGTGCTGCAGTACGTGGTGTTGTTAACATGGGCTTATCAACCATCTCCACTCACCTGTTGGCCATTACATTTGTCAAATCCTTGTAGCAAGTTTTTTTAATTTGGAGGTTTCGAGCAGAGTGGTCTGGAATCACTGGCCTTAGGGAGGATGCACGTCATCCTATCACTGTTAGCGCACTTAGGGATCTGGTGCGGATCCTAGACCCCATATGTCATTGCAGACAAGAGATAAGCCTTGTGCAGGGCAACATTTCTGATAGCATTTTTTTGGCCGGCACAGCAAAGATTGGGAACACTGTGAAGCCATGTTCACCTCCTAGCCCCAGGACAAAGAGTGACTTGTGTTCTCTAAAAGATAATAAACAGTGGCATTGATGGTCATGGAAGAGCTTCCATTCATTTTTCCTGCATTGGAAGGATTATGGTAATGATTCAGGGATTCAAGACAAAATGTCTAAAGAGGAAGGCAGTTTACTGACATTTATTGGTTAAGTCTCCTGGGCTGGAATGTCTGAGATGCTGCTTCACCTTGGTCAGAAGTTGTGGAGGGTGTGGGAGTTACAGAGGTGGGAAAGGATACAAAACAGGTGGATCCTTAAGACTTCAAAAAAGATACAGAGGGAATGGAGGAAATGAATGAAGCTACTCAAAAGAATCAAAAATACATATAAAAGCACAATCCCCACTGTTTATGGACCAGATTTTAAAAAGGGAGTGAGCACATGTGTGTGTCCTACTTGCATGAGTGCTAACTGTAATACACGCCCACACACCTCTCATTTGCACACCTGAGAAAACAGGTATTTGCACAGAATCGTAGGACTGGCAGAGACCTCATGGGGTCGTCTAGTTCAGTCCTCTGCACTTATGGCAGGACTGCATGAACACATTGGAGTCTGCATATGAGCAATTTGGGACCACATAGAAAAATACACATGCACTTTTACAGGCACACTTTAAAATCTGTCTCCAAATGTCACAGAAAAATATATTAGTCAGTTTTACAAGAATCACCATGCCACAAGGAGAGCTAGCTGTCCATCAAGTCTGCTATCTTGCATCTGCCCTATGATTCAGAGGAAGATGGAAAAATAAATTCCATAATGCAGTTGGGCCTTCTGCACATTCCTGAAATTAGCTTCCCTTTAATATAATCCTGCTGAAGTAAAATAGTTTTAGACGGAGTAAAAATTTCACTTTTGTGAAAGAGGAAAGGCATGAAATCATATGCATTTACCACAGTGAAAGGATACTTTAGAAGGGAACAAAATCCATTTTCCCCTCTGTTTCGGGCAACTAAGCTACAGTTTTATAAAAGGTCATGGTAAAAGGCAGCACCTTTCCGAGTACTTCATTTAAGTAAAACATTACTAGAAATAACGTGGGTGAAGAGACACTACTCACCCCACTACTTTGTTAACATGATTGGAGAGTGTAGAGATTTAACATCAGAAGTGGCAGTGGTGAAGCAAACATCTTAAGAAAACAAATCCCTTATTGAGGCATTTCTGAATTTGTGCAAGTTTCTGTATTCTAACCCCCTTCTGAAATGCTCCTGAGTAGAACAAGTTTGCAGATTTTTTAAAAAAAGTTATCCTTTCAGGATTATTGTGTTTGATACAAGATCTATGATGTATGACGTAGTATAGACTAGCGTATAGAACATCTAGCTGGGATTGTGAGACCTGTGTTCTATTCCTGCTTCTGCCACTGGCCTCCTGAGTGTTCTTGGGCAAGTCACTTCTGTCACAATTCAGGGCAACAGCACCTGTATTTCCCCTTAGTGATCCAGCAAGGGCATCCACTTCCAAGGCTTCCAGCTCCTCAGCTGTTGCCTCTCTTGGCTGGAGGCACAAGTCTCTCTCTTCCTTCTGACCAGGGTATTCACAGGCTGGAGAGATCCCTGCCTTTGCTGTGTCCTTCACAGCACAGACTAATTGCCCTGGAACCCTGCTTGCTTTCTCTTCAGAGATGGATAATAGTGCATTTGCTACAGATACAACACAATTCTTTCTAAGCAAGCCTACTTTATTCTTATGGTAAAAAAAGCATTACAGAGAAAACATACTAAAAACAATAGAGAACCTACTCACATTCTAATAAGCTTACTAGCATTCATCCCAACTCTCACTTGGACTCTGGAAGGTGCAGTCTTTTAACACTCCCAGCCTAGGGGCATCCAGATGGTTACAAGTTTTCTTCAGAGCTTCAGCTCAGAACAAGCACACACATGACATGTTCAGTTTCCTTTTTATACAGTCCAGGGGTCTTTGAACTGAAGCTTCCAGAAGCAGGTTGTTAGTATACAAATGATCTCTCTCCCCTCAGATCATATCTTCAAAAGGTTGACTTCAGAGGGGGAGAATTTGTATTCCCCCTCACCACAAGGTATATCCTAAGAAAATCCACTTTTCATACCTTCCTGAGATTGCATTAATCTTTTCTTTATACTAAAGAAGTTCCATACAATCTCACATAAACATTTGCATTTGTAATACACTGAATGCCAAATAACCATAACTCAGTAAGGTTTAACTTAATTTAACTTAATTCAGTTAAGTTTATCTTAATTCCATAATGTTTGTTCAGCATATTACAGTACATTATCAATCCATCATAACTTCCTCCCTGGATCTCTGTTTCCCCATCTGTGAAATGGGGATAATACTGACATCCTTTGTGAAGCACTTTGTGAGTCACTGATGAAAAGTTTTTATGAGGGCTAGGTATTATTATTAGACTTATTTAATTATATTAATTTAGAAAGATCACTTTGAAACCTTCTTAGTGTTTCAGTCAGCATGTCTGTGTTAAGAATTGTACAGGATTCAGCAGAGGCTTTTATTGAACTCTAAGGAAGTTTCCTTCTATAGGAAGAATTAAACATGAACACAAAACTGTGTAGTTTCAATCTAAAAATTATTTGGTACAGTATTAATTTATAATCATTTTCTTTCTCCAGGAACACTGATGTTTCATTCATTTTTTAAGAAAATAATTGCTCAAACAGCAATTTGGAATAAAAATGTAATGCTGAAGATCTGAACTTAGCAATGCAAAATTCATATTATTTGGAAATTAATCCTCTACCTTACCTTTCTGAGATGAATACTACTGGTATACAATATACTGTCTCCAGTGTTCTGTTTTCAAGTTTAAAGGTGCAGCTTCTCCACAGGCTTCCTTGGCCTTAGAGATCTTTTGGGTCTGAGGAGAGTTCCTCTTGGATTACCCCAAAGCCAACTTCTGAGCTGATAAACTAACATTCTGTTACCCAAACAAGATTAAGAAAATACATCTTCCGGACTGAAAGTAACTGAAAAATCAGAAGCAGAGTTTTAACTTTAAGGGGACCAATAAGAATTCCTCTTTCAAGATCTGTTCTATATAAAACATTTTTCAAATAAGTTCTTATCAATTGCACAAATCCCTTAATTCTTATTCCTGCAACTGGTAGATTTTATCTTCAATGCACTATTATGACCAGGAAAGGGTAAACTGGTTTCGAAAAATTAATTCAACCAAATTTCAACACAAGTGTTGAAAATAAGTTTATTTATATAAATAATCCCCTTTCCCAATCAGAGTTGTATTTTGTTGAGCAACCCTGCCCTATCCCTCCCCCTGGTATTTTACATAGTCATGATTTAGATAATCCGAGAGTCTGCTGAGCTTTTCAAATCAGAGGCTATGTCAGAGGCTAAATCGCTGCCGTCAGGTCGATCTTTCCAGTTCAATTGAGCGGCAGTGAAGACATGCTCAATCAGTCCAGAAGTCGATTTAATAAAACCACCTCCCCAAAAAGCGTAGTGCTGCGTTGATGGGTATGCACGATAAACAGAAGTTATGAAGTCAATGGGAGCTATGCAAGCTACATTGCATAGTTTACATAATTCCCATTGACTGCCGTTGAATTTCACTGGCAGTGTAGACCAGGCCTTACATGCACTGGAGTTTACCAGGGCTTTGAGGCAGAATAGACTTTGAAAAGCCCTTGCAATGTATGGTATTTGGTGACAGTGTCAACCTGAGCTGTACATAGACTGCTGACAAGCTGATGTTCTGTGATGGACTATCAGAAAAAGTAGGAGGTGTTCCTGAGATTTCTATCTGGGAGTAAGAAGATATACAAGAAGGAAACCACTAGTACCAGGATGGAGGATTCATTTGAGAAATCATTGTACTTTGAAGGAAGAGATTAAAGGATCCAGATGACTTGTAAATACAAGACAGAAGATAATGGAAGACAGAAAAGAAGTTAAAGGTGGCAAGATTTCAAAAACTTTCAGATAAACATACACATATTTTGGAACTTACCCCTAGTCAAATGACCTTTCAAACCACTTGTGCTTTAGCCGACAATGTTTATATTACAACATTGTATATTTTACATGTTTCATGTTATGTTTTTTCTTTTTTCAGATTTTTTATTCTAATACTAATGAAAGAGGTGTTTTAGTTGTAACACTAACAGAGGATCCTCTTCACAGTAATGCCTATAGAACACTTCTGTCCCACAGCACCCTTGTGTGTGTAGTGTGTGGAGAGCTGACTGGTCACATGGTGCTGATTCTTCTTGTTTTCCCCTTCTAAAATCACATTAAAGAGACCAAACTAATGCTCTATTTAAACAACTGCTGTAGTTGCTTCATAAATGCTTCACCAGTTCTGGGTCCACACTATGAAAAATTTTGCAAAGTCCTGCTCTTGGGAATGAACTTTCTAAGCTTATTTCTTGAAGTCTATCTCATGTGTCTTCTCGCTATAAAGGATTTTTATAATGCATATGATATAAAGATGGAGGAAAAAACTAACTTTTGAACAAAGTATATAATGCTTCCTGGAGGCTGTAGCACCCTCTACTTGCTAAGGACACTAGTAACATTAAAGAACAGTCACAGTCAATTGCTGTTAACAGAGTTTCTTTAATATCTCCCAATGGCTCAAAGTCCACTGGGAGAAGTGGCTACCTCTTTGTAGAAGTGGGTAACTTTTAGTGATGATTTGCTGTGTGTGTACTTATGTATAATGGCAAAAGTGTGGTTGCATTCTTAAATTTGTCCACTTGTCCTAAAAGCAGGGAAATATTTAAAATAGAAAAGTTTTATTTCAGGTTTGTCATAAATCATCAAGAGAAACGTGTGCAATGTAAAATATTTACATAGGCCACAAATCCAAACCAAAAGTCAGGTTTGGTTTTCTGCTTGCAAAACCAAAACACCTATAGGCAAAAAGCAAAATGCTAACCTGATTTCATCTGTAATTTATATTTCTTTGCAAAATTAATATACAGATTTTGCTAAATCTAGATTGCTCATTCCAAAGAATGTATAGTGTTGCTATACCAGCAGGAGTAATCCTGCTGTTCAGATAAAGTGCATATTGAGTTGAGTTAGCTGTTCACTTGCATCAATTTATATTGAGTTAAATATTCAATATGCAGTCTCAACTCTCAGCTTTACATGTATTTTAATTTTCAATTACTAAAAGATGAATTGCAGCTATTATAGTAAAAGTGAACTTGTTTGTAACATTCTAAAAATGGGAAAGAGCGAGTGTAACTTTTATTTATTTTGTAATTTATATAATGTGACATGCCCTAAGATCCTGAGAAACCTGCAGACTACCTGATTTCTCTGCCAGAGTGACTGACAAATCAGTGACCATAAACTATTCCATCCTGAATTCCAATTTTCATTCATGTACCGGTGTGGATGAGATGCAGCAATAATGTCAAGGATGCGAGGGACTCAGGAGCTGAGCGATCATGAACTGGGAAATGGATGGGAGAATGGGAAGATTCAGCTACAAAAAACTGGGAACTGCTGCTGTAGTGGTGAACAGCAGATTTAAAAAATAAAGCCATTGACACATCCTGCCTTTAACACAGTCCTGAAGGAGTACACATGTCCCTGTTATTTGTGCTATCTTCACACTAAACCCTAATGCAATTATATTTCTAACAGAAATATAAAAATGTCCAGTTTACTCTCAGTTCTTTATTAATAGTAGTGGTGTATGTAGGAAGGAGCTCAGATTTTGCTGAGCTAGGTTTTATACATATGTATACATCAGATTTGGCCTCTTCTTCAATTTCAGCACCTTAGATGCCCTTCCCTCATGAACATGTCTTGAAACTTCTTTCCTCTCTATGACCCCTACTATCATCATCCTAACATTTAAAAAAAAACATTTCCAAATGGGAAGTCAACAGATTTCTTCCTCCTTGAAAAAGATGGTCTCACATACTTTTACACACTCCCTACAAGGCATGAAATGCACTTTAGGGCAGTGTTCATTCATTCATTGATTAATTCTGTATTTGGGGCACATTCTTTGACAGGTAATGCTTTTTAGAAATGTTTATTATTAATAGAAGAAACAGAAGCAACAACAGCTCATCTTTTTGTCAGTTGGCAGTTTACAGTCTAATTTCTTTTGCAAGACAGACTTTCCAACTGGGATGACTCATTGTTTTAAAAAAACCCACTGGCTCTTCAGACTTGTCAAAATTGAAATTTAAAAAGCATCCAGGAAGATGAGCAGATTTATAAGAGTTAGCCAAACATTTAATCGCAACAGACTGCAGCCTGTCCCCACTACTAAGCTTCCTGACCTGCTGCTCTCCCATCTAAGAAAAACAAAAATGCAGATCTGTCAGTCAATCTGGCTCTGGATATCAGGGAAGCTGAACTCTTGAGAGGCAAATTCTGAGCTGCTGCATCCAGCTCTTGATGGAGAATCACACTCATTTTTTTTCAGGTCATTTGTACAGAGTGCCCACACAGAATAGTTTCAATATCAAATTGTTCTTCACAATAACAATAGATTCAGGCATGGTCTTGAACTATTGAGGTGCTTGTTCAATGTGTTCTCAAACACACATAAGTCTACCTCAGCGATATTCAATCTCCTCGTTTATTCCCAGAGCTTTCTTATGACAGAGAGGGAAGTAAAGTAGCCTATATTCCTTAAAGAGTGCTTGAAATATGGAGCCTGTAACTTAAATATCAATGGGACTTTATTTTACTTTGCATTTTTATACTGTTGTGCTTTCTGTACTTGGAATGGGCTTTGACCCTGAAAGGTTGACAAATCAGTAGAGGAGGAAGGAAATGGGAGAAGAATCTTTTTTTATTGTAGAACCAGGAAAAAGGTAAGCCTGCTTGAATGGTTACCACTGAACATCTATTAAATTGATTTGGAACTCACTTGTTTCTGTGGACTGGTATAAATAAAGGTCCTTGGCCCAAACAATGATCAAAGCAAAACACATGAGTTTTGTACTTAGATTAGAATTTTAACATGAACATTCTGGGCCCAAAATGTTTAATCCAACACCCAAACAAGTCAGATGAAAGTCTCCCTAAACCTCCTTTGAACTTCCTGTATGCCATAGGTCACCTTTCTAAAATAAATTTACTTCAGGTGTTGGTAGTGTTTATGATCTTGACACTGTATGTAATTTCTCTTATCTGTTATAACCCCCACCTCTTTTTGTCTGAGCAGTCATATTCATGTATGCAGTCAAAATACTGTATCTTTTCCCCTCCACATTTAATGTGATAAAGATGTCATTAGAAAATTATAAAATTTCATCTTTAAACCCTCATTTTATACCAATACATTTGAAAAACAAAAACTGATTCACCATGACCTTCATTGTTCCAACCTTTTCCTTGTAACTAGAGTTGGTTGAAAATTTTTGATTTTTTTTCTATTTTTCAACCAGTTTATAGAATAGTCAAAATGTCAACAAAAACATTTACAATTTTTTGAAAATGTCTCAGTTTTTTCCTAAATTTTCCAGACAACTCTACATGCAATATCATCATTCACTTTCCTGGAAAACAGCCAGCGTGTAGGCTATTCATTTAGACAGGTTACTACATCCCATTCCTGCAAAAACATGAGAGTGACTTTATGCAGACACTTTACGGAGGGGGAAAAAAACAAAAACAACAACAGACCCACAAGACAGCACCCATATAGGCTGGCACTGGGGAATACATGTAAAGGGCAGTATGGCCATGCCACAGAGCCCACTGCCGTAGATGGGATGGGACCTCTTTGACCTTCAGACCCCCACTAAAAGTAAATTCCCAGACCATCCCTAGTGGGCCTAACATTATTTAGGGTCAGAGGCACAATGAGGTATTTAGTCAGCTTTCTGGCCAACTGGTTAGGGTCAATGGGGTTGGAAGAGCCTGTAAGAGATTCTCACTGTCCCCAGTTTGAGCTTGAGGGGTATGTTCAGGAAGAGCTGCCCAGAGTTCAGGATGCCCAGAAGGAAGCATGTCAAACTCAGTTCCTTGTCCCCAAAATTTCTTGGACAAAGGTATTGGCCCTAGCCTATGATGTGCCATTGAGGAGGTGGGAAAAACTAGCAAACAGGAGAGATACAGGCATGATTCTTGTATCTGGGAGTCTAGCAGCAAATCAAAGCTAATGCAGCTCCTGCACGGAATGCCATTTGGTGGCATCCAAAGCTACCCCCAGTTCCCCTGAGTTCATTTCCTGCTAGACGCTCACTTGCATGAATGGAGTTCAAAACTATTGGATCCATGCCATCCCAATGGATGACTCAGCCAGCAAATGATCCACTTCACACACATCCCAAGGCATTTCACTTTGCCTCTTCAATGAATGAGTCTAAGGTTGTTCTATACCCATCACCTAGCAGGGACAATCCAGGTGTGCATCATGGCCACCCAACACCATTTAGGGATGACAACAAGCAAAGGCACAGATGCCCATGCTTTTCTGGGATGCAGCAAACAGAGTGAACAATGAGAGGAAGCTCCATCATTGTGGACAGTAATGTCCAAAATGCTAACGGGCTGGTCTCATTCTCTGTCCCTTCCCTCTGTGATGGAGGGGAACAGGGCACTGTCTTCTGGTTCCCTCATCCCAAGTGGTGTGGAGGAGAGCCTCCATGTCTACAGGTGCCTATTCTTCACCCCAGACAGGGCTCCAACCTTGTTGAACGTTCATCTCCGTCAACCAGTGGTGTATTCAAAACCATCAAACTTAATACCCCAGAGCAAGCCATCCACTTCCAAGCACCATGCAAGAGCTTTCTGCATTGGAGATGGAACATTTGCTTACCACTGACTTCCAGGAACAGTTCCTGCAGTTCATGTGTGCAGATCTGTATAATGGCCTTGAGTAACATGGTATGACATTACCCCGGGTACAGTCTTGCCTGATGGACAGCTGTGTCCCCTCAATTCTTCAAGCTGGGGTGTCTTTTACACTGCTTCACCTTGAGAGCATCCATTCCTGGTCTGCTCATACACAGCCTCCAGCATGCAAGTTACTCCCAGCTATACTGTATGAGTGCTATAGCCAGTCACTCATGAAATACACTGCAGGGCAACACCAACAATTCCTAGTCCCAGACGTTCCCCCTGAAATGCACTTCTCATACTGCCCCTCACCCTCCTGGACAATACAAGGTCATATGAAGTCCATCATTTCATTAATAGAAAATGATATGCACAAATCCATTTATCCCAAATGAAGTTTCCCAAACACTTCAATCCAAACACAGAGGTTTAGGTAAAACAATAAAATAAATGTATTAACTATAGAAGTATAGATTTTAAGTGATTATAAGTAATGCAGCATAAAAGTCAGAATTGCATTATAAAAGATAAAATGCAACGAATGCCTAATTTAACAAGTTAAGAGAATTCAAAGCCAGGTCGCTCTCACCACGAGTTCAAACAGTCTGACTGGCTGAATCTTTCAGTCAGGATTTCTCCGTAGACCAATGATTCTCCTTTCTTCTTCAGGTGTTGTTGATGATGTTGGTATTGAGAAAGGGAGAGATGATTTGGGGCATTTGCTTTCTCCTCTTATAGTCACTTTTCTTGAGCAAGAATAATCTCCAGCTGAGATTCAGGAGACAGAAAATCTGTGTGGACAGGAACCTCAAGGTGCTTTTTTGCCAAAATTTAGATTCTTTGCCCACATGCTCTCTCCTGCTGAAGTGTGAACACTTTATCAGGTGATGGTCCATTTGATCTTGTTCACACCTGGCTGGGGCATTGGTTACCCTTTTGTTGCTGGAGAACTGGTTTGTGACTGCCCTCTAGAACATGATGGAACATGTCTCAATAATATCACACAGTGGAATGTTATAGCTTTACATGCAATGTTGCCACACATTTTACCAGAAAATCATGAGTTTTCAAATGATACTTCACAAGGCATACTTTGTACACGTTTTACCATAATCCTCTAAAAGGAGTGAGCATAGGGGTACAGACTGTCATACATGGGCTGTTTCACAGTGAGCAGAGGGAATAAAGGGATCAGGTCATGTGCTATCTAGAGCACACAGCTGATATCCTAAGTAGTAAACCTGTTCTCCAAGCAGCAAGACTTCAGAGTACCAATCTGGTTGACTACTTAGGGCATCAGAGATACGGTACTGCAAGCTATAATATTTGATACAATATCATATCATACAATGCTATTAATTGATAAAATATACCTAAAAAGGTGTTAATTAAGATTTAGGAAACTATTTTAGAAAATTAAAATGTTCTAGAGCATTCTGCAATAGATCCTTTCACAGTTTTAGGAAGTTTCATTGCCTAGGCAACTTGATCACAAAATATTACAAATAGCTTGAAGCATGCTGGCTATTTTACATAGAAATGTGATCAATTATATATATAATCTTTAACCAAGGTGTGATGATTGGGGATCTGTCTGTAGAACTTACGTTCCGGTTGACATTATGAAGTGTTATTATGAAAACTGCTGTATCATGAATGCTTCTCTGAATGTGTATCCACCATGTCTTACCAGCCTGAAAGGCATGTCTTCCTCAGTTTGAGGATAATGGGAAGGTACTTAATGTTAATGATGGTGCTTTGAATGGATAATAGAAATTCTAAATAGGTTGGCTCACCTTGGAAAAGTTATCTTCCTTCTTAGTTCTGAAAAGAGGGGAGAAGGTAGAAACAATGGAAAATTATCAAACACAGGACAGAGGAAGCCAGGTGACCAGCAGGGGTTTAAATAAGGAGTCACACAGAGAAACTAGATGGGAGAGCCATAGAGGAAGAGGGAGCATGGATTTAGAGAAGGAAGGGGACAGACTGGTCAAAAGCAGAGGAGAAAGGTTGGAGGAGACGATTCTATGCTTCAGACCCAGGCAATGCTCTATTGCAGAAGGATGTGGACCTTCCCTGAAGGACCCGAACCCGAACCCAAAGAATTCCCTGCAGTGATGAGGAAACTGAGGAAGGGAAATATGTGTAAGGTTTATTATTTTGTATGAGCCATACTGCCTCGTGCTTTACATGATGAAATAAAAGAGCAAGAATTGCTGGATTCAGGCCCAAAAGTTCCTGTCTAGATCTGATATTCACACTACAGATCATCATAGAAGAATGTACAGAATGTTAGGCACCCTTGTTATCAATTCCATTGATTTTCAAAAGGCATTTGAAAGACTTCAAGGACACACATTATGGCATATTTGTCGGATTTTATGGAATTCCAGTTAAAGTCATCAGTGTCATTAAGGCTACAAACAAAAACGTGTAGTGTGTTGTAAGGGTGAAGAACCAGACAACAGAGTGGTTCAATGTGGACACCAGCATGAAACAGGTGCATTCTAATCTCCACTGTTTGGCAGTGGCATTGCCCAGATAAAGAAGAAATGTATTGGCAACACAAATACTGGCACAACATGAGCAGATGGCAAACGCCTGAAAGACAGACTTTGCTGTTGATATCGCGCTATTGAGTGGTAGACCTGAAAGCCACAAACCAAGAGAGAGACTGGCAAAAACAGCAGGCCAAGCAGGACTCAAAATCAGTTACACTAAAACAAACATCTTTGAATCCCAGTGGAAGACAAAAACATAAAAAACTAGAACAGTTCATTTATCTGAGCAGCACCATGCTAGCTAATGGAGAACTGAAGAAAGAATTGACATCAAGGATAGAAAATGCATCCACAGCATGCATTAAAATGAACAATGTATGGAAATAAAAGATACAACTCAAACATGATCTCAGAGCTAACATAACAGCTGCAAGATCGAGAGAGCTACCAAAATATTAGACAGAAAGCTAGAAACCTTTGAAAATAAGGGTCTATGAAAGATTCTGGGCATTGCATGGACAGACAATCACCAACAAAGAGATCAGAGAACTCATGAACCAGCAGCTCGTCTCCACTACAGTCAGAAGGAAACATTGGACAAATCTGGGGCATGTACTCTGGAATCCAGCACACAAATTTCCACATGAAGCTGTCCAGTGGAAACTGAATGGCACGAGGAAATAAGGATTCCCAATAGAAACCTTAAGAAGAACCCTTAGCAGTGAGGGTAGAACATCCTTTCTCAACACCACAGGGTAGATGGAAGCAGCAGCAGTTCACGAAAGAGAGGAATGTAAGAGTCTAGTTTATGCCCTCTGTGCCAACATTGGCATGAGAAGTGTTTAATAATAAAAGAGTAATTGTGTTAGACTCTTGTGAAAGTGTTTCTGAGCCACAAAAGTCATGAGTCTCCTGAGAGAATTAAACAGCAAACCAAAAAGTTCACAACTTGGGGCAGAATTCTGGGAGAATGTGCGTTTGAGCATGGGGAAGTCAGAAGGGTTAGCATTGCACCCAGAGGTGCTAGGTTATACAGTGGATTCCAGTTCTCAGGATAGGTGTTAGACAAACAATGTCTGCTTTGGGACCTCAAGATTTGGGCAATGGCTGTTCAGACTCAGGGAGGCTTAAAACACCCAGGGATCCAGAAGCTTGGGTTCTTCACAACAACCTGGTGAGTAGATGACAGGATGCACCTGACCAGATTTGTGACAGAAGAGACATCTAACAAGATATTGTTTTGTATTAAATAAGCTGATACCATTTAAGTGTTATGTTAAGAAGCCAATAAGAAGGGTAAATCTTTAAGGTGAATCAACCAAAATGTTATAAAGGCCATAAAGCCTGATTGTCTATTTGTTTGATAGTGTTACAGAGAGTTCTGCATATGAAGTCGTTCTACTAACTTTATAACTGAAGTGTAGGGATTAAAAGTACTGGTACAGAGGTGTATGCAGGTGTTTTGAATGATTTATTTGTTATCTCCTCTTGATGATTGATCAAGCAAATGAGAAATGACTTTATATTGCTGCATAATGAACTATTAAACAAGGACAGAACCATCAAGGAGAGTGAAGAGACTTTGTTCTAACTTCAAAATGGACATCTCTGCAGACAACTATAAGTGCCTCTAGAAATACCATGAAGTTGTGCAAAGTTGGCCAAAAGATCACACACAAAGTGGTCCATGGAAAAGTAACTTGTGGAAGTAGATTGTTTGCCAGAGCTAAGTCTGCAGATGTTCAATGTATGGCCCAGCATGTCTTACACAAACTGTTGTGGCACAGCATGTTTGGCATGAAGATACTGAAATTTTCCAGAAAAACTTGCAAGAAGCCATAAAGTAGATGGCTCATTTTCTCATTGGCTCTTTGGAAGAGACACAGATTGTATCCTTTTTGGGACATTTCAAGACTTTGCCAGAAGCATAGGTCACTGTTTGATTAGGCCTCAGAAGGTTTGCCAAGAAGAATAACCAGCAGAAAATGTGCAAAATGCTCTGTGTTGTTCAGTATATTGCTCCCTGAAACAAAACATCTGGAGGAGTGAGACTGTGAACAAGACTATTTTGGCCAAGCCAGCAAGGGTGCTCTCTGTTTGATATCAACTAAAGTCTTGCCACTGACAAGCACCCTATTAACTCTTTACTTTTGAATCCTATCTAGGAAGACTGCTGTGAAGTCCAGAAAGAGATCAGGATCACAGCTGTCAAAACACCTTGAGTGAATAATCTGTCTCAATAAACCACTCATTACAACTGTACAGCTGAACTGGAGAACCAACTTCATTGCCACTTCCAACTTGTAAATACAGAAGTACATATAAATGTGTTGTTTACTAAAGTGACAACTAGGTTTTGTTAAGTGCTTCTCAGAAAGTATGTCCCTGAGTTAAAACCCTTTGAATTACTAAACTGTATGTTGTACCCTCATATTTCACTAACAAATTAGTGTTAGTTGTCTAGAAATTACATTGAATCACTAACTCAGTTGAGAGCATTGTGTCTGGAGAAACTCATTACAAATAACTAAGCCTAGTCCTATTCGTAAGAGAAAATTGCACTTCTCTGTGTGAAACCCTTAGCATTTCCGAGTTCAGTCTAAAAATTGCACAGATTGTAGTCAAGAGAATTGGTAACTTCTTAAACAAAAAGAGGAAGCAGCATTGATTTGACTCATTAGCTAAATATTTCACCACTGTTTGAACATAAAATAGTGAAATTCTGGAGAAATTTTAAAAGATTCAAAATTATTACCTACATATTATATTTTGGAATTTAATAGATAATACTCTAGTGCATGTGTGAATTGCAAAGCATGGCTAATGAGTATTCTCTGAACAAGATAATTGTGAACTGACTTGACATTGTCTGATAATCAAGTAACTTGTCTATATTTCTAAATTCTGCTGTAGAATGGTTTGATTGGACTGGCATGAGCACTTCCATAATTCTATTAGCATATAAGACTGTTTGGAAGTAAATAAGGATCAGTTTTTAAGGATCCATAGTTCCATGTTGGTACCAAAGCCACTTGGCCAAACTAGTATATAGTTAGGAGAAAAGTTTGCCTTTGTAACAAGATTGTGTTAAGACATTAAAGTTTCTTATCTCTTGAAAACTGTAATATCTCATGTTGAGTTCAAATTTTGACATTAACACTATAGTCTAACCATCTTTATTTTTGGCTAATAATAATTTTCCAGGCTGTTCTTCAGCTAGGGATCACAAATCCAAAGAGCAGTGAGAAACCTACTGGTTAATTACATATTCTGACAAATTTGTGTTTTACAATTTATCTTTTTCATAAAGCTCTGGTTTGGGACCATCTAACCCATCTATATGACACTGATGCTCCCACAGGATATTTCTTTGATTTGGAGAGGAAGACTGTGGACTGTCAGTGTTTCTGGCTGCCCAGTGCTCGACTGACAACTGACTCAATGGAGATCTGGAAGGCAGCTGTTTCATTGTACAGTACTTTGTACTTGCCTGGAGGCCTGAAATAAAATCTGGATGACCCTCTCTCCTCTCAAGAACTACCAGATATAGTCCAGCAGCTGTCTACTGAGAAACCCCATGGAATGGATGGGCTGACTTCTGAACTTTAAAAACATTTGTGGAACCTCATTGTTCCTGGCTTTTTCTTGTGGTGCTGGAGTGTGTCCAGGAGAAAAAGGTGCCTTTTACCTATCACAGAGAAGTAATTACCTTGGTGCCTTAGGAAGATGGTGTTTGTGACGTGTGGAACTGGAAACCTATTTCCCCCTCTTTAGTTCAGATTACAGTATCCTACCCAGAGACTTAATGAATGGTCTGAAGAACTATCTGGATTCCTCAATATATTTAAATTAAACACATTGTATCCCTAGCTTCAGCAATTTTGAAATTTATTCATAATCCTTAATGTTTTTACTGCCATCAAACTTTTAGACGTAGGGTTTATTTCAATGGATCAGGAGAAAGCTTTTGAGAGACAGTCATGGTCAACTCTATTTACAATGTTATAAGCTTTTGTCTTGGCCCAGTATTTGCCTTATACATTTTATTTTATCATAATATTTTTAATGTTGCTTCACAGTATGTAGAGGAGTCTACTGGGGTGTCCACGGTTTGGGATGTTATGTGCTCTGAATCATTCTTACACCTCTTAAGAAGCTGACTGACTGGGCTCTTCTCACCAGTGGTGCTGGACACTCTCCCCATTTGTTTGTCAGGTTATGCCAAGGATATCTCCGTTTTTATTACGTCTGAAATTGACATGAAGATGTCTTGCACCTGTTTCCACTTATATGAACAAGCATCCTATACCTGAATTAACTGGGTCAAGAATGATTCCTTCCTACTGGGCTCTTGGCAGGGCAGTGGTCCCCAGCTGCTGTCCCTGCAGCTGCAGCCATCTCCAAACTCTCTGGAGTACAGCCTGCTCAGCAGGGTCTCAGTGGACATTTCTTTCTTTTATCACAGGGTTCACCCCTCAGCATGCATGGCTCCCAAACAGTCCTGTGCCCAGCTCCTCTGTAGGCTTCTTCTGCACTTCCTTCTTTAAAGCTCTTTCTCTTTAGAAAGATCAGTTCTCCTGCGTTTCCTCCCAAACCTCCTCAACAGAAAGATTCACAGCAGACCCTACCATCTCCCGGATCTCCTGCAGATTGAACAAAGCAGGTTTTTTTATAACCAACATGCTTCCTTATCAGTCTAAAATTCCCATGATGGCTAGATTATGAATCCTATAATTCCTGTTTTTGGCAGAGGTCGTGTGGCAGGAGTGAGCTGAATTTTCACCCTCTTGTTTGATATTCTCCCCACTCATCCCCGATTCTTTCCTGTCGCCAAGGGCAAGCTCTCATTCTCTAGTCTCACTTTTTTGTGCCTACACCATATGGTCTGTATCTGGAGACCTCATTTTCCATCCCTACAAGTAATCCTCATATTTCCATCTTGGCCTTCGCACTTGATTTTCTCAGTTTTTTTCACTTCCTTCCTCAATTTTTGCTGTCTCAACCTCCAACCTAACCATTTGCTCCTTCTCATTGGTGATCCTGCTTCATGACCCTCTTGCGTGATGGCTTGTTTCATACAGCTCTTTTGTACATTCTGTCATGTGGCCTTGCAGATTATGGAGCTCTTTGGACTAAAAAGTGGCTTTTTGGCTGTTAGTGGCAGTGTTAAGGTCTTCCCAGTTTTCATTGCTTACCACCACTCGTAGAATGACTCAGTTCTATTTTTCTAGCTACTGCTAGGAGAAGGCTATTTTATGTTCCCAGAAGGATTGCTTAAAACAAGGAAAAGTTCAAGAAAACTGGCAAGCCCAGCAGCCATGGCCTTGGGAACATAACCAAAGCATTATAAAATGAAGTCACTTATTTAATCTGCCTGGCACATGTAACAGATCCTGAAATGATAGCCTATAGCTGCACATTCTGACGTGTGTCTCACCATTTACTGGAGAAGACTATGAAGAGGGAGAACAAAGGCCATTATTGCGTCAAGTTTATGGAGTCCAGATTTAGAGAGAGAATTTCAGGCTTACCTGGAAGCTGACTAAGATAGCAAAAATAGTTAAATGATAAAGCTCAATACCTAGAGAAGAGGTTAAAGAGAAAGCCTGTATGAGACATGAGAAAATGCTCCATCTGATCTGTGTAGGAGAAGGGTAAGTAATATATATTTGTGAAAGATCCTTAGAGCACAGATTGGACATTTTAGTTCTCACTCAGGCTGCATGAATGAAATTCAGATTTATCTGGAGGTCAAGAAAATAAGCCTAGAGCTGGAAGACAAAGCCAGCTTGGAATTTCAGAGCTCCCAAGCAGAGCATCTGGGGAGATCAACTGGATGAAGAGAGAGACCTAGCTTAGGGTCCTACAATGAGCAGGGAGGTGCTGGGAGGACTATAAAAACCAAACCAAAAGGGGTGAGTAAGTATGTGAACTGAAAGATTACTATTCATTTGTTCTTCAAGGCTTCATGGATCACAGAGGCAGATTCATGAATACCAGGGTGGAAAACACTGGAAAGGTTCATGATGACAGGGTGCTGAGGAGATCAGGATTATACTTGAGGGGGGAAGAAGAGACTTTATTCCCTAGAAACTAGACTTTCTCTGCAGTGTGTCTGTGCCAACTGTTATTTTAGGGGCCACACATACCTGCTCTTATCTTGGCTCATTAAGCCATATCTCAACATTAATGACCCTGGAGAAAGGGAATTCAATTACAAACTCAGTAGCTGCAGAGTTGTCATGGAGTGCACATTTGGAAAGCTGAAATCTCATCGGCGTTGCCTATATACCATCTGGAAGTCAATGTGGCCATCTTACATTCATCATAATGGGGAATGTCTCCTGTGTGGAGTTTGAAGTTGGGCAGTTGGTGGGGTTCAGGGACTTCCATGGGCTTATCATTCCTGTCCTGGATGCTCAGGAGAGCCCTTCTGTGAGTGGTTTTGGGTTCAGCTGGAGAGTGTGTTCTTGGCAGTCCTGCTGGCTCCTCTTGGTCACTCACAGGGGTTGGGTCCTCTCCTTCACCTCAGCAACAGCTTGGGGAGCATCCAGAGGAAGAAGAGGAGTAGATGGTGGTGATAGAGGCAGTTCTCAGACAGGTGCAGTGGCCCCTGCAGTCTGAGGAGTCCAAACTCATTCATCCATCATGCTCCTATTTCCTATGTTGTGTGTCTTGCTCCAGGAAATGGTTCATTAGTCTCTCTTCCTGCTGATGAGCCTGGTCCTCCCATGCCTTCAGGAACTCAAAGTGCTGCTGGTTCTGCCTGTCCATGCCAATGAACACATCCTTCAGGATCCTTCTCTGTCTGCTCCTGCCCTCTTGGTGGAATGGTTTCCCTCCAGGGAGTCAACAATCTGAGCGGCATTATATTTTCCCCTTTTTAGAAGAAGCTGAGGAATCCCCGCACATAACATAATTTTGCTGTAGACGGCCGCGATATCAGTACTTTTTAGCATTTCAGGAATACGGTTGTTAGACTATCCTTGGTTCTAAAACTACTTTTGCAACCCCTGAAGAAGAAGCAGAGGCTACTAATGGGAATATACATGTATTCATGTTTTTAAAAATTTAAAATGCTCATAGTGTCTCAAGGAGAATGGGGGGATGGCAGTTCTTTTCAGGGACTACATTACTAGTCTTCTTCAGTGTCTGGACAATATTTGGAGAACATCACTGTTTTCAAGGTACCAGAATAGAAAAGAGAGGTGGTTTTCCAGTCCAGAAGGAGGAAGATCCCACAATCTATTCCAGAGAGATGTTTCTGCTAATGGTCACCCCTCTACATATTGCTGAATGTAGGGGTTTGGTAAGCTATGAAAGTGGATCAGTCAGATTTGCATTGCCATTGAAATTCAACACCCAGTTGGAGTTTCTGCTACGCCAGCAATTTGCTGAAATATTCTCACAGGACTGAGAGGCATTCAGCTAGAAATTGATCATGTTCTTAGCTAGCATACAGAGCTTCCATGCAAAGGGAGAGATGAACTAGGAAAATTGTCCAACTTTATCCCCAGCATCACCTGTCCTTGTGTGAGCCTAATAATGGCAGAATGGACAGGTAAAGAAGGACACCTGAAACTTTATTTGGTTTTCTGAAGTTTCAGATCAGTATCACAAGCCCCTCACCTCTCCACAGAAAAAGGACATGGCATTGTGTTTATTTAGCCACCAGACTGGATCCTTCTCCCACCCGCATTTCTCCCAGCTTATGTAGCATGGCTCAGAGTGAGAAGAAACCAAATACTATTTCTGTTGTTACTAACATATCTATGCATATTTAACTTTGGTTCAGTATTGGAATTCAGCTTTTGTTCATGTGAAGATTAGAACAAATTACTCAACCATAAGCCAAAGGGAACTCAAAATGCTCTAGCTCTGAGCAGTTAAACTTTGTGTGTTCTTTTTGTGACACTTCCATCCTAATATTAATGTATAATTTGTGTGATTTAATATATACATCATTTTCTTATTTAAGACAGATGTGCAAATGTCTTTACAGATTACTGCATTCACATCTTCTCACTCTTTTTAGTGCCACTTCCCAAAATATCCTGCTTTTATTTCACACAGGCTGTTGAGGTAAGTGTTTTTGGAGATTTTTTTTATTAACTATCTATTTACTAAATTTTATGTTGTGTCTGGATTTTAAACTGCAGTGCCAATTTCCTGATTTAATTAATTCTTGCTGGATGTCAGACACATTAAATAATGAACAATACTTCCTTTCATGCAGTTGAGGAGAGGATACAGCTCAACTTGGAATGGCATTTTATGAGGTTTACTTTACCAGTGGTACAGAGATTTCTGAAGAGTTCTATTGGGCCTTATTTTTCCAATCAAACACCATGCAGTCTCCAAAATCTCCCTGATCAGAGTCCATTGCACCACAAAACATTATAAGACTAATGGATTTGCCATATGTGGTCTAATTTTGGGAATCATAGGGAGAATACATGTTTGGAGTGGAGAAGAATGGCTAGAACCTTGTTGCTGACTCCTTGAACTTGATAAATTTGCCCATTCCAGTTTAAAAAAAAAAATCGGGGGGGCTATGGTTCAGGTCAGTACTTATTGTGTATGAACTGGTTCACTAATAAGAACTTAAGATCAATGGATATTAGAGAGAGTTAATTAATTAATTTACTTATTCATTCTACTATTAATAAGCATTTATGGGGGACACATTTAGAGCTGTACAAGACAGAATGGGATACAGGAAGCATCTCAAGCTAGCACAGGTGAGACAAAAGAGGACAACAATTCAGTTAGTTCAATGCTGATGAGACTATTACAGAAAGAATACATGGAAATAGTGGGGTTTAGAGAGGCATTTGAAGAAGAGATGAGAAGCTTAGCAGAAAAGATACGTGGAAAATGAAGATGTTATATGTATTAGTGTTTATAACTATCACATGCCCACGCTTTACCTGTTTGATATTATCCGGCCTTATTTCATAGAATTAAATCAAAGGGGAATGGACATGAAGAGGGAGGGGAGCAAAACAGAAAATGAAACAATGACAGAGAAAAGGCTCATTAAAGAAACATTGGTGGGGAGCTGTTAATTGAGGAATCCCCCTGCCTTGCTCCAGGGCTAGCAAGATTTACTCTTCTAGTCATGGCATAGAATCAAAAGGGAATAAACCATTAAAGGATCTTGGGCTTAGAAATGGAAGAGGAGTTGCGTGGGTTGTCAGCAATGGCTGGAGATTCATCTGATAAATAAATGAGACAGAAGCTGCAGCAAGAAAGCATCTCTCCAGCCCAGAGATATAGGTAACTGGGCTGAATGACATTTACCAAAGCTTGAAACAAAAGATTAAGGTTTAGGTAAGGTGAAATAGACCTTTATTGTTCTAACAATTGTCTCTGATTTCTATGTACCTTTGATTGAATGAATAAATAATGCTGTGTTTGGAGGAAGCTGTTTTTGAGTCTTCTTCTGCTGGGGTTGGATGAAAACTCATTGAAGCTAGTGGTTGTAAACCACCCTTCATTCAGGATAAATGTAAAAAGCAATCAAGCTCCTTTCTGGAATAAATAGCTGAAACAATAGGAGTCACCACTCAAAACACAGGCCACATGCCAGGCTGTATTAGAAGTTAAGCCATGCAGGTCAAGAGGTTTCCTGGAGGACTGATAACAAAGGCAGGAGTCAGGGGATTGATTGGATTGTATGTGTGTGTGATAGAGAAACACCACCGAACACAGAGGGATGCAGCAGAAAACCAAGTCCAGCCGAAGAAGCACTTTTTCCCTGAGGGGGGGAAAAACCCAACAACAACTAAGAAGATCTTTTGGGTTAAGTGTCAGCTGGAAAGAAGTTTGGGGTAGTGAGCAAAGAAACTGTCTCCTGCTGTTTGATTCCTACTGGGTTCAGGAAAACAGGACTCTGTGTACATTTATAGTAAATAAACAGTATTACATGAAAATGACATAACTCCAACATCAATTTCTTCTCCTAATACAATCTACCTGAAAGACTGTAAATTTTGGCTGACTACACAGGTCAAAAGGGGCAATAGTCATTTCAGTCACCTACTGTCACAGGCTCCTGGAGGAAATTGGGCTTATGGGTATCACACACACTTGGGCCTCTTGGTTTGGAAAGAGGGGTGAAGATAACAAAACCAATGCCCAAAAGTGTGTTCTCATGAGGGATTAAAAGGCATAAGGCGTGAGTCTTCCTGTAACCATGACAACAAGGAAGAACATTCCACTTGTAGGAGTAGTGTGATGTCAGGAACTCAACAGGGAGAGAGAGGGAGGAGAAAAACTGAACATTAAAGCAAAAAGTCTGGTAGGAGATTAGGATGCAGGAAGAACGGAGAGCATAACTGTTATTTAGGGTTGAGTTTAGCTGTCCTTGTAGATGAGGAGTAATTAATTAAGGATTACTTTTAAATTAAGAGGCAACATTTTTCTTAATTTAAAAAATGCAGTAAGTTCCTCCTCCCCGAATCCCCAAGTCAGGTTTTTGGTAAAAGAAAACCACAGCAGCATTAACTATTAGATGGGGTCACATCTGCTCCTATTGATAATTCCCTAAAAAGAATACATATTCATATTTATATTTCAAATATGGAACAAATTGAACTTGACTTTTTCCATTGTCCACAATGAATTTTTCTTTTATTAAAAAAAACAACTGGAATTAGCGTTATCAACATATATTGAGTTAAGGTGTTTTCTGTAATGTCATGGCAGATGCTTGTATTTTTATTAATGGAATTCTCAGCATTTCTATTGCAAATTATTCCTAGACAGTCTTCTATAAATTTTGATATTTTATTTAAAGCAGTAGAGGATTCAACTGATTGAATTTTGTTTTATAGAATTTGATTCAACTAGGTCAGAATAAAAACTATAAAACATAAAAAAGTTTTCTTCTATAGAGGACATTTGCAGCCCTCTTTTTTTTTTTTTTTTTTTTTTTTTTTTATAAAGGGGAAAATAAACTGTTGAAATTCTCCAATTTCCTGATATTGAGGGCTGGATTATTTTCAAAGACCTCAATTCCCTTCATAGAAGAAAGTTCAAAATTTATTTTGTATCACCATTACCTTAAGCCTACAATTTACTGAATTTATCCTCAGCGAAATTCAAAGAGTTAGCATGTCAGTTTTCATTCATTTCATTGTCAGGGAAAGCAATATTAGATATCAATGGACATGCTTTGCTGAGTACCAATCAATCTTGAGAAGAGCAGGAAATAAGCTCAGTCACCCTGAAAGTGATACTGTCAATCAGAAAATCAAAAAGCACTGCAGAAGCTACACTTGCTTGACGTTTACTGAATGATTCATCACTTTTATATCTCCCCCCCCTTTCCCCGAGAAAATGAAGTAGGATTTCAATGAATAATATATGACCGCATGAATTTCCAATAGTCGAGTTATTACTGAGGCCAAAGAAGAGAAAGGATGAATTTTTCATAAAGTCAAGATTTAGTGGATAAAATGGGAGTAATTTATCACCAAGCAATTCAAAATTGGCAAATTAAATGGCTGCATTTAAATAACAAGCAAGGAGTAATGCAGATATTGAAAGAACAAACTGGAAGACCTACTGACCCCATGAGTCATTAAGGGACAAACCTGGGCCCTGGTCCACAGAAGTCAAGTGAAAGACTGCCATTGACTTTAAATGGACTTTGGATTAGGTCCCCGCTGCACACATATAAACCCAGAATTCTTTGTAGAAATCTTTAGTACCACATATTTTATATCATATAAATAACTTTTTTCCTTTTCCCCAGTATTCTTCTTTGCCACTGGATATTACGTGATCCTGTAGGTTGCACCCTTTTATCACACAAATTCATTTGGTTCAGTTCCTATCTCTTGCTTTGCTATGAATAATACATGTTTACAAAGTAAAAGCCCATTCTCCATTTCTCCTCTAAAATTAGCTAATTATTCACTCTTGCTTGCTGCAGTTTAACACCATAAACTGACAGTGTGAATAATTGCTAGTCGAGAGCCCATTTAATGAGTGCAGAGAGTCACATTATGAGGATGGAAAGTTGATAAGTTTGTTTGAGGATAATGGTTAACCAAATCAGCAATGTTCCTACTGCTGTAATTTCTTTTTAACAGCATATAAACAAGACATCCTGACAGACTGGGTTTAAAATCAATCCTTCCACGATCACTTTTTTCTTTTAGTCTAATTCAATAAGATTTAGCAAATGCCTGTGTATTATGGGCAAATCCCTGGCCAGTATCCCAGCTGCTTTAGAAGTTTAGACTTCATTGTAATTTCTAATGGTTATTTGCTGCTGGAAAACCACTGAATCAATGAGGAGTTATCCTCTAAAATTACATTTCAGGCATTCAGTAATGGAGAACATTGGCAACACATAAAAGTATTGGGCTAGAATATTCATAACTAATTGTAGCCAGCAACTTTCTTGTGGCATAGGAGACATCACCTGATGCTTTAATGGATAGACTAAGAATACCTATAAATTATGACACCAGCAACTCAGGCTCATATGTGATCCTTTTAAAGGCTGTTTCTTTCAAATGATAAATCTGGATTGAACAGGGTCTATGTTTTACCAGAGCCAACACAAATATAAAACCAGACCTGTTAAGTTTCACCTCTTCATGGTGTGACACATGGATTCTATAAGCTTCTCAGAATCACACAGCAGAAGTCTATACTTCAGATAATTTCTGGGGCCTGTCTATGGGATCTAATATAAACGATATGGGATTACCTGCCTATTCTCATTAAGCCACTGTGGTGGTACTGCAGTTGATCTAGCATGACTGTCTTGGCTGTTTTTGTAAAGATGAGTTCCCTGATTCTGCTTGATGTCTGAAAAATATCATTCAAAAGGTCTTTCTTTAACAAAAAAAAGTGGGATTGTGTGGGGCAGAGGAAGACTTATGCTTGACTTGTAGCTCTTCCTTGAGAGCCCAGAATTATTCAAATAGCTGTCAGAGTTTTGCTGATGTCATCAAGAGGGAGCTCAGCTTCATACGTGATGGCTAATACAATCCAGAGGCTTTAGTTCCAATGAAGACAGTAACATATCAAAGTGGGTGGGCAAAGCTGAGAGAGATATGCTCAGAGATAATTTACAGTGCATATGGATTGCACTCCATCGCACTCAAAGCAGAGTTCAGATAAGATATCAAATAACCTTGGAAACTGAATATAAACTTTTCATCTTATCTACATTTCTTTGGCTGGGTAATTGGGTTGGAAACCTCAGGACAACAGGCTGCCTTATGAGATTTCCACTACTTCCTTGATTTGTTCTGAATAGGATTGTTTCAAACATCCATACAAGGTCTGGGCAAATACCTTGGTTAGATAGATTTATTGAATTACAATTTTAACTAACAGGGATCAGATGAGCAGGAGTTTAACAATCCTTTACAGAGGAACTAGACGAACAGCCAAAAAGAAATGAACAGCATTATCTTTCCAGAAAGTGATCAGTGGTCCAATTGTTTATTAAAAGAGACTTTGCTAGCTCTTTGCAAGATTTTGGGTATCACTGACCCTGGTCTGTAGAATGTAGGTAGAACAGCTATGCTTTTATTCATGACTTTTCCCAGAGCAGAATTTAGCACCATGATTTTTGCTTTGTTCCTGGAAAAGCAATCCTGCAAGGCGTCACTTCTTAGAATGGTTTTATATTGTATAAAATGTTAAATAGATCTGGGATTTAAGCCATTCCTAGAAGCGCCTCATTCCGATGACCCCGCTTTCGAGAATGGCAGCTGAGACAATACCTTCTCTCTCAGTATTACTTTCTTGGGTGGAGGTGAAGGCTGGAATGCTGTGAATAATACGAGCTGGCTTGTTGTGGCAACTCAATGGCATAGATCCACAGGTACCACAGGCCATTCCAATACAAAACTAATGACTACTGACTAGATTGTTGCCTGTTGGACATAGCCCACAATTAACAGCGCCTAAAGGGGAGTATAAGATGACATTATACCTTGTGAAGGCAGGAGACATAAAGAAGCTCCTTGGTATTTGCAGGGATCTTGCCTGCTGACACCTTCTTTATAGGATGCAGCCTGCTTCTCCCAATGTGCCAGTCCCGCTCAGTTTTAACTGGTGTAAGAGTACAAGAGCATGGACTCCTCCACACCTGTGTAAATAGGGAGGAAATAGTATCCTCTGTGTGGCCCTCCTGAGCGAACAGACTGCACTTTTGCCTAGCTTGTGTGTGAGGAAGGATTCCTTGCACCTACCCTCCACTGGACACACACAAATACTAAGTAGAAACTGGTCCCAAGACGGCCACAGTGTTAACATAGGCTTGTCAGGTGGGTATGATTCAACTAAATTATTCACTGCAAATAATATTAATTGTGAGATAAACTCCTTTCTTCTGTTTGTAAATTGTGCACAAGCCAGGCCTAATCTCTTAGACTATATCAAATATTCATAAATAATAGCATAATTGTTTGGATGAATAATTTTCAGAATACATGCTGTGTGCAAACAGTTTGTGAACTGTATACTTCAGCTGTTTGCTATTTATCATTTGCCAGCTCTTCACTACTCATTATTCATGTAGTGCAATTGGTCACCTAAGTATGTTATCAATTTTGCTGCATTACTGGATGACTGAACACTCTAAACCAGCAAATGACATAACAAAACATACAAAAGAATAGTGAAATTCTGGTACAAATTTTCATAGGAATAATTCTTCATTAAAATCAGGGTTCATAAACATTTTTAAATATGCTAGTAGTTGTCTGAAGACTCATGAATAAGAGGGGCCCATGAAGAGAAGCAAATAGAACTATTATTTTGGATTCCTGAATACATTTATAAATCAGGTTTTTCCACTAGTCAGTCTGCTACATGGGATTTCTTTTAAATTAATTTTGGGAACACACGAACGTGTGGATCTTTGGTTCTCTCCTTTCGTTCCCTGTGGAATGAATGTAGATTCACATTAGCTCAATTGTGGTAAATTTTAACCCGTCATATTTCAAAAGATTTTTCTTCTGATGTTATGACACCAAACAAAAAATTGTATAATCTGTAAGGGGCAGGTTTACCCAGTTTTTCACATACTACTTTCATACAGCAAGCTGTAAAACTTGCTTGAATTTATGGGTAACTTACAGATTTGCTCTCTTCAAGATGGTATTTGTATTTCAGCCAGAAAACACAGCTCTTGGTATTAATGTCAATGTACATATGGTAGTAAATCCTAGAATCATCCAGATCACCCTTAAACAATTCCCTTTTTGGTAATTACTGGATGTAAACTGTAGTGTGATATTTTTATTTTTAGAATGTTTTTATTGAACTGTTTTCTAATCACATACTCATGAGAAGAATTTAAACAGACATGTAAATACCAAAAAATGCAGATAATTACACTATTTTGTTAAACTTTGTTACCCTTAAACTGGCACACATACAAATGAGAAAAAGATGCCAAGGAAATGTAAGGATCAAATGAAGTTCAGATAGTTGGAAAATATCCTATTCCATTCTAAAATGAGTATTTTTCTCAGTAAAACAAACGTTGCTGACCTTTTGGTTCTAGGTATTGTGCACTAGAGTAACTTTGAATTTTATTACCCTGGAAATACACAGTCTTACTTGTTCCAATAATAACTGGAAAAGTCTTAACTTATTTTTGGAAGTAACCTTGATGTCTTTTTATCATTGTGGGCCTGATGTATATACAATGCCTTGAAAAATGGGGTCCTGGTCCCAGATTGGGCCCTCTGTGCTCAACTGTAATGAAACTAAAATAATGATGGCCTCGCATGATCAGGCCCAGTGGATACATTTTTCAGACTAAGCAAAGTGATTTTGAAGGTGAGGAAAATATATCCCAAAATTCAATACACCCATAAAATATTATAGCACATCAGTGATATTCCTCAACTCCTGTCCTCACCTTATTTGCATTGGATATATTGGCAAAGGCAAGAATCCTAATTTATATAGCTTTTCTGAAATTAAGCATATCAGATATTTACGCCAGGGAAAAAAATGTCTAACAATTAATCCTCTACTTACTGGGATGGATTTAACCCAGTTTAAAGTGTCAGATAAGTCAGTCCTTTTTTATTTTTCACAAGTAGAAAGCAAGACATTAAATTGGAAAATACGATTTTGCAGATTTCCAAGTAAATTTGACTTGAATTGGGTTGATAATAAAACTGTACCCAATATGCTCAGGTTTGGTTTTGTTTTTAAACACACAAATGACCGGTTATGCAGCTAACCAATCAACTGTATGGAAATACCTGATTTACATGCACTATCACTAAACCAGCATAAATCTAGCACTGAAATTAGATCCTCATTGTCAGGGTTAGGACTACTAATTAGTCCTTTGTGTATCCCAGTTCCTTGCTGTAACAACTAGACCATGCCCCTTACTCTGTATTCATAGATGACTTAATGTAGGATATTGAAAAAATCAATTTAATGCAATTTAATGTCACTTCATGTCTTCAAAACAGAAAACATATTAAGGTATATAGACCAACATAACAAACTTCATTATTTACTTGCATTAAAGTGAATCTAAACCTTTTTGAATGGCTTAGGTCAGGTAAGGTTAAATACCTCCTCACTCTCTCTCCCTCATCATAAAAAGCAAACTCATGTCCTACTTCTTCTCTGCAAAGAGATCCCCAACACTCTCTCCTGCCTTCTCCCTGGACTATTATATATGTAGTATATTTCTGATTTGAAAAATCCCAGAACATGCAAGATTTAAGTATAGCAGACAGTCTTGCAACTTTATTGCAGACCTGAGGCCCAATAACATCACTATTACTAGAAAACACACTGGAATAAAAGAACTATACTCATACTATACAAAAAATAAATTGATAGATTTTTCTTTACAATTTAAAATGTTATTCACTTAGTCTAGTACTCCTTTCTTTCTACTACAGAATGGACAATGAAAACTGCTTATTTTATATTCCTCATTCCTCTGTCAACCATAAAAGTTCTTTCTTGGCCTTAATTGTTTAGCACTGTAACAAGTTCCTCCCTTTATGCCTTTCCATTGGCTGCACATGTGGGTTTTGTTTTGTTTTTGTTCATCTTTTTTTTTTTTGCTCTCTTGTGAGTCACACTGTTCTAGCAGACTAACAGTAGCACCCCAAAGACCACCTCATCAAGAACCCTAAATCAGAACATAACTATTTGGGTTCTGCATACGTTCTAAACTTCCTAGTTGTGGCAAAAATCTACAGAAGTCATCCTTAAAAACTTAAATTGTTTTAGAGAAGTTAACTAAGTAACATTAGCTCCAACCTAGTTCCTCTGTAAGTCATTGGGATCAGTAAGAATTCCTTTAAGTACTGTAGTATAAAGAAAAATAATTCATTGCACTGTAACAATTACTAGATGAAGTTCCATGGCCTGTGTTATAGGAAGTATACAGAAAGTCAGAATAGATTATCATAGTGGTCCCTTCTGCCCTTAACATCTATTAATCAGAATTTGCCACATACTTTAGCTATTCTTTATAGGTAGTACAGGAACCACTACAAATATTGGGGTAACCTTCTTTAACTGAGGCATAGATATTTTTAATTAGGTATATGACAACAAATACGACAACAAATACCAATCTACTACCCTGGGTACCTTTGACACTATTTATTAAAAAATCCCAGTACAGCTGAAATAAAACCAGCAACAAACCCTCAGGGGAAAAAAAAGGCAACTATTAAGACATTTTCTCTGAAACAGCATATTTGTAAGTTATTTGGCAATGTCAGTTGGTAGCAGTGGTTAGTGGTATATATTTTATTAACCTAGCCATCAATAGCGTAAATTAAATTGCACTACGTTGTGATATGGGCAAGTTAAAAATAAAACCATATATGTCTCTGCAGAACTGACATCTTAAATCATAAAATATATAAACATGAGTGTAACTGAAACATCCAGCAACTGAGAAAATCCAGTCACACTTCACTGAAGTTAGAATTTCAATTGGACCAGTAGATCATATCTTGCAAATAAGTTATCTTCTGATATATGAGTCTTAAAAATCGACTTTGCAATAGCAGAGTTAACCGACTACCTTTTGGCCTGGCTGCAGCAGGGAGAGTGCATTGGTCTTGCTGGCCGATGATCACCATCTAGCAATGAATATAGCTTAGAGACCAGGCTGGTGCCTTTACACTTGTAAGGGAGACAAGGTGGTGGGTGAGGTAATATATTTGACCTTGTCTCCCTAACCTTAGACTGATATGGCTACAACTATACTTTACACTTGTTAGCATACAATACTCTATATTTTTGCTGACCCACCCCATGTGGTGGTAGGGGAGTGATTCTGCTCTTTCCACCTAGAGAGATCATCAATGTTGATATTGGGCAATTAAATCACTTGCCTGAGGGCTCTCATTTGTAAGGGCTGAATCTGTTCACAGCACTGACCAAGAGATGTAAGTGCCAACATTGTGTTCTGCCTACATGGGACACATTTGAAGACCTTGCATCCTAAAAGATATATACATAGATGAAGATATTCATTGGGAGACATAGAGGAGGGAATTAATTCAGTTTTTCTTTTACTAGTTCTTCTGATCTTACACTTCTCCTCCCTATCATTACATTATGAGAGAGAAGTGTTTGATATGGGTTAAAGTTTCTGAGTGGCTTGCTGGATATGAGTCTCAAAAGTATGTATGTATTTATTTATATTATCCAATGCCCAGAGACACTGTGAGAAGCTTTTATCGATTAAATATATATGGTGTGTAGTTTAATTGCTAAAAGGTTTGCACACCCAGTGAGTTGGACTAAAATTGAATATATGAATTAGGAAGATTTAATGTTTTGTTGGAGTCTCGTGGGAAAAAAAAAAAAAAACACCCTCAGATACAAGCAAAATGTTCCTTGGGGTTATGTTCTGGTATCTTTTACATTGATTAACACTAAAGTGAAGTAAAGTTTAAACCTGAAAATAACCTCAGTCTTATTTGGTTAAAGTTAAGGTGCAACATTCTGAATTGTGATTTGTTTCAGACATTATATGGTTACAGAGGCTGTGTCTGTTCTTTCAACCAAAGAAGGTTTCTTTCTGAAGAAAAAGAATTCCTTATTAGAGTATGTCAAATCTGCCAGTAGCTTATCTTAATCAGATTTTACACAGAAATGCTTCAGAGACTACAAACAAGCATTATTTTAAAGGAAGCCAGTGTTTGCCAATAGGATATTGTATATTTTTCAGCATAAATAGATACAGGCCAATTTGGTTTGGAAAACCTCCAAATGTGGTGGCACCCAATTATTCAACAACTATGTATTACCTAATGTAGCTCTAGAGGAGTTCAGGGAGAAATACAAAGAAAGAAAAAAAGTTCCTCAAACTTAAAAGGCATCATCCTTTATTTAGAAGAGAGAAATACTTGTAGGCTGAGCCCAGAACTTGGCACCAAGGAGGTCTAATTGTGGCTAGCACAGCTTCCCTCTCTGGCCATTAGCAAGTCACTTAACCTCTAAGTTTCTCATCCGTAAGATGGAGAAAAAACCCTTATTTATCTCATAAAGTTGTTATGAGGACTGATTAGCTATCGGATGTAAGGCACTTTGAATGTTAGAAATGTTATGTAAAGCAGTAGTACTATTGCTATGTACTATTATAATTCCTTCAATGTTTTTCATGTTTCCTTGTGGAAAGCACACCTCCCCTTCTTATTACGCTAATTAATATTTCTTCTTTTGTTTTTATTTCTACCAGGAAAGGAAGGTTCAGAGGAACATGTGGTTTCCTGTAGAGCCCAGTATTGATCCTAAGTCACACACTCTTCCCCACACCCAAATGTGCAATCTTGCAATCTCCCCAATGCTCCTAGTCTACACCCTTTTTTTTCAGGCCAGGAAACACAATTCAGGTCTTGTACAAAGTAGGGTTCAGTTTTTAATAGCATATTGCAATGCCACTCAAACAGTGGGCAAGTCTAAATTTTCTCCCTTCATGGTGTTTTAGGCAGAGTTGCTCTTCTGCTTGTTTTTTAAAAAAAAACAACAAACAAACAAACAAAAAAACAAACAAACTAAAGCAAAAATACCTAAAATTGGTCCAACTGCACAACTGTGCTGTGGAATGAACTAAATGCAAATGAAAAGGTTATGAACCCAGGTCTAGAGAGCCTGAGTGAAATACTGTAAATTTATAACAGTTTCATGTAATGGGCAAAATAGACTCCGAACAGGTTCCTGCACTTTCCCTTGTGTGCAGGTCAATTTATATTGCTTTTGATAAGTACTTCAGTCTGAGACATCACTACCGCTGCCTTGTAAGACCTATTTATCCTCCCTGGTTTCAGTATCTCAAGAGATGGGATAAAACATATTGATTCTTTGCATCCTGAAAGTTAAATCTCTCTTTTATTTGAAAAGAAAAATTTGGAGAGACTGTGAGGTAAGTAAGGTGGCCCAAGGCTATGGCCATTCTGTACTGCAGTATTTATTTTGGATAATGATATAAAGTATGCCCTAAATTATGAAAAAAATAGCATAAGCTTTAAAGGCATTAGGAAAAACATATAATAAACTCCCACTCGTGGGGATGAAGGGAGAAAAAGTCTCCAGGGAATACTTCTCTAGACAAAATCCATGCAAGAGAGGGAACAGCTTTATAGACAAAAGCACTACTAAATAAAACATTTCTAGGGAAACACTTTTCGAGTATTCCTTCCCTAACAACTTTCTAGTCCAGCACAAACTCTGTATCTCTCTGTACTCCCCAAATGAGACTTTTATAATGTCAAGAAAAGCCCACAGGTGAAGTAAGCCCTTCTACCGTTCTATCCCAGTTAGGCACACAACAACATTCAGCTCCTATCTCTCTGCCTCTGGCCCACAGGTGGATACTCCCTCACAGAATAAAGTATTTCCCTAGCTCAGGTTTTTCTACCTTCAGACTGATCGTGCTGTCCTTTTGTGACCTCCTATTCCAAAACAAAAGAGCAGTCTTCCAGATACCTCTTGTTTTCACCCTTTTGCCTTGAGGTGACCTGTTTACAAATGGAAGTAGCTGTCTGACATTTTACTACCTATCTCTTTCCTTAAACCCTTTACTGAAAAGAAGAATATGCAAATCAAATCTTCCACTCTAAGGATTCTAGCTTAATTTACCCTTTTATTCCAACCCACATTACTATACCCATATCTTTTATACAGCATATTTTACTGCTCTTGAGGGTTATTGGGTTGACATTGCTTAAAAACTGAAGTCCTTAATCCACAGAACATATAAGATCTAGCCTGCAGCAGTACAAGCTTCTCCCTACCACTCTGCTAAAGTACCTGGGACCATTGCTGTCTGTGCTCAATCAGTATTTGACCTTTCAGCTGAAATTACCAACAATGGTGCCAGCTGTGGAGGAGGTAGTTTCTATAATACAGATATCTCACAAAGACCACAAATTCCGTTCCATAGGCTATTGCATGGCTGTCAGATGATAAATGTAGTTGTTATATTTTAATAGCTGTTTCAAAGAGAGTTAAGCACTATCCAAAGACTATGAAAAGGGATTAGTTTAAGGGACTGTGTGATATAGCATAATGATTATGATGATGATGAGGGATGCTTATGAAATATAATGTTGGAATGAATACTTTTGGAGTGGCCTGAGAGGCACCATTGTGTTTCTGTGTAAAACAGTGCAATGGTCATTTTTTTCCCCATCTCAGTGATGATATAAATTAATGACTGTTTAATATTTTGATGGATGGCAGGCTTGGATTATTTAAAAAAACAAAAACAGCTTTATCCATTTGAACAGGGCAATGAAACTATATATTTTGGAGTAGGGAAAGGTTTTGACTTTTGAAATGATAAAACATGCTTATCAATTAGGTACTGATTTCAAGTATACAAATTAAAAATAACAAGTAAAGAACAACAATGGTGAGACACAGAAAGCCACATTAGCAATCTTTATAGAAATATTTTATTACACCAATTCTCAGTTCTTATATAATGCCACTATGTTCTGGGCATGGAGGATGGAAAAGTCTGGAAATATAAGCATGCATCGTATGGGTATGTCAATCACAGTTAATAGGCACTGTTGGGAAGTAATCTCTTTCTCACTCAATCTCTTGCAGTTTGGGAGACAGAACTCATTACTGTGCAAATGAACCTGCCAGCCAGTTCTTGCTTTCCCCTCATGGAATGTTGCAGGAGCTGACACTAGTTAAAAAGCTGGTTAAATGGGGTCACTAAGGAAGTGGAAATATCTCTAAAGGTTAAAGATGGGCAGCAGGGCATTTGACATATCCTTTGTAGGATTTTCTTTTGCAAAGCAAAATTTGTTTGGGGGGAGAGGAAAAAAATGGGCAAATACAATAGTTTTGGCCACCAGAGCACATCCTAAGATTCTCTAGTCACACACAAAAAAATACCTTTTTATTTAATAGATACAAAATCAATGTATTAATCACAAATTCAGTTCTATTTCTTTTAATGTGAACAGTGTAGAATAAAATACAGGAAGAAAGATTAACCCCATGTAGTTTTAGGAGTAGGCTTCTAATTAACCATCTTATCTCAGCTAGGAAAATATATACTATACTGCAGCTTCATGGAATAATCCTCTTTAACCCTGCAAATCCAATTCACTGAAATGGACACTCTCACTTTTGGAACATCATCTTTTCTCATGGGAAGACTCAGAATTTCATTCTTTCCTTGTCTTTATTTGACCTTATCTGGTAAAATAAAGGCCAGATCTGCACTTTTGATGGAATAGCAGTGTCACTAGGTGTATGTGATTTTTCAATGATGTTTCCATGATAGCAAAAGCCATACTGAGATGAAGTTACATCAGCACAAAAAAAGCTTTTGCTGGTATAGCTGATTTTATTTATCTAACTGGGGTAAGTTGTGCTGGCAAAAAGCATTTTTTTGCCAGTGGAAGCAGGACATATGCCAGGAATGGTTCTCAGATATAGCTATTCCAGTCCAGCTCTACTGACAAAACCTTTAAGTGTAGACTTGGCCTAATTCTGCATGTTAAGAGGTAGATCCTGCCTAACCTTTTATGTGGGTGTACAGTGAGGTTGCGGGGTGAGAGGTTTTGCACTACCCCTCACCCAAGTTATGTGCCTAAATGGCACCTGCGAACCTCCTAAGACAAGACATTTGGGTGAACATGACTGACAGAATAAAATGAAGGTCTCCTTTGGTAGCTTCACCATTTATAATAATAGTAAGTATTTTCTTATTATAGTCCCACAGCAATGGGTCTGTTCTTGGCTTAGCATATGTAAGTAGAGCTGGATGAAAAGGATTGTCATGAAATATGGTTCCAGAAATTTTGTCATTGTATTTTGAGTGCCTGGAATTTTTTATTTCTGCAAAATATTTATATTCACATTGAAAACAAACAATAATGCACATTTGTCCATATAGACATTTCAGTGCAACATCATCTCTTCTCTATTAAATAATTTCCCTACTTTTAATTTTTATTTCTGAGCCTTCCATTATTATCACTGATCTTCCTCAGGTGAATGTCTCCACTAAAAATTTACAGTGATAATAATGAAATAAAAATTAATATTAGGGAAATTATTTAATGACTGTGAATGATGGCTTTTCTGCATAGTGCATTAATCTTCACCAGAAAGGTATGCATTGAAATGCTCACTTGTGTGTTACACACTAACCAGCCCTGACTTATGTGGATTCTGCTGGTGAGCACTAAAAGTTCCCTAATGCATGAGAACATAGTGTTGTTTGAAATGTGACTACATTAATGTGCTCTAATGAACTTTAAGTGTGCACCAGCAGGGTCCACATGGACCAGTTAGTGCATGAGACTGATGTGGCTAATGTTTACACCCCTGTGGTGAGAACCAAAGCACACATATAGCAATCCATGAGAAGTCTAGCCTAACACACAGGTGTGCTAGAGTAGGCTCTCCTGGGACCACATGTTGTGATCTTCCTACCAACTTAAAGAGAAGGTTGAGATATTTCTGCTTTTGATGAAGCTCATCCCTTTCTTGGCTAGAGATGACTTATTTTTGGGGTTCATAAAAGTCCTTCTGAAGCACAACTGCTGCTCCAAAGGGCAACAAAATGTGTCTGCAAATGCATTGCAAAAGAATATATCCTGACTTTTCTAAAATGTCTATTCTCTCCTTCCTATTTTAACTTTCACAAGTTGAACACTGTTATACTGGAACAAAGTATAAATATTTCCTCTGAAGTAGTTTAGCAGAAGTTTGTTTGTCAAGCAATGCCACCTCCTTCTTTGGTTATAGTTCTAATAAAGCATTTTTGTTTAAATAAGACAGCTCGTGAATAGATTCAAATCCAGGCTAGTTAATAAAATGCAGATTGCAATTTTACCTTTATTTCTTAGATAGCCTACTTTGATCTGTAGGCTTATTACTTATAATCACTTAAAATCTATCTTTCTGTAGTTAATAAATGTTTTATATTTTACCTAAAGCAGTGTGTTTTGCTTGAAGTGTTTGGAAAATCTGAGCTCAAGTTAACAAAAGTTGGTGCATGTCTCCTCCACTTTGAGGGAGGGATGGATTGCACAATAAACTTCACTTGTCAAGCTTTTGACCAGGGCAAGATGGTACAGTCGCTACAGTCCTGGAGTCCTGGGGTGGGGAAGCTGGCTGAAGCTTCTCTATTGTTAGTTAATGAGTGGCTGAGAAAAGCGTTCATTGAATGAAGCTGAGTGTGGTACCTACTTGTGGATGGATGTGTAAGTACAGCACCTGCCATTCCAGTCTTGCCAGAGGTTTGTGGCTTATCACACAATTCACAGTATGAGAGGGAGGACAGACAGAGGGCTTGGCGGTACACCAATTCCAGGTGGCACCCCACTGTGTCCTGTTAGAAGGATTCAAAATGTTTTGCTAGAAGAAGGTACAGGCTGGCCACCCTTTCCCTTCAAGAAGGAGACAACTAGTGGTGTACAACGGTGGCTGAGGGAAGGTTTGATACAGGTCTATCATGGAGATTGCATGGGGATAGAGAGCCACATGTCTTAGTGAAGTCCTCCAAGTTTTAGATAAGAATCTACAGTTTGAACCTTTTCAGGTTCCCCAATGCTAAATTGATTATTTTGTGACAGTGAGGCTGGTTTACAGTATATTTTCACGTGTATTGTGACTGTGTTAATGCTGGCTTGTATATTTTTATTTTGTTACTTAGTGTTTACAATTTACTGGTCATAATAATCTGAAGTACTTTAGATACACTTGATGTGTCACATGCGTTCTCATTTGGCTTCATTTTTCAGGCTTCTACAGTTCTATAATAATTTCTGGAGGTAAGGAAAAGTGCACAGTGGCAGTAGTGGGAGCCAGCTAACAGTGATACCGCAGAGGAAGTACCTTGTCAAAAAGTTATCTAGCAGCTGCTGACGACGATCTGTGGACCTTCACTCTGACCAGTCAACAAGGTGGGAGATTTTGAGCATTGTAAAGATAAATGTCCATTTCTAATGGAGTACATGTAAGCATATTGCTCTATATACTCCTTGCCTTCTCTCCCTATAGGCCAAAATTGCTAAAGATAATATTTTTCCACTCAGAGTTTTGAACTGGAAGTAGATTTTCACAAGAAAATTCCACTTGAGAAAATGTTTAGGTCCCCTCAAATTTCACAAAATACAAAATTCGAGGAAGCAAAAACGGCAAAAAATTTGGCAAAAAGTCACACAAATTGTTGATGTGCAAAAATAGCTAAAGAAACATGATACGTGGAAACGTTCATGGAAACAACTGCACTTGGAAGCAAGTGATTTTAACTTTCCAATTAACACAAACAAACAAAAACTTAACAGCCCCAGTCAGTTGGTATAGTAGAGTTTTAAAAGCTTCCCTTTTTTCTTTCAGACCTATGTTTGTATTCTGAGTGCACAGTAAATAAGGTGACAATATTTCAAAATCAAAACCATTTTTGTGGTAGTTTTTAGTTTTTTGTAGGTTTTTAAAAATATTTATTATGCTTTGGTTTTGTTTTGGGGGTTTTTGGGGATTTTTTTTTTTTGTATTAGTATTTTTGTGAAATAGTAATACAAAAGAAAAAAGTACACAGTATCTGACTCAACAGCAATATGAGTTTATTTGTCAGAGGGCAGGATTTTTTCCAGTAAATTAGTGTTCGGAATTAGTTTGTAATGAAATACTGAACAGGTTTTCATTAACATTCACTTTGATCAGAACAGCTTTGATACTGTTGATCCTCATTTGCTTTTTTCTTCTTATTCCAAATGATTAAGACTTGTTTACTTGGTAAACACAGAGCATCTTTAACGAATATCATGATATGTGACACAACAGTCTGTCTACCCATTATTTAATTCCCAATAAGGCCAAGTTATTTCTCACTGCTTATCTGGTCCTTTTAGATCATCGGAGGAGTATTCAAAGATGAATATGACAGAGCAGATGATACTACAATTTTTAATATCCCTTGCCTTTAAATCACCAGATGACACTTTTAATTTTAATGCAAACAGTTTCTATATTCTTTGACATTTTCTGAACAATGGAAGTAAAGGAAAGTTTGAAAAGTGTTAGTTAAGCCCTTCTGCTTCTTGTTCTCATAAAACCTTTCCATGAAAGTTCAAAAGAAGACTATTTCATCAGTAACCATACATTTGAACATTAAACCCGTGCAATGCTTTGGGCAGGATGCATGGAAAATTAAATCACACATAATAAGCTTTTCCAACTAATATCTCATAGGCCAGACATATGTTGAAAATTCTAAGTGTAGGCGCTCTATTGACAAGAATCATGTATCCCATTAATTGTGCATTTTGTGCAGATGTTCTGATTCTGTATTTGTATTGCAAGAAAAAAAAAGTGGAGAGGGAGAGAAGAGTGGAAAAATTGAAAGAAATTAAACATTAATAATCAGTTTTCTTGTAAATCCATTGTCTAAATATTTCTGTTTCTAAAGGAATTCCAGGTATCCTCCATTCTGTGATTCTGTTTTTATTCTTTTGAGAGATGAGAGAAAGAACTAAAAATATGATGAAAGGAAAGAAAAAAAGAAGAATGGAAGACCTGGAGAGCAAGTGAAAAGATCTGATAGATAATTTAATCATTGTAAGGTCTTAAGAGAAGAAGCATGCTAGAAATTTAGAACTTACCATGACAGGAAAATGTCAATATATTTAAAGTTAAAGCCAGAGAAGTTTCTAAAATGGAATCTTCAGAGATTTTAGCTGCCAGAGATTATTTTTTAAAACCATCTATGGTCTAGAAATACAATAAGAGAAAAAGCACAGGCCATGAAAATTTAAAACTAACAAAGAAAAAAGGCAAACATTTTCAAACTTCATCAACGATTCAGAGCATTTTGTGAAAATACAAGGAACAGGTAACTGCTTCTTCTTTGAAGCATTGGTCCTGATATTCCAAGACTTCAGTAGGAATGACCCTAGCTACCTAGGAGATAGACATTTCCTCCATGACCATGGCCTCTTACAACTATATTCAGTGGAATAATGAAATTGTGAACCAATAGGGTGAGGGTAGTTCTAGTTCTGCACAGAGAAAAAACTTTCACAGCATTTGTATCTAGACTATAGAACTCCCTCCTGCAAGAGTGATCATTGAACTCATCATTTTCAGAAATGAATACAAAACTTATTTATTCATCTTAGCTTCCCTTCTATACATTGTTTACACACACGTACATTCAGTCAGACATATAAGGGAAAAAAAAGAAACTAAACTGATCAAGCTATTTTGTCTATATTCTGGGAAGGATAAAAAAGAGAGATGGAGATGTTGTTAGTTATTTTTTTCTTAAATACCAGGGAGTTGCTCAAAGGGGGACTATTTATAGACAGATAGACAGACAGAGGGTAAGATAAGGGAAACCGTACTATGATTTGATAGATGAAGATTAGTTAAATGATTAATGAACATTAGATTTATTGATTTGTAATAAAAATTTTGACCAGCTCTAATGATTATATCAAAGGTGCAACATAAATTAAATTTATCATATAGCTCCCCATTTTATCACATGGGTAACAAGCTATGTTAAAGTAATGTTAAGGTTGCAAAGTCAAATTCTTAAATATTTGAAAATGCCAGAATTAAGACTGCCCATGTAACTTTAATTACATGATCAGAGCTCTCAGTTCCTGGTGTAATAATGGCCTTCTGCTGCTAGAAGGAGCAATTTCAGGGAAAGCCTTACACAGTTCCTGTAGACCTGGGATGGATCATGCTCACTGCGAATGGAATTTTCGATATTGTAGCTGCCAAATTCTAACAAGTCTTCACTGAACACATGAGAATTGAAATTTTTTCAGAGATGTATAACTTGTCCACATTTGGGGCAATTTTCCTAGGATGGGAAAAAAAGCACATCCCTGCAACTAAGACGATTCCCCTACTACATTTAAAGAAAGCATGCAGGAGTGAGAGCTTCTCAACAAAATGGTCGTAAGGATCTTTTTTTAATAAGGCAAAACAACATATTTTTGTTGATCTTATTCTCAGAAACATCTGAACTGTCTGAGCTAAAACGTTCCAAAACATTTCAACCTGAGGCAGACATCAAAAATGGAGAAACTCAGGCTGAATGATTAAAGTTTGGCAAAGTTATAAGCAACTGAAAATAGTATCAAATAATGGGAAGTGTAGGGCAACCTTAACTCTGGGTGACAATAATGACAACGTGAAAAAACTTGATACATATCAAGATTTAATTACTTTAGGTTAGTACTTTCACTGTTGGTCACCTGTTACAAATCTCTGCTGCTGCCTTGCAACTGAAATCAATGCACTGTCAGAATATATCTAGTACTGTATGTTCAACAGCACAGGTAATGTGTTCTTACTAATGTACTTTATCTCCTACAATTGGCAGCTGCCAACCACTTAACAAAAGCTAATAAACTTTAAGAAACCAGAAATTGGATTAGACATAGCCTGCCATATTCAATCAATATATAGATAGTAAGTAGTGTGGTCCATTATCCTCAGTGTACAACATGAGGATTTTTAAATGAAGGGCTGGGGGAAAGCCAACAGATACAGAGAAGCACACAGTTTGGATGGAGACATCCCTTAGGAATGAATTTGTTAAAGGGGGAACTCTATATCCTAGTAACAAGAATAAGAAAGAAGTTGGTAAAGAACAAGTAAGAGCTAGTGAGGAACGGTCACACATAAAAGTTCCATTTACATATAACACATGAAGGTAGGAAGTGAATATTGATAAAATGTACAAATGCTAGAAGTCTAAATATTGAGATGGATGAGATAAAATGCCTGGCATTAAATGAGGATATTGATATAATAGGCATTGCAAAACTTGGTGGAATGAGCATAATCAATGGGACATGATAATACCAGGGTCTAAAATATATAGGAATGACAGAGTGGGGTTGTGCTGGTGGGGAAGTGGGACTACATGTGAAAAAAGCATGTGATCAAATAAAGTAAAACTCTTACCAAACTGTACCACAGAATCTTTGGATAGAAATTTCATGATTGAACAATCGGAATATAGAAGTAGAAATATACTACCGACCACCTGATCAGGATGGCAACAGTGATTGTGAAATGCTCGGGGAGATTTGAGAGGTTACAAAGGTAGAAACCGTAATAATAATTGGGGATTTCAACTATCCTCATATTGATTGGGTACATGTCACCTCAGGAAGGGATGGAGAAATAACATTTCTAGACACAATAAATGACTTCTTCTTAGAGTAGTTTATTCTGGAACTCACAAGGGGAGATGCAATTCATGATTTAGTACAAAGTGAAGCACAGGATCTGATCCAAGAAGTGAATGTAGCTGAACCGCTTGGTGGTAATGACAATAATGTAATTAAACTTAACATCCTTGCAGAGAGAAAAATGCCAAAGAAACCCACCACAGTAGCATTTAACTTCAAAAGCGGAGCTACACAAAAATGAGGAAGCTAATTAAACAGAAATTAAAAGGACTGTCACAAGGGTGAAATGCCTACAAACTGCATGGGGACTATTTAAAAACACCATAATAGAGGCTCAAACTAATGTGAATCCCCAAATTAAAAAAAAACAAATGATGAAAAAAAATGCTACCCTGGCTAAACAACAGAGTAAAAGAAGTGATTAGAGGCAAAAAGGCATCCTTTTAAAATTGGAAGTCAGATCCTAGTGAGGAAAATAGAAAGGAGCATAAACTCTGGCAACTCAAGTATAAAAATATGCTAAGGCAGGTTCAGAAAGAATTTGAAGAGTGACTAGCTGAAAACACAAATAACAAACCTCATTTTTTAAAAAGTAAATCAGAAGGAACATGCCAAACAATCACTGGCTGATTGAGGTGCTAAAATAGCACTCAAGGAAGACAAGGCCATTATGGCCTTTGTACTGGTGTTCACTGCAGAGGATGTGGGGGAGAGCCCCACACACAAGGCATTCTTTTTTTAGGTAACAAATCTGAGGAACTGTACTACACTGAGGTGGCAGTAGAGGAGGTTTTGGAATAAACTGATAAATTAAACAGTAATATGTCACTAGCATCAGATGGTATTCACCTAAGAGTTCTGAAAGAACATAAATATGAAATTCCCGAACTACTAACTGTGGTATGTAACCTATTGCTTAAATCAGCCTCTTTGCTAGATGATTGGTGAAACTCTGATTTTTAAAAATGGTTCCAGAGGGTATCCTGGGAACTACAGGCTGGTAAGTCTAAGTTCAGTACCAGGCAAATTGGGTGAAACTAACTAAATAACAGAATTATTGGACACATTTACATGAAAAATATCTTTCAATGGAAAATGTTCATTAAATAACTGAACAAACAACAACCAAAACATTTTCAGTTTTCATCCACAAACCAAAAAATTTTAGCTGAATACTGAATATTTTAATTTGGACATGCTGTTATTTAGCATCATGGGAATTGTATATTGGTAGGGCCCTTCATGCCCCAATTTTTCTCTTCAGGCCAGCTTCTCCAACTGAACTACATCTCCCATGAGGCACTCTGGCCAGATACTCCCATGATGCACTGCAGCAGCTCAGCAAGGGGAAGGACCATGCTGCAGCATGGAAGATATAATCTATGCCAGGAAGCCCAGCCCATAGAGGAGAATTGTGGCACAAAGCACCCGAACTATAACTCCCAGTGGCATATCTCACTTGAAATATTTGGTTGTCAGCTAAAAGTTTTAAATTTTTGATTTTTCAATTAAAAGTCATTTTTTTTCATGAAAAAAATATTCTGACTAGCTCTATTATTTACAGAACACCCCCTATTTACAGAACACAAACCAACTATGACTCTGATTCAAAGCTCATTGAAATGAATGGAAAATCACCCATGGATTTCAATGGGCTTTTGATCAAAACCCTATATGAGAGAGTTCTTCTTCTGTCTGATAGTGGTGCAGAGATATCCTCATCAGTTCCTATTGTTGCAGTGAAATGTCAGGGAAATGTAAAGGAAATTTCTCACCCTTCCTTCTTCCCCTGCACTTCTTCTACACATACATACAGCCAGCACCCAACAGGCTCTTATCCTCAGACACTGCCCATAGCCAAGGGCATTTTGGATGCGGAAAATAATTCTTGCTTCAAAGCGTGCATAGTGTGCCATGCAATTGATATATTATATACAGAGTAATGCACCAGATTCCTGTTAATTGTTTTCTTGTTTAATTGTCAAAGAAAAGCACATTTCAGGCCTTTTGATTTACTCTAATTCAGTGCACCTGGCAGATTGTAATTACATTGAAGTCATTGTCTCTCCATGAAGAACAATTATGGTCTCTCTCTGATAGGGGTTAATGAACGCTGGAAAGATGAAATGCAAGTTTACTATTGGAATGGATTTAACTTTTGGTTTTTTCACATTCCAACAGCTCTGGACACTTCAGTATATTTGAAGAATGATCTGCGTACTGTGTATTTCACTGGACTTCCTAACAGCAAACATATAGTGCCATAATCTTGTTTTGTTTACTTAGTCTAGTAAGATTTTACCTTCCAAACACACTAAAATATATCCATGTGAGCACCATTCACGATAGTCTCCAGAGATCAACAATAAGAGTGGAAATAGTTAAATATATTAGTCACAGATGGTTTCACACCTACATGATCCAATCAGGTTTGTAGTAGATGTTTGTGTATGAATTCCTATCTTTTCCTGCTGACATGTACTAGCGAGCAAAGAAGGGTTCAGCCATCTGGAAATAAAACCTTGCAATTGCCAGAACTACTTTAATCTGTTTTCTTAGATTAAAGTTATGGAAAATAACCTCAAATGAGAGCCTCGCTAATCTACATATGCTATAATTAGCATTCAAAACAATGTTTTCTCCTCTCTTCTTTTCTAAGGAAAGATTTATCTAGATATAATAAGAGAGCTAAAATAGCAGAGAACACTACAGCGAGGATACGAGTAAGGTTCATTTACAAGGTATATTACTATGTTGTTACTATAATAGTGTTCACTCGAAGCATAACTAAACTACAATTATCAGAATAAACTAGCAATGTATGTTTTGGGCTGGTCTACATTACAGAGTGGAGGTGTACACACTGAAATGCTCCTCCCACTGATGTAACTCCCCTGCTATGCTGATGTAATAAAACCATCTCACCAAGAGGTGTAGGGCTTATGTCGGTGTAGTTAGGGTGACGCAGTGTCAGCGTAGATGCTGTGTTCCTTACATTGGCTGTTGGCTGTCATTCTTGTCCATTTCATGACTCCAGCACAGTCAGAGCCCAGGTGCCCCCTGGAAAGCTAAGTGGCTGGACCCCGCTCCAGTCTGGGAGTGAGGTGAGAAGCCCTGGGTGGATGGAGCAGAGGGAAGCCTGGATGCTCCACCCTGCTCTCTGTGGGGAGCCATGGCAGCCTTGTCAATTTCATGGCTGAGCCAAAATTGACAAGGCTGCCTGGCTGCTATAGGGAGCTGGAGGGGGGTAGAAGATAGAAGCTGGGGCAGCTGGACCCTGCTCCCAGGGAGTGATAAGCCCTGTGCGACTTCCCTTGCCTCTTGGCAGAGAATGGGAAGGCAAGACGCCCCGGGTGGCTTCCTTCAGCTCCCAGTGGTGAATGGGGAGAGGAGAGAAAGCCGCCCTCTGGAAGCCAGTGCTTCTCTTAGGTTGATGGAAGTGTTCCTAATGAAGACAGTCATCACCAATCCAAGGAGGGGTGTGTGGGCATCAGCCACTGCAATAATTAATGTGGCGGCTGTAAGTCGACCTAACATAGGTCGACTTATCTTTGTATTGCAGACATGGCCTTCGTGATGCATTATTCTAGTGAAGTGATTCTTCACTTACTTGCTCCACAAAACTGACTACTTTGCACTGAATTTTCTAATCATTAAAGGGCAAATCCTGGTGTTAATAAAACCATTTGCAAGACTTCCATTAATTTTGGTAGAACCAGGATTTGGCTCTATTGTGAATGACTGCAGTTATACTGTGTATTAAAGCACAGAAGTACTATAGTAAAGTAAACATCAAGGGCTAGATTTGCAAATGAACTTAGTGTGATGACACTGAGCATTGCCACACCTAACTTTTAGGTGCCTAAAAATCACTGGGATTCACAAAACCTGAGTTTGGTGCCGTGGCTTCCTACAAAATGAATGGTAGAGATGGGAGCCTCAGATGGGGATTCACAAAAGCCAGCATGCTAGGCCTAAAATAGCCAATGGGAGGTAGCAAGCTGATGGGTAAGTGCTAAGCCCACTCTTGGAGACAGGTACTACGGGCTACAGGAAAGCATCTCCTCTGCTTGGGATTCTCAGCTGCAAACCCAGTGTTGGTATTAGGCCCTTACATAGCTTTAGCGAGAAGTTGGGAGGAGGAGGATTATGTGCTCCCTCACACCTTTTAGCCAAGTGGTTGAGGGACTCACCTGGGATGTGGGAGACCCCTACTTCAAGTCCCTCCTCTGCCTCACGGGGAGAAGGGACTTGAACAAGCAGCTGCCACCTCTCATGGAAGTGCGCTAGCCAATGGGCTCGAAGATATTTGTTAGGGTATGTCTACACAGCAAAGAAAACCCCGAAAGAAACCGAAATGAAGAGCAAGCTGAGATAGCAAGAATTAAGCAGGAGCAAGGGTGGGAAATGAGTCAGGAACAGGACAGGAGCAATACAAAGAGTAGCTGCCCTTCCTCAGCAGTCAGATGGTGTAGACAGTCAGGCAGCCTGGTGCAGGCAGTTGCACTTGTTGGGTTGCCAGGAGACAGACTCTGCTGCAGGCCCTCATCCCTGACAATGTGTTGTGAGGCTCCCTCAGTTTCTCCTGTTGAAGCTGTTCCATCATGAATAAATAATATTTAAAAGTAGTTGGAGTGGTAGGGGGCTGAGAAAGAGCATGAGAATGACTCTGTAACCTGGGGTTAGAACACTCACCTGGGAGGAGGGAGACCCAAGGTCCAGTCCTCCTGCTCCAACAGCTTTTAAATTATTTATCCAAAGAGGAACAGCTTCAACAGGAGCAACTGAGAGCACTCCATATCAGAATATCAGATAGCCCAGTAGCTTGGACACTTAGCTGAGCGGTGTGAGACGGATGTACAACCCCATCTCACTATCAGACAAAGGGAGAATTGAAGCTGGGCCTCTCACATCCTGTATGAGTATTCTACCGCCTGAGTTAAGAGTTATAAGGCAGATGGTATCATCTTCTCAGGTGTTTCTTGCAAAACATGGTTTAGGTGATTCCAGGAGAGGGTTTCATGGCTGTAGAACTAAAGCAAAGATAGGCACCGTCTTCCAGACTGGATTTAGGTGCCCAAGTCCCAGAAAGGGGACAGACCCCTCTTGTCAGCATCTGCTATTAGCTAGTTTAGGGGTCTCCCTGCCTAGTCTGCTGGCTTTTGTCTCTCCCCTTTTGTTGTACAGAGAGCCTGGGCACCTAACTCAGGCTTTGTGGATTCCAGTGATTTTTATATGCACCTAAACGTTAGGCATTGGAATGCTGAGCCTCACAGCTAGGTGCCTCCAGGCTCAATTTTTGTTTTGTTTTGTCACTCTGTGACTTTGTTTTCTTAAAATGTAAAGGAGATGCTAAAATATGCATTTTACCCTATCATCTTTGCATTTTTTGTTACAGTAACATATTGTGTTATTATTGTGTAATCAAATGGTAGCAATAGGAACCCACAGTAGTTTCTGTAGAAAGGAAAACAGTTTAAGTGAACAGATAAAACTAACTGCTATTCCTCTGTGGTTTTCTCTCAGGTTTGATAGCGGTCTTGATAATTTCTGAGACAAGTTTATGGCACAGATTTTTACAGATGTATTATTATTATTATTACACCTGAGGAGTGTGTGCATTTGACATGCCTGGACGTTTCAAAAAAAAAAATCTCCAATTCATTTCAGACTCTTTGTAAATAATGATACTAATAGGAGAGGGTAATGAGTCCAGCCTTTCTATTCACTCTCCAACTTGCCCCAATTCCCATGCCAGTGATATTTTTACATCCTTCTACCACCAAAATGTGTAAGTGATTGTTAAATATGCATTAAATAGAAAGGCAGAATGAAATGTGATTGCTGGAAGTAAAGAGCTACATGCTAGTTAGGTGCCTTGGGCTGGCATATGCACCAACAAATACCTAGCAATGTAAATGCTTTAGCCATAGCAAAATAATTCTCATATTTTCACAGCTGATACATTGTTATAGGAAGAGTCCTCAATGACCAGATTCAGCTGGGCTTGGATTTTCTCATTATCCTAGTTAGTCACCGATAACCACTTGGCTGCTTCTAGCTTGCCAGCAGCACATTAGTGGGAAGATCTCCCCTGAGACATGCTAACAATGAATAGTAGAGAGCAGATTGATGTTGAAGACATTGATGTTGGCAAAAAATGAGTAACTGATGTCTTCGGTGAATACAGTATTATTAGCAGGGATCCTAGTTTCCTGTGATAAAAAAACAATTCTTCGATTAAAAAAAAAAATCCTCTGTGTTTTTCCGCAATTAAAATGAAAGGTTGAACTTTAGTTTCCCTAGGCACCATATATATAGGTATCAATTGAACACAATGTTTTATTGATATAGTTACAGTTGCAAAACGCTGGAATGATCCAGTCCCAGTGCATTGTTTTTTTACTGTTGTCGATGGCCCTGCTGTTTCAGCCTCCTGTTTTTATTTCTTTTCATTCAGTTTATGTTAACACTTTCTTTGAGTTCTACAACTGTCTGCCTTCAAACATAATCTACATCCTTGCTGCATACAGTGCAAAACAATGTGAAATGTGCCCTTGCCAAACTCAGGAACACGGTCTTTAGGGGGTGATTTTAAAAGTTTTCGGCATCTTTTCATAATTTTAATTACTCGCGTCTGGAAGCTGAAGTGATATTTGCCATTAAGTAACCTTTATATGCTCTAAGCTCTGTATTGGAGTATGTTTAGCTATGTAAATTTCAAGTGCATTAAAAAATCAACCACAAGAGGGGGTGGTTGCATGCATTGAATCAATGACACTGGTACTTTCAGTAAAATTTAGTTAATAGTTAATGTGTTTGTACTTTGTAAACACATAAAAATTAAATATTCTCTGTAAAAACACAAATTCTGCATTTTTCCGAGGCAAACGGATTTCTAGGATCCCTGATTGTTAGTAAGTGGCTTCTGGCAAACTTGTCCTCTACAGTTGTGTGAAGAAGTAGATCAGACAGACCATCAAAGCAGTGACCAGTGCATTATGGAAAAATAGTGTGGAGGACTTTTTGCATCGATGTGGTTTTTACACTATCAAATCCTGTCCATACTGGAGCTGCACTGGTGGATAGTGGCATGCTGGAGGGTCACATAGTGTTAACTTTGTGCAGAGTAATTTTAACGTTGGTGTACAACATTGGAAACATTTTTGTGTGTGGAAGCATAGTGTACGTCATGCTATGAGGAGCAAAGGATGTAATGATAGTATGTTAAATTTTTCCAGTTCATACAAACCCGAAAGCTCTGGCAGCTTTTTGACTGCGGTGATCAAGTATCTCACTGCCAATGTAGTAGATTTATCTGGACACTTTACCTAAGACAGGAACAACCTTTGGCACCTGCACCTCACCATCCACAAAGAAGAGCTTAACAAACAGCCATAGAATCATAGAAATGTAGACCTGGAAGAGACCTCGATTAGGTCATCTAGTCCAGTTCTCTGCATTGAGGCCAGACTACGTATTATCTAGACCATCTCTGACAGGGGTTTGTCTAACCTGTTCTTAAAAGCCTCCAGTGATGGAGATTCCACAATCTCCTTAGGTAATTTGTTCTAGTGCTTAATTACCCTTACAGTTAGGAAGTTTTTCTTAATGTCTAACCTAAATCTTCCTTGCTGAAATTTAAGCCCATTACTTCTGGTCCTGTCCTCAGTAGAAAAGGAGAACAATTTTTCATCCTTTTCTTTATAACAACCTTTTATGTACTTGAAGACTGTTATTATATCTCCGTCCCTCCCTTAGTCACCTCTTCTCCAAACTATACAAACCCAGTTTTTTTAATCTTCCCTTGTAGGTCATGTTTGCAAGACCTTTAATCATTTTTGTTGCTCTCCTGTGGACTTTCTCCAATTTCTCCACCTTTCCCATGGTGTGGTGCCGAGAACTGGACATAGTACTTCAATTGAGGCCTTATCGATTCTGAGCACAGTGGAAGGATTACTTTTTGTGTCTTGCATTCAACACTCCTCCTAAAACATCCCAGAATAATGTTTGCTTTTTTTGCAACAGTATTACATTTTACGTTTTGAATTCGTACAATTGATTATTGCTTCCGAAGTATACTACTTTGCATTTGTCCTTATTTAATTACATCCTATTTGTTTCAAACCATTTCTCTAGTTTGTCAAGATCAGTTTAACATACAATGCAACACCTCCTCTTTTTTCCCTATCTGTCTTTCCTGATCAAGCTGTGCCCTTTTATACAAATATTCCAGTCATGTGAATTATCCCACCAAATCACCATGATGCCAGTTATATTATATTTGTGATTATTGATCAGTATTCCTAGCTCTTCCTGTTTCTTTCTGATACTTCTTTTATTAGTTTACAGACTTCTTAAGATGCTAATTAGATTTCTCATTTCTCCTTTGTCCCTGCGATGATTGACCATGTTGCCCCCAAATTCCAACCATTCACCAAGGTCTCCATGTTCAGGACTTACCTGTGGGCTTTTATCTCCTGCCTCCATGGAACTCATTTAAAGCCCACCTCATTAGGTTGGCCAGTCTGTATCTGAAGATAATCTTTCCCTTCCTTGATAGGTGGACCACATTTCTGCTCAGCAGTCATTCTTCTCAGCACATCATCCTATAGTTGAGACAGCCGATGCTCTCCTTGTGACATCATCCCCGCAGCCATGCTTTCACCTCCAGCATGTGTCTATCTCTACCTGGGCCCCTACCCTCGACAGTAAGGTTCGATAAGAACACCACCTGCACCCCCACCTCCTTCACCCTCATTCCCAGAGCAATGTAGTCACTTCTGATCTGCTCAGGGTCATACCTCGTAGGATAATTAGTGCCCACATGGATGAACAGCATGGGATAGTAGTCAGAGAGCTGGATGATCATTGGCAATCCTTCTGTAATGTCTTGGATACAGGCACATAATGCATCTCTGTTCCTTAGCACAGCATTTTGTCCAGTGTCCAGGACATTTTCTTGCCCAAGAGAACAAAAAACAACAGCAAGACTTCCATTATCTTCAGTCAGACTATAAACTTCAAAATTACTCCAATTTTGGCCCAGTAGTTTACCCTAAAAATTGTATGACTTAGTTGAGGAACTTTGCTCACTGTATTTCTTGCAGTGTTTCAGCTTCTTAGGACCTTCCCAACAAGCGGTTCTATCTCTTTAAACTCCAAGTATGTGTGTCACTTGTTTTCCTTAATTATTTCAGTTTTCCTGTACCTGTGCCAGTGGAAATCTTCAGGACAGGTGTTCCATATTTGGGGTCCTGAATTAAGAAGAGCCTGGATGGAGACCAAGGATACCCAAGCCAACCACAACAGCCTTGAAGAACCATAGCAGAGAGGTAGGCCAAATCTACATTTAAAAAAAAAAAAAAAAAAAAAAAAAAAAAAAAAAAAAAAAAAAAAAAAAAAAAGCCGGGATAGCAATGTCAGTTAAAGGTATAATTTTTTATGACAAGTTTATACTGGCAAAAGCTATAGTGTAGACATAGTGAAACTGAGGAGGAAAAATGTTTTTGCCAGCATAGGTTATTTTGTTTAGAGGAACTGGTATAAGCTTTAGTTGCAAAAGCACTCTTTCTGCCAGTATTAGCTGTGTCTACACTAGGAGGATTTGCTAGTATACCAGTATAGGTATACTGGCAAAGCTTTTTTTAGCATAGACAAGGCTATAATTGCTTGAATTCCTTGGGCTTTGATTACTGATGGCTTTATATATAATCAGTAAAACAATGGGATGAGTCAGATGAATACAATGGATAAGAAATTACCCATGCTTCAGTAGCACACAATGGAAGGCTTGGTTCCTGTCTACTTGAGCTGTCATATAATTATATAGTTCTCCATAACAAATTTTTAATTATATAAGAATCAGATTTTACAATGCTTGCTGCTCTGATATATTATTACACACATACATTAGCAGCTTGCATGGAAGATGAATCAGGGTAATCAGACTAGACATCCCACTAGATTGACTTATTAGAACATTACTTCATCTGACTGAGGTCCATGAAGGATTTATATCTCAGAAGTAACAGTAACCAAAGAAGAACAAGTCCAAAAAAAGATTACATTTAACTAAAGAACAAATGGTATGTTTGTGCCTGATTGTTCCACAGAGAGAATATTTCCATCTCAGAGTCTTTGACACTTTGGAAATAATGATAAAGAACTGGAAACAATTATAAAGTGTATCAAATTTTTAAAAAGTGAACAAACTTATTTTTAGCTTTATAATACCTATCCTATGATCGCTATGCAAAACTACTGTAAACCATGCTACTCATGCTAAGTCAGCTCAGGAAAATAGGAATAGAGAAAAGAATAGCAGTTTCTGTTTTGTGAGCCCAAAGCAAAGCAAGTATAATTTAACAACTCACGGGCACCCACCGCAGTGACAAGTTTTGAAATAAAACTTTCAATTTTTATGTAAATCTGCTGACATTTTTTCTAGTTTTTTTAATTTCCTCATTTTTAATTACCAGGGATATTTGCATGAAAAATACACATGTTGCTTAAAAACTGAGTCTTGTGAAACTAAACAAGTGAGGTGTCTAGTGTGGTACGAGCAATTCCTGATCACTATTTTCTGACACTGAGCAGAGAGAAAAGTCTGAATGCAACTCAGTGTGTTTCTGCTGCCCCCTGCTGTGTTTCTGTGGTGGAGACATTAGTTCTCCATGATCAACAGTAGCTCATGAAGAGAGCTAGTGGTATGAGTATGGATGTTTGCTCGATGCATATGGATCATCCATCAGCATCACCAATGCCACCACTCTGCTACATTGTGGCATGCAGCTGAGAGGCTTCCAGGATACTGGTAGAGACAGGGAACTGAAGAAGATTCTTCACTGGTTTCTTGACTGACTTGCTCAAAGAGGAGAGTGGACACAGTACAGCTGGTTGGCAAGGCTGGTTGCATCAAGTGACTATTTCTTGAGTACTGGCTAGACTACTGCATGATAGGATGTAGATTTCCCTCATCAAAGCAGTTATTGAAAAAATCTGGACTAGATTGTGGAGCAAGTAAAATTCTACTTCAAGCTTCTGGCATACAGGGGAAGTGCACAGGCTATTCCATGCTATGGAATGAATAAACCTGCCTTGCCCTTCACAGTTGGCCATCAAAAACATTTGGATTATCACTTCTGTAAAACATTTTTAAAAAGAAAAGTGGGAAGCAGGATTTTTTTTAAAAATAGAAAACACATATGCTCCTCTTTGCACAACCAGCAATGTAATATTTAGTCGGCCATATTCAGTCAGCCAAGAGTCTGCCATAAAAGTTGGGGTGCCAAATTTATTTATAAATAATAGAACACAAATCTTAATAATGGGACACAACTTTCCTTCTCTTTCACAAAGCTTTATAGATTCCGTGACAATTTCCAGCTTGCTTTCTAAGAGGCTGGGGGAAATCCTTATGCTTCCATCACCTGCAAATTTAACTTAAGGTTTCTGCCAGTCTCCATAACAATCCTTCCCCGTGCCTCCCACATGTACACACACATTTTGTTCTAAAATAAAAAAATAAAATAAAAAGTGTTCTTTTGGGATGTGAAAATCAGCAGAGATGCCCATGTTCCCCAACCACAGCTCTGCCTAAAAATCTTTTCCTTCCACATGGAGAAGCAATGTTTGTGTATGTGTAGGAATGCAAGGCAAGAAGAAACAAGGAAACAACACAGTAACATCCCTGTTGCTATTGTAGTAACAAGGGCTATTAGCATGGAACTTCAGTGCTGCCACTGTGTGAAGTAACATCAAAGCCTTTCATAACATTTTCTTAGACAATATGCTGGGTGAAAGAGAATCACTAGCATCCCTCCTAGCACTTTCATTCTCCTGGCATCATGTGCCTGTACCAGATATGAACTGGTACAGAGCTTCCATCTTAGCAAGGTTCATACCATATGTGTTCATCATAAGATCCTTTACTGCACAGTAAGGTGTGGTAGAAGTTAGCTGAATAAGGTATTTTACACAAAGCACCAGTTTGAACAGTATAGTACAGTTTAGCATTCCATTACACCTCCCTCTTTAAGTTCTACATTCCTACCATTTATAATATTTACATTATCGTACTGTCTTTGAAGTTCAGTATGTCTCAGCTTGTTAAGTGTCTCTGATTTGAATTGTACTGGTTTTAACTTTGTCATGTGGCGGTTCATTAGTTACAAAAACTGGCTGTGATGGGTCCAGAATCCTTGAATCTTCTTGTTCTGTATCCACCATTTATAAAGTTTCCTTTGTTGATCATTCTTTCTGAGGAACAAACTGTAGATGTCAACAGTTTCTGCTGAGCTCTCCACTGTTGGTCTCAATCACATCTGACCTGGGCACTGAATTCTTTCCCTTTACAAAGCTGGAGTTGTCTGTCCTTTTCCTCCATCCAGTTTGACACAAACACAGTTATCAGGTTCTAAATGTGGCAGTTCTGAGTGATATCTGTTGTAAAAGTTTTCATTAGCTCTTTTAACCTTTTTATCATATTTGGCTGTTCTCGTTGTGTCTGGCCACAGATTCTTTTCCAAGTAGGCACAGTAGTTCTGAGTTGTCTTCCCATCAGGAGCTATGCTGTATTATGTTCAATAGATGCTATTGGTGTTGATCTGTAACTCAGAAGAGCAAGGAATGGATCTTCCTTCTGCAGGATATTCTTGGCTGCCTGCACAGCTCTCTCTCCATCATTCACTTGTGGTAAAGTGGGCGTCTAGTAATATGATCAAAATAATATTTTGTTTGGAATGACAAATTCTGCTGCAGTGAATTCTGAGTTATTCTGGAATACTGAAGTGTGTTAGGATTAGTAGTATACAATTTAGGTTTGTATAAGTGTTTAGGCCTGTGTATCTGCCTGAGATGGTATTCTGGGTGTGCTCTTGGGCCTGCTTGCCTGCCTGAAAGCTAAAGTCTTCAAGATATACATGTAAACAAAAAACAAAGACAGTGTGTGTTTCTTTTGCCTATCCACAACCAGATGTGTTTTCTTTATTACTGTGAGAAGAGATAAGGGATATACTTAAAATGTTTTAAGGTGTAGTGGGGGTTGATATATAAATGTGCAAACGAAGGAAAGCTCTGACTCCTTTTCAAGGCAGATGCCAGAGCAAGATTAAGCAACCGGTTGGGAGGAGCAAGGGGGGTAAAAACATGTGTGAGAAAGAAACACTAAAGGGCCACAAAGTGACCGTAGTCAAAATGCTCCCTTCCCCTTCCATGAGGTACAAAAGAGGTGGTACCAAAGCCCCCAGACTCAAGACCCTACAAAATGGGTCCATACATGACCATAAATTGGAAAGGGTGGTACCAGGGGACGCACTACAGGTGTATTTAAGCTTACCAAGAAAAAGGAGGGAGAGGAGGGAGCTCCGTCAGCATATGGAGCTATGGTTAGGGAAAGAGGGAGCTCTATGGGAGCGTAGAGCAATGGTTAGGGGGAAGGAAACTCTATTGATGTATATAGAGCTATGGTTAAAGGGGAAGGAAACTCTATTGGCGAATAGACATATGGTTATGAGAAAGGAAACCCAACTGATGTGAAGCACTATGGTTTTATGCTTGCTTGTTTAGCCCCAATAAACATTGCATTGCCTGCAGTTTGGACTCTGGACTGCTGCTTTCTGTCTGCAAACGTGTCTGGGAACTGAGAGAGACAGGCAGGGGAGCCCTAACAAAGTGTTCAAAAGTGCATGTTGATGAGATCCTGCAACCTTTGTTGCTGTTTCCTTCTGTTTCTGTTTTTAGTTTACTTCTGACACCATGTCATGTTCCTGCACCAGATATGGACTGACTACAGAGCTTTCTTCTAAGCAATGTACACACCAAATGTATTCATCAAAAGATCCTTTAATGCTCTGTTAAGTATAACTGAGGTTAGCTTACATAAGATATTTTACATACAGTACCACGAATTTAGCATACTATTACACTAGGCACTCTGAAGATACACAACTTCCCATGAACAGACATGATCATTAGAAGTTTATATACATGAGGCTAATAATGAAGGAATTACATGTTTACATTCCAAAATGTGGTAAATTTGTCATGTTAAGGCACAAATGAGAACAGTTTTGTTTGTGTAGCTTGCCTAACTGTGGGGAAAATATTGTAGCAAGAGGATTCTTGTGGTGAGGATTTGGTTGTATTCTCAGTAGTTCATCATTTTACAAGTAAGTCAATAAAGCTCTAACACCATAACACTGATGAGCAGGGTTTAAGTGTAATCCATGACAGAAGTATTTGAAATGTATAGGAATTTAGCAGTGTAGTAAAAACAAAGTGAAAATAAACAAAAAGCTGGTAGAGCAAAGCAGCAAGTGGCTGAGGAAGTCAGAAAGGGCTGTCTAAAACAAAATCATCAGAGTTGTCAGGTCCCAAATTATGGTTCTCTCCCCTTAAACAAATACAAAACAAAACACACAACCCACACATTTTTATTTAATTTATTCATTTCTTGTTAAATTTCCTCCACACACTGGAGAATTCTTAACCCTCCAAAAAGGAAATGCAACTCTGATAATATCTCAGCTGTCAGGCTGGAAAATCCACCCAAAACAATTCCAGGCCACTGGGTTTATTTTGTTCACAGACACACATACACATGCCCGTTATACTGATTCTCCACTCTGCCTGGCTGTTCTGAGCTCATGAGATGGCTCAGCACTGAAATTTCTAAGAATGCTATTCTCTGAGGACCAGAATGTGTGCCGGGGTGGTGACAAAGACAGACACAAATCCACTGACCTACCCCCTCTTCAGGGCTGGATTTAGGGGCACATGACACAGGTGAGTGTGTGGAGTGCTGGGCTTGGGGGGTGCCACGTAAACATTGTAAGCAAGGCATTACAAACTCAGTCGATGGACATTACACCACCACTACTTTGATGAGAAACTGCTTTGATTTTGTCGTGGCTTCCAGAGAAAATAGATGCCATCACTGCTGCCAAAGAAATGGCAGAAAACAGGAGTTGAGCCTGTCTTTAAGGAAACTTGTATTCATCGGAAGAAGAAATAGTTTGTTGCGAGGGCAGAGATGAGGTGATGGGAAGCTCGGAAGAAAAATTCAAGAGAGAGTGTTTTTGGTTTCTTGTTGGCACTGCTCAAGTATCCATCTAAGAAAGGTTCGGTCAAATGAAGCACCATGAAAAGATCTGGAAGTTTTTGTATGACCATAGTAAACTATGAACAGACAGGAAAACACTCTTGAACAATTGTATGGACCTTCACCGGACGCTGATACATGGGGAATGTTTGGACATCAATGATAAAGACTTCTGTGTTGAAATGAACAACATCCATCACATTTTGCCACATGAGAAGCACTCTCCACTCCAAGTTCTCCAATTCATTCATGATGCAGAGCTGAAGGACACTTTTCCTAATCTGTGGATATCTTTGAGGATTCTGTTCACTGCCAGTCACTGTTGCAAGTGGTAAGCGCAGCTTTTCGAAGCTCAGGCTCATTAAAACATATCTTCGATCACTGATGGGGAACAAGAGACTGACATTGCTTGCTATTTTATCGCTTGAAAATCCCATTGGCCAGTTTTTAGATCTCTCTGATGCATGAGGACAAAGATGAGAAATGTGACCTTTTGAACTAAAGGACCAGGGCTAACATTCTACTATAACCTATTATAACACTATTTAATACTGGTCCACCCAGTGTTGGTGCACAGTTCAATTTCTTGTTGTTTGTACATTTCAGTTTTTCTTAATATTAAAAAAGTTTCTATAAGCTTAGAGGAAACAATTTTTTTATTCGCTTATATATGGCATGAATAAATACAGATTTACAGATCCTAGTGTGCAAATTTATCATCTTATATGACAGGGAAAATCATGTATGCAAATTGTGCATCAAAGTCATGAAATGGGCTACAAATGCAATACAAATAAATTATTCAAAAGTTTAACAATTAGAAGGGGGAGAGAGCTGAAGATGCTCCTTGCCTGGGGTCCCATTTGATCTAGGGCCAGCCCTGCCCCTCTTCTTTCATTGCTTGCATAAGGGCTAGCCACAACTGCAGTCCCTATGCTCACATTCCTAATGCAGCCTCTATGCACCACAAGGCAGCCTAAGGATGGGGGCAGTTGGTGCAAACCCCAGGCGAGCCAGGGATTTTGAGGAGAAATTGCACATCTCCAACCAAGGTACAATCTTTTCCTGAGTCTTTCCCCCAACCTCAAAGGGAGTTGCAGTGCCACATTGTCCACAATGGAGGACTCTTCTTTAAATGTATGATCTAGCCTTCAGTAAGTATTCAGGGACAGCTACTGTCAATTACAGTCAATGCATCTCACTAAGAAATTTGGAGCTTTGTAATGAATCCATATTGATTAAATATGATCAAGCATTTGTCATATCAAAATTCAGCATTTTTAATAAATTGCCAAATGCTGATGAGAGTTTTTTAATGCCGATATTTGCTTGATTGCTATCATCTGTTGATCCATGCAATATAGCTGTAGCAATGTGGGTCCCAGGATATTAGAAAGACTAGGTGGGTGAGATAATATCTTTTATTGGACCAAGAACTTGTCTCTCTCACCAACAGAAGTTGGCTCGATAAAAGATATTACCTCTCCCACCATATGCTGATCCAGTTTATCTGGCAGGAACACTATCAATATAATTGAGATCACATACACTACTTCTGTTCTCATCTTCCTATCTCTGTGTCCATCCTCATTATCTGCTAGTGCCATAGCATGAACAGCCAATTAATCTCAAACCACAGAGAAAACTAGGAATGATACTGAAGTAGTCTCTGCTTTTTACTTCTTTTGGTAGGATGCTTACAAATATGAGCAATGTCTTTTAGCGAAATGTCTAGTGAAAAAGAATCTGTGTGCAATGAATGGCTTAGAATGTGACCTCAATCTGTTGCCATTTGGAGAAAACTGATGTATAATAGATTAGCACAGTGTATGCTATGTGTTGATGAGTACTGTTGTCCTGTGTCAATGGCGTATCAGTCCACATTGCCAGCTGTCACTTTGTCTTCTGCTTTGTCTTCTCACTCCTCATCATCACAATGTTATGTCTGTTTTTAAATAATTTCTAATTAGAGGATTTTAGAGTTCCTCATGATATCATGAAAAAACTTTCTATAGAATTTGAAATTACAATTACTATGGTTTGTCCTAGCAGCTTCCACATCAGGGCCTTTGAAAATAGGGGCTAATTGTTAATGTCTTCACATATTAGCTATCCTCAAATTGTATTATTTATATTAATTGACTTCATGTCTAGATCATGAGCTATTTGGGTGATTCTTCCTTCTCAATTTAAATTACTTGTCCTGTAATTTAACAGAAAAATATTTAGTTTTAATTTATTTGTATTTATTTCTGAAGATATTTTTAATATTGGAGTGAGACATGCATATAACTAGCATATTTCTAGCAATGTGGGCACCAATTTTTCTGCAATTGCTGTTCTACTAATGTTTCACATAATTGGCAAGGTTTCCTATTTTACATATGGGGAAACTGAAGTGAAGTGACTAGCTTGGGGTTATATAGCAGATCTGGGCATGAAACCCAGGTCTGAGTCCCAGTCTAGCACTTTATCCATGAGGCAACACTGCCTCTCCACTCAAGTAAATTGTTACTACTTGTATTTTTTGTTGTACCACAGAATCAATACAGCTCTGAGAGAGTGAGCTGGATTCTATCAGCTGGCACATTATCAGCTGAATCACTAACTGCATTCAAATTGTACAATCTTTGTTGGTGATGTCTGGGCCAAAGAAAACCCAGCTTCACTTTCAGATTCCAGAATGAGTTTTAAAGGGCGGCAATTGAAAAAACAACACCGTGTTTTTACACGTAGATGGAGCAGATATGATATTGAAATCGTTGGGAGACAAAAATGAGCCCCATCATCCCTTTTCCATAAAGTCATTTCACAGAGCAGAACCACACTTTCAGGTTTGCAACTATCTTGGTCTGATTACATTTAATTATGTCCCTATTCCAGCCTACTAACCACATACAAGATGAACAAAATCCTTGTAAAATGTTAAGGGAAACCTTCCAAGAAAAGCAAATATTCTTTAATTGTATTTCTAATAATATCTTAGGATCCTGAAGCGAAGTAATTTTAAAAATAGAGTTTTCTTTTTGCCATGTATACTGTTTCTTAGAGACAAGACAATCACTTTTAGGAACAGTTTATTTGACAAACTTAGCTGTTGAGAGTTTTTCATGGAGACATTATGGATTTTTAAAAATAGTTTGTTCACTATTAATTATTTATGAATTCTTCATTAAAATGAATTTAAGACTATGAATTACCAGCATTGCCATTCACAGATGTTCAAAAATCCTCTCAGAATCATAAGAGTGGCTTTAAAATAATGAAATATTTTTAAAAATAATAAATATTGGGTTATTTTTATTTGCCTTTTGTTTTTTTGACCCTTCAGGGTACACTTGCCTCATGTTTTCTAAATGTTCTCCACAACCATGAGGGCTAGAATCTTACATTCTTCTACAATGAAAGCTGAGTTTCTCACATAATCACTTGTCTTCAGGATGTAGGAACTTAAGTAAAAAATTAACTATTGCAAGTTTTCTGATAAAACCCAAAAAGTGTATAACACCAGCTCTATTGTTTATCGTGATTGTTGCTATATTTACTGCCCTTATTCTGTTATTACCACAGTGTCGTTGATCACCTTAGTCAGATGGTATTGTTTCTATTTTCATATTTGATGTAGGCAATTATAATAAAGATAGGGTTGTTATGATTAAGTCATTGGACCTTTGAATCTCTCAGGGTGAAGGAAGGAGCAGTCTGTAGGCTTAGGAGGAGCTAAACTACAAAATTAGGAAATTTTAAAAACTATTTTAAAACTTTACCTTCCTGTGTCTCTTGAGTCAGAACTTTCATAGCTAGAAAAATTAGTCTATTTTAATACTATAGACTGGGGTCAGGTTTAGAATTAGTTGTCTTTCTTCACAGGTTTACTAAGTTATTTTGCTTGGTAAAGCTTGGTAAGTCTGAGTGCTAAAGGATTCTGGGAGCAAGGCCTCTTAGCACTAGGCAGATTATATGGCAAATCACTAAGAATACAGAAATTGTACTTGGCACTGATATAAACCATGAATGTTTATCCAGGCCCTGTGTGTGTTGCAGTGGGTGTGTGTAATGGTGAATCTGGGACTAACTGACCTGGGTCAACTGACCCTATAGAACAGCACAACATCTGGTACCCGGGTGAATATTTGACAATATGTATATGTCAGCCAATCCCTGTTGTCCCTCCCAAAATTAATTAGAAAAACAAGTTATAAATAATCATAAATATGCTAAATAAGTGCTAGCACAGCATATTTTGGGGACATGTGACTCTTCTGAGAAAAGGGTATAACTACTGGGGAATATCACATGCCACAAAGACATCCCAAATAACATCTGAAGAGGGACTTTAGAACCAAAGTCAGAGTAGCCAACACCCTACCACAAAGGACCATTAAATAGATCAGGTACTCAAGAAGAAGAAAAACCAGAAATTCAGGGTAGCCAAGACCCTGTTACGGGGGACTCAGATAGCAGACCAAGTACCTAAAGGAACCAATAGGAGGAAGAAAACAGTCTCCATCTAGAATTAGTATCTGTACCTGCTTTGTTTGCTAATCAGGATACTATGTGGGGCCAGCATAGTTACTGAGGGTTTATGCTTGATGAATTGAGGCTTACTAAGGGAAGCCATTGTATATAGTTTTTTCTTTTTGTCTGTGATACCTGCTTTCCAATAAATCGCTTTGCATTGAAGAGATTGAAACCTAGTCTCCACTGGTATGGTTATTGGGTGCCCAGCTGTGGGTATGTGACTGGACCCCGGCCCAACAACCAGATCTTGTTTGGCCTATTTAATTGCCTCTGTGCAAGGACTAGAGCTAGTCAAATGCTGTGAAGCATTGTCATGAAGGCCAAACAGCTGTTTGGTTTGACCATTTACAAATCCCTTATGAAGGTTTGGAGAATAGCTTTTCTCGGCAAACAAGATATCTCTACATGGACAAGCATATTTGGCACTATTCATTACTCATTATTTATTATTCCATTGTTTAAAATGTTTCAGAGATCCAATGAGGGTGAAGGAACAACAACATCTTGTGACTCAGATAACCTATCACAAACCCTGAATAGTTAATAGTGAATAGTTACAGTGAAGTCAGCTCTCATAAGTCATTCAGAGAATATTTACGCAAAACAAAGATATTTGCCTAGATCAGTATTGATTTGACAACGTCTCACAAACAGAAAAGTCTCTCAGCTTATTGGATAATGTATTTGTAAATATAACTCAATCATCTCTATTAATGTTTGTGGCCAGGGTTTTTGTTTAGTCTTTGGCGAAAGATGCAGTCACATACTCTTCCCAAAATGTTAATCCACCACTTGTGTATTTCACTATCCATAAAGATTTGAGCAATTGTTCATGAACACTTTGGGACTTGCTGCTGAAATTGATGTCACTGAATTAGATTTGTTTTGTGCCGGGAATTAAATGATAGAACTATGAGGCAACAGGAGAAGCATAAGAATCAATAATATCATGGTTCTTAGCACATGAACACAGTGTAACAGCCTTTTTTTTAATTCACCAAATTATTCACAAATAATGTAACCACTTGGCCCACACCTCCACTGTGACATTTACTTTCTACATTTCACTCAGTTTGGACAATTAAATTAAACTGGTCAATTCCCTTTTCTTGTTATAGTCAGTTTCTCTTTCTGGTTCTCATGCACAAGCACAAAAGTGCTGTGATTGACCTTCCAACACTTGGTAGAGAATTTATAAAGTACCAAAAAAAACCTCCACACAAAATCCAAAAAAATGTAATGAAAACATTTCTGTTTATATCTGTTTGGGAAATGGTTACTTTGCTTTTGTTGCAAAATTTCATGTTAGCATCTATATCTGTGGACTTGACAGACATTTTTATAAAATAGCAAAACGAAGAATGTGAGTCTATGGATTCGATGGTGTATCACTCATAAATAGACTGAACTCAGTTAGCAAATGCGTAATGACCAATATTTTTCCCCATTTCCTGCTCTGAAAAAAGTTAATTGAGCATGATCCAAACAGTGGAGCCATGTTTTCTATACTATGGAACTATGTGTTCCATTTTTGGAACAAGAGTTGATGGATCTACAGCTCTTAGCTTATTTGCCTTCTCTACAGGATAAAGTATGCATCTGAAATGTCAAAACTGAGCTCAGTGACACAACTATTCAATAGCCAGCCTTTTATTCCCAAATATGATTTTGCAGATTCCAAAGCCTGAGTTCTTATCTTCAATTCTAGGGGAAAGTTTTATGCACCCATATTTATACCCAGCTCTCTGCAATACAAATATTAATTCAGTTCAATGCTGCTGTGATGAAATGCTTCAAAATATGAAACAGATATCTGCGTGATGTGCCAATTGTTTTGTTTAGATGCTGACATTCTGCCAACAGGCTGAAGATGGAAACCTATTTTGTGAAAATAATTGATCTTGAAAGGGGTCAAGCTGTTTATTACATTTAGATATTATGCTAAATTAGCTTGTTAATGCATTCACACTGTGTAAACGAAGGTTTCAAATAAGCTGTTTATGTTCATAAATGGATGCTTTAATGGAGTTGCCCCAACAGGGGGTTCCATTGCACCAGTTCTTTCATTTGCACTCTCAAAGAGCTTGAGTACCACAAGGCAACTGTTTTTGCTGCTGGTTACAGGGTGTTATACAATTTTAGTCTAATATAGTAATTTAGTGTCATGTTTTTTATGTTGGCTTTTTGTTACTGAACCTCAAAGCCTCCTGAAAATGATTGATATTGTTCTAAGCAAAAGTGAAAGGTTGTATACATTACTCAGAGTTCAACCACCTGTTTGGATAGGGCTTTAGTATTGGCCAGTAGTGCATGAATGTTATTAGATCTGGCCTTTTTACATCAGAACTACACAAGCACTTTGGGCCAGAGCAATGCCAGCTATGGGCTATTTATGTTGTAAGTGCCATTACATAATGCAAGCTAGGATAGCCCAGGGCAGGCATTTGGGAATATATAGGTTCTATTGCTAATTTTATCAAAATAAGCAGCGTGCGCCTTTAACTAATGTCTGCTTAACTGAGTTAATAGGTTTTAGTATCAAGAACTTCTGACTTCTGACATGGTCATTCTGCAGCCTTAAGCAAGTCACTTATGGCACTCTCTGCCATAGTTTCTCATCAGAACAGTGGGGTTAATAATACTCACCTGACATACCAAAGCTAAGCTGTGAGGTTTAGTTAACTGGTTTGTGCAGAGAGTAAGTAGAGGTACATTTTTTTAGAGAACACCATTGAAGAGAATATATTCCCTGCTGTCTGCGCTGGGTCAATTTTTCAAAATATTAAACATTGTATGAGGGCTAAATTTATTATTTAAAAACGCTTTCTTCCACATGATATACTCCTCACACCCACATGCCTTGTAAAGAAGGAAGAAAGGTGAATTTGTCTATAGCCCTTGGCTGTTGCATCTATTTGTAGAGAAACATTTCTAGAGGTGGTGGAGAGCTCTCTCTTTCCCTTCTAAGAGACAGAATAATGGGATTCCAGAGACAGTGCATTGGCATTCAGCACTTGCCTTCTCTGTGCAGATGTTCTCTTTGCATCTGCATTATACTACATAAAATGATATGCAAATTTGAGACTCTGATTTCTCCCTGTAGCTCAGGATATGTTTCTGCATCAAACAGTGTGGCCATTGACCACTCTGCTGAAACCATGAGGGGTTCACCTGACTCATTTGAGGCTTTTTGGAGAAGTGAGTGGATGCTCATGGAACAGTTCAAAAGAATTAGAATGTTTTTTTTAATACATTTTTAATTTCCTACCGTTGCTCCTACCAATATCGCTTTACTGATAGAAGCAACTCTGTGTGCACTAGTTCTGATAGGGCTTTGATCTGCCAGAGATGAAATTTTTTAGCCCTCTAGAAATGCTGTAGAGCTAATCTTTTTCCTGGATGTAGAAGGAAGTGGAAATAGGTGGTCACATATTCAGTTATTATGGTTTTTTTTACTGGGTTATAATTGGTTATTATTATGGTAGGAAGGTATTTTTGTGTTCATTTATTGGCAGTTCAGTATATATTTTGTTAAAAAGCATTCCATTTATTGTATTCTTTGTACTGTATGCTTTAATTAAGGTTAAAACACCAAGAGCAAAGGATGGGTACATAAAAGCTGCACATAAAATAAACATTCAATAAAAGATTAATTGGTTTTATTATGTATGTTCCTTACAGGGCTCAAGGAAAGAGGAGGGTTGCGTGCATGTTGCTCAAATGTTTTCCAGCCTAGCTTAGCTTTACTGTCAGTGAAGTTCCTTGTTACTTAATCAGCTCGCTGCAGCAGGCATACTCTTTGTTTTGTTTAAAGTCTTTTAATCAATTAAATATTTAACTTCAGTCTTAATTAGATTCCGTTTTGGTTCTGCTTTCCATTTTTCATGAACTAAATGATCATATTATTTTCTTATTTGAACAAGCAAAATAAACATGGCCCATAACTCCATCTTCTCAGACTGTTTAAAATCTCATTTTATGATGCATTTAGACTATTAGACTAAAAGCTTGACAATTTTATTGTCATTCAAAGACTGATATGCCAATATTGATAAAGGGCTTTGAAGATCTTTTGGGTCCACTCGAATCAAGGCTTAGGTTATAACCTCTGGGAAGCTACACCAATGATTAACCCAAATCAGGGGTACTCAGCCTATGGCCTGCGGGTCGTACATGGCCCACCAGAGCATTTCATAGGCCCACAGTCTGCTTCAACAGACCATACTGACAGCCGATTCGTTAGCAATTTGTCATTATGTTTACATCATTTTAGTTTACACAAGTGTGTAAATAGACAATAGTATACATAGAAACAACCTGTCCAAATACGCTCGAAATAAGCTGAACTTAAAATATAAATTAGTGCAGGTGACCTTAAATCTTATTAAAACATATAGAATCTGTTTGGCCCATACAACGTTGTGCTTAGGTTTATGTGGCCCTCCTGTGTAATAAGGTTGGACACCATTGACCCAAACCATGTTGCCATGATTTCACATAAACTCAGTTGTGAAATATTTATTTGGCAAACTAAGATGAATTCTGCAGCATTTTGAGAATCAAAATTTTGTATATATTTCTTGACGTTTTTATAGTTATTGATGTCAATCTTGCCTAAAATCATTAAGTGTAAATAGTTCTGGAATCCTATATGTCTAATAAAAGTGAAGAAATTGGTATGTAAATAAAAATATTTTCCAAAAGGGAACAAAGTAATAAAAATCTTCTACAGTCAAAGATGCAAATATTCCTAGTGTGCCCTTGGGCACTTGTCTTCCCAAGACAGCTAACTTTATATTTCCTGACACATCACTATTGCTTAAAATGATCCTCACTTTATTTTGTGCTAATATTTCTCCTGGTTGTAATATGTCTCTTAAATGTTATGATCTTTATTACACTCATGAAAAGAATGAAAGCCTAGTTAATAAGTGAATTAATTTTTACAATTTCTCCCCATGACAAATGCATTAATACAGATGAGGTAGTCAGTGGAATCGTTCCCAAAGCCACAAGAATGAACAAGCCGCTAGCTTATCAACCGAAAACAAAGAAGCACCATAAAACGTTTTTGTGCAAAGCCAGGAAGAATGAGTTGATATCCAGACTCAGAGATAATTGAAAACATGCAACACATACACTTCTGAGGCATTTCTGTGGCTAATCTCTTGTGAAAAAAACTTGTTTTTCCCTCCTAAATTTTCAATTTTCTGTGTTGTAGCAGGAGCTTTTGTAAAGTACACAGAACACTTCAAGATACAATTGTCATTAGGACAAGCACAAATAGTTTCCTGAATGTCACAGGTAAAAGAGTATTGTTATTTAAAAGCACAAGAAATATCATGGATTAGTACTAAAGCTTTGGTTTTTATATACTTCTTGATCTCGCATCAAAATTCTGCCTACATTTTTACCTGTCAGGGAATGTTATATTTATAAAGCAACCGGAAAAAGTCAAATACCACAGTAATGACCATACAGCATTGGGGAAAAACAAACTTCTTTTGGTTGATTGCTTTAGGAACTTTTCTTTCCTATTTCTTAAGCTTGCATAAGACACAGGGGAACATGATAGCTCAGATGGTAATCAAAACTTTTTTTCTTTAGGTCAGTGGTTCAAATCTGGTCAAAGTCATCAGTGACAGAAAGTTACTCTCTGAAAGCTGTTCTTAGTCCTCTGAGAAATGAGCGGGTGGTCTTAGTATGCATATATCTACCCTGCAAAAAACACCATCACATCTGATATGAATTGGCAGTAGTGATGGATGGACCTCAGAAGATTCACTATAGGGAAGAATCCAGATATTCAGATACTTTTCAAAACTTATCTGAACATTTTAGTGTAGAAATTGGGATGGAAATCTTTTGAAAGCCACCATTCTCATCAGTTTGTCAGTAATTACATCTTCCAGTTGGAGTGAAAATGTCAGTAGGGATATTTTTAATTCTTCTTGAGATACCATAGGCCATTGATAATTCCCATACAGCATTACAGATTACTAATATTTTCCAATCAGTAAACTGGTGTTCTTCTTAAACTCTTGGCATCAAAAGATATGTGATTATGTGAGAATCTCAACTTACATTTTAAAAAAAATAAGTTTCTAGCTCTCACAGTTGGGGGGAAAAATCTCAAAACAAAACAAAAACCCTATGATTCAAACACCAAAAGGCAAATAAAAGGAACCCAACATTTATTATATTTTAAAATCTCATTGTTTTGGAGCTTGATTCATGATTTTGGATGCTTGTGGTTGGTGATAACAATCACATCACAAAATATACTTATCTCTTTTATTCTGAGGAGGGCAGTTTAATTTTATTTAGAACTATTGCTTCATTAGTATACTAATAAACATAGTATACGATATATCTTGTTCAAGAAATTAAGTCATATTACTATGAAGCCTCACTAAAGAACTCATGAAAGTCATCCTTTCTTCATGGACAATCCATGGAAACAACAGAAAACTCAACAAATTTTAACCCAAGTGTCAAACAAATGATGTCTTTAGGGAAAAGTAGTGGAGTATTTCCTCCCTCCACTTGTGGAAGGTGCAGGAGCAGTGCCTCAAAGTCCACTAGGAGGACATGGAGGAAGGCTGTAAACCTGGAGTCATCTCCTGCCCCTGCCCCAATTCTATATAGCCTGGCTCCCATACAGCTGATTACAACCACTTTCCCTCAGAGAAAAGGTCACATTATAGAGCAGGTTTCTATATAAGAACTCTGTATTGTTGATCTTCTTGGGTTTTGAGAGGGATATGACTGCAGAGAATAGCCACCCCTCTGGTCCAGCTTCCTTCCACACCCCAAAGAGTCTAAGGACCCCCAAATGTCTACCAGAGCTTCCCTGGAGCAAAAAGGGGATGATCCTATTTTTACACATCTCTCCTGTTCCATGCACAGTTACTTCTTTTGGCTGGACCTGGCATAGTTTTCCTTACTTCTATGTGCAGTTCTTAGGTGAATGGTTTAGTCCTCCACTTTTAAATTAGTGCTGATAAAGGGAAGGAGAGAACCAAGGCTTGTGATAATTAGACTTGCAAGACAAGAATTAGTAAGGTCCTAAGGTATTTTTGTCCTAGTCAGAATTTGTTTTAGATTCTTTCCTTGAAGTTCCATTACACTTTAATTTCCTTTCATGGCCAAAACCTGAAAATGGAAACATATATGCTTAAAGTCAAGATTAAGATAAAATTGTGAGGTGCAGTGTGGAAAAGTTTGCTCTATCACTGCTTTTGCAGGACTTGTTCTGTAGACTTCAGTTACCAGTGTATATATGGCAATTTTCATACCAGTAATTTCATTTCAGTACAAACAGAATAGGATTTCAAAAGATATAGTCAAAAATGTGCAGGCTGTTACAATATTCAGTTTTACTGTAGGACTTGAAGTTAGTGACATTGTTTTCTCTTAAACATTTAATTGCTTTTAGACATTCATTTTTTTCATATTCAAAAGTAGCAGAAATTTAATAAACATTTGCTTAACCTGGTTTAATTCAGGATAAATGTTTGTGACACATCAGAGGAACTGGGTACTGCCAGCATTGAAGTTATAAATGTGAGACAATATGAATAGGTTTAGGAGTCTTAATTGGGTTAAATCACTAGCATATCATCTTTACAGAAGAGTCTAAATGAAATAACAAATTTTATATAGAGATTCTTGGCCAATTTCAGCAATCAGTTTTTCAAGGGTAAAACTGGAATAACTCCACTAGAATTGTAATAACTTCACTTCACTCAATGGAGTTACTCATCTTGCATTACAATGGATTAATTGAGGGTAGAATTTGATTCCTTGAATTTTTAACATTAATTACAAAAATGTTTAATGAGGCAGAACGAACAGTGATAACCTACTTGTAATGATATCCTGCAAATGGGTACTTTTACATGGATTGTTTTTATGTTCTCAATGGTGATTAAGTGACGAAAAATTAGTGAATGACCACTCGAGGGTAGTTTTTTCTCCCATTAACAGACACAGATTTTTGGGGGGTGAGATTTTTACATTACTTTTTTATTTTTATGTGGAATTGTATAGCTGGAGACATCTTATGACTGGAAGCGGATTCACTATTGCATGAGTATTATCCACAGCAGCAACTCTGAGAATAGGTCCCTGCTGGCATTTATTTATTTGTCTTTTTGTTCATTTTATTATCACCAAGAGTCCCTATTTTAATAAGCCACTGCTGACACTGGGTGGGTTTATTGTTTTCCTGGTAGATGAGATGGCACCGTAGAGGCCTAATGTAGGGAATTGCAGATTCTCCTATTGGATGGGAAAGATACACTCTTAAGTGATCTTAGAATTTCCATAGCACATGAGCTGTCAAGAACAGACAAGAATAACAGGAACCAGAGTATCCGTATAGCTCAGGAAGGGGTAATACACTAAATTAAACGTTTTTCTGGATTAAAAAAAAAAAAAAGGACTACATTCTGAAAGCAATGGCTAAATTTACTAACTTTGAGACTGAGGTTAAAATTTTCAAAAATGCTTGAGGTCCAGACCATCGAAGTTATTTAGGTGCCTAATTCCCTTTGAAATCAATTGCAACTAGCAATCTGAGGTTCTTGATTTAAGTGCCTTAGGAGCCAAAATCCCATTGACTTTCAGTGAGACCTAAGACCAGATTTTCAAAGGTATTTAAGTATCTAGAGATTGCCTAATGGGACTTTCAAAAGCATCTAAGTAGGGCTTACCTCCCATTTGCATCTTTAGGCACCTAAATACCTTTGGACATCTGGCCCTTAGACTCCTAAATCATTTAGATGTTTTTGAAAACATTACCCTAAATCTGATTGATTGGAAAACAAATAAAAATGTCTACTGAGAAAATTCAAATTTAAAGCTGAAGAAGAAAATTCAAACGCTTTTCCCAGCATTTCCAGACAGGACAAAGCTATGCTTCATATAGAGCTGGGGATATTGGAAAATGCAAACAAAATTGTAACCTACTGGTGAATGATCTGCCAGTAAGCATGGAAGGAGATTTTTCTTTTACTAATCTTTCAACTACACTCATATCTATTTTTTAAATTGACCTTCACCTTAAAATTTTGAATGTCCTCTTGTCACATCTTATTTCATGACTATACTTTGAAAAAGACAGATAAGATGGTGTAAGACTTGGTTAACGATTATCAAATAATTATCCTTAGACACCAGAAAGATCGATCTCCCTGTCTACTGAAGGAATGGAAAGAGAATCTACCTTATCAGGTATGACTGTTTGTACAAAAGGATGACTTTAGCATACGAACCTAATGTTGACAGATTGAACAGAAGATCAAAAGCTTTTTTTGACTTTATGGAGCCGATAGGGTCCAAACCAGTCGGGTGCCTAGCACCTCTTCAGTGGTATTATATCGCATGATTATTTGTACTGTCATAGCACCTAAAAGCTCTAACACACTATTTTGCTAGGTGCTAGACAAAACACAAATAGATGTATTCTTCTACCAAAACATCTTACTATCTAATTTGAAAGAAGACACAACATTTGAGTGTGACAAACAAAATGGGGAGGAGTTAAGGGGGAAGATGTGGGCAATAACAACATGATCTTGCAGTTATGTGGGTCAACTATCTGCACAACTCAGTGGTGCCAAATAATATAAAGGAAACACATCAGTTATTTCCATCTTCTGAACCAGCTAGCTTTCACTAGCTGACTGGCTGACTTCTTGAAGGGATTTAAAGGAGGTAGTGGTTTTAGACCTTGATTCAGCTGTCTAACCATAGTCAGCAAAATACTAAGAACATGCTTAACTTTAGACACATGCTTAAGTATCATTGATTTCAACAGGACTTAAGCATATACTTAAAGTTTAGTGCGTACTTTATGTGTCTTGCTGAACAAAGATGCATTTAAGTATGAGCCTAAACACTTTGTTGAATTGGGGTTTTACAGAATGGGGCCTTAATATGTGGAAAGTAATCCAAATATAAGGGGTATCTATTCTCATTCTCTTGAATGTAAATTGGAGACACTCAGCAGCTAAATCTATTTTTAAAATGTGTGACTACAATATCACACTGAATTGCAGATTGTCTTGATTTTCTTCCCCTTGTTTTCATTTACACCTTTATCTCTTTTATCTCTATTCTTTCCCTGTTAGTTATTGTTATTTTCCCTTTATTACGATACCATAGATAATGTTAAAAATTGATGATATTCCATGGTATTTGTGGTAACTATAAAGGGAGTATGAAGACTGCACATCAATAAAAGCTTACTTTTTTATGGTGTCATATCCTTATTATGAATATGGAAAATGGAGCTGATCCTGATACTGTGACAATGGGAAATGGATCAGTGTCTGTGACTCTGTTCCTTGTGATCATTTAAAGGAGGAGTGAATCTTACAAATGAACTGTAGAAGAAATACAATAGCATTATCTAGACCATTGACCCAGAGCTTCCCGGAATTATCAAATAAGCCATTGAACCTCTGCAAAGCATATTAATGAGGCATGTCAATTTATTGGAACCCCATTGGATCTGTGGTCTGTGGGGACCCCTTTAGAGTCTAAAGTCTTAGCAACAAGCCCCCTAATGACCAGCTGCATCTTGCACATTGTTGCATAGATCCCAGCGCATTCAATAGTTTTCTCTTGCCCTTCAGGGAAAGACATTAAAATATACCATGAGGGGAAGGATTTCCTCTCCATAGTAAATAAGCAATGACATGGAGGGAAGACTTATTGGAAAGGCTGCCCTCTGAAGTCTTACTTCTAGTGGAGTCTCATCCACTTTGGCTACTGGGGAAGTTTTGGACCAGATGGGCTCCCCTAGCAGGAATATCTTGCTGTTGCTGTGGAAGATTTGATCCCCATGGTTTTCCTCAGTAAAGAATTCTTTAGTTGCCAGGAGGTAAGTGCGGAACTCAAGAGTGACTGGAATCTGGAGGAACTGGGGCCTCTGAATTTTACCCAGCTCTATTTAAGAGAAAACACATGTCAAAGAAACTGTGGAGAAGAAAAATCCTGGTTAATGCTAGGCTGTGTTAATGATATTATTTGTTCTTTTGTTTTTGGTTTCACTTTTTGATCTTCTTTTCAGACATGTGTCTGTATGTAATTTACTAAAGTCATAAATTAATATTTTAAAAAAATACATTCTTTTAAAATTCCCACTGCTGAGATTTCATGACTGGTTACATATGTTCTCTTTGACAGTATCTGCAGCTAACTAGAAGCTTCAAGATTTTTCTGTGCTAGAATAAGAGGGAGAAAATGGAGCTTCTCTACCAGTTTATGAAGCAATATGAAGTTTTCTTCACTCCCACTCACGGTGATTCCTAGCATGTCTTAGCCAAAATTCTATCCTCATTTATACTCTTCTTACTTCAATAGATTTCATGGGCATAAGTAAGGGCTGTATATGACCTTTCAAGTCTAGTTTATGCTATAGTTTGTAAAATTTCAACATCAGCACTGTTAAAATGCAGTTAAAGAGGGGAGGCCAGGTCACTGTGATTTACGGATCTCACTATTAGGTATTTATTATTAGAAATGTGTCTCTGTCTCCACAACCTAGTGCAGATACTGAAAAATCAGTTTTAGTCGTTTGAATCATAGCACCTACAAAGAGGGAAACCAAATACCTGCCCTCTGGGCCAGATTCTGATCTCATTAACACTATTGTAATCTGGAACCACTCCACTGAATTTATCACTCTCACTCCAGTTTTAGACTAATGCAGCTGAGGTTAGAATCTGGCTTCTTGTGTCTAACATGTTACATGGAGGGGGAAAAAAAGCACAGCTGAAGGAAAGGGTAAATAAAAGGTCCCTCCTGAAAGGGCTGATGAACCCTTAACCAGTTTGGCAACTATTCAGCCCTCCTTTTCCTTATCCTGATTTCATCCCCATCCCGAGATGAAGGGAGTAGGTAGCATACTGCCAGCAAAGCTGGCTTGTGTCGCCTGAAGGTCCTGCCATTGACTCTAATGGCGATACATTGATTTACACAACCATCTACTGAACTATACTGTATACTGCAAAATAGCTGTGGTACAATGTAAACAAATTGCTTATCAAAATCCCATATTTACATTGCATGACTAAGTAGAGAAAACAGTAAAAATCATGCATGTGGCCATTTAATTCCATAGGAAGACAGATAAATAGGAATACAATAAGAAAGAAAAATGTGTTTGGCTTGGCTGTCTCTGTTCCCACATTAATTTTAGAAAACACTACCTTCTTTCCAAGTATATTTATGACACATAAGTATGATACAGGCCTGCCACAAAATTACAGAGCAGAGAGATTATGGGTATGAGTTACATTCAAATTACATTATAAGTAGTTTTAGCACCAGGACCATAATCTTGGCCTACTGTTGAATTTAGTTGTATTAAAAAAAGTGTAACTTTGATCCTTTCTGACTCAGAGGGTTGCAGACAGAGCCCCTGGTAAGCTGCTACACCCAAGGGCTGTGCTGGGAGGCTTTCCATCTCACACTGTAACCCTTGTTGGGATGTGCTGTATCGTCCCATGCACAGCCAGTCTGCTCTGCTCCTGTTTGCCAACATTGGGTTCCAAGTGTCTCCAGGGAAATAGGGACAGATCAGTCCCTGGTTTTGAACTGTCTGCTGGGAATATTTGATATTCAAATTCTAAGACTGTGATGAGTTGGATCAGAGACATGTTACTCTTCCTGTTTCCTGGTTGGATGAGCTCATAAACCCTTCAAGCACTAATATATTCACATTTCTGTGCATGCTCATACATCTCTAAATCGTGCTTTCTATGAACATGCTGGCCAGTGAAAGGTGATTGCTCCAGTGTTTGCGAAAAGTGGGCATTAGAGGCAAGCATGGGTAAAGCAAATTCAATAAAGAATCTGGAAAATACTTTGGCAGTGTTTACCTAGGTCTATTATAGTGGGCTGGTTTTATGTCCTAGCACCATATGCCATGCTGTATGAATACTAGCTCCTGACTGCTGCAATTCTCACTTTCCCTTCTGTGTATACCACTGGGTAATATTGTTGGAGGGGCTTAAACATAGCTCTATCCATTCACTTATTATTCCTGTATTCAGAGAAAGAAAATTAAACAAATCTGTTTGGGCCTGATCTTTACAGGCCCTCATTGCAGAAGGAGCCTTGCTCTGACCTCACATGCCTTTTACATTCTTATAATTCCATTGACTTCAATGGAGTTACTCCAAGTTTACACCAGTAGAAACCAGACTGGCACTTGATCCACCACGTCTAACATAAACAGACAGCTGCTCTGTGACAGGGAGTCTTGTCAGAGAATCTAATATTAAGGAAGTTAATCTAAATCCTTTGGCCTTTCTCTGTGTGGAAGAAAGGGATTTGGATTGACATTCTGTACTGTTTTTATGTACCCACAGCTCTGTACACATTCTCACAGATTAAAATGTTTTGCTTTAAAAACTTAAAACCAGGCTGTATACAAAAAGCATATACATTAAATGTTAGAAACAGAAACTGGATTGTTTATAAGGATATGTTGGCAGACATTTATCAATGATTTTTGCATATTAGCTCACATTTCTTGACAGGATTATTTGATTTATTCCTTGGTAAATTGTTACTTAACAAAATGAAGACTATATAATGATGGTTCTACTATTGTTCTCTTGAAATTTTTTTTTTTTTTTTTTTTTTTTTTTTTTTTTTGCAGTTTCCCAGCAATACTGCACAATATTTATAAAGTTAGGGGAATTCTTATTTTACCTTTTCTTAAGATTATGTTCCATTTTTATAATTGGAAGCTTTTTGGAGCAAACCTTGAGTGACCTATAATATGCATTTAACATTGGAAAGTTTCCTTTTTGAAGAGAACACTGTGTAAAAGTTGCTCTAACATGTTCCATGATCTCCTCCAAAATAATTTATTTAATCAAATTACAGAAACTAACACATATATGACCAAGAACATATATAAATATCACAGTTTATCACCAATAAAACTTTTGTCTGTATCTTTGCACTTTTTCAAATGAAGAATTTGGGATTCTAAATTATTTGACTATTTTTGTTTGTTTGTTTTAATTTCTATTGCATAGCCAATACCAGAACTGCTAAAGCACAAGAAAGGCTTTTGTACTAATATTTATGGCTGGGACTAAAACAGAAACTGCAAAAATATTATGAGAAAGTACATCCATATTTCACAGCCAGCCCTCAACAAAGTTAGAAAAGACTAGTTGACTCCTATGCTCTAAATAACTGTAGAAGTAAAAGAGGGTATTTCTAACGTTATAGTGTATTTTCCAAAAGTCAGTTTCTAAAATGGGATTTTCTTTTCTTTTTCACATTTGTCATAAGGCCTTTAATGCATTTGCTCTCAGTCTAAAGACTGTGCCCCCCCAAACTGGGTTCCCAGCAGTCATGTATGGAGGTCATGAATGTACCGCATTCCCTATCTGCAATTTTGCACTAAAGGAGATTTTTTTAAGTGCCCTGCCTCAGAAGGTAAGAATGCCCCCATTGTGTTGATTCCTACAGTGGTTCCAATAAAGCACATCAAGAACTAGTGCAAAATGATTGTGGGGTTTCCTTTGAGGCCCATTTGTGAACAGCTGAATGTGGATTCATGAGAGGGGAAAATGCTGAGAATAGCCCTGTAGTCCATTCCCCCACAAATCTCTTTATAGCACCATGTCTCTTTAGTGCAAAATAATGCATTTATTTTTGTACAAAGCACTTGACTTAAAAGGATATCTTATGAATTATAGAAAAAAATCCATTCCCCTCAAAGTAGCTGCTGTGACAGGCAGCTCCCCTGCTTAGAGATGCACAAGGGACTCAAGCGTTTTACCAGAATGTAAGTGCAGCAGTGGTTACTTAAATTACTGCATAGTTACCATTGTTTCCACTAGGGTTACACATGGTTACCATGTTGTTTCTTCAATATACCATGCAGTATTTCATGGTAACACCATAAATGATGCATATCACCACTGGGTTATTAAAAGCTTTTTGATATTTGGATAGTTTTTTCATTACACTTTTTGTTTACACTTTGATAGCTTTCCTAAGGCAAATAATAAGCAGAGATTTCTGTGGCAGTACATACTTAAAAGGAAAGCGTTAGCATGCTGCATGTTCTAGCTTCCCAGGATTCAGATCAGAGAGTTGGCTTAATTTACTGTCATTTAAAACCAGATGTTTTTTCTGGCACAAAGTCTTGCAAAAACAGCAACTCTATCCATCAGATGGTACTCACGGAAGCTTAACTGAGTTAAACTGGATGCCACAAATAAGCATTAACAATGAAGAACTGAAAATAAAACTTAAAAAAAAAAATAGAGAAAAACAAGATGGAAATATTTTTTTCTCTACCACATATTAGGTGTTATCAGGTCAGAAGAGCTCTTTAGCATAAAAGTTGGTGATAGGACTGAAGAATTATTGCATGTGTATATTTAAGGTGCTAATAGTATACTTATGATTACACATGACTCTAGTTATTACTATACAGACCAGCTATGTTTACTGCTGATAGGGAGCTGAATAAATGTCAGTGCATTGACTTGAAAATTTAGGACTAGTACAGCTATTTAGAAACTAAACTTTCCATTCATTTCTTACAGATGTTGGGGCAGATCCTCATTTGGGGTAAATTGCCTTCACTGACTTCAAAGCTATGATAACTTACCATAATTGAAGATTTGTCCCATTGTATTCTGTGCAGGCAACATACTGCACAATAGCAATGGATTAGCATAGCAACAGTTTTGTTTTCTGTTTTCTGATTGCATTTACACAGCAGATCCCATACCACAATTCATCACTTCAGCACCAACCTGGCATCCCAAAAGGAGCCCTGGATAAATATAGGACACAAATTATGTCTTTTATTAGACAGATAGTCTATCCATCTATTCAATAAAACTCTACTTGAAATAATTATTGCACACTAGGGGACACTGCAGACAAGACCAGATCCTCTGCTGGTGTGAACTGAGAAAGAACTGTCAAAATCAATGGACTACACTGATTTACATCAGCTAAGGCTCTGGATCAAAATTGTTTATGCTTTTGAATTGTATAATTCATTAGAATAATCAGTGTTTACAAGGTTTACATGATATATGTAAGCTCTATACTTATTACTGTGACTATAACATAATTCTAACTTCTAGGCTGAGACATTTCAACATATTCTAAACATCATAACACATTTTGTCATGATGAAAACTTTTTCATTCTGGAAAGACAGTTTGGCTGAACAAAAGAACTAAGAGAATCAAAGAAGTGTTTGTGACTACACAACGAAAATTAATATCAGGTTTTGGCAAAAACCTTCTATGGAAAAACTCCAAACAAAAAAGAACAACAAAACAAAACTGAAATAAATCAAATTTTAAAAAGGAAAAAAACCCCAAATTAATAAAATCTAAAACACCAAGACCTACCCAAGTAGAGTTTTTTTTATTTGAAAAAGGGAGAAGTGTCAGAGACTCCATGAAGTCCATTAGATTGTACATTGAAGGTAAAATCTTACATAATTGGCAGCAGTATGAACCCCATGCCAGACAGATATTTAGAGAGTGCTCTACAAGATGTAATTTGGCTTTACCAACTGCAACTGTATTCAGCAAAATTCACAAATTCAGCTAACTGCCAGAATGACAGCAATTCTCATGGTAGTTTTGCTCTTTCTCTTTGTGAGATACACATATTTTTTAAAATGCTCTTGTAGAATATATAAAGAAAAAAATTAGGGCTGTCAAACGATTAAAAAATAAACACAATTAATTGAGTGATTAAAAAATAGTCGCAATTAATTGAGGTTTAATTGCACTGTTAATAATAGAATACCAATTTAAATTCAGCATGGAAGCATGTCCTATGGAATAGTGGTCAAAGCGTGAAGGAGCATATAAATGTTTAGCATATCTGGCATGTAAATACTTTGCAATGCCAGCTAAAACAGTGCTATGGAATGCTTTTTCTCACTTTCAGGTGACATTGTAAATAAGAATCGGGCAGCATTATCTCCTGTAAATGTAAACAAACTTGTTTGTCTTAGCGATTGGCTGACCAAGAAATAGGACTGAGTGGACTAGTAGGCTCTCAAATTTTAACACTGTTTTGTGTTTGAGTTCAGTTATGTTAAAAAAAAAATCTACATTTGGAAGTTGAACTCTATGATAAAGAGATTGCACTAGAGTACTTGTATGAGCTGAATTGAAAAATACTATTTCTTTTGTTCATCTGTTTTACAGTATACATATTTGTAATAAAATAATAATATAAAATAAGCACTGTACACTTTGTATTTTGTTTTGTAATTGAAATCAATATATTTGAAAAAGTAGGAAAAAAACAAAATATTTATAATAAATTAAAGTTGGCACTCTATTATTGAATAAATAGTGAATAAAACTACAATTAATCATGACTATTTTTTAATTCTAGTTAATCTGTTTTGTGTTAATCGCTTGAGTTAACTCTGATTAATTGACAGCCATAAAAAAAAACTATTCATTTCCTATTTTAAAAATATTTTCTAATGAACTCTATTAAATTTCTGTTGAATCCTACATGACTTTTCCATAATAGCTATACTATTCATTTGCATTCCTTCCCTTGTGGGAAGTCTACAAGGGTCTCAGCAGTTTAACTCTCCCTTATGGGTAACTTCCTGATGGCTGTCAGATCAATTCACTATGCCTCTAATCTTATGGGATCTTCTGTGGTAACCAGCCCATCCTTCAACTGTGCATATGGTATCTGGGAATGGTAGTCCTTGTAGGAGAACAACTAGTTTTTAGAGAGAGGAAACAGGTTTGGGATGGTTTGTGGACAGGATAGCATCTGGTGCTGGAAGCTATATTCTGCCCCACAAACTTTGAACGGAACTCAGTCATGAAAGTTCTCAGGTACTCATTTCTCTTTATTTCTGTCCCAACACTTTGCCCTTCCCTTTTCCATTTCTAGTGTAGCTTCCTGTCATGTTTTGGGGTTCAATCCAGACCAGTGAGGTGTTGTGTTACCACATTGGGTGCCTCACAATGCTTTGCTGTTGTATCTCCCAACCTGGACTGCTCACAACCAGCCTACCAGTATGCAGGTCACACCCTGAGTATCTGTGTGCTAGACAGCCCTGGTTCAGCAGCTGTGGCCCCAGCACCCTGTCTACAGCTCCACATCCCCACTTTGGCTTCCACCAGCTTAGTTGCTACTTGCAGGGTGACCCCAACGCAGTCTCAGTCCTAAATTTTCCCAGCACTGTGTGCTCTGCAATGTCCAGTCCTCTTCTGGACAGTTCAAAGAAATAATATTTATTTGTTCCTCTAAAGACACAAAAACACATCACAGCTTATTAACCTAACTCGAATGAATACACCTTCCCTTTAAACACCACACTAAGTTGATTTATAGTAAAATAAAAATAAAATATTAACAACAGGACATAGGTTAAGTGATACTAAGTAAAAGGAATAAAGTTAGAAAGAATTACAAGCAAATAAAAGTGAAAAAACATGCATTTAAAAGTCTAAAATGTAATATAACAAGATAAACCATCTTGAACAACATTGTATCTCAAAGGTCATTCTTCTTCCCAGCTATGGCTGACTTTCCCTCAGTCAAGACCTTCCATGAAAGTACAAGGTGCTGGCTTCCCATGTCTTGTTAGGTGAAAGATCTTTGCCAAAGCAGGTTTCTCACCTGTATTCAGCTCTAGGGACTTCAGCCCCCCCCCATGCTCCCTTTGGGTGAAGGGCCCATCTTTCTCAACTTGCAAGAGCTTTGGCCTCTTATGTCTTTTTAGGGATGGACACCAAAAATGACTTCTATCCTTGGATATATCTCCCAAAGTCCAATGTTCTTGCTTCAGGACACAGGAAGTCCTCCTATATCCTAAGCTTGCTGTGTCCACCAGGAAGCTAACCTCATGCTTGTGTTCCCCTTCTTGTGGGCTTCCCATTTCCCTGTATGTAAATGGGGCTTCCATAGTTTTGATTCTACCATGAATTTACATAGGAGACAGATAAATAACTGCCCCCTACTGCTGTCTGGGCAAACTGTGCAGCCTAATATCAATGAGTATACATAATTGCTTACATAGTGTTAATACATAAAATTCACAATGATATTAATCACCGGTGTGCCATTAGCTTTCAGAAAAGGCCTGACTCTATGCACATTTCAAATACAGTGATATTGTGTATAATCAGTTGATTCGATTGCTTATCATTTGAGGTTCAGAGCCCTCGTCTTTATAGACCAGTGAAACTTTGAAATGGATTCTTCAGAGGTTACCCCTCAAAGTAAGGTTTATTCAAGCTGTGGTATCCCGTGGTGATGGAAGTTCCATGCTTTTTTCTTCCCACAGTTCTTAGCTTAATAACTTTGTTTACCTAACATGTAAAAATGGGCCTTCGTTGTCTTTGCCTGAATATTGGGATGGTCAGAGAATCAAATACAGATTCCTTTGACTAAGCTGGCCTGTTTACCAGCTCCCTCTGACTCACCCAGTTTGAACAAACTATAGTTTTCATTCCAGAATATGACCATAAATCTTAATACCCACCACACACATACATCACACAAGTTTATTAATGACCAGTGAGTTATTAGTTTTCAGATGATACCTCTCAAGGCATATTGTGTACAAAGATTATTACAATAGTGTGTAGGGTGTGAAAACACGGGTGCTGAGTGTCACACTTCCCTTTCCATGTTTTCTTCCTTTTTTCTCTCATTAATTCCCTTTCCTCTCATATTATCTGCGGCCTTCTCACCCATATTAGTCTGATTTTTTCCCCTGCCTCTTACCCTTCCAAAAATATTCTAAAATAAATTCTTATTGGTCTCATCCCTCAGATCATGAACATGACTTCAGCTGAGAAAAGTAAAGTGAGTCTTTTTGAGAAACAAGGAGAGCTGCAGGAATTCAAAAAGAGCAGTTCTTGTGGTGCTTATGATAGTGCAGAATTTTCCTCCCAGGAACTGGGAGTTGCATGGGTCTGACAGACACCAGTCTTCTGCTCCTACCCATACCAATAACAGACCACCAAGCTCTACATATTGAGGTCATATTTGCCTTGGATATTGAGGGTAAATTTGCCATGGCTGCCCATATAGTCAGAAATGAAATTTGTCAAATTGTCAAGTAAATTTGTCTTGCATATGTGGGTGTGGGCATGTGTGCCATATGTTTATTGTTATGCCTGGCTCCACCTGGACATTTGTGCAGATCACAGAACAAACATTTTAGGTGGTTTAGCATGTATTTAGAAGTAATGAATTTTGAAAAGAGAAAATGTTAATTGTAGTACACTAGGGGGCACTGAAGCCTCCAAGATAGAAGTTTCCAATGTTTTAACATTTATGAAACTTGAAAAAAAGTAATATTTTCATTACTATGGATACATTTAAAGACAGAGAAACAAACAGTTGGAGAAGAACAATGACTAATTGACATACAGATGAAGGTATATACCTGTGTTTGTGTGTGTGTGTGTGTGTTACTATACTACATTGTATAGGAATCATCCCTTTGAAAAGTATATATGAAATAATTAGAGGACAAGAGAAAGTAAATGAGAGATGAACACAAACAAAGAGAGAGAACTAAAAAGAATGGAAAGACAAAATGTTGGAGAGAAGAAAGCAGTAGATATATTTGGATTTCAGTGGAGTACTTGATGCAGAGTCTCACAAAATCTGCCACTTAAAATAAATTCAATTTGGTTGGGGTATGAGCACTGTCATGCAAACTGAAAACTCACTGAAAAGCTGTAAGCAAAGAGTAATGATAAACAGCAATGCAGCGAGCTGGTGGGTGGTTATATTAGAGAACTGCAGAAATCAGCATTAAAACAATTTATTTAACATCGTTAATGATATAGGAGAGGGACTAAACATGCTAATGATGTTTGTAACTAATGATAAATTATAAATAGTTGGAAATAGTAGTAAAAATAGATCAAGAATGTAAAGGAGCCTAGAGAAATTAGAAACAGGTAGAAAACAACAAAATAAGATTCATCTTGGAAAAAATACAAGGAAGAAATATGGGGGAAATAATCCACAACCTCAATATATTCAGTGGAAGGAAAATAACCTGGAAAGCAGCAATGCTGAAAGAGGATTATGAGTGACAGTTGTTACTATTAGACAGGAGTTTGAAATGTAATATTTCTGTGAAAAAAAGAAAATGCCTTTTGTATTTCTTATGTAGGAAGAATGTCACTGAGCAGAAAGCTTCACAATACACATTCCTAGCCCCAAATCAACACAGTGTTAGGAAGCTGCATAACTTTAAGCAGGTGAATAGTCCTATTGAGACAATGGGATTTCTCAGGTGCTTAAAGTTACTTATGTGCTTAAGTACCTTGTTTAATGGGGGACTGCATGGCTTTGGGGCATCTCTATCTGGAATACTGCATTTAGCACTGGGCACATGATTACTGGAAAGACACTGAATAATTGAAAGAAGAGTTGAAAGATGAGAAAAAAATGCCTCAAGGAAAGCTTGAAAGAGTTAAATGTGCATAGACTGTTAAAAGAGGGCATGGTAGCAGTCTACAACTATTTTAAAGATGCAAGAACACTTTCCAATATTAGTGGAGGTATTACTGGTAAATCCTACTTTAATGACATTTTGTAAAATAAAGATAAATAGAGCTAATGACCGTGCAAGGTATTTTCTATATGTGCAGTAAAAGGAAAGGTGAGAATTTGGGCTATTTAGGAATGGGAGCAAGTCATTAGAGGATCAGGCTCTAGAAGAATACAGCACAGCTACAGCAATAAAGGTTATGGGAGAAAGGTAATAATTTTAGTGTTTCTTATGTTTTAGCCAGCAGATTTCTGAAAAGGGTTATTAGATTTGATAACAAGCAAACACCCTAAAGGCATTTTCCGCAAAATTTTGCTTCTTCCAGACAGGAGTTTTAGATGTCTTTGATGGATGTTCTGCATCTTTTCAGCCTTTTGTTTCAGCAGTTTGAGATAGTTTCTAGCCAAGGTAGCTCTAAAGAACCATTTATACTCATCACAGACAAGCAGAAATCCTGGGAGTTGTTATTAAGTCCATAAGTAGCAATTGTAGGGGTTATGTGAGTCAGATGAGAGTTAAGGTAATTCTTTCCAGCATCCTAGCCTAAAACAAAGTTAACTCAATACTTCTCTCTGCCAGAGCACATGTGTTTGAGTGTCTTGCACTTGAGGCATTTTCAGATTGCGGAAAAACTCTGGAAAAGGGCAGAGGGGTACATAAGAAGCTTCTGGCTGCCCCTTTTATTTGTGCAAGTGCATCTCACAATAATAGTCCATTTACTCCCTTTGCTGGAGGGGACTGCCTTGTGCATCAAGTAGCTCCAAGGCGATTGTGTTGGGAAGAGGGCATGGTCTCAGACCTCACATCTCACCATTCGTCTGCAGCACTGGGAAAGGAGGAGAAGTCCTGCTGAGCTTTGCTCGTCCCTTGCTCAGCTCTTAACCCAGGGAAACCAAAAGCCAGAGAATTTGAAAGTGGCTTGACAGGCTCCTCCTCCATTCACACAGCACTCCAACAGTTCATTTTGAGGTGGGGACTGGTGGATCAATGAAACGAGGAAAAGAGAAGGATTAGGGTGAGGGATCCTCCTCTCTTCAGAGCTGGTGGGCCCAAACTAGAAACAGTAAAGATAAATGAATGGAAAAGGAGGCCAGTACTGCAAGAAGGATCAACAAAGAGGGCCTGAATTAGAGGAAAGAAGGGAGATGGTAGGAGGCAATGGAATCAAGGCAGAAGCCTAAGGTGCAGGGCTGGAGATGAAAGTAATCTGACGATAGTGGAAGACTGGGAAAAAAATGGAAGCAAATAGGTTAGTATCAGGGTGACAACTATGTCTGACTCTTTTTCCAATTACAGTGCAATTAACGATCATGTTAGTTGGATCAGTAACTGAACGAAAAACAACTTGCCCTCTAATGTTCTTGAACCTCTGATTCCAATTTTCAAAGAGCTACATTAGAAAGGAGATTCCCCATGAGACAAATAAGAAATAAAAGGCTGATATGTAATAACAGTTCCGCTGTTTAGATCCTGGTTAATTATGAATTAATAGACTTGACACAAATGGCATTGGAGGGAATGAATTTTTTTCATGGTGAGAAGAGACTCCAGAATATATCAGAGTTTTCATTACTAAGTTCTGGTATCAGATCCATCCAAAATGTTAGAGATGTAATATTTAGCTCTCTAATTTCTGAACAACAAGAGCAACTGCACCACAAGTAAAGTACAATTTGAACCTTCTATCTACTGTCATGGATGACTTGGACTGAGAAGTCCTCAGCCTTAATGTTAATTAATTAAGCAGCCTTAATGTTTCCTCACTTTGTTGCTGTAAATTGTAGCCGCTATACTAATGCTGGTTCATATTGGAAAGGGGAAATGACAAATGAAAACCTGTGTGTCTGTATGTATGTGGAGAGCACAGAAAAATAACTCACGCAATTCCACAAGATGTTTCACTAGTTAATGTTCAAATCCCATGAAAATAATACTGCAGTGCAGCGACTACCCTTAATTAATTAATCTCATTGCACATCTTTCACCTTGCCTGATGATTTGTTAGATCACATTTGAAATTAACAGAATTTTAATATTTCTTTCTTATCTGTTATTAATATGACTATCTTAGAATGAAACTGAACAATTTCATACCAAAGGATCCCAAAGTACTTTACAAACTGTGTTTTCAATGGCTGAACATCATTCACATTCAGGGAGGAATGCAGCAAGTTGTTTTACATTTTGCCACACCCCACACAACAGTTTGGGACAGGAAAAGAAGGATCTGTGTCCCAGTTCACTGTTTCCCTGTACTTTGTGTATAATTTACAGCAACGCAAAGTGAGTGAGAAGTGAGTGTAAAATACTACCCAATCAGAATGGAAGAGTTTCAAACACCATTTGAACTCGTCTAAATGACTGTACAAGGTGTAGGGCAATGATGAAGCAGGTTCTTTGAATCTAATTTTAGAGCTGGTTGAAAATGTAGAAAATTTTTTGAGAAAATTTGAATTTTTGAACAATTTCAACAACCCAATAAATAAGCTGGTCAATAAACAGTGAAGAACTTTTGGACTTCATGTTAAATCAGGCTGCATTCCCTTATTCAGTGAACCTGGCTTTCATTTCCTGCCCTTTTCTCTTTCAGAATTATATTTGTTAAAATTAAAAAATATATATTTTTGTTCATTCTAATTCAACTGAAATTGGAGGAGTTAAGGTGTAGTTTAAGAATCCCTGGCTATGGTGCATTATGGGAGATGTAGTCTAGCCAGAGAACCATGGTGGATACTGGTTGCATAAAGCACCAGAACTACAACTCCCCTGAGCCACATGGTGTCATTTTGAATAGAAATTGTTTGGTTTGGAGCTCAAATATTTCAACTTTTATTTTTTCAATGGATTATCAAATTTTTCCCTGGAACGCAGACCCTTTTTGTGAAAAATTTCATTTAACTCAAAGCTCAATTTTCTATCAAAAAACAGTTTCATTGAAAAAATTTGACCAGCAATAACATCAGCATTATTGTCTTCTGACTGTAAAAATTAATTTCCCCAGGCTTCTGCATCTTAAGGGCAAAAGGCAATCTTTCTAAAACTTTTGCCTGTGAAAGCTTTGTATTAATACTACTCCAATACAATGATTTCCCTTTTTATGAATGCTGCATATTTTAGCATATTTGAAGCCCCTCCACCTTAACTACAACTTGGATGCTTGGTGACAGTAACTATAACCAGACCCAGGGAGTTCTTCCCTGACATAGTTTCAATAGTCACCAGTTAAAGCTTTATTCTGCAGACCAACCCTGTTTTCCATGGCAGTTCTTCCCAAGCACGGACTGGAAGATCAGATTAGACCGTTCATATTGTGCATGAAGATATCCAACACACAGTCCTCACACAGAAGCTTTCATTTATGCAACCATTGGGGAAACAATGTGAAAACCTGGCACCACACTTGGACTTACAACAAGATCTGAGCAGCTGCAGCATCTAATTTATGTCACAAAACCTTCCTGACATATTCCTCTCCACTGGAAATCTAAAACATAGTAAAGTCCCTCATTTCTACTTTCAGGTGTCTGTACATTTATGTAGGTTATTTGATTTTGGAATTATAGTTATTATTAATTATTATTATTATTATTATTATTATTTGTATTTCCACTTTTTCCAGTTTATACAACTTTAACTTGTTTAGTACCAAAAATCAATTAAAAAGAAAATCTAAAACTCTGTCTTCTTTATTCTTTAGTCCTTCCCCCCCATTACACAGTGCGGTGTAACAAGGATATCAGTGTTTTTAAAATGTGTAATATTCACCCAGTAGTAAATTGCAGGTTTACTCTTTCAGAGCAGCTACAGTCCATTGGGTCATGGTGATGTACATTCATAATAAATTCACATAAAATGTCTGACTTGACCCTATATGACTCCCCCAGCAATTCACACTCCTTCCTCAGTCTTGGACTCCTCATTGGCCACTCCCATACTTCTTGACAGTAGGGGGTGTCTTTCGTTTGTGCATCTCATCTGTCTCTGTTTTTCCAAGATGTGAATAATGTGTCCTCTCTTTGAATCTCACCTTAAATTCTTTCAGTTTGCTTTAGCTACAGGTGACACTAATTCTCACTCATCTTTCTACCTCCCTTTATTGTGCCTTTTTCTTCCCAACTCATTAGACCTAATTTACAATGTATTTGCAGCTCTGCTCCCTCATAATTTCAGCTCTTTTCTTTTACTCTTCTCAGTCTCCACATTTATTAGTTTGTTTATTTCTTTATTTCACTTCCAGCGTCTGACACATTGAAGGAGGCTGAACCCAGGCTGGAGGTTCTCTTGAACAGTCCTGAGAAACACAACCCGACAAAGCTGCAAAGATCTGTAGCAAACCTACAACCTTTTTTCTGCACATAAAAAACCTGTGCATAAAGCTGAGATGTCCCCACCTCAGCTCCCACATATTGATATACTTGTATTGCAATCAATCCTAAAAGCTCCAACTGGGGACTGGGGCCCCAGTGTCCTAGGCACCGAACAAAGCATGAAAGAAAAAGACAGGCTTTGCCCCGAAAGAGCTAACAAATAAAAAATCCCCTAAATGAAATTTTATATCCTCACCCAAAGCTTCCTCCCTCAAAACCAAAATGCTTCCCAGACCAAATAAATGGACTTGGTAGTGTCAGTCCTGTCAGGTTACTTGGGACAAAAAGAAGGGAGCGAATTCCTCAGCTGAGGAGCCCTCACAGTCCTGCTGACCCTTTCTCACAGGTCAGGGCAGAGGTAAGCTCAAGGAAGACAAAATGCCAAGAGGTCATTTGTTCTACAGTTTCATCTCTGTCTTTCAACTAAAGATAAAAAAGCGCAATATCGTGACAAGTGAAGTCATTTACACAACGGCTGTGCTGCAAATGTCAGGCGTTCGTTGCTTTAAACAGAGGGTTTTCATGTTTTTTATTATTATTATACTTTTGTTTTAAAAAAGCTAAGGTTTTGTATGCCATGTTTCATCCCAGACTGAATTATTATGGTCAAGCTACAAATAACTTCACAGAAACAATGGGATCTCTAATGGAAGTTCAGACACAGCATTACTTACATGACATATAAGAACAATAAAAAATGGAAGGAGCAAATTGCATCATTTGGCAGTTTCAAGCTGTTCAACAAATGCGTAGCATCAAAAGCCATAAAAGCAGTGATAGGTTTAATAAAAGCTAATGTTTAGCATCATCCAGGACAATTTTAGCTGTCTGCTGAGAAATGAAACTGTGCCTATCTCCCAGAAGATGTGAGTTCACAAGTATGAGAGGTTTGACTTCATAAGCAATAACAGCTTTCCCAGATTTCAAGGATAAACTAATTTTTTATATTAGTGGACTCTGAAATGGAATCATTTGATTTGCTTCCATTGGTTTCAGAACAACTGAAGAGTAAAATGAAAGAGTAATTGGACTTTGGAAATTAGTCTATGATACACATTCTAAAGGCCGCTATTTCTGGTGTTACAGATCAGTTAACACTGCCTTTTCTCTTAAAAATATTTTAAAGGGAGCCTGTCAACTTGAAAACTATTCAAGCTCTTTCAAGATGCCCCTCTTGGATCCCTTGACCGGTTTTTGTGGTTTTACAGTCACATTTTTGTATTTTTAATTTTTTCTATCAGTTTTTTGCTTTCACTGAGTAAAGTAGGCACCAAAATTACAGGTAAAACTAATTCATTGACCATTATATCAAAGAAGGCATGAAACCGACTATCCCCAAAGTGCTGTCAAAAGCACAAAGAAAAAAACAGGGGAAATTTTCTTTGTTTCTCATTTCTAATAATCTTAATTATTTCTTGTCTCAATAATAGGTAAAACATTTTCAGACAGAAGTGTGGTATTTCACTTTTCTATCCCACCTTTAAGTTTTGGGCAGCTCCTGAAAGAGCAGAACCAGAGGACATTATTAGGATTCTTTTTTATGGATGTTACACCCATGTAAATCCATTGACTTCATGTGCAAGAATTCTCTAGGACTAGCCAGTGAAAACTCCTGCAGTGGTAGTGCAATTCTGCACTGCCCCTAACAGAAATCTTTGCCACAGTGCCACAGGCCAGCCTCAAACATGGCATTAACAGTTTCTGGGGCTTGATCTTGCAAATTGATGAGCTTTCCTGGAAATTCTGAGCATCCTCAACTCCTACTGACTTCAGTGGCAGTTAAGATTACTCAGCAGTCAGCACTCTGTAGGAGCACTAAGCTTCTTGCAACATGGATCCCGAAGTCCTCTATTCACAATTTGCCAAATTTTAAAATCAATTGGCTGAAAATTGCATGCCCATCATTTTCCTTGTCAATCTAAGTGCCTACGAGTGTGGCTATCCAGATACATGTGTGTATGATTAAGAATGTATCTAGATATCCCCACAAAACTCAAAACCTTAGTTGTCCTACAGATTCCCCTTGAATTCCTCATCTACTTTATTTAGGATGTCAATATAATGATAGGCAAATCTCAAATAGCTCAGAGTACAGATTCACTTGAGAACCCTAACATTCAGATGCTTATTTCAAACTCTGAAATCTGGCAAACTGGGCTGGAAATCCTGCAAGGACTGTGACACTTCAGTGATGGGCCAGGCCATGAATATCACAAGAACAACCTTTCTTAGTGTATTTTAGCACTCATGGTTCCAGTACAAAGTAGAATTTGAAAATACAAAGGTCTATGAAAATTATAATCAAATAAATGAACAAACCACTTTCCTGATATTTTTCTAAAAAAAGATTCCATTCAAATTCAGTTCTAAAAGTAAGTGAAAGTTCTGAAAGGAAGGATTTTTGTTGTTTAATACACTGCATTAATTCACTTATTCCTAACCAGAGGAACCCAGCAGTTTGATGACCATTCTGCTGGGCTGTGGTGTGGTTACTGTCATATACTTCTGCACCAGAGAAAGACTGGTCACAGAGCTTGCTTATACAAACCAGATGTGTTCACCATAAGATCCTTTAATGTTATTTTACAAACCACATCAAGCATAGCCAGAAATCTTTAATAGTCTTCTTTGTGACTATCTTCCTTAAAGTCAAAGGATTTAAAGATATGCTCTGTTTGCTTCCCCATACTGTATTTTAAAGAAGATACTTGTATATCTCCAGTTTCTTTGCGGAGTTTGTTTGCAATGTAAACATTTTCAAAATACGGCTTCCAGGATGTCCATTGTGAAGGTTTGTCCAAACTGAAATTCTTCGGACATTGAAGAGTGGCATGTTGATGAGATCCTGAAATCTTTGTTAATATACCTTCTGTCTGCAGTCTTTTTTCCTTCTGTCTGTAACCATTGCTGCTGTTTTCCTTCTGTTTCTGTTCTGAGTTTACTGCCGACACCATGTCATATTTCTGTACCAGATACAGACTGGTCACTGAACTTGCTTATACAGAGGTGTTCATCATAAGCTCCTTTAATGCGCTTTCATATACCACATTTCTAGGAGGTATGAAGTATGCATCAAACATAGCTGGAATCCTTTCACAGTCATCTTTGCAACTGTCTTCAGTAAAGTCAAAAGATTTAAAGATATGCTGTGCTTGATTCTGCCTTGTTATGTTTCAAATTTTGTGAATTCTGGGGCTGAGATTCTTATATCAATCCTATATTGATGTCACTTGGAATGGACCATCTGCTGGTAATTTTTGCTATGTCCTAGTGCTTCCAGATTAAAATCTAATGTTTGGTTGGGTCTACTCAGGTTTGCATGAGCCCAGCATGTTCAAGCCTGAGGGTAAAATATTCAAAAGCACCTAAATGACTTTCAGTGAGACTTACACTCCAAAGTGCCAAAGCCATTTTTGAAAATGGGATTTATACATTTTAGAAATGTATAAATGTATAATTAGATTTAGCGATTTAAGTCATTAAACTACATGTCAGATTTATCTTTTTAAATTTTTTCTTAATTTAAAAAATAAACAAAACAAAGACAAGAATATGATTAAACGCAAATACCATTTTAATGACACATGACATTGTGATTGAGATTTCACATAGGAAAAAGGGTTGGAATTTCAAAGTTATGGTTCTCACTGAAACTGTAATTCCATCATATGGGTCAGCTCCTCGGCAGGTTATGATCCCCGAGTTACACTAATTTACACCAACTGAAGATCTGACATATAGATAGATATAGGTATATATAATGGGATTAACGTTAACACCACATATAATAACACTAAATATTATATGCAACATGTTTACAGTGGTAGATGATCTATTTGGGAACTAAGAATCGTAATTTTGAATTTCTTGCTTTGGCACATAAATTTTCATTCATAATGGTTCATTAATGTAAAGTGGTTTTGTATTCAGCGAAGACAATGATATGTGTTACTTACTGACATGCAATATATTGTGATTATCCATTCAATATTTGAAGCCCGTTTTGTATGCTGGAAAGTGGAGGAAGCATAATGGCATACAGATGTGAGGTATTCATGCATCTGAGGAAGATGCAGTTAGTTAATGCAGAGAAAAGCAATGTTACTAACTTAATTAAGTGACCAAACTGGAAGCAAAGGGCAAAATCAGATTAATTCTCAAGTAGCCCTATGATGTACAGCCTTGATTTTATTAAATTAATTTACTTATTTGCTTGTAATAGATTTTTCTAAAAATCAAACACTTGAATGCAAATCATGTTGTTTTGTTAACATTCAGGTTGAGTTGTTTCTGCAGGATTCAAGACTCAGTCCCAAGACTATTGAAGTCAATGGGATTCTGATTGACTTCAAAGGGCTTTGGATCAGGCCTTCAGGTGTACTTCATTTTTTTCATTTCATGACTGACCCAAAAAATATGGATGAAGAATCAAAGTGTGAGATATTTCAGTGTATCCTATTCAACTTCCTTGTATTAGGGATAGGAAAAACAGTTTCAATACAACAGGAACAGTGCCAAAACTTTACCTACAACTTTTTTCTGGTTTGAAATAGTTTGATTATCTTTACTTTGGTTTCAGTTTTTATTTGTCCATGATTCTCATGACAGTCTATTTCTGCTACATTTCCAGCTCATACTGGTTCAGTCAGTTCAGATGAATAATCATACTTTAAGATGCCTATCCAAAGACCTCCACCTTCCATTCTTTTTAATCCTCTCATCACTGCTTTAAGACTTTTTGGAAAACTCTACCCATGCCAACACACTTAGTCCAGACTTTTTAGATTCTTACACCACACTCATCTTCCTGGCTGAAAGAACAAGAGAAAAGGTTGGAAATGGAAGTAAGAGCTCCTGCATGGCGGAACAGAACCTGATATACCCTGAAGTTTCATTGGCATACAATTAGTGCAATAGAAAAGGAGAACAAGGCCAGTAGAGTATTACCACCTTTTTTCCTATCATTCTGTAGATTGTTTGCTATGCAAACATGACAGATAGATCTTTGTATAAACAAAATTGAAAAATCTCAATGCACCAGTCTATCAGTTTCTACAAGCGAACAAATAGTGAAAACTACTTTGAAACCCAGGAGGCAGTCTGACTGACCAAGGTATATGCTGGGGATCCCCAGAGGGACAGCAGGAGAAGAAATTTGCCTCTGCAGGATGTGTAATAGTAGTAGAGCTACTATGTTTCTACTAGTGCCATGTGAGGAGTAGAGGAGCCTCCCTACAGCCAAATAACTCTCCTACAGGGGAGAATGGGCAATAGATTTTCATAGTCCTGGATCTGCCTACCAAACCCACCACTGTCCACATCCACAAAACAGCTTGTCCCAAATATCCACATGCAAAAGTGTGGGCTGCACATGCATACATAAGCTATGTGCATTCCCAAGGTCCTGACATACACTCACACACTTGTGTGTGTTTTGTGAGTGTGTCAAAATGTGAATGTAAACGTTTTACAACAGCTGAGGAGAGGAAGTCCCCTGAAGAAGAGTTGCACAGGTTGCACAGAGTCCTGAAATCGTGCCCTCAAGGAACCCAGGGGTCTCTAATCTTGCTCCTCTTTCACTAGCAGAACCAGATCTGTTCTACTGGGTAAATCTATCAATGAAGGGGCAGAATTTGGCCATTTGTGAATAAAATGACTACACCTTGGCTTAATATTTCACTGATTTTTTATTTTAAATTTTGCTTGATACAATTTATTAAGTGAGCCACTGCTACTAATTCATAGATTTATAGATTCCAAGGCCATCAGGGACTATTGTGATATGCTAGTCCAATCTCCTGTATAACACAGGCTATAAAACTTCCCCAAAATAATTCCTAGGGCGGATCCTTTAGAACAGGTACTCGCCTACTGCTCTGATGGAGGCATATTCCTGGTGTCAGTGGGACTACTTGCGGAGTAAGGTGCTATTTTCAAGAATGTCAGAACCTGGCACACAGTGATGAAGGAGCCAAATAAGTATATAGATGATTTAGAGAGAAAGGAAGGATGGTCTAGCAGATAGGGCATCGGACTGGGATGCAGGAGGCCTGGCTCAGCCACAGACTTTCTGTGTGACCTTGGGAAACCAAGGCTATGTCTACACTGACGGGGGCAAATTTGTCACCATCAGATCGACTTATCTGGATCGACCGAGTGGTCAGTGAAGACCCACTCAGTCGACCCAGAAATCAACATATTAAAACCACCTCCTCAAGTGGCACAGTGCATTGAAAATGGAACACAGAACAGAAGCACAGAAGTCGACGAGAGTTATGCAAGATTTTTGTGTAGTTTGCGTAACTCCGGTCGACTGCCACTGAATCTCCGAGGTAAGTGTAGACAAGCCCCAAGTAATCTGCCCTATGCCTCATTCCCTATGTAGAACAGAGAGATAATACCTCCCTACCTCACAGGGGAGGGGTGAGGAAAAAACTCTTTAATAACTGTGCGGTGTTGAGATACTATAGTTATAAGGGGTATACAAGTATCTAGATGGAATAGAATAGATAGAGGAAGAGATGGGGAAACATTAGAAACTCTAACTCTGTGTATGAGCTCATGGAATACTCATCATTTTTACATGTAGTAGTTACTAATACAATTCAATGCCTTTCTAGTCCCACATCATACAGTAGCTCCTTTAATGTTTCCTATTTTAGGTGATAGACATGGAGTGTTTTGGCTACTAGGAAAATAATATATATGTATACCAGATGCCCAAGAAATAGAAATGAATATATTATGGACAGAACTGCTATTACATCTCTCCCAGTCTCCTTTTCCCCCTGCTAATATGCTGTACACCTGTGATGTTTGGCAGTGTTATTTATTTGAAACTTTCTGAGTCAGGAGTTTGTGTGTTATAAAGCTTACCAGTCCTCTACGTGCTCCCTGATGCAAATTGTTTTTAAATGCTCCATGTTAAACGTTAACTTTTTTAGTTTTACCACCTTTAACAGCATCCGTCTTAAGATTTACACCACCTTCCTCCTTGTTTTGTTTCCTGTTGGAATACTAAGTAAGCTAGGTCTGAACTTCTTAGAGCGGTTCAGGAAGCCACCTTCAGCAACTCTCATAAAGAGAGGTCAGGGTAAATAAAAGTAGGGTCCTCTCTAATCCGAAATCGCTAAGGTTGTATTCTTCCTTTTGTGATACAATGTACCTCTACATTTCTTATCACAAAAATGAGCGCTGAATTATGCAGCTGTCAATTAGTTTTCTGCTAGCATTATTAAGGAAGTGTGATACATTCCTGAGTTAGGCCTGGTCTACACTGGTGGCTTAATTTGAATTAAAGTCCCTTAATTCGAATTAATTACTCCTGCATCTACACTTGTGCATTGTTAGTTCAAATTAAGGAGCCTTTAAAATTGAATTAATAAAACCACCTCTGCAAGTGGATTAGCACCTGAAGCGCATCAGTTAATTCACATTAGTGTGAGTGTGGACGCAATGGGACTTAATTAGAATTAATTGGCCTCCAGACTGTATCCCATGATGCCCTATTTCAGTACTTTCCCCCAAAACAGCCTCAGGAAGATTTAAATCAGATTTAAATCAGTGGCCAATCATGGAAATTGATACTTTCTTAAGCGTTTATTCACAGCGCTACATGTGGATACATTATATCATGCTTTCCATCAGTGAAATGGAAACATTTGTATCACTGTATTAATATACAAACTGACTCCGTTGTTATTTATCTTACATTCTACAGACACGTGTAGAATCAAAATCAAAGGCAAGCAATATACATGGGGGGGGGGGGGAGGAGAAGCATAAAAGGCAAACTGCATACAGTTCTAAAGTAATCCAGGATAAGCTGCGATGTATTTGTCACAGTCAAAATGAGAGCATAGTTCAGCTGGCTCCATGTGCTTGCAGCAATGGCGATCGGGGGAGTAAAAAAACAGCATGAAAATCCTTTTCCAATTTGTTTGGGGGTGGGGGAAGAGGTTGGGGGTAGCAGCGCTGCATCCTGGGATGATGACACTCATCACAACAGCCTCTATGGTTAGTTGCACTGTGGGATAGCTTCCCTCATTGCACTGCTTTCTAATTCGAATTAAGGCTGGCCAGTGTGGACGCAAGAAACCAGCACAAACACTGTAGTGTGGGCAGTCTGCAGCGCTTTCTATAAATCGCTTTCTGTAATTCGAATTAAACTAATTTGAATTAGTGCTTCAGTGTAGACATAGCCTTAGGTCACACAGGTGTGAGGCATGCAAATGGTGCAGAGACCTGATGTGCAGAGGAATAAGGTTCTAAAAGATGCTGAAATGAAAAAGATAAAGCTGTTCTCCCATCACAAAATAAGAGAAAATCACAAAAGAGTTAGACATAAAGTGATGCTTCTATGTATTAATATACATTTGTGAGGCTTCACAGCAGAAAAACCTATCTAGAAGTTACCAGTAGCATTGCTTAGCGTAGGTGATGTGCAAAAAGCATGCATATAACATACACGACAGGCTACAATCCCTGACCTTAACTTGGTGGTGAACTCCCACACAAGTTACATCCAGAATAGGAGCTTTATGATCTTTAACCACTCTGATATGTGGCACTTTGCAAAATATCATCCAGAATAATCCATCATGGAATCTTTCGGATCATATGATCTGAGCATGACTACTAGTATATACATACAGTTAGAGTAATATTTTGTACGTATTCAGTTAATAGTCCTTTTTGTGTCTGGCAGCTTGAACAAGTCACTTTCTATGAGCAAACATTGCTTATATCTAGTCCCTGAAATTAGGTTAACTACTGATTAGCTCTGTGTTTCAACCCTTCCCACAGGAAGCAAAGGACTTGGATTGATTTCCGGTGCCTGGCTTGTGTGGAAGGGCAGGGTGGGCTTGTGATCAAAGGAGAGTACAAAGAGACAACAGATCTGGGTCCTATTCCACATTCTCCCATACACTTCTTGCATGACTTTAGGCTTACCTCACTTCACCTCTTCATGCCTCATTTCCCCCTCTGTATAATGAGAATATCAGAAGAGTTTGTGGAGGCAGACATTCCTAGGAAAGAAGGTTGGAAGTTTAAGGTATCAGAACCAGGGAAAAAGATGGGAGAACCCACAGCCCAAAAAGTTACAGAGAAGAAGAGGGGAAACCTAGGGGAACCCCAGAGTGGACATTGTCTGTTGTCTGTCATCAATGTGGGCACCAAGAACATATAAAAAGAGATTGCCCATCTATGGAATATGGGTTGGCAATTCTGTAGCTGGGCTGGGACTCTTGGGTAGGTGAGGAAAAGAAAATTAATTACTGTTACTTTAAAGGTGGGTGTAGTGAATGGGTGTGGCCTCCCTCTGAAACTAACAGGGAGGGATGGGCTGAGCCCGGCGGGGCAGAGCCAGAGACTGCCTGTCTGCCTACTGGGAAGCGAGGGGGCCGGACAGGAAGCATAAAAGGAAGGCCCAGGAGCTCAGTCCAGGGAAAGCTCCCAGAGGGGCAGGACGTCTCTTCCCACCCTCCAGAGCTGCCTGTGGCATGGTATCCAGGTGAGCGAACTGGGGCCTGGGATCGGGTGCCGGCGCATGAGCGGCCGGTGGCCAAGGGCCCACCAGTTCCCCCGGAACTGAGCACCCCAGAGGACCCAGGGATCCAGATGGGCCAGGACCTGGAGGAGCTGCCGGACATGGACGACAAGGAGAGGGCCCTAACGGGGCCAGACTTGGAGGAGTTGCCTGATGCCGATGATTGGGCAAGGGCCCTGATGGGGCCCGACCTGGAGAAACTGCCATATGCCAACTTCCCTGACGAGCTGCCCGACCTACCGCCCCCCGATGATATTGAAGGGCTCTGCAATCTACCCGTGGGTGAGCACCCCGATGAGATGGCCAACCTACGGTCTCCCAACGGTATCGAGGGACTCCGCAATCTACCCCTGGATGACTACCCTGACGAGACCGACTGGGCCGGAGCACACCAGGTACCAGAGGGAAAGGGGGCAGGAAGTAGCCCAGAGGAAGGGAAACACAGTCCAGGGGCTGTGGAAGTGGAAAGTGAGGCAGCGTGTTGCGGTTGGGATCCCGCTGACCCCATGGCATACCCTTCTACCACGGATAGGGACCTGGGCTGGGGCACAGTGGAGTCAGGTGGGCCTGCGTCCCCCTCCCCCTTTCCCACACTGCCCTGGGGGGCTCTGAATTATTTGCTGCAACGCTGGGGGGGCTCTGAACTATTTGCTGCCCCGCTGGGGGGGCTCTGAAATGTGTGCGGCCCTTCTGGGCCCCAAAGACGGTTTCCCTGCTCTGGCGTGGGCCACTACCCGCCAGACCAGGATAGGGAGTGAGTGTGGCCTCCCTTTGCAACTGACAGGGAGGGACGGACACCCTCACTACACTGGGGCAGAGGTGTTAAAGCAGTCCGGTGAACATTGCTTCAGCCTGTTCATAAGTTAGGGAGAATTTGGAAAACCCCAATGGATGATTCTGGGAACAAATTCAAGGCTTGAATGCATCAGTGAGATATCTTATGGTGAAAAATCCCAGAGATCTGGGGGAATTTTAGGCCAAAACAAGTCTTTGTAGTAGACAGGTTGCCCCAATCTGAAGTGCTAGGCACAGACTTGAGCCCTTCCCATTGCAGAAGCAAGCTGGTGGCCAGGACACCCAGAGACAAAAGAGAAATAAAACTCTTGGGGAAAAGAAATGAGATATAGAGCTGGAAAATACTCAACAAGGGAATACAAACCAGGTGGAAAGTGAAGAAAAGCGAGGACCCTATAGAAAAATGGGAAGAAGGAAGAAAACATAGAATTAGCCTTTTGAGATAAGGACACTAAAAACTCATTGGAGCCCCACCACCTGAACACTGAGAAAAGGGACCTCAGGAGCAATTTAGAGGCCAAGTAGAACCCGAGACCCTGGGCAACCTGGAGTGTGCTGGGCAACACCAGATGCTGCCACAAAGGGGAATAGAGTGGCCCAGGTTACCCCTGATGTGAGGACATGGGCTGAGACAAAATTTTTGGGGCAAACCCCTCCACCAAATGTGACTTTTTATGCGGACCCTAGAGGACCACCCTGGGGACAAAGAAAGACATACAGAAAGAAGCACTTTGGTAAAGGAGAGAGGGCATGGGAAAAGGAGAATTTTTTTTGTCAGGCAAGGAGGACATGTGTGACAGAGTGCTGAGAACCAGCAATTGAATGATTACTCTGGTCCATGTAACTCCCATTAGTTCCCTCGGAGAGGGGCAGATTGAGGAAAGGAGAATTAGCAGGTCAGCCTGGCTGAGGAGAGCTGAAGAGTTAATTAGCCCATTAACTGGGAAAGTAGAAATGTACACAGGAAGGAAATGACGAGAAAGAGAGTGAGTGGCTGCCTTCCCCCACCCAAGAAAGAAAGGGTGGTTGAAGCTGAACAACACTGAAAATAGAATTGATACATTAGTATGTAATGGTGGAGCACTATAAAAACTGCACTATGATACCTACTGAAGGTGTTGAAGTAATTTGTTTGAGAAAACAGAAGCAGGGGAGCTTGCCCGGTGACACTGATGCCTTTGGAAATGAGTATTATAAAAGGAATAATCTTTTATCCTGACCCTCAAGCAGATTTTCATGCAGTTTCTCTTAGCTGCCAGCTATCTGGAACTACATGATAGACAAACAATGTGTTCTTCATCTACAAAGTGATTTCACAGTATTTATATTCTGACCATTCTTGGTAAGGGCATTATGGATTAATTGCAAACTAAAACACATTTCAAGCTGCTATTCCTGTATTAATCATCTCAGAGACATGGTTACTGTGCCTCTCAGCATGTTCCCGCTACTGTTCTTGTACATACAATTTCTGTTTGACCAAACGTTAATAGATCATTCAGACCAAAGGAGTAGGAGTGACGGAAAGGATCATCTTCTACCACATCCTTTAGCATGTGACTCCTCTGGCAGATTAGCAGTAAGTGAAGAAAGAAAACCTTTGCTCCTGCCTGACACTTAATGTTTTGTCAAGTCCTCCCAAACCGCACAACTTGGATTCTCATTCATTCTTTTTACTGGAGTTGAAGAGAAAATGAGCAAATGTTTCCTGTTTCTCCTTTTGGGTTGGAAGGAGAACTACAAATGGAAGTGGGCCTTTGGGACTGTCATTCTGAGAGCAACAAAATGGAAAGCGACAAAGATAGGAGAATATGGGCTGGGAGCAAAGCCATATCTTCAAATGAATGATGTGTAAGGAAAATAAAAAGACTGGCATATTTGCTACTTCATTAGGTCTGGCAACTAATACTCTTTAGCAATGTTTCAGAAGCAAGCAGGGAAGGGCTTCTGGGACTACCCAGTCTGTATGTGACCAAATTTCTGCCAGTGCAAAACTTAGTGAGTAATGAGAAGAAGGGAATTGAAAGACTGGAGAATCCAGAGATCTGTTTAAAGGATTCAGTATGTGCTATGACATGGTCTGAGAGAGAGTGAATTGTGTTTGTGCTCATCCTTCAAATATGGAGAAAACCTATGGTATCTGGCAGCTCCTCAGTGGATATCAGGTACCCCAAAATACACATAGGGTATTTAATTAACCGTATATGATATAAAGAACAATATATAAAATGCAAATAGATCCCTTCCACCAGGAAATTGGAAATCAGAAGTAGAATCAGCATTTACAATGCACAAAATACCCCTAATACGGTTGCTTTGTTGTAGATCAACTTAGATTCCTTCAGCAGAAGAAACATTCATACTTACAACTCCTGCCATATAACTAGATGATCAAAAGCTGTGTCCCTTATGCAGGGCTGAGTAAATATCTTTTGCACACATGTCCTAAGAGAAAGAAGGAATCCTTCTACTTCCTTTCCTAACTGCTAGGTACTGGACGGCGACCCAACTGTTCTGATGCCACTACTACACTACTACAGATCACAGGCTATGTATCACCTACGGCATCTTCATGCTCGCTATGCATGGGATTTAGGGCTGTCAAAACCATTGGCCCCGTTGTGATGATACCCTGAAACCTCCCTCTGTATTGTAATGAAGAGAAACACAGCAGAGTGATGTTTTGCAGCCTGTAGAGGGTGCAAAGATGCCTGAGACTCTTGTTTATGACCTGCCCCCATGAAATAGAAATTCCACAGCAGCTCTGCTGCATTCAAGGTATTCCTTATCTGCTGAGGGCAGTACCTTTTACCCCACCATAATAAAGATAGTGTGAGCCAAATTTAACTCTGGTGAAAGTCAATGGAGTTACACTCACTCACACATAACAGGGCTGAACCTGGCCCTTTATAGATAGGCCTAATTAAGGCCAAGTATTTATAGCTATGACAAATTTAAAAGGCCATATTCTACCTTGTGGGTGCAGAGTGAGTGGGAAGAGAGTGAGGAGCCTCCCTTTTCCCTTGTGCAGCCCACTAAGGCCCAGCAGAATTCCAGCCCCTGGAAATACAAGGCCTGATCCTCCATAATTCAATGCAGGTGCATAGTAGGAAGAAGCAGAGGCAGAGCTGTGGCTGGCTGCATATGGAGAAGTATATTCTTGCTCATGAAGGGATGTAGCAATGTTCTTCCATCTGTGTATCTGGTAGCTCCAGGCCACAGGCAGTTATCTTAGCCCCATATGAATAATAGGGAGATTGAGTTTATTTTCATAATTTGAATGGTATTGCACTTATACCATTATGTGTCTGCTATGAATGGATTTAGAGCTCATTTCCAATGTTCAGGAGACTTTTCCTTCAAATGATGGGAGCTGATTCTGTCCTGTTGTCCAAATGTGCAGAAAAATGTAAACATTGATGGTGAATAAAAAATAAATAGGAATTCCATGTATTCATCAAGATTCCACCACTAAATATAGCTGTCTACTTTTTTATTACCATACTCATCAGAATGTGATTGATTATAACTCCTAAACCCCAAGATTTCTTATTAGCACATATTGTTCTGTTACCTAATAAATAATTCTCAGTACCTTATAATATATGGAACTAACACCCATGGGGAGAAGGCAATTAAGCTGAGATGTAATGTTCAGTGGCAGGTTAATAGATTGGAAATGGGCAAGTTAGTTCTGACCCAATAACTTCATCTCTCCCTTCACTCCAACCTTCTATGTACCCTAGTTCTTATATTGATATCTATCTTCATAGTATCTCAGTGCCCCCAAACCAAATGAAACTTGAGAAAAACCTATTCTGAGATTTGAAAAAGATCTGATAGTTACTTTTAAAATAATTTTTCATTTTAGTAATACTCTGCACTTTCTGATTTTAGCTGAGATACCAAAATGGCACAAGGAAGATCATTCATAAAGTATTTCTAGCCCATCCAGAAAAAAAATACCATGTGGTCCTCATGAGGTTTCCAGTCCACTTTAGCTGAATCAAAGGATTCAAATAATCCAAGTAAGATTCTGACTATTTAGGTGGTTCCCTAAAGTAAGCTTCCAAATGTCTTGAAATTGAAACACCACTAAGAAAACTATATCTTACCCATGTATTGTGAGGGATTTCAGCTGTCAAAGCCATTGTAATTCACTTTTAAATGAGTAGAGTGAGACTTATTTTAAATCAGGCAATTATGCATGGTCATTAATGATACTATAGAATTCAATAGCTGAGGTAACACATTTTCAAGTAAACCTTTCTTTGAATAGTCACATCTTCTTTGTCTATATTAATAAAATTATTTTTTAAATATATGAGACAGAGACATAAATGACACTTTATTCTGAAATAACTAAGGCAAAAAATTAATTAGATATGCAATGAATGAATGAATGAATGAATGATAAAGTAACTTGTATACTGCATATAAAATGAAAATTATTTAGAGTTTAGTTCTAGCAAGAACTAATTCTGATGGCAAAGGATGCTATGGAGAGGACAATTAATTACAACGGGGAAAGAAAATATCCCTGCTAGAGACATGTTAACAAATTCCACTTATTTTAGACCACCACTGATTTCAGTGGGCTTTGGTCCTGAACACATTGGGCTGGGTCCTGAACACATAATGGATGTGCTCACTGGGAATCAACTGGAAACAAAATTCAGTTTGTTGTGGAGTAAACATGAAATATTCTGTGGTTTTGTTGGAAATTTAGGACAAAATTACAAAACAGATGTTTCATTTGGAGAACTGTTTTTCTAGAGGTATGGAAAGCTAGAGGGGACCTGGCCTGTGTGATATAATTTATGTAGTTCCAGGCCTGAACAGGGAAGAAAAAATAACAAAAAACTTGTAAGGATAGTAATAAGGGGGCCTGAGCATCTCATTATTGATCAGGTTCTACCTTGTTCTGCTGAAGATCTCTTAATGCATGGCTGGCTGGTGGAAAGTTTAAATCCTTACTTTAAAAAAACCCCCAAATACTGGCAAGGGTTCAAACACTATAAAGGTCCAAAACAATCTATAATTTTATAACTACAGCTTTTCGGATTCTAAATGCAGAATACTGTAGTATTGTGCTTTATAAGAGCTGACTTTGTGTAATCTGGGTTTCCCAGTGGCACCAAAACCACAATTTAAAACATTTCTAATGGTTTTGATGCTCCAGATACTGTTCTGCAATTGCCCTCTTTGTGTTTCATGTTGTGTTTCTGGGGGCTACTGAATAATATCTAGCAATCTAGCTGTGGTGATCTAAGGATCTGTCTGTATAATTTATAATTGCTAGTTGATATGATGAAGTATTACTGTGAAAACTGCTGTGTCATTAAATTGTCTTTGTATGTGTAACCACCATGCCTCACCAGTGTGAAAATGTCTTCCTGAGACTGAAGACAATGGGAGAATACCGAACGTTAACAATGGTGCTTTGAATAGAAAATAGAGATGGTAAGCAGATTTGCACAAACTGGGAGAGGATACCTCTTCCCTCCAGACCAGAGGGAAAAATAAATTGAAGGAGTGGAAACTCTTCAATAGAAAAACATAGAAAGCCAGGTATGGGAAAGGTTGAACCGCATAAATTCAGGAACAGGAAACAATGGGCAGCAAAGCAGATAGTCAGAACCTGGGTAATAATCTTCATGAGGGAGACACAACTCAGTTTGTAGTAGCATCATGCAGCAGGGCTCCCTGCCTACTTTCTTGAACATAATTGATCCCCCCTCCCGTCAGGCAAACAATGAAGGGATATTGAATTTAGGATGTTTGTTGTGTTCTATTTGATCTGTACTCTCTTGTGCTTTATATTGCTAAGGAAAAAAGAGATTATGTTAGATTTAGGGCAAAGTGTCTCTTTGTGTTAAATGCTTCACAATTACCACACACTTCTGGAGTCAATTAAACTATTAACTCTGGGGTGGAGTTCTGGGAGATGGTGTGTTGAAGTGACAGGGGAGTCTGAAGGGTCAGCACCGCACCCAGGGAAACAAGGACACTGGGCTCCAGTTCTCAGGAAAAGGGTGCACCCCAGAGGGTGCCTAAAGACCCTGTTGAGGTAGTGGCTGGACTCCGTTCAAGCTCCGGAGGCTTAAAACACACAGGGATGCAGTGGATAAGTCCCCTCACAGCAGCCTGGTTGTGACCAGCAGGGTGTACTCGACTGGATCTGTTACTCTAGTAGATTGTCTTGCTACTGTATTCCTCCAACTAGCTGTCTGATTTGGGTAGAGTTAAATTACTTTCCTTGAGTTTTAGAAATATAGATCGAACTTAGCGATACCATAATACAAGATCTGGACATAGCCTTACAATGAATCAAAACAAGAGCAGCAATGAATCAAAGATGATATCAAGGTTGTTGGCTGTGCGACAGAGAGAATAGTGGTGCTGTCAACCCAGAACTCAAGTCATGTTAACCAATATCTGTGAATCTTTCAAGTGAAAGTGAACCTTCTTCTTTTGAATGGTTCTGGAGAGTGATTTATGGTTTTATGCAGAATCTGGAAAAAATGTGTATTTTGCATGGATGGTTTCATCCTGAAAATAGACAAATGTTGGCAACTCTGGCTGACTTTTTTATTTGTGCTCTAAGTTTATTTGAGCTCCAAACTCAAAGAGAATTAGAAACAGAATGGAAAAAAAAAAAAAAAAAACCAAGTCATTGATGCCCACTGAACATCCAGTCTACTGAACTGAGTTTCACACAACTATTGGAGCTGAGATTGGTCTCTCTCTCCTGAAGGCCAGTGGCTGGAGGGTAATGATATATATGTTCAGCCAGAATAATTCTGACTATCTAAAATGTCTGTCTAAATAAAGAAGTCAAATTACTACCATAACAGTGACTATGCAAATGAAAAGACATAATGCTAGCATGAGAGAGGCTATGTTAATAGCTGAGTTATGCCTCTGAGCATGCCCAGGGTCAATAAATTGTTTCTAGAGCTGAGCAGAGTTAGACTGACCAGAATGTTTGTGCAGTAAATAACAAGTGTTGCATCTTATCTCCAAATAACCTGACACTTAAATGCTTTTCAAAACACTACATCTACGTATTCTAGCTCACCTGTGTCTGCTCTGTATATTTTTAGAAGACCTATCACCATAGTATATAAGTGCCTGGAATCAATTTCTGCTAGTGACATGCACTCTCAGTCAATTAGCAGCTTCCAGTTGTATGTTAAATTGAATTAATATTTCTGTTACCCATTACAAATATTATAATGGACACTTCATATCATATCCAATGTCAAAAGTGTTTTAGAAAACTGACCCTACACAAGTCAACAAAAACCTTTTAAACTAGAGCAGCAGAGAAGGGCCTGAATCCCGAATAATAGACTTGGCAATGACAGACATTCTTTAGTATGATCTTAAGATATTAGCCTGGATGCTTGGGTTCTCATCGAGGTGCACAGCTTTACATCAGGAAGGTTGTTTTTCCAGCTGTATAACTTTAAAATTGCTCGGTGGGTGTGTCTGTGTGTGTATAAAGTATGGTTAAAAATATGGCCCATTTTAGGGCGCTGAAAAGTCTGGACTCGGTTATTCTCACTGGGAAATAGAAAAAAATATCATGCATGCACAGTTGCCAAATGTATATACATATGCAGACAAAAACACTGAATCTTGAGTGACTGAATAGCTGAAGGGGTGTAATGCTCAGTTTATTCTGCCTGAAACCCATTATAAAACAGGACGAAATGTTATCGGCCTTCTTTCTCCTTCAATGCTGCTGCCAGTCTACTAATCATCCCACAGACTGCTGCTGTGCTCAGCTCAACCATGATTACCAATGTCTCCCTACCCCTAATGCTACAAGTATTAGGGACAGCATTAGGTAAGACCCTGCTTTTTCAGGGGGCATGCATCACATGCCTATACTAGCCTCAGTGCTATTACACATTATATTTCCAACTGACTCCAGCACCATCGAGATGCAGAAGAGCATAAATGATCAACCTGATCTTTCATTATGAAAATTTGCAATTTGACTGCATGGCTTGGTTTTCAGATGCATATATAACATGGAGAGGGTCACTTGAAGCCAAGGAACGTCAACATCTGAGGTGGTAGTGGAGGTGGTGAAACAGTAGTAGGCTAAAGGGTATAAAGGAAATGCAGAGCTGTGTATGTCTGTGTGGGGACTCTGATCAAAGGTGGAGAGAGGAAGAATGGGTCCCTGCACATGAGTTATTTTGCAAAGAAAACCACAACATCTGGCAATCCTTGATTGATGAAGGATTCAGCAAGCTGGAAAAGCATCATGAAAATATGAAAATATCTCACTTCTCATGCACTCACTCCTTGCTTTTGTGATACTGTTACTACTCTCTCTTTTTCTTCTTAAAACAGATCATGTTCTATAGAATAATGGAAATAAATGGCTGGAAGGAATCTTGAGAAGTCATCGAATCCAGTCCCCTGCACTGAGGCAGTGCTGGACCATACCCAGGCCATCTCTGATACGTGTTTGTCATCCGGGTCCCAATGACAGGGATTCCACAAACTCCCTTGGAAGCCTACTCCAGAAATTAACTATCCTTACAGTTGGAAAGTTTTCCCTAATGTCAAACCTAAATCTTTTGTTGCAGTGGATATAGAAAACAATTGATCACCGTTCTCTATAATAGTCCTTAAAATACTTGAAGACTGTTAGCAGGTCTCCAGTCAATCTTCTTCTCTTAAGACTAAAGATGCCCAGGTTTTTTTTAACTTTTCCTCATTGGTCAAGTTTTCTAAAGCTTTTTATCATTTGTGTTGTTCTCCTCTGGAAGGGAATATTGCACAGACAGCTTCTACACTCCCACGACACTTCTAAGTACTCAAAATCAAATGTTTCTCCTCTCCCCAAACTTGCATGTTTTGTGTAGCTCAGGGCAAACTCCTAGTGCTCCACAAATAAATCATAACGATTTAAAATGTTATATTGGGTTATCTTTAACAAAAAACATATCATAAAAATCATTTCATACACCCTTATAGAATCATAAAATAATAGGAATGTTGGGCTAGAAGGGACCTGGAGAAGGCATCAAATCCAGTACCCCTATACTCAGTCAGGACCATGTAAACCTAGGCCATCTCTCACAACCTATTCATAAAAACCTCCAATGATGGGGATTCTACATCCACACTTGGAAACCTATTCCAGAGTTTAACTACCATCAAAGTTGGACAGTTTTCCCTAACATCTTACCTGAATCTCCCTTTCTTCAGATTAAGCCCATTACTTCTTGTCCTACCTTCAGTGGATATAGAGAAAATATTATCACAATCCACTTTATGCTCACATTTCTTCCTACTTGCCGTACCTCTCTCTCTCTCTCACTTTCTCTGTCAGTCTTCTGATCTGTTGTTCTTATCTACAGCAGATGTTATTTTCATCTACCCCTTCATGAACAGTGAAATTTCAGCTGCTTTATTAACAGGCAATTTCAGTTCAATATATGACCTCATAAAGGATTCAGCCCATCCACCATCAATTAGAGAAGTCTGTTTCTTCAAGTCTTAATGAATTTAAAATAGTCCTGTGTGATTGCTCCAAGAACAATAACACTTCTTCACCCCAGTCCTTGCTTGAATTAGTCCATAAGAGTTGTTACTCTGAGATCTTTAAAGTTCAAATCACTCAAGCACACATCATTCAGCTCACTCTTCCATCAATTTCTAATCAGCTGAGAGTGCTCTTCCTTATTGTTCTCCCACACAATGCTTATTACAACTATGCATATTCATACTACTCATTTGCATATCAGAAAGACCTGCTAGACTGCTACTTTATCATCCTTTTACAAAAACTCCGCTTGTGTTAGTGAAATTAGAAAATGTACTTTTTCTGGTATAATTCTTTGTATATACATATATTAACTGCCCTGTCTATGGTCCACACAAACCTCCCATTGAAATGCCCCTCTGAAATTTGGAGCCCTTTCCCTCTTTGTGCATCAAACAGCCTCCCTCTCTCTCTTTATCCAAATCCCTGTGGTTCCACAAGGCTTAGTGATAGCAAATGCTTTGACACTCTGTAGCAAACTGGGCTTACATCCTGCTCTGGAAAGGCTTCTGGATATTGTGGTGATTTTAGCAGCTTCAGCTAAATTACAGATGGGTGTTTCACTAAATAAAATCTGGAGAAGTATAGTATAGTCAAAGCCACTGTGCTATTTATTCTGATATAAAATTTATTTTATTTTGCCCTCTCCCCAAATGTTCATTTTTCAATGTGCAGTAGTTTGTTATATAGATCAACGCCTAAACTGCAGAACATCTGCAGATGTTCCGTGAGGAGATGCTGGAAGTTTTGGCAGCTGGGAGTAGTGCAATGGGGAACACCGGAGAAGGTGTAGAGGCAGTTTGGGATTGCAGGATAAGCATAATAGCTGGATGTTTCTGCTAAGATGACCAGCAGCCAAATAGTTCTACAACCAACCACCAATGGCACTAGAGAAATGCATTAATAAATTGGTTACTAATTAGAATGAAATCCTGAACATTTTTTTCCGAATATTTGACTTTATGTTTCCAAATATACAATCTTTCTGCAAAGATTAATATAGATCTCACAAAGGGTCTAATTTCCACTTGACAAGTGCACTTCATTGTGTCTGCAGAGACCAGACAGACTGATTTCAAGTAATTAGTTGAATCACGGTCCTTTGGCTGCACTTGCTCTGTAGCCGCCCTGTAGTTTACCTCAAAATAATACTCTCCTAAGTCCAAAACCGTGACCTTGGTTTGCTGAGACAGTAAGAAATCCAGGTTTTTTCCAGCTGGGATCTACTTTTTGCTGTGGCCCAGAAAGTGCAGTTTAGGAGGGGGTATGCAAAGTTGCCTTTGTGCCTCCTGATCTTGATGCATCTGTTGCTGAGCTATTTCCTGGTATATCATAAAGGCTGCTCTAGCTGCAAGGAGCCAATATTTATGTATTTATATCTTAATCTAAAGAAACTCATCACCAAACGGAATGCATCCAAAGCTCTTAGCACCTTTGACATACATTGAAAAATATGACACTTACCAAAGATGAACTATGATATAGGGATAATTGCCATCATGGCCACATATCCCCTGCCTGGCTAGATATGCCTGACATGCTTGTGTGGTGGAATCGGAGCCATTTATTTGCTTTTTGTCACCAATGGATCTCCTTATCCTAGTGGCATAAAACCAGTGGACTAAAAACTTTGCTCTAAGAATCCACTGCTGATATAGTGCAAAGTAGCCAAGAATCTGGGCCTAAGCCATTAAGTTAGTGGGAGCCTGCAACAAAATGGCAAGAGCTCTTCCTTCTGCTGAAACACACTGCTGGCGGTTTGGGAACCCCTGCAGGAAGACAATGACTTATGCTTGCTGGCACATGCTCCTCATTACTTCCACCCTGGTCATAATGGAGGTAGGAGTGATTCACCGTGCAGAAGGATCTAAGCATATGGGAGGAAGCTTAGGGACACCCATATGTGTTGTTTTATTATATTTTACCAGGTTAGTAAATCCAAACCAATCCAAGGAAGGGTTACGTTTGGATTTTATACAGAATGTATTTACTCTTTTTTTCAGTATAAAGTGAGAACCCTACCTACCCAGAGAGCTACTTAAGTCATGATCTTGAGGAAAGGACAGATCCCCTCCCACACGTACTGCACATAGAAACTGGCATCATTTTTAGATCCACTGGTGCCGTTATTCTTATGGGCATCATATTCACTAACATCTTTCAATGAACTGTTACCATAAGCAATACTGTGTATTATCTACATGAGGTATATAAATGGTCTCATTTTTCAATGTCAATACTGCATCTTATTTTTTAACTCAATTAAGAAATACTTATATCAAAAGCTTAGATTTATTTACCTCTTAGTGGTTCCGTAAGCATTCAGAGTGAACAGCCAGAGTGTATAATGTTGCAATATACAAAGTATATTGCTTTATGCTTTCACTATTGCAGTTTAATGGTCCATCACCTTTTATACCTCGACCAACAGGTTCTTTCCATCGCCTAAAGTGCTCTCTGAGTAGCACCCTACATATGGGGCCTGCCATGTATTAACATCTAATTATTTTTGGGTCGGTTAGCCTCAGCAGTGAGATGCCGTAAGCAGCGGGATGTTGATAGGAAGCAGGAATTGAGCACACTCCTGCTGTCTGACCTATTCCAGTGGAGTGCTGCTTGCCTGTTGCTTGGCAGTGATAGTATGAGCATTCGCACTCCAGCTGGCAACCTCAGGGAATCTTGTACATCATGGAAAATAGATCTCTTCAAACAAACTTGATATTGTTCTTTGACAAGATTACAAGTCTAGCTGATAAAGGTAACTCTGTTGGCATAATATACTAGGGCTTCTGTATGGCATTGGATCTGGTACTGTAAAAAACTATCTGGCACATATTAAATGGATTAGAGGCTGGCTATCTGACAGATCTCAAAACATAGCAATCTGGTATTATCAAGTAGTGAGGATGTTTTTAGTAGTGTATCACAGGGAGCAGTTCTCAGCTCAGTGCTGTTTCAATAGTTCATGGCTATGATAAAGTATGCAGATTACAAAGATTGGCGGAGCGGTCAATTACAATGAAGAGTAGTCACTAAAGAAATAATTATGAAATCATTTTCTCCAGAGTCTTGTCTAAGAAAAATAGGTCTGGTATGGGCTGGAAGTCTCCATCATAGGATTTAGTAAGGGTGTAATAGCAGAGAAATAAAAGATTTGCATGTGACTGGCATAAATCCATTAGAGATGGAGTGACTGTTAATGGCAGTGATAGAAAGAGAGGCAGGAGAGAAAAACTGAAGCAGATCTACTGTAAAGGTGCTTTTCTTCCATAGTCAACATATGGTAGTTTAATGATGACATCAATAAAACAGAATGAAGTAAGGAAAAAGATGGAGGTGAAATTTGTTGGTGGATACAGGGATAAAGAGACATTTGACCATAAAGCAATTATTTTCTCTCTTTAAAATAAAGACTATAATAAACTTGTCATAGCACTCGAAGAAGAAAGGGCTCTAGAAAATATGTCTGAGTCAGCATAGCATCAGATATTTGATGAAAAGTGAAACTATGAGAAAATGCATAATCTGATATGTAAAAATGTTGAGGGTCTTCTCCAAGATTTGTCAAAAGGCGATCAACTTCACTGCAGCTCTAATTGACAGTCTACCTCAATTAGCCAGCTGTCTTGAGCATTTTTCATAGAATTCTTCTCTGTAATGGCATTTTTTTCTTATACAGACTGTCAAGATGTGTTAAATATTTTCATTTCATTAATATTTAGATTACACTTGTTTGACAAAATGCAAACATCTTGTAGAAAAAAAATGTGTCTGGTATTCATCTAGTATTGCACATCATAGAAGTAATGCACTTGAAGATTATGTGTATTTCAGTATTAAATCCAACAAGTGACACAAATCTTACATGCTTCCTTTTAAAACATTTCCATTAAAGGAAATATGTAATGTCTACTATACACAGTTCAGCGCAAGCAGAATTTTGAGAATCATTTTCCGCTTCTCAGAACTTATAGCAGATTCACATAATTTTGTTTAAGAAAAAAGAGCACCATTCAAACTGAGATTAGCTCTATATTTTTAACTGTATTGACTATCAAGAGAAGTGTCCTACATAAGACATTCACTTATTCAGTAGCACTCTAAAGCAAATGCTAAATTCCCACTGAAATCACAGTTTAAATTAACATGTACAAGTGAATACCTCTAACTAGATTTCATTTAATGTGCTCACATAAATTAAATAAAGCCAATGGGTAAAATTAAGTGTGTTTTTAAGTAGTTTGCTGATTGGTGCCCATGTTAAAAAAAATAAGAGTCCATTCTAAGGGTAAGTGTATAGTACATTTCTCTACTAATTCTTATAACTAATTGTGTTTTTCCTGTTAGAAAAATTTTTACGCTCAAAGCTGGACTATCACATATGCAGTATTTCATGTAGTAATTTCTTTAAATTTACATAAAAATAATTTTAAGGCTTCAGATAGGTGAACAGCTCTGGTGTTTTGAACACAAAGGCCTAGGTAGGAGCCTATATAGCCATTTGCACATAAGAAACACTCAGTTTGCACACACAGTCATGGTAATTGCCTGGGTCAAAGTAGATGAACAAATGCATACCCACTTTAGGCCTGCCTTCTTACTAATGTATAAAACATTCTTAAAAGTTTGTTTGTAACTAGCTCTTACACTAGTATGGTTATAGACAAAAAAACTAAAACAGGGTTCATATCCCTGGATGCTTGCTTGGCTATAGCTAATCTAATGTCCCTTCAAAATTACGTATGCTATGTCTACACGGCAGCGCTAATTCGAATTAGCTTAATTCGACTTTCAGAAACCGATTTATAGAAAGCGCTGCAGACTGTCCACACTACAGAGTTTATTCTGGTTTTTTGCATCCACACTGGCCAGCCTTAATTCGAATTAGAAAGCAGTGCAATGTGGAAAGTTATCCCACAGTGCAACTAACCACGGAGGCTGTTGTGACGAGTGTCATTGTCCCAGGATGCAGCGCTGCTTCCCCCATCCTCCTCCCCAAAACAAACAGGAAAAGGATTTTTGCACTGTTTTTGTACTCCCCCGATCGCCATTGCTGCAGAAACATGGAGCCAGATGACCTGTGCTCTTATTTTGACTGTGACAAATACATCATGGCTTATCCTGGATTACTTTAGAACTCGAGCAAGAATTCGAAGAAGAGTGATCTGTGCCTCCGTGGATGCTGTGATACAAGAGATCCAGCAGAACAATGACACTGTATATTGCTTGCCTTTGATTTTTCCCTCCACCAACCCACACACTGTATGTTGTTTGTCTTTAATAATCATCCCACCACCCAAGCCCATTCAATATCTGTACCCGAGAATTCCCTCCTGACCTACATATGATTTAATAAAGAAACATTGTGGAATGATGCAAACCTTTATTTCTTTACATTCAAGTAATGGGGGGTGGGAGGGGGAGGGTTCTTTCACTGCCTCCAGGGGTAGGGTGGTAGCTTGCTGGCCAGCACTCAGCGTGCCTGCCGCAGCTTTCTGCTCACATCCGGGGTGGAGGTAAGCACGTAATGCCTCCTGGACAATCTCTTCCGAGACCTATTGGGGGCTGGGGAGGAGGAAGGCAGCATAGCCATCTGTTGAGGAGCATTATTGAGGGGCTTTAGGGGGACTCTGTCTACGAGATGCCGTAGAATGTCTGACTGGTCCTGCATGAGGTGCAGTATCTCCAGCGTGGTGCTGCGATCATTGTCCTGCATTTGTCCCATGTTATGGGACAAGGTCAGCCACCTCTCTCTTTGCTCTGTCAGTGCGGCTGCTGAGGTGTTCATCCGCAAACATGTCATCTCTGCTTTTTTTCCCCCCCCCTTTTTCTAATCTGAGACAGTTTGTCAGCAGCACCTCTTAATGGTTGGTCCACTGCAGAGGTGTCTGTAGAATGTAAGGTAAATAACAACGGAGTCAGTTAGTATATTAATACAGTGATACAAATGTTTCCATTTTACTGATGGAAGCATGATATAATGTATCCACATGTAGCACTGTGAATAAACTCCTAAGAAAGTATCAATTTCCATGATTGGCCATTGAAACAATGTAGCAAAAAGTTTCCTCTCACTGCAGGCATTTAAAACCCATTCACTGCACAGGGAGGGGTGGTGGTGAAATCTTTCAAACCCTTAAAGAGATGAACTGCAAAGGGCTTGTGTGTGTGTGTGTGGGGGGGTGATCATAGCTTGGATTTTAAACCCATTCACCGCGTGGTGAGTGGGGGGATGCTGGCTGCCTTGCTTGCAGAGAAGAATCTTACCATGCAGTGAGGGACAAGGCAGCCCTCCACTGAAAACTTTTTTTCAAGTGAGGGAGGGGTAACAGATTACATACATTACATTTTCAATGTGATATCAACAGATGATAAACATAATGTTTTTTAAAACACACAAAACAAACATTGAGCCCTGCATAAGCACCCATGGCAGACAACGAAATGCATGAGATCCCCCTCGCCCCCAAACAATGTGCAAGGACAGAAATGCTAATAAGAAAGAAAACTCACCAGATGTGCCTTCCACAGGATCATTTGTGCTGTCCTGTGTGCTGGTGGACTGCTCGGGGGTCAGGAATAACTCCTAAGACCTCAGCTCAACTCCATGCTGGAGCACGGTTGGGCTTTGCAGAAGCCATGATGAGAACAGTGGGAAAGCTCTCTCCATGCTGGCAGCAAACACAGGAAATAAAGATTCAAATTTTCCCGGGCTGCTTGAGGGGAAGGAACTTTGAAATGGGGCATAATGGAATGGTTTCTGGAGGCCAATTAATTCGAATTAAGACCAATTACATCTACACGGACACTAATTCGAATTAACAAATTCAAATTAGGTGCTCTGCCACTTGCAGAGGGGGTCTTATTAATTTGATTTTAAAGGCTCCTTAATTTGAATTAACAATGCGCAAGTGTAGACGCGGGAGTAATTAATTCGAATTAAGGGACTTTAATTCGACATAAGCCGCCAGTGTAGACCAGGCCATAGTCATCACATGTCTGTAGTGCAAATTCTGCAAACTATGTAACTAGATGTTTTATGTGTATCAAACTCAATGTGTTTTTCTCAAATCTAGTCTAGCTATAGTGAGAATAGCTTCTCTCATACCAATTCTATAACTTTCACTTTCAGGAGTCAACATGTCCTGGACTCATAAGGTCATATTTTCAAAGCAATTGCCAGTGGACCAGGTCCAGTAGGAAAAAGGCAAAAAATCCTTTATGTGACTTTGAAGATCTCACACCTGAGGAACTTTGGGAGGGCAGAGAAAAATATAAATAATGATTAAGCAAAATTAAATAATAAAGTTAAACTCTTACAAACTTTTTTTAGGCTTGGGTTAGTTTATATTTTGTGTGATGTTTCAGGACAGTTTTTTTAATTTTATTATAAAGCAGTTTGCCCTTTGTTAAAATAAGAACATAAGAATGGCCATACTGAACCAGATCAATGTTCTATGTAGCCCATCTAGTCTATCTTCCAACAGTGGCCAGTGCCAGATGCTTCAGAGGGAATGAACAGAACAGGGCAATTCATTGAATGATCCATCCCCTGCCATCCGGGCCCAGCTTCTTGCAGTCAGAGGTAGTCACTAGCTTTCAACTAATTAAGTAATTAAGTAATGTTGTAAATTTTGTTCCCCAAACCTACTTTTGAATCATTGTATGGAGGCACAACTAAACATCCTAATCCCATTAAGTTTTATTGTCTTTACTATTCTGAAACTTCTACCTTAGTTTCTTTCAAAATGTCCTCCAGGGCTACAACCTTACATGTGCCACTTTCCAGTCATTTTTACAACAAAGAAATGCTGAATCCTGAAAAAGTAGCTTTGTGGTAGAAATACCAGTAATGGACAAATTGGAGAAGGATCAGAAGGATAGGTCAAGTCTGAATCATTTTAAACATTTGTCCAGAGCTAATCCAGACCCACTGAAGCTTTAACATTTGAAATCTCATTAGTATCAGCTCTATTTCCTGCTTCTCAAATAACAGAATATAACCAGGAAGTAATTAAATATGGGCCTGCTCTATCTGAAGTCAGTTAGAGCTTTTCTGTTGACTTCAGTAGGCTTTAGATTAGGCCCTGTAAAAAGATGAGATCTCTTGAATGGCAAGAAGGAGAGAAAAATTGATGAGGTACATAAAAAAAACAAACCATGAAAGGGTTATTTTTTATTTAGACTAGGATCCAGCATACATAATGGGAAGAGTGCTTTGTATAATTATATAGCAAATTAGAGGACAATTTAAATATGAAATAGTATCTAAATAGAAACTCCCCTGGTCAAGGTACTGAAGACAATAACAGAAGGGGGGGAGGGTCTAAGATACAATGGGTGCCTCCCTTTAAAAGAGATACCAGACCAGCCACAGAAATCCATCCTCCTGATGGTGAAAATATGTAGAAATGATGCCATTAATCTAAATTTCCTTGCAACAAGTTTACGTGCTCACATTCTAACAAGACATGTCAGTTTTAAGAAAATCAGATGCAGGGAGTTTATTTTATTTTCCAGCAGCGAAAGTTAAATCTGCCTACTTCCCAGTGTCTAAATGTCATTCTCTTTCCTACACAGATAGGCACACATATTTCTCACATCTGTCTTCTTTCTTTCTGGCTCACTTGGAAAGTAAGCTTCCTGTAAGTTACAGAAGAGTACCTGTCAAAGTACATACAGTACCAGTGTTCCAGAATATGGGGCGTGCTTTATTTTTATGAGTTTTTCTTGATACAACCTTCAAGAATTTCCTGCTTTATTTCTACCTCAAATAATGGGCTGAAAAAAGAGCAATCTGACTAGCAAAGGAAAATTTCTGCTTTGTGGCAATATGTGTTGGGGGGGGGGGGGGGGGCGGAAGCTGTGACAAAGTGGAGCTGGCACGTAATAATGTTATTAATGTTGTAGGAGCTGCAATGTGTTAATAAACTAGTTATTGAAAGAGACTATATAACCTATATGGGTGTCATAAGACTTTCCTGTGTGAATGTGCTTTGTTCTAATTTAATAGAGGTAATGACAAGAACAAATAGGGAAGTATCACAAAAGCTTTCCAGATACAAACATCTAGGTACTAGAAAGATCATGCAAGCCAGCTGTCAGCTTCAAAGATCCTGTCATTTGTCTTCAACATGCTGTAAACCTTGTTTTGCAATGCTGGGACCTATCAGATCAAAGGACTACAAACCGTTAATGTTTTGATTCCTGAAAAGGGGATGCATTTGTCAACAGCTGTCTAGGGGGACAGACTGATAGTCACACAGATAGAGATAGTCTCTACAGAGAATCTGAAAGAGTCCAGATATGGTTCAGTGGTAAACAAAAATATTTGTGTGTGCAAGATTTGATGGAGGAGAGTGAGATTGTATGATACGCAAGGGCAGGAAGCATGTTCCAGGCAAAAGAGGAAGAGGGATCTACTTGGTTGCAAGTATGTTTGAACAATCTATTGTTTTCAAAATGAAGGCTTCTCTTTGCTGAGAGCACTTACATCATGTGATTCAAGGATAGGTGATGCTTGTGAATTAAGTAGAAGTCTGGTAGAATTTTGTGACTGGAGTTTCTGAGCTGTACAAAAATATATTACCCTGTCTATTTGTGCTCACTATTCCAGTCCTAGACTTACCTGACTGGTAACTTTCCCTGGAAAGACCTCAGTACATTCCTTCTTCAGGTGGAAAATCAGGGGATTCTCTGTTTCCATGGAGAAATCTACAATTTCTTTACCTGTGCCAATCTACCCCTCCAGACATTCTGTTTTTCTTCTCCCATCCAAGTTTCATGTTTGGCCCTACCATTGGGTCTTTTCAGTTCATTTGGCAGCTGGCACTTATCTTGACAAGAAATATCCAACGTCTCACAGGATTACACCTCCAATATGCCCAGTTCTCAAGCTTCCCTGATTGGTTTTATTTCCCCCAATTTTGAGACATTTTTGAAGGTCGCTTTTGAACTCTCTCCAATTTGTCAATGCCTTTAAAAATGTGGTAAAATATAACTACATGAGCATGTAAAGCATTGATCAAAATGCTGATTAGATCAAAATACATAAAATTGTGGTTTCATATTAAAAATGCCAGACATAAAATTTCACATGCTTCAATTTGAAATTGCTATTTGAATGTTCCATTTTTATTTTTTTCCCCAAATTAAACTTCCTTTATACAATCCCAACCAAACGTGACACTCTCAAATGTCAATGTTTTTTAAGCACGTGAATATTTAATGCAACCCTAGTTATTCTTTAATTCTTGCAATGTCTGGTATATGGAGCTTGGAAATGAGAGTCACTGACAGAGAACCAGTACCAGCTGTGTCTTCCATCTTTATGCAAAGTGCTTTAATACCTTTTCGTAGCTCTACACTTTGAAAAACAACAAGTCATTGATTTGAAAAACAGACTGAAAAAAAGAGAATGTTTTATGAAGACAAGAAAGTGCAGGCATATTTGCTGCCTTGGTGTTAGAACTCTATTAGCAAGGCACAGTAAACTGTGACAAGGATATGGGATTCAAAGTACAAGCAACTCAAGTAACACGTTTAAATTTATATTGATACAGTAACTGCCAGCAGCTTTTTTTGGATATAATTCTTATAGTACTCACAAATTCAATATCAGCAAGTCTCTTAACAGATATTCTTGGAATATCTCATATTTTGATGCTGGATTTTTTAAACATTATCAGGAAGGTGAGTGGGGGGGTGAGATAGAAGAGAGAATGTATCCATAAAAGATTACCTCATACTTCTTTAAAAAGAGCTACTAAGCAACTGCTTGATATTTTTTTTTTTTTTTTTTTTTCTCTCTCTCTCTTCCTGACAAACTTGGCAACTTCATAGAAATTCACACCCAAAGTGAATGATCTATTCAGGCCTATACAATTGCTTTGCCTGTGGTGCATTTCTGCAGGGCTTTTCCTTTCTTAGCATGTACTGTAGGTGAACTGTGGCAAACATTCTAAACTCTTGAGTTAAGAAGCAATAAAATCTTTTATTGCCTCCTGTTAAAATGAGCATTCTCAAATATAGCACAGTTTAGGTGCTGCATTAATAAATAATAACAGCTAGAATAAGGATTTTAATAAAAAAAGATCAGTTTTTATATTAAAAGATATGAACCGCAAATTCTGGCAATATTGCTCCATGCTAAAGATTCTTCTTTTAGGAAATATTACTTCATGTTTTGAATTGCAGTATAAGAAAATAATTCTTATCACTAAAATGTAGACAACTATACTTGAATATATAAATTCACAGTTCAATTATGTTAGTTTATCAGATAGATGTACTGTATTAAGCAAATATTAAGATATTTAGTGGGCTTGAAATAGCTCCTAAGGGTGTTAGGTGAAATGACTCCAAGGCTACATCTTTTTTGTACTTAAAGGTCTTTTGCTGCATTCCCATCACAAATGCAGCCATTTGCTGTTACTGTCTTCTTTGTCTCAAATAAAAATATAGCACTGTCAATAAAAATATGAGAAGTGTGATGTCTTGGACAAGAACAAAATGAAAAAGGGGTGGAGGAAAACACAGGGGAGAAAAAGAAGAAACAGTAAATGAACACATACATAAAATTGCATAAAGCTTTTGGAAAATGAATTCTGCTTTTTACAAGAGCTGGTCTTCCAAAACATATTGTTCAGTAGAGAACACAGTGTATGGCTCTTAATAAGCTTTTAGTACTACCTATGCCAGCTGAAGCCTTTCCTGTTTAATTCTGAAGCTATGGCAAAGCAATTTGCTTTGTGGAATAAAAAGAATCAGGAGGACACAGACTCAGAAATCCAATTTCATCTCCAGACAGCCACAGCACTATATGCCTTCCATTTTAATGACTGACAGATTCTATTTGCCCTTCACTGGCATCACAAAAGAGACTAAATTCCCTGCATCCTGAAGAATGATTAAAATTAAAAAGAGCAGTGCTGCCTTTTTTTGTTTACTTGGTTTGGTTTTGGTTGCACCAGGCTGGTAACAGATAAACATATAAATATTTATACTTTCCATTAATTTAGATAAAATATGATTACCAGCTTAGTCAGTTTGATCCAGGCTTATATTGATATGAATGCTGTCCACTGATCCATCATCCCTTCCTGCTATGGTTTATTCAATCAGTCAAGTGTGCATTGACTATGCACTGCTATAAAGTAAAATGCCTTAAACGTTAAGACCAAAATATATCTAAACCTCCCATGAGCATCTGTAACAATACATAAAACATTCTACACAGAAACCTTTTTCATTTTTGTCTTAATTTCAGAGAGGTCAAAGTATGCTACCTGTTATGCTGGAGGAACTTTGTCTTCATTGGAGTTACTTCAGTGTTACACTGGTGTACCTGAAAGACCAGAATTTGGCCCTACCTTGCATGTCTTCTCTCTGGATTATGACGAGGCAAAACTCTTATCTGAGTCATTCTAGCCTTTCATTGAAAATACAGTAACATTTGATTGTTTCATTGCCAAAACATGAGGAACATTTTATGACTTCAAAATGTGACATTGCAAAATGCCAGTAGTAAGGACTTTATTCTCAAGTCCTCTAAACTATTATATATGTATTGTATTGTTTGTATGACCATCTGTTTGTTTATTCTACACCCCCCTCCCCCATTTTTTATGTGCAAACAGGCATTTGCATGTACATTGATGGACTTTGTGTGTGTATGTGAATGCATGAACATTTACGATGTGTGTGAACAAGTTTAAGAATTTTTTGACAATGTAGCCCTAGATATCTCATTCTCAAACTATTAATAGATTCCAAAGCCAGAAAGGACCACTGTGATCATATAGTCTGACTTCCTATATAACACAGACCATAGAACTTACCTAAAATAATTCATAGAACATACATTTTAGAAAAAAATATTAATCTTGATTTAAAAATTGTCAGTGAAGGAGAATCCACCATGACCCTTGGTAAATTGTTCCAGTGGTCAAGTACCCTCCCCATTAAAAATTTACACCTTACTTCCAGTTTGAATTTGTCTTGCTTCAACTTCTAGCCACTAGATCGTGTGATATCTTTTTCTGCCAGAGTGAAGAGACTATTATAAATATTCATTCCTCATATACGCACTTACAGACTATAATCAAGTCACCACTTAACCTTCTCTTTGTTAAACTAAATAGTTTGAACTCCTTGAGTTTATCACTATAAGACATTTTCTAATTGTAGCATGGCAACCGGATCCTGAGCAACTTCCTGTGGCCTGAGCTGGTCCTGAGATGTCCTGTCATTGTTTCCCTCCTTCGGGGCCCTTTATAATTGCATTATCCCATTACCTCCCCACCCCTTCTTGCATGGGCTACCACCACCCTTACACTGGGGCTGATTTCATAACTGAAACAGTTAAAAAAATTCTCAGAGTCCCAGAAATAAAGTCCATCGCCATAACACAAAGATTCATAGTCAGCTCTTGCTGTTCTACCAGACACTGAGTTGTCCCACTCTGTTTGTCACAGAACCGTCACTCCGAGCCCCTTCTGTCTGGAGCTCAGCGTTCCTTCTCTGTCAGCATCTCCCTTGTTCTTAGGGAGAGGCAGCTTATATACTGCCATCCTTCAGAGTCCTTTCCTGATTGGCAAGGAAATAGGGGAGCCCTGTCCCAATTTACACTATAGGGCTTCTGATCCTGGGCCCTTACAGGAACAGTGTTCTGGATTTTTTCCATCCAACTACTAATTCCCTGCACCTGCTTCCTCTCTTCTGGCTTTGGCCATTTCCTGTGCCTTTGTTTGTTCCATTGTTCCTGGAACAGGGTCTTCTGGTTTCCTCAAGGCTTAAAGGACCAGTATACCCAGTTACATTAATCCTGTAATCATTCTTGTGACTCATCTCTGAACCCTGTCCAATGTATCAACATCCTTCTTGAACTGTGGACACCAGAACTGGACATGGTATTTCAGCAGCAGTCACACCAGTACCAAATACAAGGGTAAAATAACCTCTCTACTCCTACTCATGATATCTCTGTTTATGCATCCCAGGATCACATTAGCACTTTTGGCCATAGTGTCACAGAGGGACCTCATGTGCAGCTGATTATCCACCATGAGCCTTGTATGTTTTTCTGAATCACTGCTTCCCAAGATAGAATCCCCTATCCTGTAAATATGCCTACATTCTTTGTTCCTAGGTGTATACACTAACTTTTAGTCATATTAAAATGCATATTGTTTGATTGTGCCCAGCTCACCATGCAATCCAGATCCCTCTGTGTCAGTGACCTGTCCTCTTCATTATTTCTCACTGCCCCAATTTGTGTGTCATCTGCAGACTTTATCTGTCACAATTTTATGTTTTCTTTCAGGTCATGAGTAAAAAAAAAGGTTAACTAGTGTAGAGTCAGAACCAGTCCCTGCAGGATCCCACTAGAGACATATCTCCTCAGCATGATTCCCCATTTACAGTTACATTTTGAGACCTATCAGTTAGTCAGCTTTTAATCCATTTAATATGCGCTATGTTAATTTTATATTGTACTAGCTTTTTAATCAAAATGTTGTGTGGTTTGCATGTCATCAAAAAACATATCAAATTAGTTTGATAGGATCTATTTTTTTATAAACCCATGTTGAATAGCATTAATTACATTGCCCTCCTTTAATTCTTTATTAATTGAATCCTGTGTTAGTCACTCCATTATCTTGCCCATAACATAGCCATCACTTCTCTCTTGAACTGAGGAATTACCGCTTCATTTACTTAGTGACCAAATTACCTTTCAATGAAGACTTATAGAAAATAATATGATACTTAAATATGATAGCTCTGCAATTCATTCCAAAGTCTCTTGTTAATCAAACCATTTATCAAGTTCCTCAGTCCATCTTCAAACAGGAAAAGTTTTGTGTATATAACTCTGTTTCACTTGATATGCATTCCTTAGCTTCTTCTCACAGAGGAACTTCCACCCCCTTCCCCCACATAAAATTTACAATATGCTCAAGTAAATTGCTATATTGGCGGCAGATTTTCTGCTCCACTCTGCTCTGACACTCAGATGGCGAAAGGGAGCTGACACTGGCCTCATGCCCCTATCTGTAGATTCTCTAGGGGGTGGAGTCACCAGTGAGCACAGAGTTAATATAGCCAGCTCTTATGTCACCATCCCCACAGCCTCTGGTGCGGGAGGAATGCTGGGGGCATACTGTGGATGAAGAGTTGGCTTGATCTGCTCCAGTTTTGCTCACATGGAGATGCTCCCATAAGCGGCTAGCTAGCAGATATGAGAGTAGCCCTCAGTTTGGACCAATGTCCAAAGTGAAGTAGAGAATGAAGGAGCCATTATCAGATCTCTGACCATCCCCACTCGCCTCATGCTGTTCCCAGTAGAGAATCTGGACTCAGATATTTAATGTCAGTAAAATATCCTGCATATCATTACATCCCACATACACTGTTCTGGGATCTGAAATTTAGATTAGATATTTGTATTTCAAATATATTATGTGTACTAGTACAATGTCACTTGCATTTTTAATTACCCAGTGCATACACTGAAGGTTAAATCCATTCAGCTGCAAATGGGAGACTGAGAAATTAAGGGAACTAATTAGTGAAGTCAACTGCTCTGAAAAGCTCAGGGACCTAAATGTAGAGGAGACTGGTCCAAGGTTCAAAATCTACCTGAAATTTGCACCCCAAGCAAGGGGTAAAAATTTGTAAGGGAGGGTTCCAGACCTAACTGAATGCATAACAACCTCAAGAAGGATATTACGAATAAGCACAGAGCCTACAAGGAATGGGAAAAGGATTGATCAGCAAAGAAAGCCCATGTGTTGGAGGTCAGAAAGTGTAGTGATAAAGTGAGAATTGCTAAAAATCAACCCGAGTTACACTTGCAATAGAAATTAAAACAAATAATAAAAGGATCTTTAGGCATAAATAAAAATAGGGAACAAGAAAAGAAGTGGAGAGTGCTATGGAGTGAGAATGGGGTAAAAATCAAGAATAATCTAAGTATGGCCCAAAATCTAAATTAATACTTTGCCTAAGTTTTCAGTAAGGATGAAAAGTAAAATATGGAGGAAAAGGCAGGATAGCCAGTCAGAATGTATGTATAGAAATGGAAGTGACTACAGTCTAGGTAGAAGCAACACTCAGAGGTTAGCCTATTCAAGTTAGGGGAAATGGATAATCTCCACCTCAGAATACCAAAAGAACTGGAATGTGAAATTGCTAGTCTGGTAGCAAGGATTTTTAATAAATCTATCAAATCAGGAATGGTACTGTGTGATTGGATAATAGCAAACATAGTATGTATATTTAAGAAAGGAAAAAAGTGATCCAGGCAACTACAGACCCATTAGTATAACCTCAAAAGTATTCAAGAATTTAGATGAAATTTTGAGGGAAAGCATAAAAACTTGGAGGGCAGTGGCAAATAGGATAAAATGCAACATGAGTTTTCCAAAAGGAAGTTTGTTCCAGACTAACCTGGACTTTGGTAAGATGTCTGATATGATACCACATGGAAATTATTAGTGGAGAAAATAGGGATTAGTATAAGAATAGTAAAGTGGGTTAGAAACTGGCTAAAGAGGAGATGACAACAGGTTGTACCAAAAAGAGAACTGTGCAGTAGGGGAGTTGTTACTAGTCAAGTTCCTCAAGGCTTGATCTTTGGACCATTCTTATTTAGTATTTTCATTAATAATCTTGGCACAAAAAGTAGAACTGTGGGAATGAAATTTGCTGACAGAAAGTTGGGAGGCATTGTCAAAACATACGAGGATTGGAATGAACAAAGGTAAAACTGGATGACCTGAGGACTGGAGTAATAGACATAGGATGAAATTTAGTAGTACAAAGTGTAAGGTCAGACCCATAGGGACTAATAACAAAAATGTCTTCTATAAGCTGAAGGCTGATCTGCTGGAAGCAACAGAGGAGAGAAAATACAAGGCTGTGTTAGAATCATAGAATCATAGAATATTAGAGTTGGAAGGGACCTCAGGAGGTCATCTAGTCCAACCCCCTGCTCAAAGCAGAACTAACCTCAGCTATACCATCCCAGCCAGGGCTTTGTCAAGCCTCAGCTTAAAAACCTCTAAAGATGGAGATTCCACCACCTCCCTAGGTAACCCATTCCAGTGCTTCACCACCCTCCTAGTGAAAAACTTTTTCCTGATGTCCAACCTAGACCTCCCCAACTGCAACTTGAGACCGTTGCTCCTTGTTCTGTCATCTGCCACCACCGAGAACAGCCTAGCCCCACCCTCCCTGGAAACCTCTTTCAGGTAGTTAAAGGCTGCTATCAAATCCCCCCTCATTCTTCTCTTTTGCAGACTAAACAAGCCCAGTTTCCTCAGCCTCTCCTCATAAGTCCTGTACTCCATCCCCCTAATCATTTTTGTTGCCCTCCGCTGTACTCCCTCCAACTTGTCTACATCCTTTTTGTAGTGGGGGGCCCAAAACAGGACACAATACTCTAAATGCGGCCTTACCAATGCCGAATAGAGAGGAATAATCACTTCCCGCGACCTGCTGGCAATACTCCTCCTAATGCAGCCCAATATGCTATTAGCCTTCTTGCCAACCAGGGCACACTGCTGACTCATATCCAGCATTTTATCCCCTGTTACCCCAAATTCCCTTTCTGTAGAGCTGCTGCCCAGCTCGTCGGTCCCCAGTCTATAGCTGTGCATGGGATTCTTCCTTCCTAAGTGGAGGACTCTGCACTTTTCTTTGTTAAACCTCATTAGATTTCTTTTGGCCCAATCCTCCAGTTTGTTTAGGTCACTCTGTATCCTATCCCTACCTTCCAGGGTATATACCACGCCCCCCAGATTAGTGTCATCCGCAAACTTGCTGAGGGTGCAATCTACCCCATCCTCCAGATCATTAATGAAGATGTTGAACAAAACCGGCCCCAGGACCGACCCCTGGGAATTCCGCTTGTGACCGGTTGCCAGCTAGACATGGAGCCATTGATCACTACTCGTTGAGCCCTATGCTCTAGCCAGTTCTCTATCCATTTTATAGTCCATTCATCCAACCCATACGTCTTTAACTTGCTGATAAGAATACTGTGAGAGACAGTATCAAAATCTTTGCTGAAGTCAAGGTATATCACATCCATCGCCTTCCCTACATCCACAGAGCCAGTCACCTCATCATAGAAAGCAATCAGGTTGGTCAGGCATGACTTTCCCTTGGTGAATCCATGTTGACTGTTCCTGATCACCTTCCGCTCTTCCAAGTGCCTTAAAATGGATTCCTTGAGGACCTGTTCCATGATTTTTCCAGGGATTGAAGTGAGGCTGACCGGTCTGTAGTTCCCTGGATCCTCTTTCCTCCCTTTTTTGAAGTTGGGCACTATATTTGCTTTTTTCCAGTCATCAGGGACCTCCCCCTGTTGCCACGAGCTTTCAAAGATAATAGCCAATGGCTCTGAAATCACCTCAGCCAACTCCCTCAGCACCCTCAGGTGCATTGCATCTTGCCCCATGGACTTGTGTATGTCTAATCCTTCTAAATAATCTTGGACCTGTTCCTTCACATGATCACATGATTACTATGAGCCACCAATTAGGAGACTGGTGTATTTAATCTAGGAAAGTGAAGGTTGAGTCAGACTATGTGCTCTATAAACACGTGTAGCGTTTTTTTTTGGTTTTGGTTTTTTTTTTGGAGGGGGGGGGGGCGGAAGGAGAGGGGGGCGGATGGAACAGGGGCTGAACACCAGGGAGGGAAAGCAGAGCTATTTAAATGAAAGGACAATATTGGCACAAGAACAAATGGGTATAAACTGGCCATGAATATATTTAGTTTGGACATTGGAATAAGGTTTCTAGCCCTCAGAGGAGTGAAGTTCTGGAACAGTCTTCCAATAGGAGTAGTGGGAGCAAGAAACCCTACTAGTGTTAAAATGAAGCTTGATAAATTTATGAATGGGATTATATGACATAGTTTTCTGAGGTAGCAGGGAACTGGACTTGATGATCTAGGATGTCCAATAAATTCCTATGTTTCTATTTTGATAGCTTTACTCTCACCAAAATCCCAGATTATGTCCTTAATATATTTAATATATTTAGTTTGATTCTAAATTGTATGTGAAATGATATCCAGTTAGACTAGTAATATTTCAGGTATGTGCAATATCAGAATATTTGGTTACAGTTTATTGCAGATTTGAAATATACTGTATTTCAATTGAATAAATGTTTCGATTTTAAATGAGTCTGTAACCCTGTTCTTGTTCATTATTTTCTTTTCGTTTTCCATTCCTCTTCAAAGCTAACAATGTCCTACCTCTTCTTTAGCTGTAACAAATCCTCTCTGCAGGTAGCCTCCATTTGAAAACTCACTATGGTTTCTCCTGGTTTTGTTCCATCTATTGGCTTCACAGTATGTGATCTTGGAGTTTCTACTTTCTTCTTTCTCAGAACTGATTGCTACTACTGATTACCTTGATAAACTCTTACTAGCTCATCTCTGTTCAGTGCCAGTGAGAAAAAATGTCATATTAGTATCTGCTGCTTTTTTGTATTCTTCCGTACTCTCATCTTGTATTATACCTATGGAACAGTAGGGGTGTCAAAATGAACACTAAAGTTAAATGTCTATCAGGCAATTGTGCTTGCAACATTTCTATATGGTTGTGAGTATAGACCTAGTTTGACATAAGTAATTTGTCTCATTTCTTAATGGGCATGACTGGGAAGGTGAATGGAAGGTTAAGTCGTAAATAGTGGCTTAACAAGTTTCTGGAGTCAAGCTGTCTGTGCTAGCTCAGAAAAGCAGGAACATCCTGATGCTAGGGATAATGGACAAGATAAACCTGGAATGTAGAGATTAGGTTCTACGTGTACAGCACATGGACAGAGCATGATGCACAGAGATTAGTTCCTGCAAAATAACCAAGCCAATCCCAAAACATGTGATGCAATGTAAAGTGTAAATGCATGTAAAGAAAGAGGTTTTCTGGTTAACTTTGGATGTGAGGTATGCCCTCATATCCATCCCCTATGCTTGAGTCTGACCAACTCAGCATAGCTTTTCTGTGTGTTGAATAAAGGAATCTGAGTGATGAAATCTGAAGTCAAACTGAGTTTTTTGGATCCCAGAGAACTGGATGAAGAGTTCTCCCAGAATTGAACAAAGTGCCCTGGATAAGCTGAGTAGAAAAGGTCTTGGAATGAATCTCAACAGTGAAATATGGACAACATATCATGGGCACATCAGGAAATTTTCATCATTTTCATATGCCCTGTCTTTGGTCCCTTTACAGGGTCAAATGGTGGGACAAGATTCCCAATATCAAAATCTTTAATCATTATCAGATGTCTGGCATTCAAAGCATGCTCATAAAAGATCAGCTGTGTTGGTCTGATTATTTCATTCATATGGCCAATCTGAGAATACTAGAAACTATATTTTATGATCGGTTAAAAAAAAAAGGCACCCTTCTCATGCTTCTCATGATGGCCAGGACAAATTAAGTCAGATTTGAAAGTTTGTCAGGCTAATCCCAGCAACTGAGAAGGAACAGAGTAAGGTGTGGCAGATTTGTCATGTCACTGTTAACCACTTTGAATCAAGGTACATTAACACCTTATGTGGAAAAAGTGAGTAGCACAAGGCAAGAATACAACAGCCTGCAAAGTTGTTGCTTGTGTCTGTCCCACATGTAACTGTGTTTGTGGTTCTCTCATTGGCCTGACTTCACCGATATGTGATTATCTATAATGTTTGATGAATCTTTGTATGTAGACATTAACGTGAGACTCTGTCATCTTCATTACCTGTTATTTATATTTACCCTGATGGCCATTATCTGAGCTGATTAAATGCTTAATATTAACTACTTTCATTACTAGCTGGATCCTAGTTGCATTAGCACTAATAGGAGTTTTGCTATTGGATTATGTGGTTTTCAATGATCACTCAGTGCTTTAGGGGTGTGCAACAAATCTGCTTTATTCTGTGTCCAGTTCCAACTGGCTGTGCATAACAATAAGGGCTCACAATGCTCAAGGAAGCTCAGTCTTTCATGCAGTCTCTGGTATTGGGGACTAGCTTTAGAGACCAGTTCAAAAGATTTTGGCACTAGCACATAGACAAGAGGCCCGATTCTGACCTCAGTGGGAGTTTTAGCAATGTAGCAACTAAGAATTTACTCCTGTACTTTAAGGTCACCTATAGCTGTATCAAACTTGTCAAACGTTATTTTGTGACTTGGTAGGAGATACTAACACAACTCTTTTAAAAGCCATACATTTATTTCAGTATTTCTCTCTAGCATGAAACCCAGGCATCTTTCACCACAGTATCCTGTCTCGTTGGTTATGGTATCCACATTTGTTTCACCACCTTTGATTTCTATTTCCCAGATAATCAAGGCACTCCTTTGAAGCCAATGGTGTTTCATAGGCTTAAATCAGCTGTGGATCTGTCCCCCTGTATTTTCTTATCTAAACTTCAGACCTATGTCTCTTGTTGGGTCCAAGACCTTTTACATTTTACATCATGCTTTGTTCATCTTAGTTTGTTCTGCACACCGTGTCATCTCTATATACAGTAAATTACTTCATTCTAAGCTTTCTCACCATTTTGTGCACTTAAGAAAACAGCTTCTAAAGTGAGTATATAGAATAAAAAACTGACCTCATCTATGAAATGTTGCCAAAATACACTTAAAGTGTCTTAAAGATTGAAGAAGCTTCCAACTTCCAACGATTTCTTTGGTTTTGGGTAGCTTCTGAAAGCCCTTTCTTTTTGGCTTAAGAATGTCAATAGATAGGTATCACATATTTTATTATCAACATAAGGATGGCAAGTAAAAGAATGAATACATTTTTCTTAATAAAGAGCTCATCAGAACTGAGTTTTAGAAGCTGTGCATAGAAGAAAACAATCAACTGTAGTATATATCCAGGCTGACAGCAAAGGTTAAAAAATGATATATTATCTATCTGCTTTTCCTTCTGATGTCATTACATTGTGTACTCTTACAGCAATTCTTGGAGGTTCTGAGCATAGCGGTTATTCATAAAAGGCTTCAACCTGCACAGTACTGATCACTAGAGTTGGGCACATTTTTATCAGTGAATGGTAAATTTGCCGCAAAAATACGCTCCAAAAGTATTCATGGATACAGGTCAAATGTGGAATAAAAATTGAAAAGTGGCTTCAAAATGTTTTGTCTCAACCATTTTGAAAAGTTTCAACTTTTCATTTTGAAACAGTGTTTCATTTAAAAAAAAATAGCTTTTTTTAAGAGTGTGAAACCCTTTGAAAAAAGCCCCCAAATCAGTTTCTGTTTGAACCGAACAGGTTTTTTTCTGGGTTCAGCCCTGAAACTGAAAAATCAATTATTCATTCAGCTGCACTGATTGCTCCTTGACTTCCCCAAGTGCTGTCCTGCCTTCCATAGGGGGTTATCCTCAGATAAGAGGTTAGATCATAGCCTTAAAATCCATCCACAACAATTGCCATCTCCTTTGCATTTTTTTGGTGAGGTGTAGAGGTAATTTTGTCACCAGTCTTAAGTAAGTATTGAAGAGTTCAGTCTTGCTTTTGTTTCAAGCTGAAGTTCACTTAGTGATACTGCATGTGTGGCAGTAAAACAGACACAATGCCCCACATCATCCCCCACCTTGTGAGGCATGCCTGTCAGAAGTGTAGTATCTGTGCTTGCACAAGCACACGAGGTGCCCCTGAGGCACACAGTGTCCCAAGGAACGTAGAAGATGAGGCTGATTCCTTTTCTCCCTCACACACTGGAATGGGTCAGCTACACCTTAGGCTGAATCCCAAGGCGTAGTGTGGCTCTCCTGTGCCCTGAGCCACTCTAGACAGATTGGGTCTTCCTGATGCATACATTCCTCCCTGAGCTTCCTACCCCTATTTGGGCTTGGCTCTAAAAGCCCCTGTTCGGGTCCATGGCATTTATCCAGACAAAACTATTTTAAATATATTTCACATGACTGTAACTGAATGAATTTTGAAGCATAATCTTAGCTCTGATCCAGCACTGGCATCTAAAGCCTACTCAGCTACCATCACCTGAGCAAGTCTGCTTTGATCTACCAATACAACTCCTGAAGGATTACAGGACTCTTTGATGGCAGCTCTCTCACCAGAGCAAAGACATCCCCTCCAATAGATTCCTCAGTCTTTCTTTGCCAACTTTGGGCTCCTCTGCACAACCAGAGCCCATTGACTATCAGATCAGTGTGAACCATGCTATGATCGTCTCAGATGTTGAGTACAGATTGTACACATATTTAGTATAACTCAAATTTAACATAATTTCTAAGAGCACAACTATAAGACAAACAAAAATATATATTAAAAACCCTCCCAATAATACAATTTAAATACTATATGAAACTATATTGAGGCAAGTCATAAATATGCAAATTAAACCTGCTTTCATATCAACTCTTTTTAATTTTCCTTTCTTTTGCCTTAAGAGGGAGCCAGAGAGTTTCTGTTCCCAGACAGTCTCAGAACTCATATACCTATACTGTTGACCCTAAATATTGACTAGTCTCAACACAAACTGCACACTACAATACACTACAGTGACTTATATGCTAATTCTCCTAAGAACACCTTCAACTAAATTAAACCGTCTATTTGTTTTCGTTGTTGTTGTCGTTGTCGTTGTTGTCTAATTACTGCAAAATCTTTTTACTGATGTAACTTCAAGCTGTTGGTGCTGGGAAATAGGCTTTTGCTAAGTAAATAAAGGATGAGAAAGTATGTCTGATTATCATGGATGTCAAAAATACCATGCTATAACTGTCAGTTCTGTTCATTCCAACCCAGCACACCGAAAACTTAAAACTGACCCTACATTTCAGATAAGAAAGCCAATCCCCAGGATACATAATCCCCTTTGGATAAATTATAATTGTTTAAGATGATGCTGTTCATCCTTTATATGTTGAAAATCCTATGGAACTGAAACACAGGTGCCTTGGCACTTTTAATGTTACTAATTTGAAAAAGAAGAAGGTTAAGCATGATTCTTCTGAGAAATGACAGAAAAAAGTACATCATCCACCAATGAAATTAAGCTCTTGTAGCCCAGAACGCCTCCTTCATCATTTTATTTGTTTACTATTCTTTTTGTTACATAAATGAGAAGGCTAATTGTTGAAAGATAATGGAAAGATGATTTTTCTTGTATATTTACATAAACAGAAATAACATTTACATATACATGTTTACCAAATGAAATTAGCACCTTTTAAGGAAAATACAGCTTGAGGACTTTGAATCACACATAAAATTGGGTATCATGGATTTAATCAACTCACTGTGATAATTTTTTTCCTCAGATCTATGATATCTATGGTACATGGTACCATGGTACACTGTTCTTTAAGAAACAGCAAAAATGACCAAGATAAGAAACACAGTTAAATCAGTCAAGCAAGTAACTGAAAAGTCTGTGTAAAACATTATACAGCCTCAAGTTTCTTGGCTCCATTTTTATAACTTCAAATTTTGAGGTTAAAGTCAATGATTCTGGCTCTTTGTAGAAACTAAAAGATGAGAACTATATGTTCCTATATGTTCCTATATGTTCATTTTTCCACAGGTCAAGTAGGTAAAATAGTCAAAATAAAAATGTTGTATCGAATAATTTTACCAGAAAACTTTATAAGATTTATCTTATTGGAAATACAACACTGCATCAATTTAAAAGGTCTGGTTCTCAGTCACTCCATTCCTGCACTTGGAACAAGGACAGGGGTAGGTAAGGCAAAGGTGGCCTTATACTACCTATAGACTCCCAGGGTGAAATCCTGGCCCATTTATGTTACTGAGGCCCCCTTGTGTTATGGGGCCTGTCTACCTTCTGTTTGTAAGTTAAAGAACCATCAGGGTTGCTATAGCTTACACTTTGCTTTCCCATGGACTCTGGGAAACAGGATACCCACACAGCCGTGCTCTCCAGATATTCCGCTTCCTCAATTTGCCTTCTACGCTGAAGACTGGGAGCATTGCTGGTTCAAAGCACTTGCAACAAATCTACATCAACCGGAGAAGGCCTCTTTGTGGAAGGTATTCTCATGAGGCTGTTTCTCCTCACTTAGAGTCCGTTCACATTTTTAAATTGGCACTTGCAATAATTGCAAAATACTTTTTTTTCATTTAGTTTTTGCTAGATTCCAAAATCTGATGGTTACTAAAGGTCTCACTCTTAAGCTTCAAGTCTGCAACCGATTCCATATGGGCAGTCACCCCACACCTACACAGAACTTGAAAGGGGAAGCTTAATAGAGCATTGTTCAGGCACAGGGGTCACTTGCAGGACTGAAGTCTTATTTATGAAATGGTACAGTAAGGATGGAAAAGAGAGACAAATAGCAGAAGGCCCTCCAGCCAAAACAATGTATAGGAAGGTGATAACTCTGAGTTTGAAAGAGAGAATTATGTTACCATCCATTTTTCATATATTTTATCATTGATTGATGGACTAAGAAGAAAAAGGACAGTATCTTGGGGCAAATGACTTATTTGCTCCTGAAGTCTCATGATAATAATGTTGAAGATGATAGTAAAATTGCTTGTCATACAAAGTCACAGAGTAAAAAAGTTTTGTTGTTCCCATGACAACCTATGTTTAAATTTAATAAATAAAACAAAGACCTCACAGCAAATTAGTTGCTTTCCCAGTAGGGTAGATGTCATTTAGGTATCATGTAGCTGTTGAGTCCAGATGTTTTACAAAGTTAATAGCCAAGAAAAAGTGACTCCAGCCAACAATTCTCTCTTCTTATATTTAATATGAAATGATAATGAGGCATACAGCTGCTTCTTTACCAGGAGATTATGGCTGGAAACAATTCCAACAGGCAGGTATTGCCACCCACCGGAAGGCAGCAAAACCCAGTGCCTGTTGTTTGTAAATAATGTCTGTGGTAGCAAGTCAAGAAGTTATATGTGTGAAGAAAACATACTTACCACAAGCAGAGTATGCTGAGTTAGCAAACTATATATGTTTGTACACTTTTTGGAATCCTTACAAACTAAGGTGTGTCCAGGACACAGAATCAAGAATCAGAAGATGAACTAGTTTGAAAACTGCTTTTAGATGCCACCAATGGACTACTGTAAAATAGTCTATAGAGAAAACCAGTGGTGGATTAACAAATAGATCCAACACGTACAGGAAATAGAGGGCTATAGGGTGAGAGTAAAATGTAATAATAAAACATAAATAAACAAACATACAGAAGAAAGGGAAGCAAAATACACACTTTCCCCCTATACTTTTGAAAGAGAAAGGGATGGGTTTATTTTTTTCATTTAATCATAAAAAATCACATTCACTTAAAACTCAGCCTCAGGCACTCAGTATTTTTTATGTTGCTGGAAATGTGTGGGGAGAATGCATGACTCCAAAATTGTTGCTATCACAGGTAAATCAAAGTGCTTCTAGCAAAACATGTGATAGCTTCAAAATAACAGCCAATGCTGGGCACATAAGAGTGTTGCTATCTTTGCTTTGACATCATTGTCAAAATTGTCACTCACCAGGTGCTGATAAGACTAGAAAGAAGTTAAAAAATCAAAGGAGAAGACCAGGCAGTTTCAAATTAATTTGGTAAGGAGACGAAATGTGTAAAGTATGTTCACCAGTTAAGAAAACTACAATAGGGTAAAATGGGAGAAAGGGAACAGTATAGGGTGAGGTTAACTTCTAAAGTAGCCTAGATTCATAGATTCCAAGGCCAGAAGGGACCACTGTGATCATCTAATCTGACCTCTCATATAACACAGGCCATAGAACTTCCCCCAAAATAACTCCTTGAGTGTACTTTTTAGAAAAACATCCAATCTTGATTTAAAAATGATCAGTATTGAAGACTCCACCATGACCCTTGATAAGTTGGTTGAATGGTTAATTACCCTCAATGTTAAATATGTACAACTTTTTTCTAATCTGAATTTGACTAGCTTAAACCTCCAGCCATTGGCCTGTGTCATAACTTTCTCTGCTAGACAAAAGAACCCATTATTAAATATTTGTTCCCTATGCAGTTACTTACAGACTGTAACCATGTCACCCCTTAACCTTCTCTTTATTAAGATCAATAGATAAACTCAAGAAGCTCAATCGCTATAAGGCTAATTTTCTAATCCTTTAATCATTCTTGTAGCTCTTCTCTGAACCCGCTCCAATTTATCAACATACTTCTTGAATTGTGGAAACTAGAACTGAACCCAATATTCCAGCAGTGGTTGCACCAGTGCCAAATACAGAGGTAAAATGATCTCTCTACTCCTACTCAAGATTCTCCTGTACTCATACATTCTTTTGGCCACAACATCATAAAGCGAGCTCATGTTCAGCTGATTATCCACCATGACTCCCAAATCTTTTTCAGAATCACTTCTCCCCAGGATAGAGTTTCCCCATCCTATAAGTATAGCCAACATCCTTTGTTTCAAGATGTATATATTTACATTTAGCTATACAAACATGTACATTGTTTGCTTGCACTTAGTTTACCAAGTGATCCAGATTGCGCTGTGTCAGTAAACTGTCCTCTTAATTATTTCCCACTTCCCCAATTTGTATGTCATCTGCAAACTTTATCAATGAAAATTTTATATTTGCTGCCAGGTCATTGAGAAAAATGTTAAATAGAGTAGGGCCAAAAACAGATCCCTGCAGAATCCACTAGAAAAACATCTCCTCGATGATGATTCCCCATTTATAGTTACATTTAGAGACCTATCAGTTAGCCAACTTTTAAGACATTTAATGTGTGCCATGTTAATTGTAGCTCATTCTGATTTTGTAATTAAAATATTGTGTGGTACCAAGTTAAATGCCTTATAGTAGTCTATGTATATTATCTCAACATTATTATCTTTAACAGTCAAACTTGTAATCTCATCAAAAAAGATAAAGTAGTTTGACAGGATTTATTTTCTACAAATCCATATTGATTGGCCATAATCATATAATCCTCCTTTAATTCTTTATTATTCAATTTCTGTATCAGCCACTCCATTATCTTGTCCGGGAACTATGTCAGACTGACAGGCCTATAATAATCCTTTTTAAATATTGGCACAATATTAGCTTTCTTCCAGTCTTCTGGAAGTTTCCCAGTATTTCAAAACTTGTAGAAAATCAACATTAATGGTCCAGTGAGTTCCTCAGCCATCTTTTTAAAAATTCTTGGATGTAAGTTATCCAGCTTTGCTGATTTAAAAATGTCATACTTTAGTAGCTGCTGTTTACCATCCCTTTGAGATACTAATGGAATGGAAAAAGTGTTATCAGATGATATGACTATATCATCTGTTTTTTCCCCAACACAGAACAGAAATACTTATTGAACACTTCTGCCTTTTCTGCATTATAATAATTGTTATAATTGATAATTTTACATTTCCATCAAGTAATTGATCAATAACATTGTTAGGATTATTTTTGTTCCTAATATATCTAAAAATCTCCTTATTGTCCTAAACTCTGCTGGCCATAGATAGCTCCTTGTGTCCATTGGCTTTCCCTTTCAATTTTCTACAATTCCTAACTTCTGATTTATTACTATAAACTTCCCTTTATTCCATTTGTCATATACTTTATAACTGCCTTCACTTTTCCTCTAAACCAAATCAGTTTTTTAACAATATGGCCTTATTCCTCAATTGTGGGATTGTCTTAAACAATTCCCATTCCCATTTTTTTATTAAATTCTTCCTCCCAGCTGATTTTGTCTCATAATTGTTTTCATCTTTCTGAAATTGGTTCTTTTAAAGCGCCATATATTACTGGTCTGGACTTTATTCTGTTTCCACATTATAATTGTGATCACTTGTACCTAAGTTACTAATAATTTTTAGTTCTGTGATCAGTTTCTCTTTATATGTTAAGACAAGATCTAATCTAGAATTCCCCCATGTTGAATGCAACACTTTCTGACTTAGGAAATTGTCATCTATAATATTTAGAAATTCCAAAGATATTTTAGTACTGGCAGCATGAAATCTCTAGCATGTAGCTCAAACTGAAATCCCCAATGATCACATAGCTTTTATTCCTGCACATTATAGATAGATATGTATGGAGCCTGTCATCCTGTTCCCTAGTGTGATTTGGTGGCCTGCAGCAGACACCAACTAATACTCCATCTTGTGCTTCATCTGTTAGGACATTGATCCATAAGCATTAAAAATCATTTTCTTCTGAGTTATCAGTGATTTGGGAACAAATAATGCCATTTTGGACTCCTCCTCCCTCTTTGCCCACTCAGTCCTTCCTCAATAGGTTATAACCTTTGATTTTAACATTCCAACCATGGTAATCATGCCATCAAGTTTCAGTAATACCAACTAGATCAAATTTATGATAATAAGTGAGTAATTTCAGGTCCTTTTGATTGTCATCCAGGGTTATGGCATTGGTGTATAGGCAATTCAAGAGTTTCTTCTCTTCATGTCCTTTGGTTTCTTGATTAATTGTGTTCTTAGCATCTTGATTTTATGCTGAGTGCTCATATCTTCCCCTCTTTTTACCTTCCCCTTTTGTTATTAGTTTAACAGCCTCCTAACTACTTTAGTCAACCTGGCCCCAAGAAGATTGGTTCTCCTTCTACTGAGATGGAGCCATCCAAAATACACAGCCACCCACCCCATAGAAGGTGGACTGATGTTCCATAAACCAAAACCCTGCAGAGGAACAGGAAACATCTCACAAAAGATTGCTTGGACATGTTTTTTCAGCATACTTCCAAGTTCCCTGAAGTCATCTATGATCTGTGATTTATCCCACAATGCAGCCTTATTAGTGCCTCACTTACAGCTCTAAATAAAAGGGTTATGTGAGCCTCAAACATCAGCATAGATAGAAGCCCCAGAAGACCTTAAACGTGGTCTGCAGACAAGTTGCCTTTAAATACATGCAAATAATTATGTATTTTAAACAAGACCAGGACTAGAAATTAATTAGTCAAAATGACAGTGTGCTTCATCTTCTGAGTCATCAAACTCTGTGTCCTTTGTAGTCTACAGAGGCACTAGTAGTTGAGACTGACTGACAATTGGTCATGGACGTTAGTAGTTTCCAGCTGTAATCAGAAAAGGATTAATAAAAAGGACATTAGTTGTCTGGACTACACCAGGTATATTGCAAGAAGAGTTTGTTGAAACTGATGGGTCGTATTTTTGCATCACAGTGGTTAGAGACAGGGATTCAGCATCTGTCATTGACAGCATCTAGTATTTCTCCTAGGGTGCCACTAACCACTGCTGCAATATGAGCTACTGACGCAGCCACAACTTTGGCTACATATTGTCTCTTCAGAGCAGCGAAGTGATTTTTTTTTTAAATAAAGATTAGCTGCTAATAGACTGGTCAGGATGATTAGTCAGTTCAATACTATGAAATTCCATGCCTAGTTTACCTAAATAATTCTTCTCTTTTGAGACAAGACAAGTTAGAGCAGAAACAGATTAAAAAATTTGCTTTGTAAATTACTAGCAGTAAAGTTCATATCTGAAAGATACATTTGTTTCCTGCTTCAAGTAGTTCTGCATTGTCTAAATGCCATCCAGGATATACTATATTAAATGGTTCAATGTCAAACAGAAAAACATTTGTTAAAAAAGAGATCAGTATTACATTATAGTCAAGAGATATCTTGATAAAAACCTCATGGCAATTTTTGTGGCAGAATGGGAAATATTATAGGAATAATTTAGTATCCAGCATGCATAAAAATGAAGGCATTCATTTATTTTTCTATAAGTATCTCTTTGTTGCATTGTGGTATCAGAAAAAGGTGCTTCACATAGAAGATATACACACACGCATATATATATATATGTAAAAACAGAGTAGGGATCTTTATACTTGTCATACATTCTTCAATCACACTAAGTACAATCTTTCAAATTCATTTTAGAATAAAACTTGTTGGGCCTGATCCTGAAATAGTGTAAATTGGCATAGCCCACAGACTTTCAATTATCTCTATTGCCGTCAATGATCAAGCTTTACCCCCAGAAAATTCACATTGGCTTACATTTAAAAAAAAACCAAAAACAAAACCACACACAAACTAATGTACAATCATGAATTTTGTAATATAATGATTTAGTGGGTACTTTCTTTACATCAGCCATCAGGGGTGAAATTTTACAAGACTATCATGCCGAAAGTTAACTGGGCTTTCATTTCTTTTGATCCAGTTGGCAGATATTTTCATTTAGCTTCATTTAAACCATAGCTAAGTAGGATACACTCATATTTATATCTATTATTCTTCTGATGTTGAGTTATTGGAAGGTTTGAAAAGGCACTTCAGCTTCTAGAAGCGATGCCAACACATTCCTTCCACTCAAAACTCAATGTAAATTGTTTCTAATGGTTTCTCCTTTAAATAACATTTTTAAAATGTGACTAGAACATTCTTGTGATATTTTACTATTGTGTAGTATACAGTTGGGCAGTATTTATAACCTCAGCATTTTCATTTGATCAGAATCAAAAAATTATCCATAAAAGTAGGTTCCTTTAACTCTCTCTATCTCTCTCTACTGGGGTCTCCAACCTTTGTTTGCCCACAACTTACTACAGCTGTAGTACAGTATAATTGATTTGATCACTGCAGTTTAAGCTTTTGTGGTTGACTCCACATGGAGCTATGTTTTTTAATCTATTCATAGACTGTTTTACTTAAACAGTAACCAGGCATCAGTAGTTGTATTTAGGAGCCATGAAATATGGTAAAATGATACAGTATCCTTGATGATAAAGGGAATAGTAAGCATTAATTCTGGAAATTGTAGCACAGGGCTCTGTACAAACAACTTCACACAAAAGGCATATTCATAACTATAGTCTGTTTTCCTGCTTTAAATCATTAATTTTGACTACTTGGGATTGTGGATGCAGGATACAGAAGAACTGAAATCTCTGAAAATCTTGCAATGCCATTTAAAGTTTCTTTTTAAGTAGTATTTTAAAACAACAATGGAATTGGGAAGATTGTCAAGATGTATGTTCTTTAGTCTAGTGACCAAATTTGGAAAAGTCCACATACACACGGCGTACAACTATCAGGGAGTTGTGCACACACATTCATGCACACACACCTTCGCCCCGCCCACACAACCACTGGATGATTCCATATCAACTCTGATCTCAAATACAATCTTAATTGAACCTTATTCACTGCATTAATTACTGTGTCAAGAAGATTAGTAGAGTATTGATCTTGCTATTGCAGCCTGTTTTTCATAAGGGGTAATGATCAACTGTGCATTGTTTTTAAAGGATCCTGATTCTAACTCCTAAACTGGAGACACAATTTTGTTTGCCTAAGTATTGTCTTATGAACAATTTTACATGGAAGTTTTTGTGCTTGCAAATGTCAGACAGCTCAATATGACAGAGTAGCAAGATCTGGCTCACAATCTGCATCCACAAATTTTTGGATGTGAAAGTTGGCCATAAGTAACACTTTGGTGCACAAGAGGCTACTCACAGCATAAGGGGCCACTTACGGAAAGATTCTCTGGGTAGACCTGGTGGGATTTTTTTATTAAAGTTTTTTGGTCAGAAAATGCCAATTTGTTGCAACTGAAACTTTTTGTGGGAACAGCTCAGTTTAAGTGAAAGTTTTTTTAAGATCCAGGATGTAGGATTTGGTTAAAAATCAGAGATAGAGAGAACAAGAGTAAGTCCAAAACAGCCCCAAAATAGCCCAGTAATTCCCATTTTGGGAAGTGGGCAACCTAGGTTCAAATCCCTTTTATACCTGATTTAAAGCTGGGAGTTAAAGCTAGGTCTCGTTTCCTAGGTGAATGCCCTACTCACTAAATTATTGTACAGCAATGATGGAATAAGGACAGGATACACTGGATATGGTTTAATTTGGCTGCAACTTTATTCTTAAATGTCTGCGGGTACCCAGCAGATAAAAGCATACAGTGCAGGGATTTCCATAATCATTTCAATATATATACCCGGTGGGTTTCCATCAGCCCTTCCCTTTCCCATCCTGGTCACCAGCCAACCTGCTGCTAGGACCTAACCATCCCCACCCGCTTGAAGGAGGATTGAAGGAGAGTTATAAAGAAGGAAGATGTTGGCTCCCTGGCATACCAGTCATAGTAGCCCTGAACCTTCCCTGTTTCCTCCTTTAAAGAATACATCCTTTAAATCTTTGACCAATTCATTTGATCTGATCACTGTATCCCTTCCCTACTGAATACCTGCACTGGACATCTGTCACAAGGAGGTGCCAGCAATGAGCTTGGTTGCCTCCCCCTATACCTAGCCAGGATCTCCAAATGCCCTCTTTAATATCAGTTAAAAACATGTCAGCTCCCAAGTCAGACAGTAGACTCCATGCTCCCTGAATAATTCTGGTGCCCCATATGCTATGTCTGCATGTGAAATTACTGACCCCTCTATAACACTCATAAATTGGCCACTTCCCTATTCACATTCCCCCTCATCTTGTTGACCTGTGGGTGCTTCACAGCTCCCTGCTACACCCTGAGTTGCAGCATGTCCAACCATGCAGTTTTTTTCTCCTGGGAAAAGTTCCAGGATCTGCCCCTGGTCTCTCTTAGCTCTGGTATTTAAGTCTATCCCTTTACACAGTCCCAAATCATTTTTCCCAAGGCAAACCACAATTATACACAATTAACCACATTTATATCTGCTGCTCGCTCACTGGCCCCCACGCTGTAGAGAAGGGATATCAACTGGTCCCATAACATGCCCTTCCTCCCACGCCAGCTCAGGACTGCTTCACCACTGAGGGCCAGCTGAGAACCTCCAGACAATCTGGAAGCCCCACCTATGCACCCAGTAAACAATACTGTGCCCACATATCCACAGAACCATCTGCCTGGCCCATCTGCCAGCATCCAGAATGAAAACACAATGGAAAATTAACACTGATTCCCCACCTGGGGGATCTCATGTACACTCTGTATGCTCCAGAATGCCAATGCCAAATTGCCTTGCCCCCATACCAGCTTGGCCGCTGCTGTTGTTGCCCAGATCCTGAATGAGTTGGAAGCCCCATCCTCGTCAGTTCCTGTCTTAAAAGTATAACAATCTGGTATGTTGTGAGGGGACTCCCATCACTGTGAATAAAGAGGGGCCCATCCCTCCCTGGCCTTATCGACATCTATGCTGCCACAGGGCAGATCCTGGGCTCTCCACCCTCCTGTAGAATAATAGATTCACTCCGGCCTTCTGGATCTGTCTTTGACTCCCTCAAGGTTAATATAATCAATCTCCCACCCTGTGTATATCCCTTAGTTCCAAGGCCCTTCCAGAAGAATCCCTACAGGACCTATGCACTGGCTTGTTGAGCCTAAAAGCTTAAAAAATATGTTACCAGAAATGCCACACTGAAGAAGGCTACCTCCTATCTACAACAACATATGGGTTCCAGGATCTGCAGCACATCCCTAACTGTATTAACTGTAATGGGATGATGTGTATCCTCCCTATGTCTGGTGCTTTGAGACCATCCTGCTAGAAACCTTCAAATTAAAACACTGCTGCAAGGATCTGGGTAACCGTTCAGCCTCCTGACAAATGCAAGGGCCAATAGACAAGTTGAGATGATAGGGGATGGCAGTCGTTGAGTTCCTAATGACACCATGTGCTGCAGCACACATTCCTTTATAATGGGCCATATTGGTGACAGGCCTTCCAGATCCTGGTCCAGGTAAAAGAGGGCTTTTCCTGCATCAGCATGGACCTAATATAGTCCCACCTCTCTTTTGGTCACCTAGGGCGGATGGGTGAGCATCCCCATGCTAACTTGGTCTTCAGCTGCAGCAGAAAGTAATTCTCTGGCTCTCTAACCCTTACAGGGGCACACACCTTTTCCAGCAAGCCAGACAATGGCCCCCGCTGGTTACTGTGCAGTGAGGTCATTCTAGGGTCGCTCTCATAGTCCCAGGGCAAAAAGACAAATATTTGTGAAATCTTGAAAATTTTCTTGAGATGAGAAAACTATTTTTCTACCCAGCTCTACCTGTGAGCTACTTTAGAAGATATTTCTGTGATACAGAAAAGAATATCATTGTAAGATTGTCACCATTTTCTTTGAAGAAGAGATGAGCCTATACTTAATGTGTTCCATTTGCTCAAAGTCACATTCAAAATGTATGAATTCACACAGACACAAGTTCATCAATTTCACCTCTGGCAGACGAAGATTCCTGATGGATTAATATTGCCCCCTCTCCTGTGTTTCTTAGGGAAATGAATGACTCATGTTTCCCATTATGTACATGAGAACAATTTTGAGGCATAGGGAATCATTTTGCTCAGACATAACAGCCAATTTAAATAATATTTTCATAAAAGTTTCTGCTCTTTTTTTATGAACCATATGAAGGAAAAGCATGCTTTATTTACACCCTATAGGTATTCCTGCTAAGGTTTGATATATTCAAGTAGATGACAGATAAGACTTTACTTACTGAATCCAAAATTCAGTTGTGCCTTTGCTTTGTCTCTGCAGGTAACTCACTTGTGATCTATGAAAATGCCATATTAAAAATGCAATTGTCTTTTGGAAGATTAATGATTTTATTTGGAAAGTCTGGAAAGTGCAGCTGGGTTGTTTTGATTAAAATGTTGCAAAAAGGTTCTAGGAAACCAAAACCACTAAGAGATTATGAGGTGCAATCTGTACAGCAGCAGGGTTTTTTGTGTGATTAACCTTTGGACAAGCATGGGAGGTGGAGTGGGTGTGGGACCGGGAGTATTGTGGGCTTGGTACCAAGCATGACAGTAAGAATACAATGCAGGATAAACAGAAGCAGATCTGAATCTCGAAAACTACCTGTCTAATGAAGGGTACTATGGCAGCTGGCAGGAAGCTTTTACCCCATTGCAATGTGTGAGTTATAGATAAACATTTTATGTATTGCTGTGGGTTTATGTAAGCCGAAGGAGGTGAACCAAGTAGAAGAAGAATTAGTTTTGTATGCTGAGAGATGATAGTTGAGCAGGAATGGTATTCAATTTTACTTCAAAATGCTTTGTAGTTTTTAGAATTCCCCTACAGAATTAACATTTGCAAATATTGTAGGTCAAATACATTTTATTTTTAAGATAATGAGCCTATAGACTAACTGCTAAACTGCCAGTTCCCAAAGATATTTATGCCAAATCAATTGCTGCTTCTCAAGCTAGTTGAAGTCAATGGAAGTTATATAGACTTATCCCAGGCCTGATTTTTGTCTACTATGTTGAAAAATTGAACTGTAAAACATACTTAAGAAAACTGATGCAACTTCTTTCTGGTATTTTTATAACAGTTTTCCTGTTTATAGCCAGATTTTAATAAAAGTACTTTGGGGTTTTTAATGAATTTATGGAACTTGAAATATTAGGGTAATCATGCTGCTCCATTTTAATGAGGTATTGGAGGTTTAAAAACCTCTATCCAGTCTATCCAAATTAATGTGATGCATATACTACATGTCAGCAAGATTGTATATTCCGGGTGTTCTGCCTTTAAACTTGTCTACAGAGAGACTTACTGTGCAGCAAGTCAGGGTGTACAGTGCACTAACTTGTTGTGCAATAAGGCCCCATGTGCAATGAAAGTCGCATGGAGTTAGTGTACTACTACTTAAAATCACAGTAGGCTAAGCCACACTCCAGGACTTTCACTGCTCTGTAACAGTGTCCACACAGGATGTTACTGTGGAGCAAATTAGTGCACTGTAGATGCACACCCTGGCTTGCCATACAGTAACTTGCTATGTAGAAAATATGTAATGTTATCTATGAATCATGTTGACTAGGGGTCACTGGAAATTCATTATTTATGAGACTTATCATTGTTTCCAGAGGATCCCTCAAGGAATCTCAAACAGGTAGTAGAAGTGTGACCACTATAAAATACACGCATATCAAAAACATTTAAGGATTATTTTAGAGTAATGAAATCAGTGCTGTAGCAATGTAAAGCAATGGCCCATATATTCCCTTAGAAGTTTCTTTCAACCCAAAGGATTATACTAGGCCAGAGATAAAATTTTTAAAAGTGTCTCAGTCCCATTTTCAAAAGTAACTTAAGTCGCTTTGCATCAACCTATTTGTCAATGTGTCTGTACTCAAATTTGTCTCTGTCTGATGTAAGTCCCCTTACAGCAGCATAGTAAAACCATCCTCCCTTATGGCATCGAGCTATGGTTGACCTACTGAGCTCAATGCAGTGCGAGTGTAGACACTGTGTGACCCCTGTCAACCCTAACAGTCCTCCGGCAGCTGACCCAGAATGTTCCATTCCCTGAGACGGTGACCCCCCTTGTGAGAGTTGTAAAATCTAGTGCCCAGAGGTTGCAGACTGGAAGCCATTCCCACCCCTGTAAATCCCCCTGTGGGTTTTTTAACTGCCTTTTCTTGATTGTCCACCTTGGCAAGTGCACCTAGGAGCTCACCCTTCTTGTGTGCAACTGCCCAGCTGACCATGTCGGATCCATACACTAGATGTGCTTCTGCCTGAAGTTCACAAGCAGTTATTAGGTCTCTTGGGTCTGTGGGGTGAAGAGGCTTTGCAGGTACAGCTATGGACCAGCCACAGAAATGTGGACATCTATGAACAGATTGTATGGGATGCAGGCAAAGGGATGCAAGAGAGACCAGCAGCAGTGCTGTGTGAAAGCGAAGGAACATTGCCAGTCATACCAGGGAGTCCAAAAATACATCTTCTCCTGAGTTGCAGACCTGCCATTTTTACAATAAGCTGCATGCCTTACTTGGCAGAGACTCTACCAGTACCCTGTGACCAATATGGATACCTCCAAGGAGCCTGAGACAGAAACCCCTGCCATGAACAGCAAGGAAGAAAAGGAGGAGGGATGTGGTATCTGGGTTCCAACCATGCTATGAGACAGGACCAGTTCAAGACTCCACCCCAGTCTAGCTAGTCCTGCCAAGCACACAGATGAGCCTGATGAAGGGAAAGGGATCTCAGGCAGTATCTGCATGCATTTTTCCTTACAATGCTTAAATTTAAAGATGGTTCCTGGCCCATCCTCTAGTTAACAAGACACATGTATCCATTTTTCATTGTTTTACTTGTACAAAGAAAGGTAGAAGTACAAACAGAGATAGAACTGGCATCTGCTTATCATTCCCGTGTTGGGTTAGGCAAGGAGTGGGGGAGGAGAACTTTGTTTACATACACAGAGATAACTTTTATCCTTCTGAGATATCTCTATGAAATCCTTCATGGAGACACTTTGCAATCCTCTCCCAAAAGTGTCTGGGAATGGCTGCCTTATTTCTTCCTCTGCATTAGTATAAATTTCCCAAACCACTCTGAAGTGATGCTAGGTCCTCCAGAAACTTTACTGGCATTTCAATATTGCCAATGGTCATCTGTTGGTTGGGAAAGAACATGCCTGCTTGAAGCTTTCTGAACAGTCTTGAGTTCTTACAGATGCATATGTGCTGCACTTTGTCTGACCAGCCTACACTGATATCAGTGATGAGTCTCTAGTGACCCACGAACACTTGCTTAAAATAGAAAAATAACCCTTTCTGTTAATGTACTCTAGGGAAAGGGGGGCTGGTGCCAAAATAGGAATATGTATGTTTTATATTGTCCCATCGCAGTTTGGGACAATTGCTGCAAATCCATCCACTGTGTCCAACACATTGCTGAGATTCACAGTTCTGCATAGCAGAAGACTATTAATGTCCCTACAGAGTTGCATGACAGTGGCCCCCACTTTGGATTATTTATGCACCGGTAGCAGTCTGGCATTGCAAGCTTCCAGAGTGCAATCGCCATTCACTTGTCCACTGGCAGTGCAGTTCTCATTCTGGTGTCCCTCTGCTGGGTCGAGCTTGGCAGATCCAGGAATGTGGCCTTTCACATCCAAAAGATCTGCAACCACTGCTCATTTTCCCAACCTGCATTACCATGAGATTCCACCAGTCAGTGCTTGTTTCTTGAGCCCACGGGCAGTGCTTTTCTTTCTGCAGCTGCTCTGTGAATGCCACCAACCACCATAAATTGATTTTCACTCTGTTCCCCATTGTTGCAGTATTTTCTGCAGGTCTGCAAATATAGGAAAATCATGATTCCTATATTTGCAACATTCATGAGAATACTGCAGAGTTTTGTAAGCTCCATGCTTCTGTCAGAGAAGGCAGACATCAAAATGTGTCATGTAGGTTTGTGGGATTTCAAAAAAAGGCACCAAAATTATAGGATGGAAAAAGATGCATGCTGGGAACTTGACCCTTAACTCCCAGAGGTCCCTGGCAAAATCATTTCTATCTCACTACACATTGCAAAAAAATTTTCATAAGGCAGAGAGCCAGATGGTGGTACATCTCAGATTGGAATACCTATTCTTGAAGCACCACACTTTGCATCAACACAAGCACGCCTGTTGAGTATGCGCACAGCACCAACACAAGTAGTCAAACTTGCACACACCTGAGTGATATACAAATGTAGGTGGCTGTACACTGACATAACTTCTACTGACCAAAGTCTGTAGTGCCGGCATAGACTTACGCACTCAGTGGTCAAATGCCTATTGACTTTCAGTGAGACTTAGCCCCATTTTCAAAAGTGACTTAGAAACATTGAGGTACTTTTGAAAATGTACCCATTCTCTTATTTCCATGGATATCAATAGCAGTTTTTCCATAGTTTTCACTGGGTGCAGGATAAAATCATGATAATGCAAAAAGCTCTCTGTCCAGCTGTTCCCAAAGACAACATACAGTTTATCCACTATATGGGGCTAATCATAACAAAGGGTAGTAAAAGAAGGACCTTGTTGTAGAAAATGTGACTGAGTTTGAGTGGAGGAAGCAGTCCAAAAACATAGGAAAATTACTGATTGGGAAGTGAGAGAGGAGGAAGAGGAAGGAGAAATGGTTTCTACATTGGAAAACCATAGAAAAGAGCGCACAACTGAAAAGCAAACTTTTACTATCGAGTAAATATACATAGCTTTGAGTCAGCTTGTCAAGAACTCTGTGCTCATATCTGGAGACAGAATTTGTCCTGAGGAGAGAGGTGTCTCATGGTAATGTGTTAGGATCTCAAAAGTAGTAAGTCCCTCAAATGAGACAGTCAAGGTCAAAGAGATCATTCTTCAGAATGAAACTCTAGAGCTTTTCACTGGCTGAAGTCCAGTGGATTTCTCTTTTCATGTTGCCAACTGTAAACTAATTATCCAGTGATTATTTTTTCTTGTATTTGAAGTAAATTATCATTTAAAATAAAACAATTTATTTTGAAAACAAATTTTCTTTTTATAAAAGTTTCAAAGTAATTTGAGATGTCATACTTCTCCATTTTTCTCCCATTCAGTGTGTTTGTGGAATGGTATGTTAGTTTTCTTCTAGGCCAGTATTTATCTCTCTACACCGATTCTAGCTGTCAACAGAGAATGGGTCAGAGAATGAGAATAGATGGTGTATTTCTCTAATGATGTTTAATTTTTTAAAACATTATATGTTTGTTTGTCACAAACAAGACCTATCTACCATATGCCTCTTTACACATCCTACCAAGTTAGCATTTTTAATTAGCTGTATCAAATAAAAAGCAGAAAGCATCTGTAACATCAATGTTTGTGTAACTCCTTGGAATAGGCTTGATGCTAAATACAAATAACTCCAGGCAACAACGGCTTTACATTACTCCCGTTAAAATAAAAATCAAAACCCATGTTGATTTCAGTGGGGCAGGTCTGGCCTTATGGGACAAGCCACAGAGCTGAAATTATAGTTATTTTTGAATCCTCGATGTAGTTTCTTGATAAGTGTATAGGGTCAGATGCTATTCTTAGTTAATACCTGTGTAAATCCAAAACAATTGAGAGCAGAATTTAGCCCTTAGGAAGCAAGAGCAGTAGCCAGAGACTGATTTTGTTCGTTTTGCACAGAGAAAGAAAAAGTCAGTTTAGGAATTAGCAAAATATCAGATCTAATCACGGTAAATGACCATTTCCCACATAAAATATATAATCTGCCTTCTCTTTTAATCTTTCATACACAGTGCTAGTACTTTGAAAGTATGGTTGACCCATGACTGTTTTGAGGGATTGAGGGAACTGTGAAATCTTGCCACCAGCTTTTGGCCATGTTTTGGGATTCATTCTGTCAGAGATGCGAGCCTTTGTGGACACTTAAAGCTTCAGCTGTAATTGAAAATACATATTTTAAAATAGGCAGTGCATTTCAATACATGGAGCTTTTAAAGTGTTGGCCAATTAATAGAATATCAACTCCCCATAATTCCCATAGCTATCTTATACTAAACACACAGGTCTGTAGTAAAGGGTTAATTTTTTTAATATTGTTTGTGACTAAATCTTGTTGTGAGTGACAAAAACAAAAAGGTGTATTTCTATAATACCATGAATTAAACTAACAATATTGATTGTAATGCTTAGAAATATGCCAAAGATATTCCTCTTTATTTATCCTTTCCATTCACTTCAAGCAGTGGGCTACCCTGATATCTTTGTTCATGACAAAAATTGGGGTATGGATGAAGAAGATCTAGCTTCAACTGAATCCAGAAGAAACAAAAGGATGCTAGCTGGAAGAAAGAAAATGTGAAAAGGAACTGCTTGTTTTCACCATCTCCTTGCCAATCAAAAGCATACACCTTCCAGCATTAAAGACACTTTTCATTATCAGGTTCATGCTCGACTCATTACTGGATCCACTCAAACAATGGCAGCTGCCAAAATGTCTTATTCCAATTTAAATTTGAAAAAACACTCAAGTCTATTTTCAAGATGAATGGGCAGATTTGCAAGGATCTATGTGAGATTGGATCACACTGAAGTCTCTCTTCCAAGACTCTCCACAGAAGCTACAAAAATCTGGTATGCTATGACAGAGGGAGCCCAAATATGGAAACTTGAGGAATCTGGAGGAAAGAACCTTTTCAGTCACAGGCCAAGGGCCAGAGAACACCTTCCCAAAGGACACTGGGAAGAGTCCTACCACTGTTCATTTTATATCACAATGCAAAACATCTCCTCAATTAAGTGCTCCCCACAGCACCAAAGTAGAAGAAAACCTGACAACGTGCTTCAAAATATAAACCAATGATTAAACCAAATACTGAGACCAGGTCAGACCTATTTTTTCTAGACAGACCACACTGTTTTCTGCAGCCCATGTTCAGTGCCTAAATACCATGCTGATAGATCTTCACAAACACAGATAGGTGGATTGATTAGAGGCAGCAACCTTTTATTTTTAATATTTTTAAGGTCTCTTAACTTCCCAGACTCACAAAAATCTGCAACCTAACATTATCACCTTAGATATGATCTCACTGGATCACATCTAAGGTGGTAATGCTAAGTAGGATCTACGGTACCATCTAAAGTGCTAAGGCTAAGGAGGATCAGACCTAATATGCATTTGGATAGGAGAGTTCCAAGATAAAACTCAGATGCTGGCATTGGCAATTCACTAGGACACATTCTACCCCCTGGATTAAAATTGACCTCCTTATGGTACTAAGGGGCATGAGGCTGCTGGAGATGCAGTCATTCAGAGGAAACTTACAAACTAACTACAAACATACAAACAAACCAACTAACATACAAACTAACTATCTCTCTACTAGCAGTCACTAAAGATCTAATGTCAATTCTTGCAAGAGTAAGATTTTTAACCCCTCAGTCCTGGTCAACTTCCAATTTCGGTAACTGTCTTCTGTTACCAAATAGTTCTCCTGTAGTTTCATTTGGCAAAAGTATTTCTTTCTTTCCTAATTTTTTTTGTAGTGCAGCTGTAAACCATATAACAGCAGCTGCATTTCCATAGTGGGTTAAATATTTCAAATATAGATATATCTAGCTATTGATATGTATACGGCTTCAGCCACCAGGTTGTAAAGCAATTTGGGATCCTTTCAGATTAATGGGGTTATATGAATGTTAGTCATTTTCATCATTAGTTGTTCTCCCTTTATTCTTTCATATAAAGAGAAAATGTTCATATCAGATCATGAGATGATCTGAGGATGTGACTGAAAAAGTCATTCCCCATCTGCCTTTAGTGTTTCTTGCTAAAATGATGGAGCAATGTATGAGATAGCAGGTACCCTAGCCAGTCCTATCTGTTTAAAGCTAATAGCAGAGCCAAGAATGGGAAATTTTTCATTTCTTTCTCTTTGAGAGTGGGTGGAAGGCAGGGAGAAGAGGAGGAGGCAGAGGAGATGCTGCCTCAGCCTGAGCTATCTGTTATAACACAGATATTGTCCACATAAAAATAATCCTAAAAGATTTTTCTGGAATATCAGATGTACCTGTTAAAGAAGTCAGTTGTCTGCAAGAAGAGATGGATATCCCATGGCATTAGAAAAACAGGATGCCCACATCTCTTATTCTATTGAGCAACACAATTGAGCTACAAATAGTATCATCTGTTTTTTCTACTTTGGTTTCTAAATGCCATAACACATCAGAGCATTTTGTAGTGGCTAGTGGGTTAGGCGGAGTGCAGATGAGCTGTCTATAACTGTACAGAACACAGCTGTACTTACTTCTCATTGCCCAGTCTGAGTAACTCCTGGTTATCGTTGGATCTCTGTGGGAACCAGAAATAGTGAAGCCATTCCAGAGAGACCATTACTTTCTCATGACTGAGACATCTCCTAAGTGTAGTGTAGCTTCTTGGGGTGAGGAATGTGGATCTCTGAAAGTTAGCTGGTTCCAGCCCCTCTTCCTACCTGCAGAAAGCCATAGAGGAGCACGATGAATGTGGACGCCATACTACACACAAAGTGCATTCCTTGTATAGTCTATTTGTACAGATGCACCAAATACTGCCTCAAGTTTTCTGCCAGAAAGAACCAACACAAGATTTATCCTTCAATGTGTAAATAAAGTATCTTTTCAAGCAAACGATCTTTGTGCATGGTTGCAAACATGTCATCAACTTATTGTAGTAGAAATGTGCCGTAAAACATACGTTTTATTACTACAAAATGTTTTAACCAGTCACTGCTTAGAGGGACAGTAATTTACTGTACTGGAAATGTTCAGAGAACTGTTTTTAATTACATATGAATCATGAAAATATAGGCATTTTTCCCCTAGTGCAATATTTCCTGACATTGAGGTTTTTAGATTATAAAATAGTCTCCTAAGAGAAGTGGTAGAAGTCTTACCATTTAAAACACAGGAAAGTGGATGAAGCTGTCTTTAGAATATCTTGTTTGAAATAAGCTTTCATTGACAAAGATGAACAGGCTGACCTTACAAGTTTTTTTTTTTTTTTTTTTTTACCTATAACAATCATGCAATGACCTTTTATGACAGTGGATGAAATCCTGCCTCTACTGAAGTCCATGGGAGCTTTGCCATTAATTTCACCCTCTACATTGAAGTGATACCTTGAAGATAGCTTCCTGGTAATAAGTATGTTAGGATTAATAAAAACTCAGGGCTCCAAACACAGGTCACAAGTGGATGAGGCACTCACCGAGATTTCTAAAATGAATGACTTGTTAAGGACTTTTCACAGGATTTACTTACTTGTGAACATTTTCCACCTCAGCAGCTAATTGGATTTTAAGATCCTCTAAAGTTCTGGTGCTCTCCTTTTCCCAATAATAATTTCCCATGTAGCCTTGAGAAGTCTGAGAACACTGATTCCCTTATCCTGCAATTATCTCTGCTTAGCGAGACACCTGCACCCAGACAGTGCTCCACTGATATCAATAGGGCTCGGCATAGGCACAGGGCTCTGTAGACAGAGAGTTCCTTGCTAAATTGGGCTTAAGTCGCTGATGAGAAAGTGAGTGGATTCTTTCTGGTAAAACTACATATTACAGGGAGAGGAGATTCTCTTTTTAATTAAAAAGATGTTAGAACACTACACAAATAAATGATTACGTGTGATCAGAGACATGCAATATATGTAATGTGGCAGCAGACAAAGTGGTGGAGGTGTGGGAGCGGGAGGGATGAGACCTGGGATGCATTAACAAAGGAATTAACTCATATTTGTTCTGTATATCATATCAGGTGTATGAGAGACAAGGTGGGTGAGGTAATATCTTGTACAGGACCAACTTCTGTTGATGAAAGAGACACACTTTCTCCACAGACCTAAAGATGAGCTCTCTGGAGCTTGAAGCTTGTCTCTTTCACCAGCAGAAGCTGGTCCAGTAAAAGTTATTACCTCACCCATCTTGTCTCCCTAATAGTATGGGACCAACACAGCTCCAACAACAGGTATGTGACATGCTTGCAGCGTTGTTTCCACTGCCCTTCCTGTCCTTGGTGTGTACCCAATAACAGCATGCAAATGAACACTGGCAATACTGCTACTGCGGCGGTGATCATCAGGAAAGGGTTAATTGCGAAGAGTTGTTTAAAGGTTCATCGTTCAGATTCATTTTAGATAAGCAAACACCCCCCAAAATATTATGAACTATCCAAAGTATGGATGTCTCCACTGAAGTCCCAGAAACTGTGCTCTCCTCCCTCATAAATAACCTTTCACCCCCAAGAGGGGCTCACTTTAGCTGCTATCTGATATGTCTTCTTGAAAAGGGGGATGGTCTAGAGTAAGGGACTTGAGGGAATACAGTACCCCTCTCTTCTATTAAAAGTGTAGGGACATCTCTCTCTTCTCTTCCCAGTGTAAGTCAATTGTAGTCCCACCAGCTCCCCCTCTTCCTTGGCTAGCACAGTCAGAGCTCCTGCTCCTGTTGAAATCTGCTTTAACAGATGGAAAGGGGCCCAGAATCCTGCTGCCTGGGGTCTTTTGGAGGCCACTTCTGCAGCCTTCCAAAAGCTGATCCACTTCCCCCTGTTAATTCTTTTGAGTTGGGGGAGGGAAGGCAAGTGGATAGCAAATCCTTATTACAGTACATTGCAGGAGTCTGGCAAACTCTTCCCACATTCTTTAGCAGCAGCAGGACCCAATAATACTCTGCAATGTCCTGCTGTGTTTGCTGCTTCTGGCCCTTTAAAACTTTAAAGCACTCTGGAGCATTTTAAAATCTCCATTCTTGTATGAGGCTTTAGTTAATACAACAGAAAAATGGAAATAGAAGCAGAACTTAATTACTGATTTAAAAGTTCTTTTGCTCATAGGCAAAATATCCTTTTCTAACAAAATGTTTTCATACAGAACTTAACATTTATTAAATGAGCACTTTAAAATGTATTTAATGCTAGAAAACTGTTCCCATGATTCACATTCTGTTGTTCTAGGCTTCAAGCAAACAAAAGATAGATGTGGCACGAAAGAAATATCTAGATTAACTGCATACATGTTATTTTTTAAAAGTTATATAATGTACTCTCTTCCTACTGCTGTGAAATTCTTCAATATTACCGCTGCTTTTCCATTAAGAGCAATTGAATCACAATGGATTCATTCAGTGGAAGAGGAAGATCAGGGAAAGTGTGGGCCCCTTACAGAATGAGGGAGGCAACCTAGTGACAGATGATGTGGAGAAAGCTGAGGTTAGCCATGCCTTTTTTGCCTCTGTCTTCACAGACAAGGTCAGCTCCCAGACTACTGCACTGAGCGGCACAGAATGGGAAGGAGGTGAACATCCCGCAGTGCTAAAGGAACAAGTCCAAGACTATTTAGAAAGATTGGACATACACAAGTCCGTGGGGCCAGATGCAGTATACCCAAGGGTGCTGAGGGAGTTGGCTGATGTGATTTCATAGCCATTGGCTATTATCTTTGAAAGCTCATGGCAATTGGGGGAGGTCCCTGATGACTGGAAAAAAGAAAATATAGTGCTCATCTTCAAGAAAGGGAGGAAAGAGGATCCAGGGAACTACAGACCAGTCAGCCTCATCTCAATCCCTGAAAAAATCATGGAGCAGGTCCTCAAGGAATCCATTTTAAGGCACTTAGAAGAGAGGAAGTTGATCAGGAACAGTCAGCATGGATTCACCAAGGGAAAGTCATGCCTGACCAACCTGATTGCTTTCTATGAAGAGGTGACTGGCTCTGTGGATGTGGGGAAAGCGGTGGATGTGATATACCTTAACTTTAGCAAAGCTTTTGATACGGTCTCTCACAGTATTCTTATCAACCAGTTAAAGACGTATGGGTTGGACGAATGGACTATAAAATGGATAGAGAACTGGCTAGAGCATAGGGCTCAATGAGTAGTGATCAATGGCTCCATGTCTAGCAGAGTGCCCCAGGGGTTGGTGCTGGGGCCGGTTTTGTTCAACATCTTCATTAATGATCTAGAGGATGGGGTAGATTGCACCCTCAGCAAGTTTGCAGATGACACTAAGCTAGGGGGAGTGGTAGATACCCTGGAATAGGATACAGAAGGACCTAAACAAACTGGGGGATTGGGCCAAAAGAAATCTGATGAGGTTCAACAAGGACAAGTGCAGAGTCCTGCACTTTGGACGGAAGACTCCCATACACAGCTACAGACTGGGGACCGATGAGCTAGGCAGCAGCTCTGCAGAAAAGGACCTGGGGATTACAGTGGATAAGAAGCTGGATATGAGTCAGCAGTGTGCCCTGCCAAGAAGGCTAATAGCATATTGGGCTGCATTAGTAGGAGCATTGCCAGCAGGACGCGGGAAGTGATTATTCCCCTCTATTCGGCATTGGTGAGGCCGCATTTGGAGTATTGTGTCCTGTTTTGGGACCCCCACTACAAAAAGGATGTGGACAAGTTGGACAGATTCCAGCGGAGGGCAACAAAAATGATTAGGGGGCTGGAGCACAAGACTTATGAGGAGAGGCTGAGGAAACTAGGCTTGTTTAGTCTGCAGAAGAGAAGAATGAGGGAGATTTGATAGCAGCCTTTAACTACCTGAAAGGGTGTTCCAGGGAGGATGGGGCTAGGCTGTTCTCATTTGTGGCATATGAGAGAACAAGGAGCAACGGTCTCAAATTGCAGTGGGGGAGATCTAGGTTGGACATTAGGAAAAAGTTTTTCACTAGAAGAGTGGTGAAGCACTGGAATGGGTTACCTAGGGAGGTGGTGGAATCTCCATCTTTAGAGGTTTTTAAGCTGTGGCTTGACAAAACCCTCTCTGGGATTATTTAGCTGAGGTTAGTCCTGCTTTGACCCAGGGGGTTGGACTAGATGACCTCCTGAGGTTCCTTCCAACTCTATGGTTCTATGATTCCAGTTCCATTGTCATAATGTGAAATCTGGTGTTTCTATAAAGCCAGCACAATGTTATGGGGAATCTAGGAAGAGGACTGACATGATACTCCAGATGAGAAATGACTGAAGCATGAACCAAAGATTTAGGGTAAGAAATAAATAAATGAAACGTGTTTTGTTTTTTTTTAATGACTAAATGAAACTTAAGCCACAGTAATGAACAACTGATTTACTGCAGTGAGACAGGCAATGGATGAGAAGGGATCCCTGATCTACCAGTGTCAGAATTAATACTGGTTAAGGGTTTGATTCTCCCAGGTCCAAATTCCGCTGAGGGCAGGGGGCCATTAGGAAGCTAGTTACAGCTCTCCCTGATTCTGTACCAACCTAGCCCAAATGCAGGTTACAGTGGGTGAGCAGTGCCAAGGTGCCACAGTGTGTCTGTGCATTGGGCCCTAAGCACTTTCAGTCTAACAATAAAATCTCTGCGTCACCAGATTTCACACAAGAACTTTCTGATACAACTAGATAGCCTGATGCTACAGCTGGCATGCCCAATTCCAGTTTTATTTCTTTGAAATTGGAAGCAGAAGAGGGTATAAATAATACAGTATCAGAAAAGCAATGGGGTAATATATTGCTAGAAAGGTGAGGATAAAACTCCTAAGATACTGAATTCAATCTCAAACAAATCTTCACCAAACATACTGATTATCAGCACGACTGGAACATTGCATTTCAGAGTCATAATGGCTGGATGGCTAAAGAAAATATCTGGAAAACAGAGCCTGATCCAGCCGATTCATTTCAGTGAGACTTTGACTTCAATGGCAACAGGAAGAAGATCATACCTAAATTTTGTCAATATGTACAAACATTGTGGAAAACGTCTGTCAGTATCAGATTACTCTCTGACTCTTCTTTGGTTCATCTGTGTAGATTAGTGTCATGGTTCTCAGCCTTTCCAGCTTATTCCCCATTTAGGAGTCTGATTTGTCTTGCATATCCCCAAATTTCACCTCACTTAAAAACTAGTTGCTTACAAAATCAGATATAAAAATATAAAAGTGTCACAGCCCACTATTACTGAAAAATTGCTTTATTATTTTTACCATGTAATTATAAAATAAATCAATTGGTATATAAATATTGTACTTACATTTTAATGTATATTCTATAGAGCAGTATGAACAAGTCATTGTCTGAATGAAATTATAGTTTGTACTGACTTCACTCGTGCTTTTATGTAGCCTGTTGTAAAACTAGGCAAATGTCTTGATGAGTTGATATACTCCCTGGAAGACCTCTGCGTTCCCCTAAGGATACGCGTACCCCTGGTGGAGTGCATTGGGAGAGACAAGACCATGGTTCCGCCCACTCCTCACCAGTACAAATTAGGTTCTGATTCTGAAAACACTAGTGCACATGGCATGACTTTATTCACAAGTAGTCCCACTGGATTCAATACCAAAGTTAACCAATATGTATGCAAACAAGGGTTTCCAGGACCGGGACCTCAGTTTACAAAAATTGTTCTTGATAAATATAAAACATGTAAGAGTTTTGAAAAAGAGGCATTTTCCTAGTAAAGTGTTTGTGGGAAAATGTTTGAGAGTGGTTTTTATGTTTTTCAGTTAACTATATATAAACTTCTATTGGATATGAAATTTATGACTATGTAACTATCGAGAATCTAAGCTCCTTGCTCATGAAAGACATATGTTCTGAAACAGGTGGTGTGTTTCTGGAACCATATAAACCAAGAAAGGATTTTCATCCACATGCATTGCATAACCCATTTCCATTTGCCAATATACCTTCTTTCCACCCCCCCTCCCAATAGAGGTAATTTTACCACTTATATTTACAAATGTGAAAGGATTTTATAAGGACTTCTGGCAATAACTGCAAAAGAATTGTTAATTTATACTAAGGCACCTACAAGTAAGTTGATCTGAGGCTGGAAAGGATGTCCAAGAAATTTGGAATTAATTATAAGAATGAATTAACTCATGTTTTTAGAGTCTTTCATTTTATATTTGAATACATTAGTAATATGTCTTGAATAAATGCCTGCTTGACTTCTAAATGCATCAAGCAGCTTCTGGTGGATACAAAATAACTAACTAAAAAGTAGAGCCTTAGGTTTTTCTATGAATCTGCAAAATCAGATTTGGGAAGTAAAAACAAAATTGAATCCCCTAAATGATGCATATAGTTAAATCCACTAAAATGGCACTATTAGTTTAAAATTACAGCTATGCATTATACTTTCCATTGTAATTTGGCAAGTTTCTGATGTCGATATTGCATTCAGTGTTATATGCTATCACATCACCATTCAAGAAAATAAATAGAATAACTACTCATATACACAGTATATAAAGAGGGGATAATTGCTGTTTTAAAGGACATTTAAATTATGTTAAGCACAACACATTTAACAGCTTGTTAAATTAGCCATTTTCTTTCTCACATAGCACTGTCTTGGATGATAAATTTTCCTTTATTTTGTTGTTGAATTAACTTGAATAGTTAAGTATCAGTTTGTGTGATTGGCCTGAGGACAACAACTGCAGTTGCAAAGCTGATGTATAAGAAATTTTCGGCTGTGTTCTTGCATTTGAAATACCAGTTTGCTATTCTCCCTACTGGCAATAGAAATTAAAAGGTTTTGCATTTTTCTGGCAATTCACAGTTTAAAAAATAGCCTGATTCTTTCATGTTACCTGTTTTACTAAGGACGCTCACAAATTCAGGAAAGGAGTTCAGAACAGAATTAATGATCTACCAAAGGCTAACTAAAGATATCAGCAGAGGGGAAAACAATGTGAGGGTACAAAAAGATCTTAAAATTATAAAACAGCTGCATAGGTCTTGGACTTGATGATGTAATATAGAGGCTTTCAGCTCTAGGTCACTTATTTAACTCCAATCTAGCTTGTCAATGACAAACATAACCTTTTCTTTGATGACCCATATCAATTAAGATGTTATTTTCATTTTATTTCCTAATTGACAGTTGCCATATCACAAAAACTACCATCACAGTTGGTAACAAGGGAACTAGTTATGGGAAGTCTCATTGGAAAGGCCAAGGGCTGAATGGGCATAGAAATTCTCACCCCAGAGATGATTCCTCCATGTGAAAATTAAGGCATGCTGTTTCTGTTGAAAAACAGAAGACTGCATTCTCCAAAGCTATAGTGCCATTACCTTTCATAAACATCAAAACGATACAAGAGGACAGTAGCAAAATTAGAGAAAACAATAATTTTATTGTGGACTTTTAACTCTTGAGAGAATTGGATTTCCCAATCCATCCTATGTATTAACGGATTACCAGAGTATTTTCTAAAAATGTGTATATTCAGAGTATCAGTCTGTCTCTTCTGATCTCAAAGGTTAAACAGACATATTTTCCAGCACAATTATCCAATTTGCACTTCAGCTGAACTATGTGATTTCTGCAGCACATGACAAACTTTGGTTTTGGATATTCTGTATATGGAATCTAAGAATGCATGTATGCTATTATGTATAATAACCTATTTCTTTTACAATGTTAATAATAAATAAATAGTAAAGGAAAATGGAAAATATTTCTAAACATGGAGGAATTGGGTTATTTGAGCTTTGCAGTTTTCAATGTTGCTTTTTAGAGCATCCTGCGTATAACTACTTGTAAGTTTCTTTTCTATATAACATGGGTCCACACACTTAACAAATTTTGTCATGATTGGTTTCTGAGACACCAATTACTTTGTGTTTGGTCTTACAATCATTCAATATTCAGAGAAAATTATATCTAATGTAAATATACCCTGTAGTCTTTAAATACAGAGTCAGGGAAACTCATTATCAAGGCAAGACAGAAAATAAGGATATATAAGTATAAAAACCAAGAAGACAAAGTAAGTGTGTATGGAGGGGATCAAGTGGGGGCAGAGGTGAGAGGACATAGAAAAATGATTGGCATAAGTATGTAATTTAGGGGTGAGGATAGTAGGAAATGGAATGACTGGAGAGGCTGGCTGAAATAGAAGAGAAATTACAGACCCTTCTGTCCTGATGGGATCTGAGAATCCCCTTTTCATCATTATCAGAAGTACAGTCCTCCCTACCATCATTCTAGGGAATTGGCTCCATAGTGACTCAAATGCAAAAGGGTCTCTTATTAAATGATCACAATCTTCTGCAATATCTGATCCAAATATTGACAAGACTGAACCTAGCTTATGAAAGCTGACACAATCACAGCACAGGATGATAAAACTACACTTGGAAAACCTGCTTGAAGAGGTAGCTAACTTTAAAAGCTACCCGTGATGCAGTATACAGGGCCTTATTATCCATTAGGCACAATAGGCACAGTGCCTAGGGCCTATGAAACTTTCAAGGCCTACAAAAAATTTTGTGAACTGAAGTAAAATTTATCCGAAAATTTGAAAAGCAAACGATAAAATCAAAATCCATATCTTCTTAAATTAAATATATTTATCTAAGGTACAAATTACTATTATATTATTATATACCGGTATATCCATTGTAAATTTAATTCTGTGACAAGATTTAAAATTTTCTAAGCTTTTAAGGAATATGGTTACAATATTAGCAAAAGGGAATGCCTTAAATGCAGGTTTCAATTTTGAACAATTTTTATTTGACATTTTGCTCAGAGTGGCATAACTAGGGGCCACAAAACCTCGCAATTAATGTGCTTAAATTAATAGCTTAAAATCAAATTAGTTATTTTGGTCGGGGGGCCTACGAAGGCAAGTGTGCCTAGGGCCTACGAAGGTCTTAAAACGGCCTTGGCAGTATAGGTTTGAAATAGCACTGTTATGTGATTCCACCATTTGAGAAAGCAGAGAGGGGATCAGCTGTCTGGGGAACAAGAAGTAGCAAGTGTGGATTGCTCACTCTGTCTCCTTAGCTCCAATTAGCTTATTGGAGCTAGTGAAGAAAAACCTGAACAGTTTCAAATATGCAGTGAGGAACTGGCCTACTGGGAAAAAAAACAACAACAAGGCAATGCTTGAGGGCTTTCATGGTCTTTACTAGAGTTCACAAGCGGGACAGACAGTGCATGGCTGCACTCACTTTGGCCTAAGGGACTTTCCATTTTTTAAATGGTAACTAAATATAGGAACATGTTGAGCAAGCAAGAATAACAGAGATTGTGAACTAGCCTCCAAAAATCCTTTTGAACATCTGAACTGATCCAGGAATCAGGATGACATGATCTTCCTTTTGATGTACATTTGCCAATATTATTATCAAGAACTGTAATCATATACAGGCAAAAAAAAGTATTTTTCATTTTGTATTTAACATTTGGCAAGTACCTCCAGATTGAATAACTATGCCAGAATTTATCAATGTATACTTCCTAATGAGTCATCATCCAGATAACATTCAAACAAAGCCAAAAACTTTCATATTTCTAAAAGCTGTTTCTCAGACAGCATGTGAAGGAGAGAAGGTATATCTTACAGTCTGAGGCAACAGGAGTTTAGGACTGAATCCTTCACACTCACATTCAACACACACAAACAAAAGACCTGAATAAAAAAAAAATCCAACCAGTTAAAATGATTCTTTAAAAATCCCTAAAAATTGTATACAATAATTTTGCTTTGTGGCCTTTTTCCATAGAGAGACATAGGTAACTATATTTGGGATTGTTCCAGAGGGGTAGCCGTGTTAGTCTGTATACAGCAAAAACAACGAGAGTTCTGTGGCACTTTAAAGACTAACAAATTTAATATTTGCAGACATAAGCTTTCGAGAGACTTCAGCTCTCTTCTTCAGATGCAGTAATACAGAAAATAGGTAACACAGAGGCATCTTATAGATATCCAAGTGCATTGAGAACAATGGGGGAGTGGAGTCCGGTACTTAAGACCTAATGACAACCATTGAGTAGGAGATGAGAATGATTGCCTTTCTGAATTTGCATGAAAAATAATTATGGCAAGTTATAATAACCTGTATGCTTTTATATTTTTCACCTCAGAATTTTCAGATGAAGCTAGGAATATACCAGTTTTGTCTACATTTTCCACGGGAGAAGAGGAAGTAAATTAAGGGATAAATTGGGCAGTAATGATGATCATAGATGGAAGATGTATTTAATGAAACAAATAACTGTACTAACTCAAAACAAAATTTGTTACATTCTTTCATTTTTTTACATTTGAAATAATATTGAAACCAAACACAATACCATGCTATATGTGGATTCAATGAGTAGCAAAGATAGCACAATATATGAGCAATCAATGTGCTTTATATTAGTACTCTAACATAATGATGACAGATGGGTTTTTTCCCATTAATTCAATTCCAAAAACTTTTTAAAAAAATTACCATAGAGCCAGAATCTGTTATCTTTTTACACCTTTAGTAGTGTCTACTGTTTGGAAATTCATGTGTTTTAACAGGACTAGCTGAGTAGTAAATTATTAATTATGTTGAGTGTGACAGAATCTGGTCTTCAGTGTCCAATAAATGAGGCACAAAGTCACACATCTCTTGCAAAGATTTTCTTCCCAGACATTAATTCCACTTTGAAGAAAAATCTACATCAATATTCTCAATACAATGCAGAGTTAATTCTGAATTGTCATCTGCAATCATGAAATTTTAGCCTGATTCGACTATGCAGGGTGTTCTGAAAAGCCAATATGTGTATTTTGCTCATAATTTCCAGCATTTATATGTGTGCCTCAAGCCAGCAGCAGCTGGCTTTTTCAATCAAAATAATATGGACCATATGTGGCGACACCTACTTTCACTTTGGTATGCTGGTCTACTGAAAAAAATAATGATACAGTGACATAAATACAATATCCACATGTTAATTCTTTGTAGAATGGACATTTTGCAGATGAGCAACACTACAACTCACTAAAATGTACACTGTACTACACCTTGGAGAAATGTCTCTATACTCATTTTTGCATTCCATTGGCCCAATAAATAACAAGGATAAAAAAGGCAGCCAGACCTTCTGGGGTTTCTTGCATGACATCCTTAAAGACAGCCTCCTGCGGCTCTCCAGAAAGTCTAAGAAATTACAGAAGGAAGTGGGAAACTATCAGGCAAGCCTTTTTCTGGGCAAGACAGTCTAGGAGGGATCAGAACTTTAAAGATTGGTAGGTAAAGGGACTTTGTCATAAGAAGATTATTCAATTTAAAATCCAATGAAAAAATGGGCTTTGTCTAATGAATCCTCTTAATTTGTTTGATTTCTGTGTTAAACTTCATGGTTCATACCACCTGTCTTCAGTTACCTTTCTTCAGCCAGCTTTTCTAGATATCTGGACAAGTTTTGCTATACTTTTTTTTAATGCATATTGGACACACATCTCCAAATAGTCATCATCTTTATTTAATCTTCTTTATACAAATATACTTTAATATGTTTTCTTGATGATATATGTACTGTGCATGGAAATGCGTATACATGCAACCGTATACTCACAAAGAGCTCAAATCATACCCTTGAGTTGTCAAACATAATGCAATTGGGTGTTAGAATTCCATAAAATAAAATTATTTTATACTGTTGCATGTCATTTCAACAGTTTCTGACATCAGCAAGTGGTGTATGGGTTTGGATGAGCCCCTTTGCACAAGCGTCAATTCAATCTTGGTATGTTTTTTCCCCTCTGACTCTTTCAAGCCTGTGTTTTAGCAATCTGTATTTTTTTTTTTTGTACTGCTTTCCATAAAACTGTTAATCTCTTATTTGTCTTTAAGTTACTTTTCTGACTCTACTTCTCCAAATTCTCATTTTTCCTAGTGTCTGTTTTTCCATTCACTGTTTTCATTTTTTCCTGTCTGCTTTGACTTTAACATTTTTTATTCTTTCACTTAGGGTGAAATTCATCCTTGTGCTGAACCAACACAAGACCTATGCACCACTTAAGTCTCAATGAAACTCTATGGCTTAACTCCATGTTATTTATGGCTTAAGTGATGCATAGGCCTCATACAAAATGGTGAATTTACTCCATACTTTTGTCTCTCTCTTCACTATGCTGATATGTTCTCTTTTTTCCTCACTTCCTCTCAAAAATAAGATATATAAGAAGAGCAGGGATTATAAAGCCATTGTCTGCTCAAGGTTTTGCAGCTGTGCAGTTCTTTTGACTTCAGCTTGAAAACATTTGTCTCTCATCCTTTTTTTATGACACAATCCTGAAGCTCCTCATTTAAGTATTTGAATTTAACAATAGGCAGCTGTCTTTAGTCTATAATATCTCAAGAGTATGCAAGTCACTGCACTTCATTAAGTCTATGAAAGAAATGACACACCTTCCTTTGCCTGCCATGCAGGTCTGGCTATTGTTGATCTGGACGTAAGAGGGTTTTCCAGATCACAAATCCTCTTACATGTCATCAACAATCAACCAATAACTGGACCCATACCTAGGGCTAAATGGATGTGTTGTTAACAGAAGGAGTCACATTTCATGGCAAGCACAGACTTCAGTCCTCATTCCTTCCCTGTCAGATTGTTATGCAGACTACCATCCTATCTGATACAAAGAGACTCTAAGGCATTGTTATGTATATGGTTAATAAATATCAGTATAAAGAAAGATAGTCCAACACATGCTACCACGACGGCTCAGTTCATTAATTAGAAAGCCACCATACAAGAACCATATCCCTAAATATGAAAATATAATGTAACTGTTCCAAAATAAAACTATAGGACTTTTAATGAAATGGGGAAAATTGACACCAATTGTTTAGAAAAAAAAAACATTTTTCATCCATATAAACGTCTAATCTTTTTTAAATACAACTTAGCTCTTGGCCTCAATGATGCCTCGTGCAATGAGTTCCACAGATTAATTATCAGCTGTGTTAAAAAGTATTTCCTTTCATCAGTTTTAAATTTTCTGCCTCAGTTGCATTTAATGTGTCTTTGTTTTTGTATTATTAGAAAGGGTAAACAGAAGTACTGCATTTACCATCCATCTAGTTGATTATATAGTCAATTATTTAGTATACCTCCATAATATCTCCTTGATTTAATATCTTCTTTAAGATCTGATCCAAAACCAGTTGAAGTCAATGGCAGTCTTTCCATTAATTTTAATGGGCTTTGGATGAAGACCTTGACTAAACAATCCCAATCTTCTCAATCTTTCCTTATATGGAAGTCTATGCCTCTGACACTATTCTCTGACCCTGGGACCAATACAGAAATGTTGCGCTGGATGTGGAAATCCCTAAATATGTGAAGCCTGTAAATATGTGGGTAAAGCCACACATTGTATTTCAGTTGAGGTAAGCTGACTCTCTTGCTTATGTTAGATCTATCCGATGGATCTCATGGACCTTTAAAACGTTTTTCGGAGATAAGCACTAGAGGATGCAAAGCCAGATTTTCTCCCTTAGAGTTGTAACTTTTACATCATCTTCTGTATGGTTGATGAATATTCTGTGGTGCACTGACATCATATTTTAAAACGAAAGGTTATATAGTCCCACAGTTTTTATAGCTAATATAATATACTCAACTGTACAATACACGGTGGTGTTTTATTGTGTGCTGTTGGTAACTATATAAACCATGAAAGCTTCAATAAATTACTATAACAAGTATTGTTCCATGCAATGTAATATCACTATATCCTTCATGGAAAAGCACATGTTAAGCATCTACATGAAAACTAATATTTTTTATTATTAAAATTTTGGGCTTGCTTCCCAAATAAAATCTAGTGATGTTTAGAAAGTATAGGAAATGATCTTTGTCATGACATATCATAGCAGAAAACCTTAATTAAATTCTCCCCTGATGGCCTGTCAGAGGTCATGAATTATTTCATATGTAATTGCAGGAAAGATAAAGACAGACCTCATAAGTAACCATCTCTTGAGAGGTCTTTATCTTGTTAGAAAACTTTCACTCACAAACTATTGTAATTTGCTCTCTTAATGATAAAAAATTAGTAATAGATGATAGTTGAAAAACTTTTGTCTTCCCTTCTTTAGCAAGGAATTGTCTTAGTCTCACTAAAAGTGATAGTTTGAGTTTCACTATGTCAATCTGTTAAAAAAATGCTTAATGAATAGCTTTCAATTTCACTGACAAGGACCTCTGAGAATATCTTATCTACTATAAGTCAACCCTAGAGTGCAAACAAGGCATACCTTATTATTACTACTAAGCATGAGATATACTCCATTTCTGAATTACCAGCTGGGTGTGCTTCCTTTATAAATGTCGTTTTTCACCATTTATGTAGTGACAATGTTGTATATATTCCTGCTACCATGATAGTATGCCTCCTCAGCACCCTCAGTTTTCCCAGGAGTTAATAGCTAGAGAATATGGTGGCAGCTGCCTTCTTATCCAAACCAGCAACATCCAAATATGATACACTTTGGAATGTTTGTTTTTTTCTGGGTCTTACTGACAATCCTCTAGTGACAGTTCCTTCTGCAATTAGAGGCACGCAGTGGGGAAAATGGCATGCCTACTAGCTTTAGGATTATCTGCCAGAATGTCTGAGCAGCCCTTTCCAAAAATCAATGAGCTCAGGATGAGAAAGTTCTAGAAGATATTATTATAAGTTACGATTGTCAAAAGAGATTCCAAACCAAGACTAACTGTAACCCTATATTGCTGGTTTGTCTCAAATGACAAAATAAAACATTTTCAGTGAGGATTATCACTCACTAGCACAGATTACCTATAGGGGCCATGATGTGGGCAGTCACACCTAATGGCTAGAGTCAGGTACCTGGAACCTGAGCCAGGGTCAGAGCTGGAGACAGAGTCAGGGGCAGGGCATAGAAGAATGGACCTGGAACAAGTCAGAAAGTGAGAACTGATGGTGGTCTGGGAAAAGGAGGACAGGAGCAAAGAACATGATTGGAGGCAGGGCGCAGGAGTCAGGCAAGTAGGCAGAGTCTGCAGTAGCAGCCAGCCAAGGGTTTCTCTGACAATTTCCTATGCCTCCTTCTGGTTTAAGCAGAGCTTTCCAACCAATCAGTGGGGCTGAATGTGTCCCCCAATCAGGAGTTTCATGGGAGGAGACATTTGCAAGCTAGAGCTTCACTGGCCTCTTCTCCAGTCATTTAGGTGAGCTGCCAGGTGGTAGTCATAGTCTAAGTACTTCCAGGGGACCTGTGGGTCCAGATTCCAGGGTTGTGATTCTTCACATCACTCCATCTCCTAGGGTGCTTCCATGAAGTATTAGACCAGGTTTTCCAGTGTGGTTTTTTAGATTCCAGGAGCGTTTTTTGGGACCGTAGCCATCCCAATCCACAAGATAACAGAGTGTACCCTGTCTGATTTTGGCATCAAGGATCTCATGGAGGATATAGTCATCATAGTCTTGAACACATACCAGCAGGGTAGTGGTTGTGGGGAGCAGTGAAGGAATGGGTCCTAAATATGGGGCTTCAAGTGTGATATACGGAAAACTGTGTGTTTTTGGAGAGAATGAGGTAAGGTGAGGTCAAAGGTGACTGAGTAAATTTTCCAGTAAACTCGGTAAGGGGCAAGGTACTGGTAGTCCAATTTACAAGATGGTCTGTTTGTGTGTAGGTTTTTCATCGAGATCCATGAATGGATGTAAACAAAATTATGAATCAATGCGTAAAAAAAGAAGTCTCTAGAAAGTTCTGACAAAATAGTATATAAAACAGACAATTAGAATGGTTAGAGTCAATCGGGACCGGAGAAAGCAAAGCAGAGAAGGAGACAGAATAAACGGCAGTTGAGAGCTGAACAAAGATGGGACAGTGGCAACAGCAACAGAAATAGATCACCACTGAAGCTAATGGAAAGAGTAAGCCTGCCTATTATTATTATAGCATAAATTATTACAGTGTAGCATAATGTTAATGTGTATATTTTTAAGTGTGTGTGCATTTTAGTCATAATTTTCCTATGTAAAATTTAAAATGTAAGTTAACAACTACTGTCAGCAATCTATTGCAGACTGGCTATTTGTAATAGAGGACATCATTTGGAATCATTTAAACTGTATGCTATTGTAATTTAAATGTTCTTTAAACTTTCAGTAAGGGATTTGTGTAAGGGATTTTGTGCCCTATTTAGGATTTTTAGATTAGGGATTATTAGCTACATTAATAAAAAGATACTTTGCTTTAGAAAATAAGGTTGCCTGTGTCAATTACTTTATTAGGAGGTTATATCCGTGTCCTTTAGTATTTTTCTTTAACAATCCAAGAAACTTATACCTTGGGAAGAAAAGCTAAAGGGAGCAGTAGACAGGTCATTCTAGGAATGCCCATTTTGGGGGGTAACAATGGAGGCAAACATCTTGGTCCACCAAGAGTTGGGTGGTTTCCCTGGAGGAGGGTAGGCCAATGCAGGGGATGAAGCGTGCCATCTTTGTGAGATAGCCCATGCTATCAGAATGGTCATGAACCCATAGGACTTGGGTAGTTCTATGAAAAAATCTAAGGCAAGGCCAAGCAGCATCTCAAAGGATTTCAGAACTCCAGAAGGTTTACTGTGCAGTGCCTTGGAGTAAGTACATATATTGCAAGAGGACATATAAGCCTGCACTGTGGCCCTCATGTGAGGCCACCAGAAAACATGAGAGATGAAGCATTGAGTTTTAAAGCAGCCAAAGTGTCCTGTTGTGGGGAGTCATGTCATACTTGTAGGGCTGTAGTCCTTGGAGGCCTGGGGGAACATATACATGTCCTTTTACATAGGTTATTATAAGATTCCTTATTTATGGCTTCCAGCTACATAGAAGGGATTCCGTGGGCAAACGCTGATCACATGAGGGTGATCAGATTTTGGTGGGAAGCCACACCTAGAAAGTTATGAGGCTTGAGGATGCAAGAGGTTTTCATATTTGAATCCTTTCAGTCTTGCCCTTCTGGGACAAAGCATCAGCCTAGCTATTTTAGGTTCCTGGATAGGAGATTATGAAATCAAAGAGCGAAAAGAATAAAGCCCACTGATGTTGTTGGTTGAGGGCCTTGGCCTTACACAGATATTTTAGGTTCTTATGATTGATGTACACCTAGATGGGATACCAGGCCCATTCTAGATAGTGGCTCCACTCTTCAAAGATGCCAGAAGTTCTTTGTCCAAAATTTCATAATTTTGCTCTGTGGGCCTGAGTTTTCTTGAATAGAAGGCACACAGATGTAGCAGTTGTTGAGGACCTTGTCTTTTGGATAGCAATCTGATTGCCAAGTTGGAGTCATCTGCTTTGATGATGAAGGTGTGTGAGCTGTTAGGGTGGTCCAATAGGGGAGTGGTGGTAAATGCAAGTTTAGTTTTTCAAAGGCGTGTTGAACCTTGGGAGACCAGAAAAACATAATGTTTTTGTGGTGCAGGGCAGTGAGGAGACAATCTGCTTCCAGAATTTAGGAATGAACTGCTGGTAGAAGTTGGCTAACCACAGGAAATGTTGTACTTTACGAACATTCCATGGCACCACCCACTCGAAGACTGCCTTTACCTTGCATGAGTCCATTTCTATACTAGTAGTAGATAGGATGAACCTTAGGAATTCTACGGAGAACTAGTCAAAGGCACATTTTTCTAGTTTAGCACAGAAGCCATGTTAGTACAGCTTCTTCAGGATGTAATGGACATGTATATTGATGGCATTGTCCAGAAAATAAGTATGTCATCAAGGTATCCTACCACATATTGGTCCAGAATGTCTCAGAATGTATCATTAATAAAAGTCTGGAATGTCATAGGCACATTTGTCAAACCAAAGGTCATTATGAGATAGTCAAAATCAAGATCATATATTTGAAATGCAGTCTTCCATACATCCCCACCTCTAACATGTACTAGGTTGTATGCCTCCCAGATGTTGAACTTTGTGTATACCGAGGAAGACTCACATGATCCATTACCTTAGGGATTAGTGGTAGCTAATGATGACCTGATTTAGGACTTGATAGTTCACATATAGTTGGAGGCTTCTGTCCTTTTCTTGATAAAGAGGATTGGCGCCCCAGTGGATCTATGAATAAAACTCTTGGTTGTGTTCTTCTTAAAGCAGGTACACAGGATGGCTAGTTCAGGCTCTGACATGGTGTATATACGCCCACACAGAAAGTTTGCCTCTGATTGTAGCTCAGTTGGGCAGTCATAGCCCTTGTGCAGTAGCAAGGTGTCTGCATTCCTTTTTTTCAAAGACATTTTTAGTCACAGTATTTGGACAGAAGTAAAGGACTGGAATCAGCAAGTGGTTTTGCTGGGCCAGCTATCTCATCACGCAACTACTGAGAAACTACTGTATGCTGCCCATTTCCTGGGGTCAAGCAGTGCTGTTGGCAGAATTCTGAGAGAAATACAAGTCTTAAAAGGATTGTAGCTGCCCAGCTATGAGATACCCAGGATGGACAATAGATGGCATTGAACTGTGGGGTGTCTAGAAGCCCTTGGATAGTAACTTTGAAAGGAACAATTTTGTGGCCACTGGCCTGGAAGATAAGAAGGAAACATGCACCATCTCTACCAGATCTGGAAAGGGTTTGGGTTGCAGGAGAATCTAATGACTGGACTGCCTCTGCATCAATAAAGTTGTCTGCTGCACCTGAGTCAATAAGGACCTGATGCAGTCTGCAGAGGAAGTGGTTCGGTATAACCCAGGATTTGTAACTCAGCTGGTACTTGGAGGTGTGGTGCTGGTCGACAGGAACTGGCCCACATTCCCATCAGGACCTCAGTTCAGGTTTTAGGAGAATAATCTGTCACAATGCCCAAGATAGCACCCTTCACCAAGCCTGCTCTTGCTCATTTCCCACATTCTTCTGACTGGGTTCCTCAGGGGGCAAGTGGAAATAGCGTGGCCTGCATCGTCATAGTAGTAACACAGGTTAAGACATCACTGATACTTTCTCTCTTAAGAGGAGTTGTTGGAGGGTCAAGTCTATCTGCATTGGTTCAACTAGTGAGGTGGAAGCCAATAGCAGGGGATTTGGTTGCCAAAGCCTCTTCTTTCTTCCTGTTGCTTAAGTAGATGTTTATCAATATGGATAACAGGATCTCTGAAGACCTGTTGGGATCTCAACTTGGGCCCGTTCCTTCTTAACCTCAATCCCCAAGCCGCATCAACACTGATATAACTGGGTCACCACATTCCATTCCGTGTCCTATACAAGATGGCAGAAGTGAGCTACATAGGAAGTGGCTGTGCCCGCCTGCTGTTGGAGTTTCTGCAGGGTGGCCTCACTGGAACGGGCAGGGTTGGGGTCATCAAAGATGATTGATATTGCCTGCTGGAAGGTATCCCAATTAGATAGAATTGGACTGTTGGCTTCCAATAAGAGAGAGTCCCAGTCTAATAACTCCCCTGCCAGCAGGCTACCTTGGCATGGTTGGAAGCTTACATCTGCAATTGAAGAAAGAACAAGAGACTGCACTGATTCGTGAAACCTCAGAATTTGGAGCGGCTTGATAGTGCAACCGGAAGGGCCAGGAGCACAGCATTTTTCTGCCTACAATTGGTGGAATTGCTCCCGCAATTCCTGATGCTCAGTAGCCAGCTGTGCATTCTGCACCTGCAATGCTCCGTTGTCTTCCTGGAGGAGGATCACCTGCATGTGCAATGCAGATGCCCTTTCTGATGTGGGAAATTCCTCTGGGTTCATCCTCATCTGGGACCACTCAGAGAAGTTGATAGGGGTCCAAGCAAACTGCAGGGACCAGGGTCTGAGTGGTCATGCCTAATGGTTAGAGTCAGGCACCTGGAACAAGAGCTGGGATCAGATCTGGGGTCAGAGTCAAGTGCCAAGCTAAGCGTCAGGGCCAGAGACAGTCAGGAGTCAAGCCAGGGGTCAAAGCTGAAGTCAGCATCAAGGTAGGGTGTAGGAGCAGAGACCTGGAACGAAGCAGGAAAGGAAGAACCAGGAACAGAAAGGGGGCCTGGGATAAGGAGGACATGTATCAGGAACAGGCTGGGAAGCAGGAGCCAGGAATAGGATGAAAGGCAGGGCTAAGGAGTCAGGCAAGTAGTCAGGGTTAATAGTAGCTGCCAGACAAGGATTCCTCTAGTTGCTCAGACAATTTACTGTGGCTGTTTCTGGTGTTAGTAGAGATTCCCAGCCAGTCGGTGGGGCTGAATGTCTCCCCCATTAAGGATCTTTATGGACTGAGCCCTTTGTGAGCTAGACCTTCGCTGGCCACCTTCTTCAGTCATTCAGGTGAGCTGCTGGGTACAGCTGTAGGCTGAGCACTTCCTAGAAAGCTGCAATCTCTCACATTACCAAGGGATGTAGTAAATTCTCCATTTCTTGGAGTCCTTAAATTCATGACTAGGTGTCTTTATAAAATATATGCTCTAGTTCAATCATAAATTATTGGTCTCAATGCAGGGTGAAGTTCTATAACCTGCATTTTGCTTCAGGGCAGATTAGATGATCGGAATGGCTTTTCTGGACTTAAAATGAATGCATTTTTGAAAAAATGAACAGGATCCTGGCATGTGCACTCAGGGTAAGGCTATAGGCCCATGCCTAGTGTTTCAGTTCCTGGATTCATGATGACAGGAAGAATCCAAACGTTCATTTAAAAATGTGTTTCTAATCTCATGGCTATGAAAGAGATTTGGAAACATTACTTGAATGCAAAATGAGGGAATTGTGCTTTCCTGAGACTGCAGCCAACAGGAAACAATAGCTCTAAGAGGCATGAACTGCCCCATTCATTTAATGGTGTCTTACCTCCGAAATCCATTATTCGAAGAGGGGAAGAGGTGCTGACATCATCCCCACAAACGACTCTGAATGGGAAACTACTGTGCCATAGTTCCATGAGGACCCTGATAAGGTGCTGTTGGCAAGATCCTCACACACAAAGTCCTACACTGGAGGGGGAGTGGAGGCTAAGTCCTCCCTCTATTGGGATGGGCCCAAGCCCTGAACACAGGGTCTGCTCAGTCTGTCCAAAGAGGAATGGTTGTAGTGGTGGAACCCAGAAATCACCAGCCCAGAAATCACCTTTTTTATGGATGGTCTCTGGCAAGCAGGAGTAAAGCCAAGACATGGTGATATGGCTACAGCAGGCATATGTGAGGGTCTACCTAGCACCTTGGATTGTTTGAATCTGGTTCTGTTCATATTACCTGCTGCCTGAAAAGGTATATTGAAAGATTCAGAGACAGAGGTTGGTGTTGAATCAGCTGTCACAAATAGGGATATGGATTTTGAATGAATATGCTGACTTTGAATTAATAGACTGACTTTCTCCAGGAGAGGAAGCAGCAACAGCAGAGAGTCACTAAGGGGGTGTCAGTCACTGATGTCACTAACTCAACTCTGGATGCTCTGCTTCTTTAAGAAAGGGAGTTTGAGTAGTTGTGGGACATTGGCAGTTCTGGGGAAAAGGTACACAGGCCATTTGCCGAATTCCATGTTCCAAAAGGTGTCAGAATTAGACAGTACAAGTTGGCAAAATCTTTAAATAATGTGTGTGTGTTTTATTAATACATATATATATATTTTTAACTCTTCTGGAGGATGAGAGGAAATCTCATTATGATAGACACAGGATAGTTCAATAAGAACTAAATAGCAGAAGTAGAGGATGTTAATAATGACTAGAGGACAACGTCTGCTCTGACCCTATGGAGCTCATAGGCTACTGTAATTTAGAGTATGTCTACACTGCAGAGTGAAGTCAACTTACTTAAAGTTGACTTTTACAAGTCGCTGGATCATGTTCACACCATGCTCCTTACGCTGAGCTTGTGCGTCCACACTCGCCATGATTGTGTCGGCAGTCAAAGCAGTGCACTGTGGGTAGCTATCCCACAGTGCCACTAACCCTGGTGGCTGTTGGGACGAGAGTCATCGTCCCATGATGCAGTGCTCCTTTCCCCTCCTTTCTTCCCCCAAACAAACAGGAAACCGATTTTTGCGCCATTTGTTTATGCTGCACGCTCGCCATTGCTGCGGAGACATGGAGCCAGCTCAACTCTGCACTATTATTGTGAGCATCACAAATACATCGCAGCTTATCATTGAGTATTTTCAAAGAAGAGCGAGAACCGGAAGCACAGGCAACCACAATGCCACCGAGGCTGCCCTGCTACAAGACATCCAGGGAAACAATTCCTGATTGCTGCAGGCTGTAACATGTCATCTGCAGTCCATGGAGCGTTAGTTCTGGTCCCGGGAAACAAGCACGGACTGGTGGGACCGCATCATTATGCAGCTGTGGGATGATGACCAGTGCCTGCAAAATTTTCTTATGCAAAAGGCCACTTTGTTCAGAGCTGGCCCCATCCCTGAAGTGCGTGAATACTCGCTTGAGCAAGCCCTGACGGTGGAGAAGAGAGTGGCCATCGCTCTGTGGAAGCTGGCAACCCCCAACTGTTACCGCTCTGTTGGGAATCACTTTGGAGTCAGTAAATCTACATTGGGAGATGCTATGATTCAAGTGTGCAGGGCCATCAATAGACTTCTGCTACGAAGGCTAGTGACTTTGGGAAAAGTGCAGGACATAGTGGACGGGTTTGCCGCAATGGGGTTCCCAAACTGTGGGGGGGCCGTTGATGGGACGCACATCCCTAACTTAGCGCCTGCCCACTCCTCAACCAAGTACATAAACCGCAAGGGGTACTTTTCCATGGTCCTGCAGGCCCTTGTGAATCACAGGGGTCGTTTTACAGATATCTATGTGGGGTGGTCTGGAAAGTTGCATGACGCGTGCATATTTCGGAAATCAGGGCTATTCTCTAGCATGCAGGTGGGCACTTTCTTCCCTGACCAAAAAATTCACATCTGGGGTGTGGAAATGCCAATGCCAATAGCGATCCTGGGGGATCCTGCTTATCCCTTGCTCCCTTGGCTAATGAAGCCGTACACCAGGCACCTTGACAGCGACAAGGAGCATTTTAATAACAGTCACTTGCAGAATGGCTGTTGAATGTGCATTTGGGCATTTAAAGGCCAGATGGAGACGTCTCCTCACTAGGCTGAACATGAGTGAAAAAAATATCCCCTCAGTGATATCTGCATGCTGTGTTCTTCATAATGTGTGTGAAGTGAAGGGGGAAAGGTTCCCCCAGGATTGGGCTGTGGAAGCAGAAAGACTGACCTTTTATGCACAGCCAGATGCCAGCAATACACTGAGAGCTAACCGCGTAGCGCTTTGCATTAGGGAAGCATTGAAAACCAGGTTCTGCAGTGAGACGCAGTACTGATTTCTGTTCCTGTATGTTATGTGCCTTTGCTTAACATCCCCCCTACCATGGATATCAATACCCTTCAAATCCCTCCCAAACAAGCTTTGATTTAATAAAGAAACGTGTTGAAACGATGCAAACTTTTATTTATTAATATTCAAGTGTGGGTAGGGGGCTAGTGTTCATTCACAGTCTCAAATGGTATCATGGTTGCTTGCAGGCTGGCTGTTAGCGGGGCCGCTGCTGCTTTCTGCTCACCTCCATTGGGGTGGAGTGCACCACATACTGCAGCCTGGCCATTCTCCTCCAAGACCACTTGGGGGTGGGAGATGGGGAGGGCAGGAAACCATAGGCTGAGGAGCATTATGGAGGGGCTGCAGTGGGAGTCTGTTCTGCCGCCACTCCTTCTGAAGCTCCACATACTGCCGGAGCATGTCTGCCTGGTCGCGTACGATTCGCAGTATCTCCTGAGTGGTACTGCGATCATGCTCCTGCATCGCTCTTCGACTCTCCCTGTCCACGTCCATTCTGGGACAAGGTCATCCGACATGCTCTGAGCTCTGTCTCTGAGGCCACAGAGGTGTTCATGAGATCGCCAAACATGTCGTCTCTTGATTTTTTTTTCCCCTCTTCCTAATCTGTGATAGTCTTTCCGCAGCAGTTCGAGTGGGCTGGGCCAAGGCGTCTAGGAGGAGGAGAACGAAAAGAAATGCACAAAGAAATGCACAACGTTGCCATTGTTAGCAGAGCCAGGGAAATTAAACAAATGCAACAATGTATAAAAAAACTCCCCTTGTTGTGCACAAGGGTAAGGCAGACCCTCATTCCATTCTGCACATCCCAGAAGGGTCGGCTTGCTGTGCCGTTACAGAGATGATAAGCTAGGGGCACTTTACTATGCTATAGAGAGGATTAAAAAAGTTCATTTCAAATGCTCTGTATGAGAGGGATACCTGGGCACCTCGGTTTAATTAAGATGACTGTTTTGTCACGAGGTGGCCACAGGGGATCAGGGGACAGCGCAGGGGGGTTAATAGTCTCATCAGAAACCAAAGCAAAATAATTAAAGTGACTTTAGTAGGACAATACAATGGGGAATAGAGAGGTACAGGGTATCTGCTGTACAGCTCAGGTATTTTAAACATGCGCCATCTTCCCTAGGTGACCATAAGTGATATCAGTCTCCTGAGGGTAACGCTCAAGGAAAGGGAAGATTTGCTGCAAGCAGCAGGGTACTGGCCTGGCCCTTATGCCTCTATGCTGTGTTCCGCCATGATTCCGGCTCCCCTGATTTCAGTGTGGCATGGCAAATTATCCTACCGGGGAGGAAGGAACAAGACTGCCCTGCCCCGAAACCTTGTGCAAAGGATAATATATTACCTACATGAAAGTTTCCTTGAGATATCAGCTGATGATTATCGGAGCATATCTCTGCACATAAATAATCTGTTCTGGGAGTAGCCGCCCAAGACAGTCCGTTAAACCCCTGAAATCCCTTTTCCTCCTCCCCCTTTAAAAAAGAATATAACTGCTAAGAAGAAAAAAAACTCACCAGATGTGCCTTCCCCGGGATCATTATTGCTGTCCTGCATGCTGCTGGACTGCTCTGGGGTCAGGAATAGGTCCTGACTGCATGGGAGAAAGGACATCCCACTCTCCTGCACCCTGCTCTCCTCATCCTCATCCTCCTACTCGTCCACGGAGTCCTCATCATTGTCCCTGGAGTGGGATGGAGTGGAGGTATCAATACTGCAGGGTGGCACCGTGATGGGGTCACTGCCAAGAATTGTATGCAGCTCCTCATAGAAGCAGCATGTTTTGGGCAAGGAGCCAGAATGGCTGTTAGCTTCCCTGGCTTTTTGATATGCCTGCCATAGCTCCTTGATCTTCACATGGCACTTCTGCGCATACCTGTTGTGCCCCTTCTCCAACATGCCCTGGGATATCTTCCTGTAAATGTCCAGATTTCTTTTGCTGGCTCTGAGATGAGCCATAATGGACTCCTCGCGCCAAAGACCAATGAGATCCAAGACCTCCGGTTGACTCCATGCTGGCGCGCTTTTGGGCCTTGCAGTAGCCGTAAGGAGTTCAGCTACAAGCTCCCTCTACTCTGGCTGGACAGGAAATGAAAATTGAAATTTTCCCAGGGCATGGGGGGGGGGGACATTTCTGGTGAGCGTGACCACATAACAGCAGAGCATGAATGTCTAGAGCAGTCACAATGGGGCATTATGAGACACCTCCCGGAGACCATGAATGTCGAATTACGTTATGCTCTGTCTACACTGATGCAAAATGGAACCAATAAAATCGAATTAGGTGCTATGCCACTTGCAGAGGTGGTTTTATTACGTTGACTTTTGCCATGAGTTAAATCAACAGAACTGCCATGCCAGTGTAGACACAGGCTTTCAGAGATCGACATAAGTGACGTTACGTTGACCTCCGTCGCCAGTGTAAACCACGCCCTAGTGCAAGTGAACTAGCTTTGTGTACAGGATCAGGTGAATTTTAAACGACTTTTAGACATCCCATCCCTTCATCTGTGCTGTTTGCACTCTGGCTGTGACTGTTTCAGCATGTCCATACATATACAACATGGAATACATTCTCTCACACTTATGTACAAGTTTCTAATCCTTTTGCTTCTCTGTGCAAATATAATCTTTCTCTCTGCTTCCTTTCAGGGGAATTTAGCAGGTTGAAATTTTTCTCATTAAATGTTTTTTCATTGGTAAATTACCTTTTTTCCCCAAAAGCAAAACTTATTAAGAAAAATTTTAACTTCAAAACAATTTTCAACAAAAATGCTCCATTTTTCATGACATTGTCTGCTTTTTTTTACTGAAAATTCAACTAAAATTAACACAATAATTTGAGAAATTGTTAGACATTTTTCATTTACTGAAAAATCATAATTTCTTGCTGAAAAATCTGTTTTTGGTAAATAAAAACTTTCAACATAAAATTATGTTGGTAAAAATTCCAGTAAGTGTTCCAGCTAAAAATATTGCAGAAAATATCAGTGACAATGGAAAATGTGTCTATTTTGAACCCTGAAAAACAGAAGCTTGAAGCACATACAACGCAGTCAGAAGCTGAAACAAAGTTCCTGCTTACTTCTACTGTTTCCCTAGGTCTCCTCTAGGAATTTCCTCCTTCCACTGGAATCCATAATGAGATACTATATTACTTCCGTGGTTTCAAGAAGCTGTATACTAGAATTTATTACACTATCTTGTTTAGCTCCAAGTTTCATGGGAGTTTTATTTGGCATACATTGTTGTATCAATATGTGAATGTACTCAGAAAAAAGGTATCTATGAGTAGTATATAATACATTCATATGCTTATATGGTTTTACACGCTAAAGGGTATATTTTTATATATACTCAGTTTTATTATTCCCTGTTGGAGATATTAAAAGCATTTGTTATTTGCCAGGCATCCTAGGTTTCTCATGGTGTCTGATTCAAAATCAAAGAGGAGGAGATGGGAAGTCCTATTTATCACAGATTATATTTTATCTTAATTTTTTTAACATGAAATTTGTCTCCAGCTACATGATGTCATTTAAAAGACAATATGATTAAATAATATGTGACAAATAATGTGTCTTTATTCCCCTTAACTACACAGAATTATCTACTTTTGGAATCAGAGTTAATCTAGTCTTCTGATAGTGTAAAGTACTTTAAAAAATAACTTTAATCCTTGTAGGATATCTTTCCTTTGCCAATTGGTTTCAGGTTCCCTTGTAATATGCTTGACAAGCTATTATTTGTTCTCTATGAGATATAAAGTTCTGGTCACCTTGCTTTTATTATGTGTATATTTATATCCCTTAGAAGCAAAAGTGTTCCATTCACATGACTATAGTTTATTGTTATATGTTCAGCACGCAATCCTGCTTTTCTTAATAATCAGAACCATGTGGCATAAGTACAACAATGATAACAATGGGTCATGCATGCCTAATTTAGATACAAAGGGGGCCAAAAAGGGCCAAAACCTTTAATTCCATCTCAGCTCTTCCATGATTGATGTATTCCATGAAGAGGGACTTTACTATTGTATATACTAGAAGTTCTGCACTGAGTTTTAACAGATGGTGAGGCTCCAGTGTACATTTGGTAGGCAGCTGTGTTTTACACCAGGAGCGATTATAATAGGGAATCAATGTTTCCATGACAGTAAAACTGACAGAATGTATGCAAGGCAAGAATGAAATTTAAAAAATAAGAAATGAGGACATTCTCCAAATGCAATCTATCAGGGATGCAATTTGTCTAGTAAAAATCTTTGTCCTACACACTGCATAGATTTTTGCCTACTGCACTGTATGGATATAAACAGAAATAGGTAAAGAAATATTTTGATCCAGCTGGATATCTCTCTTGAAAACGTATCAAAGTACGAGAAATATAAGATTTGATTCAAAATATTAAAAAGGAAACTTGCCAAGTATCTAATTTACAATGTAAATAATACTACTTAGTGTTTATAAAACAATTTACATGTTCAAAGCACTTTTAAAATATTCATTTATAAATCCTCACAAACCCATGTGATGTATATACTGTAAGAATTAGCCCTAATCATAGAATGGGGCTAAGGAATTGCTAGTAGGGCTTTGTGAATAATGATTTTTTGGGTCTACTGGCAATACCAAAAATCAGAACAAAAAATTAATTTCAGGTTGAACTGAAAAGGACATTTTCCAGAATTTTCAACTAATTGAAAAGTAAAAAAAAAAAAAAAAAAGGAAGAAAGAAAAAGATGTTCAGGATGAACAAAATCTTTTTGTTTTGATTTTTGAGCATTTTTATATACTTTTTAATTAAAAAAAATAAATAAAATTGAAGGAAATTTCAAAACAGAGTTTTTTCAAAACAAAAGAACAAATTTGATAGAAATTCATAAAACAATTTCATGTCACCAAATGCACATTTTTTTTGAGGGGAAAAAATTTTTCAGCCTAAAAAGATAATGTACCCAGCTCTAATTCACATCGGCCTCATGTTCAGAGTACTAGACTACATCTCTGTCTCATGTAGCGATGATTGCTATATCCAAGGATAACAGTTATTTGTTTGTTGATGTTTGTTTAATATTTCTAAAATTAATATATCTTGTAAAAAGTATAAAATACACCCTTGCCTGTAATAATCTCATCAAAAAGTTAACGAGTCAACGAGTTAAAGAATTAACCTTAAATATAATCTTCTGGCTTTCTTAAATTTTTGCTTACCACATTCACAGCGTTGTAGATCCTCCCAAAGCCAAACTGTTGCCCATTAACCTGGAACACTGTGTAATGGAAGGTTTTTTTTGTTTTTTGTTTTTAATTTTATTTTTGCTTGTTCTTGAAATGTAAGTTGGCTTTGGGTAATGACTCCTAAAACGGTAAGGCATGTTTGAAGCTATCCAAATTCCCAAAAGGAAATCTTAATTTCAAGAACCAAGTAATCCATATACCAGGGTCTTAAGCAGAGTAAAGGGTTAGACCACAATAACATAATTTTAGAGGTACTGTATTGCTGTTGTAAAGAAGGTTGTGTTGTATGAAGTTTTTACTGTCTATACTATTATTATTTATGTTTAGTCCTAAAGGATTGAAAATGGATATACTGTTCAAAGACTGTGGGACTAGTATCTCATCATAACAGTCACTTAATCTGTAAAATAATACCCAAGCCCACTTGTGTAATAAAAATGATTAATACATAGCAAGAAGTTCCAAAGAGCAAACTATAGAGAAGAAGGAAAAGTGAATGCTCTAAAGTCTAGATGGCAGATTTATTTGTCCTAATCTGGAGAATTTTAAAATGCCCTCAGCTCACACTGATTTAAAAGTGAATTAGTCTATTTATCTTGATCCACTAAGATAAACATATTAGTTATCTAAGATGCTGACTTATCAAAGGTCAAAATGGTTTGACAAATTACATAGAAAATCTTGTTGAACGTCACATTATTATTTTGGATGAGTTGGGACAACCATTATCCCCCATCCCAATGGAAAAACTAGAGTCTTGATCCTGAGCTGTGTGCTTTCTTATTACAGCGGCAGTGTCAGTGTCTGCTCTAGCTAAGATGGCTTTGCATTTTTCCATTCTGATCACTGTTTTTCACTCACTCACAACTTTCTGCAAATTTCTCCATTCATGCTAAAATTTTCCAGATATGATCTGTGCCCAATGGTGATTCTCTCTCTCTTTTTCATTTGAATAAAAGTGGGTCAGCAGTTGTGGGACATGAGGACAAGGTTAGAACAGCTGCTGTGATATTTGAACTGGAAATAGCCCTCACTGAGTAGAGGTGTCATTAGCTGTTCTAGAGGAAATCGGGGTTGATTTGACTAAATATTAGCCTTTGAAAATTTCATTCTGAGCACAATTTATCTATCTATCTATCTATCGTCAAGCTCATAAAATGTGCAGCTATTGAAGGATTTGCTGCAGAAGCATGTGTAAGTAGGGTAGTTGTGTGTTGTCCTTTACTCAACAAAAACTGTATGAAAAAGCCACACAGGCATGGTATGGTCCAAATAGCCATGTGTACGCATGCAACATACATGACCTAGTTACATAAGGACTCATAGGGCAGCCTAAGTATATCAGAATCCTAGGCGTTCCTTATCTCACCAATGACTGTAATAAGTCTTGTTGTGGTTTTGATCAAATACTATGTTTGGTGCTTTTCTACTCTTCCTCTTCCTCTTGGTAACAAAACTTTACGTGATAATAAGCATTTGTCCATTTTCTTCCTGTTTTCTTAGCTTTCATTTCTTAATTTTGAGTAGAAGTTTGACTATTCTTGAAGGGGTTTCTCCCTTCCTTAGTGTTCAAAAAAAGGTTTTCACATTACTAGATATAGTGGCAGGCAAAGAGCCTCTTTCAGCAAACTCAAAAATCTTCCCCCAGATTTCTAAATAGTTATTTTTTTTCTTCTCCACTGTAGAACTCTGACTCAATGAGTTAATTTTTCTAGTACTAGAATTTCCAACACTATTTGATATCAGTCGATAGTTTTAAGGAAGTCACTCCTTCTTCAGCACATTTCTATTGTAATTCTAGCAGCAACTAGGAGTGACGAGTTCTTTATGATTTTTATAAGACATAGAGTTTTCAGGAAATGGAACACAAGTATTAAGGGTTTTCTGGTGCCTGATAACCTGTTATCTCCCTCATGGATTTTCAGTGAATTTCCAAAATATCTTAATTTTTGGGCACATCCACTATATATGGAGAAATCCTCCCATTTCATTACACTCTGTACAGCATTTGACTGTCCCTGTACCATAGCATCATTTACTTTTAAGAGGAATTATGTACATGGATAACATGTTATCAGAATTGTCTTTTATCAATGTGTTTATTGAGGTGTGGGGGCCATTGCCCCATCTTCTCCCAGTCCTCAGTTTTGGTGTCTATGCCTACATCAGTTTTCCATCTTTTCATTAATGTAGTTATTTGCTCCAAGTAACAATTAGAGATTACTTTGAACAGAGTGGAAAGTAAGCCTTTATGCACGTCGATGTTTTCAATTGAAATAAAACATTTCAGCATTCCCAAAATTGAAATGTTTTATTTAGGTTTATTGAAATTACACATAATGCTTCATTCTGAGTCAATTCAACATTAAACTGCATTTATCCATTGTGGTGCACTGCCTCATGGGACTTGTCATTTGTGTGCTTTATGCCTCCGTTACCCCTGTGAGCCAGTCTCCCTAGACAGACTATATTTCCCATTGTGAACCCAGAGTCATGTGATTTCTATGATGCATCATGAAGCACTTGGTCACAGGGAAATCCTTATTGCATAATGTGAGATATCTTTTAGGAAGCTCATCCTTAGAAGAGACTGGGGGCCTTGAAGGCAATGTGCTGATAGGGAAATGAAGTTTAATGTTTTACTGAAGTGATTTGAAATGAAATGTTTCAGATCAATTCAATAAAACCAAATATTCTGATCTGAGTTGACCTGACTCACAACAAAATATTTCATTTTTGATTTTTCCAAGAGAAATAAAATAGAAATAGAAAAGAATAAAATTTCTTTGGTAAAATTGAGGTTTTCCTGTGGAAAATTTTGATTTTGCAGTAACTGAATTGTCCATCAGAAAAATATTCCACTGGAAAATATCTAATGAGATTGAATAGTCTGTTTTCTTACCTATTGGAGACAGAAGGAAATTCTATGAGCATGCAGAGACTGTTGCTGTCAAAGGAAACAAGCTGTATGGGCATTAGGACAGGGCTAAGAGCCGTCCCACAATTTGGCATTGCCTTGCTTTTAAGTTTTTGAATAGGGGAGGTGTATCACACTTTACCAATCTTAATCCCTTTTCATGAAGTTTTGTTAATGGGAAAGTATTATAGGCAGTTTATCTATCTTATTATTATGGTTTTTACCTCTGAGATTAGTTCCAAGGCAGGGTTTGATACTGACTATCCAGCATCATGCTAATACTACAATTAATTTTACAAACAGAGCTTTGCATTTTTAATAGTTATTTTACTTTTGCCTATTTCATATCTGTGAGAATTCTAAACACGTAAATGAAACCCAAAACCAAAACACTGAGTGACACTTAGCACAAATTATTTCTAAATAGTTGGTGGAATTGTCAGTTGAAACTCAAAAACTTTCTAACCAGTGCAAAGTATCCTACAATTACCCATTCCTGTGGTGAATCCCCATAAATAACAATTGTAGCATTAATTCATAATATACACCGAACATTTATGGAAAATTTTTATTGAAAACAGAGGTCATAGCATGAGTATAGATTATTTTCCCTTCTGCCTGCATTTTAGTGGGAATATAAGACATTTGTCTTTGAAACAGTGCCAATCTCAGCGCCAATCATTTTAATAACTGCCTATGCAAACAGTGGTCTTGATCCTGAGAAATACAGTGCACTTATTCTATATAGCTATCTAGTATTTTATATGTTCATCCATCATCATAGTGTCTGGGCACCACTGACTTTGCTAATAGTTGAGAATGCTCTTCTATGCAGAGGAAGTTCATTATCTTGTTCAATCAGGCACATTGTTTTTAGCTATACTTTTTACTCACTGGAAAAAATATTTTGGGGCATTAAAGGGGGTTTCCTGAAACCTAGTATAGGTTACAGCAGCTCTTCCTCAGGGGTGTTTTAAGTTATGCTCTGCTTCTCATGGACCCCCCTTAGACCTGGGAAGCAGAGAATAGCTGTAGTGCATTGTGCTCTGGACATGTCTCAGCAACTCCACCTTGATGTGTTCACTGTACAGGGAGCAGGATCAGCACAGAGACTTTACATCACATTAAATAGTGTGAACCCCCTGCACAGGATTATCACAGGCTATTTCCATCAGCTGTAAGGATTCTTCATGTTGCCAGACTGGCATAAAAGGGTCTTAGCATAACTGAGAATCAGGCCCAGCATACCCAAGTAACTTGACACACTTTTCAGTTACTGAAAGGTGTAAAGGAACTGTAACCCGAGTTTTGACTCTGACTCAGCTCTGACACACCATATTGGCCAAACTGAATCCTTATGTAACAGGGGCAACTCCATCAGCATCAGTGGTGCTGTGCCAGGATCGCACATGGAGTAGATCTGAATAGAATAAAAGCAACACTAAGAGTAATGTTTAAAAAAATATGAAGGTACATTAGCCCCTTCCATTGTATTTAGAAGATAGGTTATTTCTACAGTACAGGAAAATGAAAATGACCCCAGTTTAGATATGATCACTGTTAACATCATTCTGACATCTTAGTTTATTACAGGTGTGTGTGTGTGTGTGTTTATATATATAATATGGAGTTGGCATATATATTGTTTTTCCATTACCTTTATCTAAATCACACATTGTAAGAAATGTAGCTCCGTTTCTCAAATGGTTCTTGAGACTAATATAATTAATCTGTCTCCACTCACAAATCCAAGCCTGTTTTAAAATGTTAGAATGTGTGTTATCCAAACTAACAATATAGTTTTATTATCCCCAAAGCACTCAAGTTTTGGAAAAGGCTACTTGAATTAAGTACAGTTGAAGACAATCAAAGGTGAAATAAGAACTTTTGCACCAGTTGGAAATCCCAACCTTGAAGATTTAAAATATTTGGTTAGCTTTTAATAATAACAATAAGCAGTAATAATAGTAATAATAATAATGATAAACAATTCACATGCCTCTGTGCTTTTGGTTACACTTCCTCTCCTGGTCACAAGTATATGGATTAAAATCAATGAACGTAAGAACATAAGAAAATAAGAATGGCCATACTGGATCAGACCAATGGTCCATCTAGCCCAGTATCCTAGCTTCTGATAGTGGCCAATGCCAGCTGCTTCAGAGGGAATGTATAGAACAGGTAATCATCAAGTGCTCCATCCAGTTGGCCATTCCCAGCCCCTGGCAAACAGAAATCCATGCCCATCCTGGCTAATAGCCATTGATAGACCTATCCTCCATGAACTTATCTAGTTCTTTTTTGAACCCTCGTTATAGTCTCGGCCTTCACATCATCCTCTGGCAAGGATTTCTACAGGTTGACTGTGCGTTGTATGAAGAAATAATTTCTTTTGTTTGTTTTAAACCTGCTGCCTATTAATTTCATTTGGTGACCCAGAGTTTTTGTGTTTTGAGAAGGAGTAAATAACACTTTCTCCACATCAGTTGTGATTTTATAGACCTCTATCATATTCCCCTTTGTTGTCTCTTTTCCAAGCTGAAAAGTCCCAGTCTTATTAATCTCTCCTCATATGGAAGCTTTTCCATACCCCTAATCATTTTAGTTGTCCTTTTCTGTACCTTTTCCATTTCCAATATATCTTTTTTGAGATGGGCGACTAGATCAGCACTCAGTATTCAAGATGTGGGCATACCATGGATTTATAAAGAGGCAATAGGATATTTTCTCTTATTATCTATCCCTTTCCTAATTATTCCCAACATTCTGTTAGCTTTTTTGACTGCTGCTGCACATTGAGTGGATGTTTTCAGAGAACTATCCACAATGACTCCAAGATCTCTTTCTTGGGTGGTAACTGCTAATGTAGATGTCATCATTTTGTCTGTATCATTGGGATTATGTTTTCCTATCTGCATTACTTTGCATTTATCAACATTGAATTTCATCTGCCATTTTGATGCCTAATTACACAGTTTTGAGAGATCCCTTTGTAACTCTTCACTGTCAGCTTTGGACTTAACTATCTTGAGTAATTTTGTATTATCTGCAAACTTTGCCACCTTACTGTTTACTCCTTTTTCCAGATGATTTAAGAATATATTGCAGATCACTGGTCCCAATACAGATCCTTGGGGGACCCCACGTTTTACCTTTCTCTGTTCTGAAAGCTGACCATTTATTCCTACCCTTTGTTTCCTATGTTTTAACCAGTTATTTATCCAGGAGAGGACCTTCCCACTTATTGTATGACTGCTTACTTTGCTTAAGTGCCTTTGGTGAGGAACCTCATCAAAGGCTTTTTGAAAGTCCAAGTAAAGTATAGCCACTGGATCACCCTTGTCCACATGCTTGTTTACCCCCTCAAAGAATTCTAGTAGATTGATGAGGCATGATTTTTATTTACAAAATCCATGTTGACTCTTCCCCAACAAATCATATTTATCTATGTGTCTGATAATTCTGCTTTTTACTAGAGTTTCTACCAATTTGCCTGTTACTGAAGTTAGGCTTACCAACCTGTAGTTGCCAGGATCACCTCAGGGGCCTTTTTTAAAAATTGGCATCACATTAGCTATCCTCCAGATATCTGGTACAGAAGCTGATTTAAATGATAGGTTACATACCATGTTTAGTAGTTCTGCAATTTCACATTTGAGTTCCTTCAGAACTCTTGGGTGGATACCGTCTGGTCTTAGTGACTTATTACTGTTTAATGTACCAATTTATTCCAAAACCTCCTCTAATAATCTAATAACACCTCAATCTGGGACAGTTCCTCAGATTTATCACCTAAAAAGAATGGCTCAGGTTTGGAAATCTTTCTCAAATCCTAAACCATGAAGACAAATGCAAATAATTCATTTAGTTTCTCCGCAATAGCCTTATTTTCCTTGAGTGCTCCTTTAGCATCTTGATCGTCCAGTGGCTTCACTGGTTGTTTAACAGGCTTCCTGCTTCTTATGTACTTAAAATTATTTTGCTGTTAATTTATGAGTCTTTGGCTAGCTGTTCTTCAGATTCTTTTGTGGCCTTCCTAATTATATTTTTAACTTCACTTGCCAGAGTTTATGCTTCTTTCTATTTTCCTCAATAGGATATAACTTCCACTTTTTAAATGATGCTTTTTGCCTCCAACTGCTTCTTTTACTTTGTTGTTTAGCCACAATGCCACATTTTTGGTCCTCTGGCTATTTTTTTTAATTTGGGATATACATTTAAATTGAGCCTCTATTATAGTGTTTTTAAAAAGTTTCCATGCAGCTTGCAGGGATTTCACTCTTGGCACTGTACCTTTTACTTTCTGTTCAACTAAATTCCTCATTTTTGTGTAGTTCCCCTTTCTGAAATTAAATGTTACCATATTGGGCTGCTTAGTGTTGCCACTGCGCGTCCCCACAGGGATGTTAAATTTTATTATATTATGATCACTGTTACCAAGCAGTTCAGCTATATTCACCTCTTGCACCAGATCCTGTGCTCCACTTAAGAGTAAATCAAGAATTGTCTCTCCTCTTGGGGGTTCCAGGACTAGCTGCTCCAAGAAGCAGTCATTTAAGGTGTCAAGAAACTTTATCTCTGCATCCTGTCCCGAGGTGACATATACCCAGTCAATAGGAGGATGGTTGAAGTCCCCCATTATTACTGAGTGTATTATGTTTATAGCCTCTCTAATCTCCCTGAGCATTTCACAGTCATTATCTCCATCCTGGTCAGGTGGTCGGTAGCCTATCCCTACTGCTATATTCTTATTATTCCAGCATGGAGTTACTATCCATAGAAATTCTATGGCACAGTTTGATTCATTTAAGATTTTTTATTTCATTTGACTCCATGCTTTCTTTCACATATAGTGCCAATCCCCCACCAATACGACCTAATCTGTCCTTTCTATATATTTTGTACCCTGGTATTACTGTGTCCCATTGATTTTCTTCATTTCACCATATTTCTGTGATGTATATTATATCAATATCCTCATTTAATACAAGGCACTCAAGTTCACTCATCTTAGTATTTAGACGTCTATCATTTGTAATAAGCAATTAAAAATTGTCACTTTTTAGCTGTCTGCCATGTAATTGAATGGGACCCTTTTTCATTTGACTGTTTCTCATCAGACTCTACCCATATTTTATCCTCTTCCATTCTCTCCTCTTTACTAGGATATAGAGAATCTCCATTAATAGATCCTCCCCTAAGGAATGTATGTCTTTGTCTGAAGCATGCCTTCCTCTGCACCTGTGAGTTTTCCCCCAGCTCTTAGTTTAAAAACTGCTCTATGACCTTTTTAATTTTACGTGTTCTATTTTGGTTCAGGTGGAGCCCATGCTCCCTGTATAGGCTGTTCCTTTCTCAAAAGGTTCTTCAGTTCCTATAAATCTAAACCCCTGCTCCTTACATCATCATCTCATCCACACATTGGGACCCTGCAGTTCTGCCTATCTAACTGGCTTTCTGCATGGAACTGGAAGCATTTCAGAGAATGCTACCATGGAGGTCCTGGACTTCAATCTCTTACCTAGCAGCTTACATTTGGCCTCCAAGACCTATATCCTATCCTTTCCTATGTCACTGGTACCTACATGTACCACGACCACCGGCTCCTTCACAACACTACACATAAGTCTGTCTAGATGAGATCCACAGCCTTCACATTCAGCAGGCAAGTCACCATGAGGTTCTCCTGGTCATCACAAATCCAGATATCTATGTTTCTAATGATTGAATGAGATACTACCTGATGGTAGTCAATGGAAAATATTTGCCATTTACTTCAACGAAAGTAGGATCAAGTCCAAAAACAGATATCTCTGATGCCAGCCAAACCAAGAAATACTGAAAACCTCACAAGAAACTCTGTTCTTCCAAGATCCCTGTCTGATTTTGCGACTAAAGAAGTTTGCAAATCCTTTGAATGAAATTGCCAAACCACTATTTATATGGAGTAATGTAACTTAAAGAACAAAAATATCAGGAAAATGTAACATGCCTTTTTTGTGCATTCATTAGTAAGGATCTATAAAATAAACATTTTATTGCCATTCAAACAGTTTCAGTTGCCCTCCAAAAGCTGAGACTTGCAATGCCTGAGTAGTGTCCTAACACAGCTAAGAAAGGAAAAGAAAAAGCAAGGCCAACTAAAGTTGAAAAAAAAAGCAAATAAATCCTGAAGGAGGTGTAGAAAAACATTCCAAAAAGGCACAAAGTTTGCCTAAAATTTTAAAAAGATATACAAGAAACAGAGTTTACTTTACTGAATTTACTATGTGCTTTACAGATCCTATGGATTGATAGAGGAATTTTTGCTGTCCTATGCTTTGCAAAGCACTTAAGTATCTGCTTAATGTTATGCACATGTTTAAGTCCCATTTGACTTTAATGTGACTTAAGTAGGTACTTAAGTGCTTTGCTGAATAGGGATGGTTTGCTAAATTGGAGTCCTAGTGTTTTGAAACCCCTGCTTGAGAACACATTAATACCTGCAAGAAAAAAACCAAAACCAAACAGGTTGTAAATTCTTTGGCACATTTTTGTCTTTAAGCTTTGCTATTTCCCAGAAAAAAGGCACAATAAAGACATATTGTGTTTACTATTTATCTGTATTACACTAGTGCCTATTAGCTCCCCTTCCCCAAAAGCTTACCATCTAACTCCACATGTCACATCAGAGGGAAAGCAGAACTATAGGTCAGGAACAGGAGAGGAAACTCAGGCTCACCTCAATAAGATGACACAGTCATGCAGTTAATGTGCACATGCAGGACCAATTTTCACTCTTCAAGCTGATGTATAATAAAGTCTGAACTGCCAATGGCATCTTTATAGAGTCATTTTTCAAAGTATAATCACACTTTAATGGGGCTGTGATAGCATTTCATGAAAAATTTGAGTGATTCACAGAGTCATTCTGCTGTATATCACAATAGGCAAAGAAGATAGGATACATTATATATAGTTTTGACTACGTCACGACCTTTATCCCTTCACTAGCTACTTCTCTTCCACCACATCAACCAACTTCTTCTCTTTACTTTCAAAGCCCTTCAGAATTTAGCCTCTGCCCTGCTTAGCCATTCCAACATTTTATTGCAAGGTCAACCCTTACCTTCATTGCGCGTCATTTCTCTGCCAGGCACTTTTATTACTTCTTCCATGGTGCCCCTTATGATCAGGAAAAATCTATATACCCACAATTTTACCCTCTTTCAAGTCTCTCCTCAGAACCTCAAAACACAGCTCTTCAGTAATGCTTACAATATATTACATCGCTAGACAGGTGGTGAGCTGTGACTACTTCTGCCCCCGATTAAGAATTGTACACATCTTATATTTTCATTGTTCTGCCTTCTCCATCCTCACTTCAGCCACCTTCTGTCTCATTCACTAGCTATGTCTTCTCTTTTATTTTATAAGCTCTTTGGGGCAGAGAGATTTTCTTTACTTTTGCACGGTACTTAGCACAGTGGGGCCTGACCTGGTTGTGTTCTTTACATGCTACTGCAATATGTTAATAATAATAAATAATAATAATAATAATATTTAATGTTCAACACTCATGGTATGAAAGCAAAGCATTTAAAATGTATGACAATAAGGTAGATGTCAAATGTAATGAACATGTTCCAGCAAGAGGAGTTGACAGAAAGTTACAATATGCCTCTGAGGTTAAGATCAAACAACAAATCCACATGCTTGTTACCATGAAAAATGTTAACTGAAGTCTGAAATTAGTGCTGTGCTGTCTGTGGTCTAACTTCTTTCCAGTGTTGGCTCACACTTGGGACATTAGTGGCATGTAAGGAAATGATAGAGTTGTAGTCAGCAGCACACCCATGACTGCTGTCATGGGGGAACTGAGTGTATAGGAAATTAACTGGAGGGAAAGAATTCAAACAGGAAAAAAAACATGATTTTTATTTTAAGTTAGACAATATTTCTCACAGTTTGTAATAGCCTTTCTAGTGCCGCTCACGCAAGATTTCATTTCAACACAGTTTGTAATTACAGATGTTAGTAATTTCCTTCAACAACCATTGCCTACCACATAATGCAAAAATAGCTGATTTACCTGTTTCCGGAAATCATCCAAAAAAGTTTGGGAGGCATTTCAGATAAAATCTAGCAAAAATTGATATCTGTGAAATTTAATTACCACACTTTAGTGTAACAGCTTGATTTCATATTCAAAAGTCAATTTAATGGTGGCCTAAATATAAAAAACTTTTACACACATTTCCATTCAGAGCCAAATTGCATATACACTATTGCATTGCTATTGTAACTTTTATTTCAACCCAATGACACAGTACATGGAGAACATGGATGCAGGAAGGTTAATATACAGTACTGCACTCTTTTTATTGTGACATTAGTTGCAATCTAAAATTTATCTGGGAAAGCTTTGCAACTGGAATTCAGGGTTTTACAGTATGATGGAATATGTAACCCTCCTTAAAGGTTACATTTCCCTTTATAATAATTCATATATTTCAGTTTCAACGTTGAATCAGTTCTTCCTGATTGCAAGTAGCCACCATGAAAGACTGCCTGTGGACTGTTTCTCTGTGGAAACAAGGCTTGCAAAGATTATCAATGGACATTTTCCTACTCTCTTCCAGAGCTAGACCACATGGGTGTTAGTCTATCCTCATTTTAATCACAGCTGAAACCTCACTTCTTCTGGGATGCCTAAAATGTGAGTAAGTAATACTAGCCATCTTTATCAAAAAAGGTTATCATCCATATTTTAGATACATTTAACAGCTCCACAACTCCTCTTCCACCAACAAACCTTAAAAACTCAGCTTACGGCCCACCAAGCTGTGCAGATGACTTAGAGTCTCCACATGACAAGTCTGTGTTTTTCTTATCAGTCTTGACCCCAACTTCCTCCCTCCTGTCTATTGTCTGAACATGTTGTGTTGTGTTGTGACTGAACTGAAGACTGTAAGGTGTTTGGAGCAGACTGCACTTTTATTTTCTGTGAAGTCCCTAGTACACCTCTGGGCACAGTAAAGTAAAATATACATGACAATCATAGTAATATTCTGTCCAAGATTGTTTTTTGCCCTGGGCACTTTCACAGGAGGATAAAGGTGGATAACGTTCTTCCTCACTTACCCTGCATATACTACCTACATCATAGGTAGCAGCATGGGAGGAAAGGCATCTCTATCAGGTCGCTATTAGAAACTGGTTGGACACAGACGATTTGAAATTTTCACTGAAAATTCAAATACCAAACTATTTCAGCCAAAAACTTAAATATTCCCTTCTGCTTCCCTTCATGATGAGAGCAAGCAGTTCAGTCATGGGTGTCCCTTGTTATGGGACATCATGGGAGCTGTACTCCAGCTGGGGAACCTAGCTCATAGAAGAGAAGGGAGAGGAAAGGAGAATGAACTCTAGCACCCCTGGATCACTATGTCAGCATACCCAGATTGAAATATTTTAATTTTCAGCATTTGGTGTTTCAACAAAAAATATAAAAAGTTTCAATGGAAAGCAGGCACTTTCCATGAAAAAAAATTGTTTGTTGAAAATCCATTTTTTTTTAAAATGAAAGTTTTGAAGGAAAATCTTCCACCAACGCTAACCTTCATCCCCCATTTCCATACAGGTAGGCCGGGAGTAGGCACATAAAGGCACAGGATTAATAGTCATCTTATGTCAGCTTAGCTGTGCCAGTAGAGAGAGGGAAATAATTTGTTACTGTTATAAACCAGTAGCAGATAACGCCTCCCTGGCTCCAAAAGGGAAGCAGTGCCTCTCAGAGTCAAATTTGTTCCTTGGTCTGAAAATATACTTTGCCACTAGCTCAGGACCGATTATGATGTCACACTCATTTTCTAGCCTTTGGGGACTACTGCTGCTGTAGATTCTTTGTCTGTGTGCTGCTCTGTTATCAGGTGGCTAATGCTGATGAAATCAGTCCCTCATGTGAAAGCTCGTATCAATTAACATGTTGTCAAGAGAATGCTTTCAGCTAGATAATGCCACCAAAGATCATTTGTCGTTCAGTCCCCACTTGGCAACTCATTGTATCATGTGCTGTACATTAACGAGTGTAAGTAAACATAATTTGTGAATTCGGGGATATTAGGGGTTGTGGTCACAAGGCTATGTTCAGACTGACGGCGGCAAAATCGCCACCACCAGATCGATCTTTCTTGATCAATTGAGCGGTCAGTGAGACCTGCTCAATCGATCAGGAAGTGGACTGAGTAAGTCCACTCCCTCAACTAGTGTAGCACTGAGCCGACGGGAACAGCGCGGTGAGAACAGCGCGCAGAAGGGAAGCAGAGCAGTCGACGTCAGTTACGCAAACTACTCTGCATAGTTTGCATAACTCCCGTCGACCGCCGCCGAATTGCGCAGTAAGTGTGAACCAGCCCTAAGAAGCTTTGCTTTACATGTAGAGTTGTGGAGAATTTTTAGGACAGAGTATTAGAGTACGACGAAAAAGATGCTCAAGGACAAGGAATTGACACATCCTCTTATTGTGATAGAAGCATGTGGCTTGAGAGATTCTCTGACTGGGGAAAGAGAAGATTTTTAAAATTTTTAATTGAGAAACACTTGCTTATGATGTTAGGACTGGTAAGAAGAGTGTCAAGGAAACTCGATTGTAAGAGAATAGTGAGGCCGGGGAGGAGATCTATAGTTGGGTGGTTGAAACATACTTGGTTTGAGAGTAACAGCTGAAGAGTGTCCAGGAAAATCAGAAAAATGTACAGTAGAGTCTGTGAAGCAACTGAGTGTGGCAGGAGGTTTCTGAGGGGATCAGCTTTGTGGGTGGTGGAGCAGAGAAGGACAAACAAATTGGGAGCAGAAAGTAGCTCCATGTGAGAGTAGGGATGCTGTCCATTGCTGCTGGATTTCTATGCATGGAGACCAAACAGCAGGATATCATTTTCTCCCTCTGATCATTCCTGCAATGTTTCTATTGCACAAAGCTATGTTGAGGAGAAGACATTATCAGTCTGCCTTATAGCAGCACAGGCAAACTTCATGTAACAACCCAGCCACAGATTTTCCACTACCTGGTACTGTTCTGAACTAAGGACCATATCCAAAACCCAGCCTGAGTAGCTGGACTGGGCTGTGCTGGGCAGTGGGGAGATGCATACTGGGAGAAGAAATCCTCCCATGCAGGCTATAAACAGATTGCCAAGCTGCACTTTGGCCCCCTATTGCAGTCCAGAGGCAGCGATATTCCAACCCACTAACTTTAATATACTCTCTCTTACAGGAGGGAAGAATTACAGGAGTCACACATCAATGGATCTTGTTGTCCTGCTCTGTCTGTCTTACCTTCTAGCTTTGCACTGGCTTATGAGGAGATGTCTCACAACAGAGTTTTATGCATGCACACCCCTCATTCTACTCTCACCACCACCAATTTTGCCTCCTTTCCATAGGGAAACTGCACAAGTTCTGTTGTTGTGACCTCTCCCCACTCCAGAATAGAATTTTCCAATTAATGAATGTAATGAATGAATGTTCAGTCATCTTTCAGCCTCTTGTTCTGTTCAGCAAGTGATAAAATGTCTCTCTACTCCCTGCTGCACCTCCCCCTCCACCCATCACCATCAGCTGCTGCTAATAAAACAAAAGGACAAGAGCTCTTGGGACCTGATTGCAGAAGTGTTGAACAATTGCAGCTCCCATTGATTCCATCTGTAGCTTTGGGTGCTCAGCACCTCTGAAAATCTGACTCGGTTTGTCTCATTGTGGTTCCCATGTGTCTCATTCAGCACACCTGTGAGGATGGCCACCTCTGCTGTTTTGTGGACTGGTTTGAATCATCCTAGAATTCCATTACTTAGGATAGAGATAGCCCACCCCTGGAGAAAAAGCAACTTTGTTTGAGAAGTTGTTGTGTTGTACCACTTTTGGAGCATTTAAGTACCCAAGAGCTACTAAGAGACTTTTTGAGATATTAAGGCTGTTTAAGGGACTTTTGGTTCAGAATTAGATTTCTCTCTGCCTGCGCCTAGAATCCAATTCCTTTCTTTCTCTCTCTTTTTTAAAAAGAAATTTCACTGCAGTTCCTCCTTTTCATTCCCAATCCTGACATAATTCCATCCGTCACATCAGTGATTACCTGTCATCACCAGGCAAAACTGGTTTCCGTTGATCTGTTTTCAACTGTCTTAGTATTTTATTAGCATTACTTCTAGTGGCCTAATTTGTTCCCCATTACTTTTAAAATTTTCTTTTTACTTCAGTCCATTTCATTCAAGGCTGGAAGTCTGGGCCAACTCTGAAAACTTTTATTTTATTATATCAAAGTATATATATATCAATATATATATATTTTAAAAAAGCAGGGTTACTCGACAGATTGGTTATCCCCTAGTTCGCTCAGCTCTACTTTAAAAAAATGCCTTGCTGTTCTCCCACCCTCTCTTTTACACGAAACGTGTGTGTCCATTTATTATGTACAGTATTATGGGTGCTCATTCATTCTATTTGTCCAGTTTTTATGTAGTTTACATCTGTACACTCTCAAGCAAGGGAGCTGGGGGTGGTGGTGCGGAATGATTCCATTTGTTAAATGTTGCACTCTACTGTACATGCTCTGCTGTTTTTCACATTTACAGTTTGGAATGCTCCCCTCTGCTTTCAAACACAGACATTTGACTGAACTCCCATCAACCCCAACACTGCATGTGCACTGCAACTTCTCGTGCAGACACATGAAGGCTGTTAGTTGTCACGAACACCTTGATGGATACAACAGTTTCATAAATAACCTCAGCTATTTTGAGGAGGGGAAGACCGGGTGGCTCTTTTAAAGGTTTCCCCCCACCTAATTTCTATTTAAAATTAATTTGTGTGACAGAAGGCAGAGCCACTCCTGCTGTGGTTAAATGGAGGAAAGTGACCCAGGCATTTTTCAAACATACTTTACTACAGCCTGACACAGGGTATTATTGTAACCACAAATTACATAATTCCCTTATATTAAGTTACTTGAGGTAAGGATCACTCAGCTCCTGTCTTGACAATTTCTTATCTCCTGAACTTTGGCTTCAGTAATTAAGGCAAGACTCTGCCCCCCCATTAAGTCTGCTTCATGCAGCTCTACTCCAGTGGCACAAAGCAGACTTACGGCAATTTTCAGATAGCTAACTTCATTCACAGCCTCCGGTCCAGATGGCATGTCACCGGCATTGTCAGGGAAGGAAGGTTATCAGTGGCTATTAAAAGGGGCCATTACAGACAGGCAGTGCCCTGATGCTTCATATATTATGAACAGTATAATGTTAATGGAGTTTCTCAATCATTTTAAAAGGAGAACATTGTGATTAAGATATAATTCTGGATCATCTTGCTTATTTTTTCCCCATTACACAACATTAACCAGATTCTGAAGGCAGAATTCTGCAGACCTTATTCAGACAAATCTCTCACTGATATTAATGATTGCAGGATGGGGACATTTCTGCTTCTTCAGTCTTGTTTCTCCACCCCTTTTAAAGTCACTTCTAGGGTAATGCTGGTCTCTGTCTTTAGTCCTCTCCTCTGTTCCGTCCACTCTCTCTTCTTTGCTTCTTCAACTTGTATGGTTTCAACAATCATCTCTTTTTTGATGGCTCCTAAATCTACCTATTAATGCCTGATACCTTTGTTAAGACTCTCATCTTTGTCTCAGATTTCTCTTTCTAGATGTCGTCAGGTAGAAAACAGTTCTGGGTGATCAAGAAAATGGTGAAGAACCTACACAATGCTTTATCTCCAAGCAATCTAAACTTCCCTAAAGGCAAAATAATCCTTCCAACATTCCTCCAGTGTCATTTAGAAATACAAGTGATTTGATCATTTATACCAGGCTGTAAAGATTTATGAGTTTTTCCTTTAATGAGATTTTTTTCTAACTTCATTTTCTTGGGGAAAAAAAAACCCCATAGATCAGCATTTCAGATATTTGTCTGCCTGTCATGTACAGGAGATTCAGAAAGTAACAGTTTCTTGGGCTTTACACTCTTTCCCATAGATGGCATTTTATATTTTACAGATCAAGAAGCGTATATATACTCTTGAATATTCAGAATACAATCTTTAGATTTTCTACTTGCTATGCACTGGCAAATATTCTTGAAAATCATTCTAGAGTAATGCTTTTCCTAAAAATTGTGTGTTTGTACAAAATAGATAATGTGATCTAAGAGGTAAAAGTTATTTCTTCTCTGTCAACTAAAAATGAAGGCATTATTTAGTAACCAAAAATATACTTAATAAAAAATATTCAGAAAAACAACAAGGATTTTGAAGGATTCAATTGGGGTGTTTTTTATGACAGATGTATCAAATAATTTGACCCATAATGATCAATCTTTCTTAACCGTGTGAATCTATTTCTACCTACCACTACTCTCAATATTATGAGGAGAGAAGAAAGCTAAAAATTATGTATCGCATATTTAAGGCAACTTGGCTCTGAGTTTTTTTGAAAACTCAAAGAGTAGAGTATCAAAATATGTTTCTTCTGGCAGATTTCTATAGTGCTTGGTCAAATAAACCCATTTAATCGTTTGTTCTTTAGCTTTGTAAAAGCTTACAAAAATTAAATGTATTGTGTGTGTGTGTGTGTGTAATGCTGTGAAACCAAAACCAATGATATTTTGCAACCACCTTCCAAACCAGGAGAAAGACATAGAATCATAGAAGATTAGGGTTGGAAGGGACCTCAGGAAGTCATCTAGTTCAACCCCCTACTGAAAGCAGGGCCAAACCCAACTAAATCATCCCAGCCAGGCTCTGTCAAGTCAGGTCTTAAAAACCTCTGACGATGGAGATTCCACCACCTCCCTAGGTAACCCAGTCCAGTGCTTCACCACTCTTCTAGTGAAAAAGTTTTTCCCAATATCCAACCTAGACCTCCCCCATTGCAACTTGAGACCATTACTTTTTATTCTGTCATCTGCCATCACTGAGAAAAGACTAGCTCCATCCTCCCTGGAAGGTCCTTCAGGTAGTTGAAGGCCGCTATCAAATCTTCCCTCACTCGTTCCTTCTGCAAACTAAATAAGCCTAGTTCCCTCAGCCTCTCCTCATAAATCATGTGCTCCAGGCTCCTAATCATTTTTGTTGCCTTTCACTGGACTCGCTCCAATTTGTCCACATCCTTCCTGTAGGGGGGGCCCTAAAACTGGACACGATACTCCAAATGTGTCTTCTCCAATGCTGAATAGAGAGGAATCACTTCCCTCGGTCTCCTGGCAATGCTCCTAATAATGCAGCCCAATATGCCATTAGCCTTCTTAGCAATAAGGCTACACTGTTGACTCATATCCAGCTTCTTGTCCACTGTAATCCCCAGGTCCTTTTCTGTAGAACAGCTGTCTAGCCAGTCGGTCCCCAGTCTGTAGCAGTACATGAGATTCTTCCGTCCTAAGTGCAAGACTCTGCATTTGTCCTTGTTGAACATCATCAGATTTCTTTTGGCCCAATCTTCCTATTTTTCTAGGTCACTCTGTATCCTATCCCTACCCTCCAGCATATCGACCACTCCACCCAGCTTAGTGTCAAATGCAAACTTGCTGTGGGTACAATCCACTCCATCCTCCAGATCATTAATGAAGATGTTGAACAAAACCAACCACAGCACCAAGCCCTGGGGCACTCTGCTTGTTACTGGCTGACAACTAGACATTGAGCCACTGATTGCTACCCATTGAGCTCAATGATCTAGCCAGCTTTCTGTTCACCTTATAGTCTATTCATCCAACCCATATTTTTTAACTTGCTGACAAGAATACTGTGCGTAAGTCCTTTGTAAGCGAAGTCTGAAAACACAAAATGGATTCCTAGGGGCCATTCTTGTGATCTACTCTGGGGTTTTTTGGGGGTGGGAGGGTATTATGTATTATTTAATTTTTTTGTTTTCTTGGCCTCTGACCCCTGGTGGCCAAGAGAGATGCTCCACAGCATCCTTGCAGCTGATGATCTGTTTGGGAACACAATTATGCAGCAAGATGCACTATAATTCCTTCTGGTACTTGTGCTGCATCCTATGTATCCTTTATTTAAAAAAAGTTTTACCACTTGTTGATCCCCATCTTACAAATTATTGCCTGAGAGCAGATCACTATGCTGCAGATAGTCTTGCTGAACTCAATTGCTGAATCAGGACCTTAGCTTCTCTATTTCAATGAAGCAGTTCTTATATTCAGTTCATTTATGTAGCTGTGCTTGGCAGGGGGAAATAAAGTTTGTTTGTTTTTTAAAAAATGTCTTACTTGCCTGTTCACAAAAATAAATCTTTCAAATGCACATGTTTCATTGCATGCTAACATACAGAAAGGTCCCTTAATCTATCTACTTCTGGAATTATAAAACATCATAGTTTCAGCATTTCTAAGAACAAGTGGCCTGGGGGCCATGATCCATAATGTTTTGTATATATAGCATATTAAATCACCTTATTCTAAAAAGACATAGGCAGAGGATCCTCTAACAATATATATATAATTGTTGCCATTGGGTACAAGAGCAGATCACACCTATGGCTCTTTGTGGCAAAAGGTTCCTATTGTTGTAAGATGTCTGATATCTCTGTATAACTAAGGAGCAGATCACCCTTTCTCATAGAAAAGCCCACTGGAGAAGGCTGGCTGAAAGAAAACTGAGATTCCTTAGTTTTCTTTAGTTTCTTCCAGCATGGAGGAAGTTTTTTCTCTTATGAAAAAGGCAGCAAATTCATCCTCAACAGCTTCTGAATTCTCTAAACTCCATATAGATTTCTAGGATCTCTTGCAGTGTGTCTACACACCACACTGACTGTGAGATCCGAGCTTGTGGACTCAATGTTTCCATGCCCATGCTTGAGCATCCATACTGCATTATAAGCCTGGCTTTACAATTAATGCCTGGGTCTCACAGGTTAACATGTCCAGAGTTGGGTCTGCAACTTGACCTGCATCCACACTGCAAAATAGGGCTTGGACCCAAGTCACAGCAGAACACGGGCTCTGAACCATCCTCATAGCAGGGTCTTGAACCTATATCCCGAGTGCTTGCTGACCCAAGTCAGACTAATTTGTGTGTTGATGGTCAGAGGGCTTGAGCTCAAACCTGAATCTGATCCCAGGCTTAGTGTGCAGTATTGACATACCCTTGGAGACTAGGCCTATACCCATAGAGATGTATACCTCTCTATACCTCTCTATGATTCTATGCAGTCTCTTGTCTTCAATCTCTGGGTGACATCAGAGGTTGGATGAAGAGCTAAGTAGCTGAGGCTCAAATTGGATAAAACAGAAGTGATGTTGGTGGAATGGAGGAAGCAACTGGATATCGCGGTGGTAAATAACCTTCAACTGAGGATATGCGTCCACCTTTTGTTGTTTAGATGTGCATCTAAGGATCTTGCTGGGATCCATACCTGTAGAAATCAACAATGCATTTTTCATTTGCGCATATTGGGGAAGCTTTTGGTTCATACCTGTACTTTACAAGTCATGTTTCTGCCATCTATGACTGGATCTCTGCTTGATGGTACATTTGAAAAGCAAAGGGCATATCCAAAATTGAAGAAAGAGTTCTATATTCCATTTCATTATCAAGAGAAACATTATAACCAAAAAGGTAGTTGTTTATTGGAGGAAGCAATACAAAGTGAGTTAGAAACTTACTCTTTGTTTCTCCAGCTTTTCCATTTTAGCCTAGCATGGGATTTGCAAGTTATATTATCTAGCAGTTTTTTACCTCATTAAATCATATCCTAATTGTTTAAACAAGGTTAACTCAGAATCATATGCTTTGTTAGGAAAATGTTACTTCAGTTATTAGGCTTCTGTAGTAGCTAGCCACATAGGGGTATAGTTTCAAAGAGCTGTATGGGTGTTTCACTGCACAGTCGCGTGGCTAAAACACTATGCCTCATTGTGAGAATGTATTCCATCGTGTCTAGAAAAGGAGCCTTGAATCCTGAAAGAAAGTGTGCTCATTGACATCTGTGTGGTTAAAGGAACATGTTATTGCATGAATGTTTTATTACCCATAAGAGATAGCAAAAATGTATTGCCCAAAGGCTATTTCCAGTTCTTGTGTGGTAATGATAAATTAATCTCCTCAATTTTGTTATTTTAGCTGTACTTGGTTAACTGTGTAACTGAGTAAAAGTGCAGTTCTAAAGGAAGTATAAAACTCCAAAGGCAATGTGACACCATTTGAGCAGCATCTCATTTAACCAGCATGGCTTCTGAATGCAATAGAACAGATATAGCAAATAGGAGGTGCTTTACATGTTCAACATGAGAGTCCAAAAAAGCTGCATTTGGTACAAACCTACACCTCAAAGTAATTTAAGTTAGCAAGTTCAATTACAATCCAATGTCTACGTACAACAGACAAGTGGCTAAAGAATTAAAACAAATATAGTTTAGATGAGATTCCAGGTCACCAACATCAATAAATAAAATCAATAATAAATAATAATGATGATGTAATGCTGTAGTAGGAATGGTAGTAAGAGCCTTGTCTTTATTTCCTGGCTACAGTAAAATGGTTGGAGGTCAGTGACCCCAGAGGCTAATGTTACACAAACAAATGTAATCCTAATTCAACTGCAAAATAAATTATAGATATTTACAAAATGAGCTTTCTTTAGAAATTCTTTGATACTACTTTGTTCGTCCCTTCTCCCAAGATCAGTAATGAGGATATTTGTAGCCAAACCTAGCAATCACCTCTATCAGCACAGGCTCAATTTGGGCAACTTTTTTATATAGACTTATTATTAGGATGAAAAACTAACTAATTATGAAGCTTGTTTACTCAAGAATGATGCTACATGGCTGATGATCACATGGCTACCAAACGCTTTGGTGGCACAATAATATCACCAATGATGGACATAGCCAGAACATACAGCCAGACCATCTTAAAGACCTAGCTAGAGATCAATTTGGATGGTGTTCGATGTTCAGAGATTTGCCTTGATGATGAGTTCCCTCCTCCCTAATTTTATATTAATCTCAGTGTATACATAAACTCATAGACTTTAAGGTCAGAAGGGACCATTATGATCGTCTAGTCTGACCTCCTGTACGATGCAGGCCACAGAACCTCATCCACCCACTCCTGTAATAGGCCCCTAACCTATGACTGAGCTATTGAAGTCCTCAAATAATGGTTTAAATACTTCAAGGTACAAAGAAACCACCAGTAAGTGACCCTTGCCCCATGCTGCAGAGGAAAGTGAAAAACTCCCAGGGCCTATACCAATCTGCCCTTGGGGACACTTCCTTCCCAACCCCAAATATGGTAATCAACTGAACCCTGAGCATGTGGGCAAGACTCACCAGCCAGACACCAGGAAAGAATTCTATATACTAACTCAGAACCCACCCCATCTAACATCCCAACAGACCATTGGGAATATTTACCACTAGTAGTCAAAGATCAGTTAATTGCCAAATTAGGCTGTTTCATCATACCATCCCCTCCATAAACATATCAAGTGCAGTCTTGAAGCCATCTATTTTTTTGCCTCCACTGATATCTTTGGAAGGTTGTTCCATAACTTCACTCCTCTGATGGTTAGAAATCTTCATCTAATTTCAAGTCTAAACTTCCTGATGGCCAGTTTATATCCATTAGTTCTTGTGTCCATACTGGCGCTGAACTTAAATAATTCCTCTCCCTCCCTTGTATTTATCCTTCTGATGAGAGCAATCATATCTCCCCTCAGCCTTCTTTTGCTTAGGCTAAAGAAGCCAAGCTCTTTGAGTCTTCTCTCATAAGACAAGTTTCAGAGGGGTAGCTGTGTTAGTCTGTATACAGTGAAAACAACGAGAGTCCTGTAGCACCTTAAAGACTAACAAATTTCTGCGGGAATAAGCTTTCATGGGCTGCAACCCACTTTGTCAGATGCATGAAGTGGAAATCACGGATAAGAGGTATATATATAAATATACATACAAGAGTAAGAAACATAACAATGGGGAGGGCAAGTGCTAACAAAGTCAGTTCAGTTAGGGTAGATGAGGCCTATCCCCAACCATTGATTAGAAGGTGAAAATGTGTGAACAGTGACAATTACTTCTTGGAATGGTTATCTCATTACAGGAAGTAATTGTCACTGTCCACACATTCTCGTCTTCTAATCAACCGGTGGGAATAGGCCTCATCTACCCTAACTGAACTGACTTTGTTAGCACTTGCCCTCCCCATTGTTATATTTCTTACCCTTGGATGTATATATATACCTCTTATCTGTGATTTCCACTTCATGCATCTGACGAAGTGGGTTGCAGCCCATGAAAGCTTATGCCCGCAGAAATTTGTTAGCCTTTAAGGTGCTACAGGACTCTAGTTGTTTTTTCTCATAACACAGGTTTTCCATTCCTCAGATCAGCCTAGTAGCCCTTCTCTGCACCTGCTCCAGTTTGAATTCATCTTTCTTAAACATGAGAGACCAGAACTGCACACAGTATTCCAGATGAGGTCTCACCAGCACCTTGTATAACGATACTAACACTTCCCTATTTCTACTGGAAATACCTCGCCTGTTGCGTTGTAGGACCACATTAGCTTTTTTCACGGCCACTTCATATTGGCGGCTCATAGTCATCTTGTGATCAGCCAATATGCCCAGGTCCTTCTCCTTCTCTGTCACTTCCAACTGATGTGTCCCTGGTTTATAGCAAAAAAAATTTTATTAGTCCCTAAATGGCATTTTTCACTATTACATTTCATCCTATTTCTATTAGTACAGTTTACAAGGTCATCCAGATCTTCTTGTATGATATCCCGGTCTTTCTCTGTATTAGCAATACTGCCTAACTCTGTGTCATCCACAAACTTCTTTAGCACACTCCCACTTTTTGTGCCAAGGTCAGTAATAAAAAGGTTAAATAAGATTGGGCCCAAGACTGATTCCTAAGGAACTCCACTAGTAACCTGCCTCCAGCCTGACAGTGCACCTTTCAGTACGATCCATTGTAGTCTCTCTTTTAACCAGTTCCTTATCCACCTTTCAATTTTCATTTTAATCCCCATTTTTTTCCAATTTAACTAATAATTCCCCATGTGGAACCATATCAAATGCCTTACTGAAATCTATGCAAATTAGATCCACTGCATCACTTTTGTCTAATAAATCTGTTATCTTCTCAAAGAAGGAGATCAGGTTTGTCTGGCTTGATCTACATTTTGTAAAACCATGTTGTATTTTATCTCAATTGCCATTAACCTCGATGAATTTAACTACTTTCTCTTTCAAAATTTTCTCCAAGACCTTGCATACTACTGACATCAAACTAACAGGTCTGTAATTACCTGGATTACTTATTTTCCCTTTCTTAAAAATAGGAATTATGTTAGCAATCCAGTCATGCGGTACAACCCCTCAGTTTATAGATTCATTAGAAATCCTTGCTAATGGGTTTGTAATTTCATGTGCCAGTTCCTTTTATATTCTTGGATGGAGATTATCCGAGGTCCCTGATTTAATCCCATTAAGATGTTCGAGTTTGGCATATATCAGACTGAAAATTGTCTTTAGAAAAAGGACAATGATGACCAGTTATTACAGGTCAGAGATATACTACTCTGTGTTTTACAGTGTCTAATGTGACAGACTACAATCTCAGCTGATCCCTAGGTATTACTGTAATAAAGAGTATTAATAAAGAAATGCATTAATAATAATAATAATAATGTCCCCTATTTTTAATAAGTCTTTATGATATTGAAGCACTCAGACTGTTCAGGAGGTGAAGCATAATACAATTAATTAAACATTATTTATATTCACTGAATATTGTCCTTTTAGAGGGAAACTAAAATGAATTACATATACAAATAGAGGAGTTTGTTTCCCAGAGGTTAAGCAGAAATTAGAACGTTATGCTGACTTAAGCATTTATAAAAATGTTCATTTGGAAGATGAAACTATTAAAATAATAATTAAAGAAATACATTGACTAATGATAGCTACAGTTCAGCCTTGAAGGCCAAAGTAATTAGAATAATCATATGTGTATGGGAAAAAATGACTAAACTCATATCTTGACATGAAAAATATCATGGTGATTTGCCCAATATATTCTATAATTACCTAATTTGTCTCAAAAACCTTGAAAAATATTAAATAAAAAATGAAGACAGTGCTGTGAGAACAAAAGAAAGTGCTTAACAAAACCACAACCAAATAGTTTAAAAGAACTTATTTTTATCTTTTGTTATTGTCTTTTGGAAAACACCGAAGACAAACTACCACTTGAGAAAATACATTTTGCTATAGAGAAAACATAGATGCCCTAAGACTCCCATTGACTTTAATGGGCTTTAGACCAGACCCATAGGGAGAATGTGAGTTTGAAACTACCTCTTTGTCCAAACTGCAGGGAGTGCTGCTTCCAGCTCTTCCAACCAAATGGGTTGATCAATTAGATGCAACGAGAAGTGAGCAAATTAAAACGGCAAATGCTGTACATTCTAGTTTTAAACTCACTAACATGACATTTGTGCTTGAAAAATATAAACCTCTCTCTTTATAAGTGAGACTTTGAATATCATGTTTAAATTACAGCTAAGATATGTGTTAAAGCAAGTGCCATTTTCATTTTGATTTTCACTTTTCCTTCCTCTGGGACATGCAGATTTTCCCCCTGCACGCAAAAATCACTCTTGCACTAGTCAAAACTATTTCTCTCTCTATATATATATTTCTCTTTTTCTTTATGTCAGAAACTCCAACTGTGCTGAAGAAAATTGTTTCTCATTTCACAAAACTGGCAAAAGTCCTAAGTGTGTTGGTTTTGTTTTTCATGCAAAAATTGTTGGGCAGCTCAACTGAGAACATCTGCTAAGTAAACCACTTGAAAAACGTCCATGGAAATGTAGAAGAAACATCTGTACAGCATGCATCTGGCCACCAGGAAAGGGAGAAAAAGGGAGGTGAAGAAAAGGTATAAGTGATATGAGTGAAAACTAGATTATAGCAGAGAGAAATTCCCATTGATTGGCTGCAATAGCATATATGGCATAATCTCTTAATCCTTCCATAAAACATCTAGAAGGATGTTAATGGCAAAACTCCCATTGGTTTCAATGGTATCAGGATTTTACCCTTATTATTAGGAAACCATGCACTAAGCAAGTTGGCAAGTAGAAAGTGGGTACACAACCTACTATTAAAAAAAAAAGTTAAAGGGAAGAAAAGTATAGTTAAAAATTATCTTGACATCTGCAGAATCAATGAAAATATGATCAGCACATTAGCCATGGGTTTTAATCTAATTAGATGGGGAAGATTATCTGGAAACTGTGAAATATAACATTTTGAAGTAACAAATACCTATCAGACCCCAAGGACATAAGACACTCATGACAATGTTGGTGATTTTAAGACAGTATATGTTGTATTTTAAAAAGTCATCCAATACCTGTGCAGCTAGTGACAGGAACTTCTCATCAGGATTAGTATTTTAGCACATCATCACGTTATAAAAAATGTGTTTTTTCTCTCATTTTTTTTTCTCTTGGGAGTTTATCATTATCATTGATCAAAGAACTTCACTTCTTACTACTCAAAACAAAAAGTTTATACCTACAGACTATACATAAGCATTTTTTTTATTCACCACAGACTTTGAAAGAGAGAAGCTAGGTTGTGTGGTTCAACCAGCACATCTAGTTCTCTGCAATAAAGGGAGAATAAATGGAAGCAATTTAAGAAGATAAAAAAGAACTAAGCAAACCTGAATCTACAGAACATTGCCATAAATATGAATAATCACCTGCGAATCCAATTTTGAAAAGAAAAAAAAAAAGGTTGAAGATAACTGCCAGATTATAGTTTCAAAAAGCCCTCTCCAGAGGAGAAAATTCAGCAAGAGTCCTGTGTTATCAGCCTGCAGAACATATTAAAAATGTCTCTGTAAGCTTAGAGAAGTTAAATTGGACCCTCATTGTCCTATAAAGAGACAATGGGTCAGTGCAACAAGATTTAAATAAAATAAGTTTGTACTACTATGACTGAGGGAGAAAGTGTGGTAGTGGCTATTTTGGAAAGGTCAGAGAAACAAAAAGGAAGTGTGGTGGCAATCATCTTGAGGGAAGCTCAACAAACGACAGAAAGACAAGGAGAATTAGATATCTGGGAAAGGAAAGAAATCCTCCAACACAGAGATCTGCCCTCCCAAAAGAAAGACATGGAAAAAGTAATTCCTTGTGATGGGATGTTCACCCCATACCCCCACTGAAAGGGCTAAGGTGGCTCAGAAGGGGCTAATTAACTGCACCTGGGAAGGGATCTAGGTTTGAATGACAAACACTGCACTGGCCAGGAGTAGACAGGCTTGTATAAAGCCAAGAAGTTAGAGCAGAAGGTGCCACAGTGTAGAAGTCTACAGTCACTCTCTGGGCCTAGTGAAGAGTGAAGGAAGACATCTGGTGGGAAGCAGAAGCCCTGGGATCCTGACCCTGAGGGAAGGTTTATCCAGAGGGTGGTGAAAAAGCCGGCAGAGGGTGGAGTAGAAAGAAGGCCAGGAAGAAGGCAGCAAGGGTTGAGATGATGCAGACCTTGGCTCCTGATTGTAGGGTCCCTGAGTTGGGACCCAGAGTAGCAGGTGGACCTGGGTTCCCCTACTAGACTCTAGGAAAGTGGCACCATTTTGATTGGGAAGACTGAGTGAAATGGCACGTGAACAGCTGCTCCAGGGAGACGTTTTTACCCCAAAAAGGGAAAGCTGTCTAGTAACCTGGCCGAAGGGCCAAGCCACAGAAAAGAAGAGCCAAGCGATGAAGAGGAAGCACTGTGACTCCTAGAGAGCAAGAGGAGCTGCAGTGTGAGTGAGAGAGAAGGAAGGGGGATATCAGAGCAGGCAGAGAGTCTTCTTCTTTCGTAAGGCTTGGGTAGGTAGCAACGATTACAAATTTATATCTAGATCTGATTACCAGCATATTGCCTAGAAGTGAGCTGGTTAATGACCTTCATGCCCCCAGCAAAAGAACAAAGGGGTCACTCATATATGATGTTCTCCATCATTTGTGACAGGTGGCCAGTAGCATACAGGTGTTTGCCTCATTTTCCTTTTAAAGAGGGTTTGTCCACATCTCCCATGAGATGTCATGGGATTCAATCTGCATCAGTCTTTCCAACATAAATCAAAACTCGGTGGTTCCTCGGCAGGGTCAATGTTGAGCTGTTGGTTATGAGAAGTGAAAACGTTCCTTGTCACTCTCCATTGAGGATCAACATCAAAGCTGAGTATAAAAGTCTTGATGAGATTCCATAGAGGACTACAGGATTTTAGTCTTGTCTTTGGCGGGTTCTGCAGGTCATCGTGCAACAGGATCTTCATGTTTCCACTGACATTATTAAGAAAGTGAGAAGCAGCTCTTCTAATCTGTGCAGGTTGGATGTGCAATAGGACTGGGAGCCAGTTAACTGGGGTCGATTTCAGCATCCCTGACACTGCGTATAGTATTATTGAGTATGAAGGAGTTTAGTGTGGCTACTGTGAGACCACACTGGAACACAGTATTTGGTTGAAGAATTTACCAAGGCAATTATTGCACTTCATTTGGTCTATGGATTTGAGCCCCATGATGTTCCAGTTAGTTTCCTAATAAGCGCAACACAAGACCTGACCTTATAGTGGGTGTCATCAAGGGCTTGTCAGAAGGTCAAACTCCGGTCCAGTGTAACACCGAGATACATTGGGTTAGCCTCATGGCTGACACTCTCACCTCAGAACTGCACATCATGTCTGGTATTAGCCATTTTATTGTTCAAATAGAAAATGGTCACCATGGGGGTTTTTTGGGTTAGGCCTAAGTCTCCAGCATTGGAAATAATCAGCCATTGTGCAGATTAGTGTGCAGCTGAAGGTATGGAGGCTTGTGTGCTGAGCAGCTAGAGTAATGTCATCCACATACACAAATTTCCTCAACTCCACCATTGGTGTATCAGTGGTGTATAGAGTAAAAAGCATCAGGGCCAAGAAGGAGCCTTGAGGGATACCTGAGTTAGGAGTTCTTGGTCTGTGATCTAGCCATTAAGGTGTACCTTAAAGTGATGGTCCTCGGTCATCACCACCAAAAGACAGATCATTTGCTGGCAGTGAATGACGCAGAAGATATTGAGGTGGAGATCCTGTCTCCGAACACTGTTATATGCTGAGGACATATCCAAAAAGGCGATCCCTGATTTCAACTTATGTTAGAATCTTGCCTCAGTGTGGTCAGGGACTGAAGCTGCTTCATCGCAGCAGTTCCTCTTCAGGCGAAATATTGCCTGTTTCACAGGGAAGGTGTCTTTGATAATGTCCGACAGGCAAAAGAGCAGCATCCATTCCATGAGCTTACAGGTGGTTTAGAGGAGAGAGATGGGGTGGTAGATGACTCTATCCTCTGGAAGTTTCCCAGGCTTCAGTAGGGCAACCACTTGCTGGCCCTTCTTTGGTTCTATGCATGGCAGTAAAAAATGCTGCCAGCCATTCCCATCCCCTTCTCCCCAGGTTCTTAAGAAACTCTTTAGGAATGCCATCAACCCTGCAGCTTCCTGGCTTTTGGTTTCTAACTGCGCAACATTGATCTCCTCGACAGAGTATGGAGAGGAGAGTGGAGATTCCTCCAGGTATTGGTGAAGGTTTCTGCTAAATTCCCGCTGGACCTGCTGGCGTGTAATCTTGTCTGTCAGTGTCTTGCTCTTAGAAAGAAGATGAGAGGCGATGGCATTTGTGGTTACCTTTGCCCAGCATTGCGTTATAGGCTGGGATCCTCCAAGTTGCCACAAAAGAACCCATACTTTACAGTTCAAATGGGTGAAATCAAGGTTTTCTTCAACAGTCTCTTTCCACCTTTCCAGGCATGGTGAGTTCAAGGACTCAAGCAGCACAGTGGCTTTATCTGGGTCGCCACTACTTTCATATTCCTTCAGGAGGGACTCGGATTCATTTGTCCAGCAGGGGGTGAAAGCCTTGCAGTGACCGCATGGGATATACTTCTTAGAGGTTGATTTTAGGAGCTTTACAAAATGGCTGAAGTTTTTAGGTATTGGTTGAGCCATGGTATCCAATGTTCTGTTTCTGAAGTATAGGTGGGCCAGTCAGCTTTGAGGAAATTCCAACTCAGTTTTCACGCTGATTACAGAAGAGGCCCTTCCAGGCTGATCTGGAGGATAATTGGGTGATGTTGGTTATGCAGGAAGTGACTCAGGATGGTTCTCGTTATGGCTCATGGGATACCTGTGCTGTTACAGGTTACAAAACACAGATCAGGGATGTGATTCATTGTTCACCTCACACACTGAAAAGATCCTGACTGCTTTGGATCTTTTAGCAGGTGGAGGTCTTTGAGGAAGGCCCATTCTGTGATCTGTTCCCTGGCTATTCATATGAGCAGTATCCCCAGTCCTCATGACAGCTGTTAAAGTTGCCTATGTAAATGACCGGATGAGGAAGGGAAGCTAAGATAAGATTGGATCAGGCCACATGATGTTAGGTGGCTTGTATATATTTCAGGGGTCGGCAACCTTAACAAAGGGCCATGCCCAATCTTCCTGCCTGCCCCTCTCCCAGAGCTGGCGGCAGTGTCAGCGGCAGGAGCAGTCTGGAGCCTGTTCCAGCAGCAGTGTTGTTGGCGAGCACAAAACAGCACACCTCCAGCCAGGGCGCTGCGTGCCGCTCAAAGTTGGCACACATGCCACTTTTGGCATGCATGACGCAAGTTGCCAACCCCTGATATATTGATTATAATGACATCCCAGATTCTAACTGTACTGATCTCTCTTTCATCGGTCGATGATTCTTCCAAAATGTCCAGATCTTCTAATGCATTTTGTTTGTACATTGCTAGCCCACATTTTGGATGTTTGATACTTGTGATTTTGGTGTAGCCATAGATCTTATGTCTGGCAGACTTCTTCTTTCTCATGTGATTCTTGGAGGGTCATGATGTCAATGTGATGGTTTTTGAGGGTCCTCCAGAGGTAATCCGCTTTTTCCCTGGACATCCCTTCTACATTAAATTGGTATATTCGAAGGACTGGTCCAACTGGTTTTTTTTGGTCCTGAAAAAGGTGGTTTTAAGGTCTATAATTGTCACTACTTTCATTGGAAGGTCGGTAATGCAACGTCCAATGGCCAGTTGATGACACTGTGTGAATTAGTGAATTTGCACGGAGCACGAGGCATGGAAACACCCAACACTTAACAGGAGCACTGCGTGAAGGTTGTCATCTTGCTCCTGCAGGCAAAGCAGTGTGTAGAACCCAGTCACACTCCTCCTTCAAAAACAACAAGTAGGGAGTCAAGTGGAAAAGCACCAGTCGTTAGGGCTGATCTGAAGGACCTGTTAGAAATCAACCAACTAAATAAGGAGGTGAGGAAGAGTTCTAGGTTTATATTAAAGACTTAATAAATGAGATTATGGGAATATGGGATAGTGGGAAAATATCCGATGTAGAAGAAGAATTAAACAAGCAATCAGACAGCATTACTAATCTAGGTGAAATAATCCAAATAATTGAAAAAAGAGAAAAAGAAATTGACTTAAAGATGGAGCTCACAAAAAATAGACAATTCAAGAATAACATCAGGATTAATTAATTAATCAATCAATCAATCTTTCCTGAACCCCTCTTCTGGCCTTCAAACAAAAACCCCAGCCTCTCCAAGATCAACATCAGAAGCAAACTCCCCAGAGACCAGGACACACCAATTCAATGCAGCACCAGACCCTGCTAGAACAACAAATGCAAAACCAGAAGACATATCTCCACTGCTACAATTATCAACACGCCTGCACAACACAACACAAGACCCATAGGTCCTGCACTAAATGTCCCAATAAGAACTATGTGGATAAAACTACACTATTGAATGAACTCACTAAGGAAAATGATAAAAAGGCAAAAACATCGTATCAGCGGTGGGTGAACACTTTTCACAAAGCAATCGCTCTATAGCTGATCTATCAGTTTTCATCCTCAAAGGAAGTCTGCACAACACTTTCAAAGGCCAGCCTGGGAGCTTAAATTCATAACTTTGGTAGACACTAAAAATCATGGTTTTAATAAATACACTGGATTAATGGTTTATTACAACAATCTGTAACCCACTAACACCCCTTTTTGACTTATGACTACAGGAGTGTTAATGGGCCACTTCATCTTGAACGGTCCTTAGAATATTTGTTAACTACATATGCTAAACTATCTCTTTGACCTTTTATTTAACTGTGACACTCTAAGTACATTTTCCATATCTGAAGAAGATCTTGGTGTAGCTCAAAGGCTTGTCTCTCTCACCAACAGAAGTTGGTCCTCACCTACCTTATCTCTTTAATAAGGATTAAATATATTCCAGAGGAGAGTAAAGGGAGAAATCTGCTGGACACATTGGACAACATTTCCTATGACATTAAAAATGGACAACAAAGATCACAATCATGTTGAGAGGCTTCATAGATCCCTTTTCCCCAGGGTGTTGGCAGGCTCCAGACCAGGAGATTTAATTGTCTGTTTCCGCTGCTATCAAGACAAGGATAAAATACTAGGGATAATGAAGCAGACTGCTGAATCACTAATGATTCTTAATTAGCCTCTCCAAATGTTTCCAACCTCAACCTTAACACTTAGAAAGTGAAAAGAACTCTACCACGTGACTACAATTCATACAAAGAACAAGAAACAAATGGGGTTCCCATTTAGACTGTCCTTTAAAGGGAAGGACAGATATCTGTCTAGCTGAAATCCATATGAAGGGAAACAGTTATTTATGGACATGGGAATAAGCAAATCAGTTTAACAACAAGCTGAGTGGGATCAAAGGCATCGGTCCCACAAGTTATCAAGAAATCATCGGGAATCACTGAGATCAAAGAGAGCCATAATTGCTCAAAAAGATGCATCATTAAGGCAACAGCACAGACAGGAGAGCAGAAGAAACAGTCCAGATCCAGAAATATAAGATTAGTATATGGGCTAAGATATTACAATAAATAATGGATATTATATCCATGTGGTTATACTGGCAAAGGGATATCATTAAATAGAAGCTGGGTTGTATAGCACCCAATATAGCTTACTCCATGTGGATACCGTATACTTAAAGGGTATAACAACATAGTTAATTTAATGCTGTGATTCATATTACAAACAAAGTTAATATCAAAATAGCAGGAGACCTAGAATTCCTGTTGAAGTAAGTTTGACTTTACTGTTATCATAAATATTCTAAAATGTATATGAGTTGAAGAAGGGTCATCTACGGTGGAAAATGGTAAGAGTAAGTGATGGCATAGAAATGTTAGAGCTCAGTATTTTAAAATGTACAGTAAATTAGATTCAGGATCAGGGTGGGTAAAAAGAAAAAGCAACATCTGTGTTTTAAAATTACTTTGTACATGATGGGAATTCTAGCTCAAATGTCTTATTTGAAGAAGAGGCACAAATGTAATGGAGACCTGGCATCTGTCCAGAGCAAGTCTCACTGCTTTTAAAAAATATATATACTGGGTGAGAGCAGATTTGGTACATATATTTGAGTTTATTAATGTCATGGCTGTTAATGCTCAGGGGATGAACAATCCAGTAAAAAGGAAAAGGGCATTCTGCTCACTGAAAAAGGAGTTTCCTAGTATAATTTACTGCAACCATATTTAAAGAAAAATTATGTTAAAGCTGAATACTTCTAGGACACATCTATCGTATGGCTTTCTAGTGCACTCTAATAGGAGATGAGTGGTAGTACTCTTTGCTAAACACTTCCTTTTTATTGATAGATACAGAAGGCAGATACATTTTAATTAATGGGTTCTTGAAAGGTAAATGTCTCACCTCAGCCAAAAAACCTTCTGTTTTTGATCAGTCTATTAGGGATTTAGGAAGTTTTAGGGAAGAGTCTATTATTTGGGGGGTGGGATTTCAACAAGGCGCTTAATTCCACGTTGAATCAATCAATTAGACACAGAGGATGTTCAGGAAGAGCAAATAAACATTTGTTGCATCATTTAGAAAATGAGGATCTGGTGGATGTCTGCTGGGAAATAAATCTGGATGTCAGAGACTATACATATTATTCTGGATCTTATTCCAGGATTGATATGATTTGTTTCTAGTACTTTGGCTAATTTAGTCAAAAAAGCTAATCAGGAAGTTATAACTTGATTGAGCATACCCTTGCATATATTAAATTAAAAGATTGGGAATTAGTGGAAAACATAGACCTGGGTGGGGTTGAACAGATCTTTTGTTGTATGACCTCCTTAGAATTCAAGAGATGGAATACAATTTTCAGAAATATGTAGAAGAACATGATATGGAAGTGATCAGTAAAAGTATTCTCAGATGCTGGAAAGGCAGTAATGCTGGGGATCCTTAAAATAAAGAATTATAGCTCAAAAAGAAGAGAGCTGTTGAAGAAGAGACTCTGATTAAAGACCTTACTCTTTTGGAGGGTCAACATCAATCTAAAAGAGAGTACAAAAATAATTGAGATAAGAGTGAAGATTAACCAGTTACAAACAGGTAAGACTGAGCAAACATTTACTTATGTTCAACAAAAACAGAGCAATGAAGCTGATAGGGTTTCAGTCAGAAAGTTAAAAAAGAAAGAGGACAAATCAAGCCATCCCTCTGATTAGAAATAAAAAGGGAGATTTATAACTGGCATCACATAGATCTCTGAAACGTTTGCTAATTTTTTCCCATATTTTGCACACTTCAGACCATCCCAATCCTGAATTTATAAATAGGTATTTGAGATGTGTGAAACTACCACAGATGCTGATGTGGCAGCTCTTGATAAGCAAAGTACTGCAGAAGAAGTTGAGGTTGTCAAGCTCCAAGTCCTGATGGTATTTCTGGAGAGTATTTTCCAGCTCTAAAGCAACTAGTCCCTATTTTAACTGAATTGTTTAATGGTCTATTGCAGGGGAAGAAGATTCCAAATTCACGGAGAACAAAAATAGTGGAAAAAAAAAGAAGGAAAAGATCTTACAAATTGTGCATCATATAGACCTCCTTCTTTAAGTAATCTGGATACAAAAATTATGACAAGATGCTACCAGACTGAGTGTCATCTTGCCCAAATATGTTCACCCTAACCAGTCTGGGTTTATTGCTGACAGGCATTTATCTGATAATATCAGAAGAACTCTGAATTAGATCTGTAATGCTAATTCTAGCATTCTTTTTTGGGTACTGAGAAAGCCTTTGACTGGCTGGAGTGAGAGTACCTCAGACAGATTTGGTAAGGTTTGCTTTTGGAAATCAGTTTTCTGTGGGCAGGTTGGCCCTGTATACGTCCTTGAGCATCTGCTTCGGTTAGTGGTCATCAAACCCTTCTTTTTAATTTGTCTAGAAATAGGGTTGCCACTTATCCTCCTGTGTTGTTTGCTATGGCAGTTAAGCCACTTGCAATAAATTTAAGAAAAAGCCCCCGAATAAAGAGCATTAAATATCTTCTGGATTAGAACACAAAATAGTCAGCATAAAAAGCTATGTCTTGTTATATTTGCAGGATCCAGAAGCCTAATTAAAAATTATTGAACAGTTAATTTTGGAATCTGGGCAGGTATAAAGGCTTCAAAATAAATTATGGTATATCTGCAGTTCTAGGAATTTATATTCCCAAAGGGGTCAAAACGAACTGTTGTCAGCTACATAAATTTAAATGACTAATAGAATCTACAATATTTGGGTTAAATATTATGGAGAAACATAAAAATCTTTTAAAGGCAAATTAACTTTCACTGTAGAATAAAATAATAATAGACTTGGAGGAATGGAACGAATATGAAATTTCTTGGCTTCTAGGGTAGAATTGGCAAAAAAAGAACGAGCTCCCAAGGTTATTATTTTTGTTTCAGTGCATCCCCGTTGGTATTCCATGACATTAAAAATATAGCAGAATGCTCTGTTAGAATTCATATGGAAACATAAAGGACAAGGGTGAGTTCTAAGGTTGTATATAAACCTACAGAGTGCAGTGGATTAACATTCTCTAATCTGTTTTATTATTATTAAGCATTTCAATTAAAATATGTGATCAAGTGGATTAACAACAGACCACCCAAATACTAGATACAATTCAAACAAGACCGGAGCACAAATTTATAGTAATCAATGGGTTAAAAAGAAATCTAACCAAATTTCACCCAATTTTTTTTTTAAATCATCCATTCATCTAGACATCTTAGCATCTTTGGACTTTTTTTTTTTTTTTTTTTAAATTCCTGTTACCAAGACCCTCTTCCTTAACTACTTCCATTAACAATCAGGAATGTATACCTAAGAAATATCAAAGTGATTATTTGTTGTGGGTAAGAGCTAAGATTATTCAATTTGGAAAGCTGATCCTATATCCTTATTTGAAAATCATATCAAAAGATATGTAATAATATAAATAATATATATAAATAATATAAAGATTTTCAATACAAGTCAAACATTTTATTGTGAAACCTGGATACAAGGTAGCTCTATCAAGACCTTTAACCGCATTTGTGGAGTTGATCCAGGAGCAAGAAGGAACCAAATGTTTAACGTCTAAGATTATACATACAATTTTGATTGAAAAAAATAGATGTTGAAGAAAGCAAGCAACTTGAAAAAATGGGAGAGGGACTTGGACAAAGAAATTGATCCGGATGACTGGATCTCGGTGTGGGAAAGGGGAAATACATCTTCAATTTCTGTACCTCATATAGAATTTTTTTTAAAAATAAATCACGGGATAGATGGCATCTGACTCCAATTAAGAGCCATAATATTTTTGCTACTAGGGGAGGTTCTCTGTTGGAAGGATTGCAAGAAAAGGGGGCTATACTTGCACATGAGATGATTGTGTCCAGGAAATAGATTGTTTGGGGACAAAATTATGAAAGACAATATGACAGGGAAGTTTCCTAGAGGTCCCCTGACTTGCTTATTTTAATGCTCCAGTAAAGGATCTTCATTTCAAACAATGACATCATTTCTTTTTTATTGTTTGTAGCAAAACACTGTATTTCTCTTTATTGGAAAAATGTGAATTCTCCTCCTATTGAACTGTAGTATAATAAAATATGGACTGTCCTTTTAATGGAAAAACTTTCACACTAAGTACATACACAAGAGACGTGCCAAAAAATTTGGTCACCCATTTTAAGGTATTCACAAAAGGAGAATACCTCAACCAGAATCTTTAGCCAGGCTTTTTGCATATTAACTTGACAGTGAATAAGTAATGCACAATGTAGTATGTTAAGATTTTATTGTAACATTGCTATATAAAAAGGCTTTTTTGTTTTCTTTTAAGAAGCTAGATAAGTTTTTATTGTGAATTTCCTTTAATGGGTTTGTTTATGGTTTCAAAAAGTGCTAGACTCAAAGGCAATGCTATGTCTTGTCCCATCAGAGGATTATGATTTTCAGCATCTTTCTCCTTTGACAGTGATATTTCTATCAATGGAAACACCACTAATGACTGCTTCTTGGAGCAGCTAGTCATTGAACCCATAAGAGGAGAGGACATTCTTGATTTAATCCTAAATGGTGCACAGGATCTGGTCTAAGAGGTGAATATAGTTGAATTACATGGTAATAGCAATCATAATTTAATTAAATTTAACATTCTTGTAGGAGAGAAAATACCAAAGACAAAACCACAATAACATTTAACTTCCAAAAAAGAGGAACTACACAAAAATAACAAAGCTAGTTAAACAGAAATTAAAAGGAAGAGAAATAGGAGTGAAGTGCCTGTAAGCTTCATGGAAACTTTTACAAAACACCCTACTACAGTCTAAATAAAATGTATACTAAATGTATACTCCAAATAAAAAAAAAAAACCAGACAGAGGCCAAAAAAAAGCCATCATGGCTAAAAAACAATGTAAAAGGTGGTTAGAGGCAAAAAGACATTCTTTAAACCATTTGTGCTGCTCTACATGAGACTACAAATGAAGTCAGTTTGGAGTTTACTGGAGAAGGCACTCTTAGGAAGTGTATCACTCATGTCCCAGTGTAATTCAGGGTGTAGGGAGTTTTAATATATAAAAACTCTAAATGGCTTGAGTCTTGATTATTTGAGAGACCACTTCCTCTCTTTGCATTATTTGATACAGCAGTCTTCCGGTTTAACCAAGTGTAGGTGACTGGTGAGGGATTTTTCAATAAGAAACCCGTGGTTCTAGAACTTACTTTCCTCAATGGCCTATCTCAGGTCCTACTCTTTTTATTGGCAGTTTTTCCAGATTTCTGAGAAAAGGTTGGTTAGGGAGGGTTTAAGTGAGATAAATTAAGGTGATAGGGTGGAGAGAGGTATTAATTGGGATGGGTAGAAGGAGTGAACAGAAGTCACCCTTTGACACTGGTCTATTTGTAAGACTTATTTAATGTATAGGATAAAGGATAGGAAATTTTTAGAAATCCAAATAAATATTACAATATCCACTTAAAGCGCATAATGACCTTTCCCCCCTAATCTATTATACATTTCCAGTTCAAATTGCAAGAAGACAGCAGCCAGTGTATTTCTGGGATTAAAAAAATGCAATAACCAAGGGAGTTAAAGTTCACTTGGCCTTCAGACTCAGCTTTACTCTTTAATAAAAGCTATTTATAAATGTATTGTCTGCCATGTCTTATTGCTTTATTCTATTAAAGACAGGCTGTTATTGTTTTTTCTAGTGAATTAATTTCCATGGAGTCTAAAGAAAATTATTTCCTTCCTCCTCCACAGTAAATTTATAATTAAGCTTTTCTCTTCTTTCATGGTTGCATTCAGAAAGCTTTACATATGAGTTATCACTATGATCTTTTAGTGCAAAAAGGCATTGAGGTTATGAACTCTGGAGATGAGAAACACAGTTACGTCCTCTCAAACATAACAATTATCTTTTGTCCTATATTACAACACATTACCATTTGGCGAGATAACTTGTTTATGTAAGGACAGGGTTAAAATGTCATTAGTCTATTCTTTCTCCTTCAATTTACCAAAATGTTTAGAATGAGTTGTTTGCATAATTTAATGTTTGGGTAGGAAAGCATGTTCTAACTCAAGGAAATAGTGTAATAAATATCTAGGTAATATTTAATAAAAATAGAGCCAGATTCTGATCCCCTTATTCATTAAATAGTATACTACTCTTCAATTAGTCCTGTTGGTGTCACTGGAACTACCTACAGAGTAAGATACCACTTAAAATAAGTAAAGGTGTCATTATTTGAACAGTTCTCAAATATTTATATACTGTACCAAATGCTCTTCATTTTCACTGATGGTAAGCATGCCTCACTATCCTTAACATATCATTTCAGTACTTAATTAAATTTTATTCTGTTATAGTCTTTATGGAAAAAGGGAAGAAATTATAGATCTACTTAAATATCCTGTAAACTTAAAATAAAACAAAAACAATAGTTAAATATATAACAAGCAGAAGAGTAAGATGGGATGAATGCTTCATGAAAAAGTTCCCACATTACTCATAATCACATTTTCTCTCTCTTTTTGTTATGTATACACCTGTGATATGTTGGCATGGAGATGGTTGAGGTGAAAGAGATTCCTAAGATCAGAGCTAGCTTTGTATTTTGTACTTTTTAAATGTCTCTCAATCAATGGAGAAACAATGTAACATATTAGCTAAACAAAGCAGCACAGATGTTTACTGGGGATGGGAAACCTTAAAGCATTTGAGTCAGCCAGAATTGCTACATGTGTTATTTTACATCCAGGAGTACTAACACTGGACCACGACACAGATTGAATTGTGAATTTGAGAGTTATTTAATGTAGAGAATTTCCCCAAATGTATATAAAGTGACAAAAACTGTTGTGCTAAATAATTTTGTACTGATTCACTGGGTAACATGACAATAATCTATAGCCCTACACATTTCTTGTTTATTTGGTGTTTAGACATTGAGTTACAATCAGTATGAGAGAAGGCTGATTCAAGTGCCCTTTACCCAGTATGCCGGGTACATCTGTGCTGTTTTATATATGCATCAGTGCAGTGTGCATCTGTCCTAATCCTGCTGAATAACAAATCCTCAGTGACTTCTGTGGAAGCAGGACTGGGTAATATATGTACAAATGTCTGCATTTATATATCTGCATTTAAAACTGGGCAACATATATTTTCAAGATGTTGCTGATATTACTGTCAGATCACACAGAAAACCATGCAGAATATTAGGGAGAAGAACTCAAAACATTTGCATGATGGAAGAAAGATACAAGGCTTTCTTGGTCATCCAGCCTACTGCAGCCAACTATATGGCTAAAGTATTACATAGATACAAAATGTACCTAGGGTGAAAATGCAAAAAAGTGGGCTGTAATGCTGGTTCTGTATCCATACATTCTTCTGTCCATTTGTGGCATATTTGGAGGATGTGAAATACAAAGGAAAAGTCAAATGATGTGGCATGATAAATGCCGAGATTTCAGTGGCAACAGTTGTAAAGGTCATGAAACTGAAGAATTGGCAAGGTGCTATGGGGGGAGCATTGTGAGGGAATACTTAACCATAAGTAAAAGTGACCATTTTTGGAGATATGTTCAACTGAACCTGAATAATCAAAACTTTAATTATCCAAATGTCAGTGTTATCTGTACCAGGATCATGTCATCCATCATTTAATTGCATGGAAACATCTGTTGAAAATCCAAATCCTTGATAGTCTGGACTTAAGTATTTCCCATGACATTCAGATAATCAAGAATTTACTGTAAATGGAGTTTAACTGGCGTGCTCATAGACATAAAGTTACTAGCTATCCATCTTAGGGTTTTATACTGTCACACATCATTATAGTATTTGAGCATCTTCACATCAAATCAAGACCAAGAGTGAAGTCCCTATTGCACATAGCAGAATCTCTGGCTTTCTTCTCTTTTATGGATAAAAACTTTGCTTGTGGTGTTTTCTGTTTGGATGTGTGTTTGTAGAATCAGAGCCTAAAATTTAGTAAATCTTTGCATGTTTCTCTCTCTTCTTCATAGCTTGTTTTATTTTGTTTTATTTTTCTCTTTAAAATATCAAGATGATGGATAACTTGTAAGAAACGTTAGATCATATGAGAATATTTATGGTAGCGAGTTGTATCCAAACATGTACTTATGATAAGATGTAAACATTATTTAATATCTTCCCTCAACCACTGCAGTCACAGAACATTTAAATGGAGTACCGTGTTTTACACAACAACACAACTAGTGTAGCAATATTTAAAATCCTCAGATGCAAATGAAAATATTTTGTCTGAAGCAGGAGACCTTTGCAAAGATATGATTAAGAAGGAGTCCATGAAGCTTAAGCATACAGAAAATTGCATTTTTCACAGCAGGATTAAATTTATTAGAGCCATTAAGTACTTTAATGAGTTTATAATAAAAGTGGATTTAAGATTTACCTTGTAGTTTCAGCATGTGTTCCCCTCCCTTTAACTATAGTTGAATTATTTGCTTAGTTGATTGTTTTGTGGAGCTACTGCCAGATTTAAAGGCTTATGCTTGGTATAATTAAGACTAAGAAAGGAAAATTAAACCAAACAAGCAAAAATAGGTTAACTTCATGAGTTCATAGTTTCCGGCTAGAAGTCTAAGTGAGAATGTACAGTCCTGACAAAATGCTCACTGATACTGCACATACTAAGGGACAAAAGCTTCCCCAAAGGCACCTGACCTGGACTTTGTGTTGAGTGATTCCATTATGCCGGGATGCATGAGCTCTTCCCACTGTAGGCATCAAGATTTCCCAGAACCCTGTGTCTGCAGTAGCATCTCTTGCTTCTAAATTCATGTCAAACAGATGGCAATGGCTAGTGGTCTACAATACTGACTCATTGTCCTCTGCCAATCTATTTTTTAATCTGATCCCGCATAAAGAACAACACGAGTGAGGCTTTCCTACAAAAATCAGGTGAAAATCTGAAAAAGTAATAGATTGAAAACAAGCCTGTGTGATTTATCTAGAATCAAAAGTCTTTTTCTAAAGAAATATCTGCTGAAAGAAAATTCAAGACATGGAGGAAAATATTGACATACAGGAAGAAGAAAAATCTAATCTAATATGTGATCCTTTGTTTAAAACCAATTTTCAGTCCATGCACTTGATTTTAATGAGTTTACTCACAATGAGTTGCTGTTAGGTGAGTAAGGCTTGAATAATCAAGCTCACCATAAGTAAAACATCCTGACGGCCTAGGAATGTCTTTTTTTCTCACTTTCTTTATCCTTGTGTTGTACCGTAAAGTGGCCTGACTCAAGTTCTGCTCCCAAATTGTAGCTCCCTAGCATTTCAAAACCCCTTTGACATCTCCACATCCACTCCTTTTTCCTTCTTTTTGCTCTGTGTAGATTCTACTCATCGACTGTGACAGGACACAGAGTTTCTCTGTGTCCTTGAGCAAGTCATTTACCCTCTTCTTTCTACAACTGTTAAACGGATAACAACAGTTAACTGGCTTCTTGTGTGTTATGAGGACTGAATAGTTAACCTTTTGTGCAACACTTGACGAAATAAGGCACTATTATATAACTGTTGACGTGTTAGTGTATCGGTATTTGTTCAAACAATGCAGTTTTGCAGTATGACAGTTTTCATTCATATGTGCATGTAAAACTTATAGGCAGAATCACTTTTAAAAGCTTTGGATGGGCTTTCATTACAGGGCCTCTTAGCACATAAAAGCTTTCAGCAGATTCTTCTGATTGGCTTAGGGACCAGTAGTGCCAAAAATGTCAAACGAGGCAGGTTTGTTAGTATTCCCACCAGTTCATGAAGCTTGGTGCAGAATGGATATCCTGTAGTTCACATAAGTGCTCCATTCAGTCAATACCTCCTGAAACAGAACTTATTTTTTTAAGAAGGAAAATATTTTTCCAGCGCTTTATGAGTTTTAACAACATGCAACTTCATTTATGGCATCGTACCTTGGTCATAAATTACTCTATCCTGTAAATCATCAATAATTCTCATTTCTCAACAGGAAGCCAGAGATACCGATGAAGGTCATGTTCAGTTCAGGTCGAGCAAGCCAGAGAAGTGCAGGTTTGATTTTTCACAGTTTGTCACCTAGTACCAGAGGGCATACAATAGCGCAGTCCTTACACAACTTTCCTGTCAAAGGCAAAAGGAAATGGAGACATTCAAAACAGATCTAGAGATGCAAACAGTGTCATACACCAATTTGGGTTCTTTTTATTTCAATGAGACATTTGTAGATCAGATTTGTTTTGGGAGAGTGTGGGTTGGGGAGAAGGAAGCAGGAGAAGGAAAGGGAAATAACTGGAGAGTGGAGCACTGTAGATTGCAAAATCAGGGTGTGTCCACGCAGCAATTGAGAGGTGTGATTTGCAGTGGAGATAGACATACACATTCCAATTCTGCTCAAGCTAGTGCTCTAAAAAAGGAGTGTGGCCATGCACAGGTACAGTCCACGCAGCCCCCTGTTTATGTATTTGGGTGGTTAGCTCAAACTGCCACCCCTGCTGCTGCAGACACACCATTATTTTTAAGTGCTAGCTCAAGCACAGCTAGCATGTGTCCATCTATCCAAGCTGGGAATAACACCTGCCAGCTGCTGGGTAGACAGACCTACAGCGGCAATGAACATTTGTATGTTTTCCCTTTTCCATGTGCATTTACTCTTTGCCAAACCTGAACCTGCCAGCAATTTTATTTCTACAAATTCCTTTACACATTTAAGCAAACGTCAGATTTAGATTTTTGATTGAAAACAAGACCACCTCCACCAACAAATTTTTTTCAAGATTGGAGAAAAAAAGTCAGCATGTGTCAGCCTCCCATTCTATTTTATTCTGTTTCCTTTGAGATTATTAAAGCCATCTAGGGGTTTTGGATACCCAAGTCTCATTAATTTTAATGGGAGTTAGGCATCCGAACTTCGAAGGCAGGTTTGAAAGAACTCATGGAATAGGTTTAAATTTACCCTGTGAAGTTCACGGAACTCAGTAAACTATTAATGATCTCCTGTAAAAGGCTTTTTGATCTGCACTAAGGCATCATTGACTTTCTTTTGCGTTTGGGAACTAAAGGCCTAGTCCTGACATCACTGAAGTCTGTGTGAGTTTTGTATTTACATAAACAACAGCAAGCCAATGCCTGTCTCCTATTGAAAGGAATGACAAATTCCCCATTGATTTCAACTGAAGCAGGGTTCCTTTTTAATGTATCAGACAGAGATTGGGAAGCTGCTGCCTGGTGCATGGGTAAGCATTATCATTAAACTCTGGTCCTTGTCAATGTAATCGTCTCAATTCCCTTATGAACTTTGTCCAGGCATTTCAAGACTACAAGTGCAATGTAGAGCAATTAGCAATCCTTGCTTAGAGGATCAAAATACTGAAAGAGAGTGGAAAGTCAATCGCACTTGTCTGAGCTTATAGAGGATAATGTTCATAATTGAAGATCCTAGGAATGTCCAAAGGGTGAGCCATTTCACTGTCCGTCTTGCATTATCCTTCCATATGCAACAGGTTTATTGACCTCATTTCTAGTAGTCCTACTTGTTTAAGCCATGTACATCTGCAGAAAATTGAATGGAGTTGATAGCACATAGATTAAAAGAACTGAACAGTTTGCACTTGGATACTTAAAAATGCAAACTAGTAAAAGCAATAATATTAACAGGAAAATATTCAGTCTAGAAGAAAAAAAGGAAGGCTTCATAATCTAGCATCCTTAAAACAGGCAGATATCAGCAAGCTTTTCCAAATCAGACCTCCTTTACCCTCATTTGGGCCTGGTTCTCCCCTCAGTATACAAGAATATGGCTTTCATGGAACCTGATTTGCTGCTGCATTACTCCAGTTTGTAAAGATCATTGATTTCAATGGAGTTATACCTGTGTAAAACTAGGAGTATCACAGTGGTAAATCAGCCTCACTAACTTCATTGAGAACTTAGCCCATTTACATTTATAATATGGGGTAGAGAACATATCTACATTGTTACAAAACAGCTGAGCTGCAGTTGGGTCTTTTCTAACATTAAAAAAAAACTTCTTAATGAATGTCTTTTCTTCAAGGTTTTACAAAAGACCTTTTCAGGAATGTGCAAGTCATCAAACAAGTAAGCATGTTTACACATAACCCTAAAAAGTCAGAGGCCACAAGTTATTTCCGAAGTTACATCAACACTGCAATCAGAGGTGTAGTTGCAGCAAGTGTAAACATACCTGCTTGATCTAGTGTAACATAGTGTAGACATACACTAAATATGCACCTCAAGAATTTTGCACCAGCATGGAAATCTCCTTTCTGCTACAGTTCTAAAATCCCCTCCGTAGCATTAGTCCCAGTGAGCATTAATCCACTTTCTGCTGGCATTCTTTACTTCAAGTCTCAGTCATATCTCTATGTATTTCCAGGGCTCATATTGTGTAGCGTTCCCTTGCGTTATGTTACATTACACCTCAAACACCTCAAAAACCCTCCACCACTATTTACTCCATCATAAACCAGCAATAAAATGTGGTCCATTTTATTACTTAAAATAAACAATGGAACAATGGGCCCAATTCTCTTCTCACACAAGTGTGAATCAGTTATAACTTCAGTGAAATCAATGTGCCAGATTCTCCCTCCACTACACCAGTATAAAGTAGGAAAAACTCTGCTGAAATTAATGAATGGATTGACATTGATCCAAAACCAATTTAGTGAGATGGGACTCCAATAAGTTTCAGTTGTTTTCTTCCATTATCCCTTATTTGTGATTATGCAAACTCCTAAAAATCCTTTCCAGTTCTACATTTTCAGTGATCATTGGCACTAACAAGAGAGGCACAAAAGCATATAAAGAGCTGTCCTTTTTATTATCCTTCTATTAAAAGTCCATTGAGTTTGAAAATGAACTAAGAGATTTTGCATTTACTTTCTTATCTGCGCTGTCTTCTTATTTTTTCTAATTCAACTCTTATATTCCCTTAGATGTCATTCAAACTTTCATTCATTCAGAAATTAAAAATGCTCTCTACTTTATGTACTCATTTTCATTTACTTGCTTTCCAATGGTAATGTATTTGCTTAGGGCCTTATTTGTCCTCTCACCCTGGTTTTACACTGGCATAACTCCATAGGTTTTGAGGGAGTTATGCCCAATTTACACTATTATGAGAGCAGAATTCTTAATCAAGAAAATTTTTGTCAGTAGTTATTGTCTGCAGTTTCTTGTAGTCTCATGCATACAGCAACAGAGTTTGATGTTATCATTTTAGGATGAAAAGCATGGGTCTGACAATCATTTCCCTTACCCTGACTATACATATTGGTCCTGATTCTCTACAGTATTGATGTACAGCAACTTCAGTGGCTTCTGTGGACTTATTACTGATTTACTCTGGTGCAAGAGAAGCAGACTATGTGAGCTGAATAAATAGCCCCGCACATTAGAATAACGAGGAATCCCTGTTCTCCTATGCACCATTTCTCTTGCAGCATGTAAAGGTGATGTTTAATGGTCATTCAAGTTCTGTTGGCAACTTGAGACAAACTTCAAACATAATATAATAGGAAACAAACACTTCATTCTTTCATTTGACCTTTTTAATGTTATTTAAAGTGTGTGTGTGTGGGGGGGGGGGGGGGGAATAATTTCACCGAGAAACACACAGAGGGCCTCATTCACCAGAGCAGTGTAAAAGGGCCTAACTGTAAATGAGAATCAAACTCAAAGTTTGTAAACACTTTTAATAAAGACACCATGTGTTTTACAGTTTCCCCAACTAGGCAAATATCCAAAAAACTCCTTTGTATTTTTGCATTTTCTTTAGTTAAATTGCTCAAATCATGTTTTATTTTAAAAGATTTGTTTTTATGTAAGTAGAGTGTGCCGTTAAAATAGAAATGCCCCAGTCCTTCACCCTCATGTTCAGAGATTTTGGATCTTATTCAGGCAATAATATGCATCCAGAGTGTTCTGACCTGTTGTATATATATAAATTGTTGTGACATTATGAAAGGAAACAGGAGATAAGAGGAGGAGAGACAGCAGCACGTAAGGCTGAGGTTTTCTTTTATAATGTGCTCCAGATGCTTCCACTTTAAACTCAGAGTAGATAACAAACAAGTCAATTGATGAACCTTTTGAAATTATTTCTCCATTTTGTGGGAACTGGGGTTACTTTAAAAAAAAAAAAGCAGCTTAAAATTCCCCCCCAACCTTCCCTTTGTTTCTACATATCTGAATCAAGCTAGTTTGATCCTTTAAGAGGCTGCTATGCAGAGTTAACCACTTGAATCAAAGGGGCTTTCCTACAGGACATTCCAGCAGTCAGGATGCAATCGCTATGAATTTCAGCAACAAGCCTTGATTTTAAGAATTGGTCAAGATAAAGGTTTCAATTGTAGCTGCATGTGTTTCGTAAAAAAAATTGGTCTCTTTTGAAAGAATGCTTTTGATTATGCCTATTCCCTGCCTTTCCTTCATCCCTAAACAAAACAAAGAGAAAGATGAGACTGCTGTTAACCCTTCCAAATCCAGCTTGAAAAGCATGAATTTCTGCTTGAGAACCAGTTCACAGACCTAAAATTCAGAACATTTTATGTTCAAATAAACCCCATTTCCCCAGGGTTGAGTCTCATGAGTCTCAACTTGAAAGGCAAGGTTCAAGAGAAGCTGATCAAGCCTCTGTTCAACCATTTTGAATGACAAGTTTCAGAGTTCCCCCCAATTTATGGGTCTAATTCATCACTGTTTTTCTATGTTACTTCTGTAACTCCATTGATATTAATAGAGTTACACAAAAATATAACTGGAGCAACTTAGTGATGAATCAAACCCAATATCTGTAAAAAAAAAAAAAAAAAAAGCATCATTTAATAGCAGAGAAACAATACTGCAGCCTCCTCTGAAATAAACGGGGGAGTGGAAAACCAGATTGAGTGCCAGATTCTCCCCATCAGTGGAAGAACCACAAGGTGGATTTTCATTAATATAATCACTATGAGGTTTCCCTTGTGGAGTTTCCCCCATATTTATTAGAAGTGGATAGAAAGGAAGTTTGCCTGCCCATAAAACAGGCAGTGGGATTGAATCCTAGAACCTGAGATCTACACCCATTTTGGGACAGAATCACCGAAATATAGACCAGAAGGAACCCTGAGAAGTCATCAAGTCTAGCCTCCTACTCTGAGGCAGGACGAAGTAAACAAAGACCATCCCTGAAAGGTGTTTGTCCAACATATTCCTTAATTCAGCCACTGATGGGTTTCCACAAGCTCTGTTGGAAGACTATTCCACAGCTTAACTACCTTTATTCCCCTTCCCCCCAATTTATAACTGAAATCTCCAATGTTGCAGATTAAGCCCATTACTTCTTGAACTTTTTTCTGTGGATGTGAAAAACAATTAATCACAGTCCTCTTTGTAACAACCCTTACCGTATTTGAAGACTGTTTTTAGGTCCCCTCCTCAGTCTTCTAATCTCAAGACTAAATATACACAGATTTTTTTTAACCTTACCTCATAGGTCAGGTTTTGTAAATTTTTTTTTTTTTAATTATTTTTATTGCTCCCTCCAGTCTGTCCACCTCTTTCTTAAAGTTTGTTGCCCAGAACTCGACACAGTACTTCAGCCTCATCTTTACTTTGCTGAGTAAAGTAGCAAATTGCCTCTCATGTTTCACATGCAGGACTCTTGTAAATAGATCCCAGAATGATATTAGCCTTTTTTCGCAGCCACATCACATTGTTGACTCATATTTTCAATTTGTGATCCACTATAACCCCCAGATCTTTTCCAGCAGTACTACTGCCTAGACACTTATTCTCCATTTTGTAGTTGTGCACTTGATTTTTCTTTCCTAAGTGTAGTACTTTGCATTTGTCTTTACTGAATTTAATCTTGTTGATTTCAGACCAGTTTTCCAATTTGTCAAGGTATTTTCAATTCTAATTCTGTCCTCCAAAGTTCTTGTAATCCCTGCCAGTTTGATGTCATCTGTAAATTTTATCATCATACTCTCCACTCCATTATCCAAGTCTTTAAGGAAAATATTGAATAGTCCTGAGCCCTTGAGGGACCACACTACATATACCCTCCCAGTTTGATTGTTAATCATTATTACTATTTGAGTATGAGTATTGAGTACTATTTGAATATGGTCTTTCAACCAGTAATGCACTCACTTTATAGTAATTTCATTTAGATCACATTTCCCTACTTTGCTTATGAGAATTCATGTAGGACTGTATAAAAGCGTTACTTAAATCAAGGTTTATCACATCTACAGCTTTCTCTCGGCCAGTAACCTTGATAAAGAAAGAATTAGATTGATTTGGTATGATTTGTTCTTGCATATCCATGCTGGCTATTCCTTATAACCCTATTATCCTCCTGGTGCTTATGAATTGATTGTTTAATAATTTGTTCCAGGACCTTTCCAGGTATTGAAGTTAGAATCCCCAAGTCCTTTTGTTCCTACTATGTTTGCCCTTCTCCAGTCCTCTGGGACCTCACCCATCCTCTATGAGTTCTCAGAGATAATTGCTAACAGTTCTGAGATTTTTTCAGCTAGTTTCTTAAATACCCTGGGATGAATGTATTCAGCCCCTGTTGACTTGAGTACACCTAACTTATCTAAACATTCTTTAATGTGTTCTTTCCATTTTTTGTCATGTGTTCCTTTCCCCTTGTTGTTAATATTAATTGTGTTAAGTATCTGGTCACCATTAACTATTTTAGTGAAAACTGATGCAAAATAGGCATTAAACACATCAGCCTTCTTGATGTCATCAGTTATTAGCTCACCTTCCCAGCTAAATAGAGGACCTACACTTTCCTTTGGATATTGGTTGAGGGCAAGAAAATCCACACAAAAGCCCTCTGCCTCTGGCTATGCCGGGTCCTCTTCTCCCTTGCCTTGGCACCTTCAGCATGCTCAAATGGAGACATATTGCCAGAGTTTCTTCTACTGGCCATTACTTTGGAATGTTCCCCTCTTCATAAAAAGTGTCCCTCACAACAGAGTTATTGTAATCATTTTTTAATGTCTACCACAGGGTATGTGTAGTTCCCTATCTCCCTTTCTCTTCCCTGCCTGCTCCCCATGCATATGGTTCCCTGGTCCATTCCTCTCAGTACAATCTGGAGTTAATTAACTATATTGTACTAAATAAAAACATAAATTTAGCATCACTAGCATACTCCTTACATTATAGCAGCAGGCAGAGAGGCAACTCCTTCTCCTTGGCTTCTGTTCCATTTTCTTCGACTTTGTCTTTGTATTCCCTTAAATTCCTTCTGGAGAGAGGAGGTTAAGGAAGCATAATGAATTTAATATTTGTAAGACCCCAAGAAATAAAGATTGGAAAGGTGGGAAGGGGCAGTATTAAATGAAGGCAAATGTAAGCAGAGCTTGGGGCATTAACTGATACCCAATGTCCATGGTATCTCAGCTTAAGATTCCGAAGGGATCAGAGCTTTTAATCAATAGCAGATATTTTCAAGATGCTTAGAGGAATTGCAATAGCTTTTATTAATTCTATGATTTTTACCATCTTGTTGCTAACACTGCAAATAAAGATAATATTACTTTAATAATTAAAAAAAAGTATCATCCTGACTAGTTTCTGTCCTTTAAGAGACAGAAATTATTACCTTTTCAAAAAAAAAAAAAAAAAAAAGAAATGTGAAACTCATTTCCTCTGTGACTCATTCCTGCAAAGACAAAAGAAAGGAGACCTGCATTTCTCCTGCAACACTTGTTGATATCACTAACACCTACGTTAATGTAAACAGTTCAGCTTCTTAAACTGTTTTAGGAGTTAGCAATGTGAGCTCAAAGGAGAAGCACAGATATCAAAGGAGAAGCAAAGAACCCTACATGCATTTGTTGGCAAGTTATAAGCTTTGTAATTCACCTTTTATTTCTATTTTGAACCAATCAAAGTCAGTAGCACCAGTCCACATTAATGAGCTGCCAAATTTTATTTTTAAAAACTAAAATCATTGACTTGTAAGACTGCAAGCTTTGATCTCTAAAGACAGAAGCAAACTTTTTTGTATAGTGTTTTAACATGGAAAGAGACAGTGAAATTTAGACTTTAAAAAATTGTTCCTGAACTACCAAATTGCATGCCAAGTTTCAACTTTAAATGAATGATTTTCATTGAGTTACCAGCTCATAAAAATGGGAATGCCAAAAAGACTTTAATTATAGTCCAGTTATCTGATGCCACCATTATAAATTTAGTATAATAAACTATTCTAGTCCACAGTACAGTTTTGACACAAAGTGATGAAAGGAAGGAAAGTAAAACTTAAAGCCTACTCTCTCCATCTGCTGTTTGGAAAACAGAAAAATTATTCCAGAGGGGTAGCTGTGTTTGTCTGTATACAGCAAAAACAACGAGAGTTCTGTGGCACTTTAAAGACTAACAAATTTAATTTCAGCAGGCATAATCTTTTGTGAGCCTCAGCTCACTTCCTCAGATGCAGTAGGTAGAAATGATGCAGCAAATGGGTAACATATAGGAGGCGTCATAAACATATAAAGCACATAGAGAACAATGGGTAGGTGGATAAAAGCCGGGTACTTGAGGTCTAATGACAACCATTGAGTAGGAGGTGAGAATGGGTGATCAAAGCAATTTACCTCTTGTAATGAGATAGCCATTCCAAATCTCTGTTTAAACCCAGTTTAAATGTGTCAAGTTTGCAGATCATTTCTAACTCAGCAATTTCTCTTTGAAGTCTGTTTTTGGAGTTGTTTTGGAGAAGTACAGCAACCTTCAGGTCAGCGACAGAATGCCCTGGGAGATTAAAGTGTTCTTCGACTGGTTTATGGATGTTATTATTTTTTATGTCTGATTTGTGTCCATTTATTCTTTTGCGTAGTGATAGTCCAGTTTGGCCAATGTAGAAGGCAGAGGGGCATTGCTGGCACATGATGGCATATATAACATTAGTGGATGTGCAGGTGAATGAGCCCCTTATGGTTTGATTGATGTGGTTAGGACCAGTGATGCTGTCACTAGAGTCGATGTGTGGGCAGAGCTGGCAACAGGGTTTGTTGAAGGGATAGGTTAAAATCACTCCAACACATCATTAAAGATCTACAACCTATCCTAGCAGATGATCCATCTCTCGCTCAGGCAGTGGGCGGCAGACCCATCCTGGCTTACAGACAGCTCCCCAACCTTAAGCAAATACTCACCAGCAACCATACACCCTACAAAAAGTCCAACCCAGGAACCTATGCAGAATACACAGAAGAATACAAAGTTGGGAGCCTGGATCTATTTTTCCTCCACTGTTATACCAGTTGGCTTTAAATACATCAAGAAAATTATTAAACTAAAACCAACTACATAAAAACAATTTTTAATATATATCTGTAATTTTAATCTAATTGCCTCATCAAAACTCTTTTATAAAATAGGCAAAAGGATTTATCTGAGAAACAAATTGTACCAAAAACAACCCTGTCTGGGCCAAGAATTTGTTAGCCAGCATCCATCCCAACAGAAATTCTTACAACCAATAGCCATTGAAAAGTTAGAGTTTAGAATAGTTTGAATATTTATGCTAAATTTATTCAGATTAGTCAAACAGTGCTTTCAGAGGCCGGCACACTTCTACATGCGGTAGCACTTCCAGAGAGTGGATTAAACATCTTCCCTTGTTTAACAAGAATGGTTTTAAGGAGAGAACAAGCCTTCCTACCACTCATGTTTTAGCAGAATTTTGGGGGAGGCATTCAGAAATATTTCCAAAACATTACAAATTGTCATTGAATGGGTATATTTCTAGTGGGGTCCCATAGAAATGGGTTCTTGGCCCCTATGCTATTTAACATTTTAATTCATGACCTGGCAAAAAACATAAAATCATCACAGATGAAGTTTGCAGATCACTGAAAGATTGTGGGAGTGGTAAATAACGAAAAGAACGGGTCATCGGTACAAAGCAATCTGGATTGCCTGGTAAATTGGTTGCAAGCAAACAATGTATGTTTTAATATGGCTAAATGTAAAAGAATGCATCTAGGAACAAAGAATGTAGGTAATACTTGCAGGATGGGGGAATCTGTCCTGGGAAGCAGTAACTCGAACCTTCATGAACCCCAAGTCAATCAGCTGAATGTGAGCTCCCAATGTGATGCTGTGGCAAATGGGCTAATGAAATCCTTGGGTGCCTAAACAGGGCCTTATCGAGTAGGCGTAGAGAGGTTATTTTATCTCTGTACTTGGCACTGGTGCTGAGATACTATGTCCAATTCTAGTGTCCACAGTTCAAGAAGGATATTGATAAACTGGAGAGGGTTAAGAGAAGAACCACAAGAAAGATTAAAGGATTAGAAAACATGCCTTCTTGTGATAGCTAAATAGATTGAGCTCCTTGAGTCTAACAAAGAGAAGGTAAAGAAGTGAACTTAATTACAGTCTAAGTATATACATGGGGAACAAAATGTTTAATAATAGGATCTTCAGTCTAGCAGAGAAAGCAATAATATAAGCCAATAGCTGGAAGTTGAAGCTAGATAAATTCAGACAGGAAATAAGACAGACATTTTCAACAGAGGGTAATTAACCATTGGAAAAATGTTCTAAGGGTTGTGATGGATTCTCTATCACTGACAATTTTTAAATCAGGATAAGAGGTTTGTCTAAAAGATATGGCCTAGGAATTATTTTGGGGGAAATTCTGTGGATTATGTTACACACGAGTTCAGACTGGATGATCATAATGGTCCCTTCTGGCCTTAGAATCTGTGAATATCTGTGGAAGCCACTCTTCTCTAATGCGAGACTCCTCCCCAGCTATCCCACGTTAGCAGATGAACTAGTAGGGACCCTAATCAATCTATCCTAGGCCACAGAACCATCACATTAAACATTCAGGGTTTTTTTTGGGGGGGGCAGCAATAGAATAGTAGAGAATGTAACACATCAAAACAGAGATGTTAGAGTTTAACATGTGAGTCAGCTGGTCTCACATTTATTTTTTACAAGGAGGAAGTGAACCAGAGTGGGGAGGGAAGCTGAATTGCAATATGAGCAGGTGGTCATCAGGGAAGATAGAAGAAAGAAAATAAGATAAGAGAGGCATCTTAACTAAACCAATATTACATTGTAGGAAAATCAGGTCCTCTTCAGCAGTAAAGGAAACGTTGAGTGGGTTGTTATTATCTGATCATCCTAAAATGAGAGATTGATTTAGAAATTCCACAAGCAAAATCTAAACAGTTATGGAATAAATAGCAAAGTTACATTTCATTTGTTCTATCAGCTGAGCACTGTGAACTTTCAGCTATACAAAACATAAAAAGGCTTTGCGTCAGAAACTAAACAGTAATATCAGGTACAATAGCTGAATTAATCCTAAAATAACCTATCTAGACTCCTAGTCTTTCAGTCCTCAGTGAGTCTTTAATCTTGCATTCAGTAGCTACATTTCACAAATTAGTACAGTTGTCTCTTAAAACTGATCAATAAAATGCTTCAAGCAAGCAGCTCAGTTTTCAATATTTCTTTATTCTTTATATATTTTATGTAAGAAAAGTCAGAGAGAGAAACTGAGGACAAAAGATCTATATGCATTTTCCCTTATCTAAGCTTAGCCACTATATCCAGAGCTCGGTCTGGCTTATTCTCTATCTCTAAGTTGACAGTAACAGTCTACTCTGCTTACAGCCTGGTCCCTCTGTCTCTTGTCAGACTGTCACTGCCACATCCTTATGCCCAGCCCTTTCTTAGCTCACAACAAACAACCAAAAACAAGACACTTCCTTTTTTACAGTATTTTAGGGGTGAGGTCTCATTTTAATCCCAGGTTTAGCCGGAAGGAGCCAACTAGGTAATTTTTCCTACCAATTGATGGCCCAGACATTGTTATCTTTGAAGCTGGGTTACCTGAGAGACTTTTTTACCTGTGTCTGTTTTACTTTTCCTGGGTTTCTTAATAATCCCCTTTGAAGCTTCCTTTGGTTTAACTATATGCATTCAGGCAGGTAACATTATCAAATTGAACAGGGAAACCAAGCTACACATAATATTCATAAGTTAATAGAGACATTTTTCCCAGTTTGTCAGTATGTGGATCAGGTTTTAAAATGGCCTAAATAATGCCGAAGGCTATTATTTTCCATGATGGCATTTCGCTAGTTGGTAACAAAACGTTGGGTTTAAAACAGCTTGTTTAAATATATGTATTATGCCCCTTTGCTGGAAATTGATTTGCCTCAGACCTGCCATAGATGTCTATTTATTTTTACTAGGACTACAACCTACATTAAGATTCACAATATAGCGCCACAAATTTTAAAATCACAAAGTAAATGTTGGCAACCAAGAATATTAGGCTGATTGTATGCAATCACGTCCTGATGGATATGTTCCCAGAGACATCCTGAAATCTGGCTGGGAGTTTGGCAATGACGTAGCCCAGCTTCCCTGCATCTTATTCTACACCACAGAGACTTGTAGTTGCTCACTCCAACACTCAGAAATATTCACGCACTCATCTCATTTCAGCAAGAAGCAACTCAAACCATCAGATGAAAATGACTCTCCATCATTACTAAAATATTCACACCTCAGAGAGGAGCCAAAGGGGGACAATGGAATGTGAGCAATGTATGAGGGAATTGCACATTAGTACAAATATCATCAACAGTTTGATAATTTCCTGCTATCTTTCAGCCATTTGGCATGCATACAACAGGAAATATCTAAGATAGAACTGGCCCATGCTATCTAGTTGTTACTTTCACCATGTCAGAGCAATCTTGTAACATGATTAAGTCTGGCTGGCATGTCACAAATACACCTCTGATGCGTCAAATTCTTATTATTTCACAGATGTGTATGCAACATGCCAGAAAATGATACAGTCCATACTATTTTCTTTTGGAACTTAACTCCTTGATAAATATAAACATGACTTGAAGGAGGGTTCAACACATAAGTTACATGATCTGGTTTTTGTTGTGATATTTGATAGTTTTGAAAAAAAAATAGCTGGAAAAGTTCATCTTGTCAGAATCTTTTGGATTATCTGGTGTGACCCAGAGTTTTTAAACACAAACGTTGAATGTACATCATATAATAACATATTGGATGATAACCTACATAGACTCAGGTGGAGGAACTAAGGAGCAAAAACTGTTTGCCAGTGGGAGCCAGGGATCTTGAACCAACGACACACATATACATCTAGTTCTACATTGGATTTAACAATTGGCTAGGAGTATTCTATCTATTATAATCCAAAAATTTTGGGTTCTGATTTAATGTTCTAAGTGAAAAGTGAGGATGGAGGTCCTTATTTTAGCCAAATCAGTTTGCCCATCCCTAGTTAAAATAAGTTTGAGAGATGCACCTCATGCCCTACTACATGGTCAAAGAGGGATTGGATTGCCATTATCACATGTTTTTTGTTACTTTATTGCTTAAATCACACACAGAATTACACAAGGGGGGAAATGGGGAACCAAAGTCTTGATAATGAGCTATGAAAATGTTTCTTATCACATGGTTCTGAACTTCCTGCCATCTGTCTCCCTTTGTCAACATGGGATCACTTAGTAATAAGGCCCTGTTTATTGGAGTGCCATTGGAAATTTCTCCTGGAGCTAACGGGTTGTATTTCCATCATTTTCATGAGAACAATATTTCAAGCCAGTTTAAGTAGCTTGGAAAATCGTAGACTTTGTATAAAAATCTGTCACACCCTGTTAGAAATAAAATCCTTTCACAATTACCAAAGAGGTTACAAAAATGTTTCTTTCCGACTATTCCAAGTAAATTTCTGTGTCTCACTGCTTTGTTTAAAAGAGTTTGTTTTGCTGTGTTTGTTCTCGAACCATACAGTGCATTGGTAATTTCTGCCTGGGATTTTTTTTCTCAAGATTACAGACCCATATGTTCATTTCCCAAAGTTTATGAGGAGCTGATTGAGAGCAGAAGACGAGAGAATTCTCATAAGGTGTTCTGAGTCTGCAATAAGCTATTTCTCAGGAAGCAATCTTTTGTTCCACATGAAGCCTAAACTATTCATTTTTATATGACTGTGCATGGAAAGTCAGTTTGGCTGAGATTTACAGAATATATATAAACTGATATTTTTGCACCATTTAACATGACCAACAACCTCCTGTAGTTTAGTCTAGGATTTTATATGATTTTTTTTTCTGAGGCTACAAAAGTTAACAGAAAGAATACGTTATTGAAAAGGTGGGTGTTGATTATAATGTTACACTTACCACTGTAGTGTCTTACCCCTTATTAACTTTGTGTTTCAGCTGAACTATATTATAAGAGATATACAAATCCTAAAACAACTGAGATATCATATGATTCATTATGATTACGACTTTAATATTCCCAGATATAATACAGCATAAATGATGTTAAATAAAAGCCTATTTAAACATTTAAAACCATCCCTCACCAGCCTTTGGGATAGTGAAGATCATCAAGTTATTTTTTTTTTTTTCTAGTGGAAGAGGTAACTTGAAGACCTGACTCAAAGAAAAGCCATTGATAAAAGTACACAAATAATGAATGGTATCAAAAGGTAGATATGGAGCTTCTCTTCACCCTCAGAGTACTTAAAGAGACATCAAAGGACATTGAAAGTTGACAAATTCATAACTGATAAAAGGAAATGCTTTTTTACACTTGTTCCACAATTAGACTGTGGAACTCATTTCCACACATTATCATTCATGCTAAGAGCTTAGCAGGAGCCTCAAAAATTAGACATTTATACAGATAATATTTAGAGATATAAATAGCAACTATTTTTGTAAACTAAACAAGAATTTTGTGAAATAATCTTTCATGTTTCCGGGAATAAGCCAACTTTTAATTAATGAGAGTTAGAAAGACATTTTCCTGTTGGATAACCTAAGCACAACTGCTTAGCATGGGGTTTCTTCCTTGGAAGTAGCTGGTACTTGCCACTGACAGGGTTGGGATACTGGATTATATGGAAGACTGGTCTGATCTGGTATGGAAATTCCTATGTTCTTGTGACTTTCTAGGTATAATATATATGAGTCCTAGTAAGATATGCATTCAACTGGTTCTTCGCATAAATATAATAGGAAGCTATGCCATTGTTGAGAACACTGCCCTTCCACAGGGTGAATAACCGCTTGTCCAGGGACCCAGGCTATTACCTGTTACGTAGCTTATAATTTCCTGAACCAGCAAGTGTGTATCTGCTCCTACAGATATTTTTTCACACATAAGGTCCATTATCCCACTGTATTGCATAAGTTATTAATGGGATAATAGATCTCAATATCTGCAGGTATCTACATCTTTAAACATAGTGTATATTATCCCTAAAGAAATGGGACCCAGAGCATAGTGTTGAGCAATTACTCATCTGTCCAGAGATTTCTTGTGTGAGGAGTACCAGTTCTATCATATCATCCCTCGTGTTTAACATATCAGTGAGGTGGTGTGAATTTCAATATATCCAAGAGGGGATAAACCTCAGCTCTGTAACTTTATTTCATTGGAAACAGCTGGTGCAGTCAATGAGTTTACGCAATTTCCTGTTAGCTCAAGGGTTGAATGAAAGGGAATTGGCTTTAAGTCTGTGACTCAATCTGGAGAAGATTGAGGTTATGCTGGGGAGGTTAGGGGAAACTGAAAAAAAATGGCAAGAACACCTTCAATTGAGATAGAGAGAGAGCCTGGCTTTTGTTACTCACACTCACCATTTAGAGGTTTTGCTGTCTACCCAGATGCTTCTTTATGTTCAGGTACCAACAATGGTCTATAATGTGGTTTCTCTTTTAGTCTTTTTTTGAAATCTTGCCTTTTGGATGTTCACTTTGAAACACTGATATTCACCAATGTCACCTCAAGATTAGGTTACTGTTAGGGATTGTAAATTGGGCTATGCTTTAAGATCACTGGGAAACTTTGGATGGTGCAAAAGGGTTGTTTGTTTATTAAGGGATATTTTTAGTGAAGTGTTTCTCACAGGAAGAAATTTACATTTGTGCTCTAGTTTCCAGTTGCAATATAAAGGTCTGCTATGGACTTATAAATCCCTATGTGGTTTGGGTCCTGGTTATCTTAGAGACTACCTTTATTTTTATGTGATAAGATGGCTGTTGAGGTAATAAAGTATATTAGCTGACAGTACCTTCATTTAATTATGAGGAGGATAGATCCTGGGCATTTCTCAGCAGTGCTGGTCAAAATTTTGTGACAGAACATTTTTCGATTGAAAATGTTGTGTGGGAACATGTCAGTTTAAATTAAATTTTCTTTTGAAAAAAATCAAAATAAAGCATTTTGATATTCATTTCAAAATGACTTTTTTATTTCAAAATATAATATGATATATATCTGTGCATTATAGTAATATAATAAATATAATATAATATAGAATAACAAATAGAAATGACCAATTAGAATACCAGTGACCAATTATCAGCAATGAGCAGATCAAGTACCAATTACAATAACAATTACAATACCAAGTCACAAATTATATTTGTATATTATTTTAAAAATGTACTAAACCCTAATTTTAAAATATAAAAATATAAAAGATTAAAAAGAATAAAATAAAATGTTAAATATTCTGAAAAATCAGAATCAAAATGATTTTATCAAAATGAAACCTTTTGATTGACTTGATTACATTTTCCATGGGAAAAAAAATTCTGGAGAAAAAAAATTAGACATTTTGTTCTGATCTGGAATGATTATTTCCCCCCTCAAAACATCAGAATTTTCCATTCTAATTTTCAACTGAGGAGTTAATAAATAATAATAATGTATTATTATTATTTTTGGTGTGCAATAACAAAAATGAGAGCCTCATTGTGCTGTACTATGTAATACACATTCATGTTATAAAAGACAATATAAGCCCTAAAGAGCTTACGTTCTAAATAGACAAAATAGATAGAGTTTAAGAAAGGAAGTATTATCTTTATTTACAGCTGAATAATTGAAATACAGTGACATTAAAAAAATTGTCCTAGATCACACAGGAATTCTGTAGCAGAGACAGGAATTAATCCCAGATATCCTGATCCGGTCTTATACCTTAACCACAAAACCATCCTTCCTTCAGTTCACTTCCTTCATTCTTGCCCTGATCCAAAGTCCATTGAATCCATAGGAGTTTTTTCCATTTGCTTCAATGATCTTCATGGATCAGGTCCCAGTTGACCAAACCCTAATTTGTTAATCTTCAGGTCACAATGCAAAACTGCCTTTTCCCCCCCCTCTCTTCAGGGCTGGGGCAGGTATGATAAATTTGAGGCTCGTGGGTGGGTCTGGTAGAATTAGAGAAAATTCAGCTGATAGGACAAAGGCCCTATATATAACTATAATAAGAGTGGGTATATATGCCTGGAGAGTTGGATGGGAGACACCGTTATATATTCTAAGAGAGAAAGAAATTTAATTTTTTTTTAAATGTTCTTCGTATTCATAATTCAAAGGATCCATTACACAACCTACAGAAATTTTTGTTTGCCTGAGTTTCATAGTATCAGAGCTGAAAAAGACTTATTTCTACTGAAATTTTTTTTCAGACCCTATTTCTGTTACACACTGACCCAAGACCCCCAACTGTGTGGTGACTAGTCTGTTGTCAGTGGACTCAGTCACTTGATCCCATGTGCTTCCAAGCCAACTGGGCCTGGGTAGAGTCTAGTTATTGTTTATAGCTCCGTGAGTCTAGGACACGTTCCTGGGCTCAGATGTCATGTCTAATGATCTTTCTTGGGACTTGGAACACTGCGATCCAACCCCACTAGACATCAGTCTCAGAGTCCAAGACCTTCTGAGCTCCCCCACCCAGAGCTCCCACTCATCTGTGATCACTCTGGGTTTCTAGTTTAGCCTAGAGTTGCCAATTTTGTATGTATACCTGGAGGTTTCATCACATGACATAATCTTTGATTTCAGGAGACTCCAGAAAAACCTTGGAGGGTTGGTGACCCTAGTTTAACCTGTTCAGTGACAGTGTGGCAGTAAGGCAAGGAACACAGGCTGAACAAAGAATATCTTAATCATAGAAAATTTACTCTACTAGTACTCAAGAATGACAGATTTTTGAAAAGTTCTGATAGGCACCTTTTCCTCTGCTGAATTTATCCTTTCTGTGATTCCATGGTCTGTCAGCATTTCAGACTGGGCAGTCCTTCCTGACATCTTTGTCCTAAAAGCCCTCCTTACGTGTGACAATGGTTGACCCACTGCATGGAAGAGCGCTCTGATCTTAAATAAGGACTCTGTTTCTGTGCTATGGCCCAGTCTAAGAAACTTCAGATGCACCTGTCATGCTTGCCCTCCCCGTGCAGAATAAATCATTGTTTCATGGTGGGAAAGCAGTAGCTAAGTCATTCATACTCCATGGTTCTAAATTGTGGTTTTGATGGCTTTCAGTGATAGTCCTTCAACAAAACGTCAAACATCTCTCCCAGACTGAAATGAAACATAATGAGCTTGCCTTGGGCAACTTCAGACTAGTGTTCAACATATAGTCAAACCAGAATTCATAATTTCATACAGATACAGATACATTCTACTCTGTCAGACTCCCCACACAGGCTATGACTAACATTTGAATTGGGATGTATGTGTCCTGGCTTGGGTAGAAATACCCATGTAAGCTCAGTTTTAGATAGTGCCTAAAAATAACAAAGGTAGACCAGGGATCAGCTCAAGCTAGCTGTTTAAGTACAAACCTGCCTAGACCATTAGATATATACTCAGTTAGTTAGCCTGAGCCACCACCCGTGCTACCCCAGCCACATTGCTATTTTTAGTGCTCCAGTTGGGGTAGATCTAGTCCGGGTACATCTACATGAGCTAGGAATCACACCTTCCAGCTTAAATATAGACAGCTAAAGACATTGACATTAAGGCAACATCTGTACTATACAGCACTTTTGGTGGCATGCAGTGTATGTACAACTAAATGCTGCAGTGAAAAGCAGGCTGTGTCAACACTGAAGTGTGTAGCTACACGTCAGTGAAAGGCTCTGGCAGAGGGGAGGCAACGGGGAACAGATTCAGCACTTCCCCCCTACCAGAGTCTTTCCCAGCAGCTGGGAATTTTTCCCTGTGGCTGGAAGGACCTCAGCAGCAAGAAGCTTCCTTATTTCTCCCTCACTGCTGAAGCCTTTCCAGGCAGAGGAGAAGGGCTCCAGTAATGGGGAGCTGGCAGCTTTTCCCCATTGCCCCCCCCCAATTGCTAGAGCCTTTATCTGCAGAGGAGAAGGCTTCAGCAGTGGAAAGTTGCCACAGACTTTCCCCACTGATGAAATCTTTTCTTGTGGAGAGGAAAGGCTTAGGCAGTGGGAGGCAACAGGATAGTACACTGCTATTTTTAGCAGTATACACAGAAGGCACAAATTGAGCCTGTAGATAATGTGTAGAGTATGTACTCTGGGTACATATCCATACCCTTCAGGTGTCTTCACTGTACTGGCTTAATCTGTGTCTCATCAGCTACACTGCTATTTATACTCGTGTGGAGGGGGCTGTATGCGTATGTACACTACACAGCACTGAACGATTCCTGCAGTGTAAATGCACTTAAACTGACTGATGAACGGCTGAACTCAGTGACATGAAGGGAATGGAGATGCTGCAACCCTGTGTCTGAAAGGCAGCTCCCTAATGCCCACATAGTAGCAGGAAAAGGGGCCAACACATCTTTGGGGCTTTGTGAGTTAGTGTTCAGAACAGCTGCTCTTCAATTCATTCCCACCACATGGCAAAGTTGCAATGCTATTTCTCCAAAGAGGACAACAGCATGTTTTTGCAGGCCTTTGTACTACCGACATATGACCTCTGGACATCATTTACATGGGACTATACATTAGTTACTACAATTGATGGAAAATTCTCTAATCTAAAGAAAGCTCTCTTCATAATTTCACTCATACCAAAGTGAATGCAACCACTTCCATGTATTTTATGTTATCTGGCCTTTTACCATACCTTGTTTTACCTAATTCAGTGCACTTCATATGCCTTGTCTGCTTTTCATTCTGCTTTTGATTTTCAGTTTGTTATCCTGTCCCCAGTGTTCATTCCAGTACCTTGGGTGACAAGACTTGTAATTACTTTGGAAATACTTTCTTATAGATCAATACAATTGCAGACTATACTGTCATTTTTTACTTCAAAATTTTATCTCTAAAATCTTCCTTTAAATAAAACAGCTGTTATTTCTTGATTTGCTGCCTTTGGTGAAGCTGTCTAGGATTTCCTAAAAGCTGCTATTTGTCTATTTGTACTGTATTGCAAATACTGTACATTACCCACTTTTTCCATTCAGTTTTCTGCAGTTTCTATTCCACAACTCATGTGATTATCACCTCTTTAGAAACTGACTGCTTCCCCTGTTATCCTCTGTGACTGCCCTGCATGAAAAGTGACCTTTTCATAAACTTTGATTATACCTCAGCTTTCCCCACATTTCCATCCTTCAGTTTTCCCTGAGCATTATCTCTCCATTTCCTTTTCACCAATTCATATTATGTTAACAACATGAAAACTGGTTCAGGGTCACAAGGAAATAGGATCTGATTCTGACCTCGGATACACAAATGTAAATCCAGAATAACTCCCTTGAAGACAATGGGGTTATTCCAGATGAATATTGTTTTCATTACATGTATTATATTTATATTAATGTAACAAAGATCAGCATCTGCCTCATACAACTATATTTATTCTTCACTAGACTCGTTTTCTAAACCATGTGTATGTAGACCCAGTAGTACAGTCACTCTGCATTTCAAATGTGGTTTTGACTGAGTCAAGACTGCTGGATCAAACTTTGTGTTATTATTTGAGTTCATGGTGGTAAAATATCTGCTCTGTTGATCATTAACATTATGTTGAGAAACTATAACACTTAAAAACCCTGAAACAAATTATTTTGTGGCAAGATGCACCCAGACTATGTTTTTTTCATTAAGCAAAACCACGACAAAACACTTTAAGTGCAGTTGTTAGAAGAAAATGCATGGGAGTTTCAAAAAAACCTGTTTGTGTTAGGAGGAAAAGTCCCAGTAACTTTTGAAAAATCTCACCCTACATCATATATATTAGGACCCAGAGCAGCTTCTTTCATTCAGAAATATCTCCTGGTGACACCAGTGAGAGTTCTGTTAGAGTAAGGAATGCTGCAAAGGAGTGCTAAGCTGGAAATAATATAACTATGCTTCACCCCGTAAATTAATACTAATTACATTCTTTGCTGACATTACAGAAACCTCAACTCCTTTCCTGCAACACAAAGGTTGAATTAAAAATGCAGACTGGAATTCATTACTTTTTTGTGGTTCTGAATCATCTTTAACATTCTTAAATTCTTCAAGGGCCCAACAAAAAGCATGCAGAATAACCCCAAAATGAAAATGTGAAACATATGAATGGTGATTCTATTGCATAAAACCAAGGGTTTGTGAACATAATATCCATTTCTGAACTCTACATTGTGCAATGTAGATAAGATTTCTTCAATAATATATAATTATTAAATTGATATGGAGGGCTTTTGGCATTTATATATTTACAGGTCTTAATGTCACTGAAAAACTTCATCCTAATGTATTTTTCTCAAGTTTTGTTTAGGTCTTCACTCAACCAAAATAAGCCTTTTAAACGTAGAGCTCATCCATCTCCCTCAAGGGCACATGGGGTCTTATTTATTTTAATGCTTTGGCTGAAGGTTTTATAGAATTCTATTAAAACTATTGAGAACTTTTGCTCCAGTAGCCAGTTATAAATGGGGTCTTATAACTGATTTTTTTTAATATATTTTTTGTGTGTGTGCGCGCATTAGAGTTGAGTGAAGCATGGAAATTCCAATTTGTGAAGGATTTTGAGATTTCAAAATCTGGCTTCATTTCAAATTGGAAAGAAACCCCCAAATTTCTACATTCTCTGTCAAAGAAAATTTTTTAAAAAATGATTCAGATCAATGGAAATGTTTTGACAAAACTGAGACCTTTTGTTTTGATTTTAACTTTTTATATTACAATATAATACCAAATAAAAATATTTTAAAACTCATTCAAAATGAAAAATTAAAAAACATTTTCATCCCAAAATGGTCAAAAGCAAGCCATTTTGAAATTGTACGAACTTGTAGCCATTTTTTTTCTCCAAAATGAATTTTTGGCAAAATCAACATGATTTTGTGAAGCATTTCAATTTTACCAGAACTGCATTCTCTAGTGGAAAATAGTTCTGCTGAAGTTTTTCCAACCAGCTCTATTGTGCATCTCTTCCTTAGGATTTTGGTTAGCAGAATCAATAAGTGAAACATAATGTCGACTTTTGCTATCCCTACAAAAACATGGTTGATTCTGCTTTTACTTATGCCAGTTTTACACTCATTTTATACACTGGTATAAACTCATTGATTTAAGTGAATTTACTCCTTATTTACACTACTCAGAGGTCAGATTCAGTCCCTACATGTTAAAATGTTCACAGATCAGACATTTTGAAAGATATTTTTAATCACATGACATCCAATGGCCAGATGTCCAAAGTGCACTGGTGTTAAGATATATTAATAGAGCTAAACTCCACAAAGATTTGCTTAGGCATGCCTAGCATATGTATAAAATTTAGGTTGACATAACTACAGATTGAAGGATGTGAAAAATTCATATCGCTGAGAACTCTAGCTATGCCACATGAACCCCTGGTGTAGAAGCAGTTAGGTCGATGGAAAAATACTTCACTTGATGTAGCTTCCATCACTCAGGGAGGTGGTGTTCCTACAGCAATATTAAAAAAAAAAAAAAAAAACACACCTTCTGTCTCAGTGGGATGCATCTATGTTATGGATTTATGCTGCCATCGCTATGTTACCATAGCTATGCTGCTATAGTCACCGTAGCATAGACATGGCCTTAGACAGTAGAATAAGCAACCTGTGCTGACAGACAAGGATAATAAAATATTCACTGGAGAAGCTTTTAGGAGCGGGAATACCCAAATACCTACAGGTGACCCCTTCTACCAATCTTGTTCAGACATTGCCACATTAACAGATTGAGAAACTTGGCTGCTGTTAATCTTTTACTCTTTCTTGGAAACTGTAGTGTTTTGGAGGAGTATAGTAGAATGAGGAGGGTTTTTTTCATTTTGCAGGGTATAGCCTTTTTAGTGCACAAACTATTGAGCTAGATTGCGGCAGGGGTGGAGTGTGGGGAGCAAAAATCTATATTATGTTAACTTACTAACGTCAATGGAGCTATGACAGTTTATACCAAATGGGATCTAGCCCATATTGTCCATATAATGCAACATATAAAGTTCAAATTCTTTAGGCTTTTTTTTTTTTTTTTTTTTTTTTTTTTAAATAAATTCATATATTTGGTTTTCTTGATAGCTTTTAAAACTGGTTGGAAATTTTCAGACAGAACAGTGCTCCATGGAAAAGTGTCAGTTCTGTAGAAACTTTTGATGGAAACCAGACAGGTTTCCTGCCAGTTCAATCACCCGCCTCCTTGGGTGACCTGGCTCCTTGGCAGTCTGATTGGTGGGCAGCTGAATAACTGGGCAGCCAGCTAGCTGTCTTCCTGGCTCCCCTGGGTATTCGGGGAGCTGGACAGTTCCTCCCCTTGCTACCCTGCTCCATGTGGTACCTGGAGAGCCAGCTCCTCATTCAGGATGGAGGGGGGGGAGGGAGTGAACTTTTTCACAGGAAGGAAATTCCATTATCTGACCAGCTCTGCTTTTAAGGTTGTTAATATCAAGATAGCTGTGTCTGCTTCCTTAAAAAAACAATGCAGTCTAATAAAATTGGCACTACTACTCTTTTTGGAATTTATATGCAGCCGTAAGTCTATTTTATTTATCTTGGGGTCGTATTCTGCTGCCCATTACCCAAATATTAAAGCATTTGACACATAAGAGCAATAGCAAAGTCGCTTATGGAAATTTATCTGCACAGATGTAACAGATGTAACTTTGAAAACCATGTCCTTTGTTATCCGAACTTATTTGCTTGCTTGTTTGTCAAGCCAATCACTGGGAACCATTGTATAACAAACCTTGGGAGGTATCATTAATAGTTTTAAAACAGCAGAAAAGACAAACTCCATGATAATCAAACTCATTCAGTCTCTGCAACTCTGGCTTCCATCAATCCACTTGCAATCAGAAATCTCTATCCCGCATCTCCTCAAGAAGCCAACTATATGACTATTATAGTCTAAATGTGGTTTTCCAGATGATTCATTTTCATTAAGTTCCTGGAAACCACTGAAATACTTGTAGTCTTCACCTCATGGGGCTGGAGTTTAACCACCCTTACAAAGAGGCCTTTCTCCTCCCTCAGTCCAAAATTCCATGTTTTGAAAGCCTTAGAGCCTCTTATACATGATCAAACTTTCATTAATTGCTAGAAAGCTGAATGCTGTGTTTCATTCACAGTTGCATCAACAGATTGGGATCTAAGTAACAACAAGCAGGGTGCAAGGCATTTCTTAGGGATTAATAATATGCTTTAGTCATTCAGGTACAGACAGACTGAAAAGCTCAGATGTCCTCTGGAAGGAAGGGGAAAGTTGTTGAGTGGGAAATCATTAGGTGAGAGTCAAGGACTGACTCTTTTCCATTGCAGAACTTTTCTAACAAACAGGAATTGCTGAGTGATCGAGTGAGTATAATTGAATCCATGCGTGTTGCTATCTCCATTGCAGGATAGACTGATCAGTGCTCATACCTTTTCTGAGTGAGCAGCTTGTGGGGAAATGAAATCCCCAAGTTCACACATCTAGCTGAGAGTGTACAAAGAGCCAGTCCACGGGGGAATTGGCACAGATAATGCAACAGCATCCCCATCACCTCTAAGATCAATTCTCAATCACTGCTAATAAGCAAAGTTTCCTGAATTTGCTGAAGGGATTAACAGAAACTAATCCAGACACACTGATAAGATACTATCATAATTTAAATTCATAAAGTACACTTCATTTTGAAGGATTTCAATGTGATTCTCAAACCTATATCTGGGGACTATTTCTTGTCCCAAGGAAATAGACTTTACCTCAGGGTTGAAATGGAGCAGCTGTTAAACTGCATACAAAGCAGTATTACACCACCACTTCAGATCAGAAGTAAGGGAATGCTATATGCAGGTGAAACCAAGGAGGAAATTTTAGGAAAAGAGAAAATAATCACTGGCTGTGACACTAGCACTACCAACCAGGGCTGAGGTGAGGAGCCCCAGGTGAGGAGCATCTTCCCTCCCCTGCCCCCCATTTGTTAAACTTTTGAAAACCTTAATTTTTATTGCATTTGGAGCCCATTTCATGTCTTAGATACATAATCTGCATGCCTGATTTATCCCTGGACTCTATCTCTATCCATTTGGAGTAAGCCGTAAAATGGTTAGTGAAAAATGAATCCACATACAGAATACCTGAAACATTTTACTTCAAAAACATTCTCTTTCCCTTTTGTCACTAAACAACAAAAACAACACACTGAGCTGGCATCCCCCCAAGTCCAGCATCCCAGGTGGTCCCCTGAGTTGCCTGCCCCTAAATCTGGCCCTGCTAACAACTAGAAAAAGAGCCATTGGATTTTTAATTTTTAAACAAGTGATAAGGACTCTTATTTTACTCCTGATCCAAAAGATGTCATGTTGCCCCTATAATTATACCAAAGTTTGTTCAGGACTGGCTATTATTAAGTGACACCTACAGACTCACTAAATATACAGCCAGGCTTGCAGCAGTTTCTGCATACAAATCTGGAGAAAAAGTAACTCTTCTGATGCACTGGACATTACACATTTCTTTTAAAAGGAGGTTACTTCTATTGTTCACTAAATTGCATAATGGGTGTAGCTGAAACACGCTAATTAATTCTATTTATTGTTTTAGAAACTCACATTTTAAAAAGGTACGGCCTTTTTAGCTCATTAGCAGAGCTAATTACTTTTCACTGTGAAACAGTACTTCCACAAAAATAGCCCTGTTTTCTGCTGTTGTATTCATTTCCACTGGATTATTTGTGGAAAAAAAAGCAGCCTACATATGGGAATGTTTGCAAATTGTTTATTTTGGCTGCTCATTATCCATTATTCAGGGTGTGTGGGAGGCCACCTCTGTCACATGGAATTGTTTCTGCTTCCTGATTGGATGCATTAAACTAGATAAGCAGGAGAATAACAAATAAAGATTAACAAATTAGGAACTATGTATAGCTTTGTTTACATGCAATGATGAAAATCAGCTATTTCTCAAACAGGTGGGGAAATAGACACCTCTTTAATGAACTTTCATGAACAGCAAATAAGTTGGTTCAAATTAAACTGGTGGTTGGAATTTGAGTGACTATTCACCAACACTGCTTTTGTAATATTTCATCAGCTGTACTCATGGATATATCCCTCTACAGACTCAATCATTAGCAATAATGTTGTCTTAAGGTAGCTTTTCTGGTAAAGATAGAAACCAAAGTAGGAAAATCTGGCTTTTATTTCAGTAATAAAACTGAAGGTAAACTAGTAACATGAAACTTAATTACTGAAAAAATCTGACTTTTCAGAACTCATTATACAGAAAATCAATGACTAGTCATATTCAGGGACACCCTAAAATATGTTGCATGGAGCTCACTTTATGAATCAGATAGATATTCCTCTCAGTAGACTTGCATATTGATATTATAATGACTGCCCTAATTACACTGTGACTAGTTTATTAATGTAGATATCAATTTGCAAATTCATCTTTTCCTATCACTATTTTTGAAACAGAATAAAGAATCACATCTATTGAAAACACACATTTATAAATCAGAATAATACTAAAGAAACCAAATTATTTGGAGATAAGTGCTTTCTTGAGGAACAATAAATATCCTTTAAGTTTTTCTTTTTATTACAACGGTTATCAACCTATTGATCCAGATGTGTTGGAGTCGACCTGCTAATGTTAAACATATTGTAAAGTATTATTGATCATAATCTCTGAAGACACAATAAAAGGTTTATAAAGACCATGTGTCTTCTAATGATCTCACATTACTATTATTTTCTATAAGTTAATATAGAGTTAAGAGTAATAAAGGTCAGCACAATGGTATATAATATCTTCTATAATTGACCAGAATGTCTAATCTTTTATGTTTGCTCTCTTCTGATGTATAACAGTTTTTCATTAATCTTATATGAAGAGGCTACTGAAATTCAATCTGAAGGTGTAGGGATATGTAAGTCCTTCCATTTTCTGGTGAGTCATATCCTTCCATCAGTTAATAGTAGGTGTTTAAAACCCCAATCTTATGACAGATATTTGCTGGATGCTGAAAATTACAGTAGATAACCCTAATTTAGTTAAAATCAAAGATCATGAAGTGTCAATAAATGTTTTAATCTGGATTAAAGTTAATTATGAATAAACTGGTATTGCTATGTGACTTCTGTTCATTCATCACTAAGAATTAGAATAGAAATACATATTAGACATTTGTATTTTCAAATGATGTCCCAATGGAGGCTTTTTGATTAAAAGTATCTGGGAAGGCCCAAGAAATGAGCATTCTGAGTTCATTAGTAAAGCACAGTTCTGACTTGAGTGCAGTGCAATGTTCCATTTACATGAGAAATTTCCCAAAAGAACTGATAAATAAAATAAAATAATAATACAAATAAATAATAATGCCATGTGGTATTGTAACTGTTGTGCATCTGTTTACATTATATAGTGATTTTGGTGAAGGTCTTGACTACAACTGAAGGCTATATGGGGAAAATAGGAGCTCATATAACATTCACAACCAAATCTATGCTATTGAATTTAGCCCATGATAATCAAGTAAATATGCATAAAATTCATTTTTCTTCTATCTTCTTTACTTGCTGGAAAAAAATTATAAGAGAAGTACACTCTTATAACAAGTTCTCCCTTATAACAAGAATTGCAGTGGGGTAATTTTCTTTAAGCAATTATTTTAATGGAATCCATTAAGTAAATGCATAGATGAAAAGAAATAGTGTTTTCAGAATTGGAAGACTATTCTCAGGGAACAGTCTCAGTCTATTAATGCAATTACTATTATGTTAAATGCAACTAGTCAAACCAGTACTAGTTTCAAAAGTGAAAAAGCAATAAAAATTGGATAATGAAAAGGTTTATGGATGGGATATTTCAAAACATCTAAGTGATCTAAGATTGCAAGTGTTTTAAAAGTCACTTAAGGGCTTTTGTAGACTCCCCCCTATATTGTCTATGCTTCTGAAGATCCCACTATACATTGTTAATAAAACAGCATATTGGTTTGAAATTAGTTAGTTTTCTCTTTATTTTAAATTTCATTGTCAGTTGGTCAGCGAGTTGAGATACCAACAGAAATTCCATTTATCTGGCTGATTCAAAACCCAAGAAACATAATTGTGGTCTTGTTTGGGGGAGATGGTGTTTTCTATAACTTTTTGGTTTGAGCTTCCCTAATAACTCTTGCCAACAGAGAGCTTAAGACATAAACAGAGCTTGAATATTTCCACTAAGCATTGTGGCGAATAGAAAAGGATCCTACAAAAAATATTATCTAAATCTTAAATAAGCTTAGCAAGAATATACATGAACTCTGAAGAAAGAAATACAAGCAAGTCAAGATATTCCTGTAGGTCCCTCTTAAACTCTAAGAACTCTATTAAGAACTCTAACAGCTTTTAAGGTCAGGACTACATTAACATTCCTTTCTGTGCTCAGCTCTTCCTACTTCAGCTACCCTAATTGTTCTCTCTCAATGCAGTCTGAGTTCCTAGCTGCTTTTTCAATGCAAAGATTGCATTTAAGGCTCTCTGATAGCTTTTTCTCTATTCAGTACTTTTCCTATCAGGCTACCTAAGCTTCTGTCAGTATAAGGTTACCTGAGTAAGGGTCTGTTACTCATTTTTATAGTCTCATGCCAATCAGGATGGACACCTGTCCTCCCAGGTGCAGCTTGTAACAGTGGTAACAGGGCCCTAGTGAATCAGTTCTAGTCTTGAGGCAAATCCAAGGTAAAATGCTTGGTTGAAATTAAATCTCTCTCTCAAACTCCTGAGATAAAATAATTCTGCTGCAGTGATTTTTTGTAAACAAATGTAATGTTTGTGAATGGTATCAGAGTGAGGACTAGAGACTGAAGTTCAGATTCTCAACAGATGTAAATCAGTGTAGCTCCCTTGCCTTCAACTCCTGCTGAGAATCTGGCCCTGATTAGCCACAGAGCAGGAAAGGCATAAACAGCAACAGTATAAACTTCTCTATGCTTCTATACTAGTATGACTCAGCCCTGATCTGGATGGTGTTACTACCACCATCTTGGACAACACCTAAGATTAAACAAGTGACTTCCACTACCAAAACCAAAAATCTTTACAGCTTGAGCCACACACTCCAGCCAAGATCTAGGACACACTCAGATCCTCTCTGGATTGTACAGGGTGTGGGCAGGACACACTGTAATACACATTAACTAGTGTAATGCATATGGTTTGGACCCATGCCTTAGCAGAGCCCAACTGAATGTAATGAATTTTACATGGGCATAGAAGTCCACCCACACAGGTATGATGCAGGATTGGAGTCATAATCCCTTTTCCTGTCCCTACCTTCTCTTCTAGAACTACTGTTATGTGCCAATTATTTTATTCTCAGATTAGTACCATCTTTGGAGGTGGTGTTCTGTGCTGTTTTGTTTTGTTTTTTGTGGTATAGAAACCTATGTACCAAAACCAGGGACCAAATCATAATTTCCCCTTTCATAAGATCCCAGACTGCCTTTATTTGGTAATGCTTTTATCTGGCCTTTAACTGGAGATGTAGGCCTAGATCCACAAAGGTTCTTAGGCACCTGAACCTCAAATGTAGGTTCCTATGTCCCAGTTTTAAGCTCCACTATAATCCACAAAGCTCCCAGTTGGCTTCTGCCTAAAACTGTAGGTTCCTAAATTCATGTGGTGCCTACATTTTCAGGGTAAAAGTTCCCTACCTGCCTAAATTTATGTCTCTGGGCACATGCACTGCTGCTTCACTCTAGGCATCCATACAGCTACCTGCCACCTTAGTCCCAGTGCAATACACAAACTGGGGGAAGATGAGCAGAGGAGCACCTCACTTACTTTTGAGATCTGTCCACTATGCATGTTTTGCGAGCACCTACGTAAAATCTGGCTAGAGAAGGAAGACGTGTCCATCTTATAATTTTTAGCCCATTAGTTGGAGCAGTTTCATGGGATGTGGAAGACCCAGATTCAATTCTCCTGTCTGTCTACAGCATAGACAGGATTTGAACAGAACTCTCCCATACCTCACAAGATAGTGCTCTAACCACTAAGATGTGGGATATTCTGATTTGAGCTTCCTCAGTCTCTCCTGATGAAGTCACTTTGTATAAATAATTAAATAGTCATGGGATCCAGAGGATTGGACACTGGGTCTCCCATCTGCCACGTGGGAGTCCTAAACACCAGGCTACACTGTCATTCTCTCTTTTTCTGTCTCTGGCCCAATGGATTTAGCCAGGAGATATTGAGGGACTCCTACATCAGAATATCCCATAACTCACTGGTTAAAGCATTCTCCTGAAGGGTGTCAGAGGCCCTTGTTGAAATACTTTCTTACCATCAGGAAGAGGGGGGAATTGAACCTCGATTTTGCACATCTTGGGTGAGTGCACCAGCCATTGGCTAAAAGTTATCAGGTAGGCTTCTCCTCCTCCTCCATCTGTTTTGCATGGAGTCAGACAAGCACCTAACTCATTCTTGCAAGAAATTACATAGATGGCTAAGATGACTGCTCCTAGGAGAGTGTTCCTGTTATAGAACACAAGCAGATATAGGCTCTTCCCTGCAGTGTGGACATAGGTGCCTAACTGTGAAGAGAGACAGGACACATACTTCTCATGAGCTATGAGGTGTCTCCCTGAATAGCACGCTGGCTTTTGTGGCTCCCATTCTTATGCACCTATCTTTCCCTGTGCGTTGTACAAGGAGCCTAGGTGCCTAACTCTGACTTTGTAGTTCCCAGCATCGATCCATTGATTTTATAGATCAGCAATTCCCAACCTTTTTGAGTGTGCGGACTCGTTTACAACTTCCAAATATTTTGCAGACCACCACATGCTACTAGTTGTACAATAAATTACAGTAGTAGGTTTTTAGAAACTATATGAAATTATTTTTATTTAAAATTGTACATTTCCTTGGTGAGGATGTTATTATTTTCCTTTTCCACAGACCCCCTGTAGTAGCCTCGCAGACCAGAAGGGGTCCGTGGACCACAGGTTGGGAACCACTGTTCTAGATGATGAAATGTTAGGCTGAGCATTGCAATGCCTGTGTCCCTTAATGGATCTGAGGCCTAGAGACCGTGTATTACTTTACTGTGCTGCTAAATAATCCAGTCCACCAACATAAAAGAATCAATAATTGTATTCTCTTAAAAAACATATTTAAGAGGGGGTGTGTGGGGGGCGTACAGTAAGTCACAGACCAGACAATTATTTAAATCAAGCTGGATCACTGACAGGTACACTTTAACCACTGTTTTACCATAGTTACAGCTTCTAAATTATGATAGATGCATCCCGCTTTTTTTTCAGACCACTTTAAGCACTGATTATTTTATTAATAGTCCCAAGTATGCTTGAATTTGTGAGTCAAACCATATGCATCCAACCCAGATATTGTTTACCTTACACTGCAAATCCTGTACTAAATATATGAATTAGATTGGATTTATTGCCTCATTCTCATCATTAAGGAGACTATCCTTATTATGCAGACTAAATTAGATAGATATTTATACGTTAGGGGCCTTGTTTAACTCTCTTCTGAATTTGCTACAATCATATTTGATATATTCTTTGCTCTGGCTTTTTCCTTTGTGTACTGATTTTTTTCACTCACTGTATTGATTGTTCATCTGTTTTGGTTTCACATGACAATATTCCTCTATCATATTTTCATAGTTTTCATTAGGCTGTTCTTGCTATATATAAAGTGAGAACATTTTCAGTTTCCTATACAATGGAATAGACACACAATGCCCATACTGTTAATGTTTGTTGCATGTCTCATCCAATGAGGACAATATTGAAATTCTAACTGTTCTAATTCTACCTGCTGTCCACATAATGGTATAAATCACTAGAGCTAAACAAAGGATAAGTTTGGGCAATTGATTCTAACCAGATTTGGGAAAAAAAATTAGAACATCTTTTCTTTTATGTGAGGTATCAGATCAGGTCTGAATTTGGTAGAGATTAAAAAAATAAATTAAAAAAAAATTCTCCAGGTCATCTTTAGCGGCTGAAATATCAGAGATTTTTGATGAAAACCCCCCCACAACAGATGTTGTTTCTTATCATGTACACCTTACTCTTGTAATATTTTTATGTTTTTGGTATCGACATAGACTCTCCAGCTGGTAAGTTTCAGTTATAAGCTATGGGAAATCAAGCATGACACATTTCCCACTAAGGGAAATCCAACATCACTGAATTGAAACATTAGGTCAATTTGGATCTGAGTGTCTCTTTCAAAATACTAAAATGAGTTAATTATGCATGTATCAGACAACCATCATTGTAGTGTCTGGGCAGTAGTTGCATATTTAAAACACCATATTTTGCACAATCTTGGAGATACAAACTCAACATCACTTGCATCTTCTAATAAAACTATGTCTAATAAAAAGAAAAAAGAAGCCAATTAAAACAGGAATGACACTTCAAGACATCACTGGTAAAGGGGATACTAATACCCACACTCTGATCGAGGAAAAGTCCTTCATCATGTCTTACCTTGGTTAGCCACCGGGCTCTGACCACACATAGAAGCTAAGGATCTGCAAACTGTCCTCACAAGGTCCACCATTTTGGAGACCAGCATTTGAAATGTTCCTTTGCTTTCAGCTAATATGATGAGACAGGAGTAGAGGCACTCTCTGAGATAACCAGATCTTAAGTATTTAGTGCTTTATATATGATAATCAATTAGTTAGAGAACAGACATGTACACATATTTGTAAGGCTCTGAACACAAATATGGAGAGGAACTGTTTAGGATGTGACAAGAAGTCATAACTAGGACAAATGGGAAACAACAGAAAGGAAATGTAGGCTGTACAACTTCCTGAAAAACTTCCCAACCCTGAGCTGTATCAATCTGTGGAATGTCTTCCTTGAGGAAGTGGCAGAAATCCCACCATTTGGGCCATTTAAAAATAGATGGGACCATGTGTACGGTATGGATTAAACTTATATTAGTGGGGAAGTGGCCTAGAATAAATCATTTAATTTATAATAATTTAATAATATAACAAACAATTTCCATCACTCATTTCTATGATTGTTCTTCCCTTTTCTTTCTTCCTTTTTTCTACTCTCACAATATTTCCTCTCTTGTATTCCATTTAATTTCTTAACCAAAGGCAATCTATGTCTTGCTTACATGTTCTCTTTCTGATTATGTTCAAGTGTCAAATTGTTACTTATGACAAAATTCGAAATTTTGTTTTAATTGCACTGGTTTTCAGAGCTACTATGGTGACAGGCACTTTAGAAATGCTGATACTGGGTACAGCCTGATTCTAATTTTTACACCTATTTACACCAGTGTTATTGGAAGTACCCTGATTTACCATGGTACAAGTGTCATCAAAATGAGGGCCACAAATTAGGTTTATTCTGAGGGGATAGTGTTATCCAGCCAGCTTGGTTCTTGGGTAAAATGTAAAGGACATTCCTCTCCGATCTTAGAATATCTAGAATTATTTTATTACATAATTAAATTTTGCAGCCATGCAAGTTAAAAAGGTATGAAACAGACTCATACATTTTCTCCCAGCTCTTAGAATGTTCACTAATTCCCTTTTGTAATAGTTCTCATTGTGTAAAATAAAAGTTTGGTTTTAAACAAAGAAAGAAAGACTTTCCTTTGTTAAAGGAATATAATATGTAGCTTTTAAAGATGTCATTGCCATACATAGCTGTCTCACACACTGGATAGGCCTGCAAAGTAATATTTCAAAATGTATGACAGGTCCCAAGGCTAAAAATACTGTAGGTACATAATGTATTTCACAAGATAGAGTACACTTTTTTTTTTTTTTTTGTCAGATAATGGACTCAGTAGCATTGTAAAATTCCCTAGGGCCATTTAGATACCAAATATCATTAACTACTATTTATATATCTTCCTTTGCTACACACTTTACAGGAGTGCTTACAGAAATATTCTTCAGTTCTGATTCCCTATACAATTTCTTCTCATCGACTTTAAAGGGTTAATTTCTAATGTTTCCATTTGAAAAATGAAATTAACATTTTTGTATAGCTAGATAGATGTATAGATTCCAAGGCGAGAAGGGACCATTGTGATTGTCTAGGCTAGTTTTCAAACTTATTTGATCGCACCCTCCTTCTTTGTGTCTGTAGCAGTTTATGTTCCCTCCCTCCACACAAGTACATATACTGACTTATGTGGTGGCTGTGCTTCACTTGAATCAGTTTAGGCTTTTTTGTTTTTCACTTGAGTTGGGTATTTTTGAGCCAACAGTCTATTGTAATAAGAGCAAAAGAGAAACTGTGGTTGTGGTTGATGCTTACAATTAAATATGCACACCATGTCATACCAAACAGATTAACATACAGATGGCAATGACTTTGTATAATGCTTAACAGAAATCTGTCAAAATGCTCAGCGCCATCTAGAATCAAATGCACAGCGCCATCTGAGGACCTAATATGTCTGGAGGAATCTGCTTTGCTGATTATTCATCGCTGAGGGTAAAATGTATGCAAGTAAGTTTTTTTTCCTCAAGCTTCTCCCCCAGAATGCATTCTGTATCCTCCTAAGGAAGTCCAGTCCCCAGTTGGAGATCTAGTCAGCCGTCCTCTGCTGTATTGTGCTCCATGATTTGGCCTCTTAACTAGATGGGTTACAAACCCTATCAGATGCTATTACAGAAAGCGTATTTATGCTATTATATAACTTTACATCACAACGCCCAGTGAAATTATGCCCCTCACTTGATCTTTTCTGGTTGATACCACTATAGCTAGTGCTCTTGTGCTTCAGTTCTTAATTCACTATACACATACCAGTCCTACCTGTTTAATTCATCATCACGGTCTACGCTTCTGTATAGTGCACCTGATTATTACTCTGAACTTCACTGGGAAATCTCTGGGTTAACATTCTCAATATGATCTTTGACCTGAGCATTTTAGGAAAGATCTATCTGGATTTACATGCCAGAACCTTTCCGTGAGCTCTTCCAGCAATTGGATTCACCCACACCTTGGTTCTTTCCTTGGTTAAGGATCTCAATCTCTCAAGAATGGGAGACCTTAGCACTAATATTTTTTCCTGTTTCTCTCTCTTTCCACAGCTTCCTCTGGATGGCAAACAGGATGTTTCACCTACGAGAAGGAAACAACTTGTTGCCACTGTGGTCTTACATTCTCTCCAAAGGTTCTCCCTCTCTCTCAGGTATGAATTTATCATGGAAAGTGTATGGTGAACTAGTGGGCCTTATACTTGCTTCTGCAAGTGATGATATCATAATTCGTAGGTCATACAGAAGACAATTCCATAGACAGGCCAATGGCTTAGTCCTCCACACTTACTATAGGCCAGACACCAAAAAGTGTGTATGCACTATCTTCAGCTGTTTACTGAAAAGTAGCATGCATGTTCAACTGGCTGTTTTCTGTTTGGATGGGTTCCAGGATTATGAAAATGAGACCTTTCTTAATCATCTGGTTATGCATGTCCAGCCTTTTTTAAAAACCCATCTTGTACATTTAGTGCAAGATGGTAACGTCACTGCAGAATATTTACGCTTCTTGGTGACATCCATTTTACCAGAATCATTCTTTAATCATGGGGCATCAGCTACTTTAACTATTCAATTCAGTACAAATTCCATTCCAGTCCTTTATAGTGTGAGCCTCTCTGTATGGTATTTGCTATAGCCATTTTTTTCTTAAAGCTAAAATAAATCCACCAGATGGCATTTAAATTATGTAGACTTAAGAGGAAACAATCCATCAATTAAAGATGAAAATTCTCACAATTTATTAATTTTAGCTTCTATAGAGCAACTGCCCACCATACTGTTCATATTCATAGCAAAGACCAGGTTCATATGGCTATTTCTTTAGATCATCTTTGGTTATTTGTCATCCAATTGATAATAAATATAGGTCTTTAAAATTTCATTTATGCTCTAGTACTCAATGGAAAAACTTACACTTTTAATGGGAAAAAACTACTATTTTAATTATGGCATTTAAGAATGTTGTATATTTTGACTCATACGTTTGGAAGCATGTTATATGCAAAGTAACAACAACAAAAAAAAACCCAAAGGAAACATAAATAATAGAAGACTTGAAAAACATGGAGGAAAAACAGAAATTCTATCCATCTATAACCAGGTCATGATTAATACAGGTTGTGTAAGAGGAAATATGATCAATTTATTTTGATAAAGATAGCCATTCATTAACCTTGTGTGAAACCATAGCCCTAAATTTAAATTAGATGCAGTACATAACACTCAACAATATAACCATATCTTCTCTATTATATGCAAATCATTGTTTGCATTTGCAATTTTTTGTCCATATTATGCTACTGTTCTCTTTGGGAGGTATCTTGGCTTTCTATGATGCTAAAATGAGAGATATTGGCTTTCATGTTGACACATGCTCTTAGCATGGATACTCCTTTAATACATTCCAATTTAAGTGGATTACAGTGTAGCAAGGCCTGGGAAAAGCCTGATGTTTGTTATTACCTTAACTTGGAGGCTTTGTAGGCTGCACCTCATATTAAGTGAGGCATAACCTTTATAAAGGATTTATTATGAAAAAGGAAAATACCATTGACCTTCTGTGCTTTATTTATTTTTGTTACAGCAAGTTGGTTCCAGTGACAGGTCTGCACTTTATAGAAACAAATTTCACTATTAAAAATCTCTCTCAGTTCACTGTCTATTTCGTCTTCAAGAGCTTTCTAAAGTCAGTGGATGTATTACCATGAAACCTGATATTTAGAGAAGAGACTCCTAATTTATGTCCTCCATTGTAGGAATGACACAAGTAGGACGAGAGGCAGATTCCCCACACGTGTTTACAATAGGCAGTTATCAACACATCTGGGTTGAATCTTGCTCTAATCTAATTCAGTCATTCTTGTGGAACAAATACTTTAACAATCTGTTCTAAAAATAGAAAATTTGAGTATTACTTTTGGCACTTTCCAACTCATTTGTGAAAGTAAAGGTACAGTCAGAGATTAAAGCTATTTTAGTGAATAAAAGTCACCTTCACTTGGTCATTTCTCTTTATTTTGCTAATGATGAATCATACTAAAAGAAAATCACTGGCTACTACAAACGGCAAGAGAGATGGTGGGCAATAGCTTGCTTTAAAGTTAATTCTTTGAGAGAATATTTTTGTAATCTTTCTACAAATTAACATCTCTCATACTGAAGCATTGACAGAAAAGTCTAAAATGCAGAAATATTAGACACATTTGAAATAATATCCATGGAGTTTAAATATCAACGACTATCAGTGCTAGAGCAGAAGGCTAGGACTTTTTATTTCCTGGACATATGTGCTATAAAAGCAGAAACATAAACATTAACTCCCCTTCTTTAACAGGCAAAATGTAAGCTCAGCATTATTTGTTTTGAAAGAAACATGGTTTCTTGTGCTTAATGTATAGTAGGTGGGGCTGCATTAAACTAATTGTAGTTATTCTGAACAGTTGCACTAATTCAATACTAAGACAATCTTGCAGTCAATAGGAATTTTGCCTGAAAAACGATATCAGGATTTGACCTAGCAGTTTTTGTTAGATGTACTATAATATTTTCTTTTTTTCATGCAGATACCCAAGTCAGAAACCTCATTAAGTTCTCTGATTTGACAAAACGTGGGACATGCATTTTCCAAATAAATTGTAAAACACATTTTAATCAATCTTGTGCTGTATTAAAATTCTTATATTCATGCAAAGGAATATTAATGTCCTTTGTATTTTAACATAAATTAATTTAATATCATCAACTAGTCTGTGAAACCCAAATTCTGCTCACTGCCAAGGAATCTGGACACTTTTAAACAAATACATAAACTAACCATCTGGAACCTATAAAAGCCACCTCTACTGTAACTGATTAACTAATCATAGACTGCTCATCATCATGTCCATGTCAATAGTCATCAAAATGTTTGCCTAAATAAGTTTTCTATATGCCATACCTGGATTATGGTGACTTGTTATAAGGGGAGAGATGACAAATATCCCTAACTACTTCTATTTAGCATATTCTGCTGCCAGCACAGAATGTGTTTGGCAAGTACACTCTAGATAAAATGAATTGTTATGATGGGTCACGATGTGAGACTTGTCTACTTGGGAAACTTTCACTAGTGATACCTGTATAATTCCCCATGTAGAAGTCTTATTCCAGATCACTTTTTTCCATTTAGCTTAAACCCTTCCACAGTGGGTAAGTATAACTCTTATACTGCAATGTCATGGAAAGTGTTTCTAGTATAATCATACCAGTTTAAATTTAGACCTTAGCTTATATGGGTATAATTTTCCCATGTCAAGCAGCTGTTAAGCAGTTTTCCACAATGCTAGGTCCTAGAAGTTTCAAGGTTTAAAGATCATAACCAACACCTTTAACAAAACTTATAAGAAAAAAGTGAAGAAATAAATCACACATGAGTTCAAATGTTTGCATTGCAAATTGAAGGTGTGGCAGCCAATTTATGTTAGTTCATGTGCATAATTGGTGAAATTTACTGGAATCTTACCATACATACAGTTTGCCATATCTTCAGTCTTCTCCACATGTTCAATCTTATCTCTGGGCATCACAAATCAAATAAGGACTTCTAGGATCCAAATCTGGATAGGAACATGTGTATTTTATAAGCACATAATATAAGATTATCAGCAGATGTCTATCTATAGTATATTCTCAATCTGGAATCTCTGATCTGGATGAATCTGTTGTTGACACTGGATTAATAGATAGATAGGTTGTATGATGAAGTACCCTTTTCAGATGAAACATGATGATGATTGATTTGACTAGACAACCACATGGCAATACATTAGACTGAAATGTCAGGAAATAGTAGGCCAGCCATGATAGCCTTGACCTGAATCTGCAATAAAAGAAAATTAAGAGCAATTTTTGGTGTTACTTTAAATATATAAAACAGATGTTCTTGATACTACAAAGACATGGATAGATAAAACTATAAAAGTCTGACAAGAAATGAGAACAGTAATAAGAAACAGACATCAGAAATGGAATGCCACTTAAACCTTCATTTATTATCCAGTGAAGTTTTTCATTGTGTCTGTATTACAGTTGTAACAAATCTTTTTTTGGAGTCCTCTAGGTTATGCAAAATACAGAGAAAAGATTTGAGTATCTTATACATGACATTACTACGGTTAAACTTGGTATAATCGTTTTTCATTTATATAGCATCATTCTTCTTGTCGGATTCTGTCTTTTGCCTAAGTAAACCTTTATAAACCTCAGCAAACCCCTTTACTCACCACTTACGTGCAAACACCTCTCAGATGGTGGCAAGTTACTGACTGCTACATGGAACTCTAAACATTAATATGAAATAAGAAAGGAAAAATATTGCAGCCTATTGCAAGTGCAGGGGAAAATGAGGTAGCAGAAAGTAATTGTCCAAAAAAGAGTTTGGTCAGGATACCCAAGCTAGCCCTCCTACTTTTGGGAAAAGTGCGTTTGGATCTTTACATTCAGATTTAATTTACGTACTGGATTTTCAAAGAGTAAATTAATAGAAATAGGAATGGAGCTAGAGAAGGGAAGCTTCCCAAAAGTGATACTGTATGATATAAATTACAAAGTTGTTCCAGAGTTAAAGCTTGAAAATATTGAATTTTAAGTTATGTATACCCTTATCATTTACTATTCTATTCTATACAGATTCTTAATACTGTGCTAATCAGAGTGGTATCTAAGCATCTTTCAATACTGTGTTAAATAATGTAACTAACATCTGTCATATGTTGTTGGTTTTCTCCTCCTTTCCTCAGGGAGAGAACCATGTGCAGTGGAGTGTCTTATTTTCGTAGGGTTTTCTGTTTGTTTTTGTTACTGTGTATTTATATTAGAGAAGACAAGGTCAAAGAATTGAACCTTGCACTTGGAGCAGCAGGTAGTGTGAGGTTGGCGGTAGTCCTTAGTTTCTGTGAGAGTTCATTCCTCAGTCTCAGACCAGCCCCCCAAGACAGTTCTGTCTCCCGTACTGTTGAAGTTTATACTTACTGTGGAGAGTTCCATTGTGTCAGAGGAGATTAGCTGTCAACCATACCAGAGCTTTAGGTGATCTTTTAGTTATTTTGGGTAAGGGCCATGGAGTGCCTTGAAGACCTTCAAGGACCAAGGCCTTGAACTTGAATCAAAAGGTTATGGGAAGCCAGTGTAGAGAGAGAAGGTCATGTTTCATGTGCCCATGATAGTCCATGTTGCTAAGGAGACCCACCACAGAATTCTATAATAAGTGGAGTTTCCTAAGTTCTGAAGACTTCATGACCACGTATATTGCCCTGTTTTAGTCCCGCTAAAAAGTGACAAAGTTGTGAATAACTGAGGCCAGATCTTTGTATGCCAGGATGGGACAGAGTCTCCTACTCAACTGGAGTTGATAGCAGCATCTGTGAATAACATTTTCTACATGACAGCTTAATGTCAGAAAGGAATCCAAGAATGCTCCTAAACTATGGCCTGAATCATCCAATTATGGGTGAGTATCTTCAATGAAATGAGACTGTACTGCAGCTCCAAATGCTTCAAAATATTTTCCTTTGCTCACCAGCATCACATCTGTCTTGCTTGACTTCAGCTTCAGGAAGGTATTCTTTATCCAAGAATTGATTTCAGCCAAGCACTGGGCTTCCTTGGTATTAGTGGTGTGGTCACTTGAGGTGAAAGTTAGATAGAGCTGTGTGACATCTGTATATTGATGGCACTTGAGTCCATGTTGTTTTCCCAGTTTATCTAATGGTTGTATGTATATGTTTAGAAAGACTGGAGAGAGAATTTATCCTTGTGGAACTTCACAAATGAGGGACCTAGTGGTGAAGGCGCAGTTTCCATCACTATGTGTTGGGTGGTGCTCTTCCAGGAATGACTTAGCTCTAGAGACCCAAAGCTAACATTGAGAGTATCCAGATGTTACAATCCTGACTTAGCTCCCCCTTATGGATGCTCACCAGGCTTCTGTAATAGACCCAAACTTTGGATCTCAAGTGCTCTTAGGCTGGCTGGATCGAGACAGAGTCCAGTCACTGTCTGAAGTTCTGGACATCTAGGCACAGTCTCAGAATGCAGAACCTCTATCTAGCATCCTTTTCTGAGATACTGACTCATCATGCTAACTGCTAGGCCTCAAAACTACTGCTGTCATTCCCATTTGTAAGTGCAAGTTCCCCAGAGATCCACAGAGTGGTGGACTCTCTGGATTATTATTTTATCCTTTAGAGACCACATGATAGTTAAAGCAGGAGACACAGAGTCTTTGCAAAGGAAATTTTAAACCAATCACACTTTACTGGACAAACCACAAGAGCTACACAGACCTATAGAAAATAACAAACACCTGCACTTAAAGTCCTACCTCCAGTGTCCTCACCACTCCAAGAGGGTTTTGGTTAGACCTTTTGGTGCCCCAGGAGCCTCCCCTTCTTTTTTTTTTCTCCTGTTAAGTCTTGCCTTCTGATGGATGTCTGTAAAAGAGATCTTCTCTCATATCAAACACAGCTTTATTAGGATGCTTAAAAGCTGAGCTTTCCCACTACATCCATTAGAGTCTTTGCCACACCCTTTGATCAGACCTGTTCATTTCATTGTTTCAGTGAACAGTCAACAGTAAATAACCATAAAATCATAGAAATGTAGAGCTTGAAGAGACCTCAAGAGGTCATTAAGTCCAGCCTCCTGATTTGAGTCAGGATGAAATAAATCTAGGTAGTCCCTGAAAGATGTTTGTATGAAGTCTTGTTTGGGATAACCAGAATTGTGAGCCCTTATGTTACCCCTCTCAGGCCTGGTCTACACTACAAAGTTAAGTCGACACAAGGCACCTTACGTCGATCTAGTTGTTCATGTGTCTACACTTAAATTTGTCTCTCAACACTGTAAATGCCCTGATATGCCAACATAACAACACCAACTCTCCAAGTGCTCATGGGTAAAGTGCACTGCAGACATGTTGGTGCCGTAGAGAGGTGATAATGGGGAAGATGTTAGAAATTCCTCCTCATTATCATGGTGTTTGCTCTTCTGAGCATGTTTTCGCGGCGCTGGAGTTGTCAGCTCCTTTGTAAATGATTGTGCTGAGGTGCGCTCTGTAGTCTTTTCCGGTACAGATGTATCCATCGGCACCGGTGGTGCCGTCAGTACACTCGGGGCCATCTGTTGCTCAGGTTGTATCAGTGCTGTCGGTGCCGTGCAGTTTTTCGGGGCCAATGTAGACTGGTCGGAGTGTTTTTCGGTGCCGTATCACTTATCGGCGCCAAGGTGTGAGTAGGTGCCACTGTTCGGGCCATTGCTTTAGATGGTGCTATGTCACTTATTGGTGCTGAAGTCCAAATCGGTGCCACTGTCGAGGTGGTTTCAGCTGTTTCACGGACCGTTGCTTTAGATGGTGCCGTATTGGCATGGGGTTGTTTATTTTTGTCTCGCAGCACCTTAGAGGAGCGATGAAAGCCTCTCTTTGTTGAGGAGGCCATAGTACCTGAGGAACCTACAGCCTCTTTGGTACCAAAATCTTTGTCCTTTTCAGGTGATCTCCTTTTTCTTGGCATGCTCCATTGTAGATGGAATAGAATGCCTTTTTCTAATGTTTTCTTGTGGGGAGACATTGCTCTCCCCAGGGTCTGAGACAGGTCTTAGCGACCACTCTATGGGTATTAGTTTCAGGTGGAAGTCTCTCTCACACCTAGCTCTGGCTTTTAGGTTTGTACAATGGATGCATTTCTGGGCAACATGTCCTTCACTGAGGCATCTGATGCACTCGGAGTGTTCATCCAAAGCAGTCATAGCGTCCCTGCATGAGGTACAGTGTTTGAAGCTGGGAGAACCCGGCATAATTCTAGCTATGACGGAAGGGTAAGACTGAGGGGAATTTTTTTTTTAAATGGGGAAGGATTAAGGTAAGATACACTAAACTATGGTTAAAACCAAGTAACTTTACGAAAAAATAAAAGACGTATCGAAGATTTCTAGTCGGCTATAAAGAACTGCTGGGAGCTCCATCTTAGACCACAAATGCATGAGAAGGAACTGAGGGGTCCTCATCATGCATGCTGAAAAGGGCGCCAACGGCACCGCGAGACAGGGATGGTGCATGAGCTACCCAGATGGGCATTACTGGCAAAATGTCCGATTGAGGACGCGCCAACACCTGGAGTGGAGCACCCACAGGGACACTACTCAAAGAAGAAGCAGTGGTTCCATTATTCAGCTTGCTAATCAAGTCCAGCAGAGCGGTTGGGATACTTAAACCCTTTAAGGCCTTCCATAACGTAACCCGGTCAACTGAGTCAAATGCAGTTTTAAGATGAACATACGCTACATACAGGGGTTCCTGAACTCACAGCGTATGTCCAACAACAAATCAAGAGCCAAAATGGCATCTAATGTGGACCTGTTCCTCATAAAACTTGACTGCTGGGGGCAACGCTTCCAGTGTAGCAGGGGCTTCAAACGCTCCAGCAAAACATGTGCAAACACCTTCCTTGACACAGACAACAAGGTGATTGGCCTGTAGCTCTTACATTTGCTGTAATGTCCTTTGCCCTTATAAAGTGAGATCACAATACCATCTTTTCAGATGGTTGGCAAGGTTTCCAGTTCTCCACACTACTCTGGCTCACTGTTAAAATGGTCTTTCAAAGCCTCCCTGAACCATAAAGCTTCGTTTTGAGCTCTTCTAATAGCCATTTTATCTGGCTGTTCCAACTCAGCAGACTGCTTCACAACCTTTGTTTTCCACCCTATCTGAAACTTCCCCCTTTTTGCTTCACATATATTATGCAGGACACAGTAGGCGTCTATAGCAATTCGGATATTTTCTCACTGAGGTCTAATCTTGTGAGTAAGCAATGACAGTGACCTTTCAAATGGCAAAAAGCACATTCAAGTGTCATTCTGCACCTGCTGAGTCCATAGCTGAATCATTCCCTGATGCTACTGAGGTGGCAGGCATACGGCTTCCTGAGCCAGGAGAGCAGGGGTAGGCTGGGTCCGCCAGGATCACTATTGGCATTTCAGTATTCCCAATAACCCATCAGTAGGAAAAGCTTATAGCTTTCTGAACAGTCCTGTGTTCTTAAAGATGTGAGTGTCATACACCTTCCTTGGCCAGCCCACACTGATGTTGGTGAAGCGACCTTGGTGATCCACTAGTGCTTGTGTAACCACTGAAAAGTAGCGCTTCTTGTTGATGTATTCATTGGCAAGGTGGACTGGTGCCAAAATAAGGATGTGTGTGCTGTCTATGACTCCACTGCAGTTCAGAAACCATACTGTTGCATATTCATCCACTATATCCTGCAGATTGCCAAGAGTCACAGTCCTGCATAGCAGGAAGCGATTAATGGCCCTGCATACTTGCATTACTGTGGCCCACACAGTGGATTTCCTGACTTCAAATTGATTTCCTACTGACCAGTAGCAATCTGGTGTTGCAAGATTCCACAGTGCAACCTCCATTCATTTCTCCATTGCACAGATCCAGGAACGTGGCTTTGCACATCTGAAAGTTCCACAGCTACTGTTCATCATCCTAAACCTGCATTATGATATGATCCCACCAGTCAGGGCTTGTCTCTCAGTCTCAAAAGTGGCACACCACCATGTGCAAGTGCTCCGTGAATGCTACCAACATGGTTCTTGCTGTGTCCCACAGCAATCTATCCTCCAAAAAATCGTCATGATCCCCACTCATTTGATTCATCTTGAAGCTCTGCAAATACTTCAGGATTGTGAGCCCTGTCTTTGCAAAACTTATGACAATAGTGCAGAGCTGTGCAGGTTCCATGCTTCTGTCAGAGATGGCAGACAGCAAGGAGGGCTGCATGGGTTTGTAGGATTTTGAAAAAAAGGTGCAAAAATTATGGGACACAAATAACATTATGGAATGGAATCAATTGCAAACTGGAAAGTGACCCTAAGCTCCCAGTCACCCCTGCACAACTTATTTTGGTCCCATTATGCATTGCCAAAACTTCCCAAAAGACAGTGTGCTGGATGCTGGCAAGATGCAAAGTGGGATATCTACCTATGTTTCATTGCACTCTGCATCGTTACAAGCTCTCTTGGTGAGTACGTGCACTGCCAGCACAACACTAAGAACTCAGACACGTGATGTACTAACTGCGGTGACTTTATGCCAATATCACTGGAATCAACCTAAATTTGTAGTGTGAACATAGACTCATCCTCAACCATTGAGGGTTTTTCTGGTGCTAAGCTATGAATCAGCTCCCTGACACCTCTTTGTCTGCCTTGCCAGCAAGCTCTTCAAAACTCTGTCAGTCCAAACCTTGCCTTGCAGGTAGTAATCAGTGCATCCCAATTCCCAAGTTCCCCTGAGACATTGCTTTGCAGTGTCCAGTCTCTCTCACTGGATTCTCACAGAAGTTATTAAGTTTGCTGTCTCCAGAGAGACAAAGTGCACATTAGCCTGTTAGGTTAGCAGAGGAGTGACCCTCCACTGTTAATATACAGCACCAAAATGGTTTTGTAGTAAAACAAGTATCAATTTATTAATAAAGAATAAGAATTAAGTGATACTAAACAAGAATAAAAGAGACGTGTATGGCTACAAACAAAGCAAAACACACTTTCTAGAGACTGTAACTTAAATTCAGCAAGTTATAATCTTTGACTAAGCAGGTTTCTCACTTACATTAAGTCTCCAGCAAATCTTGCCTTCCAGACCAAGAAGGATCCAACTTTCAGAGGCTCAAAGGGTGCCATACTGTATCATTCTCTCAGCAACGGGTAGCTAAAAGATCTTTTTGCTACCCTTCCATCATTCAAATCCATTGTCTCTACCTCAAGAGCCAGGAAAGCACTGTGGGTGTAGATTCTATCTCCTGATTTGTTTATTAAGCAATCTTCTTCCCTGCTTGTTCAACTTAATGGTTTTGTTTACCTCATATATACATGTATTTTCATTCTCCTCTGCCTGTAACCAAGTCAGATAGGTAAATACACATTCCTTTGTCTAGGGCAGGCTGCGTTTTATCAGCGGTATCCACAACATATTTTAAGAAATATTTCCAGCACACATCTATAACTCTTTCTACACAATGCATTTATATATCATAAAATGATACAACCAGAGTGTCACCAGCTTTCATAAATGACCATATTTGATACATTTTCATAGTTCAGTACTATTGTATACAATCAGTTGATTCAATTGTTTATTCTGTTCTCATTCTGCGGTGTCTGGATCCTGATTGTGACAGTTGGTCAAACCTGCTCTTAAAAACCTCCAATGATGAGGATTCCACAACATCCCTTGGAAGCCTATTCCAGTAATTAATTATCCTGAGAATTAGAAAGTTTTTCCTAATCTCTAACTTAAATCTTGCTCGCTGCAGATTAAGTCTATTGATTCTTCTCCTACCTTCAGTGGACATGGAGAACAATTGATCACTGTTCTCTTTTTAACAATCCTTAACATATTTGAAGACTGTCATAATGTCCCCCCATAGTCTTCTTTTGTCAAGACTAAACATGCCCAACTTTTTTAAAACTTTCCTCATAGGTCAGGTTTTCTAAACCTTTTATTATTTTTGTGAATCTCTTTCTAATTTATCCTCATTTTTGAGTAAAGTATAGCACCGAGAATTGGACACAATTCCGCAGCAAAGGCCTGACCAGTGCTGAGTAGAATGGGACAATTACTTTCTGTGTCTTACATACAACACTCCTGTTAATACACCCCAGAATGATATCAGCCTTTTTTGCAACTGCATCACATGGATCACAAATTGAATGAGTCAATGATAAGCTGCAGAACCTGAACCATCTGTAAATATTATAAGCATGCTCTCCACTCTATTATCCAAGCCACTAAAGAAAATAATGAACAAATGGTTATAAAAATGAAGACATGAATACTATGCATATTATTTTGGGTTGGGTATTCTGGGTTGTTATTTTCCCTCTCCTTAAATCAAATATATTAGTAATTAGAGATGGGGAAAAGTGAAACCTTTTGTCAGTCCAATCCTATATATAGGTGGTTCCAATAAAATGGAACCTGGATCTGAACTAGCTTCTGTTTCACTATCCATTATTTTTTGAACACTGTCCTCATTTGGATTCAGGTAGTTTGCAAGATAAATTCCTGACACATATATACATAGTAGAAAATTAGATAAAACATTTAGAATTATACTATTAAATACCTTACACTTAAAAACACACACTTAATATTTCATTTCTTTAAATTCCCTCTTAATATTATCATCTGAGAACAAATATATTTGTGGAAACCAACCAACAAAGGAGAAACTTAATGGGCCAAACTTAATAGCTGAAAGCACCAAGAGACTATCAGCTATAGGTCACTGGTTAGAATGCAACATACAAAATCATTATCTACCTGACTATGTGTTGAAGAAGTAAATTAGTGCTCTTTGTAGAGCACCTGGAGAAAACTGTATTTCACATCAGAAAAAAGTACTCATCACTTCACATTTGGCTAATCATTTCACATTTGGCAGTCTCAACAGACAGACCAAAGACTAAATAGGCATAGAGATTGAGGCTATGTCTACACTGCCAGCAGCACTGCCAGATTGATATTGTGGGTTTGATTGAGCGGCAGTGAAGACTCATTCAATTGAACCTGGAAGTTGACTCTGTAAATCCACCCTGGCAAGAAGCGTAGCACTGCATCAACGGGAGGGCAATTCCCATTGGCACAGCACATTGGAAACACCGCAGTAAGTAGATGTTAAGAAGTCTACGGGAGATACGCAAATTACTATATGTAGCTTGTGTCTCTCCCGTCGACTGCTGCCGAAATCTGAAGCCAGTGTAGACCAGGCCTAAGCTACCAACTCACTTGTTTGGAGGGTTGAGGAAGACAGAAGTTTGATTCATGGTTGTCCTGCATCTCCTTGATGTCAGCTCTGCCAGTGTAAAAGGGTTGCAAAGCTTCCATAAATGGGAACTAGTATTAGAGGTGGTGTGGACTACTCAAAGCTACCCATGTGGAGATCCCAGCACAGGTTGTTCCCAGGATATTTCTATGTCCTATCTATTCCTCACCTCTGGAGTGGTTCCTTGAAGTCATATTCAGTGGAGCACAACTTAGGGCAGCCTGAGGCTGTTCTGACCTGTGCCAAGGGAAGAAGCAGCTTTCAAACTGGGCCAACTTTCAGGACGTACAAAAGTAGAAAAAGCCACCCTTCCTTCCACCCCTACTCTTGGGCTCTACTCTGAGCACCGCTCAGTTGAAGGCCTGAACTGGCAGTTTGTTAAAGTTGTTTTCTATGTTTACCTTATGGGTGAAATTCTGGCTCCAGTGAAGTCCATAGAAAGTTTGCTATTGTCTTCAGTTGGGTCAAGATTTCAACCTGTATTTTTACTGCCAAGGCAGAATCCCCCCAAATCTCTCTCTCTATTATCAGACTTTCCTCACTCCTCCCACAAGAACCCTAGGATATGGCAATCATTCCATCCAGCAGAGACCCTGTCATCTTAAGATGAGGAGCTTCATCGTGGGACCAAACTCTCCTTTGTGTCAGAGACCATGATTCCAGATTAGATTCAAGGCCAAATTGGTTTTAGACACAATAAACTGTTTGTTAAACCCAAATCTTGACATTGTTTCTCTAGGCGGTCCTTTAAAGAATTACCATTCCTCAATTTTGCCCACTTTAAAATTTTGCCTTCTGCTCTTTCTAGGAGTCTTTTTGGTAAAACCCATAGAAGCTTTGTAGCTGTTCTAAAATGAATGAGTAGTGGCTTTCTTGTCTTAATGCATGTGACTATACAGTATAATATCAGTAATTACTTATTTAACCTTGTAATACTTGAACAAGAATAATGGGCACTGACCACACAAATTGCCACTGAAAATTACAAATTAACAACTAAGCTGAAAAGTCCACCCATGCTACACCCACATTGTATAAATATTTGTTATGCCCTGTTCATTGAAAAATCTCATGTCAATATACATATTTTCGACTATAAATACCTTCACATTGTGGATCTAGTTGAGACTTGAAGTTCATGCTTAAAGTTCTGAACATTTAACCTTAGGATGGACTTACTGTACCTCTCACCTGGCAATTGTTACTAAAGTACAGCTTGACTGTGATTATAAAATTTAAAAATAATTGTAACTTCTAGGTATAAGGTCTGGTTTCCCTTAACGCCTTGATTGTTTCCTTTGCTCTAGTTCCAAGCAGACTTCCTTGTCATAGCACAGAACTCACATAGTGTTTGAAATGTATTTCAGAGCAATCCATGTCACATCATAACAATATCCTAAATTTAAAAAAATGACATCAGAATATTTGTGTATTCTTCTCTTTCCTATGGCATGAATAATTTTAAACAAAATGCTGCAGGCCCTTCACTCAGTTAATTAACTGCTGAGAAAAGCCTGACTCAGAGGTCATCATTGTTACTATCTATTCCACAACTTCACATGGATGTCTAATGGAATCTGTACAAGATACTGTGAGGCTGGGTCTTTACTTGCATATTTGTCCAGTGACAACCTGAATGTTTTTGTTAGAGATGATTCAGTATATTAATTGCTCTCAGTCTAGATACTTGGATTGCTGATGTTTAATAGTTCCTATATTTGAAGTATGAGTCAAGTCACTTGCACTGAAATTTACAGCAGATTCAGGATAAAGGCTAGCAGGGATCTGCTGAGCTCTTAGGCCCAAATGCAGACTACCCCACCAACACAGGTTTTAGAAGTACCTTCGCTTTTTAAATCCCTTCACAATTTTGCCACCTATTCAAACTATGTATCCTGTAGCAGCCCTTACCCTCTTCTCCTTTCCAGGTGGTGCTACCTTTCTCGCCCTGATGTCTTCTCATTTACCTTGTAGGCCCCAGCACTGTGATGTAGGCCTGAACCAGAGCAGGCCCGAACCATGGACAACAAGGTTCAACAAGGACAAGTGCAGAGTCTTGCACTTAGGATGGAAGAATCCCATGCACAGCTACAGACTAGGGAACCCACGAGCTAGGCAGCAGTTGTGCAGAAATGGATAAGAAGCTGGATATGAGTCAGCAGTGTGCCTTGGTTGCCAAGAAGGCTAATAGCATATTGGGCTGCATTAGTAGGAGCACTGACAGCAGATCGCGGGAAGTGATTATTTCCCTCTATTTGGCATCGGTGAGGCCACATTTGGAGTATTGTGTCCAGTTTTGGGCCCCCCACTACAAAAAGGATGTGGACAAGTTGGAGAGAGTTCAGCGGAGGGCAACAAAAATGATTAGGGGGCTGGAGCACAAGATTTATGAGTAGAGGCTGAGGGAACTAGGCTTGTTTAGTCTGCAAAAGAGAAGAATGAGGGGGGATTTGATAGCAGCCTTTAACTACCTGAAAGGGGGCTCCAAGGAGGATGGAGCGAGGCTTTTCTCAGTGGTGGCAGATGACAGAACAAGGAGCAATGGTCTCAAGTTGCAGTGGGGGAGGTCTAGGTTGGACATTAGGAAAAAGTTTTTCACTAGAAGAGTGGTGAAGCACTGGAATGGGTTACCTAGGGAGGTGGTGGAATCTCCATCTTCAGAGGTTTTTAAGATGCGGCTTGACAAAACCCTCGCTGATATTATTTAGCTGAGGTCAGTCCTGCTTTGAGCGGGGGATTGGACTAGATGACCTCCTGAGGTCCCTTCCAACTCTGTGATTCTATGGATACTATTTAAAGGGTTAATCCTCACACTGGAAGAGAATAAAATTAGGCATTATAGATAAGGATGTTCCGAACACATTAATTGTTTGTTCATGCCACCCCAGGCTCCGCTATGGTAATTAACTGAAGTGGGAACATCCTGCCTAAACATTCTGTGATTTAACATTTATGATACATTGGGGCCCTGCTTGTATGAATGAATTTTTGGGAACATCCTGAAATCTGTTTGTGATAATTTACAAGTGAAGGAAAGTGCCCAATACGTATCAGGAATGTGGTTGATGTGTAAATCATGGGACAATGAGAGGGCAAACAAGATTTTACAAGATTTCTTGTATTTTTCTTTAGTAAAATGGTATTAATAAAATTGGTGTAGGTGTAAGGATTTTATTAAGTTAGTAAGTAAGTATAAGATAATAGTCACCAATGTAATGGAATAAGAATGTAATGATTTTTAGTAAGTATGAATGAGGAGTGAATGCTGTTTGAATGCTAAGATAAGACAGCAAGAAACTAATTGCTGAGGTAATGTTCTCAGTCTTCAAGGGCAGGAGGGAGAGATGTTTCTGTTTAAAGACCTTTTACAACCCAGATGGCCAAAGATCAAGATAACCCTGGAAAACAGGGGAATTAGCACCCAAGGACAGGAACAGATAAAGTGTGAAACAGAACAAAGAAATAATGAGAAAGCTGTCACATTTGCAATATCAAACATAATTGATAATTACATCAAACAAGGAGACTATCTGACATGACAAAATCCATAGACCGAAATGGGGATGGATGAACATAAATGTGAGAAGAAACTTGGACTTTTGGCTCGTTCTGCATACCCAAGGAGCATTGCATCGTGACTGACAGAAGCTCGGCTCCACCCCATGCCTGAATTACCTGGCCAGTGATTCAGCTCGGGCAACACAGGGACTGGTAATTATATCCCTCCTGCAGAACTCTGTGTGTATGTGTGTCTGTGTGTGTGTGAGTGAGAGTGTGTTTTAGGCATTTGCTTTTTGAAATGTTTTTCCTTTCTGTATTCATAATAAACACAGCATACTGCCTTATCCCCTGAATAAGATCTTGCTGTTTATTTTATAAGTATAACAACCTCATCTGCTGATGGTTGACAAAAGTGGCTGCTGCTGCCTGCTGGTCTCTTGGTTGGGCAGATGGCTGTCTCCCTTCATGCTGCTCCCACAGTCAGCCGTTCCCACCAAAACCTGGGGGAAAGTAGGAAGCAGACAGACAGATGGCAGGCAGCCTCAAAGAACCTGACAAAGCTTGACCCCTGGCAGTAGCTAGAGCTTCCAGCAGTGCAGGTGGCAGCTTTCCCAACCCCCATTTGTCTTTTGCTTTCTCAACTTCTAGAAATCAAACCTCTTCTTCTCACTTGCTGCAGGATAATCAGACAAGAGTAGCTGTATCCTTTGCAGCTGATTATTTCCTTCAGGGTCCCCAAGACAGTGACCCACACCTTCCAAATACTGCTGTGGCTGCTGGTACAGGATGGAGTGAAAAGGTTGTAGAGGGTTAACTGATATTTATGTTGAATTTTCCATACTCCTGTGAGCATAGAGATAAAAATCTGCTTTTTAACAGCAACATTTACTGAAACCAAGGCAAGGAGGAAAATGCACAAATATACAGGTTTTACAACTTGTTCCTTCAGAGACTAAATAGGAAAAAGACAGAGAGTGCCAATGCTAACCCATTAGGGGCCCTAAGCAGGAATATTTTTGTCCCATCCGTCCCCCACAACACATAATAAAAATTGAATAGGGGCTCCCTTGAGCTGCTCGGGGCCCTAAGCAATTGCTTAGTCTGCTTACGCCTTGCATTAGCTCTGCCAGAAGCTGTCTTCTGTATAGTTTCCCTATTTGCACTACTCTATTGTAGTGTACTCAGTTCCTCAATCCTAACATCCTCCCATACATATACTCTCCCTAGTGAAACTCCAGACACAGAAAATAAGTTGTTTTCCCTTCAAATTACAGTTTTCCTCCATATTTTCTGCTGGTTTCAGAAAAAAAGACATTCCTTGCTTATAAAATATTAAATAGAAAACTATGCACTTACACATGAAATGTAGTTTATGATCAACATCAATGAAGAGTGAACCACTTGGGAACAGCACTATATTAAAGTGGTGTAGCACATCCTTCTCCTCAGTGGGAGCAGAAGGCCTCCTGGTGTGAGAAAAGGGAAAGAGCTGCCTCCATTTCAGAGAGCAGCTTGATCTCTCTCAGCTGGAAGCCAGGGGAGAAAAATCATCAATGATTTGGCTGGAGGGGCGTGTGTATGTGTTTGGAGTGCAGCTGCTTTCCAGCAATTCTCAGCAGGCGTGAGTTAAAGAATCCCTGAGGTGCTTCTAATTTGAAACTGGGGCCAAATTGGCTCCCGGTATCAGGAAAGTACAGAGGTGACATAAAGGAACATTGAGCTCTCCCCCCACCAACGCCCACCAGGTCCTGTACAAAGTACAGCTCAGCCAGAATTGAGGGTCCAAGATTAAAATCTACTTACATAAGATTGCTGTATCCAGTCCAGACAATGATTCATTTAAGCCAATGTCCCATCTCTAAACCTAGAATATGAACATATTAAATTTTATAGTGGAGTGTGTGTCGGTGATTCTGAACTCGTGTTTCCAGGTTGGATCTAAAATAAGAAAGGGTTGTAGGTTCTGTAGGGATTGACCTTACCTCTCATTAAGCGATGAGGGCCATTGTCTGACTGGTTGGAAAAGGTATAGGTTCCGTTGAAGAGCTAGAGAGCTACTTTCTGCAGCAGCTTCATACCAGATCAGCATGGGGATGTTGATCCATCCCCCCACACCAGGTGACAGGAAGAGAGGGGGGACAATTTATGGTTAGACCAGTGCAAGAAAAAGGTCTTTTACCTGAATCAGGCTGAGCAGCATCCACCCTCCCACCCATGGCAGCAGTTAAATACCAGATTTGTCATGATCTGCTCTGGGCATTACACTAACAGCTCCTTTCATTGGGAGCTCGGAAGTAATTTTTTCCCTGGCGATGTAAGTGTGGGGTAGATGTCTAGTGCAGGTACTCCATAGGGAAGGCAAACAGAGATCAGATAAAATGGATTAGTAAAGGATTTAAGGGAGGTACTCTTTAAAGGAGAGGAAACAGGGTGTTTCAGTTGCCTGTGACTGGTACAGCATGGAGTCAATCCCCTGCTCTTTTATAGACCTGGCTTAACTCTCATTTGAGTGGGGGCTGGCAAGATCCCAGCAGTGGGTTTGCTGTGGACCAGGATGGGTAATGGGGGAGGACTGACAGCACCTCCTTCCCCAGATAGATGTAAACAATTGTGGAATTACCTGACTAGTACAATTTTATCTGCCAGGTACTCCCAGACATTTAGGAATAAGTTGTGGACTAATTATTCACATCCAGTATCGCCTGTCCTTCTTCCAGCATAGCCAGACAATAGGATACATTTTCAATAGGAATAACCCCTTATGATATTTCAGCCCAAAATAGTGGGAATCTAGTAATCATGTCATATTTTCACTGATCTGGGCTGTAATCCTTCACTGGACTGATGTTTTCTGTTTTCTACCCAGATCCTTACCCTAGCCTAAATCTAATCTTCTTCCTGGTCACTGAAACTGGACACTGCCTCCTAGATGTCTCTTAGTGCTCTCCTATAAAGTATTAGAATGTTTATACCCCATTTCCCTTCCTTCCCCCAACACACACCTCTTCTTAGCTGTTGTGTCAGGCTTTGTTTGCTTACTGGGCTGCTTTTTCTTTACATGCCTGCACTGGCGGTTAACTGATTTATGAACCAGAAGGGCCCATTGTGATCATATAGTCTGATCTCCTGACTTAATGACTGACACCATCACTGAAAAAGACATATTATAAAATTGTAGTAACAATGCAATAGATACAAAGTTTGATTATTCAAAAATTCTCAGGGATAGAAAATGAGTTTTCATTAAAATTAATTTGAGATAATTTACACATCAGATGGGAGAGAAACATATTTTGGATAGTCCAAAGATTTAGGTAATTGGGCTTATCTAATGATAATTGAGAGTAGAAATCAGTAGTTCTCACGATTTTCAATACACAGGTAAACTAGGGATAGTGCAATATTTTTGTTTAATTTGTGACTGGTAAACTCTATGGAATTGCTTATAAACTGAGATTTTAAATCAGTTTACATTATGTATGTGAATTTAATCTTTCAGCATACTTGTTATGAAAATATTAACATAAACCTGATGTTACTGTTGGTTCTCACAGATAATCCCTGGTCAAATTCTAAGTCAATTATTTGGATGGGACCCACAATTTAGGTGTTTCAATGCTGTGCATCACAACACTTAACTTTAGGGTGCCAAATAAAACCACAAGAACAACATCGTGATCCACAAAGCTGAGTTAGGTGCCTAGGCTCCCTATGCAATAAATGGGAGAGGCAGACATTTAAGAATGCAATCCACAAAATCCAGCATACTAGGTGGGAGTCACCTAACTAGCCAATGAGAAATATGGATGACAAGATGCCTGTGCACTAAGCCCCTATACTCTCTTGGAGATGTACCCAAGTTCAGGCTTCAGGGAGGCAGCTATCTCTGCTAGTGATCCTCAAACAGGAACCAGACACCTGGATTCAGGTGGCTTATGCACCTAAGGGTTTTTTTGTGGGAATGAATTGGGCACCAGTCTCGTTCTACAGAAAATGGATGGAGGAGGACCGGCAGTGGCAGTGCCCCTTCTATAATTTTTAGCCCAGTGGTGAGCATACTTGCTTAGGAGGCAGGAGATCCAGGTTCAAGTCCACCCTCTCTACCAGAAGGCTAGAAAGGATTTGAACAGGGGGTCTCTCATCTCTCAAAAGGGTGCTCTAACTACTGTACTAAAAGTCATAGGGTGAGTACTACCACCAGCACTTCCTCCTTCTCCTGATGGATTTGGAATGGTACCCATTCCTCTAGACATGCTCAGAGGCTGCCTACCAGATTGGGCCTCATACATGATTTAAGCAACCAGGTGCCTGTCTTCTTCTGGTGGGTGAATCACTCTGGGGTTTAGGCAGGAGATAGGCCTCCAGGTGCCTAGAGTGGGTTTAGGTTCCTACAGGTTAGACAGCAACCAAGAAGGAGTTTTGTGGCTCAGAGTGGTGCTGCTGATGGGGTCTTAGGTGCCTAACTCTGAAATGTAGGTGTCTAAGTTACTTCATAGATCAAAACCCTTTTGCACAGAGGATTGTCATGTAGTTGCTGGCCCCTTAAACAGGAGTTTGGGCCCAGGCTACCCATGATGAGCTAATTTAAGTGGAACAAGCCCATCTACTTAGCTAATTGGACAATCAGCACCTGGGCCTGATAAAAGGCCACCAGGGATCAGTTGCAGAGAGATGGTCACAGAGAGAAAGAAACTCGAGATTTTATTTTCAATTTAATAAAGTAGAATCCCAGCAGGGGGGATTGTGTCTTACATTTGTTTGGACTGTGTGGAATTCTTAAGGGGCCCTGAGCGAAGGGACCTCAGTGTCACATTAGATCAAGAGGGGATACTACAGGACAGGCATAGCCCTTGACAGGGATGGAGTTTTAGTGGGGCTGAATCCTTCCCCTATTGTCAACTCCAGTGACGGGGTCTGGATCATGGAAGCAGCTGTTCCATACACTCTGAGACTCCCCTCTCTCACACATGGATTTTGGTTATTGTAGTTATGGTGTTGTTGAATACTGTTTGCTGCATAGGGGAAAGACATGGGATTTCTAGTGGGCTGACTCACTGTGGTTTGTTTTCCCCATCCCATGCAAGAGAAGGGGTATACAGAAGAGGAAGGTTTGACCCTGAGAAAGCAGTCATTATTTTGTTTGTATATATAATTAATTTTATATGGTAACAAAAGTCCTGAAGTCCTTACCCAAGCAAAACTACTGACACCTTGGTGGGAGTTTTGCCTGAAGTAGTGTAGAGAGGACCCATGTTGTTTTTAGCATCTGGCAAGCTATTTAATGCTTGACTGCATTAAGCAGAATGTATTGTTTCCATTGGAATTGTTAACTCATGCTGATATTGCCATTGTGTTATCATAGGTCACCACTGTAGTTATTTATAAGAAGAATGAAAGCAGCATGCACATCTTATACTGCATGATTACATTCAAAGTGCACATTAATGTCATATGTAAGAAATCAGGAGGCAAAATATATTAATCACTATAGGAAACTGAGTATATTTCTGGCAATGAAATTTCCCAGAAGCTTTTTTATTATTGCATTTAATTAAAAAAAATAGTAACTATATTTCCCCCCAACCTATCATTGAAATGCAATATAGCAGCATGAATCAGGTATAATAGAATGAAGGGGGTCAATCTAAGTGTTATTAAATCAACCAATACAATCCAGGCCACAGTAGGAATCCTCATAAAGATTTTATTTTGGGTTTTTTTTACAAAGACATTAATCAAGGTTTATTTAGCAGAGTGACTCAGTGGAAAGCATACTTTGCAGATTGTTGGAAGAATTCCTTGGGAAGTTCAGAAAAGAAATGACAGCAGTTGTTTTACTTTTCTCGTTCTTCTTTTCAGAGGGCTGAATGCTCGTCAGCCTGAGAAAGACATTGTGAATGAAGTGGTGTCTAGGCTGCCAGCAGTGTCAGCCTCAGGATCTGACCTCTTAGTCTTGACATAGCAGGTGACTGACATAAGCAAACACTTGGACACTAAGCGCCGGTATTAAAAAGGCATCACTAGGCAGCCCAGTCTTGTTGATAGACACAGTGCTACAAAAATGTTACATCTGCATTTCAAATGAGCCCTTTGTTCATTGTGTAGTTTACTCATAGCTGGAAAGGTTCCGGCTGATTATGGCTATCATTATTCCTGTTAACACTATGGTTTTATCAATTTATGATTTACATTCCTTCTGGCTGTCACTAGCTAGTAAAAAGTTGGTGGCTAAGCTTGTTACATTTGAAAAACAAATCCATTGTGAGCTGTGGATCTGATTGTGAACATACTAAATTACACTGTAGAGAATTAATTACAAAATAGCTGTAAAATTTGATCTACTTACTTTGTATCTTAATTTACATTTTCTTCAGTTTTGTAAACAGGTTTCCTGAACAAGGGTAATTACTCTTCATTATGATTGTTTTTCAAAGCAAAAGATATTTCTGTTATGAAAAACAAAACAAACACCTGTATTCACAATGTAAGGTGACAATGAAGAGGGGCACTAGCACACTCTATCCTAGGAAATTAAGCAGTAGCTCATAACGGTTGCCAGCAATTAATCCTTCTGATCCAGTTCTGCAAATGCTAGTGTATGCTGGACAAAACCACCTGCAGCACTATTAAAGAAAGCATTCAGCAAGGTTCAGAACAGTTTCTGTAATGGTGATTAAAACATCAGTTAAACTGTTTTTTACACCAGTCAGTTGGAACTTGTTAATGACAGTTTGTCAGAAATGGGTCAGTTTCCTAGTGTAGAAAGGGCTACTGAATGTTAACATTGTAGCTGAAGTACCTGCACCTACACAAATACTAGGATTCCTGTACTCAGAGAATACAAGAACTGGAATCATGGCTGTACAATGAAGATAACAAAAGGGAGTTTCCCCTTGTGTCCATTCTTCCCTGTTGTACATCCGCTCAGCCCCTGCCAAACTTACTGAGCTTATAGGGGTGGGATGCTGATTGGTTAATGTGAGAACAGTGTTTTGATCATATAATAAATATAAAAGGAATATTTATATTTGTGTATTATGAGGGATCATGTCAGTATGATGCATCTATCTGTGTTATCTGAACCAATCCTAGGCCACCTTAATGTAATTTACATAATGAAATTATAAATCCAGATTGACTTCTAAATGTCAAGGTCTCATTACAGGCTATCTGCAAAAGACTTTACTCTGAAAATCTGAAACAATAGGCTAGCTCAAATGAGGGCCCTTCCCTTGAGACTTAAAACACAACTCTCACCATAACTAAACTGAAAACTGTTACTCTGACAAATCAGTTGAGAACATTTGCCAATTAAGTGAGCTGTGTAATTTTAATTACTGCACAGTGGTGGAAGCCAAACTCGGGAAAAAATAAATGTTGTACTATTTGCTATGATTCTGAAACTTTAGCCCTTCATATTCGAAAAAGCCCCAAGGTGAATGATTGAGGAGATCAAAATGTCAGCTGATCTCATTAGCCCTAGAGGGCACATTTGGAAGGACATGGAAGCATGACATTTTAGAAAGAGAGATTGATCTTCCTCGTCATCCATCCTTGAAAGTACCACATAATATTACACTATAAATCTGGAGACTTTGAGCCATAAGTACACTTACTGCTTTTTTCAAATGATGAACGAGTTAAACTTATAGCTACTATAGAGGAACATTGATATATAATTTTGGTCAATAATCAAAACGATCTGCCTAAATAAGATGAAATCTGTTGGCAGGCTGCCAGTCTCGATTCCCAGTTCTATACTTTTTCCAAATTATTTCTACTATTTATTCAATCACCAGAGGTATATGCATTCAACATTTCACACCTGCAGGTGACAAAAAAACAGCTCTTTAAATTTTTGGCATCTGCATCTTTAAGCAAAGCTGAAGACAAAATTTGTTATTGACCCCAATCCATAGCTTTTTAAGCCATAAGAGCAGATGTATTCACACCAGTGGTTAGATGTTGCTTTAAGATTTTTAATTTTCTTAACTCAGCAATCCACAAGTTAAAGAAATTAGATATGTATATAAAAGATCAAACAATTTACCTGGTGTTCCAAGACATGCCACACTTTAGTACTTCTGTATATTATAAACACCCTGAAAAAGTCTTAGCTGGCTAGCCAAGGTACTTATTTTCTTAAATTATATTAAATCTCCAAGATAGTGCTGAATAAGCAGTGATCCTTGGCATTGCAGGCCTTATCTGTAGCTAATGAATCACAGTGAGAGTTTTGAATCAGAATTTAAGTAGGAAATAGTGTATAAAATATCAAAGTCCATTATACCCTGGCATAGATTTTCTCAAAGCATATTTCATATGAGACTACTGTGCATTGTGAAATGTTATATATACTAACTATTGAGTTTGGTATTTTATTTTTTCTCCCTCTATGTGATATACTTTCTCTGTGACCCATTCCTACTTTGGTTTATTTCCTTAAAAAAAGCAGCATTATTTTGAGACATTTCTATGAATTTAAAAAAGAATTGAAAAATAATGTGAGGACAAAATTGTAAAATTCAATTACATTGTTTGAAATTTTATAATTTAACATTCCCAAGTTATCAATGACTGGGAGTTCTTATTGACTGAGTCAGTTCTTATTGATTGTACAAGATCTTACTGGTTTTGTAATTGTTTAACGAAGAAAAATCAAAAGACGTTTTAACAAACTTCCCACACTGTTTGAAACTCCCTATAATGTTAAAGTTAGAAATTAGAGTATTTTAGGGGACTTGGAATTCTAAAAGTGCCTGCTAGAACTGCAACTTGACATTTAGGCATATGATTTTACTAACTGAATAACAGGATGAGGTAAAAAAGATAAAATATTTGATTCCCTTCAGGTCAGGTCCTACAGAGCTAGGTCTGTTATATTTACTAAGTCTGACCATTTGGATGACCTTCTCTAACCCACTCAGAGAGTGTTTTGTAACTGTCTGTAAAACTTATATCATAAGGAAAAGCAGAAAGAAGAACCTCTAGGGGCCCAGTCAAACTAGCTAACTGTAACGGTAATATTTTTCCTGACGTGAAAAGGTTTTCTTATTGTGAATGACAGAGATTCTCCTGTTAGATAAGAAACACGTAAACCCCGAGAAAAAGAATCCACAAGGAATTCATAAAACTACTCTTTGCGAAAGAATACTGCAGCTAATTCTTTGTACCACTATGGTGCCTTTCATGGAAGTATCACAGCATGCTTCATTGACAGGGATATCTACAAGATTTTAACATAAAATAAGGAGAGACTAAGATGGAAAATAGTAACTTGTCATTGTGAGTAGCTGGCTAATAAAAGTCACCACCAAAAATAACTGTACTGGTAGATTTGATTCCAACTAAAATTAGATTTACTAAGTACTGCAGAAAGTATTCAATCTAAGTAGCTTCTTTGTTATTCATTGAAGACATTTGTGTAGAACACGTTCTGTAGAATTGAACTATCTAACGTTGGATACTGGTCAATCCTGAAGTGTTTTACAATTTAGGATTAGCCAGCTTTAAGGTTCTGAGGAGCCTCTACAAGGCATTGTGTGGAGGAGGAGAGAGGATCTCCTGCTACTTGGAGAAGGCTCAAAGTCAGCTGTACTGGGCAGACCCAATTCCCACCCTGTCTCCCTCTTGCCAGTGCTATGGTTCTCCTTCCCTGATCTATCTGGGAATTTCACTTTATCATCCCCTACTAGTGGTTCTAACCACTTGCCTAACATCATGCAGGAATAGCTGGAAAGACTTTCCCCATGCAGCCCCTGAATTACCACACATTTTCTCCATGTTTAATAGAGCATTGCAGTCTTCAGTTCATAACATACAAAGAAGGGTATAAGTAGGTTCAAGTTTGGTGGCAAAACTCATCTCAGTTCTATGGAGATGGCTCCTGGTATGGGAAGGTAAATATTTCCCTGTGTGGGCCAGGAAGAGATTGCTACGCCTACCATTTTTGATAGCACTGTCCCAAGGCACAGCTCCCACTTCTAAACTTTCTGTTGAGCCTATATGCTGCTTTCTACTTATGCTTCCCTATGTCACTGTGCCTCTGGAGCTCTCCCATGGCTGTTCAGATCATCACTGCCCAGTTGAGAGTATAAAGAAGGGAATGTTACCACCCTGCTTCAGACATAATATATATCTATATACACTCACTAGATATTATTTCAATCTTCTCATCTTGCTTTTGTTTTTACTTACAGACAGTGTAAGTCATAAAGAATTAATCGATCTGCCTGAACTTTGCGGCTCTTGGAATTCATAGTGTCTCACGGAGACACTCCAACCTCTCTCACATACTGAATGGATTCCAACCGACACCTGAGTGAGTCATCAAAAATCATCTCTAAGCATTTGCCACTCATTACAGTGGGCCTAAGCTGAACAGGCAAAAAATTGGCCATTATCTGCATCCTTTGATAATCCTGTGTATTTTTGAGGATACCGCTTTAAAAATAAAACTTTTTTTTCTATCTTGCTTCCTCTATATGAATATATAATTTCTTTGAAAACTCTATTTTGACAGTTGAAGAAGAATGCAAAATACACTTGACAATATTTGAGCTGTGTAAGTCACTGAATTATTTGTATTATTTTTAAAAGCTGCTTTCCCAGCACTTGAAGACATCCCCTAGTGGAATTTCCTCTTTTTCAATTAGCTCCCTTGATCACGCTGATGAACTTTAATATCTGTTTATCTTACATCGTTTCACTAAGGAAAAATTTTGCCTTTGGAGGCATAAGTGTGGCTCCCATTAACATAATAAAAGCTGCATGTGTGCATCCAAGGGTCGACTTTGTCCTTAAATGTGAGATTTATGTTCAGATTAGCTTTTCTAGCAACTCTGGCTTGGGCTTCAAGTATGTGAATCAATTTTATTAAGGAAAGATGAACTATGCGAAATTCTTTTAAATCCTAGTTGCTATAATATGCTGTGATGAGATTCAATTATCCTCAGAATCATACATTTAATATGCCAAATTCTGCAGTCAATTAAACTGGTGTAAATCTAGATCATCTCCAGTGAATCTCACTATGTTACTTTGGCTTCACATCAGTGTAAACTGCCAGTCTTGCAAAGTAAACTGTAAGGCAGGCTCTTATGGCTGTGGGGAGTCCCATCAAAGTTAGTGATAATCCATGTGTTGCAAGGATAGAACACCACATCACCCTTCAGGGAGGGGCATTATAGCCCCATGGCTGAGCTTGAGTGCCTGTCCTTGGCCTCAGGACAGTAGAGTTCAATGGTTGGGGTTAATGTGGCTGCCCTCCACTATAGGGCTGCATGGTCTAATGGCCAGAGTCAATATGGCTGTCCCCTTCAGCAGGGCTGCATGGCCTAATGGTCAAAATGAGGTTGGGCCACCACCCAGGGGACGGCTGGAGTAGGGTGACACAGACCTTCGTTGTTCCACCAGGACCCAGCCCAATGTCCTGGTAATGGCAAGTGGATTCACCACTAGGTCAGCAAGGATCCATACAAAACACACTGCCTTTTTGCCGGTTCCACAACTGAATCAATGTCTAGTTCCCCTGGGTACTTTCTACCCCATCTTCCACTGCTGTAGTCCACAGGTTCTGCGGTGTCAGTGGCAGGCAAAGCTTCCAACAGCTCCATCCTTTCTTGGGCTTCCACAGGAAGCCAGGTATCAACATGGGTCTCGGTGCACCTGGCCTCCGGAACCTGGGACTCCAGCAGCTTTCAGGAGTGAGCTCACAGTATACATCCTCTCTCCTCAGCAGTCAGCCCAGACTGAGCTGGGTTGCTCCCTTTTATACTGAGGCTCCAGTTGAAGCATGTCCATCAGTGGTGAGGGGGCATGGCTTCCTTTTCCCAGAATACGGGGTTAACCCCTTCTTGTCTTGTGCGGGGTTTGTACACCCCATTGCATCCTGTGAATAGACTTTGCTTTGTAAGATCAGGACCTAAATAGCCACAGAATTTGACTTTATATCAAGGACCTTATAAAAAAGAGATCTTTCTGAACTTTCTGTACTCATTCCAGTTTATCTTGCATTTCTTAGAGAGTTCTTCATTTTGGACAAATGATATTTAAAAGATATGTGTGTGAGTATAATATAATAATATATATATTTACCAATTTCACCTGAATTGCTTTATATATCTCAATAAGACCAATAATTGCAAGAAATAGAGGCATATTTTCAACATTATACCTGGGGAACTGCTCCTATTATCAATAGTGAACTAAGTTATACAGTTACTGCTGTGCTCAAAAAAAAAATAGCATCTGAATTCTTTCCATAACCAGATGGTTTGCATCTAGAAAAGTCTTTCATAAGCATTACTGTCATCTTTCAAATAAAGATATTTCAAAACTTTTTTTTCTTTCTTATGCAGATACTATGAGCTATTTCTTGTTCTTTCCTGGAATAGTAATGCATCATTATGTATACACATGTACACAAATTACTAGGAATTGTGGGATGGGTCATTTTTTGTAGGTCATAAAATTATGATTATCTTCTGTTTCTATCCTTCCAAACATATTTGACCTCTACTTGTTTGATATCAAATTGTTCTCTCATTTCCCCACCTCCCCACCCTACCCAGGAGGGTAAACCTAAACTCACTATCAGCTAAATTGCAGACATTTAAACTATTTTGTCATTCAATACTGGCACATTTTAATTCCCATTGTTTAAATTGTGTTAAATATTTATATTGTGGTGATCCTAACATTCACTGATCAGGATAGGGGTCCCATTGTGATAGACACTGGGCAAACAGATGTAGACATGGTCCCTTTCCCATCTAAGTAGGTGTGCAACATACAAACTATATATATACACACATATATGAACACATACATGTACACACAATTTTTATTTACCTTTAAGATTTTCAAACATAACTAATATTTCCTTATTTATATTAGAAATATGGTTAATCAGAGGAAAAAAAATAAGACTGGATTCCTGAGTACCCTGTTCAAATCAATTGAACCTTATTATCTCTAAGATTAACGCTCAATAAACTATTAAAACATATTAAGTTTTCCAAGGACCCTTAGAAAAAGAATTCCCAACTTATAAGAATTCTTTAATGCACTTCCTTAATAAAGCCAGTTTCTTTTATCTGGTTGGCTCAGATAAAATTCTAGTTATCTTAAATATACTCTAGAAAGTTTCTGTACAATACATACACAGTTGTGAGATAAATTATATTTAGAACAAATATGTGTTTAGACAACCCCCACTTTAGCTGATACTCGATACTTTTACTTACATTTTAGGTAAGCATTTGCTTCCCAAAAAGAACAATTTCAAAGTTAAGGACATTTCTATGTGCAGAAATATGCGAGCCTGATTTTCCATTGTCTTGCTCTTACATGTCATTTACAACTGTACAAAGTGGGTGTATAACTCTATTAAATCACAATGATAATGTTTTATGTGCAATTTATATGTGTATAAATGACTACATAAGATGCAAGCGAGTGTTTGATGGGGTATACAAACCCCCCACTGACCAGGAAGAGGTTAATGAGAGCAAGGGAGCCAAACAGCCCCACCATGTTACATCTGTACAAGGCATCAGGTGTACAGGGAGGAGATAAAAGAGGAGAAGGCCACCTCAGTGGTGGCTGACAGAAAAGGAGTAGACATCTTGAACCAGTCCTATGCAGGAAGGCGTGACTGGAGAAAGAACCTAACCAGAGACTGCCTTGAAGATGATTGGAAGGAAGGACCAGCTGAAGTTAGAGCCTAAATGTCAAAGCCTCCTTGGGACCTTTTTCTTCCTTTTGTTCGTCATGACTGGCTTGGCTTCCCTTTGTTTTAGGACCTGCAGAAAAGTCAGAAGAGACTGTGAGGAAGCCCTGGCTGGAGGCCATAGTAGCCAGTCCAGTGACACAGCAGAGGGTCTGAACAAATAGAACTCTCCTGCTTCATACTGGAACTCATAGTAGAGGGTGGGATTCCTCTCCCAGGCCTCCTAGGCCCAGGAGCCAAGGCCTGGTAGGCCCAAAAAGCCTGAAGTTGGGCTGGACCTCTGGCATGATGCCAACAGACTATTGTTGCACTAGACTCATGTTTCCTCAGAAGGGGCAAAACTAAAAGTGACCTCGCCAGAGTACCAAGACACAAGAAGAGGTAAACTGTTACAGGGCCAGAGTGCCTATCAGCAGTGGGTGCACCATGGGAAAAGAGCCACTACACCTCACACAGCCTGGCAGTGGGTAGACTCTTACACAGACTGGAGAATCTGACCTTATTTTTAGAGGCAAAGCAGAAGGCTGGTTACCCAAAGTTATGCCAACATATTTATGAGCTTTTGGAATTATGGAAAGTCTTGACAAAAATAGGTTTAAAGATAGAGTGATACATAGCTAATATTGATATAATAATCACATTTGTAATGATCTGGTCAAGATATGGGAAAGCTTTGGAGAAACTCACAGAATTTTAAAATGAAAAACATGAAATGCTTAGATTTACAGTTTAATGCACTCTACTAAAGGTTAACTATTACAGATTTTTAATACATTTAATGGCTTATTTGAAACATCTTTATATAGGAAACTGACAAATTATAATAATTTATTGAAGGCTAAAAGCCACCATCTGGAATCAATTAAAAAGAATTATTTACATAGCGAGTTTTGAAGGATTAAAAGAATATTCATCGATGATAGCAACAGTCATATAATAAAGGATGGGCTTGTTGAAAAGTTCTTGGAGAGGAGACGTAACTGACAGTCATGTTATTTTAGAAGCAAGAAGACAAATAGAAATACAATGCCATACAGTTTACTAGACAAGCATGTAAAAACAGAGAAGGTATTTCAACTCCATTGGTCAGCATATTTCCTCCCGCAATCAAAGGTTATTGAGACAGTTTTCAAGCAATGGGAGTAGTATGACTACATTGAAAATATTTATTTCCAAATGAGATTTGTACATGCACCAAAACAATCATACTTGCCTCGTACTTGCCTCAGTCTGTGCACCAGCTGAATGTGTGAAAATCCCAATTGCTGTCCTTTCCTATCCAACCATACCGAAGTTAGTGTAAGATACGCTGTATAGACTAAAATTTACACTCCTCTGGTGCAGACTAAAGCACTGTATATATATAAAGAATCTCTTACTTATTGTAGCCCAGTCTTCCTTCACTAGGATGCGTAGCTCATCCCATTTATTCACAAGAAAATCATTACTCTCAAGATGGATGATAAGCCATAACAGGAGGGTGTAGTGCTATTGGCAAAGTTTATAAAATCAGTAAGATCTATCAAAACTAAGAATCCTAGATGAAAATCCTCAGGATTCCTGGTAAAAAGTTTAATAATATATCACCCAGTAGCCACAGCTGCTCCCACAGCATTCAGACTGTTAGAGTGCCAACTAGAGCTGGTTGAGGATTTTCTATTGGACTGATTTTTGACAATAAATGAATTTTCTCCAAAATTTAAAATTTTCATGGGAAAATTGATTTTTACCATTTTGTCCCTATTTTTGTTATGAAAATCATGTTTTGTATTTAATTTTGGATTGGTTGAACCCCAATTGAAATATTTCTCATTGTTGCACTGACTCAAAATGTTTCATTTCAGGTCAGTTAAAAACTAAACTGTATTTCCCTTCTGTGGCTCATTGCCTCATAGGAGATATAGTTCAGGCCAACATTCTCTCCTACATGGGTTCCCAGGCTGAACTACATGTCCAATGATGTAACAGTCTTTTTTGTGACTGAATGTCACAGTGTGTCATAGAGTCATATGATTGTAGGTGCATCATGGGAGATGTAGTCCAGCAAGGAGAATGGAGCATCAGGCAACCTGAACTACAGTGCTTATGAGACAACGCACCATAACAAGAAAATGCTGCTTACTGTTGAATTGACTTAAAAAAGTGATTCTGAGTGTTGAAATTTCAATCAAAAATGCAGAAGCAAAATGCTTCATCGTTTCTGAATTGAACATTTTCAGAATTTTTCATTTCATGAACATTTTTTATATTTAAACTTTTGTCCCAGTTTGGGGTCTTGAAGTATCAGAATTTCCCAGAGGATAGAAATTCCTATTTTTACACCGCTTTTGTAGTGAGCATGCCTTGAATTTGAGACATCATTGACTGAAGATCCCCAAGGGCAAGAAATTTGGAATACTGGATAGCACTCCCCTGAAAAATGTTATAGAATTACACACAAAAGGAAAAGTGATGCAATGGGGCCAGTAATATGACCAGCACTTAGTCCTTGCTAAAAATCCTTTCTTTAATACTTTATGTAGCATAGCTAAGCAGTAAGTGGAGGAGGAGGAGAGGAGCATGGTCAAACCCAGCACAGAACGGTGGCAAGCTGAAGGAATATCAGGATGCTTAGTTGGAGCATGACTGAAGAGATGGCTGGGAAGGGAGAGTGAAGAATCTCTCTAAAAGGAAGGAACCTGGAGGAGTGATGCTCCATGCATAGACTGAAGTACTCTGTGTGATGCAGGAATGTGGTGTGCTTATCTCATAGAGTATGCAGCATATGTCCAACCGTGACGTGTGCAGAATAGAAACAGGTCTGTTTCCCCCATCCACTGCTTTTCATGGGTTCTGTCCAGACACTCACAGAACATTCACATACTACTTAGGATATGTTTACACTTGAAGCTCGGGGTGCAATTCCTGGCTCGAGGAGACATACACGCACTTGTCTTATTCAGCTAGCATGCTAGAAGTAGAGTAGGCCATGGCAACATGAATGGTGGAAGAGGCTAGCAATCTGAGAGTGTGCTCATGGTCTCTAACGGTCATGTACTCTGATGGCTAGCCCTTCCTGCCACTCATGCTGCTATGGATACATTCTATTTTTAGCATGCTAGTTTGCTAAGAGGTAGCATGGGTTTGTTTCCTTGAGCTGGGAATCACACCAACTCCAAGTGCAGACATAGCCTTAGAGGTACTGGGTAAGACCACTAGCAAGCCTCCTAATATGGGAGGGCTCTGATTGGGCATGAAAAACTGAAGCACCACCCCAGAGGTGTCTCCCATCTTCCCACTCACTCCAAAATCTCATACTGACAGAGACCACCGATATCCCTTGATGTTACTGTGACTCGAACAATAGATCTAATAATTTTTTCTTGATCATCCTGCTCATAACAAAGGAATAATGTCATGCTGTCTTATTATTCCTGAATCTTATCTAATAAACACACAGATCTAGTTTTATTTTTACCACACTGAGGCCTTGAAAAGACAAATTTTAGCAAATAAAACCAAAGGTATCTTTTACTGCAGGTACATAATTCCTGCCATAAATCCCCAGTGATGCAGCTTCTCCCACACAAAGGATGTCCTTGCACATTTGTCTCTGAAATCATTTTTATCTAAATGTGATTGTTATCTTTTATTCCTTACGTCATGTATTGTAATAATTTCGTCCAGCTTTATATTCAGAAGCTTCTCTTTGGTACTTTAATCAGTTATAATGGAATTCAAAATGCATGTTTTATTGTACATGCTCTTGAAAGCTATATTTCTTCTTAGATACTTGAGAGGAAAATGTGACATTAGAAGGTCACACTAGCAAACTATTTACTGAGGAGAAATCAGTTTTACAGAAATGTTGGTATTACAGAACCAGTGACCGAGACATTTGATATTCAGCTTACATCAAAATTATCTAAAGTATTTTCCCTACTGGCTATTTTTTAAAACAAAATCTGCCTGTTTATACAACATCTGAAGGGGTCAGCATTGGGTCTTCATTTGATGAAGATAGATTGTTGTTCAGGAGTGTGTGGATTCTTAAATAATACGAAACTGCAGAAAAACAGGCTCCTATTGTTAGCTACAAAATTTATGAAATGATAACAATATGATTGCAACAAATCTAATAAAGATAACATTTTCAGGTTAGAGTAAAAACTCCATCTGGTTTCTGCATTGGGGAAGCTTATATAAGACCAAAAATTTGACTGGAATATGGAGGAGGAGAAGGCTTGCTCAATTTAGCGTCAGTTTCCACATAGTGTGAGCCAGAGTTTTATTTAATCTGGTTCATTGTTATTATGAACCAAGATGAATTGATGGATAAACACAACCAGAGCACATCTGTCATCTTTGTTTATGCTTTAATCACCAGCAATCTGATGAACATTTGTAAAACAAAATTAAACAGCCTGTTTTATGAGTGTGTTGGAAAACAATGTTTAGATTATTTAACTACTGCTTTGTCAATAATTGGTTTGCATTCATTGCCTAATTTACTGTAACTCCCTCACTAAAATGCATAGAGATGCACTGTGAGTCAAGGTGGGCTCAGCATTTGGAATATTGTTCATTTTATGGCTAAGTTTAGGACAGTATTCACTGTTGATGACATCAAAATCTTTTGAACTCTTTTTGTAGGATTTCAGGCCCAAATGGAGAAAAATCTCTTGAGAACTGATGTTCTCATGCAATTGACCACATCCATATTAGAATGGAATGAAACCCTACTGCATCTGACTAGGAATTAAAGTTTCACAGATTAGGTTCGGATGAGGAATTCAAATCTGATCCATTACCACCACTACTACAACTCTAATGGATTTAGATTTGACTTCCTGGTTTTGGCTTCTAGTTAGCAAACAGTAGGTGTTTTTTCTTTGGTTTTTACAACTTTGACAAGTCAAATACAGCATGTAACAAAACCTAATATTTGACCAGAACAGCAGATCAAGTAACCAACTATTGATTTTGCTAAAATCTGACAATTGAGGATAGTTAGATGGTAGATAATTCAGTTACAGTGCAGAATCATCCACATATAGATGTACAAAAAATAGGCACTTTCCTTTCATTGGGGAGATAAGATCCACTCATACTGAGCAAAGAGAATTAATGTTAAATAATGGATTTAATACTTCTTCAGGCAAGGAAAAATCAGCCTGGCCACTTTAGGGGCTGTTCCTTGGAAATCATTCCATAAAGCACATGCAAAGGCCAGTAACACTCTATAGAGAATAAATATGAAAGAGCAACTTAACATAAAATAAAAATAAATGAGCCAGACACTCAGTAGGTTTAAATCGGCATAGATCCATTGACTCTCACAAAGCTATGACAATTTCCACCAGCTGAGAATCTAATCTGTATACAAATTAATACCATAAAATAATGCTACATTTATAATAATAAATATTGGAAGAATATAAACTTTATGGTGAAAAGGAATATAAACACATGATCATACACACACACACACCTTTCAAATTTTTTCTCAAAACTTGGTAAAAGTCCAGTTGATTATAGTCATATAGAATATTGCCACATTGCTGAAACTGAAAGACAGCTGGAACCAAGACATCAAATAAAAACAGGAACATGCTGTTAAATTCAGAGACAAAGCAGTTCATTAATGTAAAACATCTTCAAGCGAGTTCTCAGAGCATAACTGGTGTGGATCCAGACTAAAAGCCCAGTCAAAACAATTGTTATGAAAAGGTTTGGTCTGTATAGAATGAATTTGTGAAATCAACACCATTCTATGAACAATATGTAATACATCGGTGTAGAGATATAGATGTAGTGGCTGCACTTGTGTTCACTCAGAGACACTATGGTTACATTTGCAAAGGAATCTATCATCCATTTGACTTTTAAACACCCAGAAAATTACTGGGATTCACAAAGCCTGAATTAGGCCCTGAGGCTTCCTATTTAATGAATGCAGAGAGACAGGCACCTCAGAGTGAGATTCACAAAAGCCAGCAAGCTGGGCAGCTCCCTGCCGAAGCTAGCCAATGGGAAATGCCAAGGCAAGGGGTGTGTCCTAAACCCTGAATCCCTCTTAGAAATAGATGCCTAAATCTGAAATGGAGGAAAGTGCCTCCCTCTGTTTGGGATTCTCACCTGCAAACCTTTTTTTGAAGTTAGGTGCCTATGCCATTTTTGCAAAAAGCTAGAGGAGAAGTTCCCTCACAACCTTTGATCCAGTGGTTGGAGTACTCACTTGAACTATAGGAGGCTCCCACTACAAGTGGTCCCTCTGACTGAAGGAATTTGATGATTGATTGGCTACCTTTCAGGTCGGTGCCTTAAGCTGTGAGCTATGGGCTATTCTGATGGGGAGGGATCCCTCATTCTCTCTTGTTGAACCTATTCCATTGTGGATAAGTCATTAAAAGTGTACTAGAGCAGAGGACTGGCTCTTGGGTCCCAAGCAAGTATTTTAACCCTTAGGCTACAAAGTCATTCTCATATTTGGTTGCTCTTTCGCTCTCTGGCTCAGTGACTCTTTCATTACCTATCCAATACTCCATAAGAATAGCCTATAGCCCAGTGGCTAGAACACTCATCTAAAAGATAGCAGATCTGTGTTCAAATCCCCTTTTCTCTCCACCCCTGCCCTCAGGTAGAGGGAGGAACTTGAACCAATTATCTCCCACATTCTAGGTCAGTAACCTAACCACTTTGCTAAAAGTTATGTGGGTACTCATCCCATGGAGCTGTTTTTTTGCAAATTTGCATACACAGGCTGATCTGGTAGGGACACTCTGAGCAAATTTACCAGATCAGGTCCTCCAGACAAGTGGTGGGGAGGAACACCTCTTATTCCCCAGTTTGTGCGTCTGTCTAAGGCGTAGGTGTCTGGATGCTTAGAGTGGAGCTGAAGTATACATGCACAGAGGCTGGAACATAGGCACCTAGGAAATTTTTACTGCAAAAATTAAGGCTAATTTTGTGTCTTTATAACTATATTATTTCACACTCCATCCCACCCCCACCAACTCTTTATTTTCTCTCTCTTTCTGTTACATGCACAAAAACTAAATTTTTGTTTTGTTTTCACCTTTCCCTCTGAATCACAGTGCTTGCCTAACATTTGTATCTTTCTCTGAAATAACCATGAATAATTTGTTTAGGATGGCTTCATACCCATTTATTATAGGAAGGCTGCCATTTTCTCATTAGCTCTAGCATATTTCTACTGTAAGCACTAATAACCTTCAAGAAGAGACCTACAGAATGTGAACACGATTAAGCTGACACGGTTCTAAAAGACATTAAGAAGATCCTATAGAAGTTTTTCTTAAAGCCTACAGAACAGATATCCTTCCTATATGCATTTTTGAACGACCCCATAGAATATTAGCATATAAATTTATATCAGATTTTACAACTTCATATTACATTCTATAATTATAAATACAGAAATCTCTCTGGAAAAATAGCATTTCCTATAAAATTATAAGGAAATTTTCCATTGGTGTAGACCAGATTTCTCATATTATTTCACACATTTGCACATTGTAATAATACACCCATTGAGAACATTCTCGCAAATATCCATCACTAGTTTACTTTCTTAGCAACACTTCCTCACATCCATTTACGATTTGTTTATCGACCACCTCAGAGGTCAATGCTTCTACCTAGGGCTGATGCACTGTTTCAGACCTCTCACACATCTTTCAAAAGTGATGTACTAGCATAAGGATCTCATTTTACTTCATCAGACACCTAGCTAGTCCTGATTTACTGAGAACAGTCAGTCTGACATATTTTTCAAATTATAGTGTACTAATACAGGCCAAGGGCTAAACATAAGCAGGACTAAAGGACTGGAACAAGTCTCCAACAGGTAGTCTCATGTATGTAGCATAAAATACCTAAGTCTGATATACAATACAGGGAGAATAGGCCTCTTTTCCAACTCAGGATATGTCTTCACTGATGACGGCAAATTCTCCACTGTCAGATCGATCTATCCAGATTGATTGAGCAGTCAGTGAAGACCCACTCAATCAATCTGGAAGTCAATGCGTTAAAACCACCCCCTTCAGTGGCGTAGCACTGCATCGGCGGGAAGGCATTTCCCGTTGGCGCAGCGCAGTGAAGACGCCGCGTAGAAGAGGAGTTACGAAGTCAACAGCAGAGTAGCTTGCTTAACTCCCGTTGACTGCCGCTGAATTTCCAGGTAAGCATACACCTGGCTTCACACATCTACCCAGGCCCACTGTATTGATGTATGCCTTTATTAGATCACTTCACAAATGTTATAATCCTGAAAGTATTGCAACAATTTCACTGTTTCATAAAAACATATTTTAAATAAATTGGTTTATGTTTTAAGCCTGCTTCTTTGGCTGTCCGGTATTTGCAGTCAGTTACCTCTTGGACAGCCACTGGCCTGATGGCAATTGTTGCAGATTTCCTGGGGACCAAAATGAGAATCCAGACACAAGGTAGTGGCTGCATAGCACCCCTCTCAAGGTTTGGGGATTATGTGTGTGTCAGGCCCAGAAATCTCACAAGGCATGGGCTTCATGCAGTTTTCTGGCCAAGTGGGAAAGTAATTTTTTCAGTGAGGAAAAAAAAAAAAAAAGAATCCTTTCTGCTCTAGCTAAAGAATGCAGAAATCCAGAAATGCTGTAAAAATGACTGTAAAAATAATCTTATTCAACTTGCATTCATATTCAGAACTAATTATAAGTCAGATCTTATGTTCGTTTTCAAAAACAAACAGTTGTGAAAACCAGCCAAATCCAGGCTGATAATATCTGGATGGATTTGAATGTGATGCACCACCATTTATGATCCCGAAAGCTGAAGTAGTTAGAAAAAAGTATGCATCACTCAGATAGATTTTGTGACACCAAAAGGAACAAACTTACAATTCTTTAGTGATAAGGAACATGTGCAATGCCTAAAATATATGGAATGACTTAGCATTCTTTGCTTCTTTAGACTTTAATAATAAAATTATATACAAGGAAGAATATATTTTTTCAATTTCAATATGTCCTTGATTTTTAAAACCTTAGGTTTTATACATGCTTTGTACTCTCCATTTTATAACAGATATTTGGGGACAATGTAACTTGCATATTTATAGAGTAAAGTCCAGACCCTTTAAAAACATGCATCCTTGGGACTTTGAAAATATCATGATTTATAAACTGGACTCAGTTCAAGTAACACAAATGCTATGTAACATTTTTCCATTTAGAAAAAATAAAGGTGGTTAAGCCATTTCTAGCAATGGAAGATACTTTCCATGTCATAAGACAAAAACAAAAACTGGAATCCTCTGGCTTTCTGGGGACCTTTCACCAGTGTTTCTCAAACTCAAACCAACTTCCTAACCATTCCCTTTCTGTCCTCCCACATCCTGCATCCCATGTTCTTCTATGCCATCCATGAACATGGCTCGATTTTTTTCATGCATCTAATAAATTCCTCCTCCTCTTTCAAATTCCTGCTTAAAACAAACTCCTTCCATGTAGACTGTCAGTGAGCAAATGTCACTCTTTTTCCATTTTAAATGAATACAACATGTTTCTGTTCTGCATTGTCTGAGCTTGAATTTCACTCTCACCTGCTAGGGGAAAAGGCTGCATCTTCCAATATGTCTGTGTCTGACCAGTGGCATTAACAGCACTTAATAAATAAATAATATAAACAAAGCAGAAAGAGAAGATCCAGAAATGAAGAATAAAAAAGAAATATTGCTTTCTTTCTCACTGAATCATTTTCATGAACAAATATTCCATAGTGGATTCATCATTTATTCATTCTGCTTTGTCAATAGCCTGATATGAAAGTAGAACTAACAGGTTGCCCTTTCTACGTGTTTAAAATATTTTTCCAAAATCCACCATTTTTTGAAGACAGAGCAATGTGAATTTAGTCCATGTAATGGCTGCAGGATTTGTCCACCAATTGCTTGTTTAAATTACAAAATGCCTTCTTAATTAAAAAAAATTCCAAGTCATTTGAATCAGCCTCTTCTGCTCCAGTCATCAGCTCCATGCCTCATACTTTAACCAGTATTCTGATTTTAACACCATATTTTTAAGTTGTCAGTTTCTATTAAAAGAACGTTCCCTTACAAAAGCTGCTGAAATAGCTTAGCACCAATTGTTTCCACTATTTATTTGGAACATGATGAGTTTATTCCAAGATGACAATTTCTTTGATCTACTTCCATCTTATTCCCTAAACCTGGCAACCCTGGGGGCAAGAGAGTCAGTTTTAATCTCCAAATATGTAATAACAAATAACAAAGTTGCTAAGGTTACCTCTATATTTTCTAATGGAACTGACCCAATTTGGCTGCTTGTGCAGGGACTGCTTTAAGCCTTTGGAAGAACTTTCAGAAATGGGATTCTAGGCAATTGGCCTTCCTTCTCAAGTCCCTCCTTTGTCTAAGTTACTTTTCTTGATGAAGAGAGAACAAACTTGTTTTCTTTCCATTTGTGATGCTGTCTGGATTAGGGGGACCATTTATGATATCATTTAACATCAATATTTCCAAATTACAATAATTAATCTGAGATAGGCCATGTCATGTATCATTAGAAAGGTCCTAATTTGCTAAGTATGATGATATTGTTTATGTATATGTGTCATATTTGTATTGGAAGTTATAGATATGTTTGATGTATTTGAATTTCAACTTGTGCTGTGTTTCTGGGCAACACTCCAGACAGGATGGCAGCAGCAATAAACCTGTTTAATGTCCCATTAAGGAACCTTAAAAGTACAATAAGACCAGAGAAAGAACCCAGGGACTACACATTATGAGTCACAGGACTTCCCCAGGTGACTCTGGACTCCATCATGTTTCTGTTAATTTCCACAAACAGCTTGGCAAATGGACATTAAAGGCAGACCACATCCATATTGTCTTCAGTCTTCATTCCTGCTTCCTACCTCTGGACCAACTCATCAGCATCTGAAGCTGTGAAACAAAGGACTGAGATCCATCCAGGTACTGGATGTACACTGGAGGGACTATCTAAGCCTGCAAATTCCACAATTCTGAAAACCTGATAGATATGGACTTTCATATCATTTGTATGTATCTGATTGCTTTAATCATATAAAACCTTTCACCTTGTTTGTTTCTTTCCTTTTATAATGAACCTTTAGTTTTAGTTACTAAAGGATTGGCTGGCAGCGTGGTATTTTGGGTAAGATCCAAACTCATAATGTCTGATAGTGTGACTGACCCTTTGGGGTGAGGAGAACTTTTCGGTAAAGAGCACAGACTTGTAATAACTTATCTTTTTACTGGACTTAGTGGCTGATTGGGAGCCAAAGACTGAAATCCAGTAAAAGGGGTTGTGTATTTTTTGTTTTAGCTTCTTGATAACCAGTGTAGGGAATCAGAAGCGTGGTTTGTGGCTGGTTGGGGAGTCTAACTTCTGTGTTATCCACCAGTGCTGGGAGAATCTGTTCTCCTTTTGCAGCCTGCCCTGACCTTGGCATTTTCAGGTGGCCTACCCTATGCATGGATGGGTCACACCTTTCCTTTTAGTTGGTATCATGTTTGGCAATTGTTATGAACGTCTTTCATTATCCTAAATATGAGGAATTGAGGTAGAATATCAGTGAGTGAGGACAAAATCAGGAAGGCAAGCAGTCCCAGTCAAGCAATTTTTTCCTTTAAAGTAACAAAAGTAAAGTAAGAAGCACAACAGCAGAAATGGAGCAAAAAGCACTTCCATCTCCTGTACATTAGCCTCCAGCCATGCAAATCAAAGGAGAATGCCACACTCCCAGTAAAATAACAAAAGTAAAATAATCTGAGCAGACACCACAGGAATTCCATTTGTAAAGCAGTTAAGTGTTGATGAGCTTCCAACAACTGTCAAGAGCCATTCCATTTTGCCATGGTGCTGTATTGCTGCACTAAGAGCTCAGAGCACAATGTAGCACAGTGACTCATCTACTGCTTGCCATATTTCTCCCTCATATTAGGCCTGACCCTGTAATCATTACTCACACAGTAGTTCTATTAATTTCAGGGAAGCCATTTGTACAAGTAAATTTGCAGGATTGGGGCCTTCTGATTTTATTTAAAGTTCTTTAGAGAGTAGGGCACAGGTTATGTTCTCACACAGAAAAAAATCATAGAAAGATCAAAGCAGGAGGGAAAATTCTATAACCTTAATACTTTGACATATGGTGGGGCCCCAGGAGCTTGCAACAAATAGATTGAGCAAATGTTATGGCCTTTCAAATCTATAGATGTCCAGAGATCATCTCCATGGAGGTCTCTTGTCTTTCATGGGACTCTGAAGTCCATTTCAACAACATAGCTCAGAACTAGAGGTGGACAGGAAATGGTTTTCCCACCTGCTGAGAATTTTCAAAATTTTGAAAATATTTCCCATCCTGAATGAGGAGGAAAAGTTAAAATCTCAAAAATTCTCACAAACTGAAAATCCACAGGGGGGGGTGGGGGGAGAACTGGGTTAACTGAAATGTTTTATACAGATAATTTATAAATTCTTCACTTTGATTTCAACTGTTTAATTTTTTAACATTTTTCCCCAAAAAATTAATTTAACATTTTGAAACAAAATGCCGTTTCAAACCGAAAAGCATACTTTTTGTTTAAAAACAAGTTAAAACAGGACATTTCAATAATTTCAAAACTTTTTTCAAACATTTTTCAAAATGGGAAATTCATCAACATTGACACTCCTTCTGATCCCCAAATTGGTTTCAACATATCTGCATTTTCCAACTAAAAGACATTTTGTTGAAAAATTCCTGACCAGATCTATACAGAAGCAATTTCTCTTATTACACAAATTTCACCATATGTAGGCTATAAATATTACCATTGTACTTTTTCAGACCTTTATTAGCCTCACACTCACACTCTATTTCTACATAGACTATTAGTTAAAAGCACTGTAATAAATTGCCTAAGGAGGTTGTGAAATCTCCACCACTGGAGATTTTTAAGAGCAGGTTGGACAGACTCCTGTCAGGGATGGTCTTGATAATGCTAGGTACTGCCTTGAGAGCACAGAACTGAACTAGAATTCTATGATTCAATATATATATATGGAAAGAAGACAAAATTTGAACCCCGCATTTCTGATGAAAAGCTATATAGTAGCTAAGTAATGTGCCATCATAATATTTTCAATGTTATTTTTCACTCTCTTTTTAATGCATCCAAACAACCTACTGGTATTTGCTTTTGTGATTGTTGCAGCACATTGCATACACATTTTTCTTGAACTATCCACAATGATTCCTAAATAGAAATATATAAAACTACCCTGGTTTGCAAATCTTTTGGTGAATGTGAATAGATGTTCCAGGATAGCTGAATGATGGAATAGATTAAAAAACAATCTTCCCCCAAAATATTGCATTACTTTTTTAATAGTACCTTTCTATATAGTTAAATACGAGGTTTGTTATTTGTGCAGTAGGGATGAAAAACTGAAAAGAGATACATAGATTCTGCCAGAGAAGCTGGCAACAGCCTCGGACAACTGTCTCCATGGTGAACTGGAGAAGAGTCAATCAAGAATGCAGGCCAGCTGGACATGTTTGTGTTAAATTATTATTAAACTACAAACTCCACACTATACTCATTACCTACCCATTGAATTTCAAATTCAGATGCAGTATTACAATGGGATAAGGCAGAAGGCAAAAGTCATGCTGAAATTAAGATATGAATGTCAAAACACCTTATACATAGATTTATGATATAATAAAATACAAAATATTCCCACACTGAAGCAATCAAAGGAAGAAAATGTAAAGACTCCCTAAATCAAAATACTAGGGTTGCAAAAGAGAAGAAAACCAAAAACAGGGAAAGGAAGGAGGAAGAATCAGAGAATTGTTAACACTGCAAGTGGCTTGCAATCAGTCATCAAGTCCTGCTCTGTTTTTGTTGTTGTTGTTATTTTAAAAAAGAAGATAGACAAGTATCACAGCTTTCGTCAAGCTTCCCCTCTTAGTCACTCACCAGATTGCTGTGAGGGGACCACACAATTGGGCTACATGTGCTTTTAGCCTCCAGATTCTGAGCAAAATCTTGATACTGCTCCTGGTTTAGGGTCCCTAAGCACACTACTGGTGTGCAGATCTTCTGCCTAGAACCCCCTCCTGAGAGCTGAGATCTTATGATCCAGCTCCCTAGCCCTTGTTACCAGGGCTGACACTTCAGACTCCCCTTTAGATTACACACTCTCTCTCCCAGAACTTTCATCTTGATTTATCCAATAGCTAAACTGAGCCTCTCCTGCTATAAAAACATAACCATCTTTTCCCTCTCTCTCCTGCTCAAAGCATCCTGTCCAGCACCATGAGTCCCTCAAGTTTATGTGTTTCATCACCAACACCTGGTTCCTTTTTCCTACTGCTGGTAATTTTTTTTCTACTGTCCAAACCTTACTCATTAGAGATCAAGTGAAGGGAGTGGCTTCTCCCAGCTCCAGCCAGCCTCCTTAGCATACCTAATTACCAGTCAGATTACAGTTGTTAAAATTATCTACTCTCCATTGTAACTAGTCTGGGAAAGACATTCTTACGGGCTTGTCAGCAAAGATGGATATACTAACAGTGGGTAGACAGAGGCTGGCCATGAAACATAAATTTGCATACGGACAACTTCACAATATCAACAAGAATCCATGAGTTGAACAAACATATTCCCCAAATCATCACAAGCAAAATGTATATTACATCATATGCCACATACTGATGCTTGTAAAAGTTCATGATTAACAAGAATTAGTCATAAACATACATAAGTCTGATATATGATTCATTTGCACCACTACCTGGCTATCTTGAGATAGTCTTTGTGGAATAGTTAGAGAATTCTTGGTCCTCCACTGTTACCAGAAAGAACCAGAACGTATTGTAGGGGGACTTTAATAAACATAGGAACTTCTTGGTTAAAGAGTTTTTTCCAGTTCTCTATTTTTATGTTGTTGACCTTTGGCCCATTACCTGTGCTCAGTTGAACAGGTAAAAAATCTTTTATATCTTAGAAAGATTTAAGACATTTGCAAAATTAGTGCAAATGAAATTAAAACTATAATGCAAATAGAATAAGCAAAGGAATGTAAAGATTATTTTGAAATGGACTTTGCGGTAAGGCTGAAGCCAAGTATTTAGCTTGAGGCTTATTGGTAAAATAAGGTGACATTAGGCCTAATAAAACCTAGCATAAGTAACCAACCTTGGGTTAGAAGAAGCAATATGTAGTATGTGAGAAGCTGTCTAGACTGCAGAGGGTTTATTTAGCAAGACTTCCTTAACCACCTTGTATAAAGAACCTCTATCTGCACAAATGCTTATAGCAATTGTTACAACCCCCAAAATTGATAGCAAATATGGACAAGAGACCAAGGCTTAAAAAATATGGTCCCAAAAAGAGGTGGGGGTAAGGAATAGGTACATAAAAAGGAATCAAACCTGACCCTCAGAGAGACCTCAGGATAGTTACAATCTTAACAATTACTCTCACCTTAAGAAAAATCCACAGCCTCACAGTTGTGTAAGTATATGTGAGGCAGATTCTGCTGGTATTCTTTTCTTGTTTTTCTAGTTCTGTAATTTTGCTTATATTGGTCATGTTATTATTAATCTCTAAGTGTGTGTCACCAATCATCATCTTCATAATTCATCTCTAAGTCACCACTAAAGAGCAAACTCCTTATTTGTAACAATGGAATTTTGCACACCAAAATAATCATAAGGCTACAATATCCTCACACTACAGTCTGCAAAGAGGTTCTACACAAATTTAAAATCCATGGACTAGTTTCTGATGTAACTGCCTTTTTTAGTGGCATCAGCACTTCCAAATCAGGAATCTGTTGGTGGAGAAATCAGTACATCACTTAACTATTAAAATTAAAGCCAATCCACCAAAGAAACAAACAAAACGTACACCTAGAAATCCAGAGCAAGTGTGTTATGAACTCTGTATAGGATCTGATGCCCATGGCAGTGTAAAATGGCCTCATAATGGATGTAAATATAATTTACTCTTACTTTAAGGCCCCTTTACAATGTCAGAGTAATATGTAGTGGCCTTGGTATCTACAGGACTTGAATCCTGTTTGAGGAATATAGTCCTTGAAGTGTTCTGTATCGTGGGTGAGATCACGGCCCTACTTAAAGCAATAGCAAAACTCTAATAACTTCAGTGGAACCAGGAAATGTTCTGACTTCCACCTGGACAACTTGGGACATCTCAGAGGATGGGGCAGTATTCCTTTCTTCAGTGAAATGGGTTCTGATGTCCCAGGCTCTGTGTAAACCATTCTGAACACTTAATGACTATTCAATTGGTATACATAATCATTGCATTACCATTATTTTTTTCAGATAGTTGCAGAATTATTTTGAAACAGCTTGAATATAAAAAACATTACATAACAATTGCTGGAATACTGCTGAAAGTCTTTGATGTTAATTGGTATATTTTTTTAAAAGAGCACCTATCTATCTAACTCCAAATTTCATCAGTTGTTGTGACATTAAGAAAATTGATTATTAAAATCTTTGCTTATCTGTTCAGCTTGTTCTTTTACTAACTATATTCTTCCATTTAGAGGCAAATCCTGCTTCCTCCTTACCTCTGGATGTGGAAGATGTCAAACACCGCTGAACCGGTGTGATGAGGGGAAGGGATGATTGTACAGCAATCATATCAGTTCTCTGGAGTCAGATAAAAGACACAGCTGCCACATGGACCCACCACTGGTCATTTCTTCCATGAAAAACAGATACTAGAGTCCCAGAAGCTTCCTCAACCCTAAGGCTACCATATAACCATAGGGTAGATCTGCTGCCACAGTGGAGATTGTCCCACAGTGGAGATCATATCATCTTTAAAGTGTGTTCCCCTCAAAAGCAGTAAAGAGAAGTTTCTAAAGAGCTACTTAATGTACAGAACTATCCATCACAGCCAGAAAATTTATCTTAAATTATATTCCTGAGTTGTAAATGTATAAAAAGAATATGGTTGAAATTTCCAATAAAATCGGTGCCTAAAGTTAGGTTCCTAAATTAGGCAACTGAATTCCAGAAGGGCTTTATATCTGGCAGTTCCCATTGAATTCAAGGCACAGGATATTTCTGAAAGGAATCTCTCGTTTCATTCTTACTCAGTAGCTGCAACAGTAATCTTTCTTGAAATGGGATAACATAACGCAACTCAGTCATCATATATTATTATGCTCTATGTGGTGGACTAGTAGTCCTAGCCCTCCAGTCAGAAAGGATTTCTAAATTATTTTCAATGCCATAATGCAATTTTCCCCTAATGACAAAATATTAACATATTTGTTGTGCATTTGAATGTGATTTGATTAGCATGACATTACTTGACATGAAGGCCGGACTATGATTGACCTCCGTGGGTGTGCTAGGGGCAAGGGGTAGAGCATGACAGCCACAAAAAAGGAGAGCATGCTGAGCTAATGCTCCATACCACCCCTTAATTCACAGCACAACTGAGCACACAGCATCATCTGCTTTCACATGAAAGCAGGCTTTGTCAAGCAGGAGTTTTTAATTTATGTTTCAGTTAAAAAAAATCAGCTCATGCATAAGAAATAAATGCAGCTTCCAAAACAAGGACTCTTGGCTGCCACTTTTCCCACAAAATGTTCCTAATTGCAGGTCTAAATAATATTGCATCTCTGTACGAATGAACAAGGAACTCTGTAATTCCTGAGAAAAGTCTAGAGGGACCTCTTAGGGTATATGAGAACATAGGAATTTCTTTCGCAAGGTGCTGCCGAAGTGAGTACTGTGAAAGTTAAAGCTGCTCAGCAGCAATAAACCTCAGTTTTTATATGGCAAAATATTGAGATCCTATTTTGAATTAAGTCATGTTACCTGCTTCCATCATTTACAAGGACTATTCAAATGCAGTGTGTTGCTGATAGTATGATAAATCTGTAATATACATAATAAACACATACAATAGACAGGCAGGCAGATACGTATATACAGAAACAAAACTATCAGTTAAAAATTATAATTTCTTTATGTATACTGGGTTTTCACATTCTGCTGTCTTATTTGTATGGTGATGGTCTACTACACCTATTAATGCTACAAGAATAGAATACTGTATCACAGTGGAAAGTAGCTGAATATTATTACCTTCCCTTATATGATGAAAACAATATTAACTTTTTTAAAAATTAAGTTCTCAAAACTGCCAGTTAGACTCCTAGCTGCAACCTAGCTTAGAGTCATCTTTCCATTTCTCCAACCCTGGGACCATTTCAGTCTCTAGTGTAATAACCATCAGCCTAAGGGCTACACTAAGACCCTGTCTACACTTACCTCTGGGATTCGGCAGCAGTCGATGGGAGTTACGCAAGCTACACAAAAAACGTGCGTAACTCCCGTCAATTTCTGTGCTCCTCTTCTGTGCTCCATCTTCACTGCACTGTGACGCAGTCCCGTCGATGCAGCACTATGCCATTTGCAAAGTTGGTCTTAGTAGATTGATTTCTGGATTGACTGAGCGGGTCTTCACTGATCGCTCAGTTGATCCAGAGCAATTGATCTGATGGCGGCGACTTTGCCGCCGTCAGTGTAGCCGTAGCCTAAGTTATGTCACTGAAACAATGCCTCCCTGATCACTGAGGATCAGAGGAGTGTAGTCAGCTTTTTGTCTTGTCCCTCCCAACCCCACATGCCTCTTATAATGGGAGTGTGAGACAGCAGGTGGTAAAGAGCTGGCTATTCTGGCTTCATGGTGCCAGTGGAATCCACAAGCTATTCCTTAAGGGTACTTTTCTGGCTGGTTTGTGCTGCCCAAGTAGTACAAAGCATTGTATGGAGGTTTGAGTGTCAGCCCCTATCATCTTATCTTATGTTTCCCTATTTCATGCTCATATTTCAAGGAACTTTATCCTTGGACAAAATTAAACACAGTATATATGATATAAACAAATCCTATTAAATCACGTCCACAAATTGGATGGGGAGAATTTTTTACTTTTATGCCACAGCATGTCCTAGGGGGAGAGAGGAAGGACTGTAATGCAAGGGGAATATGCAGGAAGAATTCTAGCTGACTAAAGAACCATCAGCCTTGGATCAGCTCCGTCCACAGCTACTACCCAGAGCCAACTGTCTAAAAATCCAGCTATCACTCCATATGTACCGAGCCTAGCTGGGATGCAGAATTGTGGCTGGACCCAAACACAGGCCCAAACCTGCTACCAATGCCAAAATTCCCATGACCAACAATTGTTGCTATGATATATACCAATCATGCAATTCCCATGCAAGTACAAACATTTAAGATGGTACAGTAAACAAACTATACTTTTTCATGCTAATAAGTAGAATGGGAATTTTGTTTTATCTCAGCAGACAAAATCACTTAGAAAGCATTTGTTTTGATCATGTAGTGGTCTGCCAGATGAGAACTAGAGTGATGCTGTATTTGAGCCAATGTCCCACAGTTTTGATGAAGCAGGGAGTCAGAAACTAATTCCTTTGAAACATTATAAAAATTACTGACAGAAAGTATTCAAAACAGCATGAGATGGGAATTTTTGGCTCAATATAAACAGGGTCAGGGTTAACAACAAGTGCATTTAAATGTTGGTGTATATTAAATACAATTGAATGAATAACTTCCAATACTTCTGTGCCTTTTAATGTCAGTATTGGGTCTGCTCTACATAATAAGGGAAAGAACAGATTGCAGTGCAGCTTGTTCTTGGTAATTATACATTTTAATTTGAAATCTAATAAGGCACATGTTGTATGGCAGATGGAAACCCTTTGAAAATGAAATTTGAGCATCACATGGAAATGTAGGAGCTTGGATAAATCACCTGATGAGCACACTTCTTATTTAAAATAAAATCACCAATCTCATACACTTATAGGGAAAGCTTAATTAAAGTCAACGAAATACATAAAAGAAAGGAAAAGGAAGAACTTAAGAGTCTTGTTTTATGACAGGAAAGGTTCTATTTTCTTCTTTTTCCTCTCTTCCTTTCTCATTCTTCTCAGAATGAACTGTCCTCTTGTCTTCCACAGAGTGACTTGATTTTCTATTCACTCGTCTTCCTAATGGATGAAGAAAAATTAAATCCATAAGAAATAAAAGGTAGAGCAAGAAAAGAGTAGGCTCTTGGGCAAGGTTGAACCCTTTAGTGATTTGACCTTTGTCACAATAACCCACCAATATACTCCCACCTTGGCCTAGAGGCACCGTTTGTGGGAGAGAACAGGTAGTTTCTTTTTATTTGCTTCTGCTGAAACAGTCAGCAAGTTCCAGTTGTTGTGTTAGATTTATGGTCAGAACATCTGTCCAGTAGGACTTGGACTGAGACCATCACGTTATTTCCCAAAGGATACCAAACAGCCATCAGATGGGAATGACTTTCAGTTTGTACCAACCTGAACCAATTTCAGTGGTGACCTAGAGGAAAAAGACTATTATCCATTTACTGATCTTCTGTGACAAACTGAATATTTATTAAATGCTCTCTCTGAGTAGCTCATTAAAAATCAAGGTTGTAATTTGGTTTCCTTGAGAAAGGGTAAATATAAATGTTTTGCAGTTTAAATGCAATCATAGCATAAAGTGTAGTACTGCCTGATGTTTCATTATAAGCAGCTGTTAAATTCCACTACAGTATCACTAATGCTACCCCCAGGATTCCTTTAAACAGGATGTTGCTTCTCAATGGGGCTGTCATATCATGAAATTTACAATAAAAATAATGTCCCAGATGAATGGGATTTGGACGTTATTTTTCATTCTCTCAGGTGCTTAACTATAGCAAGGTTCATTTTAATGAGGTTTTTCAATATGCTAACTAACTAGGCACAATGGAATTAGTGAAAATTGGGAGTGCTTCCTGGACAAATACAACATTATTTGTTTTCATTAGTTACATGGGAGAAAACATGACAAGTAACATGTTCCTATAATTCTGTCATGGCAATACTCCTCCTCCCCATCAACAAAATCTCACTCTTCCCCTCACCTGCAAAATACCCAAAATAAAAAACACATAAATAGGTAGATTCTTAGACAGTCAAGGTACATCATCATCATGGTGGTACTGTGTCTGGTATATATGATTTCTTATATTGTCAGTGAAAGCTATGTACATTATTCCCCATTTTTTATATGGAAGACATAGGTGTTGATAACCCCAAAGAAATCTGCATGACGCAGTTTGAAATATGTGGTTCACGGACACCTATTTTTAACTCACAGATAATGCAATGCAAGGTTTTCTGGTGCATACTTGGCAAACAATGTCAAGAGGCCCAAAACAGCAGATTTCCTTTCTGCTATTGAAATATTCATTAGCGATGAAATTCAACCCTATACAGAGGACCTGTATAAGATCCATACAACACTTAAATCATAGGCAGATGACTTCACACCTGTGCACACATCTGCACTGGTGTGAATTTCACCCTAGATGATTAATACAGGGTACAGCAGAACACAATATAAATTCTATTTTTTATTGTAAAGAAACAGCGCAAAATGGGTGAAACTCTATTAACATTACTCCCTCATTATCCCTGATTATATAAACTATAGTACCATGAATGCTTTTATCCTTCCATATCTACACCTCTCTATCTCCCTTGATAACATACTAGCAGGTAACACAGTAATTTTGTGTATCCACAGTTCAGCAGTCATTGTAAAGTACTGTTGCTTCTGAACACATTTAGAAAATCTGTCAAATCAGTCTCAACAAAGAATTATACCTCAGAGTTATTAAACAAGATAAATAATGGAAAAGAGCAAACAAGTTTACCAGATACAATCATACAAGGACAGGGCCGTCTTGTATGCTACATGCCCCATAGTCACAAGCTAGATATCTACACAAAATATTGTAAACCATTAACAAACCATTGTTAATTTCTTCCTCAGCTGGTTCTTTGTTTATAGCAAAAGTTAGCCCATCTCTATAAATTATCTATAGGTTAATAACGTAACCACTTATTACCAGTATGAAGTCAGATACCTACTTTTCCAAAAAAACATTTTAGTCTTTACTCAGTTGTAGTTACACAAAGTATTCTGGATCTGATCCAAAGCCCATTGAAATTAAAGGGAGTCTTCCCCCATTGACTTCACTGGACTTTGGTTCAGGCTCATAATGTTTCTTTACTCAGACCAAATTTCTTAACACAGCGTTTCTGATGTATATGGCTTGTCTGGGATGGAATTATACTGACATCTAAAATGAAGGACATCTCTGAATATCAGCCCCCCCCCCAACCCAACACATACACATAAAGTAGTGTGTTCTGGCTGACTGCTTATTAAATGTTAAGAATTCAAAACAGTTTGACATTGTCATATTCCTGATCTTTCTGACTTAAGTCACATGCTGGGGTGTGTGTGCGTGCATGTATCTGTGTAAAAAGCAAATGAAGACAATACAATGACTTATTGTCATCTGGTGGTGATCATTGCAGATGATAAAAGAGAGCCAGTTTTCTGTATACCGTACTTTGCATTTACCAGACCACCTTTCCAGTTTTCATTAAATGTCTTGCAGCTATATGACAAGCAAGAAATATGTCAAGCAGATGGCATTTTCTCTGAACACAGACAGACAATTTGTAAAGTCCAGTGAGTTTTTAAGAATCAAATTCACTTTTGTGATAATCATGGGTCCTGAGTTTAATAATTAAGATTTGCATATTAACATAATGAACATTTCCTTTTTAAAATTACAGCACATTTTATCATCTAGAGTCTTTGATACATCTAAAACTGCACTCAGCATGGGAGCAGGGGAATGGATAAAGGGTAAAGATGGCTTCATTCCACTATTAAGGCTGTCTAATTCAGGGACTGGCTGTTGGATGTTTGAGGCCCTGGTGTAATTCAGAGTAGGCTCAGATCTACTTATGCCTGGTTGCCCATAGCCCAAAGGGGCATTCCAGAAGCCAGGAATAGTCAAAATTAGTCATTTTCTCTCCTAGTTTACAGCCCATGTTTGCCTTTGCTGCGCCGTACAGTTGTTGTAATAGGAATCTCCCCCAGTGGAGGACCCAATGATAAGAATATCATTTGGTTAGAGAACTCTCCTGAGAGGTGGGAGACCCCCCTTCTCAAATTCTTTCGCCCCCTGTAGCAGAGAAATGGGAGTTGAACTTGGGTCTCTCACATCCCAAGTAAGTAGTCTTAACCACTGGGCTAATAGCTATAAGGTGAAAGGCACCCTTGCCTCCTCCAGCTGGATTTTAAATAGGACCCGATGTGGTAGGTGTCCTCTGAACACACATACCAGATCATTCCCCGGCATGTGATTTAGGCAGCTCAAGATCTGTCTTTTCCTGGTTCATGAATCATTTTGGGGTGTAAGTGGGAGATAGGCATCTGGACACCTAGAAGGAGGTAGAAGAGTGCATGACCAGAGGCAGATATATAGGTACCAACGGAACTTTTACCCTGAAAGATTTAGTGAGTTTAGGTAAGGTTAGGCAAGAGTTTTATGGATGACAGTGAAATCAAAGCTTGGATTTAAGCATCTAAGTTTGAGGTATAGACATCTTGGTATTTTTGTGGATCCCTCCCTTATAGTCTTAGTTTTCATGTCAACTTTTGAGATCACTAAAAAGAATTAAAGTAAAATGTCCATCGGATGACCAGAACTCTGAAAACTCAACTACTGAATGAGAACACAGACTGAATACTGGCTCAAGATAAGTTTGGAAGTGTAAAGACATCACTGTTACTTTAATAGAATTCTCTGACATAAAGAAAGACTCAGGATGGTGGTTGTGATGGGGGAAGAAAATGCCCTTTTTCTTTTTTCTTGTTAATTATTATTGCTACTGTTTCTCTTTGTCCCAAACAGGCATATATATACCTGTTTTCTAGGCTATTACTGTGGATGGGCCAGATTTTCAAATGTGGATGCTTAAAGTTAGGTACCTAAATCAAACCATAGAGTGGGCTAAAAGAGGGAGTGAAGCTGCTCAAGTATTTGCTGGAAGCATGCCACAGACAGTAGATATTCCCCCCAGCCATAATCACTCCAAACACCAACGCAGCGTATCCCAATCACAGAACCAGAGCACCACACAGTAGTAAAGGAGGGGTTTCTGCAGGCTCAGAGAAAGGGGGCATTATAGATTCCATGGCCAGATGGGATCATTGTGATCTAGTCTGACATCCTGTATAATACAGACCATAGAACATCCCCAAAAATAATTTATAGAGCATATCTTTTAGAAAAACATCCAATCTTGATTTAAAAATTGCCAGAAATGGAGAATACCACGACCTTGGGTAAATTGTTCCAATGATTAATTATCTTGTTAAAATGTATGCCTTACTTCCAGTTTGAATTTGTCTAGCATCAGCATCCAGCTGTTGGATTGTGTCACACCTTTCTCTACTAGATTGAAGCACCCATTTGTTCCCTATGTAGGTACTTATAGGCTGTAATCCAGTCACCCCTTCACCTTCATTGGAAAATTCATGGAGCAGATCCCCAAGGTATCCATTTTGAAGCACTTAAAAGAGAGGAAAGTAATCAGGAACAGTTAACATGGATTCACCAGGTCCTGCCTGACCAACTTGATTGCCTCTATGATGAGATGATTGGCTCTTTGGATGTGGGGAAAGCAGCGGATGTGATATACCTTGACTTAAGCAAAGCTTTTGATACGGTCTCCCACAGTATTCTTTCCCTCAAGTTAAAGAAGTATGGGTTGGATGAATGGACTATAAAATGGATAGAAAGCTGGCTGGATTATCAGGCTCAATGGGGAGTGATCAATGACTCAATGTCTAACTGGCAGGCAGTATCAAGTGGAGTGACCCATGGGTCAGTCCTGGGGCCAGTTTTGTTCAACATCTTCATTAATGATCTGAATGATGTGGGGAGTGGTAGATACACTGGAGGGTTGGATAGGATACAGAGTCACCTAGACAACTTAGAGGATTGGGCCAAAAGAAATCTGACGAGGTTCAATAAGGACAAGTGCGGAGTCTTGCACTTAGGACCGAAGAATCCTATGCACAGCTACAGACTAAGGACTGAATGGTTAAGCAGCAGTTCTGCAAAAAAAAAGACCTGGGGGTTAGGCTGTACAAGAAACTGGATATGAGTCAACAGTGTGCCCTTATTGCCAAAAGGCTAACAGCATATTGGGCTGCCTTAGTAGGAGCATTGCCAGCAGATTGACGGAAGTGATTATTACCCTCTATTTGGCACTAGCGAAGACACATTTGGAGTACTGTGTCCAGTTTTGGACCTCCCACTATAGGAAAGATGTGGACAAATTGGAGAGAGTCCAGTGGAGGACAACAAAAATGATTAGGGAGCTGAGACACATGATTTATGAGGAGAGGCTGAGGGAACTGGGCTCATTTAGTCTGCAGAAGAGAAGAATGGGGGGGGGAATTGATAGTAGCCTTCAACTACCTGAAGGGGGGTTCCAAAGAGGATGGAACTAGGCTGTTCTCAGTGGTGGCAGATGATAGAACAAGAAGCAATGGTCTCAAGTTGCAGTGGGAGAGGTCTAGGTCAGATATTAGGAAATACTTTTTTACTAGGTGAGTGTTGAAGAACTGGAATGGGTTACCTAGGAAGGTGGTGGAATCTCCACCCTTATGAGTTTTTAAGGCCCTGTTTGACAAAGCCCTGGTTGAGATGATTTAGTTGAGGTTGGTCCTGCTTTGAGCAGGGGGTTGGACTAGATGACCTCCTGAGGTCCCTTCAAACTCTAATCTTCTATGATTCTCTTTGTTAAGCTAAATAGACTGAGCTCCGTGAATCTATCATTATAAGGCATGTTTTCTAATCATTTAATCTTTCTTGTTACTCTTCTCTGAAGCCTCTCCAGTTTATCAACATCCTTCTTGAATTGTGGACTATGTCACTGAGCTGCTGATTTCTCTTAATGTCTTCTTCTTGCTTTCCTGTAACATTGCAAAAGGATGGGAGCATCAAGACCTCAGTGCCAGTTGGGTCAAAACACCTCCACACAAATGGAGGGTGGTTATATTTAATGTTCTGGTACTTTTATGATTCTTTGTTACTCTGAAATGTATTTAAAATTATTATAATACTGAATATGGTGTGACAATGAAGTGGCTTTAAACACATCAGAGGAGTGAGAAATGTTATCTTATTTTCTACAAGCAGAGACCAATTTTGAAAGAAAAGCACTACAAGTTCTCCGAAATGAGAGTAGTACATTCATCAGAATTAAACACCTTGCATTAGATTGATCTTACATTCCCCTCAGTGTTTCCCTTTTTTGAACCCAATCACAATGTTTCACAGCAACTGTCTCTTACTCATGGTGCAAACACTTGGGCTGAAGTCATGACCTCATTTAAGTCAATAGCAAAACTCCCATTTACTTCAGTAGCACTAGAATTTCACCCCTGAATTCCCCCAACTAACATCATGAAAAATAATCCTTGAATTCTTAGGAGGTTTGCTATGACCCATTGCTCCAACATATAAGTGATATTATTAACAATCTCTATTCCACCAGAGACTGATATTTCATCTATAGGATGATTAAGCATGTTGTTAAAGAAAAGGTATTTTAAAAATGTTTAATTCTTTTTGCACCCCTTCTTTGAACAAAACTTGACTTAAACCTGGAAGAGATCAGACAATACTTTCCAAGACAAAAAATAAAAACCTTTGGATATATCTTTCTTTACTTATCATTGAAAGGTGTACATTACAGTCTTGTCGAGCTTTTTTTCTTTCCCTGGAGCTGTATCAGTTATGGGAAGGCTTGTTTTTAAAATTACTTCCTTAAGCTATTGTTCAACTACATTTTCTGTTAGGCCCCTGCTGAGAAAATTGATAAGCATTATATAGAAATATCCTTCTGGATCATGGCTGTGTAGATTTTTTTCCCCTCTCCCAGAAGTAGAAATCTGAAAGAAGCTGAGAGTGAAAGTACAGGTGACATGGTTCGTGCTGCCTGAAAGCCCTGAAACCTTTTCTTGTTTGTGCAAAATTAAAGTACATTCCTGAAATGCAACACAGCGCTGATTAAACTTTCACATTACCTCCACAATTCTTTCCAGAACTAGGAGGCAAAGTTGTTCTTTAAAATTAAAGATTCCCTTATCTAGTCTAATTTTCCTCTCTGACGTTTTGTATATGGGACATGTTTCTTTAAAAAAAAGATTTAAAATGTTATACCAATTTATTTTGCATATATACAAAGTAAATAAGGATTCCATTCTTGGTTATTCCCTGCCATCATTCATTGAAGCCTATGTAAGGAATTCATAACTATCCATCAATCCATGTTTCTTTATAAGGTACCAATTCACTGTGGTATGAGAATGCCTTCCACATGAGGTAAACACAGCAATCAGTTTTCCGGCCCCACTGGAATATACTAGGGAATTTCCATTTCTACTGTTAATTCTTTGGCGTCTCAAGCAGATATCAATATAGAGTCAAAGCTGTTGCAAATTGGAATGTGATCTACAAAGTAACAGCAAGAATCTAACATTGCAACTTCATGTTCATCGTATTAATTCACTTTTAGTATGTATGGAGATTAGAGATGAATATCAACGAAAAAGTAATTGACATCATATGTTTCATATAGAAGGATGGTTCCTCATGTGCGCTGGACTCCACTCAGTGCAGCTGGATGGGTGGGGCAAAATTGGTTTTACACTACATTTCTGTCTTTTTGGCTCCTGGGGCAGCTAGGAGCTGTTCTGATTCATACACAACCTAAAGCAGCCTCAGGGCTGCTCTAAACTGTGCCTGGCTCTAACTAGATGCTAATCAGAATGCAGCACTATTCTGGCCATGTACATTTCTCCCAGTCATGCCTTTGACATGTCCCTCTGCTGGGGGAGTGAGGTGAGGCAAGGAGAGGGTGGCAGAGGTCTAACTAGCCACATCTGTGCCACCCAGAAGCCACAGACTCCTTTATATTCAAAGCAGCCATAACAAGGGTTACCATTTATCCCACAGGTAATATTATCATGGGATAGTATAGTGATAAAGTATACTGTCTCTCTGATGATACATAAGACAGAGCTCCTGAACATGTTAAGACTTTAATAATCTCATGACACTTTTTCTAAGGGCAAGGACATTTAACATTGCCAAATTCTAGTTTGGTAACTGCAGTCTGTCTAATTATATTTCTTCTGCAGTTTTAAATGGTCATTCTTCTAATGACAATGCTCCGTCCAATCTGTAGATGTAAACTACTTTATAGATATGAAACAAATATACAATTGATAGATCATCTCTAAATAATTCATTTAATTCCCTATGTAACTGAAGTTATTTGGAATGTGATGCTTTAGATCAATAAGAATACAGAAGATGGATGACTATAATCAACAGTGCTGAAGAAGAATTTATTTTGGAGCTATTTATAGGGAGCCAAGATGAAACAATCTATAAAAGAGTTAATCCAAAATTTGATGCCTTAAAATTAAGCATTTAGGAATCTAAATAAGGGGCCTGATTTTCACAGTGCTAAGCACCCACAGATTCAATTCAAATTTAAATATATACATAATAGATATGTACTGTGCATATATATGTACTTTTATACTTTGTGTGTATGAGGTTAGCTATATAGAGTTGCTTTGAATGCCACCATAAATTTTCATCTGGCTAATGAATTATTATTTGAGTGAGTTACTCAGTGAATAAGTCAGCAGAGGATTCAGAAGAGTCTGTAAACTGTGAAGAGACTATGAAAATTAATGGGCATATTTGCATAATATGTAGCACTTTGTCATATTAGTGCTGCTGAGAAACACTAATAAAGAAGAAGGAGGGCAAAATCTGTCCGATTATTTTTTCTCCTTGGAATCCAAGCCTATAATCCTAATAAAATCTGGCAGATGCAACAACAAATAAGGAAGGAAATGTGGTAGAACTGTGGGATTCAACCTTTCTTTTTTCATTTGCAGACCCTAAATAATTTCAAATTTCCCCTTTGGAAATCTTAGGCAGCCTGTGGACCCACAGGGGTCCGTGGATCACAGGTTGAAAACCACTGCTATAGAAGATATAAGTCACAGCTGAGGGTTCTCACCCTGCAAGAAGTCAGTTTTGCACCAGTTTCTATTATTTTTGGATATTGACTATTTTTATTCTATGTTCCTCATGAACCTGATCCAAAGCTCACTAAAATCAATGGAATTTTTTCATTGACTCCAGAATGGCTTTGGATCCAGCCCTAAGTCACAAAAAAAGACATGACAAGATAAATCCCTCTATCATTATCGCCTCTCATTAGTGCTCAGTTCCCTCATTCCACCTACTATGTACACCATCCACCTTCCCCCAATATCCTTCCCCTGATGCTGTCCCCCCATTCCTTTCCCTGCTCCCATTGAAGTCAGTGGCAAAATTCCACTTTCACTCTAATGCAAGCAGGACCGACCTGCTATCCTCATTTGAAACTATGTAGCTCATGCTTAAGATGCTAAGTACATCTGATTTCAAATTACAACAAAAAGTGTTTGAAGTCTAACATTATCCAGAGTTTAATTACACAGATAGTTGCAGACTGTAAGCCCAGTCCCGCAAACGCTCCTGCACATATGCATTCATGTGAAAACGTTTGCAGAGCTAAATAAAAAATGAGAAAATACTAATCCAGCACTTTCAAATGCTCGATGATTACAATATTATTGTAGATTATTCATGGTTATCAGTTTTTGCTAGACCTTTGCACATCACGAGCCAGATTCATCCCTGGGATCCATTGGAGTCAATGAAGTTACACCAGGAACAATTTGACCCCATACCTTGTCTGACTCTGGACTGGTGAACAGCTGTATCCTCTCAGTTCTCCATCCTGGAGTGCCTTCTACACTTCTTTGCCGTGAGAGTTACCACCCTGGGTCTGCTCACACACAGCCTCCAGTATGTAAGTTATACACTATAACTGGGAGTAAGTGCTCTAGCCAGCCATTCATGAATCATACTGCAGAGCAACAACAGCAAATTTCCAGTCCCAGACTTTCCCCAGAAATGTGCATCTTGTACTTTCCAGCTCTCTCCTGGACAAGCTCATATAAAGTCCATCATTTTATTAATAGAAAATGATATGCATAAATCCTGTTATCCCAAATGATTTTTCCAAACATTTCAATCCAAATACTGATTTATATGAACGAGTGTAACACAAGTTTATTAACTACAGAAAGATAGATTTTAAGTGACTACAAGTAATGAGGCATAAAAGTCAGAATTGGTTTCAAGGAAATAAAAGTAAAATGCAACTAATGCTTAACTTAAACTAAAGTAAATTCAAAGCAAAGGTCTCTCTCACTCAGCAGTCTTACTGGCTGAATTTCTTTCCATCAGGATCCCTCCCCAGTCCAATGCTGCTTCCTTTGTCCTTCGAGTTCTGCTCTCCCTTTTTATAGTTCTTTCTTTTCCTTGACAATCATCTCCAGCTGACAGAAGAGACAGAAAGTGTGTGTCAACAGGAGCCCTTAGCTCTTTCTTTGCCCTGGTCCACACTTATCTGGAGATTCAGCAGCAGTCGATGGGAGTTACACAAACTACACAGAGTAGCCTGCGTAACTCATGTGGACTGCTCTGCTTCACCTTCTGCGCGGTGTCTTCACTGCGCTGCGCCAATGGGAACAGTGTTCCCGTTGACGCAGCTCTACGCTACTTGAGGAGGTGGTTTTACTCAGTCGACTTCCTAATCGATTGAGCAGGTCTACACTGACCACTCAATCGATGCAGAAAGACTGTTCTGGCGGTGGCGATTTTGCCACCGTCAGTATAGACATGCCTTTTGTCTTCCTGCCAAAGAATGGCCACTTAACCAGGTGATAGTCCTTTCGATTTCGTGGAAACCTGGCTGAGACATCAGCTAGCCTTTTTCTGCTGGGGAAATGGTTTGTGACTGCTCTCCAAACTTGGAACATGTCTTAGGAACATCATGCAGTAGAATCCTATAATTTTACATAGTGTTGCCACTCACACCAGGATAATGATGATAAGCAAATTATGAGTTTTTAAATGATGCCTCAAGACATACTTTGTACAAAATGTATCATAATCTTGTAAAAGGGGCAAACATAAGGGTACACACAAACATAAGATAGTCACACCTTGACCTTTCCACTACAATCATTACACAACATTTATACTTTATTAATTATCTGTATCATAAATGTTTACAAATAGGCTAACTAAATAGGTGCAGATGTAAGGATCAGTTTGCTTTATTTTGGGAATTGGATTTTATTAATTAATCATTTGTATATGTATTTATAATCAATTTTATCTGAGGAAATCTGGCTTGGTGATTTAAATAGTGATGTTTCATCTTCAGGAATCTACAATCTGACCTAAAAATCCTAAAGTCTTTGGTTAAAGTTAAATGGTACTTAATAGGGTCATTGGATTAGTTCCCTATTTTTCAATGTGTATTAAAATTTAAATGAGATTGGTAAACTTCTTGTGTTGTCCAGTGGATATTGTTCCATGTAGCAACCCTCTCCCACCCACAAAAAATCCCCAAAACACAACCACCATTCAGATTTGCATTTCTGAAACTAATACTTTGACAGTGTTGACTTTGATATTTTTCTGCACTGAACACTGTGATTAACTGACATGGCAATGAAATTACTTGAAATGACCATTTTAAGGCTAGAGAGACAAGGTGGGTGAGCTAATGCTTTTTTGGATCAACCTCTGTTGGTAAGAGAGGCAAGCTTCTGAGTTTACACAGAGCTCCTCTTCAGGCCTGGGAAGTATACTCAGGGCAAGTCTATGCTTAAATCCAAAGTCTCTAATTACAGCAATTTATAACCCACTAACAACCCCCCACCAATTGCCTCCACCTCCTCCCCCATTTTCTGCTGATGTGGTGTTTTAAGTGTACATTTGTCCTGAGTACATCCCCCAGACCTGAAGAAGAGTTCTGTGTAAGCTCAGAAGCATGTTTCTCTCAGCAACAGAAGCTGATCCAATAAAATATATGACCTCAACCTCTTTGTCTCTCTAATAATATCCTGGGACCAACAGGGCTACAACACTGCAGAGAGCAATGGTTCTCAACCTATTTACCATTGTGGACTGCATATGCAGCTCTCTGTGTTATGTGGGCCACATCCACACAAAATATATATTACCTGTATGGCCTTGAGGATGTCACATGGCCTACAGCTGTGTGCCAAATGGGCCAGAAGCAGCCCGCAGGCCATGGGTTGAGAATCACTGGCATACAGCAATAGTCAGATCATTTCTGCACACAGCTGCTTTCTTTTGGAAATATGTTTATACCTATCTCAAATAAATTCATCAAAAACAAACAAACACATAGCACCACTCCCTCAGTGGTTGCCAGGGAAATCCAGGCCTGCCCTCTACTCCAGGTTTCGGCTCGGCAGGGATCCTGTAGCTAGCAGTCAAGGCCTCTGATCTTTTAGACCTTTACTGCCTTTCCCTCAGCCCTATCCTACTTTCATGATTTCCCCCACTCTCTGGGTTTACCAGCCCAGACATGCCTCCTTTCTCCCAGGGAATGACTGGAGACTTTCCCAGCAGCCCCCTCTGCTTCCAGTTTCATTTATTTATAAATCCAGCCCACTTTGCTCCTCCTTAGCTCCCTCACTGAGTCAGGGGATTACTTAGTCACCTAATTCCCCTCATCTGTGGCCTATTGCATTAATTAGCTCCCTTCTCAGTCTGCATTAATCCTCTCAGAGCACATGTGGGGTGAATATCTCATCACAATAACTGATGAGGGACAAAACTCATTTAGAAACACCATTTGACAGCTATGGTTAAATGAACAACTGACAGTTAAATCCACTGTGGCACACACTGTTGATAGCCATTGCTGCTGTATTAGCCAATACTTGATATCACTTACCCACCACACACTAGTGGTAAACTCTCTGGGATAGGGACAATCTTTTTCTTCTGCATTTGTACAGCACCTACCACAGTGGAGTCCTGGTCCATGATGGGGGTTCCTAGGTGCTACAATAATACAAACAATGGTGTGGAGACACAATTCACAGACACATTTGTTCAGATTCGGGTCAAGCAAACTGACACAGCTGAAACAAAAACTGTCCTGGAGCTCTGTCCATCTCCCAAATAAAACAAAGATCTCATGCTTATAGATTCAGACCTATTTTTATTTTCTTTTTTGTCCCTTCCCTACATTTCCTGGATGAATGTGGAACAGTAAGAAATGCCCTTTCTCCTCATGCTATTTCTCACCTAAACAAATCTCTCACAAAGAACTCTGATTTCCAGCCTGATTCTCTAGCTGGGTATTTGCAGCCTGAACGACAATAGGGAGAGCCAAAGTTAATCTCTGAGACTGGTGAAGGAGATGGCATCATTTTGCTCACATTTAAACTATTATTATTATTTCTGTTGGTAAACAGTGGGACCATAACTATATTCTCAGTCTGCCTGCAGCACTCAGGACCCTTTTTGGGATGGGAATGATCCAAGAATAGAATTCATAATTCTCACTGAGATTGCTCCTGCACCCCATCTTTGCACACTAGTGTAGGGACATGGTTCAGTCTACCTACAGCATTCCCTCTTTAGTTCCAGGCATTAGAGTGGTTTCTTGGTGCCTTCATTTCCCCACATTTTTGTTCCTAGCTGCTTCTAGGTTTGCTCTTAATGAGCTTACCACCTGGGTTTTTGAAAGCACATTCTCTCTAGCTTTGCCGTGCGAGAGCCACACACATAAGGCAGTGAGTGGAATGCTCTTTGCCTTACTTCTCTCTCTTCACACTCACTCAGGGCAAATTTGTAAGCAAATGCACTGCAGTCTGGAATACTCTTTGTGGAAATGTTTAAGAGGTGTCACATGATTTTTACACATTTTCTGCAATGTGCTTTGCCAAATATGCGCTGAAAATACCTAAGCAAAATTGAATGATAATGTAGATCCTAATAGATTTTTCATATGGGGTGCATGCTAATTCAAGCTATAAAATAGGCAGAGAGAAAAACATACTGTGCTCCATTATCTTGTGACCTCTGTTCAGAAACTCCACCACAGAAGTGAATCATCAGGATTAGAAAATTAAGGGTTAGATTGGGTTTTTTATGTTCAGGCCATAGTAAGAATGGCAGAGAGATGGAATGCCTCACAGAACTCAGAAGCACTCAGAAACTGTGCGCTCACTCTCACACATCCCTTTGTGGGGTGCAGCTTATTACTCTTGTCTCCTGTGGGGGCAGCCAGTCCTGCTCACTGGGGTATAGGAAGGGGATCCGTGAGTGTACTCCTCATTCATGCACCTCCTATCACCATTGTGGCAGGAAGGAACCAAGCAGCAGAGGGCCTCCAGTTCTGTCTGGCACCTTTGGATGTAACAAAAGGCTAAGGGGAGAGGCTCTTATTTCCCACACATACAGCACAGCTGCTTATGAGCCAGGCACAGTCTGACCCTTAATTCATTTGTGGTGGGATTTTCAAAAGTGCCTAAGGGAGATGGGTGCCCAACTCCCATAATCTGCAGGGCCTAAATCTCATAGGTCCTTTTGAGAGTTCCACCATTTTATTGTTATATAGACAGCATCTCAGTACCCAACAGTGACCAGGCTTTTCAGAGTAGCACCCACTGAGAACAATGGGATCCACTGAATACTATGCACTGTTCAAAATGTATCCCTTTTTTCCTCCTTCAGGCTTTTCACTCTTAGTGACAGAAACTAAAATCAAAACAAACTGTAAGAAAATACTTGCAGTTTAGTTTGTCCCATGACTGAATATTATTTCTTCTTAGTTCTATAATTATTTGTATTTATTATTTATACAGTGCCTTAAGTATGCATGGTGCTTTCCAAATAAATTGGAGTTTAAAGTCAAATGTTATTTTATTGACTGCTACAAATTTGTGGAAGCATCCAACAAATCAAAAAGCCACTTAAAGAACAGAGCACATCATGTGAAACTGGAGATTCCCTTCCTCTTCCCCCCCTCCCCCCTCAGTTTTATCAGTAGGGGGAAAAGGACTTTAGTTTGTGCTATTTTTTAAAGATGTAATTCAAACTGTAAGCAAAACTGAAACATGTGGGCCTCAGCAGCAGAGGAGATAGACTCCAGAGGATAAAGTCCTCTTGCTGTGATATGTTTTCACAGGCTGAATTAATCCCCAAATGCTCAGCAGAACTAACACCCATGGAGAGATTGGGAGAAGGAAAAAAAGACCGCTGAAGGAGGTTGCACAGGCAAAGAGATGGAAGGAGGTCATGCAGAACAGATCTTTTGAGAAACACTAAAATTAATTCCAGACATTTCAATCTCCTCCTTTCCATGTAATTATGTTGTCTGTTCTGTTTGCAAATGTTTTTTCTTTAAATGAAGAAAGGGTATTTGTTTTTCTTGTTGAGATAAAGAAGATTTTCCAAAACCTGAATATTTATTTACTTTTAGATTTAAGGTGTGCCAATCACAAGATGTTGACAAGACTTCTAGAGATATTGGCCCCTGTTATTTTATTCCTGTTTTACTCATTTCCATCTATCTATGGCCCCCATTAATATAGTATCTGAGCACCTCACAGCCTTTTAATGGATGGCTATGTCTAGTAAGGGCCCAAACAGAACTGAATGACAGAGGAAGTATCCAAACCTCACCATAGCTCCTCTCAAGAACAATTTAACTAACTCGTCTGTTTATGCCCTAGAATTCCTACCATGGCTAGTACCAATTCAGCTCCACCGGTGGTGTCAACAGAAGTAATGCTACTGTAAACAGTACCCATCAAAACTAGCATTTTTCTGCCACAGTAAATGTGCAAAGATTTAATTATGTGCTTAACTGTACACAAGTGAGTAGTTTCTGTCAACTCAATCAGCCCAGTTAGTGGGGCTGCACACTTGTGCTGCAGCATTATGCATGTGTGTAAGCCATTGAAGGATCAGCGCCTTCAGCACTTTATGGGGTAGACTTCCTCCAAGAAAGGAAGATGCTTAAAATGCCAGTGGCTATCTGGACTCTTTTTCACTATTGCTCCCAACATGGCTACGAAATGGTATGAAATGTTTTAAGTCCTCCTACCTTTAAAATAGGTTTGTCAGAGCAATCCCATTATTGTTAATGTTTAATTCAGTTTTGTATTCTTATTTCCGCCAGAAGTTCTTTCCTCTTCCCCCATCTCCTTAAAACATCTACACTTACACTATAGCAGCTGAAGCTCCTGATGCATGGTGAGAAATCCATATCAAAGAATAAAAATTGTATGTAACTTTCTGAAAGAGGCTCATCATGTACCATATTGATGAAACTATATACAACATCCTCTCTCAGTGTTGAATATTACTATTTTTAAATTATTTCCATAGATTGTTCATTTGTATAGCATATACAAGAAAGCATTATGCCACTGCACAGGCTGAGTAACTGGGCTGTGTGCAAGGCTGTTCTGGGTAGGCTATAGGGAAAGGAATCCTTTTTGCAGGTTTCAAAATGCAAAGCACCAGTAAAAGTGCCTTGTATCTGCCATGGTAGTGTAAGGGCTTCGGATACCTTCTATGTCATTCTACACAAGGGGAGGAGCAATCAACCAGTGGTTCTGTACACTTTGATCTCTTTTGGGGCCTGATGCATAGATCAGTGCAATCAATGGAAAGACGCTCACATTAACATTAATGGGCTTTGCATCAGACCGTTTTTTTATGTAACCAATCACCTTTCAAACTCCCCTCAGGACTCAACTCTTGTACAGCATAGTTCTGCAATGTGCAGGGTGTGTGAACTTCCTGCATAGAGTCTCCACATTCTGTCTCTCCTGCATAATGGAAATTCACTAGTTCCACCACCAGTTGACTTTTCTACTCTAAAGGTATGAAAGCGTGTGTTTGCATATATATATCTATATAGAGAGAGAGAGATATACATATCTATATATATCAGGATTTGATCCTAAGTGTTACTGGGTGCACATGCAATACAAATTAAAACAAGTTTTTAAACAGCCTGTGTAATGCCGGAGTGCATTTTATAAGAAGTTCAGTTTTAGCAAATTATTAATGCTGCTAAATTTAGGGATGGATACCATATACTGATTCCATTAGCTGTCCAGTGATATAGCACAAGATGTCTAGCTATGTACACATACATTTCATTGCACTCCTCCATTTCCATTAATTATTGCCTAATGTTAATAGACATTAACCCCATATGTCTTTCTGGTACATATTTATTGGAACAAATGCCTTATAACTGGCACAGAAGCAAACTAGAAAGTGTAACTTTAGCCTTCCTTAATGTAGTTTATGTTCCATAAATGCTATGCCATTTAAAGATAAGGCATTTGCCAAATAAGTATACATAAATAATAGTCCATTCTGAAATGTCTTTTAATACAAAGTGGTGGGACACCAGGGAAAATAAGAAAATATCCTTTTCCATGCCTACAGGCCAGATCCTTAGCTAATTTAAATGTAATTGTTTACCCTAGCTGATTAACAAGGTTAGGATTTTAATCTAGGATCTACTTTCCCAAATCTCAGTTATTCCAACACATTTTGATATTTTTAATTGACAAATGCTATTACAGCAAAACAGATTTCCTCTACAGCTGTTTCAGGAGAAGAGAAACAAATCCACTGATTTTACATCCATCAGTACAAAGACGAGAAAAATAAACACATTAATTGCCTAAAATGAGGAGTTATTCTGTTTTCAGTGTAAATCTGCTGTGAATTTATCAAAGTATAAATTGTGAACAGCATATGAAATATTTTATCAGAATTTAAGAGAAGTTATATTTATTTCTATTGGGCTTATTGCAACCACTTGACCTAATTATTTTGACATCTTTGTAGGCATACTTAGTGATAATAATAATAAAAAATAGTAGTAGCTTAGTTTTGTTCTAGAAAATGAAAGCAGGAACTAAAAAAGGAATCAAAAGAAAATATCTTTGAAGGAGAGGACCAAGCATTTTTTCAATCAGAGGTTCTCACTGAGGTTTGATAGAGGATCTAATTGTTTACTTGTTTTTACCAGAAGTTAAAAGCAGATGAAGAGAGAGAGGTTAAAAGTTAAATTCCACACTGATAATGTTTTTGCTTGACAACTCTTATTCTCATGATCATAAAAACTCATACTCCCAATGGTGAGATCAAAGGGATGGACGGAAATTTCATGTTGGTATTAAATAATATTAGAAATAATTTAAAGGAAAAAAAGGAATGTTTGTCCTCCTTTTCATGAAATGGGCATGGGCAAACTTGAGCAGCTGGTCTGGGTTGCTCTTCAGGGAAAATGGGGAAGGAGATGATGTCCTACCAAAATCATGCAGCCAAATTTTCAAACATAGCCACTGATTTGGAGTGCCCCAGTTTTGGGGTTCCCATCTCAACCACATCTTGGGCCTGATTTTCAGAAGTGCCTAGCAGCTGCAGCTCCAGGTGAAGTCAATGAGAGCTGCAGCTGCTTATCACCTTTGCAATCTAGTTGTTCATTCTGTTTTACATGGGAAATACGGTGTGTTTGTTTTATTGGGAAAAGGAAAATAAAATGAGCAGCTTACACTGTGGTGGTTGTTGAAAAATTTCAAAGGAAAATGGGTCTTTTATGGTTGTCAAAATTTTCTGCAGGAAAAAATAGTTTTCAGCAAATTTCTAGCAGGTCACCATTAATCTGTGTCCACCTGAGCCACTTCAGTGCCTTCTGGAAGTTATAGTTCTGCTTCCCATATGTCCCCACTCTACCCTATGGCCGTTTTTCCCCAACTGTCCTAGACCACCCATGATGAACCACATCCTGGACTTCCCATGATGCATTGCAGCACCTCAGCCACCAGGAGAAACCACGATGAAATCTCATTAAAATGGGTTAAAACATGAAGAAATTGGAACATAAAGTGAAAAATGATTCTGATGATCACATAAAGATTAGAACTGGGGGAAAAGAGAATGAAATATAATCTAAACTACAAGTGTTATCTTAGCCAGTAGCCCAACAGCTGCAAGAAGCATCTCAAGCAGCAGGGACAAAGTCCAAAAGCACTAAATCTGGCCAAGCCACGTAGAGAAAAACAGGAGCTTGCACAATTTTTTATACCCTTATAACTTTACTAAAGCATTTACAGAAGCAATGCCCACACAGTCTTTTAGATGTTTTAGCCCAGGTCTGTCAGTCTCTTAGGCCAAAATTCCTCTCTGTTCTTTTTCTTTGTAAAGTGTTGTAAAGTGTTGCCTCCTATATATGTTACCTATTTGCTGTATCATTTCTACCAACTGCATCTCAGAAAGTGAGCTGAAGCTCATGAAAGCTTATGCCTGCTGAAATAAAATTTGTTAGTCTTTAAAGTGTTACAGAACTTTCGTTGTTTTTGCTGTATACAGACTAACACGGCTACCCCTCTGGAACTCCTTTCACTTGGACTAGCATATATCAGGAGTTGGTCTATTTGGGATTAATGTTGTTAAACCAGTGTAAGTGGGAAGAGAATCAGATCCTGTTTCTTAGATCCTCACCCTTGGTCTAGTTCTTGTACATCAAGTAAAAAGTCTAGGGCATTTTTAAGGGGATATAAAAGCCCTGATTTTGGATAGGGAAGAATTTCCCTAGCAGAGGCACTGCAGATGACATCCATAAATCTCCCTTCTAAGAACCCCTCAGCATGTTCTGTAGGGGGTACTCATATAGCATGGTGGAGTTTCTGGCCAGTTCTTCATTGCATAGGGCTGTCCAGGGAGACTGGTATAATAAATGCCCCCTCCCCACAGCTATATAAATTATGCTGGGGGATGCAGAGAAGCCCAGGATTGTGTGGATGCAAAAATGGCTTAAAATCACCATTGCACTTCCTCCTATTGAAGTAATCTCACTTTATATCTCTGTTCTCAGGCATATGCAAATGAAATATCCCAGGGATATAATGAATGAAAATCACTGAAGATAGCACACATGCCAGTTTTCTAAGCTTAAAATCTTTAGTTGCTTAGTCGAATTCAACTCCCTTTCAGCTTGCTACTCCTATTCAGAGAAAAAAATATCTGCCTAACCTAATCCTTCTAAGACCGTTAGGATAGGGACTATATTTTTGTAAACCAATTGCCAAGTCCATTCTTAATGCTAAACAAATAATAAAGTAATATTCATTTTATTAATATTGCTCCAAACCAATTCTTATAAACTGAGCCACTACATAAGGCATACCATATTAGTTCAGATCATTGGCCCATCAAGTCTAATACCCTGCTTCTGCCAGTGTTCAATACTTGATAATCTGCAGGCAGGAGAAGCAGAATGCATCTATCTAATTGTACAATGCTGCACATAAAAGGTTTCCTTCATGTACATCTGTAGTATAAGGGTTCCATATTCCTTCCTGACACATTGAAGATGAATTTACAATCCATTGACTGTTATTATTATCATAATCTGCATTACTACAAATGTCATTAAATTATCCAGCCCCCCCCCCATCTTTCAAATCCTGCCCTAGACTTGGTGACTTCCTGCAGCAGGAGTGCTATTGCTGACTATACACTATATTAGCATCCTTTTTGATTGTTCAGCTTCCCAACCATTACCTACAGCAAGTGACCTCTTCATATTTTGAGAGCATAAAAAGTGAGACGGGCTGATCAGTTTTTCCCGCAAGTTTTATAAATCTGAGTGCCTCAATCAAATCCCATCTAACTTAATTTTTCTAGGTTAAAATATAGAGAAAGACACTGAGTCCACAAAGTGGGTCTTCCTACAGAGAAGGAGAATTCATAAATCAGGACAGAATTGATTATACGTACATCATAGCAAATTTGCACTTCTCATTCTTTCATTGGGGACCAGGGTGGTCCATCATCCTTGTTCTCCAGAGAAATGATACCAGAATGCATCCCAGTCCCTGTGGACCTCATGGTGGTTAGCAGTTAGCATGGAACTCCTATCTGAGCCACTGGGAGTTTCATGCTTGGAAGGATTGGAAAGGTTTGCTTCATACAGCATAACCTCATCTGCATCTCCTCTATATTTTATATTGCTTCCCTTGAATGAATACCATCTGCTGTAGGTGATTTACTACACAAATCTCCCAAGTGCCTTCCCATCTTACTTCTTAGAGAACATTCATTCTTTGTCAGCTCCACACTCTGATTTCCACATCATTCGGTACAGTAAAAGCTAATGCAAAATGATTCCTTTATTAAAACCAGTTTAATTTGAATAAACACAAGCAGTGAATAAAACTGATTAGTATGCATATAACAAGCACAGATATTGCTCATGCTGATATCAGTCCCTATATGTTAACACTTTCCATATACAAATCTATACTGAGGATGAAAGATGCCCTTAAAGTGAACAAGTGTGTGGTGCAAGCTATTATGAAAAATGAGGAAAAACAGAAATAATTAGTGGCCATGTGTAGGAAGCCGCTGTGGCCTCCCACGGAGCCAGAGCCCGAGGAAGGGCACAGGCGCCCTGATTGGACCACCTCACATCCTGCCACGGAGTCTGCCCGGCAACAAGGGGCCCGGGCCATGATAGGACCGCCCAGCCAGTCCAATCGGTGGCAGCAGGGTGGAGCCCCGACAGGAAGGGGAAGTATAAAAGCCAGGCCCCTGCGCTCAGTAAGCTGCAGACTGCTGCCAGAGACAGATGTGTGGCCCTGCCTGCAGAGGCCTCGGCCAGAGCCGAGCTGCCAATGAACCCCGACCCTGCCTGGGCCTGGGGACTGGATAAGGCCCTCGCGGAGTTGGACTAGGCAACCCGGCCAGGACAACTGGGCCGAGCTGCCCCGACACCGAGCCTGGGCCCGTGCTCCGGAACCACCGGACTGGGCTGAGACCCCGGAGCAGCCCGAGTGGTGGGCACCCCTGGAGGCTGGGCCGGATCTGGAGGAACTGCCAGCCGCTGAGCCCCTACCTGAGGCGGGGCAGAACCTGGAGGAGCTGCCAGAGGCCGAGCCTCTCCCGACCTACAATGACCTTGAGGAGCTGCCCCCTGAAGAGGAACTCCCCGCCTTGCCCCCGGTCGACGAAGAGGGACTAGCGGCGCTACCCCAGGTGGGTTATCCTCACAGCACGGAGGAGGCAGGTACTGGGGTCAGTGGGGAGGAAGTATCCCAGGGACAGCCACTGCCTGTGGCTGAAGCCGCAATATAGTCAGTGTGTTGCGGCAGGAGCCCCGCCGACACAGTGGCAGCCGCTTCTGCCACTACTAGGGCCCTGAGCTGGGATGCAGTGGAGACGGGTGGGCCTGCGTCCCCCTCCCCTTCCCCTTTTCCCTAGCCACCCCAGGAGAATCTCTCTCCTGACTGCTCCTGAAGCCGTTGCCTCGCTCGCTGCTCACCCTGCCTAAGGGTTGGAGCAACTGACTCCTTGCTCGCTCGCTCGCTCGCCCTGACTGAGGGCCTGAGCGATTAGCTGCTGCTCACCCTGCCTAAGGGTGGATTGCTAAGACTACTCACTCGCCAAGCGCGAGCTATTCCCTGTCTGTAGGAAGCCGCTGTGGCCTCCCACGGAGACAACGCACTTACATCATGCTTATCTAAAATCACTTTCTATAGCCCTAAAATTAAAACCCCATCTCAGCTGTGGAATTTAAAAAAACAAACAGTGTATATTATAAGGGGAGCTGAGAGATACCTCTACATTTAGGTTGCCTAACACGTGCCATGATAATAGATTCTTGCAACCTTCATTGTTTACAGCAGGTCTTTGAAATCTAGTTGGGACAAAGTTCTAAAGCTGGAATTCTATTCAGATTTCACCTGGATGTAAACAATAGTTAAAAATGGCCATTTCCCTACTCTTACTTGTGTTCCTCAGGAATATTTCCCAGCATGCCAAAACAATAACTGAATAGAAGTATGCTCCTGTATACATATGCATTATGATATGCTTTTTCATAACAGATACTATTTTTCCCCACAGACCCCTGCTTTGTTAACTGCACAAACTAGGCACAGAAGGGGGGCAGAATTAAGCCCACACTGGGAACCACAAAAATAGCATTTCCTAATTTCCAAGATCCTGACCTTTTAGCCTAAATAGTTTTTTTGTATGCAACTTCCTAGGATTTTGTTTATTTTAATATGTATATGATTACACATAAAATTATGCTTAAAAAAACATTAATGATGTAAAGTCAAGCACTCAAGTTAGGTTCTATGTGCAATCTTAATTCATTCTCCCTTGCATGTATGTGTAATGATACAGTCTTTAATTACATAATTACATACTCTTTTTACTCCCCTTGACATATTTTGATTCCCTTCTCTATATGATGGGGCTGTAGGTGCTAGAGTTTTGTAAGAAGACAGTTGTAAAATTTTTTCCTCACATGGGCAAAACAATGTATTTTTCCTTTCGCCTGGTCTACACCAACAATGTAGGTCAACGTAATGCTGCTTATGTCGACCACAGAAAGTATGCATCTCCGCTGGCATGTCAGTTCCGTCGACCTAAATCATGGTAAAATTTGACTTAATAAAACCACCTCCGCAAGCGGTGTAGTGCTGAAGTTGAATTCTGTGGGTCGAATGAGCGTCAGTGTAGGCAGAGCGCAATGTAAATCAACGTCATTGGCCTCCAGGAGGTATCCCATAATACTCTGTTGTGACCGCTCTGCACATTCGCAGTCTGCTGCACTGTGGCCATGTAAACAGGAAATAGCTCCTCCTCACAAGCCCTGGGAAATTTTGAATTCCCATTTCCTATTTGGTCAGTGTGGAGAGAGCTTGCCAGCACAGCTGATCATGGTGACTGCATGCCCCAAATGCACTTCAGCCTGGAGTCAACCTGAGGTCTTGAATGTCATCTGTCTGTGGGGTGAAATCTCTCTTCTGGCTCAGCTCCGAGAAAGCAAAAGAAATTTGGATATGTATGAGAAGATATCTCGCATCATGTTGGAAAAGGGGCACAACAGGGACACGCAGCAGTGCCATGTTAAGATCAAAGAGCTGAGGCAGGCTTATCAGAAAACTAAGGAAGCTAACAGCCGTTCTAGCTCCTCACTCAAAACATGCTGCTTTTACAAGGAGCTACATGCAATTCTTGGCGGAGACCCCATCACTATGCCACCACACAGCATTGATACCTTGGGGGAATCTGAGGCCAGAATGAATGAGGATGAGTTCATGGAGGAGGAGGAGGATGATGAGGAGAAAAGGGGGCAGGCGAGTGGGGTATCCCTTCTCCCTGAAAGCCAGGAGCTTTTAGCAACACAGGAGCAGCCCACCTAGATGCAGGAAACTGAATGACCGGGATGCCAGGGAAGACGCATCTGGTGATTATGTACTGCAAATTGCATGTCTTTGGTTATATTCCTGGTCCAGAATTTTGTGCCAGAGGGAAAAAGTGGTGCGTGTGGTGGTGGGGATGTGCTTCCTCGTACTTGGTGTGCTTAAGCATTGGGTTCACCCTGGAAAAGATTATTTATGTGCACAGGGATGCTCCAAGAATCCTCTATGCATATCTCCAGGAAGCTTTCATGCAGGTACTCTGCAATCCTTTGAAGAAGGTTTCTTGGGAGGGAAGCCTTATTTCTCCCACCATGATAGGACACTTTCCCCCACCACTCTGTTATTAATTGTGCAGGCATCATTGCAGAACACAGCATAACAGCATCAGGGCCAGGCCTTTAGCCAGATGCTTGCAGCAAATCCTCCCTTCTCCCTGTGTGACCCTCAGCAGGCTGATATCACTCATGGTTACCTAGGGAAGATGGCGCACATTTACAGTATCCGCCCATGAAAGTTTTTTGAAGTGTGTGTTATTGCACAGCAAAGGATGTGGTTCAGCACTAAGCTAAGCAGGACGTTATTGATATGGCCCTTGAGCATCCGCAAATGGGTTCCCATTTTTTCTTCCAGAGACGGTTAACCCGTACCCACCTTCACCCTTTCTACCGGAAGAGCCTTTCACTATGTCCTCCACGTTTCCCAAAGTCACTACCCTTCTTAACAGAAGTCTATTAATGGCCCGGCACACTTGTATCACAGCTGCTCCCATGGTGAATTTACCGACTCCGAATTGATTCCCAACTGACCGGCAGCAGTCTGGCATTGCTAGCTTCCACAGAGCGATGGCCACCCGCTTCTCTACTATCAGAGCTGGTCTCAAGCAAGTATTCATGCGTTTCAGAGTTGGGGAGAGCTCTCCACAAAGTTCCAGAAAAAGTGCCTTTTTGCATTCGAAAGTTCTGCAGCCACTGCTCATCATCCCACACCTTCACAACGATGCCATCCCACCAGTCACTGCTTGTTTCCCAGGACCAGAAGTGGCACTCCACTGACTGCAGATGGTGCATGACAGGCTGCAGCAAATGGGAATTGTTTTAGTCCTATGGTTTGGAGCAAGAAGGCCTCTGTAACATTGCAATTTTCAGCTGTGTGGCTCCTGTCTCGCTCCTGAAAATACTGCAGAATAAGTCATCAGGTATTTGTGACGCTCGCAATAATAGTGCAGAGCTGAGCGGGCGCCATTCCTCTAAGGTAATGGTGTGCGTGCGGCAGAGACTGAAGGATTTGAAAAAATGGCATGAAAAGGCAATCGTCTGTTTGGACTGGGACAAGAAGGGAGGGAGGAGTACGTCACATCATGGGAGTACAGATTCCCTAAAAGCCTCTGCGGCTAGTTGCACTGTGGAATAGTTACCCAAAGCACTGCTTTGATTGTTGACCCAAGCATGGCTAGTGGGGCACAATACCCCGACGCAATGAGTGTGGTGTGATCACACTCCTCTGACTTCTAAAATTTGGCGGGTGAAAGTCTATTGAAAATAAATCCACTTCACTCCGCAGTGTAGACGTACCCTTAGTCTCATTCTTCCAAGTGGCTGAATTGCCCTTGCTGCAGCCTTCCAAATTCATCCTGAGGCAGGCACCCAGAATGAAAAATTTCAAACTGAACGGTTACAGTTTACCAAAGTAATCATAGAATATTAGAGTTGGAAGGGACCTCAGGAGGTCATCTGTTATAAGCAACAGAAAACCAGGTCTAATGATATAAAGCATCAGGTACCTTAACTATAGACACTACCAGTGCTGCCTATAATATATGTTCCTGGCCTGATTTTCAGGGATTCCAAGCCCTCAGTCATACCTTTCAAGTAGCCACAGACCAAAAATTGGATGGAATGTGTGACAAAGGGCCAAAGTGAGAAACATGCAAAAAATTATTCATACAGTAAACTTAAAATTGTGTGGGATGCATTACTGTAGTGTAAACTTTCTATAATTTAAGTTTCATGATTCCCTACTTCTGATGTAAACAACATTCAACAATAATAGTGATGGGAAATCAGGAACATTGTTATTTTGGGACTGACATGACAGATATGAGTGGTATACCCACCGCTCCCACTGAAATTCGTTGGAGATATCAGCGCTGAGAACTCTGAAAATCAAGCCACTCTTATTTAGGTATCTTTGATGCCTAGCGTTAGGCACTCACGTTTAAAGTATTTGGTACATATAGGTGAATTGTTTCTAGAGAGCAGGACTACATTTGTAGTCTTGTGCCTTTAGTCAAAACCTAAGATGGCTCTGATAAAAGAGAACTCTTTTGGATGAAGCACTGCATTGTATTGCATTACTTTGTAGTAGTCCTTTTGTTCAAATACTGACAAAACTTTCCAGACCTGGGTAGTCTGTTCAAGTCCCTACATTTCTTGCCAAATACTGATGCTCCCATATATGAAAATTATTTGTAACCTATTAGAAGAAAAGGGGGGACACTCAAAGTATCAAACTTCCAAACCTCTGAGGGTTTCATGAAGCTAATAAACAATTTTAGGAATAAAAATAGGAACATTTTATTCTCTGCTATGATTAAGTTACACAAAAGGCTAAATTCATAGTTTAAGGACAGAACAGACTATTATGATCATCTAGTCTGACCTCTTGCACAAGCCAGGCCATAGAACCTCACCCAGTAATTTTTTCATCCAGCCCATAATTTCTGTTTGAAGCTATAGCATTCCTCCAGTCTTGATTTAAAAGTCCCATAATTTTCACCTCTACCACCAAGTTTTTTCAGGGATTTGAACCATTGACCCAATGGTACCAGAACCAGGGGAGAGTGGGCAAGGCACCATGTCCCCCACTTTTTAACATTGGTATCCTTTGGGGGCTGAGGGGTGCATTGCCCCCCCAAACTGCAATCCTTGGGCTGGGTTTGTGCTTTGCAGTGGGGAAGATGATAATGGTGATCAGCTCCCCTGCTGCAAAGCATATCTCCTGCTGGTGCTGCTACTTACCAGTCCAAGACTTGCAGTTTGGGGGGCAACGATTCCACAAAGCACGCCCCTGCAGGCTCTTCTCTGCATCCGCCCGAGGCTTGCAGTTTGGGGGAGGTAATGCCACCAGTGCCCCCCAAACTACACCCATGTTAAAAAGACTGGTTCCAGTGCCCCCCCAAATTCTACAAAGGTTCCAGTGCCCTTGCATTGACCTCTAGCACTATTAGCAAGAACTTACTCTTTGGCTAGCCAGCTGATCCTCCTCTACCTGTTCACAGGGAGCTCCCACTAGCTTTCATGAGACCCTTGTGAATACATCCAAATTTAAAACTCAGCCTGGGAAAGACAGTTATTTTAAAAGCCACAGAAAATTTGGAGCACCATACACGGAACTGAGTTTCCTAAAGGAGTTTTGACAGATTCCACGTTAGGATTTTTGTTTTTTAATAGAATGGAAAATGGGATTTGAATTTATAATGTATTCTAAAATATAAAATGTATTGAACCAAAATAAAATGCTACAAATAAAAAAAATCAATTACAAGGAGGACAACTGAAGAAATATGTACCACTTAAATATTGATTATCTCTTAACATGTATCCATGCTTTAAAATACTGACAGCCAGTTATTAAAAATGAGCACTATAACAAACTGAACATCTTTTGCATATTAATTGCCTACTGGCATTTTGAAATTTGCAATCGTAAGATGAGCAGATTTTGTTCCAACTGTGTGCACATAGAGTCCGAAGAAACTTGTAGGACCTTCCTTAAACCCAAATACCAATAATAAATCTGGTCCTGGAGCATTAATTTTTCTTAGTATCCTGACCACAGAGAATGTATTCAATTGATTAACCTTTGTGTTCCTGTAAGAAAATGAAAATAACAAATGCTCTGTTTCTGTAGGGCAAGGGAAATTTTCCTTATCTAAAACTTTACCTGATCAGTTTTTTACTGCAATGTTATGTGTAAACAACTCCCATTCTATTCTGTTCTAAACTATTATTGGCTAAAGATTCACTCACAAAATATGTATGCAAGCAAAAGTACCAAATAACTGTATCAATCATTGCATGAATATTTGCATGTACAACTGCCAATTTCATACACGCAAAAAATCCATATCTGAATCTGAGCACATGAGCATATGCATATTATGTTGTGCCAATTTACACCAGGTTGTTAGAAAATTTAGATAATTGGGAATTGAAGTGGTTTTGTTAAATGAAGATCAATATCACAACAATCACAGATGGAAAACTATTTTTATGTATCATTATAATTCATTTGTCAATGTATGCATTCCAAGATCTTCAGGGAGTGTTGCACATTCACATAGCTTCTCTGTGTCCTAGATTTTTTTTTTTTTTATTTGGATCGTCTGTATTTTAGGTGTCAGATTAAACACATTTAAAAGCATATGAGCTGCATTCTAGCCAGATAACTCCCTATTGGTTAAAGATTTGAGATGACTCAAGCATATAGGTTATTTATAGGAGGTCAATAAATATGCAATATTCAATTTACTTGCAAGTAGCCTACTTCTCCCAGGTTCCAAACTTCCTATGCACATTAGAATCAGGAGAGAGGACTGAAACTGTGATGTGTTAAATAAAGGTCCTGATGCTCCTTTCATTGATCTGAAAGTAGTGAAACAACATGTGGCTTGCGTGGAACACTCCTGGTTTACAGTGTTTCAGGTTCACTAAGTCTGTCTTTCCATTTACTTTGGAAAACACATGTTCTTGAAGCCTTCAAGCTGTTTTTAGACATTTTATAGAAGGCTGAGGGTTTTTATAATTTTTTTTGAACAGGTACAACCAATTCATAAAACATCACCAGTGTTCATTGAGAATAGGCTTCTAATTCATGGGTCACCACAACTACTCAGTGTGTTATCCAAAGGATTTCAAACAAATTTCCAAGGATACATGTGTTTTCTATGCTCTCCTTACTGGTATTCAGTCAAGAGACTATTTATTTAAATATCTTGTGAACTGAAATAAGAGAGACAGAGGATGGTATAAAATTCTTTTGCAATGCTGCAGCAGCCATATGTCTGTAACAGTCTGAACATTAACTACAAAATTTACATAAATTCTGTCAGATCAGATAAGGAAAGCTGTTCTTTTTCTCTTTAATTATGAGAAGAAAACCAATCTAGACAGTGGAACCTCACCATCAAACAGCTGTGACATTCCTTCCTCGTTACAATGCTATTGAATTTTCATAACAGAAAAATACATGCATACCTAAATAGTGTAAAAAACAAGGTGTTGTGGGATTGTATCAGATAAGGTGTTATTACATTATTTTACTTATGCTATAGCATAGAAAAGGAGAAAGAATGAAAAAGATAGCAGCAGCCTTTCAGTTTGGACGATTCTGCTGAAACTCTAATTTAAAGTATTTCTATGTTTTTTGTAAGCTTCATATGAAGAGTAAAATGGGACCAAAATACCTTAATATATTCACTGACTATATCTCACAAAGGGCCCAGTTCTGCCTTCCATCTTCCCTTATTCATGGAGTAATGTACAGACCTATAGGTGCTACCAAAATTCAAATAATAATGCTAAATAAATGTAAGGATGTCAGACTTTGGTCATATGTGAGCTGCATGTTTTTACCATAAGATGCATCACTGATGGAGAACTAATTGACTATGTGAATTATGTGGCTAGGTAAAGGAAAAGCTCTGCACTTTGGTACCTTATTCCTGAGTTTACTGATGTTTGTGGGCTTACCTTTAGGTGGAAATGACAGAAAAACTTATTGATTTTATGGGCATCACATGTTTGCTACCATTAATTATGTTAATAATGAATGTATGGTGATCAGACCTCTTTTCTTTTTTCTTTAGTGGAGGAATTCTAAGTGGGGCCAAAGGGAATTGGAGAAACAATTAAAACCACAAGTAACAAAGAGCATCTTTGGATGACATTACGTAGAAACAAGCATGAAATTTTAAAGTGTCTCTCATAGTGTCAGGAGACATAGTGGACATAAAATATACTCTTCAAATTTTGAAAGACAGAGTTACTCATACTCTGAATAGAATTCCTTTCAATGAATTTAAGGAGGTAGCTAGCAGGAAGGTTCTCTTTCTGTGATGTTTGGTAAAGCAATATTAAGGACTAAATCACCATGTCTGTATGCTCAAAATGTGTACGTGTTTACAGCTTTGCCCATTAGACAGCAAAGATTAAGACCTTGATAATAGAACACAAAGAAAAAGGAAGACAAAAGGTCATTGAAACTCCATGTACACATTCCAGGACAGATTTTGGTGTAAGGTTGCCTTATCAAAGCAGAGGCTCGTAAAAGAATGAAGTAAAATACTATATGATTGTTTATGCTGCTGTAAAAATGAAATAATGAGCAGTTACATTTTCACATAAACAAAAGGACTTTAGGTCTTGTGAAGCCTGGCTAGAACCTAAAGTTGCTGTTGATGTTATCAGCTACAAGCATTTGTCATCTAGTGTTTTGAAGCATTTTCATCACCACAAGAAAAGTAAGTATGTTCTTTACAATTCTCTCTCTTGAAAGTGCTAGGGGTCTGAGTTTTATAGGATTGTGATGTACAGAAACAACTATTTTTGTCTTGAAGCTCCTTTATGTTGGTGACTGGGTTTCTCAGCTCTAATTTCCTTTGTGTATGCGTGTTTTGGTTTATTTTTAAGATTGGTTTTTTTTTTTTTCTGCAATCTACTTTCATACCTTTTGTTATAATTATGAAATACTAACTACATATATGGGATAAATTTTACCCATGGTCTGTAGATGTGGAGTCCCTTAGCAAATGGAGTTGGCATAGGACGAGTGTGATGAGACGTGGGATGCAGGAGCAGGGCGCTGCACAGGGGATGCATATGTACTCACTATGTACCTCATTAATTGTGAACCACAGCAGCTCTCTTTGCAGTGATGAGGAGGGCTTGGTGGGGAGCAGGGCTTAGATTTGCCAGCCCCCGGGAACCTATTGCATGGATCACTCTTTTTTTTTTCCCCCCACATGGAGGCCTATGGAGGCAATTCCAGCCATGATTCCCGCTCTCTTCAATACTTCCCTCCACTTCTTCCTAGCTCCTGGTTCAGCTGTTCAGGCTTGGCACAGCACTCTGGAATTGCCATGCACTGCATGTGATTTAGCTTTCAGATCTCATTTAAATCTTACATTGTATCACTGAGATATGTATGCAATGTGTTAAGAAGTGGCAAGATTGTAGCAACATCTGTAAGTTGCAACACAAGTCTGTGAATTTGATGAGTGAATCACTTTTTATTACTTATTAGGCTACATTAAACATAAAAGTGATGGCTAGCTCTCTAAAAATAGTGAACTGTAATCTAAACAATATGCATAATCCATTAAAAGATATACATTCCAAAATCTAAAGGCTAAGGAGAGATACAGCTTTGATCCAAGAAAACACACTTGGTTGCTGTAACTGTTTCAAAAGCCTTCTCATCAAGGCCTCTAGGTTTTCCACATAAAATGTAGAGACAGTAGATCAAATTCAGTCCTGAGTAACTGGGCCAAATTTGTCTGCAGTTATTCTGCACCTCTAGGATAATTGAACAGAAACAGAACCTTGAAATTCTGGATCTAAAAGAGTGAATCTCTAGTACTTGAGCTAGAGGATCAGTATCATTAATGTGAAGACAATAGCAGACTCAAATCTCCATGTGGTTTAATCACTAGAAGGGGACGAAGCCCCACTAATAGCAAGAGTTACACTTGTTATGATTTGGAGTTCAGTAAGCATGCAGAACAAATGTAGGACACTAAGAAGATGGAAGGAGGAGCTAACAAACAAGAGATAAAACCAGATCTGGAACTCAGTTGCAGTGGAGTAACTCTGAAGTAGTTCAATTGACTTTGATTAGTTACTTCAAATTTACACTGGTATAACCACAATCAGAGTTCAGCTGAAGGAAAGAGTGCTGCATTCCAGATTACTCAGTCTGAAGACAGCAATGGGGATTCCATTAGTCATCTTCCAAGTGGAGATCATTGTTAGAAGTTCCACAAGCTTAGAGTGCAGTTACAACTGGCTTGACAGTCTTGAGGAAAATGGTCTACTTTTCCAAAGCAGCAACTCCACTTGCCTTTGACTCCTTAAGCAGTTAAGATATCTAAAAGAGATCATCTCTGAAAGAGGGACTAGGCATTGAGGAATAGTACAACCCTACTGGAAATAAATGAAACCCATGTTACTGGGACTTTTGCTTACCACAATTTGGTTATTTGGGCTTGCACTGAATTAAAGTATATATTCTTAATATTGTTCTGCATGAAGATCTGTTCTTACTCATCTTGGTTCTTATGAAATCACTGAAATGTGTCACTATGTTCAACAGTTAAGATCCTTGTTGGAATACTCACTGTTAAACAGAATTGGAAACTGCTCACAAAGTTGAATGAGTCACTAGCACAGTCTGCCATCCTTACATTGGATTGTTTTTCACTGCAGCAATAGAGTTGCTGTCTGTCAGGGTACCTGTTTGATCTGCATAGAATTTAGGATTCATTTTGACAAACAACCAAGTCAGAGAATGGAGTCCGATGCTTGAGTTCTGACTTATATTTGCCACTCTGTCTCTTGCTAATTAGTAATCAGTCAGTCATTTCTTGGAACCTGGACCTGAAATGCCTTTAGTGCAAATGACCTGAAGTGCCTCCCCATGCCACCTCAAGCCATTTTTTGTATTTCTCTCTCCTCTGAATTTTCAACTTTCTGAGTTTATTTTGACCATGGCGGCAGCTACCATTGCAGCCCACCTATGATCAGGAAGCTGACTAGATAATCGAGACTGCTGCTATCAAAATGGTCTCTGTGTTCCCTTGCTGGTCAGGCAAATAACATATGGAGGGACAAGATCCCAGGCCAATGATGTAGAACCAGCCATAAGAGCAGGGTTGCACATGCAGTGTACTGGCAACAGGAATGGTGTATAAATCTCAAGCTGGATTGGGTGTAGAAAGATACTTGGAGAGAGTTGAGAGTGTGGGGATGGGAGAAGAACACACAGTCTTTGGGGATGGGAGAGGCTAAACTAGAATACATGGACTTATAGCATCCACCCTGCTGATTTACTAGCCAGTTCCTACAAATGTGGATTGCTCTAGTAATAGCACTGAGTTGTGCTCTCACTCTAGAATAAAGATAGTTTTAAGATTATTGGTTGCTTGCTTTGTAGTTATTGAATTTCTGTAATTTGAAAAAGAAACAATAAAAATACATTTTAAAAATGCATTATTGATTAAACAACTTCCCAACACTATTACGTGCACAACACCAATATTATTAATCATTTTAATTATAGACTTTCTTTCCCCTGTCTGCCAGAGGTTGCTTGAAATTCTCATATATTCTTCAAGGGTTCATCGAAAGGAAGTGTTGGCAGTCTACAGGTTTGCACCTCCAGAGATGTGTGTTTCTAAGCAGTCAGCCAGTCTTTGTTCACAGAATTATTTCATGTACAATTTGTGCCGCTTTGTTTTATTTATTTTTTAATTCAGACCAAAAGCTGTTAATCTTTTCAATTGTACTGTAAACCTGTCATCTCAAGCAGGTTTTATATGGTATAAAATCTTTATATAGCACAGAAAATAATGTATTTTGTGGCACATACTGGAGCCTGTGGATTGATAATTTGTCAGAGAGTGAGCCAAACTGGTGGGTCCTTAAAAGCTCTGTATGTCTCTTTGCCAGTGATTTGGGACAACCTCCTTTGTACCATTAGAGGGCCTTACATGTGGAAGAAATCATGAGAAATTTGAACAGGATTTTATACTTAGGTATATAAACTTAAACAAATTCTTGACAATGACTGGACTATCAAAGGAGTATGGCCTCCAGCTGGGTAGTATATCCCAGTCAGCCCCACAGCAGACTGATCCCGAGGCAAATCTTGGATGCCAATACAAGCAGTATGAAAGCCAGTCACTTTCCACAGCACAGCCAGCCAAGGCTCCAGATGCTGCTGCTAGAAAAATTTATATCACTACTCAGCACCTGGGTCTTGCTGCTGCAATGTTTAGTTTGTAGATTGTAGTTAATACTGTGGTATGGTTAGAAGAAGTCAGGATGAGGTGACGGGGTGGGGAAAAGAAAGAAAGAATCTTCATTTGGAGAAGCAGCAGGAGGTAAAGCAAAGCAGTAAGTCAAAAACATATGTAGGAGCCAGCTACTCCCTATCGTCTTATTGCAGCCATCACTCTTCCTCTCTGAAGTCTGTCCTCAAATCCCATTCCTATGCGTATTTCAGAGGTTCAAGTGTTAACCTCTTCACTGATGCACAACCAAGTCGGATTCTTGACAACAGTTTCCTTAGAGGATTCAATCAGATACAAAAAAGCCAAAAGGTACTTAGTGAAGTGAACGTTTCCAGATGTACTCAGTGGTTAAAGGGTTAACGTGGCTGGTCCCCCTCCAAAACACACGTGTACACACATCGGAAGTGGAAGTCTGGAACTAAAATGCATTGGCATAGCAAGATCAATCGTTAACAGCTCAAGTATTTTTATATTTCTGGCTATAATATATTTTAAAAAATAAAGTAGAAGGTTAAAAACCTCAGTAGTTCAAAGGTGTTCTAGATTATCTGCAAAATATCAACAATGGTTACTATTTTTAAAATTTAATTCCCAGAAGGATAACTCCATATCCAGCAAATGAAAATGCAGACAGTAGTTCTGGTATTAGGACACAAACTCAATTTCTAAATTATCTCCCATTCAGACATGTGACTGCTCAGCAACCCCATAGGAGTTGACATTTTTACAACTTTGGATGATGGAAGCATTGCATGATGAAAGAATGATTACCTAATATGCAGTACCGGTTCCAGGAGCAGTATTTCGTAGAAAGATGACAACCAAGATTGATCATTTAGTCAAAACCAGAGATCATTTAGCCAAAATTATCTGCCTAGTAGCCTGCCAGATAGTAGGCTAAATTGTGTCCTTATTTACATCTTCACAATCACATTACCTTCAATGTAACTGCATGGAGTTAAAAAAGGGCAGAATTTAGTTCATTTTTTTCTAGATAAACTCTTTCTGACAGTGTGATTAGTCCTGCCAAATTATATCTGCACATTTTTCAACGTGATAAAATGGAAACTCACTTCATGAAATATCAAAACAAGAAGATTTTTACATTTTCAGAAATGTCACTTTGAAAATCATCATGCCTATCTCCTGATTTTTTTTTTTGACACGCTGTCATTTCCCTAAACAAGGCCATAAACTTTTATATGCATGTGGTATATAATAAATAAGGACCCAATGAAAATTTGTGTTTGTATCTTAACTTATCATTTGGCTAACAAGATCCATAGGGTGAAGCCTTGACTAGAGCTGGCTGGAAAAAGGAAATCCCTTGCCTTTGAAAAAATTCACATCAAAAAAAAAATTTCTTCCAAATTGGGTCCAAAAGTCAAAACCATGAAATCTTTCACAGGAAGGAAGATTTCCTGAAAAAATTCCATTTGGGGAGATTTTTTTTTAATTTGCCATTTATAGAGTGGTGTTATTACATTTTCTAGATAATAAGACAGAAACTATCATAAAGCTATGGTATAAATCCACCTTGAATATTCTATGCAGTTCTGGTCAAACCATCTAAAAAAAGATATATTAGAATGGGAAAAAGCACAGAGTACGATGATAATGATAAGGGGGTTTGGACAAGCTTCCATACGAGAGATTAAAAAGACATCCTGTTCAGCTTGGAAAAAAGATAGAGGTCTATAAAATTATGAATGGTGTGGCGAAAAAGTGTTATTTACCCTTTCACATAACACAAGAACTAGGGGTAACCAAATGTAATCAACAGGCAGCAAGATTAAAACAAACACAAGAAAGTACTTTTTCACAGTCAACCTGTGGAACTCTTTGCCAGGGAATACTGGGAAGACCAAAAGTATAACTCGGTTAAAAAGGGAATTAGATACATTCATGGAGGATAGTTCCATGAATGGCAATTAGCCAAGATGGTCAGGGATGCAACCTCATGCTCTGAATGTCCCTAAACTTCTGACTGCTAGAATCTGGGCCTGGATGACAAGAGATAGATCACTCAAAAAATGGCCCTGTTCTGTTCATTCTCTTTGAAGCATGTCACTGGCCACTATCAGAAGATAGAATTCTGGGCTACATGGACCTTGGTCTGACCCTGTATGTCCATTCCTATATCCTTATCTGTTCTCCTGGAAAACTCTGCAGGCAGAACGTGAAACTGACTAGGGCCTTGCAGGCATGAAGCTGGGGAGCCATCATTTCAATTTGCCTGACCAAAAAATAGATTTTTTTTTTCCAGGAAAGCTGAAAGTTTTCCAATATAAAAATTTTATTTTGTGAAAAGGGCATTTTTCCATTAATAATCATTCTGGTGAATGATTCTCAGCCAACTCTAATCCTGATCTCAATATCGATAGCAAGACACCCACTGACTCACACTGATTCACCCATAGTGCAGACAGTATGTGCAGTAACCTAAATTATACTATTTATAGGGCTCAGACTTCATTACAGATATAACATACTGTGATAAATACACAATTTAAATTTGCACTTTTACAATGCCTTCCAACTAAGAACCCCCATGCACTTGGCAAACAATAAATCAAACCTCATAGAATCCTTGCATATAGACAAATATTACCTCCATTACAGATGAGCTACAGAAAGGTCAAGCAATACAAGAAGTTTGGGCAGCATGAACCACTGAACCCAGAACTTCTGATTCCCAGTCTTTTATGTTATCCACTATATAATGCTGCCTCTTTCTGTTGGCCTGCATTAGCTTACATATTATAAGCTCACTGTACAGACATGTGGTGTAGCTGATTTACAGGTTATGCTGGGATGCATCTGAGAGCACGAAGACAAAGCCCTAAATGTTATCCAATAAAAACTATACAACATAATAAATTAATATAATAAACCAATGTGGTCTTCTATGCAATTCTACATCTACTTCATATAATGCTTGGATTCATTTACTGTTTATAAGTTGTTCTATGCTAATTAATGTCTACTTAGGGAATAGCTGTGTTTAAATTTTTTTCAAAATGCATTTTAAATACAAATATGATTTGTCTGTCTGGAAAATAAATTGGTTGTTTGCTATGGACAGATGGAATTGACTGCTAAAGCTCCGCAGTTGTGAATGTTCAGAGCAAATGTTGACTCAAAATGTTTAATTTCTTTTAATTTAATTCTGTTCACACAATTCAACAATTTTCTAATTTGATTTATTTTGTGTTAATTTAACATGCTGTGAAAATCTGGTCTGGAGCACTTTTCAAAGTCAGACCAAAAAGGAATGTTACTAACCTGGAAAATGATGGGGTTTTTTAAACTGAGAGGAAGAAAAAAATCATTTGAAGAAAAAAAAAAAAAGGCAAAACAAGTGGATAAAAAAAATTACTTTTCCCCCCTTCAGAACACTAACCTGTTCCAAAGGAAGATGGATGACTAGTCATCAGTAATTACCTTCCCCATTACAAGTTTAGGGCCCAATTATGCAACCCAATGGGACTACTCATGTGAGTAGGATCTCACCAGTAAATACAAAGGTTGCATAATTGGGCCCTTAGGTAATTTGGCCTATTTGATTGAAATCATTATTAAGAAATTCTCTCCATGGAACAGAAAGGGAGTCACTGCACTATTCCACCAATCTTACTCATATAAAGTAGTAGTCCCATTAATTTCAGTGAGATTACTTGTGGATTAAGGGGCTACTCATCGTGAGTACAAGTGGCAGAACTGGGCCCCTTGTACTAGATTATGCCATCTAGGCACAGCTCCACAGAGATGACTCCATATTGTCTCATTCTCCAGAATTAGTTTGCCTTAGAGACAGAATGCCTCCTGGAGCTTCCTGGTGTACAGGGGATGCAACATTGCTACATCACTTTAAGGATGTTGCATATAACCCTCAATACAGCTGGCCAGTTCCACTGGTCAGTAAGGACATGCCACTGCCTACTCTCAACCCTTCAAACTCACCATGTGCCTGCAGGTGAGAGCAATTAGGGACTGCAGTTCTGCACGAAGGCCATGCTACAAGATGGCTCCACACTATACTCGATGGCAGCAGAATACTTAGGCAAGAACGTAATCCTCAGTGAACAAGAGGAAGTTGTGACAACTATAAGAATGATAAGGCTGAGAGGAAAAATATTTTTTTTCTACTTAAAAAGTTAGGTTTTTTCAAAATCCTTTTGGGGATAGAACAGTCCATACCCATAGAGTAGGCTGGATACATGAGATAAAGGTAAAACAGGAACTGAAAAAACATACTATATTTCTCTTATTTTTTATAAGTGGCTGTCTCTCTCCTAATCATAAGGCTTCTGTTGCATACCCCAGCCCACATTTATTGTGATTGAGACAAAGGTTGTTTTTTTAACTGCTACAATGATTTTAGAAGTCATCGAACGGTATTCTACACTTGTATTATTCAAATGCCCAGACAACTGAGGTGGGCTTTTTTGAAAAGGTGGATTCTATTCCACTCTACTTTGTGGTGTAAAACAATTGTGGGGCCTGTATGCTATTCATGGGCTCAACAAGGTGGCCTACCTACATGAATGACCTCAATCACTTCATAGAATAAACTTGATTGTCTAAGCACAGTAGGGTTATTGGACACGGACTTTATTTCACTGCAATATCACAAACCACCATTACAACCTTGTCAGTGCAATTTTCATTCTCCTGGTTTACAACAAAGCAGAAAAGGCTTAAACATAATACTACTAATAAAAAAAGGAAGCCCCAAAAGAGAATTATTTACCAGCTCCTGCAAGCTTTGTAGATTCTATACCAATAAAAGAACACAGTTGAACGGACATGATGATTCTGATAATCCCTTTGTTGTTGCATAGAATACCTAATAACGAGGCACTTTTCAGCCAGACGCTAGTATTGTATGAATAATATCATATCAATATTAGAGAAGCTGCTCTTTATTGCAATAGGGTTGCTGTCCATGACTACGCAAGACCATTACATGCCCAGAGATGAAGTCACAAAATGTCCCACACTCTTGCCGATAACAAAAATCTGGATCATGATTCATGACAATTCTATCATAGGACACAAAGAATATGGCTCATGTGTCCAAAGACATGCCAACATGGATGGATGGACACTAGAGCTGATTTTAGTATTTTCACCTAAATTATATACTGGTATATTCTGTTTTGTGGAAGCTGAAATGTTTTGTGGAGACATTTCAGTTTAGACAAAGACTTTGTGGAAAAGTTTGTTTGTTTGTTTTTGGGGGAAGAAAAGAGACTCTGTAGCTAGGTGACTAAGTTAATAGCATAGGACATAAGTGTTGTAAGTTTAAGTCCTCTGAAGTGGTCTGGGATGACAATCTTTGCTCTTAATCAAGCAGAGCAGCAAGTTGAATCTGACTTACCCACATACAGACCATTCTGTTTTCATGAAGCCATTTTAAAGGATTTGTTTTCGTTCAGCAGCTGACATCAGCCAGACAGGAATCATCATCATAAACCCTACTCCTGGACTGAAATTGTTTAAGCTGTGGCAGGGTGATGTGGGGGGGAAGAAGGTGAGGTGACCCCTCAGGACTGAAGTGCTCCACTCATCCAAATTTGGAATTCTGAAAGATATATGAAGGAGGCCTTTTAATCAAGGGAGCTCAGTAACTCCCATCAGATGGCTAGAATGTATCCTCCTTCCCACTCTCCAACACAAATTTTGGCAATCAAGACCCTCCAACACTCACTTATTACTACCCTTTGGACAGGAGAGCAGCCCATTCTCCCTAATGTCCATTGGTGTCTTACTAAATCTGAAGTCTACAAGCCCAAAAATCTCTCCCCCTCCCATCACTACTCATATTCTCCCCCATTAGAACTTTAGGGGGTTAGAGGTGAAATAATTACCACAGGCTGCCCAGTTCCAACAGAGAGATAATAAAACAGCCCTACCTGACAGAAATGTTGTGAGGATTAGTTCATTAGTGTGGTTGAGGTGCTCACACATACTGTCATCGATGGTGGTCATACAACTACCTCAATAAATAGGATGGGAGGGTCATAACTAGAATAGGAAGTTAATTTATACTTTCCATCACTGGAAGTAGGCGAATTTTCCTTTCTGGTTTTGCTCTCTAAGATCACCTATTCTGCTTAAAGCAGCCACCACATGATGCTTCCTAGTACATATATGCCCCTGAAGACGGCATATATTTTTGACTGGATAGGGATCTTGGACTTGGAGCTCTCTGGAAGTCTTTGAATTTTCTGTTGTCTTAGATCTTCACTGTAAAAGCAATAGGTAGGCACCCATCTACTTTCCAACATAAAGTGGCTGTTTACTTGCACAGTAAGACTATTTATTTTAAGAAATAGACTCATTAAAGACAAATGCTTTCATACCTATCTCATAATGAAATATGCTGCTGTCTTTTTAAATACCCCGTAAAGAAATAAACCTCATTAAAGACCAAAGTGCTTGTACTATAAACCAGAAAGTAAAATACAATAGGGAGATAACTAGAAATAGATTTATTAACTAATCAGGAACCAAAAGGAGGGCTCAATACCGCAAATACTTGAGTACATGGTAAGTTTACCCACAGATAGTCCTATTACAGTCTGTGAGACTGGTGCATAAACATGCTCCTGTGCTTCAGTTTTTGCAAGATCAGGGTCTAAGACATATTTCCTTTAATATTTACTCTGGCCAAATCAAAATCCATTTAAAGTACTAGATATAGTTATTCCTATTTTTAATTACATTTCTATGTATAAAAGGCATAATAGTGCTACCCCTTAAAATATTTACAGATCCATTATGGCAATAAAAATTCAGATGTGTATGCATATTTCTTAGGGCTATATGTTATATTGTAAACTACAAGTGGTATTAGAAAGACAAGGAGGAATTAAAAGTTACTATCTATAATTTTATGACCAGATCACTAGAAATTTTGATTTTTTTTTTAACCATAAAAAGAAACTATCGAGCTTATGCCTCATTTCACTTGAAAAGTGCAGCAGTAATTTAAAATATTTTAGTGCTTAGAAACCTTTGTGAAGCAGTAGTAATTGGCTATTTTTCCATATTAGCTATTGCAAAAAATTTGCATTTTGGCATGTCAGTGTTATTTGCAATAGAAGACCTGGACACAGAAATGGATCTGAGATTCCTTCTACTCTGTTTATTCAAGTGTGATCACTTAAGAGAAACTATTAGTAGTTTCTCAATGGGGAGGATGCAATTGACTCATATAGGGCCAATCCTGTATCTCTTTTGCTAGTAGCCCTATTGAATTCAATGTGTCTGTTTCTGATCTCTGGTTCTAATGGAAATCAAGAGGAGTTATTCTAGTGAAATCTGTAGGAGACAGAACTCTTACAGAACTTGGCCCAAGAGCCATGCTTTTCCACAGGTACTGTTCTCCTCTCTTGGGCTCCCCAGCAGCCATTCTTTCAACCCCTCTCCCAAGCACCTGTGCAACAGGAGAGGCAAAGGATGCCAACGTTATTGTCTTGCTTAATGACTTGCTGGTATTGTTCCTGTACCCAGTTTCTACCTACATTTTAAACCAACAGGCTGCCAAAGAAGGAAAAGAAGTGACACACACAAATTAAAAAAAAGAGAGACGAAAAGGAGAGAGACAAACTAATAAAAATTGGAAGTGAAAAATATTTCTGTTTTCGTACTAGAAGATATAGTTTTTATGTCCGTTTTTCTCCTATTCTTCTTTGCTTTCCTTCTTTCTCTCTCTCACTCTTCACTGTGCTTCTAGTCATTACCTCAGTTTTTCCTGTTCACCTGGGATGGTATTAAAATGTTCTTCCTATTCTACTGGTTTTAGAGCTGCTGCTGTGGATATAGTCTGTATGGGTTTCCAGTTACAGAAGGCTTATAATTTCCAAGCAAAGAACTGAAATTAAAAAGATTATAAGGAACAGTGAAAAACACACACTAAAAATAGACTTCCTCATGAAAATAGATGAAGATTCATTTTATACTTAATTATGGTTATTATATGTGTCTACATTTGATTGACCAGTGTTTGTTAGAGCATTGCTGGGATTGCAGTCCTGCTGCAAACATCCTACAGTGCCCTCAGCAGAATCACCAAGAGGAAATAAAGCAACATTTTCTTTCCATTTAAGAAAAGATATAGCTCTGTGTGTACATATATTGCAATATACTGCATAGTAATTGGTAAAGAATGCTTAAAAACACCTTTGAGATGTTATGATTCTATGAACACAGTTGACTGCTGATTGCAACAAGCCAGGTTTTCTGTGTTGCTTTAAAGGTAGCTTTCATGAAGGAGTTGGCACAGGAGTTGAACCAGTCTGGGTGTCACTGAACGGGAGAGACAATCCTACTTCATTAACTGTTACCGTGTACAATGTAATTAGCTGAAAAGTGGGGTAGTTTCTGATTCAGCATGATATTTAAACACAAGCTTCGTTTTAAACAAACATATATCTCTGCAGTCTGCAAAGATTTCCTTCTCTTTTTATTATCTGAAAAACATGATGAATGTATATATATGTGTATGTATTGCAATATACTGCATAGTAATTGGGAAAGAATGCTTAAAAACACTTTTGAGGTGTTATGATTCTATGAACACAGTTGACTGCTGACTGCAACAATTCTGATCAATGGATTAAATGCTTATCAGATGAAATGGGATGAAGAATATATGTATTTAAAATGTGCGTTTTAAAGACAATTTCTATTTATGTAACTTCATTGGATGAGGACGTCTGAAAAAGCATATGATATTTACAACAATTTTCAGAGACTCCACAACAGAAATGCCCAGCTAAACTGAATGTGATTCTCAGTGCATACTTGCCGTGTAAATAATATTTAACTTGGTTAAGAAAATCAAGGTTGGTTGAAAAAAAAATTCTATAGATTTAAAGAAAACATGTAGGGAGGCCCTAATGACGAAAATTGACATGCATCCATATTGATCTGTATCATGCTCATAGTACTTTGTTTCAGAACTAAATGTGAACAAAAAATGAGAACGTGTGGCCTTTTATATAATTTCCTTTGGTTCTTAGACTGAACTAAACTGCTGCCTACACTGCTCACACATAGAAATAATTCCTAGCAAGTTCTCTATTTCATTATTATCATTTAAGAAACAGTAATCATTTTGGTGCTATTTGGCATAGACCAGTGTTGCCAAGTACTGATTGTTCTCAAGATCCATTGTCAATTGAAGGCACCTCACAGGAACGGCCCCTTAGAACAGGCAATACCTTTGCCAGGTTGAACATACTCCGAAAACAAGAGACAAATTTTTTCCTTTAAATCTGTCTATTGCGTGTTATTACTGATTTGTCCCTTAACACGGAAAGATATTTGTCATTGCCTACAAGCATTTTGGTATAATGGGTACAGTCAGATATATGTATATTACATGTAGTAAATAAATATTATTAACTGAAGATTCAAGAAGAAATTAAACTCTAAGAAAAAGTGTGGTGTTCCAATTGTTTTAATGTGATTTAACAGTATACTGCATAGCAGAAGGAGTGAAAATGAAAAACATGACAGAACTTAGATATTATGGAAATTTCAGTGTTTTATATTAAAGCTATATGATCTGACTACTCAGCCACAGATAATTTGGGATTAAAATAGCAATGGAAATTAATTTAAACATGCTTAGTTTCCTATTGCTGTAGCGTATTAACACAGTGAGGCAATACATCATAAAGCAGTATACCTAGATTGAGTGTGAGTTATTGAAGGTTACTTATTAATGATGTCTGCTGAATTTTGTTTTTGAACTGTCTGCATTTATAACTTTTAAATTGCAATAAAATCCATCTTGATATCTATACAAAATTCCCTTTTTGGAGAAACTACTGAAATTTGTGTATCTCTGCAATTTACATGTTCTATTCATGTAAGTGGCTTCAAACCAGATAGGTTTTCAAATCATGACTTGTTGCCATTAATGGGATCACTTAGGAGTTATCAGGTACTGTAAAGATAGATCAGCTAATTAAATTAATCTTAAATTGCCTGAATAATACGATTAAGAAATACAGTGGCACCTGCCTTCTCTTTTTCCAATACCTTAAAATAGCCGGGCAGTGAATAACCCCGCAACTTCATACTTATAGGAAAGCAACTACTGAAAAGGGTTTTTTTTATGTACTATCTCTGTAGCTCTTGCTGTACCTAATATTCAGTGTCATTACAGTACTTCCTCTCTGTGTTTCCCTTTCTTGTAGTAGCTGTTGGATTCGGTATGCCTTAACATTCAGATATATGGTGAGCACCTCCTTGGAATTCCTGAGCACCCTCAACTTTTAAGAAGCAAATGAGAGCTGTGGGCACATGGTAATTACCAGGTATGTGGCACATTCCTACGGTGAATGCCTTATTATGTGTACAATACAAAACAGGTACCTCTCAACATAGTGAGTACACATCAAACAGTGAATAAAATAGATATATATCCACCTGTTCCATGACTTGCCTTACTTTTTGGGTGGCAATATTTTGCCATGTTAGGCACTATTTCTTAAAATCCAACTCTCTGGACATACTTCTATTCAGTATGAAAAATCTTAGCTTTCAATGAAAGCTCTTTCCATACGGACTGCTTTCACTGAAAGCAATTTCCATAGGTATCTTCTTCAAGGACAAATCAGCATGGGTGGAACAAGGAGAAGGTAGTTTAGCACTCAAATGACTTCATGTATTAGCATAAGTCATGTCACAAAACTTAAATGTATTCTACATTTCTACATAATTGGTCAATGATAGAGAGAGGCCTTTTCAGTCTTACTGAAACTGAATTTGCATGTGTATCATGCACATACCCAAATTTGGTATAATAAATGGCTTTGTATATTATTCCATAATAATAGATTGTTGTGTGCATGTGTGTGCCAATATTACACAAGGTACTAATGGTGAGTGAGCCAAATTAATGTCATTTGGGATTGTATTGAAGTCAATAACTGAACCCCCAAGTCTGAGCCATTACTTACTTGCCAGAGCCAGAGTTCAGGGTTCATCAGTCAGTGATAGGAAATAAATATCTAACATGTGACAGTGAATGCACTTAGTCCACTGTTTGAATGTCTGTTTGAATGACTGAGTGATGTCATGTGATATCACTGCACGTTGCAGGAGAAATGAAGGTTCATGATCTCAGGTTTTCAGAGGTAAATAGGGAAGACAATTTCCCCATAGAGTGTTTTAAAAAGTAAATATAATTATTATTTTAAGCCTATAAATATATTAATTGCGATACAAAATCTGAGGACTTGATTCTGCAAACTATTCACCATAGAGCAGACCACTGCTGCACCGACACAAAGCAATTTGCGAGATCAGGACCTAAACGCTTTCATATTCAATTACGTATCTGATTAAAATTCAGCAATGGTTTATTTTCTGTAACTGTTTAGTGCAATTGTGTTCAGTGTTGTCTTAAGAACTTTCTTTATTGTCATAGCCACTTTTGCACTTTTAAGCATGCTAAATGAAACAATCCGGATTAAGACCCACACATACATTATATATTATTTGCTAAACAGTTTAGATTTACTATGTGACTTAGCATTAGATACATCACAGCACACAAGGGACATTTTAAAGGATCATTATTATTGCTGTTTATTGGTGTGTGTTTTTTGCAGCATAATGTACTGCACAGTAGAGTAATTGCTTTCAAAAGAACAATAAGTTTCATTCCCTTGTGAGGATATTTTATGGAAAAATATGTTGTTTAAAACTAACAGGCAGTGATACATTTTTCCTCCAGGTTCACACAGCTATTTTAGTTTTATCTCATTGTATGTTTTTTATGCTTGAAGAAGTCTGCTGTATTAACTTTGCTACTTTAATAGGTGCAAGTTATAAACTCCGGTAGATTTATTACTTCCTATTCCATTATATTTATTTATCTGGCTTTTGTTATGGTGAACAACATATATACACAAAAATCTCATTACCTTCGAAAGAAGCAAGTAAATGAAGTAGGAATCTTATCCCATAAGAAAATAAATATGGGTGCAGTGTAATATACATCTAAGTAGTTTCAGGAACAATTGTTCCATTTCAGAAGGAAACAACTTCTGAATGCTATTCTTATGTGAGGCTCCCTCAATCTCTTTTCTTGAAGCTGCTCCATTTTGGATTAATAATTAAATTAATTATTTGAGTCATTGGAGCAGAGACTGGACCTGAGTCTCCTATCTCTCAAGTGAGTGTTCTTTTCCCCAGGCAATAGAGTAGTTCCTGCCCCCATTCTCTGGCCCAATGAGTACTTAAGTATTAAGTACAGAGTGGAACAGCTCAACAGGCAAGATTGAGAGACACATCTTAGAGCTAGGACACTCTCCTAGAAGGCTGGAGACCCGCATTGGCAGAAAGGGGAATTGAATCAAAGTCTCCCACATCTGGGTAAGTGCTGTAACCACTGTGCTGAAGTTATTAGGAAGGTGGCATCAGCTCCTCCTGTGCTTCTTGCAAGACCAGCTTAGGTACCTAAGCCACCTGAATTCTTAAAGTCTGAAGTATAAGAGAGGAGGGGGAGGCTATGATGTGGCAGGATTTCCAAGAATGAGTGGAACTAGGAGGAAAAAACTCCTTCTATCATAAACTAAATTAGGATTAATGGACCTGATTCTTATTTATCTTTGCCCATGTACATGGCCAGAACAGTGTATGGTTTATGTGCATTGCTGATAGAATGCTCAGATTCGCAAAAACATAAGATACTTGAAGTGTACAGTGCATATAGTACATGTCGGGAGTCTATATGTATCAAATTAAAATGGCAAAAATATCAGGCAGTAAGTAGAAACATCTCTCAGAATAAAGGGATCCCCCCATATTATTATATACATTCACAGTTAACTCCCTGAAATCAGATTGTGATGTTACCGACAAGGACAAAGTATCAAGTATTTGGAGTTTTGGCTGGTGTTACGGTATAATTAAACTAAGATGTCATATACATCTGAAGTAGGTATCAGTGGATGGGACTGTGGAGAGCACTCTCATTTGGTGGTCCTCTACGGCCATTAGGCAGTAGTACCTGAAGTATTTCCCCCTTTGTCACTGGTAGGAGGTATCGCCTCCTAGACAAAGATTCAAGTTATAAAGAAAGCCAGATCTTTAATTGCTTGGCAGGTCACACTAAGCTATTCCATAGCCTATATCTAGCCTGCAGGCTGTGTATTTGACAGCTCAGTTATTAAAAAATAAAGTGAATCATGAAAAAAATATCTAAAAAATCCCCTGGAGCATCTAATGAAACAGCAGAAAAGAGAAACTGGCCTGTCACCAAGATTATGAATCTTTACATGTGGCAACTGTAATAATCACTGCTAAACATGTTTGATATTCAAAATGTGGGAATCTCATCTAGGGATTAAAAAATTTACATTCCAACATTGAGAACATTTGAGAATTTAATGAATCTTAGAATTAAAAGAGTCTTTAGAATATTTTGAGTGGTTTTGTTCCAGGGATTGATTTCTTTGCTTGTCTTTTAGAAATAACTTGTCCTAAAAGGTACAAACCTTTAACTATCAACTTATTTTTATTTTCAGTAGTCATCCGCTTCTGCAATTATTTAACCAAAATCAAAGGGATTTGAATTCATAAACGAATCAATGTTAATTATGGAAGAACAGCCTTCTTGATGGCAGCAAATAAGCCAGAGGAGTAGCTGGAAAATCAGGAGCAGCAACAAGAGAAGAAAGGCAGCCAAGATGGAAGTTAGCAAGATTTAATTTAAAATAATACTTAAATGTGATCCAAACTGATGATGAACAAAACCCTAAATGGAATTTTAAAATAATCAATTCCAGTTTCTGGAGGAAACAGAGAACAAGACACCAAATGAGAATGGAAATAAGACAGGAGGAAAAGCTAATCTCGTGTTGACAGCATGCATCAAGGCTTCAGGGCCCACATCAGGGTTGGTTGACACTGAATTGTTGGCATTTGGTTCGTACTTGACACTGATTCAGGGTCTCACATGAAAAGAACCAAAAATCAGTATAATATATCAAAAAATGGAATAGCAACATAACAGACTCAAGACAGCAGCAATATACAGATCTTAAGGGCTGTTCTACAACACAGAGTTTGGTCGACAGAAGTCAGCTTTTGGCATGGAAACAGTGGTGGTGTACGCACTCCAAGGCTCCTACTGCAGACAATACTCCTGTGCTTTGACAACAAAATAAAACCACCTCAGTGAGAGGTGTAGAGCTTTTTGCAGCAAAGTTGGAGTGACAAAGCATCCGTGTAGATTCTTTGTGACATAACTGGACTCCAGGAGTTATCCCACAATGTCCACCCTGACTGCTCAACTCACTGTCCCCTTTCAAAGTGCCAGGAAGTTTTGAAATTGCTCAGTTTGGAGAGCTCACACACCTACCACTCAGCTGAGCATGTGGGCTGGACTACAGAGGAGGGGGTGGGTCATTCTCCTGGGTCTGTGGGGAGACACGGCTGTGGGAGAACTCTGAGGAAATCAATCCTGCTCCCCTATGGCAGGCATGCAGGCAGCACAGGCTGCTGCTAGAGGAAGAGGGAGGAGAGACTCCTGATGTGCTGTGCAGAGCCAGGGGCTGATGTTGAGTGTTTCCCTTCCCCCTGCTGGTGTACAGGTCTCTACTGAGCTGAGGTGGGGGGACAGGGAGACACCAGCTGTCTGTGCACCAGCTTCTTCCTCATTATTGGTTACTTCTAGCTGCTGTCTGAACTTAAAGAGACAGCGTGCAGACACACTCACTGTCCCCCAAACACACACTGTCTTTGTCTGTCTCTCTTTCTCTCTCACACACACATACACACACTCCTTGTCACACACTTTCCTCTCACCCTCCATGCATACACTTCTGCGAGCTTCTTCTGTTTGTGTTCAGCAGTGTCAGTTTGGCTGACAGAGCAGTTGAAAAGCAGCTGTCAATCTCGTAGCATGACCATGGAAGGATGGGATTCAGAAACCTTCATTGTTTGGTGCTGTGCCTGCCTCATGAAGTATTGCAAACCCTTCCCAAAACACCCTGCATGCAGTTGCACAGTGGGAGAGCTACCCACAGTGCCCTAATCCCTATGTTACAGCAAGAGCTGGTAGTGTGAATGTACTTCACTGACGCAATAAGCATAGCGAGGACATGCAACAACAATTTAATTACAGTGGTGGCTGTATACCGGCATAACTTGTGTTGACAAAACTTGGTAGTGCAGAAAAGGCCTTACTACCAAGACCGATGGGGCAAAAAAAAACAAACCATGAACACTATGGGCTCAATTATGCCTGGCCCTGCTTGTGTGTACCAGGGAGGGAGGATAGGGCACAATGAGTCCATCCCACCTTGCTCTGCTCTGCAGAAGCAGGGAACAGTCCCATTAGGGAGTGGAATGACTATGCCACCCTACTACTAGGTATCTGAAAGAGGGTGAGAAATAGCTCTTGGAATATAATGGATTTTTGGTTCACTGGCAATTTTAAAAAGCCACACAAGAAACAGTTTCAGGTCAGACTGAAAATGAACAGACCTGACATTTTCATTAACTTAAAAAGGTAAAAAACATCATTTCAGGGTGAAAGAACATTTTATTTTACCCCAGGTGAACCCCATTTTGTTGCAATTCCAAACATTTTTTAACTTTTTTTAATTTGTAAAATACAATTTAAAGGGAATTTTGAAACACTAAGTCACTTTAAAACATGACAAACCAAAATATTTGCATTCTTTGGAAATGTTGTTTTTTTCCTGAAATGAACCATTTGTCAAGATTGACATAGATTTACAAATCATGTTTGGTGTCACCAAGTCTGCATTTTTCACCAAAGACATTTTGCCCAAAAAGTTTTGCTTAGTTCTAGTGAGAAGGGTTTGGATGAAGGTGGGGTGAGGTGGGCTAGGATCTCTCCACCAACCCCGTGCTAGCCAATGAGCTCACCAGGCCTGAAAGGGAGTGCATGATAATCCCCTTTGATAATCTTGTTATGGCAATCTGAGTAGCTGAGAGGAAAAACTAGGTCCACCAGCCTCTCTATAGATAACTAAATGAAATCCACTTTTCAATTCAAAATAACTCATGGTAGCTATACAAAGACTAGAGAGGGACAAGGCTATACTTAGGACACACAACAACTGTCCCTTCTCAGATCATCAGCCCCAACTCTGTGGTAGTGCACCAGTGCACACTGAGCAGGTGATTATGTCCCTTAAATCAAAGTTCATTGACATATGGACTTTACTTATAGCTAGTAAAGTAAGTGTAATTTTTTTAGTATGTTGAATGGCTTTACAAAGCATTTAAAAACATTTTTTTCAGCTACAGTGAAAACTCAATACCTCCGTTAGGGGGAGTGATTCCTCATGTGTTATTGCAGTTTGAGGCCACCAACTTTTACATGGGCCTGGTTTACCCTGCCGCTGCCATGCTGGTCAATGTGAGATATGCTAGTTACATAATGTAATCACGTCGACATACTTACCCCTTCCCAGTGCGGCGTCTTCACAACGCTACGTTGATGGGACAGTATCTTTCGGGGAGGTGGACTAAATCAGTTGATGAGAGAGCGCTCTTCTATCGACTGAGTGAGTCTACACAGATCCACTCAATCGATGGTGCTGCATTAATGACTGCCACTGCAGCAGTGTAGACATGCCCATGTAGCAAAGCAGTGATGAATCAGGCCCAAAATCTTTAAACTTGTTTCTATTGATTTCAATGGGTTCCCCCGCATTGCCCTAATTTCAATAGGCTCAGATGGAAGACTAATAGCAGCACTTGCAACCACTTAAGCTATGACTTCATATACACAAGAATTCTGCACCCATTTAACTTAAATTAGTTTTTGCACCAGCTGAAGATTTGGACCATAATCTTTGGGTTTCAACAATTACATAATCCTTACTGGAGTTTAGTGAAGTCAAATCCTCAATGGGAGTTGGGTGTGAGAAAAACCAAGGCAAGAAGACTAAGCTCTGACCAATGAAGCTAATTTGATTATTGCTCACTTATCAGTGTGTTAAATTCATCTGTGGACTTCAATGACTGTTTGCTAGGTCTGATACAGGATATATTTGCTATCTGAGTTTGATATCATATGTTTAGTAATTTCAACATGGAGCAATAAAGCAAATTATTAGGTATCTAATAGAAGCCTTGTTGCTACACAATTAGCTCAATTAAGGCAAAAACTCATCAAAATGGGGAGCGTTGCCATCTTTGAAACAAGAAATCTGTATAAGTGAGCAACAACATGTCTCATAAATATTATTCTGCCAATGGCTACAGCTGCTGTCTCACATTTAGATAATTATTCTCCTCCTCTTTGAAGTATTTATAGTCACAGAAATGAAAGGACAGGCAACCTTGAATAGCAGCATAATATACTGGTCAAATATAAAATATAGTGCCTTGGTATCCATTATTTACCAAATACCACTAATATATATATATATATGATGTGCTCTATCTATGGCATCTTGCTCTATTTTGGTGAACTGTGAGGCATCACATCACGTGTCACAAAATTATCTGTTTTACCATAGAGAACCAGAACACAAAGCAACACATCATAAAAATCAAAACACTGTTCCCTAGTATGATGGTTTCTACAACATTTTCATAGAGAATATACAGTCCAAAAAGAGCAAAGGTTTCTGATTGAAGCATCTGCCAAAAGAAAGTATTTTAAATTATTCAGAGGCAGTTCAAATCTGTGAATAATTCAACACCTGCTTCTCACTACTAACAATCCCATCCTCAACCACTTTCTCACATATTCTTAAAAGATTAATGGATTGATTTGGATTGTGTTCTTTCACTAAAAAATTTATATAACTTAGTTACAGACACTGTTGACCCTGGTAGCACCTTCAGATTCCTTCTGCTACAAATTATCTTTCTACTGTAACAGTGCTACAGTCAGTTATTTAGTAATAAAGCTAAACAAGTAATTTTATTAATGCATTTGGTGTTCATCCAGAACTTCCCAGTACTCTCATAATCTATCAAGGCATATAAAATGCTGTTGTTGACCAGTGCCTGGTGTGGGTCACAGCTGAGAATGCTGGATTCAGGACAAACTAAAAAAATAGGGCAGACACACCCAAAAATGGTGGTTATTCTAACATTAGATTCACCAAACCAGTAACAGAATGAGCTTCTGTAGCACCACACTGGTTAACAAGAAGCTAATAACACAGTCCCCTTAGGCAGCCAGCCCTTATCACTACCCAGACATCTGGCTTTTATGATGAGAGGTTACTGAAAAACGAATTTATCACATATAAAGTTCTTCCAATCCCAAAGAATCAGCTACTTCCCCTGGTCAATGTATAATTCAAATCTTACCCCAAAACCACTCTGGTTGCCAATCCTTTAGTAACTTAAAACTGAAGGTTAATGATATAAAAAGAAAAGAGAGTATTAAATGGTTAAGGAATCATATACATTACGATTGATTTTCAGAGTTTGCAGGTCAGGATAATAGCAGTGATGCTAAATCAGCTAGCTTGTAATAAGTCTCTTTGGTTTACTCAAGCAGGTTGGAGTCACTGAAAGGCAAAGGAGTGATGCCACAGCCTACAAATTATAGGTCAGCTCATGTGCATGGAAAGTTACTGGCCAGTATAAAGTCCAGGGTCACATGAGCATGGAAAGGTACTGATAAAAGATGGAGTCTTAGATGTCCTCATCACATGTCCTTATAAGCTTTGCTGAATCATAGTGAGGCATCTCCAGGAAGGGCTCACAGAAGAGCTGATTCCTGAAAATGGCCAATCACCACATGAATGGCCCATCAACCAGTAATGGCTAGTATGAATGTAAATTTGTCTGAAAGGTGTCACCCAGGAATACCACACATGTTTGAGATAAAAATACAGAGCAAATATTCATAACTTCAAATACAAAGATGATACATGCATATTAAACAGGATCATCATACTTAGATTACAACTTTTCCATTGATGTCTTATATGCAATATTTTGTATCAGATTTAGTTCAATTGTGCAACAGTAGTGCTATATGAGTGATTGTAACACTAGTGTACTCCTGATTATCATTCTTTCTATGAACCAGAACACAAAGCAGCACATCATAAATATCAAAACACAGTTTTCTACTTTGACTGTTTCTATAAAATTTTCATAAACTATACAGTCCAAAGACAGCAAATGTTGTGATCTGAGCATCTGCAAAAGAAAGTATTGTAAATTATTCAGTCAGTTCAAATCTGTGAATAATTCAACACCTGTTTCTCAGTACTAACAAACCCATCCTCCACCAAATACCCACATATTCTTAAAAGATTAATGGACTTGGATTGTGTTCTTTCACTAAAAAGTTGAGATAAATTAATTACAGACTCTATTGACCCTGGAAGCACCTTCTGATTCCTTCTAGTAGGCATTATCTTTCTACTGTAATAGTGCTAAGGTCAGTTATTTAGTAATAAAGCTAAACAAGTAATTTTATTAATACATTCGGTGCTCATCCATAACTTCCCAGTACTCTTATCATCTATAAGTAGCCAAAAAGGCATATAAAATGCTGCGAGAGCTTATTTATTTGTTTAATGATGGATAACACAGGACAAGGGACTTCCCTGAATTGATTCCTATTTCATCTAGAGCATCTCTCTTAGAAGAACATGCCACACTATAAAATACTGCATCTGCTTTTAAGTTATTCTAATAAAAGTATATCTTCATTTTGGGAAGAAGATTCTGTTTTAAAAAAATCAATTATTTCAATAATTTTACTAATATGAGAGGCAAGGAAGGATGGTTAGAGGTGTGGGACCTGCAATGGTTTCCATACAATAAGATGTTTAAAAACACAGATCTCTTGTGTGGAAAGAAAAGAAATAAACAGAGGTAGAATAAATGTATCACGGGGTGACTGGTAGGAACCAGTATAATTTAACATGACTTGCATTATTTCCATCCTCATTCAACTGTATATAAGTATCAAATAAATCCCTTATGAAATTTAATTTTTTCAGAGGCAAGGTTTTTTTGGGGGGGATAATTTAAGCAAAAATATTTTAACAGAACCAGGATTTAACAGAACCTGGAACACCCTTTCAGGTAGTTAAAGGCTGCTATCAAATCCCCCCTCATTCTTCTCTTCTGCAGAAGAAACAAGCGTAGTTCCCTCAGCCTCTCCTCATACGTTTTGTGCTCCAGCCCCCTAATCATTTTTGTTGCCCTCCGCTGGACTCTCTCCAACTTCTCCACATCCTTTTGGTAGTGGGGGCCCAAAACTGGACACAATACTCCAAATGCGGCCTCACCAATGCCGAATAGAGGGGAATAATCACTTCCCGCGATCTGCTGGCAATGCTCCTGCTAATGCAGCCCAATATGCTATTAGCCTTCTTGGCAACCAGGGTACACTGCTGGCTCATATCCAGATTTTTATCCCCCAGGTCCTTTTCTGCAGAACTGCTGCCTAGCTCGTTGGTCCCCAGTCTGTAGCTGTGCATGGGATTCTTCCGTCCTAAGTGCAGGTCTCTGCACTTGTCCTTGTTGAACCTCATCAGATTTCTTTTGGCCCAATCCTCCAGTTTGTTTAGGTCCTTCTGTATCCTATCCCTACCTTCCAGGGTATCTACCACTCCCCCCATCTTAGTGTCATCTGCAAACTTGCTGAGGGTGCAAGCTACCCCATTTTCCAGATCATTAATGAAGATGTTGAACAAAACCGACCCCAGGACCAACCCCTGGGGCACTCCACTTGTGTCTGGCTGCCAGATAGACATGGAGCCATTGATCACTACTCATTGAGCCCTATGCTCTAGCCAGTTCTTGATCCATTTTATAGTCCATTCATCCAACCCATACTTTTTTAACTTGCTGATAAGAATACTGTGATAGTCCTAATGATATCACAGGGGCCAGAGTCTGAAGTTGTCCAGTGGGAGCTGGGCTGGCGTACCTGGTTCTCTCCTCTTATTCTTGCTAGAATTGCTGCAGTGTGGTCATTCCAGGAACCTAAAGGCTGCTCCTGGAAGCATTCTATCAGTACCCATGCCCATCAAATGGGGATAATATTCACCAATCTACAGTACCTCACAGGGATGCCCACACCATGACATTCTTGTGTAGTGCATAATTGACACTCATTCTCATTTGCCGACTTGACACATGGTGGGGACAGATAAATGACCTCCTCTCTCCAATAAATAAGGGACCAATTTTCAGATCAGACAGACCATGTGAGCACACTCACTATGCCAACTTTATAGGATGCAACTAGATAAGGAAAAGGAAAGGGGATTAACTACAGCACCAACAAGCCGTATATGGTGCATTGCACATGTCTGATTTCCAAAATCACACTGATGTGCAAGATGAGAAAAATGATAGGATTGGTTGTCCCCTGAGTTCAACCTCAACTCAAGCTCAACCTGAGTTTCTGGGCCCAGACAGTGGTCCCTCTGTGATGCATGCAATGTAGGGCTGTCATGAGAAAACCACAAAATAGACGAGGCAGAGTCTTCTAGTCAATTACCTGAAGACATGGGTTCTAATCAGAGGCAATGGGTGGCGGGCATGTGGGGTCACATGCCTCCCTCAGATTTGCTATTTGGCTTGTACTGAGAATGAATGAATGAATGAATGTACTGTACTGTTCATATTTATAAGGCTATGTTTAATAGTCTTGCATTTTATTGAATGTTGCATTAATTTACAAATAATCTATAAAATTTTAAAAGAAGTGCTTACCTTTAAAGTATGGTCAAGGAGGGAAAATTAAATTCAACAAAACATTTACATGGATAAATAAATAGTAAAGAACTGGTTATATCTTGAACCCTAATGTAATTTACCATCTCATAATACCAGAGAATAGAAGAGTTTTAATTAAATTATAAAACATTTTAATTTGATAAAAGAGAATACTTCAGATAATGTAGAATTCCTCTTCCAGACTATTCAATGACCAAGAACTCTATCCCTACATTGCTGTTGATAGGATTTAGATTACAGATACTATAAATCTTCCTGTTTAGAAAATAAAGTAATTACTAACTATGGAATACATTTGCACCTTCATTTTATTACTCAATAAGATACATTATGGGGAAATATTTGCAACTTTCTCTACAACATTTGGTACTGGTCACTGTCTGAGACAGATACCAGATTCTGTTAGACTGGTCTGTTCCACTGTGGCAATTTCTATGTCTCCATTAATGAGTTAAAGAACAAATATGTCTCCTTTTAATCAAATGCTAAAATGATGCCTATATATTGAGATTATTATGACCAGGTATTTGTGTGGGAATAGTACATTAAGGCAGGGAGAGGCCCTGAGTAAACCAATAGTTCTTTCAATCCTCAGGTCTATATTTCCAAGTTCTATGGGTTTAACTTTATAAAATGAAGAAAACTGCGAGGCAATGGTGAGCAGAATACTAACGTGTCAAAATGTCATCTTCTTGAATCTATTAAATACCCCTCATGCTGTGCATGAATTAAGAGACTTCCACTAAAGCTGTCAGCATGAGCAGGTCATAAATGAGGCAAAAAGATGAAAGAAAGTAATTTCCAGCTCCAGTGCACAAATTATCTATATTCCTTCACAGGGGGAAAGGGGAAAAAAAAAGCTTTTTGAAATGACTCACTAATGCAAATTCACAAATCATCTCTACTAGGTACAGGTGCAGCATCTGTAATAACATCATTCTACTAAAATATTCTGTGGCCATCTTCTGGGATGGGTGAAATGGTCTGGATAAAATTAAAATAAAGTCTGAGTTTAGGGTTGATATTTGAAATTGCATAAATCAGTGTTTCACATTCATACACCTCCAATTAGCACTGGAAGTAACAGAGCCAAATTGTAAAAAAGTTGTTCTCCTGGTATTGCTGTCCGGACCAAGCAGCAGAAACTAATCAAAAGATGTTCCCCCCTCCCTCATGAGCTCTTCAGTTTCAAAAATTAATTATTCAATAGTTCTATAAAGATTTTGATATGCATCCAAACTGATAAGCACTTCCAGTCTGAATTAACCCTCCAAAAATTTTAGTGGTTCAGACATCATTAGCAGGTATTCATTTCAAGCAAAACTCCCAGTGAATTGAATTCAACTGAAACTTTTCTTTTTAAATTATCAGACCATTTGTGATTAAAAAACACCTATCAGTATACCCCACCTGATACAAAATTAGGATAACATGAGTTTTCCCATCCAAGTAACATTTTAATTTAACCCAATATGTCAATAAATAATAATAATAAATAATACATATTATGTACTATTGGTAACTATCATCCTCCATCCCTACACACCTCAGGAGAAATCTTGCATTTTTTAAAACATTTACCATAGGAACCTATGTGATTAAGGTATTTATCTTTGTCCTCATTTTACAAAAGGAGACACTGACTCACAAAGAAAGTGATTAGATGAAGGTCACAGAGTGATTCAGTCACCAAGCCAAGAACAGAACCCTCATTTCACGACTCTTACATTCATGCTTTGAGTAGCCAGACATGCTCCCTTTATTTAACATTTTCAAAGAAGATTACAAGATAGTGGACAAAATTCTTTTCCTGTATAGTTTCATTGATGGCAATAGTTATTTCAGGAATTCATTTGGTTCTGTGGACTGCAATGTGCAGGAGGTCAGGCTAGATGATCACGATGGTCCCTTCTGACCTTCAAGTCTATGATTCACAGTGTATTTTTGAACAGTGTTTAAGATGCACTCTCCCCCGAATGCCCAAATTATGCAAAGCACTTAAAACATGATTAACTTTAAGCACATTATGTAAGCAACAAATTATAAATCCTTTAAGTGTTCCATTTAGTAGAAACCCATGAACATGAAAAATGTTATTGTTGTGAAGTTAGCACGTTCAGAAACAATTTAAAATATGACACAACTGGAAGCAATCATTGTATACTGTGTCCAGAAAAGGAATATTGTGATAGTGTTACAATTTAAATTTACCCTCTTTGTATTGACTACTAAATATTCTTCAGTTAATTTAATTTTTTATTTGTCTTGTGGTATTTGGATTGGGGCTCAAAATACTCTACACACATAGGACTTGAATCTGGACCATTACAATTAATGGAGGTGATGCCATCAACGTCTATGGGAGCAGGTTCAAGCCCATAATTAAGATATGGTTCCTGATTCTCTCCTCCGTTGAGATTTGTTCCCTCTAACCACACACACACATACAAACACCCTCTATTTATAATCTACTAGAATTCTTTGAAGGGGTAAACATGTGGACAAGGGTGAATAAAGCATGTGGACAAGGGTGATCCAGTGGATATACTGTACTTAGATTTTCAGAAAGCCTTTGACAAGATCCCTCCCCAAAGGCTCTTAAACAAAGTAGCAGTCAGAGGATAAGTGGGAAGGTCCTCTCCTAGATCAATAACTGGTTAAAACATAGGAAACAAAAGGTAGGAATAAATGGTCAGTTTTCAGAATGGAGAGAGGTAAATAGTGATGTCCCTCAGGGGTCCGTATTGAGACAAGTACTGTTCAACAGTTTCATAAATGATCTGGCAAAAGGGGTAAACAGTGAGGTGGTAAAATTTTAGATGTTACAAAACTACTCAAGATAGTTAAGTCCAAAGACTGCAAAGAGTTACAAAGGGATCTCACAAAACAGGGTGACTGGGCATCAAAATGGCAGATGAAATTCAATGTTGATAAATGCAAAGTAATGCACATTGGAAAACATAATCCCAACTATACATATAAAACGATGGGGTCTAAGTTAGCTGTTACCACTCAAGAAAGGGATTTTGGAGTCATTTTGGATAGTTCTCTGAAAACATTCACTCAATGTGCTGTGGCAGTCAAAAAAGCTAACAGAAAGTTGAGAATCATTAGGAAAAGGACAGATAATAAGACAGAAAATATCGTATTGTTTCTTTATAAATTTATGGTATGCCCACATCTTGAATACTGCGTGCAGATCTAGTTGCCCCATCTCAAAAAAGATACCATGGAATTGGAAAAGATACAGAAAAGGGCAACTAAAATGATTAGGGGTATGGAAAACTTCCACATGAGGAGAGATTAATAAGACAGAGACTTTTCAGCTTGGAAAAGAGACAACAAAGGGGGGATATGATAGAGGTCTATAAAAATCATGACTAGTGTGGAGAAAATAAATAAGGAAGTGTTATTTATTCCTTTTCATAACACAAAAACTAGGGATCACCAAATAAAATAAATAGGCAGAGATATTTAAAACAAACAAAAAGAAGTATTTTTTCACACAACGTACAGTCAATCTGTGGAACTCCTTGCCAGAGGATGTTGTGAGGACAAAGACTGAAATGGGGTTCAAAAAAGAACTAAATAAATTCATAGAGGATAAGCCCATCAATGGCTGTTAGACAGGATAGGCAGGGATTGCTGTTTGCCAGAGACTGAGAATGGCCAGCAGGATGGATCACTTGATGATTACCTGTTCTATTCATTACCTCTGAAGCACCTGGCTTTGGCCACTGTCAGAACACAGGATACTGGCTAGATGGACCATTGGTCTGACTCAGTATGGCCATTTTTATGTTCTTAATTACTGTAAAGATTCTCGTGGCCCATTGAATGTGACAATCAAACCTACATGATATTGGTATCACATTTTTCCTAAATATTCTAAAACTGATAATTTTTATATATAAAACCACTGTGTACAAAGTATAGGACAAATTATGCAACAATATTTTGTACACAGTCGTTTTGTATGGCACAACATTTGAATCTAAAGTATAGGACAAAGTATACAACAATGATCTCAACTAAGCTTCAGTTCTTTAGATTCAAATTTTATATTAAAAGAAACTTATGAAGCAATCTCACTATCCAGTATATACATTCCCTTAGTATATACACTGACATTAGACGTGCATTTGGTTACAGTGACATCCATGAAATGTCCAGGAGGCCCAGGGAGCAGGACCAAGACTGCTTTGGTTGAAAAGATTAGACAATATCCAAGTTCATGCGCCTGCCCTAGAGTCCCTTCATTTATACTGTATCCATCTTTACGTATGAATGGTTGAACTAAATAGGTTTGCTCACTTCAATGCCATCCACACATATAGCGCCATTCTATCAGTCATAGATAGTCTATAAGTTTGCAGCAATTGAAAAACAAAAGCTTAGCATGTACGATTGTTCACAGTTATTTCTCTGTCCTCCCAAATTAGATGTTTGATATGTTTATCTTAAATAATTGAATCTACAGAACATATCCCCTACAATCTTTATAGACAGTTCTCTGCCAAGCAAACCACCCACCCACACACACAAAGTACCGAACTTAATTGTTATAGGCCCAAATATTTCCTCAAGAATACTGACAGGATATTAGCTCAAACATTGAACTTTGTGCCAAGATGGAAGGATTTTAACTCCCGTGATATCTCAGCTCTTGTTTTTGCTTATTTTCTTTGCTTCTGTTGTCTAATACTTTCTACTTTAGAGATCACCAAGCACTTTCCTTTAAATCCACACTTTTTGCCTTGCTTTCTACTGCTGACCTCCAGTCTGGTGTTTTCTACTCCTCAACTCCACCCAGCATTCTCAATAAGCATATGCAGAATGTATATATATATACACACACACACACCATAAGATCTTTTATCTTTCTCATCATTTAACACCAGACTATGGCTGGCTTGTACCCAAGTGGACAAGCAGAAATGAGGGGATGGGGAGAAACAGAGGCTAAAAAAGAATTGCTCACTTCTGAGCACCATGCAGGAGACACAGCTGCAGATTGTATACACATTTGAATAGAAGGATTATGGGCCTGATCTTTCATTGAGCTATACCAGTCTGCCTCCATTTAGAGGACACTAATGTAAAACTGGGGTAACAATGGAGAATCAGTGCTTACATCGGGCTAGAGCTAATGTAGGAAGTGACCCCCTATGGGAACATAGAGGTCTGGAAGGAGGCAAAGCTTTGGACATGGAAACTGGACAGTCATGGAGGAAAGTGAATGCTGCACTCTGTGGAGGTCCACCGGAGCTGTGTAGAACATACCATGCCCGACCTGGTGCCATACTATCAGGAACAATTCAGTCCTTGGAAAATAAGTTCTTCAGGGATTGAATGGGCTTGTCTTTTCTTCTAAGGCAGCACGAAGGGGCCTTAGACCAGCCCTGCTCCTAGTCTGGTAGCAGATTGGTGAGATGGGGGGGATGGGGGGAGAAATCAGGGTGTGGCTAGAAAGCATTGTGCTGCAGAGGAACCCATAGAAAGAAGACCTTATGTTAGAGCAGCCACAACACTGTTCTTTCAGACAGTCTGGCCATGTTGCACCAGAGAGCACAAGCGAGAGTTTACTGTAGAGTAAGAGCCACAGCATCATTTAATACATTATATGGAGCTTGGCTAAACAGTTAACAGTGGATATCTGAAGGCTATAATCAGCAAGGAGGGAAAGGATGATCCCACAGGATATAAGGAGTAATAGGATGAAATTGATCAAAGGTAAGTGTATGATGAATATTAGGAAAAATTGCTTCACAATGACATCTATGTTAGATAATGGTGGATACCGCAGGGATTGTGTAATTTGAAATTAAAATAGACAATGAGAATATAGTATAGAAGAAAAAAAAAAAACAGCAGAGATTTGGCATAGTTGTGGTTTACAGAGGCATATTTAAAGTTCACAGTAGTGTGGTTCAATCATTTTTCTAGTTTGTAACACAATCATATTAGAGATAATATATAATAATAGTATTAGAAATAAAGAATAAAGGCCTGACAACAGTTACTTTTAAGGTCTTGACATTTAGAAAGTGAATAAATATTATGTCTATAACTGACACTAAATTAAATGATTTTTCATAAAACTTGAGTATTCATTTCAGTTCAGACTGAGTCTGTATTTCTTGAGTCAACATTTTAATGTTTATTCAACATATTTTAAAAATGTATATAGATCTTGCTGTGCTGTGAATTTTCTATAGATACATAGCTAATACAGTGATATTTGTTGTTTCCCACAGTGCATTTTAACATCACAGAAATATTTGTCAAGTGGCTAAGATAAAACACTGAAAAGAAAAAAAAAAAAAAACTTTGAAAACTAAGATGCTCTTGCCATACATGTGACAGTATGCAGCAGCTCCTCTGGATTAAATGTGATCTGGAAAGGATTTTTTTAAAGTGGGTTTATGTCCTTTTTGGCTAAATTATGATGCATAAAGTCCTGAAAAGTTTTTCTGATCTATTATGGAAGTAAAAACAGTTTTGGTGATGGACCTCAGAGCATGTATTTTATGAGTTCTTACACTTGTTCAAAGAAGTCGGGGTACCAAAACTTTATTAAAGACATCCTTTCTCTCAAACATGCATTGGTAAATGGATTTAAATAGGTGTTAACAATGCCACCCCGTAAAAAAAAATCTGGATAAAAGTCTATTCCCCTCACTTCTTCATTTTCATTCTCATGACCTTTATGAGAAGTAAGTTTTACTTGTTCTACAATCACTATTAAGAGTCTTCCACGTTAAAAAGTCTAATTTAGAAAACAAGCATGAAAAAATCAAACCTCTCAGACTATTGTAAACATGTCCAACAAGAGACACTTACGTAGACAGTTAGCATTAATGGCACCCCAAATAATGTCTTTATATTGGCCTTTTTTTTGATTTTTCTCAACTTGCAGCGTGATAGAGTGTATGCATGCTTTTCCTAAAGGGGAAATATATCTGCACTGGATTAAATCTGTGGCAGATATGCCTGCATGAGCTGACAATCACAAGGCATATACAAGTCTGACATTGCTCAAATACATTTGCTAAGTGATTAGTAAAAATTGAGCCTGTGGCCATCATTTAGGCCTTGTGACTGGAAGACAGTTACATTGCACAAGTCTGATGTACAGGGAAAAGAGAACATTGTAAGGTTTTAAAAAAAGAACTGCAGTTATTAAGGAACAGCTTGATCAGGACACGCAGCTCCAAGTTCCATAACCTAATTCCATTTCTTTCCATTATGAATGCTCTAGTTTGTAGGAGGAAGTCTAGAGCACGTACAGTTATGCTGGAGAATGACTATGAGTTTCAGGAAAGTTAATATTTGATAGAGTTCAGAGAATTAAATATATTATCATGCAGATCTCCCCCATCTAGACTTTAAGGAGTGAGTGTAAAGTCCTGTGTTTAAAATTATTGCATCACCTTATTCTAGTAAACAGGGGGGGAAAATTACATTAGGTATTAAGGAAATATTCTACTCTCAGATACACTGGTATAGATCTAAAGGTTCTCTATCTAGAATCCTAGAAATTTACCCCTGTTTAGCGAAGAATTTGGCCCTAACTGTTCTTAAACCTTTAGTGAAATCCCAGCCGCATTGAAGTCAGTGGCAAAACTCACATAGGCTTTAACAGAGACAGGATCTCATCATTAATATCTTATCAGTATCTTCCTTCTCTGGTTAGTTGCAGAAAATGGAATGTAAGCTGGAGCATCACCAAAGAGATAAATAAAAGTTAAAAGGAGTTATTTAACTGCCAAAAATAGCATGTGAAAACAATAAGTGATCATGTAATTAGAGATTGTATCACAATGCATATGCAAAAAGGTGATGGTGAGGAGTGAATTTGATTGCACAGACAACCTTAATTCTGGTATTTTCTAACTTTAGTGTATTTTATTTTGCAACCTTACATTTCTTTTAGCATAGCATTTTGGAATAGGTTTGCAGTTAGATAAGGTCAATGAGTTTTGGGCAGCATACACCGAGGCATCACATCAGAGTAGAGAGAAATTAGTCCTCTTTTCTATGATTCTGTTAGGACTGACCCTGGAACACTGCATTCAGTTTTAGGCACTTTATTACCAGAAAAATATAGGCAAATTGGATGGATTTCTGATAGGAGCAAAATAAAGCACATAAATATCAGGGGTCTGAAGGATGTGACTTAAGAAAGATTAAATTGTCTGAATATGTAACAGCTTGGCTGATAGATGAGTAAGGAGAGCAGAACGGATATTTGAACATTTTGAATATTTTATGCAAATTATTTAATGAAAGTTCAATTACTACATATTTTAATTACTTGCTAGCTGTTATCTGAGTGGATAATGGAAAATTTATTCAAATAATTTATCTTAAAAAAATCATAAAATGTATCAAATGTGTTATTCAATTAATAATTTAATATATAAATGCATGGACACCAAGGTGGAAGAGGAATTGCTTAGGATGGTAAAATGGGTATTAATGAGAATTAAATTACGATAGGAAACTATTAGGATGAATGGGAGGAAGCGTTTCCAGACAGTGAGATCTGTCAGGGTGTGAAACCATCATCTAATGTATGTTGCAGAGCTACCCTCTCTTCAGATATTTAAAATTACATTGGACAAAACACTGGAAAATGTTCTGTAAGGAAAATGTTTTCATTAATAGGGAGATGAGCTGTATGATAACCCGATAAACCTTTTTCCATCTATGATTCAGATTACCCTGAAAATATGTCCTGCATACATCAACTAGAAGCAGAATATTGCTAGGTTCTGAAAGTGTGTGTGTGTGTGTACACCAAACAGATTATTTTAAGAATCCACTGTTTTCCATTTTACTAAGCTTTGTAGAAAGAGGCTTCTTATTTTATAGTTTATGTAAAACTGTAACACTTTTTCAAGTTGAATCCAGTAGTAAATTCTGTCAGCCTGTTTATTTTTATTTCAAATTCTCCACTGAGCTTTGTTCTTCTCTAGAACATAGAGTCCAAATATCTTACTAAGGAAATGTTTATAATCCAAGATAACAATACATAATGTTTCTAGTACAGTATAATATTAATGAGTTTATTAACCTCTCCAAACATTTGGCAACAAGACAGAATGGTTCTCCTAAATAATCTTTTCTGACACCCAGTGGATATTATTTCATTGTCTTTTGCACACTGCATATAACCAACTTACATGTACTACCATGTAAATAAAAGTGTAATTGTGGAAGGAATGTTATCTAACAGATGGAGCCAGGCTTGGTAGTCAGGACTCTTGGGTTGATACGGTGGAGAGTTTTTTGATGAGAGACAGAGTGAGTGAGGATTTGTTAAAACAAAAACTTTTTGTTGAAATGTACCACCACGCTATAGAGTCAAGCGCTGTCCACACTGGTGGACTGACTGACTAGGTACTGTAACTTACATCACTCGGCGGAGGTGTCTTTTTTTGCACCCCTGAACAACATAAGTCAATCTAACCTAAGTGGTAATGTAGATTTCCCGATTTCACCTACCAATTATCAAGTGTAAACTCCTCAGGAACTATTACAGCCTAACCATGGAGTCACAAACAGTCCCCTCGGGTACTCTGGTTTATCTTGCCTGCCAGGTATCCATATCTTTGTGATCCCTTACACCAAGAATCACAGCAACATTCAGGTTACTCCCAGTTCCACAGGACCTCCACAATCACTTAACCCAGGTCAATTGAACCTCAGATCTCACACCAAGGACAATGCTTCTGGCAATCCTATAATAAACTGTCTAAAGATGTATTAAATAGGAAAAGGTAATGAGAGTTTTTTACAGAGTTCAAGAAGGTAAATGGACACACAAATGAGTCACAATCTTAAGTTTCAAAAAGTAATAAAAACTTCTATAATAAGCAAGCTCTGTGTGTCCTTTAGGGCTAACCCAGGCTAAGCATTGGGGAATCATTTGCTTATGCCTAGCAAACCTTGCCCCCAAAGTCCAAGCAACACAGAAATACAGTTCCTTCTTGTTAGGGGTTTTTATCCCCCTCTTGAGCTACAAGCTCAGCTGATGGAAGAAATCCTCTTCCATGATTCCTCTTCAAGGGGTGGAGAACAACAAACATCTGTTGTCCTCTCTATCACCCCACAATAGTCCACCTGGTGTTGATGTCTTTTTCCTGTTGGGCAGTACATAACACTATCTTGGAGATTAGCACTTCACACTAGTTAATGTCTCTCTCCAGTCTGGTGTTTTACACAGTCACCAAGACTTACAATACAAATGCTCAAATGTTACCTTACAAAGTGAGATTAACACATGCACAAACTCACTAGCATTCCATGAAGTCTAAAAACTAAACACATTCTTATCATTCTAATACCTATTGTAACAATACTAAAAACCAGGTGAGCCAGACTGATTCTAGCTATGCATTTGTCAGAGTTAGGCTGAGACATGGGGACCTTGGCAGGAGCTGGCATGTTATCATAGAGTCACCTTGTTCAGGGAAAACCTGGAGGAGAGTGAGCACCACCGTCTGCCCACAAGAACTTCTTTCTTCCCACTGCAGAAGATTCCACTTCCTTTTTATTGGTGTCCCCCACTAAGGAGAGACAGCTGTCAGTTCCTCCTCCTAGAAGCTGAATAAGCCACAGCAGCCATTGTTTAGCACCAGGCCTGGCAGCTCAGGTAGTCTTTAAGAATCAGTCATCTACTTTCTATCCCATATTGGGATCAAATCCCTAGTTTTGAAAGCTTTATCCTAAATATGTTGTGATTCAGGGGGATGGCACAGGGTTAAAGAGAATTCCTGTTCAGGATGCATTTACCATTTTTTGGTGACCATTATGTTTAAAAACCTACTTTTCTTTAAAAATAGTTTGCTTGATTTTTATTTTTTTTAAATTTCATTGACATTAAACCAAAACTTTTTCTCAGGATCCTGGCCAATGCAGATCAACCCCAGGATTTCTTGGTTACAAAGTTCCTTAAAGCCACTTTTCTCTCCCTCCCCGCTCCTCAAGCTTTGCACCTAGGGCAGCTCAGCTGGACCAGTGAATCAGAGAATCATAGAAATACAGGGCTGGAAGGGGCCTCGAGAAGTAACCAAGTGGCAGGTGCAAGTAAACCTAGTCTATCCCTGATGTGTTTTTGTCCAACCTTTTTTTCAAAACCTCCAGTGATGCAGATTCCACAACCTCCCTTGGGAGCCTATTCCAGAGTTTAACTACCCTTATAGATAGAAAGTTTTTCCTAATATCAAACCTAAATCTCCTTTGCTGCACATTAAAAACATTATTTCTTGTCCTACCTTCAGTGTACACGGAGACCAATTGATCACTGTCATCTTTATAACAGCCCTTAATATATCTGATAACTGTTATCATATCCACCTGTCAGTCTTATTTTCCTCAAGATGAAGCATGCCCAGTTTTGGGTTTGTTTTTTTTTAACCTTTCCTCATAGGTCAGGTTTTCTAAACCTTTTATCATTTTTGTTGCTCTCCTTTCTCCAATTTGTCCACTTCTTTCCTAAATTGCAGCACCCAGAATTGGACACAGTATTCCAGCTGAGACATCACCAGCACAGAGAAAACAAGACAAGTAGCTCCTGTCTAACATACAACACTCCTGTTACTACACCCCAGAACATTAGCTTTCTTCGCAGCTGCCTCATATTTGTGATCTACATAACCCTCACATCCTTTTCTGCAGCACTCCCACCTAGCCAATTATTCCTCACATCATAGGTGTGCATTTGATTTTTGCTTCTTAAGTGTAGTACTTTATACTTGTCTTTATTGAATTTCATCTTGTTGTTGCAGAACAATTCTCCAATTTGTCAAAGTTATTTTGAATTCTAATTGTGTCTTCCACAGTGCTTACAACCTCTCCCAGCTTGGTGTCATCCACAAATTATATAAGCACACTCCCCACTCCACTATTCAAGTCATCAGTACCAGACCCAAGACTGACCCCTGCAAGACTCCATGACGTAAGCCCTCCCCGTTTGACAGCGAACCATTGATAACTACTCTTCAAGCATGGTCTTTCTACCAGTTGTGCACTTATCTTATAGTAATTTCATCTAGAATAAAAAGCACTTGTTCAGAAGACGCTGTGTTCCACCATCCTACTAATAATGAGCTAAAATGCCAGCAGCTCTGCTTGATTGTGACATCTTGTTAGCCCTTTAGCTAACACACATGAATTTAGATTTTTTCTTCCGTTCACCATGTACTTACACAGTGCTCAAATGCTCTTGTACTTTGTAAGCAATTATAATTAGAGCTAGACCTCAGCCAAGCTGCATGTTTTGAACAACCCTCACATTTGTGGACTCTGCTTCCAAACTCAGGCCTATATTTGACCTTTGCCAGTTTGCCCCACCTCAACAATCATCTGAGTCAAACATTTATCCCTCCTCAACTTTGGGAACAAGTGTTGCTTTCGGGTGTTTCTAATGTTGTGGTGTTAGCCTATCCCTGCTTGTTACTTTGGATATTTAATATCTCTGAATAAAGTTGTGTGTCTTTTTTGAGGTTTTACTAATTCTAATATTTTGTGCACTTCAAGAACGATGACAATATGTAAATGTGGCAGAAAGCAAATATGTTCAAAGTTTTTTTTTTTTAAATCCTCTTACAAAGTAGCTTTTCTCTTTTTTTTTTTTTTGGTAAAGATAATTTCCCCCTACATTAAGTTTTTGCTTTGGGTTCAAAAACTGCCATTTAAAGGCACAAAAAGCTATATCAGACTTTGTCAATATTTATTTTCTCTGCAAATACTTGAAAAGGCTCTTTGTGTTACAACTTTAAACATTCAACGTAAAGCAGCACGGAGTTTCTCTAATGACATCCGGCCCTTTGGAAAGGAGACAGATTTGATGGAAAGGAGACAGATTTGATAAAAAGGGGTGGCTTACTATCACAAGGAAACAATCTAGATTTTATGTCTCATTAACTTTTGTGCATGAGAATGTGAGAATTAAGTCCACGTGGGGGGGGGTGGAGTTCAGCTCCATGTAATTGTATTTGATCAAAAACAAAGGAATATTAAAGCCATTTGCTTTGCATTTAAAAATAAATGCTGATAGCACATTTATTAAGTTTATTTTATGCATATCACCATTACTAATTATGTGTAATTATTAGAGGCACTATGTAAACATTTACATTCTAACTATCTTCTTGCACAATTTAATTGTGGTTAAATCCTGTTATTTCCTAAAAGCCCTTACATCCTTCTACTAGCTGTTATACAAATATACACTGCAAAATACTGTACTAAGTTAATTTCATTTTAAAGTTAACTTTAATGTTAAATACAAGCATTTGATTGGACTTGAAAGGTACCATTGTTTATAAAATGTGTCAATCATGCTTTACCCCTTTGGGAAGGACTATCTATGAATATAAATCCTATACATTCAGTTTTGTTTGTGTGTGTGTCAAAGCGTCTGAAACAAACTAAGGGTCCCTATAACCAAAAACAAGGGAAAAAATTGTTATCTGGAGCACAGCACAGAGCAACCAAGTCAAGAAAGCTCATAATGGGGAAGTGCATGTGTTAGTTTATCTTCTGTTGAATACACATGAGGAAAAAAGTGTATTTTATTTTCCTTTGAAGGAGACATTCGGAATATCACCCAAGACTTTCAGTAAGGTTTTGTCACTTTCATGCATATAGAAGAGCACCTTGCTACATGAAATTAATGGGATGACTCAGTGTGCCAACTGATGTAGAAAGATTCAACTAATCAGCATGGACAAGGCTGGCAGAATTGTCCAATATAAAAAACAGATTTAGGAATTTCCCTGTTTGTATTGGGTTTCTTTAAATCGGTAACATACATCTAAAGAATCCTTCATTTAATCACAAATTATATACCCATGTCCTCTTATTGGATCTATAATTGAAAATAATGCACTTTGACTTTGCCAGAATTCAGCAGAAATATATTTAATACATTTATGAAATTTTAAACAAAAAGAAAGTATTTGCAGTTAGTGTTATAATTTATACAAGTTGTTTTCCCTATTATGTGCACCTGTTCTTTAAAAAGAGAAAAAACAAAGCAGTCTCATTGTATGTCTTTATAGATTTATTGTAGATTAGACATCACTTAGCATTCTCCCAACCAAATGTTAAAATTGGATCTGTTACCAATGAATTAATTCGCGTTTGTTCCTAATAACCAATGAGAGCAGAATGAAATAAAGAAAACAGGATGGACTAGGGAAAGTATCTTGTTCTCTTTTATTTCTGTGAATTAGTACCAGATTTACTGTTCTTCAAACATAGCCAAATGACAGACACACATTTCTGATCCATACTGATTTTCTACATAAAGTCAGATCTGGAAAGGCCACCTCAAAAATTAGGTAGACTATCTTCATCCCACTCAGTTTTCAAACTAATACATATTTTGCTAATAGTTTTGGTTTATGTGGGCATTTGCCCACTAGGAATTCTACAGAACCTACTAGATCATTTAACAAAGTTCACAAAACATCCATCTAAGGCTTATCTGTACAAAGGAAATTACCTGCTGATTTGGTCTCCATGGGATCCAGGGTAACTGAAATGGTACTAAAAATTGTCAGCAACCATAGCCTTGCCTTTACTAAGGCTCCCATCATTACTAACGTCAGTTCAGTGAAAACAAAGCTAATGTAAGTAGTAAACTGTGTGGTGGATTTGAACTAGAGATCTAAATGGTGAAAGGATTTGCATCTGGTTACCAATCATGAGCCATCCATCCCCCTGTAAATTTAGATTTCAAATAAAACATTGTTAGCCTTTCCAATAACAAAAATCAACACTAAGAGGCTCCTTGTTTGCTTACTATGTCACTGACAATCATTTATAACCACTTTTTAAGAGAAGTGGGTGCTTTGCTAGCATTGTCCATATACTATTTGAGGTTATACATTTAATTTCCCTTCAGTTCCAAAGCCATAATAGCATCCATTAAAGATAAGTTAATTCATTGTTTATTTGCAAATGGACTGCATGGTAACAGACTTTGCTGAAAATCTATGTAGAAGAGCAGTGTACAAATATAAGTTGCAGCCAACCAATGAAAGGAAAGTTTTGGGAATTAGGTTATTTTAATTTTTATGGTGCTCGAAAGAGTCCTTAAACTTGGCCTGACCCATGATTTCACACTGTTTGTTAAGAACAAACAGGGTGCTACTCCACATATACACTAACTTATAAATACAATGGAGTGATCTTTTCATTGTTATATAATTTGGAAGAGAATTCTAGGTCAGCCAAAACAGGAAGCAATTAATGTCATAAGCAGAGAAACTATGTCCCTTAAAGCAGCTTCCTATGCATTGCCAAGACACTGTGACACATGGGTAACAATCTGTTTCTAGACAAGAGTTTAATAATTGCCTAATTTGCTAATTTAATTACATTCATTTTATCAGTGTGAAATGCTATAGATTCATTTAAGGAGATTTCTTGTGATCATAGTCTCACTCCAAATGTCCATAGTTGTGAAAAGTATGAACTGTAAAATTGCTTGTTAATCAAGATAAGCTTCTGAATGTTAATGTAAAGAAAGTACAAGGTTGAGTCTGTTTTATTCTCTCTATTTAGAATATTACAAAACATAATGCTCCTTAATCTATGTCAACTAGGTGTAAATTCTAGAATGAGCTATTGGACAGCAAGTGATAAGGAAAGTAAATCCATATGAACCTCTCACCTACTGGAATACGTAGCAATTACTTTGGTCAGAGGGTGATTTTAGCTTTCCATTTTGTTCCGTGACTTAAATCAGGAACAGAGCTGGTTGAATTATTCATTGCGAAATACACAATCTGTTGAATTGAACCATTTCCCCCCCAAGCCTGTTGAGTACTGTCCACTGAGGGTATGTCTGCACTTTGAGTGGAGGGTGTAATTCCCATCCTGAGTAGAGATATCCACGCTAGCTCTTATCAAGCTAGCTCACTAAATAAAATAAATAAATAAAAGTCAAGCTTAACCACAGTGGCATGAGTGGTGGGAGGGGCAAGCAGCTCTAAGTATGTGCCAGATACTTACTCAGGGCAGCTGTCCACTCCCACTACCAAGACTACTCTCTCTTTTTTTGTCCACTAACTTGATTAGTGCTAGTGCAACTACGTCTCCTCAAGCTGGGAATAACACCTCCAGCTCAAAGTATAGATGTACCCTTAGACTACTTGCTATTCATTTTTAGAGAAAGGATGGCCCAGTGGTTGGTGTACTAACCCGGGACTGGAGAACCCAGACTCAATTCTTTGCTCTGCCACAAGCTTCCTCTGTGACTTTGGACAACTCAGTGCCCCAGTTTCCCAACTTCAAAATGGAACTTCCCTACCTCTGAGGGGTGTTCTGAGGAGAGATGCATAAAAGATTGCAAGATGCTCATAGTCTATGTTATAGAGGGCCACACTGCTTCCTTATAGATGCTGATGTGTGATTATCCTGCTGCAAGTGGTCCTCCGATATATAGGGGGTCATGGATAGCAGACTTGTTCCTAGGCCACTCCATCTCACTGATTCTAAAGGAGAGGGATGTGATTAGAGTGACCCTAATATTTTGGTGATCCCCACCTACCAGAACAACCCCTTGAGTCCATTAGTGTCTAGCACAACATAGAGCAGGCTTCAGGCTTCTAAGATGCTGGGACACAGCCAGTCCTAGGATTGGAAGAGCACAAAAGGAAGCTTAAAGCCACTTTTATCCTGCCACCCCCCGAGCCATGCCAAGCAATCCTCAAGCTCAGCTCAGTATCTGGGCCCATTATATTCATTACATATATATTATATTGGGGTAGTATCTAGTCACCATTAGAGTCAAGGCCTTCTGGAACAGGAATCACTTTTCCTCTTTACCCCATCAGTTTTAAGCAGATTACACCAAAGTAATTGAATCTAGGTAATAATATGAAGGAGCACATAGCTGGAGAAATTTTACTACATTGCTATTGGGGGAAATCCTTGTTATAATACATAAAACATTCATATGTCACCTATAGGAAGAAAGTTTGGGCTCAGCCTAATCTCTGCCCAGAGTGATTTCCACCCAAATCATCTTTATGTGAGCTGTGAACATGGAACAGAATTCAACCATAACCCAAGATTGGCCCATTATATTATATTATATTAGCATGTTAAATGAATTCAATGCATATTTATATTGACAGAAGTAGTCTAATTATAAGACTTATGCTAAAAATATTAGCAAATACATTACAGATAAATATTTCTTAATAAAGAATCAATGAGAAATGAATTGTTACCAATGAAAAATTACAATACTATCATTTACTATTAGGGATCACACTTCATTGATATCACCGCTGATAATATCGTGTAAGTGTCATGCATAAAACTTCATTTGAAAATATGAACTGTCTGTGAGTAAAGAACCCAGTAAATCACAACCAATGAAATCAAATATCAGAGAGATCAAATTTTTAAAGGAATTATGATTCATTGACTGTAAGTGAGCTAGTAATGAGGTTCAGAGGAGTGATAACACAGTAGGTAGAAAGAGTTAACACTGCCCATGTGTCTGTAATGCTTTGCCAGCTATTGGCAATGCTTTCAGCTACTTTGGCATACCTCCTTAAACCATTCTCATGTGAAGACAGAGCAGGCTTTCTGTAAAACAATATTATTTTTAGAAATGCATGTTCTATTGCTCCACAGTAAATATATTAAAACATGAAGAAAGACAATATTGAGTATTTTATCCAGAGAAATACCAAGTACTCTGGTTTGAGAGCTTCACAAGCATTGCAATCTTGTATTAAATTGAAAATAAATAAGATTTGAGGAGTATTCTGTATTATTAAGTTTGATCTACACATTAATTTGGAAGCCATCTCAAACAGTGGAATTTGTATGGGGCCTTATTTGCACATATAAAACTATGTAACAGTTCCTTGGATACTAATATGAACTCAAAGAAAAAAAGTCATTCAGAAAGATCTGAGAAAGCTCATCCAACCTCACAACAACCTGGCCCTATGATGGTCCCAGAAGCCATTCTACAGCCAACAGTGCAGTAAGCTGCTGAGCCAGCCCCTAAACAAGCCAAGGAATGAGAAGTGCTACTAGAAAAATATAAAAGGCTTACAGGAATTTATGAACTGGAAAGCTTATTTCTTATAATAATTAACAATGTATCACCATACCTTAATCATTCACAGGTGCTTCTGCCATATGTAAGGTGTTGAAAGAGTAGGAATAACTTGCTGTGTTTAGGAACAGGCACTGCAACTAAATGCCAGCCAACTGGGATATCACCAGTAAAGATTCTTACAATGGTTGAGGAAAAATTTTGAAGGCTTACAGTAAGCCTTCCCTCCCCCCGAAGACTGACTGGAGATTAATGAAATTAATATTGTATAACTTTTAGACACGCATTACAATAGTAAAAGAAAAGTAACAACATATCTAAAATTACAGCAAAAAAAATCACTGTAAGAATAATATGGGTATGGCCAACTGGTGACTTTGTATGTAATTTTTATGCGCTCTCTGTAAAAGTTTAATGTAAAGCACTTTTCCCTGAACAAAGTTCTGTAGAGGCAGGACTTCAGGATAAATAAAATAAAAATACTAGTATATTTGGCAAAGAAGGTATGATGAGGAAAAATTAACTCAGTTCATTGGTTTTACTTAATAATTTACTTGTAATAAAGAGCAAATATTGAATAGGGTATCTTGTTCCCAATTAGCCCTTTCAAGTATATACGTTTGAGACACTAATAAAAAACAATAATTCCAATATGTATATAAACAGAAACATTAGCAGAACAGAAGGAAGAACACATGCACCATTAAGTATGTTATAAACAAACACTTTCATAGAGGTAAAAAGAGAATCAGAGACGTGCAAACATTCAGAAATACACACTGGCTAAGGGAAACATAAAATAACTATCCATGGATTGAAAAATGAGAGATCAAACTCTTACGGTGCATAAGGAGCCAGCATTACAGTTAGCCCATGTATCACTCACTTCTATAAAGCTGCTATCGCAACTGAAGTAACTTCTCAGCAGCTGAGATCTGCCTGGGTGTTCCTTTTCTTCCCTTTCATCATTTATCCCAGATTGCTGAATGGAAAGGAGACAGAAAGGCCACCACAAAAAGAGAATGTTGAGCTTTGAATTATTCTCATGTTATCTTCCCCACCATACAAATTACTTAAATGACAAGGATGAGAGACGCTGATATGAAGTGTCATGCCAGAGATCTATGAATGTGTGCACTATTATGTTTTGGAAAGTATAGATAAAATTGACTGTAAATGAATTATATGAGTAGAAACACTTCTTCCTCCCCTGAATGGAACTTGCCTATTTACTGGTAGTGTTCATTTTTAGTTCTGCCTTAAGAACTCATTGGTCCAAATTCCATCCCTGATGTAGTTCCATTGAACTCAATGGGCTTATTCTGCACATGAGTAAGTCTTTGAAGTGTCAAGACCTTTATTTGAAAGGCCTCAGCTCTGCCCAGCTACAAGAGTTTTAAAAGTTTGTACTTTCTAATGTTTTTACTTCCACACAGAGGTCAATTAAAAAGAAAAGTAGTAAAAAAAAAAATTCAAAACCCACACTTCCTGCACAGTTTTCCATTTAATGGGCTGATTTAAAATACAGGTCAACTTTTAGATCTGCCGAGTTCAATCCCATCTGACTTGTACTGATGGCAGGAGAGGGATGGGCAATTATGACCACTTTTGATCTTAAAATATATAATTACAAAAATAATTAATTCAACATGGTTGATATTAAAGGCAGAAAAAGAGGTTCCAGGGGAGAAGAAAGAAACCTCAATTATTAGAACTTGACTGGAAATTATTTTCTCGTTCTGTGAGACTAAGATTTTAAAATTTTCTCTTGTCCTCAAATTGGGCATAAAGTAGAAATCTTGAAAATTTTCATGATTCCCCCAAAAAGGAGCAAGAATCCAGATTGGGTCAACTGAAATGTATTTAATAGTTTCAAAATGTTTCGTGTTTATTTTACCTTTATTTCAGTCTAACTTTTTTAAAGTATAAATTAACCGTTTTTTAAACAAAATGTCTTAAATTAAAACAATGAAATTTTGTTTAGCAAGTGCTGAAACAGGGAATTCAGACCATTTTCAATTTTTTTCCCCAAAACAGGAAATCCATCAAAAACAATATTTTAATTGAAACTGCATTGTTTGCAAGAACTGACATTTTCCAACAAAGATGTAAGAGCTGTATTGACTAGGACTATGAAATTACACAAATATATTTTATATTACTCCATGTATTTGAAACTGCACTGCTCTGCAAATATTGAAATAACCTGTTATATTTGTGGCATGGTGTTAAATGAAATTTAAAATGAATGCTCTTTTCCTCTTATTCCAGATTTAAGTCCTGATTCTGCAACGCACATGGGTAGACCCATACCATCACAGAGCACCTCTGATTTGATTGAGGGCACCACACACATCTAGTTGCAGGATCACAGCCAAAATAAAGTGATCTTTGTGGATCAGATATGTATTAAGCTTGAAGTCTTAAAGATTACCTGTTTTCAGCTGTTTTATTTTTGAACAAAGAAAATCTGTAAAGACAAGACAAAAAAACCCCAAACACAATTAAAAGCAGAAAAAGAGTATTTTCCCCCTGACTCATTTAACTCAAAAATGGCTCACCACATTTTCTTTTATTTTCCTTAAATATTCACCATTGGATTAAGTCCAATCACATGAATTTTCAGGGCATAAGGAGATAGTTTTTAGAAAGTCTAGGAGTGGAAAACAAATTGTTGCAATGACATTTAGTTGATAACTTTAACTGTAATATTTGTTATCGCAAATGTGAAATGATAATTTGCCATAACATGATGCAGAATAATTGCTGTGATCAATATGGACAGAATAATAGCCATCAGTCAGTTGACTGGGACTAGGAAATAAATATTTTCTCACCAACACTCCTGTGTTTCATACACTTATTACAGTGCAGCCCAAGTTAAACAGTTTGATATGTCCCAAATATAATTCCTACCCATACAATTTTAAAAAAATCTATTAGTCTCCAATACACTGCTTATGATAAATATTACTGCACCAAGACATTATAAAATCTGATAGACATGACTTATATTATAAGATGTCCACATATTGATAGTTATTATTATCCCCAATTTACATTCTAGGTCACTGTTCAGAACTTCAGCTAAGTGACTTGCGGAAGAGCACTATGATCAATGGGCTTAAGCAAAGATCGAGCATCCATGAGATTTCAGTTCTAATCATATTGCTAGTACTTTAGACCTCAAGTATATCAGTCAACTTACCAATGTGTCCATTGCCCTATCTGTAAAGTGGGGATAACTAATTCACATTTACTTATTTCATATAGTGCTGTGAGGTTTAACTAAATAATACCTGTCAATTGTCGTATGCTTGCAAACTGAAATGATTGAGGCCACTTAGCCAATTTGTGGCACTAGAACACAGGAGTCTTTAGTTTCCAGTCCTGTGATCATTCTGTCAGAATATTCAGCTTTTAGGCAAACCAGTCTCACCACCTTGGTGATTTCCTCCAAATTTTCCATGTAAACATTTTTTCCACTATCTGGCGTTTCACTGAAAGATCTGAGGTGTCATAAATTTGCTCCAATTTCAAGGAATTTTCACTAATTCAAGAACAAGCAAATTTCATCAAACAAAACAAGACTGCAGAGAAAACAAGACTGCTGTGTTCTAAATCCTCAATCCTGCAAATGTACAGTGCACTGTTATACCTGCACCCAATGTAAGCCCTATTTACTTCAGTGGAGTCTGCCTGTATGGAGTACTTTGCAGGATTAGGAAGTATGTCAATAAAATTACAGTACAAGTAGAACATATATATATATGTTTGTTCTAAGCTTAAAATACCTGTGAAAGAGCAGAAAACAGATATACATAATACAATGTAAGTGTGCCGTAAGTCTGCACCCACACATTTTGATAACAGTAAAAGAGGAATGTAGTATTCACATGCTTCCAATAGATGGAAGTATAGAGTAAGCAGTGAAAAAGCAAAGCTGAACTGATTACAAGCTAGTTCTAAGGCTACTCTGTAAAAACTATGATCCGTGTTTGATTGCGGGAGATTAGGTTTTTGTTTTTTACACTCCTAGTCTTACACTTTAACCCAATCATAGCTTTTCTGTGTGATGCTGGCCAATTCGTTTTATTTGGGCCTCAGTTTCCCCACCTGTAAAATGGCATAATAGTAGGTACCTATCTCAAAAGCAAGTTATGAGGATTAGTTCATTAATTAACCAAATCAGAGTTTTGCCTGAGTCAGGAAGTCAGGACTTTAAGATTTCTTTATAAATACTAGAAAACCCTTGGAAAGACCTCTGGATAATAAGGGCTATATAAATTCACATGGGCATTATTATCACTAACCTGTTTAGTGTGAGTTATTCCTCATACAATGATCCCAAGGAGTAAAAAAAAAAGATGATACTCAAGTAATTATTAATCCATATAGTACAACTCCATACATTAAAATAGGGACAAATTTCCTAAGTAAAATTGCTGTCTAGAGATACATAGCAGAGAGCTATCTCAGTCCATTCACTCATCCTGGCCCTATTCAGGAAAGCACTGCCACCAGGACATCATTTAAGCACATGTTTAACTATAGGCAAGAGCTTAATTCCTCTTGAAGTCAATGGATCTTACACAAACGCTTAAAGTTAAGCACATGTTCCTAAGTAGGAATGGGGTTAAATGCATGCTAGCATGATTTTCTGATCATCACAACTTTGTGCAGATTACAATTTGGTATGGAGTTTTTCAGATTATTCCTTTTCTTTGAATTGAACCGTCTGATGCTGACCAATGTGCTTATATTTGGTGCAGGATGGAGAAGGATGAAAGGCCCCTGTTCATGGGACAAGAGCAATGTTGCATTACTACAAGAAACTTTCTTTAAAGGAGACAGAGGGAAGTTTGCTCCCTTGCTTGTATGAATCTTATAAAAATCCACGATGTGGTAGTTTGGGAAATGTGATAAGGAACTGGTTGTGCCATATTATACTTACTGCAAAGTTACTGTAAAGTAAAGACACTGTGCCTGATTCTCCTCTTTCACCAGTGTAAATCAGGAGCAACTCCACGGAAGTCAATAAGGTAATTCCAATTTAGTTACGCTAGGTTTACACCAGCATAAGGATGGTGAGAATCAAGTTAATTGTCATTAGTGGGTTTGTATGGTTTTAACTGGGGCAGAATTTGCCTTGTATATTTGATATTGTATATTTAGCTGTAGACTCATCTCCATTAACAAGACACCTGACAATAATTCCCCTTCCTCTGACCAACCAAACCTTCCCAGAAACAAAGCTCCCCCTCAAACAAATTACCCAGCCCTAGCAAGTTATGTTCCATCCAAAACTTTGTTTTCCAAGTCAAATCTCTGCCATCTCTACCTCATAGAAAACAGAGAAAAGGCTATTTGGTACCCCATCTGTCTTCTGAAGTGGAAAGAAAGAGTTATTTTTCTTGCATAAATTTCCTGCTGAAATACAACATGTTTTTGTTTAGAAAGCCAGGAATCCACGAACAAGAGAACTTGGAGGAGCATTGGAAAGGGAGTTTATAGATAAGAGACCACTGAAAGGTGGTGCAAGATTCACAGGGGAGAAGCAGATTTTTCTGGCCATTTGAAGGAAACAAGACAAGAAACCTGTTACAGGAAAGAACCCATAACTGTCTGTAAAAGAAGGCTAGATGTGAAAGAGTGCCAAGGTAGGGTCAATCAGGAGGGAAAGAGAAGGTGCTCAGCCTAGTTTGGTGAGAGAATAGTACACCAGCCACTCCCATCAGGAAGAAGAGGAGTGGAGAAGGATCATTCCATCAGGAGTAACATGAGCGTTTACAAGGGATGGTAAGTGGACAGAGAGGGAGTTACCAGATTATAGGATTTTCAGCAACATTTCAGCAATATGGGGGAAAGGAGGTTGGCATATTCCCAGCCATTGAGTGCATAGTGCACTACTGATTAGCTGAAGCCTTTTTCAGTCACAGATGAAGAGGAGTTAATTGAGTGTCATTCTTGAAAAATGTATATAAGTGCTGAGTTCCACCATTTTATTAAAGAGGCATATTTTTCTGTTAATATTCCTGGATGCTGTGGGCTCCTTCCCTCTCCACCCCCTGCTCGAATCTGGTTCCCTTATATGTTATTATTGTTGCAGAATTTTTTACTGTCAGTTCAGCACAGATTTACTTCTTTATCTTACATGCATTTGGATTTCATCACTTCCTTTTAATAGAAGAAAGTATTTGCTACACATACTGGCACTTCAGATGTTAAAAGAAATTCACCTTCGTGAACTGGTTCCCCACTGGAGGCTTCTTCAGATGCCCTGTGAGAGCTGAGGTACTGCGGAGTAGTAATTATTCCCTGAAAAGCAAAGAACTTGTGCGCCCTAGAGAACAAGACCCTTTAATTACCCTCTGATTCACTTTAACTATAAACCATGATTTTTCAAAAACTGGTTCCTAAAGTTAGTTTGCTAAAGCCATATTTAGAATCTAAATATATGGCCTGTTTTCCAGAAGAGCTGAGTACCTAGCAGCTCCAACTGTTATGTACTCAACACTTTTGAACACAAAGCCACTCATTTAGGTGCTTAAATGTGGATGTTGTAGCCTAACTTTAGGAAGCCATTTCGCCCCTCCCCTTCCCCAATCTTGGCTCCTGCATACTAGAGTCATGAAACAATCCACACAGTTGCGTTTCATTAACAAGTGCTTCACTTTTATTAAACAAAAGGAAGATTCAGGGAGGGAGATATGAAAAGTGCAGGCTAGCCAATTTAGAAAGCCCAATCTGCAGCTCTCAGCATGATTCAATGTGAAACACCAGCTAATTAAACAGAAGTGAACTCTACAATGTTAGCTTCAAGAATATAATGTCTATTACCTTGCTCTTCAGTCCATTAGGGATATAACAATTCACATGGATTCAGCTCTTCTGAGTACAAAGTTAATTTACTGGATTAAAATATTGTGAGAGAGATACTATATGTAGCAAGCCTAGGCCTTAGAGGGAACTAATTGAGGACCTTTCCAGCAAGCTCTGACCACCTGACATCAAGACAAGAACCCTTTCCTTGTTGTCACCAATATATCTTTTCTTTTCTAAGTTTTTTCCCCTCTGTATAATCCTCCCCCGCTTGATATTTTTCAGGAATTCTCTGCAGGGAGTCAGAATATGGACAAGTACTTCTATCTTAACAGAGATGAGTTGCTTTTATTTCCTAATCACCTTGATTGAAATCCAGTCCCAATGAAGTTAATTGGAGTTTTGCCATTATGACTTCAACAGACCCAGGACTTTCAGAGGTTTTCTTCCTTCTTGTTTCACCATTATGTCAGAGAAGGCAGAAAGGGAAAGAGCAAGCTGGTTTAGTTAAGTTTCTCAACACTGATTTTACTGTGACCATAAATAGACCTAATAATACAGTGAGTATATTCTTTCCCAATCAGTGATCACTGCTGGCTATTGCTTTTTTTTTTTAAAATAAGTGTATAAAGTATGAGACCAGAAAACTGATGCTAGTTCTTCACCACATTGAACTTCTAAATTTCTCATTGGAGATGATTTTCTCAGTAGTAAAAATCCTTCAAACTAAATCTGACACATACAAGTCTAAATCAGACTGTTTCAAATCAAATTATAAGCTTAGAGCACCATACTAAAGATACAGAAGAAAAAAAGTCAATGAATCTGATAAGTTCACTCTTAACAGAATGATACTAACACTCTAAAATGGAGTCCTTGTCAAAGATATTGTAGTGGTATGATGTAAGCAGACTCTGAACATCCTGCTGAGCTGGCTGCGGGGAGGGGAACAGGCATCAGGGCCAGGCTGTATATGTATGAACACACACGCCCTCCTTAGGCGCTCAGCATGATGGGACTACTTTGTCCAAATGATCCCTTTGGCTGGTGCTGGGTTGCAAATCACTTTAGTGTTAAATGCAGGGGTAATGAAATGTTGTTCCCCTTATTGTCTGGGTAAAGGGCAGCAGAACTGTGCTTAGCCTGGTCTGATTGAAGGGTCACTATCATCTGAACCAAATTAGCTAAGCAAGGGACTTGGATGCCAGAGTCCTGTGATGGTGGATAGGGTGTGGGTATTCCTGCCTGCAAGTGGGGGTTTTGCTTAAGAGCCCCAGGTATGGTTTAACCTCCCTGCCCCGTTGTTCAAAGATAAAGCTAGTTAAGATTTCATGAGAAGTCTTGTTTTGTTAAGTACTCACTAGAGCTGAAATCATCTACTGTGGTACAGCGCTCCTGCCCAGCTTCAGCACTGAGGATCACCCACTAAGAGCTGACAATCACAGAGGCCTTGTCTATACTTAAAAAATAATTTGGCTTAATATAGTTCAACTTACAGCCACTGCTGTAAAGTGGCTGATGTTCACACGGCCCTCCTTGGGTCAGTAAAGTGCATCCTCAACAGAAGCACTTTCACCGACCTAAGGAGCAGTGTGAGGAGCTGAGAGGCCTGTCTCTCAGCTCCCTGCTGGAAGCCCACAGTCTCCGGGATTCCCTGTGTGCTACTTCCTCCCCCCACTCTCTGGTCCCAACCGGAACCCTGGGGAAGCCACCATGGATTTCTCTCCTCCCCTTTCCCCGCAGGGAGCTGGGGGAACCACCCGAGTCTTCTCCATTCTCCTCCAGAACAGGCAGCCATGTCAACTTCATGGCTCAGCTGTGTAATTGACAATGCTGCCCTGGCTGGGAGCAGGTGGAGAAGCATCTGGACTTCTGGCCCCAGATCCCAGCCGGGATCAGAGACCAGCAGCCCAGGATTCTCAACCTGCTCCCAGCTGGGGCAGCATTGTCAGTTATATAGCTAAGCTGTGAAATTGACATGGCTGCATGTTTCAGAGGAGAGAAGGGAACAGAGGAACCACACACAGCTTCCCCCAGCTCCCGGCAAATGGGAGCGGAGGGAGAAGCACAGGCTGCTGGTCTCTGCTCTCGGCTGGGAGCTGGGGCCAGAAGTCTGGGTGCTTCTCCACCTGCTCCCTGTGCAGGGGCTAAGCCCTGAAATTGACATGGCTGCCCCTTCCCTTGAGCAGTGAAATTGACAAGAATGACAGCCCTACAGCTGATGTAAGAGGATGCAGGGACTACATTGAAAATGTATCTCCCTAACTATTCCGACAATTGCCCTACACCTCTCGTTGAGGTGGTTTTTATTTGTCGAAAAAGCAGGGCAGTTTTGTCAGCAGCATGTTTGTGTGTGTGTGGACGGGTGATTGCAGTGTGTACACCAGCACTATTTTGGCAAAAAAAGCTGAGTTTTTCAACAAAACACTCTAGACCAGGCCTAAGAGCTGACAGAGAGCTGGGTGGAACTTCAAGAGACTGACCCACAGAGGTCAGAGGAGAAGCAGGTGGTAACAGAAGGCGATAGTATGCAGCAGAGTGGCTGGTAAAGGGTAACCAGCGGGGTAGCCAGTAGAGCTACCGACGGGGTGGCCGGAACGTAGCGGCAAGATAGCGGAGCGAGCAAAGTGCCTTCTTTCCCCACCTCTGACCACCACAACCAGGGTGGAAGGTGAATTCCACAGCTGTACCTGTAGACTCTGGGTCTACTCTGACTAAGGACACCGCCTATGAGTGGGATGTTGTGAAGGGAGGGGCACATTAAAGAAACTGCCCAATGTTCTCTGGGTGCGTGTTTTGTTCATGGTTGTGTGTGTGAGTGAATCATGTTGGCAGCATTTTCTCAAGTTAATGCCAAGTTACTTTTAATAAAAAGGGGGAAAGTATTTTCTACATTCAGTCTCTGTGCCTGCAAGAGGCTCTAGAGGCGCCCAAAGGGTGGGTGAGGGCTCCAGACTGTTTTGTGTTGTATTGTTGAAAGGAACCCCTAGATATTGAACCCAGCCCTTGTTGCCACTGACTATGCCTGGCAGAAGGTTTACATAATATAATAAACTGGAATTTATGGAAAACTTTATTGAATCTACAACTATGGACTTCAGGAATTCCTGCAGTTGTTAATACCAAGGATGATGGTATTTCAACTCTTGTCCTAATTTGGGGGCAAAAACAAATGTTAAAGTATCAATTTCATAAGAGAGAGCAATTTCATAGAATCAATTTCAAATTTCCCTTAGCTCTAATTAACTGTTATTTTACAAAGACTAACCACTGAACTCGTTTTACTAACATGCAGGTTGCTTTTTCATAGATTAAGAGGGTAGCCTGGATGTCTTTGTCCTAAGGTGTAGTGAAAATGACTGTAGTTCTGATCCTGCAAAAACTTTTGCATGTACTTTAAGTGCTTGAGCAAGGTCAAACTCAGTGCAACTACTCGTGTTTTTACGTTAAGCATGTGTGCAAGTGTTTCACAGGATTGGGGTCATTACTGTTTCTAGTTATTGTACAAGTGTTTTGCAAAAATAGATATTTGTAATGGCATAGGGCATAGTGTAAGCATTCTAAAGGCTTACAGTTAATGAAGCTTAGTTTTAACCAATACAGAATGGAATATTTCCAAAAATATCAATTCAGAAATAGCTAAACATTTTGACATTCCAAAACTGAAGTATTTTATTGAACTGACTTAGACACTTCATTTTGATGCAGTTTAACATTAAACCAGAGTTCCCTATTGTAGTACATTGCCTCATGGGAGCTGTCGTTTGTGAGCTTGATGCCCCCATTCTCTTATGAGCCGGGTGCCCTGGCTGGACTCCATCTCCCCATGAAACACCTGAGCCAGGCAGAGAATGGTTCACATTGCATCATGGGAGATTTAGTCCTCCAGGTAGCCTAGTCTATAGGAAAGAACTGGGTCCAGAACTCCAACACAAGAAGTTTCTAACTTCAGAGCTTTGGATCAGTGTAAGCTGCTGTTTTTGGGGGGTTTTTTTAATACACTGATATGCAATGAGTGATTAGTATCTCAGCATAAGAGCAAGAAACTCATTTCTTGTAGGTGAAGTAATAGATTCAGATTAAGATCAGATCTTTGCTCCTGGAACATCAGTAATATGCTGTGATCCCTTATTTTTCCATAACCTCTTTCTAGAGAGACTTGGCAAGGAGAATTATACCCACCAATAGGTTTTCTTTACACTAGAACCTCATTAATTCCGACTAATGATGGAGAACCATTACAAACAATGATTTTGCAAATTAATGGGCAAGAAGTCATAAGACCTAACTTCCACTGATTTAAAAGGGCTTTAGATTAGGCCCATAGTTGGGAGATTTTTCATATATGAAATTCTCTCTCTCAAAACATTATCTATGATTTCATTTGAGAAAGAATCAGTTTTCCTGTGAAAGCTGAATCACAGTTCATTATTTTGGTACGTGTGTAAAACTCACTGTAATACTGAGGTGTGTACTCCACAGGGTGATATACAATGCTACCAACTATGTATCTTTTACATTTCCATACATCAAGTCAGCAACTATTCAGATTGAATTTTCCAGTCAGAATTACTTGCTGTAGTGCTTTGATCCCAGATCAATTCCCTCCTTGGACACACGTGTGCAGATCTTCAAGGGAGTTATGTTTGGGTACAAAAGGATGGAATTTAAACCATAATATGAAATGCTTAAACAACTTGTGATTACTGCTGCTGTAGAGGTCTGATTCATAAACCCATTTCAAGATTGCTTTTAAGTAATTCTTGCAGGAAATATACATGGAAGCTTGACCAGAATTTTACACATACTACCTCCAGTTAAAGGAAGTAGTTACATTTTACAGGGTTTCTTAGCTTCACTTACACATCAAAGCTAAGAATCTTACAACTGCCTTTTTAAATGGGAATTATGGGTAATGGAGTGTGTACCACCCCCACTCCATTGAGATTGTCTCATGTGATACATTGTATGTCTTGGACACATGGGCAGCTAATGGTTAAGTTGCATGCTTTATTTCTTTATAGTCATATGCTAGGAGTACAGCCCCTCATTTGCTTTACCTTAGTCGGGATTTGGCTATGAAATAAGTAAAGAATACAAGTAATAAAATCTACATATATAGAAGGTTGTAGCCAGGTGGCACAGAGAATAAAATGGGTTGGCAGCACATTAACTTTCACCCCCACAGACCTGGATTCAAATGCTGACTTAGCTCACGAGTGAGACAGATTTTGGCAATGTCAGTGTAGGCCTCCCCATTTGTCCCCATTACAAAACCAACAAACAATTTGGCACAATCTAGTGCAATTGGCAGTTGCTGCTCAAGAGAGACTAGAACCAGGTGTTACAGGGCAGGGATGAAATGCATTAGCATTTGACAGAGCTGTCTGGGGAACTCTGAAGAGTGCTTGCCCGTACTGTGCCTGGCCCCAGCGAGGTTATTCTCTCATTTTTGAGAGCATTAAATTCACTCGGATTAAACAAAAACTATGTATAATGCTTAAAACTTCTACAATTCTGCTAAAAGAATGTTAATTTCACTGGTGTTGTTAACCATACTTCGTTGATGGTGCTGGGAGTCAGGATTTCCCTATAAAGAACACTTAGGCAAAAAAAGCTTCTTATACAAATTTCCCCCCACCTTTTTCCCTTACTGGCTCAAGTGGCCTAGGACGCATTCTCCTTGGCAATTAATAGGTACCTGAATTATAAGCAGGCTTTCTACTCCAAAGATTCCTTCCCTAGATATGGAATTTTATAGTATTGCTCTTCTTCCCATTACTGGTCGGAGGACTTGTTGAAATAGAAGTCAGGTGTAAATGGTAACAATCAGAGATAATCCTAACATTTTAAACAAGAGCATGACTCTCAATTTTTGGTCAAAGGTTTTCAAAATTAGCAGGCAATAGAAGCTGCTAGGAGCTCAGCACTTCTGGAAAAAAATCAGGCCATAGTTGCAACTGCTTAAACATGAATTTAGAATCCTCACATTAGGAACAAGAGTCATTAGGGGAGAGGGACACCAGGCTGCATCTCATATTCCTCTGTCTCCAAGTAATTAATTCCATGCAGAACCTTCGTGGTCAGCAAGAAATTGTTAAGGGCCTTAAAGGAAACCACTCTCACATTCCACGGTGCAGTCTAGACCAGTGAGGAGCTGGGTCACCTCCTGCCCTACAACCTTGGGTGCCTCACAATGCCTTGCTGCAGTCCAGGTCCAGCCACTCGGACCCCAGCAGCCTGGCAACAACACTTCAGTCACTCTCTGGCTTCCAGCAGTCTTGGTTACTGCAGTGCGACCCCAACACACTCCCAGTCCTGAATTTTCCACACAAACATGTGTTCAGACCTCTAATATCTAAACTGTCCACTGGCCCCATAAGGGCAACAGTTTCCTACTTTAATTAGAATTACCAAATAGCTCAGCTTAAACACACCAATGGATTTACTTCTGGTTAAAGAATAAAACAAGTTTATTTAACTAAAAAGATTTTAAATGAATACAAGCACAATGTTAAAATCAGAAATGGCTCCAAGAGAAATAAAGATAAAACACTTCCTAATAGTTAAGACTAGACTTAGTTCAAAGTAAGAGCTTTACCATATGTTCCTAGCAACATGGCTGACCAAGTTCTCGAGTCATGATCTGCCTCCGAAATCTAAAGGCCTGGTTCCTTTGTTTTCTTAGGTGAGAGAACTCGATAGAGATAGGTCCACTAGGGTTTTTTGCCACTCACTTCTATAGTCTAGTCCCCCTCTAAAGTGGATTATTTTAGGGATTACCCCTTAACGCAAACTTTATTCAAACGTTAAAGGCAGCAATGCGGAGTCGGGGGTGAAGATGCCCCCATACTCTCTCCCCTCTCCTGCATATGCTGAAATGCAGATTTGCTTGGTCTCTCTTGCTGTCTCAAGGACCTTGTTTACCATTTACATGTAAACTGAAGTAAACCCATTCCTTTGTTTAAGATCACTCCTGCCTAATCAGGGCTGTTTAACAGGTGTATGTGCTACCAACATCATACGGGAGGAATTCATAACTTTACATGTAATGTTGCTACATACATTTCACCATGATACCTCAAACCATATTTTTTGCAAAGATTATTAGAATAGTGTGTAGACTGTGAATACAGGGTGCCTGTGGTCACACACTCCTATTCCCAGTTGTAACAGCAGTCTTTAAGTGGAGATGTAGTTAAATGGAGTTAAAGTTGATACTATATTGGAAGATTTACCAGTGGGCAGTTATTAATGCTGTCATCTGCAGTCAGGCTCAAAACAAGTACCTGATATTTCTTTTCCTTCTATCAGAGAAGCTGAAGGTTGGTGCTAGCTCCATACATACTGTACCTCAAACATAAAAAGGCATTGGGGTGGTTGAGGTTCATCTTTCTCATTACATCATGTGGGACAAGCCGAGGGGAGTTCATATTTTAATTGCTGATCACAACATGTTCACTTTTCTTAATTAAAAAATAAATTAAAGAAAAAAAAGTGTCTGGTTTTTCAGCCAGCTCTAATGCTAATGAACTCTAAATTTGTCATGGATTTCTTGTATATTTGGACTTTTAAAATCAGATGGGAATAGGGATTGGCAGTGGGCTAAAGGAGTGAATAGACTGACTTTGAGAACCTCACCACTTTGTTACAGCACCAAGAGACTTGGTGGCAAGAATGGCGATGCCAGGTTCTAATGAGTTAGAAGCTAGCAGTAGATTCTTGTCAGGATACATCAGCTTGTTCAGATGTTCTGGGAGTTTGCATAACTAAGACTGAGAGACGCTCTCTTTGAAAACTTGAGGCAAGAAGTCCTCTGCTCTTTCCAGAACTGCTGCAGTTCATGGGACTGATCCCTAGCTGACGTAAGTGTATACAACTCCCTTATGCCACTGGAGGGTCAAAACCTACTTCTCTGAAAGAGTTACCTCCCTGTGTTTTGCATTCTCCACAACAATCCTTTGAGCAAACTTAGAAAACTGATACACTGTGGACACCCATAATTTTTCGAGGCTCTTTTGACACAAGCAAGTTTCCCTATTTCCCTAGCTACTTCCTTGGCAAGACTAATTATTTGGGTAGCTGGCTGTAAGTCTGCCTCTGTTACTAGGTCAGCTGATGCTGTTACAGAGAGAGAGAGAGAGATTGTTAGTTGGCTCTCAGGTTTGCTGTTTCATCCAGATTTCTATTTACCTTTGACTCTCAGAAATTTGTAAGGACTTTTTTCCATATTATATTCCAGAGAAGTGGGCCCCATGAAAATATTTATCAAGGTCTCTGCACCTACTGTAAACACTTGATATCAAGAATAAACCCCATAAAAGTTAACCCTAGAAATAATATCCTGATAGAGAGCCCCACCTGTATGTGCACATTAAATGCTCCCTGTTTGTCAGGAGTTCATTTCAAAGTAGTTACACTTTTTAGTTTGCACACAAAGTAGAAATAGAATTTCTTAAAACAAAATTGAACACAGTATGTCATCTTCTGACTTACAGAAGCAATTGATCTATAAAATATGAACAGCAGCCTCTGAATCACAACATGTATATCAGACTCACCATCCTGGAGCACCTCCTCTTGGCTAGACCTGGCATTGTGCCCGTTTTGTGTCACCCTTCTCTGGACTTCAGTGATCTGTCTGGTGACTCTGCCCTAGAGCCAGGTAACAACAGGAGTCCAATCCTTCCTGAGGTAACAATGTCAAACTCAGAGGAATAAAATTGCTCACCCTTCCCAGACTTAGTCCTCCACAGACACTTCACGCCTCTCCCAGGCTTCAAAGAGTTCTTCCCTTCTGTATTACAGAGTGTTACTTCCAAGTATTTTCTCCCTGAGGTCCAGGTCATCTCAAATCACTGACCCTCAGGGCTTCTTCTCCGGAGTATTTCCCAAGCCTGCTTTAGGAGCCTCCTTCTCCAAAACTGCCCTGTCCCGTCAGGGACATGCAGGGTACAGGCTTCTTTCTACAGATCCCTCTGTGGTTCTTTTCCCAGAGAGAGAAACTCTCCCTTAGGTCTCCTCTTCTGTCTCAAAACCCTTCCATTTCAGCAACCACCCACTCTGGTTATCCCCAGCTGGGTCTAATCTTTAATTACCCATCACTCCATCCAGGTGCCCAGAACAGGCTAATTAGGCTCTCCAGCTCCCTTCAACCCTTTTACTACTAGTGTAGGGTTTATATACCCCATCACATACTTTCCCTCCCCAGATACAGGTGCTTTCAGCCTTGGAGGTACAAGACACAGCACACAGTTTGTCCATCTTCTCATCATTCTCACTTAGTATCTCCAGTAGACAATCCCTTTTTGTCTTAGATGTCTCCTCTAGACATATATGAAATCCCAGTTTGATCCTCCAGGAGCTACACCTGGAATTCTAACCCCGCACTTCTCTTTACCCCATTGCTTTGTCTTGTCAGCCTGCTGCAGGACCTGCCTGCATTCTCCCCACATGCATAGAACAGTAGACTCACTGCTGGCACACCCCCTCACGGCTAGGTGTGGCCTAGCAGCTTTTCCTCATCTAGCACCTCCTGTTCACAGCCACTCCTGCCCTGTAGTGATCTGCTTCTATTCATGACTCATCCCCCCCACCCCCAGCCAGGACACTTTGAGTTCCATCCCTTTCAGGACAATGGGAAGTCCAAAGAGCAATCCTGCAGTTGAGTCCCACCTCAGTAGTCATTCTACTCAGTGTCTCTTGCGTTTTTGCATTGCTTTTTCAACTGGTCACCAGGAGAGCCCACTCAGGATCAGCCTATTCCCTGGGTTTGAACCCAAGGATCCTGTCACGAGCAGGCAAGGGCTGCCTATTTAGGCTCCCTACTCCCTCCCCGGGGCTATTTCCTACCCTGGTCATCTACAGGCTCCTCCATAACTCCTCAATAGGTTCACTGTGTAGCTACAGTCCTCTCAGGCACCACCAGGGCTCAGGCATCACCTTTCTTAAGGACCAATGCTCCCAGGATTACCCTTCCCACAAGTTCTCCAACAAATCTCAAAACAAAAGTATGAATTTAAATCACTTCCTCTCTCTCCAGGCTTGAATTTTAATCCTTCACCATTCTTCCTCTATATTCTGTTCCTCAGTTTAACATCCCAAGGCTGCTTCCCTGGAGTCTTGCCCCTATTTTATGGCATACACCTCAGGAGTTAATGCCTCTCCTGTGACTTTTCCCATGTTTTCTCTCTCCTGATTTCTACAACACAATACTCTTCAGAGCCTAGAAACTCTCCACCTTTCTCTCCTGGGACTTCTCTCTAGCTGAACTGTCTCACTCATTTTAAGGAAAACCTGACTCCTTTCCAGGTGGACCTATTAATAGTGCAAACAGGTGGGTTTATTGAGTTCTCAGGATCCTTTTAAATTTCTCACTACCAGTGTCTGGTTTACACTCCATCACAGTATAGTAAGAAACAGAATTATAAAATACACCCTTTGTGTGATGCAAATAATAGTGGAATTATTTAGTAAGAGGATAAATTAACCTTTCACATTCTATATCACATCATTTTAGCTAACCTATATGAAACTTTCCAGTTCTTTACAATGTTAAATTTCAAATTCTGCTTAACTTGAACCAGCTACATTTAATTATAAATGTGTACTGGCACAAATTTAACCCAAATTTAGACTGAAAGTTTGGATGCATTCTCAATCTGTTGGCTTTGCTTCTAAGGTTCACTTCCAAACATATTTGCTAAGACCAAGGATGTGTGATAACATGAAAATACTTTTGAATGTTAGAAGAAAAATGTCTTTTTTTCTTCAGTTTTACACATTTGTAAAGAACAATGAATTTTTCACAGTCCAAGAAATCTGTAAAACATTACAGCACTCTACCAGATCTAAGTGAGATCTTGATTGAGTAGGAGAGAGATCCAGTATCTCTTGAGTATGGACTTCAGGAATTAAATCCATAGAAGGAAGCCGCATAAGGCAATCTGGAAGTGCACTCATTTCCCTTTTCACATAGAGACAATTTCTTGTTGCTATGCATATTTCAAATAATGAATATTCAAATGGGATAAAAGGGAAATAAGGACTAAATTAGAAACCAGAAAAACTATGACCAGGAAGCCCTCATTATGGAATCTACCTGTGGCTATGAAATACATATGGTACCATGGAAAATCTACTCGTTGCTACTCAGATTTGTAAATTCAGATTCCACTTTGTGTAAATATTCTCCAGTAGCTGCTTAAAAGATATTGTTTGCATGACCATTATCAACAGTAAATTCATTCACAGAAAAGCAACATAGACACAGCTGAATGTGAATTAAATTTATTAGTTTGTTTTTTAAATCAAAGATACATTTGTGATACACTTTACAGCATTCACTCAGGTCAAGTCTTAAATAATTTTTCAAATAGAAACTTTTTACAAAATACATGGAAGAAAAAAAATAGGTCAAGCTTTAGGTAAATAAATAGCGAAGACACAGAGTTAGGGTATGGAAATGGAAGAAATGGAGAGAAACTAAGAACATAAGAATATGAGAATATAATGATACTTTTCCACCTGACTTGTCAGAGATTATATTCCTCTCTATTTTCCTCAGTAGGATTTGACTTACGATTTTTAAAAGATGTCTTTTTGTGTCTAACCTCCTCTCTTACTATGTTGATTAACCATGATAGCATTTTTTGGTCCTCTGACTATTTTTATTTCACTCATGTGACCGTTCTTTTTAATTTCCATTTAACTAGCTTCCACATTTTTGTGCCCTTCCCCTTTTTGAAGTTAAATGCTACTTTAGTGGATTTCTTTGGTATCTTCCCCCCTACAAGGACGTTAAATTTAACTACTTAATGGTTGCTATTACCAAAAGTTACAGCCATATTCACCTTTTGGACCAGATCCCATGCACCACTTAAGCCAAATCAAGAACTGCCTCTCCCCTTGTGGGTTCCAGGACTAGGTGCTCAAAGAAGCAATCATTAATGGTGTCTAGACATTTTTATTTCTGCATCTATCCTGAGGTGACATGATCCAAGTCAATATGAGGATAGTTGAAATCCCCCATTATTACTGGGTTTTCTCTTTTAGTAGTCTCTGTGATCTCCCTGAGACCACAATCATGGTCAGGTGGTCAGTAATATACTCTTACTGCTATACTCCTATTGTTCAGTCATGAAATTTCTATCCATTATGGTACAGTTTGATTCATTTATGATTTTGTACTATATTTATCTCTATGCTATCTTTCACATACAGTGCCAATCCCTCACCATAACCTACTCTGTCATTCCTGTATATTTTTTACCCTCGTGTTACGATGTCCCATTGACTACCATAATTCCTCAAAATTTCTGTGTTGCCTATTATATCAATATCCTTAATTAATACCAGGCACTCAAGTTTACTCAACTTAGTACTTAAATTTCTTGCATTTGCATACAAACTATTATAAATTAATCAATATTTAGTTGTCTGACCTCATGTAATGTAATTGAATGGGACTCTTTTCCATTTAACTATTTCTCTTCAACTCCTATAAGTACTTTATCAACTTTTATCCTCTCCTCTTTATTAGCATATAGAGTATCCCTTTTAATAAATCCTTTCCTAAGGGATGTCTCTCTCTGAACCATGTGCTCCCCTGCACCTGTCAGCTTTCTCCCAGGACTATGATTAAAATGCCTCTATGATCTTTTTAATTTTACACGTCTGCAATCTGGTTTAATTTTGCTTTAGGTGCAGTCCATCCTTCCTGTATAGACTCTTCCTTTTCTAAAAGGTTTGCCACCTCCTAATAAATTTAAATCCCTACTCTGAACGCCATTGTCTCATCCATGCATTGAGACTCTGCAGTTTTGCCTGACTAGCTGGCCCTGTGTGTGGAACTGGAAGCATTTCAGAGAATGCTACCATAGAGGTCCTGGACTTTAATCTCTTACCTAGCAGCCTAAATCATAGAATTTTGGGCTCCAGGACCACTCTTCTACCTTGTCCTATGTCACTGGTACCTACATATACCATGACCATTGGCTCCTCCCCAGCACTGCATATAGGTCTATCTCAATGTCTCGAGAGGTTCACAATCTTTGTAGCCAGCAGGCAATTCACCATGTGGTTCTCCCTGTCATCACAAACCCAAATATCTATATTTCTAATAATCAACTCCACCATTGCTATTACCTGTCTCTTCCAAATAACGGGGATTCCCATCCTCTAGAGTAGTATCCTCAGGTGGGAGGATACCATGACATCATTTGGAAGGAGGGTACCATGGGATCGTTTCCCTCCACTCCAGGTTGATGTTCTCATTCCCTGAGACTTTCATCATCCTCAGCACCACAGAGGCTGTCAGACTAGACGTGTGACCTCTCTACTATGTCCTGGAAAGTCTTGTCTATGTACCTCTGTCTCCCTTAGCTCCTCCAGTTCAGCCACTCTGGTCTCTAGAGCCTGTGCTCAATCTCTGAAGGTCATAAGCTGCTTGCACCAAATATGCAAAAATGCCACATGCACATAAGGCAGGTACTCATACATGCTGTATTGAGTGCAATTCACTTGATAGCCCCCATTCTGCTGCTGAACTTCTGCCTCCATTATTTTTTACTCTTGAACAGTTTTTTGGTTGGTTGCTCTGTGTGAGTGTGAGTGTGAGTGTGAGTGTGTGTGAGAGAGAGAGAGAGAGAGAGCACGCGCGCGCGCAGGACAGGTGGAGGGAGGGAATTATTGACCTAAATTTAGAGAATATTAGGTTCATCTGGCTCTCATGCTCCCTCTCTAAACTCCTGAACAAAACTGCCCTGTTCACTAGCTCCTCTCTTTGTTTATAAGCAGGCGCTTTAAACCCCTCTTCTCCCTGAATTAGAGCCCCACAACCTTGTCAAGGGATCCAAACTTTACAAGATGAAAAGATGAGCTATCCGAAAAGCTGAGGTGACAGAACAACTTCAGACCCAGGAAAAATAGCTGAGAAAAATCAAAGTGCTATGAAGCCCCTCGATGAATATAGTATGGCAGAACCACAAAAAGCAACACTTGCTGTAAGACTAGATCTTCTCTCTCTATCATGTTATAACAGTTGGTAAAGAAGAATTGATGGCAATAATTTATTTAGACTTTTTAAAAAGTGCTGCTACTGTCCCTCAAAAAAGCTATTAAGGATACTTAGGAACCACGGGCTAAAAGAATGTCCTGTCATGGATTAACAATTGCTTGACAGGAAGTCAAGAGTATGAATAAATAGCCAATTCTCAGCCTGGTAAAATATTAATAGTCATATGGTTCAGAAATCAGACTAAGGATCAGCATTATTCAATGTTCTTTCCGGGCTACTTTTATAATGCTATATTACACAGATATCACCAATAGTTTGCACGATATCCAATCTCTTCATATGTTGAAAAAGGTAGAGATCAAGAACGTATGTGCAGAGCATGAGCAAGGAAAAAAAATAGGAAAACTATCTAGTCAAGATGGAATTTCTGTACTGTAAGAAATTCTGAGATTACGGAATTGGTTTCATACTGATTTGGGATAAAAAGCTGAAATCTTAATTTTTCACAAAACAAAATATTCTGACATTTTTGTTTTGATTATTACATTATTAAATGCACAATAATTTATAATACAAGGTAAGTCTAAATGAAACATTCTGACCTTAGCAAAACATTGATAATTTCAAACAAAAATGTCAATGAAATCAATATGTTCCCATGAAATGTTTCAATTTAATCAAATGAACATTTTCCAAGGAAAAACTACTGTCAGAAAAATTTCAACCAGCTCTACTAAAAACAAACTATAGAAGAAACAGCTGATTCCCACAGACATCTTCTTTGTACATTCATGATATTCCATTCAACAAAGAAATAGCACCAGTAAGTATAACAAAATTGCCCTTTTCCCCACTTTTTCTACAGACTAGTACACCACTGGGATTTCAGTAGTGCTCTAGTACTTACTCTGATTTTCATAATATAAAGTGAAATAATCAGTAGCTTGTCCAATGATTTCCCCAAGAGTCTGGAGTACATAACAAAGGGAGAGAAAGACAACATTGGATACTTAGGTTATAACTTAAGGGAATTAAACATATCTTATTGTATCTTCATAATTCCAAAGTCTAAATTCATGCCTGAGAGATAGAAACAGATCCAGCTATGTCACATCTCATTAAAAGTGGATACAAAATAGCTATTCCTTAATTCTGCCATTTTGGAATCATCACTTACTGTATTTAATTGATCTTACTGCTTTTCAGCAGGTAACATTTTCCTTTACTATTTGTCTTAGCCTTGATGTACAGAAGTGATAAAAACTCTTCAGTGAGCAGAGAAATCCTGATTCTCTTTTAATGCTGCTTGTATTCCTACATGATTTGACTCCAATCATGTAATCATGTTTCAATTCCTTGCCAGTTCTCTCTTTCCAACACAACTTGGCTTTAGCAATGTGTTCTTCGTAGGCCATGATTCAGTCTCTCTGTATCTGGTTGCCAAATAGAGGCCTGCTGTGTTTGCTCAACAGTGTCTTTTAGGGCTCTTCACACCCTTCCATCTTAGATTTATTTGTTTGATCGATTGTTTTATGTACAAAAGTGTAATGAAACTTCCTTGGAAAATCTCTGTTTTGTACAATTGACTTTTTGTGCTACTAAGACTTCAGTGATACTTTTTTAAAAAAATTCCACTTAATCAAGTTTAATTTGTGATCCTTTTTCAAAGATTCCCCACTTGCCTCTCATTCAGACTCATGCCTTTGCTCTTGGATCAGCGTGAGCCAGGTTCACATTTTCTTCAGTGGACTTTCTTTTAACACTGTGAAGATGGTCTTCAAGTTTGTTCTATATCCTTGAATACTACTTATTTAGTTGAAATTAATGCTAGACACATAATTATATAATCAAGTCTCCAATCAGCTCCTATTGACAGTTCTAGAAATATTTCATTTTTGGCTTCGCTCTGTCTTCAAATCACAAATTCTACTGAGTATTATCAGGTCAAATGTTGGCAAGAATGCAGCCCTCTGTACAAAGCCAGCACTTAAGACACATAGAAATCAGAAGGGCTTGTGTGGGATTTAAATGGTCCTCAGGCTTTGTGCTGGGTCTAAAGAAGAATTTCACTCCAAACAGCAAACGCTGTCCCATGATGCCAAAACGATCTGTACTACTCTCTGTAGCTACTTCCTTTTTTTAATCTAAGTCCAGCCATAATTAACATGAAAAAATAAGAAAACTAAGCTTTTATTTATTGAGATCATTTTTTTGTTTTTATAATGAATATAGTTGTAGGACAATTGTGTATATGTATACACACACACCTCTCTCTCTCTCTCTATGATACAGTCTATAACTACAAGTGCTGTTCTCAGTGGTGGCAGATGACAGAACAAGGAGCAACCGTCTCAAGTTGCAGTGGGGGAGGTCTAGGTTGGACGTTAGGAAAAAGGTTTTCACTAGGAGGGTGGTGAAGCACTGGAATGGGTTATCTAGGGAGGTGGTGGAATCTCCATCTTTAGAGGTTTTTAAGCTGCGGCTTGACAAAACCCTCGCTGCGATTATTTAGCTGAGGTTAGTCCTGCTTTGAGCAGGGGATTGGACTAGATGATCTGAGGTCCCTTCCAACTCTATGATTCTATACATCTAACTTCCACATCAAAAGCGGTCATTAATATATTTTTCTTTTGGTAACCAGCTTCTACTTACTGGGTCTTAAAAACTAGTTGCCAAAAGAACCCATGAACTCATTAAACAAAAGACCAGCACATATGTTAAAAGGCAATGCCCTTATAAACACTCACAGCTCCACAAAAATATCTCCATGTTATAATGATCTTTTATTAAGTTTATTATTCTCATCTATCTACTACAAAAGCTTAACAGGCCCTTGTAATAAGCAAAAATGCTTTAAAAGGCTGTTGGTCTGTTTCAGAGGGTTGTTTTCATGCTGGATAAAGGGGATTATCTCTTTAGGTTGGATACACAATCTTGTACTAGTTACCTCTGACAACTTTGGCCAATTTCATCTCAGATGCAACTTCACTAAAATTAACAGAGTTACATCAGTGATGAATTTCACCCCTTGTATCTTCAAAGAATGTCACTTGGGAAAACATTCCTTTTTTTGGAGGGAAGAGAACTTTCAAATGTACATTGGGCTCTTTTTCTGTGCAGGAGGTTCTTCAATCTCTTCCCCGTTGGTCTCTCTGATACACGTCTATGGTTTTTGAGGCAAAGGAGTATTGTGGGTGAGAATGAACACTACCTTATTATTTGCAAAAATATCTGTCACAAGATCTTTTGGTTGAAACATTAAATTGAGTAGTTTGTCTGTTTCGCATTGACACTATATATTGCATAGCTTTTTATTGCAAGAGTACTGGAGTTTCCCTTTAGTTTCTGTTTCACATACTGAACAACATGTTAAATGCTTTTGTCTGCCTGTTGCCCTCCATTTCCCCATTCAGTGATACTTTCAAGGGATCATTTAGTTTTCTGCAATGGAAGCATCAATGAAGAGAAAATAAAATTATTTATAGCTAATTCTCCATCCAATTAAGAAAATAAGAGTCCAGCAAGCCACCTATTCTAAACTAAAAATGCATTATCACAAGCAAGCAAGTTGTAGAAATACACAGTATAAAATTACAACTTCCTAATTCAGCTCTGTCCTCCACACTCCTTACCCCATAAAACAAAACCTTAAGATGCTTTAAAGCAGCTACAATTCACAGTACAGATTCACATCTGAACAATGGGCCAGTTGTGGTCCATTCGATTTATAAAAGCAAGGAAGGTAGCTGAAGAGATCAATATCTTTTTGAAGGGAGTCATGAGGGCACATGGAAGGGAAAGTCACCAGACCTCATCTCATTTATGCTAAGGCCCTTTATGCCCAGTGGCTATAACTGTTATTTACTGAACTGGTGAAAAGATCTTCACTGAAGCTTTTCCTTCCCACCAAAAAAAGGAGGGAAACTTGCTTTTTGACAAAACAAATTTTTGTGAAAATAAATCTTTTGTCCAAAATTTTTGTGTTTGGTTTTCAAATTTCCCATAAAAATTCAAAACATACAAAGAAATTTTCAAAAACAAACAAAAAAAGAAAGAAAATATAAATCTTTCATAATAATTCTTTTGCAGAGGAAAAAACAAATTTTCCAACCAGCTCTGGTAGTTTACTGTCAGTTGAAAATCCTTTACATTGCCAGAGCAGTATAAATTGCCTTTTATGTATATGACAACACATACCTTATTTTATTCCCTCTTCTGTAACAATCCTTACGCCCCCATTTTTCCCCCATACAGTTGCTGAGATCAAGCCCTGATGTGCATGGTTTGGATGTGGAGAGAAGCTGAAAGACAGATGTTCTGCATGGCATGTTTACCTCAGAGATCATGGGGATGTACAGCACTGAAAGCATCATAATTAGAGCTGGTCAAGGATTTTTCAGTAAAGCAGTTTGTCATTGGAAAATTATTAATCAAAACAAACATTTAGCAGGAACATACAGGTTTCAGTGAAATTTTCACCAGAAGGTCTCTTGGGTCCAGGATGGAATTTCTGCTCAAAGCCAGAATGAGAGATCCCACACTAGCTACCTCCCTGCTGATTAGGTCACTCACCTGGGATGAGTGAAACCCAGGTTTAAATCCCCTGTTCTGCCTGATTTGAGTCCAGCTGAGTGTCCTCTACACTTGGTGAGTGCCCTGATCAAGGAACTATTCAGGAGGCTATTGTCTAGTCAGAGGTCTCTGTCTCTAATTTTTTTATGAAAATCTTTGAAAGGCCTTGGTTTTATCCCAGTGTGGAATGGGAATTTTTTTGAAATCTCAACAATGTTCATAGGATGGGGAAAATGTGCCCAGCACTAATTATAAGGTACTTTTGCTATGCTGGAAGCAGCAGTAGATTCCTCCTCCAGGTTTTTTTCAGCACCAAATTGAAGCAGCATTCAGCATTGCTTCAGGGGGAGGAGATATCAATGATCAATTCCTTCATCTGGATCACAGTAGCTGCATTAGAGCTGCTTGAGATTTTCATCAACCCTTTTTTTTGGGGGGGGGGATAAAAAGTAGCTTTTGGCAGAAAATTAAAATTATTATGCAAAAGTTTCCTTCCTTTTAAATTTGAAGACTTTTTTCAGCTGATCCAAATGAAAACATTTGTTTTGTTTCAGTATGAAATGAAAATGTTTTTCATTTTTTTTTGTTTGTTTTTTCTCCTCCCATTCTCTATCTTTTCCCTTTTCTCCAGTTGAAAGAAATACAAATAATAGTAAAACAAAATTTAATGATTTTTTTTTACCCAAAAAATAATTTGAACATTTTTACAGAAAATATTCACCATTTTTGAGCATTCCTACTCCAACCCATATGATGGCTTCATGATCCACTTCATGGATCCATTTAGCCACATTCAAATTAAAACCATCTGGCAGAAGCTGAAGAGTCATACATCAGTTCTCCCCTTCTATACCTCTTCAAGTACGAAGAGAAGGGTTTGGTTCTGCATCTGTAATTCCTATATGTTAATCATCACTTCAGATCTATTCCATTTTTTCTACTATGAAACCTAACTTTATTAAACTGCAGAAATGGTCAATGGGTAAATTGTTTGTAGCCATTGTCTTCTGGGATTATTTAATACCGGACCCTAACTTTTTCAAATTAATGAGCCATATTTAGCCACGACACAAGGCAAAGTATTTCCAAGAAAGTAATTATACACCTAGCAGTGCTTTTGACCCAGTATCATCATCACACCATTTGGGAAAGTAAACTTGAAATCTCAAAAGTGTTTTTTGCTTTTCAGAGGTGGAAACTACAAATTTCAGTGGTGATTCCATGATTTGATGGCTTGGTTTGGTGCAGTCTATGTATATTCCTAGCTGTCCATTATGGTTTATTATTCTCAAAGTTGTTGAACGTTCAGTTATGAAATCTGAAGTCTGGACAAAATCCAAAAACAACATAACCATATATTTTTACACCAGAGACTTTCTGAAAAAATCCCTTTTCAATGCCAGAAATGTATTAAGAAGCCCCCTACTGTCATAATTTCAGACCACAAGATTGAGGAGCCCCAAACTAGACAGAAAATATCTATTCAACTTGGAACTTATTCTGTTTATCACTTGTTTGCACAGCACTGTATACTGATGAAAAATACATCTGATTTTCCACTGTTTTTACGCTGATGACCATTATAAAAGAATAAAGAATCAGGACCATAGTCTGTACTCTGGGCAATTTAGTTTTATGTTTTTATAGGGGGTACAGATAGTGACACCTGTAGTTAAGATTACCCAACACTTTCCATTATAAGACCTTGTTTTTAGTTGCTTATAACTTTGTCAAACAAGTTGTTTGGGCTAAAATTGTCTGTCAGGTATCTGCCTCAGGCTGAATTTGAGGGCACACTTTCAGATAAAACAATCCAGCCATTTCCAAGAATTAGGTAGGGGAAGATACATTGTATTCTCCATGTTAAAAAAAGCACTTTCGACCATTTCATATAGATGCTATAGCGCCTCCATGCTCTGGTGTAAGGACTTGAAATTTGACAGGAGGAGGGGTTGCTATGGGTTGAAGCATTTGTCTTTTGACATTCTTATGAAAGAAAATCATCTAAATGTGGAAACATTGTGTCTGAAAAAAAAATTGCAGTTTGCACATGCTCAGTAAAGACTTGTTAGAGTTTGGCATCCAAAGAGTCTGTATTCACTTGAACATGCTCCATCCAGGGGCTTGGTAGGACTTCATCAGCCATAGCCCATCCCCACAGCCTAAGACCTCAGTGGCACTGGGCACAAGAACTGAGAGCAGGGAGATACTCTCTCACAAACTCTTCATTGTCCTTTGCTGGTGCCCAGGCAGCATAGAGCAGAAGGAGGCAGCCTTACTCAGATACATAGGTGAGAGGTATAGTGCAGGGATGGGGTTAAGAGCCTGGAGCAAAGGAGGCAAAATATGGGGAGGGGATAGATATAAGAGGGAGAAGAGGAGCAGGACCTGTAGGGGGTGGGAAGGGAGTAGGCAGGAACTAGGAACAATGGCAGGAGTGAGGCAATGGGCAAGAGCCAAGGAGATAGTAACAGGAGATGTGACAGGAACTGGGGAGGGGAGAGGGATAGAAGAAGACAGTGACAGGGAGACATTGAAGAGAACGGGGTCAAATGGGCTCAATCCCCTCCAGAGCCAGAAACTGGATCCATTATTTTGGAATCTCAACATTCCTTTGATATTTTAGCAAAGAGCTGTAAAACCCACTGGCAAAGTGTGCATTTCCATCTGTCTCTAGTGACAGGTCTGCAGAGCAGATTAGAGCCTTCTACTGCTACCAGTGGCTCTGTTACCTCAAGAGACAGAGGACTGTGTTTTGGACCTAAAGATCTCAACTCTCCTAATGACCCAGATAGGAGGGCAATTTGATTCCATATGATAAAAATTGAGAAAAAACACATTTTTTCTCAAGTTGGACATTAAATTAGACCACATCCACCACCCACACTTTGAACTAATGGTAAGGTTGTAAAATCAAGTATAAAAAATCTTAGGAAATGCGAGAATTAAGGTTGCCTATTGAGTTCAGTGATTATAGCAGGTGCGTAGGAAATTCTGAATGTTTATGTAACCCTTCTGCCAGGAAGAGTTGGCAGCTACAAGAGCAGGGTTCAATATATAGCAGAACTGGCCCGAGCCCCCATCTCCTAATCTTGGAAAATTTAACCCCATCCCTGGGTGCTTCTAAGAGGTAGCACTTACCCCTCACAAGCACATAGTGTATAGCAAAAAAGAACTTTGATTTAAAGGGAAAAGGAACCCAGCATTAACTGGAAACACCACAGCCACATTCAAAAGCATTTAACCATAAGCAAACCTGAACCACAGTGCCCTTTAGGGCTGTGGGCAGTGTCCTTTGCCTTAGTTTCCCTCCATGTGGTGGGAAAGTCTGACAAACAAATGTCCCTTAACACATCACTCCTCTCTTGCCTGCTTCACCCCATTCGCAGTTGGCTGTCCTTGGTTACCAAAGACCCAGAGCTCAGAGGTGTGTTCATGTGAATTCACCTCCCACCCTTGGGGGAGTCTCTGCTACTGCCTCTGCAACTGGCTCACAGCTGTTACTGTCTCTCTGCCATCACTATGCTCCAGCAACTTCATGTTTTGTGGTTCCACCACTCAACCCAGTTCTTAGTGATTTCAGCAGGTAAGTAGCCTCTGTGTTGTACTTGACTATCCTCAAACAAGGTCTAAGGCTTAGCCCCTAGACCTGCTTGCAGTGATGTCAGCTCTATGAATTACCAACCAGAAACAAGGACTCTCAATTGAGTCTAATCAGCTCTGTCATTAAATGCTAGAAAGGGGTAGGTCAACTGGTGTCTAGGACTTTTTAGGCAAAGTCGACACCACCAAGTAGAAACACCTGTCCCTCCACCCACTCTCATCTTCACTGGGATTTGACATCCTTTCCCTTTGCTTAGTGAGAGATTCAGTTTAGGATGACCTCCCTCAATCAGGGCACGATAAACAAGGTTCTGCTGTCCTTTACTCATACAATAAGGATAGCAACATTGCATTACCTCTGTCATCATAGAGTAGAAAGGGTGAGGAACAGAGGAATATACATCTTCATTAGCTTTCGCATTTAAACAAACAAAAAAATTTCTCTCTCATAACTACTATCCTAGACAGGAGGCAACTGAACCAAAAAACCCATTTTAAAATGCACTGTACTAGAAATGTTATAATTTATTATTGATAAAGAATACTGAGCAAAGTCATATCAGCAGTACAGAACAGTGTTCAGTTTGTATAATCTAAAAATGGGCATGGGGTGGGGGAGAAAAAAATATGGGAAAACCTTGAGGCTGGAATGGGGAGTGCAAGTGTATCCTTCTCTGGAAACTAATTTTTGAAATACCTGTCACTTAGCATGCTCTTGTACATTACAAAGACAAACAAATGACGTGTTAGAAATATCTCTATAAGCATAGGGATAAATCAGCCCTTTCAGGGATTGTTTAGAAGTCTCAACCCTTAAACAGAAATCCTATATAGTTTTATAGAAATGAGATTATGAGTAGGGACACAGCTTGTCCAAAATTGCACTCTCACTAGACCTTTCTGATGAACCATTTCACAGTGGTGCACAGTGGAGGTCTCATCACTCAAAAATATATCCTTCTGCCCATTATATTTAATATGCGAGGAAAAAAAAGGAAAAATATATTTAAAAAAAAATACCACATCCTGCCTCTATTTTATAAGACCTCTGGTTATAAGGGCCTCTCTTTTCTCTTGTTAAACACATTTTTATGGCAAAACCATCACTTCAAAGTTGTATCTTTCACCACACTCCTACCTCCCCAAGATATTTTTAAAATAAATAAAATAATGTTTATTTATTGAATTGTTATTTGCACCATTTTAGAAAGAAAGATAAGGTATCAGAAAATATGGAGAAGAATCCTGGTCTTATTGTGTGTATTCAGACACATACAAGTTTATAGTGTTTATAACTATTTGATCTGAACATATGCTACCATACATGCAGGCAAGTCTCTAGAGCTTCTCAGGCTGGACTAAATTTCTTTTGTCAGGAAGATACAGCTGCCACTCAAGACCTCTATGGACTTTCACTGGCCAACAAGGCAGGAGCCCTTAATTTAAAACCTGACGAATTGTTACCATGGTTTTTGTTTTTAAAATATAAAAGGATGCAATTTCCCAGTCCTGTTGGAAAAATCATTAGCAAGAAAACAAACAAATCCAAAGAGGTCTGACAGTTTGCTATGGATTTGTGTGTGTGATATGCAGGGAAGCAGGCATGTGGCAGTTTGCCACAGGCCCCTTGACCTTCTGGGTGGTCTCTTCCCCTACGGAACAAAAGGACTCACAGGCATAACCAGGTGCAATCACCCATGCTCATTTATTTACAGTGTATGTGTACAATCTCCACTCTCACACCAGACCCTTCTGGCCCGGAGGCTTTGGGCCACTTACCTTCTCTGGCTAGGAAACAAACTGAGTCTCATGACTCCTGCTCTCCTCCCTAGCCACACCTCTCTCTGGTTCCTCCCTAGAAATATATATATATATATATATATATATATCCCCTCTAACTACAGAGACAGCTGTTCCCTCTTGCCTCCTGAGCAAGGTTCTGGCTTGCTCTAATCAGCACATTCAGCTGTTGCTTTCTTCTTTGCAGTCGAGGGCCCTGCTGGCTCACTTTGCCCCAGCCCAGGCAGCTGGGTTGGGGGTGGCAGAGGCACCGAGGGGCTTGTCACCCTTTACTCTGCCACAAGGCACAAAAGCTATATTAACAACAGGCACTGCACAGATTGCAATGATATCCAGCCTCAGTGAGGGGGGTACAACTGGTGAGTGTGGTGAGAAGTCTCTTTTTGCTTCCCTCCATTTGCAGACCCACACAAGAGTTGGTCGTCATCTGACCCCATATTTATGAATCTATTTCCTCTCCTCTTCCCTTCTCAATTTATATGTTCATCTCTTAACTCCCCATTTTGAAATTGGTTTAGTTTCTTTTAAATTATCTCTTCCTTTTCACCCTTCCCCGCCCCCCCAATAGAAGATTGCCAATCCAAACACACAGTCACATCAGATGCTTCCTCCATGCAGACTGCTTATTCTTTTAGTATAAGTCAGGCTTAATATATCCAGGGCACAGGATACACCCTGAATGCAGGACCCAGAAGTGGAGAGTAGTTTACCTCGAGGGGTTATTCTGGTGGCAAAAAGTATCCACAATCCGTACTCCCCAGTTCACCATAACTGACGAGTGCTACCACACAAGTGGATGGGACTGGTTAAGAAGGGGGCATAGCTGGCCCTTCTAGGGATACGTTCTGATAGAGTCACTGGGTCTGAATAGAGACTGGGAGTGGCTAGCCCACTACAAAAAATAATGTTCTCTCTTTTGACATTCACACCTTCTCTTCAGCTTGTGAATGGCCTCATCCACACTGATTGAATTTACCTCATTAGCACTTGCCCTCCTCACTGTGATGTAACTCACCCATCCTCGCATGTGTATATATACCTACCAAACTGAAGTTTCCACTTCATGCATCCAAAGAAGTGGGTTTCTGCCCATGAAAGCTTATGCCCAAATAAATTTGTTAGTCTTTAAGATGCCACAGGACTCTCGCTGTTTTGCTAAAAACAGATTAACATGGCTACCCCTCTGGTTTTCTAGAGATATGTCTACACTGCAATTAAACTCCCATGTTTGGCCCAGGCAAACTAACTCAGGCTCACGGGGCATGAGCTAAGGGTCTGTTTAACTTCAGGGTTGATGTGTGGGCCTGAGCTCTGGGACCCTCCCACCTCGCAGGATCCTAAAGCCCTGGCTCCAGCCCAAGTCCAAACTCCTACATCAAAATTAAACATGCCCAGGAGCCCAAGCCCTTCGAACCCAGTCAGCTGGCACAGGCCAGCCGCAGGTGTCTAACTGCAGTGTAGACATACCCTAGGGGAATACAGCAAATCAGCATGTTTCCAAGCCCGTTTCTATTGGCAGCTGAATTTTAAAGATGACCTCTTCAAGCACAAGCCCCAGGAGGATAACAGTTCAAATACCACCTGTCCTCTTGTAAAAGCAAATCCCTCCAGACAACAGCTGAATCAACTGCCTTCCAATTCATATACTGCAGGATCATAAGTCACATTCCCTATGGAGCACAATATATTTTGAAATTCTTGAGAGTCACAAAGCTCAGCAAATGTGACAAAGTGCTTGGTTACTCTCAGCTCTTTGAAATATACACTGAGAATACTTGTATTTATTCTATTAACTGGATTCATCCATTGTTTAATATTCTTCAGATCTATACGATAAATCTTAAATTCCCAGTAATGTGTGTGGCATTGCTAAAAGTCAAAATATATGTTACCAGCTTTTAACTTTACAAAAACTGAGTCTCTGCTCTCATGCTATGTGTGTGGCATGTTGCTTTATTCCTTATAGCCAAAGATACATTACACTAACATACCTACCTTTTATCCTGACATCATTTCATTATATTTTTCCATTTCATTTAAATAAAGGCTGCCAAAATTTCAAAGACATATACAATAAATATTAAGGGGTCAGATCTTCTTTCTGTTAAATTCTGCCATTTTGTGTGTCTTTTTTCTAACAGTTGCTAGTATGATCTCTGGATAATCCATACTTTTTCTTTTAGTGCCATCATATCTGATTCACCTCTTCTCAGAACTTTATCCCTCTAAAAATGAACAAATGAATGATGGAAGGGAAGGACTATATATTGCTATGAAAAGAGTTTATTTTCTGAGAAAGGGGACGGCAGTAAGGAGGCAGAAGAAATAATAGTAGTGAAGTAAAAGGTCCAGATATTAAAACAGACTGTACTATCAGAATTTATTTCAGAACATTGTCCCAAGGTGTTTTACAGAAGATCAATATTAAAACTCAGGTATTTAGGAGCAAAAAGGTCAGGACGAAGAAACATGTTGAAATTATGAGTTTTCACTCCATTCTTTGACTTCAGTGGAAGTTTGCTGGAATAAGGACTGAGGCTAAGGTTGTCCAAAGTGACTAGTGATTTTAGGTGCTTCATTTTTGTGAGACATAAATTGAGACCCCTTTAACTGGGTCTGATTTTCAGAGGGTGAGTGCTCAGTACCTTTTGGAAATTGGGCCCCATAAAGTTGTGTCAGGTTGGGCACTCAACATCATTATTAAAAAATCTTTGTCTGAAAACAGAGGAAGGAGCTCCAAATTTGGTCCTGACATTGTTGGAGTAGTAGAATTTCCAGAATCTAGGAGAAGCAGATCCAAAATGTACAACATATAATAGCCCTCATTCCTGTGGTGTAGAACGGATTGTCAGGAGAAAGTACTGGTCCATCTTTCCTGGAGTTGTGAAAAAAATCATCCAGGACATAACTTGCAAACTGATCTTGAAACTAAGCTGAAACAGAATTCATCAACACCATAAAACTTTAAGGACATTTTAAAAATCTTTGAAAAACATAAATATTTATAAAATATTTTTTCTCAACCTTGTGGAAGCATAAAACTTTCAGATTCTTCCCTCTATTGTGCAAGCACATTACTTTGTTGTTGTAGGGTAGCTTATAGATATTAGAATGTTGGCTTTTTTTGTTTTTGTTTGTTTGTTTGTTTTTGTTTGTTGTGAAGAAGAAAATACTGAATCTGTTTATTTTGAGGGAAGAAAGGACCCCAACCCAAACACAAATAACAATATGGACTTTATCAAACAAATGAAAAAGTGCATGTCCAACTCTGAGTTCCCAAACTTGATTCCTTCTGAAAAAATTCAAGAGCAAAGTATGTGTGTAAAACATAATATTGAGATCACATTACTGAGTACTAGAGCTGGAGATTAAAGGATTTTTGGTTCATTGGCAATTTCAGAGAGTAACAAAAAATCATTTTGGGTCAAATGGAGCCTTCCATTTTGACAAAATCACACTGTTTTGTCTCAGTTTTGACTGATGTTTTGAGGGGGGTTTTTAAAGTAAAATTAAAGGAAACAAACTAAAAGTCATTTCAAACTTAAAAATTGAAACATTTCATTTAGAAATTGTTGAAACAAAACTTAAAAACCCAAAAATTCAGCAAAATCCACATGAATTTGCAAAACATTTTGGTATCACCAAATCTATATTTTTCATTGGAAAATACTTATTAACTTGGAATAGGAAAAGCAAATTGACCTCGTAGATGCAGGTTTTTGTTAGAGCTTAAGGAATAAACTTTGCTTGTAATGTAGAAGTGGTTATTTACCAAAGATCTAAGTCCAAATCCCAGCAGGGACATATTCCGTATGTTGGTACCAAGTTAGTGGTTACAATTCTCCATGTGTTGAATCTGATGCAGATTTGTGCACACTGCACTGGAATGATATGTATGCCAAGTATGTACCATGCTGGAACAGTTCTGTGTGCTTGGCACTTGGGATGGAGCACTTTGTTAGAGCAGGGAAAATACTATACATAATGGCCTTGCCCTCTAGTGAGCAGACACACTGAAAAGAGCAGAAAAGCCTATGCTTTTATCATATGCTCCTTACCAGAATATTAAACAGAGTTTGCTCCAAACATAATACACTCAAGTGCTTTACAAACTTCCTTAGAAAGCTTTCAATAAATATGTCCTGTGCAAGGACTCTGCAGTCCAAAAGCATCTGCTTTACCTTTTGAGTTCCAGGAGTTTCTCCCTTAGTTTTAATTTTAGTATTTCAGCTCTGTGTATCTGCTCACTAGAGGGCAAGACCATTATGTATACTATTTTCCCTGATCTAACAAAGTGCTCCATCCCAAGTACCAAGCACACAGAACTGTTCCAGCATGGTACATACTTGGCATACATATCATTCCAGTGCAGTGTGCACAAATCTGCATCAGATTCAACACATGGAGAATTGTAACCACTAACTGGGCACCAATGTAAGGAATATGTCCCTGCTGGGACTTGGACCTAGATCTCTGGATACATCCAAGAACAGCTGTCAGGATCAGCAGCCTTTATACCTTCTTTCCAGGCCTCTAGGCATAGAGTAGGGTTATTAAAAGTGCTGTCAATACAACTCAATCCTGACTGGAAGCAGCTACAGTATTTTTCACTCTTTTATCCCCACAACTCCGACTCCCGAGCAAAGTATTGATCTTGTCTAGCGATGAGCCAATTCTTTATCAGAGTCAAATGGATATATATTTGGGAATCTACTTGCAGGGTGGGTATTTTATATACTTGAATTAAAATCTATCTAGGTGATTATTACTTGAAATTATATTATTTTATAAAAACAAAAGATGCACAAGAGTATCTCAAGAATTTTGTAAACATAAACAATAAATACAAGCCACACAATATTTGGCTTTTTTTTTTCTTCTTTTCCTTATGGGCTTAAAGTACCCTAAACATGAGCAGAGTCCTGCAAAACTAATGGCCAAATTTTGCAACTGGATCTTTGCAGGCAGACTCCTGTGACTGTGTGGGCTCATTGTAGGATCAGAGCCTAAATTTGCACTTTCAGTTGTAGATATGCAAATCATTGATATCTGAAGTGTCAATTACTGAATGTTCCAGTGCAAAATTTCTATCACTGGGGACTGGGAAGAAGAGGGTAAAGGGGCAATATCAGCAGCAAAAATGCAAAAATTCTGACTCTGGGAAAAAAATTAAATTTTTGTAATTAAATGGTTCTAACTAAAAAAACCAAAACATTTTTTGGCAGAGTAATTTTGTCTCTTTCACAACCACCAATCCCCAAAGGAGTTTTGTTTGCAAAAGCTGTTTTTCATTTTTTCTAGAAATGTAAAGAAGGAAATACCGTGCTTTATCATGAACCTGCAAAAATGTGAGATTGCATTATTTTCATTAGTAGTGAGAATTATTTTGCACAGGTTTACCCTTGCTTCTGTTGTAGTATGTAATTCACAGATAATGTTATATACCTTTTTACATGCTTGTTTTAGAAATAACATCAACATTTCCTGGTGGAGAACAAAATCTGTGTTCCTTTTTGGTGGATTTCAGCAATAATTTTGCTAGGTTGCAGATATTCTGGTATTCACCCAAACTTTCTAATGGATTCAGTGAAATGATGTCTCCATAAAGCAGATTTTATTGGTTACTCTGACTTTTTAGGTTGCAAAATATCAGGCAAATGGTACTTTTTCAAATAGTGATTCTTGAAGGATTGTTTGTTGTTGTGCTTCTTAGGCAGCAGTCTGTCATCCAGAATAGGATTCCAGTTTACTTGGTTAAGCCTGTTTTTTCTTCGGAAACTTTTTGGTCTTGATTGTCCTCCCAACCAGCCAAGAGATTTGAGTGTTGACTCATTGTCATCCTGGCCAAGAAAATGAGTGAGACCTATCAGCTAACCAAGGATGGGCCGAACTAACCAGGCAGAAATCAAAGGAGTAACACAGGACACTAAGGGGCAGGTTCTCAGCTGGTGTAAACTGTCATAGTGCCTTTGAAATCAAAGAGATATTTGTACTTCAATGGAGCTATGATGATTTACACAAGCTTAAAGATGATCTGTCCCTAAAGGTGTCTATTTCTCTGTAACTAGCAGGTGCAATGTGACCCAAGAAGCTTCTAGTGGAATTAGCTGTGCTACTGGGGAATGGAAAAGGATGGTTTGCCTTATTTATTTATTTTTATCTAAAAACTCAGATTTTTGTGAAATTCAATTTGGACCCTTACAAAGCAGATCTTCTATCTATTGTTTTGTATTTCCTCCTGTGTTCTTTTCATTCAGTTTTCCCTCCTCTTCTTGCATCTTGTTTATTTGTCTGATTTGGACTTTATTAGCTAATTTTTGTGTATTTTCATTCTGGTTTAGTTTATAAAGGGCATATTGTGTCAGAACTGAAGGGTCACATGTACACTGAAATGTTTGGCATGCTTATTTGCATGTCAAAACTCATTATAGTCTTTCAGTAAACGGCTATTATATAGCAATAATATAATAGAGGAGAGTGACAGATTTTAGATTTGCTTCTGAATACACATTGAATGTGTATTACTAGCATTGCCTTACCCTCTATCTGAAATTCTCATTCTACCTCTTTTACACTGAGCCAATTCCCCCTCATCAAAGGTCGCTTTAAAATTCTTGACTTTCCCTTTAAAATGATGACTAACTGTAAAGCTTTCAGGGACCATCTATGAAAGCTACTATGATAAAATAATTTATGTTATACTTTACTTTATTATTGGATATTGGTTACATCTAACTTCAGTTCCACTTTGGAGTTGTTTTTTTCTTTGCTACCCTTAAATATGGTAGCAGTGATTCACAGTGATACATTTGTAAAATTTACCCTTAATTGCAAAGGGGTCAAAATACCAGTGGACAGTGAGACCCTTGTATATACAGTAGCTACTAGACTGGAATGAAGCTCTGAGAAGACAGATGTACACAAACATCAATGACCAATTTTTAAATTCATAATTCTTTAGGAGAATAGAATCATGGGTCCAGAAAAATAAATGGTTAAACAAATGCATGTAAAGTCTGTATGGATTTAGAGCTTGGAATTTAGCCCACTGTCTACCAGGGATCTCTGATTATTTTGTTAGTCCACAGGATACTTCAGAGAGGGGATCAGAAGAAACATTTTTAGAAGTCATTGGAGAAGGGTAATATAATATTCTACTTGTCTGTTTCATGAACTACTTACATTTGCTCTTTCAGCAGTTTTCCCTGTGAAGTTTTAACTTCTTGCTACACTGTCGATTTGATTTTCAACAGTTTGGAGGATGTTTCTGCTCCCACAGTGCTGTCCACAGCATCTGTGCATTGCTGGCAGTTGAGAAAGCAGGTTTTCATTATTAGTGCCTTAACAGCTGCATAAAGATCCCAGAGACATGAGTTGGGTCAATGTGATATTCGGAAAGCAGATCCATCTTCATAATAAAATTAAATAAAATATGGCACTCACCTGTGTCTGTGCAGATGTTAATAATCACATTTACTTTACTCCAGATGAGAAAATGTATTTTCTGAATGTCCAGTATTTGAGTCAATGATAAAAAAGTCACTCCATCTGAAAACTAATATTTTGTGTGTAGTCAGTGAAATTTTTCCATCAGCCACTTTAAAAATTGCAATGAGGTAATCTGAGAATTTCATACACAGCAGGGATATTCAGAAAAAATAATCAGAGCAGAAACCAGAGAAACAAAGTGTGATATTGATGCTAATCAGATCCTTAAATAATACTGTAAGGTCATTAAAAATAAATGGTAAAGAATAATTTTCTCTAAGTAATACCAGTAGGATTATTTAAAAAAAGAAATGTATCTATTCAGAAAGAATGAATAACAATGCAGAGAAAAATAAATGTTCCTGCATTTCTTAATGGGCTATTAAACATTGTTCACTAGCCACATATGATTTATTTACTCCCCTAAAGAACTATTGGCCTCAAGCTTTTATCTTCTTTATTGCCTGCTGGTCTACACAGACTCAAGTTTGCAAACATTCACTACTGAGTGTAATGCTTACCACTAAGTCCCAGTGTCTTGCATAGCATCGTTCATGATAATTAATATGTTTGGTAGCAGCCTTCTTGTATGCCCTTAGACAAAAAGTACTAGAATAATGGTTTAACATTCCAATTCTTACAAAAGCAATACTACAGTACCTGGGCATCCGTTCTAGCCAGATAGCAGCCCTTTTTCCTGGGTAGTGTATGGAAGAGGAAAGGCAATTCAGATCTGTCTCCAAAAACATGTGATTACCAGTATTTCCTGTTTCTGACTGGCACAGAAACACCATGAAGGAGGTGTCATGATGCAATGTTCACAGCTAAAAGCAATGCTTTACATTTTTACCAATGGGTAAGAGGTGGCTGGTTTGAGCAGTACTCCCCATTATCCATGTAGGTATGCCTGCTCCAATCAATTCAGCCAGGTACTTCAACACATAAGGCCATATTTTTAAAGGTATGTAGGCCTAAATCTGCAGATAGGTGCCTAGTAGTATTTTCATGAGTGCCTGGTTGCTTAACTCCCATCAGTGAGAGTTAGGCACCTTGGGACTTTTGAAAATCCCACTAGACACTTGGTCTGTATACCTTTGAAAATCTGGTCCATGGTTAAATTTCAGTGAGTGAAAATTAATGTGAGTACACCTCATTGAAATGCTGGTGAAAGGGTTACAAGAATTATTTTAAACTATAGTCACTGTATTTCTTCACTGAAGTGACATGAGGAAAGTTAAGCCTCTAGAAATGTTTGCTCACACCCATTTCTTTTCATACTTGATTTTAGACAAAATAGCAAGACACTAATGTGAACATGGGCATCCAAGGACAGCACCATTTAATAACTATTTTGTTATGTTACAATCCACATTCTGATGCAGCGGCTTTCTTCTGTCTTTCTTTCCTTCCTTCCTTCCTTCCTTCCTTTGCCCCCGACCCCCATCAGTTGAATAAGCTCTCTGCTAGCAGTTCATGAAGGTTTAGATATGGATCTTAATTAAAATAAAAATTGCCAGCAGGTACTAAATCCCGGCTCAGAAATAGAGAAGAATCCCACAGGTACAGATTTGCTAAGTACCAATTTAATGGACTCCCACTATCTAAATAGACCAGATGACTTGGAAAACATATGTGCCTCTATTAGACAAACTGCTCAAATACGCTGTATGAATTGAAAACTAAGGGCCATATTGTATCCTTCAATGAAACAAGAATGCAGAAAATGAGCCATACCATGTCTCCAACCAGAGCAAATTACAAGTAATGAAAGAGAAAAGGAGTCACAGCTGAAAGAGATCTTTTTATAAAGAGAGGGAAAGTGTAGATAGTCTCTAAGGAACCTATGTTGGTTGATGTCATCCTCACAGATCTGCTGGCGCTAGGTAGAGCCAGTAAAATTACCTGTGGAATACACATTATTATTCATTCTTTGTATTGCACTATCTCCCTGGGGGTGGGGGGGGGAGGAGCTCCTTCATGTCCCATCCAGACCCCACTTACAGTCCTTTATGTCTTTCTCTACCCACCAGCGGACACTCAAGGGAGGGGGTCCTTCAAGCAAACAAACAAAAAGTCCTTTCCCCTCTTCCTTCCCTTATAAGAGAGGGGAGTCAGTAGGAAAACAGAAAGGCAAGGGTGACCCTGATAGTAGGCAGCCTTGATGGAACAACTTTCTGGGTTTAGCATAAAATTGGATCTACCTCCAGCCCCTTCTCTGGAGGCATACTGCTTAGATGCTTGGTCATGCAGTTTTGGGAGTGGTGCCTGAGGCCAAGCACCCTTCTTCCTGTTCACAACCCCTTCCTGTAGCAGGTTTTCCCTTTTAAGCTCCTTCCTCCTCCACGCAGATCAAGCCTTACAGGTGTGCTTCACTGGTGTTGACCAGGCCCCAGAAGCGTTTGTTAGTCTCCTCTCCGCCAGAGTGAGATCGTGTCCCTACACGCTCCCCAAGATCCCAGTCAGAATCAAGGTCCTGCTTTCCTAAGGTTATTCAGATGATTGTGGCAGATGTACCACATGATTATCATGAGCTGTGGGAACCATTTCTAATTCTGATACTATAGTTGTTGTCAGCACAATCTTACAGGTTAGAGGAGGATATGCCACTTGCTAAAGGCGACATGCCACAGAGTGGTAGCAGATATATTCAAATTCTTTCCTCCCATTCTGATAGCTGACCTTTTGTTATGCATACCAATTCTGATGCCTATACCTTCCAGAAAATTTGGTTGTAGCTATGCATTAACATGATAGATTCTTTATAGTAGCTTTTGCCCTCCACATGGCTTCCCTGGGCATTTGGGCTATAAATTGTGCCCATCTGCTTTTCACCACATTGTGTAGTCCACCTTTGTTTTATACTCTGCTCTACAACAAGAACCAGATTCTGCAGTCAGGCCTTGGTTTAGAACTGCATCCCTAACTTGACGGACAATGAATCTATGACAATTTGTACTAGCTGAGGACCTGTCCTAAGAAACTCAATGGGCCCTGCATTCTAATAGTGGAGGTATTTTATTTGTTTCCATTTCTGCCTGTAGTACAGTTGAATAAACTTTTCTACAGACTCAATGAAAGGAACACTGCAAACTCATTTTGATATGAGAATTGTGGTTTACATGTTCTGGTGAATTTCTTTAAACATGATTTGCCCAAAAAGAACAAGGGCATAGAAAGAAGTTTAAGTTCATCCAAAGTATGGCAATCTTAAAATTGCTAATTATAAAACTAATGTTATATCAAAATCAGCAAATGCCACAAATTAAATAGCAATGTTAACTAAATTTCAGTAGACGTGCGTCCTCCACTTGAGTGACCGCATACAGTTTTTTAAGCAGAGAATTAAGGGTTTCTGCTATACTACTAAAACTAATTGCTTCATATTGCTGTTGAAACCTCCAGAAATCTGGACAGAAGTCTGCTGTTGGCCACCTAACCAAAAGCCCATGCCAAAAGTCTCTCACATCACAGAAACTGGATACTAAACACGTCCAAGTTAAGTCATCATACTACCCTTTTCATTTTTCTTTCCACAGTCCTGTTCAATGTAATAAAGAAAAACTCTTATTGTTTGTAAAGCATTTTGAACATGCAAAATACTGTATAAAAGCTAACTCATTAAAATTCATAAACATTTACTGGTGCTTGTGTCCAGAGCACACTTTGAGCTGCTGGGGGAAATATTGCTAAGTTCCTGTGCCTTTAGGTGGATTTTTTTTAGGCAGCTGTAGTATATGGATTGCCAGCTACAAACAGCTCTCATCTGTGTATTTTTATAAAATGCTTTACTGCTTTTCAGACGTCGGTTGTTTGCAGCCAAACAAGCATGAAAATAACTCTGCCCCCTCCTAGAGCGAAGGGAGCTAGAATAAGGCCACATTGCCGTATTAGACAACAAGTAGGATAAATTATTTTCTTTGCAATAGTGAACAATGCATTTGTAAAGGTCCTCCTTAGTGCCACTAGTTAAATCAGGCTTTCCATTAACAAAACCTTTCATTCAGCAATGAAGAAATTAGTTCTACAAATAGACATGCAGCAAAGTTGTCATTCTAGATCTCATTCCAGCACCCGATATGCTGCACCTTTTTTTTCTTATCCACAACCATGCCCCATCCCCCCCCACACACATATCGATCGTTGGGTATTGAAGCACATGAAAAATATAGTGTATATTTTTCTACTGAGGATATCTATTTCAGTTTATATAACTGAAAAGGAATTAAAAGCTTTTTTCCCCCTCTCAGACTATGTAGTCTGATGATTTTTCTTTAAATTATAGTTCCGTTTAAAAAAAAGCCATATCAAATTTTAAAAACCCCAAATTCTTATAATAACTTTAGAAGTCTCAACTGCCAAACCCCATCAAACTCCTGGTTAGGACTGTAACTCCATACTTAAGCCCACTCCATTTTTAGTAAAGTATTGCTACACTTGTGGTATATAAAAAAAATAATAATAAAAAAATCACTGTTTAATTAATTAATACTTGGGCCCACAATGGATTGGAAGATTAGCTGTAAATTTCCAGGCAGGTAATTAGTTAACCTAAAACACTTGTAGTTAAAGCATGCAGGTCAGGCATGTGGTAGTCTAGTCAGAGCTTTATAGTACCTTTGGGCTAGCCTACTTATTTGGGGCTCCCCTATTTAGTCATTCATTTCTCCTCAAATCCCACCTATAATTTAACTGCATTTTGAAGTGACTGGGAGGAGTAGTTGGAACGAAGTTCCCCTGTAAAGGATGGTAGCAGCTGCACGGTGTTAGCCAGAAGAACAGAAGCTACTTTGAGGGGAGTCCTTAGAATCACTCTCCAGTCGGGCTGATTGAAAGTAATAGGAAGAAAGTGGTGGTCAGCAGAAAACCATTCAGTCAAAAATAGGATGAATTGGTTGGAAAGGCTGGATCCTGAAGGAAACACCCCTTTACATTTAGCTAAGGCAAAGAAACTGGGCCTCCTCACCCAAAAAATCAAATAGCCTCTTCTTCACTACCTCTTCTTATGTCTTCCTCAACATTGGCTGGTAGGGAGTGGGTTCTGTCAGGTCCAAGCAAATACTGGGCCTGATTTGCTCCTCCTATTCGGACACTCTCTGGTGAAAGAGAGTTCTCAGATGATATAACTAGATCCTATACCAAGTGGAAAGAGCTGTTTTGGGGACAGAGCAGTGCTACACCAATTCTCAGCTGGCTGGATGGGGAGGAGAATGCTGCCAGCTGGCATAATTTGCAGCACCCTCTAACTCCTCTAGATATTTTATGTACTTCTATGGCTCCAATTACTACTGTATGTGTCATACTCTTTAATGTATGGTACTCTGAGAGGAAGGGTAGTGCTATTATACTCATTTTACAGATGTGGAACTGAGACAGAGAGGCTAAGGGCAGGTCTATACTACCGCTTAAGATGATTTAACTTACGTCGCTCAGTGGTGTGAAAAAGACACCCCCTAAGCAACACAAGTTACAGCAATCCAAGCGCTGTCCACACTGCTGCTATGTTGGCAGGAGATGCTCTCCGTTGACATAGTAATTATGTTGCCAGGAGAGTGCTCACTCATCAGCATAGTGTGTCTTTACCTGACACACTACAGTGGCATAGCTGCATTGGTGCAGCTGCTCTTATGTAGTGCTTCTAGTGTTGGTCTGCCCTATGTGACTTGCACAAGGTCACGAAGGATGTCTGTAGCAGAGCTGGGACTTGAACACATCTCTGAAGTCTCAGGCTAATGCCTTAGCTCTGGACCATCCCTGCTCTCAAAGTTATGCTTGGACTGGAGCAGCTTGAGATCAGGAATCCATAACCTGCTCATAACCTGGCCTTCCTGCACTGAATAGTTCTTAGTAGCAGAAAGAATCTGGGCTCCAAGACAAGCTGGATTCTGGTCCAGGAGGTACAGCACAGGCCCAGCTCAGCTTTCTCAAACTCAGAGGAAGCACGCAGTGTCCCTGTCAGGATGTCTCCCAACGAGAGACCCTCGTGACCACAGACTCTGTAGCCAGTCAGAACTGGCTGTGACTCTGTTGGCCATCAATATTTGTGACATTTTAAAACCTTCAACCTCCAGGTTTGTAGAGTTACAATTTTTGGATAAATGGGCGTACGGGCTTACAGGTAGTGCTGGGTGAATTTCATTATGATTAATAGTAAATTTGCCAAAAACTGCATTTTTCAGGGCAGCAAAACTATTCACAAATTTTGCAAATAGTTTTGGCTGAAAAAAATAGATTTTTTCAAAAGTCAAAATTATACATTTTGACAGTTTTTAAATTAAACGTTGTAACAGAATCAGTTTTTTAAAGGAAGCCCTGAAGCCTTTGTCAACAACTTGCAGAGCTTTAGTTAGGGCTACATTAAACTAGTATGTCGTCAGTCTAGGCTCTCACCGTTAGAACTCAAACAGACATACTGCCTGTGATCATTTAAAGAAGCTGCAACTTTTAAAAGTCCATCCAATTGTGCTACTATTGGCAGTTCTCCCTTACTGACCATCAAACAATTAACAAAGGACTTTAATAAAACACATATAGAGCACATAATATACTTCTGGGCACAACTCAAGCAGCATTAGTGTCAGGATACCCCTCCTTACGTCACCTGTGGGGGATTGAAAAAGGGATCACATGGATTGCTAACGTCAATGGGAGTTTGGCACCTAAATCACATAGGTACTTTTGTTCATCTTCCTATGTGCCTATTGCTTGTTTAGCTGCGTAAATACCTTTGTAAATCTGGCACCAGGACTACTAGCTCAGAGACAGTAGCAGTCTCAAACTTGTAAACATGGCCTAGCTACTAAAGGAAGACAAAGAACCATGTTTTGTAAGCAGCTTACATTAATTTATAACTTATGCAAATTCCAGCTACTAGTACAAATTTGAAATCATGACTGAGGAGTTGGACCAAACACTGTCTAAACCTTCATTGCTCCACAACACTAGTTTACTAACCTCAAAGTTTTACAGTTTCTCAGCTTTCCCGATTTACCCCCAAGTGCCTGGATTAAGAACGACATTTCTGAACCTCTAACATTATTCTGTGAATATTTACATTTGAGACATATAAGCATTCTATTTCCATGTGCCAGTGTCTGGGACTGGTGTCTCCATGTATTTTGTTAATGTGAGGGTGTTGGGAAAAAAGTTGTTCCTTCCTTCCAAAACAAATTAGGACCTGTGTGTTTGACAAGAGAGGGAAGGGAAGAGAATTCACACTGAGTGAGAACAGGTAGGAAGAAAACATGAATGGGATAAGACTGGACAAATGCATTGAAGCTGCTCCAATGAGCTTCTTCCTCAGCCAGTAGCTTCACAAGATTTTCAACCCCATCTTAGATCCAGAGAGTCAATACTCTGTCCCTGACTTCCCAAATGGGTTAGAAGGAATTAAGGGAAGAGCCACCCTAGGGCTGCTCCCATCATTAAAAGGGGATGTTGCTACTATTAAGTTATTCAGTTTACAATTAAATGATTGGTGTGTCCATTTAAGGAAATTATTTTTTAAAAAGGGCCATTGGAAAACAGAGCTGCAGTGGGCATGAAGCAGGCATCTCAGTTGAGAGAGATCAGCAAAAGCATGTGATCTTCCTAGAGAGACCAGTAGCATCTTCCTTTCTTCCAGTTATCCTATGTAGTCCCATTTCCTAACACCTAGCCTGTCCAACAGGATCAGCCTTTCCCACTGTCTTGAGGATTTAGGGTGCTTCTCTGACAGCCTCACCATGAGCACTACAAATGCTGCTCTCCTCAGAACCACACTCTTTTCAGCTGTTGTTCCTGTTGATGGACTCAGACACCACTAGAACTCAAGGCAGCATTAGCTGTCTCTTCCTGCTGCTTTCCTTATCCTATTGCTGACAGAGGATCAGTGTACTGAGGAGAATCTTCTGCATGTAAAAAGGGGGAGGGAGGCAACTCTGCAGTGGCATCAACCTTCCCCCTAGAGCTGGCTGAAAAATAGAAAAATAATTTTACCGAAAAATAAAGCAATGAGGGTTTTTTTTTTTTCAGAGCTTCCATGGGGGGACAGCTGTTCTCAACTCAAATCCAGTGGAGCTGCCTGCTGGGGACAATGGGATGGGGAGATGTGACACGGGCCAACAGAGCCGTCCCTAGGGTAGAGCGGATCAGGGTGACTGCCCTGGGCCCTGCTCTTTTGGGGGGCCCTGCGCTGGAACCGGTGGGAGGTGGGCAGCTGCTGCCTGCCTCACGGCTGCACGCCACACTGGGCGGGAGTCAGGCGGGGCCCCACACAACCCTAGGGATGGCCCTCCGGGTCAGAGGAGTATCAGAGCCACAAGGTACTACATGGCTGCTTCTGACCTTCTGGGTAGGCAGTGGAACTCTGCATGTGGATCTTTATGGACAATTCCTCCTCTTTCTGTTTAGAAAAAAAATATCCTAAGCTCATCTATTACCCAACATGACCCGCACTTTAATTAAAAGTAAGGCTAGGGGTGTCAGTCACCCTTGAAAATGAAATGAAAATAGGTAATATACTAATTACATATCTACTTTAATATTTTCCATCTAATTCCATTTTTTTGTTTCCTGTACAGTTCCTAGCTATTATAAAGTACACACACACACACACACACACACACACACACACACACACACTTCAAGTAACCCAACATTTCTTTTATTTGGCTTTAATTGAATTTTAATCAATACCATTTGGTTTAAGTAAAGGCATGTGAAAGAAGATGGACTGATACTGTTGGAAGAAATGCCTTACTTCATTCCTTGGCTAAGTGCAATATGATGTTATAGTTTATAGTTGCGACTTCTCAACAGCGCAATACCAATAAACTTTAAGTCTTTCCTGTGGTGAAAGGCTGATTCAGTCTCCAAGTATAATCATTCCTGGCATTGTCCTAGCAGACACTGCCAATGGTACCACTGATATGTTAGTTTTATTTTGTAGTTTTTCTACTCCCCTGGGAACTTGGATGTCTCAAACACTTTTTTTTTTATCCTCAGTGTAAAAATTAAAATCCTTTCAAAGGAGGAAAGCTATTTAGATAAATCCATTGGGTTACTGTGTGCTGTTTCCTCTTTTAACTCATTTTCTGACCAGTTTCCAAACTTGTGAGCTTTTAATCCTATGAGACCGTTAAAATGAACTGATTCTTGCTTTCTGTAAAAAATTTGAAAAAAGGCAGCCTGTTTTGTGACTAGCCTCCTGCCATCCCAGTGTGAGAACAATTCTTTAAAGGTAAGAAAAACTAGGAGTTTACTCAGGTGGAAAAAAGTAAAAAGTGAAGGGGATGTTGAGGGGAGAAGAGGTCAAGAGGTAAAAATGAGGGGTATTTTGTTAAAAACTGACAAATTATTTGCAGCCAACAATTGGAGAAATTTTGCCTCTTTTTCTGTTCAGATTATCCACAGACAGACTGATTTTTAGGCATTTGTTAATTTAAATTTAAAAAATTAAATTTAAATTATATTTTCCATGTGAACTATTTGCTTCAACTGTTGCTTGGAATATTCACTATTTGTAATTTGTTATTCATAGTACATTACTGGTTATCTAAAGCACGTGATACCATTTCTGTGCCATAACTGGATGGCTCCCAAATCCACAATTTTCAAGAGAGTTGTGCAAACATTTACATGTAATACTCAAATATGAATGCAAACCTTCATTCATACTTCCACGTGAAAGCAATGATGGGCCAGTGGGGAAGGTGCTAGCATAGGACTGGGGACACCTGGGTTCAATTTCCTAAGCACAACAGGCTTCCTGGATAACCTTGCATAAATCATGTAGTCTCCATCTGCTTCAGTTCCACAGCTGTAAAATGGGGATAATCGCATTTACCTACTTCACAGGGTTATTGTGATGATAAATACATTAAAAGGACTATGAGGCAGTCATATCTTATGGTAATGGGGGTGATAAGTATCTTAGATAGATATTTGTATGTACATGGCATTCATTACTCTCTTTCAGCAAAGTAGTAGCTTAAGTTAAGTAGTTTAACATCAAATTTTATTCAGCTATATATTTGCAAAAACAAATAAAAGGAGTTGCAAAGCTGATTCACATCAATGCAAATATAAATTCTCAAGATTTCTTTTTAAAAATTGTTTTTGTTTGGCACAGTATTTGCTCAGCTCTTACTGTGACACTTTATCTAAACACATCTAGATCTAGAAGCAGAAAAACAACCATAAAAATGGCATTATGGGTAGAGCTGTGTGAAATTTTCCATGCAAAATATTTCTCACTGAAAAATGAATATTTGGATCAACTGAAACAATTTGAGATTTGTGATTCATTTCAAGAAATTGTTTTAGTTGAAAAAATGTTTTTGGAAAAGTTGTAATGCTTCATTTTGACATTTCTGAAACGATGTTTTGACTTCATTTCAGAAAGACATTTCATTTTAGAATTTCCCTTAATTTTATTTAAAACAGTTTTATAAATATTTCAAAAAAATCAAAATTGAAACATTTTAATTTTGGGTAAACTGAAATGTTTCAGTTAACACAAAACAAAGCTTTTTTTTTTTTTTTTTTTTTTTTTTGACATTTTCATTCACTGAAAACTTCAAAACTTTGTCATTTTGGGTTGATCAAAAACCATTTTTTCCTGATTTTTTAGACCTGACCTAAATATTCAGTTATTCACACAGCCCTAATTATGGGTTTCCATGTTTAGGATTCCTGAATGGCTTCAAAACCTTTTTTTTTTTACCACTTGGCAAATAAAAGGTGTTACAAAATTTGCCTGCAACCCAGTCTGGGATCTGAAAGACAAGCTGGGTTCTCTGTCTCAGGCAAAGTCACCAGGAAAGCTGAATTGACTAACTATAGAGGTAGTTGAAGTATAAAACTAAATGTAAAGAGTCTGCAATTGGAATTTTGTTAACACTTCTGTTGATGTATGAGCCAGAACAGAATACAGCTCATTCTCTCCTTCCTGACTTTTTTCTTCAGTAAAAAGAGGTAAAGTAAGTAGATACATCAAAATACACACCGGGAACAGTGTAAGAAGGTTCAGTGGTTACTGAGTCACTTTTCTGACAGCACATTAAAGAAGTGTAAAAAACAAAAATGTGATCAGACACGCAATACCTTCCTTTCCTGAACCTTCTTTGGATTACACAAGCCTGGAGGGTTGGAATTATTTAAGTGAAAGGCAAAGCAAGGACAACTCAGGTCTTGGAAAGATACAACAGCCAGAAAGTGGGGTCATCATAACTGTCAGAGCTGAATACTGTTATACTGTACTGCAATATCCAGCTGGTTGACTATCAGAGCATTACCCACAGAGCTTTCCAAGCTGTGATTACTTAACCTATAAAACAAACTCCAGTGTATCTCTGAAATGTTTTAAACATGATGAATCACTTTTATGTGCCATACCATTTACACTGAGGTGCCAGGTTAATAGTTAACGTCAGAACTATAAATACTTCATAGATATTCAATCTAAAGATAATCAGTGGATTCAAAAATAAGACCTTCAGATTGTAAATTTTTCCACAGTGCCATATACTATGATTGGTGGACCTAGTAAAGTACATTAACAGAGTGTAAAAAAATCATTCTTCAACAATTATTTTTTTCTTCAGGCTTAGTGTCTTGATCTATTTATTGATTTGGTTTCATCTCAGTAGTAATATATGATGAAAATCCAGCAGTGCAAGTATCTGTGTGAAACAACCTTCTATATTTTTTCTTTGTTCTACTGGCAAATCTCAAACAGTCAGCTCTACATCTGTGTGGCCTTTGACACCAATGCCTGAAAAATGAAGAAAATCTGTGATCTATAAAACTGAAATAATTTCATGAGCAACATTTAACATTTTCCCTACTTGTTCCAAACATCTGTGATAAACAGCATGCATGATAGCATTATTAAGTGGAAATAAATGGTCTTTGATATGGTACTGGGGCTTGGTTTCAGTATAAACTACTGCCAAAGACCAAATTATCTGAGTTTAAATTCTGACCTTAGTCATGTTTTAGCCCTATCTAAGGAAAAGTCATTTCAATTACCTCACAAAAGGAAAAACTATTAATTAGGAAAATATCTGGAACAGAAAGAAAAATAAATCATATAGCAAAAAAGAGCTTTTCCAGAATTCCACTTCATGCTTTCTTCAGCAATGTGGTTAGCGGTATTTCAAAGAAAAAATAATTCCAGCTGTGAACTGGACTTTATTTAGCTGACAGATTAAATTATTTTAAACTGATATATTTTAATTACTTTGATACTAAACCCTATTAAATGGTTTAAAATGTCATTTGCATAATATGAAAGACATATTTACTAAGATATGAGTAATTGCACTCTGAATCAACCCTGTGTTCAAATAGTAAAGTACTAGACCTAAGAGTTGTTAGAAACAAGATATGCACTACTATGCAATGTATATTACATGTAATACATTTGTTTATACTTCACTTCCAATGTGCAATCAGGCCATGCATTGCAGCAGTGTTGACTTCATATTTTACATAGTTATGAGCTAAGCCTGCATCCCCTGAGTTGCCTGGGTTACTGTCTTCAGAACATTGGACAGGAAATGGTTGACATGACAAAAATATGTATCAAGTACTATTGTGCTACTACAACAATAGTAACTATGCAGCTTTTTTCCTGGGTAGAGTAACTACCCCAGACCAGCAATAATTCTCCCCCTTTAGTAACTTCCAATGGAACTCTAAAGACAGTCGATGCATTTTCAGATGTACATTTATTATGTTAATATTCAAATGCTATCCTGTAAATTATATGCAGTTTCATATCATTTTGAAATCTCAGATGCCACACTATCACAAAGCAAATGTGAATGTAAATAGAAAAGTACGTTACCTCTCCCACAACAAGGAAATGACACAGCAACTACTAGTCCTGGACTGTATGGCTGGTGCAAAAGGCACTTTATGAAGGGAAACTTTACACTCTCTATGGCCCAGTCAGATCCCTTTTAACAGAACCAAAAATGTGGATATGTATATGAATTATGTTTAGTGCAGGATATCATGGTAAATGCCCACATTTTTTATTACATGCATAACGAGGCACTGAACTACTTTCTTGTCATTCTTTGAACACAGCTCTTCCCACAATTCATCTGTCTGCATAGTTGTTTGTAATCACTTCCACAACATTTCCTGGGTATAACACTACCTTGCCTCCACCTGTCCTGGAATCCTCTTTCATGCCATCTTTTGCCCTGACTATTCTAATACTCTTCTCCATGTTATCCCCCAGTCTAAACTCTATTGACTCCAGCATGTGTGGTTGCCCACTTTCTCCCATGTAGGAGGAGGCATGAAAACATTCACCAAAACCTTACTAGCTCCCTATTTATTTCAGGATACAGTTTAAAATTGTCTTCTCTGGCCCATATTCATCCAAGAGTCTGTATCACTTTCTGCCAGCATAAATTCTAGTGAGTTCTGAAATGGTGGAAAGTCCTCTGACTTTCCTCTGAATGCAGTGATGGAAAATAGAAAACTTCCCCTCCATAGAGAACCTGCAGTGCACTAGCACTGCTCAAAGCGCTGGGTGCATGGCTAGGATAGCCAAGGGATGCTCAAATTTAGCAGATCCCTGTGGTGCAACTCCTCTGGACATTCAGCCACCATTTTCAGGGTTCTTGTGGAGTCCTGGCTACAACTGAAATATTTCCTTTCCAGGCAGACACCCCGAAGTGGGCGACAGGTAGTGGCAGCACCACCGGACCATTGGTGAATCCCCATAAAGCACAAAGGGCCAGGCTGTCTCTGAGAATAGACTTCATTGTATCAGTTTAGGTTACTTTGGCCCAATGTTTGTAACACACTCAGTGGAATTTCTCCAGTCTGGCTCAAAGATCATCTACCACAGGACTCCTATGTGCCCCTTCATACAATGCTGGGACTAATAGGAAGAGCATTCTTTGCAGCCCTTATTGTCCTAACCACCCATTTTTATTTCTCTGCCTCATCAACTCTCCATTGCATTTCTAATATTGGCTGAAAACATTGTTTTCTTTCTTGCCTATACCTCCTAATTTCTCTCTTCCTCTGCCACTACCTAACTATACAAAATAAAATTATTGTACAGATGAATTGTCGAGGCCATAAAGTCTGAATCCATGGGAAAGTTATTATAGTCACGGTTTTCTCACTAGTAATTGATTCCAGAGAGAAAACACACATTATTACATATTATCTAGTTTGCAGTGCAGATACCTAATCCTGCAGCCATTCTATATATGCAACTCCCACTGAAGTCAATCAGAATCATGCATGCAAGAGCATTGCAGGGTCAGGATCAGATTTACTTTCATATCATTTTTATTCATTGACAAAGTGTTTACTTTCCAGTTCATTATAAAGAGCGATAGGCAAACCACAAAAAGTTACAATGCTTGGATAAGCAACAAAAACTTTGGATGCTCTTCTGAACTATATCCCAAGTGTCTAAAACTACATGATTCTGCACAGCTGGGTTGGAAGTCTCACAAGATTAGGTATTTCAGCACTTCTGCTTCAGAATGAGGCAATGTACAGACATACAATAAACTATTCTATATCGAGGAAGCAAGTTACCCACATTTTTCAAACCTTAAGCTTGATTCTGATAGAAAATGCCAGTGTCATGCTGATTCTTATTTTAACAAAACCAGTCTGACAATCCCTAATAATATTGTTCAATCATTGTTTTGTCATTTTTATAACACCACCTCCTTTGAAAACCAGGTCCAAACCCTGCTATTATATACTATGAGAAAGTACACATCCAGATCACACCTTTATAGCTTGGTCAACCACCATAAAATACCAGTCCTTGAGTGCATTGAAGCAAATAGAAAAATTCCTACTGACTTTAGATTTATATCAAAATTGTGATCCAAACTTCATGATTTGGGCCCATCTCTAGTCTCTATGTAACAATAAGAACATGAACACTGAAAGACAATTCACTAATTTGTTTTACATAATATGAAGTATATTATTTCAAGTATAAAAAGAAAAACCATTTTGGCCCCTGAAGGAATGAAGGTTAATTTTTTAATGGCACCCACTGGTTATCTTCCATATCTCATTTCTATGTTTCCATGATAATCAAATGCAAGTTTCAGTAAACCAAACTTAGTAATATCAAAGTTCTGGTATTATAATACTCATTTTTCTTGATGACATTGCTATGCATCAGATGCCTTATGAAAGCAAACACTTCATTAGATTAGTAGTTTCTCAATGATCCCACACTATATATGTTCGCCAGATGTTATGATGATTTCATATAAAACACTTAAGTAAGCAGTCTAAATGGCAACTTCAGTGTTTCATTATGAAGATAGGGAGTACAACAACTGTTTTTGCTTCATTAATGCAAATTAAAACATTTTAATAAAGATCTGAAAAATCACTATTTCTAGTAATTAATTCTTTTTACCTCCTAAGCTCTTTTTATGCAAACCTTTAATAGATTTATAGTTTCCAAGGCTAGATGGGACCATCTAGACGGATCTCCTGTAATACATAGGGCATAGAACTTCCCCAAAATAATTTCTAGGAATTATCTTTTTGAAAAACATCCAGACTTGATTTTAAAATCCACCATGATCCTCGGTATGCTGTTCCAATGGTTAATTACACTTACAGTTAAAAATGTATGCCTTATTACCAGTCTGAATTAGTCTAGCTTTAACTTCCAGCCATTGGATTCTATTATACCTTTCTCAGCTAGATGAAGAGCCTGTTATTAAATATTTGTTCCCCATGTACATACTTATAGACTGTAATTAAGTCACCCCCTTACCCTCTCTTTGTTAGACTCAACCAGCACAATCTATGTAACTTATCACTATAAGGCATGTTTTCTAATCCTTTAACCATTCTCATGGCTCTCTTCTCTGAATCTGCTCTAATTTATCAACATCCTTCTTGAACTATGGACACCAGAGCTGGACACAGTATTCCAGCTGTGATCTTACCTGTGCCAAATATAGAAGCAAAATAGTCTCTCTACTCCTACTCAAGATTCCCCTGTATATGCATCCAAGGATTGCATTAGCCCTTTGGTCCACAGCATTACACAGAGAGCTCATGTTCAGCTGACTATCCACCACAACCCCCAAACTTTTTCAGAATTACTCCTTCCCAGGATAGAACCCCCACTCCTAATCATGTAAATATGGCCTACACTCTTTGGTCCCTGATGTATACATTTCCATTTAGTCATATTAAAATGCATATTATTGCTTGCACACATCTTATCAAGCAATTCAGATCGCTCTGTATCAGTGACATGTCCAATTCATTATTTAGCATTCCCCCAATTTTTGAGTCATCTTGTAAATTTTACCAGTGATGATTTCATGTTTTCTTCCAGTTTATTAATAAAAATGTTATATGGAGTAGGTACAAGAACCAATACCTGTGTGACACTGCTAGAAAAAACAAATGTTCTATGATGATTCTACATTTACAGTTACATCTTGAGACTGATCAGTCAGGCAGCTTTTGATTCATTTAATGTGTGCCGTGTTAATTTTATATTGTTCTTGTTTTTTAATGAAAATGCCATGCAGTACCATGTCAAATGCTTTACAGAAGTCTAAGTCTATTGCATCAGCCTTACATTTATCAACCAAACTTATAATCTTATCAAAAATATAACAAGATAGTTTGACAGAATCTATTTTTATAAACCCATTTTAATTGGCATCTTGACTGAGATTGGTGCTAGAATGACAGACCTATAATTACCTGCATCTTTGTTTACCCTTTTTAAATGTTAGCTTTCTTCCAACTTTCTGGAACTTCCCCAGTGTTCCTAAACTTATTGAAAATCAGTGGTCAAGCGAGCTTCTCAGCAAGCTCTTTTAAAATTCTTGAATGAAAGTTATACACACCTGCTGTTTTAAAAATATCTAACTTTAGCTGCTGCTGTTTAACATCTTCCTGAGATACTAGTAGAATGGAAAGAGTGTTATCATATGATATAACTATATCATCTGTTTTTTTCCAAATTACAGAACAGAAATATTTATTGAACACTTCTGTCATTTATAGATAATAATGGATCAATACCATTGTTAAGGTTCTTTTTTTCCCTAATAAACTTAAAACCCCCTCATCCTTATTGTCTCTAACACTGCTGGCTATAGATTTCTCTCTTTCTTTGTCAATTTTCTAAAATTCCTAGCTTCTGATTTACATTTATTATTAATAACTTCCATTTTTTTTCATTTCTTATATATATATATATTGATTTTTTTAAAAAGCTGGCTTCACTTCCCCTCTGAACCAAGTTGGCTTTTTTAACCAACAAGGCTTCTCCCTTGCATATGGAACTGTGGCTTTTAGGGCATCTAGTAAGGTGCTCTTAAACAACTCTCCACTATCATTCCCTTTTATCTGATTCAATTTTTCCTCCCAATTGATTTGGCTCATTTTTGTTTTCAGCTTTGTGAAAATGGTCCTGTTAAAGCAACAGGTATATTTATATCACTGGTCAGGACTTTATTCTGTGTGCACATTATAAGTGTGATCAAGTCATGATAACTTGTACCTAAGCTACATTTTTTAGTTCTGTAATCAGTTCCTCTTTATCAGTCAAGCTCAAGTTTAATATAGAATTTCCCTCTCCCACTTCCATGTTGGATGCAACACTTTTTGAGTTAGGAAATTACTATTTATCATATTTAGAAATTCAAAGGGCATTTTAGTTCTGGCCTCATGAGACTACCACCATATGTCACTCAGATTGAAGTCCCCCAGGGTTATACAGCTATTTTTGCCTACACATTATAGATAAGTGCATAAGGAGCCAGTCAACCTATTTCCTAGTGTGAGTTGGTAGTCTGTTGCAGACACCAACTAATTTCCCCTTTTTGCTTCATTTGTTAGGACACTGGTCCATAAGCATTGAAGATCATGGTTTTTTGCATATAAAGGAGGTTTTTTCCCCCAGAAACAGAGTTACTTTCTAGCCTAAAATTTTCATTATAAAGTCATAATTTCATACACTGAAATTACAGACATCTCATATGTGTCTGAATTGGTCAGTGTTAACACAGTGAGAGTTTTTAATTTTTCAAATTTAGCTAGTTCCTAACGGTTTGGAAAAGGCAAGCTGGGGTGTTGTGCTGGAGAGGAGGGAAGACTTATGACTGCAGGAGGGCCCTCGTAAAAGTGAATAAGGAAGCATTATTTAACCTTTCATATAATACAAGAACCAGGGGTCACCCAATGAAATTAATAGGCAGCAGACAAACACAAGGAAGTACTTCTTCAGGAAATACACTGTCAGCTTGTGGAACTCGATGCCAGGGGATGATGTGAAGGCCAAAAGATAACTGGGTTCAAAAAAAAGAACAGATAACTTCATGAAGGATAGGTCCATCGACAGCTATTAGCCAAGATGGTGAGGGATGTTACTCCCTACTCTGAATGACCTTAAGCGTCTCACTGCCAGAAGCTGGTTCTGGACAACCATAGATCACTTGATAATTGTCTGTTCTGCTCATTCCCTCTGAAGCGTTTGGCACTGGCCACTGGCAGAGGACATGATACTGGGCTGGATGGGCCATGGGTTCGATGCAGTGTGTCCATTCTTATTTTCTTACCTGAACTAAAATTTTTGTTTCTTCATTTTCAGGTTAACCCAAGATGATTCCCTTCCCCCTCCCCCTCCCAATTTTTCAGTTCAGCCACCAAACCCAAAATTTAGCTAGTCATAATAAGAAGCCATCAAAAGCACACATGGGGCAATGTAAAAAAATGAGGGAAGTTAGAATAGTCATTGAACCACAAAATGATTCCTTGCATTCTGATAGCTGGGGAAGATAAGGTGGCTAGGCAGTATAAAGTTGTGTCAGCAGGCTGGGGTCAGGAGGAAGGAATAAGGGTCAGCCTATAGGGTCAAAAGAAGAGGAATCTGATAGGAGACAAAAAACCCAAGGACATTAACATTTAAAGCTGTTTTCAGCTAATACACTAGGCAAAATAAACACAACATATGAGAGTGCAACATGCTTTGAGTCTGAGAAAATACCTAAAAAACACCAAAAGAAACAGCTGACATATGCAAAGTTACCACCAAAATATGAAAATATGTTTTTTATTTCTCCAGTGTGTCTTCTTGGTTTTCTTAAATGAACATGAAGAAGGAAAACAGTTTTACAGAAATGTAGGAAATTTGAAACTAGATGGTAGCAGGGAGCTGAACTGGTGTTTATATTGAGCAGTTGGACCTCCAAATAGTTGTCTATTTCCCTCTTTTGCAAATGGAGGCAAAATGTAATGTACCTGCTGTGATTATATATAAAAAAACACAAAGGCAACCATTCTACATACCATGCTTTCTGTCAGAAACCCTTCCTAATCTCCTTCAGTGGCCATCATTTTGTAGTGCGAGTCAGTACCCTCAAGTTCTTGCCTTTCACACAAGTGAAGATAGTTATTTTAGCATCTTGCCTAGGGAAGATCAAATCCATTTGACATTAGATGGGGGCCAGTATGAAAAGGTCCACAGAAGATCGGGGACAGTACAGCATGTGGTGTGGAAGATCTGAGTCCCTCTGTCTCAGGTTCTTTAAAAAAAAATTAAAAAAAAGATAACAATCATCAAAACGGATAGTAGCCCACAGCTACAGAAGTGACAAGATTTAATGCCAAATATAACTTCACTTTTATATTGTGGCCCTTCTCCCTATCCATTTTGCTTATTTATATTACAATCCCTTTGAGGCAGACTTTGCCTCCTTCCATGTCTGCTAAATACCTCACTCACTTTGGCACCATGGGTCAGATTCTTGGCTATACTATGGCCGAGGACTCCCCTTCCCCATTATCCCACCCAACTCCCAGCACAGAGGGAATGTCTGGGAGGGGAGGAGTAGAAAATGCGACCAGAACCTTCCTATTTTCTGATGATCTCTGCCTACCCCTTTGGCTTCTCTAAATTGTGTACCAGGATCAGGGAGCCACACAGGTAACTGCGCAGAAATCAGGCCTAAGATATTTCATCCAGATAGGTGAAACATTCTGAATGTCATGAATGACAGAAAAGTCGTCACTGTAGAAGTGTAAATGCAACCTAAGATGTAGCTGTAGCCCATGCTCCACACTTAAAATTATATATAAAATTAGCCCCTGTATTAGGAGGGTGAAAATGTCATGCAGCTCAAGGCTTGCAAATCTCTCAAACAATGTGTCTGGTTTACTAAAAAGATTGTAATGCACACACTAGTCTATGCACTAAGCCAGAAATTCTCCTCTGTGTATGTGAAAATAACTCTTGAATATTTCAGTAATTCCCTTCCAAAAACCATACTTCTTGCCCAGCCTCGCACATTTGATCAAGCCATCTTAGAGACAATAATAATAAGATTAAATAAATTTAGAAAAATGAACAGTATCTTAATTTCTGCCTAAATCCATCTCCCAAGTCTGTCCAGAAAGAAGCATCATGGCCGAAGATCATATATCTGGAATTTCAGGCAGATTAGTTCAATTCCAGGAAAGCTAGGATGGGGGTTTGAGTTAGGCATATAATGGGGAAGCTAGCTTCATCCTTGATTTAGTTCAGGAAGAAATACTGTCCTTTCATCATGAACAGTATTTTCATTAGATTTTTTCCTCTTACCTCTGACCCCTGTTTTGCAGTCTTTGTGCATCACTACTATTATTATTTTACTGTGTCCTCTCTCTCCTGTTTTTCACCATATTTTTTCCTCCACTACCTTTTATCTCTCTGCTCCTTTTAGCACAAGATCTCCTGAGAGGAGCACAAACCCAATAACTCAGGCTTGAGCAGTCCTTTCAAGACCATGATTTTCAAGTGGGTTCAAAAATAATCAAAATGAATTCACCCATCCCTACCCAACACCAATCTTCCTCAACAGTCCATTAGTCATTTCCCTCAATCCCAAATGGATTTCACTCATAAGCACAGTACTCTCTAAATTCAATGTAAAGGACAAGCCAGTTTTTTATCCTCTGAGGTAGCTCACCCCTGACATTCCTACTTGTATATTATTCTCTTGTGCATCGAGATCAAAATCTTTTTACATGTCCAGGTAAATTATACCCATGCCTTGTACTGTAAATTATTTGTTTCTTCCTCAAACTTCATCAAGTTTATTGCATATGGTCTCTGTTCTGAATAATATTAATATATGGAATGAAAGGATCATTATCTTCAAAGAACCAATAGTGCTTTATTGGGGGAAACATGAAAAAAAAATTAGAAGTGTACCTACTGATATAAATGTATCTTTCATTCTCTGCTTTTTGTCCCCCATTTTCACAAGAGGATTTTTTTTTTTAAGAATTGATATGCTCCTACTTTTAGTTATCCCTCACATGAAATCATCCTACCTTTGTAGCATTTTAACAACTTCTCAACAGGTAATTGTGTTGTCACAAACACAGGATTAGGACTTCAGGAAAGAAGGAGAAAATGAAAGCAGGCAGGAGCAGACTCTAAACAATAAACTCTTATTTTCAAGAACATCTCCCCAGTAATTAAAACATGGGAAGAAACTTCTGAAAATGAGTGCCTTGATATCATAAATGTCTCCAAATTGAATATTTTGAAGGGTTCCCATGGGGTACTGATGGCTCTTTAAATTATGATTTTCTGGATTAGCCATATTATATCCACCTTGCATCTGTAGTTTTGTAGAGCACCTTCTAAAATAAAGGCATTAAATTAATTATTTCCACACAACATAATGTGTAATCTGTATATAGTCTGGCTTAATTTCTCCACTGAATATGGCAACAAATCAATCAGAAGTAACATCAAATATGTTGATATTATAATAAATATGTCAACCACACAGCTGTGTGTGTCAGTGTTCAGGATGTGTGTGGTTGGGATGGGAAGGATACTGAGTAGGAGGAATTTAAATTCTAATCCAGTTCCCACTCATATCAGTGGAGGTTGGATTGGCACAAAACACTATCATCTGGAAGAGGTGTGAAGGATCTCTGGAAATTCATTGAAGCGTGAGAAATGGAGTCATAGGTAGTAATTGGGAGAGACAGGTTAGATGTGTAAACAACGTTTCAGGAAGGGTTTGTCTTGGTGAAAGGATCCACCCAACTGGTAAATTGAAAAAACCCAAAGCTCGTCTGTCACAGAATATTCTCTAGTTTTACCAGCGCATGTTCATCCTGTGAGGGAAAATCAGTCTCTCTTTTTACACACACACACACACACACACACACACACACACACACACACACACACACACACACACACACACACACACACACACACACACACACACACACACACACACACACACACACACACACACACACACACACACACTTCATGCTCAGCAGGAAGTGACCATTCAAATTTATCAGGAAATAAAAGAAGCTGATGCACAAAATCTTCAAATGCAGTTTGACAGCAGAATAGAATAGAATGGCTGGTCTACAGGAGCTAGACAAACTGTAAAAGTGTACTCTACCAAGCTTGTTATTAGAGCACTTGAAACAAATTGAGCCTGTAAACTCAGATATGGCCAAACCAATACCATGTGATATTCACTGCAATGCAATGAACTTTAAAGATTTGCAAAATCTTTAACCACAAATTGAACCACTATTATCCACCTTAATGTTAATATAAGCATATCAGATAACTTTTGGATTTGTCACAATATTCAACATCAGCTACAACCATTTATCAAGACTACTGGTTAATACTTACTGAATTCTGAATTTAGTTAGCCATTTGAAACCAAATAGATCTCTGCTTTAGTGTTTAAATAGATATGTAAACTTATAACAAAGTCAAGGATTGTCACTGTTTTTTAGTGAGGGGAGGTGAAATTTGCCTAGAAAATTAGGTTTCTAATTTCATTTGTGATTTTTATTGTATTGTCACTTATTAACTGGTATATGTAATGTTCACAGATCCAATGTGTAGACTGACTACTGATGGGTGATCTTCAACTGGTTTCGTGTTTAGGTTCAGATAAGCAATCCTAAAGTTTGCACACTAATCCTGAGCTATTGTCTTCCTTCTATTTGCGCTAGAAATAGCAATAGAAGAACATCTATGTGAAATTTCTCTAATTTTGCATCTGATGGCTGCAGGGAGCAGTAGCAGGCAAAATTGGAGACAAATCTTAACTGAACTTTTTGCACCTCAAAAAGGTTGAGTTAGGATATGGTTTGATTTTGGGGCTCAGATTCAGAAGGATTGTTATTTTATCCCAATCTCAACCTGCTATAGAAGATCAGCTTCAACAGCATACATATTTTCCAAATTTTATAGGCTAATATAAAATCTTGAACTCAATACAACATTCAAGATGACTGATTGTTGACCTAATACTATGACATTTTGGTTCTAGCAGTCAACCCAGAGGGTTGGATTCTGATCTCAAACAAAGTCTGAGGTTACTCAGATCTGGAGGTGACCCATTACCAGTTCTCTGAATATTGACCTGGGCTTTTATTTGGATTTCATGGCCCAATTTACCTCTAACTTATCTCCAGTTAGGTCAGTGGAATTACATTGGGGTTGAATTCAGCCCATTATATCTTGCAATCTGTTGTGCATAACTAGGTAGCTGAAAGGAACTGTTCTCATTATGTTTTCTACATCTGCATCTTTAAATAGAGGCAACTGCTATTTTGTGTTTCAACACAATGCAAGTTATTATGATATCTGTCTCCTGGAGACTTTAAATTTATTTTTTGCTTGAATCTGAAATAAGTCACCTTAACTGAAAAAAAAAAAAATATATATATATATATATATATATAAAGCTTTTAAAATGACTGCTTTTCATCCTCCATCATATCATATATTAAAAACATATGTACTTCTGTTACAGTCCCTAGTTTTACAAGTTGACTTAAAAATATCAAACTAAGTCAACATTTTAGAGTTCAGACTTCAAATGTAGCTGGAAATCAGATATAGGTTTCGAGAGTTTGGGCATGACAAAACCGTATTAATAACATATAGTATTGTTTGATATTTTTGACTGTCAGGACTGCTTTCACACTTATTAGATGTATCATATTACAGTGTTTCTCATATTTCTCACATAGATGAAGAAATTTGTTTTAGGAGATTGCTGTAAAAGTTGTTTGTACTGAAATTAACAGATTCTGAATATTTGTGGCAATTTATGTTCTAGATTCAAGGACCCTTATCTGAATGATATGAATGTGCTTTATAACAGGAGAGCAAGACTAGACCTAGATAACTGGGAATCTGGGTCCACAGAGAGATGGATACATTTAGTGAGAGTTGGGAGTAAGTTAGAATAGCTGTAACTAGAACTTGAGGGAGAGCCATATTTTGGATCATCTTATATTGTCATCACTGCTATGCTAGGAAGTTTAGTTCTTTGGAGATAATAAAATAATTTGCTGAAGTGTTGGAGCAATTCATGTTCCTCAACTGATATCATCCCCTTTTCCACCACACCACTTCTAAATCTCTACTCTGTATACATCCTTTAAAGAAAAAAGGACTTCTTTAATAGTGAGAGAAAAGGTTATTCATGTTAAATCTGTCAACTTTTCAAACTCAGTCTTCTTATATCTTGCTCTTTTCACCTGATTTCTTCAATTTGCCATTTTCTCATATCAGTTTCTCTAAAACTGTTGATTTAATGCCTTAAAATGAATATACCTTTTCCTTTACTTTTTTCCAGATGAAAGTTTGAGCATGAGCTACCATTGTTAAAAGATAATTAGTTAAATAACAAATATCGGCAAAGGTCACAACCAGCAGGGTTTCTTGTGATTAGCAGTGTTCTTATCTGATATGATTACTTCTGGTGAAATATTTGCACTCATTTAATTTCTATTAAGTTACACCAATATTAAAATCAATGTCAAAATTTAAAAAGGAGTATGAAGTTATATGTAATAAAATAGCACTTTACATTTTCAAAGTAATGTGTATACATTAAAAGATTGCATTTGGCAGCCATATTTGACAAATTATTTTTATGAAATTAAATTGATTTGCCCTTTGTGTTTACATATAATCTCTTGTTTAGGGGGCTGGAGCACAGGACTTATGAGGAGAGGCTGAGGGAACTGGGCTTGTTTAGTCTGTAAAAGAGAAGAATGAGGGGGGATTTGATAGTGGCCTTTAACTACCTGAAAGGGGGTTCTAGGGAGGATGGGGCTAGGCTGTTCTCGGTGGTGGTAGATGACAGAACAAGGAACAATGGTCTCAAGTTGCAGGGCGGGAGGTCTAGGTTGGACATTAGGAAAAAGTTTTTCACTAGGAGGGTGGTGAAGCACTGGAATAGGTTACCTAGGAAGGTGGTGGAATCTCCATCCTTAGAGGTTTTTAAGCTGAGGCTTGACAAAGCCCTGGCTGGGATGATATAGCTGAGGTTAGTCCTGCTTTGAGCAGGGGGTTGGACTAGATGACCTCCTGAGGTCCCTTCCAACTCTAATATTCTAATATTCTATGATTCTTGTTAAAACAAATTGTTCAGTAATGTTTTACTTCAAAAGAAGCTTTTTGAAATTACTTCAATTATCTTTCCCCCTATTAATATTCAAAAACAAATCCTACGTCATTTCAGTAATCCAAATACAATAAAAAAACCAAATACTACAGAAATTGTCAGAAATGCATTTAACACCATTGCCTCAGTGGCATGACCCCACGAGGGGCTCTCATGCTGAGATCTTCAAGACTTAGCATGCAGCATTGGAGTTGCACAGGTAGCAGAGGTGGATGTGGTTAAAAGAAGAAGTGGTGAGGAAAGTGGGTGAAACCAAGCAGTAACAATTAAGATGTCTGTACAGCAATGCAAGGACCCTGGGTAACAAAATGGAAGAATTAGAACTACTGGTTCAGGAAGTGAAACCAAATATTATAGGGATAACAGAAACATGGTGGAATAGTAGTCATGACTGGAGTATAGGTATTGAACAGTATGCGCTGTTCAGGAAAGACAGAAATAAAGGCAAAAGTGGTGGAGTAGTATTGTATATTAATGATGAATGAATAAGACAGAATCTGTTTGTCTAAAATCACTTTGGGGAAGAAAGCTAGTAGAGGGTCCTCTGATATAGTGCTTGGGGTATACTAAAGACCACTGGATCCGATTTGGATATGGAAAGAGACCTCTTTAATATTTTAAATAAAATAAATACTACTGGGAATTATGTAGTTATGGGAGACTTTAACTTCCCAAAGATAGATTGGAGAAAATGTGCTACTAATAATAGTAGGGCCTGGATTTTTGTGGATGTGATAGCTAACAGATTTCTTTACCAAATAGTTGCTGAGCCAACAAGAAGTGATGCCATTTTAGATTTGGTATTGATGAGTAGTGAGGACCTCATCGAAAAACTGAGGACAACTTTGGTTTGAGTGATCATGAGCTAATTCAATGTAAACTAAAGGGAAGAATGAACAAAAATAGATCTGCAACAAGGGTCCTTGATTTCAGAAGAGTCAACTTTAAAAAATTAAGGGAAATAGTTAGGGAAGTGGACTGGACTGAAGAACTCAAGAATCTGAATGTGGAAGAGGCTTGGAATTACTTTAAGTCAAAGTTGCAGAAGCTATCTGAAGCATGCATCCCAAACTTCATAGGGAAGGGTTGCAGACCACGTTGGATCAGCAAGTGTGTCAAACCAGATGATTAAGAGAAAGTAGAAAGCCTAGAAGGAATGGAAGATAGGAGGGATCAGCAAAGAAAGTTACCTCTTGGAGGTCAGAAAGTGTAGGGATAAAGTGAGAACTGCAAAAGTTAAGCAGAGCTGAACCTTTGAAAGGGAATTAAAACCAATAGTAAAAGGTTCTATAGCCATATAAATAAAAAGAAAACAAGGGAAACAGAAATGGAACAGCTAAGTATTGAGGATGGTGTGGAGATTAAAGTTTATATAGTCATGGCTCAACACCTAAACAAATATTTTGATGCAGTTTTTAATGAGGTTAATGAAAACCTAAGGGGTAGTGGCAGGGAGGCTAGTGGCAGTGAGGATATGGAGGTAGAAATTACCACATCCGAGGTGGAAGTCAAATTCAAAACATCTTAATAGGACTAAATCAGGGGGTCTGAATAATCTCGACTCAAGAATATTAAAGGAACTGGAGCATTAAATTGCAAACCCAATAGCAAGGATTTTTAATGAATCTGTAAACTCGGGGATAGTACCCTATGACTGGAGAATCACTAATTTTTAAGAAAGGGACAAAAAGTGGTCCAGGAAACTACAGGCTTATTAGTTTGACCTCAATTGTATGCAAGGTCTTGGGAAAACTTTTGAAAGAGAAAGTAATTAAGGACATAAAAGGTCAGTGGTAAATGGGATAAAATACAACATGGCTTAACAAAAGGTAGATCATGCCAGAGCAACCTGATCTCCTCCTCTGAGACAATAACTGATTTTTTTACACAAAGGAAATACAGTAAATCTAATCTACCTGGATTTCAGTAAAGCATCTGATAACATTCCAGATGGGAAATTATGAGTTAAATTGGAGAAGATGAGGATTAATATGAGAATTGAAAGGTGGATAAGGAGAGACTACAATGGGTCATACTGAAAAGTCACTGTCAGGCTGGAGTGGAGCTCCTCAGGGATCGTTCTTCGAACCAGTCTTATTTAACATTTTTATTACTGACCTTAGCACAAAAAGTGAGAGTGTGCTGATAAAATTTGCAGATGACACATAATTGGGAGATATTGCAATATAGAGGAAGGGCTATATCATACAAAAAGATCTGCATTACCTTGTAAATTGGAATAATAGAAATGGGATGAAATTTAAGAGTGTAAAGTGCAAGGTCATGTATTTAGAGCCTAACAAGAAATGTACTATAAACTGGGGATTTATCAGTTGAAAACAACAGAAGAGAAAGACCTGGGTGTATTGGTTGATCACAGGATGACTACGAGCCATCAGTGTAATGCGGCCGTGAAAAAGACTAATAGAGTCCTAGGATGATCCTAGATCTGATGAGATGGAGACAGGGAAGTGTTAGCACCATTATACAACGCACTGGTGAGATCTCGTATGGAATGTGTGTGTAATTCTGGTCTCCCATGTTTAAGAAAGATGAATTCATACTGGAACAGGTGTAGAGAAGGGCTATTAGGATGATCTGAGGAATGAAAAACTTTATGAGAGAAGACTCAAAGAGCTTGGCTTGTTTAGCCTAACAAAACAAAAGCAGGGGGGAGATAAGATTGCTCTCTATAAATACATCAGAAGGATAAATACCAGGGAGGGAGAGGAGATATTTAAGTAAAGCTCCAATGTTACACAAGAACAAATGGATATAAACTGCCCCTCAAGACGTTTAAGCTTGAAATTAGGCAAAGGTTTCTAACCATCAGAGGAGTGAAATTCTGGAACATCCTTTCAAGGGGAACCGTGGGGGCAGAGAAACCTAACTGGCTTCAAGACTCCCAATAGCAAAAATCCCCAATGGCCGCAGATGGGACACTAGCTTAGGAGGACTGTGAGTTACTACAGAGAATTCTTTCCCAGGTATCAGCCTGGTAGGTATTGACCACATGCTCAGGGTGGACCATATTTGGGATCAGGAAGGAATTTTTCCCCATGTCAGATTGGCAGCGGTCCTGGATTTTTTGATTTTTTTTTTTTTTGCCTTCCTCTGCAGTATGGGTCACTGATCATTTGCTGGTTTAAATTAGTGTAAATGGCAAATTTTCTGTAACTGAAGTCTTCAAACCATGATTTCATTACTTCAGTAACTCAGCCAGAGGCTAAGGATCTATAACAGGAGTGAATGGATGAGGTTCTGTGGCCTGCAATGTGCCGGAGGCCAGACTAGAAGATCAGACGGTCCCTTCTGACTGTAAGGTCTATGAGTCTGGGATTTCAAGCCAATTCTCCAATTTGTCAAGATTCTTTTGAATTATAATCCTGTCGTCCAAAATGCTTGACACTCCTCCCAGCGTGATGTTATCTGCAAATTTTGTAAGCATACTCTTTACTCTATTTTACGAGCCATTAATGAAAATATTGAATAGTGCCATAATTGGGACAGACCCCCAGCAGGATCCCACTAGATACATCCTTCCAGTTTGACAGCAATTGCTCTAAACCTTCACTATAAAAGTAATGCTCCCAGAAATCGGTTTTCCATTACAGAAACTGTGTAGAAAGTGTCCTGATAAAGCAGCACACTGAAAAGTCTAACTCCAATTTTGATATTGCTATCTGTTCTCTCCTCAGACATATGACTGCATAGGAAATCTATGTCAGAGATGCATCAGTAAAAAATATTATTAATGCAGCCATTATTATAGAAGATAATTCCATATATAAATCAGGACCTTATTAGGTCTAATTGCATGCTTATTTTTGCTGAAAATAATAAAAGCATTTGTTTGTCAAATCATAATACAGAACTTGAGAATTTTGCTTTGTCATAATGTTATGTATCTTACTTTTTATTTTGTTCTCTCAGTTAGACCAAGGTCCAAATATAACTCTCAGCAAAGGTTTTTCAGCAAAGTTATTTTAAAGATGTTTAATAAAAGCAGTCTTTTACAGTAAAAAACCTGAAGAGAAATGAAAAACCACAGAAATGACAAGAAAAAATCTTTGCCTCTTGTCATTATATTTGTAAGGAGCTGGTAGCTAGGTAAGCTGAGCATTTATGAAGATATAAGACATGCTTTTTCAAAATGTGATCACTTTAACGTAAGTGACACTGTTCTTTTAGAACTCAATCTGGAAATTTAACACTGATTTCATTGGGAGCAAAATCAGGTCCATAGTATTTATAATTTACTTATGTTTCCAGACCATTCAAAAAAAGATCCCAAGATTCTTTAAGTTTGAGGCTACAAACTCCACCTGTACCTTTTTCAGGGACACAGTTTAAAGATCATTTTTGGAAAGTGACATCATTGAATAAGAAGTTTCATATTGTGCAAACAAATTAATGTCACATATACACCAGTCAAATTAAGAAAAAAAAAAAAAAAAAAAAAAAGAGGAAGACACTTATTTTAATGAGATGCAGCTTCTCCATGCGGAAAGCCCAAGTGAGCTCAAACAATTTAAGGTTCCGTTCCCAAGTATTTAAAAATGCAAAATGTAAGTAATTCACTTGAGTAGCGTTCCATTTAAATGTAAACCATTCTTTCCAACTTTAATCCATCTATTGGCATATTTCATTTCCTGACAATGATTAAATATGGAAAATGTATAACATGTCAGTTAATCAGTGTAGTCATTTGTTATGTGCTTATATATACATGCTTTCTAGAATTTCCAATTTTTATTTTTGAAGCAATTATGTCTGTTTTTGTTGAACCAAAAAAAAAAGTAAGATTTTGCTAATTAGATCCTATGAAGTAGTAAGAAAAAATAAACAAACAAGGCTTTTCCTAAGGACTGTCTCTGAGAAGACTTTATACTCCTGTAACTGTGGTGCCTGGAGAGGCCTCACTGAGATTGCTCAATCAGGGCAAACTACAAAGAATGGGGCAGACAATCCACAAAACTGCTAGTGTATTTTAATACTTAGACCCACCAAGCCAGCCACAAAATAGCTTCTACTATACCTTAATGGTTATCAAGAAGCCAAAAAATTCAGTTTCCCTTAAGCAATCCAACTCTGGGCTCCCACCCAGACAGCAAAGATAAATATATGAGGATTACTTAAAAGCTTGTTCACCGTATATAAAATTCTACCAATCCCAAGAGATAGACACATTACCCACCAGGTCAATGAATATTTCAGATTTTACCAAAATACACACTTGCAGCTAATTTTTATTAACTAAACTAAGATTTATTAAAAAAGAAAAAAGAGTTATTGTGGTTAAAGATCATTATACATACCGTTAAAGTTCTTAGGTCAATTTCCTAGTAGAGATGGTGAGCTGCTGATTTGTAGAAAGTCGTTCCAGAATCAATTCCATAAGTTATAGTACAATAGGCAGTCCATTTATAGAGTTTGTTCAAACCCTTTCATAAGAATTTACAGGGACAGTTCAGGGTACCTGGAGACTTTAGTCTTGCAGCTTGAACTTCCCCTGATGAAGTTTAAGCAGATCTGAGATGAAAACAGGATCAGACTCGAAGCTTCTTTTATAGTTGAAGCTCAGCTTATAAACCACTTGACAGCAGATAACACAAGAGGGGCCTTCCCTGATGAGGAATAGGCAGTGTATATGGTTGCTTTGATGTTAAATTTCTGCTTCCAATGTATACACAGGTAGACTAGTAGTATTAATTAACATAAGGCAATTATCCTTTCAAATTATTAAGGCATTCCATTATGGCACAGACAATGTAAGCTGAAGACAATTTAAGTAATGTTATTTCCTGCAGTATCTTGCATCTTTGATCTTAAGGTTAATTGAACCATTCACAAGTATAATATAATGTAATTAAGACATGAAAGGGAATTAGCATCTGCAAGCTAATCTGGTTACATTGTTAACATCTAACAAGATATAGGTAAACAGACAAATACAATTAGTATTTACCTCTAATATTAGAGTTAACTAACTCAGTGTTACAATTCCAATTTCATGTTTAGCTAGATTATGTTTTTATGTAGGTCCTGCAGCTTTAGCATGAAACGGAGTATCTACACACGAGTTTTTGTTTTATGCTGTTGTTTGCATTCTATGAGTTTGTTTTGCATGCTGTAACTCAAGCTAACTGATTATCAATTGACCCCAGTGAACAAACATGAAGTTGTAAATTGTGTCTAATACACGTCACAACCATTCATACCCAGAGGCAAATGTTGATTCCTAATTGGTGGTGCACCTGACACAAAACTCTAGGGTAAACTCTGCCAGGACTGCTCATGAGTGTCTTTTTTAGCAATTACAAACATTTGAGTTTCCCACATTAGAATTTAAAATAGTGTTTGTTACTCGGTTAGCTAGAGTTACAACACAATAAAAAATTCTAACGTGGACAAGCCAAAAGAAAAGGAAGTTCTGGGGGTAGAGAATCAAAGGGAATGAGGGAAATGTATGAGGAACAAGACAAAGTGGGCCAAAGTGACTTGGCCTTTACAAGTGAGTTATGGGTGTCCTGAACCTAGCTAGGGAAAGCTATGGAGTATCAGAACTATGTGAGTTAGGGTATATTGAGCTAAAAAGCCTGGAGGACAACTGAAACAAAGAAAAGATTCAACTGTCCAAAAGGTTATTTGAGGAACATTGACAAATTTGAATAAGCTTTTGATAAGCAATCAAAGTTTCAGGTGCTTAATACACTTATCCCAGAAGAACCCCTAAACTTTTTAAAATTCACCAATCCCCAAATAACATCTGCTGCATGTTTATGGTGAATAAATAACTTGGGCAATAAGTAATAGTGCTCTTGATTAAAATCTAGTCATATGACAAGATATGAAACTAAAATGTATCAAAACATTTACCAATCGATTTTAATGCTGCTCATACTGTACACTGACATAGAAGAAAAACATCTGATTAAGCAGACTTGTATTTGAACATAAGGTTGCTCCTTACTTGGTACCAGAGCACCTTGGGCCGAAGATTGATAATCAACTTTATAGTAATTTCATTGAACCTAAGGCTATATGTTCTGGACACCCGGGTGAAGGGAGGAGCAGAGCTGTCAACCAATCACTACTTGGTGGTGAGTTGGATCCGACGCATGGGATGCCAGTTGGATAGACACTGTCCCAGAAACGAGGCCCAAACGAGCAGTGTGGGTTGTCTGGGAACATTCGGTGCAGGACCCTGTGAAGAAAGACTTCAGTTCCCACAACTGGAAGAACTTCTGCATTCTGAATGAAGTCTTGGACATTGAGTCCAAGGGGACCATGTTCAGAGCCTCAATCATTGAGGCAGTCCACGAAAAGCTCTGGCCTGAAGACAGTTGATACCTGTCATGGTAGCAACTCTAGGACCCGCTGGTGAATACCAGGTGTGAGGGAAGTTGTCAAGGCAAAAAAGGAGGCCTTCCAAGAAATGCTTGTGAATCAGACTCCTGATACAACTGAGAGGTACCAGCTGGCTAGGAGGGCTGAGACTGTGGCGGTCATTGAAGTGAAAGACAAGGCTTGGGAGGAGTCTGGAAAGACCATGGAGAATGACTACTTGATGGCCTCAAAGGTGTTTTGGAAAATCATTCGTTGCCTTAGGAAGGGTTGGTGGGATGTTGCCTAGGTTGTTCTCAGCAAGGGTGGTGAAACGTTGACCATGACTGAGAAGATTGTTGAGAGGTGGAAGGAACACTTTGAGGAACTCCTCAACCTGGTGGACACCCCATCCTTTCAGGAGGCAGTACTGGAAACCTCTGGTGGAAACAGATCGATTTCTCTTGATGAGGTCATGCGGTGGTAAAGTGCTTTCACAGCAGTAAGGCAGCAGGGGTGGACAAGATGTTGAAATTACTGGATATAGTCGTGGTGTCGTGGTTAACATGCCTCTTCAGGTGCAATACCTCGGGATTGGCAAACCGAGGTGGTAATCCTGATCTTTAAGGAAGGAGACTAGAGGGCGTATTCCAACTACAGGGGGATCATGCTCCTCCTCCTCCCAGGCAAAGCCCATGCCAGGGTGTTGGAGAAGAGGCTACGTGTGTTAGTTGAACATCAGATTCAGGAGGAACAATATGGCTTCCATTCTGGATGTGGAATAATGGACCAGCTCTTTGCTCTCTTGCAGATACTCAAGTGTCATGGGAATTTGCTAATCCAGTCTACCTTTGTTTTGTAGACCTGGAGAAGGCTTATGACTGCCTTCCCCAAGATGTCCTGTGGGTAGTGTTGAGAGAGTATGAAGTATCTGTGCCGCTTTTGCATGCTATCCAGTCTCTCTATTCCTGGAGTGAGAGTTGTGTTTGCATTCTTGGCATTAAAATGAGTTTGTTCAAGGTGGGTGTTGGACTCCACCAAGGAAGCGTCCTGTCCCCACTCCTGTTCATGATCTTCATCTTCCTGTTCATGATCTTCATGTGATCTCTGAAGCACACTTGAATGCTTTGCTGCTAAGTGTGAAGTGGCTGGGATGAGAATCAGCACTTCCAAATCAGAGGTCATGGCTCTTTCCCAGAAGAAAGTGGACTGTCCTCTCCAGATGAAGGGGAAGTGGCTGCCCTTAGTGGAAGAGTTTAAGTATCTGGGGGTCTTGTTCAGGAGTGATGGTAAGCAGAGCCTGAAATTAACTGGAGGATTGGTGCAGCAGCAGCAGCAGCAGTGATGAAGGCACTGTACTGATCTGTGGTAGTGAAGTGGGAGCTGAGTTTTTGGATAAAGCTCTCATTTTATAGGTCAATCTATGTCCCCATCTTCACCTATGGTCATGAACTTTGGGTAATGAACAAAAGGATGAGATTGCAGGTATAAGCGGCGGAAATGAGGTTTCTCCACAGGGTGGCTGGGCTTACTTTCAAGATAGAGCTTGGCTATTTGGGAGATCCTCAGAGTAGAGCCACTGCTTCTCCAGATTGAGAGGAGCCAGCTGAGGTGGTTTGGGCACCTGATAAGGATGGCTTCCTAGCAGGCTTCCTCTGGAACTCTACCGGGTACATCCCACTGGGAGGTAGCCCCAACACTATCTTCTGGCTGGCCTGGGAATGCCTGTGAATCGCCCAGGAGGAGCTGGAACCTGTTGCATAAGAAGGGGAGGCTTGGTCCTCCCTACTCTCCATGCTGCCGCCACGACCCTCTCCAGGAAAAGCAGCATAAAGGAAAAGAAGAAGACTTTTGGGGTATAGACTATTTGGGAGTACCAAAATAGACTATTATAGTATTGCCAATATCAAGCTTTCAAAAACCATGAGTCAAGCTTGCCCAAAATCATGAGATTAAAAAAACCCAAAAAACTTCCCAGTTTTTAAACCAAGTATCTATTTTGGGTTCTTTTGGGGTTTTTTAATTTGCCTTCTTCTTCCTGATACATTACAGTGCACTTGCTTCTCATTTTTAAGTTCTCTCTACAACCTTCTGGGCTTGAAGCTTTTTTTTTTAGATGAAAAAAAATCTCATGCAATCTCCTCAATGTAAAATCACAGCTGCTGGAATCAAAACATCAAAAACTATTAATCTCATGGTAAAATTGTGAGAATTGCCAATACTCCCACTTACTCAACAAATGTCAAATCACAAATTGTCAGAAATAATAATAATAAAAATAAATATGCTGGTTTCCAAATCTTAACATTTATTTTGAAAAAATCCTCATTGGGTCAAGAAAGACTCCAAGGCTGATTCTTTAACAACAAGGAAGCATATCTTGGTGACTGGGAACTGGGCTGGGAGTCAGGAGACCTACATGCTATTGCCAGTTCAGCACTGACCTGTTATGAGACCGTCACAAGTTAGTTCACCTTTCTATGCCTGTTTTGTTCGATCTTGTTTTCTTTATTTAGGCTTCGTCTACACAAAAAATTGCAACAGTGTGATCAAAATTATGATTTTTTTTAAACCAGTTTTGTTAAACCAGTGCAAATGTGTGTTGCCATTGCTTGGGTTTAAACCCAGCTTACATCAATTCAGCTTGTGTCTGTAAATTTATAGGCACAAGATATACAGATATAATCATTTCTAAACTAGTACACACAAAAAAGTTGCACTGATTTAACTAAGCTCATTTCAATTAGACAAGTGCATTTTAAGTATAGGCAAGCCCTAAACTACAATCTCTTTGCAGCAAAAACTGTAACTTTTATATTTGCACACACTCCCTAGCACAATGGAATTAGATGTCTTTTGGGCCCCCGGCCACTACTGTAATAGAAACAACCACCAGCAAAAAGTGTGATAGAAAGACCAAACATCTACAAACACTATGTAAGATAAATCAAATTGTGAAGAAACTTCTGTAAGGCAATCGAAACTTGGAAAATAAAGACCCTGGAAAAAAGTACTTACCTGTCATATTGTGTTACCAGAATCACCCATAGTTCTTCAAATATACTACATGAATGAAGTGTGCTTCTTACAGCCTATAGTAGGACATCATAATCCACACTACACAAGACTTGTGCATGACATAAGAGAGCACTCACAACTTACAATCACAGAAAATGCAAACTCTTGATCAGCTAAGGACACAGAATAGATATGAGAATACTCATTCATGCTTTTCACATAACAAAAGATATTCAAGACCTCTCATGGCATCTAATAAAGAAAAATGTTAATGACAATGCTGATTGAATCTACTGTAAATTCTACCCCTTAAAACAGTTATATATATAAATTAAAGCAGTATATGATATTAAAACCTCATACAAGTAAACAAATGAAGCCAGTGAACAACATAATGGAAGAACAACATCTTTTACTCCGTTATTTTCTTTCAATTAAAATAAATATTCTAATTTGTCCTATCACTCTTTCTGATTTCATTTACATGGTTCTTCATCTCTCTTTGCTTCTTTCATATTATTTTCTAGTCTGATCACCATTGTCCCCCTATTTATCTCTCATACACACTTCTTCCTCTTGTCTCTGTGTCAGACCCCTCTAATAGTTACATTATTTGTTTAAACTTGAAGAGTTTATAAATTGTTTATTACACCGCTTATGTGCCAAGTGCTCCAAAATGAAAAAGGAGGAAAAGGGCTTTATAAATAACATTATTAATATTATCTCAAAGTTTGGAGAATGCAGAACTGCAAAGCAGTAACAACAAAAGGGAAAATATGCTAGGATTAGCCACAATGTTAAATACTAGCAAAGAAGCTTTTGTCTATGGAAAAGCTGACGTAGTGACTACCTCAGGGACTCATGAATGTTACACAGCTTTTTAACCACACAACTCATTAGTTCATAAAAGTAACAAACTTAATTAGGTTTGGATGAACTTTAAGTTAATTAGTATCAATGGAAAATAATGAATTATTTAAGATACTGCCAAGAGATAAATAGAAATCATCAATGCATTCTTAAATATTATTTACAGAAGTTAAATATATTTGCAAACCTCAAATATTCTGATCACAGATCATTGATAGAAAACACACAAAGATCAGTCCTGCTTCTTTTGGCAGGAAGAATAGTAACGTGATTGAGGCCTTGTCTACACTAAAAAGGGTTTGTCAGTATAACTATACTGGCAAAGGTATAACAGCAAGTACTCCTAGTTGAGACACAGTTTATACTAGCTAAGGTGTTATTTTGTTGTAACAGCTTATGTCAGTCTCCTGATCAAATCATAACAATATAGTGGACTTTATTTATTTTTTTACATTACACTCTTGGATGAACTTAAACAGGAAAATGATAAAAAAAAAACAGCAACACCCTGTCACCTGTGGGTGAACACTTTTCACAAAGTGATCACTCTATATGTGACCTATTAGTCCTCATCCTCAAAGGAAACCTGCATAACGCCTTCAAAAGATGAGCCTGGGAGCTTAAATTCATAACTTTGGTAGATTCTAAAAATCAGAGACTTAATAAAGACACTGGATTTATGACTTATTTAAAAAAACTATAACCCACTAACCCTCCTTTTTGTCCTATACAGGGATGTTAACAGGCCACTTCACCTTGAATGGTCCCTAAGAAGATGTGCTAAATACTTATGCTGAGCTATCTGTTCAACTATGTATTTAGTTGTGACACTCTTAGGACTAGTCTACACTTAAAACTTACAGTGCCACAGTTGTATTGGTACAGCTGTGCCGCTGTAAGAGCACTTGTGTAGCTGTGTTATGTTGGTGGGAGAGAGCTCTCCCGCTGACATAATAAAGCCACCTAAATGCGTGGTGGAATCTATGCTGGTGGGAGAGAGCGTCTGCTGGTGACATAACGCCCTTTCACACAAGCGCTTGTGCTGGCAAAATGTATGTCACCACAGAGGTGTTTTTCACACCCCTGAGCAACAAATGTTTTGCTCACATAAGTGCTATTGCAGACAAAGCCTTAATACCTTTCCGAGACCTGAAGAAGAGCTCTGCAAAGCTCAAAAGCCTGTCTCTCACCAACAGAAATTGGTCCAATAAAAGATATTAACTCACCCACCTTGTCTCTGTGACATCTGAGGCCTGGTCTACACTTCAACCAGTAGTCAACGGGAGATAGCAAGCCACATCAACTTACTTACGTTGCATCTTCACTGTGCTATGTTGACTGGAGATGCCCTCTGGTCGACACAGCCTGACTCCTTTCGGGGAGGTGGTTAATTTGCATCAACTGAAGAACACTTCTGGGATCGAATAAGCGGGACTCCACAAACCACTCAATCGATCCTGCTGCATCGATGCCCAAGATGCCGGCAGTATAGACATACACTGAGAGACAGTTTGGGAGCAAAAAGAGAAAAGTGGGAGTAGCAAGGAAAACATCACATCTGTAGGACAGGGAGAACAGTGAAGTCTATATCTTTCAAAGGATGGGAGCAACTTAATTAAACAAACAAAGTACAAAGAGCTCAGTAGGATTCCTTACTCAAATAATGTATCAGACCAACATATACCAAAATGTCACCAAACAAGATGTAATCAAATTAGCTTGTTGAATTGATTTATATAAATACTGATTTTAAAGCCCTGTGATAAATAAAAATAATAGTCCTTGGGAAACTATTCCAACTCTGGCCATGAACAGAAATTGATTAATAAACCCTATAATAATTCAATTTATATTGAAAAGTGAAGAGGGAAAGAGAAATACTTGATCTGACTTTGACATGATGGAAGATATGATCAGGAGATAGTGCAATTTATGGAAAGGCAAACTTAGTAGGTTCAATGCCCTAAAAAATCAATGTTTAACAAACTTACCTGATCATGCAATGGCACTAACAAACAGCAATTGGCAGGACAAGATAAGCCAACAATAGCCCACTAAATAAATTATCTAATTTATTCAGATCTGATATTTTGAAAGTCTGCATAAAAGAGCTTCTTATAAACAGAAAGAAAATTAACTGCTGTTAGGGAATTATTATATGGCTCAGTGCCACTTTCTGAGATAGGTGGGACTTAGGCAGCTGGTAACCAAGGAAATCAAGTAAGCTCCAGTCCCCAGCTCAGATGACTGCTGAACTTCCTTTCCCCAGCCAATTTACATCATGTCTTGCTTATGGGTGATCAGATGGTGACCAGTGCTGCACCATTTGCATCCCTTTCATAGAATCATAGAAGATTAGGGTTGGAAGGGACCTCAGGAAGTCATCTAGTCCAACCTTCTGCTCAAAGCAGAACCAACCCCAACTAAAATCATCCCAGCCAGGGTTTTGTCAAGCCGCACCTTAAAAACCGCTAAGAATGGAGATTCCACCACCTCCTTAGGCAACCTATCCCAGTACATCACCCCCCTCCTAATGAAAAAGTTTTTCCTAATATCCAACCTTTCACTTATACTTGTTTTCAGTTCTGTTTGTGGAGCATTCTGCAGTTTTCCTTTATTTTTTGTAGGTGACCTACAACTCCATGTAAAGAGAGAAGAAGAAGGCTGCATAGACCTCCTCTATGTTGATACTGTGAGAGTCGCTGTGGCAGGTTCTATATCCTATATATATGCACTGACATGGAGAACTCCTTCTATCCAGTGCTGTCCAGCAAAATTCATCCAATAGCCCCAGCTCTGCCATCAGTTTTTTGGAGTTTTTTTTAAATTGTTATCTACATGGTTATCAACATTTATGTTTTCTGAAAACTTGGTTCTCAAATTGTCATTGAGAAATGCAGGACTAAGTCCTCAAACTCAAGAATCTAACTCATTTACCAGAACAATCTTAGCTTATATCTTGCCACCCAGAGTAAAAGGTACTTCAAAACATTAAGGGGCATCATTTGGTAAGATAGCAGAGTCCTTTCCTTTTCAGAAGTGCTGTCTTCATAATGGAATGCTCCTGAAAATAACAGGATGCAGATGAATATGCAAATATGACCACAGTACAAATTGTCACTTGGTATTAAGATTCTGACACATTTCTGTCCTCAAATGAATTCATAGAATCATAGAATATTAGGATTGGAAGGGACCTCAAGAAGTCATCTTGTCCAACCCCCTTCTCAAAGCAGGACCAACCCCAAATATATCTTCCCAGCCAGGGCTTTGTCAAACCAGGCCTTAAAAATCTCTAAGGATGGAGATTCCACCACCTCCCTAACTAACCCATTCCAGTGCTTCACTACCCTTCTGGGAAAAAGTTTTTCCTAATATCCAACCTAGACTTCCCCCACTGCAACTTAAGACCATTGCTCCTTGTTCTGTCATTTGCCATCACTGAGAACTGCCTAGTTCCATCCTCCCTGGAAGTAGCTGGGTAGTTGAAGGCTGCTATCAAATCCCATTCTATTCAGATTTTCACATTATGCTGAACACTAAAGTATGATATGTGAGTATCTTTCAGGTTGATGGGAATAAAATCCCAATAGACGCATGTAAAAATTAAAAGCTTAAATCATTCAAATGTATCTTTTCTTTTAGCACTAATACGTTATATCCATTCTGTCAGCCAAGACAGTCTCAGACAAAATCTGCACTTGTCAGAGTTCAGTTCCAGTTTAGCCTATTATAAAAACTGATTTTATATCTGTTGCAGGAAGTTTTTGAATCTATATTTCTCCCATGCCAAGAAAATGTTTATGAAATAATTCAAATAGTCATTTCTAGTCCTAGTTTACCCTGTACAATCTGACTTTTAGCCTGTGGAATTGATTCACATCTAAACATTTCCATAATATGCTTCCTGAAAGCATTAATATGGGAACTATTAGCCCAGTAGAACTTTTTATCACAATCAGCTCTGGAGCTACTTTTTTTAAACTAATACAGTGATTTAGGTGAGCAGTTCACTCCACAGTCATGCAAAGATAATTCATTCTTGGGTGATTTATGGGTAATGTGTCATATGAGCAGAGAAACTGCCAAACCAGAGCAGACCAGTGGGTCCATCTAGTCCAATATTCTGTCTGTGACAGTGGTCAGCACCTGATGCTTTAGACTACGGTGCAAGAAAATCTCAACTGAATAGAATAAACTGACCTGGAAAAAATCTCTATCTAATACCTATTAATTAGTGGCTGTCTTGTGTCCAAAAGTAATGAGGACAACATCTGTCATTAAAACAATAAGAAAAATGACCCGTTTAATGATAGATGGGCTCATGATTCATATTAATATCTAATCCTTTTTAATCCTACTGAGGCTAATTGATATCTTGTGGCAATGAATCCTCCAAGTTAAGCATATATTATGTAAAAAAGTATTTGATGGTTTTAAATTTGCTGCCTTTCAATTTCATTGAATGTCATGTCCTCTCTAAACAAATGTCTGTCTTTTATATTTTTCTTTATACAGAAGTCTCTGCATTTTTTGCCACCCCTGTCTGAAAGCTACTTCTGTAGTTACTTTTTGAAGATATGCATACAAAATACATTTTGTTAGTCAATGCAATCTAATAAAGTTTAGTTTAATCAAAATTAAAACACATTTGAAGCTCTGGCATCATCTGAATGGGATCCATTCCAATATTTAGAATAGTTCTGACAAAAACCACTGAGATCAAATTTCTTAAATGAATAAATTCAAATCTTCTCATAAGACTATTTCTTTTCCAAACAATACACAGTAAAATGATCACCGTTACATCTGGCAGAATCCCTTCTGAGTATTGTGTTCTGGTCTACAAAGAAATAACATCTTTTTTACTGTTTTGATGTTTTGTGATACTATTTAGCTGTTTAAATATAGTTACTTGCATCATGTAAAATGCATTATATCCAGATGAACTAAATGTATCTATAAGTCTTATAACAATATTGAAGTTAGATGCACAAATATTACTATGCCTAGGTTTGTGAAGATATATTGATTAAAATCGTAAGCCAACTGAAGTCAATGGAAACAGGATTTCATCCACTGTATTTTTGAGGAGGAGAGGGGGTACCTATAGATGCAACCAGTGTACTGTATTTTGTACTTCTACTTTAGTTTAATTCCTTAATGGTTTAAATAGGCCTCTTGGGTTCTGACTCCTAATCTCCGAGTGGTAATGACTTGGACACAAAAAGGATGTTAATACGTCTATCATATTTTCCTCACTATCACACAAATTAATACCACCTATACTTCCTGGGTGGAATTAATACAACTCATTCTTCATGCTATTCTCCAGAAATAACAGGATAAATTACTTAACTTCCCTGATGGGAAAGAGATTAAAAAAAAGCAAATGACTTATGAGCTGTACCCACGTCAATATGTTCAAAGGCTACACATGTAAACAGCATACAGAGCCAATGCCATAGATCAAAAAGAATGAAATTTCTCCTTGTTCATATTGCTTTCTCAAATTCAGATTGCCAAAGCATAGGTGATTATATCCCTGAAAAATTGTTTCTGAACTATCATGAGGATTGCTGCTACCACTATTACAGATAGTTAATGTTCAAATTCTTAATTTCATATTGCTACAATGATTATCTATTGGTTCATTTAATGGAGGAGGGAAAAGGTCAGGTTATCCTTGGTGTTATCCCATATAATATGAGCGCTTATGTCCAAATGCCAGTATGCATGACGTTATACTATTTTTCAGAATATATTAAGAAAATAAGAATGGCCACACTGAGTCAGCTCAATGATCTACTTGGACATTAACCTACCTCTAAGAGTGGCCAGTACCAGAGCTGCAGGGTGAGTGTACAGAGCAGGGCAGTTGGAGTAATCCCACCTTGATCATACAGTGGCCCCACTGACTGTTTGACAGGCTTCCTGCTCCTGATATACTAAAAAACATTTTGTGTCCGCAATGTGCAGGAGGTCAGATTAGAGGATCATGATGGTCGCTTCTGGCTTTAAAGTCTATAAGTTTTGCATCTCAAATTCTTTTCTGGTTTGCCTCATTATACTTGTATACATAGACTGCGCACCTTTCTATTATTCTCATGAGGCTTTCACTTCCAAATTTTAAAGGATGCCTTTTTGCCTCTAATGGCCTCCACTACTCTCGATGGTGGTCCTTTTCTTATGTTTTCTGATTTGGGGTATACATTTAGTCCGAGCCTCTGTTATGGTGTTTTAAAATACTCCCCATGCTGTTTGCAGGTATTTAACCCTGGTGACATACTCTTTGTCTGGGCAGTACCTTTGACAAGAATAAGTCATTGACAACAACAGAAATTGTAATCTTCCTATCTCTAACAGTAACAGAAGTATTGGCAGTATTTGTGGATGTACAAAGCACATTACAGCAGTGGCTTTCACTATTGCTGTTCTGTTTTTCATCATTTTCTCCTTTACATCATGGATTTAAACTAATATTTGTTCCAAAGTCTTATCCTATGGAGCAGCCTGGAAAAACACAATTTCACCAAGAAACAGAACTCATTAAACACATAAGGCACTGGAAAAAATGAAATACCAATGTCGTGTGTCCAAGGTTGTGTGATATAGTTTAATGAGGTGAAAGCTGTGCCCACTGCAGCTAGACAACACAAGTAATATACAGACCTGGTGCTTTAAAACTCAAGCAGGCCCTAAAAAAGGGGGAATTTCTTATGTGAGCTCAATGGTATTTAATAGAATTCAGATTCCAGGGGACAAAATCCCCTTCAGCAAAGGATTCTAAACATTTTAATGTTTCAGAATGGTAAAACTGTGGAGGACCACATACAACCCCAGCCAAAAGAGCTTTTAATTCTCTAAGAAGAATAAAAAAAAATCAGAAAACAAAAGATCTTTAAAATATTTTTGTGTTTCATCTCCCTCCCCCCCCCCAGTCTTTTCCAGTAGAAGCCATTGAAAACTTCAGACCTATTCAATAAACACTGTTTTCTCCACTAACTCTATGATCAAAATCTTGGCGCCTTTGAAACCAATAGTAAAACTCTCATTGACTTCAATGGGACCAAGATTTTGTTCCATTAATACAAAACTTCTTGTTCGGTCACAGACAAACTGAAATGGCCACTGACAGTATTAGAATGTCCTAGGTTTGTATTAGAAAATGTTGTTAGATCCAGCTGGGATTTTTTTTGTTTTGTTTATCAAATTTTCTCTATTAATTTTTGAGAGGTTCAGATAAAAAAAAAAACTGGAAACAATTTATTTTTACAAAAACATCATTTTCTGTTCATAGCTATCTATATTACAGAAAATGGTTAATTTGTCAAAAATGGACTTTTCCCAATAAATAAACACACACACACACAGAATGGGTAATTTTCTATGAGCTCTAGATATGTTTAAATACATTTGGGAACACATGAATTAGAAGACATCATTCTGGTCACAATTCTGCAGTCACTCTGGACCAAGACAAGTTGTACTGAGCACATGTCAGCTAGTCTTGGTTATATTTACTGCAAAGTCATAATCAGCATTGTGTCATCTAATTCAAACATCCCAAATCATGTAAAAACAGAACAACATTTTCTAATGATGGCAAGATCTTTGAAAGGGACTTTTAAAAAAAAAAAAAAAAAAAAGTAAAAAATGCCTTTAGCAGCATGGAGAAGCATTTACTCACAGTAAACACCTCCAGAGTTAGAAGCAGCCTGTGCTATTAGATCATTAATAGTTAAATACCTTTGCCACAAATAAGCCTCTGAACAATCTCACAGATTCTGTTTATAAAGCTTATGAATGTGGTATAGACACTTCCTCAGTATGACTCCTTATACTTAAACAGTCTCACTTCATTGCTAACAGACGAAGTTTATATTGCATAACCCTAAAATTCAGTTCTTGGCATTAGATTTTCTACATTTATACAGTATGCAATATGCCAAATCCTTTTTAATCCTATAACAAATTACTGTTTAAACTAGGGAGCACAGTAATGATACTATTGTATTAGCATTTATCCTTGAACTGAAATACTCCTATAACATAATAGCAATCCGCACCACACCACTACCAATAAACTCTTGGATGAGTGATTTCTAGATCTGGATTAATATAACAACAAATTCTCACGAGTGTTCATGTAACTTAAAAAGGAATTCATTGAAGACAAAGAAGCTCACACCCCTTTTAAGTTGGCTTTCTGTGAACATTCAAGTAATTAAATCTGAGTTGGGCAAATGCTCAGGAAAAGTGAATGTTAAACTCGCACGCTTGAGTATTGAGAACAGAAAGGGTATAATTTATATGGAATGAGACACCATTTGGATAGCAAGATTCCTCAAATCCCTCCGAGTCTTGACCCAGGCAATTAAACAAGCCAGACAAAGGTCTGATTGCATCCTTCACAACTAGAATTAGGCATACACACACAATTACTTCATGGCAATGTGACACATTACATTTAAACTGTGCACCCAGCCAATAAATATTACAGAAGCCTATTTTTTTCTAGCAATATTGCCCTAGGCAAGGCCTGTGTGACCTAGAAAGAAAAAGCTTTTGCCATTAACAAATTCAGGCTGGAAACTAGAAGACGGTTTCTAACTATCAGAGGAGTGAGGGTCTGGAACAGCCTCCCAATAGTAATGTAGGGGCAAATATCTTAGCTGGTTTTAAGAGAGAGAACTGGACACATTTATGGGTGGGCTTGTATGATGGGGTTGCTTGTGATGGTGAGAGGCAGGACTCAGCAGCCCTGGGGGGTCTCTTCTGGTTTATGACTTATGTGTCTAAAGCTCATGTTTCAGGGCTTCAGAGACACCTGTCTGGGTCAGGAAGGGATGTTTTTCGTCTCTGTATTCTGGTGTGTTTTTTGGTCTCCTTCCTCTGAAGCATCAAGAGTGGACATAGGTGAGGACAGGACACTGAAGAGTGTGGGCTCAATGGTGGCACCGAGAATTCTCTCTTTCATATGTTCAGCTGGCTAGCTCTTGCTCACATGCTCAGGGTCTAACTGATCACCTTATGTGGCACTGGAAACCAGTTTTTCCACCAGGTCAAACTGGTGGTGTCCTTGAGGAATTTTCATCTTCCTCTAGAGCAGGGCGTGCAGGTGACCTGCCGGAATCAACTGGGTATATTTCACTTAATTCTCTGCCATGGCAGGGACCTCTGTCCCTCCTATTTTCTGTGCCTGTGGCACATAATAGTTTAACCTATGGAGTGTAATATTTTGGTCAAATTTTGGTGGTCTGTTTAGAGAGCTGGTATTGAGTGGTGTTGGTAGTCATGATATACAAGAGGTCAGAGTTGATGATCTGATAAACTCTGTGAGTCTGACTATTTTCTAAACTGTCCTACTCCTGTTAACCAATTCCCTAAGTCATTTTTCCTCTTTCAGAGCTCCAAAGACACAGTGGCTGCTTCCAGTCCTCCTCCTAGTTACATTATCATCCAGTCAGGAAGCAAAAACAATTCTATGGAACTTATGCAACTCTGGTGATTTTATCACATCTCACACTATGTGGAGTTAAAACCTGGCCACCTGGCCTTTTCCGTAGTCAAGGCAAGTTTTGCCATTGACGTCAAAGGGGCAAGGATTTCACCCTTGATGTCCCTCTTAAAGTTCCTGGAGTCCTGCAAATATGTGAGACTCTCAGCTTTTATTTAAAAAAGGGAAGTTCATAACCCTCATGGTTGCAGACAGAAGCTTGAAAATGTGAACCCTAATACTCCCAGAACCAGAAGTAAAATGAAGATACATATATTTAAATCTCTTGTGGGTGGGGGTTCCAAAAAACTTGAGGTTGCCAATGCTGCTTATGAAACCAGCCACAACTTACCATCTATTAACCTTCTTCCACCCTTCTCTTCCCCACAGCCAGAGCTCCCTTTTAAGCCAGTCCTCCATATGGAACATGCCCAGCAGATGCTGAGGGGTCAGGCCTTCTTGGTCCACTACTGTTCCACACCTCTTTTACCATAGTGTGAACCCCATCACACAGACCCAATCATAGCTCAACATTTAAACTGAATGTCAGCAAAAGCACCACAATGATTGTAGTCTGAGAAGGAGAACTATGATATTAGTAAGGTAGGTTCATGTTAAATTACTAATCAGTTCTTAACTTATAAATGAACTCCACTTACTGATGAAAGATTTAGATTAACCTTTATTTTCCACATTTTTTTTAATATTCTTGTTTATTGGTAGAGCATCATGCATTAAATATGGACACCTGAAGACAACCACAAGATCATAATCTTTAAATTCTCATGAGAATCTGTTATATTTGTACCATTTTCTGTTTCCATTTTCAGTAACATGAAGCAGAATTCATGTTTTGCCGTGGTTCTATTCTTTGGTATATGCTGACATATGTGGATTTCAAAGTTATCTCCATGAATGTCAACAATAGATGTCTGACTGAAAATCAGGGAAACTGGGCTGGAGTTATGGATGGGTAATGAGTACAGAATTGTTAGTGGGTTTTGTCATTCTTAATTACTATATTTACTTTATAATTAAAATGAGCAGATCTGGTGAACATTTCTGATTTTCAGTGCAGAGGAATAACTTTGCATATAATTCAATGCACTTAAACTGCAAATAATGTTCCCTGTATTATAATCTGTAACATAGAATACCTTCCTTTTTCTGAATAAATAGTATTAAAATGAAAAAAAAAACAGAATAAATTTACAGTAGATATTGTTTCACTCTGACATGTAGATTAATAGATTATGCCTATCGGTAACATTCTAGGGGTGAAATTCATTCCTATGCAGAGGATTAGCATGATGTATAAGTAGTGTACTAACAGGACTGAAGTCATACGTAAGTGGTACATAAAGCTTGTCCCTGCGTTCTGCACAAGGGTTAGTTATTCCGTAGGTACCGACCAAGTTTAAAATGAAAATAAGAACTTTGTACATGCACGTTTGGATTCATCAAAAACCTCTCTTACCTCAGAACAAATTATTCCTGCCACATTCCCCTATTCAACCACTCCTCACTAGTTACTACTAACAAAAGCCTGGGAGAACAGGTAAGTCTTACAGATCCTGAAGTTCTGGCTCTGGTGGGTCCAGAATTGAGGGAAGAGGATTCCAGAGGCAAAGATTCCTAACCAAGAATGCATCCCTAAAGAGGAGATTTCTCAGACAGTCGGGACTCTAATGTGATTAAGAACCAGGTTTTTATAAAGTTGAAATGTATCTCTGTTCAGAGAACAGCACGAAGCTTATGTTCTATTTAAATCATGTTGTTAAATCTCATGACGTTATCTTGTGACCAAATTTCATGACATTTGTTAGCTTTCTTAGCTCCTGGAGGCATGTGATTACAAGAGAATCTCAGCTTGCATTTACAAAATAAAAATTGTTGCAGAGAAGAACCTGAAAACATAACTTGCATGCAGCCAAGTGGCTCAGATACCAGGAGACAAATAAAAAAGAATCCCAAATGTATTACTTTTGCAATCTCATGGTTCTTTAAGCTATTCTAATGACTTTGGGGCCTGATTCATGATTTTTGAATTCTTGGCAACATTGCTTACATCTCACTTAAGTCTTCAAAACAGTGAGGGTTAAGTAATGCCAAAGTCTTTGTGCTGGCAATCTGCACAGGGGTGAATTTAATTCAAAGACAGAAAGTCAGGGAAGGAACACAATTTTTTAATACTGAAATGTAGACATAATCCAGCCCATCACATGGAGTCTTGTATGAAAAGGAAACCACAGCTGGGATGTTCAAGAATCTGAAAGAAAAATGGTAGCTGTACTTGATGCAATGATATATAAATCCCTTGTGTCATCACACATATAATAGAAAAGGAAATTGCAAGAATATTTGTGCTAGCCTACAAATACCTTATTCTTTAACATTTGCTTATTATTATAAAGTAGTTCTTTCTGGGAAGAAAAAGCAGTGAGTGGAAATCTTACCTTCTCTTCAAAGAGTACATAGGTCCCTACATGTAATGGTACTCTGAGACCACAATAATTGTGCTGCTGTTTCCTGGGCTGGGATAGTGTGTGGGGGGGATGTCTGTCCATGTCAATGCCCTTTGATTAGCCACATAACAAACTCTCTAACTTTGGATTTGCACTAGGACCCAGGATTTGTCCCAGATTTATTAAATGGCTGAAGAAATATCTGCTCTTTTACTTTGGGCTGGATTGTACAATTTACATGGGGCCGTGAACAGGGTGGGTGGTGGTTTCAGGATACACAGTCTTCCCAGGCTGCTCAGCAGGCATGGCGTGCTCACACTTTGCTCCATCTGTAAGGCTGGAGAAAATTGGTCCATAATAAATCAGTCTCACTCTGCAGGCTGGTGTGGAGGAGCAGGAGGGGAATGGCCCTGGCTTTTTCCTGCCCATTTCACACAATTTGTTTCCTGGAGTAAGCAAGTACCAAGCTGTCCCTGCACATAGGGAAAGACGTCACTGGCAGGCTATGCAAGGGGGCTTCTAGCATGTCCCCACATCCCTGAACATGGGATGGCAAGAGGAACGAGTTACTTCTTGTATCCTTTTTAGCTGACTTCCTCTCTTTTTGGCTTGCAGCCTGTTACAGAATCTGCAGTAGGTTTAAAAATATTTACTGTGTGTTGCGTAAAACTGGGGTTCAGTGAACAAACTCCTCCATTTCCCCACTTCCACCCCTCTTTCAGTACATGCACACACACCATTGCTTTCAATATCTTTACAATGTACATTTCCCAAAATTTCTGGCATATAGGGAAAGAATGCAAATAGAAAATCAAATCCTTCTGACTGGTCTGATTCCTGAAGTTTCTTTCTCATTGAAACCGCAGGGGTGGAAGACCTTTCAGAGGTTTTGGCAATTTTTGGCTATTATTGTAAATTTCTAAGTACAGCAATAAAGAATATTTAAAATTAAAGACTGGCAGAGCAGTTACTCATTGCTTAGATTCCTGTGGATGCAATCAGAGAAGACATATTAAGGCAGCTGCGGTTCAGGTTCCATTTTGCTACTTTAGTATTTTCCATAAAGTAACAAGATTACACGTGTCTGTCCAATTTCATTTCTTTACCTGTTCCATGTTGCAATTTGTGTTTTTTCTTTGAGTCACAAAATGGAAAGAGAATTATAGAAATTCAGAGAGACTATGACTATGCAAGGTAAATATTATGGGCCCTGTTCAATTAGAGCAAGATTCAAAGTTCTTTGAAGTCAATGAAGTCTTTCTATTGACATCCATGGACTGTGCATCAGACCCTTAGGGATGACAAAACATGGGTGGCATGAGCAACGGGAGAAGGCAGGAAGCACAAGTGCAGCATTTTGCAAGTTAGTCTCCAAAGTGGTGTTATTGTCCTTTTGGGGGATGGGATGCATTCTGTTCAAGCTAGAGAAAAATGGTTCTTGTGCTAGAAATGATTACAAAGGAGAAGATATTTGGCAAAACAAAAGGCAGAATGAAGAGGTGAGGAATAGCCTGGGTTATGCTGTAACATAGATAGAGATAACGTAACAATTAAAGGGCCCACAGCCCCTACGTGGGCTGCTCTTGCATAGAGACCAAAATCTCTCAGGTTCTTCTGGTGAGTTTCCTACTCATTCCTCCATTCAGTGTAGATGTTTCCTCACCTGTCACCTCCCACAGAAGTAGCAGAAGGTTCATCTTGCAATCCTCCAAGATCCTCTGGTGTTTGCAAAGGCTCAGATCTTCCCCCTCACTAGCTTCTGTCTTCTTGGGCATGGAGGTTTGGGGAAGGTGGGCAAATCAATGCCGACTCCAGGCCTCATTCAAAGTCCATTGAAATAAATAAAAACAGTCCCACAGACTTGGATAAAACCTTGAATAAACATTTACTTACCCCCTGAAATTCCGTGCTGCCCTCCTTGGACTTTCAGCCCCACACAATCAGATTCCAAGCCCCTATAGAGAGACTTCTTCAAAGTGTGTCACAGAGGTGGCATTTCCCTCTTTTGTATCCCTAGGGCCAGATCCACTGGTCCTTTGCTCCTGAAAGTGAATTGTTTGATATGACCCTTTTTTACTGTGATATATTCTGAAAATTCTGCATTTGTATCAACCTTGCCAACATTAGGAAAAAAAATCACAGGTGGATTTTTCAAAACCACCTGAGTGACTTCAAAGCACACTGAAACTCAGTGCGACTTCTGCTCTTGAACACTGTTCAAAACCCCACCCTTCAAGTACATCAGGCTACATGTGTAGGAAAATATATTCCCCCATAATCTGGAAATCTAGATGCTTTATAAAATTATGCTTTTTTCCTAATTTCAGACTACAGAAAGCCAGCTGGGAAGCAGGCTGTGTTTTCCTGAAGCCTTTAGACTTTTGCAGAAAAGTTTGAAACAATGTTGTTGTTGTTGTTGATGAACTATTGGGGGGGGCGGGGGAGGGGGGACGTTTAAGTTAAAATACCTGAATGTACCTGAATACTGTCTTTTTGTTGAGGTTATAAACCTTACACACTTAGGCTGTGATTTTCAGAAGAAGTAGAACCCAAGAGAATTGGATGCCTAAGTCTCTTAAACTCCTTTGAAATCCCCAGCCTTTGGGCTGAATGTATCTCTAAGTACTATTACTCTTGGCAATGCATTAAGATCTATTTAATCTTTTCAGCATATCATCTCTACTTTTATAGATTTTAAGGCCGGGAAAGACTATTATGATCATCTAGTCTGACCTCCTGCATGACACATGAACAGAAAGGTGAAATGCCTTCACAGTGGGTGAACAGAGAATAAAACTCAGGTCTCCTGACTCCCAACACTGTATTCCATCTGCCAAACCATGCCTTCTGCCTACATAGTCTCTTTGTACCTCTTTGTTGGTCTCTCGCTCATTCCATCTCTCTTTTTGCTGGACCGCTTCCTTCATTTGTTCTCAGGCCCCCAGTACCTCTCTTACTGCATTATTACATTACATTCATTCAGCTACATTCTCTCTCCCCCCCAGTCTTTATCAGGCACCTCTCCCTCTCTCTGCTAATGGTCTCTTTCAACCATTTCACACTTTGTTAGGTTGTTTCTTCTTCTTTGTCCTAACAAAAAGTTTTTCTGTTTGGAATGTTCAAGTCTATGAGTTGGTTCAAAATGCCTTAAATATGTTATTCTTACCACCATCAGAAGCAATCCATCACTAACTATTCTGGATCTAGAGCCTGGCTCTTGAGTAGCAATAGAGAGCAACAGGACTTTACATAGGGTGCCAGCTGGAATAAAAGAAGTGCTGCTTACTAGGTCTTTGTTTCTGAGCTTGGGAAGCTGTATTTTGCAGGTAGTATTTCCTTACAAAGAAGTTGATGGTGAGAAAAAATATCAAAAGATGAAGAGAACGATGGATGCAAAGGAAGAATTCAAGTCTCAAGCACATGCAAATTGACAACATATAAAAGGCAGATTCGTGCAGTGAAAGCACTTCAGATGGAATAACAAGTAAGTATTGTATGTAATAGTAAATATAAATGTCAAGAACCTTATTGCTTCAAATAATTTGTGTCAGTCCCACACATCTGCACAGGATACTTTATTCTGTATGAAAGCCACACAAAAAGCTTTAAATTATTCCCCTTTGTGAAGTAATAATAACAATATCATCATGATATTAACTTTCATTTCATTAACTTTCATTTCATAAGAATAATTAGCAAATCATGACCCTCCCGGTTGCAACCTACAACTTGAGCTAGCACAGATTAATTAAGGAACTCTTCCCCCACTATAGTGAACACAGTTTTCTCTTCCAAAGATGGAGGTACAGTATTTCACATTCATTGTTTTCAGCTATATGGTATTAAAAATCAGACATTAAAACTCTGGATAAAGCAACAAAAATCTAGCTTCTATGTTTAATAGTCAGTCAATGTTCCCTTTGCATTAATAAAACACTTGCAAAACAGGTGATTTTCAGAAAGGAACTAAATCAACAATGCTGCCTGATCCTGAATCAAATTTGGGAGCTGAACCGATAAGCCAAAACAACAGCCGATTGCAACATAGTTTTAAATCTATGAAAGAACATTTGGAAATCATCCAATTAATTTCCTGAGGAACTGAGGGAGTGAGGAAATCTTCTATATTTTCCTTTGTGCTTACAAAACCTAATGTCTCCCTATGGAACATTGCACAGCATCTAGTCCCCTCACTAACCTGTGTAGGCTGTATTTTACAGCTGTCAGAGTAAAATTAACACTAGAGCTTTCTATGCTGGGTCATCTTATCTGAACTGGGCTTTCCTTTTCTACAATAGTAGCAGGAACTGCTTGAGACTAATCTATCAAAAGCTAGAGATCTGATAGGCCAGGTTAAAGGTGAAGTATTTCCTTACATTTAATGTATGGCCACCTAAAGAACAATATAGAGGGCTTTATTCATGCAAAAAAAGTTTCAGATCATTTTTGACAGACCTCTGCACAGTGTACATGGAGTATTACTTACATGTTTTGGGAGCCATGCAGTCTTGGAATGTTGCCGCCTCAGTCCTCTTCTTGGTCCTATTTTGTAGATAAAAAAACTGCCTTGAAGGCTATTGATGCTGCTTTACACATTTGAAGAGATTGTCATTAAAAAACAAGCAAATGGTTAGTAACCATTTTTATTGTCTAGATTGCAGTATTACCCAGAGGTCATCAGGTAGTTTGTGGTTTGCATCCCATTTTGTTTGTCTGTCTTCTCCGGAGATGTTTGCTTGGTTACTGGGGGATACCTTAATTGCTTTTGCATGTGTTGTACTGGTTCCAGTGGTGTCCTATGTTTCACTACCTAACCAAGTTCTTTATTTCTGCATAGAACTCCTGTCTACTGTAAACATCACATAAAGCCAAGCTACCATGTGCTATGTTCCAAGGTTGTCTTTAAAATCTTGATGCAATTCCAGGTTGTACTAATGAACAGCTGTGCATTAAATCAGTTTTGACTATGCATCATCACAGTTTTGCTTTACTTCATTAAGATGCTTCACACATTTGCAGTTGCTTTAATTCCAAAGTCTAATTGTAGTTGTTACTTTATTTGGGTGCCAACATAGATGGAATCCATCTTCGAGTTAAGTGCATTGAGACTTAGAAGAGAACAAATGGTTGGCATTCAGCGCTAATAAATTTAGTGCCAAGTAGTTTTCAGCACAAATTCAGTGGAAAATCTTATGTTAATCAATACTATTTATTTGTGTCATGTGTACCAGGGAGAAATATGGCAGCACAGTCTCTTGTAATATATAGATTGAGATCATGGATGCATGCAGAAAGGATGTACGAAGAGCATTCTTCTTCCCCACCAAAAAAAGCCAGTCTAGATCATCTGCTTTTTCTCTGCCCCTTCCCACTAATGTGTTGCATTGACGGTGCACAGCTGGTATTAGCACCTACTGTTAATAAGGGTACAGATTACTCCAATGGCACTTGCATAGGTAAGTAAGTAAGTGGAACTGCTGCTTTGAAACCACATCCAGTGTTTGTTGATTGAAAGAGGTACTGAGTTCATTTGAGCAGCTTTTAAGTGGCACACTGGTGCATTATCGGAATGGGGGAAAAAGGGGAGAGAAAAAGTCGTTCCAGCCCTAGCTATACGAGCAACATAGGCAAATAATTTTGGGGTGCCCTCCCCAGCCAATCATGAAGTGTCCATAGTCCAGCTTCATATGATAAAGCAATGCTATATAGCATTGAACAGGTCACAGTCCCTCCTTTAAATGTCACACGGTTTGTCTATATGATCTATCCCTACAGCCAACACAGAAGATTAGAGATAAGAGAAGAGAAGGTAACATCCACAATGAGATGTTAAAGATGGTATGAACTTCCACAAAAAATCCTGCCTGTATGAACTAGTGCTTCGTATTCAACTCTACCTCAAATTAATCATGTAAGGCCAGATTCTTACTACCTCACTTACGATAAATAGGACCTTACTCCACAAGTTGTTCCATGGGGCTAATTATGATGTAAGGTACTATTTAGCATAGTAAAGTAATCAGAAATCGGACCATAATTTGTAGTGAAACTCTATACTACACAATACTGTGGGCAGGTCTACACTGCTGGCAAAATTCGGCAGCAGTCGATGGGAGTTATGCAAGCTACGCAGAGTAGCTTGTGTAACTCCCATCAACTTCATAACTTCTCTTTAGTAACGTCTCCACTGCACTGCGCTGATGGGAAATGTGTTCCCGTCGACACAGCACTACGCTTTTTGGGGAGGTGGTTTTATTAGATCGATTTCCGGATTGATTGAGCATGTCTTCACTGCCACTCAATTGAACCGGAAAAATCGATATGATGGTGGGAAATTGCCATCATCAGTGTGTACATAGCATGTATATGCTCATATATGGATTATATTTCTGTATCACAATCCCATGCTCGCATCTAACATTTTGCCATGTTTTCACTATGTGCATGTTTGTTACCTTTGGAACATGCTAATACTCAATACACAATGAAATTTAAGCACAAGAGATTTTCTTCAAATTGGTCATTTACCTGTAAATTATTATTTGTTAACACTGATAATATGGTCAGCCTTATAGAAGACACAAAAGTGATAGAGTTCCCATCTAAAACAGTTTACAGTCCAAGCCTGACAGAGAAGATATGAGGCACCAGGAAACACTGAGGAAGGAATTACCCTGGAATTCCTCCCACTGCATATTTACTAACTGACTTTTTATGGGCAGTATCCTGTATTTGAATCAGGCAGAGTGCTTGTTTTTCCAAAAATATGTTAGCTCTCCTTTGTACCTCATTGAGTGTATCTGTTTAAATAATGGTCTTTACTTAACAAAAATTACAATCCAATCCTCTAACTTTAGTTTGCCTTTATTTCCTGAAATGTAATAGTTCCTAAATTTTGTTATTGGTTATAAGAGATCAGGTTTTCACAATAGGGATTTCATACTACCCCATGACCTGCATGAAACCCTGCTTTTATTTAGAATTGTGGTCATGACTTTAAAACAAACTATTAAGAAAATTCAGAATTAAGGCTGTCATTTCCATCTCTACCATGCCTGATTTTTGAGATAGTGGAGCACATGATGAGCAAAATCATGAATTCAGGACAGGATTGAGGGAAAAGTGGTATTTCTGTACTTCCATTATCTCAGAATAGCTCTATGTTTCTCTTAAAACAATAAGCAATGTGATATTTAACATACCATCATTAATCTTCACAGTTAACACCTTGATAAAATGAATGGGATAAACAACACTTCTCTGAAAGCAATTTTTAAGCTGATTGTCTAGAGCTTGAGGAAGATACTTCTGCATAGGTTTGGATTTGGCAGCTTGTCTTCACATTTATGGGGACTAGAAGCTGTTCTGATAATGAACAGAAGGATTTTGACCTGTAGTGAGACGAGTGAAATCCATCCTTCCTCCTCTGCTGGAACTGTGCAAGTTCAGGCCCTGCAGCATTTTAGTTTGGAACCATATAAGTGTAACCACCCTTTGGAATTTATCAGCTCTTGAGACACTGAACTGAGCCTCTTGGAGACCTACCCAACAGCTTTCAACAACAGTGGCTTCAGGATCTTTGGACACCATGTCACAGCCTGCTTAGAGTCTGGCGCAGGGACAGAATAAACTTGACAGTGCAGCAAATGCCAATTGGGAGCGTCTGATGGGATGATTTATAAAGACTGTTTTCTGAGCCATTGAGGAGCCAGGGCTGCTCAGACCCTAAGTAGGAGGGGAGAGGCTGACCCAAAGACAAAGAGACTAGATTTAAATTCACATAAGAACCTACATCAAAACATAGGAACGCCATACTGGATCAGACCAATGGTCTATCTAGCCCAGTATCTTGTCTTCTGACAGTGAAGAATGCCAGGTGCTTCAGAGGGATTGAATAAAACAGACAATCATGGAGTGATCCATCCCCTGTCATTCACTTCCAGCTTCCGACAGTCAGAGGTTAGGGACACCCAGAGCATGGGGTTGGATCCCTGACCATCTTGGCTAATAGCCATTGTCGGACCTATCCTTCATGAACTTATCTAATTCTTTTTTGAACCCTGTTATAGTTCTGGCTTTACAACATCCCCTTGCAATAAGTTCCACAGGCTGACTGTGTGTTATGTGAAGAAGTACTTCCTTTTGTTCATTTTAAACCTGCAGTCTATTAATTTCATTGGGTGACCTCTGATTCTTGTGTTATGTGAAAGAGTAAATAAACTTCCTTATTCATTTCATCCACACTGTTCATAATTTTATAGACCTCTATCATATCACCCCTTATTCGTCTCTTTTCCAAGATGAATAGTCCCAGTATTTTAAATCTCTCCTCATATGGAACCTGTTCCATACCCCTACTCATTTTTGTTGCCCTTCTATGAGTCTTTTCCAATTCTAATATATCTTTTTTTGAGATGGGGTGACCAGAACTGCACTCAGTATTCAAGGTCTGGCCATATATAGTGGCCTTATGTCATATTACTTATTCCTTTCCTAATGGTTTATAATATTCTGTTAGTTTTTTTGACTGCCATGCACATTGAGCAAATGTTTTCAGAGAACTATCACAATGGCTTCAAGATTTCTTTCTTCATTGGTAACAGTTAATTTAAGTCACATCATTTTCTATGTATAGTTAAAATGATGTTTTACGATGTGCATCGTTTTGCATCACTTTTGAGCCGTTTAAGTTAGGAAGACGGAGAGGTGCAGCCTGACCTGGGGAGGCTTTGCTGAGCTCCTGGTCCCCACAAAGCGAGACTTTGGACTGCTGGAGTCTAGTGCATGATTGTACAGTTCCAGCCTAGTAGAGACCAGCATCCAGCATCTGAACCATTTTTGAACAGGCCAGGGCAACTGTGCAGCCAATCTCTTTGAATGGATTTTTTCTAATGACCTGCAATGCAGCTATGTCGTATATTATTGTCGAGTGTCCGCTGACTTACTTCGACAGTGGGCTACCAGCTTTCCATCTGGCTGAGGGTGACACTATTAAATGGCTTGGCACATTGTGTATACGCTTATATATATATAGCCCAGAAACAAATTTATGGTTGAGTTGTATTCCATTCCCCATCTCTGAAAACTGCTGATTTGAACAGGAACACTAACGGATATTGTGACCAGTGAGGGGCTCTGTGATTTCTTCTATGTAATTTTGGAGGCCTTTGTAGCAGCTATGTTCATAACTTTGTGCAGTTATGGTTCAGATAGCTAGCCAACAAGCACAAAGTTTTCTCCTCATTATCTACAGTCCATTTACTCTTTGAAGAGTGACACCCAGAGCCCTTCCAGTACCGAATATCCCAAAATATGGGGGAAGGAATTGAATCATAACTGTATAGCACAAAGGCCCCAAAGATACAGAAGAGGTGGTGACAGAACCCCTTGCTGTTCTGGATGGACCACAGAATGTCACAGATGTTACTACATGGCACCTTGCTGCAGCACTATTGCATCCAGTTGAACCACTTACTGTCCAGACATATAGAAATTAGCCTTTCTTAGCAACACTATTTGGGTTTTTTTGTAGGTAATCAGGGCATTCAAGAACTTCTCTGATGTTTAGTAAAGTACAGTATTTTTACTCTCAACTTTGTATTCTTCTTTGATCTTACTATTCATCCCCAGTGTATTACATTTCATTTTCACACAAAGAGTAGGGAAGATGAAAACTCATAAATCCATTATAAAAAGCTTTCCAGTGTTGTCTGCATATTTGAATTATGTTCTGGATACATACTGTTTTTCAAAACAGATCATGTAAAACTTAGATTACATCAACTGGATAATGATTTTTCAGTTGTTTCCATGAGTATCTGGGATTATCAGTTTTGATAAATTTATGGTTTTATTTCTTTGTATTTATGTCAGTCCTTTACAATGCATTTACAATGGAGTATAGAAAAAAAGCTTCAGATAAAAGCTAAATATCCAATATTTAGTTACCCAGGAATCAAAAAAGTTGCAAAGTTCAGTGTAAATTCTGGTAATAAAGAACAAAGATTTCATTGAAATTCCTTTAAAAAGCAAGGCCCAGAAACTTCAGCTGATATTTTGAAAAATTTAGCTTCACAGGTAAGCCACCAAGTTGGAGTTCAGAATTCCCACTGTTTATCTGGATATAGATTTGTATAATATAGAGAGGTACATTATTCTGATATTTCTGATTTTAATTTCAGGAACAAACTTTATGTAACTGGATTTATGTAACAATGAATCATCTCTCTGGATTCTCACAAGCATTTTAAGTGACAGCAACGATCTTTTATGGCCTTTCAAAGCCTGCTGCTTTCCCCCAAATCTTCCTTTCCAAACTTCCACCCCTGTTACTAATGGCCATATCCCCCCTACTTCAGAATAAAGAGACAGTTTCCTCTGAGGCCACTAGCAAAGCCGATACATGAATCTATCATTACCTTGGTTAGAATCAATCTCCTCTTCCAAATCCTAGTGCCAATAGTGTCTGAATTCTACAGGATTTTGGAAGAGCAAGCCCTTTATTGATTTCAAACACATCTCCAGAAATCACCAAAACAAGATAAGTAATTTAACGGGCTAAAGGGAAGGATTCACTGGAACAATTTCTGCTATTATTGTTTATTTAGAACCTGTAGGCACTTATATAAACATTTCTTATTTCTCCCAAGATTTTTATTTGATAGTTTTTTGAAGGAAGAGGACCCTATGCCCGACGTTAAACCATTGTTGGTCATTTTTCCTTCAGGATTTTTTTTAATTTTGAAAACCCACCAAGATGAAAATTCCTGTCTAATATATAACATAGTTATTTTTAAATGTTGGGAGGCTGAGAAAATCCACCCAATTCTTAACCTTTAGGGCTTTTTCCCAGCTTATAAACCTAAGGTTAGTGTATTAGTGTATTATCAATTGATAACTTATAGCAAAGACTTTAGGACAGACAGAGTTAAAATGTAACATAAGGTTTAAAAAATGTAAGCTAAGTAAAAAACTGTTTTCAAATTCTTGCCATGCTTTTTCTAGTGGATTTTATTCAAACCCAGTGTAAGTACATTACTCAGTAGTAGTAAAAAAAAATACTTAGCACTGGAATTTCTCAAAAAATGTCCATCCAAATGAAACTGAAAAAGAGAGGAAAAAATTGTGAAAATTTGTTTCTATTTTCCAAGAAGCTCTACTTAGTACTTATCTGGCCCTCTTTATCCATAGCTTAAATGTTTGCAAAGGTGATAAATTGTCATTATTGGGTGCAATATTAAAAAGTACTCATCATTTGCCTAATTCTGCTTCCACTGAAGTCAATGTGAGTTTTACCCTAGATTTCTATGAAAGCAGAATTAAGCCTATGCCTCAGCACTTTTAAAATCCCACCCCTAGTGTGTAAGAGATGTTCTGTATATTGATAATAGAAGGCAGAGAACTAGGCCTACCTGCCAAACAGCTATTTGATGTTAGACCTCTCATGGTTGGATAGGAAGGATCTACCCCAATTCACACAGAAGGAATGATTTCACAAACAAGGTTAAAAACCAAGAACCAAAACAACAAACAAAATAAAAACTGAAATATGACCACAAAAATGTTAAAATAAAAATCCACCACTCTCATCCCCATCCTATCTGATTACACTTTAGTCTTGATTCTACAATGGATATTACTCAAGGCACAAAATCAAAAAAGTCTTATTCTTTTTTCCTACTTTCATTGGCCACCAAAGTATTATAAAATTAAACCTAAAGAGAGTTTTAATTTTGTTTTAGCTAGAAGTACTTCAGTCTCTGTGACTGTTTTCTGTTAGGGACGGCTGCACTAGATGGATTAACATAACAACGGATTCAAACCGCAGCCCAAATCTCAAATTGAACCATACCTAAAACACCCCTCTCCAGAACAAAAACGATTGGCTATGTAACGCCTTTTTCTCCCAGATCCCCAGAACACCCCCTCTGTTTTTCATACCCCATCTCAGAACATGACCTGGGCAAACAATCTCTGCTGTCTTCAGACCCATGCAGTGCGAACTTGTTCTGTGGAAACTACAACCTGGGGAAGCCCCTTGAGCATGAGAAATGTGAATAAAGAAGTCGGCTTCAGCACAAAATAAAAACAATCAGGTACATAAACTCCACAGTTCCCTTGCCAGGAACACCACCAAATGCTGAGGGTGAATGAGAAAGAACTGGAGTCAGGAAACCTGGTGAAGAAAGGCTGTTGGATGGTCAAGCAGTTCGTTTAAGGAAAGGTTAATGGGAGTAGCATATGGATGGGAGAAGAATGGGAGAGAAAAGATATATGGAAAGGAAACTGTCAACCTGATTTTTCTTATTTACTTATTTCAAAAATCTAATTACATTTAAAGCACCTTTTAAATAATATGTCATGATTTTTATTTTTTTAAAGTCCTTAAAACAAATAAGAATCCCCACCAACAGACATGTTCAGGTCCATTCCTCTTCCTCCCTCTGCTTTTCTTTCTTACACACCTGCCTACTTGCTGCCAGTTTAGTTTCAGCTTTGCTGCTGTTATGGGTAAACAACGTTTTACAGAGCCAGATGAGCACTGCATGAAGTAATGCTGTGATGCAAGTGTCTGAGACAGCTGACAGTTAACAAAGCAGTGAAACTGACTGCACCAAAAATGCCGCCAAATGCATGAAGTAAAACAATCTGAAACCACAGATTTTTTTTTTAAATCTGCTGATCTTTCTCAGTTATAATAATCTTAGAATGTGCTTGTAAGTATAGGAGGTAGAAATATTTCAGATGGAAATGAGATTTTCAAGTTGGCCTTTAAACTGCAGATAAGTATTTCAGCATTTCCAGACATATCCAAATTAAAATGAACCTAACATCTTTTGAGGTTTGCCCCTCACTAGTTCCTGTCAGCTCAAGAAATAAAGAGAATCTACACTAAAATGCCATTAAAGGGCCATCTTACACTTATGTCAGTCTCAATGGGAATTACAATCTGTGAAAAATGCTATTAAGCGATCAGTTCCAGAGGGGTAGCTGTGTTAGTCTGTATACAGCAAAAACAACGAGAGTCCTGTAGCATCTTAAAGACTAACAAATTCCTGCGGGCATTAAGTGATCAGTTTAAGATCATTTAAGATATGGTACAGGGCACTGACATGGTTTATTATTTTATAAATATCAGTATACTATAGAGTAACTGTGCAACCAATGATCCTTATTACTGTTACTAATTGAAAAAAATCTAGCTTAACAATTTAACATAAATGTAAAGATCTAGATTTTGAAAGATCCTTAACCTGATTTTACAATTTGAACCTGTAGTTTTCAAGGTTCAAACAAACTAATGTGCAAGAAGTCACTAAATCTAGCTATTTGATATGTGCATTCAGTCAGGTGTTTAGATCTCTAAGGACTTGATGCAAAGCTCTCTGAAATCAATGGAATTCTTTCTGTTGACCTCAGTGGATCTTGCTCTAAGTGACATTAGTTGTGCCTGCATTTATTTGTACTGCCAAAATTGTGGGCACAAAAAGGCATTTGCACCTCTGAAGACTGGAACAACATGGAGGTGAGCAGTGAAATCCTCCCAAGCAGACAGCCCAAGGAGGCATTTTGTAGACAAAACAGTGCTCTAACTCTAATTCTGTGTGATAAAGGTTGTTGTGCACCCACAAGTCCTTGATTTTGCTTATACAGATCTTTTCTGTAGAAGGGTGAGGAAACAGTCTCCAGCCTAGCCCTCCAGCAGGGCAGGCTGGCAATGGAGGAAAGCAGTCTCTAGCCTTCAGCAGGGCGAGCAGCTTGTTCCACGCCCGGCCCTTCGGCAGGCCGTGGCAGGCAGCAAGGAACAGGCTCTGTCCCTCAATGGGCATTCACCCCTAGGTCAGGGTAGGAAGCGGGGAGGGGGACACAGGCCCACCCATCTCCACCCTGTCCCAGCCCAGGACCCTGTCAGTGATGGGGTGTCCCCATCACTGGGTCAGCGGGGCTCCAGCCAAAACACACTGACTCAGAGTGAGCGCAAGCTCAGCCGGACTATAGGTGGCTCCCCTGGGTGACTTCCTCCCACCCTCTCCCTAGAGTACCTGGTCTCCTGAGCCGTACCCCGGTTCCTCAGGGTATTCTGCCTGAGGGAAGCTCCAGAAGCCCTCAGCCTCGCTGCTTGATGGTAGGTCCAGGAACTGTTCAGAGTCGTCCGTGGAGAGCAGCTTCTCTAGGTCACAGGGTCCGTGGGTCCCCCTCTGGCTTACTGGGGATTGGCAGCTCAGGTAGCTCCTTCAGGTCCTCAGGACCCCAGGCAGCTCTGGCAGCCTCCCTTCTGGGTTGTAGGATCCGAGGGTCTCCTCTGGCTCATCAGGTTCAGGTAGCTCCTCCAGGTCCTCAGGGACCTCGCCATGGGTGGCTCCGGCAGTCTCTCTCCTTCAGATTAGATGTTTCTCTTAAGATTGTGAATCAGAGTGGGCAGAGAGAGGTGTCCTTCTTCCTTGGCCGCTGGGGTCTGACTGAGTGGGCAGGCCTGGCTTTTATACCCCTAGCCCTGGTTACCTGCTTCCGGTCAGGTGGTGTACTCCCAAGTTCCAACCCCCAGGGGGTGGGTTTGGCTCTCCCTCGCCATCAATTTCCAAGGGACACAACACCTCCTGGCTACAGTGTGTTAATGTTACTTTAAAACTACTGTTTGGCTAAGTGATCACATGTCCTGCCTATTTGTTTGGGGAAGTAAATTCATTCATTGGTGCTCTTAATTTTTTAGGAGAATGGCAACTAAGAAGGGAGTTCTACCTCTATGAACCTTAATATTAGAAAGAAAGACTATAATCCTGGTTCAAGAAGAGTACAGTGGAGGTTATAAATGCAACATAGACTTAATTTTGAATAGTGTCAATCAATCCTCAGTTAACAATATTTGAAAAGGTGTTTACGAGATATGCTCAAATACAAAATATATTTGAAGAAATTACAATCTGCTCATGGATATTCCATTAGAAGAATAAAAGAAACTCAGATAAATAAGTTGTTGTAAGTTATTTAGTCAGCTGTGTATATAATTAAATTCACATAGAAGAATAATACTCCTATGTAGTGTTATTTCTTTTTCCATGGTAATTTAGACTGAAGAGCCATAACTGACTTTTCTTCCTCAAATTTTAATAGAGAGGAAGCTTTTTTTGGGACCCAGCTCCTGACCTGAGCACAGATCCTGCTATGGGTTTTGTGTGGAAGTAGGTGGCATGCTGCTACTGTAAACACTAGCAAAGTCATAAGAGACTTAGAAACTAAAGTAGGTTGCTGCAGCTGCTTCTCCTTCTATTGTTGTTTCTTTGATATTTGCAGCTTCAAGCCCTTTCGGTTTAGTCAGTGTTGACTGAGCTGCTTTATGCTCCTTTTAGGTTACAGACAGAAAGGAAGCATAGCTTGAGGGCTTGGTTGGTATCAATAATGGTCTCCTCTTCTTTGAGTCCTTCTTTAATTAGATCATTCCCACGATGAGCTTGCTGGTTTTTTCTCTTTGTCTCCTTGTTTTTTGTGAATCTAACATAAAAGAAAAATATAAATAAAACAAACTACCACAGCTGTTATATTTCATCATTGCTGCCACTTAATAGTAAATCTTTAATTTTATACAAAAGTTTTCTGGATAGAAACTGACCTTAACTCTCTCCTTCAGATTAGAAGTTTCTCTTAAGATTGTGAATCAGAGTGGGCAGGGAATTAGAAAAAAATATCCCTCGGCTAGAAGAATTTGATTTAATAAAGTTGGCACTCTGGTTTTAATATTGAAACACATTTATAAATACTCTCCAATATGATCTCTGAACATATGCAGTATGCATGCATTCAGGCTTCATTCTGACATTTTTCAATACATGTGGGAAAAAAGGGATACTAATTATCCACACCTCATTTACGTATTTTACACTCAGTTCAAGCATGAGTATTAAAGAGTTGTCCTGCAAACATAGATTGAAAATAAGCTTTCATGTTAAATTGCATTGCATCAGTCTAATAGTCTGCTCTGTTGTCTAGTGAACAGAATTCAGAATGGAATGTAAACATTCTGCTTAGAAACTACATTAGTCTCTTTATTTGCAACTAAGCTCTACTGTTGTATTTACCAAAAATATAGACATCTCAGTTAAGTACGTTATTTATTAAACCAGAAAATTACCCACTTACTGTCAGTTGCTAGTGGTTCTGCCTGATCTAGAAACAGTGGATTCAGCAACAAATCCAGTGAACAAAGTGTTATCTGATAAATACATATTAATTAAAAGAAATAGATGTTTTATTTCCTTACCAGGCAATTTGGGCAATCAACCTTTGTTCCATGAAAATTACTTGAGTCTGAATTAAATTTCAAATCAGTATAGCAACTGAATTCAAATTTTAACAGGAGGCTGATTCCAAGGGTTGTAGGAAAAAACATAATTTTCAGATACAATTCAGACTTAAATGTGTGGCTTTGCAGTAGGAAACTTCAGTGGTTTTAATATCTTACCAAGAATTTATTTTTGATTATTTTATTTATTTACAGGCAGAAATTGGTGCAGAGCCAATTAATTAATTTTAATATTTGTTCACATTTACTGGTTGCTGGGTACAATCTTCATTCATTTCTCATGATTAGATATTTGTCAAGATTTTGTTTTTAAGGCCTTGTGGTGAATATAGAGGTGGGGCATATAGCTGAGGTAAATGACCATGCAATTTATACTTTGAAACAAATCTTTTTTTCTGGCAGATTGCTGCTATTTTAGGTGATATATTAGTACTTATCTATGATCATGGTAGTACATAAATAACTAGCAATAAGCGTGTGTGAGAGAGAGAGAGAGAAAGAGAGAGAGTGAGTTGATATCAGGACGAGGAAGACAGTATGGCATCTACATCCCATTGAAAAGAGGAACTTTGCCTGGGTTTACTTTTCAAAGAATACCTTTCAAATGGCCTATAAAGAGAAAGTGAGGGAACCCCATTTTATCCATCACTTAGGGGATAGGGGAGATAACACACTCTAATTCCGTGAACATTGGGGATCTTCTTGCCAGAGGACCTGGAGACGCTGGTGGTTCTCACTGACAGCAGTGAGAAAATTATTTAGGCAAAGATTCTAGCTTGCTAAAAGTAAGTCTTAGATACTGGAAAGTCTATTTTATTTTGTTTTGTTCATAATCATTTTCTGTGTGTTATTTTTCCTTAGTATCACTTACATTTCTGTTCTTTATTAATAAGCTTATTCTTGATCTTATTATAAACCATCTTAGTATTGCATGTTGAAGTATAGAGTAAGTCCTCAGCTAACCTAACAGACTGGTGTGTACACTGTCTCTTTGGAGGCAGCAAACTTAATTGCTGTGAGTGTCCAGTGAGAGGGACTGGGCACTGCAGGGGGACGTCTCTGGAAACTCAGAAACTGGGTTTCACTGATTATTACCTGCAAGGGAAGGTTAAGATTCGCAGAGTCTCAAGGAGTTTTCTGCTGAAGCAGACAGACTGGTGTGGTGTTGAGTTAATACGCAGTCTAATCTCCAGGAACACTCACTCTTGATAAGGCAGAGGGGTAACACAGTAGTTTAGGGATCTGGACTGTCCTGAGGACAGCATCCCAGTGTGTGATGGTGGAAGACTAGCATGTGTAGCTCCATCACCTTTCTGGTCTCTGAGTTCAGGTGCCAGGCCTCATGCCTTCACTTATCTCAAGGGGGAATTTTGCTTTTCTCCCACACTTAGACTGGGCCCTGGTTTACAATACCCTGTGTATCCACAATGCACACTCTGCAGGTCATTTTGAGATAGTTTGACATTAAACTGTCTATCCTTCAATAAAACCACATGGTGCTTTATGGGAGTCATATGAATGTCGGTGCATCATGGGAGGTGTAGTCCAGTCAGGAAGCCCAGGTTATGAGAGAATGTGGGAACCAGGCACCACAACTACAGTTCCCAGGGGCAATGAGGCACTGTAGGGAAATGCAGTTTAAAGTTGAACTAACTTGAAATGTTTTGGATCAGCTCAACAAATCAAAAAGGAAATATTTCAATTTGGGAATGTCAAAATATTTCATTTTAGAGAGTGTGTGAGAGAGAGAGGCCATTTTAGAGAGTGTGTGAGAGAGTGTTTTGCCATTTTTTAATCAAAATATTTTAGAATTTTTTGTTCCATGAGAAATTTTAGTATTTCAACCTTTTGTTTTCATTTCCGACAAAATTCCCTGCAGGATGAAAAATTCCAATTTTTGCTCAAATCTAAACAATATGAATCCAAACTGGAGTGATTCTGTTTTAAGAGTGAAATTTCACATCTGCTTTGAAGTGTAAAGTTTTGACCACAGAGCTTGTGGGAAACATGTGAAGGGCATTCTGGAGCCTGTTGGAAGGATCAGTTGCACCTACAGATGTTCCTGGAAGCATCAAGGTATATCAACAAATTGGGCATACATACTAGAATTCTGATTCTAAGTTCTTTCATTCATCCAGTCCTGAAACAGGAACAGATGATGTTACTTATGTGTTTAATCAAAACTAGCCTACCACCTCAAACTTTGAATACTCAGAAGGAGTTGCTCATAAAAGATCTGCCAGCCAAAAATTATTCATGGAAATTATTCTGTAAATGATTTTAAGGCTAAATAAAAGGCAACTGAAAACTGCCTGTGATCAGGTCATGAACTGAAACTATTTAAATAAAGTATTTATTTCTGTATTATCCATGAAGCTCTCCTTTATTCTGTTTTACTATCCAAACCCAGACATTATTCAGCAAAGAAGGAATTAAGCCAAAGAATTTTCAAGTGTCCCTATGAAGGCTGTTTAAAATAAATAAAGAAAAGGCTATTGTATTTTACTATAGCAATATAACATATCTTCAGTTTCAACAACTTCTTTCATGGACTGTCTATTTATTGGCAATGTGTTGCAAAAAATCATTGTTTTGCCCTGCTTCTAATATTTGCATATGAATTTTGGTATTCCCTTCATTGAATCCAATCAGATACCTATTGAGAAGCTTTTGGCCTTATCTAAGGTACATCTTTCAGGACTCCAAAGACCCTATTAAAATTATATATCATTAAAGAAGGCAAATGTTGTGGCAGTAATGTGGTCTAATTTAATGCAAGCATTATTTCTGGAGGATGCTGATAACACTATTTCATATATAAAATGTTATTTTTCCAACATTAAAAAGTGAGTAATAATAATGAAGTCTTGAAAGGCTAGAAATTAAGAACTAATTCCCCAAATAGTATTCCAGGTGCTGGTGTGCCTCTCCATTCAGCGATAAATTAGGTTTCAGTCAAAAAGACTTTCAGAGGCATTACCTTTCAAATATAAGAAAACATACAGCACTTCTTTTATTTGATGTAATTTATACTATCCTTGACCAATGACATTTGTTGCCTTCCTACCGTGGGTCTGATTCTGCAATCTTTGGTCACATTGACTAGTACCATACTGTAAAAGTAGTACCACTTATAATACTTATTGTGAATATAGAAGGTAGAATCAGGACTCATTTTAAGGGAAGACTTTATAAATACATATATAAAAACAGAAGATTGCAAAAATCAACAAATGCAGATCATCAAGCATGGATAATATGTTGAATTTTCTTTGCCTAGATTAGCAGGATTATCAGGAAATTACTATTTATAACAGACTTCACATGATGTGCTCAAACAAGGCTTAAGATACATATTTTCATTCATATTTATTTTCTGTGTAGGCAGAGGAGCACAGATCTGGTGATGCACCATAAAATAATCAGAACCAGACTGCATGTAATGGCTGTGCGAAAGATCAAATGCTGAGGACTGGGAGAAGTAACAGATATAGATTTAATGCCGATAAGGGCACAATAAATTACCTTGTGTGGTCATTAATCTTTAAGTACTTGACAACTAAATGGCCCAGCTAAAGCTTTGGGAGTATTTTTAGTGTAAAGAAATACAAGAACAAGAATATTAAATCCATAGTTAATTTCTAGAACCCATGCACCATTGAAATCATACACAAATTAAATGTACCTATTTCCACTAGTGAGCACATCCATGTTAAGGATTTTTCTGTGATGCATTTCATAGTTATAATATTTTTAATCACTCACTGGTATTATATCTCATGGTTCATTCTTACATGTAATAAAGACTGTGCTCTGAACTGGTAACATTGAAATGCTTGGCACCGGTTTCAGTGTCTTAGAATTCCAAATAGATCTGCAGCATCTGAACTGTGACTCTGAAATTATTTCTTGGTCCAGCAGTATGATTATACTTTGATGAGAAATGCAAAGTTCTATTGATACATCATTTCTGATTTTATGCTAGGGAGAGGATAGATATTTAATATGGTGTTTTAAAATCAAACTTTAACATATACCTGCATGTGTATTCTACAAAATTGAACAACAAGCTGAAAATAACATTTGAAATATGAAATGATAAAGCAGCTTTCCCACAAAGTAGATTATTACATATCATCTTGAGAATAAAACTGTTTTATTAAATGATACACTAACTACCCACAAACAAAAAAAGCACATGAAAGCTCTGAAGAAGTTGGAGGGCCATTGTGATTGTGTGTGGTGTCAAGATAACATAGTACATGTCCAGTTGTCTTTCCCATCATCCTGATCATGGGCCTTAGATTCAGATAGCCTACTTGCATTTCAGTCCAAACATGACAGAGGTTACATTTTAGGAACTGACTAGAAGAAATGGCAGAGTTAGAGCAATTCCATCAATAAAGGGTATTTGCCACCTTTTCTTACTCAGGTTCACAAGCTGGGAGCCTGTTGCAGAAGCTTCTTGTTGACTGAGCAACTGTAGTAGCCAAGATCACTTATCCTTTTGTGCTTGGCAGCAAGTTGTGGGGGGGTTCCACTTATTTGCAAACCTCATCTCATTGACCCAAGTCTTAGTCACTTTGAGACTGAATTGTTAAAATGGTGCTGTATTACCACCAACAAGAATTTAGGGAAGCCAATTTTTTACTACCGAGAGAACGTTAGAGTACAGGATTACCCCTAAAAACTACTGGTACGGTAGTTCGCTCTATTGAAATTTCCAGGGAGACAATCCTCCCTTGAAAGGACACAGATACAGCCCTCCCATCAAGATAGGATACACAAGCTGTGATACTTTGAAAACAGATACAATATTTATTTAGAAGTGAATGGTTACATTAAATAGAAAGAGATATCAAGCATGACTTGTAACCATATAGCAATATATATATATTTATCAGAATACAACTATTAGAAGATACTTGGCATAAGAAAAACTACAACTTAACTCTATAATACTTAACATTATTAATTTAACAATAATATACTTAACCTTCTATACTTAAACATCTATCCTTAAAGAACTATCATCCAGCAAGCGTGGACCAGGCGTTTGCTGGATGGGTAGAGAGGCAGAATCTCACTCAGACCACAGGCATTCAACTTTATTGACATTCAGATTCAGTGACCTTTACTTACATCCCTTTGAAACATCCCTCTGTTCGTCAGGGAAGGTCCTTCTGCTCCGTCCAAAGATTGCTAAGAGAGCTACCTCAGGCTCAGCCACAGAGTGAGGACTCAGTCTGGTTGCCAGTAAACCCAGAGGCATCTGTGCAGGATTATTTTAGGCTCAGACACAGAGCGGGGACTCAGTTAGCCCATTTGCCTGTAAGCCCAGGATCACCTGTGCGGCTTCCTAATAGAAGGATTACCCTGGCTTGGATACAGAGCAGGGACTCAGTTAGCCCGTTTGTCCAAAACCTAAGGCGCACCTTTGCTTCAATGATGCCCGCCACTGTTCAGACGTCTACGGGATATCATGGTTCTTTTCAGCTCTTTTCTTCCAAGTGATTTCAGCTCTTCTTCTTCAGATGGTCAGCTCGTCTTCTCCTCAGGTGATCTCAGTGTTCTACACGATCTCAGCTCTCTACAACGCTTAGCCTGCTGACAGTTGGCTATATACAGCTGTCAGAACGTCAGACTGGGTAAGGAGGGGGTGACGTTAGGAGAGAGTTGATCCAAAGGTCACCCAAGCTCAGCAAATCAGCTTGAAGGCCATCTAATATGCTAATTAGGCTGTACCTGCCAGTTAATTAGGTTATGATGTATAAATACTCTAAACCAATCATTTACTTAGTATGCTAATTAGCCTCACCTTCTATGCTAATGAGAAGGGCCGGGCAGGGAGTTAAGTGGCAGGGAAGGAAGGGTTAGGTTAGGAATGAGAACTTCAAAATGGATAGGGGAGGGGCTAGGAGTGAGGAGGGAGTTAGAAAATAGCTCCCCTCTCTGTTCACTCCTAATTGCCAAAGACAGATTCACTTGCTGATTTTTATCCTAAAAATCCTTTTCCTAAAAAATTATCAATATTTTAAATACCACAGAATGTCCAGACACTGATACCACTCTTTGTCTATCCAATTAATTAATGTTATTTTTGTTGTAATTTTAATTCTGAGTGTTTTCTGCAACCCCTGTTACCTGACTATTCTGCCTAGCAGAGTCCAATAGCTCAAAACCCAGAATTCTCCAGCTACAGTACCATAAGGAACATTTACAATTTCCACATTAATTCTTTGCCAATATTCTCCACTATCACTTTAATATTCACCCTTCCTATGAACACTCTTGAAAATGTAATTATTTTCACTGACAGCCATGAAAAGCCTACACAAACAGGGTGCAAATATACTTAAAGCCAATTTGTTTTAAAACACAAGTTGCACCTGGCAAGGGACATAAACGGCAATAAGAAGAGGCTCTTTAAATAAATTAGGAGCAAGAGAAAGACAAAGGAAAGTATAGGTTCTGCACTTAGCGGGGAAGTAGAGCTAATAACGGATGACATCATGAAAGCTAAAGTGCTTCATGCCTATTTTGTTTCAGTCCTCACTAAAAAGGGGTTAATAATGACAAGAAAATCAACACAATTGATACTGACAACCAAGGGGAAGGAATGCAAGCCTGTGGGGCTGATACACACCATCACAGGTGTTGGCTCACATATGTGGGGAAGTTGGGAAAAAGGCTAGGGTTAGGAATACAGCCTCCTTTCTAGGGCAGTGTGGCCTAATGGCCGGAGGCATTGGAGTAGCCCCCTTTGTTGGGGCAGCATGGCCTTATAGCCAGAGTCAATGACACAGTCTCCTTCTCAGGGTAGCATGGCTAGTGGCTGGAGTCAGTGAGGTAGGTCCCTTTGTCGGGGCATCATGGCCTCAGGGTCTGTTGGGGGAAGTGGGGAGGCAATTGCAGGGGTGCAGTGCCCACCCTCAGGCCCACCCTGCCCCACTGAGTCCCAGCCCAGGGCCTTGCCAGTGTCAGGGTTGTTTGCCACCGAATCAGCAGGGCTCCATCTGAAACACACTGACAATGACTCTTCTGTTCCCCTTTTTGCAACCCTTAGGCTCCCTGGGCTACTTCCTACCCTGTTGTCACTTGTTGCACCCCACAATCCTTCAGGGTCTCCAGGGTTCTTCATCTGGGCATCCTCTAATGGCTCAGTCCATATTCAGGATTTGGCTGGCAGCCTGGGCTCTGGTGGGGATTCAGTGGAGTTTGGCTCAGTCCTAGGCATTGGCTGCAGTCACCTGAAAAGAGCCAACAGCATGCTTCCTCCCTGGTCAGCTGTCTGTCTAGATTGACCTGAGTCTCAGCCTTTTATAGCTCCTTTCCAGCTGAGCATGCCCAGCAGAGGTGTAGGGGGGGCGTGGCTTCTTCAGCCTACAATGAGTCCTTAACCCTTGCTAGACCAGTGCGGGGCTGATATGCCCCGCCACAAAGCCAAAATAGGGAATAACAGGTTAAAGTATATTTAAATAAGTTAGATGTATTCCAGTCAGCAGGGTCTGATGGAATTCATCCTAGGGTACTTAAGGAACTACCTGAAGCAATCAGAGAGCCCTTAGCAATTATCTTGGAGAATTTCTGGAGGATGGGAGAGGTCCCAGAAGACTAGAGAAGGGCAAACATTGTACCTATCTTTAAAAAGGGGAACAATGAAGACTCAGGGAATTATAGACCAGTCACCCTGACTTTAATACCTGGAAAGATACTGACAAAATTATTAAACTAACAATTTTTAAGCATCTGGAGGATAATAGTGTTATCAGGAATAGTCAGCATGGATTTATCAAGAACGAATCATGTCAAATCAACTTAATATTCTTCTTTTATAGGATTGTTGACTTAGTAGATGGGGGAAACCAGTAGACATGACTTGATTTTAGTAAAACTTTTGACACAGTTCTGCATGACATTCTCATGAGTAAACTAGGGAAATTTGATCCAGATTAAATTACTACAAGGTGGGTGCACAACTGGTTGAAAGAGATTTATCAAATATTTATCAACGATTTGCAGTCTATTTGAGAGGGCATATCTAGTGGTATTCCACAGGAGTTAGTCTTGGGTCTGGTACTATTTAATATTTTCATTAATTACATATATAAATGAGTAAAGAGTATACTTATTAAACTTGCAGATGAAGTTTGCAAACACTTTGGAGAAAAGGCTTAAAATTCAAAATGACCTTGACAAATTGGAGAATTGATCTAAATTCAACAAGATGAAATTCAACAAAGACAAGTGCAAAGTATTTCACTTAGGAAGGAAAAATAAAATGCACAACTACAAAATGGGGAACAACTGTCCAGGTGGTAGCACTGCTGAAAAGGATCTGGGAGTTATAGTGGATATGAGGCATCAATGTGATGCTTCTGCAAAAAAGGCTAATCTGGTTTTGGGGTGTATTAACATGAGTGTTGTATGTAAGACACAGGAGGTAATGTCCCGTTCTATTCAGCACTGGTTAAGCTTCAGCTGAAGTACTGCATCCAGTTCTGGGCACCACAGTTGAGGAAGGATATGGACAAAGTGGAATGAGTCCAGAGGAGAGCAAACGAATTAGAAAACCTGATTTATGATGAAAGGTTAAGAAAGAACTGGGCATTTTAGTCTTGAGAAAAGACTAAGGGAGGACCTGATAACAGTCTTCCAATATGTTAAGAGCTGTTCTAAAGAAGATAGTGATCAATTGTTCTTCATGTCCACTGAAGGTAGGGTAAGAAATAATGGGCTTAATCTGCAGCAAGGGAAAACTTTCGAACTATAAGGGTAGTTAAACTCTGGAATAGACTTCCAAGGGAGGTTGTGCCATCTCCCATCATTGAAAATCAAGTTGGACAAGCACCTGTCAGGGATGATCTAGGTTTACATGGTCCTGCCCCAGCACAGAGGACTGGACTTAATATCTTGAGGTCCTTTCCAGCCCTACATTTCTATGATTCTATGAATGAATATTCACAAACATTTTTGACGTTTGTGGAATATGCGCTGAATTCCATTTGAGACCCTGCATCACAAGAATAAATATCTGCTTTCTAACCAGACTGTCAAAGAATTTATTTTTCCCTGAGGATGAATCGCCAAGGATTCACTCAGGAGTACTGCTTATGAAAGCAAACAAGTGCACTGCATATTCTTGTCTATTGTCATAGGGTCTGATCCAAGTCTAGTTGAAGTCAATAGCAGTCTTGCGTTTCCATCTGTCTCTTACAGCTAACCTCACTAACATGTTCCCTTAATTAATGGATTTTATAGAGTCAAAGGAGAATATCTAGACAGTGGGGCTAATGGACAGTTTTATCATCACAAGTGATGAGAGAACTTGGGTACCCAGGCAGAACTTGTGTCTGGAAGAAATGAAGGGCCTCTAACCACTCTGAGCTGATGAGTCTAGATAAAATAGTTGATAAGAGGAGATAATATTCAATTTGTTCCTCTTGACTTCTCCCTGTTTATAACAAAGGCAAGCTCAGCAAGACAAGTGAGAATTCTCATGCATACCCAGATGACAAAGGGGTCCAAAGCTGGTATTTACATTTATCCTTTTCTAGCAAAAGAACATCATCACTGCCAGAATCTTGGTGAAAGCTCAGGGGCTGACATCAAAAGTAAGGGCTTCAGAATGAATCTTAATCTGGCTTTGCTCTCTGAAGATAATAGTTACCACCACTCAAAACTACATATAGCCTTGCAGGTTTCATACAGTCTTCCTAGAGTTCTTTGAGGGTACAAATTGCAGGCTTGTTGGTATGGTCAGCTGAACCAACATGGAAGGGCAAAGGATGAAGAAAAAGGGACCATTCTTGGGTCTCAAAATTATACTTTAGATATCAGGCAGCACTTGAAGAAGCACATTCCCCTGGTTGTTCTAAACGTGCTTTTTTTAAGACCTGTGTAGGAGCCAATGGGTTAAGTTGTATTTTAATAGGTATGTATACTCAGCATTGTACAGAAAGCTTTATTTTTAAAAAGTGATATGAACCAGATATACTTGACATGGATTTTCTAATAATAGTTTTAATGTAATTTTCTGAAAATAAGGCCCTAAGCGTAACTATCTGTCTAGACTCTTTCCTGTTTTACAAGAGTATATGACCTAAGTGTCCCCTGGGTGAGCTATTTTTTTTTTCTTCTAGGTAGAAGATTCTGAGATCATTCTTCTATCACTATAGTATATTATCGGAAATATACAGCTGCCACAAGGTTTGGTCTTTTCTTTCTACTCATTATAGCTGCACCAGCAGTACCACTAGATTTAAGGGTCTGTCATCCTTCCATTTAAAAATGTTGTATTTGAAGAGTTTATTACTTTAATTCACAAAGGGTTGAAACTTGGCACACAAGCTTTTAGCAAAGTTGCAGGGGGATTTTCTCCTCCCTTCAGTATAAAATATAATTTAAATCATGACATTTGTTCATTGTTTCAGTTGTTCATCGTTTGGCATTTTTGTGCTTCTGACTTTTTTAAAAAGCTTCAGTTTTAAAAATATAAAGAAAAGCTCTACGTATTGTTAGCTCTTAATAATGACCCCCTGGCATGTTAATAAAAACATTTGGAGGGAGCTAGGTTATATGAGTTTGTAAAGACTTGATTGTACATGCAGACTAATTCCCTTCCATAAATGGTTTTAAATCACATTGTCGCATATTAAGCCAAGTGCAAAGCAATGATAATATTCAAAATCCCAGTGATTTCAATGGGACTTTGCATATTTAGTATACATTGTTGCATTCTCAATGCTATTTATGATGAAGGGACATGCTCATGCTGTTTATCGCTGAAGATTCTTGAAGGTGATACAGGAGAATCCGGAGATATATACCATTAAATGTTGCCAAGAGGGTAAGCAGGAGGAGTATGGCTATACTCTTTCTCCTTGAAAAAAAAAAAAAAAAGAGAGAGAGAGAGAGAGAGAGAGGGAGAGGGAGAGAGAGAGAGAGAGTTGTCATGTCCAAATCCTGCCTTAGACCTGAAGCATGAATGACAGGGATGCATGATTCTGGCAGGTAACAGATGGCAATGGAGAGAGTATGTGATACAGAATAGAAACTTTTTCTTATTCCAAGATAAGTCAGGGAAATTGTGCTATTTAGGGACAGCCTTGAAAATCCATAAAACAGTCAGGCTGCATCAAGGTGTGGAATGGCCAGTGTTTGTTAATATTACTATTCAATATTTATTATTGTAGAAATACAAACAAATAAAATCTGAGCAGAAAGACAGCCTTGTAAATATTCCACTTTAGCTATTAAAAATATTGTATTAGACTCTCACCAACTCTTATTAAAATAACTTACATCAGTGAGAAAAACACCGAATGACCTGAAGATGCAATATAATGAGAATGATAGTATTTTTAAAATAATGCTAACAATACTAAAAAAAATAACCAAAACCCTGCCTTAACTAAAATGAAATGTTTAAATAATCTTAAAAGTCTTATTTTAGCTGAAAGAACAAGAAGAAGAAATTAATAAGCAAAGCTGCTACTCCTTCCATACATTAATACTGTGATTCTCAGCCTTTTTCATAACAATACTCCTTTCCTCATCATGGGACCACTTCCCATTTACCTGGGCTCTAGCTGTGAACCTCCCCCATGTAAAATATGAGAAAAGTGGTGCTGAAGAATCATTACAACAGCATTTATAACCGACTAATGTAAAGTAACATCTATGGAAGTGAGGAGCAACATCCAAGTCCAGATAGTATGATTTAAATCAGTGTGGCAGACTTCCTCACATTTGTTGTCACACCCTTAATAGTTTTTATGTAGTTTATGCATTTAATATTCTCTTGGTGTATTGGTTCACAAAGGCCTGTTCGTATTTTTCAATGTAAATCTCATTACACTGGCATATACTGTTGTATATTGTATATTTTCTACAAAACATTGGCACTCCATAATAGTATATTCTTGTCCTCCCATTTGTTGTTTATGTAAAATCAACCATCAAGTTAATATTCATTGCTCTTGTTGATATGTTCTTTTCTTTGTGGCTTATTCAGGAAGATTTATATTGATAGAATTTTAAAAGTTCTTCTCAAAATATATGTTTGAGGTTTCAGACTATATTATTACCTAAGAAATTTCTAAAACAGATTTTGATAAATTGCAAAGAATTATATGGTGTCTTGAATTTTCAGTGGCAGCTGATGTACTGGAAAACCTGCTTTGTGAGAATAATCACCTAAAAGCAAAGCAACCTAAAGTGAAATTCACCCAAACTTTAATTAAAAGTGAAGAAAACATTTAGGAAATATGAACCTGCAACCTTAATAGAGGCAAAACACCACTGGTTTTAACTGGTGTTTTGTCTACATAGGGATTGCAGAATCAACACCTTAATGTAAGGCTTTTGGCACAGACCCACATGACACGGTCACTAGCAAACAAAGGAAATATCTAGATGAAATTACTATAATGGAGGTTCACAAGTGGATGAAAAAAACATACTCAAAGAGTAATTATCAGTGAGTCACAGTCAAAATGGGAGGATTTACCTAAAGGAGCACCACAGAAGTCTGTGCTGGGCTCAGTACTATTTAATATTTTCATTAATGACTTGAGTAATGAAGAGGATGTGCTTATATGCTTATAAAATGTGTGGATGACACCAACCAGGATGGGTTCTAATTTTGGATGACAAGATTAGAATTCAGAAGAACCTTGATAAATTGGAGAATTGGGCTGAAATCAGCAAGATGAAACTCAGTAAAGACAAGTGTAACACTTGAGAAGGAAAAATAAAATACACAAATCCAAAAAGAAGAGGATCTGGGGTTTATAGTAGACCACAATTTGAATATGAGTCAACAATATGATGCAGTTACAAAAACATCTACTATCTTTCTGGGATGTATTAACAGAAGTATCTAGCTAAGACACAGAAGGCAATTTTCCCTCTGTACTTGGCACTGTTAAGGCCTCAGATGGAGTTTTATGTCTAGTTTTGGGATCCACACTTTAGAAAAATTATGATAGATTGGAGAAAGTCCAGAAGAGAGTAACAAAAGGTATAGAAAACCTAATCTCTGAGGAAAGGTTACGAAAAAACTCTGCATATATTTAGTCTTGAAAAAAAAGACTGGCGAGGGGAGGGAACACATGATAACAGTCTTCAAATACATGAAGCGTTGTTATATAGAAGATGATGAACAATTGTTCTCCATTTCCATAGAGGACAAGAAGTAGGATAAGACGTTCTGGAGTCCTCATTACTGGAAGTTGTTTAGAATAGTTTAGACAAACACCTGTCAGGGCTGACCAAGATATACTTGGTCCTGCCTCAGTGCAGAGGGGATGAACTACTTAACCTCCATAAGTCTCTTCCATCCCTATTTCTATGATGCTATTTAAAAAGGAGCAATAGTAAATAACTAAACATTCAAGGCTAGATCTGAAACTGATGGAACTCCACATACCTCCATTGTCTTCAGAAGCACTACACAGATTTTCATGAGCTAAGGATCTCACCCCAGAACTTTATTCTCAAATTTCTGAGGAAAAATGCATTTAAAACATATCTCACTTTTGTTAAAATCCATAAAATCACTTTTTTAACTGGTCAAAAGAAATAAAATCAAATAAATATCTTTTTCCCTTTGCACTACTAAAAAAGCAAATAGAAAACTTAATTGTGATTTTTTTTCTTGAGTTAAAGTAATATTATTATTCTCTTTCCCAAAGGTTTCAGATATTGTAGAATCACTAAATTGTCAAAAAAAAAATCTGAACTTTGAAAACATGCTGTCTAGGATTTGAGAGTTTGTCTCTTTGTAGGGTCTAAAGAAATCATTCTACTTCACTTTCAGTGTCATCAATTAGATCCCTGCAGTGTAGCTTGCAGGAGTTCACAGGATCTGAGATGGTTTCAAAGCATTTGAGGGCATTGAGAGTGCTTTTTAACACCCATATTTTCTATTCCAAAAAATTATGTAAATTCACAACAACCACTTGATGGAAGAATATAAAATACTGTGTATCAATCTTGCAACCCCCAAAAGCCCTTTTTGTTTTGTGAACTTAAACAGATGTTCTCACATTCTGCATATTCTCTACAAAAGAATAAATTAAACTTTGTTTTAAAATGTTCAGGACACAAAGAATATCCCCAAAATAGAATACATGGATATTCTAAGAATTTTTTTTTAAATCATAATATTCTACATCCACATACATGATATTCCCCATTCTTCTCTCTGCTCATGCCTTCAGCTATCACACATCAAGAAACATGAAGCAATGTTTTTTCCCCTTAATGTTGCCATAATGGATCCGACAGCCCTTCCTGACATGTTTGGAGCTGTTAGATTTTATTGGTACATTTAGTGGTGGCTTTAGGGGGTATCACACAAACATTGGTAGTTCAGTGGCACAATTTTTCTATTTGTTCTTGATTGTAAACTTTACAGTTCTAAATGAGTTTGCAAGTTTTTGCAGGCAAATTATAGAGGCTTGTTTGGCAGCATTCAAGTTCGGGTGAAAACCTCAGAGTAAAGCCAGTTATAAGAGATTAATTTAGTTCTAATGAGTATAACACAATGTATGAGGCCATATTTTTCAGTCTAAGGAATAATAAAAGTATCACAGAACATGGAATATTACACAGTAATTCATTGGACCTATCATTATGAACAGGTTAGCATTATTTTTTATTCTGAGCTGAAGGAGATTAATAGAGACACAGAAGGACTACACAACCAGATGACTCTTTTACACAAATCATTTAAATTCTGTTTCATAGAGATGATATGAATCTGTCAACAGGATGGCTTATTTCCAGTACTAGTGGTAATGACCTCATATATTTTTGAACCTGTGATCTATTCTGCAATGTTTGGAATACATTCATATATAGATGAGTCTATTCTGAATATCAGGGAAAAATCAGTTTGATAACGTATTTTACGATGAGAATACACTTTGAGAATTTTGCAAATCTTTATATGTGAAACAGATAGAAGAATAGAGAAAGTCATACTGGAACCAGAAAGATATATTGTAGTTGGTTACACCCTGTTCTCATTAAAATACTCAATATCATCTTGACTGTGTCTTCATAACAGTTTTCGCTTTAAGTGTTGTGTAGCCATGCTAAGACCAAATGTCTCAACTTTGATCAGGTAAATAACATGCTATTAAAGGAAAAAACGACGTCGGGTGCAACAAATTAATTAATATTGATATCATACAGAAGTAATAAAATGGAACAAGTGGTCTATAATAATCTTTCATATGGTTAATTTGATTTCTACTTCATAGTATTTTTAACATCTATGATGACCATACAATGTATGGTGACCATATGGTGTATGGTGACTGGCTCTGTGGATGTGGGGAAAGCGGTGGATGTGATATACCTTGACTTTAGCAAAGCTTTAGATACGGTCTCTCACAGTATTCTTATCAGCAAGTTAAAGAAGTACGGGTTGGATGAATGGACTATATAATGGATCGAGAACTGGCTAGAGCATAGGGCTCAATGAGTAGTGATCAATGGCTCCATGTCTAGCTGGCAGCCGGTCATAAACGGAGCGCCCCAGGGGTCGGTCCTGGGGCTGGTTTTGTTCAACATCTTCATTAATGATCTGGAGGGTGGGGTAGATTGCACCCTCAGCAAGTTTGCAGATGACACTAAGCTAGGGGGAGTGGTAGATACCCTGGAAGGTAGGGATAGAATACAGAAGGACCTAAACAAACTGGAAGATTGGGCCAAAAGAAATCTGATGAGGTTAAACAAGGACAAGTGCAGAGTCCTGCACTTAGGACGGAAGACTCCCATGCGCAGCTACAGACTGGGGACCGATGAGCTAGGCAGCAGTTCTGCAGAAAAGGACCTGAGGGTAACAGTGGATAAGAAGCTGGATATGAGTCAGCAGTATGCCCTGGTTGCCAAAAAGGCTAATAGCATATTGGGCTGCATTAATAGGAGCATTGCCAGCAGATCGCGGGAAATGATTATTCCCCTCTATTCGACATTGGTGAGGCCGCATTTGGAGTATTGTGTCCAGTTTTGGGCCCCCACTACAAAAAGGATGTGGAGAAGTTGGAGAGAGCCCAGCGGAGGGCAACAAAAATGATTAGGGGACTGGAGCACAAGACATATGAGGAGAGGCTGAGGGAACTAGGCTTGTTTAGTCTGCAGAAGAAAAGAATGAGGGGGGATTTGATAGCAGCCTTTAACTACCTGAACAGCGGTTCCAGGGAGGACAGAGCTAGGCTGTTCTTGGTGGTAGTAGATGACAGAACTAAGAACAATGGTCTCAAGTTGCAGTGGGGGAGGTCTAGGTGGGACATTAGGAAATGTCACTAGGAGGGTGGTGAAGCACTGGAATGGGTTACCTAGAGAGGTGGTGGAATCTCCACCTTTAGAGGTTTTTAAACTGCGGCTTGACAAAGCCCTGGCTGGGATGATTTCGCTGATATTAGTCCTGCTTTGAGCAGGGGTTTGGACTAGATGACCTCCTGAGGTCCCTTCCAACTCTATGATTCTATGATATCTTCATCAACAATATTTGTTTCTATCTAAATTTCTGTTTTTAAAAGTTTTCTGAATATAGAAGAACAAATTACTCAGACCTGGTTCTAGAGAAATGACAATTGGATAACTAGACTCGGGTTGTCCCAGCTACTTTGTCAATCTGGCTGGAAAATCAACACTATTTACTGACCTCTTTAGAATAAGAAAGGTTTGTGATAGGCTTGAATTGACATATTAGCTATTGTGCAAAGCCACGCACCAGTTATATGTTAAAAAAAAAAAAAAAGTAAGCCTGGCATTTAATACCCAAATTAATTAGCCAAGCATAGCTAGGTGGATTTCAACAAAGCATTGTATTTTTCTGCACTCAGTACCACTACTGTAGCATGAATTTTCATTCACTGGTTCATGTAATACCCCCTGCAGCCAGCACTAGATACATATAATACAGACATCAGCTTTGGGAACAAACTGTATTAGAAAGGGCCTTATCCACTTATGGACTAACAGCCTGAGACATTGTTAATGAAAAACAGGGCAAGATTTTTAATAATAAATGTCTGCAGTTAGGAGGCTAAATCCATATTTAGGCATTTAAAGTGGCTTGATTTTGAAAAGAGCTGAGCACCCTGTAGCTCCTTCAGAAGTTAAAGAGTTCCTGAGTGTTGCCATCAAGAAGAAATAATGAAATGGAACAAATATTGTTTGCATGGCAGCAGTGTCTAGAGGCATCAATCTGGGAGTAGAACTCCATTATTAAATCTGATAAAGATGGTGTTGTATTCTGAATATTAAAATGTTTATCAGCTAGTGTTGAGAAGTTGAGAAGAACATAATTCTAAATATGATTCATCATAGGAAAATTCTGGTTGCTCTTATTTTTAAGAAAAATGCATTTTCATGGATCTTTTAAATCTTCCTTACTCACGTTCCACTTCCAATAGTCTCTAATTAAATTAGATATAATGAAGTGCATTCTTAATTCTTTTGTTATTAAAACAGTTGGCTTTTTGTTTTTGTTTTGTTTTATTCTATTAAGAACAATGATAAGCCCTTAAAATGATGAACCAAATACTGCCCCAATTACATCACTGTAAATCAGCTGACTTTACGGATGTAATTGAGGGCAGAATTTGACCTATAGTTTGCAAGAGATTAAATACTGCTATAATAAACTCTTAAATTCCCTTGGTGTTTTCTATGTGTTCCAGTAATGCTTGTTTGGAGTATTCTTTACTGAAGATCTTTTCTTTCCCCTTAGAGATCACAGATCATTTGTTTTAATTTCTTTGACATTCCATTCATTATGTTTTGTGCTTCAACAGCTTCAGGTCTTATACCAGCAAATAACCTCTCAGCAAATGATGAACAAATCTCAAAAAAATAAAATGAAAAAAGTTATGTCATTCCAAGGTCACATACAATACAAGCACTTTCTTGTAAGTAAAGATAATTTCTCTACCTGAATAAAAATAGTATAGAACTTACATTTTAAGCAAGAAGGTGGAAAGTGCAGGGAGGGAAGAGGGGGAAATCAAGCAGCCCCACAGCTTTTGCAGTTAGGTAGAAAGTCAAACATACAACCTCATTGATCATCCTGCTGTGCCATGAACTAAAAATGGATGTAATTAAAAATAAGCTAAGAAACATTTGTTACCTGGATTCTCATTGTGCTCTTCTTCCCCCCTCACCCCTCCCAGTTTATGACAGAACTCGTAGTCCTTGTCTTCTACTAATTTTCTTTCATGGCTAGAAAATCAGTATGTGAAGGAAATATAGGAATCAAGCTAGCCTTTAACAATGAATGAACAAATGGATAGAGTGTACATTATTGGGGTAAGTTACTCTCCTGCACCATGACACCAATTTCTTGGAGTGATTATTAAAGCCCTGGTTCATCTGGAAAATAGATTTACATGAAAAGTACTTAAGCTGCCAGTGTGATTTATTTATCATAATATCCTATTTTCTAGTGACAAAAATAGGTCATTTAATATGACTGATTGGTTATGTCTTGCTGCATTTTCATACGTTTAGTGATGACAATCCTTACAGTTGGGGCATAAAAGACTAGGCTAAGTAGGTTGTATGGTATAATAGCAGGTTTCTGATCTTAAGTAGTCCAGACATTTCACTTTAAAATAACAAATGAAGCTGACAATGTCCCAGGTACAGACTCACCCTTTCATAGTCCTGAGGCCTCCTGTTTTATTTAACTAGAAACATTTGTTCACAGGTAATGATAGAAAACTGACAAATGTTAACTGACAGGCAACTGGTACTTGTTAAAAAAGGATAGATGGCTATTCATTAATCATATCACATCCTTTTCAGCTATGGAAGGTATATGACAAAAGGGAGAGATTTTAAAATGCATTGAAAAACGTACTGTCAGACTTACCAAATGAGATTGTCTTTTTATTATAACAGCAATCCGATAGTTAAATCAGCACTGCTAAAGGCCTCTTCACAAGGGTTTTGTCATTCAACAACTTTTTAAAAGAAGTTGAATCTGGGTTGAAGCTTCACATTGCAACAACCAATTTTTATTTTACCTCTTTTTGGTTTGGTTGGTTGGTTTTTGTTTTCTGGTAAATCTCTCTAGCCATTTCAATTATAAAACAGAGGTTGCAAGGCTAAGGGAGTAGAAGTTTTGGATTCTTGCGTGTATCTATCTATAATATTATTGTTTTTACCTTCTACATGTATTATTTATTGAATAACTTGTATGGAATTATATAATACTACTCTACAGAAATGAATGTGAATATTAAACAGTGAGCCATCACTGATTGCTATGTTTTCCTTCTTTTATTTTAATTACTTTCAATGAGCAAGTAAACTGATCAGGCTATCAGTTATTTCTCCATGTAGATCTTATCACCTGCAGCTCCATGCACCAAATATTATGCTCTTATTGTTAACCTAATTATGTGTATGGCTCTTTAAAAGAATGTATTAAATGGATTATATGAAAATTCTCATTTCAATTGAAATCTCATTGGAATGTAACAGGGGTAGCCAAACTTACTGACATCCCTTTCCCCCGAGACTGCCCTTCCCTGCTGGGCAGAATCCTCTAGCCCCTCCAACCTGCTGCAGGGCAGAATCTCAGAGCTCCCTACCCCAGTCTGGTATGCAGAGAAGGGGGGGTGCATAGGAGAGCTACAATTTAACTGTTAAAGAGCTGCATGCGGCTCACGAGTCACAGTATCCCCCCCCCCCACCCCCCCGAATATAAGATTCCCTTATTATTTACAATTTATAGAAAAGAAAGAGGAAGAGAATATTTCCTGTAGGCAAGCGAACTTTTGTGTCATTCCCAGCTAGTCATTATGGTGAAGGTTACTACATCCCATTCCACAATGAGCGTCAGAAAGAGCTTTAAGTGAATTATGATTTCATTTTATTTCCCCATCATTATATAATGTGAGGAATATGCTATATCAGAGGAGAATTAGACACTCTTACAAGCCCCAGATTTAATTGCCTATTTTAAGGAGTCTACTAATGACTGGGGTGAAAGGAAAGGCAATACAAATATAGGGTTAGATTGAGCCTTTTGTCTCAGTCCTGTGAACTGGGCAGCGTATACCTGTGTCACCCAAGAAGGGACCAGTGAAAGATTTATGTCTTAGAGAGAAACAATTGCTCCTTCGATTCCCTCTAGGGATTCCCTAAGGGAAGAGAGAGTAGGATGTTACTTTTCGGCCCTTCTGTGCAGGCTGGCATACTGGAGGGCTTGGGGGGAGGCAGAGCCATGGTACACTTCCAAACTCTTGTATCCTTGTTTCTGGGAGTGAGCACACCGATACAAACTGTGCACAGCTAACCTAGCTGTGCAGGAGAATAAGGAGAGGATTTACTTCTTTACATATTCCTTATGTCCCAAGGCCACAATCAAAGCCCCTGCATTAACATATGCAAATTTTGGTTTTATAGTCCTGTCCATCAGCACAGTATGTAAGGCCCTGAAAATAAAAACACTAAGCAGCCCTAAGTAATGCGTATATGCTGTGATGAGATGTGATATAAAGAGCCAAATAAAAAGCATACCAGAATATTAGTAATATGCCGTTAGTCAAAGAGAATTTAGACTACTGTAAAGACAGGAACGTTGGCCTTTTTGCAGCACTGAGCTCACCATACCTTGTGTTAGTATGCAAGACACAACAATCTACCTTTTACATTTAAATGCAGGGAAGGAACATTTGCAGATTTGCCATTCTACATCAGCTGTTTAAATACATTCAACTAAAACAAAAGAAAACCAAGTCAAAGAAAAAAACAGACATATTTCACAATACGTTTGCAGCAACAGGACTCTTAAATTGAAGGTCAAAATCAGGTTGTTATGAATCATACTAGTTTAGCTTTATGAGGAAAATGACCTTTGAACTTCAAATTTCCAGATGTTACTATTTGCTGTGTAATGGTCAAAACAGATCTGGAACCATAATCCGCACTAAGAACTGGCATAAATCCATCATCAAACACATCATGCTATTTTTTAACAATATATCATCATAGTTTGGGTGTGCCCTACAGAAGGACAGAAGTATTTGCATAAATCTTTACAGTGAAATAGTCTCCAAAGGGATCTATGAGCAATTAACTTAATTTTTTTGGGACAAGTGCATTATTTCCTTTTACTTTACTTTGTTTCCTGAAAAGATAACTCATCCATACAGTTTTTGGCAGAAAACAGAAATAAACAAGGTGAAATTAAGTTGCACATTTATTTAGTAATTAATTTTATTTTCAAAATATAATTTGCTACACAATATATGCTTTGAGTGCCTCCGCTATAAATTAGAATACTTAACACACTACTAACTTAAAGAACTTCCCAGACATAAAATAATATCCACTAACCTCTTCCAAACTTAGCCCGCCTCCACCCAAAAGGAAAAGATAGAATTTGAAGCATGCCTTGAAAATTAAGAAATCTAGCTCTCTGGCAGAGGAAGGACCCCCGCTAAAGGATTTCCTGTTAACGACTGACTCATTTATGGAGGAAAATCTAGAGGTATCCCCTGTACTGATCTCAGACATACGTGCAGAAAAACTTTTCTTAAATATGTATGTGTCACATGTCACAGGTAAGTGTGAGATTTTTTTTTTTTTTTTGTGTGTGGAATTTCATATAGAAAATACCCTGCTGTGATCAAAAATGAAAAAGCTGTAGGGCTGCAATTTCCCCGCCAATGAACAACGTGCTGTTAAGTGGTAATTGGTTGTAAAAAAAAGTGCTCAAAAAAAGCCCAGGACATTCGCTTCATGGGGCTCCTACCACATTCTTCCCACGGAGGCGGGAGCTTTCATAGGGAGTTGTGCTCTCTGTGCAACACATGGATCCCAGACACCCACTCCTGCACTACTCCCTGAATCATGGTTCATTCACGAGCAGAGCTGACACCACTTCTCCCACCAATAATCCATGCTATCCCTCTGTATGGTGGACAAGGAGGAGAAGAGGAGATAGAAGTCATGGTGACAGTCACGCAGCTAACACAGCAGTATTAGTTTCCATGCAGACATATGGATTCCCTGCTTGACATTTACGCTGATCTGAGTACAATACATGGCATACAGAGGAGCTACTCCCCGGTTCTAGCCCCAAATGATTTTAACAGCTCCCATCTCCAAATCTCACAATCATGTGGTGCTCACACTGAGGGGCTTCCAATGCTCCAGGGAAGGGGGCTGGTAGTGAGGAATCAAGCAGCCTAGACAGCACACTCCACTCAATAAAAGGGATATTTCAGGCCCTTTCTGAATCAATATCCACTTAACTCTGTTGTGTGTGGCAAAGGAGAGATTGTAGTTCAAAGTTAGTAATAGCTTTAGAGCAACTACCTGAAAGTTCAGAGGATACTTAAGGTGGGTGGGACAAAAAGGTTCCCTACCTTACTTTCTGACCACTGTACACAAAGTCCATATAATTCTCTCTTTCTTTGCTTAAAAAGAAAAGCTTGAATACTTTTTATTTACTTATTTTCTTACTTATTTTTAAATCAATACAGGCAGCCCAATGCTTATGAGAAGACTCTACAGGAATAAATCAGACTCCACATGCAATGAATGCAAAACATTTGATAAGAAAGCAAATTGTACAATTTCAGCCTATGTGGGGTTATAAACAGGAATAAGAAACTACTGTTTGAAAAATTACCTTTGAGCTACCAGCAATTCTGGCTGTTCAATTTTCTTCAAAAGGTGTAAACATGAATAATGATATGTCCGTTTTTCAAATCTAGTTTTTTCCTCTCATTGTACTGGTGTAGTATAAGGGAAAAATAATGTTAACTCCCCCCCCCCCACACACACAGATGCTTATGTTGGATAAGATATGGATTAGTATCCCTCTTCTGTGCTAATGATTGTCCCCAAAGAACTGAGAGTTTTGTTCCCTTTTCTCTGAACTGTTGTAAGCAGAAGTGTTATGCAGATTTCTGAGCTTGGTTATTTAGCTGTGAAAAGGAGCCATGGGAATCATGAAGAGAAATCCAATTAAAATTTTTGCTTGGTGGGAGTTATACATCCAATGTTGAAGTGGAAAAGGAGAACCTCAGTTTACAATTTTGACTTAAACAAATAATTTGTTACTTGTTACCATTGTAACCGTAGCTCAGACCTGGAAACACAGTCTCCCACAGAGTTGATTCTTCAAAGTACAAAAATACATTTAGGGCAGAAGAATAAGCCCTGTGGTAGATTTCTGGAAAAAGAGGCATATGCAATGCTAACTTGAAAGTTATCAGCTGTAACTTTGTGTATTCATTCTGCAGTGTTGTAATATGAAATAACACCAAAACTATTGACATTGGCATCTCGAAAGAGAGGTGGTTAATTAGTGTATATGCGTGTAAAGCTTCTCTCTTTCTTTCATTGTTGATGTTTATTAGGATCCTTGTCCACATGGATCTGTTTGTGTTTTTCATTTCTCAAATTTGGTTTGAGTTAACCTTCTTTTGTAGCCACACATTCCATTTGGTGTAAAGCTCCCTTGTAGATATATGAAAATTTAATAGAAGAATAAATTAAAGAAAGAAAAACTTTGGATGTGTAACCATTCAAAAGCTATATGGGAAAATGTACCATGAAGAGCGGACTAATCACTTCCATAGTTCTGGCTTGCAAACTATACTGAAAAGATTTGCCTGAAGTGAAGATTTTCCTGGCAATACCCAGAATGCCCTTCAATCTCATAGCTATTTCATTGGGCTGGCTCTGGCAACAGACCTAAAATGGGATTTGAGGATGTATAGTTTGCAGGTGATACACACCTGATATCACATAAGTGACTTTCCTTTCTTCTTCAGCCAAACCACTGCCTTCACAGATTGCAAAGGCAAGTATTATCCTCTCAAGCCTGTGCTTGGTAGGAATATTCAAGATATGCCTGGTTAACATCCAGAGATTAAAACCATCTCACCACCAAGATGCACCAGATCAGGCAGTTTTCCATAATTCTGCATCATAATTCTAATCCAGTAATTTAATTTTATTGTAATTAGCCCTCTCTTTCATGATTTTTGGTCATTCATTTACACTGCTAAAAAAAGCATGTGAGCGGTTGCATTGTAGTGTAATTTACATTTCATTATAATCTGATCCAAATGATATTCTGCAAATTGCTACTTTGATCCAAACGGCATTTGAATTTAGATTTCAAGAAACAGCAGCTATTTAAGTAATTCATGACATCATAACGCAGTCCCCTCCAGAAGGACAAGGAGTCACATCCTGGAACATTTATTTAGATAGACAATACCAGCCAAATGCATGTTATTAAAAGGAAATCAGCCAATATTCTCACAAAAGACAAGGAAATCATAATTAAAGCTTAATTTCTGCAAACACATAATTATATTTTAACATAAGATTAGAATTTAAATAGGCTCAAATAACCAAAGAAACACATCAGCTATAGGTCTGCAACAATTTTTTTTTTCCAGAAAGACCGATTTAAGACGTGTGCTACTATCCCAGAATCATAAAGGTAGCCTGTTAAAGCAGATTAGTCATTCTACACAGAGCCACTCGGAATACTAATATATTCTCTTCCCTACTAATATTAATTTTCTTATTATCTAGAGAATGAGGTTAGAATATCTTGAATTGAAACTTACTCCAAAGAATATCATGTCCTTAAACATTACCATTGTCATTGCTGAATGACCTCTGATTTGTGGGGTACAGTAGAAACAATTACTGATACTCACCCCATTCAAGTGTGCTGTGTCAGAACAAGCCCCTCCATTGCTCAGAAGGCAGAGTAACAACAATAACCATATTATATGCAGCATTTTGCTTCTGATTAATCTTTTGTTCTTTCTCGGATTGCTATTATTTTCTAGTCATCACACAAGTGCACAGCTGCATAAGAAGGAAATACATGATCAACTTTGTTCTTCTGTGTCTCTGGGTGTAGTGCAGATGCCCAATCAAGAAAGTTTACAGTGAGATTTCTCTCAGGCACAAGTCTGAAGGTCTAACTCTTGTTCCTGTTCTTGTTTATGAGCTTTTCGTAAGCTCTCTTCCCTCAATTTGGAGATATTTTATATTGTTTCCAACTCTCAAATTCTATCATAAGTTTCACTATATGTGGTGTTTTTCTTAAAGCCCTAGCTCTTGGAGTCATGTGATTATGAGAGACTCTCAGCTTTCATTTTTTAAAAAGCTGGTTCTAACTCTTACAGTTGAAGAGAAAAACCTGAAAAATACTCTAAAACATCAGAAACTAGAAGGCAAATAAAAAGAATGCCACCTTTATTACTTTTTAAAATCTCATGATTTTTAAGCCAATTTAATGATTTAGGGGGCCTGAATCATGATTTTTGAACATTTGAATTGGAAAACTGATATAAACAGTTTCACTAGCTAAAAGGAGCAAGAGTTGTTCCCCTCAGCAGTTCTACAATGCCATGTCTTTATGTTTAATGTTTATTTTCTTCTCTTTCATATACATTTTTGAGTTTTGCTGTCAGCTGAAGTGTGTAGGAATTTTATATTGTTTCTTTGTTGTAGCTAAAAACGTTTAGACATTCTGTAGGTAAAAAAGCCTACCACATTCTGAGTAGAGGACCAATTCATAGTCAGAGCATGTTGTAGTTTATTGGGAGGAAGGGGCACCATACAGTAATTTTGCAAAGCCCTGTTCGCCGACTGGCTAATAATGGCTGTCAAGCAATCAGAGTACCATATGGTACCATTACTAAGAAATAGCTCTGTAGAGGTAATACAAACCAGACATCCACAAGAACAATGCAACTGGGAAAAATGTACATGTAGGCATAAGGCTCTGTACTGCCTCCTTGCAGTGTAACTAGATTAGGCCATTCAATTTCAGTAATAATGCTATTTAGAAGGGAGGGATAAGGTTAAATAATGTTTTTTTCCCAATTGTTTAAATGTAGACTCCATGCCTCATTAACTACAAATCAGTTCACACAATCACATATTTTTGCAGATTAGATATCAAAATCTACAAAGGGCCAATCACTGTGGCATGTTAGTAAATTACTCCACAGAGGATGATAGATGAATGGAAGTAAAAAAAATTAGCATTTTTATTTAAATTGTGGCAGGCCTCAAAGGGCTCAACCAGGTTGGGCCCCACTGTGGTAGGCAGTGCATAAATTCATTGTGTACAATACACTGCAGGCAGCTTCCTCAGGCCGTGTTGTGAACATCTGTAGGGTGTGAAGTCTTTGTCAGCACATAAAGCCTGTGAAATGTATGTGAGATGAAAACTTAGTTAAAAATTACATTTTGAGCATATTCTCATCAGCTCCTGTTTATATGAAAGGTACAAAATCTGTGATACTGGCACTAACATCCAAAATCCAAGATTGAAAGCCCATTTCTATCATGCTTTAGTTCTTGTTTAGCAGCCAGATGAGGAACAGTAAATGTTTAAAATTTTAATTTTAAAACACTGGATTTATTCTTCAGTGTTAGACTGGCATTAAAAAAAGAACAGCAACCCATTTTCTTTCTCTGACATCTTGCTCCCATACTCTCAGTGTCACAAGTAATGCCAGCTGCCACCAAAATTAAATGGAAACAGTAGGCTCATAAAAGCAGATTTTAATTAAAACACTGTTTTCAGATGTATTTATATGTGGCAAAAGCTCAGTGCAAATTTCAGGCTAGCACTTTGAAATGAATCACAAGACATGAAAATAAGGTAAAAAGAAGCATCTCAATAGCTCAAGCAGCAACTTCCCAGGTCACAAATCAAACTCTAAAATAATAAAAAGAAGGAGTGAGAGCTACACTAATAAGGAAAAGCTTGACATAACATTTCAAGGAAGTAAAGCTCTCATTTTATTACCATTTGAAGCTATGCAGACCAGGCTCTCTGACAATCCACCCTGCCACCCACAAGGCCTTACTGACAGGTGCAAGTGGCCTGGACAATATCTCTTGGAGAGTCCACAAAATATTGAGGGAATGATGTAAGCCTTTTCAGGGGTATACCATTGTGTTCTCACCCAGGAGTATCCTCCCCAGGGAAATATGGGCCTTTCACTATGACCTGATGTATTCCAAAGACATGGGGGGGGGGGGGGAAGAATTACTCCTCAGAAATCTCTTATGAGTCAGAATGAAAGTTTTCCCTGGAGGGGATAGGTGTGGGTGAACTTTTTTAGGGAAATACCTCTTCATATTGAACTTTGGTAGACATATATTATCCATGTGTATTTTACCATTACACTGAAATTTATTAAATGGGTTTAAAAAAAGTTGTTTCCCTCACTTATTTTTGTCTTCTCTTTCCCCCTTGCTCATTCTTTCTATTATACATCTGATGATCTTTTCCTCTTTCATTTTCAGTCTTCACACTTCATTCTTTTTACCTTCATCCTTTTATTTGCCCACATTATTTGGTCTCCCTTCTTCCCTATATTCTTTTAGCCCCTTCCTCCAATTCTTGTCTTCTCAGCCACAACAATCTCTCCTTCTTTCTTTCTATTCTCTCTTTCCCCATCCCAATATCTTTCTATCTTTCCTCCCTTTTCTCAACCTTTCTCTCCATCTGCATCCTCCTAGTTTCTCCCCTTCTTCCTCTGTTCCTTTTATTATTTCTATTTATAGTAGTACTTACAAACTTCAACTGAGATTGTGATCCTGTTGTGCTAGCTACTGTACAAACACATTATAAAAGACAGTGCATGTCCCAAAAAGCTTACATTCAAAATAGACGGAGCATAGGAAGGGAAACAGAGACATGATGTGACTTTCAAAGATCACACAGCAAGCCAAAGGTAGAGATGGGGTGAGAAAAAACAGTTATTATCTTCTGATAACTGTTGTTCTTTGAGGTGTGTTGCTCATGTCCATTCCATGTTAGGTGTGTGCGCACCGCATACATGGTTGCCGGAGATTTTTCCCTTAGTGGTACCTTCTGGAGCCATGCACGTATGTGCTGGTATAAGGGGCACCACTGGCCCTATGCTCACTCAGTTCCTTCTTGCCGGTAACTCCGACAGCAGGACCTGAGGGTGGATCATGAAATGGAGATGAGCAACACATCTTGAAGAACAGTTACAGAAAGGTTAGTAATCATCTTTTCTTCTTCTTCAAGTGCTTGCTCATGTCCATCCATGTTAGGTGATTCTCAAGCAGTACCCTCAGAGGTGGGCTTGGAGTTCATAGCCATGCTGATTGCAATATGGCTTTCCCGAAACTGGCATCGTCCTGGACTTGTTGAGTGATAGTATAGTGGGATGCGAAAGTACATGACAGACGACCATGTTGCGGTTCTGTAGATGTCCTGGATTTGTACTTGAGCAAGGAATGCTGCTGATGAAGCTTAGGCTCCAGTGGAATGGACTGTCATGATGGCTGGAGGCATGACATTTGTCTGCTCGGGTCTGCCTCAAGTGCATTTGGGTCACATGGCAGCATGCACTTACAACATGGTACAGCATGCAGGGATACAAGTCAGGCCCCTTCAAAAGTGGCTGGCATCAGTTTACTCTCCAACCAGGCGTCTCTTGGACTTGATGCTCACAGTTCCACCTTTGGTCCTTGTTTCACTGGCTTGGTGGAAAGACCCAACTCAGTAATGAAGGGGGGGACCTTCGCTTCCCCTCAACCATCTGTGACCTTCGCCACAGATGTGTTGGACCTTGTAGGGGAGCCTGCCTCGGCAGCCACAAGACTCAAGGCCTCTGCTCCTGAGAGGAATTCGCTTTGCACATAAATATCAGAGAATTCAGGACAGTATGCTTGGCCTGCCAGGTGTTCCTCCCCAGAATCTTGGGTACAGTGATGCAGGGCCTGATGGACAACAGAGGATTCATGTTTTACTTAAACAAGGAGGGAGGGGCCTGGTCTTTGGCTTTGTGTCAGGAGGCCCTGTGTCTGTGGGACTTCTGAATGGAGCACGGCATCCACCTCAAAGCAGCATACCTCCTGGAGGTCCAAAAAGTGCTTATGGATCACCACTGTAGGGGGTTCTCTCACCAAGAGTGGTCTCTCCATCTGGAGATCGTCAGTATCATCTTCTGGAAGGAGGGGTTATTGGGTGGTCTGTGACCTTGGAAATGAGGTCTGACAGATTCGGAATCAAGCCTCCAGAAGGAAGGCTCTGGCTTGGATCTAGTGGAGCACTACCCTCATGAATTTTATCCTGTGAATGGGGACCATTTTGACTTTTGCTTGTTTATCAGCAGGCCCAGCTCTTGGAAGGTGGTGCAAACCATGCTGATGCTGTGTCATACCTGTGTCTGCTACTGACCCTTGACAAACCAATCATTGAGGTAGGGGTATACTTGCACTCTTCAGATCCCGAGGAGAATTTCTCTCCCTATGACCACCGTGGGGCAATGCCAGCTTCTGCCTCTGTTGGGTGGCAGGATTCTAGAGACCGATGCTACAACGGAGATCGGTGCTGCGCTGGGGACCGGTGCTCAGCTGGAGATTGGTTTCAAGTCGTGGACTGGTGTCGAGCTGGGGATCGGTGCTGTTCCAGTGACTGGTACCAGGTTGGTGACCGGTACCGCACCAGGGACCGATAGTGTGCTAGGGATTAGGATGCCAAAGTCATTTGGGGCTTGCCTCTAGAAGGCGCCCCAGGGCCCGGGGTCAGGAAGGTGGTCAGGGCCTCCTACTCCTTCCTGTCTGGTGGGCCATTGGTGCCCAGTGCCCCAATGAAGTCGGGAGCGACAAGCAGGGACAGCAGATCTCTGGCTGCCTGGAAGGCTTCTGGCATTGAGGGGACTGCCTGGCTGCTGGTACTGCCTGGAGTTGGTAGGGGGTCCTGCACCAGACTAGATGCCCTCAGCAGAGTCAACAGTGCCTACATGGGTTCTAGGTATCAGAGCGGCCTGGCGTGGGTCTCGCTCCTTCTGCCTGCTTGTCCTTTCTCTGCGCTGGTGAGTGCCCTCTGTCGGTGCGCTGCTGTTTGTGCTTCTTCCTTAGCACTGGAGATGGCAAACGGTGCCAGGAAGAGCTTGGTGCCAGTGGTGCACTTCGCACCGAGGCCGATGTGCTCAGTGTGAAATTGGAGTGGCTGGGCTCTGAGACAGGTTGGAGGGCAGCTTCTATGGGGATAGGCTTCAGTTTTATATCCTGCTTCTTTCTAGTGCAGGGTTTGAAGCCCTGACAAATCTTCTATCTCCCGTACGACTCTCCCAGGCACTTCAAGCAGTTGGCACATAGGTTGCTCACAGGCATGTGCTTGCCACAAGAGGCAGAGGGTTTGAAACCCAGGGACATGCCTGGTCACAGGGGTAATAAATTCTCCCTACAACAGTAACTTAACGCTACTACTAACTATATAAATATATACACTAAGACTATTAAGTAAACTAGTAAGAACGAATAACCACTAGGTAGAGCCTTGCTGAGACAAGAAAGGAGTTGTTCCAGAAAATGTCATGGGTGGTAAGAAGGAACTGAGAGGTCGTGGGGCTGGTGGTTTACTTATATCAGCGCTTTTGTGTGTGGCTCCAGAGGGCTCTAGAGCCAGCCCTGCAGATAGCATTAAGGGAAAAATCTCTGACAACTGTGCATGCAGCGTGTGCACACCTTACATGGAATGGACATGAGCAAGCACTCAAAGAAGATTCCAAGTTTCCCAGCCCAGTGCCTTTTCTGATGGACCCACTACCCTTCTAATCCCACAATCTCAACGCTACAATCTTGCTACTTCCTTTTGCTAACCTAACCCCAATTCAGCACAGCGTATATACCTGTGCATAACTTTAAGCATGTGAATAGTCCCATTGAAGTCAGCGTTGGGGACACCTATGAACTTACAGACAAGTGGCAGAAGGGAATCATAGTTCTTAGAATTAAAGTCAGGTGAACACATTCATCCATAGCAATGCAGAGAGTTTCTCCCCACATAGTACACTACACTTAGTTAGTATGCACTTAGTTAGTATACACTAATGGTGTTAGTATACACCATTTTATGCTGGTAAATGAAAGAGCCTAGAACTCAGTCTAGAAGATTCTAGAATGTCAGATGGTAGACACTTATTAATGTTGCTATCCATTTAGAAAAAGTGATTGGAAACCTTTTAAAAAGTTATTAGAAATGTTGGGAGTCTCAGTTATTGGGTGCCCAACTTCAGACAAGTTAAAGGGGTCTTCTTTTGAGGGGGCAGTGTTAAGTACTATCTGAAAACAAAACTCTTTAAGGTGTCTCAAGCTCAGCAGCCAAAAATTGGGGCAGCCAAAAATCACTAATCCCTTTTGAAATGTTGGCCATTATATAGTAAAAAAAAACCCAAAAAACAAAAACAAAACAATTCCCTCCCCAAAAAAAGTTATAAAATATTTTGATAGTTTTTTAGAAGGCTTCTAAAACTGTAATAAAAATTAGTAAAACCACCATCTCTCCAAGTTTCTCCATTCCTGTGTGGAAGTGCTATTTACTAAAAAAAGTTTCCTCCACTTAGAGGGATGAAGAATAGAAGCATTGAGGGAAAGCCACACTCTTAGAACATGAACCAAAACTCTTACCGTAGCTCTAATGTATATATCTCCTTTTTCACAGAGTAAAAATTATTTCTTATGGGGTCTAAGAGCACAAAAATACACTGTGATGAGAGACTGCTTTTAACTGTGACTTGCTCCATTTTTGAAATATAAGTTTAGCTCTCTCCTGAAATTCAGATCCCATCTTTTAAAATCAAATTTTCTGTACAATGACAAGGCATCAAATTAAAGACATTTGTTGCTTCTGGAGTAATCAGAAACAGCATTTCAGCAAACTGACTAATGTGTTTTGACCACATCACATAAGTCTGTCGAAACTATAAAGTATTTATAAAAGCTAACGGCCTACTACTGCTCCCTTTGAGGCCAGCGGAAAAGCTTTTTTACTAAGATCAACAACTGCAGCATCAAGTACTAAAGTAGTTGTTATTTCCTTTTATAAATGAGGCATTTTACTTTGGAAACCTTTTAAAAATTAAATTTGAAAAAAAAAATCTTCAATGCAGATCCCTTATTTTAACTTCTTAAATACAATTCATTTATTTAGTGGTTGCTTGCTTAAGTCTTGATTCAGCAAAGCATTTAAGCATGTGATTAACCTTAATCTTATTCAGCAAATTGCTAAAGATGAGTGGGTGTTTTAGTAATTTTCTGGGTAGAGATGGACTGATGCAGGTGCTAATGTATTTTATGACTCAGTCCTGCTCCCATTGAAGTCAATGAAAAAACTGACATACGTCAATGGGAAAAGGATTGGGCCAGTGCTGAATAAGGATGAACATCATTAAGGGTGGTTCAGTATTTCAGTGTCTCAGTCCTTTGGTGTATCATAGAGAATGTGGGACAAATCCCGGCAGCTTTACGCATGGAGTAATCCTTTTTCATGTGGGTAGTCTGACTGAACTCAAGGAGGCTATGCCTGTGAGTAAAGGCTATTCAAGTAGAACTTGTAAATTCAGTAATATACACCAACGGTGCCAATTAGGGTAGTTGAGGGCAGGAGGACGAATACCCCTCCCAAGGTTTTTGCACTTGCTTCAAAGTTCCATAGTCCATGGAGCTGGGAGCAGGAGGCATGTCCGGGCCATTTTTAACCAGTGGTCCCATACTAAATCAATATATCTGCGGCCAGGGTGGTCTGGAGCCTCAATCCAGCTGGGTGTTTGCAATGCCACTGAAATTTGATGTGGCTGCCTCTTGGTACAGAAGAAGGAGCAGCCGGACCAAATTCCTGTAAGTGGCATCGTGCCCTGGTGCACAGGGTTGCAACTCCACTCAGATTTAGCCTGGCTGCCCCTCTGTTCTGATGGAAGGGTACCAGAGCCAAATTGTGTTGCGACCTTTCACACGGGGAGTCTGTTCCTGTACAATGTTTTAGAACCCAACCCATGGCTAAATCCCTGCATGAGTCATCAGCTGAGTTCAGGAGTGGTTCTAACTGCATAAAGATTGCAGAATCAGCAATATCTTGGGCTGGGACAGGCTTAATGCCTTCTTTAAAATATGACATAGACAAGCTATAAAAGTTACATGGAGGTAAACTGACTTAAATAATGAAAAATGGCACATTTGATTAACTGTCAGGTATTCACGTGTCATTTGGTACTAGTGTTTCCAACTTGTTCGTTTGTCAGCTTCCAGCAGTTGCTAGGATGGCCTTGTTTGTTTCCAGCCAGCCAGGAGATTAAAAGCTTTTCTTTCCTAGGCGGACTTTACAGCCGTGACTCACTTCTCCCGGCCCAAATTTGTTAAACTTTAGAACACAACACTCAGCTGCCTTTTCAGGAGATAGGTGTAGCCCAGCAACCAATTTCTACTTTTCTAATCCCTCGATTTAGAATACTGAACAGTTCGTAGATTCATAAATTGCTGCCGGTCACTCTGGGGACTGTGGGGAAGGGAGGCCATTTATAACCCACTTTTTCTTCTTCACCCCTCATCCTTATTTCAACCCCCAAAGATTCTGCTGACAAACCCCCAATTCCCATAAGGGGGGTTATTGTCTTTCCTTTCCCCCCTCCATGTTCCCCTGCACCAAATAAAATCATGTTCAGAGGTATTTATATTGTGTTTATATACGAGTCCCTATTTACACACTGTTGTCCGTAAGCGCATGGTTTTAAGAACATGCACTCTCCCCACCCGGGCCCCGGAGGTTGGAAGAGCGCTGTGCCTCCCCATTGATTATTGGGAGGGCCCGTGACCCTGCTTGTCCCCCTCTCCCTCTCCCCATCCCCGTGCATGCCCCTGTCTAAGATAAAAAGCAGATCTTTTGCCTGCTCTGGAAATATTCAATGCAGGAACTGAAATTCCCAGGGAAAGAGCCCTTGTCACTGTTGAAAGTTAAATGGATTTATATTTTGAAAAAAAAAAAATCAGCTTAGAATTTGGGTTGCTTTCAAATGTAAATCAGTTTATGTATTGAATTCATTACAGAAAACAAATGAGCAAGCACAAGAGAAAACTCTACTTGAAATGCTGAACTAATTTTTAAGTTGAATGAAATTACATATTGAACTGCTTTAAAACGTAAGGCTGTCTAAATTTCACTAAGTGAAAATGTATCATTGCAAAAGAATAAGTTTAGGAAAAACAATATAAACAGAGAACAAGAATGAAATGGTATAAATGACACCATCAAAACAGGACAATTTTGCACAGAGACTGTCAGTTGATCTTATGGTACCAGGCAAACACAAGCAGAAAAAAACATTAAATAAATATTGCAATGTGGTGTTTGATATCCTTGAAAAAACTCACCATCAGTAACAATGTCAAAACGTAAACTCTGGCCTCATATGAGATAAGTACAGTGTAAATTTTCTTGCACTAGATTTGACTAGTTTTTCAGGATCCCTTTATACCACACATTGTCTTGATTTGTTAGAAACAGCTTTCACTTAATTAACCATATCCAGACATGGAAATACATTGAATGCAGGTTCTCAGATACACATTCATTTTGTTTAGATTTAACTAAAGTTGTTGTGTACTCAATGAATGCTTACTAGCAGACAATTTCAACAATTGCTGGCCCTGATTCTAAATTTATCTAAACCAGTATATATATCCAGCAGTAACTACTGAAGTCAATAGTGTTACACTGAGAGTTACTTAGCAGAGTGTAAGTGAAATCAGGATTAGGGTTATTGAGTTTTAACAGCTATTTAATACATATATATTTGACATAGAGCTTGATCCTGCAAGGTGCTAAACCTCTGCCCCAGCAATTCCCATAAGTATCTGTCTAACTTTAATCATGTGAATAGTCTCATTAACTTTCAGGACACTGCTCATATGCCTAGCATTATGCACATGCTTTACCGATTTTCTGAATGAGGACCAGAGTACTCAGCACCTTGCAGGATCAAGCCCATAGTGCCTAAATCTCGTAATGGCTTGCCTGGATGAACAGGTAGTGCATGGCAAGCTGGGCTTCAATCTACAGCACATTAGCTTGCTGGGCACTAACCATCCCTACGGAGCCTGCAACTGTGCAGTAAAAGTTCCCTAGTGAGCACTGACGTACTGCCGTTTCAAAATGAAGTAGGTCAGTGAGCACAAGAGAATTTTTAATGTGTGATAACAAGATCCACAGGGACAGTTAAGGCACAGCAAGCTAGTGCAGGGTAAATTTACACCCCAGGTTGCCACGCACTAACATTTCATCTAGACCAGCCTCAAATAGGTTGTAATAGTCAATTATATGGATATGGACACAAATTAAAACCTCAGGTTCAAATACCCCTGAATTTTGGAAAATCTATGACCAGGATTTGGAACCCAACATCCATCCCTTTCTATCACTAAACCCCTACCAAAACAATCTAAAACAAAACAAAACCCTGCACCAAGCAGAGTTTTTACTCTGAAAAGAAAGAGGTGCCAGTGACTCCATGAAGAGACTCTACTATTGCTATTGATTTTAGGTGGAAGGTGCTCAGATGCACCAGAAACGGACAGCAGTATAAAACCATAGATAAAATAACTGTTGATGTGATATGCCGTTAAGATATAGAGGTAAATTGTCAGAAGGGCAACCTCCATTTTATAAGTGACATTTGCACCCATAATCTAATTGCAAGGCACAAATCTACAAGATTTGTTTCCTCACTGTGGTAAGTAGAGGGAGCAGCAATTACCCAAATTTGTGTCTGTAACACATTTTAAAGGCACAAATGTATATCTCAAAGAATGAAGCTGCAAGGACATTGATGGGTTGGCCAAAGCAATTGTAAATCATGGCAAGGGTCTTAGCTACTCTCTCCAGCTTCAAATCTCTCCACAAGACAATGATTATAAGAAGTCAGACAATGTGATGACTAGACTGAGGATCAGGTCAAGGTTCTTGGCACTTTGTTTATAACAAACAAACAAACAAATGTTAGCCCCTGTAGATTGTTCTTCAAGATGAAGGTTGCTGCTGGTTTTGTCCTAATGTTTGATAGTGGTTTTAAATAATTATGGGTTGCTAGGATCTGGGGTAGGTGCTAATTTTATCTGATTTTATGAATCTGTACAAATGATGCTGAATGAAAGTTTTACAGGTCACCTGTACCGGATACTCCCCCATGAGATCCTGATCCCATAAAGTCAATGTAGTTGGATTCTCATGCTCTTCCACACATGAAAGTAGAAGGTGCAAGTTAGCCCATAAGCTTAAAAAACTATGTTGACACAAAATAAAGCTTGTGATTGTTACTAGTTGTGCATTTTCAGTCCCAGTGTTCTGGATCATTGTCATTATTTGTATTACAATAGGAACCAGAGGCCTCAACTGAGATCAGGATGGCTGTGTGCTAACTGCAGTTCATACACACAGAGGAACTAATCCAGTGCTCAAATGAAATCAATGAGAGTCTTTCTCTTGACTTTAATGGGCCAGATCATGGCCAGAAAGAGACTGTCCCTGCTCTGAAGGGTTTACATGTTAAATAGACAAGACAGACAAAGAGAGTGGGAAAAAGATAAGTATAGTATTATTATTTCCATTTTACAGCTGGACCACTGACTTGCCCATGGTCACACAAGCAGTCTGAGGTAGAGCCAGAAGTATAACTCAGTACTCCTGACTCCTAATGCAACATCTTAACCACAAAAGCACTCACTGCCACTTTTAGCAAAAGGAAAAAGTTTTCTTTACTAGGTCACCAAAAGTGCATTCTCATAAGTTCTGTTCTAACTGTCATCAGTATAAAGAAATCAAAATCAAGTACAGTGAATCTCCATGCTATCTATAACTACGCAAACAGAACTAGAGAGTAACCTCATTTTTTCCCTTTGCTCCATTTTTTATTTTTGAATATTCAAGATGTTTCTGTTCTATTTAATTTCACAATCAAAATCATGTGTATTGAGATAGACAGAAAAAGATTCAGTTATTTCTCCACTAAGGACAAGTTGTGAATGTCCTGTTCATCCTGTGCTATCTCTACTCCCCTATCTATTCTGAAGAGGTGTTCCAGAATAGATCTACCCAATATTTATTTTATGGGGGGACATTTTACACTGTAATCTTGTAGCTGGGAGGGGTAGCCTCCCTCTGAGAGGGCCCCAGAGGGAGAGCCAAACCCACCCTGGCTGTTAGAGCCCAGAAGGACATCACCTGTCCAGAAGCAGGTGAGTGGGCCCAGGCCTTTAAAAGCCAAATGGACACCACCTGACCGGAAGCAGAGGGGCAGGCCAGGCCTTTAAAACACAGGCCTGCCACCCCAGTCAGGTGGGGATGACTAAGAATGCTGCTTCCTGGGGCTCCCACCAAGAACCAGACCAGCTGCCCCTGCCGAGGAGGCGGAGGCGTCATCGCTGGTCTTACCCATGTCCTGGGAGCCGGAGGAAGGCCTGCCCGAGCCGCCTGCGGCCTGGAGAACCTGGAGGAAGGCCTGCCCGAGCCGCCTGCGGCCTGGAGAACCTGGAGGAAGGCCTGCCCGAGCCGCCTGCGGCCTGCCCTGGAGGAAGGCCTGCCCGAGCCGCCTGCGGCCTGGAGAACCTGGAGGAAGGCCTGCCCGAGCCGCCTGCGGCCAGGAGAACCTGGAGGAAGGCCTGCCCGAGCCGCCTGCGGCCAGGAGAACCTGGAGGAAGGCCTGCCCGAGCCGCCTGCGGCCAGGAGAACCTGGAGGAAGGCCTGCCCGAGCCGCCTGCGGCCAGGAGAACCTGGAGGAAGGCCTGCCCGAGCCGCCTGCGGCCAGGAGAACCTGGAGGAAGGCCTGCCCTGGACGAAGGCCTGCCCGAGCTGCCTGCGGCCTGGAGAACCTGGAGGAAGGCCTGCCCGAGCCGCCTGCGGCCAGGAGAACCTGGAGGAAGGCCTGCCCGAGCCGCCTGCGGCCTGGAGAACCTGGAGGAAGGCCTGCCCTGGAAGAGCCGCCTGCGGCCAGGAGAACCTGGAGGAAGGCCTGCCCGAGCCGCCTGCGGCCAGGAGAACCTGGAGGAAGGCCTGCCCGAGCCGCCTGCGGCCTGGAGAACCTGGAGGAAGGCCTGCCCGAGCCGCCTGCGGCCTGGAGAACCTGGAGGAAGGCCTGCCCTGGAGGAAGGCCTGCCCGAGCCGCCTGCGGCCAGGAGAACCTGGAGGAAGGCCTGCCCGAGCCGCCTGCGGCCAGGAGAACCTGGAGGAAGGCCTGCCCGAGCCGCCTGCGGCCAGGAGAACCTGGAGGAAGGCCTGCCCGAGCCGCCTGCGGCCAGGAGAACCTGGAGGAAGGCCTGCCCGAGCCGCCTGCGGCCTGGAGAACCTGGAGGAACTGCCTTCTGCTGAAGAGCCCATGCAGTTTCTGGAGCTACTGCCAGTTGATGAGGAAGGACTTGTGGGACTCCTGCACACCCCCAAACCCAGTCACCCAGGTGAAAGCAACGGAGCCCAGGTACTTTAAGCGGAGGGTAGGAGGAAAGATCCCAGGGAAGTCGACTGGTCCAGCGGAGCTGTGGCTCTCAGTGAGTCAGCGTGTTTTGGCTGGAGCCCTGCTGACTCAGTGGCAACGTCTTTGCCACGGCTAGGCTAGGATGCAGTGGGGTTGGGTGGGCCTGCGTTCCCCCTTCCCTCACCCTGACCTAGGATGGATAACGGCTACTGCTGGAACCTACCCCTCATTGCCTGCCCTGCTCTGCTTCAGGACTCGTCCCTGACCGCTGCTCACCCCGCTATGGGCTTGAGTGATTTTGTGTGTTTCTCCCAGCATTCCCAGGCCAACAATCCCTAGACTACTGCCTTTCGCAGCTATAGACTAGAGCTGGCTGGCCCTCGGCCCGGCTGGGGGGGGTCAAGCCACAGACTGCTGCTTGCCCTACCAAAGGCTTGAGCACACTCTGAAGTTTGCCCACTGGCCCTGCCTTGCCGGAGGGCCAAGCCATAGACTACCACTCACCCTAGCAAGGGCTCGAGTCCACGTGCGGTCCCCTACCCAGCCCAGCCCAAGGCCAGGCCATAGACTGTGGCTCGACCTACCGAAGGATCAAGCCGACCTTGAAGCCTACATACGGACCCTCCCGCGGGCTGGGTGAGAAACTGCCTCCCTGCCCAGTCAGGGGGGCTTGAGACTCCTTCCCGATACAGGCCCTTCCCCAGCAGGGGCCAGACTCCAGGTGGGTAGCCCGCCCACGGCCGTAGAGACTACTCCCCCAAGCTGCGTGTAGCCGGGAGGGGTGGCCTCCCTCTGACAGAGACCCAGAGGGAGGGCCCCAGGCGCTGCCCCTACAAGGGGGAGCATTACAAATCTTAAACTCCAATATGAAAAAAGAATTCATGCTGAAACTTTATGCCTTCAATCCTTAAAATAACAACAACAAAACTATTGCTCTTGTAAGATTTTTTATTTAATTTAGACTCCCTAATATTATAATCTGTCTCCTTTGGCTTTTTTCCTACTTTTTATGGAAGTTCTATCTTTTATTCATTTCCCCCCTATTTCCTATGGTAAAAGCGGAATCCTGCTTGACTTATCTATGAGAACGGTTCCATTATGGCCATTTGTGTCAGGCAGGTGTGACGGATTTGGCCACAGAATGCTTATTCTGATTACCAGAAAGAATGGTTCAGCACTCTCTTGGGGCTCAGTCATGAGCTTGGCTTTGCAACGGTGCAGGAAAGGAATGATTTCCTTTATTCCCCTGTGTGGAAAGGGAGAGCAGCTGCTGCTACTCCCCCACCTGTGCAAGTTGATTGGGCTACCAGTCCAGCTGAGCTAGTGCAGGAAGGGAAAGGGCTGTGCCAAGAAAGGGGCTTTCATGGATCAAGAGGGAAGATGAACTGAATTGTGATGCTCAGTCACAATTTAATCCCTGGCCTGCTCCTGGGACAGCATGTTTAGGCTCTTGCCCTTACTCAGACTGGATAGTAAGGTGTCCAGTTGTGAATGACCCTGGTACACATTTACCCTGGAAGTATGTCTACACTGCAATTAAAAACCCACAGCTGGCCTGTGCCAGCTGACCTGGATTTACAGGGCTTGGGCTCCTGGGGTGATTTAAGAGTGCGGTAGACAGATGCTTGGGCTGGAACCAAGACTGTAGGATGATGCAAGGTGGGAGGGTCCCAGAGTTCAAGCTGTGACCCAAGCCCAAACATCTATACAGCAGTATAGAGGTACCCTTTGTATACAAAGAGCCTTCACCGCACCACTGAGCACATGGTTTGTTTAGATTTTTTTTAAAATGGAGGAGAAGGGAGGTGGAAAATCAATTACATCTTTTGCCCTGCATTTTACAACCAGTTTTCTGACTGTTCCCATAAACCAACATCTCATAGCCAACTGCTTGATGCCTCCTGATAGATACGAAGCACAGCAATCTTGCGGGCCCATTGGTGTGTAACATCCTTCGCCTCATTTTACGACAGCATCATGAGTAACACACTACAGCAGGCCCCCTCCGGGATTCAATACTACTCTGGGACTAATCATTTTTCCCTGGTCCCAGTTGCCTGAAATGTACCAGAGTTACAAAAGGTTATTTCAATCTCATGTCAACAGTCAGTATCAATTAACTCCAAATAGCTATGGTTACAGGGGAAGGGCAAAACAGGTGTGGGGGCTACCAATCCTGAAATCACAGTAGCAACTGGGGGGATGGAAAGATAGATATCCTCACTTTCCACCTTCTGTGCATGTCCCAGCTATGTCCCAAGCTATTGAGGGGCTCCTTAAATCAAGGCAACTAAGAAATGAGATACGTCAGTTTTGAGATTTATTGTTTGTGTGCCCTGTGTGAAAATTCATGCAGCACTCAGTAGAATAACTACCAAAATATCCTGTCCTCACAAACAATGGGCAAAACCTAGGACAGAGTTTCCAGGACCCTCTCTTTCCTGATTCCACCATCTCCATCCAGAAGCTGGAGGGGATAGTCAAAGGACATTGTACCCCATATGCCTATTTATTTGAGCACGGTTTTCATATTCATGAAATCTATGTGAACTCAGCAAAGTCACACATATCCACATTCTGTCTCCAAGCAAGCTGAAACAGACGAGGAAGGAGCTGTCAAGCAAGGAGCTGCTCCCTCCACCTGGGCGTGTTAAGAATTGAAAGAACTACTTACATTTCCTCTCAGTCAGGCTGGACATGTTTAGTAAATAATCTCTCCTTAAAGAGAAGTTAAGTTTGCAGTTAAATCTTTTATTCAATACATTTAATTATATAATTAATACAGATAAACATATCCATCCATTAGTTTGGAACAGCGTCCCACTTCTTTGTCCGTTAAGATCCCTCCTTCAAATCCTTCCTTAAAACACAGATCTTTCGTGAAGACTTCCAGTGTTGATCTTCCTCATCTTCTTCTCTCTCCTTTTTTTTTCCCCCAATCTATCATATTTGTTTGTGTGTTAGATTATAAATTTCAGTGTCTCATCTCAGTTACCACCTCATATAATTTCATCTTGAGTCTTGTGATATCTGGTAGTTTTCTTAAAATTCCAGCTCCTGGCATCATGTGATTATGTAAGAATCTCAACTTTTTTTTAAGTAAGTTTCCAACCTGAATGGCTATGGACAAAAGTTTGAAAACATGCAACCTAAAGGCTCAAAACCCAGAAGGTAAACTTTATTATATTTTAAATCTCATTTTTCTTAGTATGATTCATGATTTTTGAATATTTTAGGTTGCTGACACAGCAGAACTTGCAGCCCAGAAAAGGAGAGGGGTGGAAAATATGGCTTTTAAACACCTATGTCCCACCTGGATTCTGCCTATATTCAGGACCAGCACAGTACCTGTTGTACATTAGGGCAGCCTGAGTGACTGCTCTAATTTACAGCAGACTCTTTATGGTGGCCAATGGGCTGCTTTATAGCCCCAAATAGCCCTAGTTCTGAGTGCTATGGTCCCTCCCACTCCTATCCTTAATTACACCCTGTACTCCAGGGCCAATGGGGGGAAACGCGGGCGCAGGAAAGCCTATGGCCATGTTCATCGGCTCTGCACAATGCCTATAATAAGGAAAATATGCTTCTAGGATATTGCAGCCCTTTTATGACAAGAGTAGCATACAGGGGCTCATACAATTCAGGTGAAAAAGTTAAGAGGATTAAAACATGAATTGCAAATTGACATGATCCATACAATGATGGCAGCATCCATTGGCTAGTAACACAAGCTTGCTTATATTGATAGAGCAGAACCTGTTTTGGCAGTGGTGAGAAAAGTTTAGCCAGGTCACCAAACTGTTAACACAGGTCTCTGATCTAAACCTTCAAAGCAAGTTGTGCTTCTGCCTAACTCGTCTTTCTGCAGATTCCTGCCACTCACTTATTGTTAGCCTTGCTTTAATATCACTTGCTGGTTCATAAGTATTTACGTCCCCCTGAAGTCAAACAACCCTGAACCCAGCAGCTCAGCTTAGTTCCGATCACAAAGGCACTCACCAAACCAGACAATCCCAGGGTGCAAAGCAGCCATTCAGCTTTTTTTTTAAAGCTTTCAATAAAATAAATGCTCTTTGTGATATAATCACTGTCAGGACTCCTGCTGCACAGAGGGAAGAGGAAGGCTATGAAGCAACTACAGTTTAAAACCTCGATATGCATTAAAAATACACCCAAATACCAAACATTTTTGGTCACTCATGAATTTGCTGTCTTCTCTGAGACTTTTTAAGATCCCTCATTTTGCGCAATCTGATGCAGTACAGAAGTAGGTATTTATCTAAAATAATTAAGCTATGTGGCTTATGCACAACAATAACCTTCTGGTTGCATATATCATGTGAAATCACGTAATTCTTTAGCATAACAGTGCCAGCTTTTTCAAGGAGTTAATAATAAACAGCTGATAAATGACTTCTCTCTTATCCTCCTGCTAATTGGTGCAATAAGAGATAACCCATTAATCTTTTATTTTAATCCTTCAGTGGTTTTAAGGAATCCACTTCAGTGAAAAATCTTTCAGTGATGTAAATTGATTCCATATTGCCATTCTGTGCATGAGCTAACTTACAATGGAAAGATCCATTTGCCTCTTTCACGTGAGAAGTCTATTGTGATATTACTTCTAGTTTTACCACTTCCCCAATTGTAAATTTTCTGAATGTACAGACACAGTTGTGCTTATGGTGACCAGATGGTCCGATTTTATAGGGACAGTCCTGATATTCAGGGCTTTGTCTTGCATAGGCACCTATTACCTCCAACCCCTGTCCCGATTCTTCCCACTTGCTCTGGTCATCCTAGCTGAGCTGTCCCCATGATAGCAAGTTGTACTGATCCTGCATAGTTACAGCAGCTACGTCTGGCTAAAAGCACAAACAAAAGCCTGATTGTTGATAAAGATGATTGCACATTATATTTGATTGACCCAGGAACTAGTCAAAACAAAATAAGCACACACATTGTCAGTGTTAGGAAGATACTGTTCAAGAATAAAAAACAAGCCACCACTAAAAAGACATAAGATTAAATGGAATTAATTGGGAGCAAAAGTATTTTCTAATTTCAAGTACTTGGCTCAGAACAAATGCAAGAGAATAAATTAATATCAATCTCCTAGATAAAAATCAGTAAATTCAGAACAAATAATTACTGATGCTATAAGAATACAATGTACAACTAGAGCTGAATGAAAAAAATGGTGAAAAAATTTCAAAAATTTCAACCCATTTCAAGGGTTGGAAACTGATCCATTTTTTGTGCAAAATCATTTTTCCAAAAATCATTGTAAATTGAAATTTTCATTTACTCAAAACCATGCTTTTCAATAAATGAAAAATTGATACACATATTGATGGTTTCAAATCTATTTTTTTATTTAAAAATATATTTTAAATGTCATGAAAAATGTCTTTAAAAACAATAATTTTCTAAAGCCTACAGGCTTTGGGAAAGTGTTTTTTTCCCAAAACAGGCAATTTTGCAATTAAACAAATTTGGTTTGAAAAATTTCAACCAGCTATATATACACACAATGGAACAATAAGATATTAGATATTTATTATTCTTTATACTCTTTTTTTTAAAGAAGTGTTCATTACAAACACAAAAGAGCAAAACACAAGGAAAACTGAATTTAGACTCACAACCCATCTGTATTATTATTCCCATTTAAGCGAAGCTCTGAAGCATGTGCTTAACTTTAAGCTTATGAATAGTCCTTTTAGAGTCAATACACCTATTTCATTTGCATAAAGCAAGTAATTTACAGCCTAGATCCACAAAGGGAGTTAGGTGATGCAGCTCTCAGTGTTTCAGTGCCTAACTTTTAGGAATCTAGACAATCAGTGGAACAACAATAAGATCTATAAAGTCTGTGTTATGTGCCTACACTCCCTATATAATGCATGGGGAGAGAAAGAAAGGGATCCACAAATGCGGGCAAGCTATGCAGGGAGCTGCCTTAGATAGCCAATGGGAGATGCCAGTGAGAGGGATGTGTCCTAAGCCCTGTCCCTCTCACAGAAGTAGGTGCTTCAGTACAGACTGCGGGGAGGCACCTATCTCTGCTTGTAATCCACAGCCTGAAACCCCTCTCCCAGCATTAGCCATTTAGGCTATGTCTACACTAGTGAACTTACAGCAGCATAGATCCTCCTCTCATACTGGAGAGCTCTCTCCCATCAACATAATAAAACTCTCACTGAGTGGTGGTACCTATGTCGATGGGAGAAGCTCTCCCACCCACAGAGCTCTGTGCACACTACCAAGTATGCCAGCAATATGTATGTCACTCTGGGGTGTGTTGTTTTCATACCCCAAGTGACATAGGTTTTTCTGGCATAAGTGGCAGTGTAGACATAGCCTTAGGGACCTATGGCATAATTGTAAGAAATACTAGAACAGGAGGCAGTGATGGCTCCTTTTAACTTTTAGTCCAGTGGTCAGATTACTCACCCAGGATCAATTCCTTCCTCAGCCTGATAGGAACAAATTATCAAAATAGGGGTATTCTATCTCTGAGCAGAATGCTCTAACTACTGGACTATTCTGATGTGGCACTCTCTTAATTTCTCCTGTTTGAAGCTTTTCCACTTTGGAACTAGGGGACTGGACCCTGGATCTCCCACCTCCCAGGTTTGCGCTCTAACTACTGGCTATGGGTCATTTTATCACATACTCCCTCTCTGGCCCAATGACTATTTCATTATTTAATACACAGTGGAACAGCTTCAACAGAATAGACTGAGGGAGATCCCCATCAGAATATCCCGTAACTCAGTGGTCGAAGCAATCCACTCTAAAATGGGAGGGGGACCAGATTTCAAATCCTTACTCCACATCAGGCAGAGGGAGGACTTGAACTTGGGTCTTCCACATGTGAGTGCATGCCCTAATCATTGAGATAGAAGCTATAAGGGAGGCTCCGACTGACTTTTGAATGGTGTCCGATTCATTAAGCATGATAGTCTGTGATTGATTTGTGGTACATGATTTGTGGTAAGGTGGTTATTTGTCTTTTTTTGTTTGACATAATTTCAAACAGGTGGCATAATCAAATTGCTTTGGATTACCTATTTAAGGTGTAAATTGGTAACCTTGACCATTAGTAATTACTCTAACTCTTTATATTTTAAGTAATACTGTTCTCTAAAACATTTGTACTCGAGAGCATTTTCTCTCCAATGCTGTTCATAGAATCTGAAAAATATTTATTTACTTCATTTCTATACCCATGGGACTCCTAACACAGAGGAACATGTATATACAAATATTAGGATTGCTGCCTAAGTGTAATTGTTTTGTATGTGTAATTGTTAAATAATTACAATTGTCATCATTTTTAAATACAACGACTTAAACCTTAGTGTTTTCCTAATTGCCTGGTTTTATGTTTGAATGAGAGAACCAAAAGAGCTGAATTTGACCCACATTAGTGAATAATTTCATAGCCCCCCAAAATGCATTTTTGGTGAAATTTCTATTCGCTGAAAAAATTTCATCCAGCTCTACCTGAAATGCAGTGAATAATCCCTCTTTGTGCTGCACGTGGAGATGGAAAACTAGGCTAAAGGAAGACTCTGGAATCTTCAGCACACTTTAGAGCAACATTCTTCAGTGGTTCTCTCCACAGGGCAATGGAAAAGGGATGGGGGAAGTCTGGTGGAATAGCCAATAGGTCCACATACTGAAAGTGTTTATAGGCCTCAAACCTAATATATCTACATCTACTACACTTCCTCACTTAGGAGCTGGCTGAAAACAGATGGCTGTGCAGAAGCACCAAGCACAATGTATATTTTGATAGGAGGATCAGTATATCCCAAGTACTTTCCTCACATAAAACCCATGTCACTCAGTCTTTACATGAGTGCTAGGATTTGGCTCAGTGCTAACCTTCCAAGTTTTAGCATGTGACAATCCTTGAGCTGCTACATTGCTATTAAGAGAAGAAATTCCAGATACAGAGGAAATGGATACAGCCACTTTTCCTTGAGCAATGGTGGCAACAACAACAGTAGCAAAAAAAATAAATAAATAAATTAAAGGCAGAGGCCTGGAAGAATCAGGGTCTCTTCTAAAGCATGTTTTTATTCTTAAATAGCTGATTGAAAGTAATATTGCTGTGCCAAATAAAGAGCTATTGTAAATGTTACTTCTCCATTAAATTTTGCTCCATAATGTAAAAAGCCTGCATTAAGTTATGAATCTTTTTCACAATGCCAGTACATGATCTTTCATGCACAATTGCCTGGCCCAGATAGTACCTGAACACTTCCACTACATGTATTTTTGTTTTAAGTAGAATACTACGTCTCCCATGATCTTTGACTCCTACATAAAAGCTTTTGCAGGAAGATCACAGAATCTCACTGCAACTCATTTTTTTTCCTACAGACCATGATGTTTAAAATGTAACCACATATCATTTATGGAAGGACATAAAAGACAAAGAGAAAGGTAGGTGAATACTAATGTGGAGAAAGTGATACGTATTAGTCTGGCTTGGAAAAAATCCTTCTGCACCACATAAATTCTTAACATTCACAGACTTCAAATTGCCCTAGTTGCACATTCAATGGTTTGATAACATAGTACTTAAAAGAAGCAAAAGTCTGATGAAGTTATTTTCATGAATTATGCTAAATGCTGTGGCTTGTAGAAATTTAATTTAAATAAAATCAATGGTGCAGAGTTTTGAATTTGATTCTTTAATTCTCCATTTACGTTGCTTAACTGATGTCGTCTGATGCTTAAATTATCCCAACTGGGGCTAGAGACTTGGGGCCTGATTCTCCTCTCACTTACATAAAGTAACATCATTGACTTCAATAGAGTTACTCCTGCACTGCTGTAAGTGACAGAATAATCCAATGCATAATGTCATATCCTTCTTAGGCAGCTGATGGTTAGATGAGAGGCTGAGCTAGGCCACTATAACCCTTGGATGCGAGTATTAGTGTTGGTAATCTGTAGAACAGACCAGGGATGTAGCATGAATTGGTTGAGTTATTTATAATTTTGGGTAGGACAAAACTTTTAAAATCCCACTCAGTAGAGTAACAAGTTCTTTACAGAAACTTAGCTGTATTTTTATTTGTTGATGGCAGAAATCAGGGTCTTGGTCTTTTAATATTGTTTATTGAGAGTAAGGAATAACTGGTAATCGCACATCTAACATTAGCCCACGCACTGTGAAGAAGATGGACTAGATGACGTGTTAGAGGTTAGAGATGGAAAAGACCTATGATTTCTTTGGATGAACAATTTTGCCATTTTTCCATGGAAAAACTTTTAAAAGTTGCTGTTCTTCATATTTGGGAACCAGTTTAAAGGGAATTGACAGTGATTTTCACAACTCTTTGAGAGAAACATCACTTCAGATAATATATTTGGACCTGAATACAATGCACAGCCCTTGATTCAGCCGACCATCTTTGGCAAAGCATTTAAACTCATGCTTACTTTCGACATGTTCTGAAATCCGATTGTGTTTAAGTGGTTTGCTAAATAGGAATGAATTTAAGTAGAAGCTGAAATGCTTTTCTGAACTGGGGCCTTAATGAATACTTCCTTGATAATCTTGCCCTAATATAAAATGATCACTTTATCTAGGTATTACTGGTAGTTTAGTTAAATTATGCTTTTTTCCATGTACAGATGTGAAATAACATCCACTAAAGACTGAGCGTAAACACAAATTATGCCTCTGAGACATGAACTGAAGTCCAAGATAAAAAAAACTGGGGTTTATGCATTCAGTCACCTAGCCTCTGGAAGAAGAAATATAAGGTAGCTTGTATATTTTGAAGTTCATATGATTTCAGTGAAATTTCCATCATGCATTTACTACCTCCTCTTCTTTGAGTAATTAGTTTCTTGGCATAAGCCACATTAATAACAATCAAAAGAAGCTTTGAAGCTTGCACTACAAAGGAAGCCCCGAAACAGGATTCATAGTTTAAGAACCAAACAACACAAAAATACTTCCCGGTGTGTTGCATCCTTGCTTTTCTGGTCTAGATCCAGTAAGTTCTGCCATTCTTTCCTCAAGAATGTTAAGTCTTTCTTTCTATGGATGTAGACCTTTGTATTTATTTTTATAAAGAGAAAAACAGAAGCTAAAGCAAATGGAGCATGTTATTGCATATGTTCTCAAATATTTGCAAATCAGACCCATGCCAGTTGTGCCATATGGTTTCATAAACTGATTAAAACAAGTTGGAGGAGATACCAGAAAGGCAAGTTTCTTAAAATGGATGAAATCCTCTCTCCTCCACCAATCACAGCAGCACCCACTCATATGAAAGGAGAGACAGGCTCTTTGCACTTTTTCAGTCAACTACAAAGCAACACAACAGTTACGTGTACAGAAACATACACCACGACGTTGTAGCTTGAATGCTTTTAAAATTTCTTTATACACAAAAATACATTGTAAAAGACAAAATCTTGGAGTCAACATGACAGGGAGCTGGGGTTGTATCAGCAGACTTAAGAGTAATTACCTAGCTAAAATAATTGAATTCTGTTTTCAAACAGTACTTGAGATTTCTCCCACACACACATACCCTCTGCCCCTGTTCTTTATGATATTGTCCATATCCCAGCAAGTCTGGACTTAAGCCATAGCAACTGAAAGGAAAACCATATGAGAAGAGAGGCATATTCAGATCTGAAAATAACTAGTACCCAGTGTGTATTTAATTCAAACACAAAAGAACAATAAGATCTGGAATTGTTTAACAACATTAATTCTCATCTGCAACCAGCTGTTTAATTTTAAACAACAAGCATATAGGTGATGCACATGTGTAGAAAAATCTTGTCAGTTATTCATCAAATATATCAGCTACATTATTCTTTGCTGATCTATGCAGCCTTTGAGAAATTAATTTTCACAGGAAAGATATTGGGCATGGGGGAGAGAATAAAATTACAAGGGGTAAAAGCTTAGAGACTATAGGTGGCAATGGGTTAAGAAAAATATATAAACCTAGCTGAATCATCCCTGTACAAATCGATCAAACTTACAGTGTAAAATGCAGCTAATTCTCCACTGTCCTATACCATCATTTACAGTTGTATAAAAGTAATGGAAAGTGTTGTGAAATGATACCAAATCAGATGGTAGTATTTTACAGCCATCTTGCACAATTTCTAAGTGATTACCCACAGTACAAAGAAAGGGAGAAGGACGCCCTCTTAGATTGGGTTCAACTGACTCAACAGCACAATATGATGCTATTTGCCTTGTAATATCACATTACAACAATAGCTCAGAGGGACCCATTTCACCTGGGTCATGTTTCTCCTCAGTTTTGATTACAGAAATATGATTAAGGTCTGAAAACTGAGATAATTGAAAAAAAGATAACCAGGGGTCTTTTCAACAGTCATTGAGCTAATGATCCGTACAGATGACAATTAGCATCAATATCTGTATTTTATAATGTAGACTTATGTGTGGTAGCAAAGGGTTTGGGACTGGATGATAAAAGAGACTGGTAATGGGACAACAAGTAGGGCTGTGGGAAATATTCAGCTACAGCTCTAAGCTCTGCATCCCCAAATCAGGGTTTGTAGTTCTGGTGGAAACACAAATGTGTGTAGATGCAAAAAAGTCTATTGGATCTAAGGAGTCCCCATTCACTGTGCTAGAAACCATGGGAACTATTTGTCCCTGTTTTAGTCTAGCCAGCACATAGCAAACCTGTGGTGTCAGGGCATCAAACTGCCTTTTCCACTCCACATCCTCTGCATGCAGCAACAGTGAGGAGGATCCTTATGTTCTGGAGGTGTCAGAGTGTAATTTCCAATTAAACTTGTAGAGGTGCTCCTGTGATGCAAACCCCTTCAGAAATGAAACCCAGGCGTTTTCTACAGAAACCAAAACCTGAGGTGTGTTTTCAAGTTCTATTATATATATATATATATATATATATATATATATATATGTTCATTTCTAGATCACCAGTTTAAATGCAGCCTAGGGTGGTAGAGGCAACTGAACATTGAAATCCACTGATCAGTTTTGGTGGTCTCTGTCAAGTGAAGTGGTCTGCTCTAGTTCTTCAGCCCTCATGTTAAAAACACTGGATCCCCCCTCCCCCCCAAAAAAAATTACACTCATGTTGGCATTCAGCAATATTTAATGAGACTTAACTACTACTTCACTTTTAGAATGTCGTCCTGCTAAATAATACAAGGCTCAATCCTGGAAGGGGCTGAATACTCTGGCCTAACCCAGGAAAGCACTTGAGTACATGCTAAACAAAAAACCTGTGAATAGTCCCATTGAAACAGAAGTAGAATTGAAATCAGGCAACTACTCATGTGCTTAAAGCCCCTGCCAATAAAGGTTTGTGCTCTAGCTTATAAAATTTTATAGCAATGGAACTTCTACCACTTCCTTTTGGGAGTCTTTTCTACAATCTAAAAGATTTGCCTATTGGGACTTTTTTCTGATACTCAACCAAAATTTACCTTTTCTTACTTTTATCCATACTTCTAGTTATATCCTTTTGGGGTTTTTTTCCCCCCCACTTTACATATTTGTGATCAATTTTTATTTGTCAACAGCTAGTCCCCTTACTCATCCTTTAACCATGCCAACCTATTACATATTTACATGCTAAAATTCAGGTGTTTCTTTCCAAGTTCTAGAACAGCTGTAGAGACATGTATCCAATCACAGAAAAAACTCAGATGTAATAGTTCCCTGGTCCCATCTGATTTTGAGTGACAACTGTTTCATGTTATTTAAGATGGCAATTCTGAATGATAGCCCAAAAAACACTAAGGGATTTTCATGCTTTTGGGAAGGAACTGAAACTCACAGCTCAGAGCAATAAGGATACATTTTGTACAAGAAAGAAAGTCTGGGAACTTAAACACAGGTTATTTACAGGAATTCTGAAACTCTTTTGCTTCATTTGACAATTTTCAATAGCAAATGGCTTACAATAAAATGGAAATTTTAACCAAAAAAATTCCAGCTGTTGAAAAAAGGGTAGGGATTTCATAAAAAGGCGGTTTGGAGATTTTCAGTTTTTCATTTTCATCAAAATTTTTCACAGGAAAAATATTGTTTACTAACCACATCTATTTAATATCCTTGTATAAAGGTGCACCTACTATTTACAAACTAACTGTAAATCTTCCTGATCACACAGAATCCAGGACAAATGCAACAATTTAAAACTCATCTATGCAAGATGATGTATCCTTGCATACAAAGAAAATCTCAATGAGTTCATAAAACTTAGTACAATTTAATTCAGATACATAATAGTCTGACATTTCAGCTAATATTGACCTGCAGCAGAGAAATGCCTTGATGTCAAAACTATTGTGTAGTTATCAAGCTGTAGCTTTTTTTAGAAGTTTCTAAGAAACTACCAATACATATACCCAAAAAATTGGTGTGGAGTAACTAGCTTGAGACTCTTTTTGATGTGAGATTAATCAAAGCTGGCTATGTTTCAGTTAATTAATGTCCCTGCTGCTAGCCAAATTTTTTTCCAGTGTTAAAATTTCATTATAGTTCTCATTTCTATGTCAGTGCTATATTATGCTAATATTACAGTAATCAATTGTGAAAATCCCCAGATGTACTGTGGAGGAGAAAAGGAAGCCTTTTATCAAAAGCCAGTTCCTGCTTCCTGAACTGTGATATAGCTTCTAAAGTTTCCCTCCAGATAATAGATTGCAGTCAGGATTCAGCTCATGGGAGAAGGAAATCACAGGCGTGCGCACATGCACATACAAACACTTACACACGCACACAAACACTCAAGCATTGTACAATGCTTTTATATTGAAGCAGAAATAGCAAATGAGGTACAACAACTAAATGAAAGCTAAGGAAGATAATTTCCCAGAATCTTATATAGTCTCTAGCATAGCAATGTAATTCAATTACTTCTGGAAACAGGAATGAAATCTGTTTGACTGAAGTAACTATCAAAGGAGCAGTCAAAGTCATAGCAGTATTGTACTTCTGTACAATAGTAGCACGTATGTTAAGTTTAAAGGTCAAAGAGATGAAAAAAGAGAGTTGCACTAGTCTTGAAAATTGTGTTCTGTTCCCTGCCAAATACTCTGATGGGGTTTGAATAAGTTCAGCTACAGTCCTTCTAAATTCTACTATATAAAATTAGATACACGTAATAATAAAGAAAATGTGTGACTTGTGTTATTTTAGCTATGCCTTCCCCCCACACTTTTATTCATCTCACCTCTGAGACCTAAGGTAAACTCCAACCAGAGACCAGAATAGCAAATCATTTACTTTTAATTACTCCTTCAGGAAATCAGTGAATGGAGGTTCACCCTGGGTCATGTAAAACTTCTATCACAAATCTTTAAGCCACAAATCAAGTAGAAGAGGAAAATTTCTATCACATATGTTTTGATATTGGTGTGATTCTTCCCAGGTGCCTCTTTCACTAATTGATAAAGAAACACAAATACATTATGTCTGGCAAAAATTTGGCCAGTGAATTGTCACATTCTCTCACTTAAGTAACTCAGATCCTGCACCTTTTCTATTGTTCTGTAACTCCATAAAAAATTCAAATTGGTACACATTAAATGGATTAAACGCAGGCTGGTTTCCTAACCTGACTTTTTTTTGGGAGGGGGTGGAGGAGGGGAGAAGATATCAAAAAAATTTCTCATCCCAAATTGGGACAAAAAAAATCAAAATCGCAAATATTTATTAACCAACAACAAAAAAATTCATATAGATCAAGATTTCTTATTTAAATTATTTTGATTTAGAAATTTTTTAAAACTGTTTGACCAAAACATTTTTTGAGTCAGGAGATTAATTGAAACCAACAGTGTTTTACAAACAGTTCTGAGTTTGATGAATCAGGATTTAAAAAAAAAAAAAAAATTGTCAGATATTTCTGATCAGCTCTACTCAAAAATGTAAATGGGGAATCATGTGTTTCTAGTGTGGTCACCCAAGGACTGGTTCCTGGCCATATGATATTTAATACTTTTATAAAGGACATAGAAAAAAAACATAAAAACACTATGGGTGAAGTTTACAAATGACACAAAGACTGGGGAGTGGTGAGTAATGAAGAAGTCAGGTTACTGATAGAGAGCAATTGGGATTGCTTGGTAAACTAGGTGCAAGTGAACAATATATGCTCCAATACTGCCAAATTTAAGGTCATAGCTCTAGGCACAAAGAATGTAGGCTATACTTATCAGATGGGGTACTCTATCTTGTAAAGCAGTGACTCTTTAAAGGACTTGGAGATCATGGAGAATAAATAGTTGAACATGGGCTTCCAGTGCAACACTGTGGCCAAAAGGGCTATTGCGATCGCTGGATGTATAAACAGGGAAATATCAGAGGAGGACTCTTCATTTGTCACTGGTGTAACTGCCACAGGAATACTGTGCTCAGTTCAGGTATTCACAATTCAGGAAAGATGTTTATAAACTGAAGATGGTTCAGAGAAGAGCCACAAGAATGATTAAATGAAAAACATGCTATATAATGAAAGACTCCCAGAGTTCAATCTGTTAAATTTAACAAAAAAATTAAATTTAACAAAAACAAATTCAGGCTGGAAATTAGAAAAAATCCTCTAACCATCAGAGGGTTACGGTCCTAGAACAGCCTCCCAAAAGGGACAGCAATTGTGAGAACAACTTCATTAGTTTTAAAAGAGAGCTGGGCAAATTTACAAGTGCAATTATTTAAAGGGGTTTCTTGCGATGGTAGGGGACAGGGCTCAACAGCCATGGGGCTTACTTACAGTTTCTGTCTTGCGTTCCTAAAGGTCATACTTTAGTGTTTCAGCCAACCACCAGCAAGGATTAGGAAAGAACCTCCCCTAGTGTAGTCTTTTTTATCTCTTGCCTCTGAAGTATCAGTGATGACCTCAACAGAAGTGGGACATTGGGAGGGGTGGGCAAAGGCTCTCAGGTGGCACCAAGCATTTTCTTTCTCAAGTGTTTGGCTGGCTGGTTCTTGCAGGATCCCTTACTGATCATCTCATGTGGGGTCAAGCTAACAAGCTGCGAAGGAAACAATTTAGTGAACATACCAGCGGTCCGAACCTATACTCCGAGGAAGTCTCCCTGGTTCTTTAGACAAAGACAATGGACAAGGTTTTTGGTGGATTCTCCACAACTGACAATTTTTAAATCAAGATTGGATTTTTTTCTAAAAGATCTTTTGGGAAAGTTCTATGGCCTGTGCTATAAAGAAGGTCAGGCTAGATGATCACAATGGTCTCTACAGATCTTAGAATCTATGAATAAGGGGGAATAAAAATACATTCTAGTTATCCATCTCTTAGGGAACAAAGGAACAGCACCCTCCGATTCTGTGAAAGTTGGATCCCTTGGACTGGAAGGCTACTGATGGTGGTAATTTGACATAAGTGAGACAACTATTAAGGCAAAGATTGTAACTTGCTAAAATTAATTTTTAGACACTAGAAAGTGTATTTGTTTGTAACCAGACCTGGTTCTTTTTCTCTTACATAGTACCACTTAAATTTCTGTACTTTATTAATAAACGTATTCTTAATTTTACTCCATGAGTGCAGTGGTGTTTCTCCAAATTTATGCTGGCATAATTGATGGCAGAGTTTGGCCTGCTTTCTTCTGAATTACTACCAAACACGGATAGAGGTGAAGATATTAGATGTACCAGCTGAACTCCATAAGCAAATTATAAACTTTACATGTATCAGATTATTTGTGCCTACTCCTCCCCCCCCCCCCAAAAAAAACCCTGTAAAATTCCTTGATTTTTTAGTGAGATTGTAACTATTGTACAACTCAGTAAATTGTTTACTCTGCACCCCCTCTACAAATATTTTGACTGCACAGGTCATATTCTTATAGGTAATTATGAATCATGGTCCTGCCTTTGTAGTTTATGTAGCCTTTGGACAGTTCGGTATAATTTTGGGTTTCTCTAGACTGGGATAGGGTTTGATTTTTCAGTGTTTCATCTGCTATTATACTTGTAGCAGTCCTCATACTTATCTTAATAATTGAGAGAAGATACAAAATATCAATAAAACAGTTGAATCATCTGAAAAGAGTGTGGTCCAAGTCTTTTTACATTCTAGAGTGCTTGGCACAAATCCAGAAAGTATAGGTCATCTTCTCATTATTTACAATACCAGTCACACTTTTGGTTCAAACAAACATACTACCAGTGTACCACTTTCCTGCATTTCTTGCATATATCCAATGTGACTATTGCAATTACATGAGGCATATAGAGCAGCAAAGCAAAAGACCTGGCCAATATATATTGCAACATTGTATAAGCAATTTCCATTCTGCTGTGTTCTTTCCAGGTAGGATACTAAAACTGCTAAATAAAATGAAGAATATGAATATAATATCTGCCATGAATGAGAAGACAATATATATGGATCAGTATGCACCATTCATAGGGATATTAAATCCTCCAGGGAATGTCATAAATCCACGGATTCAAGAACAAGGGCTCTCCGTGTTCAGAGAGCATGGAATTACAATCTTAAAAAACTGTACTGTGTTCTCCAAAATATAAACTTCCATTTAAAATCAAAATGAAGTGTTCCTACTTCTGATTGCAAAGCCAGCGTTTGCATTATGAACAGAAGCAATATAAATGATTCATGGTTGTTCTAAAGCTAAAAGACAAACAATACCATGAAGAAATGGGCCACTAACTTTAGAGTTTTATTATATTGGAGAGTGTCATAGCCATATTTTCATAGAAACAAGGACCACACTGGTGGATCCACTTAGGTAAGTGGAGGCTTTTGGGCACTACTAAATTAATGTATTTTATTTTTAAAATTTAAAAATGCACCTATCAAACATACCTCCTCACACGTAGAGTGAAACACATTAGTTAAATAACCATATTAACTGACCAATATCAATCAGTGTTTTCAACAAAAGGACTAATTAAATAACTTAATAAAGACAGAAGAAGCTGAGTGAGCAAGCCAAGAGGAAAAGACATGCCAGAATGAGAAGATCTTACTACTTTGAACTAAAATTCCTAGAAGTTTCCATTATAACCACTTCCAACTTCTTAATTTGTAAGCAAAAATCATTGTGAAATCAGGATGACACCTAAAAACGAAAACCAAGTGGGACAAGACACTTCTAGAACTTGTAGTTTCTAGAAGCTGTAGATAGAGGAAGCGGAAAGCTGGCAGATTTGCTGGGAAGATGGCAGTTTTACTATCTTGTGGCTCTGACAGAGCTGTCTGCACATGACAGAGCTCCTGGAGTTGGACAAAGTCCAATAACTGTGTCCAGTAGAAATAAAAAAAGAATTAGAACTAAGACACACACACTTTGCAAACTGTTGTTGTGTCCATAGATGCTAAATTGGTCTGTTTAGTCTTAGTATGAACACATCAAATCATTTTCAGGATGAAAATGAAATTAAGAAGCACGGAGAGAAAGTAAGGGAATTCATTACAACTATCAGCACTGTAAGCCAACACAGATATGTTACATGCATCTTACATTAATAGATATTATGCACACAACATTAGTATGGTATATATTATGTATTAGTTTATTTACATACACCATATTCATGTTGTGTGTATAATATGATGTGTGTGTGTGTGTGTTGAGAAGTTACGTCAACCACTGTATTATGCTTTCCTGCAGTTCTGTTCATCCATTTTAGGCATCCCACAATACTTGCAAAGCTTAAGTCATCTCTGGCACTAGCAAATACAAAACAGGTTAAAGTCAGGCAAATGTTTTGTCCTGGTACAAGTTGGAATATACATTCATGGGTAACTGGTTTGGAATGTAGTATCCAAAACAGAGAGAAGGAAAGGCACACTTTGGTACCAGAAAAACAAGGTAAAAAACCAATAGGTAAATTTAGTCTTGGATGACATACAAAGTGCTTTTAACTCATAAAGAGCTATAATGTAAATATAGTTAATTTGGGGGGGGGGGGGTGCTTTGGTGCACATCTGTAAGTTGAATTTATGCTGTGAGAAACAGATTCCTGGAGGGAGTGGTATGTATAACGTCTTTTCATATTGTACTTCTTTGTCTTTAAGCAATACATTGGCTAACCTTGGTTATTTGGTCTCTTGAACTGCAAGTGTAGTCCAAATCAATTGGCTCTGCATTTAGCAATAGAACCAATAGAAGAAAAGAAAGTGCTTTACGACTGAACTTTTGAAAAACTAAGTATGCCACAAAAGTGTAGGCGCTGAGAAGTCCCTGTGGGTCTCGAAGGGGAGGACTTAATTGCATTCCCTCATTTGCTAATACATAAGGTTTGAAATAAATAAAGATGATGAAACAATTTATATAGAGAACCTACAGACTCCCATCAAAGAACTCAGTGTTCAAAGATGGAGAAAAAGAAGCTATAATTTTCTCATCCTCTCACCTTTGATATACTGAGGATCCTGGTTGCAGCTAGGAAACTAGAAGAAATCATGTATTAAAAAAACCAAAAAACAAACAGTTCTATTTCTTTTCAGAAATAGATATAATTAGCCAGGTAAAAGGCAGTCTTGCGGATGTTCCAGAAGCTAATTATATCTAGCTAGAATATAGCAACAAAAAGAGTGACAAGGTGGGTGAAATAATATCTTTTATTGGACCAATTTCTGAAGAGGAACTTTGGATAAGATTGAAAGTTTGTCTCTTTCACCAATGGAAGTTGGTCCGATAAAAGTTATTACATCACCCACCTTGCCTTTCTAATATCCGAAACAGCTAAAACAACATTCAAATGGACAAAAGATACATGATAGCACAGGTTTTGCTGGAAAGTGCCAATGAATTTTATGTAGCAACTTGTTATCTGTGATTATCAGGAAGTATATTCAAAATATCAAATTTTGTCATAGGAAAATTGCTATATACATGCTCTCACTGGCATTGCTCATTATGATAACATTGTCATTTGTTTTTAGTAAAGTTTGGTCTTAGTAACGACCATAATTAAAGTTTAAATATTAAAACATGTATATAATAGGTAAGGCTCATCATTTGTGCTACAGTTAAACATCGTTATTTTTTCAAGGTGCCTCTTTCTGTCTGCAAATCCTAGGATATACTCTGAAGTGAATAGGCTTTATACTGATTGTCTTCCTAACATTATATAGTATTTAATAAGACACATAATTAGCCCAGTCCTTCAAGGTGCTGAATACCGTCAGGAAAGAACTGGTGAGCACTTCAACATCCATTATTTCCCATGGAAGTTAGGACAGATTTTGCTTGAACATTTGAGCTTTATGAGGTAGCATTTTGATGCACATTCTTCTCCAATTACTTAGATTTTGTTATTAAACTCAGAGCCATACCCTTGATCATACCTTCTTTTTCTGCTTGCAAAATCAAAAATATAGATTATTAAAAATACTCCAAAATCCTGCAGTATTCTGTGTAATTTTAAAAGTATCCAAAATAATATATTGAATGTAGCAGGGCGTTACTTCGCACAGAAATCTAGGCCATCTGCATGTAAATCTGGAAATCACTGAGACACAACAAACATGGAACCCCCTGAGGCCACCTTTGCAGAAAGACTTAGGCACTTTAATGCTTACACCATGTACACACATCCATATGCGTGATTCTCGGGCAATGGCTACTATGAATTCCATAAAGAGCCACATCTGAAAATATAATATACATGTTTTACTGAGCTTGTGGGAACGCTGCATAATTTTTGACTGATTTCTCAAAACATAAAGTGTATTTGAGGAGGGTGGCAGGATTTCACATTATCTATTTACCTTTGTCTGGCAGCAATTATGAAAATACTAAAAGAATGGTCAATCAGTTCCCAGGGGATGGGGGTTCTTTGAATAGGTAACTAAAGACTAAAAGAACTCTGTGAAATGCTCGTGAAAATGGCAGTTTAAAAAACTGTATGTTAAGATAGACTGGAATTAGTCAAATACATTGTGATATGGAAAATATTATTGTCATTCCATGTTGAGTTTAGGCTGCTATATATGCTAATGTGGACCATGATTTTAACCATTATGATTCCCTTAAAGTTATTGCTGTAAAGAAAGAAAGTGATTAATTTAAAACAAAATGGTAACTGATGCCATGTCTGGATGTTGAGATAAGCTGTTAGCTCCATGGAAAGGAAAAGGACAGATCTTGGAACTGTGGATTCAGAAAGCCAGAAGATATTAGCTTTTCAAAGTTATTTAATGTTATGGAGTCTGACCAACCTTTATTGCTTTTAATTAACCCTTCTAATCCATACTACAGTAGTTTCATAGTCTGCATTAGAACAAGATAGAAAATTTTCATTTAAATTAATCGTCAAGAAAAACCATTGCAATATTCACAACCAATATATTTTTCATATTTGCTAATTTGTAACTTGAAGAAATAAAATTAAAAGGGTTGTCTTTGCTTTGGTCAATTTCCCCCCTTCCATTTCTTAAATAAGCTTCATTTTGTTTAAATGCAACTATAATCCAGATCTGACTTATTTTGTTGGGGAAAGAAGTTCTGAATGACTAAGTTTTAGCCTCAGGAAAACAGAGAATGGGTGGAGATAACTAGCCCTCAGGTAAACCAAGACCATAGACCAAGAGGCCTGGGAAGGGAAGATGTTGCTTCCTACCCATGCAAGGTGCCACAGATGGTAGATGAGAATTTGTATTGGCAAAGCACTTCAGGAGGAATCCACACTTAACTTTTAGGCATGTAGAAAATTATAGGAACAACAGTGCAATGCATACATCCCCAAGTTAGGTGCCTAGGTTCCCTGTACAATTAATGTGAAGAGATAGTTATCTAAGAACGTGATCACTAAAAGCCAACACACTAAGTGAGGAGACACCTCAGCTTGCCAATGGGAGATGCTGACCAAAAAGGGTGAATGCTAAACCAAGTCTGCGCAGCAGGGAGGCGCCTAGTTCTGCTAGTGATCCACAAACAGAGAACTCTGTAGTAGTTTTCTGAAGGAATGACTTAAGCACCTACCTTGCTCCACATAAAACAGCCAGTGGAGGAGGTGGTGCCCACCTTATAACTTTTAGCCCAGTGGTTAGAATACTTACTTGGAATGTGGGAGACTGAGTTTCATTCCCTCCTCTCTGGAAGATGGGGAAGAAGGATTGGAACTAGGTTCTCTCACCTTTCAGGAGAGTGCTGTAATCACTAAGCAATGGGATATACTGATGTGGAGCTCCCTCAGTCTCCCTCATTGAATCTGTTCCACTGTGGATCAATAAAGAAAGAGTTATTGGGCCAGAAAAAGAGGGTGGGAATGACTTAAGGTATCCATATTGTATATAGTGGGTTGTGGGAGTGTATCATTCGTACCCTGACCTGATGGCTACCTAGTGGACACTTACAGCAGGCCTGGTGCTGGACACCGGGTCAAGTGAGGCTGCCTACAGGGAGCTGGAAGGTGGCCACTTTCACTCAGGCGCCTCACTGGCGGCGAGTTCCCGGGACTTGGCCGCCATCCACTAGATAGTAGAAAGTATTCAAGGTCATAAACAAGATAGTTGTGTGAGCTAAGAAGCTACCAGTAATATGTAAGCTGTTCCCGTGTGAAGTAGGTGAAATCATATAATAGCCAATCAGCAATTGTGTGACCATTGTATGCAAAGATGATAAAAAGGTATATAAGCTGGAGAACAAGATGGAATAAACGATTCTGCTTGCAATCATATTGGTTGTTGTGCTTTATCCGTCCCGCATCCTCTGCCATCAGCAGTGGAATCCTCCCTCGTCCTCTGCTATCAGCATTGGAACCCAACAGTGGGTATAGTTAAGGTATCCATCTTGGGGACAGGAGACCCTGGGTCATATTCTCCGGCACTCTTTCATGATATGAGAGATGGAGGGAGCCCCACATCAGAATATTCCATTGCTCAGTGGTTAGAGCACTCTCCTGAGATGGAGGCGTGGCCAGTTCTGATCCTTTCTTCATCCTGCCAGGGAAAGGGGAATTGAACCTGCATCTCCTATATCGCAGGTGAGTGTTCCAACCACTGGGCTAAAAGATTGGCATTACCTCCTGCACTGACTGTTCTGAATGAGACTTTATCTCGTTGAACCCTTCTGAATGTGCCTTGGGGCAAGTTTTCTGGCTGAATGCCTGTCTTCCGCTGGTTCATTAATCACTCTGGGACTTAGGCAAGAGATAGATGCCCTGATGCCTACAGTGAGGAAACAGTGCACATGACCAGAAACAGAAACTTAGGCCTAGGCCCTAGGGAATTTTTATTTTGAAAAATTTAGGGTTCGTCAGGAGTTTTGTGGATAGCAGAAAGGCACCTGAAAGTGGGATTTAGGTGCCTAAATCTGTGTTTAGGTACCTAAGTAACTGTTGATTCCACCCCTTTGTGATACTAAGGCATGGGGGCCCACTTGTATCAATACATGCATACACACAAACCTCAAGAGTAATATTGTAAATATGACCATGATGCAGCTGCTCCATGTGCTACTTCCCTTAAATCTCTCTAAAGCATCTTCTAATTTTTCTAATGAAAGTGTGTGTGTGTTTTCCCAATTTCATTAAGAAAAATTTGAGAGACAGAGATACATAATAGTTAGGGGGGGAAAGGGACTATGAATGCACAGTAGCTCCCAAGGTAAAAAAAAAAAATTTTTTTTTAATCATAAATTAACTTTTCATGTTACAAGTAGTGTAGAATCAAGGAGCTGAAATATATTTATAACTTTTTCCTTAATGAAATTGGGACTGTTAAATATTGTAACTTTAATCAAGTTTCCCTAATAGACAAAGATATGACAATACCTAAGCAGTAAGCAAGCAACTGTTTCTGAGAATTAACAGTTAATCTAAAATCAACAGGTTATTCAGAACAATGAAAAACCTTAATTTTATTTCCTCAAACCTCTTTTAAGCCCAATACACTCACAAGACCGTGTACTTTTAATTAATTCTTAAATGAATGAACCCATGAAAATCTTGGGGGCAGATGCTCAGCTGAGGTAAATTGTCACTGAAGCCAACAGAGTCACGGCAAGTTACACAAGCTGAGAATCTGCCTCAGAGTGGGGTTCTGTTTTGTTTTTTAAATAGTATATCTTGCTTTCTAAATGAACATCCAACTTAGTTTTATTCATTAAAAAAATAAGGAGAAAGAAAAAGAAGTGGACACTTTCCTGGTATCACATTGAATGGTAGCAAACCAATGACTTTCTTTTAAATATTTTAATTAAAATCAGGCTAAGCATAATACACATTGTGGCTTTAAGGAAGGGAGCATAAGCATAAGCTAGATATTACTAGTAATAAAAGCTATGGTTTCAGTGAGCTAATAGGTCCTGTAAAATTAACTACATGTAATAGAGCCATATTTTAATTAAACATAAATAAATAAAATAACATTCCCTGCTTTTCGAATGAAAACCATACCTAACCCTATGATAAAAATACTTCTATCTTTTAGAACACCACAAATTAGTAAAATACTTATAATGGCCTGTTTTAAAATGACAGGATTTAATTTGAATCAAGATATGTCTTGAACAAATGTAGGTTTATTTATGAAAATCCTTGATTTGGATAAGCAGGCCCCAATTCTCTGCCCAGGATCTTCTGAGCACAGTCCCCTCTCTACTTGCTGATGCACCTCAGCTGATGGGACCAGATCCAATGTCCACTGACTTCATGAAAGTTGACACACAAGCTCATGGAGTTCTGCAGTGTAGGACATGAGTGGTGAGCAGGCTTTACCTCCTACAAACTCCAAACCCTTCTTGGGTTGGCTTAAAACGTTTCCAGGAAAGCTTATAGTTTTTGTGTGGCCTGCCCCATTCACATAAGTTTCTCCATGGGAAGCAGGGTCATCCTGCCTAGTGCTCTAGAAGATTAGTGCCAAGTGTTCAGAATTGCTCAGGGCTAGTTTATCAGGTGCTCAGTAACCACAATTTGGCTAGATTTTTAAAAGAGCTCGGCAGCACCCATTGTGACACTTATGCTAGAGTTTCAAAAGAAATCAGTGCCTAACATAGAATCATAGAAGGTTAGGGTTGGAAGTGACCTCAGGAGGTCATCTAATCCAACCCCCTTCTCAAAGCAGGACCAACGCAACTAAATCATCCCAGCCAAGGTTTTGTCAAGCTGGGCCTTAAAAACCTCTAAGGATGAAGATTCCACCACCTCCCTAGGTAGCCCATTCCAGTGCTTCACCACCTTCTTAGTGAAAAAGCTTTTCATAATGACCTCATTAATGACCTCTACTCATTGTCATATACCAGTGAAAGTAATGTGGGGGTGGGGAGTAGTGTTTGAGATGGCAGCTTCCATTCTAGTTTAAAAGGGGACTCTCATTCTGGACATGCTGAGCTTTTTTGACAGTCTAATCCCAACTGAAGTAAAGTAAATTACACAGTAATTTCTCCTTAGTCTACGTAGTAACAGACTATGTTTTCAGTAACATAATTTGGTTAGATTAGTTTGTTTCCATTCAGCTTTCCTGAATACTCCCTGAGAAAAGTCCTGAGCCAGCTCCTATTGAAGTCCATCATTTCAATAGCTTTGGACCAAGCCCAGAAAGAGTAACTTCCTTTGCACTAGATCATTTTATATGTGAATTCAGAACAAGCAAATAAAATAGAAATAAAAGAATAGTCCTTACAAACTGTGCTCTTCTCAATAGCAAAACTCCCATTAACTTTAATATGAGCAAGTTTGGGCCCACCAGAGTAGATAAAGGGGCACATGATAAAATTAAAGTGCCATACATTTAGGACTAATACAAGGAATCTTTCTTTACACAGTACATAGTTCACCTGTAGAACACATCATTAACAGGAGAGCATCCAAGTTTCTAGATTTTTAAAATAATTGGATAATTTTACGATTATTAATATTTGTTACTATGCATGCTTTGACCATGATGTGGGTAATCAAATTTCAGGTTTCAGGGCATAAAATGATTGCCTAGAAGGTTAATAAATTATGTGTCCTCTCATTTCATAACACTGCACATTTATCTAAGTGCACACTGAAAGGGTACAATTGCCTTCTTCTGAAACATCAGGTATTTGTCAGTCACTCACAGAGAAATTATTAAAACAGACAGAATAATAGTAATTCCCATAAGCCATATCCTTCTGTTCATTTTTATGCAGATTACCTTAATGATTTCAATAGAAAGTTTATTACACAGGTGAATGGATAGATAAGGCACTATACTCATAAATATTAATTGTGATATATAGGTAGTTTTTCTATAAATTGGAAGCAATAGAATCCAGAAGCCACCATTTGAACATCCTGGCTGCTACAATCCAAAGCCTTCTAGATCTTTATATTTCCACTTTAGGAAGAAAACAAAAGAAAAGACAGGTTTGATCTTTGGAAGAATCATTGTTTACCAGAAAATGTTTTAAAATATTTTGACATATCCTGGGCAACTTGTCCCAAGTTCTTCTATCTTGCCTATAAATACAGAAATATCAGCTATTTTTAAGACTATTTGTTCAAAATATAAAAGGAAAAAATCATAAAATTATAAAAAGGATGAAGTACCCATTATCAACTTCAGTGAATCCAACAAAATTTCATTATTCGTTTATGCATTTCTTCACATACATTATTGTGCAGGATAATGCATATTTACTATTCCAAGAATATTCACAAAATAAGGATTTATTCTGTGTCAGTAACAAGTATGTATTGTTATAGTTAGAATGTGGACACTGCAGACTGGATGTTCTGCAGGGATGTGCATTACATAAAAGGTTGGCTTCTTACTCTGCTATAGTTACATTTTGACAGCTTTACCAGACTTTTGCTGTTCATATTTCATTGAAATTGCAAAGGGAAACCTCTTTCTTTTGAATATTGTTTGGTGTGATGTGAGTGGGAAGCACAAGAGTTTTCATATTGACCTAAAATGTGAGAACATCTGCTAGTTTCCAAAGTGATTTTTTGGCTGCATTCCACAGCTGGAGGCCATACAACTAAGAATCTCCACCCTCTCACCAATGGAGATCACTGCCATCAAATAAAATTATTATAGCTGATTCAAAGAGATATGGATAATCTGGTCATTAATGAAAATAAATATAGTGGGAAATATTTAATTCAATATAGTTCAGGAAAACAACCAACTTAAGCTGTTTCGAGTCCTTTAGGAAAGTTCATCTGGTACATTCTAGTTGCTTTCATCTTGAAATGTTATATTAGGTTACACCTTATAAACATAAAACAATGTTACAACATCAACTATTGAAATTGCTTCAAAACCCAGGTGCAACTTTTGTTGTACAGTCTTACCGTACTCTGACAGCATATTATATTGCATAACCAAGACCAGAAGTGCCAGGAATAGCTATTGAGCCAAGTACAGGTCAAATAAACTTGATAATGCTAGCATGTGAGATGGTCTAGTCCAGATGTGCACATAGTCAAAATGTACAGCTAGAATGTTACAATAAAATATTGTTTTACTTCCTAGAGGTTTCTTTTCCTTCAGTTGGGCCAGATGAAATTCTAGATCATTAAATCATGTGTCTTGTCTCTACTTTGCAGCTGTTTACCAGTGCTAATTTAGAGAGAACCATTTCAGAATGCATATTGATTAAGAAGTATTGTTAGTTTATTTTTCTGCTAATGTTTAATCAAGTCATGCAGTGATTGCAGGCAATTATCTATATGAAGTGATATAATATAAGAAACAAAGAATTTCTGAACCAGCATGATTTATACACCGTATTATTTATTTCTTATTTTTTACTTTTAAACATTCCCAGTCCACTTGTCAGAGTGCTGAAATTTGGCCAAAACACCAAGGTAGACTCTTACTTTTATGAAAAATGCTGAGATTTCATTCTAAAGTTGGTACTGCAACATGAAGAGTGGATCACCAACATCACTTCCTGTATCACCGAGGTGTTTCCCATTCAAATACATGCTGGCCCAACCTTGAGATCTCATGAAAGGACTGCAGGATTAATTTTAAATGGATTTTAGAGGAATCTTGTTTGTATTAAAGGGGATGGGTTGGAAGCTGACAAATTCATCCCCGCAGCAGTCCCATCCCATGCACTTAAGGAGATGGACCATTCAAAGTAAAAAATCCTTTGCAGCAGTCCTTTGCCAACTAAAGTAAATAAAATAACATAAATATAAAAGTAAAAAAATGGCATCAGCAGCAACAGGAAAATGCTTCACACAATCTGTTTTTCTAAAGCGTAAGCATGATGTTTATGGGCAGGAGCATACAGAAAGATGAAAAGGAGAAAAGGTTTTCCAAAACAATGAGACAGTAGTAAAGTAAACATGGAAAACCGTTGTGACTTGGAACCAAGGATAACATACAAATTTAGACAACAAACCAAGAGCATGTGTCAAAGCCCATTGAAGTCAGTGGAAGCAATTGTATTGAGTTTAATGAGCTCTGGTCAAGCCCCACTTCCTCTAGCAAAAGCAGTCTTCTTAGTTCCTTTAATAATCTAATGCTTTTCAAAACACAGATGGGCAATTATCTCTTCAGGACAGTGACTGGAGCTTCATACGTGTTTGAAGGCTCCAGTCATGAGTGGAGTTTCTGGGTGATTCTGTAATATAAATAATACATAGCAATAAACTCAGAATTTGTTTAATTTCTTTATCTTTGGTCCTCCTGATGAGCATAAGCTAGCCTTTTTACTCAGTCAGCGCACTGCATAGGTATAATGGGAGTATTTCCTGAATAATAACGGCATGCTTTTTGCTTTCATTTTGCATTAACAATCTGGAAAGGTCTTTCATACTTCACTTGAAAGAACATATTTAAGTGCAATCTGAAAAAGAAGGAAATGGCCAATGATAGACCTTTGCCCTCTCCTGAAAGCATCTTATGTGCATTTGTGTTAGCACTGTTCCAATCCTGCTTACTATTACAGCACCTGTGATTGTGGCAAACATCAAGTTTGAAGGATATTTTTGAGGTTAAGAAAATGATAATGAGGGTTTTTTTATTAGACTTTTAAAAAAATATCTTCTTTCAGGCAAAGTAATAAACATTTTTGCATTGTTGCTCAGACAGCACAGATACATCTTCCCCTTATGTCTAGCTTTGAAATGAATTAAATTAAGCCTGTCCTATTATATTTCTCATGCTATACCAGCCACAATGTATCTGATAATGCTTTAATAAGGTTATTAAAAGACAATACTCATCTTCCAGTGTAAATGTTTCTCAAGTGCATTGTTAGCTAATGCCTAATGATAGTAGTTCTCTGTAATACCTTTTCTGTAACATTTTGTCTCAGTCAGATATGAGATTTAAATATAGTCTTGCAGCTACCCATGCACAACATTTTTCTGTTTATCTTGCACAACAGCAGGAAATCCCTATTCAATTTTCTTTCCAAATTTCTGAAAGTGATTTGAAAGACCTGTAACAAAGAATTCCTTTGGGCTCTAAAGCTAAAGAAGCTCATTCTTGCTGTATTTCCATATTAATTGCTTTAGCTATTGCAAAGAGCAGTTCTAATTGGCTTTTGCAGACTTTTTGAACTTTAGAAATTAAGTCCATAAGGTACTCTTAAAATTGTTGGCTCTAACCTGCTGTCATCTCCTTGTCTGCCCACACATTGGGTAATTCATGCAGAATCAAGACTATGTACAGTCCGTCCCTTCATTTCCAGTTCACTCCTTGGAATGAGTATTTCTGTCTCTCATAAACAGATCTACCAACATAGAAAAATCCAGGGAGGATTTGGCTCGAGTTGGATTCATATACTGGGCCATCTGTTAAAAAAACATCTTTTCCAATTATTTAATAACTGTCTACTCTTTTCTTTCTTCCACGACGGAATGATTGATCCTTTTCTTTTCTTTGTTTGTAAATTTTGGAAAAGCTTTGTCAACTGTTTACAATGAAATCCCGAGCTTCACAAACCTCCCCTATTAACGCAATTTGCTACTAACTCAAAACCCAGACTAAGTATGTCAAAAAGTTCCCTATTCTTTTGACTGAACACAGTCTGATTTATAATTTTTCATGAAAATCATAGAAAATTTGGACCCCTATTCATTCATATTCAGCAAAGCACTCAAGCAAGTCCTTTAGCGTTAGCCACATGCTTAAGTCCCACTGAGTTCAGTGCTTTTTGAATAGTGACTAACTTAAGTGCATGCTTAAATGCTATATTGAATTGGGGCATCAAATTGTTACAGTGTGAAACCAGGCAGAACTCAATAGTTTCAACTACGTTTGATATTGAAATTATGGACCCATGGAATTCTGCGAATGTGAACTCAGAGAGATCAAAACCAAAGAAAATGAATCGTGAACCCTTGCAAAGAGAAAGCAAACTGATGTGTTTTGTATAGTTCTCACTTGAGGTTTTAGGGTGGGAGGTAATTTTTGCTGCCATTGTGACTTGCTGTTTTAGGAACAGATTCAATAATTTTAAAAAAACCAAAAAACCAGCACTGTTGGGACCTGCAGTACAGAAACACAAAGAAGGACACATACCCATCATTTGAAATTTTGCTTTAATTAAATCTGGCCTCTTGTTTAATACGGAAGAATAAAAAACTGACCAGAACAACTGAGTTCATGAGAAGTCCACCACAAATTATTTTATTTTAAAACATATTTTTAGGTTCTATAAGAAGTATCTCTGACCTGAGAAACTTCCCGAATATGTTACTTTGTGACAGACACAAAGAAGTAATTTATCTGAACCAGTTTGTGGAGCTCACATTCATGTAGTCCCATTGAACTGAATGAGGTTACTCATTTTAGCAAGTGCTCACTAACATGAGTTAGAGTTGCACCGTCTAGCCCTTTATGAACAGCACTTTCAGGTGTAGAATCAGTACTTCATTACATTACTCTAAATTTTCATTTAGAAAAATATAAGTTTTTCCACCTAAATTCTGGTGCCTGTTGCCAGAGACATGCTGAGAGACAACAGAGAATGGAAAAAAGGAGAGGTTTTTGCAGCAATTCTGTCTGTGCACGGCATATACAGATAGAGTGGTACAGGGGGCCTCGGATAGCACTTGCAGCAGCCATTCTACTACTGAAAGAGGCAATGTGGGAGCCCCTCACCCCCAGAACTGACTACCAGATACAGCAAGAGGAGCCTGACCACATTTCAACCAGGCCAATCACATGGCTGATCCTGCCTCTCTTGAATTTGGTGGCAAAACTCCCATTGACTTGCATGGGGCAGAATCAAGCACCCATGTGAACTTGAATCTAAGCAAGCTTACTAAAGTAGGTTAGTTGCTCCATAGTTCAATGCTCCAGGGAATACTAGGAATAAATTCATGGTGCATATTGTATGGGTGCAATCTGGGAGAAAGAAATTCTCTTCATTGTTCTCCAGTCCATGCTGTATACTCTCTTAGGGTAAGACATAATTTAGCTGCCTGTAATAATTCATGAATACTGTACCTTGACCAGGTTATTGTGGTGCGTACTATATGCATATGCTGATGTAATTCTATAATAAGGTGTCAGGAAATGTTCCCAGGAAGTGGGTAGTGGATCCAGATATACCCTTGCTTTGAAGTGCTGGCAGAGCTCATCAAATTATCAGGTCCAAGCATGTGAGCAAACAGAACAAAGAGCTTTGGCTGGATTTACAGACAGTCCCTCAAGGACAGAGGGAGGAAAAGCTAAGGTGAACCAGACTCTAGAGATTAGGGGTATGGTATGGTAGGCCTGCTTAGAACTCTAGGTAGAGTAGACATGCATGCAGACTGTTCATTATTTTAAAATCCTTTTTCTCTGATGCTTTTCTCTTTGCTGTGCTCTTATGCTTCATTACTGCTAAGATTAAGCAATACTTTGATTAAAAAGGCTATTTGGCACTATTCACCTCTGATCATAACTCTGGAAGGGGAAAATAGAAAATGCTGAATGCAGTCAGACCTGCTGGAGTGACACTTAAACCAGGTGCTGGGCTACAGAGTTGGAAAACTGTGGACCTCAAGAAAGGTAAAGGCACATGGAATAAGACACGAAGGGTAAATGCAGAGAGACCAGGAAGGGGTCAGAGTTGCAGCTATTCCTGTAACTGTGATACCAGCTATTACCAAGTTAAAGAAAGAGAAGATCAAATAAAAATGGGATTAAAGCACTACTACTGGACAGAAGAAGAAATCTAAATGAAATGAACTGATAAATTTATTGAGATCAGATTCAAGAGATTTTTTTTCTCATTATGAAAAGTTATATGGAAATATTTTCTCATCCAGACTTATTAAATTATTTGGTCCATACCTGGAACCTTTCTTTACTCACATGAAAAATCTAATCTGAATATGAAATACAGGATCAGAATCTCTAGTAGCAGCCTAACTATGAATCAAATGGAATTCACACTAATTTCCTCCCAGAGTTTTCATAACACCTCTTGTAATAATAGAACACCCTTTCCTAAAACTTTTTACAGATCTACACAATTTAAGCTTCAGTAACTCCCATCTATCCAGTTCAGGGATTTAAGTTTTTTAAAAGTGTATTTGGACATTAGAGGTTATACACAGACCCATCTTTCTTAATATCTGTAAAGCATAATGCAAATTTATGATACTTTGAATGTGTTTATCAATCAAAATATTATAAACCTATACACACATTGTAAATGCCATATACATTTGATATATAAATAATATACCAATGGATATATAGAAATATACATTCATATGCACTGTACCAAGTTACAACTTAATGCAAATTAAATTAAAACTAGCTGAATAAACCCTTGAAAAATTGGGATTTATACTGAAAACATTCCAATATAAAATATAAATACACCAAACATAATCCGAAGGATCATACAAATTAAAGACTATATTTTGAACTGAATATCATGTGAGGCCTTTGTCCGCAATTTAAATGAAATGGGAGAGAAAAAAAATACTAAGACCTAAATGTGATGTCAAACTGTTGAAAGGTCATTTATATATTTAATAAAAAGTTAAAGAAATCTTTGTCATCATTTCTTCCACTCTTTCCCTCTACTTTCTCCACTCATTATTTCAAAGAAGATGGTGAAAAAAATGTGAAGTAAAAGGAAAATATTTTGTTTTATTTTATATATATATACACACACACCCACTTATATATAGTAAAACAAAATATTTTATAATATTTATAATATATTGTTTATAAATATATAATATTTTAAATATTTTATTTTTTCTATATTAATATATTATTTATAAATATATATGTATTTATTTATTTATATATATATATATAGAGAGAGAGAGAGAGAGAGCAAAGTTTGGAAGATTTTGGCATCACTGAAATAAGCTGAAGCAATAGCCAATCAGAGTACAGAGATTTGTGACAATTATGCATTACCATTGTTCAGAAAAATCTGTTAAATTATTATGTAGAGTCAAGTAATCTAATTAACTAATGTCTGCCAACCATAGTAAAGAGATCTGAATGCTGTACAGTTGTAGAGAAATAATCACAGAGATTATGCAAATCAAACTCTCACAATTAGAGCGCAAGCAATTATACAAAAATAATACATGTGCACTTAAATATCACCTTTCAGATATAGATGACAAAGCTTTATACAAAGGTGGGAGAGCATTATTATCCCAATTTTAGATGTGGGAAAACTTAGGCACAGAAAGGGTAAATTACTTGCCCAAAGTCACATAGCAAATTGGGAAAAATCAAGAATAGTCCTTTTATTCCCATTAGACCACAGTACAGTTGTAAAGTGTTATAATAGTAATAGTGCTTTACTCTGACTGGACAAGAGAATTTCATTCCACCAAAGTATGAACAACTATTATCTCAGTGTTACATTTACAGTGTTCAGTTAACAGTGAGTTGGTGTTTGCATTACCCCATTTTACGGGTTTCCATAATTCAATAAATGTATATGCTCTGGGGTAACTCCACAAGACCACATTCAGAGACTGTCATCTCCACTTTGGCTGCCATTGAGAAAGAAGATTACCTCTCTCCTGGAGCTGAACATACTCCTTCCCAGCCCCTGCTAACTGAAGAAATGAAAGTCATGGAGTGAAAACCTGGCCCTACTGAAATAAGTGGCAAAACTCTCATTGGCTTCAAAGGTGTCAGGATTTCACCCTACCTATGAAATGCAGTTATTAAGGTCCCTATCCAGCAAAACACTTAAATAGAGCTCACCTTTAATCATGTGAGTTCCTATTGAATTCAAAATCAGGGATTAAAGGTTAGATTTACAAAAGGGATTTATGTGTTGCAATGCTCAGTATTGCAGTGACTACCTTTTAGGCGCCTGGCCAACCAGTGTAATTCACTACCCTGAGTTATGTGCCCAGGCTCCCTATACAATAGAGTTAGGCACCTCAGAATGGGATTCACAAAAGCCAGCACACCAAGCGGGGAGCTACCTGAGCTAGCCAATAGCAGACTCTGAGGAGAGGGAGGGGTGTCCTAAACCCTGCCCCCTCACGGAATTAGGCACCTAAATTCAGGCTGGGGAAGACGCCTATCTCTTCTTTGGATTCACAGCTCTGAAACCCTCTCCTGGAGTCAAGTGCCCAAGCAGTTTCTCCACAAAAAATGGCAGTGGTATACACATATCCCCACACAGGGTTGGGAGAGGGAGATTTACAAAGATAACAAGAAACCTATCCACGGCTCTAGGCACCCCGATACCTTCATTATTCATATGATTTAATGAAACCCCAGCAGCATTGAAACAATGGTTCCAGCAGGAATACATCCAGCAAGGCATTCACAGAGGATCCTTTCCACTTCTTCATTGCTGTGGAAAGCACACCCTCAGCTCTCTCCAAAAACCCTCTCAAATAGAAGTCTTTTGCAGCATGTCCAGAAGGTCACTAAATTATAGTTATTTGTGACTTAATAAAATGATAGCTAAATAAAGAATTTCATATTACTTTAAAGATCATACATGACTTTTTTTTCTATGTGAATAAAATTTGAGCTTTAGATGGCAAACTTCTTTGGAACTAGGAAAGTAGAATCAATCCTGAACCAGGAGCAGGAATGGTTCTGAAACTCAGTCCCCAAATCCCTTTCATCCAAGACACTGGCCTATTGGTTGGACAAATGGTCTCAGAACATGATTCTACTTAACATTATCCTATTAATTTTAAATCTCCAGTAGGAATATGTGGTATTTGACTAGATGAAAACCCCCTTTTATTAAATAAAAGTTGATGGTCTGATCTAGATCATACAATTGAAAATAATATTCCTTTAATATTTAATATGGCAATGGCACAAACAGAATAACTTGATTTCTGCATCAATTTGTTCTATTTCTGGGATCAACACCACCTAGCGTGTCCCATTAATTTTTGTCATTTCTGATAGATCTGGAAAAAACAATGATATGTAATTGTGAAATAATTTATCAGTAAATTGTCTGGCAAGTTTTAAAATTCAGTCTCTGTCTAACACCACACAAATCTAGCAAAACATTCTAAAGGAGTTTCATAGTTTTTGGAGCAGAAACTAAGACATCAGCAGTCACTTAAGTAAATACTGAAGCACTTTGGAAAATGGCAGAAGGTTTCTTGAGAGTCATTTTAAAAAGTAGTAGCGATAATAGTCAACACCAATATCTGGACCTTCATTTAAACATAGTTTAAGCAATGGCCAATATAAAGCACAATAATCCTCAATAATAAATCAAACAAACAATCTTCAATGACTGATATCACCTCAATAATACAAATCCCAAATAATTTGTTTATATATATATATATGACATCAATATGTTACCATAATTTAACAACACAGAGCAGAGCGCAATGGTGTTGCACTGGGGATGAGTTGAACTCATACATTTTTTATATCTAACTGTAAACCCACATGATATATATATTGGGTTTACTTAAACAGAATATTAAATATTGCAGGCCCAGGTTTAGCAAAGCATTTAAGCATGTGGTTGGCTTCAATGGAACCTAAGCGTCTCCTTAAAGCTAAGCAGATACTTAAGGGCTTTGCTGACTAGGATGGATTTAACCATATGCTTAAAGGCACATTCTTAAATTTGTTAACTCCAGCCCAAAAATGCCTAGTACTCAAGTAATGTTAAAAAGGAGTATTGAAACACTGAAGTGAAATATTCTGTAGTTGAGATAACTTTTATTTTGTAGTTAATACAAGAAGAAATTATTATTAAGCTTTGGAAGTTTGTCTTGTTCTTAATTATTAAGATAGTCTTTTAGTTCCAAGAATTTATGTATACCAAGAGAAAGGATATGGAAAACTGAGAAACTAATACATGAATAAATTAATTCTGATTGGTGGATATTAGCAATAAGTATTTCTCTAAGTAGCTATGATCACTGTCCATATTAGGGCAAGGAAAAGAATCTAGGATACTTTTATAATCTTCCAATATGGTTCTTTCAGTTTACAGTTTTTCACAAGCAGTAGCCAAGAACTCCCAATACACTCTCCAAAATTAGTGGGAAATGGAAAAAAAAAAAAATGGGGGGGAAGGAAATAAAGGAGGGGGAGTCTATAAAGGCCATAATGTGGACACCCTTACTCATTCTGATAGTACCTTGCATCAGTAGAAGTCCCACTGAAGTCAGGGTGATCACTCTTAAAGTAATGTACTGTTCAACATGCGTAAACATATCACCATCTGGCCTGTAAGAAGGTATGTATTAAAAAGCTGAATGTCATCCATTAAGATAGGAAATAAAACTGTATTGAGCAGTTGTCTCACTGAGTACTCATGCACATACAGTCATGCAGGTGCTTGAAGGTTTACAGGACTGGGACCATAGAGGTCCTAAGAAATAAAATGAAGGCCCTTTCTTACCTGTAAAATTAACTGTGATAGAATCACCAATGGTCAATGAGATTAAGCTTTTGATCCTACTGAATTTTTTGCTTACTTCCTCTAGAACAGAATTTCTGAAGTAACAAAGAAATAGATATCCTCTGGCCTGAATTTGATAAAAGGAGTGGTGATATCATTGAAGGGGCTAGACAAAACTGATGACAAAATAAAATGGAGCAAAAGGTGTTGGGTAGGGGTGGGGGAAAAGAGTGAAATCCAGACTCCATTGCATTCCATGGAAGCTTTTCATTAACTTCAATGCAATCAGGACTTCACGCATGGTGTTTAGGTCTCCAGTTCAAAAGTGGAAATAACATCAGAATAATAGGGATACCAGAGGAAAAAAAATAAAGAGACCCAGCATAAGTATTCCATATTAGGGTAATCCTAATCTCTCTTTGGCACTGTGTTTGATGACACTGAAAAATGTTTGACAAAAATGATTGGGATTATCTATTCAACACAATAAATGGTTTGTTTTTGGTAAAAAAAAAAATTGCATCATTTGCTTGTCCTCCTATAACACTCTTACTGTAGTTCCAGGAGTCAGAACAGATATTTTCCCAAATTGACTGAACATAGAAGAAAGTTGGTTAAGCCTTTCCTATTACCCTAACAATAGCTATTTTGTTACCATAGTAGATATTGGATAGTTTATCTTTAAAGCTATTCATCAAGTGTAAGTGGAATACAACATCCAAAGTTAAACTTTGTTTCATTATTGAGGCTTCTTTTTGACATAACTCTGTCCCATGAAAGACATAATTTTATGGGGATGATTGGTTAGAGCCAATTGTTGCCAAAATTTGTGGTCTTTTTCCAACTAATACTTTAATTCCTTTCAAAGAATTGATAAATTATATTTCTGTTATAATCAAATTTTTATTTAAATACTTGCCATTACAAAGCTGTTTATCTTGGAACTTGAAATAAAAAACCATTAATATTGGCCATGCTGATATTATGATAAAGTACAAGAATTTGTGGCAGTCGGCCACTCAGCTTCTCATGTTTATATATTGTTATAAGCAGCAGAATTTTCTGACTGAACAGGAGTAGAAAAAATATTGGATTGAACACTGGTGCAACCATGCTTCAGGATAAAGGGAATAAATGTGGTCCAAAACTCTCAAATCTTTTCCATTAGTGTCCTTAACCTCCTTTAGACAATACAACACACCATGGTCCGCTATTAAATAGCTAGAGTTACACTTAACAAAATTGATGATTTATGTTGGTTTTGATTCCATAAAGTAATCACTGCACATACAGCATGCATGGTCTTAAGTCACGTTAGGAATTTTTGATACAGGACTTTATCAAAATAACCTAATATAAGTTTGAGCTACACTGTAGAATTATAATAGTGAAACAAATTGCCCTGCTTAATAATTATGGAATTAAATTAATAATCTAGTAGGGATTTTTTATTATATTCCCCTTAATGAAATATTAGGATATGGAAAAGTTTTCAAAATTAAGCATGTATGCTTGGTACAGCTTCGTCTCCTTTGAGCACAAATTTGAGGTTGTGACTGAGAAAGAGATGTAAAATATGTTGTTTTTCTGTAATGTTGATGGAGGGAGGGTGTTCTGCACAGTTATTAAATCTTAGTGGGGGGGGAAGATTTTTTTGTGGAAGTGTAAGAAAATATTTTTCCCCATGGAAACTAAACAAAACAATTTAAATCTTTTTGAAAAGTTTGAAAAAATGTATCTTAAAATTTTTCCTCAATGAAAAATTCAATGAAAAAATAGTTTTTCAAAATGTTTCTTTTTCAGCCAATTGTATTGAACCTCATCATCTACATTTTGTCAATAACAAATCTGAATCTGTGTAATGGACAATGAAGTCATTATGCACATGAAGAGAAATTCACGGCTGATGCAAGCAGACTTCAGTGGAGTCACATTTGCTTTCAGTTAGTCTGATTTTGGTCATAAGGCTTCATTGAATATGAATTTAATTGTGGAAATGTTTATGCTGTATTTTTAAATGCCAATATCCATGCAGATAAGTATTTTAAATTCATCATTGTCCTATTCCTAAATAACACAAGACCTGAATTTACTGAAATGCAATTCAGCTTCATCATTTTTGTTGCTAACAACAGTCATCTGTGAAGGTATTGGAGGTGGAACATCATGGGTATGAGATAGGCCTAGTTGTATCATGAAATGGTAGAGTTCATGATTCTAAGGAATGGTTGGAGGGAAAATTTCAAGAAGGCAATTTTCAGCATACTCAAGGAGTTAGAAGGTAAGATCCCATGGGAAGCAAGTCTAAGGGGAAAAAACAGTTCAAGAGAGTTGAAAGTTTTTCAAAGAGAGGGAAAAACAAGAACAGGAAATGGGAAAAAAAAGTGCTAAATGACTTTTTTGTTTCAATTTTCACCAAAAAGTTTAGTACCAGTTGGACAAGTTAATAAATACTAGTGAAAATGAGGTAGGATCAGAGGCTAAAATAGGGAAAGAACAATTTAAAAATTACTTAGACAAATTAGATGTCTTCAAGTCACCAGGGCCTGATGAAATGCATCTTAGAATACTCAGTGAACTGACTGAGAAGATATCTGAACCATTAGCGACTGATTATCTGAAAAATCATGGAAGACGGAAGAGATTCCTGAGGACTGGAAAAGGGGAAATATAGTGCCAATTTTTTAAAAAGGGGAATAAAGAACAACCCGGGGAATAACAGACCAGTCACCTTAAATTAGTTACCCAGAAAGATATTGGAGCAAATAATTAAGCAATTAATTCACAAACACCTAGACGATGATAAGATAAGTAATAGTCAGTATGGATTTGTCAAGAACAAATCATGTCAAATCAATCCAATAGCTTTCTTTGACAAGGTAACAACCCTTGTGGATGATGGGAAGTGGAGAATGTGGTATATCTTTAGTAAGACTTTTGATACTGTCTCATTTGACGTTCTCATAAACAAACTGAGGAAATTCAACCTAGATGGAGCTACTATAAGGTGGGTGGAAAACCGCTCCTAGAGAATAGTTCTCACTGGTTCAGAGTCAAGTTGGAAGAGCATATTGATTGGGATCCTGCAGGGAACAGTTCTGGGTCTGGTTCTGTTCAATATATTCATCAGTGTTTTAGATAATGGCATTGAGTACAGTTTGTGGACGATACCAAGCAGGGAGGGATTACAAGTGCTTTGGTGGATAGGATTAAAATTCAAAATGATCTGGACAAACTAGAGAAATGGTCTGAAGTAAATAGGATGAAATTCTATAAGGACAAATGCAAAGTACATCACTTAGGAAGGAACAATCAATCAGTTGCACACATACAAAATGGGAAATGACTGCCTAGGAAGGAATACTGTGCAAAGGATCTGGGACTCATAGTGGATCACAAGCTAAATACAAGTCAACAGTATGTAAGTGGGGTCTGAATGGACTCTCCATTGCCGAGCTGGTATGTGCATGAGTGCCCTCTTTAGATCATCAGCATGATGGGATGGCTTTGCCCAAATGATCCCTTTGCCTGGTGTTGGGTTACAAATCACTTTAGTGTTAAATGCAGGGGTAACAAAATGTTGTTCCCCTTTTTTGTATGAGCAAAGGGCAGCAGAACTGTGCTTAGCCTGCTCTGATTGAAGGGTCACTATCATCTGAACAGAACTGGTAATCAGGGGTCTCAGATACCAGAGCTCTATGAAGGTTGATAAGGAGGTGGGGACAGATATTCCTGTCTGGAAGTGTGGGTTCTGCCTAAGAGCCCCAGGCATGGTTTAAGCTCCCTCACCCCAACTGTTCAAAGATAGAGCTAGATAATATTCCATTCAGAGTCTTTTGTTTTGTTAAGTGCTCACTAGAGCTGAATTCATCTACTGTGGGACAGCGCTCCTGCCCAGCTTCAGTGCTGAGATTCATCCATTAAGAGCTGACACTCACTGAGAGCTGAAATCACGGAGGGCTGAGAATCAGAGACTCAGGTGGAATCTCAAGAGAGCAACCCCCAAAGGTCAGACTGGTGGTAGCAGAAGGTGATGGTGTGCACCAGATGGGCTGGCAGAGCAGCTGGCAGAGTTTCCTGCAGAGCAATAAGTGGCTAGCAGGGTGACTGGGTCAGCAGGGTGGCTGGCAGGGCAGCTGGAATGTAGTGCCTGTACAGCAGAGCAAGCGAGGTGCCTTCTTTTCCCCTCCCTCCAACCAGGGTGGGAGGTGAACTCTGCAGCTGCTCCTCTAGACTTTGGATCTGCCCTGACTAAGGACAATGCCTTTGAGTGGGATGCTGTGCCGGGACGAGCACATTAAAGGAACTTCTTGTTGTTGGACTTAAGAACCTCAGGCAAAAGGAAACTGCCCTATGTACTCTGGGCTGGGTGTTTTGTTCATGGTTCTATGCATGTGAATCCTGTTTGTGGAGTTTTCCTAAATTGATGCAGGGTTACTTTTCCCCTTTTATTAAAAGTCTCTTTTCTACACTCAGTCTCTGTGCTTACCAGAAAGGAAGTATTGCCTCTAGAGGTGCCCAAGGAGTGGTGTGTAATTGTTCCAGGTTACAGGTGAGAAGGGGCTTGAGACAGTTTTGTATTGTATTGTTGAAAGGAACCCCTAGATATTGAACCCGGCCCTTGTTGCTGCCAACTCCGACTGGCAGAATGGTTACAAGTGTAACACTATTGCAAAAAAAAACCCCCCATCATTCTGGGATGTATTAGCAGGAGTGTTGTAAACAAGCCACGAGAAGTAAATCTTCCACCCTACTCTGCACTGATTAGACCTCAACTGGAATGTATTGGGTCCAGTTCTGGGTGCCACATTTCTGGAAACGTGAAGAAATTGGAGAAAGTCCAGAGAATAGCAACAAAAATGATCAAAGGTCTAGAAAATTTGATCTATGAGGGAAGATTTAAAAAAATGCATTTGTTTAGTCTGTAGAAGAGAAGACTGAGGAAGCACATGATAATTTTCAAGTACATAAAAGGTTGTTGCAAGGAGGAGGGAGAAAAATTGTACTTTTTAATCTTTGAGGATAGAACAAGAGGCAATGAGCTTAAATTGCAGCAAGTTAGGAAAAACTTCCTAATGGTCAGGGTAGTTAAGCACCGGCATAACTTGCCCAGGGAGGTTGTGGAATCTCCATCATTGGAGGTTTTTAAGAGCAGGTTGAACAGACACCTGTCAGGGATGGTAATGCTTGAGTGCAAGGAAGTGGACTAGAAGGCCTCTCAAGATTCCTTCCAGTCCTATGATTCTAAGGTGCTACCCTTCTTTCTCACACGTCACTGTTCTTCCTGGATTAGGTGGATACTTTAGCTGGCTGCATAGTGCATGTTTATTGGTTGATCCAGACATTATATGGAGGACAAAATAGCAATGATCCTTTAAGATCCTTTTATAGCAGAGGAAGATGTAAGGAAGGGCAGAGATCAGTACTGAGAGAAAGGAAGATGGTTCCAAGGGAATAGTTAAGGCTTGGGGAAAACCTGGTTACTGTTCTCCAGAACAGGAGAGAAAGCAGCAGGGAAAGGACTGATACATGTGGACATTTTTCAGCCCATGCAGCTGAGGGAAAGAACTACACACAGAACTGCTGCAAGGGTTCCTGAAGGAAATGGCTGAGGAAGTGGCTGGAGGAGCTGCAGAAGGAGCAGAAACACAGGCCTCAAGAAAGTAGGGTTGTGCAACCACCTGAACCCAAGGCAAGAGACTATAGGCCAGTGAGGCCACACTGAGAAACACAGACTCCAAGAATCAGAGGGAATAGACTGACTATATAGAGCCTTCTTCCCAAAACTTATTCCAATTGGGTCCTGGTCATAGGCCCTTAAAGAGGCTAGAGTCCTAGTCCTGGGCCTTAAAGAAACAGCAGCTGGGTTCTCCCCAAACATTAACTATTCCTCTGAGGCCATCTTCATCTATCCCAACAAATATGTCTACCCTTCCCTAAATCTTCTTCCACTCTAAAAGCTTCAGGAATCACAAAGGAACATACCATTGAAAAAGTGTTGACTAACCACTGTACCTTACTACCCTTAAGGGTACAATCATCTTGTTACAGGCAGGCAGTAAATAAATAGGAGGTTCCAGGTCACTGCAAATATTGATGTGACTTTAAAACCTAAATGCATTGGGGGAATCAGTTGTTACTATACATATATTGCCTCTGCCTGTCCAGAACACCTAAGCCCCATACGTAACCTCAAACAGGATGGACGACCTACCTTAATATCTCTGGGTTAAGCCATTTTTAGCTAGGTAGTGAGCTACCTCACTGTAGCTGCAAAAAAAGGTGAGATTGTAAGATGCAGCTGTCTCATGTGGTGGAGGTAAGTGGGATAAAAGGGGTGGACATTATAGTGGAGAATTATAACTGACATTATCTCCGAACAGCACAGTGAATGTTTTACAAAATCCCTCCGTGTGTGTGAAATTGGCCACACACTTCTCTCTGCTATTTTCCAGCCTGCCTAGATGCATATATAGTTCTCTGAAAATGGCTATCATGTTGTGCTCACAGAAAAGCACAGAAAATTCACTGTGCAATCTCCTTTGAAAACTTGGCCCATACTGTAACAAATTATTTTTGCAAAGAAAGAAGAACCAGGTCTAAACTCGTATTTCACTTTTGTTTTTCTTCCCAGATAATTTTCATTTTAGTCAAACTATATATTCACAGTATTCTTGAATCTTCCTAACCTAAATCCAGTCAAAATAAGCAGAGTTTTAATTAAGAAAGCTGCAAGCAACCCAATCATCTCTAGTTGGAGAAAGAAAAGCAAAAGGATGGTTATGTAACTATAAGAATGTGCTATGATAAAGACTAAATCATAGCAGAAACCTGAAGCTGATTGTCCCACTGTGGGTTGAATGAAATGTGAAAAAATAATTTAATGCATGCAAAACCCCAAGGGGGTTACAAAAAGTGAGGTACTTTCCTTAAAAATAAATTATCTTTCAGTGCTTCCACATGTGTACCAATTTGCATCCATGGACATTTCATCCTAATATAAACAAAGTCTTAAAAGTCTAAACCAAAATATAGGCCTCTGAATAATTCACAGGGTTTTTATTATTATTATTATTTGCATTTATACTATGAGTTGTTTTTATTTTGATAAATATGCAGTACATCGAGACAATACCTTTATTATTATTTATCATGTCTATTAGGATATTGCCTAGAGGCTAACCGAGAATGGGGGCCCCATTGTGCTAGGTACTGCACAAACATAGAATAAGAGACAGTCCCTGGGCTGAAGAGCTTGCAATTTAAGGAGACATGAGGGACAAAGTGTAGGAAAAAGGGATAGAATATACAGGCAGAATGAGAAAACTGATGGTCAGCAAATGTCATGTAAGTGCAATATTTTTCTGGGTTTTTTTAAAAATTATTATTACATATATTCAAATATGGCTGTAATATACCATGCATGTTTCCATCTATTTATTTGTTCTTTGGATTTTATTACAGATAGAACTGTTCCCATTTGAGAATAAAGTGGGGTATACCAACAATATGGGACATAATTACAATGCCATCCCCCAGCAGCTTTAACCTGTGCTGGGGCTGAGTAGTTGAGAATCAGGGAGCTGCAGAGCGCCCCGCCCCCTCCTCCATCCCAACTCCAATTTGCCAGAGCAGAGGTTAGGTAGAGTGGAGAATCAAAACTGTGGAAATACCAATTATTGAGTTACTTCTATAAATGGCCATAGTAACCAATAAGAATCTTTACTATTTTTAAAAAAAGAAGTCAAATCCTGGATGTTTGAAATGCAAAAAACTCAGAAAATGGTTTGTTATAAAAGAAGGGGTAAAAGTCTGTCTCCATTAAGGTCAATGGGAGTTTTGCTATTGACTTCACTGGAGCCAGGAATTAAGCAGCATACAAATAATATGATTCAATAGTCTGATAAGCACAATCTGAGTGCAGTTAGTGTTTTTACCACTTCTGATGCAACGCTGCAGTATTTGTGGAAACATCAATTTTGGCTTTATAAATAAAGAGCTGCTCAAAGAGTCTGACAAAAATTGCTAGTATCCAATTCACACATAAACGCATTGTTCTGTTCAATGGGAAATCATAGTTTAAAGCGTAGCTTCAAGCACTGTATTTACATTAGCATTATGTAATTGTAGAACAGACTGTCACATGTAATGGTTAAAAGCAGAAACAGCATATGGAAGAGGTACCGGAGGAATTAACGTTGCTTAATGATGTGACTTTTCTTTTATGTTCAGGAATGTTAATTGGATCTACACAAGATCCCCCATGTGCAGCACTACACCTCTTTTTTCTTTAATTTCTATCATTTATTGTTCCTTTTTATAACTTACCCTGCTGTTTTACATTTCACACATGAAAAGTACTCTTCTTGCAATGCAACATGAACATTCTTTCATTACAGTTAGAGAGACAACGTTCTCTAATTCCAGTTTCTATGGTGACCTCATCAACTTTTGAACAAATATTCTGAGGGCCAAATTGAACCATCACAAATCTGTGTAAAGATCTCCCAGCTGTTTAAGGATCTTTGCACAGTACCAGGACCACAGAAATCAAAACAAATACTGCTTTCTCTGCAACGTGAATCTTGCTGCAGGAGTGATTTCCAGAACTACACAAAACCATAGCTAGCATTTATTTAATAGCTGGGGGTAGACTTAAGCATATTTTGTTGGTTCAAGGCATCTTGTTCTGTTTAGCTAATAAAGAGTGTGATCCTTAGTTATTCTATGTTCTGAAATACTGGGCATAGAACATCCAATTTAACGGGTTTAACATTATCTGAAACATTTATATCTGTGGTGGATGATGAAGACCAGAGTAATAAATCCAAAATACACTTCCAACACCCTTCTGAGAAGGCTGGTCTATAGTCTAAGGTCCTGTACACTAGGGAAATTTACCAAAGCTTAGAGCAGGGGTGGGCAAACTAAAGCCTGCAGGCTGCATACGGCCCGTCTGAGCTTTTCATCGGGCCCTCCAGTTCAACCAGTGGTCCGCGAGCTCCATTCAGGCTGTCCACGGAAAGATTGCGGAACAAGACGTGCGGCGCGGCGGCAGCCACTTCCCCTCCCAACCCCACACCTTCCTCCTGCCCCTCTCCCAGCACGTAGGCCCAGCAGCGCCCTGGCCAGAGCGCGTCGGCCGCTCCCCCCTCCTACGGTTTTTATCATACATTCTTTCAAACATGTATAAAGTTGATTGCTGTTGCTTTTCAGAACAGCCAGTCTTGTTTACTCAAGGGGAATTGAAATGCATGTTTTTCATATGCATTATTATCTCATTCCCGTTTAAATAACATCCAGTGGCCAGAAAGTGGATAAAGTCTGTGACTATAAAGAGGTCATTAGAATTCATACTTTTCCAGTTTCACTCAGTTTGGGTTAGACACAACACGTATTTTGGATGCTTGAAATGTACAATAATTGCTGTAGACTCTCAAGAAGAGAAAGCAAAGCAAACTAAATGTGTCTTAAATTATGTTAACACATTTGTTGGTGATTTTCAAGACCCCACCCATCCCCCTTGTAACACCTTATAAAACTAAAACAAACACACAATTAAGGACACACCCATCCCCTAATGCATTATTGAATTTATGGACAGCCCTTTAATCAGCTGTCTGGGGATTCCCTCAAAATAGGGCAATACTTGTGTAGAGCAAAGCCTGTCTAGCAGCTCCTACACAACCTTTCCCTGAGGTGTGGGTGCAGAAAAGGTAATGTAGCCAGGAGCTTCTATATCTGCCTGATCCCGAACTGCCATAACAGCAATTTAGGGCACTGGCATCCAGCATTAAATAGAGAAGTCTCAGAGCTCCTCCATCTTGCATTGGCAACCAAAGATGGAGTCTACTGTTCTGAAGAGCAAGTTGATGCAAATATGGCTTAATTGCCAGTTTTGTCCCTCTCTTCCTCTGAATTTGTAGCAAGCACAGCTAAGCAACAAGTACACCTCCCTAGATTGTACAGAAATACCTATTTTTGTATTAAAAGATATTATAATCTGATTTTATAAATCAGGGGATAGAGCCACATTGCTCTACTGCCATTGGGAATTCATACTCCTCCCTGAACCACATACCACATGAAGAACCACATACTTTAGAATTTTTCATCAGCCAGGGATCATTAGTTTTCAGGATGGCCAGCTCAGATACCCTGGGTGGATTGCCTTAGCACACGGAGCTCACATCTGCTTTCTCTGCAACCTCCCATTTCTCATTCCTTCTGTTGCACTGCCACTCCCTAACTCAAAAACCATGAAATGCCCTCCATGTGTGGGTAAAAACAGGGGGAAAGAGCCAAGGGCTCGTTACCACAAGTCCCATGTTTTAAACACGCAGACCTTGACTGTCAGTGCATAAGGATACTAAGTGAAGCTTTGCTGAGACCTATTTTTGCTCATTGTATTACTGTCTTTTCTTCGGTCTGTCAGTGTGAAATAGTTGGCTCAATATTTTAAGGTTTAAACTGAAGAGATTAAGAGTGAGAAATGTCTTCTAGTGCTCAGACGGTATTTCTGTCTAAGTTTATCTGAGGATAGGGAGCATTTAGTGCTGGGATGGAATTCAAGGCCAATTTTCACTTCTCTGACTCCCAGTTTAGTGATAAATATGGGGGATATAATGTTCCCCATATCTAAAAAGAATGTATGAGCCTGCCTGTGGTTACCAGAGCTGGAGGCTGCAAAGGTAGGCTGATGATCTCCGCTGGGCCTTAGCACTGTAAGGTGCTGAGCCCTGACTTCAATGCATGTTGAGTCTGCTCAGCACTTTTGCAGGAATCAAGTCCTCAAGCTCATTGAAAACAGAGAAACAGTGTGGGCTTAAGCCAGGCAGTTTGCAAACCTTTATTTGGAAGTGGCTTACCTCTGCCAGTGCTCTACAATGGTATTGGAGTCATGCCCTGGAACATGACAGGAATGATCACCAAGAAGGTTCATTTCAGAGCTGGATCCTCCTCAATCTCTTATTTCTCTGTGGAAGTGAATATAAATATGCTTTCTTTAAAGATACATTTGCTTTCAGCCATAAGTATTCACTTTGTGGCATTGAAGTCAGAAATTAAAAAAGATGGGAAGTGGGGAGAAATTACATTGTGGTTGGATTTCAGAATGTACCCGAGCACATAAAAACAGTCTTCTTGTCCTTCACTGTCTCTTTCAGGGTGTGTTTAACAGAACATGGAATTTTTCAGAGGCAAGTCTTTGTAGCACTTGCTCCCCAGAGAGGAAAAGGAACTGTGGAAACATTCAAACGCTTTTGAAATTAAATTATTGACTTATTCGGCTCTATCCTCCATCTCTTTAAAGACACTGTTCAAATTTCCATTCTAAACATGAAGGGTTTCTGGGCATACAGGATAACCTAGTGAACAGTTCAGAAGATTATGGAACATCTAAAGGCTGTTCTATTATTGCTAGGGATATGACAATATGAGAGTTTACTGAAATGCAGGAAATAAAATAAATCAAATGGAAATGAAAACAAAGAGCTTGCAGTGTATGACTGCTGACTGTAAACTGGCCATTAAAACATAATTCCTAGTTCTTTTTACCTGTGATGTGACATGACATCAATAATATATGACTCAGGACATAACATACTTAACAACTTGATTTCAAAGCAATTAAAACAGTAAAGATACCACCTTTCCTTGTCCTCTGTTTATGATTTCAGAAATATATAAAAGATACTGCTAGTGAAAGATCTTGTAGCATCAGATCTTCTTAAATTAGATACAATTTTTAAATAAAAGAACCATTATATATTAATCTAACCTCAGAGAGACCTGTAAACCCACAGGACTGCAGGTAAATGATCTGAAAATTTGCCTTTCCGAACTGGAAATTTCCAACATAGTTATGTTTCTTCCATTTATACTATATGGTAATATAACCAAAACACCTCAGAATGGCCTATAAGTATACTGCATGCTGGGATCCTCTCATATTTCACAAGCTAAACAGAATTGGGTCAAGACAGTATTTGGAAGACATAAATGCTTTAGTATATTGAGTTGATGATTGAGCAGTTACCTCTGGGGTCAAATTGTTCTTGGCCTTTCTATGGATGAACAGGGAAAATATACAAACAGCCTTCCTTCCTCTAAGCATGACAATCATATGCCTGTGGGTAATGGTAGGGCCTGCTCCCTCCAGGCATCCTCAGGGGCAGTAAGGAGACAAGGCCATAGCTGACATCTCTTGTTTCATCATCCCATGTGATAACCACAAGACTTTCTTTCCCTCTCTCCCCACCACATTCCTAACTTCAAAACCACTGAACCAATTTCTTTCAAATTTGGCTTATTTTGTACATCTTATCAGAGCTTAACTTAAAAATGTGAAAGGCTTTTTAATCAAATGTCCAGAAAAATTCATCTCAGAGGAGAAATCAAACCAGAAAAAAGTCAGCCCAAAAGACTGGTGTTTTTGATGATTATGAGGCTAAGAAAAACAGATTTATAGTGGAAATTGTTTTGTTTCTATTCCAGTCTCTCCTACCAGACAGTGTGGCATAGCGTTTCTTCCTTTGTTAGCAGTAACTAAATAACAGTAGTTTCTTTAATCTGGTTCCTTTTAGTCCTTTTTTTTTCATGGCACCTCGCAGTTTCAATTTCAAAGTTACTTTTTCCCCTTTTTACATTTAACGTTTTCAAGGTGACTCAGTTAGAGTGTGATCCAAGGATGTGTAATCCTGATTGCTCTAATTCCTTATGCCGGCTTTCTTTTTGTCTTGTACTGCACCAATCACCAATCATAGAACATTAACCTGAAAAAAATGTAGTGAAAATAATGATTGCTGCTAAATTAACTATCTGTGTGGTAGTGGATGCACAATTTTGGACCCTACAGTAAAATGTTTGAATCACAGCAATCAAAAAGAAATTGTAGTTTATTTTGATGACTATAGACAGATTGCGCCCCTCCCACCTATTCTTCCAAATGCTATGTGCAATTTTGTGTGATATAAACTACTATTTTAAAGCAAACTAAAATTTGGAAGGTGAGAAATTTCTCAGCTAGATTTTGTTAAGAAAAATCTTATCACTGAATTGTTAATATAAGATTCTACTTTACTTTCTATGTATGTTAGTTGCCCTCTATAAACAATAGTAATGACAAGAAGTTATTGGGCAATACTGCTGTAATGAAGTAATTGGGGGGGGGGGAAGTATCTAGCCGACAAAATTCAAAGCTCTTTGGATTCTGGGTAAATGGATCTGCTCATTTTACACATAACAAACAGCTGTGGTATATGGATCTGGATTCAGATTCCAAACCTCCCTGGCAAAATCTAGCACTGACTGTTAGAAGCCCGAAAGGAACACAAGGGGAAAGGTGGTCTCTTTAAGATATGTCTCCACTTACGGCAGTGTGTAGAGAACAGATACTGCATGCCCAGCTAGCATATGTATAAATAGTAGTGTAGATGGCAAGGCATGGCTTAGGCAAGTAAAGTAGAATAGAGCTGAGGTTCTCAGAGTGGGGGGTGTGAGATGGATGGTGTGGGGGGTACCACGCTGAGAGCGGGCAGGTGTTGGGGGCTCTTTGGAAGGGAGAAGAGGTGGGGGAGGCTGCTGGCAGAGTTGGGGGACACTTTGTGCAGCCGCCGCAGCCCCCTGCCACTGCCGGGCATGCTCCCCACACTGGTGCCGGGCATTCTCCTGTGCCTGATACTGGTGCCCTACTCCCACAGCAGCCCACCCCGCCACCGCCAGGCACAATCCCCGCTGCTGCTGCAGCTGCTGCCACCCCTGGCTCCTTGTTTTTTTCTGAAAGTGGAGGGAGGGTGTTCGGGGAATGGGGGGTGCGATTGTGACACAAAGTTCCACGGGGGGCTCCATTTAAAAAGTTTGGGAACCACTGGAATAGAGCGCCTTAAACACCTGAACCCTAAGGTATATACTTACCCAAAGCTCTCTACTTGCCAGAGTCATTCTTCCCATGTCTACACGGTTATTTTTAGCAGCACAGTGTCCTGCTGCCTCCCTGGTGCTGGATCCTTTCATTGCAACAAGGGAAAGGCTCTGGTAGTGGGGAGGCAGCAGAGAGGTAGCTCTGTATAGCCTACCCTATACTCCACTGTCAGTGTACTCAAAGTCATGGATAGCCAGGATCCAAGCCATAGAGATCAAAATCAATTATTTGGATTTCCCCCTTCCTGTAAATGATTTAAAGGGAGTACAGGTATAATATGGTCCATGTGACTAATATCACTGAGAGCCAGATTCCACCTGGCTCTTCTGCAAGCGTACAGGGTGAAGAGGCTGCACTTTGCATGTCCTGCATAAGGGTCTAGCAAAATCAGAGACCTATCCTCTGAGAAATATAGAGACTGCTCCATTCCTACTCTTCAATGTCGCATACAGAAAGGGAGGGTGAGAAGGAAGCAAGGCCATGGCACCTCCACACACACCTATCCCAGTCTCAATCCACTAGACCAAACTGCACCTCTGCCACACTGCCTCTTGTCACAATTGCTGTATTAAATCTAGTGTCGCTATTATACCACACTTGAAGTGTTATTCCATATTTGCAAAGTAAATATCAGGCAAATAGTAGATCACACTGCTCATAATTATGTGGCCATCTAACAGAAGGCTTGATCCAGCAGAAAATAGCCACTGATTTTCAAGTTTTGCAAGTTCAACAAGGCTGAGAATCTTGGCTACTGGATTTAGGCACAAACAACATCAATAATTTGCAAGCATAAGACAAAATATGGAAAACAAAAGAAAGTTAACTGATGTATATTTTAATACTGATATGTACACTTGAAAAAGTCCTCAGGCCCTCATTTTAAAAGACTGTGTTTCTGGATATAGCACCAAAACAGAATTTATTACATTTTAGACTGCGGACTGGATGTTATCAGGCTGAACTGATCCATCAAATTACTCTTAATTCCGATTAACAATTTTAGGTTGCAGAGAAAATCTCTAATTGGTATTTGATTAAACAGCTGCTGTCAAGAAGGTTAGACTCCAAGGTTAGGTTCTGTGTTTACAAAAAAAGGAGGAAGAGGAGGAGGATGGTTACAAAGTCCATTGTGAATAAGACCAAGAGAGATGTATATCATTTTGCAAAGAATTTAATAAATGTATCATCCTTTTTGCTTCCTTCATATTTCCAGCCCCTCCCCAATCAAATCGTTGCTGAAGTTAGTGAACTTCATTTAATTACAGAACAAATTTAGGGTAGAAGTGGAGTGGAGTGGCGGCAATTTTTTCATAGGGAAGGAACAGATTAGAGGAGAAGGAAGGAATTATGGAGGAGAAAAGAAAGAAGGAGACTGAGGAGGAATAGCACGTGGGAAGAATTTAGAGAACCCCTATGCCTCAGAATTGAGGACCTGAACAAAACAACTCCTCTTTCTGAGAATCAGAGTGAAAAGAGTAATCTTAGTGATCATATGGGTTAGGCACAGCCAGTCAAGTAACTAGAACATATTCTGTATGACCCTTAGCATGTGATCACTCCCAAATAACCGCACACGATATACAAAAAATAAATTCTGAAAAGTAGTGTAAAATTTTTTTTCTGAATATCAATTAATGTAAAAAACCATCATGGAATGCTTTCACAAAATTCTCCTTTAAACTACAAAGTCCTCTAATTCACCCTAACTTTGCAATTGATTGATTAACAGAATCACAAACTGACAAATTCAGAGCCAATTTTTTTTTAAATGGCTCAGCTGTATTATGAATAGAAAACTTTTCATGACATTTTACTTTTTTTCTTAAAACTTGGAAACACATCATTGTGCTAAGGTATAAGACCTAGAAAATTAAAATGACTGTACATTAAAATAGAGTTGATCCATCCAAGCAGAGTCAAATGCAATAAGTAAATCAGACATTTAGAATGCTAGCAGCTTTAGTGTTAAAAACCCAAACGAGGAATTAAAGTTTGCAAAAATTGTCACCTTTCTTGTGTCCCCTTAAGAGTCCACAATGAGGGGCGGCGGGAGAAATTCATTAGAATGCCACCATCTTTGCAGCCTATTGGAAATGTAGATATTATAGCTCCAGAGAGCCTGACATCAGAAGTACAGGCCTGCTCAGTATTTATGATGACCTAAAAGAGCCACCTAGGCTGCTTGATGGACCACCCTGTCTGATTGGCTGAGGAAGGCAGCTGGACAGTTCTTAAGTTTAATAGCAGCAGTAACTTGCTTGCTGCTCAAGGCACACATCCATGAACTTTCTGTCTCCCTGTGCTTGTCTCTCCAAGTCCTGCTCTGTTCCTCGATAGTTCCAGCCCAGATCCTGCACCCAGCTATGTTCTCATTCTTTTCCACTTTTGTTCTTGCCTCAGAACCTGCTCCTACCTTCCCTAAATCTGGTTGTGACTCTGACACTGCCTCTGTTTCCACCCTTGTCCTAGCATTTGGACTCTAACCACTCTGGTTCTGACAACCTATGACCTGCTCTGCTGACACTTGTTATTGAGAGTATGGGACAGTATTGCCTAAGTGGGGATGGGTGAAGACACTGTGCTTCTTTACAATATAATGCTATATTGCTAATATTTCAGGGCATATTGGGAGAAAATCCTGAGCAGTAATATTTGCATTATGTCCTGACCCAAAGCCCATTGAAGTCAATGGAAAGATGCCCATTAACTTCAATGGGTTTTGGTTTGGGCCCCCAGTACTGCCAGGTGAGAATTATCTGGTGTTCAGTTAAAGCAGGGCCATGAGAACCCCCTGCCCAATCTATACATGCCGTTTTTGGGGTAAATGCTCTTGAGAGAATTAGCCAACCTCCCCAAGTTGTTACAGAGCACTTGATGCCACACTATCCCTGTCATTTATGCAGGAATGTCATGGGGACAAGGGGCTCCTTTCTCTCCCTGCTAATACATTTGTGCTGGAGAATCTACAGAGCCCTAAGTTTTGTGGTAAGATTTCGAGTCTCAGAATCTTTGACATAATAACAAGCGTGTGTTAAACATTCATGTAGATGGAGAAGTGCTGGTGCTTAAACAGATGTCAGCAATTTTTCAGGAAATGGAACTTGAGTTACAGATAGTGATGACTGAGGAGTTTAAAATAGCTGTGCTGTATTAACAAAATGATCCATAAGCGAGGAAAAAAATAACCTCATTGCATTAAATCAAAGACATTTCAAAACCTAAAGGATAACTAACCCAAATAAAATATGGATATTGAGGTTTGTCTTTTAAGGTTAGAAGCACTTGTTTAAGGCTCATCAGAACTGGGAAGTAACTAACCTACACAAATTTTGTTAAGTGAGACATAAGTTTATAAAGCAAGATTTAATATGGCCATTCCCTCCAGACATGAACATCCCACTGCACACCTCAGATAGCTGCACATGTTTTCCTTTTAAGTAATTGGTATGATATTTCACCTACTATAGTAAAATAGCAAAACTTCCATTGATTGTAGTGGGAGCAGTAGCAGTGACAGTAAGTCTGCATACATTGTCTTTTTTTAAACTACAGAGCACTCACCAATTATTAGCTTTCTTCTCTTTCAAATGTAAACTCCCACCCTGAGCTGCAGCCTTCTCCCTTTTCGCCTCAGGGTTATGGGTTCTGAGTTCACCTATAAGATGCTTCCACCCAAGGAAACCCTTCCTAATGCAGAGAACACAGAGGGCTTGGGAAAATATTTCACACACAATCTGTTAGAGAGGAGTGTTAGTCAGAGCACAAAAAAATAAAATACCTTTCATAATTCCCAGAGTAATAAAACAGTAACCAGGGCTTCACTGAGTATAGGAAACTGAGGACAAGGGAAAATGGGAAAAAGGACCAGGATAATAAAAGCAAAAACTATACATAACTCTACCCTTCACAAGTGTACAAACCTGTGCTCCCTGCCAGCACCTGTCTAGCTAAATAGTGACTTATAGGGTCACTTTTGTTGAGTAGTGCAGTGCTGAAGTCAGTGGCTGGTGTGAACAAGAGTGTTCTTATAAAGTATTCACACCAAGGATGGTAAGATTGACCATCTGCTGACATGACAAACTGTTCAATGTCCCATAAATCCCTAAAGGACTCAGAGTCTTCCCTTGGATAGAAGTGTGGAGGGTAAAAGGATCCTCCCTCCCTGGCTGTGATGCTTCTCTCCCTCTATGCTCAAAACTAACTCAAAACTGAAACTAAAACCAAAACCCTTTGTCTCTCATTTCTGCTTATGATTGGTTCTGGGAGTGTTGTTAGCCAGTTCTGTCTCCACCCTGAACGCTAGATAATCAGGAATACAGAGTCCTGAGCCTGTGTGCCTTTGCTGTGGTAGTCCAGTGAGGTGTCCCCTATATGAGCACCATCTTTAAGCGCTTACATAAAAAGCTAGGTTGAAATTCAGCCCAGGCTGAGATGGCAAACACCTGAACCTACCAGAACAGTCATCCTACACCATTTCCTGGAGCCAAATTTTCCTGACACACATGATATGAGAAAAGAGAGAACCAGAGACACTTTCTTCCAGTTCAGCAGCCATATTTTTTGTAAAGGAGAGTGTGCATGTACAATGGAAGTCCTGCACCACCATTACTGTCTCCACTCTGCAGTGAGAACATCTGCTGTGTCAGTTGGAAAAGAAATCTGAAGAGTAAGTAAAGGACCTGGTTCTTGTTGGCATTTTTTCCACCACTCCCCACTTCCTTCTACCATCCCTTGTTTCCTTTTTTTGGCCCCAATTCAAATTGCCAACCCCTAGAAATTGCATATACCTACGTACTTCTAACTAGAGGTAGTTGGTGGATAGTCAATGAGCTGTTTGGAACCAGAATTCTGATTCAGGGATATTAAAGATGTATGGGATAGCTGCAAAATTAGTACTGACATCTGGATCTGAGATTCTCATAAGTTTGAAATATTCAGATCTGAGGTTTTAGATGGATCATCTCTAATCCATATGTATCACATCTTGGTATTTACTTTATCTTTCAGTGTGAAGTTCACTCCTGAATTCATATTGAGGCTTTCCAAAGTGATGTATTTTTCTGTCATGACAAATCCCATAAATGAGCTGTGAATTCCTATATAGCTGCAATTCATCAAAGGGAATGAACTTTATACTCTTTAGAATACTAAAATCTACCAACAAGTAAATTGTTTAGTCATGCCATTGGCATTCTACTTATATCTGGTATATTATTTTACTTTTGATTTAAAATTAAAACGTGAAAGCTCTGTTGGATTTCTAAGGTGGAGAATACGTTTTTCTAACCTTTAGCTCATTTCTCCTCTTGTGAAAAAACATCTTGTGCATAAAAATTTGGCAGCAAGGTCTTATTTTTCCCTTACTGGCAACTGAATTTTAAATGATTTTTTAGCACTTCAAGTGCATAGTTAGAAAATTGTTTTCTTACAAAACTTTTAAGGCAAAATTAATTCCTTAAAACTAAACAAATTTAAAGAACCTTTTGCCAAAATAGCAGTCTATTCACTTATAGTTATTGGAAGAGTGAGGAGCTTTGAAGGCCTCCTGCTGCAGGAGTGAGGGCAAATAAATTATGTTTATCTTCAGTGATAATGGATTATTTCATTTCAGGCTACATATGAACTCTGTTTTTATTTCATATGGGATAAATCATTTGGGTTGCAATGAGCACAAGAGCTGAATACCCAAGGTATCTGTATAATTTAATAGTTAGAAATTGTTATCATTGGTCAGCTTCACATTATTTCATTGTAATTGAGATTTCAGTAAGCATAATACAGCAAATTTTGAGAGTTCCATATTTGTACAGTGATCTTCAAGATATTAATAACTTAAGCAAACCTCTGATATTATAGACATTACTGGTGTTCCCAGTTCCGTATCGCTGATAGAAATCAGAACCTGTTAGTCAGCAATAATGACATGTTCAAAATGCCAGTTGAGTTCTTCAGTACCTGATTTTGGCTTGTCATAATACCTGGAGTTTCCAGAGAAGTTTAACATTATTCACCACCTTCCCCCCTTAGGCGTCTTTGAAACTCCTAGCCTAAAGTTTTGTTGTTATGTGTGGATCAATTTACAGTTGCTATTGCCAACTGCGTTCTAAGCTGTCTTAGCTACTCAGTGAAGATCCCCCCATCCTGTGGCTGTTCATTGGACCCAGTTCTGCACTCAGTTCCATGTTTGCAATTTCCACTGCAGTCACTGAGGAGCTGCACTCTTGTAACCAAAGGCAAGATTGGACCCCCAATCTATTGAAACCTACTATCGGTACTACAACTTTGTGACAGATATGCACACAACCCAAATATCAAACAGTATCAAGTATTGATTTATTTGTGTCCAAACATGGTGAGTATATGGGAAATATTACAGGTAAATGGGAAATTTGTGTTGTAAAAGATTCTCCTCTTCCTGCACCGTTAGTTGCCACATATATAATTTAATTGTGTAGTATGTTGAAAAACAAGTTCTAAAATGTGTGGGGGAATGTTACTAAAGGAGCATGACTGTCACTCTTCTTAGCAGCAATCAAAGAAGACATTCGTTTCAGCTGACTGAAACTGATATGCACTAGTGCTACTCATCTTCACAGTAATGTCTGCAAAAATCATATCTATGGCATCCACAATAGCTTCTCCATTACAATGGCCTATTATTGCATTCTCTATAGACCTTCAATTGTAGAGCATGGCTGTGTTCTGAAGAGGAACTGTGTAAAAATGGTACTGTCTTACTTAACAGATGTGCCCCTTGGGAACATGAAGAGGCAGATCTTCTCACTTTAATTACAAATAATTTTTCTTACCTTTTATTCCCATTTACACCGCAGAGTCAAAGCAGACACACGATCATTAAATAGATTCTATTCCTTCTTTTTTAATTTAAAGAGAACAGCTAACAAAGTTGTATCTGTAGGACAAAATTCAGTCCTGTGGAATGCTAGGAAGGACAATGGACTTGCACAGATGCAACTTAGTGTAGATTGTAAGACAATTCAATTTGACACACATAAATGAGGCCTATTAGTTTTATTCTCGACTCAGCAACTGACTTTTGTGATCTTGGCTAAGTCAAGTACTAACCACATTGTGTCTCAATTATCTGTGCAGAGGTGTTGTGAGAATTAATATTTGTAAAGGGCTTTAAGATCTGTGGGAGTGATATGTTATATAGGTACAAAGTATTTTTTTTTTTTTAATTTTATAGGAATACAGAAAAGTTTCATAAATGTCTCTGAGGAGGGAACGAGCACAATGAGGAAATGAAGGCCACTCACTCAGGTATCTAAGATTAAAAAAAAGGGGGGAGTTTATTGAGGAACATGCACTATACTTTGCAGAGCAACATTTTGGCATCTTCACATAGGAATTATGGGTTTCCCATAGGCTGAGTCTCTCAGTGTTTAGTTTCATATTTATAGAGCACTACCTTCAATGATACTTGTGTAACCTTTTCAGTCTTTTTAAGGTGGATGTGTGTAAATCTAACTCAGAAACCATACTAGAGCATTCTCCTAGTTGTATGTTTCCCATAACAAATGTAAATTTGAGAGATAAAATTCATTATCACCTGTAACCACTTAACATTACATTGGAAATAAAACTGTACCTACCATCAAAGAAAATAATGATTTGATGTACCATGCAATATACAAAAAAATCAAAATGAAGTTAATGTCATAGTCCAAAAAAAGCTTCCATGTTTCACAAAATCTCTCATGATTATCTGTATTCTAAAGATGACAGCCTTGTAAGCACTGATGTTCGGTATGACAGCGGCCTAACCCTTCTGACATAGGGGTAATTAATCTTTTCATTGCATAGGAATGTTTGTTAAAAGGAAATTTTCATGAATACTTTTGTAAATAAGAATACATATGAAGATTCACATTGAATGTGCTCATGGGGTCGGGTCACCTTGAAACATTTGTCATGGAACAGAAACGATACTATTTGACTTAGGTGAACTAAAAATATTACCTCAAGCAGAATTTTCTATAACTAGGGAAAGAAACACACGTAAAGGTCCATATGGGACCCATTCATGCTAGTCCCTTACAGGAGTATCTGAGTGCCTCCCAGAGTGACGTGCACAAAGTTTTAATATACATGAGTGAAAAATAAGTGATAACTAATGTGGCCAATCATACTACTCAAAACATCCTAGCTGTAAAATTCTAACTTTGCCCAAATCTCAGGAAAAAAAAGATAACCTAGATTGCAATATGGCTCTTCAACTTTGAGGAATTTGGTATCTTTTATAGAATCTGGTAGCAGGCTATTATAACAGAGAGCTAACTTCAGCCTAAACTATGAAGTGACTACTGTTGCTCCATAATCTAAATGTAATTTCACCTGCTATCCACCAGTTAAGCCCAGATCTTAAGTCATATTCAAACACTCAGGACTATCATTTTTTTTTTAGGAGCCAGAGGGCATTCTGGTTCTTCCATTACGATCACTTGTGAATGATAGTCCTAGAAGTGCATTTTGGCACTTTGTTTTAAAGTTAAAGTTAGTTAACACTTAGCTTTGGTTGGTTTATGCCTGATCCTGGATGTTGCTTTAACATGAGAGAGAGAGGGAGAGAGAGAGAACACAGTACTGATCAGAGCTTTGTTCAGCTTGTGATTGCTTTCACTTAATGAAATCCATCTGGGACAGGAACCTGAACATTTGTGTACATCTGGGCACAAATAACATGTTGCTACAAACTGATTAATAATTGTATTTAGAAGGCCATAATTAGCTTTATTTACATTCTGGTGCCAGTGGGAAAGAAGAAAATGAATATTTATCATTCCTTCATTGCGTTAATTTGAAAAAGATGCTAACCAAAATCATATGCTTAGTGTACAGTATTTTTTGAATATTTTAATATAATAGCTCTTTCTTTCCTTCTCTCCCCCTTTTTTGTAAAGAACCAAGGAATCACCAGCAATATCTGTTGATTTAATAAACACTTTATAGTCTGTTTATATTTTTACATTAACAATACGAAGTGGGAAAAAACACTTAGCATGGGGAGGGAGTGGGGCAAGTGTGTTTCTTGTTAGCAAGTATACTGCCTTGAAACCAGTGGGTTTTCAGAACTAAATGTGTGTGTTGCAGTCAATGTAATTCTAGTGGAGTCTAAACAAAGTGTGGGTTTCCTACTTGAAACAGTGTATCTATGCTGGAGACACTTAGCTGAATCTATTATATTGTACAGATCTTGCAAAATATAGACGCAATAAGATAATTCTTTTACATAGGTGTACTATATATCAAATAAAAACGAAGCAGTGTAGCATCTTTCACTTGCAAAAGTAAAAAGGGCAATATTATCTGTCTTTAATTTCTATTGTGTGCATAGTTAGAGCATACTTGTAAACTGAAGAGAATGATCTTCAACCATTATCTTACGTGCTGTGTAGTTATTTTTCCCAGTGCGAAGTGAATGCAAAATGCTACCAATCTGATTTGCATAGACATTCTGACTACATGAGGTTCAGGAGAACGGGGAATCAACTGATATGGCTGCATAGTTTTTACTTGGGCAAAAGTGCCATTGAATTCAGACCAATGCCTAAATGTTCTCATAGACTCATAGACTTTCAGGGCAGAAGGGACCATCATGATCATCTAGTCTGATTTCCTGCACATTGAAGGCCACAGAACCTCGACTACCCACACCTGCAATAGACCAACAACCTCTGGCTGAGTCATGATTTAAAGACTGCATGTTACAGAGAATCCATCATTTAACACTAGTTTAAACCTGCAAGGGACCTGTGTCTCATGCTGCAGAAGAAGGTGAAAATACCCCATGGTCTCTGACAATCTTATCTGGGGGAAAATTCCTTCCTGATCCCAAATATGGCAGTTAATTGGCAATACCTCCCAACTTTCTGTCATCTGCAAATATTATTCGCACACTCTCACTTTCTTTGCCAAGCTCAGTAATAAAAATGTTAAATAACATTTGTCCTAAAACAAATCCCTGAAGACCTCCACTAGCAACCTCTCTCTAGCCTGACGGTTCACCTTTCAGTATGACCCGTTGTAGTTTCCTCTTTAACTAGTTCCTTATCCACCTTTCAATTTTCATATTAATCTCCATTTTCTCCAATTTAACTAATAATTTTCCATGTGAAACTGTATCAAATGCCTACTGAAATCCAGATAGATTAAATCTACTGCATTTCCTTTGTGTAAAAAAGTCAGTTACCTTCTCAAAGAAAGAGATCATGTTGGTCTGGCACAATCTACCTTTTGTAGAACCATGTTGTATTTTATCCCAATGACCATTTACCTCTATGTCCTTAACTACTGTCTCTTTCAAAATTTGTACCAAGACCTTGCATACAATTGAGGTTAAACTAATAGATTAGAATTAATCTCCACCCAATTCTCATTGTTTAGCAGTCCCACTTCCTCTTTCCTTGTTTTCTTTTTATTTATATGGCTATAGAAATTTTTACTATTGGTTTTAATTTCATTTGCAAGATCCATCTCTGCTTGGGTTTTAGCGGTTCTCACTTTTTCTCACTGACCTTAAAAAGATAACTTTTCCTGCTGATCCATCCCATCTTCCATTCCTTGTAGGCTTTCTGCCCTTTTTTAATAACCTATTTGAGATCCTTGGTCTGCAACCCTTCCCGCAAAGTTTTTCCCCTTGCTTGGGATGCAGACTTCAGATAGCTTCTGCATCTTTGACTTAAAGTAATTCCAAACCTCCTCCACATTCAGATTCTTGAGTTCTTCAGTCCAGTCCACTGCCCTTACTAATTCCCTTAATTTTTTTAAGTTTGCCCTTTTGCCATCAAAGACCCTAGCTGCAGATCTATTTTTGTTTATCCTTCCATTTAGATTAAAGTGAATTAGCTCATGATCATTCAAACCAATTGGTTGTTGGGAAAAACCTTTTTCTAGGAGGTCCTCACTACTCAGCACTCACCAGTACCAAATCTAAAATGGTATCACCTCTTGTAGGTTTAGTTACTATTTGGTGAGGAAATCTGTCAGCTATCACATCCAGAAAAATTTGGGACTTACTATTATTAATAGCACTTGTCCTCCAATCTATATCTGGAAGTTAGTCTTCTATAATCACGTAATTCCCACTATTATTTATTTCATTAAAAATATTAAAAAGATCTCTATTGATATTGGATCATGGAAGTCTGTAGCATGCCCCAAGCACTATCCTAGGGAAGCCTTGATAGCTTTCTTCCCCAGAGTGAATCTGACCGAAGCAGACTCTGTTTTATCCATTCCATCATTTTTAATGTCTTTACAGTTTACCTAATCATTAATATAAAATGCAACTCTACCACCTTTACAATTATTTCTGTCTTTTCTGAACAGCACATACCCTTCAATACTGGTACTCCAGTCATGACTACTATTCCATCATATTTCTGTTATTCCTATAATATCTGGTTTCACTTCCTGCACAATAGTTCTAGTTCATCTGTTTTGTCACCCAGGCTCCTTGCATTGGTGCACAAATATCTTAGTTGTTTCTGCTTGGCTTCACCCAGATTCCCACCAGGTACAGACATTCTACTGCCAGTATCACCTACCTGACTATTAGCTTTATTGGTATTAGCACTATCTTTCCTCTTAATGTACTTTCTCCATTGCTGTATTCTCCCTTTCTTGATTTTTCTCCCACTCAGTATTAGAATCAAGCATGGAGATTACATCAGTATCTTCTAACAGTCTCCCCCAATTTCCGAATTTAAAACTATTTTAATCAATTGTGCCAGCCTCCATCTCAGAAGTCTATTTCCCTCCCTGCTCAGGTGGAGTCCACCCCATGAAAAAAGTTCTCTGTCCATGAATGCCTAGCAGTGGTAGAACATCCCAAATCCCTCCATATAGCACCACTGCCTGAGTTATCTGTTGATCATCATAATCTTGTCTTGCCTTCATTCTCCTCCTTTAGGGACAGTTAGAAACCCATGGCAGATTACCTAAACCTCCATTTTTTTAAGTGTCGTCCCCAGCCTGGCATAGTCTCCCTTGATGTGTTTCAGTGAGAATCTAGTGGTAGCATTTGTTCCCATGTGCAGGACAATCAGTGGATTCTTTCCTGCTCCCATTAGGATCCTCCTCAGCCTTAGGTCCACATCCCATATCTTAACTTCTGGCAGACAGTACACCCTCCTGTTTTCTGAATCAGCTCTGGTGACAGACCTGTCTGTTCTTCTTAGCAACGAGTCACCAATCATGTAGACCTGCCTCTTCCTGGTGTTGGTGTGGTTCTGCGGCTTCCTCCTGTTCGTAATTGTCTTTGTTATTGGGTAAGAGAACTGAAGGAGACCAGATCTTCAGCTGATGTAAATCTCAGTTTCATTGAAGTCACCTAGCCTTGTATATATATTTCATACACCAATCAGAAAATCAGAGTTGTAAGCTCAATGTCCCTTTTTGGGTAGCAAAATTTTAAAGAGAGAGTTTTTTAAGAAATGTGCTCCAGCATTATTATCTATACATTTTGGAAAGACTTCTTATCGTAACTGCCAAAATCTGACATCAGGGATTAGTGTTTCCTATTCTCATATACGTGACTGTGGGTGTGCGCATGTACATACAGTTTTAATTGCAAGATGTTGAAATAAAAAAGTACACAATAGTAGGTATGATGCAGAGGACTAATTAACAACATACAATTATGAAAATCAATCTATAAAAACATTTATTAAATTTAGAGCAGGATAAATAATGTGAAAAATGTCCGCCAATATTCACTCAAATTGTTAATTTATTTCAGATGTGGCTGCACCCCTTTTATGTTCACTTTCCATGAACAGTGAAGTTTTCAAATTTATTAGCTCAAACATTTGCAGACAGCAAATTCCAGAGTTGTGGATGTAAGTTTTTGTGATGGCAGTTTTAAACTTTGCATGCTCGAGTATTTGTGTCAGAATTGCTTGTGGGCTCATTCGGTCAGGAAACAGAAGCAGGTCATGAGACACAAATTACGTGACAATGCCATAAAGGCACAGATATGGTCACTTTCTTCTAATTTTCAACATAGGAGAACAGGGTTATCCTTAAAATTCTTTTCTCTCTCTCTCTCTCCCCCCCTCCCTTTCATTATGAGCTTCTATCTAGAATGTTTATTAGTCTTTCCTCTCTGTCTTCTAGCTCACTTCAAGAAAGTACTTAAGCGTGTAAGTAGTGCTGTTGAAGTAAATGACAATTATATTAAGCCTAAATAAATACAAAATGACTATATATGCCTTAATTCAGATAAGAAATTAATGTCAATAGGACGAGTTCTGTGGTTCTTAATTGTGCAAAACTCCAGTTGCCTTAGGGAATCAAAATATTCAGCCCATTATGTTATATATTGAACATGTGCCTCTGTTTGTTTACTATACATAGTATAGTATGTTTCTATTGTTGCTATATATTCTTACTGAATTAAATACAAACACCTTAGTTTACAAGAAGAGAGATCTTGTTAAAATAAGCTGGTATGCAGTTATTCAACCATAATAATCTTATTCAGTGTATGTAACACTTTAACAGCCTGAGCCAATGCCCAGTGAAGACAACAGAAAGAATAACATGGACTTCAAAGGGTTTTGGATTCAGCCCCAAATCTTCAATGCATTTTACATGCCCTAACTAATTAATCCATGCAATACTTCTTCGAGGTGGATTACTACATTTTACAGGTGGGGAACAGGTCTGAGACACAGCTAGACCTTAGGCCAAGCCATTTACAGAGCCAGAATTAGAATTTAGGGCTGGAAACAAGTAAGCTATATGCTCAGATCACTAGACTATGCTGCTTCTAAACCAAATAATTTTTATAAAGTCAATCAGAAATAACATACACATACCGGGTAAGAATATTTCAATAATATTGGTGCACAAGGTGGCCTAAGGAAATAACATCACAAATAAAGCTAATACTGTATCTTCTGTCCCCAGTGATGTCAAGTCATTTTACAGAGTTGATGGACTTGCTCTCTATCTACTCTAGTCCTGTAATGAAGCCCCAATGAAGGTTGAATGGTTGAAACATTGGCTCCTGCGAAGGAATACAGTTTTAATTAATTCATGAAGATTATCTGATTGAAGATATGTTATGGTGTTTTGTTTGTTGCAGATTGTACCAGATCCAGTATACTAATTATTGAATAGTTAGGGGCCAATTTTGCTAAAATGATCACTGGTTTTGGCGGCACTGAATCAAAAAATGGTTGAGAGGTATCCAAACATTTGTATGGCAGATGGTACTTTAGTGCTTTTGTTCTAGTTAAAGAATAAAATTTGGCAGTGGAGTATTTCACGTTATGGAGGAGATATTAAACTTTGAAAAGTTTGGTGTATTTACAGCAGCTAATTGTCATCAAAAGTATTCAAAATAATGTGTTCACTGAGCCAAATTGTTTTCAGACCTCCCACTGAAGTCAATGGGATTTCTGTGTGAACATCTGATAACAGAATTTGGCCTTAAGAATTTACTCAGCCAGCTACGAGAAAACGTGAACCACTTTCCAACATGTTTATGGGAGTTGTGGCCAGTGGTTTTGCATAGTTCATGGACTCATTAGCCATGCCTTTGCTTCTGTTCATCTTTGCACTGCCAGAAAAAGTTCAGGAAAAAGTGATTAGATACAGCTGAGCTATGTGTTAGAGCAGAGTAAGACAATTGAAAAAATTATGACTTTTTAGTCTTGAACAGAGAAACAGTAAGAGGGAATTTATTATAGAATCATAGAAGATTAGGGTGGGAAGGGACCTCAGGAGGTCATTTACTCCAACCTCTTGCTTGTATAACTGTTATATAATATACTGAAGTATACAATAAAAGCCAAACAAACACGCCAATATCCCATTCTGCAACAATTACAGAACAATAAACAAACAAATAACATAAAATATTTCTAATCAGAGAATACACAGTCAGCCTATGGAACAATCCACAGAAGGCAAATACAACTAGCTTTCCCACACTTGACTATTTACTGGAATATCTACTCCAGAGTAATTAGAAGTATTTGTGGACATACCGGAGTAAGAGCGCCCTTTTTCTGATTTAGTTTAATCCAGTTTGGAAGTGGATGCCTCAATAGAAATGTACTAGTTTTTGGGTGCTTAATAGTAGCCAACTATCATTCTTTATTTTAAGTGCTCATGAAATGTGCCAGAAGCAGCAACAGCTCAAAGGCTCACAATGGCATCAGCATCTCTACTTCTGAGCAGACTGCAGCAACAGCTCCAGATGCCTGCAGGTGTTCACTGCAGCAGCATGGTGAGACTGTGAAGGAGGGGGAATTCCCTCTCCCAATATGGAGAGAAAGCACTGGGCTTGGCCTCTGGGGGGAATCCCTCCCCCACACACGAGAGAGGGTGCAATGTAAGGGTCCTGACCACATGGGAAGAGGAAAAAACTTCCCAGGCAGCAGGGGAGGGGTGCAAAGCCATGGTCCCAGATGCATGAGAAGAAGGGTAATCATCCTAGCCTGTAAGGGAAGGATGTTAGACTAGCATGGTTCAGGGCTCTTGGGCTGCCCTCCAGGTGGGTGAGGGGATGGGGAATCCAGGCAGAGACCCCTCTCCCCAGCTGAATAACAGGGCTCGTGGGATGACAAACCATGCCAATACCTGACAACAAGCATTAATGATTGAAGCCAAGAATTGATTGAACTCGTGCTGTTGTAACAGAGATGGTTTGAACAGCAATTCAGGTATTACAGGGTGCTGCAGGAGAAGCAGTGCCAGAGCAGGGAAATGAGCTATCTTTAGGACCCGGGAGGAAACACAGGAGGTCAGAGACAGACCCAGCCACTGCAGGTAAAGGTGAGTTACATCAGCACCAAGGGGTGGGTGAAGGACAGGAGAATTCAGGGTGAGATGTGAAACAGGCATGGACAGGAGATCACGGAGTTGCACTAATAGAGGGTTGGAAAGGGACTGGACGGTTCAAAGGGAAGGGTGATGTTGACTCCCTCTCTTTCAATGCTCTAGTTGTGAATCACAGGGGACCCTGGCATGGCCCAGGGACATACTAACAAAGTCACTGAACATGTCAGGGATACTCCCATTTACAACCCAAAATCTCCCTATTCCGATTTTAATAATGTTATCTCCCACAGGAGGAGCAGCCGGGTCAAACCTGAGTGGCACTGCCGCCCCACATGCCAGGTCACAATGCCTATCACACAAATTGGGCTCAGCTGCCCCTCCATCATGTTGGAGGAGGTTTGTATAGCATTCACTACATGGGAGGTAAACCAGCATGGTGGGCCCAGAGGAGTTGAGATCATACACTTCTGCATGTAGAACTGATTAGACACAAGCTGCTCAGGAGTGATTTGGCCACAGATGCCTCCCCTGGGGAGTAAGGACCTCCACGTACACACCAATCTGCAGTGACCTTTTTGCCAGCTCAGGAGTAGTGGGAGCAGTGTCCCACCCTCATCCCTACAGGGATGGACAGGGCCTCCTGAAAATGAACACAGAACATATATTCTCTTTCCCTCTGCCCGGTGTATCTATGTGGATGGGACAGGAAATATGACGGCCTAAACGAGGAACTGGACTATATGACTGATCCTAACTGTCGCTAAACAACTTTCCCATGCAGGCTTCTGTAGATGGTCAGCAGCCTTTTGGGGTTGCCAGAGGAACTTCCAATTTATAAACGATCACTATTCCAGCATGGTTTCCAAAGCATCTCCAGTCGTCTCTCTACAGGAAAGCAGCCTCCTTCAGTCTTCGTTATTGTACTATCTACGGGAAACAAGTGTTGGGGTCTCTATAGGCCCAAGTACCTGAGGCTGTTTCTGGAAAATCACCTCCCATTCCCTGAGAGCCAGGCTTTAATTGGGGAATAATGTGCTACATGCAAACAGGACTGTTACCAGTTCAGTTCAAGTAAGGAGATGCTAAAGAAAGCAGAATGCCATGTTCACTAAACTTCACCAAGATCATTAATAAGGTATTTACATGTTTCTATGTTCTTATTTAACAACGTAATATAAGGGAATTTATATGGTGGCTCTCAGGTAGGCTTATTAGCAAATGAAATACCATCACAAATCTACCTGAAATTAATTTGAAAATGTTTGTCAGTTTGATCGGGGGGGATCTGCTGTTGCAAGGGCAGGGCCTAGAGCTCCTGTGGTACACAGGCTTCCAATGGAGATCAACAGTTTTGTCGCAGGCTAATTTACAGTTATTACAGAAGCTGGAGTCCTTCCATGCTAGGCAGGCTGGCAGGTACAGTAACAGTCCACCAGCATGGGCTCAGGTTTGAGGTGCTGGGGATAACCAGATAGTGCAGATCTCAAGCAATGAGTTAAGAGTGATTCATATGGGGAGCTGGGATGGGGGGGTGATCAAAATACCTCCCTGCCATGTCATGTAAATACATGGGATAAGATCACTGTCCAGGGGATATTTGGGGAGCCTCAAAACATTGAGTGTTCCATGTCAGTAAGCCAGGGGCATGGGTACATCGGAATATCAGGTCCAATGGGAGTGCACTTTCTCTCGACTACTAAACCTCTTATATTCACCTCTCAATATCTTGACATATCATCATTGCTGCTTGGGGAATCTCTGACAGAAAGTACGCTAGGGCACAACAAGCAAGGCAAGGAGAAATCCAAATGACCAAGTGTGGCTAGAACCTGGGAAATTTGGGAAGTCACTTTTTTATTTCAGTAAAGCAATGCCAATGAGATGTGCAATATTACACTCAACATGTGAAAAGTACAGCTCAGTGCTGCCCTAGGTAGAGCCCTGGGAGTCTGGTTCACAGTGGTTGATACACTCCTTGGATGACCTGGGTGAAAATGTAAGGGGTTGACTTGATTATCAGAGCTAAGAGGAATTTCGAGCAGATCAAGGATTTGTTCCTGGGAATGATTATTTAGTCTGAAATGTTGCAGATGAGAGTATGGCAGGGAGTCAGGAAGCCTCCACGGGTTGATAAGGCCAGGAGGTTTGTGAATAGGGAGGTGGCTAAATTGATATGTAACCAAGAGGGATGGTAATTACTTATCTGAACATATCTTATGGAGTTATTTGGAGAGGACCGGGTATACCTGTCTGAGTGGGGAGAAGATATATTTTTATCATATATTAAGGAAGGAATTGGTAAATATCGGGGAACCTGGTGGTGGAAGGGAAAAGGCACCCATGCTAATCACTGGCACCCTCTTGTGGCACGTGTCCAGTGGAAGGACACAGTATGGAGGAGATGGAGTTATCAGATAAAGTGGATTGGAAGGGGACTTAAAGAAAAGCATCCCTGAAGGAAGGTGGAAAAGGTAGGTTCAGGACTCTTAATATCTGATAAAGCAGAGAGCCAACCCCCATTTCTTTTCAGACTCCCTAACCCCTATACGAAGGGGAGGATGGTGGGGACCCAACAGAAGAATGACTGGGGCCATGCAGGAAATGGCGAGGGCTGACAGCAGCCCCCCAAATAGGTTGAAATAATGATGGCCTGGACTGTACAGTTTATTGCCAGGCATTCCCAGATATTTTAAGGTAAGTAGAGTTGTGGGCTAATTAAACCACATCCATTGCCTCCTGTCCTCCTTCTGTCATGGCTGGGCAGCTGCTGCTCTGGAGCTCTATTCATTCTCAGAATAGGTACTGCATTAGCAGTTGGCTCTTAGAAGCTTCCCTGCACTGCTCCAGCAATGCACCTCAGCACTGAATGGTCACCAGCACAGAGCGGGTCCCCATGGCCATTCATTCCATGACCCCTCTGATAGTATCAGTAAGGGTGGAAGGTTGAAATGGGTTATGTGACGTGACCCTTGCTCATTAGAAAAAGGGCTGAGCCTCCCCACACAACTGAATAATATTTACTTTTAATATTCACTTTCAACAGAGGCTACATTCAAAGCAGTGACTTAGAGAGAAAGGCTGTTCATATCTGGTCACTATTCTGACATCAACTATATTTCCAAACATGTGAAGAAATATCTAAAAGCACTAGCTTCCATTTACAAATAATGAAGCTCATTCCCTCACTTTCTGAAAGAAGAAAGAGCATAAAGAAAACAATGACTCACGAGGGGCATATGAAATCTGCCATCACAACATACTAATCTCTTGACTCTCCCAAGGGATGTGTATAATCACCCTTTCTAGGATGATGACCAAGACACAACTTTTATGCAACAAAGGCAAAAAAATTAACTTCCCAGAGAAAAAAGTGGTTATTTAACCAGAACCCTTTCCACACAGACATTGCTTAGGGCATGAACAAAGCTCTGCCATCTCTGTTTATTGTGGGTTGGTCTTTGCACGGTCTCTGTGTTGTTAAATCCCATAAGTTTTCCTTCTCTGACTAGTGTATAATGGAGGGATTCTTGCAGATGGCCTCTTTTGCAGGTTTGGCCAGTGACTCAATGGCACATGCCTTCATGGCAGTCACAACAGCAGACACTGTGGCTTCATTCTTCTCACATGTCCCAAATATTTCCATCTTTTGTAGATAACTTTGGAAATAAGGGGTAGTTCAAATCTGGCAAATCTCAGAATTTGTTATGAATTCATTCCATTTAATACTTAATATTTTTCTAAGGCATTTAATGCATGAAAATCCCATGGTACTGTTCTATACATATTTACTCTACTCCCTGGTGAAAAGCATAGATTTTTAGTATAAAAAACTGTTTTTCTTGGCTATAAACCTCTCTCTCTAAACCGGACACCAGAACAGCAATCTTCCTGAGATCCCTTGTAGACAGATTTCATTTTACATTTAATTTTCTATCTCTTTCCTGTACGCAGTATATTCTCCCTGTGTACACATTTCTTTTTGCTGTATATCAATTATTTAGGGATTCAATGGCAGCCCTGTTGCTTTGAGCTTACATTTTTGTGGGATTACACTCAGTGAAATAAAACAGATCCAAACTAAGTGGAAATATAGGACTGTGTGCAAACAGAATCTTGAGATATTGTATCAACAATCTAGAAAGCAGAGCATCCTTCTAAAGATCTATTACTGTAGTTTGGGGCTCACATTGTGGGAATGACTGAATGCTCTAAAAGCTTTTAGTCTATTTTAAATGTTTATTTAAAAATGTAAAATGCTCTGAAAGAGTTTATTTTTTCAAATCAAATGTTTAATTTAAGTAAGCATAGTCAAGTATTATAAGAGTAACTTCAAGGAAAGTCAAATCACTGAATTTTAGGTTCAAATGAAATAGAGGTCAATAGAGTATATCTGGTAACACTTTAAGTTCCCTTAATACAGTAACAACATTATTACACATGGTAATAATCAAGTACACTGATTTACAGTGAATGAAACAGGCCAAAATCTATTTTCAGGTTTTGAAATTCTGGAACTGAACTTGTACCTGGTGGCGTTAGCCCATTTTCTGGGATTCCGTGAGTGTTCTCTGTTTGCTTATTCTATACCCCTGTTAACAAACAAGAAGATAAAGAGCTCCCACTCTGTGTCTAAGTCTTCAAAAATACATACATGGATATAGAAGATGTATTCAGATTGTTAGAAATACTAGTCCCTCTCCCCCTTTTCCTGCTTCCTTCTTGCTGTGGCCTATGGAAACCACAAGATTATTACCACAGCATTTGCAATTCTAACATAATGTCTGAAGCATCGAGGACATACCAACATGTCGCCCTCTGTCCCGCTGCTGCACTGTACCAAGTCTATTCTATACCATATGCAGTCAGTTGGCAACAGGAAGGGAAAATTGTGTGGCAGAGAGTACACAATAGTGCCACCACTGGACTGGAGGGCTAATGCGCAAATCAATCAATCAATTAGAAATAAAATATGTTATGTAAATGATCATTCATCGAGTTCCTTGTGACGAAATCAACTTATCAACTTATCAAATCAACTTATCAAAGTGCAAAAAAGACATGTAATCAGTCAACAAAATCATGTAGATTGGATTGTCTATAGCAAGTATACATCACATTATCTGTCTGTAGCAAGAGAATACCAGGCCTACACTGTCTCTGCATTGGGGAAGTTTCCCTGTGGGCTACTCCACCACTTTTATGGTCCGGAATCCACGGTTTAAAATGTGGGAGAGTGCAGGATGTATCCTAGAATTGAATCTGTGTGGGAGATAGTGGGTAAGAGTGAGAGCTTCTGTGCCTCCTCACTAGTGAGGATTATTGTAGTCAGTATAAAAATGGATATGGACATGAAAATGAGTCTTCCCTAATGCTACTGTTGTTTAGCCTGGCCTAGACACACATACTGTCCTTTATGTATTAGCTTTGACAAAATGCTCATGTCTTGTCATGCCAACACAGTAATATTTAAATTAAATGTAGCCACTATCTCCTTCTTTCCAGATCTTTCTATAGGAAAGACAGGTGACAATGTCATCTTGTTGTATGATACATCCTGGTCCCACTGGGAAGAAAAAAGGGGATCCCAATTTCCAGGAGATGATAATAAGACAGACCATTGCCACGTAAGAAACCCACCCTCTTGCCCATCAGGATGAGCATGAGGACGGAAGACAAGATTCTGATCTCCGTTACAGTGATGCACATCCATAATAGAACCACTAAAGTCAACCGAGTCACTTAATTGCACTATTTTAACTGAGATCAGAATCTGTCTGGCAGACCATGATTGTGCAAAATAAAGGTAATAGCCAAGGAGAGTGTGTGTGAATCCCCCAACAACCATATCTGATTTTGTGAGTGGCGTTTTGGTACTGCTTTCTATAGCAAGTGAAAGCAAAGAATTAATGCATGAGAGCAACCATATTTCAGGGCAACTTCCAGATCCTTTATAGTGTGTTTGAAGAAGCACTAGGGCATGACAATATAGATGAGGATCAACAGACATACATCACATTTAAAAATTTCTGAAAAAACAGCATTTCAAGTATAAGTACTTTTCAATCTACATAGGAAAAGGTGAAATAGTTTTGTGAAATGTGAGCTTGTTTTAGCTGTCATAACTGGGTGTCTCATTTGATATACATTAACTGGAACTCAGTCGGTCTGTTTCCATCTTTCCAGAGGAACAGAATAATCATATCATTTTACTTAGCATGTGTTTGGTCATTTTTCATTCATTAGACCTAGGTGTTTCATAATCTTGCTAAAACATGCTGATAAATATCCTAATTAATAGAAATTAAATATTACATACAACTGGGGAACAACAATTCCATTTCACAGTAACTATTGAAATCTGTTTTCATTCTGCATTAGATCAAAAACAAAGTCTTTCAAGTGGTTTTGTGAAAATGGAACAGTGTGTGCATGTGCATATATCACACACTACAGGTTATCAAGGCAATGGCAACACATGTTCAAGTCCCTGGTCTTCAGAGTTGTTCATCACAGATAACTCCAAATCCAGAAGAGCAAGGAATTGAAGCTGAGTTGCCCACAGTCTACCCTGTCCCTAACCACCCAGCGATAGTCTTTCACCTTTGCTATCCCTCTCACAATTTCCTCCACTACACAAAAAAACTTATTTGATGAAGTCTAGACCAAAACATCTCCAGAAAACATGCTGCCTTTGACAGCACCACATAGTGTTCTGAAACTTCAGATGATCCAACCACCGATATATTCAACTTTATTTTGCAGCTACTAGATATTTTAAATATAGCTATTTAAAAAATAATTTTAAAAAACCAAACACTTAGGGTCTTGTCTATACTTCAGTTACAGCCATGTTAAGTAGTCCAGTTACAGCATGATTGTGTCCTAACCATGCTTTACCACAGTTTAGTTTTTCCTTTGTACATCAGGCCAAATTATTTTAATATGATTGTTATACGAGTACTAACTATTCAAGTAGAACACCTTAACATGATTATAACATTTTTTAACTACTGCATTTTTAGCTGAATCCCCTAACATGTGTGGTTGCAACTGGAGTTGTTGACAAGACCTTATTGTGGAAAAACATAAAGGTTAGGGTTTTCCATAAATAAAACCACATAATTTTCAAAAACAAGTGTGCGGAACTGAACTAAATATAGTGTTTTTTCACTTCTTATATTAGTTGTTCAAATCATAGAAAGAAAATTAGAAGCACCTGATAGTTAAACCTGTGAAAACAGATTAGCCTCTCGATAACACTATGGTGTTAATCTGAAGTTAATGCTGACAATAACTTGTCATCACGCATGTTGACAAAAGGAGCTAAGATTCAGCTGCTTTGTTCACCCCTTAATAACCATTTCACTGACCTGGTATAGTTGCACTAAAGCTGAACCAGTCTCTGGTTCACATCGCAGGCAGGTTAATAGGTCTTCAGACATTATTTAGCACTAAGCTTTCAGACTATCATAAATTTAAAAAAAAGCTTTCTGCTGACAGTTTAATGGTCAGATAAGCAAGGAGTTAACTTACTTTTAACATCTAAACCTTCTGACCTTTCTTCCAGGGCCATAACAATGAAATTTCACCATGTTTTTTTTTTTTTTTGTGTGTGTCTTTTGAATTTGCACATGCTACAATGTCTAAAACAGCTGTGCATGTTTACATTTGAGATCTTTCAAAATATTTTCCTTATCTCTCTCTCTTTTGGATGGCTCTTAGGAGAATGATAAGGTGAACAAAGAAATTCCGCCTCTTCTTTTCTTTTGTAAGTTAGACTTCAAATTCACTTTATACATCTTCATAGGGGAGGGGGAGCTCCAGCAGGTTAAGCCCCCAGCTTTGCCTTTGGCTATTGTCAGAAGGTTTCTGTTGTTGTGGTGGTGGTTATAATAATAATTTTATTATTTTAAATGTGTGTGTCAGACTTAAAACGATTTACCAGACACCAGTAGCAGAGTCAAAGAATTAAATCATTTCATTCGTGAGACAGAAATGTCAGCCCCTGATCATATGGATACCTTCACCTAGCCTTGTAAACACTTTACCTGGCTCTTTTTCAATAAAAACATATTACCCTTTTGACTTTGTTGTACTGTATGAAAGTCAAGGAGAAAACTGCAATGCCAATATAGCACTGTCAATATCAAAAGGAAATAGTTCCACTTTTCTATCATAAGTGAAGTCTTTATTTTCATTATCTTATAATATTTTGTTTTAAAAAAAGAATCTTCCTGCATTTTAATGGTTCCCCACCATATTTGCTGCCTCAGCTTTCATGTCATAGTGTAAGTTGCAGAAAGGTGAAAGTTTTCAATAATTATTTTTAGATAAACTCAGAGCTTTGGTGAAAAAATATATGGGGAAGAGTTGATCCATATCAATGATTCCATATTTTGGCCACTAAAAGAAATGAAAAGCTACATGAAACATTGCAGAAATATGTGGCCTGATTCACCACTTTGTTATTTGTTATTAAACCCTGACAATCACACAAATCCTGGGCCCTCCATTCATGTCTGGCCCTCTCCTCTGGCGGCATGGATGTGTCCGCTATGCTTAGGCTCTCCCTGGCTTCCACAGAGAAAGGCCAGGACAGACCAGAAGTTAATGTTGCTCCTGTCAATATTAACATCTGCCTGGAGTGAAAAGAAAAATACAAAACAAACCATAACTCCCACACAGAGGAAATTCCACCAGGGAGAGATTGGAGACCATTCCAAATGTATTGCCATGAATAGTCCCATTGAAATCAACGAGAGACAGATGGTATAAAGTATTACTCAACAAGTATAATGGCAGCAGAACCTGGCCCATTAGTATTATTTGCTCTCTACCATGCCTCAGAGTACAGGAGCTAGGCCTCTGCTATTTGGAAGCTTCCTATGCTGAACATTTTTTCCTAGAACTTTTAAATAATTAATAATAGTATTTCCTAGCATATAATCTTTTTAGAACTCGTTTCTGTTTGTCTCTAATACTTACTCACATTCTCCATTCTAACAGCATTCCTAGCAATTTGTCAGTCACATCTCTCACAAAGCTTTTAACTCTTATTATTTAGCACATACTCTAAAACTAGTTTGTCATCTTATATTTGGCCTGAGTACATCCACCGATGAGGCAGTATTGACACTGCAATCATAGCTCTAATTTAAAATATACTAATTAGATATTTAAAATAAAATCATTGAAGGACCAAATGAAACCAAAACCCTTTGGAAGGAAGCACTGCTCTTGTTACTGCATGATTTTTTTTTAAATTATTTTCATCCTCTTCTCACACCCCCAATGTTCACCTTCTCTTGTTGGGTAAAATTTTTCACTCCAAAGGGGCTGCAGGAAGATAGCTGTGGCTCCCTCACTCAGGGATACTCAGCCCTGGCACAAGTTAGGGTTGCAAAGGATCAGCTGAAACTTATATCAGTGGAGGATCAGACATAGCAGAGCTTGCATGTGCCACATCCCCTTCCCTTCATCTCCCAGCTATGCCCAAGACAAGCTCTGTCCTTTCCCTTATGCTTCGCCTTGGAAGGGCAGCTGGCACAGGAAGGTGAGAGCCACCTCTGCCAACTTTATGCCAGCAAAGAGTTGTCTACAGAGGGGGATTATACAGAGCTGTACAGCCACTTTCCACCACTTGTCTTTTTTTGTTTACAACTAGTCACTGATCCCACAAACAGAAACATGTGCATGGACGAATATTCCTATGTACCTACAGGTGGTAAAACTGTCTGCAAATATGAGTGCCAAGTCACTTCCTAGGGTATTCGCCAACCTTACCAACATTCTTATAGGCTAGTTACCAGAAAATTATAGACACCTGGTAGGCCAGCATAACAGACTGACTTCTGAAGATTGAATTATGGCTAGCCACCTGGCCAGGGTGAATAATGTACCCTGTTGTATTCTTAGTACCAAATCACACAATTTTATCAATATTGAGTATTTATTGTAGGAAATGACCTTTTTTTCAGCAAATAGTAAGGCATCCTGGAAAAGATAGGATGGAGACCTCACTTCAATCAGAATTACCAGGAGGAATTTTGGCCGACTCAGCCATTATTCCTGCCAGATAGCACTGATACAACAGCTACACAGTCCCTCAAGGGGAGAAGCTGGATTACAGCAGCCAGTGCCTATGATCAAGGCCACCATGTCAGATCTTGGTGCTTGGAGAGCAGAGGCACCATTTCAGATAGGGGGCAACTTTAACATTGATTCCAGGGGCTACTTAGGCACCTGAAAACTAGGGGAGGGGGATTTGTTTGGGTTTTTTGGACGGGTTGTTTTGTTTTTGTTTTGATTTGTTTTTTGCACATAACTTAGAAATTAACTGTTTCCAATTCCTATATAAAGAAAGAAAACTAAATATATATTAGACCCACTCACTTCTAAGACCCACTCTGGCATGTTTTGGCAGTCACTTTAAGGACACAGGTTAGGTTTAAAATGTTAATGTATATTCTTACTTTGTTACTAATTCTGGAATACAACAATTGAAACAACTGCAGAAAAATCTAGATAACTTTCTATCAATTAGGCTACTTGTTTTGTTCAACTCAACAAGCTTGGAATAGATTGTTTTATTTTTGGAAACATATTAGGAGGCTAGGGCAAGACCCGGTGAATTTATACTGCACCTGCCTGGGGCTCTAGGGATATTACCATACAACAAATAATTAACTTAGAAACTCACTTTAAAGAGGAATGAAACTGCCACTTTCAAGTCATTTTCATAATATTGCCAAACCCAAAAGTTCAAAACTCATGACTCAGGGTCACCAAAAATCATGAGATTATCTTAAAAGTCCTGATATTACATAAAAATAGATTTGGGTTTTACATTTTTTTTATTTGCTTTCTGCTTTTGGGGTGCACAGGGGTCACATTTTGAAGCTTTCTCCACAGCCACAAGGGCTAGAAACTCACTTTTTCTTTTAGATATATTAAAATGTTAAAGAAATATTAAAGAGTAAGCACAAGAGGAGCTAAGATTACTCACCAGCTGGAAGAGAAGGAGACCCAGCAAAGCAAACACACAGCTACAAAATGGCTGCTGGAGGGCAGCAGTTGCTTGTGTCTGCACATGTAAAGGACCAGCAGCTCCTCAAAAGAGATTCTGGGAAAAAGATCCTAAAAAAGTGCAGCTCTAGGGAGATTTGGTAAGATCAAGGCATTGACAGCATTTGTGTGCAACAGCCTATGTGGATCTATCTGGTAACCTGACCCAAAGTCCATTGTAGGCAAAGGAAAGACTCTCACGGACAAGTGGGATTAAATGGCAGAATAAATGGCCACACTGGGGTACTGCCATTCACTAAAAAACTAAGAGAGTTGGAAAAAATTGGAAAGTTTTAAGTGTAATTTAAACAATAATTGTGGTGTGACAGCACTTGCTTGTTTCTTCACAGCTGGGAAAGATTCCAAGTGGTCATTCTTCAGCACTGCTCTTGCAGCCTGACACTTCCAAAGCTGGGCTGTCTGGGAGGATAATTATCCCCTGAATGTGCCTGGGGCAGCAGCCCCTTCACCCTCATGAGCAGCCTTGTGTCTACTGGTGTCACAAGGGGTTTACTCCAGCTTTTTTAACATGTGGACATGTGAAAGTGAGGGGGCAGATCATGATGAAAGCTGCAGCAAGCATCTTCAGACCTAAGCACAGAGCTTGAGAGCTTCCTTGTTTCAGGAATGAAAATGTGCTTGCAGAGGCTCCCAGCCCCGCTACTGGCTCTGCCAGATACACCTCTGCATTCTTATTTGCTGAGCAAAAGAATAGGTCAGGCGGGGAGAGGAGCAAGTGATGTCATCAATCATGACCAGTGAGGGGAGGAGGGAGAGAAGCAAGCAGTGTTGCTCCCAGCTGTTGTTATGAAATTCGGGGGGGGGAGTGGGGTTCCTGCCCTCCCAAACAGTTCTCCTGCCTATGATCAATGGCACCTGTACCATACGAATGTTCTGCCTGGTGTGTACTATTGGCAGGAGTAGAGCTGGCCCCGTGGCAGCAGCAAGGAGTAGCAGTGCTGGCTGCACCACGGTCCACTCAGGTTTGGCCCTTGGTCCTCTATCATGATGAGGAGGAGGCAGGTCTAAAACTGAATGAGTGGTGTTGCAACTTGGTTCAAGGGGGTCACAGCACTGCTCACTCAAGTTTGGTTCCACCTCTCCCCCGCCATGATGAAGTGGCTGCAGAGCCACAATTGGGTGGGCAGTGGGGCACCCAGCATTGCTTTCCTTGCTACTACCCTGGGGCTGGTTCCTGCACCAGGGGTCCCACTGGCGGCCTGCCAGGCCTCACCCCACTTCCAGCAGCCCATGTCCAATCTGCTCTGCCCTCAGGACTTTTTCAGTGATAGCCTCATGACCTGCGACAAGGACAGGGAGCTGCAGTGAATGCCCAGACAGAGAAGCCAGCCAGGAGCCCTAGATGGGGGCAGTTACAAGTGAGTTTTGCCTGAGACCCAATGATGTGTCTTGGTGGGCAGCTCAATTTTGCTGTCTTGCTCATGGGCAGGGGCATGCTCAGAAATTTTTCACATGGCACATACAATGCACGGTGTCTCCAGGGGTTCTACTCTAGCATGTCTTCCTCATTTTGTTGGAGAAGAATCTCTGGGCCAGAACCCCGGATGCACCATGTGCTGTGCATGCCATGTAAAAATTCCTGTGGGCTCCCCTGCTTATGAGGGCCTGATCCAAGATCCATCAAAATCAGTGATACTCTTTCCACTGACTTTTGTGGGCTTTGGAGCAGGCTTTTCCCCATCTATGAAATAGGGATAATTTAATAATACTTATCTAACTCACTGGTGAAATGAGAGGATTATTGAATATTTGGAAAGTACTTTGAGATCTTTGGCTGTCCGTTACTATAGGACTGCAAAACATTATTGTTTCTGCAAGTTACCTTCTTCTTCGGGTCCCTTTGATTTCAAAGGAAATACTTGTCTACTTAAAGTTAGAGACGTGTTAAGTACTCTTCTGAACAGAGGCCATTCTCTGCTTTTTTTGTCCACTTTCTCCTCACATTCACCTATATTACTGAACTGGAGCCCACAAATGCACACATTTTTGGCAGCCCAATACTGATGTTGCACAGCTTAAGTGAGAGTTGTATATTGCGTCTCTTTCAATTAAATTACAAGGAAACCTCAGCCCCTTAGGCTTAGCACATTTTTGCTCTTGAACAAGAGTCCTTTAATGTTGAACAGTTTCTGAAGGTGAAGTGGGTTTCAAAACAATGACCTTTACCACGATATTTGTTTTTTACCAAATCCCATGTAAAGCTGTTGCTAAGACATACTTGTTGAAGAACAATGATGATTGTCACTGAAATATCAAATACATCAGGTAAAAATGTCAAATAGGTACTGGAAATACTTTTCTGTCTTCTGGCCAATGGACTGTCTGTCAGCATAACTAAGAAATGGATAACACATTGGTGAATGAAGGCCTGTTATTAATGATGGAGCAAAGGGAAACAAAGGGAGACTTGCAAGGAGTAAATGACTAAAATGCTAAATAGCAACTCTGTATGCCCATTCTCACTTGCTGGATTTATAGATCATTTTAAGTAAATATATCTGCAGACTAGGCATCACAGAAACAGTATTGGTTGAAGAGTGCCTGTAATGTCCTATCAGTGTATTTCAGTCAGGATTCTTCATATCAGAATCTCCTTTCCCATGAAACATTCAGCAAGCTGTTTCCCATTTTCAGAAGGGAAAATACGGAGGATTGCTCTACCAGCCTAATTAATCCTCACAACATCTCCACCAGTCATCTCTGAAAGCAAAATGGAGACAGACACTCAGATTTCAGTGGTGATGACTGCCATAGAAATGTTTATAAATCGGATAGCAATAAAATTGTCAGTTTTTAACCTTGGTGACTTTGAATACTAAAACTAACTTGGCCCCATACTTCATTGCTTTAAGATTCCAATATGCCCAATATTTTTAACTATAAACGGGTTAAATGTAATACAAAATTATGTTACATAAATTACCACAAATGAACAAGCTTGACTTTTGTATAGGTAGTGGAATAAAAATCCTGTAAGTATAAAACTGAATATTTTAATAAAATGGATCTAAACTAAAAGGTACTATTAATTATCATTATTATTCAGATCGATATGTCAAATTTATTGAAGCCATTTAATTTATCAGAAGGATTCTACTTTTTAATTTTTTTTTTATATTTTAAAATGTATTTGTTATTACAGCAATACAGTTTAATTTTCCCCCCAAACTTATTGTTGTTTAACATTAAAAAATGAAAATAAGGTATCTGCAAACAGTAACACCAGTGTTTACTGCTGAATTTCTGGTGGGTTTGGTAAAAAAAAGCTTTAGCAAGTTTACAAAATTATTTAAATATGTCGATCAAATTTAGCATGTGTTATTAAACCTGAAATCACCATCCCATTAAGATTCCAGAGAAAAAGTACATCAGATAACTTTATGTGTGGGCTTGTTAAATATATGTGGAACTAGATCTTCAACTGTACCAGACAGTGCATGGAGCAGCTGGGGCAGAGGGAGAGAAAGGTGGTTTTATGTTTTATGGAAATCAGTTCTACTTCTGAGACAAAAGGCTTAGGGTTGTTCGAAGTTGTGTGTGGTTGTTCATAGCTCCTGGGGCTATTCAAACAACTGGGGTGTGGTGTAGAGTGCAGTGTGCACTGGCTTTCCAATTACACTCATTTCTCCAATGTTAAGAATGTAAGAATGGCCATACTGGGCCAGACCAATGGGCCATCTAGCCCAGTATCCCATCTTCCAACAGCGGTTCGTGCCATATGCTTCAGAGGGAATGAACAGAAAAAAAGCTATTATCCAGTGATCCATACTATTGTCCAGTCCCAGCTTCTGGCATTCAGAGGTTTAGGGACACCCAGGGCATTGGGTGTGTCCCTGACCACCTTAGCTAATAGTCATTGATGGACCTATCCTCCATGAACTTGTCTAATTCTTTTTTGAACCCAGTTATACTTTTGGCCTTCATAACATCTGTTGACAATGTGTTCCACAGATTAACTGTGTGTTGTGTGAAGTAGTTCTTTATTTTTGTTTTAAACCTGCTTCCTATTAATTTGGAAGACCCCTAGTTCTTATGTTACATGAAGGGGTAAATATCACTTCCTTATTCACTTTCTCCATCCATTCATGATCTGATAGACCTATGTCATATCCCCTTTAGTTGTCTCTTTTCTAAGATGTACAGTCCTAGTCTTCTTAATGTCTCTTCATATGGAAGTTGTTCCATACAGCTAATCATTTTTGATGTCCTTCTCTGTACTTATTCCAATTCTAATATATCTTTTTTCAGATGGGGCAACCAGAATTGCACTCAGTGTTTACAATATGAGTATACCATGGATTTATCTAGAAGCATTGTGATATCTTCTGTTTTATTATTTATCCCTTTTTTGAATGGTTCCTAACATTCTGTTAGTTTTTTTGACTGCCACTGCACATTGAGCAGATGTTTTCAGAGAACTGTCCATGATGTCGCCATGATCTCTTTCTTGAGTGGTAGCAGTTAATTTAGACCCCGTTATTGGAATGTATGGTTGGGATTAGGTTTTCAAATATGCATTACTTTGCACTTCTCAACATTGAATTTCTTCTGCCAGGGCAGAGGGGTCAACCTCTGAGTCAGCAGGGATCCCACCAAAACCACACTGATAAGTATTCAGACACCACAACTGGGCTATTGTCTGGTATCCCTGGGCCACTTCCTACAATCCCCTTGCTGTGTACCTTCACTTCAGGGATGTCTCCCGTCTCCCATCTCCCCGGGGTATACCGCTAGTGGCAGCCCCAGCAGCTTCTCAGCATCCTTGGTGGCCAGTAGTTCTGGCAGTCCTGATGAGTTCTCAGGGCTTCAGAGGTCATCTTAAGGCTCCCATTTCAGAAGTAGGTGGGAGGCATCTGTCTCCTCCACCAGCTCTGGCCCAACTGAGCTACAGGGGCTGCCTTTTATACTTTCTGTCACTCCCTTCTTTTTCCAGTGTAGCATGCCTGGCTCCACCCACCAGGGGGTGGGTGAGGGCTCTTCCCTGTCAGTCTTGAAGGGAGGCCACACAACCCTTGCTACAGTTACATAACACACTTAGTAGTTCTGCAATTTCATATTTGAGTTCCTCCAGAGCTCTTGGGTGAATACCATCTGGTCATGGTGACTTATTACTGTTTAATTTATCAATTTGTTTCAGAACCATCTCTATCCACATCTGGGGCAGTCTTGGGCAGTTTCTCAGATTTGTCAGAAAGAGTTTCTCAGAAAGAATGGGCCCGGTATAAGAATCTTCCTCACATCCTCTGCAGTGAAAACCCATGCAAAGAATTGATTTATTGCAGTGTTTTCCTAACACAACGTGCAGTATTATAGACATAAACCAGCATGAACAAAGTAGGAATAAATGGATTCTTCTCAGTCTTCAGCCCAGATCCTCTCTCAAATTTCTTACACGCACACACAAACAAACAAACAAACACACACCTTCATTCTCTTCTCCTCATGTGCTGGTATGCACACAACCACCCTCTTCCTCCAGACCAATCTGTAGCATAATCAGCTTAATTTTTTCTAATTGAAAGAGGAGGAAAGAAATTTGGTGTTAGCAACAAAGCACATGTAGCCACTTTACAAAGAAACACTGTTAGAATTACTTATGCTGTCGATGTCAATGACAAAAATAAGTTCAACATGATGAATATTTTCCCAGTGAATATAAAAGGAATTAATAATGATTTACACTTATAAAAAGAAAAAGTGTATTACCAGTGGACAATAAATGAGCACTAATTATTAATTCCTTTGGCATTTGGTGTAATTACATTAATCATGGCAGGCTCATTTGGTTTTAGTCAGAATGTAATATAGCATGTAATTCCATAAGCATTCCCACATAATTAGTATTAATGAATGTCCAAAGTTTTACTCATATGAGACAGTTACTAAAATTTGTCACCCAGAAAGAATGGGTCAAGTGTGAGAATCTCCTCACATCCTCTGCAGCAAAGACCCATGCAAAGAATTCATGTATTGCACAATAACTATGGGAGGGAGGGGGCGGAGAAGAAGACTTTGCTGAAGAAAGAGCTCTCCCAGGGCACTACCTGGTATACATGAGTCAGTAAGGTAATTTTACAGATAGTGGGAATTCATATAGAGCTGTTGAGGTTTTAAATGGATTTGATACCCATCTTTGAACAGGCATTATGATGGATAGCGTGATAAGTGGTGTAGTGGTGTCCAGTGTATGACATCATCACTCTGCACATGAAGACAGAAGAAATATGTGAATCTCTAATAAGAGTGATAGCGTGGGGAAGAAAATGTTTTGCAGCAGGGAGAAAAAGAAAAGTGGATACACTAAGGCTACAGACAGGAATACAGAAGAAATATTATTTTTTAAAAGGTAAGTCAGAGGATAAATATAAAACTGAAACCAGATTCTTAAGAAAATAAAAACATCAATTTACTACAGGAAACTCATAAGGGATATCAGATGTAGCAATGCCTACAGCAACTCCTTCAAAAACAAATACTCTTGAAGACAGACAAGTATAGATATGATGTACCATCTCCCTGCATTAGAAAATATATATTCTCTACAGAAAAGTCATTTCATTTTCTTTTGTTTTGCCACCTCATGGGTATCAAAGCAATCATGTTTTGAGGCCCAATTGAAATAATCTTCTTTTTCTACCCTTTTGCTTGGAAGCTACATTTCTCTGTGTTTCCCGTGCACTTGTCTCTTCTTCATACTGTGCTGTATTACAGTACAGCTCTCCTTGTCAGAAAATGAGATGCTCTGCCTACATGTTGTTAACATTACAAATATATCTAGTCAATGGGAACCCCCAGGGACAAAAAGAGTGAGCATTGCGGAGACTCTTCTTACAGCTTCTAATGAGTCGTTTTTGTTAGGCAATGCAGATTAATCGTAACAGAAACCCCAAGGTTCTGATTTTCCTCTCAAAGTTCCAGACCCAGTCCCAATAATTCAATTAACTATAATAGTGGCCTGCTGGACCTTTCGAATAACTGTGTGCCCTTGAAAAAGTAATGGGTCATCTTTCTTTGTTTTGTCCTCACAGGTCATTTTGCTATTCAGAAGTCCTGAGGCTGATGAAGTGGGTAAAAGATAGCTAGAGTACTAATGGCAGAACTCTCAGTCTGAGAAGGACTGAATGAAGCAGTGGTGCCAAACCTTATTACACAGGAGGGCCAATAAACCTAACCTTGTGTGGTCAAACATATTCTACATATTTTAATAAGATTTAAAGTCACCTGTATTGATTTATATTTTAAATTCAGCTTGTTTCGTATGTATTTAGATAGTTTGTTTCTATATACAGTATTGTCTATTTACACCCTTATGTAAGTGAAAATGTTGTAAACACGATGACAAAACACTAATGATTCAGCTGCTAGTATATTGTGTTGAAGCAGGCCGTGGGTCTTATGAAATGCTCTGGTGGGCAGTGTATGGCCTGTGGGACATAGGTTGGGCACCCCTGGAATAGAGCATAGAGACTTTTGGAGATCTTATGCCTTGGATTTATAGGAAGCATGGAAAAGTTTCTTTACCCGTAACAGAAGCCCTGAGCAGTGGAACTTCTCTAGATGGCTCAGTGATCCAGTGACAGAGCCAAGTGTTTCAAAGTACTTTGTGAGTGATGTTAATCATATCTGGAAAGAGCTATCTCCTTCTGTGGTGATGGAATCTGTTCTTGGGCAGTGGTGGAAGAGAAGTTGGGTAACCCAGTCTTCTCTGCTTCAGTTTCTTTCTTTGATACTATGACTCTGAAAGGGATTATTAACTGAATGAAGGTGTAGTTTTCAGCACCTCTGAAAATAAGGCCTCTTATTTAGTAGCCTAAATATGCCTAGACAACCACATTTGAAAATTTCCACCCAAATTTCTAACCCTAGATCTTGAATGAGGCACATGAGCCTATAACTACTATTGTTACACTGCCCTCATACAGACCTGATATGTGTTTATACAAGTGTCTCAATAAAACCTTGTGTTTGTTAAAAGAGATTTGTCTTAAAGTTGATGGGGACAGCATGTTTGGATAGAATTCAATAGGAAAATCAGGTACGTACCAGGGGATAAAGTTTCCACAATTAGTGGAAGGAAAATGCCTTTAAAACATTTAAGGGCAGATTTTCTATCCCAATCTTCTCCCTTTGCACTGCTCAGGCAAAGTCTCCTGCTGGGGATTACCATATGCTGGAAGAATCCCGAGCAGGCATATGGTCCCTTTGGACCACAGCCACCATGCCATTCTAGCTTATTTGAGTACCACTAGAGGGACAGAAAACCAGGGAACTGTGACCTACCCTCTCACTCTATTGCACCTTGGGCACAGCAGAGAATGTGGCCCTTAAATTTGTAGATATAGAAAGCTAAAAATGTATTAGCCGGATTCTTTTTTTACTTAGGCTATGTTTACACTGGCCGCAGCAAATTCACCGCCACCAGATCGATCTTTCATGATAGATTGAGCGGTCAGTGAGACCCGCTCAATCGATGAGGGAGTCAACTGAATAAGTCCACCCCCTCAACTAGCATAGCGCTGAGACTCAGCGCAATGTGACAACGCGCAGAAGCAGTCAATGGGAGTTACGCAAACTACTCTGTGTGGTTTGTGTAACTCCAGTCGGCTGCCGCCGAATTTCCAGGTAAGTGTGAACAAGCCCTTACATAAGTGTGAATGAGGAGTAACCCAATAGAGTTACACCACTGATGTATCCAAGAAGAGAACATGATATCACATGTCACTTAACAGAGTCCAGATCACCAAACAATGAGATCTTAATTAATCCTTTGTTATTATAGGATTGTCACGGGATAGGTACACCTCATCATGGGATGTTGGGTTGCCTGTGGTCAACAAGGGCTTATGTCACCACTGGCTAGAGACTTTGGGGCTTCCCTGGCTCTCAGGATAGCTCAGCCTGGTGGCCAGAACCTATATTGCTGCCCTCCGGAGTGGGGGCTGCATGGTCTAGTGACCAGGGGGCAATGCGCCGCCACCTTGGCGGTCAGGATAGGGGGACCCTGATCCTCCCTACTTCAACAGGTCCCAGCCCAGGGCCCTGTCAGTGTCATATGTATCAGCCATTGGCTCAGCGGGGATTCACTCAAAACACACTGGCCTGTTGCCTGGTTCCACAACCGGACCAATGCCCAGTCCCCTGGGCCACTCCCTACCATGGCTTTTAGTGCAATCATCCACGGGTCCTCTGAGTTGCTGGGGTCCTGTGCCAGTGAAACTCTTGATAGCTCTGTCCCCTCTTTGGCTTCTGCGGGTAGCCAGGGTTTCGCCTGGTGCTCAGGGTGCCTGGCCTCCACACCCTGCAGCTCCAGTAGCTCTTGGGAAGGAGCCTGCAATATGTGTTCTTCCCCCACAGCAGTCAGCTGTGCTAGGTTGCTTCTTTTTATATCCTGTGTCCAAGCTGAGCATGCCAAACAGGGGCTGAGGAGTGTGTCCTCCTCAGCTTGCAGTGCACAGTTAACCCCTGTTGGGCCAGTGCAGGGGAGATACACCCCATCACAAGGATACACGGAAGCAATTGTGATTTTAAAGTGGTTAGCTCTACCACTCATCTAAATAGCGTAATGCACAGATCATAATCCTGTTATAAGCAACTCTTAACATTACATTTTAGGAATTTCTATCCCTTTAATTATTTTGTCCTGAGAACAATGTCTCAATGGGGTTAGAATGTTATAATACTTAGACTGTACAGTTTATCATTATAGAAAGCATTCGATTTTTTATTTAATATTTGTAGGAAGAAAATGAAGTTTCATACATCATTGGCTGCATAGTTATTATCTTGTCATCTGTCATCAGACAATACCATTTTCAGTTGAAATTTATTTTAAGCAACCTATCAGACTTAATTGGCATAGTCTGTAAAATAATCTATGATAAATAAATATCTATGAATTGTAATGCAAAAGGAAGTTTCACAGAACATTCAATGGGGCAGTGTCAACCAACCAACACGGTAAAAACAGCATACCTTAAATCCTATTCCCATAATTGACATAATCTTGAACTGTAATACCAAGAAAGTAAACAAGACAAAGCCATGTGTTTTCCATGCTCCATAAGTAAAGGGTCTTGGGAGAGAGTGATAAGACAATAATTATCAAATAAAATAGGAGGATAAAACAATATTTTCAATCATATTAAAAACAATGGAGGATAAACAGACAAATTATATTCATAGCAATGATTAAATTTAAAACACAATGTCTTCTCAGGGATAGATTGTGTGGTTATGCATAGCCTTCCATTGGGGTCAATGTTTAGCAGGCCATGTATACACCAGATTGTGGGTAGGCCACAGCCTAGTTAGATTGCTTGTGTCTGAATTGTGCCATCCTGACTTCTCCTGATGTGGAGTGGCTGTGCACCACCTCCATTGCAAATCATTGTTTTGACAGAACCTTCTGGCCCATGATGTGTCACAGATTACAACTAGGACTGTGCACCTACACAAAGTAGTAAGAACCATCTTTACATCTTACTGCCCAGACTTTGGGTCCAGGTTTGTGAGAGTAAGTGGGACTACTTACCCACCTACTTTTAGGAGCAGACGGGCATAGAATGAGGGGAGCAGTCTTGGCTTCACCTCATATTTGCTGAACCACAATTGGGGATGGTGATTTACTTCTGGGATAGGCAAGAAGTAAACTGTTACCTTCTGGGAGAAAATGCGGCGGGGATGTCGGACAAACTGTGAGTCAGAGGAGCATCTGAGTCCCTTATGTCTCCCAGTGCTACTTCTGGATTGGTACAGTTTGTTTATGCACCAACCCTTGCTCAAGGTTCAGCTTAAAATACCAATCTAACTCTCATATATCATATTTACCAAGCACCATTTTCATATTCACACTGATAACATGAACTTACTTTCAATATGAATCATCTGAAACTAAGACACTTATTTCAGCTTTGCTTGCAGTGAGGCATAATTTACTACACCAATACTGCTGACAGTCATATTATATCATGTAGACTGGGATGTCAATTTGTCAGCTTGTAGAAAACTTTCCGGATATACTATGATCCACTATTTTTCCCTCCCCTTTTCAAAATGACTGTCATGCTCTTGACTGTTGTCCAGGACACAAAAGTAATGAGTGTTATTTTCATGTTTATGCACCAAATTGTAGCGATAGTGCAGAGCAGGTTTCTTGCCTACTATTTACGCCTTGTGTTATTCTGTCAACACCTCATCTTTAAGCCTCTCTTTCACAACGGCACAAAATCCTATGAGTATTATGAAAACATACCAATTTTGATTTCTATTTAGTGTTGCTAGGATATAGGTAGTATTGAAGATTATTTTGGTATAGCATGATAATAATTTTCTAAAGCAATTTCAGATGGTTTTTGATGTTTTATTTTGCAAGCCGCTTTATTTACTGATGTTTATTAAAACTAACAAGGTTGAACTTGAAAGAACTCTAAAAATTTAAGCTCATTGAATAGGAGAAAACTATAGACAGTCACTGTTACTATCATTGCTTTCTTTCTGATTTTCGCTGTTATTGAGTATACATAGATCATTAAGAGTATTTATAACAATGCCTTTATGATTCATGAAAGACAGAATGAATCTCAGATAGTCACTGACTTAAGTAGATGATTGTTATATATTCTTAATCAGTTCTGTTCATAGTGGATTCTCTCTGAGCATGTACTACAGGAATGACATTTTTTATTCTTTTCCTATTGTGAGCTTAATAGTAATTGAGAGGAGAAACCCAAGATATTGTGATTTTATGTATTTTTATTTTAAAAAAGGCTATTGCAGTGAATAATAATTGCTAGTAGAGATAAAGCATGATGAGCCAGTTAGGTTTGCTCAAACCTCAATCCAAATTGAAAAGGTATCAAACCTACAAACATAATTTTGAGCTACATAACTGGAGAAGATTTGTTGTTCAGTCTTTCACCCACCTCTGTACTTTCTAGCTGTGACCAATATTTAACTTAGCATTAGTGCCATTTTGTAGAGAAGGTAGACAAATTTGTTTGAATTGTTTTCACTCAGAATATGTACTTTATCCACCCAAATTCTGAAGGCTGTTTAGGGTCGCTAATTAATGTCCTCCATAATCTCCATGACTTCCCAGGGGAAATTGTGAAATGTGAAGCATGCAAGCGAAACAATTCTGTTCAACAATTTCCTTATTCTTTAAATCCTTACTACTTTGTGTATTAATGTCTCATTAATCAGTTTGCCCCTCCGGGTTCAGGAGCTTAAGTGTAATGCAATGAAATAAAGTAGCATGTTCTGCTCACTCAATCTATAACCTTTTATAAGAGGTTAATAGGCAATTTTTAAAATGTCATTGAATGTGTTGATCTGACTAGGTTAGATTTAACTTGCACATTACCTGTTTAGGATTCTATCCAGCCCAAATCTATCTCTGTGGATTATGAATCATGTGCCTCTTGGGCTGTGCAGCTGCACAGATCTATTTTGGAGTGCTATTTCCCCCCCTCAGAACAAGCTACCCAATTCTGATTGTGATTTATAGGATCACCTATGCCAGCTCCCTTCTAGGCATCAAGTTAAAGTCTCTACCCTGTTTAATCGCTATGGCAATTGTGCTTTCGGTAATGACATTAGGTGATGCATCGAGCAATTAAAGCAATCTCCTCTTCTCCCAAGCCTCCTCCTCCTCCTCCTCCTCTTCCTCCATTTGTTTGTCTCATTCGCCAGTTCCATATTGTCATAACTTGAATTTTGAGCTCTCTAGAGCACAGTGACTATGTTTCTACTGTGTTTATACAGTGCCCAACACAGTAGGGCTCCAGTCTGTGACTGATGCACCTAAATGTTACTGTAAAGTAAATAATATAGTTTTCAAGTAGCCAAATGGCCAGTTATCCAAAAGACATGTCCATCTCCAAAATGGCAATTAGGGGGAAAAGTACTCTCTTCAAATCTTCTAGGCAAATGGAGAAGATACCACACATGCCCCTCAGCACTGGGGGATGTGGTTTTTCACCACCAGTGCCTCTGGGCTTGTGATGAGGATGGGAGTCTCATCCCAACAATTTTTTTTTGCACTGATTGGTGGTGGGAGAGCACCCACTGCACTAATCAAAGTTCTGTAGAAGACTGACTCACTGGCTGGTGGCTCTCCTGATGGCTGGGCATAACATAGCAGGGTCTCTTGCTTTGGGACCCTATGCTGACCACTGCTCCATCTCTTCTTCTTGTAACTCAGCCTTTTGACCTGGCCACATTCAGTTCCAGAAACAAATGTCCAGGGACCTTACGGTAGGTCTTCAGCCCCAACTTTGGGCCTAGTCATCCTTTTTCCTCAGGACTTCCAATAGTCCAATAGTCCTTACCGACCTTGTATCAGGAAGGTTTACATGCCACCTTCCTCAATCACCAATAGGAGAACCCCGGGCCCTCCCTGCATTCTGGGATCCAGTCCAAAGATCCTGTGGCAAGCAGATTAGATCTGGTTATAGAACTTGCAGCTTCCCTGGACTACTCCCTCCCTTAGCCCACTGTTAGCTCCCTTTCCCCAGCCCCATTCTGGGCTCTAGAAAGAACAGTTTAGAGCCCATTCTGGGCTCTAAACTGTTCTTTCTAGCCTCTTGGATTGACGGACACCTCCCAGAACTTCCTTCCTGGAGGTCTGGATTGTCCCCTCTTGTCAGGGTTCCCCACAGGAATTTACTTCACTCCTGTTGCTTCCCAATGACCTATTGATCCTTCTCCAGTTCTCCCTTCTCAGGAGACCTAGTCTTCTCACAGGCTTCATTCCCTCTCCTGTCCTGAAGTCCTTCCTTTTTTGGTCAGCATCAATCTCCACAGCTAGGATTCATTCTTAATTGGGCCTGACCCACTCTCCAGCTGCATCCAGGTGCACTCTGGTTCCAGTTTATTGCTGGTGTGGAAGTACACACCCCATTATGGGTTCATTCAATCTATAATAAAGATGTGATCATTCTCTCTGCCCTACCTTAAAGCCCAATTTCCAGAATCAGATGCATTTTCCTTTTTTTTTCTGTGTAGTAGGACAATATTTCTTTTACGGAGACAGATATACTTTATAGCCCAAACGTGTGCCCCAAAAGATTATTTAGATATTTCTTCCATATAGACACTTTATATAGCATGTTACAATTTAGTTGCTGTAGAATATTTACTATGATGATTAATATAACAGGAGTTCTGACTAACAACCCTAAGAATCTGGGACCTAAAGAAATGATGCCTTTGAGGGACACTGCAATGTAAAATGTAATAACTGGTACATCATTTTAGACAAAAAGGTGTTTCAAAGATAACTGGGTTGGAATTTTCAAGATCCCATTAGTAATTTAGGAGCATTGGTTGGTATTAGCATTTAGTCCCATTGGTTGCTATTTTTTCTCTTAAATTAATTAGGTGCATTTGAAAATTCCACCCCCACTACCTTTGTCTGTTTTATTCTACAAAAATCCATGTTGTTCTTCAAGTAATGTCCCTCTGGATGCTCCACTTCAACTTCAGATGCACGTGTCTCACGTACCTTTGATCAGAGATTTTTGGTAACATTGCCTGTTCAGTCCATGCAAGTACCCTACACAACCTTGAGCTCTGCAACAGGGCTATATAGAGATGCATGGGTGAACCACCCTCAGTTCCTTCTCAACTGCCTCTGCCTGAGATGGAATCTCCACAGTGTCCTCTGATCAACACAGCTTTACTCTTTTTGGGGAGGTAGATTAATGGCGTTGACTGGAAAAAGCTTCCGGGATTGATTCAGCGGGTCTCCACAGTCCTCTCAATCGATCCCGCTGCATCAATCCCCAAGGAGTCAGCAATGTAGACATACCCTTAAAGAGGTATGCCCAGCTCCCTGGGGTTGAAACATTGCCTTAATTGACAGGAGGCTATCTCAGTGAGCAACAGAGACTCCTAGTATGTCCATTGCCTTGGGGAATCAATCATCCCCCTTAAAGTGCAAGTTCTGTCTGGCATTAAAATCAAGAGTCAGAAAGAATCTGGAGATCAAATTGTAACTCCTCTTGATCCCCCATCCTGCTTCTGACTTGGGCCAGAGGAAGCCCCCCTTCCCCATACACTGATCTCTGAGGAAGCTGAGTACCTCGACCATGTCGTGTCAGCACTCTCACAGATCTTCTAAGAGGAAGATTAAAGAATCCTTCAGAAGGACTCTAGAAAAGTTCAGGCTGCCCATGTAGGGAATCTGCTGCAAAAGAACTGTTTTTGGGCTGAGACAGTTACATCAAAACCCTCTGATTACTGTCTCTGTACCCAAGATGCTGCAGTTTCCTCAGGTACTAGAAGGACCAGTATATCCAAGGACTCTAAGAGTTTTGGCTCCGGCAGATCGTTGATACCATCAGGAGAATGAAGAGAGAAGGGGGAAAAGGCTACCTCTTCTAGGTCAGTACCTGTGGAAGCAAATAGTAGCTAAGATCTCAGTACCACAGAAAATCAAGCAACCATCTAGCACTGGACATTCCTTAGAGCGCATAAAAGCCTTGGTACCATCTGCCTTCTTGTCTACAATCACTTCTACTCAGGTTGCTGCCTTGGTACCAATTGGCATATTAGTGAGATAGTCATGTCTCTTGAGAATCTGAATTCCTATGACAGAGATGCTGGATTCTCCTTTGTTGGGTACTGACCATTTCTTGGTACCAAGGAACAATTAGGTCACTAGATATTGACCTGGTACAATTGAGTCACCACCATTTTCTAGTGGGTCTCCACCTTTACAGGATGATGATGATGATGATGATGATTGATGATGAAGGGGATTTTTCTTAGGTCTTTCAAATATCTGTTCAGGGATCCCTTCTCATTATCAGAGAAATATTTTGCAAGAGATTTTAAGGAAATGGAAGGCAGTTCAGAAAGATACCTTCAAGCCCCATCCTGAGGGTAAGAGCATCCTTGGATGCCACCTTTCATCCCATATGGGCCCCCAAAGTGTCCATACTGGGACTCCTGGGTGGCATACCATCAACAATTTTCTAGAACCTCTAGTCTCACTCGTGCCATGGTAGAAGTAGATGTCCCCTTTATCTTCCCCCATCTCCCTCCCTTGAAGGGCTTAACAATGAGAGGAGACATTCAAGTCACAGGAGGCAAGAACAGATAATGAAATCACCCTGCTAACTAACATCTCATCTTCATCTGCAGATGAAGCAGTAATGCCTTCCATGTCATCACCAGCAGATTATTTCAAGCAGTTTCAGGACCTCATTAGAAGGATAGTAGACTCCTTATAAATACCATTTGAAGAGATTACACAGTCACAGCATACACTGCTAGACATTTTACACACAGCATCATCTGCTTGATTGCACCACTGATTAATGGGGCTCTTCTGGATCCCACAAAATGTCCATGTTTCATATCAACCATCAGGAGGAGTGCAGTCATCCTCCTTCTGTGCTACTGCAGTCAGATTTTGGACCTGGTGCATACGCAACCACATTCACATTTTGGCAGGGGCATTCAAAACATCACTGCAGATGCCATCAGCAGATGTTTCTCTCAGAATTATGAATGGGAGATAGATCCCCTTATTTCAGTGTTGGCATATGTGATGGGATGTCCACCCCACACAGGACTGGAAGGGGTTAAGCTGGCTAGGTAGGCCTATTAACTCCACAGGCTGCTCCTGGAGGGAGAGCTGGGAGCAGAGAATTGATTTCAAGCAGGTTCAGTTGTTCAGAAATAAGACTGCTATAAAGCCAGGAAGCTGGCAACAGACAGGGGCTGTTTCTGGAAAGGGCAGTCACTCCTTGGGAACAGGGAGAAGGGTTTGGAGCTGGTACACTCAGAGCAAAGATGGGAACCAGGAGTTGTAGGAAGCAGTCCAGGGAAAGAGCAGGGTTGGGAGAGGAAAGCCCAGAACTGCTGGGTGTAGGGTAGCTGGGTTGGAACCCAGAGTAAAGATCAGGCCCGGGTTCCCCTTCCAGCCACTGAGGGCATGGCATAGACCAGCAGGGCAGTGAATGGGAAGCCTGTCTGTGTCACTGTGGGAGTGACAGAGAATTGAAGGACTGCACCCTGAAAGGGGGGAACACTGAGTGATCTGGCCAGAGGGCTAAGTCACGAAGAGGACGCGGCAGTTCCTGGGGTGATATTGGGGATGCAGACCTGAGAGACTGACAGATAGAGTGAAAACAGTGGAATGGGGTGCCTCAAGACCTGATCCCCAGGGTGATCAAGAAGATGTGCCGGACAATAAGTGAGTAGAGTACCCCAGCAGGAACACATAAGAAGGAGATGCCCATTTATGAGTTGTGAGGTGAAGGTTAGCCCAGGAGAGAAGGCTAGATAAGAGAAGGCCGAAGTATAGCTTACTCACCAGTCACGGATGAGATTTTGTTTTAGGTGCCGCAAGGTCGGCTGTATAAAGGGGCGCTCTTAAGAAAGGGTGGGGTAGTAAAGGGGAAGGTGTAGCCCCCAGTGAAGTAGGAAACAAGGAAAGGGATGTCTGGGGTCCAGAGTATGCTGGAGACCATCAGGGTTGACACAGCAGTAATGACCATGGACTTGGCAGGTGGTCAACCCACATACCCAGTAGGGGTTACTAAGGATGTAACAGATAAGATGATTGGGACGAAAGGAGCCAGGAACTAACACTGAAGTGGAGCAAGCTGCGGTGGGAACTCAGACTCTTAGTGAAAGGGTACTGACGGATCCTGTGGGGCAAGGAAGGGTGCTGCAGAAGAAATTAGGAGCAGCCAAGCAGGCCTTACAAGAAGCTGAAGCAGACTTAATATTGCAGGGAGTGAGTACTAAGACACCATGGATGAGAAAGACAGCCTGGGGAACCTGGAGCAAGAGAGGGATGACCTGCAGGCCCAGTAATGGCAGATGCAGGGCAGGAAGCACTCATATCTCCGAGGGATGTAATCTTGTTGGGGAGGGTATGTGATGGGGTATCTACCCTACACAATCCTAGAAGGGGATAAGATGGCCAGGCGGGCCAGTTGACTCCACAGTCTGCACCTGGAAGACGGAGTAGGGGATTGATTGGGAACAGGCTCAGCTGGGCAGGAACAGGTGGGTCTTCCATAAAGCCAGGAAGCAGACATCAGAAGACGGGTAGGGTGCAGGGCAGCAGGCTGCAGTCACTCCCTGGGAGGAGGGAGGTGTGTTAGGGGCTAAAGAGTCGTCCACAGTTACTACCTGAGAGGACGCAGTTGAGAGACTGGAGAACCCAGAGAGGGGGGGAAACCAGGAAGGTAGAAAAGGCTCATGGGGGGAAGCAGCAAGGGAGAACAGTGCAGGCCTTGGCTGCTAATTGGAGGGCGTCTGAGCTGGAATCCACAGTAGAGGGCGGGACCGGATTCACCTACCAGCCACTGAGGATGTCGCACAGGCCAGTCAGAGGACAGCAAACTGCCTCGGACATTTTGTCCTGGAAAGGATTTGTTACACCACCCCTGGAAGGGGAATATATATGGTGTCCCAGCAGGAGGGATGAGATACAAAGAGGAGGCTGTAGTTCCTGGAGCGAAAGGGGCTGCAGGGTGAGAGGATAATGGGAAAAACACCAACGGAGGAGGGCACAACTATCTGCCAGAGCTAATCCCCAAGATGGCCAGGAGGAGACACGACACCTTTCATCTGCTTCTTCCAAGCAGTCAGATATCCTAGATTACATCTTAACATTGGAGGAAAAGGGTTGTCTTTGAAATCTAGAAGGGAACATATGGCAACCATTATGACCTTTCATTCCCTGGAGGAGGGTTTTCCAGTTTTTGCATGCCTGAGGATGGTGAGATTTTTTAAGGGGTTGGAGAATCTTTTCCCTGAAGTCAAACATCTTACCCTGATTTGGGACCGTAACTTAATCCTTAGATACCTTAGAAGACATCCCTTTGATCCAATGGCAACCTGTTCTCTTCTGAACTTATCAATGAAAACAACCTTCCTGGCAGCCATTACATCTGCTTGAGGAGTTGGAGAGATAGGGGCTCTGATGGCACATACCCCTTTCACAGAATTTTTCAGGGACAAGGTTTCACTATGAATGCACCCCAAATTTTTACCAAGAGCATCATCCAAGTTCCATATTAACAAGACCATTCATCTTCCAGTTTTATTCGCTAAACCACACTTGACGAAGGAAGATGATGGATGGCATACACTTAATGTCAAGAGGGCATTAGCCTTTTACCTGGACAGGACTAAACAATTTAGGAAATCTTGCACACTGTTTGTGTCTATTGCTGACATATCAAAGGGATCCAAGCAAAGACTCTCTAGGTAGATATCTTGATACATCATCTCTTGTTATCAATCTAATGATATTCAACTTCCTCTTTGAGTACTAGCCCATTTAATGAGATCCCTTTTTACTTCAATGGCCTTCCTTAAGAATGCCCCGTTGCTGAGATATGTAGTTTCAACCTGGACCTCAATACACACTTTTTTAAAAACATTATGCATTAATCCATAACTCAGCTTCAGATGCTATGTTTGTGGCTACAATACTATCTTCAGTTTTGGATGTGACTCTGAAGCTCCCTATCCTCGAGAGGGTACTGCTCAGTAGGTTCAACCATTGAGAAACTACATGAAAAAGAAGAAGAGGTTGCCCATCCGGTGCAATAATTATAGTTCTTCAAGATGTGTCCCCCTATAGGTGCTCCACTACCCGCCCTCCTTCTCCATTTCTTCAGAGTTTCCACTATGGAGCTTCACAGTACAGAAGGAAGTGAGGGCAGTTCACCCATGCAGCTTTATGTAGCCTCAGGGCAGGGCTTGGGGATGTGTAAGGTGTACACGACGGCTGAACAGGAACTGCTACTTAAAATTTCTGATCAAAGGTTCATGGGGCACATGCACACTTGAAGTGCAGCACCCATAGGGGGACACATCTCAAAAACTACATCACTACAGAGGATAAATAACTTCTCCTTTTCCTGCTTTTCACTTTTTTTGAAAAACAAAACAAATAAGTACAAATTATAATTTCCAGAAAGACACCCTGAAAGAGGATTTTTGTTGGTTTTTTTGTTTTTATTTCTGTTTATTCATTTATTGGTAAAAGAAAGCAGTGAAATGGCTACTGATACTTGTGACATCACCTTGAAACCCTAGCTGTTTTTATATATACATTGGAACATTAGAATGATCTTAAATTCTGGCCATATGCTAGTTCACTATAAAATATATAACAAGAGAAATTTAGATGCTGAATTGAGCACATCAAATGCATACCCTCTTCCACATAAAAGTTCTGCTGAAAACACTGGCAATCCATTGTATCTCTCTTTTTTGTCAAAAAAATATGAGCCCTGTATCATCCAACAAGTCCATTCCTATTGATCCAAATTTCATTACAGAAAATTGATTCCATCTCTATGATATATCTGAAAGAGTAGAATGTTTAGTGTATTGGCAGAAAATAAATGAAAAATTTTGCAGTTCATATGATAATACTTTCATGATATCATTGAAGTTACCTCATAAAACATAATAATAAACAGAAGGCTTTACCATTTTTCTACTGGGAATGCTTTACAAAAAAAAGAAATATAATTTCCCTTGTGGTTTGCTGCACCATATGTGGTGTATTCTTTATGAATATTTTTAGCAAACTATAAGATTAGGCTGGCTATCCTCTATTTGCAAGCTGCCAAGAAACCATGATATCACCAGCTTGGTTTCCAGAATTCTATATAGTGCTAATATAATGAATCCAAATATGGGATAATATTTTTTAATGCTAGAGCTAATTATCTGTTCTCTCCATTAGGGCCAGATTATGGCCTGTATAATCCTCCCTGCAGGGAAGAAAAGGGGTTCAAGTGTTACCCATATGTTTACACTGCCGCATTTGATTAACTCCAAAGAAAGGGAGCAAATGGTAGGAAGGAGACGTGGATTTTCATTGAATCCTCTATGTCTCTGAACACATGCAGGGAGCAGGGCAGGGTAACTTAGTGAGAAGGTCACAGAGATATCCATAGGGTGTAGTGGTTACCAAACATGCTCGGTAGCAGTACAAAAAGTTTCTAGTCAGGGCAAGAAGTCTTGCAGGTTCCACACATTCACCATCTGAGAGCTAAGCCAATCAGGGTTTGGGGTCAGACAGAGCCATGTACACTCAGGCATGGAATCAAGAGATGTGTCTGCTTTTCAACACCCGTACCACAAGCCACAGATTCCCCCTCTTGCTAGAAAGTGAGCAGACAGTCAACTATGAGCTCAGGGTCTGGCATTTGCTCCTGGCTGTGAGGATCTTTAGACTATTATTTTGCTGAGGTGATTCTGACATGCTTGTAAATGAACTGAGAGGCTGCCATCCTCCTTGGGTGCTGATGAGTTCCGGGTGACACACACACGCCATTTTGAAGCCACAATATAGAGACCTGAGAAATCATGAGTGTGTCCTAAAGTATATCTGCTCTATTGAAACCTTGCATGGAAGTATATGTAACAGCAATAGAATGGGGAAGTCTGTATATAGCACACCAAGAGATTTACTGCCTTATTGTTTTGTTTAATAAGTTATTTAAAAGAATTCCAAATACTGTTTTTAAATGTTTATGGATAAATTACATGTTTGTTCATGAAGAACTTGTATGGTACTCTCCCTGAGACTGACTGGATGACACCTAAATTCAGGGGTTTGCATACTATAGCTTTGAAGCTTAACTCTGTTTAATACTATTTTCTGAAGAGTCCTGGGAGAAAGAACTCTGGTCTGTGTTTCAACAGAGAAGTAAGCTGAGCAGCAGAAAAGAGTCAGTGTAATAGAGCTACACATAATATTAAACCTGGTCAGGAATTTTTCATCTGAATGATTTTTGGACAGGAAATGCTGTTTCCATAAAATCAAAATTTTCCACATAAAAATATCAGGTTTTGTTTTTGGTTTGTTTGTTTTTTTCAGACATAGAGCATCACAGAGGGGTAATCTTCAGAGGACTTCATTTCAAAGGTTCACTGGACTATAAAAGAAAGGAACAGAAAACCCCAAGCTCTCTCTTTCTTCTGAGAAGACAAAGGAACCAGTACTTTGGGGATTTTGGAGGAAATGCTGACCAAGGAGGTTCAGCTACCATCTTGCTAGAAGACTGTGGGTGAGAAAACCATCTTGAACGAAGTATGTACCTTGCTAGATTACATTTTAGAATGTTAGATGCATATTTTTACTTTTATTTGCTTGTACTCATTTCTAACTTTATCTCTTATACATAGTTGAACTCACTAAAATCCTATAATCTTTTGTTAATAAACTTGTTTTACTATTAAGCCAAACCACTAGGGTTGTGTTTGAATTAAAATGAATGTTAACTCCTGTTAGTATGGCAAGCCGGTGAGTTTTGTCTCTTTAAAGGAGAAAACAGATCTTATTATTCCTGAATGTTTCAGGAGAGGGCCAAACATTACGTTTTCCCAAACCTGTGTGCTCTGTTTGACAGGGGATGTACTGATGTCACCAGCTAATATTAACCAAGTCTGGTAAGACCAGAGTGTGTCTGTGATAACTGCTGGAAGGCTGTTGGAGTCCAAGTGGTTGAATCAGAGCAATACAGCATACAGAACATGGAGTGCATGCTGGTTGCTGGCTGCATGTGTGTCCCAGGCAGGGAGCCACAAGTAGCAGAAGTATTTTGGAGCACTCAGGATTATACTGCAAGTGAGGAAACCAACTTACACTAGTCTGAATTGCACCCTAGAACATGTGGCAAGAGGGGCAGAGGAGACTGTTGAAGGGGATCTCCTCCCACCCTCTCTAAAACTCCCAGCTTGGTCTCTAAACAAGTGTATCAACTTCTTTCTATACCCACCCATACTATCCTGTCTAGGTTAGTTCTTTCTAGAAACAACCTTCTTAATGGCCTTCGAACTCCCCTGTTTTTTGGGGTTTTTTTACATGTGATAGCTTCAGCCAGACATTTCCCTTTGGTTGGTATGGAGAGGCCCTTCAGCAGTTTCCTCTCATCCTGGTGCCTTACTAGATCCCGTGGAAGTCTTTCTCCTCCTCTGTTTCTAACTGAGCATGCTCTCTGATAGGAAAAAGACATGTGTTATCATCCCTTGATTCCTGGTCACTTGACACAACCTCTGTTCCGAAGCCCATCACCTGGGAGGCAGATCACTGGGCACAGATGGCGCTAACCCAACTCTCCTTAAAGGGCCAGCCCATCCTGTGGCAGGCACCTTTGCACACAGTCACTGTTAATCAATTACTATAGCAAATCATTTATGTTTATATTATTAGTTATTTAAGTAGCTTTTTCATAAAATGAAGTATTGAAATATTTTCTGTATTGCACGTTTCCTTTGAGTAGTAATAGGATTAAAACTGTCTACTTCTCCTGAATATTTACATATGTTAATGATCTAGCAAAAGAAAAATACAAGATCAGATGGATATCTGCTGCCCAAATTCTTATGGTGTCTGCCAAGTAGTGTATAACTGTCAACAGGGAAGGAGAAAGTAAATCAGAAACCATATTCATCCAACAGAAAAAAGAGAGAGAAAGAAATCCACAACAGCTGTTAATTAGACATGGGCCAGAATCAAAATACCCATGTGCAGGAACAATAGAAGTTTGTGAGCGTGAAAAATCCATTAATTCCAATGAATTAGTTTCTTCCTGTGAATTTCTTGAGAGTGCTCCAGAATATAAGCTGTCTGTTTTTAAAATGAAGTTCCTACCATTGGGATGCCCTGACAATGCAACCCTGACAATGTAAAATGAAGCACTTATGTCTTTTTGAGTCTACAGCCAAACACACTCGAACAGTAGCACCAAGAGAAGTGTGCAATCCTCCCATTCATCCCTGTAGAGTGTTAAATGTGAAGCCTAATTAAACATGCCAACCTCGTTAACCATTTCACTACTGTTCATTGTATTCAAAATATCCAGATAATATGCTTATCCAATTGGGATGAATGTAGCTATCATGGTCTGTGAGGAGGGAGGAGTGTTGAGGTCACAAAAAGGGATGGAAGTTTAGGTCCAGAAACTTTTAAAGAACATCATATTTGTGGTATTCATTATTCAGGTCTATGAACATGTTCTCTGTTGTGCATATTTAATTCTTAAATACAACTGTTCCTTAATCAAACAGACAGTGTCAACTTGAACTCTAGTTCATTTAAAAAAACAAAAAAGAGCTCAAAATAGTTTCAGATCCCAGACCTGCTTTCAGCTCCCCTAGCCAAAATCTGTGGTTTTGCAATCACATTTTCCATTTTTTGCCTTCGTTGTTCTTTTATGAATGATCCAAGCAAATGGGAAAACTAATCCTTCAAGCTCTTAAACATGTGTAATTTCATATGCATGAGGAGTCCCACTGACTTCTGTGAATTTTCGTAAGTCTATGTGGGATCAGGATCTATGTAGGAGAAACAGGGTGATACTGACTATGCATAAAGTGTTCTCAAATGCACAAAGCAGAAAATAAATTAGAGGGGAAAATGTTTCTTAATTTCTTTTGCTGATAATCATCTTACTAGGTGCCACTTGTAAAAATACTTTCTGAGAGCAGTGTGAGTTTTAAGTTGACAGTACACCTCTAATGTTTACATTTTTCATTCTATTTAGCACATTTAAAGGGGATGGATAAAAAGGAAGAATTTGGCAATGCTACTGATGTATACAGTATGTATTATTAAAGTCATGTAATGATTGGGAAAAAACACTCAAGTTGTTCCCAAGAAGCTCTTTGGGGCAGAGTCCATCTTTTTGTTCTGTGTTTATACAGCACCTAGCACCATGGAGTCCTGGTGCAGGATAAGAGCTCCTAGGCATTACTGCAATACACATAATAAATAAAATAATAATGAGACAATATGGCAAAGCTTATTCTAAACCCTGAGTTATCAATATGATCATCACATGATCAGGAGACAATGTGATTACAAGGGATGTGTTAGCAGTTCTGTATCTATAATACAGTCATTCTAAGCTTCTCTTGTGTATCTGTTACTCACTGTATATTTTGAAATAGAAGGTCCAGAGCTAGTAGAGTCCATGGAGGAGATGAATTAATTTGGGGATAAAAGGTGATATGACAACCAATGAGGCTGCCATGTGTTTACTGTGAGCCAGATTTTGCCACCTCCCTACACAGGAGCATTGGGCGTGGGGAGGGAAGCAAAAAAAGGAGGAATAAGGACCCCTGTCCCATGCGTGACCTTCATAGACCAGGCAGAATTGCTGTCCCTGTGCCTAAGTAAGACACCCCAAAGTGGCCAAGGATGGATGGAGAGCAGGTGGAACCATGGTTCTCTCTTCCTTATGTTCAGGACAGTGGGGTTGTCTGGCTATGTTGGAGGAGAGTCTGCTAGAGCCATGCACTGGGGAGCTCTGGAAGTCATTCTGCCTTTCTGAGACAGAATACCACACAGCTCCACTCTGCTATCACAGTTCTGGGCCTACAAAGCACAATCTAGCTCTAAATTGCTTTACCTCCATTTCCCCAGCTATAAAACAGGGACAGTAATCTACCTGAGTGGGCTGTTGTGAAGGTTACTTAATTTTGAAGATGGAAAGCACTATGTAAGCGCTAAGTATGCTTATTAATGAATTGACTTTTCAATGAGTGGGAGGTGCATTGGTTAGCCAATTAGCCACCTTACCCACTAATCTGTGAATACTCTCTCAAATTTGAAAATACTCAGAGGTTGTTAGCAGAGTGCAATCCCCATCTGTGTTTCTGGGAATTTCATTCAGCATCCAGAATTATTCAACAGCCACAAGATAATGAGGTCATATGACCTATGGATGAGATAGAATACAACAAAAAAGAGAAGTCTGAAGAGTTGAATTGATCTGAAAGTGATGAAACTTCTAGCCTTCAATCTACCTCATGGAAAATGACTGTGTACAGGAGATGGATTATTGTTATAGAGATGTAATAAGTGTAACCACTGGCAAAGTACATCACTGACTGTAAGACATCATTACTTTAATGAATCGGTTCTTGTCAAAATTACCATATGTATCTTTCCAACAGTAATGAGACAGTTTTGAGATAATGTTAAATGAGGGATGTCTTGAAGATATCTTTTTAGCTAAGGAAGTCCCTGAATATTTTCTGCATCAATTACGGTAAGGTTTTTGTCTTAATAAGTGTTGCTTGCAGCACCAAGTAAAAATGAAAAGTTTGAAACTGGCCTAATCAACTGCAGAACAGCACATTTTAATAAAGCCAGTCAGAATCTTTTCTTTCCCTTCCCCTTTAATTTTCACAATAACTTCATAATCAGAAAAGCATTCGGTCGCTCAGAGAACCAGATTAACTGCATCTTCATAGCATCATTCCATTTGCTGCACATTTGGAGTTAAATATTCCATTAATGGGAGCCCTTACTGATTTGGGTGGGACACAGCTCTTATTGCTTCTGCTTTCATTGTTACTGTTTCCATTCTCTTCACTGAAGGGTGGGTGTAGTGCCAGGAATTTATTCAGATTCATAAATCTTTTTCCCTGAGGTGCTCTATTGTTAAGTCTCCTTTATGAGGAGGAAGTGGAAGAAAAAAGTTAGACGATCATCATCACTCTCTTTCTGAAATACAGAAAGACCATGTTATTGTTTCTCTCTGAAAGGAGCAGCATTCACAATTAGCTAGAACCAAAGTGCTATAGCATATATTTTGGCAAAGCTGTGTGACTTGCTTTGGCTACATTGTTATTAGCAAAACAGTAAATCAGCCTGGAATAGTCTGTTGTTCAAGTTGACTATATCACAATCCATCTATTGTAATAACATAAGTAAAAGCTTTCAGCCATCTTTCAAAGTTATATATTACTGATATTCCCTGTGGTCAGGAAAGTTTTGTTTACAAACAAAAAGTAGGATTCATCAGCAAAAGCATTATTGATTAGAAACAACACACGTTTAATATACTGTAACAGCCAGATGTCACTGGGCTATTTGTAGAGTTTCTTTAGCTCTGGTAAACCCAGGGGTTAAGGTAGGAATCACAAACTATATGGATTCAATTAAAGATATGCATTTATTCAATCTAGAGATGGAAGCGAACCACGATACTTTAAATGTCTGTGAAATGCACGTTGCCTCAATAGAAAACATCCAAGCTAACAAACATAAACAGGCTGTGTTTACTGTGGTGATTCTAGTCAGGGCAAGTGCCATACATGGTATTTTTATCAGGTAATTTACATTAACTCTGCTCCAGCTTTCAGATCTTTAAATGCTCTCTATTTTAGATTCCTTTCCAGTTGCTTTCAGCTGTCGCCTGTTGACAACTTCCAGCTCAATTAAGCACAGCAGTATTGCAAACTCAAAAGCCTTCAAAAATCATGAGATTGTCTTAAAAATAAGGAGATTTTTAGAATCAATACATTTTGGTTTCTTTTTAATTGTCTTCTGATTTTTTGAGCCTTTACTGGTTAAGGTTGCAAGCTTTTCTCCAATATGGGTAGGAACACCTGTCGAGTACTTTGGACAAGCTGGTTCAATTCATTGCTCCACCAAAGACTTCCTGTGTGACCCTGGGCAAGTTCTTTAGCTTCTCTGTGCCTTGGTTCCCCATTTGTACATGGGCTAATAGCACTTCCCCTACCTCACAGAGGTGTTGGGAGGATAAATACGTTAAAGACAGTTCCAGAGCCATGATGCATGAAGTAGAAACTTCAGTTTGGTAGGTATATATACACATACAAGGATGGGTTTCTACTCATGAAAGCTTATGCCCAAATAAATTTGTTAGTCTTTAAGGTACCACAAGACTCTCACTGTTTTACATTAAAAACTGGGAGGCACTCAAATACCACAATAAGGGGGACTACATAAGTACCTAAAATAGATAGAACTATGTAAACTAGAAACTTACTTTTTTTTTCAAATGAAAGCTGAGATTCTCATATATTCACATGACTCCAGGAGCTGTGGATACATACCAAATATTGCAAGATCAAATATAAAATCAGGGTAACTGGCACAGTCACCTGCAGATCAGCACTCTTGCTGCAGCAGTGTGGTATGACTTTATAGCAGTGTAAGCAGATCAGGAAATATTCAGCACATTCCATTCTCTCTCTCTCTCTCTCTCTCTCTCTCTCTCTCTTTCTCTCGCCTTTAAAAAATAAAACAATATTTTATTATATTAAATTTCCAGTCTAGGAAGGTTTCTTTTGTACATATAAAATTACAGTGACACCATGGTTATGGAAATATTCCGTTGAATGATTAGTTTTAAATATACGAATAATGTGCAGGAAAAAAGCAGCAATGGAATGCACAAAGGGAGAGAGAGTGATGGCAAGGAAACATGTATAGAACATGCAAGATTCAATTAAGAACAGCTGGCTTGCATCCTGGCTGATTTCATGAAGGAGGTGTGATTGATATATCCAGTAGTTTTTACGACACTCACTGAAACCATAACTTCACATGAGGATGTATTTGACATATATATCTGAAAAAGAAAGCCTGGTTTTATATACATATTTATATGTCACACACACGGCTACTGGATTATGAAAAAGCACCTCTTTTAAACGTAGGTCCCATCTCCACTGTTGTCCTCAGCTGTGTCTCTAAATCAGTGAGATTACGATGATTGTCTCCAAATGTGACACATGTTCTGTAACTAAACTCTAACCCTACTCTAGATGTAGGCTAAGGTAGCACAATTGTTCTGCTACCAGTTCTTTCACACATGCTTCCTTCACATTAGAGACTAGAACTTGCAACTGCTAGCATACACGAGCTATCTGAGCTTCCCAACCTCCCGCGTCTTCTTTGGTAGGTGAACCCATTAGAAGGAGTGCTTTGTGCCTCGCTCTTCCCAATACTCACTAATGCGCCGGCTTCAGCCAACCCATAATGGATCACTGCCTGTATAAACAAGTGGCACTAGCAAGGTTAGATTGGGAATTCTTGCTGTTGTTTAATAGGTCTCTGGATAGTTGGAGGAAACATCAATAGTGAAACTGAGGGCAGAAAACCAGAGCATAGCAGCACAGCAAGATCCCTAGTTAGCACAGGCAGCTGCTGATGAAAATCTCTTTGCAGGTTGGAGAGGACAGGATATGCTTACTCAACCATTTCATCCTTCCCAGGGATGGTAATACTTTCCCCTCCTTGTGTTTATGGCCATGCTGAATGTACGAGTCCCTGGGATGGGCTCAGACAGTGCTTGTCCTGATTCACCAAAAGCCTACAGGACTGAACACAAAATGGGATTTTTATCCTGCTTTGGTGGACTCCTGAAAGGACTGGCTGACATCAGCTAATTGTTCAGGTAACTGATTGCATCAATACCTTCCTTGCTGAGGAAGATGAGATATTGTCACTATCAGGGAAACATTATGGTTTATAGGTTTTACAGAAGGAGCAAATTTTAATGAGAGCCTGGTCTACACACAAAGTTGCACTGGCTTGACTAAATCAAGGCAACATCACATCTTTAGTTAAACTGGTGCAACTTCTGTGAGTTGACAAGCCCTAAAAGGAGGACAATGTAGAGGTATGACTAACGGGGTCAAGAACAGGTGATAAAGGTATCAAGGGATTTTATGTTTTCTTATCTCCGCATTTTGCTTATGTATTTCATCATATTTTCCCGCTGGCAGCAACCCTTCTGTGCTGTTCATATTTCAAGCATTCACTACATAAATGTATGATTGTGGCTGACAGGGCACCACAGGTCTCACTGCTGGAAAATACACACAATGTCCAAAGCAGCCCTTAATTGACAAAAGAATTTTAGAACCGATGTAAAAACTCCCATAATGCAGTGAGATTCAGGAGGGACACGACTGGAAAATTACCACAATCCTCTGCTCTGACCTGCTGAGATACCATGAAAATTCCCATAAATGAATACTTATAGAAAGATATATCATATAAAAATAGAAAAAAGTGCAGATTTTTAATGAATAATTGAAAACTTTTGTTCTATTTTCATAACTGTTCAATATTTTGTTTTCCAAACTCTTGAGAATTTGTTGATTTTTATCACATTTTCTGAAAAATTAAACTTTTAAAGAAAATTGTTTTTATTTTGAAAAAAAATCCCACTAGGTGGCTAAACTGATTAGTAGGGGGGGAAAAAAGACAATAAAACTAAACAGGCAATTAAAACAAACCAAAAACCCACAAAAAAATCAGAAGATTGTACATCATAGGAGTTATTAAATTGCCACACTGGTTTTCCTAAGAAATTATCAATATATCAATTAGTTAAGAATAAATACATCAGTTAATCTTATGCTTTCTATACTCTATGAAGCATACAACATGTACCATCTTAAACATGCACTGAGAGTGAAAGATACTTCTATATCCCCATCAACTAAGTATCTCTAAGAATATTTTCATACTTTCATTAATTAATCATTAAAACACCATTGTTAAATAGTTAAATAATATAGTTAAATAGTTAAGGAGTATAAGCAATAACAATAATGTCACTGGAATGCAGCTGCTACTGGGACAGAACATAACAATTGTTTAAAAGTGTACAGGACCGTTACACATCAGTTTAGGACAAGAAGAAATGAAGAACACTGTATTTAATTCAAACTGCAAGGATAAGAAATAGGTAGTGTGTAACACCTGTTTCGGAATTTATACAGAAGATCAGAAATAATCCCTTTAAGCTCTTACAGAAATGACCCCAAATAGTCAGGAGTCAGGACATTGATTTTACATTACCAAAAGATAAGAAGGAACATACAGCAGCATATTACAGTTAGCTTTCTGCACAGTATCATCTCATTCATCTTCTGGCTCCCATTCCTTCCACTTATTGTACCCACCCAGAGTCATCAAAATTTTCAAGGCCAGTGAAACAGATTTGTTGACTTCTGGTTGATAATAGGCTTAAGTATTACCATGGAATTCTTTCTTTCTTTCTTTCTTGTAAATTTGGACTCATTATAGTGGAAATATAGATAAAAGCAGATATATTTAAATTTTGAAATGCCTGGTTTATTATATTAACATCATGTGATATGGTAATTGGTGTTTAATAGTTTTATATTTAACTCTACTGACCTCAACAGATTTAACACCATGGTTGACTTTGCCCTTTACCTCTGTTTTTCCCCTTTACTCTTCAACTTGATTCCTCACATTATTTTCACATGTATATTTGGTTAAATAACTATCCAAGGGTACATTATCTATTGCGAAATATATAATCTGCCTTCTTGATGTGTTCACTGAATTCTCATTAGTAGTAATGGAAGTTAATGCACTTCAGAAGGATATGATACCCCTGAGAGCAGTGCCTGAATGAGGAGAGGAAGTGGGTGGATAAAACATGTCTCTGTGTATCAGTGCTGTCAGTTGGAAAAGGAAAACACTGTGAAGAAGGGTGAAAGTATGTAAGAAGGGATGCACACAATCACTTTTTCTTTATTTACATTCCATCTTTCTATACCTACCCCAGTACATACACAATTTGAGCCCTGACTGAAAGTATAGACTGTGTGTTTGTATATATATATATATATATATATAAGGTTCAATTTGTTTTCATAATTGTAACTGATACTAAAAATAGTAGCCAACATTTTCAAAAGTGATTTGTGATTTTGGGGGTTCAATCTGAGACACGTTAAAGGGATCTGATTTTCAGAGAATGGGGGAATTAGCACATTCTGAAAATTAGACTATTTTAAGGTATCTCAGGCTCGTCATCACGAACCAAGGCACCTAAAATCATTAGTCTTCTTTGAAAATCATGGCCGGGAATACATTTATAATCAGCTAGTATCTCTACATGTCCTAGTTGCGTAGTTTAATCTAAACATACTCTTGGCTTAGAAGATCATTGATTCTAAAGCTAGATACCAAAACAACACAACTATAATGATGGACCAAATTTTAATCTGACCTCCTTAATTGTACCAATAAAATTTACATGCATATCTGATGTCTACATGCAAATAAGCACTTGTATTTGCAATGACCCATCCTTTCAATGCAAATACACGTTTTGCCTGTGTAATATTAATGTATTTATAAAATTTGCACAAGGAGACCTGCTAAAATTTAGCTCAATAAAATTTTTGTCAAAAGAATCAGCGTTAACCAACAAAATAATTTGTAAATGAGTGATATGTCCATTCAGAATAAGAGAAGCTGTGTAAAATGTATAAAAACCTAAGAAATATTTTGTGAATCCTTTAAAATTGAATGGTGTGCTTTTGTGTGCATGTCTTCTGCTGGAATATTGATGGAAACAATGAATATTATTAGCATACTGGAGGGTGTTCGTGGCAAACCAATTCTGAACTTTAAAGTTAATACCAGAAATCTGACTCCCAACTGCTGCACTCATCTTATGAGGGAAAGGCACTGTGTACTCTGTGACATGTGTCCAATCAACAGCAACCAGTGAAAGAAGGAGAATCCAGTGCTTAGGCACTAGCCTGGCACTCAGAAGACCTACATTCAGTTCCCGATTTCACCAAGGACTTCCTGTGTTACCTTGGATAAATCACTTAGACTAAGATTTTCAAAAGTGACATATTTTTGGCGGGGTGGAGGAGCTAGCTTTTCAGGTGCCCAACTGGAAACTCTCAAAAGGTGTTGATTTTCCAAGAGTGGAATCTCAGCATTTTCTGAAAATCAGGCTCCTTTAAGGTTTCTCAAGCCAGTCACCCAAAAATTTAGCTCCCTAAAATCCTTAGTCTCTTTTTAAAATGTTGCCCTTAGTCTCTCTGTTCCTCAGGTCCCCAACTGTAAAATGCATTAAATATTTTCAGGTTTCCAAACACTACAAAAGCAGGACTCAGATAAGTACCTGAGACATACAAAAGATAGATTAAATATATAGGGCCAGTTTCTGCTCATAGCTGGCCAGAAAGGAATTCCGCTGGTGGAGGAGAACTTCCTTCAGGTGCAAAGGCAACGAAACTGGTTCCTGTAACCCTTGTCCTCTTGGCATAGGGGAGGCAAGTCAAGGGAGGGAGAAGTTCTTTTGAGGGAGAACAACACCGTCTCTTGGACCCTGATGCAGGTCTGTGGCTAGACAGCAGGGGCCATGGCCTGGATATCCCTAATCTCTGGTGGTCTCTAACTGCTGGACCAACTGCTGGATGCCATTGGTAGCCAGAGTTAGCCAAGGATGGGGGGGTGTAAAGTACCCATCTGTCCCCATCCACTGGTCAGGAGCTGGACTATTATTTGTGAAAGAAACCCACAATACTTAAGAAAAAAAGAAGACGTTTTGTATCCCTATTATATTCATTATGTTCATCTATCAGGCCAATAACTGTTCATTGCATTATAGTTCTCCCTCTGAGATCTTAATTGCACCTTTCACACTGATGCACAGTTGATCTTTTGCCAGGATTTTGCATAACCAGAGCATAACAGGCTGCAAAATATTGTTGTGGAAAAGGGGGCAAAGTCCCCTCAGGTTCCCTGAGGAAAGTTTTAATAGCTACTGTAGAGCCAGAGCTCAGTATCATGTTCAGTTAACAGAACCCTTAAAATGTGACTCTACTCTGCAGAGTGACTAAAAATGACAAAGTGGGGGTTCCGGGTTAAGTGTGGCTAACTGATTAAATCTTAAATGTGCTCTGCTTACAAGTAAAAGGACAATTTTCCCACCTTCCGGTCCTGCTAACTGGGCTATGGAAATCAAGCTGGTTTCCCTTCTTACTATCTGCAGGCCAAAGGATCCTATCAATTATACCTGTTTGATCTCATTTTCTTCAAACCATGCCCTCACTTACATCTGTGCAAATCCATTGGCAGGTGATTATGAGTCAGACTGAAGCAAATGCCAGCAGTCCCATTGATTTTGAGATTGAACCCTATATGCACGCCTGCTTTGGCCTTGTCTACACACAAAAGTTGCAGTGGTTTAACTAAAATGGTTTTTAAAAGTGATTTGATTAAACTTGTTCACCCTTTGTACAAACACATTTAAACTGGTTTCTAAATCAATATAAACCAGCTGCAGGGGTGAGCACCAGTTTAAGTAAATTGAAAAATCTTAGTGAAACTGGAGCAATTTTGTGTTTAATCGACCCTATGACTAAAACACTATGACCAGACTTTTCACAGCTGGATGAGCACCAAAACAGGAAGATATCCACCTAATCTGGCATGCAAGAGAAATTCTATCCATCTCCTTATATGGCCTGGGTGACTCATAATATATTTATCTTCTCAGCACCCTTGTGAGGTAAGAAAATACCAGTGTCCCTATTTTACAAATGGGGAACTGAGGCAAAGAAAGACTGCGTGATTTGCCCAAAGTCACAGAGGAATTCTGTGATGGAGAGGGGAATTTAACCCAGGTTTCTGAGTTTCAGGCTAGCACCTTAACTATTTGATCATGCTTCCTTTCCTAGGTATCCATCCACGGAATTTTCTGAAATGAACCCAGGCCAAATGTAAGCTAACTGTGTGTCTTGTAGAGAGGATACAACTCTTTCATCCACTGCGGGAATGCCCATGGATTTATTGGTGCCTTAATTTAAATAGCCACTCTTCCTGGATTTCATCTTTCTCCAAACTTGTGGTCTTCAAGGCAAATGTTCCCATGAGCCAAACCCTTCGGAAAAGTACTTGTAGTGCCTGTCAGTGGTTTCCATTGTCTTCCTCCTTCCCATGTTACTTTCCCTCTCTCATTGGTGATAACAAAAAGAATGACATCATTTCCTTTGTGCAGTTCTAAAGTAACATTGACTGTAGCCTGGCACTTACAAAAGATACTAAGGGAGTTAGGTGCACAAATCCCATTGAAAGAGGAGTTTACTTCCAGTGGGATTTGAGCATCAAAGCATCTTAAACCCCTTTGAAAATCCCAGTTGTAAAGATCAAATTTCTTGGGATAGGGGAGCACTAGCAATAGTCAGAAGACAGATTGATTGAGGGTTTCTCTTTCTGCCATTCTGATTATCCTGCAGGGATAGAGGGACATATAGTGGGTTATATATTGTGAAACCTAGATATCAAACTGCATCTTGGCCTGCATTCCTCCACCCATGCGACATTACATTCTTTCCACACTGCACAGACATAGAGGAAGAAAACAAGTTTCACACCATTGTGCAGTCATAACTGATCTTGGAGGGGAAAAAATTGCTTATTCTCTACAGCTCTCCCATAAGCTTTGTGGTTAAATACTTGGGATAAATATCTGGAGAATTTCTAATTAAATATTGGTTTTTAACTGCAGTTCAAAATTAAGAACAGCTACCTATATTCAACTTCCTACATTTGTGACAAATCAGGTATAAAATACATGAAAGTATTGTTATTTCTTTGGTATCCATGTCAGGAAAGTCTGAAACTTGACTTTGAGAAACAGGAAGCACAAGGTAAATCCATAACCCCTTTGAATATCCCCATTAGACACACATACACACACTGTTCCCCCATGAGCATCTGACTGTGCAGTGCACAATGTCTGGACATAACACTGTAATCAGATTTTCAGAAAACAGCAGCACTCCTAAAATTCTTAACCACTACTACATATGGAAATCTATGCACTGATCTGCAAGCTTTAGCACAGACCACTATTTTTAAAAATCTGCTCACGTTTATAATGGGTCATGGAAATCACAGATTTCATAATTCCACTCTTCACTATCTCTAGAAAATAGTGATGTTGTGGAAGCATAGAGTTCATCATTCACATCTGCAGCACAAGGGACTACTAAAGGCATGCTGCCGATTTTCTAAAATCTATCTATCTATCTACCTACCTACATACCTATCTATCATGAAAATGTTTCTATATAGCTTATTTTTAAAAAAAACTACACATAAATTTTGGATCTAACTTGAAAGTGTCCCTGTAAGATTACACAAGGTTAAAAAGAGATGGTCACAATTTTATGTGTTTTTGATACGTGTAAATCATTCTGCGGGTGAGTGTGCTTAAATACATTCATCCTTTTTCCTCTTTCTGTGGCTATATATATTTTAAGTCCCTTGTAAATCAAAGACAAGCCGTTTCATAGGCTACAAGCATAACAACAAAAACAGTCTTATTGGAAAGTCAAATACATTCTACAGAAATGGAGAGCTGACTCATCTAATATAGAATGATGAATGTATTATGAATTAAATAGACGATAGTACTCCATCTCTTTCTGATGAGAGTATGGAAGTAATGGGCTTATGCTGGCACAGCTATAAAACTGGTTCTCACAGAGAAAGCCCAGTTGATGGATAATACAAACGTGTTTACAATTTGCTGCTTCCTAATGTTACATGATTTTTCTTCTAGCTGTACACAAATAAAAATAAAGAATGTCTTGCTATTTCTTTTTTTAGTTCACACAGTTAGCCATAATTCAAGTTGTGTTCTCTGGTCTAATGAGGAGGTTTTGACTGACAAAGAGTTTATGCTGGAGATTGGTAGTATCTGGCCTCCCAAAACTGTTGTCTTTCTCAAAGACAGATGGTAAATCTGTCAGCAGTAGCATTCTGCACAACAGCAGTACAGATGCTTTTAAGCTTTCTGTGTGAAGCTGCTCCACCCCTGAAGAGCACCAATGGGCTACATGCCAGAGAAAGGTCCCCAAGGCAATTAGCTGCCTCTGAATTCAACTCCAGCTGTCTAGGAAGGCAAATGAATGCAGCTTGTTTGGTCATACACCATTTAATGTGAAGAGTCTGCTTCTTCTGTATAATCAAGGCAACCTTCTATATTTCAGCCCGGCTGGATTCGAATAAGAAACCTGTGTGACTTTTATTGTTCACAACAGAAACTTTTAGATCAGTGTCTTCTATTTATCATTAAAGAAAACGTAATAGCCCTAATAATTATTATCCTGTAATTGTCCTGTATACATATTTGCCATGCACAGAACCTAATAATCACAGTATTTATGGCTCCCTGGATTCAAACTGAAGTAGAAAGGCTACCATGAGTGCATTGGACCTTGCGCTTAAATGTTGCAGAATGGCACTGGACCCTTGTTTAAGATGATTAGAATATACCATAAAAGTGATACAAAGAGAAAGTGGTGTCAGCCATTAGAAATAATGTAGAGATTAAGAGTTAATTCTTGGACAAGTAAAAAATCAAATCCCACTTTCACTCAAAAAGAGTTACAGGCATATCTGGCCAAAGGGTTCCAAGTCACGAATCTCTACATAAGAAAGTTCAGAGTTCTTAGATCTTTTATGTGCCTATTTTGCTTTAATAACTACAATAAGAAAAACTGAAAATAATTGGACTGAATGATGTCTTTGGAATATAACAATCACTTATGGAGATTTATAGATCTTACCATGCCTATAACACCGTTAATACTAGACAAACACTATTCAAAGACACCTTACAGGGAGATACTGAAGATATATAACTGACTGGATACCAATGAAATAGGTTCATTGGAGGTGATAGTCATTACTGAAGCACTGTGTTCATAATTTGAACTACATAATTTGAACTGTACATAAATATGATAAATCATAATTTCACAAGCGATGGCATCTGATAATTTCAAATTTCATTTCAAGGTGATGAGCTGCTTTTATCCTTGCATTCTGGAGACTTTTACATTTTCCTTCCCATTCCTACAGTTCCGTAGCCTCCAAAAAAAGATAAATGTAAATGTGGGTACTGTGAAGACAAGCATAATTCAAGACAAAGTAAGGCCCAAAGTCTGCTGTAAAAACTGTCTCTATAGGAATCATTTTGTAAAAATGGTGTATAGTATCAAGGAATAAAAGAACTATCCTGGCTGAAACAACAAAAATGAGAGATACTTAGGGCTATGGTCCAGTTGAATTCACTACATTCTTGGTATGGGAATCTATATGTTTGAAAAACTACAGTCAAATTTACAATAGAGACAGGAACAGACAAATGTAAACCTATACAATCATTTAAAATAATTCAGAAGTATACTGTGCATAGGTTACCATGACATAAAACAAACTACAGCCATGTGCCAATGGGTGGAAATTGTGTTCCTATGCAAGTGCAAAAAAGGACTCGATCTTGCTCCCATCAAAATCAATGGGAGGTGTGCTACTAACTCCAGTGGCACTGGAGTCAGGGCCAAAGACCCAGGTCTCAAGGGCTGCTCCGTCCCTTCAACTACTATCACAGATAACCGTAATCAACGGAAGTGCTCAGTACCTCCCAAGCTCAAGCCCCTGACCATTACACATGAGCTCTAGAAAGCATTCTGGTTTTTTTTTAATATCGTAACACCAGGAGTATCAAAAGAAATGAGGTGAGGCCACTACAGTCTAAAACTCCAGCAAACTTTAATGCAGCCAAACTTCTCCTAAGCTGGTGAATGGTGGCATCACCTCACAAAATACATCTTTGGCCTTGTCTACACACAACAGTTGCACCACTTTAACTACCCTGGTATAGTTAAAGTGGTACATACCCCATGGTATGGAGGCTGCTATATCAGTATGAAAGTGCTTATACTAGTGTAGCTTGTTCCTGGAAAGAGGAGTACTTTATAGTGGTATAAGGCACCTTTATACAGGTATAACTGCATCCACACTAGATACACCAGTATAAGCACTTTTATAGGGCTTGTAACTGTGTAACTATATGGTAAAAAGCCACTCCCGTAACCAATATATTTATATCCGTACAAAAACTATGTACGCAGCTGGCCTTGACTTCAATTCCTTTTCCCCCAGACTCTCACAAACCACAATCATCTACAACCCAGCAAATGGCCAAGAGAAAGCCCATTACTACTTTAAGGAGCTAATCTTGCTCCTGTTGAAGTCAGTATTAAAACACTAATTGACATCAACAGTGCAAGATCAGACTCACCAATGATGCTAGCAAATAAATGGAGAAATTGCTGCACACAAGCACATTATTTAACAATCTATCGGCACACAGGCAAGAACTAGTTGAAAACAAGAAGGACGCAGACACTGAAGCAGATCCTCAGCTGGAGTAAATTGGTGTAGCTCTTGAAGCCAGTGGGGCTGCAGTGATTTTAAACCAGCTGAAGCTTAAACCCAAAGATTTTACACACTGATAACCTTAAATGAAATCCTAACAAAACAGCTTGAATACCAATATTCAACGATCCTGAAATCCCAGCACTATCATAGTAATTCTGGAATAGACTTGTTCACATGAATTAGGAAAGAGTATTTATCCACAGTGATCCTCTCGCTGGACACCAGTGCATATCTGAATAAGTAAAAGTGTGAATGCGAAACCTGAAAAATGTTTCCTTTAATAATTTTATAAATACTATATGCTGAAAAAAAGTCAAAGTTGATCATTCATATTGCCACCCCTAGAAAAATGAAAATCTGCTCCTCTTTCAAACTCTCAGACAAAAAATATTTCATCTGATTTTTCTAGGCAGCTCTAGTGACATTAGTGGAACTTATGGGAGCACTCAGAATCTCTAAGGATTTAGACAGTAGAAATTGTGTGGACTGATCTTAAACAGTTTTAATCATGACTGATCTCTCTGTTGATTGGGAATGATTGTAAAGATTGTCGATGATGCAATCACTTAGAAGACAATTTTCAAATATGAGAATGACAGAGCCATAAAAAATTAGAAATGGAAAAGACCTTTAGATCATCTAGTCTTTCTCCCAGCCAACAAGGAATTGTTCCCTGTGTTTTGTAAAATCTACATTTAAAGGATCGAAAAGAGGGTTTTGACCACTTCCTGTGAGAGTTCATTCAGTATACTTTCAATGGATCCTGCTGAAACCCAAGATAATAGCAAGGAATGTCTCATCAGAATAGCCCAGACCAACTAACAGATAATAGCTTTTAATGATTTATTTACATAATCAAAGCGTGTAAATAGGGAGATGTTTTTTCCCATTAAGATAGAAAAGCATTCTGCCACTTTAAAGGGATTATCATAATTGTTCAACCCATATTGTTGGGATGATTTCCAATCTACTTTGCCAGTTGCAATTAAAGGTGTTAATATAGTGGTAAAGGGTTAAGGATTGCTTATGAGTAATGTTCTCTGCCTGTCTTATACAACAGCAGTCAGGAAATTGCCCTGTCATCACAATTAGAGGTGTTACTATACTAATTAAGAATCATGAATGCTGCAGTAGAATGCAAAGTGCGGCAGAGACATGCGGTTAAATGACTAAGGCTATGTCTACTCTACCACTTATGTTGGTATAATAACTAAGGCCTGGTCTACACTATGCAGTTAGGTCGATGTAAGCTGCCTTGCGTCGATCTAGCTCTGGAAGTGTCTTCACTTAAATTTGGCTCCCACCAACATAAGTGTCTGTCTACACCAACTGAATAACACCACCTCCCGAAGGGGAGTAGAGTCAGAGTTGATATAATTAGGTTGATGCAGTGTCAGTGTAGATACTGCGTTGCTTGCATGGACTGCTACTGGCTTTCAAGATCCGCCCCACAAGCCCCGTACTGATAATACAATCAATACAAGCGCTCCTGGTGAGGATGTGCACTGCCGATATGAGGGACCAAGTGTGCACGCACACAAGCGATTTAGTGAGTGTATGCCGATGTAAGTTTCGTTGACATAATTCTGTAGTGTAGACATGGCCTAAGTTTCTCTGACAATAAACTTTGTTAACAGAGAGTTAAGTTTGCCCGGTGGTACATCAGACCCTAACAGAATGTGGAGTTCAGCAAAACTCAGACTTCCGATAACCAAAAAATGAATGGTTAAGGTACAGGCCCATGTAACCTTAATTTGACCCCCACCCACCTTCCAGTTGGCAGTAGCCATTAGAAATTATCTGCAGACATTCCAACTGCATTCACTGTGTTGGGTGTTGTTGTACTCGGTGTGTTGGTAGATGCTGTCACCGGTATTTATCAGTGTAGGCTGCGTGCGTGTGTCCCTGTGTAGATGCTGTCCCAGCTCTGGCCAGGAAACTGAGATGGCTCTCACGATCGAATGAGTCGACACGACCACAGATTAGCTGAGTAACGAAGGCGCCCAAGCGAGGTTTATTGCGTGTGGCACAATGAGAAATGATTTACAGAGTATCTCTGGGTCAGTTTCATATTGGCGGCGTTACAATGGTCTCGGCCCAACGGCGGGACTTTCCGTTATCCCCTAGACCGGACACCGGTATTCCCTCTGACATCCTCTTTTATACACTGTTATATACAGTTTCGGTCTGCCCGCTTTCACGTAGGTAGTTGCCACCCTCCTGACGTAGTCTAATACCACCTTTTTCCGTTGATTCGCTGATTTGGGCACCGCCACTCCATGTATCATTTCTACCCATAAAAGTGTCATTTCAGAGAGTTAGTATCTTGGTACCTCTTATACCTACCACATATTTTAGTAATATTTTGGCAGTCTTACAACCTTGCAGAATCAGCACTTTCCTATACCAGTCTCAGTTAACTTGAGTGACCCCTTATACTTCTGTTCACTCGGCTTTTTCCATTTAGGCCTTAGCCTGTTTTACAGGTCTTAAGCTCTCACTTCTTACTACAGGTGTCACTGTACTAATTCACTGGATCAGCCTGGTAAAGCTGTGATACGAGGTAATCCTCAGGGATGTACCCCTCTGCCTAACCCCATGTGTGATCCAGGAAAAAAGATGCATGTGTACCTTGAGAGATCCAGTTTGCCTCTTTCCAGGCCTGCGTTGTGAAGGTTGTGTTAATAGGAAGGCACAGGGATCTTCTTGCTATGGGAATCATTAGCTGTTAGGTGGGAGATTGGTACGGGCTGTGACTTTAACGAAGGATAAATTAAAGTAGAGTTGGAGATGGCATTATGCACATAAGGGTGAAGGTGTTGTAAAGGGGGTCAGAGGGGTGGAAAAAATTAGCAGATATGTTCTTTCTGTGGAGAAGGCTAGGTGAGTGGGTGCAGGGGAAGTGTAGGTAACTCCTGTTCAGTATACCGCATGAGTATGTGTTAGGAGGTTATTGGGGTATCACTCAAAGATGGCAGAGTTAAGGTTGTGTGGGCAGGTATTTCCAGCTGGGACTCCCAGGACTGCTGCTGCTGAGAGAGGAGCCTAGCAGCCCTGAGAGCCCTCCCTTCTGTAATAAATTCAGTGAGACATTTCACTTCAGGGAAGCAGCAATTTCTGACAAAACTAAGTTTCATCAGAAAATGTCTGACTAGCACTAGCTCAGACGCCACAGAGTGTCAAGGCCCTCCAGGAACTGGCTGACATGAGGGTGGCTGACAAGGAAGGTGAGAGAGATCCCCACAGAGAGGCACCCCCTCCCAGATCATGACACACACACAAGGGGTGGGGAGAGTGGTCTAGACACCTCCAGAGGGGCAAGACCTCCTGTATCCTGGCTCACATGAGGGACGGGGGGGGGGGGGGGGGGTTCACACACACCTAAAAGGTGAGGGGCCCCTAGATTCCAGCACACACAAAGGTAGGGAAGGGGACAGGTCCCACCCTGGAGGAGCAACTCCCTGCCTCCCGCCCCCTGTAAGAACTGGGACACACACAGGAGAGGAAAATGTGGGGCTAACAGGCACTGGTGCCCTTATTCTTCCCCACTTCCCCTGCCAATCACCCTTATGTCCCCCTTCCCTGTGTCCCGCCTCACACCATCAACGCCCTCTAATCACCACCCTACCTCTTCTCCTAAGCCTCCCCCATCCCCTCCCCTAAAACCCATCCCCATTTATCCTCCTCCTCATAACCCCCCTCTACTTGCTGCCGCTCAAAACCCCTCTTCCTCCACACTCCTCTGCCCTGTAATATCTCTCGCCCCCCAGCAAACAGTCACCTAATTTAATTTATTTTCCAAACATAGTTTGATTATCTTTCTCAAAACAAAAAGAACCCAATACAGACAGATTTTAGTAACACGCTTTCAGATTTCTGACCTAGGCTGGGCTCCAACTGACACTGTCGGTGAAGCTCAGTGACTACTGCACGCTCCCTTGAGCAAGCCAGCTGTTTCAAAAAAGCCTCTTGGTTGCTCTGCCTCACATGCTTGGTGTAATTCATGTGGCACATGAGCACTAGTCACAAGACTAAGCTGAGGGTTTAACTCTCTCACCAATATCATTTTTAATTTTACTTCCCCAAATGGGCTGTGGGTGGGGTAAACGTCCAGCAATATAGACTTGTACCAGGTTCAGAAGCCTGCTTTGGGTCCCCAGGTTGGGGCAAAAAAAGTTGGTAGCATACCTCATCTTTGAGAATAGCTGTTTGGGATTTTTGTAGAGGGGGTTCAGTTTGGTTTGCTGTTTGTTTGGGGGGCGGGTGCTGGGGGCTGTATTTTAGGAACCATTGGTCTAATTATCCCAAGTTTGGATCGCTAACCCTATTCTGCACCCCTATGAGATACGCCAAATTTCAAGGCAATCGCAATAACCCTGAAGATTTTAGACCTATTAGAATAGTCAAACTTTAAACAGAAAACTGGTCTTAGCCTTAACTACAGCAAAGGCTGGCATCCTGCGATAATTATGCCCTCCATTAAATGCCACATGAAGTCCAGACAGGGCCTTATATGCCTTGCATGCCAATATGGCTGCAATGCAGCTGTAGGAAGCGATGTTTCTGGGATCAGTCCCCTAGGGCTCAGTAGGTATTTGTCTTTCAACTGAATCTGACATTTTATCGGAACAAATTGGTGCACACTTTCCTTTGTGCTCACGGTTTGTGTTTGATGACTCTGTTCCCAAATGGCAGGTCTAGCTAAGTGGGTGTAATGTCGATGACAAAACATCCCCAGCAAAAGCCAGTCATTGTGCAAGGGGACTATCTGTATTAAGGGACGCAAACTGAAAAGTGTTGTGGCTTGTCACTGGGACGGTGCTGTCTTTAAGTCTGAGCAAATTATACAAGCTGTGGGGATTCAGTGGAATGAGCTCTATAACACACCCATGGAAATGCTGGGAACAAGTTGAATTGGTATCCAAACTTCCCAGCCCAGCTCTGTTGGAGAGGAGGAGAGAGTTTCTCTACAGGCAAAGGCAATTGTTTGCCCTGGACTCTTTCATTGGCCTGTTAATTCTGCTGCCTGCATTTTTGTTTTGAAATTTTGACAATAGTTAACAGCCCATGGCACCTTTGGGGCATGAAGTTGAATTCCTTAGGAGATCTTACCCCGGTGCAGTGTGTGTAAGAACAGCTTGTAGCTCCCTGCTTCAGACTCAGGCAGGTTTATTTGCATGTTTTTAGTGTCACCTGTGTGAAGGGGTTTGATTTGTGTGAAAGGAGTCCTCACTGAATGGTATTTTCATTGTTTCCTTTAAGTATTTAGCCCTGAAGTGGGCCTGGCTAGCTGGTTACTATCTAATAGTCAGTCAGGAATTCCCTTCTTTGTGTTAATGGTCTGACATGCTGGGAACAAACTAGACTTTATGTGCTGACCCCAGTCACATAAAATTAGCCAGGGTGACAAGGGGTCAGTCACATGACAGGGGCCAATAATCACTGTAATCATTGAGGTTGCTCAGTACTGGAATACAGCAAGCCCCTAAGGTGCCAATAGCATGCCATGTGTGCTACACCCCAGAGGCACGCACTGTAGGTGCTTCAGCAGCTGGGCCTTGTAGGCAGTACCCTGGTAGGTCGAGTAACCACTCAAACCTCTGGCTAAGGGAGAGGATATTTTACTATGCCTGGCAGAAAAGGAAAGAGTTGGAAATACCCTAGGTACAGAGGGTTAAATGGTTACAGTTCAAGTGAGTAATAGCTGTAAATGTCTGTGGCCCTGGAGCAGTCCAATCAAGATTCAGAGTTAATGCCTAGGAAGCCCTCTCCAGCCCCATCTCTTTTTCAGCAGATAGGTACCTGCAGCTTTCCAGGCCTGGCTCTCTCCCAGTATCTCTCACTGGGGCACCTCTGCATTGGCTCCTTGCCCAGCTGCTGCTGTCCCCCATAAGTCCTACAGAGACCTGCACCCAGCTGCGGTGTCTGGCAGTCACAGACTGTTCCACATGCAACTGTGGGTTGTTCTGTCCTGGGGGTTGTTCTCTGCATTAGGTTTCCCTGCATTTTCCCCCAAAGGTGCCTAGCCACTTCCTGGTTCAGGACTCTTCCCTCTACCTGGCCAGAAGTGCAGTGGGGAGGGTGCCAATGGGAAATGTGGTCCCTGTTTAGCAGATCCATTGTATCACTGATTCCAGGGATTACTGCCCTATGATATACTCAAGCAAGTATCCTGCATTGGGGTGAATTAAGATATTTATGATACTCTCTGCACTGAGCACTGACCTACAACTGACGCATCCTGGGGACAGGAGGATGAGGAGGTGACTGACTCATAGGAGACGGGAGAACAAGGCTGAAAGGAATGGAGCCAACTTTCCCTTTGGTTTTCCTGATACCTGGCTGAAAGCTGGAAGGTCTGACGAGTAAGGAGAAGACCCACTCTGAGCTCAGAGACCTGTGAACTGCTCCATTCATCTCAGTGGATGTTTCCATCCCCACTCCCAGTGATTCAGTGCTTGTGATATGCATCAAAGATTCCTATTCTCAGTTCCTCATCCCAGTGTCAGCAGAGTATTCGTGGTGAACATTCCTAGCTTCTTCAGAAGGGTAGGGCTTCCCCAGATTCTGACTCACGCAGGGCAGGAACATTGGCTCTGATCCCCTTTGTTCCAAGTTGAGGCAATTTTCCTCAAAATTGGTCTTTCCTTCTCTAACAAGTCTTCATCAATTTGCCCTGTCTTGGGCGACTGTCTGACAGTGTGTGGTGTCGATGCCATATCACTTGATATTTCTCTTGAGAGTGTTTTTGGAGTGTTTCTTTTGGCCTCCCCATTTCCTTTCTCCTTTGCTGAGTTGGGCATACAATAGTTGTTTTGGTAGACATGCATCAGACATATGCACGCAATATCCACTCCACCTCAGCCCACGTTGAATAATCAAGGCTTCAACGCTAAACATGTTGGCCTTTGTGAGGATACTGACATTAGTGCAGCAATCCTCTCACTTTATCTTGAGGATCTTTGAGAGAAAGTGCTGGTGCTGATGTTCCAGGTTTTGTAAGTATTTTCAGTAGTATTTCACCCAAGTCTTGTAGCCATAGAGGAGAGTTGGAATTACCACCACTTTGTAAACTAAGAGTTTAGTGTATGTTTTAATATCATGATTATTGAACACCCGGTGACACAGTCTGCCAAAAGCAAGGCTGGCATAGCAGATTCTGTACTGATTTTCAACATCTATATTTGCCCTCTGTGGGAGATACCAAGATATCTTTCCATGAGATCAAAACTGAGGCTCAAAGGAGGATCTGAGGAATTAAAAACAAATGGTGGGAGGACAAAGCAAAATAAATTCAAACATTTGGTGACAGACATGATATGTGGAGCTTTTTCTATGAGACAAAGACCAAGCTCATTTAGCCTCACACCACTTAGACCTGAAGATGGTAGTACCCTTCTTAAAGACAATGAATCCATCAATGAACACTGGAAGGAACACTACCAAAAACTACTAAATAGAGAAACGACTGTAATTAATGATACCATCGATTCCATCCCTCAGCACCCAGTCTGGAAAACTCTCGCCAATCCACTAACACTTGAGGAGGCCCGTATTGCAATTAAGCAAATGAAGAACTATAAAGCATCAGATCCTGATGGCATACCAGTTGAAGTACTGAAAGTGGCAGGAGAAACACTGACAAATAAGCTCCACTTGCTGTTTCTCAAAATCTGGCATATTGAAGAAATCCCCGCTGACTTACGCAAGGCTAATATCATCACCATTTTTAAAAAGGGAGATAGCGCCAACTGTGGTAACTACTGAGGCATTGACCTTCTCTCCATCACTGGGAAAATTCTTGCTAGAATATTACTGAATCGTCTTCCTCTCACAGAGGAAGTACTCCCAGAGTCTCAGTATGACTTCAGACCATCACAAGGCACCACCGACATGATTTTAGCAGGTAGGCAGATCCAGGAAAAATCCTAAGAACAACTTCAGGAGCTGTATATTATAGCCTTTATCGATATGACCAAAGCTTTCAATTCTGGCAACCATGGGGCTCTGTGGAAAATCATGTCAAAGTTTGGTTGCTCAAGTAAATTTGTCACCACTGTAAGATACCTCCATGACTGCCTCCATCCTGTGCAGTGGTTCTACCTCTGAGCCCTTTGCCATTCAAACTGGCATAAAGTAAGGTTGTGTACTTGCACCCACTCTCTTCTCCATTTTCCTAGCAGCTATGAAAACGCTAATCCAGATCTGTCTGTCACCGGGCATTGGCATCCAATTTCGGACTGATGTCAACCTCTTCAACCTCTCTCGCCTCTGTGCCAGAACTAAAGTAGTATCGGCAATATTAACCAAATTCTAGTATGCAGATGATTGTGCTGTGGTTTCACACTCATTGGAGGATTTACAAACAGTCCTTAATTACTTCTCTGAAGTTACAAAAGCCTAGGGCTAACTCTGAACATCAGCAAAACAAATGTCCTCCACCAGCCTGCTCCTGATCAATCATGAGACCAAGCAATGGAGATCTACATTGACAGAGAGGAATTGGAAAATGTAGAACACTTTGCCTGAATCCTGGTACACATAGAGGAGGGGAGAATGTGGGGTTAACAGTCACCCACTGCCCCATCACTTCCACTGTCCTTGACACCCACTTCCGTGTAACCCCTCCTAATATCCCACTAGTCCTCATCCCATCACCCTGACCTGTCACCCAACCCGTTCCCTGACTTACCTCCCATCTCCATTTATTCCTTTCCCCTCCCTGCTGCCCCAAACCCCTCGCTTTTATGCCCCCCACTCCTCCACTTCTAATTCCCTGCCCCCTATCAGCAAGTAATCACATATGTAATTTGTTTTCCTTTGAAAAATAAACTGAGCACCTTCTGAATTTTCAAAATAAATAAAGCCCACCTTTGATAGAGGCAAATTGCAAGAACACTACTGCCTCTTTTTTTTTACTTTGCAGTGTCTGCCTAAGGTTGGCTTTGAACTTACTAGCACTTTGTGATATTGAAGCAGAGTACCTAGGACACGTTCCCTTGAGCCACAGAGCTCTATGACTTATGACTTGGCCTCTCACGCTGCCTTTGTGCAGTATACTCTAGTACATGACCATAACGAATGGACCTATGTTGAAAGCTAAACTCTTTGGCAAATACTATTTTTAATTCCCCCCCCCCCCCAAAGAGTATTGGGTGCCGTGCACTTACCAGGGTAACTGTCAAGCAACTGAGACCTTTGTGCCAGGATTAGAGCTTTGGTTTGATACCTAGGTCTGTGCAAAAAATAAAATAAATGATAGAATCTGTGAACTTTAAGAAAGTCCCTGTTATTTCAGGGACCTGTATCTCAGAAATTCCTTGGTCAAATGATCCCAAATTTGGACCACTATTCCTACTCCATGCCCCCATGATGCATCCCAAGTTTCATGAGAATCTGAGTAACTTCTAATTCTTAAATAAAGTTTGAATATAATTTTTAGAATCATTATTATTTGGCCAGTTCCTCAGCTAGTGTAAATCAGGATAGAGCCATTGACTTCAATAGAGCTTGGCTATTTTACACCATCTGAGGATCTGGGCCATTTTTATTATTACTAGGAGCCTATCTGGGGCATACTTCAATGTGGTATTGGGGTTCACTGTTATTGGCTCTGGTTATTGGCTGGAATGTGTGAAGGAGGAGGATGCAAGGAGCCCAAACACACAATGGCCAGACACATTTCCAGGATCTACACTTGGGAATATCTTCCTCACCAGCATTGTCCACCTGAGCTGGCTAGTCACACAGACAAGAGCATGTATGCTCTTCCAGCAGGCAAGTTCCTCTTAGACACAGCCTTCCACTAGAGCTGGTGTGGAGTTGCAACACTCCAGGAGAAGCACCAAGCAGTTTTTTGCATCAGAACTGCAAACACCTCCCAGAAAGTGGGTCTGCTACTACATCCTTTCTGATCCTGCTGCAAGCTGGTCCTATTTCACAAGCTGGTATAGAGGGGGTTCAGTCCATGACTCCACCTTCTTTCCATCCATTTTCTCCTTTTGAAGCACTAGCCATGCACAGGGGACAGGGATCCTCAGATCATAGATATTGCAATTCTGCCTTGCCTTTATGTGAGCCAGACAAGATGTGTGTGTGTGTGAGAGAGAGAGAGAGAGAGAGAGAGAGACACACACACACACACACACACACACACACAGAGGGAGGGGAAAGGCTGCTTGAGTCTTGTGTACCAAGGTGAATGCCAGGCAGAATTTAGCCTCTGTTACCAGCAAAATAAAAATGTGAAATAACTGGGAAATTTCCTTGGGTCAGGTCTATGGACTTGATTTGCCATAGATGGCAATTTTGAAAGGAAAGGGACATGATTTAAGTGAATCTCCACGTGGAGCAATGTTTGGTATTCTTAAATAATAATCCTAAAGTGTTCAAAATGCAAGGTCATTAAGTAAAGCAAACAGGAGCAGAACTTTCTATTACATCTTCATAGAAGCACGACTGCTATAGATAACTGCATTCATCACAACACTAAGAGAGGGAATCACAACTTCAGGAACAGTGTTACCCGGTGTTACAGTATGGTACATTAGAAACAACCCATGTGGTCTGATTTAATTTTGCCCTTTCTGGTGTTAACTGTCAAGATGTGGTATTTCAAGAATAAATTCTGTTGTAGCCAGTAATAACCTGGCATTCAGCCTTTGTAAACTGGGGTCTTTATGTCACATGCAGGAAGAAAAGGCATTCACTGTAGAAAATAATGTGTGTAGTGAATTGCTATTACTACAAGAAAGTAAGCTATAATTTTAACTGTAGCTATAGGGTTGAGTGAACAAACTGCTGTTATGCAAGAATTGCTATACCAAACTTTTGTTTCTGCAGACCAATTCACTTTGTTGTCTTGGGTTGCTGACATACAGATGTAGATTTTTTTAAAAAATGAAATATATATGGGGTTGTATTATCTGAATTGACAAATGTATCGGAAAGGATCTTGCCTAGAGACTAAGACATACATTCAGTTTGGATTTCAGGAAACCAAATATATCTGTTGACACTCATGAGCCTCCTGATTAGCTAAAAATTGTGTGAGGCCAATGCTAGACAGAATATTCAGAATTACAATAGTTAACGCAAAGCAAGACTTTTGGAAGGGATAAAAATGTCATGCTTTATGATTTAAACCAATCTCTAATTTTTAGGGATAAGGATGAGACCTTCACAGGGGGCAGATTACACCAGAGTTGCCTCCTGTGGGGTTCTTGCCTCTGCCTTCTAATCATGTGAAGCTGGCCCCTGTTAGAGACAAGAGACTGGACCATAGGTCTAATCCAGTCTGGCAATTCCTATGTTCTTAATTTGCAGTCCAGGCTCCCCACACTAAAATGTAAAGATAAGCTTCCACAAGAAGCCTAGCATATCCTAGGTCCTACCTATATCTGAAAACTCTCCCTGAATTCCCTGTAGCAGGAAGCCCAGCGGTGAGCGTGGAGGGGAGAAGGAGCACCTAGGGAATGTGCTAAAAGAAAGCTGTATAATGAAGCAGAGAGATACAGAATGGCTTTAGTGATAGTACTCTTTTCCTTACTGTAATAAAGGTTCCTTGCTCAGTATCAGAAGAAAGTGACTCTATTTGTGATTTTTACCCTGTACGTGATACCCATCCCTCTTTTCAGTTTCAGGATGATTGCCCCTATTTCTCCCCTCTATGGTCCACTTTAGAAGTATTTAGTCAGGTCTCAGGCCTTCAACCATCATCTGTCTCTCGACAGGGACCCGTGTTCCACTACCAGTGTTTGAAGGCTGCACAGTTCTCGGCCTTAAACTATGATATCACCAACAAGCCAGTCTGCCTAATAGCCAGTTCCTGTGCTTTGTTTCCTCTCTAAGGACAAAGAGCAGGGTCCCAGCAGCTATTAGTTATCACACAGCTCTTTCTCAGCTGAGTACATGTAGTTGTAGGGCAGAAGGATCACAGAAAATGTCTTTAAAAAAAACAATAAAAGATCCTACCTGCTTACTAAACATACCAGAAATTGCCTATCTGGCCAGTGGGCTCTGGTAAGCCAAAGACCTTCCAACCTTCTGCAGGCATGGGGACACAATATCTTGGACTAAAGGTGATACCTAACTTGCTGAATCAGACAGACGGTCCCAAGTCTGTTTAAACTCAGCCTTTTGTACCAGAAAATCATGCTTTGTATCCTGAAAGCAGGTAAAACCAGTCCTTCTCCCTATTCCCCAGGAAATCAAGCTTGAAAGGCTTGGTATCTGCAAACCAATGTTTTGCATTAATCACAGCATTGCTGAGCTCTTTAGAAAGATTCTGGGTCCAGGCTACCCCTGATAAGCTAATTTAAAGGGAACAAGTTCATCTACGTAGTTAATTGAATAATGAGCACCTGCCTCCAATTAAAGGCCATCCAGGGTCAGTTGCTCATAGAGAAAGGAACTCCTAGAGAACCCAGGAGCTGAGGTAAAAGGCTGTGCAACTGCTAAGCCCAAGGGGAGAGACTATATTTCATAAAGTTTATTTGAATTCAGTAAAGGACAACCCTATCAGGGGAATTTTGTTTTATTCTCTTTTGGATAGTATAGAGATCTTAAGGGGACGTAAGAGAAGGGAAACTGAGTCAAGGAATGCCTGCTGCACCACACTAGGCCATGAGGAGTTCTACAGGAAGGCACACCCTGTGACACCTGCCTCCCCCAGTGATTCTAGCTGCTGTAGAAACTGACCTCCCTCCCCTCTAGTGGGCCAGAGAAGATGCTGTGGTCTTCAGGCTTTGTCTTCCTACGATCAAATTGATCCCAATTCCTATCATCCAGTGGGCAAGTTTCAACCAAAACATGATTTAAAATGCAGTTCTAGTTTGCAAGTGGCTATGTAAAAATGGTGTCATGGATTCTACATTTATTATGCCTTAAAAGTGCTCAGCTAACCAGTAGAAATATGTTTTACCTGCCGACCCTGCAAACTCAGCCTCAGAGCCCAGCTGCATCCTTTTCTTTTATACAGTAACAAAGGTTCTCAAGGCCAAATGACACCTCATTTACAGTTGTGTTACTTCATTGTCTTCAGATTATGCTTTAATTGACACCTGTGCCATTGTAGTGACACCAGTGACTTTATACAGGTGTAATTGCTTAGCTCTGTAATTGGATCTTAGTAAATATCTCTAGCAGGTGCTCAAGAAGAGATTGATTCAAGCTTCTTCAATCCTAGTAGTTTTGAGGGTGCAGGTTAACATGAGGAAAAATAGTGAAAACCTACTTTTGCTACTAACCTCAGCAGTTATGATTCTTCTTACTTGTAAAGAGCAGATGTGTTGGGTAAACAGGTGCCAATTTTAGATGCTTTCCAGAGTAGAACTGTGTTTTCTTTCGATTGCCTGACCCTGGATCTCCATGATTATGTTCCTTTAGTAAGAGAGCAGTCTTCACACCACATTTCAGCTCTGCTGCTGTGATTCCATTTAGCAATATGTCAAAAAGCGACATGAATGATTTTATCAAAAGTCAGTAAAATAGGGTAATATTTTCAAAAGCACATTAATAATTTAGGGCCAGATTCTGAAAGATTATTAGGCACCTAAAAATGCAGGTGCCTAGTGGGATTTACAAAAAGCACTTAAGGATATTAGGTGCCTAACTCCCTTTGAAATCACTGGGAGTTAGGCACCAAACCTGCTTAGTTTCTTTTGAAAATCCTACTGTCTGCCTATATTTATCTGTAGGCATCTAAATACCTTTAAAAATCTGCTCCTACATCTCTTTTGAAACCGGGGCTGATATATATGTATAATTAAAACAAATTGCACTAAAAATATACCCAGCCTCCATGTCACTACTTTCTCCTCCAACAACATCTCCTGTTGTTTGACAGAGTGATAGTAAAGTCATTAATTAACAAATTAACAAAAAATGATGACATTTATCCTCAGATATTCAGCTACTTATTGATTATACACTGGCCATGTGTTTCTGAAGAGAGCAACAATCTGTAAATCAAAATATTATCTAGAACTTTGTAATGCAAGATCATTTTTTTTAAAATTGGCAAAACTCGCAGCACACAAGGATCTGCTGGAATTATTGGTATAAACAAAATTAATCTCAAATTGGGTTCTAAGTGGCTGCAGATAAACATGTGATAACATACAAGAAATAAGTTTAATTTGTAAAAACAGATCTTGTATGAGTTGTCCAAAAAACTTAAAGATGACTGTGATATTAAGGTGAAGTTTACGGTCAAAGCAATCAAATGCATTCTTCAGATTTTATTTGAATAGCTCCTTTATCATCATCATGTCATGTTATCTGCAAAGTTCCCAAATAAAAACCCTTTTTGATTTTGTTTCAGTAAGCCTTCACATCACACACATCATTTTGAACATCCCATCAACTTCAAGTTCTAGCTCTCTGCAGAGAGTCTAATTTTCTGTTAATGAGCCTGTTGCACCTTATCAATAGCATCAAACACTTCCTGTAAGGTAAAGTCTTACCCAAAGTCTCAATGATGAGGGTAGCCTCAGATGCCAAGAAACTTCTTTTAACCAGGTCAACTTCATCTGGAAAATGCTATTTAATTCATTCAGGGTTGTTATGTGACAAGACTTTGGAATGACTTTTCAAAAGCTGATTACTTTTTGTTTCCAAGTAGCAATAAAGAGAAAAACAAATATCACCTAGGCAGATTCAAGCACACACATATTCAGTATAGACATACATTATAACTGGAAGAAATTATAAAAGTGAATGTGAAGATTAGAAGAAAAACCAAACAAAAAGACAACTTTGAATCTTTAAGTAGAAGTCCAAAACTGAATCTTTAAGTAGAAGTCCAAAACTGAATGCCCTGACCTCAATTCTCATCTCAGACATACTGGCCAGTGGTAGCCACAGGGAGTTGATTATGACCAGAGCCTCCAGTTCACTGTCAACAAGTGAGTGGCCTACACCACACAAGAAGAGGAAAATGCAAATAGGAGCAGTGACAATCAGAAAGTAACCCACATTGAACTTGTACATCTGTTGGCCCTTTCTGTGCTTAATTTAGTACATCTACCTGTTTTTAAAACTATTTATTTATGTATTTATTTATTTAGGAAATATTACAAGTTTACAAATCCTTGCATGTAAATAGCAGAAACAAATCTTTACAACAGTGAGCTTTTGCTTATAGAAGCTTCATACAGGAGTATAGTAGTCAGATTTTGGTGAACAACAGGGTGATACCCACTTCCCAGTATATATTTACCTACAGGACTATGAAAGGGTTACAATAGTGTTTATGTGTGACACAAGAATGTTCCTGTATATTGACTATGAGTGAAAATGGCTCTCAGAGTCAGTACATAGCAAAGAACGTCTCGCATGCAGGCTACCTCAGCGAAAAGGACTTGTATCATAGAAAATCAAAGTTAATATAACAAGGTACCTACATAATAGTGGCATCAACATACTGTCTCTTTAAGATTCTCATGTCTCTGTAAAATGACCTTTTCATTCTTTCTGCTCATCACCATGAAACTATTTTCATTAAAGACAATGGAGTATTAAATTCTAACACCTTTAATATACTCACTCTTCAGAAGAAAATTATTCAGGTAATCTCATTTTGAACAAGTGATTAAAAAACAAAGAAAAAACTACACTAGAAAAGTAATGATGGGCTTAGCTGTCATCTCATGTATCCTTGGAAGACTTTATCTAAGTAATGTAAAATGAAAACCGTGTCCCGGAAACTGAGACAAGAAGGTCATCCCAGGTAAAAAACAAAAAAACCACACCAAAATAAACCAAGAGATAAAGCTGTTTGGAGATGCAGGGGGAAAAAACAACAAATATTTTTGTAAGAATTACAAGGTGTTGAAATGCTACATCTCTTCATGGAGAAGAAATGTTCACAAAACTGTCACTCACTGGACAAACAAAGGAAGTTCAATTAACTGCTGCACTACTTGAAACCCAGAATGAACTGTAAGTTATAGACATAACACTAAAGAGATAACGGCAGGAGGTTGTGAGGTAGAATAAGTCCTTAAAAGAATGAAGAACCTGGGCAGGAATCTTTATATGAAAGATAGGCAAGAATCACTTTGAAAAGGGCAGTAGAAGTAGTGAGCACACATAATAGAAAAGAAAAAATGAAATATGACAGCCATCCTGACCTCAGGGCAACATGATGCAGATAGTCTTGGAAGTTGATTTTACAGATTTATGGAATATTTCCAAATGTATTATATTCAGTAGGATATCTTTCCAGCTGTAAAGAATTGCTGAAAACAAATTCACACTGCAAATATCCTCAAATTCAAACAGAGGTAGTATACCTGAACTTTGCCTCGCATGTTTGGACATGTTGTACAGTGAATCAATATTTAATGGTCAAAGGAAAAAATTAAGCGCCTAGATAAATCTATGCATATTTTCGTTTGCAGGTTCCAAATCATTGTTGGGGGTGGAGGGGTTCATTTCTTTTAACAGCACAACATCCTGCCCATCTTTCACACTCTTCACATTTTAACAAAGCAAAAGAAGAACACAAAACTTGCCATGTTATTACAACCAATAGTTCGTGTGGTCCAGCATAATGTTTCTGACATGGTATCAATCAAGTAGGCTCACTATGGGGTTCTGAAATTTCCTTTGAATCATACAGTATTGGCCTGTCAGAAAAATTATGCTCCCATAGGAAACATTTCTTCCTTACTCTAACTAATGATCAACCTACTTTCTGAAACATGATTACTAGCCCTTGTAATATTACCCTAACAAGGGCTAGCAAAGACATTTTTCTCATATATATAATGATCCAATCCTCTTTTGAATTTCACTAAGCTGTTTGACTCACTAATACCTTAGGTCAATGAGTTCCAAGGATTATCTATATGTGTAAACATTTTCCATTTTAAAATTAATTTTGTTTTAACTCTGAATGCCCTCTTATTCTCATGTTGCAGGCAAAGGTGAATAGGAGCAATCAGCTAGCCTTTTTTATACCACTCCTCATTATCTTATATTCCTCTCTGCAGTGATTTATTTATGAAATTCCTAGGGAGGGGGAAATCCAACCCAGTGTGCTTGACTCTGAGAACCAAGTTAAATACAAAAACGAAATGGGTGGAATTATAAAAAATGTTCAGTGTTGGCCTAATACTGCTCTCTTGAATGAGAGTTTTACAACTAATTCCAGTGGGAGCAGTCCAGCCAATTCTGAGCATTTTTGACAATTCCAGCCAGTATATATGTCAAATGCTAATGCAAGCCACAGATGAATATAGCAAGGAAGCATGCTGTCAGTGACTGCTCTGAGCCAATGAGCAGATTTGTTTGTTTATTGGGTGAGGCAACAATTTTCTGGATTTCTCCCCTCCAAAGAAATCACTGTCTTTTATTATTTATGCTCTTGTTCTTTTGCTTTACAAATTAAATAGTACTTCGATTTCCACTTTAAGATGCACTTATAAGTGACAAGTAAAGTATGGACAGCAGCATTGCAAACTGCTCCCACACTGCCCTTCCAATGTAACTCAGTCATGAACTGAACAGACCATGTGGCAGAATACACCCCTGTAGTCACACGCTACATATTATTGTAATAATCTTTGTACAAAATATGCCTTGTAAGGCAGGAGTTCCCAAACTGTGGGCTGTGGCCCAAATGAGGGCCGCAACACAGTCTCAGGTGGGCCACCCGCAACTGCATTCTCTATTCCAGCTCTTAGTAAATCTGTAACTTCACGTGACTTGTGTAATCTAAGTAAAAGCTATATAAATGTAATGTTTTGAGCTGAATATGTTGGACAAAGTATAGAAAAAAACTATTTAAAAAAAAAAAACCAAGCTGCAATATGTCAAGTTTAATTCTTGTGAGTACAATGGTGCGTTTCACTGCAATGTAACCTAGCAACATACACACAGTCCACCATTTACAACTGTAAAAAATGGCAAGCAGTATTTCAATATGACATGGATCGATTTATTTTTAAAAAACAAGAAGGTTGCACTGAAGGAGAAGATAATGAAAGTCCCAGACCATCTACAGCTACAAGAAATGAACTAGCCAAAAAAATGAAGAAATTGGTGAGAAAATATGATGACACATACTTAAAGTTTGAATTCTCCTTTACCGGATCGAATGAGTCCCCATTGTCTCAGTGTGTTATATGCTTCAAAACATTAGTGACTGAGTGTCTGAAGCCATCAAAAATACAGTACATTGCGGAACAAACCCATAGAGTTTTTTGTGATGAAAAAAATGAACTGAATAAACAGAGATCAGTACTGGAGAAAACCACAATGCAAATAGAAAAGGGCTTAAAAGCATCCTACTTGGCTGCACTGAGAATTGCAAAGTGCAGAAAACCTCACACTATTGGAAAGGATTTGATTTTGCCTTCCATGCAAGATGTGAGTTGAGAGGTCATAGGCAAAAAAGCTGCAAGGAAAATAGGAAGCATACCTCTCCCTTACAACACCGTCTACTGCCAGCGTATCAGTGAAATTAGCATTATCGTGAAAGATCAGCTCATCAGAATGATTTGTGATGCCAGTCATTTTGCACTGCAGATTGATGAGACCACCACTGTAGCAAACATAGTACAGCTCATGATTTATGTGTGGTTTATGCTCAAAAACAAACTGACAAAAGAACTTTTATGCTGCAAAGAGTTACCAATCTAAACAACTGGTGCTGAGATGTTTCAGTTATTGAATGATTTTGTCACCTCAAACTCCCTGGCCTGGAGCAAATGTGTTGGGATGTGTACTGATGGAGTGACTCCTATGACGGGTAAGTGAAGTGGAGTTGTCACTTGAAGTCGCACCAAATGTTACTGCAACCCGCTGTATACTGCATCGACAGGCACTGGCAGCGACAGAAATGAATGAAGAGCTGCATGATGTTCTGAATGCTGTTATTAAGATTGATAATTTTGTGAAGACAAATCCTCTCACCACTCATCTGCTCAGTGCTTTACATGCTGAAATGGGGGCTGGTCACAAGCACGTTTTGCCTCATTCTGAAATAAAATGGCTGTCCAAAGGAAAAGTGGTAAAATGTGTGCACGAACGCAGAGATGAAAAAGAATTACTGCAGCACCATGGCTCCCCACGGGCAGAACATCCGTCTGGTTTACCTGGCTGATATTTTTAATAAAATCAACAAACTTAATTCAGCATTTCATGTACCTGGTGGACACTTGGTTATAGAAGAAGCCAAAATTAGAGCTTTCAAAAGAAAAATCAGCATTTGGGAAAACAGAATAAAGCTGAACAGAGATGTTTCCTCTTGTTGCAGATTCAGCCATGTTAGTCATCATCAGTAACACAAACTATTGTCCAGCATCTCAAGAAGCTACAGGAAAAGCTCATTCGCTACTTTCCACGCCTCCAGTTCTGACTATGACTCGATTCGGAATCCTTTTACAGGGCCAGTGGAGACACAAACCACATAAATGTGCATCAACAGGGTGAACTGGCTGATCTTTCCTGTGACAAATCCCTGCAGCTCCGTTTGAGCTCCAGCTCCATCTGGCAGAATTCTGGGTAAGCGTCCAAAATGAATACCCAGCACTTTCTGATAAAGCCCCAAAAGTCCTCCTTCCTTTCGCAACAACATATCTTTGCTGCCAGTGCTGAATATGCAGCTTCACAATCAAAACAAACATTTGTCCCCAGCTGGAAAAACTGTGTAAAGAGAAGCGGGCACATCCATCCCATTAAGAAGACTTCTGGTCTATGAGTTATTTTATATTTTTTATTTATAATACATGATTCTTTTCTAATTAGTAGAAAGTAGGGTTGGATCTTTTCTTACACAGCACAGAAATTCAGATTTTACCCTTAAAAAAAATTGAAAACACAGCACCATGTTAACAGTTGGACAACTGTTTTGTTTTAAAATCAACAAATCATAACACAACGTATTTTAACAATTGTATTAACATTGTTGTGTTGCTTATTGTTCAGTTTTATCCAAAATTGTGTTTTTTCCTGTTTGAACACCACATTTTGCTCTCGGCAATTTTTAAAGTGCAGTTTTACTAAAACTGTTTGGTTTCAAAGATCTTGAAGCATTTCTTTGAGTGATTATCGCTAAGGATTTCTATCAGTACAATTGTTTACATTAAAATGAAAAGGAAAAGTACATTGTTTATTTACAGTGTTATAGTTTATCTGTATGTAATGATTAAAATTAATAATTTTCCTCAAAACATGTTAATAGTGGGCTGCAGTGCCCTATTGCAGCTGGACAGGTTGATCTCAGGGAACAAAGTTTGGGAACTCCTGCTGTAAAGGTTTCATTTGAAAACTCTTAATTTGCTGGTTAATATTGTCTTGGTAAAATATGAGTGGCAATTTTGTATGTGAAATTATAAGATTCCACTCTATGGTGTTATAAACACATGTTCCAAACCCCCCAGGGCCCTGCCCAAACAGAAGTTGGCAAACAGGTCTGTCTTGAACAAAGGCATGTGTGCTTTGCTTAATTTTCATGTAAGCACTAAAGAGTCATCAAGCAAGAAGGGAAACAAAGGAAACTCAAATAGGTGAGAAAAAAGCAGCAGGGGACATCATTCCATAATGTTTTTGTATTTCCTGGTGCCCAGCTGCATATATTTTTCAAGAGGGGGACAAACTATAAAAAGAAGGGACAACCTCCCCACCCCCAAGGTACTTCATTCTCTCTCTCTGACCCAAACTTATTCACTGCATCTGAAACAACAAAGAAAGCCTTCATTGGAATCTGGGTGAAAGGGTCCTGATCTACAGGGTTTGGTCAGTAAGAGTGCTAAAAGCATATGGTGAGAAGCTGATATAGTTTGCTAAGTTACGCATTAGTTAACATCTAACTTTATTTTTCTTGTAATCATTACTGACCTTTATGCCTCATTACTTGTACTCACTTAAAATTTCTTAACTTGTTTTATTGTTTTAGCTAATCCAGTGTGTTTAAATTGAAGTGTCTGGGAAATTCCATTTGGGGTGACTAGTTGTGTGCATATTTCTTTTTTTAAAGAAATAATGGACTTAAGATATCTTGACTTGTCCAGGAAATGACTGGGCATTGTAAAGCACCCAGGATGGGCAAGATAGTGATAATACAGCTGATCATTAGTCTGAATTGTACCATAGTATGTCAAAATCACCTTTAGAAATGAATGCGTAGTTCAGTCCTCATGTCCATTTAGTCCTTAGCCAATCTGCTGAGACTCCCCATAGGATTTTCACTTAGTGTCAATTCTAATGTTATTTTTAATATCTGCCCCTAGGCTCCAGACCAAGATAACTAACACTGCCAAATAGCTATCTGAACAACAACTTAGTTTAAGTAGTTATTATATACTATTGTGTGGAGAGAGTTCGTTAACAATTGCATATAAAATGTTTGAGGTTCTTAAAGAAAGACACTATACATATGTAAGGTATTTGTATCATTTATTATAGGAAAGATAGGAAGACACATCTGTAGATAAAGCCAACCAACTTCTCACTGTATGACACCTTGTTTTTATTTGTTTATAACTTACCCAAATGTTACCCAACATGGAAAATTTGGGCCCAAATGGTTATCTGCTTTAGGGCTGAATTTATTTATGTATTTATGTAATTATTTATTTATTGGAAATGTTCTACTAAAACAGTTGAGTCATTTCTTAGAAGAAGATTAGGGGGAAATATATTGCTTTGCCCATATTTTTTTAAAAAATGATCTCTGACCAGTTTTGTTTTGCTCTAGCACTTCCATGAATTGGAGCATGGACTTGAAATTTGGCACATGGGCAGTTTGGTCCCTGGTTTTAGGGATGTGCCTTTTACCATCCCTGTGAAAATCTGCCCTGATATAGCCAAGTTATAAACCTCTAAAAAGATCTCTATTTGCACGTATTCAGTAGAGACTTGTTAGAGTTTGGTAGCCAAATTATCCAAAGGTTCCAGGGGGGCTTCCTGTGTTCTGATCAACATTAGCTGTAGATACAATAAAGTATTTGGAATGCCAACATTTTTAAGTTGAATTCCTAGTGTTTTCTCTGTTTTCTAATAAACATTACTAGGTTGTTTTAAGAAAAGTGTTGGACTTCCGAGCCATTACGAAAGAAAGAACCACAGTCAGTATTCCAACAAGCTTGTCTAAAGATATTGGAACCTATCTGGGCACATTTTTCCATATGAAGCTACCATGCACCATGACTTTAACAGAGACAAAGGACTAGGAAAAATGTCATATATTTAAATATGTTTGTCCTGATGGGTAATGAGCAATCTCCATTTTCACTGAATTCACTGTGAATTAAGGGTGTTCAGCACCTTAATCAGCCATTGACTGGCAGAGGCTTTGATGTCATATTTTAAAGTGTTACTGTTTTAATAATTAACCCTAACTGCGATCTCAACTGTAAAAAGTGAATGAGATTTCATCAAATGTCACAATAGCCTATAAACAACAAATATTGATGGAAAAAGGTGGAAAATGGTGACAGACAGCCTAAATTAGTCAAAACAAAAAAGGCAGCTGATATAACTCATGGAATATGTTAAGATCATGCCTGACAAACAAGAAAAGTGTGGGACCAGAAATCACTGAACCAAAATTAGTGTATCGAATTTAGGCCTATTGGTGGACAAAAATAATGAGAGGATGAGCTATTCTGCCCATCAATCCCTTATGGAGTCCTTAAAAAGAGACTTTGGGGGAGAAAAGCTGCTACCACAAAATTGGCTGATTGAAAGGAGGGGATGCAAACTCTGGCTGACTAAAAGACAAAAGAAGTGGAAGGAGCAAGCTTCGCCATCATGGCTGCCACCCCCACTGTCTCATGGGACCCCAGGCCTTCTTCATCCTAATCCTGAAAGATGTGCTGACCAGTTCAGGCCAGAGAAAGGGACCCAGATGACTCTGTTACCTTCATCAGCTCCAGCAAAATCCTGACTATCACTTGGGATGTGAAATTTTGTCTCTACCCCTAAAATGTGCCCTTTTCCTTCCCTATATTATTTTCTCTCTTTCCTCTCTCTCTCCTTTTTCCTTCTTTCTAATAAGAGTCTGGCTTAGTTAGCCAAAACTGTATATTTTGCAACATTGCTGTAAGCCTGTGACCCGAAAGGCAGCTACATGCAATGCCATAAATATCACAAAGTTAGTACAAGATTGCCACATCTCAAAGTGGCTGATAAGACCGTGTGCTGTTCCTGTATTATTTCAAGTAGTGAGGTTGCAAGTCAGAGTCAGCGCCAAAGAGAGAAACTGCATTCTCTATCTGTTTCTTTTCCCCTTTCTGCATGTTTGTCTTATTTTGCGTTCTAGAAAACAGGATTGGACTTTAACAACGACGACAGTGATGACAGCTTCAGCCCACCTCGATCAATGTCTTCTCTTTTCCCCAAAAGGACAGTTATCATCATATTTGCTACTATCCAAAAGACTGTCAAACAAGAGGGCTTTTTTCCATATAAAAACTCTCTACAGTGAAAACCATACTTAAAAGTTAACATTTCAAATGCTTTAACTATGTTCATTTTCTCTATCTTTAATGAAAAGATTAAGAGATTTTCAATAAGGTGTTTTCAATGGTTCTAAGCAGGCTGAGGTCTCATCATATTAAACCCTGTTACGCTAGACAGAGACAGAGTCATATTAACACCTTTGACTCTTTGGGCCCATCTATTCCATCCAAATTAATACAACAATACCATTCCGAACTGATACTTCAGACATGACCAGAAGGAACACTACAGACACAGGTATTAAATATTTCACTACAACAGGTATTTTGGGAATTCCATAGGCAAAAAGGGGACAGTACTTGACATACTACCATGGTGTAAGTGGGACCTGCTATAAAGAAGAAAAGACTTCTCTATATATAATACATCAGATGACACTATCTTTGGAATGTTCATCATAGAGGTTATGTCTCATGTAATCCATAAACCAATGTTATCATGTCTTCAGATAAACTAAATTGACTTTAACTAGATAGATTAAATAAACAATACAAATATAAATACAACAAAATTGATCCAGTAGGCACTGTGACTGTACTTAAAAGCTGCCATCCATCCTTACCTAGGCTCAGTCTCTGTTTCATCTATAACTGACAATTTAGCTAGCCATAGTGGTCCAGATTTTAAAGGTGCAGTAACCAGATAAAGTCACCCTAGTTGGTTAAAACTATATAAAGTACCATAGCTTGGAAGTAGACTTGGGCAGAGAACAGCATTACTTAAATGGGCTGATTCCCATTTCTTAGTATTCATTAACTCCATAAACTTAAGCAACAAGTATCAAATGGCATATCCCATGACAGTTTGTTTGAAATGAAACCTTTGCTTTGTTAAAAGTAGAGCACCATATTATAAACTCTAGAATGAATATTTGTACTAGATTTATTAAATTTCCTGGTAATTCATATTTCCCTTAACATTTAAATTTAACACCGAGGGTTTAAAAAACAATCACAGAATAATGTTACGTTATTTGATTTTAGATGGCGCAGAGCACATTTCAAAAATGACCAGGCAGGGAGGGTTGTGCTAGGATTTATTGAAATGTCTATTCAGCTTTAGATAGATGCACTGGTATGTTCAATTGTGGCTTCTTTTGTGCATATACATTGGCAAATGTGCAAGCACAATTTATATGAATTTCCAGAAAACCTGCTTTTGTGAAACTATGGCAACCAAATAACAATACCTTCATTATTACTATTTCACATTTGTATTACAGTGGTATCTAAGGGCTCTAACCACAATTGGAGCCATATTATTTTAGGTGTTGTATAAGCACACAATGAGAGACAGTTCCTACCTCAAATTGTCTAAAATGTAAGTCCTATTGGTTCTGGATCAGACCTAAATAGATTAGACAGACAAAGAGTTGGGAGGAAGAAAATATTTTCTCTGTTAGTCTGATGGGGAATTCAGGGACAAGGAGATTAACTTTCCCAAAGTCACACAGGGTGTCTGTAGAAGAGCAGGGAATTAAACCCGTATCTCGTGAGTCCCGGTCCCAGCCTTATCCATGAGAACATCCTTCTTCTTTAATAGCACAGAAAATATGCTAAATACAGCTAATACTATTGAATAGTCAAGAGTTTTGAAAGTTTTACTAGACCCATGTAATTCTGGTGCTTAGGTGAGTGAAAGGACTGCAGTTGTGGCTGGCCTCTGTGATGGAGGCTATAAGTGACTTTTTTCATTCTCCTTCTCCATTGTATCTTCAGCTGTCATTTGTACTTGATGATGACTGTGGAGGAGGGAAATTTAGCACTTGTTAGGAGCGCATCATTTGAAATCAAGTCACTCTGACAGTTTGGGCAGGAGAAATTGGAGAGCTGCTTGATATTATGCCATTGAGGATGGTGCTGTTGATCCTCTGCCTCTCTGTGCATGTCAACTGCCTAGATAGAATCATACACTACAGATCTCCATTTACATTTATCTCTGGCAACTTCTTCCCAGTTCCCTATGCTAATATTTGCTTTCTTCAGATTCCTTTTCAAAATGTCCTTATAGAGCAACTTTTGCCCTCCTCCATCATGTTTCCCTTCCTTGAGTTTACCATAGAGGAAAATCTGTGGGAACTGATGATCCGGCATACGGACAACATGACCTTTCACTTTGTATACCAACTCTGGGGCTAGATACAATCTGCTTTTTAGGATTATGATGCCTAAACGACAGCTGAGGCAGCCAACACACTGGCTCATATTCTCTGAAAAATAAAAACACATGCATACATTCAAAATGTTAATGTTAATAAGCAATTGTATATGTACTATAATAATGTTAGTGTAATATATAATAATTTGCATGCATGTATATATTCTGTGTGTGTATATACAATAGAGGTGCACAGTCATTTGTTTCCTTCATGTACAGGGATGAAAGAGATGGAAGCACAGTAGCACTTATTTACTGTTGCCTCTCACAGGATCGTGTCCAAATATATCTGCTTCTGGGAGAAGGAAGAGGCTTACCGGTGAACAAGCAGATAAAAGGAGTTGTGCTTATCAGATAAGACAATCAGTAGGTTTTATTTACAACAATTTTAGCCAATGCTTTTTTGGCAGAACTCGCTCAGATCTAGTGAAAACGTCACAAGTACAGAGATTTGTTTATATTCTGGGAAGTTTACTTCTCAGGAAAAAGTCTATTAACCTTTTTTAAAATAAGGAAACTTACAGTGAATTAGGAGGAGGGGTGTTTGTACAGTTCACCATGTTGCTCACTGAAGTTCTACAGAAATCATCTCTAATAAATAAAATTTCTCTTCTCTGACATGGTAAAAATATTCTAGTATTTTAATTCTTATTGAGGATTAGGGCATGCAAACATCATTTGCAGCATCTACATTGTTATTTTTCAGCCTCACAACTCAAAAGCAGATTGTCCAATTCATCTCAGAATATTTATTTTAAAAATATCTTTCTAGGCATAAACTTTGCATGAGAAATGTCATCTAGAATGGAGCTGCTGTCAGGAAAATAGGGCTTATAACAGAAACTGTCTTACAGCCTTAACTGTTTATCTGGGTAGACACCTATTACTGTGATATCTGAGTTTTTCTAATGTGATTCAATAGTAGGTGCAAATTTTCCAGTGTAGATATCCCCACATAATATGTGCACACATGCCCAAGCAGTTGAGTAAAAGTACATAACATGCACTTGTAAATACAAATACAAACTCTAAGTACTCATTGGGTTTCTTTTAGAGGGGATCAAGCAGCTGTGTAAACCAATCAGCTCTAAAGCAATCCAAACTGGAATTGGTGTTGCCACTTTAAATCCAATCAGTATTCCAAGCTGGACAGTACGCTGTTACTGCACTTTGGGCTTGGCAGGGTGGGGAGGTTTGACACCTCAGCCAGCTTTGGAGAAGCTGGGCAGCAACACCTCACTGCACTCCAGGTTTGGACAACCAGAACTGAGTTAAAGTGAGTGCAGTAAATACAATTTCCCCAAACAAGGTATTTCTAGTAGTGATAATTTAATATGCCCTTGCCCTGGGGTCCAGGATTAAAGGCTGACCTCAGCTTCATATCATCTTTACAAGGCTGCTGTCTCACTTCAGTCTGAAGCTATTATGTTTCCCATCAAGTTACTATCCTGATCATTCACATAACATCACTTAATATTTTCCCTGATGTTATACTTTTGTTTCATTTGCTGGCTATTGTGGACATTTTGGGCTCCCTTCTGATTTGCTCATGTCTGCAGGCCAATTTCAGAAGTGATATGTAAGGTTCTGTCAAATAAAACCTATTGCATTCACCTGAATACCTGAGACCTGCTTATATTGCTTCTCACAGTGTAAACTAGTGTGACTGCTATGCCAAGGAGCTGGAAGAAGGTGTAAGCTAAAGTAGTCCTTTAATTTATAGCTTCTCCTGGCTCTCTGTTATGTACGTTCATTACTCTAGATTTGCTTATTCACAGGTAGGGCAGATGGAAATAGGTCTAAGGGAGCATAAATTGGTGGAAAGGAGTTTAAAGTAGATTTACAGAATCTTCTGCATCACTTCTGAATTCAGCCCCCTCTCTATAACAGAGCTGCACATATTTTCAGTTGAGAAACAAATGTCTTATTTAAAAACCTGTAATGAATTGTTCACTAGAGGCTTAACCTCTGACACAAAAACATCTCTTATGCTTTGCTCCAAATAGGAGAATAGTCAGGCCTCATCCTCCATTTACCTGTTAATTTCATTCACAAGAGATTCAACTATAAAGTGGAAAAAATAAGGCTGTGATGTTCTGTGATAGCCTCAATGAGCCAAGAAAAGCGCCCAGATGTATACATGGCCTGAGAAAAGCCTCAGATACAGAGCCACTGGTGAGATACTGAGGACAGCGTGGGAGCGGGGAGCAGCTAAACAGGGAAAACCAAATAAAGATTTCTACATATGGCAGCAGTGGAAACTGACAGAGTGTGAAGAGTGAGAAAATAAAACTGGACTGAATGGTCTTCTGAAAATATATTGTCATTGCCTTTGCTGAGCAATCTAAGAGAAATCTGTGAGGTACTTGCTGTCTTAAAAGTTATTGGAAAGGATGAGCAGGGGGAGCTCATGAGTTCAAAGAACTCTCTTAAGAAGGAGAGAGCTAGATTGCAAGGTGGGTATTTGCACGCTTTCACTGCTCTACTATTTTAATCTTGTCTTTTCTTATTTCCCCTAGGACCTCCTTGTCTTTCATGACTCTTCATTCTGACAACCACCAAATTGCCTATGGGAATCGGAGTCTATGCATTAAGAGGTTGTTCCATTTTTATTTTCTGCAGAAGGTAGCGGTGTTTGCAATAGCTTTCCTTCACTCAACCCCCTTTGTCAAAAGGACAGCAAGCTGCATCTTGATATATTAAAGACATTTGATTAAATTAGTCAGACTATAATTGTTTCAATGGAAATGAAAGTTGGCTACATGATTACAGTATTAGGGATCAATATGTGAATACACAAATTTATCAAAGAAAGAAGATGGCTCCCTAACTTAGCAGCCAAAGATTAGTGCACTGTATTTTTTTTAAATAGGGTTTTCTGTCATGTGCAATTGTAAAATAAAAACTAAAGATCTAAGTCTGTTAATAATTCATTTTAATGCACTGTAAATGGTTCAAGTGGGAATTGCTTTAATTCTGTTCTCCCATTGGAATATTCATGGAAAGAAACATCAGGAATGCTTTGCATTCTGTCTTGAATATGAAGAAATTTGAGTACAGAGTGAAAGTTGCCTGGTGCCTAAATCAGTCTCCCTTTGGTTGTCTCAGTCAACTTCCATTTGGGCAGTCAAAAAATAGATTGATGCAGGAAGCTGTTGTCATGTCCATTTTGTGCAGACATTCTCTAGATTTTAACCAGGTTGGAATGGCTGACTGACTTTATGGGTGTTGGTAGCTGGATCATGAATGCAATTGCAGTGTTGGATAAATGTGTTTATATCTGAATTTAGGAGCAAATATAAAAAGATTTACATAAATATCAGCCTCTAACTCAACTCCTCCAACTCAACGACCCAACATCTGTGCATGGTCCTAATGCTTCCCTTGCTTAGTATATTTTACAGAGAAAAAGAAGTTAAAAATCATTCCTCCTTCAAGACTTTCAGGAAAAAGCTGTTTGTGCTCACTGAAATTCCTTAACTATTTGCTATCTTCTTTAATGAATCGAATACAGTCTCTTGCCTGAAAGCACAGGAGTGGAAAGTGCAAATCAGGGAGTAACAACAGACATTAATGAGAACTGACATTTTGTGTACAAGGCAGAATAAGAATTTTGCAGAGTCAACATATTGAGAAATTAAATCTCTTTCACTGACTTGATTGTGTTTATGTGAAAAGTCTACTCTTCATTTAGATATAGGAGGTTTGCTTTTAATAGTCCTGTCAATTACACTATTTCCTTTAGCACACATAAACCCAAACATGATTCTGTGTAAAACAAGTGCAACCCTCCTATATCTTTTGTCAGGTGTGTGTATTTGATCTTGTTCTTTTCAAACAACTGCTATCTGCTACATAGCACTGAGTTTACCTCAGTGGGAAAAAGGACACCTTTACATGGTCCAGTCCCTAATCAGTCAATTAATGAACATTGTGGTGGGGTTTTTCTGTGGCACACCTGCCCATAATTGAATTTAGGTCAGATCAGATGTTATACTTATACATCCACGGGGAGCAGAATAAAGATATCAACCATAAGGTACACAAAGATTTTTCTACCTTTTAATCTAAATGGAGCAGCTGCTAATTATTTTTTGGAGTACTGTGCAGATGTTTAATCCAGGGTCTAATTTTCCTGACTTTTCTAGACATTATCTCTTCATTGCGCCAGCTGAGAGCGATCAGGTCAGGCCATCCCATCTCATATTTTCCCAATTTATATCCTCCCAATGGTAAATTTAAAAACTCACAATAACTGGCAGTCGGTGACGTAGCAATGGGTGAGAGGGATCATTTCAGGCACATGTCCTAAACCTAGAATCTTATCCAGAATATCCTAACCCCATGAGTCAGCAAGAAAAAGTTGGACATCTCAGGAGAACAGGTTTCTTTGTAAAATTTCTGGTATTTCCAGCTCTCCAGCTGAAGCAGAAATACCTTGTAAACAGTCTTTTTGGTAGTACTACGGCATTTTCTCTTCTGGTCCCAGAAGGAATTTCAGGACTTGTCTATACAAGGGGGTAAGATGGAGAGGAGTGTTTAACTAAACTAAATTGAGTTAAAACTGATTTGAAAACGATACACATGACACAACAGAACATAATTAATTTTAGTGCACTAAGTCCATATTTATCACAAGCTCTGGAACCCTCTTTCAAAGTGAACTAAGTTTGATGTGAATAGAATTAGTTCAACCTAGCGTTTGTACATATTCAAAGGTGCAGTACGCTACTCTGGCAATCTTGAAACTGCTATCCCACACTGTGGGCAACCATTACTGGCCTGTTTACCTATGTATGCCCTTCACTGCTCTGGTATCAAGTTGACTGGATGTCCTTTCCCCTATTTTTAAAACTGATGCAAGGCTAGAATTTACCCATTTTCTACTATATTCAAGTGTCAGCATTGCTGCGATATTATCCCAGAAGCTTTACAACATGCCTTGGGCTTGGAGTTGTGCATCGGCATCTGGGGAGAAGCATTGGTGCAGGATACTCTTGTGAACAGCCACCAGAATAAAGATCGTTTTGTGAACATTACTACGCAGATGTCTGCAAGGAGTCACAACCAAAACACCATCCAGGGCAGGAGAAAAAGCAAACAACTCAGGATAATGTACATTCAAACCAGAGATGTCAGGAAGAGGAGCAGCTGTGAAAATGGGACCTGTCCATTTTTGGGAGAGCTAGGCAGAATTTTAATCAACTACATAATCATCAAACCCAGGAAGGATGACCAGCAAGACTCTTTGGAGGATGAACATGAGGAAACCAGTGAAGAGCTATCCCTGGAAAGCCAGCATCTCTTTGGGACTCAGGACCCTGATGCCAGTCAGGTAGCCAGCAAGACCAATTCCTGATATGCTGCAACTGAGTCTTATTCTCAGCCAGGAACCCAGTCTGGGTCTGAGGATGCAGATCCTCTTGAGGGAACCTCAGCATGTATCTATTACTGTGTGATACTTCTGTGCTAGCTTATGGTCCGAGTACCCGATGCTGCTGCCATTGGAGGCAGATGTAAGCTAGACATATTTCCAAGTCTCCAGCCCCAGCCTCCCTCCTTCCCTTAGCCCACACTGTCCATTTGGCCTCCCCATATATGTTTCTAAATGGTGGCTGCTCCAGCTGGGCAGTCGATCTCTGTGTCCTGCTAAAGCCCCAACTATCACCTTTTTCAAGCCCACACCATAAAGGCTATGTTCAAAATTCAACAGTTTATTTAGACAGTTGTTACAGGAAGAGAAATCTGGTTAGTAATCTGTGTTTGCATGAGATAGACATGGACATTGCATGTCCGTAAAGGTACAAAAAGTACAGCTCTCCACTGAGGTATAAATGGCCTATAACACACATTCTTAAAAGAAAAGAGCTTTACTTTAGAGCAAAGAAAGCTCTTAATGGCTTCCCACAGACTTACATAGAGACTGACTGGGAACAGTGAATGTTTCAGACACCCATTGCAGAACACTTTATATTTACTCCTATATAATTTCACCCTGTCTGCAGGGAGATAAAGTAGAATCCATGACTGAGAAATTTCTTGATTTTGGTCTGGACTTTATGGAGGATAGCTGCCCTGTCATTCCCCCCCTCTATTGCTTGCAACTCCCTTCCTCTTCTACAGAATTTCTGGGGGGACCATCTTGGTGAATATCTTCACAGTGTATCTCACTGGTCTGTCTTTTGCCTTTTTGAATAAGCCCATTCTCTGCCTCCTAGCCACCCTCCTCAGTGTAATGTCACTGAGAGTCAGTACAGCCTAAAGGGGATGTAGAGGGGATTACTATCCAGCTCACCCTGATGTCCCTTGCTAACCTCTCCAACACCATATATGCAAAATTGCAAATCCAAACTGTGAACATAATTCCCAACTCCTCTCTCCCCCGCATGGCATCCAAGGCACAAAAGCAAACCCAAACAGCATGTACTTCACAAACAAAAATCCCAGCACAGCCCTCTTTATGCACACAACACTTACCATCTTTGAGATTTCCCCAAGACTGGGAATCTCAGGGAGGGAAAATCAGAAATGCATATAAAAATGCTATTGTAGTCTGTCTGGAATAGGAACAATAATCATTTGTGTTTTTCCCTGCAATAGTCTGGAGCCTCAAGGACAGGCCTTCATCAATGACTGAGTGACTAGCTAACCTGGGAGACAAAATACAGAAAACTCAGGATTAAAATGTTGCAGACCTCATTGCAAAGTTCCAAAGAAAGAAAAAAACAGTGGAAAGCTGACATAGGTAGCAAAAGGAGTGGAGCTCTCCCGAGAGATTGTTGGAGCGGCCAAAGACAGTATTGCAGTGGAGAAGGATAGTGTTATCATGGCAAAACGCAAAAGACAGGGAGCTGCAAATCCCTCAGGCAATTCAGAGCCAGAATGCTCTGCTGTTAGGTCAGTGGGCAATGCAGTGCTGTAAACTAGGATCCAGCTATGTTCTGAAGCCCCATGGACAACACAGGATACTAGGAACATCAGCAACTCCTCCCCACTGTACCCCTGCAACAGTGCTCCCAGAGGCCATTCCCTTCACAAATCCAAGCTTAGGGCAGCAAGAACAACTGCACCTGGAAGACCAGCTCTTCTGAGATATCTAACATCATGATAACTTTGAGCCTCACCATACAACACCAGAAGGTCCAAGAACAAGAAGAAGCAGAGGCAAGGTGTCTACTCACCTGTGACTTGAATCCTCCCTCCCCTTGTTGGGTTCTGTCTTCCACTGCACTATGTGACTTTTAATTAGAACAATAAACAAACAAATTCAAGGTTTATTTCAATTTGTTTTATAATACAGTGCATAATAATAAAAATCATTAAAAATCATTTATAGAGAGCCCTCAATGCATTTTTCACTGAAGATCCATAGATTTTAAATAATTCATAGGATTTTACAAAAGTATCTAGGCACAGAGACAAAGTAAAATAAGGATTGTCATAATGTTCCACTTCCTATAAACAACAACACACCGCTCACAATCCATCCCTCCTCACTCCGTGGTTAATGACTGGATGAACAGCTGCACATTTTCAGGCCTAAGACTCAAAGTAAGAGTAATGGGCATCCCCAACATTTTCTGTTGGACGCCTGGGTGACTGCTCAAACCGCTGAGCAAGTGTCTGCACCTCAGTTCCCCACACATTGTTAAGACTTTCTCCCTTACTCTCACACATATTGTGTAAAATGCAACAGTCAGCTATAGTCTTAAGCACATGTTTTTTTCTACAGCTTCCAGCCTATTCCACAAACACAGTTATCTCCCTTTCAAGTGGCCAAATGCACGTTCCACTGCCATTATGTAGTTACTGAGATGGCAGTTAAACTGTTCCATCCTTCTGGCCTAGCCACCTGTGAAAAGCTACATTACCTAGGGAAGCAGAGAATAAGACGGGTCTCTAGGATAACTGGAGCAATCTCCACATCATTAATAGTGATGCAGTGAGCAAACTGTCCACAGAGCTGAGTTCTGAAAGATCCAACCATTGTGGACCCTTCCAGATAATTCTGCATTTATGTTTGTAAACCTGCCAGGGTGGTCAGCCAGTCCTTGGAGCACTGTGGAGAAATACCCCTTCCTGTTTAATCATTCAGAGTCCTGGGGGACAGGAGTGGGGACTCAAACAGTAGACCCATGGGTCCCATCAGTTTCCCAATATACTTAAGGAACCCCCTGTATACAAAGCCATCAAGTATCTTCTGAGCAATAGCACGCTTTATAGCATGGTACAACAGTACCTTTCCATGTACTTTTCAGTACTTTCAGTACCTTTCCAGTACCTTTCCATGGCATCTCACATTTGCATGACAGTACCTTTCCATGGCATCTCACATTTGCATGACAATGGTGGTTGCATTCTGGGGCAGCCAGTTTCCAGATGCCAATGGGAACCCATTTCTCCATGGGGAGGTGGCACCACAAGTTGGTATGATGTCACTGCAGCTCTGGGGCTAGTTCAGCACATATGAAAAAAGGTTGCTTCACCATACTGTAATTCTCTCACCAGTACTAGTCATTCCAGGTCTGCAGAACAATCATTTCCCACCAACCAACACTGGTTTCCCAAACCAGAAACAACACTACATGGTGTGAAGCCACTCCAGGAACTGCTCTTTTAGTATCACTCACCTGGCTTCCGCTATGCATCCCACAGTGCAGAACGAGAAAAATTGCAGAATGCAAACTGCTCAACAATAAAGCAAAGGACTATGGGATACCTTCCGAGAATGCCACATGCTTAGTATGCAGCAAGCTGCCACCATGTATACACAATGATGAGAACTGAAGGACACACAGCCATCCCATGTGTACACTATTAGCGATGCTTACTTGCTGCGAGTAAAATAGTGCATGTCAAATCAATCTGGGTTAAACCCCTGTGTAGACAAGCCCTAAAAAATTCCAAAACAGAGATTCAAAAATGAAATTATTTTTAATAATTATAATGCCACCAAGAATCACAAGTATCATCAGAATACTGCACACTCCATTCACGCCCCCACAACAGCGGCAACGGGCAGAGAGGACATTGATTCAGCCATCCTGGCTCAATGCCAGAAGAAATTTCCCTGTCCTAGGGGAATCGCCATCTGCCCATTTATCTCAGTTTTACAGCCCTTTTGCAGTGCTCTGGCAGTGCAAAGGAGCCACAGAGCAGGGGCTCGGTTCTGGCCTTTTGTCAAAAGAATTAAGTACCCCCAAGAAGGGAATAAAACTAAAATACACACAGACTCAGAAGAACAGAAATGGAAGGGCAGATAGTTTCACCATGGAGACAATCAAGACAGTGGGATGTTAAATTAGTTTCTACGTGGAGGGGATAAGGAATAGAATATCCAGTTAGTGCCTCAGTTTCAGATTATAAAAATAAAAAGTATTTGACAATTTAAGACTTATTGACCTCAAACAGTTAAAAAGCTTAAGATTCAAAGATTTTTTTCTTAAAAAAGCAGCTCTCCGATTACAAGAATGATCCATTAAAATTAATAGAATCTTTTTCACTTGCCTGATGAGAAATTACAGTCATGCACAGCAGTTTGAGTCAGAAAAATCTTAAATGTCAGAAATAAACTGCAAAGCTCAAGAAGTCTCCAAATTATCATCACAGAAGAGGTCTGATCTTCTCTCACTTATACTGGTGTAAAACTGGTGAAAGTAAGAGAAAAATCTGGCCCTCAGTGTCCAACCACACAGTGCTGCTGCTTGAAATATTATTGCCCTTCTTATTTCAACCCTTTTCAATGGAAGATGCATTTACAATAAGATACAGCAATTAGAATCATAAGAAAATACACTATTGTCAATGATTGAGTGTCCCTTGATTAGCTTCTGCTCCAGTCTGTATTTGTTCGCATCACTTGTTCCTTTCTGTTTTCAGGGCCCACAACTGCAAATCAAATGTCAGACATAAACAAAGAATCACAATCTACTTTCACTGAAATGAGATTTCTCCCCACACTAATGGGGGAATGGAGGCTATTCTCTTTTCAATACGCAGAAAAGTTTCATGTTTAAGGCCGCACAGACAAAGAAAAGAATATAAACCCTTCAGTGAGTACCACAGTGTCTTTTAGGAGATGAATTATCTGGTGTGGAATGCAATATCCTATGTTTTTATCTCGTACTTTATCTTTGTAGCTCCTATTCCATGCCTGTTCTTTAAGACCCACTCCAAGACTTAAATGTCACCTGCCTAAATGTTAGACTAGAGTAAGTCTCTGTAGATCTAGCTGACTTTGGTTTGGGGGCGGATAAAAATCAATGATCTTTTATTTGAAAATATCATATCTTCTCAAAATAAATTATATTAGTTTATTTTTATTTAAATTAAATACAGGTTTATTTTTTTTTAAATTATTTTTTAATATTATTTTAAAAATATTTTTGAAAAGTAGTTTAGGCCTTAACATAGACCATCAATTTCATATTTAATTATAAATAGATTTATTTTTAGAAAATTCATAATTATAAATTATAATTAAATTTGAAACTGACAGTCTATGTTAAAAACTAAACTACTCATAATCTATTAAAATCATTTAAATTGAATACAAAAAATAATATTAAGCAGAACATGTTTGTGCCAAATTTTAAAGAAAGTCAAACTAGTGAACTCTTGGATGTCAATGTTGAAGCACCTGAAACCTGGAACTAGAGTTGTTGAAGTGCTAATCCAGCTTTTCACAGCAGTAGTCTCTTCTACGGGTACAGTGAAAATATTTTCTTCTTTTCAGTTTATTCAATTAGTTCAGTTTGATGACTAGTTCTCTGAAAGTTAAGAACCCAGCTGGGAGTTGGAAAACCAGGAAAGCTTGTTTTCCTTTACCAAACTATGAATAAAAGAGAGTTCTAAAATCCTGAAGGAAATGGTGACTGGAAACAATCAGTTCAATTCATTCACTAATACTTTGTGTATTCACTAATTCACAGCTATTACTTCGTTTAATAAATCAGTTTGTTTTAAATGCAAACCATGTTTCGAAAAACTTTTTTCTTTTGTGTTCAGCACACTTAAAGTAGTTTTTTTTATTTTAAATTATGTTGTTTTGTGCATTTCTAATTTATTTTGAATTTCCATCCAAACAGAGCTTGACACAAATCAATAAAAAATTAATCATCATCTAGTAAATAAGAAATGTATTATTCACCATGTTCTAAAATAAAATTGTAAAAAATAATACTCTGAACACATGTAAGTTAAAGTGTGTGTGTGTGTGTGTGTGTGTGTGTGTACACCTACACAAGTCATTAGGAAAAAGAAGCACCACATTTACCATAAAGGCTATATTTAGTTGCAAATCAACATGTTGTAATAGTTACCAACCAAGAAGAATCAACCTTTCTTTGGGAAAATAACTAAAAAGTACATATGCAAAATAATGATTACCATCGATGATTTAAGCAAGGTTTCGTGCTTCCTGATTTAAATTATGATTAAACTTGGTGATTTAAATTGATTTGATTTAAATCAATCCACCCTACTCTGGTCTGATCAGGTACTTTATAAATGACCTTGCTCCAAATAATATTATTACCTAAATCAGACACTCCATTATCTACCAGCACTTGACTTTCTTTGCACTGGGTCTGACCCTTGGTGCTGTATGGTTCATAGCACGATTCATGAAATTCTAAATGAAAAATATTTCTTTTTAATCCAGTTATCTTTGGTATTTTTTTAGGGCTAAAGGCAAGTTGAGTCAAACAGATACAATGTACACATAGTCTGAAATCATATAGTTTATAGAATATGTTGAAATGTCACCTCCTCTGGATATTGCATAACTTTCATGCCTTTGTTTGTAGATAAAATAGGGTCCATGTATTTGATTTAATTGACACATTTTATTTCCACTTGTTCTGCAACAGCAGTCGAAAAATGAGGCTACTCTTTGCTATGGGATTAATCTTCATTAAGCTAAGGGCCATCAGTGCACTCAAGTATCCAAAGTGACCCTGTCAGACATTAACAAACTCCATAGAATTAGCTAACATTACCACAGTGTCAGTAAGTAGGCCATCTTTAATGGCCATATGTCATTACGAGTGTAGTCAAATCTCCTTGCGCCAACCATGATTTATTCATTTTACAATTATACTAACTCCACCACAGTAATTTATGCAGGAGATTTCCAAAATTCATTAGGTGGTCTACTGATGAGTTCTGAATTAATTTGTTCACTGAATTTGCTTGCATAAATTGTCATGCTCATGGAGATGATGCTGACAAATAATCCTTTAACTTTAAACAACATTGTGGATAACTAGTTCCTCGGGTTCTCAAACTCCTTCACAGTGTGATCTACATCTTAATAGATAGAGCCCTGCACGGATACAAAACTTGTATCTACATCTGAGCTGCGAGCCCCAGAAACGATCCCCAGATATTAAAGCAGATATCTACAGATTTGCAGGGCTTTAAATACAAAATTTGTATCTGCATCCATCTGCAATTTGCAAAAATGATCCACGATATCCGCAGATATGGATGTGGAGACCTGCAGATATAAAGCAGATATCCACAGATTTGCAAGATATTTTCTATTAATAGAAACACTATCTTGGGGACAGTTCTCCTCCCATTCACGATTACCTGGACCTCGTCCCCACTCTGAGAGGTGATCAAGTAACATCCCTATGGCCATATTAAAAATTGTTTACACGGAAAAGTATTAGGAATGGGTTTAAAGAAGTCCAAAATACATTAATGTTATATGGAAACAAAGAGAGGTGGTACTGAGTAACAAGCTACCGTTCCAGGGGTCATCAGCAAGTGCTTTACAGATCACTGGCAGTTCATGGGTCACCACTGAGTTAGACCCTGATGCATTTTTGTAATTATGACAGAAGCATGCACTACCAGTGGGATTTTAAAACATGATTTAGCAAGTTAAGTGCCCAGCCCAGGTGACTTGCAATGGGATGCAGATGCCTAATTCCTGGAGGTGATTTTGAAAATTCCCTCCTTAGGAACTGAAAATGAAAATAAAAGGGAAAGCCTATGCCTTATGTATCATAGTAAAGAAAGCAACAAAGGCAGAGAGATTAATACAGTGGGTGTACTTTCGAATGCCATTAAATCAATTATCTGCAACAGTATTCTCATGGATATTGCATTTATCTAGCTTTCTGTTCATCCTTGTCTAAGTAACAGTCCCAGTTTCCATTATTCTCAGCGACCTCCATAGGTAACAGTGATCTGTTTGCTCACTCCACATGTCTCTTGGTAGTGATGAGTTTTCCCTGAAAATGTGCACTTTTAAATATGGGGTTAACAAGACAACCACTTGTTTATTAGAGACAATCACTTTTGCTCATCTGCGCTTGACTTTGTGATGTCATATTTCATGAGATACATTTTGTTCCCTAAGACTCTCTAGAATTCTTGTATATTTCTTTGTGCATTTCCCGATGAGAACTACACTATAGCCTCCAAGAGTTATCATATATTGACACTTTACGGTTTATTTTATGCACTGCACATGACTTGAGGACACTACTTCACAAACATTTGTACAGTGATTAGGCAAGAATGGTCAATTTTGACTGTTTTCTTTCTTAGAAAATTCACAAATTTCTAATACCCTCTGTGTCTGAACATCTGTACTGTGGAGCATCCCCCCTCTTCCTGCTGTCCAGAGAAAGAACAAAGATGGATGACTAGCCTGGGGCCTCTGTGGAGAGCTCCAGCACCATAGCTTCTAAAGTTGAAAAATACTAACTGAATATATTTATATATGTCACCTAACTTTAACATGTGAACCTTGTAAAATAGCCTTAGAGAATAAATCATTTATTCCTTAATGCAAACATATATTTTTCCTTCTAATCTGAGAAAGCAGATGAGAGAATCAAAAGCTTTCACTCTGAAATACTCTACGTAGGCCAGGCCGTTGGAACAGTAAAACAACACCTACCACAGAGAAAGAACATATATCAGTAGTGTATGCCAGTTTAGTTCTGCTCATCAGTGAACTGGTACTGCAGAGCCAAAACTCTGCACATTCTTTGCCCCACTGCGCTCAGGAAGGGAGGAGCTTGATGTGCAGTGCTCCTTTTCCCATGTGCCTGGGCCCAAGGTATGGAGGTAAGGAAGTAAGAAATTTCTTACTGTAATATTCTATAGACAGACGAAGCAGTATGTACTCATTTAGTATTATTAAATGTTTATTAAGAACTTGGCTACGCTGAATAGCTTACATTACATTCAGCATAAATCAAATATAATAAAAAGTATCTTCATTCTTAAATTCTATATTTTTAGTGTTAGCAAAATGTCTAGATAATTATATTTTTGAAGTTTGTAAGCCTACAGAGGGTGTCAATGGAAACACTGAACAGGCAGAAAGAGAAAATAAAATACTTGAGCTCCAAAAATATTAAAATACCTGACATTTTAAAAACAAAACAAAAATTTAGTTTTAAAGAAGACATTAGTTTGCTTCCACACAAACAAAGTATTTAAAGTAAAATACAGTAAAATTTAATGTATTTTCAATATTTAGACGTGATTGTATGATAAAATGTACCATTGTATTAGTTATCAATAGCAAGTGTATAAATAATTACCACTTTTTCTCATTTGTTTTTCTATAGCCTCCTGACCTGAAATATCTGTTTGCAATGAGCCCAATCTTGATTATATTACTCACGCAAAACTCCCATTGAAGACATTTGGGATTCAGAGACAAATTCATCTCTGGTGTAACCAGCCATGGAGAAAATGGACTAACACTTGAGATAAATTCGACCTATTGCTTACTGCCGTTATCCATGCTGACAAAAAAAAAATCCTTGATCCTGTAACGAGTTCAATTTGAGTGGATTCCTGCACAGACAGAGAACCCCACTGTCTTTAGTGAGAGTCCTTGCAAGTACAAGGTGCACCCATTAATTAGAGCCAGCTTCATTAATAAAACGAACTTCTAAAAAGCATCAAATGGCATCAGTTTTGTTCTTCCAGTCCAAACATCCTGCAGGGGGTGGATGAAAGATTAGAGCATTACCACACTTCTGGAAGCATATTTTATTAAAGATGAGCTGCAGGTGTTCAGTAACTTTGAAGTCAAGACATATATTATATTATAATTGCTCGCAAAACCAGAAAATACTGCCTTTGGAATATCATAGGAGTTCAAAAACAAAATGTTCAATTGTGTCATTTAACAAGCATTTTATGAACATGTCCCTATACTAATTCCTGGACAAAAATATCAACTTAATACTTAAAAGGGTTTCCAGTATGAATGGTGATAGACCATTTTGCTCCTTCCAGATCATAAAGGGATCATGTCCCAGATTTCATTAGCACAGTGAAACAAAAAAAGAATATGCACGTTGTATGTCATCCAAGGCACCCCACCAAAATCAATAGACTGTAAGTATAAAAAATCAAGTCTTTTTAATTTATTGAATAGTTTTTGGTCAAAATTACATTTTCTCTCATAATATAGCAGAACACAAGCCATATTCATAACTCATTATAAACATTTTACTATGGCTTTATATAAATAAATTGCTGTGATGTTACAGTATTTATTGCTGCTCTACTATGAAGACTTCAGCATGAAAGAAACTGTTAACAATACATTAGTGCCTACATACATTGTTCAGTTGATTAAGTAAAAGTGAGGCATCACCCCAGGCCAAATGCTGAAGTTCTTTCTCTGAAGTGAATGGAATTTAAAAAAGACTCACTATTGGCAACATGTTTGCATAGCTAACTCAGTGCAAAAGTGTGTCTGTCATAGTGTTAGTATTTTACTGGTTTATAGTAAATTTTTTATTCGTTCTTGCTTGGAGAGGTGGATTGTTGGAATTTACATTTTTATGCTACCTACATACCTTTCAAATGTCTTTCATTTCAAGGGAAGTCACTCATTTCATTCCCAAAGCTGCCAATGTTCCCCGCATACCTGATGTCTCTGTGCTTTTATTGTTGAAAACATATCGTGACCATTTGACAAAGACAGCAACTAAGGCCAAAACACACAACAACCTACTTGGAGAGCTGGCGAGAATGACATGGGGTGCCAGTGCCCAATGTTACACATCTCTGCCTTGGCACTTTGTTACTCAATGGCAGAGCATTGCACTTCAGTATGGACTCGCTTATCTCACACAACAATGGTCGACGTACAACAAAATTACACCATGCGTATCGTTTCAGGCACACTTAAATCTACTCCTTTACCAGTTCTCTGCAATATTGCTCCACCCAGTGTTCTCAGAGGAAAGCATAGCAAAGCCACTAGACTCTCACCCAGCCTATCAGAAGACAACAAAAGTAGGGCCAGTTGGCAGATTGAGAGCTGTTTGGGGGCTTGGTTTCCATTTTGGATTTGTGCCAGTACTGTGTTCAGTTGATACTGCCATATGGTTTTAGGAAGATGGAATACATTTGGAAGATGGTCTATCTTTCAAATAAGCAGAGAGTTTGGGTTCACACCCAAATGTTTGTGGAAGCCAGAGTCAGCCTCATCGAGGCCCTATATTTCCAGACTGGCTTTTGGCCAATCTCCTCCTCCCTCCCTCCCCCGACTTCTTGAGAAAGTGGCTTCAATTGGAGCCACACAAGCAGTGAATTCTCAGCTGCACATGTAATTACCTCTAAAATGGTGAAGGGGGGAATCCAGATAACTTACACTGATACAGCCAGCATTAACTTACCCATAAAAGACCCCCAGAGTTACGGAAAAATGAAGTAATGGGAAGTGCCCTGACTTCAGTTCAGTCATTTCCCCAGTCATGCAGCTATGAAATTTACCCTCCATCAATTTAACTTTCCTACATGAATAAATGTTTTGTGTCCCTAATTTTGGGTCTTTGACATGTGGAAAGGTATATGTGACCACCTGTGAAACTTTGTGTACTGGGACATTACACCATTCTGTAAAATTTGTTTTAATTATCTTATATAATGTGTGCAAAGGGCTATCAATAGGAGTTGTTTAGAAAATGCAAGTTATTATATTTAACAATGCATGCTGATTGCAGTATCTTATAATTAAACATAATAGGCTTCAGTATGTGTTCCTTATTTAAAGGGAAATTAATTTTTTAAAATAACCTTTACTTAAGTATGTAACAGCTGAATGTTGCTGAAATAAGTGTCCTTAAAAAGTCTTTCCACAAAGGTTTACGTTAAATGTGATTATTCTGTAATGCATATAGCAAAGTGAATATGAACTAAAAATATTGTGCCTGTAAGACAGGTTGATGCTTCAAAAACTAAACCATTGTATAAGACCTCAGCCCAATATGATCTTGGGCTGAAGGTGAGAACTAGAAACCATCTTCCAGAGCAGACTTGGCAGTAGGAATTCCTCAGATATGGGCTACAGTCATTGCAAGTGGTAGCTCTTATTATAAAAGAAAATGTTCTGCCATTAGTTTATAATTATTTGTAGATGTTACTTATCCTGTCCTCTCAATGCAACCTAAAGCATTTCACAATCTGCATACAGTGGCTAGCACGAAAAAAGTCAGTATTTGCCAACAATTACTGTAGAGTGTCACACACAATTTCACTAGGCCTAGAATAGACAATGCTTGTGTTTTCTCAGATACTATTGTATGGTAACTCTTCATAACTGCTGACTTTAATGGCAACTGCAGTATATTCGGCACCACTGAACTGCAGCCAATGATGCACAGAACACTGCCCAATAAGAGGAGGCAAAAATGGTGGCAAAAACCAGGGGCAAATTCCAGCTCTTTAAAAAGGCAAGCTGAAATCTTGACTATCCACCCAGAACAGATAGGGCCATTCTGTTCTCACCTGAGAGAGAGAGAGAGAGAGAGTCATTCTGTAAAAATAAAAATCTACATGATCTTTATTGATTCCTTTGGCAATCCCTGAAGCTCTCATGTTTAGTCACCAAGCCCCCACTTCCTTTTGTGGTCAGTGAGAAATGAGGGAGCTCAGCACTGCACAGGATGAGGCACTGAATTCTCACTGGTTTGGAGACATCCCAGAATGTGCTAAATTTGTTAAATATGTTACTGTTCAGTCACCTTTAAGACCACTTGTAAAAGAGACCCTGGGGTTTTTCTTCCAGAGGGTGGCAGAACCTGACTGCGCCCATTTATTTACACTGGGTGGCTCCAGCATAGGCCCCAGTTCCTTATTACTTGAAAGGGGGCACTGCCTTTCCAGGCCTTCTTAAGTCTTTCTAAATGGGGGATGGAAAGGAAAGTGAAATGCCCCAACACATCTGAGGATACCCCCTTCCCAGGGGCCCTAAAAGGCATGGGGGAGTCCACAGTGCTGCCAACGATACAACGCCCACCTAGTGGGTTGTGAAATGTCTCTGGCTGTTCTGCTGAGTCAGGCTTAGTCAATCTGGCTTATACTGGGAGTTTGCTGCATTCTCCCTAGGGTTGGGGTGAAGATTTTGTGGCTGGGAGTTCCCTCTGTGGCTTCAGGGGTCACTCCAGCAGTCTCCTGCTTAGAGCAATATTGCTCTTCCTCTCCAGGAAATTGCAGTTTTCTCCCTTTTAAAGACCTCCTCCCTACCACACATGATTGACAGGGCTGCAGGGGTGGGGTTAGCCCTGGCACCAGGCCCTCTGTGGTACCTTTCTCATTAGTGTAGGGCCTATATACCTAGTTACACCACTGGGATGCATTTTAAAAGATGGAACAAATCTGAACCCAAGTATATGATCGTTTTGCCACAGTGATGGCTGAAAATAAGGAAGGTCTTTCATATTTTCATTGTAGCTTACCTTAATTACAGCTACTATATAGCTAAACACATGACATGTAGGCTGCTCCCAGTACCGGTACTACATCCAGTACAAAAAACCAGGGTAAGTGGAGTCTGTAACTACTAAAAATCCAAACCCTGCTGTGCTCATATTGTTTTTGTTACTGTTCGCACTAATCAACAGGTCAGTTACAGGTTTCACCTCATTGAATTAGCTGCATGATTGTTGAAAGCTATAAAGCACCACTTGGCTCCATTTCTGTCAAAACTGCTGTATTACATTTGCTCAGGTTCTAAAGGATTATTCATAACAAATGTATTGATCTGTTCAAAATCATTTCAGCAGAAAGCAGCTCTGTAAAAGAAACCTTCACTGTCTGCAGATCCGTAGCCCCACTGTAATGAGATGTCTAAATTGCATGAGAGATACCCATTTTTTTTTATTAACCCATTATTTGAAGCTATGTACTTTAGCGTGGAATGACATGTGATTTTATTTGTTTTACTTAAAACTTTCCAATTATCTGTGCAATCGAGAGACTGAAATCATGCATTACCCTACCTAGCCCACAATGCAAAGCTGCTAGCATTGCCAGCCTCTCCCTTTCGCACCACACTGCCACTGTATGCTACTAAATCTATTTTCAGCTAACTGCAGCAGGAAAATCTCATCCCTACATCAATTTCTTACTTTTCCTCCTTACCTTTTAATCAACATTTCTTGGAATAATTGGCTGTTATGCCATTTTTACAAGGTGATCACAGGTAAATTAAAATCTATATATAAACAATAGTGCTGATGCAGAGGAATGGAAATTTCACTCTGCCTGTGACAGTAAGACCCCCTGGTATCCAGGGGAAGGATTCACCCCAAAAGCAGGTTGCCACTGCTTCCCGGCCTGGTAGATGTCTTCCAGGAAGAAGCATCTTTAACTTATTGCTAGGGCTCCAGCCATGCAGATGGGGTGCACTGAATTCACCTGAATCCTGATCATCTTGGCCTGCCCCCTTTGTGGGCTATCATTGCCCATTCTTTAGGGGATGATGACCTTAAAATGTCTCCCTGGATTAAAACCTCCCTCCAGGTTAACAGAGGTTGCACCACTGAAAAGTTAAAGTGGTTCAAGCTTCATATACTGAATCTGGCCCACTATGTTTAGGTTACACATTTTCTATGGCACAGCACAGGCTGCAGTCAAAAGTTTTTGCAAATGTACTGTAATGAGATTAGTAGTTTCTATTAGATCATACCAAGCCTGGTATTTGGCAGTCTGCTGCCAGCTATCCCACAGGGGTAACAAGTCACTGATCATTTCTAATGTAAGAAGCGATCTATAGCTGTTTCCTTGACTATTCAAAAACAGAAAAAATGCATACAGTCTGTGTTTGGAGAGATGTCACTCATTATGCATCCTAAAACAACGAGGGTTCTGTGGCACTATAAAGACTAACAAATTGCATCCTGTTGCAAATGATTACAGTGTAGTGTTTTCCTCCATCTTCTCCCCCATGGTATCCATACAAACAAGAAATGGCCAGTAGGATAGTTCCAAAGCTGTTACCAGTAACAGATTATAATGTGTTTACTATGAAGGCTGTTAATCCTAAATGCTATAAAATAGCTTGTCATATTGAAAGCAAAAGCAATGTTCAATTCTGTATCCTCATTATAGGACTTCTTATCTCTCTCTCTGATCACTGTTTGCTGAAATATTCCATTTGCTTCAAGACTGCTCCTCACTTGCCAACATCTAAAGAGCAAAACTAGGGAGAGATCTCCTTCCTGGACTTCTTATCTTAGTTACACAGAACTCTCTTTCTGGGCTCCTGCTCAAGTTACACAAGGATTGGTACCACTTTGGTTTAAATTCATTTTGCTTTAATTTTATTGCTCAGCATACATTCCTTATATGCAGTGCTGGTCCCAGGATATTAGAGAGACAAGGTGGGTGAGGAATGAAGAAGAGCTCTGTGTAAGCTCAAAAGCTTGTCTCTCACACCAACAGAAATTGGTCTGATAATAGGTATTACCTCACAGATCTCATTCATTCCTTATACAGATAGCCAAAGAAGAGAAAAATATAGCAATGGGGGAAAGGGAAATGAGAAAAGGAAAGATAGAAGATGAAAGATCAACAAAGAGAGGACATGTAAAACAAAATGAGTTGCTGTTTTGTCCATTTTTCATTTTTCTCTCCCTTCTTTCTTCTTAACCCCCTTTTTCTTTTATCTGCCTTCACTTGTTTTCCTCTTCCTTCTTTGCATGCAAGGCCTGATTTTGCCCCTCTTTCACACATAAAGTATCATTTTAGTTCATAGTAGTGTTCTTAACACAGCCACTAGCTCCATGGCACTCAACGGGGCTATTAAAGTCTAAGATACTACTTGGCTTTAATAGGGATAGAAGGAGTTGGGTTTTCAAGCGCCTTCCTTACTCTTTCTGTTCTATTTTGTCCTGTTCCAGGTCCTCAGCTTGTGTCTAAAATATTCTTACAAGCAAGTGAAATAGTTAAAGTTTTCCAATCAGAACTGGTTTCTCTTCAGACAGCACCTCACCAGTTTGCTACTCACGTTAGGGTTCCAACACTTTGTTCAATCCAGGCAGGCAGCATTGGTATTCTAGAGGCAGCACTTCTGCCTGTCTGAGAGCATGATCAAGCCTTAATCAGGGCAGCTGGGATTCCTCTTTCTCCTGAATATCTCTTGATATACAGTACTGAGCTACTTAATTTAGTCCCTTTAAATATGTGACAATAGTTTATCAAGACGCTGGTACTGCATCACAGTATTCAGTCACAGCAAATCAGTATCGGCAGATGGAAAACAACCTTAATGGTAGTTAATAAATAGAATGCATGCATTATTCTTTGCCATTTTAGTGGCAACTGTGCTTTCCCCATGTCTATGGATATTTAGACCTAATAGGAAGATGAACTGACATGATTTGATTGCATGGGATGGCAGGATTCAAGAAGCCAGCACAAGAAGTCTATTACAGAATCTGTACCAGTGCACAGGGGTACACTGGAGGCACAGTATAATCAGGCCAGTGTGTCGCCAATAGATCTATAACTACACAGATCAACTGGCCAAATTCCCCAAGTATTAGTATGCAGCTGGCTCCAAGGCCAGAGTAACAGCTGCAGAGCTGCTTAGATGATAGTACATGATCTGCAGTGAAGGATTCCCTCCCACCACAAGCCCATCGGAAATCCCCTGACCACAGCCTTTGTACCTATGACCAGAATTTGGCCCTAAAAGGAAAAAAAAGAGAAGAAATAGAAATATTTTTTGGCAATTTTACTCAGTGGAAACATTTTAGATTATTTTGTTTTACTCTTGATTTATAAGAAGGCCTCAGAAAAGTAATCAGTGTTGCCAGTCTGGATGTGTTGTTGAAATGTTTATGAGATTTATGAATCCGGCTTCTGGCTTTTGACATTCAATTTTTGAAAACAAATTCAAGTGGTATTTCTCAGAAAGTAAGCACAAAACTGAAACAGTCCATCTTGCTTACATTTCTCGGCCCTTTTTCCTCTCTTGAATCCCCTGCTCACCTTTTAGGCCTGAGCCCAATAGTGCTCTGAAAGAGAAAACGAAGAAGGGTGTGAAAATATCAGATTTGTGGGGTATGTTAACAAAACAGTTTCTTTGTTGACTTTGATAAACTGTCAACATTTACTAATCCCTATTGCCATCTCCAACTCTTCAGAAGAGGGAGTAGGGACATGCCACCTCAGTGGCATAAGAACCCTCCAAAGTTCATGCCAGATGGCTGGGGAAATGACTCACCACTACTCACTGCATCATCTCTCCTCAACCTTGTGGAACTTTTATGAGTTTGTGACTTTTCTAAGTTAATCCTGGCTGTAGTAATTTATCTGGATTTCCCCTCTGCCATTTTCTAGAGGTAATTACATGGCCAGCAGGGAAATCCCTGGTTGTGTGGTTCCAGTGGGGGGACCACACTCTCAAGGAGCCATGGGGAAATATAGGTACTTTGTGGGGATGACTCTGGCTTCCACAGACATTTGGGGACCAGCTCAAAATCTCTGCTACTTTGCAAGAGAGACCATGTTCCAAATGTATTCCATCTTCCTAATACCCTATGACAATATCAATTGCATACAGTGCTGGCACAAATCCCATACTGAAACCAAGCCCCCAATAAGCCCTCAACCTGTCAACAGACCCTACTTTTTGTCATCTTCTGATGGGGTGAAGTAGGGTCCAATGACCTTCAAGCGGCAGGCACAATAGTTTGTCATGTTTTCAAGGAGGAAATATTTGCCCCTCTCCTCACAAGGTCCTGATCCTGGGAAGGGCTGATCACCCTATGTACCCATTGAAGTTAATGAGTTAGATGCCATGCAGCATCTCTCAGGACCTTGCAAGATCTGGCCCCCAGGTTATAAAAAAGGTAAAATTGTTGGCCCGGCTCTTTGGGCTTGATATAGAAAGTTGCATAGGGACCATAAAACTGCCCTCTAGACAGCTGAGGAATTCCTTCAGCATTAGGTAATCAGAGCTCTACATCACCTCTCCTTGTCATTCCCTGTGTAGGGGATGTGCTGGAGGGCAGGCTAGGGAATAGCTAGATCACACTACACTCTGGTGATTCCCATCCAACATATAAGCCCCAGGGACCCATTGGAAGCCAATATAACTGAGTAGCCCTGAAGCTACTGTAAATTATCCTGGGGCCATCTTTCCCCCAGTTTCCTGGTCATGTGCCAAGCACAGTTCAGCCAAACCTAAAAATTGGAGTCATAGACTCTGCTATGTAAAAGAACATTACATAAATTATTTATCAATGTTTTCAACACCACTTGTCACAAGTACATACAAAGTGATACAACAGTCTTGATTTGAATCAACACACTGTAGTGAAAGCCAATTAAAATGTATAACACCTTTTTATGAATCAAGGTTATTTTGTTAATATAATATCTCATATATTGATCTTCATCCATGACACACAGTCACTTTAGGATGGCATCTTACTATAAGGCAGATGATTACTAGTGATGGAGTAGATATCTGAAGACTTGGAGGTCAGGCTGAGTTTGGATAAGCTCCTAATAATATGGATGTTTATCTGAAGCTCATACAACCTCCTGAGTCAGCAAAATTTGGCAGGAAATCTCAGTCCAATTCCAGATCTGGCTGGAGCCCAGAAGTGCAAAGGTATACACAAATGATAAATGGGACAAGTAGGAGACAGAGGGAAATCAAACATTTCAGAACCTACAGAAAGTTTTGCTTTAGTGCTGTAAATGGATACAGGCTTTGGAGTGATGGTGTGATTTTGTTTAAGCCAGTTTGTCCAGCCATACTTAGGGAAAGATGGGTGGGTGGCTACACACACAAAACAGAGAGAGATGGAGAGGAGGGGGAAGAAATTTTGATTGTATATTCACAATTAATTAGGAAAGAAGAATAAGGAAATTCCATCTTTCAGAGGTAAAGCTAGGAGTCAAGTTTAGTCTATAGCAGCAGTTACCTTCCTCATTTCTGAATTTTGCTAGTTATATTAGTTCCCAAAGTCTTAGGACACTTGTGCTCAGGAAGAATACAGATCTTTGAAAGTGTCCTTAAAGTTTTGCAAATAGCCACTCTGCGTCATTAACAGATTGAAATAGCATCCCAAAGCCTCATGTAACATTGTAAGAATAGATTAATTATTTGATCTTTATGTGTAATCCTCTTTGTATTTAATAAACATTCAGTTGATCGATATTGAAATATCAACCATTTGGAGTCATAGAAGTACTTCTCTTCTCAGCAACATAGGCTACCACAAGCATATGAATCCTGTCCACCACACTCCATGTTGGCTTCCCATACAATCTCAAATCATGTTTAAGGTCTCAGTCTTTTGCATCAAGGTGCTTAATCACCTGGGCCCAAAATATCTAAGGCCTGGTCTACATTGCTGTCCACAGGAGATATGCAAGCTACATAACTTACATTGCCATACCATGGCATCTTCATGGCGCTACATCAACAGGAGACGCCATCCCTTCAACACAGCCTTACTCCTTTTGGAGAGGTGGATTACTGGCATCGCCCAAAGAACCCATCTGGGATTAATTGAGTGGGTCTCCATGACCCTCTCAATCGATCCAGTTGCTTTGATCACTGAGGAGCTGGCAGTGAAGACATACTGTGGAACTATAAGAGATCTCTTAGGGTAAGGATTGTAGTCAACAGCTTTGCTTCTTAGGTATAATGGAACTTCTTTCACAAGGATAAAGTTTGTCTGTTCAGAAGAGAGAGCTTTCTTGGGGACCAGTCCAAGATTGTGGAATAAATTCCCACAGGAACTAAAGACCATCACAAGGTTTCAAAACTTCTCCAAGTTTTGAAAAGTTACAGAGACATGGAGTTATGAAATTTCATTTTTCCTTGGACCACCCTGTAACTTTTTAAAATTCCTCCATTTCTCCACCACGCGGGAAGTTTTGAAAAGTTACAAAGTGTCAAAAGGAAAAAAAAAACAAAAAAAAAAACACCACCAAACAAACCCTGAACAGCATTCATTTTACTGAACATAGTGACAAAAAGGAAAATGACAGAACCAAAATATGAAAAAAATTCCCATTTTAGAAAAAGTCAATACATTTTTCAGCACAATGAAAAATTGATCTATTTCAAATCCTGAGAAACAGAAACAACTTTGATATTTCAAATGAAAAAGTCTCTGGACAGAAATTATCTTTGTCATTATTTGTTTGCATGGTGCTATGCATAATGTGGCCTTTATCTTTGGTTGAAGTTCCCAGGTGCTACAATAAGTAATAGACTGTAAAATGTATGTAAAATCAAATACTTGATCTGTTGCCCCAAAGACCTGCTAGTAAGTTGAATATTTATAATTATAAAAGAAGGAATTTTTAAAAGAAAAAAGCCCTGGTTTTTGTGACCCCCCATTAGCAGAGCCAACATTCCCTTCTCCACCAAGTGTATATGCCTATTAGTGCTGCAAAGATCCTCAAAAACAGCTGATGAGCTTAGCTCATTTTTTGGGAGTTTGGGGATTTTTCTTTCACTGACTGCTGGAGCAGCAATTTTCCACAGTTTTCTTCAGTCTCACTAGTCTTAATGCTATGGCAGGACAGGCCACCTACTCATAAATAACATTCAAAATGCTAGAAAAACATTCCCCTATCCTGGCTTTCAAACTTAGTAAGGCTCCTGGCAAGATCCCAAATCTCACTCTAAGATGAAATAGTATGCAAGACAATCCGCATTATATACCCAAACTTCAGTACCCTTTTCTTCTTTTGTCAAGGCTGCCATAATGCTGAGGCCTTACGCCTCCCCTTATTTTTTATGGCTGAGGCAGGGCGGGGTGGAGGGGAGAAACATTCCTCATGGAAGCCTTGGATATTCAGATCAACATACTTTTTTTCAGACAGCCTTTTACCCCTGCCCTTGGCCTCCTGTTCCTATCCAATTGTCCTAAATTTATGTGCTTTGGGCAGCTCAACCAAATCAATCCCCAGACTGCTCCACAACCAGCCAAGCTCCAGGAATCCCATCTAGTTACTTAAGGTATTGTAGAACAAAGGGGAAAAGGAGGGCAGAGGGGAGCCAACAGGTTAATAGAGCTTTCCTTTATGATTCCTCAGAGAAAGAACTATAACACTTTAATGATTTAAACAGCCTGATATGTGTTGTCAAGGCACGTAAGTCAGTACCAACTGTTACATACAATATGTCCTGTAGCAGCTAAATAATTCATTTGGCATAAAACAATATTGTGTTACTCACTCAGAATGGTCTATGAATTCAGGTCAGACACTTTCAAAGCTGACAATACTGAGTGAGGTAGTGCTCGGAAGATTGTTTATTAAATACGGTGCTCATAGAACTACTTTATTATAAAGATCCATCAAACAGTAATTTCGCATGAAAGTTTATGCCTGCAGAAATTTGTTAGTCTTTAAAGTGCTACAGGACTCTCGTTGTTTTTGCTGTACACAGACTAACACGGCTACCCCTCTGGATCTTTTCTTTAGTCTCAATTGTCTGATTTTCACCAACATTAAAGTATTTGCATATGCAATTCATTTCCACTGTAAACCGAAGGCAACACTTTTTATTTAAGGAGCCCCAATAATGGTAAAATATGCAATTCGTTTTAATTGAACACAATAGTTATATTAGACACCAACTGATAATGAAAATAACATTAATGGCATATTTACTGGGGTTCAATGGCAATGGTTTATTAGATCCTTCTTTAACCACAGTAAATAAGGTAATTAATGAACTGGTATGTAACTCTCAATATATTTCAATCAATCAATCATTTGCTGCTTGAAAACTAAGAGATAAAATTATGCTGCCCTCTGGTGCACTAGAGGGAAAGACAATAGAGGAAAATCTCTCACACCAGGCATAATCTGGCTCCCAGCACCAGCCAGAGGGCACCTTACACTTTTAGCAATAATAGTGTCACCAGAAAGGCTGTGGGCTGACCAAGGCAAGGTTATTCCCTCACGCGTCTTTGCATATTGGATAGGTGTATCAATCTATCGCCACGGTTGGGGCTGTGCCAAAGAAAGCTCTCATTGTGCTGGAGCAGTAGAAGGAACCTCTCCTCACAAGTCTCATAAACGTGTGTGACAAAGCTCTTCCTCTACCTCAGTGCTTCCAGTGGGTCCAGTGCTTCCTTCTAGCTGTAGGTCAGGGAACTGCTTCACCTTTTAGTGTTCTTCCACCCACGAATGGTGGAGGAGGGTAATACAGCCTCTCTCTCTAAGATGGCCACTCCCTGCTGGCTCCCAGTCCTGTCTCTGGTTCTCACAAGCCCTTGCCTCTTTGCTGGGGCTCTTGCCCCTCCAGTGAATGGCCAGGAGGTGGAGGTAGGAGCCTCATGCTCTGGCTTCAAGAAAGCTGGGTTTTCCTGGGTTACTTCCCTGTGCCCCTTAACTTAATGTCTGTATCCTGCCCAGGCAAAGGTCCTTCCTGTCCTCCTTGCCAGGAAGGCTCTGGGCCCTTGACAGCCCCATTGGGCATGGTAGTGCCCAAACCAAATGTCCAGTTCAGTCTTTCCCTTCTGGCAGGGTCTCTTCCCTTAGGCCTCCAGGCCTGGGAAAGGTCTTTTGCTCTCTTCAGGCAAGGTTTTTCCTCCCCCAGTCTTTGTACCTGCAGGGTTCTCTTCTGCCAGCACTCTGCTCCTTCTCCTGAACCCTCCTGGTTCTTAACAGCATCTTGCCTGCTCACACATTCTGGTAGCTCATCTCAGTCTCACAACTCCAGCTACATCCTTTCTCTGGTGGGGAGGCTTTTAACAAGTCCTAGGCAAGGACTTATTTGGCTCCAGGTGTATTAATTAACCTGGAGTAACCCCAGCTCAGCTACCAGGGGAAAAGAGTCCTGCTGAGCCTGGAGCTGATATATTGGCCTTCTAGCACTCTCCGGGAGCCATCTAGTCTGACCCTGTCACACATGGTATCTTCAGTTACTAATGCTTGCCCAGTGTGCCTCCTTTCACTCACCAGGACAGCTCTTGTAAGGGCCATAACTGAGACAAAAGATTTTCACCTACCAGAATTTCATTGAGATCAATAGAGTTGCTCAGTGTAAGGTGCTAATACACTTAAGGAACATAGTACATAGGGTGGAAGAGACCTCCTGGGTCACTGAGTCCCATCCCCCCGCTATCACAGACAACCCAGTGATACAATCCTGTTCATAGACTATAATTTTTCAGATTATTTGCTCCCACTACTCCTATTGGGAGGCTGTTACACACTGTCACTCCTCTGATGGTTAGTAATCTTCTTATAGTTTCCAGCCAAAATTTAGTCATGGCCAGTTTATACCCATTTGTTCTTGTACCATCATTGTCCTTTAGTTTAAATAGCTCTTCTGCCTTCCTGGTGTTGAGTTCCGAATGTATTTAGAGAAAGCAATTATATCCCCTCTCAACACTTGTTTTGCTAGGCTAACCAACCAAACTCTTTTAGTTATCTCTCATAAGATATTCCATTCCCCTGATCATTCCAGTAGACCTTCTCTGCATCAGTTGCAGTTCAAATTAATCTTTCTTGAACATGGGTACTGTTGTACACAATATTCCAGATGAAGTTTTACCAGTGTTTTGTACAATGACATAATACTGCCCTATCTCTACTAGAAATACCTATACACAAATATGTTATCTGCATCTGAGACCTAAAATGATATCATTAGGTTCGCAGTGTTCTTGTTCATCCAGCCAGACCTTGCACCTAGGATCCAATGGGTTGGCCTATATCTCCTCCTGAATCCACAATGGTTCTTACCTGCATCTGGGAACCAATAACAGTATTATGGCAGGCCAACTCTGTCTTGTTGATTTGTCCAGCACAGCAGTTTTGCACATAAATTCTTTGCTAGAGCTTAGATGCCATTCCAGGAGGTGCTGTATATCAGCTTTGTGTGGTTAGTAAAGATTTCTTCATACTGATCTCTCCAGAGATGTGTCTGGTTCTCACACCCCAGAGCTGCATTCTCATCCAGGGCATGTGCTCCAAAAGGATAATTCTTCATCTGCGTAGATACTGCATGTTAAGCATGTGCTTAAATACTTTGCAGAATCCAGTTTTAGGTCAGGGGAGAATTTGGCTCAAGTCATTTCAATCGGCATCCTCCAAAATCAGATCTAACCTGGAGAATAGATACAAATCAGTAATAATTCTTTCCATGTAACCAACTATTTTTCCTGTCAAACAGAAAAGTTTAGGGTCACTACATTTTAATGCATAAGCTTTTGCAGGATTATTAAGACTCTGTGAGTTACTAAGACTAATGATTCAGAACAGAGGGAAAAGCAAAATAGATAATGGAACCTGCAGACATGGAAGAATTTTTATTATCCCTGGGAGACATTATAGAGAAATGTCAGACTGGACACCTACTGAAAAGTGCTGGAACCAATGCTTCTCTATAAATGTCACTGTTAGCTCAAAATATATTCTGTAAACCAACCGGTTATTGTGTTCTTTTGTTACTTGGTATTACCCTTAACCATGATCATTATTTTTTTGAAGGTCTGATTGAATGAACATTGCATTTACGCAGTGTTTTCATCCTGTGATTCCAAAGCACTATGAAAATACTGTGCAGCTAAATTCATGAGTAGCAGCCCCTGAGGGGGAAAGAGACATGTATTATACAACAGAAGTTTCCCGTTATTGTGAGCAGATTTCTCAGGTAGGTTTTCTTTCCCTGACTTTCATTTTAAAAAATGGATGACATGGAAATTCTAGAAGTAGAAGAATTTATTTCACATAAATATCCTTGGGTGGAATCAAACCCAGCTCCCAGAGGTGAAAAGCAAAAGCTTTAATCACTATCCTACCTCTCCTTGTAAGACAGATAGAATTAATAGTTTAAATACCCACAGGGCTGCCTAATTCATAAGTCAAGAGTTGCAGTTCTTAAAATAGTATTAACATTATTTTTAGTAATGATTAGCATCTCAGAATCATCATGTTGAAAGATTTAGGTTCCATTCTTTTGGGTATATTCCTGTATCAGTGTGAGTGTATTTACATGTCTAACTCCAACTAGCATTACAGATACACATTTTTAAGAACATTCATATGCTTGAGGTTTTATAGTTTAATATTATTATTAAACTATATCTTTCCTTTGTAATAGCCTCTTTTCTGACAGTGAAGGAAAGCTGTCTCCCTACCGTCTGCAGCTTCTAGTACTTCTAAATACTTAGCTGCTGTGCTTAAAGCCAGTGCAGAATGCATCAGCATGCCTATTTGCTGGATTGAGGAGCCTATAAATAGCAGAACGCCCTTCAATCTTTACACTAACAGCCTATAACCTAGTGTATTGTACTTAAATTGTCCCTGCTGGTTTTTAAGGAGACCTGGTTGTACTTGAGATAGTCTCTGTGAGCCTCCTCCTGAGCTCTGATGCCACGTCTTTTATAGTAACTCTAGATTATATAACTTTAAAGATATTTTAGCTACTTAGATAGGTCAATTAAAAATATTATAAACAAAGTTTTAAAGTTTTATGTCATGCCCTGAGCACCTCAACAAGTACTTAGTACTATATATATGTTTAAATATGAGTTTGTATGTGTGTCTGTGTGTGCTGGAGAAGGATGGGGTGAGAATCATTCAACAGTGACTTAAGTGACTTAAACATTCTAAGTGACTTAGAAGCCTAAGTCCCATTTTCAGAAGTAAATTTGGGTAAAATTTTCAATTTAAGTGTCTAAGTCTTTTGATAATGGGACTTAAACCTCTAAGTGACTTAGGTGCTTTTGAAAATTTTACTCTTAGTCACTTACAGAACTTTCCATGAGACGTAGGCTCCTAAGTGCTTTAGAAAAAGGAACTTGGGGCCCTACCTCACCTAGGTACTTTTGAAAATGTTATCTTTTGAACTACAGTTAGGTTCCTATTTTTTAAAATGTTGGCATTAACAGTAGTAATCTCTCAGGCACAAATTAGTAGATAAAAGTGGAGTGAGTTAGAAACAGAGAGCTTGATCCTGTCAAATGTAATATTAACCAACCTCAAACCTCCAAAATCACAAGATTAGCTTAAAAAACCATGAAGGTTTTAAAAAAATGGATTCTTTATAATTTCCTTCTGATTTCTGTGCCTGATTTCTGTGCCCTGTGCTCCAGCTTCATAGTTTCAATCATTAATCTGCAATAATGAGCTCTAGAAATGTCCTTTAAAAAATAAATAGATAAAAGCAGAGATTCTTGTATGCTGAAGCTATAAGAAAAATATGAAAAATCATGAGGCCGGAGATAAAAATAATGGGAGTTGTCCATAGGGCAAATACTAAGGACCCTTAACTTCCACTGAAGCCTTTGGGAGTTGAGAATGCTTAGCACCTTACAGGATTTGCAAAGTTAAGATTCAAAACTGATAAAACTATGCATTGAGGTGCTTCTTTCAAGGATCTCAAGGTGATGGGAAATACTGGTACAGAGCCAAGTATAGGATATGTACCCTCTGGAGCAAGGAGAGAGACTGAGAGACAGGCTATGATCATCCAAGCCACAATCTGCTTTCTGGCCTGCTCCCTGGGCAGCACAAAAGTGTGCTGCTTCTTGCTCATGCCACTGTACGATCCAGCCACAGTGAGGGGGCAGAGACACGGCCGAGTGTGTTCTCTCCTACAGCAATTTGTCTGAGCAACACAAGATTCTTAAAGCCTCCTGAGGGCATATAGGCTCCGAAACATCGTGCTGTTTCTCTGCACAAGAACACCATGTGTCTGCTGGCTTGTGCTTGTTGAGGTAACATTTGTTGCACATGTGTAGGCTTGGAAGAATTAGATTTTGATCAGAAAATGTTGATAAATGTCAATTTTACCATACACACACAAACCAATGAAAAAATATTTCCATCTATAATAATCAAAATTTACAGATAGGAAAAGTAAGAAGAGTGCTGCTTGAGAACAAACTTCTTAGAGTTTGATTTTAGGCTGTTTACTCGGTACATTTTGACATATGATGCTGATGATATCTTTTAAGGATTATAAAGCTGTAACTTTTTACTCTCCCTGTGTACTGTTGTTAAATCATTATTGTCTCATCCCCCTCCCTTAAATTCCTGGATTTTTAAAAATTTAAATCCATAAAAAAATTTAAAAAATGCTAAAAATCCATCATTGTGCACAACTGTGAAAATTTAAAATCGAAAAAAAAAAGGCTTAAAAATATACATATTATTCATCAAAATGATAAAAAAAATAAAATGATGTTCCACCAAGCCTACACGTTGTAGCCAGCTTGAAAAGCTAGATGAATCTCGTAAGCCACACACTATACATCTAAGGGGATGTAAGTGTGACCTAGTGCATTAACCAGTCTCATTTTCTTGGCATGATGGAGTTTGCAGAGAGAAAGAGATTCTGCATGCCCAATTTGTCTTACATTTGTACACCAGAGCAACATAAGGCAGGATTTACTTTAAGTCACTTGCCAATCAAACAAATTGATTGTGGCACTCAAAATGGGAAGTTCTAAAATCTAGTGTCCTAGATAACATTTTCTAACAACTCAGTGTCCCCTAATAGAAGTTTCACACTGCTCTCTATTCTCGGCAACACACAACATCCTTTCAATGATCACAAGAAAGCAAGATTCTGCCTTTGTCTGCCTGTCTTTCTGTTTCAGAGACAGACCTATCATACAATTCAATGCAGTCAAAAAGGAAACCTAAAGTGCTAGTTAACATTTTTATGATTTGTGTACTTGGAAAAATGGCATTCAACCACAAAAAAGTATACTTCGATTTAAAACATTGTATATATCCAAGGAATTTGCTGTTGTTTTTAAAAATATGTTTTGTATCACAAGAATAAAGCTGTGCCAGGAATTTGTTATGATTTCACAACATTATAAAACTTTGGGATGAAAACATGCACCTTTTAGGAAGTTACAACAAATACATCTACAGCTTGTGTTTGTTTTTCTTCAGTATGCAAACTAAGATAAAAACTATTTTTCTTCGGTATCAATCAAATGGGATAAAGTATAAATAAATACCGACGTTTCGCAGATAATACATACCACAAATTCACTATTTGTTTTCTATAAAATGTTCTTTTTATGTGTAGAAATGTTATTGAAGGAAATGACAGGAACCAGAGTATCATTTTCATCAAACACAGACATAGCAGGAATTCAAAGTGCCCATGACGATTTAAGGGTCTAATTCAGGGCTCAGTTACATCCACACAAACCAACGGAATTCAGAGATGGGATAATTGCAGGCCAATTTTGACCCTGAAGCTACTCTAAGAAAGTAGCATCTGGGTAACCCTTGCTGGGAGCCCTACTGCAGAGAGGGGTCAATCTCATCTATTTTCACTGTTACATCATCAATTAAATCTGTGAGGGGTCACTAATGACAGCTGCCCTTAGTCAGCACACCAAGGATTGAACCAAGACTTCTAGAAGTGAAAGGATAAGCTTTCTTAAGTTTGAGCTAAAGAGACAACCCTCTATAGTAGCAGCTGTAGCAACCCCTATCCTCTGTGAATTGGAGCAGATGGAGACCTGTAGCACATACTTACCTGTGGGTTATTCTAACTGGGTCACTGGTTCCGCTGAACCTGAAGAAGGAACTCTGAGAACTATGATGTGAAGTCAGCACTCTCTGCTTGCATGTGCTTGTGAGGCCAAGATCGCCATGACTCACATAAACAAAGATTGTTTGGCTTTATGTTTCTATTATTCTTTTAAAGGGAAAGAGACACTGTAGAGTACATTCTTTTTAGTCAAAATTAGTGGATGTGTAATTGAAACAGGAGTTTCAGGAGCTGATGTATATTTAAATATAATTTAATTTGAGAAGATGCAAAGTGGAACTACAGTGATTGCTAAAACCCTGTGAAAAGCATAGTATGTGGCTTTGAAACGTATGCATTTGAGATATGAAAGGAATATTCGAAAATATCTCTTGCTGGGACATTGCTTAAACTGCTAATTTTTTTTTTCAAGTATGGCTTTCTGGCTTCAGTGTAAAATAAACCAAGGTCATAGAACTTGACCGCAGCTGTAATAGTCACAGTTAGCAAGTCCTTCACTACTGTGTGTTTTAAGAAAGCTGCATATACTCAAGGCAATGGACTCCACAGCAAACAGGAACTGGATTCAGCTGAGAGGTTTCTATATCTACATGTTTTTATGGCAATTCTGACAATTTTACAGGACCGTTACATAAATTAAAAATGGAAATTTTCGATTGAATTAAATATGAGTAAGAATCAATACAGTAACTCCTTCTGTTATTCATTCTGATATAAAAATCCATGTATATTATTCAGTCCCCACTTATGCAGTCTTTAATATGCTTGTATTGGCAAGGCCTAATTACATCTAGAAGCTGTTACGCTGGAATCTAGAGACTTTGGCCACTGTGACTTTTGTCATCTGAAGAGATGTGGACGGCAGTTTGAGAGTGTGAGATAAGCACATTAGCTGGATGGGGAAATAGGCCCCACAGTCGCAGGGCGCCCCCCAGCCAACCTCCTCTCCTTGGTCTTGTAGATGGCCACTTTGGCCAGGGCTAGGAGGAGGTTGATGAGGAGGTCCCGTGACTTTGTGGGGCCATGGATGGGATGCACATATAGGAACAGGTGTGGGGAAAAGTGAAGCCAGAACATCAGCAGGAGATTCTGGAGGAGCCAGAGCAGGGGCTGCAGCCTGGCGCACTCAAGGTAAATGTACGCCATGGTCTCCCTCACACCGCAGAAGGGGCAGGTATTGGGGCGAGTAGTGAACCACGCCAAGTACACACCCATGCTCACGACTCTGTGAAGGAGCCGCCAACTGCTGTCCCCAGCAGGCCATGGGGTCATGGTGGAATAGAGATTGGCCCACCGGGGGGGGGGGGGAGGAAGACATGACAGGAGGGTCATAGAAGGGAGATAGAGAAGCCCCAGAATGTCCCAGGCCTTGTTCCCTGCAAACTGACCAGGGTTACTACAGGTTAATTAGGAGCACTTGGGACCAATTAAGGCCCAGCTAGAGTCCTGATAAAAACCCCTGCTCCAGCCAGAGGCAGAGGGAAGTAAAGAGAGCTGGTAGTAGTGTGGGAGGAGTGTTGTGCTCAACCAGACCAGAGCCATGAGAAAGGTACAAGAGAGCAGAGAGGGGGAAATAGCCCAGAGGAAAGAAGTGCAGCTGCAAACAGTGTCAGTAGTACATAGCTCCTATTCATAGGGCCCCTGAGCTGGGACCCAGAGTAGAGGGCGGGCCCAGGTCGCTTCCCCCTCACTGTGCACTACAGAGGCACTGATTTCCAGAGGTGCCCCAACCCACCACATGAGAGCAAAGCTCCAGACCCACCACAGTTTGTCACAGCATATGTTATGTAGGAATACAGTGTATCCTATTTCACAGTGCAGTATGTTTTCTTCTTATGGAATGTACCTAGTTTATAATGGGTGCCTATTTTTAAAGGTAAAAAAATCACTCCACTGTTGAAGCAACATGACAGCCATACTTCAAGGTGGGGGAACTCATATCCTTTGTGCACAATGGCGGCACTGAGGCTGGGTCACAGGGAATCTGAGGGAATCCACATTTTCCTGGATCCAATGGCCAAGAACCTGTCCAAGTGGTACAGAGGGACTTCATAGACATTAATATCAGAAGGTACCAATATGATCATCTAGTCTGATCTCCTGCACAGATGCAGGCCATACAACCTCACCACCCACCCTCTCTTGTAATAAACCCCTAACCTATGACTGAGTTATTGAAGTCCTTCAGGTGCTATCACAGCCATCGGCTGGAATAATGGCCAAGGAGAGGCTTCACAGTCAGTCTGCAAGTTGGTTGAGTTGGTTTAGTTCTCACTACATGCCCTTAAGGACCTCTATCCTGCAAATGGATCCATGTGGGCAAACACATATGCTGTGTAATATCCTTTGGTAGTATCAAGACCTAGTATAAGGCCAAATCTGTCTTCAACTGTACAAACACTACTCTTATGGGCTTCAAAGGGGGCTGTAGGCATCTGACTCATTGGTAGAATATGCTTCTGCTAACTCCAAATGATTCCACTTAATTTGATTCTGACTCAAACGATACACAATGTCTCCAGTTCACAGACTGAAAATTGTTCCTTACTGATCTACAAATCCGAGCAAAGAAAAGAAAGTACTTCACAAACCTGCAGAGGAGTGATTCAAATTAAGTAGGCTTCACTAACTGTTTCATTTTGCATTTTATGCTGAATTGCAAGATGCTTGTATTCTCTGATCCATTTGGTTTAAGAGGCTTTCAAAAGGGTTCTTATAGTTCATATATAGAAACTGAAAATAAAAAATATATAAAAAGTAAAAAACAGCTTTGATTGGTGATAAAAAGAGAAAAACTGTGTGAATACTGAAATATGGACTTTTGTAAAATCGTAACCTAGATTGCACAATAAAGTGAAAAAGAAAAATTGAGGAACATACAGATTGATATACAGGAAAATTAGAAAAAGTCATAATAATTTAATAAATAATAATCATTCTTTGGAGAGTGCTTTTTGTCTAACCAAGGCTTATTGCCTTTTTTTTTTTTAATTGATAATAATATGAGTAGTCTCTCAAGTATCAGAGGAGCTGAGACAGCAGCTGGATCTGGTTTAACAAAAGATTAAACTGGGGTGGAATAATAGGAAGGTTTAATTCATATGTGGATTGTTTGTGCTTTGTGTGTCTAGAACGAGGGAGATAGCTGTATTATTTTGTATGGATATTATATGTGCCTCAGTTTACCTGCTGAATATAATTCTGGCTGACTGCACAGAGTTATAACAAAGGAGGCTATTGGCGGGGGGAGGAGGACGTAGTAGGAAGAAAGAGGAAATGAAACCGTTACAGAGATAAAGTTTGTCTGGGGAGAATACCAAGGGTTCTTAAGAAAAACAGTGGGTGACTTAGTCATTGAAAAATCCCTAGTTTTCTATCACCAGAAGGGGAAGATGCCTATTATTCCAAGGCCACAGACTAATATAAAAAAAAGCATTAAGTTAAAATCCCAGCCTGGAGGAAAAGTAGGAGGGAATGGACTGCATCCTCTCAGGAGAGACACTGCTATAAGTGAATGGGCCCGCTATTGTCGGGAACTTTCCTTGCTTATACACTATCCTGGTAAAGTTGGCTAGCAAAAGGATCTGAGTCCCTGCTCCCACTCTCTTTACCCAGAGGCCCACCTGACCTCAAGGGCTCCCCTCCCACTCTCCTGTGTGGTGGGGTCCCTGGAACCCCAACAAGGCTGGGCCCAGGATTCCTGGGGCTCAACCCCCAATCTTGCCATGGTCCCTTAGGGCAGGGGCTAGGATGTCCCCACTCCAGGTACTAACTCTGCACTGGGTGCTTCCCTGACCCACTGATCATTGCATACAATACAAAGCAATACAATTTATTACACAAACAGCAATCAAACATCAAATAAAAAATAAGCAAAGAGGAGAAAGGTTAAAGGAAAACACCCAACACTGCCCCCTGGCACAGGGGCACCACAAATAGCGTGTCTGGGGTATAAGGGAGGTTCACAGTCTGTCACACGTCACAGACCCACTGTCCAGGCCCTGGTTGCGCTGCAGGGATGCAGAGCGTCAGACACTTGCTCTGGCAGTACCACACACTCCCAGGGTCTCCCTCGCTCTCCCCAGCTGCTCATCGCAGATGGCTCCAGCTCCAGCTTCGCTCTGCTTCAGTGCAGCTACACTCGGCTCGGCTCGGCTCTCTGGGATGCCCCTCTGGTTCTGTTGCTATGGGTCAGCTCAGCTTTCTGTGCTCCTCTTCTGGACTCCCAGCTGCTGGCTGCTTTGTCCTTAGCTTGGCCCTGTTCTGGCCAGGCATGCCCAGGCAGACAGCTCCAGCTCACATGGAGGGCGGGGCTCCCCCCACCCTCCTGGCTTCCTCATTGGCCTGCCTGCCCTGTCGATCAGTCTGACTTGAGTTGGCCTCTCCCAACTGGCTCTGGGGGCTGTCTGCGCTTCAGGGTCCTGCTTACTCAAGAGATGCCAACCAAAAAAATCCACTAAGTTTCAGTAAGGGGCTAATAGACCCCCTTACATAAGCAGAGCATGCAGCTGAACTGCAAAACCAAGGTGTGGCATTTGCAGAGGCAAGCCATTTATCTGATTTTAAACTGGAGAGTCTTGCTGTTGTCTCCTGTCCAGTACAGAGACAAAACTGGATATGATTTTGCTCAGTGTCAGACAGGGTGCTCCACCTCTGCCCTTGCTGGCATAACATTGCACACCTGTCCACAGGGGCAGTCCTAGGCCATTCCTGGAAGAACTGAGATATCCCATATTCTGAGAATGTTTGAGTGGCCACCCAAGCTCTGAAGGATGTCCCTGAGACAGCTGATATCACCAACACTTGGAGAGAGGTGATGAGTTGCAAGCAAGCCCCAGGCATGCAAGCCTATTGTGGGTTTAGCCCTTTTTGTCTGCTTGCTTTGTATCTTGGGGAGAATGGACAATACATCTGTTTGAAAGGAGCTGTTCTGAGTCATTTTAATTAGCTCCTGGTCACAGGCACCCAGAGAGGAGTTTCTTTCAGGGACCAGTTTCAATTGGGCCAGTTAGGTGAACTTGGTTGGAAACAGAGAGACTGCCACTTTGTAGTCGAGTCTAAAGGTGGTAGAACTTCAGGATTACACCCGAAGAGAAGGGAAAGTAGCAGCATTTGTCACCAGAGGGGTTGCACACATGGAGAAGTGCAAGGGAATATAAGGTATTGCTCACTCTGTACTTTTAGTGAGTCGGTGGGAATAGCAGATGTTGTAGCCTAGTGATCCAGTCTATGGAATGAACAGCGGAGTTCCACATTGGAAAGAGTGCAGGTCAAGGCCTAGCACTTGGGAAGAGTGCCCATGAGACAGACAGGATCACAGGGGCAGCTGACCCCTGAGTGTGCAATTTTAAGAGCCTCAGTGTACACTTAGGAAAGAAATTCTGGCCAACTCAGCCAAACTTCCTCTTGGGGAGCACACAGAGTGGTGGTTCCACCACCTGTCAAAGGGTGAGTGTTCACTCTTCTCCCGTGTATAGGGAGAAGCTCACTTAGCTACTGTGGAGGTGTGGATAGATTCAGCAGCCTCCCACTGCTGGGCAGCTACCTTTGGTGAAGGCACTGACTCTGAGCAATGTTTTTGTGTTGGACTCCGGTTGTGACTGCCTCCACTGCAGAGCATATGGATATGTGAGGAAAAGTTCCTTGTACCTGTAGTTCTCTTGCAGGGATGCTGATACAATCTGGCCCTCAGTGTTTTTTAATTCTTTTTCCATGAATCTTATCAGTTTGCCACCCCATCATATCTCTGTTGTAACCAAAGCCACACCTTTAAAAGGCAATGCTGTTCATTTCAGTGAGCCAGCGATACAGAGGCAGGCTGTCCAATGTTCTGTATGCGTGTCCAAATGAGAGCCATCTGTAAATATAGAGCATGATGCATGCATGCCGTGCAGTATGTCCTGAAGAACAGATGAGGTTATTTTTTTCGGTTTAAAAATACCACTTTTCTAAAGCAGTATTGTTTGTTTTGAAGAAAAATGAAAAGAAGGAAACAATAGATTGTGCAGAACAAAATAATTTAGTTAGAAAACAAGCATCAGGAGGGTCAGTTATGAGTCATACTGCAAAACACATTTTCCATCAGCGTATTTTTAAAATTACAAAGAGTGTGTACTACATACAAATGAGTTTCTTTAAAGGAACAATGCCAGGTAAGATTTATAGTTAATAAAAAATCTTTACCTCTTAATTCAAGGATATATGACACAGCCAAACAAAACATCTTAAGTGGCTATTCGTGTATAATGATGCTATGCCAAGCTCTGAATATAGATGGGCTTGCCTGTCCACCCTCATGTTTATAAACTGAGTTATGGCACCAAATACCAGACTGACTTCCAACTCCTAGTGTAACAGTGGAGTATGCATATCCCTCTTACTTCCTGTTTACCGCACTTACCTGCCTAACCTTTTGTGTATTCTCTGGGCCCTCCTGTAACCATCTCTTTTAAACATAAACAATTATAGAAAGAATCGTACAAATTAAGGTCTCAGTTCTGTACTTCTTACTCAGAGAAAACTCCCATTGATTTCTTTCAGCTATATTTTAAATGGAGTTTGTTTCCATTTTGCTCTTGACTCAACTTTAGATAGTGAAAACAGACTAATCAGTTTCACTTACTGGTTCTCAATCACTAGTAAAATGCTACAATGTTTGATTTCTAAGCACTTCAATGGGATGTTTAGACCAACACAGAGTTTAAAAAGTGAACAAAATCTAAATGTTGAGGTCAAACCTATGTCCACCTGCATGGAACTTGGAGGGAGGAATACGAGTTGCAGGAGGGAAGAGTTTGGAGAAGGCATCAGGAAGTCAGTCTGTGTACACAGGACTACAATTCTAGCTGCAGTTGCAGCACTTGTAAATATCAGGTCTCTTAATAAAGAGACAGTTTAGTTTACTAACATGGACTCCTGTCATACTATTACCCAGTATGTGTTACATGAAACATGTAGGCAAGCCACTTGTCAATATTAAATCAGTCAGTCCTGCTTTTTTAGGGTTTGTCTCCCATCCAGTACTATGACAAAAACGGACATGGTTCTGTCCAGTACGGGATGGAGACACTCCTTTGAAGCGCATCCCCTGCCAACATAACCTCACACAAAGTCAAACTGGCAGGAGTGGAGTGGCATGCTCCTAAAAATATTCCCATGCAGTATAACTTCACAAGCACAGTGCATATGAGGTCATGCTAGTGAGAGTGGGGGGGTTCTTAAAAATGATGACTACCCTACGATGTGACATTGCACACACCGTGAGTCTGAGGTCATGCTGGCGGGGGCAGGATCATGTCATTCCTGATAGTACTGAAATGTCCGGTATTTCACACCAGTTCTGTGTGAGTGGTCGCCCTAGCAACAGGGTGGCAGAGGTCATTCCACAGGAGACTCACAGCAGAGTGTGATTAACAGGAGAACATAGCAGCACCTGCAAACAGACAATGTGGGGGGACTTAGACCACTGGGAATGCTATTTCCAGACAAGAAGCCTTTTAGAAACATGGACACAAGAAATGAGTCTGTGTATGGAACTGACCATGGGGGATACAGATTTTAAAATGAAGATAAAGCTTTTTTACTCTCTTATTGGAGAAAAGATGAATAGTGAGACAAAGTGGACAAAAATAATGCCCACAGCAGTGGAACAGCTGATAAAGTTGTTTGATGAGTACTGTGATCCCAGCCAGAATGAGACTGTAGAGATTCTAATTTGTTTGTTTTTTTATTACCTCCAACCAAGAAGCAGAAGAGAGAACAGAAATGTACATTACCAAGCTGAGAACTCTGGCATCCACATGTAACTTTGGAGAAATAACAGATTCACTAATTAGAGGTAGAATTGTTTATGTGATACCTGCTTCCAGTTTACAGGACAGATTATTAGGAGAAAAAAACCTAACTCTAGAAAAAAGCTTCCAAATATCAAGAGCAGCTAAACTGACCATGGAAAGAATCAAAACTACAGCAGCAACTAGTGCAGAACAAATACTCCCAAGAAGCAGGACAAAGACAGAAGGATTGAGAATACAGGCATCATAGTCCAACCTATGTATTGTGGAAAGCACCAAGAAAGGCAGAAAGAAAAATGCCCAGCCTATTGGGATGGTGCAAGTGGAATAGGAAATAGAACCACTTCATGTCCCAGTGCCACAGCTATCCCAAAAGGGAAAAAAGCAGCAGTATATGCAGTGACTGAGGATGAAGAGTCTTCCAATGAAGAGAAGGATGTCAAAGTGTGACTTTAGCAGATCCAAAAACTCTCAATGTATATGTACTGCAGAAGACTGCCAGCCATATTTGCAACAATACTGTTAGATCAACTACTAATTTGATTCCATCTGAATTGTGGTCCCAGTAATATTGATAAACAGTAATATTAGATTGGAGAAATATGGCCAAGTGCTTGCAGTCTGTTGATAAAAATCACCCATAAAACAAGAGACATTATTACTTGTAGTTTACATTAGTTGACATAGAAGAACACAATCCACTGTTAGGCAGCAGGGCAGTGCGATTGGTGAATTTTATCATAGTGCAACATCAGGATAGCCTCATCTTGAGAGAGGAGGGAGAACAGTCACCATAGCCCTTGTCCAACATTCTAACAGAATGCAAGACAAAATTCAAGCAGATGGAACCCTAGAGGGCAAGCTGAAGTTAGAAATTGACCTCCGGGTGTGGTCTGTGAGACTACCAAAATGCAGAGTTCCATTAGCTCTGGTATATCCACCAGAAGAAGAACTGGCAACCCCAATGAAATTAGCACAAAGTGGATCAGCAGCCTAGAGAACCTTTAGGTAGGATCTGGATTGATCCAAAACTATCTAATAGACTATTTAAAAGATAGATTGTTTAAAAGAAGTCATTACCTTATTACCAACAACTGAGGACACACTGAGGAATTTATCCGGTGGGGAGTAAAAAGGGTGCTCGCTGAGCAGAGCATACCTTCCAGAGTCCAGATGGCTCTGTGGAACTGGATAAAGTCTATCAACATACTACAATACTTCAAATATCTGATTGGAGACTCCAGGCAATTCAATAAAGCTCCAGAATGGTTTCTGGGATATTGAGTTAGATGAGTCATCCAGCCACCTGGCAACCTTTGCTGTACCTTTTGGTAGGTACTGCTGGATCTGAATGTTTATGCACATTAGCCCTGACCTCAGAGGTATTCCAGTGTAAACTGAACTAGGCATTAGAGGGACTCCCAAGCATTAAGTCTGTAATTGATGACATTCTAATTGTAGATGGAGATGCCATGATACCAAGTTGTGACAACTCCTAAACAAGTGCCAGGAACAGAGTATTAGCCTGAACGCAGACAAGCTGAAGCTGAAAGGAACGGATGTCCCCTACACTAGACATCTGCTAACTTATGAGGGACTCCAGCAAGACTATGAGACACAGAGCCATTAAGGAAATGCTCAGATCAAAGGATGTGAAGGGAATCCAGCAATTTATAGGGATGGCCAACTATCTTTCCAGATCCAGTGCACACCCATGTTCAGAAGCCCATGAACCCTTGATAAAATTAACACACAGTAATGCAGCATGGGAATGGTCAAAGATCCAAGAACAGGCATTTGAAAGAGTAAAGAAAATCACAAGCAAAGCAGCAGTCCTGAAGTACTACAACCATGCAGAGCAGTAGAGCTACAGTGCTTTGCTTACAAGGAGACATAAGAACAGCACTGATCCAAAACCAGCAGCCCAAAGCATTTGCTAGGAGAGCCCTAACGGTCACAGAAAGGGGGATAGACAAAAAATGAGCAACTGGCTATGTGGTCTTTGGCATGGAACAGTTCTATCAATTCACCTTTGGGCAGAAGGTAAGATGCACAGTATGATCACAAACCATTAGAAAGCATCATGAAGAAGCCACTGCTGAGTACACCCAAGCAACTATTATGCATGTTACTGAGGGCATGTCTGTACTGACAGTCGACTGAGTAAAACCACCCCCACAAGCAGCATGGCTCTGCGTTGACGAGAACACAGTTCCCATCGGCGCATTGCAGTGAAGATGGCGCGCAGAAAAGAAGCACAGCAATTGACGGGAGTTACGCAAGCTACTCTGTATAGTTTGCGTTACTCCCTTCGACTGCCACCGAATCTCCAGGTAAGTGTAGATCAGGGCTGAGACACCAGTGCTATGATATGAGGAGAAGACACTACCCAGGAAAGCCACTACTGGTGCCAGACTAACTGTGTAGGGCATACTGTCCAGAGTACAAGACAGATGAGAGCAAATCTATTAACATGCTACAATGCCTTCACATCTCTGATGGGATACTCCAGGCAATGCAACAAACCAGCAAACAGGATGAGGTGCTACGGACAATAAAATAATTTGTATTCCAGGGTTGGCCAGCTCACAAGGAATTTGTGCCACAGGAAGTTACCCTCTACTACAAGCTTAGAAATGAGCTGTATGCACAAGACATTTTTTTTTTGAAAGGGGGCCAAGAAGCAATGCTAGCAGATTTAACAGCTGACATAATGAGACAGATACACGCTTCACACCTGGGGATAGGGGAATACCTGACACAAGCCAGGGAGTGTACCTAATGGCCAGGCAATGGATGCCCAATTGAAAACATACACAGAACAGTGTAAGGAGTACAATGATTAAAAGCAGAAGGAGACTTTACAGCCTCGTGGTTGGAACAGACCTATTCACTTTTAATGACAGGTACCACATGGTCACAGTAAATTATTACTACTATTTCTGGGAGGCGGTTACCTGGAGAATGCTCAAGCAAGAACTGTGATCAGGAAACTGGAGGCATACTTTGAAAGGTCTGGCATTCCCGACATGCTGTGCTTCATGGGCCACAGTACACTGCAGCAGAATTCAAACCATTTAGCACTGAATGGGAATTTAAGCACAAGGCATCTTCCTCTGAGTACCCACAAAGCAATTGTAGGCAGAGCCAGCAGTAAAGATGGGCAAGAAAGTGACGGCAAAGGCAAAACAGAGAGGAAGAGATCCCTACCTGGCAATGCTGGACCATCACAACACACTCTATCAGGGATTAGACAGTAGCCCAGCAGAGAGATTGATGGTCTGGAGAACCAAGAGTCTGCTTCCCATGAAAGGTAGCATGATGCAACCCAGCAGAGGAACAATGGGCAGGACATAGAAACAGTTAAGAGGACTCCAAGCTGCCTGTTACAACAAAGGACCTAAGGACCTGAAGCCACTATACACAGTTGAGCAAGTCTGGGACCAACTATCAAATAGTCACACAAGTAAAGGCAAAAAGCAACATTCCAGCTGCCATGAAACACAGGTCATATTAGATAGATACAGATTCAGGACAACAGTGGAAACAAAACTAAAGACAACTGCAGAGTATCAGCAGACAGCTACGGCCAAGACCAGGACCAGGAGGACTTAGAACTTCAGCAATCAGCTGGCTTGATGTAGGAAAGTCAGAAGAAACTAGGTATATGAGCAACACAGGACTAACAGGACACAACCAATGTGCAGCAACAGGGTGACAGCAAGTCTCCCATTAACAGCAACACAATCTAAAAGTAGGAAACTGGTTCAAGACCAGTATGCTTGAAGGCCTCTAGGGCCTAGGTGGCAGCAATGGGAGTAGTTAAGGCCATGTCTCTACAGCTAAATATTAGTAACCTGTGGCCTCAGCAAATGCTTGCACAAAAAGACAACAATAATAGCTGTTAAAAGGACAGATACAGATACTTGCATGAAACTTGGACAGAAATGCACAGATTGCAGGAGAGAAGAGTTTGGAGGAGGCACCAGGAAGCAAGTCTGTGTGCATGCGGCTTAACTTTCTAGCCCAGGGTGCCTCTAACACTGCTTTGCTAGTGAAAAACAGCATCTCCAGGCTTCGCTTATACACAACCATTAGCATGTAGAGTCACTCAAAGCAAAGTTATATGAATGTTCTCCCAGTCAGTTGTGAACAATATATAGGGTGACACCCACAAATTCTTAGTTCCAGCCTTGCATCCCAGAATTGTGCTTTTTGTACTGTTCAGTAGCCCACTGGTCTGTATAAGCTCATAAATTAGTTTGTCATACCAACAAAGAGTAATGAATATGCATCACACCTGCTGACCTGGGTAGAGGTTTTCCAAACACTTCAATCAAACACTCTGGTTTAGATAAAACAGTAAAACAAGTTTAATAACTAGAGAAAGATAGATTTTAAGTGATAAAGGCATAAAAGTCAGAATTGGTTACAAAATAAATAAGATAAAACCACAATCTAATTCCTAAACTTTACCAAGCTAAATAAGATTTGAAAGCAAAATAGTTTCTCACCCAAAAGTTTTCAGCAGTTCAAACTAACTGGAACGCCTTCTAGCTAGGACCACTCCTACCCCTGCAGCTCAGCAATGCTCCTGTTGTCTTTCACATCTTGTTGCCTTGAGTAGAGGTGGGGGAGGAAAAGTGGCCAGAGGCCTTTTTTCTCCCTTTTTATATCCTGGCCCTTTTTTACTGGAAAAGTCCTTGCTGGGTCATGGGGTCAGCAGTTTCATTGCATAAGTGCTCTGCCAGTTGTCCTTCAGATGAATTGTAAATACTTTCTTTATAACTCCCTTGCTGGTGAAACTCCAATTAAATAGATAATGGCTTTTTAGCACCTAGCTGGTATGCCTTTGTCTCTAAAAAACTAATTTAAACCAGCTTTTCTAACTTTGTAACATATTACAGGAAAATCATTGTTATACAGTAGTCTCATATCTTTATGAAGATGCCACACATTTTACTGAATAATAATGTTCAGTAGATTATGAGTTTTCAAATGACACTTCACAAGGCATACCGGGGTACAGATTGTCACATACAGTATAGTGTATCACATATGTATAAACAACTATGCCAAAGTTTCAAAGTCAGTTAGGTGCATAAATGGCAAAATGAACACCTATTTTACTACAAAAGTGGTAGAAGGAAAATGTTAACCTCAATGAACATAAAAATAATGACAATTCAGTATTTCTGATTTGACTTTTTATAATAAAAGACATTAAGATATCATAGCTGGAACTACTCATGAAAATGTTGAAGGAGAGAAACAATAAAAATACTGAGAGTCCTGTAGCACTTAAAGACTAACAAATTTCTGCGGGCATAAGCTTTCATGGGCTGCAACCCACTTCATCAGATACAGCCTACGAAAGCTTATGCCCGCAGAAATTTGTTAGTCTTTAAGGTGCTACAGGACCCTCATTTTTGCTGTATACAGACTAACACAGCTACCCCTCTGGAATAAAAATAATATGTACATTCCTTTCAATGCTACAAGCAAAGCATACCTTCCTATTTCAATGTTGATGAAGCCAGATCTGTCAAGAGCTGTTTCACTGTGAAAATATTAAACACCCTGGGCAACATTCGTTCCTCTGAATCCAAGAGCAGATGTGAACCACATTTTTTGGCTCCTAGCTATGGCACTGAAATGGAAGGCATGCCAGCTCTGTGGTTTGCCCCAGCACTCTCTGAAATCCCACAAAAGCTCTTCCTCAAACTCATAAGGATGTTCATCTGAGGGAATTTGAGGGAAAAGCCGGAAGGAGGAGGAGGAAGAACAGATAGGAAACAGTGGCTCTCTATAGTGTACTTTCTTCAACACCCCACGTATCTATACTTGGAATTCAAATCAATGATTAATTCCACTTAATATCTGTGGGTTGCCCTATGATGACTACTGCTGTGTCTACTGGTGTGTTTGTGCAGCACGAGCTATAGGATAGTGCCTTCAGGAAAAGCAAAAGATAGGAAAACTAAGTTTCTTTCTTTGATGCTTGTAAGCCCAATTAACCATATTGGGACTTGGCAAACTTGGGAGTGGAATTGAGCCACAAGGACATTGTTTTTAGCCTGATATTTGGGTCAATGCAATATGCTGGAAAATAAGATTTGCCCTGGATGACTTAACTGGATTATTACTAGACAGAAGGCAAGGAAAATACACTGACACCTATCACTACAGATCCACCCAGGGTGGTTCTAGCAGTAGCACCAAACTGATGACCATGGCTGGGTTGGGCCAGGTGCTCTAGGTTATGTCTCTAAGGTTGGCATCCTCCCTGCTGAGTCTCTATGATCAGAGTCCAGGCCCATTTTTCTGGGTGCTGTAAAAATACATAGGCAGACATGCTCCACACCCTGAAGAGCTCCTGCAGGACTCTAACTATAAAGACTTTACCTAGAGCCATCCTAGCCAAACTGTTTCCTCAGTTCTCCAAATTGGGAGATTTAAAATCCTTTGCAGGAGCAGTTCAGTGAGCAGCTAAAAGGTGGCGACTGAACAGGTGCAAAGTGTTCTCCGGAGAAGCAATGTCCAAAAGGGTATCAAATCTAGCCTCTGTTGGGCCGTTATATAGACACTCCCCCTCATCTTAAAAACATCTAGTCTGTGAGTATGATGATTTTGTAACCTCACCAAGACCCTTGAAAGCTGTGCTGTTCTGTGCTCTCTGTCAGAAACAATTAGACACAAGTGTACAGGTTAAAATGACTTTCCTGACACCTTTCACTATCTTTGAATATTTTAAACCTTCAGTTCAGAGCTAGGTTCAGCACCCCTTTTCCCTCCTCTATTTGTCACATGCACTTATTGTACCTTGTTTCAAATTAGAGTGCAAGGGTTGTTTCTAGGGGTGCATTTGTATGGCATTTGCCACAGAGGGGCCCTGATCATGACTGGACGCTACCACAGTACAAATATCATTAACAACAATTTTAGGTTCAAATATTGTTAGGTCATGTTTGGAAACAAATGTGGTGGCTTCATCCTAATTCCTAGGGAATAGCGATTCACATCACAAACTAACTTATTATTTACAGACTGTTTAAAATACCTGCTTGATGGAAGTTATGGATGGCATTGACAAAGGCAGAACCTTGAACAGCACTTTCCCATACTGCTAGTCTCTGTCTTGGTCTACACTTACCTCGGCGATTCAGCAGCAGTCAATGGGAGTTAAACAAAGTACACAAAGAACTTGCATAACTCCCGTCGACTTCTGTGCTTCTCTTCTGCGCATCGTCTTCACTGCACTGCACCAACGGGAACCGCGTTCCCATCGACACAGTGCTACGCCACTGGAGGAAGTGGTTTTAGTATGTCGACTTCTGGATCAACTGAGCGGGTCTTCACTGACTGCTCAGTTAATCCAGATAATTCGATCTGACGGCGGCGACTTTGTCGCCGTCAGTGTAGACATAGCCTCTGTCCAATAGTATTAGTCCCTCACATCCACTAAATTCACAGTTCTATTATATTGTTGAAAATATACTGTAGTTTGTGTAATTCTATGCTTTTCCATGTAAAATCCTTGAAATTCCTATATCACCATGCTGTATATTTTTAAATGGATAAGAGTTGTAAAAGTCTAAAACTGTAAATTTGCAAATAAAGCCAACATACTTTTCAAAAAATCAATCCATCAGTCTGAATTCAGCAGCACTTTTTTGGTATGCTATTTCTGAATAGTAAAAATAATAAATAAATGTTCTATTTCAATAAATCCAATGATTAATGTCACGTAGATTTTTGAAGCTGGACCAGCAACATGTCATTTTAAACTTAATTTATAGTGACCATCAATGTGAAGATTTCAACAGCATCATTCCAAAAAAAAAAAAAAAAAGAAGAAACCCACAAGTGTCTAATGTGAATTAAATAGCAATGTATAGTATCAACAGCATAATGATTCATGACAGATAACATTTTTGCTGAGAAAAATTTTTTGGGAAGTAGTTCAGATAAGATCTTTAATTGATAAGACTGAAGGTAGATAGAAATTGTCCCCCAAAATGCATTAGAAATTTAACATATATATTTCAGTGTATTACGGTAGAATGTTGAGAAAACAAATATATGTCTTGAAGATAGACAGAAAGATTCTTCTTTAACTTCTTCAGACATCATTTTCCATGATAGCCTCAGGCATCTGAGTTACATGAGGAGAAGATTAGCATTTGGTGATACAAATTGCACCTTTTAAAATTATTTAATACATCCTATTTTGAAACTGTACAGCAGTTTATATCTTTAATTAGCATTATGAACATTTGCTACTTAATCACTAAAATGTTCCTGTGTGATGGATAGGAAAATACTGTCCCTGTTTTACTGGAGGAAAAACTGAGGAAAAGATGTTGTAGGCTCGATTTTGTGAGTAACATAAAGCCCACTGCTGAGGAGATGCAGGGTTCACATCTCCCAGGGAAGCTGTGGGAGAGATTGTATCTCAGGAGGCACAATTACTACCAGGGCTATTGGTTTGCATGGGCATGCATACTAAGCAACATTGAACCCTGGTTAATTTGGAAGAGGCCCAGCGTCCTTCCTTCCTCTCACCACTGATTGCCAGACGAGAGCTCAAAGGAACTGCTGCTGTGTTCTGCCCTTACACAGCCTTCAGGAGGGAGGTAAGGGAAACTTCTTGCTGAAGTGTGCACAAGGAAAAAGGTAGATTGCAATTTGACCATAAGCAGTTTAGCTCAAGGCCATAGGAGGAGCCAGTGTCATGGATGGGATTAGAATTCAGGAGTTGCTGGCTCCCAGTCTTTGCTCAGGTCAATAGACCACTTCTCTTCCTTTGTAGTCACAATTTATAGACTTTGTGTCAAGGACAGACCTGAAATCAGCAGGCAGATAAGTAGATATTTGCATGCACATAAATGTTAACCTATTTAGGACAGGCACTACTGGATGTGTGTGCACATAATCTAATTTTGTGTGCACACTTGGTTAGATAGGCACATCTCTAACCATAAGTGTGCACACATCCAGTATTGATGCATACACATGCAGTATTGCACCTGCTAAGTGTGTTTGTATGTGCAAAAATGCACACCTGCATGCTGAAAAAAATCAGAGCCTCAATAGTAGATTTTGCTTAGTAGTAGATTTTGCTTACATTTTAACATGATACATGTTGCTTCAGTTATATCACTCCCATCCAGATCACTGGAGTCACATATCAAACTTCCCAAGTACAGTCTTGACAATGTCTGCAGTTCTGATGGGAAAAGCTCTGACTTATTTTTAAGGGTAATTTTTATCATGCATTTTGTGAACATTATATTACAGCATTTTTTTTCTTTTTTGTGGTGCAGTTCATTAAGCACATTTCTTCCTAGATCTTATTGTGTTCATTCTGGTTCACTAAAGTCTCTGAAGCAGCAAAAAGCCTCCAGGGTACACTTACCAAAAATAAACCTGAAACTCTAGCAAGCGCTCATTTTTCTTTACATATCAACATACTCTGTTCAGTTTGTGGCAGTGATATTAAAATTAAACAATGATAAAGCAAGGAACTGTGTAGCTATGGTTGCTCCTCTCCTACTTGAAAGGCTTTCCTATTCCAACAAGTAAATTACCCTTTTATTACTGTTTGTAATAAAAATAAAAAACAACTGAAATAATTCACTAATACAGTGAAAATTGTCAAACCATGCTTCTTACATGATTTCCCACAGCGTTAGGTCTAATAGATACAGTGAGCCTTGCAAATCAGTAACTGGTTACAGAACTCACTCAGAGCAGACATATGCTATAAATCATTTCATTAATAAAAAAATGAATTAAAAAACCCTGGTAAAAACAAAGATAGTGAAGCAGACATCTGGTACCCACCAAGTTTGTGTAATTATAATACCTTCTGAATCTATTGCACTTCTGGCCATCTTCAGCTTTTATTGGATTGAATCAAGGAGATTAGTAAAAAATATTGGGGGTTTCTTTCCCAAATCTTCTTGTTGTAGCTGGAGTGGCCCTTCATGGCATCATATTCTATAAATCATGTTGCAAGAACAGAAAGGACCATATTCTGGAATAATTTATATAGGTCCAAACTAGCTTATTCAGTGATGTTTGAGACTTCCTACTTTGTACATTTTGTTGGCACAGCTTATGCAGGTAGGGATTTTGTTTTGTTTTGCAAACTTCACAGGTAACTTACATAAATTTGCTAGGAAGATTCTAAAATTGGTTACTTATAAATAGCACTGTTGACTGTTCACACTGTCTTGATTATAAAAACTTAGGATATTATGATATGTGACTATATAGTTATCTACATTTTGGACAATATATGGTAGCTAGGTGATAGATAAAGAGGAGAGCTCAACACTAGCAGGGAAAATTAATCAAGAATAACTGATTATTGCTGTTATCTCCTGCCACTGCCACATAATTCTGGAACCAAGCTGTGAAGGGAGCATTCCGTAATAATTTATTTGTGTGATATTTCCCACGCTGGTATGTACACACACTAGCAAAGATATAAATGGGTTGTATTGCACATTGCTTGGCTTATTATGCAAGTCTCGTGAAAGTTAAGGGGATGATGCATGCTGGTCATATGATTGTTTGAGGATCAAATCCTGCACATTGCACAAAGCCTAATTCAGGGCGTGATCCAAAGTGCATTGAGATCCATGAGAGTCTTTTCCACTGACTTCAGTGGGCTTTGAATCAGCCTCTAAGTGGAAAAGGGCGTAACCAGAAGGTTCATGAGAAACAGAATCAAGCTTCTTGAGTGATGCAGCAGCAGCTGATCCACTAACCATGCCCATTTCAGCCTCTGGGCTTCAGTAGCTTTAACAGTTGCCACATGCTCTTGTGTGGGAGACTAGCTGGCTGGTGGATCCAAATAAGTGTGGTGAATGATCATGCATTGGCAGTCAACTAGAATGAATAGCTTTTCCAGGCTTTTCCATTACTAACTTCCATTCCATTAAATGGTTATTCTCAGAGCAACCTATCTGACCATCCTGTGGCACAGCATATTGAAAGGATAATAGTGCGGAGGCCACATTGCAAGGGCAGAGTATCAAAAGTGTAGCACCCACACTATCGTGAGTCTAGCTTTCAGGCTTTGCATCAGTACCTATATTCTTAAATGTCAATATTTTAACATCAATAACACGTTCTCCACCTATTGCTGTTGTGTGATATTACTGTGACTATTTCTTGGCAAGAAGGATTAAATAGGATTTCTTTCAGCCCCATTAACACTTTTCCTGGCTCAACCACAGGATTGCCGTGGAACCAAAAGAAGCTCCCAACCAGCCAGAAAGCCAAAACCTGTTGCCTCTCCAGTAGGTTCTCAGCCTCTCCAGTCAGTGAAATGGAACTTGATAGATCACATGGCAGTGCAGCGTGCTAACCACACCACTTCAAAAAGGTGTGTAACTTTAATAAATCACTAATGCTTTGTTTTTCTGTGTCTTTCTTTTAACCAGCCAATAGAATCTGAGCTCCACAGACTAGATGAACAGCTTGGACTGGTGCATAAGCTGCACCACTTCAGAGTTAGTCCCGGAGGCATTGTGACTTAGTCACAGACTTCTGAGGTACAATTCCCTTTGCTTTGTGGGTGGGAAAATAACAGCTTGCTGCTGGACTATATTTGCAGCAGCAAATTGTGACGCCCTCTCAGCTTGTTCAGCTGTGCTTGTCACTGCATTTGGGGGAGTTGCTGAGACTGTGTTCGTTCTCCACCACCTGTTCCAGACAGGAGGGTAGACAAGTGCCCAGCATCCACTTACTCGTGCATTCCTGCACCCAAATTCCACCTAGCTCAGGCAGAGGTGTAAGGTGGATTCTTTTCCTCCCTTCTGCCCCACACAGATCACAATCCATCCTTATAAGAAAAGGATGGTGGAGGAGAGTTCTTTGATGCCAGAGGTTCATCAAAGTACCTTACTTTGTAGAGTGCCCAAATATAGTGGTAATGAACATAGTAAAAATGTGCATAACAAAATAATAGTAAGTACTACTCTTTGCAAATGGCCTGGTTCTGGAAAACTGCATTGGCAATGTGAAATCCAATACGGATTTCTGTTTTTTTTCCAATTTCCCCAATATCCCCTGCTTACCACAAAGTGTGGGGATTCAAAGGCCCAACTGTTTTCTAGTTTCTTCCACACATATAAAAATGTTTAAATACATATTTTAAAATGGGTTTGGTTTTAAAGATTTTTCATGAAGTGATTTCCTGCAGTTAGACAGCAGGACCTGCCTGCCAGGCCCCCTTCACGTCAGTTAAACTGGCAGTCTGGTTCAGAGCCTGGTTAGGAGCCTATTTTGATAGTAATACCTCATTACTATTCATTTTATTGCCTGCCAAGTGACTTATGAAAAGTTTTCCAAAAATATGATAATACTTAAATAATTATTTATTCCCTTCTTTAATCTGGTCCAAGATTCTATCCAGCTGAACCAGTTTGGCCAGTACAGTACTGACCATACACTACTGTTCCCCTGGTTTCTGTATGAACCACCTTTCACTACACTGACTGTGGATTGAAAAAAAATTGCCCATTTTCCCAGGTCTCTGGCATTTGCATTATACACAGAGGCAGGGCAAAGACTCTCAAATCAGTTTTTGGCAAAACCAAGAACAATTACCGTTTGTGTCATTGCCTGAGCACACAAATTCTTCAGCTGCCCTGCCAAATGAAGCCTCTGGCTGCTTTTGTGCTTGAAATGTTGGCAAGTGCTATAGGAGATCTCCATATTTAAAACACACTAAGTACTCATTTCAGACATGTGGTTACATTTAGTAGTAATAATGCCCATAATCTTTGATTAGCAGTCTTAGACATTATTCAATTGATTCCAGTTTATACTTAAATCATACAGCTCCACTGACTCACTCCAATACTCTTGGATAATGCTAGTTTCCTTTTTCGAGGCTCCAAAAGAAAATGAGTTCTGACTTATAAACAGGTTTTCTTTGGGCATAAAAATTAGATTCTCTATTCTGATTTTTTTTTAATAACCTGTACTGAACAAAAGCAATTCAACTTGTCACACTAAGATGCTTTTAAGTAAATGCTACCCGAGTTTGACAGGTGATGAGCAAATGTTTCAACTCCATGGAGAGCTATACAAAATTATATTCAGCTGCTAATACAGGAGCCCCTCTACAAAGATTAGCAATGGGATTTGAAAACATTAAATTAATAAAATTTACAAGTTACACATATGTAAGTGACAGAAAATAGATACATTTCTGAAATGGTGTGAAAAATAACAGATTAGAGATTCAATCTTTCCATTGCCAGATTACTTCTGAGTTTAATAGATTCTTGGATGAAAGACCCAATACATGTGCAAAATATTACTACTATTTTTTCTAGTCATCACATTTGTGATCCATGTGTAAGTGCGTAGAATGACTGCGTGTTCCTATACATTGACAGCCCTTAGATGATCAACAAGAAATGGAAACCATTTATATTTATAATAGTGGATCTATTTATTTCTAAGGTGATTAGGTCTGGTGCAGAAACCTTTGAAAGTTAATAAAAGTAATTACAAGAAAGAAATAGTCCCCAGTACTTATGGCAGAACAGTGTGAAGTTTCTCATACATTGTACTTGCATTCATTTCACAGCATATATCTGGTAGAAGGAGAAGAATCAGTTGCTTCAAAGAGAACTTTGAGGTGTCCTATGAAAAGGCCAACAATAATTCTTACCTATCAAATCTTTCTTAGGGCTAGAACTTTTAATAATCTTCTCTGCCATTTTTATCATAAAAATATGCAACTAACTGGAAAAGTTTCCACAGAAAATGCCAAATGGTTTGATATACCATCAGTCTTGTTTACACTTTGGAGTTGTATAGGGTGAAAGCACAGGAAAAGGAACTGGGACCCAAGGATTCTATTCTTGGTTCTGCAAATGCTTCTCTATATGACTTTGGGCAAGTCACTTAACTCTCTTAAAAATTAGAGATGGGTCAAAACCAGAACCTTCAATCCAAGCCTTTCCCATTCCTGAGTTGAGTAAGGGTGATTCAGGTTCAGATCTCCAGATCCCAACCCCTCTATAATTCCACACCAGAGAACCTCTGAAGAAAAAGCATGATGACTCATTATCCTAAGGCACTAGAACTCTGATCTAAAGTCTTCTAAAGTAAATATAAAGACTCCCATTGGCTTCACTGGACACTGGAACAGAACTTGTAACATCACCAAAAAGTAGAAAAGGACCTGGGGGTAACAGTGGATAAAAAGCTGGATATGAGTCAGCAGTGTACCCTGGTTGTCAAGAAGGCTAATAGCATATTGGGCTGCATTAGGAGGGGCATTGCCAGCAGGTCACGGGAAGTGATTATTCCTCTCTATTCGGCATTGGTAAGGCTGCATTTAGAGTATTGTGTCCAGTTTTGGGCCCCCCACTACAAAAAGGATGTAGACAAGTTGGACAGATTCCAGCGGAGGGCAACAAAAATGATTAGGGAGCTGGAGCACAGGACTTATGAGGAGAGGCTAAGGAAACTGGGCTTGTTTAGTCTGCAAAAGAGAAGAATGATGGGGGATTTGATAGCAGCCTTTAACTACCTGAAAGGGGGTTCCAGGGAGGATGGGGCTAGGCTGTTCTCAGTGGTGGCAGATGACAGAACAAGGAGCAACGGTCTCATGTTGCAGTTGGGGAGGTCTAGGTTGGACATTAGGAAAACGTTTTTCACTAGGAGGGTGGTGAAGCGCTGGAATGGGTTACCTAGGGAGGTGGTGGAATCTCCATCTTTAGAGGTTTTTAAGCTGAGGCTTGACAACACCCTGGCTGGGATGATATAGCTGAGGTTAGTCCTGCTTTGAGCAGGGGGTTGGAGTAGATGACCTCCTGAGGTCCCTTCCAACTCTAATATTCTATGATTCTATTCAGTACTTTAATACAGGTGCCTATTAAGATCAGTGAGGAACATGGACTGGACCTCCTGAGTCATGGACTTTAAAGAATAATGATGCCAATTTAAAAGGTCAATCTGTTTTTGAATAATTACTATTTGTTTATGGCAAAGTGGATGTAATTTAAGAGCCAGGCTCGCTCCAGAAATGAATTGACAAACACTGTTGCTCTTTAAAGTCGTACATGCTATAGATCACTAGCAATCCAGTTGCTGCTTCCACTGCCATATAGTCTTGACAGAATAGAAGGCAAAATCACTTCTGTTGAGGGTCCATGACTCTCTGCTGCTTCTCTCAAAATATGTTCATTTGTGGTATTCTTCCTGTCAAAATTTTAAGGATTTTCCTTTCCTTTCTACTTGTATGTGGGGGTTAATTATATATGGTAAATTAGAATGTGGCTCATGATGTTTTTATGTTTATTGCACCAGTTCTGTGATACATTGGGCTATATTGTCGTTTTTAATTAAATTGTGTTTTTAATTATTGGTGTTAGGCTTTGAGATCTGTGGACACAGATACCATGTTATTAAAATATTATATTATTATTTTTAAGAATGGCCAGATCTTCTGGTATATATGGATATTTACTGCCCAGATTCTTTTGCTTGAACATAACAATGACCTACAGGGGAAGAAAAAATTACTGCATTCCTGAGAGAAACCAGGATGAAAGACATAATTGAAAGACACAGTTGTGGTATCTGTTATGGGTATGAGAGATTGAGGATAAGCCTTGATGCAACATGAAACAAGAAAGATATCCCATGAGTGAGGAAAGATTTGTATTTTCCCTGACCTCAGTTGAGCGACACAGACAAAATATTCAGAACTGAAAGACATTAAGCAAAATGCTTTCACAGATTAAGCAAAGTGACTGTAATGGTTTTAGTATGGTAATGTTGAAAGATGTAACAACAATGTATTATATTTAAGAGTATTACATGTGAACTCTACTATGCAAAAATTTTATTTAGGATAGCACCTATCATAAAAATGGTATGCAAGAATACTTTACAGTATTAAATAATACAGTAGCTAAGTGAGAGAGAAATTAAGAGATATTATTCATGGAGAATTTTTTTCCTACTAAGATTTTAAATGAGCTAGAAATTCAAGAAGATAGAGAGATACAGATAGGCTGTTCCATATGGCAGGAGCTACAGAGGAGGAAATTCTTGTTCCATCTACGACCAAGCAGTATAAATGTTGGAACTCAGAGCCAGCTGGTGTTAGTTGAATGTTGAGAGAAAAAAGGAGGATACATTAGATAGATTAAATCAAGTCAATAGGGCATTTTGAAAACAAAGACATTTTTAACTTGAATCCTGAAACCCTTGGTCCTTGTTCAGCTTGTGTATACCAGAGAGATCATATTTGCTCTATTGCATTGGCATATATTGAGATTGTAAGAGCAATTTTCAAATTTGGGCACTTAAGTGGGGGCAAACAAGTTCACATATGTGACAAATACAGAAACTGTTTACACCAAAAAGTAATATTAAGAAAGTAGTAAGTATTTTAACTGTCTTTAATGCAGTGTTTCCTTTCTGAAAATATAAACATAAAGAATATTTACACTTGTTCTGTGGTCCAGAAGGAGGCGAGAGGCAGACCAGATAAAAGTGTCTTGATGAAGATAAAGGGGGGATAAAACCGGGGGTGATGTGAAGATTGGGGTCTATATAGACCTTCAAATCCAGATCAAGTGGTGGATGAGGCATTTCTAGAAAAAATAACAGAAATAATCAAAACACAAGACCTGGTAGTAACAGGGGACTTTGACTACCCAGACATCTGTTGGAAGAGCAATATGGCAAAACACAACATTTTCAATACATTTTTGGAATGTGTTGGAGGACACTTCTTGTTTCACAAGGTGGAGGAAGTAAACTTAGTTCTGACTAAAAGGTTGCAAATCTGAAGATGGAAAGATAAGAATGGATAAAAGTGATCATGAAATGAAAGGCTTTATGATTCTATAGAAAGGAAGTAGTGAAAACTGCAGAATAAGAATAATTAACATCAAAAAAGCAGATTTAACGAATGGAGAACTAGTAGGTAAGATTCCATGAGAAAAAAATATAAGGGAAACAGGATTTCAGGAGACCTAGGAGTTTCAAAAGGAGATAATATTTAAGGTGCAACAGTAAACTCTCCCATTGTGAAGAAATGATAGGAAGAAAAGTAAAAGCCAATATGGCTGCACCAGGAGCTCATTAGTGACCCATCATCAACAGATTGCTAAGGATGAGTGCTAAAATAGCAAAAGCAGGTATGGACAAATTGGAAAGGCTAAGGCACAGATGAGTTACAACTAGAAAGGGACATAAAGGGCAATAGGAAAAGGTTCTACAAATACATTAGGATCAAGAAAAAGATGAGGTAAAGTGTAGATCCTCTACTTAGCGGGGAAGTTGAAGACCTACTTACTGCTTTTTATCTTTTTTCTTTAACAAAAGTCCTTCAGAGACATTTCACTCCTTGCAATAGTGTTTATAACCAAAACAGTGAGAGGCTGTACCACGTACTTTACTTCTCATCTACTAGTTTTACATTCTGTCAGAGAAAGCAATTGAGTTTGCCTGACATGTCCTTTTTATGTCCGTGCTGCTGTCTATTGCTCATGGTTCCATTATTCTCTATATGTTCAGAGTTTTCCTCACTTTTTATATTTTTAACACTATTTCAGAAGTTAGACTTATCATTAGGTAATTGTCAGGATCACCCCTTTTTTTTTTGCATTTGAAAAGTAGCACCATGCTTTCTGTTATCCAGGCCTCTAGTCACTCTGGTACTTTTCCACCACTTTTCAGAAATAAATTGAGAATAATTGAAGAATTTATCAAAATAATACCCTTGGTCACAACATCAGGTAGTCAATTTTGTAGCAATTCTACGAATAGAAGACAGACTAAAGTTTTATTCAAACTACCAACTTATCCATTCAATTTCCTTAGTTTGCTTTTATTCTCCAATGTATAAATATGGTTACTCTTATCCAGAGAAAGAGGAAAGGATTTGTATTTTCTAATGCTGTAAAATATATTTCAGATAAGTTTAAAATAAAACCAGACTTATCTAGTCAGGATGTAGGTTGAGTGTCTTTCCTTTTTGGTACACCTAGGATTATTTCTAAACCATCATAGAGCAATACTACATAAAGGAATTTCCATGTTGGAGATATGTTAGTCAATTTCTGTGGTTCTAGTGATCATAGAAAGGAGGGAAGCAAGGGACAAGATAATAATTTTTCTGTTGAAAAGGGATGTTTCTATAACCTCCTGTCTACATTTGGAACCAAGTATGCATTTTCAAGTATTGATGCTTTACTTCTGTGTTCCTAATTTCTTTGTGGTGAGAAATGAACCTCTGGACCCTTTGGGATTATTGATGTTGCTCTTACCAATGTAGCATCTGTGCACCTCACATACCTTAACCTCATAACAGCTGTATGACAGCTTTAAGGAAGGAAGGATTATTAAATAGCTCAGTGCTCACCTCTTTCAGACAGCCTCTCCCCATATTGCCAAAGATGTGGCCAGCAAAAGCACTCAAGTTGGAAATATTCTCCACAGCAGGATTTCTTGATCCAAAATTGGGTCACCAGAATGTTTGAAAGAGTCATGTGGCAGCTCCTGTCCCCTGGGGCTGGCTGGGTTGCCTCCCTGCTGAGGCACTGCAACTTCTAGGATCCCAATGCCACTCAGGTTTGGCCCAGCCATCTTGATGATGTAGGGCAGTCACCAGAGCAGAATGAAAGGGGCAACCACCCAGGGCACAAAGCCACAGGAAGGAAAAATGGAGCAGTGGCAAGGGGTATTGTGAGGTCATGTTCCCCCTCCCATGATTTCTGCCTTTCATTTAGCATGAGAATTTCAGTTGTGGAGCCCAGCTTCCATGAGATGCTCCCTGAGGCACTTTCTCACTACACTGGCTCTCAGGCTCCTTCAGGAGAGAGGCAAAAAGCATGTCAGGGGTGCAGCTCAGATCTGTTCCTCCCACCCTGCCTGGGGAGCACATGGCCATGCAGAGGTGCAGAGCCAGGCAGCTTCTATTTCACCAGCTCATGGCAGGAGGCAACAGTTCAAAAATGTCTGTGCTAAATGGAAGGCAGAAATCTGGGGGTCACATGACACGTGTACCCCCCATACACAACCCCATTTTTTCAACCTCATGGCTTTGCACCCTGGGTGGCCGCCCTGCTCACCCTGCCCTGGGTATGGCCTTGGGCACTGCAACCCTGCTTTTGGGAGGAGGTGTGATAATTAGAAGTGGTTGGCTGGAATCCTTGGGGAAAGTGGGACATTTTTTATATTTGTCTATTTCTTTGTTGGTTTATAAGGATACGTGGATTAGCATTATGTTAGGCCAGCTGCATTTGTTTGCTTTCTCATTTTGCATTATTTCTTTTTTAACTAACTGTTAAAGTGCTTTGAGTCTGGGATAGACACTTTTACACACACTGGAATAATAAAGAATGAAATACGTAAATAAATATTCTGAGAAAGAAAATACATTTGGCATCTGACATAGCCTTCACTTTAGATAGTTCTTGGATGCCCAGATTTGAAATTGGGGTCTACCATTTATTAACCAGAGCTAAATTCTTTTTCATATGCAACAATCCTGAAACAGATGAGGTATAGAGCCAGTGAAAACCACCTATTCAAAAGCTGGAAACATCAGGGGGACTGAAAATTCTGTATCAAAACTAAGATAAGAAACTATTTCTGCTGTGAATCTCAAATCCTCGTTGCAGATCTCATGGGAGGATTTTGCTTTAGGAGTGAATTGTTAAATAAGCAGAGATTTTGACTATGTGTAAAAGAAGAACAATGTTACATTTGAAACTTTCAGACTTATTCATGAGCTTTTGGGCACTTGTAAAATGCTACTGTGTGTTAAGAAACCTAAATATACCATTATGTCGAGCAAGATGGTCTTAACAGAAACATTTATAAGCATTTTCAATGTACGAAAATAGAATGTCTGCCTTGTTGATGATTATGACCATGACCCTGCAATGAGTTGTCCCCAGGCAGAACACCATTGACTGTAGTGGGCCTCTGCAGAAGAGCAGCGGCTACTCATGGGGACCTCACCGCAGGATCAGAGGCCACGCTAGAAAACAAAGTTTGAGTTTTTAAAGGTAAATCCGTTTTTTCTTGTAATTTTGTAAGGTAAATTCCTAACAGAATCATGAGAGGTGTAACAAGCCAGAAATTTACCACTAAAATTTACCACAGTTTTGCTCCAGCTATTCTGCCTGCCTCCCTTCTATCTGTCTACACACATATATGGTCCTCATGACCTGAGTTCCTTCAGCTAATGGACAGTTCTGAAAGCCGTCCTGATCACCATAATGGAATGAAAAGAAAGTGACAGATAGATCAGGGGTTTAAGATCTTTCACATCCACAACAAAAAGGAAGGAAGGGACTTTAGGACATTTTAAATTTCTGCTATTATAGATAACGGATTAACAGAAAACCTCCAGGGGAACTCCTTCCCTCTCACTGTGAACTCTACATTTCTGCATTCCATCTTTCTTGCACACAAATCAGATTAGATTATAATGAAGCCATAGCACATTTCTAACCAGTAAATGTTTAGCATCTAGAGTGGATGTTGTACCCTAAAAACAGTAAGATTTGGGACTTCTATTTCAGGGTATGTCTTCACTGACGGTGGCAAATTCCCCGTCGTCAGATCAATCTATCCGAATTGATTGAGTGGTCAGTGAAGACCCCCTCAATCGATCCAGAAGTCGATGCAATAAAACCACCCCCTCAAGTGGCACAGCGCAGTGAAGACACCGCGTAGAAGAGGAGTTATGAAGTCGACAGAAGTTATGCAAGCTACTCTGCGTAGCTTGCATAACTCCTGTCAACTGCAGCCGAATTTCCGGGTAAGTGTAGACCTGGCCTCAGCCTTTGTGCAGAGACAATAATGTGTCAGATCCTCTCCTGATGTAAAGCAGCATAACTGTAGAACTATGTTGACCTACACCAGCTGAGGTGCTAGCCCAAGTGGTGTGTATAAATGCCGAACATTTCCTCTGCAGTTGTCTATGACATCCTTCTTCATTTCTCTTCAGTTATTACATAGTGTTAAATTACATTCCTGAGGTGGTAAAGTGAATCCTAGATCTATGTAAATTAGCAGTCATTTGGAATCTTTCATGATAAAGAGATTTTATTTAAATGCAAAGTATTATTAGATACAGCAAGTAAGCTTTAGGAAGGGAAAGTAATCTAGATCTTCCAAAATTGAAAGTACCAGGGAAAAAATAATCGAAGCTTTCTAGTGTTAAAATTGGACACATCAGAATATGGATATGATGAATGCACATGCAAGATTAATTGAATAACAAATTCTACTGCTAAAATATCATTATAAATTAACTACAAATCTGGATAAGATACAGTCCAGCATGTTCAAAAACATCTAGCTGGGTACCTAAAAGATATTAAAAGCAGCCAGTGTGGGTTGTCCATATGTTTACAGGAATTTTTGAAAGTTAACAAAATATTCTTTAAAACTATGGCCAAACTTCTAAGCCCTTTTGCCCTGGGCATGCAGATGCAGGACCTATTAGTGAGTGCATTATTTTCAAAACTACACACGTGTGATATCCTGCCAACCATCGCAGACTCTCCACAGACTTTGAGTTATTGTTATTGCTTATTTAGAGTTGTACAAATGCCAAAAAGTTGACTCTGAATTGGTTGCCTCTTCTTCCTCAGCCTCCTTGGGAAGCAGCGTACGTTCACTACGGACTCTTCCCTGGCCTCTGTTGTCCACTGCTAAACACAAACACCCCTTGTCTCCTTCTCCCCGCTTCTCCCAACTAGCACTGCCTAACTGTCTTGACAACTGAGCTAGCCCCTTCTGTCTACCAGCCTGCCTTTCTCTTTCCCACTGCTTGGGTCTCTCTCTCACCCTTCAGCTTCCTGTCCCCACTGATGCCCCTTTTTGTAACAAGCTCAGCAGCCAAATGGTGTTTAATTCTGAGAAAACCATTCCCAGCATTTAGTCATGACTAATTTCCAGGCATTTAAATGTTCTTGGTCTCCATGTGCCTATATCTGGCCTCCTAATCTCTTGGTCACACCCACAGTGTCTAAAATTTAGGAGTGGCCTGCCCAGGGTCCTCTCAAGGATGCCTTTGAACATCGCTTAAGTCACCTTGATTAAAACTTGATGCTTCCTTCAGCTAGAAATGTGCAAGTCAAGAGGCTAGTAGCTTTGCAAGTTCTTGCTGTTATCTCATGTGTTTTTCAATAAATGTTTGTATTTATTCCAACACTACTTTAAAAACAAAATCAATAACACAATATAGCTGTCACAGGTCTTGAACCGAGGCCCACTGAGCGGGAACCTTATCCTCTCTTTTACCAAGTTAGAAGGACTAAAAAGGGAACTGCTGCTAATACCCCACAACCAGAAGTTATACCTGCTGACTCAGCATGGTCAACTGACTAACAGATCACTGATTGGACATCATGGGGCATAAAGCTTCCTGTTCCTGTCCCATCCCTTGTCTGACCAACTAGTTCCTAGATCTGTTGCTGTCCAACCTCTGAGACCAAGTCCTTGCTACTGCACCTCATCCCAGTTCCTGTTACAGCACTTGGCTCCTGGTTCCTTGCCCTTATCCCACTTGTTGATTCTAACTTGACCCTTGGTGTGACCTCTGACTCTGGCTTGAACCTTGACATGACCATGACCCCGCTCCAACCACTAGGTCAGATGACCCATGTTACTGGTCCTGACAGCAGCTTATCCACTTCAATTTAAGTGTCTTTTCTTAGAGATAAGTAGCCTGGATATAAAAAAAGCACAAAATCTAAGAGATGGACGACAACATTAGTGATATTAGTAAAAGATTACAGGACAAATTCAGCTGAAGACAAAGGAGATCAAAGAAAATAAGAGGGACTGAGAAAAAGTAAGAGTGGAAATGTTTTTTCCCCCTCTCACTTTCTCACCAACACCTTGCGGAAGTGCACTAACACCATTCCCTGTAATGTTTCATTTCCTTTCCCATGATTACTCTTTCAGTTTATCACCTCAACAACCTAGTAAACCAATCCTCAACCAACAGCCCCACTGTGACCCCTGAGTGCTCACAGGTGGCAGGGCAAGGTTACACTTCAGCCCAGATGCAAGGACCATTTAAGTTCCAAGTAAGAAAGCAATAAATAGCTCAATCCAAAAAGAAGCTGTAGGAGACAACAGACAGGATGATTTTGTATGAGTACAACCTTTTTAATATTAATCTAGTCCCAGTAAAAAAAATTTACCATAGTCACTATAGATCTGGGTACTTTAATAGCTTTGTCCAATGTCTGTTAGATGCATCAAAAGTTGTTGTTATATGGTTGCTTTTTAAAAAAAAATAAAGAATCTGGTCTAAGAGAAGGATACAGTTGGCTGGTTTTAATTTACGTGCTAAACATTTAATACGACTCTACAGGGAGGATAAGTTGTTTCAGTCCTCACTTGCAACTCATACATATGTACAAAAGATATAAATATGTCTGCTTTTCTAAATGTTTGGTTTTGATTGATGAATATACATATGTACAAAGTGTGTATGTATATAATCTGCATGTAACATATACAGCTTTTTTATCTTTTTTTTTAGTAATTAGAAAATTCTTCTATTAATTAAAATACAAAACTCCCAGTCAAGGTATGCACATTTCTCTATAATATACCATTTAAATGAACCCTTGAGAAATTGTATAAGTAAGCATGGCAAAAACATTGATTGTGAATTTATTTGTCTTACAATGTGTGTGTTTTCTTTCTCCTCAGAACTTCGGCCTTTGGTAGATGAGGGATTTGAACAATTCTTTCCACAGCGATGCCACAGATTCTGAGGTCAAAAGTTTCCAAGGCACAGGCTAAAACCAGACAGAAGTAAAAAATCAAAATGTATGCAAAAATATACAGAACGATCAGTGATCATGTAAAACAAAAAGCATGCCACTTAAACATAAGAGTATACAGAAATCTATCCTCTTGCTAAAACAGATGTTCTAGAAATCTAATATTAAAATTACAGTACAAAATCTGACTTTATTTATACATTTTAAAATAGCCTTTTGATTAAGGGCTCAATAGTAGCTTTATCATAAGCACTTAGTAAGGGATAGTGCATAACTGTGCTGCTCCAGGAGTACACTATTGTGTTTTAGAGAGAGACTAGCTTATGCACAGTATGCTAACACCCCAGAACAGGGAAAATTTTCCTCTGGCTCTCTCTGCCACAAAGTGGACTTATGTAATGTTGTCAAACTCAATTTTATCACGAGGCTCAAGAAACTTGGTGTTTTTCTTAAAGTCCCAGTTCATGGAGTCATTGTTAGTGGAGAATCTCAGCTTTCCTTTAAAAGAAACAAAACACCTAAAAGAAGTCTGTAGCCCACACAGTTGGGGAAAGAAGTTTAATTTGTCAGCATCATACAGCTTATGTGTCTTAGTGCTCCAGTTCTATATTATGAATAAACCCCTTCAGCTCTGGAATCATACATTTTCCCTAAAGTATTTGAAATAAATATTATTTTCTGAAATAATTGTAGGAAATTATGTATACTGATATTTTTTCTGAATTTTAGAATTTTTTTAAAAGAAAAATCTTTACAGTTACACTCTAATTCAATAATTCTGACAATTCCTCCCTCAACCTTAAAATAAATTCCCCCCCCTCTCCGCCCCCACTAACCCTTGTTAAAAGAAAGCTATTAGCTGAATTTAGCACATAAATCCATGGGAATATAAACTGAATACAGAGTTATGAAATCCTGGTAAGTGACTTCACATTATGAATTACATTTTCAGCTGCAAAGGTCCAGAATATATGTGTATATATATATATATATAAATAGCACTGAGTTAAAGGGAGCTCCAAAACTACAGCACCTCCCACCCCCCACCCCTAGGGAACTTAGGTAGGGATTGTGCTGTGTATAAGAAATACGTAGTGTATTGTAATTACGCAGTTAGATGACTGGCACACTATCCCTTTAAAAGAGGCACGGGAAGTGACTGATATAGTGGCTCCCTCTGGGTGCATGTGAGCACATTCCCATTGAGCTATGCTGCAGGGAGCAGAGTGTGTAATAGAAAGTCTTGTTAACAAAAGTGTAGCCTGATTTTTGGGTGTTTTAGTAATTTGAATGGCATTAATAGGCTCGCCAATCTGATCTGATCAGCAGATAATGAGGTTCTTGCCTGGAATCAGGCTCCAGAAGAGCTTTATAGGGACCCCAGGGTGCACGACAGGAAGGTTCTCAGTGATAGTCAAATTTGTATAATGTTATAAGTTTTTATTAAGATAACATAAAATGATAGATGGATGATTAAAAGAATAATCAAATGGATAATGGATAATACAGTCTTATTTTAGAGACTCATGTGGTATATATATTTCTACAGTATGCTTTGGATTAATATACTCACACCCTTCCCTGATGACCTGGTTGAGAGAGAGATCTGGTTCCTCAGCTCTTGAGTAGATGGATGGAGAGGTAGGCAATGCTCAAGAGCTAAGAGCTATAAGGCTTAGGCCCAGTCTACACCTACCTGGTGATTCAGGGGCAGTCGACAGGAGTTACACAAGCTACTCTGCGTAGCTTGCGAAACTCCCATCAACTGCTGTGCTTTCTTTCTGCATGATATCTTCACTGCACTGCGATTCCCGTCAACGCAGCGCTACGCCACTTGATGGGGTGGTTTTACTGTGTCGACTTCTGGCGGCTTCTGAATCGATTGAGCGAGTCTTCACTGACCGCTCAGTCGATCCAGATAGGTTGATTTGATGCCAGCGACTTTGCTATCATCAGTGTAGACGTACCCTAAGACTAACACTACAAATAATACTAAGTATAAACGAAGAACAAAATCTTAACACTAACTAAAAGAAGCTTCAGGAAGGAGTTGCTGACAATCGCCCAAAGTAACACGATTTGTTCCTTCTTATACCCTGAGCAATATGGGTCCTAACTTCTAAGTCCAAACTTGGATTCCTTACCCCCAAATTATTAGGGTACACTTATTCTATAGGCTGGCAGGTTCGTGCATATTGATGACATATCCACATCCTTTCCAGACGGTTCCAGACGGTTCACTTATCTCACCTTTGTTATTTCTGGCCGTTTTGTGGGTTCTGTGGTGTATCTGTGACATTTACTTGGGGCATAACCTGAGGCAGCCCCGCCCCCCGCCCCGTTTTGATGCCTCCTGACTTATCCAGGGTAAAGGTTATAACCATATGTGTCTTATCCTTTAACCCATCATTACTTATCTGGGCCAAAGGTCCCGAACATATGTATGCTAACTGCCTTAGCTTTCATACAGGATATAGCCTGTAAGGTACCTTGCATTACAGCTATAATACTTTAATATGAAGCTATGACTCTATTATAATAAAAAAACAATATTTATCTTTTCTTATAGATTTATATATATATGCAAGCAAGCAGACTAATCCTATAGGCTACAAAAGCCAGCTTAGTTTACCCTACCCTACCCTGTGTGTTGATCTCCATTCCTGTGAGCTGTCTAACCAAAGAAAGTTTGTCTGCCTTAGTAGCCTGCTTCTCTGAGCATGCCCAGAATGTTCACTTTTTCACTCAGGGAATCACAGCAGGTATCCTGATCTGAGCATTGTCATAAACTTGGAGGGGGATGGTGGCGACATGGAACACCTAATTCAACATTGCACAACTTCAGAAGATGATGGATTCCCTGTTAGAAATGGGATTAGACTTCACGGTTATGTAGCCCATGAGGCTGAGGCAGTGGCTGAGACTCTGAATCTAAGAAGTAGCATGGGGACAGAAGCCCTGATCTAGATTCTGAAGCCTCCATTGGGTGACTTAGTGCCACGCACTTCTAGGCTGTATAGGGTCATAGTAGGCATGATCAAGTAACTCTTCTCCAGACAGAGTTCCTTTCCAAGTCAGTGGGAACTATGTTCACTACAGGTTGAAGACCAATATAAGGCAAACACATATGACTATTTTCAGTTTATTATATTGATTGATTGATTGATTGATGCTAACACCCACTTTGGGCCAGGAATTTCCAAAGCTCTCAGGGAATTCTGATCCTACTCTGAGAATTTCTCAATCTGAAATATATTTGCAACAGTATTTATGTTGCATTGGGATGTGGTTTACAAAGGAAAAAATGGAAAATGTAATTGCAAGTAGAAGGCAAGATGGTCAGCTAATCATCCGCTCAGTGTCAGTGCCATGCTTAGTGGTTAGAACAGGCATTGGAAACTAGGAATAAGCTCATTGTCACAGCTAGAGCCAGAGGTAAGATGTCAGAGCCAGAGTCAGGAATCAGATGCAAAAGTCAGAACCAGGTTACCTGGTGTGAGGCAGAGCCGAAGCAGGACAGGAACAAGCAGGAGCTAACATAGCCATGAGCAAACACTTTGAGCATCCAGTGCCCTGCTGGTCTTAAGAGCCAGTCAGGCAGTCTGGCCAATCAGGTGATTCTCTGCAAGCCCAGTGTGATTCAGCTGTTTGTCTTCTGTTGCTCTCTTGGGAAGTGGAGCTAGCTGGTCCCTGGCTTAGCTGCAAACCCTAATTCCTGACACTTAGGCTATGTCTTCACTGACAGCGGCAAATTTGCCACCATCAGATCGACTTCTCTGAATCGACTGAGCGGTCAGTGAAGACCCACTCAGTTGATCCAGAAATCGATGTATTAAGACTACCTTCTGAAGTGGCATAGCGCTGCGTCGATGGGAACACGGACACGGTTCCCGTCGGCACAGTGCAGTGAAGACGGCATGCAGAACAGAAGCAGAGACATCGATGGGAGTTACACAAGTTTTTTGCATAGCTTGTGTAACTCCAGTTGACTGCCGCTGAATCTCGGAGGTAAGTGAAGACAAGCCCTTAGGCTATGTCTACACTGCCAGCAGCACCACCAGCAGTGCAGGATCGATTTTGTGGGTTTGATTGAGTGGCAGTGAAGACTAGCTCAATCGAAACCGGAAGTCGACTTTGTAAATCCATCCTGGCAAGAAGCGTGGCACTGCATCTACAGGAGGGCATTTCCCATCGGCACAGCACAGTGGAGACGCCGCGGTAAGTAGACGTTAGGAAGTCGATGGGAGCTACGCATGTTACTGTACATAGCTTGCGTATCTCCCGTCGACTGCCGCTGAAATCTCCAGCCAGTGTAGACCAGGCCTTAGAGAAAGGGGCAGCAAATACCCGTGCTGCCCCAGGAACAGAGCAAGGACCAAACTGAGAACCAGACATTAGTTTTTTCCCTAATAATGTCTTGCACCATGGGGAAAGAAATTTGTCACTGCTCTATACCAGTAACAGATTACATCCTCTATCTCCTGTGACAAGTTTCCACCCACTCTCCACCCTGGTCATCTGTTCTCTGCTCATATGTATGTGGGGGGAGTAGAAGCCCCACAGTAACTACTCTTCCCCAGAAATACACATACCCTGTGTAGGACAGCATGAGGGAGCCTTATGCCTCCTTACTCTCTTGGGCTTGTGTGACACATTAGTATCCATTTAAATACTATCTTTATATTGCCAGTCTAAGTACCTAGTTCCCATGGTTGGAGGCTCTCTAATCAGATTACTTGACCAGGATAGGATTTACAATATATATTGTGAGCCAAAGGTTTACACATTTAGTTTAATATTTCCTTTCTTTTTTAACAAAAAATGAACATTACTCAGAATAATCTTTTTGTCCTTAAATAAAGGTAAAGATTCTGCACACTTCCTTGAGTTCCTATTTCTAACAGGAGCTAGAGGCATCTGGCAAAATCAAACAAACAAACAAAATAAAATTTAAAAAAAAAAACCAACCCCTGATAGAAGTTGCATTAAAAATCTGTCAAAGTAAATATAATAAAATAAGTGGGAGACATTGTGGTTGGCTAATGATGTGGTGATGTGGTTGGCTAATATGGGCTCTGACTGTAAAGAAAATGGAATGTATGATCTTCATCAATTAATGGTAAGAATTCTTAGAGCAGTAATTATGGTCTTGATCCTGCTCTTATTTCAGTCAATGGCAAACTCATATTGACTTCAATGGGAGCGGGATCAAGTGGGGGGTTTGGATTTAGTCTAATTATTTCATAAACAAAATGAGCAGAAGACTTCAACTGATTTGTTTAGCAAATAGGAATTCCAGGAGCATTGACTCTAATGTAGCTCTTGACAGGGTTCAGAATTTCTGTGCCTTATTTCTTAATTGGAATATACTTGGTGAAATTCTGTAAGTCAGGTTTCATTTCCTGTGGGAAACATTATTGAAACATTAATAAAACATTATTGCATCGATGCCATGTCATGCAGTGAATTCAGATTTGGACTCACTGTACAGCAGGGCTGAGTTCTGGACTGAGAGCTCTTCAGAATTCCCCAACCCTGGCTTTCTGACATTTTGTAGCGCTAATTCTGCTCTCTGGTAAACCTGTGCAAATCCAGAGATATGTCACTGCGGTAAATGGCGTTACACTGGCACTACACAGGACTAACAGTGAGGAGAATTTGGACCCTTTGTTCCAGATCTTCAACACTCTCAACGGAGCTGTGCCGATTTACACACGCTGAGTTTCTAGGCTTCTATGTCTGTTTGTACTCTTGTCAGTTTTACCTGTATAAATACATATTAAAATATTTTCAAATCACTCCAAGACCAAATCTTCTTTTCCTCATAACTTGATTCCTAAACCAGCAGAAAGCTCAAGTTTCAGTACAGTACAGAACTATTCTTGGCTGGGATTTGTAAATCCCATCATTTATTTAATAGTAATTTCTAGAAACAGTAGCTGTAAAGTGGCACAATCCAAAGGGCTCAGAATTTGACTCTAGTCACTTAAAACCCAATTATGGCCTCCAATTTGCATCTGCATCCCACCAGAAAGTGTAATAATCTGTGCAATTGAGGGATTAACAACAGACTAGCTACTAAACTGTTGCTCCATTTGGGTTCTGTTATGCTCCAAAATGTGCCTCAGGTCAAATATGCACATCTTCTGCATATGGGATAGGATAGAATATTCCCAAATGGGCATGACACCATTTAAAACAGATGTGCCAAAAGGCAATGTTTAGAGTGAAATTTATTCCATATACTTGTTGGAATAAATGATGAATATGACCTTCCTCAGATGGATAGTCAATATGGAGTTGTCTGCATACAGGTGATTTGACATCTTCCTGCTACCTCAGAGATCCAAAGGCAAAATTTAATAACCTAGAGACATCCTGTGGATTTTTGAGGCTCCCTAGATCCATAATCCAAAAAATGGATTCTACCCATTCATTTATGTAGCACTTTTATCTGGGACAGATACTATATGGATAACATCAAACAATAACTAAAATATTCATTTAACAAATCATCCAGGTATAACCTAATGCAATTTTGTGGTGTAGTTCAGATTTAAAGTGTTCTTCATTCCACATACCTGTTCCTAAATAGTAAGTCTGAGAGTACACAACAGAAATACAATTATACAAAATCTGATTGCAGCATGTTGTGATATATGACATGTCACATTTTCAGGGTGTCATCATACCAAGAAAGCCAGTATGACATGATTTACAGTTCAATGAGAGCTATGCCGCATGCTATAAAATGATGTAGGGCCTAATGAAAAACCCATTTTGATCCAATAAATTGTATTGTTGGTCTTTATGTCTAGGAATATGTGGATACATGTCGTATGGAGGGAGGTCACTGTGGGCAGGTTCTTCTCATTGAGGAATGAACCTTCTCCACTTCTCATTGAGGGGTGAACCTTCTCCACTTAGTCCAACAGAGCCTGTTTGTTGAACTTCCAGGCACACTGCAAGGCTTTTCAATTCTCCAGTCTTTTGAGAAAAGGGAGTCTTCAAGAAGGTGTAAGGGAGAGGGGTTGTTAAAGGGGTGGAAATTTGAGACCCTGAGGAATTGAGGGATGACAGAGTCATTTATCCTGTTATTTTTTCTGGTTTTGGTTGTATACTGTCCATTCTCTAGTTTATTTATAAACTGAATAAATTAATAAAATCTTGTAATACTTGACAAAGGGCAACTGATAGGATCTTTGGCCCTGATACAATCCTACTACCCTATTCCAGTGGCACAAAGGGACCATAAAGGTGCATTAATCATGCAGCTGAGGATTCCCCTGGCATCATAAACCTGGCATAACTGTCTCTATGTCACCCCCTTTTTACTCCCTCCCACCGCAACCATCTAGGGGCATGCTTGGAGATTGTCAAAGAAGAAATGGGTGTGGTTGGAGCATGCTTAGCTTGAAGAATGGCAAGGAATGGAATGGGTGTGGTTGGAGCATGCTCAGCTCAGGTGACTCCTGGCTGGCATAGTGGTTCCTTGGGGATCATTACTACCAGTTTAAATTACATCATATGAAAGGTTGCTCTAAATTAAGCCAAAGTCAAATCAGGCCCTGGTAGTACCAAGGATCAGGAGAGCACTCCTGGTGACATAAAGACACTTTGTCTCTGTCCTCTTGGGTCCTACATGGAGCTAAGCTTGACCAGACCTCAGGGTCAGTGGCTTCATGTCTTGCTTTTTAATGCATCAAACTCAGGTGTATCAGGAATTGTTTATTGAGGTCCTATAGCTTATGAAGACCCGATGCTCCACTGCTTTGTACTCTGAATCATTAAACTTGTGCAAGTGGGGCCAAACTACTGATAAATCAGAATGCTAAAATGATTGTCACAGGTGTAAGGAGCACAAGGCGGTGTGTGAATCAGGCCCTGAATCTTTAACTGAAAGATGCAGCTTTATCTTGTCTTTCATTTTAAAATTAATCCAGCCACATGCACTACTTTGGGAATAAAAAGGGTTTTGTTTTTTACGACGATCTTCCATATGAGTGATAATGGGTCTTAACTTTGGCAGTCAGCGTTTCAGAATGAATTACACCCTGAAGCTTTGTGAGATTTTGATTGCAGGTCATCCATAATGGTTGCATTTAAGAAAAAAACACTATAAGATGTTTTTAACCATTATTTACTCTTTAAATGCCGTGGTTTGTTGTGAACTACATATGGATTTGGTCTCGATCTATAACATTAGGCTTTCTAGAAGAGACAGAAACCTACTATTAGAGCTTTGATGTTTCAATCACTTTACCCAGCTTCAAAATCAGATTAGTTATAAAGCCTTTAGACATACCCCACTCCATTTTATTACTATATTTTTTAGAGAGAAAGTCAGGGAATCAAATCAAAGGAAATTCTTAAAATATTTCCAGACTTTAGGCTTAGAAGAAGCTAGACTTTGTCTACACTTTAAACTACAGACCAAAGTCACATGCTGTAACTGTACAGGTTTTATTAGAGTACTCTGTAATGTTAAGACTGAGGAGGAAAGGGAAAGTCAAGGTGAGGATCCAAATCTGTTCAAAGTCATCTGTAAATTAAATAAGGATCTAAATTTATATTCCAGCTTCACCTTAGATGGATCTGTAGAGGATGGAATTTTTGAGGGGATAATAGGGAATGGCTTGCTTCTATGTCAGTATGTCCATGTGTGGTAGCTGAGAAAATTTGCAGCTACTATTTAGAGTGGCCACTAGGATATCTATAGTAAGGGAGTAAGAGTCTGTGTAAACAAGACACAAAGATAGTCTGGCATTCACCCTAACCACAGTGTCCTGCGTCCCTGGACTGTGCAGAACACCCTGCCGTATAAACACTGCAGAGCACTTGCACAATCACACATTTAAAACAGCTTCAATCTAAAATATTCAGTTTGAACGTAGACCTCAATCCAGCAGAGCACTGAACCACACGCTTGACTTTATACATCTGAATAGTCCCTGTGGCAGTCCTGAGACTGCTTATGTTTCAGGAAGGTAAGCACATGGTTAAGGACTTTGCAGGACTGGGGCCTTAAAGGTTGATTACCACACTGGGGAAAAACAATGCCAAGAACTTCATTTAATATTTGTTTCAATTTATAAAATATCAACTGTCATTTTTGTATTTTTCATCATTTTTCTTTCCATTGCTAAGGGTAAAAAAAAATATATTTGGGTCCAAACTAGTGTTCTCTTCCAAAAAGAAATATTGAAAAGAGACTGTCTCAGAGCTAGGAAAGACTTTCACTTTTTTCACAGGATTAGAAAAGGATTAATTTAATCCTTAGGGATGTTCAGTTTGACTCTCCCACAGTACTGCACCAAAAGCACTGAATCATAGCTTTGTCCAGGCCTCAAGGGACTGAGAAGTCAACCAGTACAGTTGACTTTGTACATTGTGATGGGACAACATCAGTCCAGGACCCTTATGGGTTCAATTACATTTATGTCTGGTTTTCTCCTGTATGGCCTGTCTTTTCTTTCTATTTATCCTATAATGAAATCTTGGGGCCCTAGCTTCTACACTATCTCTACTCTGACTACGATTTCTATAGGCAACACTCCCCCTCTAGTAAATGGAATCAAATCTTCTCACACATTTAATCATTATCCTGCCCTCCGGAGGGTTCTTTAGTAACGGGATATAAAGACAACCACCAGAAAAATAGGGATTCGCCTTTAGCTTATGTGACATACACCACTGGTTTCGAGGGTGAAGGTCATGTGCTCTATTTCCAGTGCCACAGGTGCACAGTGTATGAGTTGATTCCTGTATGGACAGAAATACACTGCATCTTTGAGCATCGGTACTAGTGTTGGCAACTCTTGCAATTTTACCACAAGTCTTATGACATTTAGTGCTTTGTTTTAAAGCCACAGATCCCGGAGTTATGTGACTGGATGAAAATCTTAGCTTTCATTTAGAAATAAATAGTGTGTTTCTAGACCTTAGAGCTGCAGAGGGAAGCTTGAAAACATGACTTAAGGGCACTGTAAAGGCTCAAAACTCAGTCGGCAATAAAAACCAACCCCAAACTTATTTAACTTATTTTTTTAAATCTCATGATTTTAAGGCCAATCTCATGATTTTGAGGGGGGGCTGTCTCATGATTTAAGAATGTTTGGGGTTGCCAATATTGGAATCATGAATATACTCAGTCCAATCAGCCAAAAATTGGAAAGGAGAGACATGAGAAGGCCCCAGAAGCAAAATTTGTAAGGAGAAGAATAGGTCCGTATGGCTAAAGATAAGGCACAGAATGAAAGTGGACCCAAGTGGCTGAAGATCACACAGACATCCACTGAGAAAATTAAAAATGAGTTCCTGCAGGCCAGGAACATACGATGGCTGAGAAATACTGAACCTGGTCAGGATCTGAACAGCTGGATTCCTGTGTTGGTTGGAGGGAATGAAATACTGTGTCTCAGAATCCAGGCATATAACATATTACAATAATCATGCCAAGAAACATAAACATGCTGGCCAATATTGTAGGCAGCACAGGTAGTGCCTAACTCTTTTTATTATAAGAACCTGTTTTCAATTGCTTATAACTTTGCTACACTTTAACTATTCAGCCCGAAATTTTCTTTGCTGAGTGTTGGCGTAAGGATGAATTTGTTTGGAAACTTTCAGCTAAAATGATTCAGCCATTTAGAACAAGGTTTGGGGACAATACGTTGTTTTTCCCATGCTAAAAAAATAATTGTAACCATCTTCTTGAGAAGCTTTAGCATCTTCCTGCTTTGGAGTAGAGCTTAAATGTATGCAGTGGGGTTGCCTGGTGTCAGGGAGGTGTTTTAACACCCTAATGAAAAATTAGCTCACATTTGGCCAAGTTATTAGCCTCTAAAAAAAATCAAGTTTACACACACTCAGAAGAGACTTCTGAGAATTTGGCAGCTAAAATCTCTGATGATTTCATCTAAACAGAGCCTATTTCAGCTCCTCCCAGGCCCTATTCATCAACTGGCCAGTGCATGCACTATCCCACCCCCATAGAGTGAATGGTATGTGCCAGGCCAGGAATGCAGGGGCTGAGCAGGACTTTAGCTGCAACTATTCCTCCTGGCTGCCCAGGAGGCTGTGCCATCAGCCACTAGAACTGAGAGAAGGGAGGCAGACTTTCCTGTGCTCTCAGTGCCTCCTCTGCTAGTGCCCAAGCAGCATGGAGAGAAGAAGGAGGAAGTAACATAACTGAGATGCAGAAAGGTAAGAAGTGGGGCTGGGCAGCAATTCAGGACAGGGGAAACGTTCTTTAAAAAATTAATCCTCAGGCAGATGCGTGCCATGCAAAATTTCTGTGTGAACTGCTGAAGTATGGCAAGAAGTTCTGAGAGACCAAAAACAGGGTCTTAGAATGTAGAATGGAACGGGGCAGACAGCCTTAACAAAACAATGTTGCTCTCAACTTCAACTATACTAAAGATCAAAGAGCCTGTCTCTCAGGGCTCTCACGTGGGCCAGCTAGAATACCATCTCTAGTCCTTGGGGAATTCAGGGACTTCTACCCTCCCTATTCCCCTAGGGTCCTTGGTGTCCCAAAGAAGGCAAGGAGAGAGCAAGATTATGTCTGAAACCCTGTCCACATATGACCATGTAATAGGACTGGAGCAGTAAGGGGCTCCCCATAAAATGAGGCAGTAGATGTGATTCTCCTGTGGTGGAGCAGGTGTGATCCACTTTCAACACAGGGCTTTGTCTAACAGGCTTGATGATCTATAAAACTAAATATGAAGTCTTGATATTTGTGCTGGGATTTATATTCTGACTAGCTTTTTTTGTGGAGGGGGAGGTTATAATACATGAAAAAACTTTTAATTATCAGGGTTAGCAATTAAATCAACAGTATCCTAAAAAGTGAACCAAAAATCAGGACTTTAAATTGGTTCATCAATTATGTCAGTGGAGAAGCGTACAGAAATAGAATGTGATAATAAGTCAGTGACAGAAGCGTGGGAGTAGTGGTTATGGCTCAGACAATGAACAGGAGATTATAAATACTGGAGGGTGTACGTGGACAACTTGCTTTCTATTTCTGTGCACAGCTGCAGATGACCATCTTGGAAAAAGAACCAAAAAAATCCAAAAACAAAATATCCAAAACCAACCCACAGTTGCTTGCTGGCTGGCAATAAAAACAACAGCTCAGGCACCTGGGTGCCAGATATATACAGCTGAACATGGGCCACTGTTAATCTTTCTACAGCACACTGTATATGCCACTTCCCTGACTTATGGAGGGCTGGCAAGGAAATTAATTAGAGAGAGGAGGCCTGTTTCTCCTCAGACTTACATGAGTTTAAAGGAGTAATTCTATTAAAGTCAGTAGAGTTACATGCATGTAAAACAGGGTAAAATTAATAATCAAGCCCGAGGTACAGTGCTTAGTTTTACTCACCTCCTGACCACTCATGTCTTTAAAGTTTCTTTAAATACTTCACTTACACTTGCAAGTGTGCTTTCAGTACTTAATATCAACCAGTCCATTAAATTTTATGTACCCATAATATCGTTTCCAAAACATCTCACACAGGAGGAGTACTTCTGGAATACTGGAGTGCTCGTTGAAAGTTTACAATAAGATCCAAGCAAGCAGTAAGGCCAGATCTACACTACAAACTTACATTGGTATAACTATGTCACTCAGGGGTGTCAAAAATCCACACCTCTGAATAATGCAATTATACCAACCTATCCCCAGGTGTAGACAGCGCTATGTCAATGGGAGAGCTTCTCCAGTCGGCATAGCTACCACCTCTCATAAAGGTAGATTAAACTACACCGACAGGAGCAGCTTTCCCATGAGTATAGTAGCATCTTCACTGAAACACTACAGCAGCGTAGCTGCACTGGTGCAGATCTGGGTCATTTTAGCCTCTCCCTTTTTCTGGAATGCTCTTCTATCTTCACTGAAAGGAGGGGACAGATTTGTTTATAAACATTTTTCATATGTTCTTCGATTACTGATAACATGTTCATGTCCAACTCCCCTTTAACTAGCAATGGATCGTTTTAATACTTCAGACATATGTAATTCAACTGTCATCTGTATTAACTTTTCTCCAAACTATATTTGTCCATTGTATAATTACCAACATTGCTCTGAATGTTTACTTTTACAGTAGTGTATGTAATTAAACAGACATGTGACCATATAGTTCATTTCATGTTACAAAGGCTCCTGAAATTGAAAACCCAAGGCAAATCTCAAGCAAAACAGGCAAAACTTGCCTTTTGTGGAAGAAATTGGTGAATACTGTGCTCTCACAAGCACCGAATTCCTCCTTACCTTTTATTCCTTTTGTGAAGGAGACTCTGATGCCTTCATAGGACAGTTAACTTGTCCACTCCCTCATTCTGTTCCTTCAAAGGGCTACCAAGCTTTTGGGCCCCTCTCTAAACCAAAGGGAGGCATTTCCTAGTGAATGGCCAGTGCAGCCAGTTCTTTCTTCAGCAGCAGAACGAGAAACCTTAGTGAATCTCAGGGCATCTCACTAAAAATTGTAAAATTCCGTAATTCTCATCTTTCTCATAGTTCTCAGGGCTCTTTCAAAAGTTCTGCACAGTTCCAGTTCAAAATCTTCATATATTAAGAATAGAAAACCTAATTTCCATTCCCATCAAAATGATTAACTGGGTAATTAAGTAATCATGACCAAACCAGAGGGCATTTCCTAGTAATTAACCACCATGTGGAGGAGATGAGTTTCTGACTTGGCCATAACTGACAGGAAATGCCTGAGTCAGGGGTCATTATGGCCATTATGAACTAGGAAAATATGAAAAAATAAAGAAAGCATTAATACCTTTTTTATGTGTTGAAATGTTCAAAGTTGGTTCATGTTGCCATAGATACAGTGTTCTGTTTCCAATATAACAAAAGGGGGTTTTGCCTTAGTCCTTTAATAACTGGTAGGAAAAAAAAACCCAACCCAAAAGTCATGATTGCTAGTATAAGCCATGTAAATATAAAGTTAACTGAATGCTGAGAATTAAGTCCTGCCTTTTTATAGATTACTACACTGGTCTTTAACTGCTAAGGAAAGATCATTCCCTCATATTCATGGTAATGTGCAGTTCAATCTTTTCAATGTGTAATAAAGTATATTTATTTCCTTACATTTATATTTACAAGCTGCTCTGCCAGCCAGGGATGAGGTGCCAGGAAATGTTATGTCCAAAAATAATTATTATTTAATGAGTTCATCTTTGAAAAACTATTATTAATTTAATCTTGCCAGTGTCAGGCCATGTCTACACTTCAGCGCTAATTCAAATTAGCTTAATTTGACTTTCAGAAGCCGATTTATAGAAATCCTAGCAGACTGTCCACACTACGTTGTTTGTGCTGGTCTCTTGCATCCACACTAGCCAGCCTTAATTTGAATTACAAAGCAGTGCAGTGTGGGTAGCTATCCCACAGTGCAACTAGCCACGGTGGCTGTTTGGAAAAGTGTCCTCGTCCCAGGATGCAATGCTGCTTCCCCTACTCTTTCCCCCCCCCCACACACACACACCCCCCCCAACAAACAGAAAAAGGATTTTTGAGCAGTTTTTTTTACTCCCTCTGATCGCCATTGCTGCAGAGACATGGAGACAGCTGAGCTCTGCACTGTAATTCTGATTGTGACAAATTCAACACGGCTTATCATGGAGTACATTAGAAATAGAGCAAGAAGGCGAAGCAGGTACTACACCGTGGCAGCCGTGCTACAGGCAATTGAGCAGAACAATTCCCAATTGCTGCAGTCTGTAGCGTTTCATCTGCAGTCTGTGGACCGCAGGTTCTGGTGCAGGGAAACAAGCACAGATTGGTGGGACCGCATAGTTATGCCGCTGGGGGATGATGATCAGTGGCTGCAAAACTTTCGTATGCGAAAGGCAACTTTCCTCTGGCTGTGCTCAGAGCTGTCACCATCCCTGAAGTGCGTGAACACTCGCTTAAGACAAGTCATGATGGTGGAGAAGAGAGTCGCCATCACTCTCTGGAAGCTGGCAACCCCCGACAGTTACCGCTCAGTTGGGAATCAATTTGGAGTTGGTAAATCTACAGTGGGAGCTGTGGTGATTCAAGTGTGCAGTGCCATCACCTGCTACGAAGGCTAGTGACTTTGGGAAATGTGCAGGACATAGTGGAGGGGTTTGCCACAATGGGGTTCCCAAACTGCGGGGGGGGGGGCATTGATGGGACGCACATCCCCACCTTAGTGCCTGCACACCTCACGACCGAGTACATAAACCGCAAGGGGTGCTTTTCCATGGTCCTGCAGGGGCTTGTGGATCACAGGGGTTGTTTCACAGACATCAATGTGGGATGGTCTGGGAAGGTGCATGACGCTTGTATATTTCGTAACTCAGGGCTGTTCTGTAAGATGCAGGCGAGCACTTTCTTCCCTGACCAAAAAATTGACATCGGAGGTGTGGAAATGCCCATAGTGATCCTGGGGGGATCCTGCTTACCCCTTGCTCCCTTGGCTAATGAAGCCCTACACCGGCCACCTTGACAGTGACAAGGCGTGTTTTAATAATAGGTTAAGTTGCAGAATGGTTGTAGAATGTGCCTTTCGGCATTTAAAGGGTAGATGGAAGCGTCTCCTCACTAGGCTGGACATGAGTGAGAAGTACCTCCCTTCTTTGGTATCTGCTTGCTGTGTTCTTCATAATGTGTGTGAAGCCAAGGGGAAAAGGTTCCCCCAGGGTTGGACTATGGAGGCAGAAAAACTGGTCGCCAATTATTATCAGCCCGATGCCAGCACTACACGGAGAGCAAACAGCGGAGCGCTTTGCATTAGTGAAGCTTTAAAAACCAGGTTCTGCAATGAGATGCAGGACTGATTTCTGTTCCTGTATGTTGTTTGCCTTTGATGATCCCCCCATCCCCCTTTGATATCTGTGCCCGACAAATCCCTCCTGATCAATAGCATATATAATTAAAAAAATGTTTTTGAATGATGCAAAACTTTATTTTTTAACATTCATGTCATGGGAGAAGGGGGAGGTGAGGGTTCATTCACTGTCTCCAGGGGTAGAGTGGTAGCTTGCTGGGGTGGAGGAGAGCACATACTGCATCCTGGACAATTTTCCTCCGAGACCTGGTGGAAGGTGGTGGAACCCTCGTTTCAGGAGCATTGTGGAGGGGATGAAGTGGGACTCTGTCCTGCCTCTGCTCCTGAAGGTCCACAAGACACTGTACCATGTCTGATTGGTCCCACAGGAGTTGCAGCATCTCATGTGGGGGCTGCGCTCAGTCTCCTGCATTTGTCTATGAGTGTCCATGACCCTGTCCATGCTCTTGGATGAGGTCAGTCTCCACGCTCTTTGCTCTCTCTCTGAGGATGTTGAGACATTCATGAGCTCAGAAAACGTCATCTCTGTTTTTTGTTTCCTTTTTCCAATCTGAGACAGTCTTTCCGCAGCATTTCTTAAGGGTTGGTACACTGCCGAGGTGTCTACACAGTGAAAGAAAAATAACAAGGGAGCCAGAGTTAGTATACTGAAGAAAGTGATACAAATGTTTCTATTTCAATAAGGAGACCATGAGATAATGTAGCCACAAGTAGCAGAGTTAATAAAGATGTTACTATGTACATAATTAGACCATGAAACAATGTAGCTAGCAAATGATTTCCTCTCTCTGCTTGTGTTTCATACCCTTACAGAGATCAGCTGCGAACGGCTTGTGTCTGGGTGGGGGGAAATCTCAGCTCGGATTTCAAACGCTTACAGAGACCAAGTACAGACAGCTTGCTGTGGGTGGGTGGAAATGCTTAAAACAGAAGAAGCCATGATGCTGGGTACCTTGATTGCAGAGAAGATTCCTGCCATGCGGGGAGGAACATAGCAGCCCTCCCCTGAAAAGTTTTTCCAGGCCAGGGAGGGATAACAGATTACATACAGTAAATTTTTCCAGGTGATAACAACTGATGAGAAACGTAGCCTTTCTCAACACATAAATCAAATGAGCCCTGAGTTAGCACCCAGTACAGGCAATGAAGCACCTGAGATCCCCCTCATGCCCTCCCCCACCCAATGTACAAGGACAGAAATGCTAATAAGAAAGAAAACTTACCAGATGTGCCTTCCACGGGATGATTTGTGCTGTCCTGTGTGCTGGTGGACTGTTCTTGGGTGAAGAATATGTCCTGACTTTCTGAGAGAATGGAGACCCCACTCTCCTGCACCTTGCTCTCCACAGCTTCCTCATCCTCGAGCCAGAACTGACTCCTCACCCCACAGCCCGATGAGATCTAAGACCTCTGCTCGACTCCATGCTGGAACACGTTTGGGCTTTGCAGTAGTCATTCTGAGAACTGTGGGAAAGTTCTCTCCATGCTGGCAGCAAGCACAGGAAATGAAGATTCAAATAAACCCAGGGCTGCTGGAGGGGAGGGGGCTTTAAAATGGTGCACTATGGGATACCTTCCAGAGGTCAATTAATTTGAATTAAGTCCTATTGCGTCCACACTGACACTCATTTGAATTAACAAATTCGAATTAGGCCCTACGCCACTTGCAGAAGTGGTCTTATTAATTCGATTTTACAGGCACCTTAATTTGAATTAACAGTAGCACCAGTGTAGACGTGGGAGTAATTAATTCAAATTAAGGGACTTTAAATTGACCTAAGCCGCAGTGTAGACCAGGCCTCAGTAGCTGATATACCCTCTGTGTTACTTAAAGCTGCTTGGTTCAACTTTTTCAAAAATGTCTGAAGTGGGACTGGTTGTCTCAGGAGATTAATAATAGGATGAGCCTTCATCACTAGCTCACTTATTAGTTCTAGTTTGTGGTTTCAACCAAGTGCCCATTGGGCAAGAATTTCTTAAATGGCTAGTGATTTGGAGTGCATCATTTCTGGAATGCCCAACTTAGCACATTCATGGAGCCTGATTTTCAGACAAAGGGTTCTCTCGGTACTTTCAAGCCCACAAAATCAATAGCCACTTTCAAAAATCGTAGCCACAGTCCTTTCATGTCAGGGTTGATAGACATATTGGAAGCACTTGTTCCTTGGAAAACACTTTAGCCACTGAGGTTGTCACTATAGAATCTTTTACTAGCATTTTAAGAAAAGTAATGTTCTAAGGCAGTGGTTTTCAATCCATGGCCTGGGGACCGCTTGCAGCCCAATGAGCACACAACTGCGGTCCATGTGACATCCTCAGGGTCATATAGGTTGTGTCTATATTGTGCGGATGCGGCACACATAACACATAGAGAGCTGCATATGCAGCCCACAATGGTAAGTAGGTTGAGAACCACTGTTATGATATTATGATAGTTCTAGAAGCTACCAGTAGTTTCAGTTTCCCAACCTTAGTAGGAAGCATTGCATAGCAGTTTTACCTTGGTCTAGGGAAATGTAACTTCTATAATGGCTCATAGTTGTTATGTTTGTGATAAGCTAATAAAATCATAAAATTCAGTTATTAACATAATTTGGGCTTTAGTTTTTTTTATTTCTTTGATGTTTATAAACTTATATAATTTAAGCCTTAATAAGATGAAGGGCATTTTGTTGGCAATTTGAGCATGCAATACATGAACTGAAGGAGGACTTGAGAGATAATTGTTCAGCACGCATTTGGAATGATTTGCTAAATAGACTTTAATCATATTTCTGATTTGGATTATAGGAATATAGAGGTGATCTTTTCCTGAAATTCAGAGGGCCAAATTCATCATTGTACAAGGGAATTACATAAAGGAAGAATATGGCCCAGAAACTAGAACCAACAGAATTGTATGTATGTCAGCTGAGGGACATTGCAGTATATTCATAAGACCTGATGCATTCCAAATTAAAATATCTTGATCTGAAATTCTGTAGCTTTAACTGATAAATGTTACTTCTAACTCTTTCCATTGATCAAGATCTAAATTTAAGATAGCGTATACCTTCTGGACATATTTAATTACAAAGAATTATGTGTGTGCTAAGATATCCTATACACAGGAGAAATAGGCTAATTTTTGCATTCATGAATTGATGTTTTTGTTCATTCAGATGGAGCTGTCCATTTTTCTTACTGAAATTCTGTACTGTTTCTGGAAGTACAAATAATCCCAAGTCTATATCACCCTACAATAAATAATCCGTGTTGATGGATACCAAATTCTGATCTACCTGGAAGAGTTCTGTGCATTTCTGGCAACTGAAGATGCTGTTCTTTATTTATAAAGAATAAGGGAAGAGAAATACACTTTATGGACCAGACTCTCCTCTGCTTTAGAGCCATTTTTCATTGCTCCCCCAACACAAATAGTCTGAAATCATTTGAGCCAGTCACAGAAGGATTATTCCAGCCTATAGGGATAGTAATGTGGTTCTATACCACCCCCATTCCCTGAGGCCAATGCCAAGGGAAAGGGGTCATGTCTAGGTAATCCCTGAACACCCGCAATCCCTGACTTCCATAACTGTGCCTTGGAGGAACCCGAGGGTTACTCTAATTTGTACTGGAGTCCTAGACTACTGCAGAGTGATCCCAGGATTGAGGAACAACAAAGAGGCTTAAAGCCACCTTTGAACGCCAACTCTTGAGTGATGCCAAATGGTCCTTAATCAGCGCCAAGGACTGAGGTCTGTATCTTCAAAACACTTTACAAACTTTAACTAATTAATCCTCACAAACCTTCTGTGAGATAAAAACACATTATCCACATTTTATAGATGGGCAAACTGAAATAAAGTGTCAAATTTTACTCAAGCATAAGAAATTTATTTTTAATTTTATATGGCTATCAAAACTATCCAGAGTTATAATTAATTATGACAGTTTTAGAAAGGATATTAAACTACATGCTTCAGGGCTTAAGCCATTCTCTAACTGTTAAATATGAGGATGAGATCTAATGTGGGGAGCAGATTACCCCAATTCCACCTACTTTGGGATTCTTGCACCTTCCTCAGAAATATCTAGCAATGGCCACCTTATGTCTGATCCAGTATGGCAATTCGTACATTCCTATGTTCTATGGAGTTGCATTCATTGATGTCAGGGTTGAATGTGCTTCAAAAAGGTTGAGTGTCTTGCTCAAACTCACCTAAGAAAGTTTGTCTCAGAGCAATTCTGACACAGAAAGTCAGAAAACTGCTTCTGAATTTAACGTAGGAATCTTTTAAAAAAATCATTCTAAATCAATAGCCTGCCTTCAAGATAGCTTGAAATCTATACCTGATAAATTGCACAGGTCTCTGTTCTGCCAGTAGTAGTTCCATTGAGTAGTATCTTACTTTCTGAGGAGTGCTATTGAAATCAATGTGACTTATGCAGCAAGGTACTACTCAACAAGGATATAGCTAGCAAAATTGGGCCCACAGAAAGTCATCAACATACCTAATTACATTTTTAAGTCAAAATGTGCTTCCAAGGTTTAGAAAGAAAAACATGCTGAATATTTTGATATGGCTTCATTGATAACTCTGCAGACTTAACATTCTCATCCATTAGAAAAGATCCTTCATTCTTAAAGCCTGCTGTTCAGGACCTACGGCTCTGGGGCAGGTCAAAAGAGCTGGATTTAAGTGCTATATTTCTAAACCTGAGCTGAGCTGTACTGGCATTTCCTCTGTTGGGAGAATGATCTGTCCATAAAATTGCCATGAGTCTAAAAAACAGAAACATCTGGCAGCAGCAGGGTTTCTGAGTAACTTGCTAGCTGAGGTCAGCAAAAGTGGAATGGCTAAATCAATCACCTCCCCCTTTACCAGTTTCTGTTACTGCATGAAGGAGAAATTAGGATGCATCAAACTATCCATTAATGGAAAATGGAATGAGGTGATGGACTTTGCTAGCTACTTCAGCTAACACTATACATACTCTTGATAGGAAAAAAAACTACTACGACACTGAATTTATTGATACAGTATTAAACTTGTGGCATGGATGGTATACACTGAAGTAACTCCATGGAAAGCCACACCTGCACTATGACTTCACTCTGGAATCTGATTAAGTGTTCCATGATGAGAATGCCAATGGAACAGAATTCCAAGGTGTACAGGAAAATGTATTTCCTTATTTTTAGATGGTAAATAAGACTGTTTGGACACAGATTGGCTGGGAAATTTGTAAACTTTTAGAGCTAACTCATGATTTAATTAAAATCCTTTTATTAAAGACTACTTTTAAAAAGAAAGATTATTTTGCATATGGAAATTAAATAACTGGGTTGAAAACATTATACTACATTATAGAACTACTGCTATTGTGAGTCAAAATGTAAATAAAGTCTGTAAACAGGAATGGAATGCTATAGCAGCATGAGTGTAAACTACATTTGGTGGAACAGTGGCCAAAACTATGTGAAGGGCCGATGATGCAGATAGGTCTGAAGTAAAAAAGTTCCAAATGAAACCAACATCAGAATCTGGCCTAAGCTATATAATGCATGAACTGATGGAAGACTTACCCACACCAAACAAGTGGTTCATTTGCCCATTGAAAGCTTTCTTTTTTAATCAGAAGCTATATTTGCTGATCATGATTTGCAAATTATATTTTCTCCTATATGCATATTCCATTTCCTTGTATTCAGAATTCAAACTCTTAAAAAGCACTGAGGTTGCTTAAAAGAAACTGATTGAAAAGAAATTTCTAGGCAAATTCTGAATCCTATTTGTCAGTTATTGATCTACACACCAACGTAGTGCAGATCCTCAGTTGGTGTAAATCTGCATAGCTCCATTATGGGTAATCAAGCTATCCCAATTTACAGGAGATGAGATTCTAGCCCAATGTTTGTTCTTGTTAAACTCTACTACCAGACTTTTTCTTTTGTCACAGGTTCCATCAGCTGGTGACAAGTTGAGTTTTCCATTTAACAAAGTATGATAAAATTAGCAAGTAATCTGTCACTAGCCTGCTGATTTTCAAAGGTATTCAATGAAGAAAGAATTAACAAGAGGGAATTCAAAATTCCCTGGTATCCACTGGGCAAAGGAAAAACTATGCCTTTGCAACAGATTATGTGACAACATAGTATGAAAAATTATAATTCTTTCTGATTTTCTTCACTATTCATTGAAGGAACACTAATTATAACAACTTATTTTGGTATTAATGTGTATGCAGTGTGTAATTTCATAGGAATTGAGACATAGATTATTATTAATTAAAAGACTTCTGGTTGTTAAAAAGTGTAGTAATTTTCTACTAGTCCCAACTTTATCAGAACTCATGGGGTTAGTCTCAAGGTGAATTTAACATGTTGCACTAAATTTTCCAAGTTTTAAGAGGCAAAAGAAAATGGTCTAATTTTAGTTCCAACCTTCAGTGTGTCTTTCTTTTAAAAAAATATGTAATCTAGTTTTACCATTTGTTCCTAATTTGTCCAAATGCCTTTACGTGTGTTTATATATATACTGAAGTTGTTAACCCAAAATGCTAGTTTTCTTGATAAATCTAACTTCAGATAAGCTAGTAGAGCTTTTATTTAGCTTATTGTTATGCCTCATCAATACACAATCTCAGAAAAATAGACAATCATATTTTAAATTTACCCTTGTATGTTTACTTTTACTAGACATTCATTCCTGTTCCTAGAATGTAGTGCCACAACTGCAGATTTACAACCCTGAGGAATAATGAAAACTGCTAACATTCAAGGCAAGAAAAAGATTTAGCTCCAAGTTCAAATGCTCTAGTCAACTTAACCTGAAGCAGAATTATCAGCTTACATTTGCAGCATAAACTTTATCACAGTTCACAACAAATCGGATGTTTAAATCAGGTTATTCTCCTCTACGTTATAGTGCCTGAGTTATGCTACAGATGGCTTCTCCGTGTACAAAATCATGATCTGCTGTGTCAGTAAAGTGGGAAAACTGTCATAGCATATTACTTTGTCTGTGATATATCTTACTGACAACATCACAGCCTTTTGATTTACATTGACAGGATTTAAAATAAATAAGTGGAATATTCCCCAAGGCAGATAATCAATAGCATCTGTTGCAATTCTGGTATTTCCTTTGCCCTGTTTATACCATTACTGTCTCTACTGAAGCTGTATTATTATAAATGTTTCCAGGAACATATCCTGGCATCAGCTCACAGCAATGCTGCTACAGTACTAACAAATCTCAAAGGAATAAAGCAGTATTACTATTGTTCCAATACTCTATTGATCGTGATAAATAACATAACCAAAAGGAATATATATTTATTATTGCACTCTTTAGTATCTTCTTGCTTTGTGCAGTACAGTATAATGGTGGCAAAACATCTGTTAACAACGTTAAGGAATCTTGCTGCATTGCCAAAAAAAAAAAAATATAATTACCACTTATTTTTAAATTCTCTGTGATATATGTTAAAAATTGGAACCATGTGACTTTGCTAATTAGGAAATGTTGAGTAGAAAATCTGTAGTTAGGATTTGGGACAATATGAACAAACAACAGTACAGTAGGTTATTTCTAGAGAATAGTGTGAATGTATATTTGCATTTATCCAGCTGATGTACAGTAATCTACATATACTGTACTTTCTTTTGGTATTAAAAGCTCAGTGGGTTAGGAAAGGTTTAAGTTAAGGAGTGAAGGGAGGTGTTTAGTTGGGAAAAACTATGGACTAACTATTGTTCTATAGCAAAGAATGGGGAAAAATTATACGTATTGTAATAAGCCATCAGATGGTGCCTAAGTGCGAGCAGCCAAGTACTGGAGGCTCAATGGCCTGGAGAGGCAAGAAGCCAGAGGATTGTATGACAGTGGGTTAGAGCTGTGAGGCAGGTACTCGCATGGCTGTAGTATGCATGTGCGGGGGAGGAGGCTCTGTGGAGGGAAGGAAGGACTGTGTGGGCGTGCATGAGCCCAGGCGACAGGACATGTGATGGACACAGGTTCAAGACTACTTAGAAAGATTGGTCATACACGAGTCCATGGGGCCAGATGCAATGCATCCGAGAGTGCTGATGGAGTTGGTTGATGTGATTTCAGAGCCATTGGCTATTATCTTTGAAAGCTCGTGGCAATTGGGGGAGGTCCCCGATGATTGGAAAAAGGCAAATATAGTGCCCATCCTCAAGAAAGGGAAGAAAGAGGATCCAGGGAACTACAGACTGGTCAGCCTCACGTCAATCCCTGGAAACTGAGGAATAACTGGTTAGGTAGTGGCACTGCAGAAAATGTTTGGGTGTTAAAGTTAATGACAAACTAAATGCGAGTCAACAATGTGATGCAGTTGCAAAAAAAAAAAAAAGCTTATATCATTATAAGGTGTATTAACAGGAGTCTTGTGTGTAAGACACTGAAGGTAATTGTCCTGTTTTTTTCAGCACTAGTGAGGCCTCAGCTGGAGTACTGTGTCTAGTTCTTAGTATCACACTTTAGGAAAGATACGAAAAAATTACAGAGAGTCCAGAGGACAGCAACAAAAATTATAAAAGGTTTAGAAAACTGGACCTATGGAAAAGGTTAAAAAAATTGGGCATGGTTATTCTTGAGAAAGGAAGACTGAGGAAGGACCTGATAACAGTCTTCAGATATGTTAAGGGCTGTTACAAAGAGGACTGTGATCAGTTATACTGAAGGTAAGACAAGAAGTAGTGGGCTTAATCTGCAATAAGGAAGATTTAGGCTAGCTATTAGGACAATCTTTCTAACTATAAGGACAGTTAAACTCTTAAATAGGCTTGAAGGTTGTGGAAGCGCCATCACTGATGGTTTTTAAGAACAGATTAAACAAACACCTATCAGGGATGGTCTGGATATATGATCCTGCCTCAGTGCAGGGGGGCTGGACTTGATGTCTTGTCAAGGTGCCTTCCAGCCCTAGATTTTCTATGTTTCCATTTCTATTGGAAGGCTGTTCTAGAACCTCACTTCTCTTATGGTTAGAGACCTAATTTCCAGCAGAAATTTATTCGTGACTAAGGCACTACTTAACTTGTGATATTGAAGAAATTGTGGATTCTGCAATATTAGGCTTCCACCACAATTTTGACAGCAGGAGCTTGCGCTCTCAGGCCCAGGCAACCGACAATGGAAAATCACAGAAAAGTAATAATGGACTTTATTACTGAAAATAATAAGGTCCATTATTACTTTTCTGCAATTTTCCATGGCTTGTCCGCAACTCAGATGCAATTTTTTGATAATCATTCTGCATTTCAAGTAAAGCCTTATTCATGATCAGTTTATACCCATTTGTTCTTATGCCAAAATTGTCCTTTATCTTAAATGTTCTTCTCACCACTGCTCCCCCAGTGTTTACCTTAATGTATTTTAAGCATGCAAGTAGAAGTAAATGGGACTACTGTTCCTTACATTTAAGTGGGTGCATAAGTGCTTTGCTATATCATAGGAGATTACTCAGCATTTTTGTAAATTCAAGCCCTAAAGGAGATAACAAGAAACTTACATTTGATATGATAGTAAATGGGGAACTGGTGGAGGTTTTCAAATGGGAGTGACACAACTGAATGGATTGTGGACAAGAAAGGTGATTTTAGTAATGGTATTTTGTATGCAGAAGGGGTAGGCAGGCATTGAGTGTGTCTAGGAAGCCAGAGAGGAGGGTGTTGCAGCAGTCAAGGTGGGATGTAATGAATGGGAGATTTTGATCGCTATTTATCTCAACTGTGTCCAACTAATTTATGATGGGTTTTGAACATGTCATTAATTTCAGTTACCTACAAAAGTAGATACAAATGGGAGTTGTGCTGAGGCTCCTGTGAAAATTTGGCTCATAAAATTCAAAACAAGAGGAAGGTGAGAAATAACAAGAAAATATTATGAACTAAAAAGCTCGGGCTGCACTTAAAATATTACCTGTGTCTGTAGCCACAATGTTTATTTAAAGAGACTAAAAGCTATTTGCATGATTAATGTACATAATTTATATTTCTTTTACATCAACATTATGCTATATGGAGAGCCAGACGCTCATTAGATAAAAATAGGCCTTATGTTTATCTGAATTCATTTTTAATTTCCACAATTATTTAGCAAGTGTCATTTTAAATGATGATTTAAAGTGCTCTTTAAAAAAAATTAAAGCATCCAATTTCACCGCAGTCAAAAGAAGCAAAGACTTCACAATTTCCAATGTGACAGAATAAATATTTTTGCTGTAGAAAAAAGTGTTTTCGTTTTGGGATTCATTTCTTATTTTGGGGCCTGATCCTTAATGCTCTACTCAGGTTACAGTGCCACTAAAGTCAAAATTGTATTCTCTTAATTTGAACTTGACTTTGAGTTTATTTAAATCTAGAGAGTGGAAAAGAAGGGGGCTGTCATCATCACAAAACAATCATTACTTTGAAATCAGTTCACGTCAGCAGTTTTTAGGCATAGATCCTAGTAAAGTATTGTGTAGTAAAACTAACTATCTACCCTTTCTAGATACATTTTGGCATATTTTTTGCTTGGATCAAAATATGATTGCATTCGCCTAGGATCCACCATGATAATGTTTTATTGTTTACCCCAAATAATTCATTGTTTTGCAGCAACAACTGGTACAGTGGTGGCTAGCTGGTAAATTGCAAAATTCTGAGGACCATTATCTCCAGCTCTGTTACTGCAGGGTTACAGCACATTGCAGATGTTAGAAACTAGAGCCAAGTCATGCATGTTTCTGGCTGATGACACGAGTAGTCACAATAGCTTATCCTAGGAACACAAGCAATGTTTTACTCCAAGTAGATGTGTCCCTATGCCCCCTTTACCCATGAGTGTAAAAGTATTCTTAAAGGTTATAGCCATTCTCTTTCTTGGAACTAACTCTAAGTTTTTTTCAACTATGACCAAGATGCCTCTCAGACCCTTATACCTGTGTTCTTAAAGCTCATTTTGGGCAGAGACAATACCAAAGTGAAAGAGCAAGTACATGTTATCAAAAGATGGACTGGCATGATAAAAGCTCTGAAGGTGACTGCATTTTGACATAACAGTCTTGCAGTTGACATCTTCTGGCATTGGCAGGGAGTGATAATGGCAATTTATTGCCCTATTCTTAATGGAGATCAAGGTTCATATATCAGTTTCTCTCATAACCCAAAGTTTCAGTGTGTTTATTTCTGAGGTTTTGTTCAGGCCATCTCTACTTGGATTATATCCTCACACTCCCCTGAGAATTCCAGTCTTCATCTTTCAACATACTCTATGGCCACTGAAAATCTAATGTAATCAAAGTCCAGATGGGACTCTATCTAGACTCAGAATACCTGGAGCATTAGTATCCACATCAATAAAGTCCAATAGCTACATAGAATGTTTGTATGTCCTGTCTAAACTAAATTTTCTAAGGCTGGCCTTGTGGACTTTTTGAAGTATCTCTATATTGTCAAAGAAAATCTGGTTCCTTTGTTGATGCCTAAGCCAGTAGCATCAGTGCAACAATAGCCCAATCCCTCCCTCCATCTCTGGAGATGACAAAAACCTTCCCTCCCACCTCCATTTGTAGCCTTTAATCACTGGTGGTGCACTAAAGCTGAGATACACTGTCTTAGTGGGGCGGCTGCTCAAGCTGGGCCTCCAGCGTGGTGGGGTCACTGCTCCTTGGCTTTCACCTGCCTTCAGGACACGTGAGCCTCTGTCCAAAATGCTCACCAACAGCTCCAGTCTAGCAGTGTCCATCACACATCCTGTCCCCCAGGCTTAAGCGGATACACATATACAGCAACACAGTCCTTCCTTCCTTCCTGTTATTTTTGGATACTTGGAAGTTACTTGCACTCAGAGAGAAACCAGCAGACAGGAACACAGGGAGATGTAAACACACACACTGAGTTTATTCTCCTACTCTAAGACCAGACAGAACTGGCTGAGCTATCCCATAATAGTCTAGCTCTGTTAGCTATGGCGAGCTAGGCAGGACACAAAATACACAACTCTTCCTTCCTTCCACAGATGTACCCAACTCCACACCCTTCATTATTCCCAGAGAGGAGATCTGATGTTCTGCAGGAGGTAAGATGCATGCCCTCTGGTTCTACAAACTGGCTCCACAGACTCCCACTGCTGTAAACATACTTTCAGGATCTCACTTTAATGCTACCCCTAGAACTCCCTTAAAGCGGTGTTCCACAGCATGGAAGTAGAAACAGAGCAGTATTGTTATGCATATTTCTTCAACATCCTGACTGGCTGCTCTGTACTTATGACTGAAAAGCATGGCATATGGTGTGTAATGGCTATTAAGACTGCCACATGACATGTCTATTCTTCCGCAACTTTTATGCTACACAGTTCTGTAGTGAAGATTTATTTTTTTCAGGGTATACACTGGAGCACTAACTGAGGAAAAAATATTATAGCATTTTTCAGGATATATAAAATGTAATGCATTGATTAAATAATGATAAATGAAACACTATACAGATTTACAGTTGTTAACCCATCATTTTCTTAATTATGTTATATCTAGAATATACATAGCATGCTGACCTGCCAAGCAGTACTCTAGCACACTTGTTCTCAGGAGCTGAGCCTTAGGCCACCATAAGCACAGCTGGGTGGGAATTTGTTCAAAAGTTTCATGTTTTCAGTTGAAAACAACTTTTCAGTTTGAAATGTAATTTAATTTATACTAAAAAGAGATACAAAAAGAAAAAAAGTCAAAATCAAAATGAAATGATTTGAAATGATCAAACTGAAACATTTCAGTTGACCTGATTAGGTTCTTTTTTGGTTTGCTGGTTCACAACATTTTTGAGGTTTTGATTTTTTGTCTCTATTTGGCATGGGAACTTTGTTTGAAATCTTGAAAATTCTCATGGGACAGGAAAACCATTGCCTTCTCAGCTCTAATAATAAATTGGTGTGAGGCATCAGATCAGATAGTCAATTAGATAGTCTAATAGTCTGACTTGCAAAAATATAGGCTGCTTCCTTTGGTTTGCCAGCTGTGATTGTATCCAGTTTCTTTTACTCCCACTGTTACTTTAAAGCATTCAAAACTAGACCAGTGCTACAGCTTCATAGCCTTCTTCAGAGGTGGACCCAAGATACTCTCATTCTGCCTGAGAGTATCCTTTGTAGGTAGGAAAAGTACATTACAAAAGACAGGAAATATTAGTCTCAGTCCTTAAAAAAAAAAAAAAAAGATTTCATTTAAACCACTCTGGCTCTGTTAGATCTGTAAACTTTAAAATATGCCTGCTGTTGTTTTGGTGTTTCAACAACTATTAGAAGAGTCGTTGAAACAGCATTGAATCATGGGCACATATTAATGTGACATGTCTGCTTATGAAACTGGATCTTATGTTCCAAATGCAATTATTATTTTGAGCACTTACCCTACAGGTGTCTCTGCAGATCCAATTTTTCTTGGATATTTACAAGTGCAAAAACAACTCTCCAGAAAAATTTGTGTCTCCAAAGGATGCATTAGAGTAAAAGTGAGCCTATTTTACATTAACAGCAAGTAACTTTAATTGAGCTTATTTTAGGCTAGTGAGCCTGGAGATAGCTTTAAAAAAAAAAAAAAGCGTGCTCACCACACAGGTTCTCCTAGTCACATATAGCATTAATCATGCCCCTTGTTATGAGCCAATACTATTAGTTATTGCATTTTAAATTATATGCAATAACACTGAAAAGAGCCGATCTTGGGAACCTATTTTATCATCTTTGTTTTTAATGGAACATTTGGATTTGATACAAAGAGACATATCACACATTAAGGGTATATATCTTAGCGTATTAAATTGAGGCTCAATACTGTGAACACTGGACAACCAATAGCTCAAGTGGCATTTGGCTTTTTTCTTCTTATTACAGCTCTCTTAATCAAACATTACTCCAATAATGACAATATTTTACAAAGTGGAAATTTAGTGCTCTGTGAAAACACAATAAATAGCCAGTCAAGGTCACTCATGTCTGAAGTGTCTAATCCTTCTCCCTTCCTTTGATGTCAGGGGCTGAACAGCATCTCAGTAAAATTATATCTACTCACCTACATTAGGATCCTATCCTGCGAGGCACTAAATTCGCTCAAGACAGGTTCTCAACACCTCACTAGGGTGGTGACTGAGCAAATCATTTAAGCACATGCTTAATTTTAACAATGTGCTTAAGTTCCAGAGAAGTCAATTGGGACTAAGTGCACAGTACCACTGATTAAGCAGTACCAATAGACTGCCTACAGGACTAAAAAATGCTGCCCCATGCACAGCCAGCGGAGTATGCTGGAAGCCCTTTGTACCACTCCAGTACATCCAGGCAGGAACCTGCCATGTTCCGCTTCCTAGCACCACGGAGCACAAGCCATTACAGAAGTCCTGTAGTGGTGGTGGTGGTAATTGTGAGTCAAGCAATTTCCTCCCACACGCACACTACCACTCCGTTTCTGGATTGCTGCATTGGATACACCGCTGATGCAAAAGTAGCAAGGGGAGCACCAGCCTGCACTCCCCTCTCAGAGTCTCCGAGAGATTTGTGTGTTTCAATTCTTAATCCCTCTCATTGCCACCATTTAGGCACTGTGCCTCCTTCCCTTCCCCAGTGTCACCTAGGCAAGTAAAAGCCACAACTGAGTCCTTCGTTTCTAAAGCTTTGTTTAGCTGTGATGTTTGGTGTCCAGTCATTCTTTGTCAAAGGTGTTCTCCTCTCTTTTTGTACAGGCAAAAGCAAAGTCCTTGAGCAGACAGCCTTTGAGTTGTGGCTTCTGTTTAAATGGTGAGAAATGCTTTGTGGTTGTCTCATTGAGCATAATCACTAGAGTGAAATGGAAAAATCTCATTCAATAAATATGCTTCAGCGACTTTGATGTTTTTATATAATTTATCTGTCTTGCATGCAGGACTTTAAAAAGGCTTTCATCTGCCTTTTTATTTCTTATTTTTGGTTATTATAGGCTTTTGGTTGGAAGTGCCTTTTGAATGGGGAACATTTAGTGCCACTTTAAGTTAAGATTCCCAAATATGAATTTAATTTTTATTTAAAAAGACAGTTATTGGGTAATATATTCAATAAATACCAACTGTTTATTAAAAACAAATTCAGTGGGGATTAACTATGTAATAGATATATATGCATTACATTGCTGTAAAACCTCAGCAAAAAAGATTTTACTAACCAACTGGTATTTCAACTGTATAGAACTACTATATTAAATCCTGTTTTTTAGACTGAATGAGATGGATGTGAGCTGCTCTGTGATAATTCCGGAATACTGCAGGTTGATCTGCTTATTGGGATGTTTCATGTATCTGTGATTGAATTCACCCCTGTATTCACACTCTGCACACTATTGTAATAATCTTTGTGCAAAATGAGGTATCATCTGAAAACTAATAACTTGCTGGTCAATAATATTGTGGTGAAATGTAAGTAGCAACATTATATGTAAAGTTATGAACATAAGCTAAAATTATGACAGAAATGTGTTTACCAGACAAGTCTGGGGAGATGGTAAACCTGTTTATCAAAGACAAAGGACAAGCTAATGCCTATAGCCAGGTGTCATCAAAGTTGATGGGGAGTCACCTGTCAAGTGACCATTCTTTGGCAACGAAGGAGGGCAGAAACAGATCGATCTGCATTTTAGCAAACAACAACATGGAACTTCTTTTACCATGAGACTCAATGTCTGTCCTCACAGTGGGAAGGAACTTTATCTAGGGGTAACCCACAGGAAGATGCATTTCAAAGGGTGACTGGACTATAAAAGTGAGGGGCAAAAACACCCCAGTTATTCTCTTTTTCTTTCTTTCTCTCCCTATTGTTCTCTTACTCATGCTCTTTCACCTAAAATGACAAGAGAACCAGCCCTTTGACTTGCCGGGGATGGGTGGGGGATCCTGTCTTGAGATTTTTGTCAGCACTGCTGGGAACAGATTTTAACTTAAACCAAGTCTAATTTGTTAAGTTTTAATTATTAGAAAGCGTTATCTTTATTTATCTTATAACCATTTCTGATCTTAATTCCTTATACTTTTACTTGTTTAAAATCTCTCTTTGTATTTAAATAAACTTGTTTTATTCTTTAATCAAAATTAATCCAGTGTTGTGTTTAAACTGAGCTGTTCAGTAACTCCAGGTAAAGTAGTAAACTGTTGAATATTGACCTCTTACAACAGAAATGGACTTCTAATATCTGAACTGCCCTGGAGAGAGCTGGGCAGTGTAGAACACACTTTTTGGGGAAAATTTGGGACTGAGGCTTCCCTGTAGGAAGCCAGTGTGACTGGTGTGTTGCTGACAGGCTGCTAGGGTCAGAGGTGCTCAACCAGGACTGCAGCTATAAACAGATATTCAGGGTGTGACTTCCATGCTGTTTGTGAGTGGCCCAAGTTGGGCACTATAGTAACAAAGCCTTGTGAGGCACCCACGGTTGCAAGGGCAGGTGGTAACAAAACCCCTCACTGATCTGGATTGTACCCTGGAATGTGACAGTATGATTACAATGGGTCAACTCAACAGGGCTGTTCAGAAAACAAGCAAGAAGGGTAAGCAATGGCTCAAAATAAGTTACACCACAACAAATGCTTCAGGATTGTTAAGAGACAATGCCTCAGTTATTAGCCATGAAGATTTATGCAGACACCCACTAGGAGGACAGGATCCTAAACTCCAGCCCAAGTCCAAATGTCTACTACACTGCAGTTATATAGCCCTGCAACCCGAGCCTGCTGACACAGGCCAGCTGAGGGTGTTTTATTGCAGTGTAGACATACCCAAATTGTCCAACAATGAAACAGTCTATCTGCCCTCACCAGGTCCTTCAACCCCAACTTTGGGCCCTGTAAATTCAGCCCTTCACTCAAATGTACAAATTAACTCTTTCCCCTCCTCAGGTTTTACACCACTTCGTTTGTGGCTGATGCGGGAACCTGGTCCCACCCCTACTCTGGGTTCTAACCCAGGAATCCTATAACTGGCAGCCACGTACTGCTCAATTCAATCTGTTGCTGCTACTTCCCCGGGCCTCTCCCCCCATAGCCCCCTTAGCTCAGGGCTGAAGTTCTTAGGTCCCTCTCTCCCCGCACACCCAGCTATGCAAGTGCAGTCAGAAATAGATCTTGGTTAGTCCTCAGGCTCCATTAACCAGCGAGGAGCACCCTCCCATGTTCCTCTGGTCCTAGTCATATGCTGTCTTTCAGCTCCTTTTATCTGAGCCTGCTGGACTCCAATTGGCTGCTGATAACCCTTCTAGCCCCTGGAGGACCAGGTCTCTGTAATTTCCAAGTTGCTACTCTAGGCAAGCCTAGAGGAGTCGCCTTTACTACTCCTTTCTTCCCACACCAGTGCTTCCTGGCACGGAGTGCAGCAGAACCTCCAGTAGGATGCTACGGAAGCCTAGTACACCCCATCACATATCCGGAGCAAGCCAGTCTAACAGCCTTAGGAGTTCTAAAACTATGGAAAGAAAATATGTATCTCCTGCAAAACTGCCTTCTGACATGAGTACATGATGGACACAGAAATGCCCTCTCTTCCTTGAAATCAGATTTTTTTCATTATCCTTTTTCAAGATTCAAAGGCCAGAAGGAACCACTGTGATCATCTAATCTGTCCTTCTGTATAACACAAGCCATAGAATTTCCCCAAAAATAATTGCTAGAGGAGATATTTTAGAAAAGCATCCAGTCTGGATTTAAAAAATGTTCAGTGAAGGAGAATCCACCATACCTTTGTAAGTTGTTCCAAAAGTTGATTACTCTCCCTGCTGAAAGTGTACTCCTTATTTCCAGTCAGAATTTGTCTAGCATCAACTTCCAGCTATTGGATTGTGTTATACCTTTCTCTGCTAGTTTGAAGAGATCATTTGTTCCCCATGAAGATACTTATAGACTGTAATCAAGTCACCCTTCAACATACTTTTTGTTAGACAAAATCCTGTAGTATTTTGGAAGTTTGCTTGGCTGCAGCGTAGGAAGCAGATTCAACCAAAGCTGGTCCTGTATCCGAGCTGTCCCATACTGCTTTGCACATGGCTTCTCTGTATTCAAAATAATTCTGCTATATATCCTCATGAAGATGTATTCTGGCTGTCTTTTAAGCACACTAAGTATAGGCAGGAACAGAAATCTCTACTGATAGCAAAGTAGCATTATTGTACAGCAGGAGTAAGGAAAAAAATCTCCTGGAAGGTTTTGAACTAGCATCCCAAATCACTGTGCATTTCTCTGCAGCTCAGTGTGCACCAGACCATCTGATCACAATTCTGAAATGAGAAATTCTGAGGGCCACTATACCTGGGATATTCACAGTGGGCCAGCTATAAGTTATTTAGCACGAGTTTCCCTTCAAGGTGATTCAGTGATCAAATTCTTAGTACCCATTGGCCTTCATAGTCGACTATCCGGCAGTATGAAATATGCCTTGGAGAAAGAGAAGTTAGGTCATGACAGTTTGAAAGGCTTTCTAGCATTATCTGCATTGCTTTATTTATCAAAGATAAACATGATAAACAACCTAGCCCAGCTTGCTTATAGTGGTGAATAATGATAGCAATCCATGTAATTTATTATAATTCAGTCAACAACTTTTGTAATGTACTATAAAGTTAGGTAGGATTGGACTTTGTTTTGCTTTTTTGCTCAGTTTACAATCCTCCAGCAATGCAAATAATGGGTTCTTGGCAGATGTCTAATTGATATTGCAGGTTTTCAAACAGAGTTTTATGACTCACCAAAACTACGAAATCATTTCCATTGAAAGACCCATTTTGTCAGAATATACTGATTTATATATCATTTACTAATGCTCATTGTATTCAATTTCCTCTTAGTTCTATCACAAACAAGGCAATGTATCTTATTTTCACACTCCCCAAAATTCTGCTGCTTAAAGGCAATAAATATCTATTAACACCCTTCTGAGCAGTGGATTGAATAAATATAATTTTCAGGAACATAAAATGATGGTAATGTCACCACTATGCATTTATAACAAATGGATTTTGAAGCCTCTTAATCCTGTTAGAGCAATTATAATGTGTGACTGACTAGCTGCAATATGATTAGAGGGCTGATGATATTACTGTTGACCATGGACTTAGTCAATACCTTCTTTTTTACTTAGAGTGTTTTTCTTTGTGTGACCAGATTAGACTTTTAAAATCAGATACATCACAGCAACTGAAATCTGATTAAATGTGTAAACTAAATGTTAGGGTCACTAATGGTGTGCTAATGTTTCTTTGGTTTGGTTTGGTTTGGTTATTTGTTGATTGTTTAGATACTTTTGATGCAGGAGTAAAAGGGGAAGATGTTTTGAATCTCTTTGGGCTCGTTCACACTTACCGCGCGATTCGGTGGCAGTGGACAGGAGATATACAAACTACGCAGAGTAGTTTGCGTAACTGACATCGACTGCCCTGCTTCCCTTCTGTGCGCTGTTTTCACAGCGTTCCCGTCGGCTCAGCGCTATGCTACTTGAGAGGGTGAACTTACTCAGTCGACTTCCTGATCGATTGAGCAGGTCTCACTGACCGCTCAATCGATCAAGAAAGATCAATCTGGCAGTGGCGATTTTGCCGCCGTCAGTCTGAACATAGCCTCACACTCAGGTAGTTCTAAAAGAAAGGAAATAAATGGCATACTTCCTCAGTGGGAAGTATGATAAGCTTTATACTTGTGAACTCCAGTGGAGTTACCTGAGTGCTGCGCGCATGGGAGTTGAAATAATAATTGTTATTATTTGTTAAGGAACTATCACAGTCACAGTGTTTTTTGCTGTTCCCAGAACAGATGAAGACATCGTTCATGTCCCAAGGAGTTTACTATCTAAGAACATGACCCTGCGAACACTTACAAATGGCTACTGCATATAGTCCCATTCAAACTTCAACTAAATACTGTGTCTGCAGTTAATGAAAGAGGTTTAGTAATCCTTAGTAAGGGCTGGTCTACAGTGAAAACTTACATCGGCACAGTTGTGTCTCTCAGGAGTGTGAAAAAACCACACCCCTGGGAGATGTAGCTATGCCGACCTAACCGTTGGTATAGATAGAGCTAGGTTGATGGAAGAATTGTTCCATTAACATGAATGTGCAAACTGAATGCTCACAAACTATGCCACATTAAGAGTCTCTGAGCCTGAAAGCTTGTATTTATTCACATACACAAGTGCAGCATGAACAGTGATGGTACAAGCTGATTCACAAGTGCTCTGCCGATCTTGCCTTAACCCTGATCTGGAGGGACCACATCTAGGAGCAACAGATGAATTCAGTCTCTATGTTCACTCTGTTGATGGCCTCCTTACTGAGTTACCCAACAAGAGTACTAGCCAGTTGTGGTGGTTTGCCCATTTGTCCATCATGAACTGACACTAAATGGACTAAAGTGACACTACCAAATATATAATCAAATAGGTCATTGAATACATATCGGAGAATCGAGATTCGTTGGTAATATCTTCACATTGCCACTATCCTAATCTGAATTTATACCAGAAGGCACAGATAAAATTTAAGCTTATGTGGACAACCTATCATAAGCCATTTGTGCCTTATGCCTTTGAATTGTAGATGTTCTGCACAATTCTGATTTAAAAAGAAATAAGTTGCCTGGCCTATGAAGTTTAAATCACTTACTCAGTCCTGTTCTGCACTCCTTCATCAGCCAAATCAACCACTGATTTCAATGGGGAAATCTGAGTAAGGAATGCACCATCAAAGAGATCCTTGTGTTGCTTTCGTTACAGGAGAGAGAGAAAACGTTTTTTAAAAATCCATCTTATATTTTGAACCCATATAAAACTACTCATTTTAGTAATCACACCCTATGATTCACACAGGTGAGTAAATGGTAGAAGATATATTTCAAAACAGGAAGCACACCTAGCAATTTTAATTTGAAATGTTACTTAAACTTTCCTCTTCCTTTATTTTATGATTGACTTGCTCTGTAAGACATTTTATGATATTGTGCATGAAATACACCATGTAAAACAAGGTTGCATTGTGTTTTAAATAGTACAGATGGAGGCAGGAGTTAATGAGCTATATGAAAGTGGAAGAGATTACATTTTTTCAGACAGCCTGTGGATGTATAACATTTAGGACATGGAAAGTGTAGAATTTTTTTCCTCAAGGATCTTAGCAGAATCATAGAACTATGATCATTTTAAAATAGATGTAACATGAGTTACTTATGAATGTACATAATATTACTTGGTAAGATTTAAAAATGACTGATACCTATGTTAATACTTTATTTCTTTACTTAGCATGACCAAATAATTGCTTTCTGGAAACCCCACCTGCTAATTAACCACAAAAATCCAGGTGGTGTATTTGCTGCTGAAATACATGACTTAATGCAGTGTGATTTTCCGGGGACTTAAGGATGTGGAAAATATTAATAATATTTTTAAACATGTGTTTTAGCCACAGTTCAATCAACTGTATTACTTAAGTGTGTAGAATGTTGCAATGTGAAAGAGGGAAGGTGGCCAAAGGAAACATCCTTGGAGGTGAGATGAGGAAAACCAGGAAAGAGAAACAAATGTTTGGTTTGTGCTTCCTTTTGAAAATGTTAGAAATTACACTTTCCCCCCCACCCAACAAACCTATAACCAACTTTAACCACCATGTTGGAGATGACTAGCCTATGCAGTAAGCATTGCTCAAGCAAAAGCACCAAATTTCATTTACTGTGGAAATGTCCCAAAGACCTCTTTTTTGGAGGCAAGAAACAATGGAGTAAATTGGGTGTATTAGGCTCCTGGAGCTTTCTGATTGTAGCAGGAAGAAGTAATCTGTTACACCCCTTTAAATAGTGCAGCACTGATTCCTTATGCCACCCTGTTTCCCCCCTCCCCATGGCCAGACAGCTTTTCTGGGTAGCACGCAGAAGTGAGGCAAAGCCACAGCTAGGTCTACATCTTTCACTCCCTTCCTCCCCACTGCCACACCCTTATCTGTTCCCAAGGGAGAGAAACTCAGCAGCAGTCTCTGCACTCATCACAAGAGCACGGGCTGCAGTTCTGTTCAGCTATTACACAAGGAGTTCAAGGATATGGGGATGGAATAAAGGTTCCTTACTCCTCTCCCCTCTGTGGTATAGCCAGAATGTAACTCTAATTTACTTCTGAAGCAGGACTTCCACCATGACTGAGTAGAAATGCTGAAGGACAGCCAGATTTCCTCAGCATTCAGGAAAAGCAGCAGTTACTCAAAGCTTATTATTCCTGAAAAAAAACGTATAATTTCCACTTAGAAAACTACAGACATAACAGCATGGTTTACACTGCTGGCGGAATCGATGGGAGATATGCAAGTTTCAGTATGAAGCTTGTGTATCTCCCATCGACTTACTAACATTCCCTTTCCGCGGCATCTACACTGCACTGAACTGACAGGAAACGCCCTCTGGTCAATGCAGCATTATTCTTTTTTTGGGGAGTGGATTTACTGCGTCAGCCGAAGAGCACATCCAGGATCGATTGTGCGGGTCTGCACTGCCCACACAATCAATCTTGCTGCATCGATCCATGGAGCCCAACGCAGCCATAGCAGTGAAGACATACCCAACATATGGCTCCGATGTCCCCTTAGAGATCTTCACATTTCAGACAAAATAACGACTGAAGACATTCAACACATTTACAGATATAAATCTCCTAAGAGTATAGGACTATATCAGGATGTCATTAATGATTCTGATGTCTTTGGTATGATATGAGATTCATTTTCCCTAGTTCAGATTATCTCTTCTCCTTGAACACCCATAATTGTATGACTGTAGGTTTTCTTGGTGAGTTAATCTTCCCTTGTTGTCTTTGAGAGCCTATCATTCTTTGCAAGTCTGCCTGTTTGTCTTGTTCATTGTGTACTGCCTACTCATGTCTGTCTCTGGCAAAACAAAATATAGAATTCCTAAAATAGCCCCTGTACCTAAGGTCATAACAACACATAGCTCTCATATAATAGGTTCATCAGTAGATCTCAAAGCACTTTACAAACAAGTTCATTATAATTATCCCCATTTTACAAATGGGACAACTGAGGCACAGAGTGGTGAAGTGACTGGCCCAAGATCACTCAGTAAACCAGTGGCCAAGCTGGGAATAGCTGAAAGAATATTCAAGGGGAATCAGTCTTGTAGGAATGAAACTATACTTATGCATAAATTAGTTATATACTTACTAGGTATTCTGGTTTGCAGATCTCAAAAATGTAATAAAAATTACACGTATAAAAAAAAGATTGCCACAAAAAAGAAATGGTTCACTACCAAGTGGATAACTATTTGTCCCTAGACATTAGTCTTGAGACTGAAAGGTCCATCTAGAGTAGCCAGCTTCCAATATGAGCCAGGCATAGCAGATAACCTTCTGTTTAAAGGTACTCACACATCCCATATGAGGATAAAACATGACAGCAAAGCCCTATCCTCTGAAGTCAAGGGGAGAGCTATACTGTACATGCTTTATTGCTCTTATAAATGGACACATTTTTTCCAGTCACTATCTCTACTGCTGTTTTTAAAGGCTCTTTTCGAGCATAACTTTTCTTTTTCAGTATTACTCAGATTTGGAGTGCCAAACTGCCTGCTCTTGAGAGATGTCTATGGCCTGCTCCTGGAAGTTAAGAGAGTGGAGGATGACATAGTCTGTGCACTTTGTTACAAAAATGGCCTTCCACTGATCAATAGCTATAACTAACAGAAGATTATTTCAGTTCTCCTTTTGACACATGGAGTAAGTCACATTGTCTAAAGAATTTTTTTTCTATGTCAAACATGTTTTATTCTGACATCTGTAGTCAGTTTAACATCTATATTATGTCCTATGCTGCTGCTGCTCAGAAGTGCCAGCTATGCTTTCACATTACGTTTGTCCTTATTCCATCAAAAGATTTTTACATGAATACACTGTAGTGTCTGGCTTTAAATCATTAATAATAATAATAATACACACTTTCTGAGTAACCATCTGAAATAGGCAAAGGTGGTTTCAGATACTTGTTCTTTGCAACAGAGCTATTAACATTTGTGGGGGAAGTTTATTATTGTCAGCAAATGTACTGAATCTAATTATTCATGGAAATTAAAGGCAAGGTAAGTAGCACTGGTTAGGGCCACTTGCTCCATGCTCTTTAATTTAGATTGAAAATATATCTCATTAATGCTAGTGTGAGCATTGACTAGACATGCCCAAATTCATCTAATTATCAAACAGATAAGTAGTAAAATCTATGTGGTTTGTAGGATATAATCTGAAGCTTATTCAGTATTTAAAACTGTTAAATGGTAGAAATGTTGTGGCTGAGTGGTTTTTGGGAAACATTTCTGTCATTGGGGGACAGAGAGAAGCTGTTTCCTTGACATTTTGGCATCACTTGAACCAGAACTAGAAAACTCGTCCCTTGCAGTTTTGGAGATCTAGAATCAAATTCAAAGATCCTGACTTGAAATCCCTCTTTCCATAGACGCTGCACAGGGATCGAACGGAAAGTGCTATTGTTTTGTTGTTTCCCCCCTCTCAAGGAAAATAATGGGAAGAAAAAAGCAAAACTGATTAAAAAAAGAAGTTGATATCCAAGTGCTAAAATGCTCATTGGAATCATCCCAATTTGGTAGGTGTTGCTGTTTGTGGTTCTTTCATGGATGGCAAGTTTAACAAGTTTTCAAATCATTCACCCATGTGATCTGATAGGAGAAGCTCAAAGGAATAAATATTCAGTAACATCTTAACTCTGTCTCTTTTCAAGTGAAGTTAACACATCTCTTGCAAAAATATCACTATTGGGTCACACCTGATCTGTTTCCATTTTTATCCCATTAGCACAGAGTTGAGCTAGAAGTAACTGGAAGCAGTAACAGGCTGTTGTCCTCTGTGAACAGGCCACTAAAAAGGGATGCAAACACTAGAAAAAACACACTTTGCCAGTGGATTACACAACTATTTTCTAAACAGCAGAGAAATGTTGGGAATCAGGAATCCTGAGTTCTATTCCTGGGGATGGAAGAGCACGTTTGTAGTCTGGTTGTTACAACCATCACAGCCAAGCACATTCATTCTGAAAGACAGAGTGGATAAATGGATGAGATTTGCCATATTAGAGACTTAAATTCTATTCCTACCTTTTTCCTGAATGCAGCTGAGTCACTCCACATGGAAAAATGGAAGAATGATGCTTGCCTAAGGTGTGCCTGCTCTGAACTTCGTAGGCTCTGCCCTATGCCAGAGGAATCCTCAGACGGGATAAATATCCAGTTTCAACTCTCTGAATGGCACAAAAGAAATGGAGCAGACTAAGAATCTGACCCAACAACTAAAAGTCACTTTGCCTACCACTGAACTGTAAACACCTTTGGGATGATATGGTCAACTGCTTGTCAGGAGTACTTCTACAAGAAATATCTTATCCATCTGAAATTTCAGTAGGCAGGATGTAATTAGCTGAATTAGAATTTGGACACAACATTAGAGTTACCACCCTTCCTCTTGAAAATTTCATTATGGGATTGTTCTTGAAAACAAGTAATCAGGACCTTGAGTACATGCCTCATCCCAAAGATGTCTGCTCCAGCACTATGTGATGCTATGCAAGGACATTAGTTTAATGGTAACTCAGAGGGAAGAATGTCAGCTATTGAAACATAACACCAGTTCCTTCAGCATCTAGAAATATTCCATTTGTGCCAACTAAGTATATTTTGTACAATCGACAAGACAAAAAGATCAGATACTATGGCTGCATTCTGTAACATCCATTATCCCAGTGTAATTACACAAAGTAGAAACAGCAGTCTTTTTTTTTTAAAAGAGTTTTTTAAGTTCCCTGTACCAAGACAGGTGTTTCAAAAGAGAAAAAGCATTCTATACACGTTCAGAAGGTGAATGGTATCTATCTATATATATACCTCCATAAATTTGGACTAGGAACCTTTTGGTGTGGTTCACCTGATAAATGAATAGACCCTTGCAGTTCTTTGTGATTCATTGCATGCAAAATGGAATAGGTTCCAAAACAGGTTATTCCTTTTGAAGAAAAAAAATCACTTTAGAACTATCTGATCCGGGCAACACTCCTGTCAACAGCTTTGCAAAAAGAGCCAGTGGGGTGGATGGTGTCCAAAGAATACTAATCAGGTTTGTATATAAACTAAGTGCATGCTGCACTCCAGTTTCTGGCAGCTCGGTGTCCAAATATTTTTACTGAAGTACTAAGTGCCTTAGAAAAATCCTTCTCTTCCAGCAGGAAGTATCAAAGAGCCTGTTTAAAAGATAAGATTGCACTTTATCTTTCATGATGTGTTTTTTGCAAGTATCAGCTCAGTTGATGCTATCAAGTAATTGCTCAATCTATACAGCTTCACTATTTTCACTATCAGGACTCAAGGCTTGGTACCTGCCCTTCTAATGGTATAGTAAATGCTATAGTAGTGTGGGTGGTTTGTGGGTGTGGTTGCAGGGAGTGGGGGGTGAAATCACTTTTCTTGGCTTTGTGTTGATATTTGAAATGTCAAGGTCAATGCCAATAAAAATATTAGGAGTCAAAAGCTGCATAGTTCACTCCCCCGCTCCAATACAACAAAGGATTGAACATGTTCTGAATAAAAGTCTCTTGCTGACTACCTGTGACATTCCCCTCTGCAATCTGGACTGATATATCACAGTGTCACCCCAATCCCCCCACTCCTCGGACCATTTTGCACCTGCCTTTCTGTGTGAACCCCACTCCTGGGTCAGCCCATGCACAGTACCCTGCTAGCAAGTGGTCCCTGACCTTGTAAATGAGTGATTCTGGCCAGCTACTTATGCATTGGTGTGACTCCTAGCCAACATCCCCAGTCCCAGATGCAACCCTAGGAACTGCCATTTTACGGAGTTCAGTGCTGCCCACTGGACTCTGCAAGCTCATTTGTTAGTCAATTTATGAAATAAATTGATATGCACCAGCTCTGTCACTCTAAATGAAGTCTCTACACATGCCCAAGCCACATGCACTGCTTTAGATAAACATACAATTAAGTTTATTAAATACCGGAAGATTTTAGGTTATTACAAGCAAGAATAATGTCAGATTTGATCAGGAAGAAATAAAAGCAAATTGCATTCTAATCTAAGCTTAACACTTTCAGTAGCCTTCCAGTTTTAGATGGTTCTCACCACAGGCTGGCTGACTCCTTCAGCCAGGCTCCCCATGGGCAGTCTGTCTTGATGTTGTCTTGCAGATGGATTGCAAGAGAGAACTCAAGAGACCAAAATGTCTCCCCTTTTAACATGTTGCAGTGCCCATCTCTGGGGCCTCACCTGCCCCACCTTCAGAGTCAAGTGATGCAAGTATCCGTGCATGGTTTTCTTCACGTCCTGAGTCGATCAGCATCCCCTTATCACATACTTAGGCCAGTCCATTGTTCCTGTATGCATGCCTCAGCGAGGGTGAATTTCCTCTGCAGTCAGTGTTTGCCTGGATCTGCTACAAACAATGTGAGACACATACTTGGGAATATCAAATAGCCGAGCTTCTTAACCATGCATGTGACATTGCAAGAAACACATTATCATAACAATAATGTTCAGTATGTCATGAGCATTCCAAAAACATCTTACATGACGTACTTTGCATTAAACATTACACAGTTACACTATAAGGGTGAACACAAATGATACACAATCACACCATAAGGGTGAACACAGAGTGCATTGTGTCACAATACCTAATTCTGAACCAACACAAGAAGCAGTAACTTCCTCCAAGCTACTGTTGCAGTATGCAGATTCAACAGCTGAAGTCCAATGTACCCAGTGGAACCCTTAGATTCCAAGACACATAAAGCTTAAGGCAGGGGGAAAAAAAAAAGATCAAGGTGGAATTTAGATGTCAAGGTCTTTTTTGTGGTTCAAAACATATCCTAGAGGTAGTAGGATTTTTTCTGGAGTTTTGTTGTACATTTTATCTGCTTGAGCCAAGTCAGGGAGAGCAAATTATTTTTGTAAACTATAAATTAGAGACTACAAAGAAATGAAATAAGTTATATGTAAAATGTCTTCTGCCACCCAGATTATGTTCCTTTAGCCTCACATGTATTGGGAAAGGCTATAGATGCGAGAATGTTCTCCCCACCTCTCTAGCAAGAGGAAATATGGTCCTCATCACTAGCTGTAGGATCTTAAAAGAGCCTAAGAGACTTAGAAGCATATGTCTCATTGAATTTCAATGCAATTTCTGCTCTTAAATTAGTTAGGCGCTCTTGAAATTGCCACCCTAGCCTCTTACCCATCCTCAGGAGACCAATGGCCACACAAGCACTCCAGTAGAAACTATCTCTTTTGAGATAGTCACAACTGGGGTGGCAATGCTAGCAAAATCCCCAAAAGTAAGGAACATCAGGTGTCAGAACCATGGTAAAGCCAGCTCATTTAGTGCCTGGGTTTTACTCTATTTTGCTCAAAGGGATTATACAAGCATTTATAAGATTTATGCATGGAATTGCTAAATTGGGGCCAGAGATGGTGATTTCCCTATAGGAGGCAGTTGCCAGCTGCTCTTTAATTGGTAGTGCTAGTGGTGATCCCTTGCCTTGCTCTGTCCACCATTTTGTATAGGGGTGATGTTAAAGATGTTGCAAAATCTAAGGGCCTGTCCACACAGGGAAACTAAAATAGCAATTGTGGAATAGCTTTCTAGGTGGACACAGTTATTCTGGAATGGTATTGTGCTTTAAATTCACACCATACCTTACTCCAAAATATCTTTCCAGTGTAGACAAACTCTAAATGGTCTAGTAGGACCTTATTAGGACACTAGTAGTTGGAAGAAGGGATTTGGAGTCAGAGATTGTTAAATAACAAAAATCTTACGTTGCATGTGTGGTGAAACCTGGGTGGCTCTAATTATAATACTGTAATATAATATATAATACACTTTTATATATATATTGTATACTGTAATATAATATATATAACACACAAAGTATCTATATTCATCCATATGCTTAGCCTATATTTGTTTAATAAATATTTTCCTAGCGATACATTACATTGCCCAGGGTTGTGACACCTTCTTGTACAGGTCTGTACAGTATCACGTGTGTTGTAATGTTAAGGCAAAATTTGCATCATTTAGTGAGTGCTACAGCAGCCTATTTTCCAAATGGTTTTGTTTCCCAGACCGTATCTGAATGTCAATGAAAATGAACTGATTATGTCATTTGTTTTATGGAAGTACAACTACAGGCAGTATTTTAATTTTTTTCAAGATCATCTCCACAGATTTGCAATGAAGTTGTTTTCCCATTGTAAACTCTCACCAAAACATCATCATAAAGGCTTCTAAAGCTTTGAATAGAAATTCTCAGGACAGTACCACGGTAATCTTCATTTACTTGACTATTTAAAGAGTATTGCTGAAATCATCACCATACTTCCTTCCTAAGAAGCTGTTCTCAGAACACATGGCAATTATAGCAGTCTTGATTGAGGAAAGTATCCCTATTCAGGACAGCAGGCATTCACTTTGATATCAATAGGACTTAAACACATACTTAAAGTTAAGCATGCGCTTAACTTTTTTAAATACAGAGTTCAGGTATGTGCTTACATGTATTTTTGTAAATCTGTGCCACAGTGATTTCCATTCAAAGCACTTTAAAATAACCTGAATGTTTAATAAACCTTCACCACATCCCCAAGACTTAGTATCATTATAGACATTTTACAGATGGTAAAACTGAAGCAAAATGTCTGAGAAGGAATCATTGACAGAAATGGGATTTAGCACACAGAGGTTCTGTTTGTACACCGATTTTCATACTACTAAACCCCATTTTGCCCCCATTTTGATTGATCCAACCCAAATTCTAAATTTAAACAACTTCCAAAAAGTTACTACAGTTTTCAAAACTGAAAAATATATTAATCCATCCCTGCACATTTCGCTTTTTAGCTAACCTTAAGTAAAAGTGATTTTCTTTTTTGCTGTTCTATATTAAATAACTGTTGGTTAAAAGAGCTAAATGAAAGACTGCAGCCATTCTGATTTGAATAAAAAGTTCCTGCCTCATATACTTCTGTGGAATTCAACCCTAAAAACAGGTTGCTAAATACGATTATATAACCTGAGTACAAAAAATATATTGCACTATTTAAGTTGGAAGGAAATGCCTTCTTCCCTGAGCCCACTTTCATGCTGCTACATGCTAAACTTTTCTCCCCTGTATAAGTTGGATTTCCATACAAAGATGACATTAAATAATATATAAATAAATAGGTGGCTTTTCCATTTATTATACTACAATAGTACATTAGGTTAAATAAAAAATCACAACTAAGCAGCATACAGTCAAGTGAGTTGAATAAATATTAAGATAAACTAAGCGAGTTATTATACAGCAATAGCATTACTAGACCACAAGCATTATTACACATTAATTTAGTACAAGGGTTAACAATCTTCTATTCTCATTTTCATAAATGAACAGATCTATAATCCAAAATTTAGAAAACTACTATAGATTGTTTACCTTCTGTTTAAAATTGTTATGGTTTTGCTTATGATTTAACAATGTTGTTCGTTCTTTTGATGATAAATATGCGATATACTCAAGCAACATCAATAATGCAACCCAGATAGACTCTAGTGGGATTTCACTTACCCCACATAGAGCTCGGAGGGCCAGACTATAAACCACTGAACAACAGAGAACATTTATTTGCATAGTAAAATCCCACTGCACTCAATGAGATTGCTCATATCAGTAACAGTTTACTAGTGTAAATAATGGGTTTTCAATCCGGCTTTATGAAAACTCATACTCATTTATTCTTTCACAAAGAGAATATATATGGAAATTAAATGAATCAGCTCAGTCAGTACTGAGGCAAGATTTTACAGAGAGAAACAGAGAAAGAGAGGATACATCCGTTGTTTCTTTATATATCTATCTATATAGCATATATAGCAATATATATAGCATATTAAATTTTACTACAGTGAGAAGAATGGATACTTTGACTTCATTATGTTAGGCTTTATTTAGAGAGCTTATATGGCACCAAAGATTAGTAGCCAAACCATTCGCCTTTAAAGATATACATTCAAATCATGTGACACTTGATAACAACTAAAAAATAGCTTTGTCTGTGGTCTCATCCTAATGCTCATTTGTGCATATCCAAAAACAGGATTCAGCATGATTGTTGACAGTATTTGTTTAGAATATGACAAGGGGTGAAATCCCAATCCTTTTGAATTCAATGGCACAGCTTCTATTGACTTCCATGGGGTCAGGATTTCACCTAAGGCCTGAAATATAGAGTGTTGCAGGCAGATCTGCCTACCCTTCATCTTTGGTTCCCTAGGCTCTTGGCAGCATTCCCAGCTTTTCTTGGCTGTCCCTTGGAATTTTGTTAAAGAGGGGGGAAATCCTTGTCCGTGTCCTGACCACTGCTGGAAGCTGTGTTCCTCCCAGACTGGGAGCTGGTTTGGCTTGCTCTAACTTGCATCAGCTGGAACAGACCCCTGGGGATGTTCTTCTGGCTGAGGTACTCCAGAACACATTCTGGCCACATTCCCTCCTGCCCTGGCATGACCCCTTCACCAGAGGGATCAGAAGTGGGTGTCTTCGAGACAGCTATACGATATTTATGTCCTCCAAAGAGCCCCCTAATTAAGGTGAAAGGGCAGAACAGAAACAGAGACATTTCCATACGGGATCTGACCCATGATCTAAATGGTCCAGTATCCGGTTTCCGACAGCGTCCAGCTTCAGAGGAAAGCATAAGAGTCCTGCAGATGTGGGGTAATCTGTCCATATATACACACAATTAGGTCGCATCCTGATCTCTGATAGGTAGAGATTGGCTTAAGCCCTGAAGCCTAAGGTTTACTATCTCTCCCCACAAAAAGTATGTTAGCATTAATTATAACAACTCTGGCTATTCTGGTCATCAGGATAAGTGTCCAATCCATTTCTGTAACTAAAGTTTTTTGCTTCAACAACTTCCTGTGGCAATGAGTTCCACAGCTTAATTGTCTGAAAAAATATTTCCTTTTATCACTTTTGAATTTGAACTTCATTGAATGTCCCCTAGTTATTGTGTTACGAGACAGGAAGAACAGAAGGTCCTATTCTACATCCCCTAAGTGATGTTCAATGATCACTCAATGCATAAGGTGCTTGCATGAGATACATTTTATTATGTGGCCAGTTCCAAGTGTCTGTGCATAACACAGCACCCTGTCCAAACTTTCTGTCTGGGAAGCTCAAGCCCTCAAGGCACAGTACCCAAGCCATATTCTGTACCATTCATTATTTTATATACTTTTATTATATGCCCTTTTCATGCCTTTCTAAGATAAACAATCTCAGTCTTTTCCATCTCTCCTTCTTGCCCTTCTGGTTCCCCTTTTGTTCATGTCTTCTGAGACTATTAGTATTTTCTTATTAACATGCAAGCCACTTCTAAAGATTGTCCTTTTGTTATTTTTAACTTTGGGGCCTTTTTGATGAACCTTCTCATTTTACTGACATCTCCCTTTGTAGAGTTTAGTGTCACTGTTTCATACCCTGCCTGCCCCTTGGATGTTGGCCCTGATTATATTGCAATCACTATTACTTAGTGGCCCAGCTATTGACATTCCTTGAATTAGTGTCACTGTGTGTTACTTAAGATTAAGTCAAGAATAGCCTTTGTTCTTGTGTGCTCTCTAGTGCTAGCTGTTAGAAGCCATGACTTAAAGTGTCAGGAAATTGTTTCTATAAGCATTTCCCTACTATGCCATTTGATCATTTATATGTGGGTAGTTGAAGTTCCCACTGTCATCATTTTGTTACACTTTGCTGTCTCTTTGATCTCTCTCCACATTGTGAACTCTTTTTTTCTTGATAGAGCGTGGCAATGCTAATATATTTACAGTCTTTTGGCTTGGAATTTATATCCATGTAGATTTGATTTCAGACAAGATAAGGAGAGATGAAGCAGGGGAAAACTTGGTTGAAGAGGTTGAGCTGTTTGGCCCAGATGCTAAAAGATATTTAGGCACTGAACTCTCATTAATTTCACTATTACTTAGACTTTGGCCATGCTTACACTAGAATTTATTTTGGCAAATTTTTTGTCGCTCAGGGGTGTGAACAAAACACCCCCCTGAGTGACATAAGTTTTGCTGGCATAAGCACTGATGTGCACAGCTCAATGAGCTGGTTTTATTATGTCGATGGGAGAGCTCTCTCCCATCAGCATAACATGGCTACATGAGCACACTTACAGTGGCATAGTTGTATCAGTACATCTGTGCCACTGTAACCTTGAAAGTGTAGACATGGCCTATGTCTACACTTAAAATGCCACTGTAGCACTTCAGTGTAGACACTCACTACAGCAACAGGAGGGATTCTCCTTTCTCTGTAGTTAATCCACTCCCAGAGAGGCAGCAGCTAGGTTGACAGAAGAATTCTTCCGTTAAATTAGCGCTTTCTAAGCTGGGGGCTAGGTTGGCATAGCTATATCTCAAGGGTGTGAATTTTTCACACAGCTGTGCCAATGTAAGTTTTCAGTGTAGATCAACCCTTAGTGGCTCAGCTACTGTCACTTTTTGAATTATTTTGATTTCAATGGAAGTTAGGCAGCTAAGTACATTTGAGGATCTGGACCTATGTGATACAAAGTTATTTACTGGCATAACATGTGGACACATTATTCCTTATTCCAGAAGGTAAGACAGGTATTCCTTACTCCTTATTCCAGAAGGTATTTCTTATTTCTTATTACAGAAGATAAGACAGGATCAGTTGGGGGAAGAGAAGAAGTTTGTGAAAATCTTAGAATAAGAGAGAATTATCCACCTTTTTTCTCAAAGAAGAGGCAGGATCTTTCCCTAAAGATGTTGCACAAGGGGCCATCCACTTGCCCCTAACAATGTTCAAATTAAAAAAAAAAATTCTGACAAGTCATATTTGCAAATTTATGCAAACTATCTGTGAAAATTTATTCATATTTGATCTCAGGCTTTTCAATGACCCAAAGTCACATCTAGTTTCAGGTCAGGTTGCAGCTACCTGGGCAGTATAAGGATCTGGAGCAGCAGAAATAATACCTAACCTCTGTGGGCCAAATGCTGCTCCCAGTTACACACATTTGACTTCACCACATGTGTGTATCTGGCAGCAGAATTCTGGCCCCTGTGGCTAACATTTTCAAAAGTGATTAGTGATTTTGGGTGGCCAAGATAAGATATATTGAAGTGATGTGATTTCCAGAAAATGCTGAGGTCTTGGCTGTATGAAAAACAGCCCTCTGTACAGTGTCTCAGTCTGGGCACCCAAAATTACACAAAGCTGGTCAAAAAAGTGTTGTCCTTTTCTGATTGAAACCATTTCTCAAGTCCTGGAAGACTTTCTAGTCAAAATGAGAAAGAAAAACCCACTCCAGAATTGCCAATAGCCCAGTGATTGGGGCACACACCAAGGATGTGAGTAGGGACTTGAACCTGGGAGTCCCCTAACCAGTAGGCAATTGGCACAGTCTTATTCATATTCATTTATTCTCTCTCTTCTCCTTCAAAAGGTCTCAGTGTTGTTCTGCATAGGAACAAAAACAGATTTTTGAAACAACTTTTTTTGTGAAATGAAGTGTTTTCCAGCCAGCCCTAATTACTAGTCACTTTCAAGAATTTAGGCTTTGCTTTTATTCACTTGCTTTCAAGAGCAACACATTCATTAACTTTTTTTTTTTTTTTTTTTTTTTTTAAAGGGGAGTTGAGCTTTTTCCATGGCAAACAGAACTATACTACAAGGATTTTTTTTCCTGCAGTATGCTTCATCTAAAAAGCAGATTTGTATTGCCAAGCAAACAATGCCTAAACCTTGTTCAATTCCCAGGAGAATTCAGCAGCAGCATCTACAAGAAGTACTAATGGCTGACTGAAGAGGAAACCTCCACTACTGGTGGAGTCTCCCGTCACTGCACAAAGCTGATATTGCTTCAGGTGTCAATGGAAGGTGCAGTGCTGTGTGATCTTGATTCCTCTTCATCACAGCGAGCAATCAGTGATGAGATTAAAATATACTCTTGAAAAGAGAGTAGAATTTCAGAGAAAAACTCTACCCTTGTTGAGTATGCAGTTGGTGTAATTTGCAGTAAAGAACAGAGCAGCGCTCTTTCTTGGCATAAATAATTTAAATGCCACAACTACTGTAGCAGCCACTTGGAATGTAAATTGCTAATTCTAGAGACTTAAATCCCCTGATTTCAATATCAGGCTGTTAAGAGCTTACGCTTGTCAGACCACAGCCAGTTCTTAGATGGCAGAACTCAGAGAAACTAGCAGCCCTTCTCTATTCAAATGGTAATTACAAAAACAGGACCACCTCCCCCACGTCTATTCTTTACTGATACACATATAATTATTCTAATAAACAAGCACTGTATTTAAAGGAACCTTTTGAAAAGTGTGCACAATTAGACCTACCCATTTGGCATGTACATTGTCTGCCAGTTTCCGTTATTTGAGCAGACATATTACTGAAATCCACAAGAATCCCCTTGCCGCTGAGAGATACCCAGCCTGCTCACAAGAAAGGCAAAACACAAAGATAGCATGACATTACTGTATATATCTGTGGTAGCAAAAGAACCCCTCCGATTTAAGAAAAATACTGTAGGATGTGGACATGCAATGAAAATAAAACACACCCTGACTTTCTGAATAACTTGAAAAATACACCTGAAAGTTGCTGATGCCATTATGAAAACCAGAACCGTGTTCTCTAGTATGTGCAATGGCTTTTGAATTTGTTTTGTTTTGTCCTCAGTTGTTTAAGATGGTACCTCTTCAAGGAACTGCCAGCACCTCCCACCAGAAAGCTTGGAGACACTCCCCTATGGATAGTTGCTTTTAGCTGTCCTAAAGTTGCTCTTAAGAGTATGTCTACACTGCAATGTAAGCCCAAGCTTAGACTCAGGCTTGAGCCCAACTTCCCCTTCATCCTCTATCTACATACAAATCTCTCAGACTCCGGCTTGGGCCAAGGGTCCTTCAACACAGCAAGGATGGAGCAACACAGCAAGGATGGAGCAAGTCAAGCTGAGACTGAGGATTTAAGTACTACTGCTGTGTAATATAGATGCACTCCCCCCCCCCCATTCCAATCTCAAGAGTCTGCCAAACATATCCCACAATCCCATGGGCTGACTTTGTTTGTCCTCAATCGCCAACTGATAGGAAATCGAAGCAACCCCCTTTTCTCGAACAGCAGCTCAGTGAGTCAGCGTTTTACCCTTTTCTTTTTATTCTGACCACTGAACTGTAAGCCTACCTTTGAAGAACCTTCTGAGTTTGCAATGAGCACTGACCAGAAAGAGTCCCATGCAAAGCGTTCTGCTTAAAGGTCAAGGGAGAATAGCCAGATTTTGGATAATCTCAAGTGCAAGGCCAGCAAAACAGTGGCTTTTCAACTGAGTATTAGGAATGACCATGCATATCAACAAAGAAGCTGGCAGTGTTGGAAATTTACCAGACCAGTGACCAGTGCAGGAAGGGGAATCATTCGAGTACTGTAAAACCAGAAATCAGAACCACACTTGAGCAGCTTATTGACATCGTACCTGTTTTATGATGAGTTTGATCAGGCTCTGGGTGCTGCATCGAGCACAGGGCCAGTAACAGTGCATGATGACCTGGTCAGCTGCGATAGGGAATCCAGCCTGGAAATTGATGGAATCCAGAAGCAGATGCCAAATGAAGCCACTGAAGAGACTCTGCTGCTGACAGTGGTGCCAAAGGTGGCTTTGCCACATGAGCAGCTGTATAACTTCTTAGGGCCATACTTTTGAGGCCCCTCCCCGTCTTTCAGAAATGGCCCACTATAGAATTGGCAGCAGACATGGAAGCTGCCCCAGAGTTTGGTGAGTTTCTAGCTCCATTTTAATGTTTGTTAACCTAGGAATGGGAGGGATTTCCATTCTATGATCCTGTCACCACCAGGATGTGAAGAGTCATACCTAGTCATCAGAGCAGGACTCAGGCAAAGTCAGGTACCGGGAGATCAGAGTCCGAGAGAGGCCAGAGGGCAAACTGAGTGTCAGGCATCAAGAAGTGACCAGGTTCATGTTACCAGGAGGTCCAAGTTCATGATGGGCCAGAGGATAAACCAAGATTCAGGAGGCAGGTAGGGTCAGAAGCCAGCTCACAAGCAAGGTCTGAAGCAGAGACAGGGAGGCAGTATATGTTCTTGCTCAGCTAGCCACTTTTCATGGCTTCCTGGTTTATATACCAGTATCAGCCAATCAGGCTGTCTGAGGCCACCACTTGGCGGGTACTTCCTGCTAAACCCAGCTTCCCAGGGGAGTCTGATCCCCTTGTGGTGATGCAGAGCCATCAACAGTCCAAATCCTCAATGATTCCAAGTTCTAGCCCTGCAGGTTTGCACAGAAGCAATGTACAATTTATTTCCACCCAAGCTAGCGGCATGTACCCAGGAATGGTATACCAGTGCTTTGACATTCCCTGTCCTACCACCATTGTCTATGTGGAATTTAAAATGGAGACCAGAAAATGCAAACAGTAAAAAAGGTATTTAAAAGTGATTTTTAACTGGAAAGGCGCACATTTTTGTGAGGGCATTCCTATTTATCTAAAATAATAAGATTACATTGCCATCCTTGTAAGGACACTATTATATAATCACTCAACAGTATAACAAACGGCCTGAAAACAGTGAACTGGGGAGGGGAGGGGGAAATTGTGGAAATGTGTTCCATTTAAAAATCTAGTCCATTTTACTCTAGTCCACTATAGATATGTAGTCACATTTGAGGGAAAGGCATATTTTCCAGGGTCAATCCCAGGCACGCCATCTGAGATTGGGGCCTCATTGTACTAGGTAGAGTACTTACACACAGTAAGAGACTCTATCCCCCAAACCGTCTACCTTCTAAAGAAACACGACAAATTGTGGGAGTAAGTAAATGTTCTCTCCATTTTTCCAGATAGATAACTTAGGCACAGAGAGATTAAGATAAAGGTCACACAAAACTCTGGTAGAGCTGAGTCCCCAGTCTGATGCGTCAACCAGAAGAAGTGCCCCTTTCGGTCCTTCATTTTTGTTAATTGGAAGTGTCTCATTTTGAGGACAAAATATGCTTCAGTGGACTATTGTGTGTTACATATTGCTGTTCTGCAATATTTCTCTTGCAGTTAGTCAGAGTGACCTGAGCTATGGTGCCTAATACAATCAAGCATTTTGTGCATTTTGGATATCTTGCATATTTCCTGGACTTGTGTGTACCTCCTGTTATCCAATAGTGGCCACATAGACCCTGCCTGCAGAGTTTAGGGCCCAGAGGAGTGGAGACTTTTGCATATAGTAATGGGTATCATTAACAACTGCAACTGTTGCCTTTTGAAAAGCCTAGTGGATGAGCTGGAGGTAGGGCTCCTAGGCAGTTTGGGTCTGAACTTCCAGAACTAGTTTATCACTCATCCTCAGTGTTGAAAATTCCACCAAATTCATAGAAAACTGAGCACTCGGATTCTCTGCTATATGCATAAAAGCCTGATTTGAAACCCCCCCTCCCCCACCCGCCCAGCTGTTAGCATGCGTACTGTGGCTGAACTACGTGTTCTTATGAGCTCCACTGACTATGCTGCAATCAAGATAATGACTAAGAAAAATACCTTTGTAATCACAGAGGCATAGAGAAAGGCATAATTGTTCTCATCACATTGTGTACAGACTTGAGGCAAAAGCACAGGTCAAAGCTCCATTAATTCCATTAACACAATAATGCTTTGTAAAATGACTGAAGGAGGTTCAGTAATTTGAATGCATGGGAATACTGAGAAAGGCTTTTCTTTGCTTGGGTCTAATTTGATCAATTTTTGCCAGGAAATCCTAGCATCTTGTATATTTCTATTTGGTTTCACATGTAAGGAGTAGTATTCTATGTCTTTTTGTCTCTCATCCTGTGGAATCCAGAGGATACCTTTGTCAGCAAGTATCTCTGTGTGTTGCTGGGGCATGGTTGAATGACAAAAGCTAAGAAATTCTGCAAATGGTTGTAGAGGGGCTACCTCAAGATACCTGGGGAAGCACTGATCTTTTAGCAGGTCAGAAAGAACCAGAAAATGATTTACCCTAGCCAGCCCTTTGTGGAAGTACATTCTGCCTTGTGAGAAATCAGATGGCTTGGGATTGAAAGACATTGAAGGTCATAGGAATATTGGCCTCTTGCTTTCTTTCCTTTTGGAGGGGGTGTTATCATTCCTGACGTTAGTTTAAAGGAAGTCCCCATTCTTCGCTACATCCTCAATATCATTTTGTCCCAGAAGGTCTGTTTTTTTAGATTATTGATGTCCAGAGGCATTGGCAGGGTTTTAGCCATACTGGCCAATTGCAATATCCAGTCTATTTGGCATAGGTAACATTGAAGTGAGTTTGATTAGTCCTCAAAACTGAGTTTTTGGCAAAGTTTGTGAAGGAGAGGACTGTGATTAAAATATAGACTCTTCCCCAGATTTGGGACATGGGCAAAGATTTCTGCCAACTGGTATCTTAGTTCAGTTGGAAGCAGTCCAATATTCTTAGATAGTGCCTCCATGACAGATAAGGAATTTCCCATAGTATTGCTCATTATACAAGATCCAAGAAACTCAGAAACAGTTTCCTTTCGTATTGGGAATAATTTTCCTAGGCATTAAAAATTGATAAAAGTTGTTGTTTCCCCCCCCCCCCCAATTTGACATATTTTGGCAGTGAAAAACACAAGGTACCCCATGGTACCCCTTAATATCTGTTCATGATATTCCAACAGAAAACAAGGGCATGAGCATGCAGACAGACCTTGGCCATCTCTCTTTAATGTTCAGTGGGTGTATGCCGTTTACACCGGAAACAGTAGATCCCCTACATAGAATAACCAACTCGTGCTAAATATTCCATGGGCAGCTTGACTCCTGTGTCTGAAAACTAAAGAGTGTGAGCAATTTCCATACTCCACTCCAAATCCATTTGTTCATTGTTCAGCCAGGGAACAAGTTTAATGGCTCTTTTACATGCGTGTGTCTCAAAAACAACTATAGGACTAACGAACAGATAGATTAAAGAAAAAAAGATCCTCTGTGGGGAAGAAAAGCAACCACTGCACTAACACCTAGTTTCTGCTACATCCATCTGCACAACTGAGTCTTTTATTCATGTCTAAGTTTTTCACTTGTATTTTTTTCTTATTGTTTTAGCTACTGAGCAATGTGTTTTAAGTGCATTAAAAAACATTAATCCTGCAAGTTAAAATGAGTGGTGCTGCCATTTACCACTAGGCTGAGGGTTACCCAGAGTCTCTAAAGCTCATACTGCAAGCATTTTTCTCTGTCTCATTTTGTTTTTATTTTTTTTTATTTCCACAGTGAGATATCAAATCAAGTAAATGAAGGAGAACTATCATGTCTCATTGCAATTACATTCCAGAAAACTGCAAATGCTCATTTATGTGTTCTAAATGCTTAGAAAATAGGATCTATGTTCAAATGCACTCATTTGTTGGTTCACAACAAAAATTCAGTCTGTCAGTTTTTACAGCCTGTTAATAGAAAAGATAATAGAAACAAAATGGGAGAAATTATATCATCTGCTCTTGACAGATGTTTTAGCATATTTTAACAATCTGAGTTGATATTTCTTTTTGGGTTACTTTGAAATGAAATGGGTAATGAAAACACAGCTGAAATATTAACACTGAAAATCCTTATAATGGGAGATTTTTCCACAAATGAAAAATATGAATTCCACAGATGGCAAAGAGGATCCAAATGGCTTCATGGGAGAAGCTGAGGGAGGCAGGATCCTTAGGACCATCCAGGCATAGCAGATGATCAATGAAAAGTCATCATTTTACCCAGATGGCTAGATGAGGAAGATCAAGAAATCTGGAAGGAAGATAAGAAAGAAGAATCTGCCTGGGAAGAAAAGTACATATGGATATTTATTAAACAACAAATGGGTGCATATATATATATATATATATATATATATCCTATTTTCTGAGCATTTAGTACATATAAATAAGTAGTTCTGTGCAATTGAGCCTACCTCTTGCCCATCATTTTTAACAGATTTAGGTCTAAGCTATAAAATTCACATCCAGAACTCATCCAAAATTTAGATCTGAGATTTTGGCTGAGGCTAAAGACATGAACCAGATGTGATAGATTCTGGATTTTCTCATTTAGGGAGTATTTGAATTCAGGATTTAGATTCTAATTTTTTACCATGAGAGGCAGAAGGCAAAGACTTGGTGTATTGGCAGATGTCTTTATTCTCAAAAAGACATGCTGCAAATCAGAAGCGATGTGTGGCTCAGGGACGTGGGGTCACATGCCTCCCTCCAGATTTCTACCAGGGTTTATGTATATATATATATTTATGGTTGACTGAGAGCCGGCCCCTTTCGGTCACATGGTGCTGCCAGGCCCCCTCCCTGTGTGGCAGCTTGTGAAACCAAGCCAATCAAGCAACCTCGGCAGTCAAGTGAGCTGCGCCCCGCAGGGAGAGGCAGGAGCAACAGCTGGGTGTTTCAGGGAGGCACCGCTGCTTTCCGGGAGGGAAGCCTGAGGTTAAGGGGAGGGGCTTGCCTGGAGGGGCCATGACTCGATTTGTTCAAGGGGGCAGCCCAACTTTTAAATTGTGCCCCTCCTTCCCCTCCACTATCAACAGTTACGTGTCATCTCCGCTGCAAAGAATCACAAATGAATGAGTCGTATGACATATATTACAAGGTAACATTTTCAAAAGCACCGAGTCACTTCGGGCTTTTGTAAATGGACCTGGTTCTTTTGAACATTTTAGCCATAGTCAATAGTGGATATTCAGTTCAACAGTAGGGACAGGAGAGACCTAAATGAGAGGCTTCAGATTCAAAAACTACTCAAAAGCTTTTATGCAGTTTGAAAGCATAAATGTAACACATAAAACATAAATGAAACAGTTAAAAAAAAATCTATGGTCAGATTCTCATTTTATTTACACTAGCGTGCACCCAAACTCCACTCCACTAAGGCTGATGGAGGTACAGCAGCAGAAACTTGATGTAAGTACAGTCAGAATCAGGCACCACTCTCTGTGATTTGCTTCTGCCCCTTAGAGATCAATGCAGATAACACATGGATTCCTGGGTTAATGCTTTTGATCTAGGTTGATTTAAGCACTTAGTGGCGAAAGGCCAGCTCTTTCAGTGTATCAGAGCTATGCTGATTGCATCTAAAAGGGGACAAATATAGATTGTTTTCTGTCAATTTTCTGTCCTCCTGGTTCTAGGAGGATCGGGGAGAAGGCGGGCTATTTGACCCCAGCTTCAAGTAAAAATAATCGTGTTGAGACTACAGATACCCAGGACAACATGATTGGGGTGAATGTCAGACTGCTATTATTTCCTGTTTACACCAACTCTTACCTCCTTGCTATGGAAAAAGGTAACTAGCAGGGTCCCCCAAGGATTTGTACTAGGAGCTGTGCTGTTAAACATATTCATAAATGACCTGGAAAAGGCGGTGAAAAGTGAGGTGGTAACATTTGCAGATGATACAAGACTACTCAAGATAATTAAATCCAAGACTGACAGTAAAGAGTTACAAAGGGATCTCACAAAACTGGGTGACTGGGCAACTAAATGACAGATGAAATTTAATACTGATAAATGCAAAGTGATGGACATTGGAAGACATAATCCCAACTATATATACAAAATGATGGGGTCTAAATTAGCTGTTACCACTCCAGAAACAGCTCTTGGAGTCATTGTGGATAGTTCTCTGAAAACATCTGCTGAATGTGCAGCAGCAATCAAGAACATTAACAGAATGCAAGGAACCATTAGGAAACAGATTGATAATAAGACAGAAAATACCACAATGCCACTACATAACTCCATGTTATGCCCACACCTTGAATACTGAGTGCAGCTCTGGTCTCCCTATCTCAAAAAAGATATAGCAGAATTGGGAAAAGTACAGAGAAGGACAACAAAAATGATTGGGGTACAGAATAGTTTCCATGTAAGGAGAGTTTTAAAAGAGTGGGACTGTTCAACTTGGAAAATAGACCACTCAGGGGAGATAAGATAGAGGTCTATAAAATCATGAATGGAATGGAGGAAGTGAATAGGGAAGTGTTATTTCCCCCTTCACATAATACAAGAACCAGGAGCCACCCAATGAAATTAACAGGCATCAGGTTTAAAACAAACTTAAGGAAGTGTTACTTCACACAATTCACAGTTAACCTATGGAACTCATTGCCAGGGGATGTTGTGAAAACCAAAAGAATAATTGGGGTCAAACCTCATGCTCTGGGTGTCCCTAAACCTCTAACTGTCAGAAGCTGGGACTCAACAACAGGGGATGGATCACTCTTTCCCTCTGAAACATCTGGCACTGGCTACTGCCAGAAGATAGGATACTGGGGATAGATGGACCATTGTTTTGCCTCAGTATGTCCATTCTTGTGTTCTTATAAGCCCCCTCCTCATCCCAATGGCTACACTGAAGAGTGGCTCTAAATGTTTACAACTGCTACCATACACTTCAAAGCAGCTTGCCCTCCATTCTCTTTGTGATGGCTCAAGTGACATAAAAGGAATGCAGCAAGGCCAAGCGCTGGCCCAATCTCTCCAGTTATGGCTCAGATGAGAACGCTACCGTCATTCCATCTGAAGTACTTCACACAAGAAAGAAAAATCAAATGCCTGTCTGCAAATTTGGGAACAGCTGACTAGATGAAAAGGATGTGGTGGTAATAGTGAATCACAAATTGAATATGAGTCAATAATGTAATGCAGCTGCGAAAAAGGCCAATATCATTCTGGGGTGTATTAACAGGAGTGTCCTATGTAAGACACAGGAGGCAATTGTCCCACTCTGCTCCGCACTGGCCAGGCCTTAGCTGCAGTATTGTGTCCAATTCTGAGCACCACACTTTAGGAAAGTCCACTTTATAGAGCCCAGAGGAGAGCAAGAAAAAATGATAAAAGGTTTAAAAAACATGACCCTGGAGGAAAGGTAGAAAAAAAAACTTGGCATGTTTCATCTTGAGACAAGAAGACTGGGATGAGGTAGACCTGATAACAGTCTTCAAATATGTTAAGAGCTATTATAAAGAGAGCAGTGATCAGTCGGTCTCCATATCTATTGCATGTAGGACAAGAAGCAATGGGCTTAATCTGTAGAAAAGGAGATTCAGGTTAGATATTAGGAAAATCTTTCCAACTATAAAGGTAGTTAACCTCTGGAACAGCTTCCAAGCGAGGCTGTAGAATCCCCATCACTGGAGGTTTTTCAAGAACAGGTTTAACAGACACCCTGCCAGGGATGGTCTAAGTTTACTTGGTCCAGCCTCAGCACAGGAGCTGGACTCCATAACCTCTCCATCCCTACATTTTCTATGATACTCTGATAATCCCAATCCTTTGTTTGGGCCTGATTCTGAGAGATGGGGTAGAGTTAACATTGTGGCATGGAGACAGAGCCACAGTGAGGGACAATGTGGAAGCATTGACACTGCATCTTTTCATGGAAACCAGATCACAGTTCCCCCTAGGAGATGAACACTCATTGGCTCTGGAACTTCACGAAACAGGAATGTATTTCGCAGAAGGGGAAAGAGGGGAAGTGGCATGTAAAAGGGACATTTGTCCCTTGAATGGTCACACCAACAGGTGGGAAAACTGAGGCAAAAGACTGCTGCCAAAGATACTGTGGAGTGGGTGTTTTATTTATTATTTGTATAAATGTATGGTTAATTTATTGTTGTCTTTTCTCAAATTAATGCTGTGTTACTTTTCCCCTTAATAAAAGTGTCCTTGTTTTATATACAGATTTAGCACTTGTGAGAGGAGATTTGCTCATTAAGGGCACCTGGGGAAGGTATTTAGTTTTTCCCAGGTTTCTGGGGTTGTGTGGGGAGGTACAAGCCGGAGTGTTAGTTAATGTCAAGAGGAAGACCTACCTATCTGAACCCAGCATTTTTTCCTTCCAACAACAGCTAGCAGAAGGGTTCTATACATAAGTGTTCTATTTACAATAATCTTTCTCTTTAAGAGATGAAAGTTCCTGTTGCTGACTCCTTAAAGACACATCTGCTTTAATTAATTACAGCTGCACTTGCCATTGTTGGAAAAAGAGCACAATTAATGACACTGCAGAGATAGTGATGTTCATTTTGGTGCACACAGGCTTCCACATTTCCAGAACAAATTCAAGCATTTCAAAATTGGACATTGGTTGGTAGTGTGGTTTGAGACCACTTCTATTGCATCGATGTCAAACTCCTTTGAAGGAAACTGTTTCTAGCCAGTAATTGTTGTTTAGTGTGCGACACAAAAGGTATCTTTGTGGGATAGAAGAGTCTTTTTGCCTCCAGATACTCACATCCTGGCTGACTAACTTCAGTCACATTTTAAGCTTTGAAGCTGCTCCAGCAAAGGCTTCGTGGAATGTTTCAAACAATTCCACTTTAATTTGAGGCAGAACGTTAGCATCTTCAATAAACTCAAAAATAAAGTCATGTAACTCTCAGTACTCAGGGAATAAGTGTGCTTCAAAGAGCTTTTGTAGCTCCTCTGGTGCTCTGCAGAGATCAGGGGTGATAGGAATCTCTGGTTGAAAATCCTGTCAAGAGAACTGGAATCTACTTAATTTGTTTCCTAAGAATGCCAATTCCAGCTGGAGTCTCCACAAGTGAAGTTCATTAGTGGGAAGCTAGTTAAAGAGCATAACAATCAGAGTAAATGTCATACTCATTAATCACCTTCTTAAATAGACAAAGCAAATAGCAATGATTGTATTAAATCTGGTTTCCTGTAAAAGCAGCATGGATTATGAAGATTAACATTGCATCTGATAGTTTTCCAAAGAAGACAAGATTGTTCGCTTATAATGGACAAGTGCCACAAGCTGCAATGGCTAGTATACTTCTCTTTTTCACATCTTCAGCAATCCTGAATGACTCAAGTGATAGACAGAAAGGTGAAAAAACAAAAGACCATTTTAAAGATCATAGAGGACTTTGGAGTCATCAAAATTTACGTCGGGAAATTCAGCTCTTTTAGACATTTAGAATAAGGGATCAGGATTTCAGCCACGATCCCTACAAAATTAGCCCTTGGGAAAACAGCTTCACACACCGGGCTACACTTCAGTTCAATTCGCTTTTCACTACACTGCCAGTGTAATCTGACCCTAAAGCCCGCTGAATTGGCTCAGAGAGGCTTGCCCAGTGAAAAAGTGAGCATTGTGTGTGTACAGAAATGACATAGGGGCTTCTAACATCACCCTGTCCCTTGGCATTTTGGCATAGCAGGGAAAGTGGATATACTCGTGATTCATCTGTGCCACACCCATCCTCGCTATGCTAAGCCTTATGGCCATTTGCAACTGGTATGAGTTAGAACAACTTAACGTGGCCCATGGGGAACAACTCTTCACAGAGCTACAGTAGAATCAGAGGAGTGCAAAGATGAGCTTTAAGCTATTTTTGCCCTTTCCTCCCTGACTTGCACTTTTTCAGATAAGCCTGGATCTTGCCCACTGTATTTTACCATTAAGGAGGGAGATATTTCTGCTCTTAAGTATCAGGCAACAGCTATGTAGCAGACAAAATAATGTGGATGCAGGTTGCTAGGGACGGACCATATAGGGTATTCCCAGATCCTCAGCCATCTGAGGAGGATGTTGATGGCTAGCAGCAAGACCTACAGGCAATTACAGACCTTGTTGGAGCTGATAAGCTGCCCTGCACTCTGATTAATTTGAAGAAGCAGTTAAGTTCTTTTACAGAGTAAGAAAGCTGAAACAATAGAAGCCACCACACAAATCACTGGCCAGGTGTAAGGCCTAGGCAGAAGCTGAGCCATGGTTTTCCCTAGGGACTGGTTTTCAAACACAGAGGCTGAGGCATTCATTATTAGGGGGCTGAAGCACATAACTTATGAGGATAGGTTGAGGGAACTAGGCTTGTTTAGTCTGCAGAAGAGAAGAATTAGGAAGAATTTGATAGCAGCCTTTAATTACCTGAAAGGGGCTTCCAGGGAGGATGAAGATAGGCTGTTCTCAGTGGTATTAGATGACAGAAATAGGAGCAAAGGTCTCAAATTGTTGTAGGTTTGATATTAGGAAAAACTTTTGCACTTGGAGGGTGGTGAACTGGAATAGTTACCTCAGGAGGTACCATCAGGGAGGTGGTGGAATCTCCATCCTTAGAGGTTTTTCAGGTGAGTCTTGGAAAAGGTCTGGCTGGGATGATTTGAGCAGGGGGTCGGACTAGGTGACCTCCTGAGATCCCTTCCACCCTAATCTTCTATGATTACATGATTCATTTAACTGAATTTGCCATCCAGTTGCAAGCTTTTACAGTCCTAAAACCTTAAAGTTCCACCTGTCCTTCAGGGAATTTTCCGTGCAGTGAATCCCATTGCATAGCATTAGGTTCCTGTACAAAAGGTACTCTTCTCTTACAGTACAAATGGAATGTTAAGGATCTAGGAACCTTTTGAGATTCCATCATCACCAACTGTGACTCTGACTCCAGGTAGTTTGAATTAACGTGGTGTTACATTTCTTGTTCTGGAATTCACTAAGAGACTTAAAACAAGGTGTTAATAGCTTATTTTTGACAAGTGTTTATTTGTTACTTCTGGGAGGTAACATTGGTGGTCCAGATCTCAATTTCTTGCCATTTCAAGCATTTTCAGCTTGTGAGAAGCCAGTTGGTTTCAGGGAGAGAAATAAATTGCTAACTCCATTCTATGCCTTGTACCCAGTTTTAGGGTGCAAGTCCCCTTTTCCTCACCAACTGCATCTCCTTCTGGAATGTGAACTGTGATGGAAAATAATCTGAAATAAAACAGAACGGGGGCAGATGCAGGCTATTTAACCCTTTGAGTTGTCTTGGAGCACCTCAGTTGATCTCAACTCTTGGTAAACTCTTGCTGCTAGGAGAAAGGCAGTCTCCAAGGTAGTTAGTACCCACAATATATAAGCTCTTCTTTATAGGCTCTTTATAGTTCATCAGATAACAAATGTGTCTTGCACTCACTGGAGGAGAAGGAACTTAATTAAATTGAACAAAACTAGCACGGAAAGCAAGAGTGAGATCTTAACACTTGTGCTGTTCACCTTGTGTGAGGCTGGGCATAAATAGGGAAGCTAACAGGAGACTTGAGACCATCTATATCAGAGCTCAAAAATTATGTTATGCTATTGTTTGTCTGTGCCCATTTGAATGTGATGTAACCCAAACCCATCTATTTAGACACTGACCTTTTCAACGAAGAAAAATCTGCAGTGCAGGAGAAGTCTGCTCTCTATTTCCAGTTATAGTGATTATTAATACTATTAGTACTAATCATCTATGTAATACATAGGAAACAATATCTTTTATGTACATTGCTGCAGGTAGGCTTTTGATTTGTATTCCACACAAGAGCCCGGCACAATGTCATAAATGGACCAGCAGACAAGAAAAGCACAAAACAGTGTAAAAGACATTTATAAATGAATGACAGATTTTGATTCAAATCAGAAAGCCTTGGACTCCTACCTTGGACAAGCATATCAGGTCATAGAAGTAGAGTTTATAGGGCAGTGATTATATATCACTGCCTTATCTCTGTGGATTCCTTAGTACTAACTTCCAGTTATTCAAAAGCTCACTCCTAACTGGTAAATCTCCCAGACAATGATATGTTTCAGTGGCTTATCTTTACAACGGTTCGTTTCTCAGAGTAGAGAGGATTGCTGAAGAATTCCAATCAAATGCTTGCCTGCTGTCTAGGTTGGATGGAAATCTAGACTTGCAGCTCCACATTCAGCACCTTGGTGACAATCTTGTGGTCTGCAGACAGGAAAGATGATAGTTGTGCAGCTGACCAGGTCACCACTGTCAGCCTTTTGTCACTGAAGAGCTCATTCCAATCCTTTATCCTGAAGGCATGGGGCTGAGAGAACTCTTTTATGCGTCTGTTCTTTAGCTGCTTGTGATAGCTGCACAATCATCACCGACCACATTTGATCTACCACCTTTGCAACGTATTCTTTTTTAACATAAGTGATTGATTATCTCCCATTATTGCAAACTTCACCACTAATCTTAATTTTATTTTCTGCTGATCCGTCTCTTGGTTTCTCTTGGCCTACAGGAAAAATAATTTTCATTGCCCTCTCTCACTAGTATGAAAGGTGTGGAAAATAGTTGTGTTTGGGGCGGGCAAGGTCCTTCTTTAAGCCTGTTGCTAAAACTAGGCCATTGAGCATAAGATTTTAATTTCTGTTGTATGATTTGCCTAGAGAGGCAGGAACATTTGTCTTCCGATTCCCCTGTTATTCCTTTATCCTGCAAGAGTATCTCCAAATCATTTTGATTTTGTCATTTTTATATTTCCTTTGATCTTTTTTCTTTATGTCTTATACACATTTCAGTATATTAAGCCATCTTTCTTTTCACTGGTTTCAGGTAAAGTGTAGTGAATATAATGTGCCAGAATATATCTTTAGAACCCCCAATGGGGTTTTTCAAACTACAAATAAATGTTATTTTCTACATTGTGCAAATAAATGGTCCATGGTGGAAATAAATTATTTATTTCCACCACAGAGCTATTGATTAAAGCAGTAAGACATTCCTATGGTGTTGGGAAAAAAGAAGGTCAGTCAGTCAGTAGTACTGACAGATCCATTGACCAAACGTAACTTTACAGAATAAAGAGTTTAAATATTTACCATCCAGTCCAAGCAAAAAAAGAGCTGAAGAAAGTTCAAATATTTTCTCTTTGAAGCAAAGTTGGTTTCCACTAGTGACACTACAGTTAAAACTCATAAGGGTCTATTTAAAATCCTGATCTAGATCTTCAATGCACTTGTCTCCATGAAAAACTGGGGAACAAAGTTGAATTTACACCCCCTTTTTGACTTGCTTATCCTCAGGCATTTTTGGCCCTTGATGTAACTGGAGCAGCCTAAGAGCTGCTCTAACTTGCCCCAAATCCAATGCTCTCCACCCCCAGTACTATACCACCTGCTGGGGCTTGCCAGAGTACAACAGCTTACACACTAGTCATGGTACTTTTTCCTTTACATGAATAATTTTGCTAACAAATTTTTGTTCACCATGAATGTTTGTAAAAAGCAAATATAGAGGTTTTGTTAGTATCATCAAAGCAAATTCACTGTTCAGTCAAATGGATGTTCTCTAATACTTGTGCAGTATTTAGTAGGCTTTGAACACAAGTATACTCTCAGTTACAAAGAACTGGGTTTAATGTCATTTAAAAATGATTGATGTCTTGCTCCAAATAGCAGTTAATGTCAAATATTATATGAAGGCTCACTCCCTATAAGAAAATATTCAGCTTTTCAATTAAGTATGCCATGCTGCAATACACCTCCAAAGCTTGAACAAGCTGGAATGAAGGCAACTTTTTAGCACAACATAAAATAAAACAATTCTTCATGCAGTTTCATTCTCCGTTCTAGAAAGGACAAATGAATACATATTGGAACACCCCATCTAGGATATAGGACCTACACCCACAGAAGCCAATAGCACAATTCACTGGCAGCAGGATTGATCCCTAGTGTCAGAAAATGTTATGGCAAGTTGCGGACAACATTAAGAGGGATTAACTGGATAAAGAGGATTGTAGGCCGATCTTCCTTCCATTGCATAAAATGGGTACCTCTCACTGACTTCAGTGGGACTAGCTTTTTAAAGCACTTCATTGTACACACAGTCCTTTTCTGATGCCTCATTTGGGTCCTGATCTCATTAGTGAGCCCATATCCCAAATTTTGGAACCTAGGATATATCATTCATACCCCTTCGGGGGACATACGTTAACTAACAAACCCATAGATTCATGTCATGTATGATGTCATTATGAAATGTACTTTGTGTTTTAGAATTTTTAAAAAATTCTTATTTTATAGTACATGACAGGGTGAGACTGATTTTTCAGAATTACCTTCCAATTATATGGGTGTAATTCTGCATTTGCAAGTAATTGTAGATGCAAAGAACATAATCTGCACAGCTCACTATTTGATATGAACATTCAGTTATACATGCAACCATTGTCATTTTTGCACTGACAATTATCTGGTGGGTGCATAGCTATCATCACAAAATTGGAGATTGGGTAAACACTTTTTAAAAATTAAGCCCCTTGTGTTTTAAGAATTTTCTGTCCTCTGCTAATACCTACCAGTGATAATATCTCTATGCATACTACTTTATGTCTTATGTTAGAAGGTCCTTCCTCTTCTAGACTGTAAGGCTTAAATTTCAGAACTGTTTTATTGTCTTGTACCTATGGTAACTGTGACCATGAGAGTGCCTCAATGCCCACTGGCAGAAGGCCCATCATAATGTAACTCATATCAGGCCCAACACACTTACTACCCCTAACACACTATTGTCATAATATGTATCTAAAGGGTGTCTTGTAAGATATTATATGTTAACTACTGACACCTGAAAATCAGTTGCATGATATAGTGTAGATTGTGTACAAAGAATGACGTATGGAAATGTCTTTTTAAAATGTGTTTTGTAGGCAGTGCATAAACTCAGTCTACCCTAGACAAAGGAATGTGGATTCACCTTTCTGACTAGCTTGGTTACAAGCAGAGGACAATGTAAGTACATTCACATATAAGGTAAGCAAAGACATCAAGCTATCCAGAGGCAGCTTAGAAAGCACATCAGGGGACAGAGTGTGCACCTCAAGAACCCTCCCTGGCTGTTGAAGGAGGGGCAATGGACTTTGGATAATATAATGGGAGCAAGATGACATTTTAGTTATCCATCACTTAGGGGCCTAGGGAACTGCACCTTTTGAGTCTGTGAAAAGTTGGATCCTCTAGTCCTGACGGGTAGGAGCTGCTGCTAACGTGCTGTAAGTGAGCAAGGCAAATCTATACCTTACTAAAATTAAGTTGTAGTCACTAGAAAGAGTGTTTTGTTTTGCCCCTCTCTTTTCCTCTTGCTTGGTATCATTTACATCTGTTTGTGTTAATACATTTATTCTTGTTTTATTACAAAAACATCTTAGTGCTGTGCATTAAAGTGAAGTGTGAGCTTTTAGCTAACTTAGCAGACTAGTGTGTACACTATTTCTCTGGAGGCAGCAAACTTAATAATTTCTGAGAATGGCCAGAAATGTCCAGAGAGGAACTGGACACTACAGAGAGAAGTCTCTGGAGGGAACTGGGGTTCACTGATTGTTCCCTGCAAGACAAGGTTAAGACTGGCAGAGTCTCAAGGAGTTTGCTGGTGAGGAGGGCAGACTGTTGGGGCAGGGAAATGATGGACAGTCAAATCAACAGCAAAGATCGCGCCTGCTGAGGCTCACAGTTCTGGGTGCCCTGAACAGAATGTCACAGTAATAAAAACTGGCTGTTATATAATGCCTTTTAGCCTAGATTATTAGCACAGATATGGGATGGGACTAAGGGGGTGTAAAGGAACTGTGTGGGGCTCTCAAATTATAAACTAATTCTACACTGATCTGGTTTCCCAGGGAATGTGTGTGACAGCTGATTGTGGCCCTCCTCCTGTCCACAGCACATTCTGTCATGGGGGTCCTAAAACAAAGTGTCACAGGATCCACATATATCGGCTCTATGGCACCCACGGATACGTTCATACTGTGAAAATCTGCAGCTAAAATCTGACATGCCCGCTTTACAGCCCCTCTGCTCAACCAGCACAGAGGAACCACGCCACACAAGAGAGTCTGCCCTTCATTTTTAGATCCCTGAGAGTTTTACAAAGCAGAATTTCATTTTCTTTATTCGCAAAAGGGGAAAATGTGGCACAGAGAAATGACGTGACTTGCCACAGGTGACACATCAGTCAGTAGCAGAGGCAGCAACAGAACCCAGGTCTTCTGATTCCTGGTCCAATGCCTTAGCTTGTGGACAGTGTTGTCTTCTTATAAATATAATAAATTGATTGTACGTGCCTACATAAAATGTTCAATAAAAATGTAATTAAACACGTATATTTTATACAAAAAGTCCTCTGGAAATGATACATTTCCATGATTCTTATTTCAGCTCTTTGCTGAATTGTCTCACACAATATACTTCCATTAAAATTCACATTTACACTCTGAAAACTGAGAATACAATATTAAAAGTAATATATTTGACCTTTAACTGAGCTTTTCTTTCAATTTCTGCATCTCTAATAGAATTTATAACACATAATTGCTGTTCACTCTAATTCTAGCGTAATTACTCTTCATAAAAAATGAAAGTGATCGAGGTTACTGTGGGAAGTCCATAGAAATACATTAAAGAACCAAATTAAAAACATACCAAGGTATTTAGTAGATTTATTTTTCCTTTGGCAGTATTGTTTATGATGTACTTTATACAGTACAAGACAAAAGGCACATACAGAAAATAGATCCTCATATAAATTTCCAAGGTGTGTTGTGTGCATATGAAAGTGAAGCTCAAGAGAGAAACAGTAAAGAAATAATTATGACCTTATATTATAACTGTGGTTAGAAGTAAAATCTCAAGAACACATGGGGGAATGAACTGCTGAACTGGGAGAGTGAAAAAAGAAAATGAAGGGGGAAAATCTTCCTTCCAGCAAACTCCATAAAAACCACCATCTCCCCTTCAATTCCACCAATGGCATTTCACAGGCCAAATCTCCAGGACTTTATTCAGTTTAATTAGTCCTCACTTAGGCAAAGACGCAGTGGTTTCAGTAGGAAGTCCCTCAATGAAAAGGTTCTTCTTTAATCCTCTCTTGGGGAAGCCAGGGGAATTTATGGACTTGCATAGCAAAGCCAATCTCAACTTTCACAGAATCTCACCAACAGATATATTGTTTCTAACGTACTCAGCACCTACACTATTCAGAGCTGTAAAGCTCAAAACTATCACCGTAAGGCCAACATCCACATTGCAACGTGCAAATTCACTTTCAAGTCCCTTCATGATCCTCACTGGCTCTATCATCTCTCATTCTCAATTAATCATTTCCTGTTGGTGCTCACCTCCAGTTGGCCCCTGATGACAGCTTCCATTGCCCACCTGTTAAAATTTCAAACAAGCACATTTGTGCTGTCTTCCATCCTGCCCCACATTCTTGGGAGGAGCCCCCCGTAAACATCTGGAAATCACCTCATGATCCACCTTCAAATACCTCCTCAGAACTCTCCTTTGCCATGATGCCTACAGAAAACTGATGTGCCAAGATCACCGCCTACCATGCTGACCAATCATTGTTTCCTTGTATGTCCCTTTCGGTCTGTATCCATCTAGTGCCTCTTTTCTCATACTTATATTGTAAATTCCTCAGGGCAGGGACCATCTTTTTGTTCTGTGTTTTTCCAGCGCCGTGCACAATCAGTTCCTGGTCCTGGTCCATGACTAAGACTGCTAGGCACAAAGGTAATGGAAATAATAAATAATAATAATGCATTTTAGTAATATGGATGACATTTTTGCTGGTAACCTTCCAGTGTTCAAAATAGTGGGTTTAGCACATAAAAAAGCAGCAAAGTAACCAGTCTTGAAGGAATGGTGAGTGTTTTAAGAGTATCCCAGACAGGCAGAGCACTGTTCAAAGGATTAGCAGTTCACTATTTTTCATGTATAGCAATCACAGAAAAAATATTTTCCCCAGAATCTGATAGGATCAAGTAGCAACTGCAGAATGCATGAAAGATATCAACACATTATCTTCTTTTAACAGACCCTCATCTTTCTGAGGAGAGCATTCCAATGACAGCCACACCTGAAGATTCTCATTGTCTAAAAGGGGTGTTGCAGATTTGATATTGCAATCATTTCCCATACAGATGCCCAAAGGAAGAGTATGATATGATTTGTCTGTGAATTGAAAATCTAAATAAGTCTCCATCTTGGGGCTTCATTGGGAGTTGTGGGTACTCAGGACCTTTCAGGATTGTGCCAAAGTAGCATTATGAAAACAGATTCAGAAGTGCTGGCTTAGTGCAGTAATAAAAACAGATGGAGCAACTTCCCACAGCAGGCCATGAGAAGTAAAAATGACATTGGAAGGGGAGGTAAAAGTAGGAAATGTCTTTGTCCTGCATTAATTGAGGTTTGAGTGGATGGAGCGCTAACATATCAGGTAATAGGTGTAAAATTTAAATGCACACAATTAAAGTGTAAGATTAAACAGGACATATTCATTTCAGATTTTTGCAGTAATACTTACATATTTCTCTCTCCTTTTTTCTGTCTTCTTTCATTTATGTTGTGCAGAGGCAGCAGCAGCCAGGTATTGAGATCATGAACAGAGATGCTGTACATGCAGGAGGAAACTGCACAGTGTAACATAGATTTAGTAATTGACCCGGAGACAATGCTGACTGGCCAAAGAACTGGTCTAAGAAGCTCCTTTTAAAGACAATAAATAAACTAAACATTTTCTGTGTTGTCAAGCTCATGTTATAGCTGCATCCTGTCTTCAACCTTACAAGGTACTCAGTGAGTGTGTTAAAATACTGATAAACAAAAAATAGCAGCATAATACAGAATATGATGGGAATAAGCATCAATATTTACAGTGGGAGGGATTTTCAGAAGTGCCTAAGGACCAGACCCTCAAAGGTAGTTAGGCACCTAAATATCTTTGAGAATCAGGGCCTAAATGACTTAAAAGCCCATTGACTTTCAATAAGATTTGTGCTCCTAAATCAGTTAGGGTAGGTCAATACTGCCTCTGGGAGCGAGCCTCTGAGATTAGCTACATAGACGTGCGCTAACTCTTGCTGAACTAGCATGCTAAAAATAGCAGTGTGTGCATTGTGTCTTGGCTGCCAGCTGAAGATCTCAAGTCCACCCACCCCCTGGATGTGAGCTTCAGTGGCGAACCCAAGCCCCCACCATGTCACAACATCCATACTGCTATTCTTAGAGTGCTGGCTTGAACTGAGATAGCTTGAGTCTGTCTACCTGGGCTGGGACTCTCCCTCCCATCTGCAGTGTACACATACCTTAATGCCATATTGAAAGTCCCATCCTTCATAGTCCTTTACCAGTGGTTGTGAAGCACCATTTAAAGTGAGGGGACCTTAGATTTCTTCTCCCCTCCCCCACTTGACCCTCCTTCCCTCTTAGGAGCATGTCTTTCAGTAGTAACTTGACCCCAGAAGCCCCTACGCACAGCCCCTTCAAATCTGAGTGAGTGGTATTATGACCACTCAGGTCTGGCACTGCCAAAAAGCAGTCAGGCCATGGCGTGGGTGTCCCCTCCCTCCACCTCCGCAGCCCATGTTGGAGATCAGACACAGACAACAGACAAACATTGAAATCTTGGGTATATCCGAATTAAGAGCAGAACAAAGTCTTCACAAACCCCCAAACCATGCAAACCTTGCACATGGGAGTTTCTGAGTTTAAACTGAACCCCCAAAAGGTGAATTAACATGGTCATGCAAGCAAGCCTGGGACTTGCTCCTTTGCATGCTTTGGACCCCAAAGCAGATGAAATTCAGACTTTTGGATTTTTAACTCATTTCTACCCTAAATTCAAAATGAAACTACAGTGTTAGAGAGGTCAGTGACTCAAAGATTAAAACTAAAGGAAAATTTTCACACACCAAAAATGTCACACATGAAGATGCAAATAGGACCCAAATAAGAAATATGTACTGAATAATCAGTATGCCTTTTCATTTCATAATATAAATTCAGGGTTTGTTTTTTTTAATCTAAAATTAAAAACTGCAAGGGTATATTATATGTGTCCTTTCTTATTTCACTACAAACTAAATCACCCTTTGTACTACAAGCAAACAGAAGAGAATAGCAGGGGGAAAGACCATACTGAGAACACATGATTCATCAAGAAGTAGTTTCCACCATTCTGTTGGCAAATATATCATTCTTTTGTTAAATGCAGATGAATTCCTGGTTTCCTCCTTTCTGTGCTTTTCTTCACCCTTTTATTCTGTCTGTAGGGCATGGTTTGTTTTTCCCGACAGTGTTTTGAGATTTCTGAGTCACTGCAGTGGTGCCAACACACACTGTGCACAGTAAGTGAAGAAGAAACAATCTGGTGGTTGTTTCTATACTTTATAAATAACAGTTTACTTCTTATGCTAACATTTTTGATCCTGGATAAGATGGATGGATAAATTTTGAGGAAGTTAAGTGTTTTTTTATTATTATTTTTATGCATGCAAATGTGTGCCTACTTTCATGCAGAATTATTGCAATTGTACATTTTATTCAAGAATGTACACATGAAAATTCCTGTCTTTGCAGTATAATTACTATAAGCAGATAGGTAAATTAGAGGCACAGAAATCCTACATAGACCGTTGTCCTTGGCCTTCTGAAAAATCACGCTCCCATTGATAAAATTGTTGTGAACAGAAAGTACCCGTATCTATCTATGGAGAATCCAGAAGGAATCTAAATGGTTTGAAGGAAAAATATCATATTCTTTATACATTACATTTAATTATTTTCCTTGAAAAACAAAACAGTGACCATGAAATATGTGATAAACTCAATACATATTAATAAAGAATTCCAGGGCATTTGCCCTGCTTATACCATTTAGACATCAATTTGCCACAGATAAACAAACAACAGATTTTAAACAGCAAATTATTAATCTTTTGCCAAGTAATAATGCAATTGTTAAAAAAAATGGTAGGAAATGTGGTATTATAAATCATGTCTTACATGTAATTAACTATATATTTAATTTAGATTGAATAGGATATTTACTGCAGACTGGTGTAATTGTCATAGCTCCATTCAAGTCAATGGAGCCCGTTTACACCATCTGAGGATTTTCCTCACACTATGGGATGATTAATACTGAGTTTTAAGCTTCATCTGAAAAATATGTTCTGATGTTGAGTGACAGCAGGATGGAAACAAGGAGGAAAATGTTTTAAATGACTCTGGGACTTTCAAGGGGGAAGCTAAAACATCAATGTTACCAAAATGGAAATAACAAGTTATTCAGATTTACTTTGAAAAACCTCACACTATCTTCCAAAAGAAAAAGGGGGACTACTGCTAAAACTGGCTCCAATTGAAAATAAGTGATGAGACATTCATGAGGTAAGAAGATTAACTGTCCAGTCTCAAGATTATTGAATTTTAATTGTGACAAAATCACAGATGAGCATTCTAAGAATCTGGATTACATTAAAGATAATCCAGAATTACCAAATTTAATTATTTGTACTTTTGTCAGTTTAGATGCTGATTTAGTTTTGCAAGTGGCTAGTTGCATTTAGAGGAAGACAATGTGTGTTTACGTACATTGCTATTTGCAGTATACTATAGTTTTAACCTCTTCCTTAACATACTTTTGATTTCATTACAAAATACTAAACCACAGTTGGCATCTTTCTAGCAGAGACAGAAGATATAATGAATCTTTCCAAATAATTAAACCATGGTAATTCTAGATTATCTTTAATTAAATCACATCTTTGGAACACCCTTTGTGATTCCATCAACAATTGATGGGAGATAATCTTAAAGTGGAACAATTAATCTTCTTTCCTCTTGATTGCCTCCTCTTAAGAACCTTAATTGAATCTAATTGTTAACACTATTCACCTTTTCTAGGCTGTAGGTTCTTTGTGTTTGGGTTAACCCTATTATCTTGGGTTTTGTAGTTGTGTTAATGGGGACGGCTTTTCCACCCTTAATCTCAAAGTGAAGAGGGCTAGTAAAATGCTGTCCACACCAGTTAAGCCCTACATAGGGATGCCTCAAGGGAGGATTCTGCCTAATGAGCAGTGCACATTTTCTGTACACGCTCCCCATGCAGACCATACATAGACCTATGCAGGTGGTCACATTTTGGTCCTGTCACAGATCTTCATTTAAGTGGATCCTATGGTATTAGTATTTAATGTGACTGGCATGGAGGAGCTGCAGCCACTATTTTAGCCTATAATCATAACAGCTGCAGTTGTGGGAAGAGGTAGGACCTGTTATGGAAAGGTCCCTTTTTAATTGTCCTATATAATAGAAAACAGTATTCCCTTCCACATAATGTCTCAAAAAACCTAGGGAAACGATATTCTCTATTAAATTCTCTTCAACTTGATTTTCAGAAACAAGCACTCATTACTCAAGTTAACTTTAGTTAGAATTATGGGTCCACATACTTCAGAAAAACAGGTCCTACAGGTTTTTAGAATCATTTCTAGAAAGCTTTAATGCTTTTTTTCCTTGTAATCTATTTTTTCCCAGTCCTATGAGTCTCTATGGGTCTTTTCCAGAAGGGAAAAACAGTACCAACTTAGAGTTATTTCCTGTACATTCTGTAATAACTCTCAACACTGATTGGTTATGAAGAATGTACTTCATTTGTTTCATATTATTCAATAGGCATATTATTACTGAAATTCCAGTTGATTATTAACAGGAATGTTGGAAGAACAAGCAGATCAATGGATTCAATGTGAGATGCAGGTTATTAGGTCAAATCTAATCAAGATCAGAAGTAAGAACAATGCATTCTCATCTGTTTCCTGTCTGATTGTCTAGATGAAGGTGGTGACCCCAGTCCCTTTCCCAGTGAACACATGTACCCAGACATTACACCTCTACATGTAGACTCAGTGTGGAAACAACTGAATATGATATGGAGTATGAACTACTTCTTCATCCATCTGGATGTCAATGGATTTGTACTGGTGTTACTGAAAGTAGAAGTTGGCCCATAATTATATGACAAGTGTTATTTTTTAAAAACAATTTACACAATAAGTGTCTGAAATCTGAATTGTTATGCTGGTGAAAGGCAACTGAAACCTTCTCTTTATCCATACAATATTTACAGTGGTAGTGCAAGCTTCCCAGCTAAAGGGGAAAGAAAGTAGGTTGCTCTTGAACTTGGTCATTTTTATTGAAACTGCCCTTTTTATTGAAGTCAGTGGGATTGCAAGGATATTGATGGAGGACCGAATTTGGTTTAGTGTCTTAAAAGAAATCCATAAGGAAAATATCTTTCAATTATTTTTTAGACAATTTAAACTATAAGGGAAATCAAAGCTAAGAAACCAACATATTTAAACCTGAATTTTTTAGAATCAAATGCTGAAGGATTAATGGCCTGCTAAGAATAATTGACTTCAGAGCTATTGTTAAGAACTATATGTGGACTCATGTACCTCCCTGCAATATATTATGGTAGAAATATTTCTGAGGTACCCCTGCACAGTTTTTATCCACCTAAAGAGTTAAGAAGAATGAAGAGTAGAGAGAATTAAAAAAAAAAAATCTTAAATGTTCAAACTTGCACTTACTGATTCCTGAAAAATCTCCAAAGATATTCGTAGATAAACAGATATTCAAAGAGCTTTCCAGAAGAGAATGGGATTCTTTCATAAAATGGCTTTCCACAATGTATCTATAGTGTATCACAATTGCAAGGAGTGCAGGGTTTTCTAATTTCTACTGTACAAAGTGATATCTATTGCCAAAATAATAGAGCTTGGATTATTATAAAAAGTCACTTTACATTTGAGATAACACTGAGTGATTTAAATTTGCATCTGAAATATATTAGAGCTGCCAGTTGGGATACACAGCAGACCATATTGACAAATAGAGTCATTCTGCCAAATCAACAAAGTTATTACATTGACATTTATATTCAAATAACAGTTCAAATTCCCTTCATATCAAAGTTATTCAAAGGGCACTGGTATTTTGATTCAGCTGAGTAACATCTGTTCATGATAATTTAAATCATACAGTATTCACTTGTCAAAGATAAAATGTACTTACCATACCATGAGCATGTAGGAAGGGTAGACATCCTCACTTCTCCCAGTAGCTAAGGCTTCGTGTTCTCTGTGGCATCACTTCTTTGGCAAGGCCTCAAGTCTTTCATGCATACAGGTGCTCATTTCTATGGTAACCTGGAAATTCTGTGTCTGCTTCAAACAAAGACAAAAACAGAGGCTTTTACAAAAAATAAATTATGTTTATACTCTTGCCTAATTACAAATGTTCAATAGTATATTAAATTATTAACATGAATAGTATGTTTAATGAAGTACACTTCACATTCCATTTAATCTATGCTGCCTGCAAACCAAATTTTCAATATGCCACTGATTGGTTGTACTGACTCTAAATAATGGCATTACAGATCATATTGGTGTGAAGGTGTTAGCCAATACATACGTTAGGCGTAGTAAACACCACATGAATAGATGTTATGCACACATTATTAATATGATACAGGTGTTGGAAAGTTCTCTTAGTGAATCTATTACACTCTTTCAACAATTCTGCTTGCTCACAACAAGTATCCCACAATACTCTGCAAAGTAGAAGTGAGCTTTGGCATTAGAAAACAGGAAGCTTGTCAGAAACAACATACATGAGTTGTGTGCCCTAGCATAGGTTGAGATATACCTCTATGCTCAACTGGTTTAGAGTACAGTATCCAAAATAGAGCTACATAAAAGAGTACCATGGTACCAAAAAAATAAGGTAACACGCTAATTGGTAAATTTTAGTCTTGGGTGATATACAGAATAATTTTAACTATGATATAAACATAGATAGCTTTGGTGTAATATTTTGGAGCATACCTACTTTATAAAGTGAACATGCTGCAACATAAGAATTGCTTCCCAAAAGGAGAGTGTTATATATGTCTCCTTTTTGTATAGTACAGTTTTGTCCTTACACAATACATTGACTTAGTTTGGTTATTTGCTCTCAGACATTTTTAATAAATGAATCACAGGTGTAGTCAACCAATTGGCTACATTTTTAACAATAGGGAAATTGGAGGTTTTGATCTTTGTCTACTCAGGCAAGGTAGTTTGCATTTGGGGCACCCACATGAACACTGAGTGTGGGGTGTTTTGCCCTGGAGAGATGACATCTTTCTTTTCTCCTCACCTTTATACAGAGAGTATAATCTAGATTATGCTATGGGTTTCGTTCTAGTTGCACATTGCTGTAATACATAAGTGTTTCAGTTAAAATATATCTGCCTCTTGCAAATTAACACTATTGTCTCTGGCACATTCAGCCTGTAAACTCTTTGGAACAGAGGAATTCAAGATCAGGCTTTCAGTATGTGAAGTGTTTCAAATGGTAGGTAGAGCTGAACAGTTTGCCTCTGTCCTGTCTTGTCTGCCACTCTGTTAACATGTAATGCTATTTGTCACTCTGACAGGACTGCAACATTAACCTGCCCTAACAGGTTATGCCTTTCATTGTGGTGACATCTGATGTGGACTTTGCCCCTGAAACCCTCCCATTTTGTTTTCTGTCCTCCAGATTCACCTCTGATGTGTTTCTAGTGGCAGTTTGTTACTGCATTTGCTGCTTATTGAGCTTAGGCCCTGACCATTACTCTCTCCCCCTTTCAAGATGGAATTTTCTGGGCTTTTTGACTATTTATTTCTCTAGTACATATCTTCCCCCTATTTTTTCCTTCCTTTCCATTCTTTCCACTTTTCCCACATTTTTGTAGGATTTGTTTTCTTATTAATATTGTATCATTAGCAAAAAAATCTCAAGCTTCAATGGTCCAATCATTTTCCTTTTCTCTTTCTCCCCAATCAGAATAAACAAAAGAGAAATAACTCTACAAGATGATTTTGTAACTAAAAGAACAAGATGTGTTTTTCAAAGCACTGAGTGGCTCTTTAAAGTTGTGACTCCCATTAACTCAGAGCCATTGAATTAAAGCTTGCAGACATAGAATCCTCTGTTGTAATCCTGTCAAATCCTCTGAGATAACGAGGCTCAAACTAGGTCACTAGTTGGATAGAAGAGCAACTATCACAGTTAAAGATCTAGCTGCACTTCTGTCCCTTTTCTGGTCTCTCTGAGTGCACCCTCCTTCTGTGTTTTGCCTTTTACTTTTACCTCTCTTAAGGTGGAATCTGGTCACTTCTTCTACTCTCAGACAGGAGCCCAGGTACATAGTCCCATATATGCCAACCATTTATCACCTTGCAGGTTTAACTAGGTTTTTAGCATCCGTGTTTCCTCCTTTTGGGATTCTGTGCCCAGATATAGTTACCAACAGCCTTCTTAAAAACAAAGTATTTTATTTAGTAGTTGGAACAATTCATTAGAGAAAAAGGGAGATTTAAATAACAGCTTTCCTGCGTGTGTAGTATCATCTAATCTTACACTTCACTACAAGCTAAATTAGATGGAAAAAAACCAAAAGTTGTCACATTTTGAAGAAAGAGCTTTTGATGAAAGCTCAACATTTTCCACAGAAAGGACATACTTTAGTTTAATCTGCTGAAAAACTGTTTTAATGGAAAATTTTAGACCAAACATAATATTGACAATACCTTATTAGGGCATCTGAAGGCATTGTTCTGTAGCAAGTGCTTTCTTTCAGGTGAGATATAGAGTTCCTGACCACCTGTCATCATTTTTTTTTCAGATGAATGGAATTCACTCCCAGTTTTAGCCAACCCACACAGTCAGTCACACCTTGGATCTGGTCTCTCAATTAGAGGTCACTATTGAGGACACCACAACTCAGCCACTGTCTTGGATAAGCCTTCCCCTTATTGAGGCAGTGGCCAGAGCTCTCACAGCTTCCAAGCAACAAGACCTATCCAGGATCATGATTTATTCATGAAGACTCTTGGATCCCATTAGATTCCAAAACATGTTAAAGAACAGCAGCACTCCATTCACAGAGCAAAGGGTTGAGGATGTGGTGAAATTTCATCATTGCATGCAAGCCTTGTCCTTCAACACATTCAATCCCAAATGAACTATTCCTTCTCACCATCCACAAAGAGCTTCTTGGTTTTCTGGCATCCTATGTCAGAAGTAGAAAGGGGGTCAGAAACTTGAGCAACAATGGCAGAAAATGAAGGCTGAAACAAAGAACTTTTCCAAACCTATGCTGAGGCTGCACTACAGGTCAAGGGAGCCTTCTTATCAGCCTCCACTGAAGCTGCCAAATCAAACCCTGGGGAGCTGTCCAGGGTGGTAAACAACTTAATCAATCCTGAGTATCTACAGCCCACAAAAGAGCACAGCACTAAGCACTGTGAAGAACTATTATCCTACTTTCCTGAAAAAATCATACACATTCACAAAGCTTTCTCTTAACAGCCTGGATCGGCTCCCTCTATACTAGGCAACATACCATGCACCTGTGTTTATTCCTGGAGCTCAGTACATTCACTCATCAAGAAGTTCTGGACATTCTACAGGATTCTCAACCAAAGATCTGTGACACTGACCCACACCTTTTCTGTCTAATGAAAGTCATGAGAACTAGTGTCACTCATGACTGAAATAGCCAACATCTCATTCAAGACAGGAATCCTTCCTTCCTCCTTCAAATATGCAATAATCCAACACTGGAACAACACTGGAATATCCCATCCTACATACATCACATCTAGTAACTAAGGTCCCATTTCAAACCTCCTGATCCTTAGCAAGCTCATATCCTTGACCACCACAATCTGGACAAAGGTAAGGGCAAGGGATGGAAATCACTTCAATAGATAATGGATGATCTCCTACGGTCAATGAATATCCATCCAGTGGAGTGCTGCTGTTCTTAGCATGTTTTGGAATCTGATGGGATCCAAGAGTCTTCATGATCAAATCTACCTGCAGCTGCTAGTGATAAGCACCAGTGATAAGCAGATGACACACAGCTCTATTTATTCTTCACCACATACGACTATCCCACTACCACCAAAACAGGGCTCGTGGATGAAGGGCGGTTGATTGAAGCCGAACTTGAGCAAGACAGATGCTATACTGGCAGGCAGATAAAAACACTGAGTCTGCAGATACATGGTAGCTTCCTTCAGTTGGAGATACACACACACACATACACAATCAATTCAGTCTGTAGTTCAAGAGTGCTCCTGGGTTTCTTGCTGACACTCATCTCTCACATAGCAGCATCCGCAAGTAATGCTTTTTACTATCTCCAGCTGTCTCGGAGACTTTGTCTTATCCTGGTGTCTGATGACTCAGCCTCAGTTAAACATATCTTTGTCACCTTCCATCTGAACTACAGCAACAAAGTATACCTAGGCATGAAGCTCCTAGTACAGAATACTGCATTGTCTGCTCAGCAACATGGGCTACCACAAGCACATCAACCCTGTCCTCCCTGGCTTCCCATAAGGCATTGAAGCACTGTGTTAACCTCACTCTCCTGATAAAATTCCAGCTCAGGTAATTACATTCTCCCAACCCAAATTCTTCTGGCAGTTTCAATTGTGTAGAGTATTATTCCTCACTTTCTGTCCTAAACTGTTTTTATTGTTACTATGCAGTGTTATAATGCTGCTGTGTACTGCTCCAAAACCATTATTTAAATCACAGAGAAACTATTTCTCTATAGCCTTCACCTGTCTGGCAGGAATGATGCAAGGTTTAAACACTTTCAGCCTTAGACGGAAAAGGACTGTAGACAGTCAAGGCATTAATAAAATAGTCGTATATCCTCTCCCCTTTTCTCTGAATTTCCAATACAACCCTGCAACCTGTGGACCACACTAGATAAAGCCAACCAACAACGACATCAATATTTGGATGGGCAACTCAGGACATATAGAGGATGATTTTTAGGAATAGCAATGCCAATGGGAACCAATGCCAAGGGGAGCTGCCGGTGCTCGGCACCACTGAAAATCAGGGTCAGCATTACTTATGTTGCCAAAAATTGTAGCACTGAAAACAAGTGTACATCTTTTTTTAAAAATCATCTATAAAGCTGAGTGTGATGGGGTGTACTCCCCATACTTGCCCTGAGAGTGTGGAATTAGGCCAGGTGGGCCCAATCAACTAATTAAGCAGAGAGCAGAGGGAGAGGTTTAGGCTGTGAAGGGGCCACTAACTGAGAACAGACTCAACTGGACAGGAACAGGAGAGGCTTGTATAAAGCCGAAGAGTTGAGAGTAGAAAAGGGCTTTGCAGGAAAGTAAGCTTCAGTCACTCTCTGGGAGAATGGTGATGTGTTTGGGACGATAGAGGGTAGTCCACAGTTATTTCCTGGGAGTTGGGAGGCTGGCAAACCCAAGAGAGAGGGAAGGTACGAGAAGGCTTAGGGAAAAAAACAGCAAGAAATGGGAGTGCAGACCTTGAGGGCCCCTAAGTTGGAATGAGGAGTAGGGGATGGGCCCAGGTTCCCCTACCAGACACTGAGGATGTGGCACAGATCAGGCAAAGGACAATGGACTGCCTGGAATGATTTATTCTGGAAAGATTTTGTTACCCCCTAGAGGGGGAACCTCGTAGTGACCTGCTGGGAGGTCCAAGTCATGAAGGGAAGGCTGTAGTTCCTGGAGCAAGAGGGATCTGAAGAATGAAAGAGAATGATGGGAGAGATACTGCAAAAGAAGGGTGCAATGTCTGCACAGAGCGACCAGAAGGAGGCAACACTAGTGGTGAGCGGAGCCTCTTTACATTAAAAAAATACTTTCAAAGGAGCTCCCCCTCAGGTTTGGTCTGCTTAACTCATTGTTCTATTGCTCTCTTGTCCACTGGTGGCTGGCCTGCCTGCACTTACTCTGAATAACTGCTCACTCCAGTAAAAGCCCCAGATTTCTTTGGGCCCAAGGGAACATTTGTCTAACCTTAAGGTGTTTTTGTTTATTCAAAACTGTATTTGGTGTTAGTGAGTCAGTGAAAGAATAGCTTAATTTCACATGTTGAAATATTTGTAGAGCTCTGTTTAGCTTAGTTAAACAGTTCTCTCTGGCTTTTGTTTTGTAAGTGTTTTGTTTTGTTTCTTTTTTTAAACCAGGTAGTTTCTCTCGCTCCATCACTTTATTTTTTCACTGGGAGTTTTAATAGTCTTAGTTTAGGGAAAGTTCAGTAGTTCAGAATATATATAATTATTTCAACTTTGTCTATCATTTCAACAGCAAGAGAAGAGCTTTGAAAGATGTAATCAACCTGTTAAACGTGGAAGCATAAAGACAAGTTAACCACTAAGACAAAATGAATCCACTCATCAAGATCATGATTTAGAGGCTGCTGTTAGAAGTCTCTGAAGCTGTAGTCAGAGTAAATCTTTTCCTCCAGTGTTTGAAACAAATGAGCTCTAATGAAATAACAGCATAATTATTAATAATCTTGTTACTTTAAAGTAACAGGAACAAACCAAACTTCCTAAAGAAATATATTTTGAGTGTAATTTTAAATAGAATATGCTCATTCTCAAACTCTTCAGAGTCTTAGAACTGGATTATATCTCAGACAGATGAATGTACTCAAAACTGAGAGTACTTGGAAAAACTCATCAGGTGAGTAAGAACACTTTTACAAATACAAGAAGTAGAAAATATGACAAGATTTCAAATTAAGGTTAAAGCAGAAATTAAACATGGATGACTAAATCAATAAGACTCCGTCCTCTCATATCTGTTACCAATAAATGGACTCTAGGCAAATAAAATGAAATAATTAGAGAAACAGGAAAAGTGGAAAATAAAAGTTTAGATTTTCCTCCAATGAAATCAAATCTTTCATTGGAGGTGGATTTTCCTCTAATTATTTCAATGAAATCAAAGCTCATTCCGCTCTGAAGAACCCCGCTATGTTGCGTGTATCAGGGTGTGGATGGCAGAGGTTCAGCCCAATTCTAGATTCACAGAACGAGCTGCCTGATATGCTCCATGGAAGAGTCAGAAAAAGAATCAATATACATCACCCTTTCAAATTGCACATTAACATTTTAAGTGGAGCAATTTCCAGCTGAGAAATTGGAAACGAGGTTTATGAAATGCTCAGCTGTTAAAAGTAGGAGTAGTATTTTGAAGGAAGTCATTTTAAGTCCTTATGTGGAAGGGCCTATACAAATACAAAGGGCTTTAGAGGCAAAAAAAACCATCATGACACCACTCTGAGGAGATGTGTGGTATTATGCTTCGCTTACTGAGTTACAATCAAGTTACACAAGCTGCTTAAAGCCACAACATGGCAGATTTGAGAATGGAACCCAGGAGATATGACTTGCATTCCTCTACTCTCACCATAAGATCATTGTTTCCTTGTTAGACTCATTTAAACAGATCTGTGCTCATTAGAACCCTCCATTGACTTCCAAATGTATTTACTCAGTACTGCAGACTCTGCGTATTAGACCCCTATATTGTGTATGTCTGTGTAATTCCAACTAAAAATATCTTGTTCTCAAGTAATGGGGAAGGCTAAAGAATCTAAGAACGTTGCAGGATGCAAGGAACCATCAAGTTACTAGGTGACTCAAATCCTGTAGGGGTGGGTGATTAGAGCTAGTAACTTTCTTCTCTCCCCTTCTGTGAAGGACCTAGGGACAAAAAATAAAATCTAACTAGTTAACATATACAAACCAAACACAGGTTTAGCAGTTCTATGCAATAGTGGCATGTGTTTTTCATCACTGATTTATTTTTAGTGAACAACCAATGCTGTTTACTTTTCTATAGACTTAGGGTGAGAGACCTATTTGAGAAATAAGACAATAGCCTGATTAATAACACTTGTTTGTTTTTACATGTGCTTTTATTAATCCTGCTACTGTTACAGAGGCTGATAATTGGTGATTCTGCTGCTGCTACTGCCACCTATATACTTATATATTGTGTACTATAAGCAATGGAAAGTGAAATCACTTAAAAAATAAAGAGAAAGACTAAGGACTAAGCTCTGGTTTTAGTTAGTTGTGAAACTCATCATTTGACTTAAGTGGAATTGCTCTGGAATTAAACCAAATGTGACTGAGATTGGAATGTGGACCTCACACATTTCCCATCTCTTCCCATTACTGTATGGGAAGACTTTTTGATTGCATAATATCTGAACGGATGCAACCGTCAGGGTGGCAATTGTAGTGGATGTTTTAGGTATTCATTCCAGTAATTACAGACAGCTAGTCCCCAAACTCGCGAACAAATCTATTCTTTTTTTTACAGCAACTGAAAAGAGATGTGAGAAGGATCATTTCTCTTATGTAATTCTCACATGACATTCTCTGTTCTTATATATCCTATCATTCTATGTAGTGATGAATTGCATCAGGCACACTACCTTGACTGGGTCCAAATGATCTTTAAATTTCTTAAGATTGTGTCTTGTTACCCACACCCCTTCCCCATCCTGACTTTTATATTTTCTATTTGTTTTCATTAAAGTCAGATAAACTGGTAACCCTACATTCAAAGTGGGATTTCCCAGGGCCTTACTTTTTTTTTTTTTTTTTTTTTTTTTATAAAGTAAGTGATTTTTTCCTAAATATTAACTCAGTAAAGGGATAGGACATATATATATATTCTAGGGTGGTTAATGTAATCAGTTCCACACTTGAACCATAAAAGGACTATCCATTGATCCAATTATTCTATTTTCTTAAATTGTAATGCTTTGTGCACCATATCGTATGAAGTTTTTAACACATCTTCCAGTACAACTACCCTAATGGTCAAGACGTGTATTCAGAATAGTTTGATTAATCTGATCCCAGATACTCAAAGAGCCACCTTTACTCATATTAAACAGCACATTACTTGACAAGGAGATCCATTGCTTTCAATAGAACTCTTCACCGAGTAAGGGATTAGGCGAGATTCTGTGTTGGACCTCCAGGAGCTTCTAAAGAATCATTTATTAAATGTTTGTACAGCACCTAATAGAATGAGTCCCAACCTGGCTGTAGATTTTAGGCAATATTGAAATATAAATGTTAAATAATAACACTAAATAAAGTATTTCTTTGACTACCAGTAACATCCTCAGTAACACCTTTACATTTTTTTTTATGAATACACGGAAGAGGTGTTGTTTTTATGTTTTTGCCACAACAACATTTGCAGCTCTAAGGCCCTCATCCTGCAAGTTGTTCTATGCAGAACCCTGCAACTACACAGAGTTGTGCTGAAGTAACTGGGAATTTAGGTCAGCAGTCATATAAAATAACACAAGAGATTGGGCCCCATATTCTCTGTTTAACCTGTTAGCACTGTAATCTCTAGCCTAATGTGCTGGAAGGTATAGGCATCTTGTGCACTACAAAAGCTTTGCTCTATTTTCAAAATAAGTCTTCCTAATATTGAAAAAGGAAATAAATGATTCTCTTACTTATCAGTCGCCCATTAACACTTTTTAAAATACAGAGTTAATTAACATGTATTGAACAAAAAATCTTAAAAATTAAATGGTAGAAAATCTCAAAATCTATCTAATGTTCTATAGTTTAAAAAGTGTATCTAACAAAACGATAATCATGCATTTAAAATATATATGACTTTAATGTTCCAATTTCTCTTACTCATAATAATCACTCACACCAGCTGGTATCACAAACTATGTTTGTTCATTTTTAGCCTCGCCTGCAAAAGTGGAATCCACCAGTTGGTTAGGTATTTCCTTACTAGTTTTTGTACTATGTAAAACCATCTAATTTGCAAACTGATAAAAAAGTTTTTACTGTTGGAAAAAACTTGAATCTTTCGAGGAACAAGCAGATGATTCTTTCAGAAAAGTCAAACTGTCATCAACAGATCTCAAATGTGATATTCTTAGCAGAAGAAAGTCAACTCTGCAACAAGAGAGACATTGATTATTATACCTGTGAGAGAAAAGTAACCAGACAAATCCAATCACTTGAAATGAGAAACGTAATGAAGACAGAAGAAATAGAAGTCTCTCTCGTAGTGTAGAAGTACTTCTTGAACTGTGCAGGATTACCTAGGACTACTTTGAGATGTATTTGTTCTTTTCTCAAATGTTAACATTACACATGCCAAAAGCAACATTAGCATTTTAAGAGCGTAAAGCGTACACAAAAGGTTTGTCGTAAGTAGCGCCAATTAGAGAGGGCGAAATTTTTCACACAAGTAGTTTATTCACAAAAAGTGTAATTTTGGGTTGACTGAAACTATTTGTGAATTTCTGTCAAGTTAGCCTAATGCTTTCAACTGAAGCAAAAAAGTTGAATAAATAATTTAAATGTCTTTAAGGTATGGGGTAGTCATTGAGCCCAAGGGTGAGCATGATTCTACAGCCTGCTGGTTAGGGCACTCACTTGAAGAAGCGGACTCAAGTCCCTGCTCCCATTCTATTTAATTATTTCATAAAAAGTGGAAGAGTTTCAAGAGGAGACATCGGGCGAAAGCTCCATTACAAAATATCCCATAGCACCAGTGGGAAGGGCTCTATTCTGAAATATGGGTAGGCTTGGAAGAATTAGATTTTTTTATTGCCAAGTGTCAGTAAACATCAATATCACTATACATATTCAAATAGTTGAAAAACTATTTCCATCAATAATATCAAAATGTACAGATAGGCAAAGTTAAAAAAAAGCTTCTTGAGAACTTAGAGGGTTTTTTTTAAGGGTATGTGATGTTGACAAATTGTGTTCTAATGATTATAAAGATTTAACTTTTTGAATCTCAATGTCTACTCTCATTAAGTAATTATTATCTGGTCCCCTACCTCTCATAATATCTAACCACGGTGAAATGTACAAAACAGTCAGGGGCAGAAGGAGGGGAGTGCTGGTGATGCTTCTGCCTCCCTTGTAAGCTTCAGCCCAGTGGTTAGCTTTGCTTTTCTCAAAATGCCTGAAAGTCTAAACAAAAAGTTTGCAATAAAAATGAAACATTGTGTTTCAAAATTACTGAAAGAGTTTCAACTCAACTTTTCTTTGAGTTTTTGTTTTGCCAAAGAATTACCAAAAAAATGTCTTTTTGGGAGGTTCTATGCAAAATGAAAACATTTTTTTTTAATTTGTCAAAATGGCCAGCAAACCAAAAAGTCCACTATTTACCCAGCTCTGGTGACAATTCCACCATTCTGTAATCCTTCTGAAAAATGTACATATACTAAGTGCGATTATATTTTTTTCCTGTGGGTTCCTCCTCACCCTCTACCTCCCCCATTTTTATGACTTCATTTTGGAGTCAGATACAATACCTTTTCAGTCTTCCCCAACTCCATCCCTAGCCACCAATTTCTATTTCTTTAGGAAGACAAACTGCAGTTTCCTGAGTCACTGAATACATTGCTGCTCAATGACAGTAGCTTTGCTTCTGACATTCCTCCATTGTGAAAGTAGTAGGCGTGCCATGCTCACACCCAACATGAGATCTTCCCAATGGCAAACAATACAATCCTACCATGTCAATGGACCTACTGTGTTGCCTCATTACAATGCACAACTACAGGAGAAGGATGGTACCTAAGCTACCTAAATGCCAAAGACAGGACTGAATGGCTTCCCTTCCAGATCATGCAATAAAACACTGGGCTTTAGATCTATAAATTGGACTGCTACCACACTAAATTCCAGCTTCACCAATAGCAGTTTGCTAGTACTCAGCAATCTTTTCAAGGAGAAACCATAACTGTTCACTTATCATTGCGCTGTGTCTGAGGACTTCTATCAGTTGACTAAGAGAAGCTTCTATTAGAGAGTGAACTAATTACAAATCTATTATATTTATTGTAATCAAATAATAAAATAACTTGAATCAACAAAAGAAAAGGATTTCCCAATTAAAGCTAGATTTCCATTGTTCTCTCATTCCCATTCTGTAAAACATGTGGGGCTAGATCTTCAGCTTATATCAGTTGAGAATTCTGACCCTTTGTATGTAAGATCACACTAAAATTAAAATACAATTCATAGCTTTTACCTCCTTGTTACAAAGTAGGAATTGTCTGTAATATTGTTAGGAATGACATGCATTGCAGTGACTTACTTGGCTAGCGGTAGCTACCCAGTGGGTACAAAAAAGATTAAAATGCTCATGGGGCAGAGCAGGAGACAGGAGTTGTGTGTCTCACATAACTATATGAGGTGATATGAATGGCTCATTAAAGGACTAGCTGAAACCGAGCCATATCATTGGAGGGTCTGGAAACACAAGGGGAGCGCCAGCAACTAAACAATTGACATCTATCCATGGGAATCTTTGGCAGGCGGAACATGTGAACTCAGCATAAGTTAGCAGCAGGGGATATGCGCTGGCTTTTGAAGAGACACAAAGATTTCACCTGGGACTGACAAAGAGACTGAGACAGTGAACCAAAAATGGAGTCCACGGCAGCATGGCTGAGCGAAACGCTGGCTAGGCCAGGATGGACTTTGCCTTAACCTTTGCTTGTCTACGCTAAGCTAAGGCCATCCCTATGCTGTGTTCCAGTTGACTAATAAACCCTACTCAGTTTTGAAAAGGCTGCCTGGTGTCACTACAAATATTGCTGAGGTGTATTGGTCCCTGAAGAGTGTAAAAATCTCTGACCAGGAATCTATCTCAAGTGGACTAGCTGAGCAGAGCTCACAGTGTGAAACAGGAGTGCTAGATCCCAGATGCTCAGTCTTAGCTGCATTGAGGCCATATGACCTACCCTGAAGGAAGAGTGAGACTCCTTGGGGGGGGGTCTGGAACACTGGAGGGGCTCCGGTGGGGCCTAGCACAGGTCCTGTGGATCTGTGACACCCCCTTCAATCCTCCCCCCCCCCCCCTTATTTTGTGCTTGAACACACTTCAAATAACTTAACTTTTATAAATTACTGTCGTTGATTGTAGCAAAAGACATTTTAGGCATAGGTTTCTTTTTCCTTGATTACTTAGCTTTGTCCTATCAATCATGATTATAGTCCTGTTACAATAATTAGGGCTTTTAATCAATTTTCAAACCACATTGCTCAGTAGACTATGCAGTGCAGTTAAAGAGTGTCATGAGAGACGTTACGCTGAAAATGACTAGAAATAATGCTTTTTGCAGATGGTGGGTGTGAATGCCGGGGAATGGCAGAAAGATCACCTTATCAGGCTTTAACATACTTTCAGTACGCACTAAAATAATTATAACTGTGCACTTGACACACTGAAGCATAAATTAGCTCTCAATTGGATACAGTAACACCACTAAGAGAAGCTTTCCTGGCATTCAGAGGGGAAATATCCTCCAATAAATTGTATTTTTCTGAACATATGAAAGAAATTTCCCTTGCAGTGAGCTCCGGTTATTATTTGATAGTATGACCTTGTACTGTAAAAACAACACACTCCCTGGATTAGTGACCAGTGCTGGCCCTGTTCCAATGTAGATGTTTTAGAACAGCTTTTGCTATCTCAGTGCTCTTAGTAAACACCTTGCCTGTGTAAGGCAGTAAAGTTTCATGGAAAAAATTGTACATTTGTGTATCTCTTTATGTAAAATACCCTGTATAGATGCAGTAGGAGACTAAAGAAAATAGTCTGTTGTGGCAGCACTTCGGACCGGAATAATTCATTGGAGACCCTCTAGAGCCTGACACTGTAAAACCATAACAAAAAGATTCTAAAGAATTTTCAGTGAAACCCTGGCCCCTCTGAAGTCAATAGCAAGACTGCCATTGACTTCATTGAGCCCCAGATTTCATTCTTACAAGCTAAGTAGATGTAAAATGGAGACTGAGCACTTGGAAAATCTTTGTGGCCAATAAGGTGACCAGGTCTTTTAATTTAATGAAGCCGGCCTATAAGTGGAAGGGCCATTCTGAAATCTCCTGCCTGAGGTGTCATCATTATATCTTTCAAGCCGTGTCACAGCGATTGTTATGGTCTCCCTAGGTCTCAGTATTGTTACCAGAGTTTCTCTCTGAAAAGTTGAATGCAATAGTACAAACTCTGACAAAGTGCCACTAGCCAGAGTTTGCTGGCAGGAGAAAACTAGAGCAAGAAAATTGTCAGCACAGTAGGGTATTTATTTAACAATCTTAGCCATCCAGACATTTTCCAGCACATCATTACCCCAAACTGAGGGCATACTGTAGCTACATGTTGAAGAATTAGGGCAAACTATTCTTACCCTTGAAGCTTTGCAATGCGACACTGCACTAAAAACAAAACAAAACAAAACCTTCTGCTCTGCTAAATTTGGTATCCATCTTTGAGAATCGAGCAACCTCTGAGGGCTTAGTTATGTGCACAAAGTTGTTATCTCCTTTGTAGCAGGTCTGTTGTACATGTTCATAATAATCACTGTTGGTTAATTTAGCAGATGGCTGGAACCTGTGCAATTCCCTTTGGAGACAAGGACTATGGTTATATTATTCCCAATGTTAATTTAAAAGCAGAACTCCAATATCATATGATGCTGCTTATCCTGTGTAAATCAGCCTACCACTGCTTCAGCTTTCTGAATCTCTCTGGTAGTGGGTGTATGAACTTAAATGTAAGAAAATGTAAATTGCTTATCTCTGTCTTTTTCTAGTCAGTAAAGTGGTAAAAAGAAAGGTACATAGAAAAAAATGTATTAACACTGCAAGTCATTTATTCAGTGCTTAGACTGGAGCTCCCCTGTGTTACTTACTTACAGTTCACTGCATGAGACATAAAATCTAATTATTTTTATTATCTAGTACCATAAGAGTGCAGGATGCATTACAGATAACTACAAGACACAAATCAGTGCTCTCAGGACTGTACTGTCTAAAATGGCTATAACAGAACAAGAGGTGAAAATAGCGAGGGGCAGAAGAGGGGTTATGTGAAGACAAAGGAAGTAACAAGATGAATACACAAGCTTTTTCCCTTCTATAACCAAAGTTTCAGTTTCAAAATAGGTAGCAGTCAAGTCAAACATGAGAATTATGGGTTTACCTAACACTGTGGCATCCAATTGTATTTAGCTAGAATTCCTGATGACCCAACTATCCTCTATTACTTTTCCAATAAAGAAGCAAAGTGAGAGGGAGAGAGACTATGCAATCAGTTGTAAGTCAGTTTTCCATATTGCCTGCCTCACTTCTGTTTTAGCTATGGGACTTCTCCCAGAAGGTGGACTTAAGAATGGCCATACTGAGTCAGACCAATGGTCCATCTTGCCCAGTGGCCTGTATTCTGACAACGGCCAATGCCAGATGCTTCAAAGGAAATGAACAGAACAGGACAATTATCAACTGATCCATCCCCTCATCCAGTCCCAGCATCTGGCAGTCAGCGGCTTAGAGACACCCAGAGCATGGAGTTGCTTCCCTGATCATCTTGCCTAATAGCCATAGATGGGACTATCTTCCATGAACTTATCCAGTTCTTTTTTGAACCCAGTTATTGTTTTGGCCTTCATGACATCCCCTGGCAACAAGTTCCACAGATTGATTCTATGCTGTGTGAAGAAGTACTTCCTTTTGTTTGTTTTAAACCTGCTGCCTATTAATTTCATTGGGTGATCCCAGATTTTTGTGTTATGTGACTTAAAAAAAATCCCACACCTTTATTTTTCAGTTGAATTATGATATCTGCCTGATTCTCATGCTGAACTTTAACAGTTTGCATTGTTACATTATAACAATTTTTCTAGGTAAGCCAATTACTAGCATAAACTTGCATAAAATTATTACTGCTTTTCTGCAGCAAACTTCACAGAAACTCATTTGGAAAGGTATTTTTCAGTAGTGGGAGGTAGAAGGGTGTTTTTTGACCCATGGTACTGTCAATTATCTCTTCTTTTTTTTTTTAGAATTAGCACAGAAAAAACAAAATGTCCAACAAATGGAAAAACAAGTTTGGTATAAAGTTGGTTGAAAATTAGTTACTAATTATATGAAACAAAAGATCAGGCCTTTTCATGTCTAACCTATTTTTCTATAAGATGCTCTTTTGAAGTTTCTTTTGCTGTCAGCTGGCATTTTATTTCAATCATATTTAATAAGGATACATAATATATTAGCTCATGGAAAGGGATTCTGGTAAGTAAGAATGATGGTTCTATTGCTGAAAAACAGTTCTAAGTGTCAGGAGACCTGATTTGACTCTTGGCACTGCCTTAATTTTTTCAGTGGGTGAAATCTGTAGCCTGTGTTATGCAAGATGTTGGGCTAGAGAAGCATAATGATCCCTGCTGACCTTAAAATCTATTATTCTTTCTGTTCTTTCATCGGTACAGGAACACTTTTGTCCAAAATGGTATGGATTTCATCCCAGTTCTTGCGTAAAAAATTTAAAAAAAAAATCCTGTGATTTTAATTGCTCCTTGATGTGGAGATGGGAGAGCAGAAGTGTTGTTGGGGGAAAAAAGAACCCCTTGGATGTGTGAGGAGGAGAAAAAATGGGCTTCTGAAGAAGGACATTGCAAGCCTTCTACACAACGGACTTGCCTCTAGTAGCCCAGCTAACAAGAGAAAGTCCTTGGAATGTGTTAGAAGAAGTGTCCCTTTATCATGGAAATTTTATTTTAAATTTTCTCTCAAAGGGACCAAAACAATATATGGTCTCAGGCTTTATCCCAGTTACTCTTCCCATAGTTCTTACAGTGAAAATACAATCACAACAGTCATTGTAAGAAAAACAGGCTCGTTTGCCCATTGCTTCCAGAAGAGCCTGTCCAAGAAGCCTGACTCCCCTTCATGTCTGTGTGTGGTCTGTCATGAGGATGCTATTTACATACATCCTCTATTTCCTATCAGGCCTTGTCAGAAGTTAGGACTGTTATGGCTGCTACAATTCGCAGTTTGCCCTGCTCTCTTCTCAGAGAGTATGTCTACATGGGGATTAAAAAAACCCCTCAGAATTGTCCTAGGTCAGCTATCTTGGGCTTGTGGAGTTTGGGTTCCGGGGCTAAACAATTTCTGAGTAGACATTTGGGCTCAGGCTGAAGACCAACTTCTGGGACCCTGTGAAGGTGGAGAGTTTCAGAGCTCGGGCTTCAGCCCAAACCTGAATTTTTAGCCCCGCAGCTCGAGCCCAAGTCAGCTGAGCCAGGCCAGCCACTGACATGATGCTGCGTGGTCTTATTGAGAGAGAGAAGCTGGAATCGATCTAGGATCAGGCTTGCCTGCAACACTGAGGCCTTGGAGTTGTTCCAATCCCCCTGTTCATGTAACTTTGGTCTTGAGCCCTAAAGCCATGCTCAGTAGAACAGGTTCTTTTGTGTAAACACTGTATCATTTCCCCAAGGCCACTTCCTTCCCTGCCTGTGTGACAGACAATCTTATTTACTTGGATGGAATCAGAATTCTTAGCTGCTATTTGAAGCGCTGCTACTGGGCAAGACAATTTCTATATATACAGGAAGTAGCTACCTTGTAAGGGTGACGAGATGGTTTATAAAACAGCCAGATCATTGGTGATGAGTGTTAGAATGATACCTGGAGTTTCTATTTCTCCAAACTCAATTATAAATACTCTTTTTAGAACACAGGAGAGTACTGGCAATGAGCATCTCCACAGCAAGCACCTTCTTTTGCTGCAGGCTTGACATTCTATTGATGTCAACTGGAGCTACTCTTCCTGGAGAATAGTGCCACAGGAAAGGAGAAGTGCATTTATCCTTTTCTCAATATACATGCAGAGACTATTTCCTGTGTAGCGTACATTGTAGAATACTTCTTAGCTAGCAAGTTACCAAACATTACTGTGATCGATTTTTTTTTTTTTAAGGAAATTTTAAAAATCCAGCTGTTTGATATTAATAATCTTCTTTACTAGTGTTTACTAGTAAAGGAAAATTTCACCCATACCTCAAAATTAAAACATACAATACCAAAAATACACTGCAATTAAAACAATTATGAAGAGAGACAAGGCTAATGTACCACTGAGATTATGAAAACCTAAAAGGTTAGAACTTTTCATATAAACTGTCACACAGGACCCTATGAAAAGCTCTTAAGTAAACTGACAAATCTATTTATAAATTATAAATATCAAGAAATGATGACTGCAAAGGTCAGCAATATTATTTTTCAAATCCTCCAAATTAACTAAATTCAAGATAAAAATCCACTCTTATAAGGTCAGAGTTTATTGACATTCATATAATACCACGAGTGAGAGATCACAAAAGCTTTGAGCAGAGTACATACAATTTGAAAATGACTTGATCACGCTTTTTTTTTTTTCCTGCCCAAGCAGAGTAGTGCTGTGTTTTTGGAGCAGAACTCCAATCAATAAGAACTAAACATTTCAGTAGATGACATATTAAAACTATTTGTGTAAACACGTACAGTGCTGTACAGCATGGCAAATAAACTTATCAAACATAACTCTCATTTGATGATTAGTATTGAGGAGGCCTTTTTCTAGCCTGATGGAAAGCAAAATTCATTGTGTTAGCATCAAGGGTTCTAACTGGAAATTGTATTTCCTTTAATCCATTAGCAATTCTGAGATTGAAAAATGGCTGCCATTAATGTTGGTTTACAGTAGAGTTTAGGCCTAAATGTGATACAGTACTGCTCAAAAGTCAATCAAATTTTGTTTCTTCTTAACTTCTTTTAACAAAAGGCTAATGAATTGAAATAAAGACTCAGTTCAGCTCAAAAAACTGTTCATTGCTTCTAACTATATGGAAACTCAGAAGAAAATAGCCTCCCAACTCTCTGAGGGAACTGAGAATATGAATCAAAAGGTAAACAGGAATCAGGGATCCTATGGGATAATTATATATAATTTTTTTCCCAGGGAATTTATTCTGTGAAAAAATACCAGACTAGTAACCTTGCAAATTAAATTGAGACGAATTGCCAAACACAATTCTGATGGAGAAACTCTAGTTGAGTGGGTGGAATAATAATTTTAAAAGACTAGGCTTTGTTCCTCTAACAGACTCCTTGATGGTGTAATAGATTTCACCTCTTTTTTTTGACTTTGGCCCAACACCTGAAGCTCTATGTTATTTATTATTAGTATTATGATTTTTTAAAATTAAGCTATAAGACATTTCTTTGTACTGAATCAGTAAAAAAATGGAAGACTATTCCATAAATGTATGGTGGTAAAAGGGGCTCTTCTAAATTAAGCAGAAATAAGATTTATTGTGTAGGTTTAAGATATTAATAAGTTTCACCATATGTTTCATAGCAAGGTAAGTCTTCCTGGTGACCCACCTCTTCCTCCACACACAATAAATTTATATACAATATACAAGTCCTTAGAACCACAATACACAATGGAACTTCCACTATTTGTGGATATGCAGAGCAGTTTTAGATTTTATGTACAATGAAAGAAGCAATACATTGTTTTAATTTAGTCACTGATGTACTGTAGGGAATCTTATTGTGGTATTGCAACCACCAATGTAAAAAAAAAATTAATTTTTCATGGCAATAAAGTAAAAAATTGGACTTGTAAAAACACTGCTTCCAAGAAAATCAGAAACCGAATAAAATCTCTCTCCCTAGAAAACAATGGAAAAAAAATGAATTTGTCTGAGTGAAAGGAAAAAGTTCTATGCATGCAATTCTTGAACAGCAACAACATAGCAAAAGAATCTCAAAAAAATCTTACTTCCTGAGAATGTATTACTAGCTTTTCAGATCTTTATACCTGGGTTTAAATTTTATTCAGATTTGTGTCTGACAATTTTATCCAAGTTCCCATTTGTGCATATTAGAAAACTGGAGTACCTTCTGGCTCAAGCCACTCAACTCTCACTTCCATGAATGCTAAGTTTACACACAAAAAGGTTCCACGTTTGCTCTATGAAAGAGATGTCACTCTATATGTAGAAGGTTAGTTAATTGATAGTGTGCCAGTAATTGGTGCTCAAGAAAATACAAATTTGTTCCCAGGTTCTCTAAGACCCCCAACATTTTGTTGTTTTTATGGATTGCAAATGGCTTCCCGCATGCAATTCTTTACATTGAGCTTTTAACAATGATTTTAGATACAAAATTCGAACCCATGTTTTTTCATGTGGAGCATGTAAACATAGGCAAGTGCACGCGTGCGCACGCACGCACAGAGTTAAATGAAAAACTAACAAGCCTTCTATGAAAATGTTTAATACTTCATATTTAATACTTCATATTTAAAATGTATTTACTTTTAAGGTGTTTTTAACTGCTGCAAATGGAAACACATTTAAAGTAAAAGTAAAATTTTCAAAATATAAATAATCCTGAACTGGCAGGCCATAAATGCTATCTTACATTTTTTATAGTGCTCTGGAAGGTCCAGCTAATGTTTATATGAATATTTCAATCCCTAAAAATGCTTCATTGTACTTTTACTCTTAAACATGGCTGTCGTCTAGAACTCAAGAACTACAGTAATAAACCAGTGAGTTGGTGCACCATAATGGGCAAATATGAAAAAAAAGTCTAATGCATCTTTAAAGATCAGTTTCATCTGACTTGAGACCACAAATACTAAATTGCCTTAATCATAAGGTTTTAGCCATTGCATGACATTATCCAAGGGCAGAGGTAAAGAGGTTTTTTGTGTGCTTTAACTGTGTATTTCCATCCCGTAACATGTTTCAATTTCTTTTCATTGTAATGCTAAGTCTGAATTTCCTAGGTCTGTAACGCTTGGTTTTTGGATAATTACCTCATCTCTCTCATGTTTTTACCCTTAATTTAGAGATGCATACTCTGAGCCTAGTTTTTTAGCTGGGAATTATAATGAATTTCCTTCATTGGTGCTGGAAGAAAGTGACTCTCTGTGATTCTTTAGCCAATCTCATGTGACTACAGCAAACAGCATGGCTTCCATACATAAACCAGTTACAGCACATATTTGATTCCTTATGAGACAGCTTTTTATCATTATATTACCACATCTCAGCATGATTAAACATTCATCATGAGTGTGAACTAAGGCAGGCTTTCTCAAGCTGTGGGAGCAGCCAATTGGTGGGGCCTGGACAATGTCCGAGTAATTATCTGAGTCTCATCTAATTTTCAAGATTGTAAGTGAAAAAGGCAAGCAAATTCAAATTGCTGCCTGGGATTCCCTTAGATTTTCTGTGTACCTGTTCCTGGCTAAAGTCTCTTTCATTCATCTCACAAAGGCTGCCGTGACGGAGCAAAGATTGCCCTGCAATGTCTCGTCCTAGCTGCAAGGGCTGGCTGTGGTGCGTGATTTGAGGACCAGAAGACTGTCTCTCTACCGTCACCCCGTGATTTCTTTGTCCAGCCATTGTGTGAGGAGCATACAGAAGAGGCAGTGGCAGTAGCCTGCTGCCTCAGATGCTTGCAGGCAGGGAGGGTAAGGGCAGAACATAAGGATTTGGCAGCTCAATGTATGGGGCGTCAAGCTGATGGAACTGGGCCTTAAGGGGGAATGATGAGGGGACAAGCTGGGAGCTCAGGAGGAGGGTATGTACAGGCTAAGGGCACAGAGGTTCTGCTTCATGACTGTGAGTTAGTCTCCAGTTTGAGTCATCTTAACAAACGATGTGCAGAGAAATAAGCTTTGCTGTCTCACTGAAACATACATAGCAAAGTGACATTGTCTCCAACTCACCTGAAGGTGGGGCCTGAGCTCATTTGCTCTGATAAAAGTGAAACCCTGACAGCCAGCCTGACTGGGTATAATGAGGTCTAGCCATACCCATCAACACTTTTCAGATTGCAGAGGAAATCCTGCCCTCATCCATCCGTTGGTTCATAAGTCCCCGAACCAAGCAGAACCAGAAAGGGATCAGGATGTGGGAAAACTGATGCTCACTGCACTAAGGATCCCAGCTTTGCAGGGCTTTTCTGCATGGATAGGTTTTTGACACACATGGCAAAGTCTCCCATATAGAGGAGAAGCAGCACTTTTAGGGACTGTTGTAGTTCTGGGGCTATCAGCAGCTGCGGTATTGGTGAAACCATGATTTGGAGGACAATGACTGCCTCTTCACCACAAGGCCAAATATTCAGGTTGGGACCAGGATTTGTCTGCATGTGAACAATTAGACATTCACTAACTGGACCATTTATTACATACTGTATCCAAGTTTGAATGTCTTTTAAAAAGTCAATAGAGCGTAGTAGAATGCCTAGATATAATAGACTTTTACGCCGCTGATATCCAATATAGTTTTAAAAAGTATACAGTTAATATGTTATTAATTTACAGTTAATAAAATGCTGTTAATATAAGTTACAGTATAGCAACAGAGAGAAGCTTGCACACCATGTATTTGTTATCAATGCTTTATTATTGAAAACAAAATTGAAATTCTCTTATCTGGCACATAAACAATTATTTCTACAAAAAGGAAAGCCTACAAATCTCGATAATTTATACAAATAACAGTTTTTCAAAAAATAAAATTTTAATTTAGTAAACTTGCCTTGTGCTCTTTTTTTATTTTTTTAGCACTGTCTGCAATAATCCACCATAAATCCCTGAGCAGAGACATATATTTTAAATACGTTTTAAACTTATTCCAAAAGAAGAAAGGTAAGTCCTATATTGAAATGTATTCAGGGACATTCTTGTTAAACTACCATTAGTCCTTTTTCTTTCTTTTCTTGTTTTTTAAACCGTTATCAATGAGTGTCACTCTGTTGTGCAATGAATGATAACTACTAAACAAGAATGAACACATGTTGAAAGTGAGATACAAAGAACATAGTGAAAAGTTAAGATCGCCAAAGTTTGATGATAAGTTTGAAATAAATAAAGCTGCAGGATACCACAGTTATATTCAGTCATAGCCTAATACCTAATTTATTTATTTTTTTACCATTTTTCAGAAATGAAGTGAAAGGGGAAGAATAAATTCCAGACACCATCTTATTTTTTACCATTGGCTTCAATGGGTGGTGATGAAAAAGTTGAAATTCAACTTTTGAGCACTCCATGTTGCTTTCACAGACATATCATTATTTGACAGAAGGTTTGACACTGTTAAGAAACAAAAAAAGAAAAAAGAAAAATGCAGCCCTTTTGGTATCCCCATTGTGAATCTAGTCATTAAAAAACAGCATTGCTAACTGGACAGAAAAAGACAAAACACTATTACAAATTGTGACTATGCCAACTTTGAAAGAGTTACCCCACAAAATCCTTTAATACAGATCTAAAACTGTAGCGTGTATGGGGAGAATATACAATAAATGCAGTTGTACAATAAATGTTACTCACATAAAAATGCAGCAAAAGCCAAATGAAGATAGCAACAGTTGCAGACTACTGGCTTAATGAAAGAAAATGTTGCTGCAGTTGAGTAATAAATAAATAAATACATACAGCAATCTATTCTCCCAGAAGTACACAGCAATGGAATGGTGCTCTACAATTAAAAGGGAAAAAAGATTTTTCATTATAAAGGGTTTTAACAGATCCTGAAGATGCTTGCTTCAGTTAAAGGTGCTCCGTCACTTAATGTTATATTTACCACTTGTGAAATGAACATTGAAGCGGATACCAACAGGTCATTAAATGAAACTAAAATTTTTATAAAATATAGTACTTTTTCCAACAGAAGAAATCAATTAGCAAATGGCCTGGGAAAACACAGAGTAAAGCATCAATATGCTGCAGCTTAAAATAAATTATTTTATGACTTTTTATGAGGAATAAAACAATAACTAGCCCAAATAAAAAAAAAAAAAAAAAAAAAACAACTTTAGAAATGTAACAACTTTGCATGTCAGAAAACAAAATGGATTCCTAATATTCGGTTAGAATCCAAATACATAATCGTTTTAAAAAGAACACCATCGTCAACAATACTCAAAATAATTGGCAACCATTGTTACACACTCCTCTTGGTCTAAAATATCTTGAGGATCTTCTGCTAGCTACTAAAAGCCAGTCCCTTTAGCTACTTGCTGCCCTGGGCAGCACATGCCAAAAAGCTCCTTTTCAAAAAAAAAAAAAAAAAATCTGATAAGCTTGATTTGTACCATTTCTGAGTGCTAACACTCCCAAACTCACTCTTGTTGAATCCTTGCAAAAATAATACAAGTTAAACAGCATCTAGAGGTCCAGTTGAAAACAGGGCTTATCAGACAGTAACATGAAAGGAGTAAAACACAGTGTTCTTTAATGACAAAGAGAACTTTGTTTTAAGGTTATAGCCTAACTGCACTTATTTGATATCACGGCAAACATCTGTTTTCTGAGTACATATGGACAATTCATGGTATTACTGATAGCTTCCAGATTCTTTTATACTGGTCCAATATCACACTTTGAGCTGGTCCTTGCTTGCTCTGTCTAGGATAGGCAAAGCAAATCATATTCAACTGATTATCTGAAATAAACTACATTTAAAACTTTGAACAGTCTGAAACAATACGTGCATTTGTCAGTAAACAGGTGCAAATACTGTTATCTAGGGTGGCCAGATGTCCCGATTTTATAGGGATAGTCTCGATATACGAGGATTTGTCTTATATAGGCGTTTATCACCCCCTATTCCCTGTCCCAATTTTTCACATTTTCTGTCTGGTCACCCTACTGTCATCTAACTGCAAGTCACAGGTTTGTTTGTTTTTTAAAAGGACTGTGTCAGTCTGAAATTGATCACCAGGCAGGCCTAAAGACAGAAACAGCAGCATTAAGACAAACTGCAAACACATTGGATTTAGTATTCATTTTAATGAGTTACAGTCTCAGCAAATACTTTAAGTTAGTATTATCTTTTTTTTTTTTTTTTACTCCCTTGTGGCTGGGTGTACGCTATACAGTTTTCCCTTAGTGTTTTCAGGATAGTATGATTTTCAAGAACTCAGATGAAAATGAGCAATATGGAATTAACTGTGATAACTTGTCAAATATGCCAAAATACCCTCCTGTAAGTTCTATGGTTTTATTTTTTTAATTTTATTTTTATGGGGTAATACTTAAGTCACTCATGAAGCTCCCAAAGAATCTCCCTTTATTTTTCTGGCAAAAAAAAAATCATGCCAAAAACCAGAATAGGTTCTTATAGCAGCAATTAAGACCCATGACCCTTGCAGTCAAGTCCAATGAGAGCTTTGATCAGATAACTTTCGGGAAGTTTTGTTTTGGATGTGAGTCAATTTAAAGAAAAAAGTTCCTATATTTTTTCTGTGTCATGTTTTAGATGTCTTTAAGCCTTGTTTTTCCATGATATTCCACAGTTTGCGAAGGTTTGACTGTGTGATGACATCATCTGGCTTAAATTGGAGAGCTCGGAGGTAGTTTGCTTCAGCATCTCTGAGTTTACCATTGAGATGAAGAATGGCTCCAAGATTCATCAGGGCAGCCGGATACTGGAACAGGAGAAGGAAAGGAAAAATATTAAGAGTGTTGTTTCAGTTTTTCTTTCAGACAATCTTGATCCATTTAAACAAATTATTCCCTTATGTTTGCAGGCATTTTATGGAAGCAATTTAGCAATTTAAACAAATAGAGATAACAAGAAAAAGTTTTTGAACAGCTGCTAAGTGTGTACTTTGTGCTTTAAACGGGACAGGCACTGGTGTCTACATGCATAGACTTCTTTCCTTAATGAGAAAACACAGACCCCATAAAAGCTTTACATGTGGTAACATCAGCATACCGTAGTTTCCAAGAGAAAATTAAAGTAGTCCAATAGCGGACTGAAGAGAAGAATTTAATTTCAATTCGACCCAATGCCAATAAAGAGTTTATAATCGGTGGGACTAGCTAACACGTTGGAACTCCTGCCTCTCTTTTTCTTTCTTTTAATAAAATCTGTACTCAGATTTTAAAGAAAGACAAATTTCAAGGATACCCATTTTAGATTCTTCTTCATATAAATTCAGTGTTATGGCAGGCTTTGGTAACTCTTTCTTAATGAATGGTTGGATAACCTTAAAATTACCAATGGCAGAAACTTCAACTATGCTATATTAATGACAAAGATGTCAAGAATGCATAAAACAATAAATTAACAAGCCCTTTACCTTACTAATAGAAATGTTTCATACCTCATTTGGCTGAGTCATGTTCACATTCTTGTTTTACCTTAAAAAACCCCTTACATTATGTAATTATGAAATAAAAAGTCATTTACAGTAGTAGGAACTAAAATTACCTAAAATTGCTCACAACATGAAGGGTATTCTGCAAGGAAGGAAGATTTCTGGTACTGAAGTGAGAGGAGTTTTTAATCTGCAGAGCACCTGATCCCCCAACTCCAAATCTACTTGAGGCATCTGGATTTTAAAATAAAAACAGATACTAGACAAATTTCAACGTGAGTTGTCCAGGTCACCCATATTTTTGGATCTGCCTCAGGAATGCTTGCATCCCAAATTATGCAGAGTACGGGCAAAGATGGCTATTTTTTTCTACACAGCAGGTGGGAGGGTGCTTCCTAGCATGGGTAGGCAGGCATGCACTAGCTCTGCTTGAGCTAGCATGCTAAAAATAGTAGTGTGGCCATGGTGGCACAGGCAGCAGCTTGGTCTAGCCGGATATGTACATAACCCGGAAGGATTTGTAATTGGGTGGCAAGTCTGAGCCGCCTGGCCACACAGCTCTTTTTAGAACACCAGCTTGAGCAGAGCTAGTGTATCTGTCTAACTTTGCTAGGAAGCATCCTCCCAGCTACTATGTAGACATATCCTGAGGAGCAAGTGGTTCAGGACATCACTCATCAGCTTTCAAAAATGTGTAAAAGTTAACTGGAAAATCACTTTCTGCTATCTCTTGTGGGTACAATATTATAAACACTAGATGCTTTCTAATAAGATGGACAGCAGAAATAATAAGGGAGGTAGAAGTATCATTGTAGTTGTTTCGGTCCAAGGATATTAGAGACAAGGTGGATGAGGTAATGTCTTTTATTGGACCAACTTCTGTTGGTGAGAAAGAAAAGTTTTTGAGCCACAGAGCTCTTAAGCTCTGTGTGGCTGAAAGCTTGTCTCTCTCACTAACAGAAACTGGTCCAATAAAAGACATTATCAAATCCACCTTGTCTCTCTTAAGAGAAAGAAAAGACAGGAGAAAGAGCTGTCTATCTCCTACTTGCTACAGAACTGGGGATTGTCACCCAGAGTGGAAGCCTTCCCAGGATGCTGTGATAATGGCATGGCATTGTGATTAGGTTTTACATGCCTCTCAAACAACTATTTGGGTTCATCAAAGTACCTGTAATTTGAATTTTTCCACCTCTCCATCCACTCCAAGGTGACTCAATTTAAAATGAGTTTTCTATATAAAACAATTTTTGCACTAGGAACCTTAGATAGAAGACCACCCTCTGAAATACCTGCTATATTTGCTGTATGTACTATGCTGTATGTGTGCCTCTTCTCTTCCTTCCTACTTACTTTCATCTATTAAGAAAGCAATCCCACTAATATTGAAATATGATTCAATCTTTCAGAGCCATTAGGTTTCAGTGAGTTCAAAATTGAGCAAAACAACATAAACATCATGACGCTAACCTAACTACTTCTGGGTTTGTTTTTTCTTGCTCACACATGACAGGTTATTTTATCCCCCCGAATCACTTAAAAACCAACCATAGTAGGAAATTCTGCTATTTGTAAAGCATCTCCAACTCTCACAGTTTCCCTTTGCATTCACTCTCAGTTTGGAGAAGGGAAACTGATATTTGAGCACCTGGAGCAATCTTGTTTATGTACAATATGCATTAACCTCCTCATTACCACCCTATGCCTCAGCAGTCCACAGAATTAATTTTATTGAAATTAACGGAACTATAATAAACTCCTTACAAGTAAGTACGTTTTGACAAAAAGGATGCATTAAAACAATAGCTGAACATCTGCATACTGAATAGATGAGTGTCAGTCAGAAGCTATCTGTATATTTCTTTTTAAAAAAAATTGAATTGTACTATAATGAAATGGACCTTGATACTGCAGCTTGTTGCACTGGGACAAATCCTTCTCCCTATGTGGAGTATCTTACCTTCATCTGGGCTCTGTGCAGATGTAAGGGTCTGTCTGCATGGATCCAATTACAATATCTGGCCCTAAGATCTTTTCTTAATGGCTCAGGTTTTGTTTTTAAGATGTTAACTGAGCCAGAGTGTCAAAACAATGTGGGTTTTATAAATTGATACATCAGAAAATGAGCTTACAGAGAGAGCAAGTAGTCACAGAAGACAACAGATATGGGTCAGCAATCCAGAAACCTGCTTGATTGCCACATGCGCCATCTGATAGAAAAGATATCAGAAAAACTCTTGTGGAGTAGATTATGTTCTCAATTCAAACATACTCTGCACTGTATTACATTCTGAAGCATCCATCAACATAGTGTCGGGGAAATAGACCTTTTTCTTGTACTAGTTCAAATATTGCTCTCCACTCTTTCTTTTGCCTCTGCAAATTTGTAATCCAATTTATGTATGTGGCAAGATATCAAGGGCTTTAGGATTAAAAGTTTTATTTCCATACGTACATGAGCAAACCTTCCTTATGCCACGTTCTTTTTTAATCGTGTAAAATGTTTTTGCTATAGCAGGCTAAAAAAAGTATAATTACTGATTTTGCTTTGTTTGGATCTCTCTGATGAAATTGGAAACTCATTTTTTCCCTTGAAATTCCAGCAAATCAGCAAATAGGTTTAGCATATTAATGTTCAGGGTAAATAAATATATTTATCAATGTAAAATGAGCATGAAGTAATTTAGATGGAGCTGAAAAATCATGCCAACTCCTCTAATATTATAAATTAGAAAATCTGCAGGTTTCCTAAAAGAGACTGAGTGCCAACTACCTACCGGATTCACAGAGTACCAATCACTGCAGTATCGAGGCATTAGTGGTTTATTCTAACAAACACAGGAATTCCAGGTGAGTGATTATACATCAGTGTCATCACACCCTGCCAGCTGTAACTGATGGGCTGGGATCAGAGAGCCAGGAACAATCACTTCCGTTTCCCCCCCACATATATTGTCTTTTATTAAAAACAGCTGATGAAACTTTTCAGTACATTAACAAAGGTAGTTGGCAGCTACCACTCCAAAAATACAGGGCTTGTAGCACTGTATAACAAATGACACTACCTACTAATTCAGAGACTTGAAAAGAGAAACAAGCCTTCCTTCATTTCCTTTATGAGACAGATGCTTTATGTCACAAGAGCTGACTGGCAGTTCTATCAGAGGTATTAATGGTGTCTTTTATGTTCTGTTGGGAATGATTCCCCTTATTAGTGTTTTTTCTGGTGTATTTTTTTCCTTAGCTTTTTGGAGACTAACAAAGTAACTAACGAATAACAAAATAAAAATCATGTCATAAACACTGGGTATTGTTTATGTTGGTGAAATACTCCCAAGCCTCTTCCATACTACCACAATAGGAGAAGAATGTTCTGTGACATACAAAAACACTACTGGGAACTAAACTCTTCTGTGAAATACATCATGGAAATCCAAAATGTTTCCATTGAATTCCATAAACTTGCTTCATATTTACACTGATGTAACCAAGACCAGATTTTGGCCCCATATATATAAGATCAACAATTATCTGACAGATGCACTGGATTTTTTGTTCATCAACTTGTGTTCACTGCATACACAAATAACTATTAAAAGTAGTTCCAAATAGAATTAGGTAGCTCATGCAGATATAAATATGCATGTTATCACTTCATCTACCACCAACACACAGCTAGTTCTGGGTAAAGCTGACAACAGCACTAGTCAACAGTTTGGTGACAGGTAGTGAAAACTAGAACACTTGTTTTGTTACTTCAATGGAAGTGCTTTTCACAGCTGACAGTCTTTGGCTAATGACCACACAGCTGGAGATGGTAGCTTCTGAGCTTCAAATGAAATGATTTTTGTTTAAACAAAATATCCTAACGTGCACTTCAGTAAATTCATTGGTTCAAGCTATGTCTCCACTGACTGAACGCTAAAAAAAATTCATTGAGCAGCAGTCATCAATATTCCTCCTGCTTTCCTTCCCTTGCTTCTCCCCCGCTGCTCCTGTCTTTTATGAATTTCTGTAGTATAATTATGTTCTTTAGGTTTTAAAATGACATCGGAATTATTTACCAAATGTTGCAATCAGCATGGCCAAGCCAAAGCTGAGGACTTCAGTGGATTTGATTGCTCTATAAAAGCAGTGGTTTTCTGTGACTGATTGGAGAATGGTTACTTAGCTTCAGGGGTGCACAACAAGGTATTTTACTTCTAAAGTGCATTTAACGCATCTTAAATTGTTCTTTTAAGCCTTCCTGTCAATTAGAATTTCATCCTTTGAAAAGATGCAGATACGCTGCATGCAAATAGTTTATCTTAAGCTTTCTGGTTAGATGTCGCTGAAATATTCAGATATTTCAGCTTCATAACTGAAAACATATAGAGTTGATTGAAAAAGCCTGAGTGATAAAACAGAAAAGAAACAGGTTTAGTTGTAGAATGGATCACTAAGTCTGAAAACTAAGCATGGTCAGCCACTTCATCATGTCAGTAATCATGTTATAATGTGCTGTCGTGACTTTTTATCCTCCTTACAGTGATGGCAAGGATTTTCACTTGAACTTCTACTACTGGTGTCATTGCCATAGTGCAGTGTGCAATTTTTTAAGGCAATCAAAATGTCAACAGCTCTGTTTTTATTATTATTGCTAAAGATAAGTGTGCACAACTGAATCATTTCAACAGTGGCATTTATTTTTGACAGACCCCAAAATGTTACTTTTAAAGTTAGACTATGATCTAGAAGTTGCCGTCATGTTTCAGTGATGGCACTTCAAAGCCAGGGTTGGATTCTGCAAATTGATATGAATGCACAGATCGTATTTCCTATATACAGTCTCATTTAAGTCAAAGAAATCCACATAGAAAGAAAGGTGCAGGCATGTGGATTTATTTACAGGACAGAATCCTAGAGTTGCCAGATGTCCCAATATGCACGTGATAGTCTCACTCTCAAATACAACTCCCACTTCCCATCTGCCTTCCTAATCTATGGGAGCACTGCACATGTAGTTCCTAAACACCTGATCTATTCTTGACTCTTGCAGTGCCTATAACCAGTAATCCACTCTAAGCTGTGCCTGAATTACATTCATCAGTCAGAACACTAATCGCAAACATGAGTAGACTGTGATGTATCAGAGCTACATACAATGTATGTTCTGCAGGAGAAGGTAAGAGAAGTGAGGTGAAAGAAGAGGATGAGATGGAGAGGTGGAATGAGGAAAGCAGTGACTAAAAGCAAAGGGTCAGATAAAAAGTGAGGATGTGGTGGGGAGCTCCTTTCATTCTAATTTGAACACATATATGTTCTAATTAGCACAAGTTCCAAAACTGCATTAAATGAAAATGGGCTCAAACAGCTTAAACTTGGGGAAGTCTGGATTCAAATCCAAACGTCATGACTCTGGCCAATGGATAGAGCTGGCCAAACCCAAATAACAAGCCTGAACTCTGGGGAAATGCAGATTTGTATCCAATCTCCACTACTCAGACCCAGCTACAATATTAAAGTAACAGTGATGTGCAGGAAGACCTTAGCTAGTATTCCGCAATGGATGAAGAGCCTCTCACAGCGTAACATATTTGTCATATTTAGTCAGACAACATCACAAATTAGTAACTTCTGGAGGTGGCAGACTTGTGTAGTCTTAAAACAAATAAATACAAACCAACCAACAACAAAATAAAATCTTTTTTTTACAAAATTAAAAAAAATACTGCCCTCCAAAAACATATTTAAGCAGAACACATCATTTGTGTAGTTTAATCTATCATTTTAGTCTCATAAATCAGGATGACACATCAAGTTATAAATGGCAGGAGCAAAAAGTAACATAAGTAAACAACTGGGTCACCCTAACAACTGAAAATAAAATACACACATTTTCAGCAAGTGTAAGCTGTCATAATTCCACTGACAGCTGAAATCAGAAGAACTGCTCCTTAATGGCTAATTCCAGAATAAGTACAGTATGAAATTTTTGTTTATACATGTCTGGCCCTAAAGTGCTTTTGAAAGTCCTTAGCTGTGTACTTTAAATCCATACACTACAGTATTTTAAATAAAAAGGGAGAACAGCCTTCCATTTCAGAGGGGGGGGAGAAAGAGGAATACAGGGGGAGGCTTGCACACACAAGCCTGCTCAACTTTTCAGTTTGCTCAGGGATTTGGACACCAGCATCATTAAAGAAACTGTAGCTGTGAACTGGAAAAGAACTGTGGAACTTGGCATTGAAATGGGAACACCAACTCGTCTACTTTGCTTCTCAAATTACAACATCCATAGGGGACAACTTCTTAGCATAATACAATGGCTCTCCAGCCAGTGTGAGCTCTCACTCACTCAATCTCTTTTCCATGTCAATTTTGAGAAAAATATCCAGTTTTAGAAAAGCACAGAAAATTATTCAAAACTGAACATATATATTATGCTTAGCTGGTGAAAGATACCTGCCATGGACATTCGTATAAATTCATAGCATGCTGTATTTCATATTGGCAAGTTATGAATGAACAAGTTACAACTATGAAGTGCTGTAGATCATATTGAGAGCTTGAGAATCCCAAAAGGACATTTGCAATTTGGGTAGGTCTAGATATTTTCCCCAATAGTTATGCATCAATTGCTTTGTTACAATAAACTGAAAATAACCTCTCAGTAATCAGTCATCCACATGGAAATCATGATGAACATTTTAGATAGCTTTCATTCTAGTAATGAAATGTTGCTTAATATTATGGTTAAAATTTGTTTTTAAAAAATCATTGAAGTACGTTTTCCAGATCTCACAAAGTGTTTCTAATTAAACTCCTCTAGCTTTCCACCCCAAATATTTTCAATAGTGTACAAGCATGCAATAATCATATCTAATTTTCCCAGCACTTTAGAATTTCATACAAATATCTTCAAATGACTTAATTTTTGTTTGTATAAATCAAGCTGTGCTCTAATGTCTGCAATGTGATCGTTTTAACTAAGATACTTAACTCTATCTAATTAACATTGCAGTTTAAGAAGTACAACTTATTTAGCTTCTCTAACAAGAGTAGCCTGTGTATTAATTAGAAAGCCTGCATTTCCAGCAAATGTAAGGTTTGCAAAATGGAAGTGTCATCTGTAGTGACACTATACTATTGTGCAAGGTCTTTCAGAAACAATATTTTGTCTCATTAAGACAAACTGGAGAGTTTGTTTATTTGTTTTTGTTTTTTTAAAAGATTCCACAGAAAATCATAGACGATAATGGACTAAATGTTCACTTGTTCCACATCATCACTGTATTTCTGAAAATGGGAATGAGCTTTTCTACTTTTTATTGGAAAGAAGAAAAACAGTTTACTGTTATTGTCTGAGGGAAAACAACACCACATACTATTTATTTATCAGAAATGTGAGGTGAGGTAAGGTAAGGGAATATGACATGATCTACTTAGTCTGGCAGAACACCTGCAAGGCTGAACAGAATGTCTGTGCATATGACTGCAATCAAAACTAACTGGTCTCTAAAAAAACACTAATTTAATGATAATCGGCAATTGTTTATTTAGGTTCGCTCTTAATATATGAATGTAACTCCTATGAATTTAAAACAACTTTAAGTTTTTCCAGTCTAGTTCAATTTCTCTAAAAAACAAAACGGATTGCTTATAACTGTGTCACTGAGAGACCCAAGACAAGTTACTGACTCTTGCAATCTAAATAAGGCAGATAAAGCTACAAATAATGACAACAGATCACAGAGATAGGAAAAACAGTAAGCCAAAGGAAGTGAATATTGTTCTTGGAGGAGAATATTCATGTACAGAAGTGAGAGACCTCCTTGTATCTATTACACTAATATATATTATGTCAGCATTTAAAGTCAGTAGAGGTCTGTAAAAGAGTCAAAAGCAGGAGTGAACAAACATTTGAATTTTTAGATTTTTCATTGTGAATCTGAAAATGGGTCCATTCTGCAGGAAAAAAATCAAGCTTTTTAAATCCCCTTCCCCCTCTGAAAAGAGCTGCCTTTTTTCACTGAAAATGAGTTACATAAAACAGTGAAAGGTAGCTTTGAAATTCTGAGTTTGGAATTCCAATTTTTTTGCATATTTTGGATCTCTAGCAGTCGCTTCACCAAGATTCATAAAATGATAAAATCTGACAGGTGTGAAATCATCCCTTTTTCTACTACTGTAAAAAAGATTAAATACTTTGTTGTAAACAGTGACAAGACACAGTTGTTGTTGAAAGGGAATATCTTTAGTTAGAGTTGAGGAAACCAGTCTGCATAAAACAAACAAAGACCCTTACTTTGACTCAAAACTAAATTAAACCTGTTTGCAGGTGAAATTTCAGAGTGGTTAACTAACACATTAAATTTAAATTGTGTATGATTTCTCTTCCTGTTCTTATCTCTGTTTCTCATCCCTCTTCTCATTAATATACAGATATCAATCTTGTTTTGTTTACATTTCCTACCTCCAATTTTCACACAGACACTGAAGAGGGAAAAAAGCCTCCTGGTGGTGCAGATTGTCCCTTGCTGACAAACCTGGGTTGATCAGAATTCTTCAGTCCAATTTTCCAATCAAATATCAGATCGAGTTTAAAGTTCTAGTTGTGACCTTCATGGATGTCAGTGAATTAAGAATGAGATATTTAAAGACAGACTTCCACTGCAATACCAAGACTTCCCAGGGGAAATGGAACTCTCAATGATTAGGGTGAGGCTAGCGGAAGCTGGAGACACAGCTTTTCTCATCAGTAGGCCCATAACCGGGGAACTCTCCACTCTTTCAAAAAGAAAAGAGCTGCTCATACAACTGAGCATCTTCAAAACAAAATTAGTCCCATCATCTTTGTTGCAGCTTTCCCATAGCAATAATAATTATAAAAGGAGCAACCAATCCTCCCCACCCTCACCCATGTGCATTTTATCAATGGAGGAGAGAAGAAAGGAAAAAGCTGCAATTTTACATATTCCTAAAGAAGAGGGAATTGAAGAGAGTACTCTAATCTATATATAGATCACTACATAGGTTTATGCAGTGATGTGTGCTGCATAAGCAGACACAGACCAGTCTCACCATTTCCTAATTTTGGGTAAAATCACAACAAACTACTGAATTTCCCTGTTCACGTGGCATTTTTGGTCCAGAAAATCTGAGGAAGTATTGACCTCATGAGATTTCCAATATTTAGACTCTAGAGGTTTAGGTTATGAGCTACTTTTATATTGTTTTGATTGGTTTGTCAGGCTCTTTTATATATATATATATCTATATACACACAGCTGCTCTGAACTCTGATAACAAATAGTCAGAATCTCACAACACAGTGCATTAATTTTATAGGGATGCATATCAACGTAGGGAGCATAACACAATCGTGGTTAAAATTATGGTGATGGGTCTGGTATAAGAACCCGGAACAGAATTGCAGAAGAAAAAACAGGTAGGCCACAAAAGAGATTGATTAATTATGGGAGGACATTTTAGGCTACATTTTGAGCTTCCATTCACAGTTTACATTTGAACTAAGTCACTCCTGGCAACACCACTGGAAGCAATTCCAACAACTCACATTTCCACAATTGTGCTGGAAGGAAAATAAATTTACTGTTTATCAAGTGAAGTTAAAATGATTCCAGTAATTTAGATGTCAATGAATAATATCTGAACGCAGCTCTAAAATGTTAGAAAAAAATAACTTCAGTTTGCTGTAAATTGTGCAGATTTATAGAGTTGCCAAGTCAATCCCAAGGCAAAGATGAAAAAACCCAAGGCAAAGATGAAAACAACCTTGTTAATAAATAAATATACCTTTAAGATGACCTATAGTGCAAACAACATTTTTGACACAAGATAGACACTAGTGAAGTTGTCCGGAAGAACCTAGAGCATAAATATTTGTTTTCTTGTGGAACCTTTGTACAGAGGACCTCAAGTATTTGCAAACTCTAATTCTAGAAGAGATTTGTTATTCTTTCCCTGCCTTTGCTTTGCCCCCTCTAAAGATCATTCAGCTCCTTTCATCAGTGCTACTAGACTGAACTGGTTTGTCTAAATTCTGTCCTGTATTCATTTTTACTCATGGGGGTAGTGGAGCCCCAGGCAATAAGGAATATGGCACACTGGTAGCCCTCTTAGGAATTCTGTGAAATACAGTTTTCCATGTAATACATATGAATTAATGTCTCACTTGGCAGTGTGTAACCTGCAGGTGTTTTCAGTGTAGTATTCAGCAAATAAATCAACACTGCAAGTTAAAATGATGAACTTACAGTTTAAGTGTGATTATTTTATTTTGATAGTTGGTGTTTGAAGATTTATTAAGGCAGCAGTTCCCAAACTGTGGTCCCAGGACAAATGGCGGTCAGCGCACAAGGAACTAGACACTTGCCACACACCTTTAAAACGTTATGGTTTGCGCCTACCAGTGCTATCTTATTTGACACAATTGATCTGTTATACAGTGTCGTGTACATTTGCAGTGCTATGTAAGTAATAAATATTAATAATCAGGAGAGGTACATTTTAAAGTATTGTGTAGAATATTAGAGCCACATATACTACTTTGAAAGTTTGTTCCTAAATGTTATTACTAAATACTAGCTAATGAATATTAGCTTTCTAAAGCCAATATGATTATAGGTTGCTGTCATCTATGACCAATGTTTTCTTTTTAAAATTTGCTCTTTTTTTAAAGTAAGAAGAAGGTTGACCTTCTGCTGAAGGCACTGGACTAAGAATCAAGAGATATAGGTTCAATATCGGACTCTACCACAGACTTCCTGTATTGCATTAAGACTGGGACGTTAATTAATCGCTACCTGCCTCAGTTCACCACCTGCAAAATATTCTCTCTCTCTCATATCTATTTACAATGTAAGTTCTTTGGGGGTAAGGACCATCTTGTTCTGTGTGTATGAACAGTGCCTATGTACTATGGAGCCTCTAGGTGTTAATATAATAAAAATACAAATCAATAAACAAAAATAACTACTACTACTACTAATAATTATAATAATGTGAGCATTTCCACACTTCTGAAATTTGATCAGTTTGGAGAACATGCCTAACTATCCATCTAGTTAGCTAGTTTGTTTAAAATATCTAATTGCAAAACAAACACCAACTATATTAACACAGATTTAAAATTGCTTGGTGGTATGTTGTCCTCTTGAAAAATGTTGAGTTGAGTAAAACTCAACTTCTGGAAACCAGGAAATGCATAATTAAGGTTGTCCTTGCAACCTTAACTCTGCCCTCTTTCAGCACTGCCCCATTAACAAACATACCATTACTCTTCTAACTCCACAGTTGCTGAAATGTACAAGCTCTTCACCAGTCTCTCTTACCAGCAGTACTCCATCTAACACTATTAAAGAACAAAAAAACACTTATTTTTTCCCTTTATCATCATATGCACACTAGTCCTCCCAGACCGGATACACAAGCGAAGAAATGAACCTGTTTTAAAATATCATTCACAATTTGATTCCCCAAAACACTTAGTAGTTGTCATGCACTGTCTTGGGTAAAAATTGACCGATAGAGTCCATTGTGTCCTGTATCACAGGAATAGTGCCATCTCCGGCATTGTGCAGAAAAACAAAAAAAACCTAGAAAGTTTTTGGAAAACTCCCTATTTTTTTGCAGGGATTATATCTCCACAACCCCTAACTGAAATGACCCTAAATGTGGATAACTAACCCTACCCTGCACCTTCCCAAGACTCGGCAAATTTCAGCAGAATCCAATTAAGCATGTCAATTTTAGAGGACTTAGAAAAGTCAACCTTTAAAGAGAAGTTATCATGCAAACTTAACCATAGTGGTTGTGCCACACCACTATAATATACACTCTCACCCAGGGCCTAAACATAATTTTTTCAGGCCCAGTACAAACTTGTAACACTCACCCCCACTCACACACATACAACAATCCCTCATTCCATACATACAATCTCATGAGCCATAAAAAATTTTTTCCTCATGGTAATGGGGGTTGCAGCCTGGGTCGGGCCCTCCAGGGCCTTCGGGCCCCAGTAGAGTGTACCCTTTCCCCTCCCATGTTGGGGTCCTGCTCTCACCATAGAACCTGAGCTCCCCCGCCCATCAGTAGTGCACATACATCAGGTCCTGTGGAAATTAAATCCTAGTAATACTTAGTAATAGTAGCTCTTTCCTTGGAGCCCATATTTATTCCCAAAAAGGAAATTTTTGCTGAGCCTATGTTTTTCATATTCTATGTGCAGGAAATGTTTTCTTCCTCTATTAAGGATAAAAGTACAGTGCCAAATCTGTGGACCATCAAAAATACGCCTGCCAAAACCAAGATTTCCAAATAGAACTAAAGGACAAAAGAGCTTTCAAAAATCACAACAGAAGGGTTTAAATATATTTAGAAGTATAATTTATGTACAGTTACAGTACATAGAGGTGGAGAAGAATTCTGGGGTTACCAGCTTCTGCTCTGGTAACTCATATCGCTCCCTAGAAATAACAATAGTCAGATAAAATGTCCGAGAGGCACTCAATGTACTTGTATGTGAACTCACTTCAGATTTTTATTATGGGGTGGAATATTTTTTGTTTTTATCTTAAGGGGTATTTTCTTGAACACTAGGATTGTTTTAAATTAGTGTACGGCAGTGAACTACCACAGCAACAGCACTGTAACAAGCCAATATGTCAGGTTAAATACAGTTACTTCCAGTTCCAGAACTGAAGACAATTATATACTGAAGTACCTAAGAATTAGCAGAACTGTCTTAGCTTAGTAATTATAGCTGTTTGCTCTCCATTTTGAGGATATGTTACAAAAATAGCAGGAATGTCCATTTAAATGTATGCTTTGTGGTCCACTGCAGCTGACTGTGGCAAATGGCATCACGTGTTTCAACTTCTCAGATACAGTGGTCCAGATTGTCGCATTGAAAGGGACTTTCAGTTAGGGAAATGAAAAACCCCCTTCCTCACCATATCACCAGGAGATGTACCACTTCTGGCTGCAGCCTCCCCAAAAGAAAAGTTAATACAGCCTGGGAATACAGCAATTTTTAACAAGTTCCATGGGATGATGTGTGTCCCTTCCCACACACCTAGCTCTGACGCATTCTCTTCCCTTGTGTGGATCTTGATATATGCAGAGAGTCCCTCCACCCGCAGACCTCAGCAGGCACAGTACAGCACAATGTTAGGGTGCTTTTACTGAATGCAGCCACTTAGATGTTCTGCAAGAAACAGCTGTGTCAAAATTGCCAAGTCAAAAATACTGGACAGATATAGCACATGATAGTTGTCAGAGCAATGTTATTAGTGACACAGATGCTCACAGTAGGAGATCTTTATTGCTCTGAACAAACTCCACCCACCCCTAGCACTATGGCAATAAAAGATTTAGCGCTCATGAAGAAAATATGCAACTAGATATAGCAACCTGCCTCTAGAAATCATTCCTAGAGTGGAAAATACATCAGCACTATAGGCTAGACAGAAAATTAGGAAGTTATTTATTGCAAAATACCCTACTGGGTATGTAGAGTTGTTCGATTTATTTAATGAGCATTAAAATCCACGTCCTTATCAGCTCTAATTGGATAATAAATTCATCGCATTGTTTTTAGAATCAGCACTGGAATACTCTATTAGGAGAAAACCTTGATGGATTCTTTTTAATTGAGTTCAAACAGACGGATTAATTTCTGAAATGCTAATCTACTGCTGTGAGTTCTAAATTTCATGGCACTTTATTTTTGATTGACACTGACGGCATTCACAAGGTGTAGGCAATCCTGCTTTCTATATGAAGTAAGGTTGGTAGCTATGCACTCACAGCTCTATTACTACAGCACTGTGAAATACAATCAAGTGCATAGGGGTGACTGTGATGCATCTTTTCCTAGTCCGAGAAGTCCAACAAAATATAGTTTAAACTGACTACTGCCTCCCATCACCCCCCAAAGCATGATGAGCTCTTTTATATAAATCAATATTACAAATTTAGAATGTGACATCCCATAAATTAGTTTCACAGACCTGCTTTTTGAATTATTTATTAAATGAGTTATACACTGCAGTACAGACATAGCCATTCTACGGTTATTCTGTATTCCAATCCTGCACAGTAATCTTGGGAATCTATCTATAAAGCCCGGGATGAAATACTATAGGGAAGAAACCTGTTATCACAGAGACAGACCTAGATGATCTCATGATATTTTTCTGTCTCAAATTTTGATTAAGCACTGGGCATATCCAGAGATTGGACGTAAAGACATCATATGCATTTTCATGGTGTATGTCCAAACTCAAAAATGGTTGATTTATAAATCTATGGTCATTTAGGCCTTCATTCAGTAAGGTACCTGTGCTTAAAGTTTGGCACATGCCTAAGTATCTTCTGAATTGGGGTCTTGAAAATAAAACTCACTCAAAATAATTACTCACCTCACCTGTGAAATTTTACGACAAATCCTGCATTCTAATCCCAAATAAGCAGTCCTTAAATCAGAATTTCTTGGTAGCTAAGTACCAATGTGATGAGCACCTTAGAATATGTGTAACAATGCTAATAAAAATCATGCATGGTTTTGTGCAATTACAACATTTTATGTAAATTCATTTATTCACACAAGCAGATTTTGCATATTATGGTAGAGGTAGTATATATTGAGAAATTTACCCCCAAATGTTTTGTTTTACATACATACTTGTTGGGTTTTTATTTTATTTTATTTATTTATTTATTTTTTGACAAAAATCACTTTTTTCAAAAGTTTTAAGGAAATCTACTCTGCTCTGCCACTTACAGATAATAGGACAGCCCAAAGATTTTCATTATATGTATTACAGCCTTACTAGAGTTATGTACTATCTGAAAAAAATATTACACAGTAGATCAGTGATCAGAAAGATTGTTTTTCTAATTAATTCAAAACATTAAATTACTATTCCTATAATTCTGAAGATTAAATGCTGGATGATTTCATGATGAGCAAAGGGTTAATTAATATCAAATTGAACAGTCGGATTATTTCATAATTGTTTACTTGCTTCCCTCATTAAATTTCCATGTCTATTAAAATAAATATATAAATTCTATAGTTTATACAATCTACAGAGATTAGCTACACAATATATCTAGCAATAATTAGGATGAGAAAGATTTAATATATAGCATAAAAGGGTAAAATCTTCCACAGATGAAAAATGAAAGCACTCCCCACTATCATATTTTGTTAACAAAACAAATCTCTCAAAAACAAGTCTCTCCCTTTCTGCTCTGCAGATTATTTTTGGATAAATAATTTTGTTATTTGAAAAATAATTTTCATAATTATGTCTCATACTTTGCCTTATTTCTTTTTAAAAAATAGTACCAGTAATTAAAGGCCATGATTCTCTTTCAACAGGGAAATAAATCAGGAATAATGAAGACAAGCATGTGACACTTGTGTAAATGAAAGAAGAATCAAGTCCAAAATGGTTAACTGACCATGTGTAATTTAGAATGTTTGCAGGCAAAACACTTTTTTGGGTATATTTTAAACCATGCTTAAAAGTACTTAAGGTTATTTAAGCATGATACCCAGCCAGTGTATACTCTTAAAATAGGAAGCCCCTACATTAAGGGATACCCTCTTAACCAAATTCTAGGCCCACACAACAGGGTTCTACTGACTGCTTTAAATAGGCTCAGAATGTGCCTATTTAACTATTTTCACTGTTAAAAAGATAAGACTGTTTGCAGTAAAGAGAATAAACAGAAAGATTTATTTCTAAATGAAAAGAGTTAGTGTCTGTTTTCCTCATTGTCTATTTTTGTTCCCTTAATATTAAAACAGAGAACAGTCATAGTGTGGTTCGATACCTCCCACAGACACAGCTCACACATGAAGATGGAGCACATGAATGCTCGGGAAAGGATTTGAGCATTCCATAATGCTGAAAACTGTGGTCAGTTTTAGAACATTTGCTTTTACAGAGCTCCTAGCCGGCATGAGTATGTGCAGAGCACTGTAGGGAACGATTGTAAAATATTCTCCGGTACATCCCAAAGGAAATTCAGTATTTTCCACAGTTGAGCAACTTGTTTTTCAAATTAGGCAACTCATCCAGATATTCTACTTCAATATGGCTGGTAAATATCCAGTTTTAACTATAATCTTTCCAAGAACACTGTCTTCTGGGAGGTACCTTGTCCCCAGGCAAAGATTGTTATGAGGGGGGATATTTTGAATAAAGACAAGAGAGAGGCACTAATCTTCACTAGTACAAGGCTCTTCACATCAGCAAGCACTGATCTTTAGGGTCTCCTGGCAGGCAACTAGTATAAGGTACTGAAACAGTTTAAAAGTGTTCAGTAGGAGTTGGAATGAACCATCACCTAATAGCTGAAGGGAAGCAGTCTATGTACCCCAGGCAAATGCCTCTAAGCAAGTTCCAGAGAGTGGATCAGCACTTGGGTTAAATGCAGCAAAGTCAAGAGGAGATCAGGGGCTAGAGCCTGTGCAATTTTCTCCACTATAAGCAAGAGACATAAGCATCACTGTCTGGGCTGCCCAGGAGATGGTGAATGGAATCTGCAGCAGTTCCCCACTCCATCCAACTCAGCAATGATGAGAAGTCTGGGATCGTTGGGAAGGTATTTTAGCAGTGAGATGCTCACAGGCAGATGGTGTTTGTAGCAGGGAGTTATGCATATGGTGCATGTGGACCTGGCAGCTCAAGCAAACAGTAGGAGTTTAACCCCCCCTCCACCTTTGTATTCTCTGGACATCCAGAAGCAAGTATGGGGACAGACCTGGAAGTATACATCTGTGTTTATTCTACAGTTTACTGGATGCAGGACCAAAAAAAGCATTCACATGGGATGGATTTTGGGATGGATTCACATGGAATGGATCATGGGATGGATTTTGGGTAAGCAAAGAAAGAGGTAGGAGGAATGCTGTATAATCCACTCCTGCCAATGGTGCCAGAACTGTCATATTGGAAGCTGGCACCAAGTTTATAGAGATTGACTTGAGCAAACAGGGAGTGGTCTTCAGTGAAGATGATCGGATGAATTCAGTGTGTGGAAGATTCAGTCATCTTCCACAGACTCACCTCTGCTGCTGTAGTCAGTAGTCCTACTCAGGCTAATTGAAAGGGCTGCCAAAGATTCAGGAGGGAGGCAAATATGGAAATCTGGTGTTTGTGCAGCACAAGGAGGAAGTTACATGTTAAAACAATTTTTAGGTATATAGGTTTGCCTGGGAGTTTCAGGTTGGACAGAGATACATGTTGGTAATAAGATCTGACATTTACTATTTATTTCTTTAAATGTATTCTTCTTCTTGTATGCAGACATAAGAGCTCAATGCCCAGGTTCAGCAACCAGAGAATAGACCTTCTATCAAGAAAGGGTAGGCATTGTACACCATCCTTCCGCTGAACTGGCACTCTTCCACCACGAGTTACTGTCTGCAGTGCTGTCCCACAGTAACAGCGCAGAGAGGCCAATCCAGTTCATAGATGCAGTAACTCTGGATAAGTCAGAGAGTAGCACCTTGATCCTGGTCCAGGATTGACAGACAGAAAAGGAGGCAGGTGCAGTGCTGCACTCCTGAATTTACTTAGAGTGCCAGACCCCACCCCCCGTTGATGCTTCCACTCTACAAGAACAAACTCATTGCCTTCACAAGGTGCCCCCAGTCAGTAATGAAAGCAAAGCCAAAGTAGATGAAATGCAAAATCAAAATTCAAGTTCTCATAGTAAATAGTGAAAGACAAAAATTAAATTTATAATACTACAGAAGCCACCTATCTTGTCTTTTAGGACCTTTTGCCATAAATGAAAAAATACATTAACAACATGGACTATAAGGAAGCATTGGAAGCATAATAATACAGTAGATGGTAGGGATTTCCAGGAATCTAGAAGGAATCTATTTTCAACAATTAGGCAATTCCATACCTAGTAAAGATTTGATGTCATGATTAAGGCTCTGATATTTCAATGAACTCTGCATGTATGGTGTTAATCTGCAAGCATTTGGAAAAAACGTGGTATACAGCATTTTTTAAAATTGTTTACATAGTCTTGCGTTAGCGATCTACATATACCCTTCAAGTCAAGCAATGCTTTAGTTTTCCACATTGTGATTAAGCTATCGAGTCGAGAGTGTATTTGTTTTGCCAAAAGGTGCAGTTCTCTTTACCCATTTGTTCTGTGTGTGTGTCTTTGTGTATATTGTTATAGTAAGATATTTAATCAAACCATTTTGAAGTGGTAGAGTGGAAACAGCTGTATCTGACAATGTGCTGATGACATGGGGCTTAAAACTGTCAAGAGCTGCAGATTGCAAGCAGCACTAATATGAAACTGGGAGGGTAGTGGCTTGCAGGTCATGGCATCTTCAGGAGGAATGTATCTAAACCAATCAGCTGAAGGTAGTGGCTCAAAGTCTCAAAGATCTGGTGAGCTTTCATTTAATACTCCAGAGGCCATACTTCAAAGTGCCCCTTCTTTTCAAGATCGATGGCCAGATGTGGAGGAGCTTTTGACAGATCAGTTGTTTCAAGTTCAGACTTGAAAAAAAAAATAGGAATGCTACACTATTACCCAAATGGTGTCCCAACAAATAAATAGAAGTTAAGGTTTAATCAATATCTTATGTTCTGGAAAAGGATATCAGATTAAAGCAAGTTTCTAGATGACTGATTTTTCCACAACAAAATTAGCTTGAAGCACATTTTCAAAGTGCCTAACAACCTATTAAAGGAATTTCCTGATTTTGGAACATCACAAAGGAATGGTAACTAGAAATCATCTCTAAGCACAGACCTTTCTCAGTAATATTCCCATTTATATCAATTATGAGAGAATAGCTAAATGTCTAGAAACTCTCTTCCCGTATTTCTTGTTGTGTAATTTATTATTACTAGGCTGGTTTAACATTTTCCCAGTTAACATTCATCAAGAATAACATTGCTAGAATTAACAGTTACACGTGTAGTGATTGAGAAGGATCTAATATGATTTTGGTTTACCCATGGCAAAAAAGATAAATAAAGTAAGAATGTATTCTTCACGTCAGCCTTATAAGAGAAAGGAGTATAAGCTGGCTGGAGGACACGAACCTCGTCTTAAAATGCAATTTAACAAGAACAGCTTTGTATTTTTTTTTTTAAGTGATTCCTATATTTTACAGAAGTTTATGCTCTCCTGATATCTGATTGGATGAAAATTGTTATAAATTATGTTAGCATATCTGTTGATAATAGGGCTGACACATAAATGTTCTTAAGATAGAACATTCAGATCTAATGATGGAACTAATAACAGTCAGATTTTTTTCTCCCTCCTCCAGGATAGCACTTCATATTCTACTGCTGTTGGCTGCATTGTCATTATGCTTGTTAATTGTAATCCAGGAACATATTATATATATTTATTTAACTCAACTGTGCTGAATTCAAGATCACTTCTAATCATAGAAAATTTCCCAACATTTTCTGAGGTCACCAGAGTAGGAAAATATAGCACTTCCAATATTTTTCAATACAATCAATGAATCGTAAAAATGTAGGGTTGGAAGTGACCTCAAGAGGTCATATAATCTATCCCCCCATGCTGAGAGGGGACCTATACCCTTCCTGATAGGCACGTACCCAACATATTCTTAAAAAACCTCTAGTGATGGGGATTCCACACCATCCGTTTGGTAATCTATTCCAGAATTTAACTATCTTTACAGTTAGAAAGTTTTCCTAATATCTAACTAATTAATCACTATCTTCTTTGTAACCGCCCTGAACATATGTGAAAACAGTTATCAGGTTTCCCCTTAGTTTTCTTTTGTCAAGACTAAATGTTCAGTTTTTTAACCATTCCTCATGGGTCAGATTTTCTAAACCTTTTATCTTTTTTTGCTCTCTGAATTCCCTCCAATTGATGCACAGTGTGCTGCCCCAAACACCCCAGCTGAAGACTCACCAGTGTTGAGTAGAGCAGAACAATTATCTCTGATGTCCTACATAAAAAACTTTTAGCCTTTTTTTTTTTTTTTTTTTTTTTTTTTGCAATTGCACCACATTGTTGACTCATATTCCATTGGTGATCCACTATAATCCCCGGATCCTTTTCAGCAGTACTACTGCCTAGACTGTGATTCCCCATTTTGTATTTATTCATTTGATTTTTCTTTCCCAAGTGAAGTACTTTGCACATCTTTACAGAATTTTAATCTTGTTGATTTCAAACCAATTCTCCAATTTATCAATGTCCTTTTGAATTCTAATCCTGTCCGCCAAAGATTTTAAGAACCCCTCCCAGCTTGCAAATTTTATAACCATACTCTACACTCCATTATCCAAGTCATTAATGAACATATTGACCCATACTGGACCCAAGACAGAACCTTGAGGGATCTAACAATACATCTTACAATCAGAAGTTTATTTCAGAGATGAAGGCTTTACCCAGATTTCATTTTACATCAATCTTATCTTTAAAACATGATCCTATTATTAGTTTGTCTATTTCAGAACAAGTGTTTCTCCTCTTGCCACCAAACACTTTTTTTCTCAGTCTGAGCGGGTGGCCTTTTTACAACTACTACAGTAAAAATGAATTGGTTGAGCAGCAGAGAGCAAAGTGGCTCAGGATGAATAATTTTACTGCATTAGCCTCTGCTGGTTACAGTTGTGCCCAAGCCTCACGGCAATGTACAAAACAGAAAAATGTATGTGCAAGACACAAATGCTCCTATAGAGATAAAACACTCTGTATACAAAAACTACAGTATTAGTCAAGTGAGTAATTCGGAGTGAAAGTCACACACTAGGAGACTATTTATTTATTATTACAGATAGCTGAATCCATTTGCACAAAACAAGAACCAGCTTGAACCTTTGCTTATCCCACAGACTGAATAGATTATAAAGCCAGAAATGACCACTGTGATCATCTTGTCTGACCTCCTGTATAATACAGGCCATAAGACTTCCCTGAACTAATTCCTGTACCCAAGATCCTTAGTGGGCTTCTACTGGGGGCAGCTCGCCTGTGCTTAAGTCTGTGCCATCACATCATCACTACTATTGTTACTTGTGCTGGATAGATTGAAGCTAGCACGGATATGCCGACCCCATGCTACAATCACACTTTAGTTTGCAGTGTGGATGCACCCTAGTTTGGAGTGAATAATTAAAAGTTATGAATTGGGTTAGAAATGCTATATAAAAAGTTATGGAAAGGTCAGCAGAACTGAGACAGAAACAAAATAAACTGATAGGAAAAAGTTTAATCTATGTAAGAATTAGGGACTGATATCTGCCAAGCGTCATGCACCTTGTAGGTCTGTCACAACCATATACCATCACACATTTTTTATGAGAGAAAAAGACATCCACACAATGCCCTGTGGCCTACAGGGAGGTGCACTGAACTGCCATCTGAAAGCCCACAAAATCGAATATTAGTCTTCTACTCGCTTCTCCTGATATATCTTTGTACTTCATAACCCTTATTAACCCAGGCCTCACACTTCTACCTTAGAGGAGGTGTAACTATCATTTATTCATTTTCCGCTAAGATAACAGAGATTGGACAAGGTCATGTCAGGCAGAGCTGGTAACATAAATCAGCTGTCTACAATGACAGTCCCATGCCTTCATCCATTTTGCTACACTGCCTTTTCAGGTGAAATGGGCCAAATTATCTCTTTGTGTAACCCATGCCAACAGCATGGGTCTTTGTTGCTCTCATGTGGCTAGAACACATTGTGACAAGGCCAGACATGATGGCTACAGAAGAGTAGTGGAGGGTATCTATATTAGCCCCAGGATCAACAAATCCCTGTTCCCTGGGTGATCCAGGTGGGGCTACTTCAGGGCAATTAGGCCAATTAGGCAAGCTGAGGCCAATCAAGGAGCTTGCCCCAGCAGTTAAAAGCCTCCCTGTCAGGCAGACGAGGGCAGCTGGAAGGGAGTTAAGAGGAGGAACAGAGCAGAGGAGAGGTACTACAGGGCTTGGAGCAAACCCTGTTGCTACCACAACCCAAAAGGTACCAGAGACAAGGAGGGTGCCTATCCGGGCATGGCCAGGGATCCAAGGCACACAGGCCTGAGGGAGAACCCCTCCCCACCGGGTTCCAGGAAGCAGACTGTGAGCAATGGGACCAAGGACAGGTGACCCAGGGAAGGGAGTAAGTCATGGACTGAGCAGTTTTGAGACTACTCCACACAGGGTCCCTGGGTTGGGGCCTGGGGCAGAGGGCAGGCCCAGGCCCAGGCCCAGCCCCCCCCAGGCATATCGCCGGCATAGCCGAAGAGGGCGCAGGACCCCCGAAAGGGCAGAACAGGCCGCCCTCACCACAACATATAGAGCTTAATGAGTTTGTTACTGACTCCATACTAATGGGAATTGTCCGTTAGCTCAAGTGGTAGGCCTTCATGCTTTTTGATTTAGAGAGTCCAAGTTCAATTGCTTTAGATGATGCACACAGAGATGTCATTACACTTTCCTGTGTATTCTCTAACCACTAATCATACTCTTCTCCCAGAGTCAGGACTCCTCATAGCCAGCAATCCCATGATAGTTCACAAATAGCTGTGTTGCCCTCAGAGGATAACACCATATCTTCTCTGCCAGTTATGCCAAGAGCAGAGCTGGCAGTGGTCTGTGCTGTGTACCTGAGGGTTGTAGGTTCAAACTTAGTGACTGATCCATTCTGGAGGGAAATATATACAAGTCAGTGTGTGGACCCTGCACTAATTGTTGAAATGACTTCATATTGTTAAAAATATATATATATATTTAGAGGTTAATTTGGACATTCTGTCAATAGTAGTTTAATTGATACACTTTTAGTGTTTGAATTTTGGTTAATGGGAATGTCCCTTTAAGAACAGGTGCACAGATGGGCTTATATGAAGAAGACAGAGCAGTGTGTTGGAAATGTGGGAACTTTGTTTAATAAACCAATCTTTTCAGTTATGCCAGAAGGTGCAACATTAGCATATATTAGGAGGCTGGAATGTCTCTGAACATTGCTAATAAGCTTCAGAGCCTTTTGCCTGTGGATCACCAGTTTGAATCCTAACTCAGTAGGAATTAAATGCTGTCTCCCACTAACATGAGACGAGTTTGGTGGGTCTCAATTCTAGCTGCCACAGTACAAATAAACCAACATACTTTACACTGCTTGTCAGACATAACAGAAAGACCAAAAACTTCATGGGCCATGAAGAATAAGCTACCCCTGTTGCCCTAGATGACTTTTTTCCCCACATCAGGACTGAGGAATGCTGGCAGGGCAGTGTTTGGAAAGATTTCAGTGGTGTTCCCCTGTGGATAAGCAGTTTCTTCATCAGGATTGCATGGCCATTAAATCCACATACTTTGTTTAAAGCTGGAGTCTTAAGGTCATATGCAAATTGTTGCACCTATGCAACATAGCTCATTAAATTATTTACATAGAGTATTATTTGCATAACCCTTTTTTTTGTTTGTTTTATTTTTAAACAGAATTAATTGGCAGTAAATGGCTGAAAATAAGGATGGTTACTCAAATTAAACTGAAAAGAGCACATGCTTCTAATTTCTTTCCCTTCCTAAGTAAATGATCTGAGTTCCAATACGCTGCCATATCACTGAAATAAAACTAGTGCTCAATGGAATACTTTGATACTCTATTCTCAAAATGTACTGTATTCTCCAAATTTCAGGACTTGTCTACACTTACCTCCGAGATTCGGCAGCAGTCGACTGGAGTGATGCAAGCTGCGCAAAAAACTTGCATAACTCCCATCAACTTCCCTGCTTCTCTTCTGTGTGCCATCTTTACTGCACCGCGCCGATGGGAACCGCGTTCCCGTCGATGCAGTGCTACGCCACTTGAGAAGGTGATCTTAATACGTCGATCTCTGGATCGACTGAGCAGGTCTTCACTGACAGTGAAGACATAGCCTCAGATATCTACAGAAATAGATAGCAGATTTCTAAGAGACCTTTTGAAAGTAAAATGACTAACTGAAAATATAAGAATGGTGGTTGTACCAACTGTGTATCATTAGAGTGGCTTTTCAACATTTAATATGTCCACAGTCAAAGAAAGGATTAGGACTTTGTGGAAGAATATAAAAATTCTTCAATCCTCCAGATAGAATCTTACCAAGTGGAAGAAACAAAGAATGGAATATGGAAAGCTGGCATTGCTATGGAGAGGGAGCTCAGGATTTCTGGGTATTTAAACTATACATAACATAATTTCAGATAATTTGGGATTTTATTTATTTTTACCTTTGACTCTGAATTTTCCCGATTGCATTTAAAAAAAAAATCTATTTTTTGTGGGGATTTTGTTGTTGTTGTTTTTGCTCTAAAGTTACTCATGTATATTCTCAAAGTTTTTTTTTGTCTGGGAATATGCTCTATAAGTTTGCTTCATTATATAGCTCTAAGTGTTAAATATCTTGGGTGAGATCCTGGTTCTACTGATGTCAATGGGTGTTTTATCATTGACTTCAGGATTTCACCTCTTGTTTCTAAATTGGAAAGTTAATCACACAATTTTTAAGATGGGGTAAGTAATTGACAAAAAGAAAAAGCTGTCTTATTACTTTTATTCAGTGAGAGTTATTTCATGCAGTCCTTATTCCACATCAGTAATGCTTATGGAAACATTCTAAAGAAAGAATTATCAAGTTTAGTGAAGGTAGAAACAAGCATTTTTGGGGAGGAAAAAAGGGGACTGTGGGGGAAAAAAAACATGTGCATACACTTCCTCCAACTTTCCCCACAACTCACCACCTCCCCCTACCTCCAACCTCCCCAAACTCCTTTCTACCATCTCTTCAAAGTAAAAAAAGTATTTAGTTTGTATATGGTGCATAACAATATGAAGTTATATCTGAGGTAATAGCAACTTTGGGATTGTTTTAGAACAAAACTTTCATTACAGATAAAAAGCCTGAAAATTATCATTTAAAATTTCTTATCCAGTATCTGGAATGCAGACAGTCTTTCTATTCTCTACCCACCAATGAAAATGTCTGGCATTAGGAGGACCCAAAAAATTAACACATTTGACTTTGCATAACTAAACTTAAGCCTCCTAAAATAAAACTTTTATTTAAAACATAGTAATACAATTCTACTTGTTTTTTGAACTTTATACCAAGACTGGAAAAAAAAATATAGTGATTAGTTTGACAATGAAAAGCTTTATTTGACTTCTACTACCCTCTAATTATTCATTAAAAGCATTCCCTATACAGGCTCCGAGATCACACATTCCCACAATTAGTTTCTCCTCAAAGTACCAGAAGTTCTAACACAATTGTGAGTTCATCATTTTGAGTAACGCATGTCATTTAAAAAAAAAAAAAAGCACTTACATTAGGTCTCAATCCTGCTGCCATTTTATAATACTTCTCTGCTGCTTCATTGAGACTGGCTTGTCTATTGGTGCAGGGGGAAAAAAATAAAATTACAATTAGGGTTTTTTTTTTTTTTTTTTTTTTAGGTAAACATGGCAAATGTGGACATGGATAATTGTGTTTGCTTCCACCATTTAAAACATCCTATTACCAAATGCCAATACAATTATTATTTTTATTGCTCTGAATATCAGTTCTCTATAATGACATGCTATTCTTATTTCCTATTCACGTTTTAGTTCTAATAGGATTTTAGTGGTCGTTGAACCAACTGATCCACTGTATTTTTTTGCAAGTTTATGGCCCTTTGCCAGATTACACCAGCTGAAGATCTGGTACAATATTTGCAAAATTAGCTATACCTTTAGTATTATATTTGTGAAGGTTTGGGTTGTAACATAATGCGACATGTCTTTATTCTCTTCCCACAACACTGTCATAAGGAAGCTGGCAGAGGCCAGCACATGCACAAGAACAACCAAACAAACTGAAGGGATGCCAGGTAAATTACACCTTCCAACATTATTAACATTTGGGTTATTACAATCCTTAAACCAAACAGAAGGACAAATGTATTACGGCTTCCTGTACCAAAAGGTAGTCAAAGGCTAATTATTATAGAAACCTGGGTGTCTTAACTGTAGACTTCTCATTCCTAATAGGCAATTGTTGGCATGTTTGTTAGAGGGCTACAGATGCATTTTTGGTTAAGTTCATAGTCCTGTCTTGTGGCATATTCTCCTGCAGCTTTTAGAGGATGGAAGAGGTGGAAGGAAAAGAATAACAACTCAAATTTCATCACTTTGTTTTCCAGATTTCCAGAACACTTGTAAATTAAATCAGTACATTCAAAGTGAGCAGTTGGATCTGCAGGTTTTACCTATAAGGTTTTTTTAAACTGTTTATTGTTCAGGGATCATAGATTGCAGGTGTTAAACCTCCATTTGACTTTCCACTGGAGTTTTGAAAATTAACCACACAATGTGCTACCGGCAATTCATTCAATCAATGCATTTTGATAGACAGTTATTAGTCTTCAGAGTAAAATGGAGGAAGTAAAATCCTTTTGGAGTTTCACATAGTTTTCTAGCAAGTTGAAACCATTTCCTGACAAGCAGTTTGCCAAAGGAAACCCAGTTTATACCCATCAACTGTTTTAAATTACTCTGCACATTTATCAGCTCAGTGGTTGAGTGGTTAGCAGTGAGTGTCTAAAAATATTCATTTAACACACTTCTGAAACATTCCTGTTGGGTTTTAGTCAAAGGGATGTTGTGGCACTTAAAACTCCTCAGCAAAAAGCTAAATTTCACAACTTAGTAAAAGACAAGTGAAATTAAATGTCATGTAGCTTTCATTTCCCACAATATCAGGAAATATAACCATCCTAAATGCAGCAAAATTCTGTATAAACAATGCGCCTTTTTTCTTTGCCTACTGGGCAAGGCACATTTTCCTTACGGAAGAATTGCTTGCATATGAAAATGGAATGGATTGAAATTCATGCTCCTTCTAGCCCATTGGAAATACATTATTCTTTTTTCCTTCCACAAACATATCTTGAAACATGGACCATTAATTTTCAAGTTGAAATCAATTTGAATTTGTAGTTCTTTATTAAAAATTGTTTTCATAAATGTATTCAATCCATACTAATCTTGTGAGGAAAATGCAAGTTCTATTATGAGGCATTCATAAACAGCTCCTTCAGCTAAGGTATAGCAGAGTACATTCACATTCTCACTGGAAAGCTAAACTAGAATTCATTATGTTAAGCCCTGGAATGGTTTCCCCTTGAGGAAAAATAAAAGACATGGAGGTAGGAAATTGCCGTAACCCTATGCCACTAAGCAGCAAATAGCTCTGGATCAATGTCAAACAATGGAAGGGTTCCACTAGAGGAAGCATAACTTAGAGAAAATGATTAGATACATCAGTGATAAGAATAAAATACAAGGGAGGAAAAGGAAGCCCGGAGAAACTGGGGAATACCTAGAGAAGAAAGACTGCTTTCAATCATTATGAACGATATCCTAGGCTTTCCATGCGTGCTGACTTTGAAAGTATATCTGACTTCTGTTGCTTGACTCCCAAAGCTTAAACTAACTACCCTAACTAACTTAGGGGAATACAAATATCTGCTCGCTTCAGCGACATAACTTGCTATCTAGCATTTTGATCTTGGTCATAAGCAGCCCTTAAACTGAGCCTTTAGACCAGTGATACTCAGATTGATGCTCGGAAGTCTCTAGTGGCTCTTTAATGCGTCTGTGGTTCTTTTGGTAATGTTGATTGCTAATTTGGCTCCTGAACCACTGAGGTCTGAATATTACTGATGTAGACCCATGTGCTCTTCTCCTTACGTATGTCTCAGTGACTCAGACTCCGATTTTAAGGCCAGAAGGGACTATCATGATCATCTGGTCTGACCTTCTGCACATTGCAGGCCCCAGAATCAAACCCAGCCCCTCCTGTAATAGACCCATAACTTCTGGCTGAGTTACTGAAGTCTTCAAATCATGATTTAAAGACTTCAAGTTACAGAGAATCCACCATTTACACTAGTTTAAACCTTCAAGTGACCTGATAAAGGATTCAAGACTGATTCATTTCAATTATGTTGTTAATCAACCATTAAATTAAAAGAAATAATCTTATCAATAAAATGATGACTACATTATATATGTTTAGATGTGCAAGTATTTGAGTGGGAAGGAGGACAGTTACCCTGCATACCACTTGGGATCTGCTATGTTACAAAGCCCTGAACTGCCAGCTCCTTGTTTAAGTGATCTGGCATCTGCCCAACCAAAGAAAAATGGGAAAGTCCGTGTAAGGAAAAGTAGTCTAGAAAGCCAAAATTTGGCACCAAGTATTCTTAAATGAAATTTTTGGTGCCATAATAAAATCATGATTAGACTGTAAACATTTAAACCCTTATCCTATTTTTATTTATGTCACACAAGCACCCTCCATTATAAACCCATTTACAGTTTCTTAAATCTTTACCAAACTAACTATTTGAGCTACATTTTGCATGCTGAGCATCAGGCCTCAGGCTGAAGTTTGCTTTGGAGACACAAGCACCAATTGTGAGAGATGCAGAAGATCTACAACTCATATTGACTCCAAAAGGCCCTGAATGGGCAATTAGCCTCAGATAGGTACACCCATGTCACTGAAATTAAGAAACCTTACTATTACAGAGCTCATTGTAAGTTCAGGGCCTTTGTTAGGTAATAGGAAGTTGGCTGTTGAAAAGGTACTAGCTGTTCTCTAACTCTTAGACCTGCAATCTAACTTGCTTTATTGATATTAAGAATGGCATTTCTCTAGAATTAGTCTATATCCCAAAAGCTAAATGATAAATTATATTTATGTAAACATATGAGTGTATATTAATATATTTCAGTAAAAAGCATAGTAGTTAAATATGCAATGTTAAACATGCCAATTCAACATTTGAATTTAGGCAATTAGAAGTAAACTGGATTTCCTGATTCTATATTGACATGTGTGATATCACAGGAGTGTAACATTTTCAAATCCTGCTTTTCTCGCTGACAAGAATCATCCCACTGAAAACAGTGGGAATATCTGAGCAAGTCAAGACAGCAGGCTCCTGTTATGAGTACAAAGAGCAACTTTGTCAATTATTTAAATGCCACTTATTCCTGTTATGTAGGAATGTTTATATTTTGCAGAGGCATGAATGTGGATGTTTGTAGTTAAACATTTATTCTAATCTGAGTTAATGCTTTGTGGGAAACAGATGCAAGAAAGGTTGCTCACTAAAATCAGACCATTTAAAGGCAAAAGCTACTAAAATCTTTTAATAATGTTTGTCGCGTTGTGGTAGCCATGTGCGTCTTATGTTAGACAGACCAGGCAGGTGAATTAATATCTTTTATCGACCAACTTCTGTTGGTGAAAGTTCAAAAGCCTATCTTTTTCACCAATAGAAGCTGGTCTAATAAAATATATTACTTTGCTCACCTTGTCTCTCTAAAAAATGTAAGTCATTTTATATTTTTGGCTTTACAGAAACCAGATTTTTCCTCAGAAATAGTGTCACTATCATGTATTGTTGTTATTACCTTCTATCATTTTGAACCTCTTGCTCTATATCCAGGCCAACATAAATCCTGTTGTTTCTTAATAAACCATGTATTTTAAATCCATCTCTTCTTCCCCATCACCACAGCTACGTTTATCCCCTGCCTGGTTAACTCCTCTAATCTAACGTTTTCCACCTCGCAATCCTCCAGTCCATCCAGCATCTAAAATGATCTCTCACTTGACAATCAGTCTGCACAACTCCTTTGTGCCACTCCATTGTCCACCATTGCTTACTGTGATGTTTAAGAGTCTCAGTTTTGCTTTCAAGGCAGCACCCACCTACATCTCTCTCTCTGGTTTGTTATTGCAACCCACCTTGCCACCTTTACTCCTAAACTTATGACCGTATAACCATTCACTTCCTTTCCTTCTCACACATCTCTGCACCCTACTTCTCCTGATCCAACTGCCTGGAATCATCTCAGCTCTCTGTCATTCAAATTTATCCTGAAAACCCACTTCCTCCAAAAAAAATCCCACAAGCACTAGCCCACCTTCACACAGAGTACATTAACAGAAACGGTTTTTTTCCTATGATTATGCAAGCAATGGTAGATCACTTGGGACATTTCACAGATATCAGTGTGGGCTGGTCAGGGAAGGTGTGTAATACATGCATCTTTAAGAACAGGACTGTTCAGAAAGCTGCAAGCAGGGACATTCTTTCCCAACTGGCAGATTTACCACTGGTGATGTTGAGATGCCAATAGTGACTCTGGGGAACCCAGCCTGCCCATGGCTCATGAAGCTGGATGCCATCTTGTCTGAACCAAGGAAAGATTCAACTGTGGGCATGGCCAGTGTAAAATGACTGTTGAATGTGGTTTTGATAGGCTGAAGGGACCCTGAAGGTGTTTACTCACTAGATTAGAGCTGAGTGAAAAAAATATTCCAGTGGTTACAGCTGTCTGTTTTGTCTTGAATAATATCTGTGGGGGAAAAGCTGCTGCCAGGATAGAAGTAGAGTGGCCGTCTGCTGACTTTGAACAGCTAGACATAAGGGCCATTATAAGAGCCCAATATGGAGCTATGCAGTTGATAAAGGCTTTAAAAGAGCACTAATAGTCATTCGCAGTAGTGTTCTGGAGTGTCCTCTTGTCCTGGAACTTTGGGTGCTGCTAAGAACTGTGTAGTGCTTGCTGTACATTTATAAATATAACTAGGTATTTTCCTGATGCTAGGAATTGTATTGGTTGTACATTCACAAGTACTGTTTGCTTTGAGTAACATTCTGCAATGTGTGTTGTAAACTAATAAAGATCATTTTATTGTCCAAAAATAGAATTTTATTCATTGGAAAAACAGTGCAGAAAAACATGCAAAAAAACCACAAGCAAATTTAACAAATTGGAAAGGCAGCAAACACTTCTGTCCATTTCAGTGCACAAATTTAGTCCATTGTGGCTACACATACACCAAGTGTGGTTCTCACAAGTCAGGGTATATGAAGCTCTGGTTTTCCTTGCTGTCCTGTGGCATGGGTAGGGGTATATTGGGTGTGGGAGCAGGATGGGAAAAGCAACCACAGAGGGAAGGGAGTTTTGAAACTTACCTTTCCCTTTCTGCTTATTGACACTTCAGCCCCGCCATGGTTAGTATCGCCCGCCAGGGGTGGGGTGAGGGAAAAGATTTTCTGTTTCATGAAGCAATAAAATTTTGGTCCCTATTCCATGGGTGCGAGTAAAGGGCAATGGCACCAACCAATGGCATTTTCTTCCACATGTAGTGGTAGTTTTAGATGGTAATTTAATCTTGAGGGTAACAAAGGCACTGAGTATAAGGTTGCTACTGGTGTCCCAGTACGTGCTCAGGCACGTATGCTGCTAGTCTGTTTACTGTGATGGTGCCAGTTGGAACGCATTGTGGAGTGGCATGGGAAATTGTCTACCACACATGAAGAAATAAGGCAGCTATCACTAAAAACACTGGGAGAGGATTGCAGAGTATCTCCATGAAAGTTTCATCAATCTCTCTTAGGAAGATACAAGGGACATCCCTATATGCATGAACAAACTGTTCTGCATGGCCTGTTGCCTAATTCAACATGGGAACGAAAAGCAGATGCAGTACTTAATTTGTGCCAGGGCTTGATAAGTTGAGCTCCAGCACCTCTAGGCCTGCATCAGTTATAAAAGTAATAAAAAAACTGCTTGATTCCTGGCATCTCATCACTTGAGCCCTTGCACATCTTTCATTACAAATTAAGAACTGAGCAGATGCCAACTCCACCTCTGTTTGCAATACTTCTACTTCTTCATGTTCAAACAGAACAATGAAAAGTTGATACCTTTGTCTTTTTAGCTTGGACTGGGTGCCATCTTTACATCTAAGAACTGTAAGAACAAATGCATCCACAGTTACCCAAGTTCCCTTTCATTAGTGTTACTGTGATTGGCTTGTGGCATTGCTGCAGCCCCCCCACGACATCTCTCTTCCTCTTTGGAATTCACAGTAGTCTGTGGGATATTGGTGGGATATCTGCAAAGTATGGCATGCAGCTTGTTGAAAAAGTGGCAGATCTGAGGGACACTATTAGATCTATTGTTGGCGTCTCTTGCCTTAGGGTATCCCTGACAAAGTTCCTTTACTTTCACATGGCACTGCTGCTGATCCTTGTCATACCCCTTAGCTTGCACCCCGATGCAATCTGTTCATAAACTTCCATGTATCTGTGGCTGGCGCATAGCTGCGCTTGCACAGCCTCTTCTCTCCACACATTCAGGGGACCAATGCCTCCTGTTTACTCCAGGCAGGAGCATATCTACTGTGTGGAGCCGGCATGACTGGCTAGGTAGTTGCACACAACAAGGGAGAGCTATGAGGCGTGCTTACCAAGGTAGGCAATCAGGAAAAGGCATTTCAACAACTTAGGGAGGACTTCCAGTGTCCATGATCCCTGGGCAGTGACCAGTGACAACTGTGACCATAGTGGAAACTGTCGCAAAGAACAGGGGCATTGTGGGACTACTGCTGGATGACCGTTAGTGTCAACACAGTTCACATAGTGTCCACATTCACACTGTGTTGATCTCAGTATGTCAACATTGGTTCTATCCCATTCAGGAAGATGAATTTACTGCGTTGCTGTAACAGGGCACGTACGTCAGCCACAGGCAAATTTGAGGGTTGACATAAGGTGACTTATGTTCACTTAACTTTGTAATGTAGACCAACTGTGAAAGTAGGAGAATAGCAAGATTTTACCCCAGGGAGGTAAAGGCCAAGGCCTCATACCCTGAAGGGGGTACACTCAGAGATGCCAGCGAAGGGGTCAGAGGTGCAGCTAGCCCTGGAAAAGTGACAACACTAGCCCACCTTGATGATATAGCATTGTCCCTTGGCATCACACCTTCACTTTAAAGACAAAAAAACCTCTATTTTACAGTTAATCCCATCATCTCTGTGCCTAACTTCCTAGGCTTGATTTTCTTCATTAATGCTTAGATGAATTGCTCTAGGTATATCCACATTCTAAAGAGGATTAAATGTTAGAAAATGAAAAAGAGAAATGAAAGGATCCTTAAAACAATCCACATTGGTGCTGGCGTTTGGGATAATATTTAATGAATGAATGATTGTACCATTTGTCTTGATTTCCTTTACAGATGTACAAGAACTGAGTCCATCTCTTTCTAACAATCTTTTAAAGGCATTTTGGGGCTTACTTCAAAATCCTGTTATAAGAAGCTTCGGTTCAATTTGGAATGTAGGTCACTCAACTAAGAATTTATTCTGCCTTTTTCAAGTCATTTTCTTTTTCGCTTTCTATCTGTGGATGTTAAAATTATAAAGAGTCAAGCAAAAGAAGCCCATTAAGGTAACTGCTCTAATGACTACTACTCTGTGCTAATTGAATATATTTACTCAAAACCAGTTCCCTTATTTTTGTACATTATGTACAGTATATTTTCCAAAGCAAAATATAGCTTAACCCAAACCATTTGTACTCAGTCATTGCTCCTCCTTTTAAGTATATAAGAAGCATAATAATTATATAGTTATCCTAGAAATAAAGCCTGGAGACTAATACAGTAATGTAAGCATAACATAAGTGTTTAGGGAGAAGCTCAATGTAGCTGAAAGTCAAGGTGCATTGGTTTTAAAAGGAAGAAAAAGCCCTTTAAAATTTCAGATAGCAGAACAAAATTAAATACAAGACTGACTCTGAATCAAGGGGTTCTGATAATATCATTAATCACTCCTGTATTTCTCAAAGTCACCATAACCCTTGAGACCGATATTTAGACTTCTAATCAGTTTACTACTCCCTAATGATATTTATATAATATTCTTTGGTATTTCCAGTATTCTCAAGTTATAGTCAGAGCAGTAGAGTTCCATTCTCTTATTTATGGTCTCTCTATTTTTGTGACTCAAGTCTTTAAAAATAATTTAAAAGGCAATATTGCTGAAGGTACAGTAGGAAAGGAAGATATATTGTTCTCATATACAAGCAAAGAGGATTACATGCTTGTGAAATAGATAATGAATTTGGATGTAATATGCAGAAAAGTTAAAAATTGACTCTGCTAGATGGCAAAAGTTTCACTCCATTTCTTTCCTCCTTACTGGATACAACAAAGCTTTCAAAAGAGATATTTGGTTAAAAAAACTTGCTGTAAGCAAACGCTTCAGAGTTTGGGGGTGGGGGAAAAGAGAGAGAGAGAAAACCAAAGAAGATTAAGAGAGAATGAACCTGAGCATATGGGCTGCATTGAAGACAACATCAAACTCTGTATTGTCCAGCTCAGCTGCCTTCTTTGCCATTTCAGCTGCTTCGATGAGGCGAGATTCTTCTAGGAGAAACTGACCTGCATGGAGGATATTTATGTGAGCAAAGGGGATGAAGCAAACAGTATTTTGGACAGCAACACACCTGAAAATCAGATTTCATAGACTCAAAAGGAAATATGTTTTGGAAAGAGACAAAAATGTATTGAGGTTGCTTTTTTGTTTTGTTACACATACAATAGCAGAAGATGCTGCAAATTATAGCTACAGCATACCTATCTAGAGGCCCTTCTTTGATTAGGTGAGATTTATATGAGTTTCCATTAATTAAATATATTTTCACCTTCCTATGTTTAAGACTACATTTTTGACACACCAAAAAAGTGAAACACTAAAACAGGACTACAAGTGTTTAATGCATCCTGTTGTGCATTGGACCTGACTTTGAAGCACATATTGTACAACACAATGTGCACCAACTATATAGAAGTTAAGGTATCTATCTAAGCTTTTGTACCAAGTTCTTGATCTTGCTATCCAAATTTCTCATTCTGCCAACCTTCCATTTGGCATAGCAAAAATAATGGAAAAACTACTTGATACTTCACTTTATGCAGTGTTCTTGTCTGTCCCAGGATATTATATTACAGAGACAAGGTGGGTGAGGAAATATATTTCATTGGACCTACTTCTGTTGGTGAGAGACAAGCTTTTGAGCTTATACAGAGCTCTTATTCAGGCTGCTTGAACGCTTGTCTCTTTTACCAACAAAAGTTGGTCCAATAAAAGATATTACCTCACCTACCTTTTCTCTGGTTCTTCACTCAGTATAAACCCAGAAGTAACTGTTTAGAAATCGATGGAGTTACACTGGTGAAAATCCAGTGTAAATGAAAGAAGAATTTTTACTTTAACTTTGTTTTCTTTAGTTTCCCTCATAAGTGATGCAATTAGAACAATCCCTTACATTTATTATCCTCTGTTTTTAAATAAAAGAAAGACTAAATGAGTTAAAAACATCTAAATGTCTATAGCCAGTATATACAAATTAATTAAGGAGTATACAGGTTCATAGTACACATGCAGAGTGTGCATTTTTTGAGTGGTAAAACTGCTCAATAGTTCTGAAATTTAATACTACACAAAGTACATGGGGGGGAGCAGGAGGGGGAAATGTAACACTGTGATATTGTCAAAAATAGAAAAAAATATTTATACATTTATAGGTGTTTCAGTCCTGATCAAATGTTTACATCCTGAAGACAACAACATTAAAAACAGGGAAGAAAAATGCTGGAACACTTTTAATGATCTGCTCTGGAGAGAAGTTTTAATGAACAAAAGAAATGTCCATGTTTTACAGGCTGTTTTGTACTTTAACATTCCAAAATAAACAGTAAAACTACAGGCAGCTACTATGGGTAGCAAAAAAGTTCTGATAGTCTCAAAACACATACAGTAAAAGCAGAAAATGATACAGTGCACTCCAGCATTCAGAAACAATACTCATAGTCATTGTTCATTTTGCACAGAGGGAGAAGACATTATTTACAAACCTGCCCCACCTCCAACCACTCCCCCACCCCCAACATTATATATCCATGTTTTATAAACACAAGCCAATAGCACTGTACAAATAACTGAATATTCAGCTCAGGTGTCTGTCTGAATAACTGGGGAAAAAACATTATGGGTCAACCCAAAAACAAATATTTAAAATTTTAGTGAACTAAAACATTGAAGTTTTATTTTGTATCTACTGAAATGTTCTGGAGAGTATTTTTTTTTAAATATTTTTAAAATAAAATTGAGAGAAAACCTGAAACAAACCTTTTTCTGAAATGAAAAAACTCAAAACATTTTGTTATGGAAATGAGAACATGAACCATTTTGACATTTCAATTCTTTTTCCCCCCAAAGAAACATTTTCCTGAAATTGACTCAAATACGTGATTTTTTTCAAATGAACAGTATTTGCATTTTTGGGCAAAAAAGTGTTTGCATAAAAAATTTCATCCAGTTCCATATGTCAAGACCACATGCACTACTTTATATTATGTACCAATTATTGTTAAGTGGGTTACACACTAACAAAACCCAACATTAAAATCCTGAAAGGTAAGAAAAGATGTAAAAGTTGGATTCCCTCAAAACCCCCTCAAATTTCCATCCCCTCAAAACCCAGCTTTAAGGTTCACATAAAGCCATTATATTATTCTTTTTTTTTTTTTTTTTTTTTTTTTTTTTTTAAAGGAACATCTCTGAACAAATAAAATAAGATTGTTGGTTAGACCAATAAGAATGGACTAGGACAGCAAAACAGAGTTAAATCACTGAGCCAATTTCTTTCCATTCTAGAATTCCATCCATCATACTCCAGATAACTTGGACATTTCAGAAGAACTGGAATTTGACTAAATGTTATTCTAAGAATCAAAATAGTATTTTCTTAGTAAACTACCCAGCTTAAGTTTGCAAGAAAGTATATTTTGCAATTTAAATGGAAAGGTAAGGTAAATTATTATAATGATGTGCAGCTGTTTCTCTCCAATGCTATTCTTTCTAAACTAGAGATGGTACAGATGGAAAATAGTAAACTTTCTTTCTTTTTCAGCATAACTTTCCCCAGAACTACCAGAAGGATAACTTCTTCATTCTCTTCTACATACCACGTTAACGCTTCCTAGCTTCAATTTTACAAAAAGGCACAGGTAGGCTAGATTTAGCTATCACTAGATTTGTGATTCACCTGTCAACAATATTAAAACTCAAGCACAATTGACAAATCTCTTCAGGAAGAAAATATTTCTTCTTCCATTATCATTTTTATTTGATTAAATAGCACCCAACTCTTCTAGGCCCCTTTGTGGACATAAGCTAGGTCCCTGAAGAGTTTGCAGTCTTGTATGGATGGGGGAACACAGGAATTGAGAAGAAAACAACATGAGATTCTACACTTTGGATTCCTTCTTCAGGTTTATAAATTCATATATTCCAAGGCCAGAAGGGACCACCGTGATCATCTTTGTGACCTCCAATACAACAGAGGCCATTGTACTACCTCAAAATGATTCCTTTTAAACTAAATCATCTCTTTATAGATTCCATACTCAATTTACCAGGTTTTCAATATGTACATTTCTGTACATAAAACCTCATGAATGTGCAGCAATTTGTAGAAGTTGCTTCCATTGCAACTGGATTGTAATTTTCCCATACCATTAAAAATGATATTTTACTTAAGAAAAATACATACATCCTACCGTATGTTACTCAAGGGAAAGTTAAGGTGTTCTACCCCAATATTCTACCTTCTAAATCTCTAAAGTATATTTCCATTTTTATTAAGCTTTAATTAGTGCTGTTTATTCAGCTTAATTTGGTGGTTAAAGACCAATAAATATATTCCTGCAGCTTTACAACTATAAAGGATATTTCACTGAAAACAAGGGTATACATATCCATTGCTGAACTGTTGTTTTATCACTTACTACAGTAATACTCAGAGAATCATAAGAGCCATCTTTCTGTTTCCTAAAACAGTTTTTGCAAAGGAATTATTTTTCCTATTTCTCGGTGAAGGGAAGTGACTAAAATCAGGAGATTGTCCCTTTACAAAGCAGTACCAATAAGTCTTGGAGAGCAGATAACAACTTGGTGCATACCCCTAACAGTAACAACAACAAATTATTAAACAGAGTCAACAGTAACTTAAGTGTAATAACACTTTACAAGAACACTTCAATTATAAAATAAAAAATTAAAATTAAGGGCAACCAGAAAACCCCCAGAAAAATGAATTATACTTAATAATGAAACTAACTTGGAAAACTGCTCTAACCACTTTTACTCTGTGCACTGTAACATCTTTACACATTTACTTTATAAGGTGTGTTATTTTTGGATCAAGGACTTGGCAATGGATTTTAAATGTCTGCATTCTATGCCTGGATGCTTCTTAAATTTGGAAGAACCATGGTAATGTACAGTGACTATACATTCATCCAGCAGATCTGACCCCAGCAGCTTTCCAGCAGTACACCAGTCATACTCAGGCTTCCACCAGTCTTGGTTACCACTTGCATAGTGATCCCAACACATTCCCAGTCCCAGATTTTCCCAAAAACATTTGCTCAGCAATGTCCAGCCCTCTCTTGGACAGTTCAGATACTAGAAGACAGGATACTGGGCTAGATGGAACATTGGTCTGACCTAGTATGGCCATTCTTACCAATGCTGGCAGGATGACCAATTGGCTAAGGGGGCATGGGAAGATGTCTTGACTTCAAGGAAGATCTGATCCACTAGCCCCTGATCCAGGAACTACTTGTATGGGTCTAAATTTATGATTTATGATTTCACCCAATAGACTCAGACTCTAAGGTGAGAAGGGACCAATATGATCATCTAGTCTGACCTCCTGCACAACAGAACCTCACCCATCCACTTCTGTAAATGGACCTGACCTATGACTGAGTTATTAAAGTCTAAAATCATGGTTTAAAGCCTTTAAGGTACAAAGAATCCACCAGTAAGTGACCAGTGCCCCACGCTACAGAGGAAGGCGAAAACCCCCCAGAGCGTTTGTCAGTTTGCCCTGGGGGAAAAACTCCTTCCCGACCCCAAATATAGCTATCAGTTAAACCCTGAGTATGTGGGCAAGACTCACCAGTCAGACACCCAAGATAGAATTCTCTGTAATAACACAGAACCCACCCCATCTAACATCCCTTCACAGGCCATTGGCATATTTGCCAGTAGTCAAAGATCAGTCAATTGCCAAATTAGGCTGTCCCATCATAAATTTATCAAGTTCAGTTTTGAAGCCATCTAGGTTTTTTGCCCCCACTGCACCCCTTGGAAGTCTATTCCAGAACTTCACTCCTCTGATAGTTAGAAACCTGTGTCTAATTTCAAGTCTTAACTTCCTGATGGCAAGTTTATATCATTAGTTCTTGTGTCCACACTGGTGCTGAACTTAAATAATTCCTCTCCCTCTCTGGTATTTATCCCTCTGATGTATTTATAGAGAGCAATCCTATCTACCCTCAGCCTTCTTTTGGTTAGGCTAAACAAGCCAAGCTCTTTGCGTCTCCTCTCATAAGGTTTTCCATTCCTCAGATCATCCTAGTAACCCTTCACTGCACCTGTTCCAGTTTGAGTTCATCTTTCTTAAACATGGGGGAACAGAACTGCACACAGTATTCCAGATGAGGTCTCACCAACGCCTTGTATAATGGTACTAACACCTCCCTATCTCTACTGGAAATACTTCATCTGATGCATCCAAGGACCGCATTAGCTTTTTTCACAGCCACATCACGTTGGCGGCTCAAAGTCATCCTGTGATCAACCAATACACCCGGATCCTTCTCCTCCTCTGTCACTTCCAACTGATGCATCCCCAGCTTATAGCAGAAATTATTGTTATTAGTCCCTAAATGCATAACCTTGCACTTTCTACTATTAAATTCCATCCTATTTCTATTATCCAGTTTACAAGGTTATCCAGATTTTCCAATATGATATCCCAATCCTTCTCTGTATTGGCAATACCTTCCAACTTTGTGTCATCTGCAAACTTTATTAGCACATTCCCACTTTTTGTGCCAAGGTCAGTAATAAAAAGGTTAAATAAGATCAGTCCCAAGACCAATCCCTGAGAAACTCCACTAGTAACCTCCCTCCAGTCTGACAGTTCATCTTTCAGTATGACCTGCTGTAGTCTCCCTTTAACCAGTTCCTTATCAACCTTCCAATTAATTCCCATCTTTTCCAATTTAACTAATACATTTAACTAATTTAACTAATAACTAATTTAACTAATTAACTAACTAATTTAACTAAGTTAACTAATAATTCATAATTCCTCATATGAAACCATATAAAATGCCTTACTAAAATCTAGATAAATTAGATCCACTGTATTCCCTTTGTCTAAAAAGTCTGTTACCTTCTCAAAAAAGGATATCAGCTTGGTCTGGCACGATCTACCTTTTGTAAAGCCATGATGTATTTTATTTCAATGACCATTAACCTTAATGTCTTTAACTACTTTCTCTTTCAAAATTTTTTCCAAGACCTTGCATACTACTGAGGTCAAACTAACAGGTCTGTAGTTACTTGGATCACTTTTTTTCCCTTTCTTAAAAATAGGAACTATGTTAGCAATTCTCCAGTCATACAGTACAGCCCCTGAGTTTACAGATTCATTAAAAATCCTTGCTAATGGGCTTGCAATTTCATGAAGTAGTTCCTTTAATATTCTTGGATGGAGATAATCCGGCCCTTCCGATTTAGTCCCATTCAACTATTTGAGTTTGGCTTCTACCTCCCACGTGGTAATTTCTACCTCCATATTCTCATTCCATTAGCCACCCTACCACTATCCCCAAGCTCATCATTAGCCTCATTAAAAACGAAGAGAAAGTATTTGTTTAGATATTCGACCATGCCTAGATTATCCTTAACCTCTACCCCATCCTCAGTGCTTAGCAGTCACACTTCTTCTTTCTTTGTTTTCTTCCTATTTATATGGCTATAGAAGTATCAGTTTTTACTTTTACTATCAGTTTTTATTCCTTTTAAAGGTCCAACTCTACTTGGATTTTGGCCTTTGTCATTTTATCTCTACATGTTCTGACCTCCAAGAAGTAGCTTTCCTTCCAGATCTCCACATCTTCCACTCCATGTAGGCTTTCTGCTTTCTCTTAATCAACTGTCTGAGATGCTTACTCATCCAGCTTGGTCTACAACTCTTGCCTATGAATTTTTTCCCCTTCCTTGGGATGTAGACTTCAGATAGTTCCTGCAACTTTGACTTGAAGTAATTCCAAGCCTCTTCTATCTTTAGATCCATGAGTTCTTCAGTCCAGTCCACTTCCCTAAGTAATTCCCTTAATTTTTTAAAGTTAGCCCTTTTGAAGTCAAAGATCCTAATCACAGATCTATTTTGTTTATCCTTCCATTTAGTTTGAACTGAATTAGCTCATGGTCGCTCGAACCAAGGTTGTCCCCTACAACCAGTTCTTCTATAAGGTCCTCACTACTCACCAATATCAAATCTAAAATTGCATCCCACCTTGTTGGTTCAGTAACTATTTGGTGAAGGAATCTGTCAGCTATCACATCCAGGAAAATCTGGGCCCTATTATTACTACTAGCACTTGTCCTCCAGTCCATATCTGGGAAGTTAAAATCTCCCATAATCACACAGTTTCTCACACTAGCGTTTCACACACTAGCACTTCACACACTAACATTTACTTCATTAAAAGCCTTAAAGAGGTCCTTATCCATGTCCAAATCAGATCCTGGTGGTCTGTATCACACCCTAAACACTATCCCAGGGGAAACTCTAATAGTTTTCTTCCCCAATGTGATTTTTACCCAGACAGACTCTTTCTTATCAATTCCATCACTTCTAATTTCTTTACAGTTTACCTCATCATTGATATATACTACTACTCCACCACCTTTGCCTTTATATCTGTCTTTCCTAAACAGCACATATCCTTCAATACTTGTACACCAGTCATGACTACTATATCACCATGTTTCTGTTATCCCTATAATATCTGGTTTCACTTCCTCTACCAGTAGGTCTAGTTCCTCCATTTTGTTACCCAGGCTCCTTGCATTGGTATACAAACATCTTAATTTTTGCTGTTTGACTTCGCTCGCTTTCCTTATCTGATTTGGCAGTCATTCTACTGCCAATATCGCCTATTAGACTAGTATCTACACTACCCTATTAATGTCCATTCTCCTGTCCACTGCTGTGTCCTTTCTTACTTCATTTTCCTCCCTCTCAATGTTAAAATCAGGCATGGAGATTCTCTGGGCATCTCCCAACCATCTTCCCCAAATTCCTAGTTTAAAGCTCTCAACCTCCATCCTAGAAGTTTTTGCCAACCTCCATCCTAGAAGTCCATTTCCCTCCCTACTCAGGTGAAGTTCACCCCAAGAGAACAGTCCTCTGTCCATGAATGCCTCCCAGTGACCATACATCCCAAAGCCCTCCTTATAGCACCACTACCTGATCCATCTGTTGAGCATCAGAATCTTGTCATGCCTTTGTTGTCCTCCTCTAGGGATACGCAGAATCCTACTGCAGATCACCTGAGCCTCGATTTCCTTAAGAGTCTTCCCCAGCCTGGCATAGCCTCCTTTGATACGTTCCAGTGAGAATCTAGCTATATCATTTGTATCCACATAAAGGACAATCCGTGGTTTCTTTCCCACTCCCGATAGGATCCTCTTCAGCCTCAGTTCCACATCCCATATCTTAGCACCCGGCAGACAGCACACCCTTCTGTTCTCTGGATCAGCTCTGGTGACAGGCTTGTCTGTTCTTCTCAGCAGGGAGTCCCAATCACATATACTTGCCTTTTCCTGGTAACGATGAGATTCTCCGGCCTATCCCTGTTCTTTCTGGCTGCAAGTCATCTCATCTTCTATTCTACTTTGCAATCCTCTGCAGCCATTCCTGTATCCTCCTGGGGCTCTTATTTGGTGGTATCTCCATTGGCTCATCCACTCTTTGTATAGGACTAGCTGCTCTTCTCTTCTTCCTTGCCCTCCCATCTTCAGCAACCATCTGCTGTGCCCTATTTCTGAGCTCTATTTCTCCTTCACTAGCCCGTCTTTTTCTCTGCCAGGTTCTCACAGTCACCTGTTTCCACTAGCCACTTTCCTCATCCAGCATTCTCCCCTCAGAGTTCACTGGTCCTGCTTCCATCTGCAGGTCTGGGTTTTTCCCTTCAGCCTCCTCATTCCTTTGCACCATCATCTGCTCGAACCCCTTCTAAACTTAACCAGAGTTTCCACCTGCATCTCCAACCCTCAAATCTTCTCTTCCACCAGCTCTATGAGGCAGCACTTCATACAAACAAAGCTCTTTTGATGTACTCCCTCCAGGATCACGTACATCCCACAGCTTCCACATCCAGTCATCTTCATTGTCTCTTCCACTGCCTGAGTGACTACCACTATCGCCTCCGTATTTGTCATAGCCTTTCCCCACAGATCCTTTCAGTGAGAGACACAAAGACAAAAACCCCACCAAAACAACCCCCAATAAGCACCCCAACAATATCACAACACCACACACCCCTACCCAAACTCCCCTTGCAAACTCCCGTTTTCAGCTCTGTTTGCTGCCTCCTGTGCAGCTGCATGATTGAGTGGCTGCCTTTATAGGGCTCCTAATTATGGAAGCCCCGCCCCCTAATTAGGCTCAGCTGATGTCAGTTCACCACCCAGTACCAGCTCATGCAAACTGAAAGGGAAGAAAAAAAAAAAACACGAAACAAAACAAAACAAAAAACAAACACACACTGTCACACTGGCTTGATGGGGGCGGGGGGGTTGTGTATTTATTATATTATTTAACATCAAATGTCAAAATCATAGTAATTCATGTGAGATATGCCATGTCATATACTGTTAGAAAGGCTATAATGTGCTAAGTAAGATGATGATGTTTATGTTCATGTGTTATATGTGTAATGGAAGTTATGAATATGTTTGATATATCAGTATTTCAAATTGTGCTGTGTCTGGGCCACACCCCAGACAGGATGGCTGCAGCAATAGCCTGCCTAATGGCTCATTAAGAAATTCACAGGTACAAGGAGCCCAGGGGGAGAAGCCAGGGATATACCTGATGTGTCACCAGGACTCACTTATGTGACTCTGGACTCCATTTTGGTTGCTGCAAAATTCCACAAGCAGCATGGCACAGACCAAAAGACATAAAAGGCAGCTGCCCGGGATCCATTTTATCTTTTCAGTCTTTCGTCTGTCTTTAGTCTCCAGCCTACCTCTGGATTAACTCATCTACAACTGAACCAAACTGAAGCTGTGAAACAAAGGACTGAGACCCATCCAGGTACTGGATGTACACCAGAGGGACTATACAAGCCTGCAAACTCCACAATTCTTCTAGAAACCTGATATATATGGACTTTCAAATCATTTGTATGTATCTGATTGCTCTAATCCTTTAACATTTTTCTTATAGTTTGTTTCTTTCTTTTATAATTCTTTCAGTTACTAAAGGACTGGCTGGCAGCGTGGTATTTTGGGTAAGATCCAAACTTATACTGATCTGGTACTGTGGCTGACCCTTTTGGGGTCAGGAGAAATCTTTTTGGTTAAGAGCATAGAGTTTTAAATAACTCATCTCTTTACTGGACCTAGTGGCTGATTGGGAGCTAGAGACTGAAATGCAGTAAAGGGGGCTGTGTATATTTGTATTTTGGCTTCTTGATAACTGGTATGGGGAATCAGAAGCAATGTTTGTGGATGGTTGGGAAGTCTGACTTCAGGGTCATGCACCAGAGCTGGGAGAATCTGCTCTCCTTTTGCAGCCTGCCCTGACCTTGGCATTTTCAGGTAGCTACCCTAGGCACGGACAGGTCACACACACAACTCCACAAAACTCATCCACTGCCCCTAAGGCCCACTCAAACTCCCCTGTTTTCAGCTCTGTTTGCTGCTCCTGTGCTGCTGTTTACAGGGCACTACCCATTCTCATATTTTCAGGGATTTCCTGCAGTAGTTGTCATAACTGGCTTTCTCCAACTGTATCAGTTTTGGTAGCCTGATTGTTTATCTGAATTACAACCAACTTTTGGGATACCAGTTTTACAACAGCTTTTATTCCAGAAGGATTTCCCTGCTTCCAAGAACTTTTATGTACCGTAGCTGTTCCTGGAGTACAACCAGCCTTAAATGTAAACACCCCTCTTTGTGGATGCATTGTGGTAACTACAATTTGGATCAGAAATCATTTACTAATTTCTGATGGTCACTGGACTGCCAAAGGCCAATAGATCTTGCAGGTCATCTGTCAATCAAGTGCACCAGAACTATCTTTGTATGGCTTGTAACCACTGAGACTTCAAGTATCCACTGATACTGTGGAAACATTTAGATACCAGAAATACTGCCAGAGCCATCAGTCCCAACATCTACAGCCTTGCTGAAACCTGCTTCTTCTGGCAAATCCTCTCTGGCAGAGGTGGAGCAAGATGTGTGCTTCAGTTGTTTGTGGAATAAACTAGGAGACTTTAGATTGTTTCGCTTAAAACCCAGTGATTTTAGTACAAATCTCTGTCAAATCTCTGTCTTGATCAGCTCACCATCCAGCTAGAGGAAAGCATGCACTTCTCCAGTCTGTGTAAATACACCCCTACAACGGTCAGGAATTTTGCAGAGGCACACAGTGTTGACACCAAGCCCAAAGGCAAATCTCTATCAGAGTCTACGATACATCCAGTAGCTGGGATATGCAAACATGTTGTCATCTGCCGTGTGCAGAGCACATAGTCACCTTTCTCTAGAATGGGCATGATGGTTCCCAGAGACACCATTTTGAACTTTTATTTCACCTGTTAGAAGTTAATAAAAATAAATAATGAAAAGTGAATAAAAGTGTGATAGCTAGGAAAGGCCTTGCCCGAAGTCTAAATCACTTAATTAATCCCTTTTTATAATAAAAATGGATTATCCTCATTAGATTAATTAAACTTTAACTTAATCAGGTAATTTGCAATTGAATTTCTCTGTTCAGTTCCACTTTCAGATTCTTTTATTAAAATCATAGTTCAGTCTGCTTAGTTGAGTCTAACTAAAGCTCGTGGATCTTTAGATGGATGTAGAACAGATGAATAGTGATCTTAGGGTAGTAAGTAGATTTCTGACATCTTCTGTTTCCTATCTTTCACTTTTGAACTTAAAACAACAAATTTCTAAACCGTTACATAACTTTCCCTTACACCAATTTACAAATCTACTATTACTCTTTTTATTATTTTCTGCACGAATCCTCATTTTTTTTCCTGCTCACTGTCTCCTACATGGGATAATTAACTGTTATACTTTGTTACTTAATGTCTAAATTCTAGCCTCTCTCTGAAATCACTTTGTATCCATCATTTCTCCAAAGGTAACAGCTGTAACATATCCTCACTTTTGAGTCCAAGGATTAAAAAGGATAGGAACTCTCAGAGTTTGCACGTCTTTATACATTTGTCTGTAGCATGGGTAGCAGTGAAATTACAGGAACACTTCAGCCAAAAATTTCAAACCCTGAAGTTATGCACTTAAAATTCTCATACTAAGGCACTTCCACCAGTGAAATGCAATTAAAAGTTAGAATTGTATTAAATATAAAAACTGAAAACCAGGAGAAATGCATTTTGTTATCAGCTTACAGCTAATAACAAAATGCTTTGATCTATTTAGGGCATCCCCATGCCGGGGGCGGGAGGAGAAATCACCAAGTTCCTAGGAAGGTCAGTTTTTATATTTGTCAGGAAATATAAAATTGACTTTATAGTGTGTAATTCTAGTGAATTACTTATATCTGACTGCAGGATTAGCTGAATGCAGTATATATGGAGTGAGAAACAAAACAAACACATGGATCTGCTCCACTGGGAACACCAGATGCTACATAGTGATGTATACTGGGAAATTGAATTCTCCAGTGAGTTGTGGTCAGAGCCAGACAGATACAATATATCCATCAGCACAGCCCCTGTCAACTTTCCCATTCCACACCCTGGAATCTCTCTACTAGAGAATGAAGGTCTCAAAATTTCACAATGAAAACTCAGCAAAGAAGACAAATGGCAAAAATGGTGGTCTTGTTATAAAAACATAACACACATGTCTCTGTCAGAATAACAAACTTCATACAATATGTAAGTTCTTAGGGGCAGGATCTATCTTTTCTTTGTGTGTACACTCCCTAGCATAATGGAGACCTGATCGCTGATTGTGATCTCTAGTTACTACTATAATACAAGTACATAATAAATATAGTTTAAGGAAGATGGTATTTCTGAGTTATTAAACATAAAACAATTGTTCTAGAGAGTGATGTTTAAGTGATCGCATAACGATCTCATTAGGTTTCCAACCTCTCTGCCCCTGAATTGTCTCCAGTAACTATGATTTAAGAAGAGCATTACTCTCTATTGGTGTAATAAGAGAGTATGTATCACTCCCAAATTGAAACTGAAACTTAATTTATCTGTAAGGAATATTCCAATTTAAATCTTGTTTGGAATCTTCTCAGAAGCTGTGAATGTGAATCAGTTTTTAAGTAGAGTGGTGGTATTATAAGAGCACAAAGAAATATATGCAACTTTAAGCATAAGCAGTCAAGTCCCTTTTGATGCTCTTGAGCCCAATGCAATCCTACAATGTAAAACAAGGTAATTCCTGACCACTCTTATAAGTACTCATCCCAAAGTCCCTTAAGAACTGATAACTTGAATGAAGCAGCCTATTTCCAAACAAGCTAGGTTACTGACCATGAATGCTGAAGAGTTTCAACTACAAACAGCCTCACCTCAGTCCCTGGAGGCACTTGGAAGAGAGAAAGGTGATCAGGAATAGTCAGCATGGATTCACCAAGGGCAAGTCAGGTCTGATCAACCTGATTGCATTCTATCATGAGATGACTGATTCTGTGGATGAGGGGAAAGCAGTGGACATGATATATCTTCACTTTAGCAAAGCTTTTGATACAGTCTCCCACAATATTCTTGCCAGCAAATTAAAAAAGTATGGGTTGGGTGAATGGACTATAACATGGATAGAAAGCTGGCTAGATCATCGGGCTCAATGGGTAGTGGTGAACAGCTCGATGTCTAGTTCGTAGCCGGTAACAAGCAGCGTGCGCTAGGGGTCGGTTCTGGGGCCAGTTTTGTTCAACTTCTTCATTAATAATATGGAGGATGGGGTGGATTGCACCCTCAACAAGTTTTCAGATGACAGTAAGCTGGGGGGAGTGGTAGAAACGCTGGAGGGTAGGGATAGGATAGAGTGACCTAGACAAATTGGAGGATTGGGCCAAAAGAACTCTGATGAGGTTCAATGAGAACAAGTCCTGCACTTAGGACGGAAGAATCCCATGCATCGCTACTGACTGGCTAGGTAGCAGTTCTGCAGAAAAGGACCTGGGGGTTACAGTGGACAAGAAGTTGGCTATGTGTCAACAGTGTGGCCTTATTGCCATGAAGGCTAACAGCATATTGGGCTGCATCAGTAGGTGCATTGCCAGCAGATCAATGGGAGTGATTATTCCCCTCTATTTTGCACTGGTGAGGCCTCATTTAGAGTACGGTATCTAGTTTTGGGCTCCCCACTACAAAAAGGATGTGGACAAGATAGAGAGAGTCCAGCGGAGGGCAACGAACATGATTAAGAGGGCTGGATTAGGAGGGCTGGAGAACATGACTTATGAAGAGAGGCTGAGGGAACTAGGCTTGTTTAGTCTGCAGAAGAGAAGAATGAGGAGGGATTTGATAGCAGCCTTTAACTACCTGAAAGGGGGTTCCGGGGAGGATAGAACTAGGCTGTTTTCAGTGGTAACAGATGACTGAATTAGGAGCAATGATCTCAAGTTGCAATGAGGGAGGTCTAGGCTGGATATTAGGAAAATCTTTTGCAGTAGGAGGGTGGTGAAGCACTGGAATGGGTTAGATAAGGAGTGGTGGAATCTCCATCCTAAGAGGTTTTTAAGGTGCGGCTGGAGAAAGCCCTGGCTGAGATGATTTAGTTGGAGTTGGTCCTGCTTTGATCAGGGGATTGGACTAGATGACCTCCTGAGGTCCCTTCCAACCCTAATCTTCTATGATTTTATAATTTCCAGAGTAAAATTACATTTTCACTGCAAGAGGTGCCCTCACACTTGCAGATATGGGGACATGATTAAGAAATTATGCTTTCTTTTTTTGCTGTAAAAACAAAAGACCTTTTTAATGGATAGCTTTTAAATTATGAAATTTAATACACCAGGATTTATAATTTCAGCATTGCAACATAGTAATGTAGAAATCAATGCATCATGGATCTGTGAAATACAAAGTAACCTCACACAGCTTTTGGATTACAGGGGCATCAGAAATCCTATGCATTTTAACTGTGCAAATGTAGCTGGGAAACTCAGTCAAGGAGTAAAGTGGGAAAACATGGAAAATAGCATGAAGACATGGGAAACAGAAACCTAGAACTGCAGTGAAACATACAGAATCAGGTTGATTTCAGGGACAGATTTTTGACAGCGGCTCTTGACTTTGCAACTTCAGATTTCTGTGATCACCACATCTGAATTTTTGAGCACAAACCAGACAGACATATAAAATGCATCTGCATAGACACAAATGTATTTGGGAGGTAGGTTAAGGATACTTAGAAAGTGTTGCCACCACATTAACTGCTACGGTATACAGTGCAACAGCTGCCTTATTATTGCAGACTAATGGATTTGCATTCCAACAACACGCAGGAATTAAGCTTGGGACTCAAAATACAAAATTACACACTATATTTGAACCAATCAAATATAAAATGTCACCAACTGAGAATTAGAAGCCACACAGTGAAGTACACAAACAAATAAAGTTATGGCTGGTTAACTATATGTTCTATTTTTATTATTACCATTTTTATGCACCATCCCTGCGGTTGTTTTACTTAAACCCATTGGAGCCAGAAGAGGAAATTAAAACAATATACAAAAATATATGTACTGTATGGCTGTGGTTCCCCATCATGCTCCCCAACTAAGATTAAATGTATTCCCCTTCCCTAGATTTTCCAACTGGGATTACATAACTCATATTTTCTGACTATTCTATTATCAGTTTTAAACTAGAATAGGAGGCAGTTCATCAAGTTAAATATTTGTTTTGGTTTCTTGGGACCACTCACATCTGGAAATATTTTTTTGTAAATCTAGCAAAAACAATCTATCTATCTAAAGATATGATACCATCACCCTCAAATTAAATGTGCGCTTTGCATCACTTAAACATATGATTGGCCTAGTATTAAAAAGGTATAGCCAAACCTGTCACAGCCTTTTAAAATACTAGTCTGTTTCAAGCCAGAAGGAGGCTAAGGGGAAGGCAGATGTACAGCTCATAACTACTTACTAGGAAACAGAATCTTAACTGTTCTGCCCTGGTGCACACTAGAATAAAATCTTTAGTTGCCCACCCACAGGCAGCAAACAGAGCTAGGCCAACACTGTTAAGAATAACAAACACGTCTATGAAACATTTTTACATCTAGTAATATTCACCTTCTTCCTTTCCCAACAGAAAGACAGCAATTTTGAAATTTACCCTTCCAGGAGAAAAGCTGTACAAAATATGAAAATACTCACCTCTCTCTTTGCTGTGATTAACATATTGAAATGGAGATGAAGTTCTACATTTTAGGTTAGTTTCTTTTGTTTGAAAGGAGGTATTTTGCCAGTAACAGTTTCTAAATCTTTAATCACTCAGAGAGATTATCAGCAAGCCTGGAAAATGCAAGGAAACCGATCTATCAGAAACTTACCATAATGCATGTAACCATTGCCTTTGGTAGGATCCAGGTGAATAGCCTTCAGGAAGTACTTTTCTGCCTCACTCTTGCGGCCCTTAAAGAAAAAGAAAGAGAGAAAATGTATTATCTTAATACTGAGTCACCATGGAGCCATCATGTTCAGCCTACCACACATGCTACTACACTTTCCAAATTCCAGGCACTACAGCAAAACAGTTACTTTTATTACCAGATTCAATCTAAGTAAATAGGAAATAAATGGCAAAATACTTCATTAACACAGAGTTGAGGTTCACACATTCATAGATTCCAAGGCCAGAAGGGAACATTGTGATCATCTAGTCTGATGCCCTGTATAACACAGGCCATCGAACCCTCTGAAAAAAAAAAAAAATCCTAGAGCACATATTTTATATTAAAAAACCATCCAATCTTGATTTAAAAATGGTCAGTGATGGAGAATCCACCAAGACCCTTGGTAAATTGTTCCAGTGGATAATTACCGTCGCTTTTAAAAATGTACTCCTTTTTGTCAGTTTGAATTTGTCAAACTTCATCTTACAGCCATTGGATTGTGTTGTATCTTTGTCTGCTAGACTGAAGAGCCCATTATCAAATATTTGTTGCCAATGCAAGTACTGATAGGCTATAATCAAGTCACCCCTTAACCTACTCTTTGTTAAGCTAAATAGACAGACCTCCTTGAGTCTATCACTATATGGCATGTTTTCTAATCCTTTAAATCATTTTGTGGCTCTTCTCTGAACCCTCTCTAATGTAGCAACATCCTTCTTGAACTGTGGATAGCAGAACTGTACACAGTATTTCAGCAACAGCGACAAATCTACTGGTAAAATAACCTTTCTATGCCGGTGACAGCTTGTGCCTTTCCAGAACATAGGAATACAAAGTTAGGGAAAATGCCCACGTAACCTTATTTTTGCCTCCTTGGAGATGGCAAGAGCCACAAACAACTATCTGCGTGCACCGCAGCTGCCTTTAGTGTAGCTGTACTGAATGGTTTCAATGGTGGAAGCCGTAGGTGAGGCAGGTTGGTGGAGGTTTGTTCGGCGATGAGGATTAGTTTGAGGAGCATCACTGAGATGTGATTATGATAGAAGAGTGTGCCCTAGCCTCGTGTACAAGTAAAGAAGAGGGAAGCATGTGTGTCTTGAGGAGCTAGTTTGTATCCTTTTATTGCAACATTGTGCTATAGTAGCAAGGTCCTGGGGGCCAGGGGTCTTGCCACAGGAATTGTGAGTAGGGCGGTGAGATAAGAGACCTGTCTACAGGTGTACTGATGGGTAAGGGAAAGTAGAGGGTTAGATGGTATTGTGAGTAAGTGCGAAGGGTTGTTAAATTTCTCTAGCACAAGTATTCCATCAGGAGAGTAGGCTATAGCTGTTTCTATACTTAAATGCTGCAGCAGCACAGCTGAATGAGAACACCTAAGGAAATGCACAGAGCCTGAAATAATCATTCTGATATGTGTGAATGTCAGCAGGTGTTTTCATCTCCTCTCCCCAGTGCTGGAAAGCCTCTGATATGCAAGAAATATACCTATTCTCAACTCTTCTCCCAGTGTCTGCAGTGTGTTCTCAGTGCATGCTCCCAGTATGCCTGTTCTCACCTGCACACCCAAAGGGGAGCTTCCTCAGATCCTGCATGCATAGCAGGGCTGGAGGGGGGAGAGAGAGATAGGCTCAGACCCTCAGACAAGGCCCTCCAGATCTCAGCTTGAACTGTGGGGACAAGAGCCCCATAGATGGGCTAGGGTCCCCAGATTGTGGCATACACACAGGAGAGAAATGTGGGGCTGACAGGCACCGCTGCCATTATTTTCCCTTTGTCACACACCCCCAACACCCCTCCCCCACTCCTCTCTTACCTGCCCGTCCATCCTCCTAATCCCCTTCACTACGCAGCAAACCATTCTCCCCCTATTTCCATCTACTCTTCCATCATTAATCCATCCTCCCCTCTCAGCCATACATATATGCACGTATAATTTATTTTTGTTTCAAAAATATTCTGCCATATTTCAGATTAAAATCATTTCTCCAAAATAAAACAACCCCCACCCCTTTGACAGAAACTGCTTGGAACAATGTCTCCTTTTCTGTTTCAGTTTTTTGCCCTGAGTTAGATTTGAATGTATAGTGCCCATTTGGTGCTCAGAGTCAATGGCTGAAACAGACCCTCAGAGCCATACATATCCTGTGAATCATAGGTGCCTTTCAACACTCTTGACATGCTTGCTGGAACACCTAATTGGAAAAGCAAACTCTTCTAATAATGCTTTAATGTGGTTTCCCTGAAGGGCTGGTGGTTGTCATTCACTCTGCTGGGATAACCCTCAAGGGTTTGAACCCTGGTTTGGTCTCTATCTGTGTGCAAAACTACATTGCCAGAACATATCAACTTTAAGAAAAGCTGTCCCCCCCACCTTCCTCCGGGCCTGTATCTCAGGAACTCCTTGTTCAAATGGCCTTGTTTAAATTTAGATCACTGACCAAACCCTGCAACCACATGAGACACATGAGATTTCAAGGCAATCCAAGCAACCATATGAATTTTAGAGCTCTTACAAGAATCAAGCTTTAAACAGAAAGCCTGTGTTGACCCTAACTATAGCAGAGTTGGAGTTCTGCTATACCATTCAAGGGTTACTACAAGTTTTCTGGTTGACTATTTTATGCTGCAGATCTCTAGGCACAGAGAGAAATCTGTTCGACACTGTCAATGTTCAGGATTTAAAGAAAAAGTGGAAATTCATTGTAATAAATATTGTAAGAGACCTTGGTAAACTGTGAGCTACAAGCTACTTTTCTGGACGAGTGTCAGGATACACATTACTCCAAAACAAAACTGAGGTAAGAAAATGAGAGAGAGATACATTCATATGCTAAAAATACACACTGGTTTCATAACATAGCACAGTGCACAGAGTATTTTGTAAAATCTTTACAAATGAATGTATAACAAATATGAGATATATTGAAGTGTCACACTCTTCCACACTCACATCTGAAAAAAAGTTTTCATGGGAAGTAAGAGCTTTGTGGGTCATGAGCATACTGTAAAACATAAAAATGATACTGTGTAGTTAGTTCTACCAATCTTTTAAGGAAAATGTCTTGGACCTGGTGAACTTCCAAAGTTGTTATAAGAAAGGCAGGAGAAAGACACAGAAAAAGTTATAAAATTAACAGACCACAGTTTTGTTAATAAAAATCAACACTACCTTGTTGCTTAGTACACCAAGCCACTAAAACCAAGACACACTATTGTGTGTCCAGGGCCAGAAGTCTAGGGCTGATTACTCTTTCCTCATGGAGAAAATAACCAAACTGTATTATACCAATAGTTGGATATCCTATCTCGGACACTAGCCAGTATCAACTATTCAATAACATGGCTATGGCTGTAGCGTAATTCCTAGCCCCAAGCAGTAAGTAGGTTTGTATTATGAGACCAGAGGGCCTCAGAATTAAAATGACGTATTTTAACTAAATGTAGCTGACGTGGAAGTAAGGCTTCTTGGTCTGTTATTCTCTGGACTGCCCTGAGTGCCATTTTAAAGGTACATACAACATAGCCGACCTTCTAATCACTTGGTATAGAAGCAGATTTTAATGAGATTGCATAATGCATGCATTCTGTACCGTTGGCATCTAGCCCATAAATTAACATTCAAACAATAGCAAGGATCGCTCATAATTTTAATTACTCCAAATCCTCAGCTCACCCCTCCCTCAACAGCCTGAGAAGAGAAAGAAAAGGAACTTTGCAGAAAGTTAACAAGTGCATATATTGTACAAGCTTACAGAGATCCCTGCCTCCACCAGTGAAATGGAGCTACCTCTGTGGGAGAAAGGCAGCAATTATTTTTAAACAGCACGCAACAATAGTTCAGCACAAGAAGTGAAGAAGAACACTGTATCCAATTAAAACTGCCAGGGGAATTCAGGCAGAGAAAGCAATTACTCAAGTTGAAATTGGTTCAGGACACTGTTAGTTAACATCCTTACTCTGGCAAAAAGGGTCATGTCACAAAGTCCAGCCTGGAGACTCCAAAATTGCAGGCAGAGACTGCATGCATCACTACTGCCAACTGAATAAACATTTACAGCTCTTGTATCATCGCTCTTTAGCAGACTAATACAATTCGTCTTAGCTGACTTCATTCTGTCTCATGCACACTCAGGTTACTATTCCTACCTAAAAAAGAACAGTTCACTGAAGGTGATCATAAAATATGAACCTTCTGCTTATAGACCTACGTTTATAGGACCACAAGTATTGGTCAAATATACTTTACTTTCATCTATTCAGTTCACCAGAATACGTTACCACTATATTCTGGTTGGCACTTTCAAAATGTAATACTGTGCCCACTTTAAGCCATTCAGAGGAGCTAGAGTACATAATGGAGACAGGGCCCATACACATAGCATCAAAAGAATGACTCATATTGAGAGGCCAAAATACCTATTAACAAAAAGAGGGAAAAAAGTCTGATATTAATCAGCCCAGGCATAAAGTGAAGTGACAGCAAATGAATAGTGCAGAACCATTTGTTCAGGTTGGCCGTTGTTTTAATATATTCACATTTGTCAAAAAATGATTAAGAATGTTCTCTTCCAGAGTGACATGCTGAAGGAACTTGCGTCACACTCCATCTAAAGAGTCCTCTTCTGTGCCCTTTGTCTACGGTTAAAATGTCAATATATTGGCACACATTTTGCAAGCTTTACTTAGGTGTCAAATTATATAAACCCTAATCATTTGACAAAATCAGGCTATATCACTATAAAACTTTGACATGTATCAAACTTATAACTTCTGTCAGGCAATAACTTTTTCAACTAGCCACTGTCAGTATTCCTTTGCTGGCACAAGAGGATGCATGTGGTGAAGTAGTGGGTTTATAGGACAACACCTATCTTTTTCCCCACTTCACTGTAAGGATTCAGTGCTAAGTAGAAAACAGGATAGAAGGGGACAAGTTCTATATTTTAAGGGAAATCCACAAATAGTTATTAAAATAGTTGAAACCTTAAATTGCTGCAGACTGGCACACTGCATGAATATTCATTTTTATGTGTAATAACCCACACAAATGAAGGCATTAAAGACCACTGGAAAGCTCCCAATTTTTAACAGCAGGGTGAGCAGTTGTATATGTACATGCACATGCCTTGGAAACCTCACAAAGTGAAAATACAGCTTTATAACTGCACAACAGAATCTTATTTCAAGGATAAAATGGTTATTCATAAGTTTTTAATGGGAGGACTCAATGGCTTTGAGGATTAATAATGAGATAAAAACGCCTTTCAGCTACAGGTCACCAGTTCACATCCAGTCCAACTCAGAAGCAAACAAAAGTGTGCCATATGACAGCTTCTTCTTTGATTGTGAGAAATAAATAGATGGTCTCAGCCCACATTCTAATGGAGAAGTGCCAACTTTACACATACACACAAAACACACCATAATTAGTTGGCATGTCAGTGAGGGAACAAGGGATTCAACACTCATAAAAACTGTACTGTCTGACTTCTGGAGCAGATTCAGCCATAAGCGAGTGAAGGCGCATTAGAAAGTCAGTTTGCAAAAAGCTCATAATGCCGCTATCCACACTATATTTGTCTCAGCCTTATCAAGAGGGCCATAATTTAGACAAAATACCCATTCTGCTCAGCAAGAGTTACTTCCATGAGGAAGATCTCCTTGCTCATTTTGCTTGAGCATAAATAGCAGGGGACATACTCCCATCTTCTATCACTCCAGCATCCCATGTGAAGTTAAATTAAAAAACAACAAACAAACATTGTAACTAAAACATGAATCTAATATGCAGAAATTATACTAGGTGGCATGGTTTTCAAAAACATCTCAGCTACAGCAGTTCCCACGGACCCTAATGGGACTAGTTGGGTGTTCAACAATCAAGCCATGTTAAATAGATAAGTATGGATTTAGAAGCCTAGTTTTAGGTATCCATTGTTGAAAACGTTTGCTGTAGTGTTCTTCGTAGCTGTCATGTCTACCAGAAATGTTCAGGCTATGGGCCTCATTCTACAAATACTGCCAGATAGTGCTGAATTGGGCCCTCCAATAAAATATTTTGAAATTACCATGATTGAGGGAGTGACTGGAGGAAAGAAAGCTAGCCATTTAAGGAAAGTTCATATTCTATCCAAATCAGCTGGCATGTATTTCCTTGATTAAAATACTAACATACTTAGGACAGAGAAAATAACTCTCCCTTGCCCAACCCAGAAATGCTGGCTTTTTCCACTAACAGCAGTTTCTCCTCACTCTGCTTGCAGAATTTGCAACGCTCATGTTGAGGCAGCTGGTGTACTTCAGGCTGCTAGAGACCTTAGAATCCCAAACAATTAATAAGATTCAGAGATTAAGCAGCTCTGAATAAATGCACTTGCACAGATTCATAAGCACTGCTAGCTACCAATTAGGTGGCTCCCCTAACTTCATTCATTCCATACATGGGTGTCCATTAAAAATGTTAAGAATTACCTCTTTAATCCTCAAAGATACTGTGACAAAGCTCTTCCTCTACCTCGGTGGGTCCAGTGCTTCCTTCTAGCTGTAGGTCAGGGAACTGCTTCACCCCTTAGTGTTCTTCCACCCTCTAGTTGTGGGGGAAGGTAATACAGCCTCTCTAAGATGGCCACTCCCTGCTGGGTCCCAATCCTGTCTCTGGTTCTCAGAGGCCCTTACCCTCTTGGCTGGGGCTCTTGCCCCTCCTGTGAATGGCTGGTGGGGGTGGGGGCAGTTCCACCCTTGACTCCGGGCTCCAACCTAGGGACCCTACAAGTAGCAGCCTAGTGCTGTGGCTTCAGGAAAGCTGCTAACATGTCCTCCTTTATGACATCCCACTACTTGTTCTTGGGTCAGCCTCTCTGTTTTTAAATTCAATCTTAAAATCTGTTGAATTCTCTTAACCCACAGTTGTCAGGACTGTGCTTTACATGATCAAATCATCTGAGTTTGCACTTCCTCTATTCTTCATGTATGGATGTTACTTTGAGCACATCTCTAACATATATAATAGAACCTCAGAGTTACAAACACCAAAGTTAGGAACTGAACAGCAACCACACACCTCATTTGGAACAGGAAATATGCAATCAGGCAGCAGAGACAAAAAAAACCAAAAAACCAAATACTGTACAGTACAGTACTGTGTTAAACATAAACTACTAAAAAAGGAAAAGTTTTTAAAAGATTTGACAAGGGAAGGGAACTGTTTCTGTGCTTCTTTCATTTGAATGAGGATGGTTAAAAGTAGCATTTTTCTTCTGCATAATAAAGTTTCAAAGCTGTATTAAGTCAATGTTAAGTTGTAAACTTTTGAAAGAACAACCCTAATGTTTTGTTCAGTTACAAACAACCTCCATTCCCAAGGTGTTTGTAACTCTGAGGTTCTACTGTACATTCCTCATGTGGTCTTTCTTTTACCACTCATCCATCTCAACATTCGCATTACTGTGGAACAGATCATTTGCTTGTGTTATATGAAATCAATACAAAGAAAAAATAGTGCAGTACATGAAAGGGAGTATGGAATACCAATTTTATTTTAGAACTTTTTAAAAAAAACAACAACATCTATTTATTATTTTGTTTTTTTGCTCTTCCTTAGTGTCTAAGAGGAATTTACCAAACAGGAATAAAAAACTTTTATTAATACAATTGGACTATAAAAAGTATTAGGCAAATTTTAAAGAAAAAGATTTATTCATACACTTAGAGATATATTTACTGCATGGAAAATATTGTGTATTCACCCTGTCATTGTTCTATAGACTGTTATTATATTCTGAAAACATAATGAAAGCAGAATGGATCCATGTGAAATTAATTTCCATACTAGGCACTTTTCTTTCCATCCAGTCCTAAGTAACTTTTTATCATTTTTGATGAAGTACAGTATTAATGTCTACCTGTGTTCCATGATTGTAAATTCACTATCTTCACATACTGTTTTCATTTAGTTCCATAAATTCCTTTGGAAGAGAATTTGGCTTATAGTCTGCATTCTTCTGTGATTACAGACAAATCTACTGTATGTAGACTAATAACAGGTAATGGGGGGGGCCCTATATTGTATCATCAACAAAATAAAGATTTCTTTCTTTCATGAAAACAGTTCATTGTGACTTTGCCTTCCCTGCTTCCAGTCACGAGCTTTAAATTTGTGTGAATGAGAAGGAGCAATTTATGGCTTCCACTATCCTATTTACAGGAGCAAGACACAGTATCATTTACCAACTGGTAATCTGAATACCTTTTAAAATGATTTTTACAATGACCGAGCATTTCATTTTACAATTAATTAGTCTCACAGAATTTTGGCATAGTCAAAAATATGTCCTAATGGAATTTGAGAAGTGTATTCATGGATATAGTTTTATGACATATGGCCAACCACAGGAAATACAACCTTGATAGATGCCAGTTATGGAAATAGCTTTAGCTAGAAAATCCTGTCATTCAGAACAAAGCTGAGAAAATGTCTAATAAATATTTGGTAAATAAAAATGTACCCCAAAATTGGAACCCCAGACCTTTAGGAAATTTCAGAGTTAAACCCAAACTTTGTGACTTGAACCCATCTCTAATAATAATGCCTGGTCTCAAGCTTGTTTCAATGTTGCAAGATCATAGGTGGATCCCACAAAGGATTTAATACAATAGAAAATTCTTGTCCATATATATTTCACTCTGAAGAAAAGCCCACTGTTTTCAAATTTAAAACTTGTCAATAAATGCTTGAATGGTGATAATGGCACTTTATTACTCAGCAGTCAAAGTGCAAACCAGTTAATTAATTTTGGATGTCGGTCAATGATGGACTGAATTTAATTGAGTATGGTCCTACCCAGGAATCCTATATCTGTTATAATCTTTTATGGTGGGAATTAAACTAGAATATTCAATTTTTATTAAAATATTCTTCCTATGAACAGTTTTAACTGTCAAGATATTTAGCCTCCAAAAATGATACATCTAACTGGTTCAGTCATCTAACTGTGTTGGCCCATTTAGAAAGTGTGTCTTTTCATGCAAGTGAGAGATTTCTAGAGTTTCAGAGCACTTAATAAACAATCCTATAAATGTTATTCCTACTATAGTTAGTCCATCTCCAAAACACCATTTTTCCAAAGCCTGCCAAGACTTCAGGCTTACTACGAGCCTAAAAATGACTAACAATGTGCCAAGGAGTCAAAGAAGCACCCTTCATCGACATTCATTATGAACGTGAAGAAGTGAACGATCATAGTCAACCTTTCACTTGAAAAGGAACTCAATATCCTCATCGGAAAAGCTGCCACAACAATATATAAACTGAGCAAGACGGTATGGGAAAACAACCGAGAGAACACACAAAGATCTGGGTGTATCATGCATGTGTTATCAGTACTCTTTTGCACAGGAGCACGACATGGACTTTATACTCTCAGAAGGAAAAAAGGCTCAACAGCTTTCATATGCCTTGTCTGTGTCACATTTTTTGGAATTTCCTGGAACAGGGGTCCCCAAACTTTCAGCTGTAAGGGCCACACCACTCAGTCTTGTTCTTATTGTGGGCCAGAATGGCTAGGCCCACGTTATACGGGAGAAGGACGGGGGAAGAGGCAGGGCCAGGAAGGGAAAGTGGCTGCCGCGCGGTATTGCTTGAGGCTGACCAGGGTACTGGGCCCACATCAGGTGGGCGGGGGTGGGGAGAAAGGTGCGTGGATGAGAGGGGGAGCAATGGCCATCGCGCAGCGCTGCTTGGGGCCAGGAGTGGCACGCTGGGCCCATATGGGAGTGGGATGTGGCCAGGATTGGGGAGCAACTGCCGCACGGCGCTGCTTGTAACTGGGGGTGGTGCACTGGGCCCATGTGGGACTGGACTGGTCAAAATGTGTCAGCGGGCTGGATGCAGCCTGCGGGCCGTAGTTTGGGGACCCCTATACTGGAAGGACAGAGTCACCAACACTGAGGCTCAAGTGGGCCAATATACTCAGCATGCAAACACTCCTTAAACAGAGATGCCTCTACTGGCTTGGGCATGTGTGCCAAATGAATGACAGATGCATCCCAAAGGACATCCTTTATGGCGAACTGGCACCTGGGAAAAATGTAAAGGGCTCTCAAAATTGCGTTTCAAGGATGTGTGCAAGAAATGGTTATGGATAACTGGGAAGATGTCTCAGGACTGCAGCCTTTGGAAACAAGAGCTCAATAAAGGTCTCCAAAGCTACAAGAGGAAGCAGTCCAGCTTAGTAGAGGAGAAAAGAGCTAACAGAAGGCAGAACCCAAAGGGTGGAAATACCACTTTTAAATGTGACAAATGCAGCAGAGATGGTCTCTCTTGAGTGGACTGCCATAGAACCAACTGAGTACATTTTCTACCTTGTGGGGTGCACACCCATGGTGTCTCGAGACTGAGGACGCCGAAGAAGACTATAGTTATGTTATGCTGTTTTCAGCTACTCACTATGTAAAATGTCATAAACTACTCCAGAAAATAACATTAAACTTTAATATATAGCATTTCAACTTCAAAGCTTTTTTTTTTTTTTTTTTTTTTTTTTTTATTTAAAAGAACAGTAACTCAGTGATTAATCTTCACTACTCCTTTTTTGATACCAGTATGCAAATATTACCCTTAGTTTACAGAGAGGAAAATGGAGCTTGGCAAAGCACAGTAGCTCTATGGCCAGAAAGGACATCATTGTCAGAGCTGCCAAACAGAACTTTAAAGATCCTGGCTTCCACTCCTCTTTTCAGACCACTGGACCATGGTTGGCTGATCAAATGATTAATGGTAATGGATCAAAGTCAGTCAGTTGATGCATTATAATTTTTCTTTCCTTTTGTCCCGTCGTCGCCTTTCCTCCCTCCCTCGTATTTCCATGCTCATATCTGTTTAGTTTTATATTGTTCTGTCATTCAGGGAATGCACTAATTATTTATTAATATTGCTTACATGTAGTATGGTTAAGCAAGGGAGCTTTGGCAGCAACAGCGTCCTAATCAGATCCTTCATTCTTGCTGGATACCCAATAGGCTTTTTATACTCAATCTGACTAATAGCACACATAGACAATTTGCACTCTTGACCTGATTGGTCAGCTGTACAACACTGGAAGCAAACAACCCAGGGAAGATTTTGGCCAGCTATTGGAGATATGTTTAATATTTGAGAGATCAGGCTGAACTTTAGTTTTGACACTAGGAGGGGATAGGGGATTATAGATCAGTTTGTTTCTTTGAGTTTACTCTTAAACAGAGTCCTTAACTATCAGATGTGTGTGTTTTATTTACATTTTAAAAAAAGCCAGAAGTCATCATATCAAACATTCTGGATTATGTGGATTCACCTAGTATGATGATTACTGAATTTACTGCGGTTGAGAACTGAAATACAGAAACTTTATGAAGCAAATTATTTCCTCCCCTATTTAAGGGTTAATTTTGAAAGTGGTAAAAATAAAAGATTAATAGCCCTGTGTGGCGCCATGTAAAAGGCAAATCAAGACTGTATTTTTTTTCCTAAACTATGTCCTGTCTAATTTTATATTATTGGGTTATTTCTTAAGCAGACTAGCAACTTAATGCATTCTTACAACTGTGGACATTGTGATGTGAGCAGAAATCCACTTGGGATATATAAAAGTGAAACCTTCAAGCTGGTTCCATCTATGACCCCTAAGTAAAGTTTCCAGAAAAAAAACTACCATTATTGCCTATCCAGTATTAGCAGATGCCAATTGATATCCTTCAATAGTGGATAGGGAAAAGGTTTTAGGGTGAATGCCTACTGAACTTAGACTACAGCAAAAATGATTTTGCTTATATATGATGTTTCCATAGCATGTGTGCTGACACTTTTTATCTTTGAAAGCTTTGTTCATACAATTCAAAGCAAAATATGGTACATGTTCAAGGTTGCACCTGGGCCTGTCATTTTTGACAAAGAGACTCCATTAAACTTTATAAATGGAGTTCTACAATTTTAAAAGCCTTTCATAAGAATTATGTTTTTCTTCATGAAGAAGAAATAAATTAAACTAAGTACGGCAAGAGCTCAGGTGCTTTGGCTGTAACCCCATATTCTACCAGTTGACTAACTAGGTCAGGTAGGATGTTGCTTTCACCAACATGTTTCTCAAACAATTTATCTAGTTTAGCATGCAAGATCTCAAGAGAGTTTAAAAACATAAAATTCATAACATTCAGGTGTTGCTGACCCAAATAGCTAAATTCTGGTTTTGAGAAAGAAATAAAATGAAACTAAGAACTTAAACCCCAGCCAGTGGGCTGCTTTCTAGTTATTCTATTAATCATGTTTTTAAGCACTAAATTTAGCTCTTTTCATATATATACTGCAAAACTAGTGAGCATAATTTTTAGAGATGAACTCATAGCATTATCTGATGTGTGGGTCATCAATTATTTCTGACAGTTGATACTACGTAAGAAGATCTACATTTATTAAGCCATGACTTTGGTGTACAATATTCAAGCATTCACATTTTGTCTGTTTTTCTGCACACACAGGAATACTACCCAGTTCCTCCTGGCATTTCCCATATCCCAGAAAAGATATAAAGACGTGACAAATATTTACACAACAGGACAGAACAGACTGTTTATAATTTTAGTGTAGGGTTTTCCAAAGTGTTGGCCTAACTGTGCTCCCAATTAAATGAATGAGAACTTTACCATCTACTTCAAAGGGAGCAGAATTGAGTGCTTTCTGGTACATTGATATTGTGCTGAGTGAATTTCACTCTTAGAACATAATTATTGAGAGACTATAATAGGCATCCAAACAACATGTGGGGCTATTTCTATATATTCAGTGAATGGCTGCACATTGTTAAGAGTTTAACAACCAGGTATAAAAACAATGGTGGGGGGAGGGACTGATTCTCATTTACACTTATTCTTTACACTGCTCTGTCAGTGTAAAGGGGCCTCAGAGTGGAAGCAAACTGTATTTAAAGCTACTAAAATACAAATTGCTCCTACTTTAAGGTATCGTTGCACTCTTAGAGAGGAATGAAATTGCTGTAGTACAAATGAGAATTAGACCTCAGGTGTTTCATCATATTTGACCAAATAAATAGTCTGACATTAAATATAAGCCACTAAATTTATTGATAAGATCAAAGACAAGTAATATGTTTTTGAGGTCCAAACACTGTAACTTTAAATGTCCTGCTTCTATTACAGCATAGACAACGTCTTCTGAGTTCCATGGACATACCCTTATGGACACTATGAGAGTAACCTTTACCAAGAATAATTTTGTCCAGGAATGCCACATGTTTAACATTGCTTTGAATTTAAGACAGTCTGTTTTATTATTAAATAGTTGTTTTTAATAGGTTTAAGCCTATTAAAGCCACTTTATTGCATGCATGTACACCCACACACACACACACCCTATTTGGGTAGGCTTAGAAAATTATTATTTCAGGGGTGTCTAAGGCCCAATCAGAGATTGGAGTCCTTTGTATTAAGCACCGTAAACATTCACAACACCCACAAACTCTTACAGAAAAATTATTATTCCTATATCGAAGTGTTCTCAAACAAAACCACAATTTGGAATTTTTCTAAAGAAACAGTAATATCAAAGTAAGTAAACCAAATAGTAGTATATAACACTTATTAAAACATACAAATATTTGCAACAATGTTCATTTTGGGGGATGTGTATAAACAATGAGAATTTATGTTGTACTTTAAACTCAAGTTGGTATTTTTGCTCTTTTGCGTATAAATGGAATAGGTTAGCTGTTAGCACCTCCCAAATATCCTCTTACAAAGCATATACAAAACTAAGCACAAGCAAAATTGTAAAGTACTGATTAGACTCTGCTTTCCATGTTCATTTTATTGCTTGCAAAATGCAGGTTTAAAGTCTTGTTATGCAAAAAACCCTTTAGAAATAGGAGTAATACTATCTACATGCAGATCTTAAGCTGTCAAAATCAATTTAAAATGAAATGAATTAATATCATTCATTCACTGCACAGTTACCATAATTTTAAGTTTTCCAGTATAGGATGAATTGTGATTTACCTCTTTTTACACTTGTAAAAACGAGGTACACCGTTCTGTGTTTCAGCAAGGCAGACCACTCGGAAAGTAACAAATTCTGTCTAAAAATCTCTTTTCAGTGAGTTCTGATGTCGGCTTTTAATATCTACTGCATTTGAGAGACTGGAGTTTGATTCATACCATTGCATCCTAAATCTCTGAAGGCAACTTTGATCATTAGTTTCAGTGTGTGGACCGAGAAAAAGGAACATGACAGGGAGGTCATTGTCCCAAGTGGTCAAGAAGAGAAAGGAGGAGGAGCATATTAACTTTTCACTGCTAACCTGGTATATTGCAGTAAAGTGACTTTATTTTAAGGTGTCTAATAAGACTAATTATTGAAGAAATAAAAAAGTATCAGGGGATAAAAGAAATCATGGATTAAGAACGTGCTCTTTGCATTCATATTTTATTACTTGAGTTTGATATGTGAGAGCCAAGTCCAGACAATACAAACACATTTAGTAACTCAGCATTCTAGTACTACTTTGTTTATACTCCTACCTTTATAAAACTGTAAATTGCTTCTACTGCAAATTGGGAAATCACAGCCTACAGCAACTAGCAGCAATTTTGCAAGTCTTAACAGACTGGGCATAGGTTATGTCCTCCTTTCAATTATAGCAGTTGTTCACAAGAGGAAGATGAAAACAGAAGGTGCAAGAAGCTGGTTCAATAGCCAGGATTGGCACTAGGGGAATAAATTAAGCAAATTTCACTGCTATTAGTAGGTGTTAATATTGGCAACAGACTTAAGGAGGCAGAAAAGCTGGGGTTAAAACTGGGTTAGACTATTGCAATTTAAATCAGGAAATAAAACATTACTGAATTTGTGAACTTTACAGTTTTCATATTACATCTTGGGTTTATGTAGTACAATTGTCTTTGGCTGAGACCTAGAAGCTTGACTGAGCATTTTTTTTTAAACTCACTGGCCAAGGAAAGTTTTCCAAGGAAAGTGTTCTAGCTCAGTTATCATTTTCATTCTTCATCTCCTTCACACTCCCTGACCCATCTCTTCCTTGGAAAATAAGCTGACATCAAGGAAGAACTTTTTAAGAATAGTTTGTGTCAACATTTGTTTTACTGTAGTTCAAAAAAAAAAAAAGTTGCAAAAGTTTGACTTTAAACAGAATATGACTAGTGAGACATAAAAGGAGAGAGTCCCAAAATGTCTGTCCTTAACATTTGAAAGAATCACCCAAATCACCCAAGGCACTATAATAACTTCCTGTCTTTTTTCTGTCATCTGTGCAATGTCCATTTCTATTCAAGAGCTATAGCCTAGGTAGCAAAGTTCAAATGAAGAATGAATTACAATGTGACTCTAGCCCTGGCTTGGAGGGACTCTCTCTAGAGGTGAGAGATTATTCCAGTGGAATCTGTAGAGACTTTTCCAAGCATGCCAGTTAGTGCCAGTCGTGAAAGAAACCTTTGTGTTGAGGATACCTCTGCTTCAAACTCCTTTCACAGAAGCCATGGAACAACCAGTGGGCTGTAAAACTGAACCATCAACCTGAAGGTCAAATGTTCATATCCCACTGCCAAATCCCTGCTCCATTCAGCTCTACTGGAAAACACTGATGACTATAGACAATCTAATGAAATATATCCTGCTTCTTTCCCATTTATAGGACATAAATCATTCCCAATATTGAAATGTCAGTGATCGGACATGAATAATTAAAAACAACAAACAACAACCAAATATATGCATTTCACGTCCACGACCACTCATCTGAATAATCTTGTCTTCTGGAGCATTATGTAAATTACATTCTGGAAGGATAAAAAACAAAAACAAAAAACCCTTCTTCTCTGTCCTATTTTGCTGTTAATGGAATTAACATGAACTGCACCCATAGACATTGCAATGAATATATGGAGAAGATGTGACAGTAATAAAAGAGAAGATAATTTTAGGGGCAATATTAATCATCTTTGATGAAAATACACAAATATATGGAAGAGTGCATGTATGGGAAGAGGAGAGGCATTGCATTTCACTGGCCTATGGTTTAACATCATGATGTGGCATCTGATACTCAGAGTTCTATACAGATCATTTCCATTTTTGAGAATGATATACACTCTTTCCCGAGCCTGAAAGCACTTTCTGCTTAATAGGTATCTTGTGTTTAAATTACTTTGAGAAATGTAAACAGTTAAACACTATTAAATACCATTAAAAAATTGTTCAGACCTTTCTACCCCTTTCCATTCTCCCTCCAAATTAAATTCAATCCAGAAACCCAAAGTTATCCAATACAATTATTTCAGGACTGAAGGACAAATCTAATATTTCCTGTGGCCAGTTTTCATAATTTGGAAGTAATTAAGATGTTTAAAAAAAAAAAAAGCTGTAGGTTTGTTTTTTTTTTCATGGAAATCACAAGACATCCCATAACAGACCATATAATCCATCTAATCAGCAATTCAGAATATATGTAAAATTAACCATGGGAGGAGAGGTGTGGTGGAAAAAACAGAGAACTGAATTGTAACTGAGAAAATCCTTCCTTCCCCTTCCACATGTTCTAGTAAAATAAAACTTCAGTGTCTCATAAAAATATTTCTTAAAAAATAAAAAAGAGAATGAAAAATAAACCCTTGTAATGCCAGCTTTCAAATATACTTCTCAGGTGCAAAAAACGAAGTGTGCCAGAAGAAGAAGGTGATCTGGGAAATCCTATTATATTTTCTAATTGGAGTTTAATATTAAATAGATATATTCCATAAGTGCATGTGTATGTCAGTGTGAGAGAAATTGGGAATTAGAGTGGAAAATTATAGTTCCACAGGTTGAAACTGACAGACAGTGGGATAATGATATGAGCTCAATTTTTATTCCAATGCAAGCTGAAAACTCCAATCTGTACTGGCTTTATCAAATCTTTTAATTGACAGCTTTAAGTAACATTTAAAAATAGATGTTAAATTCACTTTAATTGTTGTTGTTGCTTCCTTCTCTCATCTCTGTCCTTCTGTTCTAATATCTTCTCACGTATTTTAAACAAAAATAAAAAAGGGAGGAGGACATAGAGGAATTAACAACACAGTATTTCTTCTACAGTTCTTTCCTGTTACGCTGTGTTCAAAAGTCCTCTGTCTGAAGATTGTGTAGGAGTGGGGCCAGAGTGAAGCTGATAGAAAGGAGGATAAGGATGTTCAGAGGGAAGCCAAAGGATTGAGAAGCAGAACAGGGCAGATTAACATATGGTATTATCTTCACTGCAAAAAATGCCACCCATTCATCTATGGATGGGGGAGATTGATGGATCCGGCAGTGAAAGGAGGATAGTCCCAGGGAGGGAGGGAAAGAGGGAGGGAGACACTTGTGAATGGACAAGGTAGATTCTCCCCCTGGAAGTCTCTGGTACCCATTGGCCAGCTGGGAAAACGGGTGCTGATTTGCCAGTACTCTCCAGCTCCGAGGATTTAGCCCAGCACTGGGGGCCATGTGGATCCTGTTTTGGTTCCATTCCAGCAAGGAAGATGGTGTACATTTGTCAGAAGGAAGTACTGACATATGGCTACAGGAGATGAGGCAATAGATTGCCTAGTATCACTGTTCCTGCCCAATGTGGCTGGGTGGGAGAAGTGACCAAACAAGTTGCTGGGCCCCCAGTGTCCAGTTTTCAGTGGGGTTAAGAAAATAAAATGAACGGTCCCCAGAGGCCAGAGATCTGGGATTTGGTGATGGACTTTGGGCTCACGTGATGGGGTGAGACCTTCCGGCCCCTATAGGCAGAGGTCAGACCTTGTGGCTCTCATAGGCAGAGGTCCACATCCTTCTGCATCCTCTGTACTCTTTGTGGGAAGGAAGGTGCTAGGACTCAGAGAAAGCTGAGTTCTGGGGGGTAGGCTGAGGAACAGCTACCCCATGTTATTGCTATATGGTAAGAAGTCCTGTAACCTCCTCACTGGAACCAATTAAATGCCTGGTATAGGACAGTATGGGTGATGGGTGGGTAGGACCTCTCCCTTGTGTTAAAGTTTAATAAAAGTCGTGGCCTGCTGCTTATTCCATGCGTATGTCTGTCCTCATTTCGCTGTTGTGTCCACATCAATTGGCGTGTTGTTAATTCAGGTTAGCTAACTTGGGTTAAAATAGCAGTGTAGACACGGCAACTCAGCTTTTAACTTGAGTTAGCAGCTCCAGTTGAAGCCTAGAGGGCAGTCCCCGCAGTTGAACATGAGACGTTAACCTAAGCTAAAAGCCAAGTTGTCATGTCTTCACTGCTATTTTAATCACAGTTAAGAACACACTGTTTGGTGATGGTGGTGGAGGTGGTACTGTGTGCGCACCTCTGTGTGTTGCAGTGACACACCCACAGAACAATTAGGGAAACAAAGGAATGATGCCAGTGGAAATGTAAGGCTGAATGATAAAGAAGGGCATGGGAAAGAAGAATGAGATTTTGAGTAGAAAATATAGAGGAGGAGATCAGAATAGTAGAAAGAAATGAGAAGAATATGGCAGCTTCAAAAATGGGAGGAAGAATTAGTGACTAAAAAGGAGAAGGAATCCATTTTATAACTTCAAACAATGTAAAAATCGGGGAGGCAGTTAGCTGCACACTACTGGTGCAATGGGATACCCAAATAGGGACCATAATTCCCCTCTCTGATGTGGCTATCTTTGGGCACATCATGCTGGAGCCACAAGCTCAACTGTTTTCAGACATGAAAGTGAATTTGACGAGACAACATAAGCATGTTGAAAAAGTTTAGGAAAATCATAGTATGGCAAGTCTGACCCTAAGAATGTGAAAAGGACTTTATAAGGTCTTTCCTTTGAAAGATGAAGCCAAGAAAATTGCCACAGAAAAGCTACTGTTAAAGGATGGAAGTGTGCAGGCAAAACATAAGACAAGCAGTTGGGTGTTCTGGTTTACATTCCTAGCTCCGCTACTGACTTGTTGTATGACTCGGCAAGACACTTCATCACTCCATGCCTCAGTTTCCCTTGTAAAATGAAGATAATGCTTTAATATATCACAGAATTGCAAGGCCTAGTTACTTGCTGTAAATGCTTTAGAATCCTTAGCTGAAAGCTTAGTATGCAAGCAATGATATTTTAATATTAAAATGGGATCATCCACCATCTAAATCAACTATAATAAAGTAACTTAGGGCTTTTTCTTCACAGAGCAGCAATGTGATGCTGTTTGAAATGCACAAAATGTTAGTGCGCTATGGACCAATTAACGTGCCACACGTTAGTGCATTACAGAAATCACACTCCCGTACAGTGCATTACCCCACCATGCAGTTAAACCCTTAGTCTTAACACGTGTATCCTTCAGAGGGATACATTATTTTTAATTCCTGTTATAAACTTGTATATAAAGTTGTATACTGTTACTGTAGGCTATGATACGGCTGCTATGTTCCTCCTCAGAGGTGGCTGCATTTCATTAATGGGAAAGGTGTTACAAAGATATAGAAGTGTTGTGAGACTTCGATGTTTTTACAGTATTTTTAGTTCCTCAATTGGAAGATGCTATTGAAATAGCAAGTATTTATTAATAGCATCATAATCAATTTCCAGACCAAGAATGCCACAAGGTCCTGTTTCTTCTCTACCTCACTTCTTTTGGGAGTTCTAATATTTACTCTCAGAAACAGCTGATTAACTCACTGTTAGAGCCAGAAGTTTCCCGTATGTGAGATGTGCTGGGATGTGGTCAGTCTTGGATCGCAACGACTCCATATACCAGTGTTCTGCTTCAGGCAGCTTATTCAGTCTCATGTAGGCTTCTCCTGCAGAGTGAAATGATGACCAGTCAGAGGATATAGGATTTTATAGATTTATCATTTGAATTACAAAAATTAAAAAGTTCTGTATTGTAAATGTCTACCTACATATGAGCAAAAACCTCTAAAACGAGGCATTGCTTTGAATCCCTGCAAGTTAGAAAACAAACTAACTTTAAAGTCACCTTAGCGATGAAGGCATGGAGTAATAGTTTTAATAAGGATGAAAGAGTATGAGCGAGATGAAAGTCTGGTTGGAATGAAATTGAAAGTGGGAGTATCAATCAAAATTCCCAAAGTAACCAAATTAACATCACATCTGCTGTGCAAAAACTATTTCTTTTCAATCAGTCCACATTACACAGCATGGAGTGTCTGTAAAAATACAGCATGTATTTTTGTTTAACCATAACACATCAAGGTCATAGATGATGGTAAAAAAACTGAGGTAGTTTAAGAAAAGTCCCCAAAGAATGTTAGAATAATGAGGGAGGACAGAGAAAAAACAAGACACACAGCTGTTGGTGAAGTCCAGTCCCCTGCAATCATTGTATAAAATCACTAGGGCTTTAATCTGATTTGAACTTTGTAAGAATTATGGAAGCCAATATGTGAGAAATGGTCAAAATCTGAGAAATTTCTCAAAGTAAAATCTCAGACAGCAGAAAGACTCAGAAAGACTCAGGCAGCAAATGTACCAGGAGAGTGAGAGAATAATGTCAGTGAAAGAAATGCTCTTTGGGGTAGTGATCTTAAAATTTTTGAAAATGAATTTATGTAGTGTAGAAGAAACCATTTGAAGAGAAAAACCTTTCAAAGCTAATCAGAAATAAGCAGGATCAAAAATTTATTTAAAATGAAGCATGGCAGTTTTCAGAATAGTAATATTCTGCATTTACACAGCACATTTTGAATGTGCTATAGACACATTCAGTGAAATCCAGACCCCACTGAAGTCCATGGCAAAAAGACCAATGATTTCAATAGGGTCAGGATTTCATCTATAAACTGATTTATCTAAGGCCACACACCAATTCAGCACAAAAAGTGGAGTTAGAATTCTGGGGTCCCAAACACATGCTCAGTCCAGTAACATATGTTAATTCTCACATGAATGGCATCAAATTATAAATCTATTACATGCAAAACAACGATTACAGTTGCAAAGTTAAGCACTCACAAGTTAAAAAAGGCCACAATTAAGGTTGCCTCGTCAATCTGAATTTGCACCCCCTTGTGCATATGCATTATGATATAGTCTTTAATTATGCGATCACATACTATTTTTTCTACTCCAAACTGTCCCTATCCGAGTCTTGTCTTTTCCCCAACCAAGTCCCATTCTCCTCACCTAGTAAGTCCCAGTCTCCATTCCTAGGGTCTCCTTGCCCAGCACAGCCCAACCTCACCCCTCTGGACGTCCTTGTGGTCGCCTCCCCCAATTCCCAGACTCTTTGCTAGTTTTTCCCAGTTCCCCTCCTACCTTCCATTCCTTGTCTCCTTCCCCACCCAGTCCCACTTCTCCCACTCCAATCTGTCTCTCTTCTGCATCCTGAACTCCAGTTGCTCCCACTGTTCCACTGGCTCCCGATCCCCATCTCCATCCTTGGACTCCTTATCTAGTTTCTGTGGTTTTCCCCCCATCTCCTTGTCCCCATCTCTTAGCCCAGCCAGCCCCACTGCTTCCCCCTAAACCACAGTTACTCTTCTGATACATCTTTCCTCCTCCCTCACTACTTTCCGCCCCCATTACTAGCTCCCAGTCACAGTTTCATGACCCAGCCAATCCCAGGCTCCCCTTAGCCCTTCTCCCCAGGCTTCTCATCTGATCTCAGTTTCCTCCACACCTACTGGCTCCCTGTCCCCACTGGTCATTTCCCTCCTTTCCCAGCCAATCCCACTCTCTCTCCTAGTCCTAGTTTACCTCTCCCTCTCCCTAGGCTTCTTATCCAAATCTACTCTGCCTCTCACTTGCAGGTCTGGCTCTTGCTCCCTCTGCATTCAAATCAGTCAGCTTCCTCCACACTGCCTGGGCCCAGCAGGGGTCATTGACAGCACAAGAGAGACCGGCTCCCTGTATTAAGGTCAGGTGCCTAAAGCAGCCCAAAGCTACAATTTCAGACAAAAGTTCTGCTTAGTCCCAGTTGGAGTACTCCCAGTACTTTCTGGAGTACTCTCTGGGAATTTAGTTGCTACATCCCTGACACAAAGGTCACCCTCCTGTTAGTTTTCAAGACCCTCCTTCGAAGTATGCAGGTATTACAGCTGTTCAAAGAAAAGACCACCAAACATTAACATGAGCCCAACAACATATTTTCTCTTGCCTCATTCTCAGAAATGGCTGAACCTCCCCCTAAAAAAGATATAAGGCAGACACCTGGCATGGACAATTTCAGCCTGAATAGTTAAAATTAGGTAAAGTTATAAGCAACTGAAAACATAATCTTATAATCAGACATTTCAGAAAACTTTAATAGGTGGTGCTCCCAGCCTCATCTATAATATTCTCATAGAGCCTATAATGCACTATTCAAACTTACGAAGAGACACAAGCTTATCAAATATTTCTCAGGATGGATGCTAACATAAGGACTTGGAAAGATAAACAGGTGAGCTTGAAAGGCTGTTAGGCAGCTTAAATTGTAGCAGACTTTTAAGAGATCAAGCGCTTCACGACAAAACCTACTAAAATGGCCTTCTGCTGGAGGTATTGTGGACTGTGCCCCCAGAAATTCAACTATGAATTTACTGACCTAAATGTCAAATTGTCTACACAGAAAGTTCCCCTGAAGACTTCAAAATTGCTCTCCTTTACTGGTCATGTTCAAGGGTTTCTATTGAAAGCTTGATTTCTGCCTATAAACCCCAGGTTCTAATTGTCTGTAATATAGTAGCTTTTGATCATGTGACTACAGTTGAAAGTATACCATGCATGTGCACATGCGTGTGTGTGGGATTTAGAACCCTTCTATTAAAAAAATCACTTCAGGTTAAGCACGTGAAGGGGTTTATCCCAGAAAGAAAAAAAAATGGCAAAATTTCAGTTAAATCAATCTGGCCATTTTCTTGATTAAAGTCAATTAAATCAAATAAAAGCTTTTGTGGGGTGAGATGTTTTTCAACGATTCTATTGGATGAGATATATATATGGACTGGGTTTTGTCATTTAGGATGGGATTTTATATCTATCAGCAAAAGGACAAAAAGTTTAGTATATGTTTGACATATACATGACAAACAGTCATGTTTGACAGTTACTACTATATATTTGCACAAACTTTTGTTATGTGACTGATCTAATTTTCAGCAAATCCTTATTAGAGTACCCACCAACATAAAATATGAAAGTAACTGTAGAATACAAACTGGCCACTCCATTTACCTTCACACTATCAGCATTTAACACATTAATTTGTAAAGTGCTCATATGGAAAATAGAAAAGGTGCCATATAACAAATTCAGTTTGATAATGTATCCAGTCAAACCTATGAAGTTTAATTAATTTATATCCCACTCTGACATACTATGTCACAACGGCTCAGAAGGAAATCTGTTATATGTCACAACGTTTCAAAGGTGCCTCAGACACCAAATAAGGAGAACAAGTCCATTTATAGGAATCTAGGCCCCATTTCAGCAAAGCACTGCAACTTGAGACCATTGCTCCTATTTATGTCATCTACTACCTCTGAGAACAGCCTAGCTCCATCCTCCCTGGAACCCCCCCTTCAGAACCCTTGGGAATCTTACAATATAGACGGTCATTTCAAAACATCTTATAAACAAGAAAACAACACTTAAATCATCAAAGTGTAAAAGATCTGAAATAATTCAAGACCAAAGTGATAAGTTTAAAAAAAAAAAAAAGGACTTAGTAATGAAAAGATAATTAAAAGATTAGATGGCACCAATGAGTAATCTTCTCTAAGAGTCAAATTTGCCACTTTATACTGTAAAGGAATAAGTTTTCATATGGTTTAGCACCCAAGAGTGCTAAATGAATTTCCAGTATATCTCATATTGTGAAAAAGAACAAAACAGGTGCCTATTTAGTGTGAACAGGGAGATGAGGTGCAATGCAGTTCTATATTAGGATAATCACCTGTGTATATATCTGGTTTGTTCATAAATCAAAGGAATTTGTACAATAATCTCAAGATTATTTCTACTTCAGGCAGCTATTAGAACATTTCAAACATACCACAGATAATGTTATTTTTTCAGCACTAAGACAGCCTGAATTCTGAAGAACCCAAGCAAAGGCCATTTTCCTGAGGGGAACATGTTAGATTTATTAATGAGCAGACTACTATGGGGCTGTGACTGTACCAGCATTATACAGACACCATGTGCTTATGTTTTTTATTATTAGCATCAGTCTTTCTGGAGTACTGAGTCACTGAAGATACAAAAAGACAAATACAGATATATATTACCTATAGTCAGGAGAGATGAATTGCAATCCGTTTTTTGGTATTACTATGTAGTATTTTTAAAGTGTTTGTAATCCATCAAAAAATAAAAATCATTCATGGAAAGACTTGGTGTACAAAATCTCAGAGTATCGTGTTTCAAAACATCAACTTGGGCATTGCACTGACAAAAATGGAATTCAAAATAGAATAAACAAAGAATATATATATTATGAAATTATATTGCAAATGCTTAATAAGGATATTTACCACGTGTTGTACTGTACCATTACACCTTCACGAACATATTGCAATGTTTTTTTCTGAGCTACTACGGTATTCATGCAAATAATAAAGCTAAAAGTACACTTATAGCTATGCTTAATAGTTATGGTAAAGCTATAACATAGTATGCATACTATTGTTAATAAGCATGCTCTCAACAGTTTCTCTGAAGCCATTGATGCATGTGACCTTAAAGTATATGAAGTATACTGCACAAGCGTATTTTAAATTTTTCTTTCACAGAACGATTTCTTGAAAAGATTTCTCAGAACACATTGTATTTTAGAAGCTCCTTTGTGGAGTGGAGTCAATTCTCCCATTTATATGGATTTGAATGGGTTCTTATATGCCAAGTTAGCCAGTCAAAATGGAGACTCAGATTTTTTGTTTAATTAGAATGAAAAATCAACTTAAAAAAAAAAATCCAAAAACTAGAGGGAGAGGGGTGAAAAAAGAGCAAATCAATTTCCATAAGGAATTGAACAGTCTTTAAAGAACTATTACCTGAAAACCTCCAATGAAAGAAGTCACTGACAAACAAGGGTACTGCATTCAACGGAGATAGTTATTTGATTTTTAGTTTAGGACAAATGTGTAACCCACAGTAACTAAGGAGAGAACAAATGGAATGACTCAGAATTTGTAAATGAAAAGAAAATTTGTCTCTCGAACCTTTCATTTTATGTAGATATATAGTAAATATTTTTAACATCGTTGAAGAGCTAAACATTGACATTGTGTCAACAGTGTATTTCTTTTCAAAATGCTCTGGATAAAAGGACTTACCCTTTGGACCATGCCTAATTGTTATGCCAGTAGCCCAGTTTAGATATCTGATTATATTTCTGTCTGAAAGTGTAATGGTTATGCTTATTTTTAATCCAGACTCCTAATATGTAAAAATATTGAACTCATAGGCTCTTGGCCTTTACAGTATACTGTGTGTGTAAAAAAATGAAAGTGCTTTATAGGAGAATAGAGATTGATTGTCCAAAGAGGAAGAAAAATGTGAACAAAAACCCTGAGAACTTGAAAAAAGAAACTAGTCTTGAATGCAGTAACCACAACCCCTTTAGCAATCCACTTCTGTAGTCTTTGTACTCAGTCTGAATAATTAGAATCCTAAAACAAAACAGCCAGGAGACGTTTCAATCAGCCAAAAGTTTCATATTCAGCTTTGCATGAGTGGATATAAACTACAATAACCTATTTGGAGTGAGGTAGGAGAATGGGGGAGGAGAAGAGCACAACCATTTCCTCCCACTATAACAAACTCCATTGTTCATATCTCTGTAATGTACAATGAAACATTTGCATGAGGAGGAAAAAAAGGCTCATGTTCAGCTCATACGTATTTAAATGTTTTCTAATGTACAATAGTAAACAATTCCCAGTAAAACATCATTAGAAGCATGGCCGATCTCAGACAAGTGCAGGGCATCATGTTTTTAATAGGTTATGGTGTGGGACACACATTGCACAGCTCAATCATCTTTGGCTCTTAAAAAATAAGTCCAGGACAGCATGAACTGTAAGACTATACCAAGAAAAATGTTCCTTGGAGCCCTAAACAATATTTAAAAGTAATTCAATAAATAAAGCATTTAATATGAGCAAGGGGCAAAAGGGTAGGAGTCTTAACAATATTAACAGGCTTGCAAAAATGGCCACATCCACCCAAAAGAATAATCAAATAAAGTGATAGTTATGTTATAACCATCAACACAGAAACTCCTCTCTCTGTGCTAAATCTTCATATTCATGATGTGAACCTCTATTTCTATGCCAGATGTAAAATCTGGCTCTCCCTTCCTGTACAATACATGGCTTCCACTGGTGGAAGACAGCTTGGTTTCTGTCCATGTGGAATGTAGCAGAGCAACAAGGAGAAATCATTTCACTTCCTGGAGAGTGAAAGAAGAAACTTGCCATGATAGTAACCCTTCACCATGCACGTGTGTTGATCATGTGCATATGCTGAACGTGTGTAGAGGTAAATTGGGAAGGCCAAGAAAGAGACTGAGTGGTAACTTCATTTATGAACAACCCTCCAAGGGGAGTGGTGGGGCAAAAAAACTAACTGCCTTCAAGACTCCGTTTGATAAATTTATGGAAGGGTGGTATGATGAGACTGCCTACAATGGCATGTAGCTGATCCGTGTTGGAAACAAATATCCCCCAATGGCCGGTGATGGGACACTAGATGGGGAGGGCTTTGAGTTTCTACAGAGAATTCTTTCCCAAGTGTCTGGCTAGCAGGTCTTGCCAAAATGCTCAGTACCCAAATGACAGCCATTTTCCACAGCCCCCGGATCAGATTGGCAGCCACCCTGGGGGGTTTTCACCTTCCTCTGCATCCTGGAGCACAGTTTAAATTAGCGTAAATGACTAATTCTCTGTAACTTGGAGTCTTTAAATCATGATTTGAGGACTTCAGTAACTCAGACAGAGCTTAGGTGTCTATCACGGGGTGGGTGGGTGAGGGTCTGTGGCCTGCATTGTGAATTCCTGCATTGTGCGGGAGCTCAGACTAGATATTCATGATGGTCCTTTCTGGCATTAAAGTCTATGAGTCGATGACAAAAAGTCACAAGTTCCACCAATTTTCCCCTTTCTCTGCTCAACTCATCCCCTCACAACATGTAGAGTGTACACAGACTATTCAGTTCACCTAGCATTAGATGCAAGTTACAAAAGAAGCTCTCTCACCAAAAACGGTCACCACGCTTACCAGAAATGCACTTGAAAAATAGGCATTCAGCTGTAGGTTAGCAGAGATGGATGAAGTGCATTTGTTATTCAATAAATTGAACAACATCCTCCATACATTTCCCTTTATCTCTCAATATTAACATAAAGCCCCAATGCACCATTTCACTCTCTTTCACGCCACTAAACTGGCAGAAGTATGAATTACTGTAGCAGGTGGGCCTGTGTGGTTTTAAAAGCAGTGTAATACAATCAACTGTATAATATCATATTTCCAGGAAAGCAAAAGACATCTAGACCCAAGCCTGATCCTTAAGCAATCCTAATATTGGCATTAAAGTGTTCAAGATCCCATAGGGACCATTATATCTTTTGACCCCAGGTTTTAATTGAAACTTTAAACAAAATGTATTACCCATTTAATGCAACTAAGCTGGACTCTGGCCTTTGTAGTGCATGCTGTAATGCCAAGGAAATTAATCTTTGCAACCTTAGTACATTATTTTAAATTTATATCAAAGATGAATGCCACAGAGGAAATTTATACCAAGCCAATCCCACACAGAATATTGAATAATTATTTTAATTCCAGTTTAAAGGCTTTACATTTGTATTTGTTTTGTGTTTTCTTTTTAAGAAAAGAAAAATAAATATATATATTTTTTTGGTACACAGCCAACAAAACATATGGTTTCCTTAGCTTTGTTGCTGCACACCTGGCAAAATAAATCACAGTGATAGAGGACCAAAATCTACACTGCGGCTTTTCATACACATGAACTTTGAATATCTAACGTAGGTCTCCTGGCCCTGCCTTTCATACCATGAGCAAAACATAAAGCCAAATGGATAACTTGATCCTCTGGGTCAAAGATTCCTTTTTAACTTAAGAGGCAAACTAGTTTCTAATTTTTAAAAAGCAAGAAGTCAGACTGGCACATTGAAGGAATGAGTCATTGGCTTGCCAGAGTCAAAAAGCCAATAGAAGCAAGCACAGGAAAAGTACTGAAACACAAAACATGGAAAACAGGTGGTGCAAAGGCTTAACACTGTGGGCAAATTAATGCACTTGGAGATCTGGAGTTCAAATCCTAAAGCAGTATAAGCTATGAGTCTGCTGTTTATACTCCTGTGAGTATGTCATGTACATTGTATGCAGGTGGGATCTAGGAAAGCCCTATTAAACCCCTGGAATAATAGAGGGAAATGGCTATCAAATTAGACGACATTTCCTGAAGTCATACACTTGCATTTAATGCTGTATACCAAAGACAGCAAGCGGTTAAGGCTTAAATTTAATCACAAGGGCAATTGGAGGGGATTGGCCTCTCACCCTCTGTATTCTTGGATTATATGATCAGCTATGGAGATTCTTGGTCACACATGCTAGATCCTGAGATAGGCAAGGACTTCTTCTGCACATAGTGAGAGCATTCCAGGGTTCTCCCCTCTTCCTCTGTAACACTGAGCACAAACATAAGGTGGTTGATCATAGCTCAGACTATCAAATTCCTGCAGTTACAAGCAGGTGGGCTCTGGCAGACCTCAATCCCAACAGTCGCCCATTGTTTACATAATGCAAACGCTTATTCATTGGCAAAACCTTGCAAGAAGCAGGCAGGCAAACATATCGAAAATAATATATCCAAACAATAGCTTTACAGCGAACGTGTGGATTCCTTTAATTTTACATACTACAACAGACAAACATCCCAATGCCAATTAATAAATAAGACCTGCAAGATACAATCAATTGTAGTCTGTTAGCTCTAGCATTACAATCTATCCAACCATGATGACTGAGAAGTAGTCGTCTTTTAGAAGAAACAGACATGCTAAATTTTGGGAAAGTAAGTTATATTTTCTAACTAGCCCTGTAACAGCCTGGCAGCATTTGCAATCTTATTAGCAGGCATTGATCCTCTGAAAAGTGTTAAGTGAGCTTTGTTGACTCTGAGGCACATGACTTTTTATCTCACCAGGATATAAGGGAGATGGTGTGACTGTTTAAAGGAGAGAGAATCTGGAGCATGGGTGAAGCAATAGATGAAAGAATCCCAAGAGTAATCAAGCCTAGGAGAAGGACTGAGCTGGTCTTTATGTTATCTTTTTGTTTTGTTTGCTAATAAATCCAAGATCTCTACAGGGCATTAATAATAGGCAAATGTCTAATTCACCCAGCAAAATTATGGCTATTGATACGCTTGATAGGATAATCAGTGCATGCTGACAAAGAAACTGATGAATTGGTAATAAAACCTAGACCATTTATCAATAAAAAATGAGTTTAAAAGCAAGACTTCTAGCCATTGGTTTGATCTGATGAGATTCAGTATTCCAGAAAAGTGACGACAGTGAATAATATGCATTGCCAAGTGAGTGTAGTTTATAGAGAATAAAAAACAAGTAATGCTATCACCATGGCAATACAAATATTTAATTTTGAATTTACACACCGTTTTAAGAGATAGACTTTGAAAAAAGCACCAGCTCAAACTGCAGTTTTAGAATAATTGTTTCATCACCATATACTGAATGTATCTTGTTAAAGGGAGATAAACTACACACACAAAACAAGTCACTTGGGAAGTGAGGATCAGAGTCTCCATTCAGACTCAATTCAATGCTCAACTCCCTTTATTGGGAGTCAGGTTCATTGACAGGAACATATACTAGCGACTCGGAGCACACCCGGGTACAGGACACGTGCGGTTTCCCATCTGCAGCTAAGGGGACAAGAGATTAGCGAGGAGGCAGCCTCCTTGCTGGCAGGAGAGTTGCTGGCGGAGACTGGTGCCCCTTCCGGTTTGTAAAAATGATATCTCTGGCCCTGAACCAAAAAGGTTGGGAACCACTGGTATACTTTGTAAGGTATTACTCCTGCTATCCTATCTGAATGAAAACTTGCCTGATTCTACTGAACCACATTCATCTCTAGGATACCTGCAATGATTCTTGACTAGAGCTGAACAAATAGCTGATTTTTTTGGTTTGCTGGCCATACCGAAAACAAAAAAAGAGTTGACCCAAAATGAAAATTTTCAACATTTTTTAGTCAATCAAAAAGTAAAAATAAATAAATAAATAAATAAATAAATAAAGCCAATGTTTGTTTCAGGTCAAAATGTTTTATTTTCAGGCTTTAATCATTTTTAGTTTTTTAAATAAAATAGAAGTAAATTCAAAACAAAGTTGCTTCAAATAGAAAAATGAAAACATTTTGTTTTGAAAAGATCAAATGAAAATGTTTATATTATTTTGGATTTAGTTAGCTAGTTTTTCTTTTACCAAAATAATTTGACAAATTCACGAAATGTTTCATTCAACCTGAATCTGCATTTTCTGGTGAAATAAGTTTAGATGAAAAGCCATACTTGACCCTGTGTGCGCAAAATAATAACGCCATGCTGACCTTTCTCTTGAGCTAAGTTATTCCTAGAGCTTTTTCTCTGAAAATTATCTTCGTTCTCTTCTGTTCAGAACACACTCAAACCTTTTCGTGTCTCAGATTGGATTTCACAGGACCCCGACACCACCATCATTCAGCCATTAAGATGAGTCAGTAGAAACAGGTGCATTTCTGTGCTGGGTCCTACTTAAAGAGTTTTGTATTTCTATGCAAGATCTTAGCATTTGCCACCTTGTTATGTCAAGTTTTAATTCAAGTGATTTATCCTACTCATTCCTATCCCTTTATATTTTGAAGAATACATGAAGAATGAGAGAAAAAATAATTTTGCTTTTTAAGAAAAGAAACTAAAACTCACAATTTAATGAACCATTCTTACAGTGCTTACAACATTTTGAAAGGGCAGGTCAGCTGGACCCAGAGGGACTATTGGGTTCTCTTATTATATAGACCTCACCTTACTCAATCTTCTATCCATCCTTTGTTTGCCATAGATATATAAAGCCTTGATATGAAGCATCCATATTGGATTGTGAGCCCATTGAGACATGCTATTTAATAATTCAGTCTAAATATTCCTCATGCAATAATCTTAGTGATTCAGCACTTAGTTCATCTCTTATTGAGATAAATGAAAAGACTCCCATTGGCTGCAATGGTAACTGAATGGGGCTGGGGGGGCTTAGTGAATGAAAAATTCCACTAGTCACACTAAATAGTACACATGAAGCTTCTTAGATATTAGTTAGGAGAGTCTATAGGCGGACACCCCTGCAAACAACACAGTATGTATTTAAGTGTTGTAGGAATACTCCAGAAGAGACCCATAATATAGTTGTTTAACCATCTACTGGGTTTTGTCAAGAAAATCTACTGCTGTTACTTGAACTCTGAAGTTGGAACCTACTAATGGTTAAGATCTATTGGAGGAAATTAATTTGATTTTATTACTTAACTGAATCACTTGAGCTCTAGTTGAATGACTAAGTACTTAAGTTTCACCCTGTCTCCTTGAGTGCCACTCTGTAATATTAAAATTGTACTTACCCATCATGTTGTATAAGCTCTGTGGTGCAAACTGCCTTGGCATTTTCTGTATTGCTTCCTTGTAAACCATAAGGGCATCCTGATATGGGAAAGAAAAACATTACTAAAGCGCCAATTTCCATAGCACTTTTTGACCTGTGACAACTAGCTACTCTCCCCGAATGAAAAGAAGAAATATATATTTTCATTACTAAACAGTAGGAAGATCAGATTTCTCATTCATAAAAGAATCAACAATTGATGAAGCTCCTTAACACTAGAATGAATGATTTCCATTAGTTTGTATCTCTTTTCCAGATGAAAAAATGAAACACTTTATTATTCCCAAAGGCTATTAGTCTACATACAAATTCGAAGTTCTGTGAACTGAAAGAACCCAGATTGATATCAAACAGTAGACAGAGAATTTTCAAATTACTATGTTATAATAAGTACCCTAATAATAAAGTATCATTGCCTAGTACTAGGTAACAACAGAACACAGATCCTCATTACTGAATCTTTGCTCCATGTGAAAGAACATAGATGAAGAATGAAAGAAGGAGCACTCAAGAGTCAGGAAATGCCAACATTAAGGTTCCTTTAGCTGTGCCCCCTTGTGTATATGCATTATGATATAGCCTTGAATTAAATGATCACATACTAATGTTTCATTCAGCAGGCAGGCTAGAGATCACAGTGAATGAAGTAGCTGCTCAATAGTTATCTTCATTTCACTGATCAGTGTGACTCCTGCCTCATTTACTGCACACAATCAAAACTTCACACTTAGTGAGTAGTAAGAGTCCTTTGTAAAACATAACTGCATGATCATGTAAGTCAGTTTTAGAAGGGAAGTGCCCCTGGGAAGAGACCGTCATTTATTTATCCTTCAAAGACCAGGCACATTCATGGATCTTTATAAACAACATGAATTAACACAATACTCCAAGTGCAGGCACAGCAGAACCATATAGTATGTTGCTGCTCTCCTATCTTTACAGATTGGTTAAAATGCAGACATAAAAATCTAACACATTAGTGACTGCTATTTGAGAGAGCTGAAAAAGGAAGCTGGATGTAGGGGATTATGAATGGCGTGTACTTAATGTTAAGCAGCAGAGTTCATCTGTTGCACTCAGGAAAAGTTACATGCATCACAACCTTTTGCAACTGCTGTTCTGAAGTATGTATGGCTGGACAGGAAAAGCATAACTTCTTTTTGGAACACAGAAATAGGTCATAATTGCAAACAAAGGGGTTTGTATGCTCCTTAAACATCTAATTCTGAATTTCTGGGGGAACTAAATCACAACTGCTTCATCGTGCAGTAAATGGGACAGATCGGGTGCAGCACATTATAACAGAAACAAATGAGAATAGACATCATATTCAAGCCTTATGATCACACACACCTGTAGTTTGCACCTGCTGTCAGTTTCTCCAGTCATTGAAGCTTTCAACTTTTCCAATCAGTTTTTGGAGTCATAAAAAAAGTACTCAGTGAATTGTACCCATACATTTGCATCAGCAATAACTTGCCATCAAAAAAACATGAATGACTGCAGGTGCAGAGTCATAGGCACAATCTATTGTGAAGACACAATTTGGAAAAATAGAGACTGGGTTTCTTTAAAAACAAAACAAAAAATCCCAAAACATGCCCTTAGCATATCTCCAATTGACAAAATGCTTAACAGAGGTCTTTTCATCTGTATATGTGATGGCTGCTATCTTGGCTGACTCACCAGTGGTTGAATCACTGAGGGCCTCCAGAGCTAAAAGTATAAACTACACAGATTGAGCTAAAAAGCCATGGGCTCAGTGTTTGGGGCTGTAATACACTCACTAGTGGCTTACAGATATACTTCAGGCTTTTATGACAACAATCTTATGAAATAGACCAAACTGCAGAAAGCTACAAATCCGAGATATAATCAGTTCTAATCCTGGTTCTGACACTATCTTGCTCTGTAACAATGAATAAACCATTTAACATTTCTGCATCTGTGCCTCCCTCTTTCTGTAAACGGTAGAGAATAATACTTTCCCGCACCACCTCACAGGGGATTTGTGCAGTTTAATCAAGTAATGTTTGTGAAGTACTTTGGCACTGTTGATGAAAGGTGCTATTGTATACAAATGATAGGTATAGGGTGACCAAATGTCCCGATTTTACAGAGACAGTACCAATTTGGGGGGCTTTTTCTTATATAGGCGCAAATAATCCCCCAGCCCTGCCCCGATTTTTCACACTTGCTATCTGGTCACCCCAGATAGGTATTATTTATTATAAGGACTTTTTTGTGGGGTTGGGAGAGGAAGATGTTTTCACGGGAGGGGAAATTTGGGGTCTCACCTCATAATGTCCTTGTTCATGAAAGAGTTTTCCTAAATTATAAAGGCAGCTGGTAACAGAGCTCTTGTGAGCATGAGGGTCCTTCAAATTTTCGTCAGGGATCTCTGAACATTTCAGGAACGTCCTCCTGGCTTCCTCAGACTTTCCTTGATTCATCAGGATAATGCCAGTATTTAAATAGGCAGCTGTTAGGGGAATAAACAAATGTTGACATATTTAATGGGATTCCAATATGTCATTATACCTGTTCTCCATTTTAAACTAACAAGATATTCATGTTTACAGGTTATACAATCAGAAGGGACCTCTGTGATCATGTAATCTGACCTCCTCTACAACACAGGCCATACGACTTCCCTTGAAGGTTGGCTGATGCTTTCTTGGGAACATAATATTGGGTAGACTTTTTTTAAGTAAAAGAAAATGTGAGCCACCTTGCCTCCATTAAATAAATATATTAATAAATTCAATAACGGGGATACCGAAGACTCAAGCCGCAATTAGAGTGTACTGGTATGGTACTGGAATTAGTCACTGGAAATAACAACAGATCTTACTAGTGGAAGATTGTCCCAATTCCTTTTAGAATTGCAAAAAGCTTGTTTCACGGACTCACCACATGCCATAAAATCAGAGTCTGGCTATCAGAAAACAAATACCAATGTCATACATTTAAGACAGAGTGTTCATGGCTCACCAGCCCATTCTTGTGAATGATACGGGATTGTGCCATTGTTTTCAGTTGTTCTGTAGTCCATTGTCTATCAGAGAGCAGATGTTGAACAATGGATTTACAGTTTTGCAGCTCACTCAAATAATTACTCCTTCTTATTTTAATATCAAAAACAAATTTCCTTAAATTCAACTGTCCACATATGCATGACTCAACATACTGAATGTGGTTGGTGTGATATTACTTTATAATACATCTAGGCTTGGAACAATTAGATTTTTGTTTATAAATGTCAGTAAACATCAATATCACCATGCACACAAACTGATGTAAAAAATATTTCCATTCATAATTATCAAAATTACAGATAGGCAAAAAAGAAAAACGCAACTTATTAGAGAACTTATCAGAATATGATTTAAGGATATTTACTTTGCGTATTATGATCTATGATGTTGAAAAATTATATTTTAATGGTTATAAAGCTTTAACATTTTGAATCTCAACATCTACGGTCATTAAATAATTTCTGTCTTAGCCCTACCCCATTATTTCCAACAACTGTGAAAATTCAAAATTGATAAAAATTGAAAAAATGTTTTAAAGTAAACATTGAAACTATCCATTGAAATTATTTTTTAAAAATGAATTCTGCCTAGCCTAAATATATCACATTATTTTTCCCATTCTAGCTTTATAATAGTTCAGAGATGAGGGAAGAAAATACATTAAAAAACCTACTGAATTACTTACAAGCTAATGTGGGTCTGCTACCAATCGCCAGCTTATAATAATGTAGTGCTTCTGAAAATCTGCTGTTTTCCTGCAGCAGTAATCCTCTGTATAAGAGGGAAAAAAGGAGGAAATAGAAATTTACATAAAGGACTACCTTAAAAGCAGAGCAGTGTTCTATCACCGCAGAGGAAACAAAAATATTAAAATCAAAAGTAAGGTAACAAAAGGAAAATATACTGATTTGTATTTCAGAGAAGCAATAAATAAAGAAAATGCTTACTTGCAAATACTAACGTTTCAGAAAGAAAATTATTGTAGTTGAAAAATAGGATTAAATCATTGGTGTCAGGTGCATTCATATACCTTTGGCTAGGTAGTTATTAAAATGCAGCAGTGTCAGCTTCCTAGGAAACTGGTGATTTATTTATATATGCAAGAATATATGAGATTTTTTTAGCCTTTTTTTTTTTTTTTTTTTTTTTAAATGCTCGCAGTTTGGCGAGCTATTTGCAGTGAATAATTTGTCTTTTTTTCCTTTTCATGACTGGAAAGGAGCTGAATGTTACAAATGTGTTTGTTATTGAAAATGTATCACCAAAACTTTATGAAAATATATTTCAGTCTATGGGTTGTCTGAGATATTTGGTTAGACAATTCATTATTTATTGTGTGTGACTGGTCATCTCGCTCACATGATGCTCTTCTACCCTGTAGTTGGATGATAATCTTTAGTAACAGGAGAAGGTATATCAAAGAGACTGATGTATAAACCCTTCCAGGACTAACTTCCATAGGAACACGTACATGCATATTAAGTGAACTTTTGCTTTCCAAAAACATTCCTGTGAATTAAATATAAGAACATAAGAACAGCCATAGTGAATCAGTCTATGTAGCCCAGTACCTATCTTCAGACAGTGGCCAATGCCAGGTGCTTCAGAGGGAATGAACAGAACTGGTAATCATCAAGTAATCCATCTGTGTGTGTGTGCACACACACACACACCCATCCATATGTATATATACACATGTATATATACTCTCTCTTTCACACACACACACACACACACACACACACACACACACACACAGAACACATCTAAGAATGTTTGTGGAAAATGAAGAAAAAGTGCCATGTATATTGTTGACATGAATTCATAGCTTTATATTCAAATGAATGTTACTCAAAGTTTTTCAATATTCCCCCAGATCTAAAAGGATGTTTAAAATGAATGGATGCATATGTTTAAAACTAAGATAAAAAAACAAATTTATGATTCATTACTGATATTATGGTAGCACAAAAAGGCCTCAAGTCAGGATATGATCTTGTTCTGCTAAAACATGTCAACTCAAATTATTCAGAGCTACTAAGTGGATTGTTATAGTTAAGGCTGCAAAATAGTTTTTCTATTTTAGAAGACTACTCTTGCCTCCCTTCATTTTTACCTTCTCATAACTTTTTCAAAGTGCACACATTAGAACGAGTCGTTGTTGATCTCTATACACAGAGGATTTTTCCCTCTTACAACAGTTTGAGAAAAATCAATTCAGTCACTTTTGAGTTAAACCAGCATATGGCGGGGGGGAAGGGGAAATATAACTGGATCTAAGTTTTTTTAAAAAGTGATAAAAAATGAAAAAAAATCAGTCTTTTCAAAATGTTTCATTTTTTTTACCAGCTCCTCTTATTAGGACCAATTCTTTTTTCTTGGTTTTGATTGTCTGAACATAGAGTACTCTGACTATGAACAACAGGAATTTTCTTTAAACCTACAGGTATGCATGAAATCAGATACATGCACAACTACCTGAGCAACTTATAAATGACTTATAAATGAACATCCCAAAATGCTACATTTATTTAACATCATAGCTGAGATTTAATTCACGACAAAACAAAAAAATCCTAAAAAATTCAAATTAATATTTTTCAAACCTTGCTGTGTTGTACAAATACATTTAAGTTAATGGGACTACACATGTGATTAAAAGTTTAAGTTCATGCTTAAGTGCTTGGCAGCTTCAGGACCATAAACAGTTCTCAGATGTTATTTACCTAGGGACAATAATGGCCTAAATAGGAGAGGTCCTGCACTTCCCAGTCAACTATAAGCACAGAAACTTATTCCTGGTAATGCTGAATATCTGATACATTACATGCAACCAGGCATAAACACAACCTCATCCTTTTTGGCTCTAGTTGTATTAAGAAACTAGCAGTTCTTATGAAAATATGTCTCTTTTCAAGTGGAATTATGATTAATTTTTAAAAGCTTTTGCTGTTTGCTCTTTCCATACTGAAGAAAGGCACCCTGGCTTAACTTTAAAAAAAAAAAAAAAGGAAAGAGAAAAGAAAAGAAAACTAAAACAATAAAGCAACAACAAAACACTTTGAACAGCAGTCTGAACACACATACACACACACTAAAGAATACACCCTGGCTGTAAGAGGCATAAAAGTCCTCTGCATATATGCCTTCCTTATGAAATGAAAGTGAAGAGAGAAAATATTAAATTCTAAATCCTAGAGAAGCGGGAATAATCTTCAATGAGAAAGCTTACTAAACCTGAGTGCAGAAAATATAGAGTCTTCTTTATCAAAACAATGACAGTCCTGTAGCACCTTAAAGACTAACACATTTCTGCGGGCATAAGCTTTCACGGGCTGCAACCCACTTCGTCAGATGCATGAAATGGAAAATCACAGATAGGAGGTATATATATATACACCAAGGGTAAGAAACAACAATGGGGAGGGCAAGTGCTAACACAGTCAATTCAGTTAGAGTAGATGAGATCTATTCACAACTCTTGATCAGAAGGTGAGAACGTGTGAACGGTTGTGAATAGGCCTCATCTACTCTAACTGAACTGACTTTTTTAGCACTTGCCCTCTCCATTGTTGTTTCTTACCCTTGGATGTATATATGTACACACACACACCCACCCACCCATCTGTGATTTTCCATTTCATGCATCTGACCAAGTGGGTTGCAGCCCATGAAAGTTTATGCCTGCAGAAATTTGTTAGTCTTTAAGGTACTACAGGACTCTCGTTGTTTTTGCTGTATTCAGACTAACACGGCTACCCCCTCTTTATGGAGCAATACACCCTATGTTTGTCTTTTATCTTTACTGTCTCTTCATCAGCACCAAGCAGCCTCCCTTTTGCCTAATGTTTTCAGGCTAATCTAGTATTAAGTGGCTCAAATCACTCACAGTATCAAAGCTGCTTATTTCTAGTTCCCATATATTGTAGCCTGGGCCAATGAGAGTAACATTCATGTCTAGTGCTTGTTTAAATGCCCACAGTGGTTGCCTTCCACCCCTCCCCTCCCCCCCCCCAAAAAAAAAAAAAAAAAAAAAAAAGGCTATTACAAAGGTTACTTCTGTTCCATCAGAAAAAACAATGAACATGCCTTGAATTCTGAAAGTTTCTTGGTTTCTAAATTTTAAAAAAAAATTTAAATACAATGTCACTTTTTAACTTTAGTAGCATGCCCACTGACTTCCAGGTAGATCCAGTAGTGATAACGTAATGCCTGGATAATGAATGTTCTAGAATATTTAGTTTTAGAAATCCTTCTTAAGATTTGATTATATACACTTGTTCTTATGAGGACTTATTATTATGAGATTTTGGTTCAATGAAATAATTACTAATATATAAAACCAACATCAAGCACAAGCATTACATGATCTCCCATGAATTCTTAAGTCATTCTGCTTTTTGTATTTATTTTTGCTATATTTTTAAATCTTTGGATTTATAATTTGGGATTTATAAACCTCTGTCCTTGGGGACGGCTCTGTTATGAATTCTGGATTAACTGTTTTTGCATACTGGGACAATTACGAATTAATTGTTGCTCAGCTTGAATATAATATATTACTTTGGTATGATGTTTATACCATTTGGATTAAAAACACACTTATTTGTCATTATTACTGAACTAATTCCCTGTTTTCACTGCATGCTTTAGTACTAGCACTTTGGATTAATTATGTTATGCTATATGGTTTTAGGTTTTTTCCCTTTGTCTTTCAGTACACAAACACCCTTTTGCAGCTGTTGCATTAGCTATTTTAAGTTCATATAGATACAACAAGCTGTGAGTGTGCGAGATTGAATATTGACTTTCAATAAATAATTAGAATTTTATTTCTGTTTTAGTATGAGTCTCAGTAAAATGAAAAACTGATGTATATGACCTAGAGAACCTTGATCAGCCATGAAACTACCTCTTTTCCTATGTGAAATTGGCTCTGATTGACCTCTGACACCATCTTTCTTTCCTTGTGGTTTCTGACAGCATGAAACTGAGTAGATTTATGTGTATCTAGTTCTATATTGAGCTTAAACAAAATCAGAAAAGGTTTTAAAGAAAAATTCCAAAAGTATATATGTTTTAGCTGAGTAAAATTAAGTGACATTTTTTTTGGGTCTGTTTTTGAAAGATAACCAGCCTGGACCACTGCCAAAAATGGGGATAAAAATATTTAATTAAATAGATAAAAAGTTAAGAGAATGAGGCTTGCATGAAATTGGAAATAGTAATTTAAGCACTTGATTTTCAGGATGGCACAGTTATTTCTGCCTAAAATGGCACTGATATTAGTAGAGCTTAAGAGGTAGGTTAATTTCTGTCTCCAATAAAAAAAAAAAAAAAAAAAAAATCAGCCCTTATCTAGCTTCTCATGAATGAACAAAACAGATAGGCATATACACGCACATTACAAACGCTCAGTCTCATCCATCCTTTGTATCATTACATACAAAATGCTATGTCAAAAGAACATGCAAGTTACAAAGTAAAGGACACCAAAGTAAGGGAATGCCAGAATTAAAGTTGCCCGTGCAATGAGAAGTTACTTACCCGTACAATAACTGGAGTTTGAGATGTGTTCTCCATATGCACATTCTGCTAGTGGTGCATATGGGCCCATGCACTCAATACTGGAGGCTTTTTGGCCAGCAGAATCCATATAGCATGCTTGCACCCTGATGCTGTTAGTAGTAGGTGCACCCTGCCAGAGAGCACAATCAGTTTCCTCTCAACCGCAAAATACAAATGAGAGGATACCAAGGTCAAGGGGATGGAGGATAGGTTGTAAAATGTACATATGGACAACATATCTTGAAAGTAAGTAACTTTTCATTCTCCTTCAAGTAACTGTCCATATGCACATTCCATTACTGGTGACTCCCAAGCAGTGGACCATGAAATGGGAGGTGGGACCTTGATATCTATGAAAGAAAGGACTAGAGAACAGCATTAACAAAACCAGATCTAACTTGAAGGCTTCTTTAAAAGCACAGTGCTTGATAAATGTACAGAGCACCAGGTGGCTGCCTTTAAATATGTCTAGGATTGAGACATTGTTCAGGGAAGCTAATTAGGCTGTCGGCTCTAGCTTTCAACCCTGCAGGTGGGTCTCTTTTTGCTATGTAATAACAAGATTTCACACATTCAGAAATCCATTTTGATAGGATCCTTGAATTTGTGAAGATATGATCTTGCCTTTCATTCCATCAGCTACAGCTACAAAGAACCTTGGAGATGATCAGAATGGTTTTGTTCTTTGTAGATAAAATACTAGAGCCCTTCTGACATCTGAAGCGTGGAGGGATGCTTCCATCTTAGACATACGAGGTTTAGGAAAGAACACAGCTAGGTGGATTTGCTGATTTAGGTGGAATTTCATGACCACCTTGCATAAATACTTTGGATGAGTCCTAAGGGTCTTTTTATCAGGGAAGACAACCATGTGTGTTGCAGGTCTGCCATGAAGATTTTTGTTGAGTGATGTAAAGGGGTCATGATGTCATAGATTTGAATAAAAGCCCCATAAGCATTGGAAATACTAGATTCAGGCCCGAAGGGGAAACAGGGCCCCTTAACAGTTGGAAAGTCTCTTGAGAAACCTCTATTAATCTCAGGTCTGTAAGAGAAGACAGAATGGTCATCAACAGGCAGGTGACATAATAAAATTGCCACCAGGAAATCCAGTATCAGGGTTGGGCCTTGGACAGCCTTAGGATATCTGGAAACCACATCCATTGGCCAGGCTGGTGCTATCAATATCAGTTTGGTGGAGTCTAGTCTGACTTTGCAAGATACCTGGTGAATTAGAGGAATGAGAGGGAAAGCATATGAAAGATCCCTCCATCCATGAGACCAGAAAAGCATCAGACGGGGCACCTGGGCTTACACTTCTCCTCAGGCAAAATGCTTAGCACTTCTCATGTTGAGTCACAAACAATTCTACAAGGGGGTGGCCCCATTCCTTGAAAGTGATGAAGAATGCAGTCCTTGATCTCCCATTTGTGAGTCAATGAGATGTGTCTGCTCAGACTGTCTGCTAGGGAGTTCTGCAGGCCAGGTGTTCTGACAGCTGAGAGGGAAATTTGATGTCTGAGGGACCAATTCCACAATCTGGCTGCTTCTTGATACAGCAGGAAGGATCTTGCTTCTCCTTAATTTATGTAGAACTTGCTGGTTGTATTTTCCATCATTATCTGCATGTGCTGACCCTTCATGTCGCTGATAAAAACCTTGAAAACTTTCCTGACATCCCTGATCTCTAGTAGGCTGACATGCATACTAGACCACCAATGACCTGTCACAATGTCAGGAGGTGGTTGAAAGGAAACTGATGGAGGTAGGTATTCTCTGCCCTTATATGCCCTCACTTGAGACCACAAGGAGTGTCTGATACAGACATGCCATATGGATACTGCTAGCCAAAAATCTCTGGTGCTGAGCACATGGGGTACAGGCACACCAACAGTGGAATGTACATATGTACAATTACTTGAAGGAGAACCTAAATTTGACCCCCATGTGAGTATGCTTTATGACACAGTTCAGTTACATGATCACATATTAGTTTTTCTACAGGACCCATGCCTCATTTAGTGTACAAGATGGACAGTGACTGCCAAATTACAATATTGAATATTTTGTTTTATCCTCGTTGTTCAATGTGTGGCCCAGGCATTACTGCACATTATTCAAGCCCTACTCTGAAGACAGTATTGTTCACTTCCCCATGGAATTTACGTGGTGCTCATTACCATAGGATCTGAGTGCTTCATAGACATTAATGGATTTATCTTCACAATACCCCTATGAAATAGGGACGTGTTTTTTCCTTATTTTATCAATAGGAAACTAAATGACTTTACCAAGGTCACCAGGAAGCCTGTGATAGATAGGGAAGTGAACCAGGATCTTTCAGATCAGGATCCTAATCACTACATCATCATCTCTCCACCTCCTAAAATTATTTGAGCAAAGTTGTGCAATATACTAAATTTTGAGCATGAAATCTGTACTAGAGATTTATGATTGGTTGAATGTGGGAGATGCTGCAATTATTCAGAAGGTACGCAGCTCCAGTATCCTATGACATGATTATGAGAATGAAAGGACAGCTCTTATATTAAGGGACAAATTCTGTCTCTGCCTCTGTTACTATATGGCTTCTCCTTTGGCAATGGAACCAGTGGAGTTTTACTGTAAAAGGATTGAGGGTAGGATTCTAGACAGCTTGCAGATGGTACCAACCCCTCTGCATCTCAAAACTGCATCCATAAAAAGCTCCCTTCAGGAGTTAGATGGGTCCATGGCTCTCCAGTCTTTCCTCTCTGTGTTGGGCATGGGGTGCAAAAGGAGCTCTGGAGCTTAATTCACCTCTATGCTGCAATGACTTCCACTGAGTATCTTCCTCCATAAAACTGCACCCAATAGTAGTATGTATATTCTTTTGTATACTTCTAAGGAATTATAAATTGATACAATCTAAGGCCCTACTTGAATTATCTAAGGGCTATACTACAGTGATGTCACTGCAGACTTTACTAACCCCACATCATCAAATGCATTTTGGATTAAGCCAGCATAAAGAAAAGATTTCTAACTTTCTTGGGAAACTTTAGGCTTCCAGCAAATTCAAAATATGGCAACAAGTGCTCTCCCCCCAAACCAACTATTCAGTACATATTTCTCCTGTGTAGAAAGTTTTATACATGGCCTCCTGTTAAACAGCATATATATTATAAATGATAAATGTCTTACACAAAGGAATTATAACAAGAACTAATGGCTGGAAGCTGAAGCTAAAAAACAAGAAATAAGTGCACCCAGATCTGCTGAACTAGACTGCTAGTTGCTCCTTTTCATTTCAAGACTCAGGTCATTATGGATTTCTGCAGTTAGAATTCATAAGTGTGAAATCCTCTCTCTTCTGGTTAGTCAATAAATTTAAATTGAAGAGTTTGCTATACAGTGATTAAGATTCCAATGGGCATCTAACATTTTCCTTCAGAGTATCTCAAAGCAGTTTAAAACCATGATTAATTAAACCTTATAACATTCCTACCTGTGAGGTAGGTAGGCACGAAGGGACTTGCTAAGGAAGCGCATGAATGGCACAGCTGGGAATAAAACTAAAACAAACTTGAGAATTATTAGCTTTTCCTTCCTAAGAAATTAGCTATGTTTGTGGTTAAGTATGATGCTGGGAACCAACAGCAGTACATCTATTGAGTCTGTTTAAGCTGCCAGGGAATATGGGGATCTAGATCACTGTAAGAGGGGTGGAAAAACCATGTGGAAAAACTGAGATGCATAATGTTGAGGCTAAACTCGTTGAGCACTGCACTAAACGAAGACCACATCCTCTTTGAAGCTAATAATGTTTTTAAAGCCAAGAGAATAATTGTACTTGCCTCATCTGGAAGACTGGTATCGAGCCATTTCCTTCCTGTTTCTGACATCAGCTCAGGATGCAACCCACCTCCCTCCCAGTGGTTCCTGGCTTGAGAAGTGGTCAGAAACTGGCAATAGCAGGAGTACAAAGTTGACTCCATTCTTCTTATTATATATAGTAGTCACTCTAACTCCTTAGAAAATTGCCAGTTCCTGTACACTGTACACCTGGGAATTAGCAAGCTTATAAAGGATTAACACTGGCTTGACTCTATTTCATTTTTTTATGAATTATTTAAAAACTGATTTGTTGTGGGGGGAGGTTGTGGGATGTTGTTTATCCTCTCTTTTACGATTTTACTTGGGGGGAAAACTTCAACTTGCTGCCATGACTGGATACCCTAGTTTAAATGTTGTGTGTTATGCATATTATTATGCTTTATTTAATTGAAGATACTTAAAAATATGCCCTCTGTAGAGTTTAGGACTCACGTATAAGGTTTAACAAATATAGAGATAGTTCCACTTATCTTCCCCACTCCCAACCACTTCTTTTAGAAGTGGAAGCAGGAGGGAGATCATTCCCTCTACAAGCAACTAATTTCTTCTTATATAATTTCTTCTTCTTCTCCCACACAGCGACTTCCTCTGCCCCCTCTATAGCAAATGCCTGAGGAAAGTCAGTACATTTGTTCTTAAGTCAGTAAATTTTTAGTTGGAGGAAGAAAGTTCTTGAGTTAAAGACTATATCCAGAATACACTGCACATCAGCTCATTCATCATCTTTACCACTAGCTAATACGCCCTCAGCACCTGGGACAGATGACCGAGAGAAAGGCAGTTTCTCAGATGGCCAGGATACAAGTGGATCAAGCCTTTGTATACCAGTCAGAATCTTGGGGGAGGGGATGCGCAGGGAGATAGCAGCTGCAGTACAAATTACCAGGCAGATTGTGAGCCAGTGCTAGAACAGCACAATTTCCAGGCTTTAGATTTGCATCCTTTCTTTTTACTTCCCTAGGGAAAGAAAGCCTTGATTCTTCATAATGCAAACCTGTCTTTGAGAGCACAGAAATTAAAGTACTTGAAATCTGCTGGATGAAGTAGAACAAGTTCAAGCATTTCAATGCCCGGAGCGCCTAATTAACATTTTCATGGGAGTGGACTGCTTAACAAAGTACACATGCATAGCAGACTACTTTCACCCTCCCACCCACCCACACAAAATGACATCTCTCATGGATATTTAAACTGTCAAGCTTAACAGAAAACTTCCCCTATTTTGCTTGACCTGGCAGTATAAAATTCACAAGGTTAGAAGTCCTTTGTTTGCTTGTTTTGTACTGTATTGTTTGCTTGTTTTTGTTTTGTTTTAACCTAAAGTTATTAACATTAAAGGGTACATCACTCTTTTTTCAGCATTAGGAAATAGGTGTAAAATGCAAAACATCAGCTCATTCATCTTTACCACTAGCTAATATGCCCTCAGCACCCGGGACAGATGACCGAGAGGAAGGCAGTTTCTCAGATGGCCAGGATACAAGTGGATCAAGCCTTTGTATACCAGTCAGAGGCTGGGGGAGGTTCAACATTCTGCCACCTTTACTCAAGTTGCATAGTAGTTCATCCTTGGGTCATTCCATCTAAGCCAGTGTGGGACTATTCAAGGAGCAAGCTACTCCTCATTGTGAGCACAGGTGGCAGAACCTGATCAAGTACAAAATAAAGGGAGGTCATCTGTCAGAGATAAATGCATATGTTTGTGGAATACTCGTTACACTTTTCAATCTAACAGTATCTTGACACACTACCAAAAGAGTCTGATCTTTCTTGTATAGTAATTGCTATTCTAAGACACTTATTTGGAGCCCATTTGCTTGTTGTTATAAGACACTTATTTGACGGGGTCTGCTTCTGCCCCTTTTACTCTTATACCATTGTATTTTACTAGACGTGTAGCTCCATTGATTTCAAATCAGACTATTCAGAGAGTTAGATTTTCACAGATCCTACTCTGGTGTTCATGGAGAAAACCTCCTTTCTCTCCTCCAGATTGTGATTCCAGCCACGCAGGGAAGGCAAATGTTACTTGTCTGAAGCTCGTATGGCGGGTGCGAGTAAGTGGACAGAAAGGGGGCACACCGAGCTGGCGTTAGACTTGCTGGGGCCCAAGGCAGAAACTAAAAAATGGTTCCCTCTCCCCTCCCCGAAGCCTAAGCTTTTTACTCTTTTTGCCCTTTGTATTCTTCCTGGTGCTGTGGATGTTGATTTTGTTTTGATTTTTGGTCCTTGTGCATTGGGCTGACATTCTCCTGAATAGAGAGAGCTGGTATGTGTGGAGTTTATGTGCCCCAGCAGGCCTATACTTTTGCTCTGGGTAGGACCCAGTATGAAGGAGGCATTTTGTAAATTAAGTTTAAATAGACTGTGGCTAAAGCTCTACGGTGGGTATTATTAAACAGCAGCTTCCATTTCAAAATACTGAAACATATAGCTGACTAGTTAGGTCATTAAATATGTTCTTGTTCTCAGTGTTACTTGTAAAAATTACTGTACTATACATTATACAAAAACAGATAGGTCGCATGAAGGGCCACTGGAACAGAATTATATATTGCAGCAATACAATGTCATTCTTCCATATGAGTGAGAGCTAATCTCTTAATGCAATGAGACATTATATAGACAACTTCTATGATACTTTAAGAGACATTTAAATTGTGGTTTTCTATACATGAAGAGTTGGCAGCACTGTTCCATTTCAAATAAGTTTATAACAGGTTTGTACTCAGTGTTGAAAAAAAATCTAACATTTTAACAAAAGAAAGGAGCCTGTCAGTGTGACATCCACTTTCTACGTTTTAACTTATTATCCTACATCCTGAATCATGAGAACTTGTGTTATCAAGAAAGAGGAAACAGCCCTGAATCTAGTTTCCATAAGGATAAGCAGTGAGTGTGCCAACTCTATACGGTACAGGTTCAAACACAGTTCAGCATTGATTAGTAGGTTAGGTGGCTTTCCATGCTTTTCAACTGTTAACATTCAGAATAGAGGGCTCCCACAGCAATATTTTAATAAAGTATTTTTTTTAAAAATACAGGAGTGGATAATCCTAGAATATTTCAATAGGCTAACACAGACTTATAGATGTTAGATGGGCCAGAAGGGACTCTCATGATCATCTAGTCTGATCTCCTGCACATCGCAGGCCACATAACCTCACCCACACACCCACTCCTACAGTAGACCTTTGGCTGAGTTACTGAAATCCTCAAATCTTCATTTAAAGATTTCAAATGACCAGGAATCCACCATTTATTTCAGTTTAAACCAGCAAGTGATCTGTGCACCGTGCTGCAAAGGCAGGCAAAAAAATCCCAGTGTTTCTGCCAATGTGACCTGGTGGAAAATTCCTTCCTGACTCCAAATATGGTGATCTGTTTGACTCTGAGCAGTCAGCAAGACCCACCAGTCAGACACCGGGAAAGAATTGTCTGTAGAAACTCAGAGCCTTCCTGATGTACTGTCCCATCTCTGGCCTTTGGAGATATGTGCTAATAGCAGTCATGGACTGGCCATATGCCATTGTAGGCAACCTCATCATACCATCACCTTCATAAATTTATCAAGATCCATCTTAAAACCAATTAGACTTTATGCACCTACTACTCCCCTTTGATGACTGTTCCAGAACTTCAGTTCTCTGATGGTTAGAAACCATCTAATTTCAAACCTAAACTTATTGATGGCCATTTTATAGCCATTTGTTCTTGTTCCAACATGGTCCTTAACTTCAGTAACTCCTCTCCCTCCCTGTTTTTTCTTTCTCTGATGTATTTATAGAGAGTAATTTTAGCTCCCCATAGCCTTCGTTTTGATAGACTGAATAAACCCTTACATCTCTTCTCGTAAGGTAGGTTCTCCATTCCTCTGGCCATCCTAGAAGCCCTTCTCTGCATTCTTCCAGTTTGAATTCATCTTTCTGAAATGTGGGGGACCAGAATTGCACATGGTATTCTGTATGAGGGCTCACCAGTGCCTTGTAGAATGGCAATAACACTTTCCTATTCCTACTGGAAATACCTTGCCTGATGCATCCTAGGATTGCATTAGTCTTTTTCACAGCTGTATCATGTTAGTGGCTCATAGCTGTCTTGTGATCCACCAATATATCTAGGTCTTTCTCCTCCTCTGTCGCTTCCAACTGTTACATCCCAGATTATAGTAAAAATTCTTGTTAGTCCCTAAGCACGCGACCTCACACTATGAAATTTTAACCCATTTCTATTATTCCAGTTTTCAAGGTCATCCAAATCTTCTTGTATGATATCCCAATTCTTCTCTGTATTGGCAATACCTCCCAACTTTGTATCATCTGCAAATTTTATTAGCACACTCCCACTTTTCATGAAAAGGTCACTAATGAAAACGTTAAATTAGATTGGTCCCAAAACCAACCTTTGGTTAAGGAACTCCATGAGTAACCAGCCAGTTCACCATTCAGTATAATCCACTGCAGTCTCCCCATTAACTGGTTCCTTATTCATCTTTCAATTCTCATATTAATGCCCATCTTAATGAATAATTTTCCACATTGAACTGTACCAAATGCTTTTCTGAAATCCAGGTAGATTGCTACTGATTTTCTAGACAAAGGAAATGCAGTACAGCTAATCAGCCAGGTGTCCAAGCCACTGCCAATTATTGGGATGGATTACCAATTATTCTGCTTGCTGTTCTTAACCATTTCCAGGCCTTTGCAGGAATTTAGCATAACTAGGCAAACCGGGAAGGGGGAGGGGAGTCAGACAATGAACATGTGAAGTGGACTTGACTCTGCATTCTCTCTCTCTGAATATACTGGGGTAAATGTCTGTGAAACACAGGAAGTCTGGATATATATTAGAATTGTCAGTATGTGGAAATTTAGCTATAAGACTAACAACTTAAGACTGCTTGTTTAACAATAAATTTTTTTAATGACTTATGCTTGTGCCCAGTGATTTATTTGTTTGGTGAGCTATGTGACATATCTCTAACTTTTGGGATACAAGAGGTAGGTATCAAAAGTCTAAGCCAGATGAATCACTTCGTGGACATATTGGAAAGATCTTTAGGCACAGACGGAAGGACTGGCCATCCAGAAATCTGTGACTGATTCACCCAAAGACTGCCTCAGACTTGTGGGGCAACTATCAAGTTTTGGAGTACTCTAACCACCTATTATATTTGCATGTGCTTAAGACTAATAAGTGGAGACTTCCAGTAAAGGTCATTCTGATGGGAATTTCTAGAGACCAATAAAGTAAAGCTTTAAGTTAAGAACACTTGGTTTTGATTTGTCTGTTCCAGCCATATATTAGACAGAAGTACTTCATTTCCTTTGGTTTATTTCCTGATACTGACTCACAGCGACTAAAAGTTCCTGGGTCGAGGAACTCTGGGTAACAACCTTCTCAAAGAAAGATTTCAATTTATTTTGGCATGATCTATCTTTCATAAAACCATGATGTATTTTATTCCAATTACAGTTTACCTCTATGTCCTTAACCACTCTCTCTCTCAAAATTTGTTCTAAGACCTGCATACAACTGAGGTCAAACTAATGGCCCTCTAGTTTCCTGGATCATTTTTTCCCTTTCTTATATATAGATACTATATTTGCAATTCTCCAGTCATAGGTACAACCCCCGATTTTATAGATTCATTAAAAATCCTTGTTATTGGGCTTGCAATTTCTTGTGCCAGTTCCTTTAATATTCTTGAATGGAGATTATCCAGGCTCCTCAATTTGGCCCCATCAAGCTGTTTGAGCTAGGCTTTCTTTCTTCGGATGTGATAATTTCTATTTCCATATCCTTGTTCCCATTAGCCCCCGCCCCAAAGCTCCTCATTATCCTTATTAAAAACTGAGGCAAATAATTCAGTTAGGTACTAGGCCATACCATGATTATCTTTAATCTCTACTCTATCTTCAGAGTTTACCAGCCCCATTTCTTCTTTACTTGTTTTCTATTTATTTATATAGCTAAAGAACCTTTTACTATTGGTTTTCATTTCCTTTGCAAGGTCAAACTCTACTTGGCTTTTGGCAGCTCTCACTTTTCCCTACACTTTCTGACCTCCAAGAGGTAGGGTTTTTTTTTTGTTTGTTTTGGTATGCGGTTTTTTTTGCGCTGATCCATCCAGTCTTCCATTCCTTGAAGGGGTTCTGCTTTCCCTCAATAACCTATTTAAGATGCTTGTTCATCTAAGGGTTTGCAACCCTTCCTTATGAATTTTTTCCTGTTTCTTAGGACAAAGACTTGAGATATTTTAAGTCAAAGTTGCAGAAACTAATTCCAGGCTTTCTCCATATTCAGATCTTGAGTTCTTCAGTCCAGTACACTTCCCTTACTAATTCCCTTAATTTTTTAACGTTTGCCTTTTTGAAATCAAACTATGGAGGGGTGAGGAAGATTCTGACACACATATTTGCACAGAGACTATACATGTAGAAGCACAGAGATATTGCTGGTATGTAAAACATTTCTGTAATCAGAGCTTAGAAGAGACTAAAACTTCACTTACTATTCAGGTGTAGTAGTCTTATTTCCTAACAGAACATTTAGAATTTTGAAACCAAAAGGTGTTGGGGTAGAGAGGAATGGCAATAGCAAACATTAGCAGAAATTAAAAACCTATGGAATTTGGTTTTTAGAATGATACCTAGAAAATACACAAAACAGACTATTGTTTGTATAATAAATTGTTCTCCTAGATCTTTTAAGATGTGTATCCACTGAAGTCAATGGGAGTTTTATCACTAACTCTAATAGGGCTATGATGTCACCCATGGTTTGCTACTGTTTCTATTTCATTGGGATAAGCTTCACTGAAAAGGCTCATCATTCACTACCTACTTCTACTTTACAGAGGTTTTAGAAGTCAGAGTTTCTGAATATACTGAAAATCTGCTGAAATATTCAAGCTGATATCTAATTACTAGTTCAAATGCCCACAGACCACCCTAACCATGACTCAGCTGTGACACAAATGAAATTACATAGACAAAACTGACTTGCACACTGCAAAGCAATTTTGCTTTGGGCAGTAATGAGTAGCAAAGTCAAACAGAAAAAAAACATGAGGTTTAAACTGTATTTATAAAACTTAAAACTGCAAAGCCAGAAAGAACTAGGTTTTTCTCTTAATTCTACTGAATATTATCTAGTTTGGGAGAAGGAGCAATGGTATTTTTTTCCTGTAGTACTATCTTTGGTAATTCCAATGTTAAAATAAATCACAAGTTCTTGGTTTGTTTTAAAAAAAAAAAAAAGGGGGGGGGGAGGGGAGCTAAATTTTGTGCTGATTTACACCCCTAGCAATCCAGTTGAAATCAATGTGGTTGCATACAGCACATAATTCAGTAGAGAATTCATCTCTAAAATGTATTGAAAAAGTTAAATATGAGGGTCTCTCAGAAGTGCCACAGAGAAAGAACTATAGATGGATGAGTATTTGGTTTGTGTTTTAGATTTTAGGTAATACTCCTCATTGAGTATTATATTGTAATATATTCTCTGTCAATACCACAATACCTATGGATGAAATCCTGGCTCCATTGAAGTCTCTGGCAAAACTCCAATTTACTTCAGTGGTGTCAGGATTTGAGCCTATGAGTTTTTCACAAGAGTATGTTGCTTATAAAAATCCTCCATAACATTTGCTTCACTAAGGCTGTAAAAGTTGAATGGTAACAACCTAATGTATTTCCTAGTCATAAAAAGGATCATATTGTGGGGGTAGGAAAGTGAAGATATCCTACCTGTAAACTGAAATTTGGCAAGCTCTATTCACTTCTTGAAATAATTGGGCTCAGCAATATGTATGACTGGTAGTTGATATTAATTCCCCCACCTTTCTCTATTCTCACTCCCATATAATTCCATAAAAGTAGTAATAACAGAAAATATGTTGTTATATGTTCAAAGTAAGTAGTCCGCTGATCTTTAACAGTTTAGAAATTATTGTTAAGGGTTGTATAACTATGCTGTTCAGTCAATTGCAGACTCCATAAAGAAAATGACATGCTCAGAATTAGGCAGGTCTTTGAATGATGAGATAATTGATGATATAATTCCTACAAAACTCTAAATTAGTGAGGAACAAATTGCTCTTAAGTACCATGTTTCATGTAGTGGTATTTACCACGACACAGCCAATAAAATCTGTTTCAGCTCTTACATGGAAATTCAGTTTACACTATTTTGTAAGATAGTGTAAGAAATACTGAAATAATTACAAGCTTTAGAAATTTGAGCCTTCTTTCTCTGCTGCCCAGTGGATCCCAAAAGTGCTATTGCCAATGGCATTATTATGCCATAACAGTTTCAGAAGCTGTAAGTTTTTATCTTTTATGCCTCAGTAAAAGAAGCCCTTTTTCTAAATTCCTTGGGTTTTAACCTGTAAAAGGATAATTGCCAAGTTATGCAATATGTTTTTAAATTAAATATTTTTAAATAGACACACTGTCAAGGTATTTTACTTAATTTGTTGAATCTACTCTTTCTCCATTCATAACCCATTGGAAATCTGAAATGGCCAGGCTGTACTTTAACTCTGTCAAAAGCTATATTAAAAGAATGTTATGATTGTAAAGGGAAATACTCAAAAGGCGTTAATTACAGGACCACAGAGTATTTCCCCTATAAAGCTCCTGACTAATTTCATGTACAGAATGTACTCAGGGAACGAAGCTGCTATTTAGAATTTATCCTTAACCTCATTGTTCAGTTTGTGAACCTGTGTCTCATTCACTATCCCACTTGCACACTGAATGAAGCGGATATCCAACAAATTATATTATGAGACTAGTAACCAAAGACTACCATAATGTGCACACAAAAGGGGAAAGAATTAAAGTTGTTCAGCAATATTCATGCAGTATAGTCTCTCTACAATCTTAACTTTATCGGAAAGTTATCCTTATATGGAATTGCTCAGGTTTTATTTATTTTGTTTTTTAAAGAAAATAAAGAAAAATGGGATTACCTCATGTATAATGATATGCTAAACATCAGTGGAACCTTCAGGTATTGGAAGTGGCCTTGCACATGAACATATATGCATTGTATGAAAGAAGACTGTGCTCCAGAAGAGCTTTTCCTTCTACATATTCAAATTGAAATTTCAGTTATCTTTCTTACACAGACGTAAATTCAATGGAATACTAAAAAACTATTCACTAGAAATTTCTATTCAATTTACATATGCATGTGGTTTACTACCAAGAGTGCGGTAAGAGTGTCAACTGAATAAGAACAGTACACGTGTACAAATATAATTGTAAAATCATAATTCAACCAAAACAAAACCAATTTTCTTCCAACCACCCAGAGACATGTCTGCAACTTATGAGGACCTTCAGCCTTACCAAATTTCTCCTGTTGAGGTGTAGGAGCTATTTCTTAACAAATGTTAACCTGTGCAAGTGTTAAAAAATGTTGGTATATTTTCTTCCATTTGTTTCTTTTTAAAAATGGGTGAACTATGTTTGCTCAAACTTTTTCCCAATCTCAGAAAAAAAAAAAAAAAAAAATCTTGTGCCAAACATCAGCCAAAAAGGTAAATCCTGGACAAAGTTAGAAGCATCTGAAAATGATCCTTCAAGAACTCTTGTGCAATCGTAACTCCACCCGCATTACATGCACAGCCTATAGTTAGAAAACAATCATGCTTAATTTTGGTACATAAATTATAGCAATACAAGGACCTCACTAACCTATTTTGAAAAAGTGGAGCTAAGTGTCCATTGTATTTATCCTGTAAGTCAAAGCAATGGCAATTGGCAAGTTTACTTTTAGTGAATCAATTGACTGGAATTTTGTGGGAATGAGATTACTGGGCTTTGTAAATGTCTTTTTAAAAGTACAGTTATAGATAGAACAATGCTTATGTAAAAAAAGGACTTCCTTATTCAGATTTGCTTCTTGTGTGTATTCTTGTTCTTACCTACTTATTTTTCTGATTCAAATAAGTTTTGCTATTTTTCACTCCTGTTCATGCTACGTAGTCAATGGCAGTCCACTGGATTCTGATCTACCTCACACACAGTGACACTGAATAGTAGATCTTCATTATTGTAAGTGATGACGCACGAGACAATATTCAGCTTGACTTTGAAATAGCAGGATGCACTGGCAGTTTTTAAATAAAAAAGTAAGCTTGTAGACTAGGGCCTAGTCTACACTGGCGGCAAAATTCAGTGGCAGTTGATGGGAGTTACGTAAGATACTCTGTTAGCTTGGGTAACTCCCGTCGACTTTGTAACTTCCCTTTCATGCACTGTCTCCACTGCACTACGCCGATGGGAAGTGTTCCCATCAACTCAGCACTACGCTTTTTGGGCAGGTGGTTTAATTAACTTGACTTCTGGATGGGTTAAGCAGGTCTTCACTTCCGCTCAATCGATCCGGACAGATCAATCTGACGGCGGCGAATTTGCTGCTGTCAGTGTGTACATATCCTAAGCAAATCTGAGCTGGAAGTACATGAGACACAAACACAGGCTTTGTATGCACTGATGGCGGCAAATTTGCCATTGTCAGATTGATCTATCCGGATCAATTGAACGGCAGTGAAAACACGCTCAATCAATCTGGAAGTTGATCTAATGAAACCACCTCAAAAAAAGCATAGCGCTGCATCGACAGGAACACATTTCCTATTGGAACAGCGTGCTGGAGACATTACGAAGGATGTTACGAAGTCGATGGGAGTTACGCAAGCTACCCTGTATAGCTTGAGTAACTCCCGTCCACTGCCACCAAATTTTGCCGGCAGTGTAGACCAGCCCACAGAATCCCCATAATGCCATATTGAGTATCACATTACATAGTATGATCATACTTCTGTTACTCGAGATGTTACCTAATAAGCTTGTGCTATGGCAAGGCTGTTTATTATCTAAAAGGATTAATGAGTCAGGAAATAACCTGTCAGCCGTATTGCTTTCATTCAGCTGTTCATTTTATTCATTCTCCCACACACTTACCAACACACACACATCGGAATAAAGGTCCTTTCTGCATGTATGTGTTGCTATCCATATCAATCACTTAAGGAAAAAAAATACTAAACTACTTTGACATAACAGACTTCTCAGACTCTGACCAGATACCATTGGTTTAAACTAGACAATGTCCAGACCTTGACCTCATACCAATATTTAGAAAACAAAAACAAAACAAAAAAACCCAAACGAAACAAAAAACCCACAAGTGGGGAACTGCGTCTTTATATTTTAGGAGCTCAGAAATGTGGATAGGATGTTGGCACTGCTGACTTGAATATCAGAACTTTGTTCAATGGATTTCCAGCGAGCACACAGATTTGTATATTTATCTTCAGACCAGATCCACGTGTTAGGCTAGGTGGATCTACAGTTTCTGTACTTGCTCCCTTCAAAACAGAGCAGCAATACATGAATATCTGATAATAAAAGAAGCCTTGTCCACCCCATAGTTTAAGGAACATGATTAATGAAAAGACTATTACAAAGACCAAAAAAGCAACAGCTAACATCGTCTCCATTTCCAACAACTAAATCAATAGCCCCATTCACAACAGGTTTCACAGATGAAGCAACCCAGGAAAAGCTATGCATACTTACAAATTATAAAGCATATCGGCCATATTGCTGCGGTAGTACAAGGCATTTCTATAGGCGCGCTCAGCTTCAGAAATCTTGCTCTGGCTCTTGAGAACATTTCCAAGGTTACCCCATGCTGCCAAGAGGAGAAAGCAGTATTCAGAAACAGTTACAATCCAATTACACATGCCATAGCATTTGAACATTAGGAAGTTCCATACAGAGAGAAAACCCACAGAGAAACTTCTTGTGTGTGCATGCATGCGCATGTGTAAGAATTTTTCATCTTACTTAGAGACTTACGTTTAATAGCAACGATCTCATAAATTCAGTATAATTGGCACATTTGAAGAAAAATAATATTTAAAAATAAATTCTCTCTCAAATCTTTACTAAAACAGTTTGCTGTACTAGAGGGCAAAGAACATTTTATTTGAAATCATCTTAAAATAATAACCTCCCAATTTACTTGTACAGCCATGGGGCCTTCATGGTTGAAGCTTGATGTACACAATCTACTCTAAAGACACAAGAAATCTCCTGAAATAAACATAGATCTGACTAGAATATGAAAGCTGATAAATGACACAGGAATTGAAGTGAAGGTAAGGCAACTTAGCAAGATCAGAGACAGGCAATATGATTCTAACATGCTACAGAGATTGGTAAAATATATTTTCTAGTTGGAAGGAACATTTGGTTCTTTACCTTACAATTTTTTATATTATATAAAGGGCTTTTATATCCTATTTTTAAAGTATATTAAAGTAAAGTATTTGAGGCTCTGCAGATGGTGATTTTTGGAGTTGACTCCCTGAGTTATTAAAAAAAGGAAAAAAACAAAAAAAAAAAAAAACAAAAATACTATACAAACAAAAGAAAATGGAATGGAAGATTATATAAAAGACAGTCTATATTATTTAACATTTATGTAGCTGACATAACTGGTACTGTATTAAGCACACATATAAACATATACCAATACATCCAGTATACATTATGCATCTAGGAACCTCAGAGTGACAAACATCTCGGGAATGAAGGTTGTTCATAACTCTGAACAAAATGATATGGTTGTTCTTTCAAAAGTTTACAACTGAACATTGACTTAATACAGCTTTGAAATTTTATTATGCAGAAGAAAAACGCAGCTTTCCCTTTTTTTTTTTTTTTTTAAAGTAGTTTATGTTTAACACAGTACTGAATTTGCTTTTTTTGGTGTCTCTCTCTGCTGCTGTCTGATTGCGTACTTCCAGTTCCAAATGAGGTGTGCAGTTGACTGGTCAGTTTGTAACTCTGAGGTTCTACTATACCAAAGATGTTTCATATAATTTTTCTCTTTTCATAATGATAGCGTATAAAGGATAAAGATGGTGAGTACGATTTCCCACAGCACACAATATATAGGGAGATATTTTTCTCTCCACACATGTGAACAACTGACATTAACACTAATTGATATTACGCAAGCACATCAAAAGAAGAATACCTTTGATTCAACTCATCAAGCCCACTTTATAGGTATGGAACATTTACATCAAATTATTTCTTCCACTATATTTCACTTACGCAGCATATATGAAGACTAAGCAGTGCAACTAATTCTGGTACTGTAAGCATCTTTCATAGCCAATGTTGCAATACAGTTTTTACAGTACAATTAAAGAAACTGGTAATTACTGTAGAAACTGTTTTAAAAATAAAAGTATATTGATGTCCAGCTGTTGAGGTCTGCTGCAAAAGCAACCAGCCAAAGATAAAAATAGCAGCAAACAGTATTTTCCTCTCAGCAGAATAAACTTAGCAGCAGTGTGCATAAAGTCACTGCAGTGAACCACTGAAGGAAGATAATCTGAAAGCATCCATGAAAACAAAATCACAATTTCTGACTCCCCAATTGCACATATAGCATTTTACACAGGTGCTGAAAAAAAATGGATATTTGTATGAGAAAGGAGACTCTACTAGATGAGTTATTTCGCTTTTGCTTAGAATTTCATTTAAAGAGCATTAACACGACAAATCTTATTTATCTCCTAAGTAACTGGAGCTACTAAAGCTGCAAACACATCATCATCATCTAACAAAACTTAAGTGCTAAAATATTCCCCTCTTCCCTCCCTTAAATTTCAGTTTTTACTCTATGTATACACTTCAGAAACCTGAAAGTACAATTTATTTCCCTACAGGCCTTGTCTTTTTACACTTGATAAACATTATAGAAGTACAAGCCATTTGTGACTCTGACTGGTTTATTGTTTGACTATATACCAACATTACAGATGTCAGCAGAACACATAGAACAAGACTTGTTAATGTACTCTTTCTGATGGTTGGCTCTGCACTGCAGAAGCAGCTATCTACAGAAGTTTTAGGTTCTACATAAAGGTTAGCTAGAGTTCCCCTCTCCCGCCTTATTCTCCCATAGCAGAATAATAGACTAACTGACCATTTGGATTATGAGGTAAACTACATCCTTCCAAACACAGTCTTCTTCTGCCAAACCTTCCAAACAACTGTCCCCATACAGGGGGCAATAATCTATCTAATAAATTTACGCATGTTCCACTGCTAGAGCTTCTTTGTGTAATGGCTTTAAAAATGGCAAATACTGAAACCAATATCAACTTGTTTAAGGGAAAATAGGAGTATAATATTGCACTGGCGTTAAACAGTTCCTTTGATTGTGCTCCATTTTACTACATGAACCGCAGCAGAGAGCAATTTATTGCTTTTTAAGCAAGTCAATATGCATATTAAAGAATAAAGATTTAGAATCCCCATGTTTTTAACAGAGACCCAGATTTTGATCTGCTTGACAATTATTTATTTTGAACCTTAGCATATTTTGTCTTTTTCATTATTTGCTGTTGAAGAACTTTTATCATTAAATGCTAACTAGCATGTTAAGATAACATGATAAAGGTGGAGCAGTGATGGGACCGAAGAGCAAGTTCATCTCGCAAGCAACACCAATGGGGATTGGAGGGCCAGTTTTTATTTTACTTTTGCAATGAAACACTGAATAAGGTATTTTTCTATGTTCTTTAAATCATTCTAGATTCAGAACTAGTTAAACATGATCTGATGGCTCAGCCTGTACATTTAAGTAACACAGAGAGGAAGACCTGGGTTTTTATCCTGGAGATCACATTACCAGGGGCCTCTGAACTGGTCAGTCTGGACCTGTCCTTCATGTTAGCAAATGGTAGGGGAAGAAGGTCTAGTCTAGATAGAAGAGAGGCCATGATATGAAAAAGATTGACAACAGTTTCCCTAGGAACTTTCACTCCCGATATGTCTAGGGAACTGGAAATGCAACAGAGGCATAGCATAGCATAACATGCAGTTAACTAGTACAATCAATGACAACAATTGCTAAGATATTTCCATTTTAAACTACATTTCATTCACTCATAACTTTCTATGCTTTGTATGAGCACAATTTTTTTTGGTAACAAAATCAGTTCAACTATTTGAGTATGCAAGGTTGAAAAATAAAAAAATAATTAATTATACACACACTTGAGTACACACACACTTCTCTGTGGTTCTCAACATTTTTTGGCATTCAGCTTCAAACTTTACATGTGGCTAGAATTTAAAGAGGAATAGTATTCATACTAAATGTGAAGGCAACTGGATTAGAGATTGTGACATTTTAAACTGGTAAATGAGCTTTATTCTAGTAACTTTTATCACATTTTCCATGCAAACTGTATAATAGAAGAAAAATAACATTGCAAAGCAAAACATTCAAAATCAGGAGGTGTTGAAGTGCATATATGTTATGATTCAGTGTTTAATTACAAAATCACATTTTCCCACAGAAGCCTTTCCTCATTCAGTGCAGGGACTGAATGGTGTGCAGAGAATGAGGAAACTGTTTAAATATTTACTTTTTATCCTCATTCTTCAATGTATGGTCTCCTACTTCATTCACTGTGCACAAATGCCTCACTGAATCCCTGCACCGAAACAGGTAGCATCTGATAGAAAAAATAGCATATGATCTTGTAATTAAAGACTATTTCATAATGCATATACATAAAAGGAACAAAGTTACATTCATGTATCATCACAGTGATCTTCACAGAAATCTTCACAGTGTATTTACAGTTCTGCCTCATTGCATACAGATATTCTCAGATCATGTTCAGCGCACACTGACACACAAAACCAAAAGAAGTTTGAGAAATAATTTTTTGAACAAAAATTGCCATTGAACTTACATCTACATGCATGCAGAGCCAACAGACCATTGCCAGATAGTATAAAAAAGCATTTAGAAAAAACAGTGCCTCCAAAGGAAATACGATTTTTTAAAATGCATATCATTTGGCCAAATTAAAATAGATTTTCAATAGACCACAAAATGACATACATGTAACCTAGCAATACGGTTCATAACAAACTTGCATAGTGATGACTCCAAATAGCTCTCACTCCAAATAGCTCATGTGTTAGAACTGTGCCTTAAAAAACACTAAAAAGATTTTCAACTCTCTTCATATATTAAACTGGAGGTATGATTTTTTTTATCAAATTTTTTCTTGTACTTTTCAAAATTGCTCTTACACTGAAAAACAAACATGGGAAATTTCACTTGAGAGGTAAAAACATTTACCAAGTGAAGCCCTTATCCTGAAAATTTCAGAACATGCTAAACTTTGTCTATGATGAGTAGTCCTTTCAAACTCAAGGATCTAGGGTTCACTACTCTAAAAAAAGTCTATATACTTCAGTTACTCTGGTTTTCTCTGGAAATGGTATGATATATCAACAGCTAAAACAAATTTTGCCAAGAGATTTTTAAATTGCTCCAGTCCATGTAAGGAGATCAGCACCAGAGACAGCATTTAGCCACACAGCTAAAAAAGCAGGCAGAGGGGGAGAAAAACATCTTGGATTTTATCTATTCTAATTAGCATAACAAAGGTGATGACCGTATCACAATGTTTAGATATGCATAAAAATAGTTCTAGATTTCAGGCTTTTTATAAGTAGAAAATAGTGATAGTTTAGATTAAGTTTAATTAAGAATGTAAAATGGTTGCCATGATGATGTCATATTAGACAGAGAGAAACCAAATGGAGTTCTGAGGATAAACTGACAACAGCAGAAAGCCAGGGATAGCCTGGGGTGAAATAAAAGTCATTCCTAATACCTGACTGGAGGGGGTCAAGTCAGGTAGGAAAGAGAATCTCAGGCAGTTTCAGTATGAGTACACAAGCATAAGAAGCCTGGGAAACAAGCAGGAGGAACTGAAAGTCCTGGCACAGTCAAGGAACTATGATGTGATTGGAATAACCGAGACTTGGTGGGGTAACTCACACAACTGGACCACTGTCATGGATGGGTATAAATTGTTCAGGAAGGACAGGCAGGGGAGAAAAGGTGGAGGAGTTGCTCAGAGCTCCAATATGAAACTGGAGAAATGCCTGTTGAGAATCTCTGGGTTAAGTTTAGATGCGAGAGCAACAAGGGTGATGTCGGGGTGGGCGTTTGTTATAGACCACCAGACCAGTGGGATGAGGTAGATGAGGCTTTCTTCAGACAACTAGTGAAAGTTTTCAGCTCACAAGACCTGGTTCTCATGGGGGATTTCAATCACCCTGACATCTGCTGGGAGAACAATACAGCAGAGCACAGACAATCCAGGAAGTTTTTGGAGAGTGTTGTGGATGCAAGTGCTGGAGGAACCTAGAAGGGCTGTGATCCTCTTGACCTGCTGCTCACAAACAGGGAAGATTTGGTAGGGAAAGTAGAAGTGGTGATAACCTGGGAAGCAGTGACCATGAGATGATAGAGTTCAGGATCCTTACAAAAGGAAGAAAGGAGAACAGCAGGATACAGACCCTGGACTTCAGAAAAGCAGACTGACTCCTTCAGGGAGCTGATGGGCAAGATCCCCTGGGAGGCTAATATGAGGGGAAAGGAGTCCGAGAGAGCTGGCTATATTTTAAACAAACCTTATTGAGGGTTCAGGAACAAACCATCCTGATGTGCAGAAAGAATAGCAAATATGGTAGGCGACCAGCTTGGCTTAACAAAGAAGTCTTTGTTGAGCTTAAACACAAAAAGAAGTGGAAGCTTGGTCAAATGACTAGGGAGTAGTATAAAAATACTGCTCGAACATGCAGGAGTGAAAGCAGGAAGATCAAAGCACAACTAGAGTTGCAGCTAGCTCGGGACATGAAGGGGAACAAGAAAAGTTTCTACAGGTATGTTAGAAACAAAAAGATGGTCAGGGAAAGTGCGGGCCTCTTACAAAATGGGGGAGGAAACCTAGTGACAGAGGATGTGGAGAAAGATGAAGTACTCAATGCTTTTTGTTTGTCTTCACAAACAAGGTCAGCTCCCAGACTACTGCACTGGGCAGCACAGAATGGGAAGGTGGTAAGCAGCCCTCAGTGCTGAAAGAACAGGTTCAGGACTATTTAGAAAGGCTGGACATACACAAGTCCATGGGGCCTGATGCAATGCATCTGAGGGAGTTGGCTGATGTGATTGCAGAGTCATTGGCCATTATCTTTGAAAACTCATGGAGATTGGGGGAGGTCCCTGATGATTGGAAAAAGGCAAATATACAGCCCCTCTTTTAAAAAGGGAAGGAGCAGGATCCGAGGAACTACAGAGGGGTCAGCGTCACCTCAGTCCCCAGAATAATCATGGAGCAGGTCCTCGAGGAATCAATTTTGAGGCACTTGGAAGAGAGGAAGGTGATCAGGAACAGTCAACATGGATTCACAAAGAGCAAGTAATGCCTGACCAACCTGACTGCCTTCATGATGAGATGACTGGCTCTGTGGATGTGTGGAAAGCAGTAGACATTGATATACCTTGACTTTAGCAAAGCTTTTGATACGGTCTCTCACAGTATTCTTATCAGCAAGTTAAGTAGTATGGGTTGGATGAATGGACTTTAAAGTGGATAGAGAGTTGGCTAGATCATTTGGCTCAACAGGTAGTGATCAATGTCTTGATGTCTGGTTGGCAGCCAGTAACAAGCGGAGTGTCCCAAGGATCAGTGCTTTTTTCAGTTTTGTTCAACATCTTCATTAATGAACTGGAGGATGGGGTTGATTTGCAGACAATAGTAAGATGGGGGGAGTGGTAGATACCCTGGAGGGTAGGGATAGGATACAGAGTAACCTAGAAAATTGGAGGACTGGGCCAAAAAAAATCTGATGAGATTCAACAAGAACAAGTGCAGAGTTATGTACATAAGACAGAAGAATCCCATGCACAGACTGGGGACCAACTGGCTAGGAGCAGTTCTGCAGAAAGGACCTAGGGGTTACAATGGACAAGAAGCTGGATATGAATCAACAGCGTGCACTTATTGCCAAGACGACTAACAGCATATTGGGCTGCATTAGTAGGAACATTGCCAGCAGATCGAGGGAAGTGATTATTCCCCTCTATTCGGCACTGGTGAAGCCACATTTGGAGTATTGTGTCCAATTTTGGGCCCCCCACTACAGAAAGAATGAGGACAAACTGGAAAGAATGCAGCGGAGGGCAATGAAAATCATTAGGGGGCTTGAGCACATGATTTATGAGGAGAGGCTGAGGGAACTAGGCTTGTTTAGTCTGCAGAAGAGAAGAATGAGGGGAGATTTGATAGCAGCCTTTAACTACCTGAAAGGGGGCTCCAGGGTAGATGGAACTAGGCTGTTCTCAGTGGTAGTAGATGACAGAACGAGGAGCAACAGTCTCAAGTTGCAGTGGGGGAGGTCTAGGTTTGATATTAGGAAAATTTTTTGCACTAGGAGGGTGGTGAAGCACTGTAATGTATTACCTAGGGAGGTGGTGGAATCTCCATCCTTGGAGATTTTTAAAGTGCTGCTTAACAAAGCCCTGGCTGAGATGATTTAGTTGGGGATGGTCCTGCTTTGAGCAGGGGATTGGACTAGACGACCTCCTGAGGTCCCTTCCAATCTTCTATGATGAACTTCTGCTATGATGAGTAAACAAGTAAAACTAATTAGCATATTGGACAACTGATTGATCGAAGAAGACATCACCCCTCTGTGACAGACAATGCTGATGACTGACATTAAGAAAGCAACCAATCAAGAAAAGGTCTCATAAATCATATATAAGGCAGAGAACTGATAGGCTTGAATGTGGGCAACTGGAGGATCAAAAGAGCAGGAGAGGAGATCTGGGGCAACACCAGCAGCAGAAGCAGCAGCACATAGCAGCTTTTGACAGCACATAACAGTCAGTCCTTTGAGCAGAGGGCTGTATCTGTGTCTTCCCAAACATAAACCAAGGCATGCAGGCCTAGGGAGTTTTCCAATGATTTAAAGGGAAACCTCCTGGTAAACCCTTGTAAATCTTCTAGGGCAGACCACCTCCGCTTATAGAGTTAAGGCTCGTGATTGGTCCATTAGTATACCTAAGCTTTTATAGGGTCTCTTGGGTCCACATTTTGGGGTAACACTAACAGCTTGTCCTAATCAGCCTGAATTCAAGAAGCATATTTTATAAAATAAATGACAGAACTGGATTTTCATTTCTTTCTTGATTGCACAATTCAAATGCAAGTTTAAAACGTGCAAATATCTTCCTATCAACAAATCTTTTTCCTTCTGCTGGATTGCCAGTTACATTTGCATTATTACTCTACTAAAATGAGACTAACCAAGGAACAGTTAAAATTTCAGAGAAAAGCACTCTACAAAATAATAAGCTCTGACCAACTAATTCAGGTTTCGTTGCATTTTTAAAAAGATTCTTAGAAAATATACATGATGAAGGAGATAACCAACAGTCAAATGAGGATTCATAAGTAAACCTGCATTAGAAAAGCTGGGATAAAGAGAAAGTTTTTAGAACTCAGTCTACTGGTACTAAGTAGAATCTGTTATAAAACCACTTTTGCAGAAAGGAGGAAAAACCAACCAAAACCAACCAACCAACAACAACTTAGGATGTAAAAATGAAGCAGCCTAGTATACTGTTTGTAGTAATAGAGCTGAAAAAATACTGCTTTTAAAGATGCGTTACACCACAGGCCATATTCTACATTTTGATAATCAGAAGGGGATACAAAAAGGTTGATAATATATAGCATCAATAATCTTAATGTTAAAAGTAATCAAATATATGCACATACATATCCACAATTTAATAATATTTTATTCTGTGTTATCCTGACCTTATGGATGCAGGAGTCATTCATAAAATATGTTTCAGTGCAGAAATTGATGAAGACAACAAAAATGTGACCTAGATTACTGCTTGGATGACACTGATAAACTACTCCAAAAGCATCTGAACTAATTAAAGAACAGCAGTAGAAGTTTGTAATAGATCATCCACTCAGGAGTCCATCAGACTGAGAACTCTGCTTCATGAGGAACAAATTACATTGGCACAAGAACATTTCTAAACTGATGTTCCAGTTTTGTGCCTTTTTGACTAGCTTTTAATTTGTGAAATTAAAAGTTACTGTTGGGTTCGATTCTCTCCTGCTCTTATTCTCTATGATCCTTCCATTCCATTACCTCTCCTTACTAATCTATAAGAAATGTAGTGAATACAAAACCATTGTGGGCTTTGCATTTTCATAACATATTTCAAAGATGACAGCTTATTGCACTTTGTGGTCCAAACGAAAGTTCATAATTCTTGGTGGTGACAACACATCTGCTAATTTTTTAAATACAGCCAATTGCTTTCCGTCCTAGGTCCTCAAAATAGCTTCTAGATAGGGAAGTGTGAGCAAAAGAAAGGAGGTGTTTGGGAGAAACTCAGATACTGTGATGATGGGCACTACTATAAGAATCTAGATAGATGGACAGACCAGAGTGGCAACTCTTGCTCTGAAGAGGACACTAGGGCAGAGAGGCCACAATGGGTGAATTTTGAGGCAGACTTTCTTCAGGATACTAATATTTGCTTTAGTAATAAGTGTTGTATATTAATCTTACCAATAACCTTCAAAGCAGCAAAAGTAATTGTTACTATAGATTTTGACATCTGTCCCATTTAGGGTGACCAGATGTCCCAATTTTATAGTGACAGTCCCGATATTTGTGGCTGTGTCTTATTACCCTCCACCCCTTGTCCTGATTTTTCACACTTGATATCTGGGCACCCTCATCCCACTATTTTGGGTCCCACATTTGTTCTAAATCTTGAATTCTTCACTAGGGAAAGGGCAACTGCTCTTCTGTGACCTGTCAAAATGCACTGCTGTTTGTCTTCACTAAACCATGGGTGAGGTTCATAAAGATTCCTTTTCAGAAAAGGCAGGTTTTGAGGGAATCTTCACTTCATCCAAAGCATGCCGGACCTGGATTCTTCTGAAACTAGTCAATATAAACTCAGACATCTCATGGAGACTGAAACAGCAGTGCTCCTTATATCCCCCTATTGTAGTATGCCCAGACCATCATGATCCAGGAAGGCAAAAAACATGCCAGAATCAGCATTTTCCAAATACACTTTTGTCAAAAAATTCACAACCAGCTCTATTCATATGAGATGTACTACTCCTGTGGTATATAATCCTACCAGAATTATTAAAAAAAAACCCTTCAAGAAGCTGCTCTCTCTGTTGCTAGTGGTTACATGGCATGAGCTATTGTCGAAATAGTTTAATGGAATGCTTTTTTTCCTTTTCATATAAAGTTTCCTCTGTTTCAGGTTTTACAGTGCTGTCAAAATTGATTTTACAATTGCTTTTCTTTCCAAGACTGAATCGTAAACTAGCCCTTGGTAGATGTGATATACACCCATTTTGGAGATTAAATTATTTATTAGTGCACCTTGTTCAGAGTAATCTAAGGTTGGCCAAGGTGTACTTTCTCTAGCAGTGTGTGGACTTTAAATTTTAGGAGGTGTAGAGTTTGCTGTTTTACTGTATTCTGAACCTGTTGTGTAGGAGAGTACAAGGAAAAAAGGTGTCTGTGCAACAAGATACAAAATCTTGTACTTTACCTTTTAAAGGAATGCAACTAAACCAAAAGAATCTGTGGTGTTGTTGATTTAAAAGGTGGCACTCTTCAAAGTCAAATCTGAATTGATGCAGAAGAATGGTATTGAAGAAGAATACTGTAGCTGGAGGTATTATCTTTTAGATAAGAAAAAATATATGTCCTAGGCACTTGAGAATTTTAGAAATCCCACGGCAGATTTTGTAAAATATCAGGCACCTTTTAATCCATGTGCATGGTAAAATACCAATTTAGGAAATACGTTTTACTGACCAAAATTCATCCTCCAGTTTCAACTGTATGTGCTGTTCTTCCTGTTCTAAAGTATTGCTGATGTGCACTATGAAACAGTCAGCCTGTCTAGCTCCAGAAATCACAGCATTTCAGTGGTAGATAGCATTATTGCTGGGTACTGTTGTATGTTAATGAAAAGCTTTGGGATGAATGGGAAATGGGAGGCTCTCTTGGGTTCAAATCTCACCCCAGCAGGTTGCGACCAAGAGTTGGCACTCTCCTTTGGATTATTCAATGGCTTTTCTGAAATGAGGTGTCTCCATCCAGTTCTTAGTAGAATGGACTCAACATTCTAAAAAAAAAAGCATGCTGTCACAACTGTTAGGGAGTACATTGTTGGCTGTTTCAGCACAGAGACATTGGTAATCAACATGAAGAATGCATGACTCTTACTCTGAGGGCTGACCACTCCAGATCATTTTTGGGACATATTGACAAGATAGTATGGGGAAGCTGACACTGGTCCTGCCCATGCTATGTCTGTTCTAGAAGTACAATTTATATGTCTGTCGACCATTCATCTTAGATGAGTACTAAATACACTTAGAAAATTTTAAAGTATAAAATACAAAAAGACTAAAAAAAAAAATCTTTTCTCCTTTGCTATTAACTTTTATGTGCATTGAATTCCTAGCATGACAGTCTAAAATTCCAGTGTGTCACCTTTTTTTTACCACATATTCTTAATACCTTTTCACACTGCACAGAAATTATAGTTGTAAAGTAGTAATAAATAAGATATAAATTATAAATGTACATGTTAGCACTTTACACCCTGTGGCAATATCACCACAATGAAACACATAACAACAAGGTACAGTGGTTTAATTCTCACCTCCCTGAAGCAGACTACAGCAAATATGAAAAGTTATAACCGAAACTTATTGTATTATATTTTCCCATTCATCCTCAACATTCTTCTAGACTGATTATTTCATGACATTTAAAATGAACCAAAATGTCCACTTCACAATCTCTCTCAAATTCTCTGTTAAAAGGTTGGAAAGCTCTGCTTCACCTTAGATAGCTCATTAGAATACCAGCAGAAATTTATTTTGCTATAATGAAATTAAATAAATTAATGGAGTAAAACTGACAGTACAGTAGGCATCGGTAAAGATACACAGTATTACTCTAGTCTGTAGTCAGAGCAGACATCTTCACTTTTTTTTCTTATCCATACATTTCAATTATTCCACAACAGATTGACCATATACTCATGTAATGTGAGTGTCTAACAGATAAGGCATTAGATTGGGAGCCAGAACACCTACATTTTATTCCCAGTTTTGCTACTGACCTGTTATGTGACCTTGAGTTAGTCACTTCAACTGTCTGTACCTCTTGTTCCTCTTCCCACCCTTTGTTTCTTGCTATTTTGATTGTTAACTTTTTTGATTAGGGGTTGGTTCTTGCTACGTGTTTGTACAGTGCCTAGCAGAACTGGGTCTCTAGACACTACTGAAATATACTGAATATACACTGAAATATACATAAAATTATAATTATGAGCTATGATAAGGAGGAGATAAGCAGTCTTTTTGGAGCAGATGAAAGAAAGTTAAAATATCAGTGACAGGTACAGAAAGTACACTGTACTATGAGGCCCAAAAACCTAGTCTAGTTATTGCATAGCCCTTTATTTCAGTTAGTAACAGGAATCACATCAGTGCCTAAACCGCTGCTATCTATCTAGATACTTATGTGGCCCTGCTCACTGTTGGATTAACATCTCCCTCGCTCAGAGGGGATTGGGGTAGTGTTCATTATGAAAAACAGTAGTGAAAGCTCACGAGTCTCTAGGGAGTTTTCCCTCTGTTCTGGCTTGACAAAGTTCTGAGCACAGGTAGCTACAGCAGAGGCACATCGACACTGCACTCTCCTTTTGGTGGCACACAGAGTACTTAAACTGCATGCCCCCACAGAATGTATGAATAGCAGTGTAACAGTGTGGCACTGCATAGGTGAGTAGAGTAAAGACGCTCCTGAACCCCATGGTATATACTCGGGTATGTATTCTGCACAGCTCTCTACTCCCCAAAGCACTGTCTCATTGTCTATTTTTAAGCATGTAGTGTCCCGCAGCTGTGCTGCCACTGTTGAAGTCTTTCCCCACTGCAGGGAAAGATTCCTGAACCAGGGAGCTGCCAGAGCCTCTCTCCACCGCGGGGAGCCTTTCCTCACTGTCTTCCCGCATTCCCACCAAAGCCTTTCACTGCGGTGAGTAGCTAAACACCATAGTGTCGACACAGCCCACTTTTCACTGTGGCATGTAGCTACACATAACCTACATGCTGCCACAAGTGGCGTGCTGTATAGACATAGCTTAGGTCAGCAAGTCTGTAGACTTAGGCTCCCACTCGGTAGGAAAAAACATATGGGAGGGTGCCTATCCCCAAGGTCCATGGAGTTCAGTGACGTGCCACGTGAGTGCTGGGATCCAACTGAGGAGTTCTCTCTGCAGAAAGGAGAGAACACCACACTAGTTACACTGTCCACATTAAAAGGTTATTTTCATAGCCATACAGGGTAAGATATTTTTTTTTCTTCTTTTTAATTGAAAGGTTAGATTCCTGAGAAGCTGATGGCCCTTTCCTTTCAAGGATACCTTACTGCTTGATAATGGAGAGTGGATTTTTCAAGCCCTGGCCTTAAGCACTTACAGTTTATTAGAACCAATTATTTAGTTCCAGACAGAAAAACTCTTCTGAATGGAAAGGTCAAAAAAGGTTCTCAACAAAAATTTATAAAGTCTTGAACCATATCCTCTACTGAGTCAATGTGGAACCCGGAGTAATTACTGTTCCATATTTTAAAATAATTTTACATTACACTTTCCAATGATACTTCGTAAAGATATTCTGAAGATTAATTAAATAATGTTTTAAAGCGCTTTTTATACAAAAATGGATACATAAGTGGTAAGGATGATTACTTTCAGGGTTTAATGTTTTTCACGTAACAATCTACTTCACAGAAGTAACACAGAACATTTTGGTTTGCCTTAGGTATTTCTGTTTTCCATAGAATTCCAAATACAAACAACATTTGTCGAAATGTACTGTAAAAGTATCCAGAACAACAATTACCATAATCGTTCTAAAAATATTTGTTAATGTGTATATTCTGATCAATTCACCATCACACATTGTTTGCCTGCCAACAAAAACATTCTGTTTCTTATTTCTTAATATGATAAATGAAGAGTTTCTGTACACTCATAACTTTTTAATATATTTTATATACTGATTTTTCATATCAGCAAATATCCGCTAAAGCGCAAATCCACTCTAATACCGGTGACTCATCGTGCTCCCCGTGTCCATAATCTATTTTTTCCCCACTAAGAGTGCCAATTATATTGTTTGCTCAGCCCTTCTTTGTCGAAGACCTTGGGAATGATGGCTCAGAGGAATGGAGGAATATACACAGCAGAAAACGGTCCAGAGCACAGAGAGCCATCCACTGCTGCGTCAGCATGGTTGCAGATGCAACTGAAGAATTTTGGAAGACTGATTCAGTCTTGTCTCAAAGGTTTGAAATCCAGATTCATAGTATTTGCATTTATTCATAGACATTTCTCATTATGCTCATCGCAAGTGCCTAACATTTCTCATGTTACACCAGACTATTTTTCCAGACTTTCTGCAAGGCAGTTCTATCAGCCCAATCAAACTGAGTGAAGGCCTTGAATGTCTTACAAAATGGGATTACTTTTAGGCATCACCAGTTTGCTCATTTCAGCTCAGACTGTGGAGTCTTTACTCACTTTAGGGAGTACATACTCACTTAGGTAGTCCCATTGGTTTTAATGGAACTAATCACATGAATATATACTCTGGTGTGTGATTAAAGGCTCCTCACTGTAGCATTAACAGGAAATATCACATTGTTAAGAGGGTTTCCACTGAGTATCAAATAATCCTGAACAACTGCGGTACTAAAAAATCTGCTCCGCTCTACTGCATGGTCCTTTCTGACAATGGGGATTTAATTGAAAAGTCACAGACTGAGTACCAAGTACTGCAGGGACAATGGCCTTGACCCTGTCCCTCTGGAGCATAGTGAGGACAAATTAAATGTCTGATTGTCTTTTAAGAAGGGCTGACTTATTCTAGTGGTATTCCCATGTTATACATAGACAATTGCTCCCAAACCAATATTATTCAAAAGTCCAAACCTTTGACCTATGCAGTAGTTATTACTAGAAAATTTTGTTTCTAGTTTGTTTATCATTTCATCATTAGAAAAAGTTGTATCTTGTGAGATAACTTGGTTGGTTTCGGTCAACTGGTATCCAATATTTTAACTGGAAAAGAAAGAAATCTGCCAAAGGAAAATGTCATAAATGATCTACTTAGGCTTTTTGTCTATAGTGAATTGTGAAAGCTAAAATAAATAACATCTCCAGTCTTGCAGACCTGTACTCAGAGATGGAAGAAAAGTGTTCCTTGTAAGAGCAGCCAGTTAAAGAGCAAGCTGATTAATCTAAAGGGCTTCTTCACATTCACAATATAGCCATATAAGAGGAAGACTGAAAATTCTGCCCCTATATCGCTCCTCATTTTGTAACCTTATAAATACTTTAAAATAATAATTTGGAAAACCTTTGCAGACAAATACTGCAATTACCTCAGTCATCATTCCATTTTTCTCCGCAATGGTGAGTGGAAAGGAAGGAGTTAGTGTCTTATTGAGATAGAAGGGAGGGCAAATGGAAAGCCACTTAAAGACATGGGATCTGAATATCATTTGTGCTAATCTGCCTTTACATCCTCCGGCAGTGGATATAAATTACTGTTATACTCATTTTACAAACCATTTGCACTGTCAGAGCAGAAGAAAGGGGCCTTAGTGTATATGAGAATGAGTACCATGAAAAGTCCTGAATAGAAAAATGCAGGCATTCATTGCATACTGAGTATCAGTAAATAAAGAAAAGCTTTCTCATAGTTAATGTATAAAAGGTACAGTAATGGACACTCTTAAAATGACTAGATCTAACATACTTATTTAAATATATTCAGATGAAGAACAAACCAGAATACTCTTATTTTTCCTTCTACTACTTCTAACTCATCACCTCTGAAAATAAGGCAACTACATAGGATACTTAAATACGGATCTAAGTGCCTATCTCAGCACTTAATTTCAAAAGTTTTGCTAACTTTATATAAGATAGATCTGTTAAATTTGGGGTTTACAAAGAAGCACCTTTCTATCTCTTCCAAAAACCATCAACCTGCCTCTGTATTGGGGTGATTGCAGTCAACAGGTATTTATGATTGGAGTTCAAAGTGAACTAGCAACACCAAAAATGCTACAGCTACCTCTGAATGACTCCTATATTCCACAAATAAGTGGCAGTGTCTCACAAAGCAGTCTTTTTTCTTTGATTATTAGGATATGCAACGAAATCTAGGCATTTAAATCTATAGGGTGATTAATGATAGACTTTAGGATTCACAGATTAGAAGTGAAATTGGTCCTTACCCAGAAAAAAGGATACTTTTTTCCAGCCTTATAAGGCTGAATATTGGGCTTTCTAGTATCCTTTTGAAAGAGAAAGAGATATCCAACAGTGACTTAGGTTTCAAAAGAAATGACAGTACTACTAAAGAACTGAGAAAAGATCACTGACATTGGGGAATAAATTCAGCTCTTTGTATTGAAGAGCAAGTCACTTCCCTTCTGCTTTCCAACATAATTAACATATCCAGACTGTTTTACTAAGGCTGGGCTACATGTAGTATGTTCAACTGCACTGAGTGCCTACAGCTCTCCCCCAAATAACTTGCTAGGGGTCATTCCCTCCATACCCGTCAACTATTCAGGGCAGTGGCACTGTCCACTTACAGAGCCCTGAACTATTTTCTGAAGGAGTAATTTTATTTAACCTTCAGACTATTCTATGGCTCAGCCTTACTGGACTGAGCTTTCTTTTTTTAAAGCAGTTATGCCCTGCATGATTGATGGACAGGCAAAGACTTTTCAATTTATTTCAAGAACTCTAATTTAAGTATTCTCTATAGTGGCTGCCCTTTAAAACTTGCCTTAGATAAATAGATACATTTACCTCAGCATTTCCTATACAATTCATACTATTAGAAGAGTGAAGATTGATGTAGCCATGTGTGGCTGTTATTAATTCATACATTCTAAGGCCAGAAGGGACCATTATGATAATCTAGTCTAACCTCCTGTATAACACAGGCCGTAAGTTATCTTGCTAAAAATATACAGTGGTCCCCCTTAAACCTTAGATAAATAAGTTAACTTTAGTATTGGCAGTATATCCTATACAGCAGTTACCACACAGGGAATATTTGCCAGTTGTTGGAAACATTTTGTTACACTGAAAAAAATGCTTTCCCTCCCTCCCCACCACTAACTTTATCCAGAAAATAGCCAAACAATTTTTTATCAAAAAACAAACCTCAGACAGAGATAAAACATGAAAATGTTCATCCTTAAAGGTAAATATTGAGAATTATAAGCAACTGGAAACAGTAGGCTATGATGGAAAGCATTAGGCAACCTTAAATATAAGCCTTTTTATACTGTTCCACCTATAACTATTTTTTAAAAAGCAAAGAACCATGTCTAATATATCACTCTAACCACTTTTCTTTTATGTTTATCCCTGTCTCCTACTTTTTGTATGTCATTTGTTTTATTTATTTTTTTTATATTGTAAACCCTCTGGTGCAAGGGACCACATTTATGCAGCACCTAGCTCAATAGGACATTGATCCTGACTGCAGTGTCTAGGCACTACCATAATAGTAAGAATAAATATCTCTCCTAATGATGAAGTAGTCTTCTTGGTTTATCTAAGGCAGTGGTTTATCTAAGGCATAGTGTAATGCTGATCTTTGTACATTAACAAAAATACTTTGCTATTAAGTAAAGTTTTTATATAATATTGAATTAAGTCAACTCCACCATGAGATATTTCATACAATAACAATAATATAGATAAATGTTTTTGTAATTTTAGAGGAGGAGGAGAATCGGAAGTTGAGTGGTTAACTGACTCACCTATGGCCGACAGGAGGCAGTGGCAAAACTAAGTCAGAACTCAGGAGTACCTGGCTCCCTGTACGAAGCTCAGACCTCCTTTCTTTCTTAAGAGGGAAAATATGCTAAACATTAAAGTATGTAAAGTTACTAAGTGGTGTTATCTTTTATTCCATTTATGTGTGGAAGTCAATGAACTAAAGTGACTCTGTATTAAGCCTTAATTTTCATGGGAAGCATTTCCCAGTACCCACAGCAGTGGTATTCAAATAACCTGTACTTGTCTTAAACCTTGTCTACACTTGCAGCGGTGTGCAGGGTAGGTGTAGCTACACCTCACAGTGAAAGGCAGGCTGCATTCACACTGCAGCATATAGCTACAATTGGCAGTGAATGACTTGCACAGTGAAGAGGCAGTGGGAAAAGGGCTGTGGCAAAGGGTAGCCTCCTTCCTGCTTCCCCTCTGCCAGGGCCTTTCCCCACTGCTGGAGCTTTTTCTTTTGACGAGGAAAGACTCCAGCAGTGGGGAGCTACCCAAGCCTTTCCCCACTGCGTCCCCACTGCCAGAGCCTTTCCCTGCAGCAGAGAAAGGCTCCAGCAGCTCCCCAAGACAGGGAAAGGTACAAACACTAAGGTTCTGCTCTGTCTGCACTCTACTTGCCTAAGCAGTGCCCCACCATCTACACTGGTATTTATACCTATGCTAGGTGGGCATGCTGTGACTGTACTCTCCACGCCACCATAAGTATAGACGTACCTTTAACGTGCTGTCATTATTGGTGAGCATAAAGGAAGTATCAGAGGAATAAGAGAAAACTACTCATGCTATGGTTGATAGAAGAGTTAACATTTTTAATACTGTGTTAGACATATGGAGAACGTTAAATTGAACAATATTAATATGTACAAAATGGGCAAAGTATATTCCAAATGCCCATGATATAAAAGTGCCATTTGGCTGCCAACTCAAACACACTACACTATGCTGCAATTCACTGGGAATGCAAACAGAATGTGTGGTATGCAAGAAGCCTTGTTCTTCATAGAGCAGCAGTGGAATGTGCAGGACCTATAGCTCTAGGGCTGTTTCAAGAGATTCCTAGCCCATTGCTGGCAAAATTTCAATTGTTAATAGTGGCTCTGTCTATACTAGGAGAAAGACACATTGCTGAAAACTACTGTCAACAATGGGCCTCCTCCTTTTCCTCAATTAACTAGAGAAGAAAAAGGTTTAACTCTTGTGCACAATCTTGGTTTGTTACATTCTTTCTCCTCATAGTAAACCTATCTGCTTTGCTGTCTCATCACTGAGACCACATTGAGACCACTGAGACCATATTGTTTACTACAAAGGCACTGAAAACTGTTTTGTCCTATTTACCATGCCAGTTATTACGTTTTCAGTGTCCACTGAATGGTCAGGGAAGGGGGAAGGAACCCACTGATGACAAAAATTGTCAGCTAGTGGTCATTTTCCTACATAGCTAATGCCAATGAGAACAGGCTGTCAGATCAGATGGAAACAATTTATCATATTTACTTCTACCAAAGTTCTCACTCAGTGCCACTGGAGTGAATGCCACGGCATACAAAACACTTATTTAGATGCACTATTTTGCAGAAAGGACAGATACCGTGTCAACTCAAATCTGCCGTGTCAACTCAAATTTGAGCTCAAACTTTAATTTTGCAGGAATCAAATTAAGTATATATAGGTCTCAAAATATAAACAGACGTTCGTCTCTGATTTTTTTTTCTTCACAATACCTATTAAAACAATTTTAAAACAAAGACATTCTCCCACTCTGTTTGTAATGGGAAACCAGAGGGGAATTTAACATTACAAATAGTGCAGCACCTGAATAACCAGAAAATGAAACTTGCTATTAAAAAAATGACATGAGGTTCATAGACTTTCATTGTTCCAACAGAGAGAGGCAAAAAATAAACAAATTATGCAAAATAAACTGAATTCTAAATTAAGATTCTAAGAATGCCTTCAATTTAAACAGAGATGTTAGTAGTAAGTTAATTAAAACAGAGAATTAACCACAAATGGACTTTTAAAATATATATACAATCATGCAAGTACCATGTTTTCCTGTGCATGTAAAAAACAAAACAAACACATACCATTAAATGATCATGCAACAACCAGTGTATTTAGCTATTTCATTGATCTGCTTTGCTATGCCACTGCACTTTTACATACTCATATCCTGACATTCATATATATTTTATACAGCTGTTCCTTGCCAGCTCAAAGCCATAGCAGGCAATCTTCTAAAAAAACACAACAGTTGTGAAGAAAGTTAGAAATAGGTCAGAAATGACCAAAGCTGAATGCTATTTTAGCAACGGGTAACAAATGCAAACTCCAAAAATAATTGGGCTAGTTTTAAAACCTTCCTACAGGCATGAATATAATGACAAGTGATTCATCCTGCTGGAAAAAAACTATGCTGTCCAGAGAAGGAAATTTCTTTAGCTCTTTCAGTTTTCTATTCTAGAAAATTTTCTTATGCAGCCTGCCTATAGCAAAGGCAAGCTACCCTATGGGCTACACTACTACCTACTGGAAAAACAAGACAACTGAGAAATATCCAAACTGGAAAGAAGGAGACAAAACATAGTTAGGCTTAGACTTTCTGTACCTAATAACTTTTCACATGTGAAAGTTAGAGCTAACACACCATGGCCTTCTGCTGCTGTACTCCTGACTTTTACTGATTCCACAGAATGATATTTAAGAACTGATGTGCCATGCAGTAGGCAGGGCATGTACAAAGTAACACTAGTTCTAAATCAAGGACGCTCTGAGGCCCTGCTTCAGGAAAGAACTTAAGCACACACTGAAGTCCCATTGAATCCAATGGGATTTGAGCACATCCTGTTCCATTGACATCAATAGGACCTAGGCACATGCTTTACTTTAAGCACCAGCTTAAGTGTTTGCCATAGTACCAGTTTGGTCAACCATCCCTAAACAGTTAAGGAGTTGCATCAACAATAATTTACAGATCTAAAGTTAAAAATGGCAGCAGAATCAGTGAATATAGCCAAATAAAGAATCAATCTGCATTACAGTAAACATCCAACCCTCTCTCGATTATAGTTTTTCATTATTTATTTATACTTTTGGGGTCAGTGTCTATGTTATCAGATGGCACATATTTGAACATCCAAATTCGTTGGCCTGTTTCCTAAAATTCAGAATGACCTGGTTGATAGCATTTCACTGCAAAATCTGCTCCCTGATTTTTGATATAGTAAAACCAGAGATAACAATGAGACAGTGAGTACAATTATTTTGTGTGTAATTATAATTTTATATTAAATTTGGGGTAATTTGTACTATAAAGAGACTGACTGTCAACTTTCAACAGAATTGGAAATACTGTCACAATTTTTAAAACTTAAAAAGGAAAATAAAGCTTCACTCATTCAAGTGAGGGAAACCATTGCTTAACAGTTAGATTGCTCATTAAGTTGAGGATAGTCACAGAGAAACATTTCTCCCCATCCCTCCCTGATGTTGACATGTATGCAGCCATTTCAGAATCCATAAACTACGTTAATCAATTTTATCCGTTTTCCTCCCAAGTCCTGACAAACTATAATGAGGCAAGACTCCGCTTGTCTTGGAGTTATTTAAAATACTAGTTATGAAAAAGTCCCTGCTTATACCCAAATGGCAAATGAGCAAGCATGATAACGGATGCAGATAAGGAATCCCAAAACCACACTTCAATTCCATCAGCTAATGACTGGCAGCTGCCTGCTGTACACTGGGTCAAACAGAACCACCTGTTTGTGTGATGGCTTTAAGGCAGTCTTAGAAGACTACATTCACCTGATTCTTCTGGGGCATTTTTTTTGGGGGGGGGAGGGGGGGGAGGAGGAGGATAGAGAATGGGGGACACAAGTAGAAAAGCGTTTCATGCTTTTAACTGGCTTTTTCATATCATCTATGATTGACACGAGCAGTATGGAACAACCGTCAATTACAGTAAGGCTGCTACAGCCTGGAAGGGTGGGAGCTTTCATACCTTCTACCTTAAGACAGAATTCCACTTCCTTTGCATGCACCTAACACAACAACAAGAATCCATAGAGGAGTTCCAGAGAGGGTGAGAAGAGGCAAGGCAGACATGTCACTGACATTCTCTTCTCTCTTCAATGGTGGGACAAAGGGGGCAGATTGAAAGACTGTGTCTCAAAACCCCATGGTGGCTGCCGCTGCCAGTGTTGACCAAGCCTTAGAATCTGAAAATGAAGTCTGCTTGTCATGCTAGGAACTTTGCAGTCATGCAGGCTTAAGGCTCAAAGGATAAGTCTATATTGCAGCTGGGAGCATTTCTCCCAGCTTGGGCAGACAGACTCATGAAAGGTGTATAATGAAATTAGCATAGTTTGTCTTCTGGAAGAGAACTGCCTAGTGCACCATTTCTAGACACCACCTCTACCATGCTTCTCAGTGGAGTGGCACTTAATAGTGGCAAGGAAAACTCTACAGAGAAACTAGTGCAAGACTAAGGGATAACTAGTACACAATCACTAACATCCTGGGAACTGCCATTAGGGACAGAAATAACAATGAGAAATAAAAGCAACAGAAATCATCTTGTCAAATGAGGACATATTCTTTTCTTTTCAAGGCAGACTGGTATTTGCTGTGTATCTTATATTGACAATCAGCACACCAGAATGCATATGCATTGCAGTGAGGATTATTTACGATATGGCCATTCAGCTATTTTATTTTTCTTCGTTGTCCGTTGCATCTCTGAACTAGTTCTGCAAAATAAAAAAGTTAGAAAATGGGATGTGCTTGTCATTCACACAGTTAACACAAAGTCACTCACTGTAGCATCAAGTCGTATAACTTTATATATTTACCCCAGGGCTATAGAAATATGAAGACAGCACTAGAAAATTAGGCTGACAAATGACAAGTAACTTTAATGCTGTTTTGCAAGGCATTTTATCTGCAAATTCCTCCTTCCCTTTCACTGACATCTGCATTTACCTTTTATTATCATGGTAGCTAGACTGTAGCATAGCACTGTTATCTTACCCAAAGCAGTTTGATCAGCAAACTACTGATTAAGCATCATGTGATGAGTTGCTGAGCAGAGTACTGTAGGACTCTACTAGTTTTTTTCATAACAGACAGAAATCATTCTATAGATCCCTTCTAGTTCCACTAGCAGGCTTAGTGCAAGATATTTTGTTGTTGCTTCAAATATCTGACACTTATGCTTTAATGCAGTATTGTTGTAGTTGTGTTGGTCCCAGGATGTTAGAGACACAAGTTGTGTGAAGTAATATATTAGACCAATTTCTGTTGGTCAGAGAGACAAGCTTTTGAGCTCACTCAGAACTGAAGAAGAACTCTCTGTAAGCTCAACAGCTTGTCTCTCTCAGCAACAGAAGTTGGCCCAATAAAAGATATTACCTCACCCACCTTGTCTCTCACTTAATTCTTTAATGCATTAGCACATTAGGATAAGCCTGTTTGGCAAAAACTTTACATAGTGCTTTGAAATATGGGCTACAGCAGCGGTTCTCAACCGGTGGTACGTACCACCGGTGGTATTAACGGAGGGCTGGGTGGTACGCGCGGCGCTGAATCCGCCGCCGCCGGATGGGCCCTCCCACCCACCCTTGCGAAACTCTGCTGCCGAAAATGGGGAAACGGCGGAAGGGTTTCGGCGGTGGGTATTGTTTCCGCCGCGAAACCCCGCCGCCCGTCTCTCCCCACCGCCGCGAAACCCCGCTGGAAATCCCTCCCGCCGCCACCACGAAACCCCGCCGCAAGTCCTCTCCCTTTTTTTTCCCCGAGTGGTAGTCGGGTCGGGTACAGTAGGGTCAAGTGGTACTTGACCTGACTGTACCTGGCCCAAGTGGTACTCGGGGAAAAAAGGTTGAGAACCGCTGGGCTACAGCATAGTTTCTTAACCTGTGGGGTACAAGAGACACAGTCAGGGGGTACGTGGCGAAAAACCCAGTGAAGGGAGGCATGAGGCAGCTGCCCACTTCCCACCCAGTTCCAGGTCCCAGAATGGAAAATTGAGTGTTGGGGTACTTATTACAATTTTCAGAAGTTAGGGGTTACTTGTTACTTAAAAGGTTTAGAAACACTGGGCTACAGTCACCTTCCAGTTTGAATAATACGAATCCAGCTTTGTTATGTGATATCAATCTTGTCTACACCATTTTAAGTTTAAAAGACAGAACTTCCCTCAGGTTCTCCTTAATTATTTCTCATATTTCCTATTCATAACTACTGGAAAGTCACAAAAAAAAGTTCATCAGGGAGAACAGATACCAGGTAATGGAAATTACTGGGCAGAGTCTGTAATGCTAATGTTTCATCTTTAATTCCAAAGAACAGCACATAGATCCTTAAATAAAGTATCTTCTTACCTTGTTTTTCCCCCCCAATTTTCTGCATATTAATATCAAATCTGTGATACCTAATCAAAATGCATTCCTGATTTGCCTTCTTTTTACCATATCAGTGTACTCTTAATGTACATTTCTGAAATGTCTCTTCTGTAAGCACAGTAGATAAACCTTGAAAAAAAAAGACAGACACAGAAAGGCAGGAACAAAACATTCACCATGGAAAGTGTATTACCTTTAGCTGGGTTTACTTTTATCCCTGACCTATACAGCATCTCCTCATTCTGCCAGTCCCCATTCCTGACAACAGCCTTGAGTCCATAGAAAAGAATTAATGCAGCAGTGGCATAAAAAATCAAGTTCTTCAGAAAGCGCTTTTGGGCTTTGACATAAAGGGCTCTGGCACCCGCTGTAATCAGCAGGCAGAAGCCCATACTAGGAATATATAGTACACGCTCTGCTATTACAAAGCCTACATAGAAAAATAGGTTTGTGGCAGGAACAAAGGGCACTATTAACAAAGACAGAGACAGAAGTACAATGTTCTCAGTTGAAGGAAGCTGAGGTCTCTGGATTACATTATTTTTTATGCCATTCTCTTCTTTCGATGCAAAGCTGGACTTCAGCTCCAAACTCTTGTACTCCATGTCTGAGTAGCAGCTATGCCCATTAGTATTCTGCTTGCCATTCATTACAGTTTTCCCATTGCATTCTCTCTTATTGCTGGAACTCTTCAAGCTAGAGTAGGCAAGGAGAAGGAGTCCTGCATAGAAGGCCACAGTGTGTAGATTCCTCCAGTCACTGACTGTTTTAAGAAGAGGCACAGCATCCATGGACCAATCAAAGCTGAGGGTGTCCGGACACAGCAACAGCCAGAGGTTCTTGGTCGGCAAGTAAAAAAAGGTCAGAGTGCGTGTAAGAAAACTGTCAGAATCAGCTGCTGGGTTGTCAGAGTTGGAAAAGCTTGGTGGCTTGTTGCCCATCCAGTACAAGCGGACACCCAGCAGTGCAGTCCCCCAGAAAGTCAATAAACCAATGCTGAAGAAAAGGGACAAATTCTTCCTCTGAAACCAAAATAAAGAAAGATTCATCAATACAAAATAACATCAGAGACTTTAATTCATAATGATGGGTGCTGAAACCGCTCTGTATAATACAAAGAGAACACGACATATATTTGGTGTGCTTTAGTTTCCCACACTTACACCATGGGGCTTTCTGTCCCCTTGTAGCTTATGGATCAGAGATTTGTGCATCTGCTACAGCCTTTACGTTATCAGAGCTGGGTCTTTTAGCTCAGGCAGAAGCGATCCCTATTACCTTTGACCCACACCCAGAGTCGTGTTATATTTTGATTATCCTTACCACGGAGAAGCCTACTTTTTTACTCATTCTTTGCTCCTTTTTGTGGCTAAAATACTCACTGTGCAGATTTTATTATTGATAATAACTGAATTTATAGTTTCAGAAGGTGCTTTCTCAACAGCACTGGAAATTGAAAGTTTCTGTTTATCCATTTCAAGTTTCCCCTAGTATGCTTCATCTGGAAAATGAAGGGACTTTGCAATGAGATGAGAGATTAAACCAGTCAGATTTCAAATTTGGTGTCTCAACTGAAACTGCTACAAATGGAGTCACTCTGTGATAAAGATGCTTGCAACATGTACACCTGTGTTTTAGGAACTGAACTAAAGTCACCAGCTCACACCTAAAAGCCACTGGATGAGCTGCACCACATTTAAATCAGTGTCCCAAATGAAGAATGCGTCTTAATAATTCAGCTCTTCCCAATTCTCTAACCCATCCGAGCATGTTATGACCCAGATTTTGCCATATCTTTAGGTGACTGTCTACTTGTTTATACTGATTTTATGCTGGTGCAATTCCATCCTCTTAAACTGAGTTACTGTGGCACAAAACCAATGCAACAGAGTGGAGAATCAAGCCTTTCACATTCATTACTAGTTTCACACCTATCAGTTTGTGTTTGGGCTGATCACTCAGTGGAAACTGATTTATTTAAAGGTCATTTGGAATTATCAACTTCAATGCTTAGAAAAGTGAGCTTCATGGAGTGTATGCGGAAAGAGTAGTATTGCCTCAGAAAACAAGATGGAACTCTTACGGTATCCAACACAGCTAAAAATCAATGAATTTTAAAAATTATAACTAGAACAACATCGACCTATTATAACTAAGCAAGGCAAAATTTTTCAGACTAAACCATTCTTTTCCAAAAAGTGCAGATTTGGGTTGACAGAAACATTTAGCCAATTTGTGACAAATTGGCCAAATTGTTTCAGTCAAAACACTCCCCAAAAAGTTTCATTTTGATTTTTGTGAAATCAAACATTTTACTTTTGATTAAAAACTACTTTGTTCTGATTTTTACCACAATTTCATTTTTTAAAAGTAAAAACCTCAACAACAAAACAAAACATTTCATATTAGGGAAAATGTAATGCTTCATTCAACCCAAAATGAGAGTTGTCTTTTTTGATGTGATAAACAACTTAAATTTTCATTTTAAATTGATCCAAAGCAAACTTTATTTATTTATATTTGGTTTGGTCACAGAACCAAAAAATCTGCCTTTGCACAGCTCTAATTTTGAGTCTTTAAGGTACTTCTTGTTAGCTAAATAATTCCAGATCCTCTGGAGGGATTTTGATGTCTTTTTTCCATTACTATAGTAATGAATAGGTCATCATTCATTTTGATTTTGTTAGAACTTACTCTCTGTATTTGATGCTATACATTCATAACCTTGTTATTCCCTGCCTGTTTGGTATTCAGGATCTCACTGTGTCTAATATCTTTCAAATAGTTCACTCTTGTTCTTTGTGGTAAAAAAACTTTCTCTTGATCTCATGAACTATAGGTATTTGCAGGGCTCAGTTTAGGGCCTATTGTTTACAGTTTCTTTATATCTACAGCCTACTGGTGCCCTTATTATATGACATTTTGATCATCATCATGTATCTGCTAATCACATGTAGATTTGTATTTCTTTTTAAAGATTTATTTAGGTTGTCTATCCAAGAATTTCATAATATTTTATATAATGTAGCTAGATTCACCCAAGGAGGAAATGGAGGCTTTAGTAGGAAGTAAGCAGATTACCTTACAGCACACTAGTTCCTGTATCTGAGATCAGTTATTCCCACTTAAAAATACTGCTTCAACTCTGAAGAACACCAAAGTCTCTTTTGAGTCCATATATTTTTCTGTCTATTCTAGCTATATTAGATTGTATATATTTAATCTCTCTAGAAACCAACAAGTTTTTGTCTATACCAGAGGTCAAAATATAGGTTTCCACTTCATGATTTATTTATTCCCAGGCCAGCCTACTGTAATAGCTTACATTTTATTTGTAATCTAGATAACACATCAAAACAGTAGCAGAACGTTATCCTCTGAGCACTCATGTTATGCCTTTATTTAGGTGACTGGACTGGTTATCACTAGACCTGAAAATTGAGTCTATATTTTATTATCAAAGCTTTTCAAATCCCAGCTCCGTTGCATTTACAGGGTGGTGCTTTCATTTATGCCCCTCACTAGCTTCTGATTTGTCCTTTCATCCACTCTCATTTCTCTGAATAAAATCCCATCCTTCTGCTCCTCAGACTCAGATATTTTGGAACTCTTTTTCTATGTACAGCAAAACTTTCAATTCTTAAAGCGACTCACAAAAGGGGAAAGTAAATTAGGTTTGTGCCCTTTTTGCTCTCTTATGAGGTCTAAAGGAGGACTGAAAGGATTTGCATTAAAAAAAAGGAGAGAGAGAAGAGAGAGAAGGGTGTGCTGCTTATATTTGAATTATAAATTCAGGTCATGTCTATACTGGAAGACTAAAGAACTAGCAAGATTAAGACATCCCAAGTACTAAACTAGTGAAACCAAGAGGGGAAATGAGCTTTCTCAGATTGTTAGCTCTGCTTTGTTATATTGTTTATTTTGTTAATACCTATTGAACTAAAACAATTGGAGGGAAATCTCCACTAAAAATCTCTTAACTGACCCCCTTCAGTTAAGGGATGAGAAAGTCCAAATTTCTTAGATCCCCAACAAAACCAGAGAAAAGTATATTTCAAATTCCTTATATTTAAAAGACAAGATAAGCAGAACTACCCTCCTACCCTCAAAAAACTTTCAGGGTCTTATTCATACATCAAAAAAAAACAGCAAAAGTACAAAAGCTCTCCATTCCATTAAACTCCATTTTGTAAGTAATCATAGAATCATAGAAGATTAGGGTTGGAAGCGACCACAGGAGGTCAACTAGTCCAACTCCCTGCTCAAAGGAGGAACAACCCCAACTAAATCATCTTTACATCTAAACTATGCTGTGATTACTTTTAGCATAACTACATGCTGTTAGTGCAATGTTTTGTAACAAGGGGGCTATCTCTCCCTCCAGGCACCCGCAACCCAGAATTGTGCAGGGGACATTCCCCCCATTCTGGAGGGCACTTGCATCCTTCCTGCCTGCACCACCACCTTTTAACTTTGAGGGAAAACTGCAGAGGAGTCAACGAGAGACTCCAGCTGATACGAGCAGAAGCAGTCATTTTGTATATTGAGACGTCATCTTGTAATGTATGCAGTTCTGATCTCCTATGTTCAAGAAAGATCAATTCAAATTGGAACAAGTGCAGAGAAGGGCAACTAGGATGACCAGAGGAACCTACCTTACAAGAGGAGATTCGAGGAGCTTGGCTTGTTTAGCCTAACCAAACGAAGCCTGAGGGGAGATATGATTGCTCTGTAAATATACATCAGAGGGATCAATACCAGGGAGGGAGAGGAGTTATTGAGGTTAAGCACCAATGTTGACACAAGAACAAATAGATACAAACTGGTCATCAATGGGTTAAGATTGAAAGTAGATGAAGATTTCTAACCATGAGAGGAGATAAATTCTGGAATGGCCTGTCAAAAGAAGAATTGGGGGGAAAAAAACCCAACTGGTTTCAAGACTGAGCTTGAGAAGCTTAAGGGGACAATGATAGAATGAAATTGCCTACAGTGGCATGTGGCCCATGTGTGACGGCTAGTAGCAAAAATCCGCAACAATTGGAGATGAGGCACTATATGGGGAGGGTTCTGAGAATTACCACAGAGAATTCTTTCCCATATGTCTGCCTGGAGAGTCTTGCCAACATGTCAAAGTTCTACTGATCACAATATTTGGGCTCGGGAAGGAATTTTCTCCTAGGTCAGAGTTGCAGAGACCCTGGGTATTTTTGCCTTCCTCTGAAGCATGGGGGCATGAGTCACTTGCTGTTTTAAATTAGAGTAAATGGTGGATTCTCTGTAATTGAAGTCTTTAAATCTTGATTTGAAGACTTCAGTAACTCAGCCAGAGGTTATGGATCTATTACAGGAGGGGGTGGGTGAGGTTCTGTGCAGGTGATCAGACTAGATGATCATGATGGTCCCTTCTAACCTTAAAGTCTATGAGTCTATTTGAGAACTTTCTACAGTTTTACTGGACTTTCTCTGCCCTGTGTTGACAGCCATTTGCTCTAACCCTCAGCTTCATTCTACACCCATATCTCTTACTCTTCCCTGCCCTGTTCCCCTCACCCTTTTTCCATCCCTTTTTCCCCCATTTAGCTTATCTCCCCCTACACAAATCCACAAATAAAATGTCATAGAACTAACATGCTGTCTGCTGCCATCACGTTGTTCACTCTATCTGTGTCCCCTACCCCTTTTCTCACCCTGTGTCTGTCTTGTCTATTTAGATTGTAAATAGATGTGTGTGTAGTGCCTAGAACATTGGGTCCCCATTCTTGGTTGGCCCTTAGACATTATCATAATAAACTTGATTAATTGTAACAACACCTGTGAAGCTAAGGCACTACAGAAAAACAAACTACTACTACTATGTCATGAATTTAGGGTATTATTTTCTTCAGGACTGAGGCCCCCACAAACTGTATGCATCCACTACATAGTAATTATACGCATAACTGGTACCCAGAGGTTTTGACTAGGATCTCTGCACTAGGGTATATTAGTATATTTGTTTGGTTTATTACATTGTACATCAAATCTACTTGATAACTTTTAAAAATAAAAGAAGTTTTTTAAATGACAAAAAAAGAAAATAAAGAAAGTCTCTTTATTACTCGTAATTGTTGGAGAAGAGACACAGAAGGGACAGGGAGACAAAGATTAATAGTATGGTAGAATTAATAAAGGGAAGGTAGACAGAACTCACGGAAATTGTGGAGGTTGGGGTTAGGTGGAACAAGAGATGAAGTAGAGAAAGAAAGAGCTTACTGAAAAAGGAGAAAACTAAGTGGTTTGTATATAGTAATCCAGACTAATGTAAGAAGTTTGAATTAAAAAGTATGTACGGGGAGAATGGGTGGACATTTAAGCCAAAGAACATTCTGTCAACTATATGAATATTAACTGGCGCCATGCATACAGTTTGCAAACTGGCCTTGTTTTTTCTCTTACATCTTTAGTAACAGTAAAGAAACAGTAATGTGACTGTGCTTTAAAGGTCAAGTGATCTACGTTTTCCCCTCCTTGCCTTATATTTTGAAGAAAAAAAACCATTCTGTATAAAACAGAGAGGCAAATGAAGAGATGAATTAGAAGACTGGATTCTTGTAGAACAATCAAATGACTGTTTTCATGGCTGTTTTGTGGGAAGACTGACAGGGTGAAATGAGACTGAAATAAACTGAAGAAAGAGAAAGGAAAATTAAGTTAAGGAAAAATCAGAAAATTGAAGAAGGACGGGGGTCAGGGGAAACAATTAAAAAGGATCTCATTACTGCCTCAGAGACAGATGATTCCTTCTGGACTCCTTTCTAGAGATTACTTTGCTGTGCTACTCCAGACCTGGGTCTTCTCAAACAGATGGCAAAATTTTTAGCAATGTTACACACGTCATGCTCAGGGTTATCACACAGATACCTACCATAAATATTATTGACTTCAGTAGCAGTAATGCAAATTTACAATGCTTTAACAAAGATTAAGATCTGAAACTAAGATACTTTAACTTTCCATCCCACAAATTAGAAGGAACAACCAATTTTGTCCCAATAGGTAGGGTTAGTTCAGAAGAGGAAAGGTCTCCTTTTACTTCCATCAGTCATTTGACTTCTTGGACACACATAGGGCCTTTCCTCTTCATAATAATACAGACAGCGCTGGTCAGAGATTTTTAGTCTAAAACTTTTTGACCCAAACCAGATTTTTATCAACGTTTTCCAAACTATTTTCTATAGGTGATCAGAAAATTGATGCATTTTTTCTAAAATAAATAGTTTCCTCATAGAAGATTTAGCTGAAAACAAAATTCAGTTTTCCAACTAGTTCTGCCTGAGTATACAGTTCCATCAGCAACTCATCCTTCTCAATCTCCACAGAGCTTTCACCTTCTGACTGTATATTATATGTAACCCAGCAGGAGAAGATCTCTGTAATGCTTAGCAGTAAGGATTTGGATTACAGTATTCCTGAGTCCTAATCCAGTCCATCTGCCATACGTTTTGACACCCTCATAAATCCTCTAACTTTTCATACGCAGTCATTTTCATCTGGGAAAAGAAAATGAACACTGATTTAGATCAGGTTTAATGCCTCCTCTGCCTGCTATCCACAGGCATTTTATTGTTTTTGATTGCAGAAACCCTTTTCACCCCTTTACCAAAACCAAATGCATGCTTTGTAGAAACACTCACTTCTTTTCTTCCCTGACAGATATAACTCTCATCCATGCCCTGAATATTTTCATCTTCATTTCTACAACCTCTTGTTATTTTGCCTTACTGACACTTGCATTGCTCCCCTCCAGATCATCCAAATAGTTATGGTTAAAAAAGACCTTCCTAGCCCCTTTATCCAATCACACCACTTACCCTTGGAATCTCTCCAATGGCTTCTCTCTTCTCCAGCCTATCAAATTTAAGCTTTCTGCCTTCACTTTGAAGGATCTACAGAAATCCATTCTTATACTTGCTTGTCCTTGTTTCTTAGTTTATGGTGCTCTCTCTCTCCCACTCACTAATGATATTCGACTTAATTCCCCAATTTATTCCCTTTTCCCTTGATTATCTCTGCACTTTTTTTATGCCACTTCCTATGCATAGAACGAACTCCCTACTTTGATCTTCCTGGAAACTCTTCTGTGACATCCAAAATGAATGAATCAACGATATTCATTTCTTGTCTTTATCTTTCTAAATTTAACAGGAACAGCAGATTGGCAGAACCACCAAGAGGTGTGCTTTCCGAAATTGAACAGTCACGTGATTGCATTATTAGAATACGCACCTTTTCTTGCCCCATACCTTCCCACACTTCACCCATACACATTTCTAACATCAAAAATTTCAAATGCAGGTGCTTTGAAGGAGGAGCCACATTTTTCAATGTCTCAGGTGAAATGCACATTTCTGGTCATTATAAAAATAATACGGTTTCTCAGCTGGTATAAATCAGTATTGCTCCGTTAAAGTCAGTGGTGCGATGCTGATTTGCACCAGCTAAAGCTATAGTTTTATTTTATACACACACACATTCACTGATAATCTTCTTCATTATATAAACAACAACAATATTAACAAACAACAGTCTGGCACTGCAATATTGCAGGGGCTAGTACATGAGACACAAAAAGCTTAACTAACTAGAAACATTATTGAAAGCGATAATGCAAGCGTGGAGCTGCAAAAAGCTAACAGCTTAAGCGATTAAATGGAGATTAGATATTTGAAATTATTCCAAGTTTAAATAATCAAAAATAATGTTATTGGCATGGCATGTACAAGAATTAAATTTCAGAAAAACATAACTATGTGGCCTGGCTCAGCCCAGGACTTCAGCAACCTTTGCAGGCCTATTTCAAGGTTCAAAGTTAACCAAGGGTGAATTCCAGTGGCACAAATTTTCTACAGCGCAGCTATGCCAGGAGGCCCACCAGGAACCAGCACAAATAGTGAACAGTGTTAGTCAGATAGTCAGCATACTTTAGCAATATCCTCTCAGCAGCTTGGCAGCAGCTCTGCTATGGAATCCCTGACATAAATTAAAGCAATTTGCTGTATCACTGGCCTGCTCTCCTTAAATATGAATGCACGCTTGGTCACAGGGTCAGGTTGATGCAGAGAAGTGTAATTTACACCTCCCTGTGCCATGTTCCAGAAATCTGATCCATGGTTTTTAACTTGACAACCTGCTTTACATCACAGAACAGATATGTTTATACAGTAAAGGGTAAAGACAAAAAGCCACTGACAACTTATTGAGAGCCACATCACCTGAACGGATGAATATGTATTTATCTTCAACAAAAGAGTTTGTTCTATTCCACTGTACAGTGAATACATGGGGATACAATATGGAGGCAAGACACAATCTTCCAGTTCCCGCTGTAATTACATCATCCAAAAAACCTTTACTGTCAAGAACTATTATGCCAAATTTGACATGTGTTTTATACACTGATAAAACAATAGTGCACTGCTAAGGAAAATGAAAGCCAAGAAGAATGTTTTATATTCAGTGGAAGAAATATGTAAATTCCATAAGACATTAAAAAACTTCAAGGAAACAGTTTGCAATGAACTAATATAAATGAATTTTATGAGCAGAAATGTCATTTAAACCCAAATTAAACCTCTGGTTAGGACCAAGCCATTTTAACAGTCCACTACTGGGAAAGTCATCAATATCAAGTTCTGTGCATTGTATAAATAGCAAGTTCACTCTAGGATTGATAGAAGAAGGTATCCAGATGTAACAGAAATGCAATCAGCTGAAGTACCTATCAGTCATCATTATAGGCAGCATTAGCTTGTACACCTACAAAAAACATATTTCTGAAACGAAGAGTGACATTTTATAGTGCGTGTATGGGGTTTTCAGCTGACCTTTAAGAGCCAGGTCTGTACCTTTAAGACAAACAATGAGAGTGTGGAGAGAAAAGAGGCAGAAAAGAATCTCTCATCCTAAAGTTCAGATTCTTACTATTCCTAACATAAAGGACACTTATCTTAAGGAGCAGCTCAAGAGGAGCAGGTGGTCATGCTCCTCTCAATCTGCTGCTCACAAACAGGGAAGCACTGGTAGGGGAAGTGGAAGTGGGTGGTAACCTGGACAGCAGTGACCATGAGATGGTAGAGTTCAGGATCCTGACAGACAGACAGACAGACAGACAGAACAGCAGGATACGGACCGTGGACTTCAGAAAAAGCAGCCTTGCACAAGTCCATGGGGAGGATGCAATGCATCCAAGGGTACTGAAGGAATTGGCTATTGTGATTGCAGAGCCATTGGCCATTATCACTGAAAACTTATGGCAATTTGGGGGAGGTCCCAGATGACTGGAAAAAGGCAAAGAGTGCCCATCTTCAAAAAAAGGAAGGATGAGAATCTGGGGAACTACAGGCCAGTCAGCCTTACCTCAGTCCCCGGAAAAATCATGGAGCAGGTCCTCAATGAATCCATTTTGAGGCACATGGAAGAGAGGAAGGTGCTCAGGAACAGTCAGCATGGATTCATCAAGGGCAAGTCAAGTCTGACCAACCTGATTGCCTTCTATGATGAGATGACTGAGTCTGTGTATGTGAGGAAAGCAGTGGACGTGATATACCTTGACTTTAGTAAAGCTATTGATACAGTCTCCCACAGTATTTTTATCAGCAAGTTAAAGAAGAACGGGTTGGATGAATACACTATAAGATGGATAGAAAGCTGGCTAGATCATCGGGCTCAATAGGTAGTGATCAACAGGTCGATGTCTAATTGGCAGTCAGTAACAAGCACAGTGCCCCAGGGGTCAGTGTTGTGGCCAGTTTTGTTCAACATCTTCATTAAATGATCTGGAGGATGGGGTCGATTGCACCCTTAGCAAGTTTGCAGGTGACACTAAGGTGGGTGGAGTGGTAGATACGCTAGAGGGCAAGGATAGGATACAGAGTGACTTAGATAAATTAGATAATGGGGCCAAAAGAAATCTGATGAGGTTCAACAAGGACAAGTGCAGAGTCCTGCACTTAGGACAGAAGAATCCCATGTCCCGCCACAGACTGGGGACCGACTGGCTAGGCAGCTGTTCTGCAGAAAAGGACCTGGAGGTTATAGTGGACAAGAAGCTGGATATGAGTCAACAGCGTGCACTTATTGCCAAGAAGGCTAATGGCAAATTAGGCTGCATTAGTAGGAGCACTGCCAGCAGATCGAGGGAAGTGATTATTCCCCTCTATTCGGCACTGGTGAAGCCACATTTGGAGTACTGTGTCCAGTTTTGGGCCCTCCACTACAGAAAGAATGTGGACAAATTGGAGAAAATGCAGCGGAGGGCAATGAAAATCATTAGGGGGCTTGAGCACATGATTTATGAGGAGAGGCTGAGGGAACTAGGCTTGTTTAGTCTGCAGAAGAGAAGAAATGAAGGGGGATTTGATAGCAGCCTTTAACTAGCAGAATGGCGGTTCCAGGGAGAACAGAGCTAGGCTGTTCTCGGTGGTAGTAGATGACAGAACTAAAAACAATGGTCTCAAGTTGCAGTGTGGGAGGTCTAAGTTAGATATTAGGAAAACGTTTTTCACTAGGAGAGTGGTGAAGCACCGGAAATGGTTACCTAAGGAGGTGGTGGAATCTCCATCCTTAGAGGTTTTTAAAGTGCGGCTTGACAAAGCCCTGGCTGAGATGGTTTAGTTGGGATTGGTCCTGCTTTGAGCAGGGGGTTGGACTAGATCACATCCTGAAGCCCCTTCCAACCCTAATCTTCTATGATTCTAGTTTATTTCTACCCTCGCAGCACCTTGTCACCCTTCCAGAAAGGTAAACTTACACACCTACACATCCCAATCTCAATATATCACCAGGACTCAGAAATGACAAAAGCCAGTTATCCCAGGAAGATCTTCATGTTATAAAGCAAGGGTTTCCCAAATTCATGTTGTTAGTTATGGTTTAACTTGGAAAAGATATTAATAATTGATCTTGGTATATGAAGCTCTTTATTTTCACATCAGCTAGCTGGCAAGATAAGAAAAAATAGATTATAACTGTTAAGTATCTCAGAACACTTCATATGACATGCTAAAAAGAAATATGTTATGACTGGCTTGTAGAAAATATAAACTCTCCTTAAATTAGGCAAGTCTAGAGCATATGAAAACAGCATTTGGCACATTACTGGACTATTGTAATGACATAAACCAGTACCTGTGGAAGTAGGAGCAAATTTCTTATTATCACACAACCAAGGAAGTTGCTGGCCACTCACCCAACAGGTATTTATAGTGCTCATTGCAAGTAAGTAAAGCCTAATAATTGACTGATATGACCTAGATGTGATCTCTGAAAGCTTTTGATTGGCCCATGTTACAATGTCACATTTCTTCATATGGTGGGAACCAAAGAGAGCTAGTGGCATCATAACAATCAGTAAGTCTCAGGAGCAAGTCTCTAGATCTGTCGTTTACAAACAAATGAGGAATTACACTCCTAAAAGTCAGAAGTCACTCCCTATAACAGATTAAAAATAATTCAGAAAGAATGTGCAAATAAGCAGTACATGATCTCCAGTACTGATGGAACCTGGATTTCTAAATTCACTATGAGGAAGTCCTACCATAACTCCCAAGTCAAAAACTAATGTTCTGAAACACAACTAGAAGCCTACTTGTCATCCATCCCAGTCATACCTATGGAGTAGACACCTTTGTAGCTAATCGGATAACTATATAAAGAATTGCAGTAAAATGCTGGTGATATATGTTTGGAATTTCAAATGTACCAGATTGAAGAGAGCAGCAGATAAATATTCAAAGCTTATGGTAAAAAGGGAAAGGGTGTTCTTCGGAAACCTTGTCCAGCAGTGCTGTGAATCTCAGACAAGAAGAACTAGGGAATTAACATTTTAATAACAGGATTTCATTTGCTCCACTTTTTTGTTATATCAAGTCATTTCTTATGGAATCAGCAATACTCAAAGACTAATTTGAAAGAGAGAGGACTTGCTATGTCCTATGCTAATTTCTGTGTTTTTATTCATTCTCCATTTATTGTACTAAATTGGAAATTGCAATGAAAACCTATTAGAAAAAGAATGGAAAGAACAAATTAGACATTTCTCAGCAAATATCATTTGCCAGCTACACAAATAATGAATGCTTGACAACCCTACAAAGGAATGCTGCAAAGGTATACTACAGTAAAAGACCATAAAACATAAAAATGTTTACCCACCACTGAAAACACTTAAGAAACTTGAGCAGCAAGTTAAGAAAAATGAGAGATTCCACACCAGGTGGTCAAATTTACTTTCGCCTTTTTACACATGAAGCATAAATGCTACAAGATTCCTTTCAACTTACCTCTAATATAGTTAATTTTCCTATCAGGCTAATACAGAACTGAATGCTTCTAAAAAAACATGAAATGGGTTGTTGGGGTCTGATCCACAACCTAAGTTAGTGGCAAAGCTCCTACTGATTTCAGTAATGCAGTATTGGAACAGGAAATGGTGAGCAAAGAATATGGATGGCGAGACTTATTCCATTTCATGGTATTATAGTTGGCATGGGGACTCATTCTTCTTCATTAAACTAATGTGAGGAAATCAAGCAGTTAGCAATCTCTTGCGCACCAATGGCAAGTTACTTCTAAAGCAAACTATTAGAAGCTGAAGTACCTAAAGAGTTCAATTACTGGAACTGCAAGGGGTATACTGGAGCCCCTAACCCATTACACTAACAGCTACTTGAATGCCAGCTTTCACAGTAATCTTGTTTAGCTTAACATAAGAGGTTTAACACTTCCCACCAAGCAATGTGCTGTGGTCAAATTAGTTTAGCTGTGAAACAATCCAGCCTTTATGAAGGAAATGTGAAGAAAGTATTCTTTTAGAGAAAATAAAGTTTTGTTTTGTTTTTTAATCTTCAGTTCCATTATCCAAATAGTTTTCTCCACACTTGGAAGGGGGGAAAAAAAATCTAACGGAGGGAGAAATTAAATAAAAAGAATAATTGAGAGTAATTGAAAAGAGTAATTGAATTTGGAAAAAGAGAGATTCGTCTCTATCTCCCCTTAGCAGGTCTATTGCATTGCAAATGTGTTTCCAGCATCAATGAAGTAAACTGCAACATTCTGTGTGGCTTTGGTGCAACAAACCAGCCATTATGAAATACATTCCAGTCTCATTAAGGAGTCGAGCTTGAGAACTCAGCATTTTGGAAACATAAAGAGACAATTTATAATGAAACTTCAGTCAGTGGGAAGGCTGAGGTATGGCAGTCTCCTCTCCAAGTTATCATCATAGAAAGCTGTTTAATGAGTGTGGGATGTCTTATGGAGCTCCAAAAAGACAGGACTTAGAAAAAGGATATATTATATTAATTATATTATATTATACAGACACCCTTACTACTAAGTAAAAACATCTACAACAAAAATCCTTGAATTCCCATTAAAGTGTTCCTAATGCGGGCTTTTTGTTTGTTTATTTTTAATAGGTGCTTTCTGATATAAAACACAGATTGGTACAGACTAGCAGGTTTACATAATTAATCAGAACAAAGCAAATGAGCTGGGTTGCCCATGTTCAGGCACTGCAAAATATAAACAAAGCAAACTGTGCTCTGAGGCAGGATGGTGACTGGCAAAGGGGCAATGACACAGCACTGGGAAGTAATATTACTCCACAGGTAAAATACGAAGTCCCATACCAACAAACTCCACCCTCTGAATATTCCCATCAACTTCTTGCTCTTTTTACGACATAATAGTAATGGCGTAGATGTCATAGACACCCATGGGACAGGGCACTTATTTGTATCACATGCTGGAAATACAGCTCATGATTTCTAGTTTTTTTATTTCTAAAGTTGCTTTGCTAATGATGGGTGGAAGGGGTGACCAAGGTGTGGTGTCGGACTCTGCAGTGTCACAACAGGTCTACCTTCACTAGCTTCTAAGTTACACAGTATTCCTCAATTGGTAAATTCAGAATACATCGCCTTGATGTCTACAGGTATGTCTACATTGGGGGAAAAAACCTATGCCTGGCCCAAGTCAGCTGACTCAGGCTCACAGGACCCAGGCTCTGGGGCTGAAAAATTGCTGTGGAGACATTTGGGCTCAGGCTCGAGCCTGAACTCTGAGACCCTGAGAGGCTGGAGGGTCCCAAAGCGTGGGCTCCAGCCCAAGCATCTACACAGCAACGTTTTAGCCCTGCAGCACAAGTCCCACAAGCCCAAGTCAGCTGACCCAGGCCACCAGCAGGCATGCCTCAGGGCGTGTGGATGTAACCTACTTTCCTGCTATCAACTGTACTAATGTACATACACATCCCTTCTTCCCCACCAAAATCAAGGTGACAATAATGTATATTTAAATATTAATAGATTTATAATGTTCAAGGCTAGAAGGAATCATTATGATAGTCTACCCTGATCTCCTGTATAACACAGGCCATAAAACTTCCCCAAAATAATTCGAACAGCATATCTTTTAGAAAAACATCCATTCTTTATTTAAAAATTCAGTGATGGAGAATCCACCATGACCCTTGGTAAGTTGTTAATTACTCTCAGCGTTAAATATTTATGCCTTATTTCCATTCTGAATTTGTCTAGCTTCAACTTCCAGCCATTGGATCATGTTAAACCTTTCTCCGATAGATTGAAAAGTCCATTATTAATTTTTTTCCCTATTTTGTTTGCCTTAAATTACACTGTAACCTCTTTGGGGCAAGGACTGTGTCTTCTTTTACATCTGTACACCTTCTAGGAAAATAGAGCCATGATTCTATGTGGGGTCTCCAGGTATTACTTAAATATAAATAGTACATGATGATTATCATTCCAAAACTTTATTCCTTAAAACAGCTAAGCAGCAACTCTCGTTAAAGCAGGGTTGTAGCATTTCCTTGACAATTTCAACTAGTAATCTTTCAAAGCATGATCAATGCTAACGAAGCAAACAGTTTGGAATGTTAATCACCAGCCACTTCATTTGCCAGCATATTCTTAAGCAAGATGATGGAGAAGCCTTATAGTTCTTAATTGGGGGAAAAAAGGAAAACCTGGAGAGGATGGTTCCAAGTTCATGAGAATAGCCAAAGCAATTTTAGCTGATAGAGAATGGTAGGTCACAGCTGCCTGCTAGGATATAGAAAGGCCTCTTCTAGTTGTCATCAGGAACTACAGTTAGTTTTCAGGTGATAATAGTGTGCGGATTAGAAAGGAGTGTATTAGTAGAGATGGGCTAAATATTGGGATTGTTTTTCAATTGAACTCCAAATTTGCCCCCATTTTAGCATTTTGTGCTTCCACCAAAACCCTTGTATTAGAGAAATTTTCCACATGTGTTTTGTAAATGGACAGCTCAGTGCAACAGAAATCAGTCTACTTGCAAGATTTCAGGTTGGCAATTTGCTATTTTATTTAACTGTACCACAAGAGAGTTTGAGGGAGGTAGGAGACTCCCACTGACTCAAACAGAAAATAAAGGAGAGGTGGCACTTGAGTGACTCCATCCCATAATACCCTGGGTAACCCAGTTAATCCTATCATGACTATTTACTACCACACACAGAAAGGTCAGATATAAGCTTGGAATTCTCCCTCTCTTGATATCAGTAAGAATTTCAAAGAAGCTTCTTTGCTGTAGTGAAGGGAGGCGTTAGGGAGGGAAGGCTCAGCAGGGAAGTGGATAATATGGAATAAGAGGAAAAGGAGGACAAAAAACAGAACTACAGGAAGCAGGAGACACTGGGACACAAGAACGTTGTAGAGGGATGAGAGAAAAGAAGAGGATAAAATTGTTCTTATCTCCCTCCCACTCCTATGGAGAAGAAAATTGAATAGGAAGAGAAAAAAAAATTGAGCAGTTAAAAAAATATCAATGGTAATAAAGAAAAAGAAGAGATCAAATAATCTGAGTAAGAGAATGAAAACCAGGAAGGCAACTTTTATGGTTTGAGATTTGATTTGATTTTTTAGTTCCAGCATTTTAATGCTTTCTTATACAGACATCCCACATACACAATGGCTGCCAACAATTTTAGTTTGGCTAGGACTACCCTTCTTTTACACTGGACCCAACAATCTCAACCCCTTACTGCCAGCCAGCCTGCTCCTTCAGCTCGGAGTGGAATGCCCCAATTGAACATGAGAAGAACACTACACAGGTTCTAGGAACATTGGTTCTAGGGCATTCAAGCAGTGGTCAGTCCCAATACAGGGGGTGGGAGAGCGTATGTGTGGAGTGGGTGAGGAAAGGCAGGGAAAGACAGAACCAAGAGTGGGAAGGGGTGGATTTGGGACAATACTTAAAGGATCGTTTTTCAAAGAAGCCAAGGGACTGAGAGTCCCTAAGCCTCTATCCACCAGACAGGGGAGTGCCTATTTTGCTGAATTTCAGGAGATGTTGTTGTTCTGCCCTTCGCCTTTCCCTCCCTAAGAAGAATATAACTAAGAATTCACTGAAATGCACACAGTACCTTCTGACAGCTGGAAACCTCCATGCTCACAGACTCTTAAGGGTAACTGAAGAAACAGGCCTTTAAATCATCCTGCAACTGTGTTAACTATGCACATCCCCAGAGGGGCGTTGAAATTAATGCAATCTGCATTTATTTCCATTTAAAGAGGAGTATTTCCCACATAGTCAGTTCTAAACACTTTTTAATTAATTTATTTATTTATTTGCAGTAGTTGTAGGCTCCACAAAGACATGACCTAATAGCTGTGACATTGTAGTATGGAGCAAGTTGATGCCTCACAATAGAACAAGAACCAGTCAGACATGACTTTGGGAGAGCAATGAGAGCAACAAAGACAAAACAAAAGGGGGATACAACAGGCTTTAAATCACTTATGCCCCTCTTAATTTTGCCATTCAAGAAATTCAGCACCTCTCTCTTCACTTACCTAATTTACAAAAAAGATTCAGGTAACCTTTGAAACAAATATTCTTTTATTATGCACTTGACAGATCGTCTAAGTCTTGGTGTATAAAATTTGGTTCATGAGGCAAGCATTGATTTAGAACTCCATGTAGCTGTAGCTCATCATGTCCTATTCCAGGAACAGAAGAAGTTTTTGAAATAGTTAAAAGTTATACGAGGATTCAAAAAATACTAATAAAAAAAATAAAAGGTGGGAATGAGACTGCTAAATTTGCCAACAGTCAGCCTGAAGGGAGATAATCTTCTCTTCCAGTCATTAAAAATTCCAGCATTCACTATTCATTCACTCACACAGCAGGAAATCCCAGACAGCAAAATGTAAAGGGCCAAGAGAGCTCTCTGCACCAGTATTTGTGCCTCTCTTCCAGCTATTTTAGATACTTATAAAAATTAATATTACTAGGTATTTATTCTGGACTCTTCTTCTGTCTTTTATTTTGATTTCTAGAAAAAACATTAAGTGCCAAAGGCTCTATGTACCTTTCATGTGTATTAAAAATACACGCACAAAAGTAAAACACAGCAATTTCCCGAAACCAGAAGTGAGAATAAAAAGGACTTCTGCTCTAGCCACCGATCCCAGCCTACAATACACCTGCAATACACCATCTCCCAAATTAATCTCGCTCCTCCCATGCAAAAAAAAAAAAAAAAAATCTTCAGTGCATGTTGCCTAGCCCAGACTAGTTGGGCTGTTTTCAGTTCAATATGAGTCAGACTCCATAAACCTCATGAAACTAGCTTAAAATTCAAGAGAATTTTAAAATACGTTATGTTCTTTTTATTAGCCTTCTGGGTTTTGAGTCTTTAAGGTTAACATTTTCAAACTTTTCTCTGTAACCACAAGGGCTCAACATTTACTTTTTATTTTAAATGAAAGCTTGACTTCCTCACAACCACAAGACACCAGGAATTGGGGCTTTAAGAAGAACAGGAAGTATTATGAGAATTGTGGTAAAATTCTGAGAGTTAGCAACACCATTGTGAACTGTGTAAAGGAGGAGAGAAAAAAGAGTGAGTGAATTCAAAGTTGTAGGCCCCTCACAGAAAGTGTCCTTCCAGTAACTCACTCTGTATTCAGGCAAGAGGGCTCCAGGTCAAGCACAGATGCAACAGACAAGAAAAAAGGCAATCTCTCAGAAGATCAGGTCCTGATCCATTTCAGATTTTATACGTCAGAAATGACCCCTTAAACACCACCCAGAAACCTAAAAGGAGACAATGCAGGTCACAGAATACTGATGCTCCGTGTTCACAGTAAGAAACTCAACTAGGTGACTGCGCCACCACTTTTTGCACTAATTTCATTTTCCAAGTGGATTTAAGGTATGGCCCCACATCTAGCATATTACAGTGGTCTAATCTCAAAGTTAAAGATATAAATCATGATAGCAAAAACTCCGTGTGAAAGTTTATCATCTCTTAAAAGCCTAGGATGGTCCAAGGGTATGGCCAAATTGAGAAGACTTCTGACTCCATGATGGGAAAGCAAGAATTAAAAGACAGATCAGAAACAGCTGAGGCTTGTTAGGTTCCCTGTAATCCAAGATAGAGTAGTTTTTAAACAGTACTGGAACCAGTTCAGCTGTCCAATTGACAGGTATGTTTGGACAGTGTGTAAAGAGATTTGGATTGGTTCGGTTTCCCTTCCAGGACAAGGAGGAGGGCTTCCGTAAGTTTTTTGTTTTAAATTTCCTTCTGGGATAAGAACATGACAACTAAATCCCATCCATTCTCTTCCAACCATATTTTTAAACTAAGGAGAACCTGATAATACAAATGACAATTGTTTGTGAAATCCTGGAAGCATTAAAGGATTAGCTCTGAAAACACAGTGGTTATGCTGTTGGATGACAATGTCAGCAACAGCCACATGAGGCGGGAAGTGCATCTGAGAAGACATTTTGGTCAGCTTGGATGACAGCAGATTAATGTCTGGTGCCTGAGAATTCAAGGATTCTGCAAAGAATAGGGTTCTTGCTTGGTTGAGCATTTTTTTATGTGGAGGTGGCAGGAGAAGGTTTGGGCTTTGCTTTTTAATACTATAATTTGCTCATATTTGATCCTGCAGCAACTTATGAGCAGTGTCCTTACTCTAACTCCCCAGTGCAGTGACGCACTTATTAACAAGAACAGGAACCCAGGCTGGAACATCTAATGTTATTACTGATGCTGCAGCTAGTGTCACTGGTAGCATTTATTAAATGTTTTGCAATATGATATGTTTCTCTGTTATCCCACCATTCTTTTTTGTGAAGAGTATGGGTCAAAAATCAGTTTGCTAAGCACGCTGTCCCACTACAGCTGTCCCATGGAACTGTGGGTCACAGACTCAATTACAGTCAGTGAGAGGAGAAAGGAGTGCCTTTTATTTTGATATCAAAATTATGGCGTTTTAGTATTAAAAAATAAAAAATCTCAAACCAATTAATGACTTATGACAGTTCCAGCATTATTTATTTATCCCATTTCATTATCCTCTGATACCACAATTGGTTGATTTGGAGAGGCTTGAATCATCAGAAACATCCGTTTAAAAAAGTAGTGCATGCTGATGAATTGTTTGTATACAGTTAGAAAAGAGAAGTGTTTGTATATGGTTAGAAAAGAGAAACATTTCACAGATTCTTTATTCCTAGCTAACTTCTAGCTAACAAGGATTGTTCTTGAAATAACAGTTTCTTTAAAAAAGCAACACAAGTGTGTTCCAGTGCCATCTAGCTAACTCTCAAGGTAACTCGCATCATCACACAGAGATCCTGTTTTCATGCAAATATCACTTCTTTAACAAAAACGAAAAGTAGTATACACTAGAGTTTCTAATAGTTGCCTGTGGCATATCAACAGCTTTTTGGCAACATCACGTATTGGCTAATATAAGATTTAAAATGTATTAAGGTGCTTTTGAAGTATTTGAGCTTGTCCTCTTCAGTTATACTCGATTTAATATGTTTCAGAGAGGAATGTCAAACATATAACCTGCAAGCTCTTTCTGGTCTGAGTGAGTTTTTTATCTGGCCTGAGCCATTTCACTGAATGGTTTAAGTACTGGCCTTTAAAGTAACACATACTGATTATCACTTCGTAGCTATTCAGTTCAGTTCTATTGTGCAGTGTCACTTATTAAAGGGAAAGGGCTGGGAGGAGAGGAAAGGAGAAAAGGAAGAGAAGAAGGGGATAGTGTTCCAGTTTGTTAAAAAAATAAATAAAGGAAGGATTATTGATTTCAGGAGACAAGGAGCCTGCACAAGTAGGTGAAGAAAAGTGTGTTTATTTATATATATATATATATATATATATATATATATATATAATTTGGTGGGGGGGGTGTGCAGAAGATGCCAGGCAGCATTCTATAAATCATCTTTCAAAAAAATCTTTTTTCCCCTCCTGCAGTCCAATCAGCTGATTGTGACTAAGTTAATACTATACAAAAATCTAACAGTCTCTCATTCTGAACTTAGCTATAGAATGTAAAACAACCTGATGCTCTAAACCTTTTCTCCTAGACAAAGTAGATGGTAGTAAAAATGGTTTCCCTTGACTCAGCAATATGCTTTTATAAACTTTGCTACCTGTTTCAACAATATAATGATGTTGTTTTAAAACCTTCAGCCTTGAAAGCTTACCATTTAAACCTCCTTACAATGTACTTGTATCTTGGATACTCAGCAAACGCATGTCAAGCCATACCGCTTATACTCCCAAGAGTAACATTTCTTTAAATATATATATCTGACACCAGGCATGTCGTGTCTATAAACAATCTACATTTTGATATTATTTAGATTGTGGGACCACTCAAAATATGCTAGGTGTTCTCAAAAACAGAAGATGACACTCCCTAACACAAAGAGCTTGCCAGCTGAAATGAAAATATACAGATGAAGGGTATGGCTATGGACAGATGAAGGAAAAGGATACAATATACAAGTGAAGCCATCATTGAGGATAGGCACGCCTTGCACGAGTCACAAATTTACTCAATAAAAAATTCTCACAACAAAGTTGAACACAAACTCTCCTGTCCTATCGTCCCCTCCACTATTCAATCCCATTGTCTTCCCCCACAGTAATTCCCAGCTTCAACTTCACCATCTTTATGCCCCTTATTGCTAACGCAAAACCATTCCCCTTCATGTAAATGAATTTACTCATAAGATAAATGAGAAAAATATGTGTAAGTGGTTTAGTCTGCAAGTTTCTTGTAAGCATCTAAGGAGGAATTTAAATGAGGAGAGGGAAGTGGCTTTGTAGAACAGTTCAGGATGGGTGTTCCACATGCAAGAAGTGGCATTGATCAAAGTACAAAAATCATTTTTGGAAAAGTGGGATGCTGAGATTAGCACCACTGGCAGAGTAAGGGTGATGTTTTAAGATAAGTGAAAACAGGTAAGGAGGGGCAGAGTTATACAGAGCCTTCAAGACAATGACAAGAATAATGAGCCAGTGGATGGATTCCAAGGGCTGTTAGTGTGATGCAGTGGGATGATGATCTTGATGGCCGTGTACTGAATAGACTGGAGAAAAACTCTGTGGGTGTTGGAAGACATTGATGAGGGCATCTCAGTCACCAGGATGGAATAAGGTGGCCTGGAAAGCATCAAAGCAATAGATGAATGTGCTGCTAAAATAATTATCTAAAGTGTTATTTCTAAGCAAGTATTCTACAGACTACATGATAAATTACACAGCATTCCTTCTGCATCCATAAAGTTGTTGTCACTTTGGTAACAGTTGACATCTTCAGTAATTGTTGACTTTTTATTTTCTCCCCTGTTCTTTTATAGGTTGAATAATCGTCAGTTAACGTCACACAATTCTATCTCTGTTGTTTCGACATCATGTAACAAGCACTTCCTGTGAGCCCGATGTGAAAGCTTAGAAAAGCTTAACAAAAGCTCCCAAGAATGATTTAAAGCAATCTTCTGACCTGACATGATCTTTCACAATCATTGCAAATCACTGGCGTGTGCTAATTATGCTGACAATGCTAACACTCGTAAAGATACCACGCGTCCACCTCTCTTCTCCAGTAGACAAACTCATGAGATTAGACAACTTGTCCGGTAGATTGCAATAATCATATTAGTTCCTAGAAGTATGTGTCCAATGGGAATTCCGTCTCATTTAACCACATGGTCCAGCTGAGGTACTTTCATCAAGCTGTCAATCATTTACTGACTGGCTTTCAGCACTCATGATCCTGCTGGGAATGGTGGGTGGTGCTTTATCATCAGGTGTACAGCTTGAACAGAGTGCACTAGCGGAGACCCAGCGGGGCAGGTGCTGGGTATATAAATGGAATCTAACCTTTTGTTTCAGGCATCTCATCTGAAACTGGCTTTGTCCCAAGTGACCAGCAGTCATGCTATTTTATAAAAATCCTTTGTTACAGAACTGTGGAGAGTTCAGTTCAGAGCCTAATGAATCATACATCTGGCACAATGGCATTACTTGTAAGAGGCCCAAGACTGTACAAGTTGGTAACGAAGACTGTACAGCCAGGAAACAATATTATAGTTAAGAGAAATCATCTCTTGTGCCAAACTAACTTTGCAGCAGTGAACTGTCTGTATCAACTACAGAACATGTTAACAGCGTTACTGACATAAAATGGGTATAGGTGCTGCCAGGATATCGGGCCCAGTAGACAAAGTGTGAGAGCGGTGACCCCATTACCACTGAACAGTGCATCAATCTCTTCCCTAAGTTATGAGATCTATATGTTAACATCACCACTGTTTGGTCACCAACTTTACTAATGACTCAGACATTTTTGCACTTTTTACAATATATATTTGCGGGTACCTACCATAAACTGTAGTGCAACCTCCTCCTTTACCTTGATTTCTTGACACTGCTGATTGAAGTTCAATACATTAAACATCCATTATTAAACCAAGAGGGAGAGGTACATCACTTATATTTAGTTGGCAGTTCTATTAAAAAACAGCTGGATTGCAGTTCTTATCCATGTCTTACTGCAACAAAGTTGATAACTCTTTCACTGACTAAGTTTAAATCATGAGGTGAAGAATTAGGGATCAGAAAGCTGCATTTATACTATGGGCTCCAGTGGACAAAATTACCTTCTAATAAGTTCTTTCACTTCCAATTGTGCCTTTTCTTGACACATATGTCTTAAACATTTGAAGGTTGATATTCCACATGTTCTTTCTTTCTTTCTTCTAAAACTCTCTTGGAAAACCTCTTATTCAAGGTGTAATTTAAAGGTTTTTCAAAATTGCTAGCATCTTGGAAACTGTATAAGGTGCACAATTCCTATTTTCCCTGGACAATTGCCTTACCATTCCTGCCAAATGCAAGATTTTACAACAAGATTTTACACTATATTTCCATTCTCCGAGTCCTGCTTCTATCCACTTCTCACACTAGAAACTGATATAGGTTCTGTGGCTGTAATATTGGTGCATCTCAAATACTAGTAAATGCTAACATGAACCCTGGAAAACAAGCTCTCTGGACAAATCCTCTATCCCCATTCTACAGACAGAGAAGTATTATCCCCATTTTACAGTTGAAGAAGTGAGTACAAAGAGTGACTTAGAAGGGTCACACAGGGGATCTGTCTCAAAGAAAAGTGACTCCCTGAATTCTTGAGTTCTGTTCCAGAGTCCTAATCACAAAATCATCTTTCCTTCCAAGGAAGAGCTATTATCCTTATTTGACAGATGTAAGGGACTGAGGCACAGAGAGATTAAGTGACTTTCCCAAGGTCACAGACTTTGTGGCAGAGCAAAGAATTGAACCCAGACCCCAGTCCAGTGCTTGGCTCACAATACATCTTTCCCCTTCCGAATGCACAGTGACTGAGAAATTAATATACTGATAAACTTGTATTGAAGGATACATTTGAGTAACATAAGATGCTAATTGGTATTCCCAAGAGTCCAAAGCAAAGAGATTGCCAGGATTTTTGTGCCAAAATTCAGACTGCCAAAATACACAAAAATTCACTAAATAGTAAAATGCACATGCTTCTCCCTGTTATGACTACAGCCTATTTGCCATAACATGTTATATCATTTTATAAGTCTAGCATATTGTGCCTCCCTAATAAAGCTTCTTGGAAAATAGTAAAATATTTCAATAATGATTTTCTGTAAAAAGCATCAACCCAGCTTTTAAAAGTTTTTGTTGTTTTGAGTTTCAAAAATAAACAAAAAATGGTTTTTGGGTCAGAAACCTGGAACTTACTAAAGAATTGAATTTTCCACATCAGAGGCCATTTTTCTTTGAAGACATTTTTAAACAAATAACGTTACCAGCTTTAAGAAGACCAATAAACATTTTTGGAAAGCCTACAAACCTAATCTTGATCGGACTTGTGACAAGTGATTAATTGAGATAATTGGTTGAGTGGTCAAAGAGCATTTCAGACCTCCAAAACTGAGAAAACATGAAAGACTTCCTCAGGATAAACATTTAGATAGGCTTGGGGAAAGATATTAGAGATACTAGTTAGATTCATTCCTCAAGGAGGACTCTAGCACTATAAACAAAAAGAAGAGTGATCACTCGCTGATACTGATTAATAAATGCTAGAAAGCTGAGGATGTTTCAAATGGATACAGTAATATTTTTAAGACTTCAGCTGCTAACTAGTGAAGAGTTAAAATAATTTGATAGCCCTTTCTCCCACCCAATATATGTTAAAATGTAGCTGTTTTTACTTGTATAGTATTCCTCAGTGATCCAGACACTGCACACACAACCAAAGAAGAAGATAGAGTCTAAAATTCTTGCCACCAAAGCAGACAAAAGAAGTGGATAAGGGATGAGCTATAAAGATGCAAGATGGTCTAATGGAGATATTTAGTGCATATCTAGTTGAACCATGGCTTATGTATTTGCCCTCTTGTTCTCATCAGCACAATAAACTGTACTGACTACTAAAAGCAGTGTAGGAAACAGAATCACTTGTGCATCATTCTTGACATTCACCCCTTAAAAGCTCCTTGCCAGACATCAGTGTAGATACTAACACAGAATCTATTAGAATGTATTTGCATATTACAGATCTAAAATGCCTGACAAAGTCAGCAGAGCACAGAGTGAATTTTTTAGAATATTAACATATTGGTCTCTTTTTGGTTTTAGTTGAAAATAATGTGTGTATATAATGACACTCCTGAAAATCAATTTTTAAAAAAGCCACCTGGTTCTGTGATTTTTGCATCAGCAAAATTCATTATCATGAGCAAGATTAGGGTTTAATTCTCAGGAGAGGTCTCCCATTCTTTGAGATGGTCAGAGAGAGCAGTGTCATATATCCCACTCAGGTTGCATTACTATGTTAGCAACTCTTGTTTGTCTGGTCCCTTATAAAGTACTACTATAAGAAGGTTCAGAGAAGAAAATCTCTGTCTTCCCAGGAAGGTGATGCCATTGTTAATGTAAATTTGTGTGTGTGTGTGCGCGCACACGCACAGAGAGCTATACAAATGAGCTGGTACTATGCCCCAGAAAGAAGCAAGTCTGACTTAGAAGGAATAAGAGGGAGAAGAAACAGATGAATTGAAAACACTATTTTAAAATTCCAGTAGTTGTCTGGAGTGTATACCTTAGAGATTTCTGTGTGCCATTGTCCTGTAAGTGTGAACTTGTAAAAGTATGCCCTAATCTGTGGATAAAGGGTGTGAATGTGGAAGGGATTTTGAACAATATAAAAAATAAATAAAACCCCCTAATTTATGGCATCACACAGCCAAAAGTCAGTTAAGTTGCTAATTTTACACTTGTAATTTAAAAATACCAAACTTATTTTACATTTCTTCTAAAAATAGGCATGTGCTATGGTGTGTGCTAAATTCCCTCCCAGACAATTTTTATAGTTGTAAATTCTAGAAACAAGTTGTTCTTGGGAACCATGCTCTGTTTATTCAGGGTACTTCTAGATGGGATTTATTACCAATATTTTCTTATTTTAAGTGAGTTTAGTGCCCCGAGACAACTAATCCTACTAACGTTTGTAAGGTTCTGATGTATAATACACAAACTGGCACTAGCAAGAACAAACCATTAAATTAATTTTTATTCATAACATAAAATGGGATTTGAACTCAAATATACAAAGGAGGAAAAACTAGTGGCACTAATCTACTGTACTATTGTAACTGGCAGAGATTTCATGAGTACTAATTTTGCACCATTTCCATTTTTAAAGGGGCAACACTTAAAGTTTAAGTTGTTTAATAGAGTAGGTACATAAATCTTTGTGTTTGACTTTGGCTGAAGATTAGCCAAAACGCCCATGTTGCTGTAACTGCCACGGTTATCACCTAGAGGTATTTTTCCACACCACTCCCAATTCATGAGTTTCATTGCTGGATACTATGAAGTATAATTTCAAAAAATGATCGGTCCCTTTCACAGCCTTTCACGTTTCCCCACCTCATCCATAGCTGTGTGACCCTTATCCACTGATATGTTCCCCAAGTGGGCTCTGCAATCTCTTATATCATAGTTTTTGGCAGTTATCTAGGTACTACCTGAAAACACTGGACAGAAGAGATTGTACTTTTATTGGTTCAAGACTGGAATGTGCTTCTAGCAGACCTCTGTTCAGTTAAATCTTACACTGACACCATTAACATTTAAGCCTTATCTTTTCATATTGGCTTTTTCCTAAGCCATTTTAGTTGTGTGGGCCTCAAGTAATTTTATTATTGCTTTGTAACTGAAAAGCACTCTGGAGTACGAAGAATGCTTTATCAATATACTGATCAAATGACTTTCATTAGCACTTTTATATTTTAACTGACAAGTTTGCTTTTAAGTGGCTTCATACAAACTGCAGTGCATAAAATACCAGTCAGGAGACAGACTGTTATTTAAAAAAAAAGCAACACAAATTTACCATTTTGGAGTGACAACATTTTCCCTTTGAAGTGTGCATGGTGGGGGAAAGGGAAAGAGGACTTCTTAGTTTTCCAATGCACGTTCTGCTTCCCCCATATAATTTTATGAAGACTCTTAATTGGGGTTGGGGGGTCAGGGAGTGAGCGAAATAAAGGAGGAGTTCAACCTCCCGAACGCTTGGCTTTTTTCCCACAGACACACAGTGAAAATATTAAAATATGCTGAAAGCTCTGCATCTTATCCTAGAAACTCCAAAATCTGGTGTCACTCAGATGATGCCTACACTTTCCCAATCAGTTGCTGCTATAACATTAGTTAAATAATAGGCAAAAATAAAAATGTGATAGATTGAGTGGTTTTTTCCCCCCAAATGCTTCTTTGTACCAGAAGCTTCCATTGCTTCAGGAGACAAGGCACACACAAAATCTCAGTGAGATGCTTTGCTGTTTAAACTGTTGATCTTACTCAATAGGGGAACATGACCAATTAGATGGCTTTTCATACCTTTTTGTTTTCATACTGCAATGTTAGAGTTCATTAAATATTCTGAAATTTTCACTCTTTCATTCATGTTAAAATAGTGAACAGAAGCAATGTGCTACAACACTCCAGAAGATGCTCCTCTTCATGTTTTGTTGTTTTAAATGAAACTTCAGGATGCTTCAGAATTCAGGTGGAAATAGCTATTTTAATTTGTACCATGAGAGAGTATTTTTCTAATAATGTATCAGGTGAGGTATTTCCAGGAGAGATAGGGACGTATTAATGCCAATGTAACAGACACTGGTAAACCTCATTTGGAATCCTGTGTATGTTTTGGGTCACCCATGTTTAAGAAAGACAAATGTAAATATGGAACAGGTGCAGAGAAAGGCTACAGGATGATCAGGGAAATGGACAGCCCAACTTACAAGAGAGTAAAACACCTTGGCTTGTTTAGTCTAGCAAAATGAAGGTTGAAAGGAGAGAGGGTTGCTCTCCATGAATACATCAGGGGATAAACACCAGGGCAAAAGTGTTATTTAAGATAACTGACAAAGTCGGCACAAGAACAAATGGATATAAACTGGCCATGAATAAATTTATGCTGGAAATTAGAATAAGGTTTCTAACCTCTTAGTGAGGTTCTGGAGTAGGCTTCCAAAAGGAGTAGTGGGAACATATAAATTTAAGAAATTTTAAAATAGAGCTTGATAAATTTATAAGTTGGATTATATGACGGGGTTGCCTGTGAGAGCCGGGAGCTGGACTCAATTTCCCAGGAGATCACTTCCTGTCTTATGTCCCATATAGCATAAAACTGTATACTGGTGCATGTATGCACAGTATGGATAAAATAGTGTGCATGGTCCCTTTGCCACAGCAAGGAAATATCTTCCTGTAAATTACAGTCAAGGTGTAGTTCTGTCCAATTCTTGTACCTACATTATCTTAGAATATGTGCAGCACAAGCATTTTATCATTGATGGTTGGTAAACTATTGAGACATCAGAAGCCCATTTGGCCTATTAGACATGGGCTTTCAGTAATTAGTTCATGAAACCAAATTGTTATTTCCCTCCCCATTCCTGCTGCACAGAACTTCCCTCGAGAGCCTTTCCATAATCTAATACTGCTCATTATCAAGATGTTCCCTAACATTCAGCCTAAAATTTCTGGTTCTTCATTTCTTCCTATTATTTGTAGTTGTAGCCTCATGTGGCAATAAGAAATAATCCTTTTCCATGGTGGTGTTCACATTACTCCTCTATTTGTAGACATTCAATCCCCCTTTAGTCATCATTTAGCTAGATACTGTATATTCCGCTTAATAGCAATACTGATATTTGCAACTTCCAGTTTATGGCAACATATTTCTGGGACCCAATCTCATCCCATTAACATCTTTGGATATTTGGATATTGACAACAGCCATGCCACTTACTAGCAAGTTTTGTTTATTTGTTTGTTCGTTTTTTTAGAGGAAAGGTGCTATCTTTTCACTCTGAGCATGTGCTTTGAGCACACACAGCTGAGCACTTCTGCTGCATGCCATGGCTTCCAAATGTATGGACCTGTCTCTTGGTGATAAAGTTCAGGTTCTGGAGGCCTGACATGAGCTTGGTGCCAAGCAAGTGTGATCAGCTAAGAAGTTTCATGGCTCAAAGTCTGTTTTGAAAAACAGCCATATGCGATTCTGAAACACACCCGTAACGTTTTACAGGGGCAGGAGAGCAGCACAAACAGAGGTCACAAGTGTCAATATTATGCAAAGGAGGGGAGACAATGGTGAAGCCCAGTTTCAGCATAAGCTTGGTCGAGGTGCTTGACTCTTCAGGCCAATGCTGAAACAAAAGCAAGTCAGCGGACAGCAGAGCAGAGGAGTGCAACTCTTCAGATGGCTAGCTCACGGCACAATGTTGTTCAGCACGACTAAAGCAAGAAACAAGTCGCCGACCTTCCAGCAGCTATTGTTTGGAGGGTGGACAATCTACCCAGCAATTCCAGCTGCATGACATCTTCAGTGTGGATACAACTGGTCTTTTTTGCTGACACTTTCCTGACAGAGGCCTTGGCATGCTGAAAAAAAAGGGTTTTGCAGGAGGAAATGATTGCATTGGACAGTCTAACATGATCATAAGAGAAATGATCAGAAAGAATAGATGTCCTCATTGTTTCCCTAAGGACACTCAAAGCTGCACATGAGCTACAGTAGCTCAGTCTATGCCTGGATGACAAGTTTGTTGTTGGAAGAGTAGCTAAAGAATTAGGACAGGGAGCTGAACCTACAAGACCGCCATGTGTGCCTCTTGATTGACAATTGCCCTGCTCATTCAGCTAACTTAGCGCTATAGCATGCTGTGTTAAAACACTTGCCTTCAAACACAACTTCAGTCATGCAGCCAAAGACTGTGCTCATCTTAATGCCCACCCCATCCCCCCTCTGGATGCTGACCCACACCTACGAGCAATGGAATGTTACAAAAAACACAACTTGGATTGATGCACTTCATCTCGCTAAGGAGTCATGGACTGCTGTTCTCCAAGACTGTTTCAAACGGCTTCAGAAAGGGAAGGTTTGCATCACCTGAAAATGCTGGCCTGGTGGACATTGATGTGCTTGCCAATATTTCAGTCCACAAAAATCTAACAGGAGAGGAACTCGAGACCATTGTTGAGTTTGACAGTCATTTGGAGAAGGAAGGTGAGCTCACCAATGCTGAACTTCTGGAGACCTAGTGGCTCTAAAGCACCTACAGGCTGGTGTGTCACAATGCAAGAACAAATGGAAACTTTGCTTACAGAACAGCTGTGTGCAGCTGACATTTTCCATAGGATATTCCAGAATTGTGGCTTTGAAAACAGTTATGAGACGGTGTGCAAATCTGAGAAAGATTTACAGTTCGAGGTGGCAAACATCGAAAAGCAGACAGTGCTGGACATATTTTGTTCTTTAAAATATTTACATTTCAAACAATTTGGAGAAAAAAAACTTATGCTGCTTTATTCTGTATGAGTAGCTAGATGAGGAGCTTTAAGTGTAGTAATGTTCACCTCACTATACAAAACCATCACAATGTGTTTTATGAGTTTTCTTTGGTGTCTTTTAAATGCTTTTTCTTCATAGATTTGTGTGCTGCTTTAGTCTTTGTGACACATAGCAAGCTGAAATTTGCTCTAAGCATTCTGGTACACTATGCAGTGTACCCATTACCGTGTGTCACATTTGTTTTTCTTCTTTAGCACATTGTACTGAACTGAAAGTTAATAATCAATTTTATAACTATTGTACTGTGCAATGCATCATTGTTCCATGCTTCTATTTCTATGTATCCTCCTGAAAACAGAAATCCTTCCATTTACTGGCAACTTTTTAAGGGGAACCAAGAAGCAGTTAATAAATAGAATTGACTGTATACACATTTAGCTCTTTGTCAATCTTCATCAAATCAATCCATGACCATTTTTGTTACTCTTCTATGGTATCCCTGAAGTTTTTCTATAATTTTCTCATACGGTGCCCAGAAGTGAATATAATATTCCTTGTCTACCGACACAAGAGCCATGTAATAAGGAATTAGCACCTCCTTGCTCCGTAACAACGTATCTGAGTATATGGAATACATTTGTAATGGATATTTTTGCCACTATATCACATTGTAAATTCACGTCTAATTCACTGTCCACTATCATTCCTATAGGTATACATACCTCTTTCAGTATTATTGCTTCCCTAAATTCTTCCCTTCCATTGAACATATGTTTCATATTTTCCTCCAATGCACTATATTTACTGGCATTTTTCCAAGTGGAATCTCATTTTGTTATTTTCCATCTGTGTTTCTAATTCATCTAGGTCAGTAGTTCTAAAATGGTTATATTATGGATCATAAATTAAAGAACCACACATGAACTACCTCCTTAACCTCTCAATACTAGTGCCATACTTTACCTGCAAAAGCACGTGGTTAACATAAAAGTAGTAATATAACAGCTTTAAAGAGAAGACGAAAAAGTCACTTTAGATGTGCTGAGTGAGGCTACTTGGAGTTGTCTCACATTTTATATATGCAATTTATTTTCTATTTCAGATTGTAAATCTATATGTTCATTAATACTGAACAGCTCTTGCCTGCAGCCAAAACTGCTGTATTTTTCAGGTTGCTTTGCAATTTGGTTTTGTCCTCATTTGTTTTTGGTCCTTCTGTTTTTTTGTTTCATTTGCATAGTTGAATACAATAGACTGTATACTAAAGAAACACTTGGCAAAACAAAACCTGAAGCAGACATGCAAGTTGCAGAGAGACACTGGGGCTTCTGAGTTTAGTGGACAAAAAACAAGAAAGCACCTCTCGTAGGGTCCTGGATAGAGATAAAAAGACAGAGGGAAGCAATCTGGATATTTTATCTTTGTCAGCAGCAAAGACTTTTCAAATAGCCTCCAAAGCTGATTTCTGTTAGTTTGAGAGCTGCTGTTTGTATTATTTCTTTGTCCCTGTTGGCATCTGCAAGGCCCCCCATTTTAAAATAAACTATGATTTCTATCAACCATTCCCTTTTTATAAATTATTAATGGAATTATTCAAAAGACAGTGGTGCTGGGTCTAGCTTATGGTATCCCACCTTCTATCTGCCCCAAGTGGATACAGTGCCATTTATCATTGTGCTTTTTTTTTTTTTTTTTTAATTATCTTTTAACCAGGTTTTAAGGTGATGGCCTGTCTACTTTCTTTGCATGTGCACATTTGGATCTCTGCTGCCACAGCCTCTCCTGGGTGAACATAAACCTAACAACATTTGAGCTGGAATTGAACTTTTGAACCCAAACTGTTCAAATGTGTTAAAATTAAACAAAGTGACTAACTGACTACAACTTTCCATTCATCCGCTAATTCTGTAATTCTACCTCAACAAAAAGCAATCAAATTCAGAGGGAATTATTTGTTCTTCCTCATTTCCTGATTGTCCAAACTTATTTACTTTATTACTTTTGTTAAAAGATTATTAGTAGAGTTCTGTATCTCAGACACTTTTGAATCCTTAAATTTAGTTCCTTTTCTTGTTGTCTCTCCAGTATTTCTAAGAACCCTTCTCGATAGGCTTAAACTCTTGGGCAACCAATTAATCCATTCTGCTTGTCACCGCCCTTATCTTTCCTATGCAAGCCTTATCTGACTGTGCAGGTTTTTCCAGGGCAGGTTTTTCCTCCTGAAGCTTAACATGCCACACTAGCCAATTAAAATTAGTTTCCAATTGCAATTTTATTAATTATTATTATTATTTTTATTACTGAAAGCATTAGTTAACTTCAAGAGAAAAAGTCTTCTATTGGGTAGAAAAATGTGCTTCATGGTCTCTCTCTTCTATACATTCACACACGTTGTTATTCTCCTCCAGAAAAGACCCTGTATTCTCTCTTGTGACATGTCAAAACTGAACTGCCTGTCAGAGACGTACAAATAGGCTATGGTAGTTAAGTAGCTGTGATTGAGCAGTATAGTTTTTGGATCAGATCAATCTTTTCAATAGGATCATCATCCAAAAAAACTTTCCATGCATGCTTTTGAACACATTACATCTTTTAAGAGAAGAAAGAAGAGTTAAAAAACAAATGTAATAAGTCCCATCTTAAAACATACATAAATCAAACATCTCCCTCAGGTCTGAATAACGATTGATGTCTAATAAGAGCAATACTACTTTAAAGCTGGATGTGTATCAGTTGAATGGGAAAAGGAAGTTCTCATTGTCTAGTAGGCAGTATATTTAATGTGGAACTTATTTAACTCAGACTAGTGAGGAAGTAGTGAGTAAGTCAAATTTCCTAGTTAAAACTGGAGAGCAAAAGTCCAGGTTTGTTTCATTTATTTACCCATGGCTACTACAGCTGAAAATGACTCCCTCTTTACATGTAAGGAAAAAATTATTTAAAACACACTCATGTTCTCCCTTCTGCTTCTCCAATTACTTGAAAAATATGGTCACTAATTTTCAGACTTTAAGAATGGACATGTCAGAAAACAAAGACCCTTCATGCTGTTGCACTGACAGTTTAAATACAACAGTTATTTAATCAGCCTACCCTTTTTGCAACAGTTATTTTTGCCCTCCTCCAGATATTCTTTCTTTAGTGTTCATTGAATCCTGGACTAAACACTAAGAACAGAGACCAAATAGTGATTGACACACATTTTGTGATGCAAACTTCAGCCAAGAAGTAACAAGATGAGCCTACAATTTTTTTTCCACTTACAGTCACGTGTAATTTTGATAAGGAGACTACAAATTTTGAAATCTGTAGTCTTCTTAACAAGTTTGATATTGATCTGGTCAAACCTAGATTTAAATTAAACGGAGTGCTTAGATAGGAAGAACATCATTGGTTCTAATATAAAACATTTCCCTCTACAGCAGGATAACATTTTGAAAATGGGGTCCCTCATTAGAAAAGCCTTGCCTCCAGCTGTAAGGCCCACCAGAGAAGAGGGACACAGCATTTAAGCAAAAAGTTGCTGAAACTGTGATTAATTCTGTCAGATGTTTACAGTATATTTCATTAGGCTTTCAAGAGTAGCCTACATTTTCCTAGTACTTCACATAACTTGCAATTATCTGCAACCAGTCAATTAATGGTGGAATATATTAGCCTATTACTTTATGCCAACAAACTATAAATAGTAAATGTGATGCACTTAACTTCTCCAGCTGCCAACGTTACCAGCACAAAGAATAAGTGGGAAAATATAGTCTTATGTATTTCTGTTTCAATGTACAGCAAATTGAGTTTCCCAGAAGCATTCAACGAAAAGCTATGCAATGCTATGATTTCCTTAAAATCACTAAACTGTGTGGTTAAATAATAGCCTCAAGATTTATGGTAAGGCACCATTTCTGTGGTGTTTTCCTATACATTGTCAAACAGGTAGACATGGAAGTAGAGGCAGAGGTCAACTGATGTAGAGCAAGATGGCTTTGAGGCAAACCCAGTAGTGATGTGCATCACACATAAGCAATAATATTTTAAAACAATGCCTCTTAACCACATTTGTTCATTTTAAATGGTTTGTGTATCACCATAATGTGACATTTAATTAAAATAACGTACCAAAGCCCAGAGGATGAAGAAGCGTAGTAGACTCCTTCTGATGGACAGACTGACTTTAAAAAGTCCTTAGAATTTGAAGCTATCTGCCTTACCACAAATAAAACAAACAAACACTTTAAAACATAATTTATTATCCCTTTGAGGCAATACATTGGTTGCTAACCACCCAGTGCCACAGAATGCAAGGTCACACATCAGATAAGATTTTTTTAGATGTTTCATTTTTCATTAAACTGTCAAAACTTATAAGGACATGCACAAAGACTGCATACAATCGGGGAAGGGGACAGGTTCAGCAGCTACCGTAATAGGAGATTTACATTGTTCTGTTTATTAATATTGCAATGGTTATCCTGGAAAGGTTCCCAAATTTCTGGCTTTCAAATCACATGCTCAGCTTTTCAATCAGTATAAAAGGCTTCTTCATTTTTTCTAATTATTGCTTCATTCCTTCCTCATGCTATACAGGTCTCGTCACTGGCTAGGCTTAGTGATATATTCCAATTCTCCTCCCTGTAAGAGATTTTCTGGATCAAATGTATAATGAGATTCTTTTATTTAAAGAAAAAAGAAAAAAACAGCTTTACTACAGGAGGGAATCTGAAATTAAAAGTGTAAGTGAAATACTCAGAATATACCAAAGAGTATTGTTTTCACTAAGATACATTGCAGTTACCTTGGAATACCATTCTCACTTCATACTAATTTTATTGTAGTTCGAAGCTGGGACATAGCCAAAAATGAGGCATACCCATGTAGCAGATAAATTAGTATATCACTTATATACTGGAAGCAGATCTGCAGTCACAGGCCTGAACCTGGCAGGTATTGGTGCAGAAATTACACTGACACCTGTATCTACACTATGTCACTGATAGCAGGAGTTATAATCAGACCAGCAGAGCATAAAGGAGCCATCTGGGTACTGCAGAACTTTGGTGACTAAATTCAGAGAATAAGGACACCCCAACCTTTCAGCTGTTACACAGTCCCAGACTGCTGACGAGCAGCCATAACCCTTGCAGCCATGCTGGTCTTTTCATGCTTAGTAAGGTGCTTCCTTTGGAGAAATAGTTATCTGAGATCAAGAGTGTAGTTGTCTATATTTCTAAACTATAAGGTGAGGGACTTAAAAGAGGCATAGCATTCAGAATCCTAACAGCTGTCAACACTGAACTGACAAGACAATCAATTGATTAGGAAATGAGGAGATTCGAATATTTCACATTTTCATAAAAAAGGATTCCAATGTGTAGTTTAAAAATGGATTGTGAGCTAAAAATTGTTTATTTAAAGTGAAGAAACAAGTGTTGCCAGCTTCCACAATCTTATCAAATAGTCTTAGTCTTAAGACTTGGTAAGTCTCACGATATACGGTGTTTTTCTTCACACCCCAAGTGATTACATGAGAAGTTCAATTTTCTCTGAAAAGAAGTGGATGAAACTTGAAAATCATGTATTCTAAAGCCTCAGAAATGAGAAAACAAAACAAAACTCAACATTTTAAAAAATCTGATTTTTTTTTTTTTTTAGACAATCTTATGATTTTGGGGGGCCTGACTTACGAATTTGGAGTGCTCAGGGTGGACAATACTAATATTAATGAGTCTGCATTACCCTCTCTGTTTGCTTAGGGAACTATACCAGCTTGAAGGGCTGATGGGGAGAGTTAGACCACTATTTATAACTAGAGAAATTGTAATTTAGAAAACAAGTATAATGCACAAGGTTTATTTCTTTCTCATGACCTTTCATGTGTCAGTGGTCATCTTAGATTGCAAGCTCTTTGGAAAAAGGACATGATGTGTATTTTATAAACATGCATGTATTGTTTGTGTGTGTTTGTGCACTATTGAGCACAATGAGTCCCAAACCTTTTGTAAGTCTGCAGGTTTGACTGTAATGTAAAATGATAATAATAACGAACTGAGTAAGTACTAGCACATCCGTGCATCATGAATGTATTAAACAGTAAAAGGCTACAAAACTGCTAATGCTGAGTTTCCCCTAGTTTTCTCCTTAGAAGAAACCAAATTATAGAGCTAAAGTAGTCCAAAGAAGCAAATACTATACTTATGAAAAGATGGAAGCCAGCATTACTATTATTTTAAAACTTATGAGAACTGTTCTGTGATAGTGTTTTGCCACTTTTAATAATGCCTTTTAAAAGAAGAGTCTTCAAGTCAGATGGAGCTATAATCTATATCAACATTTAAAAATAAACAGTCCCTGCTAACTAAATGGCATTGCTCCTGATGCAAGTCTCATTGTACTCTGCAATAGCACAAGAGGCCAGGGATTAACACACACACAGTGTTAAAAAAGGGCGGAGGGAAGAGGGGTCTTGTTTTTTCAGAGAGGGAGAGGGTTTACACAGATCTTTTCCTCTGATTGGTTACTTTATTATATCAATATTCCACTTCCACTTCTAAGGGTTTGTTATTGTGGGAATCTATTTTTCATATTTTATAGGGATGAGAGAAGCAAGATCTTTAACGGATAAATGTCAGTGAAGTTCTTCCTTTTGCACAACATAATCAAGCCTACAGGCTTATAGGTGGCCTGCATATGTCTTTACAAGCCTTAGAATTTCAATCACAAAAAAAGTACATAAGCCCTCCCTGACATTTAGGAGCACAAAGTGAATGAATTCAGTGAAAATATGTATGCTTCTCGCAAATTGTATTTAACATCATTTCCCCAAATGCATTTTAATTAGTTTCCTATAAGCCTAAGAACAAAAATACAGAGACTGTTTCTCTTCTCCATCTGTACTGCCTACCTCCAAAGGCACCGAGGGGGGGGGGGGGGTGTCTGTTTCTTTTTGTGTTTGTTTGTTTGTTTTAAAAGGACAAAGTGGTAAGCCTAAAAATTACCACTGGACAATTGACCCAAAAAGAAGCAGTCAGCTTCAGGTCTGCAGGTATATTTCCCTTCCTCCTGTATTCAACCCAGACTGCAGCTGGGAAAAGAAATAAAAGTGCATGTGCTAAATACTGTTCTGTTCATCCAATTAATGCCTGCCACCTTAGATCACAATCCGCTGGTTCACTGCAAAGCCAACACACAGTTGTAATATTATAAAGAAAAAAATAAAACTGTCCAGATAGGTTAATGTTTAAAATTGCCAAGCAATGGAAAGTGTACATGTAATCATTTAGCATTACAGCTGGAATACATATGAACATAAGCCAGGAAATTCAAAAATTAACCCAATATTGATGATGGCCAAACTTTAGAAAGATCCTGGATCATGCCCTCATGGTTTGAGGTTTGGACATGCTCCCCACTACCCCCAATCCCTTCAAAGTTAGTTCCCACAACTCTGTCTGCAATCCATCTGTAGAACATGTAATTATGTAAAACGGCAGAGTTGCATGTATTATAGATGGAATACCAGCCATAATTTGTCATAAACAAACATAGGCTACTAAGAATTAAACATCAAAATACTGAAACTTGGCTGCCTAAAATTAGGCACTTAAATCAGTGGCCTGAGTTTCAGATGTTCCAAGCACCATAAGCTCTAACTAGAGTCAATGGAAGAATTTTGTTAATTGTTGCAATGCGTTGGTGATGGGAATCAGCCACAGATCATTCAATGTACTTTGGGGGGAAATTATACATGCCAAAATCCTTGTGGGTTAAACCTTTTGGCTAAAGATTAGAGTTCCAATTTGAAAAAATCTGGCTGCACTTGAGTCTTGTGAAGTATTAGCTTCAAACTTACTCCATGATAACCTGACCTAGTATTAATTAACTGATGTGCAATCTGATTTACCTTAGTGCAGACTGATGTCCCAAATGGCTGGACATATGGAATTTGCAACCTGGGAAGCTAGCCAATATATGCAGAGAAATGATAAGGCTAGACCTTTCAATAATGGGAATAAGCGAGAACTTCTAGAGAGGTCAAGATGACTTTGTCACAAGTCTTCAAAGCAGCAAAGAATTCAGAGTAATTAGTACAGGTGGAAAGGAAAGGAGTGGTAATTCCAGTAGATAGATTCTCTTGTTCAGTCCTTCCAGCTATAGTTCTATCATCTGACATGTAAGATAATAGCGATAAAAGCAGGTCCAACAGATATAATGATTATTCAAGTACATGCCCCAACAACTGCAGATTCTTATGGGGATGTCAAATATTCTAAGAAAACACTGCAGAAGCAATAGCAACAGTGATGCAAAAACAGACAGAGAGGTAATTCTTATGGGAGACTGGAACGCAAAAGTGGGAAGGGAAAGAATATGCTGGCTGTTGGCCCATTTCGCCTTGTTGAAAGGAATGACAGAGGAAAAAGATTCATATAATTCTGCAAGAAACATTACCTTATTATCTGCAATACTTATTCTGAACAAAAGCGAAGCACAAGGCATACATGAGAATCACCAGGAGAGATGTATAAAAGCCAAAATGAATTTATCATGTTCAGTCATAAGAAAAGAAATGGTGTTTGGAAGGTTAAGGTTATGCCAAGTGCAGATTGTGGATCAGATCACTGATTGATATTGATGAGACTGAACTGAAAAAGTGACAGGAAACTGAACACTATCTAAGATGCAACCTTGAAGCTCTGAGAAATCATGAGATACAAAGTTACTACTAAGAAGTGTTGTGGATCATTAATGAAAATAAAGACCATGTGACTTGGGAACATCTGAAAGATGCTATCAAAGAAGCTGCAGATAAATATGTCGGGAAGAAGTTACTACCTAAGAAAAACCCATGAACAACAGATGAAATTATTGCTCTGATGGACAAAAGAAGCAAAGTAAAGAGCACAAAGACTGACAACAGAAAAAGAAGGAATTCCAAAGACTAAATAAAATAATAAACACAGATTGGCAAAATCTGAATGGCTGAATGAGAAATGCAAAAAAAATTGAATAACTGGATAAAGAGAATGAAGTGAGATGTATCAAAAGATAAGGACTATCAATTACAGAAGAAACATGATCAATACAACCCTTAGGGACAAAAATGGACAGTATTTGACAGACCTTAAAAGACTGAGAATGTGTCAAAGAACTACATGGTGGTGGTGATTGGCCTGAAAAACCTGTACTGGATATTAATCAAGTAAACCCACCAATAATGAAGAAATCACATCTGATCAGAAATCTGAGGTGATGGAATACCAACTGAATTGTTAAAAAGCATAGGGGATGAAAGCTTGGAACCCTATCAGAGGTAATGAAGAATATGTCTGAGACAGGAGACTTTCCAGAAGCTGTTACAACCTCACTGTTCTGTTGTCTTTACAATCCATAGCATTGTTCTTTTGGGGGAATTTGGATATACAATCAGCCTAATATCTTATGCCTCTAAGATATTTTTGTGAGTTGCTCAAGACCACATACCAGGAAAGACTGATAAGGAAATAAGCAAACAACAAAATGGCTTCAAATATGGAAAGGGCACAATAAACACTATTATGATCTTGAAGGTCGTATTAAAAGATCAGTTGAAATGGGGAAATCAGTATACTTGAATTTCATTGACTTTCAAAAAGCATTTGACTGACTCTACCACTACAAATTGTTCAACATATTAAGTTCTGTAGGGATGGATAGATAATAATTCCAAGTAATAAAACAATTATACTGGAATCAGAAGGCAATTATAATGGGCACTGAAAATGAAAATCTAAGAGATCAAGAGAGGCGGGAGACATGGTTGTATAATGTTACTTTATTCAGGTTTTATAGCGTTTCATTAAATTAATTGAAGAAACAGAAGACGGTATTAAGATGAATGGAAAATAGGTGAACAACATTTGCTATGCAGGTAACAGTGCTGTTAGGTTGATTCAAAAGAAGGTCTGATGAAGGTAGTGGAGATCATATATGAATATGGCAAAGAATATTGTCTGGAGTTAAATGTGGACAAGACAAAAAAATGGTGGTATGCAAGGATCCTGGGAAAACATGCAAGATTACAGTGAACAGCTCAGACAAACAGCGAGTGAGAACTTATTGCTACTTATGAAACATCATTACAAAAAATGGAAGATAGAATACTGAAGTCAGCATCAGAATAGCAAGAGTGAAAGACATATTCCGGAAGAATAAACATCTGATGAGAAGGGACGTAAATCTGAAGATTAAATTCTGACTCTTAAAAACTTAGAACAGGTCTGTGTTAAATTATGGCTGTGAAACATGGACATGCCAACAATAAGGAAACAACAAGCCTTTGAATTATGATATGATAGAAGAATTCTGAAAATATCCTGGATAGATCACATAACCAACTAAAAAGTTTTAGAATGCAGTTTTATTAAAAGAAAAGTTTGAATTGCAGGGCACATATTAAGATTTTCAGCAGGCCATGAATATTTATGGATATTAGATGGAAAGTTGATGGCAGAAACACACAAAGTAGACCAAGAAGATAGTCCATCCAAGATGTGGTATTCTGGGTGGATCAAAAAGATCTTTAAAAGATTAGCAGAGCATTGTACCCAGTTCACTCGTGTCTCATTCAGGCCTCACTCATTAGAATCAATTGCCATACATATATATACACAATCTGGTCTCTAGTATACTTGCTATTTTGTTCTTCTGATTCCATTGGCAACTTCACTGGCCTCAGGAAGACACAAACTATGCCTGGCCTCTTTAGTTATCTGTAATTTACAATGGTGCAAGGAGTCCAATCCAGAGGGAGCTGTGAGCACTCAGCATTTGGGCTGGCTGGAAAATAACAATTCTGTTCCATGAAATTTTTCAGAGTTTCACAATTGGTTTTCATTCTGATGCAGAGCAACGAGACCTTGCAAAAATGTTCATTACATGACAGAGACTCAAGAGCCTGGTGATTAGGACACTGAATGGGGGAATCTGTGAGACTTAGGTTCAAGTCCCTACTCTGTCTGATTCAGAACAGAGACTTGAACCTAGATCTTCTACATTGCCAGGCCACCAGGCTACAAAATCAATCTCCCAGTGAGCTAGCCCATCCTTGACCAGCTACATTCCCACAAAATACTTCAGTTTTGAAAAAGTGGCATTTTTTCCGACAGAAAAATGTTTAGTCAGAATATTTTGATCAGCTTCACTCATAGAACTTCTTATAAATGGGGCACTTACATCCCTAAATACAACATTAGGAGCTTAACTTTGGGCACTCATGTTTGAAAATTTTGGTTAAAAAAAGCCTCGATTTGCTACTTAGCATTAATAAAAACAGTAAAATAATTTATGAAGAGCAGTAAGTATATGCATTTCAGCCAAAATACTAGGACAGAATCTTACACACACAGCACCAAATTTATCACTTACTTCACTTATTTCAGGAGAGTGATCAAAGGGATAACTTTAACCCTTTACATTCTCAATACAGTGCTGTTCTCTTAGGGGAGTGGGTTTTGTGACCTATTACAAGAGGACTGGTCCCTTGAGAGACTTTTCTAGTTCATGACCAAATTTAGAATTGAAAACTTGACAGCAGTTTGTCTGTAAAAGTAAAATATGTGTTTATATCCCCCAAACTACATAGCTACCACTCAGGTCATCCCCCTCCTCCCCTCTATCCCCCACATTATGAAACACTTAATGGCCTGAGATCCCCTTCATAAATACACAAAATGTGAATAATATTAAAAACATTTTGCACATGGAAATCCCCAGACCTTGAATTTCTAAGGAGTTTAAAAGGCCTTTTCCATTATGCAGATGCAGTATTTACTTAAACAAAGAGTAATTGCCATTGAAAATGTTCTTACGATATCGTAACATTAAACAGCTATGTTTCAGTGTAAGTTTGGTGCTAAGCACTTGCTACTTGAATTGTTAAATATTTTTGAAGCACCAGCTGAACATCAAAAGCTACTGAAGTCACATTATCCCATTAGTATTGCTATCAGGTATTTTTCAATGACAAAAATATTATATGTCAGTGATTTTAAAATATTATGTACACTTTATCATGGAGAAAAACAAGTCTATTTAAATGCCTGTAACAAGTAGCTAGTCCACCAATACCCGGCAGGTTAAACAAGATTGGGAAAAAAAGCCACGCTGTTCTTCATGTTGGTGATTGGCATATAACCTCAGAATGAAAAATAAGAATATCAACTGTGCAAATCCCCTGAAAGTATATTCTCATCCCATGCTTCAGAAGAGATCCCTGGCCAATGACAGGAGTGAGATTACACTCCATACTTTGAATCTTAACACACACAGTACAAAACTTCTTTAATGCCAAAGATAGAAACAACCTTCATCCAGCAGACTGATCACTTTGTTAAACTGAAACTTCTTGTTTCTGAACATCCTCTGCACATATCAAAACTAACCTAGTCTCTAAACTAAACTAGTCCCTCTTTTTAGATTAGAATACTATTTTACCAAAGGAGTCATTTCCTTTTTTCCCACCTGCAAATGCAAATATTCCTGTAGCATTTTTTTCAAGCAGTATTTCTCCAAAATATTAGTTCGAACTTGGGAGTGAGAGGACAAGGCAATGCACAACTCAGCAGAATTTCAACAAAAGTAATAAGGATTCAATGTTAAAGAAAACTTTATCCAAAAAAGCCCTTAAAATGTGTAGTGAGAACTTATTCTTCCTTTAAAAACCCACATTGTGTTATTAAATTGGCATTGAGAGATTTGTTCCTGCAGTACGTGTAACTGTATCAACATTTGAAAGCTCCATGAATAACGCAATAGCTACTGAATATTGGTCTCATTTTCTAAGGCATTGAGCACCCTACAAATCCCACTGAAATCAAAAGGAAGCTGCAGTATATCAGCATCTCTCAAAAGCAGGCCAATAGGTCCCAATCCTCCAGTTTTTACTCAGGGTCTGGAAAAGGAAGGGGGAGTGGGAGCTTTGGGTAACAGCAGTACCAGTCACTTAGAAATGAAGAAGATAAAGTAAATTCCGAGAAGACTCTTTTGTTTGGGTAGCGTATATTCACATTAATGTCAGGAGATTGCAGGCCTCCTGCTGCTGCTACCCAAAGGAACGGGGAGAGTGAGGAGCAGGTCTGCAGCATTTGGAAATGCATGCAATGGATGTCTGAATACATTTGTTTCAGCACTTTTACAGTTTGTACATGTTTATAACTTCTGGAAAAATTAATTCCCAGCTGACTAGCTTTGAATAGAAGGGCACAACAAGGGAGTAAATAAATTCCCAGTAGACTTTAGTGTTCCCAATCTTCTGTTTACTTCAAACATTAAAAGCCTACATAGCACACAAAGCTCGTGTTTCACAGTTTATTGCACTTCCATTCACTACATTAAATGGGGATAGTTTGGAACTCATTTTCACTATGAAAAGCGTGTTTTCTAAATATATGATTACACAGTAAGGTCCCAATCCTGTAATGGGATCCATGTAAAGCCAAGAGTTCACCAACACGTAACTTAGCAGATACAACGACTGAGTCACACTCCCCTGTATCAGTAAAAGCAAAAACTGATGAAGTAGCCACGTACCGATCAACCTGGCTAATAAGCTTAGCACTGGGGTATATATACACACATTTCCTTAAATCCGAGGAATTTTTTTATTTTTTATTTCTTTGGATCAGAAAGGTCAGATATTAAATGATGCTAAGACAGTGACGCAAAACGACAGAAGCCAGAAAGAGGGAGAACCCTCCCACCACAGAAAAGTAAGGTTGACTTTTGTACTGCTGTGGTTTGAATCTCCTCAAAATAGAAAAATAAACTGCAAGTTTAAATCAGAGGGGGTGTTTTATTTTGAAATTAAATACTGAAGCTGATAAATTAATTTCAGTGTCCTTCAGATGCACTATTTTAAATACTAAAATAAGAATGCTGATTGTAGCATTGCAGACCATAAAATATGGTTCTGTTTTTCAGTTTCAAGCCTTCTGAAAAATCATTAGGTTTTACCTAATACACAGAAAGCTCCATCTGAAATAAAGGTGGCGCATGCCAACCACAGCAAAGGTTGCTCCTGACCATAAGTGTGAGTAATGTTCTATTTGGCGGTTAACCATGTCATCAATGAAGCAGTAGGTTTGCATCAGTAACTTACTCAGAATATAAGCCTCCATTTTTTTTTTTTTTTTTAAAGAAATACTGTAGCAATGTGGGTAATAGCACAAAAGGTTATATAATGCACCCTATGATTCCATTTGTGGTTCATGTCAAGCTATAGATACCAGTAACTAATTCCATCTGTGAGACAGACCTCCCAGGAGGACTTTTAATCAAAAGAGAGATGGGGAAGAGAAGTTTCCTTAGTTCAATATATCAGTTCCTCTGTATTAACAATGTGTTGATCTAGAAAAATATTACCATACTGAAGCATTGGAATGCACGTGACATACATTTGGATTAGTTAAGAGTTTTATGTATAAAGATACAAGTGCTACATATTTTGTTATTATATTATTGTATGGTACAACCAAGAATTAACATTACTGCATTCTCCCCCTCTTTTTAACCAACAACACTGCCTTGCTCCATTCCCCACCAAAAAAAAAAAAAAAAAAAAAAAAGCAGCACACAAGGGCTTAAATTAGCTTTATACTACTAATTGGACAGAAGACTGGTATTGCAAAGTTGATTAATGGCCCAGCTCTCAGGCTGGGGATTGCAAGTACAAAAGAATTAGGCTTCTGTGCATTTGCATAGTTTCTATAATTACAAGCTTCATCACAGCTCTCTCCCCTATTGGATTTTTTCTCTATATATTTTCTGGTTGTTTAATTTATGCAGGTCTAGTTGCTGACATGTAGAATCATTTGATATATATGATACATGACAAATCAATCAATCTGCATTCTATCTGACTTAGTGCGAAAGGCTGAAAGGTCTAAAAATGTTGGGAATGAAACGAAACACCATCTTTCTTCCATACTTATGCCAAACAATCAATGCATTGTTCCCACTCTCAGTCAGTTTTTTGACTGCTCTCACATCAACAGATTCACTTACAGCGGAGTCAAAATACACTTCCATCAAGAGATGCTGGATTGAACTGTAAACATGCTCTTAGCTTGCATTTGAAGAAGAAATCAAGCAATGAATGGTTAGTTATAATGTAGCTAACCTAATCGAACTGGGCTTCGGACAGACTTCTCAGCTACCCGAAGGGGCCTGTATGTCCCATCCAGACTGGGATGCAACAACATTTGACAAAAGGAAAGAAAACACCTAGGGCCAAATTCTATCCAACAATGCATATGTGCATCTCCCATGGAAGTCAACAGGATCCATACTTTTGTATCAGAGGATAGAATTTAGATTTTAATAGACAGCTATAGAAGAAAAGTATTTCATTATACATTTAAGAAAACTGTAAATGCATAAAAATAGACACTAAGTGAGAGACAACACTATCTGCTTTGGTGGCCCTGCTTTCCAGTTACTGCACTGCAGAAGTGTTTTGAAGCCTTGGCATTCCAGTGAAATCAGTGTGACGTTTGTCAGGGCAAAGCAGTAACACAGCTAGTCACACAATAACACTAAATGGGAGTATGCCCAGCGTACAGGTTATAGCTGTTCTGCAATAGCAGCAATGACATTTTTACCTGGACCATGGCTTGGAAAACTTACCTAATACCAACTAATTCAACAACTAAAACTAAGGTGAAAAATACCTGTGCTGACACAGCCCAATGCTACATTCCCTATCCATTTTAGGCACTTTTAAAAGCCCCATTACCACAGTATCTGAGCACCTTGCCATTTTGAATGTATTTATTCTCACAACATTTCTGTGGGGTCAGGAAGTCCTATTATCCTATTTTACAGATGGGGAACTGAGGCACATAGAGATGAAGTGACTTGCCTACAGCTACACAGGAAGCCAGTGGCAAGGCAAGGAATTCAATCTAGTTCTACCAAGTCCCAGGCTTACACCCTAAGCACCAGGCCTTCCTTCCTTTCTGTTCCTTCCACCCTATAACTCAAAATATATTAGTGAAGAACATTGGCGTGCATTATTCGTCACCTTTTTAATTTAACATATTTTTAAGGTGCCCAGCTCTTACAATCATTTTCATTCTGTTTCCAGCTTCATTCTACATGTTTTCCCTCTAATGTGTGTATAATAAGGGGAGGTTACTTACTATAACTGATGGTTCTTCAAGATGTGTAGTCCCTATCTGGATTCCACCGTGGGTACGCATGCGTGCTACGTGCCGGAGCCGAAACTGTTGAAAGCAGTGTCCATCAACCCGCGTGCATGCCTTGCATTGCCACCTGGTGCGTCTGAGGTCTTATATGTCTGTGCGGGTCAAGCCCCCTCAGTTTCCTCTTACACCTAGGCATTGAGCCCAAACCAGAGGGGACAGGGGGATTGGAATCCAGATAGGGACCACACATCTTGAAGAACCATCAGTTACAGTAAGTAACCTCCCCTTCTTCTTTGAGTGATGGTCCCTATGTGGATTCCACCATGGGAGTGTTGCTAGCCGTAACCAGTATGGAGGCAGGGCTAGGGCTCTGTAGATGCCAGAGTTTGTAGAACTGCAGTGCCCACTGGCACGTCAGTACAGGTGGTATTAGTCAAAGCGTAGTGAGCCATGAACATGTGTTTAGATGTCCAAGTTTCTGCCTTGCAAATGTCTTGCCATGGGACGTCGCTGAGGAAGGCCATCGTGGTCGCCTGTGCTCTTGTGGAATGTGCTCTGATACAAGGTGGAAGTTGAACTCGAAAGAGTGCGTAGCATTCCTTTATGCAACAGACAATCCAATGGGAGATATACTGGGACAAGAGCACACGTCCCTTGCAGCTGTCCACTACCACCACAAAGAGTTTTGGAGAGGTTCTGAAGGGGCAAGTGCATTGTAAATAAAAGGCTAGCGCTCGTCTGACATCGTGGGAGTGTAGGGTTCTCTCCCTGGTAGAGGAATGTGGCTCAGGGTAAGAAACAAGGAGGTGAATAATCTGGTTGGGGTGAAAGTGGGAGGCTACTTTAGGGAGAAATTTGGGGTGAACTTTCAGTGATACTTTGTCCTTGTGAAAGATGGTAAAAGGAGGGTCTGCCATCATGGCCACTAGTTCACTAACATGTCAAGCTGAGGTAACAGCTATGAGAAAGATTGTCTTCAGAGAGAGAAAAGGAAGGGCACAAGATGATAGGGGTTCAAAGGGCGGCTTAATAAGAGTGGAAAGGACAAGATTCAGGTCCCAAGCTAGAGTGGGGTCCCTGACTGTTGGGAACACATTAAGTAAACCCTTCATAAACCTAGCAACAGTTTGATGACTAAAAACAGATGAAACCTCCACAAGTGGGAGGAAAACGCTAATGGCCGCTAGGTGGACTTTTTACAGAGGAATGTGAGAACCGTAGCTGCCATAAGTAAAGGAAGTAGTTTAGGATGGTTGGAATACTCATTGTTGATGAGGGATCATGGTTGTCTGAAGTCCACTGAGTAAAACATCTCCATTTAGCCTGATAAGCCGCAATGGTCCGTAGAGTGGGATCGTGGAGTTCCCATTCATGGGAGCAATAGAATGAGTGACTGAGCTCATCCGCAAAGACCTTGTCTGTTCCCAGTAAGCATGTTGCTTGTAATGTTATATTGTGCCTCATGTACCAGTTCCATAGGTGGATTGCTTCCAGGCACAGGGATTTGGCCCCGCCTTGCTTGTTTACATAGTATACGGATGACATGTCTGACAGGAACTGGATGCGTTTTCCCTGGAGTAGGGGAAGGAGGCCATTGCATGCACATCGAATCGCTCTCTCTTCTAGATGTTGATGTGCATCCTCGCCTCTCTGAGGGACCAATGTCCCTGAGCTGTGTTGCCCTGTATGTGAGCCCCCCATTGCCCTAGAGGAGCATTTGTCATTAGGATAGTGTCCGGTTTGGCGTGGCAGAAGGATATACCCTCCAAAACTTTGGAAGGTCCCACCTCCATATCAGGGAGGCTAGCATTTTTGGTGGGAGGAAAACGCATTTGTTCCAGTGGTCCTTGTTCAGGTTGTAAACCAACTGCAACCAATGTTGTAGGCAGCGCATATGGAGTTGGGCATACAGTGCAACCAAAGTAGATGCTGCCATGTGTCCCAGGAGAGATATGCATCGTTGAATGCATGTGCCTGGGTGACGTTACATCCGTGCAATAATGTTCATGAGTGTGGTGTAGCGGTCTTTGGGAAGGAACACCCACGCTACCCGAGAGTCCAGTGTGGCTCCAATTAATGTGAGGCTTCTGGTAGGGACACGTGGACTTGTCCCAGTTGATACAAATGCCGAGGTCTGTGAACAGATTTTGTAGGGTGGATAGTTACTAGTAGGCATTCGTGTGATGATGTCACAAGTAACCAGTCGTCTGGGTAGGGAAACAGAGAATGACCTCGTCTTCTCATGTAAGCTGCCACAACGGCAAAGACTTTTGTGAGCACTTGCAGGGCCGAAGTTATCCCAAAGGGGAGAACGTGGAACTGATAATGAGACAGCCCTACTTGGAGGTGGAGAAATTTGTGGTGGGCTTGGTGGATGTCTATATGAAAATATGCATCTTTCACACAGAGCCACGAACTAGGCTCCTTGATCGAGGGAGAGTGTGATTTGTGGTATTGTTATCAAAAATCGGAATTTGCAGATAAATTTGTTGAGCACCCGTAAGTCCAGAATGGGTCTGAAATCTCCTCCTTTCTTTGGAATGAGGAAGTAGGGGGAGTAGAATCCACGGTTTCTGTATTGGTGGAGAATTCGTTCTATTTTGAGTAGTGTTAGAGTCTCCTGGTGAAGTAGGTAGATTTGTTTGGCATCCGCCCTGGTTGCTCATGGTGGGCGGTGGGGTGGGAAGGAGTGTAATTCTATGGAGTAGCCTTGATGTACCATGTTTAACACCCATTGGTCGGTGGTGATCTTGCTCCATTCATCATAAAAACGAGCAACACAGCCTCTCAATTGAATGGGTAGTGCTGAGTTTGGTTCGGAAAGTGGTTCGCGGTTCTCTTGTTGAAAGTCAAAAGTGTTGTCCCAGGTGTTAGCGTGGAATAGAGGCCGCGGGTGTGGTAGTGAGGAGCGGAGAGGGTGCTGTGGTCCTTGCTGTCAGTGTTGTTGCTCCTGGGGTCATGGAGGATAAGGTTGATAGGTCTGGTAATTGGGCCTTGGTTGAAATCAAGACCGGTAAGCTTGTCAGTGTTGGAATCTAATGGAACCAGGGGTATACAGGCCCAGTGATCAAAGCATGACCCTAGAGTCCTTCAGGGAATGGAGACTCTCGTCTGTCTTGTCACTAAATAATTTCTGGTTATCAAATGGTAAATTTTCCAGTGTTGTGTGGACTTCCTTCGGAAATCCAGAGGTTTGTAGTCACACTGTAGAATAAGTCCCAATGCAAGGGATCACGCCGCTGTATCCACTGCATCCACCACTGACTGGAGGGCAACTTTGGAGACCAATTTGCCTTCCTCTATTAAGGCCTTAAATGCTCCATGTTTGTCCTCTGGTAACAAGGTCTGGAATTCCGCCAATCTAGAGTAAGACTGGAAGTCATATTTCGCTAGTATGGGTTAGTAGCTGGCTATATGAAATTGAAAGCCCGCTGAAGAGTATACCTTGCGACCAATAAGATCTAAGTTTTTTGCAGCTCGGTCTGGAGGGGTGGCTCTAAGGTGCTGTTGCCCGGCCTGCTGTACCAAGGCTTGAACCACCAGTGAGTTAGGCAATGGATGCATAAAGAGGAAGTCTGCATTCTTGGCAGGAACCAGATACCTACATTCAGACCATTTGGGTGTTGGTGCACAGGAGGCTAGGGTGTGCCAGATCACCTTCTTTGGCTGTAAGATAGCCTTATGGATTGGAAGTGCTATCCTAGATGGACCTGCTGGTTGAAGGATGTAGAGGAACTCATCCTGCAACTCTGTGACATCCTCCGCTGTTAGTTTTAGTGTTGTTGCCATGCGCCTTAGCAGTTCCTGATATTGGCACAGATTGTCAGATGGCGATGCAGATGGTGAAATGATGGCATCGTCCGGCGACGATGAGGCTCCCATAGGAGGTGGTGGATTCATCGGTCCTGAGGGAACGAACGATACGAGTGGCGCTGAGGCTTCTGCGTATTCCCTGATACTGACAGAATGGTATATACTGATGGGGGATCAGAGGTTGTTGCCCGGTCATAATAACGGTCCCAACCTTGCAAGTGGGGTCTATCCAAGCTTGCATAAAAGTCCTGCGGATATCTAAACTATTGCTGCTGTGGTGGCATTTGGAAGTACGCATAATACCATCTTAGGCTACGTTGTGTGGAGAAATGGTTCAGATGACCAGTCAGATTCTGACGGTCCCAATAGTGGTGATGATGTTGGTACATGCAGAACCAGTGGAGATTGTGGAGCCTGAAATGGCTGTATCGTTGCAGAACCGTATATGTTTCTGGGCCGGGTGGTACCGGTGGAACCATAGAGCATGTTCTCACTGGACGGTGGTGCAACAGAAGCAGTTCATCAGCCAGAGATGGTGCCCACAAGTTATTTTGGGGGTCCTTGTGAGCTGAGCTCTCCACAGATTTACTGTGGGGGTCAAAGGGGATAACTCTCCTTGAGTGCGCAGTACCCGGTCCATCAGACTTGTGGATGATCCATATTCTGTAGGGGCTTCAGATATGAATGGGCTGACATGTTTTGTTTTCTTGTCAGCTTTAGCTCTTTTGGGCACCAGAGCCACCGAATCCATCTGCAACATCTCTCCCAGCTGGTCGTGGCTCAAAGAGGGAACACAGCGTTTAGAGGTGATCCCTCTCAGGAATCCACTCTTGTGCCCATGACTGTTTCTTTTTATGTGGTTTCGATGGTGTTAAAAGCTCTGCCGGTACCAATACGTTTGGCAATGTTTGTGCCATCGGTGTGGGTGGGCACTGTGGCAGGTCCATTAGTGCCACCTCTTGGTGCACACGTTTCCTCCATAATGAGTTTTCTAAGTCTGAATTGCCTCGCTTCTCGCGTTCTGAACAGGAAAGATCAGCAGATGGAGCACCGTGATACAACGTGAGATTCCCCCAAACAATATAGGCAGTGCGAATGTTTGTCCCTTACTGAGAAAGATTGCGGGCATGAGGCACAGCTCTTGAAGCCCGCCTGTTTTGCCATAGTCCCCCAGAAAAACAGGGGGAAAAGCTAACCTAAATCTCTATCTAACTTTTACCTTTTTTTTTTTTTTTTTTTTAAATACACTTAGGGACCATCACTCAAAGAAGAACGTAACTTCTCCTGAAATGTCCTCTTCAATGTCTGTTTCTTCTTTCCTTCAACCTCCCTCCTCTTTCCTTTCATTGCGTACATAGAGCTCTCCCAAACAGGGGAGCACGATGAAATTGACACAATACCTCTATGATGTCCGGGCCTCTGAGCAGCAGTGAAAACTGACAAAATATTGCTATGTTTTCACTATATTCTAGCCAGGGAAAGCTCTGAGCAGTAACAGAGACACTGGAGTAGTCTGTCTGCAGCCTGCATCACTGTTTTGGCCATATTCATTTTACACATGGATAGTTAGCTTTTCAATCACAAAGGTTAGAAACTTTAAAATAAATAACAATAAAAACTCTGATTGTGCGGAAATTAATTACATTTGCCCAAAGAAGCTTCCTATACATGCTGGAAGAGTGGATTTTTTCAACCCTGCCTAGGACATATTGTCTAGAGCCAAGAACAGTGGTAAACAAAGAGGCAAAATAAATAAATTAATTAAAAATAAATCCGAAATTCAAAGATTAGTGAGAAATCTCAAACTTCCCCATTTTTGTTTGTCTGGCTCTATTTTGTTACAACCAGTAAAATAGCTTATGGTTGGACACTGTGTCCAATATATATTTTTTATTCTTTGCCAAATTCAGTATCAGTACCCTAGGAAGCCTTAATTTATAAATGTATTTATTTACTATATTAAAAAATAAAAGTAAGGAGCAAAATACTGGTCCATCGGTATCAATAGAAGTTTTGCCTTTGACTTCAGTGGGGCCAGGATTTCATGTTAAGAACACTTATCCTGGGCTGTGGTCATCCTTGATATTACTTTAGAAGTTTAGAAGATAGATACAAAATCATTTCAAACCAAAACAGCAGCAACTTTCTCTCCCTTCCTTCCCCTTGTGCCAACAACTGGTCAGGAAACATCTTATAAATCAAAAACCACAACAAACTCCACATCCAAGTATCTCAGCTATTCCCAAATATCCAACCAATGGGCTTTGCTTCATAGAATCATAGAAGATGAGACTTGGAAGGGACCTCAGGAGGTCATCTAGTCCAACCCCCAGAAAATTATTTCCAGTCTTTCAATGCAGCAGTATTTTTAATCTCATCACAGGATTAATCCTTCATTGAAGTATGTGAATTGGTAAGATTCGAAGTGCACTCTGAAATACAAAAAGATTGAGAAATGGCTTCTAATGCTGCTGTGCGGCTCTGAGTTGTTTAACATTAGATTGAGCACAGCACAGTGGGCCTTTAGATAAAGTTGACTTGTTTGCTTTAACTTGGCTCTTAAATCGATCACTACGTTTTCCTTTAACTTGTACATTTTCTTCTCTAAATTGCAGTAATTTCCCCCTTGTAAAGGGGGATTAAATTTCACCCCTTGAGGGGCATGCCTACATTTCAATGGGGGGAGGACGGGAGGAGGGAATGACTGCAGCTCATGTAGACATACCCGTGCTAGCTGTGGTCGGCTAGCTCAGGTAACGACAGCAGTGAAGGCATGGCTGCACAGCTTTAGCGTGGGCTGTACAAGCCTGCCCTGGGTAATTACTCTGGCAGCTAGCCCATGCTGAAGTCACAGCTTCACTGCTATCAGCACCTGAGTGAGCTAGATTAAAACTAGCTCAGGTATGTCCACACATCCTGCAATCACACACCCCACTGCAGTGTAGACTAACTCCCATACAGCACTCAGGAACCAGAACTAGAGGGCCCTGCAGGTCTGCACTAGAACTGGAGTCACTGCTCCAGAACTGAAGCGTGCGGACAGCTGATCAAACAGCAGCTGAAGTGACTGACAGCTTCCCGAAGATAAAAGGCAGCTTGCTGCTCAAGCTGAAGGAGATACTCCCCAGTATCCGTAACATGTCATTTATCTTCCTTGACAACATATTCTTATAAAACATATGTTGTTTATAAAAAATAAAAAATAAAACCATGAAAAATAAACAGAAAATGTCCCTAACTGAAGTCTCGCTGGAGAAACTGAGATATTAGCTGATGAGGAGCCCGCTTGGCGTTTAAGTGGCTGAAGGGAAGCCTCTCTGGTGTTGAGACAGCTCCCGGTAAAGCAGCATTCTGCCTGAAGAGAGGCACACAAAGCAGCACTGCCTAAAGAGGCAGGTGAGGGTATAAGAGAGGGGAGAGATGTATTTTTTACACAACATTCAAAGGATTTAGTTTGGTTTGATTGTATTATTTATTTATTTATAGACATTCTCATGGCACTCACAATAGTATCTGTGTTCTCCTCTGAAGCCATGGATTTCTGATCAGCACTGCTGTCAGAGAAGTACTTTCCACATTTTTACTGCTGGGAAAACTGAAGCACATAGATTAGTTGTTTTAGCCCATAGGAGGTTCAAGGCAAAGAGAATAGAATCCAGATCTCCTGACTTCCAGTTCTGTGACCTAAAGGATAGTCTTGTGTTTAAGGCATTGGATGGGGACTCAGGAAACTGGGGTTCCAATTCAGGTTTTTCCCAGACTACTCATGTGATCCTGAGCAAATTACTTAGACCTTGTCTACCCTAGAAAGGTTTGTCGACAGCATTTACATCGGTGATCAAAAAGAGCTGTATTTACAGCGCTTGCGCCCATCCACACAGCACTCATTGTGCCACCAAAGTGCGTCCACATTTGGTGCTCTAGCATCGACAGCAGTGCACTCTGAGCAGCTATCCCACCTGTGCAACTCGCCACTTTGTGCCACTAGGAGTTGTGGGAAGACAGGGAACATCACAGTGCATCATGGATATGGGCTCAACATCCCATGATGCACTGATTTCCATCCCGTCATTCCTTGTGTGCCCAGCTGCATTTCATATAATTTTTCAATGGCCCCCCATTTCCTGAGTACCTGCCATTTCTATCTGAAAGCATCGATCCTGCACTGTTCTCCTTGCTTTCAGCATTCTGAACACATTGCAGCTGGCCATGCAGTACATCATGAGCTCTCATTCGGAACAGGAATCTAAGGCGCCTGACCTACTGTGTGACAGACAAATGAACAGCACCACGTTACTGTTTTCATTCAAGGAGCATCTGCACACGGTGCACTGCTGCTTTTGGGTATGTGAAACAAGCACCAAGTGATGGGATCGCATCGTTATGCAGGTCTGGGATGAGGAGCACTGGCTGCAGAACTTTCAAATGCACAAAGCCACCTTCAAGGAACTCTGTGCGGAGCTCGCCCCCGCCCTGCAACGCAAGGACACCAGAATGAGAGCTGCTCTCTCAGTGGAGAAGCGCGTGGCAATCGCCATGGAAGCTTGCAACTTCAGACTGCTACCAGTCAGTTGCTAATCAGGTTTGGAGTCAGTGAGTCCATCGTTGGCATTGTTTTCGCAAGCGTGCAGGGCCATTAACTGCATTCTGCTACGAAGGACTGTGACTCTGGTAAATGTGTGTGAAATAGGGGATGGGGTCGCAGCGATGAGATTCCCTAAGTGTGGTGGGAGGATAGATGGCACACATATCCCAATTTTGGCCCCGGATCATCTTGCAATGGAGTACATCAATAGAAAGGAGTACTTCTTATCATACTGCAGGCACTTGTAGATCACCGTGGGCTTTTCACTGACATCAAGGCAGGTTGGTCAGGAAAGGTGCATGACACATGATTCTTCAGGAACACTGGCCTGTACAGGAAGTTCCAAGCAGGGACTTTCTTTCCAGACCAAAAGATCCCAATGGGGGATGTTGAGATGCCCATAGTGATCCTGGTAGACCCAGCCTACCCATTAATGCCATGGCTCATGAAGCCTTACATGGGCAACCTGGATAGCAGCAAGAAGCACTTCAATAACAGGCTGAGCAGGTGCTGTATGACCATTGAATGTGTGTTTGGCAGATTAAAAGCTTTGGAGATGCCTTTATGGCAGGCTAGACCTAAATGAGGACAATATTCCCATGGTTATAGCCACCTGCTGTGTGCTCAATAATTTATGTGAAGCTAAGGGCAAAAAGTTTGCCACTGGATAGACTGCAGAGACAGATCACATTGCATCTAAATAGGAACAGCCAGATGCTAGAGGTATTAGAGGGGCACAACGGAGGGCCGTTCAGATCAGGTAGGCTTTGAGGGCCCATTTTGAGAATGCGAACCAATAAGGTGTTTTTGTGAACAGTGCTGTGCCATTCTATGACAGCTATCCAGCTTGAGCTGTGTATCAGTGCAAGGTGAAAGTACCGTGTGCAACACAGAAATAAAGAAGTGCTTCTTGTTCTCCTAGCTGGTCTTTATAAAATGAAAACAATTTACAAACACAAACAAAAACACCAGGCTGGAGGGAAGAAAGCAGTGAGGGGCAGTGTGAGCTACGACAGCTAGGTGTAAGACCAGCTATTGCTCTCATAGTTGTCTGAAGGGGTGGAGTGTAAGGGGTAACGAGATGGGCCAGGAGTGTGGTAGGGATGCGGGAGGGAGTTTAGGGAGTGCATGGAAAGCATGTCCTGTAATGGAGGCAATGCAAGGGGGGCATGAACTCTGTCTGCAGTGGCACGATTGTCTTTAGCAGCTCCATGTGCGATCATGACCTGCCATCATCCAGTCATGGATTTCCCTCCTTTCCTATCTATTGGTTCACTGACTTTCAGACACAGATTATCTCCATGCCCTTCTTTCTCTTTTTGCCATCTCGGATGTCTGGAGGAGTTCTTGGAACATCTCCTCTTTGCTTCTCTGAGGTTGCTTCCTCAACAGATAGAGGCGCTCCACATGTGTGCGGGGGTTTAGCTGTGAAGGTAACATCTGTGGAAGCACAAGAAACAATGAACAGAAGCATTACTGTGGGTGCCCCATCATTATAGATGCATTACTATTAAAACACACCTCTTTCTCACTGTGCCTAGGAAGAGCACAGCTCCATGATCAGCCTGGGAACAGTGAGTTTTGCCAAAGGGTGGGGGGCAATCTAACTGGGTAGATGGTTGCTTGGTGCACAAATGCAGGTACATAGGGACAAAATTTCAAATTGTGCCACCATTCTTCACAGGCAGGGCTATAGAAGCCAATATCTAGCTCCTGAGAGTAAACAGGGATGCTAAGGTGCATCTTCTCCAAGAGAGCAGCTTCAAACCAGGTCCCTGTGCTGCTCGCCTCTGTGCTGCTTTGGTCCCTGCACAAGTAATTGTCGGTTGGTGCAGGAAAGTGTCCTACAACAGGGGAAGAAACAGAGCCACTCTGCCAAGGAATCGTAGGCAGGGGATTGGTGAGTACCTCCAGGAAATTTTCCTAGGGATCTCACTGGAGGACACCAATGAAATCTTCGTGTGCGTTAACATGCTTCTCAGCCACGCTGCCTACCTGCACAAGGGAATGGGAAGCACATGGAAACACAGCTACTCTTGTGCATTTCTATCCCTTGAACTACCTCTATCGTTCACCAAAGCAAAGGACCCTTGCACCTCCTGTTAACAAGCAGCATCAGCCCTGAAAATACTTACCAGAGCTCAGCTCTCCTACATCCTGCATTCCAGAGCTGCAAAGCTGGGACTGCTGGAACCCTCAGGGTCGCAAAGAGATCCTGACTCCCCACATCATCAAATGACCTGGTCCCCAGCTTTGATTCTTCATCCAACTCCACCTCCTCATCAACGACCTCTTCGTCAGGGTCGATTCTGGTGTGCACTGCCCCTGGGCATGCAAAAGTATCCATGGATGTCTTGGGGGTGGAGGTGAAGTCACCACTGAGGATGGGTTCCAGCTTCTTATAGAAGTGGAAGGTCTTTGGCTCTGTACCAGAATTAAGGTTTGCTTCCCTGGCCTTCTGGTAGCCCTGCCACAGTTCCTTGATTTTCGCTCGGCACTGCAGCATGTCCCATTCATAGCCCTTCTCCACCATGGCACAAGAAATCTGGCCAAAGGTATCAAAATTCCTTTGGCTAAAGAGGAGCTGGGATTTCACAGCCAAGACTCTCCCAAAGGCCTCTGAGATCCAGATGCTCCAGAGTGCTCCAAGCGGGAGAGCATTTGGTGCGTGGAGCCACCATGGCCAGCTGGAAAGAAGAAATGCGAGCTCTCCACGCCGACCAAACAGGAAGCAAAATTTCAAAAATTCCCACAACTTTAAAGGGGGAGTGGCAGGTGGCTACAGAGCAGCAGAGTTCAAACTGATGGCCGGAGTGGTCAAGGTGAGCATTGTGGGACACTTCCAGAGGCTATTTGCCATTTGCCATGACATAACCAACTGTGGTGTCTAGACTGATGCTTTGTCAATTTAATTTGGGCGAAAAAAGCTCTACATCTCTCGTCGAGATGGGTTTTATTTTGTTGAAAAAACATGGCAGTTTTGTTGGTGGGGAGGTGATTGCAGTGTGTACACCATGTGTGTTTTGTTGATCAAAGCTGATTTTAGTCAACAAAACTCTCTAGTGTAGACCAGGCCTTAGTCTCTCCATGCTTCAGCTCCTAATTTACCTTTTCTCTTAGAGATGCTGCCAAGCTAAATTCATTCAAGATTGTGAAGCACTCAAATACTACAGTGAAGGGATCCAGATAAATACATAGTTAGACCTTTTTTTTTTTTCCTTGAGCCTTTAAGAGTGCATGAGAGAGATCTGTAGGAAAATTTTGGTTTCAGGGTTTCATGGGAGATTTGACATTACCTCAGTATGGTTACTGCAAGCTATCAATAAATAAATAAATACTGTATGGGAGTCCAGATATACAAAACAAAATGGAAATAAAAGTCAATCAACAGTTATCAAACTATGCTCTGTGGAGACTGCAACTGGTGATATGGAGAGCTGCTTCTGCTTCTTCACAATCATACAATCATAGTAATGTAGGGCTGGAAGGGACTTCAACAGATCATCTTATCCAGCCCCCTGGGCTTAGGGAGGATCAAGTAAGCCTAAATCATCCTTAACAGGAGTTTGTCCAACCTGTTCTTAAAAAGCTACAGTGAGGGGGATTCCACAACCTCATCTAGAAGCCTATTCCAGAGTTTAGCTACCCTTACAGTTAGAAAGCTTTTCCTAATATTTAACCTAAATCTCCCTTGCTGCAGATTAAACCCATTACTTCTTGTCCTGCCTTCAGTGGACATGGAGAACAGTTGATCACTGTCCTCTTTAGAACGGCCCTTAATATATTTGAAAACTTATCAGATCCCCTCTCAGTCTTTTTTTCTCAAGACTAAACATGCCCAGTTTTTTTAAACCTTTCGTCATAGGTCAGGTTTACCAATGATCCCCTCTCTGAACTCCCTCCAATTTGTCCACATCTTTCCTAAAGTGTGGTGCCCAAAATTGGACACAATCCAGCTGAGGCCTCATCAGTGCCAAATAGAGCAGAACAATTATGTACTGTATCCTACATATGACACTCTTGTTAATACACTCCAGAATGATATTTGCCTTCTTTTGCAAAGGCATCATATTCTTGGCTTGTGTTCAGTTTGTGATCCACTATAACCTCCAGATCCTTTACTACACCAACACCACCAACCCAGTTATTCTCCATTTTGTATTTGTGTATTTGATTTTTCCTCTCAGTATAGTATTTTGCATTTGTCTTTACTGAATTTCAAACCAATTGTCCAATTTGTCACTGTCATTATTAATTCTAATCCTGTCCTCCAAAACACTTGCAATCTCACCCAGCATGGTGTCCTCTGCAAATTTTATAAGCATACTCTCCACTCCATTATCCAAGTTATTAATGAAACTATTGAATAGTACCGGACCCACAACTGACCCCTAAGGGACCACCCTAGGTATGCCCTCCCAGTCTGACAGTGAACCATTGATAACTACTCTTACGGTTATCTTACAATCTTTCAACCAGTGGTGCACCCACTTTATTATAATTTCATCTAGGCCACATTTCTCTAGTTTGCTTCTGAGAATGTCATGTGGGACTGTGTCAAAAGCCCTACTAAAAATCAAGATAAATCACATCTTCTGCTTCCCTCCCTTCCAGTAGGCCCATAACCCCTTCCAAGAAGGAAATCAGGTTGGTTTGGCTTCCTGACAAATTCATGCTGGCTATTCCTTATAATCCTTTTATTCTCTAGGAATTTATAAATTGATTGCTTAATAAATTTGTTCCAGTACCTTTCCACTTTGTTCCCCTTTTTAAAAATATGTTTGCCCTTCTCCAGTCATCGGGGATTTCACCCACCCTCCATGAGTTCTCAAAAATAATTGCTTACAGTTCCAAGATTGCTTCATCTAGTTCCTCAAGCAACTTAAAATGAACTTCATCAGGGCCTGCTAATTTGAATACATCTAACTTACCTAAATATTTTTAACCTGTTCTTTCCCTCTTTTGACTTGTTCCTTCCTCCCTTATTGTTAATATTAATTGTGTTAAATATTTGGTCACAATTTACCTTTTTAGAGAAAACAAACAAAATAGGCATTAAACACCTCAGCCTTTTTTTGATATAATCAGTTATTACCTCTCTTTCCCAGCTAAGTAGAGGACCTACACTGTCCTTTGTCTTCCTCTTGCTCCTGGCTGGTGGTATGAAACTCGGCGGGGTGGGGGGAGGGGGGCGGCGGGCAGGTGCCTGCCCACTGCCCTCTCTAAATGGTGCCCATCGGGAGGTGGCAGAAGCAGACAACTGGAGGCAGACTGGGGAGGGAAAGAAACCGGAGGGGTGCTGGAGAGGGCTCAGGGCACTGGTCCCAAACGGTGGGTGGGGAGGACATGAGGCCGGGGTGTGGGCTCCGGGGACCACTTAAGGGTTTGCCAGGGAGGCCGTACCACACTCTGTGCCCCAGCACAAGCGGATGTTGTGGGACCCAGATAGGCATTTACAAGCCGGGCTGCCCAGTAGGTCTCAGGGCCCACGAGTTGCAGCTCTGTGGTCCAGAGAAGAATTATAATTAGGGCCCTGACTGCGCTGCCCTCTGATTGGGCTGCAGAGTGAGCACATGACACCCCATCGCTCCCTGATTGGAGGTGTAGGGCATAATGGAGACACATCAACCAGGTTCCTGTTCCTTCCCCAAATGTCGCCACTCGCCCCCCCCCCCCGAACGTTCCTCCGCAAAACTGGGCATTTGTCCATTTGCTTTTGCCAACTGATCACTTTTATCACTCATTTCCCTCTGTGGATAGCGGGTAAGATTTTCAAACATGACTACAGAATTATGTACCAAACTTTTGAAGAGTCCCACCGTATAATTTTAAAATGAAAATTGCAGTTAAATACCGGTACGCATTCTTTTTCACACGAGTCACCATTAAGCGTACTCACACTATTTGTTCATTGGCTCTCAGAAGGGTTCTTATATTGTGAGACAAACACTAGAGTAAATAATGTGTTAATGTAATTTGACATTAGTTAATAAATCAACACTTCAAAGCAGCTTAGCAGAGGTATGCTGGGGACCAACTTTTGTCTGTCATGTCATGATAAGCTCATCAAGGCAGGGACTTGTCTCTTAAATTGAGCTGATCAAAACTTGGAATTTCCATTCTGCGGGAAATTCAAACATTTCAAAAATTGCTTTTTGTCTTGAATTGGAACAAGAATTTTAAATTTCAAAATTACCCACAAAACAAAATTTTCAAAGTAATTCATTTCAATAAGGTTGAAGGGCTTCATTTTGACTTTTATAACATGAGATGTCAAAACAAAGTGCTTTGACCTTATGGAAACTACGTTTTGATAATTTACCATAAAAAATTGATTACATTGATATGATTCCATGAAACGTTTTGCTATTTTCAAATCTGCATTTTCCAATGGAGAACTGTTTCACCAGAAAAATTCTGGTCAGCTTTTCTTTTACCCTGTACAGTGCCAAGCACAATGGAGCCCTGAGTTACCTCCTGAGAAACATTTCTTCTGGAGAAGGTTGTAATACATCTGCATGGCAGCTGTTACTCAGGGGAGAAATGGGAGGAGAAATGTGCCAGAGCGCTAAATTCAGGTCCTGTGCATTTCTGTTGAGCCTGAACATTAAGTGCTCTGTCCTTACTTGAGGGAGGCTTGTAGATTTATATCAACTGATGCATTTGCATATTAACCACAATAAGCTGAATTTGCAAGATACAAGAAGATAGTATCTAGCTTCTTTTTGCATGTTAAGTGCTAGATGGTAAACAGAGTGAGAAGTCTGGAAGAGATGGGAGCGAATGGATGAAGTACATCCCAAGCATGAAATGATGAGTAATACCACATGGTTTAAATGCCATAACATTTAAAAAAATTACTGAACTTTTTTAATTATACTTTCTGCATACGGCATCTGTGCTTACTTTGCAGAGGGCTGATGGCCCTGCTAAGTCATACTTGAAGATAAAGTTGACATCTGATTAATTTAGTGATTGTTGCTTTATAAACAAATAATTAAGTCAGACGGAGAGTCACTTACTTTATATATAGAAGAAATGATTTGGTGCATTTTCAGCCTGTGAAACACAAATATGTCATAAACCGCTGACACGGCTAGAACAGTCACTCCTTGTTCCTTCCACAACATGCTGCAGCCAGCACAGAGTCCCGTACCCAAGATCCAGCCCCAAGTGCTTGCTGAATGGCTTCTTGTAGAGCAATGTTTAATGTAACACATCAATGAGAGCAGAAAAAAGAGGCAGGCTCCAATGTCAGCCCTCCCTACAATTCCTGCCACTGCTTCAGTGTGGATGGGATGAGACGCGAACAGCAGGCCTGCGATTAAGGTCCAGTATCCATCCCCAAACAAAATTCTGGAGAAATTTGTGAAAAGACCTGTGACGGCAGCATGTAACAGGACATTTACAAGGTGGTAGCTCCAAGGGTCCATGCCTCCAATAGCATGATTAACGCGAAAGGAGAGAGTGCAGAGAGGTCGGTATGACTTATGACTGCCGCTGTGGGTGAGGAGGGTTCCCCAAAAATCATTGTAGAATATGTGGGTCCAGGGAGTTTCTGGCAGAAGATCCTGGTTTGTCTTGATAGCTCGGCTATTAAAAAAATAAAAACAAAGAAATGAATCAAACAGCCAGAAAGACACAAACGAGACGATACAATCATATTGCTATGGCAATGCAAACACGTCCTTGTTTTGTTATTCTTTATGTTGTGGAAGAAAGAAAATGGCATTATATTAATGCTGTTTTGCTTTGAGTTTTGAATTTTTACTCAAGTAAAAGAGGTGTTAAAAGTGTCTGTCTATTGTCTTTTTGCTAAAATAAATTTCCATATAAATTGGCTTTTTAAAACAACATTAGAAACCGAAGTTATGCTGGAGCCATTAAATTAAAACACCCTTCAATGACATTCATCTGAGTCCAACCCACGAGCAATCGCTTAAGATTTGATGGGTTATAATTAAATTTTAAAAAAATATGAAAAACTGACAAACATTGTTGAAACAAATGATCCTTGAGCAATTCAGAACTAAAACCCCAAACTGGCCTTTCACACTCAAATTTTAATATAGATGTTAAAATGATTCTTACTGTCATGAATGAGTAATAAACTACATGAAGTCATTAGACGTATGCCAATTTTGTGGTGCAGTATTGGCCAGTTCATAGACTTTCCTACGTATATTTTGCCTGACACAGAATTCTCAGCTAATGCCATAGCCCTGTCCACAAGGCAGTGTCTGTTAAGAATACAATTCCACTTTCTCTTTGAATATATTATAAGATTTACTACTCTATGAATTCTATGCTGTGGCTGCCTTACTGTAAAAATAAACTGTAGTGTAAGGGCTTAGTTTTATCCTTTTGCAGTCTGCATGCCTACTTTCAGCTCACTAGAAACCTGTCCAGCACGATCTTGGCAAAACTACTTATTCTTACAAATCCAATAATCTGCATTTACAAATCTCATTATAGGAGAAGGTGTTAGACCCACACAGCTCAAACAGATGGCCAGTGTTCAAATAATAGCTTGACACCATATTTGAAACCATCTTTATAAAATTCTTGTTTCAAGAAAAACATTCTTTGTTCTAAATACTAAGCACAAAAAAGACAATTATTATTATTACTAAACATTTATATTACAGTAGCACCTAGAGTCCAGTCAGGTCAAGGCTCCATTGTACTGGGAGCTGTACAAACATATAGTCTGTGACAGGCCCTGAAACAGATGGGCTCTATAACGAGCTAATCTGAACTAAGAGAGACTCTCCCCCCAACTGGAACTAAGTTTACACAACAGATAAGTCCAAACATTTACCAGAAACATCACATGGCACGAAGAGGCCACAGCTAATGCAACTCATTTGCCGAATCACATTAATTTTCACCAAGAGGCTGCAATATATTGTGGAAAAAACATGCACCAGTGAAGTGAAAAATCACTTTGCACGTCTTTCCAGGTGGCACAACAAACACAGTATTTGACATGGCACATTTCAGTGACACATCAGAGCAAAGGAGAAGATGAATAGTATGCCTTTTACTTCATAGACATGCCTCAGCAGTAATTAAAAGAAAAACCAACAAGTTTTAGAGTGCCCTGCTCTCAAAAGAGAGCATGGAATCCCAGCTCCATTGTAGTCTTATTTGATGGCCATACTTAACAGGATGGAGAACTCTATTCTGAAAAAGACTTGCTGGTCAAGGTGGATCATCAACTGAACATGACCTCCCAGTGTGATGCTGTGGAAAAAGGGCTAATGAGGTGCTTGAAAGTATAAACGGGGAATATCAAGAAGAAGGAGTTATAAAAACTCTATTTGGCATAGGTGTGACCACTACTGGAATACTGTGTCCAGATCTGGTGTCCATAATTCAAAAAGGATGTTGATTAATTGGAGAGGGTTCAGAGAAGAATCACCAAGAATGATTAAAGAATTAGAAAATATACCTTATAGTGAGAGACTCAAGGAGCTCAATCACTTTAGCTTAAAAAAGAGAAGCTTAAGGGGTGACTTGATCACAGTCTATAAGTACATATAGGAAAAGCAGAAATTTGATAGAGGGCTCTTCAGTCTAGTAGACAAAGGCATAACAAGATTCAGTGGCTGGAAGTTGGAGCTAGACAAATTCAGACTAGAAATAAGGCATACATGTTTAACTGTGAGGGTAATTAATCACTGGAACTTCTTAAGAACTGTGATGGATTCTCCATCACAAGAAACTTTTAAATCAAGATTGGATTTTTTTTTTCCTAAAAAGATATGCTTTAGTTCAAAACCAGATTTAATTCAGGGAAGTTCTATGGCCTGTGTTATTCAGGAAGTAAGATGATCACAAAGGTCTCATCTGGCCTTATAAACTATGAATGTGTGAAGTCAATGGACAAATTCCCACTGACTTCAAAGGGGCCATGATTCCACTCAACATGTTGAGAAAAAAGTTACTAGAACACTATGACTAATTCGCTTATTCCAGAAATGGTTTCTAAAATCTCCCAAATGAATTTTCATATTTCTGATTTTTTTCCAGGCAAATCAGTATACTTTTCCTTTGGAAACATTAAACTGACGTTTAGTGAAGATTTTTTTCAATAACATTGAACACAGAAATACAAGAATATGTTTTTTATTTTCACTTCTTCCACATGCGTGCGGGCACGCACGCACACATGCAAGAGATGGGTCAAAATCAACCGTCTTTAAATTTAGACAGGGGAAAGGAAAGGTTTGAAATTCAGATCTGGACATAAATGTTGAAGCTGAAGTCCATTTTGGCACTAGACAGGATAAAATAGACACTTCAGCTGGAAAAAATAAGAAGTGGCCTCAAGAGTCTCATATAGGCCCTCTGATTTTTATGCCATTATTTTAAGGAACTTGTCATGTGTGACAGTGCACATTTCTTTAATAAAAAATGACTATGTTAAATTGTAGCAACTCCATACAAATACTCTAACTGCCATGTAGCTCATCAGTTCCACTGTCTAAAGCACATTCCTATAATGCCTTTGCACATGCTTACTGTCTGCATGTCCTTTTGTCTCTGTGAATATGGAGGTTATGAAGAGGTCGCCATAAATCCTTTAAATATCTGATAATGCCTTTTAGAATACTTTTTGTAAAGAGCTCTCTCCCACTCCTTTACAACTAGACATGTCACTCGTATTCTTCTTCCCTCCAGAAGCTAACCATACCTTTCTCATATCTGAAAAAGTAGTATCTAGTCATGTGCAGCCCAAAACTACTGTCAGTCAAGTATTTTTACAGACTTAGCAACAAATCTGTCATAACTCTACCCCTTTTCAGTTTACAGCTCTTTACATAAAATTTTAAATGACAGCTTGCAGACACGGTATTGATCACACTCTGCTTAGGTACAGAATCCACCTGACATCCAGTGCATGCAAGCGAGATAGCAGATTCTAGCCTTTTCCAGTAAATGTATAAAAAACATAGAACTTGCTGGTTCTATAGCATTTGCTCAATGGTTTAAGTCATATCACAGTCTGTCTCCTCTGTTCCAAAATCTATAGTAATGAAAAAATGTATTCCCTCCAATTATTGTTTCTGAACTGTTCACAAGTAAAGGGGACTCTGTTAACGCTCTGGAGTATTAGGAAACGCAATTCAACAGACGTTAAGTGTCCTGTAGCAAACAGGCAGTCTCATATAGGCCACTGGCTAGCATTCAGCCACTACTGTTTCATATTACAGAATCCAATAAAAACATTCTTGGCCAACATTTTTGTCTTTCATTGCACAAAAGCATGCAGAAATACAATTTTCATATAAATATCAGAAGAACCAGGCAGTACTAAGGCATATTGTAAAATTCAAATTTTAAAAAGCAAGGAATAGGACGTTTCATTATTGCTGTCTGAAGACAGACAATACTACACAAGTATACCTAGAGTACATGAGCCCCAGAGTTCATTGAGAAAGTATTCTCCAATATCACCCATTAAAGGAGAACAGGTAAAGTAAAATGGGAGAGAAAAGTGAATTTTAAACTAAGATAAAGTATTTAAAAAAAAATGTTCCACAAAGTGGTAGTGACTTTCTGAGGTGCCATGAAACAGACTTACGGACACTCAATCCTAGGAAGGACAATAATCAGTTTACATCATAATAGTTCAGTAACGTTTCAAGAGGCAACTCCTTAGACCAAGGAAATGTACTTTTTCACCAGATGATCTAATCTTCTGACCATTCTGGAAGTTTACGAGATTTTCTTTCAACTGCACTATTCAGAACAGTCAGTGGCTCAAACTTAATAATCATACAGTAAGGTGGTCCGGACCCCAGTATCTGGGTTACCTGAACAACCAACTACCCATTAGTAATGATGCACTTTGCAGATGATAACTTAAACCTGAACACTGATGGAGGAAGAGTTGAAAGTCTATGGCTCTTACACTACAGGTTTAATTATTTATGGCATTTGTGATATTCTCAGAGAAAGCTGCTTCTCTTAAACTCTTATTAAAGGTGCAAGTGATAAAAAAGTGAGGTATCATAACATGAACTCACTAGCAAGAAGCAGCAGCCAGAAAAAGAAAGACTGGGGGAAATCAACAGACCTGAATAAAGGAAGAGATTATAATCCTCATACAGAGGCTTGAAAACATCTTTCCCCAAATTCAAAAATGGGTAAGAGAAAAGGAGGAACATAGTTCCAGACGTTTATTCTTCTTTCTTAAACATTCTCATTCATTTCCATTTTAAGTAAGTAGGGCACATACAGATAAAAATTACATTTCATGGCACATCAGAAAGGTACTCTTGGGAGTTGTTACTTCAAACTCCTTGGAGATGGACAAAAACTGCAGCATCTAATATCACCATTACTAGACTGAGCTGCAAGGACATTTGCAATACCAATTCCCCTCATACTAACAACTGTGCACCATGTAGGGTTAGCATTAAGTATCTTATCAAACCCCCCAAATAAAAAAAACCCAAAGGAGACTAATAAGCAAGCTTTTTTGTCTTTTTGTTACAATACTAAACTAAGAAGCAGAAATACTGGTCAATTTTGCTACCCTCACTAATGTTTAGCCAATTCAAGACCAACTTTAAGGGCAGCTCTTCTTAACACCTTGGGTTCCGCACTTCTGGGTTCTGCACAGATAGAAAGTAGTATTAATTGTTGGATCTGGGAAAGATTCTGGGATAAAAGAAACTACAAAATGCCACATTAGCACTTCCTTGTCCCTCTCTTGTAGCTAATAGTTTACTTCTGGATTATATCCTGCAGATTAGTCCAATCTTGCTAATGGGCATAATAAAAGAAACTCATCCAAACAAAAAAAATCTCCCTAGCACCAGATATCAAATATTTGTTTGCCTGTATCTGTGCACACCTAGGAGCACAATGTGACTCAAGCAAGATTGTTTCATCATACTCCAAGAATGTGAAAGATCCAATAATCCACACTCACAAAAATCAACAGATGTGTTTGAAATTAACTAGTGCTAAACTGATCCAGGTGTTATCACTGAGGTAAAAACCAGATGTGACATTTTAAAATGTTTTAACACATTAAGCCATGTGTCCAGCTTCAACATTGTTAATGGCCTCCACATGTTTAAAATGAACATCAGTATTTGAAGTACAGAACCCATTTTTACCCAAAGGAAAACACCTAAATACATGCAAGAGGCTATTTGTCCCGCTTGGACTCATGTGAAACAGACAGAAGTCTAGCAGCATGCAGTACTGGTAAAGCTCCATTTCTCTATTCTTGAGATCATTTTGGAATCCTGTAAGTCAGACCTCTGCCACTAAAACCACCAGCAAGCGTTACTGATACTTTGCAAAGTCAGAAAAATTATCCAAGTGCATATAATGTCTTAACCGCTTAGCGCAGCATCAACACATTAAAACTTGAGCTATTCAAATGCACAGGCGCTAAGGACTTAGGCCTGAATGAATGCTCAAAAGGAGTTAGGCATTGTGATACAACACCTAGCTTTTACGCATGTAGAAAATTACAGGAACAACACTGAGATTCACAAAGCCTGAGTTAGGCACCTAGACTCCCTATACAATGAATGAGGAGAGACAGGCCTCAGACTGAGATCCACAAAAGCCAGCACGGGAGGCATGGAGCCACCTAACCTAGCCAATGGGAGATACTGACAAGGGGTGTCCTAAACCCTTCTAAATCCTTCTCACAGAGATATACTTGTATCTGATTAAAAGGGAAAAGCTACAATATAGAAACATAAAATCAGGATCAAACTTATTGCTTTATACTATGCCTAGTAAACTTCTGCCAATATTATGGATCTTTCATATGGAGTATAAAAAGATTGCCTGTGTCACACTGAGGACGTTAACACTGAAGAGTTATCTTGTGTAATGTAACACAAGTAAGCAAACAAGAGCTATGTACTGAATATGTTGCTGGTATATAGGCCCCAGAATAAGATCTAAAAATGGTTATAGTATTGATAAGTCTTGGAACATCAGTAACAAACCACAGCAAACCCTACTATCATAGTGCAGACTGGGAAAAAAAAAACCAACATGTTTAAGGCCATTCTTACTCAGAAACTGTCACAGTTCAGAAAAACCACTTAAGCACAGGCTTAAGCTGAGGTGAGCAATATGAACATAAGAATGGGCATACTGGGTCAGACCAATGGTCCATCTCACCTAGCACCCTGTCTTCTGACAGTGCCAGATACTTCAGAGGGAATAAACAGAACAGGGCAATTTATCAAGTGATTCACTCATCATCTAGTTCAAGTTTCCAGCAGTCAGAGGTTTAAGGACACCTAGAGTATATGGTTGGGTCCCTGATCATCTTGGCTAATAGTCATGGACGGATTTATCCTACGTTAACTTGTTTAATTGTTTTGAACCCAATTATACTTTTGGCCTCCACAACATTCCTTGGGACCAAGTTCCACAGGTTGACTGTGTTGTGTGAAGAAATACTTCTTTATTTATGTTGGTTTTAAACCTGCTGCCTATTAATTTCATTGAATGATCCCTGGTTCAGGTGTTATGCGAAGGAACAAAGAGCACTTCATTACCGACTTTCTCTACACCATTCATGATTTTATAGACCACTATCATATTCCCCCTTAGTAGTCTCTTTTCCAAGTTGAACAGTCCCAGTGTTTTTAATTTCTCCTCATATGGAAGCTGTTTCATACCCATAATCAATTGTGTTACTCTTCTCTGTACTTTTTGCAATTCTAATATATCTTTTTTTTTAAATGGAGCAACCAGAACTGCATAAAGCAGCGGTTCTCAACCTTTTTTTCCCCCGAGTACCACTCGGGTCAGGTACAGTCAGGTCAAGTACCGCTTCACCTGACTGTACCTGGCCCGAGTGGAACTCGGTAAATAAGCGGGGAAAACACTTTCGGCGGCGGTGGGGTTGCATGGAGGGATCAATGCCCGCCGCCGAAACCCTGCCGCCATTTGACCGTTTTCGGCGGCAGGGTGGGTGGGACTTTCGGCGGCAGTGGGTTTTCTCGGCGGCAGCGGGGGGAGGATTTGGCGGCGGCAGGGTTTCTCGGCGCCAGCGGGGGGGGAGGATTTGGCGGCGGCAGGGTTTCTCGGTGCCAGCGGGGGGGGGGGGGGTTCGGCGGCAGCGCGCTTATGCGGCGGCGGCGAGGGGGGGGATTCGGCGGCGGAATCGGCGGCGGGGTTCACCTCGCGTACCACCGAGCCATCTTCCGCGTACCACCGGTTGAGAACCGCTGGCATAAAGCATTCAAGGTGTGAGCCTACCACAGATTTATATACTGGCATTATGATAGTTTCTGTCTTATCTGTCCCTTTTCTAATTGTTCTTAACATTCTGTTAGCTTTCTTAACTGCCACCACACACTGAGCAGATGTTTTCACAACTATCCACAATGACTTCCAGATCTCTGTCTTGAGTGGTAGCAGCTAATTTAGACCCCATCATTTAGTCTGTATAGCTGGGATTATGTTTTGTATGATTATGTGCATTACTTTGCATTTATAAACATGGAATTTTATCTGCCATTTTCCTGCTCAGGCACCCAGTTAAGTGAGATTCCTTTGTAACTCTTCACAGTTCGCTTTGGACTTAACTATCTTGGGTAATCTTATATCTTCTGCAAACTTTGCCACCTAACTGTTTACACCATTTTCTAGATCATTTATGAATGTGTTGAACAGTGCTGGTCCTAGTACAGACTCTCGGGGGAGCCCATTACCTCTCTCCTCAGTGAAAACTGACCTTTTATTCTCAACCTTTGTTTCCTATCTCTTAGCCAAATTACTGATCCATGAGAGGACCTTCCCTCTCATCCATGACTGCGTATTTTGCTTAAAAGACTTTGGTGAGGACCTTGTCAAAGACTTTCTGAAAGTTCAGGTACACTATATCCTAAACTTCATTTGAGTCTGTTCCTATATACTGAAGAGACATCTTGTCTCAGTTTGATGAGCCTCAAATATCCTCTTTGGTTTTTAACCTGACAAAAACCATCCTCCACACACCCACCCACCCACCCACCCACCCACACGAAATCTGAAGCACTAATTAGGAGGACTATTGCATAGCATATCATATCATAGCACTGCTTTAATATCCAGAGATAAGGGGGAAAATTAATGTTGAGGAGTAGTGGGAAAGCTAATTAATATCTTCTGTGGTTGAGTATTTTCAGGCTGCTCTCAGAAGGTGACAGATAAAGGTAGGATAAGGAGAAGAATGGCTCCTGTCTTAGAGAAACTTGGGGAGCAGACAATCACTTGCTGTGCACAACCTCTCTCTACGCAACTTTATTGAAACAGATATTTAAATCTTTAAACCAGAAAAATGCTTTCTGCTCCTCTCTCTGTCAGTTCATCATGGTGTTTATTTCCACACAATACTTTATGGCTAATTCTGTTCTGATGTGATTTCAAGATATTGAGCTCTGCATGATGAACACTTAGGTTATTCTTTTGTGGTACTTTGCAGGCCAGCCAGTAGTTTGGAAATAGCTCAGGATTTTGATATAAAATTTAATGCCAGTTCCTGATACATGACCAGAATTCATATTTAGAACCTCCGCTGACCTTTCAAATCTATTTTAGTTGATAAAAGTGGGCCCAGCAGGCCTTACTAGATTTACTGCTCCATGGTGGAACATGATACTACACTACTTCTCTTCCTTACTTTCCTTTTGAAAAAATAAAATAACTTCTATCGCATCTACATACAGCAACTCAGAACAACAGTACAACTATCTTTAACTAAAGAAAATCTGAGGCATTTCAAGACTCCAAAATGTAACAGCCACAGTAATTAAAGGATACAGACAAAGCAGTTTTGACTCTCTTATCTAGATTTATAAGATGGGCATGATGAAATTCCTTGTTTTACAAGCAACCTTCTGACTGTACATTGAAACAGTAAATAAATCTGAGGAATAGCTGAGACAATTTAGGATCACTATGTGCTATTAAAGTTGTGCTATTCATGCAGCAATAGTCACTCATTCAAACACATTTTTGTTCTTTTGAGTAGACTGGGAAAAAGTTATTTGTTTTTGAAGAGGAAGGAGTTTCTCTCGTACATATTTGTGTCAGTCATTAATTTTGAAAAACTAATTTTACTAACCTTGTTTGTACAAAACGTTTTGCAATTAAACAAAATATTTTGCTGCAACTAAATTCCAGAAAGCTCGAATATTGCAAATACTAGTTTCTAAATGCAGGCCTCTGCCACACAGTAAGATTTTAACTTTAGAGTTAAGGCTTAAAAAGGGATTTCTGTGAACCAACCTAAAAGGTCCTAGAATCCTGGGTTTTATTCCTAGTCAGTGAGACATGCTTGGGAGTGTACAGAGGTACAAATACAGAAATGAATATAGAGGAAACTTCTCAGACCACAATGAGGACACAAACATGTCTACTTACCTTTTCTCAAAGAGGATAAAAAGTGCTTACTTACAGAAAATATGCTCCTTTCCTTAAACCTTGTATTTATTTACCCAAAAAAACCTTAATTAAATCAGGACCTGGTCTATGCACAAAGTTGCATGGTTCAAGTAAAGGTGTTAATTTAAACCAAAGTAGTTAAACCTCTGCACATACAAAGTTTCACTGTCTTATGTGAATTTAAACCTGGCTTATATCTGATTGGCTTGCACCTAGAAGACCTGGTTTACATATAAAAATGCACCAGTTCATATTGATCAAGTGAAATTATTATCAGCATAATCATTAGGTAAGTCAAGAACAACAGCCAGACAAACTTCATAATACCCAAAAAGACACCTCCAAAAATTCTTTGTGAAATTTTTTACTTTTGCTGCCCCTTTTCTGCCAGGGCCTGGGCTATGAAATGTCATACACCTTTTGTGATGACAATGCATTTGTCAGCTCTCTCCCACATTCTCACATCTCAGCCCAATTATCACACATCCAGCTGAGCTATGGAGAGGCAGCAGGCATTTGCCTACAATTCTGACTTTTGACCACTAGAAGGTGCTAGTGAGCAAACAGCCATCCTCCTCCTCTTCCAGCTCCTGCTAATGGATCCTAATAAGAGACAAGCACCTGGGAGTTGGTGTCAGCTGAAAGAGAAGGCCACTGGGGTGGAAGCAGACAGAGAAAGAGAGAGCGCAGTTCAATCGTAACATACAGTATCAATTCTCTGTTGACCCAGCTGCATTTACAGCGGGGATTATGTCGACCTAACTAGGTCACACGGGATACGAAATTTTCACAGCTATGTAGCTAGTTTGACCTAAATTCTAGGTGTAAACCAGGCTCCTAATTACCTACCTCACTTTGAAAATGGGATTTAGGGCTTTACGGTAAAATGACAAAAAAACACCCAGTTAAGCACCTGCATAACCTTAAGAACCTGAATCAGACATGAAGTTTAATGCCTATTCTGAATTTGTAGGAACAAACATATTCCATACATTCAGTATATGTTAGTCTGGCTAACTTACAAAACTAAATTTAAAACCGTGCATTTCTGAAAGGGATACACATCAATTAAGTAGTATTGAAGCATTTTAAATGTCTTATTTGGTGTTACATATAGAGCAAAGCATTTGTTTTCCCAAAATAAGATGTCTAATCAGCAAAATTTCTACAGAATAAAAGGGGCCAAAATCTGGTTCAAAAAGGTTCATAAGGACTGGAGCTGAACTTTATCCGTAGGCTAAAGTGTCAGACGTGTCAGACAAATTCCTGTGAGCTTTCCTTTTAGCATACTGAACAGACCTCACCAGAGAGTCATGTCAAAATCAATTTGAAAGAGCTTTTCATGAAAGGTATACTCTACCTAATAAATAAATAAATCATTAATAAAATGAGACCAGCCAATAATTAAAACAATACTTGTCCCTGCAAAAATGTGCCTGATTTCAAATGAATGGTGCAATTATTGTGCTTATATATAGATGAATATAATATAGTCTTTCCATCTCTTACTTCCTATAGAGAAGCACCTTGGGACACCTTACACGACCTTTGCTAACATAGCACCCACCCTGTTAGCAGGTGTTGATCCTGCTGGGAAAGAGTAAAGTGGGTTCTGCAGACTCATTTGGTGCAGGTGCCACTTAGCTTAAAGGAAGGAAGTGGGAGTGGCTTGCTGGGGAGAGGGCACTTCTAGGGTATGGCTGCAGAGTCATGAAGGGAAGAGCTTTGGAGAACAAAGCGTGGGCTAAATGTTTGGTGTTAACTTAATTTCTTCTTGAGAAAGCCCAACCACAGGAAAAAGGGACAAGTTTGGTGGTAGTACAAAGGAAGGATCAAGAATCACAATTAGTATGTAAAAGTTCGGAAATGCAGGCTAAATAATTATTTTTATATTTAAGTTTTAATTGGAAACATTCAAAAGGCTTTTATTGGAGATTAGAAGATTACATCAAAAGCCATGAAAAAAAAAAAGATAGGTCATCAGAGAACATAGGGCCAAATTCTGATTTCAATTACATTAGTGTAAATCCAGATTAACATTGTAATAACCCTTGGTTTACCTTCATGTCACAGAGAACTGAATCTGGCAAGGGAAGGGACTGGCTAAAATACAGCTACATCCAAACTTTAGGCTCAATCCTGTGAAGCCATGGGAATTTGCTATCAACTTCAACTGGAGCAAGTTTTTAGTCTTTCCGTAGAATTTTTATATTTCCAAGCACAAAACCAGAAATTATTCATTTCTAAATTTTGAAAACAGCTCTTGGGAGGTGGATGATGAGCAAAAGAAAGCGAGCATTCAAGATAAACAAACTATTAGCAGAAATCATGCCTCAGATCAACCTTACTTGCTATAACAGTGCCATTGCACAAAGATGAGGTGAATGAACCAGCCTGGAACTGAAGCAGTGGCAGATTTCTGAAACATGTCCATCTGATTCCATGCTAGAGCAACTGATGGGATATATATTTTTTGCACTAGTTACATGACCACACTGGTGTTCTATTCAGCTAGTTCAGGACAGATTTGCTGTGCACAACTTCAGTTGCCTAGGTTTGTTAGTTAGCTTCTTTAGGCATGAGCATTGTTGCAAAAACAGTCTTTGCCCCGCTGTAGTATAAATACTGAGACTAGACAAATGCGGTGAATACTTCGTATTATAAATTAACACATTTTCTACAAATGTTGCTCTTAAAGCACTTTCAGTCTAGTCATCTTTCTCTTCCCAAGTTTAAACCTGCCCTAAACCATAGAAATAGAAATAAAGCACTAATCTTCCTTCTAGTTACAACAGTAACATCCTACCTTAATTTAACATGCTGTCCTAACATAAAACTTGTTGCAATATGCTTTTCAGAAGCTGAAACTCCATCCTCCCTTTTGCCTACCCACAACCCTAGCAACTCAGAGCCAGCCTTCAGTTTGCAGTTATCACCTTCTCTCTGGTAGTAACTCGGATGCTGTACAAAAATTAACAGCTATTTTTCAGCAAGTTTTGCTTTTCCTAAGGAACATCTAGTTGAAACATGAAACTGCTTTTGCAATTCTACTAAAAGCCAGACCCACCGGCAAACTCTTTGGCTCAGTGCCCTAGTGCAATGTTAGAGTATATTCACCTTTCACAACAGCAGCGCACCAAGAGTAATGTATCTTTCTCTAGCAGCTGAAGCATCAAAGCGCCACACAAAAGAATAGGCTATATCAAGACTAGTCCTCTCAACAATGACCGCAGTAAGTTCTGCGCATAAAGTGAAGGCAGAAAGGAGAGCTGAGATATAGGAAGACAGAAAGCCTTATATGATTATCAAAACCATTAAAATATATTCAATGTAAATCTTCAAATATACAGGAGAACAGCATTCTGTGAAGCCCTCTTATAAACAAGTAGTGGATTTAGAACTTCTATAATAATATTCTAAGTTTATTTGGATATTTTCTGTATGAATATATTGATAAATCAACAGGAGAAAAAACAGAATGTTTCAAAACCAGCCACCTCTCTGCAAAAACTTGAGCGTTGTTAATGCCAGGAATATTAGCATTGTATATTTCGCCCCGTGTCCTGTAGCTAACTTACAAAACTGGTTGGAGCAGGACAGGAAAAGGCCTGCAAACAGATGAGGTCAAAGGAACTCTGGAAGGTTTAAAAAGGAGCATGTTCTCAAGAGGAGGGTAGTTGTTCAGGGTAACCAGACAAAGATACAGGGACCCACTGGAGGTGTCTGAAGGACATGAGCACAGTCTGTTTTAAAATCCTTTTTCTTTAATGCATTATTCCTGCTATTAAAACAAACCATTCTTTCGGTTTAAGACCGAGGTCTTCAATCTGTGGGGCATGCCCCTCCTAGGGGGGCGTGGAGGAATGTTCAGGGAGGGCATGGGCCAGGGCCCGGGTCCACTCCCGGGAAGAGCAGGGAGGGAGCACCACACAGGCTTGCTCTGCGCCCCCTGGCCACACTCCCCCCACCCAGTGCCTGGCCACCCCCCCCAGCCCCTGCCTCAGTCCACAGCCTTGATGCCTGGCCCCTGGGGTGCCCGGGGACAGCCTTGATGTCTGGCTCCCAGACACAACCCTGGGCCGAACACAGCCCCACTCCCAGCCCAGCTGGGGGGAGCAGGCAGGTGTGGACAGGGGTAAAGGGAGGGCATAGGGGTCAAAAGTTTGAGGACCACTGGTTTAAGATGACTGTTTCTCACCCCACCCCAGAAGAATCTTGCTCTTCCCGCTTTCCCCCCGCCCTGGCAGAAGCTTTCCCCCACACACATACCCATGGCAACAGGGCTGGAGGAGTTCTGTGCCCCTGACTATTATTTGGGGGGGGGGTCCATGTCCCTGCTTGCTTCCCTTTGTGCATACCCCTAATACCACTTACCATAGACATCCAAAGGAAAGAACCACAGGTACCAGCACTCAGTTGGACTTGTAGGGCAAGCACAACTGATAAACAGTATTATAATTCGGGGTCCAAACTAAGAGTGGGAAACCTGTGGAATTCTACTCTGGGATAGGTAAAGGCTCAAGGTATAACACCTGAGGAGTTGCTCTCGGAGACCTGAAAGGAGACAGAGGTGCAGCTAACCCTGTAGTCATGGTAAGATATATACCTAAATAGGAGACCTGCTCCGCTTCTGCAGCAACTTTCATGGCTTTCTACCGCGCCCACACCTCTTAAAGCAATATACCCCTTTCCCTGGCAAGTCAAACCGTGCCCTACTGCGTAAGGTGTAGTGCAGTCATTGATTGCAGTGAAGGGTCATAATGGAAATCACTGTTCCATGAGCTAAAAGGGAAGTGACAATGGGATATAATATCTGACCTTGACTGGAGAGATTATTTTCCCATAGAGAAATTTAATTAATTAATTTACATAATTAAAATGAGAGGAGAGCAATCCCCTAGTTTTGTTTCAGGGGATAGCAAGCCCCCCATGAATCTTGATAAAAACTGTAGGGCAAACTTATTACCTACAGACCCAGGGAAGGCTGGAAGCAGGGAGGCTTCAATATGTCTCTTCATTGTCTCCCATAGCATTACAAGCCATCAAAAGTTTAATGAAGAAAATTATAATCTGTCAGGGCATGTAAAACAGCAGGATGTGTTTCTTCATATTAAAACCAACCTAGAACAACAAGGAGTAAACTGCTTCTGCACAACTTTTTCTCTTTCTGAAACTCACTATTAATCTCACTACACAGTTTTAAATTTTACAGATTTATTTCTCCCACAGAAAATTAGTTGTTTTCAATAATAAAAAAAGCTGTGTATGCTTCTATAAATTCCCCAGACTCCTAGTGTATTGCAATGCAGCAAAAGATACCAAAGGGTGAATTTTATCATCGCACAGTAGCTACATAAGGCGGTGATGCCCGAAGCCAAAAGGATGTTACTCGCAGGAGTAATTGCACATCTAGGGCTATGGCTACACTGACGGTGGCAAAGTCACCGCCATCAGATTTATTTCTCTGGATCGACTGAGTGGTCAGTGAAGACCCGCTCAGTCTTTACAGAAATTGACGTACTAAGACCACCTTCACAAGTGGTGTAGCGCTGCGTCGAAGTGCAGTGAAGACGGTGCGCAGAAGATGAGCAGAGAAGTCGACAGGATTTATGCAAGTTGCTTTCGTAACTCCCGTCGACTGTCGCCGAATCTCAGAGGTAAGTGTAGACAGGGTCTCACTTACCAAAAAATGTAGCACTGAATGATCATTGGCATGCATATTAATTTTATTCATTGCTAAGAAAACTAGTTTGACAAGGATATTAGCATTCGGTATGCAACTATTTTGGAATATTTACCAAGCTACAATCTTGGTTGTGCAATGCACCACCCATCACCTCCCATTCAGCTATGCATTCTCGGCACTAAAACAGAACTTGAGAATTCCCAAATTCTAGTCTTGTAAGCTAGAACTTGCAGAAGAAAATAAGACTTAGCAGCAGAAGCAATCCCTGAGGCTATTGTGGAGGCAGACATTGGTATTTCCCCAGAAGCCAGCAGACCAGCTCAAATCATTAAACCTGTTGGTTTTAAAAGTTTGAAGTCCCCATACACTAAATGTAATAATCAGAAAGGCCCAGGCATAAAAGGAGAACTGACTTGGATTCCAGCATTTCAGATAATCAGAATATGTAACTGTTTAGTTAATTGAAATGGGGATCTTAGATACACAAGCTGGTTTTTCAAAGCCACATGCCAACGCACAGATGAAAGTCTAAATTAAAAGTTTACTTCGTTGGCTGATGTTCTGGAGGTTTATATATAGAATCAAGTCAGGTGACGTATTTCCAATAGCTATAAAAATATAAAATAAACATCGGGTTCAATGACCTCAGAGATGTGCATATTTATGGTCGTGGCCCCAGGCAACCCTGAAATCAACAATTCCATTAGGTCAGAGTTGGCGGCACATACCCAAGCTTCTGCTAAGAGTAAAAGATTTTAGACAAACCTTCCCTTGTGCGTTTATCTGAGCCATTTGGAGTCAGGGCCACCCATCAATTACAGGTGTCCTGTACTAAGCAAAAAGAAGCTGCTCAGCTAAATCCTAACTTAACATACCCACTCTCTGCTGTGAAACGTTAGCTCTTTAAGTGAGATGCAAAGGACCAAAAAGGGAAGAAAAAGGAAAAAGTGACCTTAATATGAAACACCAAGTTATCTAGAGATATTTTATGTCCATTTTCTCTATGGCTGAGTCACCCAACATTTCTGATACTATTTAATTACAAGAATAAGATAAAGAACATAAAGGTCTCCTAGTAGGTCAAAGGGAATATATGACTAAAATGTGGAGCTGTCCAGTGTTATGAGGAAGAGATGAGAGATAGCATCGATGACTATCACAGAACAAAGAAAGTACATGATGGCATTGTGCTCTATGGTATCTGGAAATCACAGGATCTCTTGCTCATTTCCTTCTCCAAGGTGCAAAGAGCTGTGCTAGCTAATCAAAAACAGTAAATGCCACAAAGGACTGGGGACACTAAAATCACAAATTCCCATTACCACAAAGGTCAATTTAAATGTCCAAAAATGACTACCATATGCTACTAATCTTACGGATAACCCACTAAAAAACAGAGAAGCTATTAAGAGACAAAACCCAGCATTTAAATCCTAGCTTCAGAGCAGTAAAATTGAACAGGAGCAAAATTTGGTATTCGGGGCCTTCCAATTAACACCAGGTTTGTTTAGAAATTGGAGGGTTCCATACGACATAGAAACTGAAGCATCAGTTTCTTATTACAATCGCCATAGTAGGGTTTTTACTGAGGAATCAGATAAGTTCAGGAAGAAGAGTGGTCTATCTAATGATGAACAATGGAAAATATGACTCAAACAAGCTACTGCTGGTAAATACAGAGATATAGTTATTGTTCTATTCTGTTGCCAATGGCAATTCGTTTTACCATACAAGCTGTCTTACCTCATAGTGTTCCTAGAAGATTACAAAGTGGGAAAAATAGAATATAAACAGATTATTTATTTGTGTCACAGTAACCCCAACGAGGAGGGGGCCCCCATTCTGCAAGTCACAGCACAAACACAGAATGGAGGACCGTATGGGTGTAATTGTGGTGGGGGCAGTTAATGTAACCTAGAAACCAAAAGTACTTTATTTGTGTATACATTGTGGTATCTAGCATAAACTGAATAAATTGAAGCTGGAATCTACAGTAGCAAGTACTGTACATGATGATTTACTAGTTTTTGGTATTAAAGTTGAGAGGATGAACTTGCAAAGCAACTATTTACAACAAACCCAACTCTAGCTAGTGATATCAGCCTCTCTTTTCTTTGGGTATATTTTGTCTTCATGGAGTTAAGTTAAAGCCAGCAACAACAATCCACGTCTTCCTCCAGGTATTTATTTACATAGCTTCTTTGTCTGACGGATGTTGATGTCTCTTGGATGTGTTTATGTAATTATTCAGAACTTATTTTAGATACTGCATAATGACTTTTAAACTGAAGTTTCATGGTGGTTTTTCCAAGCTCAACTGAGTATAGCTTGGTTTAATGAGTCTTGAAAAAAATATAATATACACCTTAATGAGAACTTATGCAAATCTCTGGCACTATCTTTGCAGAAAACATTTACAATTAATTATAATTAGGCTGTTTGGGTTTTGGTTTCTTTTATATTAAAAAAAAAAAAAAAAAAAATTAAGGGTGGGGCTTAATCTTCTTAGTTATACTCATTTCAGTCCATTGGAGAAAAGGGTTGTACAGATATGAGGAGATTTGGCCATACGTGTTCATATTTAGGCAAATTATTATTTGGCTTGTAGGATAAAAACTGATTTTTACTTTGTATTTAGACCATTATAATGATCAGGGGGGGAAATCCATTATCTCAAATACTGGTCTCTGAATTTCCACATTTTTGGGGTCAGCACACAGAGCAAAGGGGATCTTTATGATCCACTTCATTTTACAATGAATTTTCCACATTACAAATGTGGTGCGATCCAAGTTGGGGGTGGTGGTGTTTGTTTTGTTTTTATTTAAGAAATAACTAGTCTCAGTTATTTGCATTAGTAGGTTTGCATTACTAGTTTACATCTATGCCAGAAACCTCATTTATAACAGTAGGCAAACTACTCCAAATGTAGCCACATAAATGCCGGTATACAAACGATTCCAAATCAGAGAAATTAAAATACAATGCACCCAAAATCAAGAGACTTAGAACTATGCTCTTAATGGACAAGCATTTAGATGTTTCAGTTTAACACAGAAGGAGTTATAAGTACAAATCCCTACACTGAGTTGCTAGATTTATATTTTTGAACGATTAATTGAGAGGGTGAAGTAGTAATTACAATGTAAAGAATTTCCTAAAATGGGGAAGGAGGGGGGTAGGCAACTAGTTGTTTATTAGAAAATTATTCTAATTGATTCAAGTATTTATTTATTACAGTAAATAAAACAGGTAAGGCTATTGTAACAGCCCTTGCTGAGTCCTCCGTACTATACCATCACCAATCTGCAGCACTGGACCCAACATTTAGATCCATACTGACCAACATTTTCAAATTAATGGCAGGGAAATTTGTGGTAATACTTAATTTGCATCTTATAGAAACACAATAGCCAGTTGGAGCTGGCCGTCACCATCTTTCCTGGACCCCTCAGCAGGGCAGAGGCCCATGGCACTCTCGTCCCTGACACACCTCTACTGGATTTATGCAGCAGTGATGGTCCCATCTGAGAGCAGTGCACAGATGCCCTTAGAGCCCATCAACATCCACCTGCCCCTCCCAGCCACAGCGGAGTGTAAGTGCATGGCTGCCTGCTGCTGCCAGGGATGGGACTAGCTGCACAGGTGATACACCCACACACCCAACCGACAGAGAGTGGAGCACATTGATCCTTCCACTTTCCCCTCCCAGCCCAAAGTAACAATCACCTGAGAAAGGAATGGCACTGGCTGGGGCTGAGCAGAAGAGGAGTACTGGGGTTGCCGGAGATATTCATAAATCAGGAGTCTGGATTATTTTGCTTGTAAACAAAGGTCTCACATACCATGAGTCTTAACCAGTCTGTTTTGATCCCACGTGCTTCCAGCCAGCTGGGTCTAAGAAGAATCCAGACAGTCTCTAGCTCTGGCCCCTCAGGCATTCTTCACGGGTGCAGACTCCCTGTCTGGCACCCCTCAGTCCTCTACCCTAGGCCCTGAGACCAATGCTGAACCTCTGAAGCCTCCCCAGTAGCCTATGCATGCTGTTCCCAGCAACCGTCCCTATGGGCCATCTGGATTACAGTTAAACTCTTCACAGAATTACATGATGTTAAAGTAAGGAACGCACAGGCTTTGCAAAGGAACTTCTTAAACACACATACTTTACTCAGACAGCATGAGATCTAGGAAAAAAAACCAACAAACTTCTGAACTCAATCCCATTTAGTCTGGTCTCACTCTCTGCCCCTGTTGTGCATCTTCCGGTTTAGTTCAAGTCCTTAAGGGAGGCCAGGTCATTCCTGCCTCCACTTCTCCTGCTGAATCTCCTGGTTCCAGGGGAGAAATGGCTCCCTTTGTTTAGAGAGCATGTCACTTTTAAGAGCAGTCCAATAAACATTTTTTTTGTTGCTGTCCTGCAGTAATTTTCCATTCTGTCACCCTATATGGGATTACTGGTGAAGATTCATTAGAAGCCCCAAAAGCCTTTGTTTTACCAGGGCAGAGTTCTTCAATGTTGATGACTCCTTGATGGCCCTGTTTCAGTTCCCCAGACATAGCCTGTTTTCTGCTACAGAAATGGAAGTTCTAAACCACACTAAATGCTATTCATAATACAAAGAATAATTCATAACTGGACACAAACATATTCCCTGAATTGTCACAACTACTTAATTGGGTATCATTTATCTGGGACTGAAAGAATGCTTTCAATGGATTTCTAGATTTATTGTCTCTTAATACAGATCAACTGTCTTAAGAAAAAAGAATTCTGCTTTTAAACTGAAGTCTGCAAAGTCAACTTGGGTTCTGAAATCAAAAGCTGTACTCTCTGTGGTTCACACATCATCACTTGTAAAGATTCTGTGGGTTAACTCTAACCATAGTTATGTTTTATATGTATGCAACACTGAACACGTTTTTAGGCTGAATGCCTTTATATAATGTAATCCAACAAAACAAGAATGATCAAATATCAAGTCTCCATGTCAAGTCTCCATGAGATAGCAGCTCCCAACAGCAACCCTTTTGAGATAAGCAAAAAGGAGAGCTTTGCAGCAGAGAAGCAGACTCTTCAGGTATTTAATTAAATAGCAACAAAGAAGTTAAACTTGCACAATCCTTTTATTTACTTTGGGAATCAGAGGGAAACAGAGCATTTGGCTCCAAAAAGGGTTTATATCAGAAATCCCATCCTAATTTTCAGTATTGTGTTTGCTGCCAGGTTAATGTTAGTTTCCTCATCTCCCCCACACTCCCACCACCCACTTGTTTATTATATATTTTTTAAAACTGGCATCTTGTTTTCTTGAATAATTTTTAGATGCATCTTCTGGGAGTAAACAAACAACTAGACATACTAATCAACTTCCTATATGATCTGACTTCTTGAGAAAGATACCTAAAAAAAACAAGATAGACACCAACATCCAGGAGAACAAGTACTATTGATTTGGCTTCTGGGAGGTTTTAGCCAGTGGGATACAGTGGCAAATGTGAGAGTGAAAACTTAAAAGGTAAACAGATTTCAAAAGATTCCAGTCATGCTCACAAATGTATCCTGATACATTACAAAGAACTGCTTTACAAGATTGATGCTTTATTGGCTGATTGTAAGGTATCATCTAACTACACTGAGATAAACTAAAAAGGATACTTATGTCTCCAGCAGGAATCTGACATGAAGTAATGTATTTTCAATAGAAATGGTCCCTTCGTGAACAAGAACATTCAATACTATAATTGCACACACTGGCTTGCAGTGCTGTAATTTGTAGAATTATAGTTTCTGAGTCCTAAAATATTTTGCAGTTGTAATATTTCAGATATGTCCTTTTGCTTACACTCCGAGTTTTCTCCCCCTCTCCTGCCCCCCCCCCTCCCCCGAACTTGAGGTTAGTTATGAAGTACTTTCCCCCATTTCCTTCTGCTTTTTCATATTGGCTTCTGTGTTTGCCCATTTCAATCTTTTATAATTTAGGACAACCTAGGATATCTAAAAAACCAAAATTATCACACACTAGAAAATCTGATCACCTGTTTGAAAAGTGAAATTCCAAGACAAATCTATTAAGTAGTTCCAAATATATAAAGTTTCTCACCTCAAATATCAACTCTGTCCACATGTTTTACAAATGAGTATTTCTTTAAAAATAAGGTTTCCAGTTCATTTTAGCATCAATGAACCTGTTGAATTAACTATAGTAGCTTCAATATGTTTCCGGTTTAAAAAACATGGATATTTCTTCCAGTGTGTGACAATTCTGAATTTAGCCTAACTGGGTCCCAGAATATCACACTTTAGACTCTAATCAGACAGCCTGCATGGTTTTGAAAATAAGATGTACAAACAACATTCTTTCCTTTTTTTTTTTTTTTTTTTAAATTGTCCTGTCTGATGATATTTAGAAAATAATCAGGAGTGTAAGGGCTTTAGAGACAGAGGAGGAAGAGGATGTGGGGGTCAGAGACCAACTGAGAAGGAACAAAAGTGACTGACGTGTTGGAAATCCTCTTCCTGGTAAATAAAACAGTAACTTCCCCCCACAGCATAGCCATTAAATATAAATCAAGCTAAAAAAATATTGCTGCATAACCATATTTGGTCTTTATTGTTATGACTAATCTTCTCTTTCTAAAGTCTCAAATTTGATGTATGTTTCTGAAGATGTACTTAATAGGACAAGACCTCACCAAACTGAGGTAGAAGAATATGCTAAAACATTGCTACAGTATTGTATGAATTGTATTGTATTGTATGAACATCTACAAAAGCAATAATTGGATCTCACTGACAGCAACATCCTAGCCCCACAAACTGGTGAAGACATCCAGTGAAGTTTGGGATAGAGAAATGACAAAAACAAAGTGTAAAAGCAATGTAATGTAATATGCTGGATAAGCATATTTCTCCTCTTCATTCACATGTAACCCACATATTAGATAAGACGGATAATACTATCACCAGCTAATGCGCCTTTAAATCACATGGTAGAAGCTATGCTGAAGATCTGAGGTTCAACTCTGCTGACAACCCATACCCCTACCTGGGCTAAGGTGCACCAGTACACTGTCTCCACATTAAGGCTTTGTACCAGCTGAACTACATTGATGTAGTTTAAGGTAGGTGTCCTCTCAGAGAAAGCACAAAGTTACTGGGGAATTCAACCTCTCTAAAGTGAATGTTAGTGGTGGCCACTGATGGGAGCAAGATACTATTGTAGAATAACCAGTGGTCTGACCAAGCCTCTGTCATCTACCAGTAATCTTATGACATTAATAAAATTGTTAAAGGATAGCAATTTGAGCAACACTGCGTGATTTGATTGGCACTTCTGTACTGTGACTCTTTCACTTGGAAGACATTATAGTTTAGTATTTTAATTGTAATGCTAATAAAAAATCAGACAAAACATATCTACAATGGCATACTAATTAAAAATTAACTGGAATAATCATTATACAGTGCTGAATACAATTTTCAAGTATTACACATTATACAGATAAGACAGCTTTATAGCTAGAGTAACTTTTTAATATTCAACAGATATTAAAGTCTTAGTTTTACAGACTTCACTCTCTAGAGCTAAAGCAAGACTGGCTGAAACTACTTGCTGGATTTTTTTTTTTTTTTTTGCCTGAAGAACAGTGTTTGTCTGCCTTTCCCCAAACCACCTGCTTAATGTCTGAAGTCTTTATAGTATGGCTAAAGGGCTATTCAGTTTTTATTTACCTCACTATGTATGGGTGGTTGGTTTATTGTCCTTTGCAGATTGATTTCTTGATTGATTAGAGCAATTTATGAGAAAGTAATTTTTTTCTTGGTGATGACAGAAGTGGCAAAGCTAGCCTGGTGTGATACAGTTTTCTCATAAAACACCACCACCCAGGTTCCTTTTGAGGTTTTTACCTAACAGAGTCTAGTTGCCAAAAAATTTGGTAAAGTTCCAAAATAAATGGTCAGCATTTTAAAGAGCACAACATACTGGCTGTAAATGTGCTCACTGAGAGCTGCAGGATGCCAAGCCCTGAAAACATGGCCAATTGTGCGTGCTAAGAATTTTTTTAAATCTGACCCTGAGCGCTAACCTTTATTTTTCTCTAGTTCTATTATGGCTGATAGTTGTTTTTTAAATATGTCACCATGAACATAACAGGTGCAAATGCATGTCCCTAGACACCAATACACCCACTAAATATACTTGTGAAAAACACTTAGGAGAAGTTAAATTGAAAAATGCGGAAATTAGGAATCAGTTTCACTCTACCCTCTCATTATGCCCAGGAATGGAAGGAGTCTTAAGAGTATGCACAATTGTCTACTGTTCTATATATGGCAATGTTTTGGCTCAGAGAAATGGGCAAGGGACAAAAGCCTACAGTGTGGTGCAGACTGCCCTTGTTTTGTCATTTTGTTATACCCTTGTCGGTAAATTTCTGCTATGGTAGATAAGGATTTAGCCACACAGCTACTCACCCACATTACCACACATAGGTGTGTTGTGAAAATAAATTAATGTTTATGCAGCACTTTGAATGTGTAAAATACTACGTAAATACTAAGGTCATTCATTCACTGTTAATGTAAATTATTTAGCTAAATCCCTGCTCACCAGACTGAATGCTGAGCATTTAATATTTTTGAAAGGAAACCGTATACCTAAAAATCTAACACACGTTCATGTTAGTAGGGCACTGGATGACATAATATTGGGATGGAGCAACTCTCTCCTTCTGGTAAATGGTTAAAAATCTTGCTCAAGTCTCTTTGTAGTGATCATTTGACAGTGGTCCAAAACCTATGTGAAATGATATTCCTTATATAAGAAGGCAATGAGATCAAATCTCTTTCACACCTTTATAAGGACCACATCCGAAACCCATTGAAGACAATGGAAGTTTTTCCACTGGTTTTGATGGACTTGGATAAGACTCTAACCAACATCTAGAGGAGAGATTTATTAATACTGGTTGGGTTGTGAGAAAGCTTGCACTATCACTGCTCGCAAATATAGCTGTTGAGAGAAAAGACTGGCAGAAATTCCACACCAGTAAGAGTTCTACCACATCCCCCAATTGGTGTTCCCCAGATAAGATGATGGAGGCCCTAGATTTCAGGTTGTACTACACAAATGCCCAGCAACTCCAGGATCTCAAATGACAGACACGAGCTGGAACAAGTAAATGAGACTTCACATTTGTCCTCCCAGACACCACTCAGCTATGACTGGGCCACAACCTAAATACCTGGGGTGGGGGGGAGTGTTATGCAAAGACAAGGGCCTCATCCATAATCAAATCAAGGATGGTAGTAAATCTGTTATGATCCTTGCACTGAACAATGATGCTCTCTGATTAATTCTATCAGCCAACATCCAGCATTCTTCAAAAAAGTAAACTGATAGTCAGTCAGTCAACAGGACAGATATTAAATGCTATGATCCTGGACTGCATTTTCTCAGTGGCGTGTATCTGCCAAGACTCCTCAATAACCAGAACGAGAAATCAAAGGACTCCAAATCCACACAACTTATGGCAGCTTTTCTAAACCTTCTTTGCCACCCTAAGGTAGTCACTAAAAAGTCACAGCTGCCTTAAATGTACACCATTAAAAAGGATAATTACTCCAGGCTTCTTTTCCACCTTCTGCCACTGTATTATTAAATATTACCTACAAAAAATCTCTATTAGATATATGTTCCTTGAGTCAAATTGATTATGATTATTCACTTAGCGCTAAGGTCATAGAATGATGTTTCCTTAAGAAACAGATGGAAGTGTTATGTTAATTTTGATATACAGAAAGTTAACACAAATATTTGTTTCTCAATTTAAGCATGTACAAATGAGTTTGGAGGTTCACACATATTTGGGGTTGCTGTAATGTTTCCCACTAGGCTGAGCTGTCCCTTACTCTAAACTTCCTTGCAAACTCATCAATGTGTTTCTAATTTAACTTAGCTCATTATTGCATCACAGTGATCTAAAATAGGGCCAATTTGAAGCCACGCAAAACTATCCCACGTTTGCAACTCAATGTTAACAACAAAGGTGTGTCTTGTATCGGTTTATTATCAATGAAAATCAATCACAAATTCTACTCACCCCATCACCAACCTGTAAAAATTGCATTTTACAATTTATCATTGCATAGATTTTATTTATTCCCAAGTTCTCGGATATGGAAATATTAGTGAGAAAGAGAGGGGTTCCTGACATTGATTTAATTACATTTGTATTCCCAACTGCCTGATTTCAACAAATTGTTTCCTCTTGTTTCATGTCACAATATCACACATACATACATAAAAAAATGTCTTGGCTGGACATCAGTATATAGTACAACTACTCTGAGATCAATGAAAGGCACTAAGTAGGCAACAAGGACTTTACAAACATTTAGCTTTAGCACAATACTTCTGTGAGATACTGTAAGTATTATACACCCTTTACAGAGAAATCAACTGAGCTACAGAGATATTAATTAACTTTGCTAGAACCACAATGGCAGAACGATAAATAAAATGTAAGATTTCTCGCTATCAGTTCCCTTCCTCTCACCACTGAATATACCGCTTTGAGGTATGCTAATCATTAGGTGCCAGGACATGAACAATTCTTCTACACCAACACTGAACTAGATCAATTAAAACAAAGATGACTGTTACTGGATCAGTTGCATCATTAACATGTGCATTCACTGTAAATTCAACCTTTAAAAATATTTAAGCATTGTACTCAATTTTACATTGAAACCAAAAATATTACACTGTTAAAGTGAAGGTTAACTGTTAAAGGAGGTAGATCGTGGGTGGACAAAGATGACAAAACAAGGAACAGCATATATACTAAAATTCAAAAGCTCATATTCATGCATCTCCTTTTTATACTGACTCGAATTTAAAATCTGATTAATAGAAAGCCTTTGGGGTCTAATTCAGTTCTCAAGAGCACAACAGAAACTATTAGCATAAATACAATTTATAATCACTTGAAGTAGCATTTGACATTGTCTATGTAGATGAAGGGCTTAAGATGCCATTTGTCCCAGAGATGCAGAAAGAAAGACAAGATACATGGATGTGGTTTAATTAGGCCATAATTTTTTTTAACTTAACTCAATATGAACTATCTGGCAATAACTGGTACAGTGCAGGTCATGACTCCTTCCTTAATCATTTCCACCTAGTGGAAGGCTGCCCTCAAAACCCCATCCTTCTAAAGCTGGGACCCAGTCTGTTGCTGGGACTTCACAGCCCTCCCCTCAGTTGAGGGTCAAGGGACTGAGAAGAGAGGGTTGTCTCTTCACTGTATCAGACATTAGGTGCCCCAGCCCCATTTCCCAGCTTCTTTAGAGAATGCCTTCCCCTAAATCTACTTCCTACTCCAATTTATCAGGGGACCAGATGCTACAGGGAAGGAGTCCCTACACTGGACACCTGCCACAAAGAGGCACCAGCCATTAGCTTGGCTGCCTCGGGTGTGAGTGGGGTTCGGGCTGGAAGGATAGGCTTTATTTACCCTCCCCTAGGTGTGCAGGAGTTGATGGCTTACCTGAGCCACTCCAGCCATCCCCACCAGCTCAGATAACGCATCCAACTTCCTTATGATCTGGGAGAAAGTGTCTGAAGGGACCCTTAAAGGAGCTACTACTCTTTTTCCCCCCACCAATGAAGCCCTCTCACACCTATTTGAGATTGTGATCTGAAACACGTGAATACATTCGGGACTTCTGTGGCCACGCATCAATAGGTCATTCCCCAGCTGCTCCTCTCCATCCAGAGAGTTTCTTTACCCATCTGATGCCAGCAACAAAAGATGCATTCACTATTTCTGCTTGGTCACAAGTAATCAGCACTTTTGAATCTACAGTAGGCTTTCAAATTTCATAACAACCAGAGCAGCAATTTGGAAGCATCCTTTTACCACTGCAACGGACTGAGGTGACATATGGCAAAGAAAGGAATCACTGAAGACAAACTGAACAGAAACTCAGATTCCCTTTCAGATGAAAGATTTCCTTTGAAGAGGACCATAAAAGTTGCTGACCTAAGTTGTCTGGTAGTGAAAAAATATCAGGGAATGATTATGAATGGCTGAAGGTAAAGGAGAGGGTGCAATGCCAAATTACATGGTTCCTTTCAGCTGGCCATCCATGCACACGTCATTAAAAGGGACAAAAGACACCTTAAAAGATACCTAGAAGAAAATGTCAGGAACCCACATGCTGCATCACTCCCATGGTTCTTTTAACATAAAATAGACTCAATGTACAATATCATTTTGAATCACATTTAAACAACTGTAAGTGGTCACTGCATTTTAAGTTATGTGTTTTTAATCTGTTCAAATCATAAAGGTAATACAACAATTGCAAAAGCTCAAACACTTGTTCCAATTTTGCAAGAGCTCTCTCTATGAATAGCAAGCTTCAGAACATTTTATTAAAAGATCTTTTCCTTGATTGATGCACACGATCAAAAAACAAGATAATTTAGTCCTAGTTTTCCCTTCCGAAATCCTTTCAGCAGTTTGTACAGAATACTTAAATAAGTAAGCATCCACCAGGTAACCAAAAGCCCAGAGAATTACAGATAGAATGAATAATGTGGGCAAGTGTTTATTACATAACAGAGAGAAAGAAACACTTTTAGAGGATTTTAAAGAGGGTTGCAACCAAAAGTAAAAACCCAGGAAAGTGGCAAAACAGGAAGAACGTACCTAATTTTCTTCAATGCCTAACCATAATGATGCACATTAAGTAGAAAGGGATGTAACTCGTTATTGGTTGAGAAGATGGGTATATTTTTATTTTAGAGAAAATTTGAACCATTAAGTGTTCTATGCATAATTATACCTTGTGCTATTTTCTGCAACATTATTTTAATTTATTTTTAAAAAGCACTCATCTTGTTTAGCATATAGATGCGCAGCATTTCTTCTTTGCATTAGTTTGGATGATGTCATTGACCATGTCTCTGCACAACTAACCCCTCCTGACCAGCTTCAGATTGAACAGTCCAGTTGTTAGGGCACTTACCCAGGACTTAGAAGAGACCTGGACTTGTGTCCTTACTTTGCCACAAACTTCTTGTGTGACGTTGAACAAGTCACTTAGCCTCTCAATTCCCCATGGAAAAAATAGTACTTCCCTATGTTACAACACTGAAGGCTGTGAGGTGCTCAGATACTATGACCATAAAATATCTTCGATAGATAGTTCATTTTGAATGTACAGATATAATTAAAACAATATGAAAAGCACTGCAGCAGGAAATCACGAGTCTAAATAGTCAAAGATGCTGGCATGCTTTTCAAAATAGAACTTCTGTTTCATTATTTATATCTCCTCTCTCTTTCTTATACCTTTTTGTTGCTTCTTACACAGAAAGACAATTCAGTTTTGTTAGTCTTTACACACATACACACACACTCTCTCTCTCTCTCTCTCTCTCTCTCTCAAAATAAAAGGTACTGGCAAGGTTGTCACTTCCCACATTATTTTAAGGGTTACTTCACTTTTTAAGGTCAAAACAGACGTGCTGAGACAGCCTTAACAAGAGCCTGATCCTAACATCACTGAAGCCAATGGGATTTTGACATTGACTTGAACTGGAGCCAAGACCTGACCCTAGTTAATTAACATTACAGTATGAAAACAAAAACTGATAACAAATCAGCTAGGTCAGCAAATAGCTAGGCTTTGAACCCAATTCTCCATTTAAAATATCAACAGCTCAATATAATTAGCCATTACAAAAGAAGTTAGGGGCTTTAGGATTGACTAGATACTATCCTGCGTAGTAATGCACCTCATGAAGGGTACAGAGTGACTTTAACTTCACTGTATTTGTTAGGAGTTGAGTAGTGCTCAGAACTCTGTAGGATATGCACAGTACCTTACATTCAGTCACAGCACCTCATAGGATTGGACCCTTACCATACAGTAGAAGAACTGTAAATACTTGATTGTGTTGTATCAACCATATTCATAAATATTACTGGTGGCTTTGAATTGCATACCACTTAGAATTAGCATTTCCAGAAGCTATGGGGACTAAATTTCCATTACAGCAAAGTTTATTTAACATTTAGAGATTATTATTAACATAGATCTAATCTTGTCTCCACATTCCATTCCAGCTGTCTGACAAACCAGCTCTCTCCTTGCTTATGAAATATAACCAGGAGCCCACCTTGCCAAGCCACTAATGTTTTTAATGGCAGCCTACCTTAGTTGTTACACTAAATCTTGTTTAAACACTGAGCAAGATGCTTCTGATGCACTGTATTTTTTACACAGTACTCTTGACAGCCTCTGTAAAAAGGAGGCAGGTGGAGGAAAACTAAAACTAACTTTTCAGTGTCATCAGAATTAACATGCACTCAACGCAACACAGAGAGCATTGAGAGAGAGACTTTTACTGCCAATTTGCATTTGTAAGCAGAAGCTTGTAAATCAGAGGCTATGGGTAGCAGCTCTCTTTGCTTCACATAGAACAAGCTTTTTGAGTAATCAGCTAAAACTATTTCTGTAAGCTCCTTTTTTAAACAAGAAAACTGTTCTCTGAGTTTATTTAATTTTTTATTTCAGGGTTTCTTCTCTGCCTTTTCAGCCATGACTTAGAACAACATGAAAAATTAACAATGTTGCAATTCATTTTTAAATTCTCTTATTTAATTCTTCAATAAAGTAGCAAGCATTCTTCTGTCTGGTCAATACCACAGAACAGAAGCTATAGGTGCATCCCTATAGTACTTTTAAATAAACTCAATGCATTCTAGCCTATAGGAGAGACTGTTTTGGTTCAGAACAGTAACTCCTTTCCTGCCCCAACTTACAAAATGTCACTGTCTAGTGAATGATCCGCCTGAATACAGTTTTTGATGAGGAGATACAGAATTATTTTTTGCAGGGATGTCGGAGGGTTGGGTGGAGGAAATGTGCCCATTCATAGCTTTCAACAGAAACAAAGGGTAGGCCAAATTTCAGTGGCAGCCAGTGAACAGGGGCAGACAAAGGCTTTGCAGAGAGAGTCCATGTCCAGGGAGCTTGTAATAGCTTAACAAATGAGGGACTGTGCTCTGCCCCACATACCAGCTCAAGCAGCCACTGAGCCCTGGAGTCATATGTGGTCAATTATCCATCTTCAATGGGGACAGCAGCAGGGACAAGTGAAAAGACCTGCAATACCGCCTCCTGAGACCATAAAGCCATGATGGAGATAAAGGACACAAAGCTTTTTTAAAAAAAAAAAAAAAAGCCACCAAATGCTTGAACCTTAAACTGAAGATAAAAGCAGAGGAGATGATGAAGGATTCTGATGAAGGAAGCACCAGGGTTAAAATCTCCTTAAATAAGCTTGTTCTGAAGCACAACGCTATGCTAATCAGTTCAGCAGTTATCCCTCCCATTTATTTCAGTTCAGCCTTCACATGCCTGAAGGGATTCTTGGGGCCTGTTAGAATCCTGCCATTAGGCAAGGAAGATCTCCCTCCACATTGCTGAAGTTCCCCTGCTAGAGAGGGCTCATCTCTTGGGCTTCCCTGGGAGAGGAAGGGGAGAGGCCTGTGCTGCAGCCAGGGGAGGCAGGGCGGGTCCAGGGTGCAGCTGTCCAGGGAGCTCAGGTTAAACAGGAGCTGGTCCTCGGAAGGCACGAGCTCCATGGCTGCCTCTGCTTCCCCTTGCAGCACCAAGGGGTCCCACCGCGGAGGGGTCCGCTGGGCTCCCAGGGAAGTGCCACCTCCCCATGCCAGTGCCAAGGGGAGCTGCTGGGCACAGGCCTCTGGGCTGTGCCTGCAGCTGTGCTGACACCACCCCGCCCCTCTGGGCCAAGCACAGAACCACAGACACCCCAGAGATGTACTTGCAGGCAGCCAGCGTCAGAACGCCACTCAGGGGGCAGGCAGGGAAGAAGAGGGTGAGTGGGGCTGGGGTCTTGGGGGAAAAGGCCAAGTGGGTGCAGGGCCTCAGGACAGAGTGTGGGCAGGGCCACGGTCCGGGCACCGCTGGCTCCCCCACTTCAAGGGAGCTTCTAGCACTCTTGGGTGGTGCCTGGTGCCAAAGCAGCGGCTGGCAAACCTCCAAAAGGAGGTGAGCTACGCTGCATCTGGTATTTGCCCCCTGCATGGCCAGCCTTTTTTATTTTGGGGATGCTCAGCCTCCCCAAGCCTCTTATATGCACCACCCATGGTGGTGGGATCTCTTGCACAGATTCTGTTTGTTTATTTCTCTGTATACGCTGATGGTCCTTTGGGCTATATGTAGCTGATACCCTTTCTTTTCTGTATCATTATATCGTTGGGGCAACATAATGACTGTGATGTGCAGTGGGCAAATTGGATTGATGCTAGATGATAACACTCTGTTCATCTTAGCCTATACTTGACCAGTAAGATTTGCTGTGAGATATAGAGATACTTTAAATAATGAAGTACTAAGAGAAGAAATTCATTAAGCTTGTCAGCCCCCAGGTGACATACTGAATTACAAATGACAACGTTTTTATATATACACAAACTTCACATTGATTAAGACAAAAATAAAGAGATGTTGGGCCTACTGCCACATGCCTGTTCATAGGATTTTTTTCTTTTTCCATGTATATGTAGAGAAAGTCTCAATTTACACCTGGAGGGTGCTGGTTTGATTAATCTGTATTTAGAAATGATTACTAATCTCAGGCTGCCTATGGTATTAAAAAAAATATGTGGCTTAATGCATTTTTCAGATGTTTATTGTAACAGAATTATTTGTACGGCAGTTGCACCTGGAGGCTCTAACTGAGATAGAGCTGTATTGTGCTAGGCGCTGGTCTCTCCCTGAAGAGTTTACAATCTAAATAGACAAACCAGACAACGGAAGGAAACGGAGGCAAAGTGAAGTGCCCAAGGTTTCATAACAGATAAGTACTATTAGAAATCAGATCACCCGGTTGAGTACCCTACCCACTACACTTCTGCCAGAATGTGCTACATTTGTTTTATTTCTGGGGATACTTAAGGAGCAATGATACAGAAATTTAAATGCAAATGTGTATGTGTGGCTTACAAAGATAATTTAAAGACCATCACAGAACTTCAGTTTTTGACCAAATTACTGGAATTGTTAAAGATTTGCAGTCAGTTTTAGTAAGCTTTAAAGTAGAGCTAGGTGCCTTTTTTGTGCAAATCATTTTTTTTTTCCCCACTGAAAGTTGCAGATTTGGGTTGATCAAAACCAGTTTTTGAATTTGGGTCAATTTCAGTGAACTGTATGGATCATTTTAAAATAAATTAATTTCAGACATGATGAAAAATAGTATTTCTGAAATGTAATTTTACAGCTTTTCATTTCAGAACGCTGTTTAGTTTTTGAACATTACTCAATTTTTAAGAAGAACTATTTAAAAAAGATCAAAGCTTATAAAACCCTTTTGACCCAAAACAACGTTTTTTTCAACTTATTCATTTTGTCAGAAAAATCAAACTTTCCTTTTGGGTTGCTCCGAACCACATGTTTTCATTTATTTTTTGGTTTAGCCATGGAATTGAAAAGTTGTTTATTTGCACAGTTGTACTTTAAACAGCTTTCCTTGTTTCCAATTCAATGCCCAAGAATTCAGCCTCATTTTAATTCAACTCTATTCCCTTCAGGTTTCCATACCACATCCCTCACTAGGGTATCTGAGCACCTAGTAACGTCATTGATTCTTCAAAAAGTTGTAAATGGTGCTATGTTAAACCACAGATCCTAGGTGTGTAGTACCCCACAATCTTTATTGTGTCTCTCTAGACAGTGTCCATATGAGTGAAAGCAGTGCTGTGCTGCAAATATTCTAGTTTGTGGAAGAAGTATCTACCTACCATGGGGGCATGAGAAAGGGACAGTAAGGAGCCTGAAGGAGCAGAGAGAGCCCTGTGGCAGGGCTTAGCAGTAGAGTGAAGATAGGGCCTCAGAGGGAAAAGAGGGGCAGGGCCTCGCAGGGGCAGGGCCACAGTCCTAGGGAGCTTCCGGACCTCCATAGCCTCCCCTAAAGAAAGGCTCATGCGCCACCTGGGTATCCCACTTTACAGAAATCTTTTCTCATTGACATTTAATATCACCTGCTTAAGGCCAACAAGTTCCTCCTTAAACTCCCTTCTTCCGTGCCTGTAAGAAGAGTCAACTGTAATGTTTATTATTGTATCAATACACAAAATGGTTCCAGTTAAAGTTTCTTCTATTCTTGCAGTATTTTCTTTATTTTAGTACACAGAATCTTTCACAAAAAGATTTTTTTTAAATGCAACACACATACACAAACATGTTTCCAAAGTTTGAATATAACATGCGCACACACACGTGCACCCCCCTCCCCACATTTAAATATGCACATTTAAAATAGTGGAACCAAAATTTACACTTAATCAATCTAACTGCATGATCTTCTTGACATTAACCCTCATATTTCCTCATCTCATTCTCTTTCCACGGCTTTATTTCCTCCTCTCATCATATCTAGTGTAGAAGCAGAAACAACAATTGAAACTTTCTGTGCAAGCTAAGCATCTAGCACGCTTTGGCACATTTTACATACAATAAATAATTACAATTCCTAATATTAAGACAATAATGTGCGGGTATACAGTAACACCATGCTTACACGTAAGAAGCTCTATTCTAGCTTAATTACTGCCTATGATTTCTGAAATATAAACATAATGGACACCACAGTATAGTATGGGGAAAACATGTTAAGAATTAAATCAAAATATACTTGAGACACACATTTGACACTTCTGAAATAGCAAAAATTGCAATGTTGTTGAAACATTTTTAACACAGTTCTATAAAGCAATAAAAAAAAGACATCTTTAAAATGGATTCATATCAAAAGTAATAAACAACCTTTTTTTTCTGCATACCAACTCTGGAACTTACTATTTTTATACCCAAGTTATAAAGATATTTCTTTTCACACAGAAAGCCTCCTTATGAATTATAACCTGGATAAGAATTCCTATTCCAATCTCACACCTGAGCAAATCAAAAGTAAGAGCTATGAGAATGAGATCCAATATCTCAAAAACCTTCATTGGCAATTAAAGTAACTAATATGGGAGGATGTATTGTGTACTATGAATGATATAGCAACAGGAATGCTACACAAGACACACTTTGTGAACAACTGCAGTATATTTTAAAACAAACACTATTTTATTACTTCAAATGTGTTTGATTAACTAGATGCAGGTGGGAAGGTCTTTGATTCATGGATAATTTATATGCATGAAGTTTCCTTCAGGAGGAAATTTCAATCCTCTTTCAACTAACTGCAACTTATTTGCCTTGTACAATTATGACTGAAGAACTACTACTACACACACACACACACACAGTAATTTGACATTTTTTTCTCCTGTGTAGTAACTAAAGTGTCAGGACCCTGATATTGAACTGATGCGCAACAGGTCCTAGGCAGCATCCTTACTTGCTGTGCCACATCAGTTCACTGAACCACTGCTCCAGACCCACAGCCTTAGTGCTAAAAGCCCACAGACCTATAGCAGTCCAACTCCTGATTGGATGGACAGGCAGCAGTCTCACTGGGCATATAAAGACCTCAACTAGAAGAAGAGCCAGAGCTGCAGTTGCTGCCTTGTCCTATCTCCTCACCTGACCGTATGTTGTTGCCATGCTGCCTCATCCAACCTCACCCCCCAAACCTGCTGACCCATCCCCTGGGATTGGATCTTCCCATTACTGACCTCTGCAAGAACTCTGACCATTGCCTTGACTGCCTCTGATACCAATTGACCTCCTGGCCATCAGATCACATATGCACACTTGACTGTTGCTCTGGACTGCCCACTCCAGCCCACCTTGGCCCACTGGGCATTATATAGAGTAAAAGGAACATCAGTGTTACATGTACAACAGAAAAATTCTGGCTGCATCCTTCACTCCCAGACAGCTGCTATTTGATTAGCAATTTCTGCTTACCCTTTGTGTTATGGCTTAAGATGTAGTACACTTACAAGTGAAAAATAACTAGATGTTGAGGACCATGAGATATATAGTATTTGATGAGTATTACAGTGATTTTAAAAAGTAGTATAGCTTCTGCAAGTGAAATATTGCCTCTATAAGCCATTAGAACTCTGGGAGAGTTAAGAAAATAGTGGATAAAGGAGAATTAGTGAATATAGCTTAAAAGTCATGCACCAGAGGCTGTTAAAAATATGGATAACCACACGGTAAAAAGGAAAGTTCTGTGATAGCCTGAAAGCTAGTCAAGAGATAGGAAATGAAAGAAAGTAAGTGGCCAATTCTCAGCATGGACAGAGGTTAATAGTGGGGTGCCCCAGGGAGCTGTGCTAGGACTTGCGCTGTTCAATGCATTTAACAACGATCTGGAGGAGATGGAAAAATGCTGATGGCACAGGATTATTTAAGTTAGTCAAAACAAGGGAGGATTGCATGGTTCTCCTAAAGCACCTAACCAAACCTAAATTTGAAGGCAAATACATTTTACTTAGGCAAATGCAAGACATGTGCATTGGCAGAGCAATTTAAACTTTGTACACAGTGATGTGCTCTCAGCTAGTTGTAATCTTTCAGTCAAAAGGTCTGGGCCCTGTTGCATATGGTATCATCAAATGGCCTGACTCTCCTCTTACTTGAGCAGGTGTGTAAACTATTGAAATATATGCAGTTATTAGTGTAAAAACTGAGCATGTGAAAGGATAATCTTTTCCAAGGTATCTACTCTATACAGTTGGGACTAAAGCAATGGGTAAGGTATTAGGCTAAATTAAAGGATCAGAAAATACAAAAAGTATTATAGTGCCATTTACTAAATCAATGGCAGGCTTTCATCTTAATGCATTCAGCTTTGGTCACTTCATCTAAAAGGGATATAGCACAAAGAAAGGAGGATTAGAGAAGGGCAGTGAAAATGATTGGTAAAATGGAAGTGGAATAGTGGTGGAAATCTCCCCATGGGGAGAGTGTAAAAATATTACCATTTAACACTTGAAACTTAGGAAATGCACAAAGCAGCAGCAAAACAGCAAGAGTCCTGTGGCACCTTAAAGACTAAAATGTATATGGGCATAAGCTTTCATGGGTAGAACCAACGTGGGTTCTGCCCACCAAAGTTTATACCCAAATAAATGTGTTAGTCTTTAAGGTCTGATAGGACTCTCGCTGTTTTGCTAAAAACAGACTAACACGGCTACCCCTCTGGAACTTACAAAGAAGGTGGTATGAGAACTATGAACATGGCCACTGAAAAGTCAGCTTTTGCTATGTATTGTCACAGTACACAGTTGGGGCTCTGGCCCATGACTGAGACTACAATATATACAAATAAATAAACAAATACAATAATACTTAAGACATCACTGGATGTTAAGTGTTGTCAGACGACGACTTAAAAAGGCAAGTACTGTAGATACACGTCTTCTCTCCCTTCTCTAAACTGAATTACATAAAAAAGGACAACTGAGTCCTCCACTACACCCTGGGCCTTACTCTCCATTGCCCCCAACCTTGTTCAGGGATTTACAACAAGACACACTGAGCACAGCAGTGATGTAAAATGCTGCCAAAGTAGAATGGTAGCATTTTGTACCCACCTTGCACTGGTGAAACTAACTGTATAAAATGCAGGGCAACAGAGTATCCAGCCATGTCTCTAATTACAAAACAGGGTGTAAAAGGCCCGATTTATTTAGTTTATTACCCTAGCCACACTTTACTGGGAAAACATATAGTATAAAACAAAACTTTCTAAATTTAGTAAGAATAATAAAGAGCCATCTTCTAACTAATCAAACAAATACATAAATAAAAAGAGGTTTTGGAAGGAGACGTAAACATAATTGAGTGGGGCTCATTCCTGCATGATATTTAGACAAATGATTAAAATGGTTTAGAATGAAATGAATAAAAATGACATCTGAAATTAAACTAGATTGGATAAAATTACAGGGGCTGTCGTTCCTCAAATTTCAGCCCATCAGCCAGCCACCAAACGGATAAACCTTATTGCACAATTAGATGTATTACAAAGGATGTAACGCCTTCCTCTGAAGTGCTCCTCATGTTACTTTAGGAGACAAAACACTGTAATGGATTGATGTGTGGCCTTTTCAAGTACAGCGTTTCCTGTGTACGGAGGATGTACATAGCACAATTACAAAATTGACTATCAATCACCAATTAATCCCATTGACATCAATTACTAATTTTGTGACCAAAGCTAAACAGAAATTCTATCCATCAGAATACCAGAAGACAAAAACTTGAATAGGAATGTGTACAGGACTCCTTATTCTATAGGGCTCTCCATCAGAGAAAGAGGAACTTACCACTATATGATAAGAGCAAAGGCATTTGTAGAGTTAGGAAGTAAAATACATTCATGAAGATATCAGTAAACCTAAGAGTGTTGAAGGGTGTGAGGAAGCTTCAAGCAGATTTGAAACTCTTGGTTTAATAAGAGGAAGGCAGCACTATTATTGAAAACAACTGAAGGGACCTTAAGGTCATGACACTTTCCTGTACTATAGACTTTCATGTTTGTAAAAAGGTATCTTATAACTATAGCCACAGCTAGGGTATGAGCAAAATGTCTTAGTAAAAAAATCCCTCCTTTTTTTAAAACGATCTTACAAGTTTCAGAGCTGTGTGGGGCTGAAATGTGATCACAGAAAGCTCAGAAATAATTGTTCACAGTATAGAGGGCGATTTAAAGCAACATACAATATACCCATATGCGCGCGCACGCGCACACACACATACACACACGCGCGCCCCAACTCCTAGCGTAAATGTACACATGTACACATACCATTAGCAATTATCTTTGAGAACTCATGGAAGACAAGTGAGGTCTGAGAGGACAGGAGAAGGGCAAATCTAGTACGTATCTTTAAAAAAAGGAATGAAGAGGACCCAGGAAATCATAAACCAGTCAACCTAACTTCAATACCTGGAAAGATACCAGAACAACATTATTAAATGATCAATTTGAAGTATCTATGGGATAATAGGATAATAAGGAATAGCCAGCATGGATTTGTCAACAACAAAACATGCCAAACCAAAAAAAATACCCTCTGACAGGCTTACTGGCCTCCTGGATAGGGGAGAAGCAGTAGACATGATACACTTTGATTTTAGTAAGGCTTTTGACACAGTCCCACATGACATTCTCAAAAGCAAACTAGGGAAATGTGGCCTAGATGAAATTACTATAAGGCAGGTACACAACTCTTTGAAAAAACACACTCAAAAAGTAGTTATTAATGGTTTGTTGTCTAACTGGGAAGTCCTATCTAATGGGGGTCCTTTCTGAGGTTAGGTCCAGGTCCAGGTCCAGGACTAGTCAATATTTTTATTACGACATGGATAATAAATTGGAGAGTATGCTTATAAAATTCGCAAATGACACCAAACTGGGAGAGATTGCAAGCACTTGGAGGACAGGATTAGTATGCAAAATGACCTTGGCAAATTAAGGAATTGGCCTGAAATCAACATGATGAAATTCAGTCAAGATAAGGGCGAAGTACCATACCTCGGAAGGAAAAATTAAATTCACAACTACAAAATGGGAAATAACTGGCTAGGTGGTAGTACTATTAAAAACGAAGTGGGTGATATGGTGTATCACAAATTGAATGTGAATAAACAATGTGATACAGTTGCAAAAAAGGTTATATTATTCAATGGTATATTAACAGGCATGTCATACATAAGGCATGGAAGATAGTTGTCTCACTCTACTTGGCACTGAGCAGACCTCAGCTGGAGTACTGTGTCCAGTTCTGGATGACACACTAAGATGTGGACAAGTCGGAGAGAGTCCGGAGGAGAGCAACAAACATGATAAAAAATGTAGAAAAACCTGGCTTACCAGAAAGGTTAAAAAACTGGGCACGTTTAGTCTTCAGAAAAGAAGACAGGGGACCCGAGAATAGTCTTCAAATACATTGATGGCTGTTGTAAAGAAGACAGCAATCAGTTGTTCTCCATATTCTCTGAAGATAGGTCAAATAGGAATTGGCTTAATATCCAATCTCAATCACCCTTGCTGCAGATTAGGAAAAACTTTCTAACTACAAGCGTAGTTAAGCTCTGGAATAGGCTTCCAAGGGAGATTGAAGACTCTCAGTTATGGGAGGTTTTTAAGAAGAGGTTGGACAAACGCCTTGCAGGGATGGCCTAGGTTTATTTGGTCCTGCCTTAGCACAGGGGACTGGACTTTATGACCTCTTGAGATCCCTCCCAGCCATACATTTTTATGATTTTACACTAAAACTTTTTCTATAGATCTTGTGGCTTTGCCACTTCTAAAGCCTTCTGCATTATATATTAAAATAACGGATACCCAAAAAATATACAGTCTTAAACCATACATCAGATAGTATATTGCCCTTTGTTAAAAGTCTGTATTTTGCACATCACATGAAATAATTCTCTTCCATATAAGCATTCTCTTCTGATGAACAGGCTGACTTAATGCCAGAAGATTTTCTTTGCCCTCCAACTGGCACCTTATTTACTTTCAGAAATACTTCCCTAAATAATCAAATGGCCCTGTCAGACTCTTAGCATAATAAAAAAGCATCCTCAGCCTCTTAGAAAACAGAAATCAATTCTAAATTGTTATATCTTATTTGAAAAAACAGTTGGCAAGCAAGGAAGTGTCTTCTCTCAGCTGATCAGATCTTTCAGCACTGACTGATGGGCTCCAAGCAATAAGGCCCATTGTTCCCAATTAGAAAGGGACTGTGTGCTGTCCTCTTAACTCAAAACCTTTATCTACAAAAAGCACCTAGGTCTCACCATGAAAGGTGGTAGAAGAAACTCCATGACATACAAGCTCCTGCATGATATATTTCATTGACCAAGAGACTCTCCACCTAATAAATGGGTCTGTACTCAGGTTGGACTGACTTATTGCATGAGTTCTTTGGGATCTGTTCACTTCATGCTTACGTATGTTCGCATATGATCTCCCAGATAATTGAAGCCCTGTTCATCTCAAACCCTGTCCCCTTTCCTTTTTTTACCTCACTTCAAAAGACAAGAAAAAGTGACTCAGACAAAAGTTTTCCTGAAATTATGATGCAATAACAACTTGGTACCATAATGCTTTGTCTAGAGATCTAGTGGGGAGAAAGACCACCACTACAAAGAAAGTGAACAGTTCAGAGGCGCTCTCTCTGTGTGTGTGAGTGTGAGTGTGAGTGTGAGAGAGAAAGCAGCCACAGTTACTGGCAAGACTGCTAATTAGTCTATTGGTGTTTTCTAGTGTGATAATTTCATACTAGATGGCTAGAAATGTAGTTGAGAAATTTATCAGCAAGAATCATACTTTTAATTGAGTCCACAGTGAATGATGGCAACATAGGGGGCAAGGAGGGAGATCAAAACCTTAAAAAGAGTCAGTTATATATTGACCATAGATGTGTCTTCTCCTTAGCTGCTTCAAAACCTTAGTCTCTGAAACACTGAAACCAAATGCTTGATAGTTTCCCTATATTACATTTATTAGGATCACAAAAGTGGCCTATTACACAAAAGATCCTTCATTGCCTGTGCCTCAGATATAATAGTCCTTTATCTAATTCTCTCATTAGTGTGTTTTGAATTGAAAGCTATGATTAAAAGAATTAACATTGCACTTGACTGATGATATGCAGGAATCCCAATTTGTTCCTTACTAATTGCTCTCTAGGTATATGTATGCCCTTGTCAATGCAGTATTTGAGCATTTGTGCTAAATGAAAGGGCTAAGACCTCAACAGGTCTTAACTACAAAATATGTACTAATATAGTAAATACTCAAAGTTAAGAGGGAGGTTGTTGCAACCAATTTTTTTCATTGGTCTGTTCAGGACCACCAATGTGGTCTTGGGAGAGGGTCCTGCTTTCAAGAGAACATAGCTGTGAACAGCACCCTAATTAGCATTAGACAGGCCCAAGCCTGAACAGAAAGACAAAGGTCAACAGACTAAAGTGGAGGTCAAGCTACCACAACCCTGTGGGATAATACACAGGGTAACCATCCAAAACACTGAAGCATCTCATACATGTAGACAGCAAACACAATAAGATCCCGAAATCCTCCCCTCCTTTCTCCCTTCTACTCTCTCTCTCCGTTTCAAAAAAGAAAAACAAAATGAAATGACTCCCTTGTCAATGTAGTGTGATCACTAATTAGCAGTTACTCTTTCCTGAGTACAACAAATAAATAGAGGCCAACCCGATCTGACTGGCAGCCAGCAAAAAATAATTATATATATAAAATGCAGGACCCAATTAGCAGCACAGAGGATTAAGATTGGCAGCAATATTCTGCCACAAGAAAGGAATAAAGAAGTTCCATTGTAGTGGAATCTAATCATCTGTAACACCATCAGCCATGCTACCCTGCTCATCTGTTTGTTGATTGGTCTGTTGTTGGGGGGGGGGGGGGGGGGTGTGTTTTTTTGGGGGGGGGGGGGGGGGATGCAGGTTGAGTTGCTTTTTTTTGTTTGTTTTGGGTTTTTTTAAGATTCAACTCCTATAACTAACCACAGACAAGTTGTCACACTATTTACTGTATGTAAACCAGGCAGGAAATAACAAAGGGAAACAGGACAAGCAAGGAGGTTTGGATGGCAGCGAGGGAAAAAGAAAAGGGGAAGGACACGGTTCTGAGATCGGGAAAAGTGGACAAGACTGAGAACTGTGGCAGCAAAAGACCAAGGGAAAGGGAGAAGAAACAGAGTGGGATGGAAGACTAGGGGAGCGAGAAGAAAGACAGAGGAGAGGGAAGAAAGATGAAGATCAAAAGTGATGAGTGACTTTTGGCTACCATCACTAAATCTTGGCGACTGTAAATTAGAATAAAATACCCGAGGTCTAGTCATGCTTTTAAAATGAGGAGTCCATATCTTTCAGCAGTCTTAAAAAAAAATTGATTGTTAGGCTGCAGAACAATCATAAGACTCATGTAAGGAACAACATGCAGCACTGCCAACCCTGCAAGCTGAATATCCATAAGACAGATCAAAATAAATCATAAGCTTGAATTAAAAAATTAAAAGACTTATTTTGAAGAAAAAATATCCCATTTCTTTTTGGCTCACTTTTCTTATATTGGGTCCATTATTCTCATATTTGAGTTCTCAGGAGCTATGCCTGTTCACATATGTGCATGTTTTTCAGAAAAAAATCTTAGTTCATTATGATATATCTTCGTGAGACTCATGGAATGTTGGCAACAGTATGTAGGTGGTCAATTTTAAAAGTACCATGTAGGGATTTAACAATGAAAGGCTCAATGATGTATTGAGAGCATAGAGCCAAAAATCTTAGGCAGCTTGAAACTTTTCCCCATCTATGAATTCAACCAACACAGCTTAAAACCTCAGGACAAAACAAATCAGAATCTGATTCTTAAAGAGAAGATCAATCTTAAATCCTTATTCAGGCAAAAAAAACCACTGAAGGAAATGGGAGCTCTGAGCATTCCATCCCTGTGCAAAACCTAAATAAGAACTCCAGGATTTTCACTATTCGAATACTAAAAATTCAATGCAACAGATGTTCAAAAATAAGTCAGAAATGGTAGCTCAACATCTTACAAAAAAGCAGGTCTTCCATATTTCAGCCTTTTTGCAAATAAAAGTTAGAAAGGGAATAATAACCCTGCCAAACAGAACAATGCAATGGTCTTCCTATCTGAAGACCAGTTTATGCAATAAACTGGTATATTTTATAAACTTCTTACTCCCAAAATGAACTACATTGAAAAACTGGTTAAGGTACAACATGTTTGCATGCAGATGGATTTCTTCCTATGGGTAGCCTCTTTCAGGTCATGTCCACATGGAGACGCCAGAAAGTTAAGGCAAATCAAATAAAGGCGTGAGGGTAATGTGCATAAGTTAAAGAATATTAAACCAGGTGTGGCTGCTTTCATTCAGAAGTAAAGTGATCTTAGCTCACTATAACTTAATCATGGAGGCCACTGTACTTCTGAATGAAAACATCCACATGGGGGTTAACGTGCCTTAACTGATGAGCATTGACTTCACACTTTTAGCTGGTTTGCCTTAACTTCCTGAGAGTCCCCATGCAGAGATGCACTTAAAGGTGTTCATCTAGGAAGATTTCACTGTTAGTATACTAATAGTGCAGTGAAGCTTTCGTGTAAATATTCAGCTCAGTCATATTCAGGCTTTAATCTCTTTAGTTTACACCAGGATATTGTTATTCAGAACAAAACAAGGACATATTAATTTGATTAAATGTATTCCTTAAATGTTAACACGGTGTATTTGTTAATGAAATTAAAATAATATGAAAGATGTAGAACTCATACTCAGGCCGGCTCCCCTTTCTGCCCTCTATACATAAAAAAAAGATTGAATGTCACCAACAGCTAGACTTTGGATCACATTCTTCACTCCTGACAGGTACACATTTTAATATCATGTAAAGAATTTGCGTAAGGCCCAAGAAGAAACATTTGAATGGTAGCTGCAAAAATATGTATTTTTACTGGTAATTTATATGACCCATCATACTACTTTCTATTAGTGAAAAAGGGGATTTATTCAGATGGAATGCCTGTCTAGTTTCTCCTTCTTCAATACCCATTACGAAGTATTTGTTTTCCAAAAAGGTAGACACTTACTGCATTTCTTCATCTTTTCCTGTATGCTCACACTGGAAAGCTAAGCAGAGTTGAGAAGGAAAAGAAAGTTTCATTCAATGTAATATTACCCATGGTATGCAAGCAGCACCTTTAGTTTAAATGTTCAAGGCAAAAGCAGATGTTATAACAAGAGGAGATTACACATTGTGTATGGTTTGCTCAGTTCATTATCAACTTTGAAATTAACAGCCCTGGTTGGGTTCAAGAGAAGATATCTAGGATTTGAAAATAATTTGAGAAATAAAGCTGTGTATTAAAACGAAAAGAACTTGTCTTTAAAATGATCAATATAAAAAAGCTGCATGGGATAGTTATAGTGATATTGAACATGTCAACATGATCGACACTCAAAACATTCTGAACACCATGTCCATCCTGGGAATCAGAATGCATTTAAAAACCTGTGGACCCATTGTGTTTTAATCTGCCAGTTCATAGCCCCTTAAAGCCTCCCTGTCCTCTTCACACCAAGGCTGTATAGTAAATTCACATCAGAGACTGGCAGTTTGAATTGAAAAGAGTTTGAGTTTAAAAAACCCCCACCAAACTAATGGCTATTTTACGCTAGACTAAAGTTTCATTACAGAGCATTGTGTCTCTCTCATCTAATAGTAATTAAGGTAATATGGCATCTAAAGAAAAGATTACAGACTTGAATGCATTGTACATGTTTAACAAGCTTTCATCAGATAAAGTAGTTGCCTCAAAGATCTTCACTGATTCATATACTTGACAAAAGATTTGTTTAAAACTTGCCTGGTCTATATGCTGCAACAAGTGGCTAACATGAATTGCTTCATTTGCAGCAGAGTAACCAGTAAAGGCGTGAGGGTAATGTGCATAAGTTAACCAGAGTAACCAGAACGTTGTGCTTTATTTATTTATTTATTTACCTTAATCAAAGAAAAAAATGCAGATTCTTTTTTATTCGGAAACGCTAAACCAGCACTTAAATATGGAGCCTGATTTTCTAAAGCTCTGAGCGTCTAGCAGCTCTCAAAGAAGCCAAAGACAGCGGCTGTGTTCACATCAGTTTTGAAAAAAATCAAGTCCCTTGTTTAGGACTGGGGTTATCAGATGGACTGGAATGTAAGGCACCCAGTTCCCACTGACTTTTCATGGGAGCTGGGTGCCTAATTCCCATAAACCCCTTTGAAAAATCCAGCCTGCTTAAATGGTTTTAGGAATGTAATTTTAGGGACCTAATTATATTAATCCTATTCATTACAGTAGTGCCTAAGGGCAAACCAAGAATGTGATAAGCACCATACAGAGCAGAAGATGGTCCCAGCCCCAAAGAGCTTACAATCTAAATGACAAGACAGACACATTGAGGGGACAGGGGTAGAACACAAAGTGAACAATGTGATGGCAACAAACAGCATGTTAGTTTCCTGGGTCTGGGGGTTATTTTGAGGGTGGATTTACTTAGGAAGGGTATAAACTAATGGGAAAGAAAACGAAAGGTCAGGGTGTAAGGAGGCAAGGTTGGGGAGAAGAGGGTAAAGAGGGGTAGGTGTGGAGTGAAGACGAGATGAAAAAACAGAGGGGAGAAGGAAAAGTGTTAGAGTAAATAGCCAATCAGAACAAGGCAGAAAAAGTCCATGCAAAACTGTAGAAAATGTCCCAAGGACACTGCATTGGCTGCTTCTGCCCCTGCTGGCTAGAGTCTTTGGTTGATGCCTCTACAGTTTTCTCCAAAAGCCACATAGCTAGAGGCAGGGGAGGCACCACCTGGGTCCTGTATATTTTGGCATCCATGTGTTGCAATTGTAGGCAGCATTACCCCAATTTCTGTAACAATGGCTTGATCTGGTAAAGTGCCAAGAACCTTGTAACTCCCACTAACATCAGTGTAAGAGAGCTCTGTGGCATTAAATCAAAAGTGACCAAAATAGCACATCTGAATAATTACAGGATTCCTATCTTTTCCAAAGATTGCAGTATATGGATTTATTCAATACTTTTTCCTTCTTCGTTCCCAAACTAGACAGTTTAATCGTGACCTGGCAGATCATGACTGGCTGGAATTTAATGCTATTCCCAGAACTGAGCAATCAGGACTTAAAAGTTAGATGGATACATTACTGCTAAGCAGATTCTGAGGTTCAGGCTTCAATCTGTGTGGAGCTGGCAGTGGTTTGTCCCCGTCCCCCCACCTCTCCCCTCCCATTGTTCAACAGTCCACAGAGGATTCTGACAGATGCTAAAAATCATACTATAGTGAAACCAAACCTGTAAAAGAGCAAAAACAGAATGTGATTGAATCAAGTTGCAGACCAGAGTGAAGACAGCCTTGGTAAGAATATCTAAAGGGAGAAAGTTAGTTTAAATTTATTCTTTAAAAAAAGAACTTTTGATGATCTTTTGAAGTAAGACTCACAAAACAGGATCTCAAACTTCTGAATAAGGTATCTAAATCAGTCCAAAACCATCCCTCCAGGCAATTTGCTGATCTATCAGTCTTATTCCACATCGTGGCAGATGGGTAGTCACACTGCTTAATGCACTACTCCAGGGCACTCTGGGTATATCTACATTGCAATTAAACACCTGTGTGGCTAGCCCGTGTCAGCTGACTCGGGCAAGTGGGGCTTGGAATGTAGGGCTGTAAAATTGCAGTGTAGATGTTCAGGCTCCAGCTAGAGTCCTGGCTCTGAGTCCCCTTGAGAGGGGAGGGTCCCAAAGCCTAGGGTCCAGCCTGAGAGTCTACACTGCAATTTTACAACCCCATGCAGCCTGAGCCCCGTGATCCTGAGTCAGCTGACATGGGCCAATAACAGGTGTTTCACTGCAGTGTAGACATACACTCTGATGCTACAATGAAGAGCGTAATATAAAAACCTACAGCAACACACAATATTTTGTCAATGCTCACTTACTGCAGGGATAGCCTGTCTCCCAGAGACAGTCACACTTTAATAGGTAAAAATACTCTGTTACAGAGTTATTCCTTTAACAAATTCTGAGAGTGATGGATGAGGGGGAAGGGGATTGCTAGATGGCATTCATAAACTTGTTTTGAATGTTTGCTTTGCCGTGTCACTTTTTTTAAAGCTACCACTAGAATATATTCAGTACAACACATTTCCAGTGAGGTACATGGGGGTCTGACCATATAACTCATAAGTGGAAGTCTGGTAGCTGAATTTAGAAGCACCACTTTAATAATCTATGCAATTCTTTTCTCTCTCTCATGCCCAACAGAGTGTGAATCTGGTTACTGTATTACTAAAATAATAAACCAACAGCACAGGACACACGAAGGCATAGTGCAGGCAGGTGCTATGTAATTGTCAAAGCTTTGCCAATACGCCTCACTCCTGATCTACAATTTCCTTGCTATTCCAGTCTTAAACCTCTATGGAGAAAAGGCTGCCAAAACTGTGATAATGTGGGATGTTTCTCTGATGTGGACAAATGTCCACTAGGGAATTGAATGAATCCCATAAACTCAGTTTCACTTGTGATCCAAGCCAGAATACACATCTTTAAAATAAAATTAAAAAAATGAAATAAAAAGGGAGCTGTTCTCAATGTTAAAAACTTGATAGAGAGCAAGAACATTCTTTGTTTTAATCTTCAAGCATTGCTCCATAATGAAATAAGGCAGAAATGTGAGTGGAGGAGCAGGGAGGGATTTATTTTCCTTTTTAAATAATGCTAATAAAGTATTAGCCTGTAGAACTGTATGAGAAGCTAAACTGTGCTCCTTTTCATCTTTAAAAGGATTTCTACATTTAAAGAAAAAAGAGAGGTAATTATAAAATAATCAAATATCAGAGATAGCCCAAATGATGATCTTTTAGGAGTAACACTTCTTGAGATAAAAGATTCATTCCTCAGAGGATCATCAGAAAAGGAGGAGCTATTGGTGTATGTATTAAGTTTCCTAGCTGTGATTCAGAGAAGACTGGCATTTTAAAGCAAATTTTGCACCTTATTAGTTTTTTTCTCCCTTACATACTCCATACTCTTACATACTTACATACTCTTATAAATCCTGATCCAACAAAGCGCTTGCACATGTGCTTAACTTTAAGCTCCTGAGTAGCCCCATTAACCGTTAAATGTGGGCTTAAGTGCTTTGGTTACTCTCAGCCTCGGTTTGGGTTTGGAGAGTGTAATCTTACTAGGACTACGTGAAACCCAGCTGTTTTACTTGGTGTACATTTATTCTAAATTTTGCTTTGAGTTTCAGATGCCAAACTGTGGTTCAGATGGCTGCTTTGCTTCTTCATGATCAATAAAATGATTCCCCCCCACTACCACACTGTTGCTTGTCTTCCTCCGGGAAAAGATTCTCATCCACTCCAGCTTGAACCCTCACAGTTCAGCATGATAAAGGATGTAAAAGAGACTTCCTGCTTATTAAACACTCCTACTGCTCAATAAACCCTCAAGATGGTGACAATAATGCCATGTGTGGCAGCCTGAATGGCAACGCCTCACAGCTCCAAAATGGGCTGAGATCGTCACCAAACACATTAAAATAAACAAATACACCAAATCAATAGACATGAGGCCTTGTTTTACACAAGCTCCAAAGGCCACCCTTGATTGTAGGAATGGCCATACTGAGTCAGACCAATGGTCCATCTAGCCCAGTATCCTGACTTCCAAAAGTGGCTGCTGTCAGATGCTTCAGAGGGAAGGAACATAATAGGGCAACTATTGAGTGATCCATCCCGTTGTCCAGTCCCGGGTTCTGGCAGTCAGAGGCTTAGGGACATTCAGAGCATGGGGTTGTGTCCCTAAAAACATCTTGGCTAATCCTCATTAATGGACCTAACTTATTTAATTCTTTTCTGAACCCAGTTACAGTTTATAAAGTACAGAAGGAGCTGAAGAGAAACAGTCAAACAAATGAGTTCTATTCAATTACATCACATGAAGGCAAACAACTAAACATTGACACATTTTGCTAGAAGTCCAAATACTAAAACGGGTGAACTTGAGTGCCTAGTATTAAATGAGGATATAATAATATAACAAGCATCACAGAAACTAAGTGGAATGACGATAGTTAATGAAACACAGTAATACAAGAAAATATATAGGAACACCACAGTAGGTCATGCTAGTCGGGGAGTGGCACTGTAAGTGAACGAAAGTTTAGAGTCAAATATAGTAACAATTTTAAATGAATCAAACTGTACCATGGAATCTCTATGGATAAAAATTCCGTGCTTGAATAAGAAAGAGCATAGCCGTAGGACTATGCTACCGGTCACCTATTAGGATGGTGATGGTGATTGTGAAATGCTCAGGGAGATTACAGAGGCTACAAATATAGAAAAAAACTTTCCTCCTCCGAACCGTGCGGTTTGGGAAAAAACATGGGGAGAAAAATATCTTGATTACAATGAAATTGGGAAACCACCTTGAGCAGGAAGGCTGGATGCAGCCTCAGCTGAACCGCGTCCTTATAGAATACTGTATAAGAGAGCTCTGAGGTCAAGGCCCTAATTTCAGAGACCCTCCTAGCTGAGGTAATGGCCACCAGGAAGGCAACCTTCCATGAAAGCATGAGTAGCAATCATGAAGCCATGGGTTCAAAGGGAGGCCCCGTGAGTCTCGAGAGGACCAGGCTGAGATCCCAGGGAGGCACCGGGTCATGGACCTGCAGATAAAGCCTCTCCACTCCATTGAGGAACCTGACCGACATGGGGTGGGAGAACAGCGATCTCCCTTCTAGCAGCTAACGGAAAGCCGAAATGGCTGCCAGGTGAACCTTCAGTGAGGCCAGCACCAATCCCTGGAGCTTTAGCTGGAGCAGGTACTCCAGGATCGCCTGTACAGGCAAGAGGCTGGATGGAATGCCCCAGGACTCCACCCAAGAGGTAAACCGTTCCACTTAGCCCGATACACAACCTGTGTAGAAGGCTTCCTGCTGCCAAGCAGGACTTGTTGGACCTGCACCGAGCAGGCTCTCTCTTCCTCCGTCAGCCATAGAGCCTCCAGGCCGTGAGGTGCAGGGAGTCACCAGGGGAGGTGCAACAGGTGACCATGGTCTTGGGATAGAAGGTCGTGATGCCTCAGGAGCTTCAGGAGTGGGGCGATCAAAAGGTCCAGCAGCATGCTGATCCAGTGCTATCTTGGCCGGGCTGGAGTGGTGAGTATAACATCTGCCCTGTCCTTTATTTTCACCAGGACCTCGGACAGGAGCGGAATGGGCGGAAACGCGTACATGAAGGTCCCTGTCCAGTCCATGAGGAATGTGTCAGAAATCGACCTAGTCTCGTGACCCCGGGGCGAGCAGAACCTCGGACACTTCATGTTTCAGGCCAACATGAGTAGGTCCAGTTGGGGAATGCACTGCTTCTGGAAGATCATAGCCACCACCTCTGGGTGCAATGACTAGTCGTGGCAAAGTAGAAATGACCTGCTGAGGCGATCCACCTCGTCGTTCCTCACTCCCGGGAGGTGAGAGGCAGTCAAGTGGAAATCATGCCTCATGGCAAAGTCCCACAGATGGATAGCTTCCTCACAGAGAACCAAGGAGCGTGCTCCCCCCGCCTGTTTATGTAAAACATGGCTGCAGTGCTGTCCGTCAGCACCCGCACTGCTCTCCCTGTCAAGAATCGGAGGAATACCTTGCACGCTAGGCGAATGGCCCTCAGTTCCTTCACGTTGATGTGCAGGTGCCTCTCCACCCCCCAACCAGAGCCCCTGAGTGCCTAGGTTGGCGCTGATGTGGGTTCCCCATCCTACATCCCAAGTGTTGGAAATTAGAGTGACCAACGGGACCAGTTCCTTGAACGGAACGCTCTTCATCACTGCCTTGGGAGTCCGCCACCAGTTTAGGGAGGCTAAGACCGGCGGGGGAACTGTGACCACCCGGTTCAATGGGTGTCTGCTAGGCACATGTGCCGAGGCCAACCATGCCTGAAGCAGTCTGAGCCTCAGGCGAGCTAGTCTCACTACGTATGTGCAGGCTACCATTTGGCTTAACAGCTGTAAGCAGTGCCTGGCTGTTGTCATAGGGCATCGGTGCAGCTGGGAGATGATAGAGACCATTGCCTCGAACCGTGGTTGAGGCAGGAAGGCTCTGGCCTGGGAAGCGTTCAGGGTGGCCCCAATGAATTCTGTGTATTGCACTGGGGTTAGTGTGGACTTCTGCTCATTTATGAGGAGTCTCACCCTGCTGCACGTGGAACAAGTGTGGGTCATGCTCTCCTGCACTTGGGATCTGGACAGCCAATCGTCCAGGTAATGAAAAATTTGCACACCCTTTCATTTCAGGTGGGCAGCCACTACTGCCATACACTTGATGAACACCCTTGGAGCCAAGGATAGGCCAAAGAGTAGGGCCGTAAACTGGTAGTGGGAGCCAGCCACCGTGAAACAGAGAAAACGCCTGTGACTGGGGAAGATAGACACATGAAAGTATGCGTCCTTGAGGTCAAGGGCGGCATACCAGTCTCCTGGATCCAGGGAAAGGATTATGGAGGCTAGGGAGACCATGAGGAACCTGAGTCATTTGACATTTGTTTAGACGACACAGGTCTAAGATGGGTCTCAGACCCTCCTTCACCTTGGGGATGAGGAAGTACGTCGAATAAAACCCCTTCCCCCTTCTGCTTTGGGGCCCCATTTCCACTGCTCCTATGTTGAAGAGGGTGTCCACCTCCTGCAAGAGGAATTGCTCGTGAGAGGGGTCCCTGAAGAGGGACAGAGGGGGAGGGTTGTTGGGGGGGGGGGGGGATAGAAGTAAACTGTAGGACATAGCCCCCTAAGACTATCCCAAGGACCCAATGGTCTGAAGTGATCTTTGTCCATTCAGGACAGAAGGGCCTTAACCTATTCAGGAAGGGACAGCGTGGATCCAGGAGAGCAGTCGGAGCGCCACCCTCGGGCGCAACATCAAAATTGTCTCTTCTAGTTGCCCGACCTCCTGTGGGCCCTTGCTGGGGAGCTGAAGACAAGCTGAGAGGCTGATTTCCCCTTCTAAGATGCTTGAGCACCTTCTTATGCAGATGCAGAGGCTATGGCCCTGCCCACCGAGTCAGCAGCGTCACAGAACATCTGGAGCACTGCCCTAGCCACTGTGGTTCCTTCCTCCATGATGGTGGTAAAGTCTGCAGACTGGTTCTGAGGCAGGTCCTCAGAGAACCGACTGAAGGAGTCCCACAGGTTGAAATTGCATCCACCCAGGAGGGCCTGATGGTTGGCAATCCTGAACTGCAGGCTTGCCGTGGAATAAACCTCTCTCCCAAACAAGTCCAGCTTCTTATTGTCTTTGTTTTTGGGAGTGGACCCTGGCTGACCTTGCCTGTCCTGCTGGTTAGCCCCATCTATCACCAGGGTTCCCGGGGCGGGGTGAGTGAACAAATACTCAAACCCTTCAGCCGGGACATAATATTTTTTCTCGGCCACCCTTGATGTAGAGGCAACTGAGGAAGGGGTTTGCCACAGGGCCTTTACAATCTTAAGGACCCTTTCGTGGACTGGGAGAGCCACTCTCACTGGGACAGCCGCTGCCAGCATATTAAAGAAGCTATCTTCAGCCTCTTCTAACTCCTTCACCTCCAGCCCCAAGTTGGAGGCCACCCGCTTGAGCAACTCCTGGTGCACCCTGAAATCCTCCAGTGGCGCCGAGTGGTCCCGGGAGACTGCCTCATCCGGTGAGGAGGAAGAGGACTGCCGAGGTGTGTCCTGCAGGTGCGCCCCCCTCATGACGAAGGGTTGCACCCGTTGACAGTCCCTCCATGGAGTCCAACTCCTCGTCCGAGGAGTGGTGCCTATAGGCCTTCTCCTCATGGACTGCACCCCCAATGACATAAGGGATTGGGGCCCCGGCCCCATCTGGATACCCCAAGGGGCCCAATAAGGCCATTGTTGCAGCCATTGACCCTGGGGCCAAACCAGGGCTGACTACACCACCTGCTGTGACACTTTGTGGGGGCGTAGGCTCTCCCGACGACCGTCTCACCCCCCCACCTCCCGGGAGACCCTGAGCCACTGGACCAGCGGTGCCATGTCCATCCTCGGTCCCGGGCACCCTTCCATGCAGGGGACCGCCCTCTCGATGCCTCCAACCTGGAGGAGGATAAGGACAGCCTCCGTCGCCATGAGCGGTACCAACGAACGGAGGTGCTCTCTGAAGAGCTAGAAGTACTGGAGCGTCGTCTCGGTACCGATGGTTTCTGGTGCCACTTGCCTTGCGGCTCTCTAGACACCTTTGGTGACCGAGGTCGACGCCGCTCCTAACTCCTCAGTGTTGAGCCGGACTTCAGTGACCGGGCTCCGCATCGTGGATTGCGCACTGCCAGGTCCTCCAACGGCGATCGGGTTCTGCGCCGCCTCGGTGCGGGCGAACTCCTTGGTGCCGGGGATCTGGAATGAGAGCTGTCCGAGCGCTGCCTGGCAGACCTCAACCGGTGCCGCTTCCTTGCATGCGGTGCCTCCAGTGCCGGGGATCAACGTCGGCACCGAGAGGGAGACTCCACGTCCCATGCTGGTGCAGGTCAGCTCGATGACGCCGACTTGGAGCGACTGCTGGGGGAGCGGCTCTGCTCTACCCCCAGAGACCGTCCAGTGGGAAATCTTCCTCCCTGTACCAGGGATCTCCACTGCCCTTCAAGGGGACCCAACACGAGTTTCCCCCATGACACTAGCCCCTTCTCCCTCAGCGGAGGGGGGGACGGAGGTGCCATAGGCAAAGCCAACAAGGCTCTTGCCGCCTGAAAAACCTCCGGTGTCGATGGCGTCGGTAGGGGCACTCTCCCACTCCCAGGCACCAGAGAAGACTCAACGGGCCGGGACTGGTGCATCTCCATACTTGACCCTGCCCGTACCGATGGCGCAGGGGAGTGTCCATGCTCCGCATGCTGCTTCTTCCTCTTTGATGCCAGTAATGTTGCACGGTGCCGAGTCGAGGCCAGTGCCAGCGGTGCGCTCTGTATCGAGGTCACACTCGGTGCAGAGGTGGAGCGGGCCAGCTTGGATGCCGGGTGGAGCGCTGCCTCCATCAGCAGGGCTTTCAAATGGATTTCCCGGACCTTCTGAGTTCTCAGTTTAAAAGCCCTGCAGATCTTACACTTTTCTTTTCTGTGTGCTTCCCCCAAGTACTTAAGGCAGAAGTCGTGGGGGTCGCTGAGCAGGAAGGCCTTCCCGCAGGAGGCACATGGCTTGAATCCTGGTGACCTGGGCATAGTCCAGCTGCTCAAAGTCCCCGCAGGGATCTGCCTTATCTCTAACTACTCTAAACAAAATTTAACCACTACCTAACTAAAATTAACTTAGAATAACAAACAAGTTCAAACAAGAGGAATAGTACTTGCTGAGAGCAAGGCTAGTTCCAGCAACCGTCACGGGCAGAAAGAAGGAACTATGGGGGCTTAGGGTCGGAGGAGCTTCATATGCTGCGGCATGAGCGTGGGGCTCCAGGGGGTGCCAGAGCTGGCCCTACGGGATCTGTAAGGGGAAAAAAATTCCAGGAACCATGCACGGAAGCATGCACTCACCTATAGTGGAACGGACATGAACAAGCACTCGAAGAAGAAGGAAGTGTTATTTACCCATTCACATAACACAAGCACCAGAAGTCACTTGTTAAACCTATTAATTTAATCACAAACACAAGGAAGTAATTCTTCACACAATGCACAGTCAACCTGTGATTCTTGTTGCCAGGGGATGTAGTGAAGACCAAAACAACTGAACAGGGAAGAACCGTGAGACACTTTCAACCCTACAGATTAGTTTATGTTCTCAATAATATCTTTACAAGAAACAGGACAGAAACTTTTGAAAAATGAGCAATGAAATTAGCTCTCTTGTATTTCTAGGTCCCAGAAGGATATAGGTAGAGTGGATACAAACATGTGGACCTGCATCCGATCCACATCTACTGGAATAAACTTTTACCCGACCCGTAATCCACCCTCCCTCTTTTAGATTTAACCGCATCCGCATCCACACCCACACATTTAGCTGTTTTGGAGCCAGAAGCCTACCATCAGCTGTTGAGCCCCTGCCACCCCAAACAGCTGATGGTAGGCGGTTGACCACAGCCAGCTGCCTAACAGCTGTTCAGCCCCGCCCTCCCACCTAAGAGCTATTGAGCCCTGCCTGCAGCCTAACAGCTGATTAGCTGTTCACTGCACTCCTGGCTGACAGCTGCTCCAGCCCTGCCCCAGAAGTCACAGAGGTCCTGACCTCCATGACCATCCGACTCACGATCCACAAGAAATGGTCCGCAGTTGTAAAGCGGATATTCGCGGATCTGCAGGGCTCTAGGTATAGGGAGCCATGGCTGAAGGTTTTGCAGGCCAAAAGGACACACTTGGCTAGCTTCTCTTCTACATCTGGCAGCCTCTCTAGCTTACCCACTGTTACAAGGCCCCTGTGCATCTTCAGCATATTAAAGAATTTTAAACTAAGAATTTTTAAATGTTTACAAATCTAAGGGATCCTTGCTCAATTGGCCCAAAACCCACCTTCCTCTTGGATTAAGAGAGTGGAAAATTCAATAGAAAAGATAGAGAGAGATAGCAACAATAGCCTTCTTTTAGCTAGGCATTGTAGGTGGCACACATTAAGGGTTTTGCTGTTATAAAAATTAATTTTAAAAAAGTTAAAATTGTACTTAATTCCAAGATTAGTGCAATGAATATAAGCATCAAACACACACTTTTGGGATGACAGAATTCCTCTGAAGTGGTGGTGAGTACAGAACAGTAATATTTCTTGGCCCCTGGGATATGAATTTCCATTCAGACAAAAAAACAACACTACCCGTGCATGTTATCATCGAAAAATGCAGCTACAGCATTGCCAACTGCAAGTGTTTAAGTGGAAGTTGTCAGGCGCCCGAAACTGTGACATTTCTAGACATACTACATATGGTCTTTTTTGCCTTCTGGTGGCTTAGCCTTTAGGGGTCACATTTTCCAGCTTTATTCTGCAACTGTAAGAGCTAGAAATTTACTTTTCTTTTTTTAAAAATAGAAAAAGCTCAGATTCCCATATAATTGCATGACTCCATGAGCTAGGGCTTAGGAAAAAACAGCCAACTGTCACAAGAATCCCGATAAAAATTGAGAGAATTGGCAACATTACAACTATAGTATAATGTAGCCTAAAGAACACCAACCATGGAAGTGTAATGTGGATGAGGAATTCTAACATCACTGAGTAATTTAAAAGTAGGTGTGAAAAAGGATGGAAAACAGGGAGACCAAATGGACCATTTCATTAAGCATTAAAGCCCCCAATCCTACAAGCTGTTCTGGGTCAGTCATAGGAGCTTAACTGTGCAGAACAGCTTGCAAGATTGGGGCTTACAATGCTCTAGTTGTTAGGGAAAAGGAATCTAGAATCAGTGCTTGATAATGTTCAGTATAGATTTCTGACCCGCAGACTGCATGTACTCCCCCCCCCCCAAAAAAAAAAAAAAAAAAAAAAAAAAAAAGAGGAAGCAAAATACTTAAAAGCAATAGATTTCAAAACCATCCACGTGTGTGCCAACATTTCTCTCTCTTAGTAAGTTCAGTTTTCCCTAGAGGTCTGAAAAGGAAAAAATATGTATATACAATATTTAGTTAGAATTCAGAGCACTCAAAACAGCAAGAGACAAACAAGCTGTAGAGGAATCTGTATATGTTTGTTGCATTCAGTGCTTTCATTCAAATTGTTTCCCCAACTCACCTTTCCTCTGGCCTGAACCCTGAAGGAACAAGAGTGCCTCTAGACATCAACAACAATACTCCTTAAACTGCATGAATATCTGGACGCCTTCTTGGTCTCTTTCACAGAATCTACATATAGCATTAATGCAAGGTGCCAGGATTCATTCTCTGGGGTAATTGGTTTGAATCAGCCTCTGGTTAAAGTTTAAACAAAGCTGTTGGCCTCTGCTCAGGCACTATAACACAGTGTTCCACACCACAAAAACCACCAAATGTTTCTGCAAAACCTACTAGCATACAAGAGACCTACCACTCTGAATCAAGTGGATGATAAATGTTAAGCCACCAGCATGCAGTTGGAACAGCAGGGTTCTACATTATTGTGAAAAGGAAAGCATTATAAAGAAAGGAAATGTACAATAAATGAAGTTAAAACTGATTTTAGGCATCCAAGACAACAGCATTCCCTAGCTCTCTCCTTAATAGGAAGTATTTATATTGAGGTAACACCCAAAAGACTGGCGCCCAATTGCACCGGGCATTCTAAGAACTCACGCAAAAGGCCATCCCCACCCTGAAGGGATCATGGTGTAATTAGTATCTTCTCGCTGTCACACTGCAAGCATGGCTTGTAACTCATTGCAAATCCCTCCAATAGCAAACTGCTTAAATATCAGGCAGTTCCCCCATGCCTCCCCCAACTAGCTGTTAAGAACAGGACTTTGTATGCACTTCTGCCATTGACCTTGTTAATAATAAGCAGAAACCCCCGCCCCAAAAGAAAATTCATCGGAAATGCAATTTAACTTTTCAAAAAATATTTTACCATGTGTATTTTGCTGGTAATACAACATTACATTTTACGTTAAATTTCAAAGGGCTGAAAGGTTTACTGCTTCCTAGGAAAACTGAAGTTTAAGTCACAATCACAACTGGACTTTTAATGGTGCATTTTATTAACAATCTAATAAATTACTCAGAGTGCTTTTTTAATGCAATTCACATACATGCTCAAACAGAATCTCTTAGAGGTGGGAAAGATACAGAGATCTATTTTTCCAGCTCTGGAAGCTCTACTGGCTGCTCTTGTCCAAGGATTTCCCTAACAGGGACCAACATTGCTCTGTGCTATCTAATATGGCAAGTAAAGTTGCTCTGTGTTTTTAAGAGAAAAATTTTTTGGGGGGGGGGAACTCTGGCACTGAGGCCACGTTGGCTTCCCATGCAGAGGTGCCTTCAGAGGAGATGGAAAGATTTTGATTGCATATGGTGCACTGTTTGTTTTTTTTACCTTCCTTCAGAAAAGCTGTTTGAAAAGGAGAGTTTCTGAACTGACCTGAAGCTACTTGATTTTAATTAAAGTGTGGACAGAGTCCATTGTTAATACTGATGTTTCTTCTCTGGACACCATCCACTACTGACATCAGAATATTTCTTTCAATTTGTAAGGCCTGCCAGAATTACAGGAACCAAAGCAATCTAACTGAATGAGGGAGAAGGTCACCAAGAATGGAGCCACAGTTTCCATTTTTTTACCCTATTAAACTGAGGGTTCAGACTGGAAGGACATGTTTAGGAGGAAGCTAAAAAGAAGGGGGGGAAAAAAGTCTGATGCACAGTTTGGAGGGAGCAGCTTTTCCTAAGGTGCAAGACTAGTTGGCAATGTTTCTTAAGGGTCTAGTCCACGAGGATGCATATCAAAGTTCATGCAAAGTGAATTAAGGGGAAAAGTTACCAGTTTATTCCCCAGAGTATACCCAGAATTCCTCCGGCATCTTGAAAAGTGAGTTATATTTAGATGCACCATCTGAACTCTACCAACAAAATCCCTACCGAGTACCCTCTCCTACGGTTCCTGAGCCTCATCCCTTAACACATCCCAGAAGCCAAGGAGAAAAGACCACCTTTGCAGTTGTCCCCCAAACGCTAACGTTAGGATACTAGCCGCAGCACAGACATGCAAGCATCTTGTGTGCTATCTGGGCTACCTTAATTCTGGACTGGAGAGCCCACACCTCTAGCCAAGCAGTTGTAGCCAATAGGAACTTTTAGCCCATGTGTATACACGTGAAGATCATTAACCCATTAGTTCCATGCCCATCCAATCCCTGAGAAGCTTTGTAGAGGCCAAAAAAGGTAGGATTCAATATCACTGTGATGGTGTTTCTGCCGATTGTCATACCAGGCTGTGGTGGGGTCTACAAACCCCACATGAGTCAGGAAAGGACTAGCGGGCTGCTACAGACACAAACAGCCCCATCCCAGGACACATGAAACAGATGTCCTGCTTCTAGGGAGGAGCTAAACATGGAAAGCCCAGCTCAGGATTTGCCTGTCTGTGAGGGAGAAGAGATCTTCAGTTCTCACTGTGGGGAAAAAAGGCTGGCAGAAGGAGCCAGGAATGAGGGAAGCCGCTTCCTCTCAAGGCTTCCCTGAGAGAAGGGAAGAGTATGTTTCTTAGTGTTGATTTTGGACTTAAGGTATCCCAGATGGGGGGAGACTGTTCTGTGACCTAGCTGGAAGGCTATGTCCTCTCAACTCAGGAGTCAGGCTGCGCAGAGCAGCAGAAGACCAGGAAGGAAACAGAGGCAGAGCCACCACTGCACTTCACCACACCAAAAAAGAATGTGCAGCCACACATGCACTCCTTTTAAATCTGGATATATAGAGTCAGGGGCTAGCTGAAGGTCAGCACTGCATTCCTGTCAAAACACGGAATAGGTAGGCAGAGTTCGACTTTACCTAGGTCAATGTGCTGTAAGAACACCTGATCAGTGTTAAACATTCAATCTTCACATGGCAAGTAGTGGAGAAACGTGAACAGACCTCTCTCAGAAGAGGTCACTAACTAGATTACAAAAATCAAATTTTCAGAAGTATTTTGTTTTTAAGTAAAATCTCTCAACTGTGCTCTTTCAGTGGAGAAAGATTTTAAACAGTTTTTAGTCTGCACATTTGCAATATTATCTGCTCCCACCATACCCTTTTCCATTACAACTCATTATACATTCGTCTTTTAAAAATACTGTATACAAACACCTCATTATAGCATGCAAATTATTTGGTTGCCAACCTCATTAGAGACGGTGAACTGTATTAAATAAGGCTCCTTTCCCCACTTCCTAAATGAAGAGTATTAAAACAATCCATACAAAGAGATGGAGACAGGTATTAAAAACTAGAGAACCAAGCATCTAGAGTCTCTTTTTGCAATACATCAAATTAAGATCACATTCTGCCATAAGAAGACAGTTTATAAGAAGACAGGTTTATTCGCCTGAATGCAGCAGTAAAATAAAACATATATAGCTCAAAATAGCATATAGCTTTTGGTTGCTTTTGTGTGTGTGTACATTCGTTTGTTTTTTTCATTTTCCTCCCATTCTAATCAGCCCAGTTATCATACAATTAGCCTAAGGAAAAAAAACTGTAGTTAAACAAGCCACGAGGGTAAAACAGTAATATATTAAAGCTGCAGTGATCTCCAGGAAGGCACGATCAATGCATACTAAGTTATCTCATGGTTTCAAAATCCTACTCACAAAAATGAACAGGAAAAGCCAACCAAACTAGTTCCAAGACTGAAGAAGTTTGGCTTCTGCGTAAGTGATGCATATATCAGATCTTATTTCGGGTGAGCCATTTTTGCCCATCCTGAATTCAATAAACTTGCATAAGAGGACAAAGTTAAAAATGATGGATAAATCTTAATGGAGATCAATAGTTAATTGCAGTGGTGTTGCAAATTTAACAGAGAATGTATTTACTTTACATATAACTGCTAATCCTAAACTTTGAATCACTAAAATTATATTGTTCCTCCAATGGAATTCATCCAGAAAACCAAACTTACTCCAATGCACTTCAAGGATTAACTTTGCAAAACTCAGAAGTATATTTGGGATTCTTTATTCATAACAGAAACAAAACAGAATTTCCATCTATGGCCTCCTGGCACTGAAAGGCCAACAGCTGTGGAAAGCTAATTTTATTTGAAACCCAGTGGGCAAATGCTCTTGTAGTTTGTGGAAGACACGTTACATCATGTGAACTGCGCACAATCTGTTGCGGACAAAAGAAGCCTATTTATACCTATAAAGCTCATCTCGTATTCAAGATAAAATCCACTTAATATTCAGTTCAATATTCAGCAACAATTAGTGTACACAGGTTTTGAACAAGTTACCCTGGGACTAGTATGAAAGCTTTATGAGCAAACAAAATAAATCCAAGAGAAATGTGCAAGAAGTTCAGAACATTCATCAGTTCCAAATATTATAAGAAAATGATACGCTGTGGGAAACTAGAGACTTTAAAACTAGCTCCCCTAGTTAATCAGTCATTTGTTTCTATACTTAGGAGCCAATTAAACAAAATGTTGTGAAAGTACCACAACAGGATCTTGCCATAAGAAGCTGTAACCATGGACAAATGGTATTTTCTTCAAAGCCTGAGCTAGACAAAGTCCAGAGTTCAACTCCCCAGAAGACTAATTTTCACACTTATCTGTAATTTAGCAGAAGATTAAAGCAGATTCAGACCATTAGAAATAAAATACAGGGTTTTTTAGTGGTGGTGATATCACCGGAATCCTTTGCTATTTTGTGTCCTCAAACACATAACATTAGAATTACTGTTTGGGGAAGAGGCTGAGGGAACTGCATAAGAATTCACCAACAGGCCAAGCTTCCTGTTTGAGGAAAACTGACTTCAGCAGGAAACTGAATCACCACCTTCTCACTGCATTTAGTTATGTTTTGGGTTTGCTAGTCTAATACAATATCTTCACTTAGAGTGGCGTGTAGAGGACATATGCTGCACCCCCTACTAGCACAGGTATAAATAGCAATGTAGCAATGTAATAGCAATGTAATAAGGCACTGTTTAAGCAAGCAGAGTAAAGACACACCAGAACCTTAGGGTACATACCCTATCTGCCAAAGCTACGTCTCCCACGTCTACTCTGCTATTTTTAGTAGCGTAGGGTGTCCTGCTGCCTCCCTGCTGCCAAAGCCTTTTCCTGCCACAGGGAAAGACTGGCTGGTAGAGGCAGTAGGAGCTTTCCACTGCCCCCTGCCAAAGCCTTTAACTGCTGCATGTAGCTACACGCTGCCGCGTGGATGCAGCCAGCTTTTCACTGCGGCATATAACTCCATGTACCCTACATACTGCTGCCAGTGTAGATGAGGCCTAAGAGTCATTCCCAAATCCTGAATTCACAGTTACTGTTTTGATCCTACATCAAAGTGACTCTCAGAATTTCTCTCTATTTTTTATTGCTTGTTTTAAACAGGCATTGGGAGCCAAAATAGTAAGAAACCGAAACAAGCGACTAAACTGAACAATATTTGGTTTGGTATCTTGGACTTGCGCAGTTAATAGTACAAAATGGGAAGATTTGATACAAGAACTAAAGCTTATAAGCTATAAATCACTGCATTGTTGTTAGCAAACATTTCAGATGCTTCTAGCTGCATTCGTTATCAACAGTAATACAAGACAATTGACAGAGAGAAGCATTCTAGCTACTTTTGTTCTACCTATATTTGATTTTAACAAATTATGTATGCTAGTAGGGTGCCACATTCTTCTGTGAGAAGACAAAAAAGCAGCCTGCATTCATTCATTTTCCAGCCCATGCTGAGACCAAATCTGTAACAGAAATATATGCCAAAGAATTCAGGCCAAGAACAGTGAGGTGCAATACCCACATAGCTCAGTGACAGCATCTTTGCTCGGTGTAGGACAGATGATACTGCAGATTCATGAGGAGGACCAACCTCAGTTCTCTGCCACCTGTTAATATCAGCTATTCGGCATTTGCTTTGTGTCAGGACAGACCTTAAAAAAACAACTTTAACGTATGTGATTTTTTTTTTTAAATCTCCAGTCATGGAGATTGCAAACTTAACTTAGATTGCTCTCAGACAAAAATCAGAAAATACTTCTTCTTGCATGTGCACCCCCCTTAAGTCAACAACTAATGTACCACTCCACAACCACTACACAAGAGATCAGCATGCTGCACAACATTCACAGCACCACTCGAAACACTTTCATTTAGCTTGTAGTCAAGCCTTATTTCATTCGTGAGTCTCCAGCTAGGGCCCGTGAAAGTTCAAGCAAGCTGAGAGAGTCCCACCTATCCCCCAAGTCTCCCCACTCCTACCAATAAATCCTAGGAACCACACTCTAAAGAACTTCAAGGATGGTTTGGTGGCTTGTTCTCCCTTCTGTACCATTCCCAAAGCCATGCAGCCCCACTATGCCTCCCTCAGTCTCCAGAATGTATTAGATGTCTGTTTGCTGCTCCTGTATACTAATTAGGAGGGATGGTGCCTGTCTCCCCCAGCCGTCTTAATGGACTGAAGAACAACATGCATCCAATATCAGCCATTGGGTTGGGTGAAAAGGGTGGCCAACGTGTAACCAAAAGACCAGGAAAGGCAGAACTGGAGTAGGGGTGGATCAGAATGAAAAAGATTATTCAAGATTAAGGAGGTACCTGCAGAGAGTGGGGTGGGGTTGTTTCACTGCGACTGAAAGCTGTATAATTCAGCTAGTGAAAGCCACTTAAACTGAACCCTGTATGTTTTATCCACATCTGCTATTTCTTTCCCTTAAGATATAGCCAGACTGCAACACTCTATAGTCCCGATACCATACCAGGGCAGCATTATGTGGTATGGATCTGCTAGAGGCTAATGTAGCGTGGATGATCAGTATAGTTGCAGCTTATTGATTAATATCTTGCTTCTTTTTACTCAGTAAACATTAGCGTAAACATTTTACTCTAAACAGTAAAAGAAAGGGGACAATATCTATAAATTGATTGCCACACAAGTTAGTGGAAAGACATGCCTGTATTTCCTTAAGTAAGTATGAAGAATAGGAATGTGTTTTAGGATTCCATTTTTTTAGTTGACTAGAATGGTAGAGATCTGAAACCATATTCAGATATACACCAAGTCTCCAAAGAATAAGGTGCAGAATTATGCATTAAACTGATTAAGAATACAAGAGTCAAATAGCCTTCAGTCATACTATTGGTACTGAAAACAAAGCTTAGTATTTGAATGACATCTCAACTGGTCCTGTTAGCAAGTTGTACAGCTAGTGGTATCAGCTATTCTACCAAACAGGATTAACAAGCTTTATGCATTATTATAGATGTGTTGCCATGCAAAAGGTCTCTCTCTCCAACTCAATAAGTTACCAGAGAAGTGAAAGCAAGAATTTTGATATACTCTGTGTTGAAGATATAAAATAAATGTTACCTCTGTTTATTTTCACTGTAATATATCAATTGCCTCTCTGTAGAGCATGTCTCTAGTTATAGCATGTTTGTTTTTTTGTAAATGTACATAACCTTTGGTTGTGCACTTCCAGTATATTTGGCATTGGGAATATTTATCATTATAACTCTGGTAGAACATAAGCAACTGAAGAGATAGGTCTAAATAGCTGCCATACTCTATGCTAGTTCACTTTTGGAAGAGGTCTGCTCTTGCACCAAAAACTTAAAAGTGAACTAGCACAGCTCATCTAAACTGGGGAAAAGGAGGTGTGGAATTCAATACAAAAATAAGTTTAACCTGCCCTCTCCCCCCATCCCTTTTTATTTATTTATTTTTTTTTAACCCCCAAAAAAATCTTTTCTTCTTTTCCAATATCCATTTGGTATTTTCCTGTGCACGGATGTTAACCCAGAACATTAGATATCCAAAACGTCATTGCAATTCCTGCTATTTGTAATGTCACAGTGGGCATTCTGATATAGCATCACAGAACAAGGAAGTACCAAAAAGATTCCACAATGGCACAAAAAGTTTTTTTTAAAAGGTTATGTAAAAAAATTACTCCTAAGTTAAATGATCTCACTGCCTGGATGTTGGGGACAGGCACCATACTTAACTCAATGTTCCTCTTTAGAAATTTGCAGGAATTGGCTCCTTTGCAGTCTTTTGCTAGTATATTTTTTTTACACATCAGCACTGTATTTCCCAATACATCTTACACCAGAGACAAGTACTACTTCTTTACTTCTAAAGTCAGTTCCAATGAGTAAGCCCAGCTGCATCATCTGCTCAAATAAGAACATCACTAGATACAAAGGAACAGTTTTAAATAGCTTGTGCCACACAATGATATGGTGTCACACAAAAAAAGTGTACAACATAACTGTGTCAGAGGAAAGATACTCTAAATAAAATCTTACTTCTACTCTGATCTATTCTTTCCTTGGACTGGAATGTAAAAAGTTCATGTTTACACCAAGTGTCTGATGTGAACAACACTATTTTATAATGTGATTAATTGCCGAACAAAAAGTCACTAAATAATTTACAATAAAGACTCTAAAAGACCATTAGAATATATTTTGCCATAACATTTATGACTGGCCAAATTGTAAAAATTTTATGGTAAATCCTTTTTAACTCCAGTTCCCTGAACTACATGCAAAACCTTGTTTGTTTGGTTTTTTTTTTTTAAATCTGATCTCATTTAGCAGCTCTCTGGATTACATTTTGTATACTGATTGTTTCCATTTCAAACATGAATTGCAAAGAATCAGAGATGCTTTCTAGAAAGAAGGTGAGGAGACATTCTTCAAGGGCAATGTGCATTCTAATGTCAATAAACTTCTGAAATATTTTATTTACTTTAAATCCTTTTTTATTGCAAGTATTTTTATTTAGTACTTGTCACGTACATCTAAGTATATGCACTCAGTCCTCTCCCACTTTAAACAAAACAGTTTTTCAAGATAAGGAATTGAAAAACTAAACACAAAGATTTGACGTCACAGTTCTAAGATACCATAGCAAACGTAGCAATCAATCTTCACCTTTCCCCTGGGAAACTTTGCAAACATACAGTTAAACATATTTTAACTACTTCACCTCTGGGAACATTTATTGTAAAGCAGCTTCTATGCTGAAAGATTGAATTTGCTGAGCCACTTTTCCCTGTGTCCCAGCCCCATCCCCATCCTCCAATGCACCCCTCCCAGCTGAACACTGTTCAGTCTCTTCCCATCCTAATGGCCAAAAGAGATAGTACAGTGGTTCTTAATCTTTCCAGACTACTGTACACCTTTCAGGAGGCTGATTTGTCTTATGTAGCCCAAGTTTTACCTCATTTTAAAACTACTAGCTTACAAAATCAGACATAAAAATACAAAGTGTCATAGCACACTATTACTGAAAAATTGCTTACTTTCTCATTTTTACTATATAATCATAAAGTGAATTGTGACCCCCCAGGTTGAGAAACACAGAGAGCAGTATAAACCTGTCATATATGTATGTATATTTTAGTTTGCAGTGATTCGCTAGGGCTTTTCATGTAGGCTGTTGTAAAATTAGGCAAATACCTAGATGAGCAGACATACCCCCTGGAAAACCTCTATGTACCCCCAAGGATATGCGTACTCTGGTTGAGAACCACGGAGTTAGTACACCCATAGTGAACTTGCTTCTCCCCAACCTAGGGTCTTTTTTTTTTTGTTCTGTTTTGTTTTGTTTTTTTAAATAGGCACATCAAAGACAGGTCTCTGGTAAGACATTTGGTCTTTGAAAAACAAAAAACATTAGTCTGGAGTCAGGATCTCTCCCTTCAGGATACTTTGAGAGATAGCAAGCAGCATGTTTATTCAGGCCAATTGTCAAACAACTGCTATGTAGAAAATGTAAAACATTCATGATTTCATCTCTGATGTAATTACTGCAAACTGCTTGTATCAGAAACAAACTTACCTGTTTTATTCAGTTAATACCATGGAAAATATTCAAATGTCAGTAATTCTGTTGGCCAGTACAGCACGCTTCAGTAGTTTCATCCTTTATATGTCGGTATTGCTACATTTTGCAATACGTGATAAACACTTCAGTAACCACGGGTTGGTTGGCGTTTTTAGACCACTCAGAACACTATAGCTACAATTTATTTTCTTGATACAACCCAATCAGTACCTGTCAACTAAACACAGGTGGTTTACATTTGTTGTGGCTAAGGGAACAGCACTGGCCAAAACCTCATTTATATAAACCCTTGAATTAAAAAATAAAACTTCACTGCTAGGCTACTCAACCAGTCTCAAACTGCATGTGGCTCTTCCGGGCTAGATACATAATGCAATCTTCAGACCTGGCAAGTTCTTCCTTCCCTCTTCCTCTTCTAGAGTTACAAATGGATACAAAGTAATCACAGCCTGACTTCACATTACAACACAATGTAGAACCTGTACGGAATGGACTTACACCAATTTTTATACTGTAGTAGAGCCTACAGGACAAACAATTTGGGGCCCCACAGAGCAAGTGATCGTTCCTGCCCCAAACGGCCTGCAGTCCAAATGATGGCAAGTCATTATGACGCAGTGTTGCTGTACCATGCCAATATACTGCAGCTGTGCAAGGCTGTGTCAGAAAAATGAAGTGGCTTTTAAGCTGTTCAAGATGGAGAGTCATGCTATCTATAGATGAAAAGAGCTATGTAAGTGCTAAACAGGCTCCTATGATTCTTTCATGCAATAATTAAGGCTATATAATAAATTAATGACTATTTTCACAACATCCTTGTGAGGCAAGGAAAGATTACCCCTATTTGTAAAATGAGGAAGTGAGTCTCGGAAAGATTAAGCGATTTCTCCAAGATGACACAGGCAATCTGTGGCAGAGCTAGGGACTCATGTCCCACTCCAGCACCCTTCTCCCATTTGCTTAATTTTTAGGGGCTTTCTTCTCTGGCTAACATGACCCTGAAGTCTCTTACATTACTAGTTTCCATTTGTGGCTCTTTCATTTCTGTTTGTTATTGTACTATTATATCTGTCTCTCTTTACAGTCTGTTGTGTGGTTTGGTGATAAGATTCTTTTTTATCTTTAACTTGGATCTGTAGAACAACCATTGCCTTAACCTAATTTAACACTCAGTTTATTAGCAAAAATTCTGACAGCTTAATTAATTAGGCAGCACCATACAGTCAAAACAGAGACGTATTATTATATTGAATATGGCATAGCTGTCAAAGAAAAATTATAAAGAAAAGTGTCACCATTTAATCTATTTAGGGGCTTCATGTAAATAATTTGAGATGCATTTTTTTTTTAATCCTCAATAACTACATTGACTAAGTGAAGCTATAAAGGAAGTGTTCTCCTTCAGAGAAGAAATCCTGCACATTTTACTCATGCAAGCAATCCTGTTAAAGCCAGATGGTTTACTTGTTTTAACACTGAAGTATCTTAAACTTCTAAACTGCAGCTCCTTAATAACCTAGAATTAGCTAAAAATCATACCACCATATAATACTTTCTTATCGCCATTTGCAACATGCTAACCCTGGTGATGAAGTTTCACTTAAGGAGGCCTGCTCTTGTACTATTAATATATTTCAAACACACATTCACTGTTTCCCTAAGTTTTGCAAGATATATCAGTTTTACAGTCCATGTCCTCCTTATCCTTCATTTCAAGAGGAAGCTACAGTATCCTTGGCTACAACCTTCTCTCTTGTAGTCTATGCAAAAAGATTTCCCATGACAGATCGCATTTGGCCATCTTTGACATAGCCAAATGAAATGTCATCAGAAGTTGCACAGAAAATGCTTGTTTCCACTAATTCAAGGTTACTTAGCCTACTGTTTATAGGATGAAAATGTCACACATTTTAATAATTGGAAAAAATCTGTCAAATTTCTCAAGCTGCTAACTATAGCTCTTTACTCTATATTGATTATATGCTACTAGAGCAAAATTATTATCCTGGCTTCCGGACCGAAAAACAATACATTTTCTGTATTTGCTCTGTTCTTATATATGCTAAAATATTGCTATATATGACAAGATACTTGTATATAGAAGCATTTCTTACTATTAGAAGCCAAAACAATGTTAATACACAACTATTGGCAAACCTTACACTAAAAATCAATTTAAGATAAAAGGCCCTGCAGCAATTATTAGACAATATAATAATCAGAAGCCAACAAGTTGATCAATACAAATCATCTTGAAAATATAGCTCAGTATCTGGTGTCCTCAATTTGACTCCCACTATAGTAGAAAATGCCCTTTGCTCCATCAAAAACTGCATCTTTCCAGCTGACCTTCCATATCCCACCCCTCCTCCATCACCACCACATATAGAGGCAAAGAGAACATGGCAGGTGGGGCTAGTGCAATGCTGACAGCCCCACAGTACCAAAGAAATAGCTGCAATCATGTCATTTGGCTCATTAAAACAAAGACCAGGTCCAACAGGATGGTCTGAGGGTCAGGCTACACTGAAAACTTATAATCGGCATAGCTACATCTCTCAGGGGTGTGAAAATATCCCAGGAAGATGGAAGAATTCTTCCGTTGACCTAGCTACCACCTCTCAGGCCGGCGGATTAACTACAGTGACAGAAGAACCCTTATAGTCACTGTAGCGAGTGCTTACACCGAAGCACTACAGCAGTGCAGCTGTGGTGCTGTAGCATTTTAAGTGTTGCATACCCTGAGACAGAGACATTGTGTAAGAACTTGCCAATAGTGGATCAAATGATTGAAGGGGCTGTCCTCCCCCAACAGAGATTCATCAGAATCTAAGCTTAATTATTTGAGTTAAATGTTAGCCCTATTGGTCATAAACATAAACAAAGGGCAAACCAACTCTCCAGCCTCTGTTTCTGCAGCAACAACAGATGCCAGGGGTGTGAACCCCAACACTCTTCTCAATGGCATGTTAACTCTGAGCACTCTCTTTGCAGGACCACTTAGAGTGCCAATATTGTTCAAAAGCGTAAGGTTCAAGATATCTGCACAAAAGAGGTATTCTGAGGATTCCATTACCTTCCCCAGTGTTCATTTCAACACAGACAATTACACCATAATTAGTATCTAATCACAGGCCACATGAAGCTGCTTTAAAAGGTTCAACTCACATTCCACAGAGGAATCTCCACAAAGTGCAGTGCACAGTGCAGTTTGCAAATGATCCCTGAAGCTTGCAGCCCCTGGAGTCTTCGTAGCACATCATCTGAAAGTGGCAGAGAAATAAAGCAGAGAGCAAAGAATACGAGCTTCTCTAGAGTTATTTCAGGCCACATGTGGTTGCCTCCTGCTGCCTCTGCTCCTGCTTGTCCACATCCAGCCAGAAGTGTAGGGAGGCTTAAAGGACTCAGAGACTGGTGGAAGTGGGTATTAAAGAGGAAGGAAAAATGTTCTGAATAGGGGGAAGTGAAAGAGGGACACGTTCTGAGCCAGAGAACACTTGTTGGGAATGATTTCAGAGCTGAAGGAGTGGTTCTGAGCTGTGAAGAGGTCAGAAAGAGTGAACCAGGATTCTCAGCCTGAGCAATAGGGTAGAATGAAGAGAGTTGAGGGGGTTCATAAAGTTTACAAGCTGGGAAGGGATAAATTGGTGGATGGGTCACATCCATCAAGAGACCATAGGGTCAGAGCTGAATGAGAGGGGAAAAGAGTGGGACTAGGAGAAAACTTTAAAGTGAGTCACAAATGGATAAATACTAGTTTCTCCCATCCTTCCCTTTTTAGGTAAAGCATCCCAGTTTTTCCACTTTGATAATATGATCTAGTCCTTCCAGGGAGCTATAGTGGAGCTTTCTGCAGCTTGTCTCTCAGATTCTCTGCTGTTACTTCTGCTTCTCTCATAGACAAAGACCACCACACATTCCTCCAAACACTATCCAGCGAAACCTCTCTGCCCACATGTGCGTGTTTTGGTAGTGACGTGTGCCTGTGTTTTCAGTGGAGGCTGTTATTGTTTCAGATCTCTGGTTCAATAAAGGAGCTTAATTGTTTTTTAGGTTCATCAATAGTGAAGGGCAGCTCTTACACTCACCAGTTTCAATCAGGTTTAACCCAACCCATACCAATACTCTGTTTAGCAGCCTTATTTTTAAGAGAAAATTTGTGTGGTTGTTAGGGTAGCTAAGTGGAATGGTATCCTGCTGAACTCTGCTCATATCCTGAGTATTATCTAGAACTATCCATCTTCTTCACTCTGAAAGCAAAGAGTTATAAAATAAACCAACCAGCCACAGAATGAATTAGCTTCTCTTTCTGGGTGTGGCAGACATTAGAGATCTTCATGGTGCAGCTCTTTTCCTTCTAAAACTCTTTTCTATACAGAGTTATTCTCCTTCCCTTCAACATAGCTGGTTGACAGGATGAGTAAAATAGCTCTACATATCCATAAAGCATTCAGGACTGACAGTCTTAGGAGTAAGTTGTAAAAAGGGAAATAGTTTTTCCAGCAGGATTTTTCATTTTTAAAAAAATGTGTCAATGTTTTTTTCTGAAAGATGACTGAAAATTTGGCTGAGCCAAACTAGTACTCCAGTTTAGAGAGACTATATATAGTATATATGTTCAACTAATGCTGCCTGCACCAAATGTGTCACCTCATTACAAGCAATTAAGACAAAAAACATTGAATGCCACAAAACAGGCTACTGACAAGCCTTCCTAAGCTATAACTATTCCAATCTGCTCCTGTTTCCACATGTGAATTTTCTTCTTGAATAAACCCATCTTCTGGCATTTCAGTACTGATGTGAGTTCATTATTCACCAACTCCACCATTTCCTCCACCTGTGCTTCTCCCACTGCATCCACACCTGCCCTAGAACCAGGACTGCAACTTCTTGATAAGCCTTTCCCCTACACATAGGCCTGTCATCACTCTTTTCAGGGAATATTGCGGGTTGCCAACTTTTTTACATGCTGGTAACTGGACCCCCAAGGCCTCATCCCCTGCTCAGCCTCTTCCCTCAAGGCCCTGCTCCCGCTCCACTTATACTTAAAAGGAGGCCCCATATTGTTCGGAGTATAAAAAGGGCAAATCATGTTAATTGGGTGTGATCATCAGCTACTTCTTCTTTTGGGCTTCTTTTGTGTTGGTTAGGATCTTTGTTCTGAGTTAATATACACTTAATAAAATACTATTCGTAGTCTTAGTCTTATAGCTCTTAGCTCTCTAGCACTGCCTAGCTCTCCACCTCTCCACTCAAGATTTGAGGAACCAGACATCTCTCTATCAGGTCATCAGGAAGGGTGAGAGTATATTAATCCAAAGCGTACAATATATCACATGCATCTTTAGAACAAGACTATAATCCTGATCATTATCCATTTGATTATTCATTTGTCTATTATTCTACACAATCTTAATAAAAGTCTGTAAACCTATACATATCCAGTTATCAGTGGGAGCATTCCTGTAGTGCACACCAGGGGTCCTTGTAAAACCCTTTGTAGCCTGATTCCAAGACTAGAACCTCATTATCTTCTGATCAGATCAATTGGCGAGCCTTTAACCCCACTCAAATTACTAAACACCCAAAATCAGGCAATAGGTCCCAAAAACCGGACACCTGGCAACTCTAAATGGCACCCGTGCACAAAAGCCAAAACACAGATGGGTGGCAGATATTGGACTGCTCATGGACACCAAAATTAGTGATTAAGAAAAACTGAGATGGTTTGCTGTACACATGGGTGCCCGATCACACCCCATGTTATGACTCAATGCATCAGAAATGTTGGGGACTGCAGAGAAATTGAATCTTGATCACAGTCACATGACTATATAGTTTCATCTGGTGTGCAAAAGGGAGTTTGGGGCAATGGGAATATGGGTAGCGTGTACAAGAGTTGGGGATACTAGTGAAAAATCCCTTGAAGAACTTCTCTAAAGGGCTGGATATATGCTTAGATCACAGCAAATCTGAATATCACAAAAAAGAACACATTGCTAGCAAGGAACTTCCTGGTGGGCTCTAATGGAGGATCTGATATTTGCAGTCATCTTAGCTAAATCTATCGTAATGAGATTGAGAGGAACAGGATGATTCTGAGTAACATAAAAGGACTAATACTTGGATGTTATAGAACAGCATTTTTGTGCTGTCTTTAGGAATGGCTTATTTCAGGATGATGGAATCTTGCATGAGAGTTTTGGGGGATTTGTTAACATTGGTGACAAGGAGTTGGATAATCATCTAGAATACAGTTTCAAGAAAACGCAGACGATACAAACAAAATTACTTTTAAAAACTGGGTCTACTGGATAAGAAAAAAAAAAATGAACTGTCCAAAGACATAGGAGTTTGACGGCAAACTGAACCATGCACCAGTGGGGTGGGGACTGGAAGACTATCTTTTAAGGTACTTGCACAATGGTGTCATCATAGGGCACTTCCTTTAGTTTACTGAAGTCAGTTACATGACTAAAAGAGAAAGCAAAGAAGCTGTTGACTGACCTGCAAACAATACGAGTGGATATCAGCCGCCTTGTGGATTTGGCTTTTGATGGAGCCAATTAATACCCTGATGCTTCTCTGGAATTTAGACATTCATTCACACTGAATAACCACTTGCATTTCATGTCCACTATGCAAGTCACTATCTAAAGCGATCAGTAAGGTCTAATAAAGTTCTTGAAGTTAATGATTGTTGGGACACAACAAGAACAAACAAACAAAAAATCAGTAACTCAGGCAAGAAAGACATCGAGAACATCATGTTAAGAGTCCATCTGTTAAACAGTTACAGCCTTTATTTCCTGAAATTCAATGAATGAATTGACAGATGGCTGTCATTTTCCACCGATTTTATATTTTGGATAATCCGGAAGCATAGGAAAGGATGGAGGACACCAGGAAATGCAAATATTCTCCTTTGTGATTTGAAAAATACTGAGTCTTACTCATCTTACTCAATGTCATGAAGTAATTTTGTGTTAGATGCAAAACTTCAGCACTGGACTAGTGTGCTCCAGCACTGACTTGCTTGTGGCAAAAAAGCCATACTAAAAATAGATCTTCCAAGCCTGGCCTAAAAAAGGATAATGAGTTCCACAGCAAAAACAGAAGAAACAAGAAGTGACACTGACGTAAAGTTTTCAATGCGCTGTACGGTTAAGTGACAAAGCGTTTTGAGAACTTTTGTAATAAAAGGCACTACAAAAAAAATCAGATGGTATTGTATGGCCAAACAGTATGGAAAGATACATCCTGGTAGACCGCTAGTGTCTTCAACATGATTTTTTCCAATCTTATTTTTCCCCTCTTTCTATTGTGCAATGTTTGTTGTGCACTTTTCCTCTGTGTGATTAAAAGTGAAAGCTAGTCAGCAATCAGAAAGTAAAGTAGCTCACTCATAAAAGCAAAACAAAAATACCCACTGCTGTTTATACAGCAATAATAAATCTCATTGCTGAAAGATTCCCTTTCTGTTTTAAAGGAACACAACTTGAACCCCACATTTTTGGTTTTTTAAATGGAGCTAGCAGTCACTTCAGCTAATACACTTTCCTTTGTTTTCCTCTGGCAATTCATGTGGTTTTATAATTACATTTTCACACTTTTTAAAATGTTTTTTTCTGCCAATACAAAGACAAACACAAACAAGGGAGACAAGCTATTGTCAATAGGGGAAAAGTGTCAAGTCTGAGAATTAAGGATAAAGAAATTAAAATACCATACTTTTTGTTTACCTTCAATCAATCCCCATGTTCTTACCTTCTTTGCTGATTCCCTACGTATTGCCTATTAGAAGGGGAACTGGTTGGAAACCTTATATTTAGGTTGCCTAACACTTCCCATTACAAGACTTTTTCTTTGAGAAGCTCTAGTATCTCCACTGTTTGCAACAGAAATTTGATATTCAAAGGAAAACCAAAGGCTACATAGGTGCCTTTTCTTTGTCCCATGAAATTTTGTTCAGCTTTTGCTGAGATACAAACTTTTTAAAAATATCACTTCACTTCTCTTGCTTGTATCCCTCAGAAAACTGCAAGTCTGCCTGAATGGCAACTGAACACTAACATTCTACAGTTAGGCTGATGTCACTTCCCGAGCAGCAGCTCCCTCACACCTAAACATATGCACTGTACTGGGCAAACCTGGGAGAGCTGCTGGAGCAGCTGTCGGGGAGGATGAAGGGAAGGCAGACTGGTTCTCAGGCCCAGCACATGGCCTTAGTTACCTTTGCACCCTTGAGGAAGAGGGAGAAAAGAGTGCGAGCTTGCTGAACTAGGTCAACATCTTCAAACACTTTCAGACCAAGAACATGCCCCAGCAACCCATTCCCCCTTATCCTGGGGCTACACTTCCTCCCACTCCCTGAAGCAAGGGGGCAGGGTCCTAAGGGAGAATACCCTGGTAGCCAGCTCCTCCATCTTATATCAAAGGGGCTTTGGCTCATGTGTCTCCTCTGACCACAATGGTGTCCGTTACTGAGGTTATATACTTTCTGGGAGGGTGGGAATGAACATGTCTTACCTAGGTTTCCAAGGAACCCTGTGAAGTCACAAACTGTTTCTGGTAATAAACTAACAAAAATAATCCAATAGTAAAAGGTAGCCAAATGGTAGCCTTAGCCAAAAACAAGTTATTGGGCTCAACGAAGGGGTAACTGGGTGAAATGAAATGGCAAGTGATAAACAGAAAGCAAAACTAGATGATCTAATGGTCCCTTCTGGCTTTTGACTATGAAACTAAGAAGAGTAATTTTTACTCAGATGTGGTTATTTCAGATCAGTTTCATTTAGCTTTGACAATCTGCTTCAGTTTAAAAAAAGTCAGTGATATGTTCTAGTAGAAAGCATAGGCACAAGCATACTTGCCTTCTCTTTTTTAACGTATATGCCAGTTGTCTATGACATAGTATCTTTAATGCTGGTACTCCAAGAAAAACTCTTCAGCCTGTCAATTATCTCCTTCCAGAAAATGGCAGTAGGGGAGTTATAGAATGACAAGATTCTTCCAAAGGTGGATAGCTCGTGACATTAGAAATACTAGTGAACACCAGGCCAGAGTCTGCTGTGTGTGTAAATCCAAGGCATCTCCAAAGTTGCTCCTGCTTTACACCTGTACAAGTGAAAAGAGACTCTGATCCAGTGAAGTCATCTCATCAGCAGTCTGACTAGTACCTTGTGTTTAAGAGTTCTTGACATCTCTACAAACTAAAATGTAGAATGATGACCTTTCCAAACTCAAGTACATAAATCATCAGTTCCGGCTGCATTTTTTTATCCTAGTCTGAACTGATGCCAACGTGAAAGTGCCACTAAAGTGAACCCCGTCCCCCCGTCTCCCCTTTCTTGACATGGGCTGCTACAGTAGCATCTGCTTCCTACTCCTTATGTAGGTTAGGATGAGATTTTGTTTTGGTTTTTTAAGGAAATGATAGTGCTGCTATTTTTAAGAGCTCCCTGGGTAGCTGCTAGTTCAAAAGCTGTATATCAAGTAACGGAGTTCCACAGCAGCGTTGCCTTAATTGAATGCTGATTCATGTCAGTTTCAAAACAGTATTCACACAAAGGCTAATTATTAGCATTACTCTCATATTAGTGCCATTGTAGTATGAGAGCACATATTTAAAATAACCATGGTCTTATCTACCAGGGCTATTATGTTACCTGCATAGGAGTCCCTATACAATCATAGAATCATAGAATATTAGAGTTGGAAGGGACCTCAGGAGGTCATCTAGTCCAACCCCCTGCGCAAAGCAGGACTAACCTCAGCTATATCATCCCAACCAGGGCTTTGTCAAGCCTCAGCTTAAAAACCTCTAAGGATGGAGATTCCACCACCTCCCTAGGTAACCTATTCCAGTGCTTCACCACCCTCCTAGTAAAAAACTTTTTCCTAATGTCCAACCTAGACCTCCCGCCCTGCAACTTGAGACTGTTGCTCCTTGTTCTGTCATCTGCCACCACCGAGAACAGCCTAGCCCCATCCTCCCTTTCAGGTAGTTAATAAACTAAGTCACTTAGAAGTCACTTAGAGTGGAGGGACTTAAAAATACACTTCAGAAGACTGGTCTTGATTCTTTTTTCTTAAAATGTTACACGATAATTCATTTTCAGTAAAGAGCTTTCACTAATATGGGTAAGTTTGTGGTTTACCACCACAAGAGTGCCATTTGTGAAAAGCATCCCACACTTCCAGCTTCCCACCATCTTGCGCTCTCAGTTCCATCCATCCAGACTCAAAGGAGAGTGCAAAAGGGCACAGACAGAGGATCAATACGACTATAAAATGTCAGGGACCTGTGATGCACTCCATGTCATAGATAAGCTCTCACCCAAATAGTGCTAAAGTAAATTCTTTTCTTTGTGTGTCAAAATATTTTTATTATGTGAGATATATGCATCCATGGATCAGGGCCACAGTTAAAGTTTCACGTTCTGCTCCATGAAAATAGGACTATCAGAACTGTCTTAGGAAGTGGTGTTAAAACCATAGCCTGTGACATGGCAGTGCAGACATGCCCTTTGTCTCAGCGGCCAGGCTCTCCTCCTGCTCTTCCTCTTGACTTCAGGTCTAGCTATTTGAGATTTTTTATGTCAAAGCCCTTACTGATCTATTTTTACATTTTAAACTATGTGAGGTGCTTAAAGGCATCAGTTGATAAATAGACTCTGAATTATATCATTACCACCACCTTGAGAACAGTATTTGAAGCAATAAGCAGGGGTTCTCAAACTTTTTTTTCTGGGATCCCCTTTGAAAATATTTCAGGCTGATGACACCCCCCGCCCCAAGCCATGCCACCCACCACCCCATGCCCTGCCACCCTTACTTCTGCGCTGCTGCTGGGGGCAGCACTGCCTTCAGAGCACCCAGTCAGCAGCTGCTGCTCTCCAGCCAGCCATCTCTGCAGGATTCTAGCTGTCAGCCATGCAAAGCATGTGCAGGGGTTGACAGCTCACGACCCCCCCATAATAGCCTTGCAACCCCTTGAGAGGTCCCAACCTCCAGTTTGAGAACTCTGCTGGAGAGTTTTCTACATCAGCAGAACACCACTTTAAAATCCATGACTACTAAAGATACATGCCCATTGAGAGTTTTTCTTTTCTGTGAGCTATAGACCTTTAGTCACACCTGTATTCGTTAGTTGGAGGGAGGAGAAAGGCAGAAGGGCTGATTTTACTGGGAATTAGTGCTCAATTAGATCTGCTGTATGGAGCACAGAGATCTCGCTGTCCAAGTCCCACTGTTGTTAAAGTAATGACTTTAAAGTGTACCAGCATTGTTAATCTTAGGGGGGAGTCACATGACTGATTTGCCATGATAAAATCCATCATAACATAAAAAAATCCACTTCTTGGGGCAGAAGGGTAAATAGATACGAAACATGCCAGTGCAAAGGAATAAAACTCAGAACAGTCTCTGCTCTACATCCTACTCCCCAGCACTTCCCATACTCCAAGAGTCGCACAAACACAAAACAATATAAAATGATAGTAGGCAACTTAAGAAATAAAAAGCTACACTGAATGCTAAATTCTCCATGTACTAAGCACCACTGTTTGTTGGATTTCATCATGAATCAGTCAGTTTGGGATGCTGGAGTTGTTCTGACAGGGTCTCCCCAACATACTTTGGGTTGGCTTTTGTAATTCCCTTCATACTGTTGGGTCTTTAGGCATTACTCCACATAAGTAGCTACATTGTTGTTGGATGTATTACCTATTCCAAAGGCAACAACCTATTTCTGCTCCATACAGTGCACAGTAGTTACCTATCAAGTTTAAATCTCCATGAGATAAGGTTTAGGATTATGTTTTTGACTATTACCAGAAATACATGGAGTTTTCCTTTATATCAAGACCTTTCTTCACACAGCTTTACTTTTCTATAAGATTGGTTTCCAATACATGTCAAATTCTTTGATATTGTGCCGTGAATATTTAAAAAATACAGGAAGTTTTATTTTAGTATTTAATTTAAAAGAACAAAATTTTCTACTCAAAACAGTGTTTTAACTTAAGCGGTTTGGAGGAGAATTCTTTGTTACTTTTTAAAAAAACAAAAACTAGTTTTTCCTTCAGAAAGCAGCTTCAACCCAAGCACAATTAGTTTCAAAGACTCATCTGAGACTGGAGGAGAGAGGAACACTGATGCTTTCAAGTTAAAAGACCAATGGCCTGATTTTTTTTTTTTTTTTTAAACAATTACCAAGCGCACAGGAATCCCTCTGAAATCAGGAGGAGCTGCAAGTGGGTTTGAGCCTTTGAAAAAAAAGTCAGGCCATTCATGTTTTACAATCCTCAGCATCCTAAGTCCTTCACAGTCGTTAATATTCATTTGAATAATAGCATGAGTAAGTTAAAAAATGGTATATAGTTAACTACCATTTTTGTCATACACGAGTTATTAATAACTAAATTGCATGGCAGTGGAAGCTAAAACCCCCAACTCAAGATCAGGGACAGATTATATCAGGTGCTGTACAAGCACAGCAATGCATGGTCCTCGCCCCAATGCACTTACAAAGTGATTTGGGGAGAGACTCAACAAATGGGTTTATCGATAAGGGGAAGACGGACAAGGGTAACAGCAATAGTGTCATGTGTTTACACAGGATAACGAAAAATATTATTCCTTCTAAGTTAGTAGTCCCAAGTTAACATTTTTTAGTGGGAGACAGAGAGGGAGGTATGTATGTGCTGGGACTGTGGAGACAAGAGAGAGGCAGACGGGAGAGCATGCAAGTGTGATAAGGTGGGAATGATTGAAATGGAAGGCCAGATGTGCGGAGTGGAATTGTTGCCCAGGGAGAGGAGGAGGGAGAAGTGAATGTTTTAGGTACGTGAATAAGGCTGTTAAATATGCAACTGCTCTCCAAGGTGTGCAATCAGTGGTACAGATGAATTCTAGGGTACATTAGTCACTTGGCCTTGTGCCTCCTGCCTAAGCACCTGATTCTTCATGAGTGTAATTCCACTGAAGTTACCTGGGTACAGGTTTTAATGTTCAGGCCTCAATAACACCCCCAATAGATAGCTAAACACAGTCCTGCACAGAGCTGAACACATAGTATCATGGGTGTTTATTTACATGCTGCAAATTCTAATTTCCCTTTCGTTTCAGACACAAGCAGCTGCTGATATTCAGCACAATCCTTCCAAACTCCATTGGTATATGCTGTCCTATGTCTCAGGACCTTAACTGATTATTAATATATTAGAGAACACTGCTGCAATGCTGACTGCCCCTGGAAAGAGAAAGGAAGTAGAGCTAGGAATTAATTATGGAAAGTAGCTGAGGGCTAAAAACTGCTGTTAACTCAGAACCAGGAGTGATCCGAGTGGAATCACAGCTGTCTAAGAAATTGCACTAAGCAGGCATTAATGTAACTACATGTGGCCCATCCTGACCTACAAATTCAGTCTCACAATTTTAACGGAGATACAGTTACTTCAGTGTTACAGTCTCTTTCCTTATTTCACCCAATCCCTCCCACTGCATAAATAGGTTCAGATGATATGCATATCCTATTCTTATAGAGCCTTCTACTAGAAAGCCTTCTACTGCTTTCCCAAACGCAATGGATCAACAAGGCACGGACATTAGAGTTAGACAACTTAGTGATCAAAGTGCCCAAGTCCTGCCTATAGCATAGCTTCCACCTCATTTCTATCACCAGTGGAGCTACACCAGTGGAGAATTACCACTACAGTGTTTGCTAGGAGGCCTTGTCTTCAGGAGGGTGACCTTAATTGCTAACAAATTTCAACTACGTGAGCATAGACAGGAGAACACAATAAGATTTCTAGCTCAAATTGTTGAGAGACACTAGACCTCTATCACCTCACTGCCTTGAATTCGACATGCAGTCTGAATTTGGAACTTAGTTAGCAAAACTCATTGCTTCCTATTTCACACTCTGTGGTTTTATGTGAATGCAGCATCATGCTCTACACTGCCACTAAAGAGCACCAAAGGAAAAAAAAAAAGTTAAACTGACAGCCTCCTGAAGTTCATTATCTCGTGCTTCACCAAGTCAGAAAGGATCTGGAAGAAAAGATACATGCAGCTTACAAATGTTTGGGACATCTTTTAGGTAAATGTGGATAAGTTTTCAACAAACCTTCAAAACTTGAGCATGCTCAATTTAGTTTAGTTCCACCAACCACCTCCCTCCCCAAAGCCACAACTTTAATAGTTGTTTTAGAACTGCTTTATTCTCCATGTGGCACCTTATTTTAATCCTACCTTTCCAATGGAGCTCAAATTACATGAGGCCTTTTAAGCTTGTTTCCTTATTTTTTACCAGCTCACTGACACATAATTAAGCGCTGAAAGCTTGCTCAGCTCTGTACAAGATTCAAAAAGAGTCTACCTCCAAGTTACTTATAATTTGCACAAAGGTAAAACCAGTATTGGACTCTCTTTTTAAGCCTCTGCTACAGATCTGTGTTAGCTAAGCTCCCAATATGGTCAAGACTGCAAAAAATAGTACCGATTGCCGAAAGAAATGAACAGTAGACAATCTGAATTGCTGGATTTTCAGATGAAATACTTATCAATCAGAATCTAAAAACTTCGATGGTAGTGAAATTTTAAAAATACCCCTTTAAATAAAAACCTCATTATTTTCTAATCTACTTATTTTGAACAGAAAAACATGCTATTTTTTTTTTTTTTACTATGCAGACAAATGCTGCAGAGAACAGAAAACATTAAAGGAAAAAGCTATACAGGGTCAAATGTATTTTGCATATTTCCCCAACAGATTTTCCTGTTTATCATTGTAGTGAACCTGAAGAAGTATGAAGTCAAAAATCAAAATGAAATCACCATCTAGAAAGAAAACAGATAGTCTACCATCCTGTTCAAGATCAGGAAGCACATTATTAGTCACTAGACTTTGAAGCCAGCCAGCTCAGAAGAAAGCCTGCCAGTATCGATTAGTCAGTTCTCAGACTTTTCATATCATGGTCTCGCTTCTCAATATTGAGGTTCCTGGCCATGATGCCGTACTTTCCCTGCAGCAACTGTAGTGCTCGCTTACATGAAAGTCATATTGAGATGGCATAAACCCCTCATTCCTGATTTTATTCATTTACTGTTCTGGAAAAGAGGCAGATGGTGCTGCAAAATCAAGGGTTGGCAGTACCATGCAGTGAGCTGAATGTCTTATATGGATATTTTATAATGCCCCACATCCATGTGGTATCATGATACACAGGGCATGCGGACTGCATGAGAGAGGGAACAGAGGGCAGTAAGAATGTTACTTTACTGACAATAAACCTATCTGGCTTAGATATTGCCAAGTGTAAGACCAGAGATGATATGAGTGTTTTATTTGAAACTGATTCTCTGTGTTTTTCAAGAGTTTAGTTTAAAAACAAATGCATGTGAAATGTCCACCGACCATGGAGTTTAAAGAGAGCAAAGACGACACATCCCTCCCCGAAGAGAATAGGTGGGCTTCGCTGCATACCCCAAAAGGTATACAAATTCAGGCTATGCCAGCCCAGGGAAAGAGAAAGGAAGACCATGTTAATTCTAAAGTCATGGGGACCTCATCCAAAATGCTGACAGTAGTCCCCTCCTCTTTCAAACAGATGGAACTTCCATTTGAGTACTTCCTTTAATCTCAGCTGCAGCATTACGGCATATAGAGACTGTGGTTTTCTCTCAGATTGGCAGGTTCCACACCATTTAGAGCTTTATGACACACATGCACACTCCACCTTAGACTCCATATTTAAACCCAGAGTAGCAGTGCAGATCGCAGAGCTATGGTGGGAATCATCATATAGCAAGTGGGTCACCTCATTCTATGCCAGCTTCAGTCTCCAGATGGATCTAATGTGTAGCCCTATGAAGACCACACTGTAGTAGTCTAATCTAGATGGATCACCGTAGTGAGGTCAACATCTGAAACAGCTTGTCAATAGCCCCCTGCCAAGAATTGATGAGGCTGGGAGGAAGCCATCCTCACTACATCTGCTCGCTGATCAAGAGCAGCTGGGAATCTAACCAGATCCCAAAAATGATAACTCAAACAACAAATGGCAAACAATCCTTCCATATCCTCCAGCTGTTTTCCCTTACCTACAAACATAATTTCTACCTTAGCGTAACTGAATAAGGCAATCAGTTACCTTGTCTCCCTTTTGCCTGATTTAGTCAAAGTCAGTTGTAATCAATATATTCGTAGCCATTGTCAGGGACTCAGTGCATCCTGCTCATATAGACCTCCCTCCCCCATATACTGATGTAATGGCCCTTACCACAGGTCATACATATACATAATAAGGGTTTAAACTCAGGACCTTTAGCAAAAAAGCACGGATTTCTACCACTAAAGGATTAATTCCATTATCTGCCAGAAATAGTAGGTGGTTATCTGTGGACTAGCCATTAAGGGGGTTCAGGCATTTTACTTCTCTGCTACACACACAAACTAAATCATTTTGATTTACACAAATAAAAGTTATTCATTCTCTTTTGATGCATTTGGTGAAAAAACTTAAGACTGTTAAACTTACATGAACCATGGGGTAGTATGTACATTATGTACATTACGCACACATACAAAAGCAGTCATATAAATGAGACCACAGTCATTTATTTTACATATTTGTTAAGCACAGAATTTATCTCCTCATTTGTTGGTTTGTCTGATAGGAACTCCTGACTGTGCTTTAAGCCATGTGGAGCACACGCAGTAACCAAAGCAATATATCCAAGACAGACCAGGTCTTTGCCAGGTCCCACATTCATTGGGTTTAAAGTCAACAAAAATAAAATCGTATACTTTACAAAAAGGACTGCAAGACATTTAATAACTTGAGAAGCAAATAAGTGCATGAATTATTTGCCTTTTTTAAAAAAAGGTTTACAGAAAGTCTTAAATGGAAACATTCCTAAATTTCTCGCCAAGAATTTCCTTTCCTCTACAATTTGAATACGGCCTACTATACACTTTTCTTAAGTTATTTCCTGACAGCATGTTATTTCTGCTTACTGAAAATGTTATTGTACTGACTAAGCACAATTTCCCTTAAAAAAACTATGACCAAGACACCTAACCACTCTAGCCAATTCCTTTGCAGTGTATGCACATTACCACTCTTAGGCACAGCAGACATCATTGCCCTCTCACAGCATAATTGCTTTTCTCTGAACCTAGCTTCTCTCCTGTAGCCGGGGGGGAAGGGGGCAGGAGAGGGCATTTCCTATGCTATGATCTACCCTGTGGGACAGCACATTCCTGTGGTCTTGAAGCCCTTTTTTATCTGCTAGTTTCATCATCTACCACCCCACCCTCCACACACTCACCCCTTCTTTAGGTTACAAATGTTTATCCCCTGAGTGCAGGAGTTCAGCAATTCTGAGATTGGTTTCAGGAAAGGTATTTAAGTTACATTATTAACCAAAATGCATTCTAGGTAGTCTCCTGGAGAGCAATTAGTTCCCAATTTCTTCTATCATTCTCCTGAGCTGGTATCTATTGTCAGACCTCATGATAGTCGAGGCAGCGCCCACCCCAGTGTTGTTTAGGGCAGGGTGATAACATCTCATTGCTCAAGGACTGTGCATAGTTTCCAGTATCCAAGAAGAGTAACATTTTTTCCTGATTAAATCTGCATGATTATTAAGATTGGTTCATGCATTTCTGAGCAAAAGAACCTTAAAAGTTATTATAATTCTATTATGTCAGGGTCTCATTTCAAGAGACAGTTTTTCCAGATATCCGAGGGCAGTTTATTAGCTTTCCATGTTAAACTATACAGATTACCCACTGGCATATTACGAACGCAATATTCTTTATTCAATTCAATAATGCTTTACTAGCAGAACAAACCATGAGTGTTCCCAAAGTGTAAAGTGGCAGAAACTGTATGTCAGAGACACACAATTCAACAAACTTTTTTGAGTCCAGATACCTCAATTAATCATTTTGCTAAAGAAGTCAGAATTGGAAGCATATATAATGGAACACTGCTACTGTATGTCAAGAATACTATGTCAACTAATTTTCCCTTCAACTAACTAAACTGGGAACGCGGCCTCTACAGGCCCTCATCCTTTTCTTTGTTTCAGTAGTATACCCATCTAATCCATATTGACCATAGGATTAGAGGTACACTCAAAGGTCAATTGGAAGCAAATTTATAAAAATGATATTCTGTTAAGCAGTACTTTAAAAAACAGATAGTTCCTAATACTGGAGAGTATGTATTAATCGAGAAAGTGGTCCAGGTTTCAGGTATGGACAGATAAAAGGCAAAATCAGACAATGTGCTGAATGCATTCAAAATAGCAGAGACAACTGAAGATTTAAGTGGAAGGAAACACACACAGAAATGTCTTGGAATTTGTTTATCCACAAATCTGTCTCAGTTACATGCGCTAAACAGAATTCCTCCATTATCAAATATTAAACAAGATCTTGACAGGATGGTCGGAACTAACTCTCTTGCTGTGGGAAAGAAAGATTTAATTAAGATGTAGGGTTTCCTGTGTCTATTCATTCTGAAGTGCAAAAATGGCACTATGGAAAAGTGATAGCTTCTTACTCAATAGATCAGTTCCCTGTGTATTCAGAGTTCTATTTATTCACTTTGACTGAAGAATGGTTTCCTGCTTTTTAACTCCTCTTAGCTCTGCACAGCCAATACAGCTATGAGACAGATTCTATTCCTTCCTGTACATCACTAAGTCTCAAATACCAGGGCCAGTCATTCCTGCGCTAGTCTCCTGAAGGCAACAGGCTCACACACATGTAACCAAGTACATAATATGTCCTGCATGATCTTTATTTCTAGTGACAATGCATACGAAAAGCAGCAAGCTTGACTTTCTGATCTTAAGTTCAGTTTCCCAAGCTGGCAGCTGGGGCCCAGAAGACAAAGAAACAGTCACCAACAGCTGTGCAGATCTGACTTTGCATCCAGAACAGGTAACATTCATGCTAGGCACCGCACTAGGAAAGACTTAAAATCAAAGAGATCCAACTACAGTTTTTGAGATTCCCTCAAAAAGTACACATTAATTACATGTTGGGATCCCAGTCTTAGCTACTAATACATTATAACAGCCACACAAATTTCACACTGGAAACAAACTTCAGGAGGAAACAACACAGAGCCATGGGGTAGGTCTACACTTTGAACTGGAGGTGTCAATTTCAGCTTAAGGAGACCTACAGGCACTAGCGCTCACTGAGCTAATGTGTGAAAAAAACAGGGTAAACTGCAGCAGCAGGAGGGACTAGCCACCCTGAGTACAATCCCATTCCAGACACTAGGTAAGTACTCAGGTTGCTAGCCCCTCCCATCATTGTGGCTACACTCTATTTGTTCATTAACGTCATTCAAATCTTTTCCTCAAGTAATGTCACAACCATCCTTGACCTTCATGACAAACTGTAGTTATTTTCCCTCCCACACCTCTCCTGTACCCACAGCAGCCCACATCAGTTCTCCTAGCGCACTGTGCTAAGGGAAGACTGGAACCTTCAACCAGCACACATGCTCTCTTATTCACATTTTGCCTCCTTAGGGAGGACAGAGTCACATTTTCTTAGAAAGGGAAGGGAAAACAAATAGTTTCTGAAGATAAACAATGCAAAATGACTCCCAGTTAGATTTATAAGGTAGCATGGATTGACCTTTTACCCACAATAGAAGGCAGAGGGGGGCAAAGGATTAAAAGCTGGTTCAAACTTGCATGCTTGAACATAGGTTAAGATAAAAACAAGATAAGCATGTACACAAGGCATATAAGAAGAAAGCTAAAAAACATTACTTGACAATGGGTGTCATGGACACACTGCGTACTAGAAAAGAACCTGTCAGAGTAACCTTAATATCAACTGAGAAAATGTCTGCACACCTAGAAAACCAACTCAAGTACAAGAACCTCTCAGTGCTTCAGTTTTGTCATCTAGAAAGTGAGTAGTATATCTATCAACCTTGCAAGGAATTCATTGTGAGGCTTTCATTCATTCACATTTATAAACTATTTATAGATTGTCACTTCTCTATCATGATACTCAAGTCTATCAGAATTAAGCTAAAACAGAAGCCATATTCATTGGGGAGAGTGAATTCTGTGTCATTTGAAAAGAAAGCTGGTCCAGAAAACCCATAAAATCCCAGGCGGCCAAAGTTTTCACATTGCTATATATAACTGCAATGATCTTGAAACAAAAAGATCATGTTTATAGAGGAGATTAGTTAAAGTACGTAACAAAGACATTACATATGGAAGCATGGTTTCATTAGAGAACAAATGAGGTTACTGAAGGCAATAGTATCGCAATATGGGAAAGTGTACACAGCATAGTAACACACTTGAAAAGACTGCTATGCTCCTAGCTGGGTTCAAGTATTCAAGGGAAGAGAAAGGTTAAGGCTACTGAAATGTAGGAAATGGATCATCAGGTGATGTATGTTTCTTTAAATGTTTTGGTGTTAGTGATACAACAGCTAATTTTTGAAATGCAAGTTTCTGTAGTATTTCCTTTTAAAGCCTCTCATTTTTTAGTTCAGCAACCACAACTTTATCAGCAATGTTATTTTCAAAAATATGCTTCAACTGTATAAGTTGTTGGAAAAGATATCAAACGCATTTTAGTCATGTCTGCAAACATACTACTAAGATATATTCACCAATATTCTGTTAGAGGTGGCAAAACCTATGAATCAAATCAGGTGATTACAATAGCTGCTTTGAACTATGAACTGAATTAAAACTTCAGAAGACAGCCCTATATATGCAACAACAACAAAAAAAGGTATATTCTGAAGTTACATCTATGGACAGAGCAGACAATATTTTCAACATTTTTTCCCTAAGGCAGTATGTGTTGTAAAAAGAAAAAAAAAAAAAAAAAAAAAAGCAGGCCATGAAATACATGTGAAAAAAGGCAAGAGTAAATCAAGTTACCATACAGCTTGTTTCAAAATGTGTGTTCTTTCACTTAAATGTTTTATTTCTCTTCAAAATGGTACTTCAGTGGTCCTCCTTTCTTTATTGTACAATGAGTATTATTGAGGCATATAGCTGTTTTTAATTAATATTGTCCTTTCTGAAACATAAATTAAGTATTATGCAAGAGACACTTACCTCAGAATGTCTGCAGTTTTAAATCAAACTAACATTCTCAAGCAGACTTCTTACTTTGCTTTTCTGTACATTTCAATTATCTATGGAAAACATTTTTATCGGTTTGTGTGTGTATGATGAAATCAATGATTATCAGCATTCACTGATAAAAATCTAATCCTTCCAAGCTTAACTACACATATCCAGCCTAGTCCACTGAGACATCTGTGTGCAACTCAAAGCTGTTGGGATGGAAACCTTGTCAATTAAAAACAAACTGCTAAAGGCAATGAACAGCTGCTAACCACTTTCACAAGAAAAATTACACAGTGCCATGGAATTCTCCTGATTTCCCTCAACACCTTCCAACCCCACAAAAAAAAGGCCTACAGTGCAATTTCAGTTTTTCTTAGAGCAATTTTCCTTGAGCAAGTCTCAAATTCTCTATGGACTGCAAGAGAGTACTTTTCTCTAACAATATTAATTGCAAGGCAGAGAATCCTTGAGTTAATAGAGTTAAAGATTCAGCTTTCCACACCGATACCTTCAGAAGGAACTCTGATAGATCAGAGTGAACTCTGGATTGTGAATTTTTTAAGAGGTGCCAGGTGAGGTGGAGAAAACTATATTCAGGTCTCTTTGACCTCTGGTTATCCAGTGGTTCACATTTTCCCATGCAAGGTAAAAGGGATCAATCTCCTTTCAAATGAGGGCTTGACCCAGGAATGTGTTAAGCATCTCCTGCAGCCCCATTGACTTCAATGGAAGCTGTGGGTACTATGTGCCTTGAGCACAAAGTCAGTAGCCAAAACTCCCACTGACTTCAGTGGGTGCAGGATCTGGGCTTAAATGACAGGCCCTTTGGACATGTGCATTACAAAAGGTTCTCTGCTCCGTGTCCCCTTCAGGGTCCCTACTTTTGACCCTTTAACCCCTCACACCTGTTCCTGTTTTCTCATTTGTTGCCTCACATACTTAGTTGAGTTCCAGGCTCAGTAACAACCCCTTAGGCTGGGAGAGGGGCGCCCGCCCATTTCCCAGAACACAAAAGGACAAGAATGTAGTCCCTCAGAATTTTCTCTAGAGAACTGTAGATTTGTCCTGAGATCACAATTAAGGGCAATGGAGGAATGGGATGTGGGTGGAAGAGGGCAGAATCAGCAGTGGAAGTTCGTGGATAAATGTACACTATCTCCAGCAGATACTACAGTGCCATCATTTGATAATTGTTGTAATAGGTTTTCTGGGTCTGCTGTAATCATGCAAATTCAAATCAAGATGATTCACAAAGGAATGACTAAATGAGTACTGACAATCTCATTTACAAGGTTTTCATCCAAGCACCTTTTCTCCCAATCTTACAAGTATTATAATTGCTATAGCCTCTGGTATTTCCCCATAAAAAACAAATTAAAGGTTTTAATGAAATAAGCAATCTCCTTCTAATATACCGAGGCACAGTTACCACTGCTTAATATTCCACTGCTAATACCAACTATCTCCTAAAAGCCAAATTAATCAAAGGAATGCTAGATAATTCTTTCCCAACGGTACAGCTTCCTCCCCCTCCTTTTTCATGTCAGAATGCACAGGTATACAAATGAATGTATGTCCAATCGTGAACCAGCTGTCTGGACAGCACAGGCAGTAGGCTGCCAGTAACCCAACAATCTGATCAAGTTTATTTAATATGCCTAGAGAGCTGTAGTGTCATTGCGATAATTATTATAATTTAATCCTGACTTTTGGTTCTCAAACTTGTCAATAAATATAACATGATTCCTTAGACTACAGAGCGAGGCATGGTCAATTTTTAAAAGTGAGGATAGGTACCAACAGGTAGTTTGTTTGCTGTGTTATATACGGTGTATTGCACAGTTGCCTTGCAGCAATACTCTTCACTTCTGACTCATCATAAATAAAAACATTCAATTTGTTCATATTTCTTCCTAACCCTTTTGATTTTGAAGATGGAAATCACGTAGGCTGTTAACACCACATTGGGAGAGGAAAAAATATTGACATTCATATTCTAGCCTTCTGTTATTAAAACTGGACTCAACCTGCACACAACTCCACATCTCCATTAGGCAAAAAACGCTGCAGTTGATTTTACAGAAATGAATGCTAGCATGAGAATTCATTAGATTTTTGTAATATATTATCCTGATGTCACGTCAGCTGTAATGCTTGTTTGTATGCAAAGGCAATACATTTATAATCAATGGCTACCTCCTTCCTGATGGTTAAATTATTAGCACAATGGAGGATTAATATTGTAGGAGTGTAATTTTTTTTATATTAAGGCAATGAACTTCAGAATGGTTTTCAATTGACTGGATCTATCCAAATGAATCACATCAGCCTTTAAGGCATGGCAACACTTTTTAGGCTTTTATATTAACATTTTAAATCATATCATGGTCCTTTTAGGAGCGGGAAAATTAAAACAAAACAAAAAAAAGCATGCAGGCCCCCAAGTGTAAAAGCACTTTGGGAAAGCTTGTTATCTTAAAAAGTGATGTGCTGCTAGTTCACCACTTCCAAAGAGCTTCAGAAGAAAGACTGAAATTGCTATCATTCACATAGACAATTTTTCTTCTCATACTCACTGCTTTCCCACAGGTACTCCCACAGATTCTTGTGCTATTTAAAATGTTCATATATGAAGTAACACCCTCTCTCTTTAGGACCTAAGCTCCACTACCTTTTCTAAATTAATTCACCAATTTCAATTTCTTCTAAGTACATTTTGAGTTAATTTACTTCAAGTATTTTTAAGACACAAAAGCAACCCTGTTGTGCAAATAAGAACCTGCATGTTCTGCACATCTAATACATTATGTTCCTTCCATATTTCTTCATAATCATAACAACCACTTAAATCAATCCACTATCATTCTACCACAAGACTTAAAATTGGATCAGATCCTCAGCTGATACAAGTCAGCTTAGTTCCATTGAAATCAATGGAGCTATGCTAATTTACACCAAGTCTGGCTCAGAATCTATAGCACTGATATGCTTGCTTTTATAAATATAAAGTTTCTTTAGATCTCAAAATCAATTCACAGCTTTTTCTTTTTAAACCAAGACTCCTTAAAGCTACCCTTATAAAAGCAAGTAGTTCCCAAAATATATTCTAGTTTAGAATAGTAGTACGTTTACTTTAAATGTCCATTTACCAGTAAGGCTTGTTTCTGTACCATACAGCAAACAGTACTGTTGTCCTCCTCTAATCGCAAGAAGGAAAGAAAGGTTTTTCAAATTACAAAACAAGCTTTTACTCTGATAGGTTCCACATCAGCATTTAGTCAGTTCCTGGCCTTCTCCTTAGTCACTAAAACTAAGGGCCTACACTCCTGAGAAGTGCTAAGCACTCAGGTCTCTCTGGAAGTGGATTCATTTCTAGTTTCTCAGTGAAACAGCCTACGCTACACTACATGGTATAAAGCTTAGCCCAAGTCTTCAGTCAGAGATGGCCTGCATAGAGGGTACCCAAATGGCTTCCTGTTGGCTTCACTAGAAGTTGGCGCTCCTCAGCAACTCTCAAGACATGAAGGTTTCATACTCATTGGTACGGAAACATTTATGTAAACTTCAGTGATGCCTGTCAATACCTTAGAATGTTCCTGGTTCACCAACAGGGACAGAAATCGCAATATTTTGTACCTAACATCTCGCGTGCCCGTGAGCATGCATCACATTCAATGTCAATGAAAACAGACTTCCCTGAGGGCCAGCCAGCCTCTTTGATTTCTTCCATTTATAAACTCTTTACTGTGTTATGATTAGCCATCATCAATTTTATGATTTCAAAAATTGTGAAGAAAATGTTGATTATTCTCTTCATCACATCTGCCATTTCACAGAAATGGATTGAGGAGGTGAAACAGCAGTTAAAACACAGATGCCCTCACTTTTTCAGTGCCAACAAGAGCCCAAGAATGGGCCTATTTTTAGTCATTGTTTAGTTATCCTAGGAGCCGCCCTACAAAGGGCTCCCTTCACAGATGTCACAGTAGGAAGCAGCACCCCCAGGGCAACCTAGCTACCAGAGTGAAATCACAGGGGAAGCAGCATCATGGCCAATCCAAAGAGCACTCACGTCTAGATCACTTAACTGAGCTTCTGGATTAACTAAGTGGGGAGTAGGAGGGACCGGGACACCAATTCCCCAAGACAGCAGACAACTATACTTTCCCCATCCCACCCACCCACCCACCCACACGGCCAATAGGTCAGGTGTGCGTAGATGCCCAAATCCTGGATTAATAGGTGAGGATGCAGACAGACACCAGGACAGGAACCAATGCCATGTTTTCCTCATCATCCCTCTTAAGCACAGACACAAAAAGCAAAGAGGAAAAAATTAAAATGCTATCCTGCCACACACAACCACAATAGGAGCAGATGGGAGGCAGGCAGGGGACTGGGTATCCCCTCTCCCCCCAAAAAATAAAGAAGTGACTCAGTTGCTGCCAGAGGGGAAAGTGTAAACTTCAAGAGTGGAACAAGGACAGCTCCGATCTTCCCTGTTCATTGTAATAATGCCATCTTTGCTGCTGGGAAGCCCTTAAAAGCACCACAAAAAATAGAAGCTAGGCTGTGCCTACCCAGATCTGTACAATAGGAGATTCTTTTCGCTGTTCCCCTAAAAGGAACAGAAAGTGGGTTTTCTTCTTGCATTTCAATTCTGCCAAATTTTCTGCATTCTGAGGAAAGGGATTGTTAGTGCAACTACCACAGTCAAGGTAGAACTTTCCTGACCACACAGGAGACTTTGGATGGAAAGAGGTGGAATGCAAAGGAGACTGTCCCCACCAGATTGTAACTATTTTACAATAGATTAAAAATTAGGATGCACTGAGTATCCCTTTAAAAAAGAAAAAGTTCTTTGAAAGTCAGAATAGATAACATGAAATTTAAAAGCACATTTGAGTCAGTTTCTCAAACTTTTTAGTTTCCTTCTTGTGCCTTTTACCCACTTATTTACAGCAGAGGCACAGCACAGCAGATTTGGAAAAATAAAAAAAAAAATTAAAAATGAAAGAAGAATTGGATCCCTTCAAATTAACCAAAAAAGCAGAACATGAGAAGAAAAGCTGGAATTGAGCATACAAATGTCTCCTCTGCTGCTCTCACACATCTGTACTGTGGGGACACCCACTTCGAAGCCCAGAGAAATAACAGGTTTTCTCCATCTGTGCATTCATTTGGCACGTTTGAATGCACAAGACTAGTATCAGTGCTCGATGTGTTGCTTTGGTAGGCAAAAAAAAGAAGAAAAGAAAAGTGGAACAGCTCCACAGAAGGCTAATCCTGCACATATGATTATTCAAGTATTAACTAAAGGACTTTGCAACTTAATCAGATCAGTTCATTGAGAGGCTGTGTGCTGCAAACAATAAATTCCTCTCCCCTCCAAGAAATAAGGCAGAGTCTATTGAAGGTCAGTCAAGACAAAGAGGGAATATTTGTGCAAGATAGACTGAAGCAGACTGGCTCTAGAATGGGAAATACTTGTGAAAAAAGTATGTATAGATTCTCTGCTGACTAAAGACTTGTTTACACTGGGGATTTGCTCTGATTACAGGCATCAGTGCCCAGCCACCATGGTTTCCACACTGATACAAGCTCTCAGGCAAAGCAGCCCTTAGTGCCATTACAGCTTTTATAGTACTGGCAAAATAATTATGGTGCTCCAGTGTCACATTCTATAGTACTGTGACCAAGGGGCTGGAATCTATATATTTCATTAATATATATATATATATATATATATATATATATATGAGAGAGAGAGAGAGAGAGAGAGAGAGAGAGAGAGAGAGAGAGGGATAAGACAGAAGTATTTGGAGGAAAATCCAATCTGCCTATTTGGGAGGCCTAAATGAGTTGGACCCAGGCAGACAAAATGATCTGTGAAATACTGTACTTGAGCCAGTGATGAAACATGTGGAAGGCAGCTATTTAATATCGCTAAATGACCTTCTTCCTCACCCTTGACAGTCTCCTGGAGTGTAGGGGAATACAATGGCTTAGCAGCCCCTGTATTATGTACTTATCTTCAGATGGCTGGGATATAATGAACTCTAATGCCTTGAAGCTGCCCTGGATCAAGAGATTTAATCAATGGATCCAGAAGGAGACAAAAGGAGATCTCCAGACACAGCAGAGTGAAGTTGGGTCAGGCTGACCATGGGATAGTCAGAGGAGGATTTGATTTCAAGGGATTCCCACCCCATTTTCTCCCCATACTATAACTAAGTAAGGAGGGCCTACCTCAGTGGGCTTAACAGAGTGTCCAGATGAGGTATGTTATGCAAATCCCATCTTTTATTTCAATCCAATGTTCAATCTATTTTTAATAGATCCTGGAAGGAAGGAAGGAAGGAAGTACTTACATTTTATGTTCCCCCCCCTCAAAAATAAGGAGAAATTAAAAAAAAAAAAGAGGCATGAAAAGAGAATAGAGGGAAAGGAAAGGAAGGAAAAAGGCAGGAAGTGGAAAGGCAGTCACATCTGCTTCCATCTGCTTGGAATTATCAAAGATTTCTAAAAAAGTCAGACCTAATCTTTTCAAGTTTTCCCTCTTCTGAGAAATGCTACTCATTCTTTAGCTGCCAGGTCAGCTACCTTGCTGTGTCAAGGTTCTGTCCCTGGAGACAGGCTGCTCTTCCATCTAAGCAACATGAGTCGTTTGGCTAAAAGCACTGCTGGATAGAACCAAACTTTCCGTGAGCTGGAGTGTTTCCAGTGGGATGGCACATATCCCAAAACACATTTAACAGATACCTCTTTAATAAATGTTGTTTTTAAGCATAATTTTGTGACTGCCCCCCAAAAAGAGAAGAGACACTTTTAAGGAAATCTAGAAAAGAAATTTTTCTAGAGCCTAACCCCCACCCACCACTCACGGCCATGGTCACATGAAGCACAGACTGAGGCCTCCTCTCCTATTAAGAGATAACACAGAGGGCTGGAACAAGCAAACACAAGGGAAAAAAAGCAGTAGCAAATTTAACAGTCAGCAGATCAGCAAATGCTGACTGGGACCCTGTCTCCTTCTCCCATCTACCACTGACAGAGGAAAAAAAAAGATGAGCCACAGTACAGGTTATTATTGTGGGTCCTGCCATGCCATCACATGTCCTACACTCAAATCAATTCTCCCTTCCTCCACCCTCAATTCTACCTCTGCACCCCCCTCCTCTGTTCCCCATGCCTCCTGCCCATCTCCATGCTGTGACATCTGCTCCCCCTGCACCATTCCTGCCTCCACTAGGGCCATCACCACTGCTCCCACCAAAGCCACAACTGCTATTGTGGGAGCCTGAGCCATGAACCACCACTGCTGCTAGTGCCACCAGAGCTAGAGTCAGAGCCTCCAGAGAGAGCAGCATGCAGGTCCCTGCTGCCTGCATTTGAATTTGCCTGGGCAATGGGAGAAAAGATTTGCCATTGATGGTCCCATTAATCAGAATTCACGGCAGAGCCATTGTTTTGGATGCCCATTCAAGGGGAGGTGGGGGCCAGTGCACTGCTTTTCACAGAGATTCCAGCAGGCCGCAAACAGTGACAACAGCTTGCGCTGGGCATATGTTGTGTGGCCATGCAGCCCTGAGCCTGCAGAGGCCCTCCAAGTGCATGGGCCCCTGAGCAGCTGCACTAGCTATTCCCCTGCCACTACCCCCCGCTTCTCAATTCTGGGCCCCTACCCTCCCAAGTAACCGAGTCAGCCATCATGGCAAGGGGACCTCTCGTTGCATGGGACTCATGTGTCTAACACTGCTGCCAGCCATCAGCTCTCATTTTGATAGGTGTCCCAGGAAACCCACACCAACTTGTCCTGCAATGCCTTTGCAAAATCCTACAGCAATTGAAGATGCCCAGGAGTGGCTGGTAGTAATAGAAGTTTCCTACCCCATCCTGCAGGGGTCACAGCCACTGGACATGCTCCAGTGCTGAAGGGGCTGCTGTTGGGAAGCGTAGTTTGTTTCCAAAGACCTGTAGATGAACTTGTAAGGGAAAAAAGCAAAGGCCAACTGATAAAAGTCACTTTCAAGATTCAGTTTTATCACCTAAGCAATTGTGTATGCTTGTACAGATTGATCCGTACCAGCCCACTGAAAGTGATAGGCCAAATGGACAGTTTCCTTCCTCCCTCCCCCCCAAACTGCCATTTTTCATCTTCATTTTACAGAATGAAGAGTGTACCGTATGAAGATTTGCATGTCAAGTGGCTTAGCACTCTCATATCTTTCAGATTACGCAAACTGTCACATTTGCTGGGTGTTCAGGGACACGGAAACTCAAAAATCAACATGATTAACGGTGATCGGAAGACTGCTAAAATCAATGTCTATTCATGGGAAGGGCAAACAACATGTGCAGTCACATGTGGTAGCTCTACAGTTTGCATAGTGTCATAGTATCAGTGCACGTTTTGATAAACGAGCAACTAAAAATATTAAGAAATAGCAAAAAGTACTAAAAATATTGCTTGACAGTCAGAACTTGAAGCTAGTTTATCTCCCTTTCCACAGCCACCATGAAGCGCTGGAATGCAACAATTGTGGTACTTATTTGAGCTTAAGTAAGCTAATTGCCAGACATAATACAATTTTTGCCCAACGTATCAGTGACAGAGAATCAAATAGTTGAGCAAGACAATTACTGAAGAACTTATAAAAGTCTTACTGACAGGGGGCACACACAGTACTTAATAGCTGCAAAAAAGCTAATTTTTTTTTTTTTTTTTTTTTACTGTCATTACAGATGCAACCATGGATATTAGCCATGTTGATCAAATGGCTATTTTGCTTCACTTTGTTAATATTGATTGTATCAAAGGAAGAGTAGATATAAAAGATCATTTTATTAGCTTTGGGCAGATGCTGCATCCTTGTGTGACCAGTAAACTAATGTTTTATTCTGCAACTATAGATTAGACTCCAAATACATATTTGGACAGGGACATGATGGGGCCAGTGTTATTGTTTGAGCTCATGGAGGATTGCAAGCAAAAATAAGAGAATATCTTTCAAGCAAGGGAGACTATATATGCACTTGTAACCACTACTTGCTCAGAGTAGCACTCTGTCCCCCTCTAGTGGCGGCTAGGCCAGCTTAAGATTGATGAGACTGCAATAGCCTTGGATAAGAGAGAAGTGTTTTTAGCGCATGTGGTAGAGGCACATGCATTTTGTTCCAGAGGCCCAGGTTTGATCCCCACTGCCATCACCCCCATGTGGGTCAGCGATACAAATGGTTACTCTGAGCAAGCAGGGGTAACACACTAGACATCCATTACCCAACACATCATATTCACCTAGTTTTGGTGCATGCTGCTGAAGACCAGTGCAAACCTGAAGGTTTTCTTCACAAATTTGCTACGAGTATATAAATATTTCACAAATTCTAACCATCGATGGGAAAAGCTAATTATTAAGTCTAAAAAAAATCTTTATCTTCAAACCTCTTGCTCGAGGGAGAGTGCAGTTTGCAAAGGGAACTTGATGATGCACTTCAGACCCCTGAAAAAAGTTGATAGGATTCATGCAGCTGATGAAATTGAACAGGCTTCTGTTCAAAGGTTCAAATGTATGCTGCAAGACTAGATGGGTAGCTTGAATGAAAGCCACTGAGGCAATGATAATAAATTCTCAGAGTATAATTGAATGCCTAGAAGATGAAACTGTTGCTAACCACCAGAGTAGTGAGGACATACATAGAGTAAAAAGCAACCTGTCTTTGATGGCCTGGATGTTTTACCTCAATCTGTTATGGCATAGGATCTTAGTTATCAAGGCTGCAGCCCCTGGAATCTGTCAATCAAAGAAAATTGACCTATTCCAAGTCCTCTGGATGTTTGAGAGCACAGTGCATGAGCTCAGTGATGTCAGATCAGAAAGAAAGTATGAGAAACTTGCAAAAGCATCTCAGAACAGGCAGGAAGCAATGGGTTTTGAAAATGCAAACATTCCAAGCCAGAGGAAGAGACATGTATGGTGCATGAATGAAGAATTTGCGAACGATTCTGTGTTAAACACAAAAGATAACCATCAAAGGAAACATTTCAAGGTCTTAAACAATATGACTGGGAAACTAAAATCTTTTCAAGAGATAAGCTACTATTACTTGATTTCCTCTATCCCAGGTGACTTCAAAATATAACTAACTTTTCTAAAGGAGGAACTTCTTAAACTCATGGGTAAATACTCATTTTTCTTTAGACTTGGTTCACAAGATTAGGACTTTCAATATGGATTATTTACAAAGGACACAGAGGCGTTCATTGCATCCCTTGGAGTCCAGAGCTATTTCAGGGTCAAGTTCTCTTGAGTTTTACCAGGAATGGAAGTGTTGTGTTGTCTTTTTCCCACCATACCAATTGGAGTGGCTAGTGCTGAATGTGCAATGAGCACATTAAGACATGTCAAAACGACAGGCGTTCAACAGTGTCACAGACACGACTAAGTGACCATGCTCTTATTGCAATCGAGAAAAACGAGACAACAAGATTGGAGCTGGATAGCATCACAGAATGATTTGCCAAGGAAAAATGTCACTGTGGCGCGAAGTTTTGATTATTGGAAATATGGAAACACCACCATTTGGGTGAGATTCCCCCCCCCCCCCTTTTTTTTTTTTTTTTTTTTTTTTTCCATTTTCATTTTTAAAAAAGCCTCAGGTGATGTGACACTTTGGCCCATACTGCATGTTTACTGATCATGCTCAGACCTTTACATCTGCCCATAGAGAAAAGCTGGATGACCAAGGAGGAGAGGAGTTCGCAGTGTGCAAATGACTAGCATGAATCTATAAGCAACACTAGAAAAAGGTTGAACAACCAATCTGAACATTCAAGGAACGTTACAAATAAGGTACTGTTCATGAAGGTGTACAACAAGAGTTCAAAATTTACCATCACAGCACTTTAGTGGTAGCTATCTTATACTCTCTCCATTTGCAAAGGCTTTTGTGCAGCTTTTTAAAACAATATTCAGAGATAGCTTACTCTGGAAACCTCTTCACTACATGGTATGTGTGCGATACTAAGCACCCCTGTATTCATACACGACTCACTATTGTAATAATCATTGTACAAAATATGCCTTGTAAGGAGTCATTTGAAAACGAATAACTCACTGATCATTAATATTCTTGCATGATGCATCTTCGTAGTGGGTATTAAGAGTTATGAAGATAAGTTAAAATTATGATTAAAGTGTGTGTAAACCAGTATGTCAGGAAGTGTTGGTAAACAGGTCTGAATTAGACAAACGAATCTGTTTTTCCAGTACTGGGAAAAGTACTATGAAAGACAATGAGAATGTGCATATCGCATAAATAGACTCATCAAGCTAACAAGGTGTGGAGGTAAATGTCACACTAACAAGTGGGGAAGAAGACAGCATGGTGTTTACACCCAGCAGGAGAGAGAAGCGTGGTCTGGGTTTTACTTTTGAAAGAATACATTGCAAAGATTTACTGGTCTATAAACAAAGAGGGCCTGAACCTCAAGTGATAAGCAATTGAATCAGCTGATTGTACACAAAATTACTGTATTATAACAGTGTATTGTATGAGGTCTTTTCTGAACGCTAATGACATGTTGTGAATTGTATGTATTAACACTATATAAGAAAACACTATATAAGAAATGATGGATACTCATTGATATTAGGCTGCCCAAACAGGAGGGAATTTCTCCTCTATAAATTAAGCACAGTGGAATCAGAAACAATGGAAGCCCCATTTACATAGAAAGCATACAGGAGAATGGGAAGCCCGCAGGAAGGGAAAAACAGCATGAGGTCATTCTGCTTCTTGAAACATGTTCATTGAACTCTGGAAGATATAAGGAAGTAGAGAAGCCATATTTGGCATCCATCACTTGACAGACACAAGAAAACAAAGCTTTTGCCAGCTAAGAAGATGAGTCCTTCAACCAAGAGGTTGAAGTCTCTGGAACGGAATATAGGTGATAAATAATGTTAAGATTCTGTCATGGGTATTTTTAGTATAAGTCAGGGACAGGTCACAGGCAATAAACAAAAACTCATGGAAGCTGCAACCTGTCCCTGAATGTTACTAAAAATACCAAGAAAAAACAGAGCTGCTGGAACTCGTAGTTGCTCCAGCCGCACTGCCAGCAGTCTGGCCGACCAATCAGCTGTTCCGCGGTGGCCCACAGGCTGGCAGCTGCTCCTGCCCTGCTCCGGAACTCATGGAAGTCCCAGAAAGTCACAGAATCTGCAACCAAATCGTATCCTTAGTGATAAACCTGCCTATGCAAACATCTTTCACCTAGAAAGAAGGGAAATCAGCCACTTGTCCTTATGTGGAAGGTCTTGACTGAGAGAGTTATACATGCCTGGGAAGAAGCATGACTGGTGAGAAACCATCTTGGAACAAAGCCTTTAACTTGCTAAATAAAATTTTAGACTTTTAGATGTGTTTTCACGTAACCCTTTCTAACGCTACTGTTTTTATGTGGCATCACTGAATCCTATGTATATTTTGTTAATAAATTTGTTTTACTATTAATATAAACCAACACAGTGCTGTGTTTAAATGGAAGAGTTTATTTACCCAGTTAAGCTAATAAGCTCTGACATGTGTTTGGGTCTTTAGACGAAAAAACAAACTTTATTATTTTTCTGAACTATCCAGAAGAGGGCTGGATATTACAGAGTACATGGTTTGAGGAAGACTCAGAACTAGAAATGTAGGAGTCACCCTGCAAATAGTAACCAAAGGACAGTGTCCAAGCTGCTAATGCCAATATGAAGAAAGGGAAAAAAAAGCACTTATAAAAAATATTAAGAGGAATTTAAAAGCACTGGAATTTTCATTTTTAGGTTTTATTCTGGAGAAGTGGGGGCAGAGAACATCTTAAAAGAAAAACAGTTTCATCGTGTAGGTAATAAGTTGACTATCAGTATCTAGAGAATACTACAGGACAGCTGTTTTAGTTATCTGAAATACAGCCTTCTCCACCCTTCTAACAATGTACTTTTTATAATAAATTGATTCTGCACCAGTTCATAGTCACATCCCTAATATAAAATCCATAACTAAGTATGTGAAAGGTCATCAATAGTCACAGCTGAAGTGGAAAATGCATATTATAAATGTAAGTTTTGGTTTGTCTGAAGATACTAAATTACATACAAGAAAACATTTTTATTTATAGAAAAAGTTGGTTCAAAAATCCAACCTAGAGCCAAAAATTATAAGAACCTTTAAACAAAATGTTAGTTTCCTGGACAGCAAGGCATCATTTAAAATACAAGATGTTCTATAAAAGCCTGCCCACCATTCCTGTAATACACAAGCAAAAAGACCAGCCTGCCAGTTCTACATTATTAGTCCTGCTGTTGACTAGTCTGTTTCTCCCCCACGCACCCATTGAACATATATCATCACTAAGGCACAGTTAGAGAGTCACAGTCAAATCCAAGTGTAAGCCCTGTGATTCTTCCATGCCTAGGGCGGCCATCTGAAAATGCCAAGGTCAGGGCAGGCTGTAAAGAGAGTAGATTCTCCCAGCACTAGTGGGTGGCACTGAAGCCAGATTTCCCAACCAGCCACAAACTGTGCTTTTGATTTCCCACACTGGTTATCAAGAAGCCCAAAATACAAATACACACAGCCTCCTTTACTGCATTCCAGTCTCCAGCTCCCAATCAGCCACTAGGTCCAGTAAAGAGACCAGTTATTTAAACTCTATGCTCTTTACTAAAAAGGTTCCCTCTGACCCCAAAGGGTCAGCCACAGTACCAGAGCAATATAAGTTTGGATCTTACCCAAAATACCACTCTGCCAGCCAATCCTTTAGTAACTAAAACTAAAGGTTTATTATAAAAAGAAAGAAACAAACGTTAAATGTTAAAGGCTTAAATAAAAGAAATGTTAAAGGCTTAAAGTAATCAGATACATACAAATGATTAAAAGTCCATATACATCAGGTTTCTAGAAGAATGTGAAGTTCGCAGGCTTGTGAAGTTCCTCTGGTATATATCCAGTAATTGGATGGGCCTCAGTCCCTCGTTTCACAGCTTCAGTTCAGTTGTAGATGAGCTGATCCAGAGGTAAAAGTTGGTAGCTGAAGCTGAATCCCGACTGAAAGACAACATGAATTCCGAAGCCTTGCCTTATATACCCTCTGGCCCCTTACATGTTGCTTGTGGAATTTTACCAGAACCAAACTGTAGTCCAGAGTCACATGAGCCAGTCCTGGTGACTCCTCAGGTCTGTCTTTGATTTCTCCCCTGAGCCTCTGGCCTCTGTGAGTGTCTTAATGGGCCACTGAGCAGGCTATTGTCCTGCCGCCATCCTGTCTATAACTTCCATTACATATATCACGTATGAACATAAGTATTATCATCTTACCTAATACATTTTAACCTTTCTAACAGTACCTGACATGTCATATCTCACATGAATTATTATGATTTTGACATATTGATGTTAAACCATATACTAAACACCTCCTCCCTGCCCCAACTCTAACCAGCGTGGCAAGTCCCTCTACAAACAAGCACTTTTCCCTGCTTCTAGCACTCATGTTTGGGAATATAACTGTAAGGTACAATTCAATATTGTTAATCTAGACTACACTTTCTGGAGCCCCAACTACAGAGTCGGTATAGATGATATCACATTGCTAGTGGGCCAATGGGTGAATGTCACTTTACCCACTGGCCACAAACACCAGTTTAAAACAAGGCTAGAGCCCTTACATTTTATTGGTGATGTGGGGGCATACGCCCAATTCCTTCAGCATGGAGTTGCTCTTGGTAATGTCTCCATGCTCCTCTGCCAATACCCAGCCATGAAATCTAAAACTAGTTCTTACCTTATTACTGAGAGAGAGAATGTCTGTGTAACATGAAACACAAACTGTTGGTCATTGTAATCACCAAAGCAACTTATTAGCTTTGTTATCACCCTGCAATTATAGGCAAAAGGCAGGAAAGGCTGTCACATGAAGAAAGATCAGATTCAAAAGTGGACTTTTAAAAAAAATAAAAATAAATAAGATGGTAGGTTTAATGGTGAAGTGCAAAGAAAAAAAAATAAGATAGCCCTGTGCCTTTTTTGTGCTTCTTTATGACGACATGATTTTTTTTGTGTTTGTTTGTTATAGAGTTATTTTCCGCCTTTTTTAACATTAAAAATTCAGTCTTGCTGGCACTAGAAGATTAAGACTAAAGAAACAGTGAAATTACTACAATGAAGAGTCAAGAGGCAAAGCTGAGTGACTGAGGACTAGTTTACACTTAAAACTTACAGCGGCACAACTGTATCATCTATGCTGCTGTAAGAGCTCTTGTGAAGCTATGTTATGTCAACAGGAGACAGCTCTCCCGCCGACATAATAAACCTAAACAATAATACCTAAACAAGCGGCAATAACTATGTCAGCAAGAGACACTCTCCTGTCGACATAGCGCTGTCCACACAAGTGCTTATGATAGCAAAATTTATGTCGCTCAGGGAGTGTTTTTTCACAATCCTGAGCAACAAAAGTTTTGCTGGCATAAGTGCTAATGTAGACAAGGCCTGCGAAGGGGAAGCTATTGTTAGTCAAACTGTTTAGAACTCTTTTAAAAATATTATTTCATTAACACCTATTTTGAATTCTGTGAATAAGTGATGTCTTTAATAAAAGCTGCAAACACACTCACCCCTTCAATTATGGTTCCAAGACCCAGAGTAAACACCCTTCCAAATTCAAAGAGTTCCTCAAGCAAATACAAGAAAGACTAAATTTGATATTCCCGATCATTGTAAGGTTAAAAAAAAAAAAGGGGGGGGGGGGGAAGGAAATTTCAGCCACCACATTTCATGTCTTCTTTATATCTAGAAAAGTAAGAGGCACAGCATTTAGAGTGAAAATAGCTCCCCAGCCTCCCTACAGGCAAGTACTTTGATGAGATATACAGTAGATTCTTCCAATGGCTTTCTGAATTATGGAAATAAAACAGAGATGGAGATTTGGATGCACTGTAAATGCCTTGTTACTTACAGCTCTTTTAAGTATTGCTCTAATTAGATACTATTCTGGATTAGCCATAGTTGCATGTATTAATTACATTTTAGTTGTTGCTCCCCTAATTAGGATTTAAATTCTAATTTCTTCCAGTGTTAAGACACCTACTCATAGGGTTGCCACCTTTCTAATGGCTAGTAACTGGACTCCTGAGGCCCCACACAGTTTCCATCTCTTCCCTCGAAGCCCCACCCCCTTCTCCACATCTTTCCTGGAGGCCCTATGACTGCACACCACCCACCAATCGCCACAAGTCGCATAAGCAGCTTGGCTCCAGAGACGGCAATGACGGCTGCTGTGCTGCCTCCTTCTTTCAACTTCGGGTTGTCCAAATAAAAGAAACCCAGACATTAGGGCTTCTCAAATGGCACCCGAACACACAGGCTGAAACCCGGACTGCCTGGGTGAAAACCGGATGGGTGGTAAACCTATCTGCTCATATGGTTCTAATGAGTAGTTCCAGTATTTTGATGGAAAACATCACATGTAATGTTATCCCCAAACCAACATGCCAGTTCTAGATTTCCATTACTGTTAATATCCATAGCACCAGGTCATTAAAATACAAAAAATTTAAGTCTTTCTCTAACTTTTTATACTCTCCCCTGCCCGTATCAATAAAAGGCCATGATCCTGCAAATGCACAGTTGCCCAACTTTACACAAGTGTAAAGTTAAATATGTGTATAAGCATTTGCAGAATCAGGGACTTCATTTAAAACCATTTTAGGGCAGGGACTAATAAAGTGTTTGTATAATTTTTAGGACACTTGGGCCCTGATCCTAAAAATCCTCTGATAATCACCATAACAAAAATAAGGTAATACATCTGAAGGAATATACTCTATTCTTAAAATTTCAATGCAAAAGAAATAGCTTATTTTTAAAATTATTGACTTGAGACAGGGCCTAGCACAGGATTATTTCTTACAAGTTGGATACAACTTCACTTCATAATAGCTTCCTGAATTGGTATGGCAACACCATTCCAACAATGACACCAAAGCGAGCTATGAAAAGATGCTACTAAAAAAAAGCCATTAGCCTTCCTTCATGGTCAAAGCACATGTTTTCATCTTCACATAAGAGAGTTTATTATTATTGTCCTTCAGATACTCTGCATTATATAAATATCACTTGAATTGTACTATCAGAGCACTACCTTGACCTCCAGCTGTGTTTAGCAACATTGCATTGTTACAATCTAGAGTAAAGCTCAAATCCTGAGGTAAATGCCTCTGCAGTTATTGTTTCATTGAATTTGTAAATTGATTATTTCCTTTTTCAGCTTCAGGCAAGCAGAGTTTTGTTATTGTAAGCATGCATGCATATAAACTTGCATGCGTATATTATAACTGAGTTACTGTGCTGGCTGGGGCTGTAATTATGGCACACCCGCAGACAGCCCAGAAGGTGTGGCAGACTTGAAAGATCCCCTTCTCAAAAAGGGGAAGCTGAGATGAACCTGAAGAATGTTTGCTTCCTACTTTGGAGAGAAAGAAGCTATTTGAACCAATCCCAGCAGCAGCAGCAGGAGGCTCTGCCTCTATACCCTCTTTTGGTAATAAATAGATGTTCTGTTGGTAAACTGAACTCATGTCAGTATTATTCCAAGGACTTTGCACGGCTGTGCAAACCCACCAATAAGGGGACTCCTAAGTAACATACACAGAGGGAGAGATGTAGGATAGTTTTTAAAACTGACTCCAAGCATTGATGCCGGAACAAGGGGTGCTGCCACATTCCCTGGCTTGAAGTAGTTTCCATTATATACAGGGTTTACAATTTAGTTCAATGGATCTCTGCACCCCCACTATACAAACTGTTCCAGCACCCCTGATTCCAGACTTTCAATAACACTCACTGCTATCACGTCAATAAAATGCCACCTCACATTGGACTGGTTGCAGGAATTGTCACAGTGTCTTCTGACGAAACCTGTGTGTTTCCACTCGAACCGGATCACTAATCTCAATTAACTAATCTGGGAGCATTCTGTACACTTTCAGATGGTTTTCTCAGGCAAAAAGAAATTTGTTTTTCTTTGAAAGAAGTGGGGAATGAGGAGGATGAAGGTCCGAAAAGAAAAAGCAGCCTATTTACCAAATGTTGCACTTCTTGGCTATCATCAGACCTTATGAAAACAGGGGAAAAATACACTTGTGTAATGCATAATATTTACTCTAAAAATGGGTTAATAAATGAGGACTGTGTATGGTGCAATGCAATGTTTGAAATTCACACTTTGGCTCTCAAACCACAGAAGTTTTCAAATCTTCTCTCAATGCAGAGCACTCAAAGCTCAGGCTCAGTGTAACGAAAAGCTTTGTGTCTTTCTACAGCTTTATGTCTTTCACTACTTTGCCCTAAAAAGAGAATCACGTATGTTAATAGTTCACTTTGATCCTCCATCCAATCCCCCACTGCCAATGCTACGTTAGAAACATTTCATTAGCCCACACAGCATTCTTGGTGAGAGCCAGCTAAAAACAAGACTGCCTTGGGTCATTTTCTATCCCAACACTGGATCCAATAACAAATACCGCTGCCTCTCCAGTGATTAAATGGCTCAAGCAATAATGAGGCATCTTTGCTTCTGCAACATCAGTCAAACAGTTTCTCCCATATTCCTTTGCTTGTTCAGAGCAATTCACTCACCTATTCTCAACTCTATTGTGTCTCCTCAACCTGCACCCCTGGCTGGCCCAAATTCTGGTTAACTAAGGCCTTGTCTATACCACACAGTTTTGTCAAGAAAAGGCAGCTTTTGTTGACAAAATAGTGGAGGTGTATACACTGCATTGCTCCTGCCAATTTAACTCTCCAGCTATGCCAATATAACAAAACCACCTCAACGAGAGACAAAGACCTTTTTGCGACAAAGTTAGAGCGACATGTCACGGTAGACATTGCGTTGCTTATGTCACCCTAACTGGCCTCCAGGAGGTGTCCCACAATGCCCATCATGACCTCACTGGTCAGCAGTTTGAACTCTGTCACCCTGTAGCTAGGTACCCAAGCATGCACCCTTCCCCATTTAAAGGCCCCAGAATTTTTGAAATTCCTCTTCCTGTTTGCTCAGCATGGAAAGTTCACATAGCATCTTCCCAGCTGACTATAACAGCTTTCCGTAGCAAATGCACTCGTGAGTGGAGTACACCGGAGCTGTTGGATCTGCTGAGTCTATGGGGAGAGAAAGCTTTGCAGTTGCAGCTATGCTCCAGCCATAGGAACTTTAATGCCTACAAGCAGATTGCTCCTGGCATGGTGGAAAAGGTCACAAAAGGGACATACAGCAATGCCATGCAAAGATCAAGGAGCTGAGGCAGGCATACCAGCAGGCAAGGGGAGGCCAGCAATTGCTCTTGTGTGACGCCAAAGATGGGCTGCTTCTACACAGAGCTGTACGCCAACCTTGGCGGCGACCCCACCACCACTACCAAAAGCCCCATGGATACTTTGAGGGGGACTGGAGGCAGCAGTCAGTGGAGTGAATCCGAAGAATAAAGTGGTGGACGAGGAAGTGGAGATGGAGGAGGATGTGGGATAAGCAAAAGGGTCATCCAGTGGCGTGGTGAGAAAGGAACTCTTTTCAATTTTGGAGGAGTTTAGCCAGTCCCAGCATTTCAGTTCTGGTACACCTGATCCAAGAGAAGGGAGCTTCAGTAAGCACTCATTTTGCTTTAATACTGCAGAGTGACATGAGGTAGAACTCTGCTTTTTGTTTATTTTATATTTAAAAAAAAAAAAAAAACACACACACAGACATGGTAGAAGCGGGATAAGGAATAGAAATTAACACCACTAGCGCTGTTTGCATCTGCTTCTCATTCCCCTTTGCAGTTACACAATGGGGGGCCTGCACAAAAGTTTGTTAATGCACTCTGGGATGTCCCAGGAATCCTCCATAGAGATCACTAAGAAACGTTCCTGGAGGTAGTCTGCAATCTTCTGCCAAAGGTCCCCTGGCAAAACTGATTTGCTTCTTCCCTCTCTGTAGGAAACTTTGCCACGCCAATCAGCAATTATTTCTGCGGGAACCAAGCAGCACACGGACCCGATCTGAAGCCGCACGCATTCAGAAGATGCGCCCTTGCATCCTTGGTTACAGGGGCACCATTTAGGTAGGGCAGAGTATGGCATTCGCCCTATTCTGATTTTTGTAACAGCTACGAACAACAGTTGCTTGCTGGGCTCCTCTTCCCCCCTCTCCTTCCTTCACTGGCCAGGAATCAGAGCAATGACTTTGCTTGCTCCTCTTCCCCCCTCCCCTCACTGGCCTAGACTTTGCTCAGCCAAAAAGAATGCAGAGGTGTGGCAGAGCCAATAGCAGGGCTGGGAGCAGCTGCAGCACTTTTCAATCTTGAAACAAACATGCTCAGCTGGGAGTAAACAAGGCAAGCTTTCAGCAGGCTCTGTGCTTAGTCTGAAGATTTCATCATGATCTGCCCCTCACCTTCACATTGACATGTTAAAAAGGCAGAGCAAGCAGTGGAGGGGGCTGTTTCCCCATTCACATTCAGGGGATAATCATCCACACAGACAGCCCAGCTTCGGAAGTTTCAAGCCGCAAAAGCAGCACTGAAGAATGAGTGACCACCTGGAATCTTTCCCTGCTGTGAAGTAGTAAGTTAATGCTGTCACACCACAAATATTGTTTAAATTACACTTAAAACTTTCCCATTTTTTCCAACGCTCTAATTTTTTAGTGAATAGCAATACCCCAGTGTGGCAATTTATTCTGCCATTTAATCCAACCTGTGAGAATCTTTCCTTTGCCTACAAGGGGCTTTGGTTAGGCCAGGTTACCAGGTAGCTCCACGTATGCTGTTACACACAAATGCTGTGAATGCCTTGGTCTTACTAAATCTCCCTAGGGTTGCACTTTTTAGGACCTTTTTCCCAGAATACCTTCTGAGGAGTTGCTGCCTGGTCCTCTGTATGTGCAGATACACAGCTACAAAATGGCTATTTGAGGGCAGCAGTAGCTTGTATCTGCTGTGCTGTATGTCCTTCTGTTCCAATTGGTAAGTAATCTTAACTCCTCTTGTACTTCCTCTTTAGTATTTCTGAGGGGGGCAGAGTCTCAAACTTGAGTACCTCAGTGAATTTCACTGAAGTTTGATGTTTGCTCTCTCAAATCCTTACAGCTACACACTAGAAACCTCCTTCCAACTTAATCCTTTTTAGTTATCATAATTATTTGTATAAAATCTTTAGTGCACATAAACCCAAACCAATCTGAACAGTTTGCAAGATTTGGCTGCCAAAATATCTTCATTATAGATCCATGCTACTAAGATCCATCATTTAATTACACACTAGATACTGATTTTTTAAGAGTTTTTTTTTTTTTTTTTAAAGAAGTTTGGTATCTCAACTACTTTTGAGCCACCATTAATTGATTCTCCTCCTTCATTTGTTGATTAATGTACATACTTTCTCTCTAATATTACTTTCCCCCTTGACAAACTTTTAATTGTTCATCTTAACCCCCGTAGTTTAGCATCAGCTCATTTATGTAAGTGGTGAAAGATCAAGTTACAGCACAATCTGAAAATTTCTTTTATGATGTATTAAAAAGCTCTCCAATAATATCATGCCGTAGAATAATATAGAGATCATGCAGCTACTGTGCTGGTCCAGTATATAATGGAAACCACTTCAAACCCCCTGGTGCTGCACCCCCAGCACCCTTAGTTCCAGCACCTATGACTTTAAAAAAAAAAAAAAAAAAAAGTTATAAAACAATAGACTAAAAAAAAGATTCCAAAATCTTTTAGAAAGGCTACGTATCGACCGAAAATAGTTCTTAGGCCAAGATTCCTGTGCAGTGTTTACAATCCAAACATTGGAGTTCTTACTAGGACACTGAAAGTGAAATGAATTAAAAGTAGTAGAACTGATTTTTTCCCCCCACTGTCTACACTTACAGAAATGCAGAAAGTAAATCACATAAGTAGTTACCAACTAAATTAAAAATTTTTAATTCTTTAATTTGTAGTGGCCTAAATCAGTGTTGTCATTATTATCTGCCTAATCAGATTTGGGTTTGGGAATATTTTGCTGTATTATCTCCTGATTGTTCTAAATGTACTAACAAATTTAAAATATGGCTTTAATTGGTGTTTATTTTTTTCTTTATATGGGAATTAGGTACAGTGGTCCTGTCAGCTAAATTTTTAACTTATTACTTGCAAAAAAAACCTAGAGTTTTCAGTTGCTTAAGTAGCCCCTGGAATCATGGTTAAAAGTTGCCTCCCACCCAAAAAAAATCTTGAAATGGCACCCCTGCGTGGTTACCCTAAGGAGCAAGATATCAGCTTTGATCACCACAGCCTGTGAAAAATGGTGCCAGAATAGCATCCCTAGGTAGTAGGGTAGTGATCCCCTTCAGAAGACACCCAGACCCTTTGTCCTATCTTGCCCCTTCCTTCCCCCTCACCCAGGTCCAACTCACTATGTTTAGGGCTCTTGCCATGCTATGTGCTTGCCACGGGAAAGTGAGAATGTGGTGTATGTAGCTTTTATGATTCAAGGCTAAGACTGCACTCACAAAACTGCCTGCCTGTTTTTGTTTTTTTTGGCTTCTGCATATGTGCCCTTGAAGGCCACTTCCTACACACTGCCGGAGTGCCTCCCTCATATAAGGAGGCAAAGCAGGAGGAGAAAGGAAGACGTATTTAAGTAAGTGCTGCAGTCATCTGAGACTGCAGATAGCAATCAGAGTGTGGAGGGAAACAAATCAACAAAAAACTCAGAATGGATAGCCAGGAGAGAAGGTGGGCAGAAACAGATGATAAAGCTCATGGAGAACCAAACAAATGCTGAGGTCCCCAATTACACTGGAGTCAGAACACATCCATGCTCGACTCCCCCTGCAGCCCATACAGAACAGTGTTCCATGTTGTTAGGGCACGCAAGACTTTGTGACGCAAAATCAGTATAGTTTGACAAGAGCAAGGCCCTAAAAGCAATGCTAAGCTTCTGCAGCAAGAAAAGCAAGAGTTAGGCCTCTCAGGAGCAGGACCCAGACGCTGCCCTCTGCCCGACCTTAGGCCAAGGGAGGAAGTGCCTTGAGATCTGGAACGTCCTGAGACGACCACATACACCTGTTAATGCTTGATATGCTAAATGGTTCCTATTTTGGTAATAATAAAGTAAAAGTATGGCTATGGATAAGTTCCCCTTTAATGTAAACAACTAACGTCACTTTATTCCAGAAAGTCCCTAGCTAACTACCAATAAACTAATAGCAACTAAGTGTTAAGGCCCAATCCCTACTGGGATTGAGATATACGTCATGTATTACTGGGTAAGGCTTACTGCAAGGTAAGGAGGGAAAAAGGGTATATCAGACCCCTGGGAGCCTCCCCGAGCTGAGACTCTCCGTGGATCCGTGGAAGCGCTAGCGGATGCCTCGGCAGGACGGTTTCCCGATCGCCACCCGCTTATCAGAACGAAGTATGGGTCTTCTCGTTCTTGCATTGGTAAGCGTCCCTTTACACGCTTAAATAAGTCCAGCTCTCTTAGATCAATGGGCCCCCAGGAGCATATTGCTGTAGGTATCCTCTTGGCAGGTCTCTTCCTTGCTTATATGGTTCACCTTTTTGTTCACTAATTGTTGCTGCTGTTGCTCAGCTCATGACAACAATAACAATGCATAAGCATGGGCACTCCCCTCTAGTGTAATATGTCCATGCATACCTGCAAGTTGCTACTTTATATCCTTGTGATTGATTGTATCTTCATTACACTTTTTACCTTAAGACTCGTGCTGGAGTTTCTGTTCCTGTATGGCAAAGGACTTCCGCTCCTGTCTTTCTTATGCTATCTCATGTAATAAATAAGCACTTTTGACATCATTTTGTCCGTTTGCTCCATCCCGCCACAGAGATAAGAAATACCGAACACTACACATGTCCACTCCAAACTCCCTCCACACATTCCTTGCATATGCCCAGCTCATCACAGTACACTTTGCACTCCACCCCTAGGAATATGTATCATGACAGCTGGACTTACACAGCCTTCAGAGCCTCATTTGAGAGAGTGCTCCTCATTATCACGTCCCTTGTAAGAAATGGAAATCTGAATATTGCTATTTAATAAAAATGTAGTCTTTGAAATGAAGTGAATCTTTGTGTCCTACTCATGGTGGATGCTGCTGAAATTCACACACAGTGTCAATCAGCACATTTGAAGACAACAATTAACGCTCAGGCAGCCATCATTACAAGGGTCATTCAAGGTGGCAATTAAACAATGTCTGGCTGAATGCATTACGCATAGACATTACTGAGGCTCATTGTCAAAATGCTGCTTCAAAGCCTCCCTGATTCGAATAGACACCCGTGGAGCCCCTCTCATAGCCCTGGTATCTGGCAGCTCAAAATCAGCATCTAGGCGATCTACTTCAACTCTCCGACCCTGGGGAAACCTTTCCCCATTAGCTTCACAAATGTTATGCAGAGCACAACAGGTTGCTGTGACCATGGGAATATTTTCCTCATTAGGTCTAACCTGCCAAAAAGACAGCACCAGCAACCCTGTAATCTGCCAAACGCATATTCCACAGTCATTCTGCACCTGTTGATGAAATGCTCCTTGCTACTGTCAAAGTTTCCAGTAAAAGGCTTCATGAGTCACAGGAGTAAGGGGTACACTGGGTCTCCCAGAATCAATATGGGTATTTCATCCCCTATTGGAATATTCTGGTCTGGAAAGAAAGTCCCTGCTTGGAGCTTTCTATACAGGCCAGTGTTCCTGAAGATGCACGTATCATGCACCTTCCCTGACCACCGCATGTTGATGTCAGTGAAATGGCCCTAGGGATCCACCAGCATCTGCAATACCATAGAGAAATAACCTCTCTGTTGATGTACTCCATCGCAAGATGGTCTGAGGTCAAAATTGAGATCTGCATGCCATTTATCACCCCACCGCAGTTAGGGAATTCCATTGCCACAAAGCCATCCACTATTTTCCACACATTGTTCACAGTCAGTCCTTTGTAGCAGGAAGCAATTTATGGCCCTGCAAACTTGCATCACTGCAACCCCCACAGTAGACTTCCCATCTCCAAACGGATTCACAACTGACTGGTAGCAGTCCAGACTTGCCAGCTTCCACATAGTGATTGCCACTCTCTTTTCCACTGTGAGGGCAACTCTCATTTTGGTGTCCTTGCACCACATGGCAGGGGTGAGTTCCGCACACAGTTCCAGGAAGGTGGCTTTGCACTTCTAAAAGTTCTGCAGCCAATGCTCATCATCCCATACCTGCATAATGATGCAATCCCAACACTCAGTGCTTGTTTCCTGAGCCCAGTAGCAATGATCCACCATGTGCAACTGTTCCACGAATGCCAAAAACAATCTTGAATTGTTCCTTTCCATGGCACACAGCAGGGCAGGCACCACAGATTCGCAATTCATGAAATACTGCAGGATCATCCACTTTGTATTTATAACGCTCATCACAAAACTCGAGAGCAGTGCAGGATCCATGCTTTCTGACAGAAATGGCAGGCACACTGTTTACAGTGGCTGTTAAAAAACAGGCACAAAATGTAATCGAAAGCCCATGGAATGATAGGATGGAGCAAAATGCATCATGGGACCGTGAGCCTGCCCCCATGATGCACTGTGACCTCATTTCCATAACTCCTAGCAGCAAAAGATGGTTGCACAGTGAAATAGCTACCCACAATGCACTGCTCTCTCTGTCAATGACAGAACACCAACTGTAGACACACTCCACTGACACAAGGAGCTTTGTGTGAACATGCACAAGCAATGTAATTACAGCAGTTTATGATCGTTTACATGACTTAAGTTGACTTTAACGCTGCAGTGTAGACATGGCCTAAATCATTGCTCCTTTTCCTACTTTGTACTAGTGTCCTTTCTGTGGAAGTCTTATTGGCTATCTACTGTGTCCTTTTTAAATTTTAATCTCCTTGGGGCAGAGTCTGTCTCCCCATAGCTTTCAAGATCACCTTATCACAATACAAAAACATAAATATTAGTAATCTATATAGTAGGTGCAAATCAACTGAAGTCAATGGAACTGTATCAAGGATGGATTTATCCCCAGTATTATATGTAGGATGAAGTAAAACACACACAAACTACATCTGCAGCAAATGTTGCATGAGAAGCTAAAAGATGTGCTGGCCCAAGGAAGGAAAACCTGGGCACACAAGTTTTGCTGAGCAGTGCAGGGGTATGGAGCTTATATTGTCAATTAATTCCTGCAACTCTCAGTTATCCCTGTCCATTCTCCACCTCCACACCAATGTGGTTACACAGTCTGAAGGAGACTGAAGTAGTCCATGCGTCTTCCCCACTCCACCCCTAAAAGAAATGTGGGCAGAGACTGACACCACCCTTGGGAAGGAGACAGACTTGAAAACCACACGACTTAACTGGCATTGTGACGCCTCTAAGGAGAGAGGGCGGGATGTAGCAAAGAAATACCCATGTAATCTGGCAAACTGGAGGAGGTATTAGCTTTTGAGCCTATTTTCCTCAAGATAGAGTCTTAAAAAGTATGCCAAAGTAAAATCATTTGAAAATAAACTGTAACAGCCATTATTTTCTTAACAAGCTCTCAACGTGTTTCTCTTTATGCAAGTTCATCTTACAATAGAGTAGACTACAACTGCAGCTCTTTATACATTCAGCCATTTTTACCATATCTGTCATAAATGTCAATTGATAACATTATATCCACATGAGGTATTGTGTAACAGTTTGCATAGTCACACAAAGGATTGTCAGACTGCAGGAGGACTTTGTACTAACTGCTTGGTTATAGTATTCATTTATATTTCATAAGATTCCTTAAAAACGTGGGGAATTGTGTTTATCTAAATCTCATGGGATTAAGGGGGCATTAGTTCAAATGATATTTCTAGCCAAGAAACATGAAACTGGACTCTGCAAAACTGGCTGTACATGTTCCACATCTATATGACAGAGCTTGAGCTGTTAAAAAAAGCAGCTCCGTATATTTCATTCATTTTTACCCAATTTTACACGCCAGTGACAATTTACATCATCTGAGAATCTGCCCCAGGATTTTTACTTTAAAGTGCAGTAGGAAACTAAGTAGTTTATTACACCTCAACTGCTGTAATCATCATGTAAAAAAGCCAAACATTACAAAACTCCTAAGGATTCAGAGGTAGACACTATTTTTTAGTCGGCAGCTTCCGATTTTAAAAAAAAAAAAAAAAAAAAAAAGGCAAGCTAATCACATTACTTCTTTTGAATAATAAAAGATAATATCAATATTATTACCTCGTGTGCCCATGTGCCAAAAATAATTTAAAAAAAATATTACAAGAACAAGCACAAGCCACAAACATTTTCACTAATTCATTATTTAGGACCAACCAAACATTTTACGAATTGCAGTTATTTATGTTTAACGTACTGTATTGTGTTTGTTTATGGCCAAAAGGTTCATCTGTTTCCCCACCTTTGCCCTCAGTCATGCAATAGCAACTCAGGTCACATTTCAAAATGAGTCTTATTCTTGTATCTTTGCAGTGCTTCGGTCTTGCAAACTTAGCCATGTGCCTAACTTTATGCACCAGAACATTCCCATTGAATGCAGTTGGTGAAATCCTGCCCTTATTTAAGTCAATGTGTGTACTGTCATTGACTTCAGTGGGACCAGAATTTCACCCAGTGGGAGTACTAACATGTGAAAAGTTAGATGTAGCCCCAACTGGTTACTGTGCAAAGACCAAGGCTGCCATTTTATCTCCTTCCTGACTCACACCCAGCAATTATAAAACAGTTTCTTCAAATCTTGACCTGGATGACATCAGTGTCTGATGACATGGCCACCAGCAAAGATTTACTATATCCTCCTGGGAAACCACTACACATTCCCCACCTTCTTGGAAACTGCTAAGTGAGCCATCATCTTCTAGAGCATACACTTAACATCCACCAGTCCCACAACCTAAAGTTAAAATATTCCATAACTATTTGAGAGCACACAATGCTTATGTTTAGCCAGTAGCCACTTACTCATATGTATAATGCAGTTCTGTGCAAGTATGTTTTGCTTTAATTACAACAGTAGCAAGGTTCGATGAATTCTAAATTAAAGTGAATTAAAGGAGGGATTAGTCACTTATTGATACAATAGTTGAAATGCTGCCTCCACACCTGCTAACTCATTTAAAGTCCTTCAGAGAATGAATAGCACAAGTGAGAGTATTCGATTTCTCACATTTAGCAGTTATGGAATTTAGGTCCTTTCCGCCAGAAAAATCAAGAGCAACGTAGTTGTGGTAGAATAGTTATCATTGTCAGTGATGCATTACCAATGGCAATGAACTCTTAATTAAGTCAGAGATGACCAGGTTTTCAGGAATGGAACTAAGATTGAGCTTTGTCCAACATTAGGTGTGCACAGACGCGACAAGAATTCTGGGAAAGGGTGAGGAGAAAAAGTGAGAAACTTATAGACATCACAGTACTCCTTACCTGGTAAGCTCTGTAATATCCCGATCAGAGGCTAACATAGCTCATTTTGTTGGCTAAGTCAAAGTTTCATGGGTTGGGTTATTTTAATGTTTCAAAACTTTCAAATTGATGCTGTTAGACCAATCAGCCACTTTGCTTTTAACAGGGAGAGCCACCTCCCAGCACATTGTATGTAAATGCTTTGAAAGCACTTTGTCATCTGAAGAGAGAGATTCTGACAGAATGCCTGACATTTAGAGCAATGGCTAAATAAATTAGGGCTAGTAGAATACAGACCACTACTCAGTTGTACAGAACGATGTACTGTTTACTGATTTCTAAGGGCTTATAAATATAGTCAGCTCAATTTCAGCTTAAACTTAATCACTTTTTAGGAAGCTTCCCCCTTTGCCATACACCCATCGGCTCTCTCTACTCCTCCACCCACTCCCCAATAACTGTATTGGTTAGTGCAGCTGATGCATTGGAAGTAGGGCTAAATGAACAAGAATGTCCATTATTATTACTGTAATCAATGCTTTATTTATATTACTGGAAGCAGCCCGGGCAGGACCAGGGTTCTTTTGCCTTTGTGCTAGGCTAGTATTTTACATGGTCTCTGTCCTAAAGAGCTAACCCTCCTAACGTGTGTCCTCTACCCCTGGTCAAAGAGTTGGTGTAACCAGTGAGATTTCAGGGTGGTCTTGTACTATAAACCATTTGATATTCTGTTGCCTCTTGTCTGGCAACATACAATATCTTATGGGACTATTTCTGCACCCTTTGTCATTTTGAGTGGATCTTAGTCCATGAGAAGTCAGGAGGTGGCAGGTAAAGCCAACTATAAACCTAGAGAAAACAGATGCATGAGACTGCACCACCACACGTACCTCTTTTCCTCACCATACCATGCAATATGCACAAATATAGTCAAAGTCTGCCATTTTTACTCATGCTAAGTAGTATTTTGCTCCACACATTACCATTTCCCCCAAGTTTACTTTTCTAACCCTAAAGGTGCCATGCAAAGTGCTCTCAGAACACTTCTTTAACAGAAATGCTCAACCTTCAGTCCCACTCTGTTACTTAGTGAACAGCTGTCTTTATGCCTCCTCCCGGCACTAGGAAGGTATAATGTAAGTTATACTCATAAGACGTATAGTTCAAGTTACATTAGAGTTGGAGAAAATTACTCACTCAACAACCTGATCTTAATCCCAGTGATGGCCAAAAATTCCAACATATTCTGAGTTTGGTAAGCAAGAAGTTTTATATCATTTAGTTCCTATATATTTTCCCTGTGTATAACATTTTTACTTGCATATTTTTCAGCCATTTTACTCATTTAGAGTCTAATTCTGAGAAGTGTTTGGCTCCCTCAGTCCCACAGATTTCAAAGTTGAAAGTTCAACCTTAACACTTGTGCTGTAATATGCACTAGCTCTCTTATGCCATTATAAATTTGCCAGTTATACAATATATGAAGTACTACAAACTGCAATTTCTTAATCTATCCTATCTATAATAAGATCTAGTACAATACTCCTCACCAATATCTACAAATTTTAGTCTCCAGGAGATGTACAGAACAAGAAAGGAATCCACTTAGTAGTTTTAAATATTACATGTAGTGTGAAAGTTTTGGAAACTGTGCACAATAGTATCCTGCATGAAGCTATTACAGTACGGCCTTTCTAGTTATTTAGATCAAGCTCACAGTGGTATCTGCAGATCTGTACTACTCACCAATTCTCCTTAGACGAGTTTTCTCCCTAAAAGCTAACCCTGCGAATGCACTCAAAGTTCCATTACAGTGTGAAGAACCACAACACATTCACATTTCTTGAGCGATGAACTGACTTTCTTACACATTTAGAGTCAGATATTAAGGCCAGAAGGGACCACCAGATCTTCTAGACTGATCCCCTTTATCTCACGAGCCACCAACACCATCCAACACCCGCACACTAAACCCAACCCATTTCCAAGTCAGCCAGTCAGAATGCCAATAAATAGAATGTATATCTAAGTATTGGACAAGAGCACTACAGGGTTGATGTGCCTGCTTAGTATGTACGTCTATATTATCCTCATTTTACAGATGGGGAAAACAGGCAAAAGAGATGAAGCAACTTGCCTTGGAGGCACCGCAGGCTAGTGGATTAGGCACAGACCAGGCAACCGAGAGAAGTAGTATCCCAAACACACAGACTCCTTTTATACAGGATCCCATCCAGGAATGCTGGAAGAACCAGCTGCAAGCGGAAGAGCATACTAGGAAAGGATCTTATGTAAAGAATGAGACTGGAATATTTAGAAAAGATAAAAGGACTGCCAGAGGGCTTCCTGCATAGTTGCCTTCACAAATATATCATACCTTAGCCAACTGATTGTTTTTGGCCATAGATTTCTACTTTTTTTATTAACGTGTCTAAACTGAAGGTTATTTTTTTCATTTTAGGAAAAGCCTCCAACTGGTCTTTTAATTTCTAGAACCAGCTTGCTGCCTTTATACTTTTAATCCTTTTTTATTGTTTTAACGCTATTTGTGGGACATGAAGCTCCAGCTATTTTAAGATAACCATGCAATGCCAGTGAATGTCCATAGTGAATGTCTGCAAGCCTACTGGTTCAACTCAACTAAAATAATGAGGTTAAGAGTTAGAGAGAACACAGCTGATAGCAATATGTTTGTACATGTTGAAATCTAAAGAAGGGGCATATCCAGAGATATACTGAGCTGTATCATCAGAGGTGATGGTAATGTGGGTAAACTGACTATGGGAAAGGAAAAAATAAAAGGCAACTGCCATTAAGCCCCCTTTCCTCAAGACTCAAAAAGATATTATTTATATTACATTAGCACTTAGAGACCCTTGACTACACTAGTCTATCCACTATACATACACATGTTAATGGCTGGTCTACACTAGAAAACTAGATCAATACAGCTATGTCACTCAGGGGTATGAAAAATCCACACTCCTGAGTGACACAGGTAAAAAAAAAAGTGAGTTTTGGGGTTTCTAATGTTCTGAATGATTATGATATACAGGATGAATAATTCAGAGTGAAGTGGGGTTCCCCATACAGTGCCTTTTCATATAAAGCATACAAAATGCATTCAGGTACACCAGTGTTACAAATAAGCTATAAATAACTATTCTTTTATGAAGCACTAACTGCTTCACATAAAAATACCATATTGCCTGATTCAATTTTTTCAGCATTGTCTTAGCACTGTATTTCTTGCAAATTTCATTGCAGGCATCCAAGCAGCATTTAGAGGATATTTTTATTTTGTATTTATTTATTTTGCCACTAGAAAAAATTTGTCTTTGATCTGAATGAAGATTTATTTTGGGTAGGGGGGAGGGGTTTTTTTTAAATATAAACACTGTAAAAGATCAGCAAGTTTAGCTAGAGAACAATTAATTGCTCAAATGAAAAACAAACACTTTCCGCCTGACATTAACTTTTGTGAAATGAACACCTCCTACCCCAAAAATATAACCTTTAAAAGTTTCCTCATGGGCAAGTATATAAATTGAGACTTAAGACCAATGTTATCAAGAGTCATCTGTAATTATTAATTAGTATTATTATTCCTATTAAAGCCCTGATCCTGCAATTTGATCCACAGTCAGATGCCTGAGCCAATGTGAGCCCCACCAGAATCCAACCACTCAGACCATATGGTAGGATCAGAGCCTAAATAAATGTTTATGACCTTTATCTATGACAAGGATCTTAAATTGTAATAGATGATTTTCCAGACCAAACCAAAACTTAGAAGTCAGACCATGTATATGAAAATAAATTTACAGTGGTGGGTTTGGGGGTGGTTGGTTTTTTTGGTTTGGTTTTGGGGTTTGTTTGTTTGTTTGTTTTGGGGGGGGGGGCGCAGAAGGGGCATTTTCTGAGAGGCAGCACAGAATGGTGAACCAAACACAGAAGTAGGAACCAGAGCTCCAGTTCTGCCTCTGTCACTACTTTCAGGGACTCACCCAAGGCCACACAGCTAACTGTCTACTGGTGAAATCCTGGCCCTATTCAAGTCATTAGCAAAATCCCCATCCCCCATCCTTCAATGGGACCAGGTTTTCACCTAAAATCTCTTATCTGAGAGATTAATTCTTCAGCAGTGTTAGGAGGGGGGAGATCTGTGAGGGTATGTCTATGTTACAAGCGTTACAGTGGCACTGCTGCAGCACTCAAGAAACAGCAGTTAGGAAAACAAATTTTAATCATCAATGAGACAACCCCAATACGAATGCATTGAGAGAAAATTAAAATCTCACTAAAGCCATTTTTACTATGATTTCAGAATAGAATTGCACTTTTAAAGTACATATTCATTTCCCAGATCCAATGCAACAGAAGGACCAATTAGTCCCAAATTTAACTTGTCGCAGCCCTTGGGTGGTGTTATAGTGCATATGCCATGTGCCCAATTTGGTTTTATGATACCATCAAAGGTTTCAAGTATGCACAGGAGCAGGTTGCAGAAAGAAAGATGATATGGTGTAGAACAGTCTGAAGGCACATGTGTAGGGCAGTTTAAGAAGCAGTTTTCCTCAAGTGTTTGTGCAGCAGCGTACTATTCATTGTGCTGGTTTGTTGTGTTTGAGTCAGTGGTATCACCTTCTAGTGGCTGGGCCCACATACCGTGAAAGGATCTCCTGTTGCCACCAGTTAAGTGACAGCACTCCAAACACGAGGGGGGAGGGGGGGGAACAGGAACATTCGATGCCCTCCTATAGGACTCCAAGGGTATGCCTACACAGCAAAGAAAGACCCCTGGCTGGCCCGGGCCAGCCAGCTCGGCCTTATGGGACTTGGGCTACCAGGCTGTTACATTTCAGCATAGACTTCCAGGCTAAGACTGGAGCCCGGGTTTTAGAACGCTGCAGCTAGGAGGGTTCCAGAGCCCAGGCTCCAGCCCGGAAGTCTATACAGCAATGAAAGAGCCCCACAGCCTACAAGCCAGAGTCAGCTGGCATGGGCCAACTGCAAGGGTTTTTTTTGTTTTTGTTTTTTGCTGTTTACTCTAGGGTGACCAGATAGTAAGTGTGAAAAAAATCAGGGTTGGGGTGAGTGGTAATAGACACCTATATAAGAAAAAGTCCCAAATATTAGAATTATCCCTATAAAATCAGGACATCTGATCACCCAAGTGTAGACATACAACAAAAGACCAGGGCCAAGATTTTCAAAAGTAGTTAGTTATTTTGTCTGCTTGATTTTCAGCGAGTTTCGGGGGAGGGGGGGGAAGAGAGAATCAGGCCTCCTTAAGATGTCAAGTTGGGCACCCAAATTCACTAGTCAGTCAGTTTTGAAATATTGGTTCAAGTTCCTAATTCCAAACCTCTCTCCCCCCCCTTGCCACGACGTGTGTTTTATCTCATAACAACTTAACAAATCCATGCCTGCAGATGAGACAAATAGCTAATCTGCCAAATACACTTACATGCTTGAAAATTATGATGAAATTATGAAAAGGCACAGTCTAAGAACACAATAGAACAAAAACAAAGTACACTTTGGCAGAACCACACCTAATATATTTGAAGTCAACACTATGCTGGAGGGTAGTGATAGGAAACAGAAACTACTACTATCACACTTTAATGGTTCTAAAATAAGAGATAGATCTGAACAGGGTTTAATTATGCTTAGGACACTAGTCAGTGACAGGTATAGAGGAAGTATTACCTAACTCCCAATAAACAACTTCAGCTTTGTTATCCCTTTTGCATGGATGGTTGGTGGAAGGACTATGGACCTGATCCAAATTCCATTAGTGTCAATGAGAGTCTTTCCATTCACTTTAATGAGATCTGGATCAGGCCAAGAAAGTGTTTATTTGAGAGACAGATGAGGAGAATGCTTTTGAAAAAGGTAAGGCTGTTGCCTGATCTTATCAATTATATTTTAAATCCCAATTAGCATTCTATGGTTTGGCAGGGTTCTGCCTCATGACCAGACCCAGAAATATTGAAGTTATAATGAGGACCTCAGTGTGCATGAATGAGATTTTCATTTAGGAAAGGCATTCCATCCTTGTAATATTTTTATCAGCACAGTTAGCAAAATAACAACACTCCAACCCAGCAAAACAGAGAGAATATAAGATGGTAATACCATCCCGCATTTGAGCATCCATACATTTAGACCATCCCCTTGTAGAAAAACCTGACATGTTTGTGATCATCTTCATCCTCCTCCTCACTATCATAACCACTGCCACTGGCAGTCATAATGGTGTCTCCAAAGACACACAAGGCTGGGATACAACTTTTACAATGTGTAATGTTGACACCTACAATGCCTAATGTATATTCAGTACAGGTTTCTACTCTTTTTCCTTATCTGTATTTCCTCACCCTAGTAATGTTGGGGTGCCTTTCTCCCATAGGTTACTAGACCTTTTATCTCAAATTCATTAGCATATACATCAATTAGTTATCATGGCACTCTTGTAGTCAGACATCTGCTGATGTTTCTAACTTAAAATATCTTAAGCTGATAGGTAACCACATCATTCCACCATCCTAAAACCACTTACTATGCAGTTTTAATAAATAAATTTCAGAAAAAGAGAAACATTTCTTAGCGCTTGTTGCTGCAATCATCTAGAATCCCAGACAGTGGGACTCTAATGATCTTTTTGATGCCTAGCTAAATAAACAGTATAATTTTGATACAGAGCTTAAGTGCTATTTCAGAGAGTGACAAATGAGTAATGCTTCTGTATGGAAGTAGGTGCTTACGTTAGCCACTCTGTGAAGATGACATCTCAGATCTGACATGGATATAGGGCTTATAATTATGGTATTTTTGTTTGCCATTCTTTTGTTGCTCTCTTACCAAGTTAGCACTGTACTAGCCAATTGAAGTGAGAGTACTTAAGAGTTAAAGCCACACAAGATTCTCCTCACCACAACTGCCAAGATTTACATTGTCTAATTTAGAAAGCGAAGGACTTTTGTAAACTTGTAGTGCTGAGGACAGGAGACAAGATTGTCTCCTCTCTCTTGAGTTGTCGGTCAAAAGCTCAAGCTTCCTTTTGTCTATTGACAGATCTATGAATAAAAAGGGGGATTCCCACAGGCCAGCCCAGTTGCGTAGTGGCAATGCAATGTACTGCCATGCGGAAAATCCTTGTTCAATTGGCTGTCAGTCTCTGGCTTCCTGGACCAGCTGGAACTGGGAGCATTCCTGAAGCAATGTTCTTAGTTCCTGGGGAGGAGGTAGTGCTTTGAGTCACTCAACGGTGACCCTTTCAGATGAATTAAGGAGCCACATAGACTGGTTTCAAAGGGAGATTCATCCAGTTCTCTGCTAAAAGGGCAGATGCCAAAACATGAGGTCTCACGTTTAAGGTATAATGGAGAAAACTTTTAAAGTGGGCAGCAAAGAAAAGTCCTATATTTTATTTTACTGTAATCATATATTCTATTCTATTATACACACACACACACACACTCACTTTTAGATATTATACTGAATTTGTAAGGTTCTTAAAACATGAATATGAGCCATTTGTTGTAAAGCCACTGAAGAGCAAATAAACTGGAAATATGGAACTCAGTCAAAATTAATAGTTTAGATGCTAGAAAACAATAAACAAATGGCAAGAACTGAGAATACAATGTTCGGAATGACCACAGAGGTGGTGAGTGAAAACTAAGAGAAAATACTCAGCATTTACAGGGTGATTTATGACCATTAAACTAATCATCCTGCCAATTAGAAACAAGTTACAGATGGGAAAACTAAGATAGAAAGTTTAAGTAACCTGCAAATGGCCACAGGAAGATGTCGGAGCCGGGATTAGAATTCAGGATCTCCTCATTAATTTTCCTCCTCTCTGAAATGGAAAGTAACAGGAGAACCTGGAGTACAGTGAATACAGATAACAGATATATTCAATAGCAGTCACAATTAAGAAGCAAGGAGTACTCAATGGTTTTGTTGGATTTTAAGGGTAGCTTTGGTCCATGTGTAAAACAAAAAGCAGTAATAGATTACTGAGATCCTTCATATGAGTGCCAGGTCTGCTTGTTCCTACAGTCTGCCAACCCTACAATCCTCAGTGTTGCTTTATCCTAATAAGCTACACATATATGAGATCAGACAGGAGTAGCAGCATCTTAGTCACTACATCAAATATGCTGAAGCATCAACAGAAGGCACAGTGATACCATTTGTCAGCTCAACCATTTTTTAATTAAACATGCTGCAACCTGTATAGGTACCGCCTGATCCATTCTCAAGCATGAAAAACTGAAAACAGAACTTTCTTTAACCCTAAAGGACCATGTAAGAATCAAACAAACATGACCTGAGAACCTGAACTGTTAGAGGTGGACTGAAACCCTGCAGTACTGCATAGCGTCTTGTCGGCATAAACAGCTCTACTACAGAATATGCTCAGATCTTTGAGGGCAGGTAAGTAGAATACATGTGACCATCATGCAGGTCAAGAAAGCACAAGCAATTCAAAAAGTTGCCAAACCTCAAAGGCCAGCAACAGAGATCAACAATCAAGAAGCATTCCAAAAACCACCTCAACAAGCTAGAGGCCAGGATGTCCATAACCAAAAGATATAGGACAACCAATATAAAATTTGAGACTCCAGATAGAATGCCTGTATCTTTTAATCTACCACTACTGGGGAAAAAAGTCAAAATGAAAAAAAATAAAAAGGTAACTTTTTATTTTTTAAAGCAGTGGTTGTCAACCAGGGGTACAAGTTCCCCTGAGGGTACACAGAGGTCTTCCACAGCGTACATCAACTCATCTAGATATTTGCCTAGTTTTACAGCAGGCTACATAAAAAGAACTAGCAAAATCAATTCAAACTAAAACTACATATGGACAATTACTTATTTGTACAGCTCTATATACTATTATATGGTAAGTATCTCACTGAAATATAAGTACAATATTTATAGTCCAATCAATTATTTTATAATTACATGTTAAAAATGAGAAAGTAAGCAATTTTGCAATAATAGTGTGCTGTGACACACTTGTATTTTTATGTCTGATTTTGTAAGCAAGTAGTTTTTAAGTGAGGTGGAACTTGAGGTACGCAAGACAAATCAGCCTCTTGAAAGGAGTACAGTAATCTGCTTTTTTAAAGAATAAAAATTCTGACAAATCTGTAAATGCATATAATGGAGAAATACAAAACTAATAGAAAAACTCACTGACCAAGCTAACACAGAAGAGTATTGAGTTTTAATGGGTGTGAGTATGCTTTAAGCAAATGCTGGACAAGTTAAATAAGTGAAAGAGCTTTCTCTGTGTTCAAAATTATTATTTCCTACCTGTAGTTTGACTGTATGTTTGTAACAATCTCCACCATAGGTCACCAAGACAATTGAACCTAGAGCTTCAGCAGCAAGCACATGGAAGCTAGAGGCATAATTCCATGAATCTGGAATCTTGCTCCACAAGCAACCTCAGAGACCCCAAAGTTAGAAGAGGCATAAAAGAGAAAGTCAAACCTCCAGGTGAGGAAGAAGAAGGGGCACAGGTAGTTCTAAATTAGAACTTCTTTCTTACAGATGTATCAGCTGTTCAAGAAATAGAATGGATTTCTGATCCTTATGAATGGCTTCCACTCTGGCAAGCTTCAAGCACTTGAAGTTAATACTCCATAAAGCACATTGAGCACACATGGAGAATGCAGGAGAAGCTAGATTACTTGAATTTGGGACTCTACCATGAGTGGGATGAGCTTCCTGAAGATGAGAGGTAACTACCCAATGACTACAATACAGAGAGTCTTATCAAATCTGGAAACAGGCAGTCATCCACCATGGACTAGATATGAGAGGCAGACTGTATTCATGCCTTACCTGATTTCAGGTTCTCAATAAATATACAGCAAATTTGCCTCTTATATTGTGATGTATAGGAATGCCAAACAGCAATTCACTTTCTGAGTCTATACCATGGCATCCCTACTAAAGAGTCATGGATGTCATTCTTCCTGGATGATGAATATCTAGATATGTTGCTTAATCAAAGATGACTCATTCAATGCATAGTGCTTGAAAACAAACAAAAAACATTAAGATAGAGCTCACTGTGTGTTAGCATTGGAAAATGGAATAATATGAGAAATGTTAACGTAATAGATTCATCAGGCTTCATGATCAGGTGTTCTGTTTGCTTGGTTGGTTTTAATTACACCACCTTAAAAATGGGTATCCTCCTTAGCTGAGATTATGCAGACATCTGTTCTGGAGTACATTCGCCTCTATCAATGTGTTAAAGGCCAGAGCGTCAAATAACTGCTATCATCATGACCATTTTAAATAAGCACATTTAGCGAGCTGAGCAGCAGGGAGAAGAAAAGGGGGCTAGGAAGATAAATTATATGACTCCCCCCTCTGTCTTAATCCCACTGTTGGAATCTGATAGGTTGCAGCCATTTGAGAATTATAGCAGCAGGAACCTCAGAGCTTCCAGAGGAGTGCATTAGAACTGAAAAATTAAGTGTAGATGACAAGGGCAAAGGGTTCTAAAAATCACAATTGTAAATTAATAATCCAATATACATAAAGATCAACTAAGAGACAGATGGCAAGCAATTTTCCCTTGTGCACTTATACTTGTCCTTCCAGTACATGTATTTGGGTCACTTGCTAGATTAAATCTCAAGTGGCAGTCCCAATAGAGGTGCTGTGCAACAGTGTATGGATTCAGCTTAATTTTAAATTGTACAATAGTTTCAGATTCAGAATAAATATCTTAAATGTGCAGAAGTTGGAGCATTAAGCAGATGTGGAAGAGAGCTGTTTGAAATCACTGCCCATCAACATGGCAGTTCAATTTGTGCTTACTAAACAGAATAGAGCATAAACTAAAAATGTGGTCCATTGCATTTTATTTGATTGAATAACCACCCTACGCAATAAAGGAAACATACCTTCTATCATGCATACAAATTGTTTTTTCCCCCAGGTGATTCATTCATAAAAAGGCTACCTCACAAAGAATTTTCTCCTCATGTAACTAATTCACTTTAACTTCTTGACTTATAAATCAAGATTGTAAAACTTGTGGACAGTGTGCAGTCTACATTTGTCTAAGATAACTATTGTAAATAAGGGTGAACAATGGAATTCCATCTGTCTATGCAAAAGAATGGCAAAAGACATCTGTTTAAACAAAAAATTGTAGATATTTCAAATGCACCAGTTTTGCAAATGGTCTACAGAATCACTTAATCACTTAAGGTCAAAAGATCACACTAGTTCTGTCCTTAAAGTGAGCCTTTCTTCAAGTATTTGGTAGAAGAGAAAAAACACTTCAATGGATGCGTTGTTTATGAAATGGTCACTGTAACTATGTATAACCTCAGGTGCCTGAAGCACTAAATCTTCGACACCCCAGCTGTACACTGACGACCTATCTTAGTTAGTACAAGTCACACCAAGGACTACAGCTTCAAAACAAAGCATCCAGTAGCCAGTTAAATAAAAACTGCAATTTAAGGTCCAGCACAAGTGGGCAAGCAAAAGCAATTGTGGAAGTGCATTAGTCTAATCGCAGCCATAGACATCTTCCCTGTCATACTAGTACATTTGAGTGCAATTCTCACTACCATGAATGAGAATTTCATGTGCATTGACTGGAAATTAGCCCCCTTAATCCGGCGAGAAACTTGATTTAACACATGGTAACAAACAGCAAGGAAATCTTCAACACAGCTCAGTCGTGGAAATTGCATTCCCCCAGCCCAGCTTTATCAGTTCCAACTGATTTTGCTCAGCTAAACCTTTGTTAACCAGCAATGTCAGCTCAATGTGGCATCACACAAACATTTTAGTATTATACACCCCACTTATCTTGTTCTTTCATATAATTTTCTTCCTATCTCCTAATGATCAACTAGTCAAAAAGGGATATAATGTGGAAAAAAATATTGATCTTGTTTTCTAGATGAAGAGAGTCTTTTTCCAAGTGATCTCAGGACACAGCTTAGAAACATCAAGACCCTTTAGGAAAATTACCATGGAGGGAAGGAAAAGAAATTTGTTTTTGTAAATTCTGAATGGATCATTTGAATTTTCTGGGATTAGAGAGGAATTTAAAAAACCGGTGAAGAGTGGGACTCCCTCCGATATATTGGCCCTGGGGTTTAGTTTCCACTATTTCATTCAAAGTTTTCAATACCCAATCTGAACCAAAAGAAAACCAACATGTGTTCATTCTCCTTATTAATGTTCCACAGACAAGTCTAGCTTTCAAGGACACTTCACATAAATTACATGGATTTATGATTAAAGGAAGGGATGTACAGATTTTCTTACTCTATTTCTTAACCAAAGACTTTAAATTCAATTTCAATTTAATTGGGTGAATGGAGTGTAAGCGGGGAGAAAGAAATATTGAGCCCTTTGATATAAAACAATAAAGCTTAGAATAAGTCAGTTTGTTATATCCCCATCGTGCACAGTTTTAGATATGGTGCCATGAACCCTCTAAAATATTTAGTTTTACCATAAGGAAATTGATTTTGCTATAAATAGTATTTACAATGCCTATTAATTTTAACCAACCTACATTAAAAAAAATACAGAAAGCAATTACAGATACCCTTTATATAGGAAGTTTGATCACTATATATATAGGAACAGAGTCTGATGTAATTTCAAAGTAGTGGAAAAGGAAACAGAAAAACTTATGGTAATATGCTGCCCCTGAAACAAACTTACACTTTCCAAGCTTAAATGCACAATCTTGATTCACTCAAAGTTAGAAGCATGATCCATCTACCACAGGGGTGCTGTGTCCTGCAGTTCCAACACTGACCTCCTTTTCTAGTGTTACATTTCAAGTAGGTTCCTGTAGGGCAGTGCCATTCTGCAATTACAGTTAAAAGACTATTTTAGGTCTGAGAATCCCACTTTTAAATATGTTGGTGAACTAGGAAAAGCTATTACTATCTTGCAACATTCGTTTTTCCTTTCCCTTTCAATATGGTAGTTCAGAATGTGCTAATTAGATGACCTACAGTACAGAACTGTCATTAATTGGAGTTCAGTGCACCCCAGTGAATAGCTGTGTTTTAGTTACAACTACTAGAAGCGTGTAATTTATTTAAAAGCTAAAGACAAACAAACCGTATTTTGGAATTTAATTTAAATCCTGTGAGTTTCATGTTAAGAGGATGCCATGTGATTATCTTTTCCATTCTTTCAGAGATAGTCTGCAATTAAACACCACTAATATTTTCTAATGGCATTAAGGCACAATTATAGTAAGATCAGAGACCTGGATCTCCACATCAATAATGTTAAGTAGTATTTCAAATGACATTGCAATCTCAGCTAATTTGAACTAGCCAGCAGAAGTAAAGGCTTACAACACGTCCTTAAACAACCCAGTTTTGCAACAAATGCTATTTAGGTTCACATAAATATTCCAATACTCCTAGCGTCAGTGTGTCAAAAAATTCCCCACTTTCACTTAAGCTAAATCAGACCTTACATTTCAAAATAAATGTGTTTTTTTCTTCTGGCATTAAAACAAACAAAAATTGCTGTATAAAACTGGAGGGCTGACAAACTAGAATATTTTAACTAGGGTACAGAACTTCTTCAAATATATGTAATTGACCTGAAGGATTAAAGTTTGAATGGTTACAGTCTGAAACTGTAACATAAATGTTCAGGGGCTAAGAGGCTGGATCATGCTTGAAACTTGGCATTCAGTTTTAGCATTATAGTAGCAACCCTCGAAAAAGGGGTTTATTCTGAAAACTGTGGTAGACCCTTAACTATAGCAGGTGCTATATGAGAAGAGAATGCAAAAAGCTATGGCAGGTGTCATGTGAAAGAGAATGCAAAAAAAATTCCAAATTCAATAATTAATTGATTCCAGTACAGAGACTATTTCCCAAGGCAATTGACTAATCAAAGCCAAAACGGATCCTTTCTCTTCCCATTAATGTGGTTGAAAGTTTGGAACAAGTTATCCCGCAATAGCTCTGCCTTTGTCTCCCCCTCCCCCCATATCTTGTCCTCTCACACACCCTAGTTTAATAAAAGCTCCAAAAGGTTAATTCCCTTTGACTTTGAAACTTTTTGTTGCCGATTTGTGTAATCTAAAAGGGCATATGAAACAAGAATCGCTGACCTATGACACATTTTAAGTTTGGTTTGGTCTAGGACTGGGACTCACTTTGGTGGCCAGTTACAACTAGATAGGATTCAAGCAACATCGCTCCACATAAAGCCATTCTGCTGAATCCCGGGCACCAGCTCCCCCTAACCCAGAGGACTGATTCACTTTCCAAAGCAAAGAGAGCTGATGAAAAGCTGTCAAAGTAAATCTATGCTCACTTTTTGGATAGTTCAATTTCAATAGAGCATGAAACACCCCAGGACGGTTAATAAGTTTAGCCAGGCGTGCTGTTCTCCCTAATATATTTTAATTATGCATCTGTTTTAATTGTAATAAGATTAAGTCACCGGAAAAGGCACAAATTGGAAGGTTCCCTAATTGCTCATGGAGCTTTTCATCAGTTTCTAAACACAAGTACATTTAGGAAAGAAATAGGTAGAGACACCAGCACAACCGTGACATTTTCCAGCAATCGATGCAGTTTCTTTGACAACACAGTTCAGGTCTCATTAGCTGCCCAAACTAACCCGAATGCAAAGGACAACTTCAAGCCCCAGGGACTTCATCTTTGCTAATTAGCATAAAGGAATGTTAGAACACACAAACTAAAGCTGCACAATGAAAATGAAAGCTAAATGCTTTCGGGAAGCGCCGCTCATCAGATCTTCAGAGGGCATTACACACACACCCCCAACGTGCATCTGCCATAAGTACAGTGCAAAGTTAAAGAAGCAGCGATCGTTATTCTACTAATATACTGATTGTGTGTCCGGGAACTGTCAAATGCTCCGGAAATCAGTGTGCCACGGAAACAGGAGGAATCATTGGAGGGTCGAGCTCTCTTACGGAGCCGGCCCATCCTTCCCAGTTACATCGTTTTAATGGTCGTTTGTTATAGTAAGCAACACACACACACGCGAGAGACGTGGAGCCACACACGGACACACACCATTCATGCAGTCAGCGCCCACCCAGCAGAGATTGCCGATCACAAAAACTTGAGCGCAGGCGAACAGCGGAGGAGGTGGCGAAATTGCAGAGAAAGTAGCAGTTCATTACGAAACCCAGCTCGCCGGCTGCCCCCTCCCACCCCTCTTTTGCACGGCTTTCTAGTCGCTATTCTTGCCGCTGCTACAGTCCCTGTTTAGAAGAAACAAACTCGAGCTGCACGAGTCATGACAGCGGGGCGCTTTGGGCACCGCGGGGCTGGTCTGTGGCAGGCAGAGCCCATGCTAACTAGGCAAAGCAGCAGCGAGGGATGCATTTAACTCTAAAGAGGCCGCTGTAGACGAAGGATCTGCCGGACCCATTCCATCAACAGGTGAGCGCGTCCCCCCACCCCCGCCAGCCAGGGAGCGCGGAGCGGAGCTGGGAAGGGAGCGGGGGTCAGCGCCCCGAGGGAGTGGAGCGCCGGGGGCTCCACGCGCGCAGAGCCGGCCCGGGCGTGCTGCGCTCTCCTGCCGGCTGCGCCCAAGTTGCTCTCAGCGCGCGCGCTGCCCTGGGGGCTCCCGGGCTGCGCGGCTTCCCCCCACCCCCCGCGCCACCTACCTGTCATCGTAGCAGAAATCCGCCCCCAGCGTGTTCAGATACAGGACGAGCCCCAGGGCGCCGCTCACCAACTCTGCGATCATCGCTCCTCCGCCGCCGCCGCTCCAACACCGGGGCAGCGGCAAAAAGCATCCACCCCACCTTCTTCCCCCTCGCCTCACTTCTTCCTCCCCGCCCCGCGCCGGCCACTGCACGGCTCCCCTCCGGCTGCAGTCCGGGATCAGCTCGGCGCGCCCCGCATCCCTCCGCGCCCTCGGGCGGCAGCAGCAGGAGCCGCGCGCTCCGCACCGGCGGCAGCCGCAGGTTTATTGTTCCCCCCTCTCCTCCTCCTCCTCCTCGCGGGTCTCCTTCGCCCCTTAACCCATGGCAGCTCGGGGAGCGGCCGCTGCTCTCCTCCTAGAGCCGCCCGGGCCCGTGCAGCGCCTCCAACCCACCGCTTCAGCCACTCGTCATTGGCTCCAGCCAAAGCCCCCCTAGTCGCTGCTCAACTGAGAGCCGCTGCCGAGGCTCTGGGAGCTCCCGCGTGGGGCTCTCCCCGAGGTCCCATCGCGCGTGCGTGTCACCCACCCCCTCCCCGGCCCGCCCCCTTCCCGCCTCTCTCTCCTCCCCCTCCAGCGCCAGCCCCGCCCCGCCCGCCCCTGGCTGGCTGCTCCTCCCCCCGCCCCCCTTCTTTCACCTTCAATTCCACACTGAGACCCGCTGGAACAACGAGGTCGCGGCTGGCAGCGAGCCCAGGGCCGCAGGGCCGCAGGGCGGGGGTCGGTCCAAGCAAGGGGAGAGGGAGAGGCGGAGGCTCGCTCCGCCGCTGGCTGCTGCACACGCTTGCCACGACTCTTTTTTTCCCCCTCCCCTCCCCAGCCTCAATCAGCTGGAAGCTCATCAAGAGGAAGGGAGGCTGAGCCGTTTGCGGGGGGCAAGAGGACGAGGATCCTTTTCATTTCCACCTGCCTGACTTGGGTCTTTTGTAATGCAGCCAGGAGACTGGGATCGCGGGTGCCCCGATCCAGATAACTTTCAGCGGCACGCTCTCCGCTTGTTGGGGAAGCCGTAATAAAGACCTAACAGAGACAAACCCTGCAACGATGATGGACCTTGACAAAGTAGCCCGAAAATCACAGGCTGTGCTTATGAAAGAATGAAATCTACACGGACCTGTGCCGGGGGGCGGGCGGCGGGCGTGGACATAACAAATTCGCTGCCCCGATAAACCCGGCGGTGGGAAGTAATGCCCTGAAACTCTCTTCAGCCCTTCCTGGGACATGGGGGCATGAAGACATTAAACGGGTTCGGGTCCATGAAGGGGTTTCTGACGCTGCCTCCGTTTTACACCAATCGCCCGTGTGAATGTGTTTCTCAAAGGGTTCCATGCAGTGGCACATCATGTGGTCCCTGAAGAGGGAGAAGCTGCGGCTCGAGCCGTATGCAATACATTGGGGAGCTTTTAACAAGTGTTCTCCGCCCGCCCCCCTATTATTATTTTACGCAGTTCTCTCCCGCCTCACGACGGATTCAGCACATTGAGACAGCTCCCAGAGGCAGCGCTTTAAGTGCTCTTGCGAAGCCTACCCCTGGGTATCACAAACATCCCTGCTGCTTTCCCTCATGCCTGCAAGTTGCATGCGTGTGTCAGCATCACCAGGAGCAGTAATGGCAGGCGCGAGGGTGTGGTGCGGTCTGTCGAGAATATTAACGCTTTGAGGGGTCACACTGAACCCACGACTGGGAGCTACTGTGGGTTTGACGTCTGGCTGTGGCTCAGGGTACAGCTCCTAGATCTTACAACTTGTATGTTCAGCTGCTAGAAAGAATCTTGCCACCAAAGATCAGCTGGGAACATATTTTATATACCTACCCAGGCAATCCTGGTCAGCACTGCATGGTATATCTCTGTAGCAAGATGGCTGAGTTCAGACCCTAGGGTCGCAGGGCTCCTCTGGTGAACTATCCCAATAAACCCGGCATCAAAAGGCAGGGTAATAGTGCTGAGCCATAGCAGCAAAAAAAGTCTTGTCAACTCCATCCAGAATATATGAGTGGCTGGAATTTTTCCTCAGAGAGGCAGGGGGAACTACTGGCTGGAGGACAGGAGGTCTTGCAAGGAAACCGTAGGAACAACCAAGCTTGGGGAGAAAGCTTAGCTGAGGTTGATGATCTCTAATTTTTTCTGAGTTACCACTAAAGCCACAGCCTGGGTAATTCAGTGGCAGAGGGTGCATAAAAAGCCTGTCTTTGAGTAGTCTGCAGGAGAGGCAGGCAGGCAGGCAGGCAGGCAGCCAGCTGTCCCTACTCTCCTGGAGATGCACAGTGTCCCAATGGGCTTTATAAGTTTCACCCCCTACTCAGCAAGAGTAGGCTACACTTACAAGGGTGCACAGTGCCAGTGCAACTGAAATGCAGTGTTGTTGTAGTGGTGTGGGGGGGTATTAGAGAGACAAGGTGATATCTTTTATTGGACCAACTTCTGAGACAACTTCTGCCTTGTCTGTGCAACTGGAAGACATTTTGCTTTTCCAAAGCACCATGGTACCAATAAAGGACAAGTGAGCCCTCCGTTGTAAAGAGTTTTCTTAGCTGGGTGAAATGTAGTTTACAAGATCACACAGCTGAGTGCTATGACATCTGAAGCTTTACATGCCACCTACAGGATTCCACATAGAAGGAAATGCTGTGGCCCCGCAGATGAAGCAGCCAGTGCAGTGAGTTTGCGACAGGGCTCTACAAGACTCTACTTGGGGAGACAGGCTCTTTGCCTCACTCAGGGAATCACCCTGTTGAAGAGAAATAACAGCATGGACAGAGCGCTGGGAGAGTTGCTTCTGTTGCTCAGTTGATTGAAAATAGTGAATGCACTGCTGTTGTTAATTACATTGTGATCTATTTTACCATAGGATCAGGAAATGTCAGATCATTCAGTCTGTCTCATCATAGGCTTACTATGTGACATATGATAATCACAGGGCATCAGGAGAGGTAATTTAGGAATTCACTTGTGACATCAAGCAGCCATTTCCAAAATAACTTTCATTTCAAGAAATTCACTATGGTCACAGACTCTGCTATCATGTGGAAGAGAAGAAGAGGAAGACTGTAACGACCTCATGTTAATAATGGTAATTGTGAAAATGAGTTATGCAACCTAAAAATACTCTATTATATAGTTTAGTAGGCACATTTATTGTGAATACAGTTGAGCATAATTGATTGAACAGCTTTAGCACCAGCATGAAAATCTTGTCTTCTGATAAATGTAAAAGGACTCTGAGCCATTGTGTTTCAATATATTTCTTCTAAACCATGCCTGGAAAATAAAGCTGGGGCACAGCATGTAGGAAAGCACGTCTGTTGCAGTGACAGATTTGGTTATCCGGTCACTGACTTAGATACCATGGTGATGAGAGTGGTATAAAACCAAGGATAGATTTGAATAGACACTTCAGAGTCTACACACCATGCTGAGCAATGGCTTTTAGAAAATGTTTGTGCCAACTCCCTTGGGGCAGATGAAGAATAGAAAGACTGAGCCCTGAAAAGCTCTAATGATTTTGCATTTAATGGAACAGTTGAAGTATTAAATGGCAATACAAATATTGTCAAAATGTGTCTATATCCATATCTTATTGGTTGTTCCACCCAGGCACAGACAAGTAGGTGTTGCAGCATATTATATACATAATTCTGAACAACACAGAGTAGTTTGCAATGATGTGGATTAGTGAGACTCAAAACTATAAAATACGGTGCAGTTCAAAACAACCACTGAGCTATGTTATTACTATTTAACTTCAATGATAAATTGATGATGTCTTAAAAAAAAAAGAAAACAAATGAATTGGAATACTGAAATGAAGGCCTGTACTGAAAAGTTTGGAACACTGTCAGTAAATCACTTAATGTTCTTGTAATTCTCTCTCATTAAATACTAAAAACACCTGTGTAATTTGTGTCTCACGTGTGCAAATATGCAGTATATCTTTCCAACTTTCACAACTCCCCTTTCAGCTACTCCATCCATAGATAAAGAAATAGATTTGTGTTTCTGAGTAGTTGTAGTCTAAATTAAATAAAGCTATTTATTGGATATGTTTTCTGTTTAGAGTAATAATTCTAAAAATTTCTTTACATTTCACACAATGGAATGAATTATTTTGGGGATTTATAAAATAGCTTTTTTCCCCTGTTGATTGGCTAGTTGGAAAGTGAACCAAATATATTGAAAAATTATAAAACTATACCAATTACCTAGATCAAGTAAAATGAAGGACTGCTAAACTCATTATAATCTAATTCTAGGACCAGACTGTGAACGCTTCACAAGCAATCTCATTAAAATCAATGGAAATACTCATGTCAGTAACTATTTATTGAGGTGAGGAACAGGTTCACAATCTGGCCCTTAATTTACCTACAGAAGAAGAAGATGGAGGGGGAAGAAGGTTTTAACTAAATGCCTTTCTCAAAATCACTCAAGGGTTCACAGAGGTAGGGTTGCTTAAATTTGTGGACATTTGGGTGGTCTTAGCGTCTGGCTTCCTGATATGTTGACAGGATCCCATTCACTCTCAAGGGAATCAGCATCATTGTATTTCTTCTTTTAATCATTCTGTAATAGTAATAATAATGATAAAATTAATATTGAGAAAAGCAAATCCATTTTGCAACCATAAAACAGTAAAATTTAGTGGAAATCTGTAAGAAAAAGGACAGTGTAAATTGTCATCCACATAAACAAAACATACTGAACTTACATTAATAACAGAGAAAGATTCAGTGAAGATTTCAGTACAGTAACTTTTATAGGAAGCATTTCCAGGAGACACCAATTCCTACTTTAGATCAGTCAGTGGAGCTAGAGTATTGCTGCAGAATTGATACATTCATGGAGGGAGAGAGAGAAAAAACATTTTAGCTTTATATAATATAATTACACAGACTCATGCAGCTTCACTCTGCCTTCTCTGGTAAGAGCCAAAGATGGTAAAAGCAGGTTTCTACCTCAGAGAGAGAGAGAGAGTTCTAACATCCAGAAGTGTTAGCTCCTAACAGCTATGAAGGAAAATAATTAGCTGTTTTTCTGAAAAATTGGGACTTAGAGTGGGATTCACAAAGGGACTTAGGTGTTGCAATGCTGAGTGTCACAGCATCTAATTTTTAGGCACCTAGAAAAATCACAGGAACAACACTCTGAGCCACAAAGCCAAGTTAGGTGTCTAGCCACTGTCTAGCCAAGTTAGGTGGCTAGGTGCCTAGCCAAGTTAGGTGGCTCCCTATACAATGAATGGGGAGAGAGAGGCACCTAATAATGTGATCCACAAAAGCCAGCATGCTAGGTGTGCAGCCACCTAAACTAGCCAATGAAAGATGTCTATTGGAGGAGTGTGTGCTAAGCCCTGCTCCTATCTCAGAGCTAAGCACCTACATCCAGGCTGCAAGGAGGCACTTATCTCTGCCTCTAATCCACAAACAGGAACCATCCACAGGACCAGTACAGCCATTGGGCCAAAGACAGTGAGCAACAATGACTCTGTAGTTCATTGGTTAGGGCCCTAACATGGAAGGTGGGAGACCCATGTCCAATCCCCCTGCTTCTTTAATTTTTTATCCACAGTGGAACAACTTTGACAGCAGAGACAGAGGGAGCCCCACATCAAAATGTCCTATAGCGTAATGGTTAGAGCCTTCTCCTGAGAAGTTGGTGACCTTGGTTCAATCTTTATTCCTGCCTCTCCCCACATCTCAGGCGAGGTCTCTAACCACTCAGGTTGAAGCCAGAAAGTCAGCACCACCGCCTCCTCATTTTCTGATAGGATTTTGAATGGGACCTGATCCAGTAGACAACCTCTGAGCATACCTACTGGATTGGGCCCCACACACAATGTAAGCGGCTGAATGCCTATCTTCCCCAGTTTGTGAATCTCTCTGGGGTTTAAATGGGAAATTGGCATCCAGATGCCCAGAAGGAGGCAGCAGGGAACATGCCCAGAGGCTGAAAAATAGGGAATTTTTTACCTAGGGAAATTTTTACTTTGAAAAGTTAAGTTCCAAGTGAGTTTAGGCACCTACAGGGTTTGGCAGGAGTTTTGTGAAAACTGAAGCTGAAACTGGGATTAGGCACCTAATCCCGAGATCACTGTGTAAAAGTCACTAACATTAATGTAGAGTGGCCTTGAGTTATCCATTATGCCAGGATGTTTATACATTCAGGCCCGTTTGCAGAACTGAGCAAGGGAGCGTTTGCTTCCTAGAACACTACGGACATTCATGGAGTTATTAAGCCTTTCACTAGACAGCAGGACAAGAGAAAGGAGTGGTTGAATTTTACCTTGAGCAATTGCAGAATGTCAATGGAGTGTGTGTTTGGAAGACTGAAGGGTGGCGGGAGGACACCTCACAGCAATCCTTACAAGCTCTCTCAATTAGCAGTGCCTTTTTGGTAAAACGAGATGTTTCTCATCATTATGTGCCCCATGGGATAAGTGCTTGCTGTATTTAGCACAACATCTGTGAAAGCAATGAAGAGATCCTGGAAGGTGAGGGGCAAGGATGCTAATGTACTAGCATCTTCTAATAGAGAGGGGGGATGCTATTGTACTTCCTCCATTATCAACCCTTTGAAGCCACGCCTCTGGAGGGGTACATATATACTAGTTCTAACTGGATTCCGCAGGGACCAACAGACAAAAAACAGTTTTTGGATAAATAGCCTGGTTTCAAACTGACTCAGGGCCTACTTCCTGATCCAGCCAATAAAGGGCCCTAATTCTTAGGATAGGGTTGGAAGGACTAGGCCTACTGAGACCTCATAAAACTGAGGGCTTGTTCTAAACTGAAGCTGTGATGAATTGGTAAACACAAGGAATCCCCCCTGGCGGTGGGAGGTTTAAAGGCCTGCTCCTGCCAGAATCCATTTTAGGCTGGGGATTAATTCTGGCAAGCTTAGTAGCATGCATGTAGGTATTTAAATATGTTTGCTCTGTAATGCTTTTACATTAAATAAAGTAGGCTTGTGTAGGAAGTGCTCTGTGATATCTTATAATTGTAGCAATTACACCTGTTAACGGCTCTGAAGAAGCAAGAAAGTACACAGCCTGGAGCAACCTATCTGTGTTGGGAAATACACAGTGAAGGCAAGGAAATGTGCATCCTAGAAATACCCTGATCAGAAAGGAGAGGGATGCGTGTCTCCACCCAAGAAAGACAACAGCTAGGGAGCTGGAATCTGAAAGTAGGTCCCCTGTTGGACCACTGAGAGGAAAAGCAGGTGCAGTTGCCCTGAACTGTGATGGGGGGGAAGTAATGTCATTTATGGGTTCAGCTGTACCTCAATGAATTTTTTCAGCTGCATTGTACCCAGATGAATGTATTGAGTTAAAATCCCTGTCACATATCAGGGTGCATTGCAGACCAGTGAGGGAACATATCACCACCTGCCTCATAACCCTGGCTGCCTCACAATGCTTTGCTGTTGTAGCTCCAACCCTGGACTGCTCATAAATAACCTAACAGCGTGCAGGTCACACCCGGAGTGTCTGTGTATAGCTACCGCCTTTGCCCAGCAGCTTTGATTTCAGCTGCCTGTCAGCAATACTCCAGTCACACTCTGACTTCCACCAGCCCTACATTACTACTTGCAGGTGGCCCCAACCAACTCCCAATCCTGAACACATCCCAAAACGTGTGTTCTGCACCATCCAGCCCTCCATGGGCAGTTCAGATATTAGAGGTCTGTTGTACCTCTAAATGGTCAATATTCAACAGTTGGCTATTTTAACTGGAGTTACCAAATAGTTCAATTTACACACAACACTGGATTCGTTTTGATTTTTTAAAAAGGTGTATTAAATTACAAAGAGATAGATTTTAAATGAGTACAAGTACAAGGTATTAAAGTCAGAAATGATTATAAGAGAAATAAAGATAGAACATTATCCAGTAGATAAAACTTTACAAGCTAGACTTGGTTCAAGGTAAAATCCTTACCATATGTTCTCAGCAACATTGCTGAGCAAATTCTCAGGTCAGAATCCCTCACAAAGGTCAAAGGGCTGGTTCATTTGTCTTCTTAGGTGGAAAAGAGAGATAGAGAGAGAGTAGAAGAAATGCCTGGGGGTGTTTTTGCCTCTCACTTTTATAGTCCAGTCACCCTTTGAAGTGGATTCTGTTGAGGATTACCCCTTATAGAAAAATTAATTCAAATGGTAAAGAAGGTGATGAGATTCCAATGGCTCCATGCTTTTTCTTCTCCCCTATGTGTACTGAAATGCAGATTTGCTTTGTCTCTTGCCACTTCCCTCTTTTGCAGTTTCAAGCCCTCTGTTTACTATTTATATGGTAAATTGAGGTAAACACACATTCCTTTGTTTAGGATAGATCTGCTTAACAACTTTTTGCCTAGTCAGGGCTGCATGGGTTTGGACATGGGCTAACATCATCCTACAGGGGGAATTCATAACTTTACATATAATGTTGCTACATACATTTCACCATAACATTGACCAGCAAGTTATTAGTTTCCAAATTATATATCTCACAAGGCATATTTTGTACAAAGATTATTATAATGATGCAGAGAATGTAAATATAGGTGTGCTTTCGGTCACAATCCCCCTGTAGATGAAGCCTCAGTCATGCAAATGCCTGTGGAAAAGAGGCCAAGAAGGAGCATAAGCACAGCCATAGCTAGTTCACTTAAAATGGAGTATATAGTCAGAGAAATGCTTTTGTAATATTCAGCTAACTGTATTAGTTGAGAAACAAGTAAAAGCAATGATTTAAAAAACCACTATGAAACCAGCTACTGTAAATAATTCAGCTGATTACACAGTTGTCATGCACCTAACATGGGCATAATAAAATGAAAATGTATTTCCTCTTCAAGTGGTTTGGGCAAATAAGGCTATCCCATAATTGCTTCTTCTGCTAATACTATGGACGAATATGTCCTCTTGCATATCCAGAAGTTGTTTGGCCATATGTATCAGGGGTTCCTCTTCCACCACACTCCCTTGGGGTATGACAGGGCTCCGAACTCACCTAGCCTTTAGTCCTCAGAATTCAGGCAGTCGATACAATGGGTCCAGCTCTTGGGAGACTCAGCCCTCTGAAGTCCACCCCTTCCATGACTATCAAAATCCAAAGGAAAAAGAAACAGAAAAGAGTTAACACAAGTTTGCAGCAGACCTCACTCTCTTTAGGAAGCCCCCAGCAGGCCACAGTCCTGTTCAGTGCACACAGGCAAGTCACTATTAATAACTCAAAAGTAAGTGTCCTGTATCAGGCGCAAGGGGGTGGGGTGCTAAAACAGACATCAATCATTCAAGTAATGCTTACTCTCAGCCACAATCTCTCTAGGAGTGAAGGACTCTGCCCTCCTCCAGGTCTGCCCCTACCTGAGCTGGGCTTCTCCCTTTTAGGTCCTCCCTCCAGGTCTGACGCTCTTTGCTGGTATGGAGTGGTGGGACTGATCAAGCCCAAAGCAATTAATTAAGCTTGACTTGTGAAGTGTGGGATTTGTGCACCCCATCATACCATACCACGTATGAACACTCACTCATCAGAAATATTTCAGTCAGATCATAATTTTTCTTAGCACAGACAACAATATCTGATTATTTCTGTCATCTTCACATGTGTTCTCTTATAGTTGATGTATCTGAGCTATTGGATTAGTGCTTTAGTCATCCATTCTCCTCTGCCATTGTCAATTAATTTGCTGCTAGATATAGTCAACAGAGCACTAGTATTACTATTTATTTGCTGAGGTACATCAGTGTGCTCCTTAGTGCTTGAAATACAAGAGGAGTGGTGTAACTAAAGGTGGTTTTCAGTCTTGTCTGAAGTTTCAAGGATGATCATCTTGATGGCTTTCCCTTCTAGTCTGACACTGTTGCTCCAACTCTTTTATCTATATAGGCTTCAGGCTGCTGTATTAATCCATATGTATTGATGATCCTCATCCTTTGAGACAGCTTGAGATGACAGCAGACAAACTTTTTATGTATGTTCGCTGATATTTAGAGTTGGTTGACAGTGTAAATTTACTAATTGCAGATTGTGATGGAGCTGTGCACCCCACACCAGCCCTGATAGACTTAATAAGGGCCTAAAAGGCCAAGTAGGTTACCTGGCATCACCTGAGAGAGGGAGGGCCAAGGTTAATTGAGAGGGAAGCCCAGCTGGGGGAAGGGCTGGACCAGCACTATAAAGCCAAGAGCCTGAAAATAGAAGGCTGGCAAGCAGGCATTTTCTGATCTCAAATGAAATCACTCTAAAAACTGAAGCAAAAGGAGTAGACGCAGAAGATGATATGAATTGATAGCAAAAAAGCAAAACTGAGGAAGGAAATAAACCTAAAAGCTATAATTATAAGATCCCTAGCCCAAAGAAATAAGATTAGGTGATGTTAACCCTGTGAAAGTAGCTGAGTGGATTTAAAAAAAAAGCAGAGGGGGTATTGTAAAAGCTATGAGGATGTGAGATGATGATTTTTAGTTGAATCTAAAAACAAAGAGTAAACTGATAAACTGTTACAAAATAAAATGCTAGGGAAACCTAAATTAAGTTGCCAGCTAACAAAGTATTTGACTGAAATAAAGGGGGTAATATATGGAGTGCCATTAGATATGACCAGTGATGAGATCACCAATAGCATAAGAGAAGATGTGAGTGTTAATAACACTAGGGTTTCAGATATCCAGAACCAAGCCATATATTCCCCCTCCCCTAAGGTGTTATAAGTGCCAATGATATGGGCATGTAGCAGCTGCTTGTAAAGGGAAAACAAGATGTGATAAATGTGGAGAGAGCATTCCTACAAAAATTGTGTAGAAGGGACAGAGGGTAAAGTAGTAACTGTGATGGTAATCACAGTCTAACATATCAAAGGTATATTGCAGCAGGGAAGCTAAAAAGATACAAAAGAAAAAAATTGTTAATATATTTTGTGTGGAAGCTGTAAGGAGACTCTCAAAGCATCATGTGGTGAGAGAAGAGACAATCAACATAGGAAAAGGGAAACTGTAGATACAACCTCATTCTATAAAACACACTGTGGTAGGAATAGGCAATGATATACTGGTAATGAAAAAAGAAAGGTTTATTGCATTTATGATTGAAGTGATACATTGTACATCACAAACCAAGAAAAAAAATCATAAAAAATGAAAAATTATAGCAAGGGCAAAAACAACTTGTATATTAGCAACTTGTCAATAGATCACATCCATGCAATTTTGAATGAGTTAATAGAGAAATATGACTCAATCTTTTGTTAGAATGCTCATGGTCTGATAGCACATGATCAAGAACTAAAACAAAATATCCTGAAAATGAAAACTAACCAGATATCATATGTATCCAAGAAACATGGCTGGTTGAAAAGCTCACTTTTAAAATTCCATGGTATATTGCCTTTTGGGAAGACTGAAAACTAGGTAGAGGAGGTATTTATGCATTCATAAGGGAAAGATTAAACTATATAGCTGTAGAGAATGAAGAAGTAAGTCTAGAATACAATGCTGTTGAGATCCCAATGCAGAAGAGTAATATTTCTTTAAGGATTTGAAATATCTATAACCCATGTGGGAAACTAGAAAGTTCAGAGCCACAAGAAATAGTGAAGAATGCTAAAAGACCATATATTATATGCAATGACCTAAATTGTCACAATAAATTGGGGGAAGTAAGACAACTAATAAAAATGGTGCATGCTTAGAAAAGTTAATTGATGAAAACCATCTACTGGTTTTAAATGATGGCAACCCCAATATTTCTAATGCAGCAGACGATAGCTTTCCTGTTTAGACCTGGAAATTATAACAATAGATACTGCAAGTAAATGCAACTGGGAAATATATAGGAAGAAGGAATGGAAAGTGATCATTCTCTATATTTATTACTTTTGAAGGCAAAGGTAAGCTTGGAGATAATGGAAAATTTAACCACCTGGAATTTTAAGAAAGGGAACTGGGAGCTATTTACAAGTAAATTTACTGAATTTGTGAATAATCATTGTGTGAATGGTGATATAGAGAATTTCAATGACAATGTATTAAAGAGATTAATAGCAGCAGCTACTGTAGCCATATTTAGGATATTGAAGTACCCCAAAAATAAAAGCTCACTCCATGATAGAATGAAGAGTGTAAAATGGTAGTTAAAGAAAGGAACAAAGCCTATAAAAAAGCAAAAAATACAATGAGTTGTGAAGATTTAATTAAGTATAAATGAAGTAAGGCAATAGCACAGAGAATTATAACAAGATCTAAGAAAGAGAGCTGGAGGAAGTACTGTGAGCAGATAAACAAAGATACCAAGACATCAGAAAGGTACAGGCAAATTAGAAGAATGAATGGAATTCAGACTAACAATAGCTGCATATCAGGTCTTATAGGAACTGACAACACAGATAGAAGTTCTGATAATGAGAAAGTGGAAGTTTTAGCAGAAACTTTTTGAGCAGTGCATAATGATGAAAACCAAAGTGAGGTTTTCCGCCAGACTAAAAGAAAATTCATTGAAGAGAATCATGATCTATTATGTAGTTAGGGTAAACATGACTGGTTTTGTATCAGAGAACTTGAGAAAGCTATTTATTTCAGCAAGGATACATCCCCAGGTAAAGATAATATATGTAACATAATGTTTAAATATCTCTCTGAAAGCAGTTAATATAACACTATCTTGGAAAAAAGAGTGATACCGGTTAGGTGGAAACATGCAGTGGTTATGTCAATACAAAAACTAGGCAAACTAGTCACAAAAGTGGATGTTTATAGATCAGTTGCCCATATGTCCTGTCTAGGTAAACTGATGGAAAAATGGTAAATGAAAGATTGGTTGTATATTTGGACAACAATGGCATTATAATTAAGGTGCAGAGTGATTTTAGAAGAGGAAGATGCACCATTGATCACATTGGTTTGGTTTATACTACAGGGTTAGGTCTACAGAAGGCAACTTATATTGACCTAATTATGTCAGTGTACACACTACAGACTTGCTCCCACTGATATAAGTACCCTACTACACTGACAAATAACTCCACTTCCATGAGAGGCGTAGGTGTAGCCGGGCGATGCAGTGTCTGTCTAGACACTGCAGGTTACTTACATGGGCTTTTAGCTGTCATCCTTGTCAATTTCACGGCTCCCCTGGGCCCTGGCTCTCCACTTTCAGCTGGACTGTTGCCCAGGTTTCCAGCTCTTTGTTCCCTGCTGGGAGCCTGTCTGCACCAAGAGGGTCCCGGCTTCCTGCTCCCCGCTGCCCTGAGGCTCTTTGCTCCCCACTAGGAACATGGCAACTGCCCAGTGGGGAGCCGGGAGCCTCAGCATGCAGGCTGGCTGGGAGTGGGGCGCCGGGAACCTGGGTAACAGCCCATTGGGGAGCCCAGGAAGCACTCAGGCTTGAAGCATAGAGCCTGAGGGCAGCACCTGGGCTTCCAGTGGAGAGAGAGAAGCCAGGAGCCTCGTGGGCGCACCCAGGCTCCCAGCAGGAAGCTGTACATGGAGCTGAAAGTCCAGGCTCTCGGTCCCCCACACTGCCGCTCTTAAGTCAGTGGAAGTGCTCTTGGTGAGGACATGCACCACCAACAGAGGAAGGGCAGCATGACATAAACCACCACAGTAATTACTACGATGGCTGAAGTCGACCTAACATGTTGATTTAAGTCTTTGGTGTAGATATGCCCATTGTTAAATTAGAAACTGAAATACAAAAGGCACACCCTAATGTCGGGAAGTAAAACCTTTTATACCTGTCCCACAAGAGATGAGGAAAGGAAGGCACTGCGCTCTGCTGCCGAAATCCTGTTCTTCGGGAGATTTCTCGGCGGCGGGTGGTACGCGGGGAGAATTCTGCTGGTGGGAAATTCAAATTGGCCCGCCGGTGAAATTGACACCGATACCTCTGGAAAAGATTCCCTGGGTGCACACCCTAATCAAATGTGCTGCGCACGCTAATGGATGTGACACAGTGGTTTCATGACAGCTGTCTTTCTAGATATTGAAAAGGCCTATGACATGCTATAGAGGGAAGGCTTATTGTGCAAAGTAGGTACACTAGGCATAAGGGGAAGAATGTATGGATAGATTAGAGAATTTTTGAGTAAAACGACCATGCAGATTAAAGTTGGGAAAGTTATGTCTAATATATATCACATCGATGGAACACCACAGTAACAATGCTATCAGCCCAGCCTCATTTAATATTATGATAAATGAACTCCCAAAACAAATAAGTGCCAGGGTAGGTGTCACTCTATTCACAGATGATTGTGCTCTGTGAGTTAGGATCAGGAATACTGAGGTGGCAGAAAAGAGAATCAAGAAAGCATTCTGAGAGACTGCTGACTGGGGAAATGAATAGGGTTTCACAGTCTCCATTGCTAAAACGAAAGGACTGATCTTTACAAAAAGGAAAGTTACAAAGGAATGTTAACTGAATCTGTAAGGAGAACAAATAGATATAGTTAAAAGGTTAAAATTATTAGGGGTAATATTTGATACTAAATTACTTTGTATCATATACATAGATCATATAAACTATGTTAAAGATAAATGTACAGGAAGAATTAATCTGTTTAAAAGTCTTGAAGGGACTAGCTGGGGGGCTGCTAAGAAAACGCTGCTGATGGTATACAGAGCCTTAATCAGATCAGTTACTGACTCTGGGTGCCAAGCTTTTGGGTCAGCATCAAAATCAGAACTTAAAAAATTAGAATTAATACAAGCCCAGGCACTACAAATTGTGTGTACTGCGTTTATTACAACACCTATATGCACACTACAGATAGCGTCTAATGAAACGCCAGTTACACTACAAACAAAACTACTGGACCTAACTTTCTGGGCCAAAGTTAATGGGAATTTCCATGATAAAAGTACTAAACAAATTTGAGGATTTTTGGGTATTCAGTAAGCAAACAATAGCACATGATGTTGGAAATCCACAGGCCACTCAAGTTAAAGTATGGATGCAGGAGTTGACAAGGAAAAGCTGAACAAAGTCAAAAATTTTAGTAATTGGAAAATTAGTTATGGATGGAAAGTCATGTCCAAATGTTGATTTAGATTTAGTTTATAAACTTAAGGGTAAAAAAGAGAGAGTGGGTATTAAAAATGAAGTGTACCAGTACACAGATAAAAAGTGGAATCAGTTTTGTCAAAGATATACAGATGAATTCAAAAAAAGAAAAAAACAGGAAGAGTTGGGATGGCATATTGTATACCAAAATTGAGAATTAATACTTCTAAAAGAATAATGCTAGCATTGAACTGGATCTGGGAGGTACACATAATGGAAACAGCAGTCATCTTTCAGATTCAATCTCAAACTTTATGATGATTAAAAAAAAGTGTCTCGGTATGTTGAAGTAATTTAATCAATGAAATTATATTTCTAACAACAGAGTTCGTATAGATGGGCATACATGTAGCATTAGCTTGGATCCCAGCACATATTGAGATAACAAGGAATGAACTGACAGAAAAAGTAACTAAAAACGTTGTAAGAAATGGAAAGATTGACATGGGATACCCTTGAGTAAACAGGAATTCAAAAGCCTAGTACAGAAACATTTAAAAGAGGAAAGGCAAAAAAATTGGATTAACGAAAAGAGAGGAAGAAGATTATTTGAATTGTGCCCCAGAATTGAGGACTACAACATACTTTAGGTTCTGGATAGGGCTAATGAAGTGCTTTTGTTTAGAGTACTAACTGGCAACTATGGCTTAAACAAAAATCTTTTTCAAATAAATCGACACAGAAATGGATTATGTGCACTCTGTAGGGTGGAAGAAACAATTGATTACCTTTTATGGGCATGTGATCATTTTGATAAAGAGAAGGAGAAGCTTTTTGAGCAATACAAGTTTCTTAAGGTTAAAGAAAACCCTGCATTGTGTGATTGTAAAAACATCAGGGAAATGGAATATTATTAAAAAGGTGCTGTTACATTACCTGAAAGACACAGGGCAGAGTGAGAGGATATAAGCCACTAAGTAGTGAGGAATTATAAATGAAGGCTATAGACTATTCAATCAAGTCTGCTTCACCATAAAAAAGTGGGGGGTGAGCGAGAAAGGGGCTGCAGGGAAGGAGTCTGCAGTCACTTTTTGGAAAGTGGGAGGTCATCAGGGATAAGGAGGAAGCATTGATATCCTGCTTTAGAGTAAGGAGTCTGACATGAGGTTAGGAGGGAAATTAAGTGGCTGTGGAGAGTAGAGTAGGCTCCTATGGTAAACCCAGAAGCAGGTGAGAGAAGATAAAGATGCTGGGTAGGAAGAAGTCTAGGGAAACCGCAAGAGGGACAGGAATTGAGGAGACCTGGATTGCTGGTTGTAGGGTCCCTGGGCTCGAACCTGGTATAGAGGGAGGGCCTGGGTTCCTCTGTCAGCCCCTGATATAATGGCACAGAGCGCAAGAAGGAGCTGAACGCAGTCTGGCAACAGCATTTGAGCAGTTGTCCTGATGGATTTTGTAACACCAGAAGGGCTAGACTAAATGGTGTGTTACCAGAAGAAAAGTTATTGCACAGCAAGTAACAAGGGGGCACCCAACAAAGTGAGAGCCACATTCCTTGACCTAAACCCAAGAAGGCAAGTTGCTGGTGAGTGGCAACCTCATTACAGATTAATCAATTTGTCTCCTCACAGAGGGTGTAGTTCTTCACTCCTGTGGTTTATTATTTACTCTAAACAAATAATATTATAGTAGTTTTCACTTTTGTAGCACCTTTCCTTCAAGGATCTCAGAGCACTTTACAAATATGAACTGATTAATGCTGACCACACTCCTGGGATGTAGATAAGTACTGAACCCATTTCCCATATGTGGGAACTGAGGCACAGAATGGTAAAGAGTTTTCTAAATCACATATTAAATCTGTGACAGAGTGGAAACAGAACCTGCATCTTCTGCCCATGACTCCCAGTCATATATTTTCATAATAGGATCATCCTTCCACACACAGTAATTGACATTTCCCTTACACAAACCACAGTGGAGTCCCCCCAGGGATGAATCTGTCCTGGCAGCTTCATTCTAAGAAGGTCCCTACACAACTGTAGTGGAACTATTAAAAGCAACTAAATATCAAGGTCTTAAAATTGAGACACCCCTCAAAATGGTGTTCCTGAGTGAACTCGAACCACCAAGCTTTTGGTTAACTAAGTTAGGGGTAAAAGCTGGGAAACTGAGCCACAAGTCCACCCAATTTAGGCTTAATCAATTTTTGACTTATATGCAATTTCAGAAAGAATTATTGTCACTTATAATGTCTTGACATACTCTATACCAGACAAATAACAGACAAGACAGAACTGGTAAATGGGCCCAAGTTACCACATTCTGGGGGAATCACAAAATTTTTCTACCTTCCATGATAGTCACTGCCTTCTCTGATCCCTTGGTCTGGTCCTTCAGTCCAATTCTTCAGTTTCTGATCATGTGTTTCTCCAGTTTGGGCCCATGTTCACTTAAGTCTTTTATACATATCTACATTACAGTTTACTTAAACTTTGTCCAATTGGGTTTTTAGCACATCAACCCTTTGGATTTTAGGTAACCTGTAGATTACACATGCAGAAGCTCCAATTACTCAACTTCAGTATTTTTCCTGCTGGTTTTGCAGTTTGTGGGTCATGTTGTTTTGTGTCAACCTACTCTGGGTCTTCCCAGAAAAAGGGGGATTTTATTTATCATTGTGTGTTTGTATATCTCTTATTTACATCTTCCGATATAACATGTTACCTTTGTTCTGTCAGCAATAACATTTGAAGCAGATTAGCAATTCTATTTAAAATGAAGAAGTGGCAAAGGGATGTGGAGTTATGGAAAACCTTATGATTCTTTAATATCAATATTTCTTATCTTTAAGCATGGGTTTTTCATTCAAATATCAGTTGCTTGTGAATCATTACAAAGAAACTTCATTAAAATTTTTCCTGTGACTGCATTTTGAGGAGTGTCTCAATTTTAGGGCCTTGATATTTAGTTGCTTTTAATGGTACCCTGACACAAGAGATGGCTTCATGCAACAGAATCAAGAAATCTGCAGTGTATAGTCTGGATGTTGTGCAAATGCAGGTGGAGGGAAAGGGAGCATGTGTCTGTGTATCATATCCTGTCTCATCATTTCATGGTAGATGTATTGTCCAGTAGATTGAAAAACTTTAGCAACAACTGAAATCTGTTTCTTGTCACCTCCCATCCCATCAAAACAACTGAGTCATCATGTTGTCAGTCAGTTCTGTACTTTTCAGGGGACTGAGTCAGTAATATTTCCATTGTGATGCAGATTGAAAGGCAGCTTAATTCCAGTAGTTGAAAGGCAGCTTAATTCCAGTTTCATCTTTCCCTGGAATGTGTAGCTCAGGAGATGGGCTATAGAAAATTGGACAGTATGTTGATTCATTCCCATGGCAGCATGAGTGTAACCTTCATCTCCCAGAACAACAAAACCAGCCAAAGATCCAAATGTAATTTCCATCTGTCTCCTTGGAGACCTTCTAAGGGGAAGTCTACAGGATCTGCATCTTCTCATCCTCCTCCCTGGAATAGGCTATGTTACTCCTTTACCTAGGTGCAAATCTTGCCTTTCTCTTGCACAAGCATGATGTTTTCCCAGCCTTGCGGTGGAACTGGTATGGCTCTGCTGTGTGAAGGAGGGAGGCTATAGTAGGCTTGCCTAGGTTACAAAATTTTGTTTTTTACAAACACAGTTGTGAAGAGTCAAGTTAGCTGTCAGGATGCTGACCATGACTGACCACTCAGCATTGACAAGGGCAAATCACGTTCAGTATCAAGAATTAATTCCTGTTTGCACTAGAGGATATCACTTAGAAAAACTTCAACTGAAGAGTTCATCACAACCCGTGGGAAAGAGTTCCAATGCTTAATTACCCTCACTATTAAAAATTAGTGCCCTGTTTCCAATCTGAATTTCTTTAGCTTCAACATGTAGCCATTGAATCTTGTTATAACTTTGTCTGCTGGACTGAAAAGTCCATTATCAATTTTTTGTTCCCCATGTAGGTACTTATCAATTGTGATGGCCAAATGTCGCCCTTAACATTCTCTCCGTGAAGCTAAATGGACTGAGCTCCATGGGTTTCTCTCTATAAGCCACGTGTTCCATGCCTTTATTCATTTCTCCTGGCTCTTCTCTTAATCCTCTCCAATTTATCAACATCCTCCTTGAACTGTAGACACCGGAACTGGACACAGTATTCCAGTAGCAGCTGCACCAGTACCAAACAGAGGTAACAAAACCTCCCTACTCTGGCTTAACTGAACCTCCCTACATCTACGGATTGCATTAGCCTTTTTAGCTACAGCATCACATTAGGAGCTTGTGTTCAATTGATTTTCAACCATGACCCCCAGGTATTTTTCAGAATTGCTGCTTCCCAGGATAGAGACTTCCATCCTGCAAGTATGGCCTACATGCTTTTTTCCTAAATGTATACATTTACATTTGGCTGTATTAAAACATATATTGCTTGTTTATATTTTGCTTACCAAAAGAGCTAGATCTCTCTCTGTATCAGTGACCTGTCCTAATTATTTACTACTCTTTTCCAGTCTTTGTGTCATCTGCAAACTTTATCAATGATGATTTTATTTTCTTCCACAGCACTGATAATGTTTAATAGCATAGGCCAAGAACAGATTCCTGAGGAACCTCACTAGAAAAACATATGCTCAGTGATGAATCCCCATTTACAATTGCATTTTGAAACCTGTCAGTTAGCCTTTGTTAGGGAACGTTGAGACATTTTAAATGTTTTATTGCTGTATTTTGTGCAAGAAAGAGTATTACATTTGGTTATGTAAATGGGTCCCAGATTATTTTAAAATAGCCAGCTTCTTTTCTGCCTCAGGGAGAGAGAAAGATATAAGCTAAAATTATTGGCTTTCTGAAAGATTTTACACTCAATTTTTTCATTATATTCATACCATATAACTGTGTGCATATGTGCACATGCCTGGTCCTAGTCATGCAAGGCTGCAACCAGATTCTGGTCTGACTGCTCATGCTCTGACCAAGAGATCAGGGAGCTTCTGTGCATTCTTTCCTCCCATGTACAACACTGAGCACTCTTTTCCTGTCCCTGCCAAATGTTTGCTTTGAATCCATTGATCTCCATTTTGCATCAGGCTGTTATTTACTACAACTACTAAACATGCACATGTGTAGTGCTGTTTTGCAATGGGTGGGTTCACATTTCCATTTTGTCTTGTTATATTAAATGCATTAATGCCAACGTTCCTGCCCAAAGTTTCCCACCATTCCACTGCTGTAATATACATCCTTCATTCCTCTCTCTCCATCTGACTCCCATCCAGCCAGACTACAAACACCTGTTCCGGGGATGGACACATGTTCCAAGTACTTCCAGGCAATAGATTTTTTTTTTCACTACTTGAGCATTCTCCCCAGGCCCCCTTTCTCTTCACTCTTCACTGCTGCACATGCTGATGTTTTATTTATATTATCAGAGAAAGCCAGCAATTTTAAAATGTTGTCCTATACTCCTAACAAAGTCGCTCCCTAGCACACAGAGCCAGCTTATATGGGGGATGGCCAGGAGAGCACTTTTGGCACGAATATGCTCATTTGAGCATGAATACCTGTATTCATACAAATAACAGCTGCTCCTCAAATATTCATGCAAACAAGAATTGGGCACAAAAATATTGGTTTAATAAAAGGTACCAACAAGGTTGGGTTGAATTGTTAATTTGATTTTTGTGAACACAGGACCAGCTCCACAACTTGCATAAGTCAGCTTAGCTCTGTTGTCTTACAGGGAGCTATGTTGATTTACTGCAGCTGAGGAGCTGGCCCATGATATTTGCTAATATTTTCATCTCTCATTAGTTGCCCAGCTCTTCTTGGGAATGTTGCTTTAAAATTATCTATGCAAAAGAGAAATAAACAATTTTTTTTGCATTCTTTATTGTCATGTTATGTTTGAACTAGGGTTTAGAGAAAGTATCTCATACTTTTTTTATGAAGAACATGTTCAGTTACAAACCATTAGTGGCAAAGAATATGCAAAAATATTTTCCCTAGGAAAAAGCTAATGACTGCTCATCCGAGGGCCATATTTATCTGACTCATATTCTCTACTGATTTGTTGGGGTTTTTTACTGAAGTTTTTCAAGCTGAATGTTTTAGTTGGAGTTTACAGTTGTCTGAAGTCTCTTTGATCTTCTAATTTTGTCATCAATGGACAGACAAACACAAAAAAATGCCAGAAAGGATATCAGACAACACATATAAACAAAGAAGTCGGTGCCTTATGCACACCAGAGAATTGAATCATTGGTAATTTAACCAGTGGGATAGCAGCAGTGTAAGTACCGGTGGTATTGTATGTCCACACTACTCATACTGTTTCAATGAAGACCAATTGCAGTTTTGTCCTGTGTCCACACGATAGCACTGTACTCCATAGCTGCATGGCTCTCTGGAGACTTATCCCAAAGTTTCCCTTCTCAGCTCCCTGTAGCAATGGCTTCTGGGAGATTTTGAACATGTTTCCGAATTCCTATGGGGAGCCCAGGGGAACCATGGGAACATATTCAAATTCCCATAATTCACTGGGTAACTATCATAAGCTAGTGGCACCATTTCCTAGTCCTGTTCTCAAAATGGAAGCCAGGAAGAATACTCACCTCATTAAGAAAGGGTTCTGCTGGAGTTTGGGGAAATTGTTGTGAGATGGCTGTGGTAAGGTGTTGGAGGGTGTTCTGAGAATACTTGCAGAACTAGACACCATAGACAACAATTCATGATGCAACACTCATACACTCAAGTGACCTTCAATGGATGGAGCACGGCTCTTGGGTCTTCATCTCAACCACAGACTGATAAGATCAAGTTGTTCTTGAGATGAGGAATAAGCAGAAGTGGTTACATAACTTTAGAAAGAGGATTTTTCTATATCTCAGGACCGAAAGGATGAAAGACGCTTAAATACCACAACGACTCAGTAGAGCTAGCATTGCTGTCAGTGCTAACATTTGCAAAGAGAGGGGAAGGGTCTGGGAAACAGAGAGGACATGGCTGTCCGTTCTCTGCATTAGCCAATAGAGCAAACCAGGTACAGAGGCCAGTGCGCAATGAGGAACACAGAGAGACAAGGTGGGTGGAGGAATATCTTTTATTGGACCAATTTCTGCTGGTGAGAGAGACAAGCTTCTGAGCTACACAGAACTCTTCTTCAGGTCTGGGAAAGGTACTGAGAGTGTCACAGCTAAATACAAGATTGAATAGATAGTTTAGCACAGTGTATCCTACAACCCCCTGATGGTCAGTGCAGCTCTGTGTTACCCTCTCCTCCCAATACAGTGCCACAATGTAGAATCTTGCTCAGTATGTAAACAGCAAAGTATGCCCAGAAAGAGAAGCACTGTGGTTCCTATTGTTTTCTTTAAATGATAGGAGCTTTGAAAGGGAATAACTTATTTGAAAGAACATTTTGTAGCAAACATTCTCCCTGCCTAAGACATAGATAAGCAGCTACAATAAAATGGCTAATTTAGTGATAGCTCCAAAATGCTTTTAAAGCATATTTTAATGAATTGATGGGGCTTGTAATTTTAGACGGCATTTTAACTTCAAGATCCTTCATAACAAAAAGAGACTGTGTTCCTTAACAGGTGTGGAGATGCAACTGTCTCTCTTCACATCTATAGACATTCGGTTTATCTTTTCTATCTGCTTTAGAGTTTAAGCACAGGATTATTCTACTAATGCAAAGACTTAGGAGGCTTTAGAAAGACTGCATGTCCTCAGAGTTTCAGATATATATTATTGCTTTTTTCCCCCTCTCTGGTCCAGTGGAATTTGTGTATAGCACTGATTTCTTCACTTTTACTCTGTTTACTCTGTTCTTAATCGGCATTGATTTTTTCCCCCCTGCCCATAAAGCAGGGGGAAAAATCAATTTTCCATTTTGTTTGTTAATAAGTCATAGTAGGAGTTTAGTAGTACTGGGTATTGCAGGTAAAAGAGCTGATAATTAATTGTTGAGACAGTCCACTTAATATGTTGAACAGGCCAATACACAAATAATATAACAAAAGACTGTGGGCTAAATCCTCTGCTGGTCAGCATTGCTAAAGCAAACAGAGACTCTGGCAGATGTGCCCTATGTCCAGGTATACCACTTGCCAGGGCTACGTCAACATTGTGGACGGATGTCAGGCAGTTTTTTACTGCTACTTTGAGACCCTCTTCCTTCCAACTAGCATGTGCTGCTGATCCCAAGGTGGACATTGTCTGATAAGAGGAATAGACAAGCGCCCTGAGCTGTATACTCCTTTAGGCCCACAGTTGTGAAGACTAGCAAGGAAGTGGTTTTCCCCGTCTAGGTATTTTCTTAAGCCTCTCTTGAGAGATCTTGACCTGCTGCTTGCATTATGGAGGTGAGGAAAGAAAGTTTGTGCACCTTCCCTAGTGCATCAGCATGTAGCTTGCTCTTCCTAACTGCATGCAGTGCTCCGAATGACTCATCAAAGGCCTTGTCCAGCTCCCTTTAAAATCAATAGAAGTCTTTCAATTGATTTTATAATGGGCTTTGGTTTAGGCCCTAACATAGGACTCTGGAAATGATTGATCTGGGGGGGAAATGCAGGAATACGTTGAAAAATATTTACGTGTTCATTTTGTTGCACTACCAGAAAATGAAAATGAGTTTGAGAAGACAATATAGTACTTCAGTTTGCAAACTGTATGATGCTTAAAAAGCATGTTTTTTGGGATTAATGGATTCCTTTCCTCCCCTTATGATTATTAAAATACAGAATGTATTATGGTGGTGACTAAAATTTCTCTCTCATACCATGACTCACTCAGGATCACTCCTAGATCCTGATATCCAAATATCTTTGCACTTCTTTCTAATGCCCGGATTCAGCAAAGCGTTTAAGCATTTGAGCATGTGCCTGAATAAGAATAGACTTAGCGCTTGGTTAAAATTCAGCACATGCATAAGTGCTTTGCTGAATCAGGGCCTCAGTGCCACAAGATATGTGCATGCAAGGCCATAATCAAACAGTTTGGCTGACACCATGATACAGTTTTCTACTGTGCCTATGTAAATCTCGGGTGAAAGCTTCTAACAAAAATAAGAAGAACCTTTACAGTGGATAAAAAATTTAATATTGCAAAAATGTAGCTCCAGGTCCCTGCTAAAAGCAGAATATAATTGCTCCATTAATCACACTTCTTCACATTTCAGTATGAAATATTGATCAGTGGTGTTCTCAATCTTCACCGTGCTAGTCAAGGGACTTAACAAATCTTATCTATTCTTAACAACCTCCCTAGCCTTTCTAACCCCTAGAGGTGACCTCTCCAGGTCAGGACTGAGGCACATGGCAGGGCTACATGAAGATGGTTGTACTGCTATAGAGTTCTTCGGACCCCAGAACAGGCATAGCAGAAGTACATGGGTAAAGCTAGCAGGGATATATCTACCTGTGCTGCAATCACACCTTGGACTTCAGTGTAGACATATCCTAAGGCTAATGGGACATTGTTATCCCAGCCACTTAGTGTAGAAGGAGGCTACAGTACATAGAATCATAGATGATCAAGGTTGCAAGGGACCTGAGGAGGTCATCTAATCCAACCTCCTGCTCAAAGCATGAAACCTCCTGCTCAAGGCTACGTGCACAGCATGGCTCCTGCTGGTTGGCCAGGATGCCCCCTAATATTGATAAAGTCAATTGTAGAGTATGTGAGAAGTGCCTTTGTCCCTGTCTGGTTTATCCCCCTTGAAGGCAGCGACCCAGCAGACCTTAGGGAGGGAGCCAAGGGGCCCCAGAAGGCAGGGGCCCTCTAGAAGGAGGATTTTTCTGCTGGTGAGGAGATGGCAGGAGAGGCTGTCTTGGTGATAGAAGGTGATATAAGGTGTTTTGGAGGTTGCAGTTCTGAGATAGTTGGGCTCAGTTCATTGCCATGTCCTATGCATGGACTAACTAGGGTCTGGTTCTACTCTTCAATTATGCAATTAACAAGCTGCATAAACAAGTAGCTGGGGCGTATCCATTGACACAGCTAGCTCTGCAAGCACCAATGAGAGACTTCATATGGTTTGCTGATGATTACGTAATTATTAATTGGTAAACTTTAGGTTACAAGAACCCTCAGAAATTTTCATTTAAGATCCTCCAAACACTTTATAACTTCTAATTCAGTCTCACAAGGCTATTGTGGAGAAAGCAAGTGATAGTATACCATTTTATAGCTGGAAAACCAGAGAAGCAGGTAAGATATAGCTTGCCCAAAAGAATTCAGGAGTCCTGATTCTCCGTCTTGTGATTTAACTACTAGACAACGCACATGACTCACTATTAAATTCTTTCTAAACTATTTTTGTTTAAATTAAAAAAACTGTAAAAAAAAATCAGATCTGGTCTGTTCTGGACTGACTTCTTCAATTAGCAAGATCAAACACCCACGTGTTTCAAACAATGATCAAAATATACTTTAAAGCTCGCAGTCAGCTATGTTTTATCAGTTCATCATATCTTTGTAACTTAAAGTAAGAAGCTTTGGTTGTTAAATTTTTATCTACAGCATGTCCCATGTGAAAGTCACTTTCACATGTAATATTGGTTATTTCTCAGCAAGATCTGTACCCAAGAGAGAGAGAATCAAGTACATTTTAAAAAATGCTGACTATATCTTATGTAATTTAAGTTTGAAGCTGGTAGGGGAATATAACAAAATGGTGATTTGTAGAATTTATGTGCCATGAATTCCAGATGCTAATCATGTGATCAGTTCTTTTATGTCAAATACAAACATATGACATTTTTCCTGATTCACACAGAGATTCCATACCCTAACTTGCATTTTTTGTTTTTAAACAGAGGAAAGAATTTGATGTGGCCACAAATCTTCTCTGTGATGAATCAGATTAATAATTATTACCATACCCATTAAATTAACAAATCTGTTAATAATAGATCTGCCATGCACAAATGTATGCCATTTTGTCAGATATTGTAAGACTTGCTTATGGTAAAACAAAAAGCTTCCAACCAGTTCCTGATAAAGGATTTGACAAGTTAACTGATTTACTGTACACAGAAGAAAAAGCACAGAAAAGGTCTCGCTGCACATGTCACCATAGACATGTTATCTCTGCTTTGAAATCATCTGCAGATTAATCTTTCACACCAATTTGTTTCATGCAATAAACAGTGATAGAGCCATAGCTCAATGTGTGACATTACAAAATCACTTCCTTCCCTCCCCTCCACGTGATTATGTATGTGAGAGAGAGTGAGCGACTGAGGTCAAATTTTGAATTGAAATTAATGTAAATTTTGTCCAAGTGAGGGCTATAGGATATGGACCACTTGGTCTTATTAATTAATAAAATAACCTACAGTGTATATTTACAAAAGAATCAACAGACAATGGTGTGGCAGCTAGGATGGGGGGAGCAAGCTGTACTGGCAATACTGGAGATTTCCCTCCCTCTGGCTCTGATTCAGTGAAGCATGTAACTACGTTTAATTTAAAGCCCTTGTGTAATCTCATCCCTGTGCTGCAAAGTACACGTTTCAGTCCCATTGAGTTTAATGGGACTATGCACCTGCCTACAGGGGTTTAAGTGCTTTGCTGAATCAGGACCTATCTTCCTTCAGGAGATAACATGCTAATCAATTTGCCTATCTCTAAAGTGCCTATTCTGGACTGTGGGGTGAGAGGGCCCCAGAGCTTTGTTTCCATCCCAAGCCTGGAAGAATACACAGCCTGAGTCAGCTGGGATAGGGTAGCTGTGGGTTTTTCTTTGCTGTGTTGACATCCTCTTTGTCTCTGGCTGCAGATATGATCTTCCTATTTTGATGTTTGTCATGAGGCTGACAATACATTCCCTTTCCACTTCATTTAAGTAATTTTCCATTAATATACGAGGCCCTATGAATAAGTAATTACTACTGGTTTAGTCATGTTTTACATTGATCATGTGCTTTGAAACAGTTTTATTCCATTGTAGGTTTCCTTCAGACTTCTTCCCTGGCTGACTGCAATGGCCACGGTAGGATAACAATGTATTTGTTGAGCATGCTTACTGGAGTCCACTCAGTGTCATTCTCCAAAGCCTGCTTGCCATGGGCAATTTCATTTTCAAATGTTGCAGGAATGATTTATGGGAAAACAAAAGCCCTTGAACAAATGCCTGATACCGGTTTTGGCAAGTGGACTGATTTACTGTACACAAAGGGAAAGCATTCAACAGCTCTCTTCTTGTATACATTTTCCTGTGGAAACCTTATGTTCACTTCTGAGTCATCTTGTTTATTAATCTTTTAAACCAAGTTGGCTCTAGCGATAGAGTGAAATCCCCATCTCTCTCTGCTGCATAGTGCCAGTCAGGAAAGGGGCAGCAGGGGATGCAGAGTTTGGCATTCTATAGCTGTAGAAGAAGGAAGGTTTTTTCCCATCAGAATCAAAAGTAGCCTTCTTTACTATAGAGCCCAGGAGGCCCAGGAAACTTCCAGGAGCCATCGGTCACAGAGGCTACTTTCTGCTGGATCAAGCCACAAATGCATTATTCTAATGTCAGATGTGCAGGCGTGGATCACTGTACACAGTCTATTCAAGAGCTTTTGCGCTGCTTGTGCACAGTTGGAGATTAGTTTGAGATTAGAAGAGATCCCTGGATCAGCATAAAACAAATACTTGACATTTTGTTTGGAAAGTTATGGTGCGTGGACATGCAAAATAAGTAGTTCCTTAAAACAAGCAACAATGACTGAGACTCAGTTATACTCTACTCTCACAGCTGACAAAACCTCAAGTTGTATAAAAGCAAAGCTGTCTACTAGGCATTGAAAAGGCGCAGAAAATTAGGGATAGCTGAACTCATTCTGCTGAACTTTCAAACAACCATATCACTTTGTGTTTGAAAGTTTCTGGCTTTATTTGGTTTCCCATTCAACTTAATAGAGCTTGTCAAAAAAGGAGCAGAGATGGGCAGAGATTTAAAAAAATCAAATCCAAAAAATACCATATGTATTGTATATGCAGTGCCCATTTGTACCAGTCTAGTTTTGGGAGACTGGCCTTCTATCTCTAACATAGCACAAGCATCCTTTTAGCTAGAAAGGGGATTTTTAAATAGAATCATTGTGCAAGAACATGGTTTCAAGTATGAAAGTAAAGACCTGTGAACTTAAACTGATTTTGCAAGCCTTACAAAACACACCGAAATTTGCTGAAACATAACTAGATTGGCTATACCCAGCACTATTAAGTCTACTTAATCTCACTTGATGATGACCTGTTCTGTTCATTTCCTCTGAAGCACCTGGCATTTGCCGCAGTCAAAAGACAGGATACTGGGCTAAGTGAACCATTGGTCTGACCCAGTATGGCCGTTCTAATGTTCACAAAAGAGCTAACAGTTTGACAGTCCGATTTTTTGGAAAAGACAGACCATGGATAAAATTTCAATAGCAAACTAAATGATTTTGGAGCCTAAGTCCCATTTTCAAAAGAGACTTAGGCCCTTAGGAATGTCCCATTGACTTTTTATGAGACTTAGGTAACTAAGTGCCTAAGTCACTTCTCAAATTGAAATTTAGGCCCTAATCCATTCATTTAGATGCTTTTGAAAATGTTACTTGGTATCATTGCCAGATCAGGCCCTTAAAAAGTAACTAAAACAAACACCTGTGCATGGCATGCACTCATGTGGTCCCGTTGCCTTCAGTTAACAGACATTTTATACATTACAAAGAAGGGAAAAAAGGTCTTGGGCAAGTTCACACCTACTTCCATCTGCAACATGCAAAGCATAACAAAATGCAGGGCCTGATATCTTGTAAGTAGGAAGACTTTTATACGCTACATCTTTATCATTCTAAGCAGACATCTTGCCTGTTTCCGGTGAGGATTTCTATGTGGAAGTTCAAGGGCATTCAGCATGTTAGATTAGACCCACACTGTGCTGTCTACTGAAGATTTTTCTTTTGTTCTTTCTTTTGTTCCCCTTAACGCTTAAATTAAAGGGGCCCCTTATGCAAATACACAATGGACAGGGGAGCAGCCACCGATTCCCTCTGCCTTTCCTGTTTTAAAGATTTACCTAAGGGCCAGGTGGAATTGCAACCACTAAATCCAGAGCTATGGTTCTGGCTTCCTTCTCCCCTCTATGCATCACTTGGCAGAACTGGAGAGTCACAAAATGGAATAGGAAAGAGTCCCCCATCCAAGGGGGATTGCAGTAACTGTGCAGCATCTGTACACTTGGGAGCTACAGGATGCTATTTGCCTCTTTTATGCTATCTTTGAAGCAGGGTGTGACAGCTCTGCGCCACCCCTCTGTGCAGTTCTATGCATAAGTAGCACAAAGGAGCCCGAAGCCATTGAGATTGAAAGTGTAGGGTTGCTCTTTGTGCATGGAAAACAGAAACATTTCCTAGAAGAAATAAATTTTTTAAACAAAAGAAAGGGACTCTTTTGTTTCCAACAGTTCCTGAAAAATTGTTTCCTGTCTAACCGTGAGTGACTTGCTGAATAAATGCTTCTTGGAGGCCAGAGACAAAACCAAGTACCAATGAACACAATGGAGTGACTGGGATGGGGATGAGCACTCTGGTCCAGTACTGTGTCTAAGTGGTGTAACTTTTCACATTTCTTTGCATATTGCAACCCTATTTTTGTACTCTAAATGTACCTGATTCTTCTGTTTTTACTTCAGTAAAAATAAAACAACAAAGAAGTAATTCTTCCCATTCATTAGAGATGTTACAAAGTTGGCAGCTGGTTAATACCTGCCTAAGGGCCTAATTTTGCACCCTTTACTTGTGTGAAGAATAATCCTTACTCATGTGAGTATCCTACTGATGCTACTCCCATGAACAAGGATTACAGATCCAGGCCTAATTTTGAACTGCTGCTTTTAAATGGGAGTAGTTGAGGGATTACACAACATGGTGGATGAGGAGATTTTGCATCCTTTGCATTGAGGACTTTTTAAAAATAAATAAATAAATAAATAAATAAATAAATAAAAAGTGGCTTTGCAGTAATAAGATACTTTTAGCTAAAATGACTTTAAAAACCAATTTTGCATCAGTTGCTCCAGTGTCATGCTCACACCACACTAGCTCTTGGGCCATGGTTGCTATGGCTAAATTTTACTCAGCATATTTTAGTTAACCACAATGAAGAAAACCTCTGCCCAGCGCACAGCCCAAATTACCGGGCCAGGCACTCGTCATGTGTGTTTTTTGCCGGGAAACTCATTCCTCCAAGGCTGCAGAATTACTCCCCTGAGACTGATACAACCTAGGGGCTGAAATAGCCGCCCTAGAACCTGACACTGCTACATCAGTGGGGAAGGACAAGCAGATGATTGCTACTCTCCAGAGACTATGACAACCTGGTGGCTGGTGTTGCCTCCCCAAATCCTCACACAGCCACCAAGGATGGAAAGATTCATGAAGCAGCCCACCTAAGTCCAATCCAACACCGTCCTGCCTCTGATCGCTGTTACACATGGAGTTCATATGGAATGGGGACTCTGTACCACACAGGAATGTACAGCCTGAGCATTGACCCCCCTCCTCCTCATGCAGCCTTCCTCTTGCTCAGCAGACCTCTACAGTGGCTGCACCAGGGAGAGGATTTGCTCCAGTACGAATGACAAGAAAAGAAAACTGTACAGCAACATGTCAGTTGAGATTGCTACTAAGTTTCTACATTACAGGAAGCTTTTCAGCTATCTTCCCAGTACCTCATTAACCTGACAGTCAAAAATGTAGAGCAAAGACAAAGTAACAAAATCACAGAAAGTATCACAGTGTCTATTAACAAAGCAGACTAGCTGACATGTAGCAGCTGGAGGTGCTGAAGCTCTTAATAAATTGACCCTCCTGTTGAGATTTGCAAGAGTTCTCAATCTGTCATCATGCCTGTTGTGTCTGTCGCTTGCACCTGGTATGAACATCTTATTTAGCTATCACACATCACTTTTATGTTGTCCAGTGGAATAGGTGGATGGAAATACTGCACCTTTGTGCTGATTACTTCAAAAGTAAAACTTGTTTTTATAAGTAAAAGTTGGCTTTCACTGTAACTTGCATTGTTCCGAGCTGGATTCTTACTGTTTGCATGCGTTGTGTGCATAATTTTCGTATGCTAGTGAATCTCAGCTCACAGAGAACACTGCAGGAAGTATGATAAATTCTAGACTTTGATTTTCAGACGCCTCTGTGCAGATTTGATTAGGGGAAGAGTTAACCTAGAGTTGTTTCTTTCAGACCTTATCAGCATTTCATCTATAGGCATAGATCCATATGTGATTCTGTACTTAAGCATTTTTTCCCACACATACCTCATTTTGGCCCCTAGGCTCTCTAGCCAAGGAGCACACAGAGCATTTCAAGGAAGGTTGGTGTGCTAAAGCATCTATAAGATGCCTTGTGCTCCCTAAATCCTGGACCAGCTGTGTGCTAGGCTGATCCCCTGGCCTCCATGAAAGGCTATAGCACACATCACATGTCAATGGCTCCAGAAGGTCATTGTGGCAGCTGGGGAATTGCTGGGATGCAGAGAAGCCTCTTCCATGTCTCTTCTACCAGCCAAAGAAAAAGAGGCTGTGGAGGAGCAGTTACATTGGCTGCACATTACTGAAAGGTCAGCCTAGGACTGGCTATATGTTTTGACAGAATGTACCCCTGTGTCCACACCCTACCTTTATACAAAGTATGCCCTGTGAGGCAGCATTTGAAAACTCATAATTTGCTGGTCATTATTGTCCTAGTAGAATATGTGTGGCAACACTGTGTGTGAAGCTACAAGATTCCTCTGTATGGTGTTATTAACATGTTCCAAACTGTGGTTGCAAACAGGTCTGTCTCAGAGAAAGGAATGCATGCTCTGCTTAATTTGGATTTAAGCAGTAAACAGAGTCATCAAGCAGAGAGGGGAGATAAAGGAAGTTCAGACAAGTGAGGAAAAGTAGCAGGGAACTTCCTTTCCCCTGGATTTTTTGTCTCCTGAATCTCAGCTGGAAATGTTTTTCAAGAGAGGGACTGACATTAGAAAAAGGAGGGACAAACACCCCAAGTCACCTATTCTCTCTCTTCTTGTCCATCACATTCATGGACCTGAAGTGACAAAGGAAGCATTAATTGGATTCTGGGAGAAGGAGTCCTGATCTAACTGGTTTGCTCAGTAAGACTGCTGAAAGCATGTGGTGAGAAAACCTTGCTTCGAATTGAACATAGTTTGTTAAGTTAGGCACCAGCTGCATTTTATCTTTATTTTTCTTGTAACCATTTCTCACCTTTATGCATCATTACTTGTACTCACTTAAAATCTGTGTGTGTGTGTGTGTGTGTATTGAATAAACTTATTTAATCTAATCCAGTGTGTTTAAATTGAAGAGTTTGGGAAACTCCATTTGGGGTGGCAAGCTGTGTGCATCTTATTTCTATTAAAGAAATAACAGACTTTTGTACTGATTGTCCAGGAGTGGGCTGGGCAGCACAGTACATACATTTCAAGGGGAAAATCTAAGAATGGTTGTGTGTGTGGGATCACCCCATAGCATATCCAAGTCTGGTAAGAGCCAATGTGTGGTTGACTGGCTGCTGCACACACACAGGTATAAGTGGGAGTGATTTGCATGCTGGAGGCTGTTTGTGAGCAGTCCAGACTGGAGGCTAAAGCAGCAATGCATTGTAAAGGGCACCCCAAGGCAGAGAGCAGGGATGACACAGCTACTCATTAGTCTGGATTGTACCCTAGTATGCCACAGACATCTTGTTCAGTTCACCCAAAACTGTGAGCCACCATGTTTGTTACCACTCTGCTTCAGCGAGAGTGAACTTTGCTATTGCTAAGCTATGTGGCCTGTAAATATATTTCCATTGTTACTGGTCTTGCCTTGCTCAATTTACATTGAAGATACAGTCAAGCATTCTTTTGTCTAGGACAGGCTGGGGTTATGCACTGCTTGACAAATATTTTTTAAAAACATAGTTCCAGTGCACATCTATAATTCTCTATACACCTCCCGTACATAGATCACTCAATAATATTAACAACCATCAAGTTACCAGTTTGCATCTGGTACCTTATATGACACCTTTTAGATATAGATTATGACAGTGAGTTGGGGCAACATGGGTGTGTCATGCCTGATGTGAGGTATGGTATTGTTTGCCCTCTGCCAGTTGGCAATGAGGGGCTTCCTGGGTTACAGAGTTCCAGGGCTTTTCATTCTCCTGGCTATTTCTGGTGTCTCCAGCTGTCTGGTTGTATTCCAAAATTATATCCCATTGGATGTCGACATCTGGGTGGAGTCAGAAAGAGCCTCTAAAGCTACCACTTTCCTGTGGCATCCTCCTATGACTTCCTCTACGTTAGTGCTGCTTTTTGTTGTGGGGGCAGGACAGTGTGTTCCCAAACACAGCTTAGTCTTGGGATCTTGCTGTTTAATATTTTAACACATCACTCCACACATATAATGTAAAGCTCTTCTTGCAGTTTGTGCCCACAACAATATGCTATATTACTATGCATTGCTCACTTTGTATCCTGAGCATTTCTAATTCAGAAGATCTACAGTTTTCACATATGCAAAGTAAAGGGAGACAATGTGAAGAGGATTATGGTTCTTTTTGGAATTAACAAAATACTGGCTTCTAGATCATCATTTCTTTTTAATTGCTTCTTCTTAGATAACTCAACCGTTCAAAGACAAGGCCTTTTAAAAAGTCTTTCAATTACAGACTCTACGTGAATATGGAAAGGAACATTTTCATTATTCTCTCTCCAGATTTATGCAGTGCAAAGAGTTTAACAAAACAAAATTAGCAGGCTCATTGCTTGTAATTAAACTGGACAATAGAAATATCTATAGAACAGAATTAGAGGATCTAAATCAAGTATAGACTTCTACATCCTCCTTTAAAAATCATTTTTAATGTTCCACATTAGTAGTAGAATGATAGGGTAGAGCTTTCGCATTCATTCTATGAGACTCTTTTACACAAAAGCATTCTCAGCAGCTAGTAAAGCTTTTCATTCCCTCTCTCTTGCCCAGTTTCCTTTTCTTGCTTATATAGCCCAGTCCCAAGGGTCTGGCAGGGTGCTTCTTAATGAGTCCCTGGGCTTGTCTTCACTACACTGCTCCATCAGTCATGGATGCAGCAGCATTGATTGAGCAGGTCTGGTGAAGACACGCTCAGTCAATTGCAGAGTGCTCTCCCATCAACTCCAGTACTCCACTGGAATGAGAAGCATAGCATAGCATGGTGAAGACAGCGCGGCTACTCAATGTAAGGTACCTCGACTTCAGTTAGTAACTTGTGTACCTTCCATCGACCTAGCCACATAGTGAAGACATGCCCTCAGGCTGTCTTGGATGTAAGCTCCAGACTCTCCCTTAAGGAGGTAGTATACCTCATTCAGCTATTTCTTTTTTGAGACAGGGGGACTAAAACTGAACACATCATAGCAGGGGAGGCACTGTATGCCAGAGTTTCTTTAAACTCTCTGGTTGCTCATCCTACTGGCAGGCACAGCAGAGAGCAGGATGCAAGGGAGCTGTCTTCCCGGGCTACCAGCCAGTGGGGTATGTACTCCAGGACTCTCCCTTGTTTTAGCCAGCAGAGCCATGCACAGAGGCCTTAGTGTAAATGAGAATTAAGCTCTCAGTGAAAGTGAGGGAGAGGACAAATGGTAGGGAGAGAGAGGGTAAGAGAGTGGGAGGGTGATTAATAAAAGTGTGTGCGTGGTGAAAAGAATGGGCTATATAATAGTGTCTAAATCCCTCTCCTTTCCATCATCCACAGTGGTAGACCCTAAAGTTCTCCTTTCCAGCTGGAACAATGCATCTAACTGGCCTTTTTTCAGAGGATAAAACTGTAGCAGTCTAAGACTTTTCACAAGTTATTTAAATTTCATTTCCAGGACCTCTTTCTAATACCTTCTTCCAGAAAGTATGTCTGAAACAGTAAACAAACTCTTTGGAGTACATTTCATTGGGAAACCTGCCCACACAGCAGAAAATATCAAAGGGGAACATACATAAGGATACAAATTTCTGCGTAATGAGGCTCCACAAAAACACTTTGAAGACAAAAGCTTGAGTCACTGTAACTGAAGACTTTGGGGCCAGGTGAAAAAAAGGGGGGAAATTAAGAGTAGAAGATATTATAAAACACCCTTCTGCCTCTAGAAAACATGTGCAGCCTCAGAAGCTGAATGCTATGTATCAAGAAAAAGGAAAGATTGTGCAGCATTAGGTAAATCTGTGAACATTTGGAAATGATATGGTGAAAAAAAAGCAGAAAAAGGGTCACCCACAATAGAAAGGGTTATAGAGCTGCAGATGTCAGATGATGGCAGAGCTGAGAAGGGTGACACAGAACTGCAGGAAGGGAAGATGTCCATAACAGGCATACTAGTTATCCCTGAGCTGACTGTGCCCAGCTGCAGAAGTGCTCAGAACTGTGAAAATGAACGTATGATCATCCTGCAAATCTGAAACCAATCTAAGTAGTCTGCTCCTGTGAGTTATAAAATAAACTGAAAAAGAGAAGGGAATCTTTCAAAATACTGAGGAAGAAACCTCAGGACAGGGCCAAAGTGCAGAGAATTGGACGTGACAGAGTTCCTAGTGGTAATGATACCAGCTCAAATCAGCCAGCTGGTAATTCACACTTTTGTAATGCCTCACACTGGATACCACCAGCTTGTCATGATCACCTTAGCAAGGAGTAGCAGGGGGCCATTCAGTGCATGCTACGAGAAGCGTCAGGAGCTTTTGCAAAGGATGATCAGTGCATAGGTCAGAATGAGAGTTTAAAAATGCACACACAGCTCCATGACTCCCAACCCATACAGAGGGTTTATCTAGCAGCCCTCTGCCTCCTCTACTAGTAGGTAAAGGACTATTTGCAAGGATCTGCTGAACCATGGATGGGTCACTAGATCCAACTATCCCTACTCTTCACTGATTATCTGTATGTGGAAGACGGACAGTAATGTATAGCTCTGTATTGATGACTGGTTAATTGAAAGATGGTGGCAGATCATTAACCCCTAATACAGGATGTATTAGAAGGGCTTGGATGGAAGTCATGGTTCTCGGTTCAAGACCAGTGCAAGGCCTACCATCAAAAGTTCACAAGTGCTGAGAGCAACCCCTCACTGCCTTTATTACACTCTGGGAGTGTATGAATGGATTCATATTCCATCTGGGCATATGAATGCTCCTGCCACCTTTCAGAAGTGTATGGAAGATAGGGAACTCTGATGTATTAGTGTCACAAGGGCAAGTTACAAATGACAGAAAACTTTCTTTTGTAGAAAAAAGATAATATTTCTTTCTGGAAAAGTGGAGTTTCTGGCTTTTCAAATGGGCAATTACAGAGCAATTTAGCAATTATTTATATTACGTGTCATCCTTCAGTGTTTACACAGATAATAACCCATTGACATTGTATTTACATTAGCCAGATTGAATGCCACTAGACAGCAATGGGTAGCCATGTTGGTCAACTATAATTTCAATATCAGACACCACCCTGAAAAATCTAATATTGATGCTGATGTTTTGTCCCATAGGCCACTTTACATGGGAAAATTAATGGAAGAGTTTACTGAGGAAACATCTATGGATGTTGTCGAAACTGTACTAAAATCAATAGAGGCCTGTGATGGGTATACAAACCCCACACTGGAGAGCAAGGCAATAAGGAACAGCCTTGGGCCCAAGTGACCCCACCCAACCATACCTGCAGAGTCTGCACAAGCTGGAGGCAGGGCTTTAAAAAAAAGGGAAGCAGAGCAGTTCAGGGGGAGCAGCAGAAGGGAGCAGAGAGCTGCTTTGAACTCTGAGGGGAAAATACTACCCAGGAGTTCATTGCCTGGGTCCTGGCAACACAGGCCTGTGCAAACCCACGGAGGAGAGGCAGGTGACTGAAATTGCAGGCCAGAGACTTGATTAGAGTGAGTTATTCTAGGAAACAAAAGGAGACTGGGGTAGGAAGTGGACGGGGGTGGGTATCGGTTCAGCACCCCAAGGTGTTAAGCATAGCAGCCCATCTATGTACCCTGGACCACAGCCCAGTGGAGAGGGCAGGCCCAGGCTTCCTACCTCCTGCAAGAGGACATTACTACACCAGGAGCCTTCACCTAAGTGAAGGACATGCTGGAAAAGGCCATGACTGTTCAAGGACTTAGCCACAAAAAAGTCTCTGTGCTAAAGGGGGGAACTGGAAACCCTTGGGGTAGGGATACTGGAGGACCAGACTGTGCTTTCATTGGGGAGGCACCCTGCCAAACCAGGCCTAACAATTAGGCAGCACTGTTGGTGATAGTGCACCCTCCTACAAGGCCCAAGAGGAAGGACCCATATCCTGGATATCACTGTGGATACTACCATATTGGGAGGATATGAGCGAATAAGTGCATCTTCATCACCTATACCCATCTCCCGGGAAGAACCACATAAGCACGGGAAGCTGACCCTATAATAAAAGCAATTCTTGAAGTAAAAGCTAAAAGGTCAGGGCCAACAGGAAGGAAAAGCCACAGGCCAAACCAGGTTTTTGCTCTATGACGTGAGTGGATAAAACTATATATTGACAAGAATGGTGTCTTTTATCGCCAAACCACTACTGACAATCAGTTGATAGTACCTAAAAGGTACCACAGACTAGTCTATACAGAGTTATCTGAAAACATGGGTCACCTAGGTGCTTATCAAATTATTGATTTGCTATAGACAGTTTCTATTGGCCCCATGTGGAGGATATTGAACACTATGTAACTCAGATCAATCAGTTTCTGAAACAGAGGAGACCAAATCAACATACCAAAGCTCCGTTACATCCTATCGGTACCACAGAAACCATTTGAATTAGTCTCAACGGATTTTCTCCATCTTGAGAAAAGCAGTGGGGGTTATAAGTATACCTTGGTTGTTATGGACCACTTTCCCCAGGTGGCAAAGGCTTATCCCACCAGGAACAAATCTGGGGAAACCGCAACTCATAACATTTTAAATTGTTTTGTTTTAAAATTTAAATGAATTCATCATGACCAAGGTTGTGAATGTGAAGACTGGCTGTTCCATAGGCTGCAGCATCACTGGCAGATTGCAGAGTTGAGGACAGCCTCATATCATCTCCAGGGAAACAGGCCAGTTGAACGATTCAGTAGAACACTACAAGGAATGTTGAAAAATCTCCCTGAAGACCAGAAATCTAATTGGAAAGAGTCTTTTAAAAAGCTCATATATGCTTATAACTGTACAAGTAATGAAACAACAGGATTTTCTCCATTTTACCTTTTGTATGGGAAAGAAGGCCCTCACTTGCTAATCAACTTTATATTTGGTTCAGTGAGGATTCTGGAATTAACGGACAACTGCAGTGATTATGTGAACAAGTAGAAAGCACAGATGAGACAAGCTTTTGATTTAAGTCACCGAAAACTGCAGGAAATCAGCTGCCAGAAACAAGGGTTACTATGATCACACAACTCACACTGCCACTTTCTCCCTAGGATATCGGGTTCCTGTTCAGAATTTGTCAGAGCATTGGGGACCTGCAAAATTAAAAGGCTACTGAGAAAAGCAGATCCACATTGTTACCAGAAAAATGGGGGATCATCCAATGTATAGAGTGATTCCAGAAGATCAGCAGGGAAGAACCAGGGTATTACTTTGCAGTCTCTTAATGCTAGGTGATTACTTTCCTATTGATAGTCCAAGAAGAAGAAGAAACTCAAGAAAAGCGAAAATAGTGACACATTCCCCAATTGTCCAGGAACAGGTTTCCTCTGACAGTTCAGATGATGACATACAGATTCAATTCCTTAATCCTCAAAGTCAGAATAAAACTGTGCCTGTTAACATTGGTGAACAACATCTGGAGGGCAGCCAACCTATAATAACCAGCTCACTAAATCTAAATGGTGATGCTTATTATCCACTATTGCAAATGGCTCCCAGACCGCGGGTGATTCTAAAGAAGTGCTGAGGTATCACATAGATATGGAATCAGCGCCAACACTGGAACAGGCAAACACTAACAGCCATCAACCCCAACAGTGTGAGAAAAGAAAGGAGGATGTTCACACATGATTATCTTGGGACCCCAAGTTATCAGCATAAGAACCCAGAGAGCATTTTGGTTAGTCCCTCTGAAGTTGTTTCTCCAATGTGCCAGTTATTACAACATTTAGTGCCAGTGAATTTAGATCCAATGGTATACACACCAGGATTAATTGCTTAAGAGATCTTGTCATTTTAAATGGTTAATTTGAAGTATAGGCGTATCTCAGTCATTACACAATAAGTTTGTGATGCAAAATCAAACTGAAGACACCAAAAGTCTTGATCCCTAGGACAAGATTTGTTCATGTTGGATCAAAAAAAAAAAACATTACAGCCAAACAAGACTTACCTAGACTTATAGATTCTAAGGTCAGAAGGGACCAATATGATCATCTAGTCTGACCTCCTACACAATGCAGGCCACAGAACCTCACCCACCCACTCCTGGAATAAACCTCTAACCTATGACTGAGTTATTAAAGTCCTCAAATCATGGTTTAAAGACTTTAAGGCACAGAGAATCCACCAGCAAGTGAATTGTGCCCCGTGCTACAGAGCAAGGTGAAAAAAACCCCACAGCCTGTGATGCTGGAAATGTTGGGACAATATTTAATACTGCCAGGGAGGCATGTAAAACATACACCAAAGGGAGTGCACAGTGGTTAAACTTTTTGGCCATCACCTTCTCCCTTTTCTTTCCCAGAGGTGGTAATTTTTAGACACTCCCTGCCCTTGTTGGCTGGGTTGCTGTGGTATGGAGGTGGTGGACATTTTGTTTTGGACTCCTGAGTCTCTGCTCTATGTTATAGGAGTGTGATGTCTGAGATAATAAAGAATTCTGTGTTTTCAAAGGACAAAATCTGCGTTTTGAAGCATGTTAACTTTCCCCCTCTTTGACAGCACAATGAAGCAGAAGTGGTTGTTTATTAAAGCAATAACATATTTAGCTCTCCCTAAACTAGCAATCTTGGCAAACATTAAGAAAAGCATATTTTCCAAAGCTCTCACAACCCAAGTTAATTTGTTGGAAAATGTCTTCTCTAAAACATGAGTAGCTCCTTATCAAAACATGATTTCAAAGAGAAATGATTCAAATAATTTCCTAAGTTCACTATAATGGGTGAATAAGTGAAAAAATGCTTATTGTACAAAAGGCTGCATTTTAAGTACCTCCACAGGTGGTATAATATTCTGGTTATCAGGACAAGGAGTGTGCTGTGTACAGGTTTCCTACCATGGAAAATGCAACGTTGAAAGTCATTCTTTTTCCCCCCTATTGTGTCAGAAGAGATTAAAATTCCAGGAGCACAAGCATTCTGAACTCACTCAAAATTTCAGGCATGGATTTGGGTTCTGGGTTGAATCTATTTCTAATGTTGTCAGGATATTCTTCCTTCTGAGCAGTCAGCGTTGACATATGAGTCAAATGAGGTTTTGACAGATTGTTTTTTTTTTAACTGAACTTTTTCTAGGGAAAGGTACATTGATTAATTGAACTGTCCCTTTTTTACCTGTTATTTGTACAGTTTATTTCAGCATCCTACATTAGACAAAACTTTTGAGAATAAGGGAAACAAGTGTAAAAATCTGGTTTCTGAAAAGAACTGCTACTGTATTTCAACAGTAGAACATTACCTGCAGCATTGGGCACTATACAGCATGACAGTCTGGATAGACTTGGTGTTCTTCAGGCAATATTTTATACCAAATTCTGCTCTGATAGGCAGCACTCCATTGCAGGTGTGAAGGCTTTCCTGGCTGCAGAACTGATGTGGTTCTGCCGCACAAGTGGACTATTCAGAGAGCATGCACCCTCTCTGCACAAATACAACCTTACTCATGAGCTATTTGCATCATGAAAGGAGTCAGAGAGTGTAGGAAAGCTGCGGAGTCATGGAAAAGACCACAGATTGGGCAGAAGAGCTGAGCCTGAGTTACATCAGTTTAAATCCAGATGAACTCTATTGACATCAGGGGGTCACACTGCTGCAGTAGATTTGGTCCTCAGTTCCCATCCAGGCAAAATTTCTAAGTCCAGGATCTTAAACCTGGATCTACAGTGTGACAAAATGCAGTGTTATGTATCAGATAAGTGCATGGACTTATTGTTCACTTCACATTGCTTATGTATTTTTAGATTATCTTTTAACAAAGAAAGTAAATTAGATGGCATTTCTAGTGTGTACAGCCGGACCCTAGACATCATCCCAGCACACCTATAGTCCATCTCTGTTGACTGTACTCAGCTGAGTAAACGCAGTGACATGACCAAAGAAGATACATAAAGCCCTGTTTTCTTGAACACAATAAGACTCAAACAACAGAAGACAGTTTCTTTGGTCACTGTTTCAAGCCTCCGTCAGCCAGCAGTCAGCCCCAAAAGCTCCCTCTCTAGGCTTTTTTCTGAGGGGCACATTCACAATGCTTGTTCAGATTGTCTCCTTGGCTCTCTGGCACTTCTTTGTCAGTGTGTCAGCTTTTTTTTCTCCATGTGTCTCTGTCTCACACACCTCTACAGTGCTGCAATCATATCAATCTCTCACCATTCCATTTGTCAGCAGAGTCCCGGGGACTGCCCAGGCTCATATGATGTCTAGTCCTTGGGTGGTGGTTCTCAGTTGTTTCAGTTATCACATTTAATTGTGCCTTCATTTTACCTAAATGGAAGTGGGCTGCCATGCCCAACAGCCTCAAGGAGGTAGTGTTACTGCCCAACCGCTGGCATATGTAAGATATACCTGTATGTTCATAATTCTTTGCAGTGCCAAGTCATAACACAGGGTGTTAATTGTGACTGTGGCAATCTTAACTGTAGTGCTGCTTCTGTTTAAATGGCTAATTAATTAAAATTTAACTGAGGCTTTTAATTCTTCAGTTTTGTAAAATGAATTTTTTTTTATATATTCAGAAATAATATACTTAATTTTAATAATGAAACAGGCTTTAAGCAATAGTGCTAACCTGAAGATAGAAGCATTTCAATTGCAGCACAAAGAACAAAAAAAAACCCCACCATATCCTTATCTAATGTAAACTCCACATTATAAAAATCCAGTCAGACCCAGGCTTAGTCTGCCTTACACTCCATGATACATTTCAGACTTTATATATAAACTGTAATAACAAGCAAAATGTAATCTGAAGAGATCTAATCAAGCCACCACAAGCCTTCCAAACACAAGAACAAAATAATTCCACAGCAGCATGAAGTTTTCTACGTGTGAGGGTTTTTTAAATTGAAGGGGACAAGAGTGTTTGCTAAAAAGAGAGCCCAGTCTATGTTCCTGCAATAAATGGCTTAGAACTCTGGCTCCTTGTAGATTATAACTGGCAGCTGTGAGGTGTAAAGTTTTACAGTTTTCTGTATGGGGTTTTCATCTTCTTTTTAATCTTTACCACTTAACTACCTTTGGTTCTCTTTGCTGGCTTTGAAACTTTAGAATGTTAGGTGAATATATTCATGAATGAATATATTATATATGTGTATTCATGTGAGTGAACACATAGAATATATTAATATTGACTGGTTTGAGGGTATGAGGTGCATTCCTGGAAAATTTTAAATAATTATCAGAATTGTTATTATGTGGAAGAATGATGATATCATTTCAAAAGTGACTTACCTTCCTTCTTCCTTTATGGAAAAGCCCTATTTAATTTAATAAAGAAGGAGCTTTTTAACAGTACTGATACATTTCTCTATTAAAATATATAGGTTGATGTAAAAAATCTATGGAAATTATTCCATTAATTTATATTAAAGAGTAATTTTGATAAAAGCCCATGTAATTTCTATAGTACCCCATTAGATTTGTCTCTATTAAATTCAAAAGTACTTATTTTTAGAAGGCAGTATCTTACAGCTACTGGGTCAGATCATTACCTCTTGTGATAAAACACATGGGAGAGGGTCCTAGTGGAAGACACACAATCCCACTGGAAGGGCAGGGTATACCCCCATGCAAAAAAAAAAAAAAAGGCACAGCCTCATCCATGAGTTCAATATAGATTCCTGGAAATTTGCAGCAGACCCTGTTTAGCCTCACAGGCTTTGGTCCCAGACAACCTGTGGTCCTTGTCAGCATGATTTTTTGTAGCTGAGCTATCTGGGATTCCTTCTGGCTGTCCCTTAAAACCTCCAGGGGACTCAGAAGAAAAAACTCATGTGGCCCTGGACTGCTCTCAGAACCCTCTAAGAATCTCTCTAGCAATGAATGTGTGCTCATGTGTGCTCTCCAAACTGCAGCCCACCCACTCCTGCTCTCCCCTCACCCCTCATCCATCTCCACCCCTTCTCCCGCACCACCACTTCTACCTAACACCCATGCAAGAGAGGTTGAGAATAGACCTTTCATTGAGAGTCCCCTTGTGCATGGTGTAGGGGCCCATTTTTAATTCTGGAGAGAAGGATCCCACCAGCTATTTTCTAAAAGTATAAAACGTTTATTAATAGATTCTGCACTGATACCAGCTTTACTTTCACTGAAGGGAACACTCCAATAGAGTGAAGAATGAGGTCATTGTAATAGCAAAATAGAAAGTGTTTAGGGAGTTGTGGATCTGAGTGGTTGAAAGTGAACTACTCTCATTTTTGCACTCTTCTGCTCTCTAACATAATACAAGTATAAAACAGTCACTATTTATATATATTTTTATAAATCACACAATCAAATGATAATTAAATATCTTTAAGGGTCTGTCTCAAATTAATAGCCTCCATAAAATTCAGAATTAAGGCTGAAATGTAGCCCTTCAATCACCCCCTTAACTCTTGTTATTGAAACTCGGAGAGTCGGTCCCTGTTCTCAGGGCCCCTGGCTGATGCATTAAGACTGCCTCAGTAACAAAGCACAACATGATATAAGGACAGAGTTCCAACCTTAGCTTTAAATCTCCTCATTTTTATTAATTGAAGCCATACCTTGATTAACTGTTGAGTCAGATTTTAAGTTTGATTTAAAAAATAAAGACCCCCTTTAATCCTAATGAATGATAGCATAGATCACGTGTATAATGATTTTTATTTATGCAGGTTTTAGAATGCTACTTAGACAATGCAATGTCTTCACAGCCATTACTGCCATCATTTAAATAAAGTTGTGATCATTTAACAAACAATTCTTTTTTTTTCAACAGCCCATAATGAAAGGCATATATTGCAGACTATAGATTAATAACTGGCATAATTTCAGAAACAGGCATTTTGTGTCTTACATATAAGACACGGAGAATTAGAAAAGCATCTGCAATAACTTAACATTTACAAATTATTTTGTAGTCTTATTGCTTAAAAAATGGCCAAACTGATTTTATCTAATTTTAGGAGGGAAAAACTTCCTTCCTATGCCGAGATTTAGTCAAATCTATGGAGTATATTTTTCCACCTATTTAGGTAACACTGAAAAGAATAATTTATAATGGAAACTATGACACTGCCTTAATGAGAGTGGAATAAAAATGATTTTTCTACAGATGCATATCCATGCAGAGAGTAGGGTGAAACTGAAATCGTAAAGTTCCTATTGACCTCAGTGGGGCCAGGATTTCACCCTGTAGGTGTAATTAGTTAACTTACATGTTGATAACTTTATTTAGGATATCACATGAGGGTTAATCAATGTTAGCTGACATCATGGCTTACTCTGGTCATCACTGACTGTTAAGCTGTGTTCAGTGCCACGTCAGCTCATGCTATTATTCATAACCATGTTCAGATACAGTAATATTCCATAGTGGAGACCTGGCTTTACTGTATTTGTCTTAAAATTAGAAGTTCAATTTCCATTAAGGGACTATGTGGCTTTTGGAGTGCTGATCATTCATGACAAACTAAGATTGTTTCTTTCTATTGTGATGGAGTAATACAGGGACTAATAAGGGCCATTGAAGCAAGCGGAGAGAGTTTTTTTATAGTTTCTAAGAGATGCCCATTTGAAAGTAATATCAAACATCTTGAAATGATTAGTTCATCAGGATTATTTGTATTTGTATTCTTTTCTCCAAAGCAGCTCATTAATATGTGCTATTAATACGTTTCCACCCAAATACAGCCAGTCAATACCAACGATTCATGTTGTTTTTAGATTGATTTAAATCTATTTTATCTGAACTGTTATCCAGTCAATCTCCTAGCTGACTAGCTTTGCAAACTGATGGAACATGGTCGATAGCGACCTCTGCTGCTTGTTTCATGATATAGAAAATAATAGTTTCAACAAAGTAATACAGTTTATGCTGTTTATGGTGGCGTTAGGGACAAAACAGGATTGTTTTAGAAATGGTAACTAGTACTAGTTAGGGAAAGTCTCTTACCCAGCTGCTTGCAAACACAATAATACCCTTACTTAAAGAAATAACACTGTGTATCAAAGAGTGTGTCTCTTTCAAAGATTTATAATGGCACTATATAATTTCAACTGAAATTCCATCTCCACTGTAACCCCAGATGTTTGGCTCCTTCAGATATTTATGTACACACAACTTGTTATATGCTGTAGAACTACAATATCTGCAATTTCAATTTTTTAGCAAAATATTAACTCTATTAATCCACTTTCAATTCTAAATTCCATAAGCTTAAAATGTTCAAAGATTCAGAGGTAGGTTGGAAAGTGGATGGTTTGTGTGTGTGAGGAAGGGAGAGAAAGACTGCCTTTAAATGGGTCTAACCAAAACATTTTAAATAAAGAAATATCAAAGTGTTGCAGAATGTTAATCCACAAATCATCTATAAAAGCCAAAATAAAATAACTTCCCAATTCTGAGATAAGACAAAACACTAGTCACTATAAATCTGGGAGTTGATATCACAATGCTCAAACAATAAATAGTGTTACACCAAAACTATAGGCCAGATTCCCAGCTACATAGTTGCAATTTTCACCCCTTTTTGCCTGCAGCTGGAGGGGTAGTAGAGAGAAGAAATTCATCCTAATCAAGACAGGCGCTCAGATCACTGCCATCCTCCCCACACACTGTTGCTTTAAATTCCAAAGATTGAAGGTGTATCAGCAGAGCTATCTGGAAAAGGTGCTAGTTCTGAGCTTTTCCCAGAAGGCCTGGTCAGCTTGGGGCTATGCTATCTGTCTCTGAGTCCCCTCATGGAGCCTGGAGTATGCCAGTGTGGGCCCAAGGAACAACTAGAACTGGCCAACATTTTTCAAATGAAAATATTTTTGTCAGCAAAAGATGTTTTTGGAAATTTATGAAAAGTGTGGAATGTTCAGTTCTCCCCCTCCCCCCTCGCCCTTTTCAGTGGCAAAAGAGGAAAATTGGGGACAAAGGGAAAAAAGGAAAATGCAAATATTTTTTAAACAAAAAGCTTTCAGTAGAAATGTTTGAAATCAGTTCCTTTTTGAATGAAAACATCTGCAACCTGTTTGTGTTTTGGTTTGGTTTTTGACTAGCTCTAGGAATGACTCTAGACCAATACATTATGCTGACTAATCCCCTCTTTCACAAAGATATTTTGACTCCTAACTTCCATGAAATCGATGGCCGTTAGGAGCCTAAATACCCTTATGGATCTGGATCTTTGGCTGGTCCACACTTAAAAATTAGATTGACCTAGCTTTGTCACTCAGGGCTGTGAAAAATTGTGCACCCTAAGCACTGTAGTTAGGCTCACCTAACCGCTGGTGCAGATGCAGCTGTTCTTCCGTCAGCCTAGCTACCATCGCTTGGAGAGGTGAATTAACTACACTGAAGGAAAAACCCACTCCATTAATGAAGGAAGCATCTACACTATGGGCCGACAGCAGCACAGCTGCAGTGCTGTAGTTATGCCATGGTTGTGGCTGAAGTATAGACATGGCCTAAATTACTATGTTCCTTTGAGATCTCCTACAGTAATCACACTTCTGAAGCTTCTATCAACTGAAAAGTTTTCACAGCCGTAAGAGATATTTCTTATTCAGAAAAGTCCCAGTTCAGCAAGGCACTTAAGTACAGGAACAGTTCAGTTCAAGTCTATGTACTTGAAACGCAAGTATCGTGCTAGATTGGGACTATAACGAGGATTATTGGTACCACTGGTAAAAGCTTTCTAACGAATAGAAACTTTGTAGGTGTGATCACTCTACCACTGTTTTGAGATCACACAATTGAAATATTCAATAGTTATAATATGCCTGGCTGAGAGCCTAATCCCTGTTCCAAGCCAAGGTGAAAGGGTTGCAATGGCATAAAGAATTCCCAGGTGCAAACACTGTGGGCAGAGCTATAAGGCTGCCCTCTGAGAACCCATTTACAAACTCAGCTGTTGGGGGGAAGGAAGGGACTGTGTTGGGGGTAGGGCTGCAAAACACATCGCTGTGGAAAGTTAAAAAACCCTCTTGTGGTGTGAGAGAGGAGGGGAGAGATGAGAAACAAGCTGCAGTAGTAGTGGAAGCAGGAAAGAAAACCTTCCTCTGGGTGGAAGCTGTCTTCCCATAGAAACTAAGGCTTTCTCCACACTACAACTTATGTCGGCAAAACTTATGTCGCTCAGGGGTGTGAATATTCCACCCCCTGAGTGACAAAAGTGTCACTGATATAAACACTCGTGTGCACAGCAGACAGAGCTTCTGCTGCTTGCAGAGATGGATTTTCTATGCTGACAGGAGAGCTCTCTCCTGCTGGCACAGAGCATCTTCACCAGATGTGCTGCAGCTGTATTGTACAGCTGCACCATTGCAGCGCTGTCCATATAGACGTGACCTAAGTTAACAGCTGCTTGGGGAAAAACTGGCAAGTAGGAGCCAGCAAAGCAGAGTAACACCCTGAAATCGGTGCAGGGAAAAGTATTTCTGTTTTTGTTGTGCGATTGCTTAAGAGAACTTTTAGGGCCCGCTTGAGGTCCACCATGTAAATAAGGGGAAATAAAACCTGAGTGTAGAGAAAAACCCTACCGAGTCAGGTTGATTTACTCCAGGTACCCCACTACCCAAGGGAGAAATGCTGAGGCCAGCTAAGCGAAGGAGGAGCCCTGCCACGACAGGATATGGAGCGAATTGTGTACAACTGCTATGATGCTCCCCTTTATGTACTTTAGCTTAACTCCTTTCTGGTGCACAGGCCAAAGATCTGTCTTTTTTGCAACTTCCTGGGAAGCATTATACAGAGTCAAACCAAGGGCATCGCCTTTTTAAACCTTGACTTCACATTTTATTAATAGCTACCAGTAAATGAGCAGGAGAAAAATGCTCTGAGAAAATACAGTTACATAGTATACAAGTATTCGCATTTAATACAATCAAGCAAATAGAGCATTTTCATAGAGCATTTGAGCTCCCATTTAAAACAAAACTACTAAATTACAATCCTTCCCCACAGACTTCCACACTCCTGCTGCTGTTTAGGCAATGCATATTCATGAAACATAAGCATGATTTGTAACATCAACATCCCAGTGGTAGAGTTTTAGCAGGATATTTACACTCTTTTGTTTGGGACATACATAGAGATATAGATGGCGTTTGCTATGTTGGTCCCTAGATAACAGAGAGACAAGGTGGGTAAAGTAATATCGTTTATTGGACCAACTTTGTTGACGAAAGATTCAAACTTTTGAGCTTACACAGAGTCCTTCTTCAGGTCAGACCTGAAGACCTTCTGTTGACCTAGTTTTACTACAGTGATGGAAGTACTGCTTTCATCGCTGTAATAAGTTTCCACACTACAGTGCTCCAGCTGTGCCTCTGAAGCGTTTCTAGTGTGGACATGCCCTTCAGTCCACGATTATCTCTGGAGGATACTGAATAGATGATATTAAAGTGAGACATTTTAAAATCAGCAGTTCCAGAGAACTTTGCATCCAAGAGTTTTACAGGAGTTGACTGAGGAGCTCATTCTACCATTAATGTTGATTTTCAATAACTCTTGGTGCTAGGGTGACCAGATGTCCTGATTTTTCACACTTGCTACTTGGTGCATGGAGGATTCCGAGAAGACTGAAGAAAGCTAGTGTTGTGCCAATTTTTGAAAAGGTTAAACAGGCTGCCCCTGGTAATTACAGATCTGTCAGCCTGACAGCGATCCCTGGCAAGATAATGGATGGCTGATACAGGACTCAATTAATAAAGAATTAAATGAGGGTAATGTAACTAATGCAAATCAACATGGGTTAGTGGGAAATAGATCCTGTCAAACTAATGATATCTTTTTTTGAGATTACAAGCTTGGTTGATATAGGTAATAGTGCTGACATAATATACTTAGACTTTCAGTAATGCATTTGACATGGTACCACACAACACTTTGATTAAAAATGAGGATGATATAAATTAACATGGCACACATTAAATGGATTAAACACTGGCTAACCGATAGGTCTCAATATGCAATTGTAAATGGGGAATCTTTGCTGACCAGCTGTGTTTCTAGTGGGGCCCAGTGGTGATTGGATCTTGGCCCTACTCTCATTAACATTTTTATCAATGACCTTGAAAAAAACATAGAATCACTGCTGCTAAAGTTTGCAAATAGCACACAAATTGGAGGAATGGTAAGTAGTGAAGAGGACACATCACTGATTCAGAGCAATCTGGTTCACTTGCAAATGAGCTCAAGCAAACAATATGCATTTTAATTTGGCTAAATGTATACATCGAGAAATAAAGAATATAGACCCTACTTACAGGATGGGGGACACTGTCCTAGGAAGCAGCATCTCTGAAAAGGATTTGGGGGTCATGGTGGATAATCAGCTGAACATGGGCTCCCAATATGATACTGTGGCCAAAAGAGCTAATGTGATCCTGAGCTGTATAAATAGAGAACCTCAAATAGGAATAAAGAAACTATTTTATTTCTGTATTTGGCACTGGTGTGACCACTGCTAGAATACTGTGTCCAGTTCTGGTGCCTTCAATTAGAGCCCTGTGTGGATACAAAAATGTGGATCTGCATCCAATCTGCATCCGACAGAATCAATTGATATCCAACCCACCATCCACAGTCTCTGTCTTCTAGGTCATTCACACCCTTATGCACCCACAGCTCTCAGCCCCCAGTCAGCTGTTTGGAGATCAGTCATGCTGTAGCTGCCGCTTCTGATCAGCTTTTTGGGGGTCAGCCCCTCCAGGCAGCTGCTGAAACAGCTGAAGCCCCCCCCCCCCCGAACAGCTGATTTGTGGCCGGCAGTGGAAGCCCTCCCAACAGCTGATCGGCGGCCAGCAGGGAGAGCTCCCACCCCTAGATCTCAAAGGCGAGGAAGCAGTCTCAAAGGCTATGAGCTGCAGACAGCTGCTTCTCCGCCTTTGAGATCTGTAGCTGATCTACCATCTGCAAAAAATGGTCCGCTGATATAAAGTGGATATCTACGGATTTGCAAGGCTCTACCTACAATCAAGAGGGGTATTGATAAATTAGGGAGATTTCAGAAAAGAGCCAAGAGAATGATTAAAGGATTAGAAAACATGCCAGAGATCAATTTGTTTATCTTTATAAAATGTAGATTAAGGGCTGACTTGATTACAGTCTATAAGTATCTACACTGGGAACAAATATTTAGTAATGAGCTCTTCAGTTTAACAGAGAAAGGTATAACATGATCCAGTGGCTGGAAGAGAGAGTGATTAGCTATAGGAACAATTTACCAATGGTGGTGGTGACAATTTTTAGATCCAGATTGGATGTTTTTCTGAAAGATCTGCTCTAGGAATTATTTTGGAAGAGCTCTATGACCTGCGTTACACAGAAGGTCAGACTAGATGATCACAATGGTCCCGTCTGGCCTTGGAATCTATGTACTCTATGGCGGACCTTTTACTAAAAGGTCTTTTAATAGATAAAGATTGGAAAAATATTAACACTCACTGGTGATCCCAATGTTACAGGTTTTGAGCCCTAGCTCTGGTGGCAACCATGTCCTCCTGGTCTTCAATCCTCCGTCCAATTGAATCTAATGGAAACGCGCCCCATCAATACAATATTCCTACACACACAAGCTCTGACCAACTCAATTCTTGAGCTCAGGACATGCTGACATACCTAGAACTGGTTGCCTTTAATAGGAACTTCCACACTGACTTCTAACAACTACTGAGCTTAATCAGTGTGAAGATCACGGTCTCAACCCCCAAAGAGAGAACAGAAGGTCTAAACCCCCAAAAATAATCAGTTAAACCAACTGATTGTATACTTATTCATTATATTATATAAATATATTGAGTAAGGTATTTTATGGAAGTTTTTAATGTTCTAAACTTAATAATTAGTCTGACATGCATACAGGCTGTAGTTATGAATGTATGTATCGGTGTACATAGAAAACAGAGCTCATAAAACTTTGGCTATACCTCACAGCAGTACAGCAAGCACCTCCCAAACCAGTTGTTTAAACAACACCAGCTGCAAGGACCCATCCACTGTCCAGCCCCAGGAAAAGAGAATACTGGACCATTACAGTTAATGGAAAGGCATTGAGACAAGAGAAGAATTTCCCCTATGATCAATAACCATGCCAGGAGGGGGGGAAGGGGCAAAGCTTTTTTAAAAGGAGGCTTGAAACTGAAGCAGGAACTGAGGTACAGGTTCTATCTGTGAAATACTGGATCCCCCTGCAGTTATGTGGTATGCTGAGAAACTGCTCAAAGGTGATAGGTAACTTGTATTAGAAAAGGGATTTTATCTAATACAGGAGTGTAAAGCCAGTAGCCACTGAGGCTGTTTCTTTATGTTTATTTTTGCTATAAATTGTATATGTTTGCTCTCCCTTACTATTTCATCTTTCAATCTGATTTTTGTATTTAAATAAATAAATTTAAATAAAGGTCTGTGTTGTGGAAACTGTGTGGAGCATGTATGCCACAGTGAATTGATTTGGTTTCACATCTTCAGGGATGATGAACCAGAGGGGAAAACTCTGTGTGTCTGTGTGATGGGGTTTATAACCCCACACAGATGAGGAAGGGGCCAGAGAGGCTCTGGCGGCAGGGCTAGCTCCACCCCTCTGGCTCTGTCAATCATGCATTGTAGGGAGGAGGCCTTTAAAAAGAAGGAAGCTGGCAGTCGGCAGGATGGCCTTAAGCAGCAGACTGCAGAAGCAACTCCTGAAGCTATGGCAGGAATTCCTAGGCAGGAGACTTTCACCCCCTCCCTGTGGAGAATACAGCAGACCCCCCACAGTAAGACAGACAGGCTGAGCGGAGCCTATCTCAGAGACCCAACCAGAGCAATTTCCCTAAACCCATTATGTTATGGCTGGATCATGGGCAGCATTGTAGACTCACCACCACCACCACCACCACCCTCCATTCCCACAAAGGACTCTGTTAGTTAAGAATTTGAGAAGGATGGATTTGGGGAGACGAGGGACCGGAAGGGTGATTGGTGTCACTCTGCAAGTAGTAACTAGACTGGTGGAAGCCAGAGTGAGACCTAGTGCCAGGGCCAGGAAGGCCAGGAAGGGGATGGATTCAAGCATCATGGGGGGGGAGGGCCCGACCTGCCCACTGGGGTAGGAGCCAACACAGTGGCACAGGAACTGCTGGTATGGTGTGAGTGCAGGATGGACTTGTTCTGCAACCACCCCAGGGCCTCACACCCCAGGGACAGGCTCCAATCACCCCTTTTCATGTGCCCTACACCCACTTTAAATGGCGCTTCTGTGACTTTACTCCCTGTTTCCCCTAAGCCTGGGACTTTTACTAAATTTACTGTGGCTGCTTTGTGGTTTTTTATATAAATTGCCATGACAAATCTGCAGCACTAGTAATTATCAACACTCTCTCTTCTGGATGTTGTCTCTTCTCTGGTTACTTGCAGATACCCTCTGCTTCATAACCATGTGCAGAAACTTACATGATTCCCAAAAAAAGTTTTTTCCTTTTTCCCACTGCTTCTCTATCTTTCTTTGACTTAAAAAAATTGCTATAGTATAAATGCACGGTTACGTGGTTACATAAATAATACGTGGGTTATGTAGTTACATAAATAATTATTTCCCCCTAAAATGTTAAGTCTCAGCCAGATGGAAGACTGTCAGGACTAGAATATGAATTGTCCACAACAGAGAATTTTGATGTTTCAGGTCTCTAACCTTATAGACTCATTGAGAGAGAGGTCAAACAATAGTTAAAATTCAGCCATAAATTTGTTACCATTTTACAGTAATTTAATAGCCTATGTGAAATGGGCTGTTAGTCTCAGGTCAAGTAGGCATCCTAACTGGCACGGTTCTTGGCTCAGAGATCAGGGAGTTCAAGGATTCACCAGACATGAAAATAGGTGGAATTATGCAGTACTGCAGATGAATGTTTCATGAAGTACCTGACAAAAATAACATTGTAGCACACAATTCTCTGCAACAATATCTGAGTAGACATAAATACAGTATGTAATGTCCATTAGGGTTATGAGATAATTGTTGTTGTATCGCATGATGATGTGCGTCAGTATGATAAAATTACCACCTTGACTGTTGTTTTCAATTAAAACCATGCCTTGCTTTATTGTGGCCCATGAAATCCTGCAGTCAGTAGACCAGTCAAGTTGAACTCATTTGGAGGGAGACTCCTTCATTTGGGTTTAATTTTAAAGCAGTTTTAAAAAGACCCCTCTGTTTGAATGAAGGATGCTGCCAATGTGTTTAAACAAAAAACCCTGCCTTCATCCTATTCTGAAATTATCCAGTCTCAGCCCCTATGCAGATAAGATAGGTAGGCCTTGATGAAACATTCTCTTTTCTTGGCCCTTAAGTGTTCCTCCACACCAGAAGATAGATTCATTAATAGATAGAACTATATGATATGAACAGCAGCAGAGCCCCAGTTACCTTGTTGTGTCCTCATTTCAGATTGACTCAAGATCCCCTTCAGTTGGAAAGCCTGGCTAAGAAAGATTCATGGCAGATGGGAAGCTTTAGAAAGCCCAGACATCTGGAAACAAAGATAATGTAGTGGTGTAAGCCACAATGGAATAAAACATATGTTCATTTCAACCTTTTAGCCTTTAAAATCAGTAATGTGGAAAGAGAGCCAGTGATTTAATGGCACACATTGGTTAGTATTAGCTCTGTTGTGCAGATGAGCCATCCAAATTCAGCCTTCACACTCCCCCAAAGCAACAGGTGCTGGGAGTGTTGGGGCATCAGACCACCCAGTTCCCAAGGGCTATTGCACATAATCACTCACAAAATTCTTGATCAGCTTCCCTTGGCTAATGCTCAAAGTGGTCTGGATGGGTTCCTCCTCACTCAATCAGTAGTATCACTGCAATGTAGGTCTTTTGGGGTTGGCAAGGTAGCACATAGAAGCGAATCCATGGGGATAAACCCATCTCCCCTACCCATCCCTGCCAAATGGATCCTTAACATGCAATCGATCCAGATGTAAAGCAGCTGCATTATAGCCTAGGACACAAAGGAACGAGAGTAGGTGGTATTAGAAGCAACAGACAATGGAGCAGACGTGCAGTAGAGTTAAAATAAATTGGTAATTAAAGTTTTTAATATTTGTGGGGTTTTTACTTTGTACTGATTCTAATTTCCCACTCAGCAGCTTGAAATATTTTCTTCCCTACTGAGTTCCTCCTTAATCATTTATCTGCATTGTAAACTGAAGCTAATATTAACATGCAAGATTTTTTTTAAACTTTGGTTCATATAGCATCTTCTCACTCCAAATCACCTTTCTTTGTGCACCAGAGTCACCAGAGTTCAGAACAATGACGAGGACAATCTTTTACAGCTTCACCTTTTACAGCCAGAAAGGGGACACAAAAACACAGGAGCAAACCTCAGTCACATCTGTGTGACTCCTTATCAGAGAACAGAATTGGAACTCAATATTTTGTGGGCTTTCCAAAATGAGACAACTTTATCTTGTAGATACCTTAGTGATGAAAAGTGCATTAGAACCTCACTAATTTATACTCATGGATAGGGCCATGTCAGTTACTGAATTTAACTTGATATAAGCCAGTTTTAATTTGATTTAAGTGTATCCACCGAGGGATTTGCATTGGATTAATGAAACCAACATAAAACTTTTAGCTAAAACTGATGCCATTTGTGCCTGTAGACAAGGCATAAGAGACCAATTGTGAATAGCCAAATTTTGGCTCTGATCCTGCAAAGTGTTGGGTGCCCTCAGTCTCCACTGAAGTCAATATTAATTGTAATTAATTATTATTTATTGGTATTATGAAAGTGCCTGTCATGAACAAGTACCTTGGTATGCTAGGTGATGTACAAACACACACAAAATGAAGATGGTCCTTTCCCCACCCAGCTTACAATCTAAGTGTAAGGCAAAAGGCAACAGATGGATGCAGACAATACAAGTTGAGGGTATTTAATGCTTTGAAGAAGTCAGTCATTTGTGAAGAAACCCCCCCACCCCTCAAGATAAAGATACAGCATCAAAATATGAACTTTATTTATTTTGACAAATGTAGTTCATTTTTAAATTGCTTATAATATTTACGGCTTACAAGGGTGAAATAACTGGCTCCACTGAAATCAATGACTTTAATAGGGCCAGGATTTAATAGGGCCAGGCTGTAGAATAGTTTGTTAAAGTATTGACGTTTTAGTAATATGAGAGCTCATTATAGCTCCCTGCTAGGATGTCTACACTGAGAAGTTCATGAAACTGTCCGCGTGTTTTGGAAAGAGTTATCAAACATTTAGATATGGGAAGTGAGAATTAGCAAAGTTCTCTCCTAGGTAGTTATTGACTTTCATTATGTTTCCTTGTTGTTTTTGGAGTGTTATTGTAGAACATGACACGTACAAAATAAACCTATATAGCAATTTCAAGACTTCACACCTCCTGAGGGGGGAGGTCCTTTCTAGTAAAACAAAAAGCCGCCTTCCCACACACAGCTGTACATAAGGGGTCAGGGAAATAGCGGCTCCTTCCCTACCAAACCTGGAACCAGTCTGTGGAGCAGCCACTCTACCACTCCATAGCTATTGCTCCAGTGTGGTGCCATGGACTGCTCCAACACTCCTGGATAGGTCATGGACTTACTAGCTCTGCCAGCCTGCTTTACCCCAACATCTTTGTGCAGTGGAATGGAAAAAGCCACTGCAGGGCACTTCTATGTGACGTGAAGCATAATTTGTCTGCATGTCCTCTTTGTGACTTTCCCACTCCTGACAGAATCATAGTGGTGTTTGCTGCTTTTTGGGGCTTTTCTGGGGGGGGTGGCGGGAGGGGTGAGAAGAGGTCTGGGGTAAATCAATGTTGGCCCCAGAGGTGTCATTAATGCAGGTGGACCTTTGCACCTATCCACAGTCCCACTGAAATAAGTGAGAGTCCATGAGGGTACAAGGATCCAGCCCTGCAAAGCTGATTTCAGGATCAGGGCCTAAATTATGCTTCTGAAATAAGCTGAGGGAGTGAGATAGCATGTGTAGGGCATGAACATAAATTCAGGGAACCATCAAGAAAAATAAAAAGAATGCAACAAATCCATGAGGGGGAAATTAAAAAAAAGGGGGGAAAGGATGTTGATTTTCTAGGACTGAACTTTTCATTTGCAGTTAGTTAATTCCCAAAGTGAGCACAAAAGGAAGAACTGAGCCAAAAAGCCCCTTCCCATTTGTTTAATTTTCTCCCAGTAGGTTTGACACCTTCCAACCCCCATATGCATACTCTCTTTGATTTAAAAGAGAAAAGAATCACCATTGATGGAGATTATTTAACTCAGTGTGCTAATCTAAATCTACTTTATGTGTATCAATGAGCATAACTTTCCATTTCAGAATAAAAAAAAAAAGATGATAGAACAAATATATGGCAAACAAGTACTAAAGTTCAAATGTATATAAAGACTTACTGTAAAGGATTTATTGTTTCATCTTTATAAAACATTCAGAAATACCCCACAAATGAAAGCCAAATATCCTGTAGACTGAAACAAGTATAAGTATTATAACAGATACATCATGTCTCAAGAAATACACATGAATGAATAAAATTTAGTAGAATCTTTGGAAATTAGAACAACTTTTGCTCTGAGACTGCATATACCTTGTATATTTCATGGGCTATGCCATGGTTAAATTAAAACAAAAAATCCTATGATTACTCGTCTCTTTGGGAAACTGAATGTTAGAGAGAACCTGGTGCTTTTCCATTTTAAAAAGGCATAAGAAGCTCTGGGTTTTGGGTTTTTTTGTTTTTGTTTTTTGTTTTGCTCTGCTGAAAGGTCAATACTTACTTGATAGAAACTAGAAGAGACTGCAAGATCCAGCCTATAAGGAATGAGTTGCTATCTCATAACAGGGTCAAGAAGTCAAAAATCTTCTTTTGGAAGGCAGTCAAAAGTGCAATTAATAGTTCAGTTAATTTCACAAGATCAGCAGGATCTCAGTAGACATCTTATTTCCAGTCTTTTGTGCTGAGTTAAAAGTCCAGCTTTGTCTTCTCAAACAAAGATATACTATGTATTGTTTTTTTGTTTCTAAACACAGAACTGCAGTTCAGACTGATATATGCTGGAAAAAACAGTGAATACACTTTAAAACACTCCAACACTCTTTAAACTTCTTCCTGTTTCCCTGCTCTTCTGTAACATTTCTGTCTATGGAAAAAGTCTCCTGACATCTCATGAGAACTATTTTAGCTTTCCAGAGGTACTGCTATCAAATGCTAATTGGCTTAATTAACTGCAAGTCATAGCTCGAACAAAAGCATTTCCTATCTAGTCAACTTGACCATTAAAAAGTGATTTCCTTTACATTACATTTGGAACAGCAGATACTTAGCCTGTAAAAAGGAATAATGAGGTATGTGTTCTGAGCTCACAAATCAGGTACAGGAAGCATAGCAAGCAATAGAGAATTATTTTGCAAAAGCAATTTAACAGCGGGAAGCTTCTATTTTAACTACTAATTTCTTACTAAAGATAAAAATAATTGTTGACAAGGATAAAATAATTAAGAGAAATGGAGAGCTCCTTTTTTACAGGAGGTGTTAAGCTCTTCACACTTTAAAGGGGAACTGCAGTGATTACACTTACAATAATTGCCAGAGCTAAATTATACACTGATTTGGAAAAAAAATAGCTCTTACCTTTAACAACTTTGGAAGCTTCCTGTGTTTCCTGAAATTAACAGAGTACATTTCCTATTTCTTGACTTGTCACAGGCTGCTTTCTGTCAGAGAGCAAATTTTGTTAAATTATAATATTAAAGACACTCTTTAAACATTAATGATTTACCCTTCCTTGACATTAGATATAGGATGAGTGTTTTAGTTTACATTGTAGTTTCTGTCTGTGAAGTCATTGCTACAAAAAAGGAAGAGGAAAATGGACAACCAAAATAATGTTTTATTTCCAAGAGACTTTCATGAAAATAGGAAGATAGATGTCTTCAAAATGAACAAGCTGAAATGTAGGGAAGGAAGGATATGGTTCAGCTTTCTTCTGCTGATCACTGTTTATTACACTTGCATTGGTTCTCTCATTAAAAAAAAATGTTTGGAAACATATTTTAGAGGGAAATACCTATGCCTGGGGCCAGAAGCTGGGAAGAAACAACTTCAAATGGGTTATCCATATGATCATCAATCTTGGCACTATCTTTGAGCTTCACTTTTTCCTTAGTGCAGAAGAAATCAGAAACGCTCTGCAGAGGGATGGAAGATGTAAAAGGTCTGACAGAGTGAAGATTACTTTTTCCGATTACTTTTTCCAGCCTGGACATAAAAAGTTAAGCTTTTGGAACTTAACTCACTGGGGTTTGTTTTGAATGGGATGTCAGACCAGGACACAATGATTATTTCCGAAGTCCTTCATAAAATTAAATTAATGGTTACATATGTTCAGGTCTCTGGGCTTACACAATGAAAGTTGGATGGGCCAAGGGCTCTTAAATTTTTTTCTTTTTTTAATAAAAGATCCGTGGCTCATATCCCAAACGAAATCCAACTATTATTCTACCCTGAAAGGATAAAGATAAAAGGTTTTTGGAACAGTGGAGGGATGATATGTTTCTATGTCCCTCCATTCAAATCAGCCAAGATCATGTACAGTAAGATGTTGAATGGTGAAGGGATTCTTTAGTTATTCAAATAATTCCTCAACTCTACTGGAAAAAAGGAGGAAAGGGTTTGCTAAGGAACACTGGTAGGAGCTAAATTTTGGATTGTGCCTTTGAGATTCTTTCTAAATTAACACTCTGCATTTGGCAGATATTTGTGTATTTTCTTTACTTTAGGTTAAGCTTCCGAATTCTCCTATTAGTAATCCTATCCTTCTGTATAATGTCCTAATATTAGAGTGCAATACTTGTATGACACACAGCAGTGCTGGTAAGGCACTAGACTTTGTTAGCTGACCCCTGTCACCTGCAGAAGGTCAGTATTATTGACATAGGTCAGGGTTACAAAAGGTTCTTGTAACGACATCTACTGGCTCCAGTGGCCACTATTATATGTGTGCCCTCCTTAAAGACGGCAGGTGGAACTCCTATAATCAGACGGGGGTGGATTATCTCCCATAATTTGTTTCACTCACCACTTTAGTCTTGTTTTAAAATAGACTGGCAGTTCGTCAAGGCAGGGATTGTCTTGTATACTGTGTTCATACAGCGTATTGAGAACAGGCCCAGTGGGAGCTGGACAGCATTAGTTGGCGTATGGTGCAATAAATAACATCAAATATGTACAAAGAATATAATTTATACCCTGGAACAGTTAAAATGGTACCCTGGTACCATATTATAAATGCAGCATGAATAAAAACACAACCGTAAGAACCTGCACAATGAAATACCTACAGTTCCAGTGCTGACTCCCTTTTACAGGGCTGCTGCAGAAAACAAAAAATCAGGACAGCTATCGGGAAAGATTTTGGAAGTCTAATAAAGTAACTCCAGTTTTTCATCCGGTTAACTGAGAACAGTGTTTATTCCATAATATATTCATACTTAGCCAAAGACCAGCAGGATTTTTTTATCTGTGTGGCTAAAAGACTCAGTTCATTAATGTTTGTAACGTGCTCAGATGCTGCATTGCTGAGGTTTTACTGTGAAAAGGATTGGGAGCAGGTCTTGCAGGGGCATCTGTGGTGTGCAGTGTGGCATGTTGCTCCTTGAGAGATCACTGTGGAATGACCAGGGTGGGCTGAGACCGTGGAAGGAGGAGATGGAGAAGGGGTGGGGCTCATGCTGAATTAGCCACCATTGCAAAGACTCTTAATTCTTTTGCCCTCACATGGTGAGAGATGATCCAATTAGCATTCACAGAACGTCTCTGTTCTTCCTCCACAGTGTGGGGGAGGGATGTGGAGATATTTCTCCCCTAACTTCACAGCAGAGTTCCCTAACATCTAGCATAGTTATTCTGGCTGGGTGTGGGAGAGAGGATTTTTGTCTTCGTGAACAGGAAGCTTCCTAGTTATGGACTAAAGCCACCCACAGACACTAACATCTATATTCTGTAGGGAGCTAAATGGATTCCCACAATCTGTTAGTATGGAAAAGACAGTTACTTACCTTGTAACTGTTGTTCTTTGAGACGTGTTGCTCATGTCCATTCCATTGTAGGTGCATGTGCGCCTCGTGCATGGTTACCGGAAAACTTTTCCCCTTAGCAGATCCCGTAGGGATGGTGTTGGCGCCCCCTGGAGTCCCACGCGTATGGCACGGTGTATGAAGCGCTGCCGGTCAAACGCCCCCTCAGTTCCTTCTTGCCATCAACTCCAACAGCGGGGATGGGGGGGCGGGTCATGAAATTGGCATGAGCAACACATCTCAAAGAACAACAATTACAAAGTAAGTAATCATCTTTTCTTCTTTGAGTGCTTGCTCATGTCCATTCCACTGTAGGTGACTTGCAAGCAGTACCTTGGAGACGGATTCAGAGTTCATAGGTTGGTTGACTGCAACACCGCCCTACCGAATCTGGCATCATCCCTAGCTTGTTGCACAATAGCATAGTGGGATGTAAAGGTGTGCACCGAGCAGCTTTGCATATGTCCTGCATAGGCACCCGTGCCAAAAATGCTGCAGAAGATGTCTGCACTCTGGTGGAGTGAGCTGTGACGTTGCTTGGTAGCGGAACCTTTGCCTGCTCATAGCAGAAGTATATGCAGGCGGTTATCCAGGAGGATATTTGTTGTGACAAGACAGGTAAGCCTTCCATCCTTTTGGCCACCGCGAAGAACAGATGCGTGGACTTATGGAACGGCTTTGTCCTCTCCAAGTAGAAAGCCAGGGCTCTGCATACATCCAGCGTATTCCATCTCTTTTCCTCTTCAGAAGTGTGTGACTTTGGGAAAAACGCGGGCAGGAAAATGTCCTGGTTGGTTTGGAATTGTGATACCACCTTGGGCATGAAGGCCAGGTGAGGCCTCATTTAGACCTTATCCTTATAAAAAAGTGTATAGGGTGGCTCCGAGGTGAGTGCCCTGATTTCAGACACTTTCCTGGCCGATGTGATAGCTACTAGGAAGACCATCTTCCATGACAGCAGCAGAAGTGGGCAAGTTGCCATAGTTTTGAATGGCGCTCCCGTGAGTCTAGAGTGGACCAAATTCAGGTCCCAGAGAGGTACGGGATCCCTGACCTGTGCGTGGAGCTTTTCTATACCCTTCAGAAATCTCGCCGCCATGGCATGAGAAAAAAATAATCTCCCATAAATCGGGGGATGGAAGGCTGAGATGGCAGCCAGATGCACCTTTAGTGAGGCAGTAGCTAGACCCTGAAGCTTGAGGTGCAACAGCTAGTCTAGGACCACCTGGATCAGCGCTTAGTGAGGCATAATCTGCTGTGCTTTGGTCCAGAAAGTGAACCTTTTCCACTTGGCCAAATATGATGACCTCGTGGAGGGCTTCCTGCTACTCATTAGTATGGTTTGCACCTGAGACGAGCAGGCTTGTTCCTCCAAGCTCAGCCATTCAGCCTCCATGCAGTCAGGTGGAGGGATTCCAGGTCCAGGTGCAGAAGGTGCCCCTGGTCCTGGGAAAGTAGGTCTGCCACCTTGGTAGCTCCAGGAGAGGAGTGACCGACAGCTCCAGGAGTGTCATGAACCAGTGCTGCCTGGGCCACACAGGTGCAATAAAAATGACCCTTGCCTTGTCTTTCTTGATCTTTAATTGGAACTTGTGTATTAATGGAATGGGAGGGAAGGCATACAGTAGCCCCCCTGACCATGGAAGGAAGAAGGCATCTGACATGGCTCCCTCGTCCCGCCCTTGAAAGGAGAAGAACTGATTGCACTTCTTGTTGACCTGGGAGGTGAAGAGATCCACTTGGGGAAACCCCCATCTACAGAAGATCATGTCAGTAACTGATGGGTGAAGAGACCACTCGTGAGAAGGTACAAAGGACTTGCTGAGTCGGTCTGATGTGGCATTCTTGATACCAGGGAGGTGAGAAGACACCAGGTGAAAATTGTGGCCTATTGCCAGATTCCAGAGACACACCGCCTCTAGACAGAGGCACTTTAAATAGTCTTTGTGGGGGTCACTAATCGGGAAGGCCTTCCCGTAGGATTTACAAGGCTTAAAGCTCAGAGATCGGGGCATATCTCGATACTGGGTGGTGGTCCCTAATGGGACTACCCTATCTACTACAACAACAGAAACTAAACTATCTAAACAGCTACTTAAAAAGTACTTATAAAAACAAAAGCCTACAGCTAAGAGGCACTCGCCAAAGTAAGCAAGAACGCAGTTCCAGTAACCGTCAGTGGTGGAAAGAAGGAACTGAGAGGACGTAGGGCTGGCAGCACCTCATATACCGTGCCATGCGCGCAGGACTCCAGGTGGCACCAAAACCAGCCCTACGGGATCTGCTAAGGGGAAAAGTTTTCCGGTAACCATGCATGGGGGGGGCACACACGCATCTACAATGGAATGGACATAAGCAAGCACTTGAGGAACTCTGGCAGTTTGCCAGATGACTGGCAAGATGATGCAGTTATCATGCTGCTGAAGAGGAAAGATTTGTAGAATTTGCAATTGCTACGAACTTAGGTTTTCTTGGGGAGGTGGCGGGGGGCAGGAGGGAATCCACACCATGAAACTGTCAAATATGTTTTTGAGCACTGCAATTTAAGTGAAGATTGTAGCATTATAGACAGTTCTTTGAACTGAGAGCACGGCCAGGATATATTAATGGGCTTCATGAATCATGAGAGTGAACTTGAACAAATTTCCAAAGGACAGAGTGTGAGTATTAGTTCAATAGTTTGCAATTCCTAGGTTCCTTTTACAATAAGATTTTTAAAGTTGAGGTAGGACTTTAAAGTTGTACAATAATAGCACACACCATCACATACACACACAGACACAAATGTTTTCTCAAAAAGAAAACCTAACAGACTGAATATAAGTTTCCTTGTTGGGCTGAGGTAGGAATCCTCCATTTATTCTAGAACAAAAGTAACATACAACAGTGAATATGCGGTGGCTACTTTAATGGTTTCTGCCTGATAGGATTGATATGTTGACATTCCACATTTTTTTTTTTATATATAAAGTCTACTGTGCCCAAGGGGTGATTTTTTTTACCTTTCTCCACTTACTGCTACAATAAAGAAAAAACATTTGCAATCAGACATGTTATTCTTTATTTTAGCTTTCTTGGAAAGTGTAGGAGGAGTAGATCAGACTGCTGGTAGATTGGTTTATAATTGGAAATATCACTAGTGGCCTTACTGCATGCACTACATAAAGATTTGAGATGGGACCGTTTTACTTAATGAAAATTCCAAAATGCAAATAAGTTTGTTGTAAATTACTACTCAGAAAAACTGCATCATCATTCATTTACTCCTTCCTTGTGCATTGGATCTGCTGAGAAGCCAAATAGATCGAATAGCCAAATAGCCAAACAGAAGCCTATTTGCCCGAGAAGGCAAATAGGAATACAAACAATGTATATCTTGGTTCGTGAACTTCATTTTGTTGGTTATTCTCACCTGAACAGGAAAAGCTAAGAATATTTAGAGAGCCCTTTAGAGAACTCATTAAGAGGAATATGAAAAAAAAATAACCTGAAGTTAATGTTTCTATGGTTTCAACAAACTCATATCGATGCAATTATCCAATTGCGGGAAGAAACTGAATTAAGGAATTCAACTTTCTTGCTACTTGCATTTCCAAAGAAATAACAAAGACCCTTGCAGCTACGTAATTACACATTTGGGGATAGATGGCATTTTGCACAATGACCTGTGTAGGGGGGCAATGCAGAGCTGCCCCTCCCCTGCAGGATTACCTGTGCCTCAGAAAGCACAATCTCTTCCAATTTCCCAGTGCACTTTGCTTCCTCCATTTGGAAGATGCAGACTGGGCCTTCTAGTGTGCAGGAGTTACTGCAAGGAAATGCAGAGGGATATAGAGTCATGACACTAGGGTTGACACATGGATAGTTTTTAACCATCTGGCAGGTTTTTGAACTTGTAGGTCCATTAAAAGACTTAATATGTTGTGGGTTGTTTTTCCCCCCCTATGTTGGTGCTCTACAATTCACAACCCCTTTAGTCTGGACTACAGCACTATGTTAGGATAAGGTTAAAAAAAACCAAACACATTTTGTGTGTGTGTGTGTGTGTGTGTGTGTGTGTGGTACTCAATTTTTTTTAGTAATAATTAGCTGTAGTTGGCATCAAGATCTTTTTGTTGATGAGGGGTTTGACATCCTATCTGCTCCCTGCCTCTGTTCATGTGATTTTCTCACTGAGAAGCAGTGTTTCCAAACCTCATGATTTTATTGAGCGTTCCATAATACTTGGTGCTATTCTTAAAGACCTAGCTCCTGGAGTCAAGTGATTATGGGAAACTCTCAGCTTGCACACAAAAACATAATACATTTTTAGCCCTCTTGGTTGTGGGGAAAAGTTTGAAAATGTGACCTGAATACACCAAAAGACCAATTGAAAAAAAAAACCCAACATCTTTTAATCCCATGATTAAAAAGAAAAGTTATTGTGTAATGATGCTTAGATCTATAGCGTTAATTGTAACACCACACCATCATCCACAGGCTATTCCTTGCATATAAACATCATAGGGTTTAATTTGCAGTGGACTCATATTCAGTTTGAAATGATAAATAACTTGAAAAGGCAAAAAAAAGTGAAAATGTGATCAAATTTTTACTCAATATTCAAAACGTAGGGGAAAATTATTGAAACATGATTTATTTAACCAACTTGAAAGCTGATCAGAAAACGTTTTAAAAGTTTCATGAAAATTTTGTTAATATTTCTTTATCTAAAGTCAAAACTTCAGTGCAAAAAATTCAATTAAATTATGGAAAATGTTGACAAGTTGAATGGGAAATTTATATCATCTGGTCCTGGGGGGAAGGGAGGAGAAAAAAAGAGAGCATTTCACTGCTGATAAAAGAACCCAATAATAAGTTTAATATATATTGTCCATGATAGAACAACCATGATAATTTTTATACAAGGAATAGCTTTATTCCACCACTATCTAGCAAGTTGCCTCAAGCCTTTAACACCCACTTATTTGGCTTAGATTGTTCCCATTATGGACAACTATTTATAAAACTCTGTCTGTAGAATGTATTGCGTGTAAAAGTAGATACATTAACTGGAAGTGATTCTTGTTTCCATTCTATTCAATTATTGTGGTCAAAGCTTGCTTTGTTTTAAATGGTCTGCATCTTTTTTTCATCAATTAATTTGTTTTCTGCTTCAGTTAAATAGAGTATAAAAAGTTTCCATTGTTGTGTTGCTATGTTTCCAAAACATCCTGTGGTATGTTTGATCCACTGTATTTCGGGCTGTTTTTCATGTGTGGTTGCTTTTTAATGCTCCCCCTATGCATCATCGTATATATTAACTGCCATCAATTTTTTTCATCTCTGTCCTTGGTTTATGGTTTACTAATTCAAACGTGGTACAAATATAAATATTAATTGTGTTTAAACATACGTAAGTTTACATGGAAAAAGTGTTCTGGACAAATACTGCAAAAATATGTACTGTAAATAGACATTTAGGGCACTTCCTCTTGTGTCTACTTTCCATATGTATTCTAACAAATGATTTTTATAAGAGGAGTATTTACAAAAGTTAATTTTGATCAAATACTTGAATATATATGCAAAACAAATTTAATATATTACATTCTGCCATCAAGTTCCTCCTTTCAAATTTTCAATTCGTGTTGCATTGGGCCCCGAACCTGCAAATACATATGCATTTAACTTTACTATCATGAGCTGACCCATTGACCTTAGTGGGACAACTCACAGTAGCAAAGCTAAGCATGTGCATAAGTGTTTGCAGGAGTGGGGCCTCAGTTCATTACATAAGTCACCCAATCAGGAGACAAAGCAATGGAAAATTTAAATATTCACTGTAAACAGTTTGTGAACAATCTGTAAGCCAAGATTTAGTCCCTGAAGAAATTCATGAAGATTTTTTAACTCACACATTTGAGGGGAGAAAATAAAGGCATGATCTGCTGTTAATTCACCAAGATTGCAACTCACCATTAGGCAAAGAGCCCGCACCACATTTATGTCCAGCTAAGGTCCTTAAAGTAAGGCTTAAATTGGACTTAAGTAGTGCATGAATACTCTGCACAGTAGTGAATTTCACTCACCTTGACTAAGAAGTCAACTTAATCAAATAAAGCATTTGTCACAATATATTTTCTGGTTCTTGTAATAGGCACATACATGTTGGATAAAGGATACTGTTTCTGCAGAAGAAATGACATCCAATATGAAGAATGAGAATTGTATTTTTCTTCTACAGATGACAGTGCCTCCTCTGACAGTCCTTTTTCAGTTATAACAAGCATCTTGTTGCCTTATGTGTATCTTGGGCATTTTCTGAGCAACAAATTGCAGAGATGCAAAAGCTGACATTTTGAGACCATGGCCATACCAACAGCTTTTCAGGAGCTAGATGGCAACATTTTAAGAGGTTTTTTTAACAAAGTATGTCTTGGTGAAATGTAAAAATAAAATAACTTTAAATTGTTAAATTTCCCAGCATATGTCCATATAAACATCACCTGTCATTTTCTTCCGTTGATAGGCGTGTGTGGTCAACCCCTGCCAATCATGCTATTCTGTACATCATTTGCTTTTTGTTCGTAGGCCATGCCACCAGAACTGCAATGCCAGAATGTATGAATAACACTGTTGGGTCACTGGAGTTTTAGCACTGAAAAACTAGTCAGGAACATTCCAGCATCCATATAAGAATGACAAATTAGCATTCTGTAAGACGATCCAGACTGTAGCTTTCTTATTTAATTTACATGAAAATCTTATCCTCAAACTTTTATTTCAGTTGTAAAATGGTACAATCTCTCCACAGCTCCATTATTCAATATAACTGCTGAAAAAAACCCAGGGGTAAACTTTAGTGAAGTCAAGTACGTGGGAATTTAAACATTAAGGATAAAAGATTATCTTTTTAGTACAATAGGGTAGCTTGCACTTTTAAGAATACTCAGTGTTGAGAAGAACCATATTAGAATGCAAATGCAGCTTTTCCGCTAATAGGTAGGCAAACTTACTATTTTACATATATATCTTACAATATCTAGAGCAGCTTTCTGAATGCATACTTTGTTTTTGTCTTTATAGTGTTCTTTAGCCCCCTCAGGGACAATAACATGGATGATCAGACTAAGGAGCAGTCACTGTGGTTCAGTTGAAAGACAGTCAGTACTATGTGGAATAGTAAACCCAGCAATTAGGGCCTGATCCAAAGCTCACTGTCACATTTCCTAGGAAACAAAGTGGAGGCTCATACTGACTTCCTTGGGAAAGAAGGAAAACCAAGTGAAGAAATTGGAAAACATTCTACTCCTTGTTGCTGAAATCACCTATTGCCAGATTTCAGGTGATTTTTTGGCACAATAGAATAGTTATTATGAAAAGAGGAAGAGAGCTGACAAGCCTCTTAATGGTTTGGGTATCTCTTAACTGATCAGCTGGAATTCAATGAGTGTTGTTCTATAGATTAAAACAATGAAATCTTGCATTTAACAATTGCATTATTTTGATTTCAAGCGTTACATAGGAAAGAAAGCAGAGCCTGCAGCCCGATCTGCCCCCTGTAGTTCACAGCCTGCCTTCCGAAATGGTAGTAACAGTAACAGCAGGTCCACGCACATAGCTTATTTGTTAATAATAAATTACTAATAAATAAATAATGTATTGTCTTTCAAGAGCTCCTTTCTTCTGAGAATGTCAAACTGCTTTACTGCCAGGATCTCTGGAAGACTGGTTCCAACAGCCAGGATGGGGGCAATCTGGAGTGGTGGTCAGCATGATATTCAGGAACCAGAGGCCAATGGGCTGGTCCAAAGTCAAGATCCAGGTGTCAGAGATGAGAGTTGGAGCCAGAGTCAGACAGAAAATAGGAACAAAGCCAAGGCTCAGCACTAAGATGAAAGCAAAAGAACTGATGCCAAGGGATGGAGCCCGAACAGTCAGAAACCAGGGTGAGAGGGTTCAAGGACTGGAACAAAGCTGAGGGCAGGAGCTGGAACAGGGCAAGGTCAAAGTCAGGGATGAGGCTAGGAGTCAGGTAGCATATGGCGGGGTATCTCTAGCATCAGTACGCCACAATCTTCCTTTTTTGCCCAGACATCTTCCTATCTCTCTTTCAGCCTTACATAGCGTACCTGCGCCAATCAGATTCTCTGAAGCTTCTCCTTTCTGTGGACAGTAACTTTAGTAAAGCATAAGGCTTTAGAGCTCCCAATTTTGTAGTCACCACTAGAGCGGTCAGGTGGTGCCATGAAAGTGGCAATAACCCCACAGGCCTGCGTTCAGGATCTGCAGATCTTCACATCTCCAAACACTGATTTTTTCCCCCTCCCCATTCTTGATGCAGCAGTGGCCATGCTAACCCAAAGGGCATTAACCCTCCAGGATAGAGCAGGGGTGGATAAGTGCAGCAGAAACCAACACAGAGGAGGGAAATTCAGGAATGCTACAGAGAAATGAGAGCCGTGATGGGAATCCTTAGAAACCCTATTGAGACTGGTTTTCATGGCAGGTTTTACCCAAGGTTTACATGTGCCCATCACATGGTTTCCAATCACCTCCCATATATTCAAAAGAAATAATAATAGTTATAAAAAACAATGCAGGATATCTCCCCAGCAGCACGCAGGAAGTTATTTGATTAGAATATCGTTTTGTTGTTGTTTTCGCCATGGGAACCAAATCTTTTTACCTGGCCCAGGAGAGTAATCCAGTTGAATTCACCTAAGTAAGATAAAAGATTTAGCCAGTGGATTATTGGTTTTACAGTATTGCCTGCATGCCTCAGCCAAAACTGGGGCTCCCTGTTGCCAGGTGCTGAACATACACATAGTAAGAGACAGCCCCCGTCCCAGAGAATTTACAGTCCAAATTAGTGCCTGTGCTAGGCATTAGCGGACTAAGCAATTGCTTAGGGCCACAAGCAGCTCAAGTGGGCCCCCATTCGTTTTTTCAATATGTGTTGGGGGGAGCAAAATATTCCTGTTTAGGGCCCCCAATGGGCTAGTACTGCCTCAAATAGGAAAGATGAACAAAAGGTGAGTGAAAGGAAGAATTACTAACCCCATTTTACACATGAAGAACTGAGGCTCAGAGAGATTAAATGATTTGCCTAAGGCCAAACTCAGGATTCTGTGGCAGAGCTTGGAATTAAACCCAAATTGCCTGAGTCCCAGTCCAGCACCTCAATCACAAGACCGTTCTCCCTTTCTAGAGGTGGGCAGTAAGGACCTTGAAAGTGCTTTCAAACCTAGTTTGGTACAAGGCAGTGAATTAAGCTATAACCAAATCCTGGTGCTATCTTGGTATAGAAATTAAGCGAATGCCATTAACTATAATCTCGTATACATATGTTAGAATGGATTTGTTTTGGCTTCACGACAGCTGTTCTAAATATGGTTGATATTTTAATGGAGAAATAACACATCACATGACTTAACCTGCCATCACACAATATTTATATTTCATTTAATAAAATTAGTCTGTAAAAACATTAATGCTCCTGGATTAACAAAGCAGGAGCTGAACTTCATGTACAGTATAATCAAAGAAAAATAAATGAGAAGCCTATAAAACAGCAGCCTTTTAGTGAGACACTAAAAGTAAATTAATATTTCTGATAACTCTGTGACACATTCGATTGTTGTAAACTAAAATAATAGATCACCATAATGAAAAAAAGCAAAACCTTTTTCATCCTGACAACCTGAAATATCATTTTAATTGCTCAGGCATTTCATTGAAAACCTATCTCCAAGTATATAACTTTCAAGTCTCCCTGGAAACAATTTTCAATAAAACAGTATTTTAAAACATTTTCCTTGGGAATCTAGCCTGAGCAGTAGTGTCTTAAATGGAATTTTAAAATCAGTGAAAATTTATGGTTCATATTCTTTGTTTATGGGTTCTGGATTGAATTCTTGGACTGTGCATAGAGTAGGTATTTTTAACATTATTTTCTCTTACTTTAACATGTAAGGTCATAAATAAGAGACATGTTGCCCTCTAAGTGCTGATAGAGTTGATGGGTGAGGGAAGATCACACCATTTATAAAAGATAGAATTCAATTCTCAGTTTGATGTTTGCTAAGAAATCACTTCAACAGAAGCTGGTTTTTAAAGAATTAAGGGCAAATCCTGCTAGCCTTATTCATGAGAATAATCATATTGAAGTCGATGAGAATTTTTCTACTGACTTCAGTGGAAGCAGGGACAGCCTGTGGTGCTTAATATTTTCACTTAAATTATTCTTAAGAACACTGAATGCCACTAATTATTGATAAAAGACTAAGGGGAAAGCAGAAGCAAGACACTCTGAAGGGTTTATTGCATTAGAAAGACTCTACTTGCAATAAGAAAAAATAAACAAAATACTGCCTGAAGCTTTCCATATTTGAAAAAGATTTCAGTGACTAAGTCACAGCTCACAGAAGCAGATATACAGTCAGCTTCAATATGGAGAAAAGTACACAACTCCTGCTTTTTTACTGAAATCATGGAGATGCTTTGATATACACACGGTAATCCTATACTTATAGGATAGTCAAGAAGGAGAGACACAGAGGATAGTAACTGAATTACATTTCCCTCTTACCCACTTAGCTTTCTTTCTATTCTCTTAAGTTTCTCTACAAACACCCGTACACCCGTCCCCTCCATCCATCCCTGTTAAGGTTGTGTTTATATAATTTTGAAAAATAAATGGGAAATGCTAACGATATATAACATGATGTGGTCAATATACAATAGATTGCTTAATATTGTTACTGCTATAGTACGGTATGTACCTATATGTGTCAAGACACAATTGTAATGTCTTATTATCTATAACCCAAAATATCAATACATTGTTTTTAAAAACCCTTCCTTTTCTTCATAAATGAAAATATGTATCTTGTTACGTGCTGACTATACATTAATAATCACATTGTTTTTCTTCAAAAAAATGCCTTAGGACCCGATCCTGCTCACATACAACTCACTGGATGTTTTGCCATTGACTTAAATAAGGCAGAGTCAGATCCTTACTACATAACCATCCGTAATAAAATGCCTCATTAATATTCAGTGATGCTTCCAAAGCCTCCCCATGAACTTTTTGCACAGTATGATGCTGTATAATGCTGAAGGTCTGGAATTTTCCACTTTTCAGCTACAGATAAATGCCAATTATCCAAAAGCTTTGGGGAACATTAGAAAACTGGTTAATCAGAGCTGAATTTTGATTTCTAGTTGAATTGCACATTTAGGGGATGAAATTGTTTTCAAATCACCTGAAATTTAGATAATAGAGGTTTGGATAACTACGGTTAGCTGTATTTCTGCTAATTCACCTGCTTGACCGGTATGCCTGGAATGCCCAGCCAAAAACCTTTCAAATACTTCTTAACTTCCCACTTCTACAGCTTTGTCTACAAAGATGAGTACGTTCACACTCACGCTGGTCAAAAATTTTCATTTGAAAATGTTTTTTTTAAAAGAAACTCAATGAAAGTTTGCTTAATCAAGGACCACAGTACTGTCAGGCCTAAAGTCATCAGAAAAAATATGAAAGGACCACTGTTCAGAAAACAAATAATGAATTTTCTAATGATTTTCTGGCCAGAAAATCATTAGTTAATATCAATCCAATCTGTGAATAATCTGAATAACATACACTCCAAAGTGTGGAAAAAAAGTTTCTTTCTTCATGATCTTAAGTAAATCAAAATCAAGGCTGTGGAACAGGGAAGGAATTACAATTTTTTTAAAAGAAAGAGGTAATATATCATAACTTCTACTGGTGAGAAAGACAAGCTTTTGAGAAACACAGAGCTCTTCTTCAGAGCTAGGAAAGGTACTCCCAGTGTCACAGCAAAATGAAAGGTGACACAGATTGTTTAGCATAAGTAGTTAGCACATATTGTGAACTACAATGACACGCATACAATTTTTAAAAGTTTTTTTTATTCTGAACTTTTTGTTGCATGTGTGTATGTTTGTTCATAACAATATGGTAACAATTTTGTCGAAATCACCAGTTTCATTACGTCATACCTTTTTATTATAACATTTACCAGTCTACTGTCCAATCAGTAACAATTCCAGAGCTTGAAATTAACAAAATTAGATTTATATGTCATTCCTTTAATGCTCCTGAGTTCTGTTTTTTGAGTGATGCATTGGAGAATTGAATGGATAACAACTGACACATTCATCTAAGTAATGTGCAGCTCTTAGTGTGTTTTATACATTCTAACATCTGTGTGTCCTCTTGATGACTTCAGCCTTTTCAAGACTACAACTGAATATAGAATTTATAGTTGAGAACCAGCATGGCATCTTGCACTGTCAGTTTTCATTCATAGCACTAATAAAAGTAGGGGTAATAAACAATGTAGATTTATAACTGTACCTTTTAATTATTGTTTTTGAAGATTTAAATAATCAGAAGAGGTGATCACTGCTTCTTCTGATTTGGAATTTCCTCTTTTGGTGCCAGACACTGCTGAGTTATTCAATAAGCAGACGACCACTCTTTTCATACTTGATTTGTGAAAGAGTTGACGGCTTGCGTGTTAACAAACTGATTTGATAGCTTGGTAGATTTACTGTGTCTTGATTTGCTTGAAACCCAATACCAGCTGCCCTCATGATATCTTTCTCAACGTGAAAAACATGGTTTGGGTGCAAAGATTTAGTTAAAAACTGAGTAGAGTGTGATATCAAGAAAGGGTTTGCACTACACATTTAATTTACAAATTTATTCTGCAGCTAAGTTTAAAAGTAGACTATTACCTTTGAACGTTCTTTGAGCAGTATTGCACCATCATTGTTTAAACCTATTGAAATCAGTGGGCAATTCTGCTTTAGAATTGATGGCACATGCACCACACTTAGGAACATGGAAGCCCCTTACTTATTATGCATTTGCTGTTCCAGTCTGTGACTAATCCTAGGGTAATGACACAAGCTTGAACGTCTGTAATTAAGTGATAAACATGTCCAAAAAAAATCAAAAAGTGCAGCAAAGGATGAAACTATAGATTATATAGCAGTTAAGAAATAAAAAATACTAAGTGGAAAATAAATTGATTTCCTGCAGTTAATGGGACATTGGATTGTAGAACTAAAAATCTCTTCACTTTTGTAATAGGTTTCTGGATTGTTGGGCAATTTAAAAATATTACTTCATGCTACTTGCAGGAAGTGCATACTTTCCCATCAGGTGCTTGCAGTGAATGAATATTTTTTTTTTCAACAACTGGTTAAAAAATGGTTACTTATTTTCTGATAGTTGGGGTGCTTTGAAATATTTTGTCCATGGGGACATCCCTCAAGATTTGTGTGTGTTTGCAGGCTCCAAATATTTTGGCCAGTAATGTCTTTGGAGCTGCCAAGCACATCCTCACGCACCTCCCCTTTCCCATGTTTAAGATATACAGGGCAGTGTAGCCCCAACTTTCTCTCAGTTCCCTCACTAGTCCAGAATCTCGACAGAAAGCTGGTTGCCAAAGAAGCAGGATGGAAGGAAGATCCACACAGACAAGACATGTCAGAACCACAGTTATGGTAAGATTGGTAACTGTTCTTTCTCCCTTGAGTATTTGTTCATGTGAACACACTCAGGGCAATTAGCTAGCAGTTCCCTGATAGCTTGGAGAGGGCCTGAGGAATCCTAGCTAAAGAGCAATTGCAGAACTGCTTGCCTGAAGTTAACATTAGGCTGTGAGACCAGGTCCAGGGCATAATGTTTTGTTCAGGTGTAGATTGAGCTTCAAGTTATCTGCTCAGCAAATCTTCACTATGTGCACATTCCTCAGGCATGCTGCAGATGCTTGTGCTCTGGTAGAATGGAGTGTGATACCCAAAGGAAGGGATAAGCTTGCTAATTCTTAGTATACTTTAATGCACTGTCTGATCTGCTTAGATAATCTTTGAGTGGAAATAGCTTCCCCATAAGCCATAAACAGGCAGGCAATTTCCTGCTGCATTTCATCCTATTTAGGTAATAAAAGTTTTCTTGAGACTTCTGGGGTATGTAATTTGGCTTTCCCTGGGTTTGAATGGAGTTTGGAAAAGATAGAGTGATTAATAGTTTGGTTTAGGTGAAAATCACACACCACTGTAGAGAGGAATTTGGGATGGGGGTCTCGGTCCTACTTCATCCCTATGGGAAACTGTAGAGGGAGGATCTGTCATTAGACCTTAATTCTCATTACCCTCTTTGTTGAGATAGTGGATAGCAGAAAGGCAGTCTTGAAAGAGCTGGGAGAGGGAGGAATCTTTTAGGTGCTCAAAATGGGGGGAGAGCCTATCCACACTGAGATCTCAAGAGGAAGGGAATTCTTGAAATGAGGGGTAAACATGAACTGACCCCTTAGAAATGTAGTAATAGTTGGGTGTGAAAACATGGTATGCACCTGCAGAAAGGTGAGATATGCAGATATCACAGATAAATGGACCCTGACTATGCTACGACTGTTTGTTTGAGATGGCACAAAGACATAGCACAAAGACGCAGCACAAATTTTGGGAATTGGAGCTTCCAAAGAATCAAATTTTTGTATTCTTTCCCGTTTCATTTTGAAGATGGATCTCATGGAGGTTTCTGCTCTGAATGGTGATATCCTGCCCTTTCACTGAACTAGCTGTTACACTCAGCAAGTCAACATTCAGTTGGTCAGGTGTAGAGAGATGAGGTTGGGATGATGAGAATTCATCCCTGGTCCTGGGAGACTTGGAAGCAGGATTGGAGGCTGTTCTGATAGGTGTAACAGTGTTGTCATGCCCATGGTCTAGCTATACACATTGCTGAGGTTGCATTCTGTCTGACCTTCCTGATGACTGTGGGAATCATGGGATCTGGTGGGAAAATATACAGAAGACCTTGTGACCAAGAGAGGAAAAAAGCATCTTGAATATTGCTCTCCTCCCCTGGACAAGAACCATAGGCATTTGTTGTTTTGGTCAGTGGCAAATATATATATTAGGAGAAAGCCCCTCCGTAGAATATGGGTTTCAAAACAGAGTTTGATTGCTTCCTGACACAGAGGGCATGAGCATGTCCCTCCCTGCCTGTTGATGTAGTGCATAGAAGTGTGCTGTGTGTTACAATGTGAAGAGTGACTCTTTTCAGTGGGGGAAGAAAGACTTTACAAGATAGCCATATTACCCTGAGCTCTAGCACATTAATGGAGATAGTGGATTCTTGGGAAGCCCATGGGCCTTGTATCTGTCAATGGCTCAGATGTGCTTCCCAACCCAGCATGGATGCATCTGTCACTAATGTTCCTATAAGAAATGGGGAATAGATGAGCACTCTTTTGCGAACTGTTATTGAAGCTCTCCACAAGTCCAGGAGGACAGCATCCTCATTGAGACTGTGAGATGTATGGCCATGCGATGACTGCAGCATGACATAGAGACCTCAGCCAGCCTTGAGAAAGAGGCAAGTGGAGTCTGGAAAGAAGCATCTCATAGGTCCATAATGGCATGTGTCCTAAGAGTTTGACACAGATTCTGAGTGTTTTGATAGGAATTCTTTGAAGGCTTGAGATTAACACTGTGATGTTTTGGAACCTCTCCTGGGGAAGGACACAACCAGTCCCAGAGATTGAAAAAAACCTGTGGACTGCATCTAAAGTGTTCAAGAGGTCTAGTGGGGATATTATCCAGCTGAGATAATCCTTGAGATATGGCTAAACATATTCCTTAATGCTTTAGGTAACTTTCTTTACTGCCAGCTACTTTATAAAGACACCTGGGGTTGTGGAGACAGCACTCTATTGGTAGTGACCATCTCACACTGCGAATGGGTGATATGTTCTGTTTGCTGAGTGTATCGTGGTATTAGTTATGTTGGAGGTCAAGAAAAATGAACCAATATCAAGGACCTGGTGAGGAAAGCTGGAAGATAGTCTCCATCCTGAATGAAATTGTGGATTAATTTGTTCAGGCACCTCAGGTACAAGACTGAATGCATGCCTCCTTTCCTTTTTGGGATGAGATAGTAATGGGAATGGAATCCCCTTGACTGTGAACTCCTTTGATGACCCCTGGCCGATGTAGGAGTTTCATTTCTCTTAATAAAGTCTTATGAGAAGAATCCCTGCAGAGGGAAGGATAGGATGGAGTGACTAGGAACTGGAATGGTAAAGAATAACACTTGATGATGATTCAAGGACTCGCTGGTCAAAAGTGAATCCAGCCTATGGTGGCAAATAGAAGGAAAGGAGGTTGGCAAAGGAGGGGGAGAGAAGAGACTGTCTGGCTGGCAGGATCAGTGCACAGCTCTCAACTGGACTGTCAAACCTGCTGATTTGAAGTGGAAGAAGGGCAAGTAGGGCCAGAACTGCTGAAAGAACTCTGACCTACCCTAATTTAAGGGTTAGATGATGGCAAAATACTAGAACCCAGACCAGAACTCATGGTATTTGGGTCAGTTTTGGAGTCCAAGTACCACTCCCAGATGTCTTTAGAGGTAGAGACTCAGCTCACCGAGGGTAGTAGCTGGTCTGTTCTTAGCACCTGGTCTGTAACTGTTGGAATCTAATGCCATCTTCATAGATTGCTTTTAGAATCAGAGCTTCAAACAGATGCCTCTGGACTGGTGGGTCCTGGTAGTCAGGACCAACATACCAAGCACTGATAGGGAAAGTGGCTCTCCCCAAGACAAAGGGACACTTAGTATGCCTGTCAGAAATGGAGATCAGGCAGTCACAAGACAGATAGGGCTTGAAGTTCAAGGATTTTGGCTCCATTATGAAGTAAAAATGCTCTGGCAACAACTGGCTGTCATCTACCCAAGGTGGGGAAAAGGGTGACTTCGACCCAGGAGACAACATAAAAAATACTCAGAGTACCTAATATCTAATCAAAACTAACTAACTAACCTAAACTAAGCTAAATAACTAACAAACCTAAAACCAAGAAGTTCTAACTTTACTACAGTTTGTTTGTTTGTGAGGAGTGGTGCTATGAGGTATAGATTTACACTGCAGGATTCTGAGTTCTGACTCACTGCCAAAAGCAGTAAGAGGAAACTGAGATGTAGTTGGGATTGTAATACCCTATGTACCCTTGAGTGGAGGGGCACAAAGATATGCAGGTCTCAGGCACAACCTCAATGGGCAATACTGGCCAAGATGTTCCCTGCCTGCATACACACAGCACATGTGCACCATGATCCACACAGACACATATTGGAAGACAGACGGGGTTGTCACGCTGGCTGGATAAGGGGAGCCCTTGAGGTGTATTCAGGAGCACTGATTACTCCTTCCTACACCAATCTTGCATTGGGGGTGTCATGCTGGTTAGATTGGGAGGCGGGGGGGCATTTGTTATATGGTTTGACATCAATATGTCAAAATCATAATAATCCATGTGGGATATGCCATGTCAGGTACTGTTAGAAAGGCTGTAATGTGCTGAGAAAGATGGCAATACTTATGTTCATGTGTTATATCTGTAATGGAAGTTACAGACATATTGGATGTACCTGTGTTTCAGACGATGCTGTATAAGACACACCCCAGACAGAGAGGCTGCAGGGCAATAGCCGCTTAATGGCCCATCAAAACCTTTATAGAAGCAAAGGGCCCAGGAAGAAACTAAAGGCATACCTGAAGAGTTACCAGGATTGGCCCATGTGGCTTTGGACTCCATTTTAGTCCTTGTAACATTCCCCAAGACAGCATGGCCAAGGCCAGAGGGTATATAAGGCCAAGGCACAGAAATCATTTTGTCTTTGTTCCTGTTCAGCTACAGACACATACCTACCTCTGGGTCAATTCATTTTGCAACTGAACCGAAGGACTAAGACCCATCCAAGTACTGGATGTATACCAGAGGACTATGCAAGCCTGCAACTCCACAATTCTTCTAGGAACCTGATGTATATGGACTTTTAATCATTTGTATGTATCCGATTGCTTTAAGCCTTTAACATTTGTCTTATGGCTTGTTTCTTTCTTTTTATAATAAACCTTTAGTTTTAGTTACTAAAGAATTGGCTGGCAGCGTGGTATTTTGGGTAAGATCCAAACTTATATTGATCTGGTACTGTGGCTGACCCTTTGGGGGTCAGAGGAAACCTTTTTAGTAAAGAGTATAGAGTTTTAAGAACTAATCTCTTTACTGGACCTAGTGGCTGATTTGGGAGCCAGGAACTGGAATGCAGTAAAGCGGGCTGTGTGCTTTTGTGGACTGGCCTCTTGATAACCAGTGTGTGGAAATCAGAAGCAGTTTGTGGCTGTTTGGGAAGCCTGACTTCAGTGTCACCTATCAGTACTGGGAGAATCTGCTCTCCTTTTACAGCCTGCTCTGACCTTGGCATTTTCAGGTGGCTACCCTAGGCACGGATGGGTCACAGGTGTATTTTCAGTAGTTCTTAAAGAAGTGCATATGAATGAACATGGCATATTGTGTGGCAGTGAAAGGAAACTAGCCATTTTTTCACTCTATTCTTTTCAGTAATAAATTTGAAAAGACCTCATAACATATGAGACACAGTTTTCCTAATGGCAGAATCTCTGACAATGGCCAAGAGGGGCTTAATGAAATTTCCCCCTCTCCCAGGTGTTCAAGTAGCTGAAGCTTAAAAACTATTGAGATCAGTCTTCTGATGATCTCGCTGACTATGAACTTCTGATAGAATTCTCATGATAGTTATTATTCTAAGAAACTCATTGCCTTTGTCCTTGTCTGCATAGACTACAAAGTGTATGAGTACTGAAAGGGCCTGTGAAGTTGATAAGGAGACCATGAAAATTTATTCAGACCTTTTTAAAATCTGTGGAAAAGTGTTTGGGCTACTTCTAGAGATCGTGCCTGCTATTTTGAGTTGGTTCCAATGGCTTTTTAATGTAACAGCCAACCATACTTGGAATTTATTCAGACTTTTACACATTAAAGAGTTGTTCAAAATTAATTACATTTGCAGCATTCATTGTACCGGTTTGACTCTGTTCACATGGAATTTGGCTGGGCTTCTTTAGTCTAACATATTGGCCCGTCTGGGATACTTTTAACATCAGTGTAGTACTTTAGCACCAGTTTTGAGTGCATTGAATATTTGTGGGCTCACTGTTCAGGTAGGTATCTGATGTGTTTCTGGTACTTGGCCTGGAAAATCAAATAATCCCTGAAAGGAGTCACATAGAGAACTAAAATAATTGTGTTCCAACCAACCATTAGATTATGATGTGATCATAACAACGTCATTATATTTCACCAGCATGACTGGTCAACATATATTTATGCAACATCACAACACAATACAACAACAATTATTTTAGGGCACTACAAATTGAACTGGACGTACTATTGCTTCATAGAATTATAGTGTTGGAACGGATCCCAAGGGTCATTTAGTCTAACCCCCTGCCAAGATGCAGGATTTGTTGTGTCTAAAACCATCCTCAGCTTCCTGACTTTCAGCTGCTCGGAGGTGAAGGAAAGACTTTTCTCGTCTCCGTTCCTCCACTCTGGGGAAGGAATCGACCAGCTTATTAGGTTCCTTAGTGTTCCCCATATAGTCTTACATGTGAAGTGCTCCATTTTTTTCATCCTCGTCCTGCACTTGAGAGGTTCTGAGCAACTACAGCTCCCATTAACTTCCATGGAAATTGCAAGTGCTCAGCAGCTATGAGGGGTTGAAACTCCTGGAACTAAGAGGAACATGAGGAGCTCAGATTGGCTGCGTAAATCTAACGAGGACCACACGTTAACGATAAGTAGCCTAAAACTACTAGAACAACCACTGCTTTCACATCTCTCCTAAATGTATAGTACAAGACACACCTGGTTTGTTGGAAGGACGCCTCTCCGTTTTCTTTTTGCTGAATGGCTTAGCAGGGTTTGCCTAATTCACACATTCAGACAATGTTTGCAAACATTCACAGAACAAAACTTGCTTTCTCTCAGTGCTAGAAAACACCCTTATGGCTGGCATTGTATTTGGTTCAGTTGTCAAAAACAATTAGTATCAGGCAAGTTTTCTCTTAGCTCCACTCCTACTCACCTAACCTCCAGTTCCCGCTTGCCTTCTCCCCTTTTCATTTTACTTATTATACTATAGTCTGTTATTTGTTTGTTGTCCATTTTTCCTATATGGGGTAATTTAATTAATCATGTTTTATGCACTGTAAAATATTAAACTCGTATGGTGTCATGCATTGGAAAATTCTAATAAAAGCCACTCAGACTTAAAATAGAAAATTTTCACTCATTTAACAATGACAGTAACATCTGCAAGCTTAATGAGGCAACCCACAGAGATAAATACATCAACAAATAAGTGCCCACACATGGAGCCACTGGCCTCATCAGCCAAGTACAACTGCCTGGGGAGTTTGGGGAAGATTCTACTCCGTCACAGTTGATACACTGCACATTCAGAACCAGATCATGGCCCCTGATACACTCCGCTCTAGTGGAACAAAGGGGCCATACAGCTACCCTGCTGGAAGTGTTTGAAGGACTGGAAAGCCATCAGGGACTCCATGTGGAAGACAGGTGACATTTGGTACATTTAGCTGAAGATTATCCATGGGAAAGTCCTATGGTGGAGTATGGGGCAACATACCTAGTCCTCTGCACCATCTGTTAGAGCTAAAGGCCTAAGGGCATGTGTATGAAGTGTGCCTGGGGGAACAGGGTGTCACGAATAATGCACCCCATAATAGCTGTTTGGGGACAGTTACCATTTGGCATTAGAGCAGCGCTGAGGCTATTTAACTTGCACCAGAAGTGAATTGGCCCCTGGCAACCTCAGGGAAATGCAAAGGTCAACTTTCCTCCAACTCATAGGGTCCTGTGCCAGCCCACAGCTTGTCTTGACCTGAGGACTGCTTCCTCATTCTCTGTCCTTACACTATGCTGGTGGCAGACCCAAGTAATTGAAGGCTCAGCACTTGGGCATTTAAAATTAGGCAAAAGATCTACAGAAACAACTTCTAATAATCAACCCCCCAATTTAAATCTAATCACCTAAATTCTGCAGCTGGCCAATTCCTGTAAACCAATCCCCACAGGATTCTTAGGTCACCATAATTTTGGGAATTGTGTCACTAGTAATACAGCCCTTGCCTCAATTAATTTATAGGAAAAAATACAGGATTATTTGTTTGAATCAAGTGGCACAGAAGATACATGTCTGGATCACAGACCCGATTCATCCCAGTTGAGTGCTTCTCATGTCAGCCATTGGTAGGATTAGAAGAGAGATCCTCTAGAGGGTGAGAACAGTCTTGTGTTTAAAGCACTGGACTCAAACTCAGGAAACCAGTTCTCATATCACCAACTGACTTCCTGTGCAATTGAGGGCATGACACTTAATCTCTCTGTGCCTCAGTTTCCTAGTTGCAAAAGTAGAGATAATAATACTCCCTTTGTCTGGCTTTTCTATTTACGTTGCAAACTCTTTGGGATGGAACTGTCTCTAATTGTGTGCATATATAGCATCTAGCACAGTGTGATACCAATCAAGATTGGGACATGTAAGAACTACTGTAATACAAATATATTTATATATGCTCCACATATAAAATGGTATTTTGGCATCATTCAGGAAGTAAGTATGGGGTTAAAGTATAATACTTTCGGAGAGGCAAGACCTTGGAAGCATGGAAACTTCAAAAGACTATTATACTGAGATGTGCCAGATGCCATAGACACCAGGATTAGTAATAAATTGTTGTAACTATAAATATGATATGTATCTTTGGAAGTTAGGTATTGTATTCTAGCTCCATGGGGCAGGGTAACCAAGCACCCCCCAAGAATTAAGATCAGTGGGGGGACAAATAAATAACTCCAGAGAAGTAACACCCACTGGGGTAAATTATATATACTGCTCCAGATGGGGTTCAAGAGACCCAGAAGACAAATAAGGAGCTTGTGATATAAAGGGCTAGCCTGAACTGGCAGGAGAGGGTGTTCCTGATTTTGATCCAAACATTGATATGAGATTTTTGCCCTGCTGGAAGTATTTGAAGAACTGGAAAGCCACCAGGGACTCCATGTGGAAGATGAATGACATCTGGGAAGTTTAGCGTGCATGCAGACTGTGTATTGTTTTGTGATGTGTTTTCTCTGTAATGCTTTTGTCCTAAAAATAAATGTACAGTGCTCTGAAAGCTGGCTGGTCACCCTGTCTTTGTTCCTGAGAGAGAGCAAACCATACACAGGTGCTGGATTCAGGTCGGTGCTGTGGGATAAACACAGTGAATTGCAGAAAAACTGCAAGACTAAATCCCTGGTCTGGAGGAAGTGGGAAGAGGGCCTGCCTATACAGAGGTGGTGGCTGATGCCTGAGACCTAACGGGGTGCCCTTGAGTGGACCAGGGAGGAGGCAGAGGTACAGTTAATTCTAGAACTGTGACATCGTTATCATTACATTTATATAATACCATTAATTCTGAAGGATCCTAAAACATTTTGGCCTGTATAGTATACTGAAGTGTAGCTGATTCTGGGTTGGAATGTAGCAGCCATTTTGTACCAGTAACAATACAAAAGAGCGTTAAGAACATGCAGAAGAAATGTCCTTAATTAAATGCACTATCCCAACGGCTCCAAAGCATCATGGATCTGCAAATTACAAGACTGTATCACAGGCTGCCCACTCAATCTTTTACTTTTTCCTATATTTTATTGAAATTATGACTAGAAATGAAAAATAACATTAAAATTGTTATATTATTAAACAGTGTGAAAGGTCTACAATTACCAAAGCAAAGTAAGGAAATTATACCTTCCATTTCAGCATAAATTTACCCAGTTGCAATTGAGATTACCATAACACCTAAGCATAGTGGATGAAATATTGGTCCCACAGAAGTCAATGATAAAACTCCTGTTGGCTTTACAGAAGCTCAGATTTCACTGACTGAGATGAGTTAACAAGAGAATGGGCACTTCCCCATAAATCTGAGCTATACTGTCCCATCAGTTTTTTAAGCTATTAGCATTAGTAGAGTTCTGCTTTAAAATTAATCATACAATAAGGGCTTCTGAATTTTTCTGGGAAAATCAGATGCTTAACATAACTTTAATAAATTAGACAAGGACATGTTGAAAGATAAAACAACTTCAATTGTTCTTTGGATATATTTCTCATGATTCACACTTATTAAATGCTTTTTTTTCAGGTAAAACCAAATGGTTACATCATATATCATTGGATTACTTAGATAGTAATTTAAAATATTAACAAAATAAACATGTGGGTCAAAAGTAATGTGTCAGACCTAGAACTGTGAACTATCTAGCAATTTGCTTCAACTTGAATGCATTGCTATTTCTTCAGAGCAACAACTGCATAGCATCTGGGGGATTTCACAGGATCAAATAACTTCACCAGTCCAGACCAGGCAACGTTGTCCTGTAAAATGATATACGATTAAAGTACATAAAAATGTGTTTGATTTAAAAGCTAAGATATGGGAATGGTCCCACATTTTGAAATATGAAACTGCAAAAAAAGGAAACGCTAATGTTTATGCAATACAAGAAACTGTTAGGAACTCACAAAATAATGCTTATGAAAAGTAAAACAATCTGTAGTTTTAAAGTCATTACATTATTTCTTATGTACTATCATCTGAGTCTACCACTCACTATACAGATCTCTTCTTTTCTAACTTGCAAGCAGTGAAATTAAAGGTAAAATCCTGCTAACTTTACTCATGCAAGTAGTACCGGTGAAGTTAATGAGACTTCTCACATGAGTCAATTTATTTGGATTTGGCCCTAACACTTTGTATAGCTTCCATAATTTCTGTCTATTCCATTTTAACCAGAAAAATACAATGTGTGAGTCAACCAGTGCAAGATTAAATCTATGGGTATATTAAATTTAGAAAAGGTAAATCAGAGCTAACTGCACCAGGTCTGATCTCCCATCTTGGATAATATACAGATCTCTTCATGATTTATAGCTAGTTGGCATTTGGGAAAATACATCATTATTTAGATATTTCAGAGTCACCTCTCTCTGTAAAAATATCAGAACAAAAGCAAACATTTATTACAGCTCATTTACTCCAAGTGCACTGTAAAAGAGAATAAAGCAAAGCTTTCCTTATGATAAAATGGAGCTGTTAAAATGAAAAGTTTATAGTGGAAAAACGAATATTAAACAAACGTGTTTAATATGAAAAGATCACAAAACTTTACTTTGGCTAGAGCCCACAGTAGAAGCTTCAAAGACACCATCACCTTCTAACAAATTACTATTGGATGGAAAAAGTAGTATTGAAACAGCGTAAGTATGATTGTTACTTTTGAGTTAATTAAGCCAAGCTGAGACAATGTAAGTGGGTGTAATTCAATGGAAGCCACTGTCGTTGCACCATCTTACTGTACATTAGTGTATGTGGTGTATGTTAGCCAGGTGCAACTCAATTGATAAGATAGTTGAAAAAAAGCTTTTTTTCAGCTATATCTTAACTAAGTAAGTATAAAAATAATCCACATGCATGATGGACATGATCCAAAGCTCACTGAAGTCCAGAAAGACTGCCACTGAGATCAATGGGCAGCAGATCAGCTCTTACAATATCATTAGGTGAAAGCTGTGGTATACGCAGGGTAATGTTTGTTTAGCGCTTCTAATATTACTTTTAATGATTAATATACCAATACTTGGTATGGAATGAGATTTGTCAGGGTTTGACATTTTTATTTTTTTTACTGTCTGACTAGCAATTACCATACAACTAGAAGAACATACTCTTTACTGTTGAAGCTTTGCTTAAAATAATAATAAATAAACCTCTGCTAGGCATATGTTTAGACAAAGATGGAATGAATACTTACCTTTTTGCTAATATGATGAGAATAGTAAGTCTGCAACAGGGCTTTCTGGTACTCATTAAATAATTTGGTTAAAATAATCTCTCTTGAATGACACAGTTTTCAGCTATCATAAAATATAAAGTAAACACACCTTCTCTTTGAGGTAGCAAAGACGATCCAGAAGTAACAAAATCTCTATACAGGGAGCCAGAACAACTTTCAACTGAAAGAAAGATTAGACATGAGCATGACTCTAAGAAAGGAAGCCAATGTACTACTAAAAGATTATTCTATCCCCCAGAAAACACTTCTAGGAAGGTGAATCTTTTTCTTGAGAAAAAGCTTTACAAGTGCCACCTTGCCAGTTCTTCCCTATCTGACATTTTAGAAAATCAATCTAGTAAAGATCTAAAGTCCATGGAATGTTATAAGCAGGGAAAGTATTTTATTTGGTTGGCTCAGAGGCATAATCTAACATGGAAATCATCCTATAAATGGCAGAAAGCTTTGAAGAGGGAAATAATTTTTTAAAAGATTTTTTTTGTTAAATAACTTCATGGAGACCTATCCGGCTTCAAAAGGAGTCTGACATTTCTTTTTTCACATTCATAATCCCTCTTGAATAAGAATCTTCCATGTGTTCTCTTTATTATTTGGTTGACACCTGATATAGCTCAGGAATAGGATATCCTCCCAGTAAAATGTTCTTCTGTAGACAATATATCATAACATAAACCGGTCCACCACCACATAACATTTAGCAGGGCTCTATTCTAGACTAGCACATATATATGCACAAGGTAAAGTTTTTAATCCTGTGATTTTACCATATTAAATGCTTCCAGCTCATTCATTCTATGCTTGTATTTTTCATAGTAATCCATTATACAGCTGTCTGGGAGCTGCAACAGGGGAAAAAAAGGATAACAACAATTAAAACCATTCCTATTACCTACTCAAGGCAATTTCTAAAACAACCTTATTCTTTCTAATTAAAAGTGATACTGTCAAAGGAACTTTTGTTTTGTTTTTTATATTAGTTCTTCTCTAAGACTTATAATAAGCAATTTTTTCTGTTCTCAATTACCTGAATTCTTCTATTAACGTTTGCCTTTTCACTAACATTAAATATTCATTATTCAGTAGGACGAAAACATTCTTAAACGAGCATTATACACTGAAGTGGAGGTGACATTCTTATTTCCTACAGAGAATGCCTCACATTAATTTTACAAAGAAATACAAAAGGGCTTACTTACATAGCTAAGGGAGGGAGAATGATATGTCATACATAGCAAAAGGAGTAGAAGTGAGGACTCTGGGGTTTTAGTCTTTGTTCTGCCACTTACTCTCTGTCAGGCCCTGGAGAAGTCACACACTTTCTCTGTGCCTCAGGTTACCTCTCTGTGAAATAACTATAATAATCTTCCATATTGCTTTTCCTCATCTGCAATTCTCTGCAGCCTCCCTCTCCTTCACCAGACTGTCTGTTTGCAGTGTTGCCAATGCTTGTGATAATGCAGGTGCTGCAGTTTTGGGCTGGTTTTGGTGAGAAGACACAAGCAGCTCTAGAATTTTGCCTGAGCCACCTACAGCTTCCCCCTTCGGCTATTACAGACTACTATGTTGCTTGTGTGACAGGCAGCAGCCATAGGGAAGCTGGGGCACAACAGAGCTGCCACCTCCTTCAAGTTTGGCAGTAATAGCTCAACACCCCCTACCCCAGTGCATGAAATGCTAGTTAATGAAGATAAGAGCTTTGGGGAAGCCCTCCCACTGAAGGCTGGAGACAGAGGGACAGCTACTGGAGAATACCAGGGCATTAAGAGTGGAAAAGCAGATGGCTGCAGGATCCTGCAAGGGAGGAGTGGGACGGAGGGCTGAAGGATCCTATTGGGGGATCCTCCCAGGATGGATTGGGGCTGCCTCCCAGCTGGGACTAAGGAGAGCCCTGGACAGTGAGAGGGGAGGAGTCTGTTCATCCTGGTCCAAATTCTCAGTGGATGCTCAACACAGCAGTCACAAGTACATGTGAGCAAGTTATCATGTGCATTTTTCACATGCAAAGTGTCTGGTTTACATATACACATCAAGCAGGTTTTCTAACTACTTGATTTGTGTATACCACTGTATTTTTTCTATGTATGGTTCTCACAGAGTTGCAAGGGCAAAAAGTTGTGTGCTTAAAATGTGGAAACGATTATATGAACGTAGGGACCATACTCTTCTGTGCTGTCTGGACATTATACTATGAATGCAAATCACTAAGGGAAACAAAGAGGATGCCTGCTGCACTTGCCAATTCCTCCTCAAGTCTCCAGTTCTGCATTGAAAAAACCAGAGTGTGCTCCTAACATGCTCAAGCACTACAGGGAGACAGCACTATGGCCAGAGTCTCTTCATTGACTTAGGCAAAATGCCACTTGGCTGTCTCAGACTATGAACACCAGTATGGCACCACTGTTATGCAAATGATGTATGCTCTCTCTTCAGGATGACTTATTCTAGTGGTTGGGTTTATGGGGGAGGCGATAGGATAATCAAGACTGTTGGCGCAGGGAGTAAGAAGAAGCAGGGTCTCTGGTTTTATGAGTAGAAACACAAGGATTGGGGGAGGAGAGGCTTCTTGTACACTCCCACGTTGCATCACCCATACAGTGGACAGCCACAATCTCAGGTGAATTTGGTTCATTTTTCTGTGACTGAATGCTTCTCCAACTCTCTCTATAATGACATCTCCCTGACTGACTACATTAAACTTCCTGCTCCCTAGACACCTTGATGGGACTAGATTTCTTTTTTAATGTATGCAATGTATATTGTTTCTCTATTAATTAGAATAGAAGTCAGAGCTGTTAAAATTTCTTGTCAGATAAAGTGAAATTTGGCAGTGTCACCACATGACTAGCACAATTTATGTTTAAAATACAAACAGTTGTACTTGAAACAGACCATAAGGAACACATTTTGTACAAATTTTAATAAACTTTGAATAATCCCTATATTCAACATATTTGAGTTATACCTCCCTTTCCATCATTGGTAGCTGAACTTTAAGACTGAGATTTTTTATAGTCACCAAGGGATTTGGATGCCTAGTTCTATGGGAATTGGTCATCTAAATCCCCTATGTGGATATGAAAATCTCAGCCTAAGTAAATAAAATCATTCCCTTTTCTCCCTCCACAAATTCACACATTTTTGGTTGGTTTGGGGATATAATCACGTTACTTTAAGTTTTAATGCACTATTGAAAATAAATGTGATTTTGTACATGTGGTTCTTGCATGCCTCCTCTGAAGAAAGCAAGCCACAGATCATGATTTTTCCTTTAATTTCCCCTTAGTCTGTCAACACCATTATGTAATACTCCACTATTTCCCTGGAACAGCTGTTGCCAAGGAAACACATCCAATACTGCTCTGTGGTGGGAAAATGAGCTGGGGATTTTAGATAAACAGAGATGTGCTTTCTTATTTTGCTGCCCAGAATACAAAGCCTTAATTCTCAAGTGAGAGAACCTTCCACTGTGCACAATTATCTGTACCAAAACTATGATTCCCTTTTCTTTTCCTCTTAAGATATAACATGACACAATGCAATATCATGTGCCATTTATTACTGCTTGATATTTTCTTATATTAGTACCCAGAAGCTCTAATCAGGGCAGGGGTTCACTGTGCTAGGTACTGTACAAACACCTATGAAGACACAATCCTGATCCTGAAGATACATGACACAAACCAGTGATGCAATCCTATATATTTCATATACATACATATGTATTTGCTCCAAAATCTTATTATTATAGATAGATAAATTGCCAACTAGTCTCATCTTTATTCCACTCAGTATAGCTATTGGATGACATCTTATCAGCACTGTGGTCTTGAGGAGAGATTTAAAGGAATGGGTATCAGCATTACAAATTACCTCAAGGTGAGCCATTTCACATATAAGGGACTTTGTGGAAGGCGGTATGAAGGTGTTTGTGTGAGAAGCAGAAAAGCAGGCCAATGAGACTGACTTTGTTGGCAGAATGGAGGATGTACATTAATAATAATCTCATGCTCTCCAAATTTTTTCATAACGTGGACCACATTTTAATAGAAGGCATGGACACTTCCTCATACAGTGAATGTGCCCCACCTTCCCCCCCACTCACAATCATGTGGCAACTACAGAAATTACTTACTTAGAAAAATAGTAGTAGGAAAATAATTGATGTACTTTTAGCTTCTTTTAATGCAATTTAGCAGCTAGAAACAAGGGAGAGAATCAGCTCTCCATGAACCACCACCAAGTGCTCAGCCACCACCAGTGGTCTAAACTGATTAATCCATTACACTGCTCCACCTCTTCTTAAAATGAACCAATCCAATATAAAAACAAATACCCTACAGATAAATTCAAAGTCCAGTGATGCTTGTAAAGCAATGCATGACAGCTGACAATATTTTGGCATAAGTCAGTGGATAGCGAAGGATGTCTTCTCTTTCTTCAAAAACGTAATGCAGCAATCAATTTCCCGGACAACAGAACACAAGTATGGTCATGGACTCAGGATTCTTATAATAATAGCGAGACAAAACTACAAGAGCAGGGCTGGTCAGGCCACACACAGAACATTTTTGTAACATTTGATCTACTTGGGGTTTCGTCAAACAATTGAAGAAAAAAGTGAATGACTGCTAAAGCAAAATGGTTTATATCAATGCTCTCAGATATTATGTCATGCTACCACTTTAATCATAGCATTGCCAATAGCAATACCGTTGTTAAGACTGACAAGGACAATCCATTCAAATACTGTTTTCAGTTTTTTTGTAATCTGCTGAATGCTACAGGTAAAATTTTTTGAGAGTTTTAAGTAATTCATATTCACTTATTTGAGTTTGGGAAGGGTGGAAAAAATCCACTTTTATGATAAAAGAATTAAAGTGACAGCTACATCTATTGGCAATACTGCCCAACTTTTTGTCATCTGCAAATTTTATTAGCACATTACCACTTTTTGTGGCAAGATCATTAATAAAATTGTTACATAAGATTGGTCCAAAGACCGATCCCTGAGGAACTCCACTAGAAATATCCCTCCAGTGTATTAGTTATTTTTAAGTGTATAATCCCTGTTTTAAAAATCATTCAATAGGCGTAATTCTTATTTTATATTGGTATTATGCTGATGTAAATCCACTAACTCCAGTAGTTACTCCTGATTGACATAGTCTGAGATAATTTGGGGGTTTTCAGAGCAGTCAGAGGTTGCAGGCTCATGCCAGGAAGCTGCTGGAGCCCCAGACTACCTGGGCCAGCCATGCTGACGCCCCTGTGGGTGCCCAGTCAATTGTTGAAGGTGGCAGAGAAGAGACCACTGATGTGGGGAGACTACCGAAGCTTGAAGTAAGGGTAGGAAGCAACCCAGGGATCAGAATTGTTCCAGTGAGAGACCAAGCCTGAACACAGCAGTATTGGTTCCTCAGGGTCCTGGGACAGGACCTGGTGAAGTTGAGTGGTCCTGGGTCCCCCTGCCCTGCACCATGCCCATCACTGGATGAGGTCACCATCCGAAGAAGCAGGTGTTGCCACCCAGGCCACTAGGCCACGCTGCCCCGAGGCAAGGGCAAGGCAAGGGCCTCTGCACTGACTCAGGCCTCGGAGCCTGAGTCACTGACCAAGGGAGAGATTTCTTTCCCCCAACTCTTGCTTTTTGCCTTATACACGCCCATCAGGGTGTGTCAACCCCACAACAGTACTCTTCTACTAATTTTCTTTAAAAGTTTTAGCCTGTTTTAAAGATGATGCTGGTACTAACAAGACGTATCAATTGTTTAAAAATACGTTATCGGAAATGAGAAATATTGCTTTGTGCACAGTTTTGTAAGACAAAATGATAATGTATTCCAGTGAACAGAATGATCAGCATATTCTCTATACAGTATCATAATCACAGTCATAATCTAGTTAATTTTATCACTGAAAAATGAAATACTCTGGAGTTCACAATCTTAATGTAGTAAAATTGAAATAAACAGTAATTTTAATTAGACTAACTAGCTTAAAAATTCACTGCAAGTCCAATGAACAACGAGTTCCCTTGAGAATACCCATATCTTGGCTCAAATTAATGACCATAAAGGAAAAGTACAAGTGAAATTGTTACAGTATAAGCATTCTTTTTAAAATGAACGCCATCCAATTCTTTTAAAGAATGTTAAAATAATAAAAACAACAAGCTTGGTTTATTGTACAGTTTAAAAGTTCTACAGTTCTATACACGCAGAAATGAAGGGTCGCATAATTGAAAAGCAACCCACATCATAAGAATAATAAAAGACAGCAGGTTATATTATGATAAACATTTCTCTTTATGTGCTGCATAAAAAAGCTACCCTGGGAGATTCTGAATATTTTTCATTCTGACTTCAGTAGATGCAACATGCCAAATATGAGAGCTGTTTAAATTATTTTTAAAGAGAGGATAATGTCTTTGCTGCAGGGTTACATTGTTTCCATGTATGCAATTTACTACTGCGCCATTAATTTAAACATCTCTCACATTATATCACGCGAAACTGATCATGAAAAATTTTCAGCACAGTAGACTTATTTGATGCAATACTCTGGGTTTAAAAAAATCAGTCAATCAATCAATCAAATTTACAGCAACATACACAAACACACACTTAAGGTAATGCAGCCTAATCTATGGAATCGCTACTGCATCTTCATGGTATATATTTAACTGGATGCTTCTGGAGGAGTTTTTAAATTGTTTGTGAAATATTTTGACTACAAGACAAAGTAACCATCATTAGCCAATGGCAAAGTAAGCTATAACTATATAGTAGCTTGTATGCTTGTATGTAGTGACAAGATGGATCCAAGGTGATTACAGTAGAACCTCAGATTTACGAACACCTCAGGAGGTTGTTCATAACTCTGAAATGTTCGTAACTCTGAACAAAACATTATGATTGTTCTTTCAAAAGTTTACAACTGAACAATGACCAAATACAGCTTTGAAACCTTACTATGCAGAAGGAAAATGCTACTTTTAACCATTTTAATTTAAATGAAACAAGCAGCGAAACAGTACTGTACTGTATTTGCTATTTTTTTGTCTTTGCTGCTACCTGATCGTGTACTTCTATTTCCAAATGAGGTGTGTGGTTGACCCGTCAATTCATAACTGTGGTATTCATAACTCTGAGGTTCTACTGTCTTTAATATCTTTTCTCTGTATGTGGAATATCAATTGACAAAGCTATCTCTATATAGAATTCATCCCGGAATGACCTAATCCCTTCATGAGTTCAGGCTGCAACGAGGTAGCCATGAAAAGTATAAAAAAGAGCAATGGTGCTAAAGACACTGAGTGTAAAGAAGGTTGAAAAGTGGATTTAATCAAGGTTTAATCTTTGTGTATTCATCAGTTTTACTGTACTGATATAAAAAGAACAAATATGTTCCATTGTTTTCTATAAATAATATGGAGGCAGCTACCATTACATTACTACCAAGAGGTTCCAGACTTTAATATTTAGATGTCCATCTAGGACAGAAATATTAGAAACTGAGCTTGTTGCTTTCTTTAATCATATAAAACTGGGCCAACTCAGTGGTAAACACAGAGTATAAGTCAGTACTGAATTTGGCCCATTATGTTTTAATAATATAATGGACATAACATAAACACACTAAAACATATCATGAGGAAGCTTTAAAAATACATGATACTATAATGACAAATTCATAAAAAATAAATTATAAGAGGATCTTGAGTGTTCCGCCATAGCAAGTTTTAACATACTTAAAGCTATTTGCTGTATTCCTGTATATTGGGTTGGGGTGGATATGCTACCAATTAAGGATTGGAATAGTTTAGATTAAATAGATTATGAATTGTCAGATGGAAGGTCAGCTTGGTAGGCAAAATATCCACACCCACGAATGCTCAGGAGTAGCAAAGAACCTGCAAATGAGATGTCTTCCTTCCCTTTTCCAAACAGCCCTATCCCCCTCCTAACTCCTGCTGAGACTGCAGAGGGAGCTGGAATATTTTCTACTGAACAGCTGTAGCAATATGGGAAAGAGAGAAAAAACACATCCTTTCCATCCTTGTTTTTTTTTAAATAAATCGAAACAGCCAATAAGTGGAATGGCGGACACTCCTTCTCTGGAGGAAGGAACTGGGATGAGCCCCTGCACCAGTCATCCAAGGTACCTCTGTCCTGCATAGATGTGAGAGTAAGAAGTGCTCCGTCATCTGATCACAGATGATGAAGGGTATTTGGTGAATGAGAGAGTAAGAAATCTTCTGCCAAATAAGGGCTTCCTCTCCTATCTCTAGCTGACAGCCAGTGCTTTCTTCTTACAAAATTGTGTGTATGTGTGTGGTGTGTGATTAGAATCAGTAAGTGTGTAAGGGCAAAGAAAACTTCTTTGAGAAAAATACTATCCACATTCCTCCACACCGTCCCCCTCCCTCACTCCACCACTGCATATTCCCCTTGCCCTATCCATCATTCTATCAGAATTGCACAAAAATGTAAGCAAATGTAGTGCCTTTCCTGGGGATATCTTTTAGCCCCAGGGAAGTGGTAGGTTTGACTGTCCTCCAAAGGATTAAATGGATCTAATGTAGCTACATTCAAGGCAGAAACAATCATTTAGAAACTTCACAACCCAAACAGGAGCAAATTTTTATCCTAAATTGTGCATCACATAAAAGCAGGAATTTATCATGAAAATTTTGGGGAGATTCCAAACTATATCGCGATACAAATGACATTACTAATAACAGAAAATGGCTAAATTTTCAAGGTTCTCTTTTATAAGTGATTTCTAGGGATTTGTCATTTTTATCATGTTCTATTTGGGTTCTAGTCACATTTAAATCTCTCATACCTATATAGCTGTTCCTGTTTTGGAATGATAATGATTGGTATGAAAATGTTCTGTCTCTTACTCCACATATCTCACAGTAATTTCTTAGGACTGAGAACCAATCCAGAAACATGTTCGATTAGTTAGCCACTTCATTTGTTTACACAGTTTTGAAAATTAACAGATGGTCATTAGAGAATCAGAAACACATTAATATATATTTGTCCTCCATGCACAGATTTATTTAAATATAAGTTTGTAAATGTAATATAACATAGATTATTTAATATCCCCTTTAGATCTTTTTACTGCCTCCCTCTGTTAGAACTTTTTACACAAACATAATCTGGTTATACAATGAATTAATGTATAGATGGAACTGGATCTATTCCTCTGGTCTTCTACAGTTGTGGCTAAAATATTTTATTTCTTTACTTTTAATACTGAGAGCAGTATGGTAATCCAGTGGCAGCACAATGTGTTAATTTGAATTCAGAGCATGAGTTGAGTTCCATCCTTTCATAGCGTTACCAGTCAGAAATGTTGAGGGTACAGGACACTCGTTCCTTGAGCAAAAGGGATGTCTTACATTGCTATACCACTGTATCTTCCAGTTGGACAATGACTCCCAAACAAGGGGCATAAGAAAATAAGAGTGCAGGAAGCTGAGAGATTAATATATTAAGCAAAAGCCATTTATTCTGTAATTTCTGGCTCATTATTCAGCTTTTCTGATCTACATAACTTTAAATAATAAAAATGAAATATCTCCATATTTGTGCAGAATAGTGGTTCATTGGGACCTAGAATGAAGGACACAGGAGGCAGGCTTATCATATACGCAGATGAAATAAGAAAGTTATGGCAGGCTGACCAGCACAGTTTCAGCACAGGCAAAAGAATCCACATGCTTGACCTGAAACTGAAGCACGTAGGAGGCGTGTTTATTTACTTTGGATGACAGCATGTGTAAAATGAGTATATTATTAATTCCCTACCTCACAGGGGTGTTATGAGAATAAATCTATAAATACTAAGGAGGCATTCAGTTGCTACGTTCATGGAAGCCATATTGAGTCTCTACAGAGAGAGAGAAGGAAAGGCTTGATTTATACGAAGTTCACTAAGACTTTAGTCAATATAGCTACAGGGAAAGGAAGAGAATTACTCTGGTTTTCATTCAACTTGTTAGCCATCTGGCACTAGCCACTGTCAGAAGACAGGATACTGAGCCTGATGGACCATTGGTCTGACCCAGTATGGCCATTCTTATATTTTTACCTGCTGTTCTATATCCACCTCTTTCACAGAATCAAACTAATCCACCTATCTACCCTGGATTACAAAGGCTTTAACCCTAGTTCTGCCAAATCCTGTATTGAGTCTTTTCATGCTATCACAGCATGGCAAGATTGGAAGGAAAACCGAATGAATCAGAAAGCGTTATCAGCCCATATGATTAAAGGTCTCAGCTAAACCTTCTTCCTGGTTTTGATGCTATATGTACAGTCTAGTACTCATTTTATGATTTTAGGCCACAAAGAGGATGCAAGAGTTATGTGGTGGAGTACCCATCTCTACCACATATGTCTTGAAGGACAAAGAAGAAGGAAAAGGATATTGTAAACTCATTTGGATAAATAGAAATGTTCATTAATTATAAACACTTAGGCTTCAGAGTGTATTTTTGGGGTGGGGGTTTAAAAATTATTTAGAATATTAGTAATCATGCAAAAATAAAAATAGAAAAGACATCTCACAAGTCAAAGGTTTTAAAATAAAACTGCAAGTATTCTAAAGAAAAGAAAAGTGGAAGTTAATCCCCAAACTGAATATACAAACTGATATAATTTGACGTGGATAGATAAATATTGTTTAACTCACAAAAAGCTGTAGATGTGGATGTATATTTTAGTAATACTAGCTGCCCACATAATATATGCAAACAGCTCCATCAAAATGCTGGCCACTTCTAGGGTTTACATTGATACGTGAACTGTATGCAATATGAAATCAGCTGCTTACCTTTGACTCATCTAGTTCAAGTTTCTTCAGAGACTTTCTGACATAATCCACAAAAGAGGAAGACTTGGAGAAAATTTTACCAACATGCCGATCACTGCAAATGTATTATTGAGGTTATTCTTTTAATTTTCCAACAACACAAAAGTTCCGTATTATTGTTTCACTACTCTCAGATCCATTGCAAACATATACAATAGGATATACTATGAAGTTAGAATAATAATTTATTTAAAATTTACTTTTTCTTTTACCTAAAAATACATCAAAGCAAGCTAACTAATACCAAAGATGTTTTTAGACCAAAAATACAATTACTCATGAATACCTGAAATTATGAAAGACGTAAAGGTGATTTTTTTATTTCTGTTCCTCTCCTAACATTTTAAAAAATATTATTGGCTGCATTACACAGTGACCATTTTCAATGAATCACCTGCTAATATTAGCAAGAGTTAAATGTTTATGAAAGCAGAACCTCTTCAATGCCAATTATCGATCCAGGACCATATAGTAAGTTGTGTGATTCTGATCTGACTGATGCCCTGGAGTTTTGTCTCCTAGATTTATGTGTAATGTAAACAAAGATGTATAATGTGATTCTCATTTATATTAGGCAATGTCAGAATTTTCTGGATTTCCCATTTCGGGTGCCTCTTGGGAAACTTGCCCAATATTTAAATTAGTTCAGGCAAAGTGATAAAGCAATGCAGAAAAAGGACCAGAAGACATACAGAAAATGCACTCACATTAGCAAATTACAGGTAATCTCTTCTCTTCATTTAAAATACATTATAAAATGTCTGAATATGCTTTGTCAGGCCTCAGTCTGAATTAACTTTCATAGATATCACTTATACAACAGACAGTTCCAAATCTCACTGACCTTGGCTGTCTCGTGCTGTAAGAATCATATTCTCAAACACATTAACTACTCACAAATTCTCTCTTCAATGTATTATTTATGCACAAACAAACTTTTCATAAAATATTAGTTAGGTATTGTAACACTGGCAAAGCAGGTGCCAGATTACACCAAGGTTCCCATGCCTCACTTCGATATTGACAAATACATAGGTGGAAGTAGTCTGGGTCACCTGTGTGTATGTGTGTTAAAATAAATATTAGAGTTATAAAAGTGTGCTTAGTGTTTAGACTTTATTAAATGCTTGTAAATTGTATATGCATTATTCTCGTTTATAACATCTGTATTCTATATTGTAAGACAGTATTTGAATATTTGCACTGTATGTCTCTGTAACTGTGTAAGGTCATGTCTACACTTACAAGCTTACAGCAGCACAGCTGTATCGATACAGCTGACGCTCTCCCACTGACACAGTGCTGTGCACACAAGCGCTTATGCCGGCAAAATTTATGTCACTCAGGGATGTGTTTTTTTCGCATCCCTGAGAAATAAAAGTTTTGCCAACATAAGTGCTAGTGTAGACATAGCCTAAATCACCATATAGGAATGGGACTTGAATTTAGTGTGAAATGCTGGCTTCCAACAGAAAGTGTTAGATCCTGCCCAACAGAGAAGACCATTCGACACCAGATGAAATAATGTGGAAGATCAAAGGACAAAAGGTTTGCTAATTGGTCTCCCTGCTCCCACCCATGAAGAGGAAATATGCAGATGAATTCCTTCCATCAGCTGAGTTGGCAGCTTAGAGAAGGCGAAAAGGGAAATCCCTGACAAGGAGAAACTGTATCGCTGTGCTGCTTGGACTCTCAAGGGCAAGGTTTTCTAGGCATAAGGAAGAGGTCCTCAGTGTTTAGTATGGATTACCCCATGGGACATATAGAGCTAGCTTATTATAGAAGCTTCTATTACCTTTTGAAACTTAAGACTGTAACTGTGACCAGATAGCTAGTGTGAAAAATCGGGACAGAGAGTGGGGAGTAAAAGGCACCATATAAGAAAAAGCCCCGAATATCAGAACTGTCCCTATAAAATCGGGACATCTGGTCACCCTATTTGTGTGTTTCTGTTTACCTGCTTTAACCTTGTAAATATTTCCTACTTACCAAATCTCTAGATAGTTTATTATAGAGTTGGCTACAAGTATTGTCTTTGGTGTGAGATCTAAGGTGCAACTGACCTGAGGTAAGTGACTGGTCCTTTGGGACTGGGAGCAACCTAATATTGTGATTTTTGGTGAAAGGGACCATTTATCACAAAAGCAAGCTTGTCTACATGACAAGGTAAACTGGAGTACCCAAGGGCACTCTCTGTGACTCCATGGTTAGACTATTATAGTACCTGAGGAGTTTGTACTTGATGCTTGTTGATGAAATTTAAGTAGAGAACTCAGTGCCAATTTGGGGTTTGTGTCCTGGCTCTTAACAGTCTGCCCTGAGATTGGTACTCATGCTATTGAGTCACTGTAGGACAGCTTGACAGGTATATCATCTTAAAAACTATTTTACTGGAATCTCTTAGAAAGTTTATTCTTTTCAACTGAGGGCCTGATTCAAAGCCCACTGAAGTTGACAGAAAGACTCTCATTGACTTCACTGGGCTTTTGGTCAGGATCCAAGTTCTTTGTGTAAATTAGCTTTAAATATTTTTTTTCGGGGGATGGGGGGGGAGGAGGAAATTCCTACGACCATATTTTTTATTATTCCAATGCAATAAAATCTTTGTGCAAATGCAGTCTGAAGACTACTTAATGGCTATGCATCTAAAACATTCTTTGGAAAAATATGAATTTAGTGCTTCTGTCCTACAAATCAGAAGCAACACAGTTGTAACAAGAAAGATATATACTTTATTCATGAAGCTCTAAAAAGTCAGAATGGGCTCTTAATGACTCAAGGCATCATAATTCATTCTTTTAATTGTCTTAAACTGCTTTTTAAGTGTTATTGGATAAGGAACCTGACATCTTAAAAACTGCTGAAATGGTCCCACTAGGCTTCACAGAGACGAAGAAAATTCCAGCTACTTCATCCAAACTGGAGACATCTCACATTAAAACTGGGCCTAAAACACTTTTCATTTCAAAAGTGCAATCTATTACTTCCCCCACGTTACCTTTACTTTAACACGCACTTGCCTAGCCCATACTTTCAGTTTTTACAATCTTATTCTCATGTTTTGTTCTGCTAAATTTTCTGTGTAGTTTTATCACACATGATGCCATACAAAGGAAGAAATGTTTCTGTTGGGAGGTTGCCCATTGGCAGAAAAAAGCTGTGGTCTCACTGTAAAATCCCACAGACAATTTGCCACTGGTCTCGTGCATCCATTTTGGCTCTTGGGCTCCTTGCTGCTCTCCTCAATATGCACTGACAGGCATTCAAGTCAGTAGGTGACTCTGAGACCTGTGATGAAGAAGCACGCTCAGGCACAGAGGTGCTCTGAAAAATAATCTATATAGCTCAAAGCTGTATTTTGGTGTGCTCACCACATGGAATAAGGCAAGAACACATGGTCTGGGTTTAACCAGGCCACAACTTTAGTAGTCCAATTATATCCAAGGTTACCATTGAAATACAGCCCAGTGCTGACAGTGGCAGTCCACTGTTCCTTTGCTAATTCTTGAGGATGCTCTAACCACAGGTGGAGCCAATCATAACACTAGGAGGTTTTTTTGGGTACCTCCATCCGCCCACTAGCATCCCTCCCACTTTTGGGGGCTGAAGAGAGAGAAGATCTTAACACCCACTCCTCTGCAAGGACCGCTATAAAGTACATTGGCAGGATGATCCTCCCAGGGTATGTTCCAGCCCCTGGTTTGGATGTGTCCCCAAGGGGTTAGACACTTTGTCCCCATCCTGAATGGAGATACTGTTGGGATGCCCATTATGTTACCATTCTTTATTGAATCTGAAGCCTAAATCGGCAACTTCCTGCACTGGGCACCTGTCAAAAACTGTGACAACTAAATGACTCTCACATAGGTCCCACTGTGCCCTCTGGGTGGGGGGGAATCCCAGCCCTCCAGCTGTACAAAAAACCCCAACCCTTAGGTTTCACTGTGAGGAAGATGAAAAACCCAATCAGCTTCAAACGCCCTAGGTGGTATGGGGAAAAACTCCTTCCCAGTCCCGAAGCAGTGACCTATGTAAGGGAGAGAGGGTGCGTTGACCGCTGGACAGACTGACAAACAGGAAGTGGCCCTGAGTGCAGGGCTATTTTTATGGCTCCAAATCTCATGCCAAATCCTGCAAGACCTCCAGCCCATCCTGGAAGTCCTGTGGGTACCAGAAATCTCGCTGGACCTGTCTACCCTGTCCTTTATGCCCTGTCCCATCATGGGAGCCAAACTCAGCCCTCGCTAGGCTTGGGACCATCAACTTTTTAGTGCATTTGTCACAGTTCCCTACATGTACAATGCCAAGGATAGGGTTAACCCCTCTCCTATGCTGGAAGGACAAGAGCTCTGTGCAGATGGTATCCTCTGCATATGGATTCAGAGCAAATGACAGTCTTGTATTATTACTGACTGCATTCATAATGCAAACATATACAGGCAAAATTTATGGCCTGATTCTGCAAGTCTCATGTTAATAGTTACAATTTGCAGAGTAAGGAAGGCAGAATTAGGCTCAGAGTCTCATACCTTTTGGTGACACCATAACATTCCTCTATAATAACCTGTAGAACAGCTCGATAAAACAATGATTCTGTAGGGAGCTGAAAAAAGAAAATCAAAGAACAGCAGGAATGGAAAGTTGGCATCAAAATCAAGACCAGAGTACCTACAATAGTGTTGGCTGCCTTACCTAATTACTGGTTTGTATTCTCTCAAACCAGTCTTAATTACCTGGTTGAGAGGAAAATTTACTAATTTTCCTGTTTGCAAGTTAAAATGGTTCAGATAACAACATAACCATAATTGTGAGAAAAAATAAACACAGGAAACTGCAGAGTTTGGTAGGAAGTGGGTAGAGGGATAGGGATTAGAGAAAAAGAAGGGAAGATGGGCCAAATTTTGCTCTTCATTTGTAAACCCAGGGAACTATATTGCAGTTAATGGAGTTACTCCAAAATTGCATCATCATACTTTAGAGCAAAGTCTGGTCCAATGAATAAAAAAAAAAAAAAAAAAAGGCAAAAGGAAAACATACTACTGATGCCATAATGTTCTCTTATTTATAGCTACTTTATCTTGGTTCCCTGAAACACTGATATCCATGTAGAAAGCACTGCGCTTATAAAAACAGTGGAGTGCATTTAAAACTTCATACCTTTAGGTATGAAAGATGTGTTTACTTAAGAAAAGCTAATGTTTGTCAGTTAAAAACATAGGGCCAAATGCATCTCCTGTGTAAACCCACTGAAGCCAATAGGCATACAATGAGAATAAGTTGGCCTATAAATCTAGTCTGTTAAATACTTGTACAGTTAGTGTGCATACACAAAAATATGATAAAATACACAATAATGATTTAAAGTACTCAGAGAATAAAATTTAGACAGGGATTTAAAAATGAGAGACAGCTAAGATATTCCCGCTAGAAGCAAGGTGCTACAATAAATCATATAGCAATTCTCAGTCACGATACTTTCCTATCTTCATATCAAATACGGCAGTAGTACTGAGTGAAAAAGTTACTGGTCTCCACACTGAAAAATCAGGAAGACATATGGGATTTGCCTTTTGTATTTGTGATTACATGATGGTATATTACTTGTACTATAGTAAAAATATATTACATAGCTTCTGGTTTTAGGTTACCCAATATCTGTAGACATAATATGTAATATGTAATCATAAACTAAAGCTAAATAAAAATGCCATTACAAATAAATATTTTTCAGTGAAAAAACCCACTAAATATGCATGCTTATCCTGGTTTTTGCATTTCAATTTTCAAATACAGCCTATCAGTATGTAACTTAACTTAAAATATTATGTTAATTTGATTATAGGCTTTTGGAGGTTTCTCTGGTTAGATTGGTCCACCAATCATGCTCCTGCACTGAGTTTGCATCTGCTTTCTGAGAAAATGTAGACCTAAGAGTGAGTGCTGGGAGGGTAATAGGACTGTCTGGCCAACTACATTGCTCAACACGGTTTAGGAGTTTTGTCTGCAGTTTGCTGTACCAGATTCAGGAAGACAACCAAGTACCAGGCTAGGCTTCTGGTGGGGCAAAACATTGTTAATTTTCTCTAGTTACTAACCAAATTTTAACCACGGGATGTGATGCCAGAGAGCCAAGTATGTTTTAATTATTTACATTAAAATTAAAGAATTAAATATTCTTAAAATATAGGGGACTAGTTTACACTGTCATTTTTGTTGCAGTAACAGGAGTTAATTTCCTACTGTTCAACTTGTTTTAATAGTTAGATGTACATAAAGTTCCACTCCTCTTTTATTAAAATCAATTTTAATAAAAAATTGAAGAATAACTCTTTTCAGAGTTCCCCACAGTAATTTATGAACAATATTTTGGCCATTTCAGATTATTTCCTTTTGGACAAGTTTTTGCCTCAAAAAACACCACAAGTGGCATTATTGTTGGAAATCTCTGCAGAAACTACCAAAATGTAATGAGTTGGGAAGAGCCTGAACTAACTTCTTACTCCTACTGAGATGTTACTACACCCAAAAACATTACGGTTCCTCAGAATAAAGAGGTCAGTGAATCCTCTAAAGATGATGCATTGGGCCAGGAGCCTCTGTTGGACCAGTTTGCGTAAGAAAACACCCAAAGTTTAGAAGGGTAATTTTACACTTTCATTTTTTAAAGACGCACTTTTGGATTTGTGAAGAATATTAACCTGCATGATTAAGCACAAAAATAGCTTACGATTAAAATAAGATATTTTCATCTATATTAAATTTGTACTTTCTTTAAAATATGTGTTGGCTGACTCTTGACTGTCTGAAGAAAATAGATTCTTTAGCATCACTATGTGCAGATAAGGCAATAAAAATGCAATTTTGTGGTGCTGAAACATGATCAATCTGGCTTTGATTTATATTCTGTTAATTGTAGTGTTTTAGAAACCAGTAAATTGCAAGTTCAGGAGAAGGTCATGTATTAAAAGTATTCAAAAAGAGAAAACAGTTTTGTCATTAGAAGGGTTAAAATAAACATTACTTACCACTTGGCTGACTGCAACTCGTTCCAAAGCCTTTAAAAGTGAAGAAATTAAACTGCTATGTTTATTCTTTATCAGGACATTTTATAAACGTGTTATATAAAGGCTGGTGGAAAAGACATTTTATAAGATTAATTATGTGATATAACATGAGCGTGTACACTTAAGAGTGTTAAAACCATTAGGGGATGTTAATCAGTTCACTTCTGTTATTTAGGATTTATTTATAGGACAAGCAATGATAACGAAATGCATATATATGTATCCTCTTCAATTTTTGAAAGCACTAAGAAAAAAGAAATTTAATTTTTCTTGGCTATATTCCTATACAACTATAAGCATAAAAACAGCTCAATTTAGATACTATACTGTATTCTTAAATAATCTTTTAATTTAATGCACAATACATTAAAATATCTTTTTAAGTCTCTAGTGACTGCATGAATGTTCATTTTCAACTTGCAGTACTTAAAGTTAAACAAAATAAAAACTTTAGAGAGACTGCAGTTTAAAATGACACACAGATCCTGTAAAATAGAGTTTTCAGCCCATGAATCCTAATGGTGTGAGAGTATTTGATTTTTATGATCCAAAGAATTAAGAAAAAAATGAAATGAGTGGAAGATTTTTCTACAGTTGGAAAGATATTGTACTTATAGGAATTACAGCCAAAGAACATTCTCTGTGCAACCAAAGAATATGCAGTGAACACATTCTGTGACACTACCACAATATAATAAATAAATACCGCACAGCTTACTACTCATACCATCCCTACTCCCCAAATCCCCAGCACTGTTCCTCTCTCTATCACCCACTCCTCTTTCTTGTCCCAGAGGTCACTATGCTGCCAACCTGCACCCTGGACTTTCCTTCAGCTGTGCTCCAAGTAGCTGCAGTTCTCCCTTCCCATTCCTTTTAGAGCGTAACAGGTGCAATTTACACTACATAAAATCTACTTCCCCCCTTTACTGCCAGTGAAATAATTGGCTATTGCAGGTATTCCCTGTGGTCACTGCTGACCTCTTCCCTACTCCAGAAGTCTCTCCTCCTGCTGCACAGCAGCCTACAAGTCTCGGTGTCAGCCTTAGAAGTGAATGAGAACCCCAGCTAGAAAGAAGGGCAGCGTTACTGCTGTCCAGGCTGGAATTTGTGTTGCTGTTGCATGATTCCTCTTGTAATGATCAGGTAGATTGTGGCAGATACTGGGACGGGTTTCACTGTTAGCTACTCCTGTAACTCACTCTCTATTACTAACAGCGTGCTGGTGAATACCGATGACCAGCATCAGCCAGAGAGCAGCCGCTCTTCCTGCAAATATGCCAATGGAATAGAATCAAGTGATGTTGAGACACAAGTCAGCAAAAGCCAGCTGTTTACATGCTGGCACAGACCAGTGAGTGCTCTGGATGTGGATGTGAGTTCTCTAAGCCAGCCCCTATGGTGTCTGTGGCCTCCTGTAGTTCAGCAAATGGGAACTGCCATGCAAGTAACAACAGTGGGATTGTTCTCAATACATTGCAAGCTCCCAGAGAACACTAGCTGGGTCACTCCCGACAGAGGGAGTAGTGCTCTAACTGTTCTGCTCTGTCTGCCCCTTCCCTGAGCTTAATGGGATGAAACGACAAGCCTTCGCCACACACGTTCCCGAGAGAGTCTCTGGCGCAGGGATAGCACCTATGGGCAGAGGATAACTTCTTGGAATCCACCTTTCTAATAACTTCAAGAGAAAGTGTGGAAAGGGGAACATGATGATCTTTCTTTTGTGAACGTAAGTACACCGGGTGCAAAAAGTATATAATTACTGTGTGTGGCCAAAAGCATCTCCAGCTGATTGTTTGCCTCTGAAATATATTATTGTCAAATGGCAGCTTGAGCTTACTTGTCTCTCACTAAATAAGGCCTAGCCTACACTAGAAATTAGGTACATTTAACTACATCGGTAAGGGGTGTGAAAAATCCACAACCCAAGTGGTATAGGGAAGCCGACCTACGTCCCCACGTAGACAGTGCTAGGTCAATCTAGCTACTGGCTCTTGGAAAAGTGGATTACCAATGCTGACACGAGAATCCCTCTCGTTGGCATAGGTAGCATCTACACTGAAGCACTAAAGTGGCTCAGCTGTGCTGCTGTAGCATTTTAAGTGAAGATGAGCACTTAGAAAGAGTGGGAAATGGAAATGTTATAAGGAAATGAATGGGCCAATCTGACAATTGATCTAGGATATAATAGATAAGTTACTGGGACAACAGAAGATGGCAAAAACATTTCCTTAGGGCTTACTGATGATTTAGGGTATGGAGGTTCTAGAATTTACATTTTGGTCTAAATCCTTAAGCAGTTGAGATGTTTCATGCAGTTTGTTGAGGATGTGACATTTGGGGGCGAGAGCATCCTGTCTAATTGTCCTGACATGTTTCAGTCTGAAGATCTCTAACATTAGTTCTGATCTCTTTAACCTTAACATATGGGACTCAGTTGATTTTTGGCTGGGATTTGTGAGTGAGAAGCTGAAGTTGAGGCTAACAGCATCTCTTGTGGTGGGTCCTGGCAAAAGGGATAAAAAATCAACGGAGATTAGAGGTGGTGGTTTCCTACTGCCACAGTAGTTGAAGATTTGGGGTCATGCCCTTATCCTCAATTTAATTACCAATCCATCATGCTGTGCTGATGTAAAATGAGTGTACAGTCTCTTGGTCAAATGTTAGATGATTTCCTGGAGTAGGTCTACTCTGGTTTTGGGATTAGACAGGCCTGTTTATGGTTTTGTACAGTTAGAACATTGAGTGCTATGAACAAGGAATGGTTTGGGGGAAAGTCAGTGATGGTAGAAGAATGCCATCTCTTTTAAACCACTGCCACGAGCTGTTGCCCTAACAGATTACTTTATTTAAATTCAGGTCCACAAAATTGTGGCCTCTTTGGCCACTTTTAAAATAATTTTTTGTCTATCCTCATTGTTTCCTGCCCTCAGCAAGTACAAAATCTGCAAAGTTGGAAGGTTAATGCAATTTTTTTTTACCTATAATTTATCATGCTTACAACATTAATAATGTTATTCTGTAGAGTCTGGGATTTAAGTCATAGCTCTAGGATTACAAGCCAAAAACAATGAATTCTATAACATCTGGATAAAGCTTCCAGTAGGAAAAAAAGAAAAAGAACCATACTAAGCAGGCTGACATTCTGGCATTGCGACCACAGCACCAGCCCTCTTCCTTTAAATACCGGCACATGGGAAACCCCCACAATCCCAGAGAGCAATCTGCAAATGAGAGAAAAATAGTGTGTTACTTTATTAAATTCTTCTTCTCTTCAGGTAAATCATCTATTGAGAAAGACAAACAGTAGTTAGAGCATAGGAGCAGAGCTGTTGAACTGTTATTCCTGTCCAATAACAGAAAACATATTGGTGTTATGAAAAAGGTATTTTCTCAACAACAGATGTTTTTGCTTTAGGCTCCATTTTTGAAATCTTCATATTTTCCAAAGTTATTCCTCCAAGACCTAACCGAGTGAATTGTATGCAAAATCTGCTTTCTTTCTTTCTGTTTAATGTTCTTTAGAGATGACAAAAGAGTTTGCATTTAATTTTGGCAACCAACACATTGACATTCATCCCAAGATGCTGAGCTGGGCAGCTTGTCAATATAACAGGACGTATGTATCATTTACTGCTGGGCTTTTCTTTTACAGTAAACAATTTTTAAATAGTATTTTGGCAACTCATTACAGAAGATATGCTTGTTTACTAAAGTGCTGAAGGTCTGCTTTGTTGTTAGCCATTATGTTTGTTTTCCAGAAAGGACCAGCTGCAAAGGCTCTTGCTGCTTCTTCAAAACACTAAAGCATTTACACATCACAGATTGACTGAGTTTGGTTTAGTCTCATTAATGTTTCAAGTGACAACAAAGCTCCTAAATTAATGCTTAATCCTAATGCAATGTTGGGACAGCTAAACTGGCAACATTGTGAATGTTCATACTACCCGTGGTATGGAAAGTTCTTCTAAGTTTTCTTTAAAACACTTTGATGTCAGCTGACTGTTTAAATCATTCTGAACGTGATTTTAATACTTAAAAATGAAAACAAGTTGGATGGGATCCTGGCATTTCAACTTAGAAAGATGGCTCTGAAATATTTTAAAATTAATCAAGCAGATGAGGTTAAAAAGAGGACAGTGGAAATATAAGAGTCTTCAGATTTATAAAAAGTTACATGCATTCGAAGAATGGGATACAAACCTGCATGCAGAACTCTTTTCAAAGACCTGGCAGACAGAAAAAGGAGACTGAAATTGATAAAGGATAAAAAGACGAGACCAGTGGACTAACAGTGGGAGCTCCAAGCATTAGAGAATGAGACTAGTGAAGAGCAACCAAGAGAAAAAAAAGAGGAAGATGATCCTAAAACATTAAGATGATCTTTGAGGAAAAAAGATGAACAGAAGCCTTTGGTCTACAAGGGTATGTCTACGCTGCATTGGGAGGTGTGATTCCCAGCATTGGTAGACAGACTCGGGCCAGCCCTGCTCAAGTTAGCATGCTAAAAATAGCAGTGTGGATATTGCGGCACTGGCGGCAGCTCAGGCTAACCACCTGAGCTCAGAGCCCAGCATGTCAGGTGGCTAGCCTAAGCCCCTAGTGGTGCTGCAATATTCACACTGCTATTTTTAGCATGCTAGCTTGAGTAGAGATGGCATGAGTCTGTTTACTCATGCTGGGAATCACACCTCGCAACTGCAGTAAAGATATACCCAATGGAGTACTATGTACAGTAAAAGGGAAGAGAATAGTAGAGTTATGTCCAAGATAATTTATCTAATCCCTATTGATCTTTGTTTGCTGTCCTGGTCACTGATCCTATTTAGATTTCTAACAATATGATTTATTGTCAGAATATCAGCAAAGGTGTAATCTGTTGTGACATATACATTTCCCTGAATTTCCGTCACTACTGAGTGCAGTATCTACTATATCGATCCCCTCCCAAATTCCGCATTTTGTGAATTACTTTAAGTGAAGGGAACTGTTAATATGTGATTTTATATTGGAGGTAAAATTAGGATGTGATTTTATGAATGTACTAACTTTAGTCACTATACCCAATATCCTACTTAGCTTTACAGAAGCATGGTCTAACGATTAAAACACCTCTCTGAATCAGGAGATCAAGACTCCACTCCCAGCTGTCACCAGACTGATTGAGTGGCTTTGCTTAAGCCATTTAACCAAAGAAACTTAAAAAGATTTGAGGGTCATGGTGGATAATCAGCTGAACATGAGCTTCCAGTGTGATGTTGTGGCTGAAAGGGCTAGTGCAATCCTTGGCTTCATAAAAGGGGAATCTCGAGTAGGAGTAGAGAGGTTATTTTATCTCTGTATTTGGCATGTGCAACCACTACTAGAATAGTGTCCAGATCTGGTGTCCACAATTCAAAAAGGATGTTGATAAATTGGAAATGGTTCAGAGAAGAGCCATGAGAATGATTAAAGGATTAGAAGACCTGTCATATTGTAGATTCAATCTATTTAGCATAACAAAAAGAGAAGGTTAAGTGATGATTGAATAAAGTCTGTAAGTACCTGTATGGGGAACAAATATTTAATAATGGGCCCTTCAACCTAGTAAAGAATAGTATAACATGATCCAATAGCTGGAAACTGAAATTCAGACAGGAAATAAGGCATACATATTTTAACAGTGAGAGTAATTAACCACTGGAACAATTTACTAAGGATTGTGGTGGATTCTCCATCACTGACCATTTTTAAACCAGCATTGGATGTTTTTCTAAAACATATGCTCTACGAGTTATTTTGGGGAAGTTCTATAGCCTGTGTTATATAGGAGGTCACACTAGATGATCACAATAGTCCCTTCTGGCCTTGGAATCTATGCATCTATAATACAGAGATAATAATATTATTAATTTTAATGTATTAATTAATTTAATAATTAATATTACATATCACACAAAAGTGCTCTATGACTTCATTAATTAATGTACATACTGTGCTTTGAAATTATTTGATGGATTATGTTATAAAATATGCAGTATTATTACCATAACATAAAATCTATGAACACATATATGGGTGTGTTAGACAGACAGACAGACAGATAAGTTACACTCTGGAACAGAATGTATCTGCATGCTGGATATATGTGGGTAAGATTGGGAATTATCCTGAAGTTTAGGACCTTGTGGAAAGGTTTGCTTGATTACTGGGCTGACTGAATTTACCATGACAAAATGAAGGTTCATGTTTGAGAGACTATGTCTCTAGTATCCTAGAAAGTATTCACAAAAAAAAGTTTTATGACAATATTGTATATAAAATATATCAGGCCAGCTTAATCGCTGCTGTAACTATTGGCTACATCACAGAAAAATTTGGCAAATTTATTTATAATAAAGTGATGGTTAATAAGATTCTATGAAATACATTTATGTAAAGAAAACGACTGTTATAATTTTGTTGTTGGTTATGCAATAAATATTTCAAACAAAAATTGGCAAGCTCTGAAAAGAAAGAGCAGGTTTTTTGGAATTTTTATTCTCTCCTCTACTCTGTGAGTGTCTTCTCATTATCCCACGTCCAGTGAAACTCATCCCCAATACAAGCTAAAAATGCTATAACCTTAGCTAGGCTAACATTTATGTACAGTATCACTTATAAATTAATCTGAACCATTTCTATTTTCTCTGAACAAAATAATTAGTAAGTGCTGTCACCACTCATGATACTGAAATGCGCTGTGAGGAAAAATAATGCTCTAATACAGAATTTTCTTCTGGACCTCCCAATATAATTTATTTCGCCAGTGTATTTAGAATGTAAGCTCCTTGTGTCAGATTTTATGTGTTTTCTCCCATGTTTTCTTGTACACTCCCAAGCATACTGTGGGTGTTTAAAACAACAATTCAGCAGATAAGTAAGCATATATTTTTATGGGCCACATTTTAAAAACCTGGACACCCTTTTTGTGCCTGCCATTATTTGTAGGCTCTAGTAACATTATGATGTGTAATTACCTGATTGCTCACAGATGAGATATCTAACTGGCATTATTTTTGCCCTCAAAACTGCAGGACGAAGAAGGGAGACTGAGTTGATTCTGATTTAAAAGTCAGGTTTACAGTTATTTTAAAAGTCACATTGGGTTTCTTTTAAATATTTTGCAGTGAAATGTCCTTTACAAGATTATAGTTTGAATCTGTATGTCAGGTTACTAAGAAAAAACAAGTGTGAATCACAACTGTTCTAACAAAATCCTGAAGTGGGAGTTCAATAAATATTGATATATAAACACTGAAAACATTCAGGAATACTTTATGGATACATTATGAAAGATTGTATAGCATATAACTTTGAAAGAGACAGTATATTGTATATGAAGCAACTAACAAGACATCTTACCATTCATTATAGGGATATCTATAAGGCAGAACTCTTCTCTCTATACAACTTCTCACAAATTGAGTAATTCTAGGTAATGGAATGAAGCACGGAATAAGAGCTGAAGTATAATATAACTCTATTCACTGTTAATGAAGTAGATATATCGTGACGTGTAGGCTAACAGCTTACAAAAATCCCACAGCACATGTGTAGCAGAAGGAATAGCCACAATGAGCATACAAGAAGGAGCTGCTATCAAAACAGCTAATATTCAGGCTGAATTCTATTCTGTTCTATTGAGGTTTATAGGCTCTTCATAGTACACTGCATTTCTGATACCACGCAATATACAGCGTAAGGGAACATATGAGGTATGACAGAACTGAAGCAATGCTATCCCATGAGTACAAGTCTCCCAATTCTGGAAGGCACCTGAGCACATGCTTTAAATCCCACTGATTTTAATGGGCCTTAAGTATGTGCCTAAATGCTTGCTGAATGGAACAGTTTGGTAAATCATGATTTAAGCAAATAAAATTAAGGGATGTTCGACTGGCTCCAAGATGCATCAATGGTCCAACAACACAAATAAAGGCATTGATTATGCAAAAATGCCCAAGGCCACAGCAGGAAAAGCATTCTGATGTACTGTGATGAAAACAATTCCCTCCTCTAGCCAAAGAGCACAAGTCCTACTTCTAAATCCAGACAAAGGGAGGTAACATCGGTGGGTTTGTGGAATACTTTTTGTTTTCTAAAAGCAGTTATTTGAATTAGCTACTTCTCCATTCTGTTTGTTTCTATGGGCTAAGTAAGTAGTTACCACACACAAAGGGGAGGGGGAAGTAAACTATCATCAACTGAACATGGGAAAAAAACTAACAGTTTTGAATGAATGAATTTCTTTCAAGTATGTTGAATTATGTCTTTCCATCTCTACTGGGAAACCAACTACTAGTTATGTACTTTTAATATTATTGCATTTGGATTACTTTCTAATGCATTAATTTATTCTTGAAGGTTGTGTGTTTACTGTTATCTGATCTTGATTTTGTAATCCTGGTTTTATGGTCTTCTATAGACTGACAATCTGTTTTTAACTACTATTCTAAGGTTTTGCAGAGAGATTTTAGCTCCAACTACTTTGCCTACATTTTTGTAGCATTGCAACTACCTTAGCACTTATATTTGGAATGTCCATTTTATATTCTATTTCAGCGTAATTTGTAGTTGATGGAATTCTTTTCCTGTACTTAATTGTTCCCAGTGGGGAAAAGGGAAGATGCAAAAGGATGTTTGATATATATAAAATGTCGCTGATGATTCGATTAAGCAAGAAGTATTATCCAGAAAAAAATATACTTTTGGATTTTTGTCAACCACCCCCATTCTCATAATACATTTTAATTCTTTCAGCATACCGTAATGGGGGAAAAGAGCTTCACACTCACCCTTGTCAACCTCTTCATTCTATTGCATAGCTCCCTTGACACGGATTTGTTTGGTCAGCATTTCATGGCTATATAAGAGTTGTATAGCTAACCAAAACTAGTATGTGTGGATAGAAAACAGTGCAACTTATATTACGTGGCCAGGGTGTAGAACACTAAACATACCCTATTTACTGCCTCTTTTGGTGCTTATAGAAAAAAAATATTTGGCAGTGCATATAAGAGCAAAGGATTTTATTGGGTTGGGGAATCCTGAGTAGCCTTTTCTTGTATTTGCTATTCCACTCATATGTGTGAAATAGGCCACAAAAAAAAGTGTGGTACCCATCTTCTTCAGTATGGTCAATTTTACCTAATGCAATGTATTGCATCAAATGTATAGGAAAACAGTGGGCCTCATTCTTCTATGTTGCACGCTGTACCTTGTATAGATTTTTCTACCTGTGCAGAGTGAGTGTAAAATACCACCATTCTAGTATGGTAACATTTTAAATTCACTTTGAACAGACATAAATGACTTTGAAAGGTGCAAAACAGGGAAGAATCAAGGCCAATATGTTTTATTCCTGTAGCTCAGAAAGTTCCAGAGTGTATTGCAATTTCTTGTTTATTTCCTGTCCCAGTGTTTTTGAAGACTCGTTTGCATTCATTAAAATGTTTTCTTTCTGTTTCCCAGTGATTCGCAAGTGTTATGCATAGAAATACATTCACATGTTTTCCTTTGCACCTTCTGAAACAGAATGGTTTATTACCAAGCAAATAGCCCTAATGCAGGCATTTTTTTTTACGAAAATTTTCTTACAGACTCATTTTAATTTATTTAACACTAAATATTACTCACTATAGCAAACATAATTCATACCGGGTGGCAAGACCATTATTATCTAAATCACCGATGGATTATTTAAACAGTACAAATCTGATTTCTTGTTTTATGGTTTTCAATAACATGTAGATGATTTATAAATTCTGGTTTGGAAAACTGTTTTTTTTTCTTCAGATCGATAATGACAGACAGTCAACACAATCAGTTATTACACTATGCAAAGTACTATAAAAATAGAGGCTACTTGTTTCCTTCAACTGGCTGATGGCGTTTTTCTGCACATCTTATTTTTTAAGACATTAAGCTATTCGAATACATACATAACTAAAAATGGATGGAGGTGAACTGTGATTTATTTTCTAGTGACTGAGTCCATCAGTTTGTATATAGTATGTGGCAAACAGAAGGTAGAAATAACCTTTTAATGTACAGGCCGAACTGCCAACTCTACTCAGGATTGCATTTTGTTTCAGAAATTATACTCTCCAAAGGAAAACAACTGTCATTTACATCATTTTTAACCTTTACCTTGGCTGAGGCAATTTGTTACTGAAGTGTTGTGAAATATCAGTCTCTTAAAGTGTTTCTGCATGAGTAGAACTTGAAGAGAAAGAAAGCTCCTTCTAATTTAGTACTGACATAACTATACTACTACTAAACCCAGAGCTTGTATAGTCTGAAAGCATTTTAATAGCTTTTAAAGTGACACTGACACTTTAAACTTGGCTTTTTTACCAAAATCACCACTGAAATGTAATAAAACTGAAATCTGATTCCAAATTGGATTTATCTTTCTCCATTTTTGCCACTTGTTTTTATACTGGTCTTGCTATAATAAAATCAGTGTTGTTGATTGATACCTCTTGGTACTATCTAGTTCACATGGACCAACATGGCGACATCATCTAATCTATTCTGTATGCTTATGAGCACCTTTCCTCTTCCACTGCTTAAGAAACAGCATTTGCTAATACTGAATGGCTGCTGTAATTTATAAATGTACAATGCAACAAATATTAACCAACGCACAATGTTACTTTTATGCAATATTGTTTAACATATTTTGTATGTGTTCATTGTTATTCCTGAAAAGAGGCATGTTTCCTTTTTATATTTTGATGTTATACATACATTACATCACAAAACCCAGACCTCGCATCTCCTTTTTTTTTTTTTTTTTTTGACACTCAAGCTCTAGAGCTCCTGTCCATTTCCTTTTAATGTTTCAATTTTCACTACATTCCTTCTACCCCAAAAGTCCAAATTCTCTGTTTGCACTTCCAAATGTATTTATTGAGCCTAAATCCCTAACTTACCCTTCTACTTCAGACTAGGACTCAGTGCGGAAGTTGGAAACGTAAGAACCTCAGACTCTTGGACCAGATCCTTTAAGGTCATGGAACTACACAAATTTACATCTGAGTATGGATGAGGTTCTAGCACCTTAGTGGTTATTTGTAACAATGTTGGGCACATGATTTTCAGACAGAATGTGATTTTTTGAGTTAACAGTGTTCCTTTAAACAGCAAGGATCCAAATACCAACATTATTTTTGAGGCAACAAATAGAACTTCAGTATGAGCCTGTGTCCTCCACCATCCATTTTAACACACACAGAGACTGTCTAAACTTCTCTGGTCTTATTTATATACCTAAAAAGTCATAATGAAATAATAAATTAAGTTATGGTAAGACCAAAATCATCACATAAACCTGTGTTGCTAAATAAGTAAATATTATTAATAATCACAAATGAGCAGCAGATATTGACAAAGAAAATTGCTATTGAACTTGTTGACAAAACTATATCCTGGGTCTGGATATTAAAACAAAGTCCTACAAAAAGATAATTAGGTATTGTTTTATTTTCGTCAAAAGTCAATGAAGTCTGATTTAGAGTCAGAGTCATCTTGCAAGACAGAGCTCTCTACCATTGTTTATATACAATATTATTTTATTTGAGATGAGTTAGGAGAGGGCAGGGAGGTATCTTTAAAAGGATTCCTTGAAACGGATGTTTTCATTTCCTCACGTACCAAGAATACAAAACCTTGAGTTCAGTTACTTATTAATTTTGTTTACATGTCAACTGCATGTTTTTACTGCACAAATCCAATGTATATGAGCATTTACAATCCCTTTCTTTTGTCACAAAAATAATGAGGTGCAAATAAAAGCAAAAAAAGAAAGAAGCAAGAATATTTTAAGGATCCATTTCTAACCACTTCTGGACTGCTACAGAATATCCCAAGGCAAAAATAAAATCAGTGCCAAGCCTGCAGAAAACACACAACTGACTGAAGATCAGATACAGCTGTCAGTGTGAGGTAATTGTAAAAGAACTGCCAAGCACATCGAAAAAGCTCCGTATTAATCACGTACTTATTGGCAGGGATTGCTTTGGGATTCTGGCCAAAGTCAAATAGTGAAGAGTAACATGATATAGCACCTAAAGCTTGTACACAGCTGAATCCACATAGCTGGCACCAAGATCTGCTCATCAGCTATTTAATTACAAAGACCAATACCTGGGAGGTAACCACCATAAAAATAATTTTCAAGCTTGTGTGGTTCATGACACATTAGTGGTTAAGATAAAGCCAGTCATAACAGATGAGGTGAAAATAAACAAATCTAGTCCTTCATTCCTATTTTAATTTTTAAAGTTGTTAGAAAAGAAGCAAAAGTGTACGGCCCATGACCAATTTCATTACTATCATGTAATAAATTGTGACCTAGAGTCTTGATAGTGTTTCCTTCTGTGTAACCTGAGCTTTACTTTCTTTGAAGAAATATGGTTAGCATTCCTATAAGTATATGATTAAAATATTCTACAGAAATAATAGCAGCATGAGTCATATGATAATTGTATGTGGTATTATTTTCTGTTTTTCTCCCCCTCCCTCATTCTTCTCTCTTTCCTTCTGTCCTGTTCTTGTTACTTAGATTCTTTTTGATATTTCTGTTTAAAATGTTTTCTGTATACAAAGTAAATTTTCCCCCTAAAACTCTATAATATCAGTAATACATGACGTCCTAATATATATATATATATAGAAAAAGAGATAAAAAGACCAAAGAAAGTTATAATGTGATAACACAAAATCATCAGTTTTTATTATATATATTACAATAGAGTCTACAGGCCCCAATTAAGATTGGCTCTGTACAACCATATTGTGAAATACAGTCCCTGACTCAGAAGCTTACAATCCAAACAGACAAGACAGAGAAAAGGCGGTGGGGAGAGGGAAACAAAGTCAATGAAAGATTAATTGACTTGCCCAGGGTCATATAGCAGCTCAATGACAGATGGGGAAATAGAAACCTGGTCTACTGACTTCCATTCCAGTGCTCAATCCACTGAAACATGCTACCTCCCCAGCAAGCATTGCCTCAGTCAACAAGCATTCTTAAATCTGTATTTATCACCCAATATTACTGGAAAAGAAATATGAATTGTGTCTCGCATACATGACATTGTAGAAATGTGTGATCTTACTACACTGCAAATTGTACTTCCCCCGGTGCAGAGGTGAACAGAGACAACACTCACTCATTGCTTTAATCTTCAAACCAACCAGTATAATAAATCAAAGTTATCAACCATAGGAAATGTTACCAAAAGGAAACGGGATTAAATATTTATAATAAGAGAGATTAATAAGGTGAGAATTCAAATTCTTTGCTAAAATTATATAAAAACATTTCTTTTAGAACTGTGACCTAAATTATTACTAGTCAGATTTTACCTAAAACTAACACTTCCTAATCCTGGTGCACACTGATATAACTCCAACAACTATATTATTTCTTAACAGTAACTGGAAACTCCTACAACTATTAGCTCCGACATAGCCACATATACTGAGTATTATAAAAGCTTCACTTATATGAAGATTTATTAAATGCTAGTATATTTCCAAACATCCTAAATGCAAAAACATTCACTAGTAAATAGTATTATACTCTGAACCTGAAATTGCAAATCAGATATTAAAAATTAAAGAGAGAATGGTCAGTGAAAAACAATTCAGTAGCTTCAACGAGAGTCAATGACACACACAAAAACAGAAACTGTCCTAAAATATATAAAAGTTTGAGAATACTACACAATATTTTTATATGACCTTCTTATGGTGTAATAAAATATTTTTGAAAAATATTTTTCACTTATAAAGTGATTTTCTTCTCATAGTATTTACAAATGTCAATGAATTAAACCTCACAGCATACCATGCTATATATATGCAACATCACACACAAATCCTGTTTGGCAAAGATAAGATTAGAACCAAAACCTCATGACTCCCAATCTATTTTTCTAAGTTACCTATTGATATGATATATCTATCAAACCCCCAGTCACTGAAGGTTTCTAGGTAACAGTTCTGTGCTTCAGCTGCAGACCAGCTCCATTATGACAATGACAGATTTTTGCTAACTGTCTAAAATTGGTTAAAATGTAAAGTAAGTTACCTAAGACACTTAATTTAAATAAAAATATTTTTAAAATCTGGAATACTACGATTTGAAGAAAGTATTTAGGATCAATCATTTGAATATACTGTATAGTCATCCAACAGGCAGAATTAGAGTGACCAGATGTCCTGATTTTATAGGGACAGTCTTGATATCTGGGGCTTTGTCTTATATAGCTGCCTATTACCCCTCGCCCCGTCCTGATTTTTCACACTTACTATCTGGTCATTCTAGGCAGAATATCATTTAATTCAATTATTTCTCCTTAAGAGAAGAGCACTGTCACATTATCTTGGCTTGTAGTAAATTTGCACTTCAAACTCTGTAACAAGCCATATGTCTTGTCTGCAGAGAAAAGCTCTGCATTTTCAGCTAGACATAGGATTCTTCTTCACTTACTTCCTAAACACTTCCAAAGTGCAGCTGTGTTGCCGTTAACCAGAGGATGCTTTCCAAACCAGAGGTGGATGACTTTCAATGGCAGAAGAAATGACTCCTGTACAGTAGGACTGATCCTGCTACTTTTATTGCGACAGAACTCCTCCTGAAGAAGCTAATAACCTTTGTTTGTGTGTGTGTGTGTGGAGGGGGGGGCAGTGGGGATACATTTTTGTAGCAGTTACAATTGGCTGGATGCTATACAAATAAATAATGTATAAATGATGTCCCTGACTGAAAAACATACACTAAAACAGACAAACATATGAAAGATAAGGGAAATAGGTACAAAACAAGAAACAAGTAATGTTCAGTGTAACAAGTGACCATATTTATACAACACTTTTTTCTAATAATATTAGAGGTATAGATTATCTCCAGTTTCTCCTCAACTTTGCTATTAGTCAGTAAATTTCCCACCTCTGTCATGGTAGAAATAGATCTTCAGAAACAAATAGGAAATATGCTTCAGTAAACACAGTGGAGTATGTATGTGTCCGTGTACATTTTGTATAGTGTTTTGGGATTCTCTGTAGGAATGGTACTACAATGTATCATCCAAAGAACACTACACAGTACATTTTACTCACTAGTGCGCTGAAACTCACAACATACTGTGCACAAGTGAACTGCTGGGCCCACATGGAGCCCTGTGAAAGTCAATTAGCCTCTGCATGGATTTAACATGTGTGTGTGCTACATTGTAGGATTAGGGCCTCATTAATTACATCTTTCTATGTTTATGTTAAACTATAAAAGACAGTGTACAAACTGAAATCTATAAAACGTAGCCTTTATCCACAATGAATAGAAAATAGGGGCTAATTTAAATATTGCATCGTGGAAGTAACATTATATCTAATGATGGGGAAAGTTTTTTTTTGTGACAACTTTTTTCAGCTTTCAGGAGAAAACTTTCTATGTTTGGTGTTATATGAAAGCTAAATATTTTGTTTGTTTTTCCCCAGCCAAATATGACAAAATATTTGTTTGGCTGGGTTGGGATAATAAGAATGTAAAATAATAGTAAGAAAAATTGGGTTTAAGATAGTTTTTACGTTTAGACAACTAAAATTTATTTTAAAAATTGGAAGATAATTTGATTAAACATTTTACTTATTTCCAAAATAAATTACATTAACACACATGAATTACACATGGTCAATTATATACTGAACATGTGCAAATCATCATTTTTTATAATATTTAAGGTTTCCACAAAGATTCATGTTATAATTCTTTACTACTGTTGGAAAAACAGGCATAAGTTCAAAAATCATATACACTGTGCTTTGGACAAACCCAATGGCTTTCAGAGTACACATATTCTGTTTCTTAGGGAGGATTTACAAACAATGTAATAAAAAGCCATAGTGACAGTTTGCTTGAACAATATTGTGTAAAATTCTGCTCTCAAGATAGAAAAATGACTTTGATAATAAAATAATGCCTGTCTCAGTAACCCTTCCTGTCCCCCATGATATATTTTACTACAACTGACTTCAAAACCAACTATTATTTTAACACATATATTGAAGTTTTTTCCTTCTGTACTGTGTAATTTTTGTTTCTTCTGAATATTCTGACTTCTAATTTAGAATCTTTTTAATCATTTACCTAAATTTTCAGTCAGCTTTCTTAGACTAACCAGTTATTACTCTGCCAATATCTGTTTCATTCCAGAGAATGGATTGTTAAAGTATTCTTTTGAAGTTCTTTCAGGAGAGCAAAAACTGTTTGTCTGACATTGCTGGATGTGCTTAGCATGAACAGATAATGTTCTTAGGTTATTAGCTGAACTGGCGTAGAAGAATGGGACATGATAGATAGTGATCCATTTTCATTTGTATACATAACTAAGTCTGTAACCTTTCTGGTCCTTTGGTAGTTTTCTTTGGTAATGATCTACACAGGTCTACATTTTTCTTTGTATATGATCTGAAATATTTTCTATCTCTTGTAGATGTGTAGGAATGCTGGCACAGGTGGAGAGGAGATCAGATGAGAAACTTCTGCATCTGTGATAGAAGATAAGGAAGAGAGAGTTGGTTATGGGGGGAGAGGAAGACAAGGCTAGATGAGGAGAGGAGGAAGGACATGTTATATTTTGTCAATTGTATCTTCTTTGCTGATGAGATTAACCAAATTCTGACTAGATTGACTACTTCTATAATAGCAGATCCATGTCAGAGCAGGTACAAAAGCAGCATCTTCTCTGGTATAGTTTTGGTCACAGTCACTCTTAGATGTTCTAGAACAGTGGCTCTCAATCTTTCCAGATTACTGTACCCCTTTCAGGAATCTGATTTTTCTTGGGTACCCCCAAGTTTCACCTCACTTAAAAACTACTTACTTACAAAATCAGACATAAAAATACAGAAGTGTCACAGCACACTTGTTCTTGAAAAACTGTTTACTTTCTCATTTTACCATATAATTATAAAATAAATCAATTGGAATATACATATTGTACTTACATTTCAATGTATAGTATATAGAGCAGTATAAACAAGTCATTCTATGAAATTTTAGTTTGTATTGACTTTGTTAGTGCTTTTTATGTAGCCTGTTGTAAAATTAGGCAAATATGTAGATGAGTTGATGTACCCTCTGGAATATCACTGCATACCCCCAGGGGTACACATACTCCTGTTTGAGAACCACTGTACTAGAAGTGCTGGGGGAGCTTCAGGCTGGTAAAATCTACACAAAGTCCATTATTGATGCAGATTGTCAATACATCTCTTTGGAAAGGAAAATTACCACAATCTTTCAAAATGTACAAGAAACAAACTCTTCCTATTGAAGGTCTTGCCAATCACAGCCCTGCCCCTAACATTGTGCGTTGCGAAGATTATTGAGAAGGTTGTGGAAAGACAGATCTGTCATAATCTCAAACATCAAGAAAGCAGCAAAAACAAGGGAGTACTCAGTATAAGTCCTTATTTGGGCAGAAGTGGTGTGAGTCTTCTTTATGTATCTGATACCTAGATACTGTGGCGAATTGCATTCTAAATTAGAAACACAAGCAGACAAAATTTAAAATTTCAAAATTGTCCAAGTGACTTAAATGACCGAGGCACTTCCAATGAGACTTAAGTTCCTGAGAGAAAATGGGATTTAGGCTTCTAAATCATTTGGGAAATTCTGAAATTTTTACACAAGATGCTGAGATGACAAATAATTTATATGAATACTTTCAACCTGATTTTTATTTAGATATGTCATGGAAAATATGTTAGTCTTTTTGGTCAAAAATCTCCTTCTGTAATAAAGCAAGCTAAGGTATCCAAGGCAATTCTTTCAGAGCAATCAGCTGCCTTTGAAACCATTGAATAGATGTTTTGTTTACATGTCTGAATCCTGGATAAAGTAGATGGAATTCTGTTAAAGTGACTCCAGTCTTTCCTCTTGAAGAGGTCCCCAAGAATGGTATTGGGCAGTTGTTTAAATGTCCTTTAGTCAGATGGACAAACATACATACACAAACTTGAATTTCTTATCCAGTCTTACATCCAGTAAAATACAGTGCATTACAAAGTCTTCAGATGTGGTTTAATTTTTAAGTATCAGCTAGATCTACAAACGCGGATAAAGAAAAGTAGTGTAGTGGTTTTATCATGAATGTTTAAATCTGAACAGTCTGAAGTATGAGATAATTCCAAGTTAAAGATTAAAGCCAATGGTGCTACCATGATTTACATCACTAAGTATCTGGCCTGTAGTGCACTGTAACCATAGAAATAGTGAATTAAGGTTGCTCCATATTTTTCATCCATTTAAATAACTTTCACTAATATTAAATGAAATTACAACAAACCTGTATCGATTAGAGTTAAACTTGGATCAAAACAAAAAAACAGTTAAGAAATATTTATTTTCTCTAGCCCTGAAATACTAGAGATTGCATATTATAAAGGGATACCAGAACTTTGTAAGCTGTTGGTCCTAAACTAAAAACAATGTAATACCATACTTTTAAAATTGTATAGTCTATAGTATAGAAGATATGAATGCAAAACTGTGTTCAAGATTTGGTCATGCAAAATACTTCTTTACATATATGCTTTTTCTCAGTTAGGAAAATGAACTCCCAGCACAATTTTAAGTAAATGTAAAAACAGTTATTTAACACTAAACTGCATTTGATACCCATTTAATGATGCTTCATCACTGTTTGTAACTAAACAAAGAATCAGCCTTTCATTTAATCTTTTTATTTCACTGAAATGGTTTCAACAGAAAGTAACTTACTGCATTCTTAGATGGTAAGATCTTTGGAACAGACTATGTCTTTTTTTGTGTCTGCCTGTGCATACACGATACCCAGAGCCACTGGCGAATCGGGGCAACTGCCCTGGGCCCTGCACTTTGGGGGGCCCCACGCTTTGTGCTAGGACTGGCAGGGAGGCAGGCGGCTGCAGCCCACCTCCTAGCTGCATGCTGAGACCCAGTGGGAGGTGGGCGGCTGCCGCCAGGGTCCCGGCTTCGCCCTGGGCCCCCTTAGGGTCGGCCCTGATGATACCTGGTACATTCTGGACACCACTAAAAGATAAATAGCCAGACCTATTTTTGCTTAACTTCCACAGCATCTGGCAACAGGCCAAATCCTAGTTCTCAGGCTCTGCAGAAATGGAAAGAGCCACTTAAACAGTCACTCTCCCTAGCAACAGCTACAGACTTTAAAGTTCAGACAGGTTCTTTGAGTCTGTAGTATGTTTATCTTAAAAATCTGCATTCTTTTACTGAAAAAAGTTTATATGAAATATAATATATGAAAATAGATTCCTCCCCCAATATTCATCCTAGGCACCTATGAGTCATCATTTATTGTGGAAACACTTGTTTTCACCAGATATACTCCCTTTTATAATTGACAGAAAAATTTACAAATACAGATTAAATCGAAGATTTGAAATCCTTTTTGTTCTGTTCATTCATGAAAAAATAAAACAAAAAACACTTTTATTTTAAACTGGTCACTTCATGGGGGAGATTGTTAGAGAGCCACAGACTACAGCATTGTCTCGAAATGTAACAAGATGATGATTTTTAAATGTTCCAAAACATTTCTGATACATTTTGATTTAAAATATCTGTATTTTCTTGACAGTCATTTATTAGGCCTCTCACAAATTCAATGAAATATCGCAAACAAGCCCTGCGCAGCAATATCTAGAGAAGGTCTGGAAAGAAAATCAGGCTCTTTGTTCTTTTGCTTGGAATAGTTTTCATGTCTTGCCATGGTCTCAATGATGGTTGTTTTAAGATAGTGAACTATGGAATATTTTTGAAAATACAAGCAGATATCTGCAATGCTTAGAAGGCAGCCAAGCAAAATACATGGCTCCTATCCTATAATACTTCTACAGCAGTGATTAATCCTGCATTTCTACAGAATGCAAAAATAAGGAGTCATTATGTTTCTCTAGTGCGTTCGTCTAAGGAGCTACTCAGCCTACTCACTATGGGGGACTTTTTTGTCTCCCTGCATTCAATTTATTTAACATCTTTTTTATTTAGCTTTCGCAAATTTATTGAAATTCTTAAAATAAAGTATGCCTTCTTTTGCATCCTTTTCATTTCCTTTAATTATGTTTACAAGCTTATAAAAGTTAGATGTTAACAAGTGTAGCCAAAGTTTATATTTACCTGGATCAAGAGTCTCAAGGCTCTTGTTCCTTTGCAGAAAGCCTGTTGCAGACATTCAGACATGGACTATGCCCATAATTATGTTATCTGTGCTTTATTTACTCTTTTTGAACATCTCTCAAAATGACTTACTCTTCAAAGGTACTCTTCAAAACTTCTAGTAAGCCTTTCAAATTCATCAGTCTGGCACATATCCCTTTCTTACTAAACTACTATAGAAAAATGGCCTCATCTAGCAAACCCCTATTATCAGGATACTTTTTACTACCTTGAGTAGTCACACTATAGTCAGCAGAGGCTTTAAGTCCCATTTAAATCAATCGAACTACACATAATAATACACCTAGTAGTGAGCATTGTAGCCCTATGCAATCAAACTATGAAATAATGATCTCTTTAGCAATATACAGTGTAGCTGTAGCCATTTCAGTCCCAGGTTATTAGACAGACAAGGTAGGTGTCGGTCCCTTACAATATGTGCTAACTACGTATGCTAAATAATCTGTTCCACCACGCATTTTGCTGTGACGGTGGGAGTTCCTTTCTGAGAACTGAAGAAGAGCTCCATGTACTCAAAAGCTTCTCTCTCTCACCACCAGAAGTTGGTCCCCCCCCAAAAAAAAATTCATCTCACCCACCTTGTCTCTTTAGTGATGGCAGTTTTGGTGCATCTGCTCTGACAACAATGGATACTGTATCGGAAAACTCCAACTCCCTCTGTGACCAACCAATAATGTTTATATTTTTGAGGGATTGGCAAAGGGAAGTTAAAGGTGACTCCCTTACAATGATGTTTAATTCACATTTCCCTTCTTCTTTTTTTCATCCCTCTTAGGCCAAGTGCCACCTGTCTGGCCCATTTACCTGGAGACATATGGAAGTGTGAGGTAGGAAGGCTCTTCAAAAGCCTCAGAATAGCTGCAAAACTGATCCAGGAAGATTATTTCAACCTAATGACCAACAGGAAACAGAAATTTTCCTGATACATTGCCATAAGGACTTATAAAGAGTAAAAATCCTACAAAAGGGTAGCTACTATATATTCTGAGATTAACTGACTCAATTACATTCCAAATTTAACTTTGGAAACAGAAGCAGTATCTAAAAGAATTAAAAGAATACATTATGCCAGCAGCTGCTATGCAAGAGGGTGAATCTAGAGCACATATAACAAGACTCAGTGAGGAAAAGCTCAAAGGAATCAACTATAATAATCACTAAGTACCTTAATCCATAAAGAAATATCTGTATAAATGACCAATTCTACTTAAATGAGGAAGTCAGAGTAAGATTATTTTAAGAGTTGTCAAAATATTCCATATTAACTGAAATGTACTAGTTGATGCTATTTCTGATAACACCAGTAAAATTCTTAGACAGGAGTTAACTGAACAAGAACTCAAGATTATTCAGTATCTTCCCTCTAGTCCAGTGGTCCCCAAACTTTTTATCTCCCCCCCTCCCCGGGGCTGAGAGCAGGGCCGTGGCAGCCGGGGAACCCTGGGGCCACGGCCAGGAGCCAAAGCCGGGCCTGAGCCAAGCCAGGAACCGAGACCAGGCCAGGGGCTGCAGTTGGGGGTCGGGGCTGAGAGCTGAGGCTGTGAACAGGGCTGTGGCGGCCAGGGGATCCAGCCAGGGCCAGGCCAGGAACCACGGCCGGGGGGCAGGGCCAGGAGTCAAGGCTGAGACCAGAAGCGCAGCTGGCGGGGGCGGAGCAGAGCTCGGGGCAGAACGGGGCTGGATGGCACTCCCACCCTGCTCTCCATGGGGGCTGGCCTGGGCCCTGCCACACCCCCTGGAATGTTCTTCCTCACCTCCCTGAGGGGACGCACCCCCCAGTTTGGGTACCTCTGCCCTAGTAAATCACAGTGAAGGCTCTCACAGTTCTATGGGGCGAAAATTCTTCCCATAATAATTGGAGATATAGTCCCTTTCCCATAATTCTTGACCAAACTTTTCTGCAGAAGGATCAAGCATACTTAAGGGAGACAGAAAATTATAGCCCATACATATACTGACCATTGGACCCAAGACCATGCCTAATTGTGCTTTATACTTTAACCCCACCAACTCCTAAATCCTCAACCAAACACTGGGAAAGGGGTAAATACAACCTTGCAAAGCTGTGACAACACCATTATAATCTTCCAGTTTAAGAAAAATACATGGAATTACTGCCTGTCAACAGCACCCCCAGATGGGGAAAAAGAACTTGCAATAATCATGATGGCTCAGTAATCAGTGAACCGCTGCATATTCACATTTCCTGATGAATCCACTAGCCAGGCCCACTAAACACTGCATGTTGCATCACCAAAAGGAGAAATTCTCTTCCTATCCACAGTCAATCATTATGTGTGAAGGGACAATAATTTATTGGATTCAGCTATGACAACCTTCGGCATTAGATAGAAAACAAGTGCCAAGCAATACACAAGCCTCTCAATCTGGACAACCGTCAGCCCATAGCAGCTTTTGTGAGGGCTGGCACATCTATTTCAGTCAATACCTATCTGGCATTCACAGAAGGGAGGATGAATAGGAAAAAGTATTGCTACTGGCAGAAGGAATGGGCAGTTTTTACACTCTCAGACCTGGTTGTGAGAGCTAATCTATTAGACCAGCAGTTTTTTAAATGTCAGTCCCAACTGGTTCTGCAGCACATGAAGAACCATGGTTAGTATGGTGTCATGGCAGGCAAACTCACACTGGACCCAATTTGTCAGGGCTAACAGATACAAGTTTCTGCAGGAACAGGCAATCTCTTTTGCTACATTATTTTCCCTCTCCCTGGAATTATCCTTCTGGGCTCAACAAGGGTACATCTAGACTAGAGGAAAAGGTGCATTTTGAAATAGATAGCCAAGTAACTGATCTGAAAAAATACATATTTTTCCCTAATGTAGTTTTACCCCTAGGTCTTCTCTACCCTGGATTTTTTTTTTTTTTAGCCTTGTTAATAGATTGTTATTCCCCTTTAGAAAAATGCTTTTGGACAAATTATAATTTGATCTGTCTGGGAGGCAGTGCCACACTGCACTGGCCCAGGGAGAGCTGTGGCAGGGATTATGTGTTAGCTCTGGTGCAGAAGGGTAATGGACTCTGATGGTGCAATCTACATAACCCTGGCAACCTGGCCAGCTCCAGAGGCCAGCCCACAGCAGGGGTAGGGAAGACCCATGATCCCATTGCCTCCCCACTGCCTTTGAGACAATTTGTTTTCCTGGGAGTGCATGAGTGGGGAGTCTTTGCATTCCCCTGATAGTAAGAACTGCAACTGGCTCTAGTGCTGGTCCTTGTGCTCTTGCCCCTCCACTATGTACCTATGCAAGAGAAAGGGACAATCTGGCTTTTTTGTGGAAAACATAGTTTTAGACGCTATAATAAATAATTCTGCAGTAAAATTCTGAATGTCCTAATTTTCTGAGCATGATGGAATAGGTTCAGTGTTCTCTCCCAGGAGAAGAAAAATAGTGTTTTCCTTTTTCTTTTCATAAGGAGTTCTTCATTAGAGTAATCATATACTTCAAGATGCAAGAAATTAAACAACTAGAAATTCTAATATGTAATCTGGCTTAATTTCTACAATTAAAAAAAAGCTGTGAAAGTGCATTGGTGGTGGCAGTGGCAGGGTAGTAGTAGTTTCTGAAGGCATTGGGGCTGCTCTGGAAAAAAGAAGTACACCAACAGAAAGGTCAGGACTTTTTGCCCTCTTTGCAGTAACAGTAAGTAACTAACATTTGGGGAAGAAAAACTTGATAACAGGGAGTAAAAATTGTTGTGCATTGTACATATCTAAAACATGAATTGATTTTGTAATATTTTTTCCCTTCCTGGCTTCACCTCCTTTTTTTGTTCTTTTCTTTCCTGTTCGCAGGACCTCATGTACAATGAGATTATGAAGGAACGAACATTGATGCATCATAAGTTCTTTTTAAATTGCTGCATAATCATATTCAGGAATCTAAACTTTCATTTAAAAAAAGGAACTTTAGCCTTTGTGGTTGTAAATGGAGGGACTGAGGTATGCCTGAGTCTGCAGAGAGCCTGAAACAATCACTAAGAGAGATGTAAACTGCCCCATTCATCTCATTTTAACGTGGTGTTAACATTCAAGCTTGACGACAATTTAAATGTTAGCATTCACTACTTTACTGCTGATCAAGTTAGCAATATTTGCCATTTTTAGATGTAGTAGAAGATACTAGGGTGTAGTAGAGAAGGATAACTACTGTAGTTCTTGTGACAGATTATTGGAGTGGGAAAAAAAGACTTCATCTCTGTACATTATATAACAGAGCTGCACTCCAAAGCTTTCCAGCTGAATTAAAAACTGCCTCATTTAAATGCAAAATCCAGTGAGGACCGACAACTATTTGCTTACTGAGGCAAATACCCTTTTTCATTCATTATAAAAATTCTCACATACATTAATCTAACACTTTGGCTAAATTGTCACCAATGTCAGTTTTAGAGTCCTACCTATTTATTTATTAATATGATCCAGCATCATGTTATTTGCTGTGCTTTGTTGAATTTTTTTATTTCACTTCAGTTTGTAATTTGCCATTGTATTTTTGACAATAACAATGGTACCTCCAACTGCAAAAGTTAAATGGCAGACATTAAAAATAACCAGTGTTTTTGGGGGTAACACAGCAGTCCATCAATGTCATGTCCTACGTGTCTTACACTCATAAAACTTGTGTAGCTACAATTTTCCGTTTTTTCTTCTTTGAAGGCTATATTTTACAAGTAAAGATATCAACCTTTTCCCAAAAATGAAAAACTAACCCTTGAAAGAAAGCTTTTAATTCAATATGAAGTTATCCTCAGACAACTTTCAGCTTCATTCCCCAGTGAAATCTGTTACGCACGTAGTGTTCCACAAACTATCCTGGTAATGGCCCAGAGTGCTATATTCTGATGGGCATTTTTTAAAGTAATTGCTTAAACTCAGAGGGCCAAATTCTGCTCTTAGTTATGCATGCACAACCCAAAATAAATGGAAGTTGTGTGCACATAGCCCAAGGCAAAATCTGGCACAACACATTTTAAAAGGATAAAAACATATTGACCGAAAGAATCCACATTTTATGAGTGTAGTAATGGAATAAAAACAGCTGTATTTTAGCCATCTAAAAACCTTCTGCACTAATGTGCCTAATTTCAGTCAGAATATTGGAAATACTGGCACAACAGGAAAGCTATAGGGCATCTGGGAGAGAATGTCCCACCTAATGTAATTAAAACCAGTTCTAAATAAACCACTGAAAAGGAATAGACACAAGTTAGCTATTAGTTAAAAGGTAACTATATTCTCATCTTGCAGATTGGCAGACTCAACATGAGTTCAACAGAATGCCTGTACCTTTTAGGGTTTCAAACTCTTCTGACAACAGATGGTAGCAGCAGCCCACACTGCAAACGGCCTTGATTTCAGGCTTAGCAGTAAAGATTCGTAGTGTATTTGGAGCAAGATCCCCACATGTATGTAGTCCCACCATTATACAGTCCTAAAAATAAACAGCAACAATCAAACAAACACATTTCTTTTCAACTGAAGGAAAAGACAAGAACAGTAAAAATGGACATGCTACAAATGGTTAATTTGCTCTGAGTAATAAATGTACAAGCTCATGGAGACTCCTGGTGTCCTATTTTGGAAATTTACTGAAGAACCAAAAGCAATTCAGTGCCAACAAAGTGTGAGAACCTTTCCTATAAACATATGTGAGGGGAGGCGTTCTCTGTGTCTTTGTTGGAATGGTGAAGCTACTCTCAATTTTCTCTACTCTTCATTCCTTTCCTTTGCAAGGAGAAAGCCGAAGCCCAGGACAATTAATTGAACCTGAGTCACTGAACCTCTGTCACTGATGGCAGTGCAGAGATCTACCACCAAGTGACAAATCATTATCTTTTGAACTTTTTCTTTCTTCTTCATGTTTTTTTTTACTTTTTTTTTTTTGTTTTTACTTCAAAATGTCCTACCTTAACTTACATGACTGAATGACACTTCTGCTGCTTCTCAATGATTCAGTAGACATTGGTAGCACTGAAAATAAGTGCTGTTTGAGAAACAATGAGTTTTCCGCATCTCTATTATCGTTGCTCTGTCTCTACAGTACTTTTCCTCCTAAACAGCCCAACCCTGCATCCCTGAAGTCAACAGGAGTTTTGTCAATGACTTCAATGAAAGCATGTTCAGAGATCTAGTTACGGATACTATATACTCTTCTTCTATCCTCTGCATTTCCTGAGTTCTTTTTCCTCACTTTTTCTCCTTTGTGTCCCTTGCTTTTATTTCTCCATCCCAGTTATCCTTTGTTTCACTTCCGACCATGATACCTTCTCTCCTCCTTTCCTCCACTATACTGTTCCTCTTTCATCTCACTTCTCTCCCTGACATCCTGCTGCTCCATTTCCTGTTTTGGGAAGGTTCTCTCTGGAACTTTTGGCCTGTGAGAATTAAATGCCATCTGTACAATACTCTTCTCCTAACTGACCCTATCCTGAGGTTAGCACTCTGCAGTCCTTCCTCCCTTAACAGTAATGGAAAAGAGCATTAGAAGGACTATAGGGCATAGTAAGGGATGGAATTTCATGCTCCCGCAAGAACAGTATTTAATCCTGGAGGCTGGAAAAGTTAGACAAATTCTCCCAAAATTAAGATGGTGGAAGATGGCCACCAGATATAAAAGACATAAAAAACATGTTAAATAACATGAAGATTCTGACAAAACAGTTCAAAAGTCAATTTTGTTCTGAGCTACACTGATATCATCTACCTTCTTCAATTCTACTTTTGTAACCCCATTGAATTCAATAGCATTGTACTGGTGTAACTGAGAGCAGATTCTAATCCCTTGATTTATATAGTGGATTTATCCATCAGAATAAATTAATTCAGCATTAGCTCTGGGCTACTCATAAATATATATTCAAACTATTCTGTTTCAGTGATTCAAATTAATTTTGAAGTTTTGCCAAATAAATCAATAAACACTGCAGTTTTTCTCCAATCATTTTCAGTGTTTAGGAATATTGCAAAATCAGTTGAACAAAGTGATCAGTTAAAACAAAGTGTAACCATTTGTAATGAAGTTTTAAAAAGCTTTTTAATGGTACAATTTTATCACATATGATGGCAGGCAGTACTGTTTACTAGTTGTAGCAGCTACAGTGTGACTTTGCTTCTAAAAACAAGAGTAGGGGGCCTGATCTCTGTTCACCTCCATCTTTTGCATTCATTTATATCCGTGCAATGTGAGCACCTGGTGGATGTAAAACACAACCATTCTTACTTGGTAGCATTTACTCTGTGTTCACTTTGTATCCGTGTAAATGACTACATAAAATACAATACAGAGGAACTGAAATCAGGCCCCAGTTGTTTAGTCGATTATTAAATTGCCATTATCTTTAAATCTGAAAATCCAAACTGCAAAAAATTTTGCTAACAAATAAAATTATTTGTAAAGTCCTTAAGTTCTAGGGGTTACTATACTGTACCATATACAGTATTTCATATTTAAATTTAAACTTTAATTACTAAACAATCATTTCACAAAAGTTGTTTTCAATGCAAAATATATTCCCCTGAATAATTAATTGGCAAATATGAATTATCCTCCTTATAATTTAACATATTTATATGTAACTAGACTAGTAAAGTTACAGGATAGTTGATGAATATCATTGTACAGTCACTGTTAACTTTGTTTTAAGTCGAATTACAGCCACTTCCTAAGCTGTAAGTAGTGCTTAATTCACCTAGCCAAAAGTAGTCCGGCACATGCATTGAACAGGAAAAAAAAAATGCATTGAGAAGAAATGGTTATGCAAAGTGGATGTGAAGAGCTATCAAGTCAGAACTCTTCACTCATACTGCTGATAGCATTCTCCACCCACTTTGCAATCACTTTGCACACAAGGTGCAAAGCAGTGGAGAATCAGACACTGGTACTTCAAAAATAATAATAATGCTAATAAGTGAAATAACCTCAAGATCTGTAATGATATCATGAAGTTCTGTTTCTGCAGTGATATATGAAGTCAATGGCAAATAAAGGTTTGATTCATTTGACTTGCTTGCTTTGGCCTTGATGGAAGCCATTTTTCTTTGTTCTTTTTCCTCTTCACAGAGTTCCATGTTATATTTAGATGAAGAAACAGCTTCTACAGCATCAGCAGGTAGAATGTTTAGAAGAGAAAAAGTATTTTCAGAAATTTTGTTCCCATCAGACTGTGGCTGAGCCACCAAATGAAGTTCAGTTTGTTTGCTGGTTTTACACATAGAAGGGTCTGTGATAGTACCAGTAATTTCCAAAGGAACTGAATTCAGGGTAGCCACCTGGTCCTGACTTAAAAGACTGTTGTTAGTTCTGAAAAGCTTTTCATTGATATTTGTTCTACATTTCATTTCATCTTTCACTGCCCTTTCCTTTGGCTCTGCCAACATTTGGCCTCTGACATTTGCTCTTGCCCGACTTTGATAAGCTCTCCAGTGTTTCTTTAATTTCCTGTTCCTTTCATTAGCTCCATGAGTGTTGGTGTTTGAGGAATCAATGCCATAAACCTTTAGATTATATTGCAGGGATAAAAAGGAGCTTAGATAGCCTTTTCCAGAGCCCAGGTCAATCACCTAGAGTTAAGAATAACAAAATGAATTAAAAATAGCATGTACCATATTAATGAACAACAAATAAGACATGTTTCAAACTCATGCTAATAATAAACATTCCCCTAAGAAAAAGAAGTATGGGTTCCATAATTTACTTAACTCTTATTCTGCTCCGCTCCTGGTTTAAAATATGAAATATGTTAAAACTGGTTTAGTTCTACAAAAGAAACACAGTCAATATAATAATCATGACATTCAGTGTCCTGACTTTTCTAAGTCTTTTAATGTACTTTTATACAAGTAATTTCCTTTTGTTTAAAAAAAAAAGTAAAATAAAAAATTAATGAGCCAGATTCTCAAGTGTAGCCTCTTTGTACTACACTGCTGGCAGACCTGGAAAGCCAATTCTGTGTAACCAACCCAGGAAAGATCACTCCAATGTAAGGGCGATCTTGCAGTGACATACGGATAGATGCCTTAGGTAGGAGCTCACATGCCATTCACCTTCCCTAATGTTAGCTGATGAGAAGAGAGTGCACAGTTGGAACGGCTAGTTTTTCAGCTTCTTGTGGCTGTGAGTTAGTGTCAACCCATGGCTGATCTAACAAATGCAGTTTAACAGTGCACTGAGTAGCAGCAGGAACAGGACAAAAAGTAAGAACTTTACACCAACTTTGCACAATCCCCCGTCTTTCACTATGTGAATTTTGATTATACATGAGGATTTGGCCCAATTCTTTGTAAGATTTCTGGAGTAGGTCATAGAGAGCCACTTCTCAACAAAATAGAGACTGTCACAAAAATGTCATCTGATCCAGTATCTGTTAAGAATTATATGGAATATGTATAAAACCTTGTTTGTTAGGTATGCTCCGGAATAGCTTGATCCAAGGATTTCTGGACTGTAAGATGTCTCATTTGAACATTTGCTCTGATTTTATGCCAGACCATGTGAACAGGCATAAAAGGTTTGACTCATGCGTAAATTGAACTGCACATACTTAGTAACCAGGCAGTACATTTGAATCCAGCAAAGCTGGAATTAAAAGGACAGTTTTATATTTTGAAGTACTGAGGATGCTATAATTTTTGTTCAAGCCAAGAAATATGACAAAGAATTAAATTAGTAACCAAAGTAATTTTGGATCAAGGTCAAGAAAGGGACTACACAGAGCAGAAAGTATTTATTATTGGGGTAAAAATTGATTATGGAATGAATTTATGACCCAGAGATATTATGCAAGGATTAAGAACATGATTTCTTTCTGTGAGTTTTCTCTACGTTTTCCATCTAGTTACACTAGAATCCTTAAATTCTTTGGGTGACGTGTATACACACACCTTTGGTGGAAGAGGAATGAAATAGACTTTGGCTGTAACTTTTGTAAAAATAGTTTACTTGCCACCCTCACCACCATCACACCAGATGCCTCCCACAAAGCTGTAAAAGAAAGACAAGAAAGGAACATGTGGAATGTTTTTGCCAGTTAGCTAAGAAATGATGACAGGATGGAATTCTAAGAAAGATATCACTGTATAGAATGTGTCATGATTCCACCCATACCCCTAATTCTACATAGCATTAGGATTATTATTCCTATGAAAGGAACTAACTGAACATCTGTGCAGACTGTGGATTTGTTCCAAAACCTATTATCATGACCCCTAGTGGCTGTAAAGAAGAACAACTGTTTTCGCAAGATATTTTCATTTATTATCAAGTGAAAAAACATACAGATAAACATCATACATTTTTAACATTCGTATAGTCTTTGTAAAGTGAAAAGAAAATATAGGTTTAAAAATAGGCAGTGATATTATGCTGAAATAAACTGACTGGACTAAATTCATCCCTTATGTAATTCCACCGATTATATAAGGAAAGATACTTAACATACAGTACTATGATATACATGCCAAGCATGAACTTTTATAATAAAATTTCCATGACATAATAAACTCCAAAAGCCCTGTCCATACTGGGCTGGGTACTATGTTTAAACACACTGCCTGGCCCAATACAGGCATGGGCATCATTTTCCAGAAGACTGAGCATTTCCCAGAATCAAGTCATGAATTAAATATGCAATGAAGAATTAAATCTTATTTGTTTCACACACTGAATGAATTTATTGCCCATACTGCACCTTCCAAAGAAAATTTAACAAATATGTGTAAAAGAAAACAAGAATGACACTTAGCTTATTTTCAGAATTTAACAAAGGCCTTTTATATAAAAGTTTCATTTGTATGATGTTGTTTCAGTAACAGTGGGTATTAGGATCAATGAGAAATTGTGATAGAGAACCTATTTTTTAAATCAATAAAACTTTAAAGTTTTTTAAAAAAAACTTTAAACTCAAATAGTTAACTTGAAAGTGATTGCAACAAGCATAACATTTCTGCCTTTATACCCATTTTATTATTTGTTATAATACATAATAAAACACTACAAGAGAACAATATCCTTTACCACCCATTATACATCATAGGTATGGAGGTGAAGCTAAGGGCACTTTTCAATCCTTCAGTGACCTGTAATCTCTAAAAGAAACACCCTGAGGACATCTGTGCGTTGTAAAACATGTGTTGTATTTTCATTGCTCTACATATTTTAATTAAATGTTATATATATTTTGTTCTGTCAGCAGGATTGAAAGAAATCAATAAGGAAAAAACTCTCCTAAAACTTTACAATTCATATTGTTTTTTAAAGTTTAAAGGTAACTAAAACAAAAGAGGTTGCTTTTTAATAACTAAAAAGGGGAATTTAAAAAAAAAAAAGTAACTGGAAAGCTCCTTTCATATATTAGGGATTTGTAACTGAACACATAAATTCTGTTACAGCACATGACTGAATGATGGAATAAAGTTAACATAAAGCCATCTGCATTTCATATTTAGTGACATACTATATAGCAGTGTTTCTATTAAAATCAGTGGCCACAAGTTGTTATTTTTTCAAAACAACCATCAAAAGAATCAATTATTTGGCCAAAGATGCTTGAAACCAACAAATATACATACTCACTGGTTAAAAATATGCATCCTTTATTGTCAATTATCAATCCAATAAAGACAGAGTGCTGGCCGGTTGCAGCTTTTAATAATAGCCAATTGCACCAAAAGTAGCAAGAGTTAGAGTTAGCACATTGAGGTGGCTCCAATCATTTCTCTCTGGATGTATCTACATTTTGAGCTAGATGAGACATACCCGCAGTAGCTCTGGTTGACACAGCACACTAAAAATAGTGTGTGGTAATGGAGGCAATGCAAGCAATGGGAGGGGCTAGCTGCCCAAGTACGTTCCTAGTGTCTCACCTGGAACATGACACTCCCACCACAGCTACACTCTATTTTTAGCATGCTAGCTCTCACTGAGGTAGTGCAGGTATGTCTCTTCAAGCTGAAATTTATGCCTTCAGTTTAAAGTGTAGACATATCCATAGAATGTATTCAGAAAGCTGTGATTGGCAACTTCTCCTTTGCCTCACCTACTGAGTCCCACTGTGACATATCCTGTATACTATTTAACATTTATATGAAATTGCTAAGAGCGATTGTGAAAGACCATGGGCTCAAAAACCAGCAAACGCATATAACACTAATCTTTACATCAAATACAAAGAGTACCGTTGACAGATTTCTCAAAACTTGAAAGACTTCAACAAGCAGGAAGGCAGAAGGAAACACTTTGAAAAACTTACTAATACTGTAACATCACTATTCATAGAGGACATCTGCCTTAAGATGGTCCACATTTCTCACTGCTGTTGGATCTCCAACGAACTTCTGAAAACATTCTATTCCACTTCTACTTGCAAAGATGACTGCACCCCATCGTGTCACACTCGGACTTGACTACAGTTATCCACACATTAGCGACTGTCAGTAGTGAATATTCCAGTGCACTATATTTAAGAATAAAACTACCTGCAGTACTTTACAGCTGAGGGTTTTCTTCAAAATGCAAGAGCCTGCATAATCAGCAACAGAGCCTTCCAAGAAGACATTGTCCCTACTCTGCTCTCTGCTGTGATTTCCCATAGAACTCAATCAAGTTCAAGGTTTCAGTCCTTATCTTCAAAGCTCTCCACAAGATTGATCCAAACTACCTGAAAGGCCACTTCACATGACCTCTCACAACAACTACAAACTCTAGAAAAATAAACTATCAACCACAAGAATATTCTTTTGAATGGGACACAACACTTTGTCTGAGACTGATTACTTTGGAAAGAGGAAGTCAGATCATCAACAAACAGGCTACTCCAGCCACTTTTCCTGCAACCAAAGGAGGCCCACTAGCAAGCAAGCACAATGTCAGCAGAACATCACTGGGCTGCAGTTCCAGTTCCTTCTATATAAAAGTCCAGAAAACTGTGAGACCTGAAGAGATGAAAACCCCTTGCCACAAGGTGGCTGACCATTTAAGGGGAGTCAGGGACCAGTTACCCATGACAGGCTTCTTGAAGAATGAGCCCATCTCAGCCCACTTGGGTGTAAATTACCTGGCTGGGTGGCTGACTGGCAGCTAAAGACCACCAAGACCTGATAAAAGGCTACCAAAGCTCAACTGAAGGAGAATATTCTTAAGGAGAGGAACTCCCAGACGAAGCAGGAACTGGACAATAACTGCTGCCTGCTAACCTCTCCAAACTGACATGTGAAGGAACTGAGTAAAAAAGGGACTAACTGGAGAGAAGATGACCGAGGGCTACAACTGGCCTGAAACATAACCCAGTCCAAGAGGAGAACTGTGGACTCTTGAACTGAGGAGAGTGAGACTATTTTAATAATAACCCAGCTCCGGGATGAAGACTGGGGACTCCCGTATTTAAGAGAGGATGCTTGTCAGGGTGTTTGTCTAATCTGTTCTTAAAAACTGCCAATGATGGGAATTCTACAACCTTCTTTGGATGCCTATCCCAGTGCTTACCTATCCTTATGGTTTGAAAGCTTTCATAATATCTAACCTAAATTTTCTTTACTGCAGATTAAGCCCATTACACATTATCCTACTTTCAGTGGCCACAGAGAATAATTGATCACCATCCTCACAATAACAGCTCTTAACATATTTGAAGACTATCAGGTCCCTGCTCAGTCTTCTTTTCTCAAGACTAAACAGCCCCAGTTTTTTAACCTTTCCTCATAGGTCAGGTTTTTCTAAACCTTTTATCATATCTGTTGCATTGCTCTGGACTCTATCCAGTTTGTTCTCACTTTAGAGCAGGGGTGGGGATCCTTTTTTATGTCAAGGACCTGATGGTGGCCCTGGCAGCGGGGGAGAATTCGGTGGCGGCGTGGTTTCACGGCGGCGTTCCGTGGGGGGCGGGGGGCAGTGCCCACCGCCGAAGTCCCCCCGCCGCCGAAAAGGGGCAAACAGCGGCAGGGTTACGGCGGCAGGGTTTCGGCGGCGGGCACTGCTCCCCTTCCCCCCGGAACCCCGCTGCCGCCGGGAAACCGCGCCGCCGCCAAATTCCCCCCCACCGCCAGGTCCAGACCAAATGATTTTGCGGGCCTTATACAGCCCGCTGCGGGCCGGACCAAATCATTTCGCAGGCCGTGGGCCGGACGTTCCCCACCCTTGCTTTAGAGTGTGGTTCCCAAAACTGGACACAGCACTGCAGCCGAGGCTTCACCAGTGTCAAGCACAGCGAGACAATTACCTCCTATGTTTTAAAGCCCAGAATGATATTAACCATTTTACCAACTACATCACATTGTTGACTCATATTCAATTTGTCATCTACAATAACTCCCAGATCCTTTTTCAGCTATACTACTGTTGAGACAGTTATTCCCCAGATTGTATTTGTGCATTTGATTCTTCCTTCCTTACTGAAGTAGTTTTGCACTTGTCTTTATTGAATTTCATCCTTGTTGATTTCAAACCAATTCTCCAATTTGTCAATCTCATTATGAATTCTACCCTTGTCCTCCAAAATGCTTGCAACCCCTCCCAGCTTAGTGTCATCTGCAAATTTTATAAGCATGCTCTCCACTACATTATCCAAGTCATTAATGAAAGTATTGAATAGTACCAGACCCAGGACAGACCACTACAGTACCCCACTTGCTACATCCTCCCAATTCGACAGCGAACCAATTGATAACTACTCTTTGAGCACTCTTTCAACCAGTTATGCATCAACCTTATAGTAATTTCATTTAGACTAAATTACCCTCATTTGCTTATGAGAACGTCATGAGGGACAGTGTCAAAAGCCTAACTAAAATCAAGATATATCACATCTACTGCTTCCACCATTACCTACTAGGTCAATAACCCTGTCAAAGAAAGAAATTAGGCTGGTCTGGCATGATTTGTTCTTGACAAATCCATGCTAGCTATTGCTTATCACCCCATTATTCTCTAGGTGCTTACAAATTGAAGAAGGGTAGGATTTGAGGAGAAGGGGGGTATCAGCCAGTCAGCCTTAACGCCTGATCACTTTAAAATTAGTCTTTGGTTCTCACATCCTCACCTCAGACAACCTCAAAATTAGAACTTCACAACCCTTAGTATGAGATAGTATAAAAGTGGGGAAAGACAGCCCCCTGTTGGGCCCTGCAGCTCCTTGAACATCAAACCAGTGCTGTATGGAGCCTGGGGAAAGCAAACATACACAGAGCATTCAGTGTATTCACAACTAGACTGGCACCAGAGAGTAGAGGAGTAGCTGAAGCCACTTTGACCTGCTGCTTTTGAGACTGGAGCCAGGAATCGTTGGACCAACAAGGCTCGTTCACCAGATGAGTGTTTTCTAGCATGGTGGGTGTCACTAAAGAGGGGGGAAATTCCAATTCTTCGGTGCAAAAATAGAAAAATTTACTTTTAAAACTTGTCAGATAGTGTATTGTTTTATTTATTTGCTATTTTTATGAGCCTAATGGAATATGGAGAATGAAGTTCTGTTTCTCTATTGGTTACTGTTCTTGTCTCATCACTATCATACAAGGAACACTATATACATGGCAATGTGCAGTGCAGCTTTTAACTGCTCAGCATATTTTTCATGATTCATGATTGTAATAATGATGGGAAAGGTCATTTACCTGAAGTTAATAATGGGGTGGGTGAAGATCCCCTGGGCAGTGGTTCCCAACATTTTTGGCTCGAGGGCCACAGATATAATTTTTACTTCCCTGAAGGGCCACCAGTCAACGCCAGCAGTCTCTCTCCCCCATCCCAGCCAGATGGAAGCAGTTCAGCAAGTGGTTCCTTTCTGCAGCCAGGGGGACGGGAGATCAGTGCTCCCCTCCTTCTGGCTGCAGCAGAGACCCAAACACTTATGGCCCCAGGCAGAATGCTTTGCTGTGCTCCCTGCTAAAGTCAGGGGCAGGGAAGCGCTGATCTCCTGTCCCCTTGGCTGCAGCAAGGAGCCTGCACAGGTCTTTTAGCCCTGTGGCAACGCACTCCGTTCAGGTCCTTAGGCAGCAGCTCCCTTCTGCAGCCAGCGGGAGGGGAGCAGCGGGCCAATCTGAAAGCCCCCGGGGGCCACTTTTGGCCACCAGGGCACAGGTTGGGAACCACTGCTCTACAGCTTCCCCTTCAGTCATTATTACTTTAAAAAAAAGAAAAAAATCTGCATTAAGATTATATCAAAATCTAGGATTTGAACAAGATGGAAAAAATGAGACAAGTATTTGTAAATTACATAGCAATACACACTAAAAAAAAGTACATTCTTACCTGCTTTATACCACAAAAATTTGCAATGCTATGTATCAATTCTGACATGATCTGCACTTCATGAGATTTCTTATTATTCATAAACTCATCTGTTTTCATTTCTATAAGAGACCAGAAAAACAGAAATATTAATACTATTCAGATCATCTGGCCTTCATTGCTCTCAAATGGAATCAACATCCAACTATAAATATATATATTTTTAAAGTTTACATCGTAATATATCAGTGGTTTGTTTTCACTAAGAAGTTGTAAGAATGCTCATATGATTATACTTCTGACTCCAAGATGAATTAGTGAAACTGAACAACATATTAAGAGCATTACCAGTAGTACTGTTAGCAATAGTAACAAAATACAGAAGTAAATATCTAGTATGACAAAAAATTGCTACTACAAAATGTGCTCCCTTATTCCTTCTTCGCCCAGGAATTTAGTTTAGCTCTTCACTACAACTACATTTACCTATACACAGATGAAACATAAAGGCAGTGCTGGGAAACATTCTCACAGCACAGTTTGCTGGTTCTGGTACCTATTAATTCTGCATGTTTGCTGATGATCTCACAATAGATACACTTCAAGCTCTCAGCAATTACATTGAGGAAATGGAGGCAAGAGAAGCACCATTCTTTCCTAGCTTCCCTTTTGCTGCAAAGGGTAGTAATCCACTACTGGACCTTACCAACAGATTATTACCCTCACTCTGGCTCAGCTGTCCTAGACAATGCTTTGAGGGGACAGAGCCAAGGCCCACTCCCTGCCTATTTGCTCGGGGGATGTGATAAATAGCAGGTACATAGCACCGAGGTATCTCTGCTTGCCCAGACTGAAGGACTAAGAGACTCTGCAGGGAATGGCTGTGTGCATAGAGGAGGAGAAATTATACTTGTCTGTACATCCCTGTGGGGTCACACAGACAGAGACATAAAATCAGTTGACTACTTGTGAAGTAAGATATGCAGAATTAAGCCCTAAGGGCACACTTACAGAACAGAAAACAGAAAAGTTAAAGACACTTTTCTCTATAATTAGTCAGATTAATACACCTCCTCTTTCCCGCATTCCATGGAATACTGTCTTAATTTGTCCAGAAACTGATCATCAGACAATAACTACATTCATTCCTTAATCAGATCATGCTGGGAATAATGCCCAGAGCATTACTTAAAAAAAAAAGAAAGTAGAGGGTTGAATTGAGTTCGTGAGACTCAGAGTTTTCCCAACTTCCCTCCAACATCCATAGGATCTCTGCACTTTTTAAACATCTGGTTCTGTATAACAAACTATTATGACAGTACTTTGAATCTAATATAGAAACCATGAACAAACAAAAGAAAATCATAAACTTTAAAACTAACAAACAAAAGCATATGGGAGAAACCAATGTTTATCACTTTATTTTTACTGATTTATTGAGGACTTCTGAAGGTTCTCATTAAAAGTAGAAATACTTGTTAAGGTCCCCAGATTCTCCTAAAAAAACAAAATTGTAACTATTCCAATTGAGAAGTTTAGAGTTCCTCCGCCACCAGTGCATGGTGATGATGCAATCTTATGCTAAGAGATAAAATCTCACAGCTTTTTTGTATCTTCAGACATGTTAGGATCTGAATCAGGAGTATGGGGGGGGGTGGGGGGGGGGGCCGCGCGTGAGTATCACAGATTCCAAAGTATTATGGCAGGGGTTGACAACCTATGGCATGCATGCCAAAGGTGGCACATGCAATGATTTTGAGTGGCACACCATGCTGCTCCCAGACCCAAGCAGGGCCACTCCCCCCTTCCAGCCCAATGGTGCCCTGCCCTGACCAAAGCTGGCGCAAAGCAGGCGAGGAAGGCTGCCTAGCCCCTGCACCCCTGGGGTCCCCGCGGCTCCTTAGATGCATTCAGCTCAGGGTCAGGAGGACAGGAGGCTAAGGGGCTGGGTTGGTGCACCACTGGCCCTGGCCAGGAGCCACGCAGCGGCCGCTCCGCCCCACCTGTTCTGCACCGGCTCTGGCCAGGGTACTACTGGGTCCACATGGGAGAGAGGCGGGACCAGAAGGGGAGAGTAGGCACCGCATAGTCCTGCTTGGGGCCGGGAGCGGCATAGCTCCAGTCAGCAGGGCACTTCTGGGCCCACTTGGGAGAGGGGTGGCCGTCGCAATGTCAGTGGGGGGCGGCTCCTCAGAGGAGGGCCCAGCCGGCGCCCCTCCCAGGTACTCCACCGCTGCAATGGGGAGGAGGGGGAGAGCAAGAAACGGGCCCGCAGACACACACCTCCCACCATCGCCGAACACCCTGGCCAGGGTGCTGGACCCACAGCACGTGGGAGGGGAGGCGAGGGGAAAGATTTGGCACCCTGCTTCCAAAAGGTTGCCGACCCCTGTATTAGGGTCTTCATTTCTGTGATTTTTACAACTTTTTTCCATTTCAAAGACAACTTTCTCAAAATAACAGATATATTCTATTTTCCTGTTCAGAAAAAACCTCTATTGACAATAATGTAAGTTTTTGCTGAATAAGGGCAATGTTGGGCAAATCTTGCTCCAAAACCAGCAATATTGTTATGAAATATAGTCCATATACTACCCCATGCTCTTCAGCGTAAATGTGAAAGCCTAGATGGGGGCGTTTAAAATATTACATCAGCTAAGTCTGGGACCCCCAATGCTTAAACTGAATAGAAGCAGTTTCAAAATCAAAGAACCAAATTCTGCAGATAGGCTACTTTACACCACCTGAGGTTCTGACCCAAAATTAGAGTCTCTTTCTACCTATGCATTTACTTGCATATAAAAAGTGCTTATCCTCATAGTTACTAATGGTCCATAAATGTCTTCATGCTCATTTTTCTCACTTTTTCCAGTCTGTGCTTACTCGTCAGCAAATGACCCAGAACAGGGGGGAAAAGGAGGCACAAGCAATGATTTTGAGTGGCACACTCAAATCAAATTTGAAAAATAATTATGGGGATTTTAATATTAAAATATGATGGATTTTATTTATAAGGATTTTTGGGAACCGAAGGACTTTTTCCACTTTTCAAACCTGCTGTGATAATAACAGACATTCTTCAGTCTAATGAAAAAAGCAGACAGCTAGAGACAGTGGAATACTGCAGCAGAAAGCTGCAAAATTTGAGGAAATCTGCAGGGAATATTCCAGTTTTAAGAGGAGATTTTTATTTTTTAAACCCTTTTGCAATGCATTCTGTTGTTCCATCAAGATCTTGCTCATAATTGCTCACCTAACTTAAATCGCTATGCTTTTAGTCTCTTTCAAATGTGAATAACTGCTGACTCAAGCAAAATTTAGTGATTTTAGAAACAAAGCATCTGTGTGTGCAACCCCCTTCCCGAAAAAAGTTTCTAAGACTCATTTATTCTCTGAAGAATTCTTTCTATAACATGCTAAGAACAGGATGAGTGTGAGTTCTCTTATTTTATACTGAAATATATCTGCTATACCTCTAGACTGTATGCTCTTAGGCAGTAAGGAGCATGTGATAAGGTGTCTGCCCCACACTGGCAGAGAAGCCTAGAGAGGCTGCCAATTGGAGAGAGGCTGCATGGAGCAGCCAATCAGGGCCCAGAGGGTTCACATAAAAGGGAACTGCAGGGCAAAGCAAATCAATGGCTGCTGGGTGCTTAGGCATTGAGAATTCTCTCTGAGGGCTGAGAGAATAGATAGCACCTTGGACAGAGCAGCTGCTAGCAGGGACTGCCTGGGGGAACTAGAGGGAGCTCCTGACTGGCTAATGGGATTTGCAGGCTTGACCCTGAGAAGAGGGTGAAGAAGGTATTGGGGCCATGGGGAAGTGGTCCAGGGAACTTAAACAACACCGGTGGAGATGTTAAAGGGAGGCAGCAAGAGGCTACTATCTACAGAGTCCCTGGGCCAGGACCCAGAGTAGTGGATGGGCCCAGATTTCCCCCACTTGCCACTGTGGAAGTGGCTGGACTATCAGACTGTCAGATACTTCTACCCCCCGGTAGGAGGAAAACATGGATAGTGACACAGCTGGAGGGCTCGGTCATGAAAAGAATGCTGCAATACTTGGACTGAGGTGGGTCTGCAGATGGAGACAAAGATGAGAGAGGCACCACCAGGAGAGGGCATGCTGGCTGAGAGCTACTCTGGTGAGTGAACATCAGAGCTGTTATTTGTCTGGAAAGCTGCACTAATTGTATGATGCAATATACACTGACAATTTCTATCTCAGTAATTAACAGCCATATATCATCTCTTATATATGCCAACTGAATTGCATGTTGAAGACAGGACATTTTGTGAAGTCCTCCTTGAAGAGCTTCCTAGGCATTGTTCAGATAGAGAGCAGGATTTGTACACCCTCGCCTTCTATGGAAGATGCAGAGGATTCGACCCTTGAAACCAGCAGATGCCTATGTTCCAAAAGGAGTTTCAGGATGCACACAGGCAAGGTCCATTTACACAGCCTTCTGCCTGTATACCAGCTTCTCCTCTTGGGCAGCACTTCAGCAGGAGCCAGGCTGATGGGGGAATTCCCTGCTGTTCTGGCTGACGAATCAGAACTTCTACAAAAGGAGGGTTTTGTGGAGTTCAAAGAATGGAGGGGAAAAATGGATAAAGTTATATCGACTGTGGCAGCATTAACATGTGGCGGGTAAATTGACGTCTTTGGGTCTGTTTCTCCAGCATGCCTCCCTTCCTACATTCAGATCTCAACCTTCTACCAAGAGGAATTCCACTGTTCTACATCTTCTCCTCTGGACAAGGATCATTTACATTTCATACCCCTAGGTCAGGGAAGCTGGAAATATGATAAGCTCACAATAAGCTATGCCAGGAAGCAACAGAGAATCATGCCAAGACCTGGATTCAGAATGGTTCTCTGCATGGCCCTGTTTGCACTATAACTATTAAGCCCTAGTAAAGATTTAAGGATTGGATTTTCAAAAGCACTTTAATGACTTGGTGTGCTCCTTTTCCAACAACCTACCCTAAAAGTTGTTACTATTATGTGCATCCATATAACAAGGTTTTAAAAGTATTTCACAAGTTAGAGAACGCTGGAGATATTTGTGGGGGTAGTCTCTCAAACGTGTTATTTTTATGACAAGGAACATTACAAAAGACAGTTAAACAATAAATGGAATTATGTTGAAAAATAATTTTCCATGATATAAATGACAGTTTTTCCTTTGTGTGTAAGGCCCTTTAAAGATTCCAATTTGTTTGTGAACATTTCACATAGGTTAGCAAATGTGCCTTTTTTTTGAAATACAGGAATGAGTCCAGGAAAATCTAAAAGAAGATTAAGATTTAAAGATCCCAGTTTTCACATGAAAAGTCCCATTTTACAAATCTGTAGCTTGGTACTTTGCCTCAGCAAGATGACTGCCAAGCAATTCATTTTGATTAAGGAGTCTTCCTTGACTTGTTGGCAATTCTATACAAAGGACTCAAATTATAATAAAACTGTTCAATAAATGAAACATTTGGAATATTTTCTATATTGCGATAAAGCACAGGTTTAGAATTACTATATTACAATCATGAAGTCCATTTAAAGTGTGTGGGAAAACAACTGGTCTCTATCCCTAAATGTAGATGTTTAGCTCAATACAGACATAAGGAAGGAAGATGTTTGGTGTATACAGGGGGGAAAACCTGGTCCAAATCCTGGGGACAGCAGGAAAAAAGGGTACAAAGTCAAAAGGGGGAGAAGCAGAAAAAAACCCATTAATTACAGATAGCTAAGCATAGAGTAGGGCCTGAGAGAGCATGGAAAAAGAGCCAAGATGGAAACAAGAAAAGAGTTGTGTGTATACAACCATAAAAATAAGGACAAAGGGCTTCAGTTGGATGTAAAAAGGAAGAGAAGCCAGTGAAGGCATTCAGGGAGGGGACTAACATGTTCATAGCACCAAGAGAGGAAGATGATTTTAGTTGTCACATTTTGGATAGTCTGCAGATGTGAAAGACAGGAAAGTCAGATAGATAAGATCCCAGCAGTAAATGGAATAGATGGTTAACCCCCTTCATTAGGAAAGAGAAGAAGAAAGGACATCAGAGTTTAGATACAATGTAGAGAGCAAAGCAGATTAGAAAACAAAGGCAGGAGAGCACCGAGAGCGTGGATGTGAGCAGTTAATGAGAAGTGTCAAAGACAATGCCAAGACTGTGAATGGGAAAAGGAAATGGGTACTGCACTTGAAAACAATAACAGTGAAAGGCAAGTAAAGAAAGAACAATTTATGATCTGTTAAAACAAGGCAAAGCTGGAGTAAATCCACAGCAAAGAAATCACCTTTGAGGCCGCTTTCATTCAATATAAATAACTGCAGTTAATGGACAGATTCCAGACTTATACCAGTGCACCTGAGATCAGACTCTAGTCTAAGTAAAAAGATGGGGAATAAGGAAGATCAGTTCATTTTGTGTTGTCAATCCTGTCTGTAAGACCCCAATCCAGCAATGCACTTAACCATGTGCTTAATTTTGAGCACAAGAGTAGTACCAAGTTTTCAAGTTACTTTAAGTCCTGATACACCAAAACACTTAAGCACATGCCTAACTTTAAGGGTGCAGTAGTAGTCCCATGAAAACCAATCAGACTACACACACTCTTAAAGGTAAGTACATATTTTTTAAAAATATACGATTTTCCTATATGTATGACACTCCCAGGTCATCACAAAGTAGTTGAGCAGAATGTCTCAAGACATACATGTTCAAATTAAATTTTAACATAAAAGCTTCTTCCCGCGGTTGGGTGTTTAGCATGGGCACATTTAATCAAGGGAGACAGTCCAACAGGCACTTATATTCTTACTCATGAAAATTGTTGTAGTGGCCCCATGTCTGTTAGGGAAGGCAAGGACAAGGAGAATGTGTGATTTTCCCACACCATATATGAAGTTCCAAAATGAGCAAGACTATAATAGGAAGTGCTAAAAAGTCTTAGCAGATGTTTACTGAGCATGCTGAAAAGTGATCTTAAATCACTTAATTTTCTTGTTTTTATTCCCAAAGGCCCCACTGGTAGGGACCATACAAACACATAAGAAGACACAGATCCAGCCCAGCAGAATCATATGCACCATCGTCTGTACCTTCTGGGTTTTCTGTAGAAGTCTCTCATCTGAATATGGACCTAGACGCATCAGCATCTGCTAAGGTGAATCCCTGCAACCATGCAGAATCCCATTGATTTCATGCAAATTCAAGGCCCGTGTCTGAAGCTGTTTAGCTTCACATAGGACATGGGAGAACAGCTTGAGGTGGTATAGCTGCAAGACATCCTAGTGAAGCCTTTAACAAGAGCAAGAATACCAACTAAAACTCACTCTGCTCAGGGAGAAATAATGTTTGCTAAGTACTGAACCATATCAAATTGCCTTCAGTCTGCCTTCCTAACTAGTCCCTTCTAAGGCCAGAGTCTTGGAAACATCTACAGGAATGGGAATCTAGTGATTCTTTTTGCTCATATTTCAGGAAGAAAAAATATCCTATAAATCTGTGCACTGGAGTAAGTAGCTAAGAATAAAAGTAAATCGAGAGGAGAAGCAAGAGACTCATCTAGCCTTAGCCACCACAGTGCCCAATTTTTGTAAAGTAAAATAAATTCCAATATACCACATCTCTCTTGTTGCTTTCCATTCAGTGCTCCAAGCATCTGTTCTAATGGGGTACACACTCCAAGGTTTGGCAAGGAATGGTATTTAGCAGCAAGGGCAAAGAACTCCACGTTGACCAGCTTCTGAGAATTTTCACAGAACACGTTGGAAAAATTGCAGCTATCTGTGTGGAAAGTGGAAGGAAAAGTTACATGTTAACAATAATTAACAATGAAATTGCTCTTCTACTCTGAACTGGAGAACGATAAACAACAAATAAGAAGTATAAAAAGTTACTTTGCCCTTCAGAACTGGACAATTCATTACACTTCTTCACATTTTAATTTTCCTTATGAATTTATGCCCAATTCTGCACTCAATTATACCCATATAAATATGGGGTAAATCCACTCACTTCAGCAGAACTACTTTAGTGTAAATGACAGCATAATTTGGCTACAGTGTCACCCCTTCTCTCTTGTTTAACCCCTTGCCTGCTGTGAATGTCCCACCTCTCTCTCATTACTATGTATTACTGGACTCCGAACTCCTAGTTAAATTTTGTCCTTGTTTCATCCCAAGCTGATTCCCACAGACAACATTTTAATATCAGTAAAGAAATATAATAATTACATTTACAATCATTACATTTATAAACTTTCTCAGCTGCTCTATAACTCTGAATTTCCAGTAGGAAAATACATTCACCCCAAAAATCTAGGCATGATTCTCACTTAGGTTCCCAAATGTCAATGGACCTGAACAAAGCATTCTGTTTGTGTGGCCACATCTAACTTTTTCAGATGAGGGCTGAAAAGGTGGCAAATTTTCAAATGATTTTAAAACATTACTTGGAAATAATAACTGCCACTGAATTAGAAAATAGGCTTCAAATTAATGTTAAAAAAGCAGTTAAATTATATTTAAACAATAAACAAAATACAGGCAATCTCTCACTTTTTGTTCTGTGTTGACACAGCACCTAGCATAATGAGATACTAGTCCATTACCAGGACTCCTAAGTGCTATAATAATACAAATAATTATAATAACAACAAACTATAAAACTTGTCTATAGAAACTGTACATCTTGCAAAGAAGACAGACAAAAAATGGAATGGCCATGAGCAAGCACTCGAAGAAGAAAAAACAGTTACAAACCTTCCAAAACTGTTGTTCTTTGAGATGTGTTGTTCATGTACATTCCATGCCAACTGTGTGCATGCCGTACGCACAGTTGCCAGAGATATTTCCCTCAGTGGTATCTGTAGTACCGGCTCTGGCACTGGTATAAAGGGTGCCACTGGCCCTGGGCCTTCTCAGTTCCTTCTTACCGGTAACTCCGACAGTGGGGTAGGAGAATGGCTCATGGAATGGACATGAGCAACAGTTAAGGAAGGTTAGTAACCGTTTTTTCTTCTTTGAGTGCTTGCTCATGTCCATTCCATGCTAGGTGATTCACAAGCAGTATTCCCGGAAGGCAGACTATGAATCTGAAACTCACAAACTGCCTTACGGGTTCCCCCTTGGTCTTATGGAGAATGCCAACACCAGATTTATATCTGGCACAGCATTCTTCCTCTGCCACCTCAGTATAGCCCCCCGACGTGCCCCACTCACCTGTACAAGGGAAGAAAGGAGAATCCTGCACAGGCCATTCTCCTTACTGAACTGCTCTTCACAATCTGTAAACCCCCTTACTCTCTTGCGTGACCGCCCAAGTCATGTCACAATTTGATCCACTGAAAGCTGTCCTACTGATTTCAACTGTTTTACTTGTGGAACAAGGTACTCCCAAGACATAAGTACAGGTGACAACATGTGGTCCTAGTAAGAATAAATATTTTGAAAGGCTATAACCAGACTATCCATTTTTAAATTGTTTCAGTAGCTGTTCTTATCATTTTTATTTTTCTGCTTCAAAATTAAAGAGTGCTTTCTGTATTACATAAATGATTTTGCTTGTTTTGTATTATTGAGGTAAATCAGTGATCCAGTAATTTTCAAATAACAAAACTTTATGTAAGATGCTGGTATAGTCTGAAACAAGAAAATAGGAATATGAACATACAGAAATACTGAAACAAAGTAAGGAATAATGCCAAAGGTTCATTTAAAAAAAAAAGTCAGCCCAAGTTTTGTTCCAGGAAGGAGGGGAAATTAGATTTGTGCATTCTGAAATCACAGAAGGGGAATAAAAACTCCTTCTCATAACACCTTCAAATCAAACAAATTAGGACAGTCTAATATCAGAGGGGTGAAGTAATGAAACACTTGTGTGCAATGTAATGGATGACTCCTTTACTTCAAATCTTGGATAAACTCATAAAGGAGTTGGATACTGAAGCCAAGACATTTTTCTGCTTCGAAGATGTGCTCGGAGTTCTGACAAGGAGAAAAAAGTCTACAGTTTGAGCTGTTGCAGAACTAATACATTAATGCCATGTAAAATCTGCAACTATTGTGTAATTAACTTTAGGCCCAGTGTGAAAGTATTTTTGCACAGCAACCAGAGAAGTCATGTAATACCTTTTGTTTGGTTTCTTTCTGTTCTGTAAAATGTCAGTAAATGTTTAGTTTAGTTTAATCTTAACTAAATCGGATTTATTGTTAAAACTGGAGTAGTTACAATAGCTGCTGGAATAAAATGGCAATCTGTACTCAAGGGAGGCACAGAAAGATGAAAGGGAGATGGCTAAGGGCTTGAAGAAGACTTGGATCCTCCTTTCTGAGCCATGCCACAGAAGGATTAATGGTATCAGAAATTGGCTCAAGCAGTTCATATGACCAGGAATCATCACACACTACACACAGAGATAGTCTTAAAAGATCGTTTTGATTATTCCATCCTGATAAGAATTAAAACATTTCATAAATATAGTTGTTCAATATACTAAAGATCCAGCTATAAATGAAAGATTATATGTGTGTTAGACTGAGTGTTACTACACAGTACATCATAAATCTACTAGTACAGCATTTACTTTCATTGTGCAATTGCCCTATAACTGTTATTTCACATTATACAAAAATATACACTTTCATATTAAAAAAACCAATCAAATGCAATTTTCTCTACTTTCTAAAAAGTATCTACAAAAACATCAGTTTCTGTTCCTTCCAATTTAAACCTCTGTTTGTAACAAAAAATTAACAGAATCTTTATTCACATCACTGGCCAGAAATAAATCAGCCCTAGGCTTGTTTCAAGGAGTAAAATTACACGATTCTTTTTTCCCCCTTCATCAACACTAACAAATAAAAATAAAAATATGTGTTTTTCAAAATATAGGTTTATTCAGTTAACTTATTTTCAATTCTCTGGGACTACATGTGAATTCCATGAAATTCATACAAATTCACAAAATAAAAATAGTGAAAAGCAATAAAAATTGCATGGCAATCCTTAGGTTTCATATAGTATGGACAACTCACTAATCCGTCAAGCAAAAGACCCAGATTAAAGGGGGGAAGTGGTCAACAACCTGCAATTGTTGGGAGTATGATAGAGATTGAGTATTCAATCTCAAACTGCAGAGGGATTTTTCTACTAGCCAGCTGTTTAATAAATCAGTGTTGCCAGGAGGAAAAAAAAACCTCTGATTTTCCTGTTGGAGAAGAGGTGTTCCAATTTTGTTTCACAGGCATTATGTTTTAAGTGCTACAGCATTGTTGTTACTAATTTTTTTATTGTAAAACTTGTGAAAAGTCCAATTCCATCTAATATTATATATACACACACTTTAGCTTAAAATTAGATTTATTGCAGACTTATCAAAATCCGGTAAATTTCCTTTCAGCATTTTTATACATTGGCACATACAATTGTGAGTTATAAAGATGAGGATTCCAAGAATAGTCTTTTTCAGCCAGTACTACTTTTAAAAAAAAAAATGGTCTCAGGGCAATCATAAGAAATTCTTTTCCAACACAATTTATTTTTCTCATTCATTTGCATATAATCAAAATCAAGTAAGCACTTCTTAAAATATAGATTTTAAAGTAATCACGGTATATTTTAAAATATTTTTTAACTTATGTAAAATGAATAAGAAACAGATATGAATGAACTTTCATCTCTGTAACTTTCATATTATATGCTGAAAACATATTTTGGTTTCTGAGTGATTTCTTCCTCAACATCTGGCTAGGTAGAAGTATTCCTGAGAGGTTCTTATCTTTTAAATATACTGGCTTCTAACATCAATAAATAAAATTAAGGGTTAGGGAAAATATGTCCTTTATCATTACAATGGCATCAGATACTTAATATAATTTTAAGTACTGTTACTCTTTCCTCCCCACCAAACAGGAACAAAAACATAGTTTTGGAAAATATTTCACTATAATGAATCTATGAGAACAAGAAACCCTTGATAACTACGGATGTATCCATTTCTTTAACAATGTGATGGGAAAGATTAAACAGACTAAAACACATGTGTATTAATATTCTAAACCAAGTATTAGTGACTGAAACATTTTTGTTCTTTCTACTAAGGGCAATTCAGCTGTTGATGAAGATTAGATGAAATATTTGTATTTAATCTCAGGAAGTGAAAACAACTACAAATTATTATCTATAAACAAATAAGGTAAATATATATTGCCCTCTTATGTGCAATGACCTATTTTGTATAGGTTAGTCTGTCTTATGTCATATGTGAAAACTCTAAATAAATTATTCCAAGGTACTGGAAATGCATGCAATGAGCTCATTAGAGAATTCTCTGTAAAATAGTTATGTCCTTATTGTATAGAGTGACCAGATGTCCCAATTTTATAGGGACAGTCCCAATATTCAGGACTTTTTCTCATATAGGTGCCTATTACTTCCCACCTCCATCCCAATGTGTCCTATCTGGTCACCCTATTATTGTACCAATGTTAATCTCATATAGAACTTGTTAAATGGATCCAAGTATGCATTTCTGCATCATTCTTATTTAATTAGGCAAAACTATTTGCAAAAAAAATAATAAGGCTTTTCCAGGAATATTGGAATATCAAAATACAGCACTCCCACTCAGGATGACATCTGCTTTTGTATTGTTAAAAGGTCTGTTTACAAGTATGCGCTGAAATGAAAGACACTAAGAGATTGTAATTTTACTTAATTTCATTGAATTCTGTTATATCACTAAAGAATGTGTTGCAGGACAGCAAACAAATTATTTTGATCATCATGTAACATTAGTATGCTATCACCTGTATACATAATCCTAACAATTTAAATTTTATTTAGCTGGCAGATAAGAAAACCTAAACCCAGTTATAACAAAGACAGCTGAAATGTTACCTCAAAGTACATAATTGTACTGGATGTTGTTTTGAAATGTCATAAAGATGGCAATTTCTCAAAGCATTTTAACTTTGACTTCCCACCACATAAAATCTATTATTCCCTTAATCAGTCAGCTCATGTACCTGTCACTAGGTATACAGGTAGAGAATAAACATGCCAAAAATCAAAATTATACCTTGAATATTTAAACAATTTACAGTATAAAATACAAAACGGTTACAGACTTTTTAGAAAATCTGTGTCTAACTTTACAGTCATCTAAATCACTGCTACATAAACGAAACGCAACTTGGTAAATGTGTGATCTTGGAGGCATGAAAAATAGACCAGGTGTACTCTATGTCTAAAACTGGATCTTAATTTATGTGATCTACATGAAATGAGGGTTACACTTTTATATGCTCATTATCTGGAACTCTGATGAGGTCACAAGGGAATGTTCTTGGAAATCAGTTAACAGAACATACAGTCACCCTCCGGTATTTAGCAATATATACAACAAACAGAATCATACTTTTCTTCCTCATTTACTCGTGAGAGAGAAAATATGATTCAACAGATGCACTTGACATCCCTATGACAATTCAAAATATTGCACAAAATAATTGTTTTGTGTCAATTTTAAAAAATCAGCCTTTCACTTTGCAGAAATATTTTGAATTTTTATTAGCAATCTTCATTTCGTGTAGAGAATCAGTTTTACTTAATCCACTCTAAATGTTGAATTGAGATTTCATTTAGTGCCCCTTTATTATAAGACAGACTTAACAAAAATAAAAAGTGAGTGCCTGAACGGTTTTCTCCATGCCATTCATCTTATATATTTTGGGGATTCTAAACATATAGTCAGACATGAACTTCTCATTAACTCTTAGGAGGTGAAGGCCTTGCCATATATAATGGGAAACATAATTTTATCCAGATTTGTAGTCATGCCTTTCGGATATATGACCTCAACCTCACATTCCTTTGTGCATTGAAAGTATATCCATTCCCTGAACCAGATACCTCTACAAGTTACAGTATTTTATATATCATAACTCCACAGTCTTTTTTCCAAACTAAATAAGCATAGTCTTTTAAATCCCTTGTAATACTGAATAGCTACTGTACACACCTTCAATCATTTTCATTTCTCTTCTCCATTCTCTTTTTCTATTTATCTTGGGTTTTGAAATAATACGACCAAAACCTAACACATTATTCAAATTGAAATGACCCATCTATGTAAATAAAAGCAAGACCATATTTTCTGTTTTCTTCTCCAGCCAACCTTTTATTCACTTTTTTAAAAAAACACTGGTACATATTTCACAAATATTTTCACTGAGAAATCCACAATGTCTGGATCTTGTACTTGAGAATTTACCACGGTGCACATCTATTTTAAATTATTTCTTCCAATGTATAATTGTCTACTTTGGATTTCATCAACTAATTTTTTAGACACAAATAGAGTTCCTAACAATCCTCCCTAACCTTAAATAAGTTTGAAGCTACTTCCTCATCTTCCAGATTGTTGATATGTTGAACAACACCACTAGTCTCAGTACTGATGATCAGGCTGCTCTATCCCTGCTTCAATTCCATTTACTCCATTTGGCTTTTCCATCTATCTCTGGGTTGCCATTATTTATTGTTTTCTGGTTCCTTCTCAGTTTTTCAGCCTGAATGTCTGGCTCTCTTTCTTCTGTCTTCTTACCCCTATATTTCTTTTATAATGTCTGATCTGACTAAATTGCCTCTTGCATCTTTTCATTAACCTGTTTGTTTGATTTCTCTCTTTGGGCCGACTCCCCCACTCACTTTCTTGAGAAGATCATACCTAACATTTTCTGGTCATTTCTTAGGTTTCAAGAGTTTTAAAAGAATTGGCCCAGGAGCACTCTGAGCTATTAAAGTTGAAATTTAACTATCTTGGAATACTTGGGAAGTCTCATAGGCCTGGGGAAAAAAAGCTAATGCACCAATATGTAGAAAGAGTAAATGGGATGATTCAGGTAACTACAGGCCAGTTAGCTTGACAGCCTAGGGGGCTGAAGGGAGGAAGCAAGGAGTAACGTCAGGGCTCCCTGCATCCAGGTCATTTTCCTCACCTGGGCTGTATCGGGGGGGCAGAGAGCAGCAGCTCCTGATGCTTGACTCACAGCACAGCCCAGGTGGGGAAAGTGACCTGGATGCCAGGAGCCCTGGCATTGCTCCTGACTCCCCCTCCTCCCCAGCCTCCTGGGAGGGCACAGAGGAACATTGGATGGGGTTGAGCAGTATCTGTGTGTCACCGCTAGCTCCCCCACCCATGTTCCTCCACCGGCAGGAAGCAGGGAGGCTCACAGCCCCGTGCCCGGCCAGAGCTCATAGTTCCATGGGTAGTGGTGCTCTGAGTTCACAGCCCCATGCCTGGCTGGGGTTGGGGCTACTCACAGCTTGTGACCCCCACATAACTATGTTGTGACACCCGCTTTCCCCCCCCAGCTTGAGAACCAATGATCTAGGAGAACCTACATGGGGGAAGATTGCTGTCAGTAGAGGGCTCTTTAATCTAGCAAATAAAAGCACAACAAAATCTGGTGGCTGAAAGGTGAAGGTAGAAAAAATAGACTAGAAATAAGGAACAGTTTTTTATTTTATTTTTTTACACACTGAGGGTAATTAACAATTGGAACAACTTAGCAAAAAGTGGGATAGATTCTCCATCACCTGAAGTCTTTGAATCAAGATTATATATCTTTCGAAAAAGGCATGTTGCTCTATGACAACTAGAAGACCTGATCTTGATGAAGAAATTACCAGGTGAAATTCTGTGGCCTGTGTTATGCATAAGAATAGACTGGATGATCATAATGGTCCCTTATGGCCATCAAATCTATGAAAAATTACTTTAAGCTTTCCTGATTCTTCCTACTTCATGACTATTTCTTCAGCACCCATCTCATTTTGTGCCTTTTCAGTTTCTTCCCTCCCCTTATTCAATTCTTGTTTCCATCTTTTTTATCCCTTGTCCTTTCTCTTTTGATGACTTCATCAAATCAACTTCTTTGCTTCTGTCCCCCATTCTTGTCTAGTCTTGCATCTCCACTTTAATTCAGAATCCTCTCGTGACTATTCCACAGTTGTAGGAGACAACATCCGTTAACCTGGACAATTTTATCCTTTCCTTCTAATACCTTTCTGCACTTCTCCTACTAACAGCATCACTATACCCCTGTCTATACCAGGCTCATAAAGATAGTTCAGCCATTATCCTTCCCTACCCCCAACTTTCTTCTCATTGTTATATCAGTTTTGGAAAAATCCAGTCTCCTACTCACCACTAGTTCATGGGAACCCGGCAAGTCTAAAACATAACCTTTCATTTTTAAAATCTTCCTTGTGCTTGTAAACATCTCAAATTTGAATATAATGTAACATTATGGAAGCCCTTGTCACAGTCCAGGGCAACTACACCTGTATTCCCCCTCTCTGGTCCATCAAGGGCACCCACCTTATGCTCCCAGTTCCACAGCAGTCACCACTCTTGGGCAGAGACTGCATCTCTCTCCCTCTTGACCAGGGTTTCTCAGGCTGCCTGTTTCCCTACCTACACTGCGTTATTCCCAGTGAGCCAGGCTGCCTAACCACATCAGCATCTCTTCATTGCTTACTCTTCAAAGGCTATGAACAATACAATTGCCCACAGTTTTAAGTTACCACATAGCTCTTCCTAAGCAAGCACATTTATGCTTAAGTTGAAAGCACTGAAGAAAACATTAAAACTATAAAAGAACCTACACACATGCTAATAAGCTCACCAGTGATTACTCCTAGTGATAGTGTGTCTAGCAGTGGTGCCCAGAGATGACACTAATGATTACTTTGATGATGAATATGTTTTCAGTCCTATATGTCAAGGCTAACTTCCCAACCATTATGAAAGATCAATATCTTGTTTTCTGTAAGCAATACATCCCTGTGTTAAAGTACAATTAAAAAACCCATGATTTTAAAACATTTTCTCTAATATAGATCTACATGATTGTTCTAGGTTTGTCTTGTTTAGTACCATTTTCAATGACACTATTATCAACATTTCCTCCAACCAGAGGACCTGGAGCTGGGAAGCAGTATATCTCCCCTCCATGTTGCAGATGGTGATACCAATGAAATTATGAATCTGTAGGTTTTTACAAATCAAATGACATCTCCCTTCCCTTTCTGTCACTAGTTTGCCCACAGAAGGAGATTTTACTATATTATGTTCCCACACTACCTACTGCTGCTGCTCTTAAATTTGTCATAAATCGAAAGAAGTTACCAAGGTTCTGATCAGTTTCACTGATGCTATTCAAAAGAAATGTTGCTGCACATGTGGACTTCATACTGCTGCTGTTTGGGAAAGCTACAAGAAGCAGCAGAAATAGGCTTACTGGGTAGGACGACCCAAAAACAGAGACTGGAAAAGGGGTAGAGTGACAGACAGCATTTGCAAAGACCCTGGGGGATGAGCAGAATGGTGGACAACACCATCTCCTAACGTAGAAGATCTTCTCCCCCAATGGCTATGAGGCTTTGCAGAGGGAAGAGAGAAAAATAAAGTTCATTCTACTTTCCAACAACGAGAGGAAAGGGGCAAGGCTTCAAATTTATCAGATAACTACTGTCTAGAGGCTGATACAAATGATGGCACCCCAACCAGTTGGTCAGCACTTTGGAATCCCAGCTGCTAGGTATAATTGGAAGAGACTGGGCTTCCCGCCAAGATCTCATTTGTGGCTCCTCCCAATCTCTCATACTGGCTTGGTACAGTAGAAGATCACTGTTGCACAGGGGCCAGCGTGAAAAAAACCCCAAAGGCTTGAGCAATAAGGAGATACAAACAGAGCAGTAATATGAGAAGAAACGGCAGAAGACAGTGCACAAAGTGGGAAATCCATAGAACCAAGGCTGCAGGGTAGTTTGGATTGGAGTTGTAGTGTCTTGAAACCAACCAAGAGAAATTTAAACTTGATACAGAAACATACAAATCTGAGGAAGATGATTAGATCTTAGGCACAAGAAAAGAAAATTATTTTACCTAAACAATGTTCGATGGTTTAAAGACAAGAGCAGCCAGGAGGCTGAAAAAAAGGTTACAGTAGTCCAGGCACAAGAGAGCAGATATGTGAATCATCATTTTAACAACTTCATCATACATAATATCTCATTGGGTCAAACATCTCTTTGAGCAACGGCATCATAGATCATGGTCCAGCACTAATCTAGGAATAGTATTTGTTAGTTAACAGCTCCTGCACAGCCAGCATGAAAACTTGTTAACCTTAGATCCCTTTAGTATGGTTTGAGAATTTACTGACAAAAAATTGGTTAATTAAAAATAAAAAGAAAGAAAAAGACATTCAAACTCTAAAGTTGCTATTTCTACTCTCAGAGCTATTTAATCACAAAACAATGCATATTATGAATGCATACAAGTGAAAAGTATTATTATTTATCAACTGCTGCACCAGCAATGTGGGGACAAAGCAATATTGCTATATACTTGTTCAGCTGTTAGGCTGTCTTTGGAATGCAAATGTTACACCTAGCATCATTGCCTGCATGTCTCATAGTTTTTCCAGGCGTTTCCTGGTTTATTTTCAGTAGAAACAGCAGCAACCCTGAAAGTACCTGCTACTTTTGAGGCAGCAGGAAATTTAAACATTTATGGACCTCACAATCACTTAGAAGGAGCCACCAAATGCCATCACTCTGTGGCACTGCATAGCAGGATGATGACATTTTGAACACCCTAGTGCAAAATGGCACCGAAAAACTGTCCAACTGAATCACAATACACTGAAATTGTCCCTTGTGCCATGGCAGGTGGGGCAGTGACGTCTCTGCAGCATGACAACGCAGTGCTGTAGGTCCATTCCGCAGCCTCACACAGTGCAGTGTCTCTCCTGTGATGCTGCAGAGAGAGCATTACCAACCCCAACAGATAAAAAATCATGAGCATGGCTTAAAAAATCACTATACTTTAAACAATAATAACTTTGTCATCTGGTTTCTGAGCCTTTAGTGCGCTCCCAATCAGGAGGGCGACAGACATTTCTTTTAAAGGGAAACTGAGTGTCTCTGCAATCACCTGACTCCAGGAGTTGGGGCTTGACGAAAAACACCCAGCAGGGGGTCCTGGCTACACTACCCAACTGCAACGGCCTCATAGCATGGCGCTGTGACACTGCCATGTGGTGGGGCAGAGTCAGAGAATGACCCCAGCACTTCCCCCAGGGGCAGAACTGCCCCGCTGGGACCAGCAATGCCAGGGCACTAATGCCCCCCGAAGGGGCGCTCGGGCACCTACTTACCCCATAGCCCGGCCGTGGCACTGCCGGCGGCCTCCTCCAGGGGGCGCTGCTGCTGCCGCCGCAGGAGCCCGGCCCCGCTCAGCGCCTCCAGCACCGTCTCCGGGGACAGAGCCACCAGCTGCTCCCACAGGCCCCGCGTATAAAACTCCACCGTGTGGGCCTGGCACAGGGGCATCGCCCGCCTGAGAAACTGCGTCACGGCCCGCAGCCGAGAGGCCACCGTCTCCGCTGCCGGTTCGGGTGGGAGCGAGCCGAGAGAACGCGACATGGCGTCGTCGACGGGCAGATCTGCTCGGCGCTCGATTCGTGATGCCTGTGGGGCCGGGCGACTGGCGGAGGCTCCACCCTGCCTCAGCAGGTGAGGCTGACGAATCGAACGCGGAGCAGAGTCCGCCCACCCATCGCCTAAGCGGCGGGCGCTGTTTAGTGACGTACACAGAGCGCGACGGAGGGGGAGGGAAGAGACAGGGTGATGAGGAGCCGGGGCTGTGGAAGGCTGATGGCACCGCTGACTGCGAAGAGCCGGGCTGCCCCGAAGCAAAACACCGCGGCGGCCCAGGGCCCCCGCCGGAAGCGGACATGGAGGCCGGACCCGCGGCAGAGCTTTCGGGGGAGCGTCCGGGAGGGTGAGTGAAGCGAGGGAGCCGCCGCCCGGGCCCCACGGTGGCTCCTGCGACTCGAGGTGGGGGGCGGGGAGCGCCGCCAACGGGCGTCTGGCCTCGCGGGCTCCAGCGTTCAGGGGCAGCGCGCGGGGGGTGTCTCGCGCTTCCCCCTCCTGCCCCCAACAGCCGTCTCTGACCCCGGTCCCTGGTGCCCAGAGCTCGCCGCAGGCAGCCCGCGGCCGCCCGGAGCCTGTTGTCGTGGCAGGTAGCGCCGTCGGGTCCGGACTGCCCTGCGCTCGCGGGCGGCCTGCAGCCAGCCTGGCGCAGCGTTTCGCTGCTCACTGGGGACTCGCGCGGCGGGGAGGGAGGTGTCTCTTGTGCCCCTCGCCTCGTCCCCGCCCGCTTTCTGGAAGCGGGATTCCCCCGCGGGCCGGTATGAGGAGCGGGGGGCTCTGGCTCAGCTCGGTCTTCTCCGCCTCCTCAGCGCTGGTCAGGGAGCAGGTTCCGTGCTGCTAACTCGAGAACTGTGAATAGACGAGGCGGGGCCTGGCCCGCCTGGAAATGTGGAGGTGCTGGGGTTGCAATTAGTTGGCTCTTCTTGAGGTCCCACAGTGCGGAAGGGCTGGCTCCCAAGCTTTTTTTGCTTTAGCTCTAGGCCAGCTCTGTGGTTAGTTGGATGTAGAGAAATACATGTGTTGCAAACGCATTTTCATCCCTTCATTCGTGGTAGGAGACACATCACACCTCTCTAATGCTCCATGCTAGTGTTTCAGAGAAAACACTGGAGGGGGAGCTCAGCCACTCTCAAATTTTGTCCATTGAGCAGGAGTGATTCAACTAAAAACTTGTATGAAAACCATGTGTGCTGTCATTCCAGTGCCAGAATGGGTTTAATCCTGCTCTATGGAAAAGAAGATTCCCATTTATTTGTCTTCTAGCTAATAAATGGCTATACAAAGTGGAATAACTTTTAATTTTTTTCTATTTTGAGTTACTTCAGTGGAAAGCTAATAGTCATGTATGTGTCAAGTGTGTCATACTTCTAGACTAGAGGGAGAGTTGTATAGTTAGATAGCAACTAACTATAAGCTGGTAACGAAGAAAGAGATGAGACAATATTTTATTTAAGAATACTTTAAGTCATTGTCCTTCTATAACTGATCCAGTTGTAGTTGCATATTTCTTGGGTAGCCAAGATTATTTTTAGCAATGCTTCTTTGACACTATCTTTATGATTTCCCATTGATGTCCTATGTGTGTCGTACACGAGAGCAAGAGATTGTGATAAGTGCAAACTTTATAAAATATCTGGTTATTCATTCAAGTATTTTTAAATGATGATTATCAGCAAGGCTGCACCCACACAACCACATTTTGCACCTATTTTCCTGCAACGGTGCAGCTGCAACAATCCTAGCAATGTAAGTGCTAGCATAGATAGGGATCAGTGGTTTTTACCTTCATGTTATGAAGCCTTTCTATATTTTCTTGACACAACTCAAAACAGTTAAGCCCTGTCTACAGTATTGGTAGACTGGTTCAAGTGCATTGTTGGAAAAATGCGTTGGTATAGAAAAAGTTAAGTCACTTTCTTAGATAGTTTGTATCTAACTCAGTATTTTCCCACTGTGCCATAGTAGGGAAAAGTTTGGGAACCATTCTAACTCATTCTTTCTAATGGTTTCAGGACAAGGATTTGCATTTTGGAGAAAGCAAAAGATCCAACAAGATTACAAGAAATTACTAAAAAAGGAAGGAAAGGCAAAACCTCAACGGGAAGTTCAGTACACAGATACTTACCCTGAGCACTTGAAGCATCTCTATTTAGCCGAAGAGGAAATGCTTAAAGAACAATCCAAGTCTAAAAGAAATCCAGTTTTGTTGGAACAAAAGTGCAGCACAACAGTAAAGTAAGTATAATTTTTTAAACAATTTAACTGATTTTGTTTCCCCTTCATTCTTAAGTCACCTGGTGCCTCAGCTTAGGTCTTGTGGTTTATTTGTTATCTTTAAGAAAAGGAATAAATATTATAAAATCCTAATAAATAGACATGTTTTCTTAACATTACCTTTGATTTGGAATTGTTAGAACCCTTAACACAACAGATTTATACTGATTTTATCAGAACCAGAAAGCAAAACTGACAACAAGGGCTAGACTCCTGAAATAATGGGAATTTTGCCATGTCACTTCACTGGAAGGATTTGGTCCAGGGTGAAATAATGATGCTGGGCCAAATAATTTACCAGTTTAGTCCCCAGTCCTGCTCAGAGAGAGGCCTGCAAAGACCCTGTAGCGATATAGGAATTCAAATTAAAACTGCACTGGTGCGAAGACAATATTAGTTGAATTTTAGTTTGTATTTTATGTTGCGTGTGCATGCAAGAAGAGTTTTTTTTCTGTCCTAATAGCCCTATTTTCATGTTAACAGTAAAATTATAGTCTCTATGAAATAAATAGCTTTGAACTTCTATTTGAAAAAATGAACAACTTACTTTAATACTGTATTTAGTGTTTAAAATTATGATTTAAAAAATCCCTTGTTTTCCTTTAAAGATAAGGTGATTGATTAGTTGTTAAATACTAATAGGGAGAAAATGTTTTTCACAAACAGCTCCTTTGTTGTACCACAGGTAACTTGCTAGATGGTAGTGTTCTTAACCAATGCTCTTGTATGATGATCTGCTTTGAGAGATTTGGTGGGGTTTGGGTTTTTTGGACTGCAAAGCAAAAGACGTTGACATTGTTATATATGTTTGTGCTGTTTGTCACAGTGGCCTTGATCTCATTCTTGTTGAAGTCAATGAGAAGATTCCACTGACTTCTTTGAAGTGGATTGCGCTTCAGAGTACTCTTAGTCGAATTAGTGGTGTCCTGGCCAAATGCTAGTTTGGGTGACTCTTGTTTAAGAGCATTTTGCTTGCACCTTAAATTGGATAAGTTATTTCTTAGTGGTTTTTTTGTAAACTCTTGTCAGCTGTTTAAAAACACACATTACCCATGTTTTATTCTCCACACATCTGCACTTTCATGATGGGTGCAAATCTTTTTATATATAATATATATATTTTCGGGGTCTATTAGTAAAGCAGTTTGGTGCAAAATGTGTTTATAAATGGAGTCCTGCCTGGGCCTTATTCTATATCATCTCATTGTGCTTCCTCACTTTATATAAATTTCCAAAATCAACTTACTCAGGAGGAGGTGTAATTTTACTTTCCAATAAACTTAATTTTGACCCAACATCTTTAACTACTGCTTAGTATTCCAATTAACTGTTCTTCGCACAATACTGGAGAAATTCATCATCTTACATCTTTGTTGCATCTTATTTGTTTAGGTATATAAATCCATCACTTTAAAAATTCTTAATTTAACTGTTGCACCATAATACATTATTTATCATACTAATTTACTTGTATAAGTAAAGAGTTTTCAATCACTTTGTATTAATGTATTACATCGCTTGAAATTTAGTTTCCAGAAATGCTTGGTCTAAATGATTATATGAATGCAGTCATATTACATGTGCTATGTGCATTTGGTCCATGACAGTTAATATCATTTGGGATTATCTACAATTTTACTACGTTTTATTAAGGTGTAGGGAATATAAAATAGAATCTTGTCTATGGTGTTTCTATTGTTTTTAGCATTTGTCTTTGTACACTGCATTATTGTTTAAAATAATTGCACACTTTCAAAAAGATGTGCTGTCAATTTTAAGTGTTAGTACACCATCTTGCCACATGATGGAGCTGAAAATAAACCAAAGACCACTGCAGAAAATAAATGTGATACTTTTGAATGGCAGCATGAGTTCTGAGACATAGTATCTGAATTTTCCTATTTTGACTGAACCTATATCAGATTCTCTAGGTGGCACTGATGAGTTGTCCTCCTTGAAATATAAATTCTAGAGCATCAAGGAATTTGTCCACCTATTAACTTTGAAAATATTTCTGCCAGATAAACTAACAATTTTTTTAAATTTTTGGTAGTGGCTTGAGCCCTTTGTTTAAACAGTATAGTAGTTAATGTAGGAATTGGGAATCTGAACAAAATCATGAAGATGGATAACTCTTATGCAGAAGAACCCCACAATGGAGGAGCAGTGTGGTGGCAGGAAACTCCCGGCTGGCCCCTGGCCACCACCCTGCTCCTGGGCCCGATTGCAGCCTCTCTCCCAGCCCCAGTTCTGGCCATGCTCCTGGCCCTAGCTCCACTGCCAGCCTTAGCTCCCACCGAGGCTGCAGCTCCAGCTCCCGGCATGGATCAGAAAAGTTTGGGGACCACTGTTTTAGAGCCACTTAATTCCCAAGTAGTCTATAATAAATCAGTCCTGCTTTGTGGTACAGTTACAATTGTGCTAATCTAAAGATCCATGAGCTAATTATGTGCACACTTATCCGTTCCAGGTCAGATACGACTCAAAGGAAGTTTAAGAAAACTTCAAATCAAAAAGCAAAAGAAGAATATGAGACAGTAAAGGCTGAACGTGCCAAGAAGAAAGAGGTGAATAAATCCTAAATTGAGATCTTTGGGGCAGGATTGTGTCCAGATGTTAAATGGGAAGGGGGAGGTAATGGTACTCTTTTTAACATAAGATTAAATACCACTCTCACATGTACAAGTGTTAAAATACGATTGTTCATGTCCTCCTGTTTTGTGCTGCATTGGGTTTCCTGGGTTTTGCTCTGTGTGGGGTCACCAGGCTAAGCTCAAACTTTATAGGACTTGATGCCCCCTGTGCTCTTTGATCTGATTTCCTGTCAATGAGGTTTGTCTGCCCTGCTAGGCAATGCTAGACTTCTTGGACTTGATTTCTTGATTTTGGAGGGGAGGGGGAAATAATTGTGACATCTCCCACATGCCATCCATTTGTAATGCTAACTGAGAGGTCACTCACTGTAGATACTGCAAATCTTCATATTGAGTCAACAGTGTAATGCAGCTGCAAAAAAAGGCTAATATCATTCTGGAGTGTATTAACAGGAGTTCCGTATAGAGAACATGGGAGTTAATTATTCTGCTGTACTCTACACTGGTGAGGCCTCAACCCAAGTACTATGTCTAGTTCTGGTTGCTGTACTTGAGGAAGGATTTGGATAAATTAGAGAGCGTCTAGAGGACAGCAACAAAAATGATAAAAGGATTAGAAAACCTTAACTATGAGGAAAGGTTGGGGGAAAAAAAAACTGGGCATATTTAGTCTTGAGAAAAGAGGACTGAACGGGGGGAATCTGATAAGTCTTCAAATGCATTAAGAGCTGCCATAAAAAGGACTGGCATCAGTTGTTCTCCTGTCCAGGTAGAACAAGAAAGAATCATAGAAGATTAGGGTTGGAAGGGATCTCAGGAGGTCATCTAGTTCAACCTCCGGCTCAAAGCAGGATCAACCCCAACTAAATCATCCCAGCCAGGGCTTTGTCAAGCCAGGCCTTAAAATCTCGAAGGATGAAGATTCCACCACCTTCCTAGGTAACCCATTCCAGTGCTTCACCACCCTCCTAGTGAAAGCTTTTTTCCTAATATCCAACCTAGACCTCTCACACTGCAACTTGAGACCATTGCTCCTTGTTTCTGTCATCTGCCGTCACTGAGAACAATCTAGCTCCATCCTCCCTGGAACACCTCTTCAGGTAGTTGAAAGCCACTATCAAATCCTCTTTACTCTTCTCTTCTGCAGACTAAACAAGCCTAGTTCCCTCAGCCTCTCCTCATAAGTCATGCGTTCCAGCCCCCTAATAATTTTCATTACCCTCTGCTGGATTCTCGTTTGTCCACATCCTTCCTGTAGTGGGGGGACCAAAGCTGGACACAGTACTCCAAATATGGCCTCACCAGTGCTGAATAAAGAGAAATAATAATTTGCCCCGATCTGCTGGCAATGCTTCTACTAATGCAGCCCCATATGCTATTAGCCTTCTTGGCATTAAGGGCACACTGTTGACTCATATCCAGCTACTTGTCCACTGTAACCCCCAGGTCCTTTTCTGCAGAACTGCTGCCTAGCCAGTCAGTCCCCAGTCTGCAGCAGTGCATTGGATTCTTCCATCCAAGTGTAGGATGCTTCACTTGTCCTTTTTGAACCTCATCAGATTTCTTTTGGGTAATGGGCTTAATCTGTAGCAAGGGGAATTTAGGTTAGATATTAGGAAGAACTTTTCAACTATAAGGGTAGTTAAACTCTAGAATAGGCTTCCAAGGGAAATTATGGAATCCCCATCATTAAAGGTTTTTAAAAACACCTTTTACCTACACCTATCATGGATGGTGTAGGTTTACTTGGTCCTGCCTTAGCACAAAGGCTGGACTTGATGATCCCTCAAGGTGCCTTCCAGACCTACTATTGATTTTTTTTCAGTGGCTAATTTGAGACACATTGAAGGGCTTGACTTTTAAAAAGTGCTGGTACTCATCACTTTCTGAAAAAAATCCGGCCAAAATTACTAGCCCCTTTTTAAAATCTGGCTTGATTAAATATGTGTAGGCAGAACAGTAGGAAATAGTAAAATATGGAACATGTGCACAGGCATTCATATGGGATTCTGACTCAATGGAAAAACATATCATTCGTGTAAATTTTTTTCCCTTTTAAGGAAAAAATGACAACAATTTACTTGCACATGCTGGATTGAGAATTAGTTAACTCAGGAAAAAGATCTATTCGTGTAGAGCTCAATTAAGGTGGCTTCTTAATTTTGGTGGTAAAAAAGATAGTAGGATTAAATAGGGGTCATAAATATATAAATTGTAGTACAGTTATATACAATCAGTAGAACTTCCTCACCTTGGATACTGCATTTGCTTTTGGTCATCTCGTCTTAAAATGGGCATAACAACCACTGAATACCAGTAGAAGTTATTGTAAAGGCATTGGAAATGTGGGGCTTTCAGAAGGGGAGAGAATATGTCATGGGGATGCACAGAAAATGTCAATGGGACATTTATTCCCCCTATATAAGAAAAGGGCGCTTTCTAGAGAATGCTTTCAACAATCACACCAGCTAGAATAAACCTTAACCAGCAATTAGCATATGTTCTGATCAAGACTAAAATAATTACACCTTTTTACTCCCTCCACTCCACTGTTTGCCTTTCCAGATATATTCTGAGTCATGACTTCTCTGCCAGATAGAGATATTTGAACTGCACTTTGTTCCTGTAAGCTTGAGTAGCTGCTTGTGTTTCTTTACAGGGCTCTGGGGCTTTGTCCTTTCCTTACCCACCACAGAAGTGGACATGCTAAGCTGTCAGGTGATAGACAGCTTGGAATGGATCCTGAACACAGCAGACCAATTTATATGCAGAGATCTAGCACTCTCCCGACCCACTTGCTGGGAGTTATATTTGCATGCAATTAAGTCATAAAGGTGTGAGGCTCTTCACCAAGAAAGTGGATCAGAGATCTGAGAATGCACCCTCTGGCTCACAGATAGCTGAATAATCTTGCTTCCCCCTCTTCTTTTGTCGCTAGTGAAAGTTCTTCAGAAGATCAAGGGGGAAGTAACAGTAATCCTCACCCCCACTGGGTGGCTCTGGTACTTGGACCCAGTGGCATGGTCTTGGAGGTCTTCACTCCCATTTCCTCAGCAGGCAGGATTTTCATGCCCCCATCCCACTTATGCCTCATAGCTGAGCTATTGCATTGTGGGCTCTAAAGAGATGGGTTGCTCCTCCAGAGAAAGGACACTTGACTCTTCTAAAGTGTTCCACTTGTTCAGACTATACAAGAGTTTGGACAAAATCCTCCTAATGATGCCAAGGTAAAACGATCCCAAAAAAACAGGCATTATTGCAGGGTTTTTAAAAGATGGCCTAGGACTTCCCATCGTTGCTGCTTGCATCTGTGCTCTAAATAGTGTTATAAATCTAGACTCCAAGTTTCTAATAGATCACACAAAGATATTAATGATTAAGACAGGTTTATTTTTCCTTTCCATAGAAACGTGTTTCCTTGTCAGTCATGTCAGCAAGAGCAGCCTCAAATCTTTACCTGTAGACACAAGCTGTCCTGCATATTCCACATGACAGGGTTATTCTTCCTGCTCCAGAATCATTTGTTTGAAGCCCAATGTCAGCAGTGATCTAAAGTAATTTTTCTCTGATGGTTCTTGGTATGGCATGTATGAAATGAAATTGATTACTGCAAAAAATAAACAAACACTCCTAATGTTCATTAATGAAATACTCATTTATGGACACTATATACGAAAGGGACTCGGTCTTTGCTATTATTTAGACTTTTTTTTGCTGCTTTGAGATTCCTATTTAGAAATGTTTACTTGGGTATAGATGTAACTCACTTTGTATTTTTATACAACAAAGTACTATTCCTGCTAAATTATATAATATTTCTGTTGCATAAAATGTTTTTAATGTATTATGTCCGCAAAACTTTCTGAAGCCTGTTTGTGCAATGAAAAGCATATAATATGCATATGATAAACCAGCATCTCTTGACATGCACACTGTTGCTAAGACAGCTGTCTTTGTGGCCTTTACAGTAGTGCATTTCAAAGAATAAAATCCCATCAGAGCAGCCATCCAAATAAACTGAAGCAAGCCTTTAGTCTGATTAGTAACAGCATCACATATTTTGATGGGACATGATTTCAGTGAAGCAAATTAGTCAGCATGCTCATAATTTGCTTCAGGAATGTATTCAACATAAAACAAAATATTTATAGTAGCACCTAAACTGGTCCTAAATGCTGAATACAATGATATTCTATTATATAAAGAGTTTTATACCATGCTCCTCACTGTAGTATGTCAGTGCCTTCCAGTAATGCATTACGCGATGCGACTAACATCTTTCACGTGTTTTTTTTTTTTTTTTTCTTTTTTTCTTATCCTCTCCCCAGTGGGCGATGTGTGCGCAGTAGTGTGTCTTGTTTTATGGGGAGGCTTTTTTCTTGTTTTTGTTTTGAGTTTAACATTTGTTGCTATATGCTTGTTACAGAAAGCAGGTCAAAAAAATTTGCTTTGCATTGAAACAGAAGGTGGTGAGGTTTGTGATGGTCCTTAGTTCCTGTGGGATTTCATTCCACAGCCTCAGCCAGCCCTCTAGAAAGGTCTGTGTGGGAGACAAAAGACGTTAGCTTTATTTCAGAGAGTACCCTTGTGCTACAGAAGTGAAGTTGCTGACCACAGTCTTTATCCCAGAGCTTTAGGTGAATGTAATGTTTGTTTGTTACAATAATATCTGATTCTTCTTCAGTTTCTCAAACGTCTGTTAAATAGTGGTGGCTGTAAAACCAGAATGATACCTAACTTTCAATATTTTCAGAAGAAGGCTTGCATTATTTAATAATTGATGTCTAAGGTTTGTATTAATTCTGATTTATGTCAGTTACATTTTTTGCTGCTTTTATTTCAGGCAGCAGAGAAAAGGAAACGAGAAAGAGAAGAAGCTCAAAGGCTCTACAAGCAAAAGAAAATGGAAACGTATAAAATATTAAGTAAAAGGACCAAAAAAGGACAGCCAAATCTAAATTTACAAATAGAATTTCTCCTTCAGAAAATACAACAAAAAACATAGACCAGCTGATCTTCTCTTTTCAGTGAATTAAATCAATCTACTAATTAGATGCATTGACTGGTATTTTATTATAAATGATATTTTTTTGAGGGCATATGGCAACCACTTTTGTTTGTTCTGATCACTGGTCCAGGATTGTGCTGGAGAAAGTCATTGGTCCTGAAAACATTTATACTGGTCTGAAAAGAATATTTCTAATGCAAGAAGATTATATGATATTGGACCTTTACAGTAAATGTTCTAATTAGCACCTTGCTTTAGTCCCCATTTCAATTCTGTATTGATTTTTAGCCAATATCCCAAATTGTTAATTTAAAACTTACACCATTTTGAGAGCTGGCATAAAGCATTTGTTTTTAGCTCTAGCAGTTCTTGTTATATTGACTGCTGAAATCATGCCTGTTAAATAGGGAGAAGAAGGATGGTAAATTGTGTAAATATGTCATGAACTGCCAGGGCTAGGAATTGCATGCCTTATGTCATTTGAAAGCTCAAAACATGGAAACCTAGAATAAAAATTACATTGTAAGGCTTATTATACCATTTCCTCCTGCCCCCATACAACTTGCCCAAGTCCAAAACCTCCTATAGTCAGTTATGGGTTAGTGCTATAGGGTGATCATTTCAAGGTTCAATATGTTGTGAACCATCATGGATGGAAATAGAGCCTGGACCTAATAGAGCACTGGACTAGGACTTAGGATAACTGGGTTCTATTCGTGACTGTGCTGCTGGCTTGCTGGAAGACCATGGGCAAGTCACTTTGCCTGTATGTTTCAGTTTCCTCTTCTGTAGGATGCAGATAATGGTAATGATCTACTTTGCCAAGCATTATGAGATCTGCTGATGAAATATGCTGTGTAAGAGCTAGTTATTGTATTTATTATGTTTATTTCTGTGGCCAATTCTAAGATACCAGTGGATTTTAAATAAACAGATCTTTGACCTCTTGAATGGAAATAAGACATTGACTACTGCTTGAAGTCAAGAGTCTCATTTGCATCACTGCTTTAGAACACTTCTGTTGCCCCTATTATAAGAAGATTTTTCTGGAGATTTGTATGCTCATCTACGTTTTTTTCAGGTGCACAGAGAATGTATTTTGATCATTCCACATGTTAGCTAAATATCTTTGCATATCTTGTTTGTTGTTCCTCTTCTTGAAACAGGTCTTCCATAAATACATTTGAACTCTATATACAGCTAACATTTTTCTATGCTATAGCTTTAAAATCCTAATATTAATAGTTCCTTCCACTGAGAATTTTTTCCTTTTTGAAAGCATTCAGCCAAAGCTGGTAAATATTATGGGTTTATTTTTAAGTCTGGCTGTGGTAATGTTTACTAGTGCTAATGATATTTAGCTCTGGATGTAGCTATAAAAATGTTAATTTTTGTACAGTTGCCTGCAGCCATGGCAGCAGTTAACTTTTTTCAGAACAGTATGTTCCCATGTCTCCATCTTCTGTAGCATTCAGAAAATCAATTTTAAAGTTTGTAATTTTAAATGGCCACATGCATAGTATGGTCAATATAATGTGGTGGAATACAGAAACGAAGAACCTTACTTCAAAAAGATTTTATTCCAAAAGTCGTAAGTATTTATAAAAACATATTCCTACATATATAAAAATGGCCCTCCTTTTTTCCCAAGTGGGAGAATGTCTGCATTGGCATGTGCCCTGCCAGGTCCATGCACTAGGTGGAAATTGTACTTTTGGCGAGAGAGAGACCACTGCATGAACCTGGGGTTGGTGTCTTTCATCCTATTCAACCACCTGAGTAGTGCATAATCAGTGACTAGTTGGAAGGAGCTCTCAACTAGATAATAGAGTAGATAATTTGAGTGCATTTGAGATGTAATTAGTCCCCTGTGGTGGGGTAGATAATAGAGTAGGGTGTCTACGGCCCACTTTATGGCCAATGCCTTCTTGATAATTGAATAGTGTTTCCCTGGGGACAATTTGTGGCTCAGATATAAGATGGGGTCGTCTTCCCCGTTGACTTCAGGACTGCCTTGAGCCACACTTCCAAGGCATTGGTTTGAAGTGTGAAGTAAGGTGTATAAGGACTGGCTCCTAGGACTGCTGTTTCTTTAGGGCCTGGAAGGCTTCACATTCATTGGACCACCCCACCTGGCGGGGCTGAGAGTTCTTAGGTCCAAGAGGGGGGCTGTGACTCCCAAAGCTGGGCACAAACTGCTGGTAGTACCCAGCTAGTCCCAGGAATTGTTGCATCTGTTTTGTTGGTGTCTGTGTGTCCGAAAGGGCTTGTTACCTAACCAATCGGAGGTTGTAATTTGCCCCCTCCCACTTTGTACCTGAGGTAGGTCACCTCTGCCTGTTTGAGGTGGCATTTTGTGGGGTTGGCTCTGAGACCAGCATCCCTAAGGGCCTGGGGTAGGTTAGAGAGGTGCTGAAGGTGATCTTCCCAACTGGTGCTATAAATCTCGATGTCATCTATCTAGATTGTCACATACTGGGTGTGGGGCTGAAGTACTGTTAAGTACTGTTAAGTGCTGGAAGATGGCCGCCCCATATAGTGCGAACAGCATCGTCATGAACTGGAACAGGCCGTATGGTGTAGGAAAGACTGTTTTTGCCTGTGAGTTGGATGTTAAGGATTTGCCAGTGCCTTTTTGTTAGATCCAGGGTCGAAAGAAATTTGGCCTTGGCTACTCAGTCTAGGAGTTCTTTGACCCGCAGCATTGGGTGATGGCATTGAAATGGGTGATGGCATTGACCTTTTGGAAGTTGGTGGTAAAATTGGATGGCCCCATCCAACTTTGGGACCAAGATGGTTGGCCACTGCCATTTGCTCTGATTCCTCTACAACTCCCATCTCAAGCATCATCTCCAATTCCTGGCGGATGGCAGCCCACATCTTTCTGGGAAGAGGCTAGTGGTCATCCTCCACCTTCTGCCCAGGGGTCATGGTGATATGGTAGCTTATGATATAGCTGTCCACCCTGAAAACACTGACATGTCCGGGAAGCTCTGCATGAGTTGTTGCAGCTGTTCCTGTTGTGAGAGACTGGGACTCCCTCCCACTACAACAGGCTTTGGTTCTAAGGGTTCCCCCTACTAAATGTCCCACCTCAGGTTCTGGTTGGGGTAAGATGTAATGAGTAGGGCCTCTCTGGCCTTCCAGGCTTTTAATAAGTTCACATGGTATGTGCACACTTTCGTCATCCTGGCCTACAGGCCCTCTGTGGCATGCGACTTCGAAGAGGCCCTGCCACCTGGCTAGGAGTTGGGACTCTGTGGAGGGCAACAGAAGATCCCGGTACTCCAGTGCAAAGCTGTGTACCTTGCCCCCTTTCCTTTATTGCTGCTCCTGGGTGCGCTGAACTTGTAACAGGTTCTCCTGAGCAAAAGCCCCCAGGGTTCAGAGCTGCTCGTGTAATTGTAGCACATAGTGGGTGGTCACCTGAACATGCGTTTCTTGCTCCTCCAGCTCTCCCTAAGGAGGTCGAGGATGCCCTGAGGTTGCCTCCCATGGAGCTCCAGGGGAAAGAACCCAATCAAAGTGTGGGGCACCTACCATATAGCTAATAGTAGGGCTGACTGCAACATGTCCCAATGTTGAGGGTCATCTTCTATGAACTTCTGCAACATTGCCTTTAAACTTCCACAGCATTACCTTCCATTGAACCGCTTGTCTAGTCAGTCGGTTTGGGGATGTCATACAGAATTCCTGAGGGCTCGAATGTTCAGGAGCCGGCACAACTTGGCCATCAACAATGTTGGTGCCTTGGTAAAGATTTCCCTGGATATTCTGACACTGGTGAAAATCTTCATAAACTCTGTGATGATGTTGGGTGCCATAGCTGCACACAAGAGGACAGCTTCAGGATACCATGTTGCATAGTCCACAATTACTAGAATGAAGCAGTTCCCTGTCTAGCTCCACTCTAATAGCCGTATGAGATCCATATTGATGCGGTCAAATGGTATGCTGGCCATGGGAAGCGGTAGAAGGGGAATGTGAGAGACCCCTTTGGGTCTGGCCAGCTGGCATTTGGGGCAGGAGGCACAGTAGTCTCTCACCTCCTGGCATATGTCCAGCCAGAAGCAGCATTGGGCTATCCTCTGGAAAGATTTTTCCCCCTACCCCGGTGTCCCTCCCATGGCACTGTGTCAGCTAAACACGGAAGGCTCTGGCGTAGCCTCCGGGAGACCAACAGTTGCCAGATATCTTCATATATTTGAGCGTCCTGCATGACTCGATAGAGACGATCTTGTCAAATCTTGAACCATAGTCCCTACAGTGCTTGGGCTGTGTTGTCTCCTTGGTGTGGGGTTGTGACCTGTTCCCAGGCTTTTCTCAGAGCTGGGTCCTTCCTTTGCTCCCAGACAAAGTCCCTGTCATGCCTCAGCTCCACCTTAGCATCTTCCGTAGGGTTCTCCACACCAAGGCCTAGAGCAGAGAGATTTCTCCAGGGCTTCGGGTGTTTCTTCTCCAGGGTCAGGCTCAGAGGGTGGCAAGTAGTTCCTTCCTTGTTGGACTTTCCCCTGTCACGGGGGTCGTTGGCGACATTCACATAGGATATCCCGGAACCCTGGCCAGTCTTGCCCCAGGATCACAGGTTAGGCCAACCCAAGGGCTACCTTGACCTGGAGCATGGTCTTACAGTAGGGGGCCTCGAGGCTTACCCAGGCAGTTGGATAGGGCTGTATGTCTCTGTGGATATGTTCCCTGTCAGCTCGAGGTCGGGAACTAGTGTCAAATAAGTGTCTGACTGCAGCCTGAATCAACTAAGGGCATCCTGGGGATTCTGTTTATCGGTAGGGGGACCAGAGACCCTTCTTCTGGATCTGAGAGCTGCCTACCCAGTCTTGGCCATAACTGCAGTGTATATGAGGGCAGTCTCCCCATAAGTGCCCTTGTTGATCATGCTCCCAGTCTCCTCTGGAGCCTGGGTCTGCTCCCCCCTCCCCATCATCCTCATATCAGGTCATGCCCTCCCAGTGGGTCTCCTTTCTTGCTGGTCAGGGTCCGGCTGATAACTTTCCTTCACTTGAGGTTTGGGGTGATGGCCGTTGGCTGGGGAAAATGTGGGTCCTCGACTCCATTCAATAGTGGCTCCCACTGGCCGTTCTATCCCTCCTGCCCATCAGCTGCCAAGTAATCTTCCATCAGTTTGCTGGTGTCTGTCAGTGTGGTCAGCTAATGTCACTGCACCCATTCCTTTCCCCCACTGGGGAGGTTCTGGATGAACTGTTTGAGGACCATGGTCTCCGCCACCTGTGCCCCTGACCGTTACTCAGGCTTCAGCCACCACCAGGCGCAATCCCAAAAGCATTGCACTAGCTCCCGGGGGTTGGGGGAAATATCTTTCTTGGCAAAAGCACCAGTGGTAAGGGTCGGGTCCAGGATGGCGGCCATCACCTTCCCATACTCCAGAGTGTCCTGTGGATTCAGACTCTGGTAGGCTATTTGAGCTGGACCTGTCAGATAAGGTGCCAACAGCATGGCCCAATGTTCTGGTGGCCAAGGGGTGGTGGTGGCAGCTACCTGCTTGAATGTCACCAAGAACATTTCATGGTCATCGCTGGGTCCATCTTTGACAAGCATACTGGAATGCTGGTAGGAAAGTCCCCAGCATCTGGCCTGTGGCTTTCTGGTCGGTCACATTAGAACAGCCATTTGTTGACCCAACTATTCTTGTGTGTGGTGTTGTGGCCAATTCTATCATTTGTTGCTGTGAGGCCGTAATTTGCTGTAATAGTTGTCTGGTGCTACTGGTGCTGCGCAGCCTGTTTGTTGGTCTCCAGCAGCCACTTCAAGATCTTGTCGGTTTCCATCCCAGGCGAAGCAACTACCAAACAGCCGAACACAGGTTACACCTCTGGTGAGCTCCTCCCCCTGGAGCCTTTCAACAGGGCCTGGTCGCTACCCGCATTCTCTGTGGCGTGGGGTGGGTACACCCCATCACCTGTGGGGACGCTGTGACCCCACAGTCAAGCTCATTGGATTGTCTCAGCCCTTGGGGTTGTGTTGTCTAGTGGCTAGAGTCAATACAGCTGCCTCTGCCTTCAGCGTAGCAGGGCCTAGTGGCCAGAGTCAATATGACCACCCTTGGGTTCAGGGCCTACTGGCCAGAGTCAATATGACCGCCCTTGGGTTCAGGGCCTAGTGGCCTAATAGCCAGAGTCATTATGGCAGTCACCATCAGGAGAGGTAACAGCTGGGGTAGGGGGATCTGGGCCCTCCCTGCTCCAATGGGTCCTAACCTAGGGCACTGTCCGTGACCAGTGAGTACCACTGAGTTAGTGGGGATCCTGCCACTGACTTCTCCAGGGGCCACTGCTAGCCTTCCCTCTGGGTCACTTCCTACCCTGTCTCCTGAAGCGTCTTGTCAGGTTGTCATCAGAATTTCTGGGTGTCTCGGCACAGGTGGTTTCCTGGGACTCTGACTCCATTCAGGTGGCCGTAGGTGTTGAGTGTTCTACCTAGTTCTCAGCATCTCCAGTATCCTAGTCTGGTGTTGCAGTGGCTGCTAGGCTGAAGCCTCCATCACACATCCTTCCTCCTTGGCAGCCGGCCTAGAGTGAGCTGGGCTGCTCCCTTTTATACTGAAGCAGCAGTTGGAACATGCCCAACACAGTCAGAGGGGTGGGATTTCCTCTGCCCATAGCGAGGGGTTAACCCCTTCCTGACCAGTGTGGGGGTAAGTACACCCTGTCACATTCCCTTTGAGCATTGTGAGGCATTAACTCATACAATCGAGTTGAAAAAAATTCATCTCATAGTTTCATTTCCACTATATTTTGTAGTTTAAACCACATTTGTTCAAAAGGTATGAAGTTACTTCTTTGAATTCATAGTATTGCTTTGTAAGATTTTATTTTATTTATTTATTTATTTTGGCAGGGACAGGGTCCTTTATGAGAGTATTACTGAAAGGTAACTACTCTCTTGGGATTTTCATGTAGAAATTCGATCCTGTAAAACTTCTGTCTCCCCCTGCTTTGACAGCCAAGAAATAATGCCATATGAATCTCTACATCTGATAAAGATTATTAAGACATAAAGAGGAAGAGAGTCTGTCCCAGGCACTTGGTTGTGTCTTCAAATTTGTCTAGTTGTCAAAGGAAAGGATGCAAAAATAACTAAGTTACAGACTCTCTAAGGGGGTCCCCTTCTGTCCAGCCATATACATAATTAACAGTGAGGGAACTTAGTGGGAGTTTCCCATTGATAGCATTCCATAGGAGGAGGAATTTAATGTGATAGACTTCTTCAGGACATACACTCTGAAAAGAACCGTCTGATCTGCAGATCAGTACTCTAGAGATACATTTGTGCTATTCACAATGTATTGTTATGAGGTATTTAGTAAACTTCTGAAATAAAGAAATCCTCTTGCTGTTTTTGTTTTTATTTGAAATACTAATGTAGTAAACAAACTGTAAAATCTGATTGGCTGACTTTAAGCTCCCTCAAGAGGGAAGTTGGGGACATGTTCTCATTCAGCAGAGCCCTAAGGATTTGCCTCCCACTGCCTCTTTACACAGCTTTCTCTGTTGGCTCTGCATCATTGCTGTAATCTCATTCAAACAGGATTGAACAGGATTCTATAGAGCTTGGCAACAGAATAAGTGTGAGCATTTCTTCTAAGAATCTTTTTTAGCAGATGAATGCACTACCTGCAGGAGAAAAAATAAAGGCTTGTGTATATGTGAATAGTCATCTTTTATTATACAGTCAGCACATCACACTCACTATAGCTAATATTAACAGTATTTCCATCCTACCCCCTATTTTCAGTTACTTGTAACTTTACCCTTCCATGCTGAAATTTTCCAAGTTTAGTCTCTAACAATCTTTGACATCTTTTTTAATTGCTCTCTGGCTGAAACAGTTGGGCATAGAAAGCTGCACTGTGGCAGGGAAATGGCCTTTATCGAGAAGTGCCCTTTCTAAATGCACTTTCCCAGTCTTCTAGAGAGCAGCATCCAGGTGTGTGGGGGGGTACTCTCCTGTTTCCACCCTTTTCTCTTGTGCAGAGTCGTGATGATATAGATGGGGAATAGCTTCAACTACTTTCCAGTTCCTTTTTTACTTCTGAAAGTGCAGTGGGCTTTGAATTACACTCTGTGTCCTCTACACTTCCCACCTCAACTTCTTTATCTGTCCCTTCAGGTTTTTTTTTCTTGAATAGAGTTAATTAAACCATCAATTTTTTTCATTTAAAAATGAATATGATGTAACTTATTCATGTGCAATTAATTTAAGTATCCTGGTTGTTTTGCATCTGCACTCCATCAAACAAACTTTTAAGCTTAATTTAAGTGTGTGTGTGTGTGTGTGTGTGTGTGTGTGTGTGTGTGTGTGTGAAATTGAAGAAAGTGAGCTTATGAGTGTACAATAAACTACATACCATTCCATAAAATTATAAATGTATATGAATGGAATACTAACATAATTGTAATATTGCTGTTGCCCAGGTTTATCATTTAATGGGTGGCAGACATTGTCCTGACAGATATGTATCTAGTTAATGTTTTGAGGGGCTTGTTTGTGTGGATTATTTTCCCCAAACCCTGAGATATAACAATTGAACATAAAGTTGTCATCATGTAAGTCATCGCCTCCTATAGGAGAAATTTCAAAAACTCCAAAACTTTGGTCCATGCCATGACCCCTGAGAATTTCCTATCTTTACTTCAGGTAGTTGGATTTAAGCTAGCGTGTGCCTGTAAAACATTGGGATGGTACATTTGAGACCCAAACCACTTTTTATGAAGACTTTAATGGAGTGAAACTTTAATAAACATTTCTGGCACACTCCCTCTCTTCTTATTTAAAGATTCAGAATTCTGCCTTCACATAGATGATGATTTCAGTTGGGGTGCGGTCACTTATTAATTTTCCTTTCAAGGTTTGTAATTTGTTTTTCCCTGTATGATTCGTTGTGCAAATGGGCACATAAAATAAAAATCATTACCCCTTCATCCATCAATCAGCATTCAGAATTTCTAAATGTTTCTGGAATTGATTTATTAAGAATGTCATCCTATTCCTCCTTGCCACTGAGAAGGCTTGAGTTCTGGCTAGGGGGACCAGGACATGATTTGCTTTCCTTCCAGCTGAATGTTCCTGCAGCATTTTGTTCCTTGCCTGGTCTCTTCTGTGTTTATTTTAAAGAACTAGAATTTGGGGGATAATCACATCATAGTTCTTCAGGCTTCTTTTCTTTCCGGTCAGAGAACAGATCACGAGTGTGCCAGTGTGTCCCTCACAATTTTGTTTCAGCTAGCCTCAGCCTTCTTTCTGCCTTTTCACTGTTTCCTCACTCTTGTTTCTCTACCAATTTTGTTATTTAATTATTACTTAATGATGAAAATGGACTTGAACTAACTTTCTAAATGGTGCTTCGTGTAGGTGGGTGTGTCAGAGTTTCAGGGTAACTGCACCTCTGTTCCCCCTTCTGTGGTTTGCTCCAGGAGTTCCCTTCCTAGTCAGGTCTCCAACTGTTACCTTTCTCTGGGCAGGAACCCTTATCCTAATTGCTTCTAAGGGGGAAATTTTAAGGCTGCACAACTCCCTGCACTGTGACTGTGTAACTCCTCTACATTGTGATATCTCGAGCCAGCCAGTCTGCCTAAAGGCCAGTATCTGTGCTTTGTTTTCTCTCTGAGGGCTAGGAACAGTGTATTGTCAGCAGTTACAAGTTCCCAGACAGCTCTTTCTGTTTCCCTAAGCAAGCACCTTTATTCTTAATGTAAAACTTTTACAGAGAAAGCATAGAAAAACAATAAAAGTTCCTCCACGCATGCTAAAAGCTTACCTGAGGTCAACCATCAGTCTTATGCGGCCTAATAGGTCAAAGTCTTTCCAACCCTTCCTTGAGGGATGGGGAGGGGTCTTTAGATAGAAGGTCCTCTCCGTTTGCTGGATCAGAAAGAAGGCCCTGCTTAAAACCAGTCTTTTTATATCAAAATCCCTTTCTTTATCTGTTGGTTTTTGGAAAAGCCAGTTTGAACTAGTACATGCAAGAATCCCTAGGGAGGCTTTCTGGAGATGTTTATAAGTGACTCATCTTAATCACCCCCTACTGTTTGTAGCTCCTGGCAGAGCTGTGGCTCTCCCCCGACTCCCAGACCCATATTGTTACACATCATAAAACACACATGCACTTAACACAAGGTGGTCCCCACACCCCACAGCTATCATGTGGGGTTGCAGCATCCATCACAGGGTGTGCATATGAATCTTTAACACATACCCATCGTGTTTGGGACTAACACAGACTGCTAAATAATCTCCACACTGAAGGCTGGGTGGAGAGACTATTTAATCCCAGACCACTGCTCCATCACAGTCTAGCTAACCACAACAGTAGCAGCACTTCTGGTGATCAGGGAAGGAAAAAGAATTTTCATCAATTCCCCCTGCTAACAGCAGGCTTTCTTATTTATGCCCCATTGCCTTTCTTCAGCTCTTTGACTTTATGGAGATGTGGGTGTAAAGAGGAAATGAGCCATTATGAAGACCTGTCGTCTTTTCCACGAGAGAATCATGAAATTTGTTAAGTTGTTTCTCCACCAGTTTAGTTTCCTGTAGTTCCCTGTGTCAGCAGCAACAGCCCTTTGTGAGTGTGTGGGTGGAGGAGAGAAGGGAACCTTTCTTACTCCTCCTGTATGACCACCAAGGGTATGGTCTACCCAGCTAGTGGCAGCGAGATGCTGATCCCTGCTTAACAGACTCAGGCTTACGCTATGGTGCTAAAAATAGCTGTGTAGACAGTGCTAGGGAGTTGCTGCTCGGGTTCAGAAGCCTAGGCTTCCAATCCAAGCTGCAATGTCTGTACACCCATTTTTAGTGCCATAATGCAAGCTCTACGAGCTCAAGTCTGTTGACCCAGGCTCAGAAGCTTGCCACAGGCTGTGGAGACCTACCCTAACAGACCCATAGAATATCCTGAGCTATTTCTTATATTCTCCTCATAGCTTTCTACTGCTATTCCCTCTGGTCCCAGCTCTCCAGTCCATGACAGCAGCAGTTCCTGAACGATGGGGAGAGGGGTATTTGGGGGGATGGTGGAAGCAAGACCTTTCAGGTAGGTTCTTCACACACTCCCTGCAGGACACCATGCTATTTTGCGAACGGGAAAGGGTGGAGTTATGTTTAGGTTTTTTTAAGATGCATCTTCTGAAAGGAACCGTGTGGTGTAAGATGTGAATTTGTAGATGAAGGATGTGTTAGGCTGAGGTTAGCAATATCTAGAGCTTGAGTTGGTTTTATTTGTATCACTGAGGTTTTACCTAAGGTCAAGTCGTGAGTCAGTCAAATGATCTTCTGTGGCTGAGTCTATTCAGCAAAACATCAACTCATTCCAATAATTTCTGTCTACCTACCGTTGTGACTCCATTACTGTGATATCTTATACTTTGTAACATATTCATAATCTTACACCTTTTTAATGAATGTATCCTGACAACATCTCTGTGAGGTAGGGAAGTGGCATAATGTCCATTTTACAAATGGGAACTGAGGCTGAGAAAAACTGTCTTGCCCAAATCACACAGGAAGTCTGTAGTACAGCAGAATTGAACCTCCTGAGTCCCAGCCTAGCACCTCTCTAAGAGAGTGGTCAATGGAGTAGGACTGGGAATGGTATTATGGGAGTGATCCATTTTGGGGGTGGGGAGAAGAGATTTGATCACTACAGGGGAGGAGCTTCCTTTTTTGTACATTACTTTTTAATTTGTGGGAATGTTTGTCCTTACCAGTGCAGCAGTCCAGTTACATGACATGTCAGATGTTGGGGAGCAAACCTTGTACACACAAACATTTTCAAATCTGGCCATTAATTTTGGGAGAGCAATTGAGTTGCCTAGGGCCTGATTTTTTTTTAAGAGGTGCTGAGTACCCAAAATTCCAGTCTGACAATCAGGCCCAAAGTATGTGTATTCGAGCACCTGAAAATTGATGCACGTAAGAGCAGTGGCCACATATTAAAAATTTATTCACACATCTATAATAAGAGATTAAAATATGTGTAGGAAAGAGTCGTATGGCATAAATTTTTTGTGAGCATACATTTAACTGTGTTATTTATACCACTGAACATGCTGGACCAGTGGGGCCAAGATTTTTCAAAAACATTTTAGATGCCTCAATTTTTGGGTACCCAACTTGAGTCGCTTTTCAAAAAGTGCTGAGCACCTGCCCTCTGCAAATTAGGCAGAGATGTGTACCAAAACCCTCTAGACCCTTATGAAAATTTTGGCCTGGTTATTTGGCTTTGTGTAGCTTTCCTTTGTTATATCAATTTTAACAAGAAAATCACTGAATGTGCAAAACAGTGTCTACTTCCTCAGAGTCAGTTAGCTTAACACTGGAATCCTGAAAGCGCTGTCTCCCAGGGCATTTGCAGCTTCCCACTTCTGTACTGATTTTCTTCAGTCTTTCCCTAAATACTTTCATTACGGCTTTTATGCTCTGGGAAGGCTACAGTCATCACAGTAAGAGTGCCTTTCCAGCGTGTATGGTGAATATGTTTGGTGGGGGGGAAGAAGAAATTTTAAATGTTCTAATACAGATGTGAGAGAGAAAAGGTGGGTGAGGTAATATCTTTAATTGGACCAACTTCTGTTGGTGTGAGACACAAGCTTTCAGAGTGATTGACTCTGAGTTAAATTTCCCAGACCTGAAAAAGAGCTCTGTGTAAGCTCGAAAGCTCGTCTCTCTCACCAACAGAAGTTAGTCCAATTAAAGATATTACCTCACCCACCTTTTCTCTCTCACATCTGTATTAGAACATTTGCCTCTCTAATATCCTGGGACCAACTTGACTACATTGTTGATACTGGACACTTTGTGATCAGTGTGGGTACCAGTGAGACATGGTACACCCGATTTGCGATCAATAAGGTTTAATGTGCAAGGTTTTCTATCGATATACTAGTTGAACACAAAGCCTAAAATTAACTACAATATATCATACTCACTAAGCCTAGAGAGCTAAGCAGTTACTCAGAAGGCTGTATACAGGAACGGCTTTCTTCAGGGGCCCTGCCAGGGAGTCAGTGGATCCTCTGATCCGACCGGCAGCACCTCCCGTGGAGTCAAGTGTTGATGGAGCTCCTGATTCACATCCTTCACATTGCAGATGGTGATCTCGTGAGGGTCTGGCTCAGGCCCATTGTCGTTCACGTCCAGAAGAGTCAGGAGCAAGGTGCCCATGCCAGTGGCAGGAGGGGTTCCATCATCCCACTGCCAGCACTATGGCCGCGTAGGTGGTGTTCTTCACAAACACAGACTCCTTGTCCAGATGGTCCCTTGCCGTCATAATGCCGTTTCCTGATGAATTGCCACTGCACAGTAATATAGATGTGGGCATTTGTCTAATGCAGACCAGTTTAGAGGTCTTCTCCCTCCTTGTACTCCAGTGAAATCTGTCAGCCCTATGATAGAAGGGGCCAGGGAAGCAGCAAGAAACGAAAATACATGTTCTCCTTTTGTCTTGAGAGAGAAGAGGGAGAATGTGTCACTTCCTCTGCTCTGTCTGCAGAACATTGCTTGAGAAACTGTAATACTAATTTTAATGAACGCTCTCATTAAGCTGGTTTTGAAAGCTCCAAAGCTTTTAGCCCCTTCTGAATCTGTCCCTTAAGAAAAGATAATTTTTTTAAGGGAAAGACAAAACCATTCTTGTGTTACTTTATTTGAATAGCGAGTTGGTAGAAATTTGGGACAAACTGGATATCGGATCTTCTCTCCCTCAGGTTTTTTGGTAAATTATGCAAATGCCACAAATCATAATGTGAATATGTAGTTTCAAAAATTGATTCAATCACTGTATCATGCTCTTAGGTTTAGGAGGTAATATGTCTTTTTCTGAAAGGCATTTTTGATCAAAGCTATTAGAAGCACCTCCAAGTGGATTGATGGACAAAGGTGTTCAGAGAAAGCCACCTTTCTAACAAAAGATGGGGAGGGAAAGACTGAAAGCCTATTTCCTTGCAGAATAATTTTTGCTAGAGTATTGTTTTTAGAACTTTTTGCTGAGCTGATGGTTCATAACATAATGAAAACCATCACTATGAGACGGGCCTGCTGAAGTCTCTTCATAGAAACTTCAGATTTCAAATAATACTTTCTTAAGGGAATGTGAAAAAAAGCATGAAAGGTTTGACTTCGGTGTTGTCTACATTTTTGTCGGTCAGGGGTGTGAAAAGAAACACACCTCACTGACATAAATTTCACTGACAAAAGGGCCGGTGTGGACAATGCTATGTCAGCGGGAGATGCTCTCCCGCCAACATAGCCACTGCCACTCATTGGGGGGTGGTTTAATTATGCCGGCAGGAGAGCTCTGTCCTGTTGGCATAGAGTGGCTACACAGGAGACCTTACAATAGTGCAGCTGCAGCAGTACAGCTGTGCCGCTGTAAGGTCTGTAGTGTAGATGTGGCCTAATGTAAAGGAAGACTTCTTTGTGGGTTTTGGGGGGAGGTGGGAATGTGGAATCACCCTAGCTTCTTCAGCTAAAGCTTACTCCTTCTCCCCCCTCCTATTGCTAGCAATGTACAGAGCTGGAGTTTCAGTTTCTGGTTTTTATAATAGAAAACAAAAGAGTCACTCTCATTCTATTTAAGTAGCTACTTGTATGACCCTATCACTATACTCTCTGTGCAACTCCAACATATCCTGTTGTGTGAAAGACAATGTTTTCACTTTTTCTTTTCCCTTTGTCAAGTGATTGTTTTAACAGCTTTTCCCTCTAGGGACTGGGGCTTAATAATCAAGAAGAAATAGTTTTTACCAGTTCAGAGAGCCATTCTGAGGTATTTCCCTCTTTCTTGCATGCTTCCCTGCCCCTTTCCCCTAAATGTGAAGAAAAAGATAGGTAGCTCTTCATCATTCTTTACTTATCTGATTGAAAAAGCCATGTGATAGTCCTGGTCTCTTAACAAAAAAGAGACCTGAGGATTGTCTGCCTCTTTAAAACAATTTTCTGAACAGATCAAGCACACTTTGCATTGTGGAGTGTTAGATAGCAACTGCGTGAGAGCTTTTGTTAGTGTTGTACAATGAATGGAAGTTCTACATTTAAACAGAAAGCAAAACACTTATGCTCCCACTTCCTTATACTTACCTTATTTTTTCTATTGTGAATATGGGAAGAGAGAAAGCTTATATTTTGTCAGTACAAAAGAACTCAGTATTTTTATAATTTTATATATATATAAACATTCCATTAATTAAATTAAAATTTATATTAAAACCATTCCATGAAAATTGTTATTAAACCCAATGTGGTCCAAGCTGAGGTCTCTATTGCTAGTGTTAATATTAATTCATCCAGGGATGTTTTTAGCATTTATGGAACTTCAAGATTTTCATTTCTCTCTCTCTATTGCACAACCACATCACCAACATTGCGATCTCTCTTCTAACAATCGATAGAAGTTCAGATAACAATAGCTATCAATCAATAGCGGTTTGGATCACTGTTTTCTTATTTGCATTCATCTCCCTGCAAATTTTCCAAAGACAGGATTATCCCCAAAATCTGAATTAGTTGACTAGCAAGTCAATTCCGACCAAGATGAGATATCCTATGAGTTTCTGTTCTGGATCTAAATGTCAAGAACATCAATTTGCAGGTAAGACCAACTTGTTTTTAAAGACGGTGGAAATAATTTCATATCTCAAATCTTATATTTCTATTATTTGTTTTAGGTTTAGATCCTTCATCAGAACATTCAAATTAGTATATAAAATGTCTAAATTAGTGGTGTATAAAATGCTAATTTGGTCATGCTGGTTTTATTGTGTAATTTTATTAAAGCCTTTTTTATTAAAGCATTTAGTGCCACAAGGACAGTTTGCAGTCAAATAACAGAATATGTTTTTTAAAGATACATAAAGAAGAGATGCTCTGTGATTTGTGTTCACAGCATGAGCCATGTTTATGCCAAAAGCTAAGACTATGTGGCCAGAATAGTTACAGCTGCATCTCACTTAACTCTGTTTATGGTGGTGCGACAGAAAGCTGAGCTCCGCAATGAAATTTTTTTCCTGTCATGTAGGATGAGCCCTTTTCCTTTTGAACTCAGGGATAAGCAAACACCTGCATTTCTGACCACTGACAACGCTGATAGTCAGGTGACGAACAGAGTTTGGTGCTGCATTTCACGCTTCCTGCCTGCAAGTCAGAATCTGTCTCTTCTTTGACAAAATTAAGTGGCCTGGAGCATTGGCACAGTAGTCCTTTATTTAAATATGCATGTTCCAAATTGCAGTGCAGCACACTTGCATCTTACCACCAGGCCAACACTGAAAACAGAAAATGTTCTCTGGGTAGCAATGTCAGACAAATATTTTAACTATTTCATTCATTTTTTTCCGCATCTAAAAATCATTTAGCTCTGTTTTCATCACTGTCACTGGAAACCAGGGTTCTGAAACTGCAGAGCAGAATGTTGCTGGCTGGTCCCTTAACATACATTGGTGACAATGTTTCGCTTTCATCAATTTTTTCTTTTGTTAAAAGGTGAGTTTGGGGATTAGTAATGAGATCCAGCCTTTAATTTTAGGTCATGGATTCAAATTCAACCATGCTAATAGTGTCTGAAGCTTTCTCTTTCTGACAGCTGTTCAGTAGCCCATGAGAGAGGTGAGTTGTCTCAGAAAGGTTCCTCGTGGACAAGTGTCCGTGTCATAAAAACTCCCCCATTTGGCAGTCTCTATAGAGATCCCAAGGACCAGAAGTGCATGGAGACTGAATCATCCTGTCACCCGTAGAAGTGGTGTTTTGAGGTCAGGATTCAGGCAGATTGGTGGAGCAGGTCAGGGAAGGCACAAAGAAGATAAGAAATGGATGGTGGCTCCGTAGCATCTAGAGGACTTCACTTTCTAGGACTGTCAGTCTAGTTATTCTGCGGAGCAATGAAGAAATAAAAGTATTGTGGAAATAGTGCAAATGTTCTAACTGAGGGTCAGATTCTAATCCCTCAGCATCTTCCATGAACATGCAACATCAAAATGCAGCTATAGTGTTGTGTTTCTGCTATATCATCTACGGGAGGGTCCTTGCACTCTGACTCCCACATTAAATGTAGAGACTCAAGCACCACAGCAGATCTTAAAGCAAGAGCACAGGTGATTTGGAGTTGGCCAGGGGTATGTCGGGATGCAATGAAAATCCACTGCTTCAAAAACACCTGCTCTTTCTATTCTGACTCATAATCTACAGAAGTTGTTATGGAGTATAGGGGTTGTGTGAGTTACATTTATTATTAATATTTATATCTATCATGTAGAGGCCACCAATCAGTGACTGGAGCCCCATTCTGCCAGGCACTGCACACATATATAATGAAAAGATGGTTCCTGCCCAAAAGAGCTTACAGTCTAAGAAGAAAATAGATAATAGGCAGCCAGGGGAGCATGTGGAAACAGTGAGATAGTTATGATTAGTGTAAAAAGCAGTGGTGACAGCATGCTATCTAATGAGGCTGGTTTGTGGATTCTGTCCCTAAACACCTGAGCACAGTTTGTTACACTCTGAGAATTTAACCCTAAATGTTTTTCAGGAAAATTATGCTAAAAACAATGGTAATCTTACATTACCAGGATTCTCCTTTAGTTCTATAAGTAATATATTTAAGTACTGGCGCCTAAATTAATTATCTGCCATAAATGGAAACTACATACCCTACAATTACTGACACACACGTATTGTGTTCATCTAAAAGTAAAAGGAGCTCAGCTATGAAACCGAGATTCAGTCTTCTCTCTAGCAATGGGAGGATTACAAATTATGCTGTAATTTGCAGTGTGTTTTAGATCCAAGAACTATAAATAACCAGCTTGTATCATGTTTCACATAGGGACTAAGCCTCTTAAGGAGACACAGATGATAAGCCTGGACAGTAACAGAATAATGCTAGATTACAGTGAAAGCCTTCACATTTTATCTTCAATCATTGCTAATATTTATGCTTAGTTTCCTTCCTCTTCCAGTTAAAGATTAGGTCAAGTATGCAATAAAAATGGATAAAACTAAATATACCTTTTGCAAGATAATAACCTATATTGAGAGTTAAGCTTTGTAGTTTATTTTTACAGTTTTAAACACTCATCCAGTCTCTTTTGTGCAAGGAGTGTAAAAATGAGTAAGACATAGTGACCTTGGCACTACTAAATGTTACTTCATGCAGTGCCACATACACCAGCACTGCAGTTGTGATTAAAGCAGTCTGAAAGCTGTTCTCATGTACATCAGTCACTTACACCGACTAGCTTCATGCTTCCAAATGATAAATTAGCGCAGGGTGTATTTTTACTAGCCACATCCCTGTTTGGCTCAGCCTCACCTTTTTCAGAGCTTGCACCTCTGCTTGTAATGATAACTAGGTGAAGTGCTGCTTTCCTATTTTGTTCAAGGGTAGAAACGCTTCAGCAACATATAGCAGATATTTACTAATAGTAAAGTTTTACATCCATTTTACACAAATTATTACACAGGCAGAGCTGCATACTTATGAAGCAATGCAGTAGAGCATCAAATACTATATTTTACTGCCTACTCTAAACAGTGTGCTTTGTTTTATCTTGTGGGACGTATGCCTTAATATAATTTCTGTCTTTTAAATCAGCATGCCTTGTATTCTGTTTTAAAATCTATTAATGAAATACATAAAATGAAAAAGGAAAGGCATTTTCATGCTAGTTGTGGCGTAAGTACTTTTTTGGATTACCTTCTGTAAAAATGTAATGCTATAATATAATATAAAGCTATACTATAGCTATAATATAGACAAGGTGAATGTGGTAATTTCTTTCATTGAACCAACTTCTGTTGGTGAGAGAGACGAGCTCTTCTTCAGGTCTGCGAACGGTACTCTGAGTGTCAGCTAAATACAAGGTGGAACAGACTGTTTAGCATAAGTGGTTAACATGTATTTCAAAAGGCACAATTCAATGTGAAGTGACCAGTTAAAACCCGTCCCGTTCTAGGGGGGGAAAAGGGGCGGGAAAGCTGCCGACGGCTCAGTTAGTGGGTTGTAGGTGGTTGTAATAAGCCATAAATCCAGTGTCTCTGTTCAGTCCATGATGTTTAGGGCTTGGTTACACTTTGAAATGCTACAGCAGTACAGCTGTGCCTCTGCAGCACTTCAGTGTAGGCACTACCTAGGCCGGTAGCAGCTGGGGAGGGAGGGGTAAGTGACCCCCCCCACGTCTGCCACGGGTCCGCACCCCCTTTCCTCCCTGCCAGCGGCTCTATTGCCTCTTGGGTCCGCCTGACTGTCTGCTTCCTTGAATTCATCCACTCACCACCACCGCCCCGCGCCTGCCACCCACACCAGTACCTCTGGGTCCCGGTTTCCACCATTTTCCTTCCCTACCTTTCCACCACCCACCCCCCTTTCCTCCCTCCCTGCCAGCCGCTCCAGTGCCTCCAGGGTCCTTGCATTCACCACTCATCCCCCCCTCCCTGCAACCATGCAAGTGACCCCCACCCCACAGCAGCCCCCTCCCTAAACTGCAGTTCTTCCCGCCTCCTCAAGCAGCCCCCTCCTGCCAGGTGGCTCAGGGCAGTTGCTGCACCTGTAGCCAGACTGACTGCTCTGCAGAGAAGAACAACTCCCTGGAGCCACCTGGCAGGAGCTGCAGTTCTTCCTGCACCCCACTCACCTTTCTCACCTGAGTGAGGCAGCCTGGCCATTCAAAGAGCTCCTCAACTTTTCCTAATATTCTGATCCACGCAACTGATGCATCAACACCCAGAACTTATTATCTGAACATGTCTATGTGCATGTTTATTTGATTTTTCTAACGTTAACTGAGTATAATAGGAAAAATTGTCAATGCGGCCACCAGCAAGAGGTGGTGGCCACTCTCTGTGGCCACCAAAAAATTGTTGTGAGAACCACTGACCTAGGCCAACAGCAGGGGCTCTCCCATCGGTGTAGGCGATCCACCTCCCAGAGAAGCAGGGCCAGCCTTAGCGGTGAGCAACGGGGACCAACACCCGGGGCACTGTGCGCAGTGCAGAAGTGCACGCTGCATAGTATCTCCTACCTGACCTGCCGGGAGCCAGCTGGGCAGTGTGTGGAGAGGGCAGACAACCTGAGCTGCAGGGGGGTAGTTGGACTACCAGCCAGGTAACTCCTCTGGAGCAGGGGTGCCCCTTTTCCCCCTCCTGCCCTGTTCTATTGCCATCTGCAGCCTTTGCTGCTCCTGCCCCTTCCCGTCCGCCATGGAGCTGCCCCTGGCCAAGCTGCCTGGTACCAGCTGAGTAGGGGGGATTAGCAGAGGGGAGCCTGTCTGGGTCAGCAGTGGGTGCTGCCAGCAGCTGCTGCTGTCTGGGAAAGTGTTCAGGCTGATGAGTGCTCTGCTTAAAGAGACAGTGTGCTGACACACTCACTCCCCCCCAACCCAAACCACTCTCTCACATCCACTTGTATTATTATTTTTGTTGTTGTTGTTACTTCTTGGTACTCTCTTTGAAATGTGCAATGCACATATATTCTCTGTAAGTTTATTATTTCAATGTTCATTAAGGGACACGGCACTATTTTAGTTTTGTGATAGGTCTGTGCATTTCATAATTTTATTTCTCTCTCATGCTTAGATGTAATTCTTCAAGTAGTGAATTCTAAAATACCTAACCAAACCTGTCCTGGCTGGAATAATTATCATTATTACTTTCATTACCACATTATGCTTTGTCATTCATTATTTAAAATGGTACAATCAAATAATAGTTTCCTTTTAGAATGTAAATTTAGTCTGTACTCACCTTAGCAGTGCCAGTTCAAAAAAATTAACTCAACACATAACTTTAGACACTGCTGATGAAGGTTGCTTATTTTCAAATTGTATTTTTAGTTAGATCTGTAAAATAACTTAAAATTCATATGACAATAAATGCAGTTCTGGTACTAATAGTAATGTGGAATCAAATGTTAGTGAGTCATGGACATGTACATGATTATGATCGGTAAACATAAATGTCAAAATAATGAGAAAAATAAATTCCCATTCTTAATAACAGAGGGAAAAAACCCTAATCTCATATGTTAAAATTAAGTAAATATGTTTTTAGTAGTGTGAAAAACAATTGACTAAGACAGAGTAGATAATGGCCAGAGGGCTGTGGGATGGCTCTGGGAAGACTCAGCCCCCATGCCACAGCCCAGAGCCTTTTGGGCTGCTTGTGGTGGTGGTGGCGTTGCCTTCAGAGCAGTGGAGATATATCTACAAGTTTTGCGTCTGTTGTTCTGGCAGGGTCTGGAGCCACTTAGAGGTCGTGGTGTGTCATGGTCTGGAGGGAGCTTGCTTCTGATGAGGAGATTGAAGAGGCTGGGGGATTGTTTGGAGGCCAGAAGCAGGGGCTCAGGAAAGATTTCTTTCAGGCTGAGGTCCACATCGAGTATGGGTTGTAATTGTTTAATGATAGCCTGTGTAGAGTGGCGGGTGACAACTAGGGGTTTGTGGTTAAAGGGGATTTTATTTCTGTATTGACGCAGGTTCTTTTGTGGTAGCTGGATGGCTCGTTCCATAATGCAATTAACTTCTCAGTTGAAGCATCCTTGTTTGGTGAATGCAGTTTTAAGTGTGTTAAGGTGTATATCCCAGACTTTCTCCTCAGAGCATATTCTGTGGTATCTGGGTGCCTGGCTGTAGGTAACAGATTTCTTGGTGTGTTTGGGACGGTTACTGGATCTGTGAAGGTAGGCGTGGTGATACATGGGTTTCCTGCATATAGTTGTCTGTAGGGGTCTGTTGTTGATGCTGATTGTGGTGTCCAGGAAATGGATGCTTGTGTGAGAGTGTTCTAGAGAGAGTTCAGTGGAAGGGTGATGGTGGTTCACACTGTGGTGGAAATCTGTGAGGAAGTTTAGGTCATCTGTCTAGAGAATGAAAATGTATCTTAGGTATATAATGGGTGACATGATGCATTTGTCCAGAAATTCTTCTTCATGGTGGCCCATGAAGAGGTTGGCATATTGGGGAGCCATCCTAGTACCCAGGGCTGTTTCCATGGTTTGGGCAAAGTATTTGTTGTGAACGTAAAATAGTTGTTTTAATTAAATTCATAACTTTGCTAGATACTAAAAATTATTGAGTGAATATACACTGAATATGGCTTGTTAAAAAAATTGACTGAATGTACACTGAATATGGCTTATTAAAGCAATCTAGAGCTCACAAGCCCCCACGCCCATGACTGAAGAGGTGTTAACTGGCCATTTCACCTTGAATGATCCCTTGAAATGTGTGATAACTACTTACTCTAAACCATGTGTTCCACCTTGTATTTAACTGTGACACTCTGATGGCTTGTCTACACTTGAAATTGTATAGAGACATAGCAGCAGCTGTGCCACTGTAGCGCTTCAGTGTAGACACTACCTAGACTGAAGGCAGTGGTTCACATGTTGACATAGGTAATCCACCTCCCTGAGAGGCAGTTGCTAGGTTGACAGAAGAATTCTTCCATTGACCTAGCACTGTCTACACCGGAGGTTAGAGCTGGTTTAGCTATTTCTCTCAGGGATGTGTATTTTTCACACCCCTGAGAGACAGAGCTATGCCCATGTAAGTACCCACCCTCAGTACATTTCCCAGACCTGAAGAAGAGTTCCGTGTAAGCTCAAAAACTTGTCTCTTTCACCAATGGAAGGTGGTCCAATAAAAAATGTTATCTCACCCACCTTCTATCTCTAGTATTCTGGGACCAACACAACTACAGCAACACTTCATACTGTTGATACTGGACGCTTAGTGTGAATTCGAGCAAGACACGGTACACCCGATTTGCAGATCAATAAGGTTTAATATGCAAGGTTTTTATCGATATACTAGTTGAATACAAAGCCTAAAATTAACTATAATATATGATACTCACTAAGCCTGGAGAGCTCAGAAGGCTGTATACGGGAACAGCTTTCTTCAGGGACCCCGCCAGGGAGTCAGTGGCCTCTGGTCCGACCCACGGAGTCAGGTGTTGATGGAGCGTGCCCCTTTGTCTAAGTAGTGACTTCTTATACCCTTCCATAAACAGCTTTCACCTAATTACCTCTCTGCTTATGATCATATATGCTAATTACCTACATTGGGTTTTCACCCTTAACTACATTCCATTCTCACCATGATAATTGGGATCATCAAAACAACATCTGGTGATAGGAGAGGTGGTGTAAACATATGCCCCTGGGCAATGAAAAAGTGTACCCCTAGACGTTTAAGGATAACTTGTTGTTCCCATCTCCGTTATCTATGTGCAGCTGCAAGCATACATGTTGTGTATTTTGTTTTATGTGCTGTGGTATGCCGAAAACTGAGAGATCTACAAGATTACTCAGTAGTCCTATTCATCTCTGCCAACCAGATGATGTCATGCTACGGGGGTCAGAATAGCCAAGTAAGCAACTAAAAGCTTGTAAGACAGTGGTCATGCAATTCAAATTGTAATAGGCCTCCAACACATACAAGCTATAATATAGCTTAGTGTTCCCAGTTTCAACTTATCCTTGTTAATTTACTCATTTTTATCTGCTTTACAGTGTACATAAAACCAATTCCTGAGAAATAAAATAGTTCCATTGTCAAGCAGTCAGTAACACTTTAACTTCCTCAGATATACATTTAAATTTAATAAAATTATTGCATCTTAAATAACTGCCCATTGAGTATTAAAAACACATTTACCATTGATTAACAATACAATATGTATATGCAGTTGTTATCCCATATGTTTTTAACAATAAGTGGTATTTATTATTGTTACTGTTGTATTAAATTTAAGTAACTTGATTCAGAATATGCATGTTAGCAAGCAATATTCAGCATCTTTCTTGTGCTTTGTGGCCAAGACCTTTTAAAAAAAATAGGATCCTGAAGTTAGGTTCCCTAATCCATACTAAGGTACCTGAATAAGACCTGAATTCAAAAGTGCTGGGTGCCTAGCAGCTCCTATGAAAGTCTATTTTGAAACTCATTTTTGGTTTGTTTGTTTTTTAAAGTCTTGGCCTGTTTTCTTAGGTAGGTTTTATTTTTAATCCACATATATACAAAAGTTGTAATCTTGTTTAATGATGTGGACTTTGAAACTATTTGAGATGTTGCTCGTAGGTCCCTTTTTAGTATACCTCTTCACTGTGGCTTAGACTACTGGAATCCTGTTTTTTAATGAAAGGAGATAATTAACATTTCATTATGTATTAGACAATTCAATGGATCTCTGCAGCACTGACAAGAGTAATAAATCTCATCAGAAGTAGTAAACTCTTTCATTTAACATATAAATGGCATTATTTGGAAACAATGTAGTTGGAGCTTTGTCAGTCCCAGGATATTAGAGAGACAAGGTGGGTGAGGTAATATCGTTTATTGGACCAACTTCTGTTGGAGAGAGAGAGAGTGAGATTTCGAGCCACACACAACTGAAGAAGAGCTTTGTGTGGCTTGAAAGTTGTCTCTCTCACCAACAGAAGTTGGTCCAATAAACGATATTACCTCACCCACCTTGTCTCTTATTTAGGAACAGGCAATTACAGAACTAAATGCAGAGAAGGGGTACACAGGCAGTCTCACTGCCTCAATGTATCTTTCAGCTGCTCTTTAATCTGTGGAATGTTTCAACCTTTGGCAGCATTTGTAAATTTCTTAGGTTATTTCACCTCACCATCCCCAACCCAGCATCTCTGTTCAGCAAAGCTCTTAAGCACAGGCTTAAGTTTAAATCAATGTGATTTAAGCATATGCTTAAAGTTAATCACATGCTTAAGTGTTTTCTTGAACTGGGATACAAGGCTTATGGTCTGCATTTGCCTCTGGCCTAGTATGTCCCACCTTGACTCAACCAGGCATGGATTTCATGTGGCAGTGTGCAGGCATACTGGGACTCTAGCAGTTACATAACCAGAGTGGATTCTGTGCTGAATGTTTTCTGGAGTATCAGGTTCTTGTCTATATGGTCAGTAAGAGTGAGACTGGAGTTTAACTGTGGTGTGGAGAAATCACTGTTTTTCTCAGTTATCCTCAGTACAAGGGAGTACTGAGTGAGAAGCAGAGAAGGTGCTGGCGGCATAAGATTGGGGGAGTAATTTTTTAAATGTTGGGATTTGGGTATCCTTTATACTTTGTTTGAGTGCAAAAACACACACACAGTACTCTGGCTGTTCTGGATGAGGCAAAGAGCTTATTGCTACCAAAGTGCAAGATGTTGGAAAGCAGTCATGTTTTTGTGTTCCCTAAGTAGCATCCTAGTTTGCAAACATTCTTCTTTCTAAGATCTCCAGGGCTCTCTCTCAACCCTCTGGTTGTTGCCTTCCCTCTGATCTAGAATTTATTTAGAACTAGAGTGAATTTCTAGACAAAAGACATCATTAAGGTGAAATTAATTTGAAGGGTACTGTACATAACAGTAGCTTAAGGGTAAAAATCCTTCAGAGAACATTCTAGTAATAACAGCAACGTCCTGCCCCCCGCCGCCCCCCCCCCCCCCCCCCCCCCCCCCCCCCCCCACACACACACACACAAACCCACCATTTTAAAGCCTAGAAATTCAGAGGTAAGGTTAAATTTAAAAGAAACACAAAAGCATAGAAATTCATATTTTAATTACCAGTGCCTTACCTGTCCCCACAGAGATGCCAGTCTTTCATCTTATCTTCTTTGCAGGTGGAGTATTGCAAATATACTTCCCAATAAACAAGGACAGAACCACCAGAACCATGATATGACTATAAGAGTGACATTGTTAATGTGAAATTGCAATGAAGAGATCAGGTAGTCTGACATTTTTATTTTCTCAGAACATCATTATGGGGGTGGACGTAAGTTAGTTTGCATACCCTCACTGACTTTCCATATAACTCTGAATTTCTTTGCTTTTAATGGTTGCTTTGGTGCCTTTTGATAACTACTGTATTCTTGTAAGAATTTTTGCTATGCACTCTCAACCATCATTACAACTTCACGCTTGGCCTGTGAATACTACTACGTTTTTGCAAATCCACATTGGCAAAGTGAAGAAATTCCACCCAAATTGCTCAGTGTACTGTGGTAGAATTACTGTGCTGGAGAGGACTTCAATTTTCAGGTAGTTACATCTGTGAAAGTAATGCAACACATTCAGTTAACAACCAGCTACATAAAAAAACCATTGTAAGCCTCTAAGGACAAAATTCTGGGCCAGGCAGAAAGAGAAGAAGAATGGTCAGCGGAAATGGAGGAGGTAAGCGGAGGAGAGGAATTAGGAGGAAAGATTAGTTCCGTTTTGTAAGGGCTGCGAGAAGATTTTCTGCAGTGTAAGCAGAAGCAGCTTCACTGATGACATGGAGTTGCACTCACTTAAACCAGCTGTAAATTTGCACCGAGTTTGAAATAGTGACCAAAGACCCAAAGAATTCTATTCATAGTTCTTCCTGTGGCAGGAAAGACTTGCTCCTACCTTGTTTCTAGCCCCACAAACAGCTCAGAGACTGTCTTCAGGTAAAGCACCTTTTGTGGTTTACTTACACTGCTCTTTTCCGCCATCTTTTCAGATCATGCCACCTCGTACCACCACTAACATGGAGGTCAGCTCCTGAGACAAGGTGGCGAGAGATCTCCTGTGGCTGACTGGTGCGCTATCTGTTTCTGTTGTCATCATCATCTCCTTCTTTCCTATGCCTTTTGTGTCATCTGGACTAATGAGTTAATTAACCTCTTAATTCCCAGTCTATCAATTGGGAGCAGTTCCCGTAGATCGGCTATGCTCTGCGGCAAGTAATTGGAGCTGTAGTGATCAGAGTGCTGGCTCAGATGCTGTTGCCTCACATGCTGTTACACTTCCGTACACTGCACAAGATTAATATAGAGCAGTGGTTTTCAACCTTTTTTTCATTTACGGATGCCCTACAAAATTTTGAATGGCAGTGCAGACCCCTTTGGAAATCTTAAATATAGTCTGCGGACCCCCAGTAGTCCGCGGACCACAGGTTGAAACCACTGGTATGGAGTAGCCTGATCCAAAGCCACTTGGAGTTAGTGGGAGTTTTACTATTGAGCTTTGGCTCTGGCTCAGGCGCTTAGGGACAGGCAGATCTGATTGACCCCACAGCGTCAGTACTATCACTATAAACACATGTGGAAAGAGCTATGCTATTCAGAACCCCCATTTTTCACTCATCATTTTTGCAAATGTTTTCCTCCTGGGCTGAAACTCTCATATTAAAGTTTCAGCTCAAAGGAGATTTTAATATTGCAAGTAGAACAAAAAGAACAAAAATCAGTAATTTGATGTTATGAGAATTTCACTAGTTTACCTTGCATCTGGAAGATAATTCAACAGTTCAGTAATGTTATGACAGTCAAAATCCCAGGCTGGGAATTATTAGATGACTGTGTATATGTTGTGTAAAATTACGTTATACTTCACTAAATAGGAATTAGAAAAATGGTAGCTACAGAAAAAATAAAAAAATCACAGGAAAAAGAAACACATTTAGTGATTTCTTTAGAAGACACTTAGAAATGAGCTCAGATTAAAAACCCAAATCTGAACCTTGAATTCAAGTCTATACATGAGTTTGCAGCTCAAAACCCATCTCAGTAATAAACTGAGCCTGAATGCCAATTCAACTAATGGAAAATGTTGATTTCAATCCAGATTTTGAACCCCTACATTTGTTAGAGATTTGGCTTGCCTCTTTGTAGATATATGAAGTTTGCACTTCGCTCTACATAAAAAGTTTTAGTGCCATTGCATTTATTTTTCACAATAAATGTTTGTATTGGTGAGCCAGTATTTCTTTTTAATTTATCTATGTTTTGAAGGGGGAAAAAAATCAAGTTTTGGTTGAAACATACGATTGAAATATGTTGGCAAGGCAGTTTAAATTGTCACTGCTTAGAGCTTACCTGCTGTAGCCGTAAGTAGTGGACTTTATTCTGCAAGGCTATAAATCCGGTGTTTTTGAGCACAACATTCAAATGTTTTTAAGTTTGTTGTTGATTATGCCACTACAAAGTTTAATGCAGATCCTGACCTGCTTTCCTTAACTGACTTTGCACTTCAGCTTATGGTTGGGTCAACTAATTTCCCAAGCTTTCAGCTAGCTCTATCCTTACAGGCATCAACTTTCACAGTCATCTGGTCAAATGTATTGCCCAGAATAGCAATCACTGGCTGGACTGTCTCTGTCTTTGTGTCCAAACCTATTTTCCAATTTATTTTCCTCATTAGTGCCTAGAGTTGAGCTTTCACTTGTTGGTGAGTCTGGCCTTGAATCCGTGTCAACCGAACGGTCTGTGGATTTTGTTGATAATTTCTTAATTACAAAGAATTCTGCCATACAGTGTTCAGTGTGTACTTTAGGCATTTCTCTAGTGTCTAAATTTCCATCTAAATATCTTTTCAGATTCAAACCAACTTGGACTACATATACAATGAAACTTAAATTCCAATTTTCTTCATGAAGCTCTGACAAAACATGTATGTCTCAGCACTGCCTACTCCTTCCCCCCGACCTCTTCTGCTAAAGGGCTCTGTGAAGAAAACTTTCTGTACAGTGTGATGCTTTATAAACTCATCACAAAATATTGCATAGGGCACTGTTTTATTTTGCTATGGGCTTTAAAACATGAGAGAAGTCTGAAATGCAAGGCCTTGATACTGCAAGTATTTACATATGGGCTTAATTTTACTGCCTCAAGTAGTCTCATTGAAATCAAATGTAGTAAAGTTAAGCCCATGCATATGAGTTTGCAGGATTAGGGCTTAAAATAATAGAAGTAATCTATGTTGCCTTTTAGTCCCCTGCTTTCATGGGTGGTATTTAAGATAATTCAAAAAAATAAAAACTCAGCCAGAAAAAGGACAGTTTTTGCATTTTTCTTTAAAAAAAAAATCCAGGAAGACCCATCTCATGCTTTGAATGGTATTGTCTGTTTATTGTAAATAAAAGAAGCCAGCATATAGGTGAGTCATCAGCACAGCTTTTTTGGAATTCAGAACAGTCAGTGAAGTTGAGGAGGGTGTGTCACAGATCCTACTGAGCACCCCTTCCTGGCCACCTGCTAAGGCTGCTGAGAGGGGAATCCAAGCCTCTGTGCTCTTGATCTTCTGGGCTGTGATAAGCTTCTAGAGACTGCAGACGGCAGCACTGCTTCCTCCCTTGGTCTCTCCAGCACATTTCTCACACACCGAGTCTGTCTACTACCCCATCTCAGAAAAGGAGCTCCTCAGCCCAACAGCCCTAGGCCCCCCAAGATCAGTGCTGACCCCCAAGATACCTCACTGACTAAAACACATCCCTCTCCCAAACCTCTACCACAAAGATGGGAGACTTTTTGGTTCACAATTTAACACTCTCAGGGACATGCAGCTCTTGTGGAGCAGTCAACACACACACACTTTGCACTGTCCAACACCTTTATGCTCTTTTATACTTAATCATCTGGCACAGGAGAGTACAGATCATACAAAACACTAAAGACATGTCCCTTGCTTTCTATCTCACCCTTCCCTTGTGAGCCCTTGGGAAAACATCCTGGATCCAGGAAGGCAAGCAGGCAGGGTGTCCCCTCCTCATCCAGACTGTTGTATGCAGGCTGGTCTCTCTCCCTCATCAAACCCCTTCCCAGCTTTTGTGACCTTGGTCTCTCCTGCCCCATGCTTTCCCTTTCTGTCTGGCCCCTATTCTTTTGTGTTTCTTTATTTTAAACTACTCCTCGTCACCTGGCCTCTTTTGTTCGTCTCCTAAAAATTTCACTGCTCCTAACTTTCCCCACCTCTGCATTCAGAGGAATCAGGTAAACTGTTTTGTCTAAGGATGCAGCTCACCCATTGTCCCAATTGTCTGCACCTGAATAGCATCCTTAAGTGGCAAGTATCTTCTATTGAATCTGTCTGGTTCACATGTGCTACAGGACCTGTCAGCAATGGCAGATCCACAGATTTATAGCCACTCATGACACAGCAGATTTTTATAATACAACTTCACAAGATCAGTCAGAATTCATAAGTTGTACAGACATAATTCATCACAGGCTCAATTTGTTTATTTATTTGAGATCCTGGTTTGGTTTTGTTCTTTTTACCCAATTTTCCCAGGTTGATTGACTGATGTACAAGGATGCCAAACATAAATTGCTGATGCTCAAACATCGAGTCAATGCTTCTCAGCACAACTATGAATCCATGATCCTCTGGTCTTCCAACTGAGGATCAAAACCCTCTGATCCATGCAGTCTCCTGCATTAGATACAAACATTTTTAGGTGGTTGTCAATCGTAGGATTCCTAGGGAGAGGAAATGTAACTGGAATTGGGCAAATTCTCAGCAAATAAAGGTAATATATTATGATTTTTTACAGGGAAATGATGCAAAAGAGTTCCTGGTTTGTTTCTAAAATGAGTGATAATGTGCTAAACAACTCAGTGACAGTTCATCAGCTAGTGGTAATATGGGATACATGCCAGTTCTTCTGCTTCAGGGTTATTGTTTTGTATCCACAGCAGCAGAGAATAGCATCAAAAATTGTCTTTGAAATACTAACATAAGAAGACATGCTTTGCATAACTCTACCTTGTCACCTTAACATTCCTTAATATATGCATCAGGTTTTGTCTGAATTATTAACAAATACACACTGGTATTAGCATAAAAAAATAACAAGACAATAGAGAGACTCCATTGTCTTCATGATATTTAACAAAACCAATGCATACTATATGTAAATCTTTTGAACTGCAGTTTGTTCATGGCCATCCTTAGACAGTAAAATTGGAGAAAGTTCTTTCACATTAAAATTAATTAACTCCTGTTCTAACAAACGAGCTAGCCTAATTATACCTATTTGAGCCCCAACATATCCATTTTACAAACCATTAGCAGCTATAAGGCATAAACTAAATCTACCTGTCTCTTAAAAATTTGGTTTCATCCCATTAAGGCAGATATTCCTCCTGATAGGTTTCTCTACTTGCTCACTAATATGAATGGCCAACACAGGTCTAGTAGTGTTGAAGGATTTTATAGCAAGTCATGATCTCTTTTATTTGTGCTGTAATTCCTTTCTGTAGCTCCAGCATCACACAGACAACAACCTTATTTTTCTGTATTATCTCAGCTACAGCTTTGACCTTGGATCTATTGGTAGAAAAATATAGTGCTAATCTAACAATGTAGTTGAAGTTTGAGGAATTTATCTCCTCACATATATCTTATAATAAATATCTCTGGGTCACTGGTTTCACACTGACTTGGGCTGGTAGTCGCTACAGCAGGTCAACGCAGCTTTGAGTGCACAAAAATGTTAATTAAAAATAGCCTTTTTTTCAAATGTGAAACTTTTCAGGAAAAATTATCAACATTATCTAAAGCCTTTGAAACTCAAATTCTTCATAGTGCCTGCTTGGCTGTTGGACTTCTCCTGATTTACTGTATCTACAGCAACAGCAAATAAATTAATAAAGGCCAGTGTTAATTGATCAGATCATATATTTGAATAAAGCTAGTGAAACTCTGCACTTCAGCAGGTCCATTAAACAGAAAAAATTCAGAAAGTGGGAGGAAATAAGCTAGTGCAGCTACATTTGTCCTGTTACTAGCTGTGGTAGAACTGCTTTTCAGGAGCTTTTGCTTTTCTTTCTTTATCAAGGAAACCCCACTGGGTGGAGGCATGGAGCTGAATTTCCCCAGTGAAAATCAGTAGTAAGGAAGGAGCTCTTGGAGACAGATGTAACAGTTCAAGAGATTCAATACTATTTTAAGGTACACCTTCTAATTAGGAAGTTTGCAGTTCTAGCAAAATAAATAAATACAATTATAAAAAAGTTATAAAAAGAGCTTAGCAAATATGTTAAAATAGCAAATTTTTAACTATATTTGCTGATGAAGTTTCACACTTTAATCGTATAAATTGATGATGACTAAAGCCAGTCAAGAAATCTACAAGAAAAAAAGAATCACTAGTGTGCTACTTATGCAGTCTTTCCTTGATTGGTCCCTCTGTGAGACAAAAAATGAATTTATATATAAACTTGTGGCATCTTAACAAGTTTATTTTGTCTCATTAGTCTTATGGGCAAATGGCACATTTCCAAGTGAAGTCTTTACCAGGAATTTGGTTACATAATTTGACTAACAAATAGTTCAATGCAGCTACTTACGTGCAATGAAAATATGTCTGGGAAAAATGTAATTGAAGGCATGATTCAGTTTCACTGGAGTATGGGGAACTAAAAATGGTCTAATGGCAACAATCTATGTACAACAGGAAATTATTTAGGTAACGTGAAGCATTTGTAAAATGTTTGTTAGTTCCAGATAGACCTGGTTTTTTTAAATGAAATTCTAGTAGATTACACATTATGAATTTCTGGGAACTGTAATGATTTAGCACCCAGTTGTGTTTGTTTGTCTGGGTATAACCTGTAGGCAGGAGCTACACTTTAGAAAAATAAAATAATAGGAGAGAGATTCAGGGAAAGCAGATATGACTGAAAATATACTCTGAATCTAGAAACAACTGCATCACAAGTGACAATGGGCTAGATTCACAAAGGGACATAGATGCTCTGTCACCCAGTGAAATTCACACCCTGGAGCTAGGCATCTATGAGGGACGAGGAGAGTTAGGAGGCTAAGTAAGGGATTCACAGAGACCAACAAATTGTGCGGCAAGCTGCCAAATTAGCCAATAGGAAATATGGAGGAGACAGATAGGGCTTAGTCATTGAGGTGCCTCACTCCGGACTGGAGTGAGGTACCTCCCTCTGCTTGGGATTCTCAGCTGTGAACTCGCTCCTGAAGTTTGGCACCTAAGCCAGGAGAGCTCTTCCTTGCAGACAAAATGAAACAAACAAACCAACCAACCCAGAGAGATCACCACCCCCTTATACCTAATTGCCCAGTGGTTAGGGCACTCACCTGGGAGTGGGAGACCTGTTTTCAAATACCCACTCTGCCCGGTTTGGAGCGGCAATTGGAACTCTGGTCTCCTACATTCCACCTATTCTAATTCCTGGGTTACATGCACGTACACTGGCCTGCCACAAAAATTCCTTATGTGCTCATTCCCAGCTGTTTTTTGTGTGGGGTGGACATGGTCCGAGCATGCCTACTGGATCAAGCCTTACAGGAGAGTTTGTAAATCCCACCTGTCTTAGGCAAAGGGTAGGACACCAAGCGGCTTGGTGCTGTCAGGACGTGCGCATTTTTCCTAAGATCTAACTCCTTTATACTCAGATATACAGATTTATAGCACTATCTTAGGGATTCTGTATTTCAGGGTTTGTTAATTTCATTTTTCAGGATTTATTTTTAACAGTTTTTCAATTTTATGTAGCTGTCCAAAATTCAGGGTTTTTCAGAGCTTTCTCTTTGTATGTACTCCGAGGAGTACTGTATATTACATACATTATTCATTACAATAGTATATGCTGTCATGAGTAATCTGTTTGTAACGTTCCCTAGTGCACTTTAAAGTAGTACTGTTTTAAACAGCACAACGTTAAAAAGCACACAACGGAGCCTTTAGTGCACACAAGCAGCATTTACACAGACTTTTTTAACATGCCACACGGTAGCACGCTTTAGAAATCACAGCTCTATAGTTTGCATTACTGCTTCATGTAGAGAAGCCCTGAAATACAAGTAATCATTTCTGGTGTTTATTGGATAAACACCATTAATTAATTTATTTATTTTCGTATCGGGATATTTTATCAGTTAAAAATAAAAATCAGAAACCCTACACCAGCGTTTCTGAAAAGTGGCCACCAGTGGATTTTTTTTGCAGCCATGATAGCCTCCAAAGCATGGGCAGAGACTAAAGAGTGGAGAGGGGGGTTGTAGGAAGGTGCAGTGGCCTTCCTCTGAGCCTGGGCCCGAAGGAGGGCCGCAAGCACCCAATCAGGTCCTAGACAGGCCGGCAGCCCAGTCTGCCCGGCAACCAGACAGCTGGGCTCCGATAGGCCCGGCCAGTCGGCCAACCCGGCAGCAGGGGGGTGGGGCCTCCGGGAGGACGGCAGCCATAAAAAGCAGGTCCCTTAGCTCAGAAGGAAGGAGGCAGCTGACGGAGGCAGATGTGCTGTCTTGCTGGCTGCAGCGAAGGGCCGAACCATGCCAGGCCTCCGCCTCAGGTAACCATCCTCCGGGCTTGAGGCCCCAGGAGCAACGCCGACAGCCCACCTCTAAGGCCTGGGTCGGGCCTCCAGGCCCCCTGGACTGGCCAAGGCTTGCAGGCCCGAAGCGCTGGGCTCAGCCTCGGGGCCGCAGCGACTGGGATGAGCCCCCTGAACCGGAGGGCTGGGAGTTCTGCCTGGAAGCTGGTCCGGACTGGAGGAGCTGCCGGACGCCCAACCCCTGGAGGCAGGACCAGACCAGGAGGAGTTGCCGGAGGCTGAACCCTACCCCCAGCTCTGTGATCTGGAGGAGCTGCCCCTCGCTGAGGAGCTTCCCACTCTACCCTCTGTGGACGCAGAGGGATTGACTGGTCTACCCCGTGCGGTGTACCCCAGCGACCCGGAGGAACTGGCGGACACAGGTACCGGGGAACCCGGGGAGGAAGAAGCCCAGGGGCAGCCAGAGGCGTGGCTGTACTAGGGGTAAGCCCCATCAGCATGTTGCGGCGGGAGCCCCGCTGACTGAGTGGCAACACCCGTGCCACTGCTAGGGCCCTGGGCTGGGATGCAGTGGAGTTGGGTGGGCTTGCGTCACCCTCCCCTCCCCCCGATCTGTGCCAACCCCAAAGAGTGCATAGCATCTACCGCTCCCCTGACTCGAGGTCACTGCTCCTTGCTCGCCCGCCCTGCCTGAGGGCCGGGGCGAAAGACTGCTTGCTCGCCCGCCCTGCCTGAGGGCCGGGGCGAAAGACTGCTAACACTAACATTCCCCGTTGATATAGGAAGGTGCAGTGGCCTTCCTCTGAGCCTGGGCCCGAGGAAGGGCCACCTGGACTAGACCGGACGGAAGGCCGTCCTACAGGGGTAAACCAGCAGCCACTCCCTGAAGCGCCCAGCTGTTGCACCTGAATAGCTGTTACCCCTGAATAGATGCGCTGCCTTGGTGTTTGCACTGGCACCACCAGCAGGGATCAGTGCCCTGCACCACGCAGCCTCCTTAGGGGCTCCGGGCAGTGCCTCTGGAGACACATGGGGCTGGTGTGTACAGTGCTGGAGGCAGCTCTTGTCAGTGGAAGCGGTTGCTGTGGGCTCCCCTGGACAGCTCCCCTGCTTCCACCTGGCCGGGGCATGTGAAGCCTTCGACTCCACAGGCAGCTGGTGAGTTCCCAAACCACCTTTCCCAGGGTGGGCTCTTCCTGAAGAGCAGTGGGAGGCGGGGACAGAGAAATGGGTTTGTCTGAGCAGCCACGAGCAAGAGTTGGTGGCTGCACTTTGAGGCCACCAAAATTTTTGTTGTGAGAACCCCTGCGGGCCTACATCCTCTGAGTCTGAATAATGCTACAGGATCCAGAATGGAGATGATCAAATTATTAGTTGTGAGTAATATCTATTTTGAATTTAGTTTTCTTTTTCTCTTGTTCGTGAATCATGTGCAGACTAGCTATGCCATCCTTCTCTTTTGTATTGTTCCACTGGCTCCTTCTCTCAAGTAGAAGCTTCTTGTCTTCACTTTTATCATCTCTCTACCTCTCATCTCTCATTCATTATCAAAATGACTCCCACCTCCAGTTAGCTTATGATACCAACCTCCACCACCCACCTAGTAAACGTCCAAATAAGCACCTTCATGCTGTCTCCCATGCTGCCCTTCATGCTTGGAAGGAGCTCCCTGTAAACATCAGTAAAGCTACTAAATTATCCTCCTTCAAATCTCTCTCAAACTCTCCTTTGCTATGATGTCTACAAAAACCTTGACAATGGTTATGCCTCTGATGTGCTGATACCACTGCCTATTATGCTGATCAGTGATGTTTTCTTGTACTCTCAGTCTACCTGTTTCCATTTGTTGTCTCTTGTCTTTTACTTAGATTGTAAACTCTTTGGGGCTGGGACTATTGTGACACTGACAGAACAGTCAACCTGTGTGTGACCCATAACTTAACAGGAGGAATTACAATGGTAATCAAGACCATTTACTTGTGTGTGGGTATCAAATAAATGTTCATCAGGCTAGCAATCTCCAACTCATTACTTTATATCAATAAGAATCAAAGAGTAGTAGAAGCTAATTGTATTTGTCTGTGTTTACCTATATCTTGTCAGTTTAATAATGTGATCTAATTAGCTTATAGATGCTAAAATTCTGTTCCTGTCTTTAATGATTCTTTACTGTATTCTACTGATTCACAGATCAAAACCAGATATTATAATTTAGATGGGACTTGTGATGTAATAATATTATTGTCTTCATTTCTCCTTGAAACTTGTAAATTCCACATAGTAAACTGCCTGTGAACTGTCTGAATGGTTAATTGCCTTATGTGAACTAATGCAGTTGGCTACCTGTGTATGCATAAGGAGCAGAAGATTGCTTTGAAACAACAATATATATTTCCTATTCTTCAGCCAAGGAAGGCCCTATTGTGGTGATGGCTGGCTGCAACTATAAAGAAAGCTTTGGGCCTGATCCTTTTAATCTCAGATCTGTTTAAACTTCTGTAGGGAAAGTCTAAGGCCACGAGACTGAGATCTTCAGGTCTATTCTGGATTAACCGTGGAAGTCTCATGGAAAAATTTGAACAAACTCTGCACATGGACTGCCAATTGGACTGTAACCTTTTAAACTGACTCCAGAAAGACTTTTGCAAATCAGCAGCCTCACCACCTCTGCTATGAAACTGATCTAAGAACTTTGCTCATATCTGTATGTATATTGATCTTTTAACCATAACTACTCTCTTCTTTCTTCTTTTGATTAATAAATCTTAGATTTAATAAGAATTGGCATTGGCCACTGTTGGAAGACAGGATACTGGGCTAGATAGACTATTGGTCTGACCCAGTATGGCCATTCTTATGTTCTTATGACTGTAAGCGTGTGTTTGGGTGAGATCTGAAATATTTATTGATGTGGTGGACAATGTGTCCGATCTTTGGGATTGGGAGAACTTTAAGTATGGTGAATAAGGTTTTTCAGTAATCTCTCACTATATGAGACTTGGCTGTACGGATGGGAGCCAGAGGCTGGATTGTTTAAAGGGGACTGTATTTTGGCTTCTTGGTAAACAGTGTGGTATTACAGAAGCTGTTTTGTTACTGGCATGGTGAATCTAATTATGGAATAAGCCACCAGTTTGGGGGATTGCTGCCCTATTTCTTGCAGTTTGCCCTGAATAAGCATTCTTACTGTGGCCCCTCCATTACCATGGTCACAACTATCTTTTTGTTCTGTGTTTTGTAGAGCACCTAGCACGATGGCTCCAAGGTCATAACTGTGGCTCCTACATCACATGGTAATACAAGTAATAAACCTTGGTTTCTACTAACATATTAACTATTCATCAGTATTCACCAAATAGTTTGTGCAGACAAATGTCAGCCTGTGGATTGTTCATAACTATTCACTTCTTCTATTCATGGTGTATGATGGTAATCAAATCACATGGTGTATATTTACTTTTTGATTGGATTATTGAAATTTAAATAACAGAATGATTAATATTCCTGCCCCAACAGCTGGGAAGACATCCTCATTAGTTCCTTTTTCAGTCAGTCAAGTCCAGTTTGCTGACTTCAATATGCGGTACATGGCTAGTAGCTTAATAAACATTGGCTAAGGGATGGAGCTGTAGTACAGAAGAGAGCTTAGCTGAAAATCTCTCTAAAAGTTTCAGCTTGGTAACTTACTGGTATGCAGCTTGATCCCTGCAAACACTGACTACCACTCATCACAGTCAGTTATTTCATGGCTCCACTTGTCCACTGCTGGATCCACCAGCCCAAACCTTTGTGCTTATATGGAGATATAAGGGACGTTAGGTCAGCATTCTATTTTGTACAGTTATACGAGTCCCCAGGAGCAGATCTCCGTGCAGGACCAGTGCCGTTGATTATAACGGGTGGCCTAAGCATTATATCCAGCAGTAAAGGGGTGTAGGATCAGACCCTTACTTAATGCTGTTCTGTGTTTATAAAGAATCACAATTTTAATGTTTCACAAAGAATGAAGTGAAATCAAATGAATTAATTTTCTGTCTTTTTTTAGTGCACAGTCCATTTAAAAAAATATTGCCATGTTTTCAAAGTCACTGGAGCCATTATAAAAATAAAATCACCAGAAGCAAGGGATTTGTTAGTTTGATTTTTTTTTTTTTTTTTTTTTTTAAATAAAAGAAAAATTTCTGTCACAGAGTTCCTTAGCAGTAGAAAAATTATCTAGATACTTTATTCTAAGATATCAAAGACCCAGTTTGAGCCTGGCAACAACACTAAGTGGCAGTACAATGCACTGGCATACACACTAACTGAGTTGAGTTCCTGAGGTAAAATCCTGGCCCCACTGAAGTTAATGGGTGTTTTGCCTTTGACTTCAATGGGGACAGATTTTCACTTCAGTTCAAGTCTCTCACTCCCTGGTCAGGCAGGGTGTCTGAAAGGTCTCAGGAGGCAGAGCGCTGAGGGCCAAGGAATGAGTTTCAAGATATAAAAGCAAGCTTGCTAGAACTCTGAATGTAATCTTTTCTCTTCCTCCAAAAAAAGGAAGGATGGCAGCCCTGATACATCAAGGAAACAAAGCCTGAGTCCTTAGCGTGGAGAAAACATAGTCTCCTCAGGACTCAGTCTGGCAAAGAGTAACCGGAATTCATGTTTTAGCTACGGATTTGTCATTTTCTTTTCTTCAGATAACTGCAACTACAGTACTCTTCCTCTGGTTAGGAATGCCAGGAATCAGTATACACAAAGAGCATCATGTAATGAGCAGCAGTCACCTTCCCTCTAGTTCTGGAGAACAAGTGCATCACCTCTGCCATGCACACCCAGGGCCATGTCTTTGAAAGGCAAATCTATTCGGTGGAGTGACAGTGGCGCAGGAGGGCATATTGTAGAGTTTACTGTGGGGTTATATAAATGCTCTTTCATAGGGCATGGAAAGTACATCCCGGGGCACTTTAGGATGAAAGCAAAATCTAACTGTCACTTGGTGCTTTAAACTCAGTTTAGAGACAAAGTAGTGAAACATTCCTGGGAAAACAGCACCAGAATGACAAAAAACGAATAAAACAAAACACTTGTTGAAATTTAATTATCTCAGATGTAGTTTACAGGGCCAAAAACAATCTTACCTTTCTGAGAGAGCAGAAGTATTGTTCCAAAGCAAAGTTAATGGATTTTTAGCCTGAGTAAATGTGCATTTCTTTGCATTCAGTCACCAGGTCAATAATGCATTTACTGGACTGTTGATGCACGTAGATTTGAAGTTTCTTCTAGAGAGTAAGTTTAATGCTTTTCTAATTACTAGTTATGTTGTCTTATGGTTTGTAAATGTACTAATAAATTGAATACTTTTTATAAAATAAAGTGTTTTACAAGTATTTTCACAAGCAAGTGCGAAGAAGAAATTTTTGCATTGTCCTATTTATTTACATCATTTAAACATCATCATTTGTTTATTTCAATACCATGAGGATGGGGGATTGTGCTGGGTGATGTACAAATAAGAAGAAAAAAGGGAGTCCCAGCTCCAAAGAGCTTACAACCCCTAATCTACAAAAATTTACATATGTGCAGAAAAGTGCGGGCTGCCCCATTTAAGTCAATGGGCTTATTCACCGTGTGTAAGGTTAAGCATAGGCATAAGCATAAATCTTTGTAGGATCAGGGTTTTGATAAGCCAGGGATATGGTCTGATATATTTAGAGCATTTCTCCTTGCAATTATTGTTACTACTAGCAAATATCAGACTCCTCTGTTGGAAGTAGCTCATGCAGAATTGGTATAGTTGACTTTATTTTGATTTTTTTTTAAATGGAGTGATGTATTAACAACATTGGGCCTAGTGATTAGTCCTGGCTCAGTTCAGGGCCTTAGCAATGCAAATCATTCACCGTAAAGCGGGGTAGTCCGCAGCTGTCTGACAGAGGGGAACCCTTACTTGTCAGCTCTACTCCACCTGCTTCTCTCCCCCATCTCTCACCAGAGAGTGTGCGTGCCAGGGGCAAGAGGAGGTGGGTGGAGAGCACAGTGCTCCATCAGATCCTTGGCTGGGGACAAACCCTGTTGGAGCAACTGCTAAATTAAGCCAAGTGCAGTGGTCCCATATGCATTGCTGCGTTAGCCAAAGATCAGACAGAGCACTATAAACTCCACTCTGCTCTGCCTCCTTTTGCCCCTAGTATTCTTCCCATATTCCCCTTAAATGGCAGAGCCTACTGTGGTGCTGTACAACCATTAAAGAATTGCTCTGTCAGGGGGAATCTATGGTTGCTTTGTGCTGCTTGAGTTCGAAACTGTCGGGGCCAAAAATCTGGCCCTGTATCAAGAACCAACGGGGTGAGAGGGGCTGAACTCAGGGATCTAATGCATGTTTTGCATCTCAAACTACTGTTGTCCTACATTAGGAAGTGGGAAATGTAGTTCTTATGATACAAGCAATACATTTGTGGCAATGAAGCATTGTTGTGCTTTCTACACTTGTGAAAAAAGTCAAAATAAAGCACCAAGACTGTTCGGTGCCGACATGGCAAGAATGCTAAAGCAACAGTGTTATACAAAGATCTGATTTCATCCAGAGGTCTGCTGCTAGCATGACCTCTTAGAACCCAGGAAAGACGCTCAAGTTATTTGTCACCAGGATGCTGAAATGGAATTTCTTTCTATTACACTACCACTTTTTTAAATTTTTTGACAATTTCATGTTGACTTTTCACGCTCCAAACATTCTGTTTGCACGGATGTGTTGTCTCCCTTACATGATTTTTATATTGTCACCTGCTCTGCGTATATTTCGAGCACTAAGAGATTATACCATAGAAGAGGTGCTCTGTTTTCTAAGGCAATGGTACTCTTTCCAAGAGAATAAATAATTCTGCTAAAGACCATGTAATATTTTTCACAGGTCACTGGAAGGAGAAAACCTTCTTAGCCTCTTCTTTGTTGTAATAAGCCTGACTATGGCCTTCATTGTATAAAGACTTATGCATGTGCTTACCTTTTATGCATGTTAAAAATCCTGTGAAGCCAATGGGTTGCCTCAGATGCATAAAGTTAATCAAATGCATAAATATTTGCAGGTTCAGGGCTTTGATTAGTGAAAAGAAAGTTAACTTTTTTCAGTGAGTGCTGCTCCTTTGTACTAAATTTACCTATCTGTTGTGAATGGTTCATTCTAGTACTGTAATCAGGGAGTGTTCTGGGTCACTCATTGCTAATGCATAAAATACTTACACAGATTTGGTGTTTTAGACACAGAAAGCATGATAAAGTTTATTTCTGACTGACACATCTATACCCAGGGTAGCCCCCTGAAAATGCCAAGGTTAGGGCAGGCTGCGAAAAGGAGATCCCAGTCTCCCAAATTGGTGGCTATCACTGAAGTTAGATTCACCAACCCATCACAAACAGTGCCCCACACTGGTTATCAAGAAGCTACAACAAGAAATACATAGGTCTCTTAACTGCATTTCAGTCTCTGGCTCCCAATCAGCGACTGTGTCCAGTAAAGAGAAGTTATTTAAACTCTATTCACTTTTCTAAAATGTTCTCCTGATCCTCAAAGGGTCAGCCATATTACCAGATCAATATGAGTTTGAATCTTACCAAAAATACCACACTGGAGCCAGTCCTTTAGTAACTAAAATTAAAGGTTTATTATAAAAGGAAAAAAACAAACAACTAAGAAGAGAGATGTTAAATGGGCAAAGCAATCAGAAACATACAAATGACTTCAAAGTCCATATTTATCAGATTCTCAGAAAATTGTGTCGTTTGCAGGCTTGTACAGTTCTCTGGTGTACATCTTGTACATGGAAGGGTCTCAGTCCTTTTGTCTTACAGCTTCAGATGTAGAATATTGATCCAGAGGTAGGAAGCGGGAATGAAGACAAGATGGAGATGGCGTAGCTGCATTTTATAATCTCCGGTCTGCCATGTGGCTTGTTTCAAACACGAGCTCACAGCACATGGGCAGGGAAAGGCACTTTTTCAGTCCCCCTGACCATAGGCATGTCCTCATGACTCAAAGGTGCCATCCTGATTTCTCTCCCTGGGCTCATTGTAAAGGTAATAACTCTCAATGACACTAATCTGCCTGGGGGGTGTAGCCCAGTAGCAGAGCACAAGTGCTTGGCTACAGATATATATCACACAGCTATAACTTACAGTACAAAGATGATACATACCCACAAACAATATTATCATACTTAGCAAATCATAACCTTTCCAATGGTACCTGACATTGCATATCTTGTATGAAATACTGTAATTTTACAATATTGATATCAATAATATAATAAATGGTCACCCCTAATCTAGACAGCATTAGTCTCACCTAGTAAGCATTTTTTTAAAATGAGATCTCCAGTTATGGAAAGTTTTGTTGTCTCAGGGAGCCAGCAGAAGGAATGTTAATAATTCAAATCCAGTGAATTTTTGCAGGGGGTAAGGGGGAAGGATGAAGTGCAGAAAGAACTAATAATATATGGCTCGATAGGTGTTCTTCGTAAAAGATGCACTGTTTCCATTGGGTGTGGAGGGGTTTCATTTTAATTCTTTCTGCTTCAAATTTCATCCGTTGCGTTATTAATTTCTTCCAGGAGACTAAAAAATACTGTCTGATTTCTCAAGAGGAAACTGCAAACTGACTGAAATAATGAGCTCTTGGATTTATGGAATCACCTCTTTTGTTGTCATGGAAACTAAAGTTATAAAAAATGAAAAGAGGATGAAGCTAACTCCCACGTTTTTCTTTTAAGTTTGGGTACTGTTAATGTTCCTTAACATAGCTTTTTAAATACTTCTGAGCAAAGGTTGGAAAAATACAGTTGTGTAAGTTTGACAGCAGAGTTCCCTGCATAACTGAGGCATAATAACCCTTTTAAATCAATAGCCTACTGACATCTATTAGTTAGAGCCAAATCCTACTCCCAGTGAAGTCAATGGAAATTTGTCCATTGCCATCAGTAGAAACAGGATTTGGCCTGAGTGAAGATACATTACTGTTCCTTCAATCCATGGAATTTCCTATTTGTGGGATTAGGCTCTTCCTAAAGATTAAATGTCAACTGTTGTAGTTGTTGGTTAGTATCCAGAACTCTTTTCCAAAACAAGGCTCTCTACTGTATTTCACTGCATGAATCAACTGAGCAATCAAGCATCTGTTTTGTTTGAACGATCTGTCTTCTGGAATTAGCCCCACAGAGACTCTTTGGGTCAATAACTCTAGCCATTTTGTAGCTATGGTCTTAATTATAGCTCTAACCAGTGTCCCAAAACCCTGCACTTGAGGGTACTCCCACTCTATGTGAATGTGTGCTTGCTCTGCTGCAGCATTCATTTAGATTAACTATCCTGTAAAATGGGATATCTGTATATCCACGGGAATAACCAAATTAGCAGTCATTTGTACCTGAAACATACTGATATTGGGTGGGCATCTTGCCAAATCCTACTCCTTTAAATCAGCTCTTAGCTACTGCTTTGTTTTTCCCCCTACTAATTTGCCAAGTGGTTGTTCTCTAGATTAGGTCCCAGTATAGTTTGGAGACAAATTTATAACTAGTGTATTCCCAGCTATTGTTTCTTCAACCTAGAGCAAAGATCTGATTAAACCACCATCCAGTATTAGAAGCAAAATATTTAATTGTAATTTATGAAAAGTCAGGTTGGGGGTCCAGGTTCTAACTGTTCATTTACTCACATACAAATACTTCTAATCCTTATAGTTCTGAAAAATGAATAAAAACATTAAGACCCGTTAAGGTCAGTGGCAAAACTCTCATTGACTTCAAGAGGACTAGGATTTCACTTCATTCTCCATCCAAGCTGGACACTTCGCATCTAACATAGAAAGGACAAATTTTGTTTTCTACTTTAAGAGAAAAGAAAGAGAGGTTTATTTTGCATCATCTTTCAGTTGCTGGTAGTTTAGGAATCTCTCTTCCCCACCCTCAAAACCCACCTTTCTTTACATATTTCCAATAAAACTTCATAAAAGTTAAAGTTGTATAAAGTCCTTCATAAATCAGTAGTTCCTGTATCTGAGTTCCTTGTAGATTTAAAGTCTGTGTTCAAATTTCCCGGATATACTTATTTGTTTATTGTTCAAGGATCATTTATTATAGACATTTAATGGGAATTTTTCCATTGACTTTTGTTGAGACTGGAACAGGTAGCCTTTAGTTTGCGGAATCCAAGCCTTCACAAAAATTAATTCATACCACAATGCTAGGATCAAAATTTAAGCAGTTTCTCTTTTATCCTCATGATAATAGGAAATCATACATTTTATTAATAATCATAGAATAAATACATTCTAGTATTTCCTATTTAAAACTGAATAAATAAATACAAGATGATAATATACAGCTGTATAAATAGAGAGAAAGGAAGAATGGTCTTGTTGTTGGGACACAAGTCTGGGAATTGAGACCCAGGTTCAATCCACTGCTCTTCCACAGATTTTCTGAGAGAACTTGGGCAAGTCACTTAGTCTTTGTGTGCCTCAGTTCCTCATCTGTAAAATGGGGTAACAGTACTTCCCTACCTCACAGAAGTTTACTGAGGATAAATATATTAAAGACTGCAAGGGGCTTAGATGCCACAATAATGGGGCCCTCAAAGTGCAATAGATAAAATACAATATAATGTTTCACTTCACTTTGAATCTTCAATAATCCCAAATCTTTAAAAATAAGTCAAGTCATTAAAAGGTTTCAAAAATTCATGCAAAGGTATTTTCTTTGTCCAGTGGCCACAGAGAGGGGAATATACAAGAGGGAGAGAAGTTGTTGCAGGAAAAGATAAGAGCCTATGGGGATGGAGAGGAGAGGTTTTTTTGTTTTGTTTTTTTTTTTTAAATAAAAAAAGCATAAAGAGAACAGCCACTCCCCCAAACTGTGACTAGTTAAAATGAATAGTTACTGAGCTCTGGTCCACACTAACCTGGCGATTCGGCGGCAGTTGACGGGAGTTACACAAACTGCTCAGAGTAGCTTGCGTAACTCACGTTGACTGCTCTGCTTTCCTTCTGTGTGCTGTCTACACTGCACTGTGCTGATGGGAACAGCGTTCCCGTCGACGCAGCACTACACTACTTGAGGGGGTGGTTTTACTCAGTCGATTTCTTGATCGATTGAGCGGGTCTACACTGACTGCTCAATCGATCCAGAAAGATCGATCTGGCGGCAGCGAATTTGCTGCCGACAGTATAGCCATGGTCTGAGTAACCCATAGGTTGACATTTCTTTGCATAAATTATTCACTAAACACCTACAAATAACAAATCAGTTTGTAGTAATTTGGGCTGGGCCCCCAAACAGATAATAGGGTGAAATTTGCAATGGATTATTGAACCAGCTGTAAATCAGATACATTTTTACATATGTCGGCCACAAAATATACTTGAGGTGTTATTAGATGACACGTCTGATAAACGGTGCATTGCCTTTGCATCAAACACTATTGATTGCTGAGCTCTGAGAGCCATTGTCTGTGGGAAATGTGTAGTTCTTGAGCTCTTGCCAGTTTCTTGTTGCTGAGCAACAGCATTTGTCCCCTCCAGTTGTGTGTGTGTGGGGCATGTACATATGAATTAAAAATAAGAACTCTGTGGATTGAAAACTAACCTATACAGTGTCCTTAACTGTTTAATGACCAAATCAAATATCATGTATGATTTAAAATTAATCAGACTTGACAGGCATTATGTTTTCTGGTTATTCCTAAATGGTGTTGATGACTAAATAACATCAGCCACGTGACAAGTGCAGTAATCCCCTACAAATACCCTGCCTGCTGTATCTCAGAGCTTTTATAATATTGCATTTATAAATACTAATAAAAATTCCATAACATGTATTTACTGGAAATTATGCATGCTAGGCACCGACTCCTCATTGTGCTGGTGGGAGAGGGGTCTTGTGGGAAGACTCAGAGCTGGGGGGAGGAAGAGGTGGGGAATGGGCGGGACTACAGTCAGGGCTGGCCCTGATCTCCGGCTAGTGCCTGCGCGCATTGATCAGATGATGGGTGGGGAGCAGCTCTTCACAGCCCATTAGCTCATGGGCTGATGGAGCGCCATCCCTGAAGGTGCTCAGTGTATTTATATAGGGCTGGTGCATGTTTAAAAAAAGGGGAGAAGGGAGGTTGTCAGTGTTTTCATTCTCTCTCCTTTTGTTCACCAAAATTTGAAATTGCAACATTCACTGAAATATTTTCACCAGCTTTACAATGTAATCAATGTAATCAAACTTACACTGGAATTACAAAAGTTTTCAACTCGTTGTATATCAGTGCCTTCGGATCTCTGATTAAGCAGAAGTGTGTCTGTTCAGGACTGTAAAGTCATTCACTAATAAGTTAAAGTGACAGCCTATCAATTATCAATACATAATTGTTCAATAAAGGCAGAGAAACCCAAGGGCATTCAGGTTCAAGTGTTAACTAAATGGTTCACTGCAAAAACCAATTTCATACCAAACAGTAACTCCTCCCAGTGCTCTGAAAGGAGAGAGCTTAATCACTGGATTCTTATGACTCCGTGGCCCAATGATGATAGTCAACAGCACCATTTAAAGTGGGGGAGCATAGCTTTGTCCCCCCTGCCTGACCTTCCTCTTGCCTTCTCTGCCCTCTCCCCCACAGCAGCCTGGGGCATGAGCCCTTATATTTACCCACTCCAAATTTGCGAGAGTGGCATTGGTACCTGGAATCCAGGGTCACAGCCCTACTCACATTTGGCCTGGCCAAAAGTAGTCGGGCTAGGCCCAGGTGAACCTTTCAACTCCCTGGCATATGCTGGTGTGGCAGTGGTAAGGTGTGTGCTTGTGAGTGGAGGAATAGAGGGCATGTGCTATTAAGCGGTGTATTTTCACTTGCTTTTGTAGCTTTGTATTAGTTGTGTTGTGTGTGTGTGTGTGTGTAGCAAACCACCTGCTTTACAATATTTTGTGTGAATTTACATGCATACATGTGAAAGAGAGTTGTTTCACTTATTTATTACTGATGATTGTTTTATATGCTTTGGTTGGCCATAAATGCTCGAAGGTAATTGTTCTTAGTCTAGCCATAGCCATCCCCTGTTGATATAAATCATTAATAAATCTGAGTCATCAGCAGTAAGTCTGCGGAAATGTAGAATAGAAAGTCTGGAAAACAAAATGATGGAACACACCAGGGAGTGAGTTCTGGGGGTGAAATGGTTGCTTCTTCTAGAATTTTGCCAGTGAAACATCAAAAATGCTACTTGTTAAAAATACATTATGGACAAAAGGATGGTCCTAGAAAATGTAGACTGATATTAAGGCAGAAACATGTCTGAAAGGCACAGCCACGGGTACTGAATTAATAACAGCATTTCTTATGCTGACATCATCCTGTGATTTTGTGTGCAGTTTCATGTATAGCATGAGCCTTATTTAAAGAAGCAAATTAGAGATTTACACAGGTAGGGGAAGGCTCAGACAATAGTTTTACAGGGAAACCAGGTATGAGCATACAGAGATGAATCACAAGGTCAGAGTTGAAATCACCGCAAATCCTTGTTAAATGAATATAACAGCAGCAGCTGCTGCCAGCTTTTTTTTTCTTTTTCTTTTTTAAACAGCAATGCTGTTGGCAGAGCAGAAAAGCAACAGCTAAACTCTGTCCTGTGAGCTACCGGGGCATTGCTGTAGTCACTTTCTAAGAAGAGGACACCATATTCCTGTGATCATAACAGGTGAAAAGTGTTAACTAATTAGTCCAAGATAATTGGAATTCTGTCTCACAGGCATTAAATTTTTTAGTTCATCCTCTGAGCCAGCTAACTCAAATGTGTTTGCTTCAGCTGCTCCCCAAAACATGTACAAACACACATTGCTTATGCAGAACCCAGACTTACATCGTCAAATCAGCAAAATGACTTTATATATGCAAAATGACTATGTGGGTGTACAAAACAGGTAACTGTATGGCTAAGAATGCAGTTTGCTCATGCAAATGTTGCATGCAGTCATGGATGGAGATGCAGTAGGTACACGCATAAACTTTTGGTGCAGTAAATGCACTCCCGTTTTGAAAATCTATCCCCAATCAAACAATTTTCATTTGTGACCAACGCTGTCAAATGGCTCACCAGAACCCAACCAAACAAGCCTGACACACCAGCCTCAAAAAACCAGTAGCAGGTCTCTTTGAATTACAATCTGGATGTAACTGCCAAACAGTCTACCAAAGTTTTCAGAGCAAACAAACATTCTTCTTGGCTGCTGGTTCATTTACTCTGTCCTTAGCCAATAATCTAGAAACACTCGTGAATGACTAATTTTCATTTTTCTTGACTAGGTATCAGGTCAAGAGCCTCCGAGAGCTTTATAAAGACTCAGTTATAGCTATCTGATATGGAAAAAAAGTGCTCTGAAAAGTCATGAGAAACAAACGGAGTATAACATTGCTGCTTATGAGAATCCTAGGTAAATTCCAGACTCTTCTTTTTACCTGTTTGTTTTTAGCGGCATGAGAAAACTTCAACCACAGCTATCAAATTCAAGTACTTACACTCTGCCAAGTTAGAAATTTCCTCTGTCATTAAATTTGACAAGAGTTATTCTTCTGTTCCTGTCTTTAAAAAAATGTTATCTAGTAGGCTATGGCTTCTTATCAACAATGCTGGCTGTTTATCCACTGTTGATATAGTGCTAGATCCTTGGGCCTGACTGAATAGTGCAAGTTAGATGGGGTATAAAGGTGGACATTGTAATTTGCTCCTCCAATTCTTACACAATAGAGTTGCATGGATTCTATTGCCCATAGAAGTCTTTATGACTACGGAGGCCTCAGCAGGATTTGCCCCATAAATTCATACCATTGTATTGTTAAGTGAAGAAATTAAATTTGCAGGGCGGTAATTGCCAGGATCATTGCTCCTCTTTTACTTATTTAAAGGAGCTACATTTCCTTTTCTTTTCTCTTCTGTATTCTCCCCCCCCCCCCCCCCCCCCCGCACACACACACACACACACACACACACACACACAGGCCCTCATTCAGCAAAGCAGTTAAACATGTGCTTAAATGTTACATATGTCTGTAGTCCAAATGAGTGCTTTGCTAAATCAGGGCCAGAGTTTTCAGTGGTACAATAAGTTCATTATCTAACTATTTCCTCTTTTTTAGGGTAGAGATCAGCTGATGTGTATGTTAATATTTTCCAAGTTCAATTTTCCATTACCTGTTAATTCTCAACAATTATTTTTGCAACATTTTCTTCGTTTCCTAATTATTCCTATTTCTTTACTTGTCAAAGACAGATCTAAATTAAGCTTAGTAGCTGAGCAATTTGAGTAATTAATTTCGTGTATCAGTGGACCTATTTTCTCTCCATTATTAATTGTTATGTAAGAGCTATCCCTACCACAATGCCTACAAGACTTTAGTCAACCAGGTCAGGCTATTTAAAAAGGTAGTTTTTATATGCAAAAATATTGTTATGAGTTGGGTGAAATATTTGTTATGGCTTGAAGTAAAACCTTGCTGAGATTGATGGATGTGAACTCACCCTTCAATTAACATAACTGTAAGGATATATTAATCATAAGCCTCTATCTAAGTCCGGGCTTGTCTCCACTTACCTCAGAGATTTGGCGGCAGTCGACCGGAGTTAGGCAAACTATGCAAAAAAACATGCGTAACTCTCATCGACTTCTGAGCTTCTGTTCTGCACGCTGTCTGCACTGCATTGTGCCAACGGGAACTGCATTCCCGTCGATGCAGCGCTACGCCACTTGAGAAGGTGGTCTTAATATGTCAATTTCTGGATCGATTGAGCGGGTTTTCACTGACCGCTTAGTCGATCCAGATAAGTTGATCTGATGGCGGCGAATTTGCTGCCATCAGTGAAGACCTAGCCTCAGAAAGTGTTATGTGAACTCACCCCAGAGTTTTGGACTGTGTGGATGGAGAGGCTTTGCTGAGCTATTGAGAGTGAATGAGAAGAAAACACACAGAAACTGAGAACAGAGAAGAACAGGGAAAGAGGAAGAGATAAAAGAACAAGAAAGCCAAACAGTAGCCTGAGTACAGTGTGACCCTGGAGAAGCTAGAGAGAGAGCTATTGCATCTGGAATTGGCTAGAGAGACTTGGGTCTGTAAGTTAAGAAACAGCTCCTTTTCTTCATGGATTCTCTTGTGCCTGGTGAAGCAGGACTTTTTATATTCCTTGTAAATAAACATGACTGCATCAAAGAAACACCTGACTGTCACCAATTTCTTCTCCTCACTGGAACATCCCCATGGCCCTGAAATTTGACTAGCTGCCCAGTCAAAAAAGGACAACAATATAATCAAGGAACTAACAAGATATGTCCTAATCATCACCTGGATAGCTTTACTTAAATCTGTACTTTTTACCCCCATCTTTTATCTGTTTTTTGGTTTGGGTGGGGTTTTGTCTTAGAGGCTACGTCTTCACTGACGGCGGCAAATTCACTGCCGTCAAATCTTTTTTTCTGGATGGACTGAGTGAAGACCCACTCAGTCAATCCAGAAATCGACGTATTAAGACCACCTTCTCAAGTGGCGTAGCGCTGTGTCGAGTGCAGTGAAGACGGCGCGAAGAAGAGAAGCAGAGAAGTCAATGAGAGTTGTGCAAGTTTTTTGCGTAGCTTGCATAACTCTGGTCGACTGCTGCCGACTCTCAGAGGTAAGTGTAGACGAGCCCTTAGAGTGCAGGCTCTCCAGGGCGGGGGCTGTGTCTTCCGATATGTTGGTATAGCATGTAACACACTTAGGTCCTAGTTCAGCAAAGCATTTAAGCTCCTGCTTAAGTCTATCCCCTATTCAGCAAAGCATTTAAGTATGCTTAACTCTAAATCAGTGGGGATTAAGCACATCATTAAAATTAAGCATGAGCTTCAGTGTTCCAGTAAATAAGGCTGGACTGTTGAATTGGGGCCTTTTGACCCTACTGTAAAACATATAATCGTAAATGTATTAATAGCATCACACCAACACCATGATAGACTCTTTCTAAATAATGTTCCCAAGCCAAAGAACTAGAAGTCTGATCTTGCACTGGGATCTGCTAACTTGGATCCCTCCCTGGCCCTCTATGGATTTCCACTGGATTTAACAGGATTTTGCAGAAGCAAAAGGGTTCACTCATGGACCTTATGCAAGATTTGATGCACGTACTCTTTGCCTCTGATGTATTTGTAAAAGCTCTTATTTTATGGACAGGAATCTACCATTGAATGGTAAATTTTGGCTTAAGATCAAATACATTAATATTTTATGGAAACAGCAATATTTGTAGGTGATTACTCAAAGTGAAAATCAGTCAATTTAAAAACAATTCTACTCCAGTACTGATCCAGCAGTAGACACCTGGAAAATATTCAGCTGGTTTGCTTTGAGAGTTTAAATGTTTCTGACTCAAATGATGAGGCTTGATTTCTTGCAGGTGGAAAAGACAATCAAATTTATTTATCAGAACAGGCGTTTTAGTTGCCACAAAGCTTTTTTTCCTCTGTTGAGACTCACATTTTCCCCCTCTCTCAAGGATAGAAAATAAAATAGCATCAGTGTCTATCATAGAACTGTAGAGATGTGACTAACACATCAAGGGAGCATCATTTATTTCTGTGTTCTAATGTAAAAGGCAGTTTCATGAAGGCAGTTGCTACTATGGGGGGAGGGAAGAGGACATTTCCATCAGAATCTTCAAAGCAGTGACAATGAATGCCCTGATCTAAGCACCACAGAAAATCAGGAGTTGACAGATGCATAAAAAATGCATCAAATGTAAGAGCTGTGGTGAACTATTTGTGTACCAGCATGGGCAGCAAGCAATTCAAAATGACTCCTAACACGATGCTATTCACAATGCCACCACACAGTCAATATCCTGTCTTGAGCATTTCTCCATGCATGACTGGGCTTCCACATGTCAGACGAGATCTTATTGCCATCTGGCACAATAAAATATAAGCGTGTCTAAGTGAAGTTGTGTGTAAAGCATTCCTTAATCAGCAAAAGGGGTCACTGTTGGGACACCAGGAGCCATTTTCCCCAGTTGTCTGTCTCCATGGGATGGACACACTGTCTATATAGTTTCCCAAACCCTGTCATCCTGTAGAGAGATAATCTGATTACAGTTAGAAAAGATACAGAAAGATAAATTAGACATTGGCATACATATTCTTCTGAGTGTCTCTATTTTGACTAGTATCTGAGAAATATCTGTGTCTCAAAAACATAGATATTGTGTTATGATTTATACCCTCTGACCTGGATCATTCATAATACATACTATTAAATGTCTAAATTGCATGATTTGCAGGGGAGAGGCAGTGATGGGCAGGTGCTACACAATTGTAATAAACACCTGGAACACAAACCCGGCCTGCAAGCAGAATTTTGACCTGTATCACCTTAAAAAAAAAAAAAAAAAACCCTGGTGATAAAAGTATGTATTAATTCACTGAGCTGCAAAGATTTCACCCATTTAATTAGTAGTACACTGGTAAGTGGTATGTTACATACTAACATCTGCAGTTTATGATAACCTTTAACACTGGCATTTCAGAAGCATAGCGGAAAGCTCTTGATTACTGCATTTTTAGCAGCATAACCACATTATGCAAAGAGAGGATTAGACTGCAGTGAAATGTGAAAAAATTAGCTGGTCAAACAACCATTAATCTGCTTTAATTTTTGTATCTTTTCTTCTCCCTTCAGATCATCTCAGACACAATTATAATTCATGTGGACTTCTGGCACAGGATTTGTTCCAGGCCAGCACACATTGGGACACTAGCTATCCCAGAAGGGATGCTGAGGTCATGCCCCAGCCTCTCTGGGGAGAAACGTGCTGTACTTTCTAAGGGTGTTCATAGGATTTCTGGGAGATATTGTGCCTTCTTGGTGCTTCTCTAGGGTGGGGTTGCTCTCCACTTCCTTCAATGGGGGCCAGTGCTTGTGGGGCACAAGGATAAAGAGCTATGTTCTCAGATGCTGCACTGCCTGCAGAATTTGGCCATCAAGATGGCTTAACCAGCCCTGAAAAGACCCCCCTTCCATGCAAGTGGGAGTCCCTAGTGGCATAGAGCCAGCATACAAGCTCATACACCCGCTCCTCCTCTCTGCTGCCAGTATAGCAGGGGAAAGGAGGCATGGCTGGAACAAGGGGCGGGGTATGGCCAGAATGTTCCTATGGACTAGCTATCCAGGATGAAGCTTCGTTCAGCCCTGAAGCAGTTTGCAGCCGGTGATGGCCGCCCAGCCCTGCACCCAGTCATTCCAGGATCAGAAAAATGTGAAAGTGTGCTTTATGCCACATTTGCACTGCCATCCTCCTGACGTGCACAGTGTACATTTTAGTTGGACCCCAGGACCTGGTCCACAGTGTAGATAAAATTTCATCCATTTCTCATTTCAGTAACTAGGCAACAATTCTTACATATTTAGTCTAACAGATTTTTTTTTCTTTCAGATGGGGAGGGCAGGTAGAAGGGTTTGTGGATATTGTGAATGTCATTCTTGTTCTTATTATGGATGAAAGGAAGCTTTGTAGCATTTCCTTAAAGGTGGTCAGACTCTGGATTCCCCTAATTTTCCCCTGGAAGTTTGTTCCATAGCTGGATCCTGTCAAGCAAGAATGCTACATTCTCTGCTCTCATGCACTTGGTCCTGGGCTTTGTGATCTGCTCAGTATGTGGGTAGAGGCTTTTGTTTGAAGTAGAAAACAGTTACCAGCAAACCTGTTATATAATAAGATCCATGCTAAAAGCCTGATTCTCCTCGCTGTCTTACACAGGTAAGAATCAAAAGTAACTCCACTGCGGTCCCTAGAGTAACATCAGATCTACACAGGTGTAAGTGAGAAAAGGTTTGGGTCCTGAGGGATAATTCTATACTAGACAAGCAAGGAGATGCAATACATATCAATCTTCAGGCAGATTTAAAGTAAAGGAGCAGGAGGTGGCTTTCTTTGACTTCATTATTTTTTCATTTTTATTATGAGGGGTTATGAAGAGATTGTGCTTGGTGCTGTACAATATGCAGAAGAAGGTAAGAGGCCAGATCTTGAGCTAGTGAATATCAGCATAGTTCCATTGATAAAAAGAGCTATGCCACACTGAGGATCTGGTCCATCATCCCTGCCCTCAAGAGTATACAAACTAGGGGCCAAATTTTGCAATGCACTGAGCACTTCCTGTAAGGTGCTTAGCAACCTGAGCTCTCAGTTCAGAACTTTGCAGGACTGGAGCTTTGAAGGAGTCTACTCTGAATTAGTTCTAGATCATTCTGTTTCTGTAAGTAGCAGTGAACGAGGGTTTAGTATTGCATCAGTAACAGTCATTTCACACTCAAAAGCATGTTCCTAGTCACCTTTGTGCAAAAAGGCTGGTTGCCTGTTTATAACATTGCCACCATATTTTCAAGCCTTTATATTTAACTGTGATAGTTAAGCTGTTGGAGGCATTTCCAGCAAATGGATGAAGTCATCCCCCGGGGAAGGAGAGTGGGGGAGGGCTATGAAGCTAGCTTTGCAAAGTACTCCTTAGCAGATGTTGCTATGTGATAGGCGTTGTCCCACAGGGAAAGCCACAGAAAATTGCATGTGCATTTAGACAGTGCCTTGTGAGAGTCAAGGAAAACTCCTACTGAGCTGTAGATTCAATCCAAGCTGCATGTCCTTGGTAAAGAATGCTGCTGTTTACCGATACATACATCATTACTAAGGAAGACAGAAAGCTGTATTGGTGGCTTCACTTGATATGGTATTGCTGCAGAAATCACAAAATCACCATGATTTTAACCATCTGTTTGTATTCAAAGCTTTGATCACATTATTTTTAAGTGTACATTCTCAGAAACCATTTGCTGTGCTAATAATTAAATATGGAATCTGCTTTAGAACCTCATATGTCATGTGAATCTGCTAGTTACTAAATATGAGCAGGTTGATTCTTAATATGTTATACAGTGAGCTTTGCAAAGTGAGAAGCTGATTAGTCACTGAAGATACAAGGCAGTGATAACTTTAGCAGGAATGTAACTTGGAATCTTGAGAACTGAACAAGAATATGTTTTTCGGAAGGGATGGAGGGCTTTGTTTTAGCTTAGGTTTTTATAGAAGACATTTTGGTTTACATTTTAGTGTGTGTATACATATACGCACACTAAAATGTAAATCAAAATGTTATATATTTATTTATTTTCAGGGGCATGTTAGTGTGAAGCGCTCAAAAAGCAGTTCCAATTACTTCCATAAATGACTTATAAATTAACGTCCTTAGAGTGAAGGTGCTGAATTTGGTCTATAAATCCTTGTATGGGTTGGGCTATAGCTAAGTCTGTCTCACATGATCTGTCACAGCAATTGAGATCAGCTTGAACATTTGAGATAATAGACTCTACATGTAAGTGTGAAAGGGCCAGATATTCTCAGAATTCAAGAGTCAGATTTCCCCCTCTGTCCTATGTGGTCTGATAGTTAATGAGTCTCCTGCCTTTCAGGACTTTGTGCCAACTCTTTTCTAAAGCTTTGGCTTGAGGGGAAAAATAAGAGGCTTGATTGCCCGATGAGCCTTGTCTTTTGCCTCTGAAAAGTGGTAGATTTATACATGCATTAAATATGTTATGTGTAGTTTGAGCCAGGTGGAAAGTTACCTTTTTATAAATCTAAAGAAAAAACATTAAAAAGATGGAAACTGCCAGTTTGAGCTATATTAAACAGTCAGTTAACTGTGATACTTCTTTAAATATAACCAATTATTACTCCTAAATAATAAGTGATACTGTATTTAATGGACTGATTTTCTGTGGGACTGCTACTCTCCACACATTAATTTCTCTTTATTATAGTTGTAAAATGTTTCGCTCTCTGTATCTTATCTGCAGCTAATGGGCATAGCCCTGCTGTTTCCTTACTGATGAGTGTAGGTCAGCTGGTGTCCTGGGATTTAATGTCTGATTAATCCCAAGGTACATGACTTGTTGGGAACACTGCTAGTTCATGATATCTGGTTCACCTGGGAGCATTTCAATCAGCTGCAACACTCTGACAACAACACAGAAAGCTTCATTCCCTTTAACGTATGAAGCTGGCCCTTTCAGCATCTCAGGCAGGTTCACAACAGAGTATATGTCCATGGACAGGTACACAACACCAATATTTAAAGATCTATTTTACAGACAGATTTTCACAACAGCCTCTTCCCATTACTTTCATTTTTCTTGGATGTATTCCCTGATTTACTATATTTTAGAGTTCAGTTTGCACTGGGAGAGCAATTTCACTGTTCAGACACTTAATGCTTATTAATTAAGCAATATTACATATAACCAGATAAATGCCTCCTACCATTTTAATTTTCAGAAAAGACATGCTAAAGAAAGACAACTGTTTACTTGAATGCCAGGAAATTAAGCAATTGTTTGTTGGCCATACACACAGGGTTTGTGTCATTGTTAACAATACCAAATGATGCAGTTATAAATACACTGTCAAAATCTAACCTGCACAGTGAGACTTTTTAGACTAAAACACACAAATGTGCTCTCTCATTTATTGTGTTCCAGTCCATCAGCTGCAATGTTGTGGCTCTGAATATGCAGTAAGTTCTGTCATTCTTGTGTAGCTGATTTTAGAATGATCTAATCAGAGCTGAGGTAGACAGAGCCAAACAAACTCTTGCACAGACAAACCTCCCTTAACCTAGCCAAGGAAGGAGGTGTGTACCGATTGTTAAGACCACTCTTCATTGGTCTCCTGGCTGTGGCTGAGCATGGGCCTATAATGTGTTGGTAGGTTTGGGAAAAGTCACTACAGTTTAACTAGGGTTTTTCTTAAAATAATTATTGTGCTGTAGATGAGAAGGAGATATATGCCAGAGGCTGTATTTCACCTATCACTCACTAATAGATGGCAGGTTTCAGGATTCTGGAAAGGGACAAATGGCTCTTTTACTGATTAATCCTACTGTCATGTATTGGAACCCTACTTAAAGGAGCAAAGATATTTCTGCTGATTCTTGGTTGGCAGGCTGTGAGGGCTATTAGTTTCAATTCAACATCTAAGAGATTTAAAAGGTGGCTATTTCTCTCTCTCTCTCTTTCTGCTGGAGTTGGTGCATGGGAAAAATGTAAGGATCTGTCCAGGTCAGGAAAAAGCTTAAAATTAGACTTATGTTTTGCTGATACTTATGTCACTAGTACCAATAAATTCCAGAAAGAGGGTAAATTGGACCACATCCAATGTGAGCTTGATTCTCCACCGCCTTGCACCTTATGTAGTCATTTATATCTGTACAATGTAAGTGCAAAATGGCTGTCAAACTCTATCATTTTGATCTGGTGGTGTTTTACACCCATGTCACAGACTGGCTGGCTCTTTAAGGGGACTTGAGCTCAGCCTGACCTGTGGCAGATGAGCTACCCCCCTCCAGCAGATCCTGACTGGTTGGAGCCCAATTGGGGAAGAGGTGGGTGATTTCCATAATTGGCACTAGGCAAGCTCAGTTGGGAGGTTGTGTTCTATGACTACCCTTGGAGGAAAAGGCTGATAGGGGAGAAGGAGGTTTCTGTGGCCCAAACAGATGGGGAATAAGGGCCCAATCTGGGGAGAACTAGACTGGGGAAAGATTCCAAGAAGAATCCCTGAGGGTTACTAGCTTGGATAGGAACTGGACCTCTAGGGAGAAAGTCCTTTTCTTTGGATTAATGAGACAGAAGGCTAGCTGAGGAAAAGTGGATGGTCCCCCTCACCCCTAATTTTTTGGTTTTCTTTGAAGTAGAGACTATTAGTTGGTAGATCTCCCTGAAAGAAGGTGGGCACATTGCAGAACTATTGGAGGGACTGGGAGGGAAACAGAGGCAGAACCACTGTCGCATTGTGCCACAGTGGGCCTGTCACATTTTGAGGTGCAACCAGACCAATAGGGTTACACTACAATGGGTGATATAACCTCAAATGCCATTAAAAGTTCTGTTGCTGCAGCAGCTACTGTCTGGATACTCCCAGCATACAAGTCTGCACAGAGAGTGTGTGTTAAGCAGCCCTGATTCAGCCACTCTGACTCCAGCAGCCTGCTTGTTACCCTGCAACCAAACTTCAATCTCTATCGAGCTTTGTTATTATTGGACCACAACACGTCCTGAATTTTCCCCAAACCATCTTCCCTGAAGTGGAACACAGAGAAGAAATAAGGTCCATTGCTCCTCTAAAGAGACAAAGCAATCCAGCAGTTTGTGGCTTTCACTTCAGTTCAAACATAGCAGTGGGTTGGTTTAGATTAAAAGTAAAACAATCTTATTAACAAAGAGAGGATTTTAAGTAAGTTCAAGTGTAAGGGATAAAGTCACAAAAGGTTACAAGCAACTAAGTGAAAAATGGTTTCTAGTGCCTAAGACTTAACAAAACTACAGGCTTGGTTCCAGGTAAGATTCTTACCACACCTCATTCTAGCAAGATGGCTGACCACCCTCTTGGTCAGGATCTCCCGCAAAGTCCAAAGTGCTTGGTACCTTTCTTAGCTGGAAGATAAGGGGTTCTATGGGGTTCTATGCCACTTTCTTTTCTTGTACTGTGAACTTTTGAAATGTATCTTCTCAAAGTCCAGCAGCCCTGTGGTGACAAGAGATGCTATGGAGACTGAAGGAGAAAGTTTCATGCTGGTTTCTTCCCTGCTGGTGCTTTCTACAATGCAAATTGATCTGTCCCTGCAGCCTCTGATATGCTAATGAATGGCCACTTGACTCTGATTACCAGTTGTCTGTGATTGCACCTGGATGGAGGCGGCAGCCTTTCTTTTGTCTAGAAAAAACCTATTTACCCACTCGCCAGACTTGTCTGGTTCAAACACATTTTAGTCCCAAATTTTCTTCACGTTTGTACAGTTCTTTGGGCATTTACCATACATACAACATGCAAGAATATTAATGATTAGTGTGTTGTTGGTTTTCCAATGATACCTCACATGAAACTGATTAGATATAGATTATAGAGGGGGTACGCCGGACTGATCAAGCCATCTGAAACTCGCTGCCTGTTACCAGTGAGCTCTTTGCTCTTTGACTTTGGGATGTTTTTGGGGTCACAGGGTCTCCAAGGGATCCAGAGAGGGGTATGCTGCAACAACCCACTTTGTACAGGTACAAATGACTACACAAGGTGCAAAACAACAGAAGAACTGATACTCTCTGTATACTCTTCTCTGTCTAGGTCCTTGCCTTATAGGAAAAGGTTCTCTAGTTTAACTAAATGTGTGACTTTTACAAAACCAATTTACTTAAATTGGTGTAAAGGCCTGTATGGCCACTCTTAGTTTGATTTAAACTAGGATTTTTTGGTTTACTTTACATAGATTAGGATTAGTTTAAACTAAACCGAAATAAGGCATTCTCAAACTGAAATGTTTCCACACCTATTAGTCTGATAACACTGGTTTAACTAAATTGGTTTAAAATAATACCTTTAGTTAAATCACTGCAACTTTTTTGTATGTATATAGACGCTGTCTCTGAGTATGAGAACACCACTTATTTATACTAACCTACTTGGTGACAATACCAATAATTTTTTAAGGGTACTGTCAAAATAGAATGGCCAAGATTAATCTGAACTAATTGAAACTATGCTAAATGAACAAAACAAAAAAACAGTTCTTGAAGCCAATAAATGAACTTGAATGTTTATGTTAAAATGAATTGGAACTGACTTAAATGATTATGCTATTTGAAGGTAAGGTCTTATTGCCATATTTTAACCTGTAAACTAATGTTGTAAAGTAAGTACATACCTAAAATAAAACCTTTTACTCCCCCCCAGTGAAGATATCTTCACCTTATTGTATGGTGAAGATCTTTATGGGCTGTTAAGCCAAAATACAGCTCCAGTGCATAACAGAATCCTTTATAGGATTTCACTAGGTTTGTTAAGTGTTGAAGCTTTGCCTGCAAAGTGGTTCAGACTTCCCTATTCCCTTGTGCTTTACATGCCTGTTCATACTACTATATGCTGTACATAGCGTTACTTAAGGGAGTGTCTAAATATAGGTCATGTTTGCTTTCCATAAAGCATTATGGGCTCTATTCTGCTTCCTTTGAAAGTCAATGGGAGTTTTACCATCAATTTACATAGAAACAGTCCCATACAAGAGAGGAGGAATACAGAGCTTGTATGGGTTCCAGAAAAAATGTCAAACAGGGATTTAAGTTTTTGTTGTGCATTTTCTAACTGCAGTATTTTATCTTCTCAAGCTGACTTGTTCATTTTGGCCCCAGTCCTTCAATGAGCTCAACTAGGCACACTCCACTGCCCCCTCATGTGGCCATATTGAGTTCATTGGGACTATAAGAGGGTGCAGGGCACTGCAGCTCATTGGAGGACTGGGGCACTTACCTAATTCAAAAACATGTTTTGTTGGCTGACTTACTGATTTGAAAAGGCAAAATGGTAATATATTTTGACAATGGACTGTAGTGATTCAGCCTGTGGAGAAAAATCAGTCACTCCCAGGATCCTTTCTTTTTCTATTGACCAGATTATCCACTAAATTTAGTTCAACTGGCAGTTGCCTTGAGATTAAACCATTTGATCTGAAGGATTTTCTGCCTTTTCCAGATTGGTAGCACAATTTATTGTATGTAACTGAGATGCTTGAATATTTTCTAGCATAATCAGACGTTATGGGCTTAATATGGGAATCAGCTGGTGAAACTCAGACTAATCTATGCCCTGTCTATGCCGGAGATCAGACTAAAGATCAGAATGATCGCATTTGGCCTTAAAATCCATGAACCTACACCACCATTTTATTAGGCCTGTGACAGACTGACAATATTCTGGACAAACCTTATGGAATTAAGAAACTCTGTGTTGAATTAAGTTAAACCTTATTGACTTAGGTATAATACCTTTGCAGTCCATTGTATAAAAATTCAATTGTGTGTGTGTATTATTGTATATAACGTTTCTAGGAGTGGATGATGCTAATATCATTCCTCCAGATATCAGATCTTTCAAGCCACCCCTTGGAGTCACCTATACTAGTTCAAACTGGATTCTCCAGGGATCAGTAGACCAAGAGAGGATTTTGTATAAAAAGCCTCATTTAAAACTGGGTCATGAGCTTCTCCAGTCAATGGACAGCACCTGTGGTCCACAGAGAACACCCCCCCCCAGTACCTAGTGAAGGGTTGGAAGAACTTGGTCTATTGAAGGCCCATAAGACTGTGTGCTTGTTCTGAACTGAAGCTGTGATGAACTTGAAACCACAAGAAACTCCTTGGGTGGGGTTTTGAAGGTCTCCTCCTTCCAGAGCCCATGTTAAGGTTAGAGTGATCTCTGGTAAGCTTATTAGCATGCCTATTGGTTCTTTTATTGTTTTTAATATGTTTTCTCTGTAATGCTTTTACCTTCAGAATAAACTAGATTTGCCCAGGAAGTGCTTTGTAGTAACTTATAACTGTGGGCAGTTACACTAACCCTCTGAAGAAAAAATAAGCAGACTTGGTTAGGCAGAATCTCTTGTGGGATATCACAGTGAAGACAGGGAACTGTTCAGCCTAGAGATACCCAGGTCAGAAAGGAGAGAAACTAATAGACAGAGAGCAGAATTTGTCCTTAAATGTGAAAATCTGATCAAACACATGCCTCTTAGCTGACCAAAATAGACCTTTTCTTGGTCAAGGGCATGTCCTTCCTTGTTGACAAAATAGATCAAAGACATATCAGAATACAATTTGTGATATTAACCATTGCTGTGCACAGCATATAAGCAGTGCTGGATTGGGTTGGCAAACTTTAGGAATTCATAACTGCCATATAGGTCAATGGAAGTCTTTGTCATACAAACAATGACATTCTCAGCTGGTAGGAATAGGTAGAGCAGCTCTTCTAAAGTCAATGGACTTATGCTGATTTACACCTGCTGAGAATCTGGCCCAAAGACTACAGAATTGGGAACATCAGCCCCAATAACATTTCTGAAAGAATGAGAACTGTTGGCTTGAAATAGCTAGCAAAATAAGTACAAACAGTAGTTTGGCATGAAATGAAACAAAGTAGGGGAAAAAATAACTAAAGATACATGGATATAATTAGATTCTATGAAAAGCAGAGAGGATGACATCATCACAAATACTGTAACTGAACCAGAGTAGAATATAAAACAAAGGTAAATTGAAGTTTAATAACAAAATCTACCAGACAGATTATATTGCACAACAGCTACCCAGTTCAGATGGTGGGGATTAAATGCCCTCAAAGGAAAGTAAACTGCCTGTTCATTTCTGCTTCAGTCCTCTCACGTTCTACAAATAGACTGTACTAAACCAAGAAATGTACCTGACCTTGCCAACAGTTTTCTAGTTATGCATAATACACTTTGGTGCAATTGTTATTAAATATTAATCACTTCAGAATAATTCATATTATGCTTGCATACTAATGCTATGAAGCAAGCTTTGCCTTTTGTTGTTGGTTTTTTTACATAATAGTTCTGATTATTGAAACTTTAATCTTACCATATTGTTACCATGAAGAGATCCAGGCTAAGTAAAAGAGAGATTGCATTAATTCCAACGAAGTTAACAAAGGTGATATTTCAGGTTTAACAGCAAAGAAATTGCTAATTACTAAGGTTCACTCTTTTGTGTGTGTGTGACTTTTTCTAAGCATATAGAAAGAAAAGATGTTCCAAAACAGGATGGCGTGAGATATACCATCCAGTACCAACAAACCAGGGTGTTTTGGTAGCATGATCCAAGCATAGGCATAGAACCCCATTGAATCCATAAATAGAAAATACCTTTCTGCTCTTGCAGCATTTTAGGCTCCTAATCCTACCAGGTGCACTGTGAAGGTGGATTTCTCTGCCACTGCTGAGTCCCAGCGAAGTGTTCTGTCCACCAGGAGTTCCTTGCAGGGTCAGTGCCTAAAACTGGTGTAACAACACTAATTTCAGTGGATTTGCTCTGGATTCACACCACTATAACTGAGAGCAGAGTTGGCCCAAAGGTGTTCTAAAATTCAAGAAACACTACCTACTTTTATGCAGCCACATGCAACTACAGTAAACGCCACTAATGTTAGAGGAACCTCTTTTTTTTCTGTTAAGCAGAGAAGGAGCAGATGAAACTTTCTCAGGCCTATATACATAGATCGTATATGTGTAGCATAATATAGGAATTAAATATATCTTGGTAGACAAAATAACCTATATGAAAGAAGATTATTTTGGTGTTTTCAAGAAGACATAGTGATACTACTTAGATTTTTTTAAAAACAAATTTAGATCCAAATACAATTAATATTTATCAATTGTGAATTGTATATAAATTGTTTGGACGTTCCTAATTTGCTCAGCTATCCATTTTTTATTTTATTGGTATATGATGAAACCAGTGCATTCTTCAAGTACAATGTCACCTGGGGGAATGGTGACCTCATAGTACAGGTTGTGTTGTCAGTTGTGGGAGGAGGAAAGGAGAATATCAGTGGAATTTTTAGCAGCTTATTTTCTGCTCCTTACATTTTAACTTTGCTTCTCAGTGAAACATATGGCAGAAGGGCTATAACCAGGATCCTGTCTCCTTTTTTCCAGAGATCTCATTCACTTGTGGCTGAGCACATACTAAATCCATAATCAAACATTTATTCATGTGCTTAGTTTTAGGCACCTCAGTTATCCCATTAAGTTCTTTCTGATTGCAGGAATGGAGCCTGAACGTGAGCAATATACACACAATATACACATTTTCGTGCAGGTGACAGCTGCATAGGGAGTTTGTTCTCTAAGGGCTTCGGTACATGAGAAAGTTGAAATGGTTTAGCTTAATGTGTATTTTTTAAGCCAATTGAATTAAAAACAGGTGCAAAGACTGTTGGACACTTTTTTTGCTTTAAACGAGGCTTAATTTAATTTCAGTTCAATTGATTGGAATTAGATTAAGCTAAACTGCAATAAATAAACCGAAGTAAGAGAATCCACACAGTATTTTGCATCAGTTTAATTAAACTGGTTTTAAATCACACCTTAAGTTACATGGTGTGAAAAGCCATCTCTACACTACAGAGTGAAGTCGACGACCACAAGCTGCTTTAATTACATCAGTTGTGCATGTCCACACGATGCTCCTTGTGTTGGCAGAGCACGTCCATAGCCATTGCTCTTGCATCAACAGAGAGAGTGTTGCATTGTGGGTACCTATCCCATTATACAACTCACCACCCTCTGTCACCCTCTGCCACTGGATGCATTTCTTTCCATCCCATCGTTCCATGGGCTTCTGTTATGTGTTATGTGTTGTTTTTCAACAGCCTTTGTGAACTCTGTGCCCTCCATCTCTGCCTGACATCATTCCTGAATTGCTGACCAGTCTGATGATGAGTGTTATGAACACAATGTGGCTGGTCCTGCAGTATGTCATGATCTGCAAAACACAGTGTGAATCAGTGATACCTGCCCTGTTGTCTGCCATGGAAACAAATAATTAAGATTGCTGTTGGCATTCACGGAACACCTGCACATGGTGGACTGTTGACACTGGGCTTGGGAAACAAGCACTGAGTTGTAGAATCGCATTGTGATGCATTTACAGGAAGACAAGCAGTGGCTGCAGAACTTTCAGATAAGCAAATCCACATTCCCGGAATTGTGTGTAGAGCTTGCCTTAGCATTGCGGCACAAGGACACCAGAATGAGAGCTGCCCTCACTGTGGAAAAGCAAGTGGCAATCGCTGTGTGGAAGCTGGCAACTCCAGACTGCTACCCGTCAGTTGCAAATCAGTTTGGAGTTGGAAAGTCCACCCTGAGGGTTGTGGTGATACAAGTGTGCAGGGCCATTAATCGCCTCCTGCTACGAAGGATTGTGATTCTTGGTAATTTGCAGGAAATAATTGATGGTTTTGAGGCAATGGGATTCCCTAACTGTGGTGGGGCAATAGATGGAACACATATACCAATTTTGGCTCCAAACCATCTTGCGACAGAGTACATCAACTGAAAGGGTTACTTCTCTGTGGTCTTGCAGGTGCTGGTGGGTCACCGGAGCTGTTTCACTGACATCAATGCAGGGTGGTCGGGGAAGGTGCATGATGCATGCATCTTTCAGAACTCTGGACTGTATAGAAAGTTGCATGCTGGGACTTTCTTTCCAGATTAGAAGATTCCAAAGGGGATGTGGAAATGTCCATAGTGAGCTTTGGAGACCCTACCTACCCCTTGCTCCCATGGCTCATGAAGCCTTACACTGGGAACCTAGACAGCAGCAAGGAGTGCTTCAACAACAGGCTCAGCAAGTGCTGAATGACCATTGAATATGCCTTTGGTCGATTTAATAGGTCATTGGTGCCGTCTCTTTTGCCAGTTAGATATCAGTGAGAAAATATTCTGATGGTCATTGCGGCCTGCTGTACTCTGTGTAATATTTGTGAAGTGAAGAGGAAAAGTTTCCCCAGGAATGGTGCCCTGAGGTTGATCATCTGGCTGCCGATTTTGAGCAGCCAAAAACCAGGGCAATTAGAAGGGCATAGTGAGAGCCTATTCGAATCAGGGAGGCTTTGAAGGAGCATTTTGACAATGATTCCCAGTAATGTGTCTTTATGTGATGCATTCGGCTAGGCAATATTTGCTTGCTTCCTTAAATGACCCCTATACTGTGATTGCTTCCTGAGTGTTAATTGTACTGAGCAAACATTCTTACCTATAGCAACTGTGTTTGAAATAAAACGAGTGTTTGGTTGTGTCATGCACATATCGGCCAATGATAATATTCAAAGACTCAAGTTTAATAACAGGACAAAACACAATTTTTTGATCAAACAGGGGACGTGGGAATGCAGGACAGTCTCATGGTTAGGGCTCTCACAGCTGTGTGTAATTTCAGCTTTCACTGTGAAGCCGGTCCCTAGATGTGGAGTGCACAGGGTGCTGTGAGGAACTGGGAACATGTGAGGAATGCGGTGGTGAAGTTTGGGAAGGGCATGGAATGGAGTTCTGTTTTGCTTTCAGGGGGAGTTGTGCATGGATGTGTTCAGACTGCAGTGTAATGAGTAATTTCAGCATCTCTGTCTGGCCCTCCAGGAGCTTTATCATCCACTCCTGACCCTGTGTCTTTCCAGCTATCCAGCCTGAGTCTTTCATTAATGCTCCTGTTTTCTCTATGTGCTGTATCTATTGTCTGCAGCACCCTGCAAAAATATCTCCTTACTTTTACTGGTTCAGTGCCTTATCTGACGAAGGTGCTTCGCCAGTGTGGAGGAGTGGGTCCTCAAGGGCACTCTGCAGAAGCCAAAGAAACAATGAACAGAGACAGTACTGAGAATGCGCTCACAGCTGTGAATCACACAAGTTACACATACCTCTTTCTCACTGTCCCTTGGCTTGCACCACAGCTTGGCATGAATCCCAAATGTGGTGAGTTCACCGGGCAGGAGTGGGGGGTGGCAAGGGAGCGTTGACAAGAAGGGACAAAGTGGGGTTTGTGAAGGGGATTACTACAAGCGTCTAGGGAGACTATTTCACAGGCTAGGGTAATTGAATCTGATATCTCACTCCTAAGGATAACTGAGATTGCAAGATGCCTGTCCTGCATGTGTGTGCCTTCAGACTGGCTCTGTATGCTACTCGCCTGTATGCCACTCTGGTCCCTGCAGAAATAATTGCTAAATGGCGCCGCAAAGTTTCCTATGGTGGGTGGAAACAAGGCAACTCTGCCAAGGAACCTTGGGCAGAAGATTGCAGATTACCTACAGAAAAGTCTCCCAGAGATCTCTATGGAGGATTCCCAGGACATGTCAGTGTACATTAACAAACTTTTCCGCAGGGCCCCCCACTGCATAGATGCACAGGCTTTGTTGCATAGGCGACTGATAGCTGCTGATAGCAGAGGGGGGCATGATGGCAGGTTCACCACCACAAATAAACACCCTCATGCCTTCTCCATGCATCCTCCCTGGCTACCATGGCCCTCCCATCCCCCAACCCCCACTGTGTCTTCCTCCATCTCCCCAACTCCTGCTGTCTCCCCCACACCGATTCCCATCAGCCCTGGCCCCCGCAGCCTTCCCTGGCTCCCCACCCTCAGAAGCCTGGGGCCCCACTGCCTCCTTCCCGCCATTGCCTCAACTCCTTGAGTTCTCTTCTGCACATCCCAGGCAGGCTAGACCAGACACATACGTGAGCAGGTAACTGCGGCTGCTGGCAAGGAATGGACAGGACTCAGACAGCTTCCTCATGTCCCTTCTGGCAGAGAGCTGTGTTGCCAGCCCGATCTCGCTTTCCTGTTCTGGGTGCCATTTAGTGGAACTCAACAGGGGTGCTAGCTGCTGGTGTCTTTCCCAGACACGTCCTTTCCTTTCAGCCCCACTCCCACCCTGGCAGAAATCTGGAGGGGGCACATGATCCCACATACCCTCTCATGAGTCACTTGTACTCTGTTGTTTATTTCTGTCCCTTACCCCTCCTCTACCATATAACAACATACATGACAGCTCAAACTCCTCTCATCATGCAGTATCAAAGCAAAATGAGCACTAACCGGCGTGCCCTTCCCCTGTTATGCGTGCAAGAGCCGGAGTGCTGGGACTGCCTTGAATCCTCCAGAGTTGAGAAGTTGTCTTGTCTTGCCATGTCACTGGCTGACCCTCTTATGTACTTCATCGTCCTCCAGCTCCACTTCCTTGTCCACCACTTCTTTGTCTGGATTGAGTCTGCTGGCCGCTGTCTCCAGTCCCCCCGAAGTATCCACGGGGCTCTTGGTGGTGGAGATGGGGTCGCCACCAAGGATGGTGTGCAGCTCCTAGTAGAAGCTGCATGTCTTTGGCACCACACTAGAGCAACAGTTCACCTCTCTTGCCTTCTGGTACACCTGCCTCATGTCCTTGATCTTAGCACAGCACTGCTGCATGTCCCTTTCGTGCTCCTTTTCCTGCATGCCACTAGCTATCAGCCCGTAGGTATCAAAGTTCCTATGTCTGGAGTGAAGCTGCGACTGCACAGCCTCCTCTCCCCGCAGATCCAACAGCTGCGGGTGTACTCCATGTGGGAGAACATCTGCTGCGGAAAGCTGATTTGGTCAGCTGGGAAGATGCTGTGTGAGCTATCAGGCTGAACAAACAGGAAGAAGAATTTCAAAGATCCCCAGGCCTTTAAATGCGGGAGGGGTGCATGCGGGAGGGCAGAGGAGTTCAAACCGCTGACCAGAGCGGTCAGGCTGGGCATTGCAGGACACCTCCTGCAGGCCAATTAGGGTGACATAACTGAGCATGGTGTCTCCACTGATGCTTCATCACTCTAACAATGAGCAGCATAGGGCTTTTTGTGATATCGAGGTGGTTTTATTATGTCAGTGTAGCAGGGGAGTTACATTGGTGGGAGGAGCATTTCAGTGTGTACACCTCCACTCTTTTGTCAATGAAAGCTTACTTTTGTCAACTAAATTGTGCAGTGTAGACCAGGCCTAACTTTCCCATGTAGACCAGATGTAAGGCCTAAGATTTGATCTACACTGAAAATTTAGATTGACATAGCTACAGCACAGGAGTGTGAAAAAACCTGAGTGCCGTAGCTAGGCTGACCTAACTCCCAGTATAGACACAGTTAGATCAACGGAAGAATGCTTCTGTTGACCTAGGTACTGTCATTTGAGGAGGTAGTGTTCCTACAGTGACAGAAAAAAATGCTTCCATCCCCATACACTATACACTGCAGGATTATGCCAACATAGGTGCAGCACTATAGATACGCTAGCATAGTCCCTGTAGTATAGACATGGCTTAGTTGTTACATTTTAGGGAATCAGAGGTATGATATTCATGTACACTTCCTAACACATGACAAGAAAACAAATGTTGATTACAATTTTAGCAGTTATGTAATAGATTATTATAAACTTATGAAGCACTAGCTGATGCGGTTAGTAGAGCTGGTCATAATTCTTCAAACACATTTTCTGTTAAAAATGGCCTTTTTCCCAAAATAAAGTTTTTGCAAAAATCATTTTGTTCTTCTGAATTTTTTTCAGAGCTCTTCGGCTACTTAATTTTAAGATACTAGGCATGTCTGCATTATTCCAGAAGGGCAGCACAGAAGTAATGGTTATTTTGATGTCTTTCCAAGTGTAAATTCCTTTCAGAGTAGGATTATTGTGTAATAATTTGAAATATATGTGAGGGTCACCCTGTCCCAAAACCACCAACCAAGATTTAGCAATGGTCCATCACAGTGGTTGTATAATTTATCCAACAGATGGGATGTGGGGAGGTGTTATGCCATGATAAACGGTTATTTAATGTTAGAGAAGCTATTACAACTGGTTGTCAAAAACAAATAACATAACAGGGATTTTATTTAAATTAGAACAAACAGAACCAGATTCCACCTACCTACAATAACATTAAACAGAAGAAGATATATAATAAAAAATATATAACGGTTCAAATATAAATATATACACATAAACTGTAACTTATTACTAAGTGTACTTAGCTAAATATAGCCCTTTAAATAAAGAAACACATCTATATATCTCTCTGTATGCATAGGCTATTATCTTATAGGTGCTTATTATGATTATTTTTTTAGTCCAAGGTTCCCTTTCTCCCAAATATCTCACTGGGTGCTGTTTAACACCCAAGTCAGTCTTTGAGCCTCAGGCACCTCTGTGAGTTCCTCTCGAGATGGACTTGACTTGCAGGGGTGCATGTTAGACCAGACTCATGAGATTTGAAGGGCTTTTGGTCCTTTTGTTCTGGAACTCTGCGACAAAATGAATCAATGCTAGGAAATAACTGGGACCGATGTTCAGGAACGGATGCTTTGGAACAGGCCATCAAACATGGACTGACTTGACCAGAAAGCCTTAAACCAAAGGGACCCTCTTCTGCACATCTGTCTCTCCTTCTCAATCTCAGACCTTGTCTACACTAGCACTTATAACTTTTGTTGCTCAGGGGTGTGAAAAAATACCCCCTTGAGCAACATACATTTTGCCAGCATAAGTGCTTGTGTGAACGGTGCTATGAGGGCCAGAGACGTTCTCCCACCAACATAGCTACCACTGCCCTTTAAGGCAGTTTTAAGTGTAGACTAGTCTTCAGTCTCTCCATTTACTCTTGGTTTCTCTCTGTTCTGGTTTCCTTCTATCCCGCTCTGTGCCCTGTCTCTCTCCCCGTTTCTCTCAGTCCACTCACAGACTCTGTTTCCCTCTGTCTTTCTCTCTCAGGCTCCACATTGCCTGCCTCTATCTCTCAGCTGTCCCACTCTTCTCCTCCAAATGTCACTTCCCCTTAGTCTGAAGGGAGGGCTCACCTTTCATTTTCCCAGAAGGGAAGGGCTACCTCCTCTCCTTAGAACAATGACAGTGCATTCATAATGAACACACCCTGAATCATATATCCCCATATGGGGTTGAGTCCCTTTGCACAAGTATAGAGGAAATGTTTAGGTAGCATTTCATATACCTCTGTCTATAGAATGCACTGGAAGCACAATCTGCTTATGTTTTTGAGGCATGTAGAAGAGTGTGGTTAAAGTGTCCAAAGTTAGATTTTAAAAATCAGGGAGGTTTAAGTGACATGGTGGGATATGTTTATCAAATTATGAACACCGTTTTGTATTATGAGTTGAGCACATGTCTAAACTTGCTTCAGGGCAGCTTACTGTATAACATTCCCCGTCTGATAAAAGTACTTGACACCCTGTTGGAAGGACTATCCCAGGGAAGCCATCAAGCTAGCAATCTGAAGCCACTAACTTGGTCTCTCAGCTGTTGGTCCGCCCCCATGGAACAACAGTCTCTCTATACAGGTAAGGGGGTCCATCTCAGTTGAGCCCATGGCACAAAGGAGAGATTAAAGAGTCAGGTTCTGCTCTGCATCGGCGGGGGGAGAGGGGAACTTAGAGGAGAGGAGACAACCATTGCCACAAATAAGGATGGGTAGGAGGGACTCTGCTCACCCTGAAATGCTGATAAACCTTGGACTCACAGGAAGTGTGAGATCAGACTAGGGGAAGGCACATTTCAGGATTTCTGTTGTTTTCAAAGATCTTTAACTCTTGAGGGCTTTAAAGAGCAAAGTTTCTGTGGTTTAAGAAATTCCTGTGTCCTTGCTTTCCCGGGGTGACCACAGCTTAGGTAGAGCTCTGAGGGAGCGTGTCTAAGTGTCTAAAGGGCACGGGGGGAGAAGGAGGAGAGGGCTTGGGAGGTCTCAGATTTCAGGGTCTAGGGTGGTGGGTGGCAGTGACTCACATCTCAAGGAAGGGTGTCAGACGAGGTCTGAGCCCAGGATTGGGTCCTAAAGCCCCAGAACTAGAAACAGTGCCTAGAGTCTCCCCAGACCCAGTGCCCCTGAAAGCATGTGGAACCCAGCAGATGGATCACTCTCAACAAACTGGTGGCCGTACAGTGGCACTGAGCCAGGCTGTTACATTTTTATCCCCTTCAATCCTATGGAAGTGTTCACACAGCCAAATGCCCTTTTATATTCTTATCCCGTTCTATGCTCTGCTCCAGCAGGAAGAACTCAGGAAGGAGTGTGTCAAAATGTGAACCTATGAACCCTAACAACAAAATGCAGTGATTATCAATTATGCTTAAGGAGAAGAGGATATAGTATGATAGGATGTCTGATTTAATTGAATATTACAAAGATCCACTGCTGGCACCAGCTAATGGAGTTATTTAGGAAACTTTGGGTTCTACTCCCAGAAGTAACTTCTCATAATTAATTTATTGTGCTGTATTGTTTCTGTAACCCATTAAGGAAGAATGTTATGGAGTAGAAACCTGGATTATTGGCTACTGAATGGTGCCAAAAATGTTACTCCAAATCACAAAGGAATTTATAAATGATAGGGGATGGGAATCAGGGATGGATTTTGAATGATATAGAAAGATGCAGTAATACCTTTGGAAAAAATATCCTGTCCCTTCTTGGATATAATCTTGTTTGCGCATTAACCCTTCCTTTACAACTTTCCTGCCTTATCTGTAATTGTATTTAATATATTATATTACAGGAAGCATGTATTCAACCAAACATCATGGCTGCAGGGATGCATGCCAGTACTGTAATAGTGATGATTGACTGGGGATTGTCCAGCTTTTTATTTCTGATTTTTAAAATTTATTTTTCATCACTTTGTGTCCAGTGTTCTGGGACAGGTTCTGCAAATTCTAATAAAAAAGAAAACCTTTCTAGCCAGTGGCACCAGCAGAACCATTCCTTTAAGCTTCTCAGCACCGTGAGACATCCTTTCAAGAACCAGACCTGAAGTTTCACTATAGTTTCATTTATATGTTGGTAAATTTTGTGGAGTAAGAGTGTTAAAGGTAATCCCAAAAATAACTTTCTGAAGTGAGGGCTTGTGAAAGGTAATGAGGATGTTTTTAAGTTAATGTGGAACAGAAATATGTACAGTAAATCATATTTTTCACTACAATTGGGTTAAGCGGCAATTAGTGTATCACTGTGACACACTGCTCAATTATTTTGAACAGGAGTAGATTCCAAACAAACTTCTGTGTGGAACTAGCCCCTCTGGCTCTTCAGGAAGGCTTCTTCACAAAACTCAGTTTTCTATTTCTTTGTCTCCCCAGGTGAAGGATAATTTAGGAGTTCACTCTTCCTCTCTTTATAGTCCAGTAAACCTTTGTAATGTATTCTCCTGAAACGTAGCCTCAGAAGAAGTTCCTCTTCCCCAGTGAGTGTGGATGCCATGCTGTCTTCCCTCCCATTGGTGATTTTTATAATGCAAATGATCTCTTCCAGTAACCTCCAATACAAATGAATAGCCCACTGACTCTGGCCAAATTGGTTTGAGGGGTTGGCCTCTTTCTTTTGTCTGTAGAAAACCTGTTTATCAACTCATCCCTCCTCACCACCACATGCCTGCTTTAAACACCTTTTAGTTACATATTTCCAGCCCATCTGTAAAGGTTGGCAGTACATATGTCATACAAAATATTTACGATCAGTGAGTTATTAGTTTTCCAGTGATATATGACATACCACCTTTTGAGTAGATATCATGAGAGCAGTGTGCCATCTGGCCTTGGGGTACTCTTAAGGTCACAATGCTGAAGAATTTATTTTTCGTTTCTTAAATCATGGGTTAGCAAAAGATTGCTTAGTAGATGCTAAAAGGAGGGAATTGAGATCTTTCTCCAGAAAAACATACATTTGACACGGTAAACGGCTTTCTGCCAGAACATTCTGAGCTGTCAGCCTTACTATTTATATAGAGATACTGAATCTTTCATATTAAAGTTAAAATGATGGAGGCTTTGTCTATACACGAGGTGCCAGTATAACTAATTTTCAGGGAGGGATATGTTTTCCTAGTGGTAAAGTAAAGGTACACTTACACAGAAAGAAGGATCCCGTGGCAGCAAGTCTCAGAGCCCAGGGCTGCAGACTTGGTCTCATTCTATGGTGCTACAAGTAACTGGATAGAAGTCTGGACTCAGGTTCTGAAGCCCAGGGAGTGGGGTGGGCCCCCAAGCACTGATACAGCTATTTCTAGCACTGTTGTATGAGCCTGAGTATGTAGAAGTGGGCTTCTTAAGTGTTTCATTTAGGAGTAAAAATCCCCAGATTTTTTAAAGCCAACCTTTAGAGACCAACCCCCTTCTTTTTCTATCATAGTGGTAGCATCCACTCAGTGCTGGAGTTGTGGAGTGAAAGGTCTGTAATATTTGCAATAAAATGTCCAGTCAGAGCTGATAACTAACTTTGTTTGCATGGCAAGTTACTCCTTAGCAAGCCAGGGTGTGAATCTGAGGCAGACCAGCTTGCCGCACGCTGGGACTTTCACTGCACTCTAGCAGGGGTCATGTGGAACGTTGCTCTGCAGCAGGTGGGTGTGCTGTAGATTCACACCCTGGCTTGCCACAGGAGCCTCTTTGCGTGGTACAAACCCTACTGTGGATGGAGTTATACCAGTAAGAATGGGCTTATATAACTTAGAGAGAGCGTGTGTAGTTTTTTGTTTCGTGTTTTTACAGGTATGCCTAGGGTGACCAGGCAGCAAGTGTGAAATATCAGGTCTAGGGGTGGGGGGTAATAGGCATCCGTATAAGACAAAGCCCTGACTATCGGGACTGTCCCTATAAAGTCGGGACATCTGGTCACTTTAGGTATGCCTCTCTGCTGATCCATAGGTTACATGAGGCCTTGAAGAGCCTTGGCTCTTAGCTCAAGTCATAGCAACTCATGCTTTCAGCTCAGGAGGTCTCTAATTCAATTCCAGTGCCAGTACCAAGATGACAGCCATCACACTTTATCCCACTGTAGTTTACCTAAGGTATACCAAGTCCCCAGGAAGGGGACTAAGGTATACTGGTATAAGGTGCCCTTATAGTAGTATAAATGGATCTGCATAGGGGGTTATACTATTTCATGCTGGTAAGAAATCCCATGCCTTAATTAAAGTAGTTATATTCGTACAAAAACGGTGTGTAGACCACTTTTGTCTCTTAAAACGAGTGGCTGATTCCTATTTAATAATTAGATTTGTCATCTCTGATATTTTTAAATGTGTTCTTAATGATTTCTTTGTGTGTATCTTTGTTGCATTATTATACAGCACAGATATTCTGATTACTTTGTTTCTGTTCAGGATGCGACTTCTTTAGCTCTTACTGAATGTTTCCTTAGCATAAATGTTATGCTGTGGCTATTGCTTCATGTCTTACTCCCTGTCCACACTACAGGCCAGATCATGCCATCCTGTTATGGACAGGAAGACAGCTGAAAATGTGTAAGAATGGTCCCGAATTTATTGATGCAAAGGAAAGTTGAGCCTCAGCATCATAGTTCCTTTTTTTTTTTTTTAACCTCAGGGGAGCTCTACACGTGATCCCTAGGTGTTTGTGGCCTGATGATAAAATGTGGTACATCTCAGTAAGGGTGTGGGAAGGACACAGAACCTGGGGAGAACTGCTTTCTGCAGAATCATCCCATATCCAAACCTGCCAGGGATTTTCCTGCATAAATTAATGGTAATTAAGAGTCAGACTTATTGTATGTCCCATGCTCTCCACTAGAGCTGAGTAAAAAATTTCAGACAAATAGTTTTTGCTGAAAAAATGCAGTTTCAGCGAACCCAGAACTATTTGTGAATTTGACCAAGCAGTTTTGGCCAAAAAATTTTCAGACTAGATTTACAACAGGACTTTGGCACCATTCACAAAGCATCTGGAGAAGGTGGTGGTGGTGGTGGTGCTCCCCCTATAACTTTTACCCAGTGGTAAGGCACTCACTTGGGACATGGGAGATCTGGGTTTAAATCCCTGAACCTTATTTACATGCAGCAGAACAGCTTTAGTAGGGGAGACTGAGACGTACCCATCCCAAAATAGCCAACAGTCCAGTAACTAGGGCACTCACCTAGAAGGAAGACGTGACTTCAGATCCCTGTTCCAGAGCTGGGATTTGAACTTGCATTTGTTACATCTCAGGCAAGTGCTTTAAGCACTGGGTTAAAGGCTATCAGGATGGAAGAAAAGGAAGGTCCTCCGCTAGCCGGTGTGTGTGACTCTATCCCTTTAAAAATGGCTGGAGACAAAACATTATGGGTTGAACTATATATTTGGTTCAGCACAACTGTTTGTTTGGGGAGGTTTTTTGATTCACTGAAAGTATTCAGATTTCAGTTTGAGCCTCTATCTAGAACAGTCAGTGAACAAAACAACAAATTATTAGCCCAGCTCTTCTTTCAACTCCCTTCTCCTATGATGTTTTTGAGTGAAATGTGCTCAGAGAACAACCATACAGTACTGCCAACCCCAAGTTTTCTAAAATAATGAGCTAGGTGCAAAATATATGTACATTTAAAAAAAAAAACATGAACAAAGCTTTTGGGCTTCATTTTATTTGTTTTCTGCTTTTTGAGTCTTTAGTCTGCAGATGCGTCACAATTTCAAACTCTTCTCCACAGCACTGACAGCTAGAAACTTTTTTTTTTTTTAAATAAAAGCTGCAATTCTCACCTTCACGAAACTCCAGGAACTCAGGCTTTGAGAAGAACACCAAATAAAGTGAGACAAATCATTAATGTCAAAACAGCCATGGCTCCCGAAACAGATGGGGCACAGAGAAGTGTCATGAGGCACAGAAAACCCTGGAATAACACAGAGGTACTAGTATTAATGCTGTGTGGCTATCCTGAGAGCTGCAGGACTTCCCTCTGGATCTTGGGATATATGTTGATTAGGAGGGCCAAACTACCAGCCTGGATTGTGGGCCCTGGGTAGCACTGAGATGAGACACAGGAAACTCCAAAGTCTGAAGGTAATGGTGTTTTCTACAATGCTGAACTCTTGTTGCCTTTACAAGTGATCATGTGATTTGGCTCCATTTTCCTGAGGCCACTTTTGACGTTACTGACTTCTAGTCCCAATGCAATTAAGTTCAATACTGGTGGGTTTCCTGACTTAATTGTTATCCTAGTGAAAGGATACTATGTGATTACAGTACTTGAATTGTGTTTTCCTCAAAATATAAACAAAATGCATTTGTTACATCCAACACCAGTCACAATGACTTATTAAGCCAGTCATCTAGCATCTCCAAGGGTATCCCTATTGGAAAGCTGAGTGGGTACATTTTTTTAAAAAAGAACTTAAAATATAATCTGATTTTTCCCCTACTAATGATTTTTTAAAATAGGGTAGATGGTAAAACAGACTTAAGTACTAGTGCCATGATTCTTCAAAGAAAAAGTATATGGCTCTTATCTAACATCCACTGATAACAATGGAAAGACTTTCACTGACTTCAGTGGGACTTGCATTGACTCCATGCTAGCAGGGCAGAACTCTAACAGCCATCAAACTCAAGTGTTACCACTAGAAAATAGGCCAGATCAAAAGCCAGTCAATGGGAAGGATCAGACTCTGAGTTTTAGTAACTAAGGTTAATCTTTTTAAAGGCTTCTTGAGTCACTTGGGAGCTGAAGTCCAAAATCTAGATTCTCAACCTCCTCGCCGCTGTCTAACCCTGTAGGTGCCTAAACTCCCTAAGCATCTAAATTTGCAGGGGTAAAATCCACAGTGCCTAAATTTCTAACACAGCAGTTTCCATTCTGACACCACTGAGCAGCTCAACACCTACCTCAGGCCTCAGCCCCAAGGGGATCCTCAAACTAGGCATTGCCCCAGCTGTCTTCCCTGTAGGGTCTAATCTGGTAAGTGTGCTCAGAGGCTGCCCACCAGAACACAACTGGTAGTGGTGGTGCTGCTGCTCCACCTTAACCTTTAGCCCACTGATTGGAGCACTTCCTCAGGATGTGGGACACTGAGTTGCATTTCCCATTCTGTCTAATATGGAGCAGGAATTTGAACCCATTTCTCCTATCTCTCAGATGCATGCCCAGCCACCAGGCTATGAAATAATCTGATGTGGGAGCTCCCTCAGTCTCTCCTGTTGAAACTGTTCCACTTTGTATAAATAATTAGTCTTTGGAAAATGGACTGGAATGTGGGTGTCCCACATCCCCAGGGAGTGCCCCAACCACTTGGTTATACAGTCACTCTCATTCTCTGGCTCAATTACTATTTATTTTATACAGAGTGGAAGAGCTTCAACAGGAGAGACTGAGAAATCCCCACCCCAGAATACCGTATATCCCTGTGGTTGGGCACTCCCATGAGGTTAGAGACCTAGGTTCAAATCCCTACTCCACATCAGGCAGAGAGAGAGAATGGAGGCTGGGTTTTCTACCACCTGGGTGAGTATTCTATCCACTGGACTAGACATTGTACAGGGGAGGGGATAGAAGCAGCAGCACCATCCATTTATAGGAGACAAGGCGTAGGTGCCTAACTCCAGCAGAGGTCTCATGGATGTGAATCTTGAGCAAAGGAAAGCACTTCTAGTCTACATAGGCTTTTATACTGCCCTCATCACTGTAGTATCTGAATGTCTTCCAGTAGTGCATTAAGCAACATGACTACACATCTGTCATGTGCTATTTGCTCTCCTCTTCTCCCCAGAGGGAGATGCATGTTCAGTGGAATGTCTTGCTGGGATAGTGTCCTTTTCTTTTAACATAAATATACCTGTTGCTCTGCATTTCTGTTAGAAAAGGCAAGGTCAAAGAAATGTGTCTCCTGCCTTGTGAAAGAGAGTCATGAACAACTGGTGCCATTTGTGACTGAAACAGTCAACACCTGATGCAGAGAAGGAATCTTCCCACCTCCCTCTGGCCTGGACATAGGCCTCTCATTCTCTTTGAGGGGTGGGGCTTACATCTAACCCCTTTCCTCAGCATTTCCTGTTAGGCTGTTCAGCTGCTTGCTGGCTTTTATGGATCCCGCTTTAGGCACTTAATTCCACCCATAATTGTACAGGGAACTTGGGCACCTAACTCAGTGCTGTGGATTCTAGTAGGTGGCAACAAGCTGTGGCGAGGTGGGCCTGTTTGGCCCCATGGTTCTGTGCTCCCTTCGGCTATGCCGGTGGTGTGACTGGGTGGGAGCAAGGGGGGAGCCCAGTCCCACCCTCTACCCCAAGCCCCGACCCAGGGACCCTGCAAGGAGTAGCCTCAAACAGCTTAGTCCAGGGGCTACTACCTTCCCTGCTTGTCTGCAGCCCCCCCTGCTTGTGGTCCTCCTTCAGGCTCTTTGGGGCCAGTGTCCCCTGGTCTTGCCTGGACAGGCTCCTTCTTAACTCCCGTGGCTGGGTGCTCTCGCAACACCCACACTAGCTCCAATCTGTGTAGCTGCTCTGCTTTGCTCTGCTCTGCTCCTCCACTGGCTCCATGCCTTGTAGCGGCTCTGCTCTGCTCCGCTCCTCCACTCAACTCCCTCTCAGCTGTCCCTGCCTGCCTGAAACAGAGGCTTTTACCTGCTGTGGCCAGCTCCCTAACTGGCTTCAGGTGCCCCAATTAACCTGGAGTAACCCTGGCTGTGTTACCCAGGGAACAGGGATTTGCTAAGCTTGGGGCTGATATATATGCCTTCCAGCACCCTCCGTTTGTCCCCCTGTATTCAGTTGAGTCCTGGATCCGGTGGCTCCTCCCCTTAGGCTGGGGGAGGGGCCTTTAGTGGTGGGCGGGCGACCCTGGACTCAAATAGTAGCACCCTCTTCTAGCTGTCAGGGCTGGCCCCATCAAAAAGCCTAAACGTTAGTCGCTACATTGCTGAGTCTAGTGTAATTACTGAGGCTGCTCAGTACTGGAGTACTCCACGCTGCTAGCCTGTCAGATGTGCCACAACTTAGAGGCAAGCACTGCAGGCGCTTCAGCAGCTAGATGTTGTAGTGCTAGCTCTACAGGAGAGGTCCCAATAACTGCTCAGACATGGCTAAGTTACAAGATATTTTAGGAGAGCTACCAGGAAAGGGAATGGTTGTAAATACCCTTGATACAGAGGCTTAAATGGACTCAGTTCTTGTTTGAGTCCCTGGGGCAGTCCAGTTGAGAATTAGGGCTCTTCAGGTCTAGTGCTTGAGGAATCCTCTTCACTCTAGTCTTTATTTCAGCAAACAGGTGCTCTGCAGGCTATGCTCAGTTACTGTCTCTCATTAGGGCCCATCTGCACTAGCTCCCAGCCAAGCTGCTGCTATTCCCTCATAAGCCCGACACAGACCTGCATCCAGGTGTAGTGTCCAGTAGTCACAGCCTTTTCCACATGCAGTTCTGTGTTCAGTTTCTGGGGATTATCATGGATACGTAAAAGATTAGGGCTGGAAGGGACCTCAGGAGGTCATCTAGTCCAACCCAACTAAATCATCCCAGCCAGGACTATGTCAAGCCACACCTTAAAAACCTCTAAGGATGAAGAGTCCACCACCTCCATAGGTGACCCATTCCGGTGCTTCATCACCCTCCTAGTAAAAAACTTTTTCCTAATATCTAACCTAGACCTCCCCCACTGCAACTTGAGACCATTGCTCCTAGTTCTGTCATCTGCCACCACTGAGAAGAGCCTAAATCCATTCTCCCTGAAACCCCCTTTCAGGTAGTTAAAGGCTGCTATCAAATCCCCCCTCATTCTTCTCTTCTTCAGACTAAACAAGCCTAGTTCCTTCAGCCTCTCCTCATAGGTCATGTGCTCCAGCCCCCTAATCATTTTTGTTACCCTCCGCTGCACTCGCTTCAATTTGTCCATATCCTTTCTGTGGTGGAGGGCCCAAAACTGGACACAATACTCAAAATGTGGCCTCACCAATGCCAAATAGAGGGGAATAATCACTTCCTTCCCTCTGCTGGCAATGCTCCTACTAATGCAGCCCAATATGCCGTTAGCCTTCTTGGTAATAAGGGCGCACTGTTGACTCATATCCAGCTTCTTGTCCACTGTAACCCCCAGGTCCTTTTCTGCAGAACTGCTGCCTAGCCAGTTGGTCCCCAGTCTGTAGCAGTGCATGGCATTCTTCCGTCCTAAGTGCAGGACTCTGCAATTGTCCTTGTTGAATCTCATCAGATTTTTTTTGGCCCAATCCTCCAATTTATCTAGGTTACTCTGTATCCCTATCCTCCAGTGTATCTACCACTCCCCCAACTCAGTGTCATCTGCAAACTTGCTGATGGTGCAATCTACCCCATCCTCCAGATTGTTAATGAAGATGTTGAACAAAACCGGCCACAGCACCGACCCCGGGGCACTCCACTTGTTACCGGCTGCCAACTAGACATCAAGCCGTTGATTACTACCTGTTGAGCCCGATGCTCTAGCCAGTTCTTTATCCATTTTATAGTCGATTCACCCAACCCATACTGCTTTAGCTTGCTGATAAGTATGCTGTAGGACAGCGGCTCTCAACCTTTTTTTCCCCAGTACCAGTCGGATCAGGTCAAGTACCACTAGTCCTGACCCGAGTGGTACTCGAGAAAAAAAGGGGGGAGCAGTACTCTCCACCAAATCTTGCCCACAGGATTTATACAGCAGGGACATGCGGAGCCGGCCGGGTTGCCTGTATGAACCGACACCCGCCGCCTAAACCCTGACGCGGCAAGGAATTTCGGCGGCAGCGGGGGGGGAATCCGCGGCAGTAGAAAACGCATATTCGGCAGCAGGGGGGAAATTCGGTGGCAGCAGGGGTGCAGACGCCGGTATGATACGCGTCTTCGGCGGGGGGTGGGGGGGTGGGTAGCGGCTAAAGTCAAGATATATCACATCCACTGCTTTCTCCACATCCACAGAGTCAGTTATCTCATCATAGAAGGCAATCAGGTTGGTTAGGCATGATTTGCCCTTGATGAATCCATGTTGACTATTCCTGATCACCTTCCTCTCTTCCAAGTTCCTCAAAATGGATTCCTTGAGGATGTGCTCCATGATTTTTCCAGGGACTAAGTTGAGGCTGACCGGTCTGTAATTCCCCGGTTCCTCCTTCTTCCCTTTTTTGAAGATAGGTACTATGTTGCCTCTTTACAATCATATGGGACCTCCCCCAATTGCCACAAGTTTTCAAAGATAATGACCAATGGCTCTGAAATCACATCAGCCAACTGCCTCAGCACACTCAGATGCATTGCATCCGGCCCCATGGACTTGTGTATGTCCAGGCTTTCTAAATAGTCCTGAACCTGTTCTTTCAGCACTGAGGGTTGCTCACTCCCCTCCTCCCCTCCCCATTCTGTGCTGCCCAGTGCAGTAATCTGGGAGCTGACCTTGTCTGTGAAGGCAGAGGCAAAAAAAACACTGAGTACTTCAGTTTTTTCCACATCATCTGTCACTATGTTGCCTCCCCTATTCTGTAAGGGGCCCACACTTTCTCTAACCTTCTCCTTGTTGCTAACATACCTGTTGAAACCCTTCTTGTTCCCCTTCACATCCCTTGCTAGCTGCAACTCCAATTCTGCTTTGGCCTTCCTGATTTCACTCCTGCAAGCTCGAGCAGTATTTTTATACTCCTCCCTAGTCATCTGTCCAAACTTCCACTTCTTGTAAGCTTCTTTTTTGTGTTTAAGCTCAATAAAGACTTCTTTAAGGCAAGCTGGTCGCCTGCCATATTTGCTATTCTTTGTGCACATCCGGATGGCTTGTTCCTGCACCCTCAATAAGGTTCTTTTAAAATACAGCCGGCTCTCTTGGACTCCTTTCCCCCTCATATTAGCTTCCCAGGGGATTCTGCCCATCAACTCCCTGAGGGAGACAAAGTCTGCTTTTCTGAAGTCCAGAGTCTGTATCCCTCTGTTCTCCTTTCTTCCTTTTGTCAGGATCCTGAACTCTACCATCTCATGGTCACTGCTGCCCAGGTTATCACCACTTCTACTTCCCCTACCAATTCTTCCCTGTTTATGAGCAGCAGGTCAAAAGGAGTATGGTCCCTAGTTGGTTCCTCCAGCACTTGCACCAGGAAACTGTCCACAACACTCTCCAAAAACTTCCTGGATTGTCTGTGCTCTTCTGTGTTGCTCTCCCAGCAGATGTCAGGGTGATTGAAGTCCCCCATGAGAACCAAGTCCTGTGATCTGGAAACTTTCACTAATTCTCTGAAGAAAGATTCCACTCTACACCCACTTTCTCTGCAGATCCTGGGACACAATGTGATTGTTGCTTCCCCAATTCCTAAAAGAGCCCAGCTACTTCTTGGTTAAGGACCTTTACTCTTACCTGGCCAGGGAAAATGGATGTATAGTGGGAAAGGGGCTGATAGGAGCTGTAGCCCCCTGCTTAGGAGATCCATCACACACAGTTGCTTTTGTGGATCCAGCTGTTAGTGTGATTTTTTAAAAGCACCCAGGCACCTAAATTACTTGGGGGTACTTTTAAAAATGTTACCCCAATGCTTTATTATTTGTGTCTCCAAATGCTCTGTTCAGCTCAAGGGAAGGGTGGTGGGTGGGTGTAAAACAAAGATTCATGAGACAGGGGGAGCCATTTGAGGGAGATTTAACCTGAAACAGAGGTAATATATTTCCCACAGGAAAAATATTCAGGAAGCATTAGTTAAGTCAGTCACTATGCCTTGCCTTCAATGCGTTTAGTGCAGTTAAAAGATGTAGACTTTGTAAGATTAGGGCTGTGATTTTTTTTTTAAAGCGTGACACATTTAGAAGTAGGCAATGATTTATCACTTTAGGAAAATAATCAATGCCTGTTTAGCATAATACCACCACAGCTAAATAGGTAATTCAACAAAAGTTGTTTTCTTAGCATTTAAAGAACAGAAAGTTTGATTAAAGCAAGAGATTTTGTATATAAGGGAGAAACGAATTTCAGCCTCATGAAACCTTATGAAGGTTTTAGGTTTTCAGTAAACTGGTGTTTCATGTTTTCTAAATTCCCAGGCTGACTAGTCATTGCTATGATAGTTCTGCCTGGTTACATCATTCAGATGGTCCATGGACATAACGTGTCACAGAGATAAAAACATCAGCCTTAAGAAAGAAAAAATAATAATAATCAGCAGCCTGATGAACCACACTCTGAAAGAGAAAATAAAAATGTTAGACTGGGTGAGGAATCTGGTTTGTCCCTACCTACGCAATCAAAATATTTATTCCATCACATATGGTACCTGATTTTCTCAAAGCATGTTCAGTGGGAACAACAATAGTCATATTTGACTACCCGTACTCCTTTTGACCTCAAGAGCAGCTGTTGGGTGCACAGCACTCTTGAAATATAGGCTGGTCCCTAAATAAAGGTTTGAAAGTCTGAGGTTTGACCACACACACAAAATCACTGCGTTGGTTTAACCAAAGATGTGTTTTTAAATCTATCAGTTTAGTTAGACCAATGCAAACCCCTGTGTGAACCTTCTTAAATCAATTTAAACCTGGCTTATATCAAGTTAGTTTAAATCAGTAAGGAATCAATTTAAACTAAATATACGTAATCCTGGTTTAAGTTGATTTATGAGGGTTCATATAAGAGTTAACTCAATGAAACTTTAAACTGATTTTAACTAAACAGTGCAGCTTGGTGTATAGACACAGCCTAACTTTAGGTTTCTACTTTTGGAAATCTTGGCCTTAGTGTGCTAATTTTGTGTACCTTTTCTCCTTCTTCCTTGCAGGATTAGGTCTTTAAACCAAGCCTTCAATAAACAGGAACTGGTCTACATTTGAAGGTGGTATCAGTAAGTGTAACTATTTTGGATAGTGGTGTGATATTTTTACCAATCTTGTTACACTGACACAGTCCTAATGTGTATGTAGTTATACCAGTATAAAGATTCCCATATAGAAATAAGCTACACTGCTATAAGAACTTTCATAACAATATGACTGGATCCACAATAGATGTGGTTGTACTGGTTTATCTATACTGGTACCATTTACACAGTACAACTTGTGTGTGTATAGACAAGACTTTCTCCAGAAAAGGTGAGAAGTTAAGGAAATAAGATGTGCAAGAGGTACAGTCTGCTACAAACAAAATTAATAGAAATGTGTTTGTTGTAAATCATCCCTTCCCAACTCTCATAGACTTTCTATATTGAGCTAGTTTAATGCACATTTATAAACACAGAACTCTGTTACTTTGTCTCTTATTCAATCTCATTTTCAGTTCTGGCCATAGAGAGTTGCTGTTGTAGGCAAACTGGAAAGAACTTGTTCTTCACATCGCTGCAGAACCTCATGGAATAAGTTGTCAATAACTATTTTCACACACACACACACACACACACACACACACACACACACACACACACACACACACACACACACACACACACACACACACACACACACACACACACACACACACACACACACACACACACACAGATTTTATCTTTATCTCCTACATTAGATGAACACAGGAAATATTTTTATTACTGTATAAATGTTGGCTGACCACTAGAGTTGGTTGAAAACTTTGTCAAAAATGTTTTGACAGAAAATGGTTGTTAGGTGGAGGTGGTCCCAGGTCCAAGCCATGTGACTCAGCACAAACACCAACCTTTCCTTGTGGATGGGGGGCTTAGAGTTAACTCCTGGAACAAGTAGCACATTTACCAAAAGAAAAGCACTTTTATCTAACCCAGGCAAAGCCAGGAACAGACCCCAAGTCAGGATCTCTAGCAGCAGTTCCACAGATTCTCTTGTCCCTCACATAGCATACAACAAAACAGCTGTTCCCTGCCCCCCATGCCTGGCTAGACACACATAGACTCTGTGTAGACTGTGTCTCTTGTCAATGCAATCCCCTCCCACCTCTCTTGGGGGTGTATGGCGGGGGGGAATTAACTCTGAAAATTGGGCGGGTTTGGACAAATGACCAGCCTGGGAAATTCAGAAAACAAAGAAAGAGAAAAGCCTTGAGCTAGGGCGGATAAGGAGGAGAAAACTCTCTCACTAGCTCCATAGGGGGTTTTGATTAAATGGAAATTTTTGCAAAAATTGTTTTGGGTTTTTGGAGGCTCTCTCCTCACAAACTTAAAAAAAAAAAAAAAAAAGTTTGAAAAAGTCATCAACTTTTTGCAGGGAAAAATATCATTTCCTGACTACCTCTAGTGACCAAAAGTCCAAATTTAAGATGACACTTGATGAAGGAACACTGACTTTCTTGGGCCATATTTACTTGGGCTTTTGCCAGCTCAGAACTTGGTAGGACAGAAAGTTTGTTTGGTGGGGGGGGAGAGAGGGGGGCCCGGTGGGCAGGGGCATACAGGGTGTGATGTTTTGGGGACCAACCAGACTGGTAAGGGCCCCCGCCTGCCGTGTAACTTTGGGGGTTTTTGAGCTGTGCAGCTTTGGTTCAGATCCCTGACACAAGTACCCAGCCCACAAGCAAAAGGGTCTCATCCTGGCTGTCACCAGCCTAGTTATTCCTTGCATGATGACACCAACAACTCTTCCAGTTCTGAGTCTCCCTGTAAGTCCTCCCCAAGTTCTTAATTACCAGACCCTCTGACTGTTCCCCTCTAATTTGTCACCCACAAAGACATGAAACCAGTTCTTCAGACACCAGCTTGCTTTGTCACACATGCTCCACACAATATGTGCACCAGAGACCTGCTTGGGATAAAAATAAACAAAAAGTTTATTTAATAGAAAAATCATCAATTCAAAGATGAAATAATAAGGGAAAGCAAACAAGTTACACAGAAAAGAAATGTAAAGATTCAACCACAGGTTTTACGCTTTCATATTAGATGAAGTCCTTTTTCTAATCCAAATTACTTATTGACTTAAAACAGTTTCTCAGCACACTGTACTAGGCATCCAGCATTCACAGACAGCCTCCCACCACAAGGCTGTCCTTCAAAGTTCTGGATAAAACCCCTCAGTTCCAAGCCTGCTTTTAAAAGGCTTTTTCCTTTGTTTTTTTCTCAGTCCATGGTGACTGATTAACCATATTCAGAGTTGGGAAATTCCCTTTTGACTTGAGAGTTGGAATGTTCTTTTCAATTTTGAGTTGTCTCAATGTCTTTCCATTAACTCTAATGGGCTATCATTGTCTTTTCCTGGGCTGGACAAGGGTGGTTACTTGCAATCTTTTTCATGTAAACAATTAGCTTGGGAGGTGCACCTCAGGACATGGTTGTGAGTTGCAGCACAGATCATGGGCACAGTTTTTTATATGTACAAACATATACATTCAGTTTGTATACATATCTCATCATGACCATCAATATCAGAACATTACAATCTTCCATAAAATACTTTAATTAATATATTTTATTGTACATTAACACTGTATGCGATCAGTTGATTTAACTACTTATTTTGCGGGTTTCAACTTTCTGGACTCCAGTTGTTAGAGAGGGACAGCATGGATAAGAGGGGCATAACTAAGACAGATAGGGCATTATAAGAAAAATGTGACTTTGTAAGAAAAAGCCTCTCTGGCTAGCCACACAACTGTGCCCCGTGCCAATTAGGGATGTAACAGTGTAACCGTTTAAATGGTAACCAGCTGTTTAAATGTTTTAAACAGCTGATTACCATTTAAACTGGGGGAAAGGGAGCAGCAGCTGGGCTCAGCTCCCTGCCAGTGAGAGCAGCTGGGTAGCTCTCACTGGCCGGGAGGCATGGAGCCCAATGTGCAGGGAGGGGGTAGTCCCAGCTGGGCTGGCTCAGGGGAGGAGAGGAGACACAGAGCCCAGTATGGGGGAGGGAGGGTAGCCGCAGGTACAGCTGGGCTGGCTCCCCACCGGTGAGAGCAGCTGGGCAGCTCTTGCTGGCAGGGAAACGTGGAGCCTAGTGCCCGGGGTAGTCACAGCTGGGCTTGGCTTCCTGGTGGGGGTGGAAGGCATGGAGCCCAGCGTGGGGACTGGTGAGCCCAGCTGTGACTACCCCACTCCTCTGGGCACCACACTTCCCTGCCAGCAAGAGCGGCCCAGCTGCAGCTAACCCTCCTCCCCCAGTGTTTAACCATTTAATCATTTTATTTTTAGAACGTTTAAACGGCTTTTTAATTGAACTAATTTTTACATCCCTAGTGCCAATGCAATCCCCTCCCCTTGTCACACTGTTAGGCACTGAATAACAATTAAAGGTGGATAGCATATTACATTCCTTAAGTGTGAATCCCTCATCAGATGTTGAAGGGCAGTGCACTTTGTAACTCCTTGCACCAGCAGTACTGAATGTGGTCTCTAGATTTGTGATTAAAATCTCAGTCTAAACCTTGCATTAGAATAGTGTTTCTTTGCACATCAATATATAATCTATGAATTTCAGTAGTAAATGTACTCTGCTATATCATAGAATCATAGAAATATCAGGCTGGAATGGACCTTGAGAGATCATCAAGTCCAACCCCTTGTGCTGCAGAAGGGCCAAGTATATCTAGACCATCCCTGATAGGTTGGACAAACACCTATCTTTAAAAACCTCCAATGATGGGGATTCCACAACCTCTCTGGAAGCCAATTCCAGAACTTAATTACCCTTACAGACATCTCACCTAAATCTCCTTTGTCGCAGATTAAGCCCATTACTTCTTGTCCTGCTTTCCATGAACATGGAGAACAATTCATCACTGTTCTCTGCAACAGGCCTTAACATATTTGAAGACTTATCAGGTCTCCCCTCTGCCTTCTTTTCTCAACACTAAACATGAACTATGGTACATAGAGCACATGATATACCATATGTGTTCCAATGCATGAATTATAGCCATCATGACCCCAAATAGTTAAATTTTACCTAGTTAAATATGTATTTCACTTTGTTTCTGATGCTCTCTAGAAATTTGTAAAGCAAATCTGATTGTTTTAAATACATTTGTATTTTTGACACATTACCACAGGGAATTCACTGGCTCATGGTGTGATGCAATATAACAAAAGGTGACATAACATAATCCTTGGTGACAAAACCAAGATTACATGCACTAAAAGAGGATATTTAATTAATTATCTCAAATGATATATGTTATTTACCAAAGTCTCTCCTAAATCACTTTAAATATGTATTTAGGTTTAACTGATTTTTTTAAACAGTTGCTTTTGCACTTCTGCAATGGTTCTCTTCTCTCAATATATACTTCCCTTACTACTACAAAGAAAACCTTGTTTACATAGTTACAGTATATGCACTGTATATTTTGCACACTAGCAAAGTACATGTAATATAAGAACTGTGTGTATGTGCACACAAAAATATATGAAAGAATACTGAACTACAAATCTTTACAAATCCAGTTAAATATATATATATATATACACACACACACATACGTATATCTGAGATTGTCCCGGCAATAGAGACTGAAACAGCTCTGTCAAATATTTCATTAGTAACTATAACATTGTTAGGCTAATATAAAGGAAGAATGGCTGGCACCAGTTAATTATAATAAAGTATTATCTGTTCATGACTTCCAGATAACTACTGTACCCTTCCAGATAATACTCCTCTGACATGTTATTAAGGTCCTGAATATTTCACCAATCTTAATTAAAGCTAAATCCTTTACCTGTAAATTACACAGAATATTGAACTTGTATGTAAATCACTTTGGCTTTTGAAAGTTCATCAATATTCATTTTAACTTGGTTGGAATGGTTCCTTCAGTTGTTCCTGAAGGCAAGTAAGGCAATTTAGTTATGCATGTGAATCAGACTGTATTAAAATGAAATAATCTCAGAGGCGGCTATTTATGGCTTTTATCACAGTTTATGGGCTTCTTTTTAATCAAGGAGAATAAAAATAAATGGCTATTACTGCTGCCATTATTGTTGTAACATCAGAAGTATTTGAAAGGACTAGCTGAATTTTTATTTCCTTGCTGTGTTACAGCAAAAGACTTACTAGGCCATCTAGGCAGATATAATCAAAAACAAGTCAGAGAATCAATCAGCTGTGATCTATTGAGTGTTAGAAAAGTTCACAAAATAAATGAAGGCAGTTCCAGAAAGACAAATATAACATTCCTCCTAGCTTCCCTGCCCTTTCCATATATACACATATATTTGGCAGTGTCTTTATTACTGGTCTACTTTGATTTGTCGTCTAACGTAGATGAAGGTATGGGGCAAATCCCACAAATCCAGTGCTGCAGCTGGGCTGCTGTAGTAGTTTAAGCATAGACGTACCTTATTTTTAGAAATTACCCAATTAGTCTCTCATAACTCATTCTTTCTACTAATTATATCACATATTAAATATCAGTTATTTACAGATTCTTAGTCCATATAGATATTGGGAATCTATATTGTGTATATTACATATATATATATATATATATATAATCAAATCTCCTCCCCCTTCTAAATTTAGTGAATTTGGTATATTTTAGGTTTTTCTTTTAGAGAGTCACAGAGCTAAATTTTAGCAGATGCTACATAAACTTTTACCGTCTCCTCAAAAAACTTGAGACAGTTTTATATAATCCCTTCTATTTGAGGCTTTATCTACATCCGAATGTTTTTGGTATAATTTAAGGTATGAAGATAAACTCATATTCAATAGCAAAAAAACTACACTGATGCAGAGATAAGGTTGCTTGAAGGTATGTCATCCCCTTGCAGAATGATGAGTTGGGCAAAAACCAGAACTTCTGAAAACAAGGAAATATACAGTTAAAGCTGCTCATGCAACCTTTACTCTGCTGTCTTTCAGCAATGCCCCAATACGCTGCCTTAACACACATAGCTTGACTCTACATTACACAGTTTTGTCAACAAAAGTCAGCTTTCATTAACAAAACAGTGAAGGTGTACACACTGCAATGCTCCTTCCGCCGACAAAAAAACTCCAGCTTTGCCAACAAAATAAAAACACCTTGATGAGAGGTGTAGAGCTTTTTGCAGCAAAGTTATATCAACAAAGTACCAGTGTAGACACTGAGCTTGGTTATGTTGGAAAAGGGCTATGAATGGGACACGTACCAGTGCCATGCCAAGACAAAGGAGCTGAGATAGGGAGGCAGAGGGCAAGGAGTCAAACCATCATTCTGGAGCTGCACCAATGAACTGCTGCTTCTATAAGAAGCTGGATGCCATCTTCACTGTCAACCCCACCTCCACTGCCAAGAGCCCTGTGGATACTTCAGTGGGGCTGGAAACAGCAGACAGCAGATTTAATTCCGAGGTCGAAGTCATGGATGAAGAGGTCGAGTTGGAGGATGAGATGGACCAGGTGACAGGGTCATCTGTTACCATGGTAAGCCAGGATCTCTTCTTGGCCCCAGAGGATTCGAGGCAGTCCCAGCATTCTGTCTCTGACATGCATGATGCAGGAGAAGGGAGCTCTGGTAAGTGATCTTTTTGAGTTGATGCTGCTCAGTTACATGAGGTAGAGCTGGTCTTTGTTATATTCTAGAAGTGGGTGAAGGGATAGAAATGAACAAGACTAGCTGTGTTTGAGTGTGCTTCACATTCCCCTGTGCAGCTAAGCAGTGTGGCAGAACACTGTGTTAAATGCACACTGCGATTCCATGGAAATCCTCCAGAGAGATTTCTAGGAAACTTTCCTGGAGGTACTTGGCAATCCTCTGCTGAAGGTTCCTTGGCAGGGCTGCTTTATTCCTTCCTCCCTTGTAGGAAGCTTTGCCGTACCAATCGGCAATCACTTGTGCAGAGACCAAAGTGGCACACAGGCAAGCAGCATAGGGACCCAGTTTGAAGCCACATGCATGCATGACATGCACCCTTGCTTACTCGCAGGAGTGAAATATCAGTACAATGACCCCGACACTGGAAAATGGTGGCAGAATTTATAATTTTGTCCTTAGTCACCTACAGTGATCCCTTAAAAAACCACCTAGACCCTTTGCCCCATCTTGAGCACTACCTCTTCCCCGCAGGCTGAACTCACCATGTTTAGGGCATTCGCTGAGCTGTGTGCTTGCCAAGTGAGAAACTGATTCATATTTAAAAATAGGTGTATTTTAATTTAATGATTCGTTGCTGTGAGTGCACTAACAATCATGCTTCTGTTTATTGTTTCTTGTGCTTCTGCAGATATTGCCTTTAGGGGAACCCCCTACACACAGGTGGAGCACCTCCACCAGATAAGGAAGTGACTGAGGAGGAACAAGGAAGGACATGTTTCGAGAGGTGATCCAATCCTCAGAGGCCAAAAAACAAGAACTCAGAGAGACTTTAAATGAAAATTACAAAATAGGCAGGAGAGATAGGAGAGCCAGGAGCAAATTTTAATGGGCCAAGAGCAGATGATAAAAGTGATGGAGGACCAAATGGAGATGTTGAAGTCTCTAATCAGGCTGCAGGCAGAATTCATGTGTGCTCATCCATCCTGCAGCCAATACAGAACTGCTTATCATGCCTTCCCTGAACTCCTCCCACACATTCCTTGCAACCTACCGGCTTGTCTCAGTAGCCCGTTCATTCCACCCCTTTGGACAGCTTCCAAAATGATAGCTGGATTTACACACAGCTATGACAGCCTACAGTGCCCTTCACTGTTATCTCCCTTCCCACTAAACGTTTTCTGGGTGTTGTTAAGTAGTATTTAATAAAAACATTCTCTGAGATAACAAATATTAATTTGTCTGCTACACACTGTGGTTGTTGCTGCAATTAACACACAGTGGCAATTGGATCATTTGCAACCTACAAATCGCGATTAGGAATCATCAACATTTTCATGCAAAGCTGCAGGTTAACAAAGCATGGCAGACTGCTGTATAGAAAAACACATTACTAGTGCTCATTGTCAAAATGGCGCTTCAAGGCATCCCTAATTCAAATAGCTTCCTGCTCTGCCCCTCTAAAAGCCCTGGTATCTGACTGCTCAAAATCAGCTGCTAGATGACCCGCCTCCATACTCCACCCCGGGGGAATCTTTTCAACCTTAGCTACACAAATATTATGCAGTACATAGCAGGCTGTTATGGCTATGGGAATATTTTCCTCATTTAGGTCTAACCTGCCACAAAGGCAGTGCCAGCATGCTTTTAATCTGCCTTATGCACATTCTATGGTCATTCTGCACCTGCTCAGCCTATTATTGAAGTGCTCCTTGCTGCTGTGCAGGTTTCTTGAATAAGGTTTCATGAGCCATGGGAATAAGAGGTATGCTGGCTCTCCCAGGATCACTATGGGCATTTCAACATCCCCCATTGGAATCTTCTGGAAAGAAAGTCCCTGCTTGCAGCTTTCTGTACAGGCCAGTGGTCCTGATGATGCATGCGTCGTGCATCTTCCTTGACCCCTCTGTGTTGATATCAGTGAAATGCCCAGAGTGATCCACAAGAACCTGCAATATCAAAGAGAAGTACCCCTTTATATTGCTGTACTCTGTCACAAGATGCTCTGGGGCTAAAATTGGGATCTGCATGTCATCTATTGTCCTGCTGAGGTTAAGGAATCCCATTGCCACAAAGCCATCCACTATTTCACGCGTATTTCCAAGAGTCACAGGTCTTTGTAGAAGAATGTGATTAATGGCCCTGCACACTTGCATTAGCGCAACCCCTATGGTGGACTTCCTGACTCCAAACTGATTCGTGACACACTGGTAGGAGTCTGGAGTTGCCAACTTCCGTACAGCAATCATCACACGCTTCTTCAACGAGACGGCAGCTTTCATTTTGGTGTTCTTCCACTGCAGTGCTGGGGCAAACTCTGCACACAGTTCCTGGAAGGTGGCTTTCTGCATTCAAAAATTCTGTAGCCACTGCTCGTCATCCGAGACTTGTATAACGATGTAATCCCACCACTCAGTGCTGCTTTCTCAAGCACAAAAGTGACAGTCCACCGTGTGCAGCTGTTCTGTGAATGCCAAAAATAATCTGGTGTTGTTTCTTTCCATGGCACACAGCAGGGCAGGCACCTCTGATTCCTGTTCAGATTGGGAGCTCATGATGTACTGCATGACCATCCGCAATATGTTCATAACAGTGACCACAAAAGTGGAGAGCAGTGCAGGATCCATCCTCAGACAGAGATGGCAGACACACAGTAAATCAGGGGCCAATGAAAAATGCTATGAAACATAGTCGGAACCCTATGGAATGATGGGACAGAAAAAACTGCATCCTGGGATGTTGAGCCCACATCTCTGATGCATTGCAATCCACTCCACCTTCCCACAACTCCCAGCTGCAGAAGGTGGCGAATTGCACAGTGGGATAGCTACCCACAGTGCACTGCTCTGACTGTCAGTGCTAGAGCACCAGCTGTGGACCTGCTTCACCGACAGGAGTGTTGTGTGAAAATGCACAAGTCATGTAATTATAGCGCTTTTTGATTGTTGGTGTAACTGGGGTTGACAAAACTTTGTAATTAGACAAGGCCCAGAAAGAATACTACATGTATATAATTTAAGAATCAATTCGCAGCCTTTTACAGCTCCCTTATACTTATTCACAGGATACCTTAAATTACATTTTCATGTAATTATCATTAAAGCATTAAAATCCTTTTATATTCCACCTCTTTGTTGACAATATCCTTTGCAAGAAAATCCCGATGCCCTGCTATTGACATAACCTACACAATTCCGCACAGAAAGATGGTACACATTGCACCTTTTCCTTCACACATATTTGGGTGTAAAACAGATCTATCACAAACCTCAAAGTAAGCCACAAATCTCGCAAACACACCTCCGTGAAGCAGAGCTAACTACTGCCTCCACTATTCAGAGAGATAAAGTGAGTGAGGTAATAACTTTTACTGGACCAACTTCTGCTGGTGAAAGAGACAAGCTTTTGAGTGCCACAAAAGAGTTTTTCACATCTGGAAAAGGTAACCAGAGTATCACAGCTAAATAGAAGTTAGGACAGATTGTTAAACTGGATTTAAGGGATTAAGACATGTTGCAAGAAACCACCTAAAATGAAGTGGGCAATTAATACCTCTGCAGTCATAAGACAAAGGAGCAAGGGTCTGTTACCAATTGTTGTAATGTCTCTGTTTAGACCATGATTTTCATTCATAACAGCTGCACCTGACACCAAGCACACTCACTTTACCTAGAGTGCATATAGATAATAAATGCTTAGACTGCTCTCATATTCCAGCTTGCTACTGACAATACTTTGTGTTATAAACCCCCTGTGCCTTGCTAATTATTTAACATACACAATTCTGCATAGAAATGATGCATACTGGACCCTCAAGGTACACATGCGGGTCTTCCCTCTGCTTACACACACTGGAGGATGCAAACATAGATCTTTTCCATAGCATAATCACAGCTCTGTCACACACGCCTCAAAGTAATCCACACAATTCCTCAAGCATACAAGAAAGCCCAACTACTACCCCTCTATCATTTTTCTGTAGGTGCACATATCACAGACTTCACCTGAAGTGTATCCAGATAATTCCCATTGGTTACTGCCAGCTCCAGGGGAACAGAAGGAAGGTGGTGTGGGCAACCTTCACCTCTTCCCTTTTTATCCTTAATAGTGCTCAGGCTTGTTTACACTTGAAGTGCTACAGTGGCACAGTGCTTCAGTGTAGACACTACTTACACCAACAGGAGGGGTTCTCCCATCAACAGAGTTAATCCACTTCCCTGAGAGATGGTAGCTAAATCAACAGAAGAAGAATTCTGTCGACCTAGAGCTGTCTACACTGGGAGTTAGGTCAGTTTAACTATGCTGCTCAGGGGTGTGTATTTTTCACATGCCTGAGTGATGTAGTTAAGATGACTTAATTTTCTAGTATACACCAGACCTGAGGTGACAGTCAGGGATGAGAGTGAATGGGCTGCAAAATAACAAGAAGAGCCTATACATTTTAGCAACTGTGGGGTTAATTCCCCCCTTCTACAATCCAACTCATGCAGTGCCTGGACTGAAGGACAACTATGTTACTGTGGAATGTGTGCCTGGTCATGCTTCAGAATGGTTGGAGGGGAATTTGTGTAGGGCTGGTGAGAGAAATCACAGACAGGATTTCTGTTCCAAAATACTGTAAGTTTTATATTTGAGCAAAGGTTCTCTGACCCCTGTCTAATAGATGTACTTAATCTCCATCAAGTAGTGAGGTGTCAGAGCTGATAATGTTTCGATGACATATGGTACACATTTTCTGGTCAGCTGTGAACCCTCCAATTTCCCAATTAATGGTCTTCTAACACTTATTAATAGTTTTCATATTGTCACTGTAGCAATTATTCAGATGCTCAGCAATTCAGAGAAAAACTATCACAGCTCCTGGGCACAAATCTGTGATGCAGCTCAAATCTGCTGTCGTGCATTTTATGAGATGTACAGCAGGAATAAGGCCCAGTTCATTTCTGCCCGAGTGAATCACCACAACATCTGGAAGATCACAAACTTGTAAGTTACTAGTTAGTCACTGCAGAATGGGCAGAACACGATACCAATACAGACCATCTCACTCCCCCCAAATCAGCAATCCCCATGTCCTGGTATACTGTTTGCTGTCTTGTAAACTCATGATCCAAAAATCACCCAGAATCCATATGTTGGCAACCCTGGCAGTGGCTTTTTTTCTTCCCAACAGTGGTCAAGGTACCTGCACTGTCAGTTCTAAACCTCCATGCTGCATGTCTTTGGCAATACCACAAGATCAGGAAATAGACTTTCTCCTGCCTCATCCCACCTCATCCCTGGAGCTAATATAATACAGTTTTTATCAAACAACTAATCCCCTCCACCCTGCAGTCCTCTGGCATCGGATCTTCCCCAGCTGATATAACAAAAAATGTGGTTAGATTGGTTGCTGACTATTCTTATAGCAAACAACACGAGTTATTAAATCTTTATTGTGCATATGTACAAAGGTTCAGACTAGAAACATCTAGTGGGGTACTTACTAAGGACACTGGTGTCAGCACATTCCCTTGAACTACCAAGGCAAGCATAAAATGGTCGTATAGAAACTCTCTCATGCTTTTTTCCTTTATTAGGGCATGTACACTGCAGTCCTTCCAGATTGCACATACACGTAAGTGAAGAAGTGAATGTGTTTTTCAATACTGTTTTCTATTTGGGCCCCCAAAGATTCAGGGGGTGCCATGCACTACCTTGGGTAAAACTCAACAGATGGAGACCATTTTGACCTGCATCACATCGGAAATTTGATCTCTAGCTCTGTGCAAAACAAAAACCTAGAAACTTTTTTTTTTTTTTAAATGGCTATTTTTTCCAGGGGTTATATCTCCACAACCCTAGTTCAATGGCCTCAGATCTGGGTCACTAACTCTAACCTGCACCCTCTTGAGGCAAATGAAATGTCAAAATAATCTGATCAAGCGGATGAATTTAAGAGGACTTAAAAAGGTCAACCTTGAAACAGAAATTGTGATGCAACCTTAACTATAGTGGTATTGCTGCAGCATTATATTATACTGGTATACCCCTTCCCACATATACAAAATTGGCTTTTTATCACTTGGGAAGCTTTTTAAGACAAATTGAAAAAAGCCACTCTTATGCTGGAATAAAAAAAAAGTCCACCTGGGGATCATATATGTCTAACTGTGCTACAGACTTGCTGGCCATTTAAGGAGAGTTGGGCTGAGCCTCACCTGTGTTGGATCTGGATCAGCTACAGCTGGTTCATTGTCCCTCACCCTGACTTTGATGGGCTAGGGATCAGATATCTTGGTTCAACTATTATACTTGGGTGAGATGATGCTGGTGATTTCCCACAAAGCAGAGAGAGCTCACTTGGGGGGTGGGGAGAAGTTGTTTGCTGTGGCTGGTCCTGAAACAAAAGAGTGGTGGGAGAGAAGGAAGCTCCTGTGGTAAGTCCTAGAGAGACTCAACCCCCCAAGCAGATGGCTAGGAGGTAGACTGAGAATGAGGATCCAGTCAGTGGCAAATTCAGACTGGGTGGGAGGGTAGCTCAGAAGGGACAGAAGAGCTTTTTGTTTTAGGTCTCCTTTGAGACTAGTGTTTAAGTTTGTTGTCAATGGCCTGCCTGTGGGCGCTGAAAGAGATGGTTGAGTGTCAAAAGCTTCCCTGAAGGGAAGATTTGATCTCAGACCAAAAGCCCCACACAAGGTCAATTAAAGAGAGACCTGGAAAGCCCAGGTACAAGGGGATTAAAGATCCATGGAGAAAGTGAGAAGGGATGAGTGATGCCATGGTTGAGTACTAGGGGGTGCTATGGAGGTGGACCCTACCACAAATTGCTAAAACTTTCCTGTGTAGACACAATCATTGTCTTGGTCCTCTCAAGCAAATACTGTGAAATTTTGTTGTATGTGGGAAGTTGATGTTTTTTAAATTTATTTTGCTCGTTGCCTTGGACAGATTTTAATCAGTCTCTAGAGGGAAAAATCAGGTACAAAAAACAAGTGTGAGAGCTAGCTCTAATAAAACACTCTACTGAAATGTGTTTGTGTTTTCTAGGGCTATTTCATTTATACAATACTGAAATGCCAGTAATAATATACCCTTCCGAGCAACAGTTATATTAAATTTATCCTGTGCTCTCTAAGTCAAGGAGGCTGCCCTTTGTAATGTTAGAAAAACTGAAATAGTAATGCTTTTCTAAAAAGACAGGATCTGCTTTCAGGAGGTAATGCTTCTAGAAATGTCATTCATACAGCTGTTTGAAAAATCAAATTTTGCTGTTGTTTCCATTTCAGAGGGTTTGTGAAACTTATTTTTTGTAATGTTTTAATTAAAATAGCAATTAATGTTTTGGATATCAAAAAATGAGAAATTTCCAATAGCTTTAATTTAAAAAAAATTACACAAAATATGAAATGTTGAAAAGGTCAACAGCCTCATTTTTTAAAAAGGCCATTTGTCAGTGAAAATACTTTCCATTAAAAACCTCTCAGTTATCCCTACACTTAGCCTGGTTTTTGGGCTGGTACTTGTGCATTGAGAAGTATCCATTAGAGGCATTAGTTACTGCACACAGGGGTGCAGGGAACTGTATGGAATCACCGCACCCTACAAGAAACACTAGAGGGATTATACCAAGAGCAGTCTCTCTCCCAGCACTATTTCTTGTGCATGAGCAATCTGCTCCACCTATTAAATATCTCTTGCCAAATATACTCACTGTCACAGGCTAAAATATGCTGGCTTCCGTTCTTTGGTGGCTGGCTATGATGGAGCGGACTGGCCCAGCAGGGGTTAACTCCACTCTCTGAGCTGAGGCGGCTATGCTCCCTCGGCCTCGTTGGGCATGCTTTGGCTGGAACCCAGATATAAAAAGGTAGTAGCTCAGCTCAGTCAGGCCAGCCTGCTGAGGAGGAATGACATACTTCGTAGGCTGCCATCCAGGAGCTGCTGGAGCCCAGACCTTGAATGCCAGTTGCGCCAAGACCCAGGTCGGTATCTATCTGCCTGTGAAAGCCCAGGAAGAGACAGATATTAGGAGCTACACCAACCAATGAACCAGGAGACCCGTGAACCGCAGCAAGGTGAGACGGGGTAGGAAGTATCCCAGGAGGACTAGACAGTTATCCAGTTGCAGAACTGGGAGCTTGGTCAGTGTGTTTCCACCAGATCCCCACTGACCCAGTGATGAATACACTCACCACTAACAGGGCCTTGGGCTGGGATGCATTGGAATAGGGAGGGCCCAGGTCTCCCTACCCCAACCATCACTCCCTTGGGTGGTGGCCCATTGTCCCCCAGCCATTAGGCCTGAAAGCCCTGAGATTGAGGGCAACCACACTGACTCTGGCCCCTAGGCCACATAGCCCTGCTGCAAGAGTTTGGGCTCTTAGACTGTTTGTTGCTCTGTCCTGTCTGAGGGTCGATCAGTGGTACTCAAACTTATTCTATTGGTGACCCCTTTCATATAGCGAGCCTCTGAGTGCAACCCCCCTTGTAAAAAAAGTGGTTTTAATGTCTTTTTAACACTATGTTAAATGTTAAATTTAAATGCTATTGCTTAAAATGAATTTATCTTTTCTCACTGCTTTTGGCCAGGCCAGGGCTCACCGCTCCGCTGGTGACAGGGCTTGGGGCTCACAATCCCATGCATGGCGGGGCTCAGGGCTCACAGCTCACAAACCCCACATAACCAGTTGTGACCCCCTGAGGGGTCGTGACCCCCAGTTTGAGAACAAATACTCCAGACTGTTTGTAGCTTGGCCCCACCTGAGGACCAGAGTCCCCAGCCTGTTAGGTGCTCAGCCCTGCCAAGGACCTGGGCCCCTAGACTGTTGGTGGCTTGGTCCTACCGGAAGGCCCAGGACCACTATCCTGACTCTAACTATTAGGCCCCACCACCTGGGAACTAAGGACCTCTAAGCTGACACAATCGTGGGTCTGTAGCTTTCCCCCACCCCATCTCCACGAGGGGGACAGGGCACACCAGCCCTGCAACACTGCCATACATTAGTTCATAATACAACCTAGACCATTGTGCTGCTTTTTGTTCAAGGGTTTATTTTTCCCATCAATGCATCCAATGCAGTTACATAATGAGAGAGAACAGATGCAGGAAATTCCAGCCTGGGCTTGCCACACAACTAAAACCAACCATCAATACATGATTTCTTACTTTTTAGCACATACATAGATGAAGCACTGCCCAGTGGATTAGAACATTTAAAACACTAATATGTAGATTTTCTAAAACAATATAGAGTATGATTTAAAAAAAAAAAAAAAAAAAGAGACCCCAAAAGGGAAAAACCTCTGCAATTCAATGGATTGTCTACTCAGTGAAATACAATTTACAAAACCCTTCGCAGAATATTCATGCTTGGTCAAGCCAAAACTGATTATGGCTAATCCTCCAGTAGAATGAGAAATGGAGAAATTGATGCCAATGTAGTGACGATGCTCAACAAATAGAAAGTTCAAACAACTGTAGCTGTACTGGGATTTGTATTGATTCAGCATTATCTGGAATTCATTTTTTTTTTTTTTTTAAATTCAACAGGAGTACAAACCTCCTAGCTTGTTTACTGCATGCATTTTCAGCTGACTGTGGGGTCCAGCAAGTGAGAAGCAGAGAATGATTGAATCTAAAAAACTATAGCATAGTGCAAAACACTGTGAAACATGCCGTTCATTTGTTTAATATATAGAGAGCGTAACTGGTTCAAATAAAATAAGAACCAACTCTGTCTAAAATTCCATCGAAACCCAACAGAACCTTTTGAGTTTTAAATTCAGATTTTTTTTTTTGGTACTTTTTCATTTTCGCATGCCTCTGCATTTTGTGGTTGTTCCTGGGACAACCAATGCCAGAAAACACTATACTTAAGCAACCGATTACTTTTAAAAAAATTATGTCTATCTACAGGTGGCCCTCAGCGCCACAGTGTCTGAGCACCTCACCATTAATGGATTTTATCCTCATGACATTCCTGTGGAGGTGGGGAATCCCTGATTTTAAGAATTGGATTCAGAGGCACAGGCTGGATCCAAAGATTACACAGAAAACTTGTGGCTGAGGCAGGACTTAAGCCCAAGTATCACAGTCCAATACCAGTCATTAGACTATATTCCTGCCCTTCATTTTCAGCCCTCCAATATCCTCCAATTAGCCACAGAATAGGTAAAACAGAGGCAGAAACAATGCCTGTTCCCCAGGCAACTATCCCACTATAGTTTCAAGGACAGTCTTGACCTAGAGAGAGATCTTGTCTAGGGCTGAAAAGATATTTATTCATCCTTCAGACTTCTCTTTTTGGCTGGGACTGCTGAAAATACCAATGGCATGACAGTGGACACCTGTCCAAGAGGAACTGGTTAGAGACTGTTTCAATATACAGTACTAGCACTAACCTGTTCACCAAAAATAGTTAACTATTACTCATTGGCAATCCAGAAACCAGATTATAAAACAGATGCCAAAAATATCTGCAGGGAATCCAGTACACTTCTTGCACCCTATTCTGGACTTGACAAATACACATTACCTGCAGAAGGGCTTGACCCTGTATTCTGAAAACTCCCACTGAGTTATATCTTCTTCAGTCAAGACTTAGTTGATCCCACTCAGTCGCCTTGCCTCAAATAAACCCAAGGAACTGTTGTTGACAATGTTGGAAGGTCTGGTATATTAGTAATGTCTGTGCCCCCAGGCTGATCCAGTATTGTGATATCCATTATTGGAAGTTAAAGCATGTGAATCTCTGCCATGCTATGAAAAGAAGAAATTAAAAATACAGGCAAAGGATTGAAAAGACATTTTTCAAAATAACATTTCTTGACACTGTTTTTAGTATAATTTTCCTTTGACTATGTCACTTTTACTGTATAGCAAGTAGTGCCTCTTTTACTCTTTACACAACATAATAGGAAGAAAGGCACACTAATGTCCAAATACCATGTTTACTAACCATATACAACATACAAGGCCTGCCTACGTGTACATAATGCTGCTCTGGCAGAGTTTTGGTGGCTTCACTTGCTTCTGACATACATAAGAAAGGGAATGCCAGTAGAGGGCTTATAGAGTATTTAAAGGGATACTACCTACTTCCTATACACTACAACAAGACACTAAAACAATTAGTGTTTGCAGGTCCCTTGTTTTCTTGTGTGCAGAGTGATCTGACTCCTGTGGACGTCCCTTAGTATGCCTGGTGTTCTGGATAGGGTAAAAAAAGATCCCAAAGTTCTGGTTTTGATTAATTGGATCCCTGAAAAGGACACAGTGATTTCTCATTAATATATTTTCTCAGCTGACTCCAAGGTTGCTTCCTGCTTACATGTGCTTTATTTGCATGATTAGCTACAAGTAAAGCAAACCTTCAATTAATTGCACAGTAAGGTTTAGAGGAACTCAAAACACCAGTGCTTCACACTAAAAGATCATGACAACAAATGCACTATAACACACTTCTTTGTTCAGACATTGTGTCATTTGAAAGTATGACTAACAGGAGGAAAGGTACATTCCTACTTCAAAGGCGTTTTCCTTTAGCGTATCCATCTAGGAGTAATCCAGTTACAAAATGAAATGGAATAGAGGAAATCTTTGCTAAGACAAAGCCAACAGTAACGTGAAATATTTATAAGCCCCCAGAGATCTTCCCCCACTTAAAAAAAAAAAAAAGACAATGTGGGTTGAAAGATTTATAAATCAGATGAAAGATGCTGTTATTTTTAATAGAAAAAGCTGAATCTCTATCTTAAAGTAATAACAGCTCACCTTGAAACAGTCTCATCAGAAAAATTGTAACTGAACCAATTTACTCCAAAAAAATTATTTACAAAAAAAGCTGATTCAACTGAAGGTAGGTAAGAAGGATGCAGATGCAGCACAAGTAGTCAGAAAAGTGAAAGTCTGCTCTCGTCTTTGTGCTGCTTCTTGTTTGGCAGGGTTCCTGAAACTGGCAAAATATACACTGTGATACATTCATGAGTTCACACAGTCTGACGTGGAACTTACACTAAATTTAGCATCTTCCAGAAAACAACTGAAAGAACAACACTGGCAAAAACTCAAACAGATTTCTTTTAAACCTCTCATCAGCAATTTTGTGAAAGGAATTAATCATCATAATTTTGGGTTAGCAGTTTTTGATGTGGTCTTTCCGGGAGTCTCTACTGCTCCCTGACTGGCTTTCTTTGGTTAGCTCCTGATGATGGCAGTTCTTGGCTCCGATCACTAATTAGACCTAGTGGTCTACTCTGGTTCCTTTGGGCCTTGTTTCTGAAGGCAGCCTGATGCAGGGGTTTTGCCTCTTCACTATCTCAGGCCTTTTTGCTTCTACTCCTCCTCTGAGCTCCCTCCTTTAAAAACAGGCCTTTTTTCCCTTATTGGTTGCAGCTGAGGGGCCTGCTCCCATGACTGGCAGTTGTGCAGCTGAGTGGTCAGGCTGCTTGCCTGTAGGCAGGAGAGGCTCTCCTCTCCCTTTGGCCTCTGAGTATGGGATTTGTAGACCCCATTACATGCTGTCACAAGGATTTGGGGGGTAGATATGAGGGAGCAGGTTTGGCTGCTGAATTAAACCTATGTACTTGATATGACAGAATTTGACTGTCAAAATAGAAGAGAAAGATGAAAAATTCTAGAAGGAAAATAGATTGTAGATAAATGAAAAGCACTGGGCTAAATCTTGTTTATAACCATTACGTTATTTGCCTTTCATTTTTAAAACAATGGTGAGATGTGTAGTGTTAGAGATCTTTTTGGTTAAAATGCTTTCTTCCCTTTCAGAGCTATCGTAGTTCAAAACTTTCTGTGATACGGAATTCTGTCAAAAATGGGTGGAACATGAACTAAAGGTTCAAAGGAAGACGAAGGATGTTATCATACAGAAAATCAAAGATGGCTTTGACATTGTGGCTGTTTCAAGGTAGTAATTGTTTTTACTGTTTTCCACGGATATTGTTTTCTTTTTAAAGGTTTCTGTATGATTAAATGTGAAAATCTTCAATAGGAATAGTTCATTAATCACTAAAATCATTAATGTTGGATCCAAAATTATAGCTACCTTTCGCATGAATAATACATTAGCTATTTGATTCACACACAGGTGGAAATAATCTCACACACTCAGATTAAATGGTTTGTTAAAGGTACATTTAAGTTATTTATGTATCTGCATGTCTACAGATGCATGCATGTCTAGGGCATGTCTAGACTAAAAAAATATGTTGCCCTAAGTTACAGCAACGTACAGTCACCACAGTAATTAAATCACTTTTCTATATCCACACTACCCTCCTTTTGTTGGCGGTACCCGTCCTTGTCAGGAGTGTTAGCACCGATTTAACTGTTAGTGTGGGGCATTGTTAAAAGGCTTCTGAAAGGCAGCAACAGTCGATGTAAGCAATGCTGTGTCTACACTGACACTGTGTCAACCTAACTACATCGACATTGATTCTACACCTCTCATGGAGGTGGAGTTATTAAGTCCGTGTAGTGGGCGAGTTACATTGGCGGGAGCAACATTTTAGTGTAGGAGCTGACAGAGTTAGGTCAACATAAGCTGCCTTACATCAGCCTAACTCTGTAGTAAAGACCAGGCCTGAGTACAGATAGACAAGTACTGAAAACAACCACAAGACTAGGGACTTGAGCTTTAGGAGCCCTCATTTTCTTGGGGCTCTTTGTGGAGACACATACAGGCAGACCCTTAGTTCATTGCAGGGTCAGGATTTTGGTACCCATGTTCATCTCTCTACAGTACATCTCTCATTCTACTCTACTTTTTCTTACCTGTTTGCATACCAAACCATTTACAGCCAAAGGGTATTTACTGCCTTCCATTTTATTAGGAAAACATCTTCAGCTTGTCAGCATTATTTGATACAGTGATATTCATGGAAACATCATTTTTTAGGTGCAGGTAGGGGATATTTTTGTGAATGATGACATTTAAGATAATGCCACACACTGATTTGAAGATGGGTCAATTGGGTATTTACCTGTGATATTGTGACATTCCAAGAAACACCCTTTTCAATTGCTGTTAATTCTAGCAGTGAAATAATAAAATGAAACCATCCTCTACCCTGGTTCTAGGTACACAAATGAGTAAGTAGGGTATCTAGGGAATTTCCATAAACATCAGATCATCTCATTGGGTGTTTTTGTTTCTAACAATTCTAATTTACATATGAGTAAAATAAAATACTCACTCTACGTCTATGGCATGTTTTTTTTAAAATGGCGGTTGTTGGAAGCTCATTGGAAAGTAGAGCTGGGCAAATTTTTTTTTGGAAAATAGGAAATTTATTGAAAAATGCATTTTTTTTATGGCACCACAACTGTTTGCAAATTCACATTGAACTTGGTGAATAACCTGGGACAAAAAATAGAATTTTTTTGTGGGGTGGAAATGTTGAAATGGTTTATTTCAATTTTTTAAAAATGAACCATTTGAACACTTAATTTTGAATCTGCAGTTGAATCTGCAAATGAAATGTTGATTTGAGTTGGCATTTGAAACATATCATTCAATCTGAATGAATTTCCTACCACCCCAGATTTTCATTTCGATAAGGCAAAATTGAAAAAAATCAGTTGGTGTTAAATAAATCATTCTGGGGTGGGGGGATTCTTTGATTCAGTGTCCAAACCAAAAAATCAATTATTTGCTAAGGTCTATTAGAAAGTTGGAGGAAGACCCAGAGAGATGGATGTGTGCAGAGAGTGCTGATGACAATTGTTCCTAAATGCATGAAAGAAAAATGAAACTAATCACATAGCTCTTCCATTTATTACATGAATATCATCAACACGTGTGAACTGTTAGTTTTGTAGATATCCATTTATATATACATTCATTAGTGATTTGTTTTCATACTGATAAGATATATCCTTGGATCACTGATTTTTGATTTATATCCAATTTAATTATAACCTCCTAATATTTAGCAAAATAGGTTTCAATGGACTAAGAAATTGCATTCAAACATAATATATAAATCACTGTATCACATCTAGGCCAACTCTGTTTATCAGACTGTCAACAAATGTTCCAGTGAATATGGTGTTCTTAGCTTTTAACTTGACATTAGCATAATGTAGATCATTAATGGAATATAATTAGGTCTTTGTTACTATACAATTGTTATGTAAATATACAATTATTACAATTATTAAAACACAGTAAAGACTTTTTCAGTCAGTAAGTTATCCTCACTGAGTGAAACAAATTGCAAGGGTGCCCAGTGGAAGATCATTATGCTTATTTGTGGAGCTAAATGAAGAGATGGGGGATCATAAACTTCAGTGTCTGGGTCTAGTCTAAAGATTTCTACTACAAAAGAAGTGGACAATATTGTTAAAGTTTTTTTTCCAAAACTTGATAGTTTGAGTGTTTTTTTCCGAAATCAGGGGCAGTTGGGTTTTGAATGTGTAGTCTACTTTAATTGTCAAGTTTCTCATGCTCATTTGGCATTTTTATCAAGTTAACCTGTGAAGAGTAATTACTTAGCCCATAGTCCAACACATGGTTAATTTTAAAAACACGAGTAGACCCATTGACTTCAGTGGGACTGTTCACATACTTCTAGTTAAGCGTGTGCTTAAGTGCATTGCTGAATTGGGGTCTTAGGACCTGTTAAGTGCCATTTGCACTGCAGAAAATGTCCACAGAAATGTATAGTCACTGGAGGTACCTTATTGTCCATCCAACAAATCGAGGATACCAAAATAGTTAAGTTTAGAAATACAGTACTTAGATAATGTAATGTATGATATTTGTGCCCTGTGAAATAGTAAGTTCTTTTCCACCACTTTATGCTGGTTTAAATTGATAGAGTTCATGTTTCTGGTAATTAAACTTAGTAGATAGAATGTTCTATCAACTGCTCATATATATATCCTATACTGTATTTCAGATATTTTTAAGGCAACTGCCATCATGCTGTTTGAGAGAGACAAGATGTGTGAGGTTTTTTATTGGACCTACTTCTGTTAGTGCAAGGCGACAATCTTTTGAGCTTCTCAGAGCTCTTCTTTGGGTCTGGGAAAAATAACCAGTGTGTTCAAACTAAATACAAAGTGGGACAGATTGTTAAGCATAAGGGGGTTCATACATGTTGTAGGTGTGCTACAAATTGTTGTAATAAGCCATAAAACTAGTGTCTCTGTTAAGTCCATGGTTTTCAGTGTCCAGCAGATTATGAATTTAAGTTCCCAGAATCATCTGTTGAAAGTGTTGTGCAGATGTTGTAGTCTGGGATGTAGGAGGTCAGACCTAGTGGTCAAAGCCGTGGTGGTCAGACCTAGTAGTCAGAGCAGGAGTCAAGAACCAGAGCTCAGCAATGGAGACAGTCAGGAATCAAGCCACAGGTCAAAGCCAGAGTCAGTAGGCAGTGAGGCATAGAAACAGGGATCTGGATCAAGACAGGATCCAATGTAGCAACCACCCAGGGATTCACGTAGCTGCTCAGACAACTTCCTGTGATGCCTTCTGTCTTAAATAGTGAGTCTGAGCCAATCAGAGCTCCACCAATTGGAAGGTTCATGGGCAATGCCTATGGTGAGCTAGGGTCAATCAGCCCATACTCCCTGGTAATACAAGTGAGCTGCTGGGTGATGGCAGCAGTCTGAGGAATGCTTGGGAAGCTGCATACCTGAGTTTGAGACCTATGATCCCTCTCAGGAAGTTGTTGGGCTGGAATACTGAACTGTAACTCAGTGCAACTGAGCTGGACTTGTTCTGTTTGCTTTTGGTAACGTAAGATTTTCCATACTAGTTCAAACCAGAACATCAGGTGGCCATTCCCAGATTCAAGAACCACATGATGGAGAATTATGGAGTAAAGAAGTTTCTTCCAAACTCACCAATTAGTGATTGGCTTATGGCCTGGAGCATGAGGGATTTATATGTCCCCTAAATATTCTTTCTAATCTAATTTAACTGTGGATGTTCTAATTAGCCATATGAATATGTACACCTTTCTTGAAATTTACTAAGCACCTGCCCTTAATGGTATCTTGTGGCAATAAATTTTACAGCTTGAGTTCTGTAAAAGAATATTACCTTTGTCAATTTCAAATTTGTTTGCCTTTCAATTTCATGAAATGTGCCCTTATTCTTTTTATAATGGGAAAAGGTAAATAAAAGCACCCAGTTTATCTTTTCTATACCATTTATTATTTGATGTGCCTTTATCATTTTACTCTTAATTGGTTCTTTTTTAATAAAATAGTATCAATCTTTTCTATCTTTCTCTATACAGAGTCTTTGTAAGCCTTTAATCATTTTCTTTAGTCATCTCTGGACCACCTTCTACTTCTGCTATATAATGTTTTAGGTGGAGTGACTAGAACTGAACCCACTATTCCAGGTGAGGGCCTACCATTGATTTATAGAAAGGCATTCAACTATTTTCACTATTATTTTCCATCCCATTTTTTATACATCCTAACTGCTGGGGGGACAGAAGGGGAAAGGTTGCCTTCAATTGTGCATTGAATGGAGGCTGTCGTGTTTTCCACAATGACACCCACTTATTTTTCCTGAATGCTTACAGTTAATTTAGAACACAGCAATATGTAATAGTAGTACAAATCATTATTTCCAATGTGTATTACTTTGCACTTTTCAACAGAGAATTTCATCTGAGTTCATGCTGCTCATTTACTTAGATTTCTGTTAGGTCCCTCTCTGTTTTCTCAGTCGTCTCTAGTTTAGATTAACCTTATTAATATTATCACACTTTATACTATGGTTACATTTATAAATAGTTAATAAAATTAATAAATTATATATAATGTTTTAGGTGTGTTACAGACATGAATAGTATATCAGTCACAGGAATTATAAGTCATGGTTAAAAAACAACCTATAGATTTGTTGAATTTTCTAACCATCTATAACAACTTGATCAATGACGTATTAGAACCTATTAATTTATTAAGCCATTATACATTATTTATAAATGCTCTCTTAACTATAAAGTGACTAATATTTTTGTGTCACCTACAAATTTTGCCACCACAGTTTTTCCTCTTTCCCAGATCCTGCACTCCTGCCTCAGTTCCTCTGGCAGTACCACTTCAATATGCATCTGTGCCAAGAGAGATTTAGGTTAGATATTAGGAAAAGCTTTAACCATAATAGTTAAGCTTTGGAATAGGCTTCCAAGGGATGTTGTGGAGTTGCCATCATTGGAAGTTTTTTAAAAACCTGTTGAACAAACTCCTAACAAGGATGGTCTAGGTTTACTTGGTCCTGCCACTGCACAGGGAGCTGGACTTGATGACCTTTCAAGGTCCCTTTCAGCCCACATGTCTATGATTTCCACTTACCAAGATTTTTCTTTAGGTTACGGCACACTTTTTTTAGAGGCCGTGTTATATATATGACGGTTATATACACACACTCTTATACATTTTGGAATGTCTCTGAAATGTGCCCCAGTATCCATTTTAAAAGACACACTTTGATCTGTGTTACTGCATTACCATTCTCCAAATGGGTAAACACTCTTGGTTTTAACTGTATGACATAAAATCCCAAGAATCAGTTTTCCACTGTATTCATCCCATTTGATCAGGCAGTTTTTTGGCTCATGTTCTCAACCATGCCCAGGGGATAGGAATGTGAGTTTGTTGTAACACATTTTTGGTTGCTACAGGATTTTGGTTATCTTTTGCTTTTCATATTGTCTTTTTGAAAAGATGTCACAAGGGCCAACTGCTCATTCTGTAGTGGATTTTTTTAGAGCCTGAATTTGTATATTTTCAGTTTCACTGGCTCAACAAATATCTATGGCTCATTAAAGTTAAATTAGCTTCCTGAAGCAATCTGTACTTTGCTCAATTGCTTTGTATTTCACATACTCTATTGTACAAGCCTGTCTTTTAATAGTCACAGTTCCCCAAATTCACTTGTTTTAGCTTTAAGGTCTTAGCTGATATACACATGCATCAGTTGATTCATATTGCCTTTAATTATGAACAGGAACAAAAAAAGTCTCCTGTAAGCAGCACTTTTCTGTGATTACAGGTCAGATTCAGTAATGCTTTGGCTGCACATTAATAAGAGTGAGGTCCTGCCTGGGGTCCAGGATGTTGTGTCTAAGTCTGCTGCTGCTGCTTAACTTACTATTTATGGATAATCATTATCACTCTGTCTCTATATGCCAGTCATAAGAAACAGTAATGTTTTGAGCATACTGTGGGATTATGGTTGGGAACAGACAGACCTATCTACTGTTGAAGATGTTCTCTGTGAGCAATTGCACATCCTCATTTTAGCTCTGTTTATTCTATTAGAGACTAGAGAGAGTCATTGATTCTCCCTCCAGGCCTAGTTAATCCATCCCTAGTCCTTTGCAGATCTCTGCAATAAAAGCAGGCAGTTGTGGCCCTTTTGTAGAGTAGCAGATTAACCCTTTGATCAATTCCCCATCCAAGAGCTGAAGAAGCTGTTTCTGAAAACCATAGTGACAATTTGTCTTATCCCCTGCCAAAATGATGGTGATACATAGAAACAAAGCATTCACTTTCTGAGGCAAAACAGAGCCACGACACACTCCAGGAGATGATCAGAAAGAACTAGAGCCTGAATTTACCATTTACTTATCATACTTTGCTCTATGGAACTTGACTTCTGGAGTATTTTGTGAAGACTCCATCAGGAGATATTTAAATATTTACTCAGCTCCAATAAATTAATATCTTCCTCAAAGATATACAATAGTAACTGAATACATTAGGTTTTGTAGTTTAATGGTTCAGGAAGGGCTCTGTAGGTCAATACCCCTGGAGTGAGATATTCACTCCCACTTTGGCACCTGTTTGCCAGGTGAAAGAGCCAGAATGGCATGAAGGGTCCCTAAAAACCCTTCATCTAACTGGAGGAGCATTCTGCTGGCTCAGGCACTGGGGAAAGCAGCCATGAGGCTGCCTCCCGAGGACCTCCTTCACAAACCCAGCACTTCATATAGAAGCTTAATTATTACTAATCTTTGCTTGTCTGTGGGAATCAATTTTCACCTTATCAAAGTTTCTGGATCTTATCAAACACCACTTTTTTAAAAAAATAAGAAGGGCAGTATTTAAAGATTTGTATATCGGGGGATTGAAGCTTTTTTTTTTTTTTTTTTTGAAGACTCTTTTTGAAGACTTTTTTGAAGTGAATTTTAGCTGTAGGTATTTTCATAACTGGTAATACATTGTAAATAACTTTTTGCTTTCTGCAAGATACCTATCCTTGGAGTATTGCTGATAAGCTTTTAGTGTTGCTTATAAAGCTTTAGGCCATTTGTTTTCCAGCTCAAAGATTTCCTAGAAAAAAAAAGCCTCCATATTAATTTAAATGATTTATATATGTATGTCAGAGATGTTCTGTCCATGTAGTGTTGTACCTTAAAATAGCAACTACTGGAGGAAAAATTCTGCAGGATTCCTCAGTCACTAGAAGCCTGTAATACCTCAGGCATAGATATGACAGATGTTAGGAAAAGAATGCACTTATTTGTTCTTCGTTTTTAGATGATTAAGCAGAATTTATTTGAGTTATTTTAGATTTTGATACTTTAAATTAATCATCAAGAGTTAGAATGACCTAATTTTAAGTTTTGCAGCAAATAGGTTCAAAGTGAAAATCAGCATGCTTTCAAAATAGTGATAACTGAAATATTGGTTTTTATGTGCTTGCTTTCATGAATTTAATACTCAATAAAATACTAGACGTAGTGCCGGTATTTTGAGATACTGGGTGAAATTCTGACCCCCTTGAAATCTATGGGAATTTTATCATTAACTTCAATGGGGCCGGGACTTCACCCACTCCATTTCATCTGCACTCCTTAATTTGTGCTTTTCACAAGACAATCTTTTATTGGTGCCAACAACAATCACTGACACAATAATAATCCAAAACACAAATCCCTTACAACAAGCTGAAGAGCACTGCAAACCATATTGAAATGGTGCTAAATGGTGTGCCTGCTTCAGAATGCAAGTCTTCCACAGGTCACTGACAGCAGTTCTTAGATGTTCTTTAGGACTGACATATATAAATCCCTCTTACAATCAACACAACACACACATTCATCTTTATTAACCTTCCTCCCCCACATTAACACTATACTGTAACTGTGAGTATAGCTATAACTTTGTCTGACAGACTCACTCCGGTGATTACACTGCACTGCCTCTTCTGCATGCTCTCTCTCTCTTCTCAGCTGTCCCCTCAACCTGTCTCCTTAGCTATCAGCTGTCATCTGACACACTGACCTTTATACCATTTTTCAATTCTATTTTTAGACACATGACATCATCCTGCTTGTTTCTTAGTTTGCTAACTGCCAGTTCTATTTTTAAATTTGCAACCATTATTTATCTCAGTGTTATGGTCTGCTGAGTCATTGTTGTTTACTACCTCCCCCCCCTCCCACCAGTTTGGTTTTCCTGCCAATTCTATATTTAGCATGATATGACATGCAGCTGCCCTCTAATGGTGGAGTGAGTCTTGCTTATTCAAAATGGAGGCCAGGGTTACAAAATGGAGTCTGGGGACTTCAAAATGGGGTTTCCCTGTGTGGAAGAACCCAAACTCAGGGGTCTTTACTTACAAGTTCTCTTGCTCAGCGGATAGTCCTGAATAAGCCAAACAACAGATTTAGCAAAGTCAAAGTTTATTCTTTACGTAAAGAAGGTAGTCCCCTCAAATGTAAAGAACGACCTTTGCTTATAAAAAACTGACCGTATTTATAGGGTGGTATAAACAAGTTTTTAGACGTCACAGTTTCCATGGTCATACATACTAAAAATATTATCTAGGAATTTTCTAACTGAATACTTGCAACTTTCCTTATCTAAGTTACAAGGTCTTTCTCTGCATTCCATCTCTACTAGCGTCTAGACCTCTTAACTATTTCATTACTTCAAAACATTCTAATATTAAATAACTACCAAAAGAACATTTTCTATCTCAGGCTTTTTACAGCCATTTCTAAAATCAGTTCTCAGCAAAAACAGAGACCCCATCTTGTTTTCCCTTCACACCTGGTAACAGTGATGACTGACGTGTTTGGTCTGCTTGTGGTAGTTTAGTTGACTGTTTGTTCTCTGTGTACAGGCTACACAGCTAAGCCCCTGAATAAGCAGGGTGCCTTGCTAAGGGCCATGAGACTCTAACTATTGGAGCTTTGATCATCCCAGCTGTTTGCAGTCAGAGTGGTTAATCATTTCCTGGCATTATGGGGCAGAGCAAAGCTAAGCTAAGCAGCGAAGCCTTGGTATAAAAAGCTGGGTGAACTTGAGAGCTGCTAACAGAGGCAGCTAACAGGAGAGTTTTGGAGGAAGTTTAGAGATGGAGTGAGTGGCTTTCCTTTCAGGTTCAGCACTACATGTGATATCATGGTGGCCAGCAATGGAACAATGGTGGTGACCTACAATGGATGTGTCATGGTATTTCCTGTGCATGAAGTGTAAGTTGGTGGCTATGCTGGAGGAAAAGATTCTTGAATTGCAAGTGCAAATTGAGATGGCTAGACAGCCAGATTCAGGAAACACCTGTACCCCAGATTTAAGGAAGACTGGAGCAGGCCACCAAGGAACTCAAGAGAGAGGAAGTCAGAGAAGACTCACCAGAGGCAAGAGATCAGGATGGTCTTCTACGTAGTTGGAGACAAATGAGGATGTGCAGGCTGTGGCTACCAGAGAGAAGAGAAGCAGGCGGAATTCCACACAGATAAAAGTTTCAAGTCGATGCCATGTCTTCAGCGTGGAAACCATGTAAGATCCAGCAGGTCTAAAGGAATGGAGAGATGTACAGGACACACTCTATAGATGGCTGCTTGGCCCAACCTGTTAGAAACTCAAGCTTGCCCTCAAGAGTTCTCCAGCCATCTGAGGAAGATAGGAATGATCCTATCTTGTTAGAGGTTCAATACTCAGCAGAATGGAAAGGACACACTGCAAGAAAGAGGTGAACAGGATGGTGTGCTGCCTTCCTGGAGCTAAGACACTAGATATCACTCTAAAATTGGATAGGCTTCTGACACTGATGGGCAAGGATCCATTGGTGATAGTTCGCATCAGCACAAAGACACTGCCTCATGGGATATCTCACAGAAAACAGATTACTTCAGAGAACTTGAAAGCAGGCTGACAAATGTCCAAGCAATCTTCTCTGAGATCTTTCCTATCCCATGAACAAAGGAAGGCAGAAGATTAAGGAAATGAACAACTAGCTAGGGAAGTGGTGTAGAGTGAAGTGTTTTGGTTCTGTGGAACATTGGTCCACCTTTTATGCGGAAAAGGGGCTGTATAGTTTGAATTGCCTCCACTTCAGTAGAATGGGAACCAGTCTCCTTGGGGACAGGCTGGCTAGAGTAGTCAGGAGGATGTTTAAACTAATAGCAAAAGGGGATGGCAAAAAAAGAGGGAAGATATGAGCAGTCAGCACAATGTCAAGATGTTAAGAAAAAAATTAATTAAGGACCCAAAGGACAGAGAGAAAAAATTACTGAATTGCATATACACTAATGCAAGGAGCCAGATAACAAACAAGGGGAATTGAAATTCTCATTTATGAGCATAAATTTAATCTGGTTGGTATTACTGGTGGGATGATTCACACTATTTGTCAAAGCTGGGTTGTGGGATGCCAGACCTAGTGGTCAGAACCACAGTCTATAGTCAGGAGTCAAGAGTCAGCATACAGGGAGATCTGATACAGGAGACAAACTAGAGATCAGAACCAGAAGTCAGTAACCAGAATCAGGCTGGGTCAGGATACCAGGAGGTTAGAGACAGGAAATAAACCAGAGGTCAGAACCACAAGTCAGAGGATTACCTTGAAGTCAAGCCAATGGAGCAGGATGTATGCAGTCCAGAGCAGTGTGGATTCCAGTTGTTCAGGAAGCTTCCTGTTCCTATGCTTAAGTCGAGCCAGCGGACCAGTTGGCTGCTCTGCGGCTCCACCAATGGCATGTCAAGGGCAGAGCCTCAAACTGCGGCTGCGCTTCATGGGTCCTGTATTAGCAATTGTCATCAGACTGCTAAATTGAGGGTTGAAGCATGGTTGCACCTGTAAACCCTATGGACCTGGGTTTGAGGCCTGTGGGTCATGATGACATTACTGGAATATTAAAATCACTGGTTACTATATACTGAGGAAGGATCAAGTGGACAAAAGGGGAGGAGGAGTGGTACTCTGTCAAAAATAGCATTACCTGTTTCCAAGTCACTGATAATTTTGGAAGAAAATTATACTGAATTCTTATGGAGCAACATCCTAACAGATAAATCAACAAAATGGAGTACCAAATGGTGTCTGCTACAGACCATCAAATTACACTAGGGAACAGGATGACCAACTCCTTAGGTACCTATCTATAATGTGTAGGGAGAAAAAGCTGTGTGATCATGGGGGACATAAACTAAGTGACATATGCTAGAAGTCTCATGCTGCCAGTACTAAAACATACTTGGAATTTCTAACTCAGAAAGTGTTGTAGCCAACATGGGCAAATTCTTTATTAGACCTTGTCTTAACCAATGAAAAGAAATGGATCACAGAACTGAAAACTAGTGGTAGCTTAGGTACCAGTGATCATGGCTTGATCGCATTTATTATGTCCAGACCAGTAATATAAGAATATAGTGCTTTAGTGGGGCTAGTTTCACAGAGTTGAAAACAATTATGAGCCAAATCAACTGGGAGGAAGAATTTAATCCGAAAAATGTGAATGATAATTGGGAATCATTTAAGAACACCATACTAGATGCTCAAAAAGCCACAATCGCACAATTGAAGAAGAACGCTGATACAGGTTTTAAAAAAACTCCACTGATTTAGAGAGGAAGTGAAGGTATAAAAAACAAAATATAACAAATGGAAAAAAGGGGAAGTTAATAGTAATGACTAAAAATCAGAAGTTAGTCATTGTAGCAAATTGATAAGGGAAGCAAAGGGACACAAGGCGAAATCTATGGTCAACAGAGGTAAGGACAATAAGAAGCAGATTTTAAATATATTAGGAACTGTAACAGGGTGGCTTGCCAAAAGGGCTGGAGAGCCTGATTATGGAATGCGTCCCATCTGACAGAAATTAGGTGTCAGGATTAAGTAGTGATAAAGTCCATCTTGAGAAAGAGCTGGAAGGACGTTCCTATACAGGCAGGAAGCTTGGAGCTCAGAGGGGCAGCCCAGGAAACTGCCACTATATCTGTAGAGACTGTAAAGAACAAGAAGGCTCCTACAGGGCCCTGAAATGGAAGGAGAAAAGCTGTAATTCTAACTAACTAAAAGCAAGAAAGAAACTGGAAAAGCTCTCCAGGCAGGGAGACCTCAGAGATACCCTGCTCAAAACAGGGAATAGGTTGAAGAATAGTCCCGGCAAAAGCAGAAAGTTTTGTTGGTGTTATTTAAAGATATTTTGGGACTTTTAGTTTTATTTAGAACAACTGTGACACCAAAGGGGTAGACTAATGACTGTGACCTGGCTGGAGGGCTGAGTCACTGCTCTGAGTTACCAGCTAGAAAAACCATCACAGCAAAAGAGCAACTGTCAACAGGATGCACTAGCCCAGCAAGGGCATGGCCATGAGGGGTCACATAGTGGTAAATGGATACAGTAACAAGGGGAAAAAAGAATCCTGACAGTGGTTCTGGTCCTTTATTTGATGGAAATGATATGTTGATAAATTTGTATAGTCAATTGCTTGACCACACCTTGGTTTGTTATGAAATATATACTCCAGAGACCAAATAACCAATGGCAGTAAGGTTTATTAATATGGTACAAGAAAAAGGTTCGATACGATACCAGCCTCTGAAGAACAATTCCGTGCAGTGATGTTACATTCACCTTACGCAGAAGTTGCTCCCCAAGTTACACATTTCAGCTGATATTAATTATATGGTTGTGCAAGTTATGCATCTTTACACATCACTAAAATCCAACCCATCAGCTTGATCCAGTTCCTTAACTTGTTGTTCTGTTCCCTCCTTATCTTTGTATTGGATATTGGCATTCCAGGTACTGTTCCGTGAAGGTACTTCCTTAGCTTGTACTAAGACATAGAACAAATGTATCTTGATCTTGACAAGTTTCCTATCTGCGTATGCCAAATGCTTGCTTCAGAAAAATGCAAGAATTTGTGGAATACTTAACATAAGTGAACAGGATTATGGAATAGGGCAGTTTAGACTATATCACTGTTACAATATTTGTACTTAATGTTGTTCGGGCTTAATGCATATATATATATATATATATATATATGGTGTGGATAATACATATTATTAATATGATATATATATATATATGTTGGTTAGCATGTATTAGTTATCTGGTAGAATTATCAATAATGATATAGAAAAGGCAGTAGTGTTCAATAAATATTTCTGTTCTTTATTTGAAGGAAAAAACAGATAATTGTTATCAACATATGATGAAACTGTCTTTCCATTCCACTACTATCTCTGGAGGAGATATTTTAAAACTAGCAGTTCTGGATAACTTGCATCCAAGAGTTTTAAAAGAGCTGGCTGAGGAGCTCATTGGACTGTTAATGTTGCTGTCCAATAAGTCTTGGAGCAGTGGGAAAGTTCCAGAAGAGTGGAAAAAAGCTAGTATTGGGACTATTTTTTAAAAGAATAAATGGGATGACTCAAAAGAATAGGCTTGTGAGCTTAACATTGATCCCAGGCAAGATAATAGAGTAGCTGACATGGCACTCACTTAATAAAGAATTAAAGGAAAGTAATGCATATCAGCATTGATGTATGGATAATAGATCCTGGCAAACTAACTTGATTTTTAAATGAGATTACAAGTTTGGTTGATAAAGTGAATAGTGTTGACATAGTATACTTAGATTTTGGGAAGGAATTTGACTTGGTACAGCAAGATATTTTGATTAAAAATACAGAGATATAAAATTAACATGGCACACAGTAAATGGATTAAAAACTAGCTAACTAATAGATCTCAAATGTAACTTTAATCAGGGAATCATCATCAAGCAGGTAGGTTTCCAGTGGTGACCAGCAGGGATCAGTTCTTGTCTCTATTCTATGTAACATTTTTTTTATCAATGACCTGGAAGAAAATATAAGATCATAATTGAAAAATTTTGTAGATTACACAAAAATTGGGGGTGTTGTAAATAATGAAGAAGACAGGGTCACTGATTCAGAGCAATGGTTGCTTGGTAAACTGGGTACAAGCAAACAATAAGAGTTTTAATATGGCTAAATGTAAATGTATACATCTAGGTGTAGGATGGGGATGTCTATCCTAGGAAGCAGTGACTCTGAAAAAGATTTGGGTGTCATGGTAGATAATCAACTTAACATGAGTTCCCAATGTGGTGCTGTGTCCAAAAGAGCCAATGTTATTCTGGCATGCATAAAGAGGAACGTCTGGAGTAGAAATAGAGAGGGAAATGTGGTCTAGCTGAAGTTACTATAAGGTGGATGAACAATAAGGACCATACTCAGTTGTCAGTGATTCATTGTCTGGGTGGGAGGGTGTATCTAGTGGGGTTCTAGAGGAGACAGGCACTAGTCAGTGTTTTCATTAATGACTTGGATAAGGGAGTGCAGATGATAATTTGCAGATGACACCAAGATGGGAGAGGTTTGCAATCACTTTGGAGGACAGGATTGGAATTAAAAACAACGTTGACAAATTGGAGAATTGGTCTGAAACAAGATGAAATTCAATAAAGATAAGTGCAAAGTACTACACTTAGGAAAGAAATTAAATACACAACTATAAAATGAGAAATAACTGGCTAGGTGGTCAAAAGGATCTGGGGTTATGGCTGATCACAAGTTGAATATGAGTCAGCAATGTGATGCAGCTGTGCTAATATCATTCTGGGGTGCATTAGCAGGAATGTGATATGTAGGACACAGGAGGTAGTTGTCACACTCCATTCAGCATTGGTCAGGCTTGGAGTACTGTGTCCAGTTCTGGGTGTTACACTGTAGGAAAACATGAAGAAATTGAAGAGAGTTCAGAGGAGAGCAACACAAATTATAAAAGTTCTACAAAACCTGATTCATGAGGAAAAACTAAAAAAATTGGCATGTTTAGTCTTGAGAAAAGAAGATAGAGGGGGAACCTGATAAGAGTCTTCAAATATGTTAAAGGGTGTTCTAAAGAGGATGGTGATCAATTGTTTTCCATGTCCACTGAAAGTAAGACAAGAGTAATGCGCTTAATCTGCAGCAAGGGAGATTTAGGTTAGATATTAGGAAAAACTTCCAACTATAAAGGCAGTTAAACTCTGGAATAGGCTTCCAAGAGAGGTTGTGGAATCCCCCCATTATTGGAGGTTTTTAAGAACAGGTTGGACAAACACCTATCAGGGATCATCAGGATTTACTCGGTCCTGCCACAGTGCAGAGAGCTGGACTTGATAATCTCTAGAGGTCCCATCTAGCCCTATGCTTCTATGATTCTATAAATACCTATATTGGGAACACGATCCAATGGCTAGAATTTGAAGATAGACAAATTCAGATTGGAAGTAAGGTGTAATTTTTTAACAGTGAGAGTGATTAAACACTGGAACAATTTATCAAGGGTTGTGGTGGATTCTTCACCACTGATAATTTTTAAATTAAGATCGGATGTTTTTCTCAAATATATGGTGTAGGAATTATTTTGGGAGAAGTTCTGCGGCCTGTGTTGTACAGGAGGTCCAATCATTAGATGATCATGGCTGTGCCTTCTGGCTTTGGAATCTATGAATTTATGTGAATGACGTTGAAGTTGATTTCCATTTTATATGCACGATCCGTATCTGAGATTATTTAAATATGCATTTTAGTTACACTTCAACTTAATTTAATGGCTTTATCATTTGGTAGCATTTCTCTCTCATGTGCGTGTTCTGTCAATGCTGGTTGGTTGGGAAATTGCAAGTTTTCTGGAACAATTTGTTCTGAAGTTTTGACAATCAGACTCCAGGGCATTAAATTGGCCACACAGAAGATGAGAAACATACAGTGAAAAGTTTGGTATTAAAGACTTTCTCTGTATCATTTAGAAACTCAGCCAGTTCTAGTCTCCAACTTTGGCTCCCAGTCTGTCTCTAGGCCCAGCTAGTTCCAATTTTCCCCCATGCTCCAAGTCCAGTTTCTCTAGTCCTTCACTGCCAGCCTCCAGTCCCACTATTCTACCCCTTCAACTCTCTCCACAACTCCAGTCTATCTCCAACTCCACAACTCCAGTCCATCTCCTGTCCCCTCTTCCTTCCAGTTAGGCTCCTTCCTTTTCCTCTGCCTGGCTACCATAAAGGTGGGGAGAGTGTCACTGAGAGCACAGGAGAGACAGGTTCCCTGGCCTGAGGCAGTCAGTAGCTGCAATTGCAGGGAAAGTCCTACTGAGGCTTTGTAGCTTTGGGCTGGAACATGTTAAGTTTCCCTGTGGGGATGGTGTATAGTGCATATGTACTGTGGTCACTTCTTGGAGCATGCTCAGTGCATACAGAATCATCAGGGAACTTAGTAGCTAAACTCTAAAAAGTCTCTTCCGATGGCATGCAAAGTGAGATTTTTTTCAAAGGCTTATTACTTGGCCAAATTTTCATGGACACATCAAAAGGCACATCCCTGATACAAAGGCCCCACTGTCAAATTTCAAGTCCCTCCTCCAAAAAATGGGGATACTAGAATGTCTCAATGAAACTGTTCTAAGACATTGTTTTTAACATGGCAAAACCCATATTTTTTCCCAACCTCATTCTTGGAAATGGATGAAGCATCTGACTGAAACTTTCCAAAATAGTTTTGGAAAGTTGGGCAAACACCTGGAATGGAAAATTTCAGCCCAGATAAAGTTTGGCGAAGTAACAAACAATGGAAAACAGCATCTTATGATGCAAAGCATCAGGCAATTTTAACAGGCGGTGCTGCCAGCTTAGACTATAGTATCACGGAGACAATTCTGCTCCCAGTGAAGCTAATAGAAGCTTCACATTTCCTTTAGTAGGAGCAGAAACTGACTACATGTGAGCTGCAACACTGGCTGGCATTGCACTAATTGGCACTAAAACTCAATCATAGTCTATCACTTTGGAGACACTTTGAACCTCTGGATCCTATTTTTTTTGAAGGTTGGACTCAGCTTAACTAATTAACAAAAATTACATTGTGAGAACACCAATGTATTTTCACAGAACTTGATTTTGTCTTTGTTTTTAATATTCTGTATGTGTGTATGTGTTGTAATTAAATATATTAATTAAATCTGTTCTGAATAAGCATTTCTAAAAAATATAGACACTTTTCCTGTCATTAATGGACTCTTAAAGCACACACATTTTACTGCACACATTTTACTGCACAGCCAACACTTTCTTTCCCCAAATATGTCTTAATAAAAGGCTGCACTTAAATGTGCCTATATATTTATTTCTCAAAGTCGTTTCATAATTCTCTCCCCAGATTCATGAATTACAAATTATACATGCTGAAGTACCTGTAGGGCTAACCTAAGATCAGGCAATCTATGAATTAATGCCTCAAACAGTTGCAAATTAGTCATTTCAGCTTCTCAAGTGTGAGAAGCTTTTCTAAAAGTAGGTTTCTGTGTATGCTGAAATATATAGACAATGGTTAATTTTTAAATACATCTTTTGAAGATATATTGATCTTAAAACAAAGCAGAACAGTAGAACAATATTACCTTTAATCTGTGTTTTAGATAATGCTCTTTTTTCTCCATGATTTATCATCACATAAACACTTTATTTACATACGCTCTTAAAAATGTGTTATACAATTCTTGTATTTTATCATAATGACAAAGCTCCACTGATTTTTAAACTTTTAAAAAGCCTCTGTGTATCCATCATTATCTTTAGCTTTTTTTCTTCAACTGTTACATATTACACTGCAGGTTTTTCTTTTGTCTTGGAAAGCAGTGACTTTGTAAAGGAATTAGGAGTCATTGTAGACACGCAACTGAACATGAGCTCCCAGGGTGATGATGTGGCAAAAAAGACTAACTCATTGTTCCCTTGTTTGTACATTCAAGGAGTAGGGAGGTAATTCTACCTCTATATAGGGGATATTGATGCTGGAATACTGTGTCCACATTAAAAAAAAAATGTTAGAAAACTGAAGGATATTCAGAAAAGAGTTACAACAACGATTCAAGGGCTGGAGAAAATGGCTTACAGCGAGAGACTTAGACCTGGTCTACCCTACAAACTTAGGTCGACAGAAGCCACCCTACACTGACCTAATAATGTATGTGTCCACACTACCAGGTCTCTTCTGTTGACCTAACTTGCCTGTTACGTTGACTTAATTACTCCGTCTCCATAAGAGGCGTAGCACTTAACTGGATGTTGATGGGTTGACAAAGAAGCATTGTATATTGGTCTCCAGGAGGTGTTCCACGATGCTCTGCTGAGACTGCTCTGAAGATAGTGTTCAACTCTGCTGCACTGCAGCCAGGTATCCAGGAAACAGACCCTCCTCTGTTCAAGCCCCAGGAAATTTTGAATTCTCATTTCCTGTTTGATCAGCGTGAAGAGCTCACAGCACAGCTGATCATGGCGACTGACTGCCCCAAACGTGCTGCAGCCTAGAGTATGCAGGAGGTGTTGGATCATATTGGTCTGTGGGGAGAAGAATCTGTGCAGACACAGCTCTGATCCAGTTGAAGAAACACAGATATCTACGAAAAGGTCACACGGGACATGATGGGGAAGGGATACACCAGGGACATGCAGCAGTGCCATATCACTATCAAAGAACTTCAGTAGGCATACCAGAAGATAAGGGAGGTGAACAGTCATTCTAGTTCTGTACCACAAACATGCTAGTTTTATGATGAGTTGCATGCAATTCCTCAGTGGCGACCCCACCACTACCCACAAATGCAGCATGGATACCTCCCCAGAGTCTGAGTCCCAGACCACCTCAGGCAACAATGATGAGGACAGTCTGGATGAGGAAGAGGAGGAGAATGGGAGACAGGTGAGTAGGGGATCCATTCTCCCCAAGAGCCAGGAGCTGTTTTTAACCTGGAGCAGTCCACCCAGTCTCAGGACAGCATGGTGGCTGACCATGATGCTGGGGAAGGCACCTCTAGTGAGTATGCAATTCCAATCAAACTGTAGGGTTTACATCCTCTCATGTTTAATGTTGGGAAAAAAATGTTAGGTGCAGTGGATATCTGCTTTCCAGTAGCTACGCAGAGGGTGGCCCCTGGAAAAGACTATTTATGTGCACAGGGATGGCTTGAGAATCCTTCATGGAGATCTCCAGGAAACATTCATGGAGGTACTTTAGAATTCTTTGTAGAAGGTTTCTGGGGAGGGCTGCCTTATTTCCTCCATCATGGTAGGACACTTTCCCACGCCACTCCAGTGTTAACTCTGCTGGCATCATTGCAGTACATAGCATAGAGGCATAAGGACCAGATAGGTACCCTGATGCTTGCAGCATCTGTTCCTTTGGTGCTTGTGTTACCCTCAGGAGAGTAATATCACATAGGGTCACCTAGGGAAGATGGTGGAAGTTTTTATTACTTTTGGTCAGAGTACACACACAGAAAATCAAGAGTGTGATTCCCCCACCCATGGCGATTTCCAAGTCCCTCCACCATGATTTCCCTAACATGCAGGTGGTTTGATTTGAAGGAATCAGAGTTAACCTCAGAATCTGAAAGTCCAGGGTGACCACTATCAGCAGTGTTAAGGGAGGGTGAGCTTCATGTGCTTTCTCGTGGCTTCAGCCCGCCTTCCTCCCCCTGGAGCTGCCTCGAACAGAGATCGCAATTTTGGAGGCTTAATGATTATCCCTGGTCTCAGACACATCTGGGGTTGGGGGGCTTTATCCACCTGTCAACCTGTGCTCCCCACTTGGGTATACCACAAGTTGCAGCACAAGTTCAGGCTGTAGTGCTGGGTCATACTCACCATGGCTGGAACAGCAAACTGGTTCATTGAATAGCTAGGGATTCTGATTATGTTCTGGCTTGCACTTGAGTGTATTAAGGGGAGTGATTTTTAAATAGCAACCTTGCACAAGACCCAGGGTATGCACTGACAATGATGGGCTTGCGATTTGTAGTCATTACAGTGGAAAGTGTGGCCTTCAGCAGCACATCCTCCACATCTATGAAGAGGCTGTCTCAGATTAGAAGGTAGAAGAAGAGAACTTGTGACAACATGTTCAAAGAGATAATGAACACCTCTTGGATAGCTGACCCAGAGCTCAGAGTCTGGAGTATTTCATTGTCCAAAAAACTGGACATGGAGAGCAGTAACATGAGAATGCCACATAGGATGAGCTACTGCAGACATATTGAGGCTAGATTCCCTCTGCAGCTTCTGCAGAATTGCATGCAAGCATCACTCTGTTCCCAATCCCCCTCTTCCAAATGTTCCAGAAGCTGGTGGGAGGAGAGGAAGGTGCAGTATCCTTTTCACTCCACACCAGGGGAGGGTTCTAAGAACAAAAGGCAACCTTTCAAAGATCTTTGAATGGCACGACTTGTGTGCTTGCAAAGACGAGCTTCATTTGTTTCTTCCCTCCAATTTTATTCAACCGTTTGCCCAAGGTTAAATTATTTTCTTGCTTTTTAACTGTTTTTATGTTTGTGAAATAAAAGTGAAGGTCTCAAGAATGAAGTACTCTTTATTTATTCAAAGCATGGTTGTTGGGGGTGGGGGAAGGAGAGGTACAGTGAAACTGATGCAACAGAGGGGATGGTATGGGAAAGCACAACACAGATAAGCGCCACACATTATTGTGGTGCATTACTGTAATGGGTTATCAAAGCCTCATAGAGATGCAGAGCTCCTCACTGGGCTCTTCTTATTGCCCTGGTATCTGGCTGCTTAAAATTTGCTGTCAGCTTAACTTCTCTCTCTTTGCCTCACATGTTATAGAGCAGGCACAAATAGCAATGGCAATGGGGATATTGCTTTCACTGAGGTTTAATTTAGTGAGCAAACTGCACCAGCGACCCTTTAAACATCCACAGGCACATTCCACCACCATTTTGCACTTGATCAGCCTATTGTTGAACTGTTCCTTACTGCAGTTCAGGTGACCAGTGTATGGATTCATGAGCCATGGGAGCAAGGGGTATGCTGGGTCTGCCAGGATCACTTGTGGCATTTCAACATCATCAATGGTTATTTTGCAATCTGGAAAAAAAGTCCGTTATTGCAGATTTCTGAACAGACCTGTGTTCCTAAAGAGGCGTGCATCATGCACCTTTCCTGACCATCCCACAATGATGTTGGTATAATGACCTCTGTGATCCACCACTGCTTGCAACACCATAGAAAAGTATCCCTTTCGGTTTACGTACACTTTGGCAAGGTGACCTTTTGTACACTTTAGCAAGATAGTGATATGCATGCCATCAATCATCCCACTACAGTTAGGGAACCTCACTGTGGCAAAACCATCCACTATGTACTGCATGTTGCCCAGAGTCACTACCCTTCTTGGTAGAAGTCGATTAATGGCCTTGCACACTTGGATCACAAGAGCTCCCAGGGTGGATTTACCAACTCCAAATTGATTCCCCACTGACTGGTAGCAGTCTGACATTGCAAGCTTCTACAGAGTGATGGCCACTTTCTTCTCCATTGTCAGAGCATCCCTCATTTTAGTGTTGCAGTGCTTCAGAGCTGGGGAAAGCTCTGCACAAAGTTCCTGGAAAGTGGCCTTCCACATCTGAAAGTTCTGCAGCCACTGCTCATCATCCCATAGCTGCATAATGATATGATCCCACTAATCAGTGCTTGTTTCCTGGGTCCAGAAATGGTGTTCCACCATATTCATATGCTGTGTGACTGCCAGCAGTAACCAGGAATTGTTTCATTCTATGGCCTGCAGCAGAGTGGCTTGACTGACATCGCAATGTTCTTTGTGTCGGGTTCTGTCTCGGCTCTGGAAATACTGCAGGATAAGTCATGAGATGCAACAAGAGTGCAGAGTGGGGTCCATGCTTCTCGGGCTATGGTGTACATGCACCTGAGCGAGGCTTTCAAAAAAAAGTAATGAAAAGATATTGGTTTGTTTGCCATTGACATCAGGGGAGGGAGGGAGGAAACTGCATCATGGAAGTTCAAAACCATATTCCTATTCCCCCCTGCAACAATGTTATATAGGATCAGATTAGTGATTCAGCTAGTCCAGTATCCTGCCTCTGTCAGTGGTCAGGAACTTCTGCTTCAGAAAAAGTTGTGTTCACTGAAGTAGGTGAATGACAAAAAACATCTTCAAGTCCATTACTGTCTAAGGTACATTTTTCTCTTACCTTCCATAAATGAGAGATTTGTTCATGCCCTGAATTATGAGGAATCTTCAGGCTCATGGCAACTAAGACAGGGAAAAAGACTTGGAAGAGAGGAATGAAAGAGAATGATTAAGGGAGTGGGATGGTAAATGGCAATAGTGTAGAGTTAGAGAATAGTGAAATAGGTTGAAAGGAAAAGAGAATGGGTCCAGGTGGTGGCTGAGCCAATGGAAACCAAATAATTGAAATAGGTGGAAGGGACAGAACATTTTGGGGCCACAGGGTTATACCTCGGGCTGGGGCGGTTCAAACCATAGTAAAAGGGCTATGTGGGGGAAAAGAGAGAGTCAGAAGACAAGAGATAAAGGAGAATGAGGAAATAAATGCACAGAAAGGGAAGAGAGAAGGAAAAGAAACAGGAATGAAAAGTGGGAGATAGAAGCCAAGAGAATATTAAAAAAAAAAAAAAAAAAAAGAAAGAAAAATGGGAAGGAAAAGAAAAGAGAATACACACAAAATCATTTGCTGCTAAAGTTAGTAAATTTTCAATATTTATTTTTATTAACAATCTATTTTAGAGTTTGTAGGACCTTGAAAACAAGTTTGAATTTTGGCATTCGGCACAAAATTTGGAATTTTGAATTCGGTACAATGAAAAGCCAGTGAAGTGGGATGCCGTGGTCAAACCAATGGGTGGGGGATAATTTTGGCAGCAATATTTTGATTGGACTGAGTGAGTCAAGGGTAGTATAAGAAAGAACCAAGAAGGATATCTGACGTAGTAAAAGTCCAAATAATCAAGGAGTGGATTCAGTCATTAGAATTGAGAAAGAGGCCTGAATTTTAGTGATGTAAAGTAGCAGTAAGGGTCTGTCATTGTCTGGATGTAGCGGGGAGAAGAAGCAAGAGCAGTCAGAGATGACCCCTTTTCAGGTATGTGTAACAGAGAGAATGGAGGTGTTGTCCACATATGAAGATAGCAGAAAAGTATAGGGAGAAATGATCAGAAGTTCAATTTAGACCATATTGAGTTTGAGATTTATAGATATCTATCCCATAGTGCCAAGGATAGTCGAGCGATAGTGGCTGCTACCCGCTCCTCAAACTATATATGCTGAGAAGAGGGGAATGCTGTTAAAGGCAGTAGCATGAAAGTATCCAGGATTGAACACTTGGCATGCTTAAATTGCTTTTATAGCTCTCTGTAGCTGATCAGAGTTTTCACCAGGGCATATGTTCCAGTGCTAGAAAATCTATGAAATCATCACTCTATATAAAACAGAATGCAATACTGGTTCTAGTCAGAAGCAAAATGGACTTGGGGGCTTTATTTAATATTCTGTGTGCATATTCTTAAAACATCAATGCACATATTAGATACTGCATTGCATTTCTGTGCGTAACCTCATGTTTTTAGTTTTTTTTCTGAAGTGCAAATACATGAGACACCACTGAAAAAACCTTTGGTTGCCATTGTACTGGTTCCTTAGCTTCTTTGATTGCTCATCATAGCAATTGTTTCTCTATATGCTTATGCATTCACTTTGTGGTGAAAGTTGCTGAGTGAGGCCCATCTTCCCTCAAGGGGAGAACCACTTCTCTTTTCACCTCCACCCCCACAGAAAATGTGTGTAAACAGGCTTTGTATCCAAACTATCTAACAAACTCCTACACTTATGACAAGCTGTATAGATTGAGTACAGTTCAAAAGTCTTGCACACATGGTCTCATTTTATGTCTGTATACACTTAGAACTTGATAGGCAGTATAAAACCATTAACTATGGAAGACACATGCAGTGTTCTACCATTTTAGTTAACAACAGAAACTTGTTTCACTTCAAAGCTAGTTTACAACAACCTCAGCTGGAACTGGTTACAAAGCAAGGACACACCTTGTAACTGCGACAATCTTTAACGCATATACACAAGCATGCACACTTCCTTACTAATTAAGTACTCAGTTTCAGAAAGTGGTAGGTTGACAGATTTGGGTCATTGCCCAAGAGGAAGTCTGTATGTTACTTTTCACCAAATCTTTGCTCAGCTGCCAGCTTTCTGCTCGATTATCATTGACAGCAGGAGTTGACCCTGCAAAGTCATTTTGATTGGACTTTTGGAATCTTCAATAGTAGTATGGATCACCATCTGATTGGCCCACATGAGCACCTCCAAGAAGAGGAACCATGCTGGATCACCCAGCAGATATAAGCTAAAAGTGCCTATCTCCTTCAGCCTGTTGTTTCCTTAAAGCCAAAGACACATGGAAGAGAGAAAACTAGGCTAGCCACCTGGGCAGCCTTCTGGTGACATCAAGTATATATCTTGGATAGGCATCTTTAACTGTCTTTCTTTTTTCTCAGAAACTTGGGTTGCCCACTAGCACACCTGGAAAATACTATAGTTTAATTAGTTAATTTAACAGTTACATTTCTGATTATTCCACTCTACAGTAAAGTGTCCTTACAAACACATGGTCTAGCTTCAGTTCCTTTTATTTACTGCATCTTTCAGAACAGGTGTATTTCACTAACTTGATAGCATAAGCATGTTTGATTGCAAACATTAGACTTACTACTTCACTTTATCACTTAAACTAAAAGAAATCAATATGAACACAACCCATTTCTTTTCTAAGAGGATAGCCCATGAGGTAAACCATCTCATTAAAGTTTGCAATATTTTTCCTAAAGCTGGATCACTTGTAGTTGTCTTGCCCTTTATACATATTTTAATCAGAATATTAGATTCCATGAAGTTCCCTGTTTACTGGTACATCAGATAATATCAGTGGTTGAAATTAATTTAATATTTAATCAATTCACTCTTTCACAGAAAGGGAATAAGGGGAAATCTCTTTAGCTGCACCAGCAGCCATTAGACCTTGGACTTTTATTCTCTTAGCCCTCTGTGATAGGTTTTCTACAAAGCCTTGATGCTTGAGAAATTACTAAATAGTAATAACTTATAATTTTGGGACCTTAGTTACTACATGTCTTTTTAAAGAAAGTTACTATATTGCTCTATATTGTCTTTTCAAACAAATTTTGAGTCCTTTACTTCTGAACAGTTACTCTCAGGAGCAGTTCCATTAACGTTAATGGAATTACTTGAATGTGTCTAGTCAGTGTCTATAATAAGTTCACAATCTGCAACTCCAACTACTTGCTATTCAGGCAATGGAGCCATCCCAATGCACTGGACTAGACCAAATGGAGTATTAAAGTTTGGGACACTTTCTTGATGGGGGGGGAAAATAACATACTTCAGGAGAAACTCATCATAAATATACACACATATGCCTATTATTTATCTTGTATGCTGAAAATTTCAATAGGGCTTGAACTCTCAACCCTCGTTAATTTTACATACTACCTAATCATTTTTGTAAGAACTTAATACAGAGCATTAGTTCAAAAAAATTCATACTCTTAGGCTGCTCCCTATTTTTCATAATGTATCTTGAATATATCCAGTTATATTTTGTTAATCCTTGCATCTTCAATAAAACAGATTATTTAAAAATAAATCAGTAAAAACTCCATACATTCATCTACTGTGAATTCCTGTGAAACTGTATTTCTATTTTAATTAAGAATGAATTAATCATACATATTAGAGATGGAAAAAATCTACTGGGTGATATCATCTCTGATCCTACATGGCTGCAGTCAGTGGGAATTTTGTCATTGAATTTAATCAAACCCTTTCTAACAATAGTGAGCACATATTCACATAGTGCTCCCATTGACTTATTGGAACTACTGGGGTGAGTGAGGGCTCACCAATGTGAGAAAGGATTGCACAATCTAGTCCAATATGAACAAGATGAAGGCTCCCATCAAATTCCCTGCTGATACTAGTTTGTTTTCTATTGTACATTTAATTCATGCTGAAGATTTATTTTGAAAATTACATTTAAAAAAAAAAAAGGCACCACACGAAAATTAGAATGGAATATTGCTAATACACCTTAGGGCAAAATTCACCTCTGTGCAAAGGGCTAGCATGAAGTCATAATGGGACTTACATGGTGCATAGGCTTTGTACCACTCCTCTGCAAGGAGTTGAAATTTGCCATCTAGTGAGTATCTGATGCATTTTAAATGACTGAATTTTGTGACTTTGCAAGCAATCAGACTATGAAGCATGTTGGAAGCTGGCAGGTAAGCCATCTGATCAGTTGGGCACTAGTCAGTTCCCCTGAAGAAGGTTGACTGGGGATATGCCCCTAATTAGCTGATCAGACTGGGAGGGCTCATGAATCAATTAGCCATCAGCTGAAGGGTATAAAAGAAGACACAGGAAAGCCATAAGGGGGAGTAGCTACACAAGCTGAGTTTAGTATGTACTGAGCTCTTAATGAGGGGAGACTTTTGTTTTTCCCCTGGTCCTGTGGGAAAAAGCTAATAGGGAAGAAACACTTTAAATACTTTGTTATATAAGACTATATTAGTGCTAGGACGATAAATAACTCAAATGAAGTTACCATTTACTGGACAGAGTCTGAATGGAAAAGCAGAGCATGTGGATGGAATGCACCCTGTTACACAAAGAAAGCTAAAGGCAAAATAGTACCATCTGTACTGCATTAATTACTCTGGTAAGTAAAGTTTAGTGTCCCTTGTAATACTTTGCACCATATTAGTAAATATGTGAAATATCAATTTTAAATTAGTGAAGACTTGGTAATATGAGTCTTGTAGCCTTTTGACTTGGTTTGGGTACAAAATGCAGGGGGTCATTATCCACAGGTTCTCTGGTTGTGGTTATGTGACATTTATTATAAAAAATTACATTGGTGAGTCACAAGAAGAAATATGAAGACTCCATTCAATACCTAAATACATACAAGTATAATAGCCATTGGATGGGGAAAAAAGTATAGCAAAAAGACCCCCCCTGTATTGTGTATACTCAAAACTTGATGGAGAGCTTGAGACTAGGGAAATACATGAGGTGATGGGAATAGTAAGTGGTGAAGCATCAGAAGTGGGTATGATGTTCAATGTTTCCACCATCTTTATTTGGTCCCAGACCCTTGCCCATGTTTGTCATTATGAGGGTTCTGACTTATCTTAAGATATTTGCATCAGTACATTTCCCAGAGGTTTGCTATGTAAGTTGTGGTTTTGCTCCATGGTTACGTACACCAAAAGCTCCCTAAAACCATACTTTTTTTAATCTTGTTTTGTGGCATATGGGTTTATCACAGACATATATGGTAAAGTCTTATTATATTAGGTCAAGCATTTAGGTTAAGTATTCAGCCTTATGCTACCTGATTAGGCCTTATACATTTTGCAAAGCCTATTTCAACTAATTTTACATTTGTTTCCCCTGTTTGCATTATACCCTTAATTATATCTATTCTCAGCATCTTGAAGCATGTTAGCTTTTCCCAACATATTGATTAGTTTGGTTTTAGACACAAATTTCCTGAGATCAGGTTGGGAAACAAGAGTCAAGAAGCCCTTAGCTCAGCATTCTAACTTGCTAAGAACTGGGGATAGGGCAGCCTTTCTGAATGCACATTATTGATCATTTGCTTTAGAAAAGGGTCTGTTATTGAGGTTCAGGTATTATGGGTCCTGCTAAATAATAAACACTTCTTATAAGTGCATTTGAACCTTCAGTTCCAAGAGAGAACAAATAGCACCTTAGAGGATCAGAAAATTTGATTCAGGACTGACTATGCATACCCTTACTTATGCAAGGAGTCAATAGAATACAATGGAACTGCATTATTTGTTTAAGGGTTTGGATCAACCCTTAAATTCTAGTTTATTTAAAAAAATAAACAAAAATGTTTACCCAGGATGAACAATTTTGTGATCATCTTCACCCTGATGGAAAATCAAATAGGCAAACAATACCCCATTTTTGATAAATTTTGGAATTGGATACATACATCTGTAACAGGGTCCTCAACCTTCTTTTGAATTATACCACACCTTAGAATTTCTTTAAGTGGAGTTCCTTCCCCCCAAAAAATCTGAGCAAGTGGCATTGCAACCTGATACTTGGCCTGGCATACTTTTACTATGATTACATAGTAATTGGCAGGCTCGCTGCGCTGCCCCACACCCTGAAAGTTTGGTATGACACCCCCCCCCCGGTTGAGAACTTTGGATTTATGAAGTCCACTGTTTATGGCTCAGTTTCACTGAGCCTTCACCTGACCCCTAAAGCCATAGGCAAAATTTTGTGTATCTTCACATCCCAGCTGCTTTTATGTGAAACCTCATATTTTATTGTGTGAATTGCACATGTGTGAAAACTGGATAGTCATGGGATTAGCTTACTTTATTGGTGTGTACAATTTTAGAGCCAAAAATTGCATCTTTGAAAATTAGGCCCTATCTTTGTGCACTTCTGCTGCTTTTAATCTATGTATGGGAGGCACTGTGGTTTAGAAGATAGGGCATTGGGCTGCGAGTAGGATTTCTGGGTTCTTTTCTGGCTCAACACTGGCCAGTTGTGACTTTGGGCAAGTTGCTGTATCTGTTTCCTTTTGTGTAAAATGAGGGTGGCAATACTTCCCTTTGTAAACTGTTTTGAAATCTATGTATGAAAAACAAAGTAATTCTTCTGAAAGGATACTTGGGATAAATCAGAAGGTGAAGTGTAGTAAAATTATAAAACTGTATGATTCTGGATTATGTAGCAATTATATTTCAGTAACATTGTATGTATTGTTGTATGTATGTATGTATTCCATATTCCGATACTGCAAGGTGGTAAATGCATCCTGAGAAGAGGCTCTCTGGATTGCAGGATTGGGCACTAATGTTACATACGCAATATTGTCAAAAGGACACTTGTGAAATATGCTAACAATCTGATCAGGATAGTCTCAATTTATGTCAAATTAAGACACCATACATTAAATAGACATTGCTAATTTACCATGTAAAATATTCCAGAACTCTCAACTGTGTAATCTTGACAATTATATCCTGAAAGATTCAGTTGCATTCAGATCATATTTTAATATGACATACTTAGAACCATAGCTTTAAAAGATCTTTAAAAGAGAGGTTTTCAGCCTAGCTGTAAGTAAAAAATTTCAATACCTAAAATTTGTTTAAAGGTCAATCTCCAAGTTGTGAAAAATCACTCCCAAGAAGGCTTGGTGTCTATTAAACAATTTAATACATGATCCAGTCCTAGCTATTCAGAGGTACAAGAGGGAATGGGCTGGGGTTTGCAAATCTCTAGCAGTTCTCAGGTAAATAACCAGGGTGTCTGGTTTGAAATTTTTTGTCAAAGAGACCATCAGAATTCAACAATCCATTGAGTGGCAGAATATTTAGACTATTGTGAGATTAAAGTGTGACTATTAGCAGGGCTACATGATGTTTCAGCCAATCATTCACTGCAGCGTTTCTAACTATTTGTTGTGTTATAATAACTTGTGGCCAACCCACAAGGACTGAATTATAATTTATTAATTTAAACCAAACTAAAACCTGAATTGTAAAGAACATTCTTTCAGATACATGTCTTTCGGATACACAAATATAGAGCTAAACCAAGGAGAGATGGCAAAGGACAGACTGCATTGTAAATCTTCTTGTACGTCTGAACAGCTTTTCTTCTCTGCTTGGTTTCTTTTCTTCTAAATCCAAAGTGTCTAGATTCTTAGATGTAAGAGGGCAACTGATGAAGTGGTCTGCATGAATCGTAGACTATCGGTGAGAACTTTTACTGTGAAACTATTTTACATGAATGAAAATCCTTCCCATGTAATAATAAAATACTAAAATCTTTTGTCTCTGCCTCATCAACTCACATTTTCAAATGAGAATTGAAAATTATTCCTTTCCTTTTGCTGCCACTCCCCATCTACTCAACCTTTTCTTTCTCTATGATGATATTGTAAATTTATAGCCATTTAATTTGAGAAACCATTTGGTGTATGTTTTGCAGGAAAAGTGTGACATAAAATCAAGTTCTATTAAATATAAGCCACAAGGCAAAATAAATTAGGAACTTCTAAACATGCTATATTAGGTTCATTAATGTTTGGATGGGTGCAAATATCTCAGAGTGCAGAGTCATTTAATAGTCCTTTAGGATTGACTCTTGTACCAGAAATTCAGAGAACTTTAAGATTGCCAGTGTCAATTATTCAGAGCTGCTTTTGAAACACTGCAAAGCCATTTTCCTTCTCTTGTTTGTAGTCTTTCCTCTCCTTCCTTGTCCCCTGTAACAAAGGAAGAGCAGAGGATTCCTAATAGAAAATGATTGCCAGGAGCGAGTTACAATGTTAAGTGTTGGGGAAGAAAGTAGGGGACTTGGACTATTGCAGTGTGTGATTGAACAGTAGTAGCACTGTCAAATGATTTCAGCAGGTAACTCCCAATTACATTCAGTGCATTCACTGATTTACAAAGTCCAGAGTGAAATGGTACTGGGGAAACCAATGACATGCTTAGGGCTAAAATAAGGAGAGGGAAATGAAACACTGGATGTTTCTTTTAAAGCGAAGTTTATGATGTAAAATCTACCACTGGTCAATCATATCCAATCTTTAAAAAGTTTGTTTAGCAGAGAATGGCTCAGCTGCTCTTGGAAATTGAGGCCTTGCTGAATGTGAGACATTAGAAGGGCTGTACTGTAATGTATCTTTGCTGCTGGAGGCCAGCACCAAGCTGTCTGTCAGGTGAGGTATTTTATCTTACAGGATACATTTTTATTCCAAAGTGGGGAGGAATAATGCTGAGTGGGTATATCTGATCTTTCTCTATGGCCCCTATCCATTGCTTATTAAAGAAATTTTCTTTCATAGAATCATAGAAGATGAGGGTTGGAAGGGACCTCAGGAGGTCATCTAGTCCAACCCCTTGCTCAAAGTAGGACCAACCCAACTAAATCATCCCAGCCAGGGCTTTGTCAAAATGCACCTTCTCCTCTAAGGATGGAGATTCCACCACCTCCCTAGGTAACCCATTCCAGTGCTTCATCACCCTCCTAGTAAAAAACTTTTTCCTAATATCCAACCTAGACCTCCCCCACTGCAACTTGAGACCATTGCTCCTTGTTCTGTCATCTACTGCCATTGAGAACATCCTAGCTCTTTCCTCCCTGGAACCCCTTTTCAGGCTGCTATCAAATCCCCCCTCATTCTTCTCTTCTGCAGACTAAACAAGCCTAGTTCCCTCCGCATCTTCTCATAAGTCTTGTGCTCCAGCCCCCAAATCATTTTTTCTGGAAAGAGTCCAGAGGAGGGCAATTTGTCCACATACTTTCTGTAGTGGGGCCCCAAATGTGGACACAATACTGCAAATGTGGCCTCACCAATGCTGAATAGAGGGGAATAATCACTTCCCCCGCTCTGCTGGCAATACTCGTATTAAAACAGTCCAATATGCTGATAGCCTTCTTGGCAATAAGGGCACACTTACTCATATCCAGCTTCTTGTCCAGTGTAACCCCCAGGTCCTTTTCTGAAGAACTACTGCCTAGTCATTTGGTCCCCAGTCTGTGCATGGGATTCTTCTGTCTTAAGTACAGAACTCTGCACTTATTCTTGTTGAATCTCATCAGATTTTTTTTTTTTTTTTTGGCCCAGTCCTCCAATTTATCTAGGTCACTCGGTATGCTATCCCTACCCTCCAGGGTATCTACCACGCCCCCCCCATCTTAGTGTCGTCTCTGTTGGCCAGTGATAAGGGCTGCAAGAACAGGATGACTCAGAGGCACAGTGTGTAGCAACAGCAACTTTATTCGAAGCAGGGTGTCCACTCATTCCAACTTCCAGTGCTGGGGAGTGAGACCTGAGTCTAGGCAAAGTATGTGCATATATACCCATTTACATGCATCTGGGCCCTCCCTGAGGAAGATAGTGTGTCCCTATATTTTTACCTTAAGGTCTTGTCCTGTGCATACACTTAGACCACCCCTAATTTTTATCTTTTTATGCTGACATTCTGGGCTTCAGTTCCTTTCCACTGTATGTTTGTGGTTAGGGCATTTCCCTTGGCCTCTAGCAAGACCATTGGCTGTGGCTAGATATCCACTACCCCTGAAAACTTCTGAAGGTGAAATCCACCCCATCCTCCAGATCATTAATGAAAATGTTGAACAAAACCGGTCCTAGCATTGACCCCTGGGGCACTCCGCTTGCTGCCAGCTGTCAGCTAGACATCAAGCCATTGATCACTACCCGTTAAGTCCTAAGATCTAGCCAGTTTCTATCCACCTTATAGTCCATTCATCCTCCCCATACAACTTTAACTTGCTGATAAGAATGCTGTAGGATACTGTATCAAAAGCTTTGCTAAAATCAAGGTATATCACATTCACTGCTTTCCCCACATCCACAGAGCCAGTCATCTCATCATAGAAGACAATCAGGTTGGTTTAGCATGATTTGCCCTTGATGAATCCATGCTGACTATTCCTGATCACCTTCCTCTCTTCCAAGTGCCTCAAAATGGATTCCTTGACACCCTGCTCCCTGGTTTCTCTGAGGACTGAGGAAAGGCTGACCAGTCTGTAATTACAAAGTTCCTCCTCCTTCACTTTTTTGAAAATGGACACTATATTTGCCTTTTTCTTTAATCCCACTCCCATTGGAAAGCCAATGGGAATTGCATTAGGCCGTATATTAGCATGTTTATGGTACCACAAGATCTCTGTTTTTGTATTAGGGCTAATATCACCTATAGACCGCAACCCCTTAAAGGCTGTATGATCACATGCATTTTGAAGGTTCCATAAATTCTTTACACCAGAAGCAGCTATCATATCTCTGTTTAGATGGAGAAACCGAGGCATTGATTTATAAGTTGTGTAAATTTGTGTAACCATATTTAACCACTTGAAATAGTACATTTTGAGCAGGGCTGAAGGTAAGGGGATACATTCTGCATGACAGGATGAATCAAACTTGTGGGCTAAAAATAGTAGTGTGGACATGGCTGCACAAGCTAGCCAACTGAGTTTGAACCCACCGTGTCAGGCAGGCTTGTACTCAGCTGGCTAGCCATGCCGCCACCTGAGCTGCAGCATCCACACTGCTATTTTTAGTAAAGTTAGCATGTGCCATCTGTCTGGACTGGGAAGTGCATTCTCAGCTGCATTGTAGACATGCCCTCTAACTCAGTCTCTGTACAGTATTGCACTTCTCTCTGCCTGTCATCTCTCTGGTTGGCAATCCACCATCTCCAAGTCACTGTCCTTCAAAGCAACTTCTTTTTTTCTTCCAATCTCTCTTCTGTACCTCCCCTTCTCTCTCTCTACCCATTGATTCCTCAAATGTTTTATGTTAGTCAGGCCTATAATTTCAGTGCACTCTCTGACTTTTCCTTCCATTTTCAATGTCTTGCCACTTCCTCTTTACTAGCTCAAAACTGTATGAGCCCTTGTCTGCTCCCTGGTCCTTTTCTGCCTGGATCCTCCCTCTGGTCTCCCTCGCTTGCTCTTCTCCCTACTCCACTCTGTCCAAAGTGCAACTACTTTTCCCCTTTCTGACCACATCTCTATCCCAAATTCCTCCACTGAATTCCTGTCTCATAGTACATCAAATTTGAGGCTGTCATCACAAGATATTATGCAATCCCAACATTGCTTGCACATCTGCTCTTTTTCCTCCTACTCCAATTGACTTTCGCCTATTCTGTTCTTTATTTTGCTGCTCCTTACACCCGGACCACTGATCATCTCAGCCTTACCCCCTCCCCCAATTCACCAATATCACATTTCCTTCTCCTAACTTCTTCAATTAGGCACTTGCAGTAATTCCTCCTCTCTATCTTATCAGTCTGCACATTCTTCTGCTCCTGAACTGTTATCCCATGTCTCACTTTATTTAGATTAGAAAGTCTTTTGGAGCACAGATCATGCTTTTCTATTTTTATGTAAAGCACATGTAAATTAACAGTACAACATAAATGATTTTCAATAATTATACAAAAGGTGGTATTTTTCAACATAGAAGAGTGATCTATATAAAGGAACCGTTGCAAATGGTGGAAGCAGATTTATGAAAGACTGCCACTTCTTGCAGTCATCTTTCCTCTGATCCTCACTCCGCCTCTGAAAGGCTGCTCAGCATGTGAACTATTATAGCATAAAGCTGTATGGCTGCAGGAAAACACCATCATATATTTTAAATCTCAGCGGTTTGCAATATGTATATATTTTTTTTCTCCAGGTGACTTCAAACATAATATGAAATCACTTACTGGCATGTGTTTGCAGTGATTTTTAGGATCTTTGTCAGACTCTAATGAGTTCTTCTTAGGTCACCACTTGCTTTCATACAATGGGACATATGCCAGGTTTAGACATTTAATTTAAAACTTAACTAATATACATATTTTTCTTGAATTTCAATAAACTTTTTTCTGTGACACTAACTGATGACATTGGATTTTTCTTGTGAAGGAATAAATGGTTATACAAATAATTGGACAATAGGGGAATAGTGACTCCAGTAGAAAAAATATACTGCTCAACATTTATCAGGACCCTTAAATCCATTTCATCGCTCTTCAGTTTATTTTAAATAAAACTGATGAGATGTCTATTGAAATAATATTCCCTATAGCCGTTACTGTTCCATGAGATGCTGCTGCTTTGGAACTTGTAAACGTCCTGGGAAAGTATGGAAACCAATCAATTTGACTGGTAGGATTAGAAGTGCATCTTTAGGGTGGGAATACTATCATTAAAAGCCATCTTTTGGTTAATTCAGGTATGTCTACAACTTCTTTTAAGAAGATTCTTGTCCGTCTTTGGCCAGTAGAACTGTGGTTCCTTGGGAGACTTCAGGGTGGGTGGAGGAAAGAGTTTTAAAAGAATGAGGAAATAAAAAGACAAGGGCTAGTTGGTGAAGAGGAGGCTGCACGAGAGGAGGGGTGGAAAAAGAGTACCTGAACACTTTGCTCACCCTCTCCCAAAAAGAAACTAGAGCAGTCCTGGGGAGAAACACCTCTATCAATACCATTCAGTGACTGCTTCTCATGTAGTCAGAATTCAAGCCATACTATTTCCTTCTGCCTCTACCTGCATTTCTCACCACTCCCCTTTATGTAGATAGCAGGGCAGGAGAGAGGGCAGAGGGGAAGCACTGCTGGAGAGTTAAAAAGGCCAAGTCCGGCAGGGACCCCTAAATGTGCAAAACTAACAAATGTTTCCAAAAAGCACCAAGAATGGCTATTTACTTACCTAGCCCTCACTTTTCTGAACCGGGAGAGTGAATAAAAAGAGTGCAGTCAACCCTTAGAACTAGAAGGAAATAAGGATATTATAAGAAACCCTGGCTTTTTAAAGTTTGAGTCTCTGTTGCTCTGAATATGCAGCTTTCTGCTGTGTTTCCTAATATCACTGTCATGCAACTTCCCCTCCCCCCAAATCTTGACAGCACATACTGTTAAATACATCTGGAACATAAGAAGCAACCGCCCATGTGAGGGGCCCTAATGATATTTGGCCAACTCCAGAGATGACTCTAAAGACATCTGACCAGATGTAACTCACCACCTTCTGGGATTAGTATAAATTGTACTTTAATTTATAAGGGTGTGCTTTAGTTATCTATCTTTGTAAAGATTTCCAAATATTAATTAAACCATTAGTACTTGACAGAGCACACTGGCCCATCTTTCTTTCCTTGAAAGAAACTTGTAGGAGCCTTTTTTTCTTAAGACCTATATTAAGACTTGCAGAGTAGATAAACCTCTTCATAGTTTTTTTGGTTTTTTTTTTTTCCCCCAAAGATGCATGATGTCATTCTTTGCATGTCTTGTGCAGAGGGAATGGTTATCTGTGGTGTACAGTCCTGATGAGTTTACCAGTGTATTTCAAAGCTAACACAAATAATTCCATTTCCAACAAATGTGAATTCCAGGGCTTTTATGACTACCTCTAAGGCTATCTAATGTTATTCACTGCAGTGCATAGATGTTGTGTTATTCAACATATGATGAACTTAGTCTCCTTTATATTCATCGCCACTTACAAATTTGTAGCTTACACTCCCTTATACATAACCTGTGAAGTTGGCTCATTGAATCCAGTTGACTCTATGGGAGCTTAAGTAACTTAGCTGCTGATGTCTGAAAGACACAGGTGTATTAGGATAAGTAATTACAAGGAGGTTGAAAGACAATGCAAGTTATTGTGGTAGTGGGGCTGGAAACCACTGCTCACTCCCATTGCTGGTGGCTATTTGGTCTGGAATGTTTAAGATATCAAAATTCATGTTCCAAACTTAAAAACTTGCTGGAGGATAAGATAGGACAAGCAGTAAAATAGCTTGACAATAGCTTTTATGAATGAATCAAAGATAGTCAAATGACGACCAAAAAAACCCTGTTGGCTCACTTTATGTAAGCAGAGAAAATTTGATTAAATAAACTTGCTGGAGGTAGGCAAGTCTTGGTACTACCTAGTTTTAACGATTTTAATGTAGATAAACGTGGTTTAATCTATTCCCACCTTGCTAGATATTTTAGTCAACAGCAGTCCCTTTAGTGCTGTAAGGTAACAAACGTTCTTCAGAATTTGTGCAGGGATAACCCAAAAGACATCAGATATTGGCAAGCTGGAGAAGCAAGTAAGATAACAAAAGCTAATGCAGGCTTGTTACGTGATAGTTTATCAGCCCAGGCAAATGAGACACAGCCTAAATAAGAATTTCCAAAAGCTACAAAATATATTTTTGCATATTCTTTCTTTAATTGATATATGCTGATTGAAGAACTTGATTTAAATGTCAACTCACTCCATCCAGTATCAAAACGTGACACCAGACACTTTGAAGAATGTAGGGCTGAGTGAGGCTCAAATCTTTGTTATAGCTAATAGTGCCTCAAGAAACTGCCTTGTTACCATGGCAACTTATCACACCCAGAAGTCTCTTTAGAAGGGTGTTGCTGTGGTAACCACAGCTTGTTGATCCTGGGCTGGATTATAGTCGTGAAACCCAGGCTACAGGAAGTCTGCAGGGGGCAGAGATGGGGCCTGCATCTCACCCTGGGGAAGGACTCATGCATGTGTACAAGGAACCACCCTCGTGCCCTGGGCCTGCCTTGTGCTCTGCACTGGCCTGGGTAGTGGCAGTGGTGAGGGCTCCACCTCCCAGGTCTGCCTACAGCTTCATCATTCTATGAATGATTTTAAAAGTTATTAAATTATACATTGGGTGGGGGTGGAAATAACTTTTGTGTGAGCTGAGCTGTCAAAGTCAAACTGTCACTGGTTTATAGAGCGTATTGGACTGAGAATGAATGGGACCTACCTATTTGTTGAACACTCAGCTTTGGGTCAGATCTCAGCTGATATAAATTGACATAGCTCCACTGAAATCAAAGGAGTTATTCACTTCACACCCAGCCACAAAGACCCATTATAACTTAAAAAAAATCATTACATTCAAAAGCTGCTGACAACGTACATCACAAAAAAAGCTAAAAGCAGCGACAAGCTCCAGAGATGATCCCTTGCTTAAAATGGGAAGGGACACAAAAAGCTTTCACCACTTCACCCAATGTTAATATCAGATAAAATGGAGACTGGTCTAATTTTCACAATGAGCACCCAGAGAGATGATGGCCAGTGGACGGAATTCTTCAGGTCCATATTGCAAACGAATGTTCACTGGAGTTAGGTTTGAGTTGGGGGCACTTCCATGTGCTTACAATACGATGAGTTTTTTTTTAGGAAGGGTTTTTCTCATAAATTCTCTGAAATTTATCTGAAGTTGGCAAACTGTTTTTCTGTCATGTGAAGGAGATGGTACGTAGTTAGTAAAAGCAATTTTCACCTGTGGAAAATTAGTCTTCTATATATAAACAAACTATTGGAACATCTGATAGTTGGGTTTTATTCTTTAAATCTTGTCACTCCCTTAGCAATTTCTGGCATTTTAGGATTATTTTTATTGCTAGAATTAAAATTGTCGGGCTGAAAGCTAATTTCTCCAAGAAGCTAAAATAAACCATAAAATGCCATTCTAATTTGAATGAGTTGACATAATCCTTTATTATGATGAATTCCACCGTGCAGCTGAAGACCTCTTATTTATGTCAGCACTGGTGGCTGGTGCCACTAGCCTTTTGACTGGTCAGTGGAGGAATATACAGTTATCAGCATTGTTAGGTTTCAGTTAATCAGATCTCAATCTTTCACACCTTTGCCAGTAATATTTTTAATGGGTTACTGTAATTATATAAAGAGTGCTTGTGAATGTTGAGACCCTTTGTCCCATTCTACTCTGGGTATGACCAATGGAGCACAATTCCTTTAATTCTACAGTGCAACTATTGTTGGATCACTGATCTTGAGACCACAAATCTCTGAGTACCATATTTCTTTCTTTGCTTGGTTTGGAATCTGAAGTTGCAACTTAACCTATGTTTTGTTTTGTTTTTAATATAAACTAGTTCAGTGGTGTGCTTTAAGTATTTGTCAACCCTTGTTAAATTGAGCTGCAGTGAATTGACTAGTTAAAAGGAACTATGAATAATATCTTCTGTGAATATCCACAGTTATGCACTGTAGAGAAACTTCTGAGGGGCTCAGGGGCTGGAGTTCACTAATTACCAGCAAGGCAAGGTTAGACTTGTAGAGTCTAGGAGTTTGCTGGTAAGGAAGACAGACTGGAGTGGCAGAGAGCTGACATAGTCTAATCACCAGCAAAGGTCACTCATAATGAGTCAGAGAAGTAACAGTAGCTCACAGCTCTGGGTATCCCCAGCAGCATGTGACACCAGCCAAGGTGAATATTCTCTTCAAATACACCTATAGAAAAAGCAACAGCAGAAATCTGTATAAAACACAAGCCAAAGCAGTGCACAAAGACTAGAAAATAATATAGATATCACCGAAGGAGCTGTAGGAGCTGCTGAAAGAGGTGATAGAATTTTAAGTAGACAAATTTTTATTTTTACTAACTAGCAAGCTTGCACCAGCTGGTGGCCCTGTTATGGATAAACAAGGAAAGGCCTTAGTAACAGAACAAAAAAGTGATTGACAGATCACTTTCTTGGACTGATTTAGCAGCACTTAAGAAACTATTGACTAATCTAGCCAGTCAGAACTAATGTGACATCTCTTATCACAAACAAAAGTGAGAGACAATAAAGTTAACTCAGGAAAGCTGCAGTGGTGAGCCAGTGGGAAAATGTGCAAAGTTTTGTGGTGAGACCATCGATATAATCACCAAAGTATGGGTGCAGGAAGAGCCTCTAGAACAATGAAAAAATGGCATAGGTCATGATAGCAGAGAGGTGACCTAAGCAACTGCAATAAACTGGAGAGCTGTTAAACTCCTTTCAGTGTTCCTTCAGAAGACTGCCTGCCTTAAGTGGAATAAAGGAAGCATTTGAGATAAAGCAAAGTGAAGAGCAGTCGGAGTTTTAACCTGGAAATCTTGTCTACTAGATTTTCAACCTAAGAAAATCATCAAGCAAAGACCACATCAAATGGCAAAATTCACTCTTCAGAAATGTGGTAGTGGCTTTTGTTTTTTAAAGAAAAAAACATTTGCCACTCTCCATGGTTTATTCTTGACCATCTTGAAATATTACAATATGCCAACAAAAATAATCAAGGGCTTTATGTCCAGGTGCAGCTTGCACAGATAACATACATGTCTATTTGGGCAAATGGTTTAACAAACATTGGTGTCCAAGAAGGATGCATTCTCTCACCTTTCCTGTGGCATTCTCATTGATTTTTGTTATGAGTGTAGATGGATATAACAGACCTGATTTAAGATTTAACAGTATACTAAATTTAGATTTTTGCTCATGACATAGGTCTAAGTGATAGTTCAACATGCAAAGACCAAAAGATTGTCTAGCATTTCAAAAAAGGAGTTAGTTTTAAAAAAATGTAGTGAGAACCAATGCAACTCCTAACTTGAACATTGTTAGAAGCAGAGGAACAAAAGAGGTGAATCAATTCACATATTTTAGCAGTAACATGCAAGCTAATGGGGTTATCTAGAGAGAATGATTTCAGGAAGTAGCGGAGTAGCAGCTGCATCCACCAGCTCAAACAAGATGTGGTAACTGAAAATCTACAACTGAAAAACTAAACAAATTTTTCAACTCAGATGTTTCCACCTTAACATAGTGATGTGAATGCTGGAAATCACCAAATGTATAGACCCCAAAATGTCTTCAAAAGCAAATGCCTCAGGAAAATACTAAGTATTAATTGGAATGAATTTATAACAAATGCCAAGATTCATCAAAATTCCACAACCGGTTGTCTCCAAAGTTATGCAGAAGAGAAAATGGACGCAGCTGGGATATAAGAATGAAGCCAGGATGTCTGCCTGCCTTGGCAGGCGTGCCATTGGGCAGCTGAAGGAACACTGTAAAAAGGACAAACAAAAAGAATCCTTCAGTGGAACAGTACTTGGAGAAAAAAACTTATGGGTCTTAACAACACAACATGCAAAGAGTGGCCCAAGACAGTTAGGGATGGTAGGGCATGAATAAGGCTTCCAAGGATGATTGGCCTAGAAAGGATTCAAATTCCATACAAAATGCAACTGAGAAGACCATTAACTTACCCTGTCGATCTGTCCACTTCTCTCTTCTATGAATTCTACTACTGGCTCTTTCTTCCCCACTGCATAAAGTTCAAACTTTGTCACCAGTTTGAAGGCCTTAAATTAATCTCCCCACTCCCTACTTATGCAGCCTTTTATAGCATTGCTCTATTGAGCAATCAGTTCTGTCACAATCATCACCATGCTTTATTCCATATGAACCCTGCAACTGCTTGCACTCCCCCCAATTCCCCTTCTAACAGTCTCTCCCAGCTCCTTCAACTCCTGTCCTTCCTTACTGCCTCTTGGCTTCAGAATATTTACATCTGTTCATTAAGGGCCCCTATTCAGCAAAGCCTTTCAGGATATTCTTAGTTTTAAGCACACACTTAAGTTCTGTTGAAGTCAATGCACGTATTGCAAAGAGATCTTAAAATTAAGCATGTGTTTAAGGGCTTTACTGAATCATGGTCATACACCCTTCCTTAAAACACATTTATAGAATGCAGGCCTTCATCTGTGATTTTCCCCAGGATATCCGTATGGCTTCAGAATTTGTGCCAGAGTATCATGTATCTGAACTACATAGCATGAGTCTGATGTGAGTCCTGATGCTGCAATCATGAACACGTGAACTTACTCATGTTACCTATCTACATTAGTAACTTTACTATTTGGAGGGTTGGATCCCTAGATTGTAAAATCAGTGGGGCAGGAATCCTCCCTCTTGGTGGTGGTGGTTTTTTTGTTTTTTTTTTTAAACTAGCGCCATTCACTGAACTTTCAGTAAGTGTAGAATCTCTTGTATTGACAAAAACATAAAATTAGGACAGTTTCCTGGATGCTGCAGTCATGGCAAAGGAGTATGCAGTGGCCCAGCTTGATTAACTCAGTTTTCTCTCAAAGTTTGAGAAGGATGGTTTTTGAGGTTTTGATATGGCCTGTGGAATTGATCACCTTATTTATGATTTTGTGAGGGACCCATAGGAAGCAGACATCTCTATAGATTTTGGTAACTACAGAAGCTATATTTCCCTCCTGTTAGTAAAGAACAATATTTCTCCCTGCCAATATTTAATAATAATAATATGATCTCCATTTGATGTCAATTAGCACAATTTAAATTTGGCTCCACATTTGGCCTAGCTGACTTGTGTTCCACAAGGACACCAGTAGTGATAAGTAGCATGTTAGGGTTATTACTTTCCCAATAATATCTATGCTACTGATTGTGAACCTCTGGCTCATCTAGTTTCATCCCACAGCTCTGCTGTTGGTCACAATCTTAAAATAGTGAGGTTTGCAAAACTGAGTCTGGGCTGGTTTTGTGTGTGTAAATCCTGCCTGGTTTCATGTCAGTTTTTTGTTGAATTTCCCTTTGAATTTTTAAGTCCCTGAGAAACAAAGTTGGAAAACAAGTTCACGTTAAACATGGCCCTCTGCTTTTTGTACAACTCCACACTTCCTCAGGTCTTAACCTAATGAGTATAGGCAATAACTTTAGGTTCTGTGGTGAAGATACTCCATGTTCATTAAATGGATCTCATACAAACTATGTCCTGCGAGAACCTTGCTTTTTCCACAGTAGATGCAAATCCCTTCCACAATCTTTGAGGAGTCAGGAATTAACTTCAAGAACAATTGCTTTGCTCAGCTATAAATACTTTTATCAGGACAGAGACAAAAATATCAGTATAAAGGATTGTTCAGGTGCTCCTAGGAGGACTCTCAAATACCTTTCTCTAATTCAATGTACTGAGTCTCTAATGTCTAAATATACAGACTGATACTCTCTAGTCCCATTCAGAGTCCAAACAGCATCCAACTCCAGTCTCTTAGGTCCAGATCCACAATGGAATTTATCAGGGATATAACGTAGCTATAGTGGTGCAGTTGGGCTATGCTCCAATCAGGAGAGGCTACTGTTAGGCACCATTGCAATTATGTTCTGATTTTCCACGAGGGTTAGATAAGCAACATTTCCCATTTTTTGGGGAAGGGGCCGCTAACCTAATTCTTGCTCCAAGACTCACTAGGGCCTTGCTAGGTTCTTGGTATTTAGGCTCCTAACTTTATTGACTTGAGTTGAAGTCAGTGGAAATTGAGAGTTGTAACAGGTTCATTCAAGGCCCTCCTCTGTTCAGGTCCTCTGTGCCCACAAACCGCTCAGACCTCAGCTTCATGTTCTCACCAGTGCAATTTATTTACAAGTTGCTTGTCCTCCACCTTCTATGCACAAACAGTCCAACTTAGGGCTCATAGGCCTTGCAGTCTCCACCTCCACTCCTCCCTCCTCTGTGGCTTTTTCCTTTCTAGCTTCCCCCACCCCCAATGGCCTTCATGTTAGCCAGTGGCTATAAAAGGCTCACAAGCCCAGCAGCCGCTCCCTACTGGCCCACTAAGTGCAGGTTTACTCAGCTGGCTCCAATTCTTCCTTAATTAGGGCTCACGTGACCAAGGGCTGACTCCCAGCTTTCTTTGTCTAGCATCCTGTCACAGGAGTCTAAATAACTTTATGGATTTGGGCCTTAGTCCCAAAACAGGGTATGTTCTGCCCAGTGTAGCAAGCTTGGACATCAGTCCAAGATATCAGTCTCTTCTGGGCTGCCTGGTGTCCATGCTAGTGGCTGCCATGCTGGTCAGAGCTCCTCTGATGCATCTGGGCTGGTCTTCCAGACAAGATGCAAATGTGCCTTAGCCTGCTCCCTAGGCCCATTTCCCTGACCCAGGGGTCAGGTGTTATTCAGGCCTCCTCCAGTGGTGGTCATAGCATATATTTTTGCTGGGCCAGCAAGTTGGCCTCAAACCAGTCAGGTAGCCTGTAAAAACATTGTTCAAGAGCTCTGAAGGGCAGAGCTCTTGCACTGGAGTGGCATTCCTCTCCTCTAGTGAGAAGTGGTCTGGCAGGAAAAAAAGTCAGGGGTGAGGATTTCTTCCCAGTCCTTTAGCCATCTGTGGCTCTGGGGTCAGTTCCCCATTCTGACTGCTTCCTAATCAATCCAAGGCTTGTGAGAGTAAAGGTGGTTCTTTGACATTGCGACCATGTACATGCAGGACTTCACACTTCCCAAATCTTCTCATAACTTGGGCAACAGCACTTCACTTCACTTTGGTTCCAGAAAAACTACCCCTTAATAGACAGAATTTCATGGACTGATAGTGAGAGAGAGTGACATCCCCTCCTCCCCTACATCTTTGGGTAAAACTGCTTCCAGATACGATAATTTCAGTATTAACAGATTGCCTGACACCTCTCCCATAAGAATTGTTTCTTGCTTGTATAAATATATTGTAATTGTTTGGCTGCATGTTGCTGTTCTCGGAAGACTGCCCAAATATCTTCCCGTTTTTAATCTTTTCTGTATCAAACCCTTATCTTGCACATGCTTTGGGTCACAGTTACCTTGAGCTACTTTGCATGTTTGTTGTGCATCTCCTCTATTATTATCTTTTCCCTCTTTCTTTCCTCCAAAGCAGCAGCAGCACTTCTGCTGCTGTTTCCTTGGCTTAGACCCAATTTCCATTTCCTGCCAAGTGCCATAGATCCTACAAAGTGCTTGTTTTGCACTTGTAATTTTGCTGTTTAATATAAAAGAACAGAATTTGCTCTGGAGCTCTTCCATAAATAGTATAGAATTTCTCCTAGATCTCCCACTGATTTGCCAAACTGATTCAAGTCTGTTATCAGAGATACATAAATTGACACTTTTTCCTCTTCTACTTGAACTATAATTTTTACACAATTTTTGTATAAGCATTTATATTCTGAAGGGAGAAAATATTTTCCTATTATACACTAGCACCCAGTATTCTGTTCCCTTCCTCTTTTATGTTCAAACCGAATTAAAGCTGTGTAACAAACCAACAAAAAATCTGGATATTGGGAGTTTAATAGATAGCCGACCTTAAACCCTTTTTAAAAAAGGGGAAAAAGTCTGCTTGCCAGATGACCTCAGAATACCTTAATAAAATCAGGTGTGCACAAACTCTGAACTATCTAAACAAAATAACTTGCTCTCTTCCAAACCACCCCCAACACAAATACCCCGAAGACAGTAATTTAAATTATAGATTCATGTCCTGAACAATTTTAATCTAACAAATCCATTTTTAGATACATAAGTATGGGGACATGATACAGTTTAACACTGAGTAGTAAGGCTTTTAAAAAATAATTTAAGATCCCAACTCACTCACAATACTATAGAGCTGGTAAATGATATAATAATTTTGCTATCATGCTGGAGGAAGGTGAGTGGGGGTGGGGAATGTATACAAATATTTGTTGCAAAAATAGTTGATTGCCCCACTGTTCTTCACATAAACATATGGAAAACTGTGCAAATACTTAGGGTCAGATTTTCAAAAGGCCCAGCCTTGACAAGTGGTGTTTCTGCCTGTTTCTGCCTGTAATATTTGCAATTGCAAAATGGAATTCTAGCTGCAATTTGCACCCCTAATACAAATATATGTAAAAATCAGAGTGACTATCTTTTAATTACCTATTTGTTGATCAGGTAGTTGAAGCAATGATGCTCTAACTGCACTGGATGGTGGTGTGATTAAAGCAATAGTCTGGGACACAGGAGATCTGGGTTTCACATATTCTGCTGGCATAGACTTCCTTAGGCAAGACACTTATGCTGGAATTTTCAAATGCTTGTGCTGAGCCCCAGCTGGCGAGCACAACAGTTCTCTTAAGCCTGTACATGTTTAGATGTCTAGGTGATTTTTTGGAATCTGTCTGCAGTTGTGCTGAAGTTTTGTTTGTTTGTTTGAGTGCTGAGTACTTCAAGAAGACCAGGACTCTGGAGTTAGCATACTTTCTATCAGAGCTTGGAATACTAGAGATGAGCCAGATACCTTGGAGAGCTGCTAGGGCAGACAATGCTGCTTTCAGAAGTAGGAAACCCACTCCATGGAGGGAGAGAGAGACCAATAGACCTGAGGTTAGTCTATATATAGTATTTGTATCAAGACTCTCTGGATTTTGCCATTACTCCTAGGTCCTCAGCAGATCAGCCATGCGCTTACTGTTCCAAAAATGAGTCTGGCTTAATATGGAGTGAACAGAAAAGACCACTAAAATGCAGACAGTACAGATTTGCACAAGACCACATGTATTCATGACATCGGTAGAATGCACATGCCAGCTAATATCTGGCATCTCTCTCAGGAGACAGATATCTTCTAAGGAACTTGGTTCTTCACCCATCATAAACCTTCTAGCAGTTCTGAGATCACCATTGTGCCCTTTTTGAACAGTCTCAGACAGTATTTGGTCTTCTAAAAAAGAGAGTCAGGAATCTGCATCAGAATGGAGGCAATATGCACCCCCCTCCCCCATATTTAACAAGCTATTCCTGGTAAGCTGGATGGTTTATTCCACAGCCATTAGATGTAGGATATCTTTTGTCTAGGGGGGCTGGTATTAATGACAACATGAACCCAACAAATGATGGATCTGGGAATGATGGGCCTCAATAGCAAAAAAAGGATGAACAGGATTTAGAAGCTGGTGGAAGAAGTCAGTCACTTTTACTAAGCCTAAGGGAACAGGATGATAGCCCATGCTTTTTCAGGTAAGCAGTGAGGAAGAAATGAATAATAGGGCAAATAGTCAAATTCTGATAAGATGTTACATGTATGTACGTATTACAATAGGTAATAGGCTCACAACAATAGGTGTTGGATTCTCAAGATCGTGTTTAGAAAACATTGCCATCGGGAAAGAAAAGGAGCAGGAGTGAGGGTGTCAAGCCCCTTGATTTGATCAGGGCTCACCATGAATAAGTAGATCTTAAGTTTACACAGATCAGAGGTTTGGTGGCTTATCTACGATAACACAGCAAATTAGTAGAACAGCCAGGAGCAGAGCCTCTTCTAATTATTAGACCACTTAACTGGGTTCCATCACTGCACAATCTAAACCATAAGAAAAGACTGTTAAGCGTTATAAAATGCTGTCGTTAAAGCATTATGAAGAATTTGTCTGTAATATTGATTTAAAAATGTAACCAAATAAACCATTAAACAGATTGGGCCAAGCTTCAGCTAATGTAAATTGATGTAGTGTCATGAACTTCAACAGAGAGATGGTGAATTGCAGCAACTGAAAATCCAGCCCTTGAATGTGTTGCAAAACGAACGACTTGTTGGATATTAACCACATTTGATTTTATTTTTAGTATTTACAGACAGACAAAAATTGAAATCCCAGACTTCAGAGCAAGTAGTTGCTGCTTTGAACATTGTAATGGAATCATTACAAATACCATGCTGGTATGCAATTTACAATGCAGCTTTTGCAAGGTGAGGTGGACAATGTATTAAGCGATTAGATTTCCATGGCGGGTAGAATTGAGATTGACATATTTAATTTTCCACTTATAATATGTGCATGGCGAAACATCCCTATTATTAAAGTGTTATTAAAAGTATGGAAGGTATTTGTGAGGAGACTGACAGCATTCAGTAACATTTAATGTTTTTAACTTTAGAGGTTCATACAACAAATCTGTTCCTTCCTTCCTTCCTTGGAGGGAGGAAAACTCACATAAAACATGCAGAAGTGAATTGAGGTGAAGTGGCTTCCACTATCCTCATTTTTCATTGAACAGCAGAAAATATAGCCATGTGTAAAACCTATATACATTTTTAGGGTGTAAGGTCTAGTGGCCCCAGGCAGCTTTTTAACTTTCCTTGTTTGCTGATTTATAAGGACTGTGTGTGTTTGAGCACAGGTGCAATTGTTTCCCCTATTTCCTTGATCCTCTCCACTCCTTAGTTCCGCCATTTGGTGTGTAATGTGGAGGTAGCCATGGATTTCTAAGAGGGAAAAGAATTCACTGCAATGATACATAGTCTAGATAGACATGTTAAATTCCTCATTTTTACACAGATGCAAAAATCACACATGGAAGATGAATATAATTTTCAAAGGGTTGGTCTATTGCTGCTGAAACCTTAAACTCTCCTTTTAGGTTCTCTTTTGGAATCAGCTTTTTCACTGTTAAGCAATTGTCATATCATTGTACAAAATAATAGGTGACGAGCTTAAAATGTAGTTGACAACATCCCTTGTACTGGCAAAACAAAGCTTTGCAGCCGTATAATGAACCTTAATGAGAGGGGCTTCCCCTGATACAGTAAAAGCATCTAACACTGAATTGTGAGGTTAATATGCTCTTCACTGGAAAAAGCTTTTGTCCTCCATGCCTATGATCTGCTGTGCATTTCAGACTATCCACTCTCACAAATTTGCCATTTGTACTGGAAGTTGTCATTTATTTTATCAAAATATGGGTTTGAATGCAGCTTTTCATCTCAAAGAAAATAATTTCTGGAAGAATGAGCAGGGTGAATGAAGGAAAATTCAATTACTCATTCACAATCCCATTTAGTGAGATTCTGCTTTTGTCTTTCACAACAAGAAGAGAAAATTTACACAAAGGGAAAGGAGCACCTTGCTTGGATAGGAGCATTCCTCCCACCTAGCTACCAGAGCAGCATATTTCCTAAAAATTACTTTACACAGATGATTTTTTGGTGGGGAGAAATGAAATAATGAAGAGATTTTTACTATGAAAATATCCTAAATAACTCATCCTCCTGAGTGTTCCAAACAGATTATTTTTCAGTTTGTTCATGGCACAAAGATGAAGGGCCAATGAAAGGATGCCAGCTTACACATGCTGGGGATCTGGCCCTGAATTCATGGATCAAAAACATTGTAGCAACACCCACCAGTTTGTACTGCTTCTAAGAACATTTTACAGGCATAGAATTCTTCAAAGCCTGATGTGCTATTTATTATTTATACTCTATTCTACTTCCAACTTTAAGGTGGTTTTAAAAAATACAAATTACAATTGACAGCATGATTCTTGAATAAATACTGAGAACTTTAGGATCCTAAAATATTCGATTTCCCAGATTCCATGTTGATTCTTCTTTGTGGTATGTTGTGCCAATCCCCCATTAAAACTTATGTTTGTAGTTTTATTTTTCTTCTCTGTATGTGCATTAATGGAAGCAATTTGTTACATGCTGATGTGTATTTTGGAGTAAGAAATATTATTAAAGTAAGTTATCACTTGTTAAACAGCTGCTTATTTTGGAACAAGCAGGATTATTAAAGTAATTTATCATGATCTGAGCTGCTTATTTTGAAGCAAAAGACATTAAGGTTGGTTTTCATTGTTCCAACCCTGTATGGGCCACAAAACCCATTGGATAATTTCAAGGAAGTGCTGAAGCAGTGTTAACTGGTGGTTTGGTTTCTCGGTGTTTACATTTTCTTCCCCACCATTCAGAAGTCAGTCAATAGCCAAACAAACCTGGGTTGGTATTCCTATTTATTATCATTCTAAGATGCAGTTTTCCTCTTTTTGCTGTCTATTTGTACATTGACTGACTGACTAAGCACCCTACATTCTACCATAAGGACAAATGAGCTTTTTTTGTCAAAAGCTTAAGCCACTGCTGCATCTGGAAAGGAGTGAGAAGGTACTGTAAACACATTCTGAACCAGCAGCATTTAATCTCCTTAATTAGTTGGGGAGGAAAAATGACCTGTTCCTAGAGCCAAGATATTCTATTTGGCAACTGATTCATATCTAATGCTTTAGAATGTTTTATAATGAACATTTACATTTAAACAACATAAGAAAAATAATATCCTGTGGACTTGCAGTACTTTCTCATTATTTTGCCCCTGAAATTATCTGTTGGTGTCCAGCAAGTCATTGCCGTTAGATCTCACATATAGAAAATGGGTTAATTGTAACCCATAAGTATAGCAAAAGCTAGATCTGCTGATAGTGTGATTTGGTTTTTTAATGAAAATTTATGTAACTGTCTCATGCTCAGACACACGAGGTAAGCATGTGAAGCAAACTCCAGAAAAATAGCAGGAATTATGGTTTTTAAAATTGTATTGAATAAGAGTATAAAACTTCAGCTTTTCTCATCCTGATGTAAATAGATACAAGACAAGGGAATTTTAAAAGGGATTTTATTTCTCTTATGACTTCCCCATCTTGCTTTTGCATCTGCATTCTGAACTACCACATAGGTATATTATGACCTGTGGACTCAGAGCGGCCTGAAAGGCCTTTGCTTTAGGAACATGGGTCTCTGGGAGCAGAGGAATTGCCTCAACTGAGGGGCGGGGGTGACTGAACAAGAATTCAAACAGGGCTTTAGCTGAAGCAATATAACTCATTTATTTTTAGTCAGTAATATTAGATAAAGTGCATAAATGTAGATAATACAAACATGAAACCAAAGAAAGATACAGAGGCCTAGTAGTTTCCTATGCATACATTCATTCCTTACAGTGCACAATTCTACTTTTGGTCATTTTATGTTTGCAGACAAATGGTCGCTTGCAAACTCTTAGCTATTTCAATATTTACAGACAGGTGGTCACTTGTAAATCCTTAGCTATTTTAAAACAAGTGTACTCTCATACATTACCAAATAAGCGCTTCTGTTCCTTAGCCCCTCGGGCTGAGTCAACTCTAAGAAGTATAGCCGTCCCTTGGACACTGCTGGTTCATAGAAGGGCTCAGTCCAGCTACCGAGGATCTCAGTGGGCTGCAGGCCAAAGTGCAACTGATTTTTGGGGGTTTAAATAAGCTCAAGCTGACCAAGGTGACAACTTCACTTGTTACTTTTTGCAATTTGTTAATTAAGCGGACAAGCTTACTTGTTAAACTGACCAGTTTAGTTGTCACTTGCCCCATCATGTAACCTAATTCAGTAACATTTCTGATCAATTTGTTCTTGCGCATGTCACCCCATATATCAGTTTGTTCTTGCTCATGTTGTCACCCCATGTGACACAATTTAGCAACATTACATTTTTAGTTGTCACTCCAGCCAGGTGTAGTCAGCATTCGTTCTCATGTCTGCCCTCTATCTGTGCTGTGCTAGCATCCTAACAGCCCTTATTAGGTCCTTTCGGCCCTTTTTCCAAACTCCAAACTTTTCTATTCTATCTTAAAGCATAAACCCTTTCAGTGTTTCTCAACCTGGGGGTTTAGAGGGGTCGCAAGTGCAGAGCTGGTATTGGGGGTGGCAAGAAAGGCAATTGCCTGGAGTCACAGGGGCACAATGAAACTAAGTTACATGCCTCAGCCCCGTGAGGGTGGGACTCAGGCTTCAGGGGTACAGTAGTTTGGAAAGGTTAAGAACCACTGCTTTAACTATTCTTTTCATATTCTACGTAACCATGTTCAAAATCTAAAAAAATATGGGCCTGAGGTAGGCACCTAAATTCTGGGTTAGGCACCTAAATAAGTGGTCTGAATGTAAGACATGCTGAGCATTCACAGAGCCCCTGTACTGTGAGAGCTCAGCACTTTTGAAAACTTTGGCCAATGTGCTAGTATCAAGCAATTTCATAGACCTGTTAGATTTTTAAGGCCAGAAGGGACAATTATGGTCATCCGACTTGCTGAATAATACAGAATTTCACCCAGTGATCTCTAATACTAGAGTGTTTTGGTCCACTAAAGATGCCATACTGCTGTCAAGGATACTTTGTAATTCTGGAAATGGGAGTGACTCTGCCAAGTACAGTTACAACCACTTAAGTCTTTTTTCTGGTTCCCATTGTCCCTTTATCCTAAATGAAGTAAATGTACAACAATGCTCACAAAGTTTCTAATGCTGACAGCTGGTGGCTTAATGCTCAGACTACTTAATACCATTCCCATCACTTCTACTTCCAGCACGCAGGGCTGCCATACCAGGATCTCATCTCTTCTCTCACCAATTTTATAGCATTCTGCTTCCATTGGGTTCAGTACAATTAATTTTGACTTATGCCAATGTAAGAGAGGGGAGAAGCAAAACCAGTATTTCATTTAACACTATATGAATAATGTTGACTGAAAAAAAACACACAAACATATTTCAGCTGTAATGTTCCCATTCTCTGCAACACCTTGAACTTTGGATTTGAGCTTCCCAAACTTTGTAGTTCTGGCCCACATCTGATGAGTTAATGTCTTCAGTATAGTTGTATCACTCAGCTAGTTTCAGATGTACAGTCTGGCACTTCAAGCTACAAAATGACCCTATGGTCAGGGCCCCCGCATGGGAGGCCTGACCCATGCTGCAACCCCCATTACCATGGGGTAAAAAAAATTTAATTGCTCATGAGATTGAATGTACGGGATGAGGGATTGTGGTATGTGTGTGGGAGGGGCCTGTGTTACAAGTTTGTACTGGACCCGAAAAAATTATGCTTGGGCCCTGCATATGATAGCATATGTGCCATTAAGAATCTGTTAGCACTTTCTTTTAGTTCTCTTTCTGGAGGGTTCCTAATTTACTTACAGTAATTGCTTCATGATGGTTCTTAGTGGATGCATTCTTGCATTAGATGCAATTTTTGACCACAATTTGCCTTTAATCAATCTAGTAACTTTGTACTAATCAGAGACTGGCAAAGGATTGTACTTTTTTTGCTGGTGTAAAGAGTTGTATTTATACCTCAACATTTATACTCAATATTTTAAAAGTTTTAGTGTTGGATTGTCACCTGCCTGCCCTAGGTATGTTGTACAGTGCATAATTAATCATTAGTGCAATTGTCAGAGAGAGAGAGCGGCTATTTTTAAACAACTTGCCTTGGAAGTGATGTAACTATCTGCTAAATTGTATTTTTCCCATTTCCTTCACTAACATTCTTACATTCACTTAACTTACAACACTTAGATCCAGCCTTTGAGGTACGATGTTGCACAAGCAGAAGCAAAGACCCAGGTCAGGGATACCAATGAAAGGAAGTGAACTAAGATTGGAAAGGTGACATAGTCCAACCTCCCAACAGTCCTGGGTTTTGTGGGACTGTCCCAGTTTGTGCCCAAATCCTCTTGTCCTGACTGAAGTGAACATTTCAGGCATTCAGGGCCATGCTAGGATGGGAGGATAAGGGGCAGTTTGCCCCGTCTGACCCTCTTTGTTTGAGAAGATCCCCAAACGGAGTGGCGTTGCGACCTGGTACGTGTGATTGTACTGTGACTAAGGTTTGAACTGTCTGCAACTCTTCTCCCTCTCTAGAGGGGCGGATAGGCCAAACCTTAGTGGCACTTCATTCCGCATTAACTACTTGAAAATTTGGGAGGGATGTTCATTGTCTTCAGTGGTGAAAAGGGGGCTGGTCACACTGCTACTTATTTAAAGCTATATTGGAAGGTCGTTGCACAGGGTTAGGGTTGCAATGGCTCATTTGTGCAACTGTTCTGTGGGGAGCACACGTTCCATTTACTCCTACTTCTGATGGGGGAACAGGAGGACAAACGTGGAGTAAGAACCTAGTAGATGGTCTACAATCATCTGTGCTAGTCTTTTAGAGTATCCAGTATTGCAGCCAGGTCATGTGAGTCCATTCCAGGTTTTGGTTTTGACTAGAGAGCTCAGTTAGCTAGTACCAACAGAGAAGCTGCAGGCTGTGTTCTGTGAGCTGCAGGGTTAAACCAGAACACTGTGGAACCTTACTTTAAAACTATATACTGTGTCTGTCTGTGTGATTCATTCCAGAAGCTCCTAATCAGTTAGGAAACAACAAAGAGGAGCCTGGGGCTGGTGGGGAAGCCCTATGCACTAACTCATGGAGCAGAGGGTGGTGCACTGCAAGAGAAATATGCTGCAACCCTAACAGAGAGAGCCAATTGCACAGAGTCTCCTCCACTTCCCCAGCTTAGATCAGCTACAAAGATGGAGCCTACCAGAGGTGCAATCTATCTGAGGCTTCTCTTGGGATGGAGTGGGTCTGCACCACCCGTACTTAGAGCAACGTGTAAATGTCTCAGTCTAGCTCCTGCTGCATATATCACTAGGGATCCTAGTTTTCCATGATAAAAAAACTGCAACGTTCTCTAATAAAAAAACCATAAAAATATGCACTTTGCCATGATTAAAATGAAAGGTTGAACTTTAGTTTTCCTCGTCGCAATATATATAGGTATCAGTTGAACACAGCATTTTATTGATATTTTAAAGCAAGTTCAAAGCCTACCAGTGCCATCAATCATTATAATACTATAAAATTAACAGAATTGCACTGTGTTTCTTACATACACCAAATACGTCTTTGTTTGTATTCTATATTTTCAGAAAATTGGCTTTTTTTAAATGCACAAAAAATAAAGTGAAAATTGCCTTTATGTTGACATTACTCACTTTCTGAATTAGTTCTGGTTGTTAAAATAGAGTCGTCTTTCCATAATTTTAATTACATCTGGAGGCTGAAGTGACATTTTTAGATGCATTAAAGCATGAACCCCCATACACCATTGAGTAACCTCTGTACACTGGAAGCAGTTTATTGGAATTTGTTTAGCTATGTAAATTTAAAGCACATTCAAAAATCAACCACAAGAGGAGGAGGTTGGGACCATTGAATAAGTGACACTGGTACTTTCAGTAAAATGTAGTTAATATGTGTTTGTGGAAAAACAAAATGTAAAAAATTAAGAAAAAACACACATTTCATATTTTTCTGTGGCAAACAGATTTGTAGGATCCCTGTATATATCATCCATGGTTCCAGTTGACTGGAAATGATACACAACTTCCATTCCAAAAGAACTTGTCTTTTTTATTTACCTGGTGCAGTACAAGGTCATCAGAAAGGCTGGAAGGGAAGTAAAAGGTTTATGAAAATAACTTTGGAAAGTCATTTGGGCAGCAACCCAATTACAGTAAAGGTCAAATTTGTGCCTCCTCTTCTGTTGAGGAGCATGTGGGACTGTGCAGTCTGCTTTGAGTATGGTGTTGCAGATGAGAAAAGAAATCCACCTTCAGTAGCAGCAGTGTCACAGTTATGGTTGCCTGGTGTGCCACCCTATGCCAAGAAGGCAGAATCTGAGAGTCCATTCCACTTCCCTTCAGTACTAGCATTTGCAGCAAATAGGGCACTAGCAAGAAATGTTTGGCGACACGTTCTCCAGTAAAAACAACTTGAGTTCTGTAGCACTTTAAAGACTAACACATTTAATTTCAGTAGGCATAAGCTTTCGTGAGCCTCAGCTCACTTCCTCAGATGCAGTTGGTAGAAATGATACAGCAAAATAGGAAACAGAAAATATTCAGAAAGCAACGTTTACATATCCAAGGCCATAGATAACAATGGGGAAGCTGGGTACTTGAGGCTTAATGACCACCATTGAGTAGGTGGTGAGAATGGGTCATCAGAGCAAATTACTTCTTGTAATGAGAGAGCCATTCCAAATCCCTGTTTAAACCCAGTTTGAATGTGTCAAGTTTGCAGATAATTTCTAACTCAGCAGTTTCTCTTTTAAGTCTTTTTGAGAAATACAGCAACTTTCAGGTCAGCGACAGAGTGCCCTGGGAGATTGAAGTGTTCTCCGACTGGTTTATGGATGTTGTTTTTTGTCTGATTTGTGTCCATTTATCCTTTTTTGCGTAGCAATAGTCCAGTTTGGCCAATGTACATGGCAGAGGGGCATTGCTGGCACATAGTCACCTGCAATCCACTAATGTTATGAGCCCCTTATGGTGTGATTGCTGTGGTTAGGACCAGTGATGCTGTCGCTAGAGTCGATGTGTGGGCAGAGATGGCAACGGGGTTTGTTGCAGGGATAGGTTACTGGATTGTTTTTTTTTTTTTTTTTTTTTTTTTTTTTTTTGGTAGGGTGTATGGTGGTTGCCTTCTATACATTTTCTATGTTTCCTATTTTGCATCTGAGGAAGTGAGCTGAGGCTCACGAAAGCTTATGCCTACTGAAATTAAATGTTAGTCTTTAAAGTGCTACAGAACTCAAGTTGTTTTTGCTGTATACAGACTAACATGGCTACCCATCTGGAAATGTTCTCCAGTGTGCCAGGAGGGGTGGATCCTCTCCGTCTGAAGGTCAGCTGGGTTGGGATCCAAAGCTCTGAAACAGCTGTCACCTGGGAAGAGTTATCATAAGGTCCTATGATTTGGGTAGTTTGTTGTCAATTTTGGATTTATTGGCTTTTTGCTTTCTAAAACAAAATTGTAATATGCTATATGCAGTGAAGAAACATTTGCAGACTTGTAACTTTAATGTACATGTGACAAATTTGTTTGAAAACTCTTTGAATATCCATCAAAATGACTTTGAAGTCTTAATTGTTTCATGAACTTAGACAACTTTTAAAGTGGCTTCAAAATTTGTTTTTAATAGACTTCTATCTAATTCCATTGTGGAGTGATTACAAACCAAATTAAACTTTTTCATCATGGACTTGTTAAATCTAGTCTCCCATTTTGTAAGCAAAAATGATCTTATTTTCAGAAGAACTGAGTACCCCCAAATCCCAATGAATTCAATTGGATCCACAGAGACACAGAACCTTTTTGACCAAAATCAGGTCAAAACCATGGTAACATTCTCCATTTTAGCAGGGTTTAAAAGATGTTACTTTGCAGCTGAGCATTTGTGTACCTTTTAAAATTCTAGCACTAAACAACAAAGTGCAAAGTGCTTTCAGTTCTCACGCTATACTGGATTTATAAAATCTATCTAATTTGTTTTTAATAATTGCTTCAGGCTTTTTTGCAAAATTCAGGTTTTCTACAGCATGGTCATTCTTTCTTATATGACCTTAGTCACAGTATTCTGTAGCAATCTAATTAGAATTATCATCTAATTATACAGAGATAGCAGTCACTGTATGTTAAAGTGGGCTTGTCCTTCTAGTGGAAAATCTGATCTAAATGTCTGATTATATTTTCAAAATGAGCTACATGTCCTTGTTAATAATAATAATACCAATTTTCAGGGGTGGATTCTAGGAGTTCATCTTGAGGATAAGGAAGGGATTGGCAGAGGAAAGGGAATAAGAAATCTTTCTAGCAGGTGCTAACAAAATGTCAATAGAAAGCAAAAATGTTATATATGTGTGTGTATGTGTGTGTGTGTGTGTGTGTGTGTGTGTATGTATGTATGTATGTATATATATATATATATATATATATATATATATATATATATATATATATAAACTAGAGACATAATCATTTGTCCCTATTCTTTTCAAACACCGTACAAACATTGATGGATGATCCTTAAAACTCTCGTTTGAAGTGTAAGGATAGGATCATGTTGACAATACTCCTTCTTTCAGGAAGGAAGAACAGCTGTCTATCACAACTTTGTGGTTGACAATACCAAATCTACAGACCGATTTAATGGCACAGGGAAGGATGTTTGCCTTTCGTCCATAGGCAAAATATTCTGCCCCCACAGAATCAATAAGAACCTTAGCCTTGACTTGTGTCCTGAAAATAAAGGTTTGAATTTGTTTCCATACTCCTAGTATTTTATAATGTAGATATCCAGAGGTGAAATGATTTTAATCTAGTTTGGGCTATAGCTTTAACACCCGCTAGAAGAGTCTGGGCACTCTTTGGAACCTTCGTGCTGACCAGGAGTTCATACTTTTGAAGACTAATCTATTCAAAATAAAACTTTACAGTAGCGATTTTTATGTTGTGGAGCAAAAGGATGAAATACTGTATTGGGCTGTGACTTTTCGTTGACTGGGCATCAGTTCCTGAGATTTCACATTCATTCTTGAGGATTGATAGTTTTGACAGCTGAAATGGAAAATATTTTGCACCTAGTTCTTGAGGCTATATGAGTAATTTGTCAGTGGATTGGATTATTTTTGCATAGAGCTTAGACTGGCAATACCCACCTTACGGCTGTATCCTATGTATGAACTGAATGCCAACTCATCTGAAATTAACCAACGCCCTTTCTACTTGGCAAGCAGCAGCTCTTTTAGGAGATAATCTATAGGGAATTTTTCAAACATCAGAGGAGTAAAGGCACATATCAATTTGAAGGGGCTCTTTTACATCACAAGATAATTAGTACAGAATAAATGTAAGTATTTGTTGATTATGTAAAGTGAGACTAACTCATTAGCATGTCTTATCCTTCCTATTCAGATTGTTGTAGCCCAGAGACACAGACAAGAAAATTGTAGGATATTGGGGAAGGATTATAGAAATATTTTGTGCTAGCACTGTGATGGTCTGAGACCTGCTTTAGGTTAAATAAATTCATAGGCCAGGATGTTGCAAAAATGACCATTTATTGACAGAAAACACATGCATATTCTAACGAACAAATAATAATCTACAGATAACCTTCAAGAACCACAGAATTTCACAAACCCACTGCGCTATTCAGAAGAGGTAAAGAACAGTTCCTTACCTTGTTAACTATGCTTCTTCATGATTGCCTGCATGGATCTATGCGGTAGGTGATGCGCTTGCCTCAGGCATGTGAGCTTAGAACTTCCTGACTGCTTTCTACAGATTTAAAGGAACAGTGCAGCTATGCACGTCTCCCTCCCTTCCAGCGTCTACTAACATCATCCATCAGATTGTGGCTCACTTAGACTGTAAGTTCTTCTGGACAGGGACAGCATCTTTTATTCACTTACTAGGTTCCATGCCCATTGGTGGTGGTATAAAAATAATATGATAGGGAAAAAACTGCACAGGAGCTACGAGTAGACTTGAAATTATTCTTACCTTTGGTTTGGTTTTCCAAAGGTGAAACTGATATATCGAGAAACAAGAAGAAATTGTTTTACCATAGCGCTTTCATATGCTAGAATCTTCTAATTCTGAGTGAAGTACATAGTGGTATTAAGCCCTGCCCTCAAAGGGTTAGTCTATATAAGTATCTATGTTCATACCGCATCCAGCACAAAGGGGCTCTGCCCCTGATCACTGCCACTGGGCACATTAATAAGTATTATATAATAATCCTGTGAGGTTTCCAGCACCAAGAGGGTAACACCAGCAATTGAATGAACTTACTCATTTTTTCTCAGTCGCTCCTAACTACGCAGGTCGCCTCCTGTAGGAATGTTTGGGATGAAGAGAGGTGTCGGTTCAGAGCCTCCTGCTACAATCTCCTTTCAGCTTGTCTTTCTGGTGTGTTTGTGCAGTGCCTGGCACAATGGAGCTCTGATCCAGGACTGGGCATCAGGCACTAGTATAATTCAGATAACTTCAGTGCCCTTTAGCAGCGAATAGTAAGTAACTGTTTTGAGGTAGGCAAACATAGTAGCCATGACAAACTTAGCAACACTTTATGCACTCAGCTGTGGATGTTATTGAGAGAGTTAAGTACCTTGAGCAGAATTGTTGTTTTAGTAGTTCTCAGGAAGCTCAGTCAAGGATCAGGGCTCCATTGCACAAAACAAAGTGACAACAAAGACAGCTCCTGCCCCAAAAGGCTTACAATTTTGGTCTCAAACCGGATACAGCTGGTGGATGAAACAGAAAAAGAGCATAAGGGGGAGTGGGAGGATGAAGTAACAGAAACATGGAAGTCTCATATTTCCTTCTGAAGAATTACTGTCTCCATATATATTATAAAATAGTAATGGCATATACACAAACTGATAATAGTAGATGGATTCAGTGTATTATGTGTGAGTTGGGGAGATTGCATTTCTGTGGCTAAACTTATGTGCTACTCTTTAAACACATCAAACCATGCATCTAGAATGGAAACTAAATTGCTTGCTTAAATGAACCCTATAAAATAATGAAGTAGAAGGAACTTTGTAGGATTGGAAAAGCTTATCAGACCCTATGCAGCCTTGTTTGTTTCTGCAACATGTCTCTGGTCTTGTTCAAAGGTTTGGATTTCATTTTCTCCTGTTGTGCTGTACTTGAAAGGGATACTGTCAAGGTTTACAGGCCCATAATGTGCTCCCATCTTTTTTAAAAAAACCTTCCATTTTTAAAATAGCCTCCTGATCGGTTTTTTACCACTAACCTTGAAATAGCTGTAAAATGCCAATGTAGTGAGAGAGGAGGTTGAGGGGAGAGATGATGAAATATTCTGTATAACACTCCCTGTGTAGTTCTTTCACTCACTCCTCTTATCTCCTTTTTTATAGATCAGTACTATTATTGCTTTCCCCCATTCATTCTGAACTTTCTCTTATTTGTAAATCATGTTGAATAGCTCATGCATCGCCTGCTTGCAGCAGTTCTGTGGTCACTTCCCAGCATCTTTTTCTTTTTCAAACATTGTGTCAAGATCTTTTTTACTTAAGAATACTGGCATCTGTTGTCCCTCATTTGTATTAGGAAACTTCTCCAGGACTGTTTCATTTACTGTTCTGTACATTGTACAGTTCTTCAAAATATTTTTCCCATTGCTTATTGTTCGTTCATCTTCGGTTATTTGCCTGCACTTGTTTTTCACATCTTCAACAATCCCTCAGTCACATTTCTGTTAACGTATTCTTCTGCTTCTTTACATTGTTTGCCTATCTAGTTTCCTTCTCTTTGTTTTCTGTTTTATCTTTCCAGTCAACCTATCGTACCCTTAAGACTTCGTTTTTCTTCATCTTCTTTTACTTGTCACTCATTTGCAGCACTTCATCCATTTTGGTTTCTTCATTTTGACCTTGTAGCCCAGCACTTGTGCAGACACTCTCGTAATCCCATTTTTTATACAGCAGAACCTCAGAGTTAGGAACACCAGAGTTATGAACTGACCAGTGAACCAAACACCTCATTTGGAACTGGATCAGCAATCAGACAGGAGCAGAGGCTCTTCCCCCTCAAAAAAACAAATACAGTACAGTTCTGTGTTAAACTACGAAAAAAATAAAGGGACAGTTTAAAAAAGGATTTGACAAGGCAAGGAAACTTTCTGTGCTTGTTTAATTTACATTAAGATAGTTAAAAGCAGCATTTTTCTTCTTAATAGTAAAGCTGTATTAAGTCAATGTTCAGTTATAAACGTCTGAAAGAACAACCATAACATTTTGTTCAGAGTTACAAACATTTCAGAGTTACAAACAACCTCCATTCCTGAGGTATTTGTAACTCTGAGGTTCTAGTGTACTTTAACATTCACTTCTTCTTTCACCAGAGACATGATGCTTTTCTGCACAGCTTCTCGGTATTCTCTCTCACTTCTGGTTCTTTCAATTTTTCCACATTCTAGGTCTTAGTTCTTGGCATTCTTGTACTTGCTCTCAGTCTGAACCTCCTTGATGCTAGTACTAAAGTATCCAAATCAATATTGACCTCAAATGATCTGCATAACAATGCACTTGATTTCCCTATGCTATTCACAAGTAAGAACTCTTATTTTTCACTTGCCCATCAGGTGAAATTCAAGAACTACAGAGGAATCAGCTTATTGGGTGTGCCAGGAAAAGCATTCACCAAGGTGTTGTAGAGGAGAATGAATAGCTACATGGAAGTGGTACTTGAAAGGAAAAGGCCAGATTTCAACCAGGATGAAGTACAATAGATCAGCTATTTGTGATAAAACACGTATAAGAAAAGTACATAGCAGGTTCAGTTGGGTTCTATAACCGCTTTAGAGACTTCAAACATGCTTTTGATAGCATTTGGCAGAAAGGGCTATGGAAAGTTTTGAGGATGTATGGGTTCCCTGAGATCGAGCTGATTGAGAACATCTACAGCAAGTCGATGACTGGTCAAAGTAGACAAGAAGCTGACTGAATAGTGAAAGTAAGACAAGGATCACCAGATTTGTTCAAATTGGGACTGGAAGAAGTAATTGCTGTAGCACTGAGAGATGAAATGGGAAGAGTCATATAATGAGCAAATCTTGATTTGTTGAAGACAAAGTGGTGAAAAGGCTTCATTTGGCCTCATCATTGCTGTTGAGCTGGATGGACAGAAATTGAATAAGAAGAATTACACTTCCCTTCTTCCTACACCTCAGCTTAAGGCTTTGCAGGACTTTTCAGAAATCATTATTCAGAGTTAAGCCTCAGAGCTATTGTATGTAAAACCCTGATAGATAGATTAATAGTTCCCAGTCCGTTTCAAAGAGAGAATATCATAGGCTTTCTTAGTAAAACAAACATTTAATTTTCACAAGAAAACTTTGAAAGTAGTCTAAAATCAGGGTTCCCAAACTCTTATACTGAGGCTCCCTTACAGATATTTTTAAAACTTGGTGGCTCCACACAACCAAATACTGCTTTTTATTTGTTTGTGTTTGTTTTACTGACTCAGCACACTAACTTCAAGAGGGTCATGAGTTTGGATTGTTTTGTAAATTGATTAAACGATATTCAGTTTAATTTATATAATCTGATCCAATTAATGTTTTTCAAACTGTAATTTGAAAATACAGGGCTTTTGACATGTTCAGACACAGCCTAAGATTTTAAGAATGGGCCTTTGTCGAAGTGTATAGCTTTACAGTGTTTGGTTGAATCTCTGAGAGTGCTAGATGTAAGTTATTTTCCAAGATGAAATGATTTCTATGTTCAGTTTCCTCAAATTATTGATGAACACCCAGAGAATCCCAGAGGTAACTCAAAGCGAATGGAAGCTGAATTTTCATAGCTTCATCACTGAGTTCTTCATACTTTCTTTTAGCAGAAATCCAGAATTCATGTTTGATTTGAAAATTTGGTTTTCAGTGTGTGATCACTTGATAAATCAAGAGGTTTTCTTGAACCAAAATACTTAAAGTTGGAATGGAGTCAACTGTTACTGAGAACATGTTTTTGAATCCAATCAGTAGCTGGAGATTCATCTTCCATTCCAGGAAAATATACTTCAAAATAGGAATACAGTCCAGACAAATTAGTTAATATTAGGTATTTAATAGCATTTATATCATTTTCACTCTGTTCTTTTAGCAAATCTGACAACACAAGTTCAGTAATACCCTTTTTAAAGTGGTGTCTCCAAAGACAAAGCTTCTTTATTAATCCCCAGATTTTTCTGTTTCATATCTTGTATATTGTGTATTCCTACCTTCAAGTATTAGGCTCAGTGCCTTCAATTTTCCAGATATGCCTACCAGGTAAACTAACATTGTCAAAAAGTAAATCCACATTACTCATATAATCTGCAAGGTCTGTTTTCCTCAAGGGGAAAAATTCTGATTTCACCATGCAATTCAAAGATGTATTGAAACACTTTCCCACGTAACCCCTGATGTCGCTGTGAAGCTGAGTGAGGCCAAAGCCCATTTATTCACACAGTATACAAACAATGTGTTTGCTGCCTGGGGATTTTATAAAATCCCAACAATGTTGAGGGCCTCGTGTCCTTCAGTTGCAACTCTTTTGATACCAAAGCTTTGCATAGAGTTGCCCATTTTGGTTGGATGTATTCCCAGAGGTTTCATCACATGACATAATCCTGGATGGTAGAGCAACCCTAATCATGCAGTGTGTCCAAACTAATGCTGGTGCCACTTTTTTACTTGTGCTGCACCCCACACTGTTCTCACCCATTATGTCTGCTGCCCCCATCAATGCACAGCCCCCACTCATAGTCCAATTAAGACCTTCCAAAAAATAATGGCTCCTGCATGAACCCTTTGTGGGTTTCCAAGGGAGAAATAATTTAATTTAGTATGATACATATAGGAAATGAGTCCTAATCATATTTAACCTAAACATTAGTAATGGCATCTCACACTAATTCTCATTTTTGTTTAATGTTGAGAGCCTTTTTTCCCCCCCACTGCTTCGCATCATGCTGAGCTGGTAGCAGAGGTGTAAATAACTAAACAATGTGAAAGACCATAAGAATCAAGTTAAAAATGATCCTAATTGTGGAAACTTAAAAAATAAAGCTGGTTGGTAATTTTCTATTGACACATTATTTGAACGGAAAATAGTTTCTGCAGGAAATTTTTTTAATTACATTTTTGATTTTTACATTGGGGAAAATCAAAAACAAAATATTGTTTCAGGTCAGTCCTTCCTGAATAGAAACCAAACTAATATCAGGTCAGTTTTGATATTTGTTTGACTGAGCTGCAGTGTCAGGACAGTTGTAGTTCATGGCTTAATTTCATTCTCCTATTCTCCTAGATAAGCTGGTTTCCTACTTGGCTGGACTACGTCTCTCATGATGCATCCTGATAACCCTTCTGGTTGAATCACTGTGTTGTATCATGGGAGTCCCCAACCAATAAAGGTAACCGAAGTCTGAATCAGATGAGGCTCCATGTCAGCTTAGGTAGACACAATTCAACCCTGAAGTAAACTGAAACAATTTTTCAACTTTATTCCAAAACCAAAACAAAATGTTTCAATTCAGGAATGTTGGAACATTTTCATTTTGATTGAAAATGTGAAAACAAAACATTCTGACATATCTGAATTGAAATTTTTCTGAACTTTGTTTTGTGAAAAAATTAATAATTCCATTTTTAATACTGATTAATGATTAGAACAAATGTTGAAATATCATCAATTCCCACTGGACAGAAATTCAAATTTTCAACCATTTCTAGCAATAGATAATTCCCCCCCACAGTTATGAAATAGGAGCCGTAGCCTATAGAACTAGCCTGCTTGCTTGCATTATTATTAGAGATATTTTTCATATATATTTTGATATGATTGTGTGATTAAATAATAAAATTATATATTTTATTCAGCTGTAATGCAAAGTGCCTTCCAGACCACATCCTGGATGACTGCTTGTGTGTGTGTGTGTGTGTGTGTGTGTGTGTGTGTGTGTGTGTATTCAACCTTTGGCTTAGATAAGTATCAATGTATAACAGGATAAGACACACATGGTCATAACCTTTACCCTAGACAAGTCAAGGGACATTAAAAGGGGAAGGTGCTGTCCCTGGTTACGCCCAAGAAACTTTACAGGAACACCACAGAACCCACAATAAGCTAGAAATAACAAAGGTGAGATAAAAGACCACCTGGAAAAGGATGTGGATAAGTCAATAATACGTATGAACCAAGTAGCCAATAGACTATATGTACCCCAAAAGTTTGGTGGTGGAAAGGCCAAGTATGGGCCGGGAAGGAGGATCCATATTCTTGGGGGTATAAGAAAGATCAAATCCAGCTCATCGGGGCAGTCGACTGTCAGCTACCCCTGCTTGAAGTTTTATTTAGTGTTAAGATTCATTCTTTCATTTTATATTCTTAAAGTTGTCATGTTGTAATGTTAGTCTTAGCTTATAGCTCTTAGCTTTGAAGCAGTGTTTATTCCACTCAACTCGAACTTGAGAAATTAGACATCTCTTTCAACCAAGTCCAGGAAGGGTGTGAGTATATTAGTTTAAAACATATTATAGATGTATATATCAAATAAGTCTTTAAATTTTGAGATTGTATTAATCCATTATCAATTTGATTATTCATTTTAATTTCTCTATCAGTCATTTGTTTGTTATCTTAACCAATATTTGTATAATTTATAAATTTATTATCACTGGAATTTTTCCTGTGTTGCACCTGGGGTCCTTATAAAATTCACCTGAAGCCTGATTAAGGATACGAACCTCATAATCCTTTAATCAGATTAATTGGCAAACCTATTACCCTATTCAATAAATTAATAACCATAAAATCAGGCTACAGAGGTTAAGGACTCAATGTGATATCAAAAGAAGCATTTTATCATTGTGTTGTTATATTCCTACTGAGCAAATACCCAGACCAAAGTTACCGTTATAATATCTCAATGAAATCCTTATGGATTCTTTTAGAAGAATCAAAATGGTTCCTCTATTTATATTCTGCCTAATTTACTTTCTCAAATATAATCTCTGTTTATATTATACCTCGCTTCATTATTAAAGAAAAGGACTATGGAGAAGCCACTGAAAAATTATTTGCTGTTTCTTTCTAATAATTTATCAAAGAGTTTGACACACTGTCTTCCCCCCACCAGGGTCTTCAGCCCCATTTCTGGGGCTCGGTACATCCTTTTCTTTACTTGGGTTTCCCAACAGAGCCTTTTGCCCTTCTTAGGCCACTTCACTAGGAGGCCAGTGGGGGGACCTTCTGGGTCCCATCCCACGGACCCTAAATGCAGCAGCCACATACTGCTTCCTTCAATTTGCTGCTGCTGCTATTCCCTACCCCTCTTCCCATATAGCTCCTGTCTCTTCACCCTTACCTCCAGGCTGAAATTCTCAGATCCTCTTCCTCCTTGCTGAATTCAAGTACGATCAGAATTTGTCTTCTGGTTCTCTTTTTGAGCTCCTGTGACCAGCAAGGAGCACCTTTCCTTGCTCCTCTGGCCCCAGCCAGGAGCTGACCTGCTCAGGTCCGCCATCTCTTTTTATCTGTCGAAAGTCTAATTAATTTTGTTAATTAATGTCAAATGTCATTAATACATAAAACACTAGTAACAGTGATCACTTTGCGGTTCTGTGTTTTAATGCACAGTAATTACAATAATAAAGTTGCTCAAGGTCTTGCTATTTCCCTACTTTTCATAAAGGGATGTAAATAATCAGCAAATGGTCATTACTGTATTATACAAAGATTTTATAAAAACTTTATCTGTGTTTGTTTTTTCATAAGAATGCATCTACAGAAGACCATTTAGATGGGCAGATAGGAAATAGTTAGTTATCTTAAAACGGTTCTCTAGCTGGGGCACTGACAATTTGTTTACTGCATTCTTTGTCTCCAACAATGCAGGCAACTTATCCTCACTGTTCAGTTCATTGGTTAAATTCAAACCATGCAGTAAAAATATTCATTTCTTTGTGAGAGCCAATGTGCAAACCACTGAACTGAATGAAAAGCTGAGTGGGTGATGACGGGAGGATGGAATTTTTCTTGAAGATGAAGGCCCAGCTCAGTGAGAGAGTCAAGGCACACACAATGCAATTAAGGTGGGATATATGGAAAGGTCACTTTAGGTCATCCTGGTCTAGTTGTGCACAAAATCAATCCCCTGGCAGAAGTTAGAGTGCTGGAGACTGCTGTAACTTGTATCAGTTGCCTCAAGGGGACAATAGGGTAGCACGGGATCAGCAGGGTAGAATTACCATGACCAGTATGCCTGCTAGGAGAGGGGTCGCCTTGGAGCTATCATGTCCGCTCTACACCTTATATTAGGGTGATTCTCTTGTGCTTGGCTCTGCTGGCTTTATAGGCTGTTTGTGCATGTTGGGCAACACCAAACGGCCAACATGAAGTTCAAAATCTGGACCAAGAAGGGTTTCTTTTGCAAACCTTATGTCTGTCTGCAATTATTGGAATGGCTGACCCTTACTTGGAATCTCTCAGCAGTGTAGATCGTGTTATGATCTTGGAGGTGTGTAGAATGGAACTCCAAAATCACTTTTTAAAAAGTTGGATTTAACAGACTTAATAGTGTTTGTCACATTCATAGCATCAAGAGGACAAAAACAGGCAGTGGAAGCCCTTGGTCTGGCTCATCAGCATTGCTGCTGCCATATTGAAATGATCAGCACGTTGAAATGTGCCTCCAGTGTTAATCACTGGAAGGAATTCAGCCTTGCCCTATGGGAATGGGGTGTGGGCTAAAGGAGGAGCCCAGTGCAGATACCCTTTGTGGAAGCTGCAAAGCCAGCTATGCTGGTTCTATGCTCTACCTCCTGGAGGAGGTCTCAGCTAATTGGTATGTCCACTGGGGACAGGAGTGCCTGGGTGTCAAGGTGATTCTGTGCCACTGCCGTGCTTTCATGGCCAACTTTAAAATCAGACCTGTGCAGCATGATCTGATATTGTCTCTTCATAGGAAGAAGTGACAGTATTGTTTGAATGGCCTGCCCCTATAAGGTTGGGGTGTGTGTGTGTGTGTGTGTGTGTGTGAGTGTGAGATGTCAACAGATCACACATCTCCCTTTGGGTGTGCTTTCTTTTAAAATTATCTATTTTCAAGAGAGAAACTGTGTGTCTTTTCAGGGTGTGTCTTTTCAGGAGAGATTATACGCAGCCTCTCTTCTTTCTAATTTCAGCCGTTTTTCCTAATGATTGATTAACAAAACAACCTAAATAAATAACTCACTGATACTGTTCCCATATTACCAGAATTGCTGGAAAATGATGGATGGGGTAAAATTGAGGATTCCCTAACTTGAAGGCATTTCACCCATTGATCATTTTTATTCTCATTACTTTGAAAGGACAGTTCAAATAAATTCTTAAGTACAAAGTTGCGCTTAGCATCAGACTTGCCTGTTATTGGCTTCACCTCTCCTGCAGATACTACTGAGGCACATTAAAACACACACCCTGGATTTCAGCCCTGTACAGTGACCCTGAAAAGAGTCTCTGCAACATTTCAGACTCACTTCGTTAATTTTTGAACCACAGAATTGCTAACTTTTTAAAATTTCAAGTACCAGTAAGTTAAGCCATACCATGTATACACTTACAAAGACATTGCATGATTTTAAAGAGTGTTCAAGCAAACATGAATTAATCATTAAGGGGCAGCCCTTACTTGCATTTCTGACTTCAGACGGTCTAAGGCATGACCTCACGCTGCAGTATTGTTTTAAAATGGCAAATTCAGTTGTTTGAAAATGTTAATTAAAAGAAATCATTCCTAGGCTGAAAGGGAGGGAGGGATTCCCCCCTCTCCCCCCATTAAATAATTATAAGAGTGCAAATGTGCCATTATAATATTTTCAAATAACACATGTCAATTTTACATTCAGGATTATTTAAAAAACAATCACGTGCAAAATTGCCAACTTTGAGGAAAACATCCAAACAGTAAATTAATATAAGCACGAGACCACTCCTATTAAAAGAGCCAAACCAGAGAACAGTTGTCCATTGAAATAGACAAGTTAAACAAGAAAAAATTATTGCTAAATGTGGACTTCCAACGAATATTTATGAAACCACACAAGGGAACTCTGAACTGGGGATTGGACTAAATTAATCTTTATTGAGTTTTGTTGTCATTTGACCACTTAAATGGCTAATCCTACTGTAATATGACTGGTTTTTTTTTTTTTTTTTTTTTTTTTTTTTTTTTTTTTTAAGATCAGTGTTTCTCAACCTTTATGATGCCAGGCTTACTCCGGCTGACTGCCTTCTAAATTGTGTCAGGGCAGTCTCAGGGTCCGTCACCGATCCATGGACCGGTTGTTGAGAAATACTGTTTTAGATAACGTATATAGCTTAACTATTCTCTTTCCAACTAGAATTTTCTGTATGTTTTGAACTGCTCAACATTTTATTTACTTTAGAAAATATTAAGTTACGGTATTAAACTGTAATCACATTAATGGAATAGACAATAGAAATTTTAATCAAAACAAAAAACTCAACTTGTTCCTTTTGAAATATAATACCAATACTTTGGGCCAAGTGTTTTAAAAGGAAAGGCCAAAATCCATGCACCACATCTATTTGTGTGTGCAGATTATTTAAATGCATATGCAAATAATAGATATTTTCCAACATGTACACAAATGTGGATGAGACCTGGGCCTCTATTGCAAAACATTGGCACTTTGTCTGTTTGTTTATATACAGGTATTATTATATTGGTCACTTGAGGGCTTCCATTTTGTTCCATGGATGAACAAAATTTGAATTTAAATATCCACAATAAACCCCCAAAATTCAAATAAGTTAATTCCTTATTCATACTAACTTCTACCAGCACTGAAAATACCACACAAATTGTGTTTAAACTACTCAGTCTTGCTTCAACGTAAAAATAAAACTTTCCTAGATTTTCATTATGAATGTATCTATAAATAGGACTACAAAATGGGATTTTTAGGTAGGTCAATACCATAAAACAGACTGAATCAAGTTACAGTGCTTGGTATTTTTAGGACAAATGTAGATTTCCCATCAATTTTGGACCAGAGCAGACAGTCTCTGGCAGTGTTCTTTTCTAACCTTGCTTCTGAATCCGTAGGGTGACATGGCTGCAGATGTAGCAAATGTTACCAACAGAGGGTAAAAGTTTCTAAAGGTCCTAAGTAGCTTAGGGGTCCCATTCTCATTGACTTTCAAGATGCTTTTTAGGTGCCTCACTTTACAAACGTTTCTTTAGTCAGTTCTACACCTCTTGAGATGGAGACAGAGCTACTTTCCTACATTATTTGCTCCAGGTGCAATTGAGCTGTGTGTAGTCTTTTAATTTATTTGAAGCGAAATTTAATAATGCGGTATTACACTAATGTGGATTCAGCTCTGGTGGCTACAGTTTTTAGCTCAGTAGAAGGAAAGTCACCTGTGCTACTTGCTTCAGATTTTCCATCTGTAGGAACACATAGACCAAGGATAGTGAGCACACATACATTTACAGGTACAAGGTCTAGATTGTTTTACAAGTTTTATTAAAGTTACAGTTAAAGTTATGATTACCCAACCATACAGAAATTCTATAAAGACCTATGCACAAGTTACAAATATAGTTATACTCTCATCCTCCTAGATAGTGTTAGAGTCTGATGGGTCTCTCATGGTTTGATCATCAATAGAGGAATGGTACTTTCTGGAGTTTTCCCATAGGGAACTCAGTCCTTCCACTCTGGGCATCCTCTTTTTATAATGTGATTCTGTTTATACTTCATACCCTGCAGTTAGGGCATGTGTTAGAAAAATGTGACTACTGGCTATCTTGTAAGCAAAAAAATTACTCTTACTGTTAATTTTTTGCAATATCACCTGTAGTAAGAAGTGAGAGCTTTAAGGCCTGTAAAACAGGCTAAGGCCTAAATGGAAAAAACCGAGTGAACAGAAGTATAAGGGGTCACTCAAGTTAACTGAGACTGGTATAGGAAAGTGCTGATTCTGCAAGGTTGTAAGACTGCCAAAATATTATTAAAATATGTAGTAGGTATAAGAGGTACCAAGATACTAACTCTCTGAAATGACACTTTTATGGGTAGAAATGATACATGGAGTGGCAGTGCCCAAATCAGCCAATCAACGGAAAAAGGTGGTATTAGACTACGTCAGGAGGGTGGCAACTACCTACGTGAAAGGGGGCAGACGGAAAATGTATGTAACAGTGTATAAAAGAGGGTGTCAGAGGGTGTCTGGTCTAGGGGATAACGGAAAATCCCGCCGTTGGGCCGAGACCATTATAACTCCGCCAATATGAAACTGACCCAGAGATACTCTGTAAGTCATTTCTCATTGTGCCGCACGCAATAAACCTAGCTTGGGCGCCTTCGTTACTCAGCTAATTTGTGGTCGTGTCGACTCATTCGATCATGAGAGCCGTCTGTTTCCTGGCCAGAGCTGGGACAGCATCTACACAGGGACACACGCACGCAGCCTACAGTGATAAATACCGGTGACCAACACACTGAGTACCACATCACCCATTGGTACATCTTTTCCCTAATCTTGTGGCAGAGGGTCATTCTTTGGTCACTTATGTCAAGTGTTTCTTAAGCCTAGGAACTAGTATGGTTAAGCGAAAATGTTACAGGCCTCAGCCTGTAGGCCCTTCATTTCAGACCTGCTTACTTAGATACCCTTCTAACTACTGATCAATCTTCTACTTCTATAATCCTACAACTTAAATCTATTCAACATACAATGATTATATATGACATGGAATGTTAGTTAATCATAACATCACACAATAAATGAATGATAATGAATGATGATTGGCTATATGTGACCAAAAAGCAACAGCGCTGCTACATGCTCATCTGCTGACAGAGGCCCCACCTCAGTTGCTCTAAGCTTTTTATTTTTTCCTTTTTGGCAAATATTTGCAGCGAAGGTATAAATCCCATTCATGTAAAAGAAAAGAGCTAGCATTTCCTTTGAAAAGTGGCCTTGAACAATATGTATCCTTCTGAACCCCTCAATTTATTTGGGTGTCTTCATTATTCAAGTTTACTATTAACGTTATGCATAACATTTTCGGTGCCAGTGTTGATCGGAGCAATTCCTGGAGGAATGTATGTTTGAAATGGCAGAGAAGGAATGACTGGCATCCACTTTAAATGTTCATTGTGTAAAGGTGGTTTGGGTTGTTTTTTTTGGTCATGCCATTCAATGGGAAACTAATTCTAAAAATGCCATCCAAGAACTTCAAGGTATGATATAACAACATATTTCAAATGCAGATTATCAATAGTTACTAAAAACTTAACATTTTTGCTCTTGATCTGTAGGAATAAAACAGTAACTTTTGTGGGGACCAAATCATACAGTCTTGTCCCAGACAAAACTCCCAATGAAGTCTCATGGGAGTTTTACTCAAAAAATCTTTTTTGGCCCATAGATTAAGCAACTATGCTTAAGCACCGGTTAGTTCTGTAGGGGGTGAAGGAGCTATTTCTTCCATAGCTTCAACACACCATTCCTCACAGTGTGATTCTCATAGTCAGGAATCCTTCAGCCCTGCCTGTTTGCATCACTTATCTTTTTTTTTTTTTTTTTTTGCTGGAATTGGTCACATCATGCAGTATAGCATGTTGCCCGGCCCCATCCGCTATGGGAGAAGGACATCAATGATGTCAGGTTCCTTCAAGGCCATGGAAGATGGGACAGAATTTGCACTACAACTGATAAGGTAGTGTACAATATCCCTGTGGAATTTCCCTGAGGAGCATACATGTATAATGTTTCCTTCCTCATATATGGATTTTTCCACAAAAATATTTGCCTACCACCTGTTTTCAAGTATATATTGTTAGTTCTCTTTAAAATCACATGTGGCTTGTAAAAAAATAAAATTAAAAAAAAAAACACTTGATGCTTAATAGCAAATTTACCCTAAATAATCCTCCTGCCATTTCTGATGTTTTAGTTTTGTTTATACCAGTAAGTGAGATACTAAATTGCATTGTCTCTGATTTTAGCAAAATGTCAGTTTGAACACACTATTCACCCAAGTTACTTAAAAAAATTAATTATCTGAATGTTTACCTGTTTGTCCATGAGAAAAATTATAAAAAGGACATTTAAAAATATTTTATGCCTAATAATACCTGCTTTATCTGTATTCAATACATTGCGAGGGTATAAAGAATTAGGCAGTGACCCTTAACAGAGAGATGGAGAAGAAATTAATGAGTGCCTGAGTCTCTGCAGTAGATTCATTTGGTACCCACTGTGTCCCTGATAAGAGAGAGAATTTGAAAAGGAAGATTTTTAAATGACTTTGTGCTTTTGTTCTGGCACACAAGTTATTGGCTGAGCTCCACTCTAAAGAAGTAGGTTGTGATATTGCTACTACCTGACCCTATTAAGTGCTCACTGCAGTTTGGTATAATGGTTTGCATGGGGAAGGGGGAGAGAGAACAATTGGACAAAATTCAGCATTTATTCCTGTAGTCAGAGTTAAATTGGTTTAAAATAAAGTAGTTGAGTAGAGTGTGGTGTTGCATAAGAGGGCTAACTTGTCAGTTTTAAGTATCCTCTTTGAAATCAAAGCTAAGTTACTGTGTTTCAGAAACTTAGATGCCAGTCAGGAGGTTTCCTGTACAGAGTGAAAGAATGGAAGTTGCCTCTCCTAGTAAAAATGATTGTCATATAAAAGTTGCTATTGTAAGGAATTCCGGGGCAGTCCGTGGTTTCTAGTTTCCTTTCATTGCCTTTGTACTGATTTATATTAGTACTAATGAATTATCCTTTTTAGTGCCTTACTTCAAATTGCTAATACTTGATATTAATGGAAGTTATATGCATAAATACTTTGTGCACTGAGATAATAGATTGTAAGATCTTTGGGACAGGAACTATTTCTTACAGCTCCTAACACCACAGGACTCCAATCCTGATTGGTGCCTCTGAGTGCTACTGTAATATAAATAATAAGGGCCAGATTTCAATACCTTTGCTCTAATGTTAAGTAGTTTTTACTCCACTGGGTTAGATTGTGGCTCTGCCCATGCTGCCATTCAGGAGCACAAAGGGAGCAAGACATACTCCCTGGGGACAGACCTTGGGACTGGGGGGAGGGGCCAAGCAAATTCTGTATGCCCAGGACTCCCAATCTCTAGAAAATGAGTGGGAGTAGGTGGAGTTTGGGCTCTGTTCCACTATCAATATGCTGTTCAGCATAGCTGAGCTGGTTCAAAGGGGACTAACATAGTTCTGGTCTGGGCCATTAGCAGATTAAAAATCCCTGAAGCAAACTGGAAGTAGAGACTTGATTCTTTCCCTTTGCAGCTCCTAGTATTTATGGAAGACAGACTTTATATGGAAAAGAAATCCCTGTCTTGTAGTGGGATTTATTGAGTAGTACGGGGTGGCCAGCCAGTCAGAGACGAAGAGCCAAAAAAAACCTTTAGATACCGCAAAGAGCCACATTTACCTTGCCCTCCGCCAAAAACTTGCACTGATCCGTCAATTTCCGCGGCAGCTTGTCAATTTCACTTTGGCGCCCCATTCAATGCGCAGACCAAAGAGCTGCAAAGAGCTGCATGCGGCTTGCGAGCTGCATTTGTATGAGCAAAGGCCACTCCTGGAGTGGTACCTGACTCTGTAAGGTGTTGGAATTGGACCCTGTATAATGAATAAACCTTACTGTTGTATACCTTTTGTCCAAGGTTTAAGTCAACCCTACTGAAAAGGCATTATATTACATTTGTCATATTAAATAATAGCAATTTAAAATTTTACATAAGGATGATTCATTTAATATGCCTGCCATTACTGTAAGTCAATATATTAAGATTGTACCCAACTCTCTCAACAATTACAAAAGAAATAAATGCATTTGAAATTGCTAAATGTATTGCGTTTTATATTCAGTACAGGAACAAAGTAATCAGTTCAGAACCTACAACTCCCAGAACACCTGTCATAAAAACCGATTCTCCAGAAAATAATATACTGGCTTTAATTAAATTTTTATGGATATTTACTGTTAAGTTCTTGTCAGTAACCAGCAATATTAATAATTTCTAAGGAAGTATGGTAATAAACATGGTTGGAGGAATAGCATATCATAGCTTTTCTTATTCCCAGTTCAAGAAAAAAGCTTAAATCAACTGATCTTTATAATAGTTATGGGCATAATCATCACAGCTCTCCTATTCTTAAATCTCCAGCCACTTCATGTTAAGTATTTAAAAAAAAATGTAAATACAGTTAGCATCCTTCTGTCAGCAAACAGAGAGGAAAAACTTCAGTAATTGTCTCTGCCAATAAGTGCCAAGTCAAACAGGAAAATGCCAGAGGGAGAGTTATAAGGAGTGAGGCAGTAAAGCGCAACCTGGAGTTCTCTCAAAACCTATGAAATAGACTTGAGGTTACATAGCAACCCATATCTTTGCAGGCCTGGGAAGTAACTACAACAGGGGTAATGCACTACAAATAAAAGATGATGTCAAGTAGGAGAGCTCACAACACAAAAGAGCGATCGTAATTATGATTTCATGTAGGTGATTAGCCTAGTGCATTTGAGTTACCATTGAAGTTGCATCTGTGTAAGTAATTCTAAAATTGTAGCGCTCCTAGCGGTTGTCATGTGATGTCTGACCATTCTAGCAGGCTGATGAGTTAGTGCCCTTCAAAAAAAAAAAAAGCTTGTTGCTGAAGTGCTGATAGAAAGATACTAGGTATAATACTGAAATAATGTATGCCTAAGGACATAATTTTTTTGGCTTCATAGAGAATCTTATAAGCATAGCAGGCAATAGGATGATGACTCATGAGTGAACAGTTCTCTCGTATACAGATTGTAATAACACTGTACAAAAGAGAGACCCTTAGAAAAGAGCATTAGACTTGTATTTATTTATTTACTTATTTTTCAAATATCTGTTACATAAAATCCAACAACCCAAAGTTAAAAGATTTTATGGTGGCGGAACCAAGCAGGTAGATGTTAGAAAATGCCAGCATTAAGGTTGTCTCTGCAACCTTGCTTGCATGGTCAACTTCAATTCCGGCATTTCCTACCTTTTGACTTTACTCTTAAAACAGTATGTTAAAAGAATGTAATTTCCTATTTTAAATAAGGCAACCCCCCTGTGATGAGGTTTCTACCCACACAGAATTGGAAGGGGTTAAGATTTTAAGTCCACAGGCTGCTGGGGAAAGCTGCAGACCCGGGAATGAGCAGAACTGCAGAGAGCCCCTTTCCTCCCCCGCTCCCTGGCCAAAAAACAAACAGACAAAAAAACCCTCTACCAAAACACCCTCAAAATTGAAGAAGAGCTATGTTACTCTTCTTCACCTGCTTTAGGAGAGCGTACTTAAGATGGAGCGTGAATTCCCTATGAAGACCTACTTGTACGTCAGGTCTAAAAGGTCTTCATCATTCTGCCTATGGTTAAGCCTGCTGCAGTTTCTTTAGTAAAGGACATAGTCACACTGGTAAGGAAGTATTCTGGCCCAACCCAAACAGGAGAATAGGATCATCACTCAGACTAAACTTGGATACAGCAGCCTCATCCTCAGCACCTAGAGGTATTGAGTGCAATCTCCCATTGTGTAGTTTTATGCGCACCTGGGAGGACATTGTGCACATGCAAAAACAAAACAAAAAAACCCAATAATCTGGGGTAAGTGACTGATCTTTTGGGATTGGGAGCAACTTGATGTGATGTGATTTTTTTGGTGATTTTTTTCTATCATGAAGTCCAGTTTGTCTGAGTGGCAAGTCTGGGGAGTCTAAAGGGATTGTCTGTGACTCCATAGTCAGACTGGTAGAATGATCCAGGAATTCACATTTGTTACTGTCATGATGAAATCTAATTCTAGAATGTACCACCAGTTTGGGGTGTCTGCCCTGTTTTCTGACAGTCTGCCCCAAAGTAGGCATTCACAGTCATGAGCCACTCCAGACAGCACAAGACCAAGATCAGGACAAAGTCAGCTGGAACAAAGCACATTCTAGTATTTTTTACAAGATGACCTGACAATGGGACTAAAGGCCAATGCTTTTTGGAAAGACAAGTCAGCAGCTGCAGGCATATTGCACTGTAAGAAGCCCATGCAATTCTTTTATCACCATCACACAGAGTCCTGAATATTATCAATCCCCTGAAAATATGCAGATTCGTGATATGATCTTGATGTGTGTACCACAACTTCAGTTTTACAGTTAGTAGATCTCTTCCTCTTAACACTGAAAGTATCTTGCCTACCTGCTTGTCTGAGTGTTTTGGAGCTTGGTGTACTATGAATGAAATTCCAATTACCCTTTCTATCAAACATAGTAGTCTTGTGAGCTAACCAGGCTTCTGACCCCAAGGTCAACACAGTCTTTCTCTTATAATAGGAAGTGGTCTTATTATCCTTCTGGATGAATCCAAACATCCTAAGAACCACCCTCCTCCCCATGTACACATCAAAATATCCCATAATCCACTAGTTAGGATACTCAGCTGAAAGGCAGTAGATACTGGTTCAAACTTCTGCTCCCCCTCAGATGGAGGAGTGACTTGAACTGGGGAGTCTCCTACTTCTCAGGTGAGTAGCCTTATCACTGGGCTAAAAGTTAAGAGAGGTCTTCTCCATCATTGACTAGCTTAAGTGAGGAGCAGCTTAGCATACTGTTTTTTTTTGTGAAGTCCATTCTGAAGCACCATCTCCTTCCATTCATTGTATATGGAGCCTAGGCACTGAACTCAGGCTTTGTGAATCCCAATAATTTTCTAGGTGCCTAAACCTAGGTGTGGTGACCTCAGTTTATTTGTGAATCTAGCCCTTACGTGTTTTTCAACTTTGGAAATTATCCTTCTGAAGAATTCTTCCTGGGGGCAGCCCTAAACCCAGGCTCAGATCAAAGATCTGAGCTGACCCCAGTTGTAATGGAGATGGAGAATGCCCACTGTGAAGATTGGCAGGGAGAGTAATAAATTGAAAATTCACAAGTAAGAGAGAACTTTCCATATCTCCAAAAATGTTGCAAAGTAGGGAAATGTGAATGTCATAGTAGTGAGGTATCAACTTGTGTGTCTCTGGATGTCGACTAGAGCTGATGGAAAAACACATCCAGAAAATATCGGAGCAAATTTTAAAAATGAATTTGCTTTTCATCTCTTTTCTATTCACTTTGCACATACATTCAACGTGGCACATTTCATTCACATTAATGCTCACAGATAGTGAATTTTTAGTTTACACTAGAGAATTTACAGTGCCACTGTAAGATCTCTTGTGTAGCTGCTCTATGCCGATAGGAGAGAGCTCTCCCATTGACATAAATTAAATCACTCCCAACGAGTGATGGTAGCTATATTGATGGGAGGGAGATTTTTTTCACATCCCTGAACGACATAAGTAATACTGATATAAGTGGTAGTGCAGACATAGTCTAAGATATTTTACCAAGAAAAAGTATATTTATATGAGACAGAAAGCTCCTTGACACAGCAGATAACATTTCTCAAAAGCCCTCACCAGAGCAGCGGAACAGAAGCAACATAAGTCGGAAAAGGAGCTTGGTCAACATTTATTGTAAAATTCAGGTTAGAAAACAAAGCCCTTTTGTGTTCTGTCCAGCACCTAAATTCTATTTTGTTTTCAGTCCTGTAACTTAACAATATTTTTAAAATAATTTAAAACTCCTCCCAAGGTAGGCATTTGTAAGCCTAGTGAAGTTTTATAGCTGAGTTCTAAGCCCATAAAAGAGGGGGTTTAATGCTGCCATAGCCTTATTCAAGGGCACACAAACAGTGCCACTACTGTAGTTCACTGAGTAAATGTTGAGTCTACTCATGTTTTCAGAATATCGTAGATGATGATCTTACACTAATGAAACTGGATCCTAATTTTTCTTAAAACAAAGAGAACTTTAGTGCGATGAGACCACCTATTAAGGATGCATGAAATGTTTGAAGTAAACAGTGGGGCAGTAGCTACAGCATTCTTAGGAATATCTAAACTGCAGCAGGCTGAGACAAACTAATAATGGTAAGATGAGTTTTGTTGTCAGCTGAAGATGGAAAGAAATTGAAATTCTTATTCTAGCTTCTCAGGGAACCTAATCTAAATTAAATATTAATAAAAGTATCAAGATAACATATCCACAGTTTAAATTCTCTTCAGGGCAATGCTGGATGGGCATTATCAAGTGCTTAATTGATTGCTTCTTGGACCAGCAAATTCTGGAACCCACAAGGATGGAGGCAATTCTTGATTTAGTCCTAAGTGGAGCACAGATAAATATAGCTGAACCGCTTGGTAATGGCGACCATAATGTAATTAAATTTAACATCCTTGTAGGAGGGAAAATACCAGAGAAGCCCACAACAGTAGCATTTAACATAACTTAAAAAAGGGGAACTACACAAAAATAAGGATTCTAGTTAATGGAAATGAAAAGTAAGTGTCACGAGTGAAATGTCTGCAAACTGCATGGAAACATTTTAAAAACACTATAATAGAGGTTCACACTATATGTATACCCCCAAATAAAATAAATAAATAATAAGAGGACCAAAAAATGCCACCATGGCTAGACAGAGAAAAAGAAGTGTTTAGAGACAAAGATACACGCTTTAAAAATTGTATGTCAAATTCTACTGAGAAAAGTAGACAGGAACATAAACTCTGGCAAGTCATATGTAAAAGTATAATTAGGCAGGCTGTAACCAGAAGATTTTAGGGAAGCCAATTTGTTATTACCGGGAGAATTTTAGAGTACAGGATTACCCCTAAAACCTGCTGGTGTGGTAGTTCGCTCTATTGGAATTTCCAGGGAGACAATCTTCCCTTGAAAGGACATGAATACAGCCCTCCGATCAAGATAGAACACACAAGCTGTGATATTTTGAAAACGGATACCAAGTTTATTTAGAAATGAATGGTTACATTAAGTAAAAAGACAAAAATCAAGCATAATTTGTAACCATATAACAATATACTCAATATTCTTAACCCTATATAATTTAACCCTATAATACTATAATCCTTGACACTATTAATCTAACAATAATATACATAACACTCTATATAAACCATAAACATCTATACTTAAACATCTATCACCCAGCAAGCCTTAGCTAGATGGTTGCTGGATGAGTAAAGGAGAATCTCACTCAGACCACAAGCATCCAGCTTTATTGACATGCAAACTCAGGTGGTCTTTATTTACATATCCTTTAAAACATCCCTCTGTTCATCAGGAAAGATCCTTCTGTTCTGTCCAAAGACTGTGAAGAGTTAACTCAGGCTCAGACACGGAGTGGGAACTCAGTTAGCCCGATTGTCTAAAGTCTAAGGCACGCCTTTGCTTCAGTGATGCTCATCACTGTTTAGATGTTCTCAAGCTATGCAAAGGTCTTTCTTCTATATGTAGTCACGGAGCTCCTTCTTCACTTCTTCTCCTCAGGTGTTCAGCTCTCTATCCATGAGTTCAGCTCCCTACAAACTGCCTGCTGACAGTTGGCTATATATATAGCTGGTAGTTTCAAGTAGGGGAGGGGTTACGTTAGGAGTGAGAATGTCAATGGATAGGGGAGGAGGTAGGAGTGAGGAGGGAGTGGTTAGGAGTGAACACGGGGGAACTCTTTTCCGGTTGCCAACGCCAGAGTCACTTGCTAATTCTTATCCTAAAGATCCTTTTCCTAAAACTTATCAATGTTTAAATACCACAGAATGTCCAGATACAGATACCGCTCTTTATTTGTTTAATTAATTACTGTATTCTTGTTTTAATTTTAAACCCCTTTTGAGTTTTTTCTGCAACCCTTTTCACCTGATTATTCTGTCTAGCAGATTCAAAGAGCTAGAGACAAAAATCTCTGGCTATTAGGCCAAAAATGGATCTGAAGAGCAACAATTAAGACACACACAGTAACAGCAATTTTTAAAAAGTATATCATAAGCAGGAAGCCTGCCAAACAATCTGTGGGGCCACTGGAAGATGGAAGTACTAAAGGAGCACTCAAAGAAGGCAAGGTCATTGTGGATAAGATTAAATGAATTCTTTGCATCAGTCTTCATGGCAGGAGATGTGAGGGAGATTCTCACACGTGAGCCATTCTCTTTAGGTGACAAATCTGAGGAACTGTCTCAGATTGAGGTGTCAATAGAGGACATTTCAGAACAAATCAATAAATGTAACAGTAATAAATCACCAGGACCAGATGGTATTCACCCAAGAAGGAACTCAAATATGAAATTGCAGAACTACTAACTGTAGAGTGTAATCTATTGTTTAAATTAGCCTCTGTACCAGATAACTGGCAGATAGCTAATATGACACCAATTATTTTAAAATAGCTCCAGAGGCTATCCTGGCAAATACAGGCCAGTAAGCCTACCTTCCAGGTAAACTAGTTGAAACTATAGTGAAGAACATAATTATCAGACACACAGATCAACATGGTATGTTGGGAAAGAGCCAACATGGCTTTTTAAAAGGGAAATCATGCCTAACCAATCTATTAGAATTCTTTGAGGGTGTCAACAAACATATTGACAAAAATGATACAGTGGTTATAGTGTATTTGGATTTTCAGAAAGCCTTTGACAAAGTCCCTCACTAAAGGCCCTTATGCAAAGTAAGCAGCCTTGGGATAAAGGGGAAGATCCTCTCGTGGATCAGTAACTGGTTAAAAGATAGGAAACAAAGGGTAGGACTAAATGGTGAGTTTTCACAGTGGACAGTGGTAAATAGCAAGGTCCCCCAAAGATCTGTACTGGGACCAATGCTGTTCAGTACATTCATAACTGATCTGGAAAAAGAATAAACAGTGATGTGGCAACCTTTGCAGATGATATAAAACCACTCAAGATAGTGAAATCCAAAGCTGACAGCAAAGAGTTACAAAGAAAATTTCACAAAACTGGGTGACTGGGCAACAAAATGGCAGATGACATTCAACATTGATAAATGCAAAGTAATGCACACTGGAAAACATAATCCCAACTATACATATAAAATGATGGGGCCTAAATTACCAGTTAACTGATTTATTTATTTATTTTTACCTAAAAGCCTGAGTTTTGGTAGATGATAAAATATGGAGACGTGTGAAAGCAAAGTAAATTGCCAGTTTGCATTATTGTAGAATCTTGGACCTGCTGTAGAAACTAGATTCTCTAAAGGGCAGAGTGCTTACTATTCTGTCAGAAACATGAAAGCAGAATTGCTTTTATGCTTGGGAAATTTAGCGTTACCACTCTGTTTTGATGAAATATCGAGGCAGGCAATACTGGCACTTAGATTCCACAGTGACAGATGTCCCGATGTAAGTGCTTGAAAATATCAGTCTTTAGCTGAACCATAGTTCCTTTGCACCCTGATCTACTAAAGGTATTTATGTTGGAATCCACAAAGTTCCTTGTTGATGCCGCACCCTCTTTTGAAACCAGAATTACATTAATGTTGGTACTTTTGGTTTTAAGGGTATGATTTTCTTCTTAAATATTTCAAGCCACATCCTCAGCTGGTATAAATTCACATAACTCTACTGACATCATGGAGCAATGCTGATTTACACTGAGGATCTGATCTTTTTATTTTTATTAACAGAAGCTCTCTCTGCCCATGGTACAACATCTACAAATGCTAGAGAAAATATAGTCAAAGCCTGAATAAAGTAAAAACTTTTGTACGTGTATACTAATAATATTTACTGGTAGGAGCCTGCCCTGTTGGGGAAAGAGAGACTTGTTGATAAACACTGATTTGTATTGAATCCATAAATCTCATTAAATTATTGTCTGCATAAAACATAATTACAGTTACAAGATAGTTTGCCAATTGCTATGACAATTGGCACATTATCTGGAAATGTCCTGAATCACCTTGCATTAAAAACGTTTGTAATACATCTTCCACGCCACACACATCCCTCTCCACCTCCCCCAAATACTGTGGGGTGGAGGTTAGAAGAAATCCATCAAAGAACAAAACCAATGGAACATTTTAAATGTAGGCATTGAGACTTGAAAAATCTCCTCCCTGGGACAGTGTGCCTATCCAAAGTGAATTGTAAATGGGCAGGCAGCATAAATTTCCTGTTTGCTCTTTTTGCTCCTCTAACCTCACAAAACTCACAGTAGTGGCTCCATCTTCCAATCTGAAAGAACAAGTCTTGTAGCCTTGAACAATGGCTGAGATGACAATGCAGGCGACAGTCTGAATGTGGAGAGGCAGAAAGAGAGAGAGAGAGAGAGTTTTAACACGCTCTGCAGAGAAATACCATCCATGTACATGTCGGGAATACAAGATGGTGTGGTATAGAGAGAGGGTTTATTGGCATGGGTTTGTGGTCTTCAGTTGCATTGTTCATAAACGGTGAAGCTCTTTGTTTCTAGCTCTGCGAGATCATGAAATACTGAGACACTCTATTTGCTCTTTGAACTTTGATCTTTTTAAAGGGGTTTTACATTTCTCTGACATTGGACTTGTGAACTCTATTGTTAAGCTATTAGCAGGGAGTGTTCCATTTTTGCTATGTGGTATATAGAGTAATTGCTTTGGTTGTTACTCAACAAGAGGCAGCTGTCTCTCTCCATCCTATTTCCATTGCTTATTGTGGCTGCAGGAGTATTTTTCAAAGAATTCCCAAAAATTCTTTGAAAAATCCTAGCTCAGGTGGTGAGGTGCCTAACATGCTGGATTTTCTGGAGCACATCCTAAAACTCCTTTCTTTCCATTAATTTCAGAGCTAGCCTACACAACTTACTTGGCTTTGTGGATCTGTGTGTGTGTGTGTGTGTGTGTGTGTGTGTGTGTGTGTGTGTTTTTTAAAGGCACCTCATAGTTAGGGTGCTATGTTACTCAGCACTGCAATGCCTAAATTCCTTCATGGATTCTATATAGGGTGAACAGATGTCCTCATTTAACCCTTCATCCTGCATCCCATTTGATGTATGATCGGGACACCATTAGTCCCGATATTCAAATAAAAATTCAGTTCCTGCACCCACCACCTGTGTCCCGCTATTTTACTGTTGCAATCTGGTTACCCTAATTATACCCTAGGTCCCCTATCCTCCAATGAGATACACATGAGCAGGTCCCCTTTGATTTAATTTATAAATTAAATCAATGAAGAATGCAGAATCATCCCCTGTTCTCTGGGGTTTATCCAGTCTAATTTTAAATATTCCAAGTGATATATTCTATGCAACTTTAACCTTATCAATTTATCTTTCTTAAGAAATAGATTCATGAATAGCCCAATATGCAGGCTGTTTAACGTAGTTAATCCTGAGCTACTTCTGACAATATGCAGTGTTGCTGCTCTCCCAAATTTTTGCAGTGCAACTGTTTCAGTCCACGGCAGAGTAATTATAAATCTATTGTTATTCTTACACACTTTACACCTGGAAAAATATTCTACCAATCATTATATAGTCTACATAGTGCCCAAGAATTCTATGGCACACTAAATGTGGAAGAATTACAGGAACACATTAACATCCCTAACATCTATCCATCTGGAAGCTAAGTTTAAAAGAAGAAAATGAAATCTAGTATATATCCTATATAGCTTTTAGCATACAGTACTTATTCAGATCCTTCTAAGACCATTTTAAAGTATTCTGCTTAGAATGGTGACACTGATTATTTTATTTTAGAAATCTCTTATCTGGCATAGGCCATGGTTTCCTTACGGGGTGTGGAAATAGATAATTTTTTATTTGTTCAGATTTAAAACTACAGCTATGATCTTTGAAGAGTTGTAAAATAACAGTGGTATGAAGACTCCCCCGATATAGTCCTGCTAATGAAAATCAGAGTTAGATGGGGGGGAAAAATCAGCTGTTTAATAGTGTACATATTGTGATCAGACTGCTGGTAGCTAAATGTATGAAGAAGCGAATGGAAAATTAGCCATCTCACAGTAATAGCTAGGGTGACCAGATGTCCCAATTTTATTGGGACAGTCCCGATATTCAGGTTTTTTTTTTCCCTATATAGGCACCTATTACCTCCTACCTTCTGTCCCGATTTTTCACATTTGCTATCTGGTTATCATAGAATACCTAGTTTTTAAATGCAGGTTTATATATTTAGATCTTCTAACTTTGAAAATTATTTCACACCCATAATTATTTTTAGGCAGGAAGGGGCTATTCTGAAAAAAAAAAGGGATGCTAAAATTGATTGATAGCCTGAATGAGAATGAGGTTTTCAAAAAGGATGTAATCTACCTTGCTTGTGGTGATAAGGTCAGACAAGTAATAAAAATAACTTGCGTTTATTCAGCACCTTTTATCTTAAAGGATCCCAGACTTTTGATAGACTGCTCATATAGAACCAAATTTTAATATGTTTATCAATCTTGAACAGTACCTTTGAAGCCCATTGTAGGAGTAAGATGCTTTTCAAAATGAGAAAGTGTCTTGGATCTGGGCAATGCTGATCACTCACCCGTCCCTGAAAGGCAATCTTTCTGGGATGGAACGTGACAATCATTTTGTGCCAACAGCACTGCACAAGAGATGAACTGAAGAGAAACACTGACAGTTGTAACTATATAGTGGATTTTTATTTAAGATAGGCAGAATGTAATTACCAGAACTGGAATTTAACTAAAACGTAGTGAATACCACCTCTGCCCCCAGAACCAAGTCCCTTTAGCATTCTGCTGGACTATTTGTTCAAAACGGACATAGAAAGGAGAGGGTCTATTGTATCAAAATGTGTTGCCATCACCACTTTAAGCAGTTACTGTGTAATATCTCCATACTGCACAGCATCTATATGGTAGCATGAAAATAAAATTATGATGCTTGTGAAATTGACATCATAGGATGTAAACTAAAACAGTACAATAAAATCTGTATATTCCAATAGACAGAGGATGGGCTTTTCTTCACAGTGAAAACAATTTACAGGCAGCTCACTTATATACACACACATTTTATATGTAATTACTTTCTTAAATCACTGTCTGTGTATAGATAACCACTCAACCTGTATAATCCTTCTGCCACCTTGTCCATGTTGTCGGAGTTCATATTTTCCTGTGGGCTGAGAATCATACTCTTAAAAGACTGAAGTTAGGAGAATATTTTCTTCAAACAAGAGTTAAAATCAGTTCATAAACTCCTTTAAGTTGAGAGGAAATTAAATATCAAGAGTAACAAGCCTTGTGGGTTGGGGGAAGTGATAGATGTGGTATATCTTGACTTTAAGGCTTTTGATACTGTCTCGTATGATCTTCTCATAAACAAACTAGGGAAATATAGCCTAAATCAGTGGTTCCCAACCTGTGGCCCGGGGGCCAACAGTGGCCCGTGAGGGCTTTCATAGTGGCCCGCTGCTCCCCTCCTGCTGGCTGCAGAAGGGAGCCGCTGCCTAAGGACCCAGGCAGAGTGCATTGCCACGGGGCTAAAAGACTGGTGCAGGCTCCTTACTGCAGCCAAGGGGATGGGAGATCAGCATTCCCCTTCCCCTGGCTGTAGCAGGGGGCATGGCAAAGCACTCAGCCTAGGTCCATTGGCACTGGGGTCCTGTAGCACAGGGTCTGATCCATCCCTGCAGTTGTGGCCCTTCCTCAGGCCCAGGCTCAGAGGAAGGCCACTGCACTTTCCTACAAGGGAAACGTTAGCGTCTGGTATGAGTCTGGTGCCCCAGCCCTGAGGCAGGGCGGCCAGGTAAGCAATCTATCATCTCGGCAGGGCGGGAAAGCAAGCAGTGTTCTAGTCAGGAGAGCAGGAGATGGTACTCACTCCCTGGGTGACGAGGACAAGGGGGACAGGAGGGGAACGCAGGCCCACCCAACTCCACTGCATCCCAACCCAGGGCCCAAGCAGTAGCAAAGGCGTTGCCACTGAGTCAGCGGAGCTCTCACCGCAACATGCCGACAGGGTCTTGCCCCGTCTCAGCCATGGCTATGGCTGTCCCTGGGCCACTTCTTCTCCGTACCTCCAGGTACCTGCCAGGTCCTTGGGGTCACTGGGGTACATAACCTGGGGCAGGCCCACCACTCCCTCTTCGTCCACTGGTAGCAAGGCGGGGAGTTTCTCTGCGAGGGGTAGCTCCTCTAGGTCACAGGGCTTGGGGGATGGATCGGCCTCAGGCAGCTCCTCCAGGTCCTGTCCTGTCTCTGGGGGCTTGGTGTCAGGCAGCTCCTCCAGGTTGGGGCCGGCCTCCGGGGGGGATCTCCCAGCCCTCAGACACAGGGGGCTCGGTCCAGTCACTGGGGCCTAGAGGCCTGGCCCAGTCCTTGGGGCCTGTAGGCCTAGGCCAGTCTAGGGGACCCGGGGGCCCTATCCAACCCTTAATGGTTGGTCACTTGGGCCACTCCCAGGGTCCTCGCTCCGGGAGGCGCTCACTTGGGGCAGCGGCCCAGCCAGGTTCAGGCCTTTGCTGCAGCCAGCGGGACAGTATAGCTGCCTCTAGTGGCAGCTTGTCCCTTTCTGAGCTGTGAGGCCTTCTTTTTATACTCTCAGCCCTGGCTGAGGCTCCGCCCCTCTGTGGCCGGATTGGTCGGCCAGCAGGACCTATCGCTAGCCGGCCTCCCAGTTGCTAGGCAGACTGGGATGCCAGCCCTTTTTCTGTCTCGCCCCGCGGTTGTGGCCCTTCCTCGGGCCCAGGTTCGGAGGAAGGCCACTGCACCTTCCTACAGGTCCCTTCTGGAGCCAGAGGGAGGGAAGATCAGGGCTCCCTTCCCCCAGCTCCAGCAGAGAGCAAAGCGCTCTGCCTGGGTCCCTAGGTACTGGGGTCCCTGCTGGAGCCAGAGGGAGGGGAGCACTGATCTCCCATCCCCCTAGCTGCAAAAAGTAGCCACTGCCTAGGGACCCAGGTGGCACGCACGGGGCTACAGGACACATGCGGTTTCCCTACTGGAGCCAGGGGGACAGGAGAGCCTCCTCACTGAACTCCTTCCATCTGGCTGCTGAGGGGGAGAGGACTGCTGGTGAAGACTGGTGGCCCTTCAGGGTAGTAAAAATTATATCTGTGGTCCTCGAGCCAAAAAGGTTGGGAACCAGTGGCCTAAATGGAGCTACTATAATGTGGATACATAACTGGTTGGAAAACGTTTGCCTGAGAGTAGTCATCAGTGTTCACAGTCAAGCTGGAAGAGCATAGTGAGTGGAGTCCCTAAGGATTGGTCCTCGGTCTGGTTCTGTTTAATATCTTCACAAAAGGCATGGAGAGTATATTCATAAAGTTTGCAGACAATACCACTCTTGGAGGGATTGCAAATCATTTGAAGGATAGGATTAAAATTCAAAATGATCTGGACAAACTGGAGAAATGGCCTGAAGTAAATAGAATGAAACTCAGTAAGGACAAATGCAAAGTATTACACTTAGGAAGGAACAATCAATTGCACACCCATGAAAAGGGAAATGACGGGGTTCGAGAGGATCACAAGCTAAATATGAGTCAACAGTGTCACACTGTTGCAAAAAAAAGCAAACATCATTCTGAGATGCATTAGCAGGAGTGTTGTAAGCAAAACATTGGAAGTAATTCTTCCACTCTACTCCGTGCTGATTGGGCCTCAAGTGGACTATTGCATCCAGTTCTGGGTGACACATTTCAGGAAAAATGTGGATAAATTGGAGAAAGTCCAAAAAAGATTAAAGGTCTAGAAAACATGATCTATGAGGGAAAACTGAAAAAATTGGGTTTGTTTAGTCTGGAGAAGAGAAGACTGAGAGGGGACATAAGTTTTCAAATTTGTAAAAGGTTGTTACAAGGAGGAGGGTGAAAAATTGGTCTCCTTAATCTCTGAGGATAGGACAAGAAACAATGGGTTTAAATTCCAAGGTTGTGGTATCTCCATCATTGTAAGTTTTTAAGAACAGGTTAGACCTGTCAGGAATGGTCTAGTTATTTACTTAGTCCTGTCTTGAGTGCAGGGGACTGGACTTAAATGACCTATTGATGTCCCTTCCAGTCCTACGTTTCTATGATTTTACAAATCTTAGGCCCCCACTGTATCCACGCAGAGATTATTGCAGTATCAAGGCCCTAGACATCTATTCAAGGTCATATTTTCCGTCACAGGGATCTCCTGGATATGAGGACAGTGGGAATGGTATTCTAGCCAAGAGACAATTTGGTAGAGATGATTTAGGGACTTATGGTAAGGATTGAGGAGTTCTAAAGTAGGACTAGCAGCAGTGATACTTTGGGAGAAGGCTTGGCCTGGACTTTATTTTATTGTTAATTTCTTTGGTAATAAAATCAAATCCCAAGAAGTGGGTTTTCACTCTACACAGCTTACGTGGTTTATGTTTGAGAGCAAATGGAAAAGGTACATGCTCATATTGTCATTGCTGAATGTTTTGAGGGAAGGATACATAAATATAAAAATTCTATTTTATCATAATCCCATTTTAAATACCCCTCAGTTCTCCCTGGTGTGACTGCACTTTTGCAGTTGTTGTCTGTGTGGGCATCTTGTAGGACAAAGGCTAGTACAAAAAGCAAAGAAGAGTTTCATATCCAGTTAAAACTAGAGAGGCAATCTAGGGATGCTAAATATTACCAAAGTATGAAAAGTTTCAGTATAAGTGACCAGGACCTGGATTTTATATCTTCTTTAAAAGAATCTACAAATATAATCAGACTGTAGAATTCCAGTGTAAATATTAGACTGTTCTAACATTGCTTCTCAATGCTAGAAATAATAGTGCTATTACATGAATACAAATATTCTATTTCCAGAGGCAGTGGCAATGATTTACTACTGTTCAATAATTCCATTCTTCTTGGCTCTGTACTAAGGTTCTTTGCACTAAAAGGCTCTTGACAGCTAGTGGAATACCACAAGCCCATTACAACTTTGGTGTTTGCCATTCATTGTATTTACATATCAAACAACCACACATGTGGAGGTGACCAGCAGAGAGAAACCATTTATATATCATTTTCTGGTCCTCTCAGAACAACAAGACATCCGAGATTGCTGGCCAGGGTGTAAGGCTGAATGTAAAAAGGGAACAGTTTCAGCATTGGTTAAGAACCAACAAGATCTATTTTCCCCTCAAGATTTACATCTAATTGATTTTGTTTTGTACAGAGTTACATGTTCTTTAAACAATTTAATTGCTTGCGTCAATTTTATTGTTTAGGCTACAGATGTTTCGTTCAGTGTGCAATCATGGCCAGTAGAACCAAATAATTCAGAATAATTGGTCATGCTATAATTAGATTTGATTGTGTGTTCTTGTATTTAATAAAATGCTCCAGATACACATTAAGCTTTATTTGCTTGATGCAAGTAATTGGGATGTGACTGCAGGTGCTTGGGTAAAAGGAAAAGGACTGTTTTGTTGTATGTGGCTGGGAGAAAGGGGAGCTCTCTTCACTAGATTGGTGGATGAACCCACTCAATGTTTGTGAGGGTGTTCCCTTTGTCTGCCCTCAACTTTCAGTGATGCTGGTCTTGGACACATCTGCACTGGGGTGGGGAGCTCTGGGCCCCCTCCAAACTCAGGTTCTGTGATTGTCAAGGGATCTCTCCTTTTTTATGAACATCAAAGACCTAAGGGCTGCCCATCTCACCTGTCAGCCTTCTTATCTCATATCAATGGGTAAAGCCTGTATGTTCTCACAGACCACACTGCAGCAGTTTTATTTCAACAGGCAAGGGGAAGCTCACTTTTTCCTGCTTTGTTAGGAAGCAATTCTCCAATGGAACTTTTGCATAGTCAATTCAGTCAATCTTGAAACCTTATACCTTCCAGGGGTGCAAAATGAGCTAACAGACTGCCTAAGCAGGTCATTTATGAGGCACTATAACGGGTCTCTGTAGTCTGCACTAACAATATAGGGCCAGTGGAGTGAATGAAGCCTCGGGTCTGTCAATCATGGCGTCTGCTGTGTCACCTTTGTGGATCTGCACATGATACAGAAGGGACTCCTGGCCTGAGGAGCTCAGGTCTCAAAGTCTTGTCATGATTATGATTCATTTGAAGGATACTAGTCTTTCTCTGCCCTGCAACAGTTACTGGTTTACCTAGTAACAGTTCCTGGTTTGTTAATCTGTTTACCTATTAAAAACATCTATTCTGTATTGATTGGTCAATTGTTGATATATATACTATATACATTTATCAATTCTTTGGAGTTATTTGGCCAAGATTTATCTGCTGGTACCTAGGTTGCCATACTGTGATTCTGCCTGACCAACAGAGCTCCAGTGTTTTTTATTTCATTTCCATAATAAAAGCTAAAAGTTTAAATACTTATACAGTTCTGGAGTTTTTGATATCTCATGCCAGGCAGGTAGTAAGAGGAACCCAGAGAGGAGCACTATTGCCTGTGAAGGGAAAGGCCTACTATTGCCCAGCAGTATCTCTCCCTGGATGTAGCCAGACACATTTTTCCAAAAGTGTGGAGCTCCTCAGATAGACCTATTTGCAAACAAGGCCAACAGAGTGTCATCAGTTTTGCTCCCTACAAGGCCATAGTCACAGCTCAATCACAGATGCTTTCCTACTATCCTGGACAAGCAAGTTTTACTACACTTTTCCCCCTATCCCACTCCTACATTGAATGCTGCTAAAGATCAAGCAGGACCAAGCCTGAGTTATATTAATAGTCCCAGAATGGCCTTGTCAGTGTTGGTTCTCCACTCTTTTGGACTTGTCAGGGCAACTCCAATTTCACTCTGTTACACCTGGACTTGATGTCCTAAGATCATGGTCAGCTGCTCCACTCAAACCTGTGAGCCTTCGTGTAACGACCTGGAAGCTCCATGGCTAACTGAGAGCAAGTTCACCATGTCTTGTTGAATAGTATAAAGCTTTTCACCTGAACTGGCTACCTGTCAAAATGGAGATGTTTCTCTATCTGGGCTTGTCAAACCAGAGTCTCACCGATGCAATCCTCTATCCAACATATACTAGATGATCTACTGCACCTAAAACAGCAGAGATTAGCAATTTCTTCTATCAAAGTCCACCTGGCAGCAATATCAGTTTTCCATTTTCATGTGGATAAGTGTCTATTCTCTAATGACATGAGTCAGGTTTGTGAAGGACTGGAAAGGTTATACCCTGAAATAGATAACCTATTCCTCTTTGAGAATTGAACCTTCTTTTGTCAAAGTTTATGGGACCATTGTGTGAGCCTCTTGCAATGTGCTTCTTACTACACCTTTCTCCAAAGGTGTCTTTCTTGGTAGCTATCACTTCGGCCAGGAGGGGACCGAATTGCATACTCTGATATCCAAAACATCTTTTACAGTCTTTGTTAAGGATAAAGTTTTCTCACGCCCTCATCCAAGATTTCTCTCTAAAGCGGTATCAAACTTTCATATTAACCAGTCAATTTATTTACCTGCATTTTACCCAAAGCCACATGCCAACAGAGAGAAGCTACACACCTTAGATGTTAGAAACGCATTGGCTTTCTACTAGATAGAATTAAACAATTTTGTTTGTCAACCCAACTATTCATGGCCATGGCAGTCAGAATGATAGGTCTCCCAGTTTCTTCACAAAGAATTTTGTCTTTTGATAACTTCCTGTATTCATGTTTGTTATGCCCTGGCAGGCATTTCACTGCAGGCAAACTGACAGCACATTCCACAAGATCACAAGCATCCTCAATGGCGTTCCTTGCACCAGTCCCTATCCAGGACATTTGTAGAGCAACAACCTGGTTTTCAGTTCACACCTTCACATCCATTTCGCCAACATTCAGAACTCTGGAGATGATGCAAAATTTGGATGATTTGTACTCCAATCTGTGTGTCCGTGAACTATGATTCCTCCTCCTACATTATTGCATATGGGTCACAGAGTGGAATGCACTTGTGCAGTCACTCGAAGAAAAAACGGTTTCTAATCTTTTATATGTGGTGTTCTTTCGGATGCATTGCACTGTTGCACAGTGGAGCGAGGCAGTACAAAAGGCACTCAAGCCATCCTGATGGGTATTACGGAAGGAAACATTTCCTATGACTGCCCATGGGGCATGTACACATCAAGAGTGGATGGACATATGCAACCCATCTTGTAGAACTGTTAAAAAATGGTTACTAACTTTTTGTAATTGGCCGCATATTTTTTTCTGCAGGACTCCTGCCTTATTTTTTTCTTCACTTCCACTGCTGCTGTTGTCTGTCTCATTTGCTGCATAAAACTGAAAGGGGTATGGTGAATAAGGCCAGGGTTAAGGTAGTCTTTTGGGATGTATATTTTATATAGTTTAGAAACCCATTAGTCTTACTTCTGCTGACGAGGATGATGCTAGTCACCTGCAAATTTGGGTGTTGCATAATTCATATGACACACCACCTTATACTTTCAACTGTGTGTTTGTAAAGCTGAGAATATAAAAAAAATCTATTTTTTGTATCTATATAAGGATAAGTGACCTACCAATCATCCAGGGGACAAACTTCTGACACCATGACCAAAATTCAGACAGTCAAGTTAGAGGCTCTGGAATGAATTTTGGCTCTGATAAATGCCATCAGAACTGAAGCAATGTGAGACATATTAAGTCAGTGATTTATTAATTATCTGTGTTAGTCTGCAAATATTTCATATAGGATTGCCTCCAGAAGTCCTTCAGGAATTATTTTTTTGCAGTTGCTTATTTGTCTTTTTTTATAGATTGGCTTCAGAAGCATTCACCTTTAAACATAGGGGAAAGGATGGCTTCATGTTTGGCTTTCTTTTGAATGAGATCAAAGTATATGTATCTTTTAAAATTTCTCTGGTATATTTCTCAACATTTTGTGCATTATCTCTTTAGAGGAAAAATCACCTTGTGTATAGGAAGAGCCAATTCAAACATACATTTCACACATTAATGTGAGTTACTTTAATAAATTCCCAGTGTGCTGATGAGAGATGAAACCTGTCTATTGCACATCCTGTACAAAGCATTCTTCAAAACATTCACTCAGTTCCTTAGGTAATTGATTCCATTTGTTACCAACTATCTGCATGTACCAATATTTATCCCATAGGAATTCTAACTTCCTGGCGCAATGTAGAAAGTTAATTTAGTCAATGATCATAATGGATGTGCCCTATTAATATATTGCATCATTATTTTCCAATAGTGGGGAAATCTGTCCATGCATACAGTATTTTCAAACAAAGTATTAGTCATAGGAAAAATATTTTCTAGTGCAGAGGTTCCATGCTGTGGCCTATGGAACACTGGTGGTCCACCAAACACTTGCTGGTGGTCCTTGGATAGTTAGCTAAGCACACGGTTTTTGCTCCTCCACCAAATTTTCAGTCACGACATTACATTAAAAGAGAGAGAAAATATATTAAATGTGTCTAATGTTCCCTTTCCCTGTAAGCAACTGCTGTGGTTGGATTATCTGGTCAGTGCAGGTGTGGGAAATAGGGCAGGGGCAAAAAGTGGCTTCAAGTTATCTTTATGCTCTCCCAAGAATTCTGCAAGGGACTAGGCAGCTCTTCTAAAAAATACCCAACAATCCATGGTCCCAAGTGCTGTTGTCACAGCCAGAGGGATCTGGTAGTCATAGAGGTTCCCTGCCACTACTCACTGACCTGGTGCTGTGAGGTGTACATGGCACATAAGCTGCTATGTCAGGCCTATGCCAACTAGAAACTCTGATATATATATATATAAGGGGAATCCTTGAGTAGTTGATTAGACTATCTTTCTGGCTGTGTTGCATTGCTGGAGCAGCACACAGCTGTTGGAACGGGTCCCAGGATAAGACCCATGATATTGACATCCAGTGGATATTAAAGTGTTAGGAAATATTTCACATATAGGTAATCTTCTGCGATCTGATTGACTTTATCAGGAATAGTTTATTGGAAACTAACAGGATAAATACATTATAAAAGTAAGTCTATATGAACTAACTCCAAGTCTTACCATACAAAGGGCCTGATTTTCCTTTCATTTACACTAATTTTACCCCAGTGTAACTCTATGAAGTTTCTTTTGATTTACACTAGTACATTGTATTTTAAAAGTGCACCCATATTGGCTTATAAATTGTGTGCCTTGACTTTCTGTTGAAAATGAGGTCCCATCTTTAAAAGGCATCTGATATGTAAATTTTTCTACAGGTAATTAATTTGGTCAGAATTCTTTGTGTCACACCTGGCTTAGGCAATTGTACAGTGAGCCTAAGGCCAATTGAATACTGATAGCTACGAGACAGCAGTAAATAAGAGGCCACAGGTTTAGGGTGAATTACTGTAATGAATAGATTTATTTATACAGCTCACTAAGGTGAAATACACATAATTCAATAAGACTTGGGAAGTGCTGTAAGCTGCAGAAGGAGGTTATTGTTCAAGTAACATGAGCTATATGGAGTCTGGATGGAGTCTCGTATCATTGTCAATGTATGAGGATTCAGTGAACACTATAAAGAATGGGGGACAGAGAAAATGGTCTGTGACCATTACAGGCTGTTGTATCCTTGCTTTGCACTGTTCATGATTTTCAGATAAGGCACTGATTTGCCTTGCTTCAAAGCAGTTAATGGACACGTGACAAATCTGCTGCCACCTTGCTGTGTTGCTTCCCAGTTACTGTGATTGACATATGATATGCTTTGAAGTTTGACTTCAGTACTGACCACCATAAGAGTGAGTGCTTTGCTTTAACTGACCGTAAAATATGACCTTGGGTATTATTGTCGGCCATGTGAACGAAGTGCCCAGATCAATGCAGTTGAGCTCTTGTGAGCATGTTCTGAATGCCAGACATCTGACAATCATTAGGGATTTTGGTATTGGGAATCTTGTCTCACCATTTGACCTTTCAAACAGACCAAAGACAGTTCAGATGGAACTGATCAAGTTCCCTGATATGGTGGCAATATGTTGTCTGTCTCACCACCATAGAGAGGCGTGGTTAACACAACTGTCTGTTAGACCTTTAGCTTAGTGCTTATTTTGACACTTATCATTCCATAGGCAGTGTGACAACATTCCAAATGCAGAGCTGGCCTTGGCTCTGAGATGGTTAATTTCATGATCAGTTGCAGCATTTTGTGGCAGCATGCTCCCTAGGTAACAAAACTTTTCCAAGGACTTAAAAGGAACATTGTTGATCTTAATAATTGAGTGGACATGAGCATATCCAAGCACAGTTTGGTATATTTCAGTTTTCTTTAGGCTAATAGTAAAGCCAAAATGATTGATTGCACAAGTGAAGTGATCAGTTATAAATTGAACGTCATTGATCAAGTGAGCAACTTGTGCACAGTCATCAGCAAATAAAAGCTCCTTAATACGTAAATCTGTCACTTTGTGTGAGCTCAGAAGTGTTGCAGATTAAGAAACTTCACATTGGTGCAAAACTGAATAAATACTGATCTATCAGTGATATGAAATACATCCATAAGCAGAGTCAAAAAAGAGTATGGGAGCCAGCACACAGCCTTGTTCAGTGTCATTAGTGACTGGAAAGGGTACCAATATCTTGCAATTTCTGATCCCTGTGGCCATCATACCATTATGCAAATAAACTTTGCAGGGCATCCAAAGATGAACAAAAGTTTACTGTGTCCCTCATGCTTTAAAGACTCACAAACTTTGGCTAAGTCAACAAACACTATATAAAGACCATGGTTTTGCTCTTAGCATTTTTTCTGAAGCTGATGGGCTGTGAAGACCATCTCTGTGGTGCCCTGTCCAGACCAAAATCCACATTGAGACTTAGAGAAGATGGTATCCCCAAAATAGATGTTAAGTCAATTCAGTCTAACTCATGCAAGGATTTTTCCAGCTACAGAGAATAGGGAAATAACACAAGGATTAACACAATTTGCCCATCACCCTTACATTTATAAAGGTGAACAGTGGTGGTAATCTTGAAATCCTGTGGTACTGACTCTTGATCCCAGATAATGCGGAAGAGCCTTGTCAGATGCCTTGCAATATGGCAGTTACCCTTTTTGTAAATCTCTGCTGAAATGCCATTCAGTCCAAGTGCTTCCCCATGTGACATGCGGTTGTGGTCTTGTATAAGGCTAATGTAAGCTCTTTTAGTGGGTGTTGTGGAACAGCATTGACTGCTTTCTCAGAGATGTTTGAAGGGTGGTTGAGAAGCAAACTAAAATGTTCCATCCTTGAAGCAAGTGTTTCTTTTTTGTCAGTTAAGATTCGATTGCCGTCCAGAGTGAATACAGGGA